>NC_059096.1:10034357-14966830 GCF_020497125.1 Mauremys mutica
ACCAGGGGAACGTGTGATTCTCTCTGGATGCCACAGCCTCGGTCACCAGACCCGCCTGCCCCCTCGCCCTTCAGAATGCCCGGCCCCGCCAGGCGCTAATCTAAAGCCAGACACTAGTTTTCTCCCCTTCAGTCCGTCCCTTCCCTGGGGACTGGGGCAGGGGCTGTGCTCCAAGGGGCGGTTGGGAGAGAGTCTTTCATGCATGTCAGGTGGCCAGGCCCAACCAGCACAGACATCGACCTCAAAGGAGCATGGGTAGCAACTTGCCTCATTAGCGGAGCCAGCGTGCGCTCTCCCAGGGGTGCATCCTGTGCCTGGGCGAGCCCCCTAATGAGCCGATGCACGGGCCCAGTGATCCTGCTGACATTGCTCCGGGAAGGGAGACGGGCTTCAAAGGCTGCTGCTTGTTTGCTCTGCGCTAACGAAGCCTCGTCCGTGTCATTAAAAACCAGCCCTTCGGCGAGGTTCAGGGTGTCAGCGTTGCGACGGGGCATGTCATCCAGGCTGAGGGGGTCCCCCATGGAGCGGATAATAACGAGCAAAATTCACACCGGGGCTGCGCCTGGCGGGAGCTCACGTGAGGGGGGGGGGGCTGTCTGCTTGGGGGGGGGCCGTCTGCCTCATACAGGAGCGGGACGTGCATGGCAGCCTGCCTACCTGCTGGGGTGGCTCATTTTCTGAGCTGTCCAGCTGGAGAATGTGGAGCCCAGGGAGGTGACGCCGTTACCTCAGGCTCCACAGCAAATCTGAGTATGACGAGGGTCCGTGCTGTGCCCCTTGGCTGGCGTTTCCCCGACAAAAGGAAATGGGACCGGCCATGCTGGGTCAGACCAAAGGTCCATCTAGCCCAGTGTCCTGTCTTCTGACAGCGGCCAGTGCCAGGTGCCCCAGAGGGAATGAGCAGAGCAGGGAATCATCAAGTGATCCATCCCCTGTCTCCCATTCCCAGCTTCTGGCAAACAGAGGCTAGGGACACCATCCCTGCCCAGCCTGGCTAACAGCCATTGATGGACCTGTCCTCCATGAATTTATCTAGTTCTTTTTTGAACCCTGTTATAGTCTTGGCCTTCACAACATCCTCTGGCAAGGAGTTCCTCGGGTTAACTGTGCGTTGTGTGAAGAAATACTTCCTTTTGCTTGTTTTAAACCTGCTGCCTATTTATTTCATTTGGTGACCCCTTAGTTCTTGTGTTCTGAGAAGTAGTGAATAACAATTCCTTATCTACTTTCTCCACCCCAGTCATGATTTGATAGACCTCTATCATATTCTCCCCTTAGCCATCTCTTTTCCAAGCTGAAAAGTCCCAGTCTTATTAATCTCTCCTCATACAGAAGCCGTTCCATGTCCCCTAATCATTTTTGTTGCCCTTTTTCTGAACCTTTTCCAATTCCAATAGATCTTTTTTGAGATGGGGCGACCACATCTGCACACAGTACTCAAGGTGTGGGCGTACCATGGATTTATATAGAGGCAATATGATTTTCAGTCTTATTATCTATCCCTTTCTTAATGCTTCCCAACATTCTGTGCTATTTTTTGACTGCCGCTGCACATTGAGTGGATGTTTTCAGAGAACAGAGATCTCCTTCCTGAGTGGTAACAGCTAATTTAGACCCCATCATTTTAAATGTATAGTTGGGATTATGTTTTCCAATGTGCATTACTTTGGATTTAACAACACTGAATTTCATCTGCCATTTTGTTGCCCAGTCACCCAGTTTTGTGAGATCCTTTTGTAGCTCTTCCCAGTCTGTCTGGGACTTAACTATCTTGAGTAGTTTTGTATCATCTGCAAATTTTGCCACCTCACTGTTTACCCCTTTTTCCAGATCATTTATGAATATGTGGAATAGGACTGGACCCAGTCCCTGGGGGACACCACTATTTACCTCTCTCCAGTCTGAAAACTGACCATTTATTCTTATCCCGTTTCCTATCTTTTAACCAGTTACAAATCCATGAGAAGACCTTCCCTCTTATCCCATGACAACTTACTTTGCTTAAGAGCCTCTGGTGAGGGACCCTGTCAAAGGCTTTCTGAAAATTTAAGTACACTATATCCTCTGGATCCCCTTTGTCCACATGCTTGTTGACCCCCTCAGAGAATTCTAGTAGATTGGTGAGGTATGATTTCCCTTTACAAAAACCATATTGACTCTTCCAACAAATTATGTTCATCTATGTTTCTGACAATTTTTTTGTTTGTTATAGTTTCAACGAGTTTGCCCGGTACTGAAGCCAGGCTTACCGTCCGGTAATTGCCAGGATCACCTCTGGAGCCTTTTTTAAAAATTGGCATCACATTAGCTATCCTCCAGTCATTTGGTACAGAAGTTGATTTAAATGATAGGTTACAGACTACTGTTAGTAATTCTGCAATTTCACATTTGAGTTGTTTCGGAACTCTTGGGAGACACCATCTGGTTCTGGTGACTTATTACTGTTTAGTTTATAAATTTGTTCCCAAACCTCCTCTAATGAAACCTCAATATGGAGGACAAATCCTCAGATTTGTCACCTAAAAATAATGGCTCAGGTTTGGGAATCTTCCTCACATCCTCAGCCATGAAGACCGATGCACATAATTCATTTAGTTTCTCTGCAACGTGACCCCACTGGTTGTACTTAAATTTTTTTTTGCTATTACTTTTTGAGTCTTTGGCGAGCTGTTCTTCACATTTTTTTCTGGCCTTTCTAATGATATTTTCACACTTCATTTGCCAGAGTTAATGCTCCTTTCTATTTTCCTCACTAGGATTTAGCTTCCACTTTTTAAAGATGCCCTTTTGCCTCTCACTGCTTCTTTTACTTCGATGTTTAGCCACGGTGGCACTCTTTTGGTTCTCTTACTATGTTTTTTAATATGGGGGATACATTTAAGCTGAGCCTCTATTATGGTGTCTTTAAAAAGTTTCCATGCAGCTTGCAGGGATTTCACTTTTTGCGCTGTCCCTTTTAATTTCAGTTTAATGAACTTCAGAAAGGGGAACTACACAAAAACGAGGAAATGAGAGGCAAAAGGGCATCTTTAAGAAGGATTTAGGACTAAATCTCGAATTGCCTCTCCTCTGGTGGGTTCCAGGACGAGCTGCTCCAAGAAACAGTCATTTAAGATGTCAAGAAACTTCCTCTCTCCATCCCTTCCTGAGGTGACACGTACCCAGACAATATGGGGAAAGCTGAAATCCCGCATTGGGGGACCAGTTGGTAGTTTGCACCGTTGAGCTGCACAATGCCACACGTGTTCAATGCCACACGACGCCTGGGGCCACACCCTCAGCTGGTGGAAATGGGCCAAGCATCGGTGGTCTCTATGGAGCTACGTTGACTCACACGAGCTGGGGATGTGGGTTTAGAGCTGAGCCGCCAGGGTAGAGATTGGTGGGCTGCAGGCCTGGGGTGGCACCCCACCATCTGTGTCAGGTAATTACACTGCCCCCATTCCCAGAATACCTGCTCCCCTCACAATCTCTTATTAATTTAGCCTCATGACACCTCCTGTGAGGCACGGCAGCACTACCAGCCCCATTTTACAGATGGGGAAACCGAGGCCCAGAGTTCCAGAGTGACCTACCCAATCTGCCGCAGAGCCAGGAACCGAACCCCCATCTCCTAAGCGCCAAGTGAGTGTCATAACCACTGGAGTAGCCTCTCTCTCTGGACGGCTGCCTACAGGCAAAACTGTCCCCCAAACCTCCGTGGGCTTCCTTTATTGAGTAGGATTAAAAGCAGTTTATGAATCATCTTTAACGAGGGCTCTGAGGCTTAGCCACTTTGCTTCGCTGAGCACCAGCTATGCTGCAAAGGAAGCCTGCTGTGTCTTTTGCTGCTCACATTAGTTTGACACTCGGGTAGTCGCCTAGGGTTTTTTTTTTAAAATGAGACGATTTTATTCCTCCCACCCATCCCTCCAGCCTCTCTCTCACGTCTCAGCTCGCCGAGAACAGCTCAACGGACATTCAGCGTCAGCCTGGCACGGTTCACCTTTCCGCCCAGCCCCGACTCGGGAGGTTCCACAGACCTGAGGGCAAACAAGTTCCTACTGCCTGTCCTGATTTTTCACATTTGCCATCTCTTCACTTTACCTAGACCCCACGTCTCCCTGAAGTGTGGAGCCCTCACAAAGTGTGGGTCCCAGGGCGGTTGCCCCAGTCCATCCTGTGGATGGGACGGCTCTGAAAATACAAGCCAAAACATTGGTGGAGCTGGGTCCACGTTCCTGGGCACCATGGGCTATTTTGCCACCTGTGCACAAGGCTGGGGTCTATTTTGATGAGCAAAGCTGACGGGTAACTGCTCATGATGACACAGAGCCAGTTCCTCCCGTGCTCTGGTGTAGATTGGTGTTCGCTCCACTGAGGTGAGCGGTACGTGGCCAATCGACACCGGCTAGGCGGCCTGCAGCAGTCTGCAATGGCATGGCTTGACGTAGGCTGCTGCGGTGGAGGAGCAATGCATTTTGGGTAGAACAAGAACCAATGGGCCCTTTGCTCGGGGAGGGAGATCCAGCTCCCGGCTCGGCCCCGTAAATGTGTTCACACGGGTGTCTGGGTGCTTGGAGGGGCCTGCACCGGTGCCCAGGTGCTCTCACGAGTGCCCATTTGCTTGCACAGCTGCCCACAAAATGTCATGAATTTTGGACTGATCAAATATGCTGGATTGCCGGCCCTGGAGAAGGCAGCCTCCACAGCAGGGCAAACTCTCTGGGAGGGGCTGTTTGCCAAGAGCTTCTCAGAGAAGCTGAATGGCTGATGGGGACCAGACACAAAGAATGGGGGAGAGAGAATGTCATCTATACCACCTGTGACTGATTGCATCATCACCCCACAAGCCCACCGCTGCTGGCAGACGCCTTTGTCATCACACAAAAGTTGCCGCATTTGAAAAAAAAATAAATTTAAAATAGTTTTAATCCAGTTCCTGTGTGGATGCTTTTAAATTGATTTAACCCTGGCTTCGACCAATGTTGCTCCAGCAAGTAAGGAAGCAGCATTAGGCTTTTTCTACACACTAACCCGCAAGGGGTTCATGAAACCATTTCAGTTAAACTGGATTAGTTGAACTGGTGCAGACTCTTGTGTGGATATGCTTATATTGGTTTAAACCTAGAGATGGTTTTCCCATCCCATGAAAAATGTTGAGATTTTGGAATTTTTCCCCCATCCTGAATCAGATGAAAAGTTAAAATTTTGACATGTTTGGTGAACTGAAAATCTGAAAAAAAAAATCAGTTAATTGATTTTGACCGCTTAGTTTTTTGGGTTTTTTTTTGTAAAGCTGTACTATAATATGTTTACATTTCAAAAGATTAAGTCACTTTGAACAGGAAAACCAACATTTTTCATGTAAAAAATGTCAAAGTGGGACAAGTTTTGTCCAAAAGTGTTTCAAGGTGAGAAATGTATTGAAACGGTCCCTTTCCTGAGATGTTTCACTTTGGATAGATTAGTGTTTTTCAATGAAAAAACATTTTTTGCTAAAAAATTCTCAACCAGTTCTATTTACACCAGTTTATATGGGTTTTGATTTCATGCTGATTTAAACCCACTTACAACAGGACTCCATCAGTGTGCACTAGGTACCTTTTAGTCTTCACTAGCAAGATCTACGCAGGGCACGTAGAGTGGGACATGTTAGAGCATTCATAGAATATCAGGGCTGGAAGGGACCTCAGGAGGTCATCTAGTCCAATCCCCTGCTCAAAAAGCAGGGCCAATCCCCAGACAGTTTTTTGCCCCAGATCCCTAAATAGCACCACTCCAGGACTGAACTCACAACGCTGGGTTTAGCAGGCCAATGCTCAAACCACTTAGCTATCATTCTACCAGGCATACTCCCACAGCCTGGACTGAGGCAGCGTGTGGACAAGCCTTTAGACTTTTGTTAATTATATCTCAGGCAGGCTGGACTGGCTTAATAAAAGATGTGATCAGGTCAAAATATGGCAGAGCTGTGTGGGCTGGCCAGGGGGAGCTTGCACATAAAGTGATATTGCTAGACCCAGCACCAGTCAGCCCTAGTTCAGTGTTACAATACCACATGGGAGGTATTTCCCTTCTCCTGTCGATGCATCTCTGTACCTCATCCAGTGCACTGAATGCCTCATAACCACCAGACAATCCCTAAGCTCTCCAATGAGCTCACACCGGAAAATGATAAAACACACAAACACCCTGTCACCTGGGGGGACACAAATCAGACGCCAAGAATTATAACATTCAAAACCCAGTCAGAGAACACTTCAACCTCCCTGGACACTCAACAACAGACTTAAAAGTGGCAATTCTTCAACAACAACAAAAAACCCCTTCAAAAACAGACTCCAACGAGAAATTGCAGAACTGGAACTAATTTGCAAACTGGACACCATCAAATTAGGCCTGAATAAAGACTGGGAGTGGATGGGTCACTATAAAAACTAATTTCCCCTTGCTAATTTCCCCCTACTGTTTGAAATGAGGCACCCTGATTACCACTACAAAAGTGATTTTTCGTCCTGTTGATAATAGCCAACTTTACCCCCATCTTTTCATGTACTATTATATATATCTTCCTACTGTATTTTCCACTCCATGCATCTGATGAAGTGGGTTTTAGCCCACAAAAAGCTTATGCCCAAATACATTTGTTAGTCTCTAAGGTGTGTGACAAAGTTCCTCCTCTACCTTGGTGGGTCCTGCGCCTATTGGCAGATTTGCTCACCTCAGTGATCTTCCCCACAGTCTGGGTCAACTCCTCCTGTGTCTGATCAGGAGTTGGGAGGTTTGGGGGGAACCTGGGCCCGCCCTCTGCTCCAGGTTCCAGCCCAGGGCCCTGTGGATCGCAGCTGTCTATAGTGCCTCCTGTAACAGCTGCATGACAGCTACACCTCCCTGGGCTACTTCCCCATGGCCTCCTCCAAACACCTTCTGTATCCTCACCACAGGACCTTCCTCCTGGTGTCTGATAACGCTTGTACTCCTCAGTCCTCCAGCAGCACAGCCTCTCACTTTCAGCTCCTTGTGCCTCTCACTCCCAGCTCCTCACACGCACTTCCGCTCCTCCTCACCTGACTGGAGTGAGCTCCTTTTTAAACCCAGGTGCCCTGATTAGCCTGCCTTGATTGGCTGCAGGGGATCTAATCAGCCTGTCGGCCTTAATTGGTTCTAGCAGGTTCCTGATTATTCTAGAGCAGCCCCTGCTCTGGTCACTCAGGGAACAGAAAACTACTCAGCCAGTGACCAGCATATTTGCCCTCTACCAGACTCCTGGACCCCACTGCTCTGGGTCTGTCACAGGTGCCACAAGGACTCCTCCTCGTTTTTGCTGATACAGACTAACACAGTTACCCCTCTGAAACTTTTCATAAAGTGATCACTCTACAGCTGACCTCTCAGGCCTCATCTCCAAAGAGATCTGCACAACACTTCCAAAAGCCGAGCCTGGGAGCTGACATTCACAACTTTGCTAGACGCTAAAAATCATGGTTTTAATAAAGACACTGGATTTGTGGCTTATTACAACAATCTGTAACCCACTGACCCTCTTTGTGTCCTGTGACTACAGGGGTGTTAATGGGCCACTTTACCTTGAATGGGCCCTTAGAATACGTGCTATCGACTCATGCAAAACCATGTTTGATCTTGTACTTAGCTGCGATGCTCTGAAGAAGAGCTCTGTGCGGCTCCCAAGCGGGTCTCTCTCACCAGCAGAAGTGGGTCCAATGACAGATATGTAGCAAGTCGGACACTAACGGCCATGGCGCCTCCTGCTGGTCATCCGGGAATTAGCTCAATTCCAGCCTCAGAGCGCCCACTGCTGGCCGGTGTCTTGCCTGCCTCAGGCCCCATGTCCCTCCCAGACCTTGGTGCCCCTTTCCTTTGGGGTTCTGCCCACCTCAGTACCCCCACACTCTGGGTCTCCCCTCCCAGGGGAACCCCAATCCCCTATCCCCACCTTGCCTCAGTCATCATCTAGCCCCCGCTCCCTGGGGCAAACTGCAGCCTGTCATGGCCACTCATCACTGGCAAGGGGGTTGGACCTGCTACCTTTCCTGGCCCAGCTGTCCCCCTGCAGCCCCAATACCTCCTCTGGCCTTCAGCGAGGCCTCAGCCCGGGGACTCGCCAGGCCAGAGCTCCCCAGCTCTGCCTGCCCTTCCCCAGCCCTGCTCTGTGCCCCCAAGCGGCTAGGTCCTTCCCACGCCAAGGCTGGAGTGAGACTCCCTGTCTCCTGGTTCGCAGCCCTTTTATCAGGGCCCTGATTGAGCCGGCCACACCGGGGGCCCACGGACCTCGCCAGCCTCCCTCAGCTGCTCTTAATCCCTTTTCTAATTGGGTCTCCAAGGGCTGCTTTTAACCCCTGCTCTCCCGGCGTGGGGCAGCCGCCCCGCTACGAGATATTACCTCACCCACCTAGTCTCTCTCATTGCATCTCTGTGGCGCCATTAACATAGCCCTGCTGTGAACCCACCGCTGCGCTCTTGCTGCAGATCCACTCCGCGCGGCATCGTTCACCGAGGCCCCGATCCAGCAAAGCAGTTACACACGTGCTTACTCTGAAACAAGGGAGTAATCCCATTGAAATCAATGGGGCTGCTCGTAGGCTTAAAATTAAGCCTGGGTTTACGTGCCGCTAACTGCATGTAAGTATTTATGCCGGATCTGAGCCTAGCTTCTAGCTTAGCGATCCAGGAAATGCAGCCGGCTGCTAAATATGGATCTGCTGCAACAGCATGGCTTAAAAGGAATTGTTTCGTCCCCTTCCCCAGAAGGGTGGCGAGGAGCTGTCCAGGTGCTGAAATCGCCCCCCCCCATCTCCAATAACTACAGCCCGCTCTGCTGGGTGTGAGTGGGGTAGGTGGGTGACTCCCCGCCCACGGCTCACGCCTGGGGGCTGCTAATTGTGTTTGTCTAAAGATTAGTCAGGTATCAGCTGTTTCCTCCAGTCTGGGGTGTGCAGCTCACCAACCAGCAGCTGTTCCTGCCTGATCGTGCCCAGCCCAAGCCAAGGAAATGGTTTAATTATGCAACCTTCACCCAAGTAGCCTCCCTGGGCCCAGTGGGCCTGCGTTGCCCTTGCCTCATTCACTAACCAGATTATGACATGGGCTGCATCCCTGTCAGAGAGGCAGGCTGATTCAAAGGGGCTTGTGGAGGATCCATTTACACTCATTTTAAAATGAGATCAAGTGATCTGCAAAGTGGGCTGCTGATACCTCTTCCCTGCTGGCGTCTCCTGCAGTTTGTTTTTTGGAGACTTGCAGTCAGAAAGTGAATTGAACCTTTGACATCCCCCCGCCGCCCCGAGAATGCGGTTAATCCATGCGCTCGTGCGGGAACACCAAGGATTAGCTCTTATGGAGTTCTTTCCCTGGTCCCCCCTCTGTCTATGGAAGGGGGAAACTGAAGTTCAGTGCCTGCCCACTGGAAGCAGTGTATGGGCAATCTGCCACTGGTTTGTTGGGTGACCGTGTGCAAGTCAAGGGACCACCATGTGCCTCAGTTTCCACATCTGTAAAAAGGGGATAATGCTATTGACCTTCTTTGTAAAGTGCTTTGCAATCTACAGATGGAAAGTAAACAGCTGTTATGATGCATAAGGGATGGGATTGTGAATCAGATGGAGAATATTTTAATGCCTTTTTAGAAATCAATACTATGGCCTCGTCTAGGATACTGTGTGAAGCACTGGTCACCCCATCTCCAGAACGATATTGCAGAAGCAGAAGGGGTTCAGGGAAGGGTGATGAGGATGATCAAGGGACTGGAAAAACTCCCCTAGGAAGAGATTGAAAAGATTGGGCTTGTTACCTTAGAAAAGAGACAAATGAGAGGAGACAGGATAAAACCATACAACGACTGGGATGGAGAAAGTAGAGGGTAGCGTCTGTTCTATCTCATAACACAAGATCAAGGGGACATTTGATGAAATTAAAAGCTGGCAAAGTCCAAACTGATCAAAGGAAATACTTTTCCCACTCACTGCATCATTAGACTGTGGAACTCTCTGCCACAGGATGTCGTTGAGGTCAATATCCAGAGTTATGAATAGGAAATTATAGCATTTTGTAAGGGATAAACCTCATGCGTTAGGACTTCAGCCAGTCTCTAACCATTAGGGATCAGAATGAGATCTAACATGGGGGCCCGATTATCCTATGTCTGCTACGGGGTGTGTGTGTGTGTCTCACACCTCCATCTGCAGCAGCTGGTCTTGGCTACTGTCAGAGGCAGGACACTGGGCTAGATGGACTTTCTGATCTGGTCTGGCAATTCCTGTTTCATTGCTGCTAACTCCGCTGACAGGCAGGTCCCCGACAGCCCACGGAGATGATGGAAGCCCGTATACACAGGTGCCCTGGCAAATCCCCATCACAACCTGCGGGGTCGCAGAGCTTGGAAGCTGCAGATTCTGGGGAGAGGGAAGCAGAACTGAAGCTGGGTGTCCCTGCTCCTTTCCCAGCCTTTGCAACCTCCCAGCCCATCTCCGGTTATTTTCATCCCCAGCAATCTCTGACCATTGCGGCCTCCTATGCCCTCCCTGTCACTCATTCCAGACAGTGCCTGGAAACCAGAGACTGAGAGCCACCCTGGCTTCCCTTTGCTTCCATCTGGGTGTCTGAGCACTGGGACACTACACGGGTAAAGCAAAGGCAGGGGAATGAACCAGCGGGACCTGCTACAATGCGACTCCTCAGCAGCTGTCTGGCTTTCAAGTCACCAGCCTCCTCTGGGATGCATTTCTCTAAGCTCCCCGCCCTCCCTTGGCTTGCAGAGAGGCTAGGCAGAGCGGAGGAACGAAGGGGCCTTTCCTGGTAGCTGAATTTCTATTAGTGGTGTGGCACAGCATGGTGATGGGTAGGGCGACCAGACAGCAAATGTGAAAAATCGGGACAGGGGGTGGAGGGTAATAGGAGCCTATATAAGAAAAAGACCCCAAAATCGGGACAGTCCCTATAAAATTGGGACATCTGGTCACCCTAGCGATGGGGGGCGTTCAAAGGTCACCTGCATTTTGATCTTTGGATGTTGTCGTTTAGGCTGGGGGATGCGAATGGGAATCACTGTTCTTTGGGAGCATGTGTCCAATTGCCAGAGGTCTCTCTGGTTCAGATCCAGTCCCCCCCAATCACACCCCGCCTCACCCACTCACACCCCTACCTCCACACTCCCACGCCTCTCCCACGAATTCCCCGTCCTCATCTTTTTCCTTGTCTGCCCATTGCTGGGGCTGCCAAGCTGCAGGAGACGGACGAAGCCAACTCCCCCCCCCAACTCAGCAAACACAGAGCCCAGCCCATGACTCCTGCGGAGGGCGCCCTGCACCCTCGGCACCCCGCAGCCACCGCCCTCCCTGCTAGAGCTGGATCGCAAACTGGACTCGTGCTCTCTCTATCCCAAGAGGAACCAAACCCCGCCCTGCTTTTGGATCTGGAGCTCCATGGGCAGACTGGGGCCTTCTCTGCTCCACCATGAAGTTTCCCCATATAAACAGTTGGCTGGGTCTCTCTCTCCCTTCCTAGGGGTGGGACTAACTTGTACTTGTTGGGAGCAAACTTTGTACAGGGCCAAGTCCCGGCCGGTTATGCTGCTCTGCTGCCCTCTCCTGGTCCCTTTGAGAACTTCAGGCAACCGGGCCAAGGAATTTGCTTTCAAATTGAGAAGAAATTCTTCTTCTTGGAAGATCTGAAGGTGGGAAGCCGCTCTGACATCGCTGAGCTGGTGTGGCGGCAAAGGCTAAGCCCAAAGGAGAGCGGGTCAGGTCCTAAACTAAGCACAATCACCTTCCCCAGTCCCCACCTAGCAATCAATGCAGAAACCCCAAACCTTGGGACACCCTGTTCTCTGCCCGAGGCCTTGCCTTGTCCACAGGAAGTGTCTGTGTACAAGGGCCCAGAGACACGGGAGCAGGCAGGACGCACCCATCCCATAGGCTGCAGGGAAAGGATCCCGCCAGATGCACTCACCTGACCCCAAAGAACAGCCCTGCTCAAAAGTCAAACCTTCCTTGCGGGTGCCCCGGTAGGGGACAGACGTGTTTCCATGGTAACGCTGCGGCGCGCCGGAGTATCTGCAGCCCACCACTGGAGAACACTTTTCAGTTTAAGGCTCTGCTCCCGCGGCCGGGGAGCGATTCCTTCAGTTAAACCTTGCATGGAGTCCCCCAAGCCCCGTTCGGATCCAGCTGTGTCTGTGCCTTTGGTCGCCACTGTTTCCAACCTCACCCCGAAGCCCTTTCGAGAAACAAACGAAAGGTCCAGCTCGCTTCTGGCTGTGTAACCCGGGGCGGGACATAGACAGGAGGGGCCCATCTGGAGGGGAAGCGGTGGGAGCCGTCGTTCACCATGGCAGGGATCTGCACAGGCAGGGAGCCCGTGCTACCCCCGGGGCTCAACCCCCACCTTGGCTTCGCCCGCAGACGCTTCAGCCAGCTATTCAAACAGACACCGAGGAGCTCCACTTGCTGGGAGAGAAGTGTATTGAGACTGCAAATCACGAGGGACGCCGCGCGTTCCCATTGGAGCCGGCTGGGGAGGCGAAGACAGGAGGAGAGGGGAAAACAAACTCCCCATTGCTGAGTTCCTCTGCAGGGGAGGGAGCAGGAGGGAGATCCTCCATGCTGGCCCCAGCGAAGGCACTGCCGCCCTGGGGGAGGGTCTCCCCAGGGGCCTCAGCCGCATAGGGAGCTCTGGGTGTGTCCTTGCCAGCCCCTGCAGACGGGCTGCTGGCCAGGGAGACGGTCTTGCTGGCAGGTGCTGCAGTGTCGGGGGCCTCCGCAGCGTAGGTAGGTCTGGGTGTGTCCTGCAGGCCAGCCAAGGCAGAGGCACTGGCACCCAGGGGGAGGGTCTCACCGGAAGCTGCAGCACCAGGGGCCCCAAAAGTGTCGGGAGCTCTGGGTGTGTCCCCCATGCCAAGCCCCGCAGCTGGGCTGCTGGCCAGGGAGATGGTCTTGCTGGCTGATGCCACAGTGTAGGGGGCCCCAGTAGCATATGGGCCTCCGGGTGTGTCCTCCAGGCCAGCCCCTGCAGATGCACTCCTGGCCGGTGGGAGAGTCTCGCGGGCAGTTGCAGCAGCGTCGGGGGGCCTGGCTGCATAGGGGGCTATGGGTGCATGTGCCCCAGTTGCTGTCACCGCTGTCCCTCCAAAGGCCCGTGGGGGTGTTCTCTGTTTCTGGCGGCAGCGATGGCACCAGAAGCAGCCCCTGCGCAGAGGAGAGAGAGACTCCCATGGACCCACGTGGGGGAAACGGGGGCTAATGCAAGGAACCACCGTGCACAGACTGTGGCCAGCCCCTGTACGTACATCTCCCCCGTGTCCCAGAGCTCCTGCGTGCGCAGCACTCACACGCTGGGCCAGGATCCCCAAACCAAGCCTCCCCCCTGCCCCAAATTCACCCGCACACCCCGAGCTTTGCCACGCAGGAGGTGGGGAGAGAAAGGGACCGGAGGGAAGACCCCGGGGGCTGCCCGCGTGAGAGACAAGCTCTCTCTTCCTTCTTCTGAGCTCCCCGATCCAGCCCCGTGGGTGCCAGCGGGTGGACAGAGGGGGGGCAGCCAGCCGAGGGCAGCTCCAGGTGAGCAGCTGAGACTGGAGATGTCCAGAGTGAGGAGCTGGGGAGGGGGTGAAGGTTCAGGGCCTGGCAGCTTCCTCCTAGCGTCTGAAGGCCCCTCTCCAATGGCCAAGGCAGCTCCAAAGATTTCCTCACCCACAGGCCCCCAGTGCTCCTGCCTTTAACGGACCCCCCTGCATCCCCTCCCCGGCTCTTCCATTCACACACTCAGCGGCACCAAGACTCGCCAGCCCCCTGGTGCGACAGGGAGATGGGTCCCTGGGTGGAGCTGAGGGCCCCGCCCCCAAACAGCCCCTCTCCCGTTCAGAGGCGCGCCCCGGCCCTCGCCCAGGCAACGCGGCGTGACGGGGGAAGGAGCCCGAGCCCGCCCAGACTCACAAGATAATGAGGCAGGAGCAGCCAAGCGGTGGCAAGAGGATGATGAGAACCATGACCGGGATCCTGAGCGGGACGGGGACTGCAGGGGGCGACAGAGAGACGTCGTTGGGGGGGGGTGTCACCGAGGGCCCAAGCGTGGGTGACGTGGGGGGCAGGAGCAAAGGGGTGGCGGAGGCCCTGAGTGGGGAAGCCAGGGTCCTGCTATGCATACTTTGCAGACCGGGGATGAACAATGTCGGCAACATAATTAACGCCCGGTGGGGTGGTGAGAAATATCTTGGTGCGGGGAGGCGCAGGCGGGGGATACGGTAACGTCGCGAGCGGGGCCCAAGCCCCCCGACACTCTCCCTGCTATGAGCCAGAAACACCCAAGAGGTGGCTGCCACCAGCACGGGCTCCTCAACCTCCTGGGCACAGGGCAGGCGGAGAGGGCGGGCGGCCAGGGCTGCTGCTACCCCAGAGTCAGAGCTGCCACCTCACCGGCAGGGAGAGACTCCAGAGGGCCGGAAGGGGGCTCCCGGGGGTGAATAAAGAGCAGAGGCCTCAGCCATGGCCAGGGGGCAGTGACAGCGAGAGGGAAGGGACTGGGGTTCTCTGATCCCGCTGGGGAATCAGCTGCCCTGAGAATGTGGGGGGAAGGCAGGAGTTGTCTGTCGCCAGGGGAACCCCAGAGGGTGCAGAATGGGACACACAGAGAGGGGGTCTCTGGCAGGGCCCCCGGCAAGGGACGTGGGATCTGCCCAGTGAATGGTGGGGTCCGATCTGCCCTGGGGGGTCAGGTGGGAGCACCCGACTCCTCTCCCCTCCCAGCGCCTGCCCTGGGATCCGCCCTGCGGCTCGGGGTGCAGGTACGGTACCGGTACACACCTTCCTCCTCCACACAATCCCCCGCGGAGGTGGCGCCCGCGGCCCTGGTCACCAGCCCCGCCTTGCACCGGCTGCACACCGCCCTGCCGTAGAGCGGGTTAAAGGTGCCGACGGGGCAGGCGGCACACTCGTTGCTCCCGGGCGCGCTGAAGGTGCCTGGCTGGCACAGGACTGGCATGAGTGAGAAAGCACAAGGGCATTTCAGAGCAGGCAGGTACCTGGGGAAGGAGGGGGTCACACCCGGGGTGGGCCCTGGAGGGCCAGGAATTCAAAGTGGTCGTTTGCTCCCCTACACCCGCCAGCCCTGGCAGCTGCAGGTACAGAATTACACTGCCTGAGGCTCCTAAAGGGGCCAAGGGCATGGGGCAGCCCCAGGGGGGAAGGGGGAGGGAAGGGGGTTGCGGGGCTCACTGCAGCAGTCAGGACACATCTCCAGCTGCAGGGACAGCCCGTAGCCTCCCGCACAGCGCTCTGTCTTCAGGAAGCTGGTGAAGCGGTTGCTGAAGATGGCGCGGGGGGCGCCGCCCCCGGTGATGGGGAAGGGCCCATGCTCCTCCAGGAACCTGGTCATGGCGAGCTTGGCCTGAGGGGGAGCGGAGCAGATGGTGAGGGGGAGGGCCTGGGCGGGGGAATACAGTAATGACCGGGAGGGGGAGGGCCTGGTTGGGGATAATGACCGGGAAGGGAGGGCTCAGGCGGGGGGAATACAGTAATGACCAGGAGGGGGAGAGCCCGGGGGGGGGGATACGGTAATGACTGGGAGGGGGAGGTCCAGGCAGGAGGGATACAGTAATGACCGGGAGGGGAGGTCCAGGCGGGGGGAATACAGTAATGACCGGGAGTGGGAGGTCCAGGCGGGGGGGATACAGTAATGACCGGGAGGGGGAGGTCCGGGCGGGGGGAATACAGTAATGACCGGGAGGGGGAGGTCCGGGCGGGGGGAATACAGTAATGACCGGGAGGGGGAGGGCCCGGGCAGGGGGAATACAGTAATGACCGGGAGGGGGAGGTCCGGGCGGGGGGAATACAGTAATGACCGGGAGGGGGAGGTCCGGGCTGGGGGAATACAGTAATGACCGGGAGGGGAGGGCCTGGTTGGGGGTAATACAGTAATGACTGGGAGGGGGGAGGTCCAGGCAGGAGGGATACAGTAATGACCGGGAGGGGAGGGCCCGGGCAGGGGGAATACAGTAATGACCGGGAGGGGAGGGCCCGGGCGGGGGGGATACAGTAATGACCGGGAGGGGAGGACCAGGCGGGGGGGATACAGTAATGACCGGGAGGGGAGGGCCCGGGCAGGGGAAATACAGTAATGCCCGGGCGGGGGGAATACAGTAATGACCGGGAGGAGGAGGTCCAGGCAGGAGGGATACAGTAATGACCGGGACGGGGAGGTCCAGGCAGGAGGGATACAGTAATGACCGGGAGGGGAGGGCCCAGGCGGGGGGGATACAGTAATGACCGGGAGGGGGAGGTCCGGGCGGGGGGAATACAGTAATGACCGGGAGGGGGAGGCCCGGGCAGGGGGAATACAGTAATGACCGGGAGGGGGAGGCCCAGGCGGGGGGAATACAGTAATGACCGGGAGGGGAGGGCCCGGGCAGCGGGAATACAGTAATGACCGGGAGGGGGAGGTCCAGGCAGGAGGGATACAGTAATGACCGGGAGGGGGAGGGCCCGGGCAGGGGGGATACAGTAATGACCGGGAGGGGAGGGCCCGGGCGGGGGGAATACAGTAATGACCGGGAGGGGAGGGCCCGGGCGGGGGAATACAGTAATGACCGGGAGTGGGAGGCCCAGGCGGGGGGAATACAGTAATGACCGGGAGGGGGAGGGTCCGGGCAGGAGGGATACAGTAATGACCGGGAGCTGGAGGGCCCAGGCGGGGGGAATACAGTAAAGACGCAGAGGAGGAAGACACAGGCAGAGGACAGGGTAACATTGCGAGGGGAGCCCGACCAGGAGATACCGTAACATTCAGGTGCTGGAGGGCCCAGGTGGGGGATGGCGTGTGTGTCCTCCACCCCCCACTCATCCCCCTGCCCCCAGCGACTCACCTGCAGCAGGTTGTTCCTGACCGCCGCGCGGTAACAGTTTATGACCAGTGTCTGGTTGTGGGGGTTGCAGAGTTTATCCCACTGCGGCCCAAAGGGGGAGACTAGAGAACAGAGATGACCCGATGCAGCTCAGACTCTGGCCTAACCCGGCAGAACACCGTCTCCAGCTGACGGAGCCGCCCAGCCCAGCCCAGCCCAGCCACAACCAATGGGACCAGTTAACGGGGTAACTAGCTCTTTACACATAAGACACCGCGGTGCCTGGCACGTGACCTCCTCGTAACTCAGTGATGCAGAGCAATTGTACACGGCTGAGCTCAGGAAGCTGGTGCTGGAACCCAGGAGTCCTGGCTCCCCGCACCCTCTGGACTAACCACTAGATCCCACTCCGCTGCCAGAGCCGAGACGAGAACCCAGTAGTTCTGACTCTCAGACCCCCTGCCTAGCCCACTAAACCCTACTCCTTTCCTAGAGCTGTGGAAAGGCCCCAGGAGTCCTGGCTCCCAGCCCAGCCCAGCCCACTAGACTCTGCTACCTTCCTAGAGCCATGGAAAGAACCCAGGAGTCCTGGCTCCCAGCCCAGCCCACTAGACTCTACTCCCTTCCTAGAGCCATGGAAAGAAGAACTCCGGAGCCCTGGTTCCCAGGCCTGTGCCCTGCCTCTGTCTTTCCAGAGGCGGTTCCCCGAGGACGCTGCCATCACAGTTCCTTCTGGGTTTCTACCTTGGAATTGTACCTGGAGGTTGAACTCATCCCAGGGCTCCTGCAGGGTGGGGAAGCAGGAGGACTTGCTGAGCACAAGCTGGCAGTGCTGGGCAGAGGCCACCCGGCCCAGGGCCTCCTGCAGAGACCACAGGAACCTCCTCCTCAGCGCCTCCTGGCAGAGCCGGCTCCGGAAGACGAGCAGGGCCTCCAGACCACCGCGCACGTGGTAGGCTGCCGGCGGGAGAGAGCGCGGGGTCACCCCTGTCCCACAAGCTCCCCACCGCCCTCCTGGGCAGACGGGAACGGGGTTTGCAGGAGGACCCCGAGTCTCCTACAGCCTCCTGTCCCACGCTATAGAGTTCGGGTGCGGGGGGACCCAGTGCCTGCCCTGCCCCTCTCCCGGATCTTCTTCCCTCACCGAGAGATTTAAACCCGATCCTGCCCCTCCACTTCATGGAGCTGACAAGGGCCTCCTATGGCCATCTTCCCCCCTCTGCTATGGGGCTCAGTCCCCCCACGGCCCACCCTGACCCTCCCCTCCGTGGGGCTCAGTCCCGCCACGGCCCACCCTGACCCTCCCCTCCGTGGGGCTCAGTCCTGCCATGGCCCACCCTGACCCTCCCCTCCGTGGGGCTCAGTCCCGCCACGGCCCACCCTGACCCTCCCCTCCGTGGGGCTCAGTCCTGCCATGGCCCACCCTGACCCTCCCCTCCGTGGGGCTCAGTCCTGCCACGGCCCACCCTGACCCTCCCCTCCGTGGGGCTCAGTCCTGCCATGGCCCACCCTGACCCTCCCCTCCGTGGGGCTCAGTCCCCCCACGGCCCACCCTGACCCTCCCCTCCATGGGGCTCAGTCCCCCCACGGCCTACCCTGACCCTTCCTTCCATGGGGCTCAGTCCCCCCACGGCCCACCCTGACCCTCCCTTCAGTGGGGCTCAGTCCCCCCATCGCCCACCCTGACCCTTCCTTCCATGGGGCTCAGTCCCCCCATGGCCCACCCTGCCCCTCTCCTCCATGGGGCTCAGTCCCCCCATGGCCCACCCTGACCCTCCCTTCAGTGGGGCTCAGTCCCCTCATGGCCCACCCTGCCCCTCTCCTCCATGGGGCTCAGTCCCCCCACGGCCCACCCTGCCCCTCTCCTCCATGGGGCTCAGTCCCCCACAGCCCGCCCTGCCCCTCCGTGGGCCCAGCCGGAAGCAGGTCTCACCCAGGACTGTGTAGTGGAAGGTTTGAGCCCTCGGGACTCTGTGCTCCTTGTAGGAGACGGTGCAGGAGTAATTCCCACTGCTGCCGCCCTGGAAGTGCCGGAAGCTGAGGGCTCCCTGGGCGCTGACTGAGGGCGACTGGGACTCTAGCGCCGGGGAGAGAGAGGGGGGATGAGCCCCAGAAAGGGGTCACCCCAGGCTGAGCTGCCCCCTAGACCCTGCACTGGCGTTGTTCTATCTGGGCCCCTTGAGCATCTCTGCCCTTCTCTTTCCGTGTGAGGGGATTAAAGGGGAGTGTCAGCCCCCCCACGTATTCCCAGGGTACAGCCAGAGCCGTGCCCCTTGCTGTATAAACACTCACAGCTAACGCGGTGTCCTGAGCTCTCCCAGCCCCCCCAGGCACACCCAGCAGATCCCCCCTCGACAGACTACACAGCCCTGATCTTCCCTGAGAGGGTGGGGGGGGGATCACCCTGTTCTGAACCATCCCAACCCCGCAAACCTTGTGGTGCCCCCCCCGCCCCTCTTCATCACACGCCCAGAGGTGGGCAGAGCTCTTTGGAGAACATGGCCCCACGGCCTCCCAGGCACGTGCCCTTTTCCCTTTTCACCCTCCCTCTCTCCGGCCGTCTCAGCGGCTCGCCCCTGAGTGGAGCGGGGCTCGGTGGGAAGAGAAGGGGCCTCACCTCTCCTGTCCCGGGCCCATCGGTAGGTGGGGCTCGTCACATGCATCTCCTTAGGGCTGCAGGGCAGGGAGTATTCAGTGGCGTCCATGTGGATGAAGATGGGGACTAGGACAGAGAGGGAGAGAATCCTAGAAAGGTGGGACTGGAAGGGACCTCGAGAGGTCATCTAGTCCAGTGGTTTTCCGCCTTTCCAGATGACGGGACCCCTCGCAGGCGTCTGATTTGTCCTGCGCTCCCGAAGTTTCACCTCACTTAAAAATGACTTGCTTGCAAAATCAGACATCAAAATACGAAAGTGTCATAGCACACTTGTACTGACAAACGGCTGACGTTCTCATTTTACCATATAATTATGAAATAAATCAATTGCAATATTAATATTGTACTTACATTTCAGGGTCTAGTATATAGAGTGGTATAAGCAAGTGTTGTCAGTATGAAATTTTAGTTTGTACAGTAAAAGCTGTGTTATCCGGCACTATACCAACCGGAAGGTTTATAGTTCAGTTGGTGCAGGGCTAGCAGGCTCCCTACCTGGCTCTGCATGGCTCCCTAGCAGGGGCGACATGTCCCTGCTGCTCCTAGGCGGAGGAACGGCCACGGGGGCTCTGTCCACTGCTCCCACCCCATTCCAAGCACTGGATCCACAGCTCCCTTTGGCTGGGAACCGTGGCCAATGGGAGCTGCAGGGGTGGCACTTGTGGGCGGAGGCAGCGTGCAGAACTGCCTGGCCATGCCTCTGCCTAGGAGCAGCAGGGATATGTCGCTGCTTGCGGGGAGCCAGCTGAGGTGTGTGCCACCTGGATACGGCACCCCAAAACCCCTCCTGTGCCCCAATCCCCTGCCCTCATCCCCCTCCTGCACCCAAACTCCCTCCCAGAGCCCACGCCCCGCACCCCCTCCCGTGCCCCAACCCTCTGCCCCAAGCCCCCTCCCACACCCAAACTCCCTCCTTCCATTGTTAACTCTTAGTTAGTCAGACTTTTTTACTAACTGGCACCCCCCATTCCCCCAACATGCTGGATAACAAAGCTTTTACTGTACTGACTTCACTAGTGCTTTTTATGTAGCCTGTTGTAAAACTAGGCAAATACCTAGATGAGTTGATGTACCCCCTGGAAGACGTCTGAGTACCCCCAGGGGTACATGTACCCCTGGTTGAGAACCTAGTCCAGTCTCCTGAACTCAAGGCAGGACTACATAATAACTAGACCATCCCTGACAGCTGTTTGTCACCTGCTCTTACAAAACCCTGGTGACATAGATTCCACAGCTTCCATAGGTAACTTGTTCCAGTGCTTAACCACCCTGACAGTTAGGAAGTTTTTCTTAATGTCCAACCTAAACCTCCCTTGCTGCAATTTAAGCCCATGAAGAAGTGGGGGTCAGGGCAGGTACTTTGGGGTGACGGGGGGCAGGACTAGCGCACGGGAGACCAGGGAAGCCTCAGATGCAGCCCAGGGACAGAGAGGGGAAAGGACAGGGTCCATCCAGGCCCAGACTGGTGCAGGGGAGACACACCCATCAGGGCAGGAGTGGGGGAACCTCCCGGGCCAGGGGCTGCTTCTCTTTCTTGGGCCACAGGGAAAGACCCTGCACGGTGTCAGCCAGTAGCAAACCCAGGCAGGAACCCTGGACCCGCTGTGGGATGGGGATGGGGAACTTTGGAGAGCGACTCCCCTTACTGGTTTGCCCTTCCACACCGAACCCTGCTGGCTGCCTGGGCTCTTCCCTGGCGTTCGCTGTGGTGCCTCGTGTCTCTTGCTCTGGGAGGACGCCCTCATCAGGAGAATAGTCCCTGTAGCCTAGGAAGGAAGCCGAGAGACACAGGCAGTTCTAGTCTCGTCTCAGTAACAGGCTCCTCGGGTGGGAGAGATGCAGGCAGAGCAAAGCCCACTCTTGGGGCGTAGGCTTTGCCACTGTCTGGGGGAGGTCCCACAAAGCCTGGGACGAACGTACTGGGTGCAGCACAGAGAGGCACAGTCACTGTCTGGATCAGACAGGGAACAGTGGAGAGCTATCACTGGGGTCTTCCTGGATGGGGGTTGAGGCTCAGACCCAGCTCACGAGGGGGTGCCCAGTGGGGGTGGAGGGCATTTCATCCCCTCCCACAAGGTGCTCAGATGGGGTTGCCATGTCAGGCCCACTGGATGAGGGCTGCCCAGACTGGGTCCGGTTTCCAGCCCAGCCCCCAGGTGGGGCTCAGATGGGGGTCCCGTCTCAGAGCCGGGCATGCCCACGTGCCAAGCGGTGCCATCACACAGGCTTGCTGCTCCTGCCCAGCAGCGCTCACACCTCCCCTGGGCTCTGCCGGGTGCCAGGCCAGCCGGGGCTCCTGTAACGTTGCGGGGACGGGCGGAGAGGGGCACGTTGCTGACTTCTCTGACTGGGCACTGCCTTGAGGGGGTCCCAGCCTGGCACCTCTCCAAGGGCACTGGGCCAGGCTGAGGCCCCAATGTGCTGTGAACCCTTAAAAGGGAAAAGTATCCCCCACGTTACCTGAGCAACGACAAAGCATTAGAGCCAGGATCCCCAGTGCCCCTGAGACCCAGGGGCCCCTGCGGCCCAGCCAGAAGTGGGGAGCACAGAGCATCCCGCAGCCCCTCACCCCGCTCCGCTGCTCAGAGTATGTGGTCCCGGTTACCGTGGTGATGAGGGACCCCCCCACCCGTTGTGATGTCGCAGAGTCATGCAGCCTCTGGTGTCCTCGGGCCCCTCAGCCCCCACCTGTCTATGGAGATCAGTCCCCCAGCCCCCATCTCTCCATGGGGATCAGTCCCCCAGCCTCCATCTCTCTGTGGGGATTGGGCCACCTGTCTCCTTGTGGGGACCAGCCCCCATCTCTCCATGGGGATCAGTTCCCCTCAGCCCCCATCTCTCTGTGGGGATCAGTTCCCCTCAGCCCTCATTTCTCCATGGGGATCAGTTCCCATCTCTCCATGGGGATCAGTTCCCCTCAGCCTCCATCTCTCTGTGGGGATTGGGCCACCTGTCCCCTTGTGGGGACCAGCCTCCATCTCTCCATGGGGATCAGTTCCCCTCAGCCTCCATCTCTCTGTGGGGATTGGGCCACCTGTCTCCTTGTGGGGACCAGCCCCCATCTCTCCATGGGGATCAGTTCCCCTCAGCCCCCATCTCTCCGTGGGGATTGGGCCACCTGTCTCCTTGTGGGGACCAGCCCCCATCTTTCCATGGGGATCAGTTCCCCTCAGCCCCCATCTCTCTGTGGGGATTGGGCCACTTGTCCCCTTGTGGGGACCAGCCCCCATCTCTCCATGGGGATCAGTTCCCATCTCTCCGTGGGGATCAGTTCCCCTCAGCCCCCATCTCTCTGTGGGGATTGGGCCACCTGTCTCCTTATGGGGACCAGCCCCCATCTCTCCATGGGGATCAGTTCCCCTCAGTCCCCATCTCTCTGTGGGGATCAGTTCCCCTCAGCCCCCATCTCTCTGTGGGGATTGCCCTACTGTTTCATTGTAGGGACCAGTCCCAATCCCTGCCTCTCTTTGAGGATCAGCCCCCCAACTCGTGGGGATCAGCCCTCATCCCCACGTCGGGGCTTGGTGGGTGAAATGCAGGTAGAATTATGTCCAAAGATATGGGGAGGCCCATTCCCAGGGAGGGGGGACAGGAACACGGAGAGGAGCTGGGCACACCTGGCGGGATCCTGAGGCCCCGGGGTACATTATAGCCCCAAGGGGAGGCCCTCAGGACACCTCAAGCTGCTGGTGGAGGCTGCCTAGGGAGTCATTGGCACGCAGAGAAACAGCAAGGGGCAGGTCGATGCACAGTGTGGGAGCTGGGGTCTCTGGGGGGTCTCAGGCCACCTGAACAGGCCCAGGGAACACCTAGAAAACAGGAGGGGCATGTTTAGACTCCCAGGAAGGGAACTTGCATCCCTGGGGGAGCTCGTGGCCATAGAGGGAGCCCCTGAGAAACAGGTGAGGGGAGAGGTGACAGATGTATATGCAGAGTGAGCTGGAAAAAAGAGGGGGTGATGTCAGGAACAATAGCCCAATGGTTAGAGGACTAGAAAAGGACTTGGGAGACCTGGATTCAAACCCCTGCTCTGCCCCAAACCAAAAGAAATCTGTTAAAAATGCCCTTTTCTTTGGCTTAAGTGCCCACCATGAGTAAAATTTCCTAAAGTGCCCCAGTGACTTAGGAGTCACAGAGTTTGAGGCCAGGAGGAATCAGCAAATCATCTAATCTGACCTCATGTATATCGCAGGCCACCAGTGATTTAGTCAGAATTTTAAAGGTATTTAGTCACCTAAAGGCGCAATTAGGGGGCTAGTGAGAGTGTCAGAAGCACTGAAATAGTAGAGGCACCTTATTTCCCATTGACTTCCAAGGTGCTTCGAGACCCATGGGTGCTTCTGAAAACCCTGCCCGCTGCCTCTCTGCATTGTGACACACCTAAGTCCTTTTGAGAAGAGGAGTCTGAGGCATGGTCTATGCCTAAAATTTAGATCAACCGAGCTACGTCGCTCAGGGCTGAGAAAGATTTTGCACCCTCTGCGATGTAATGAGGTACGCCTAACCCCCAGCGTAGTCGCAGCTAGAGCTGACGGAAGGATTCTCCCGCCGACCTAGCTACTGCCTCCTGGGGAGGTGGACTAGGCACTTCGAGGGTGTAAAGGGCTCACTGCGGGTGCCCCTCCTTGTGGGTAGGTCTGGGAATTAACTTTCGCCCCATATGGTGCCCCATATGGCACCCCCTGTCGTCAGCTACTCATGCTGCGGACTCTCACGCTCTTCGTGACTCGGCCCTCCGGCCAGGTGACTATACAGTTCCCCTTTCCAGGGTTTCAAAGTCCCACCGCACAAGCTGTCCTGCTGCCATCTCAGATGGTCTTTGTGCCTCCTCTAGGGCTTGTATCACCTCCCTGTGGCAGGTAGGGGAACCTGCGCCCGCCTGTAACGTTGTGTTCTAGTCCATGGACCCTATGACTTGCAATCAGGTCTGCTCACTCCCTGCTGCTGTTTGCCTGGGCTCCTTCCTGACCCAGCTCCCAGTCTGTCTCTGGGACAGAGCTGCCTCTGCTCCCTGTGGCTACTTCACCCCTCTCGGCCTCTTGCCAGATCCCTCATCTAGGGCAGGACCCGAGGGCTTACTCGCCTCCTGGACCTCCTCCTGGTCCCTGACCAACTCCCTTTCCCGCTACAGCGTGACCTCCGGACCCTTTCCTGCAGCCCCCTCCTGCCCTCACTTCCTGGCTTTATCATCCAAGCCCAGCTCCTCCCATGCTGGGCTTCGTCTGCAATTAGGCCTTATCAATCCCTGGCTCCCCTCCCAGTGCAGCATCTAAGGTTAATTGGTCCCTCCTGGCCCACGTTAACACATGCAGGGCTTGTGATATGCCCTCACAGATGGAAAAAACCCTTCCCTTGCTGTAGGAAGTGTCTACACAAGATACTTCAGCTGTGCTTGTGGTTGCCAGGTGTCTGGTTTTTGACTGGAACACTTGGTCAAAAAGGGACTGACGCCTCTGGTCAGCACCACTGCCATTAAAAGTCCAGTTGGCGGTGCAGCAGGGCAGGCAAGCTCCTTATCCAGCTCCGTGCAGTTCCCAGGAAGCAGCTGGCATGTCTTGCTCCTAGGCGGAGGGGCGGCCAGGGAGGCTCTGTGCTCTGCCCCTGCCCACAGGTGCCCCCTGAGCGCTGGCTCCACAGCTCCCATGGGTTGGGAACCGCCAATGGCTGTTCCTCAGTCACCTGGCTGTCCCCCCGCCTAGGAGCCGTAGGGGGACATGCCACTGCTTCTCGGGGGCTGCCTGAGGTAAGCGCTGTCTGAGCCTGCACCCTGAACCCCTTCCCACACCCCAACCCCTCGCCCCAGCCCTGAGCCCCCTCCTGCCCCCAAACTCCCTCCTGGAGCCTATACCCCGCATCCCCTCCCGCACCCCAACCCCCAGCCCTCAGCCTCCTCCTTCACTCTGAACTCCTCATCCCCAGTCTCAGCCCAGAGCCCGAACCCCCAACCGGATCCTGCACCCCCTCCTGCACCCCAACCCCTTACTCCAGCCCCGTGAAAACGAGCGAGTGAGTGAGGGTGGGGGAGGTGTAACATTTGATAGACCAGCTTTTTCACATACTGGGACTGGGATTATTAAAACTGCTTCAAAATGTTAAAGAAAATCATTTTTGAAAAATTTCCCCATAGAAAATGAAGAACAATTATAAATGGAAAAATTAAAGTTTTTCTGTTAAAAATACAGTATTTTTTAGAGTGCAAAAGTAAAATATGGTCAAAGAATAAAGCATATGAAATATGGTAGAGATTTTTGATAAATATTTTTTGATAAATATTTCCTGAAAAAATGGAAAATCATAAAAACTCACACATTGAAAATGATTTTTAAAATGTTTCCTCTCCCCCTATGTTTCAACCACTTTTGAATGGAGGCAGTGCCCATGTCTGCTAAGGGCTGCCTGTGGCACAGGCGCTGGCTTCCTCCAGGCTCGGTTTGCTTTTTTTGTAACAGTATTGCATTGTTGACTCATATTTAGTTTGTGGTCCACTCTAACCCACCGATCCTTCCTACGCAGTCATTTCCCATGTGTGCAACTGATTGTTCCTTCTTAAGCGGAGGACTTTGCCTTTGTCCTTGTTGAATTTCATCCTATTTATTTCAGACCATTTCTCCAGTTTGTCAAGATCATCCTAGTTTGCAGGTTGGATATTAGGAGGAACATTCTAAGGGTATGTCTACACTATCTGCCGGATTGGGGGGTAGCGATTGGTTTATCGGGTTTCGATATATCGCGTCTCATCTAGATATATATCGATCCCTGAACGCGCTCCCGTCGACTCAGGAACTCCACCAGGGCGAGTGGTGGTAGCGGAGTCGACAGGGCGAGCTGCGGCCATCGATCCCGCACCGTGAGGACGGGAGGTAAGTCAAAATAAGATACTTCGACTTCAGCTATGCTATTCCCGTAGCTGAAGTTGCGTATCATACATCGACCCTGCCCCCTAGTGTAGACCAGGCCTAACTCTGAGGATAGGTAAGGTCTGGAGCATGTTATCTAGGGAAACTGTGGAATCCCTGCCATTGGAGGTTTTTAAGAAGAGGTGAGACAAACACCTGTCAGTGGTGGCCTAGGTATCCTGCCCCAGTGTGGGGCGGTAGACTGTCCTCTGGAAGTCCCTTGCGGCCCTACATCCCTGTGATTCTACGATACCCATTGCATTAGATCTATTCAAGTTTCACTTTCTGCTACTTTCTGAACAGAAATCATTTAGGAGGGAAAAAAACCCCCTATGATCTGACGCAGGGCGTGACATTTTAAAATTTTAACTCATTTTAAACGAGTGGCTTTCCTTGTGAATTCTCAGAGAACACGTTGAGCATTCACAGGACACGGCTGGAACTCTGGGGAGAGGCTGGCTTATCCTTCAGACATGACAAAGAGGTTGAATCCTGCTTTAAATGCAAACCTCAGCCTTAAGTACGAAGCGGAGACGGCCACCTCCATAGTAAAACGCTCTGTATAGAGATTCATTTTCTCTGCTCAACACATTTGTTATTCATTTGCTTGCCTTGAAGAGGCGACTGCAGCTGCATGAATAAATGGATTGAAAGATCATCTCATTTCTCTGTGGATTCTGCCTCCCTCTGCTGCTGGAATTCAGGCATCCTGGATTTCCAAGGGTTTTTTGGAGACAGAGGCACCTTATTATTATATTGTTTATTGCAGTAAGGGCGTGTCTACGTTGCAATTAAAATCCTGCAGTTGGCCGACTCCGGTTCACAAGACTCAGGCTAAGGGACTGTTTACCTGTAGTGTAGGTGTTTGGGTTCAGGCTAGAGCCTGGGCTCTAGGAGCTGTGTGCTGGGAAGGTCCCAGAACTTGGTCTGCAACACAGGCCCAGAAATCTGCGCTACAATTAAACAGCCCAAGCCCACCGCGGGTGTCTAATTGCAATGTAGACATACCCTTAGTGAGGTGTCGAAGGTAACACACCGAATCTGGGACAGAGCAGGGACTTTAACCCAGGTCTTTCGCACCCTCTAACCACTGCGCCGTCCTCCCCTAGCAGCCCTCGCCATGTCTCCAGGCCACTGAAGTCACTGTACATGGTGGGGGGTCCCCTGAGAGGCCCCTTGGAAGCCAGAGCTGAGTGCTCCTACACCAGCCTCTCGTTCTCTCCTCGGTGCAATTCAAGGTCACTGAGTTTCAGGCCAGAAGCGGGCACCAGCTCATTTAGTTGGATCTGTCTGTCCCAGGCCACTAAAGCCCATCCGTGTCCCCGTGTTGGATTTAGGGTGACCAGATGTCCTGATTTTATAGGGACAGTCCTGATTTTTGGGTCTTTTTCTTATATAGGTGCCTATTACCCCCCACCCCCTGTCCCGATTTTTCACATTTGCTGTCTGGTCACCCTAGTTGGATTAGACAGTGGTTGCGGCCCACTCAGCACACAGCTGTGGCCCATGTGACATCCTCAGGGCCATACAGGTAGTATTGGAATCGGCCCACATGACACATATGTGGCCCACAATGGTAAATAGGTTGAGACCCACTGGATTAGACTAAAGTATCACAGCCCTCAGGAGACTAAACTCTTGTGTGCCGCAGGCAATGCCTAGGAGGGACCGAGGTGCACTAGTGCCCAAGGTACCTGCCCAGGTGTTATCTGCTCACAAAACCTTCTACGCTTTGGGTCCTGGCTAGCGGACAGATGCCCTC
Source organism: Mauremys mutica (assembly GCF_020497125.1). Taxonomy (NCBI): domain Eukaryota; kingdom Metazoa; phylum Chordata; order Testudines; family Geoemydidae; genus Mauremys; species Mauremys mutica. Next base: position 10,062,503 of record NC_059096.1, read on the forward strand.
TCCTCCTACGTGCTGCTGGGAGTGTTGAGATCGGCTCAGCTGCTTCGCAAAGAGGCCCTAGGCCTGAGTGGCTGGGGACTGAGCATTCGCCGGGGTTCTGGAACATGGCTCAGCGAAGCCGGAGTCTGTTACCTTTCAGAGCACAGCCCTGTCTCATTTCTCAGCATGTCTCCTGGGAGCTTGGGGGTGGGGAACATGCTTCGTTTCTCCTGGGTGTGGGGTGGGGCGGCTTGTGGTCTCATTTAACTTGCCTTTACATGGGCGTAAGCCTTGACTTGCAGCGACTCACTGTTACAGACTAGGGACCAAATGGCTAGGCAGCAGTTCTGCAGAAAAGGACCTAGGGGTTACAGTGGACGAGAAGCTGGATATGAGTCAACAGTGTGCCCTTGGTGCCAAGAAGGCTAACGGCATTTTGGGCTGTATAAGTAGGGGCATTTCCAGCAGATCGAGGGATGTGATCATTCCCCTCTATTCGACATTGGTGAGGCCTCATCTGGAGTGCTGTGTCCAGTTTTGGGCCCCACACTACAAGAAGGATGTGGAAAAATTGGAAAGAGTCCTGCAGAGGGCAACATAAATGATTAGGGGGCTGGAGCACATGACTTACGAGGAGAGGCTGAGGGAACTGGGATTGTTTAGTCTGCAGAAGAGAAGAATGTGGGGGGATTTGATAGCTGCTTTCAACTACCTGAAAGGGGGTTCCAAAGAGGATGGATCTAGACTGTTCTCAGTGGTACCTGATGGCAGAACAAGGAGTAATGGTCTTAAGTTGCAGTGGGGGAGGTTTAGGTTGGATATTAGGAAAAACTTTTTCACTCGGAGAGTGTTGAAGCACTGGAATGGGTTCCCTAGGGAGGTGATGGAATCTCCTTCCATAGAGGTTTTTAAGGTCAGGCTTGACAAAGCTCTGGCTGGGATGATTTAGTTGGGGTTGGTCCTGCTTTGAGCAGGGGGTTGGACTAGACACCTCCTGAGGTCCCTTCCAACCCTGATATTCAGTGATTCTATGACTCCTGACTTACCCCGGCGTGTGAAAGGTCTGAGTGCAGCCTGTCTGCTGGGCACAGCGTCACCCGGAGGACCATTGGTGGCTCACTTCTCTGTGTCGGCGGCTCTTGCCAGGCCTGACACACTCACAACACCTAACACGCTGTTGTCATAATCTGTAGGAAAAAGGAGCCGTGTAAGATATCAACTGGAAAACGAATAACTCACTGATCATGAATATTCATGCATGATGAACGTGTGGGATGTGTACAAAGGATTATGGATATGGCCTAGAATTACGTTCTTAAAATGTGTTTGGCAAGCAATGCATAAGCCCAGGACACCTTAGACAAAGGCCTGTCTATTTGGCTGGCTGACCAGCCTGGTCGTCAGGCAGAGCGTTTGAAGACACTTGGGGTTACAGGACAAGCGGGGACAGCGGCTCACTGCCCTGGGTTGAACCCCAAAGCATGGACTGACGCACAGGACTGACGCACAGCTCGCCAGTTTACGGGAGCGTTACACTTTAAGCACTGGTGGAATAGTTTTAAGTGAATCTCCAGAGAAAAGGCTGGGAACAGTCAAAGCAAGGTTCCGGGTCAGGTTTCTTGTTTTCTGTTTGTTTAGTTCAGGTCAGGGAAACAGAACAAAGGAAGCCAAGCATGAAGATGAATTAGCAGCAGAAAAGGCAGGGGAAGCGAAGAAGCAGCGGCCGAGCTCTCCAAGAAGCTGGCAGAGCTGCGCACACAGTGACGTCCGTCAGCAGCTGGTCAGAAGCAATCGGAGCTAGTGGCCGATGCCGTGAGGCAGGATGGGGCGTCTGCTCCAAACTGGAGGCCAGCGTGGGTCCCTTTTTTCTCCCATGGGGCATACAGGACACCAAGAGCCGCCGACACTCCGGCTGAGGCAGCAGCGATGGCAGGAGATCCAGAGCTGCAGCGGAAAAGGTGCTAGTGGAGGAGAGGCGGGGGGAGCTGGAGGCCAGTGTCAGAGTGAGGAGATGGAGTTGGAGCAACAGATGTCTGCAGATCAGGACAAACGCAGGCAGCTCTGACAGAAGAGGGTTAAGTCACGCCCGTGTAGGAGGGACAGAACGGGGATGTCTGATCGGGGCTAGCAGACACGCAGAGGTGGGTAGATGGACCCCATCACTCTGCCTGTAGCCTGAGCCATTATGGACACTAAAGGTTATTCTGAGATTGGCAGTGTAGGAAGGGTTTTTTCCTTAACGTGTTGTTTTGATTTCTTGACGTAACAGGCTTGATCCCCAGGGCTCAGGCACAAGCCTGCCATAGCCAGACTCAGCAGGGGAAACTGAGTCAGTGCTGAGCGTGTCTGTCAAACAGCTACACCGTGCCGAGGCCCAAAAAGCCGCTGAGCGCGGTAAGACACTGGCACAGCGGAGGGCAGCGGTGGGACAGAGCTCCGCTGGCAGCAGGGCAGACTCAGGGTGGTAAGAGATCTGGTTTCACACCGTTTACTGGCGTGGGTGGGCAGATGGGGGTAAAACAACTGATGGCTTGGTGGGTCCAGACAGGGAGCTACAGCAGCAGAGCATTGTAAGGCACTCAGGGTTACAGGACAAGCGGCGATACAGGCCCTTTACTGGTCTGAATTGAAACCCCAAAACGTGACACACAGATTTTACACATCAAACAATAAACGTGAGATTTTTTTTAACCTGTACAGCAACCCTCTGCAGTGGATCCTTCTAGAAGCTGGCTACTGAACTGGGTAACACAAGTGCCCTGTGCTGGCTAGCTCCTTCCTCTCCAGCTCATTCAGTGTGTGTGTGTGTGTGATGCAAGCAGGTGCATTGTGTTACGAAAGCATCCTGTTCTGTGTTTGTACAGCGCCTAGCACTGTGGGGCCCTGCTCCAGGACTGGAGCTCCCAGGAGCCATCCCAATAAATAATAATATTAACAGGGGTCCCTCCTTTTCTGCTCTTAGCAGCACTGGCAGTGAGGAAGCCTCTACTTCCTTATGCTACCAACAAGCCTAGTTAATAGTCCCAAAGAAATTATTTTCTTAGCCTGCTCCCTGGCCTAAAAACTATGGACGACCCATCTGCAGCCATCCTGAGAAGAGAAGCCCACCTCAGTGACTACATAAACAAGTAATTTCAGAGAAGAGTGACTCCAAATTGCAGAGTTTAGCGTGAGTCATTAGGAGTCAATTCCTTCAGGATCCCCGTTACCTCCCAGTAAATGAAGTTTGCAGCCATACGTATTCAAAGAGAGGGTCTGTGGAGAGGGGTTTCCGTTTCTTCCTTGGATTTGGGTGATTTCACACCCTTCAGGAGACGCTTGTTGAGCATCAGTGGTTGTTTGTCAATACAGCTTGCCCGTTCACTGTCATCACAATTAATCCTTATGATACCGGCCTGTTTAGAGTCATGGGAAGGGAAAGCACCCATACGCCAGACTGGGCAGCTATGGGGAAGAAAAGTGAGAGAGGGAGGGAATCAGCCCTATAGGGGCAGGTTACGGAGAGGATTGGCTACTGCTGGCGAGAGGGACCAACAGCTGGCAAGGGATCGGGGCACTTGTGGGGAGAAGACGGAGGGCCAAGGTGGGCGACCAGCTCAGCCAATGGCTAACAGGGAGACCTCATCTTGAGTATGCCCTCTGATGCAAAGGTGACAATGCCAAACTGCAGAGGCGATTGGGTCAAGCCTTCCTTGGGCGCCAGGATGGAGTGACCTCATGCCAGGCATACAGAGGCGATGCTTCCTCCTCCAGAAACAGAAGATCTCTTGGGACGCTGCTACATGTGAGCTGAAATAGCAGAAGGTGCACAGTAGAGGGCAGCAAATGCTAATTTCTGCACCGGCACTGAAAGGCGTAGGAAGAGCCTTACTCTGGAGGGATGGTGGAAAATGTTCGGATGGAGGGTTTTCCCATTGGAAAATGATCTTTCATTGGAACAGACATTTCTGCAGGCAGGTGTCGATTTTGACAGAACGCTGTTTGACAAAAAATGAAAAAAACCCACCGATACTGACAAAATCAAACCATTCCTTATTGGCACAGAGCATTTCGATTGTCCCTGGTGAAAGGCCTTCTCATTTAGCACTGTGTTTTGTTTTGTAAATTATAATTCAACATAAAAGAGAGACGTCAAAAGGAGAACAAAAGATTTCGAGTTTATCAAAACGGAACGACTGACCCAAAATGAAACTTTAAAAAAAAAGGAGTCCTTTTTCATTATTATTCTGATTCATAATGAAAACCAGTTTGGAAATGTCAGACTTCCCCGCCGAATGGAAAGTCCGTGTTTCAACCAGCTCCATTGCTCTGCAGTGCCTGCCTCCAATGCCACAGACGTGTGTGCTGCTTTGCACACCCAGAGCGAGAGGCTGTTACAGTCGCGTGGTCCAGGGGAACCGGTGTCCCTCTGAATGCGTTTGTTTCTTGCTCCACCGCGGAGCCGCCATCCCATTCTCGCTGCCTGGTTTCTCCAAGGCACAATGCCGGTCTTGCCAGAGGAGAAGAAGCAGGCCCTGATCTGTGCCTATGACAGCTGCGGTGGAGTCAGAGAGAGCTCAGCAAGTCAAAAAGCATGCCAGTGCCCGCAAGGCGTCCCAGTGCATCGCACCTCAGGACTGGAGACTCAGAGCAAGCGTCCAGTGCTTCAACCCTGGTGCAAAACACGCCAACACTGCCCAGCGCAAAGGGTCCCAGGGTCATTCCGGGGTGCTTTAGGCCGGATTGGATTCTCCCCAAGGCGGGCGTATTTCAGGGGAGAAATGGGGTATCTGCAGCCACGGGTCAGCACACCCTGCTATGTGTGAACTTTCCACACTTCAGAGCAGAGAGTGCAGCGGGAAGAGGGAAGCGTGCCCCTCAGCCCCAGCGCACAGGGGCTATATGCTACCCGAAGGAGGGGGGTGTGCGGTTGAAGTTTGCAGCTCCTGGCTGCCTGAGCAGCATCCCAGAGTGGTAAAAGGAGCAGACTGAGTGATGCACCCTTTTGCTGCACTCCAGCGGAAAAATAATAATAAATAAAATAAAATATGGAGATATACCTAACTCATAGAACTGGAATGGACCTTGCAAGGTCATTGAGTCCAGCCCCCTGCTTTCACTAGCAGGACCAAGTACTGATTTTGCCCCAGATCCCTAAATGGCCCCTTCAAGGATTGAACTCATGAGCCTGGGTTTAGGAGGCCAGTGCTCAAACCATTGAGCACATGGAGGGCACATCTGCTGAGAGTGACCCACAACTAGCCCTGCAGAAGATCGAGCGACCAGGCAATCCAGCATGGCTTTTCCATCTCTTACATCTGCGATTCTCACGAGCTGGGAGAAGCTCTGAGTTGAATATCGGTGCCTCCCCAGGGACTTCTCCTCAATCCCTTTTTAAACCAGCCTAGCAGATCACTGTGTGTATTGGGATTAGAGCGCATGGCACTTCAACATATACAGCTGCCCTGGCGCATTCTGCAATGTCCCCGTTAAACCATGGCTCCATTTGGGCACGTCGGGACTGTCAGAGGTGTCATTAGCAATGCTGGGGAGAATTCTCTGGCAATCCATTTCCCTCCTCTCCCTGTCAAAGGGACCAGCCACAGCTAATCCTGCACGTCAGACTCAGTGCCCGGCATCCACTCCTCAAAGCAGCCCAGAGACAGCCCTGGTCACTGGCTGTACAATTGCATCAAATAAGCTAATTCATCTTCATCTGGGAGTTGCCCTGTCCCTGTTGTATATGCTGACGCACTTCCCAGCTTTGGTCAATAGGGGGCAGCAGAGTTGTTTCAGACATGAGCCAGCTCACCAAGGAGGAGCCTTTCTGTTAGTAGTGAGTGCTGGACAGCTGTAGCAGTGTGTTCTCATAGGGGGCAGCACACAGCTGTGGCTGCCAAGGCAGAGTTAAGGTTATCCTTGGTGGTTGGCGTTCTGTGCTTCTCCCCCGCAGGTAATTTTTTTCTCCTTCTGACGTAAATGATAGAATATGCTAAATATCTGACACCTCTATAGTGCCTCCCAGCCAAAGATATCACAGCGCCGTGGGTGGACCGGTCAGATGTGCCCAAGTAGCTTAGGGGCCAATGGAAGCCAGTGGCGCTTGTGTTCCTAAATCACTCAAGTGCTTTTGAACAGTCCACCCTTATGAATATTAATCGATTGAACCCCTGTGAGATGGGCACATAATTGCCCCCATTTTACAGCATGGGGAACTAGGTACAGGGAGACAAAGGCCATTTTTCAAAGTTGCAAGGAGCGGGGAGAGTTCATGTCACTGGGGCAGGACTCCCCCACGGAATCTGGGATGGATTGCACGCTGTGTGAAACACTACCTGTGGTTTCAGTGGCTGCGTTCGCCAAGCTAACAGCAGAGCCCATTCTGTGGGGGTTAATTCCTCTTCTTCTTGGCTAGATTCTTCATTACAGGAAGAAATACCAACCGAGAGAGTTAGAGGGGAGCTCATGGGGATAGGTGGATAGAAAGAAACAATCTCAGCAGATGCCTGAGCCGTAAATGAGTGCCAAGGAACGTCTCTGGGATTTAGTGGCTCTGAGCTATCGCTAGAATTGATGCTAATTTTCTTTGCTGTTTAATTACCGCCTGAAGGGATGTGAATTCCTGATCCCCAGGAAGGTGGAAGGGTGCGGGGAGGGGGGAAGAAGCCTCTGCCTTATTTCGAAAAGTGAGACGAGAGAGTTTGCCATGTCAAAACAAAGTGAAACACAATTGATTCTCAGCCTCTGTCCCTTCCCATGTGCCCCTCCCCCGTCCTGACGTTGCCGTCCCTTCCACCTCCCCGCGCCGAGAAAACGCTGCCCCCAGTGGTGTGGGTGAAGGACAGGGAGTCCAGCTGAACTCTGAGTTCTTGGCCCTGCTACAGTGGAAACCCAGCTCAGTATGTTATGGGCACAGCTGACTTTCTGATGCTTGAGATTTTGCTTGAGCATGTGACAGCACCACCCAGAGCCTGCACCCCTGTCCTCCTCCCGGGTCCCAGCCCCTGCCCCAGCTCTGATCCCTCTCCTGTCCTTCGATCCCAGCCCCACCCAGAGCCCTCCCTCTTCCCCCACCCGCTGACATGTAAAGCGATGGATATGCTTGCTTGGAACTAACCCCAATAAACATCGCACTGCCTGCACTTCGGACTTCTGGTCTGCTTTCTGTCTGTGTGACAAGAGCCAGGGGAGGGGGTGAAGAGAGAGCCTTCTAACAGCGGGGTTATGCCATCACTGTCCATTTACACTTCCTCTGAAGCAGCTGATACAGGCTGTTGCTGGAGACTGAATACCGGACAAGAAAGACCTTTCTTCTGACCCCATATGGCAATTCCTATCTTCATGGCACAATCCCACATCACTGGGAGTGGGGGAGAGCAGATCGGACATGGGGTCCTGTTGCTGGCACTGTTGCTAGCTTGCTGAGTCACATATTGGGAAAGTCACTTTCTCCTTCTGCTCTTCGATTTCCCCCAACTGGCAATAATGAAACTTAACTCTATAGCATGCTGCTCTCTGCCCAGCGGTACCCACCCAGCGCTACGGCTGAGTTATCAAGACTCCCCGCACATAGCACCCACCCGTAGCTGTGAAGGCACTCCAGCATGCAGTGAAATCCTCCCCGGCCCTTTGTGAGATCCCCCGGGTTCACTGCTTTTGCCAGTGTTTTTGTCAGAGCTGTAACACCCTGCCGGCACTGGCAGTGCATCAGCAAGCAGCTGGGATCCCAGCTCTCATTAAACACTGTCTGCTATTGGGGCAATGAAGCTGGATATCAGTGTGTCAGCAGGTTTGCTGGAAGGGAATCAAAAGGTGAGCATAAACCAGCACTCAGGTAACACTAAACGTGGGGAGCCATAGAACATCAGGAGGTCACCTAGTCCAATCTGGTGCTCAAAGCAGGACCGAGCCCCAGACAGATTTTTACCCCAGTTCCCTAAATGGCCCCCTCAAGGATTGAGCTTACAACCCTGGGTTTAGCAGGCCAATGCTCAAACCACTGAGCTCTCCCTTCTCTGCAGGAAAAAAAAAGGGTGGAGAAAAGCAGCGAAGAGGACGGTGCTTAGTGCTTCCTATGGGGCCTGCGCTAGAAACTGATCAGGGTAGGAAGTTTATTTCCCAGTAGTTCTCAAACGTTTGTATTGGTGACCCCTTCCACACAGCACACCTATGAGCGCGACCCCCCCTTATAAATTAAAAACACTTAAAAATATTTAACACTATTATAAATGCTGGAGGTGAAGCGGGGGAGGCTGACAAGCTCGTGACCCCCCCCATCATACCTTGTGACCTGAGGGGTCACGACTCCCAGTTTGAGAGCCCCTGCCCTAGATGAACCCAAACTCAGGGGCAGGTTACACCCAGTTTAGGGTGAAATCCTGGTCCTGTTTAGTCAATGGGAGTTTATCACGTCTTCGGTGGCAGGGTTACTACATGGTCATTGTTCATCCCTAAGCAGACTATCCTGAGCCTTGTCTATGCTGGAAATTTGCACCTTTGAAATTTGCACTGGGATGGTGCAGGGTGTTCACACTCGCCATCCTGCACTGGGCGCACCAGTGCAGTGCCCCTGTGCCTGTTGCAGGACACTGCATTGTGGGTAGCTATGCCACAGTTCCCCTTGCCACTCCTGGAAAGGCTGAAGCCCAGGTGCGTAAAGGAGATGTGATTTATGGGTTATCCTGTATCTGTTGCAGTTCCTTGCACTGCACAAAAATGTTTCCACGGGTTTTGCTCAGCTGGAGGTTGATATATCCATGGTGCTGCTGGAACTGCTGGGAGGAGGGATAGCTCAGTGGTCTGAGCGTTGCCCTCCCTCATCCCAACCCAGGCTTGTGAGTTCAATCCTTGAGGGGGCCATTTAGGGATCTGGGGCAAAAATCTGTCTGGGGGTTGAACTAGATGATCTCCTGAGGTCCCTTCCAACCCTGTGATAGTTTAATGCTAGGTCTACACTGGGGGTGGGGACTCAACCTAAGATACACAACTTCAGCTATGCTATATTAGGTCAATTTAGCTGGCTGTGAGGATGGCAGTGCTGCTCCTGCTCCTCTTGCACACAGTGGAGTTGATAGGGGATCAATTTTATCGCATCTACACTAGACACAATAAATCAATCCCCAATAGATCGATCACTACGCCAAGCCGGCGGGTAGTGTAGATATACCCTAAGTGTCAGTGGGGCTCTCCCCATGGAGCCAGGGCTGCTTTAGCCTGATATTAGGGGAGCTGTGACATGGTAGGCCCAGTCTTCAGAAGGACTGGTAGGCTCCATCCTTGCTTTAGGATCTTAGCATACAACAGAACTAGCCTCCAGCATGTGAGGAATGCAGGTTAACTGAACTCACATATCGGCAGACACTCCCCCCCCAAATCACCCATCTGCCAGAGCTCCCTCATTTGGAGTGACATTCATTTCTGAGACAGTTTTCAAAGTGCCTCTCTGCTCACAGCAGAGGATTTTGCATTGCAATTCAATGAGACATTTTAAATCTCACTCCTCGATTTTGGACTCTCACTCATTTAAATTGTCACAATTTGGGATCACCTGTCAGTCCTGTCACTTCAAGCTAATGAATAACAGATTGGTCTGGCAGAGGGTTTTTATAGTATACAAGCATCTGGAAAATGGGGGTGTGGGGGGGTTATGAGCTCTTTTAGCAGTGACTGACATTTTCATATCAAGCCATGGGGGGAGCTGGTTGGAATATGGTTTTTTTTCTATGGAAAATTTTGCCAAAAACAACTTTTTTCCCCCCATTTTTTGGAGGGGGTGATATTTTTTGCAGAAAAATTCCACTTTTCATGAAAAAAAACAAACATTTTTACCTCAAACTGCCAAACAATTTGGGTCAAAAACTGTCCAAAACAAAGCAATTCCATCTGAAAATGACAAAAATGATGATTTTCAGCCAAAAATATTTAGTTTTCTCATGAAAAGTCAACCTAGTCTTACCTCTGCTACTGGCTCCCTGTATGGAATCAGGTAGTTATGGCTCTGCTCCGTGCCTCAGTTTCTCCATCTGGAAAAGAGGGTTAATGATACTGACCTGCCTTCTGGGGGCGGGGGGCTTGAGGAGGGTTAACTCACATTGGTAAGGCCTTGGAGACCCTCACATAGACAAGGCTAGAGAAAGGGAAAGTTTCAAAGAAAATGAATTGCATGCCACTCCCAAGAACAGATAGCCTCTGCAGAAGGCATTTGGGACAGAAAACATCTATGGAGGCATTCACCTTTGTGATCCTGAAGCAGAACTAATTTGTAGCTTCATAGATGTTTAGGCCAGAAGCGGCCCCTGTGATAATCTAGCCTGACATCCTGAATAACAGATGCCATAGGACTTCTATGAGTTAAACCCTGTTTCAGCTGGAGCAGATCTCTCAGAAAAATGTCCAATCTTGATTTAAAAGCTTCCAGTGATGGAAAATGCACCACAGCCCTTGGTAAATTAGCACTCTCTCTCATCTCACAGAGGCCGTGATGCTACATTTAGAGGCTAGGGCCTTATCCATTAGGCTTCTGGGGTCGGATCAATATGACATGGGAATACTCATAAGGCAAATGAATGCTTTTGGAATTGCTGCACCTTCTTTCACCTCTATAGCAGCAAAACCATGCTGTGCTCAGGGGTTCTCAGACCTTGTCCAACCAAGGGCTGATTTGAAAACTTCCCTGAAGGCCACAAAATCTCCAGATAAACAGGAGAAGGTTGCAGTCGGCCTTATCTTTAATCTGATTGGAGCAGGATGGAAACTCCCCTGTAGAGCCTGCAACCCCTGCAAGTTGGCTCGGCATATGAAATAAAGGTAACCTCTGGCTGTATTGTGAAGCCCTAAGGAGAAGCTCCTCAGCTGACGAGAACGGTGCTAGCCCCATGGAGTTACGACAATTTACCCCAGTTCTGTGGGCTACATTTTGGGTCTCTCCCTTGGGGAGGTGGCATGAGGCTGTTGTATTAGGAAAACATCACTATAGCCAGCAAAATCTATCGACCCAAAGCCCTGAAGGTCACAGTCAACTGAGAACAAGGTCTATTGAAAATGTCACCATAATCCATAGCGGTTGATATGAATCACTGTACTGGCTTTGCACAATAAAGCAGCTTTTCTTTTCAAAGAAAGATCATGCAACTCACATGTCAGCCTGACCTTTCAAATAACATCAATGATAGGTCATGACGGAGCAGAACAGTGGGAGACCCAAGCCAAGAAACTCAGCAAAGGTAAAATTGTGCACAGGTTCTTCCACGCTATTCCTGTCCCAAGCTACTGCTCCCCTCTGTCCTTTTCAAGAGTGCTAAACTCTCTTACAGCTGTGGGAAAAAACCCACTTTTCTTAATTTGTTTTAAACTGCAGTATCGATACACGTAACAAAAAGAGCAGGAATTATTGACAAAAACCTTCCTAGGCCTCAGAATTTAAAGCCATGTAAATAATTGAATGATATTAGAATTTTGGAGGCAGGGAAAAGTTGTACCTAATCAACCGGATTCAGACTAAAGCTTCCTGCAGGAACTATTGAGATCACTGATCTGCCCCAAAATGGAGTACATCCTTGATGATATGAATGAGGACAGAGAAAAGAGGTACAGTAGGCTTTTCTGATGGGTAAATCAACCTATAGAGTTGAGTGACGCAAAGGTCAGGAAAATACTGACTCATCGATATTGCAAGAGACTAACTAGAGTCTGAACTAAAGTCTGGATCTGAATGTTAGGGAAAGGCAGACTGGAATCTGGATCCAGACTTTACCATCAGAAGGCTCAACCTAGAACCTTGAATAAGAGCTCTGGCAAACTTTGGGACAGCTCTGAACTTTGTCGGCTCTGGCCCTCCTCTACTAATATTCCTGTCCCGAGATCTCATATATGAGGGAGTTGGTAATGGGATACAAAGCCCATGTCAACAGTGAGGGAATTTCATTCCCGTCTCAGATCAACCTCTGGGCTTATGTGAAATGAATCGGATGGGTCACAGCCCACTTTCGAGGAAACAAAGACCACAGCATAAAAAGCACCATCCCAACTGGTCCCCAGAAGCGTGTACACAATGGATCAGTTGTTGTTGTTGTTGATGAAGGTGGTTACAGTGAGGAGTGTCTACTGGTCCCAGCTAAGCTCGGGTCCCTATTGTGTTAAGTGCTGGACAGACACAGAGACAGGTCCTCTCCTGAACAGCTTACAGTCCATGTCAACAAGACACACCAACGGTGGGAGAAAAGAAACATCATTGCGCTATTTTCCAGATGGGCACTGGAGGCACAGAGAGGGGATTTCCAAAATGATGCTCAGTGTGTGTGAGTGCGCACGTGTGTGTGTCTTTAAAAATTTACCATTGTTCTCAAGGGTGTGTAGGGTGGGAAGGGTGAATTCTCTACTGTTCCCAATGGGTTTATGGTGTGTGTATTCTCCATTGCTCTCAGGGATGCGTAGAGACGTCTCCATTGTTCTTAAGGAGCGTGTGTGTGTCCATTGCTCTCAATGGGGTGTGCCCACTGCTTTACTTGCAGGGTTGCTCTGGAATGCTGGCTGTGCACTTTTTGATTTTACTGCCGTGTTTTTAACGAGTGCCGGGCGGCAGACGCTGACTTGTTACCGCAGGGCGGTTCATGAGCACCGCTCCGCAAACGCTGGCTTGTTAATTAGAAAATCTGCCTTATAGTGATAGACTCAAGGAGCTCACTCTATTTAGCTTAACAAAGACATGGTTAAGGGGTGACTTGGCTACAGTCTATATGTACTTACACATGGAACAAATATTTAATAATGGGCTCTTCTCTTGAGCAGAGAAAGATACAACACGATCCAATGGCTGGACGTGGAAGCTAGACAAATTCAGACTGGAAATAAAGGGTAAATTTTTAATGGTGAAAGTAACTAAACATTGGAACAATTTATGGGTCAGGCTGGCTTCTCCATCACTGACAATTTTTAAATCAAGGTTGGATGTTTCTCTAGAAGATCTGCTCCAGGAATTATTTTTGGGGGAGTGCTGTGGCCTGGGTTGTACAGGAGGTCAGACTGATCCCTTCTGGCCTTGGAATCTATGTTTTTAGGACTCTGGGATATTCATGCTACTTATTATTTGGTTTTTTGTTAAGTGCTCAGCTCTGTACAACAGTTTGTTATTGTAGGGTTGCACAAACTGTTTTGTTATTCTAGGGCTGGCAGTTATTTTTATGGGATTTTTAAAATATAAAAAGTGAGTGATTGAAATAGTCCAGTTGGAAAATCTTATCCCCGTTCTGTAGAGAACGGCTTAGATTTGGCAAAGAAATAGAACGGAGGGAAGTGCTTCAGCTGATGTTTGGACTGGCTGACCGTGGCCGTCTCCTTCGAACTGGGCGAATAAAGCTCTGTCCTCTTTCCTCCTTTATAAGCATTACAAAGGCCTCCTGCATTCAGAGCAAACTCTGCAGCGGCTGCTTGTTTTTATTAGTGCAGGTTTTATGTTCTATGCATTAAACAAAATACATATGGCGGGCCGGCTCCTCAGCTGGTGTAAGTCCACGCAGCTCAGTCCACATCAGCAGAGCGGGGCCAATTTGTGCCAGCTGAGGAGTCAGCCTGGTGATTTTAAAGGAGTGCACAGAGCACATCGCAAAGAAATTAATGACAGGCAAATGCGGCAGCTGCAGTGGTAAAGGACTGCGCTGACTCCAGACTGGATTGCTGACATGGGCGAATAAAGAACAAACAGCATTTTGGCACCTAGGGCCTGATCCTGAGAGATGCTGGGCACCTCGCTGAGAGTCAGCTCCAAAGCTGCCCGGGAATTTTCTTTCACAATGATTTTTGGATGGAAAAACTCAGTTGCTGCACAATCAAAGTCTTCCCCCAGAAAATGTTGATTTTGCAGAAATGTTTCCATTTTCCCTTGGGATCACTTTTGTTTCAAGTCAGCTCGACATGAAACTGCATTTGCCTCGGGTGCTGCGGTGCCTCCTGGGAGGTGTAGTTTGGGTGCTTTATGCCCCCATTCTCTCAAATAGGCAGGGCTCCTTGGCTGGACTGTGCCTCCCATCATGCACTGTGGCCTCCCCCGGCTGACCTGCGTGGTGCATCATGGGAGTCACATGACTGTGGTCCATGATGGGAGATGCACACAAGAAAAGAAATGTCAAGATATGGGATTTTCCTCTAGGAAGGAGATTCTGAGTTTCATTCAGATCTAGTCAACTCTTCCTGAACTGAGGGCTCTCAGCTTCTTGCTGGGTTGGGAGTCGGGACCAGAAGGACCATGTCATGCATCACTCACTGCTGGACGGGCGCCTCCTTCTGGTCGCCCTGGAGATTAGCTCGAGGCCAACACCCCCGTCCATGGTCGGCAGCCTGTCACTCCTTCTCTGCAGTCTGCCTGCAACCCCTCTTGCGGCATCAGGGAATGCAACATCGGGAATTGTAGCATCCTCTTTGTGGCTCAGCCCTCCAGCTGTGTCACGGTCTGTATCCCCCCCCTTCCAGGGGAGTTTAGTGCCTCAATAGTACACTTCCCCAGTGGTGAGTGAGGGGGACCCAGGCCTGCCCGCTACTCTGGGTCCCAGCTCAGGGACCCTGTGGATCACAGCCTCCTGCTGCACCCCCTTTTTTCTAGTATCGCTTGCATTTTCCTGAGCCACTTCCCCATGGCTACAGCACCCTCCGTAATCTCAGCAGCCTGTCCAGAGCTCCTTCGCTTATTCCCAGGTTCCTGCCTGCACTGATCTGTTCAAGGTGCTGCAGGGTTGTGGCTTACTCCACACACAAATCTTCCTCCTCAAGTTTCAGGCAGCTACTGACCCTGCTCTTCCTGATGTTCTTTTTATATGGGCCTGCTGGGCCCTGACTGGCTGCTCCTCACAGCCCCTCTCCTATTGGCTGCTTTCACGCAGCCTCCCTAGGGGTCTATTAACCCCTTACTGCCCAGTGAGGGGCAGACACCCCATCAGACTGTAATGTCAGGTTTGCCAGGGCTAGAACTGGGTGAAGTCTTTGTAGCAAATAAATCTCCCTTCTTTTTGATCTCGAGTGGACCCTGAATTCCACAAATGTGTTTGTTATTCCAAATTAGTTATCAGATATTTCATCTGGACAAACTACATTCTATTGAATGCCCATGAACTGGGTTAACCATTGGTTACCACTCTTTGATTGGCCACTTTAGTCACATGGTATATTTCCTGTTCCTTGATTGGATGAGTGTAACTAATAAAGATGGGGAGGCCATGAGGAAGTCTCTGTCTTTTGAATCTTTCCGGGAGAGGCAGTTATGGGTTATGAAGAGTTAGACCAGCAGGATTAGGGAATGTAGGGGACACTTTACACCTTTTCCTTCCTGGGTCGCTTGAGTCAGGCACTTGAGTCACTGAGGCATCACTTTGAGAAAGACTAGGAACAGTATAGACTGAAGTCCAATTTAAAATGATTTTTCTCTGGTTACATTCACACCAGTCATGGTGCGTGGTGCATACAGAGGTGTTTCCAGTTCCGAAGGTGTAGCCAGACCCCAGACTGGTTTCTTTAACTGCCTGTGGGGTTAACTGCTGCCAGGCTGTGGTCTTGCTAGTCCTAACTACTCAGAGTACAGTCACGTTCTTTTGTCCCACCAAGACACTGGCCTGAGGATTAGGAATGGATTCCCTCTCTGATGCTGAGTTGAGAGCTGGGCAGATAACGCCAGTTGCGTTTCATGGACGATTTAGAAATCTGGTTTCATTCCAATTTGGAACGAAAACCAAACATTTTAAAATTCTCCACCACACAGAATGACCATGCTCCGCCCTGCTCTCCTGGGCGCTTCGACTCCGGGGCAGTCTGCCTGGTGGGCTGCCTCAGACCCAGGGGCCCCAGGAGGTGTGGGAGCCTGGGCTGCCAGGGATTCCTGGTCCTGGGAGCTGGGGGCTCTAAGGACTTCCAGATCCTCGGCTTCGATCCGCCCACTGGACGAGCTGCCAAGAAGCCGCCAGGAGTAGAGCCAGGTTTTGTAACTAAGCTGAACTGTGTGTGTGTGGTGGGGGGGGATGAATCATTGGTGGCCATTTTTCAACTGAAAAATATGCTTGAAAAGGCACCATGCATAGACCTAAAGAGTGTTGGGGGGGGGAGAACCACCCCTTCTGCCCCC
Source organism: Mauremys mutica (assembly GCF_020497125.1). Taxonomy (NCBI): domain Eukaryota; kingdom Metazoa; phylum Chordata; order Testudines; family Geoemydidae; genus Mauremys; species Mauremys mutica. The sequence continues at coordinate 10,078,563 of NC_059096.1, forward strand.
CATTGGCTCCACCACTGAGAGCCAGGTGGGTGAGCTGAGGCCGGATTCGAACCTGCCCGGCAGGCAGGGCTCCATGAGAAACCCGCCTGGCTTCTGGAACTTTCCCGAAATCAATACGGCCCCGCAGAACGTTTTCATTCTGGTGCCTCGGCAAATCCTGTTAAAAAAAAGCGTCACTGACCTTTTTCTGCCCACCTCTGGGTTCGCTGTTGGTAAGCCCAGGTGTAGGCTGAGCCTCCCACACCCCCTAGAAGAAGAGGAGACCAGCCAGAGCAGAACAGCATGCCTGTCCTGCCCCACTCCCAACAAGTTCCCTACACCAGGACCCGGGAGAATGGATGGGGCAGCCCCTTTCTGCTGGGGGGACCTACGGGGAATTATTTTGGTCCTTCATGCTGCTGGCGTGCCATGGGGCTGGAATGCAAGTCAATTGGCTTTGTGGGGCTTTTGATGGGACTAAGTAGCCATGAAACTACTCTGGACGTTGATAAAAACCACCAAGAAAGAATAGAGCATGGCAGTTCTCTGGCCCGGGCTGCCTCAGACGCAGCACAGCAGAGCTGGCACATGGCAAAGGAGACCATCGGGAAAGTGGGACTAATGCTTGGCCGGGGAATTTCTGCAGCATGACTCTTGGAAGCCAGGAGGGACGTTTTGGAGCAAAGGGCTGGATCCAGCTTGCTAATGCAAATGGCAGGAAAGGGCCCACAGGGGACACGGTGTGGGTTGAAAGGTAAATTAATCAGTGCCATCCTGCAGCGCTCCCCAGAAATGCAGACGGGGAGGGCAGTGTGAAAAGCTCTGCGCCTTAGGAAAGTGCCGCATGGGGCGGATAAAGCGTCTGAGCTGGGAGATGAAGGGAGAAGTTACAGGGCGAAACTAATGTGAGAAAAGCCCAGGAGGGCAGGAACTTGCACACGGAGTGAGGTCCGTGATGAGACAAAAACAGGGGCAAGGAAGGAGACCAAGGGGGCGTCACCAGACAAACTTGCACTGGTTTCATTAAGTCCCCGTGCGGACACTCTTAATTCTGTTTAAACCTGGGTTGTGGTGCCCTGACTCACTGCTCACTAGTAAAGCAAGGGCTTTTCTTCACTGGAGCTGCACAAGGGGTACTGGTAGGGTGACCAGATGTCCTGATTTTATAGGGACAGTCCCAATATTTGGGGCTTTGTCTATATTGGTGCCTATTATCCCCCAACCTATCCCGATTTTTCACCCTTGCTGCCTGGTCACCCTAGGTACTGGCTTCAAAAAAAGCTCTCAGCCACAGTCCAGGAAATGGTTGGGTTTTTTTGATGGGAAAAAAATCAAACATTTTTGAGGGAGTCAGACACTGGCCACGTATGTTCCTTGTTTAGCTGAAGATCCCAATTTCCCATTGGAAAAAAACAGCGGTGGAAAACTTACGGCCATCCCCAGGCACGAGGAGAGAGCAGAGCACGAGGAAGGAGGAAGGAAAAGGAGGGTTGAATTCAGCTGCCCACTTCAACGCGTGGTGATGCTGATTGTCAAGTTCCTGGCCTCTGGGCCGTTCACACGCTGCCCTGACCTCGCTCATCCCAGTGTATGCGAAGCACAAGCCTGGAAGGGCTCTGGACAAGCATCCGCTAAGATTTAGTGACACATTTCAAAAAACCTCTGCCTGGCATGCTGGCTTGCTGCCCCGGGGTCTGATATAGCTCACTTGCCAGATGAATTATGTTCAGGGCCCACGATTAGGCTAGAACATGCCTGGCAGGGGGCTGGATTTCAGAGGGGCTTTGGGTATTTCTTTTTCTCTTGCATTTTCATAAAACATTTTTCTGCCTGGGCTGCCAGCGTCTTTCCATCTCTGCTCCCTGCAGCTGTTAAACAATGCTGCAGCGCGGCCGAACTCGGGGCGAGCTGTTTGTTATTAGCTAGCCTCCGACACTGCTGGATGGCTCCCCACCTCTTTCCTCATTCCTCCCCGCCCTTCTGACAGTTTCAGGAGCTTTCAGGAGCTTTATTAAGTCTGTTGCATTCATTGGGTCTACCCAAAGTGATGGTTGCTCTCTCCCTGGGGGGAGTTGAGCACTGTTACCTGCTGGCTCAAATCCAATTAGCTGATAGATGTAGTCAACATGTAGACGCAACAGCTCCTATATGAAAGCACATATTGCGCCAAGAACACCTGCATTTGCGTAACAGAGCAACACACACATGCACGCACACATACTACGCACTGGCACCGTGCAAAACCACAACCCCCCCCAACCGCAGACATGCACACAAATTCGTGCACGTGCACCATACACACCCACCTGTACATGCTCATCCGCCATGCACACTCCTGACACAAGTACAGTCACAAGTGCATACTCCCCGCACACATGGGCAGACACTGGTACGCAAGCAGCACACACTGGCTTAGCTCACGTGCGGTCGTGTGCGTGCACATGGAGACACATTCACAAGCACATACACGTGCCTGCAGACATAGGTACAGATTTGCATGTGCACACGCAGCTGGAAATAGGTCGCACGTTGGATACTGGGGTGTGCATGCGCGTGTCAACAGATATTTCAGTCCCAGCCCGTCTCAAAGCCACACGCAATTCCTCTTGAGCAGAGGTCCTTGGTACCTAGAACTGAATGAGTCATTATTGTGGCCGCTGGTGACTTGTACCAATCTAGCACAAACAGGTACTGCATGTTTTTCTGTCCCGCTCCTCCGGTAAATATGATACATGGGAGAGTATGAACATGCCCCTGGCAGCTCCGTTCCTCCCACAAGCTGCTTTGTGACTGACAACACTGAATTATTTGCAGGCCTATTTGACCGGGGTCACAAATTCTGGCACCGGATCTCAAATTCTGGCTCCTTCTCCTCCTGTCTGCCTTCTCGTCATTGTCAACGGGAGAGAAGATTGATCATCTCAGGTCTTACCCTGGCACCTGAAGGCTTCTTAGCTCCAGCAGGGGCTATGCTGCGGTTTTCTTACGTCTTTTGTGGCTGGGAAGAAGCAGCCGTGGAGGAGGCAAAGCTCCCTGAGCAGGTTTAAATTCTACAGAGAAGCCACGGAGCTTGTTCCTGGTGTAAACACATGCCGTGCAGACAGCACATGTGACTGTTACTTTATAAATCAGACGGTGCCTAGGAAACCGGGACGAGAACTCTGCCCCGCTAGTCTCAAAGACAGCTCTGCCGCTGCAGCTGAGATCTGTTGTAGCAGCTTGCATTAGCAAGTCCTTTTACCTCTCTGTGGGCCCAGCCACTAGGGGGAGACATTGCTCATTCAGCTCAAACAGAAACACAAATTCACGAATGGTGCAGAGAAGGTGAACGAGGAGGTGTTATTTACTCCTTCACATAACACAAGAACCAGGGGTCACCCGATGAAATTAATAGGCAGCAGGTTTAAAACAAACAAAAGGAAGTTCTTCACACAACACATGGTCAACCTGTGGAACTCATTGCCGGGGGGATGTTGTGACGGCCAAAAGTATAACTGGGTTCAAAGAAGAATTAGATAAGTTCACAGAGGATATGTCCATCAATGGCTATTAGCCAAGTTGGTCTAAGGCACAATCCTATGCACTGGGTGTCCATAAACCTTTGACTGCCAGAAGCTGGCACTGGATGTCAGGGGAAGGATCACTCGACAACTGCCCTGTTCTGTTCATTCCCTATGAAGCATCTGACACTGGCCATTGTCAGAAGACAGGACACTGGGCTAGATGGACCACTGGTCTGACCCAGTATGGCCGTTCTTATGTTCTTCAACAAACTTATGATAAGTAACAATCCCTGCCCCAAAGAGCGAGAGTTCCTTCAGGCCCTGAATTCAGGGATGGATGAACTGAAACCAGAGAAACCTTTTTATAAAGCCAATGCCACACCAGTGAAAAAAGGGCCTGGTTTTATTAATGAGCATTGAGCTGTTAAATGCAATCATCAGCTCCTCTGCTCTCAGCTCCATCCGACTCTCTGCTCAGGTCAGAATCCCTAGCAGCAGAAGAGCTTCAGATGATCCAAATTCAGTTATTAAATAGATGTTTAAGTGCTTCTGTCAATTAGCCGGATGGGTGATAGAATCAGAGGCAGGAGCAAGAGAGGGGTAGTGGTTTAGCTGGAGATTAGATGTGCCAGCGGAATGCTTAATTCAGATCCACAGCAAATGCCCTGTGGAAAAGTAATCCGGCTGCACTTTGGGTCCAGATCCCTGGGAGGCAGATAACACAGAAGTCCATTAGGAAACAGTCCGACACCCTGGGCTAGATCCTGATCGGTTCCACTGGAGTAGCTTCGATTAGACCCATGGAATTATTCTGGGCTTGCGTCTCCATTATACTAATTCTCCTTTACACCCCCCCCGGACAGTACGAAGGGGCCTTCAAGTGGATGTCATTGTCATTAACTCCGAGCTGACCCTGGCAGAGAAGCGTACAGTGGTTTTAGCATAGACCCATAGACTTCAAGCCCCCTTCAGCCAGCTGGACCAACTGTTCCCAACATTATGTGACACTATTGAGCCAGACAACTCAAAGTGCTAGTGACTTGGGAAGGCTCAAGTTCTGCCTGTTATGGGCTGGCTGGCTCTGAGGGCTGGAGAGCCTGGGGCCGAACCTACAGACTGAGGGGAATCAGGCAGATTTGCCATAAAGAGCAGAAGGGAGGTAGGGCAAGGGAAACAAAAGTCGGGGTAATAAAGCCCAGCTGGGGAAGGGGCTGGGCGAGACCCTGAGGAAATCAGGGACGATTCAGAGAGACAGGAAAGCTCTCAGGCAGGGCGGCCTGGGACTGACACAGCCAGGAAGTTAAGAGGCTGGGTGGGAAGCGGCCCAGGGAAAACTGCAGCCAGGGAGCAGAGCAGACGCATCAGTTCAGTACAGGGCCCTGAGCCGGGACCTGGAGTAGAGGGTGGGATGGGATTCTCTGACTTGCCCCAGGGAGGGGGCATACAAGCCCCCCAGAGGCGTTATCGATCCCAGCAAGGGGACCACAGGCAGAGCCGCGGACAGGCTGAGGAAGACCCCAGAAAGGGGGAAGGATTTTTGTTTGTGCGGAAGACATTTTTTGAGCTTTCAGTTTGGATACCTGTGACCCCGGAAGGGGTCTACTTAAGATAGTGACCTGGCTGGAGGGTTGAGTCACTGAAGAGGAACCACTGGAGTGACCGCCAACAGGGGGCGCCAGCTCAGTGAGAGAGCTGTTATGCCACGCCTGGCCACGAGGAGGCGCCCTACGGTGAGTGAACGCGTTTACACTGCCCAACCGCGGGTTTTTGTTAAACGAGAAAATTGTGGCACTGTGAATCTAGCTAGGCTAACAGCTCAAGAAACTGCCTTGGCCTCCAGAAATTTGGACCCACACTTTACCCCAACCTACCCTTTGGGGTGAGGATGGAACCAGAGATAAAATAAATTCTCCATTGTCAATGATGCTCACTGAAAATAATCCAGTCCTGGAGCCATATCATGAACCAGAGAGCCTCAGGATGGAGTCTTCCAAAACACCTAAGTGATTTAGGAGCACCACTAGCCATTGACAATCCATCTCATTAGGAGTGGAAGAGCCCTGGAATAAGGCTAGCCAGCTGCTCACCAAAGAGACTTTTCTGTGTTTACCATGACTTATTAAAGCTGGGCAAAATCTTTTGGCTGAGATGTTGGGATTTTTTTTTCCAGCTTGAAATGACTTCATTTTGACCAAGTATTAAACATCAAAACCACTGAAATGGTTAAAATTGAAACCAAATGCTTTGCTCAACCTGAAACAATTTCCTTAAAACTTTTGGATTTGACATAAATTTAACAGCTCTAGTGTTATTTGTGTTGTGGTAGCATCTAGAATCCAGGACCCTAGTGCCAGGTGCAGTACAAACACAGAGTGACGAGACGGTCCCTGCCCCGAACAGCTTACAATCTAAATGGTTATCATTGAATGCTTGAAGAAATCAAATCTAACTTTAACTTGACAACTATCTCATGGTATTGGTACCTCCAAGCCAGGAATTATAGGTAGACTTGGAAGGATCAGATTTTTTATTGGTAAATGTTGGTAAAAAATGATTTTGCTGTACACACACTGCCAATTTTTTTTGCATTGATGATCACTGAAATTTACAGGCAGGCAAAGAAAGAAACATGCTGCTTGAGAACTTCTTAGAGTTTGGTTTAAGGCTATTTCCTTTGTATATTTTGACATGGAATGTTGGCAATTTGTTTTAGTGGTTGTGAAGCTTTGACTGTTTGAATCTGGATGCCTGCTGTCACTGAGTAATTATTGGGCTAGATAACCATACTCAGAGAGTAGTTATTAATGGTTATTAATGGTTCCCAATCCTGCTGGAAAGGTATAACAAGTGGGGTTCCGCAGGGGTCTGTTTTGGGACTGGCTCTGTTCAATATCTTCATCTACAACTTAGATATTGGCATAGAAAAAACGCTTATTAAGTTTGCAGATGATACCAAACTGGGAGGGATTGCAACTGCCTTGGAGGACAGGGTCATAATTCAAAATGATCTGGACAAATTGGAGAAACGGTCTGAGGTAAACAGGATGAAGTTTAACAAAGACAAATGCAAAGTGCTCCACTTAGGAAGGAACAATGAGTTTCACACATACAGAATGGGAAGAGACTGACTAGGAAGGAGTACGGCAGAAAGGGATCTAGGGGTTATAGTGGACCACAAGCTAAATATGAGTCAACAGTGTGATGCTGTTGCAGAAAAAGCAAACATGATTCTGGGATGCGTTAACAGGTGTGTTGTGAGCAAGACACGAGAAGTCATTCTTCCGCTCTACTCTGCGCTGGTCAGGCCTCAACTGGAGTATTGTGTCCAGTTCTGGGCACCGCATTTCAAGAAAGATGTGGAGAAATTGGAGAGGGCCCAGAGAAGAGCAACAAGAATGATTAAGGTCTTGAGAACATGACCTATGAAGAAGGCTGAAAGAACTGGGTTTGTTAGTTTGGAGAAGAGAAGACTGAGAGGGGACATGATAGCAGTTTTCAGGTATGTAAAAGGGTGTCATAAGGAGGAGGGAGAAAACTTGTTCACCTTAGCCTCTAAGGATAGAACAAGAAGCAATGGGCTTAAACTGCAGCAAGGGAGGTTTAGGTTGGACATTAGGAAAAAGTTCCTAACTGTCAGGGTGGTTAAACACTGGAATAAATTGCCTAGGGAGGTTGTGGAATCTCCATCTCTGGAGATATTTAAGAGTAGGTTAGATAAATGTCTATCAGGGATGGTCTAGACAGTATTTGGTCCTGCCATGAGGGCAGGGGACTGGACCCGATGACCTCTCGAGATCCCTCCTAGAATCTATGAATTGTCTGACCCCCTTCCTTCCCCCCGCACAATTTCTCACAATTCTGAAAATTTAAATTGATATTTGGGTTGGAAAAATGCAAACACCCCCTAATTTTGTGCATCTGTGAAAATGTAAACAGATAAACAGAAAAAATGCTTAAAAATAAGCTTCTACTACCCACTGAAATTATAGAAAAATCAAATTCTGCCAAGCCTAATTATCGTTAACATTTTCAAAAGCACCTAAGTGCCTGAGGAGCTTAAATTCAGTTTTCAAAAGTGCCCTAGGTATTCAGGCCCAGATCCTGAAAGATATTTAGGCTCCTAACGTATGGAAGTTAGGAACCTAACTACCTTAACAGCCTAAATCTCATTGAAAGTCAATTTGATTTAGGCTCCAGAAATGGGATTTAGGCCCCTCAATCCGAGATCCTTTTGAAACACTTGCCCTGTATTGTTCAGCTTTCCGGAAAAGCTGTTTTATCCCGAAAGCTTCCTTGAATAGACGCAATGGCTTATGGCTGCAGAGAAAAGAAACAAACAATAACTAATTTGCATCAGTCTTTGCTGACAACTACCCTGACAGTGAAACGCCTGTTAGGAAAAAGTATTTGGCTAGACACATAACCCTAGAGGAACGGGGTTTGTTTTGGAAAAGACAACCTGCAACGTTGGGTTGCAGCGTAATAACATTTCTTTAAGAGACTGTCTAAATGGTACCTTACGCCGAGGGTGACCAGATGTCCTGATTTTATAGGGACAGTCCCAATTTTTGGGTCTTTTTCTTATATAGGCTCCTATTACCCCCCACCCCTTTCCCGATTTTTCACATTTGCTGTCTGGTCACCCTACTTACGCCAGCCGGGTTGTTATTGCTGTTTATTATGTGTATTTCCATAGCACATTGGAGCCCCAGTTATGAACAAGGACACCAATGTCCTAGGTGTAGTTAAAATTTGCATATGGATTGAGGGGAGGTGTAGACGAGCGGACTCACCCCTGCGGTGCCTCCTGCTGGTGACTCCTGGGAATTAGCTCGTCCAGCTCCGGAGCACGTTCTGCAGGCCGGTGATCCACCTGGCCCCTGGCCCCCGTGCCCCTCCCTGGACCCAGTGCCCCTTTACCTGGGGTGCTATCCCCCTTGGTAGCAACCTCTTTCTCTCAGGGTCTCCCCTCCCCAGGGAACCCCCACACTCTATCCCCACCTCGCCTCAGTATATGGCTACTGCCAGTCACTGTCTAGCCCCATGCCCTGGGGCAGGCTGCAGTATCAGCCACTCATCACTGGCAAGGAGGGTTTGGACCTGCTGCCTTGGCCTACTCCTGGGCTGCCCTCTGCAACCCCAGTACCTCTTGGCATTATGCTAGGCCGCAGCCTGGGGCTTTCCAGGCTGGAGCTCCCCAGCTCCCCAGCCTTTCCCCAGCCCTGCTCCACTCTAGGTACCTTGTCTCCAGCTCCCTGCAGCCAGACCCATCTCCCTCTACAGGCAGAGGGAGACTGCCTGGGCTTCTGGCTCACTGCCTCTTATAGGGGCCAGCTGGGCCTGATTGGAGCATGGCCACAGCTGAGCCTGCTTTCCCCCAATCAGCCCAGGCTTCTTGCCCCAGGCCCAGCCCTCTGCAGGGCTGTTTTTAACCCTTCAGGGCAGGAGCAGGGGACCACCCTGCTACAGGAGGAATTACTGGACAATCTGTGGGGTGTGGCAAGGCCCCTTCTCGGTCTCCCCAGCCCTCGCTGCTTTTAGCCCTGACGAGACAGGCGTGGGTAAAAGAGTCCATCTTGGTGGCGCAGGGGAAGTCCGTTCCTCCTCTCCACCAGTCATTTTAGCTTGTTTTTCTCCCTTATGGGAGGGAATGCAGCCTCCCCTCCTGGTGAGGCTCACTGTCTTGCTGCTCCTAACCTACTGGCAGCAGGACTCCTCCTCTCGCTCCACTCTTTCCTTCTGCCCCCAGGGGAAGGTCTAAAAAGGTCTCAGACAGCCCTTAAGGTACGTCCAGACGACCCGCCGAATTGGCGGGTAGCGATCGGTTTATCAGGGATCGATATAGCGTGTCTCATCTAGATATACATCAATCCCCGAACGCGCTCCCGTCGACTCTGGAACGCCACCAGGGAGAGCGGCGGTAGCGGAGTCGGTGGGGGGAGCCGTGGCTGTCGATCCCGCACCGTGAGGACGGGAGGTAAGTCGAAATAAGATAATTCGACTTTAGCTACACTGTTCCCGTAGCTGGAGTTGCGTATCTTACATCAACCCCGCCCCCTAGTGTAGACCAGGCCCTAGTTGGAATCAGCAGATCCTAATTAACCTCAGGTAGCTCCCTCTCAGCTGATTCTAATTGATACTCTGGTAACCACTTCTCAGCTGAACCTGCTTGACCTGTAGTCCCCCCCACCAGTTGATAGGGAGGAGGGCCTTTGAACCTTCTGAGACTGATTTCTGCACCCCTCACCTGCCCCGCAGCTGCCTGTCCTGAGTTTATCACAGGGGAAAGAGGTAATTTTAAGCATAGATGGAAGATGTGCAGTTGTTACAGGGTATTAGCATGTACTCATAGTCGAGTCTTGCAAATAGTTGGATATTTATTGCCAAAGGATTCTTTTATAACCCTACTGAGGCTTCCGAAGATAAATGATCACACTTGTAGAAATGAACTAGAAATTAATTTCTCATTAGTGTATAGCTGCTAGATTCTCGGTAGCCTGTCATTGTGAAAAAGAAAATAAGCTAAAATTAGATATGGTAGGTTATTGTTATGGAATAATTAATGCATCAAGTACATACCCAGCAAAACAGTGAGAAGAGAAACATAAATAAGTAGATATTTGGGTGCCGTGTCTTCAGTCCTCAGACAGAGATTACTTGCCTTTTGAATAACATTTTGAATATTTTTGAGACTCTTAATAAGCTTGATAGACTTGTCTGGATTTGTAAATATGAATAAAGGTAGAATTATCTTTGCGTTTAAGAAAATCCCCAGGGAAAAATGTACTCAGTGTGGTAAAGAGATTCATCCTATTTCACAGTATTTCCATGCCAGATAGAACTATCTGAAAACTATATCAAAGCATAATGTTTCTGTAAACAAAAAGCGATATGTTCATTTCTGTAATAGTTAATATTATATTTCTTATGCGTTTATGGTAATGATTAGTAAACTTATTAAGATTTCCTAAGTGAGCAGACTTTTTTTTAAAGAAAGAAATCCATATATAACACATGGCAATAGGGAAGGTAGATGGCAATGAATATGGATTAGATGTTAAGAACTGTAGGCAATTGATAAGGGAAGCTAACCGTACTGATGAAATATCTATGGACAACAGAGGTAACGATGATCATTTTTGAAAAAAGGCCATTTCTGACCCCCCCACACAAATCCCCCCTTTTCATTCAAATAATTTTGACAAGTTCTCATGCCCTCTGTGCTCCCAGATGCTGCTTTTGTGCATTCCCCCAGCAGCTGGGCAGGTTCTTCTGCTCCTTTCCATTTGCCATCCCCACTCAGCACCAGGAGAGAAAGTGTCAAGTGGCATGACCAGAGAGGAGCCTGCTGTTGCCTGATGCAGCGAGGGATGCACTCCACTGCATCCTCTGCTGGCAGGAGGGCAGACGAGCAGGGATTTTACTTGTTGCCTCCTGGGACTGCTGTCTGGAAGAGGCTTTGTGGAGTAAATGGGGAGAGGGTACCCCTGTGTGGCAACAAGCCAACTTTAGCACCTCATTTAACTCCGGTCACGCCTCCGGTTGTAGCACTGGTGATGCAAAGCTGCCGTTGGCTAACACAAGAGGCGGTGGAATTCTTTCTGAGACATGGGCATTCTGCACACTGTTCTCTCTCCCTCGTGGATGCGCGTCTCCTGTGGAAATGTGGTGGCTGATAAGATGGGAGACACTGAAGATGGAGAGCAGGGGTAGCCCAGGAGGACGGTGGTGTTATATTACTGAGAAGTGTAAATGTCCCTGCCACCCTCCATACAGATCCTTCAGCACTGCTTCTACTGCAAGCACCAGCCTGCTTCAACATCCCCACTCACAGGCTGCGGCGGCTTGGACAGAAACGTGCAATGAGCAGGGCTACGAGTTTGTCACAAAGGTCGTGGAAATGGTGAATTTGAATAAAGTTTGTGAAATCTTGGAAATGGCCATAAAAATACAAAACATCCCCCCTCTCCCCGTTTAATTAGGCCTCCAAACTGAGTGGTGGTGCGACGTGGTGCACGAGGTCTCAGTGCCACACATCTACTGACCCAGAGACCCAGAGTGTGGGGGTACTGCTGGGGCAGAACCCTGAGGTAAAGGGCCCTGAGGTCCAGGAGGGACACGGGAGGCCTGAGGCAGGCAAGACACTGGCCAGCAGAGGGCGCTCCGGAGCTGGAACTGAGCTAATTCCCAAGATGACCAGTAGGAGGTGCCATGCCAGTGAGTCTCACCCTTGCTACAGTGACCTTTTGGAGACTTAACTCGTTTTCCTGCATCTCTGTGGTGAAATTTTCTAAAAACGTCCATGCCAAAATCGTAGCTTTAATGGTAAGTGGCGTGCTGGTTTAGTGCCGGTGCACCTCCAGCAGGGGGAGTCCTAGTGCACACCGGGAGCGGGTGCTGTCATCACAGCGCCATCTACACCTGCTCTGAGGAGAGTTATATGGCATCTGTCAAAACCCTGGCGTGTTGTCTACACTATGGTTGCCACCTGTAAAGCTGCATCCCGGATAGATCAAGGGTGTACAGCACCTAACACAGTGGGTGCGACTGCGATATAAACAACTGGCTGAGCTCGGGAGGGCCTCGCACTCAGCTTGGTGGCATTTCTCTGCTTGGCTGCAATGCGCTAACTTTGAAGAGCTGCGTTCGATCAATTCCAAATGTTCTAGGTGTCAGTGGCCAGAACTTATTGACTTTGGGGAAAAGGAGGGACACACAGAGTTCCTGGCATGTATTCAGCATAGATACAGCTTCAAGTACCTCTGCAATGGTCTATAGATCTAACAACCAGGTGATGGTCCCCATTAATTCCCTCCAGCATAAAACATCCCATCTCCACTCTGCCTGTCCTCCTCATGGAGTTTAACGTGTTGGCTCCCTGAATGACTGATCTCCTGACGGAAAGAAGAATAACGGTGCTGGAGGGAAAAGAGGGCTGTGCCCCCTAGAGTGAGGTTGTGTGAATGGGGGCCCTGGTCTGTGAGGAGGAGAGGGTGGGACACAGAGAGTCTCTGGGTGGGTGGGGGATGGAGAGATGGAAGGAGCCCCCGGTGTATGCAATGAGCTTGGCCAATGCAAGCTACCCAGTGTGCCACCCTCTAGCAGTAATCAAGGTGGAAGAATAGCTTGAAATTCGCTGCAGAGGCAGCCGCAGGGCAGTCAAGCTTCCAGGTCAGGCTGCATGGGACTGAGTCACTGCAGAGGAATTTCCTCACTTTTTTTGACCCTGAGCAGTGCCCAGCACAGGACAAAATAAATTGGGCCTGGTCCTTTGTTTTGTTTGTTTGTTTGTTTGTTCTTATGAATGCCCCCAAAGCAGTTTTTTTAAAGGCTTCTTTCCCGTATTTGTCTGTGTCAGCAATTCAGCTCTGATCCACCCGGCTGTTCCTGGGAGGTTGATGACTAGTAGGTTGACACCACAAATACCAAGAAATGTAGCTAGAATTCAGACACCAGTGATGAGGAGCACGGTGTAACCCTTAACCACTGCCCCGCCCCCTCTTTGCGCCTCCTTGCTCTCTGGTAAGTGATACAATTGGTGGAAAGAGGAAGTTATTTTTGGTTCAGACTACTTAAAACCCCTTCGTGTTTGCTTGGTTCAATACCCATTTCACTCAAATGCCTGGTGCACCTTTGGCAGAAAAACTCTCTCTGCTAAAGATTAACAATTTTTGTAGGGAGGGAATCGTGGCCAATTTTTGCATCTGTATCACAGTGCAGAGTGCAGACGGATTCACGGTGGTTTTTGCACGACTGGTGCTCTAGCTCTCTGCCATGCGCGCTTCCTCTGCTGCAGTTCATCTGTGAATGGTGGTGATCTGGCTCAGGGCCAGGGCATCACTGGTAATGGCCAGCAGGATCTTGTACTAACTTATCGGTGCCTTGGGCTTGCATTTCAGTGGCTTATTCTCCAAGGGCGAGTTGAAAACCTAGCGGTCGGGTGTAACTGGGTGGCTCGCCCCTTAAGGGTTGGACGGCTGGGGCCAGCTAACCCGGATTATCTGTGAGCCACATCTGGACAATTGCCCTGTAAAGAGCCACAGGAGGCGGCAAGGAAGGGAGAAAGCTCAGGACGTTATGGCAGCGTCTGCGGAGAGGAAAGAAAGCTCTCCAGGCAGGGGCGCCTGGTGGAGACCCTGGCTTAGAGAGGCCCCAAGCAGGAAGGCCTAGGTGGGGGAAGAGAAGCCTGGGGGTGGTAGTGTGGACTTATGAATGGACTTTGGGGGGTTTATTTACAGTTTATTTTATATCAGCAAACCTAGTCCCCAAGGAGGAGTATTTTTGACCAAGGAAAAGCCTGAAGCAAAGTTGCTTTGAACACTCCAAGAGGGGAAACCGAAGCGGGGTGTCTGTAGCGTGGCCCTTGGCCATGAGGGAGCGAATGGGAGGCAGCTGGCCTGGTCATAGCCGGGCTATTCCCTGCTGGCTGGGAACATCTTCCCAACACACCTTCGCCGGCTTGTTCAACTCCCAGGCGCGCCGTCGTCACTGGCTCTCTCCTCTGCGCCGACGTGAAGGGAGCTGGGGGGATGGAACACTCCACCAAGAACAAACATCTTGTTACCCTGCACAAACAACAAGACAACTGGCTGCGAGGGCCATGTGTCTCGGCTGTCAGGGAAGCTGTCACAGTGTCGCCCGCCGAGCCCGTTGCTGTCTGAGCCGGCAGAGCCGTTACGATCTCAGTGACAAGGCAACTTCTCTCTTCCTCTCCCTGTTTAACGTCCTCACAGGGCGCCCTGGTGCCGTTCCCAGAGCAGGCCCCGGGGTCGCCTCCCTGCGGAAATCCAGGGGGCGTAAAGACGATTGGTGCGAGGATCCAGCCCCCTTGTGAGATGGGTCTGTGCCCCTTGTAGAGGACAGAGCTAGCGAGGCCAGCAAGGCTGTGTTCCTGGGCCCTTTCCCAGCAGGCTGTGGGACAGTTTAGGACAGGAAGGGTGACGATTCCAGCTCCCCCAGCGGGTACAGATGACAGAGCGGCACAGCTGCAACTCCCCAGCCTCGGTGCCATCAGCCGCACTGGCCTCACAACTGTTCCTGGGTGTGGGAGAGGGGATGGGATTGAGGCAGAGGGGGATGCTGCTGCTGCGGAGTGTCACTAGCTCTACCACGCGAGGGGCCTGGGTTTTGAAATCTGATCTTTCAGGACTCCCCCACCCCCGAGTTACAAGAGATCTCCCTTAGCTCATATTCCGTGCCTCAGTTTCCCCATTGGGGTGAATAATGCTTCCCTTTCCTTCCGGAGACATCAGAGGGGAAATCCGTTAATATTTGGGCAGCACTTTGACATCCTGAGGCAGGAAGTACCATGAGTTTGCTGCTCAGAGTCGTTTTGCTGCACTCTCCTCTCCTGCCTTATCCACCAGCTGTGGCGAGAGAGAGAGAGGCTGCGTGGGAATGTGGCCCACAGGATCTGAGAGCTGTGGGAGGCTGGCTCGTGCTGAGACTCCAGGCGTTCGGATGCTTTCAGCTGAGCAGCTGTGGTGAGTGGGAGGCTTGGGGATATGCCCATGGGCTACAGAGCTCGAGCTGGCAGAAAGCGGCAGATTTTTCCCAGGGCGGGTGGGCCTTTCTCTCAGAGAAAGATTCAGCTCCTTGTCGAAAAGCTGCAATTGTGGAGACCGTGCGGAGGAGGGACAACTGCCTGGCGCCTGCAATAACGGCAGAAGCATTCATCCCGCAGCTAAACTTCAAATTGCAGTTGCTCCTGGAAAGCAGGGGCAGGGAATATTTCATCTTTGCTGCTGGATAGCTGCTGAGAGCCAGTATCTGGGTTGGTACGAACAAACCATCTCTCTCCTTGCACTGAGCTGCTGCACACATTCATGTGGTCCAAGCAGCATTAGGCCCCGAGTTCCTAATCCAGCCCAGGATGAAGGAGAGCCAGAAAGAACCACAGGGGCTCTCTGCGTCCGGCAGCCTCCACCCGGAGTCCTGCTGTGGAGACCTGTCTCTTGACAGCACAGGTCATTGCCCCAGGGAGCAGCGTGGGGCAGGAGGAGGACGTCCCTCCTTGCACTCCAGGCCCTGGGTGCAGCCCGCAGCGTATCGCTCGTGCTTACCCAGCCGCTCTGTACTGGCGGTTCTGCCCTCCGGGAGTTGTTCAATACAGCGTCTCAAAGCAACCTGCCCCACTCCGGCAGAACAGGGGATAAAAGCCGCCCTGGAGAGGGCTGCAGCTGGGATAAAAGGAGTGACACCAGCTGAGGGAGTCGCTGACCACAGGTGTGGCCAGCTCCGTCAGGGCCCAGCTGGCCCCGATAAGAGGGCTGGGGGCCAGGAGCTAAAGGAGTCTCACTCTAGCACCGGAGGGGGAAGGGCCTGGCTGCTTGGGAGCAGGGTACCCAGAGCAGAGCAGGGCTGGGGAAGGGCAGAGGGAGCTGGGGAGCTCCAGCCTGGTAAACCCCCAGGCTGCAGGTCTTGTTAAAGGCCCAGAAAGGTACTGGGGCTGCAGAGAGGCAGCCTGGGGATAGGCAGAGGCGGCTGGTCCTACCCCCTTGCCAGTGATGAGTGGCCATGATGCAGGCTGCCCCGGGGAGCGGGGGCTGGATGACGACTGAGGCAGGGTGGGCTTACAGGGTTGGGGGTTCCCCTGGGAGGGGAGACCCAGAGTGTGGGGTACTGCTGGGGCAGAACCCCAAAGGAAAGGGCACCGGGGTCCTGGAGGGACATGGGGCCTGAGGCAGGCAAGACACCGGCCAGCAGAGGGTCCCCTGAGGCTGAAGAGCTAATTCCCAAGATGACCAGCAGGAGGCGTCGCTCCGGTGAGTCTGCGATCCGCTCCGCGGGCTTTCAAACAACGGAAGGTCTCCAGCATGTCTGTCTTCTCCAGAGTCCTGCTGTGCCTCGATAAAGACTTAGGCAGGTCTCAAGCCCCTAGGGGCTGGGTTCCCCTCCCTGCTTGAAGGGGCGTGTCCTTTTCAATCTAGTCCGGGGCTTTGTTCGGTCAAGCTTGGACCTCCCTGGGACAAGCCGGTCCAGTGAGCATTTCCGGGGCTCTGAAGTAGAACAGCAAAGTGACCGACTCTTGCGCTGCCCGTTCCGTGTCAGTAGGTGGGTGGCTTACTCGAACCATCGGGCTGCCTTCCTGTTTGTTTTCCCCCGTGGCCTGCTATTAAACCAAATCAACGTATCCAGCCAGCGAACAGCCCAGTGCCTAATTCACATGGTCATAAGTTATTACAGAGCGGGCCCTGGTCCATCCCCGTGAGCAGAGCAACTTCTGCACTGGGCCTGGAAGAAAGGAGAAGGTAGATAGGAGGGGATGGATGGATGGATAGATAGGAGATCTACCTCCCGTTAGATATGATACTAGGAAGATTCACAGGCCTTGTGGGGGAGTGAGGACGCTGAGCTAGCAATGGCGTGGAAGACAGATCACCACACCCCTGGGGATCTCTAAGGAGCTGCAGACAATTGAAGAGCCAGCAGGATGGGGGCTCAGAAGTTCCCACCCTGCACGAATGGGACCATGCTGACCTCATTTAGAACCGAGAGGCTCGGCTCGCTGCCTGCGGGCTGAGGATACGGAGACCCGGGCTGCCCACAGAAGTTACGCCCAGTTTAATTAACGGTGCGATGTTAAACCAGTGCGACTGTGGGTGAGGGCACTCTTCCATGGCGTTAGCCTGCCCTGGCAATTTACCAGTGTGAGCGAGCACAGACCGCTGCATTGGTGTGGGCCGGGGGTTGTTGTGAGCATGTTATCCTGCAGAATTGAACAGGCGTGACGGATGGGGGATTATCTTTGCGCATTAACTCAGCTTGCAAAGATAATTGCCCTGCACAGAGTTAATGAATCACCTTGGCACACGGAGGTCCTAGGTAAAGCCCACTGCCTGACTGCAAATCTAGAGGAAATTACTTTTCTGATGACACCTGCTATGAGCTTCAGCTCTGTGTTTCTTCTCGCTGCCCCTCTTCAGTGTGTGTGACACTGGTGTAGGAGCCTTCTTCTCTGCCCCACTGGCTTGCCATCGCTTTTTGGAGCTCATCTGCCAGCATCTTTCCTCCCTTCCTTGCCTGGGTTGTGACTGCCTCACTCCCTCTGCTATTGATTATTTAAGGCTGTCAGGCATTTTAGTGTGTGTGTGTGTGTGTGTGTGTGTGTGTGCAATCCAGCTCTCTTGTGTAGCACTGACACCTGACACATGCTTTTGGGCGTTCATGTCTAACTGTTCATACATCGACACCGATGGTACATACATGATTAAATCACGGCACATGGTCTGAGGGTCTTCTGTGGGAGACACACACACACACACACACACTTTTATCCCATTCAGAGGCCACAATCTAGTTCTTTAAAAAGAGGACCAGGTGCCAGCTTCTTTTGGCTGTACTCCACAGCTTGTTGGTTGCTGCCATGGGTCAGCGGCATGGTCTGCGACTCATTTTTCATCACAGACAGGTTGGCTGAACTGGCGTGCGGGGCTTGTTTGCCAACGATACTCGTACGGATCCCCAGTGGAGATTTCCTGTCTCTGCTCAGAATGCAGCAGATTCTCCCTGCTAAGGGAATGGACTTTCTTTTTTCAGCACAAAGGACAGATGCTTCCCTGAGGAATTGCCATATCCAGAACAGACAGGTGATCTAGCTTGTCAGTAGCATCTAATTGCAGGTTCCTCAAAAAACAGTGTAACAGCCCAGGCGGTCAGGGGGAAATATTCCCTGACCCCAGCAAATGATCAACTTATGCTCTGAAAGCACAGAATGTGGGAGACCTGGGTTCTATTCCTGCCACTGGCTTGCTGGGTGACCTTGGGCAAGTCACTTCTGCACCCTGTGCCTCAGTTTCCCCATTTGTAAAATGAGGACGCTGCTGTCCTTTGTAAAGCGCCCTGTGATCTGCTGACAAAGAGTGCTATATAAGAGCTAAATATTGTTATAATGTTATTAGCCCTTGTCCCCATGACCCAAGTGAGTGTCACTGCAGTTGATATTCATCTAACGCAATGATTCTCAAACTCAAACCCAAGCCCCACCGCCCAGGGACGAAGCTGAAGCCTGAGGATTTTAGCCCTGGGTGGCCAGACTCAGGTTATAGGCCCCTTGCCCGGGGCTGAATTGGCTCTGCTCCCCCGGGCAGCGGAGCTCAGGTGGGTTTAGGTTTCAGTCCCCCATCCTGGGATCATGGGGTCGTTTTTTGTTGTCAGAAGGGAGTCGTGGTGCAATGATGTTTGAGAGCCCCTGAGATAAAGGTGACATGTGCCAGGCTTTGCTGTAGTGGTTTCCAATTGAATTTTGCACGTGCATGTGGATAGCTGAACAACTAGTTCCTGTTGTGCGGCGGGAGCACTGAGTGCAGGGGAGGGGTCTTCTCCCGGCTCGTTGTGGACGGATCCGAATGACAATACAAACAACTTGAAATGTGAGTGTGACAAGATCTCAGGCAGGCAGCACGTCCGTTACTGGGAGGAAACTCGTTTTTTTGTAACGGACGTCAGCATCTGGCATCCAAAGATCCCAGCGTGCTCCGTTCCTACAATCCATACGCAGGGGTCACTTTACTCAGGACTGAAAGGCAGCTGGTTCTGGGGTGGAATGTGGCAGCTGATTTATGGGGCACAGTGATACTACACTTGTTCTGTCTTGTTTGCAAGACGTCTGTTCTCCACCCTCCACAAACTGCACCCTCCTCTGTGCATGGGAGGGCCCCCAACAGAAGGTACCAGAACTTTCAGGGCAGCATCTTAGGGTATGTCTACACTGTGGTGGAAGCCCAGGGTTTGAACTCAGGTTCAAGCTGAACTCCTATTCTGTCTACACATACATTGTGTTAACCCTGGGCTCCAAGGGGTGGAAGATCTGAGCGTGAGTCAAGCTGGGATCCAGGGTTCAAGCCCTATTGCTTTGCAGTGTAGACACAGCCCTCAATGGACTTGTGCTCTGGGAGTTTGCCAAAAGTATCCCACAATCCCATGGGCAGACTCACTTTGTCCTCTGGACAGTCAAGTTTGGTGGACAATCAAATTTTCCCCCAGTGCACCATGAACAAAGGGTGGCCATAAGGAAGTCTGGGGTATGAGTGGTTGGACTCAGCCCCGCATCATGCAGTGTAGACGCTGGAGCCCCAGGTTGGGACCCAGGGTTCGCCAATTTCTAACCCGGGGTTGCAGAGTGCAGACGCTCAAGCCCTAGGTTAACACTGCAGTGTAGACAGACCCGTATCAACCAGCACATTTTTGTGGGACTTTCCAGCAATAGATCTTGAACCCTGAATGCTGTTTTGACTCAAGCTTGAACCATCCAATCCCATGGGGTCCTGGGACCCTGGGTCTGAGCCCTGGTTTAGATTGATTTATGTGTAGACAGAAGGGGGGTTATTTATGAGCATGAGTTCAAACCCTGGGCTTACATTGCCGACTAGACACCCTCCCTTCAAAGACTGGGTCGTAGGTGTCACTGACTGTGGTTTTTAAAACTAGGTTTATTTAGCCTTTTCCTGGAGAGAAAGGGGTTTGGGTTTTCTTTTCCCCACCCTTCCTGTATTTTCTACCTTGGCAGTTCCTTTTTCTTCGCAAAGCGCCTGTCACCTTCCTACAAGGAGCAACTGTGGGGACCGGGACAGTGCAGAAAGGAAGACAGGGACAGATAGTTGCAAAGATATAAGAAAGCCAGGGACGGAGTGGGAGCTCCACAGCTCTCCGATATAATCTCTGGCTCCTCCACAGGGAATGTTGAGACGAAATGGCAATTGAATGTCCTACATGCGTTTGTACAAGTGCAGCAGCTTCAGGAGTGTCTCTCTCTCTCTTTTCTTTTCTTTTTTTTTAAACTGATCCTTAAGATCCAGAGAGGTGGCTTAGAAACGGTCTCTTTGGCTGTTCAAGGTCGCCTGGGTTTCTACAAGGTTTCTACCACTTAACCCTGCACCTCGTTGCAAACGCTGAAGTCGGGGCATGGGCTGTTAAGCCAGCTAAATGCAATAGAGCAGGAGTTCTTTTGAAAGGCGTTCGTATGCTAAAGTGAAACCGTTCTAACCTTTCCCCCGGGAGGGATAGAGAGAAAAGCGAATGCAGGAGAGTCCTGAACTCCTCTCCTGGCAGCGGGACAAAGCTGCAGATGCTGCACTGCGCCTTTGCTGAATGAC
This sequence comes from Mauremys mutica, assembly GCF_020497125.1. Lineage (NCBI taxonomy): Eukaryota > Metazoa > Chordata > Testudines > Geoemydidae > Mauremys > Mauremys mutica. The sequence continues at coordinate 10,099,138 of NC_059096.1, forward strand.
TCCGGCGAGGCCGAGGCCTGTTAGACGGGGAAAGGAGCGCGTGGCCTGGAACTGCAGGCTAAGAGGCATCTGTCTTGATGGTTCGACTCCCCAGAGCTATCTGGCGCTGCAAGAACTGGGCCCTCTTTGATCTCACAGGCAGCGCTAGGGCAGGAGTGTCTGTCTGTAACCTGACCCTTGGGGCCCTCTGGGGTTAATGCAACAGTGCGCGTGTGATGGCGGATTGAAAATGACTCTCCCTGTGCTGCGTCCGGTGACTGTTATGTTAAAGTGTTCGATCCCTGGCGCTCCGGTGAGGGGGCCACTGCCCCCCCGCCACTGCCTACTGAGGTGCACTCTGGTCATGTCCACACTCCCAGTGCATTGCACATGGTAGCAGGGTGGTTAGCAGGCCTAGTGGTCTGGGCTTCCGACTCCAGTCTTTCTATCAGTTCAAGATGTCCTGGCCCCCTGGAGAAGGTCCCAGCTGGACTGGTCTCTTTGCTGGTAACCCCTAGCTCTGCCCTCTTTGGGCCAGGAGTCGTAGCTCCGGGGTGGGTAGGGGGACCTGGGCCCTCCTTGGCACTGGGTCCCAGCCGAGGGCCCTGGAAGTGCAGTGGTGCGAGAAGGCCTAAGTTCGGCCAGCCCCTCGCGCACCTTCCCCGGGCCACTTCTTACCACCCTCTGCACCTCAGTTTGGGGTGTGGTCGGAGTTGACGTAAAAGCCTTTCCTTCAAAATCCCTGCAGTCTAGGGCTGATGCCTATTGTGCCTTTGCCCACGGCTCTCCTTCCCTTCTGGGGACTGTCGGGTGGGGAGCCGGGGGACGTTCACAGCTGGACCAGAATGGTCCCAATGGGCCCCTGGAGGAAGCCCATCCCCATCTCACGACTCTTGTCTGCCTTGGCTATTTGGGGGCAGGGGCTGGGTCTTCTCCCTCTTCTTTGAGGGTAACAGAGTCAAACTCACCCCTCAGCCTCCTGCTCGGGAGGAGACCCAGGAGCAGGGCAGTCTGGGGGACGCTTGCTCCATTGCCACCTGCACGGGACCCACTCTGTGGCTAAACAGAGGGATTTAGTCTCCGGGGCTAATGTTGTTTGTGTTATCATAGGGTCTAGGATGGGTCTATACTGGGGACTTAGATTACCATAGCGACAGCTCTCAGGGGTGTGAAACCTCCCCCCTGCCCACCCTCGAGCAACCTAACCCCTGGTGTAGACAGCGCTAGGTTGATGGGAGAATTCTTCCGTCAGCCAAGCTTCTGCCTCTCGGGGAGGTGGATTAACTCCAGTGATGGGAGAACCTACCCCTCTGTTGGCATAGGTAATGTCGGCACTGAAGCGCCGCAGCTGTGCTGCCATGGCAGTTTAAGGGTAGACGTGTCCCTCGCCATGGGCTGGGACCCCATGGTGCTCTGTGGTGACCACAGACGCTCCTTACCCCAAGGTGGCACTTTCAGATTGTAAGGTATGTGGGGCAGGGACCATCTTTTGGGTCTGTATGTACAGCACCTAACACCAGGGCCATCGCTAGGAATTCTAGGCCCTACTGTAATGCACCTAATAAATTATGTAGAGGCCCCAGTCCATGGCTGAGGCTCTTAAATATGGAACTAGAAGGGACCTTGAAAGGTCGTTGAGTCCAGCCCCCTGCCTTCACTAACAGGACCAAGTACTGATTTTGCCCTAGATTCCTAAGTGGCCCCCCTCAAGGATTGAACTCACAACCCTGGGTTTAGGAGGCCAATGCTCAAACCACTGAGCTATCCCTCCCCCGTGGGTGTTGCTGCCTTACAAATAATCAATAATAATAATAGCCACTCACTAGCATAAGCTGGGGGAGGAGTGTCTGGTCTGGATGTTGTGGACATAGCTGGCCACGTCTGTTTAACTTTCACATGGGGCGTGCTCACTAGGAATCTCAGTTGGTCTCTTCCCCCCCGCACCCTCTTAATCAGTGAGAATAAAATCTCCCCAGCGCAGAGATACTGATGTTCAGTCATTATCTTTCAAGCCGAACGCAGTCGAGCTTCTCGGCTCAGCCTCGCAATGTGCGGCTTTGTGCTGTGCTGTGAATGTAAATGCTGGTGTCGGCGGTGGCATTGATGTGATGGCTAAATGTCTCTCTCCTGGGGAGGGGAGCGGAAGCTTTTTATGAGGCGTTGTTAAAAAGGGAAAACGGCAGCGCCGCGGATTTAATTCTGGCTTGCGCAGCAAATGAGGCAAAGAAAGGAGCAAACAAACCAAGAACTTGCTTAAAATTCAGGCTAGGCGACCAGGGACTTCATGGGATCAGGCCTAGCCTGGATTCTAACCTCTGGGCGTCGCAGGGGAAATGCAGAACATTTCAGGTGGATATAATAATAATATCTGGCTCTTATCTAGTGCTTTTCATCAGTAGATCCTAAAGTACTTTGCTAAGAATCAGAATCATCACCAGCATGCAGAGACGGGGTGAACCCACAAGTCTTGTTCTGCCACAAGAATGACAGTTTTCACGGCAGCTAATTTTGTTTCCTACTGCTGGTGGGAGGCGCCAGGATCAGAAAGCTCCGAGTTATACCCAGATGAATAATGGGTCGTCAAAGTGAGAGCTTTCCTTGCCATTGTACAAGGCACTGATGAGACCTCATCTAGAATACGTGCACTGTAATTGTCATCTATGCTCAAGGAAGGGGGACTTGCTACAGGAATGGGGGGTGGGGACGCTATCCTGGGAAGCAGGGACTCTGAAAAAGTTTTGGGGGTCATGGTGGATAATCAGTTGAACATGAGCTCCAGTGGGACTCTGTGGCCAAAAGGGGTAATGTGATCCTAGGATGTCTAAACAGGGGGTGGACTAGATCTGGAGGCCCGCTGCTGGAGGCCTCATGGCCCTGCCACACCCAGCCCCAGAAAAGAGCAGTAGAGAGGTCCTCCAAGCTGCCTAGAGTAGCTGTGTGGGAAGCAGCCAATCAGGGCCCAGCAAGCTAGTATAAGAAGAGCTGCAGGGCTGGACTGAGATCAGTTTCTGGCTAGACCTGGGGGAGTGTGGAAGGTGTACCAGGCTGGCTGAGGGAGCTACAGGGCTTTGGACACAGCTGTGCTGGCAGAGATTGAGAGGAATGCGAAGGAGCTCTGGGTTGGCTGCTGGGGACTTCACCAGGACAAGGTCCTGAGGTAAGGGTGAAGAATGTGCTGGAGTCATGGGGAAGTTACAGGGACATGGCAGATGGCTGCTATCTTTAGGGTTCCTGGGCTGGGACCTGGAGTAGAGGGTCTGGCCTGGGTACCCGCCACTGGGAAAGTGGCCTGGACTTTGATACATCCGAGAAGGGGAACTGAACTCTTTTAGTGGCCAGCGAGGCGAAGAGTCTCCAGGGGGTGAGCCCTGGGCGACCTGGTCCCAAACCAGGGCTAGGACGGCTTGAAGAGCAGGAACAATTTGAGGCAGCCCGGATGGGGCTGAGAGACAGTTTGTACCAGGGACTGATTGAGGGGTGAGCACAGAGAGAGGGCTGCAGATCGAGGGACCTTACAGAGGGTGGTGAGATGTATCCCAGAAAGGGTTTCTTTCTTTCTTTTTTTTTAATCTCACATACAGACTGTGTGACATGGTCGAACGGCTGAGTCACTGAAGATTCACCACAAACACGCAGAGAGAGTGCAGGCACATGCACTGAGACAGGGGGAGCTCCCCAGAGCTGAGTTCACCCCATTACTGGAGTGCTGTGCCCACAATTAAAAAGGATGTTGATAAATTGGAGAGGATTCAGAGAAGAGCTGTGAGAATGATCTGAGAATTAGAAAACCTGCCTTCTAGCCATAGACTCAAGGAACTCGATCTATTTAGCTTAACAAAGAGAAGGTTAAGAGGTGACTTGATTAGTCTGAAAGTATCTGCCTGGGAACAAATATTTAATAATGGGTTTTTTCAATCTAGCAGAGAAAGGTCCAACACGATCCAACGGTGGGAAGTTGAAGCTAGACACATTCAGGTGGGAAATAAAGGGTACATTTTTCATGGTGAGCTATCTCCGTGACACCACTGATTTCCTGAGAAAACTACAATGCATTTGTGATCTCCCAGAAAACACCAGCCTAGCCACCATGGATGTGGAGGTTCTCTACACAAACATCCCACGCACAGATGGAATGCAAGCTGTCAGGAACAGTATCCCTGATGCCACAGCACAACTTGTTGCTGAGTTCTGTGACTTAATCCTCACGCACAATTATTTCAAATTTGATGACAATATGTACCTCCAGACCAGTGGCACCACCACAGGCACCTGCGTGGCCCCACAATATGCCAACATTTTTATGGCTGACCTGGAACAACACTTCCTCAGCTCCTAGGAGTGGGGGCACAAAATCTAACTGGTTTCAGGACTGAGCTTCATACGTTTATGGAGGGGATGGTGTGATAGGACTGCCTACAGTGGCATGTGGCCCATCAGTGACTGCTAGCAGCGAATATCTCCAACAGCCGGAGATGGGACACTAGATGGGGACGGCTCCGAGTTACTACAGAGAATTCTTTCCCTGGTGTCCGGCTGGTGGGTCTCACCCATATGCTCAGGGTCAAACTGGTTGCTATATTTAGGATCAGGAAGGAATTTTCCTCTGGGTCAGATCTGCAGAGACCCTTGTTTTGTTTTTTGCCACCTTCTTCAGCAGGGGGCACGGGTCACTGGCAGGTTTAAACTAGTGTAAATGGTGGATTCTCTGTAACTTCAAGTCTTTAAATCTTGATTTGAGGACTTCAGTCACTCAGCCAGAGGGTAGGGGTCTATTGCAGGAGTGGGTGAGTGCAGGTCACAGAACCTCAACGTGCAGGCAGTCAGACTAGATGGTTGTGCTGGACTCCTAAAGATTGTGCCCAGGCAGAGGTGCTGGAACTAGGAGTGCTGCCACACCCCTTGGCTTGAAGTGGCTTCCATTACAGACGTGCCCCGACTTACACAAGCATTCCATTCCGGGATGACTGGTGGAGCTTGAATTTTGCATATGTCGGAAACGTATACCCGACCATTATGCAAAAAAACCCCAAGCAAACAACAAAAAAACTATTTCTAGCTTACGGAACTCTTTCCATAAATGCAGATTTGCGTAAATTGGGTTTGTGTAACCTGGGGGGTGTCTGTATTTTCAGGGTTTACAGTTTGGTTCAATGGCTCTCAGCACCCACTCTATAAAAACTCTTCCAGCACCCCTGTTCCCAGGGGGGCTTTCGATCCTCTCGGGGTTTTGTTCCACTGTTGCTGTTTCTGTGCTGGTCCACTCCCATCCAGTGCAAGGTCTAACCCCATCTTCCCCACCTCCCACTGGACGCCTCTACCTCTCAGCAGGTAAAATAAATAACCAATGGAGTTGGATTCAACCTGGGCTTGAAGCTGCTAGCTGCTGACTGCTGTGCTCCTGTTACGCAGGAGGGGGCCTATCTACTTCTCAGAGAGGAGACTGGACTCCATTTCCCCCGGCCGACGTCGGGTGGTGGTCGATAGTCAGTGCTGAACCAGGGATGCTGATGACGAGATATAAAACCACAGTCCTTACCACTTGTCTTTTAAAGATCCTATGACACATGTCACTAGCCCCAGCCTCCTGGTGACATGTGATCCTGCCCACCTACCATTTCCCCTGTGCATTGTGTTCTGCTTCACTTCTTGTCCCAAACAGCTGCCTATTATTACTGGACGCGGTTCTGCCACATTACACCCCAGAGGCAGCTGCACTTCAGCGGCCGGTTAGTGGATGCGGCCTGGAAGATGCTGTGAGTTGAAAAATGCCGCGGCAATGGAAGATTATCGGGATTGTAATTCTGCTCACACCGTGCAATCAGATCCCTGCTTCTGAGGAGGGCACTCCTGTCCATTTCTGAATGTTTTAAGAGCCCGTATGGGGTTTTTCTCGGCAATAGCTTTCAAACCACAGAGCAGTTGCTGTGAGTAATTCTAAGGTGTATTGTGTCTTACATGAGCTCTGGTAAGGAGTCAGCAAGCAGCAGATCAGTTCTCCCAGCCTCAAAGGCAGAGGGTTTTATAACTTTGTATATGTTTTATGCAAATGCTGACTTCCCTCTTGGGGCAATGTCTGTGATTAAAGCTAATTAGGTTGTGACTGTAACAGTCCATAGCATCTCCATTAGTCTGCCTGCCACTTCGCCTTTGAATACATCCAGCCTCATTAGGTTGTGGGGACACCTTTGATTTCCCCGTGGCTGTGTACGCACAGCGGCTCGTATAACACTGATTGATGCCTGTGCTGAATCCTTCGCGGGATGGTCCTAAGGCTGGATAGCTAATAAACCACAGATTGAAACGGGAGCTGCCAATGTCCAAAGGGAATTAGATTCACGTCTCTTGCCTCAGGTCTAAACGGCCACAAAAGGTGAAGGGGAACATTTTCAAAAGTGCCTACATGACTTAGGAGGGAAGCTGGGTGAGATTATTTTTTTTTTTCAGCCAAAACATGTTTTCAGTGAAAAATGCAGATTCAGTGACACCCACGTTTTGCTATTCCGTGTCAGTTTTGCCAAATTGTTTTAAAAAAAGTTGAAACATTTAATGTCGACATTTTGGAAACAAAATGTATTGTTTTTTTTCAGTTTGAAACAATTTTTATTCTGAAACTTCCTTCAGTTTTTTTATTAAGATCAATTTAAAAATGTTAAAAAAAAATGCTCAAAATGGAAACATGTTTCATTCAGCCCCAAATCAATCTTTTTGGTGTGCTGAAAATTTTGAAAAATTTCCTTTCCAATTTGACACTAAATGTGTGGCTTTTTTTTTCTTTTTCAGAATTGCCAGCACACCAAAGAATCTGTTCTTTTCACAGCTCTATTTAGGAATCTGAGGCCCAGATCACTGGGATTGAAGCACCTTCATACCTTTTGAGGCCTAAATCCCTATTTTCAAAAAATTTTCTTGCCATTTTTTTCCTGATGGAAAAACAATTGATGTTTCCAAGAAACACAAACTTTCATAGAAGCAGCAAAGAATCCTGTGGCACCTTATAGACTAACAGAATTTTTGCATCCGAAGAAGTGGGTATTCACCCACGAAAGCTCATGCTGCAAAACTTCTGTTAGTCTATAAGGTGCCACAGGATTCTTTGCTGCTTCTACAGAACCAGACTAACACGGCTCCCCCTCTGATACTTGACAAACTTTCATGAGCGATTTAACTTTCCACTGATATTTTTGATGTTTCAACAAAATGAACTGAAATGAAAAAAAGAAGCATGTTTTTGTTTTCCCTGTGGGCAATACTTAATATTTTTTTGATCAGCTCTAAGCCAGAGCCATCTGCCTCAGTGAGTAAGCAGAACCCACTTGACCCTTCCCTAGCTAATGAGGTGGGATATTTCAGGCAAACGGTGCCAGAGAGTTCCCAGCATTTCTGAATATTTGCCTGTGTACGTTTTAAATATTTGTAACTGCACCGAGAGCCGCTAGGAACAGGCGCCAGAAAGCAATCTCATCGAACTCAGTCAGATCGACACTGTGAACACAGGCATTCCAGTCTGAGCAATCCTGGGCCATACATGTCAATATGGCCCATATATCTCTAGGGGCAGGGACCGTCGTTTTGTTCTTTGCTCATACAGTGCTGCCCACAGTGGGGTCTTTGAGCCATGCCTGGGGCTCTTGGGCAAAACCCCAGTACAAGGATTGAGTTGTAGTTATCCCATGGCTCTGTCCAGCCTAACCTGCATCCATCCCCTGCAGGCTGTTCTTTGCCAGCACTTAAACCCCTGGCCCAGGTGGGATGGATGCGGCTATAGACGCTTTGTTAATGCTGTGCCGTCACATTGCAAAGATGAATGTAGTTGGTGACCTTCTCCTTCAAGTGGATTGCGGGAATGCAAGTCCTGCTCTGGATGGGCTGATGAGATGGTGCTCTGTTCATTAAGAGATTTTAACGATGAAGCGCCAAGGGGATTTGTCATCACCCCTCTGAGATGTGATGGGCCATAGCACTCTGATTTCCAGGCATCCCACCCGAGGCAGCCCTGCTGATGTGTTGGAAACTGCCCGGGGTAGGAATGGGAATGAATGAAACAGACAAAGGGGGGGATCGTCTTACCTCTGCATTCAGACAAACCAGTGAAGGATGAGAGCAGCCAAACACCCTCTTCTTCCCGGTTCTCTACCCAGCCACCACCGCTTGGTGCATCAGTAATGAATCACGGACCTCACAGCACGTTACAAATATTCATGAAATAAGCTGGGGGAGTGGGGGTGGGTTGGTTTATTATTATTTTTATTATCTTAAGGTTATGATGGGTAAACTGAGGCACAGGGCGGCTGAGTGTCTTGCCCATGGTTAACAGGAGAGTTGGAATAGACCCCAGGCATCCTGCCACCCAGCAGGCTGTGCAGCAGCCAGCCAGCTGGGACAAGGCGGCTTCTGCTGGATTCTGTCACCAGTAAAGCTCCAGCTGCTAAGTGGTACCGACAAAGCGGCTCTAATTGCCCGTTCAGTGACTGGAGCAGCTCGGCTTGCCATTCCCACCCACATGGCATGTTTAGCACAAGGCTGTGACACCCTCTTGGGAAGCAAAGGCCGGTGCGGTGAGCGTGAACAGCGAGCTCAGCTTTCATGTGCTGGAGGCGATCAGATAATGGAGGCGCTCAGGGGCGAGAGGGGCTGGTATTAGCGAGTCCCTGCGAAAGGCAGGTAAGCAAGGAGCACCTGCCTAGCTCTGGGGTGAGCCAGGCTGTGGTTGCTGTCGGGGACCTGCTGGGAGACGCTGCACAACGGGCTGTCAACAACCTGCAAACTTCTTAGCAGAGCCTGCCAAGCCAACCCCTGGCTGCCTCCTCGGCGAAGTGCAGAGCCCTGGGATGGCCGTGGAGTCTGGTGTGACATTGTCTGTCTTAGGATCCTGTGGTTGTGGCCACTTGCTGGCCCCAAGGGGCGGCGGCTGGCTGCAGGTAGATCCTGGCCCGTTCCCAAGCACTTCAGAAGGGCCCAGGAGTGGTGTCACCAATCAAAGCTGGGTGCGCACATGGTCGGGTCACTTATAAGAGTCTGTTCTGATGTCAGACCATTCTTCACACCACCTCGACGTGCCGGAGAAATCTGGGCAGGACAAGTGGGCCCACAAGGGGTGCCTGGACAGCAAGCTCGCCTTTGGGTGGTCGAAGAGGTCTGCGTACCGCAGTGGGCTCAAGTTTTCCCTGATCTTCTCAACCATTCTGATTGTAGCATCCTCACGACAGACGGGTGGAGGAAGGATGTTGCTTAACGTGGGGCACCATGGTACTGGGATGGGTCAAATTGTCCCACTTACAGTGAGCGTGGTTGAATATAGTTGTGTGTCAGATTGCTTGACGTGAGCCGAATGGAGCCAGACCGGTGCACAATATTCTCTGCGGGGTAACTGAGGGCTAAGCCAGATGATCAGAGGGTTTTTTAGCATTTGCTCCCCATGAAGTCCTCCCAGTTTACTTAAAAGGTTGTTACACATTGTCATCTTAGCCCCGGCTTTCCTCAGATGGTTAAGACATGTGAGAGATGAGGTAGACTGGGTGGGATTCCAGTTTCAAGTGATGACCACTGAGGAAAAATTTCAGTTCTTGATCTGCTTTGGCATTATAAAGATGGAAGACGCTCAGAACTGTCTTGGTCTCACTTGGTTGTAATTGTCACCGGCTGCAGTATTCGACCATCTTGATCAAGTCTGCCCTGATGGTGTCTGGGAATGACTGGTTGTGCATCTTAGCACAGGGGTCCCCAACGCGGTGTCCGTGGGCGCCATGGCGCCCGCCGGGGCATCTAAATGTGCCCACATCCTGGCCGGCGGTGGAGCATCCGCCGAAATGCCGCTGAATTTCTGCAGCATTTCAGCGGCGACGCCTCTTGATGACGCTGCTTGCCACCGGCAAGTGACGTCATGGAGAGGCGCCGCCGCTGAAATGCCACAGAAATTCGGCGGATGCTCCACCGCCGCCACGGTCCTTCGTCTGGTGCCTGCCAGACGAAAAGGTTGGGGAGCACTGCCTTAGCACATGTCATTGGCATACGTGAACTTGCGGGAGTGGCTGAGTGGAACTTTCCTTCCCTTTCCTAACGTTCTGGTCACTTTTTTGACTGCTGCAGCACATTGAGTGGATGTTTTCAGAGAACTATCCACGATGACTCCAAGATCTTTCTTGAGGGGTAACAGCTAATTTGGACCCCATCACTTTATATGGATAATTGGGGATTGTTTCCCAATGTGCATTACTTTGCATTGTCAACACTGAATGTCATCTGCCATTTTGTTGCCCCATCACCCAGTTTGTGAGATCGCTTTGTAACGCTTCACCGTCAGCTTTGGACTTAATTATCCTGAGCAACTTAGTATCCTCTGCAAACTTTGCCACCTCACGGTTTACTTTTTCCAGATCATTTATGAATATGTTGAACAGCACTGGGCCCAGAACAGATCCCTGGGGGACACTGGTTTTACCTCTCTTCATTCTGAAAACTGACCATTTATTCCTACCTTTTGTTTCCTGTCTATGAGAGGATCTTCCCTCTTATCCCATGACTGCTTAGTTTGCTTAAGAGCCTTTGGTGAGGGACCTTGTTCAAAGCTTTCTGAAAGTCCAAGTACACTATATCCACCATATATCATCTTTGAGCCCAAAGTAGCTCGACAGGGACCCTTGTGGTCAGGAAAGGAATTGCTGCTGAGCTCAAACGGAGTCCTGCAAACGGAGGGAACCTAGGACTTGCGACCAGGAGTTGGGTGTGGGGAAGAGAAGCACAAATCGAGCACTGAATTCACACTGGAGCAGAACTAAACAACCCCCCTGTCCCCAAATCTGTTGATCTGACTCATCCACTGGCCAGTTGATTCCTAGATATTATTTATTGCCAGGCAGATCTATAACTCCTAGTTCTTTCTGTTTGATCTAGGCACTAGTGACTCACTGGCTTCAGTCCAAGGGATTTGTCAGAGCTCCCTGTGTGCCTGCCTGAGCCTGTGCTCTCCATCTTCTGCTACAATGGGCTTTGCCTTCTCTCTCCCCCACCATCTCTCTTCTGCTCCCTCAGAGCCTCAGCAAAATCCGCCTGCAAGGCACTTTGCCTTTCCATAGCTCGCCCCCGTGCAATCTGTGTGTCCGCTCCAAGGCTTTGGTACCCAGGAAAATTACTGAGGTGACAGTCCCGTCTATTGTAACTGGCGAGGAATGACTCCCAGTGGGCATGGCTTGTATCTGTAGGGGGTGGGGTGTGAACCCTCTCCAGCAGGAGAGGTGCAATGAACCACAGCTGCATACAGAGACACCACGGTGTAGTGGGGATCCTACCTGCAGCCCTCCAAAGACTGGCCGCACTTCAGTTAAAGAGCTAGGCTCGGCAGCTGTAGGCACTAGCAGGCCCCCCTGCACGTGGCACCAGTCTCCCACATGTGTCCCACACCCCATTGGCCGCTGGGTTATCAAGGAAGCCAATCAGCATCAAAGGATGGTGATTTTTGGTGACAGGGACAGATCTCCACTAGGAATTGGGTCGCGCCCATGAGGTAGTTTCACTTGAGCCTCCTAACTGCCATCAGACAGCCATGTCTCTTGCTTGCTTCTTATTCTGGGCTAGGTTTGAACTGGTGACCTTGAAGCAAAGGGCTCCATAGCCCAGGCTTTGGGCTTTGTTCATAGAGCACGCTGCCTTTTGGGGGTTTGCGTCTCACGCTCACTGATCTCAGGAGACAGGTGTGAGATGCCCACCTGCCGCCTGGAGGCACTGTCTGTAGGGTGACCCTTGAGACACTGAGGCCTTTCAAACCTAGGAAGTGAACACCGGCATCCTGGCCAGATCCCAACTCAGGCTGTTCGGAAGCCAGGACTGGATCAGGTCCGTGTGGTCCAGCATCTCGTCCCGACAGTGGCCAGCCCCTGCTGCTACAGCGCAAGGTGCAAGAAACGCCCCTGACGGACACTAATGCAATAACTTGCTCTTGGGGGAAGTTCCTTCCTAACCCAAAGCAATTAGGCCCTGGTCCTCAAAGGTATTTAGTTGCCTGACGTAGATGTCTAAACACCTTTGAGGATCTGGCCCTCGGTAGCTGCCTTATGCCCCAAAGCAGGAGGATTAATAGAGACATGGGGTTACCACCTCTGAGACAGAGAAACTGGCCAGTGGCCACCCCTTACCAACTAAAAGGTCCTAGGATTGACCTCAGCTCTGTCCTGCTTCCAGAGCCCTCGAGGGAACCCCACTACTGTCCCCTCCCAGGAACCCCAGGTTTCCCCGCCCCACTGCTTATCCCTTCCTGCTGGCAGCTGGCAGGCCTCAGGCCCATCCTGCTTCCTGGGCTCTGGCGCTGAGAGGAGCTGCCATGGTTGTAGGGGTGAGGGCCCAGCACGCAGACCCAGGTGCCGGCTGTGCGCCCAGCCATGTCACTCATGTGGCTGGTGGTTACAAGATCACTGCCTGCACGGCTGTGCCAGTGCACACAACAAACAAACCAACCCCAGCATGTTACATCTTTTCACCAGCAAGGAGCATAAGAAAACAACCAGGCTGCTTAAAAACTGGTCAGGTTGCAACTCTAGCGTCCGCAATGCAGAGCGGAATTGTGCTTGTAGATGCTGAACTTTACAGGTTCCCGTGGCTGCCATTTACAGATCTACGCCTGCGTGTCCAATGAGCCGGGCAACCTTGAAAAACTCCCGGTGCCGGAGCAGCGTTCGTCGTGGGATGTAATGAGACAACCCCAGGCTTGCGGCGAGGACGCTAATTGGTGCAAAAGCACTTAGCAAAGGCTAATAGCTCTGCCAGAGGAGCTGAGTGTCAGGTTGGGTAATTAGCTCCCGATTACATGGCCCAGGTAGGAGATTAGTTTCTTATTAATGCAATTAATGCCGTAGCGCTAGTTTAAGTATTTAATTGGCTGACGAGGAAGCAGCAGCTCCAGGCAGGTGCAGCTCAGCTGCTGTGCTGGAAGAGCGGGGAGTTCTCCTGAGCATGGCAGGGTACTCAGAGGGGAGGAGAAGGCAGGGGAATCATTCGATTCAATGAGCGAACCGGGCCAGATTCTGGTTGCCGGGGGAAGTGCAGTCATTCCACTGAAGTGAGGGACCCCCCCCAGCTCTTCCAGAGGCTCTTGTGGACCCAAACACCCCCAAAGGTTGGGGGAACTCTGCAGCTGGATCCTGGCTTTGTGCTTTCTGTCTCTCCTCAGATCCTGGCTCTCGTTCCTGCTCTGCACTGGGGTGGTACCAAGCTGCCCTGCCCCAGCAGGAGTGCTGGGGGCCTAATATCTCCTGGCGCTCCCGAGTGGGAAGGACGGGCCAGGTTTTTTAAAGGCATTTAGGCACCTAACTCCTATGGGAACCAATGGGCTTTGGGCTATGTTCATAGAGCACGCTGCCTTTCGGGGGTTTGCGTCTCACGCTCACGGCTCTCAGGAGACAGACAGGTGTGAGATGCCCGCCCGCCGCCTGGAGGCCCTGTCTGTAGGGTGACCCTTGAGACACTGAGGCTATTCAAACCTAGGGAGTGAACTCCTATGGGAACCAATGGGAGTTAGGTGCCTACATACCTTTAAAATCATGGCCCACGGTGCCTGCCGGCTGTGCAATTCCTTAGGGCAGCCGGCCGCCTGCTTTGCCTGGTCATTGGAGAGGAGGGTTAAGGACCCAGGCCTCACATCCTTCTTGCTAGTCCTGGGGGGGTTGTGCCCCCGGAGGCCCCAGCAGGGGCTCTTGTCTGTGTGTGTGGAAGGGGATCAAGTCCTGGCTTGTTCACTGGGCAGAGCCACTTCTGGCTTTTGCTGAGCAGATTGGCTGCTGGGACTGGGGGGGCTGCAGCACCCCCTGGCTTGAAGCAGTTTCCATTATATGCAGGATTTACGGTTTGGTTCAATGGCTCTCAGCGCCCCCCACTAGACACATTGTTCCTGGCCCTGAACCAGGAAGGGCCCGTTTCTGCTCTGCTCAGGAGCCCTCGCCTGTCTCTGCGGTGCTGGAGGCTGAGGTTTAGGATCCTCTCCCAGGGCCATCTCCATAGCGCTGGCTTTCTGCTGCTCACCGTGGCCTTAAATCACCTCGCCGGGCGGGTGAGTGACGATGTACAAGCCTGGGCGCTGCCCCCGCTGCCCCCGGCACTGCCCCGCCCCCTTAACGATGGCAGAACCCTGCCGGGTTTGCAGGCTGCTGGCTCGGGACGCGCTTGGCCCCTTGGCTTTGCAGCGGCCCTCTCCGTGCCCTGTGAGCGGCAGCGCAAGGCAGATCTGTGAGCGCGCGGGGGCAGGACAGCGGAGGGGGGAGGTGCAGAAGTGGGGTGGCTGCGTTTCTGGGGTGAGCGTGGGGCTAGGGGTCAGGGATCCGTGTGAGCTAGGGAGGGGGGTTCTGGGCTGGGTATGAGATGAGCGGGTTTGGGGTGAGAGGCACGTTGCCATGGGGACTGTCCAGTTGATGGCTCTTGTGCTTGGTCCTTCATGTATTTTCAAAGGCTTCTTTAGAAGTGGCGTTGGCTGAACAGCTCCTGTTCGGGGACAAGCGGGGTCTGCGGCTAGGTGAGGAGTGGGAATCCCAGGGCTCTCGCCGACGGGGTTGGTTTCCCAGCCCCTATGGGGCTCTGAGCTGGGGCAGTGCCATTACTTTGCTTGGGCCTTTTGAATCAACGTGGCCCCTTTCCCCCCGAGGGCCTGATTTGGCCGGATGCTGAGCACCCTTCGTACTCGGCACCTGCCAGATGGGGGGCGGGGGGTCTGCGACTAGGGCTCCTGGGGGAGCTGTTTGCATATGGCTGGTAACAAATGTTTACACAGTACGTGCCTCCATCAGCAGCAGACGTGTCCTCCCCACCGCTGGCTGCTGGTGATGGAGGCACATGTACTGTGTAAACATTTTGTTATCAGCCATATGCAAACAGCTCCCCCAGGAGCCCTGGTCTCAGACCCCCCCACCCCCCATCCGGCAGGTGCCGAGTACGAAGGGTGCTCAGCATCCGGCCAAATCAGGCCCTCGGGGGGAAAGGGGCCACGTTGATTCAAAAGGCCCAAGCCAAGTGCCAGATCAGCGGGAGCAGATGTGTATTTCCCTTCCACCCTTTGCAGCCCTGCTCTGCGGCTCCCGGTCACAGCCTCACTCCTCCTCCCGTTGCTCCAGGGCTGTGCCCGGCGCTCTGTGCATGGGGCTGGGCGCCCCCAAAGCCCTGCCCCAAAGGGCTGCGCTAAGACACACCACAGGCAGGAGAACGTACGAACGGCCAGACCCAAGGTCCATCTAGCCCAGTGTCCTGTCTGCCGACAGTGGCCAGTGCCAGGTGCCCCGGAAGGAGTGATGCATCAAGTGATGCATTCCCTGTCGCCCATTCCCAGCTAGGAGGAGGCGGTGGATAACGCTGGTAGGCTCGCTGGGGTCGGGGTGCAGAAATGAAGGAGTGGAGCTAGTTGGAGGAGGGGAGACCTGGAAGGCTAAAAACACCATATGCTGCCCTCACATGGGCCTTCATCCCGGGCCAGGCACTGAGCTGGAGTCAGCCTGGGGAATTGCTCCTGTTTACACCAAGTCTAGAGTTTGACTCGTGCCTTGAAGGTCCAGCCGGCCTTGGCTCCAGGGATAAGCTGAACACAACAGAAGCTCGGACTCCTTGTCTCAGATCCCCAAGCTGGAATCTAATTGGCATCCATAATATGTCCAGACCAGCCGCGTCTGTGGGTCACAGGCTGCGCTGCAGATACTGACCCTTCAGCGCACACCTAGGCTTCAAAGCTGAGTTACTTTGCAGGATGAGGTTTGCCTCTGGAGACCCAGGAGTATGCCTGGAGGACCATATGCAAGCGTGTTTCTCGCCGGTACAAACAGAGGAGCTACAAGCTAGGATGGAGGTGCCCTGGCAAAAATGGGGGTGCACTGCAGACTGGGGTGGAAGTAGATGAGCAGAGCCAGGGATAGATTCTGTCTTCATTATATCTAGCCAGGGAAATTAACTCCCAGTCCGAGCAAGAACTATTCATCCCTCCCCTCTGTAATAGAAAGATTCCCCCCTCTCTCCAGCCGTCACTTCTGTGGCTAATGGCAGAACAGATGAAGCTGAGGCAGAGAGCGAGAATGGGACCACTGAACCATGCTCTGTACAAGGATGTTCAGCTTTGGGAAGGCATCTGACAATCCTGATTAACGGCCTCTTCAGCTGTTTGGTGCAAGGAAACGCGGCGGAAGCGCTGGGCCATGGCAGCTTTAGAATCAAGAAGGCTGAAAGAAGCAATTTTCCCCTCCTGCAATCCAGTTAATTCTGATTTAATTGCTAGCTTGTTTTGCATAGATTGCCCTGTATTGCTACTCTGTACCCTGCCATCCAACCATGGGCCCTGCTGCTGACATGAATGCTGTTCTGGCTGGGATCATGTCTGGAGCCATTTCACCGTCCTCAGATATTGCCTTATGATTATCTAGTACCAGGGCAGAAATGCACTTCTTGTAAGGTCGGATTCCTGGGGACCAGTTTATTACAAAGTGGCAACAAAGAACAGAAATGAGTTTATTGCGTTTTTGCAAAATCTAGTGTGGACTAGATGCTGATGCAAGATAGATCTGGCTGGGAATCTTCCAGCAAAACATTTATTTTTAACAGGAGATGTGGTGGCTGCAAAAATAGATATTTTCCACGGTTTGATTTTTTTGAAACTTTTCAGGTTTCCATTGGGGAAAATCAGAAATGAAATATTTGGGTCAGTTCAATGCTAATCTGTGCTCGCCTGAGCTGCCGCGGTTCCTGGTGGGAGCTGTAGTTCGGGTGCTTAGCCTGGACTGCTGTCTCACTTCCTCTGACCCACAGATGTCCCACTGGAGCTGGGACACTGGGTGGGGAGGGCTCTGAGTTACTAAGGAGAATTCTTTCCCAGCTGTCTGGCTGGTGGGTCTCGCCCACATGCTCAGGGTCGAACTGATCACCATATTTGGGGAGAAGAAGGAATTTTCCCTGTGGTCAGATTGGCAGAGCCCTTGGGGCCTGGGCACGGGTGAGCCCCCCACCCCCAGTGCTGAGCTCCTCCAGTGCCGGCCCTCCCTAGTACGGGGTTGCCTGCCTCAGCACTGGGACAAACTGCTGGCCCCCTCAGCGCTGGGCTGGCCCCAACGTCACCCTGGGTCACTGGCCTGAGCCCCTGCCCCCCACCCCCGGGCTGGCCTGACTTCCCCTCCCCTCCAGGCTGCCCCAAGTGCCACTCCAGGCTGCAGGCTGGAGCCTGCCAGCATCAGGGTAGATGGGGAGGCAGGGCAGGGCCTTGGGGCAGAACATGGCCTGGGTCAGGGGTGGCTTAGCCTATCCTGGCCTTCGATACCCACAGCCTATGCCCTGGGCATTTGTCGCCTTCCCCTGCAGCACGGGTCAGTTGCAGGTTTGAATGAGAACAAAGGGTGGATTCTCTGTAACTTGAAGTCTTTAAATCAAGATTTGAGGAGGTCAGTAACTCAGCCAGAGGTTCTGGGCCCGTTTAAGGAGTGTGGTGGGGTGAGGTTCTGTGGCCGGGGGGGTGCAGGAGGTCAGACTAGACCGTGATGGTCCCTTTCTGGCCTTAAAGTCTCTGAGCTGAGGGCGAAGGGTGCTTGGGCAGACTGCAGCACTGCTGAATCTCTGTCCCCATCCTGCGGCTCTCACACGGATTCAGTTTCCAGAGCTGCCAATCCTGCTCCTTGCATGGAAGCAATTTTTAAAAAAGAAATTGCTCCCCAGCTTTGATTAGACAGCGGATTTCAAAAGCACAAAGATCAGAGGAGAGGCCCAGCCGTTTCCCCAGCTCTCTGGGCTCGCATTTAGCCAGCCGTTGTTCTCTCCGCTGTCTCTCTGCTTGCGGGGCATTGTAGGTTGCCAGTGCTGTGTGCTTGATACGGTGATCAACTTATTGTTCTGTTCCCTGGCCAAGAAAATAAATGGTTCTGACTGCATTCTGGGACTAATATTTATAACTGCCATTTAGGATAATAGCACTGGTGATGTGTTGCGCTGTCCTTCTCCCTCGGCAATTTTCTTCAGGTAGTTGCCAAGAAACCTTGATGGCCTAATGGGCCTGCACACGTTTGCTACCTGCTGTCATACACAAGCTTTTTCTACTGCCTGCGCTTTGCTTTTGTCTAATGTCGCTGGTGAGACTCCTGCAGACACAGACACTGAAGGCCTGAGGTGGATGAATCTGCCTTGTTTTCTTGTTCTTACTGATCTTTATGTGCGTGTTCCCTGGGGCTGTGATTTCAACCGTTAAACTGGGATAGGCCTGCTCAGACCTTGGAGATGAAGCCCCTGAGGAGGACCCTGTTTCTAGTTCATTATCCCATCTGCTGCTGATGCCAATGTGCCATCATGGCACTAAGTGGTGATATATTGTGAGAGGTGCCATCTTCAAAAGTGAGGTCAGGACAGTGGTACTTATAATATAGGCGGGGCTGGTAGCGCTGCCCATGAAGGTTGCTTGATACTTCCCATTACAAGACCCTGTTTTCAGTTACTTAGAACTTTGCTGAATTGTATCTGTTTTGGTTGAAATTTTCCATGCCAGGTGTCTGCCTCTGGCCGAATATTTCTGGAAAATTTCAGTCAGAAGGGTTGGTTCAGCTGTTTCTGAGAACAAGGTGAGGGGGGAAAATACACTGGTTTGCCCATGTAAAAAACATTCTGGTGAACCTTTTTTGAGATGATCTAGTGCCCCCATGCTTTGGAGGACAGAATTAAAATTGGGCCCGGAGGTGGCCTTTAGGTCAGGGATGTGCCTTTTGCGAAGCCCGTGAAAATCTGTCCACATTTGGCCAAGTTTATAAGCCTCTGAAAAATTGCAGTAGAGACGTCTACATTCACAGCTAAATTCCTCAAAGAGCCCAACAACACCTCGGGCTGGGCAAGACTTTCCCTGCAATTGCAGCTCTGGGTCTGGATACCTGAATGGAGAGCCGGGAGCCTGTTTCATCTGGACTCTCAATGACCCTCCCTCTTGCTGGGCTCAGGGAGGAAGCTACTTAATTCATGTGCAGAGGGGACAAGAGCTGTATCAAGGGGGAGGGACAGGGAGCTGGTTGTGGGGGTGGAAATTAGGGCTGGAGGCTGGCAGGGAGGAAGGGGACTGGGAGTTCGGTGGAGGGTGGCTGGGCAAGGAGACTGGGAGTGAGAACGAGTGGGGCTGGGGGAAGGAGGTGAAGAGGAAAGGGACACAGCTCTGCTGGGATGCAGGGGGAGAGCTGGGTCTGGCTGGCTAAAGAGAGTGGGGCAAGGAGTCTGAGAGGGGTGGGACCAGGGCCGGCCCACAACGTTTTGGCCTCTGAGGCGGGGAGCTCAAATGACTCCCCCATACCCTCTTGCTTGGGCCAAAACTTTGAAAGGTCTCAGTTCTGTCTTCTTCCTGTTCTACTGGTTGGATATTAGGAAAACCTTTTTCACTAGGAAGGTGGTGAAGCACTGGAGTGGGTTACCTAGGGAAGTAGTGGAATCTCCTTCCTTAGAGGTTTTTAAGGCCCGGCTTGACAAAGCCCTGGCTGGGATGATTTAGTTGGGGATTGGTCCTGCTTTGAGCAAGGGGTTGGACTAGGTCCCTGAGGTCCCTTCCAACCCTGATAGTCTATGATTCTACTCCTCTCATGGTACTGCTCTGCTACCTACCCCAATAAAGGAGAACTAATAACTTAAAATGCCTTGTTCAAAAATTTTAAGTAACACTTAACTTTCAGACACCTGAACAACAAATGTAACTTTTCTTGTCTGCATAGTAAACCCTGGCATTTTACAGAACCTTCCACCTGAAGTTCTCCAAGTGCTTTATGTACTTCAATGAACTGAATCTCTACATCGCTCTCTGAGGTAGACAATTGGACCAACTTCTGTTGGTGGAAGAGACAAGCTTTCAAACTTACAAAGAGCTCTTCTTCGGTCTGGGAAAGGCAATCCGAGTGCCACAGCTAAATACAAGGTAGGACGGATTGTTAAGCATAAGGAGTTAACACATGTTGTAAGAGACCATTCAGGGTGAAGCGGGCAGGTAACATCTCTGCATGCATAGGCCAAAGGAGGGTCAGTGGGTCACAGATGGTTGTAATGAGCCATAAATCCAGTGTCTTCATGGAGTCCATGATTTTTAGTGTCTCGCAAAGTTATGAAATTTAAGCTCCCAGGCTCATCTTTTGAAAGTGTCACACAGGTTCCCTTTGATAGGTCAGATCTAGCGTGATCGCCTTGTGAAAAGTGTTCACCCACAGGTGATAGGGTGTTTGTATCTTTTATCATTTTCCTGTGTGAGTTCAGTCGAGAGCGTAGGGATTGTCCGGTTTCCCCCACGTAATTGTTACTGGGGCAGGTAGTGCACTGGGTGAGGTACCCCACAGGTTGGGACAGGCGTGGGTAGGACCTATGGAACTTGAAAGGTGTGGTGGTGGTGGTGGGATATTGATCCTTATGGTAGGTTTTGCAGCTGCTGTTCTGGCAGGGTCCGGTGCCACTTTGTGTTGGTCTGGCCTGGTCTATGGGGAGCTTGCTTCTGATGGTGAGCTGGGCGAGCTTGGGGGAGTGTTTGAAGGCCAGAAGATTTTAGCTGGGACGTTCGGCGTGACCTTTCCCAGACCTGACGAAGAGCCCTGTGTGGCTGAAAGCTTGTCCCTTCCACCAACAGAAGTTGGTCCAGTAAAAGCTATTACCTCACCCACCTTGTCTCTCTCATATCCTGTGACCAACCCGGCTGCAGCAACGCTGCAAACAATCTTTGAGGCAGGTAAGGTTCTCTCTTATCCCTATGGTACAGCTCACACTGCGAGCCAGCACAGTGCCCCTCATCCTTAGCCATGGGATCATTCTTCCCTTAGGGTCGGCTAGCCCCTTCTCCCCCTGGAGTTATCCCCTCCCCCACGAAGCAGCCGTCCTTCCAAACCCCCACTGATGGGCACTGTGGGGCATAAAAACATTCTGATGAGCAGCAGGGTGTACAGCCGCCGGACACCGGTGTCTGGGGCCTGTGAGCCAGCCTGCCCCAGCCATGTTTCAGAAGCTCTGCGTTAGAACGGATCCTAAAGCTCCCACCCACACACGCAAGGAACTACAAAGGCAGGGTGGGTGACGTGCCAAGACTCAGAGCTCCTTCTGCCTGCACGTGTCATCCCAAACAAAGCCAATGACCCTTAAAGACCAGGCCTTCCCCTTACATAAATGCCAGGCTGCTAGATCTTGGGGTTTCTTATTCGCCGCACAAAGCTGCGGCCAAGGACACTTGTGCTCCAAGGGGCCATGACCCCCTCGCTGCTAACCCTGAAATCTTGATCAAGTCCCAAGGTGGGCAATGACATTTTTTCCTACTAGCCGATGGGCCCGTTGGATGCAGGATCCGTGCCACGTCCCTTTCCGAAGTGATCTGCCCTTGGAATAAGATGCTCAGCTCTAACTGGGCCGAAGATGCTGTAAGAGCAGAGGGAGGACTGACCGGGCAGTGGGCTGAAGGCGGAAGGGACTGGAGCCGTACCAAGTTGCGTTGTCCAAGTGCGCCTCAATTTGGATCGAATGAGGGTGTCACATTCTGGGACCAGTCGCCTCAGTGGGCCACACGTCTGTATTGAGGACGAAGGCAACGGTGCCATCTGGAAGGATTCCAAGCCACTCTTGGCTCAGGCTTTGACCTCCTCTCCCTTTCAGCCTCTAAAGTTTGCTGCGTGCCCAGGTACTTTCTGATGAAAGGTGGCCCCAAGGGTATAGCAGTGAAAGCCCAAGCCTGAGAGTCAGGAGACTTGGGTTCTCTTCTCAACTCTACCACTGCCTGGCTGCATGACCTCAAGCAAGTCACCGTGCCTCAGTGTCACCATTTTACAGATGTGGAAAATGTTCCTGACCCTCTGTTGTAGAGTGATGAGGGCTATGGGGTTTTTCTAGCCCCTGGTGTGGAGAGCAGGAAAGGCTAGCATGTCTGAAGCTGCTTGGGGTACCCCAGAAAGGGCAGGTGGTTGATGGCTCAGACCTATCCATCCTGCTGGCAGGCATAAGAATCAGAGAGGCTCCAGCCACCTGCAGAAGGCAGGGAAAGAACATAGCTGTGACCACAGCCAGTGTCTGTTCCCCCTCCCTTCCATGCACAGGAGACTTGATGCTTTTAGAAATAGGTTTCTTTTCAGCCAGTCCCCGGAGAGTGCTGGGGTGGCCTAAGATGCAGGGGAGCTGCTTCTCCGAACCTCCTGCCTAGCTGGGAGCAGTCCCCAGCACACCAAGCCTGGTGCTCTCCTTTGTCATTGTAGCCCAGAGCCAGGGGTGCTGATGACTCAGTGACAGGTGTGGAGCAAGGTGGTGGGTGGGGGATGGCTAAGGCCGAAGGTTCTCTAAGTCCCAGAGCACAGGTGACCCCATCCCCAAATCCACTGGCATAACGGGCCCTTTCATCAGCAACCTCAGCAGACAGGACTGGGACCCACCGAGCCCCGGCCCCGGCCCTGTCGTCTCCCCAGAAGGGGTCGCACGTGGTCAGGGGGGAAGTGGTTTGGAACTAGGGTCCACGCTTTGTGGCTTGGGGGACGTCAGCCTCCAGCGCTCTCCATCTGGCGTGTTTTACCACTAGTCTCCCCACACGGGCTCATCTCCCAGGGCAGAGGCCGGACTGTGTCTCCTGCCTTCACGTTCCCTCCAGCCGGGAACAATCCGGCCCTCTGGAAAATTTCATGAGAGCAGTAAAGCTCTGTCACTGCGACTGCTCTGACAAATGGGAGCCGGGCTCCTGCGGGGGAGCAGGGAAGGATTAAATATTAATTTGAGAGTTTCATGAGGTCGGAATAATAATACGGGGGGAGGGGCGGGGCAGGGGGAGACGTCTCTGGGCAAATGGCAATAAAAATGCTCAAATTCGACATTTTCAGCTGTAACAGGAAATGAGATTTTCCCCTCCCCACCCCAGCCTGTAGGGATGAACTTAACCCCTGCTTGCCCTGCGTGTGGCTGCTGTGTATCAATGCCATCGACATCTTCGTAAATGGCATTGACTCTATAGAGGCCCAGCAGGGAATGTGGTCAAGTAGGTGACTGAGTCTCAGGATGCCTGGGTTCCATTCCTGGCTCTGCCGTGTGACCTGGGGGGGGGGGAATGCGGTGCCTCAGTTTACCCAGCTGAAAGTAGCCTAGCAGAGGCCTGTTTCTTCCCTGCCTTGTGTCAGCACTTACACCAGTGCCAAGTGGTGTTAAGACGCAGCCAGGTCAGACTAGGAGAATGTAGAAATCCTACACATGAGGTGCAGGGCCACGGGGGTCAGGCTTGACAAAGCCCTGGCTGGGATGATTTAGTTGGGGATTGGTCCTGCTTTGAGCAGGGGGTTGGACTAGATACCTCCTGAGGTCCCTCCCAACCCTGATATTCTATGGCATGAGAGTCAGAATCAGCGTTTAAGGCCAGAAGAGGTCAGCAGATCATCTATTTTGACCTCCTGTATAGCACAGGTAACTAACCGTCACACTAAATCCCCCACTAAACAGAATTAGGCCAAAGTATTACAGCCCTCTGGAGATGAAACTGGTGCGTGCCACAGGCAGAGACCAGGAGGGACCAGGGTGTGCCAGTTCCCTAGGCCCTGCGATGGACAGAAACCCTGAGGACAGGAGGGCTGCAAATGGAGTAGGTCTCTTTTAAAAGGCAGTTGGGGTGCTCCTGGGGAACCCCCTGCTCAAAGCAGGACCAACCCCAACTAAATCATCCCAGCCAGGGCTTTGTCAAGCCGGGCCTTAAAAACCCCTGAGGATGGAGATTTCACCACCTCCCTAGGGAACCCATTCCAGTGCTTCACCACCCTACTAGTGAAATAGTGTTTCCTAATATCCAACCTAGACCTCCCCCACTGCAACTTGAGACCATTGCTCCTTGTTCTGTCATCTGGTACCACAGACTGTGGGTCGGGATCCCAAAGTGGGTCGGGACCCCATTTAATTGGGTCACTGGGGTGAGAATAGACTTGATGGGACTGGGGGGCTGAAGCTGAAATCCGAGCTCCACCCTCACCGAGGGCGATGGGGCTCGGGCTACAGCCGCCAGGCCCTGCCCCACCCCCGGGTCATGTAGTTGTCAACTTTGTTGTCAGAACAGGGTCACGGTGCAATGAAGTTTGAGAACCGCTGTAGAAAGCTGAATGGACTGTGATAGAACCCATCTCACATGCCTTCCACACCCTCGAATCGCCTCGAGTGCGTCAACAGAAGAGTGGAGCCAGGAGAACTGGCTGGCATCATTTGACTGGGAGTTGAAAAAGCCCTCTGACAAAGTCCTTTCTCCCCTGCCCAGGAAGCTACACAGTTAAAAGGAAATATGTTTTCATATGTAGCCTGTGGAACTCACTGCTGCTGGACACTGCTGTGGCCTGGAGTTTAGCAGCATGCTGAAAAGGCCTGAACCCCTCTCTCAGTTCCTATATTACTCTGTGAGTCGCTTCCCAGCGGAGTTGTACTGATGAGAGCTTTGGGACACAGCTGAGCCCCGGTGGTGGAGTGCGCAATCCAAGCGCCAGCTCTCAGTAAATGATGCAACTGCTGGCTGGGTGGGGCCAGGCACAGGGCCCCAGAATGGGTAGGGGGGAGTTGTGGGGGGTTTTCCATTCCTGACTGTACCATTAACTCACCCTGTGACCTTCAAGCCCCTCCCCCTTTCTCTGTCCTTGTGCTATGGTTGGAAAATGCTAAGCAGACGCCCGGGGCGGGGGCACTCTCTGTCCCACACCAAGCCCGAGACTTTAATTTGCTGCTTCTCCTCCTTCCATCACCACTTTTCCGTGCACCCCTGCCCAAGATCGTGCCCTAGGGCTGTCACTGCTCCAGGTCGATGTCTAAGCCTTGTGCAGCCTTCGGTGGGGATGTTGGCAAGCTGGGTTGGCCCAGACATGGGTGCAGGCTGCAGTGTAGATGTCCCCTTTGTAGCAAAGCCATTGCAGAAGCAGAGCTGGGGGACTGTATGCCCATGTGAACCTGACCCAAGGGACTGTGCAGCCGGGGACCAACATCCTGCCTGGGTGACATTGTGATCAAACCCAGGCGCTAAAATAGAGACAGCGAACATGTGCAGCGCCTAGCCCCTGAAGAGCACCCCCAAAAACCTGCTGTATCCTGGCAACGAACTCTCCAGCGGTACCATATTGAACCCGGGTCCCCTGCACGCTCCAATTGGGTGGAATAGCCCACGTCCGTCCCAGCAGCACGTGGGGAGTGCTTGAATAGTGACCTCCATGTAGAGCCTGGTTCTGATGTTGCTGTCACAGACTGAATGCCATGAATGAGACTGTGCCCAAGCTTAGTCCACGGCTGGGCATGGAGACATGTCCTGAATGAGCCAGCCTCTGGACGTGTGGCTTAATTCGTAGCACAGACTTGAGTTCGATTCCCACCGCTGCCACGGACTGACTTCCTGACTGCGGGCAAAACACTTGCCTTCTCCATCTGTAAAATGGGGAGATTGACCCTGGCACACCTTGACGGAGAAGGGATTAGTCAGATGATGTGGTTCTGGCCTGGAAACAGACTTACTGGGGAGCTGGAACCTCTGGCTGGGACTTTCTGTCAAACGCAAAAAATAAACGGGAGGGAAACAAAGTGACATGGACACTCTCACAGCCTTTCCACAGATTTGATGGACGTTCGGGTCTGACAATGAGCAAAGGCTCCAGTGGAGAGGAGGCTCTTCCTTCCTCCGAGCAGGGCCAGCTACTCCTGGACCCGCTGGGCAACTGTGAGTCCTGCTGGGTGCTCCTTGGATTATGGAAGTCTCCTGCTGCTAGGAAGGCTGGTGCAGTGGTTAGGGTATTAGTCTAGCACTTATAAGCCCCATATTCGAGTCACTGTGTGTGTGTAGTCATCTGGCCTCTGGTCCCATCTGGAAAATGGGAATAATAACACTGCCCTACTCGAAAGGCGGTTCCGAGAAGAATGCAATGATCAGGTAATAGGGAGCTGTCGACATACTTAAGGTAGCTAAGTAGGGGAGTGTATTTTGTCCCCATCTAGCAGCTGGGCAAACAGAGACAATAAGAGATGTATTGTTCGTATCCGTTAGGCGAGTGCTCCTTTAGCTCAGGGACTTCTAGTTTTGGTTCTCCAAGGTTTATTCAGGATCTGGAATTGCATCTGCTAGCGGGCAGATGTGGACCTGTTAATAGCAGACGGGTGCAGTCAGCAATGGGTGAATTCCAGCGATGGACAAGAGCTCTCGAGTTCTTTCCTTTCCCATTTTTGTTTTGGTCTTGTCACTGCTGTCAATGAAGGGCTGTCTTCGCAAGAGCGCAGTCCCCGGGAGACCGAGAGCAGGGCGCTAAATGTCATCCCGACGCTACCCCATATGGTGAAGGCTGAGCTGGCGCGATTTGTGGGGCGGGAGGCAGCCCCTGGAGAGGGCTTTGTTTGTTAATCAAATCAAGGGAGCTAAATGAAATGCCACCTGCCATCTGTCTCTCCCACGTTGCATTCTGGGCTTTGTGGTGTCGTCCCATTGAAGGAATTCATGAGGGCTCCTGGTTTCAATTTGCCTCAGCCCCCAGCCAAAGAGGGACCCCAGGACACCCCTGTCCTGCTGAGCATCCTCCCACATCATTCTCTGGCCTCATCTAGCGCTGTGGGAAATCATTAAACTCTGCCACTCTGTAAAATGCTGCGTGCTCTGATGCAGTCGGAGAATGAACTCCAAAGACACGAGCATCCAGGCGCCCAAGACAGCGCTTGCAATAACAGGAGGGGTCAATGGCTGGCCAGGGTGGGGGGAACTGGGTAGCCCAGGGCACTAGCAAGACCCTACAGAGCTTTCTACCTTTAGGTGTCTGCTTTACAGCCACCCTGGCTGGGTAGCAACTGCAAGTCGTCACCACCTGCCTGCCCGCTGCTTGGTTCATGTAACACGTCTGGGGGCCTCAGCCCAGCTCTTCCCTGGTGCCCCTCGGCCCTGTTCTCAAAAGCGCCGCTCCCGGTTCGGCAGTGAAACAGACTGGCCAGATTTTCCGAAGTGTTTGAGGTCAATGGGGAGCCGCTGGGGAACTGGGCACGTGAAAATCTGGCCTTTGTTAGAGAGGGTAAGGATGGAATGGGCCATGGAAACTCACCTGCCAGCTGACCCCTCCGGCGGGGCAAGGGTGAGGCCCATTGATGGGTGGGGATGATACCTGCCCGGGGGGAACATTCAAAAGCACCTCAATGATTTAGGCACCTACATCCCATTGACTTTCAGTGGGATTTGGCCATGTTTGGAAATGTTACCTGTGGTCTCCAGGGCTGTCAGTCTTGCCCCTTCAAAACACCCCCTTTTCTGTATAAAGGAAGCCAGCCGGGACTGCACCTCCTGTGACTTCCAGCTGAGGAGCGTTTCACAGCATCTCCTGCAGGCATCTCTGTTGCAGGGGCGGGGGGGGGGGACACTTACCCAAAGGGAAAGGGACAGCGTTTGTCCCTTGTGCCTCCACTTGTCCCCGTGCACGGTGCCTTCTTCTGCTTGGTGCTGCTAGCGTGTTCAGCCGTGGGAGCCTCCTACCAGAGCGTGCCCTGCTCACACGTCAGGCCAGTGGGCTAGTGCCATGTGTCATTTGTGGCTGGGACAAAGCCTGTGGGAGGAAGGGGAGATATGGGGAGACAGCGGGGATGTGTGCCTGTGAAAAAGGCATTAGTCCACATGGAACTGGATGGGTGCCTATTAGCTCAGCCTAGGTTTGGGGAGAGTCTCTCACCGCCGGGGGAGGTTTTGGCTAGTCCTCCACCCGCCTACGCTCCTCAGAGTGGCTGAGGAGGTTTTCTCTTCCCGTGTGGGTTTTTTTGGCCTTCCTTTGGCATAAAACTATTAAAAAAGCCGAAGGGCGGCCCACACAATGTCTCTGAATGGACGTGACCCCAAGGGCCGCGGGTTTAACTAAACCGAGTCAAAGACCCATCTAGTGACCAGTACAGAGCCCGGTGGTAGAGACACTGACCTCTAGGCCTTGCTTGCTTCGATGCAGAGGGCCTCGGGGAAAACCCCAGTGAGGGAGGAGAGGTACTGGAGCCAAAGGACAAGACTGGCACAAAACCAAACGGGGATCAAGTGGCCATGATGAAATGTAGGCTTGACATGAGAAGAGGGTTTCTAAGCAGCAGCAGAGGAAGGTTCTGGAACAGCCTGCCAGTAAGAGCAGTGGGGCCAGGAGACCCCAGGAGGCCGGACTAGATGATCATTGTGGTCTCACCTGGCTTTAGAATCTGTGAAGATGGAGCTTGATAAATTTATGAATGGGATGATATGGTGGGATTGCCTCTGTTACCCAGGAAGTCCTGTGTTTGAACAGGGCATCTCTTGTTCCCGAGACATATCGTGACATGATTGGAGGGTTACCACAGGATCATCTCGCCCTGCTAGAAGCTTGTCAGGAGATCTGAGGACAGCAAGCGACAGCTCATTAATCTGGGAATTGAGAACTTCCGTTAATGTTTGCAGGGTTGTGGTAGCCGTGTTGGTCCCAGGATATTAGACAGACAAGGTGGACGAGGTAATATCTTGTATTGACCCAGCATCTGTTTGTGAGAGAGACCAGCTTTCAAGCTGACATTGGGCTGAAGACTTGAAGAAGAGCTCTGGGTAGCTCGAAAGCTTCTCTCTCACCAACAGACATTGGTCCAATACAAGATGTTACCTCACCCTGCTTCGCTCTCTTAAATATAATTATCATGTAATCAGCAGGAACCTAGAATTATTATTTATGTAATAATATCATTAATAGATTTATCTATTATTTATATTTATGTGCCTAGTGCTTCTGCCCCTCAAGCTCGGCGCAACACGTGAATTAATTCTGCATGAGGCTAACCTGCCCAGCCAGAGATGTTTGTGTCCGAGTTTCAGCAGTAAACAGAGGTCCGTGGCATGGCATTCAGTTTTGCTTGGCCTTGCCCCCGGGGAACTGCATTGCAACGTTCTTATAGCTTGGCCCAGCTAGTGAGGAACAGCCTCGGAGGCCTCATGCAGAAATTCAAATAACACTGTGGTTTTCCAGCCCTGCCACCTCAGCCTGTGAATTTGGTCACAGTCTAAAGGGAGGCGGGGGGAGGGAGGCCAAGGGTTAACCTGGTTTGTGCCTGAAATGGCGTTTTAGCTACTCCTCAGCCTCCGAGTTAGTCCTGAACCAATCACCCCACTGGATTACACTCACTGGGGGCGCTGTGCCGTAGAGAGTTGTGGAGGGGATTCAGTAGGGGGCGCTCTCCTCTCTGATTAAAATGCCCCAAAGTGGTGGTAGGGGGGATCCTGTGCTGCCGGGAATGGTGTTGGTGGCTCAGTAGGGGGCGCTCTGCCCTCTGAGTCAGCGCTGAGCCCAGTACAATGCTGGGAGGCTCTATGAGTGGGCTGGCGCAGTAGGGGGCGCTCGCCGCTACATGTAGAAATTGACAGCTTGAGCCATGTAATCATTTCTCAAACATATCATAGTAATAATTAGCACTTCCTGTCTGCAAACCACACCGCCGATCCCACCCAACTCCCCTCGCATATCGTGACCCCCGTAACAGATGGGGAACAGAGGTGCAAAGGGGGCGGGCTTTGGGGGCTCACATTAAAGTGACAGGAATAGTAATACCCACAGCGTACTTGTTAGCAGTAGATGCAGCACAGAGTGGGTAAGTAATTTGCCCCAGGTCTTCTCAGCTCTATCCACTAGGCCACACTGCCTTCCAAGTTGCCAGGTTAATTCTACAGATCACCACCCAATTTTAGCTCATTTGGTACCCAAAAAGAAATAGCAGGAGCAGGTTCTGCTTTGTATTTTGTGCCCTGGCTTCAACCCCTGATGCTTTCTGATGACCATCATCGGCTGGAACTTGCAGACCGTGCCCTTGGATCTGAGGGTCTTCAGCCCCCTCCTGGCTCTGGTCTTTTGGAAGCAGTCCCTCTTGAGATGTCCTAAATGTGGGGAGAAAAGGCAGGACTCCGGGGTCCCATTCAAGAGGTGTGAAGAGCCACGACTGAACCAACTCTTCCTTCTCCGGGGCACAAACACACCCGCAACGTCCCGGTGAAATAATTAAAAGCAGTTTTAATCGAACAGAGTTGAGAGTACACCGGGCAACACACAGATTTGTAAAGCAAATTGTGTACATCTGAACAATCGTAGAACAGGAGGATGAAATAAATAGCGACACACACACACAGAGCTGCTTTTTGTTGTCGTTTTTGAAAAAAATAAATCAGAGTGCTTTGTGCCAAAATGACACGCACCGCTTTTAAAACGCCCTTCGACCCAGGACTTTGGGGTGGTTTCTTAAAGTCAATGACATTATCATTTCGTATGTACAGTGAAAACACCCCCAGGGCATATCCCTTCTGTGAAGCAGAAGCTCCACTGATATCTCCCACCAGCACACAATGGATACATCAAACTGACCTTGTGGGCAGCTGATTGGGGGTTCTGGGTCATGATTCAGCTCCCAGTTTGAAATGCTGCCCTTTGCTGAGAGAGGGCGGCAGTGAAATCCGCACACAATGCTGTACCCACGACAGGGTGGCCTTGCTGATTGGGATGTAAGCTGTGTGCTAGTCAAAGCACTCGGAAATCCCGTTCCATTGCCTGGACAAAGTGAGGCCTCTCGGAGAAGCAAAATAAAGCGGCGAGGTTTCGTTTTGTGGCTCCTAGGTGAGATGGTTCCAAATCTTTATGCAGGTGATTGCCCCTGGTGAGGCGCCTCCATGCTGGCCACTGGGAGCAGGATACAGGGAGAGGGCGAAAGGGATTAGTCAGCCAGCTTGAGGTCTCCCAAACTGGCACCGTCCTGCATCCATTCTCCTGGGCACCCAAGGGCAAACTAAGGTCAGTGGCCCTCATGAGGGGATCCCAAGGAGGGAGTGCCCTGGTCCCTTGGGGCCGATGGATTTCCCTGTTAAAGTGTATCCCAATGGGTGGGAATCTCCTGAAGGTGATGGTTTGTTTAGGCAGCAGTTTTTATAGCTTGTGGGATGACAATGTTCGTTTCGGTTATTTGCTGAGGTGTTAGGCTGCAGGGCAAAAATCTGACCGTGAAATCACGGGGCACTGGTGCCATTCCACACGGCACTGGCAGAGACGTCGGGTTGACGGCAAGTTGGACATCCCACATCGGCTTGTCTCCCTGGAATCTGATGAATGCCATTCCTGGATCTGCTTGCGCTCGTTTCATTCTCTTTAGAGTTCACTTTTCATATCAGATCCCTCCGCACCCTGGAGCAGGTGAGCGTTGTTTGACTCTGCCTATTGTAAACGGGTTCATTTGAATCAGGTTCTACGCGGCAGCCCTAGTGCAGGGAATCCCATCCGGCTGGAAAACAAGGAGTTCCTGGGTCCCATTCCTGGCTCTGACACGCCGTCAGCAAAGTACTGAGCCACTGCCTTGTTCCTGGAGCTGGGCGCCACGTTTTTATTGAAATATTGTTTTGCCGATATCAAAATGCTGAGAAAAAGTGTCAATTTGACAATGGTGCATTTGGCAAAACTTCCCCCTACGAAGCAATTTGATATTATCCTCGCTCGACATTTTTGGCATGGACCGCTGTGATTTTTCAGTTTGAAACGATTTTTGACATGCAATGTATTGCGTTTTCTTATATTTTTAAAAAAGGTGAAAGGGTTTCCAAAGGTTGAAATTGAAATGAAATGTTTTGATTTTACCAACGTGAAACCCATGGACCCAAAGTGATTTTTCCTCCCAGAATTTCCTTTCACAGGAAAATTAGATTTTGTTTGTTTGTTACAGGTTTGGAAGGGAACAAATTTAGAAACTGTGAAATTCCTTTTGAAATGGAAAATCCAGGTTCTGCCCAGCTCTACTCATTTCTCCACAATGCTGCAGCACCCCGGAATTATTTTGGGGAAGTCCTGTCTATGGCCTGTATTGTACCGGAGATCAGACTAGATGATCACAAGGGACCCTTCTGGCCTTGGTATCTATGAACTTCTGTCTTCAGGTTGTGTCCTGGCTTGGATGCCATGATGTTGCTGCATCACCATGTGCTGGTGAATCACCCCAATGAGAGAGCAACATCTTCAAGTTAGAACATGGTAACTATGACCCTCAGCATCAATTTAGGGCTTTTTCAATGACCTGTGGGTCATGAAGCAATTTCTGGGTATGTGGTCATGGGTGGACCTAAAAGGTCCAGAGATGGAGCTCAGTTCAGGGAACGTCCTGAAGGTTGGATGGAGGTTTTCATTGTGTGTTTTCTTCTTCTCCTCTCTAGCACCTTTCATTCCAGGATAACAAAGGGGTTTGTGAATATTAATGTGAAGCCTCAAAACTCACTTTTGTGGAAGTAGCATTAGCCCCACTTAATAGTGGAGAAAACTGAGCCACAGAAAGGTGAAGTGACTTGCCCAAGGTCCTACAGTGAGTCAGTGGCAGAGTGGGGATTAGAAGCCAGGGGTTCTCAGGAATGATGCATCTCCTAAAGCAGAAGGAAGCTAGTCTAGTCAGTCCTTTAACCATTACACCATCCTGCCCTTTAAGAAGTGCACTATCCTTGCCCTTATTAGAACTGTTTGTAATGGCAACACTGATGAAATCTTGGCCCCGGTGCAGTTAATAGCAAAACACCCATTGACTTCAGTGGGGGTCAGAATTTCACCCCATGTCGGTAAATTTCGCATTGGGCCCACCTGCCCCTGAGCACTAACTAGCTCATGTTCGGGGAGGATTAAGGCGAAATGGGACCCACAAACCACACCCCTGCTTAGCCCCTTTGCCAGACAGACGATCCTTCCCACACTCCATCCATCCGGGAAATATTCTGTTGTGAGAACTGCTGGCTCATCAGCCACGTGGAACTGTCAGACACAGATGTGACATGCGTGTGTAGGGAACATGGGACAGTTCAAACAAGCACAAGAAATGGCCATCAGGGGAATCGGCCAGGACCCCAGAGAGAACCAAGCCTGGTACAGGCTCACCCTGTCCGGAGTGGTACTTCCTGGAATGAGACATGCTGCCTGGCTAGCATTGGGTCACCAACCCCGGTTGTCCTTCTCTGAATGGCACAGCCTTGTGAAGTCATAGATTTTAAGGCCAGAAGGACTCTGATGATCCTCTAGTCTGACCGCCTGCATACCACAGTCCTGAAAATGTCACCCTGTGATTGTGGCAGTAGCACAGGCCCATTTCCATGTAAAGCCTCCTGGTGATGATGAATTTGCCAGGCCTCTTGCTAATCTGTTCCAAGAATTAATTCCCCTTGGTGCATCTGGTTTCCCTTTTGAACTTTCCTGGCTGCAGCTTCCAGCTGGTGGATTTTGTTCTGCCTCTGCCAGCTACCTAAAAGAGGCCTCTACAACTGATATATTCTCTTGGCATTGGTATGGATGGATAGGGCTTCTGCGTTCAGGTTTTAACTGATAAACACTGATCACACACCCTGGATACAGAACCCCCAAACCAACCAGTGTTTAGCCAGTAACACTGAAAAACACCAGAAATGGTTTCTCAATTTGCGAGGATTTCACCCCTTTCCCAGCCCTGTGTGTTTACAGAGGTGATGTCCCTACTCACTGGCTTGTATCTATAGGCTTGTCTACACGGAGCACCAATGCGGACTACGGGAATGTGACTTCTAAAGCGCACTAGGGTGTTGCGCATGAATTGGTCTGTGTAAACCTTGCTGGTGTGCACCAGTTTCCCTACTGCACATGAACATGGTGCAGTTTGCTACAGTACGAGGTGTATATCCAAAGGGAAAGCCCTGAAAATAACCCAGTTTTTGGAGAGCTACACAGAACTCAAAAATGGCTAAAAATACCCCTCCCCAATGAAATTAATAAACCCTGAAAAATAGGACCCTACTCATAGACCACGAATAAATTGTCCTTTAACCATCTTGGATAAACGAAGCAGATGGAGCTCCATTAGACTCTCACTGGAAGGCAGGTTTTGCAGATCTTGAGTCAACCGGATAGGTTTTTTTCTAAACCCTCGCCAGTTGTTGAACATCCTTTTTGAAGTACGGACACCGGGTCTGGATTAGGGGTCTCCAAGGCCGTAGACAGAGATAGGGCCATGGAGTGAGAGGGGTATTTCAGAGAAGATGCTGGCACTCTTGGTAGAACTTAATAATGCCGAGCAAGGACTTTTGGAGGAAGGTCAGTACAAGGAGATGGGTGTAGGTCTGTCACATAGGGTTGGGTGGGAAACGGATTCCCCGTCCCATGAACCTTTTTCGGATTTTGAACATTTTTCCTGTCCCAAGTTAGGTTCGAGAGTTCCACCTTTCATCCCTTTTATGACCCCCCTCACAACCTCCCTCCCCCAAATTTCACTTTGGGCCAATTGAAACATTTATTTCAATTTCAACCATTTTTTAAAAAATGTCGTTACTCTAATAAGCTTTAGTTTCTGAACAAAAAGTGCTTTTGACTTGGAAAACCATTTAG
This sequence comes from Mauremys mutica, assembly GCF_020497125.1. Classification (NCBI taxonomy): domain Eukaryota; kingdom Metazoa; phylum Chordata; order Testudines; family Geoemydidae; genus Mauremys; species Mauremys mutica. The sequence continues at coordinate 10,133,409 of NC_059096.1, forward strand.
AAAACATCAAAACGGGTCCTTTCTGGAACTTCGAAACTTTCTTTTCAACAGCTGAGGAATTCGTCGTAACTCAGCTGTTCCTGAGAAATCTTGCAGTTTAGAAAAATGGACATTTTTTGGAAGAAAAACCGGTTCATCGAAGAATTCCTGACTAGCTCCACTGTCACTCCCAGGAGTTTATGGGCTGAGAAAAGCAGGATTTGCATTTCTTTGTTGGTCATCTGCGATTTTTCCGTAGAGAAGGCACAAGCAAACCCTGCCCACAAACGAGCTGGTCCCTGGCTCTCAGCTAAAGCAGTTCAGGGCAGCTGGGAATATTTTCCACACAGCTCTACCCACCAGAGGGTGTAGCCACACAAGGCCGAAGATCCAGAAATCTGGAGGGTTTATGCAAATGAGTCAGTATCCTCATTTGCACACTGAATGAATATGCATAAATATGCGGAAGTAGCTGGATTGTAAAACTGCCGGTTTCAGAACATGCCACCCACGACTCCATGCTTTCTGCAGTTCTCCATCTCAGCTGTACGCCCTTCGGGAACAGAGCCCGGAGGAGCAGCTTGAGACCAGGGGGCAGCTCAGCCCCACGGCCCCTGCTGCCTCCCCACAGCTCTCCTGCGGGAATTGCGGCCTGTAGACAATGCAGCAGAGTTGGACCAAATTTTGCTTATGTTAGGAAAAAAAATACATCAAAGCCGTGTGGTCTGATGAAGCATAAACCCAAGGTGCTTTATGTGTGTGTGAGTTGCATGAGTGTGAGTGTGTAGGTGTGTGTAGGAGAGTGAATGTGTGTGTGAGGGGGTGTGTGTGCATGTGGCTTTGGGAGAAGTTAAAAGATTTTGTGGCGCTTTTGATTCCCTCTTCCCACGGATCTGGGTGTGAACCCAAGTGTCCTCCAAATCCTCGTCTCGCCATGGGCAGAAGCCAACCCGCCCCCAATTCAGTTTTCCCTGGTGTTTCAATGGGAGCTGCCTTCCTAAGGCCAGAGGAGTGAGCGTGAGGGCCGGTCCCTGGGGCGAATGCTGCAGTGAAGACTCAGGCTCAGGTTACTCTCACAAACGCTGAATTCACACAGCTACGTGTGGGCCTGGCTGCAGGTCCTCGCCAGGCACCGTGTGCTGGGGTTGGGGGCAGGGGGGGGAGCAGGGTGACCCCAGTGCTGCAGCAGGCCGCATGGCAGGAGCTGCCGTGTGACCTTGCCAGGTGTCCCGCTTGGTGCGGGGCGACAGGGTGGATGTGGGGGGATGAATAATCGCAGGGTCGTAATAAAACGGAGGCATAAGGCAAAGCACAGAAATGGCCCCAGGCAAACTGCGTTCATGGCCCAAGCAGCTGGTCTGTCCTCTGGGTTAACGCACATCAGGGCATCCCTCCCCATCACCGCCGCTTGCAGAGGTTCTTCAGGGCATCTGCGCTGGCAGCAGGAGCCTGGAAGCAGCGTTTACCAGCCTTAACCCCCAGAACGGGTTAGCAGCGCCATGGGTGGCAGTGGCTTCTGACAGGGCCGTTCCCGAGGTGCCATCGCCATGTGCCACAAACAGGGCTTTCACGACACCTTTGGATGCAGACCTGCCGTGCAGCCGCTGAACCAGAGTGAGGAATTTATACCCACAGTGACATGCATGGGAATGGGGAGAGAGGCAAGAACGCCGACAGGTCACATCCCAGCCACATGACCAGCGCTAGCAGGACCGGGGCTCTCACTGGACGAACACGGGTTTCCGCTACACCTGCTGCTAGGTCAGGATTGGGGCGGATGCTGGACTCTGCCGGATCTCCAACAAACCCGGCATCACTCGGGGAATTGCTCTGCCCTCAGCCGGCCTTGGGATAATGTGAAGCCCTCACTGGATCATTGTCCTCAGTTTCTGTAGGCTTGCCAGGGCCACCAGATACTGCCCAGACCCACAGTCCTGAGCCAGGGAGGTTCTGGCCTCACAAGGGTTTGGGAGAATAAGATCTGGTCTCCCAGGGCAGACACTGGCGAGGGGTTTCTTTGGTGTCGGACAGTCCCCGCCGGGGCTCGTGGGGCTGGGTGGTCCGTCCTGGAAGTACATGGCCCACAGGCCGTGCTCAGTCTGCAGTGCAAGCAGCGGAGACTCTGCTGCAAACCCCGGCCCCCCTCCCACGCGATGGCTTCCTCCCCGCTCAGACACCTGTCGACTGCTTGATGCTGTGGAAGCTGACGCGTGTCGGCGACGTAGGGATGGACATGGCTCTGGCCACGCGGGCGCGGATGGAGTGCTTGTCCTGCCACCGGTGCCATCTCTTCCGCACGGCGGAACGGACCTGCCAACACATTGCAAAGCACACAGGGCATTTACTACTATGCTGCCGGATTTTCCTTAGACCTGAGGCAGAACTGGGGCAAGATTTCCCTCTCCCATTGCACGGCCTTGCAATACAGCTTAGAGCTAAGGGGCTGAAAGCAGGTTACAGACATCAATGAACTAAGCCCTCAAACTCCCCAGGAGGAAGGGACAGTTCATGGCATTATCCCGTTTTTGTCGATGGGGAAACTGAGGCACAGAGCAGCGAGTTGACTTGCCCAAGGTCAGCCTGGAGTTCTGGGGCTTGCCTTATGCTGGAGATCCAACTAGGTGATCAGAGTGGAGCCTTCTGACCCCCAGAGCCTACAAATCTGCGAACAATTCTTATCCCAGTGTGCCGGGGGGAGAGCTGAGGCAGATGCGGGGGGCAGAGCATTTGCAAAAGGTCACCCCACTGGGACGTGGCAATGGGAGATTCGAGCCCAGCAGTTCTGACTCCAAACCCTTTGCTCTGACAAGGCAGCCTCCTTCCCAGAGCCAGGAGTAGGGTCCTGTCTCCCAGGCCCGGCTAGTCACTCTCCATGGCTGGCCACTGACCTCCATAAATCCCATCTTTAAAGGCCTGACAGGAAACGAGAGCAATGAACCCAGCTCCAGGAACACGAAAGAGCGAGCAGGAGATAAATCCGGCCTTCGGCTATAATAAAAAGGGGCCAGCGGCTCAGAAACCTGAGGCTGTCCAGTGTGTGACGGAGGGCAAGCAAGCGATGGGCTCACAGTCTCTTTATTACTTGTCTGGGCCGCATCTGTGTCTGTTCTAACCTAGAGCGGCGCAGATGCCTTGGGTGCCTGGTAAAGATCAGAGAGTCACAGACTCCAAGGCCAGCAGGGCCCATCGTGCTAATCTAGTCTGACTTCCCGGATGCAAAGAGTTACTGCAGGAGGGCGGCTTATTGACAGCAAGGTGCGAATTCCACCAACGGGAACAGAAGCCACTGGGGCGGATGAAACAGCCGCGTGGGGACAGATTTCTTAGTGCCCGTCCTTAGCCTTCCAAATATTTAACACCTGGAGATCTGGGCTGCTAACTAGCTGGCACTGCCCCCTTTCCGTTCCCCTGGCTCCGAGCTACTCGAGTCAGTGCAGGGGACAGTTGTTTCCCACGGAACCGCCCCGGCAGGCAATCCGGTCTCGGCGCTGCAGCAGAACCAGGCCACACGCACCGCGCAGCCCAGCAGCGTGTCCTGTCCGACAGCAGAGCTAGGAATGGGATCGAAGAGCCTGGTTTATGTAATGGCTACTGGGCGTGTCTGCATCTCGGCGCTTCATGACCCTGGTCGAGCACTGAAATTCCTGAGGGCTTTGAAATTCCCAGATCGTCTCCAGTGGGGGTCCCATCCTAAGCTGCCTGTTACTTGCTCACAGGGGCAAATGCCAACTGCTCGCCCAGCTTGCCCTGCTGCAATCCTATGGGAGGCCCCGGCAGCCCAGTGATGAGATGGAGAATCATAGACTATCAGGGTTGGAAGGGACCTCAGGAGGTTCTAGTCCAACCCCCTGCTCAAAGCAGGGCTAATCCCCAGCTAAATCATCCCAGCCAGGGCTTTATCAAGCTGGGCCTTAAAAACCTCTAAAGGAAGGAGATTCCACCACCTCCCTAGGGAACCCATTCCAGTGCTTCACCACCCTCCTAGTGAAATAGTGTTTCCTAATATCCAACCTAAACCTCCCCACTGCAACTTGAGACCATTGCTCCTTGTTCTGTCATCTGCCACCACTGAGAACAGCCGAGCTCCATCCTCTTTGGAACCCCCCTTCAGGCAGTTGAAGGCTGCTATCAAATCCCCCCTCACGCTTCTCTTCTGCAGACTAAATAACCCCAGTTCCCTCGGCCTCTCCTCATAAGTCTTGTGCCCCAGCCTCTCCTCTGCCCTCCGCTGGACTCGTTCCGGTTTGTCCACATCCTTTCTGTAGTGGGGGCCCCAAAACTGGACACAATACTCCAGGTGTGGCCTCACCAGTGCTGAATAGAGGGGAATAATCACGTCCCTCAATCTGCTGGCAATGCTCCTACTAATGCAGCCCAATATGCCTTTAGCCTTCTTGGCAACAAGGGCACACTGCTAACTCATATCCAGCTTCTCATCCACTGTAATCCCCTGTCCTTTTCTGCAGAACTGCTGCTTAGCCAGTCGGTCCCCAGCTTGTAGCAGTGCATGGGATTCTTCCGTCCTAAGTGCAGGACTCTGCACTTAGAGACACAAGGAGGCTGCTGCTCATGGCGTGAGCTGCCGAGGAGAAGGCTCTTTTACCCACGGTGTCTATAGGTTTGGGCAGAGAGGACGCCAATGCTAAAGGAAGGGAGTGGGGAGGGCTGTACAGAGAGAGAAGGTCAAAGGTGGAGTGGAGGGTGGATTTTGAACTGGGTCCAAACCGTGTTGGTGAGTGGGGTGCATGGGGCCATGCTTCTTTAAGGAGGGAGGCAGCATTCTGCACTTGCTAGACTCTGGAGAGCTGTGATTGGGGATGTGGCTGGACAGCAGCTGCTGCAGGGGAATAGACCTGTAGGACCCAAGGAGGAAAGAGACAGACGGGAAGTCGTAGCATATGCGGGATGTTGCAGAAGGAAATGACAGGCAGATTTGTGACACAGGAGATGAGGGAGGAGAAGGGGAGTTCGGGGTCAAAAATCCACATCGGAAAAAATAGCCTCTCTCCACCTGCTACAAATTCAGTAGCTGGCAGCATCTTCCCCTTGTTCTGGGCTTTGAGTTTCTTTATGACTTAGACAGGAAACATGCTTTGGAACACACATCTCAAATAATATCATTGTTATATGTAGCCCTGCCATTGTTATCAGACGGCAGTGCTACATATAGACCGACACATTCTTTTTCTTAGTGTGTGAGCAAGGTTTTAGCCTTGGAAGAAATGCTGTGTTGTTGGTTTTCAGATGCAGTTTCCTTGGGGGGAGCTGTTGCAAGTAGCAGGAGAGTTTGCTCTCTGCCTTAACCTCTGTAAGCAGAGTCTGTTCTGGGGATAGAGTTGGGAGCTGGGCATTGGGATTTTGGCTGTGTGTACTGAAAGAGGGGATTGCCTGTGTGCTCTCTGTGCCCACCTCTGTTCCAGGACTGATGAATATACAGTAAATAAACAAATTACACCAATATCCCCTGCCTTCACATTACCGATTTCTCCTCTAACAGGATGTGGTCTTGCAAGGTCCCGACATCTGCTACCTCTCCACAGAGGGGTGCTGTTATTATTTACCACGTGCTGAATTGCCAAGAGGACTCAGGGCACACAGAGGAGTCAGGGCTGTGCCCCAAGGAGGTTGCAAGCTAGTCTGCAGGGAAGCTGATAACAGAGTCACACATCGGCTCCCTGGTCTCCAACACGCTGCATTAAAACCCTCCATGCGTAACCTGGAAAAACCAGCACTGGCCTTCCTTTGTCCCCATCTTGGCTGCCTCCTTGTAGGCTCAGGAAGGATTCCGAGCTGCTTCCCAACAGTCCCTCTTGGAAGTCCCACTTTCAGTTCCTCCACAGCCCTGGCTAATTTGCAGCAATGCACCCAGTCACCAAGACGTCTGTCCCTTCCCCTCCATGCTGATCTTAGCATGCGTTGCAAAGCCCCCTGGATTCCGAGTTCATCCCATCCCACATCTCCCCTCGGGGTTTCAAGCTCCCCAGGAGCCATTCCAGCACATTTATCTTTTCAGCCCCTTTCTAGCTAATGTTCCTTCCCTGTTGGAAGTGGCTGTTGGGGCAGGAATGCTGTCACGTGATTAGAGGAAGAGACATGGAGTAGGACTCACCGGCTCCTATGCCTGGCTTTGGGAGGAAGTTCTGGTTAGTGGTTAGAGCAGGGAAGTGGGCGTCAGGACTCCAGTTGCACTGCAAACTCTGCCACTGACTCACCGCATGACCCTTGGCCATGTTACTTCTCGAGTTCTCTCTCTGTAAATGGGGGCCAGGCTAATTCTCCACGGGTGTGTTGTGAGGATGAATTGGTAAATAGCTGAGTGCCAGGCATTATGGCGCAAATCCTCAAGTGCTTCCACCAGAGGTTAGGAGCCTAAACACCTTGGAGGAGTTGGGCCTATTTAGAACATAAGAACGGCCAGACTGAGTCAGACCAAAGGTCCATCCAGCCCTGTGTCCTGTCTGCCGACAGTGGCCAGTGCCAGATGTTTCAGAGGGAATGAACAGACCAGGAGATCATCAAGTGATCTGCTCCCCGGGTTGCTCCTTGGTCACTTCTGGCCTGACTGACCACAGCAAACTGCCTGTTATCAAAGCGTAAGCCCTGAAGGGGCTTAGAGCATCAATCAGCCTCAGTGACCGAACAAACGCCCCCGCCTTGGTGACGGGAAGGGCAAAGCCAATCTCATCCTTGAATTATTAACTAGACCATTTTGCTGCTTGGCAGAAGGTGGGAAACAGGTTAAAAAAGAAAGTTTTTGAAAATAATAGTAAAAAAAAATCCATCCACCAAGATCCCAGGACAGAAAGCAGCCACGGTGGGTGAATTCTTTAGCAAACACCAGACTGTTAGCTCACAGAGCTGCTGTCTTGGGAGCTGTCTCTCCCCGAGGGAAGGCTATTGACGGGTACAGCAAAGAGATGCCGTGTTTTCCTTCCGCGTCGGAAAAGGCTTTTTATGCCCCCTGTCCCCCGGGATCTGCTGTATCTGTCTTGTACCCAGCCATCCGTGCTTACAGCTAGCAAAGGTGTGAAAGCAATTGCAGGGAGGCATAGTTCTTAGTCCTGCCATGAGGGCAGGGGACTGGACTAGATGACCTCTCGAGGTCCCTTCCAGTCCTAGGATTCTGTGCGAAACACGGAAACACAACTGATCAGCCCAGAGAGGGGCTTTGGTTTGGCCAGCCACGTTCCTTTTCTCTTGGGTCCCGATGCGCTAGGTTTGGGGAAACGATCCCTGTATTCAAACAGACGGTGCACCCGCCACTGGCGTGCCGCCCCGGCAAACTCTGCTCATCTTAGGAAAGGGTTTACAGGGACCCCACCTAATGGACAAATTGGACTGGGGTCTCGTCGTGACGGTTTTCCCATGCACTGTGTCAAACTAGCCTCATGCTCCTTCGGCCAGCCCAGCGGCGCCGTTTCTCCGGCCATGGGAGCAGAGTCGGCTGAAATGGCCTCGGGGAAAAGGAAGTGAAATGAAAAATGGGGCCAAACTGAACATTTGCCTGGAAAGTTTCGTTCCGGCTGAAATTTCCCAAGACCGAATTGTTTTTCAGTAAAAGCCTTTGGTGAAAATGTTGGGCTTTCAGGAAAATGTTTGGCTTCTGATGTGCAAAATCTGACCCTTTTCACCAACCCCCCCAACCCAACTTCCCCCCCAATTAATGTTTTTAAGACACTGAAAATATTTGTTTCCAGTTCTCCTTTTTTGTTGAAAAACCCCCCAAACCCAAGGCATTTTAATGGGAAATTCTGATGAAAGCGATTCAAGCCTGAGGTTTTCCCATGACGAATACTTGCCATTTTTTGACCTGCTCTCCCCAGAAGTGACGTGTGTGCACGTCTCCTGCTTACACAGTTTCGTACCTTGGAAATTAATCCTAAGGAGGGCGACAGTCCCAGAATCTGTTCAGTACAGACAGGGATTGTAGCAACTGCATACAGCTGTGACTGCCTCTTGGCCTTCCAGACGATGCAGTGCTGAGTTTGTTCCTGAAATGCAGGACTGGGAGCTGGCGTATTTGTGAATAGCGCCGATTACAAGCTCTGGGGGAACAGATCTGGCAGTGCCGGGGGAAGATGGCTCCCATTGATGAATTGACTCCTTTGGGACCACGCCCAGCTCTGCCGATGCACCTCGGTCCCTGGCCTTTACCCCTGGGCTGTTTCATTTGCCAGGCACAGAAGGAACCGCCATGTGGGAGCCGTAAAGCTGAGAGATCCCCTTCCATCCCCCCACCTCACCAGGAAACGCTCACCTCGCTGTTCAGGAAGCAATAGAAGACCGAGACAAAGAAGCCCTAGAAGAAAGAAACACAGTCGTTACGATCTGTGGGGGACCAGGGCCCACGGGCTGCTCTGGGGCTGACAGCCACCTGCATTGCATTGATCAGACATGTCCATTCTTGTCATATGTGCTTTGCTTAAAGCCCGAGCTCCTGGAGTCAAGTGATGGAGTGAGAATCTTGGCTGCAAAACAGGAAGTTTCTAGCCCTGGTGGTTGCAGAGAAAAGCTGGAAATGTGAGCGGGGTGTGACTAGGGTGACCTGATGTCCCGATTTTATAGGGACAGTCCCGATTTTTGGGTCTTTTTCTTATCTAGGCTCCTAGTCCCCCTCACCCCCGTCTCGATTTTTCACACTTGCTGTCTGGTCACCCTAGGTGTGACCATCGACAGGCCCAGAAATCAGAAGGCAAAGAAATAGACTCCCCTCAATTCATGCCTTTAATCTCACGATTTTTAAGCCAATCTCTGGTTTGTTGAGGTGTGGAGCCCGCCTGGCTAAAATCTTGCCATTTCACAGTGTAGAACCCAGCAGTGAGGGTGGCTTCTGGTCTCAATATGGCCAGGATGTGCATCTGATGCAACTTCAGGCACATTTTCCAGCTGGGAGACATGGGCCTGCCGGTGCAGGCAGGGTTCTGGCCAGGAGGGGATGATGCTGGATGCATACCCCTGGGACGCATACCTGGAAAGACTGCAGGAAGGAGTTGAAGTAGATGAAAACCACCCGGGAGATCTCGTCTTCCCCCGGATTCACGAAGAACAGCATGTAGGTGATGCCCAGCAGCGGCAGCAGGACCAGCGTGGCCTTCACTGCTTTCCTGAGGAAGGAACACGGGGTTCGACCACGTCAGCACTGCAGCAGATTCCTCCCCCTGCCGCTACCCTGGGCAGATCCGAGCAGGGAGGCTGGGATCTCTGTCTCTTACTGGAGAAAGGTACAGCAATCAGGTTATTGTGAGCCAGGGGAGTGGGGCAGCCACAGACGCTCGCTGGAACGATGATAATCAATGGGTTGTGGTAATCATAGAATCACAGAATCTCAGGGTTGGAAGGGGCCTCAGGAGGTATCTAGTCCAACCCCCTGCTCAAAGCAGGACCAATCCCCAACTAAATCATCCCAGCCAGGGCTTTGTCAAGCCTGACCTTAAAAACCTCTAAGGAAGGAGATTCCACCACCTCCCTAGGGAACCCATTCCAGTGCTTCACCACCCTCTGAATGAAAAAGTTTTTCCTAATATCCAACTTAAACCTCCCCCACTGAAACTTGAGACCATTACTCATTCTTCTGTCATCTGCTACCACTGAGAACAGTCTAGATCCATCCTCTTTGGAACCCCCTTTCAGGTAGTTGAAAGCAGCTATCAAATCTCCCCTCATTCTTCTCTTCTGCAGATTAAACGATCCCAGTTCCCTCAGCCTCTCCTCATAAGTCATGTGCTCCAGCCCCCTAATCATTTTTGTTGCCCTCCGGGGTACAAACTATCTAGGCATGACAGAGTAGGTCGTGTGGGTGGGGCAGTGGCACTGTATGTGAAAGAAAGCACGGAATCAAATATTGGAAAAATCTTAAATGACTCAAACTGTACCAGAGAATCCCTCTGGATAGACGTTTCATGCTTGATTAACATAAGTATAGCAGCAGGAATATATTACCGACCACCGGATCAGAATGGTGCCTGTGAAATACTCAGGAAGATTAGGGAGGCTACACAAACAGAAACCCCAATAATAATGGGGGATTTCAGCTAGTCCCATAGTGACCGGGTATGTGTCACCTCAGGATGGGATGCAGAGAGAAATTTTCTAGACACCAAACTTTCTAGACTGGTTCTTGGAGCAGCTAGTCCTGGATCCTACAAGGGCAGAGGCAGTTCTTGATTCAGTCCTAAGTGGTGCATAGGGTCAGGTCCAGGAGGTGAATATAGCTGGACCGCTGGTAATGGAGGCCATCCTGTAATTAAATTTAACGTCCTTGTGAGGAGGAAAATATCAAAGACACTCACCATGGTAGCATTTAACTTCAAAAGGGGAACTACATAAAAACGAGGAGGCTAGTTAAACAGAAATTAAAAGAAACAGTCACAAGAGTGACACGCCTGCAAACTGCATGGAAACTTAAAAAAAACCCAAACACATCATAACAGAGGCTCAAATTAAATATATACCCCAAATTAAAAAAAAAAGAGGACCAAAAAATGCCACCATAGTTAAAAAACAAGGTAAAAGAGGCAGTTAGAGGCAAAAACGCATCCTTTAAAAACTGGAAGTCAAATCCTACAGAGGAAAATAGAAAGGTGCATCAATTCTGGCATGTCAAGAAGAAAAGTATAATTAGGCAAAAAAGAATTTGAAGAGAAACTAGCAAAAGACACAAAAACTAACAGCAAAAATAAAATAAAATAAAAATTAAGTCCATCAGAAGCAGGAAGCCTTCCAAACAATCTGTGGGGTCACTGGATGATCGAGGTGCTAAAGGAACACTCAAGGAAGACAAGGTTGTTGCGAGAAGCTAAATGAATGCTTTGCATTGGTCTTCACTGAAGAGTATGCCAGGAAGTTTCCCGCACCTGAGCCATTATTTTCAGGTGACAAACCTCAGGAACTGTCCCAGATTGAGGTGTCAATAGGAGGAGGTTTGGGAACAAATTGATAAATTAAATCTTAAGAAGTCACCAGGACCAGATGGGATTCACCCAAGAGTTCTGAAGGAACTCAGATATAAAATTGAAGAACTACTAATTCTGGTATGTAACCTATCACTTCAGTCAGCCTCTGTACCAGGTGATGGGAGGTTAGCTAATGTAACACCAATTTTAAAAAAAGCTCCAGAGGTGATCCTGGCAATTACATGCCAGTAAGCCTGACTTCAGTACCAGGCAAATTGGTTAAAACTGTAGTAAAGAACAGAATTATCAGACACATAGATAAACACTATATGCAGGGGAAGAGTCAACACAGCTTTTGTAAAGGGAAATCATGCCTCACTAATCTATTAGAATCCTTTGAGGGGCTCAGCAAACACGTGGCCAAGAGTGATCCCATCGATATAGTGTACCTGGACCTGGAACTAAAATGATTAGGAGGTGGAACAGCTTCCATATGGGGAGAGATTAAAAAGCTTGGGACTGTTTAGCTTGGAAAAGAGGGGGGGATAAGAGAGAGGTCTATAAAATCATGACTGGTGTAGAGAAAGTGAATAAGGACGTGTTTTTTACCCCTTCACACAAGAACCGTGGGTCACTCCAGTGAAATGAATAAGCAGCAGGTTTATAACAAACATAAGGAAGTATTTCTTCACACAACGCACAGTCAACCTGTGGAACTCATCGCCTGGGGACGTTGTGAAGGACAAAAGTATAACAGGGTTCAAAAGAGAACTAGCTAAGTTCATGGAGGACAGGTCCATCAATGGCTATTAGCCAGGAGGGGCGGGGACACAATCTTGTGCTCTGGCTGTCCCTAAGCCTCAGAAACTGTCAAGGTAAGTGCAAAGCCATCCTCGTCTCAACCATGTGCTAGGTACATCCTGGGTCCTGTCCTGCAGGGGAAGCTTCCCCCAATAACATCAAGCTCCTGTAAGAAAGACAGTCCCATGGGAATGAGCCCCCTAAATAGTTTTTAAAATCTGGACCAGCGTCCCTGCAAGACCCCTGGAATGGTAGGACTTGGCAATTGTCTCATTTTGGAACATGCTGCCCAGCAGAGGAAGGGTTAAATTTTCTGTGCCACGTGCCGGCAAAAGCTCTGGCAGGCAGGTGTTTGAGCTGCATCGATTAATTCCTCCTACTTTGTCCTTTGCTTTGCTCCCAAGTGGCGATTTAATTCTCACCTCCGTGCCAGGATTGGCAGGGCCAGCTGTGGGGAGCAGAAGGGTAGCTCCCACTGCGGGAGGCTTTTGCAAAGACAGTCATTCAGCTACTAATTGCTGCCTTTTGGGGAGGACCCAGCGGCCCGCAGTCTCTGCCATGGGCTCGCTGGCTGGCGTTTTCAAAAGCCCTGAGTGATCAGGGTGATTATGGTTAAGGGGGGATGTGCTCTGAAGTCACTTTGGTGCTTTTCAGAGGGAGACCCCCGCCTCTGAAAGCCTGGCCCGTCACACCCCCTGACCCGTCGCACTTGGCTGGGAGGGCCTGGCATCATTGTCCTTTTTGCCTGCGTCCCCGTCAGTGTGAAAGTTGCCAGCACCCCTCGGGGCCGCATTGCCCCTGCAGGAACCGGAGGAGATCATTCACTAATGAGGGCTCCAGATGGATTCAGAGACAGTGCTGCTGAAATGCAGCCACCTCTGGGGTGGGGCATGGCAAAGTGCGTGGGAGGAATGGGAAACGTTTGGCCAGGAACAGCAGGGCAAAACCAGAGCGCTCTCAGAGCCAGGAGCAGGGATCTTTACATAGGGTGGCCAACGCTATACTCACACGAAACCGAACGCCCTTGCCCCGCCTCCTGCCCCGCCCCTCCTCCAAGGCCCCGCCTCTTCCCCACCCCTTCTCCAAGGCCCCACCCCCTGCTCACTCCATCCTCCCCTCCCTCTGTCGCTTGCTCTCCCCACCCTCACTCGCTCATTTTCACTGGGCTGGCTCAGGGGGGTTGGGTGTGGGTGGGGTGAGGGCTCTGGGAAGAGGCCAGTGATGAAGGGTTTGGGGTGAAGGAGGGGGCTCTTGGCTGCAGAGTGGAGCCCAGGGGTTTGGAGTATGGGAGGGGGCTCTGGGCTGGGGCAGGAGGTTGGGGTGCAGGGGAGGTGAGAGCTCTAGCTGGAGGTGCGGGCTCTGGTGTGGGGCTGGGGATGAGGGATTTGGGGTGCAGGAGGGAGCTCCGGGTTGGGGCTGAGGGGTTTGGAGTGTGGTAGGGAGCTCCAGCTGGGGGGTGCAGACTCTTGGGTTGGGGCTGGGGATGAGGGGGCTGGGATGTAGGAGAGTGCTCCAGGCTGGGACTGAGGGGCTCAGAGGGCGGGAGGGGGATCAGGGCTGGGGCAGGGGGTTGGGGCGCAGGGGGGACTAAGGGGTGCAGGCCTAGGAGCCGGCGTTACTAGATTATTGAACTCAGGGAGCTGGCGCCCAGGCCCCGGTGCTAGGAGCAGCCAGTGCCGAGGGTAGAGCCGAGAGGCAAGGCCGGGGCATTCCCATGCCGTGACTACTGCCCAGCTTTTGAAAGGCCCATGGAGGCCTAGGGCAGCCGGTGGCCAGCTGGGGCAGCTCTCCCTGGTGCTTTATTCGTACGCCAGGCGAGAAGTGAATGGGGGGCCCCCCTCAGCCAAGCTGTCACTCCGCAGCGCGGGCTGTCACTGGCATTCGGGCGTGCGTGCTGCTACCTGTACTGCATGGTCTCCGAGGTGGTCGAGGCTCGGAGCTTGGTCATGAGGATTCGGACGATGTTGAATAAGAAGATGAAGTTGATCTGCAAGAGACAAAAGGTGGAACGTTGCCAGGGTTTGCACGGCTCCCACACCTCACCCCGCGCGCCGTGGAACAATCCCGAAAGCAGCAAAGAGTCCTGTGGCACCTTATAGACTAACAGACAGACAGACAGACGAACAGTCCCGAAAGGACTCTGGAAAAAATAAAATCTAGTGCCCAGAGACCAGCAGAGCCTCTGCCCATAGCACAAGCCTTCTCTGGACACCTGCACTGGGTCCTGATTTCATGCCCACAGGGAATGAGGTTGGTGTTTCATTCCGTTTCCTAGCAGGTATCCGTCCGTAGCATTAAGTTCCCCTAGAAGCTGGCACAATTGGTCCCTCCTTAAAGGATCGGGAGTGGACTAGCAGGCAGGATTGGGGTTATGGACAGAGCTGCAGGTACGGTGCTCAGGGCTGTAAGGGGAGTGGGTGGGGTGTCGCATCTCCTAAGCACACTGGATTTTGCAGGATGTGCCATGCGTTTGGCTGTCAGGCACAAGCTCCTCACCAAACACCCCACACCCTAGGGGACGGCAGAGCCCAGAGCCAGAAGCCAAGGTGCTTCATTCCCACCGTGACTGGCTGCTGGGTCTGTTTCTGTGCCGCTTCCAACCCTTCTGCTGACCCAGGCCTCTAACGCGGCAGCTCTGCGGCTAATCCACTCAGCCACGAGGCTTTCAAAGCGCACGGGCTCAATACGTGTCACTAACCTCGGCTCCGACCACTAGGCCACACTCCCCGCCCAGAGTCTGGACTCCTGCTCGCCACTGTTCTCCTGCAGCCTAGCAGTAGTTTGCAACCCACTGGCCAAGCGTGCGTCAAATCCTCCTCTAGTGGCTAGGCTGCAGAGCGTGTTATTTATCATGATTATTATGGTCACGCCTAAGGACCAATCAAGAACGGGCCCCTACTGTGCCAGGTGCTGTACAGACGTAGGGCAGTCGCTGGTCCCTGCCCCGAAGAGCTTACAAGTGAAATAGAGCAGCCAGACCCGGAGCAGGGACGGGATAGAAACACAGAGCCGTGAGTTAGGAGGGGATCAGCTGAACAGGAAGCAAAGGGAAGGGCAGGGGATGAGGGGGACAGGGCAGGGGCGAGGGAACGTTCTCTGAATGTCCCAAGGTTCCTGCTTTGGCTGCTTTCTGCTCTGAGCAGCTGGAGTCCCTGGCTGGGTCCTCTCGGCAGCTTTCCCCTCCAGCCATGGCTGCGTCCGTCACTCAAACACCCCCTTCCGGACCATCGGGCCCCGATAATTTGTACTGGCTTCCCGCCCCCGTCGGCCCTGGCCAGGAGAGGTGGATGGCTAATGCTTTAGTCCAACACAAGTCGCTGGGCGCAATCCAGGCATCACTGGGTGAACTTTAAGGGCTGGTGCTATACAGGAGGTCAGACTAGAACAGGGAATCAAATAGCCCCTCTGTAAAGCTTATGTGGCAGAGACCCTCCATTTAGAGATGCAGCCCAGCCCCCGTCTCTTGGGGTCCAGTTACCAGATGAAGCTGAAATCTTAACGCTGTTTCGCTTCAGCTGGTGGGAAAAAGCACAGCACCCCCCCACCCCAGTGATTACCCTGGCATGAGGCGGGCATCAGACCCGGCCGAGCCAGACTCACTCACTGCGCACAGGCATGGCAGGGGGAAACAGGCCCTAGAGGGGAGCAGACCCCCCCCCCGAGAGCCGGGCCACCTGCCCTATGCCCGGTGGGTGCCCCCGGCACCCAGCGACTGATGTATTCATCTCAAGGCAGCAGGTCTGATCTCAAAGGGCTCATACGGTGCCCCGGGAGCCGAGCTGGACTAAGTGCAGCGCGCTGTAGGGAGGGTGGAAAAGCTGGCTGCACCCTGCCCTGGGGCGATGGCGTGGGGCTGGCTACGCTGCCTCTGTAGTGATCCCCCTTGCACTGGGGGGAGCATCCCCCCTCGCTGCTTGGCACCTGGCAGAGCCAGCAGAGCTCTGGGCAAGTGAGCTACAGTCTAGTCCTTCCTGTGCGTCAGCGACAGAACTAGGGTCCAATCAGCCACTCCTGTGAGGTCTTTAAGGCCCGGCTTGACAAAGCCCTGGCTGGGATGGTTTAGTTGGGGTTGGTCCTGCTTTGAGCAGGGGGTTGGACTAGAACCTCCTGGGGTCTCTTCCAACCCTAATCTTCTGTGAGTCTATGAAACTCTCTCATGCCCCTGGGCCTGGCCCAGTGTATCAGACTGGAACGTAGCCAGCAATCTGGTTGACACACTACCGAGGGCCTCAGTTATTCCTTTAGTCCCGGGGATGCTGAAGGAGAAGGAAAAGACCCAGCTTGACTCTCAGCTCCCAATGGGTGTCTGTAGGAAAACGAGCTGTCTGGTCGTAAATGGGGCCCATGTGGTGTGGAATCACCGAGTTGCCCCAATCTTGCCATCTCACAAGGGCGGAATGACGCGCACTTATAAACCCTTTCGCCTCCAGTGTTGGGGCAATTCATGGAGTCATTTCAATATGATAAAATTCTGGGGGGTGAGGGGGGTTATGGTTTTTCCTCAAAAAACCCTCACAAATAACAATGTAAGTTTTATTTTAAAAAAGCCATTTTTGGGGGCTGGAGAAAAAGCGTTGATGAAAAAACCCGTCAATCCCGCTCTAATTCTGACGGAGTCTTTCACGATTTCCGCAGGACCCAGCCTCGTTCAGCGCGCAGGCTGGACGGCCCCTCGGGGAAGGGGGCAGCGTCATTTAGCACCTGCGAAGCATTTTATGAGCAAGACATTCGGGAGGCAACTTCGGTGTCACGTCTGGGCTTCGTTCCAGGGGAGGGGAGAGGTGGTGGGAGATGGAGAGCTGGAGGGGAAGGGTTACCAGACAGAGGGGTGGAGAAAGGGACGAAAGAAAGGAAAAGAAGGAAGAGAAAGAGGAAGGTGAATAAGCGTCTGGGAGTCCCGGAGGCCACCGATCCATTGCCTGGCAGCTGCCCCGATTGCTGCTCCGTTAACGAGGTGATGGGGGGAGCTGCAGACAGGGCCAAGCGAAAACCGACACAGATTAAAAGCGGTCTGGCTACCTAAAGGGCTGGGAAATGAGACGCCCGGGGGAGGCCAGTTGATACCGGTGATTAAAAGCGCTGGGTATTATTACTGATCGGCGAGAAGGGAGGAGTAGCCACAGGGGCCTTTCATGTGGCGTTTCCCCTCCCGCCACCACATCCCAAGTCCCACCTGCCCCAGAGCAAAGCCGTGTCTCACTCCTCCACAGCTCCTGTTCACAAGGGCCGGTCAGCTGAGCAAGGACCAGACACAACGCCACGTGGCTGAGGTGCCCCGGGGTGGCCTCTCCAACACCTTGCGAAGAATCCCGTCCGGCGAGTCCCGGTTCATTTCCTCGCCAAGCGCACTCAGATCCCAACAGGCCTTGAGAAGCCAGGGCTGGTCTGACGCGTGCTGTGTGAGCTGCTGTAGCAAAGACGCGGTGGAACGGATGCTCCCTTTGGGACCATTTTAAAAGGAACTTCCCAGGCACGGGGAATATTTTGGCATCTCTACAGGATCAATCCATTCAAACAGCATCGCCCTGGCTTGTCACTGCAACCCCTCTGGGACGGGGCACCCGCTGCTTGGCACAGACCTATACATCCGGGCAGTGTTTCACTCCACCACCTTCGACGTACGAGTGCAGTCGCAGGATTTTCAGTGCCCCTCCGTTTTACTGCCCCTTCTCCAAAGGTGGGGGGAGCAGAGATGCCTCCTCCCAGAGAACTTCCTTTTGTCAGCCCTACTAGCCTTTCTCTCTCTTCTGCTCCTTCTCCCGACACGGCCTCCCTGTGCTCTTCTCTCCAGCCTCCTCCTTAAGGGGCTCATTCGCTTCCCCACCCCAATCTGATCTGATCTCCTCAATCAGGCCCAGGCTGCTCACCGGTGACCAGAGTGCTGGCTCAGCTGCTGATTCCTTCCACTCAAACACAAACTGCTCGTCTCGTTTCACGGCCTATCCCCGCCTCGGCACTCGTTCGCTACCCAGACGCTGACGCCCTACTCTGCTCGGCCAGAGACGCCGGCCTCCGGCGCCCGTTCGTGACATTTTCTAACACGCATCTTCGTGCCTTCTCCAGCGCGGCCCCTCACGCTCCCCGTAAACATCAGCAAAACCACCTCGTCACCCTCCTCAAAACTCCCCTTCGCCATGAGCCTGAAAAAAACCTAGATGCCGGTTAGGCAGCTGGTGTGCTGATACCGTCTGCTGCCTGTTCTGCCGACCGGGATTGTCTTGTGTTCCCCTGGCTGTCGCAATGACCTGTTGTCTCTCAATGTTAACCTTAGACTGTAACTCTTTGGGGCAGACACTGTCATTGGTCTGGATATAAGTCGACAGTGTGCCCTTGTTGCCAAGAAGGCTAACGGCATTTTGGGCTGTAGAAGTAGGGGCATTGCCAGCAGATTGAGGGACGTGCTCATTCCCCTCTATTCGACATTGGTGAGGCCTCATCTGGAGTACTGTGTCCAGTTTTGGGCCCCACACTACAAGAAGGATGTGGAAAAATTGGAAAGAGTCCAGCGGAGGGCAACAAAAATGATTAGGGGGCTGGAGCACATGACTTATGAGGAGAGGCTGAGGGAACTGGGATTGTTTAGTCTGCAGAAGAGAAGAATGAGGGGGGATTTGATAACTGCTTTAGAAAGAGGGTTCCAAAGTGGATGGATCTAGACTGTTCTCAGTGGTACCTGATGTCAGAACAAGGAGAAATGGTCTCAAGTTGCAGTGGGGGAGGTTTAGGTTGGACATTAGGGAAAACTTTTTCACTAGGAGGGTGGTGAAGCACTGGAATGGGTTACCTAGGGAGGTGGTGGAATCTCCTTCCTTAGAGGTTTTTAAGGTCAGGCTTGACAAAGCCCTGGCTGGGATGATTTAGTTGGGGTTGATCCTGCTTTGAGCAGGGGGTTGGACTAGATGATCTCCTGAGGTCCCGTCCAACCCTGATATTCTATGATTCTATGATTTGGGTCTGTACCGTGCCTAGCCCAATGGGGCCCTGATCTATGCCTTGGGCCTGGAAATGCTGGGAGAATCCAAGGAACAGATAATGTTACTAATCTGGGCAAACCACGTTGCCATGGGATTCAGGATAGTGCCCATCTGGGATGGTTGGTAGACGTCCATTGCGGACAGTGAGCTGCCTACACTGTACAGCTGACCCGATTCAGACCCAAGAAGGCGTTTGGCAGCTGGGAAAAGAGAGGAGCAGTGATAATGCTGCGGGGGGGAAGGTTTGGAATTTGGGGGGGACAGACCCAGGGTTACAAGTGGGAGGGTGGGAGAGGACTCAAGCAGGGAGGGCCTCCTCCCAGGAGGGTGCAAAGGTGGGGTTGGAAGTTGGGGTGTAGGATAGCTTGGGGGTGCAGGAAGGGGATCCATTTTCAGTGTGATTTCCAGTTATTATTTATATGGTGGGAGCACCTGGAGGATCAGGGTGCAAGATGCCGTACAGAGAGAAAACGGCCAACGTGCTTAAAGAGTTTATCAGCTAAGAGCCAAGGGGGTCAGATTTTGCAGGGTGGTGGGGTTAGCAGCTGGGTCGGGATTGTACAGTTTGACGAGGGCCTTGGCTCGTTAGCTGCTCAACTGCACTGTCTGGGACGTCCAGCGCTGACCCGGGCAGCTGCGTCACGTTCTAACCCGTCTTTCCTGCTCAAAGCAGTGCTGGCCGGCTAGTGCACTGCTCTGTCCTTAGCCCTCGCTCTCCCCGCTCATGTCACCCTGTCAGGGGGCTGCCAGCAAATCACAGTACAACGGCTGTCGCGGTACCCGCAGGCTTTCCCCAGGGCACCCCACAGAAGCAGCTGAGTGTCAGACACCCCCCGACCGGCTGGCTCTAGCACATCGCTCGGCGGGGTGAAACACTAAGGGGTTGTGGTTATTTCCAAGGAGACCTCAATCTGCTGAGGCAGATGCTCTCCTAAGAAACGTTCCCCCTTCACCTGTCCCATGGGCAGGGATGCTCCCCCTGGCTGAAGAGGCCTGAGCAGCTTAGGAGAATGTGGCCACCACAATCAGGACAAGATGAAGGCATCATCAAGGAAGCAAGAATATCTGCTCTTACCAGGAGCACCAGGATCATGGGGCCTTGGTAGATGTAATCGGTATAGACTCCTGCTCGCTTCCCGAACCAGCATCTGCAAGTCAAGTGAACAGGGCGGTCAGCAATGAATCTAGGCACAACTTCCTCAGAAGAGACCCTCCTGAGGCCTTGTTTACATGGGACGTTATATCGGTGTAAGGTAGGGTGTGAATTTAAAGCATAATAACTCGTTGGGTATAACTCCCCATGTGGAGACTCTTAATCCGGAATAGAGGCTTGTCTACACCTGGAGTTATTCTGGAATAGCTATGACTGATCAGCTCCATGTGTGGATAGGCTTCTTCTGGAATAAAAGGACCTTGCTCTGGTTTAGTTGAATTTAACTAAAGAGGAATCAGGCACTCTTATTCTGGAAGAAGGGGGTGTACACATGGAGTTAGGAAGAGCAATGGCACTTTAAATTCACACTTCACCCTAATCTGAATTAAATTTCGAGTGTAGGCAAGCTTTAAGAGGGCCTTAGTTATGTTGCGGGTTAGTTTATGTTGCTTCGGAAGTAGTCTAATCTAAACTGAAGAGACCCCGTTCTCCAGGAATTACAGCCTCCACACAGGCAGTTAGAAGGGTATAACCAAAGCGGTGGAAGTATACAAGTCTAACATCCCATGTGGACAAGTCCAGAGAGTGTCTACCCGGGTTTTGCCACCCTTTAAGCGCATCTCAACCGGTGCATCTCCTGTGGGAGCGGGAAAGCTGCGGCTGAAAAACAAGGCAAGTTGTCAGGCGCCGAAATGGGCTAATTTTAACACCACAGTTCACGTGATGAACACATCACGTTCCAGCTAACACATCACGTTCCACGTGTCCTCCCTTAGCAGGTCTCTGTGAAAACAGCACAGGCGGAGGCAGTGTATAACTGCTGGCAGATTAAATCCCAGCTCCATTTAGCAAACACTTTGTAGGATCCCAGGCTCAGGCTAACGTCTCCCCTTCAGTCCTCACTTATCATGTCAAGGGGAAAGCCCAGCGGCCGCCAGGCACTGAGCGGGACTAGGAAGAATCTTGTCTGTCTTTCCCCACCTTCTGCATGTAGCCGTCCGTCCGCAAACGCTTTAGGGTGGGAACAGAGCCACCTCTTTGTTTGTACCGCAGCCATCCTGAGCAGCGCGTCAATATCAATATTTCCCCGATGATAATAGACGTCGTAGAAATCAGGCTTACTTCTCATTGTCATAGTACAGCTTTCCAAGGGCCCAGGCAATAATGATCGGAAAAGGGATACCTGCGAGGAAAGAAACAGATCGGTCTGAGTGGCAGAAGTACGGATGAAGGTCCTGGGAAGAGCTACTCCAGATTCCTGACCAGGACTCTGAGGGCACTCGCGAGACGCTGCCCCCAAAGCGCTGGCTCGGGCGGAGCCGGTTGGAAGATGGTTTCTGATGGAATTTGCAAATTCAAAATCTGGAAATTGGGACAAATGCATGTGATGTTTTCATGAACGTTCCCCCTCCGCCTCCTTGTTTTTTCAAGCCAATATCGGGCTGGCTTGGAAGTGTGAATGACAAAATAAAAACGAGGTGAACGTTTTGAAACAAAGACAACACGACTGGGGCAAAGAGTCCGTTCAGCCAGATTTACTGGTGACTCATGAGGATACATTTTAGTCAGCAGCTTTCTCCTTTTTAAGATTAAAGATTTTGTAGCTTGTGAAAGTTATTTCTTTTTTAAAAGCCGACCTTATGTATGAGGGACACTAATACTGATCTTAATAAAGGAATGTGCTCAACAAACACTCTGTAGGCACACTGACATGATTTTAAAAAGAGAGGCCCAACGGAACGTTGATGGGACTTTTGTGCTTGTCTGCTCTGCATGGATCCCCCGCATGCAGCGCTGATGTCCACCCTGGTATCTGCACAGATCCCCTGCATGCAGCACTGGCGTCCACCCCTGGTGTCTGCACAGATCCCCCGCATGCAGCACTGGCGTCCACCCCTGGTGTCTGCACAGATCCCCCGCATGCAGCACTGGCGTCCACCCCTGGTATCTGCACAGATCCCCCGCATGAAGTGCTGGCGTCCACCCCGGTGTCTTCACAGATCCCCCGCACGCAGCGCTGGCGTCCACCCCTGGTGTCTGCACAGATCCCCCGCATGCAGCGCTGGCATCCACCCCTGGTATCTGCACAGATTCCCCCGCATGCAGCACTGACGTCCACATTGGTGTTTTCACGGATCCCACACATGCAGCACTGGTGCCCACCCCTGGTGTCTGCACAGATCCCCCGCATGCAGCACTGGTGCCCATCCCTGGTGTCTGCACAGATCCCCCGCATGCAGCACTGACGTCCACACTGGTGTTTTCACGGATCCCACACATGCAGCACTGGTGCACACCCCTGGTGTCTGCACAGATCCCCCGCATGCAGCGCTGGCGTCCACCCCTGCTGTCTGCACGGATCCCCTGCACGCAGCGCTGGCGTCCACCCCTGGTGTCTTCATGGATCCCCGCATGCAGCACTGGTGCCCACCCCTGCTGTCTGCACGGATCCCACACATGCAGCGCTGGCATCCAGCCTGGTGTCTGCACGGATCCCCGCATGCAGCGCTGGCGCCCACCCTGGGACTTACACCAGCCGATGCAGATGAACATCCACTTGCGGAGCTTGTCGGTGGAGTAGGTGAGCACAATGGCCGTGTGGAGGTAGCAGCCCTCGCCGAACATCCAGAAGAAGTTGGTGACGTGGAAGTAATTGTAGGCGGCTGTGACTAGGCGGCACCAGGCCTGCCATGGTGGGGAGGGACACAAAGGAAGCAGGAGAGGGTGTGTGTTAGGAGCAGACCAGGAAGCGATTTCAGAGTTTCTTCTCCCCGCTGGGCTGCTTGATTCATCTGGTGCTGAACACCGACAGCACACTTCCTACAGGTGCTCAAAGTAGGAAGCTCCATATTACAGAGGGGAAACTGAGGCACACAGAGACAGTGACTTGCCTAAGGAGACCCAGTGGGTCAGTGGCAGAGAACCCAACTCTCTCGATTCTACTTTAGTTCTTATCTAGTCCCTGTTATTGTAGCATCAAAGCATCTCACAATCGTTCATATATTTATCCTCAAAACACCCCCGGTGAAGCAGGACGCTGCTATTATCCCTCTGCGGCACATGGGAAACTGAGGCACAAACTAACCCAAGCGCTCAGTGGCAGAACACAGATTTGAACAAAGGTCACCTTAGTCCCAGGCCAGTCCCCTAACTGCGCCATCCCTGCGCCTCTCGGCTCGCTCCACGGTCTTCCACATACAGTAAATTAACGCAAGGGGTGACCTGCTTGCAGCGTGATACCCACCCCCAGGGCTGACGGCACATGGTGCATCTCACGTGGGCGATTCCCTGCTGAGAGGCCCCAGGCACAGGCATGTTCCAGGGGTGGCCTGGGCATGGACTTGGCTTCTTCTCCTCTGCTATGGTTCATGCCTCTCCTTTCCCCTCCCCTCCCAGAGACCATGTCACCCCCCATCTCCCACAAATCACCGCCCACAACGCCTGGCTGGAGCCGGGCTGACCTGAAAGCGAGGGCTGCTGGGAGAGGGCTAGAAGGGGCCGGTCCTGCTGGACACATCCCAGCCCCGGGTGCGAACTTCGGCAGGGGGCGGTGGCTCAGGAGCGAGGTGCATCAGCAGAGCGGAGGGCAGGGGAGTTTGCCCAGCACCTACCCACGTGCTCAGCTCTTTGCCAGCTGGGAAGAATCCGGCGCTGCCACGGGAAGCAAAGCCCTGGAGCGCCCCTGTGCCCTAGCGCGAAGGGAGCCACTCTGCAGGCGTTTGCAAGGTGGCTTCTCCCCGGGGGTGCTGGCGGGAGCCGGGGAGATTTACCCCTTGGCCTGCACCCCTGGGGGACCCCGCTGGGAGTCCAGCCAGGGCAGCCTGAAGGGTTTGAACCCAAGGAGCTGCACATCCGCCTGCAGACAACTAGCCAGGTCTGTGGGGGTGGGGGGCAGGGGGGAGGAGCCTGGGGGCTCCGGTGCCTCAGTCAGAAGCAGCAGTGAGAGGCAGATCTATGGGCGGGGGGGGGAGGGCCCCTGTCATCCTCCCCAGGCAAAGGTCAGGGGTGCACGTCTCCTCCCCTCTGCACTAACTTGCCGGGGAGGCCTCGGGGCCGGGACGTCTCCTGGAGGCCGAGCGCCAGGTTAATCGCGTCCCCAGAGGCAGGCTGCTCCGGGGGATGAACTCACACAACAGACACAAGCCAGGGCCCTGAGGGGTGGTGATGGGCTCCCCTGTCCCTGACAGCTGTGCTGAGGCTGCTGCTGCTGCAGGTCCCCGGTGGGACTCAGAGATAACGGGGCTGTGAATCCCCTCAATGGGGCCCCAGCAGACCCAGCGGGGCCCCCAGTGGGTCCTGCTGTGACCCGGGGATCTGCCCTCTACACTGGGGGAGCCTGCATCACTGGGATCCAGCCTGAGCTGCCTGCCTGCTGGAGCCGTGCACAGCACCGGTCCCTGCCACGATGCCCGTGCTGGCAACTCCTGCCTCTTTGGCTAGTGCCGCTCTAGCTGCAGCTGCACCGACTTGTCACCGTGACAGCTCTCGGCTGCAGGGCGCACCGCCCAACCGGGCTGGGCAGCAGCTCGCCCACGGGGCCAGGCAACACGTGCCACGTGGGGGCAGCACCACCCAGTGCTACAACTTAGCACGCTGGGTATCGTATACCACCCTGGGCTGTGCCCGGCACGCTGGGTATCGCATACCACCCTGGGCTGTGCCCGGCACGCTGGGTATCGCATACCACCCTGGGCTGTGCCCGGCACACTGGTGTGCAACAGGCACCCTGGGCTGTGCCCGGCATGCTGGTGTGCAACATGGCACCCTGGGCTGTGCCCGGCACGCTGGGTATCACATACCACCCTGGGCTGTATCCGGCACACTGGGTATCGCATACCACCCTGGGCTGTGCCCGGAATGCTGGTGTGCAACGTGGCACCCTGGGCTGTGCCCGGCATGCTGGTGTGCAATATGGCACCCAAGGCAGTGCCAAGTATCCTGGGTGTGTAACATGGCACCCTAGGCAGTGCCCGGGACGCCAGGCATGGAACATTGCACCCTGACCAGTGCCCGGTATGCTGGGCGTGCGACAGTACTTGGCAGTACTTGCTGCACCAGGTGAGCTCAAGCCCACCCTGGGCAGTGCCTGGCGCCCTCGGGATATGTTTCCACTGCACCTCGGGTGTGTGACTGCAGCCCGGGTGGCCAGACCAGCGCTAGCTTCAATCTAGTGAACACATCTAAAAATAGCAGCAAAGCTGCGGTGGCCGGGGGCTTCAGTGCCCCCAGTGCCCGCCGCTCCCCGGGACCATGTGACCAGCTCGTGCTGCTGCAGAGTCACTGTGATTGTTACTCGAGCTGGGAAATGCCCAGCACGCTGGGCGCGTAGCAGCCCGCTGGACTCACCACGTTGCTTTCATGCACGGCTGGGTTCATGGTGAGCTGCACCACGAACCAGGTGGCATTTCGTAGGATGAAGGCTGTGATCAGGTTCCAGTGAATGATGTTCCGCAGGCACCGGATGCTCCTGAGCACACGAGAGGGGAAGGGAAGCGGCTCTTAGGACACCTTTGCCGTTCGGTGTCAAAGCGGTACCAACCTCTGCCCTATCTAATGGTTCCCCCGCCTCCCTGACGTCCACCTGCGGAGCTGGCCAATCAGTGCCACGCGCGGGGGGGGGGGAGTTTGTGGTGGGGGAGCTGGAATTGGGGGAGCCTAACTCATTGTGACCCTAAGAGCACCCCACAGCCAGACACTGTGACACTCATCTCAGCCTTCTACTAGGTGGGAGCAGCTCTTCGTCCCCGCTGAGCCGGGATGCAGTCAAACTGGTGACCTACAAGGGACTTATGGGGGTCCCAGAGCCCAGGCTCCAGCCCAAACCCGAGTGTCTACACCACAGTTTTACAGTCCCAGCCCTGCGAGCCCAAATCAGCTGACTCGGGCCATCCGCGAGTGTTTAATTGTTGTGTAGAGGGACCCTATGTCCCAGTAGAGAGGGGACGTAGTGGTGCCTCTCCACAGTGCTGTGTGTGTGTGTGTGTGTGTGTGAGAGCCAGGACATGCTGGCCGAATCTCCTGAGCAAATCCCCCTGGCTCTGTGTCTGCGAGGCTCCTGATCGTGTGCCTCTGAGTGAGTGTGTGTGTTTGGGGGAGCCAGGACAACACACCAGCCAAGTCCCCTTAGTAAAGCCTCCTGGCTCTTTGGTCGTGCCGGCGGTTGTTTCTGTGGGACAGAGGCCTGTCTCCTTCCCTCTCCACACCCGGCTCATTTCACACAGGCAGCCACGCCACCATCACTTTCAGTCACGGCCACCCCGGGGCCTTAGTCTCTCTCTGCAGGTGCAAGTAACGCCCATTGGCTTGAATCAGGCTGTGTTTGCTGGCCTGGCTCTAAAGAGGAAATGCTCCTGCACTCAGGTCCCTGGGCCGTCCTGCCCCGTGCAGCACAGAACGTCTCCCAAGCTGAGCACCAGCATTGCAGCCCGGCCCAGGGCCGGTCAGAATCCCAGGAACAATTTGCAATTTTGAAAAGCTTTCCCCATCTTGAATTGGGACAAAAAGTAAAAAATTCCAAATTTTCCACCAACTGAAATTCTAAAATTCTAATTTTTTTAAACAAATAAATGAGGTTAAATTTTGAAATGAAAAGTCATTTTCAACCTCGAACTTTTCATTTAGAAAATCTCATAACGGGACGTTTTGACAAATTTGAATATTTTTTTAGAGGGAACTTTTTCAAATCAGATTCTTTCTCACTAACAGTTTTGGTTTGAATGAATCGGAATTTTCCAACAAAAATTGTTTTGTTGAAAAATTGTTCACCAACCCGACTGAGCGGAAAATGACATGAACAGTTCGCCTTTCAGGCAAAGAGGTAGTGATCCGTTCCCCAAGGTCTCCGATTTATAGGTCTGTGTGGAGTGACTGTTGGGGAATATGGACAAGATAGGAAATGCAACAGGGGCTCAAAACAATGCTTCCTAGAACTGCTTCGAAATTTCCTGTCTAAACTGTTTTTGTGTCAGAAAATCAGATTTTTAACTAAACAATTGTTTTTGTCAAAAATGCCTGCTTTCCTTGGAAATTTTGTTGTTGAAAAACGAAAGGCGCCCGGTCAAAATATTTCAGCCAAAACCTGAAATATTTCAGTTTTGATTTACTGCAGCAATGCCTCATGGGAGCTGTAGTTCAGGTGCCTAATGTCCCCATTGTCCTTCATGGGCCAGGCTCCCCGGCTGCTCTACATCTCCCACGATGCACCTTGGGATGGACTCCCATAATGCACCACCCTTCCTCCCCAAGACTGTGGTTCATCATGGGAGATGTAGTCCAATTAGAGAGCCTGGCCTATAGAAGAGAATGGAAGCATGAAGGGCCAAAACTACAATGCCCATGAGGCATTTCCAAATCAAAATATTGAGGTTTTTGGCCAAAATTTGTTGTTATTCGAATTTCTGCTGAAATACTGAAATGTTCCATGGAAAATGTAGATGGAGACAAAAATGTTTCTGACCAAGTCTAGTTCTTCCATCTCAATCCCAGCGAGCCGCACAAGAGGACCTATCTCTGGCTGCACACTGGCGGGAGAAAGGAGGAGAACAAACCCTGGACGCCATTCGGACACCCGCCATGGGCTTCTTGGGTCTCTTACCTCAAGCGCATGAAGAGGACAAAGGCCAGGAGCAGGGCCCCGAACGAGACGCAGTGTCCCAGGTAGTTTATGATGACGGCAATGTGGTAATGCAGCTTGCTCTTCCTCTGAGGGAGAAAAGACACAACAACGGTGGATCAGCTGGAAGTTGGTGGCCGCCGAGGGCCACTGCTTTGTAAAGTGCTTCGGGACCTACGGACGAAAGAGCTCGCTATTGTTATTGTTGTCTCTGCCCTGAGGAGCTTACCATCTCTGTAGCCAAGACAGACATAGGGCAGGAGGAAGGAATATAGTTAACACGTGAGCAGAGTGATGGTTTGCAAACGCCATGCTAGGTTCCCGCTGGGTTTTTCGTAGCATTTCTAACCACTCTGTCCTACTGCCTCTCTCCATCCGGCTCTGGGGGTTTGGGGCCCCCAAGCCTCTTTTAATCCATGCGGCTGCCCTGCTTTAGATTCCAGTCAGCTGCTTGACATCTTTTCTATAGTGCAGGGCCCAGAGGAGCCCAGGGCGGAGGAGCACAATGAATCCGCAGGGGGCGCTGTTGGCCGCAAAAGCCCTGCAAGGAGATGAGACCGAATGTGCACACGAGCCTGCGCTCGATAACGTCTCAGCCCTGCTGCGGGAGCCTCGTTTAACATTTTTTTTTATTAAATCTTTAAGAAAGTGGCAAAAAGGGAAAATACAAGATCTCGGCACAGACCTCATGGAGCCAATCACCAGGATATCTCAAGACAAAAATTCACGGCCTTGATTTGCATCGACATGAAGGCTCTGACAGTGTGGAAGATGTCCAAGCAAGTGTAGACGGAATTCACTCCCACTTGCAGGCCCGTTTACGGAGCGCGAGCTGTCCTTGACATCAATGAAAATCAGGCCTGACATTTTTAAAATGCTCCTTCCCTGTTTCATGTCTAACACCCTCAAGCATTAAACTGGAAAGGCTGGTCAAGCTTTTCAAAGGTGTCTAGTGATTTGGGGTCCTTCAACGTGGGATGCTTTGAAGGAGACACTTGCCCAGGACCTGATTTCCGGAGTATGGGTGGGTCAGCAAGTTCTGAACATCCAGCCTCTAGCTGGCGTCTCAGCTTGAGAACCCGAAGTCTGGGACACCCCCCCGTATCTCAGGCCACTTTTGAAAATCTGGGCTAGAATCTCAATCTACAGGGGAAGGATGGTCTGAAAAATGTAAGCGCTGCCACGCTGAGTCCATCTGGCCCAGTATCCTGTCTCTGACAGTGGCCAGTATCAGAGCTTCAGGGAGAGTGCATAGAACAGGGCCATTTGGAGTGATCCACCCCGTCTTCCTCTCTTGGCTTCTGGCAGTCAGAGGTTTAGGGGCACCCCGAGCATGGGGTTGCACCCTGACCATCTTCGCTAATAGCCACCGATGGACCTATCCTCCAGGAACTTATCTGGCTCGTTTTTGAATCCAGCGCTTTTATAATTAAGGCCTGGGAGGGTGGGGGGCAGCAGTGATAATTGTGCTGTGAATCATGCCCTGTGCGGCCAATGGATTATTTCATGCCACCGTGGGCTGGGATACACTTTGTTCTATTCTGCTCATGCAGCGTGTCCTTTACTCCCTAGGTGGTCACCCTAAAAGCTCCTGGTGCATCGAGATGGCTGCTTGTGAACACGGATGGCTCAGGACGCACACAGTGTGTAACCCACGCTCACTCACTGCGGCATTCTGTCACCTTGTAGCGGTGCCTGAGTCACGTATAGAGAAGTCAGAGACCCTGCTCTGGGCCTGGCTAACAGCACCCGGTTGTTCAAGTCAGGGAACAAAGGTTTGCGTGTTATGATCCAGCAGCCTTAGGTTTGATTCCCTGCTGATGACTTGTTAACCGTGTCTCCTCATCCTTACATGTGCCACTCTTCTCCCTAAAGACGCCCATCCACCGAAGCTTGTTGCTGTCAAACCCTAAAACTTCTTGAAGACACCCGCTTCCTTTTGCAACTTGATTTCCTCTTCCTCCTTCCGACCACCTCCTTCCAACCCCCCGGAACAAGCACGACCTGGTTCAAACGGTCTATGGACACGTACCTCCTCGTTGAGAATCTCCTGGCACTGGGAATAATTGGCGCGCGCTGCCCAGCTCCCGTTCATGAGGCATTCTCTGTACCCGTTGTCTGGAAGAAAGAGACACAAACACAGTGAATAGCACAGGATGCAGGGCGCTGGGCACAAACCTTTTTAAAAAAGAGATTTGCAAGTTGCTATGGCGAGAGTTGCAGGTTGCCATGGCACCGGGCCAACTGGATCTTTTTTCTGTACTCCTGACTCATTGACTTGATTATTATTATTTCAACATGGGAACCCATTTGCCACGTTTGTTCTTTCAAAAACTTTCTTTGCAAACAAGGATGAAAGCGGGAGCCAAGAAGGAAAGAAAGAAAAGCAAATCTAGAGGAAAGGGCTGGCGGTAATTTTCCCTTCATACCGGCTGTTCGCCCGGTTGATCTTCCCTGTTTGTTTCAACGCTTTCTCGGTCATAATGTGAAGCTGGCACCTTATTTCCTGCAATAGCAACTTCCTTAGCATATTGGCAAATTTCATTTTCACAGGGATGACTCTAGGCACCATGAGCTGAGAAGACAGCTCCCATGGCAAGCCCAGAGCAGTATCCTATTAGCGTTAGCACCAGAGGAATGACAGAGCGAGGGGGACATTGCAGGTCTATTATTAGCAAACAAGCCTTTGTGCCCTATCAGAGAAATCGGATTCACAGATTACAAGGCCGGAAGGGACCTGTCATAGGCCCAGGTCCAGAGCTGTGCCTCAGTTTCCCCTTTGGCGATATAAACCAGTCTGATAACCCCTTGTTCACGGCAGACGTTAGTCGCCGATAACCAACAAACTAGAATAAAGAAATACCCCGAGCTTCAGTTTTCTCCTCACCCAGAGACGCCTTTTTCTTCTTGCCACCTCTCATCAGGACATTGCCAGCAGCTCCCCTTGCCCCCAGACTCAGCTGCTTCATCACCAACCACACTGTGGCCCAGTCTCTTGTTCTGCTTTCCCCCCCGTTGGAGAGCTGCATCGGACAGGCCTGGAGCCTGGGTTTCAGAGCCCAGAATGCTGGACAGGCTGGTACGTCCAGGAGTGGCGCGGCTTGCCCCCACCTGCGTGACCCCGCCCCCGCTGGCATGACCTCGCGAGCATGGTGCAGGTGAGGCCATGCTACATGGAGGACGCCATTTTGAAGAGCGCGCCGTGCCGCCCAGCATGACTTCACACGTGTGTGCGCAAAGTCCAGCCAGTGGAGGCGGAGCGGCGTGCTCTTGCCAATGGCATCCTCCATGTGGGATACCAGACAAAAGCTCACGTCTGGTTTTTGTCTCAGCCCCTTGGTGCCAGTGCTAACCCCAGTGCGGTGCCAGGAGGTGCTGGGCTGCAGGCAGTGGAGCGGGTAGAGCAGTAGGGGGTGATCTCCCCTCGGCGACAGTGCTGGTCCCAATGCCCGAGCGCCGCAGCAGGGGGCACCCTCTCTGGAATGAAACACGAAGCTGATACCTTTCCCACGCCGGGATGTGGTTAGCTTCCTCCTGCCGGCTACCCTCCACCTCCGTAGTGCCGGCTTTGCGGTGGGATGGAGCCACAAGCCCTTTGCCATTTGGTGTGAATGCACACAGAACACCTTGGTACCCTGTGCACCCCCCGCCCCCCAGCAGTGAGGCACTCAGATAGCCCAGTGATGAGCATGGTATCCATGTGCCCATAGCTAAATGGCTTAGACAGGGAAACTTGTCCTTTCATCCCCCTCTGGAGGCCTCTGGCCGCTAGACGTGATCACGCGCCATTTGTTTCTCATGCACACTTCACACACACCATCAATTGGGAGGGCTAGATTAGTGATGAGAGATCTGTGAATGTGAATTAGAGACCACACATTACAGAGCCAGCCGTGGAGAATTCACAGGGACACAGACAGCCCTTAGATTGTTTGTTAAATAAAACAAACAAACAACCTCCCCCTCCCCTAGGGTTATTGATGGTTTAATGATTTCAGAGCATCTTCCTGCACACCCCTCGGATCAATTTATGCCCTCAAATGCCACAGAGTTGCGACAGGCAGCGCTGATCCCAAACCCAAGCCTGAGGATAATTTATCGCACTCACCACTCATGTTGCATCTCCGGTCAATATACGGCCACTAGCAGGGCCGGCTCCAGCTTTTTTGCCGTCCCAAGCGGCCAAAAAAAAAAAAAAAAGATGAAGCCCCAATCGGTGGCACTTCGGCGGCAACTCAGCCGTGCCACTTAATTCTTCAGCGGCAATTCAGCGGCGGGTTCTTCGCTCCGAGAGGGACCGAGAGACCCGCCGCCGAATTGCCGCCGAAACCCCTGGACGTGCCGCCCCTTTTCATTGGCCGCCCCAAGCACCTGCTTCCTTTGCTGGCGCCTGGCGCCGGCCCTGGCCACTAGGGCTGTCAAACGATTCAAAAATATCCTCGCCGTTCACCACGAGATTAGACAGAAAGACCCGTGCTTACGCGCAGATTTCATTGCGCCGCTCAACACTAACAGGATACTCATTGCAACGTATTCTAAGTAATTGCGGATGTTTCTCTACATTTGCAACTACGCTGAAAGTGAAAGTGCAACTGTAGTGGGGCGGATTGCCCCACTCCCTGTGAGAATGGGCTGTAGCAGGCCAGGGCGCCTGCGCAGACAGGGCTTATTGTGAGCCAATTAGGGCCCAGTTTAGGGACAGCCAATCAGGGCCAGGCTCAGACATATATAAAGGCTGCCCAGAGCAGGAGCAGTCAGTCTGTCCCAGGCCTTCCACAGGGGAAGGTCAGTCTCCAAGGGAGGAGACTAGCACCACGGACAGCGCAGTGCTGGCCAGGCTCAGGGAGGCTAGGGAGCTTGAACCCGTAGCCTGCCAGGCTGCAGGCCCTGAAGGGAAGGGCCTAGCGGGTGCAAGGGGCCGTAGGGGAAGCGGCCCAGGGAAACAGACAGTGGAAGGGGAGAGAAGGACAGTGAGGCTGACGCCAGAGGGTCCCGGGGCCGGGACCCAGAGTAGAGGGTGGGCCTGGGTCCCCTCCCTTCACTCCTTGCAGTGCACCCAGCCCTTGGTCATAGGAAGCAGCCATATTGCTATGCTAGATCCCTGACAAGAGGGATTGGACTCGGAGGGCGGTTGGACATAGTGACTTGGGTGTGGGACTGCTGATCACTGCCCCCCGGAAGGGGGCGCAGATGGACTAAGGGGCACCGCCGGAGGGCAGTGGCCTCGAAGAGGATGCCGCCGAGCACGCAGCAATGCGGGTCCAGAGATAACAACAGAGGACAGAACGATGGACGGGACACCACCAGGAGGAGGCGCTCCACTGGAAAGAGCTAATTCCCAGAGTCACCAGCAGGAGGCGCCAGGTGGTGAGTCCCAACCTGTTACAGCAACTTACAAACGTCGAAGCAGGAAGGGGCATACGAATGTTTAGCGCATCTGGCACGGAAATACCTTGCAACGTCGGCGATAAGAGTGCCATGTGAATGCCTGTTCTCGCTTTCAGGTGACACTGCAAATAAGAAGCGGGCAGCAGCATCTCCAGTAAAGGTAAACAAACTTGTTTGTTTTAGCGATTGGCTGAACAAGAAATAGGACAAGTGTAGGCTTGAAAGTTTTATATGGTTTTGTTTTTGAGTGCAGGTATGTAGCCCCCCCAAAAATCTACGTTTGTAAGTTGCACTTTCACGATAAAGAGGTTGCACTACGGTGCTTGTATGAGGTGAACTGAAAAATACTATTTCTTTGGTTTATCTTTTGACAGTGCAAACATTTGCAATCTAAAATAATGACATAAAGCGAGCACTGTACACTTTGAATCCTGGGTTGTAACTGAAATCAATGTCGAAAAGCATCCCAAAGCATTTATAATACATGTAAATTGGGGGCCTATTGTTGTTTAGCAGTGCGATTACGACTGCCACGAACCACAACTGTTTTTTTAAAATCTAGTTAATTTGTTTTGCGTTAATCGCGTGCCTTTAACTGCAATTAATTGACAGCCCCGACTGCACCGTTTCTCCACCAAGGCCGCCAGTGCTAATGAACGAGGGTGGAGCGGGTTTGTTAAACAGAGGAGTTGCAGTCAGTCCAGCAGAGGTCTAGGCAGGGCTGCTCTAGGCACCAGCGCTCCAAGCATGTGCTTGGGGCGGCACTTTCCAAGGGGCAGCGCTCCGGCTCCTTTTATTTTTTTGGCTTGGGGTGCAAAAAACTGGAAGCCACCCTGAGCGGAGGTGAGCTGCGGTGGTGGGGGGCACGGGGAGGGCCGCAGGAAGTAACCCTGGGTTGGGAGGCAGAGGAACCACTCCCCCCCAGCTCATCTCCGCTCCACTGCCGCCTGCTCCCCCAAGCACGCTGCCGCTCCGCTTCTCCCCCCTCCCTCCCAGGCTTGCCTGGGAAATTTTTTTTTTCTTGGGGCGGCAAAAAACTTGGAGCCGGCCCCGGGTCTAGGATTGTGATAACCAGGTACCGTGGATCAGAGCTGTATTGGCAGAATTGCCTGGGGATCCCAGGACTGGAATAGCGGGGAGTACTGCAAGCTAGGGGGGAGGCACTTTCCAGCTGTGTGTGTGTGCACGCGAGGGGTGCTGTACTGGGATGAGTGTCAGAAGCCAGGGCAATGTTACTGTGTGTTTCACAGCCCACTGGGTTAACAGTTAATGCTACATTTTTGCAAGACTGGGACCAGTCTACAGGGTGACCAGATGTGCTGATTTTATAGGGACAGTCCCGATATTTGGGGCTTTTTCCTATATAGGCACCTATTACCTCCCACCCCCGTCCCGATTTTTCACGCTTGCTGTCTGGTTACCCAACCTGTGCTCCACAAGGAATCCAAACTGGATGCAAAATCTGGAGAGAACCCAGGAAACTGGATTGGGCTCAGGGCTCACAGGGCCCCTGAGGGGCCCGGGGCAAATTGCCCCACTTGTCCGCCCCCCGCCGGGCGGCCCTGTGGCCAACACTGAAGCAGATTGGCGCGAGGTACAGAGGACTCTTTCCTATGTGCCTGGCTGGTGTGTCTTGCTCACAAGCTCAGGGTCACACTGATCACCAGAGGGGGGTCGGTAAAGAATTTCCCAGGGGACACAGATTGGCACCAATTCAATTCCCTGCCAATGCAGGGGCCTCAGGCTTGGTCTCTGCCTGCGGCACACAGCTGTTTAGTTTCAGGAGGACTTAAATGCTTGAGTCTAACCAAAGTCATTGCGCTCAATACGGGGTAACCGGTGAAATGTACAGACCTATGCTATGCAGGTCAGACTAGGAGAGGTGAAGGTTTGTGGGATGCTTGGATGATGTCTGCACCATATTGTGAATTCTAAAAGTCCCTCAAAACAGCTAAAAAAGCAAAAAATGGGTCCGGGTGGGTCGGGGGTCTCAAACAACACTGCAAATTTGGAGCCACCTTGAGCTTCCTGGTTGTCACTACACTGTACAAGATGGCTACTCAGAGCTTAGTGGTAGGAGTGGGCTAGGGACTCAGCCTGTCCCGCTTTCAACGCCCAGATCCCCCGACACTGAGCTGTAGGAGAATCTTCATTTGCTAGTAGCAGCGCTGGGCCTAAGACACACAGTTGAGTAGCTCTGATTCTACCCGGTAGATTGCAGTGGTGTGAACGTGCACACACACACACATGCACACACACACATACACATGCGCACACCCTCCCCCTCCCAATTCACAGGCCCTTAAAAGGATTCAAGGCAGAGTGACTTGCCCAAAGTCACACAGCGGGCAGTGGCACTCGGGTCTCCGGATGCCCACTAACCGAACCGGGTCAACAGCGGTGAGTGCAAAGCGCTGGCAGATGGGCACATTAATTCCGAGAGTGCCAGGTGCCAGGATGTGGCGAAGGACAAAGCGGTGGAGGAGCTACTGTGTGGGAAGGCCGCTGAGCGGGGGAGAGCGGAAGCGAGTACGTGAATGTAAGCACCAGCTGTCAGATTCCTTTTCATGCTGACTGCACCAAGTGAGGAGCTGGAAGATGCCTGGGCCACGGGTCCTGCTATCGGCTTCAACAGGGCAAGACAAAGGGCCGCTCCTGCTGGAAGCTCTTTAGGGCAGGAGCTGTCGTTTTGTTCTGTTTGTACAGCGCCTGGCACAATGGGATGGTGGTCCATGATGAGAGCTGCTAGCTGCTATGGCTAATGATAAACATCCAACACACAATGCCCAGGCTAGGGCAGTATTGCTGCAGCGAGAAAGGAACTGGGAGGGAAGCTTCCGTTTGAATAAAACCACAGTGATTCCCTCTGAAGGAAGGATGGGCCAGTGGTTAAGGGAATAGCTTATGACTTGGGAGTCCTGGGCTCCGTCCCGTCCTCTGCCACCGACATCTTGTGTCACCCGGGGCAAGTCATGTAGGATAAATCTACACAGCTCACGGCAGCGAGCCTCCCAGGCTGGGCCTGGTGGGGGCTGTGCCAGTGCTATAAAAATGGCCATGTAGCTGCTGAATCCAGGGTCTGAAGCCCACCCCCTCTCTAAGCTTCAGAGCCCAAGCTCCAGGATAGCTCAGTGGTTTTTAAGCCTTGGCCTGCTAAACCCAGGGTTGTGAATTCAGTACTTCAGGAGGCCATTTAGGGATATGGGGCAAAAATCTGTCTGGGGATTAGCCCTGCTTTGAGCAGGGGGTTGGACTAGATACCTCCTGAGGTCCCTTCCAACCCTGAGATTCTATGTTTACTTGGCTATTTTCAGTGCAAGCCCAAGTCTGTCTATCTGGGCTGGGAGGCTCACTGCTGCAGACTGTGTGGACAAGCCCTTCGCCCCATTGCAAGGCCTAACTGATTTAGGAGCCTAAGTTTAATTTTTCAAAAGGGATTTAGGCGCTCTCTAAGAGCTCACATTTAGAGCTGGTGAAGAAATGGGCTCTTCCCCCCCGCCCTCCATGGAAAATGTGGACTTTTCCTCCAAAAATCAAAGATAAGAAAATGTTCCACGGGCTGAGACACTTCCGTGTTCAGCCAAAAGCGTTTGCGATGAGATTTGGAGATTTTCCGTGGAAAACGCTTCCTTGTGGTGAAAGGGCGCCAGTTAGCCAAACACCCGACTCTCCGTCAAAAACTAGTTTAGCCAGAATATTTCCCACGAGTCCTAGTCACATTCTATGGGCCTGACCTAACAGCCCTGCCCAAGGCAAGGAGTGCCAGCGAGGTCAGATCTGCTCTAGGAATTATTTTGGGGGCAGTTCCCTGGCTTGTGTTATACAGGAGGTCAGACTGGTTGATCGGCCTGGTCCCTTTTTGCCTTAGAATCTGTGTCCGTGGGACCGTATGATCCAGTGTTTGCTGGATCAGGGGCTAACACAGGCTGCCACACAACGTGCTAGCCAGACTCACGGCAGACAGGAGATCACTTTTTGAACACACGCATCTCACTTGGCTGCCTTCTTTTGCAAAGGCATCACAGAAGAGGCGGTGGCGCTGGGAGATCCCGTGGCCTCCTCACCTGAGCAGAAGTTGCACACCTCGTGGAAGATTCCCATCCCCGCTCCGCAGGCCCAAGAGGGTCAGCGTGTGGAAGAAATTTCCCAAAGCCAGGTATGTGGAAGGCTGGGGCACTGGGCAAGGCTCCAGCCCGAGACTTGGGTAGACCCAGGTTCCCATTGTTAACTACGAATCTCAATACCTTTGAGGCCTCTCTTTTCCATCTGTAAAATGGGTATATGAGCACTGCCCGACCTCATAGGGGTGTTGTGAGGATGAAGATTGTATGCGGCTCTGATGCTAAGATAATGGGGACCTCAGCTAAGTAAATAGCTCGGAAATGACCAAGGTTCAGCCTCACCTAGTATAAATTTAGCTCATGAAATTGTAAGGAAATGGGAGCCCAAAGGGCATGAAAGTGATAGGAAAATGTGATCAGCATCCCTTACATCTCTGTCCGTGAGCCCAGCTCCCCTCCTAATAAACTGAAGATGCTGGCTAGCGGTGCCGGGTTGCAAAGCCACCAGCGAGGCACTGTAATATGCGTTGCCAAACAATGAAGACATCAAAGCAGAGCCAGGCAGGAGGAAAATAAACCTGCCCAGTTTCACTGAGCAAAGCTACCTTCCCAACAATGAAGTCGCCCCAGAGATCAAACAAACAAATCCACGCGGCCTTGCAAAGAAGCATTGCCGGAAAGTCCCCATGACAACAAGCTGACATCACAAAGGTGGCCTCATCATTAAGTCATTAAATATAACGCCGTGTGGACAATCATGATAATCAGCAGCTTAAGAACCAGTAACGAAATATAAACCCATTATCCTGTTCCCTGGGAGAGCCGGGGATAATTCATGTTTCTGATGGATATTTTTTTTTGGTTGATAATTATCACCACTTTTGAGGGGGAAAAAAGATACCCTTCTCCGTGCCGTAGCCATTAACCAGACTCGAGGTTTCCCCCGCCCGCTTCTCCCCCAACCTCCGGCTCTCAGCAAAACTTCACCCGCCATTTGCAAGCGATTTTCGTTAAAATGCCGTGAACAAGAATAAGCAGGAAACAATTCCCTTCAGGGCCCTTATATCCGAAGGCGCTTGGAAATTTGCACTTTCCTTTTCTCTGTGGAAGGATGAGCCCATTCCTAAACACAGGGGCACAGACCCGCTTTCTACCCACATATTTACTCCTGAGGCTGATCCGGGCACTTTAGATAATAACCTACTATTCTTTCTCTCAAGCACATTAATATGGACCTAGGGTGCTTATTTCCCGCCCCCATGATCTCTGAACACCACACGCGTGCTGGGCAGGTGCCCATGTCAGCTGCAAAAGAAGCAGAAGCTCTTTGGTAGCCATGAGAGAATAACAAGGTATCAGGGGGTTTCCTGTGCCCCATAGCCCTGTGTGTGTGCAACTGATGCCACACTCATCTCTCGGGGTCAGTGGCACTGGTGCGGCCACCCCCTTCCCATTCCCTCCCCCGCCCCGTCAGACCCACGTGCCTTACTTGTGGTGTTGTATCGGACTCCGTGTAAGTATTCGGGGCAAGGGCGGGCCACCAGCTGCCCCACAGCACTCGGGGGCCAGCATGTACCGATCAGGTCTATGGAGGCGTTGCACTGGAGACCTGGGAGAGACAGGGGAGAGGGTTACCAGAGATCTCAAAGTTACCTGCATGGAGCTCCCCCCGCCCCCCCGCAGCACCCCTTGGCGACAGAGCAAAGGGACTGAACCTTGCAGAGCTGTGGGTATGGTGGGCTAGGGGATTTGTTGCTGGCTTCTCACTGTATCGCATGCTCATCCCCAGCTGCTTGCAGCATCCCATTATTCCCTAACACACTGGAAGTTTTCTTGCTCTGAAGCCATCATGGCTGGCCACTGTCCGAGCCTGTTTCTTCACTAAATAAAAAAGGGGTCTCTCTTACGAGATAGCTAACTTGAAATAGCCACAGCGTTGCAAGCTCCTAGTGGAGATGAGGCACGGGGAAGGGTAACCTTGCTGTAGCTGGCTGTGGTGAAACCCTACACCACTGGCTCCTAAACTGCACCGGTTTATGAACCACCTTCTTAAAAACTTGTTGTGAAGCAATGGATGGAACATCAAGCTCATGTACCATCAGTCGCACATGTACTGCGGTGTGGAAGCACCTGCCTTAAACCCTCCCCCTCCATCCTTTATCTCAACCAGCAACTACCGCTACATCATGGTTTCCACTCGGGTTTTACAGCAAGACAGCTAACGTGCAAGAGCTTATCTCATTGTAGAAACACACCTCTTTCCCTACTGAAGGCAAGCCCAGAAACTGGACTAGCTTGAACATAGGTGTGACTGGGGAAATGCTTGCCCTACCCTGGGTCGGAGTCTGTCTGGGGATATAATAAGCAAGCCTGGGTGGACTTGGAATTGGAGGGAGGCGGCAGAGACTTTCAGTCTCAGTTGGGTGGTTCAGCTCCATCCCTGGTGAGAAGGAACCAAAAGTTGTGACAATAAATGAGAGCTTCCTGCTGTCTTATGTGTAATGAGTTGTTTGGTTATGTTTAGAGCTGGTTGGAAAATGGTGTGTGGGTGTGTGTGTATATACATGAATACCAAAATATTTCTATTAGGAAATTCTGCTGCAATTGCCTCATGGGAGTTGTAGTTCACTTGCCTCATGCTCCCATTCTCCTCTATAAGGCAGACTCCTTGGTCAGACTACATTTCCCATGATGCAACATAGTGTCCCCTCATAATGAGAAGAGGCAGTTGTATCTTGGGAGTCCCTGGATATGGTGCATCATGGGAGATGTAGTCCGACCATGGAAGCTGGCTCATGAAGGAGAATGAAGACATGAGGCAGCTGAACTACAGCTCCCATGAGGCACCACGACATCTTATCTAAATGTTGGGTTTCTGACAAAAAAAATCACAAAATTTTCAAAGAAGGCAGAAACATTTCAAGACAAATTTTGTTTAGCTGAAAAGCCAATTTTCTGTTAAAAAAACAAATTTTAATGAATATTTTTCAACCAGCCCTACTTGCAGCACCTGTTATAAAACCCACTCTGAAAACCCACATCTGCTGGCCAAGGAAGGACTGAATGGGCCAAGGAGCTTGATGTGGGGTCTTTCGAGTAGAGCGCTGAGCCCTGGTGGAAAGACACGCACTCACGGTGGCCTTCAGCCTCCACGTCTATAGAAACAGCAAAAAATTCATGTATACACTGAGAGAATAACAAGGTATCGGGGTTTCCTGTGGCACAGAGAGCCCCCTCTGTTGAGGTGTCACCATGTTTGCAGGGTGAAACCTCCCCTTTCCTTCTCTCCTTCCCCCCCAGGTTGCAATAATACTTTATTCCAGGTAATTTAGAATTCAAGTTTCAGTAGGGCAAGTTGGCAGCTGCATGGTTAACAGGGTACAACACATAGTTTTATTAACTCATTTGATGCCAGTAGTTGTTTCACAACCCAGTCCACCAGCGCAGAG
The DNA here is from genome assembly GCF_020497125.1 of Mauremys mutica. Lineage (NCBI taxonomy): Eukaryota > Metazoa > Chordata > Testudines > Geoemydidae > Mauremys > Mauremys mutica. Next base: position 10,173,718 of record NC_059096.1, read on the forward strand.
CACGTACTGAGAAAAAGCAACAGCTCTTCCTTCTGTGGCACCTGCCCCCTTCCCCATTACTCCTTTGCAGGCTCCCCTCCCCTCCAGTGGTCCTTCGGTTGGTTCCTATTCAGTTTTCAAGCACTGGGTCCTCTGGAAGAACCCAGAGGGAGTTTGTGCTTCATGCTGCCTTTGGCGCAGCGAAAGAGGCCTGATTTGTCTCACGATGTTTTGGGCACATGTTCATCGACTGGAGTCCATTCGTGGCACCCGGAATTAAGCATGTTGCTTTCGGGGCTGAAAATAATTCTGCACCCGTAGTGCTATGTGCGTAACACTTTCTGCGTGAAAAGATTTTCGGTGCATTGCAGGCGGAATAATCCAACATCAAATTTTAATGGTGGCTTTAACTCTGACCTCCTTTTCTTGGTGTGGGTTTAGCACTCAGTAAACTGTGGTACTGTACAGGAAATCAGCTCTATCCGGGCCATGGCTAATACGGCTAATGAAAGCACAGTGTGTTAATTTAGGCTTTACTGAGGCCAGATTGCAGAGTTATTTATATATATTTTTAACATAGTACAGGATGTTCTGCAGCAAAATATGTCTTTGTTACATCTGAGGATTAGATACAAAACCGATTTCTCTGTGTCATGTCAACATAATTCAATAATTAACATTCTGCAGTTTGAAGAGGGGTGTGCAACAGACCTTGAAAGGTGTTTGTCTGGTTTAGTGCAAAGCACTTATAGTTATTGAAGATACAGCCGCAGTTTCTGGGCTGAAGCGAGTGGTTTCATTCTTTTCTAACTGGCTTTCAGTAACTCCGCATCTCAAATACCATGGGCGTGAATCTGAACTCAGTTACACCAATTCTACATAGGACTTGAATGGAGTTACTCCATACTTTTGTTGATATGAGAGCAGAATAGGCCCAAGTGTATCTTGGTAGCTGCAGTGCATTGTGGAGGAGCTCTGGTTGCAACTGGACATTTTAATGTTCCTGTTCAGGTGTCTACATTTCTCCTACACTGCGTATGAATAAAGCTGGCCAAAAACAATTGGCCAAAAATTGGATTTTGGATAAAATGCAAATGTGTGGGAAAAAAAAATCTGTTTTTTCACTGAAAAACTAAAAATGGACTGTTTGAGTTTTTGATGAAAACGCAGAGTCCTTTAAAAAAATTGCTGAAAAAAATGTTTTCCTCAAAAAATTATTGCAGGAAAAAAATCATTTCCCGATAGTTCTACATCCGAATTGTAAAAGTGTTCAGAGTTTTGGAAACAATTCCATATTTTTCAGTGGTAAGCTGTTTTTAATTGTAACTCTATTTTTACTAACGTTTATGTTGCTGTAGCAACCTTAAATTGCCCATTCCTTGGGGAAAAAAATCATGGTGGTCATTCTGACTTGCTGTGTGATCTTGGGCAGATCCCATTTAATCCCACGTGCCTCAGTTTCCCCATTTGTAAAATGGGGCTGATCACCTGCCTACATCACAGGGGAGCTGGGAGGCGTGAGGTTTGCATAGTGATGCAGTACTGAAAAATGAGAAGTCAGAATATTTATAAAGGGTAAACAAAATGACCTGAATAACTAAAGGTTTACATAGCTTGACACTGACCCCGGGCATAATAATGGAATGGCGGATATGGTGTGCTATCAATACAGAGTGAAAGGAGGATGGAAATATAATTAATACCAGCCAACATAGTTTTCACGGAACTTAGATCTTGTCAGACAGACGTGCTATTGTTCGGTGAGACCGTTCCAAGCGTGGTTGATTAAGGCAGCTGTCTTGATGTAATATACTTACATTTCCAGAAGGTATTTGACATCCTACCTCGTTACTTTCTGATGAAAGAATTAGCATGATACAAAGCGAAGGCGGGCCCAAAAGAAACGAATTAACACTGGACAGATCTCAACGAGCATTATCAACTAGCAGGAGTGCCGGCGGGCTCTGCCAGGCTGGTACACGCGCCCTGGAGGCTGCCGTTTCTACTGGGGAGCGGAGCCTGTGTAAACCTCCCCTCACTTTTCTACCAGGTAACATCTCCCCCTGGGTAATAGCTGAACACCTTTGGCTCTGCATTGTATCTAAGCATCCCCATGCCTCTGTGAGGGAGGGTACAGATGGGGAATCGAGGCAGAGAGACAGTGGGTATGGCTACACTTGCAAATTTGCAGCGCTGCAGCAGGGTGTGAAAAAACACCCTCTGCAGCGCTGCAAATTGCGGCGCTACAAAGCGCCAGTGTAGTCAAAGCCCCAGCGCGGCTCCCAGCGCTGTCCGTTATTCCCCACAGGGAGCTGGAGTACGGACAGCGCTGGGAGAGCTTTCTCCCAGCTCTGGGGCTTTGACTACACTTAGCGCTTCAAAGCGCTGCCGCGGGAGCGCTACCGCGGCAGCGCTTTGAAGCGCTAATGTAGCCATAGCCAAGGGACTTACCCAAGGTCGCATATGCAATCTGTGACACAGCAGAGACTTCACCCAGAGGCTGGTAAGCCCAAGGGGAGTGACCTACCCACTGGCCCATCCTTCCTCTCAGGGTCCTCTAATGCAACCACTGCTATTCAGGATGAAATAGGCCCCTGCTTCGTCTCCCGCCCTGCCCCTGGACCAGCGTTCAATGGGCCTTTGTCTGGTGGTTCAGATCCCAGTTCTGCCATGCAGCCAGCTCCCCCAACCTTGCTCCTGCGACAGAGTGTTCAGCTGGGTCCCGTGTGTCCGCAGACGAAAGATCTATGGCGTCAGGCAATAAAGAAAACCCCATAAGTCAATCCCGCTGACGGAGCTGCCTGCAGCTGGTGCACAGAGGGCTGAGAGCAGCTGCCTTTCCGGGACTGCAAAGGCCGGGCGGGGATGGGACGTCCCAGCAGCTGGCCTGAGGCGGAGCAGGCGTCAATGCTGTGGCCAGTGGCAGATCGGTTAATATCCAAGCTCAGACAGTGGTGGGGACAGACGGGTCAGGGGGGATTTGGAAGGAACTATGGAGCCCTTTGCCTCTAGGTCACCATCCTGAGCAGCCCTGGGGCAGCTCTAAGCTCTGCAACAGCGTCTCAGCAGCTCACCCAGTGGCTGCCTGCTGCATTGCGAGAGAGGGAGAAGAGGCACTGTGGCTGCTCCATTGGCTGCTTCCCAGCCAGGCTGCAGGAGCCCAGTGAAAGCAGGGAAGGAGCACTGAACCTGGGGTGGGGGCTAACACGGGAAGGCCCCTCTGCTCCAAACAGCCCCGCACCCGGCAGCCCAGGAGCAGGGAAAGGGGGAGAAGATGGACCCCAACAGCCGGTTGTGGCCCCTGACTCGCTGTCCGAGCTCTAGGGGTAGTTTTAACTTCCACCGGCTGGCAGCAGTCCCATAGGGACCACGCGCCATCTGGGGATAGCCGGAGTCCAGGGCGCGGCAGCCACTCCCCGTCCCCAGCCCGGACTGTGCCGGGGGCTGCAGGGATGGGGGCGAACCAGCTGTCAGCTGCATGCCCACGGGGCCCTCCTCCAGCAGGGGACTTGCAGCTGATGTCTGCCCCCTTTGTGTTGCCCGAGGGGCTCAAGGGGATCTGCCCAAAGTGGGGATTGTGGCCCCTCGACCCTGCTTCAGTGATGCACTGGTGCCCTGGCCGGAACGGCCGGATATCCCTGCGGCAGGGTGCTTCACCTGCCTGGGCAGTGCCCGCTCTGTGCCCACAGGGACATCAGTCTGGCACCCTTCCCATGCACTGCGCTCAGCGTTGTGTGCGTGTGACATACAAAACGAGCCGCTCAGCACTCTCGGGGGCAGGCAGCCGGGCCGCGGGAAGAAAGAATCCGTCCAGGCCCTAAACATGGGCTGGGCCCTCCCTGTCCTCGGCTCCTGTAAGCGTCACAGGCCTGACCGGGAGGCTGGATCCTGACTGACAGCACCGAGCCCCAGATCCTGGGAGTTAGGGGCTTTGAGAGCTGTCAGCAGCTGGGCCTTGCCCCCTCGTCAGGAGGTGGCCGAGGGCTGAAACTGGTCACCAGGCAACTCCCGCTGAATGCGAACAGGACCCTGAAGCAGGGGATGTGTGGCAGGGGCTGACATCAGAGGACTGGAGGGCCCAGAGCCACTCCCAGTCAGCCGGAGCGGGACGGAATATGAATCTAATTCACAGCCCAGAAGCTGGCCTGGAGGCACACGAGCCACACCAGATTTCAAGGAAATCAGATTAACTGTGCAGATTTTACAGTCTAAACCTTAACTAGAGCAGAGCTGGTGGTCTGCCATAGTAAAAGAAATGGATGTTGCTTGGTGAATTATTTAAGCTCAGTACCAATGTGGACACAAGAACAAATGGATATAAACTGGACACTAGGAAGTTTAGACTTGAAATTAGACAAAGTTAGACAAATTTCTAACCGTTAGAGGAGTGAAATTCTGGAACAGCCTCCCAAGGGGAGCAGTGGGGGCAAAAGACATATCTGGCTTCAAGACTAAGCTTGATACGTTTATGAAGGGGATGGTATGATGGGGTAGCCTAATTTTGGCAATTAATTGATCTTTGATTATTAGCAGGTAAATATGCCCAGTGGTCTGAGATGGGATGTTAGATGGGATGGGATCTGAGTTACTACAGAGAATTCTTTCCTGGGTGCTGGCTGGTGAGTCTTGCCCAGATGCTCAGGGTTTAGCTGATCGCCATATTTGGGGTCAGGAAGGAATTTTCCTCCAGGGCAGATTGGCAGAGGCCCTGGAGGTTTTTCGCCTTCCTCTGCAGCATGGGGCACGGGTCACTTGCTGGAGGATTCTCTGCACCTTGAGGTCTTTAAACCACGATTTGAGGACTTCAATAACTCAGACATAGGTTAGGGGTTTGTTACAGGAGTGAGTGGGTGGGATTCTGTGGCCTGCGTTGTGCAGGAGGTCAGACTAGATGGTCATAATGGTCCCTTCTGACCTTAAAGTCTACGAGTCTATGAGGTTCCGTCCCATTTGTGCCTCATGACTAGCTGCTCATTGGCTGCACCTGGCTGCCAGCGTTTAGAGCACTGCTTAGCGTGGAAATGATATTGATCAGATACTAAATGCATCCATGTTTTCTTTCCCAGCCCATCCATATTTTAGAGGGAATTATTCCGCAAGCTGCTTTCTGCAAACACCTGCTCTGGCCTCGGCAGAATTGTTTATACCAGTGACATTGTTTATGTTCTTCCCAGCATGCCGACAATAAGAGGCCGAGGGGATCTCTGCACACGTGTGCGTGCACTGGCGAGTTACACTGGTGCATACCGGCGGTGCTCGGGTGCAGAATGCCTTCCTCTGCGTTGAGCGTGCGTCGCTTTGAAAGCAGCACAGACTCGATTGGGAAAAAAGCGCTGTTATCACTGAACAAGGGTATCCACACAGGCATAACCACAGCAGGCTAATGAGATTGTCAGAGGTGTGCTGGTAAATCTCCCCATGTTGACAAGCCCTATTCATTAATTGAAACCTGTTCCTAACCGACTTAAGATAAACCAACAAAAAAGTAGGATTTAAACCGAAGTAAGAGCGTCCACACTGCCTTTGGCAGCGCAGTTTACAGCTTAAGCTGGTGCAAGTCCGAGCCCCGAGTTGGAGAGCTTGGTCCTGTCTTCGTGATGGACGAGAGGTCCAAACCCAGATACAATTCGCCCTCAGTCTGAGTTGTGGGCTGGCAAGGAGCTCAGGGAAATGTGGGCTTGCCATCAAGAAATGGCTCCTGATCAACTCCCTGTGGAGGCAGTGGAAACGCCAGCACTGGAGCTATTTCAAACTGGACTGGAGAAAGCCCCCCCAGAATATCTAGCAGTGCAGGGGTTATTTCTCCACATGCTGGTAGGTGAGTTTAAAATCGGTTCCAGCTCTCAGATCCATGTTTGCTGCTCCCTTCTGTATCTCACGTTGCTCACAGAACCGGTACGACACTCTGACACAGGGCTCTGTGATGAGCACGTCCGTGAGCCAGAGATCACATGCACGCGGCTAGCAACACGCCAGGTTTACACCATGTACGTCTCTTTCTTCTTCCTTTTTGCAACCCCGGGGGAGAAATGTGGCTTTGACGTGACTAGCTGGTGTCTATACAATGTAAATATGATACACACGGTTCTGGCATGTCACAGCCTCTCAGTCTCAGCCAGCTAAACACCGACGGTGCCTTGTGAGCCCAAACTCTGAACTGGTCCTCAGTTCTTACCCAGCTAAACTCTCCCTAAAGCGAATGGGAGTTCTGTCTGCAGATGCCATAACCTTGTGTCATAGGGGGAAGGAGATGGAGCTCACTCAGGGGCTGGTCTGAGATAAGGGGACGAGCTCCCCAGGCTAAGGACCATCCCAAACCTCGCCACCTTCTGCTCTGAGTGCCAGGAGCACTTCCTCAACTTACCTTCTCTTGCACAAACACACAGCAGTGTGGGTGTTGAAATCCCCCCCCCACAGCACAAAATCAAAAGAGCCCCCTCCACTGCGCACCCCATTCTGCCCCTGCGGAGAGGATGAGAGAGAGAACCAACCACATGTGCCAGATGTTAGTCACATCGCTTAGTGCAGATGTTCGGGTAGGATGGTGCAGGGGGTAGGACTAGCATAAAACAGAGAGGATTGATGGGTTTCACCCTTGACGCTTGCAGGATGAAACACTCCTCTGTGCAAAGAGCCTGCACAAGGCCACAACTGGCCTTAGTGGGAGTTAAATGCTGCATATAGCCATGCTGGTTCCTCTGCCCAGTGCAGTGGGAATTACAGAGCTCTCTGAGATCCCCAGAGGACAGCTGTTATACAGCCGGGGTCAGCAAAGACCCCTACAGCATATGTACAGCACGGCCACAAGTCCACAAAACCACCCATGCTGTCAGCTCCATGATGGGCTGTCGGCACCTTCTGAGCTCCCACCTTCTCCGGCGGGAGCTCTCCCTGCAGCCTCCGCAGGAGAAAGGTGGAGACAAGGGTACTGCGGAATCTCCCCCAGCTCAGTGGCCTGCAAGGCCTGCTGGCTGGTGACCGTATACTGTAGCTGGCATAACTGATTTGCGGGGTCCTCCACCCCTTGTTGCCAGCAAGTTAAAAACTTGCCAGCAAGTGAAAGAAGTACAGGCTGGATGAATGGACTATAAGGTGGATAGAAAGCTGGTTAGATCGTCTGGCTCAATGGCTAGTGATCGACGGCTCGAGGTCTAGTTGGCAGCCCGTATCAAGTCGAGTGCCCCAGGGGTCTGTCCTGGGGCCGCTTTTGTTCAACATTTTCATTAATGATCTGGATGATGGGATGGATTGCACCCTCAGCAAGTTTGCAGATGACACTAAGCTGGGGGGTGAGGTAGATATGCTGGAGGGTAGGGATAGGGTCCAGAGTGACCAAGACAAATTGGAGGATTGGGCCAAAAGAAATCTGATGAGGTTCAACAAGGACAAGTGCAGAGTCTCACACTTAGGATGGAAGAATCCCATGCACTGCTACATACTAGGGACCGACTGGCTAAGCAGAAAAGGACCTGGGGATTACAGCAGACGAGAAGCTGGATATGAGTCAGCAGTGTGCTCTTGTTGCCAAGAAGGCTAATGGCCTATTGGGCTGCATTAGTAGGAGCATTGCCAGCAGATTGAGGGAAGTGATTATTCCCCTCTATTCGACACTGCTGAGGCCACATCTGGAGTATTGTGTCCAGTTTTGGGCACCCCACTACAGAAAGGATGTGGACAAATTGGAAAGAATCCAGTGGAGGGCAACGAAAATGATTATGGGGCTGGGGCACAAGACTTATGAGGAGAGGCCGAGGGAACTGGGCTTATTTAGTCTGCAGAAGAGAAGAGTGAGGGAGGATTTGATAGCAGCCTTCAACTACCTTTAGAAGGGGCGTTTCAAAGAGGATGGAGCTCGGCTGTTCTCAGTGGTGGCAGATGACAGAACAAGGAGCAATGGTCTCAAGTTGCAGTGGGGGACGTCTTGGTTGGATATTAGGAAAAACTATTTCACTAGGAGGGTGGTGAAGCACTGGAATGGGTTCCCTAGGGAGGTGGTGGAATCTCCTTCCTTAGAGGTTTTTAAGGTCAGGCTTGACAAAGCCCTGGCTGGGATGATTTAGTTGGGGTTGGTCCTGCTTTGAGCAGGGGGTTGGACTAGATGACCTCCTGAGGTCCCTTCCAACCCTGAGATTCTATGATTCTAATCCAGGAACTAGCGCCCTCTCCATTACGTCCCTCAGTGCCCCTCTGTTTGAGTCCATTTATAGAGTCTCATAATTCATGGACTAGCTTAAGATTTAGAAGACCTGGGTTCTAATCCCTGCTCCACCTAACTTCCGTGTAACCTTAGGCATGACACGTAGCCTCTCTGGGCCTCAGTTCCCCATCTGTACAATGGGGAGAACCTCCCTGCCCTGCCTCCAAGGGGGCTTGTAAGGCTAATTCCATTAAAGGTGCTGGAGAGCCTGGAGATCTGCTGCTGAAAAGTGCTATAGAAGAGCTTGGGGGTGGTGGTCTTCTTGCGACAGGGCGAATGGAAGGTGTCTGACCGACCTTCTCCAGCCCAGTCATTATTCTGTGGATCTCCAGTATGTCCTCTCTTAGGTCTGGTGTACACACAGCTTTTCTATACCTCTGTAAGCCACAGGTGTGATGTATAGTTAGAGCAGTGCAGCCCCTAGTGTGGACGCAGTTACACTGGCATAGCATGTTGTTCCCTTTTAGGGAAAAAGCTATACCAGTACAACACTTTATTCCAGTATAACTGTGTCCATCTTAGGGGGTTGTACAGCATTAAATATACCAGTCTAGTTAAAGAGGTCAAATGTTTGTGTCTGGCCAAGTTCTTATTCATCTGCTCTCTGCGCTCAATGGTTCCAATATGTTCGGATAGAATTTTTTCCAGACTTCTGATCATTTTACATCACCCGTCTCTGAAATCCCAATTTAGTTCCTCGGCTTGGTACGTCTATATCTGTGTGAAAGACGTGCGAGACTGAAGGGGAAAGAAATGCTGATGTTGTTAATTTGACCTTTATGGATTGAAACTCCAGCAGCACCCCAAGGGAGTTATGCATTGCTGAGAAAGCGAGGGCACGGAAAGAGATTGCCTCAAGGTAACATTCTCAGGGATCTAAGCTAGGGCTGGGACAGCGTTTTTGATCAAAATGTGGGCTTTTTTTTAATGAAATGCTTTGCAAATCATAGCAAAGTATTCGGAAAAATAACCATATTAGCTCAACTGTGCCAATTGTTTGCCAAAACACAAATTTTGTTTGGATTTAAAACCAACCTTTTGTCGGGTTTTAGTTTTTTTTGATGACACATTTTAAAAACAAGCTCAAAACCTACATAAAAAAGAAAAAAAATCACACGTTTGTTTTTATTTCTATTGGATTCAAATAAAAACAGACTTTTGTTTAGAAAAAATCCATTTGCTGAGTTTCTCTGAAAATCTGGCCCTCCCTGGCATGAAAACTGCAGTGTGCTAAGCATTTCGGGAAATCTAGCCCCAGTCATGAAATTTTTGCGCTGAGCAATTATGAAAATATAGTCCCTGGAACCCAAAGAGCTTTAAACAGTATGTTCTGCTTCAATTGCTTCCACCAGCCCCAGACGGCAAACTACGAATGAATTGTGCATATTGCCAATTAGAAAATGAGTGGGGTTTCCACTGGAACTTTCCATGAAAATGAAAAAAAATCTTTAAAATTTTTTGCTGTGTTTGGGAAAAACATCAGAAACCACAAAATGTTCATCCGAAAACTGTAAACTCCCAAGTCTTTATAATCTTCAGCCAAAATTTGTAGGTTGCGGAGGTTTGATTTTCTGACAAAACACGGGAAGTTTTCAAGGAAAAAGGACACACATTCTGTGACAATTTTTGATAGGTCCGAAATCCAATGTTTGTGACGTTTTTGGATCAGTCCTTGTGGTGTAGCACCCCCAAGCTCCCGCCTAAACCAAGGTCTGCCCAGTTGAGAAGCTAAAACAAGATGCCAAAAGGAGGCGGCTCGCTCTCAGTGCATGGTGCCGATCTCCATGAAATGATTGTCTCTCTGCTTCCTTTTGTGTTTTGATCAGCAATGGAATAGCTACCAAAGTTGCTGAAATTTACATTGTAGCCATTCAGCTTCAGAGTTAACAACCTGATGCTCGGGATGGTTCACACCTCTCTGACCCATTGTTTCAGGCTGTCTGCAGGCTCTGGCAGCACATGTATAGCTGGCTCAGCAGCAGTGGGACCAGAATAATTGAGGGTCTGATCTCCCCGAAGCTTTGGCCAGCAGGACTAGCTGGAGAGGCCACTAACTGCTTATATTCCACCAACCGCTTCAGCTGGTAGAACCAGAGGAGGAAGCAATTAGCAGGCAACTTCCAGGTCCTCTGACAAACTCCAGTATTTGCCCGAGGACAAGGCAAACACTGCCCCTTCTCCTCCCATGATCCCCACCCTAATAATGCCTGGATCACCATCATTTCAAGGTCTACTCTAGTTATGTCATGGATCTGGGGCATAAGTGTGTCTTAGGGTCTGTCCTCACAGTCATCTCAACTTCTTACTCGGACTGTGATAAATGAAGTGAGGGAGGAGGGAGAGGGACGCTCCCTTTTATGGACACCCAGCCAGCCAGTAGCTATAAAATCCCTCTTAGTAGCTGTTCTCTAATTGCTCTACCTGTAAAGGGTTTAAAAAAAAGTCTCATTGCTCTTCACAGGTAAAAGGAAGTGAGTGGCCACCTGGCCAAAAAAGCCAATGGGAAGGCTAGAACTTGTTAAATTTGAAAAACGACTCCCCTTTTGTCTGTCTGTCGTTGTTCTCCTGGGGAGAGGTGGACGGGGCAGAGCTATGCTGTGAAAAACTTGGGCCAGGTATGAAAAAATCATCAGCGTCGTGCCTAGGAACGACTCATTTAAAACCCCAGATATGTAAGTAGATCAGGAAATGTCTAGGGAGAGTTTATCCCTTTTATTTCTTTATGGCTTGTGGCTTCCTCTGCGCCAACCCCCGGGGCTTTTGCCTTTACTTGTAACCTTTAAGCTGGACCTCAAGAGAGCTATGCTTGCTGCTTAATCCTGGTGATGCGCTTCTAAAATCTAGCAACAGCTGACTTCCCGGATGCATTTTCTTTCCTTTTTTAAAAATAAAAATTTACCCTTTTTAAGGACAGAATTGGGGTTTTGTGCCTTGAGAGGTTTGTGCACATGTTGTTTAATTAGCTGGTGGCAATTCTTCCATCCACGTAGCTACAGCCTCTCGGGGAGGCGGATCACCTTTGCCGCTGGGCGACCCCTACTGACGCATTACAGCGGTGCAGCGCCCTGCACGGGGCCGTAGGTCGGCTTAACCATGTCGCTCAGGGATATGGAATTTTCACCCCCCCTGAAAAATGTAGCTGGGTCAATCTAACTTTTCTGTGCGGAGCTGCCCTTAGTCGGAAAAGCCTTGTAAGGTCTCCATGTCCATGCCCCGATGGAAAATATTGCTGACCCGCCTTTTTAAAATGCTTTCAGTTCTACAGAGGTATCATTATTATCCTCCGCAAGGCGGTAGCACCTCAGAGCCCCAGGGCCAGGGCTGTGTTGTGCCGGGTGCTGTTCAAACACAGAACAAAGAGACGGCCCCTCCCCAAAGATCTTACACTTTAAGAAGAGCTAAACATCGTATTGTTACAGCGAGTCCAACATTATGCGCTGAGAAAGTTTCCTGCCAAAGCCAATATTTTTCTGCCATAAACTATACAAATGATATTTTTTTGGCGAGGAGACATACACTGAAGATCGTGAGGCGTTCACATCCTACCACGACTGGAGCCAGGTAAGGACCGTAGATACTCTCCCACCTGCCTATGTTTTGATCCGGAGCCTGGAAGTCCGGTCTCTGTTCCCCCTTGTCTCCCATTTTCGCCTTTCCACTCTCCTATAGCACGGGGGAGCACCCTCTTCGGTGCCTTGTTTGTTCTGCCAACCCTCTTTGCCCCACACCAGCCAGTTGCCCATGTGTTAACGGTGACTGTGGCAGGGGCATCATTTCAGAAAAACCGGGCAGGGGCATAGCTGGGTCAGCATACACGCAGTGGGTCTCAAACTTGTGTACTGGTGACCCCTTTCACACAGCAAGCCGCTGAGTGCGACTCCCCCCGTATAAATTAAAAAACACTTTTTAATATATTTAACACCATTATCAATGCTGGAGGCAAAGCGGGGCTTAGGGTGGAGGCTGAAAGCTCACAACCCCCCCCCTGTAATAACCTCATGACCCCCTGAGGGGTCCCAACCCCCAGTTTGAGACTCTCTGACATAGAGAACAATTATGCCGTGCAATTATATTATAGCCTGTGAAGTCTGGTTGGGGGTCAAAAGGTGGAGCATAGAGACCTATGAAAAGTCTGAAGGGGGGAACAAAGGTTCGGGGCGGCAGCTGCCCCCCTGGGCCCATAAGCAAATGACCCCTCTGCTCTGTGGCTTCTCAGAGGGTAGACCTGCCTTTAGAATCTGTGCAGTGCTGAGGATCAAGGCGTAAGTGGCTTCCTGCACGCAAAGAGGGTAAATTCAAATGAACCCCCTTGGCGCAATTGCCACAACAAGGCATGGAGAGCTCTACACACAATTCCACTGGAGTGGCTGCTGCTGAGCAGTTTGGAAAAGCATCGCCCCCTTCATTGGAAAGAGGCTTTTAAAACGGCAGTGATTTTTCCCCTAACGAAGGGTCAGGGCTGAAGAGGTCCCACTGGCAACATTCAGAGCTGCGGTTTGCGCCAGGAATTAGCACGAAACCAGGCTCCGTTTTGAGCAAAATGCCTGACCCGTCTCACTGCAAATAGCTCTCCCGTAACAGCCGCTGTAAAAAGCCAGCTGCCGGGTGCTTCCCCGGAGAGAATAAATCCTAATAATAAGGCATAACGCCCCACTCCCATCATACTTTCTTTAGACCGGTGTTATTCAAGCCTTCCAGGTTGGCAACCCTTCATGCCAAGCCAGGAATTTTTGCAAGCCTCTGACATTCTGTTTATGCTCACAACGCTAAGCCGGGTGTGTGGTGTAAGAGGCTGGCACAGAACAGTTAACCTGGATGGGGAAGGGTGCCCAGGCAGCAAGTGTTCCTTTGCTTCTGAGCGTAATACAATGTCTAATGCTTTTTTGTCACACCCCCTCCAAACCTCCTAGGGTGGTAACCCACTAGTGAAGAAACACCTGTTTAGACTGTAAAGTCGCTGAGGGCAGAGATCATCTCTCCTCTGTGTTTGTGCAGCACCACACACAATGGGGCCCTGATCCCTATTGGATTTCTTTTAAATTTCATGGACTATCAGGGTTGGAAGGGACCTCAGGAGGTCATCTAATCCAACCCCCTGCTCAAAGGAGGACCAATCCTCAACTAAATCCCCCAATGGCCCCCTCAAGGATTGAACTCACAACTCTGGGTTCAGAAGGCCAATGCTCAAACTACGCAGGTATCCCTCCCCCTTACCTAGCAATTTCCTAGGTTTCTAATGTTCAATATTTGGATAATTATAACATTCTTCTAGAGTATTTTACCCTCAGTGATTGCACTGTTTACATCAGATGCCCAGAGGTCATGGTGACAGGCCATGATGAAACTGCACACACTGACAATGGGACAGCTAACACTTTTTTAAATATCCTTTTGGGGTAATATTCTGCATTTAGGGTCAAATTCACCCCTGTTCAGAGCCGGCACAAGAAAAATCGCACTCAAGATCCAGGAGCATAAGCTTTGTGCTGGCCCTCTGTGCAGGGGTGAAAGATGGGCATGGATAGCGACTTGTCTCACAATCCCCTGGGCCCTGCGATTTTCCACGGGGCTCAGTGCACACTACTTAAAGTGGAACCTCGGCACATGAGGTTGGAATTTTCAAATGAGCCTAGGGGAGTTAGGCACGTACTTCCCACTGGCACTCAAAATCCCAGCCGGAGTGCCTGGCCTGCTGCGATCTTTGCAGAGGATTCTTGTCGCTTCTACAGCTGGTGAGGCCAGAAAACGGGGATTATTTTATTAGCATTTATTGAGCACCTACAGTGCTCCTTGTGCCTGAACTCACAGAGAAGGAGAGGTGGACCAGCTCTGTGGGGCTTACAATCTCTGAGGGGCTGGTCTACACTGTGTGTGTGGGGGAGATCGATCTCAGAAATGCAACTTCAGCTACGCTATTCATGTAGCTGAAGTCGAAGTATCTTAGTTCGACTTACCTGGCCGTCCTCCTGGCGGCAAGTCGACCGCCCCGGCGCCCCCGTCGACGCTGCTTACTCCTCCTGCCGAGGTGGAGTACGGATGTCGATTCGTAGATCGATTTATCACATCTACGTGAGACGCGATAAATCGATCCCCGATAGATCGATTACTACCCGCCGATCCGGCACGTAGTATAGACGTACCCTAAGATACACAAAGCCGTTCAGGTTCAGATAACGCAGAGGATCATATACACCCAGTAGGGCCAATCTCACACACCATGGGGAAATAAGAGCACATTATCTAGGAAGAGTCAACCCTCGGCTTCCTCGTAGACCGGCCGTGCTCACGTAACACGTTATTAAATGGGACTTGTCCTGCCTAGACCAGGTACAAATTTGTCTGTAAGACCACATTATTTAAAGCACATTCATTAATGGATTTTTGGGCACAACTTATTTTCCCAGACTAGACAAATATCCCAGAGAGATCGCCACCGAAGCGTAAGGCTGGTCAAAAATTTTCCATCCAAAAATGGGGTTTTCCATGAAATGAAAATCCTAGCAGAAAATGTCTGCTTTCGTCGAAGATGTTTGATTTTTCACTGGAAACTGAAAAATGTTGACTAAAACCTGATTTTTTTGGTCCAGTTTTTGACCAAAACCGTTTGATTTTGGTCAGAAAACGGGTGTGTACAGGATGCAAATGTTGGGTTTGCAGACACATTTTTGGCTTGTTTTCAGGTTTTCTATGAAAAGTTGAAATTTTGCATGAGGAACCCACCTGCCCATTTTCTGAGCAGCATGACTGAAAAGGCCTCGTGGAAGGAATGTGATATAAAGGAGGGAATCAAATGAGGATGGAGAGGTGGCTGGGGGACCCAGAGATATGGAGCTGAGTGTGTAAGAAACACCATGGAAGAAGGCATGAAAATGAACACAGTGCCATTTTCAAAATTATGGCTGACCCTCTCTGAATGCAGAATCAGCAACTATAGAGGTGGAAATTGGGAGACACATCATAAACCCCAACATTTTGACTTTATAATATAATATAATTAGGGCTGTCAAGTGATTAAAATATTAATCGTGATCGTGTGATTAATCGCGCTGTTAAACAATAATGGAATACCACTGATTTAAATATTTTTGGATGTTTTCTACATTTTCAAATATATTGATTTCAATAACAACACAGAACACAAAGTGTACAGTGCTCACTTTATATTTATTTTTGATTACAAATATTTGCACTGTAAAAACAAAAAGAGAGTATTTTTCAATTTGCCTAATACAAGTGCTGTAGTGGAGAATCATGAAAGCTGCACTTACCAATGTAGAATTAGGTACAAAAAATAACTGCATTCAAAAATAAAACAATGTAAAACTTTAGAGCCTACAAGTTCACTCAGTCCTACTTCTTGGTCAGCCAATTGCTAAGACAAACAAGTTTGTTTACATTTGCAGGAGATAATGCTGCCTGCTTCTTGTTTACAATGTCACCTGAAAGTGAAAACAGGTGTTCTCATGGCACTGTTGCAGCCGGCGTCGCAAGATATTTACGTGCTAGCGGCGTTAAAGATGTCCCTTCATGCTTCAACCACCATTCCAGAAGACATGCGTTCATGCTGATGACGGGTTCTACTCGATAACCATCCAAAGCAGTGGTGACCAACACATGTTCATTTCCATCATCCGAGTCAGATGCCACCAGCAGAAGGTTGATTTTCTTTTTTGCTGATTCGAGTTCTGTAGTTTCCGCATCAGAGTGTTGCTCTTTTAAGACTTTTGAAAGCATGCTCCACACCTCCTCCCTCTCAGATTTTGGAAGGCACTTCAGATTCTTAAACCTTGGGTCGAGTGCTGTAGCTATCTTTAGAAATCTCACATTGGTGCCTTCTTTGCGTTTTGTTAAATCTGCAATGAAAGTGTTCTTAAAACAAACATGTGCTGGGTCATCATCCGAGACTGCTATAACATAAAATAAATGTCAGAATGTAGGAAAAACACAGAGCAGGAGACATATAATTCTCTCCCAAGGAGTTGAGTCACAAATTTAATTAACAGATTATCTTTTTAATGAGTGTCATCAGCATGGAAGTGTGTCCTCTGGAATGGTGGCCAAAGCATGAAGGGGCATATGAATGTTTAGCATATCTGGCACGTAAATACCTTGCAACGTGGGCTACAAAAGTGCCATGTGAACGTCTGTTCTCACTTTCAGGTGACATTGTAAATAAGAAGTGGGCAACATTATCACCCGTAAATGTAAACTAACTTGCTTGTCTTAGCGATTGGCTGAACAAGAAGTAGGACTGAGTGGACTTGTAGGCTCTAAAGTTTTACATTGTTTTGTTTTTGAGAGCAGTTATGTAGCAAAAAAAAATCTACATTTGTAAATTGCACTTTCACAATAAAGAGATTGCACTACGGTACTTGTACAAGGTGAATTGAAAAATACTATTTCTTTTGTTTGTCTTTTTAATAGTGCAAATATTTGTAATGAAAATAATAATATAAAGTGAGCACTGTACACTTTGTATTCTGTGTTGTCATTGAAATCAATATATTTGAAAATGTAGACAAACATTCAAAATATTTAATAAATTTCAATTGGTATTTCTATTCTTTTACAGTGCTATTAAAACAGCGATTAATTTTGAAAATCGTGATTTTTTTGGGTTAATGGCATGAATTAACTGTGATTAATCAACAGCCATAATATAATATAATAAATAAATTAATTAATTGTCTGTGCAACCTTAATTCATCCCCTTGTGCGTATGCCTTTAATTACATGATCACATAATATTTTTCCACATGGCTTTACAAACATTAATAAGCACTCCCAATGAATTCATTAGCATTAATTACAGCACTCCTGTGGAGTGGGTAATGGAACTCTAGGGTCACCGTACCCACGTCCTCTGGATGAGAAGATCGACGGGTGTGGCTCTTAAACAAGACACAGCAATGCTACGTGATGAGGAGGGAGGCCATGTCTCACATGTACCTGGTTTTACCCTGGTGTAACTGCGCTAATGCTAACGGAGCCACTCCCGACCCGCTGCGGGACAGATGAGCGGCGGATCAGGCCTGTAGTGAAGAAGAACCCCAAATCTAACCAGAGCTGGCGGGGGGGAGTTAAGGAAGCACAGGGGAATGCCCGAGTTGGAATTTGGCTGGGACACCAACCTTAACATCCCTCTCTTACGGGCTCTTTAATGGAGGTTTTAGTTCTCATCTGAAAGATGGCACTGCCACGAACACGGACCCCGCTGGCACTAACGCCAAGGGAAGTGTGCCACCTACCGCCTCACCAGCACTGCTCCCTGCTTTCACCTGGTATGCTTCTCTGGAGGGAATGCACCTTCCCACCCAGCATCCTTGTGGAACAAACATTAAAACGCCTCTGAACCTCAGGACTTGCCCGAAGCTTCTGGTCTGGGCCCATCTCTCACGGGCAGCAGCAGCTGCGGCACTAGATCGTTCCGTCATTCTCTCTGAACCACCCCCAGCAAGAGTGAGACGGGGCTGCCTGATAACCCAAGCCAAGCTGACATCTTAGCGCCTGGCTTTCTTGTGCTTATCGCATACGCAAGACGGACCTGGAGCGCCTCACGGCTTAGCTCTTGGGAATGCATCCCCCTGATAAGACGCTCCAGGGCCTGATCCATCAGAGCCACCCAAGAGGCTTAGATGATTGCAGTGCATGCTGGGAAGCCGTGGGGATCGGTGAGGGCTCAGATTTTAACTGCTCTGGAATTGGGAGTCTTATCTCTGTGCCGAGCGGGATCTGGGGATAACCAGAGGTGGCTTGTTTGCGTGTTCATTTTCATCCCCTCCAAGGGAGGAGCGGGAACTGGCACTGCAGGTGCATCTAGGGGCGTTAACAATGTGTGAGGAGGAACAAATGTCCCAAACCCTTCCTAGATGGTTTGCCGCCTTTACAAAACCACCCCCAGGGACCTAACACTGATTAATCCCTCCAGACATACTCAGCCTGCTTTCCCCCATATTCAGTGTTGCCGTCTCACATTGTTTTATTGCAAATCTCGTGCTATATGCGTTTTCACTTAAAGCCCCAGCTCCTAGAGTCATAGGATTAGGTGAAACTCTCAGCTTTCATTAACTCGAGCTATTCCTAGTGGAGGGAAACATGAAAAACGTGAGCCCTAAAGGCTGAAAACCCAGAAGGGAAATAAAACAAACTCCATATTTATGGTTTGAAAAATCTCACGATTTTAAGGCAATCTTGGGATTTTGGAAGCCTGAGCTTTGAACACTTAGGGTTGGCAATACTATGTCTACAAAAGAAAATTCCTCATTGCTACTGCTTTGCTGAAATGCTGCTTTCAGAGGTGGGATGATCCAGTGGTTATGTCATGAGTGTAGGACTTGGGAACATTGTGGGGTCAAGGCCCTGCTCTGCCACAGACTTCTTCTATGACCTTGGCCAAGTCACTTAGCTCCTGTGTGTCTCATCTCTAATGGTACATCTGCACGTTGAGCTGGGGATGTAATCCCAGCTGGAGGAGACATACCCATGCTAGGTCTGATCAATCTAGTGTGCTAAAAACAGTGTAGCCAGGTAGGTAGCCATCTGAGATGTTAGTTATATACTAAATGTTCGCATTGGAAAGGCTGCCACTATCTTTAGCAGACTAGCTAAAAGACCATGGAACAACTCAACGCTGACCATCAAGACCAAAATGCTAGTGTACTAAGCCTGTGTCCTCAGCACTGTCATGTATGGTGGGGAAACATCGACAACTTATGCTCATCAGGAGAAAAGTTTGAACAGTTTCCACCTAGGTTGTTTACGCCACATACTCAACACCAAATGGCAGGATAAAGTCACCAATGCAGAGGTTCTTCAAAGGGCAAATTTACGAAGTGTGATAGCCAGGCTCAAGCAAAGATGACTGCACGGGTTGGGCCATCTGAGTAGGTTGGAAGACGGACACGTACCCAAGGACGTGCTATAGGGGGAGCTATCAAGGGAACAAGAACAACAGGACGTCCCAAGCTTCACTA
This sequence comes from Mauremys mutica, assembly GCF_020497125.1. Taxonomy (NCBI): domain Eukaryota; kingdom Metazoa; phylum Chordata; order Testudines; family Geoemydidae; genus Mauremys; species Mauremys mutica. The sequence continues at coordinate 10,192,867 of NC_059096.1, forward strand.
CAAAGACACCATGGAAGCGAGATATGAAGGAATTTGGAAGTGATCCTGACCAATGGGAAGTCTTGGCAAGTGATCATAACAAGTGGCGTCATCGCCTCCATCGGGGCATCAAAGTCCATGACAGGAGCTGGCTCCTACAGCCTGAAGAGAAAAGAGCCCGTAGGAAGCAAGCCGCTCCCAACCAAGATACAGACATTTGCAATAACTGCCAGCGATCATGCAAGTCTCGGATTGGACTATTCAGTCACATGAGACATTACAAACCATCTGCATCATAGGCTGCAATTCCCACCGTCTCTTGCAGATGAAACGATGCCAACACATTACTCCAACCAGCTAGGTATCCAGCTGAGATATTCATTATATACATGGTGCCACTAGCCACTCCCACTGCTGCAGGTACGTACCTAGTGCCTTGGACAGGCACACGCTTGGCTACGCTCTATTTTTAGCGAGATCGGTTATCAGAGCTAGCATGGGTATGTCTCCTCCAGCTGGGAATCACCCCCCAGCTCCAAGTGTCGACATACTTGAAAACATGGAGACTAGCCCTGCCCTGCCTCACCGTGGGGTTGGAAGCAGAAATCCATTAAAGATTGAGAGGGGCTCACGTGCTATCAGAAAGAGGGCCGGATAAGAACCTAAGTGAGATACAACCCATCTCCAAAATATTTTTCGATGCGAAAAGCGATTTCGCTGCAAAATGCCAGGAAGCCCTTCCTCTGTATTCAGCGGACACCGAGCTCAGTAGCATGCGGCTCTTGAGGCTAATCATCCTCCTGTTATGAGCACGTGCCAGTCCCCAAGCGTTGCACAGACATTAGCTAATTACGTATCACAGCCCTACTGTGGCTCTCGTTAGCTTCATTATAAAACTCCTAATTTAAAATTACCCCGAACAAAGGTTTCCTAAATTCCCCTGCAGTTTTGTAAAAATCCCACCTACGGGAGCGCTGCTGGCCCACATGAAGTTGAAACGCACGCCAAGGAAAAGGGCTGCGGATGAAATCTACTTATCTAGAGACGAGAATGGATTAATCCAGTTATCCTGCGCTCATCTGCCCAGAGGCTGGATTCCGCTCCTGGTAACAGCAGCAGAAATCCTGAAATCAAGGGAGTTGGGAATTGCACTACAGGGGAAAAAAGAATAGGAGTACTTGTGGCACCTTAGAGACTAACAAATGTGTTTGGGCGTAAGCTTTCGTGGACTAAAACCCACTTCATCAGATGCATGAAGTGGAAAATACAGTAGGAAAATATATATACACAGAGAACATGATAAAATGGGGGTTGCCATACCAACTCTAACGAGACTAATCAATTAAGGTGGGCTATTATCAGCAGGAGAAAAAACACGTTTGTAGTGATAAGCAGGGTGGCCCATTTCAAACAGTTGACAAGAAGGTGTGAGTAACAGTAGGGGGAAAATCAGCATGGGGAAATAGTTTTTACTTTGTGTAATGACCCAACCACTCCCAGTCTTTATTTAGGCCTAATTTAATAGTGTCCGGTTTGCAAATTAATTCCAGTTCTGCGGTTTCTTGTTGGACTCTGTTTTTGAGGTTTTTTTGTTGAACAATTGTGACTTTTAGGTCGGTAATTTAGGTCTACAGGGGAGTTGATTCTGCTGTGTTTTAGGGCTTGTCTACACAGAGCCGCCTACGGGGGGCATGACCTGTCGAGCGCTCTGCCGTGTTCTGCTCTAACTGCCCCGTGTAGACCCTGCTTCATGCTGATGTCATCCCGTTTAAACAGGGCTCTGTTAATGCACACTCGGTACCATTTAGTTGGTTCCAGCGGGGTCTAGACGGGGCAGTTAGAGAGCACCACATTGGAGTGTTCTGCAGGTCACACTCCGTACTCCGGACTGCAGCGTCGTGTAGACAAGCTCTCAGCCAAGTGTTGACCCCAGCAGGAATTGCACCTGTGGAACGGAGGCCAGAAGAGAGCCCCGGCTGCTTATAATGCACACATGACAGCCGCCGTCCCTCGAGGGACTGCGCGTTTGATTTATAAAAACCCAGTGGGGCTTAAAAGAGCCTTGAATGAAAAAGGCAATAGATTGTTTTTATTACCCTGTAACACATCGGGGACTTTGCTGACGCTACGCTGCCCCCACAGCCACTCAGAACTTCAGGGAGGCCACAGAGAGAGAACTCAAATCCTCCTGCTCCGCAAGCCCAGGCCCCCGCCACTAGAGCTAAAGGAGAATCTCCGTTTGCTGTTAGCAGTATATGGCCCGTGACACACAGTTGAACAGTCCCACTCTTACTCAGCGGAGGGCTTTGATGCTCATACGTCCCAGCCAGTATTTGTTTTCCCAAACTCTCAGTGCCTCGTCAGCCAAAGGATTTGGGGGGACACTGCCGGAGAAAAGTGACGCAAGTAGAACACCTTGGGACGCTTTTCCACAGAGCAGGCGTTAGAGAGGAGCACGTCCTTTGCAGTCGTTCCTGGCGCAGATGTGTGGGGAAATTCCCACTGCCCGGAGAAGGCAGAAGGGGAAATTTGCTGTTTGTGGAAAAGCATCAAACAATTCCTATCCTAAGCTTACACCTTTCCCTACCACGTGGCGGTTTCTGTTGATATCAAACTGTATATCACCTGTAATTCACCCCCTCCCTACTCTCATTGGAGCCTAGGAATGGCTGGACTGCATTAGACCAGGATTGTCTGACGATAGAAGCCAGAACCAGATGCTTCCAAAAAAGGTGCAGAAAGCCTGGTGCTGAGCAACAATGGATTAACCCGAGACAATATCAGGACAAATCAAAGAGATGGAGTGTAACTGGCTCGCTGTGTGCTGTGATTAATAATTAACAACAATGTAATGCTCCCCTAGCAGCTCTCAAGGACTGTGAAGCACAGGAAGGATCCTTCCTCTCACCCCCCTTTAAAGAGGTCACAGAATATCAGGGTTGGAAGGGACCTTAGGAGGTCATCTAGTCCAACCCGCTGCTCAAAGCAGGGCCAATCCTGACAGATTTTTGCCTGCCAAGGCCCTCTCAAGGATTGAGCTCACACCCCTGGTTTAGCAGGCCAATGCTCAAACCACAGAGCTATCCTTCCCCCCTTGTCCCTAGCTACCTATAATCTCCAGCTTGCACTCGGGATGCAAAGCAGGGGGGTCACACAGCTAGCTGGAGGCACAGGCAAGTCTAGCATTGAGGAACTCCCGTTTCCCAGACCTGCGCTCAGGTGGGCTGCCTTCTTCCAAGTGAAACTGGCACTTTGCCCTGATCAGGGCTTTACTAAGGACAGTCCCAGTAAAACTCTACATGACCAAAGTCCAAACCCTGGAGGAGCAGTGTCCACGTCTTCATGGTGGCAACTACTTCATGGTCTCCAGCTACTTCCCAGTAGCCCCCCACGGTCCTGGACATTAGAGTCCCGCTTTTCTCATCAGCTGTGTTCCCTCCACCAGCCCCACCTTCCATTCTGACCCGATTTTAGCAGCGGCTCTCTGGTGAGATGAGAGAGTCCGGGAATGAGGCTTCCTGCTGCCGGAAAGAGTCTGGTTTTAGAGAGCAAAAGGAATCGGTTTCTCACTCCACCTTTGATAGCCCGGCTGCTCAGATGGGAACTGATGGGAAAATGAAGCAAGCGCAGGTCCAGCGTGCCAGATACAGGCAAGCAGAATGGCCCCGCTGTGCTGCTGAGCATACCAGGGCAGGCCGCCGTGCTGAAGGCAGCAGGTATATTAAGGTAGAGTAATGTACCGGCTGTCTTGCTGAATGGGTCAGGGATGCCCTCACATTCCATTTCATTGGGTGGACACAGCGCTGAAAGGGTTACTGGTTTCGCCTCTCCCTGTGACAGCCAGCCACCCCTAGGTCCCTGGCTCTATCCATCAGTCTTTCTTTGCGTGTCTATCAATCTAGGCAGCTACGCAGCAGAAGGCAGACAAATGGCCCCTGATCAGGAGACTATTGGGAATGAAATAGATCAAGAACCCACAAAGCCAGGCATACTGCGGCTCAGGGAAGATGAATAAGAGAAAACCAAATGCCATTTATCACCGCCTAACACTCCCAAGGACAAATGACACCTGCACTAGCAAGGTAATGAAACCCTTCAGGAAGGAAAACAAATGAATTATGTCCCTGACTCCTGCTTGCCCTGCGTCCCAGCCAAGGCTGTGTTGGCATTTCCATTACATGCCTTGTTTTCACCCTGGGCTGCGTAACTTCATCGCGTCGCTTTGCTGGAGTGTGTGTGTGAGGGTGAACCTGGTTCACAAGGAGTCTCCGTGCCAAAGGAGGCCGGGTCTACACTGCAGAATTACTGCGGTGTAACTACGTCGCTCGGGGGTGTGAAAACGTAGATCTACTGACCTAGGACCTGGTGTAGACAGCGTTACGTCGGTGGGAAAGCTGCCGACACAGCTAGTGCCTCTGGCGGAGGCGGATTAACTACGCCAAAAGGAGAGCTGTCTCCTGTCGGCATAGAGCGTCTTCACTACAGCAGCATCAAGGCAGCATTTCAAGTGTAGACGTGCCCTTGGATTGGACACTTTCGGGGGAAGGGATCGCCTTTTGTTCTGACTTTGTACAGTGCCTAGCGTCACAGGGTCTTGGTCCATGACTGGGGCTGCTAGGTCCTACCACAATACAAAGAACAGAATAATAATAATAACAGAGAACTTCCCATGGTGATGCCAACAACTGACCACCCTCTGCCTTCAGCCAGGCTGGCAACCCCCTGCAACTGGAGCTGGGTGAAAAAAACAGCTTTTTGGGGTTCAGTGGCAATTTTAAAAAGTTGGGGGAAATTTCACTTTGGGTTAGACTGAAAAAGCTTGTCAGCGAATTGACAATTTGGAAAAAAAATGTTTTAGGTCAAACAAATTGTTTGGTTTCAGTTTCGACCATTTTAAAACATTTTTGAATATAAATACAAATAAGATTAAAGCAACTTGAAATGAAAAGTTGTTTCAAACTGAAAAAGAAATGTTTTGTTTTGAAAACATCAACAACAGATTTTGGGGGGAATTTTTTAGAAGGTTTTTTTTTCCTAGATGAAAAATTAGGTGAAATCAACATGTATTCGATAAACCTTTTGATGGCCCCGAACCCTCATTTTTTGCCAAAGAAAGCTGTGTGAGAAAAATTTGGCCCCACTCAACCTGGGACTACCAAGAGCCCTCATTTACACCTCACTTTACTCAGACATTGTCTCGTTTCTCCAGCCTCTTTTGTCTGTTTCACCTTGTCATAATCCTGAGCTAGGAGCTTTCTGAGGCAAGGACTGTCTGTTTTCATTAGGAACATAGGACGTGCCAGACTGGGCCAGAACACTGGTTCATCTAACCAGTGTCTTGTCTCTGACTGCGATGCTGGTAGACCAGCTCTTCCCAAGGCTGTAGCTGTCAGCTGAGTACTGATAAACTCATTGCTGGAAGCCAGACCAACCAGCATGTTAGTATTGTTCAAGACAGGTGTTGGACTTGGAACTATGTGTTTCGTATTTAGACGCTATAGCAGGGGTAGGCAACCTATGGCACGCATGCCAAAGGCGGCACGCGAGCTGATTTTCAGTGGCACTCACTGCCCAGGTCCTGGCCACTGGTCCAGGGGGCTCTGCATTTTAATTTAATTTTCAATGACGCTTCTTAAACATTTTAAAACCTTATTTACTTTCCATACATCAATAGTTTAGTTACATATTATAGACTTATAGAAATGAGACCACCTAAAAATGTTAAAATGTATTACCAGCACGTGAAACCTTAAATTAGAGTGAATAAATGAAGACTCGGCACAGCACTTCTGAAAGGTTGCCGACCCCTGCTCTATAGAATGCTTGTCAGTTGCTGCCTGCGTTAATCGGACATGTAATGTCTGTATCCCATGCTAAGGTAATAGGTAAGTCTTGCTCTGTAACTGTACAAATGCCTGCTCTGCGCCTGTGAACTCAGGCAGGCGCAGTGGTTCCCCCGACCATTAGGGAGGATTATCAGAACTCATTGTGGCACATCCCGTTAGCCAGACTTTGCTAATTGGCCCTACACAGGCTACGTGCTGAGGGGCTCGTCCCATCCGTTTGGATTCCGGAAGAGCGAAATGAAAATAGCTGACATGAAAATGTTTCATCTCTTTGCTGTTTGGACTGCCCCGGCCTGAGGTCAAGAAACAAAAGCGAAGATCCCCCAGGTGAACCTGGGTTAGCCCGAGAGGATGTTCAGTGCTGCCAGATTGCTACAGCTCTGTCACTTTTTGGAACCAAAGTCGGTAACTCACTGGTAAGATACGTTGCTTTCTTTAATCGGTAAAAAACTCTCTCGTTTCTTTTTCCAAGTTAATAAAGCCTTCATTAGTTTGTTACAGGATTGGCTTGGCTGTGAGATCTAAGGTACAAATTGACCCAAGGTAAGTGACTGGTCTCCTGGGAACCTGAATATTTCGTGATCTTTGGTATAAGTGACGATCTATCACTAAGTCCGGCTGGCCTGGGTGCAAGCCAGGCCAGAGTGCTCAAGGGAATTGTCTGGGGCTCCATGGTAAGACTGGTTTTGTGCATCAGGAGTTCAGAACTGGTACTGGGTTGGTGAAATCTAATCATAGAACGCACTGCCAGTTTGGGGGGTCTGCCCTGCTTTTGGACAGTCTGATATGAGCTACTCCAGACAGCACGGCATCCTCACCAGCTGTTTCTAAAGAAGACCCAAGAAACTCTGAAGCTGACTGCTCTGGGATAACCTCCCTCCAGGAAAACCTCTTCCAGACCCCCAGCAGCTGGGGTGGTTGGCCGATACCCTCTCGCACTAGAGTTTATTTTTGAATATTGGCTATTATACTGGCTTGTACAGCGCCTGACACAGTATGGTCCCGATCCCTGAGCAAGGCCTCTAGCTGCTAACCTGAGAGTCCTAGCAATGGATACTAATAATACAGACGTCTGCTCCTCGTAACTGTGAAAGGCCTGATTCTGCTCAGTGACTGCAGGGCAGCACAGGGGTCGTGCCGACGCAGGACACCCGGGGTGTGGGGCAGGAGAATCAGAGCCTTAACTCGGGGCTGGAAGAAATAGAGCAACTGAGGCCTGGGGCTTGGAGGGAGCAGGATGCTGACATGGGTCTCAGAGGGAGCAGGAGCTCATGGGAGCTGGGTGTGGGGCTCAGAGGGAGCAGGGGCTCATGGGAGCTGGGTCTGGGTCTGGGGCTCAGAGGGAAAGGGGCTCATGGGAGCTGGGGCTCAGAGGGAGCAGAGGCTCATGGGAGCTGGGTGTGGGGCTCAGAGGGAGCAGAGGCTCATGGGAGCTGGGTGTGGGGCTCAGAGGGAAAGGGGCTCATGGGAGCTGGGTCCTGGTGTGGGGCTCAGAGGGAGCAGAGGCTCATGGGAGCTGGGTCTGGGGCTCAGAGGGAGCAGGGGCTCATGGGAGCTGGGTCCTGGTGTGGGGCTCAGAGGGAGCAGGGGCTCATGGGAGCTGGGGCTCAGAGGGAGCAGAGGCTCATGGGAGCTGGGTGTTGGGCTCAGAGGGAGCAGGGGCCCATGGGAGCTGAGTCCTGGTGAGGGTCTCAGAAGGCGAAGGGGCTCATGGGAGCTGGGTCCTGGTGTGGGTCTCAGAAGGAGAAGGGACTCATGGGAGCTGAGTCCTGGTGTGGGGCTCAGAAGGAGCAGGGTCCCATGGGAGCCGGGACCCTCCAGGGGCGTATAGGGGCAGAACCCTACATGGGAGGGGAGAACCTCAGGGGAGGGAGCTGTGCCTCAGGGGAAGCTGAGGTGGGCAGTGGATCCTCCTGATTTCTCAGGATATTTATGGCTGTCGACACTGCTCCATGCCTTGGCCAAAGAGATTGCTGCAGAGCAATGCAAACCGCTGGCACCTCCTTACCAGGAGCCGCGCATGTGCTAGGGTAGCCGTGGCACAGCGAGTGGCAGGAGGGGCTGGCCACCCTGAGGACATGCCTGGGGTCTCAGACAGGTACCCACCTTGGGTGCCTAGTCCCTCCCGCCGCTTGCACTGCGGTGGCTACACTATTTTTAGTGCACTCTCCTGATCAGGGCTAGCGTGGGTACGTCTCCCGGAGCGGCAAGTGTGGACGTCCCTTCTGCGTTTCTCCCAGCTCCCATCCTGCTCCGGACCTGCACAGCCTGAACTCGGGCTCCCAAAGGACGGGGCGAGCTGCTGCCGCCGTGCCACCGGCCCTTTCCCGACAGCTGTGCTGCGAGCCGCGATCCCAGGGTGCAGCCGTATGGCTCGCTCTCTGCGGCCAGCTCTCTCCCGAGCCTGGCACCGATGCGGGGTTCCCTCCCCGCCGCGCTGTGCGGGGCATGCAGAGTGTTTGCTTTGCTGGCTGGAGGCTCGCTACTCTCCAGCAGCCGCCAGCTAGAGAGGGAGGGAGTCACCCTGCCCCAGTGCCAATATTTAATTTCAGAAAGTAGTGTGCGAGGCGTGCTAACTGGCGCTGTGTGGCAGGGATCATCCATCAGCACGGCTCCTCTGAGTCCATCAGTCACCAAGACCGGGCGCCGATTACAGGAGCTGGGTCAGGCCAGGAGATTTCTCTGAGGCCACTGTTTCTTTCATGCAAATTGGAAAATAAACCTTTCCAGCATTTTCATGCAAGAGACCAGCGAGGCTCTTGCTTTCCTTTGCATCCTTCCCCAGCCCCGCTGGCTACGTGACACAGGGATGCGATTGTCCTCAGGGGGAAATATTGGTGCGTTTTAATTGCTGGTGGGGAAAAGAAAAAGAAAAGACCTTCGTTTTGGATGGGAACCCAGCGTGGCGAGAGGGGCCGGAGAGGCCTGCACTGGATAGGCACGGCATGGAGACTGTGACAAGGCACCCCTGCCCCCTACTTTCCCCACTGAGAAGGGGGATCATTCTCCATTGGACAAATAACCAGGGAGGAGTATAAAAATATTGCTCAGGCATGCAGGAGTGAAATCAGGAAGGCCAAATCACACTTGGAGTTGCAGCTAGCCGGAGATGTTAGGAGTAACAAGAAGGGTTTCTTTAGGTATGTTAGCAACAGGAAGAAAGTCAAGGAAAGTGTGGGCCCCTTGCTGAATGAGGGAGGGAACCTAGTGACAGAGGATGTGGAGAAAGCTAGTGTACTCAATGCTTTTTTTGCCTCTGTCTTCACAGACAAGGTCAGCTCCCAGACAGCTGCACTCTGCAGCACGGTATGGGGAGGAGGTGACCAGCTCTCTGTGGAGAAAGAAGTAGTTCGGGGCTATTTAGGAAAGCTGGACGAGCACAAGTCCATGGGGCCGGATGCGCTGCATCCGAGGGTGCTAAAGGAGTTGGCCGATGAGATTGCAGAGATTGAAAAATCATGGTGATCGGGGGAGGTCCCGGATGACTGGAAAAAGGCTAATGCAGTGCCCATCTTTAAAAAAGGGAAGAAGGAAGATCCAGGGAACTACAGGCCAGTCAGTCTCACCTCAGTCCCTGGAAAAATCATGGAACAGGTCCTCAAGGAATCAATCCTGAACCACTTAAAGGAGGGGAAAGTGATCAGGAACAGCCAGCATGGATTCACCAAGGGCAAGTCATGCCTGACTAACCTAATTGCCTTCTATGATGAGATAACCGGTTCTGTGGATGAGGGGAAAGCAGTGGATGTGCTATTTCTGGACTTTAGCAAAGCTTTTGATACAGTCTCCCACAGTATTCTTGCCAGCATGTTAAAGAAGTATGGGCTGGATGAATGGACAGTAAGGTGGATAGAAAACTGGCTAGGTGGTCGGGCTCAACGGGTAGTGATCAATGGTTCCATGTCTAGTTGGCAGCCGGTATCAAGTGGGGTGCCCCAAGGATCGGCGCTGGGGCCGGTTTTGTTCAATATCTTCATTAACGATCTGGAGGATGGTGTGGACTGCACCCTCAGCAAGTTTGCAGATGACACTAAACTGGGAGGAGTGGTTGATACGCTGGAGGGTAGGGATAGGATACAGAGGGACCTAGACAAATTAGAGGATTGGGCCAAAAGAAATATGATGAGGTTCAACAAGGACAAGTGCAGGGTCCTGCACTTAGGACGGAAGAATCCCATGCACTGCTACAGACTAGGGACCGAATGGCTGGGCAGCAGTTCTGCAGAAAAGGACCTAGGGGTTATGGTGGATGAAAAGCTGAATATGAGTCAACAGTGTGCCCTTGTTGCCAAGAAGGCTAATGGCATTTTGGGTTGTATAAGTAGGGGCATTTCCAGCAGATCGAGGGATGTGATCATTCCCCTCTATTCAGCACTGGTGAGGCCTCATTTGGAGTACTGTGTCCAGTTTTGGGCCCCACACTACAAGAAGGATGTGGATAAATTGGAGCGAGTCCAGCGGAGGGCAACAAAAATGATTAGGGGGCTGGAGCACATGACTTATGAGGAAAGGCTGAGGGAACTGGGATTGTTTAGTCTGCAGAAGAGAAGAATGAGGGGGGATTTGATAGCTGCTTTCAACTACCTGAATGGGGGTTCCAAAGAGAATGGATCTAGACTGTTCTCAGTGGTGGCAGATGACAGAACAAGGAGTAATGGTCTCAAGTTGCAGAGGGGGAGGTTTAGGTTGGACATTAGGAAAAACTTTTTCACTAGGAGGGTGGTGAAGCACTGCAATGGGTTACCTAGGGAGGTGGTGGAATCTCCTTCCTTAGAGGTTTTTAAGGTCAGGCTTGACAAAGCCCTGGCTGGGATGATTTAGTTGGGTTTGGTCCTGCTTTGAGCAGGGGGTGGGACTAGATGACCTCCTGAGGTCCCTTCCAACCCTGAGATTCTATGATTCTATGACCTATTTCACCTCTGGCTTCAAGGTGTAGATTTCCAACAAGGCCAGTTGTGATGGTGGGGCCGGATTGAGACCTGCCAAACTCGTTTCACTCGGGAGACCAAAGGCCCATCAAAGGGCAGTGACTCTCCTGCGCTCGAAAGGGATGCGAACTTGCCACCTTGTTGCAAGGGAACAGCTCAGGAGCCATGGAGCTAACTATGAATCAGCTCACAAATTACAGGCAGTGTTTTAATTCCTACACAAATCTAATGCAGGAGAAACTCTACCAGTAAAGCCCATGCCTGGACTACCTGGGAGTATTTAATTAATAGAAACGAATAACAATTATTAACGGCAGCACTCAGAAGTGGCTGTTGCTTAGCTTATGCCTGTTTTGTTGTGCAGGTATAATGCTAATAAGCAGCCTGTGCTCTCCTGGGGCGGGCGAATGACTGTGTGTCTGTGACCGCCCTCTACTGGCTGACTGTGACCGTCATGGGCTCTCACAGAGAAACCGAGACCAGCATCTAAAGGCTGCTCTGCAATGAAAGGCTACATGGACATAGAGATCTCATGCAGGAGTGCGGAAAATCCACACCCCGAGAGACATCTTTAACTGCCCCCCTCCCCCGAAAAAAACCTAGGAAAAGGCAAAACAGCTCATTTCCTCTTTTTCCAAATGATGTTTCAGTCTGAAATGACTTTGCTTAGAAACGTCCTTTCATTTGGAAGGCCAAAGCACAACTGCAGTTGCAGCTAGCAGGGGAGGTGAAGGGTAACAAAAGAAGGTCGGTCAGGGAAAGTGGGGGACCCTTACTGAATGGGGAAGACAACCTAGTGACAGACGATGAGGAAAAGGTTGAAGTACTCAATGCTTTTTTTGCCTTGGTCTTCACGGACAAGGGCAGCTCCCAGACTGCTGCACTGGACGGCACAGTATGGGGAGGAGGTGAGCAGCCCTCAGTGGTGAAAGAACAGGTTAAGGACTATTTAGAAAAGCTGGACATGCACAAGTCCATGGGGCCGGATGCGCTGCATCCGAGGGTGCTGAGGGAGTTGGCTGATGTGATTGCAGAGCCATTGGCCATTACCCTTGAAAACTCGTGGTGATCGGGAGAGGTGATTGGAAAAAGGGAAATATAGTGCTCATCTTTGAAAAGGGGAAGGAGGAGAGTCTGGGGAACTACAGACCCGTCAGTCTCACCTCAGTCCCTGGAAAAATCATGGAGCAGGTCCTCAAGGAATCAATTTTGAAGCACTTGGAGGAGAGGAAGGTAATTAGGAACAGTCAATGTGGATATGGGGAATGCGGTGGACGTGATATATCTTGACTTTAGCAAAACTTTTGATACAGACTCCCACAATATTCTTGCCAGCAAGTTAAGGAAGTATGGATTGGATGAATGGACTATAAGGTGGATAGAAAGCTGGCTACAGGATGGGATGGATTGCACCCTCAGCAAGTTCGCAGATAACGCTAAGCTGAGGGGCGAGGTAGATATGCAGGAGAATAGGGATAGGGTCCAAAGTGACCTAGACAAATTGGAGGATTGGGCCAAAAGAAATCTGAGGCGGTCAAAAAAGCAAACAGGATGTTAGGAATCATTAAAAAGGGGATAGAGAATAAGACTGAGAATATATTATTGCCCTTATATAAATCCATGGTACGCCCACATCTCGAATACTGTGTACAGATGTGGTCTCCTCACCTCTAAAAAGATATTCTAGCACTAGAAAAGGTTCAGAAAAGGGCAACTAAAATGATTAGGGGTTTAGAGAGGGTCCCATATGAGGAAAGATTAAAGAGGCTAGGACTCTTCAGCTTGGAAAAGAGAAGACTAAGGGGGGACATGATAGAGGTATATAAAATCATGAGTGATGTTGAGAAAGTGGATAAGGAAAAGTTATTTACTTCTTCCCATAATACAAGAACTAGGGGTCACCAAATGAAATCAATAGGCAGCAGGTTTAAAAAAAATAAAAGGAAGTTCTTCTTCACGCAGCGCACAGTCAACTTGTGGAACTCCTTGCCTGAGGAGGTTGTGAAGGCTAGGACTATAACAATGTTTAAAAGGGAACTGGATAAATTCATGGTGGCTAAGTCCATAAATGGCTATTAGCCAGGATGGGTAAGAATTGTGTCCCTAGCCTCTGTTCGTCAGAGGATGGAGATGGATGGCAGGAGAGAGATCACTTGATCGTTGCCTGTTAGGTTCACTCCCTCTGGGGCACCTGGCATTGGCCACTGTCGGTAGACAGATACTGGGCTAGATGGACCTTTGGTCTGACCCGGTATGACCGTTCTTATGTTCTTATGTTCTTATGATGAGATTCAACAAGGACAAGTGCAGAGTTGGACGGAAGAATCCCATGCCCTGCTACAGACTAGGGACTGACTGGCTAAGCAGAGGTTCTGCAGAAAAGGACCTGGGGATTACAGTGGACGAGAAGCTGGATATGAGTCAGCAGTGGGCCCTTGTTGCCAAGAAGGCTAACAGCATATTGGGCTGCATTAGTAGGAGCATTGCCAGCAGATCAAGGGAAGTGATTATTCCCCTCTATTCGGCACTGGTGAGGCCACATCTGGAGTATTGTGTCCAGTGTTGGGCCCCCCACTCAGAAGGGATGTGGACAAATTGGAGAGAGTCCAGCGGAGGGCAACGAAAATGATTAGGGGGCTGGAGCACATGATTTACAAGGAGAGGCTGAGGGAAAAGGGCTTATTTAGTCTGCAGAAGAGAAGAGTGAGGGGGGATTTGTTAGCAGCCTTCAACTACCTGCAGGGGGGTTCCAAAGAGGATGGAGCTCGGCTGTTCCCAGAGGTGGCAAATGACAGAACAAGGAGCAATGGTCTCAAGTTGCAGTGGGGAGGTTTAGGTTGGATATTAGGAAACACTATTTCACTAGGAGGATGGTGAAGCACTGGAATGGGTTCCCTAGGGAGGTGGTGGAATCTCCTTCCTTAGAGGTTTTTAAGGCCTGGCTTGACAAAGCCCTGGCTGGATAATTTAGCTGGTGTTGGTCCTGCTTTGAGCAGGGGGTTGGACTAGATGACCTCGTGAGGTCTCTTTCAACCCTGATATTCTATGATTCTATGACTGTATTTAAAAAAAAAATCAAACAAGTTTAGAATGGTCAGAATCAAGATGAAACGTTTCATTTGACCTGTGTTTTATCTTTTTGATTTGCCAACGCTTGTGAACATTTCATTTTCAGACCAACGACCAAATAATGATTTTTTTTGGATGGCTAGTGAATGGAAAAACTGTGATTTGCCCAGATCTGCTTTCAAAACCAATTGCAGGCTACAGAGAGGAGAATCATTTGGCTATTCAGCAGGCCGAGTTAGCTGGCACTCTCACCTAACCAAAGGTTAGCTGTGTCCCCTGGAGGGGATTTCTCAGTGACTGAAGCGGGCGAGAGAGACAGGAGACCCTTCCCTGGTGTAAATCAGTTTCACTCCATTGACTTCACCCAAGCTATGCTGACTTATGCTGGCTGAGCATCTGGCCCAGACTCAGTGTTGACAGCTCACCCAGTGCGATCACAACTCTCATGACATTTAGTGGGTTTTTTGGTAAAGCCCCAGCTCTTGGAGTCATGGGATTAGGTGATAATCTCGGCTTTCATTTTTTGTAGAAGTACATTTCCAACTTGCGATAGAGCGAGCCCCCACCTGAGGCACCCTCCGGCATCAGGCCATGGCACAAGAAGTGTGCCTGCCTCAGTTTCCCCTTTTCTGTGCCCAAGAAAGGCACATAATCTCTCTGTGTCCATCACAAAGCCTGCCTCGGGGCATAATTTATTCACATACAGTGCAGCAACTCCCCCCCACCCCCAACCTTGTAATAAAAACCATTCTCCAATTCCCACAATCAAGAAAGATACTGCAGGGTTTTTTTCCATTCCCCTCTCCAGAGACATCACCTCCAAGTCACCCACCCGAGGGTCAATAGCGGCACTTTATTCCCAGTTCCTTTTGGCCCTGATTGAGGACCCCATTGTCCAGTACCTTCCCCCAGGCAGCTCCCCCTCCTGCAGTGTCCGGCTCCTCCATGCCTGTACCCCTCTCAGCGGGATCCACCGTCCCACAAGGACCCTCTGGCTTCTGGGCTTGGCTTCCGCTGACCCAGCTGGAGCCTCCCCTTGCTGAGGGGCCACTGCCTGAGGTTCTCCTCCCTGGGGGTCCCTAGCTTTGCTCCGTTCCCACCAACAGCTTTCTTCCAAGCTCCCTGCTCAGTCCCTGCTCTCCCTTCAAACTCAGCTCCCGCCAGCTCTGCCCTGCTGCTTCTGTCTCTGAGTCCTCTCAGGGGCTGACTCTCCGGGTTTCTGCGGGTACGTCGACACTGCACCCCAAGCCCGGGTCGGTGGGGCTCGGTGTTTCCAAGCTCACGCTTGAATGTCCATGCCGCACGGTAAATCTGGGTTTGCAGTGGCCGGATCCGGGTCTCACAGCCGTGCGCATGCGTCCGCGCTGCGCTACGCAGACCTTCTGACTCGGGTCTGTGGCTTCGCCTGCGTCCACACTGCAAAATGACAGGGCTTGGACCCGAGTCCCAGCGGGACTTGGGCTCTGACCCACGCCCCAAGCAGGATCCGAGGAGCCGGGTCCTTAGTGCCAGTCCCAATGACAGGTGTGTGGATGGAAGTGGGGGCTTGGGCTCGAACCAAGCCACAGCCCAGGTTTAGTGTGCAATGTGGACACACCCTGTGTCTCCTGCTCAGAGACAGCTCTCGCCCCCTGCTCACCTCCTCCTTCTGCCTAGAGTTTTCTACTGACGACGAGGCTGATCAATAGTGCAGGGCGAACACCCGAAATAGGAGTGACGTAATGTGGCTCTAATTGGCCAGCAGAGATGTCCCCCCCCCCATTGCAGGGAGCGCTGAGCGGACACAAAGCTCTGGCGCCCCTCTAGTGCAGGGGGCAGGAGGGAGCGAGATGGAACATGTCTGCACTCCACCAGTTCTCAGCTGGCGTGCAGTCCCCTGTCTACAAGGACCAGAGCAGCATAAAGGAGCTTAAAAGCCCCACCACCTCCTGGGGCTGGCTGAGGTACATTGAGGGCCTCTCCGGCCCATGGAGCACCCCAGGCCTAGGAGGGCATAAAGGTGGATTGAAGTCTCTGAGCCCAAGAACGGCAGGCTGGGAGGTCTATGCTGCACCACTTAGAGACCCCGCCCAGAATCTGTCTCGGGGTGTCCTAGTAACTACTGGGGCGAGGGCTGAGCCAGAGCTGGGAGTCAGGTTCTCACACCCAGGACACAAACTCCCTGAAGTTTGCAGTATGGGTGATTTGACCCCAGCGGAACCCCAGAGCCCTTCAGCCCGACTAGCCCTTAGCCCAGTGGAGAACCTGATCGCTAATGTCCATTCGGCAACTCCAGGAACAAAGCTAGACGGGACGGGGAGGTTGGTGGCAGGGAGGGCGGGTAGCGTGCTTACCGGTGGTGTTACTGCTCGGAGGTAAATTCTCACAGTATTGATCCTGGATGGAAGCCGAGATGGGGCTAATCCAGAGGATAAATACCTGCAGACAGAAGAGGAGGAAGCAAGCGCTGTTAGGGCGGTGGGTGGCCGTCACCGTGGGCGATTCTGATCTCACCTACGTAACTCAGGTTTGCTTTGGTCACATTGTCCCAACCTCCTGATGGGGCCTCAGGGACCTTCCCTCGTATCAGCCCTCTCTGGGTGAGGACTGTGCACAAAGACACCTGATCCTGGCCCAATGAGCTGCTCATAGCCAAATCCATCCCTGGTGTAATGCCCCTGGAGCCAGAGGAATTGCTCCTGGGATGACTCTCAGACCCACCACAGCCCCAGGGATCACACTGCAATCTACTCTGACCTGCCACAGCCCCAGGAAACACACTGCAACCTAGTCCGACCCACCACAGCCCCAGGAAACACATTGCAACCTCCTCTGACCCACTGCAGCCCCAGGGATCACACTGCAACCTAGTCCGACCCACCACAGCCCCAGGAAACACATTGCAACCTACTCTGACCCACCACCACCCCAGGAAACACACTGCAACCTAGTCCGACCCACCACAGCCCCAGGAAACACATTGCAACCTACTCTGACCCATCACAGCTCCAGGAAACACACTGCAACCTAGTCCGACCCACCACAGCCCCAGGGATCACACTGCAACCTCCTCTGACCAACCACAGCCCCAGGAAACACACTGCAACCTAGTCCGACCCACCACAGCCCCAGGGATCACACTGCAACCTCCTCTGACCAACCACATCCCCAGGAAACACATTGTAACTTACTCCGACCCACCGCAGCTCCAGGAAACACACTGCAACCTAGTCTGACCCACCACTGCCCCAGGGATCACACTGCAACCTACTCTGACCCTATTTAGCAATGGCACAACAATTATCATCTTCCTGTTCAGCCTTAGCAGTTGCAAGTACCACGGTGTGGTGAGAGAGAAAGCCTGCAAAGCTGTCTTCACATTCAAACCCTGTTCCCTTATGGAAGACAAATAATAAATACTACAGTGCTGCTAATAAAATCACAGACGTTGACTACATTATTACGCTGGAAGATGTTAATGGCGACCATCAAGCGGGTCTTTGAGCTACAGACAGTCACAAACCTGGTTAAAGTTGGTGGATGTCCAAAGCAAAGGCCAAGGGCTTGTCTGATTGGGGAAATCACCCAGAATTGCTACTGTAGAAGGAGCTGCTCTGGCACTGCTACCTGTGTGGACACTCTAATCCAGAGTAAAAGTCACTTTTATTCTGAAATGATTAGTGCGCTTCCAAAATGGAGTAATTAAACTGGAATAAAATCACCCGCCCACAGTCAGAGAGTGTGTACCACAGCGGAAGCTAATCCATGTCTCTCAACACACAGGCTGGCCCCCTCGCCACCAATCCGTCTGTCCTGCCTTATTTATGGGCACCTGGGAAAATTCTGGCCCGTGGTAAAGCAAGATGCCAGGCAAGCACTGTCCTTCGACTGCAGCCGCTGGCGGAGAGAGGCAGCGCCTCTGATTCCTTCGGGTGCAGCGTTACATCCTGACGTATTGCCGTGCGGTTTGTTGAGATGAGCTTTGAGCTCCAGGTGCCCGGAGTAAAACCGCCTCCCTCTGATGAAGATAAATAATTGGGATGCTTGTCAGAAATGGCCCGGGAAGGTCATTTAGCAAGCCCTCCCCTCGCGGCAGGACGTTCAGCGGCGGGCTCCGCTAATTGCAAAGCAGCCTGGGCTCCGTCCTCAGTCACTGGCGACGAAGGGGGTTGTCCGAGTGTTCCATTGGGAGCGTGGGTTTGCCTAGTGTTACAGTGAGGGAGTGGAAGGGTTTAGTGCTTCGAGCAGGGGAGTCAGGACTCCTCGGTTCTGTTCTTAGGTCTAGGATGGGAGAAGGGACTAGTGATTAAAGCAGGGAACCAGAGTCAGAACTCCGGGGTTCTATTCTTAGATTGGGGAGGGGAGTTTAGGGGATAGAGAAGTAGGATGACCAGATGTCCTGATTGTATAGGGACAGTCCTGATATCTGGGACTTTTTCTTATACAGGCTCCTATTAACCCCCAGTCCCTGTCCCGATTTTTCACACTTGCTATCTGGTCACCCTATAGAGAAGGGACTCCTGGGTTTTATTCCTAGTAAGGTCATTGGCTCACTGTGTGACCTTAGGGAAGTCGCTGGGTCATATTCATCCCAGGTGCAGCTGCACTAACCAGGACAGAATTTGCCTCAGTTTACCCACCTATATAAACAGGACGATAATTATTTTTCTCCCTCAGAAGGTTGTTAAGAAGGGGAGGTAATTAGTGCCCATAAATGCTCTAGTGAAACGCTGTGTATGATAAGCACCAGGGATCTGTCTATTTCCTTCTTGCCCCAAATTCTGGTTCAGGGTTGTGATGCTGCCAGAGGTTCCACCCCGCTCTGGTTTGAGGTTCTCAGGGTCCCTTCTGGATGAAAAGTCCCTGCGGCGTGTGTGAAGGTTGCTCTTACTGGCTGTTCTACCAGGCCACCGATGGGAAAGGCTCCAGATTTTTATTACAGTCCTGATGCTCCGGCTGACTCTCCTTTCCACCAAGTCTGTCCTGGGTAATTCTAGGCCTGTCAGCCTGACATCAGTCCCAGGCAAGATCATGCAGCACTTGATTGGGGACTCGGTTAATAAAGAATTAAAGGAGGATAATGCAATTAATGCAAATCAGCATGGGATTATGGGCAAACAGATCCTCTCAAACTAACTTGATGTCTGGTTTTGATGAGATTATAAAATTGATTAATAGAGGCAACAGTATTGGCGTAATACATGCAGACTTCTGTAAGGTGTTTGATTTGGTACCACTCAATATTTTGATTAAAAAACTAGAAGAATATATAATTAACATGGCACTCGTTAAATGGATTAAAAACTGGCCAACTGATATTACTCAGAATGAAACCATCAATGGAGAATCATCATCAAGTGGGTCTGTTTCTAGAGGGTGGGGTCCCACAGAGATTAGTTCCTGGCACTAGGTTATTGAACATTTTGATAAGTGACCTGGAAGGAACCATCAACTCGTCACTGATCAACTTTGCAGATGCCACAAAAATTGGGAGCGTGGTAAATATTGAAGAAGACAGGACACAGAATCAGAGGGCTCTGGATTGCTTGGGAGCAAATCATCAAATGTATGTAGCTAGGAACAAAGAATATAGGCCACACTTTCAGGATGGGGAGGACTCTATTCTGGGAAGAACTGACTGAAAAAGATTTGGGGTTCATGGTGGATAATCAGCCGGATGTGAGCTCCCAGGGTGACTCTGGGGCCGAAAGAGCTAATGTGATCCCGGAAGGCGAAAATGGGGCAATCTTGTATATTTGGCATTGGGGCGACTGATGCTGGAATCCTGTGTCCAGTTCAGGTGCCCCCAGTTCAGGAGGATCTTGATACATTGGAGAGGGTTCAGGGAAGAGCCATATGAATGATTCACAGCGTTAGAAAACGTGTTATAGTGATAGACTCAAAGAACTCAATTAACAAAGAGAAGGCCAAGGGAGGGGTGATCACAGCCCACAACAGGTAATATAGGAGGGAACAAGTATTTAATGATGGGCTATTCCATTTAGCAGAGAAAAGTATCACCCCATCCAACGCTGGAAGCTGAAGCGAGTCTAATTCAGACCGGAAATAAGGCACAATTTGTTAATTAACCATTGGAACAATTAACAAGGGCCATGGGGGGTTCGCCATCACTGACAAGTTTTTAAAGCAAGATGGGCTGTTTCTCTAGCAGCCCTGCTCCAGGAATGATTTCGGGGCAGGTAACGCAGGAGGTCAGACTGGATGGTCACAGTGCACCCTTCTGGCCTTGGAGTGTCTGAATCGCCGAATTGCGCCTGCTGCAGCGGGGCTAGGGAATGCGGGTACTTGGCGCGAGCCTGGTTGCTCACACCATACCTCCAGCACTGGGAGTTATTTCGCCAGCTGGGGAACCACACGGCCGGTCTGTGAGTTGCTGGCAGAGAAGGGCAGCTCTGGGCATCTCAGTCCCTGTCTCCTGCCCCAGCTTTTTTTAAAATTCGTACAGCTTTCGGCACAACTGTAAAAGTCCCTGCTGCCCCAGTGCACGTGACCTCCTCCTCCCAGCACAGCTCAGAACACTCATTGTCGTGTCCCAATGATCCCACTTCTGACACCATCTTCAGTCCTTTCCACTGGACCCCTGCGTCTCTTTGCATCAGACTTAGCTCCTGCGTGGCACACCAGGCCTGCCATAACCTTCACCCTCTGGGATCCCATTTCAAGCCAAACTTTCCCCGCTCAGTCAAATCAAAGCCAGTTCCCGCCATGGGAAGGCCGTGCCATGGTCCGTCCTGAGGGCTTGTTTCCTTCGATTGCAGCGTTCAGCCCTTCACCGCTTTGGCTTTAGAGATGGCGAATAAATGGCAAGAATATTTTTCAGGGGGCAAAGTGTCCTTTCTCTTCTCGTCCTCCAGGGCGGCAGATCAGCTCCATCGCTGGGCGGAGACCGAGGCCCGTGTTATCCAAAGTGGCTTGGGATCCTGGGGACTTCAGATTGGGGGCTCCTTTAAAAGGAGTCTGATTTTCAGGGTGCTAGGTGTTCTGCCCTCTCTTAAAGTCTGGCCCCTTCGAGGGGTCTCCTGTTGGGCCCCTGTACACTGAGGACTTTTCACCCCCTAAAAATAATTAAAAACCTCCTATCAAAATGAGACCCTCCCCTGCACGCACTTTTAGGATAAGAACAAACACAGAGGTCAGGCCCATGGAAGGTGCTCAGATACTGTGGTGATGAGCGTGGGACAAGAATCTGGACAGAACAGAACAGAAGCCCCCAGACTCACTAGTAACTTTGGAAAATGTAGGCCCAGCCACGGGCAATGGCGGACTGGGAGTTAGGAGCAGAGGGTTAGAAGGGAGTTTGCTCTGCAGCCCTTATCGGAGCTAACGGTCAGCAGGGCCCCCTCTGGCCCTGGTCCCAGGCCTGTTTTCCCCAAGCTGGGACTCAGATGTTCCTCCTGCAATGCCGGACAGGTGCTTGGGCTCTCACTGCACAGCCTCTGGCATCACAGCAGGGAATTATAGCGGGATGCTGGGAATAAAATAACGCCTGGGACGTTCCTGACTCTTGGGAATGAAGAACGCTTCAGCCGTCTCTTTGTCCGCAGGCGAGCTGGGGAGGCTGGATGAACGGGCTTTTCTCCACACTAGGCTGCGAAGCATCCGCATGTTCCTCAGCAGCTGTTTTCGAGAGGAAGGCCTAGTGGTTAGGGCCCTAGTGTAGCGGACGAGGGGTCAATTCCCTGCTCTGCTCCAGCTCCCTTGTGTGATGCTGGCCAAGTCACTCGGTCTCCCTGTGCTTACCTTCCCCATCTGCCAAACGGGGGTAACGGCACTGCCTGGCCTCGCCGGCGGTGAGGAGGAAAGACTGGGTTGAGCTTTGAGCTCTGTCTAGGAAAAGTGCTACAGAGGAGCTGGCAATTAGTATCCGAAGGCGCTGCAACTGCATTGTGCAGATAACCGTGGTACTTAAACAAAACCGCAAACCCGAGCTTAACACACTAGATAAGTAGGATATAAATTAGCAAATTCTCACCCTGAGTGATACACAGGCTGGCAGACTCTTAAGGCACGAGTTGCCTTGGCTTTCCCAGGTTTTCACACTCAGGCTAAAAATCCCTCTAGCCTGGGACCATCACTCCCCCCAGTTTAGTCCTTGTTCCTCAGGTGTTTGCAGGTGTGTTGTTGTAGGGAGAGTGAGGTACCATCATGATGTTGTTGTTTCCCTTTTATCTCTTCTCCCCACTTGCTGGAAAGCTTGTTTGCTCTGACCTGGGTCAGGCAGTTCCCACTGAGCAGTGCTATCCCTGAGAGGTTCCTATTGCGCACAGTTCCTGGGGTAATCCTGTTGCTCGTGCGCATTTCCTCAGTAAGCCATTCACATTGTTTGGCCTTTTTACTGTCGTACCTAAAAGGCTGCTTGTGGGTGTTTTCAACCTCACATGTTTCAGCAACACCTACCTAGCCAAACTTCATAACTTCACACACGACGATAGCACACACAATCCAACGCGCTATTAACGTCTAGCAGATCAAGACTTTTAGAGTGACACCTCACAAGACATTCTATGTATAAGGCAGATCCTCATTACAGGACAGTGGTGAATAAGGGGGTGCCAGGGGGTTACAGTCACTTTGGCATTTCTGGCACTTTTCCCCGAAGTCTCAAAAGCAGCATGTAGAGGGATCCGTCTCCCACCACGGAGACGTCACCGCTTACGGAAGTTTGTTTGCCAATTCTGCCCGGCAGCTTCTTTCGCAACACGGTGGGTTCCTCCAGCACGGCCCGAAGTGGCAAGTTCAGTCCCCAGCAAAAAGGGAAAGTGCCCCCCAATAACGGGGTTGCAGACTTTTCTGTAAGGTGGGTCTGGCATTTTGGCCGGAGGCCGGGAGATTTCCCTGTGTGAACTGAGCTGACCTGCCCTAGCAATCGATTTCCTTTTTCTTTCTCTCCCTTTGTCTCCAGGATCCCTTTCCAAGCCAGCGGGTTTGTGGGGAGTGGCGCCTGGGACTCCCATTAAAGCCACGGCTGCTCGACACTCAGGAAGGACATGCCACTACCTCCCTGCTCCCGAAGTGCCGGAATTAATAACCTGAACATTGACTCTGAGAACAGGCGCGATATTAATATTGCCTGTGTAGGCTGGATCCACCTGGATGCTATCTGACGGCTGCTGCCGCTGCCCAGATTTAATCGGAAAAGCTCATTGTCTCCTGTCTAAAAATAAGTGATGGCACCTTGGATGTGGGAGGTGGGAGACGACCCACTCCATTTTTCAAAGGGACAGACCCAGCCTGTCTCGCTGGCTAGCTGGAGGGTCACGAATGGGAGGAATGTAATATCTAGGCTGGGTCAATCCACCAGCTAGATGTGCCATGGTTTCAAAGCTGGGGGACCTATAAATGAACATCTCATCTATTTCACCTCAAGGGATCCTGCTTAAGACAGAGAGGCAGAGCCCTGGGATAAAACATCCACCCCACAAGGGATCTGAAGCCCTGGTCCACAAGGAACTGATCTCAATGTCAAGGGATTTACAGCCCTTTCTTTCTCCTTGAGGCAAGCTGGAATGCAGCCATCTCTGGGGTGGAACGTGCGTGCTGTTTAACAGCACTACAGAACAGAGTAGGACTGGAAGTGAGGAAGAAAAGGGGCAAATCCAATTGAAAGTATCAAGGGAGATTTTAGGGAAGTGCATTGTAGTCAAGACACCGGGGCTAACACCTTGTTTCTTATCAAAAGTGCCAGCGGCTCTTCAATGACTATAACCCGCCAGGACCTCGCTTTTACCTGGGGACTGACGGACGGCACGTCCAGCAGCACAAGAGGAGTCACGCACCAAACCTTCCTGTGTAAAAGGGACCCGAAGCGGGCACGCCATTTCGGGAATGTGCCCCGCACGGCCAGCAGGATAACACGCCAGCCTCTGAGCTTTGTTCTTGACCCCGAGAGCCTCCAGCCAGGACCCTGGGCTCTGCTGGACGAGAGGGGCCTGTGAAAGTGACTTGGGCTTGCAGGGCTTGGGCTACGGAGCTGTTCCACTGCAGTGTAGACAGCTGGGCTCCCACTGGAGCCCGGGACCTAGGGGGAGGATCCCAGAGCTTGGGCTACAGGCCAAGCCGCAACGTCTGCACAGCAATTAAACATCCCCTGAACCCGAGCCCAAGGCAGCTGCCGCGGGCCCGCCGCAGGAGTCGAACGGCAGTGTAGACGTACCCACGCTGACTTCAAAACTAAACGAAACCCTAAACAACCCCACCTGGGGCGCGCTCTCTGGGCTCACGCCACCACCTCCCCGCAGTGTAAAGCCACTGGCTGCAGCGGAGTTACGTACTCCTCTTTTACGCCCTCCGATGCGACATCAGGATCAGGCCCTGCTGCCAGCTAGAAGTCAGGGCTCCCACTGCAGCCCCTGTTCGGTTTTATAAAGTCCCCTGAGCAACACGCTCTCTGGCACCGCCCCCCTTATGGAATTTAAGGCTGGAAGGGAGCACAGATCAGCTGGTCTGATCCCCGGGACATCACAGTCCCACCCTGCACTCACGCACACCAAGCCCAATGTCTTCACTCTGGGCAGACGGTTCCCGGGTGGGACCCTTCCCAGCCCGGTCAGGGCCAGCGTGCATCTCCGGACGCTTCCAGCCCGGTCGAGGCCGGCGTGCATCTCCGGACGCTTCCAGCCCGGTCGAGGCCGGCGTGCATCTCCGGACACTTCCCAGCCCGGTCGAGGCTGGCATGCATCTCCGGACGCTTCCAGCCCGGTCGAGGCCGGCGTGCATCTCCGGACACTTCCCAGCCCGGTCGAGGCCGGCGTGCATCTCCGCACACTTCCAGCCCGGTCGAGGCTGGCATGCATCTCCGGACACTTCCCAGCCCGGTCGAGGCTGGCATGCATCTCCGGACACTTCCCAGCCCGGTCGAGGCTGGCATGCATCTCCGGACGCTTCCAGCCCGGTCGAGGCCGGCGTGCATCTCCGGACACTTCCCAGCCCGGTCGAGGCTGGCATGCATCTCCGGACACTTCCCAGCCCGGTCGAGGCTGGCGTGCATCTCCGGACGCTTCCAGCCCCGTTGAGGCCGGCGTGCATCTCCGGACGCTTCCAGCCCGGTCGAGGCCGGCGTGCATCTCTGGACCCTTCCCAGCCTGGTCAAGGCCGGCGTGCATCTCCGGACCCTTCCCAGCCAGTCGAGGCTGGCGTGCATCTCCAATTTTATGCGTTACTTTTCCAGTTCCTCCCAAGCCTCAGGGAAGAATCTGGCCTTGACCACGTGCTTTGTGGGCCGGTCTCCTCCCTGCTGGAGAGAAAGGTGGTGGCTGAGAGACAAGCTGTCAGCACTTGTTAGCATGAAGCAGCTCAGAGGAGAGCCCAGGTGGTGACTGCTGCTAAGAGGTGTGTGAGCGGTGGACGCGGAGACACGGTGACCACCCCTGAGCCACCAGTGACCTAACAGCGAAATCCTCATTCATCAAGATTGACACTGAGCTTTGCTCCATCTTCAAAGTGCTCCAGAGCCATTAACTAATTAATTAATGTCCAAGTCCAAGCATTTCCCTGCACTGGACAAGACCTGAGCAGGGCGGCTGGAGGGCCTGCAACAGCTTCGGAGCAGAAAGATGGACGGGGAGCTGCCTAATTAGCAATGGGCGATGGAGCTTGGGTTTCCCCCTCTCAGCGGGGCTGAAATTGGAGCGCGAGCCACTAAGCTTTATTAAGCAAACTATTCCGTGCGTTGCAGCACAAAGACATGCCAGGCAGCTGCGTTAGCGTCTGTGTTCTCGGCAGCGCCTCGCGGGGTGTCAGTGACAAGTGCTGGGAGACAGAGGGCAGTTTAATAGAATCACAGAATATCAGGGTTGGAAGACACCTCAGGAGGTTCTAGTCCGACCCCCTGTTCAAAGCAGGACCAACCCCAACTAAATCATCCCAGCCAGGGCTTTGTCAAGCCGGGCCTTAAAAACCTCTAAGGATGGAGATTCCATCACCTCCCTAGGGAACCCATCCCAGTGCTTCACCACCCTCCTAGTGAAATAGTTTTTCGTAATATCCACCCTAGACCTCCCCCACTGCAACTTGAGACCATTGCTCCTTGTTCTGTCATCTGCCACCACTGAGAACAGCCGAGCTCCATCCTCTTTGGAACCCCCCTTCGGGTAGTTGAAAGCAGCTATTAAATCCTCACTCTTCTCTTCTGCAGACTAAATAAGCTCAGTTCCCTCAGCCTCTCCTCATAAGTCATGTGCTCCTGCCCCCTAATCATTTTCATTGCTCTCCGCTGGACTCTCTCCAATTTGTCCACATCCCTTCTGTAGTGAGGGGACCAAAACTGGACGCAATACTCCGGATGAGGCCTTTTCACAGCTGGAAGTTCCCTGCAAAGAGTTTGGTCCCTTCGCTGTCAGACGTGGCTCTGACCACCCCCATGCCTCCCCCCCATCAGCTCACTTTTTGCGTGCACGTGCCCAGGTGGCAATGGCCGAGGCGCGTTTAATCGCCATGTAGCTTTCGGGAGCCAGCGCAATTCATTTTCAGGGGGAAGCAGACGTCACCCATAATGGATTGTTCGTCTAAACAGGGAAAGAAATGATGCATCTGCCTCAGGCATTGGGAGACTGGGGGTCCATTCCCAGCCCTGGCACTGGTTTGGTAGGTGACCTGGAGCAAGACACCGCCTATGCCTGTGCCTCAGTTTCCCCATTTGAGCCGTACTCATGAAAAGTGCTGTAGAACGGCTGGCAGGTATTATCAAGGGACGGGCCCCACAGCTTAGGGTGAGAGGCAAATACTTGCAGCGAATGGCTCACAAACAGCCTGTAGCGTCTGGCTTTGCAGTAATGACCATCAACGGGCTCCTGTATTGAGGCTGGCTGGCCACGGACAGACCCAGGGGTGCTCGCTAGCTCCCAGCTGGGCTGATGCAGCCTGTGGAATTAATCAAATCAATCAAAACCCGTCCCTAAACCAGAGACCGTTCCTGGCTGGAGAACGATGGTCCTTTCCTGCAGTGCGATAGAACCTGGTTAACGCCCCTGGCCCCTGGCACTATCCAGGGTTACATACCTCTGCAATTCCTGATGGCAGGGCCAGAATCGGCCGAGGCGGCAGAGTGGATGCATCCCTCATCCCTTGCTACCAGGGAGGATCCCCCCCCCTCCTGCCTGGTGTCCTCACTTATGCCTCTGCAACAGGCGCGTGAAAAGTTAACCAAGCCAGGGAAGCTGTAAAGGGAAACTGAGGCCCAAGAGCTTTGCCTCTCCGGAGTCCATCTCGACCCAGGCAGCTGCGACGCTGCGGGGGAGGACTCAGACTTTAGCCTGGCAGGCACAGCGCCCTTTAAGGCGCCCGTGGCAAACCTCTCTGATTATACCAGACCCAAACCCAGGGGGAGGATGGACACAGACGTGACAGCACCCTCCCACTCGCTCTCGGTTCCATCCAGATCCCAGGGACCCGCCACGCGGCCTTTGAACAGCAGGGATTTCCACCGGCCGGTCGAAGGCAGGCGGACCTGACAGGCGGTGCATGCCGGGCTGCCAAGCTGAAGGCCGGGGAACTTTCTTCCCCGGCCCCAGAAGCACAACAGCTGCCCTGGGCTTTGCAAGTCAGCAGGGGCCCTGGCTGAGCGAGCCCCCGAGAAGAAGCAGAGCAAAGGGGCTGCGGCTGTGTTAGGTTTCAGTCGGTCAGTCCTTGGCGTATTCAAGGGAGGAAGTGATCTAGCTAGTGAGAGATACAGAGGGTGAAGTGAGCAGAGTGGGGCAGTGGCGCCGCTGCAGCTTGTTGTTTACCCGCTAACTGCCCTAAAAGCCACGTGCATGCTCAGCTTGTCCCGAAAGTTCCCAAGCTCCATCGGGAGCCAGGCTATTCTTGGCAGTACAAATTTGAGGCCATTTGGCCAA
The DNA here is from genome assembly GCF_020497125.1 of Mauremys mutica. Classification (NCBI taxonomy): domain Eukaryota; kingdom Metazoa; phylum Chordata; order Testudines; family Geoemydidae; genus Mauremys; species Mauremys mutica. The sequence continues at coordinate 10,220,521 of NC_059096.1, forward strand.
GGGGTTCCCAAGATCCAGTGCCCCTAAATGTTTCCAGTCCTTATCGCTTATTTTTGCTCACACCAGGACTCAAGCTTGTTCAGTGATTCCGCCACCCCCGGCTGACCCCAATCTGACATCACCCCATGCGGTTTGATCTCGCCCAGTACCATTTCAGCAAAGCTGGGCCCACAAACTCCAGCAGCCCTAAGCCACCTTCCCATGGTGGCGGCACGGTGTGAGCAGAGGTAAGGTCGTCCGGCTGTGTTAGCTGTGCCTGTCCGAACCGTGGCATGGGTAGGGTTAATGGCCGCCAGGGGCACGGCTAATAGGGTCATAGAATCACTTTCCTCTGAAATGCACCACCCCGGACATGTGTATCAGGGCTGGGCTAAATGAACGGGGCTGACCGGTCCCGCGCCTCCTGGCGCCTAAAGGGGCAGGCTGCCCTGTTACAGATTATACAATGTTATACGTTGTTCCCTCTGCTTGTGTTTTTATCTCTTCCCCTCCCCTACCTGAGGTCGGTCTTGTCTTGTCTCTTTAGATTGTAAACTCTTTGGGGGCACTGGCTGTCTTTTTGTTCTGTTTGTACCGCACCTAGCGCAATGGGAGCCCGACTAGCACTGCTAGGCTCTTTGATGCTCCCAATACAAAGTAATCCAGCTAATTATAATAATAGAGCCCCGGGGACAGTATTTTGTAAGTTTCCTGTGCTGCGGACGTCTTTCTTGGTGTAGTGGGGTGGATTGCCCACTCCCTGTGAGAATGGGCTGTGGCAGGCCAGGGCGCCTGCGCAGACAAGGCTTATTGTGAGCCAATCAGAGAGGGGCTTATTGTGAGCCAATCAGGGCCCAGTTTAGACCCAGCCAATCAGGGCCAGGCTCAGAGGTATATAAGGGCTGCCCACAGCAGAAGCAGTCAGTCTGTCCCAGGCCTTTGACAGGGGAAGGTCAGTCTCCAAGGGAGGAGACTAGCACCACGGACAGCGCAGTGCTGGCCAGGCTCAGGGAGGCTAGGGAGCTTGAACCCATAGCTTGCCAGGCTGCAGGCTCTGAAGGGAAGGGCCTAGCGGGTGCAAGGGGCTGTAGGGGAAGCGGCCCAGGGAAACAGACAGCGGAAGGGGAGAAAAGGACAGCGAGGCTGACGCCAGAGGGTCCCTGGGCCGGGACCCAGAGTAGAGGGTGGGCCTGGGTCCCCCCCTTCACCCTTTGCAGTGCACCCAGCCATTGGCTGTAGGGAGCAGCCATCTTGCTATGCCAGATCCCTGACAGGAGGGATTAGACTCAGAGGGCGATTGCACATAGTGACTGGGGTGTGAGACTGCTGAGCAGTGACCCCCCGGAAGGGGGCGCAGAAGGGCTAAGGGGCACTGCCGGAGGGCAGTGGCCTCGAAGAGGACGCCGCCGAGCACGCAGCAATGCGGGTCCAGAGATAACAGAGGACAGAACGATGGACGGGACACCACCAGGAGGAGGCGCTCCACTGGAATGAGCTAATTCCCAGAGTCACCAGGAGGAGGCGCCGCTGGGGTGAGTCCCAACCCGTTACACTTGGCTAGAGCCAGTCAACGTTTTTTTGACCAAAGCGTTCTCCCAACATAGCGCGGCAAACCATCTTTTTCATGGGCAAATGTCAATTTCAACGATTTTCTCCCATGGGAAAATTCTAAATGGAAACATTTCATTTCATATTGACGTTCTGAAACACCGCTGGTTGGAAAATGTCCAAACCACCGATGTTTTGGAAGTGAAATGTTTTGCTTCGTGTGACGATGTCAAAAATAATATGCTCAGACATTGCAGATCTAGAATTGTTTGGGGACCTTTTGCGCGGCAACACAATGTCAACATATTTTGGTCCCGTTTCAGGACAAAAACAAACGTTGAAATACCAGGCTCCCATGGGATGGGAATTCCATTTTCCGAACAGCTCTGATCGTAACATATCCCCTCCAGGTGAACTTTTCAGCTCAACCCTGCAGCTTTGGTCTCTAACAAGCACGGATGTGCAAATATAATTAGTTAGCTGAGAGTTTGCAACTGGGATCACCGTGGTTCTTGCCGGGGACAAGACCTGAGTTCTGCTATCATCTCACTCGGGGTTGTGGGTTGTTGATAATGATACTCACCCTTCCCTTGAGCTCTACAATGTAAAGGGAGAAGCTTTCTCAGAATATCTGGGTGAGGTTCTCTGGCAGGTGTTTTGCAGGAGCTCAGATGAGATGGGGGAGGGATAGCTCAGTGGTTTGAGCATTGGGTTGTGAGTTCAATCCTTGAGGGGGTCATTTAGGGATCTGGGGCAAACATTTGTCAGGGACAGTACTTGGTCCTACTGTGAAGGCAGGGGCCTGGACTCGATGACCTTTCAAGGTCCTTTCCAGTTCTGTGAGATAGGTATATCTCCATATATAGATCACATTGGTTCCTTCTGCCAGGGAATCGATGAACTTCTCGCCTCATTGAAGTCAACGCGAGTTTTGCGATTGACCTCAATGAAGCCACGATTTCACCCAAAGCATTAGCTATGGACACAAGCAGACTGGGGAAGGACTGTACATGAAAAAGAAAGACAGACCTACCCCCTAGGAGTAGGCACTATATGAAGGGAGCTGTTCTCTGTGTGCGCTCCTGGGACAGACAGGGGACATAATGCAGAGCCCAGATTTAGGGAGAGTGACTAGGAAAAAGACACACGCCAAAAATGAATAGTGCTTCAACCTTATGTGTGTCAGCTACATTTCAGGTGAGTTCCTCAGAACATGACTGACTAGAGAGGAGTCTAATATTGCAGCATAAGAAAAATGGCCCTTCTGAGTGAATTTCTTCATCACTCAGTCTCCTCTCCAGTCGCCGTCACTCCAATGAACCTGTCGATTAACTGAAAACTGCTCTGGTTCTTGCAGCAGCTCCCCTTCCCAGCCTGTTTGTAGCTGAATTTCTGTTATTTTCACCGTCTCTGGTTTTCTCCTAGTCCAAAAATCAATAAGTACAGAAATGAAGGCAGAATTCTGATTCTAAGGGAAAGGAGCCAGCCCCGAATCCAGGGCAACCTTTCACTGCACAGAAATAAGCTTCCAAGGGGGATTCGGTCACGGTTTATCGAAGGGCTTTGCAGCGCGGCCCCCGTCGTTTGCATAATTTCAAAGAGAGAGACTCAACTTGGCCGACATGCTCAGAGCGGATGTGCTCTGTACAAAGCTGACCCCGCAGGGATCGGGAGGGCATGAATTCATAGGTTTTTTTAAGGCCAGAACTGTGCTCACCCAGTCTGACCTTCTGCATCACACGGGCCAGAGAACCGCCCCCAGTGATTCCTACATGCGGTCCGTAACTTCCAGGTGAGCTAGACCATGTGTTTTAGGAGGACCTCCAGCTTTGATGTAAAGGCTTCAAATGATGGAGAATCCACCTTGTCCTGGTCTCAGGGGTTAATTGTTCTCACTGTTAGGAATTTGGGCCTTGCTTTCAGTCTAGATTTGCCTACTGTCATCAGCTTCCAACCACTGGATCTCATTATTCCTTTGTCTGCTAGATTAAATCTTTCCCTAGACGCAGTGAAAAAAAATGCTGGTGATGCATAACTTCACTCAAGACTAACCACTCTAGAGAGGCTTTTGGGACGCAAACCTTCCAATGGATCTGTGTAAACATATGCAGGGACTCTACACAAGATTTCCGATTTTCCCATTGGCTTCTCCGATTGTATTTCTGCACAGCCATCTGATAGCAATGGAACAACTACTTTCAGCACTGATTGCACTATTATCTCATTTGCTGGAGACATGAAATGATCCAGGTGATTAGTTCACACACACACACACACACACACACACACACACACTTACTTACTTACTTACTTACTTCCCTCAGGCTTTTGAGCAGAGGTGTCTCCGTTTTGAATTTCATTATTACTATTATTAGAGACGGGCAAAAGATTGGCAGCAAAAAGGTTTCTTCCCCCCCTCCCTTCCCATCAAGTTTGTGGCTGGTAAAACAATTTGGAAATTGCAGTAATTGTATGAAATGTCAACATTTCCTGACAAAATGTCACATGAACATTTTTGGGTTTTTTAATCACTTGTAGGATAAGGGTGAACTTTTTGCAGCAAATGTTCACATCTCTCTCTGGATTTTTGATTGCCCTCCATCACCATAGTATCTGCGCAAAATTGATAGCAATAACGAAGTCCCTAGTGGATTTCATGGCGTCTCTGGCAGTTCTCTCATTTTGGAGCAAACATTCTGCTTGGAGGAGGGGTTTAATTTTCTATTTTTTTTTTAAAGTTTAAATGACTTTATTTCTTTTTAGGTTGACTTCTTTCAGGCTGGGTTGCATGGTTGTGATTGGCTGCGTAAATCATTTGACGTTGGTTCTGGTTCCCTGATTGGTTGAACTCACTTGGGTGGTCAACAGAATTAGCAGAAGCCATATTGGCTCATTGTCTCCGGGGCCCTGGTTGACTTTTGAGCCACTCAGAACATCTCTGTTCCACTCTGTTGCCATGTAGGAGGGACTCTTAGTTCTCCCAAGCCCTGCAAAGACTGCCCAGGACTTGAGCAACACAGAGGCCATGCCTGGTTTGCCCCTGAAGACACTGGAGAACAGTCCATCTACTCTACATAGACAGGATGGTAAGAAATCACCAGCCTTTCCCCAGAGAGGCCCCGCCTGGGAGGAAGTGATGGGAGGTGCTGGGAGGAAAGTATTGGTGTGGGAAGGGAGCTATGGGGCATGGTGTGATCCATCAGAGGTGAGTACACTGTATGTTAGTTCAGATAACCATCTAAACCAGGACCCTAGTGAGAGAGATTTAGGTCAGATATTAGGAAAAACTTTCTAACTATGGAACGGGCTTCCAAGGGAGGTTTTGAAATCCCGTCTTTGGGGGTTTTAAAGAACAGCTTGGACAAACACTGTCAAGGATGCTCTAGTCTGCAGTGTTGTTGTAGTCATGTTGGTCCCAGGATATGACAGAGACAAGGTGGGAGAGGTTGGACCAACTTCTGTTGGTGGAAGGGACTAGCTTCCAAGCTATGCAGAGCTCTTCTTCAGGTCTGCGGAAGGCAGCAAAGTGTCTGATAGTCTACGGATGGGCAAGGTTTACTTCGTCCTGCCTGAGCGCAGGGGCTGGAAACTGATGACTTCTCGAGGTCCCTTCCAGCCCTATAGTTCCATGACTCTATGAGGTGCGTTGACATGTAAATGTATTATGGTGAGTCTGGTGTATTACTGATTATTTTACACACACATTATATACTAGGACATCTTGAACCCACTGTCGCTAAGGCTGCTCAATTACTTCCGTTCTCATCCCTCTACCTCACTTTGTGAACTGATCATAATTTCTCAAATCGTTCGGGATGGAATTATCCAGAACTGGTCTCTGTCCAAGGGTGAGTTAAGCTTAGAAAGAATGATGGGGGAAAGGTTCAGCTATTTCTGCGATCAAAGACAGTGGAACTATAGAGGACCATTTAAATTCTAACTCGAAACAGGCAATATTTCCCATTATTTTCGTTAAAAAAACCACCACGGAATTTAGCTACAATGCAATAGGATTCAAAAACTCAGGTCATTCAAGACAGAAACTTCCAACAGCTTATTAACACTTATGAACAATTATTAGCAATTGTTGGCACATGTTGGCACTTTTGACTCCGAGTTTTGCTGCTTAAAATGAGCATCTAAATACTTCTTACCGTTCCTGTTGTACAACATATAACTTAACATGCAGGCACACAGCGTGCAAACTGCCACTGTGCTAAAAGGGATGATAGAACTTGAACCTCTGCATTTGCTGACTGTCATTTGAAGGATGCAGCCTTTACTATGCCATTAACGCAGTGTTTTGCATAGAGCTGGTCAAACACATTTCTCTCAATACATTTTTGGTCAAGACAAATCTGGCATTTTTCAACCCACATGTCCGGTTTGGTGAAAAACGTTCAGATGCTCATCGAAAAACAATCCCTCCCCATTTGGCAATGGAAGAACATTCGATTTGTAAGTGTTTGGTTTCTCAATGAAACCCTGAACATTTTCATGGGAGAAAAAGAAATGTCATTTCCTGAGCAGCTGGAATGTTGCATTTTTTGCGCCTCCGAAAAATGAAAGGCTGCTTTTCATGAAAAAATGAAATTGCTTTATTCAGAACAATTTTTTTAAGTATATTCCTTTGAAAAGAATGTTTATTTCGAAACACAGGTGGGGAGGGCATGACATGTATTTGCCATGCCTGCTTCTTCCCAGCCAAGGCAGAGGGGGACTTTCCTCTCCTGCAGTTTAAGGAAACCGGTGAGCAGATGGTTTTACTAGGAAATGAAGCAAGAGAGGTGCGGAGCATCATGCCAGAGGATTTACTTGGAGGAAAGATGGGCTGACACTCTCTCACTGCTGGCTCACTCTCTACGACACCAGAGAATGTCCTTTAAGCCCATTTCCTTGTGGGTGCCCAGCTCGCAATACTGAGATTGGGTTTTCTAATCTGCGTGAAAGCAAAGCCATGCAGAAACTACCTCCATGTAGCTCCTCCGCTTCCTGGCTGGAAGTTCATCTGGTATGTGCACCGATGTCTCTGTTCACGGCACTGTCCCCAAACTACGTGTCACCCAGCAGAATCCCCAGCACAGCGTTTCACTTTGCCCCCTCACTCCACAATCCAGGGATACGACATCCCAAGGGGGCCCTATCTCTGGGGTGGGGGACAGGGCTGACAAACCCAGCAGGAGAACCCGAGAGGCTCTTACCTGAAGGAAGATATGAGGACATGTCCACAGCACCATCCTGGGGCTTTTAATTCCTCCCTGGGCCAGCTGACCCAGGCATGCTCCCTTCTGCTGGTTGGGAGCAAGGCGCTGGGCTGTTTTCAGAGGCTCTTGTCAAGGAGAAGGAGTTGGGAGGAAGCCAAGGTCTCTGGGAGCAGGCGCTGTCCCTCTGCTCCAGCCTGTGTCCTCCTTTTATAATCTCGCTCCGCTCCGGCTCCTGGATCGCCACCTTCCAGCTCCCCTGTTCGGATGGGGCTGGGTTACATCTCTCCTCGCCATCCTCCCACCGGCTTCTCTCCTCCTCCTCCCTCGCCTTCCCACTCCCCCGCCCTTTGCAACAGTTACTTCCAACCTGCCCAGCCAAGGGGGGAGGACCCGATTCTCTGCAGCCGGCTGCCTGGGAGCCCGCCCGGGCCAGCGGCTCCCCAATCCCTCGGCCAGTCCCTGCTCCTGCAGCAGCGGCTCAGCCGGCGGAGGCCAGCAGCGAGGCTGGCGCTGCGGAGGCTGAGCCCGGCGCATCGGCTGCAGGGGGGAGCCCGAGGCCGGGGGAGGAGGCAGATCCTGGGTATTTTTAACTCACTCCTGCGGCGCTGCAGGCGCGGAGCCGGCGGGACGCCCGGCGCGGCCGGACACGGCCATGGACCGAGCGCCCCGGGGAGAGGAGCCCGGCCGGAGCGCGCCAGGCGGGCAGGGGCGCAGGGCGCACGGCGGAGCTGCAGGGAGCGGGACTAAGGCTGGGAGCTGTCCCGGGTGGGGGTGGCTCGCTGCCGCCTGCCCGCAGCCGGCGGGGCTGGGACCCACGCCTGTGCCAGCCGCCGCCTCTGGTGTTCCGGGGGCGGCACTGCGCCCTGGCGCCTTCCCCCGTCCGTCGGCTCTGCTGGGGGAGATGCGGCTGGGCAGGGGATTTTAGGAAAGTCCCAGCAGCCCTGGGCCTTGTCGGACTCTGCCCCCCCAATTCCGCCCCTCTCCTAGGACGATTATCCCCCTCCACAGCCCAGTGCACCCCCCCCCGTCTCCTTCTATGACAGCCCTGCGCTAACTTGCAACCCCAGAGTGAATTCACAGGTCTCTTTGCAGGCACATGGCTCATCTCCCATACCCCAGCCCCTTGTCTGACCTCGGAAACGTGAGAGCTTCAGAGCAAGTCCTGTGAACTCGGACGCCAATGAACTTTGAACCCGAATTGAAATCAGTGTAATTTATCCCCATTTTACAGCAGGGGAAACTGAGGCACGGACCGGGGAAGTGACTTTGCCCAAGGGGACACAGCGAGTCAGGAGTAGAATACAGGAGTCCTGGCTCTTAACCTCCGCTGCTCTAACTGCCACTCCAGGGGAGCCTGGGAAGTGCTGTCCCACCGGGGCACTGAGAGAGAGCCCCCGGGGGTGACAGCTCCCACGGTCACTTTCCCTGGGATCGCTAGGGGATAGAGTCAGGACAACATAGCTGCCGCTTCTTGTTTTGTTTCTTGGCATTCCAGGACCCAGGGTACAATTTTCAATTTGTTTCCAGGACAGAAGGGATAGATCTGGAGGAGGATTTTATTCCTGGCTGCCTAGTGGGCCTGGGCGGAGTCATTCCCAGGGGAAGCCGGTAGAGGAAGGAGTTGCCTTTATAAAAGAAGGTCAAGCAGAGGTTCAAAGCATTGCAATGCAATAACATTGCTGCATTTCTGGGGGCCATAATACTCGGGCTACCTGGACGGATGTAATATTCCCTGACGGTCCTAGCCCCTGTAGCTCACAGAGGCATTACTGAAGTGTTCAGGGATGTTATATTGTAGCATTTTTCCTATGGGTCAAGCTCCATTAATGGGACCTGGGGTTATCCTGCTTTGTGTGAGGTGCACCCCAGCACTCTGCAGTCATGACCCTCCACACCCCTGCTTCCAGAACTGCTCCTGCAGGCTTTGGCGGGGCAATGGCCATAGACTGTGGGGCTGTCTTGTAGAAGGGTGATTGGGGTTAGCCAGCCCCAGGGAAATGAATTGGGAATATACCTGCCTGGAATGAAACTGGTGCCTTTGAGGGAAACAATCAAGGGATTCAAGAGCATTTTATCTGGTGACTATGACCAGTTACCAGAACAGACTTTTTACATGGTTGGTCCTGTTGAAGAAGCTCAGAAGCTGTCTGAAGAACATGCCTCAATGGGACTATTATATTTGCATATGGTCTTTTAAACATCTGATACGTGCGTACATTGCATGTGTGAAACAGCTCCAATCTCGGAGGTCTCTAGTTTTTTTCCACATCTACTGGAGAGATTTAAAGTCCTTTTTCCTAAAAAAAAAATAAATAAATAAAAGACTCAGTAGGAAAAAACCAGCTAGTCACCAAGGTCCTTTTCTGTAAGCGATCACAAGACGTCAAGGTACGTGCACGTGGCATGAGCAAAAAGGAGTTAATGGCAAACTCCCTGCTTGAAGGTTCACCCCAATCCTATCACCCCACACATGGGGACCAGCTTCCCCTTATTCTCTGGACCGGCCAACTACTATCCCTTCAACTGAACTGGAGCAAAGGGAGCAGACCTGGGCTGACATCCAGCCTTTATGCACTAGGAACGGCGTAATAATACCAACACCTGCTTTCTAATGTACTGCTTTTCATAAGTGGGTCACCAAGTGCTCTACAAAGGAAGGCAGCAGTATTATCCCCATTTTACAGGTGTGTAAACTGAGGTACAGAGAAGTGAAGCAACTTGCCCAACATCACCCAGGAGGCCAGAGCAAGGAACAGAATCGAGTGCTTCTGAGTCCCAATCCAGTGCACTGTCCACTAGGCCACACTGCCCGCCCTGCTCCCTCTCCTACTCCCGCTTGGTTCTCTGGGTATATTCCAAAGACAAGGCATTTGCTTCATATTGAAGCCATGGTGGCAGGAGTCAGCCTCCGGCAGAAGCAAGAGAACATAAGAAAGGCCATACTGGGTCAGACCAATGGTCCATATAGCCCAGTGTCCTGTCTTCTGAGAGTGGCCAGTGCCAGGTGCTTCAGAGGGAATGAACAGAACAGCCAGTCATCGAGTTAGCCAGCCCCTGCCATCAGCTCAAATGGCAGGTCCCTGTCAGTTCAAACACTGCTTCTGCCAGTTATTATGACCAAGAGCAACCCTGGGGTTCAGAATATCCTGGACAGATAAAGAGGAGGTCAGTACTGTAAGAAAGCTAGGGTATAAAACAAACCTTAGTTAAGCAACTGCTTAGCTGATTCCTCATACCACCATTCTTAGGGGTCTTTGAATTTCAGTTGCTTAACTAAAGAAAAGGACCCAAGAGTTGAATTTAGTTTTATAGAGTTTTGTAAAATATCCCTAAATGCAGTAATTCATAGTATAGGGTATAAGAAGGCAAAAATGGATCACTCGATGATTAACTGTGAAGCACCTGGCGTTGGCCACTGTTGGAAGACAGGACACTGGGCTAGATGGAGCTTTGGTCTGACCCAGTATGGCCGTTCTTATGTATTGGACTATGACTTGGCTAACATCCACTAGAAAACTGGTCAAGATAACCATTCAGAATCAAATTACACAACCACAGTAGAACATACGCCTTATACTCAGTCACTTTGGAGGGAGGGTGACTTTGTTTACATTTTTGACCGAGACCCTTAGAATAGGACCTCACTTGTGCCAGTTGGTTATCAGCTCTGGGGTTGCTAACACACTATAGGAAAAAATAGTCCAATGCTAGATCACAGACGGTTGGGTCAGTTACTGCCAGTTTACCAAGGTCTCCTTCCCAGTGGATCTATAGTATTCAACCCTTGTTACCTGTTTCCCCATGAATTATATTAGCCTCATTCTCTAACGCTCCTAACTATCTAAACTAAACTCGTACATTTATTACAGACTTAGTGCAGTTCAAAAAGCATGCACAGCGGGTCTCATTTTATGTCTCCACACCCTAGAACGTGAAGGGCAAGGTGAGACCATGAACCATAATAGACACGTGTACAGAGAACTACGTGTACAGAGAACAACTGGTTCCATTCTACAACAATCTTGACTGTAACCTGCTATAAAACAAAGACACCGTAATTCTCTTTAAAATGCATTAAAAAAGCATATACGCATCCTTACTCAGTTTCAGAAAGTGGTCAATTGACTGATTTGGGTCATCACCCAAGAGAAAGTGTCTGTGATGCTTATCACCAGATCTTTGCTCAACCATCAGTTTCAGCTCAGTTATTGTTCACAGCAGGCGTTGACGCTGCAAACTAGGGTGGAGCGAAGGACAGACCCAACTATAATCTTTTCCCAGTGCGTTAGTGGGCAACCTGAATTGCTGGAAAATAGAACGAGACAGTGAAAGGTGCCTAAGTCCTTGATTTTACCAGGATGCCCAGGTGGCTAGACCAGGACCTCAGTCGTCTCTCTTCCAGGTGTCTTTGGCTTTCACGAAGTGATGTGCTGAAGGAGAAAGGCCGTTTTACCCTGTTTCTGCTTTGTGATCCAACTTGGTTCTTCTTCTTGGAGGTGCAGGCATGGACCAATCAGATGGTGACCCATACATCTTCTGAAGATTCAAAATGTTCAACCAAAATGAGAGCCGTCCTCTCTCACCAGTCCAATCTGGGAAGGAGACATCAGCTTTTGAGATCTTGCAACTGGGATTGGAATTTTCCAGTCTGTTTGTGCAACATATTTTATCACACCACCTCGTTTAAGGCCAGGTAGGCCGGAACTGTTGATACAACCATCTTGGAACATACCTGCAACTCCGTCAGCTTTGTGCCGTTCAGCCACTTACCTCCACAAGTCACTTTTTGTGGGCCCTTTTGTGGTACACCCCTTGCCCAAGTTTGCCGTAATGTTTGCTCATGTTGCAGCGGTTCCATCAGCACCCTGCTAACTGCCAAAAGGGCCACTTTAAAGCCCAGATAATTTATACAAATTCTCTCCACGTTCTTTGATGTTCTTTAAACGTCCTGCAAAGTCACTTCGAGAACTGGAGCTCTCCATCTGACTGGAACAAGGTGCACCCATGGAGTCGGCACCTATGCAGCCGTGTACCAGAGTCTGGGTGGGTCTTATGCTAGTCCAGACCTGCACACGTCCATCCCTCAGCCACCTTCCCCAGCGCCACTGGACTTAGTCTTCCAAAATGGCGTTCAAAGACCAGTGACAGCTGATGGGGCAACAGAATCAGAGGATCACAGATATAGACAAAGCCTGATTCTCCTCTCACAGGACATGCATTGACTTTAGTGGATGACTTCCCCTGAGGTACATGAGAATCAGGCCTAGTGTTGTCATAATATAACAAGAAGGCACTTAGATACTAGGAGGTTCAGTGATGGATGTGACATAAAACCAGCAGGGTACCAAACATGAGTGATCCCAAGGCACCTTATTCAAGAAGAAGAAAAATTTAATATCTGATTTCCTGGTCAAATTCCAGCCTCGGTAATTACATTCCTCCCACCTGAATTCTGCCTGCATTTGCAGTTGGAGTCAGAATTCCTCTTCGCTTCCTGAACTAACTCTTGGGTAGCTTTGCTGTGCACTGATAAAACACCTGCTGCGTTCCACACCAGTGGTGGCTGCATTTCAGTGACAAGTGAAGTGATTCCTGTCTATATTTGTAGGCTGTTTTGGGATTGTTGGTATGGAAGGGACTGTAGGAATAGAACAGATTCTTTCAATTCCTGAAGGGCACATGCTCTAGGCACTTTCATTAAAACATATAATATAAACTAAACTCCTCAAATATTATGACGTGTATTTAGCCAAGAAAATAGTTGAAAATCATTAAAAGCCTTAAAAATTCAAGCCATTTATTATTTGTTTCTTATGTCTCATAACATCCCAGAGCACCAACAGGTGGTGAAACAAGACAGCAGTCTTTACGGTCCAATTCTGTTTTACTTCAACAGCTTCCATATCAAGCCTATATAAACATATACACTAAGCCTTGGAACTCATTGTGGCAGGATTTTATTGGAACAAGCAGTTTGATATGATTTTTTAGGCATAAGAAGAGCCTCCACACTGGAATTATACTAACTAGGATAAAAATTACATGGGGTAGCAATCGATCCTCATGCTTCATGGCACGAGTAACTCCCAGCTGAGGTCAGGAAGAAATGCCTCAGATAGTTATATACGATGAGGCCCATTATGTTTTGGTTTTGTCTTCTAAAGCATTTGGTATCAGCTACCTTGGGAGGCAGGAACTTGGGTTATAATGGGAGCAGAGCTGGTCAAAAATTTTCAGAGGAAACCAATTTTTGCCAGAAAATGCTTATTTGTATGAAATTGAAACCTTTCACAGGAACAGATCCATTTTTTGAGCATTTTTGCAGGAAATTTTTGATACGTTTTGTTCTGACTTCATTGCTTTATAATATAATATAATATAATATTCTGATGAAGTCAAAACAAAATATTTGCTGTCTATTTCATTTTGCAACAAATTCTGAGATTTTCCCTTTTGGTCCTAATTTGGGATGAAAGCAAATATTGGAATTTCCTCTGGGATTGAAATGCAGGATTTCAACCATCTCTAAAGAGGAATTGTACCTGAGTAAGGGCTGCAAGACTGAGGGTATGTCTACATTACCCCCCGGATCGGTGGGTAGCGATCAATCCAGCCGGGATCGATTCATCGCGTCTAGTCTAGATAGGATAAATCGCCCCCCCGAGAGCTCTCCCATCGACTCCTGTACTCCAGGTGGAGTTGATGGGGGAGCGGCAGCAGTTGACTCACCCCGGTGAAGACACCTGGAGTACTGTGTCCAGTTTTGGGCCCCCACTACAGAAGGGATGTGCACAAATTGGAGACAGTCCAGCGGAGGGCAACAGAAATGATTAGGTGGCTGGGGCACGTGATTTATGAGGAGAGGATGAGGGAACTGGGCTTGTTTAGTGTGTGGAAGAGAAGAGCAAGGGGGGATTTGATAGCAGCCTTCAACTACCTCCAGGGGGTTCCAAGGAAGATGGAGCTCAGCTGTTCTCAGTGGTGGCAGATGACAGAACAAGGAGCAATGGTCTCAAGTTGCAGTGGAGGAGGTTTAGGTTGGATATCAGGAAACACTATTTCACTAGGAGGGTGGTGAAGCACTGGAATGGGTTCCCTAGGGAGGTGGTGGAATCTCCTTCCTTAGAGGTTTTTAAGGCTTGGTTTGACAAAGCCCTGGCTGGGATGATTTAGTTGGGGATTGGGCCTGCTTTGAGCAGGGGGTGGGACTAGATACCTCCTGAGGTCCCTTCCAACCCTGATATTCTATGATTCTTCTATGATTCTATGATTTATCCCATTCACCTCTCCTCCTCCCGTTGCTGGCCTGGGACCAGCTCAGCACTGACCGGTGGCATGATAGCAGGGCAGGGGGATGCTGTGCAGGGGGCACATGGCAACCTCAGATGTGAGCACACCCCAATTTTAAAATCATCTAGCAGAACCACGATCCGCTTTTGCCCCTTCTCCCGCACTGTAAGGGAGCCCTGTCCTGCAGAGAGGCACAAGCGCTGGATCCACACAGCGTCCGGCTGGGGGCAGAAGCTGGGGCAGGACCCCACAGTCTTCCAGCCACAGGCCTCTTTCCCTGAGCTAAAGCAGGACTAATTTAACAACCCTCAACAGCAGGGTTTAGCCTTCCTCAAGGCCCACCCACAGGAGGGGATTGTCACCCCCGCACTCCTCCACACAAAGCCAATGCAGGATAGCCACTGCCACCTGGAATGAGGATTTTCCAGCACTGCAAACTGTCTGTTCATGCAAAGGACAGACTGCAGCAGAGTGGCTCCCATCTAGGTCTGGGTGTTAACTCTTAGCCGTCCAGCCTGTCCGCGAGTCCCAGGGAAGGAGGACCTCAATGACAGCGCCTCTGAGATGCCAGGAGAAAGGAAGGAGAGGCAGGGGAAGTGAAGCCAGCCGGCACTATTTTTAGTCAAGGAATTGGCTGCCAGGGACATTAAGCTAATTCCAACCCCATACATCAAGGAAATGACTGCAGAGCTGTTTTAAAGGCCTAATTGAAGGGATTTATGGCAAAATGCAACTTGTCAGAGGCGGCAGAGGAAAAATAAACCAGTCCCTGAGAAAAGGGAGACAGTACATTCGTCATGGTTAAGCTCAAATTCCTTTACATGGCGGAGACGCTAAGGCAGGAGCTGGTATTAGGGAAGAGTAAAAGAAGAGAAAAAGCTTTGCTGAAAGATCACACGGGGGGGAAGTTTGAACTAGATTTTTATGCCTTTAAACTCTCCCCCCCCCGGTCTGTAAGTGCTCCTGATGTTTCTGGGTCCCCAGCAGCGTCCTCCCAAAGCCCGTTATTTGGGGCGATTGTTATGAAGCCCCAAAGTCAAAGCTCATGTCGTCGTCTCACTCAGCCAAGCTGCCCCCCGGGTACATCAGAGTCGGATCTGCTGGCTCTGGCGACTAAAAGGACAACTGGCCTTTGCTCCGTCCTGCTGTGCAGCTCGGCTAAGGGCAAGGAAGATGGAGTCTATTTCTGCTTGGATGCTGTCTACAGAATTACGTACTGAAGTACAATCAGTGACACTTGGGCACGCCAGCTGACAGTAACAGGACTGCACTGTGGGCCTGCTTTGCCCTGCAGACCCTTTATTCCTAGTGATGACGCAGTTTGAATTCATTTTAGTCGGCAGCTGAGCACTTTTGTGCTGGGATCACTAAGAGACAGTAAACACGAAGCCCCACAGTGCACTGGGACAGGCACGGAAAATGGCACAGTAAGGTCAGAAGTCAATTCGGTGCCTCAGTTTCCCCATCCGTACATTGGGACCCTTTATAAAGTGCTCTGTGCTGTGTGGACGAAACACCCATGGTGAGCGCTGTTGTGGAGTGCTGGGAATTACTCCACAGAAATGGACCTCAATGAGTCTCTGCCATGAGCCTCTCATTGGCTCTGTCTCTAAAATCCACAGGCAAAGGCACGTTGAACATCGAAACTGATAAATTAGGTCTGAGGCAAAGGTTGAATTTTCCCCTCAGGTCTGAAGTTTACCGAACAAGGTGTTCTCAAAACCTGGCAGCCAAGGAACACAGGCTGCTCCCCAGAGTTCAAACAGGCTAATAGATTTTGCCACTTGGTTGCAAAACAACTTGAGAAGCAGGGAGAGAGAAGGTCGTGTATTGGACTCATCTGGGCGTGATCCAGCGCGGGAGGCCGAAGATTAGGTGATTTAACTTGTAGTTTTAAAGTTAAGATTTCGAGCAGCGAGGTCGGAATGGCTCGGTGGCCTTAACGAACAACGAGCCCTTGAGCTGGTGCAGCCGGCCACCTGGGTCAGTGACACCTAGTCTGCTGGAGTAGCATTTGAAGCCTACTCTTGCACAGCTGCTGTCTGTCTCGGGTGCTGCTTTGACCGTCTATAATGCATTCACCTTCCCAGCTCCCCAGCGAGGCAGGGCAGGGCTGTTATCCTCACTGGGGAACCGAGGCCCAGGGAGGCTCGGTGACTTCCCACGATCACCCAGCGAGTTTGGGGCAGGTCTCTGGGAGCACAGGTTACAGCCCTAACCACTAGACCATCCTTCCTCCTTGTGACACTTCCCGGGGGCACCCAGTTGGGCAGCACCTCGCTATCACCTGCCCTTAGCGCGAGGAGCCTTGTCTGGGCCTGTTATGGGTCAGCTCGCTAGCTCCACCAGGCTCCAGTAGCTCTCTAGGCCGAGGGAGGCTCCCGCTATCTCTCCCAGCTAGCCACAGGCACCCAGAGCTCCGCGGTTGTCTCCCTGGAGCGGCCAGCCCCTGTTGCACCGGCTGCTCGCAGTATTTTCTGGTTTGCTGTTTCCAAAAAGCCAGTGCAGCCCAGGGTCCCCATTCCCCTCTGCGCCCTGCTCCGCCCGACATGCAACACTCCGACGGGCGTCCGGTGAACACACACACATGCGGATTTGACAGAGGTGAGAGATCCCAGGGATAGCGAAAAGGAGGATTGGAGACAAACGGCTCCATCTAGAACCCTGAGACGCATTCTAGAACCTAGACTCACCTAACGGGATCGTTTCATGGCTTATTGAGCAACGCTCAACCAGTATCCTTCCAGCATTTCGCAGCCAGACTCGGCGACCGATCCCGCATGTCTGTTTGCACCCCAAGAGAGATCAGAACAATCCATTGGCCTCGTTCATAACAGGATGCTCCCCCTGAGGGTTGGTTTTTCCTGTATACACCGTTTGGGTAGATTTTATTATCTCTTAATCAGCTCAGTCTGCAAATAGGCCTCCGTGGAAGCAGACAATACACAGAACACATATGACCAGGCAGGGAGAGAAGCATCTATTACCCCGTGCCTGAGAGGGGCCAGTCCGAGGCATGTCACCTCCTGGTGACCTATTTACCTTCAATACCTGAAGAACAATTTTTAGGGTAGATACGTATCTGCTTAAATATGATCCTTACCTGCATTTCACAGTGATTATAGCGACCAGCAGGCTACTGGCTCTTGGTAGAGATCTTACATGCCACCTTTGGTGAACTAATATGCATATATCTGATCCTTGTAAAATCCTACGCACCCCCGTGCCCTCTGCCTGGCGGCATCAGGAAGCTCTCCACATGGGAGCTGAGGGAGGGTGGAAGTCTAGCCGATGGGAAAAGGAGACATTCCCAACCAAAGCTGAAGTTAATCAGACAAGCAGTTTGCAAATGAAGAGGCACTTTAATCACAGTGCCTGGTGTCACATTCAGACCGTTCCCTGGCACCGTTGGCCAGATGCCCACATTGACAGCAGGCAGCAGGAATCAGCTGGGATGAAATTTACTGGATTCACCTATCTGACAGGATGACCGGACACTGCAAGTCTGGGCGCCCTGGTATCCCTCTCCTAAGCAACTCGCTTCCTTCGGAGGCGTATGGAGTCTGTAGAGAGGGTGGGGAAGGAGGTGCAGGGGGAGATGGAGACACCTGCCTGGCTCATTTGGTCCTCGGCTGCTAGTCGGTGGCTGTTGCGATGAGCCTGTAGCTGCTGCCTATTTTCGAAGCAGTTCCAGGACTTTTCCCTGGGCAGCCCGGAAAGAACAGGAACAAGCCCCTGTTCCCGAAGCACGTGGCCAGGCAGACTCAGGAAGGCCAGCGCTGGAAACAGATCAGACCCAACCCAACCCCAGGGAACATCCAGGAGAGAAAGTACATGAAAGTGAAGCCCACTCAGGACAGTGTGCTGCCCCCTTCCAGAGGGGTGGCTGGGCCATCTAGAGACCCAGCATCCTGCTACAGCATTTTCACACAGCATTGGGGCTTTCAGCTGAGGCAGCAGCTGCTAATGGATTAAGATGCAGCGGTCCCACTGTGGATGACCGGCATAGAGGTGTTAGGTTGCATCCCTCTTCCTGTACTCTGCAAGAGGCACTTTGCTGTCTCAGGGAATCCTGACTTGTCTTCTTCATAGATGACCCAGGTCATGGAAGCATGAAAGACCAGGTCTGCTCCTTGTGCATGGGGGAGAAAGCAGCAGGATTCAGGGGCTGGAAAGCTGAGCAGAATCACCAGGGATTCACAGTGTTAAGGGGCTCGGGACTGGAACAGCTGCTTCAAATGTGTTTCCTGCAGCTGCGCACCTGAGCCTTGAACTGTTGCCGAAGGTGGTGCATTGAAAACGGCGTTAACATTACAAGTGACGGCTTTACGTTCTAAGGTGCCCTGGTCCTGCTGGCCGGCGAGGGGGGCTCTGTGGGGAAGCATGTGATCTGGGTCCTTAGCCAGCTAGAGGAAGGTGGGCTGAGTTCACAGCTTGCTTTGTTTCTCTCTGTCTTCGGCGGCTGTATGTCGGATTTCTGGATTCTGAGCCATGAAGTAATGTCACGTCGCAGCCTTTCCGGGAAAGTGTTTCTGTTTTGGGTCTTACTCTCTGTGTGTATGCCGTGAGCGTAATGCCCAGGACTGGGTGCATTGGAAGACCTTTGCCCTACTGGCCAGGGGACAACCCAGCAGTGACCCCAGAGCCCCGGAAACCAGGCGGGTACAGAAAAAGGACAAGGATTTTGTTTTCTTAGAGGATCTATTTCAAACAGCCCAGAAGTTCCAAACCAACCTCCCTGCCACATAATCCCTGCAGGCTCTGGAAAGGAGATTATAACCGATGCTGCTATGAAATCTTCGTCTATTTACGTACCTTTGCATCTCAGGATTCGTCATGATGCATTGCAGGCAGGCTCCATACACTGCAAGTTTGCTTCTTAATAATCCAGATGCTTTGCCCTCTCTTGCAACTAGGCTTAGCAGCATTAATTAACTGAGCCTCATCAGGGCCATTGGAGATAGAGAAATAGTGTTTGCCCCATTGTACGTATGGGAGGGTTGAAACGCAGAGGGGGGAGGTGACTAACCTAAGTGTACTGGCCTAGCTTTGTGTGAATGGCTGTAGGAGCTGAGCGCCTCACGAACATACCCTCACACCTACCCTGCGAGATCATTAAGTGCTACTCCCATTGTACAGATGGGAAAACTGAGGTACAGATGAATTTATTATTATCTATGTTGCAGCAGTGTCAAGGCGCCTCGGTCATGGATCAGGATCCCATTGTGCTAGGCCCTGTATGGAGAATAAAGAGATGGTCCCTGCCCCAGAGAGCTGACAATCTACATTGCTAAAGAGGAATGTGACATCCAGTCAGCCTGGAGCAATGGAGGGTCCCCCGGTGAACAGACAGGTTGGTCACAGTGACACGCAAAGCAGTGTGGAATAGCTGTTGGAAGACAGCCAAACCAAGGCAAATGAATGATGTGTTCACACGAACATTCGTCCACACTAACTCAATCCAGAGTGAACGCACTATGTCGGCCAAGCCTATTGTACTCTACATGCTCAGCGTGGAACTGCGGCGCGTGAAGGGTTTGTCTCTGTGTATGCAGGTCATTTCAATGCACCGGAACCACAGTCAGTGAGTCACAACCCCCCCCGTAGACACCAGGTGGACACAGACAGAGCGAAAG
The DNA here is from genome assembly GCF_020497125.1 of Mauremys mutica. Taxonomy (NCBI): domain Eukaryota; kingdom Metazoa; phylum Chordata; order Testudines; family Geoemydidae; genus Mauremys; species Mauremys mutica. Next base: position 10,240,178 of record NC_059096.1, read on the forward strand.
GAAACAATGAACCCATATCGCTGGGCAATGGTCTCCGAGCACCGGCACCCTACTCTCTGGCAAGTTCATGCCCCAAGAAAGGACTCGCTCCAGAGTTGCACAGGGAGACCTGGGAAATTAACCCCAGATCTCCGGCACCTCAGCCAGCGCCTGGACCACAAGACCCATCATGGCTGAGCTGCCCCAGGAAACAAAGGGTGGGCCAAGGTGGTTCCCTCTTGCTCAGGGGACAGAGAGCTGGTGTGGTCAAGGATGGAGAAGGGCTCTGGTCCCCGCTCCTTGGGTGGGCGTAACATACGAGTTCTCCGCTTCAGCCAGGGAGCTGTCATACAACTCCATGTGCTATTTCCACACATTGGCTAACCCCACCCCTCCACCTCCACAAAGGAATGTGACTTTCTGCCCCACGTAATGTGACTCGTGGCATCGTTCCCACCGCTGTGCTGATGGCAGATCTGCCCTGTCCAGTTCATTATCACCGCATGGCCATAGGTGAAATCTGACTTTTTTTTTTGGAGGTGGGGGGGTGGGGGGTGGCAGCTCCAGTCAGGCTAAAGGGGCCGCGTGAGGCTGCGTGTGCAAATTCTGAACCTCCCCGAGGCTTGCAGTTTGGGGGAGCGATGCCCCCCACCCCCATGCGTGTGTCTAACAGGTGCTGGACTGGGGCTGCCAGTAGGGAGGGTGAGACTGTCCCCACTCAGGGCAGAAAATAAGGACTCAGGAGTGTTTGCTCCCAGTCCTCTGCTCCTGCCAGAGAGGGGAGCAGAGCCCAAGGACCCTGGCTCTCAGTCCCCATGCACTTATCCCGGGCCGCGTGCACCCATGGGAGAAAGGTGAGTTAGCTTCCTGCCGGACAGAAACAGCCCCAGGTTGGACTCTGCTGCATCCAAAGCGGGATGGATGCCTGCTTGACACGCTCGGGAGGTGTCGCCCGCCTCGCTGAGCTTAGAACCGTGCTGCCAGGCTCCTCCGCACCCTGTCCATTAACTCTTCGGCCCAGAGGATGGAAAGAATGTGGCATTTAAAGCTCCCTGCCAGCTCCTATTTACACAGCACTGTTGCCATGGACAGGGAATATAGGCTGCACCTGTGCCCCCGGGGAGCTTCCATTCGCACCGGCGGGATGGTGGCTTATAGACACATTTGATAAACTGGCCTATGTGCGATGGTCCCAGGCTTCCCGGAGCAAAGTCAGAGAGAAGGGGCTGGAGGGGGTTAGCAGGTGCATTCGAAAGCTAGGCGTGTCACAGAGGTGCCAGTTCATATACACAGGCAGCTTGTGCCGTGTAAACTACAGTCACAGCTGATCGCTGCTGGCTGGCTCTTTCCTTAACTGCCCCTTCGCTCTCAGGCACTTGGTATGAATTAAATACTCCGCTCTGAGCAGCCAGGCTAGCAAAGTGCTCTTGGCCGGCCGGCCTATCTATCTAGTATCTGACGGTCTTCTACATAAAACCAATGGCAACAGTGAAATCCCTTGTAGATTTCATGAGTCTGGCTTGGCTCCCTTTTTTGGCTAAAAGCTCTGTTTGCAGGAGGGTTTTTGGCTGTAGATTTTATTAATTGAATAGTAATGAATATAAATCAATAGGGTAGCAGGTTTAAAACAAACACAAGGAAGTATTCTTTCATGCTACACACTGTCAACCTGTGGAACTCCTTGCCAGAGGGTGTTGTGAAGGCCAATACTATAATGGGGCTCAAACGGGAGCTAGATAGATTCATGGAAGATAGCCACTGATGGACCTATTAACCAGGATGGACAGGAATGGTGTCCCCAGCCTCTGTTTGCCAAAAGCTGGGATTGGGTGACAGGGGATGGATCACTTGATGATTCCCTGTTCTGTTCATTCCCTCTGGGGCATCTGCCATTGGACACGGTCAGAGGACAGGATACTGGGCTTGATGGACCTTTGGTGTGACCCAGCATGGCTGTTCTTATGTTCTTAATTTCCTCTTTGGATTGGTAGGGGCAGGAGGGGTGTCTGGGTTAGGGTTTATAGCTAGAAGGAGTGTCAAGTTTGTATTGTTCCTATGGTGGGAAAATGTTCCCAAGAGGAAGGTTCTTCAGTGTCACCTCTGGAGTCACCCGGGAGTGGTTCTGTGGCTGGATCTGCTTGGGTGAGAATGTTTTTTTTCCGCCAGCTCTCACCTGCATCACCCTGGCCTCGGATGTGCATCATCCCAAGGATGCCCGCTCTTGCAGTGGTTCATGGATCAAAATGTGGTCTTCGATGGAGCAGGGGCTTGATGCATCCTTTACTTTGAAAATTAGGACCCAGCCCTTAAACTGGCATCAGAAGTGACTGGGAGCCAGTGGAGGGATTGGCGCATGGACCTGACGTGCTCATAGCAGCTAAGTCCTGGAGAAGGCCGGGCAGCCACATCCAGTACCAGCCTGTGCATTGTCTTCACATACAACTTTCTATTCGGGGACTTATAGTGATGCAGGCTGGAGATGACACATGCAAGGATCACAGTGGCCAGCTATTCGTCTGGCAGGAAGGAACGAAGTTTCCTGGCGAGCGGGAGGAGAAAGAAATCCCTTTTAGATATTGATGCTACTCAATCACGCAAGCTCTAAGTGGGGACTCAAGCAGAGGCCGGAGGCGTCCCACCACACTCCTGCACAACGGAAGAGGAAGCTAACCTCCCCGACCGTTCTTCAGAGCATCTCCCCTTTCCCAACAACGTTTTGCCCGGGTTCCGCTCGAGCCAGCTGCTCCTCACGTCCTTGCCATTCCCCTGGCTTTTCATGTGGTGGGGATTAGTAACATCTGACCTGAAAACCGCACCCCGAGACAGCTGGTGCTGGGGAGGAGCGTGGGGACCGGGCGATGACAGGTCCCGGTGGCATATATTGTTACTCTCCTCGGGCTTTATGCGGGGGCTGGAGTTCAAAGGCGAACTAAAAAAGTTTGCAACCGCTCAGGGCAACCAGATAGCTCCAGGCGGTGGTAATGGGATCAGAGCCTTTCTCTGCTAGAGCACTGGACCAAAGCAAGCCCAGGAATGTTCTAAAAGTTGCCTGTATTTGATGGATACCCAGTGACTGATCGGACATGAGTTTGGAGGGTCTCAGTTCAGATCCCAGTGGACAGGTATACGTCCGTCTCTTGAAAAGCACCAGCTCTCTCAGCGCATGTCCAGTTTGAGGCCAAAGTCTTAAGGGATCATGGTAGGGTGACCAGATGTCCTGATTTTATAGGGATGTAGCGGGGTGGTTACCCGCTCCTGCCCTGAGGGGTTCAAAACAGCCCTGCAGAGGGCTGTGGCTGGGGCAAGAAGCCTGGGCTGATTGGGGAAAGCAGGCTCAGCTGGGGCCATGCTCCAATCAGGCCCAGCTGGTCCCTATAAGAGGCTGGGAGCCAGGAGCCCAAACAAACAGTCTCCCTCTGCCTGTAGAGAGAGAAGGGCCTGGCTGCAGGGAGCTGGAGACAGGGTACCTGAGCGGAGCAGGGCTGGGGACAGGCTGAGGAGCTGGGGAGCTCCTGCCTGGAAAGCCCCAGGCTGCGGCCTAGCATAAGGCCAAGAGGTACTGGGGGTTGCAGGGGGCATCCCAAGGGGTAGGCAAAGGCAGCAGGTCCAGACCCCTTTGCCTATGATGAGTGGCTGATACTGCAGGCTGCCCCAGTGTGCAGGGGCTAGATGGAGACTGGGCAGTAGCCCCAAACTGAGGCAAAGTGGGGATAGTGGGTTGGGGGTTCCCCAGGGAGGGGAGACCCAGATTGGTGGGGTACTGCCCGGGGGCAGCACCCCAGGTAAAAGGGCACCGGGTCCAGGGAGGGACACGGGGGCCAGAGGACAGGCGGATCACCAGCCTGCAGAGGGCGCTCCTGGCTGGCAGTGAGCTAATTCCTGGAATACACCAGCAGGAGGCGCCGCAGGGGTGAGTCCGCACGTCTACAAGGGACAGTCCCGATTTTTTTTTCTTATATAGGCTCCTATTACCCCCCCCCCACACCCTGTCCTGATTTTTCACACTTGCTGTCTGGTCACCCTAGATCATGGAGACCAAACTCACCTGTCAGCCTCAGAGTTAATTCCTCCAGGTCAGGGTTGGGTGTTCAGGGCTGGAGGGGCAGGGGATATTGAGATGCTCAGTGACTTGTACAAAGCCACCGTGAAGGGATATGATCGGCGCGTCTCATCAGGGTGGAATCCACGGGCAACCCCAACAAATCAAATCCCGCTTTCAGGGTGTTGTGCCCCTAAACAGGGAAGGGAGTGCAGAACGCCCCCAGTTACGGGCTAAGGGCATTGCCACAGGGTGAGCTGTCCCTATAAGGAGTTTGGGACTCAGGCTCATCCGTGCCACCGGTTGTAATAATTGGGCTTATACATTTACCCTCAGCGGGAGCCGAACTGTGGAAACGCGTTTTATTAATTTTACTTGCGTCGGATGAAAAATGAATCTCCATTTCTCCAAAAAATAATCGACGGATGCCGAGGAGAAATGACGCGCTGACTGGCTAAGCAGAAACAAGCAAAAAGTTTCCCAGCGTAATGGACAATTCTGTACCCTGCCCCTTTCTACTAAACCATAGAGCACCGATATGCAAATGACTGAAGCCCATGGGGTAAAATGTAGATCTCCGTTGGCCTTTCATTTCAGCCGTTATTACTTTACTGAGGGATTAGTCCCAATAATTAGGGAAAGTGCTTTCAAGAGCAAACAAGAACTCAGCTGGATTTTCAAACTTGGTCACAGGCTCCCAAAAAAGAAAGATACGTTTTGAAAATAAATTCAATAGAAATCGTGGAAAGTTCAAGAAGCACAAGAGTGGCCCTGTGTGAAAATGTCTTTGTACTAGTATTTATAACAGTGTTACTCTGTATGGTGCTAACGGCTTGACATAGGGAGGAGGTCTTGGAGGCAAAGCCATTCACAGACCTCATTAAAGCCAATGGGAGCCGAGTGTTCTTTTTCAGGCCCAACAGAAGGAGCAATTAAAGCCCATTTATGTGGTAAAATGTGGGCGACCACCCAAGGCAACAGGCCGAATGGTAGAGCAGAGCTAAGCCAGATAGATTGATGGGGGTTTGCCTGGTTCCAAATGTAAGGGTTAGGCTATCAGGTGCAGGCTGCGTGTGTTGAAGGCAGAAGGCCAGAAGGGATTCTGAGCTTGGCCCTGAGATGAAGCAGAGAGACGGGGCTTCTTGGGCACAGAACTCAAAACTGGAGGGGCAGGGGTGGGGATTTCTGAACAAGGATGCTCCCTGTCGTCGTTTGTTTCTACTGCGTTCTGGGAAACAGGACTTTATGAATAAACAAGATCAGGCCATGAATAGATCTGACTCGTATCGATTTTTCATCCTAATTGAAACAATTTGAATATTGGTTAAAATGCTCAGGCCAAAGGTGCAGCAACAAGTAAAAAGTACTGGGAATACTGCCTGGCACCGGGGCTGGAAAGGGCATAGACCTTTTCCCACGGCATAATTAACCTGTGGAACATACTGCCTCCAGAAACCGAGGGCCAGCTTCTAAGCAGGGTGCTGCCCAGGAAGCACGGGATCCATTGGACAGAGGGCATGCTCAGAAACCAGTCAAAGGCACGAGGTGACCTGTATTAGAAAAGGGAATTTGGCTCGTATAGAAATGTAAAGCGTGACCGTGCGTCTTTACGTTTATGTTCGGTGCAACCTGTGTGTTTTTGCTTTTCTCCACGGGGGTGGGATTTGCACATAAAAGTTTTCTGAAGGACAAACAAATCCGTCTTGGAATCAACCCTAAACTTGCCACTGGAGAGTTTGCAGATCAGCTGTCAAACCCGTTCTTCTGCCCCCCGGGGTAGGTCGGACAGAAAGTCCTTCCCAGAGGCAGGCAGCGTGTTCTCCCAGCCGACGACGCTGTGAGTTAATGGGTCATTAACAAAGCCAAGGCCTCCCCAAGAAGCTGAGCTTCTTCACAGCGTATTTTCCTGGCCATGTCAGCTCACACTCAGCCTCGCGGCTGCCCCTGCACCCCTTGCTCACCTCCGTGAAGGACGCCTCCCACCAGCCACGGCAGAGCGTCAGACGGGGCTCGACCTGCTTTGCAGAGAAGGAACCTGCAGCACGGAGCGGTCAGGTGACTCGCCCAAGGTCCCACAGAAGGGTTGTGGCAGAGCCCAGAGAAGACTTCCAAGCTGGGCCATTATCTGCAGTTCTACCATGCTGGGCTGCAGCCTGGGAAGCTTAAGTTAAGCAGCACGGAGTCTGGTCAGCGTTTGGGTGAGAGAATTGCACCGGGCTTTCAGGAAGTGATGCTGGTGAGTGAGGAAGTGCCGTGGTCTCCGTGTGTCAGTAGGATTGAGGTGGCCATAGGATAATAGGGACACTAAGAGTGGCCTCTTTCAGCTGAGTTGCACAGCAGAGGCCCTGATGGCTGATACTTACACCACATCCTGGGGCCGTCAGGATGCGAACCGCGGACTGGCCTAATTCCAACATGAGGCATGAAGAAACTTTCTTCACAGCTTCAGCTGGACACCTGCAGGTAATGCTGATTTACATCAATGCGAGAGGAAGATCAGGCCTGTGAGTTTCCCTCTTTACTTCCCCAGTGAGCCCTCCGTTCCCAATGTGTCCTCAAGGATGAACTTGTCACATTTGTGCTGCAAAGCGGCGTGTCAGGGTGTGAAATATTGCAACGTCACACAAGCTTTGGTTCTTTAAATGGGGCTGCTGCAGTTTGACCTCCTTGGGAATGGGCATCAGGTCGATATTAGCGAAGCTGCACTGCAGTGCTGGAAAGGGGGTTCTGTGCTCGGAGCCAGCCCCAGGACTGTCGTTCTGACTGACAGCTGGGGAAATTGGAACGACCTGAAGGTAAATATTGAAAGCTGGCACAGAGAGATATTCCCCATCCGAGCCCGGGCATTACGCAGCAGGGTGACTAACCAGCCGGCAATTCAGTCAGGGCTCCCAGGAAATCCCAGTGTCCAGCTCCAAGATCTGTCTGAGTTCCTGTCTCTTAGTCAACGGATGGTGGCTGCTGTCGCCTCATCTTGTGTTTTCTCCCTTTCTCCTTTTTTACCCCTCTCGTTCTCTGTCCCGGATTCTTCTCCCTCTTATCCTGGTGTCAACGGCAATGGATCCCAGAACTGCAGTAAATCAGGCAACTTCCCCTGCTCAGCCACCGCTGGGTTAGCCCCGAGGCGTAACCGTAACGGACATGGAAATGGTCATGCATGGCAGGGGGGTGACGTGTTAAAGGGACCAGAAGCAGCTTGGTTCTGTAGGAATCCTTAGCTCGTTCCTGGACAGATGGCACCTGGGTATAGGCTCATTCCCAGGGGTTACTGTGCCAGGTGGGAGGGCAGGTTTCTTGGTGCGGGGAGGCCCATATCCTGCCCTGCTCTGTCTATAGCTTCCCTTCCGACTCCGCTAGCTTTCTGTGTCACCTGCCCCCCAGGGCTGCCAACTCTCGACCCTCCCCCAGGCAGAGAGCCACCAGGGGTGGGGGTGGGGGCGACAGGCAGCTGGGACATGGGGGCTTTGGTGCCAAGTCCTGGGGCAGAGAGGGGTGAGGTTTCACAGTGCTACGTGGGGGGAGGGATCTTCTCCGTGTGTGTGGGTGGAGGGGTGACTGGCCCAAGCGAGGGAGAGGAGACAGATCCGATTGAACAGGGAGGTGACACAGGTTAAGGGAGAGGGTAAAGGGCCCCCCCGCTAATTTCTCAAGACTTCAGCTCCCATCCCCAGCCCAGCCTTTCTGGTTGGGATGGATTCTCCCAGCCAGCCCCCGTCACGTGGGCTCAGATCCCATGGGATTCTGTCCACCGACTTCAATGGGCTGTGGGTCAGGCAGCTGGTCTCCCTTCCCTACCTGATCTTGAGCTCTCCCTTAGGGTTGAGCCCGTACAATTGTTTTCCCCATAGGTGGGAGGCTGTTCCCCCCTGGACAGGGAATGGGTCTAAGAGGTAATGGCTTCAGAGAGAACTGCCCATAAGAGGAAGGCACCGTATCCCCCGGGGCACTCTAAGCTCTGCGTTTTCTTCCCTAGCCAGGACAGCCGCGAAGCAATGCCAGGATTATTTAGGGCTGCTTCCTTGGGAATCCAATTTACGCGCTGCTGGGAAAGGATCCAGAAATGCTGAAATCCAATAGAGGGGCTGACCCCGCTGGGCTTAGATTTGTGATTGCAGCTGGGGACCAAGCCTCTCCGCTCTGCAGCTCCAGCCCCCAGGGGTCTCACAAAGGCACTGGAGAGCAATGGAAAAAAAGGGCAGGTGCGGTCTAGCAAACGGAGAAGCGGGGCTGGGAGCTGGGCCCATCCCTGGGCTGTGACCTTGGGCTGCCCTTACTCACACTGAGCGGTACCTTACTGCGGGTTAACCCGCTGGGGTCCTTGCAGACTCAGGGTGTCAGACGCCAGCCCTCTGGGGCTCACTCTCTACCCCCATCTGGGAAACGGGGAGGGCACAGATCTGCCCAGTCTGCCCTGGGTATGGGGTGGCGTGTCGCAGCGTCACCCCTGGGGCACCCTGAAAGTCCCAATTCCTCCCCTTGCTCGGGGGCAGCTCCTTCCTCCAGTGCACCAGGGCAGCGAGCCTGGCTGGTGATTGTTTTTGTGGGGTGGGTGGGAGCCAGGATTCTTCCCACTCTCCAGCCCTTCGCTCGCTTGCCACAGGGAGTATCAGACAAGTAGCCCCTGCTGCTCCTCAGTGAGTTATCTGAGCAGGGCCCAGCTGCTTGTCTTGTTCGGGGGCTGCCTTCCCCGGCTCCTGCCTTCCCTGGCTGTGTGGGATGCTGCAGCAAGTCTGACTCAATCCACCCACCTCGCTGCCAGTAAGCGCTTTGTTCTGTTAGGACTCCAGCCAGGTCATTTATAGCCTCTCCCCATGGAGGGCAATACAGAATCTGGCAGACCAGCAGGCCCACGACCCTAGCAAAGGGTTGACCATCCCTGACCAACAGGGCCCTGACCTCTTTGCTCCGAAGCCCTCACTATCCCCTCTGCTCACCGTGGCAGGAAACCCGGGCCCACCTGCGGCTTCCCCAGCCCAAGGACCCTGTATGGAGCAGCTGAAACCAGTTCTTCCCGCTCCCTCGCTGCTTCCCATCTCAGAGAATCATAGAAGATCAGGGTTGGAAGGGACCTCAGGAGGTCATCTCGTCCCACCCCCTGCTCAAAGCAGGACCAATCTCCAGCTAAATCAGGCTTTTCCCAGACCCGTGCTCCGATTCTCCCACTCTTGGGCCGCTTCTTACCAATCCATTGCTGAGGGGATCCCCTCTCAGTGACAGCCACCTCTGGCTGCTGGTGGCCTGCAGCCTGTTACAAGGCCAGCAGTTAGCCTCAGCTGAGATGCCAGCTAGTCTCCCAGTTAACCCCTCAGCAGCCAGCATAGCCTGGGGATAGGAATGCTGGGAAACAGATGAATTTTGTAATTTAAGTAAAATAGAGGAAGGACGTGAAAGAGGGTGGGGTTGAGGGAAGGACTGGGCTTAGAATGTGGCTTAATTGGAAAAAACTGGACCCAAAAGGGAACTGGTAAGCTGGGCGAAAAAGTCCTTGGGAGGGCAGTTATCAGGGATAGTTCCAATAACTTTGAAGAATAAAAAGGATTGTGCTTCTTAAAGCAGTACTGACCGCAAGCCAGGCAAAGCCCGGTTTTCAGCTAAGCTAGTAACAGTCAATCTGACATCGCTTGTTTGGTGACGAGTCTGAACAGGGGAAGTTCTTAAAGGTTCGTTACGAATTCCTGGCACCCGTCAAGGTGCGTTGGAGCATCGCTGGGTCCCGTTTGTGAGTATTCTGATCAAAGCCTCATGAGTGTGTTTCATTGCACGGAGGTAGTGCTGGCTTATTGTTTGAGCTGGTAGACGTGTATGGAGCAACTGTACAAATACCATTCGGCCTTTAGATTCAATAAGGGAATTCATGGTTGAACTGGTGTCGTGCGATACCCTGTATTAATAATAATTCCAACGCACGGGGTCCGTACACCCTATTCCACTGCCCCTGGCATGGGTGAGTAAGGGCTGCGGCAGGCCAGGCCTGGATGACTATGATACCCAGAGGTGGATGATGTGCTGGGAGTGCAGGGAGTGTGTTTGTTACACGTGTGGAATGTTGCTTTGCCGTGGTGGGTTGGTTGTTGTTGTGTTTTTAAAAATAACTCTGCAGGGCGGGAGAGTTTCAGCTGAGGTTGAATAGTAACATCTACCCCTTCCATAGCCCCCTTTCCTCCAGAGAGCTCAAAGCGCTTTACAAAGGGAGGCTAATGTCATTACCTCAGTGTTACAGATGGGGAAACTGAGGCACGTGGGGGTGGAGTGTGTGTGTGTGTGTGACTTGCCCAAACTCATCCAGGGATTCAATGATAAAGTTGGGGACAGAACCCAGTTCATCTGGCTCCAGGTCCAGTGCTGGTCATAGCAGTCAGCTTGACAGCCCTGGATACGGGTGTTCTAGGAACATGGAAATTGTGTGTGTCAGACCCAAGATCAATCTAGCTCAGTGCCCAGATGCTGCAGTTGGATGTGCAAGAACCCTGCAGCAGCAGATGTGGGATAATCTGCCCCCTATGAAGAGCTCATCCTGATCCCTACTAGTTAGAGACCAGCTAAAGCCCTGAAGCATGAGATTTTATCTCCTTTCCAATGTTATTCTTTTATGTTAACTTATGATAACTCTGGATAGTCTTGTTATCCATGTAAACATCCGATCTCTCTTGGCTCTTACTAAATTCTTGGCCTCTGCAGTATCCTGTGGCAGTGAGTCCCACAGTCAAATGACCTGTTGATTGAAAAAGCGTTGCCTTCTATCAGTTTTATCAGTCCTTTCTGCACAGAACGGGGGTAGTGCAAAAGTCCCCATAACTCCACAGCACCAGCTTTGAGCCCAAAGCACCCACTGTGGAGTGAGAGAAGGGTTTAGAGAAGGATTGGACATTTCTGTGGGTAACAAGAACACCCAGAGTTATCGTGCTAACAACAATTCTGGAAGGGATATTAAGCCTTGTGCTTCAGGGCTTAAAATGATCTCTGTGCAACCTAATATGAGAGGCAGATTATCCCACTGCAGGGTTCTTACTCCTTCTTCTGCAGCATCTGGTGCTGGCCATGGTCAGAGACAGGATCCAGATGGATCTCAGGTCTGATCCAATCTGACAATCACTGCACAATTCACTGGCCTCTCTGCTGAGGCCTCAGTAACGGGGCAAGTTACTACCAGCTGTGATGGCTTTAGTGATGAGGAGACCTGGCCTCTGGAATGCAGCGGAGATGGCTTGGCACGAAGGGAGTGGCAGGACCGGGTGGGACACATCCCTCTCCACTGAGGAGGTACAATGAGGCTTGACGGACCCTTCCTTCCTCCTCCCTCCTCTTCCCCCGACTGAAACCGGCTTTATTTTCAGCTGTCCTGCTTGCTCTAAATTCAGCTGCATAAACACGACACGCAATTAAAAGCAGACCTGGAATCCCAACAACGTCTGGTCAATGAAGCTGGAAAAACTCATGGTAATGATCCTGAGTGCCCTGATGACAGATCCAACCGTGGGATAGATGGAACGGAGTCTGTCTGCTGCACTGGTTGGCTGGGAAGGGGCTGTATCACACTTTACTGACCTCACAATGCGTCGTTTGTTTGCAAAATAATAAAGAGGTGAAGCGCACTGCAGGAGGTGGTGAGCCAGGTGGGGATCCAATGATGGTTCAACGGCTTATCCTTGTCACTGCATGTAGCCGGCCCCTGATTTTGCAAGCGCCATGTTGCAATATAATTAGGGCCCTACCAATGTCACCGTCTATTTTGGTCAATTTCTCAGTCATAGAATTGTAAATGTCGTAAATTTCATGATTTCAGCTATTTAAATCTGAAATGTCAGGTGTTGTGTGTGTGTGTGTGTGTATGCGGGGGGGGGTCGGAAGGTTATTGCAGGGGGGGGTTGTGGAACTGCTTTCCTTACTTCTGTGCTGCTGCTGGCCCGAAGCCCAGCTCTGAAAGCAGAGCAACAGTGCAGAAGTAATCATGGCACGGTATGGTATTGCCACCCGTACTTCTGCGCTGCTGCCTGGGGGGGCACTGCCTTCAGAGCGGGGCACCAAGCCAGCAGCCGCCACTCTCCAGCCACCCAGATCTGAAGTCAGCGCAGAATAAGGGTGGCAATACTGCGACCTCCCCTAAAATAACCTTGTGACCCCCCTGCAACTCTCTTTTGGGTCAGGTATTTGAGAAATGCTGGTCTGCCCTGTGAAATCTGCACAGTACAGGGTAAAAGCACACAAAAGACCAGATTTCACAGGGGAGGAGACCAGATTTCATGGTCCGTGACACGTTTTTCCTGGCTGTGAATTTGCTTGGGCCCTAAATATGATAGTGACAAAATATGTCAGCAACTCTCCCTTCCAGTTCCCTGGTGTGGTCTCTGCGCTGATTTACCCCTACCTCTCTCAGGCCTTAATTAGGAGGCTGGCATTTGCCAGGATGCCGGCCAAAAATCAAACACTTAGGAGATCGGCAGGATCCAAAGGGATAGATGTGTAGAGGTTACCACCGGCTGTTATTGCCTAGCAACCGTAGCATCTCGCTAGATGATGACTTTCAGCCTGATTAGAATGGAATTCCTGCAAATGTGTCTGCTGTGGAAGGGTTCATAGGTCAAAGATGCAGGCAGGTGACTGACCCACTCAGAATATCTCCATCTGCTTTTGCAGTAATATGGTTAATTAATGCGCTTGCCCATCATCTCAAGTTCTCCTCCATGATTAGGTCCTGCAGGCCACTCCACCTTACTAGGTTTCCCCATCTGGGTCTGGGTGTATCTAAGAATTTCTGGTGAAGGAGCAATGGCACTGTACCGCTGCTATTGCCTGCAGAGAGAAAGATATTTTGCACCTGTACCAAATGTTCTCTTTGTACCAAACACTTCTTCGTCCAGGCATGCCTAAGCCATGATCCCGCAAGCTACTGCCTTGACGACGGATCATGGAGCGCCCAGGGTTTTCATTGGGGTTCTCCATGGGGCAGTTTGCAGGACTGCATCTTTAGTGATGGGACTGTTTTGGGGCTCCTTTCTCTGCCTTTGAACTGGTCTTCACTGTTCCAGTTGGGAGAATTATGAAAAGGGTTAAACCTTTATTGGAAAAAGAAACATTCTAGGCACTCAGCAAATTTTAGTAATTCAGCAAAATACTTACCAGGCTCTCTCTTATCCATTCTTCTGTGGCTTAATATGAGGATATTATCTACAATACATTCTCCAGGGCTTTCCTCATTCCAGTAGGAAAATTACACAAGTGACATGGTGTCAAGTATCAGAGGGGTCGCCATGTTAGTCTGGATCTGTAAAAGCAGCAAAGAATCCTGTGGCACCTTATAGACTAACAGACGTTTTGCAGCATGAGCTTTCGTGGGTGAATTTCGTGGGTGCCCCTGGAAATTTCCACTACTTGCATCCGACGAAGTGGGTATTCACCCACGAAAGCTCATGCTGCAAAACATCTATTAGTCTATAAGGAGCCACAGGATTCTTTGCTGCTTTTACAAGTGACATGGTAGAGCTGGTGGAAAACTATTTATTTTTTCCACAGAACATGTCAATTTTTCAGCAGAAATTCAAGTAGTGAAATATTTTAGCTGAAAACTGGACCATTTCGGGTTGGAAATACTGCCACGATGCCTCATGGAAGTTGCAGTTTGGGTGTCTCATGCTCCCATTCCCGTCTATGGGTGGGGCTCCCTACTCAGACTACATATCCCATGATGCATCACTTTGAGAGGGGAGGCAGTGCATTATGGGATATTGTGTGCCATGAGAGATGTGGTCCAGCTGGGGGCGCTTAGCCTAGAGATGAGAATGGGGACATGAGGCGACGGAACTGCTAACGCCCATGAGGGGCTGCAGTAAGATTTCCAAATGGAAACATTTTGGTTTTTGGCTGAAATATTTTGGTGTTCAGGAGTTTGTTTGGTTTTTTTTTTGATGAAAAGCCAAAAATTTCTATAGGAACCCACCATGTTTTATGAAAAATACTTAGTCAAGCCTCCCTCCCCTCCATTTTCCATTGAAAAACAGTTTTGATGAAAAATGTATGGCCAGCCCTGGTTGTGTGTATAGCCCGTTGGGTTTCCCATTGGGAATCCACGTGGAGATTACTGGTATTTACCCGGCACCTGGAGCATGCCAGAGGATTTGCAGCCAGATGAATGGCCAGGGCTTGCCCTTACCATCTCAAATGAATCACAGCCCAACAGGGGAGCGAGCGAGGACAGGGGTTGGGGGAAGGAGGAGGTCAGAGTGTAAGGACAGGACAGCGCTTTGTCTGGCGGGGAAGGTCTCTGAAAAAGCCTCTTGTGGTTCTCCTGTGGCATGTGAGTTATCAAGACGATTGACACCGATTCATCCGTCCTGTGAGCCAATCCCAATCCCAGAGCGGGCTGGCTCACTCGGGACGTTTCGCGGGGAGAAGTTGGACGTTCCGGTGGTCAGGACACCAGCCTGCAACCTGGGAGGCCTGGTTCAATTCCCTGCCCTGGCACGGCCTCCCGGTGTCACCTTGGAGGAGTCACTTCTTCCCGCTTTACAAGGGACAATCGCTCTGCCCTGCTCCAGAGGGCTGTTTGAGGATCAATACGGTAAAGATTGTGAGGTGCTCAGATACTAGGGTGACCGGAGTAGTACCTAAGTCTGACAAAGGTAACCTTGAGCTGAGAATGGACAGTCTTAAAAACACCTTATGAAAGCCCCTTCCTGGGAATCTCTGGAAGGAGAGAGGACCTCCCTAGCTTTTCTAGCCCAAGGGGCAGGGATACACTTCTGAGAAGGTGTTCCCTGGGGGGTGGGTGTAATTCAGAGCTGGATGCAAGAATCCCTGGGTACAGTTTGTGGTAAACACAGCTGCTGAAGCAAGTCACCTCTCTGTGCCTCAGTTTCCCCATCTGTACCCTGGCGACGAGGGGCACGGTCAAGACACAAGGTGGACATCATTAGATTGGTTTGCCGCTGATCAGTTACTCAGGGAAGGGTGTCACAGCAGAGGGTGGAAGGGAGAGGCATTAGAGCCGAGTCTCCTGTGTTCTCTGCCACCAACTTACAGCGTGCCCTTGGGCAAGTCACTTCATTGCCGCATGTCTCAGTTTCCCAATCCATAAAAGAAGGCTCATGATCATTATCACAGGAGTAGATGAGGCTTAATTAGCATGCTAATAAAATTTTAATTAACATCATATAATTGATTTGGATAAAGCTCAATTGAAATAATAATGCTGTCGCTGCAAGTTAATAATAATAAAAAATAATTAATTTCCAAAGCCTGCATGGCTCACAAGACCTTTTCACCCCCAGAGGAAAGTGACGCATGCCAATGCTTGAACAGGGGTATCACGCTGCTGTGAGAGCCTGATCCGAAGCTCTCTGAAGCCAATAGAAAAGCATCCGTCGGTTTCAATGGGCTTTGGATCAGACCCCAAGCAGAATCAAGCCCAAGGCATTTGCACACTCAAGTACAACTGGGTAAAATTTTTCATCCAAAGCTTTTGGGGGGAGGGGACCCCCAAAAAAGCACAACATGAAAATATTTTGCAAATTCATGTCAATTTTGCCAAATTGTTTTGATAGGGGGGAAAAAACCAAAAAAAAATCTGAAAAAACGGAACCATTTCATTGTGACATCGACAAAACCAAACGTGTCCATTTCCAAGTCAAAAAAACCAACTTTTCCATTTCAAAATTGACTTTCGTTTTATTTTTTTAAAAATTCAACCCCACTTAAAAAGGCTCAACGTTGAACTGAAGGGTCCTGATTGTCTCCAAACAATTCATTCCGTTCGACCCAAGCCAAAACTTTTGTTGGCTTCTCTATTCACCCACATTTTTTCATGGTTGGTTCCACCTAGAAACGACTTGTCAGAATTGCCCGTGCAACGGAAACTCCATTATTCACCCAGCTCTACTCTTGCCTTCAGGAGCACGTATGACAATGCAGTTTTTAAGAATGAACCTGTCACATTGCACTGGGAAACTGGCCTCCCATGTCCTGCCTGCATCTGGGCCGCAGTAAAGGCTGGAGTCCTGCACTGTACTCATCTGTACTCCTCTGACAGCTCCCCGGAGATCCCATATGCCACCTTTTCTCTCTTTAAGCAGGAAGCCTGCCTTCCCCCACCCTCACATTCCCCTCCAAGGTCACCTTGTGAGGCTATATCCCGCTGGCATGCCTGGCACAGAGAGCTGGAGTGGAAGCATTCTCTGCCTGTCAGAAATCTCCGGCCTCTATGGTCAGGTGGAATTCAGTGTCTAGTTACAGCTGCAGGGAGAAAAGAATTGTCACTTGCTATTGTGGTCCCAGGGAAGAATCTGAACAATATCACTCCAGCAGCGATCAGTTTTCCTTCCGCCCTGCTTGGGAAGAGCTGCATCTCTAGGGCACTGGGTCTGCAGGGCCGAGATGCCTCGTTCGTTACTAGAGACGTGCTTTCCAAGCAGCTAGATGCGTGGTTGTCCTGACGAGCACCCTTTGGGTACTCCATTTGCACAGTGCTGCAGGAAGAAGGGGACGGGGACACCATACTCCGGGGATTGCACGAGCATATAGCTGGCTTTCTTTTTATTTTTAGTAGGGCTTGAAGATGGAACATGCCCTTTCAAGGGAAAGGATCCCCTTTCATTCAATCGAGCGCCTCGGATGATCCGGCTAATTGGCGCATTATATCCAGAGCAAAGGCATGCAATCAGCGTCGGCAGTTTGCCAGCGCTTTGTATCACCTGTGCTGGGTGAACGCACTCTCATATGTCACGGGCATTGTCGTGAGCATGGCATTGCTAGGACACGCATTGGTGTCCCTACTGAGGTGCCACAGGCAGCTGGTTGAGAATTTGTCATGGCCTTTTTTTTTTTTTGTCTTTTTGATGAAAAATGGATCTTCGACCAAACTGAAATTTTTGATAGAAAAAAACAAATGAGTAAAAACTTGGTATTTGGTACAAATTTTCACGTTATGAAAACTGACTTTTTTTAAAAGAAAAAATGATTTTCAAAAACAATTTAAATAAAAATCCATTTATTTACTTGATTTGGGGTTTTTTTTTGTAAAAAGCCTCAAAAATATTTTTGTGGGAAATTTATATTTCCCCCCAGAATTTCCTCTGAAATGGGGAAAACAGGCCCAACAACTAGCTTTGATCTAGCACTTTGCATCAGTAGATCTCAAAGTGCTTTACAAAGGAGGTCAGGATCATTATTCCTGATCATTATTAACATTCTCCACAGGGAGTTCATGTTCAATTGATTATTCACCAGGACCCCCAAGACCTTTTCAGAGTCACTGCTTCCCCTGATCTAGTCCTCCATCCTGTATGTAGGGCCTGCATTCTTTGTTCCTAGATGTATGACTTTACATTTGGCTGCATTAAAATTCCTCTTGCTTGCACCAAGCTTATCAAGTGATCCAGATCATTCGGTGTCAGTGGTATCTCTTCCCTTATCAATTTTCTACCATTTCTAGCTTCTGATTTATATTCATTCCTGTGAACTTTCCCTTGCTTCCACTTGCTTCCAACACACACACAGTTTTTTTCATAGTTTCTCTTCCCTTCTAAATCAGATTGTTGTTGGTTTTTTTAATAGCATGGCCTTCTCTCTTGATTGCATCTGATGAAGTGGGCTGTAGCCCATTGTAGCAGGGTGGACCCCCGCTCCTGCTCTGAAGGGCTTAAAACAGCTGTGGCTGGGGCAAGAAGCCTGGGCTGATTGGAGGAAAGCAGGCTCAGCTGTGGCCATGCTCCAATCAGGCCCAGCTGGCCTTTATAAGAGGCTGTGAGCCAGAAGCCCAAACAGTCTCTCTCTAGCTGTGGAGTGAGAAGGGCCTGGCTGCAGGGAGCTGGAGACAAGGTACCTAGAGTGGAGCAGGGCTGGGGAAAGGCAGAGGAGCTGGGGAGCTCCAGCCTGGAAAGGCCTAGCAGAAGGCCAACAGGTACTGGGGGTTGCAGAGGGCAGCCCAGGGCAGCAGGTCCAAACCCAACCTTGCCAGTGATGAGTGGCTGATACTGCAGCCTGCCCCAGGGCGTGGGGGCTAGACAGTGACTGGCAGTAGCCTTATACTGAGGCTAGGTGGGGATAGTGGGTGGGAGTTTCCTGGGGAGGGGAGACCCTGAGAGAAAGGGGTTACTGCCATGGGGCAGCACCCCATGTAAAAGGGCACCGGGTCCAGGGAGGGACATGGGGGAGGAGTGTGTGTGCAGAGGACAGGCCTGCAAAGGGTGTGCTGGAAATTGAGCTAATTCCCTGAAGTCACCAGCAGGAGGCGCCGCAGGGGTGAGTCCGCTTGTTTGCACCCATGGACGCTTATGCCCAAATAAATTTTTTTGTCTCTAAGGTGTCACAAGGACGCCACGTTGTTTTTTCTCTTGATTGTGACTGTTTGGGCATCTAATAAAATGTTCAACGGTTCCCATCTATTCACATTTGTCTGTTTAAATTCTTTCTCCGAACTGAATTGGCTCACAATTGTTTTCAGATTTGTGAAACTGGCCCTTTTAAAGCACCAAGTATCTATATTACTGATTTGGACTTTACCCTGTTTGCACTTAACTCATGAGATAAAGTCCTGATCGCTTGTGCCTAAGCTACCACTAACTTTTAAAGTTCTGTAACCAGTTCCTCTTTATCTGTTGAGTTGAGATCTACTATAGAATTCAACACTTTTTGAGTGAGGAAATTGTCATCTATACTATTCAGTAATTCTAGGGCTGTTTTAGTACTGGCAGCTTGCCCCCGCTCTCCCCGCCCGCACAAATAAGTGCTTAAGGAGCCAACTTGTTTTCTACTGTGATTTGATTGTCTGTAGCTGACACCTGCTAGTACTAAATTGCTTCAGTTCTGAGTGCACTCATTTAGACAGAAACAGGTTGCCAGGACAGTACAGCATGCTGAGGAAGGAAAAAATGTCTGTCTAAGTTACTTATCTGACTTCTATTGCCACAATCCTCCCAGGAAAGTAATATTGTCTACATTTTAATGGATGGTAAACTGAGGCACGGTACGGCTTCCTGGCTGGACTTGAACCTGCATTTCCTAATTGAAAAGCCTGTGCCCCAGTTTCTGGGCCATTCTCAATTTTAAGACCAAGTAATGACTCTCAAAGGCCCCAATAATTTTACACAACGTTGTCTGTTTGCACAGAGTTCTGTGCTCCTAGCGTTCATAATAGCTTCATTGTAAAAGAACCAAATAAAAGCCAATAATTTAGGAGAAAATCCAAAACAAATTGTGGCAGATCTGAAAGGGAATGCTTAGGAAGGAACTTTTAAAGTGGCTTAAAGCTGGGAAATCACGTTGCATATTTCCTATCCTGGTTTGGATTAAGAATGAAAGATAGTCTAGGTCCAGGTGCCCTGCCTGGATTTTTGATTGGAAAAGAAAAACTGAAACTTCCACCAAAAGAATCTTTTTGGCAGTTTTTGACCAATTTCCCCTCTCCCCCCCTGCCCAGTTTTTGGCAACTTTTAGCCTAAAATGTTTGAGTTTTGCATATGTGCTAAACACATTCCAGTTTTAGAAGGTAATGCAGCCCCTGCTGTTATGTTTCTCTATGCACCAGGTACTAATGGCCTCAATGACCGATATTTGAATTGTAAATAACAAACAAGAAAGAACAAACATAAAGCAAAGAGAGGAAGGATGGTTCAGGGGTTAGGGTCGTTGCCGAGGCCATGGGAGCTCTGGGTTAAAGTCCTGGGTCTGCCACAAAGGTCCTCTGGGAATTGGAACAAGGCACTTAGCTCCTCTGGGCCTCGGGCAGCTGCTCAGATGCTATGGCGATGGGGGGCCAGATTAGCACCTTGGCGAGAAGAAAGGGTCCATGAAAGAGCACGGCGTGTGCGCTCCCTCTTAGACAGTCTGTGCCGACGTGTCTCTGTGCAGAGCGAGGCCCCTAGATGTGTAACAGGGCCGTGCACAGAGACCTAGCCAAATGTATTGTTGCTCCAGTAGCAACCCAAGGCCCCAGCCAGGGCTGGGAGTTCATTGCGCTCGGCGCTGTACCTCCAGAGACAGGCAGCCCCTAGCCTGAAGAGCTTGTGCTCTAAACAGATAAAGGGGGCACAGCAAGGAGCCAAGATCTGCAGAAGAGAAGAGTGAGGGGGGATTTGAGAGCAGCCTTCAACTACCTGCAGGGGATGGAGCTCAGCTGTTCTCAGTGGTGGCAGATGACAGAACAAGGAGCAATGGTCTCAAGTTGCAGAGGGGGAGGTTTAGGTTGGACATCAGGAAAAACTTTTTCACTAGGAGGGTGGTGAAGCACTGGGATGGGTTACCTAGGGAGGTGGTGGAATCTCCTTCCTTAGAGGTTTTTAAGGCCCGGCTTGAGAAAGCCCTGGCTGGGATGATTTAGTCGGGGATTGGTCCTGCTTTGAGCAGGGGGTGGGACTAGAACCTCCTGAGTCCCTTCCAACCCTGATAGTCTATGATTCTATGACTCCCAGCCTAACCATTAGACCAGGGGTGGCCAACCTAAGCCTGAGAAGGAGTCAGAATTTACCAGTGTACATTGCCAAAGTAATATGTCAGCAGCCCCCCATCAGCTTCCCCTCCTCCACTCCCAGAGCCTCCCAGCCCTGCTGATCAGCACCTCCACCTCCGTCCTCACAGCCCCCAATCACCTGTTTCGTGGTGTGCAGGAGGCTCTGGGGGGGAGGGGGAGGAGCGAGGGCATGGCAGGCTCAGGGGAGGGGGCGGGAAGGGGTGGAGTGGGGGCAGGGCCTGTGGCAGAGCCAGGGGCTGAGCAGTGAGCTCCCCCCGGCACATTGGAAAGTTGGCGCCTGTAGCTCCAGCCCCGGAGCTGGTGCCTAGACAAATAGCCACATATTAACT
Organism: Mauremys mutica; assembly: GCF_020497125.1. Taxonomy (NCBI): domain Eukaryota; kingdom Metazoa; phylum Chordata; order Testudines; family Geoemydidae; genus Mauremys; species Mauremys mutica. The sequence goes on from NC_059096.1 coordinate 10,260,984, forward strand.
TCTGAAGAGCCACATGTGGCTCTGGAGCCACGGGTTGGCCACCCCTGTGCTAGACCTTGCTACCACCCCAGACACACACACACACACACACGGCACTGACACAATCTCATTCTTTCCAAGCCATTTGAAATGTGCCCTTGTCATAAACAGATAGTTAAGGGTTAAGGTCTCTTTTACCTGTAAAGGATTAACAAGCTCAGTAACCTGATGAACACCTGACCAGAGGACCAATCAAGGGACAAGATAATTTCAGATCTCTGTGGAGGGAAGTCTTTGTCTGTGTTCTTTGTTGGGTTTTTGTTCTCTCTTTGGATCTAAGAGAGGCCAGACATATCTTCAAGCTCTCCCACTTTTCCTGAAGTATTTTCTACTAATCAGTATAGTAAGTATTAGAAAGGCGAATTAGTCTTATAATTAATTTCTGCATTTGCAATTGTGAGTTTGCTGGGGAAATATCTTTATTTCTGGTTGCTGTTACTTTGATTATTCTGAAAAAGGGGGGGGGGAAGCCTCTCCAGGTTTATAAGCTAGACCCTGTATATTTTCCATCCTGGTGTTACAGAGCTAGTGTACTTTCTTTCTTTCTTTTAATAAAATCCTTTGCTTTTTAGAAACTGATTTCTTCCCTTGTTTGGATTTTCAGGGGAAGGGGAGCGGGGAAAAGTGAATCCCTCTTTGTTTTGATTCAAGGAGTTTGAATCAAGGTATCTCTCCCAACGACTAGGGGAGGGGGAGGAAGGTGGGGGAATGGTTTAATTCCCTTTGTGTTGTGATTCAAGGAGTTTCGATCTGTGTTCCCAGGGAAAGTTTTGGGGGAACAAGGAGTGTGCTAGACACTGGAATCTCTAGTTGGTGGCAGCTTTACCAGATCTAAACTAGAATTTTAGTTTAGAGGAGTCCATGCAGGTCCCCATCTTGTGGACGCTAAAGTTCAAAGTGGGGTATAAGCCTATGACAGCCCTGCACAGCGCGTGGGGCTGAGAGAGCTCTGTGGGCTCCCCCCAGGGGGGCGGCAAGTCAAATCTCTACTGTTCAGAGGCATCTCCGTCCCTCTGACCTATGTAGGGAATCTGGCACTGCATTTGGAGCCTACGGCTCCTGCTCCTCGGTGGCGTTGCTAATCCGCTAAGCTGCTGAGCTGCTGGAGAGTTCACACTGGAACTGACAGGAGTCAGGAGCGGAGCCGGCGCACTGGAGCCTGGCAGAAATTAGACTTACAAATGTGTCTCAGCGGGGAGGATCAGTGCTTATCTTGTCAAAGTAAAGACTTTGTTCCTTGGCCTGAATCCATGCGCTTGCACACCCAAATCTGCAGACATGCAAGCGCATACGCCCCTGGAGACACTGCTATGCAACCAAACATAGTCATGGATGGGCACATGCGCACACATGCATCCACTCACGGGCATGCATAGGCCGATGGCCACAGGGCCAGACGCACACTCATGCATCTGCTTTACACATGCTTATGCACACAGAGATCCCCACATGCACACGGATACATGTGCATCTGGTCACACACAGAGACACGTGAACACACACAGTGGAGGTGCCCAGAGCAGCATTACCAGTCTCATATGGTGAAGGGGAAGGGAAGGTGGGGCAGGTCTGGGCAGTGACATGCGAAATGGCAAGGAAGGAAAAGAGGCGGGATATGATAGAGGTCTATAAAATCATGAGTGATGTTGAGAAAGTAAATAAGGAAGAACTAGGGGTCACCTAATGAAATGAATAGGCAGCAGGTTTAAACCAAACAAAAGGAAGTATTTCTTCACACAAGGCACAGTCAACCCGTGGAACTCCTTGCCAGAGGATGTTGTGAAGGCCAAGACTATAACAGGCTTCAAAAAAGAACTAGATATGTTCCTGGAGGGTAGGTCCATTAATGGCTATTAGCCAGGATGGGGAGGGATGGTGTCCCTAGCCTCTGTTTGCCAGAGGCTGGGAATGGGCGACGGGGGATGGATCACTTGATGATTCTCTGTTCTGTTCATTCCCTCTGGGGCACCTGGCATTGGCCACTGTCGGTAGACAGGACACTGGGCTAGATGGACCTTTGGTCTGACCCAGTCTGGCCGTTCTTGTGTTCTTAGGGACTCATCAGGACTAAATAGGAAATATACGCCAGGTGTCTGTAAAGCTGGGCTCGAATTCCATTTTCACTTTCAATTCAGATGCTGCAGAATGACGAACACCGTGGTCTCTCACTCACTAAGAGTCACTTTATATTTGTTCTTTCTTCCTTTGCACTTGTCCTTCATCAGAAATGAAAGGCCTCTCGCTGGAGGAATGTATTTTGCTCTTGGCCGAGGGGAAATTTCACAGCCTTGGTTTCAAGCTCCTGTTATTATTGACTGGCCCTAGTTCTAATCCTTACACGTCCCTCTGTATTATTTGGCTGTCTTTTGGTGGTCTGGGCAGTGATCCGTAAAGTGCCTGCCCTGCAGATAAAACACACAAGTGCCTGATATCAACTCCAGGCCTTGAGCCAAATGAAACTTAGGGTAAGGGAGTGCAGCTCCCCTGAAAGTCTCTGAGCCAAATTCCGAGAAAACTGGTATCAGTGGCATAATTTGCCCCACTCCAGCTTTGTGGGTGTGCAAAATAAGTGAGATTTCAACACTAAAGGAACCTATGAGGATGGCGTCATTTGGCATCAGGATCATAGCCAGGGTCTGTCTGATTCTTTCTGCAGCACATCGCTAACATGTAGCCTTGCGGCTCCATCCTCACAGCTACCCCTCTCCTCCAGGCTCTCGACATCTCACCTCGCCATTACAGCAGGGTTCTCGTCTCTGGCCAAATGCAGCCTTGCCTTGCCATGCAGAGAGCTGTAGCAAAGATCATTTTCCCATGTCACCCCTCTCTTTGCAGCCCTCCACTGGATCACCCTCCTTGAGCACGTCAAACATCAGCTGCTTGTCTTTACTTTCAACATCCTTCCCGGCTTATCCCCGCTCTGATTATTACCTCTCCAGACATTGACATCTGCCTCTGATCGACCTGCCGGAGACCTGGGGCAAGGGTAGGGCAAAGGGCCCAGGGAGCAGAGGAACCATCCAGCAGCATAGCCTGCTGTGGGTCGGGGACCTGGAACGCCCTCCCTCTGGCCCTCTGCTGCCTTCCTGTCTCCTCCCAGGCCAGGTTCGAGCCCTGGCTCTTTGCAGCAGCTCCCCTGCCTGTATCTTGGCTTCTGCATCCCCTCCTGAATCACTCACGGGCTTAGCTTTGATTTAATTCAAAGGCTCCCAGCTGGGCACTAGTCACTCGGCGCCGTTCGCATCAGCTAGCTCAGCCTCCCACCGCCGCGGCACCAAGCAGCCTCGCTCAGCTCCTTCAACCCCCGGCTTCCAGCCGCCCCTGCTCCCACCTCGCCTCCGGATCCCTCGGCTCAGCTCTCACTGTAGCTACTCATAACACCACAGCCTCAGGACTGAGGCGCACACCCAGCGACGCACCCCACATCCCTTCCTTCAGAAGAACATGAGAATGGCCAGAGGGGTCAGACCAAGGGTCCCTCTAGCCCAGTGTCCTGTCTACCGACAGCGGCCAGTGCCAGGTGCTTCAGAGGGAATGAACAGAACAGGTCATCATCAAGTGATCCATCCCCTGTCATCCATTCCCAGTTTCTGGGAAACTAGGGACACCATCCAGGGTCCCCAGCCCCGGAGTCCTGGGCCGCAGGTCGGCCCCCCTAGCCCCAGCCTGGTCATGGAGGAAGAGCACCGGCGGGAAGCAGGAGGAGGAGCAGGACCACGCAGGGCTCTTCGGGGAGGCTGAAAGGTATTTAGGTGCTTAACTCCCACTGAAGTAAATGCCAAAACAGTTTTCAGGATCTAGGCCATAGCCTCTCTTTGCCTCAGTTGCCTATCTGTACAATGGGGCTCATAGCACCGCCCTGCCTAGAGGGCTGTGAGGATAAACACACTAAAGACTAAAGCCCTTGGAGCTCCGCTGATGAAAAGCTCTAGGAGACAGGGATTATTATTTCAGGAATCACTCGGTAATAGGCATTAGGAGCACATCACGCAGCTTCCTTTGCAGAGGACACAGAGGCTGTCAGATTTTGTATCTATGGCTGCTTCATTACTAGTGGGTACAGAGCTTTCAAAAAACCATCCATTAATAGAGAAATAATGTAACGGCTGCGTTATGGAATTTAATGGACTAGAATCAGCAAGGCAATTACTGATTAGCAAAACACCAAATTATCATTCCAAACAACGCACGAGAGAAATCGATCATGGCTCCTGGCCACGAGCCGTCAATAAGTAGGGCTTCATTCATCAATTACTTTTTGTCCAGAGGCAAGGGAAAGGGGCGTGGTCTATTGGTTAGACCAGGGGTCTGGGGAAACTGAGGCACAGTGCTCGGTTTGCTTCCCAGCACTGCCACTGATGTGCTGTGCCTCCTGGGGCTAGTCGCGTCCCCTCACTGTGCCTCAGTGTCCTCTTCTGTAAAGTGGGGCTAATACCCGAGCAACAGGAGTGTTGTGAAGTGGACGTCTGTAAATGCTCTGAAATGGGATAGAAGTCAATGGCCAGTTCCGTATATTTCCAGAGAGCCTCACAGAATTCTCATCCTCAGGGCCATACACCAAGAACTGACTAAAAAGGGACCTTCCCTGTGACATTCCAGATATTTGTGCCTGACTGTGGAATTTCCCCTATTTCGTATGTTAGCTGGTCCTCTCCAGTCCTCAGGACCTCACAGCTCCTTCCAGCGGCGATTGCTGTGAAGTCACAAGCCTCTGGCACCCGCTGGAGATGCCGAGAGTTTCTGCCCAACCATCCCTTGCCCGTCTGGCGGGGCTGGTGATGAGAGAAGATCACGCCTGAGGGAGGGAGCAGAAGGCAGAACAGTGCAGAGGTGCCACCTAGGGGCCAGACACATTCAACTGCCGCCTTCTTTCCCAATAGCGCCTGGTGATAAATGCCTAACATCAGGGATGGGTCTAAAATGAGGGTCCAGATTTGGAATCCACTAAGGGCAGGGATGTTTGGATTCGAGGGGCTGGATCAGACCCATTCCTCCTCATTTTTAGAGCCCTGGAAAACGCCTCCATTTCTCTTTGCAGGGGCTTCCTTCGTCTGGTTTGGGTCCAGGAATTTCACATTCCAGCAAACTGTAAAACCTGGGCCCAGTTTGTCCTGATTAAAATAATCTGAAAGCACCATCAAGATTTCTCACTCAAGTTGCAGACCAGGCTCCAAACCCAGCCTCCCTCATACCAATCGAAAACCAAGTCGCGGGCTCTCTAGAAAACCAGAATCCTGGATGGGGGAACTGGATTGGACCCGCTGAGTCTCAATCCACAAGCCGAGCCTTCCTCCCCTTGCTTCTTAAAGCTGTGAGATGCTGGACAAGTCATTTAGTCTGCATGTGCCTCAGTTTACCTATTATGTAAATGCACATCTGTAGGAGTCCACCAGGCCTGATTCTGCCCTCATCTTTACTCTCTTGTGATCCAGTTGACTCCAGTGGAGTCACTCCTGAGTCACACCCACATGAGTGTGGCAGAGTGAAGCCTACTGACCTCCACTGAGGTGAACGATGGGGATTTCTGCGTGATCCTCGTCCTCCTAGCCCCCGTGGCTGGAGCGCTTGGGTAACGCTGGATCCCTTTCAAGACTGCTCCTGTGCTGGGAGAAGGCAGTGCGTCCTAATGGACAGAGCACTGGCCTAGGGCACAAGAGACTTTGATTCAATTCCTCACTCTGCTGTTGGGGGACTGTGGGCAAGTCACTTCCTTCTCTTTGCCTCTGTTTCCCCATCTGTAAAATGGAGATAATCATGCTGACTTCCTTTGAAAAAAACATTGAAATCTACGCATGAAGAGTATTCTATGGGAGCGAGGTATTATTGCACTGCTGCGTGAGTACAGGGCACTAACCCATCCTAACTCAGGCATGGCTGGCAGGAAACCATCACACTTTCCCCAAGATGCTAATTTAATGCCAAATTCCATGCAAATGAGCGGTAAGACCTAGCTTAATGCCATGCCTGGGGCTTCTGATGGGTCCGAGACCCCTCTCCTCCCGTGCTAACGCTGTGCCGACAGAAGCTTGTGGAGAACCAGCGTAGCAAAACTAATAGTCATGAAATGAGTTTGCATGATTAACCTCATTATTCCAGCCAAAAGATCTGGATCAGCCCACAGTCAGTTTAACGGTTGCTCTGTGACTATTACACAGTCCATAGATCTTCCATTTAATCACTTCAAACACTGGCAGGGCTTAAGGAGCTTGATCCGCGTGTGCTGGCTGGCTTGCAATTTTACAGCGCTGGTAACGAGACGCCTGTGTTTGCTCGGCCTCGCAGCTGGCTGGCGGAGCCGCTTTACATTGGAAACGGTGGTTTTGTGGAAACCGAAGTCAGTTTCGATGGACCTTTTCCGATGGGAAGATGTCAAAATGAATCCGTTTTGACTTTCCCCGTTGCATTTTGCAAATAGGAGATCGAAATGTGGCGACATCAAGGTGAAAACATTTTGTTTCAATGATCGGTGCAAATAATATCATGTCAACTTGAATATTACTGTATATTAAAATCTAAACCGCAATATTCTACAAGCAGATATTATATTTTATATTAGCAGTAATAGCGCTATAGCTTTCCACACTGTGTATATTTTGACCGACATCCACACCCACTACCATTGTATTGTGCCAACGACACCCCCATATTAGACTGTGTGCCCCTCTTTTTATCCTACCCCCTTTTTGTCTAATCAGCGGACTACATGGGTTTGGACGTCCCTCCGACCTTCCCCTCCCTTTCAGGGCCCTCCGGTACCATTTTTGGACATGTGCATTTTTGGCCTGGTTGGTTATTTTGGGGGGAAATTATATTCAAAAAAACTTAATTTGTCCTCCTGGGAAACAATGAAATAAATGAATCAATAGAGATGCCCTCCCCTTTCCTTATTTTAAGGGGGAAACATGCTTTTTATGCCTTTAGTGCAATTGTTAATAAAGTCGTTCAAGAATTGTACAATGTCTTCATAGCAGAGGAATGGAAAAGTGTTTAGACACACCCAAAAAGGCCTTTTCAAATGGCGTGTCTTCTTTTATGCCGTGGTTGTGCAATATTTTTTTAGCCAATAGCATAGGGACAATGCTTCAAAAGTTATTTTGTCTCCTCTAGGTAAGGAAGAACTTCTGTTCGGGACCCAGCCGGATGGCCACAAGGGAAGGAGGTATGTATTATTGTTATATTTTTTACTTCTTGGTGGGTTACAGTCAGACACGCCGAACCCATGAGGAAAAAATGCAGAAATCGGGCTTGTTTTTGGCTTAATTGGCTTGTGAGTTGCTTGTTGGCTAGTTTTTGGCTTGTAGCTTGTTGCTTGGGTGGCTTGTAGCTTGTTGCTTCTGTTTTTTTGATTGGCTCCTGGCAAGCAGGGGCAAGGGATGGAGAGAGTCAGGGGTGCCCAGCGGGCCCACCACAGTCCCACACTGCACCGTGGGGGGATCTTGTCACATAGAGTGTTGGGGTCCTTTGGGATTGGCTTGTTTTGAAATGGGACCAGCTTGATGTTTGGCTTATTGTGAAAGTCGGGGTGCTTATTTACCGCGTGAAAGTTGGCAACTGTGGTTACAGTTTATCAAAACCCAAAGACGTACAGCATGTGTCTCTGACAATGGGCCCATGTAGTTGTGTGTATATGGTGGGTACACGGGAGGTGGGGTGTCTGGGCCACCACAAAGTATCCCTGAACCACCCAGCTCCCTGTTTCTTCCAATCCCACCTTAAATCACACCCTCTTCCACTTCAGCTGTGCCTTTTAATCTCCCCTCAGTGCCCAGGCATTCAGGCTTGATTCGCCGTAACAGCTCCGTTTTCAGCAATTTTTCAGGTCTATCTTTGCCAGTCTTGCTTTATTTACGGTTGTAAAGCATCTCGGGTTACTGCTTGTATAAAAGTTAAATGGAGAGAACCGACAAACGGATTCTTTGGGGCCCCTTCAATGTGCTGAAAAATAAAACAAAGCAACAAAAAGTAACGGTTGCTTTGCAGGGACCTCTGCGAAATATCACCCAGCGTGTAATCCGCCTACTGTTTTTGTTACGGTTACTTATTGACTATTTTTGATAGCCAGAGAAAAAGTGATTAGAGAGACTGGGGAAACAATCGGGAGAAAACATGCCTCCTGAAGTTGGGGAGAACAGCTGTATGACACACCCTTGCCTATGCTAGTGCATGACAACTAACAAAAAACGGATACCAAAAAAGATTTCAGTTGGTCGTGAGGGTCCCCTTAAAATCCAGGCCGTTCTCTTATCCCCTGGCCATATCGTTTTTGTATTCAACTTTTAAAAGTACAGGCTAGCTTATATTTTAAACTTTATTTGATATGATTAAAACAGAAGGTTCAGCAAAATGTAGGCCCCAAGGCACTTTACAAAAATTCTATGACAAACTCTTGGCCAGATTCCACTCTCATCTGCTGTGGTCAACCAAGCGTCTTGCACAGCCGGGGGAGCACAGTGCAAATGGCTGTTTGCATGTGTGACCCTGCCGACCCAGGAGCCAGCTCAAATCAAAGGCACGGGCACAGAACAAAAGAGAACGGTATCACATTATAGGTACATGTCATACGCCCGGTAATTACGATTGCTCTAAATGCGTGGAAGCTAGTGAAATGCTAATGCATTGCCTTCACTCCTTTGAAACGTATTGATTTACAGTGAATTTCGTTAGCCCTAGATCAAAGGGCTGTATTAGCGTTTAGATGTGAGTTCACTTAATATATAAAACTTCCTGAAAACTAATGAAGGATTGTCTGGGTGGCCTTAACTAAATGCTTTATGTATATCTGTCCGCCAAACAAGACTGGAGCCTTGGAACTGTACATGAAGTAGCATGTTAGCTTCAAAGCATTGGTCTTTGCGTTCAGCAATGGAAAATCCACAACGTTGTCTGCATTTAGTCAACAAAGCACGGGCCCACGGTGTTCCGAGAACAGTTGCCAGGCTGTTTTCAGCTATAAGAAGGAGCCCTGGGAGCGATTCTGCATCTCTGGATTGATGAATTCTGACGGGGAATTCTGAGCGATTGGACTGAGGTCCCCAAAACCATTCTGAGAGACTTCTGGAGAACTAGCAGAAACGACGTCTCTGCTATCGTTTGGACTAGAAACATAGACTCACCTGTAAAGTATTTTACATGCTTTAACTTCGCAATAGCTTTCATTTCTTCTTCTTAGCTAATAAATCTTTAGTTAGTTTACTAGAGAAATTGGCTACAGCATCGTCTTTGGCGTGAGCTCCTGAGTATCCCTTGACCTGGGGTAAGTGACTGGCCCTTTGGGGCTGGATATACCCTCATGTGAGGTGATTTTTGGTTTTAATAACCTTTCCTTACTTAGCCCAGCTTGTCCAGGTGGCAAGATGCACTGGAGAGCCTAACTCCATGGTGAGACTAATATGGTCATCCAGGAGTTCCTCAGCTTGTTACTGGCTTGGTGAAATCTAATTAGAGAACTCTTCAGCCGTTTGAGGCGTCTGCCCTGTTTGGGGTGTCTGCCCTGAGACTGGCACTCTCAGTAGTGAGCTGCCCCAGACATCGTTAAGTTGGCCGGTGTGAATGGATCTCAACGGTTCGGGTTCCATGGGCAACATTGTGTCAGCCACGCTGCAGAGCGTGTTGCAGGAATTCTGTGTACGGTATTGCTCCCGTTTATCTGAAACCCTGCTCTCCAACCCTCGCACATTATGCAAATCCTTTCCTTGTCCCCCAGCCTGAGATACAGGAGATGCACACTCTCCGCGGCACACGGGGGGACAAGGAGTGGATTTGGGGGGTGGATAATAATGCAGGGACCCCCTGCCAGGAAGAGGACAAGCTCCTGGCCACGGGGAAGGCCACACCGTTGCTGATTGGCTGAATGGCGCCTGCCCTCTCAATGATCCAAACCCCCAGTTATCTGGAGAAAACCTCCTGCTATTTGGATAAACGGGCGTGTGCTGTACTGGGCCCAGCCCGGCCACCCTCACTCACAGGGTTAGCGCGTCTCCCCAGGAAGCGTCCTATTGACTCCCAGCACCGTCACTGTGCAGAAAGGGAACATATTGCCGGCAGATTTGCAGACCGCTGAGGCCAAGCGAAAAGAGAGTTAAAAACTAATTGTCTCTGGCTGGAGAGTAAGAATTGCATGAAAAATATCCAGTGAAGGATCAGACATGCTGCGTTAAAGCCCCATAAAGCACATCAGAGCCATTTCCTGAGCCTTGTATAACACATGCATGAATTTCCTAAAACCTTCCCCTGAAATGAGAAGTAGTTTAGCTGATGGAGGGGAATTATCTAGAGATGCTCTGCTAATATGTTGTGACAATCTCTGTACTACAACACTTTAATAAGCCCTTGTGCTTAAAAGCAGTACAAAGGGGAGAGAGAGAGGGAGGGAGGGAGCACTCAGCTATGCCTGGGAGAGATCACACAGAGACTGGCTGTTGGTAGGGTTGCCAGGCGTCCGGTTCTTGATCAGAACGCCTGGTCGAAAAGGGACCCTGGCGGCTCTGGTCAGCATCGCTGACCGGGCCGTTAAAAGTCCCATTGGCCGCCCGCAGCGGGCCAGGCTGGGTGTCTGCCCGGCTCTGCGTGGCTCCCAGAAAGCTGCCGGCATCTCCCTCTGACTCCTAAGTTTAGTGGTGGCCACAGGGCTCCACATGCTGGTCCCCACCCCAGCACTGGCTCTGCAGCTCCCATTGGCTGGGAACTGTGGCCAATGGGAGCTGCGGGGCCAATGGGAGCTGTGGGGCAGCACACAGAGCCGCCTGGCCGTGCCTCCATGCTGGAGACGGAGGGAAATGCCGGCAGCTTCCTAGGAGATGCCTTAGGTAAGCGCTACCCGGAGCCCGTTCCCCGCACCCCCTCCCACAAGCTACCCCCCTGCCCAGCCTGGAGCCTCCTCCTGCATCCCAAACCCCTCATCCCTGTCCCCACCCCAGAGCCCCCCAACCAGAGCTCTCACCCCCTCTCGCACCCCAACCCCTGCCCCAGTTCGGAGCCCCCTCCAACACCCTGAACCCCTCATTTCTGGCCCCACTCTGGAGCTTGCACCCTCAGCCAGAGCCTGTACCCCCTCCCACACCCTAACCCCCTGCCCCAGCGTGGAGCCCCTTCCCACACCCTGAATCCGTTGGCCCCCAACCCTCAGCCTGGAACCCCCTCCTGCACCCCAAACCCTTCATCTCCAGCCCCGTCCCAGAGCCCCCCAGCCGAAGCTCTCACCCCCTCTTGCACCCCAACCCCATGCCCCAGCCTGGTGAAAATGAACGTGTGAGCGAGGGTGGAGGAGAGCGAGTGACGGCGGAAGGGGGGATGGGGGTGAGCAGGGGTGGGGCCTCAGAAAACGGGCAGGGAAAGGGTGTTCGGTTTTCTGCAAACAGAAAGTTGGCAACGCTCACTCCTGGAGTTTCTGGCTGCCCAAGTGTCTAGCTATTGCCAAAATCTCCCAGGAGTAAATTAAAACTTGTACCAGGGGAACTCAGCTGCCTTGCTGGCAAACGCCTCCGGCCCTGCTGCTGCCAGTTAGTGGCGACTGTCGAGCCGTTAAGAGTTTGCTGATCTCTGGAGCAGAGCCCCAGACGCACACAGCCCAGTCCTGGTCTCAGTGACACCAACGTTTTCAAGGGAGCTGCAGAGGTGTGACCGTGAGGAGAATCTAGATCAAGTCTGCTCCCTCTCCTAGTCAGCCACCACTGAGCTGCATGTTTCCTCCAGGTTTGACACCTTGCACAGGTGTAAGAGGGTGGGTGCACAGGTCCTCATTATTCACCCTGTCTTGTTCCGGGTGGGCTCTGTATGCCTCTTCTCGCTGACCCAGAGGGATTTAAGAACTGGTTATTAGAAAAGCAAAAATGACAAAATTTGATTTGTGCAAAAAAAAAAAAAAGATTTTGTTTTGCTATGATTTGTAGCCTTTCATGAGTATTTGAAAGGCTGCAGTGTGTTCATGAAAATACGTATAAATCCTGCAAGCCGCAGAGATGAGCATTCATATCACATAGCATGTTATTGGGTATCCTTAGGCTTGGCCGAACTGGATTTTTATTGTGTGGTAATTTCTACGGCTAATCGCCATGTTTCTTTTTAAGCATTTTTTTATTGATTTAAATGTTCGCAGTTGCCCAAAATTATGGGCTTTTAACTTTTTAAATTAAAAAGTTAAATTACAGCTTTTTAAAGTCGGCCAATAATTATTTAATGACAGTAGAGATTGACATTCAGAAAGTTAAAGCTTTATAACCATTCAAACACAAACCGTCAACATAGCATGGCACAATATCCAAAGTAAATAACCTTCAAACAAACCAATATTTTCTCAGGCAGCATCGTTCTTGCTTTTCCTATCTGTGCATTTCTAATATTATCAAAGGAAATATTTTTCCTTTGCTTTGCGTGTGTACAGTGAAATTGGCGTTTATTAACATTTACCGATAAAAATGTAATCCTTCCGAGCCCAGGTATCTGGCTGTTTACCTAAGTTTCTTATCTCTGATCAAGGAGCGGCAATGCTGCTGTGTCACTGAGGTGACCCCACCACTCACCATCCATAACAAGGAGAGAATACGTAAAGCAAACAGACCTTCGGGGGAACATTATTCATTCGGCCTATTTGGCGGATATTTAGGAATAAGAAAGAGAGGCGCAGAGAATAAGGGAAGGTGCATCAACGATAAAGAGGCTAAATTCCTGACAGATATGATTTGCAATGTGACCAGACAGCAAATGTGAAAAATCGGGACGGGGGTTGGGGGGGTAATAGGAGCCTATATAAGAAAAAGACCCAAAAATCGGGATTGTCCCTATAAAATCGGGACATCTGGTCACCCTAAGTTCAGTCAGCTCCAGTATCAACACACTAAAGCACGTGGAAAACAGTAAGTGTGCCCTATGAACTAACACCATTGTCATCATGCTTGGCTAAAGACGTGTGCAGGGGGGCTGGAAGAATTTGGATAGTGGGGGTGCTGAGAGCCATTGGACCAACCTGTAAACTCTGTATTGGATGGAAACCACTTCAAGCCAGGGGGTGCAGCAGCACCCCTAATTCCAGCACCTAAGGACATGTGTCTACATCAGGGGTCGGCAACCTTTCCGAAGTGGGGTGCCGAGTCTTCATTTATTCACCCTGATTTAAGGTTTCGCGTGCCGGTGATACATTTTAACATTTTTAGAAAGTCTCTTTCTATAAGTCTATAACACATAACTAAAATATTGTTGTCTGTAAAGTAAATAAGATTTTTAAAATGTTTAAGAAGCTTCATTTAAAATTAAATTAAAATGCAGAGCCCCCCGGACTGGTGGCCAGGACCCGGGCAGTGTGAGTGCCACTGAAAATCAGCTCGTGTGCCGCCTTTGGTATGTGTGCCATAGGTTGCCTACCCCTGGTCTACATCCATTTTTCGGCACCTAAATAAGAAACAGGGGCTGACACCTGCAGTTCCCATTGACTCCAATGAGAGCTGAGAGCTCACTGACAATCAGGGTTTCCCCCAGTGCTAAATGGGACGTGCAGTCAGTATGGGCCTTGAAATGCCCTCTTAGCTTTGCATTCCAGATGCTCCCTGGGGAGGCTGGGCCGTTCCCTATTCCAGGAGGAATCAGCGGCGCCGGGGTCCACCAGCCTCTTAAAGCCAGCCCGCATCGACGTTCTAAAAGGGCCGAGCCCTCGGCTGGCTCGTCTCAGCCGGACAGGCTGACAGCACAGGAATTGCTGCGGGAGGATTTGCCCGAGGCAATCGATGAACCTAAAGGATCAGCCATGTAACGCTGAATAGTGAGTGACAGAAGCCAGGCAAGACTAAAGCCTGAGCCTGGCTACCGAGCCCGGGGGGATGTTCGGTATCACAAGAGAGCAGTGAGTGGCTGTCACAGATGACAAGCTGTGATGCTGTGGGATTTATTTCAAAGGATGATGCCTTTTTGTTTCATTAAAAAATGGAATCTAGTGCTAAGCCTCTCATGATTTTGGCCTAACAGGCTACTAAAAAAGGGATGGGGTGGCCAAGGGGCCGGGTGGGAAAGAAGAGATTGCCAGGACTGAAGTGCTCAGCCTTTTGGGAGCAGCAGTGTAAAATCTCTTTCACTGGTGAGTGTGTGTTGCTGGTCCTCACGCTGGGCCGGTTCACAGGAGTATGAGCCTGCTCTAACCCACCTCAAACAAACTATAGCCAAGCCTGCTTTGAGCTCTGGAGGGGCCTGTTTCAGTCCCCAGTGGTTGGGCCAAGATGGCCGCCACGGCACCTGCACATTAGCGTGAGTCAGTGAAACTGTGTCAGAGGGGCCTCAGCATGGTGGGCTCTTTAACGCATTCTTGCCACGGGCTGGGTGCAACGCTTCCACTGATTTCAAGTCATGGTTCGGGCTCCTTGTCCTTGGCGAGACCAGCTCTGGCAGCTGCCCAGCCAGCACAGGGTGCCAGCGAGCTTGGAAGAAGCTAAGCTCGATGAAGGTTCATGCAAACATGAGCTCAGAGCAAAACGTCTGGGGAAACCAAACCCACACTCCTGGTGGCCCTTCCCATGCCATCGAGACGTAGCCTTGTAAATAACTGTCTAGAAGCCTGTGTGTTACCACGGCCCTTTACCGGATGGAATAAGAACTGCGTATCTGTGCACAATGCCACACGCCTGGGTGGGTCACGGGCAGCAGGGAGCATACCTGGGGCCAGAGTTGTCCCTAGGGGGGGAATTGGGGTGACTGCTCTGGGCCCTGTGCTTTGAGGGCCCCATGGGGCAGTTCCACATGGGCGGTGGGTGAACCGCTGGCTGGAGGAGACTACCCCCATCCCTATCCCCATCCCTTCCACCCGAGGGAGAGTGTGCCGGGAGAGGGAGCGCGTGGCGGCGTCACCACAGCCTCCCGAGCCCTGGGAAGGTAGGCAGCATGGCTCCAGCCTAGAGTGACCAGATAGCAAGTGTAAAAAATCAGGACAGGGTGTGTGTGTGTGTGGGGGGTAACAGGTGCCTAGATAAGAAAAAGCCCCCAAAATTGTCACTGTCCCTATAAAATCGGGACATCCGGTCACCCTACTCCAGCTCCCTGGAGCGAAGTGGTGCCACTGAAGCAGGGCCCTGGTGGGGGGCGGGGAATGTAGGCGGGGCCATGCCTGGCTGTTTGGGTAGGCACTGCCTCCCCCAGCCTCCCCTACCTGCCCCTGGTGCGGTCAGTTGTGGAAGTGATGCCACTTCCTCTCCGGGTCCCGCACCCCCCTAGGGATGGCCCTGCCTGGGACCTCTGAATCTAAATGACTCCCCTCTGTTAGCCTAGTTGGAGGCCCTCTCAGAAGTCCAGAGGGGCCCGGGCCACTTCCAGCTTTTGAAGCCCCTCGCCACAATAAAAATTAAAAAACAACGACACATGAAAACAAATTAAGGCACCAAAAAAAGAGTGAGACATAATTTGAATATTTTTTTATTAAAAAAAAACTTTTCTAGCCTTTTGTTGTGCAAATGCATTAATTATTGAGGAAAAATCTAGCTTTCGTGCAATGTCACAGTTGATATTAAGCATGGTGAGTCCATTCAAACGCTCTTGTCCCATAGTTGAACGGTGATAGTTCTTTACCTGCTTCAACACATTGAAGGTGCATTCACCTGAAGCCACTGATGCAGGCAAACTGACAAAAATACACAATGCGATTGTGATATTAGGAAACACCCCGGAGAGTCCAAGTTCAAGTATTTCTTGAAGCAATTCCTTTGGCTTGCAATCCAATTTAAAGTTTGTGGAATATATTCGTTTGAGGAAGATGACCTCGTCACTGAGACTTTTTGAGATTTCTTTGTTGTACTGTTGCTGAAATTGTTCAGCTGCAGAAAGTAGATCTTCATTACTCAATCTGTTGAACTGCCAGAGAAACCCCAAAAGCGTACAAAGTAATCGCAGCGACTCAAATTAACGTGTAAGACCTGATTGAATAGAATCAATGATGACAAGGAAGACATTGACCCCAGGGCCGTCCAGAGGATTCAGGGGGCCTGGGCCAAAGCAATTTCGGGAGCCCCTTCCATAAAAAATAGTTGCAATACTATATTCTTATGGGGGCCTGGGGCAAATTGCCCCACTTCCCCTCCCCCCCCCCCCGGGGCAGCCCTGATTGACCCTATAATGCTGCTCGGCATCGGATTCAGTAGGTAAGTTGCGATTGGTGGAGAACTCCGATGAAACGCCAATATTCTGTGTTACTACTTTGGACTCCGTCACGATCGCGTCCCATTGTTCACGAATCTGTTGAGTGTCATAGATAAGACTTTCAGTGTTATCCCTCTCAACATCAAGTGTAGCACTGCGTGCTTCAGTTACCAGATTAGTTTGGTGGATCATTGTAAGTACGGTAGTTTCATCCACAAAGATGACAGAATGAATTCAAATTTGGACACGTGCTTCTGAATAGCCTGAAGTTCAGTTTGAGCCTGTGCAGTGCGATTGAGAGATTCGAGCCTTTCTCACTGAATTCAAAAGCCGCGCAACTGGCTGAACACCATCAGTCCGTGCAGACCATCTAGTTTTGGACATCCCATGCAGTGAAACAGGAAGATATTGCTTCAGAATTTCGTAGCTTTGTGGACTGCTGCTGAAGAGATTGTACATCTGCTGAACAGTTCCAAAGTAAGTAATTGCCTCCTTGCATGATTCAGCACAGTTAACGCCTACAAGGTTTAGTGTGTGGTTTCCACAGCTGAAGAAAATACAGTTTGAATTATGCTCAAGTAGAACTGCTTGTCCACCTTTGTACTTCCCAGCCATATTAGATCCACTGTCATAGGCTTGACCAACGCAGGCATGAAAATCTAACTTAAAACCTTCTAGAATTGCTAGTCCTTGAGCAGCAATTTCTTTTCCAGTTTTTCTCGTTAATTTATCAAACAAAATAAACCTTCCTTCAACTGGAAATTTTGAGCTGTCTACAATCTTAACATATCGAATCACCATAGTTGTCTGGTATCAGAGGGGTAGCCGTGTTAGTCTGGAGTGGGTATTCACCCACGAAAACTTATGCTTAGTCTATAAGGGGCCACAGGATTCTTTGTCGCTTTTTACATAGCAGTCTGTTCCTTGGGAGAACAATCTGGAGTGGCATCAACAATGATTGAAAAATACTTGGCATTTCGAATCTCATCAAGAATTGTTGTTTGTACGAATGACCCACATAGCTCAATAAACTCGCTTTGTATGCGTGTGGAGAGATAATGGACTTACATGCGTTTTTGACTCTCTTGTGATTCTCAAACACATTTAACGTGCTCTGATAAAAGAGGGTCATATTTGCTGAGGAGCTCAACTATGCCTTGAAAGTTTCCGTTTGCACGATCACCAATACATTGACTGGAACCAAAGAAAGCCAATCCCCCCTCAGAAAGAAAAAGGATGACATTCAGGATGCGCTCAATAAGTTTTTTTTCCAGTTATTAGTTTCTGTAGAGAGTTCAGTCAAGAGTAAATTCTCAAATGAACTTTCAGCTGATGCTGCCCTACGGGCTGATTTCCATGCAACATAGTTTCTTTTGTGTGACGTTGAACTCTTATGTGGTGGTAGTCAGTCTTTCAACTTCCTCCAACCTCTGTTCATGCTCCAGCCTGATTGATCAGAGAGAACTGATGCATTTGCAGCACTTTTATTCAGAATGAAGCAGGGAGCACAGTACAGAGATTGCTTTTCCGTACTCCAACGTAACTAGTCTCTTGTGCGGGTCTCACCATTTGGAAGAGTTTTTGTCAGCAGACGAGGAGGGAAAGTGGGATTATCAGCATCTCGTGAAATATTACTTGGAATTTCAAAACAAGTAATTTGAAGAAAAGCTTGCAGTTGGGCAGCATTGCTCTTGTCAATAATTCCAATGTCAGTCACAGTCAAACCCGTAGTACTCATGAATTGCTCTTGCTGCGTAAGATCTACATCTTCCTGTTTCTGCTGAGGTTCTTGATCATACACAGGATCCTCTGCTGCATCTGTTACTGTTGGCACATCTTCTTGGCTACCGTTCTCATGTTCAGGTACTGGCACTGAAATATCCCCTGTTGCAGTTGCGGAGTTTTCATGATCTGTAGCGTTGTTTGTTGGGTAAGGTGTGTTTTCTAGCGGTTTGAGAAATGAAGTTATTGGCTTTGAGCTCTTAGCTGCTGCTTCACTCAGTTGTTTTCACCATCTCTTGTTTGCACCACTTTCAAATCTCCTCTTCATAGTGATCTATCTGATCAATATGTAGCCTGTCCACACCTGAAATATTCTGCTGTAAATAAGTAGCTTATCTACACTTCAAATCTTCTACTGCAGACATGTACCTAAATGCTGAAAAGACTTAAAATGAAGCAACACTAATTAAGAACACAAAATGAAACAGTCAGACAGGTTATTATCCCTATCGCTGAATCAAAACTCAAGCACGCAAGGTATAATATAACAGGCTGAGCTGAAGACAAAGGGATGACATCTATATAGTAAACATAGACACGGATACAGACAGAGGGATAATGTCCAAAAATTTCAAACGTGTGTCCACACAAGCCTCACTGTACAAGATTGTCCTCACAAATGTTCACCTTGAATCTGGGCCTGTAGACTGAGAGAGACTATGATGATGGCCAAGCTAGGGCTCAACCAACCAACCAACCTTTTTTAGCTAGCATATGAAGATAATAATGAGAATTCTCACATGTAAATAATTCCTTAGTCAACTAGACGTAAAACTATAAAGACACTAAAATGTAACAATTCTCTACCTTTCAACATGTGCTTGATCCGGCACCAGCCACTACTAGTGGTTTGTTTATATAATCAGCTGATCCGAGAGGACACGTTCATCACGGACTAATCTTGTGCTATCAGAACCGATATAGGTTTATTAATATTCATGAACATTTTAAACTCTTTAATATGACAAAATCGATATTAGTTAACAAAATTTATGTCTTACCAAATCACATCTCTTACTTGCTTAAATCTGCAGTTCTGAGCTGAGAGAGTGGGTCACATTTTGGTCCGATAGGGATGCGCGTAAAAACAAGTTGCAAAACTTATTAAATGCCAAAAAATTAACAAGTCTCTAAATTTGAGGCCCCCTTTGAGCTTGAGGCCCAGGCCAAATGGCCCTCCTGGCCCCCCCTCTGTCTGGCCCTGCCTAGTTGGTAGTGGACTCATCAACCTTCATAAGTCTCCCAGCCAAAGCTAGAAGGGAACAGAACAGCCCAGGTAGTAGGTGTGGATGACATGGGTACCAGAGACCCTTCCCTGCTGGCAGCAGATAGAAATTCTCCTTTAGCTCATGTAATGGGTTCCTGTGCTTGAAGGACTGGGTCCTGCCCCCACTGTGGTGTGCCGCATAGTGCCATGAGCTAAGTGAGCATGGAGCAGTGAAAACGGTGAGTGGATGGCGGTGTGGACAGGATACTGAAATCTGCCCGGTCAGGCGGAGGAGAGCCAAACGTTCTCAATCAGTGGGCTAACCTGCTGCAAACTTTAGATGAAGAGGAGCTTTCAGCTGCTGCAAACGCCAGCCCCCTCTAATTCCTAGGCATCAGCCCTGCAAGCTAAATTGATTGCACAGATCAGCGTTAACAGGTTGCAATGGGTGGGAGGAGGGTGCACCAGCATGGCGCATCCCCTTGTCTTCAAAGAGACACCGATTTCCAAACTGGGAGGGAGAAGGAAGCACACGGGTCAGGATTGATAGCAGCTGCTGAGTCAGGCTGCAGCCCAACCAGCTAATCTCAAGTTTCTGAGCCTTTGCACTGTTGCCATTTCTCTGCCAAGCAGCACCAGCACCAGCACCGCAGAGACAGATGGAGAGAGGGGGCCAGCAGCCTTCAAAGCATAGCATCACTGGCTCTATGTCACCCCGTTGCAGAGAGAGACTCCTCGAAGCAAGCCAGCTCTTTCTGTTACTGAGCAATGCGAGGGGGGATACAGGGACGAGAGCAGGAAATCAGGGGACTCTGACTGTTCCTTGTTCTGCTCTTGTCACCATGAGCAAGGCTGCGAGTCTGGCACTGAGGTCATGAAAGTCATGGATTCTGTGACTTTCTGGGGCCTCCGGGACTTCTGCAGCAGCCTCTGCAGCTGGCTTGGGCCAGCCACCTGGGTTACTGCTGGTGCAGTCTCGGGCCAGCAGCAGCGGGGGTCCCGGCGGCACACTGCCGCCCCCTACCCCAGCACCAGCAGGGGTCCTGGGCCGCGTGCTGCCATCCCCCCAGAGCACCCCACAGTGCCCCCAGGCTGCCCCCTGCCCCAGGGCACCCATATTTAGTCAGGGTATGAAGAACAAGTCATGGACAAGTCACAGGCCGTGAATTTTTGTTTACTGCCCATGACCTGTCCGTGACTTTTACTACAAATACTTGTGACTAAAATGTCGCCTTAACCGTGAGGCCAGACCATCTTCTAGCAAGTGGTCTCATTGTGGCTTCCCTCTCCCTCCTCCCCGCACTGGGCAGAATTCCTCTGTTTTGGAGGAAAGTTGTGCTGTAGAAGTGAGCTTTCCAGGTGGAAGGTGGTGGGATTTGGTCATTGATTTCTTCTAGCAGTGACCCCCCTAGTCACGAGGGAGCCACTAAGACAGCTGGTATGGGGTTCGCCCCTGTGGTTAGAAGGTTCTACAGTAGCCACGGGAGGTCACACCAGCGGAGGGCATCATTTTGATGATATGGTCCAGTCCTTTACAGAGAGATCTTCAAAGATTTGGATCAAAGCCTTGAATTTGACCCAATATTCTAAACCAACTGGAGCCTGGTTCAGTCTGACTTCTGGGCTTTTTGGATATTTAATCTCTATTGTCTTTTAAAAAAAAAACCCTCTATTCCCACTAATTCAGCCACTTTGGCCCATGTGAAATCTTTGCAGGTTAATATTTCAGCTGAGGAAACATTTTTGAAAAGCAATTTCAATTTGACATGGGTTCCTGGCCTTACTGCAATTTAGGAATCATTTAGACAGGAAATAAAAATGATTTTTCTCTAGTGAGGAGATAGCGCCAGAGGCTGCAGCTTGCCGGTGCCGAGTCCTGAAAGCCGGCAGCATGTGTGTGGGGAAGAAAGAAGGGCAGAGATGTTGCAGGGGGACGACAGGACGGGGATCGAATAAGGTGGAGAGAGAGAAGGAAAGAGACTGGTTGAAAAAAAAAGGGGATGAGAGAGGGAGAGAAAGGGGGGAAAATTTGGAGAGAGATGGAGGTGGGAAGGAAGACTAGAAGGAGGCAAAAGAGAGGGGTAGATCAGATAGACAGACAGACAGACACGTCCCCTGTACACAGGCCTAAAGCCTTTCCTCAATTTTCACTCAGAGACCTGATTCAGGGAATCTCCTGTTCTAGTTGTGGAGAGTTTTATCCAAATGAAAACTGAGTCCGGACTTCAGGATTCTGGCCCCATGGACCTTGAGAAAGCCTTAACTGAGGTCCCGTCCAGTGGGGCTGTGGTGGGTGGTGTTTTAAAGAGCTGCACTGAGTGTGGGTGGTTACTGCACGGTGAAGGTCTAGAATGATTTCAATTGCAGAGTTTCGAAGTCTAGTCCAGCTGGGCGTAGGTGGGGCTGTACTAACCCCATCCGCTGCGTGAACTCCATGCATTGTTGTTGTTTTGTTTCTCTTGTTTATTATCCTGAGCCAATTAAAAATCACTGGGATTAATTAAAAGAGGCCAGAAAATTGTCGGGCTGGATGCAGGAATCATGGCAGGTGAAATTCTCTGGCCTGTATCGAGTAGATGATCAAAACAGTGTCCCTTGGCCTTAAAATCTAAGACATCTATAACACGTCTGTCCTGAAGGATCCCAAAGCACCATGCAAAGGGGGTGCAGACAGCCACTGAAATGCAACCCTCTCTAGGGCTGGACCCCAAAGCCACTCTGCATCAGTCATTAAAATAGAGCGTTTATCTATAGCTTGGAAGGACTCGATTTTTATCAGCAAATGTCCATAAATGCAGATTTCATGCTACACGCACCCCCGATGAAATAAATATTTCTGCCAATAATAATCACAATGTGAAGCAAGGTCAGAAAAAGGCTGCTCAAGAGCTTCTTAGAATTTGATTTCAGGATATTTACTTTGTACATTTTAACATGTGATGCTGACCATTTGTGGTTTAACAATTATAAAGTTTTACGTTTTTGCATCTCAACGTCAACTGTTGCTTAATAATTAATGACTGATCCCCTCCCCACTGTTTGCCCCATTCATCATTTTCTGCAACAGTGAAAATTTACATAGATAAAAAGCTAAAAAAAATGCTTACAAATAAGCATCGATATCTGCTGAAATTTCCAAAAAACCCACAATGGAATTCTGCAAAAGCCTGTTGATATTGCATCACAAATGGTCATGGGGTTCAGTCAGAAACATAGACCACTGCAAGCTAGAAGTGGAAGTGAGCATCTCCATGGCAGGGCAGCCTTGCTCCCTCCTGAATAGTTACTACTACTCAGACACCTAAGTGTGAGTAAAGGTAAACATCTTGAGGTCTTTCACCATGATGCAGCTGGCAATGGAATGAGCGACCTTCTGTTTAAGCCACTTTCCAATGACATGATAGAGAAGTTCATAGATGTTCTAGCATCCTCCCTGTTTTACTTCCTTAACACATAAGATGTCCTTAAAGAAGGAAATTGTATGAGCAGATGGATCACAAATGCCTTCTCAGAACTTCTGTAGAGGCCATCATGCATCTATTGAGGCCTGACAAACGTCAGTAAATTAATCCTCATACCCCCCCGCCCCCAAGATATAGAAACACCATTCTCTCTATTTTACAAATGAGATGGGGATTCTGTGATAGAATGGAGAGTTGAACCGAGACCACCCGATCCCTAGCCTAGCATTTTAGCCAGAACCCCATCTCTTCCCTTCTACTCCATAGCACAAATCAAAAGCTTTCTCCCTGTGTTCAGACCCTCATGCCTAGTGAACCCATGAGAGGGTGAAGAGTAGAGTTCCAGTGGGTTTGTTTTCACAGCTGTCCCAGTTCGGGGATCCATGAGAAAATCCACTAACTCACTGGCCTCTTGAAATTCCAATCCAAGTATACAGGTACTGAAATCACACACACACATGCACAGAGATAGCTCAGTGGTTTGAGCATTGGCCTGCTAAACACAAGAGTTGTGTGTTCAGCCCTTGAGGGGACCACCTAGGGACTGGGGGCAAAAATCAGTACATGGTCCTGCTAGTGAAGGCAGGGGGCTGGACTCAATGACCTTTCCAGGGAGGATAGCTCAGTGGTTTAAGAATTGGCCTGCTAAACCCAGGGTTGTGAGTTCAATCATTGAGAGGGCCATTCTAGGGATCTGGGGCAAAAATCTGTCTGGTGATTGGTCCTGCTTTGAGCAGGGGTTGGACTAGATGACCTTCTGAGGTCCCTTCTAACCCTGATATTCTGTGATTCATGGCTCCTGTTGATCTCTGCTAGCATTGCACAATGTTTGAAGACACCAGCTATGGGTGTAACCAGACAGCTGCGTCTTCAAAGCCCTCCACCCTGCCCAGTGCTGGTGGTTCTCCACCTCCCCAGCTTTGACTGCAAACCTCCTCACCCCATCCAAGCTGTTGTTTTTTAAGTGGCGTGCTCGGAACAAAAAGTTGATTGAAAAGAAATTCAAATAAAAATAATCCCGGCCTCTAAATTCTTTGGAAGTCACATTAATCCGTTCAACTCTGCGAAGCTGGCAGTGAAATTTTAGTGTTCAGCGGCATCCTTTGATTTGCAAGCATCTAATTGCTGCGTGCAGGGGCGTCATCGTTAATTGCTGTCTTTGTATTCCCCCTGTTAACTGGCTTTTTCCAAAGCTAGACAAATTTGGTGGTGCTGATGCCAGCAGTTGCAAAATACATAAAATAAATGATATAAATGCATGTGCTAGTGACAGGGGTTTCAGAAGCCAGATCCCCACTGGGCTGGAAGGAAGAAATAGAAATCCACTCCATAGATACAGTGAGTCTGTCTGGGGGGGTGGGGGGTGCACAGGCCTGGGGGGATTATAGAGCCAATGTGTTGGCTCGGGAGTTTGCTTCTCCACTTCAGTCTGCAAGTTTCAAAGCCCCCCTTGTTTCCTGGGCATTGTGTGTTTCAGTTTAAAATGTAACGGGATGTAATTTTTTTTAAAAAGGGTAAAAAAACACCTGACCCCTAAAGGAAACGCTGCGTTCGGCCTGAGAAAAGCTGGTGAAGGCCACCCTCCTCGAAGTTCCTCTCCCACCAGTCCTTCTCTGCCGCCCTCAGCTGCTCCTTTCAGCCTGGCTAGGCTCACAGCCTGGTGTCCCCTCGGGTTCCTCTGTCTGGCTCTCCTCCCCTGATTGACACTCTCACTAAATCCTGCTGGATTTTCCCCCACAACGGCTCCAGAATCCATCCCTTCCTCTCCCTTCTTCCCATGGCAAGACTCCCCCCAGCGCTTGCAGCTTCTTCCTCTCCCCTGACCTCCCAGGCCCGCACCCCCTCAATCTGCTGTCAAAGTCAACGCCGGCTGCTTGTTCCCAGCCATTACTCCACACGGCTCAGCACTTAGCCCCTGGAGACTGCACCGCTGCCAGAAAAAGCGCCCCGCATCCCTTCCACTCCAGCCACACACCCCTTCAAACCTGCATCAGAGGGAATCTCCTTGGGCCAGGCAAGTCCATGGGAAGCTGAGGCTGATTAACACCAGCTGAGGAGCTGCCCTGGCTGTCCTCCCCTAGAAGAACCTGATCAAATTACCTCCGTCCTGCTCTGCTCTTGTCTCTGCTGCCTTCCCTTGGCTTCCTCACTGCCCCCAAGCTGGGCCAGCCGTGTCCTTCTCTTCTCTCTGCACCTTTCCACAATGCAGACCCCCATTCCAATGCCCTCCCGCTCCCGTGGGCTGCGAGTACACCCTCTGCTCCTCCAGCGGAAGTGGGTTTGAGCCCACGAAAGCTTATGCCCAAATGCATCTGTTAGTGCCACAAGGAGTCCTCGCTGTTTTTGCTGATTCAGACTAACACTCTGAAACCTTCTCCCAGAGCGATGATAAAACTGAGGAGAGGAAATGCTCTTTAAAGGAAAAAAGCCATTAGCCCCACACTGCGGAGCTAGCAAATGTCACGCTGAACTTCTCTGCCTAGCCGGCTCTGCTTTGCTTTGCCTCCTGTCCTCAGCACTCCCTGTAGGCTCAGCTTTGCTGCTACTCATCTAAGCTTTTCAGGGCCGGGAGCTTATCTTCTTACTGTCTGTAAGTGCCTCAGGCACTGGTGGTGCTAGATACAGAACAAGTCAGGATAACACTTGAGCACTAAAGCTTAGCAATTTTCAGAGAGAGAAGGACCATGGTGCTAGTTCACCATTGATCCATCAGCAGGGTCGATGTGGTCTTTAAAAAATTCTGGCCTGCGGGATTTTGCACTCTGTGCAATTTGTTTATTTTTATAGTGGACCAGGGGCTAGGAAGGGGGAAAACAAGCCCCCTCTTTTGCTCTCTCAGTTATAAATTCTGTATCACCATAAGAAATTCCTTCCTTTCCTTCTGTATGGCTGCTTGTCAGCACAGAAAGGGGCACATTCAGGGCCACCCAGAGGATTCAGGGGGCCTGGGGTCCCCGCTGCCAAATTGCCACCGAAGACCCGGCACTTTGGCGGCGGGTCCCAGGGTGGAAGGACCCCCTGCCGCAGGTCTTTGTGGCACTTCGGCGACAGGTCCCAGAGTGGAAGGATCTCCCACCGCTGAATTGCCACCGAAGACCCGGAGCGGAAGAAGCTCCGGGGGCCCGGGCCCCATGAGAGTTTTCCGGGGCCCCCGGAGTGAGTGAAGGACCCCGCTCCAGGGCCCTGAAAAACTCTCGTGGGGGCCCCTGTGGGGCCCAGGGCCTGGGGCAAATTGCCCCACTTGTTCCCGCCCCCGGGTGGCCCTGGGCACATTTGGCATCCTTCATAATATTGCTGTTCAGAGGACATTGTCAGGACCCAACAAATCATCGAGTGCTGCCCCGTTTCCCCTGTTTGCCTTATCTACCTATTCCCTTGTTGCCTCTCTTTGTATTCATAGGGTTTATGGTCGTTGGGGCGGAGACCACCTTTCCGGTCTAGGTGTGTGCGGTGTCTAGCACACTCGGGTTTTGATCGCTGAACCACCTAGGTGCTACCTCCCTCTGAACACTAAATGAGAATAATCTGAAATGGCTCCTAATCTAGTTCCACTTGAGGTGTGTCCACTATCCTGGCTTGGGGAGCATTCCAAAAATAGCTACATGAGCAATTCGAGCAGCTGAAAACTCATCTGATGATTTATTAATGGAAGGCTAAAGGAGCTCAATCGATTTAGCACGTTGAAGAGAAGGTGAAGAGCAGAGTTGGGCAGGAAATGGTTTTCCCTGTCCTGTGAGAGTTTTTGAGATTTCATAAATGTTTCCCAGCCTGAAATGGGCCAAAAAGTTGAAAATCTCAAAACTTTTACTGAAGGGATCACATGAAATTTATTTCTGATTGGATCAAGCAAAGCATTTCATTTTGATTCTTTTGAAACGTTTCATTTTCTGACGTTTTAAAAATATATTTTTTTAAAGTATACATTTAACATTTTTAAATGAAAAGCCATTTTGAACTGGAAAACAAAACTTTTCATTTCTAACATGTTGACACAGGACCTTTCAACAGTTTCAAAATGTTTAAAGACTTTTTCAAATAGGGAGATTTGTCTCAAGAACAGTTTCAGTTTCGATGAGTCAACATATTCTGATGGCAAAACATTGTGTCAGAAAATTCCCAACCAGCTTCAGTTAAGAGGCAACTTGACCGTAGTGTAGGACAAGGGTCGTCAACCTTTCAGAAGTGCTGTGCCGAATCTTCATTTATTCACTCTGATTTAAGGTTTCGCGTGCCAGTCATACATTTTAACGTTTTTAGAAGGTCTCTATAAGTCTATAATATATAACTAAACTATTGTTGTATGGAAAGTAAATAAGGTTTTTAAAATCTTTAAGAAGCTTCATTTAAAATTAAATTAAAATGCAGAGCCCCCTGGACCGGTGACCAGGACCTGAGCAGTGTGAGTGCCACTGAAAATCAGCTCCTGTGCCGCCTTCGGCACGTGTGCCATAGGTTGCCCACCCCTGGTCTAGGAGGACCTACACAGGGAGAAGATATCAGCTGCTAGAGGGCTCTTGAGTCTAGCTAATGCAGCAAAGCAAGATCCGTTGGCATTTCTGTTACAGGGCAGTTCCACTTTGTGGCTGTCTTTGAAGCTCAGGTATGGATGACTGAGCACGGTCTGTCTCTCCACTGACCCCCATGGCTTAAAGAAGCTGGTTTTGCTGGCTCTCATTGTTCTGGGACATTTTTATTTAGCTTTATACAATTATTTGCTTTAGCACTAGGAGGTTTCGGTGTATTTTTTGTTGTTAATATTCCAACTCTTGAGCTGTCTCCCTGCGGCTCTATGCAGTGGAAGCGCTTTCCTATAAATAATAATGTCAAGATATTAAGGCTGATATTTCTTGGTGTTTCCAGTGTTGTTGTAGCCGTGTTGGTCCCAGGATATTAGAGGGACCAGGTGGGTGAGGTCATCTCTTTTACTGGACCAACTTCTGCTGGCGAAAGAGAAGTTCGGTGCAGCTCAAAAGCTTGTCTCTTTCACCCACAAAAGCTGGTCCAGTAAAATATACTGCCTCACCCACCCTATTTCTTGATGTGTCCGAGTTAGAAGCAAATGCCTTTTCATGTTGGAGTCTGATGCTGCTGCAATGTGGGAGCGCACATGCCGGGGTGTGTGTGTACGCCGTCTGCAGCTGGAGAGAGAGGATGTGTGCACACGTGCATGCCATTGATGGGAAAATACTGCAGATCCTGCATCTCACTCAGGTAAAGGATGACCAGACACTACAGGGATGGACGCCTTATACATGCACATGCCGCAGAAGTTGGAGATGGGGCTCTGTTTCATTGGGAAGATCGTTGCCCCAGAGGTTTGCAGTAAATTCTCAGATTTGACCTATCGCCTTCATGCCGTGGTAGTCTGGGCATCTTGAACCTACCTCTTCCTTGGATTGGTGCATCCACTAGTAAAGAACGTTGCAACCCCTCTGGGGCACTAGGAGACTGCACAGAGACAGCCTGGCTTTTCCATCACTAGCGTCAATGACTAGAAACGTGGGGAAGTCAGCAGCAGCTCGAGGTCTCCCCTGAGTTTCTACAGCTCCTCTAGGTGGATATGAATGGAAAGACGCTTGCCTCCTATGCTGGACCCAGTTGAGCTGCAACGCGGGGGCTGAACTCACACCAGCCGCTGCAACCTTCGCTCTGCACTGAGTTCCCCCCTCCTCCCGTTTCAGCTCAGCCGCAGCACCGATCCCTGGAGTAGAGAGCCCCGATCCCAGCCCGTTGGAAGGAATAGGATTGGCCAATGGATGGAAATAAAAACCGGGCCGGAAGATGTTGCCGGCCCAGCAGAGCAGTTGATGTTACTGGGGGTAGCACCGAACGCAACAAGAAAACCAGCCCACCCACCTTTCCTGCCACCGCTTCTTCCTTTTCCTTCTCTACTGGGTACCCCACAGCCATTGTACTGCTCTGCAGTGCCCCTGCTTTTCCCATCCTGGGCTCTCCTGATGCCCTTCAGTCCTGATCGGCAGCCCCCTCCCCGTTATTCCAGCCCTGGGCTCCCCAGCTTTTCCAGTGCCCCACAGTCCTGGCCAGCCGCAGCTCCCCTGCAGGCCTGCTGATGCCCCTCAGTTCTGCCTTCCTCCCCTGACTATTCCAGCCCCCGCGAGCCACACACTGACGTGATTTACATGGCAGACAAGTGTCTATTATCTGAGCCACTAAATGACCTACCCCCTTACTAATGACCACAGAGCCTTCCCCTTTGAACGCAAGGCAGATTTCTGCAGCTGCCTAAGCTGGTTGTCACTCAAGTAAAGCAGCGTTTTTTCTTTCTGACATCCCCAAAGCATCGTTCCCCTCAGAACTGTGCCGCCGTCCCCAGGGATTCTGTCAGCGCGGTTAACAAGGCTCCCACTTTCTCATTGTGCCTCGCAGCCTCGGTGGAGGGAGACGGCAAACTCAGAGCTTTTGTTACCGCCGCGGAAATACATCGAGTCTTCGCCTTTCAAAATGAGTGCGGGTTGTGGGGAGGGGGTGATGAGTCTCTGGGCCTTATCAGAAGGATGGGAATTGAAATGAATGCGTTCTCGTGGCTTCTCGTGATTAGCCATGCCAGCGTGAATTTGACTTGGGCGAAGCGAGGGGGCCAGGCGGCGGAGGGAGCTGGTGTGAAATGCCCTGGGCTGGGGCTTCCCTGCATGAATACCTTCATGTGAAACGATCCCGCATGGCCGTGGGCACCTGCGTTCCTGATGCAGGACACGTCGGTCACGTGCAAAAGGCAAAGGCTTGGGAACGGGCCCGGCTGTGCTGCAGTAAGTGAGTCTGTTTATTTGTCTGATGCGGCGTCATGGCTTTAGCACAATGGCTCTCACCCACGGGCTCAGAACATCGGGGGAGGAAGGAACGAAAGGCAATTGGGGGAGTCGCGGGGCATTGAACATTTTCCTACACCCTAAAGTAAAGAAAAGATGGCTTCCCCACTCGCCACACACCCTTCCCCCTCCGTTCTCTGTCAGCTCTTTGAAACACACTGTAATGGGCCTCACTCGGGGTCTGGCTGGGGAATGTAGCCTGGTGGTCATGGCCGCAACTCCTCACTGCCATTGGGGTTGTGGGGAGGGGAGCTCAGGCCCTCTCATAGACTCATAGACTTTAAGGTCAGAAGGACCTCCATGATCATCTAGTTCAACCTCCTGCAGAATGCAGGCCACAGAATCTCACCCACCCACTCCTGCTCCGAACCAGGGTCCTTTCGGCTGCCAGTGGTGTGGCAAACAAGGCTGCTTAAGGCTCCCAGGGCCTCTTCCTCTCTTCCTCCGCCCTGGGGTCAGCTTCGTCCAAGGCGTCCCCTGTTGGGGAAGTCCAAACCACAATGAGTAAGAGGGTTACCAATGTGCAGGGTCGACAGGCAGGGGAGAGGGGGATCCTTCGCTCTCGGGATGTCTCTGGGATGGGTCCTTCCTTCCCTTGGGCAGCTGTGTCAGAGCCTTTAGGCTTCCTTTGCTCTGCTCTGCTGGAGTTGTGGGTGCAGGTCTGCTCACCTCCAGCTCGGCCACCCAAATGAGCTAATTCCCTGTCTTTAAATTCCTCTAGCAGATGACAGAACAAGGAGCAATGGTCTCAAGTTGCAGTGGGGAAGGTCTAGGTTGGATATTAGGAAACACTATTTCACTAGGAGGGTGCTGAAGCACTGGAATAGGTTCCCTAGGGAGGTGGTGGAATCTCCTTCCTTAGGGTACGCCTATACTACCTGACGGGTCGGCGGGTAGTGTTCAATGTATCGGGGATTGATTTATCGCATCTCATCTGGATGCGATA
Source organism: Mauremys mutica (assembly GCF_020497125.1). Lineage (NCBI taxonomy): Eukaryota > Metazoa > Chordata > Testudines > Geoemydidae > Mauremys > Mauremys mutica. The sequence continues at coordinate 10,291,353 of NC_059096.1, forward strand.
AACCGATCTGCTAATCGATGCCCGTACTCCACCTCGGCAGAAGGAGTAAGTGGTGTTGACGGGGGAGCTGCGGCAGTCGACTCGTCGCCGTGAGGACGGCCAGGTAAGTCGAACTAGGATACTTTGACTTCAGCTTCACGAATAGCATAGCTGAAGTTGCGTATCTTAGTTCGAACCCCCCTGCTAGTGTAGCCCAGGCCTTAGAGGTTTTTAAGGCCCGGCTTGACAAAGCCCTGGCTGGGATGATTTAGTTGGGGATTGGTCCTGCTTTGAGCAGGGGGTTGGACTAGAACCTCCTGAGGTCCCTTCCAACCCTGAGATTCTATGTTTCTATGGCTGGCGGAGCCCCAAATAATCCCTGAACCCCTTGTTGCCCAGTGTGGGGTTTGTACATCCTGTCGCACACATGCACACAAACACACAAATCAGTTACACAGCCTCAACATTGTTAGCATCACTGCATTGTCCAGGGTGAGGGAGTCACAAACATGACTGACTCTGAGTAAGGGGTCGCCAGCTTGAAAAGGTTGAGAAACGCTGATCCGCACCTTTCACCAGCATTATGCTCGGGCTGTGCGGGATACCCGGCACCATGAACATCAATTGCATATTTAGCTCCTCCCCGTTTGAGTGTGTGTGTGTGTGTGTGTGTGTGTGTGTGTGTGTGTGTGTGTGTGTGTGTGTGTGTGAAAGAGCATCAACAGGGCCGTCCCCGGTCTTCTCCCAAGCTCCTCCCTCCTCCCATCGATCACACCCTGGCTGCTTCCAAATTAAGTTGTCCCTTCTTCTCCATCCCTTGACCTCACCTGCACCATCTTCCATCATGATTACTGCAGCCTCCTCCTCTCTGCTCACCCCAACACCTACGTGCCGTCCCCTGCCTGCCACTCTCTTCTGCCCAAAATTCAGCCACAAAAATGTACTTGTCCTGGGGTGGGATGGCCCTTTAAGGGAGGTGGGCTTAGCCACCAGCTGTGACTGTGCCTCCCAAGTGATGGGGTTTGAAGCCAGAGGTCAGGCGATTGCCCATAGATCACCTGATTCTCGGTTTAAAGGACGGCAAGTAGGAGGACAGCCCTGCAGAGAGAGGAAGGTGAGGTGGGGTAGTCTTCATTCCCCAGCTCAGCCCCAGGCCAAGACATGGAAGGGAACTGTCCAGTGTCCACAGTGCCAGGTTTGCTCCGAGTTGGTCTGTTAGACCGGAAGGTCCTCAGGGACGGGGCTGTCTTTATCTCTGCATCTTGTAACGCATGGAGCATGTTACCATTGCTGATCACAGTTGAAGTGCATGGGCCGGCATGGCTGGACTTTGAGGTTCTAATACTTAACAGCCCAAGCTTGTCATGCCTGCAAATCATCCCCATCTAGCCGTCCACAGTCACTTCCAGCAGGATTGAAGTCCAGACCGGAGGGCAGAGGGAACCGTGGGTAGGATCCCCTTACCAGTCTCCTGAGCTGTCTGCGGGTTTGCCTGCAGTGTGGGTGGATCATGAAGGTGGCATGAGCACAAAGCAAAGGTCTGCTTGTTTGTTTACATATAAACGAGGTTCCCAGCTGGCTGGAAGACGTTTCACCACATTGAACTTGCAACGATGCAATGCTAAACCCAATCAGCCCGAATCCCTGGGGGAACAAACTCTTACAAATGTCAGGCCGCAAGAAAACCAATTCCAGGGTGTTTCTGAGATGAATGAGGGCATTTGAATCAAGAGGCGAAATCTCATTTAAACCCAGCTGCATTCTGGGAAGCGGGAGATTGGCTAATTGGGGTTATTCCTGGCATGGCTTAGATGGACTTACCATGACTCACTTTCATAGTGTGGCTGTTTGCCCACCTGCCAGCCAAATTGATGCTTAGGCAGGTATCCACAGGGCCATTGGCTGAGAGTTAATCAGACAGAATTAGCTGGGAAGTATGTTTTCCCCGAATGTCAGACTGCCGAGTTGGGCTGCATTGTTTTGGTAGGTCCCCTGGATTGAAGCTGCAGGAATTGTTGGCTGGTTGGTTAAAGGTGCCCTTGTAAGACATGGGGGAATCACCATCACCTGGAGCAAAGAAGAGATTTCCCGGTGGGTGAAGTTGAAGGGGTTCCTGACACAGTCTCTCCACATTTGCGTGAGGGCCCACGGGTGGGATGGTGGGGGGCACAGGCTGTGAGGAGAGGGCTTCAGTTTCCAGGTGCTGAACTCTGGCCTGTTTTGCCTTTAATTAAATCAGGGAAGTGGCTGGACATATCTCCTGGGGCTCCCCCATTCCACGTGCACCTAGGAACCTGCAAATGCCTCGCTGTTCCTTGCACTGTCACCTAAAGTGACTCATCCCCTGCCCGGCCATGTAGTCAGTACATGCTCTCCCACTCAGAGTGACTCATTCACAGCCAGCCAGCCTGGATTTATTCGCAGCCACTTGGCGCTCGCCTAATAGGAAGACATCTGGTTCTGTGGAGGGCTTTCTGAGTGTGTCTTGGTTAGGAGGAAGCGAAAGCAGGGAATCCTCTCTCTGATGCTTTGTGTGGGGTGTGAATTTCTCGGTTCTGTGTGTACGTGTGTTACAACTTAAACATGGTCGCCTGTATTTATATTCCAGTATGTCCACGGCCGGCCTGTTTATTCCATATTCTTAACAATGTAGGACAATACAGTGGCTAGGGTGCGGGGGTCTAGAGACTCAGGTTCAATTCCTGGCTCTGCTGCTGGGCAATCATGGGCAAAGCTCTATGCCTTAGTTTCCCCGTCTGTAAAATGGGGATAATTCTACTGATGGCCTTTGTAAAGCGCTTTGAGATCTAAGGGTGAAAAATGCTGGACAAGAGCTGGGTATTATTATTAGGGACATATATCCAATAACAGATGGGACCGAAATGGATCGCTCAACTCTTTTCTGTTTAATCAGCGAGGTATTTTTGGTTACGTCTACACGGCAAACACTGATAGCAGTGAGTCTCAGAGCCTGGGTCAACTGACTCTGTACTGAGCCCCTCACTGCCTCCCGGGGTTTCAGATCCTGGGCTCCAGCCTGAGCCTGATTGTCAAACGTGCTATTTTTAGTCCCTCAGTAAGAGTCTAGCAAGCCCATGTCAGCTAACCTGGGCGCTGAGACTCACTGCTGCGGGTCCTTTAATGCTGGGTCAATGTGTAACACCAACAGGCCCCGGTCGGTGGGATTGAACCGGGGACCTCTGGGGCTTAGCGCATGAGCCTCTGCCGCATGAGCTAAAAGCCAACTGGCTGCTAGCGAAAGCTGCAGAGCAGACACAGACGGGACAGAACACCCCACCCAGCAGCGGTGTGGGTTGCAGATGGACCCAGTCTCAGGAGTTAAATAAACATAAGCGCATGCTTAAAAAGAAGAAAGGGAAGTGCCTGATACAATTGTGAGCAAACACAGGTGACCTGGAGTGCCAGGCAGTGATGACAAACACCAATTGAATTCTGAAGCACTCAGAGGAACACGAGGTGATACGGTGTAGCCAGCGTGGCTTCTGCAAAAGGCTCCCACCGTGCCAATCTAGTTGAGTTCTCTAAAGGGGACACTGTTCACATGGGCGAAGGAGAAGCAGCTGAGTGTGTATGTAGATAGCAAAAGGCCTTTGACAATATCCTTCACAAAATGCCACTGAAGCAAATAAGTAGTGGATGGAGAGGGGACCTGCCTGGGGCGACCCCTCCCCACCAGCAGCCTTGGACCCAGAGCAGTGCAGGGCAGACCCCCGTTGGACGGGTGGGGCACCAGACCCCATAAAGACCAATACTCCGTCCCTCACCCCCTGCCCTGGTTCCAGGGGGGAGAGAAACCCCCAGTGCAGAGCTGGCCAGACCCATGCCAGCAGGAGCAGACAGGCGCCTTCAGACGCTGATGATGTCCAGACATTTCCACCCCTCTGCTGACTGGCTGCTGCCTCCAGCCCCTCTCTCTCTCCTTTTCTCACGGTCACTTTTTGGAAGAGCAATAAACCTGCCTGCTTCGTGGCATGAGCCAGCCTCCTGCTACGGGGGTCGGTGGAAGGGTATCCCACCGCTGCCGGCTGCAAGGGTTCCTCCTCTGATGCAGCTGGTACTGGCGTGGATCACTGCTCTGGTGCATCTCGCAGCCCCTCTGCTATTCCGATCCTGAGCACCCCACATCCTCATAGCTCTGTCAATGCACCTCACTCCTGACCCACAACTCCCTGCTGTTCCACTCCCGGGCTCCCCATTCACAGGTCTGCTCACACACCTCAATGCTGACCTGCAGTCCCACCCCTGCTATTCTGGTCCTGGGCTCCTCACACACAGATTGGCGAAGGCACCACACTCCTGCAATTCCAGACACTGCCAATCCGTGTTGCTTCTGAGCTGTGCAGAGGAATGAAACGTCACCGAGGGAGTAGACTGAAAAAAACCAAAATTCATGTTCTGAAAAAATAGCAATCCCTCTTTGTAAGACATGCAGCTATTCATTAAAGTCATTTTAAGGAAGGAAAACCTAAGCCAGCAACCTCTGACTCCTGTTCTGGAAAGAATCCAATTACACATTAAAGCCCCAAGTGGTCATTTATAGCACAGGATGCGAGAAACTGAATCTCCAGGAAAAATAAATGAGATGAGAAGAAGAAACACATGCAATTAAACCAAACTCCAAGCATTCACTCATTTCTTTTCAGGGACATTAAAAAAAAATCCCAGAACTCTGGCAGCCCCAATGTATTAACTCATCCTGCAGTAAACAGAAGAGTCTGGTGGAGAAAAGATGCAGCATAGAACTGCATGACTCCATCTAGCTGTATACCTGAAAAACAAGCCCCACTGAGTGGATAACATGATTCTCATTTTACCTAACCTTAAAAAAAAACCTCTGGAACCCCAAAAAAGTAGGATCCCTGAGCTCTCAGTGTTCCCCAGAATGACTGTCTGAGAATCAATCTATCTGTCCAGTCCCTTACCCACCTACCCACACATCCATCCATCCATCCCAGGGTTTTCTATAGTGACCATCATTATCATGTTTAAGAGCTAAGGTCATAGGCATAGAACATGATTTTGGGATTCTTGGGAATCCCAAGCCTGTCATTCAGCCTATTTAAATGTCACTCATGAACCCATTCTGATTTCCTTTGCCTGGGTTTGTTTCCCATAGTCCCTGTCACCAGAGCATCTGAGCATCCATAGATCATGGTTTTTGGAGGGTCATAGGAACTGCCTGACTGGATCAGACCTGAGCTCCATCTAGCCCCGTGTCCTCTCTCTGACAGTGGACAGATGCTATAGAGGCAGGCGTAAGAACCCTGCAGTGGCAGCTGTGGTATAATCTGCCCCCACATTAGGTCTCAGCCTGGTCCCTAATAACCACACGTGATTGTCTGTGCTCCAGTGCTGCTCTTAAAATAGCAGAAGGACAACTAGTGAATAGTGGCTAACCCCCCTTTCGGGTTCAGATTTCCACCCAAATGACCATTCGGGCTGAAATGGGCAAAACCTCCAAACCTTTCCATGACCAGCTGGCACTTGCCCGAGGCGCATGATGCTAGGGAGGGTCATGAACGGCACCCAGCTGGCCTCCTTCCCGCTGTGCTACTCCCCTATACACCTGTGCAGCTCCTTCAAACCAACCGCCGCCTGGCCCAACCGATCGCCGCCTGGCCCAATGCTTTCCGACATAACAGCTCTGTGCATGGCCCGCTGTAGACCGCCGTTCCCTGGGCTCGCAGTGGGACTGTCTCTGGGAAGTGCTAACTGTTCACGATCGCTTCTGTTGGGGCTACAGTTTACGAGCAACGAGTGCTTGGCTAGAGCCCCGAGCCCTGCGCATGGATAGAGCCCCGAGCCCTGCGCATGGATAGAGCCCCGAGCCCTGCGCATCAGCTGCCAGGCTGCGGTGGGAAACTCTCCTGGGAGCACAGCTGGCGCTCGCTGTCTACGCTCGCTTTAACCTCCCCTTTCTCTTGTCAGCCCAGGTGTCTGCGGGATCACTCTGTGATGATGTCAGTAGAGCCCTGTGACGTTATTGATATAATCTGGGACCATATAGAACATGGTTGCAACCAAGGTCCTGTAGTGGCACCAAATCTTATGTAAAGGGGTCATACACGGTGTCTAAGACCAGTTTATGGGTTGCTGGTTATGATTATGCTGTCTGTCTGTATGTATCATTTTTTAGTTGAAGTTATGAATATTGGCTCTATCCTGTCTGTATTTCAAACTTGTGCTGTGCTTCTGGGTGACAAATTGGTGTTAGCTCTGCCTAGCCTGCTTGATGGCCCATTGAGGACCATCAGCTACACAATTAACCCATTGAGAGGAGGCAGATACGCCTTGTACTCAGCAAAGTATGCAGGGACTTGCCCATGTGACTCCAGACTCCATTTTGCTGTAATTTTCCACAGTAAGAACAAAGACGTGTTCTTACACCTGGAAAAGAGACTATAAAAGGCTGATGCCTCATCTCCATCTTGTCTTCAGTCCTGCTTCTTACCTCTGGAGGGACTTTGCTACGAACTGAAGCTCTGCACAAAGGACTGATTGACCCATCCCAGCTGGGGATGTACTCCAGAGACTTGATTTGAACCTGCAGTTTACTCCACCACTGCTACAAGCCTGAACTAAGAACTTTGCCGTTACTGTATGCAATTGATTCCACTTAACCAATTCTAGCTCTTATCTCTACCTTTTTCCTTTTCTGAATAAACCTTTAGATTTTAGATTCTAAAGGATTGGCAACAGCGTGATTTGTGGGTAAGATCTGATGTGTATATTGACCTGGGTCTGGGGCTTGATTCTTTGGGATCGAGAGAACCGTTTTCTTTTATTGGGATGTTGGTTTTCATAACCATTCCTCCCCAGGACGAGTGGGACTAGTGGTGATATTGGGAGACTGGAGTGTCTAAGGGAATTGCTTGTGTGACTTGTGGTTAGCCAGTGGGGTGAGACCAAAGTCGTCTTTGTCTGGCTGGTTTGGTTTGCCTTAAAGGTGGAAAAACCCCAGCCTTGGGCTGTAACTGCCCTGTTTAAGCAATTGGTCCTGAATTGGCACTCTCATTTGGGTCCCGCCAGAACCGCATCGTCACAAGCCCTCCAGTGTGAACCCCCTGAAGCCCGAGTCAGTTGCCCCAGGCTCTGGGACTTGCTGCCATGGGGTTGGCTGTTTTGCAGTGCAGACGTACCCAAAATGACCCTGAGCCTCAGGATTCAGCACGCTGGACAGAGCCCCCGAGCCCCAGCCAGCACAGAACAGAAGCGGAGCACCAGCCATCCCATGGACGTCAACGGGAGCTCTGCCTGAGTGAAGGCATCTGGTGCAGGTCTGGTGGCTGCTCAGAGTCAGACTTAAAAAGAGGGGGTAGAAAGCGAAGGCATCACTGAGATGCATCTGCCTGCCTTCCTCTCCCCTCACCCCCACTCCTCTTCCTCATCCCCTCCCTCCATCGCGTCCCCTCGTTTTCTGACCAGCTCGATTCGAAATGACACCTTTTCAAAATTTGATTAAACATTTATTTTTTTGCTGCAGGGGTGGGGTGTCCCTTTAAATGAAAAGGAGTTGGATGGGGCAACTTCAAACCACGCACGCCATTAAATACTATCGCCCAGCAATAACCTATGGGAAACCTGGACCTGAGTGTCTCACCGTCTGAGGCACAGAGAGGCTACGTGACACGTCCAAGGGCATCTGTGGCAGAGAAGGGGATTGAACTTGGTTGGTGTTGGTCCTGCTTTGAGCAGGGGGTTGGACTAGATGACCTCCTGAGGTCCCTTCCAACCTTAATATTCTATGATTTCTTGAGTGCCACATTAGCCCACTGGATTGTCTTCCTGCAGGGCAGTCTAAGCCTGGGAGCTAGGGGGTCTGCCAAGCTTGCCTCAGAGGAGTCTGGGGACTTCATAAGCTTTGCAGGGCAGTGGTACCAGGGGACAGCAGGGAGAGCTGGGAGCTTTACCTACCCAATGGGCGCTGCAGGGCATTGGGGGTTCAGGGACCCAGGTTTCTAAGAGCCACGCTGCTGGAAGAATAGGGGGCTAGGAGCTGTACTTCATTTCTTTTAAAACTGACGTGAGACTCCCAGCTTTCATTCAAAAAAAAGAAGGGAGTTTCTAGCCTTTCTGGTTGTGAGAAAAGTTTGAAATCATGATCCCTAAAGGCAAGAAAATCAGAAGGCGAATACAGAGCCCCCAAGTTTGATGGTTATATTTTAAATCCCACGATTTTTAAGTCAGTCTCATGATTTTCGGGTGGGCCTGATTCATGACTTTGTAACACGGGGGGTAGGTGATACTGTATTTAAATGTAAGGAAGAAGGCAGCTAAATATGAGCTAACTGCACGTGTGTATAAGATCGCATTGCCTATTCCACAAACAACTTTAACGCTGCCCCCATACAACCGCCCACCAGCCATCCAACAGGGAGATGCAGCGCTCATGACAACTACAACAATAGACAGCTCTGAAATCATTGAGTTAAAGTAATGTTCCATCTCTCCTCCATGGTACATCAACAACATCCTAGCCTGGGCTGAGGTCCAGGGTGCTGGGAGGTCTGAGAACTAGCCACTGTTGGGTGGACATGGAGCCTTTCTGTGGGAGGTTTTGCCCTCACAGTGGTCGGGGCATCATGGGCACAGCTGGTAAGAATTTTTTTTCCCTTGAAAATTGTTTTCATCTCAATTCTCTGTGGAAAATTTAGATGTTTTGGTGGAAATTCAAAAATGAAAATATTGTAGGCAAATAGAGAAATATTTTAATCAAAATCCAAAATACTTTGCTTTGAAAATGCTGCCGCAGTGCCTTGTGGGCGTTGTAGTTTGGGTGCCTCATGCTCCCTTTGTCCTCTCTAGGCTGGGCGCTATAGCTGGACTACATCCCCCATGATGCACCACTGTCTCACCTCAGGGTAAGGGGAAGCAGGGGTGTCAGGGAGGGGGCAATGCTGAATCATGGGAGATGTAGGCTGGCTGGGGAGCCAGACTCAGAGAGGAGAATGGGGACTGTGATGCAATCAAACTACAACTCCCATGAGGCACCCATGACAAACTAGCTGAATTGTAATATTTCAGTTTATCACACAAACATTTTGGTTTTGGTGGGTTAGTTTTTTGACAAAAAAAAGTAGTTTTTTCTCAGGAAGCACATTCCTTTTAGTGAAAAAATATGTTCAGTCAAAACCCCAATTTTCCACAAAAAAAAAAACCGTATAAAGACACTAAGAAGCACTGGAATCTCCTGACATAACAGCTGGGATGATGAAGCGTCAAGTCTGATCTGGGTGTGGCAGGGAAGAGATAAAAGTTTAGTGTTTCTGGCTGAAAAGGATAAGGAATTAGAGGCTTTTCCATAGTCCATGCATGGTGGGAATGGGGGTGATTTGTCACTTGTGTTGGGAATGTGCATTGTACTGGGGAAATGGGGGAGGAGAGAGATTTAAACAGTTCAAAGGGTGGCAGGAATGTAGAGGAAGAATGAAAGTTGTTGAGTTTCCCAGTGGGTAGAGTATTGGCTTGGGACTTAGGGTTCTATTCATGGCTCTGCCTCTGGCCTGCTCGGTGACCTTGGGCAAGTCAACCCCCCCGTGCCTCAGTTTCCCCATCTGTAAAAATGGGGATAATGATACTGTCACAGGGTGACATGGTCCCTTTAAGAGGGAAGAGGCAAGCGCAGCTGTGTTTAGTTCCTGGGGGAACTGCGGTCACCCTCCCTCAGGGAATTGCAGACAGTCCTGGGCCCACAGTGATAAAGTAACTTCACGCAGTAGGATCTCCTAAAGACATGGCAGGATATTGCCCTGCCTGTCACAGTGGATGATTGGTATAACAGTGATAGATGACATTACCCACGGAGCTATGCTGAATACACAGAGATGTAAAAGATCAACATCTCCCTGTTCTCACGGATGCTCCCGCCTCCCTCAACCCATCCTCTGGGCATGTCTCACGTAATCACCATGGGCATCGGTGGCCTCTCAGTCGCTCCTGTTCTCTCCTATTACAGGTAACCGTTTAGTCTCCTGAGTCTAACTGAAGTCACTAGGGTACCTGGGTGAAATGTAATGCCTGTGCTATGCAGAAGCTCAGACCAGAGGAGGTCTGATAAGAGATAAGACCTGATGAGGTCTGGCCTTAAACTTTATGCAGCTCCCTACATCTCATCCCTCTTCCAAATCCCACTCTGGCTGAGCTGCAGATAACGAACCTTGTTGATCCTGTAGAGAAAACCCCCTTTGTGGGTCCCCTTCCTTCCCCTCTCTCTCCCTGTCTGTCCCATCTGTCTCTCAGCTGTGAGCTCCTTAGGAAAGAGACTGTCCCATCAGGTACCTCTGCAAAGCACCGAGCACTTTGTGGGTCTGCAGCACAGATCATGGTAATAATAAGCCTTCCTGAGCCATGTTAGCTTGAGACAGTCACCTGCCTTTGCTTCTTGCAGAATGTAAATAGCCAGGTTGCATGGCCCCTGCAAGGGGTCGGTCTGATCCATGCTGTGATCTCTCGCCTACTTCTTATTCCTTAAAAAAAACAGGAGGACTTGTGGCACCTTAGAGACTAACAAATTTATTTGAGCATAAGCTTTCATGGGCTACAGCCCACTTCATCAGATGCATAGACTGGAACATACAATAAAGAGATATATATACATACAGAACATGGAAAGGTGGAAGTAGCCATACCAATTCTAAGAGGCTAATTAATTAAGATGAACTATTATCAGCAGGAGAAAAAAAACTTCTGTAGTGATAATCAAGATGGCTTATTGGGCTTGATGCAGAAATGACTGGGTGAGGTTCTCTGGCTTGTGTTAGGCAGGAGGTCAGACTAATAGATCAGAGCGTTTGATCCATTCTGGTCTTAACGTCTCTGAATCTCTGAAGGGCTGAACTTTGGGAAGTGATTAAAGGCAGGGAAAAGAGCAAGGCCTCCACCTCGCCAGAATGTACTTTGCTCATTTGCTTTGACAAGTGCCACCGAGTTTTAATTGTTTACCGTCACCCGGCGTAATGTGTGTGCTGCAAAATGTGCTGTAGCAACTGTGTAAAAACAAGCGAAGTCATAGCAGAAGAATACACCACGCTCGGATAGCACCTTCCATTCAAGGATTTCACAGCCCTTCATAAACCGCCCGAGAGCTCGCTACAGAACGCTGCTGCGAAATCCTGGCTGTGAGAAGTAAGGAGGAAACTAACATGTTTGAATTGTAGTGTGCAAATTAGTGAAGGGTGGATGAGTGAGGTGCTGCTTGATTATAATTGTGCCTACAGGAAAGGGCTAATGTACTTTCTGCAAGATAATAATGCAACTGCTTGGGACTCCGATACTGGCCTTCATCAGAAGAGCTCACAGCACTTTGCAAACTGTCATTGTCTGAGGGTGGGATTTTAACAGCTCTTGGCGTTGACCTGAGTTTGCCGCCAGTGTCGTCCAAGGTAAAACTCCAGTTGACTTCACTGGGGGCAGAATATGGCCCATGCTGTGTGCATTTGAAAAGCATGTACATAAGAACACGACAGCAGCCATACTGGGTCAGACCAAAGGTCCATCTAGCCCAGTATCCTGTCTTCCGACAGTGGCCAGTGCCAGGTGCCCCAGAGGGAATGAACAGAACAGGAAATCATCAAGTGATCCATCCCCTGTTGTCCATTCCCAGCTTCTGGCAAACAGAGGCTAGGGACACCGTCCCTGCCCATCCCAGCTAATCGCCACTGATGGACCTACCCTCCATGAACTTATCTAGTTCTTTTTTCATAGAGCCATAGAATATTTGCATTGGAAGAGACCTCAGGAGGTCATCTAGTCCAACCCCCTGATCAAAGCTGGACCAATCCCTGCTTTTGAACCCTGTTACAGTCTTGGCCTTCACAACATCCTCTGGCAAGGTGTTCCACAGGTTGACTGTGCGTTGTGTGAAGAAATACTTCCTTTTGTTTGGTTTAAACCTTCTTCCTATTAATTTCTTGGGTGACCCCTAGTTCTTGTGTTATGTGAAGGAGTAAATAACTTTCTCCACACCCGTCATGATTGTATAGACCTCTATCATATCCCCCCTTAGTCGTCTCTTTTCCAAGCTGAAAAGTCCCAGTCTTATTAATCTCGCCTCATATGGCAGCCGTTCCAGACCCCTAATCATTGTTGTTGCCCTTTTCTGAACCTTTTCCAATTCCAATACATCTTTTTTGATGAAAAAAATTAGGTGAAATGGCTCAGATAAGGATCCAGCCCCCCTCTCACACTGAGCCCAAAGCTGTCCTTAGATTGGTGAAAGCTCCCACACCTTCCCCTTATTCCCTGTGGGCTCCTCTCATTGCTGTGGTGGCATCTCAGCTGGAGACAGGTCAAACCAGATGCATTATTCCAGGCCTTCCACTGTGCTCCACATTCCCTGGACAAAAGGAACAAGGATCAGACCACAGAAGGGCCATTCTCTTGGTGTATGAGATTTGTCCCCTGAGAGGCAGGCAGGCATCACTGGGCTGCCCAGGGTAGAAACATCAAGCAAAGTGCCTGACCCAGGGCAGGTCTGCTGACTGGGCATGGAGCTGCACTAGCAAAGCCAGGCTGGATCTGAGGGGAAGGGAGAGGCTCTTGCTGGGGGTGTGTTTCTTGGCTGGTTCTTTCCCAGGGTTCCTGGAGACAGATCCCTGCATCATTTGTCAGCGTTCACTCTGAAGCACAAAGCTCTCTTCTGCCTCTCAACAAAGAGACGGGGGTAACATTTGAAGAGGGCCTGATTTTCAAAGGTGTTTAGGCATCTAGTGGGTTTTCAAAACTGCCGAACTTGCAGCGATTTAAGGTTCTGAAAACCCCTTGAGGATCTAGCTTCATCTTCAGGCGCTGAAACACCTTTGAAAACCAGGCCCTAAGCCCCATTTTCAGAAGTGACTTGAGCACTTAGGACCCTAAGTCTCACTGAAAGTCAATAGGACTTGGGCTCCTAAATCACTTAGCTGCTTTGGAAAATGTTACCCCCAGTGGCTGCAACCTGGGGGCCCAACATTAGGTGCCTACATCTGTTGGAAGGCAGCTAAATCCAAACAACTGAGGCAAGTGTCCACGTGCCGAGCTGAGAGACAGGTCAGGAAGGGCAGAGGTCAACGGACTTAAACCCAGATCATCGTTTGACCCTGTCACTGTAGTGAAATCCAGAGCCGCTGGGTTGTAACCCACATTCGGAGAGTAAACGAATGCACGTAAAGTGAACCCCCTCCTCAGCCACATTCTGTACAGACATGTACGGCACATCAGTGCCCCCTGAAACATGCCCTTCGGAACAGCCTTCCAAGGGGAGTAGTGGGGGCAAAAGACATATCTGGCTTCAAGACTAAGCTTGATACGTTTATGGACGGGGTGGTATGATGGGACAGCCTAATTCTGGCAATTAATTCCACATGCTCAGGGTTTAGCTGATCGCCATATTTGGGGTCGGGAAGGAATTTTCCTCCAGGGCAGATTGGCAGAGGCCCTGGGGGATTTTTCGCCTTCCTCTGCAGCGTGGGGCACGGGTCACTCGCTGGAAGATTCTCTGCACCTTGAAATCTTTAAACCATGATTTGAGGATTTCAATAGCTCAGACATAGGTTAGGGGTTTGATACAGGCGTTGGTGGGTGAGATTCTGTGGCCTGCGTTGTGCAGGAGGTCAGACTAGATGATCATAATGGTCCCTTCTGACCTTAAAGTCTATGAGTCTTTGATTCTATGTCAGTTCCAGGTCCCTTCTGCGCCTTCTGAAAGTTAAAGATTTTGCTGGCAGAGGAGGCGCTAACCCCAGAAACCTGGCCCAGCCTCCTCTCTCTGGCTCTTCTGTTTGCTCCAGGCTGTGCGTGAGCATTGACCAGGCACCAAACAGCTGCTGCCTTTGCCTGCAGAGACTCTTCGCTGTCAGCATTCAGCTCATCAGCCCACCTTTCCCAACGGTCAATGGGGGAATTGGGATCTGGGGAAATTCGCATGGGCCCCACCTTCACAGACAGCCTCAATCTCCTCCATGGTGCAGGACAGACCACGATTTAGAGAAATCATCTTGATCCAGTGGTGACCGGTCACCGCGCAAAGGGTGACGGGATCCCAGCCTCTGGCCCTGGTCCTGCCATCCCTTAACACTCGCCACCATGAGCAGTCCCACTGAAATCCAGGCTCATCAGCCACATGACAGGTGGCGTGTGCAGGATCGGGCCCTGCAAGCGTGTTCTCCGTTTGTAGGTGCTCGCAGAAGAAAACGGAGAGCAGCCCATTCCACAAAGCCTCTTTCTGAGCATTCCCTCTCCCGGCAGGTTCTCTAGCAGGCACAGCAGTCTTCCATGTACGAAGCCTCGCAAGGAGCCATGTGACCAGAGGGACGGTGCCTTTATCTCCCCTGCTAATCACGTGAATAAGCTGCAGCAAACACTAGGGCCTTGCCAGCGGATGCAGAGAGTCCCTTTTCCCCCCACTATGCCACTTAATTTGCTAGAGAAACCCACTGAGCGGTGACCTTTCCAAGCCCCACTCCACGCCCCAGAGACTTCGCTCCTGTCACACAATCAACAACAGCGAAGAGGAGTGTGTTGTTCTTTTCAACACCCCCTCCAGGCATTCGTGCGAAGCAAGCACAGCAGTGAAGCAAAACAAAGACCTGAGAGAAGGAGCTGTGAAAGGAGAGGAAAATGGGAGTTTATCAGAGAAGGGTGACAGGGGACAGGCTGGGCTGAGGGCAGAGGGATTGAACCGAGACTATGAAAGAGCTGAAATATTGGCTGTGTTCAGCCGGCCCATAAGGGCCGCGTGTTTCCAGCCCGTATTCCTGGGAGCGCTGCCTTGTACTGCCTGTTCCTTAATGGATGATTGGGAGAGCAGCTGCCGCAGCAGAGGGTACATCCAGACTACCCACCGGATCGGCGGGTAGCGATCGGTTTACTGGGGATCGATATAGCGCGTCTCGTCTAGACGCAATATATCGATCCCCGAACGCGCTCCCCATCGACTCCGGAACTCCACCAGGACGAGCGGCGGTAGCGGAGTCGACAGGGGGAGCCGCGGCCGTCGATCCCGCACTGTGAGGACGGGAGGTAACTCAAAATAAGATGCCTGGACTGGGCCAGGCCCCAGGACTGGATGCCTGCCAAGTCCTCTGGAATGTGGACTCCCAGGGATTTCCATCCCCTGAGTTCCCCCTGGTTCCACCAGAGCTCTCCAGCAAAGATCCACACTGGGAATCGGCACCTCAACCCCTGAGGGACCAAGTTAGTCTTACCAGGGCTAATCCCTTCCACACTGGACCCCATTCTTCTCCAAACAACCTCCAGGGTCTCCAGTAGCCAGCCTCTAGGGGAGAGTCCTTGTTGTCTTCTACCCATCTCTCCATTGTTTCTGCTGGGGGTGCTGAGCTTCAGGGTTTTTTCAGAGACATCTGTTCCCTCTGCCCTGTAGCTTCAGACGCTGGGGTGGGGCAAGGGAAATTGGCTTCTTGCTGATCCATCTGATGGGTATCTTCAGGGGAGCAAGTGGCCTGCCAGAACCCCACAAACTCACCCCTGTGCCCTTCTGACAGCAACGTGAATGTGAGATGCACCGGAGTGCATGGGTATATGCCTATTCTTCCAACAGCACCGCCCTGTGTGGCCAGTTAACTTGAAGACTCTTCTTGGGTCTGCAATGCCAAGCTGCAAAGCTCATACAACCACAGACATTCATGAGCTTCCCATAGATTCCTGCCACCAACCAGGCTGGGCTAGAACCAGAAGGTCTGAGATGAAACCTCAGCCTCGTGGGCAGCTCCCTTTTAATGTCAGTTCATGTGGGTTTGCAACCCCACCAACCTCCCCCTGGAGTCTCCAGACTCAAATTAAAGTGGAGCTCGGTTCTCCTGCTGACTTTCACATCGCAAAACTGTGCGACAGGTTTGTCTGGCTGCAACAGGACTGAACCACGGACTGCACAGAATCTGACCTTGGGCTTGAATGGAAATACAGGCTTGGTCTGGCTTCGAACTTGGGCCCAGGTGCATTTGACACCCATCTTCCCAGGTACACTGAAAACTTCTCAGACTGGCTTGAAACTTGGGCGCTGGGTTCCCAAGAAACTTGAGTTCCAGGCTGGGAACCTCAGCAGACTTTCTGGCAATGCTGATCTGAGTCTGGGGCTGGTCATGAAACCCGAAATACGTCAAGTTTCCCCTGAGTTCATTGCTAATATTTTCCACAGGTGCTATAAAGTGAAAGCTGAATCATTTGAGCCCTTTTTGAACTGCTCCATGGCTTTGGGTTTGAATCCAAACCTGGAAAAGAATCAGATTCCAAATCCAGACAGGATTGCTGTGATCACCTGGTGTGACCTCCGGTATAACACCAGGCAACAGGACTTACTGAAATAATTCCTGTGGGAACCAGAGCATATTGTTTTGGGTCTACGTCGCCATTCTTGCATATCCAGATCCAGTGAGTCAAGAACCTCTGGTGGCTTGGAGCGGACCAGCATAAATAAAATAACGGCAACAGACATCTTCTTTTGTCTAGAGGAATTTCCCTGTGAGTCTCGCCTGTTTCCCAAAATACCTTGACATATTGTTTTCACCTCTTGCCTATTGATTCTTGAAGCTGTCACTGGGATAGACAGCGAAAAAAGGGCCTTGCAAACACCTCTCTCTCTCTCTCTCTCTCTCAAGCTCTCTGAGCTGCCTTTTTAATTAATTAATTTATTTTATTTTTATTTTCAAAAGCAGCTTCGGGGCTGGAGTAAGGGATCATTTGTTTCCAGCCTAAGTCGCAGACTGTCTAATTTTCTCATTATTGTGCACTTAATCATTTCTCACTGATGTGGCCTCGGACGGCGTTTTTGATGCGAGGATTCCGTGCCGAAAGCTAATAACCAGCTGATTAAAAATTAATTGTTTTCTCCTGTAAAGAAAATAAATAAATGAATAAACATTCGCAGATAAGCCAGTGACATGCACAAAATAATGGAGTTTGCCTCAATATGCATGTGGAGTATCAGATCGGAACGAGAGCTGCTTGAATTATTTGTGGCGGATAATTTATCAGATGGCTACACCGTGCACTTCCATTTGCAGGTTGTAAACAGAGTGAGATTTTTTTTAAATGTATTTGTTAGTTGTTTGAAATAAATATTTTAAATATATTTATGAACACATTTCAGCTTATGGATCACTGACAAACTGCTACTGTTGTTATTATATGACATTTGGAAAAGCGCTTGGTGCCTCATACTTTGGAATTTGGATGGTCTAAAGAGCTTACTGGATAGACCCTGGTCCAGCAGAGCCTCACACACGTGCTTCATTTGACATGTGTGAACAATCCCTTCCAGGATTGGGGCCTGATTTCACATGGCATGCTAAAAGGGAAACAGAATCTTGGGGAGGAACAAGGCTGGTAGACAGGGTCATGGCTGTGGCTTCCCAGCCAAGGCCAACCTGCGTGGTTGAACAAACCCCTGTGGATTAGACTGTGATCAGCACATGGTCAGAGTGAATGCATCTTTTGCACACTAAGCATTTCTTGGTTAACTAGCTTCCTGTGGCTATGGGGCAAGTGGGCTTGTATGAAGGGGGTGAGGTACAATAAAAGCAAGCTGTGAGCTGGTACCTCTCACAATATGCTGTACAAACACTGTCCACACACTTCAAAACACGTTTCTCCCCAGCTAGGCTGTGCCTAGGATTCCTCCATGAGGACTGCTCAGCCCGCACCCTAGATCCTCTATACTCCAGAACCACTCCTACTTCCTCCTTTACATCTGTGTGGGGCAGTGAGCTACCTGCCTACTCAGCAGAATGCACTTAACCCCTTTCTCAGCAGCAGCATCTCCCAATTACAGGGCAAACACCTACAATGTGCTTATGGTTATACCTGACATTTGTTTTGAAATAGGCACTGCTCGCATTCCCTGACTGGTGATCTAACCTATGGAAACCCCTTCCACGTCCATGTGATACTAATTCCCATTTGTGACTCATGGACTCTCGGAGACAGGCTCCATATTTGCTTCCCCCGCAGCATTGGTGGAAATAAGCTTCACAGTCATGAATGTTCACGGACAGTGGAAGGGTGTAAATGTAACCGGAGCCCACCAGATCTGTGTCTACTGACATGCTCCTCTCCAGGTCTGACCCGTGTCTGTGATCTTGGTGAATACCACTCCTCTCTTAGTGCAGTCTATGGGCCCGGTGCTTCCAGTTATGCCTGTAGAGGGAGCCAGAGAGCAGAAACGATGTCTTCACCACGATCACATTCAGAGGATGGATCTAGACTGTTCTCAGTGGCACCAGGTGACAGAACAAGGAGCAATGGTCTCAAGTTGTAGTGGGGGAGGTTTAAGTTGGACATTAGGAAAAACTTTTTCACTAGTAGGGTGGTGAAGCACTGGAATGGGTTCCCTAGGGAGGTGGTGGAATCTCCATCCTTAGAGGTTTTTAAGGTCAGGCTTGACAAAGCCCTGGCTGGGATGATTTAGTTGGGGACTGGTCCTGCTTTGAGCAGGGGGTTGGACTAGAACCTCCTGAGGTCTCTTCCAACCCTGATATTCTATGATTGATTCTAATACAAATGCAGTTGCCCTGAACTGTGGCGAAAGGCACAACTTACTACGCTCAGCTGCTGGAGGAAATAGAATAAATTTCAGGGTCAAGTGGAACTGTCAAAAGGCAGCTTTATAGATTGTGAGTAAGTGTGTAGCTCCTGTTAGCCAGGGCCTCACCTCTGTCAATCTATTACTCAGCAGAGCTGAGAACTCTCCTTCGCGACACATTGATTCAGTTCAGAAGACGAGTCTATTGATTCTTAATTCATCTGAACAGGCCTGTCTCACCCTGGCTTCCTGATGCAGCCACGGGAAAGGGGCAGAACATGCTTCAAAACTAAAAAGAGAAGCAACTCTTTTATGACTTAGAAAAGAAGGAAATTCACACTGGAAGACACAGGGAGGGATGTATCAGAACGAAGCAGAAAGCTATTCTTTTCTCAGTTGGGTGTCACCATTTTTTCTGGGCCACTCTTCCTTGTTTGACCTGCAGCTGGGTGGGAAATGTTTGTTTCCATCCCGTGAGAGTGTTCAAGATTTAAACAAATGTTTCCATCCCAGAATGAGACAAAAAATCAATCATGCAAATTTTCAAGGACTGATCATCAAAAATAAAAATAAAAATGGATCAGGTTGATCGGAAGGTTTTGTTTCAATCATTTGCAAACATTTCATTTTGATTCTGACTTTGTTTTAAACATAGGAAGTGTTCTCTAGACTTTGTCTTGACTTAGCATGTCAGGGGTGATTGGAATGAGTGTTAGCAATCCCTCACGGGCAATGGCGGGATTGCGTGAGCTGCAGGGAAATGTGGAATCTAGAAAAGAGACTGTTCTGTGCATGCTTTACAAACCTCATGTATTTTATGGGGTGGGAAATTGGAGCGAGGGATTAATAGTTTTCTCCGGTTCTTGGAATACCTTTGGAGAAGCTCCAGTTCTTCCAAACTCACCCAGAGGCAGGGCTAACCTGGAAGGTGACTTTCTCCTTTTTGGACTCTCACTGTAGTTCATGCTCAAGACTTTACTGTAGAATTCAGCAGGACTTGAGGGGTTGCTGTAAGATTCCAAGGAAAGTGAGATTCAATGTAACACTCACACCGCCGCTGTTCCCAGCCTCCGTAGCAGCTTGGAGATAGACTAGCCATTCGAATGCAACATGATGCCATCTTAGTATCTCTTTCAGCTCATGGTGAAAAGTCACATTTTGGGCCCATCTGTTTTCAGCCATGGTCTTAACAGAGAGAACTCTGATGGCTGAAAACGAGAGGAAAGGACCTTGAAAATATCGTGCAGCAGGAGGAAAAGAAGACTCCTGTCATTTGCAAATGAAAACAAGGGCATATGGCTTGGAGCGTTTCAATGCCTAATTAAATACTCTTTATACTCTATGTTAATTACACAATGGTCCCTGCTGGGGAACGGGTGGCTTTTCCAGAGAGCTGGTGCTGATGAACAGCTTATTTCATCACTCCTAGAGCAGGCCCATCCCTTTGTGTCTCTCCCTTATGAATACAGATGTTCCTGGCTGCTGTCCGTGAAGTGGACACACAGAAGGGAAAGGAGAAAGACTCTGTCTCAGACAGCGTTGGCATGACCAAAGAAGCCAGAAGGGCAGTTCCAGGGAAAGGAAGAGACTCTCATTGTTTGGCAGGCAAAAAGGATTTATATTATAAGAGGACTTGGCATTTATATAGCCGCTTTCGTCAGTAGGGGGAGGTGTTAGCTCCATTTTACGGATGGGGAAATTGAAGTACGGAGACGTTATAGTGACCAAGGTCACCCAGCAGTAGAGCAAGGAGTAGAACCTAGTTCTGCTGAGTCCCTGACCAGGGCACCATCTACAAGGACACGCTGTCTTTAATGGGGGAGCGTGTATTGCCGGGGACCCCAGGGACTCCACAGCCGTGTGTGACTAGCTCCCTGCTTGCGTTCTCTATAAGGCATTGATCTTTGGCATTTGTCGTCCTCTCTTCTGGTAACTGTTCAAGGTGGAAGCATTGGAGAGGCCCAGATAGGGTGACCATATTCCAAGTTCCCAAATAGAGGACACTGCCAGGTGGGGGGGCGGGGAGCTGGCGGGGGAGACCTTCCTCTTGTATGCAGGTGTCAGAACTCACTGCCCAGGTTCCAGAACCAGAGGAGAGATGGCCAGGCACTGTAAACCACCTTCCAGAGGTGGAATTGGACACAATTCCTGCCAGATGGCAAACTGCCTGCAACGCTGCCCCGCAATCATGGCATGAAGAGAACACCAGGCCAAGCCGCTGCATCATTGCAGGAACTCTGGATGAGCCAGATAGTAGCCTGTTGAGCCCGGTCCAGGATCTACATTTGAGTGCACAAGCAGGCAGGTGCAGGGGTGAAGCCCTGAACTGACTTGGTGTTGTAGACTCTCTTTTCCACTGAGGCGCCTACCTAATAAAAATGTGGTTTTCAGCTCCCTGGCAGTGTGGATCACCTGTGCGTGGTAAAAGGCCAGTTGCATCCTTGTCCGGGAGTGTGAGTGCTGCCATAGCACAGGGGGGATTAAGAGAGAGCCACGGTGTCACACCCTGGTCCACGGGAGTGGAATTCCTCCACTCAGTAAAAAGCAGACCTTCGAGTTGGTGCTGCGTGTGGTTTCCTGTCTGAAAACGCGGCGTCAGTCAACTGGAGATGGAGTAGGTTGGTTTCCCCTGTCACAGCTCTCCAGGCAGCGTTAACGGTAGTGGCATCTCACCAAAGCTCTGGTGGAGCTATGGGCACTACCACATACAGAGGAGAGGCTGGGTGCAGTTCAAGCAGCCACTAATAATCCGAGTGGTCGAATTCCACTCCGTGGCAACAAGCTGAATGTGGCAGCCGAGCCCCCAAACCACAGAGCAGTATTCAGCTGGAGCAAACACCAGGGCCAATGTATGAAGGTCTCGCCACAGGAGATCTCTGATAGTTTTCATCTCAAGGCTGTACGGGAAGAGATCTTCATTTTCAGGTGTTCCAGGGGAGTTTTATTTCCAAATATGTGACAACTGGATGGAAGGGAAGTAGCCATCCTTGGATGCTGATCAGGATGGGATGATTGGCAAGACGATCATTTAATTGCCCCTATCTTGGTTTCACTGAGAATTAGTTTTCTTTGCTGGAGGCAAGTGGGCCAAATTCCTATACCGCCACTGAGACGCCCTTCCATCGTTTCCAGTTTCAGCAATACAGACGTCATCAGCATTCACGTACTTGCGCCCTGCGTTTCAGGAAGGTCGTACGTCTATGCAAGGGGAGTCAAAATGGACCCTTGTGAAAGGCCGTTGTGGAGATGTTTTAGGCGACTGATTTTTCTCTCTAGTGTACAGGATGAAGCTTTGATTGCTAATCCATACCAGTAGCCTGCAGAAGGCAATCAGCAAAACATGCCACACAGTGTTTTAGACTGCTGTCGGAGCAGTAAGGACAGCATCAACTTTCTCTCGTCGTTGCAATGCATTTTCAATATCTTTAGACAGATAAAGTACCTGACGCTGGCTGCGCCATCCCCTCCTGAATCCAGCCTGAATGCCAGGCAGCTGGGGCTCAACATCTCATTAATCCACATCAGGATTAGTCTCTCCAAGAGCTTGTAGATAACACACAGAGCCATCGATCGGGAGCTCTTTGAGTCCGTCAATGGTTTCCCTCATTTGGAAACAGCGACGACCTTTGCTGTGCTGCAGTCCTTGGTACAACGATTCAGAAATCGAAGCCGTCAGGTTTTGGTGATTGGCCCAAAGTGAGAGATAAGCTCGTGCTGGGTGTTATCTAGACCAGGAGACTTGTTAGATGACAATTAACGTATAACCAGGCAAAGCTCCTGATCACTAAAAGGAGCCATCAGGTTTGTATCCACACTCGGAGACGGCCATCTCTCAGCAACCATCATTTTAACTGCACGGCTGAAAACTTCATCTCGATTCGGAGCTCTGCCAGTGGCCACCCGCTGGGCTGCTATGGAGTTTGCTGTGAGTGGTTATTCCCTCTTGCCCAGACTAGAATCTGTGCTCAGTCTCTTTTAATAGTTTGCCAGGCTTTGTGACTGGAATGCATGAAGTTCAATTTGGAAACTGTTTCTTTCCATTGCTCTTGCTTGGCCTGATCTCGAGGGTCTAAATTAGCTGTTACCACTCAAGAAAGAGATCTTCTTTGTGGATAGTTCTCTGAGAACATCCACTCAAAAAGCAAACAGAATGCTGGGAATAATTAAGAAAGGGATAGATAATAGGACAGAAAATATCTTGTTGCCTCTAAATAAATCCATGGTAGGCCCACATCTTGAATACTGTGTGCAGATGTGGTTGCCCCATCTCAAAAAAGATCTATTGGAATTGGAAAAGGTTCAGAAAAGGGCAACAAAAATGATTAGGGGACATGGAATGGCTTCCGTATGAGGAGAGATTAATAAGACTGGGACTTTTCAGCTTGGAAAAGAGATTGCTAAGGGGAGTATATGATAGAGGTCTATAAAATCATGACTGGTGTGGAGAAAGTAGATAAGGAAGTGTTATTCACTACTTCTCAGAACACAAGAACTAGGGCTTACCAAATGAAATTAATAGGCAGCAGGTTTAAAACAAATAAAAGGAAGTATTTCTCACACAACGCACAGTCAACCTGTGGAACTCCTTGCCAGAGGATATTGTGAAGGCCAAGACCATAGCAAGGTTCAAAAAAGAACTAGATAAGTTCCTGGAGGACAGGTCCATCAATGGCTATTAGCCAGGATGGGCAGGGATGGTGTCCCTAGCCTCTGTTTGCCAGAAGCTGGGAATGAGCGACAGGGGATGGATCACTTGATGATTACCGTACTTGTTCTGTTCATTCCCTCTGGGGCACCTGGCACAGGCCACTGTTGGAAGACAGGACACTGGGCTAGATGGACCCTTGGTCAGACACAGTAGGGACATTCTTATGTTCTTATGAGGGTGACAAAGGACTCTACTTCTGTCAAAAACTTCCTGTTCATTCTTGGCAGATTTCAATTCCTGATATGGTCTGGAGGCATCAAATGACCATCCCAGAATGAATTGTTGATGAACTCCCCGAGATGTATGTAACCCCACTTTCACCGCGGGCTCACCACCCGTATAATGTGCAAACAGGAGAGGGGCAGCTCACGGTCTTTGGACAGTTCCAAAGTTTCTGCTGCCCGGGCTCCTTTCAGATGCCCAGCTCCTTCTCCTGGTGTGCTAAAGAATAAAGTTACTTCGCGAGGCCTGAGTGAGACAAGGGGTTGACCATACTGAGGCCAGGGCTGCCGAGCTTGGACTCACAAATAATTCAAACTCACACAAGCCAACAATTGAAACCAATATGTGTGGATGTGATTAAAGAGAAATACACAGTCAGTAAAAAGCTTAAATGAATAGAGATATTAATAATGCTTTTTAATTACCGAAGGGTATGCTGGCAAGCACAGGAGGCCACATGAGCCCACACTCCCCCAGTGTTCCTAAATACCAGTGTCTCCCTCCTCGGCTCTGTCTGTCCGTGCCCCTCATCTCAGGTACCCCAGAGGTGCACATGGAGGCCTGTTGCAGGCCTGTGAGGCGATGCTCCTAGAAACACACTTTATTACACTGGGAATTAGCAATTCTGGGCTTGGTGATCCAGGGAGAGGAAAGCCTTTTCGCAGATGTGCCTTAATGCTGCAAGATTGGATCCTACCGGCATCTACCTATAATACAGAGGTCTTTTCTGGCTGAGCAGGCAGGAGACTGGTGCAGGCCAGCAGGTCCTCCCCGGGGATTTCTGGAGGGGGACTAACCACCTACTCCCTCCTGGAATGGTACTGACGATAAGCGGGTTGGGCCTCTGGATCCAAACTCCTGGAACCGGTGCGGGCTGGCTGCAGGGTGGCAGGAGGGATGGGCTGCCTCCTTCTGGTGTGGGCAGGAGCGGATTGTCCCCTCCTGAGCCTTTCCTGCAGGCCCAGGTTGCTGGGCCTGGGTGTGCAGTGCTGGCAGGCTGCAGCGAGAGCTCTTTTCGCCTTCGCTCTCTGGCTGGTCTCTGCCATGTGCTGGGAATGCCAGGCCGTTCACAACCTGCTTTCCTGGGCATGGGGGGCTTTGCACTGGGTCAGAGATTGCTTGCAGTCTGTCTGGCTGGCTTCTGCCCTCTGACTGGCTGGTGGGGACTGCTGCTGTCTCCCCTCCTCCCCAGGGTGACTGTGTGTTGGGGGGGTTGCATTGCCCACCCCCCACACTTCCCACCTGCTGCCAGGGAAGTCAAGGGTGCAGGACTCTGTCCTGGACCTAGGGTGACCAGACTGCAAGTGTGGAAAATCGGGACGGGGGTGGGGGGGTAATAGGAGCCTATATAAGAAAAGGACCCCAAAATCAGGACTCTCCCTATAAAATCAGGACATCTGGTCACCCTACCTGGACCTCCCAGGGGCCCAAAAGGGGAGTCTCTTCTCTGTTGTCTAAAAATGGAAAATTAGGTTTCTAGCACGCCCAGTTGCAGAGAGAGGCGTGAACGCATGGCCCGAAGGCAACATAAAGGCTAGAGCAAAACAAACAAAGCAAGCCAACCCCCGATGTATTTTTAGCAAAGCCCCTGATTTTAAAATGCCTTGATTTTTTTGAGGCCTGGGTCCTGCTTTTTGAGCCCTGGCGGTTGGTGATGCTTTTATTTTCAACTGAGCGACAACAAAGCTCGAGGCCTTGTCGAAAGGTTCAAAGGGTTGCCATTTTAGTTACTGCCGTACGGTTAAAGTGGCAGTTCTCACAGTGTAGATGCAGTAATACAGGTATCCAAGTGCTTCCACTTCGGCAAAGCGAAATAAGCTGAACTGCTATAAAGCATCAGAGATCTTCCACCCCCCCTCAGGCTCTAGCCACTTTGACTTCACTGAGCATGAAAGAGATGGAAGCCTTTTGCCTTCCTCTCTCATGGGCTGCGTGACTTTGGGCAGGTCACTTTGCCTCTGGGAGCCTCAGTTTTCCCATCTGTAAAATGGGGATAATGATACTGACCTTCTTTGTGAGCAGTTTGAGATCTACCCAGGAAAGATGCTGGAATCAGAGCAATGGTGTTTTCATTACTGCTTTAAGGGCATAGCTAGCGATCAGGCCATGTGGCGCTCAGTCTGCGAGGAGGGATCAGGGATTCTAGTTTTCCCCCCAAATTCTCAGATATAAAAAAATCACAATAATCCACATTTTCCCATGATTAAAATGAAATGCTGAACTTTAGTTCTCCTACCCACAGTATAGACAGGCTCCGTTGAACAGTGTATTATTGATATACAGCAGAACCCCATTTATCTGAGCTGCCGTTATCCGTCTCTCTGTATTAACTGAACCACCAGCTGCCTGGGGCTGACAGGGGCAGGGCTCGGGCTGTCAGCCCTCTTCAAATAAAGGCTAGAAAGCTCTTCGCCCATTCTCCTGATTACCTAGCCTGGCCCTGGCGCCCGTTAGATTGGATAATCAGGGCTCCACTGCATACGGTTTTATTTTTTTGCAAAATGTAAAAACTAAAGATCCTCTGCAAAAATGCAAAATGCCACATTTTTCCATTGCAAACACATTCCTGTGATGAACGCCCCTGCAGCCCTTCCAAGGCCAAAAAGCAGTAAAAATCACACTGCCCCCTTCTACCTCCCCTGCCACAACAGTAATTCCTCTGGACACCCTCTGTGATTTCCCCAGGCCCGGGGAGCGTTGTCTGAAACCCCGCATTCCCTCCCAGTTCAACAAAGAGCCGAGACAGGCTGATTAAACCGATGCCTCGGCTCATTGTGTGTGGCTTGTGTTAGCTTCGCTTTATCGGGGCCAAAGGGCGCAGCTCTGTCTTATCAGGGAGCGTCAGCAAGGCCGGTGCCATTCAGACAGGTCCTGGAGAATTTAAATGCTGCTGATCTCTATCTCCTCGGCATTTCTCTCTCTCTATCAAAACGAGTGCAAGGGATTTTTACCCTCCTCTACATTGGGGCGGGCGGGGGGGGGGGGGAAATTGGATGGAAAAATACTCAGCAAGTGAGAAACTTTTTCTGCAGTTTGCCTGCCTGCAGATTTCTATATATAGGTTTAATTAAAACATGAAAAGGTGTCTCAGGGTTATGCTGTCAGATTTGTTTCCTTAACTGCGGCACTAATGCCCTGTGGTTTCAATACTGCCGCCTCGACTCTATTCCCCCAAATCGGCCGCAAAGCAAATAGCTAGCTATGGAAATTGCAGAATTATCCCCTCGCTGCCCTGGGTTGAGGCACCGTGTGAGGTCAGGAAAGCAGCAGACGCTACTCTAAATGGACTCTAATTATCTCCGTCGGAGGCGGCCGGGTCACATGCCTAGCGCTTCATGTGACTTGAATTGTCAGGAGAGAGAGAGAGTCTGGATGCCAGCTTCTTTGCACTGCCTCGGAAAGCTCTGCCACTTTTCCAAGGCCAGTGCCTCACTTCCCCTTGCAAGCCAGGCAGTTTAACTCTTTCTATGCTGACTAGGAGGCTCGGGAAAGCCTGGAGGCCTGGCTTCTCTGGGGCAGGTGGACCAGACGCCCAACAGGTCAGATTCACTTCTGGTGTCATGTCAGTTTGGCTGCTCATTGCATTGGAATGAGCACGGAGAGGAAAGGTGGACATGTGGTTAAACCCCGGGACTCAGTGTAGGAGAGCTACCCATCGTCCCATGCATCCCGGCAGGCCGATGGTACCCAAACTGCGGTCCGTGGACATTGGGTGCTGCCTCCTCTTCCTTGTTTCCAGCTGCCAATTTGCTTTGAAGGCAGCTAGCCACCATCCCATCCTCCTCTGTCGGGGCTCTGCCATCTCAGCAGTAGCCAAAAGAGCACGATGGATGCAAGAGTTGCATAGCATGTGCACAGGCCGCTTACCCTCCGCTGCTCCAGCATGATGCTCTCATGCGCCTGGCTAGACGCTAAACAAAGCCATAACGCCAACAGCCCTGAACAGCAGAGACTCTCCTTTTGCTTTACTAGACCACCAGTTCTTTGTGGTGGGCCCTGTGCCTCATATGTGTTTTGTACAGCACCTGGTGCAATAGGGCTCCACTCCTGATTGGGCCTTGGGGCACTACCGCGATGCAAGCAGTGGATCCTGTGTGGTGGTTCTGTTCTCCATGCTGTGGTCTAGCTGGCTGCCATGGTCCCCGTACAGACATTGACTCCTCCCCACCCCCTCAAAGAAGTGACCCCCTCAAAGATTCTAGTAGATTGGGGAGGCATGATTTCCCTTTACTAAAACCGTGTTGACCCTTCCTCAACCAATTACGTTGATCTATATGTCTGACAATATTGTTCTTTATTATAGTTTCAACCAGTTTGTGTCAGGAAAGTACGGACCTCCTCTAGCGAGCATTGACCCGGCACCAGTGTAGTGGAGAGATTCTCCGCATAATAAAGAAATAAAACCTGTAAACGGGGACTTTGTAGACAAACGTCCCATTGCTCTGCAGAAAGCGAAGCGGCGTCTGTGATTTCAAACTCTGGATCTGCAAGAAGGGGAGTTTTTCAACGAAAAATGGACAGAAAATCTTTTGGAACAAAACCAGTCCGGACCCAGTGGGATGCAAACCTAGAACCTGGCACAGTCCCCTTGCACCACGGTAATGCCCACCCTCCCCAGCACCACCGGATTTATTCTAAAAGTGGTGCCCATGCAGGACCTCAGAAGAAGAGAGGGGAAGGAGAGGACTAGTCTACTAAATGTGCATGGCTGAAGGTAACAGAAGGACAAGATAGGCCAGCTCCTGCCGCTACACTGGTGTAAATCCAGAGTCACTCCACTGACATCAGTGTGTCCAGGAGTCTATTTACTTTCCTAAAGGTCGTCCAACAAATACAGGTGGTTCTGCCCATCTGCTCTCTGGTGTTTCTCACAGTTCCTCACAGAGCAGAGGAGGAGCCCTGGGAATGTTCCTGTTCTACTAAAAACTGGAGCTATCAGTTCGGTTCTGGTTGGAATAAACCTTCCCCTCTTCTGCCGAGCTGGTTTGTGGGTCTATCTTGCTGCTCCATTTGCACACTCCATTTGTTTTGCTGTGTCTCTCAGGCTGGGCCTTCCCCAGACTGTACACACCGGGATGCCTCCCAGGTCTCTGGCATGCTTTCTGTGAACCCATGGGAGAGGAGAAAGGCCTGAGAGACTCCTGACGGCCCATGACAGCCGGGCTGAGCACGGCGTGTCTGCAGGAGACGTAGCCCCACTTTGGAGATTCCAGGAAATGGAATCTTGGGGGAGCCTTTGACTAGGGAACCATGAGGAATGGAGCATTCAGTCTCCCGGGGCAGTTACAGAGCTGGATTAAAGGAATCACTGGGTGAAATTCTCTGGCTGGTGTTGTGCAGGAGGTCAGGGAAGATGGTCCCTCGTGGCCTGAGAAGCGGTGGATGAAGCAAACTCAGCTATGCAATGAGAGGCGATCAACAAATGTAAAGCATTTGCAGGAATTTGACACTGGCTTGGAAGTCAGTGCACTGAACCTGACAGGGGTCGGCAACCTTTCAGAAGTGGGGTGTCGAGTCTTCATTTATTCGCTCAGATTTAAGGTTTCGCGTGCCACTGATACATTTTAACATTTTTAGAAGGTCTATTTCTTTAAGTGTATAATATACCCCGATATAACGCTGTCCTTGGGAGCCAAAAAATCTTACCGCATTATAGGTGAAACCGTGTTCTATTGAACTTGCTTTGATCCACCAGAGCACGCAGCCCCGCCCCCCCGGAGCACTGCTTTACCGCATTATATCCAAATTCGTGTTATATCGAGTGGCGTTATATTAAGGTAGCGGTGTAGAACTAAACTATTGTTGTATGTAAAGTAAATAAGGTTTTTTAAATGGTTAAGAAGCTTCGATTAAAATTAAATTAAAATGCAGAGTCCCCCCGGACCGGTGGCCAGGACCCGGGCAGTGAGAGTGCCACTGAAAATCAGCTTGCATGCTGCCTTCGGCACACGGGCCATAGGTTGCCTACCCCTGGATCATTATACCAAAGAGCATGTGGCAAGAGAGAGCAGGCAGAGAAAAATACTCAGAGGGGCAGGAGGAAAGACAGACAGCGGAAGAGTGAAATGATTCTAAGATGATCTTCTTAATTCCCCGTGTGGACAGCACATAACACAATGGAGCCCTACTCCCTCATTGGGCCTTTGAGGAGCTACCACCATAATAAATAATTAATAAAACAATTCCATCCAAAAGAGGCAACAAGAGGATGTTACGGTTCAACGTTGAGAAGCCAGGAAATGCCTGAGTCAGGCGCGTAATCTTCACTTTGCCCCCTTGTGCTTCTACATTAGGGTCCGGTCTTTAATTACATCACCACATACTAGTTCTCCAGCAATACACCCTATATAGGCATTTATTCTTTAATAGACTATCCCACAATAGGTTGTTTGTGGACCTTGAGATACAATGCACGTACAGGGCCTTGGAATAGTTCTTTCATTCTTTTTTTACGTACGCTATCTGTAATGCTGTCGCTGTCTGACACCTTTATTGCCTTCGTCTTTGCATATCAGTTCTCTTCCCGCTAAGGGGTGGATTTTATTACTTTCCTCAGCGCTGACATACAATTCATTTCCCCAGGGACCCCATACATCAGCCCACATGCAATCAAACGGCACTTTTCTTCATGCAGCTACGACAGCTGCACACACAAGACTGGCTCGGCCTCCCTTAGCTGTGCGCTTTCGATATATCAGCTCTGTCACTGATTCTCTCCAATTGCTTCACGTTGCTCTTGCAATGCAAGGCAGCTGTCTAGTCCTACACACTTAGCAATGAACTCCACGCAAAATACCCTGCCCATGCACACCCCATGATTTTCAGAGGCATCGTGATGTGCAGCCGAAACCATGTCTTACTTGGCTGAATTTCAAATGCCCGCTAGAATTGTTGAAAGTGCGAGAGTTGTGGAAAGCCAGGGATGCACGAGCTAAATTCAGACCCGGGTTGTCAGAGTCGATCCAAAGCCACTCTACCAAAATCCAGGGCGTTGCTCAGCATTCACACCAGTATAAGAGAGCTGAGAAGCCGGGCCTGTGCCCAGAGGAGGACAGAGCACCACCCTGTAACAGGGCATAGCAGGGCCCCATTTGCTCCTGCCTCTGCTCTGCTCCACAGACCACTCAGAGACTTGTGCATTGGTGCAATCACCTGTATGATTCCCTACAGCCTTCTAGCTACAAACAGCCACCGTGTCATAGCCCCAGGGACTGCTAATGCCTGCAGCCAGCAGAGACAAGCCTCCCTCTAACTTTCTGATCCCTCCCTTTCCTTCTTCCCCCCTTGGCTTCCTTCCTGCCTTTATGTAGCCCCTGGCTAAGGAGGCCGACAGCTGTTCCCTGTTTGCCCCTCAGGCCTGGGCTTAGTCAGCCATCCTCCAATTCCCCTTTCTGGATTGGAGCTGGAGGGACAGAGGCCTGGCTCAGCGTTCCTAAGTCAGCGCCCCGTCACACACCCCGAGTAGGTTTGGCTTAAAAACTCCTCTGCTGGAGAAGTTTGTCCCAAGCTTCAGGGGCTTCCCAGTTCAATTCCCAGAGGGGTCACCACTTCTCATACTGGTGCCCCCTGACTGGGTCATTGGCAGGTGAGAGTTTAGATCTTAACGTACGAGCCTCTTGTGCCCGAGCTAAACGTAGTCTCTGACTGCCTCATGAACATCCATGGATTTATGCTCACAACCTGCCTATGCCGTGGGAAGCATCTGCAGCCCTCTTTTACTGATGGGGAAACCGAGGCATAGAGCGAGTCTGTCATTTAACTTCCCCCCAGCGGCCCTAAGGTTTCCAATACATCTTCAATTTAACAGGCAGCAACTTCTAGGCAATTGATTCTTGCTGCTCTCAAGTGCCTTATTGAAAGCAGACTGCACTACTCACAGCAACGAGATATTGCTTTTTTTTTTTAAATAACCCCCCCTTGTATTTATTAAACTTGGAGCCAGCAGAAAATTAGAAGATTAATAGTTTGGAGTCCGATTAAGCTGAAGTCTTTCTCTGACAATCAGAGTGCCAGAGCACCCAGGAGAATGTGATCTATACCGGAACGGAGGGTCTCTCTGATTGGTGATGGAATGGAGGAGGGGGTTAGGTCTAGTATATACTCCCTGTGGCACTGCACCTCATATCAATATTTGGGAAGAGGGATCACTCAGTGGCTTGAGCATTGGCCTGCTAAACCCAGTGTTGTGAGTTCAATCCTCGAAGGGGCTATTTAGGGTTCTGGGGTAAAACAAAAAAAGTTGGGGCTTGGTCCTGCTTTGAGCAGGGGTTGGCCTAGATGACCTCTTGAGTTCCCTTTCAACCCTGATATTCTATGTTCCATCAGCGAGATATGACTGTGATATATTTTATGTAAGATACTGAAAAGGTTCTGATTTAGATTATCCTACATGTACGCATAGAATCTCAGCATTAGTAGGGACCTCAGGAAATCACTTAGTCCAACCCCCTGCTCAAAGCAGGACAAATCCCCAGACAGTTTTTTTGAACCCCCATTCCCAAAATGGCTCCCTTAAGGATTGAATTTACAACCCTGGGTTTATTAGGCCAATGCTCAAACCACTGAGCTATCATTCTTGTATCAGAAGTTAAGAATATTGTCTATATATCTATGACAAATGTGTTTACACCTGGGGAATTCCCACTAGGCAAAAGACACTCAGGTCTTTTCAGGTCAATGAGCCATTAGGAGAAAACAATAGATCTTAGAAGATGCTAATCTCCCACCAGGGAGCCTTTCTGAAGACACTGTAAACAGCCTCTGAATCATGGCTGCTAGGACCTTACAGGGACATGTGACCAGGTCACCTGGTACTGGACTCCATCTTGGAATACCAGTGTTTTTCCACTGACTGGCGGGGGAAACAAGCTTGGCGACAAAGGGTTCCTGCCATATGCAAAAGCTATTTAAGGCAGGGGAGTGATATTATCATGGCTCTTCACTGATACCCTGCTCAAAGGAGACTCTTGGAAACACCTGAGGGATAAGAACAGACTTGGAAGGCAGTGCTGGATGCAGGCTGAAGGAATTTTTAGCCTGTGAAAAGAATACCTGGGGTTTTAAAGCTGAAAGCAAGTGCAGCTGGCTCCTTAAGACTCTCTGCAGCCTGTTTAAATCATCATCTAGGGTGAGAATTTGCTATTTATATCCGATCTCTGTAGTATATTAGCTTAGGTTGTGTTTTTGTTTGTTTGCTAGGCTTTGAGTGGTTTGCTATCCCTTATAATCACTGAAAATCTGTCTATGGTAGTTAACAGATTAGTTTTTGCTTTATCACAAACGAATGTTCGGGAGCCATAACTTGGGTCAAAAAGCAGTTGTATATATTGCATCTCCACATTGAGGGAGGGGGCGCATTTCATGAGCTTATGCTGTACAGATCTCTGTGCAGCACAAGGTGGTATAATTTTGGGTTTACCCTCAGGACGGGGTGGGGGGGGTGCACTTGAGCATCTGGGCTGTTCCTTAGCTGTAGCCTCCCTATGCAGAGCTGATCACAGCGTCTGTATGTGACTGCAGCTGGGTGTGTTCCTACCTGTATGTGTGCTGGAACCTGGGAGAGCGCTTAGCAGGCTGGTCACAGCAGTACAGGGTAATGGGAGACCAGCCTGATGGGTTGGGGGGGGGCTCTGTGATACCTCAGTTCCAGGTGGCACCCTGGGGAGAACCTATCACTCTCATCTCTGCCCTTCACTCTCTGGAGTAGTTCTAGTTGATCAGAGCTTTGGAAAACGCAGACTTTTCATCCATCGGGGCTCTTTACCTTGGAGGATAATTGCCCCATTTGATTGACTTTCCTGGACTCTGTACATTGTCATAATGCTGTTTGTTTGCTGATTTGCTTTGCTCTGATCTAAAGCCCCTCTCTTTGGCTGAGGGCATTCACACATGTTACTGCAGAGAGGAAGGATAGTGCAGGGGTTAGAGCACTAAGATAGACAGGGGCAAAGTTGGTCCTCATATCTGCAGTGGAGACAACAGCTCTGTCCTGTTGTCCATGTTTTCCTGCCTTACAGGGGGTTCTGAGGTTAAATCCATTAAAGACTGTGAGTAGATCTGGGTAAAATGTTTTGGCCGATTTTTTTTTTCCTGAAAAAAAAATAATGCAGATTTAATTACACCAGAATGTTCCGTGAATTTGTGCCAACTTCTCTGAATTGTTTGTTTTGTTTAAAAAAAAAATCAGAAAAAAATCAAAAAGTTTTGTTTAAACACTTTCAAAATGAAATGTTTCGATGTTTTGGTTTGAAACAACTTTGTCTTTCCATGTTGCCTTTACGTTTCTTCTTAAAAATGCAAAAAACGTTTACAAATAGGGAGGGAACAGTTTCTTGTGACTTTTCGAAATTGCCAGCCGGCTGAAAATCCTGTTAGCCGGTCAGCCCGAATTCTGAGGTGTTCAGATTCTACGTATGATGGCAACGAGGACCTTACCTACACTGAGATGCTTTAGGCTGAACAAATAATTATGAGGGCTGGATGAGATTTTTCTGCTAAAACAGGACCAGTTCGAACCTTCTCCCAAATTCAAACCCTCTTGCTGGGTTGAAAAAATTCCTTTCCTTTAGATTCCCCTTGTGGTTTTGGCCATGTGGCGTTGAGAGTGGATGGGCATGAAGAACAGGGAAATTCTCAAATCACGCAAAGCCCAAATGTGCTATCAGCCTTTAAGAAAGCCAGTATTTGCTCCATTCCTCAACCTTGGACTCTCCTTTGAGCAGTCCTACAGAATCTTGACCGCCACTCACAATTACAGCCCACATGGCAGCAGCTTAAATGCTCAGTAACGGCTCCTCCCCTTAATGGGTTTTTTCCAGATTTATACTGGGAAAAGCGAGATCTGAATCCGACCCTAACACATGCTAAACGAACTATCAGTTGCCAAACTGGAAAGCCGTATGCAGCCTTCGTCAAGGAGCGAGATTCTTCTGGAATCCGGCCATTAGCTGTCAAACCTTTCAGCGACGTTGCTGGGATTTTCTGTAATGCTCTGGCATTCTAATAACTCCCACTCCGGGTTCTGATTAGTCCCATGGGAAAGACGAAGCTGCTGTTTCCATGGTGTGTTTATTTCAAAGCAGCTCGTTAACAAACTGTATTTACAGAGGCTTAAGACAGAGTTGCGACTATTTATCTGCTGCTTGATCGTTCAAGTTCAATGAATGGGTCTTTACTTTGTGATTAGCTTACCAGCGCTGATTTGTGCAATATGCGATTGAGTCTATAGGTGAGATGGGCAAGGCGGATGGGGTTCTTAATAAGGAAAGAAATCCACAAAGCTTCACAGGTGAAGCAAACATCTTATGGGTAAGAACAATGCAGAAATGGGCTAGGAGGGGAATGGCACCTCTGATAAATTTCCCCGTTGTGCCAGACTCCCCTGATCTGAAACCATCTGTCCAGTTTCTGGTTCCAAGCTGGATCCCAACCAGGAAAGGGACACATTTCCTGCTTCTGGTTTCAATGGGACCCAAATCTCCCCAGAGCGGTGACCTCGCAGGATTTCCGTCATTTTGACTTTTAACTCTGGCTCGTACCGTGAATCCCAAACTTTGCCTGGATCCCGGGGCTGCCTGCTGGGCTCATCTGTCCCAGAAAGATGTTGAGTGAGTGGCAGGGGAGCTGACAGTGACTTTAAAAGCATTTCACCATTCCTAAGATCATGGTAATACCCAAAGGTCCCAATCGAGAAGCTCAGAAAGTCTGTCCTGAGCGGGAGTGAGACTGGTGTGATCGACACTGAGACACAGAGAGCTGGAGTTTGGGCAATCCCGAACTCTCACGCTGAGCCAGTGGCCAAGCTGGGAATAAATCCCAAGGGTCCCGACTCCAACTCTAGTTCTGTGACCACATCATCATTGCCAGGCTCACGGGCATGGCACGGACAGAGCTGGCGGTTGGTGCGTGTCCCAATTCGTGGGCCTCACACTAGTGGTCGGTGGTTAGCGCAGGTCCTAGGTCATGGGCCCAGTGGTGGCAGAGGTGGTGGTCGCTGAATGTCCTGGCTCATGGGGGTTCCTCAGGCTCTTTCCTTGGCCTTTCGCTCATCTCACTTTGGCCCCTCTCTGGGGTTGCGGGTCAGGGTTGAGGTTGCCCATCATCTCAGTGCCAGTGCCTCGGGGATTCCTCTCGACCCATAAATGACCTCCTTCCATCCAGTCCTGCCCCTCGGCCCGTCCCTCCTGGGCATGTTGTCTGGGCAGGGCCAGATCTGAACTCCTGACCTCCCCCCCCCTGCAAACCTCCTCCCTGTCCCCTCTTCTCCACCCCTGCTGCCAGCACCCCCGGCCTCCTCGTCACTCAGACCCCCAGTCTGTCGGAGGGGGATTACCGACTGCCCTGCCCACACAACCCATTTCCGAATCCCGCCCCTTCTTTCCTCTCCACTTCCCCACCCCCAACCTCACACACCCATCGGTCAGCTCCCTATGCCATGATCTCCGCACCTCCTTCAGTGGGGTCCCCTGTGTCCAACACGCCTTCCCTGGCCTCACCCGTAAGGCCCTGAGCCTGTTCAGGTTTAAGTTCCTCTGCAAGACCGTGGCTCTCAATTACTCCCCTGCCCGCTGTCTCCTGGTCCTTCGGCTGGGAGCGCCAAGGGGCGGGTTACCACCCTGGGTTGTTTGGAAATTGGCGCTGTTGGAAATAAACAATTGAACAATTATATCAGGTCCCTAAATGCAGGCGGATTCAGGCAGGAGAAGACAGCCTACCTTAGCCTCCCTGCTGTGCCGCTGACCGGGATCTGCCTGAGATAAGCCCAAGCCCCTGAGCCCCCCAAACCTGGAGCACCCTCCTGCACCCTAAACCCCTCATCCCTGGCCCTAGTCCAGAGCCTGACTCTCCCCTGCACTCCAATCACCTGCCTCAGCCCAGGGCCCGCACCCCCTCCTGCACCCCAAATCACTCGGCCCCAGCCCCACCCCAGAGCCCGCACCCCCGGCCAGAGCCCTCACCCCCTCCCACACCCCAACTCCCTGCCCCAGCCCAGAGCTCCCTCCCGCACCCTGAACTCCTCCTTTCTGGTCCCACCCAGAGCCTGTACCCCCAGACAGAGCCTTCACCCCCTCCCGCACCCCTGCCCCAGCCCAGTGAAAGTGAGTGAGGGTGGGGGGGGACAGCGAGCCACCGAGAGGGGGAATGTAGTGAGTGGGGGGGAGAGGCCTCAGGTCGGGGTGGAGCAGAGGCGGGGCCTCTGTCCAGATTTTTCACACTTGCTGTCTGGTCACCCTACCCATGAGGGATGGGCCCGCGTGCCGGAGGAGGGAGCGGGAGTCGAGGCGAGGAGCCGCTGGGGCGTTGCT
The DNA here is from genome assembly GCF_020497125.1 of Mauremys mutica. NCBI lineage: Eukaryota > Metazoa > Chordata > Testudines > Geoemydidae > Mauremys > Mauremys mutica. The sequence continues at coordinate 10,328,101 of NC_059096.1, forward strand.
GGGGGTGATGCCATGAAACCGAACGCAGGCTGGGTTGCAGTGAGCGGATCTGCCTGGACTGTGGCAACGAGATGGACTGGATTCAACTCGTCCTGCTCTGTCCCCTCTGCTCTCTAGCATCTCTCCTCTGTCTTGGCCACGTCTGATGCGCCCATCACTGTGGTATCTAGGCTCCATGTCTCCCAAGGGAAAGGCCGGAAGCCCAGGCCCTTGGGACGTACGGCACTTCACTGGGCAGAGTTCTGGAGAGCAGCTCTCCCTGGAAATGGGGATGTGTAGGGCTCTGAAAGACAGTGCCAGGGGGACGGTTGTGGTTCAAACTCCTCTGGCTCTATAATCCCTCGCTTGGCAGGGGAGAACTCAACAGCAGATGACTTCTTCTTTATTCCTGCCTCGCTCACCCCATTGCTCTCGCGGGGCAGCAGGGGACTCACCACAGATTGTCGATGCCAAATCAAATATCATAGAAGATCAGGGTTGGAAGGGACCTCAGGAGGTATCTAGTCCAGCCCCCTGCTCAAAGCAGGACCAATCCCCAGACAGATTTTTACCCCAGTTCCCTAAATGGCCCCCTCAAGGATTGAACTGTTCGAGGAGAGTAGACATTTCCCGTGAAAGTTTTTGTTTGGCTGGAAAACCCCATTTTCCATTGCAAAAAAAAAAAAAAGAAAAGAAAATGCAGCGAGATTGGAGAAGCCCCAGGCGGATCAGTCCCCACGGCCTTGGAGAAGGCGTGCAGATGAGTCCATTCTAGATGGGCGGCATGACCCTGATACAACTCAACTGTTTTTTCTGTCCTGTCTCCAGGCAGCCCCTCTCCCCAGGAACCACAACCTGTGTGCAGTTCCTCCCGTGATCTCCCTTCTCTGGTCGCAGCGACAAAAGCTTTGAGTTAATTAAACGCACGAGAACATCCCTGCAATTAAACTCAAACAAGCCGCAGCCTCCGAAGAGCAAATGCCCTGGTGGCGGGTGTTCATGCTGATGCGGTACGGAGCTCACAGCCACGCTCTGCAGCACGAGACACGCCGCTGGCAAGACATTTAGCCTGCTGAATAAAATATAAAGCCAGTGCTAAAAACAGCGAGGAAGCTGGAGTCCGTTTCGGTTGGTTTCATCCCAGGGATGTCCTTGGAAACTGAGGAGTGAACTTTGCAACATGTCTGGAGTGCGGCCAGCAACCCCCAAATGGCTCTCCAACAGCCTCCAAACTCGGATCTGTGGGGCCCCTCTCGCTAATACGAGCCGAGTTATAATGGTGGCTTCAGAGCAAAGTGAAAGCAGCCAGAGTGAAGCAGTGGTTCTGGATCGGGGTCCAGTGAAAGACCACCCCCCCACGTTCACCAATCTGTGGGGCTGGCTGGTGGCTCCAGGCCAGAATGCGTCACTGGAGAAAACCTGGCAGCTTCCGCTGAATGGTTGGGGTTTGCGCCAACCGAACCTCAAAGTCAAACCCAAGAAGAGGCTGAGCAAATCGCAGTCCTTTCTGCCAACCGCCTGTCTGTCTCGTAGCCACAGCAGTGTCACTAAAGCACCAGTGCTTCTGGGCTCTGCACATGGCATAGCATGGCCAAGCCTGCCCTATCTCTATGCCCTCCATGGCAGCCAAGAAACCCTCCTCCTATGGCCCCTGATTTCAATGGGGGCAGGCTCAGCCCCATGCTGTAGGCACATGCGGGAGGCTCATCCTTTCCAATGCCACCCGAAGCAGCCGCCTCTGGCACGGGTTTTCTTCAGACGCATTCGGTCACCTCCTCAGGCTGCAGCCGGCAACCTGTGACAAAGGTAGAGACTCTGCGCCCAGGGGACCCCTAACCCTGTTCCAAGCTGGGTTGGGACCATCCTTCTGCAGCACAGCTGCACTGACAGGGCCCAGCACGACTATGGGGGTGGCCGTTTGAAGTCCCGACTCAGGAGAAGACCCTTCTTCCGTGCTTCCTCTGGACTTATCCAGTGCCGCCCGATCTCAGCGGCCAGACTCCCTTTCACTCCAGTGTGCCCAGCAAACACTGATGGTTGGCATCTCTGAACTGGAAGCAAATGACACTGCTAACGGACCCCCTCATTAAAGGAGAGGTTGTTCCCCAGAGCAATGCAAGGACATTGGTCTTGCTTTGAGCAGGGGGTTGGACTAGATGACCTCCTGAGGTCCCTTCCAATCCTGATAGTCTATGATTCTATGCCACAGACTGCCAATGGAATGGCACACCCACAGCTTGCATATCGCATGTGCCAGTACTTTAGCGAGGCAGAATAGCCTGCCGGCGGCGGACAAAGCAGGGAAACATTTCCGCGCCTCCATCTCAGAACACAGACAACTGCCGTAGCATTTTTGCCCTGCAGAGAATCCATTTGTTAGCCACCGTCAGCCTTATAGCAAACCTAAGTCGACTCGGCACAACCCATTAAGGACATAAACTTGAGAGAAGCCCATGAATTACAAGGTTCCCCTTTAGTAAGACTCAGCAAGTAGGCCACAGCTATTCTTTCCTTTTGCGACTCATTTTTTGGCCTGGTTAGAATAAATCCCCACAGGCGAGGCTGCAGGCGTGCGAACAAAAAGGGGAAAGAAACCACCCCAGGAATTGCCGTGTGCAAAAATAGAAAACGAGGGTGCTTGACTGGGCTGTGCTGTAAATCTGGCTAGGGATGAGACAACTGTCAAGCCACCAGCCTGTGCTAAATCTTACGGTGCAGTGGTTGGCGCTGGGCTGTAATTGATGTGAACAGCATTTGGATCGCATCGCAGCCATGGAGCAGAGCAGTGGAATATTTGCAGCTGTGTGTTGTGGCGTTTGATTTAGAGAGAGGTTGCTGGTTGCTGTGGAAGTCAATGGGAGCTTTGCCGCTGATTCCAGCGGGGCAGTGCAATGGCTGTTGACTCAGGAGCACAGCAGGATGAAACGCTAGTGGGACGTTGTCTGCTTAAAATGTAATCATGCAAAGCATGATTGCTATCGCCGTTCTATAATTGCAACGAATCTTGTACAAAATATAACTCGTAGCCAAAAAGGGTTACACAGCTTGCGGGCTGCATGACCCAAAGCCAACCTTTAAAGACACGTTAGAAAGTCTGGGAATGGTAATTAGGGCTATTCAATGCTAGATAGGTTAGAACTTTGAAGTGCAAACCTGTATTATTAGAGGTGATACTAATTGTGTGAATCTTAGATGCTAACCATGTAAACAGACAGTCCCTGTCTATCACTATAACTATTAATTCAGAGATCAAAAGGGAACATTAACATTAAGATGAATCTTGGGTGAAATAATGTCATTGTCTATATGTCTCTGAAGTTTGTGATAGATTGCCTAATGGATAAATTGCCCGATGTTAATTTGTGTAACTAATTACTGGTGGTGCTTAGGAAACACATAGTTACATCAAAAGCCTATTGTTACCCAGGACTGTAAGGTCAAGTGGCTGCTAGAAAACTCTATAAAAGACCCTTGGGACCTGATCCTTTTGATCTCAGATCTGTTTAGGCTTCATCAGGGGAAGTTTGAGTCACAAGATTGAGATGCCAGTTAAGCTGGAACACTCTGAATAGGATATTGGACATTGACTATAACCTATGGACTAAATTCTACAACTACAAAGCTCACCATCTCTGCTATGAATCTGAACCTCAAGAATTGAACTCATGTCTGTATGTATATTGATCTTTTAACCATACTTTCTATTTTTTCTTTTTTAATACATTTTAGTTTAGTTAATAAGAATCCGCTGTATGCATGTATTTGGGAAAGATCTGGAATATTCATTAACCTGGGGGGTAATGTGTCTGATCCTTTGGGATTGGTAGAACCTTTTTCTTTTATATGATGAAAAAGATTTTAATTAATCCTCATCATATTTGACTTGGGTAACTAGGTGGAGGCCTGAGGCTGGGTTACTGTAAGGGAACTGAGGTGTTGGCTTCTGGGTAACCAGTGAGGTATATCAGAAGTTGTTTTGTGCTGGCTTGGTAAATCTAAGTATTGGAATATCCACCAACTTTGGGGATTGTCTGCTCCATTCTTTGCAGTTCACCCTAATTGAGTGACCTCATCTGGCTCCCACCAGGACCCCGGTCCCAGCTAGTAAACCTGAAACTGTGCAAAACTCCCTCAGTTGTATGTTTCCCAGCCAATGTTCATTACTAGGGTCACAGACCTTTCAAGTGAACGTGAGCCCAACTTCAGGCACACCTGGGTTGGTTGATGGTTTTGTTCCAAGTCCAGGTGAGCTCAAGGGGTTTAAAGTACTGGACTAGCACGCTAGAGAGCTGGGGTCTGTTCCAGGATCTGCCACTGGCCAACTGAACAACCATGGGCAAGGCACTTTGCCTGTTTGTCCCTCGGTTTCCCCATATGTACTATAGGGATAACAATACTGTTCTCCTTTGTAAATCGCTTTTCAACCGGCTGATGAAACATGCTATATAAGAGCATTAATCAATGAGTGTTACTTGTTGAGTATTTCTGAGTGTTTGCCAGGGGTTCCCAGAGCTTGGGACAGGGTGGGTCTTTTGCTGAGTGTCGTTTATATCTAAAGAAATAAATCCTTTGAAATTGGATCCTCACAATAATCCACCTCCACAGGTCAGACTAGATCAGGGGTGGCCAACCTGAGCCTGAGAAGGAGCCAGAATTTACCAATGTACATTGCCAAAGAGCTACAGTAATACATCAGCAGCCCCCCATCAGCTCCCCCACCTCGCTCCCAGCGCCTCCCGCCCACCAGCAGCCCCCCGATCAGCGCCTCCCCACATCTCCTGATCAGCTGTTCCCTGGCATGGCGGAGGCTCTGGGGGGAGAGAGGGAGGAGCGAGGGCACGGCAGGCTCAGGGGAGGGGGTGGGGAGGGGGCAGGGCCTGTGGCAGAGCCAGGAATTGAGCAGCAAGCACCTCCCGGCACATTGGAAAGTTGGTGCCTGTAGCTCCAGCCTGTACAAGGAGCCGCATATTAACTTCTGAAGAGCTGCATGTGGCTCCGGAACCACAGGCTGCCCCCCCACTCCCCGGACTAGATGATCACAGTGGTCTCTTCTGGCCACATAATCTGTTAATTTTATCATCCCAAATATACATCTAAGAGCTCGTCTGCACCGGAAAACTGACCCAGAAGAGCTGGTCTGGATGAGCTCCCTGTGTGAACACTCTAAGGAGTGTGCTTCCAAAGTGGAGTGATTATTCTGGAATAAAATCACTTTTAATCTGGAACTGAGCATCTACACGGGAAGCTATTCTGGTCAATTTCCCCACACAGATATGCTCTCAGTGAGGCCTGCTGGTGCCTTTAACATCCCAGCTGGCTCATGTTAAGTGTCTTGGAGGCTGCAGGTGGCTTCCTCTGCTTTTGCATGTACCAGTGTCACATCCCTCTTATCGTTCAGTTCCACCAGTCGTTCTGCTCCATCCCGGGTGGTTTCGATGTAATCAGTCGCAGCTCCCAGTGAGCCTATTTGGACATATTTCCCCCTATGAGAACAGGAGTGGAAAACTCTCTGCTGGAAAAGCCAGCAGGGGAAAGGAACATGTTATTGTGGGATGGAGTATAGTAAAAATGGCCATATTGGGTCAGACCAATGGTCCATCTAGCCCAGTGTCCTGTCTTCCAACAGTGGCCGGTGCCAGGTGCTTCAGAGGGAATGAACAGAGCAGGGCGATTCATTGAGTGATCCATCCCCTGCCATCCAGTCCCAGCTTCTAGCAGTCAGATTTAGGGACCCTCAAAGGATGGAGTTGCACCCCGACCATCTTAGCTAATAGCCATTGATGGATCCATCCTCCATGAACTTATCTAATTCTGTTTTGAGCCCAGTTATATTTTTGGCCTTTACAGCATCCCACAGCAAGGAGTTCCACAGGTTGTCTATGCGTTGTGTGAAGAAGTTCTTCCTTATGTTTGTTTTAAACCTGCTGCCTGTTAATTTCATTGGCTGACCCCTGGTTCTTGTGTTCTGGGATGGGGTAAATAACACATCCCAATTCACTTTCTCCACTCCTGTCATGATTTGATAGACCTCTGTCATATCCGCCCTTAGTCGTCTCTTTTCCAAGCTGAACAGTCCCAGTCTTTTTAAATATCTCCCCATATGGAAGCTGTTCCAGACCCCTAATCACTTTTGTTGCCCTTTTCTGTACTTTTTCCCATTTCTAATATACCTTTTTTGAGATGGGGTGACCAGAAGTGCATGCAGTCTTCAAGGTGTGGGTGTATCATTGATTTATATAGTGGCATTGTCATCTTTTCTGTTTTAATGATTGTGTTAGGGCAGGGTGTAAGCCTGCAGGTGAGCAGGGCATGTAATGTTCATCTTCATCTGCTGGTTGTGTGTAATTAATAATGGGAGGCACGGCTACTGAGGGCAGCTACTGAGCCAAGAGACACATGGTTAGCTCTGGTACTGGGATTTGCTGTGTGAGACCAAGCTAGTAAAAGCATTGGGGAGATGCGAAGCCCTGGGTTAAACCTACTACCTGCTTTGCAAACTGATTATAATGAGGATTTATTATTTGCATTGAGTTCGCAGCCACAGCAAATCCCATTGTGCAAGGGGCTGTACAAACATCAAATAAAAAGGACAGTCCCTGACCCAAAGACCATATGGGTGGGATTTTGAATGGGGCCTTTGGGAGGCAGGTTGGGAACCAGAATTTCTCTTCTGCGGGAAATTCCAACGTTTCAAGAAAAATGTTCCAAGTTGGTACGAAAAGCCAAAGTTGCAAGATTTCCCCGAAATGACAATTCCTCAAAATTTGATTCAGGGCCAGCTAAACGTTTTTCTTCTGTCTACACTGTCAAATTGTTTTGTTTCGATTCATTTTGAGTTTGACAAGATCTATTTACGCTATTCAAATATAATATGAATATTTTTAATATAATCTAAAAGTTTAAACAAAATGAATCAAAACTGTAAAATTGGTACAAAATGTTTCAGCTTTTGCCCTCTGAAAAGGTCCTCGAAACTGAGACTTCCCCAAAACTGCTTCCATTTTCACGAAACTACATTTTTTGATGGGAAACTGTTCCGCAGAAATTTTTTCCACCAGCTCTCTGCAAGTGCTTTGCTGAATCAAGGACTAGGGGAGTGAAGGAACAGATCCCTTGCATGCGGCTGCCTTAAATTTTGTACGAGGTAACAGATAGGCATCCTTTTGGTAGCAGGAAACAAGAAGCATTTAAGCCGATGAGCACTGGTCCCTGCTCCTCTGTGCAATGTTGCTTTGATTTGTGTTTTGCATTCTCATTGTCCATTTTTTCTCAAAACCAAAAAGGGGTTTGTGTGATGGAAAATAACATTGCTCCTCCTACACCTCTATATGCACAGAGCAAGACATCTGAACCATGAATGGCTTATAGATTTCAGATGAGGAAAATAATAAAACAAGAAAGAACAAAAGTAAAGTCTCCATGAGACAGCAAGAGTGAGCACAGCATGTGACATTCCGCAACGTGCTTTGTTAATTAAAATGGCAGCCACTTTCTGAAGACAACATACTTCTTAGAAATTTAAAGATGCGGTACACAGAAAAGAAAATCATAACAATTGCATTGCTCCCTACCCCACTTGCATCCATCTACAGGTAGGGAGCCTTCTTCCCAAGATCTCAAGGAATCAAGGTCAGATTATAAAAGCGCTGAAGCTGATGGTTAACTCTGAGTAGGTGAGGCTCTCCCTGTTCACTACAGCTAATTTAAAAAAATTCTCTCAACTTTTTTTCTGGACAGAAAATTGGGTTTTCAACCCAACAATTTTTTTCTCAGAAAATATCTGCTCTCTTGAAACATTTTAGATGTTCCATCAGAAAACCAAAACACTAAAAAGATTTTGGCTGAAAAAGGAAAATTCGTAATCGTCATTTGAAAATTATTTGGTTTTTAGTAATTTTGGGGTAAAAGTGTTATGGCTTTGGCTGAAATTTGTTGTGTGTTGATTGGGGAAAGCCAAAATTTTGGGGGGGTTTAAGTTTTTTGACAAAGTCAAAATCTTCTGCCAAAAAAAGTAAAAATAAAATAAAATCTAACCAATTCTACTACTCAGCTTAAATTTAAGTATTGTGAAGAGTTACAACGAATCATCCCTGTGAGATCGATAAGAATTATTATCTGCATTTCTTACAGGGAGGAACGAGGTGAATTGACTGACCTGAGCTCATGCAGCACAACAAAAGAGAATCATTGTCATTGATTATATAGATTTCAAATTCAGCATCATATGCAGAGCTGGTTTAAAAACATTTGATGGGAAAGTTTTTCAGTCAGAAAATGGTTTTGTCAAAATCAAAACATTTTTGAGGAATGTGTCAAATTCAGCAAGATTTTTAATGGGGGAAAAAGTAGAAATGATTCATTCAACTTGCTTATTTTGTTTCAATTATGTTGACGTGTTTCATTAAGGTGAAAACGTTCTGGCTCATTGTTATTTTGTTTCAATTCATAATGGTTCGACTTTCTCGAAATATGTTTTTACCTTATTAAAAAGCATTTTGACTAAATCAAAATGAAATGATTGGACAACACTGAAGTCAAACAATTTGATGTTTCCAATTCAAAAAAATTTTTTTTTTTTTGCAATTTCTTTCCCTTAAGCGATTTTTGACTACAACTTTTGAAATATCAGAATATCCTGCATGAAGGCAATTTGATTTGCCAGGTGCTAATCATAGAATATCAGGGTTGGAAGGGACCTCAGGAGGTCATCTAGTCCAACCCCCAATCATCTCCATTGCAGGATGCTGAATACTCTCACGTTCAAATGGACCAGCAAATTCATCCAGCATCAAATAGCATCATGACAAATTCCTGCTTGTTTGCATTTGATTTTCATAGGTCTAATCAGCCAAGTTTTTGCCTTTGATTCAGTGACTGTCATTGGCTTGACTTTGTCAGAACAGAATGGAAGCCGGCTGGGGAGGCATCAGCTATCCCAGTAATTGTGTCGTTCATCGTGAAATGTTCAGAATCTCAGGCCTGTTCATAACCATCAGTTGCTCATGAAAGCACTTGTCAGACACATCCCCTTGTGTCTATCATCTGCCTTGGCCCATTAGTGCTTTCCATAAAACGGGGAACACATATGGCCAAATTCAGCTTGGGCGTAACATTGCTGAGCACAGGGGATTTACTCCTCCAATGAAAGCTGAGCCCTCAGAGTTGGCTTTCCTGAAACTCCGCAGTCCCTGCATCTCATGTTCATCAGGATAAATTCCTCCACTTGGATTCTGCATATGCTTCCTAAGGGTTGTAATTCCCGTCGAGATCAAATCCTGAATTTCTCTGATTTGAAATGCCATTTCCTCCGCTGTGACGGTTATATATGCCAGGGGTCAGCCACCTTTCAGAAGGCGTGTGCCGAGTCTTCATTTATTCACTCTGATTTAAGGTTTCGCGTGCCAGTGACACATTTTAACGTTTTTAGAAGGTCTCTTTCTCTAAGTCTATAATATATAACTAAACGATTGTTGTCTGTGAAGTAAATAAGGTTTTTAAAATGGTTAAGGAGCTTCACTTAAAATTCAATTAAAATGCAGAGCGCCCCGGACCGGTGACCAGGGCCTGGGCAGTGTGAGTGCCACTGAAAATCGGCTCGCGTGCCGCCTTCGGCTCGCATGCCATAGGTTGCCTACCCCTGATATATTTAGACCTTCAAGGGTGTTTTCCCCCGTTTTCCACTGTGAGGAGCTGTGTTGGAAGCCTTTGTGGGTGGTGCTGTCCCATCATAATGAGTACTGAAACCCTGCCGTAGCATGGTGCTGCAGTGAGTGGAGAAGGGGGCGCAGTAGGGGGCGCCACTCTTCCTTCTGTAGGAGTTCTGCCCTTGTTTTCCCTTGTGTGTTGTGAGTGGCACTGAAATTATCAGAGCAGTTCCTTTATTTCCTGCTTGGGAGCGTTTACTCTGAAACTGCATGGGACGTTCATTGTCTCTCAGTGACTCCAGATCAAATAGGCTCCATTTGTTATTATGCTCTCCAGCTGCCCAGCTCTGAAGGCAGCGCCGCTGCCAGCAGCAGCGCAGAAGTAAGGGTAGCAGTATCGCAGCCCCCCCCCACAATAGCCTTGCGACCCCCCCCACACTTCCTTTTTGGGTCAGGACTCCTACACTTACAACACTGTGAAATTTCAGATTGAAATAGCTGAAATCATGAAATTTATGATTTTTAAAATCCCATGACTGTGAAATTGACCAAGAAGGACCATGAATCTGGTAGGGCCCTACTTATGTGACAGAAGGAGGGAAACCGAGGCACAGAAGCAAAATGACTTGCCCAAGTCCACCCAGCTGATCTGTGGCAGAGCCAGGACTAGAACCCAGGTCCCCCAGGAGCTATGGACCCATGCACTGCCCTTAGAGGAGTACCCTGGCTAGGCTGGACAGGTCACTGCTAGAGCCCCTCAGAAATGTCCTGGAGTCCGGACTCCGGTTGTGCCTGCAGGATGCTCATTCCTCTGTGCAAACAGAGCCACTGCCCCTTCCCTGAGCAGGCCCCGCTCAGCCTTTCTGCAGCGAGTCTCACCCCCACAGAGACCCAGGCGCTTTGCAAGCTGCAGTGCCCGACCCGGGCCGCCCCCGTGTCCGGGAACACCTGCGGCAAAGAGGGTGCGGCGGGGGTGGCTGGGCCCAGAGGAGGAGGTGGGGCTGCAGGTACACTTGGAATCTGGTTTGCTCCCCATATGCGCCCACAATGCCCCGCTGCTGTCTCCTCCACACACTCATTCTCCAGTTCCTTTCCCCAGGCTCCTTCCCTGGGAGGGGGAGTGTCCCTGGTAGGAGAACCGTGGGTCAGTCCCCAGCCCTGCAGACCCCCACGCACAGATCTCCAGGGCTACTCAAGGCAAAGGGGTCTGTGATTCTGCGTTGGCCCCTGGCCTCCTACGGCTCTATCCCGGCTTCCCGAGAGTCTGGCTCAGGCCCTCACCGTGGGAGAGACCCCCTCCAGCACTCACTGGGAGGGGAGTGATCCCACTTGCTCTTCCCTGAGTGGGGAGCCCTGGGTCCCTAGAGTCGCCTCCTCGGAGCTCCCGGACAGTCGGAGCCGGTGCCAGGAGGAGGAGGAAGGGAGGGAGCTTGGCACAGGGATCTGGTGTGAACCTCCTGCCCCTGGCGTTAAAAGGCTCTGCCCTATTGCAGTCGCTGAGAAGGATTAGAAGTGGGGGGTGGGGGGGTTAAGCGGAGCAGGAGCCCGTAGGTTTGTTCTTTCATTTCCCCTCAGAGGGGAACCCTGCCCAGCCACGGCGCCGGGCGTGCTCCACCGTGGGGAGAGGAGATAGGCAGAGACAATTACACCCTTGGCATCCCTGGCCTGCTGGCGAAGGAGCGATAAGACCCAGAGCCGCCTTGTCTCTGCATCGCTCTCCTGACGAGCTCCTGGCCCCTGGCCAGGGCAGACAGATTAGCCAAGGGCCCGGCAGGCGGGTGGAGAATTGAGCCCCCCTCTAGCTTATCCGAGGCCACAGACCCCGCCATGTGCCGGCAGAGTGCTATCGAGCGCGAGGGCTGATAAGCTTCTGGAAATTGGTTCAGTTCCTGCCTCTGCTCTGAAGCCAACCCTGCTCTAGTTGCTTTTAGCCTGTGCAGGAGGGGCAGCTGTGGCAGAGGTGCTGACCTGGGGCTGGTCCTCAAGGGGTCTTCAGCCCTTCCCCACGGCAGCCTCATTCTGCGAGGCAGGGGCTGTTACCCGGGGGGCACCCGGCCCTGTGTCGAGTCCATGCTCTGGCCGTGTCCACGAGCTGAGTGTTTGGCTGTCACAGGCAGCACGTGGCGTGGCTTCTGTGTGCCTCAGTTTCTCAGTCCATTAAATGGGCTTCATCAGATTTAACCACTGCCCATGGGGGGGGGGAGAGAAGGGAGGTCATGAGTGTGAATTAACTAGGGCTTCAAGTCCTCTGTGAACCTTGCATGAAAAGTGCCAGGCTCTGGTCTTTTACGGTGATATAGCGCCCTCCATCCAGGGCATCCCAATGTACTGCGCCAGCCTAAGAAAGATAGGTCCATGTTATAGATGCTTTAGCCACCTCTCAAATGCAGCCACCCCTGGGGTGAAACACAGCAGCTGTTTAACAGTGCAGAGCAGCACAAGACGTTGGGACAGGAAGTGAAGGAGAATACTGTATTCAAGTGAGACTGCAGGGGGTATTTATGTCAGCAGAGGACAGGGAGGCATCCGGAGTCGAGAAAAGAAAAGTGCTCATTTTCCTAATCACAGATGACTCCTGCAGCACCGATTCAGAGGCAAGCGTGTCCCCGACTCCACCACCGCAGAGCTCAGAGCACTGAGCAAACCTGAGCATGCTCAGCATAGGAGAGGATGCAGCTTGCACACAACATGACACCTGCGGGCGCTGCATTGTAGCTCGGAGCTGCTACCAACTCGATGCTCTCTGGTGGAACCCTGTTGCAAAACCACCGTGTCCTTTCCAAGTGCCGGGAGTGATGTGTGACTCTGGGCAGAGCAGTTTGGCTTCTGTCTTGTCTTTGGCCTTGGTGGATCTGGCTCCATGTGTGGGAAATACCGGGAATGTCTCCAAGCAGCTTGTGGGTGGGTGGATTCCTCTCCACTCAAGGAGGCACAATTCACGTGTGTGTCACTCGTGATGAAAGCAGCAGCAGCTGAAGTCTCCCCAGATGGTTTTCAAAGACCTCTGCCACTTGAAGCTGCTGCTCGGTGTAATGGATTTGGCCAAGACAGGGGAACCCTGCAGTGCCATCCAACCATCACTTGCTGCCAGGTTTCCTAGCATCAGCCTCTGGTTAATCACTGAACCAGCAGATCGAGGGAAGTGATTATTCTCCTCTATTTGGCACTGGTGAGGCGTATTGCATCCAGTTTTGGTCTCTCCACTACAGAAGGGATGTGGACAAATTGGAGAGAGTCCAGCAGAGGGCAACGAAAATGATTATGGGGTTGGGGCACATGACTTATGAGGAGATGCTGAGAGAACTGGGGTTATTTAGTCTGCAGAAGAGAAGAGTGAGGGGGGATTTGATAGCAGCCTTCAACTACCTGAAGGGGGTTCCAAAGAGGATGGAGCTTGGCTGTTCTCAGTGGTGGCAGATGACAGAACAAGGAGCAATGGTCTCAAGTTGCAGGGGGGGAGGTCTAGGTTGGATATTAGGAAACACTATTTCACTAGGAGGGTGGTGAAGCACTGGAATGGGTTCCCTAGGGAGGTGGTGGAATCTCCTTCCTTAGAAGTTTTTAAGGTCGGGCTTGACAAAGCCCTGGCTGGGATGATTTAGTTGCTCCTACTTTGAGCAGGAGGTTGGACTAGAACCTCCTGAGGTCCCTTCCAACCCTGATATTCTATGATTCTATGACCGAGACTAGTGGGATATGGAGTCCCCTGATGGCTGGATTCAGAGGATTCCATCCGCCCGCATCATGGAGGACATCTGGCTTGATAACATGCTTCATTTGCCTGGCGAGTCTACGAGCCACAAAGCAATCCTCGGTCTGTCTGCACAGCCATGCAAGGCAAGGTGTTTCTGAATGCACAGGCCCAAGACTGGAAGAGGGAGTAGCAGGGAGTAGATGTATAACCCACTGGGGAGCATGTCTCCCAGGGTCCCCCCCCTTTCTGCCAAACCTATAGAGGTTCTGAGCCTTTTTCTGTTCCCCCCTAGGTAGCTTCAGGGCTACACCGGTGCACGCTTTTAGCTCCGGAGGCCCTGTTCGCTCTCCAGTGTGCTGGCCATCACACGTGCGGTGGTTTGAATAGGGAGTCAGCAAACCCGGGCTCTGTTCCTAGCTCCGCTAACCGACCCGTTGGGGCAAATCTTGTCCTGGCTCGCCCCTGTGTGACCCATTGACTTCAATGGCTGCAACAGGAGATAAGAGTTTCAGGGACCGTGCTAGTCACAGAGCCGCACTCTCTCTGCCAAATGAGCGTATTCGCTCTGGAGCACGCTCAGCTGCATGGTACGAAGGTGGTGAGGGAGCAGCGAACGGGAGGGCTGGCTTTGCGCCTTCCCTCCCTCTCCATCGGGGAAGGAGGTATGCAGCTGTTTTTCTATCTCGGCTCCGCCTAGGCAGCCAGATCTCACCCTCCTTCTTGTGCAAAAGAGGAGAGGAATTGATTTAAACACGCGCACATTCCACTGCTGCATCTCTCTCCCCGCATTGCCGCTCTGAGAGAGGTCTGATGGCACCGCTCCTGGTTATAAAGGTGGTGTCATCCAATCAAGGAGCAGAAGCCATGCCATGTGACCTGAGTGACCCGTCACACCGACCTCTTGCGGGGCAGTTGGAGCAGCGCTGGCTAGGAGCACATGGGTATGGCCCTGCAATCCCACAGAATGAGCAGCACATTGGTTGAGCTGCACCTGCAAGTGACAGGAAACGCCACTTACCTCGAGGTTTTGGAAATCGTCTGTAAATGTCCTCGGGGAAAACATCGGAAAGCAGGAATTCCCGGGGGAGTTTCTCCGGCTTGAGCTATGCAGGCGCTCACACCAGCTGATCATAATGGGCCCTTCCGACCCTAATGCCATGAATCCATGAGCTCTCTGCAGCGCCAGGTGTGAGCAGGGCTGCTAGAACAGTGTGTAGAGTGGAGGTGCAGAGAGCCATTGAACCAAACTATAAAGCCTGTATAGGATGGAAACCACTTCAAGCCAGGGGGTGCGGCAGCCCCCCCCCCAGTACCCCGAGTTCCAGTTCCTGGGGCCACAGCTGGGTGACAGAGCTCCCCCAGCCCTGGGGCCAGAGGAGCTCTCTTCATTTACCCACTGCAGCCCTGAGGCCAGAAGACGTGTCAGCCCCCGCCACAGCCTGGGCCCAGAAGAGCTCTGCACCCCCGCCCCGGTGCCAGGGCCAGACGATCTCTCTGCCCACTGCCATGGCTGGAGGAGCTGTCCCATCATCTCCTTTGCACTAACTGGCTATAATGGCCAAAGGGCTCGGCTCCCCCGGGTTCGTGATAGTGAGGCTGCACTGTATTTCCCTCATAACATCAGGTGTTTAACGAGCCCCTCCAAACGGGGTCAACTATCAATTCCCACGGGCACCCATGTGCATGGGATTTCCAGCACTTCCCACGCGCGGTGCAGGCGGCGGGGGGTGTGGATGTGTAAAAAAAGTGAAACACTGTTCTAGCAGCCCTGCTCAGGGGAGCTCTGTGACCCTGTTGATTTTGGGGGGCCCGTGCCCCTGCTTGCTCCCCCAGCCCAAGCCAGTTTCAGAGACTCCATCCAGATCAGAAAAGTTCGGATTAGCCGTAGGCCCATGGGGCAACATTTGGATCCTGACCTAGATTTGAACTTTCCCTTAGCCCAAGGTAGTTTTGGTCCCGGCTTCCTCTCTGAAATGAGCCCCTGGCTGTTTTGAGGATCCCCAGGATGAGGATGAATCCCACCCAGCGGCCTTCCCGGCACATCCACACCGGAGGGTGCTCCAGGAGCCAGAGATGGATTGACTCCAATGCTCCGCAAAGGAGAGTTAATCACACCCAAGGGAACCTCAGGCACCTTTAGACATCAGCCCAGTTCGCTGAAGAGAGGTGAAGGCTGCAGGGCATCCCATGGGTGGGGAGGTGGGCCTGGGAGGTTGGTGCACAGGAGCTGAGAGGGCAGCTTTGGAGGGAGGTGAAGCAAAGGGAAGCTCTGCCAGGGCCTTGGGCAAAGCGGTGCTGGGAGGCTGCCTCCGTACGAGACAAAGATCCAGAAGAGGGCCCTATGGAGTCCGTTGTCTGGTGCTGTTCTCCCTCAGCTTGAGCCGAGCGTGCGACCGGTAGCTAGGCAGATAAGACGCCAGCCGAGACTCCTATGCAGGGCTTAGCAGGGACATAAATTGGAAGGTGATGGAGAGGGCTGGAGCCCGCCTCTGCATACAGATGCTGCACTGCCTTGGAGTAATTTAATCGGTGCCCTGGGACTGCATTTGGCAGCATAGCCACGTTCCTGCCTCCCGGCTTCCCTCTCCCCCGCTCGCCCGCGCCTCACCGATCGCTGTAAGTGCCTAGTCAATTACACCCCTGCCAAATATTCCACCACCTCGTTTTCCCAGCCCCGCAATCTCCTCGTTCTCAGCAGCCGGAGTGGCTCCCGATCCGAGGTGCTGGGCTAGGTTGTGTCAACACCATCCCTTTCAGAGTGGGCCCCTGCCGCTTGCATTTATCCTGGCCCATTAACCAAACTCGTAAATGCATGACGAGAAGCCAGGCATACAGTCATTGTCACCAGGCTGCAAAGTTTGCCTTCTGATCCAAACTTTCCCTTAAGTACCTGGGAGCCCGGGCCTGGGGCTGTGATGCAGAAGGGATTGGGAATACTTGTTTGATGGCATTTCTCTCCAGCAGCTCGCCAGGCCTTTTGAGCTGAACCTGTCCCAGCCATCACAAGGAGCAGGGAATAAAGCCGTTGCTTCGTTCTGTATTCCACAAGCACCTGCAGAACAGTCTATTGGAACCAGGGTGAAAGTAACTTACAGGACTTACCGGTACTGCCGGAGTCCCGAGGGGGGCGTGGCCTCACCCAGAAGAGGCGGGGCCTCAAGATTTAAAGGCCCTGCTGCACCAGCTGTGGCTCAGGGGCAAATTAAAGGGCCCAGGGATCCGGCTGCCGCAGAGCTCCGGGCTCTTTAAATCTTGGCCCCAGCCCGGCTGCTGGAGCTGTGGGCAGGATTTAAAGGGCGCTGGGCTGCCGGTGCGGTCCGGCACGGTGTACTGGCTCTTGCTGGTACGCCGGACCGGACCGGACTGGCTTACTTTCATCTCTGATTGGAACACCCTTTATCCGAAAAGTAGCTGTATTCAGGCAGGGAGTTTGCATAGGAGGGAAACTAGCTGCAAAAGAAAAGCATCTGAAAACCATCTCAGTCGACTAGAGCTTCTTGCACGAGCAGACATTCCAGGGCCACGTTCTTCTCTTTTACGTCTGCAGCAACTCGACTGGTCCCTCATTCATACCACCATCACTAGCGTTATGTACACACTGTGTTCCCAACCCAAGGCTGTGAATTTCAGAGCCCAGGACTGCAGACAAAGGCTTGCAGGGGGGCGCTCTGGTGCTAAAAACAGCGGTGGAGACGTTCAGGCTCCAGCCCGAGCCCAAGCGTGGGCACAGCACCGTGGCGTGAGCCTCGCAAATCTGAATCTGTAGACGTGGGCTTGGAGACTGGCTGCCGTGAGAGCAGAGTGAGTGAATTCTATCCACTGCATTGATCTTTGAGAGTCGATCCGCTTCTAGGAAGCGGAACGCCAAGCTGCAGGCCTGGCTTGCCCATATCTGCTCTGTTTGGAGATCATTGGTACCCTGGGATGCTGGGAGCAGAGGACTTCCCATCTTGTGACTATTTGCCAGAGTTCAACATTTCAGAGGTTTTGTTTTGTTTTAAGAAGATTGAAACGGAAACCTTTTTTCAGCCTAGCGAGCTTAAATTTCAAAATGAAAAATCGCTTTGAACTGGAAAACTGGAATTTTTTGTTTTAAAAATGTCAAAACAATATCTTTGGAATATTTTGACACTTCCTTGATTTTTTTTTTTTGGAGTTGGGAAATTCATCGAACCGACCCTCGTTCACCAGCAGTTTTAGCTTTGATGAGTTTACATTTTTTAATGAACAAAGAATTCACTGCAGAATTCCCAACCAGCTCCATTCCGAACATCTCAGCAACCGCAGGGATAGGACTCAGAAGTAAGGCACAGATCTTCACGCTTGAGGTAGTGGAGAATCTCCTTTTATTGGTTGTCAGTATAGGGGCGATGATGCACAGTTGGAACGTATTGTGCTTTTCAGAAACTTATATTTGCATTGGGTTCAGATTTAACCCAGGATCCATGGGAGGCCTTGGGCTATCGGGCTGGTTCTGGAATTCCAGCAATCCCCTTGTTCCCAATGCGAATAGAAGCTGCATTTAGGGCTTCTGCAGCGAGAGGCAGCTCCCTGAGGGATCCTGAGTGCAGGGGAGGGTGGGGTGTGACGTTATTGATATAAATGGGGACCATATAGAACATGGGTTGCAACCAAGGTCCTGTAGTGGCTCCAAATCCTAAGTAAAGGGGGTCATATAAGGTGTCTAAGACCAGGTTCTGGGTTGCTGATTATAATTATGCTGTCTATATGTCTGTATCATTTTTAGTTGAAGTTATGAATGTTGGCTCTATGCTGTCTGTATTTCAAGTTTGTGCTGTGCTTCTGGGGGAAGCCTCCCAGACAAGCTGGTGTTAGCTCTGCCTAGCCTGTTTGATGGCCCATTAAGGACCGTCAGCTACACAATGGACCCATGGAGAGAAGGCAGACACGCCTTGTGACTCAGCAAAGTATGCAGGGACTGGCCCATGTGACTCCAGGCTCCATTTTGCTGTAAATTTCCACAGTGAAGACAAAGAGATTCTTACACCTGGAAAAGTCTATATAAGGCTCATGCTTCATATCCATCTTGTCTTCAATCCTGCTTCTGACCTCTGGAGGGATTTTGCTACAAACTGAAGCTCTACACAAGGGACTGAATGACCCATCCCAGCGGGGGATGTTCCAGAGACTCAATTTGAACCTGCAGTTTACTCCATCTCTGCTGCAAGCCTAAACTAAGAACTTTGCCATTACTGTATGTAATTGATTCCATTTAACCAATTCTACCTCTCATCTCTACCTTTTTCCCTTTGTAAATAAACCTTTAGATTTTAGATTCTAAAGGATTGGCAACAGCGTGATTTGTGGGTAAGATCTGATGTGTATATTGACCTGGGTCTGGGGCTTGGTCCTTTGGGATCGAGGGAACCGTTTTCTTTTATTGGGGTGTTGGTTTTCATAACCATTCATCCCCAGGACGAGTGCACTGGTGGTGATGCTGGGAGACTGGAGTGTCTAAGGAAATTGCTTGTGTGACTTGTGGTTAGCCAGTGGGGTGAGACCAAAGTCCTTTTTGTCTGGCTGGTTTGGTTGGCCTTAGAGGTGGAAAAACCCCAACCTAGGGCTGTGACTGCCCTGTTTGAGCAATTGGTCCTGATTTGGCACTCTCAGTTGGGTCCCGCCAGAATCGCTCCGTCACAGTGGCGTAGTCGTGCTAGGATCCACAGAACCAGGTCAATTAAGCTTTGGGTCAGAACCCCACGCTATCCAAATTTTAACTTTGGGATTGAGAGTTTGGTTGGTTAAAGATCAGTGACCATGCGACAGAGAGCATCAGGAAAAGCAAGGAAACTGCAAGCCTTGAGAGACAGTCTGCAGTTTGATTATGAGCAAGAACTGGCAGAAATTCGAATGGAGAAAGAGGCTGATGAGAGAAAGAAAGAAGTTGCTAGGAGAGAAGAAAAAGCTCGTAAGAGGCGTCTGGAGCTGCTGGCTGCTGAGGAGAAAACTCGACAGATGCAACAGGAGACAGCTAGACTCCAACTCCAAGTCAAAAAAGCAAGGGAAGAACGGCAGAAACTGTATCCTCTTGAAAGTCCAGTTTGTAACAATGTTGGTATGTTGTATAACTCTGAGCAGTTGTCTGGGGGTAACCAAATGTACCCCAACAATGCCACCTTTTATGTCAATGCTGTTACTGTGTGGTCAGTAGGGGGTGGCCCCATAAATTGTGCCAGTGCTATGGATGGGAATGGTAATGGAAAATTCATAGAGTGTGTAAAAGTCAATGGTAAAAGCTGTTTAGGGCAAATTATGGCTTCTAACATCACTCTTGTTAAAGCAGATCTGGTCAAAGAGGAAGATTATTTACCAAATCTGAGTGTGAATGTTGTGATCCTCTGTGAGTTTACTGTCCGTGTGCCTTTAGCTAGAATCCACCTTGAGTGGAATGGGGCTCAGCATGAAGTGATAGCTGGCGTCAGGAAGTTATTGCCTAAAGATCTTTTAATTGGGGAGAATGTTACAGCTTTGTTCAGTCCAGGTAGCCAGTCACAGGAGAGGAATGATCTTAAACCTGTGTCTATTGTGGGCAATGATTTGCCTGAGGAGGGTTGCTCCAAAGGTTTGTCTGTGCAAAAAAGCAGTATTTCTGGGAATGAAGTTTCTGAATGTCTGTCTGATGTCTCAGAAGGAAATCTGGAGTTAGATCAAGAGCAGAAAAATCTCAGTGGTGAGGAAAAGGTTTCTCAGGAGCAGATTAAAGTAAATGGTCAGGTTAAAGCCCTAACTGAGGAAGGAAAGGGTAAATTTGTAATGGGTAATGGATTGGTGGCTAGTGCAGCTTGTAGAAGTAAACCTGAAATGGGTAACTGTGATTTGCTAAAAGTAGCTCAGTGTAGTGAAAAGAGCAGCAGCTTATCTGTTGGGAGAGGCAATGTGCCTGGAAGGGAAAGTTTGGAGGAGCCTAGGCAGCCTTGTGAGCTGATGGCTTTGTCTAATCAGCAGTTTGGGAAGGGAGGGATAGTGGAAGATGAGTGTCCATATCCCTTACCTGTTTCCTGTGTGGAGAAATGCGACAGTGGAGGGAATGTGCCTGTGTCTGTCAGGAGTATTGACTTGCCTATAAAGGAAGCTACCCCAGTCTCCAAGCAGTTGTCTGTGAACAGCCCTGTGTGCTGGGACAAGGGAAGTAAAATCCCAAGCTGTGTGTCTGGTAAAGGAGAATGTGTCTCCGGCTCTTCTGTGTCTGTGGAGCAGACAGAAGGTGCCTGTCAGCCTGTGATGGTTGAGGGTGATTCAGTTGTCTCGAAGTTGGTTGTAAATACAGCTAAAGCCCAGGAAGGGAATGGTCCTGAGTTTGGGTCTGCTGGGGAGAATGGCACTGTGACTAGGTTGCATCCAGTTAGTGTCTTAGCAAAATCCCAGAGAACAGACAATTCTGGTGCTTGTGGTTTGCCAGTTGCTAATGTGTGGTTGGAAAAGGGTGCAGCAACTCTGTCTGATCAGGGTGATACCCCAGCCAGGGCACAAGGAGAGCATAAAGGTGATTTAATTGTGTTACCGACTGACAGTTTGACAACTTGTAGCAAGAAGGAAAAGATTCCTGAACTTGTTCATGGCCAAGGGAAGGAGACTGCTTCTGACCTGTTATCTAGAAAGTCTGTAGGTGTGCCTAAAAGGGGATTGTGTAGAAATCCGCCTGTGGGGCCTGAAGTGAGTCTAAGTGTAAGTGAGACCCAGAAAGCGGCTGTGGTTGCTCAGGGAAGTGTTCCTGTAGAGCAAGCCCTAGGTGAAGAGGGGAAGGGCAGAATTTCTGAGAGGGGTGAATTGCTGCTTAGAGAAGCTCCTAGGGAAAGGAATCCTCATGGTAGCCTGTGCAAGCAGTTTACTGCAACTGAAGGGTGTAAAAGTGATTTAATCAGGGAAGTTTCAGTTCCTAACAGCCAGAAATTTTCTGTTGTGAATGGATCCACTGACTTTCCTTTTGAAAGATCCAGTGTGGGCAGCTTTGAAAAGGTCTCAGGTGGAGTAGAAGCTGTTAAGGAAGTTGAGCAGCCCTATAACCACCTGGCTGTGTGTAGCCAGCTTGTTGGGGAGACAATGCTGTTGGGACAGGAATGTCTCCATGCTGAATCGGTAAGTGAGCAGTCTGTGCTTCAGGATCTGAGGACAGATTCAGTTACTGGTTTTTCAAAGCAGAACAGTTTTATGGCTGAATGCTTGAGGAGGCAGGGGAGAGCAAGCCAGCTCTCACCCTCAGACTCTTTGGATTTGTGTGGTATCTCTGTTAGACAAAGTCCAGCCGTGGAATCCATAGCAGCTAAGAAGTTAAAAGCTAGTGTCTGTGTTGATGCGAATTACTTGGCTGGCAGGGAGAAGAAAGACTTGCTAATAGCTGTTAGCACAGAGGGCCCACCCCATCAGGCAGTGATCTCTGTTAAGCAAGAGAAATCAGGGTTTAATCCTAAAGGACAAGAAGGAAAGAGAAGACTGAATTTTGCAAAGGGAACCCACAGGTTAACCCTAAAAGGCCCAAACTCCAATGGTATTGAGCCAAGGATGTGGCATGACAAACATGTTTGTAGATGGACACTTGCAATCAATTTGTTGTTATTGCTAATGCTAACTGTAACAATGTATAATGTGCCTAATCTTTTGGAAAATCCCTTGAACATGTTGAAAGGAATACATGAAAACCCACTTTATGTTAAAGGGCCTTGCTATACAGATGTTTCACAGTTAATGCCTGTAAACAGTGTTGGAACTTTTCACAGGGGAAAATACATTCCAGACCTGATGTGCTGTATGAAAGGGGAAACTGAGGCACACTACCATATTGCGTTCATGGCTAAATGCCGAAAGTCCTGTACTATGAACAACATCAATATCTACATTGGTTTAATGTTAATTGGGTTCAAAACATTGGCCAAAGCTGGTATGGATAAAGTAGCTGTTTTCTTTAGCTCTTGGCAAGATCACCTGAAACATACAGGAACCATGCTGCAAAAGCTAACCAAGTTATACCTTAAGTTTGTAAAGAGATCCATTCATGTTATTGAACAGGACTTTGATAAACCATTTCGGTTATACAATGGTACGGCCTCTAGCCCAACACTAGCTGTAGTGAGACAGACCCAAGGAAAGGGGGCTCTTGGGATGCAGTCAGCGATGTTTTGTCATCCCTTCCTGCATCAATTTTGCGTTGGGGGTGTGACGTTATTGATATAAATGGGGACCATATAGAACATGGGTTGCAACCAAGGTCCTGTAGTGGCTCCAAATCCTAAGTAAAGGGGGTCATATAAGGTGTCTAAGACCAGGTTCTGGGTTGCTGATTATAATTATGCTGTCTATATGTCTGTATCATTTTTAGTTGAAGTTATGAATGTTGGCTCTATGCTGTCTGTATTTCAAGTTTGTGCTGTGCTTCTGGGGGAAGCCTCCCAGACAAGCTGGTGTTAGCTCTGCCTAGCCTGTTTGATGGCCCATTAAGGACCGTCAGCTACACAATGGACCCATGGAGAGAAGGCAGACACGCCTTGTGACTCAGCAAAGTATGCAGGGACTGGCCCATGTGACTCCAGGCTCCATTTTGCTGTAAATTTCCACAGTGAAGACAAAGAGATTCTTACACCTGGAAAAGTCTATATAAGGCTCATGCTTCATATCCATCTTGTCTTCAATCCTGCTTCTGACCTCTGGAGGGATTTTGCTACAAACTGAAGCTCTACACAAGGGACTGAATGACCCATCCCAGCGGGGATGTTCCAGAGACTCAATTTGAACCTGCAGTTTACTCCATCTCTGCTGCAAGCCTAAACTAAGAACTTTGCCATTACTGTATGTAATTGATTCCATTTAACCAATTCTACCTCTCATCTCTACCTTTTTCCCTTTGTAAATAAACCTTTAGATTTTAGATTCTAAAGGATTGGCAACAGCGTGATTTGTGGGTAAGATCTGATGTGTATATTGACCTGGGTCTGGGGCTTGGTCCTTTGGGATCGAGGGAACCGTTTTCTTTTATTGGGGTGTTGGTTTTCATAACCATTCATCCCCAGGACGAGTGCACTGGTGGTGATGCTGGGAGACTGGAGTGTCTAAGGAAATTGCTTGTGTGACTTGTGGTTAGCCAGTGGGGTGAGACCAAAGTCCTTTTTGTCTGGCTGGTTTGGTTGGCCTTAGAGGTGGAAAAACCCCAGCCTAGGGCTGTGACTGCCCTGTTTGAGCAATTGGTCCTGATTTGGCACTCTCAGTTGGGTCCCGCCAGAATCGCTCCGTCACATGGGGACATACAGCAGACGTGCACTTCAGCCCCAACTGTATTCTTTCTCTGGGAGGAATGTCTGCAGAGTCACTGCAAGGACCTGGACAATGCTTGGCACCAACCCCTACCATGGCCTGCCCTGTCTCCTCAAATGGACTATCAGACCTATGGAGAGCCCTTTGTGGGATTCAGGGGAGGCCTCTGACCCCTTTCCGTGTGAGTTGGGGAAATATCTCATGAATAACAGCTCGTGTGGTCTTTTCTGGCCTGGAGTAATAACAGAACTAATGTAGTGGCCTTGCTCCTTTCAGCCAAGGCTCTTGCAATGTGAGTTAATTAAGCTTGATAACACCCTGTGTAAGGCAGATAATGGGATTGCGTCCCCGACCACGGCAATGCAGTCACATCTGGGGTGGAGCATAGCCCCTGTTTAACAGCACACAGCAACATGCACACCAGGTTAGGGGAGGAAGTGACAAAGAATCCCATATCCATTTGCAACCTCCATGGGAGCTTAGGTCAGCAGAATGTAATCATTCAAGTGTGAATTTGGTCAGGACTTAATATCCCAAACTTGTACAAAAAGTGCCACCAGAGCTTGAAGAACCACAAATAGCCGGGGCTTCAGTTTGACATTTCTCTTCACAGTGGCAGCACCAGAACTCCACTCTGGGGCAGTTAGTTTTTACAGAGTCAGAGGGAAAGATGTGTCCTCCTGCCTTCACCACGCATCAGCATTCCCAGGCGAACTCTCATCCGCTTAGCAACCCAGCCTCAAACTGCTTAGCTTGTGTAATAAGCAGCCGAGCTGCTGGATGCTTACATGAGCTGACCCTCATGTCTTTGGAGCTTTGGACATCACTAGCAATTGTGATTATAAAAAGCCTGATGTGGGAAATTCATGCAAAACTACCGAGCCAGCAGGCAGAGATAGATGCTGAACTCTGGGTTTTCCCTTTACATAAGGGCTTTGCATTAATTAGGCGTTTCTGTTTGTTTTAATTGCACATGTGTGTGTGAATATTGATTCACTGTAAATGTTCTAACATGAGACACTTAAGATCTCCTTGCACCAGCTAATTGCAGCTACCGGGGACAAAATACACAGAAGACGCCTACCTAGGGTGAAAATACACCGGCTCTTTAATCTAGCGAAGAAAGGAATCCGAAGAGCCAATGGATGGAAATTAAGCCCGACAAATTCAAATTAGAAATTAGTCAGGGAAGGGGGATTAATCACTGGAACAAATTCCCAAGGGAAGTGATGAGTTTTCTACCTCCTGACATCTTCAAATCAAGACGCTTTAACCAAACATAGGTTTTTGGGCTCAGTGGAGGAATAACTGGATGCAATTCTCTGGCCTGGGCTATGCAGGAGTTCAGACTGGATGCTCTAGCCCAGAGGTGCTGGAACAATACGGGTGCTAAGAGCCATTGAACCAAACGGTAAACCCTGGCTAGAATAGAAATCACATCAAGCCAGGGGGTGTGGCAGCCCCCCCTTGTTCCAGCACCTATGGTCTCGCCTATCTAATGGTCCCTCCCGACTTTAAACTCTGACTCTCCGAATAAAAGTACTTGCAGAACATTTCAATGTAACAGGTGTCTCCGGAGCTGCGATGAATTTGCTCTGATCGATCCCAAAAGCTGGTATTGCTGCCTATGTTGACCCTAGCAAGCTCAGGGTTATTCTCATGACTATAATAAGTGAACACGGATTGGGACATGGGGGACTTTCCGGTCTGGGTTCATTGACAAGCGTTTAGGTGACACCACTCAAACTTCACCTCTAAACGGTGACCAAGTGTGGCCAATATTTAACGCCAACCCATTCTGCTGATGGTAGCCGTTATCCAAAGTAGAGAGCCACAGACAGAACAAGAGGGTGGGGTGAGGTTCCGAATGCATGGCTAACAGACTGAGCTCACCTATATAAACAGGCCACGCTTGCCATGGGGACTAAACCCATGACCCAAGCCACAGCCTCTTGAGCTGAAAAAGCAGCACCTCAGCGTGAATAAGTCGCTGTCCGTTATGGCGACTGGCATCAGTCACTAGGGGGAGACATCGAGTGACTACACTGCAATCAAGCCATCCAATGACAGAACATTACAGCACCTGAGCTGCTGTCGGGGACATCCACCCATGCGCATTGACCGATGGATACACAGACCTCTGGCTGCTTCCTTGACTTTAACCCGTAAATTCCACTGCACGGCCACCACGGGACGTTCCCAGCCAGCGTGTTTCAGGTGGGGCTGGCATGCGATGCACTTACTGGCAGTATTAAGTACATATTAAATAACAATTGACTCTCGTTCCAAAAAAACAAGTGAGCAAAAATTGGCAGGACAGCCTAGAAAAATATGCCGTTCCAATCCCTCGTATCAGTTTCTGAACTATGGGCTGGCTTTGGAGCTCAGTAACTCCACTTCAGAACCTAGCCTGGGGGGTACTGGTTCTGGCCTGCACTACTAATAATGAATAAATGTCAGTGGGGTTACTGTGGACTGAAACCAGCCCTTCCACACGGTGGTGCACGTAGGGGGAAAGCTCTGATTTTTATCTCTGCAGCAAACAGCTGCTGCCCTGAAGCCTGTGAGGTGCCCATCCCCTCCGCATCCGAGTGCTGCAGGGTTTCTTCTCTCTTGGCTTCCAGAGCAGTATCCCAGCATCCCCTTTGAAAACACAGTGGCAGAGCCTACGTAACCTGACATGTCGACCATGCTCATCTTTGAAATGTTGCCGTGAAAAACAAAGATGTTGGGCTACTTTTTTGTTTTGAAGTGAGTCTTGTCACTGAAACTGTTTATGTTGGGGTGTGGCAGCCTGACTTGGGGGTTCTGATTGCACCCCTCGGGGAAAGTCACTCCGCTTTGGATTGGTGCCTTCTCATGGCACCCTGAGCGGTGTCTACAGGTAGTTGGCGTGACCCATTGGACTAGTCAAGAGAGAGGCTTCAGCTGCAATGACTAGGAAGGGGACCTTTCAAAAAGGGCTAAAGGGGAAAAATTTTGACCGGCTCCAATCCCTAGTCAGGACAAGCACTTAATCATGTCACCGTGTGCTTACGTCGCACTGAAGTCAATGGGATTTAGGCGCATTTTGCCAGTTAAGCGCTGCCCTGGCCGCAGGCTCCTAAGCAGCGCTGAGCCCTTAGAATTGCCGGCGTGGGATGCAAACTGAAAAATCCAATTCGAACCGAAACAGTTTTTTTCCTGAATCAAAAAACCTCCAAAACGTTTTGTGTCCCACCGACAGAAAGGTTTGGAGTCAAACAGAACGTTTTTGAGTTGTTTTTTTATTTTGAATCGGCCATGTTGGGTGTTTTTCACCCTTTCTTATGGGTGAAGCTGGTTTGGGTTTTTCTTAAAACGACCACATTTGAAATTGGGACGCCATTTCCGATTGAAAAGTTGAGGCGAAAGATTTTGACTCTTTTAAAAATATTTTTCCCCCCAATCAGAACCCCCACCCAAAACAAACGGGCTGCAGTTGGGCCCTGAAAAATGCATTTTTCGGCAAAAAAATAATTTTGTCGAAAACCTGCCTCCCAGCTCCCCGTAGGAGCATCCGTGAATGTCTGGTGGCTGAGCAGCAGCGAGTCCCGGGCTCAGGGCTAGATTGACCTGGTGGTGGTTTTGTCTTGGTCCCCAAATGAGTGGGGATTTGGGTATAATTAATTGTATCCTCGTCCCCTTTGCCAGTCCTTCCCGATACAGGCAGGACAAGGAAATCCTCACTCCCAGCTCAGCCTGATTGCCCCCTGCCTGGCTCACCAGCCCTCCTCGGATAAATTGTTCTTGCCGACGAATCCCGTTGTGAAAATCCCTCTTTAATGTTCGGCAAGGGGCTGGCACCTCCCGGCAGGGTGTGCGTAATGTAATCCAGCCCTGCTGCTAAGAGAGTAAAAGGGCTTTGCAGGCCCGAGGGGTGGCTGCTTGGTTTCCTGGCTGCATTAGCGCGGCCCAGGGGACGTCGGGAGCATTGGCAGTCGACCTGCGTCCCAGCGGCACGGAGCTCAGAGCCCTGGCGTGATGTGTCCAGGCAGCAAGGCTCCAATTGCACTGACTTAGCTGGAGCAGGGCTGGGGCTTGGAGATAGTGCATCTCGATTAAAGCTGGGATGGGGTTTTTCCTTAGTCTTGGGGGAGGGAGAGGCAGGGGGGGGCGCTTTCCTGTAAACACAGAAAAATGTCAAGGGTCCACAGAACTGAGGAAGAGGCAGGAACCTGAACGGGTGAGGCTGGGAGTTCCCGCAGCCCCCGCCCTCAGGGCTGCCAGTGAGGAATGCCCGGGAGGAGGGCGCAGGAGGGCCTGAAAGGCCAGTGAGTGTGGCCAGGGGTGCACGGAGGGGGGTGTGAACGGACGGGTGTGTACGGGAGGGACCAGTCAGAGCAGACTTAGGGGAGTGCCCAGGTGGGTGCGGGCCATGCCCAAGCCATGCCCGCAGCACTCACAAGCAATGACAAACCACCCTCTGGACTCGTACGCCTGCGCCCATTTTCCTGGTGCTTCACGGGAGAGAGCTGGCAGACGGGACGGGCAGGCAGACGTGTGAGCTGGCAGACGGGACGGGCAGGCAGACGTGTGAGCTGGCAGACGGGACGGGCGGGCAGACGTGTGAGCTGGCAGACGGGACGGGCGGGCAGACGTGTGAGCTGGCAGACGGGACGGGATGGCAGACGTGTGAGCTGGCAGACGGGAGGGGCAGGATTAAAGCATGAAGAGGGGAGCGGGCAGCATGTGCGGCCCCAATGACAGGCCTTTCCAAAGCAGCTCATCCGGCCTGTACCTTGTGCCTCGCTTGACTCCACGTGAAGGGAGCAAAGTCCATGTCTTCCTCTGTCCTCACGGTTTCAGCCCCTCATCTGGGAGTGCACAGAACAGGCCGTCTCTTTGTCAGAGGCGCAGCGAGCGCTCGCTCCTGCAGTCGTCTCTGATCTTCTCCCGGCCGGTCGCTCAGCCCTCGGTAACTGACTCTGAAAAGCTCGGCCAAGTCCCGTTTCAGTTTTACTAGCACTGAGCAAATCGTTCCCTGCCCCTAGCTGGTGGCCTCTTCTCCTGGCAGCTTGCAAACACGCCTAAGAGCGCGTGTGTCAGGAGGACAGGCATGGCCGATTTGGTGGGGCACTATCTTCGTCCTGCGGACGCGTTGGTAGGGTGGCCAGGAGGTGGGATGCTGGGGATGTCGGCACGTTCCGCTGGGGAACTTCCACCAGCTCTGGCTCTGAGCCCCCAACAGTACTGAGCTCTGAGGGGCTGGGGGTGCTCCGCACACTAAACATCCGGCCCACAGTGTCGCAAGCCGGGCACCCAAATCCCCATTACAGGCTGCTTTTGAAGACGCAGGTCTGAAATGTCTCAGTTTCTCAGCTCCCCCAGTTCAAGGACAGCAGGGGCCACCTTTTTGTTCTGTGTCTGGGTAGCACCTAGCGTGCTGGGGTCCGGGGCCAGGCCTGGGGCAAGGAGGCACTGCCATAACACAGATAAAATTTTTATTAAGATGATGATTAAAAAAAAAAGTGAACGGTACAGAGTTTAAGCATAGACGTTTCTGGTTATCAGGGAATAACATACAGATTATCGAGGGTGCAAAGTTTGGTTTCAGATCGGGTGGCATAAGGAATCCATAATCTGCAATATCCCCGATTGGGGGTAAAAGGTTGATGTGTCAAAGTACAGACATTGAGATATGAGGGTATGAAGTTCATACAGTGGCTCTGTTCGGGTGTGGAGTACAATGAGTGGATATGATGATGAGGATGGATCGACCCTCATTTGGTGAGATTTAATGTTCAGGGAGTTTATGGTTCCAGTTCATATGATCCAACGGAGAAAGTCTCTTTGTCCCTTTCTCGTAGTTGAAGAACGATGTCGCTCTGGCTCACGCCTCCTCGTACTGTCGGTGGCCGGTGATGTGATCGATGTAGATATCCCTGGCCCATCGGACGGTGTCTGAGACCATGAGGCACCACGTGAGCCATGCGTAGCGTCGCCCGATCCCGCAGGTCCGCAGCAATGTTAAAGGTTAAAATCCATCTGTGTTTGCCAGGGGCTCCGATTCGGCAGAGACGGGGGCTGCATGCGGCGCGACGGATATGGAGCAAAGCTGGTTCAACATCCCCCCACCCCCAAAGCTCTGCCCTGTAGGAATGAACTCCTCACCTGCGGCTTGTCTGAGACAGGCTGAGATCGCCCTCTGCTGGGCTGATACAAAACTACTACTGCAGAGGCTTCCATTCCCACTGAGCCGCCTGGGGTTTGAGTTCCCACTAGGGCAGGATGGGGTGGACAGGGTCCCCTGTGGCTCTGTGGGGAGTGCACAGGTGGGTCCCCCCAGCAGGGGTCACCCGGGGACGAGGGCTAGGCAGGAGTGCCAGGGGGAGAGGAGGGATGTCGTTCTTGCTGCGTTGGGAAAGGGGCAGGGTCACCTTATCCTACTCCTGTTTCTACCCACCTCTAGGGAGGGAAGGGAGCCGGATCATAAGGTGGCACCAGGACCGGAGCTTAATTTAAGGCCACGTTAATTTCTAATTGTTGTGTATTTGGTTGTCATGGGTTTTGTTACTATGGCAACTGAGTTAGACTATTAAGGGATAGCTCAGCCGGTTTCAACCGTCTGAGTGAGCTCTCTGTTTCTGTAAATAAAATGGAGGTTTTGGTTAGCTGTCTGCTCTCTGGCCTCAAGTGATTGCTTCCTACACCGGCTGCCCTAGGACATAACACTGGCGACGAGGGTGGGATTCCGGTGCTGCTCCAGTAACAGAAGGAAGTAGAAGTCAAGGTAAAGACCAAACAAAGAAAAAAAGCTGCTTGTTTGCACTGACTGTGAAAGTTAAACTAAAAATCATGGCTACTCTGACCAGGCCCCTGGAGCCTTTTGATGAGAATACAGAGCAGTGGCATGTGTATACTGAGCGTTTTGAGCTTTTTGGTATTGCAAATGACATTACAGAAGCGAAGAAGGTGCCAATATTCTTAACCGTTGTAGGGGCTAAAACCTACTCTCTGCTACGCAGCTTACTACACCCTGTTAAGCCTGAGACTAAATCTTACAGTGACATTGTGGAAATCCTGGGGTCTCATTTCTCCCCAAAACCACTGGTAATTGTTGAAAGATATAGGTTCCACAAAAGAGACCAAAAGGAAGATGAAACAGTTGTACAATTTGTAGCCATTTTAAAAAAGCTAGCAGAACACTGTGAATTTAAAGAGATGTTAAATGATGCCCTGCGTGACAGGTTAGTGTGTGGCCTCTGCAGTGAAGCTATACGGAAGCGCCTACTGACAGAGGCTCAGCTTACATTACAGAAGGCTGTTGATATTGCTGTCTCCATGGAACTGGCTACAAGGGAGGCACAATACATCGGTGCATCCCCTAGGGTGCAAAAAGTGTCACAAGAACTGACCCACAAAACGGTGCAGAGTCAAGAATGTTACCGCTGTGGTAAGCTGGGTCACCAGGCATCAGAATGCTGGTGTAAGGACCTGGTGTGTCGACACTGTGGCAAAAAGGGACACATTGAGTGTGCCTGTAAACAAAAGAAAAAGAGGCCTGTGGTCTGGCCGACAAAAAGAGGAACCTTGCATACCCTAGAGCAGACCCAGGATGATCAAGGTGACACC
Source organism: Mauremys mutica (assembly GCF_020497125.1). NCBI lineage: Eukaryota > Metazoa > Chordata > Testudines > Geoemydidae > Mauremys > Mauremys mutica. Next base: position 10,359,274 of record NC_059096.1, read on the forward strand.
TCCTCACAAGAGGAAGTGCCACTGCATGTTTTGTCTTTGGCAGCGGGCTCACATGAATACTGGGTAACCCCCTTATTGGAGGGCAAACCTATACGCATGGAACTAGACACCGGTGCAGCTGTCTCGCTGGTTCCTGAGACTGTGTATAAGGAAAAGCTACAGCATCTTCCGCTTAAGGCAACAAAAACGGTTCTGAAGACGTATACAGGTGAAGCTGTGCCCATGTTGGGCACTATTGATGTTAAGGTGGAGCTCAATGGACAGGCGGCTAAATTGCCACTGTTTGTGGTGAGAGGTGACTACCCAGCCTTAATGGGTAGGTCTTGGCTTGGGAAGATTCAGCTGAACTGGGCAGAAGTGCACCGGATGACTAAAGAAGAAACCAGTCTAACCCCTATACTAAGGAAACATGCTGCTGTTTTTGGAGATGATTTGGGAAGTATGAAGGGAATCACTGTGACATTGAACATTAAACCTGGCAGTCCACCAAAATATCTGAAAGCCCGAACTGTGCCATATGCCATCAGGCCAAAAGTTGAAGCAGACCTGGAGCGCCTGGTCACCAATGGAGTCCTAATACCAGTTACCCATAGCTCATGGGCCACTCCTATCGTTCGAATAGTGAAGAAAGATGGCTCTCTCCGGATTAGCTGAAAGATTTGTGCAGACAATGAAAAACGCTTTGAAATCAGCAAAGGGACAACACTCCATTCAAAAGCGTCTGGATACCTTCTTACTTTCCTATAGAAACACACCTCATGCTACGACCCAGGCTTCCCCAGCCTTTCTAATGATGGGACGACAGCTGCGCACTTGCTTTGATCTGCTGAAACCTTCTGAACCCAGACAAACTGTGCAACATCAGCAGCAATATCAAGTAATCAGACGGGCACCCAGAGCAAAAGACTGAACCTTTAGCCCAGGGCAGCCAGTTTTGGCTCGGAATTATACTTCCAGAGCTAAATGGGTCCCGGCCACAGTCATCACTCAAACAGGACCTGTTTCCTATACAGTCCGGACTGCAGAGAATCTTACCTGGCGGCGACATGTAGATCAGCTGTTGCCAGGTCATGCCAGTCTTCAGGACTGCAGTTGAGGGGTCTGACTTCACCCCTCCTGGTGAGACACCGAATCATGAGTCACCTGTTCCTGACTGTTCTCCTCCATTACTGCCGGCAGCTGAGATACCCCTTTGCCCAGCACGAGCTGATACCACCTCCTCACCTGTTCGTGCTGCGGACCCTGAGCCCCTAGTACTTTCGGGTGCAACAACACCAGAAGTTCGCCGTAATCCACCTAGAGACAGAAGGCCTCCTCATCGGCTGGATCTTTAGTTAGGGCGAACCCACGGTTATGGGGCAAAATAATCCCCAGGGTTTAGCCGGGAATGGAGGCAGTCTACCCTCCTTCTCTAGTTTAGTGTGTGTTTTATTTAGGGGATGTTCTTATTAGGGGGGAAGGAATATGTTGTGTATTTGGTTGTCATGGGTTTTGTTACTATGGCAACTGAGTTAGACTATTAAGGGATAGCTCAGCCGGTTTCAACCGGCTGAGTGAGCTCTCTGTTCCTGTAAATAAAATGGAGGTTTTGGTTAGCTGTCTGCTCTCTGGCCTCAAATGATTGCTTCCTACACCGGCTGCCCTAGGACATAACACTAATCCTCTTCCCCTCCCGCCTGGTCGAAACAAAGAGCTTTAGCCTCGGGAGTGGCAGCTGAGCCCCTGAGCTGGGCCGCCAGCTGGGATCGGGGAGCTGGCTCAGACCGAATGCCGTAGTACACGGGAGCTCAGGGGGGTGCCAGGACGGGCCCGAGGGACTCGAATGGCCCATGAGTAACAATGCACTCGCCTACAGATCCCAGCTGAGCAGGTTACGGGCCCGTCTTCGGGAGCCATCTGCTCTGTCAGTGGAGCGATGGCCATTTACACCAGCTCCCCCAGAAGAGGCCGTGGGGGGAGGGAGGCTTTCATCCCTCCGTGGCTGGTCAGGATGGGGTGACCTCTCCTCTGTGCCTCTATGGTGCCAGCTCTTCTGTTACCCTGAGGTTACACCACAGCCACGTCTTCTACAGAAGCTGGACGGGGTCTGACGCCGGGGGCACCATCTTTTCGTTCATTTAAACTCATCAGCTAATTCACACGTTAGCTTGTCAGTTCTCGGGGAACTCATTCAGCATTCCAAGAGCAAGTTCTACGGGACAAGGTGGGGGAGGGAATGTCTGATTGGACCGACTGCTGTTGGCGAGAGAGACACGCTCCTCTTCCAGTCTGAGAGCGAGTGCTGTAATTCTGGGCAGGGGACAGTGTACCCATCACACCGGGGTGGAAATCCCAGCCTCCTCCTGTGGGAAACTCGACTTCTCCTCAACGCTGGGACCGCAAGTGGCACTTCTGTAACACAACGCGACGTCGGTGCTAGCACAGAACCTTGAGGCATCTGCTGGTGACCGTTTTGCCAGGATGAAGATGGACCATTTGCTCCCATTCTTGGATTTTTTTTCTGTCTTTTAACCATTTTTAGATTAAAGGTGCTGTAGAAAAACGTAGGCTAGACAGGCCAAAGGGGGGGGGGAGTTTGAGTAGACGGAGACAGATGAAGACCCCTGGGTAGTTGCTTTGGCTGGATGTTCTCACTCATTCAGACCTTGGCTCATTTCATTTCACCAACTACTGCTTTCCTGCCTCTGCAGCCATGTTCCCTATGGGGATGGGTTAACTGCCTTATATAGGGACGGAGGCACATCACATCTGCCTCTGATAGGTTCCCTCGAGGGGGAAGCTACTTAAGTGATTTAGGCACCAAAGTTCCATTGACTTTCAACCTGTTTAGGCATTTTTGCAAATCCCACTAGGATCTTAGTGGCATCCTCAGGCACAGGAATATCTTTGCAGGTGTGGCCCACAGAGCCAGGGGAACATTGGTCTTCAGACTGCAGTTTGCCTAACCAGGCCTTTATGAGGGACCTAGACAAATTAGAGGACTGGGCCAAAAGAAACCTGATGAGGTTCAACAAGGACAAGTGCAGAGTCCTGCACTTAGGATGGAAGAATCCCATGCACTGCTACAGACTAGGGACCGAGTGGCTAGGCAGCAGTTCTGCAGAAAAGCACCTAGGGGTTACAGTGGACGAGAAGCTGGATATGAGTCAACAGTGTGCCCTTGTTGCCAAGAAGGCTAATGGCATTTTGGGTTGTATAAGTAGGGGCATTGCCAGCAGATTGAGGGACATGATCATTCCCCTCTATTCGACATTGGTGAGGCCTCATCTGGAGTACTGTGTCCAGTTTTGGGCCCCACACTACAAGAAGGATGTGGAAAAATTGGAAAGAGTCCAGCAGAGGGCAACAAAAATGATTTATGAGGAGAGGCTGAGGGAACTGGGATTGTTTAGCCTGCAGAAGGGAAGAATGAGGGGGGATTTGATAACTGCTTTCAACTACCTGAAAGGGGATTCCAAAGAGGATGGATCTAGCCTGTTCTCAGTGGTACCAGATGACAGAACAAGGAGCAATGGTCTCAAGTTGCAGTGGGGGAGGTCTAGGTTGGATATTAGGAAACACTTTTTCACTCAGAGAGTGGTGAAGCACAGGAATGGGTTACCTAGGGAGGTGGTGGAAACTCCTTCCTTAGAGGTTTTTAAGGTCAGGCCTGACAAAGCCCTGGCTGGGATGATTTAGTTAGGAATTGGTCCTGCTTTGAACAGGGGGTTGGACTAGATACCTCCTGAGGTCCCTTCCAACCCTGATATTCTATGATTCTATGATCCTCAGGCACAGGAATATATTTGCAGGTGTGGTGCACAGAGCCAGGGGAACATTGGCCTTCAGACTGCAGTTTGCCTAACCAGGCCTTTCTGAAGTATGCTTTTTTGGTGGGCAGCAGATCGCCGCAGAACTGCCAGAAATGATACAGCCACAGCGTGTGTCTGAGGAGAGCAACCTAGCAGTTGCGGCCACTGATGAGATGAAATTGGTTGGTGCGGCTGGATACGTTTGTCTAAAGGCATCTAGAGGTCGCGTTAAGGTTCTGTGCGTGGCCGTAAGCGTGTGTTCCAATCATCCCCAGCTTTTGGGTTAGTTTTAAAATTCATCTCCTGCGTTTCCGGCATTGCTGACCTCCTACAGGGGAAGTGGGAGGAAGAGTTTGTAGGATGTCAGCCTGTTTCTATACATTTCTACAAAAGAAACAGATCCCCGGACCCTTCATTCCCTGTACAGCAAATCGCTAATCCTGACACTCTCCACTGGGCGGAGGTGGATGTTGTTCCATTCTGGAAGGAAGCAGTTCTCGCTGGTTCATGCAGGCAGCTGAAAGAAAACGCCAGCTGGCTTCATTGTCTGTGCAACGCAAAAGAATTCAGCTGACGGGGTGGATTTTCGAAGGGGTCACCCGACGCGCCTGGGAACGAGGCACCTAAGTGCGAGCTGTGCCTTTGAAAATCAACCCCTACAGCGAGTCACTGATGCTCGGTGTAGGGTGTCCTCTGGATAAAGCTTGCCCTGGTCTTCTCGCCGCCGGGCACCAGAAAATCACTGATCCCAGGCCCCAAACTCTTTTTCTGCAGCCAGATGCTTAAGAACATCCCCTCCTCTTACTGTTTTGTAGGTAGGACCCTGAGCTCTTCCAGCCCAGGGTAGGGTTTCCCATGCACTTTGCACTGTGCAACTGATGACACGAGGGGAAAGGCAGGGGGAGAACCAGGCCCTTGATGGAGAAAAGTGAGATTTTAATGGATCGAAATGGGTTCTTACATTATCTGGGGTGGTAATAAGAGTGCCGATCTCTGCTCTCCACTGGCCTCTTTGACTGGAAGGAAACGGACCCCCCCCCCCCCTCCATCCCCGTCTCCAAGGTGAGATTAATGGAACATTGAAGACTCGTTCTCAGATCGATCAGTGTCTGCATGCGGCCTGGCTGGGAGCTGGCACCCTGGATGGCAGCTCCGTGGCCAGCTCTGTGCAGTCAGTTACCAGACTTATGGGTCTGGGAGGAGAGCGCACGGCTCACCCGACTCCTTCAGACCAGGAGGCGGCATTGAGGTTCATTCGTGCCCAGCGGTGAGTTCCTGTGAGCGCGCAGGGGAACACAGCTCCTCTTTAAAGGCCAGCGTGGGCTCTCAAGTCAGCCAGCATTATTTATTATGTGCATTACGGTAACATCTAGGCACCCAGTCATGAACCACGGCCCTGGTGTGCTAGGTGCTGTACATTATTTATTAGGTGTATTACAGTAATGCCTAGGGAGTGGCCCATTTGGTTTGTACATATAAGTTCTTAATATCTGGGTGTGTGGGCCATGGTCGGGTTGAATTCTAGCAATAATTAGACCATCCCTGACCGGTGTTTGTCTAACCTGTTCTTAGCGTACACACACACACACATTATATATATATATATTCCACAACCTCCCTGGGCAATTTATTCCAGTGCTTAACTACCCTGACAGTCAGGACGTTTTTCCTAATGCCCAACCTAAACCTCCCTTGCTGCAATTTAAGCTCATTGCTTCTTGTGTGGTGAGGGGCGGAGGATTTAATTTGTGCAAAACATAGAGGGGAAAATACCTGGAGAAGCCACGAGCGAGAGCAGGCAAGCTGCTAGCACGGCTTCCTTTCTGCCCAGGGAAGCTGGGCCCCGGCACGGCAGGGAAAAGCACAGGGAGGGTCCACAGAGCTTCCCGTTGGCACTCAGGGCTCGGCTGCCTGCAGCGTGCAAGAAACCCCCCTGCCAGCCCCGGGGAGCGGCATGAAAGAGCCTCGGGAAAAGCTCCTGGGACGTTGGAGTTTGGGGCCTGACCCCGTGAGCTGCTCCTCGTGGTGTTGAGAGCGTTCAGGCACTGGCTCGGGCAAAGCTGCCACCGCTTTGAGTGGGCACTGAGGGCGGCTGCAGGGTTGGCACCATCTGTGCCGGGGGGGGGCACTGGAGTCCCCCCACTGCTGTTTGCAGGCTCTGCACTGTTAATGCCCAGACACTGTTCTGAGCCGCATGTGCCCAGTGCTGGGTCGACATCCCAGGAGGTGTCACTCCCCTGTCACAAGGCGGGTGCGGCATGGGGGTTGGTCCTGCTTTGAGCAGGGGGTGGGACTAGATGATCTCCTGAGGTCCTTTCTGACCCTGATAGTCTATGAGAGCATGGGCTTCCTCACGCTGCTTCGGCTACGCACCTCCACCCAGGGGCTCCACCCTCCACCCACTTCTAGGGGCTGGCCCGTCTCCATCCTTGCACAGCTCTGGCCTCTCTGCTCAGCCTGTCGGGGTGAATTCACACCCACGAACAAATGGACCGGGGTTGCCACTCATAACCCAACATCCCGGACCTCTCTCTGGCCCGGTGACCTAGAGATGCAAGGCTCTGTACCCCATTCCCCCCTAGGGTGACCAGATGTCCTGATTTTATAGGGACAATCCCGATATTTGGGGCTTTTTCCTATATAGGCTCCTATTACCCCTCAGCCTCTGTCCCGATTTTGCACACTTGCTGTCTGGTCACCCTATTTCCCCCACTCACCATGCTGAGTTACTCCACCCAGCCCCACGGAAAGCAAGGCTGTCCCCTGTTCTTAGCCTACACCACCATCTAGTGAAAAAACACCGGAACTGGAGCCGGTTGAATCATTGGTCCCCAGTAAATTATTCAGTGAATTTTGCTCCTTTCTTCCTCGCATATGGTCATCACTCCTGAATACTCACCGGCCCCCTCTCCGGTTGTGGGGCTAAAGGTTCACGCTGCCCATTCTCTATGGAGGGCGGAGGGCGGTTTCCTACGTCGCGGGATGTTGCTGGGGTTCCCTGGCTGAAACCCGGACGAATAATGAAGAACAAATCACCCAATTGGTACGTGACCGTGAAGGGTGAAGAGACATTCCCCAAACACTCCTTGCTCAGACTCTGCTCCCGCGGGCGACGCTGAGCCGTGCAAGGCCGGGGGCACTGCCCACATCCCAACCCGCTCCGTGCACAGAACTCCCTGTCGGGTTGCCCATGTGAATACAGATGCGTCCGAAGTGCTGCTGTTCTTGTATTCTTGGCTTTTTCCTGCACGCACGCTGCCCGTAAACCCCGTCCTCAGAACACGCCAGGAAGGAGGAAATGGGTGAAGCCAAAGGAAGGTTTCACTGGAGCATGTTAAGTTTCTCCAGCCACGAAGAACAAGCATGAGGCTTGTCATAGAATCATAGAAGATCAGGGTTGGAAGGGGCCTCATGAGGTCATCTAGTCCAACCCCCTGCTCAAAGCAGGACCAGCCCTAACTAAATCATCCCAGTCAGGGCTTTGTCAAGCTGGCCCTTAAAAACCTCTAAGGATGGAGATTCCACCACCTCCCTAGGGAACCCATTCCAGTGCTTCACTGAGGAGCTGAGACATGCAGTTGGAGGGAAGGAGGTGGGGTGTATGTGTGTGCATATGTGTCACAGCCAAAATCAGAAAAGCAGGTAGTGTACTGGTACTCTAGCACTGAGCCTAGGACTTTGGAGATCTGGGTTCAATTTTTTGCCAGGAGACGGCAACACGCTCATTGGTAAGATGATGCTCAGAGAGAGTGAGTCTTTTGGGCAGAGTGCTGGCTGGAAAGAGGTTTGAAATTCTGAGCAAAGAATATACTCCATGTTGTTTAATTCCTCCTTTAGGCAGGGCCTTTTTGTACTGTCCTTGTAAATAAACAGGGTTGCATCAAAATACATCTGACTTCCTCATCCATTTCTCCTCTCAACAGAAACAATCCACAAGACCTCAAATATGGGCTAAAAAGGTGTAACATTATTTAAAGAACAACAAAAAAGACTAAAAGTAAAGTTCCCAGGAGCCAGCACCGTGTGTACATTTCCCCTCTAGTATTCTGCATCAGCTCAGGGAACAGCCTGGCTGCTGAACTTTGCATGCAGGGAGGGTAGTTAGGCAATTGAAGGTGCTGCATATAGAAAGCAGCAGGCTGCTAACTACATACAGCACTGAGATTTGGAAGCATCCCCATTCTGTCTGTTCTGTCTGTTGAGTCTCAGGAACTGAGTTTGAGGAGCTAACCTGGGTCTCGCCGCAGATGGGATGGGACTCATCTCTGCGGTTTCTGGTTTCTCATGCATCCTGACTTGCCGGACAACTGCTGACCTTTCTGCTCCGGATCTTGTCTGCTGCGAAATGCCAGCCAGCTGCGGAGATGGGGGTAGACTCCGAGGCTGGCACAGAGAGATGCGCACAGAGAAGGGACTCTGGTAGAAGGGATACAAGGTGCTAATTCTGGGTAGGGGTGCATAGAAGGGGGTGCATTGTCAGGTCTGCAGCATGCATCCCTCTTCCCCCGCCTCGTGGAGAAGCCCAGCAGAGGCTGCTGAACCTGGGCAATGGCCAGCGTGTAAGAAGGGGCAGGGGTGGCAGGTTTGTAGATATTTTGGTGGTGCCCTGAACCTGCCCCTGCCCAAACTCCACCCCCCCACCTGCCCAAGGCTCTGGGAAGGAGTTTGGGTGAGGGAGGAGGTCTGGGGTGCAGGGCCTAGGCTGGGGCAGGGGCTTGGGGTGCAGGCTCTGGGAGGGAGTTTGGGGATGGGAGTGGTGCAGAGGGATGGGGTGCAGGGGTGAGGGCTGTGGGGTGTGGCTGCAGATGAGGGGTTTGGAGTGTGGAAGGGGCTCAGGGTGAGAGTAGGGGTATAGGGGGTGAGGGCTCTGTCTGGGGCTGGGGATAAGGTGTTTGGGGTGCTGGAGGGGCTCAGGGCTAGGGTAGAGGGTTGAGGGTATGGTGGTGGGGGGGTGAAAGCCCCAAATTTTGGTGGAGCTGGGCCCCTGGCTCTGAATATTGCTGGTGCCCAGGCACCACGTGGGTATGGAACTCGCCGCCTATGGGAAAGGGATGGTCACTGTGACAGGGTCTGCGTCTGTGTCGAGGGGTGGGGGGGAATCCCAGTGTTGATTATTGCTGATCAATACTGGAGCTGGGTGGGAAATGTTTTTCCTGTCCTGCAAGAGTTTTCAAAAACTTTTCCTGTCCCAACATTGATGAAAAGTCAAAAATCTTGAAAATGTTCACAAACTGATAATGGGGGAGGAGAGGGGATGGAGTGAGTCGGCTGGAATGTTTTGTTTCAATGTTGACACTGAAAAAAAATATTTTATTGGGGGGGTTATGACTTACCTGAAATTTCAGAATGGAAAAAAGTCTCGTCAGAAAATTCCTGACCAGCTCTAATCAATATGGTCTTCACGTCCGTTCCCCAGCCCCTGGGCTGAGGGCAGCATCCAGCGGGATAGAACAGGAAAGATGCGTCCTGCAGGTGCTGTGATTCCCCTGGGGAGCGGATATGGAGATCAGTCCCTCGCCGTGGGGCTCTGTTGTAGGGCGTGAGGTCTCTGGTCATGCTCACAAGGTCTGTGTGGCGCTAGACCAATCTATGGGGGCTGGGTGCAGATTGCTTTGCTAGTCCCAAGCGAGGCAGAAACATCTGAAGCCCAGAAACGTGGCCTACGAAGGGTTGGTTCCCTCCCCACCCCGCTCCTTAGGGCCAGCTCCGTCACTGGGGGTCAGACAGAATTAATCAGAAGTCAAACTGGTGCAAATAAACCGAGACGGTTCCCGGACGAGTTGCTGTCATGAGAAATGTGTCAGTGGCTGTCACCAAAACACATTGGCTTCCACCAGGTTTAATTAGACGCTGTCTATTATCGAAGCTCAGGAAGAGCCCGCCCAAGGGCAAGCAGAACGGACTCTGGTTGCTGGGTTTCAGGGGCAGAATGTCACCAGCCGTAACCCTTTGCCGGCTGCAGATAAAGGCAGCTCCTAGTGGGCGCACATTTAGCTGGCAGTCTGGAAAGAACCGGGGCTCCGAAATGGCTTCTAAACTGGTGAGAAATAGCCGGTGTGTTCATGAAACCGTGTTGGCTTGTCTTGTGTTGCACTCGCTCACAGAGAAACTAAACCGAACAGGCTCTGCTGTTTATAGGACCTAGGGAGCTGCTACTCCAGACTCAGCCGGGGGAGCCCACAGCACTAACACACCTGCACTGGGATGGATTCTGAGTGTGCACATGGAAAAATCAACTGTCCCCGCAAGTGGCGTTAGTTGGCACCCGTAGTACAGACTTCTACAGGGTGTGTAGCTCTGTGGTAAAGCATTTGACTATCTCCCAAGAGGTCCCTGATTCAAATCCAGGAGCTGCCTTTGCAGGGATCAGCCTCAATGATCAAGTGGTCCCTTGTGGGCTTGAAATGAGTCAGCTGGGGTGAGTGAAGTCCCTTGTCACCCGTAAGGGGGTTCCCTCCCGATCAGAGGTGAGGCACATGGTGTCACGGCACCTGAGGCTGCTGCCGTGCAGCGACGCAGAGGCCTTTGCCAGCATGAAGGGCCCAAGATTGGGCCGGGGGAGTTGACCGGCGAATTCCTTTTGATTTCAGTGGGGCAGAGAGTAAGGTTAGGGGTCTGGCTGGACACTGAGGAGACCCCCCCAGCTGCCACAGACTTCCTGTGTCCTTGTGAGCAAGTCACTTTGAATACAATTTTCAAAAGTGACTTCGGCACTGAGGAAGCACCTAACTCTCATTGGCACCTAGGCTCCTACCCTTCTTGGTCAGTTTTGAAAATGAGACTTAGGCACTTTTGACCGTTGTACCCGGGCTTTGTGCCTCAGTTTCCCTTCTGTAGAATGGGCTAATAACCCTGCCCTGCCTCGCAGGGGTGCTGTGAGGATAAATACGTTAAAGACTGTGAGGTGATCTGATACCTTGGTGACAGGGCCAGATAAGTACAGGTGACTGTTAGGATCAGGATTCACATTCACACAAACAAAGTTGAATGAATAAACACTCCCTCAAGCCCCTTGTTTTTCAGGGCTGTGTGGACGGCCCTGATCAGCAATGCGATGGATTCACACATGGGCTCTGGAATCTAAATGGCTCAGGACTGATGCTGATTTATGGGCCAGATCTTGCCTGAACGATCCTTTTATGGTCTTGAAATAACACAGGATCTGGGTGTTTCGCTATTTCCACCACCTGGGATTGAGAAGACCTGATGTCACAATATTAGCTCAGTCCTGTTTACGGAGCCTATGGTTAAAAATTAAAAAAAAAAAGCCCTATGCAAAACCAGGTAGACAAGGAAGCCACAATGCCAGTGATTGGATTCTTGCCTTGGCAGTAGGAGAGGGGGAGAAATTGCCATGATTGCAAAGTTGGCCTGGATAATACCCAGGTGGTCCTGAGAGCGCATTGCTGTTTGGGAAAAGTGATACCTAGACCTCCTTCTGTCCTGCTGAATGGATTAACACTTGCACGTGACCCAGTTATTTAAATGTCTGATTACTGGGCATTTCCCCCTCTCCTGTAGAAAGCCAAGGATATTTATTGCAATAAAAAAAACTTCAAATCCTATGTCAATGCCGCCCGGTGAATGCCAATTTGGCATGGACTGGACAGTGGCTCTGGGAATTCCGTGGGACAGAACCCGCTTCTGATCCTGTGAATTTCATTGTGCACGTACCTCAACAAGCAATGCCTGGTTTAAAACGACCTCTGTATGCCTGGCCATCTCTGCACATGCTGAGGCCCTGCGACAGAGCCCAAACGAATTAATCCTCTCTTCAAACAGCAAGGCCTGCAAATTGATCTCTGTTGTATTTGTAGGTTTCGGATTTTAGATAAAATACACAGAGGTATATTAGAAGCCGTCAGTATTTTTGGCAGGTTCATTTCAACAACTCAGCCGGTGATTAATAACTTTGATTAAATACTTTACATTTTCCCTGGCTTATGTTCCTGTTTTTCCGTTTCTAATCTGATCCAGTCTCTGTACCCTCTTTGTTCTAGGATGACCTTTGAGAGTCCAGCCTGTCTTGCACACAGTTCCACAGCTGGGTTAGGAGGGGGTTTCACTGGCTGCATGAGCTCCTGTTGACAAACTGATTATTCCCCCTCCCCCCTCCACGTCTATTTCATGAAAAAGTGCTCAACGCCCGGCTGTGTCAATCACCGCCGCCAGACACCACCAGACATCAGAAGTTAAGCAGATGGAGAATTCACCTTCCGTAGCTCTAAAAGATCAAGTCCCTGCCATTTGAGCTAACCTGCCAGCTGTATATGGCCTCAGGGCATCCGCGGCCTGTGGGGTATTCGCTCAGCTTCAGCAGCCATCCTTTGCTACATCCATAGCACGCAGTCATGAGGGTGAGGTCCCATGAGACCCATGTGGGATGGAGACAAAGGCTGGTTTAGCCCCAGGGGCGTCCCTTGTCCCGTGGGTGGAGGGTGGTTGGAGGAAGGGAGTGAGGTGACGAGGAATCTGTAAAATGATCAGAGTTCAAGTTTGGGTTAGAAAAGCCTCTGACCCCGGTGGATTTTCCCACCGCAGCTGGATCCCTCCCAGGTATTTGCGCTATGCAGCAGGGCCGGCAAACCAGATCAAAGAACCCGCCGGTTAATCTCCCCTCGGTTGCTGTGTTAAGTGGTTGCCAGCATCATAACATCCCGCAGGGCCGGAGCAAAGGGAGACTAGCTCCTTGGCACTCTGTGGGGTCCCTCCCGGCTGGCAGCAGGGAGCAGAGTTTTATCCCACAGGCTGGAGCGAGCGGCGGAGCCTGCAGACGGCGGAGGTCAACGGGAGGGCTCATACAGGAAACGCTCTGCTCATACAGAGGCCAGCCCTCAGCCGTCCGACAGCTCTGTACACGAGGCAGGTAAATATTTCCATTGCCCTGGGATGGGTGAGGCCCTGTGCAGCGTCGGAGAGGGAAGATGGAAGGAGCTTCTTTCCCCGCGCAAGAGCTGGAGGCCGGATCGTCCCCTATCCATAAGGGGAGCCGGCCGAAGGGAATCCTGCATCCCTCCTGGTTGGTCAGCAGGAGTCTGTAGGAGGGGTGTATGTCCGGACCATGCTCCCCCATCCCCGCCCAACCGCTGCCATCCTGCCCAAGCCAGGTCAACTCGGCCTCAGCCATGCTCTGGCCAAGGCCCCTAGTGGTTGGTCTTGACACTGCCCCACTGTGGATCCTGTTTCTGGAAAGCCTGCCGGAGTCGATACCTTCGCAAGCCAGTCCCCGCCTCCCGCTGACGTCCGTCCGCGTAGCACCTGCTCCAGAAGGGGAGAGGGAGGGGGCGATGCTATAAATGCGAAGGGGACAGAACTGAGCCCTGGAGCGTCACTTGTGCCCTGGGATCCTTCGCCGCGTTTTAGGATGGAGCTGCCCCGGGCGCCCTGCAGAGCTTGGGACGTTTGTCTCCTCAAAGCTTTGCTGGCTGAGTTTATGGGCACCGGGATCTTTCTCTTCGCCGGCTTGGCCTCCATCACTCCTTGGACTCAGCCTGCAGTTGACCCAGGGAATCCAGGCATCACTGCCCAGAGCCAGTCCTCCGGGGCTGGTTCTGAGCCGAGCGGTACCGTGTCCTCAGCCGTTGCTGCCACCCCCAGCCTGGGGGACGTGGGGACGCAGGCTTCTTGCAGCTTGGCCTCCCCCAACCCGCTCCACGTGTCGCTGGCCTTCGGGAGCTCGGTGGCTCTCATGTCCTACTGTGCCTTGCCCCTGAGCGGCGGCCACCTGAACCCGGCAGTGACCGTCTCCATGCTGGTGGCTGGGAAAGTGAGGCCAGCCTGGGCCGTGTGCTACATCCTGGCACAGCTGCTCGGGGGCATCGCCGCCTCGGCTGCCCTCTACGGGCTGACTCCAGAACACGCCCGGGGGCAGATGGGTGTCAACAAGGTGAGTAATGAGTCCCAAGACCCTGGCTCTTCTAGGAGAGGTCCCAGGCAGGAGGTGGGCCATGTGCATTAGAGACTGGCCTGGATCAAATCCAAGTCTGTGCACCCTGGACTGGGTGCGAGGGGGCCTCTGAACTTGGTGTCGGAACCAGGTTGTTCTGACCCTCTCGAAATGACACGGTTTGGCTTTTCATTTCAAAACAGTGTTTCATTTTGAAATGTAATTCGGTTTACAAACCAACTGACCAAATAAAAAACTAGAGGCTGAAAACCACCCAAAGTGGAGTGCAAAAGCTGAAAAGAATAGTTTGGTTCCCTTTTTTCCCCAGCTTGTTTCAGGTATTTTTCAGTCTGAAAATAACGTTTTGTTGGTGTTTTTGTTTATTTGTTATTTCAGTCAGAGAAAGTGAAAAAAATCCAGTTTTGGTTCAAAATGAATAATTTTTTCCCCAGATTTTTTGGCTTGGTGACTAAACCGAAAAAATAAATCATTTGCTCAGCTCTAGTGTGTTGTTTGTTTCCAGACACAAAGAGCAAGCCCCAGGAACAGTTCCAGATGAAAAGAATTTTAGATTAAGGAAACCAATCAGAAATTAAGGTCTCCCAGGGAGAGAGCACAGTGTGTGTGTCTGGGGTGAGAGTCTGCACTGAATCCAGCACACAAAGGATGCCTGTCGCTGCAGACAGGAACGCCCCAAAGAGTGCAGAACAAAAACGGGGGTTAGGGGCAGGTCTGCACTTAAAACGCTGCATTGGCATGCAGCTGCACTGCCGTAGCGCTTTTAATGAAGACACTGTAAGCCAACAGGAGAGAACTTCTCCAGTTAGCTTAGTCAATCCACCCGCTGTCTGCACTGGCGCTTCGGTTCATATAGCTACGTGGATTCGCATCCCTGAGCGATGTAATTATACTGAAGTAATTTTGGAGTGTAGACCAGGGCTAAGATAAGAGCCGGGCAACATTTTTCGGCTGCCCAAAACCTTTTTTCAGTGAAAAGGGCCGGCTCAGCACAACACCAAAACATTTTGCAAATTCATGCCAGTTTCACCACATTGTTTGGGTAAAAATAAAGTGTGTGCCCCTTCCTCTGAAGATTCATCCGTTCCTGGTTGGGACAGGAAACTGGGCTGGGGAGCCGGGAGGGGGTCTCTTCCTGCCATGGCACTGCCTGTGTTCTGGGGGTGTTGAAGCCAGGTCCAGTAACAACTCTTGCGATATGGCCTGTCACTCTAATCGGGTGCGGTTTTGTCCCCCTGGTTCGGAGCCCTTCCGTGGAAAAGGATGGTGGAATGTTCCAGAAAGCTCTCCCGCCAACGCAGTGCTGTCTACACCAGGGCCTAGGTCGGTGTCACTGCATTCCTTGGGGGGTGGATTTTTCACACCCCTGAGTGACATAGTTCTCCCGATGTAAGTGTGTAGCGTAGACCTGGCCTGAGTGTTGCCAGGCTGCGTCAGTCCATCGAGCAGTCGCGGCTCAGCTTGCGATATGGTCACCCTACTTATCATGGAATCTACGAAGAGCCCCCTCTGCCTGTCCGGTCCTCAGCCTTTGCCCTGAGAGGTGCCTAGTCTGTCTTGGGCCCTTTCTCTTGTGCCTTTTTGTTTTAAGAATCCAAGGACTTTGGATTTTTGTTCACCAGGGAATTGGTGAAGCCTTCCCAGGAAACCCAGGGAGGGAAAGTCTGGGAGGGGAAAGGTGGGGGTATGGTTTATTTCCCTTTGTGTTAAGACCTAAGGGGTTTGGGTCTTGGGTTCCCCAGGGAAGGTTTGGGGGGAATGGAAAGTGAACCAAAACACTATATTTTGGTTGGTGGCAGCGCTATCAGATCTAAGCTAGGATTTAAGCTTAGAAGGGTACATGCAGGTCCCCACCTTTTGGACGCTAAAGTTCAAAGTGGGAATACTACCTTGACATGGTAGTAGGCACCACACAGGGCAAAGGCTGAGGCCCGGACAGGCAGAGGGGGCTCTTCGTAGATCCCAAGGTGAGATGGGACCCCCGCAATCATCCAGTCTGATCCCTGCACCGCACAGGCCAGAGAACGTCCCCGGAATGATCCCTGGAGCAGACACGTCAGCAGTCATTGGCGTTGCCTCTCCGTTTGCAGGCAGGGCGTGGCCTCCATTTGCTAGAAGCCTCTGGGTTTGCAAGGGGGAACCTCTTATTGCTGGGGTGTCTATGGGAGGACGCAGCCCCTGCCCTTGTCTCCTATCATGAGAGTGATGGCAGACGGGGTCACAAGCTGAGGGGCTGGGTAGCTCTTCACGTCGTGTTACTAAATGCCCCCTCCTCCAACCCACCGGAATCCCCTCCCAGGGCACAGTGCCCTCCCTCGCCGACCCACCTCTTCCTGGCCCACGGGCCTGGTGGCAAGGTGCCCCACTGTCCCCTCCCTCAGCCCCGCCCCGTCCCCCTACCTTTCCCCTCCACATGACTCCTCATGCCAGGGCAGGTCCCAGGGCTGTGCAAACAGCTCCCGTCCCCCCGTCGCCTGCCCTGCCGAGCTACCTGCCTGAATACAGAGCCCGCCCCGGGCCCCTGGCACCCTTCTTCTTCCTGCTCCCGCAGCCACGCGGGTTGGCAATACAGCAGCCTGCCAGCGCAGAGCTCCCTCGTCCCAGTCCCCTACCAGCCGCCGTTACTGACACCTAGGTACTGTTTTTTGCTGCCCCCGTCACAATTTGCTACCCCCACCAGCCCCCATCCTCAGGGACAGGCCAGAGCGGAGGTGTTTGGCAGAGCAGAGCGCGGGGGTGGCCTCAAGACTGGCCCGGGCAGGGGGAGCTGCAGATCAGGATTCAGGAGCATCGGCAAAGGTGGGTTCCCACCTGAATTGCAGGGGGTTTCGCAGGCCAGGAGAGAGGCACGTTAGCAGAAATGTGCGAGGTCTCAGGATTGCAATAAGCAGGATGACTGTATTTCCCAAAGGGAAAACACGACACCACACGGGGCGAGCCCAAGGCTCCCCCCCACATGCAAGGGTGGCCCGAACCACTTGCCTGAGCTGCCCCCCACAATGGGGCTGGCCCCAGCCATTCACCTGAGCCCCCCTCCCAGGGGGCTGGCATTGCTGCCCTACCTTTGAGCAGGGGCTGGGACTAGATGACCTCCTGAGGTCCTTTCCAACCCTGATAGTCTATGATTCTAACCCCTGTCATGAAAATCTCCAAAATTGAGACCCAACCCTTTGGAAAGAAAGTTGGACTTCGCACAGAGAGTGATGTGCATGAAGTCTGCTGCTGCCTCCCAACATTGCCCCATGAGACTGAGTGCCACAGACAATCCACTTGTTCTTAGCATTTCTATAAAGCTGTAATGACCTTTACATTAATTGCCACATAACAAGGGATTGATACAAGACCCTTTGCAGATCTAGGGATTAATATCCCTCTCCAGGCTAGGACAGGGACTAACTGGAACATCTACCAGGTAATACACCCAGTGAAACCCTGGCCTTACTGAAGTCAATGGGAGTTTTTTCCCAGTGTCTTCAATGGGGCAGGACTTCCCCACCATCTCAATCTGGTAGTCATAGAATCATAGACTATTAGGGTTAGAAGGGACCTCAGGAGGTATCTAGTTCAACCCCCTGCTCAAAGCAGGACCAACGCCAACTAAATCATCCCAGCCAGGGCTTTGTCAAGCCTGACCTTAAAAACCTCTAAGGAAGGAGATTCCACCACCTCCCTAGGGAACCCATCCCAGTGCTTCACCACCCTCCTAGTGAAGTAGTGTTTCCTAATATCCAACCTAAACCTCCCCCACTGCAACTTGAGACCATTTGCTCCTTGTTCTGTCATCTGCCACCACTGAGAACAGCCCAGCTCCATCCTCTTTGTGAACCCCCCTTCAGGTAGTTGAAGGCTGCTATCAAATCCCCCCTCACTCTTCTCTTCTGCAGGCTAAACAAGCCCAGTTCCCTCAGCCTCTCCTCAAGAGTCATATGCCCTCCCCCAATCATTTTCATTGTATGTACAGCAGCTACTATTAGCTTTTGGAACCTCAGCCTGTAACTCACTGGTGCATGTGTTTACCTGCTTTCACCCTGCAAATCACTCTCATTCCCCCTCCCTCAGTTTGGGATGGGGTGAGCTCCTCACACGAGCCCAGCAAGAGCTGAATTAGGCCAACTGGGCCCAATCAGCTAACGAGGCTGCAAACAGGGGGAGCGTTAGGCTGGAGGCAGCTGATTAGGAACAGACTCACCTGTGCAGGAAGGGGCAGGGCTTGTATAAAGCCAGGTAGTTGGCTGCTAGTAGGGGTTTCTGCTGCTGAAGCAGGACAGTCACTTTCTGGGATGAGGGAGGTGTGTTTAGGGGTTTGCTGCTGGAAAGGCTGAGGGGAAATAGGCTGCAGTCACTCTGCGAGTGGAGGGAGTTGGAGGCTGGCAAACCTGGGGGCAGGGGGCAGCTGGCTATGTAGGAAGAAGCCCAGGGAAACAGCAGCAAGCGCTAGGACTGTGGCTGCTTGTTACAGGGTCTCTGGGCTGCACCCCAGTGTAGAGGGCAGGCCTGGAGTCCCCTACCAGCCACTGGGGAGTAGCCAGGGCATTGGAGGCATCAGCCAGACAGCAGGTCTGGAAAGGCTGCGAATTCCCTGGAAGGGGAGGATTTTAGTGACTTTGCTGCAGGGCTAAGCCCCAGAGAGGAAGCTGCAGGCCTGGGAGTGAGCTGGACAGCAGAGCGAGAGATCAGGGGAAGAAAACACTGAAGGGAGAGTGCAAGCTGGCAGAGCTAATCCCCCAGGGCAGCCAGCAGGGGGTGCCATTTGCAGTGAGTGGACCTTGTGATATAGTGACCAGGACGGTGGTAGTGACTGTGAAATGCTCAGGGAGAGAGAGGCTATAGAAATCAACTCCATAATAATGGGGGATTTGAACTAGCCCCCTATTGACTGGGTACATCTCATCTCAGTATGAGATACAGAGACAAAGTTTCGTGACACTTTAAATGACTGCTTCTTGGAGCATCTAGTCCTAAACCCCACAATTCTTGATTTAGTCCTAAGTGCAGTACAGGATCTGGCCCAAGAGGTGACTATAGCTGGATGGCTTGGTAACAGTGGCCATATTATAACTAAAATTTAACATCCTAGGGGGGACACCACACCAGCCCCCTATGGTAGCATTTAATTTCAGAGAGGGGAACTACACAAAAATGAGGGATTTAGTGAAACAAATTAAAAGGGACAGTGCACAAAGTGAAATCCCTGACAGCTGCATGGAAGCTTTTTAAAGACACCATAATAGAGGCTCAAATTAAATGTATACCCCAAATTAAAAAAAAACAGTAAAAGGACCCAAAAAGAGCCACCCTGGCTAAACAATAAAGTAAAAAAAAAAACGCAGCGAGTAGTAAACAGGCATCTTTTAAAAAGTGGAAATTAAATCCTATTGAGGAAAATAGAAAGGAGCCTAAACTCTGCTAAGCGAAGTGTAGAAATATAATTAGGAAGGCCAAAAACAAATTTGAAGAGCAACTAGCAAAGACTCAGAAAGTAACAGCCAAATTTTCTTGAAGTACATCACAAGCAGGCAGCCTGCTAAGCAACCACTCGGCCCCCTGGGCAATCGAGATGCTAAAGGAGCCCTCAAGGATGACCAGGCCATTGCAGAGAAACTAAATGAATTCTTTGCGTCTGTCTTCATGGCTGAGGATGTGAGGGAGATTCCCCAACTCGAGCCTTTCTTATCAGGTGACAAATCTGAGGAACTGCCCCAGATTGCGGTGTCATTAGAGGGGGTTTGGGAACAAATTGATAAAATAAACAGTAATAAACCACCAGCACCAGATGGTAACACCCAAGAGTTCTGAAAGACCTAAAACATGAAATTGCAGAACTACTAACTGTAATCTGTAATCTATACCCTATCATTTAAATCAGCTTCTGTACCAAATAACCGGCGATTAGCTAATGTGATGCCAATTTTTAAAAATGGCTCCAGAGGTGATCTTGGCAATTACCGTCCGGTAAGCCTGACTTCAGTACTTGGCAAATGGGTTGAAACTATAGTAAAGAACAGAATTATCAGACACATAGATGAACATAATTTGTTGGAGAAGAGTCAATGTGGTTTTTGTAAAGGGAAATCATGCCTCACCAATCTACTAGAATTCTTTGAGGGGGTCAATAAGCATGTGGAAAAGGGGATCCAGTGGATATAGTGCACTTAAATTTTCAGAAAGCCTTTGACAAGTTCCCTCGCCAAAGGCTCTTAAGCAAAATAAGCTGCCATGGGATAAGAGGGAAGGTTCTCTTATGGGTCAGTAACTGGTTAAAAGATAGGAATCAAAGGGTAGGACTAAATGGTCAGTTTTCAGACTGGAGAGAGGTAAATAGTGGTGTTCCCCAGGCATCTGTACTGGGCCCAGTCCTGTTCCACATATTCATAAATGATCTCGAAAAAGGGGTAAACAGTGAGGTGGCAAAATTTGCAGATGATACAAGACTGTTCAAGATAGTTAAATCCACAGCAGATGAAAAGAGTTACAAAGAGACCTCACAAAATTGGGTGACTGAGCAACAAAATGACATATAAAATGATGGGGTCTAAATTAGCTGTTATTGCTCAGGAAAGAGTCAATGTGCAGTGGCAGTGACAATGAACAGAATGTTGGGAATCATTAAGAAATGGGTAGATAATAAGATATCCTATTGCCTCTATATAAATCCATGGTACACCCACACCTTGAATACTGCGTGCAGATGTGGTCACCCCATCTCAAAAAAAATGTTGGAATTGGAAAAGGTTCAGAAAAGGGCAACAAATATGATTGGGGTATGGAACGGCTTCTGTATGAGGAGACATTAATAAGACTGGGACAAAAGATAACTAAGGGGGGGTATGACAGATCTATAAAATCATGACTGGTGTGGAGAAAGTAAATAAGGATGTGTTATTTACTCCTTCTCATACAAGAACTAGGAGTCACCAAATAAAATTAATAAGCATTAGGTTTAAAACAAAAGGAAGTATTTCTTCACACAACACACAATCAACCTGTGGAACTCCTTGCCAGAGGATGTTGTGAAGGCTAAGACTATAACAGGGTTAAAAAAAACAAAACACCTTAGAAAAATTCATGGAGGTGAGGTCCATCAATGGCTATTAGCCAGGATGGGCAGAGATGGTGTCCCTAGCCTCTGTTTGCTAGAAGCTGGGAATGAGTGGCAGGATAGATCACTTGATGATACCTGTTCTGTTCATTCCCTCTGGCATTGGCCACTGTCAGAAGACAGGATACTGGGATGGATGGATCTTTGGTCTGACCCAGTCTGGCCGTTCTCATGTCCTTAGGCACTGATGTGATAAACATGAATAAGAATTAGAAAAAGGGAAGGGACAGAGGATGCGGTGTCTTTGTGATCATCTGTACAGGTGCAAGGGAAGGTGCTGGCCAGGTGTGCCCATACAGCTCTGGGCAAAGGGCTGATGTGTGGGTATGAATTTGGGGGTGGTGGTGTGTGCCTCTCTCTCAGAGCGTGGGGCCAGTGAGTGTGGAACTACAGTATATGGAGGAGAGGTGTTGTTGCATCTATGTGATTGCACACTTGTAAGCTGGTTTATGGTTGTGCGTGTGTGTATTCACACATAGGTGCAGGTTGCCGAACGTCTCTGGTGATGATAATACTCATACCTAGGGCTTTCCATTAGTATAGCTTAAAGCCCTTTACAAGGAGGTCTGTATCATTATCCCCATTGTACAGATGGGGAAACTGAGACACAGAGCAGGGAAGTGACTCCCTGAAGGGCAGCCCAGCAGGCAGTGGCCATGCGGGGAACTGAACTCTGCGTGCCAGTCCAGTGCCCTCGCCCCTGTTTGTAAATGATGGTGGAAGAAAAGAGTGACAGTAAGGCACCATTGCTGCCAGGGCATGAAGGGCTTTGGCCTTAACAGAAAATCCTCTGGCCAGCAGCTGCCTGGGCTGTGGTAGCCTGCCCTGTCCTCCTATGCTGTGAACACCCCTGAGCTGGGAGCACTCCCGAGGCATTATCTGCACTGGTGCCTGCCATTCCCCATAGCCAAGCAGAAGCCGGAGCCTGGCCCAGCAGAACCTCTCCACCTTGTAACACTGTTGTTGTGTCTCCGGTTCTGAAAGCACAGCTGGCTCCGGGGGTCTCGCTCCTGCAAGCCCTCGGCATAGAGGTGATCGTCTCCTTCCAGCTGGTCCTCTGCATCCTCGCCACGTCCGGGAGCAAGAGAGACCCTTCCAAGGGTGGGCACCTGGTCATCGGGCTCTCTGTCATGCTGGGGCACCTGGTTGCAGTGAGTACTTTGGTCACATCAAGCTAGCAGCAGCTCGTCCCTTTCAGGAAGCCTGGTCCTGCAGGCCGCCCTTGGGCAGAACTCAGCAGGGAGTCTTTGGATTTGGACTCGTGGAGCTCATGCTGCAGGGCTGTAAAACTGCTGTGGAGACATTGGGGCCCGAACGTCTAGACCGCAATTTACAGCCCTGCAGTCCACGCCCGAGTCTGCAGACGCAGGCCTGCTGCGGGGGTCTTATTGCACCCTAAGGTGTTGGGCTGATGCATTTGCAGAAATTATCCTGCTACTTGGGATCCTGGTGCTCCCCCCCTTCACCCCCGCTTGACAACTTCTGCAGCCTCCGTGTTTATCTTGTGTCTCTGTCACTCTTTCTCTCCAGATCGGTTACACCGGATGCAGCATGAATCCCGCCCGGTCACTGGGCCCCGCTTTGATTACTTTTGAATTTGCGAATCACTGGGTAAGGGAGCAATTTCCATGCCGGGGTTAGACTGTGCAGTGCTTCAAGTCCGACTCTTTTCCAGCAAGCGACTGTACAAAGGGGTCTCTGGGTTTATTGATTACTCAGATCAAGTGTGCCCAGGTTCCAAGTAAAGCAATAGGTAATTTCTAGCTACCAGAAATGCAAGAACCTCCTGGGATCTGAGGGTCAAGCTGGGCCCTCTCCTTTTCATGCATTATCCCCTGTAATAGAGGCAGAATCAGGTCCACTGGAGAGAATAACCACAGCTGGCCTTAAGAACAGAGCCTGATTCTGATCTCCCGCTGGTTCCATACCGGTGTCACTCCATTTAGTCCAATGGGTCGTGCCTGACTTACAATGGTATAGGGGAGCATCTAATCAGGCCCCAGCTCCCTGGGAGATGAAATGCCAGACAGTTTCAGTGAGGATTGTGTTAACTTTGCCGCTGCTTTGGGCAAAGCATGGCGTTTTTAGTACCACTGCTGACAATGCTGCCTTTTCTTCCTCTGTTTGAGACTGATGACGCCAATTTCCTTCATTGCTTCATGAGGGCGACAGAAAAGTGCTTCCCGCGCGGTGGGTTATTAAAGCTCTCAATCAGGATACGTGCAGAGCGCAATCCTGTGCAGGCTTCCCCTGTTATTCATGTCTCCATAAAAAGACTCAACTTGTAAGGGAATTGGAGGGATTTAAAAGAAAAAGAAAAGGAAAAGGCAAAACACCCAATTGTTGCAAATCTCATTTGCCTTTTCTCAGAGACTCTTAGACCCTGACCCCGCTGGACTCAAAAGGAGTGTTGTTATTGACTTCAAGACCCTGAGATGTTCTATGTTTGAGTCGGGGGCAGGTGAAGGAACTTCCACAGCTGGGGAACCCCTCACAAAGTGACCTGTGGGTGTGATTATACTTCCCACTAGGAGCTGGCCCAAGCGACTACAACAAGAGAAACAGAGCAATTTAACTCAATGTGAGAGACAGAGCAATTCCCTCTGCTGAAGTGGTAGATGCCTGTGACCTGCAGCCTCAGCTGGTGCAAATAGGCACCTCTGCATTTGTTTTAATGGAGCTGGGCTGATCCACACTAGCTGGGGATCTTGCCTCGTGTTTTCGGTGCTGATGATCCTGGGTTCTCCCTCAGTGGCGACCGTGGCCACAATGACACGCACCAACCTATGTTAAAAGGACGTTAAACGGTGCTCATTTCAAGCCCCTGCTCCAAAGCATGGAGGCCCTGGAGCTTCTCAATGCGACGGCGCTGGGAATTGTTTTAACAGGAGCCAAGCAATGTATTTTCCCTGAATTTCATTCTTAGAAAGGGCTGAGCCATTTTTGCTGAAACTCCCCCCTCCAACATTCAGCCATACTACATGAGGAATGTCAGCATGAGCAATAAATGTTTGGCAAAGATACAAGCAACTCTAACCACTAAAGGGTCTGATAATGGAAAGTGTCAGGCAACCTTAACTATAGGCACTGCTAGCATCTCTGCCTCTAATATAGACGGGTGGGGTCAATCCAAACGAGACAACACTGCTCAGATTTCTGAGTCTCAATCTTCAGTGCCTGGCTGTGGCCTAGAGGTGACAGAGAAGCTGGAACAATTTTTTATCGTGAAGGTGCTGAGAGTCAATGAACCAAACTCTAAACCCTGCATACGATGGAAACCGCTTCAAGCCAGGGGGTGCAGCCCCCCTAATTCCAGCACCTTTGAGAGAAGGGTGACATTTTTCATACCAAACATTTGTTTGGTGAGAAGACAGATTCAGTGACATTGAAACGGTTAGCAAATTTGTGTGGGTTTCACGGAATTGTTTTAATTGAAACAACCGCCACCAAAAAGAAAATTCTGAAAAACTGAAATATTTCATTTTGACATTTTTTGAAATGAAACATTTCAATTTTTCAGTTCGAAAAGATTTTTCTTTCAAAATTTCATTTCATTTCATTTAAATGAAATAATCAACAACGTTTAAAAATGCTTGCAGCCAAACCGAAATGTTAAGTCTGGGTCAAACAGAACATTTCACTTTGACCCCAAATGAATTTTTTTTATACTTTTTTGATTTGACAAAAATTCTGAAAAAGATTTGTTTTCTGTTCGAGCTGAAACAAGGGATTGGGTTGTTTTTCCCCAATTTTTCAGAATTGCCAGCAAATCAACGAGTCCGTTATCCACCCAGCTCTGCTGCAGACCACGAGTCACCCGCTAAGATGATATTGTGAATGCGTTTGAACGATCAATGCATTTGAGAACGTCCTACCTCAATTTGCTCCCAGAGAAGGAGATTGCTATAGCAACCTGGACAGTTTGCTCCAGGCAAGCATCCAGGAGCAGCGGAAGTGCCCGAAAAGTTGGGGGGCCCACAGGTGCCAGAACTGTGATCCCGCCTCCTTGTGCCACACTGCCCCTTGTACCACCCCTTCTCTCTAAGACCCGCCTCCACGCTGCCTCTCCCCCCCCCAAGACCCCGCCCCCTGCTCACTCCTCTCCTCCCCCATTGCTTGCCCTTATGGCTAGTAAAAAGTGAGAGGGCAAAGCCCTATCCCCCTCCTGTTCCGGTTCCCCTGCAAGCGACCCAGCCCCGGCAGGCCCAGAGTTGCCCACTCTCATTAACATCTGTGCTCCTGCTCTCTGTGCAGGTTTTCTGGCTGGGCCCGCTTGGCGGGGCTCTGGCCGCGGCCGTTCTCGACGAGCTGGTGCTGGCCCCGACAGGCAGCGGTTTCCGCCAGCGGCTGACCAGGCTGCAGGAGGGACCAAAGGCTGAGCACAAGCTGCAATCCAAGGCTGAGAGCACCCCCCAAGAGATGGGATTGAGCGAGGCGCCCTGAGGAGCAAGGGCCGGGATGTACCACGAACAATGCAGTCTCGTGGCTGGGGACTGATGGACCATGGGAAGCGTCCAGGATGCTCCCTGTCGCTGCCCCTGTGCTCAGAGCTGGGATATTTACTAGGTTTAGATCACTGGGGGCATATTTCTTTTGTTGTCCTCTGAAACCCAGGGTGGAAATGGTTTGATTTTTTCATGCCCTTCCCAGTTTGCTGCCCAGATTTCCCCCAAACCCAGCGAATTTTCCCAGCTCTTGCTCTTACTGAACTGGGGGTGTGCGCCCGTTACTTTGCTTTGCCAGTGAACATGCTGATATCGCTCCTCCTGGGAATCCCGACTTGCATTGTGCCCATTATCAGAGGGGTAGCCTGGATCTGTAAAAGCAGCAAAGAGTCTTGTGGCACCTTATAGACTAACAGACGGTTTGGAGCATGAGCTTTCGTGGGTGAATACCCACTTCGTCGGATGCATGTAGTGGAAATTTCCAGGGGCAGGTATATATAAACAAGCAAGAAGGAGGCTAGAGATAACGAGGTTAGTTCCATTGCCATAGTCGTGCTGAAATACCCAGGACATTTTTCATACTGAATAATCAGTTTGGGTTTTTAGTGGGAAAGGATGGAGGTGAAATGGCCCAGCTTTCACGTGCCTGTCTGTGTGAAGGTCTTTCAGCCCTCCCCGGCAGTGCCATTGTGTGTGGGACATCAGCCATATGCCCCCTGCCCGCCCAGACTTAATCAAGACACTGGATTGATGGCTCTTTGCAACCATCTGTAACCCACTATCCCTCCTTTGTCCTATGACTGTGTAGGTGTTAACTCTGGCCTCTTGCACCACGTGTTAACTCCCTATGTGTTCCACCCTCGGCTCCTTCCCCAGACCCGAAGAAGAGCTCTGTGGCGCTCGAAAGCTTGTCCCGTCCACCAACAGAAGTCGGTCCAATCAAAGAGAGCCCCTCCCCTGCCTTGTCTCCAGAACAGAAAGAGAAACCTGCCCCGGGGTATTAATGTCAATGAATGGAAGTGCTGCTATTCAAAGGGCACTGTCAGGGTAGCTGGAAGCACCTGTGGTGTTAACCCCGTCCATTGCTGGAATGAAAAGAATTCAGAGATATATGGGATTGTGCCAGCTGCTCCCGCACGAAGCACACCCGCCTGCTCACACCTATACACAGCACTCACCCACATGCACGACAACCAAAAACAAACAACCCCCTTCCCCCACAAGCTAACCAAGCCATCTCCCCTCCAGGCAGCGAGATGGGTCTTCTTGTCGGGGAGGAGATCTGACACTACAATGATGGGCTCTGGCATGACCCTCGATGCTTTTTACACTCACTCTGCAGTAAGTGCAGGGCTTTGCAGGGGTCGATTTTAAAGTTTAATTCGGGAAAAGTCTCTTTGAAACAAGGCTGCAATCCCCTACTCAGAGCCTGCAGTGGCCTAGAAATGACCCCGCTAGACCCCGATCTTTCCCCACCTGGCCCCTTGCGCAGTGACTCCTGCATGAAGCAAGGATGCAATCTTCGCTCTGTCTCCCCCAGCCAAGGGTTGACAGTCCCCGGAAGCTTTTCCCTGCCTCCAGAAGCTGGGAGAAGAGGACACTGCCTTGTCCTCCGGAGCCAGTGTCCCCTTCCTCATCTACCTCTCCCAGCCATGGGATGGGCAGGGGTCCTTCAACCCGTTCTAGGCTGCTGGGGTGTGACGTGCTACCCAATCGATCTCCCGGCCTGTGAACCTGGCACTTTCCAGCAGCACTGAATACACTAAAAACTCAAAGTGAAAATCTATGGAGAAAGGAATTAGCGAGATGCTCGGTTCCATCCGCCTAGGCAGTGCCTCTCTGCTCCAGAAGGGCAGCTCTTCACACCCCTTCAACCAGCATTAATTAACCCTTGCAGTCCCCTGTTACAGAAAGGGGTTATTAGCCCCTTTCGATAGACTGGGGAAACTGCAGTGCAGAGTGTGTAAGGCACAGATCCTCCAAGGGACTGAAGTGTCTAATTCTGATTGAAATCAGTGGGAGCTAGGCCTAAATGAATCTCCACCCCCACCCCCAATATTCAGAGCTAGAGGCGCAAACAGATCCCAGGACTTCTTATGTCCAGACCTCTGGTCTAATCACTAGACACTAAACTCCGCAGGCCTGCAATGGGCTCCGCCTGTTTTTCACCACCCTGGTTGCACAAAGGCAGATCTAATCATGTCACTCACATGATGGCATCTTCTCATAAAACTGTCCCCATAAATTACAGCCCTGAACAGCTCAGGGGCTAGGGATTGCAGGGCTTCTTTAAATAAAGCCCTGTCTCATTAGCTGCCTCTCCCAGGAGTGCATTGAAATGACTCCCTGCTGATTGAAATAAACGACGGTAGCCAAGTGCAGCTGCAACAAGCTAATCAATACAGCGTAACGTGAGAAATGGAATCGTCTACCCTAGCGTCACTCGCTATGTTTGGCTGGAATGAACTGGCCTTGTAGATCTACTGGTGTTTGAATTGGTTAAATCTTTTCCCCCACACATGCACAGGCTCTTAAAATGCAAGGACGGCAATGAGACTGAGTTATAAAGGTTCTGTCACTTCTAGGGCACCGGGTTGAGTGGCGATGCTGCCTGAAGGCTGTTGGGTGTCTGTAGGTGACATGAGTTTGGGGGACCCTCAGTCCAGCTCTGAGCAGACAAGGTGAACGACTCCAGAACGGACACCACATCTGGTGCTAACTGGTAGTAGAGAGACTGACACCCAGATCTCCAAACGTGTTTAGGTACCTAACTCTCTTTGACTTCAGTGGGAGTTAGGAGCCTAAATTAGACCTGAGCAAATAATTGAGCTAACCCCGTCTGGAGTAGGTTCTTCCTGGCATATTACCCTAAGCCGTTAGGGGACTCGCTTCTGGACGACAGCAGCAGTGTTCCCTTGGTGCTCTGGACTCCTGTTATTCATCTGGGGTTCACCATATTTATTAACTTTGCTCTGGGCGGGGGGACACCCGTGCTAGGAATAGGAGAGATCCTTGCCATGAGCCACTCAGTTCTGGGACTCGGCAGAAATGCCAGCAAAAAGGACACCTGTGATGTCCTTGTAACAATATATGTTTTATTGTCTGTATTACTAGTAACACGTAGGGCCCACAACTAAGACCCTGTTGTGTCAGGGGCTATACAGACACATAGTGACAGACGGCCCCTGCCCAGAAGACCTTATGGGCTAAATACAAATTGATGGGATGATAAATAATGCTGAGGGCAGGTCTCTGATACAGAGGGTCTGGATCGCTTGGTAAATTGGGTACCACTAAAGAACGTGTGTTTAAACCAGCCAACTGCAAGGTCATGCATCTGGGAACAGTGGGTGCAGGTCACATTTACAGGAGCAGGGACTGTGTCTTGGGATGCAGTGACTCTGGAAAGGCCTTTCAACAGGGGTCATTGTAGATAACCACCTGGACTTGAGCTCCCAGTGTGATGTAGCAAAAAGGGCTTACAGTGAAGGAATACAGAGGAGGAGAGGGAGGTGATACCATTATCGGATTAGCGTCCAGGGCTGCTGTCCTCACTTTGAAAAGAATGTTCTAGAATTAGAGAGGTTTCAGAGAAGAGCATGATCTTGAAAACCTGCCGTACAGTGAGAGACTCAAGAAGCAGAGTCAATAGACCCTATCAAAAAGATGGTTCAGTAGTGACTTCATTACAGTCCGCAAGCACCTACCTGGGGTGAAGACATCTGAAATTGGGGTCGGGGGGAGCTTCTGTCTAGCAAAGGCAGAACAAGATCTGTGGTCGGAACCTGAAGCTTGACAAACACAACCAGGAAATAAAGTATACATTTTTAGCAGTGAGGGTAATTAACCACTGAAATAATTTACCAAAGAGTGTGGTAGGGTCTCCACACTTGGAGTCTTTAAATCCAGTACGTCTGTCTTTCTAAATGACCTGCTTTGGTTCAAGCCCAAGTTATGGAGTTGATGCAGGAATCTCTAGGTGAAGTTCTCGGGCCTGGGTTTGCAGGAGGTCAGACTAGACGATTCTGTTCCCAGCCAGATTCGAGTCATTCACTCTCAACGTGTTTCAAAGTGACTGGCTCACACTAATGGCTCAGAACTTTCCCAGTTGTTTGGAAGCCAAGGAGCACAGAGAAAGTCCGGGAAAAACAATCAAATTTCTTCCTGCTTTTATAAACACTTTCCTTCCAAGAACAGCAGGGGTGGGTTTGAGACACTAGAGGGCAGGAGAGGTCTTCTCAATGCAGAAACACCAGAGGGAAAACAATCTCTTCCTACAAATCTGTTCTTTAATATTCCCTTGATCAGCTCCCTGCCCTGTTGCTCCCCAGCCTCTCCTTTGCGTGGGAGGAAGACAAGGAGACGTTCCGAGGCACGCGTCTTCTCTGGTCTCTGTTTCCCCACAGGACTACAGAGAGAGCTGCCTAGACAAGGCATCTACCGACACGTCTACTGGTCCCCCAGTTCATTGAGAAGAGTTGAGTGAGGCTCAAGGAATACAGGGGACCTGCCTAGCTGAGCTCACATGCGGGGCAGATGGCTGAGTCAGCCGCCGGCCTTTGGCCTTTACCGTCCTGCTGTCCCCTCCCATGCACAAAAGTTGCATCTTGGGAAGGTGGTGTAATAAGTACATGGCCACTGAGAGAGAGGACTGGAGCTTATCTGGCCCCCACTCATATATAGTGTCAGAACATGTCAGACCCTTTAGTGCT
Organism: Mauremys mutica; assembly: GCF_020497125.1. Taxonomy (NCBI): domain Eukaryota; kingdom Metazoa; phylum Chordata; order Testudines; family Geoemydidae; genus Mauremys; species Mauremys mutica. Next base: position 10,389,225 of record NC_059096.1, read on the forward strand.
GTTCAACCCATTTCACGGCTGCAGAAGCTAAGGGTCTTGACCAAGGTGACAGAGGAATTGTTTGGGGAAGCAGGGAATTGCCTCAGGGTCTGCCAAGTCCCAGACTAATACCCTGACCACTCCCCCATCCTTCCTGCTGTCGCAGCTGTTGTCAATACGCCGCACACCACATCCGACCTCAGCTCATGGCAACAGCAGAGCCTCAAACACCTACCCTCCCAGGGGAGCTTAAAGCAGATCAGCAGTTCCCATTCCATCAAGCACGCACGCGCATTCTAGGCGGTTGTCTCTCTAGTCCTACGGCTGTTGAGTGAATCCCCACAAACTGGCCGCCTCTCCAACAGGCCGACCTTATGAGCAACTGAGAACGGCCCGGCAAACATACCCAGCATGGGGCTGCCTGGTGTTCTTCATGCAAACTGTCCCCAAAGTGCTGTACATAGTTAAGTAATAAAAGGCAGCAGATGGTGAACGGTATGAATTACAGAATACAGGACGGGCAAGGCAGCTCGTGGGGAATAAAAGAAAGCATTAGCTCATCAGGTCACTATCGCAGGCAGTGGGGGAAGAGAGAGGTTTGCAAGTGAGATCGGAAAGTCCATGGAGCGTCAGTGGGGAAGAGAAATGGTTCCGAACAGCAGAAGCTGCAGAGGAGAAAGCACTTGCACTAACACTGGGGAGACTGAGGCAGGGAGGAAGTTAGTGTGGTGTTCGGTGCTTGAAAGAGACACTCTATTAGTTCCCAACTGCTTCTGTATAACAAGACACAGGCTTCTGCGGGGCTCCTTCCCCAGATTTCCTGTCTGCAAAGCTAAACCCCAGGAGTACAATGGGTGGGGAGAAAAAGGGGGTGGATCCAGGAGGTCGTCTGGCCACACCCATGGAAAGGTTTGGAAACAAAGAGGGTGATTCTGCCCCATGCTTTTCAAATCAACAGCAGGGGTCTGATCTGCAGCTCCATCCTCATGGCCACCCTCCTCTGTCCATCAGCTGGGACAGCACCAGCCAGGCTGCTGCGGGAGGAGATTAAGCCACAGCAGAGAGATGCTAAAGCAGCGGCTGGTTGCCCCTGAGACAGAGCTGGCGATGGGCCGAGTGTATCGTCCTGGAGCGCTTGCTACAGCCTGGGCCATCGTTACAAGGGAGCGTGTTGGTGCCCCGAGCGGGCAGGGGAGCCACAGAGGAGCACCTTATAGGTGACATTTAATTTAGGATGAAATTCCCCCTTGCCCAGAGCCAAAGTGCAGGGCCTGGGAAGCTCTTAAGTCTTGGGTTTTCACCCCTACTGCCTATAATACACAGTCTATGGGGCTGCCACAGAAAGCTTGGGACAGCTGATAAGGCAGGCTGCCTCCAGAGGGGGCTGGGTTTGTGCTCTGATGGTAGGGTTACCATCTGGCCAGTGTGACCAGCCTGGCCGGTTTCTTTCTGGATTTGGCAGTTGCTAGAAAAATAATTGAATCTGCAGGGGTTTTTTCCCCCCAGGGGTCTAGAGATTGACATTATTATCACACTACGCTGGGCTAGCTAATGTCGAAAGTTTCTGTGTCCAGCTAAAGATGCTGCAGTGTTTCCCCTGCCGCAGTTTAAGGGCTAACAGATCAAAACGGTTGAAAATACAGCAGGCGTCCTCCCGCCCCCGGGCGAGTGCGCCACACGCGTGTGCAAGAGGAGGTTTGAGTCACATGAGCAGGAGGAGACGTGCGAGGCATATTAAATAATGGAAGAGCAGGGCGATGGTACGAGAGAGCCTACTACAGCCCTGAATCAGAAACTCCACTTTCAATGACAACCGGCTAAACGAAACAGACTACAAAGATTGGCCGGGGAAAGTGCTGCTAGAACACCTGTTTGTTATCAGTGATGTTACCAGTCGTCTCTTTATGTGTTCTCTCTCCCGATACTGTAAGTGGCTATGGGGGGCTGGGGTTGCTGTGGGATGGAAAGAGAAGTCAGTTTACCTGGGGCCCTGTGGGGATGTTGGTGCAGGCAGTGGGTAGCGCTGATCATTGTCCCAGAGACTCCAGAGCGAGGGTAGTGCGGTGGTGAGGGCTTGAGCGTGGCATTCTGGGAGGTCCGTGTTGAAGTCCCTCCTGCAGGATTCTTGTGTTGCGCTTGGTCACTGAATCTCTTTGTGCCCCGGCTCCCCAGCTATAAAATGGGGGATAATAGCAGTGGCCTGCCTCCCACGGTGGCCAGAGAGTGACTCCGTTACATTGCAGAGGGGTAGCCGGGGGCCAGGCGGGCAGCCTAGGTAGATCCTTGCAAGGCAGCGTGACTAGCTGTGAGCTGCTGTAATGTGTCTATCAGGGCTCCCAGCTTGCAGGGCGGGAGGGATCTCATGGTTGCCAGGGGCTGTACGGTGTGTGTTTGGGGGAGGATGGTGCACTTGGGACAGTCAGGTACCTTCTGCTCTCCTGGCTGGGCTGGGTTTTGCAGCGGCAGTGGGCACCATCAGGAAGACATCCAGGGGACACCGAACAGCATGATGCACCGCCCTGTGGGCTGGTGTGAGATCCAGAAAAGCAAATCCCAGGTGCATTTCTCTTGGGCTTCACGTGGCATGTCCTGGCACAAGGGCCATGAGTGTTGAGGAGAAATGGAAGCAGAGAACATGCACGCTTGGCAGGAGCATTCCTCAGGCCACCTGCGTTTGCGTCCCCACCCCCCGCTTCCCGGTGCAAAGCTTTCCGGTTCCCTTCGCCTCTGGGAACTACTCTCATCAGCGAGCGTGGTTTGTGCAAGGGGCTAGGCGTCAGGACTCCTGGGTTCTATTCCCGCCTCCGGGAGGGAGCATGATCTTGTGGCTGAAGCACAGGACTACGCCTCAGGACGCCTGGGTTCTCTTGCCGGCTCTGTCGCTGACTCTGCATGTGACCTCGGGCCAGTCACTTAAACTCCTAGTCCCAGAGCTGAAAAGGTATTTAGGCACCTGGCTTCCCCTCATGTCAATGGGAGTTGGGTGCCTAAATCCTTTGAGGACCTGGGCCCTCAGGCCTCAGCTTTCTGTCTGCAAGGTGGAGATACTAAAACCTACAGCACCCCCCCTCCCCCGCCTTGTCCTGAGTAGGGTGACCAGACGTCCTGATAAAATTGGGACCGTCCCGATATTTGGGTGGTTGTCCCACGTCCCGACAGATCTTTGTCCCGATATTTTCTTCATCTCATCTTATCACCCTAGTCCTGAGTCTGAGTGACACTTGTAAAGTGCTCTGAGATCCTTGGATTGGAGGGGCTCAAGCCATGCAAAGTGTTACGGCTTTTTCAGGGCACCCAAGGCGATATCAGAATTCCCATGGTTAATGCTGTCCCTGGGTGGGGAGGGATTCAGCCCCTGGGGGAATCAGCTTCAGGAGGGGTTGTCTGGCGTGGGGGAGTCCAGGTTCAGAAGCGTGGCCGTGAGTAACCTGCAGGAAGGTGCTGGCGTAGCACACTGCCGAGGGGGGGCCGCTCCGGAGAAGACGGGTCTCCGTTACAGACACGGCCAGCTAGCTTTAGCTCAAGCTGCAGCAGCTCATGCAGTTAGCTCAGGAAGTGCAGTCTCCGGGGCGCTGGCCAGAGTCGTCCTGTGTAGGATGGAGGGGTGCAGTGGGGTTTTGGAAGCCGGCAGGAGGTGTCTGGATTGCAAGATGATTTAACAGCATGGTGGAGATGGGTTTAGGGGTGATTGTCATTGAGTGGAGGTTGCCTCCGTCTCCCCTCTGCCCAGCCTCTTTCTCCCCCTTTCCCTGCCCAGTTTGACACCCAATCCCTGCAGCAAAATGTCCCTTCCTTTGCATCAACTTCTGGTGTGGTCCAGCTCGACATACTGAACCGCGCAGGCTCCATCGTGCACTGGAGCAGGAGACCTGGTCGGCCCCATGGTGTTCAGTGAAGAGCTGGTTGTTGGGGCTGCTCCGTGGGGAGGTTAGGGAGGTGGTTGCCGTGGGGACCGCTGGGGGCTGGCCCACCACTGAGCTCCTGGGAGTGAAAGGAGGACAGAGCTGATCAGACGGGTTTGAGGCGAGCTTAAATCAGCCGTCTTTGCAATAACTTTCCTTTTGGGGTGAGATCCTGGCCCCACTGAAGCCAAGGGGAGTTTTTCCATTAACTTCAGTGTGGCCCAGGATTTCACCCCTCTGAAATTCACACGCACGCTTTAGGCCTGGAGCCAATCCAGTGAATCGAGATGTTTTTTCTCTTTCACCGGCAGGCAGGCAGGATTTATTCCAGGGCGAGAAACTCTCCTTTATTATTATTATTATTATTATTTATTTGTATTGTGGTAGCAGCTAGTCTCAGTCATGGGGCAGGGCCCCATCGTGGGAGGTGCTTTACAAAAACAAAACAAGTGGAGACGGTCCCTACTTCTTTGTGCCGGGCCTGGCCCAGTGCGGCTATTGTGAATGATCATGATCATTACTGCAGTCGCAGCCCAGGACCCCACTGAGATCCACGGGGCCAACACAGAACAAAAACGCAGCCGAGGCCCCATGGGCCGCAGCTTGCAGACAGGACGCTGCAGCGTTGGGAGTTATTCCTGCCGGGTACCGCAGCCTACGTTCAGTCAGGTGGGGCCTCGACCCCCACCTCCCCGCTGTGACCTCCCTGGGACACCCTTTTCAACACAAACGCATCCCCGATGCCTTTCACGTGTACATTCAGAGGCAAGCGAAACGGCTGGAAATTCCACGTGCGGCTGGGTGAGCCCTGAGCAGACCTCAGGCTGGGGATAGAGAGGCAGCCTGCTGGCTTCCTCCTTGCACAGTGGAAGAGGCTTGATTGATTAATGACTCGTTAACATCACCCTCACCCCAGCAACAAGCTGAGGTTCCTAAGAAGCAGTCCCCTCTCCCTGGGCCTCCCTGGAGGAGACAAGTCCCAGAGGCGGTGGATCGATGAGTGACTCTCTCGCCTGTCGGTCGTCTGCAGTGCCAAGCGGTCCCGAAGCGGGCAGGCTCTCAGAGGAAGCGAGAGGGGAAGAAATGAGAAAGGACAAGAAGAAACGTCCCCCTGCCCTCCCCTCCGAGCTGCACCCTGCAGTTCTCTAGAGCCGGCGGGTCTCCCATTCTGCTGCAGCTACCCACCAAGTCCTGCCCCTCCTTAGCTTTCGCCTCTGAGCTGCTGTTTGAAGGAAGAGAAGGCAGCTGCCTGCTGCTCTGTGTCTGTGCTTGTGTGGGGCCCTGCATCTCTTTCCCTCTGTTTCTCTTTTCCTTCTCTCCCCGCTCTCCCTCTGGCATTCCTCTGTCTCCTCTCTCCCTCTGAATCAGCAGCCCAGCTTCCTCCGAGGACTCAGACTGGCAGCATCTGGAGCCCTGCCCAAAACAGGGCTGGGAGGATGCTCGAATCCAGCCGCTAGCAACATCGGAGCAGAAAAAATCAAGCAGTCGGAAAGCACCGCTGCTCCGCAGTACATCAGCTCGGCAAAGTGGGCAGCCTTGTGCATCGGGCGCTAGTTAGCCGGCTGCGAGCTGCCTCGCCTGGTTTTCTGCTCTCTCATAATCTCATCGCTGTTCAGTGTGTGTGTGTGTGTGTGTGTGTGTAGGGGGAGGACTTTATTTCCATTGGCTAAGCTCTCGCTTCCCACCCACATCTCTTCCACATCACCTTGGTGTCTCCCTCAATAAAACCAGCCCTCCTTATCGCACCGAGGAAATCAAGAGCCAGAGTTTGAATGGATTTTATATAAATATTTACCCCTGCTAGGCTAGCACTGAGCTCCTAGGAGAAACTCCCAGCAGCTGGCCTGATCCTCTCTTCCTCGCTCCTCTCCTGCTCCCCAGAGATAAGGGGTGCAGCCCATTGGCAGGTGGCGGTGGGGAGACACAGTTCTGCCTGTCTAGAGAGGCACTGACCTGAAAAATAGTGCCAGGATTTTAACAAACTACCCCAATGGATTTAAAGGACACCACCAGTGAGGGCAGCATGGGAAGCCTGGAGCCCTCCAGCATCCAGATGTTTGCCAACACTTCCTCCCTTCATGGGATCCGCTACATTTTTGTCTATGGGCCGGTGACGATACGGCGGTTGCTGTGGACCGTGGCCTTTGTGGGCTCGCTGGGTCTCCTCCTAGTGGAGAGCTCGGATCGGGTGGCTTTCTACTTCTCCTACCAGCACGTCACTAAAATGGACGAAGTGGTGGCCAACAGCCTGGTTTTCCCCGCCGTCACCATCTGTAACCTCAACGAGTTCCGCTTCTCCAGACTCACCACCAATGACCTGTACCACGCTGGGGAGCTCCTGGCTTTGCTGGACGTGAACCTGCAGATTCCGGAGCCCCACCTGGCCGACCCGGCTGTCCTGGCCGCTCTCCAGGAAAAGGCCAACTTTAAGCAATACAAACCGAAAATTTTCAACATGCAGGAGTTCTTGGGGCGCGTGGGGCACGACCTGAAGGATATGCTGCTGTACTGCAAGTTCAAAGGTCAGGAGTGCAGCCAGAAGGACTTCAAAACTGTGAGTATGGATGGAGCTTCTGCTTCCTTTCTCTTCTCTGGGTGTGTGGCCGGGCGTGGGGGGTGGAGAATCCAGCAGGTGCTTAAGGTGATGCGATCAGGCCAAGGGAGTCAGGATGAGTCGAGAGAGAACCATCTCTGCTCGGTTCAGGCTTCTCTCACGTGGTGCTGGAAAAGAGGCAGGCAGCCTGTTGAGTTGAAGTTTGTTTGCCAGAGGCCATTCATACTGGTTGATCGTCCCTAGTAGGTTAGCAGTTCCCAAGGGCGGCTTGTTGTCAGAGCTGTGATTTGGACGGGCCCCTGCTGACACACCTAGCAGACAGCGTGATCTGTGGCTGGCGGGCTGCGGTGGCAGGCCGATGCCTTGGGCTGGACGGATGCTAGTGCAAAAGGCAAGGGTGCTGAGGTGGAGAGAGGTCTGAGTGCAACTGTTGGGACAGCAGCCTCTGCCTGGGTTTCGTGGTTTTGATGGACCCGCGGTTTGTGGCCTCGTCATTCGAGGCGGATCCTGCGTTGTCGGCCTGCGATTCTGACTCTGAAATCCTTGGCGCGGTTGCTAGTTTGCTGTGCAGTGCGGGTCCTTTCCTGCCGCTGCGTTGGCGCGAGAGGTAACATGAATCCCCCAGACTCAGCTACGGTCCCAGTGCTGGGTCCATAACGAGCGCCTGAGTCCGGGGAGAGTGAGAGAAGCAAACGGCTTCAGAGTATTTGATTACACCCCTGACAGTGACTGACACTTGCCTGCGGTGTTTCACGGACGGAAAGCAGCCGCTCTAAACACAGACACACGCACGTCGCTCGAAAGAAAGCGTGAATTCCTGCGGAAGGGAAGGTGGTGACCGTTCTGATTGCAGAGGGGCCAGGCTTGCATGGGGGATGCTGGCATGGGTGAGAGAGGGGAAAGAGGGTTTCCAAACAGTGCCTGTATTTTTTTAAACATCTGGTTTGGTTGCCGTCTCAGAGGTGAGTGCTAATCATTTCTTGCTGGGGTCTGTGCCGAGCTGTGATTCGCATCGGCGCTCTCCCGGTCGGCTTCTCTCCTTGCCGGCTGAAGCAGGTTTTGGGAGAGTTAAGAGTGCATAAAGCTGGTTGCTTTCAGACATTTGTTTCTGCAGGATGGACACTGTTTGCCCTTTTTGCTACCGGTTGTCCCGTGGGTACATGGCATAGTTATATTAGCATTGATTGCTAGGTTGTCATAATGGACTGCACGCTGTCTTTTGATTTCATGGGCATAGGGACCATGTCACCTCTACAAATGCAATCTTTTGTCTCTGCTACTTTTGTATCTTGCGGCTTAAGCTGACTTGTGCTACTGGCACATGGCTGTGAGGTGGAGAATGTTTTCCTGGCACATCCAGGTGGGGAATGTTGTATTTTATGCAGCAGTAATTGGCAGTTTCCAACTCATGATCCCCCTTCAGGACCAGCTACCTGGTTACGAGCAGGAATTGGTGCTCGTCGATCATTAAACACAGCTCGGATTGTTCAGAGGTGCATTAAGTCAGGACAGGCACGAAATCCTACGCTGTTGCCTGGGAACAGACTGGAGTGTGTGTGTCAGAATGGGGATGGGAGATGTGTGGGGGTGGGGGTGGGAAGGAGAAGCCCATATGAGAGTTCAAGCCATAAAAGTATCGTTCAAGTCAGCCGTTGGCCTGAGCCGAAAGTGATCCCTGAGCGAAGTCCTCAGGCACTGGGAGTGCTCGTCATCCAGATCCCAACAGTGCATAGGGCTCTTCCCTTGAGAACAGGCCGCCCCAAACCAGATGCAGACTCACTGTTATGCAGCAAGTGTCTATTAGCTGAGAGTGAAAGTCCCAGACACTTACGGGGTAACGTTTTCAACGCGTCTCAGTGACTTAGGCACCTAATTCCCATTTTCAAAACCAGGGCACTTAGGAGCCTGAATGGAGGTCAATGGGACTTAGGCTCCTAAATCATTTGATCCCAGATTCACAAAGGCATGTAGGTGCCAATGCCATAGAAACCAATGGGATTTAGGCACCCAAATGCCTTTGAGGATCTGGGCTTTAGGAACTTTTGGTGATTTTACCCAAAGCTTAAAATCCGGGGGTGTCACTCTGGAATGATGCATTGTGTTTCTATGCTTGAGTTTCCATAAACACGGTGATTTCCAAAAGCACACTGACCTTCCACGGGCTGCCACAGAACGCTTAGTCTGCCAAAGGAGGCTAGGAGCAGGCAGGGCCTTTGCAGGGTAACGTGTCAGCCTTCTAAAGAAATACTGGTATTCTACAGAAGTGGCCCTGATGGGATCTCTGCTGTAGGATGCAGTTGTATGGGCCCTGCCTGAAGAATACTCTAGTTCTTTTAAGATAACCTTATCTTTGGTGTGACATGTATGGTGAAAATCTCTGCCCAAAAGCAAAGGCCTGAATAATGCGCTCCCCGGCCCCTTTCACCTACGAGTCCCCCCCACCCCAAACTAGAAGTTGAAGGCTGGTGAATTGTAATCCGTGCATTTGATCGTCAGGATTCAGTGTGTGACCTGTTGCAAGCTACTGCTCCTTTGCCGGGTGTGCCATGTGGTTTCCTGGCATCGATACTGGAGTGGCGCTGGATGGAAAAGGAGGTGCCATGGTTTTAAAGGCTGGTTTGTAAATCACCGCGGCACATCCCTCATCTCCTCTAGGGCTGTTTTCCTTTTGCTACTGATTGTCCTGTGGACACGTGGTGTGGTGATATTAGCGCTGATTCCTAGGTGCTCATAATGGACAAGGCTCAGTTATTTGGTTTCACCTCTTGGGGGTACCTCGACGTCAAGCACAAGGCTGTGTCCTAATCAAATGCCCCACTCTGGAAACTCGCTCTTCTCGTTCTCTTGACCAAATTGCACATTTCCCAGTCCAGAGGCCAAAGAAACAGGAACCCATTAGCAAGAGGGGGAGGTCTGCACTGAAGTGCTGTGCTGGGTGCGAGTGTGGACAGCGTCTGCTCCCACACGCGGACGTGACAGCCTCACACGTCGTCTTTGCGCCGTGGAGCAAGGCAGGCAAGGGGAAGGCGTAGCCATGGTGCATGGAGTAGGGGGCTTTGCTCCATTCTGCTGTTCTCCCGGTTCCCTTCCCATGCTGGCGCTCGGTTATTTATTTAACAGGATTCCAGCTGTGTTTTCCGTACGCTCTGTGCTTCCTTCCTCCCAAGATACCGCCAATGCCTCCCAGCCAACGGTGAATCAGATTCTGGGCAGCTCGGGGTCGTGAATTCTTAGGCTTTCCTGCAAAGATGCATCCAAGTGGTTTCCTAAGGACTTAGCATCCTTCTCTGGGCTGATTCTGGAACTGGTGCGCAAGAGCAGCCAGCACTGTGAAAAACGGGAATCCCAGTGCTCGGCGACGCATTGACTATTAGGCAATAGCTGACTGTGGGGCATGTCAGGATCCCAAGCAGAGTGTTTGGGGGCAGAGGAACACCGGGGCGCCCCGTTGGGAAGAAGCCCAAATAAATGTTTTAGTCTCTAAGGTGCCACAAGGACCCCTCGTGGTTTTTGCTGATACGGACGAACACGGCGACCCCTCTGAAACCTTCCCCTTTTTGCAAATTTAAAACTGCTGCTCCTGCAAGGCCCCCATTTAAGCATGAGTAGGGGCTGCTTCCTACTGGCGTTTTTCTAGGGAGTGGGTGAGTGAAATAGTCCTGTGGTGATGCCACATTGCAGCTGCGGGACATTTTTGCCTTTGTGTCATGCTGATCCCAGCTGCGATGAGCTTGCAGCCGGGCCCCTCTGCGTGTTATGCCGCTGCATTCAGGGTGGCGTGGAGGCTGCAGCAACACTTCCCCATTGGGCCTAAGTACCTGCTGGCCATTCCCTTATTGTGCGGCAGGAGAGCAGAGTCCTGTGCCAGACTCCAGCATCAGTGCTGCGCCTCTCCAGAGGTGGGCAGGGGGAGAACCGCATGGGGGAGAAAAGAAACCCCAGAAGCCACAAACTGCAACAAGCTCCTGGTTGTGTTGGCAGAAACCCAGGCACCATCAGAGCACCGTGTGCCCGGGAATCCTTGGTACCCAGACATCGGGCAGTCGCGGGGGGTGTGGGTGTTTGTGGCATGTACCAAGTGGGGTGTCTGTGGAGTGTACCAAGTGCATTGGGCAGCATAGGGTAAAAAAGGGTCTCATGTGCAACCCTTATGCTGCTGAGACCCCTATGCACTCTGCTCTCGTACCAGGCAGGGTAGCTACAGTCCAGCGCTCTCAGCAATGCAGGATCAGGGCCCTCTGCACCCAGCGCCCAGCTTGGCGCTCTATCGCTTTGCTTCTCTAATGGCCGGACCAAGCTCGGTGATGGTTTCATGGGAGGACGCCTAAGAGCTGGGGGGGCGAGGAAGGAGGGGATCAACTACAGAAATCATTCAAGCCCTGGGAGAGTGGACAGACTAAGCCAGTGGCAGAGGGCAGACCGGGAAGGGGCAGTGCTGGAGAGGAGAGATGGCACAGAGGAGACAGGGGCGCAGAGGGCAGGGCTGGAAAATAGGGAGTGGTGGACCCTCTCCACCCTCTGTGTGCACGTGGGATGCGTGTATGGCCCATAAAGAGAGCAGTGTCACACGCGTCCTCGCAGCCATCAGCTCAGCTCGCCCAGCTACGCTGAGCACAACGGGCGTGTCAGGCAGCAGATCAGGTGCAAATACAGAGGTCATGAGCGCAGAACGGGAGTAGTATCAATGTTGTCTTGTATCCTAAGAGAGAGAACTGGGGTTTTCAGGAAATTATAACCACACATGGATTGAAATGCATGAAGAAATGGGATTTATCTAACGTCATTTGCTAACTGAGGACTGTTTTATACATACTGTTGAATGTGCCCATTTAGGTCAGTGGTAGCATTAAGACTTGGTGTGTATTTGTCTTTATTATACGTGTATTTATTTTCAGTACAAATGATCATCAGTAGATAGTCTCCTTACAACAGGTACTCCTCATGTAAATATTTCCATTGGGGGAAAAATCTACCTACTTACCTACCTACATAATCTCCAGATGTTCCTTTCTCACTCATTAACACATCTATAACGGTACTACTAAGCTGCTAAAATAGCCTTTTTTCCCCACTCTGATTACCCTCTCCTCAGCTTTTTTACGCTAATTCTTCATCCACTTTTGGAGAATCAGTTTTGGATGTTGGTTATTTGAGCTGGTTAAATATAAAAAAGAGTCTGGGATAAATTATTAATCAAAAATTGGTAAGACTGGCTCGATGATCTGTCTGAGGCGTTGTCCTAGGGAGCTAGCAATCCTCACTGGTGAGGGGAATCCGACACGAAGAAGGGTGCTTCTTGCACTGACAAGACTTGATCTCAGACCGATCTTCTAGGACCTACTACTGGTGCTCACTGATGACATTCTTCTTTAGCTCCAGTGGGAAAGTTCTGTGCTTTCGGAGCTGTAGTCTCAGAGTTCTAGTCCTGGTTCCCCACTGCAGAACGTGGACGCTTCACAGGAGATGCGGTGCAGCCACATGTGCCGAGTGGCACATATTTAAATGCAGACATCTGTTAATAGGCCCGCATGCATGATAAGCACAAAGGATCGGCATCCCACTGCACTTGCTGGGAGCATTGCCCTGCTCCCTTGCTGTGGGACTTTGGGTTGCTTGAAATGAGGCCGTGTCCAGTACAATGGTGCAGCTACCTGAGGGGATGACAAGGCTCGGGAGAAGGAGCAAGAGACCTTTGGACGAGGGAGGTGGGAGACACGTGCTGAGAACTGCATGAAGGGACCTTGCTTAGCTTTTCCTCAAACCCACCTGGACACCCACCAACTCTCACACACAAACATATCCTCCTGCTTACACAACACGCCCACCCACTCAGACATCTACCCAACACACACACCAGACCACATCATACATACATCCTCCCATTCTCACACACATACAAAACAACTACCCACAAGCTCACACACAAACACAGCCACCTGCTCACAGAGACACGATTCACCCACCCGCTCACACACACACATCAACACTAAAGCCCTATTCAAACGATTTTGCATACAGGCTGGCAATTAATAGGCAATATGGCTTACAATACTTGCTCAGTGTTTAGATACTACTGTGATGGGGATAGGTATGTCCCTAGTTAGGTTGAATAATAGAGACAAAGAAGGGTATGTCTACACTGCAAAGAAAACCCCACAGGGCCAGGTCTCAGAGTCTGGATCAAGTGCTATTTTTAGCCCCACAGCCCAAGCCCATAGCCTGAGTCAGTCGCCCCGGGCTCTGAGACTCGGTGCTTTTTTTCTTTGCAGGGTCGACATTCCCAAAGAGGCCTAGAAAGGTGAGATCCAGAATAAAAGCCTTCTCCAGTGGCTAGGCCTGGCAGACGTGGACTCTACCGCAAAGGGTCTGTCTACACTGGAGCTGGAAGCTGATTGAGCGAAAACAGAAGTGGAGCCGCGAGCAGTGGGCGGGGTGTCACGGAGTGTGGGGGGAGACTAGGCCCAGCACCCCCGGCTTCCTACGATTTACCATGACTCTCAGCCAGCCAGTAAAACAGAAGGTTTAGTTAGATGACAGGAACACAGTCCAAAACAGGTCTTGCCAATACAGACAACAGGACCCCCTTTAGTTAAGTCCATCTGGGGGCCCCAAGGAGGCCACAGCCCTGTTGGGAAGCCCAAGCCCCATCGGGGCCCCTCTCCATTTCTCAGCCAGCTCCCAACTGAAACTCCCTCCAGCCTCTCACTCAGCCTCCCCCTGGCTCCCTCCCCAGCCTTTGTCCTTTGTCCAGTTTCCCGGGCAGAGGTGTTACCTGGCCTCCAGCCCCCCTCCTGGGTTCTCAGGTTACATGCTCAGGTATCCTCCTTTCCCCAGTGCAGGTCATCCCAGCACAACTCCCCTGCCACCTTCCCAGGTCAATACTTCCCACTCAGCATTCACATAACACAGCCAGAACATTCCCACTTTGTCACACGGTGCCAGCTGTTCTATATCTGATCCCGACCAAGACCCTAACGATGTACTCGGGGCAGCGCACCTCTCCCGTTGCTCCTGGCTACACTTCTAGTGCTAGCATCAGAGTAGTTTCAGAGTAGCAGCCGTGTTAGTCTGTATCCGCAAAAAGAACAGGAGTACTTGTGGCACCTTAAAGACCGAGGGAAGTGATCATTCCCCTCTATTCAACACTGGTGAGGCCTCATCTGGAGTACTGTGCCCAGTTTTGGGCCCCACACTACAACAAGGATGTGGATAAATTGGAGAGAGTCCAGCGGAGGGCAACAAAAATGATTAGGGGGCTGGAGCACATGACTTATGAGGAGAGGCTGAGGGAACTGCGATTGTTTAGCCTGCAGAAGAGAAGAGTGAGGGGGGATTTGATAGCTGCTTTCAACTACCTGAAAGGGGGTTCCAAAGAGGATGGAGCTCGGCTGTTCTCAGTGGTAGAAGATGACAGAACAAGGAGCAATGGTCTCAAGTTGCAGAGGGGGAGGTTTAGGTTGGATATTAGGAAAAACTTTTTCACTAGTAGGGTGGTGAAGAACTGGAATGGGTTCCCTAGGGAGGTGGTGGAATCTCCTTCCTTAGAGGTTTTTAAGGTCAGGCTTGACAAAGCCCTGGCTGGGATGATTTAGTTGGGTTCGGTCCTGCTTTGAGCAGGGGGTTGGACTAGATGCCTCCTGAGGTCCCTTCCAACCCTGAGATTCTATGATTCTATGACTAACAAATTTATTTTAGCATGAGCTTTCGTGAGCTACAGCTCACTTCTTCACAGAGTAGTGTGAGCTAAACGTCACACCTCCAGTGCCGGTGCGGACATGCCCTTTGGTGCCTCAGGTCTCCAGCTGCACAAGGGGCTAACAGCTGTGCAAACCCCTACTACATGGGGCTGTGAGGGAGGAGACACTGCAGGCTGCGAGATGCTGGGGTAATGGGGGGCCATATGCCTGTCATGGAGAGACGTGTGTTCTGACAGCACAGAGAGATGAGACCGAATGTGTGGAAAAGGGACCTCAGAGGAGGCAAAGACTCTCGTGATAGAGCCAGCTGGGGGCTGGGAGTCTCAGCCTTTCCTCGCCAGAGGCCTTGGCGTTCTTTCGCCAACCCAATCTGTCCAGCTGGAGGGGCAGAAATGCTGAGTCGTGCATTTCGAGCGACTCCCTTCGCCAAAGACATTCGTGCCGCCGTAGAACGGAAGCTCCGTGTCTCCTGAGTCGGTCTGGCCCGGCCAAGGGATGACCCTAACAAATGGGGTCTGAGCTGGAGGGAGACGCCAGTTCCCCAAAGAACCGGGTAGAGAATGGTCTGTCTGGGGAGGGTGCTGACAGCCAAGGGGATGTGGCTTGTTTAAGACGGGCGAGGAAATGAAAATCAAGGTTAGGATTGCTGGAGCGGTAGCAAAGGCAAGAGGAGCTGGTTGCAATCACTGTGAAGGACAATTGTTGATGTATCTGCTCGCGCTAGAGAGGAATGGGGCTGAGGGCCCTCGTCTTTTACCTGTGAGACCTGGGTTCAAATCTCTGCTGCGCCACAGGCTTCCTCTGCGAGCTTCGGCAAATCACTTGATCTCTCTGAGCTAGGTATTTAGGTGCCTGCAGACGGAGACCGAGTGTGACTTACAAAAGCTTTTGAAAATCCCACGAGACACCTGTTTCCACCTGTAAGCGCCTAAATACCTTTAGCAACCCGTCTCGTTGGGCCTCAGTGCCCCATCTGTGACATGGGGACACTTGCCCTGCCCTGCCTCACGCGGGAGTTGAGAGGACAATCGCATTAAAGCCTGTGAGGAGCTCAGGTGGGGCCCTAGACGCCAGACCAATGGCTCTCCAGCTTTCCAGACGACTGTACCTCTTTCAGGAGGCAGCTTTGTCTTGCGTGCCCCCAAGTTTCATCTCACTTTAAAAACCTGCTTGCTTACAAAATCAGCCATCAAACTACGGAAGTGTCCCGGCGCACCATGCCCGGAAACGTGCTGGCTTTCTCCTTTTCCCCATATGATAAAATCAACGGCTGGGAATACGAATGTTGCACTTACAGTCCAGTGCGGTGCTTGAACCTGGTTTTCACTGGTGAGTCTGTCTGAAGCCCGAGCCCTGCTGCCCAGAGCTGAAGCATGTAACTTAGCTTTGGGGGGCCCCCTGTGGTGTGGGGCTCCGGGCAGTTGCCCTGCTTGCCACCCAGTAACGCCAGCCCTGCACTTACGACCCCCTCAAACTCATCCCGCGAACCCCTTGGGGGCTGCAACCCCAGGTTGAGAAACACTGATCTAGATGAGTTGATGTACCCTGGAAGACCGCTGCATACGCCATGGGTACATGTACTGCTGGTTGAGCTAGAGGGCAAGGACAGGAATGACTCTCAGCCAGGGCTTCCTGTTGCTCACCCAGCCTGGCCTAAGCTCTCATGGAGGAGTTGCTTGGCTGCAGTGGAGCAGCAGAGACCCGGAGAGAGGCATTGGAACCCAGCTGTGCTCTTTCCTAACGGCGCACACGGCTCATTGCGGCCTTTCTCCTGCTGTGGGGAACAGGACTGGGGCCCGAGGGACAATGTGCTTTCTTTGATTTCTTGCGCGACTGTGAAACGGCGCATGCTGCTGCGCCTCCTGTTCTCCTGGGAACCAACCCGGGGCTTGCATGAGACTCGAGAGGTGAGGTCAGGAAAAGGCTAGGAACACAGGGGGTGAGGAAAGTCGGTGCCACCGTTCCCCGTGCATGGCCCCCTGCTCTGCGGCAAGCCCCCCGTGGAGACATCCTGCCAGGGAACAGGACTGTCCCAGCCAAAATGGGACATACGGTCACCCTATGTTCAGTCCATATTCTGCCTAGGACTGCAATGCACAGGGGAGCATGTGACGTTAAGCTTCTCTCCAGGCTGCTCCTCGAGGCTAAATCTCCCTCCACAGCCGCCCTGCGGGGTTACTGGATAGAACGCAAGGGCCTTCACAATGCAGCAGCAGTGCAGGGCCTGATTGCGTCAGTCCAGGTGAGGGCTAAAGGGGAAGGGGATCCCCACTGAGGGAGGGAGCTCCCTCTGCTACAGCCCACACCCTGAGAGGCACCCAGGAATCGGCAGAATCTGGAGGGTCAGCAGGAGGCTGGGACTATCCAAGGGCCAGCCCAGCTCCTCCCTCCAGACTGACTAGGTCAGTGTTCCTCCTCCACCCGCCTCCCCCCGCTCTGTGGCAGTGGAGAGACAGCCATGGCCAGCAGCTGCCCTGGGGAACCCCCTGCCCGGCGCGGGACCAGGGAAATGAAATACGACTAAGCTGAAGTCACAGGTGTGACGCACTCGGAGGGGAAGAATGACCTGGCGCTGGGGTTGAAGCGCAGGGCGGGGAGCTGGCAGTCCTGGGACGTACGGCCAACTCCCTCGCCGGTTCCCAGGTGAGGATGGGCAAGTCACAAAGGCCAACCATGGTCACTCCTTCTGGGCATCCAAAAACCCAAGGCACCCAGTATTAGAGCTCACTTTTGAAGAGGTCGGCCTTCTCCTCTCGGAGCTAATGATGTTGACTCAGGGGAGGAGCCTGTCATGGAACTAAGCGTTGCTGTGAACCATCCCGTTTGTGTCTCAAGCCACTGACTAGTGGGTACCTCTGTTTCTGCTGTGGAATCATTAGTTTCTTTACAGTGGGGCCCTGTCTTCTCAGGGCTCCTCTTCAGCAAGGAGCGGATAAGTAACTATGCCGTGCATTTGCACGTCCAGAAAACAGCCTTAAAGAAGGCATTTAAATCCTCGTCAAGAGGAAAATGTGCCTAAAGAACGGAGCTAGCTGCAGGGCATCAGGCTGGGTGAGAGCACTCAAGGCTTCCGAGGTGTTCCCCGGAGGAGCCCAGCCACCGAGGCCGTGTCCACACTACAAAATTACGTCGATCCAAGTTACGTCGGGATACAGCCGCCACAGTAATTGCATTGCTTGTGCGTGTCCACACTACGCACCTTGCGTCTCCGGTGCGTGTCCTCACCAGGAGCGGTTGTATCGATTGTATTGTCAGAGTGGGCCGTGGTGAGATGGCTTTAGCAGTCTTTCTTCTTGGGCAGACAGGCCATGGAGAGGAGTCCCCCCATTTGCCTTCCTCCCCACTCTTAAATTGGATTTACATAAGGCGGGAATCCTTTGCTTCCCAAACTTGACCCCGCCCCCTTCCCTTCCAGTGGAAAGTTACAAGAAGTCCCAGGTAATGTTTAGTGTCAGGTGACAGGACCGCTAGCAGTGTCACAGTTACGTCCCAGGATGCCTCCCAGGAGGGAGAGAGATGAGTATCTTCATGGTCTTGTTATTCCTTCCCCATGGTCCATCAAATCTGATGGCCTGTCCTGGTGGGTGTCTTCCCAATACACACCCACTTGTAATGGTTCCATAGTCCATATGCCTAACTTTAGATACAGAAATGATAGAGGCATACGAATTGGATAATCACATTCAGTAAATCAGAACCTTTCGAATGATACCTTACAAGACCCATCTTGCATAAAGTATATCTCAGTTATGTCATACCCATATTATAAGCATATTTTCATAAAGATTATGGAGCCTAGAGTCACAATGATTCTCTTGCTCTGCCACAGACTCCCTGAATGACCTTCAGTAAGTCATTTAGCTTCTCCGTGCCTCTATTTCCTACCTGTAAAATAGGGGTAATGGCACTGCCTTGTCTCACAGGGGTGCTGTGAGGATGAACACTTTAAAAGACTGCGAGATGCTCAGATTCTACTGCAATGGAAGCCACCGAAGTACCTTAAACAGATGGTTCATTGTCATATCTGTAGCCAGGCCAGTGTACCAACCGTGGCCAGTTTGAAAAGCTAGCAGCACCCAGTTTGCCAGCTTATAGGAAGCTGGATATGCCAGCTGTACCCAGGACGGCTGGCTCAGTGTGCCCATGATGCAGTCTGATATGCTGATGGCATGGCATTCACTATGTCAGAGGTGTTACCGCTGTGGGGTTCTGTCTCAAATCTGGGCTGTTCAGAGTGTCAACCAGAGCCATGTGGGAGCCCTTAGATGAACTTAGATGTTCAGTATGCTAGGTAGACGCCTATGTGTGGCAGATTTATAACAACTGCTTCTCCCTTCCAGGTGAAAGAAAAGGTGGGTGTGATTTCTCGTCCCACCAAAAATGTCAAGATATCAACAAGTTTTCCCGTCCTGACTTGGGATGAAAACGGTCGAAAATCTCGACGACTTTCGTGACCTGAAAAATCTTTAAATAAAGAAATGAATGAATCCGTTTGGGTCAATCACAACATTTTATTTGAATAATTGCCAAATGCTTCATTTTGAATCTGGCCCTTTTTCTTTTTCTAAATAAAACCTTTTGGGAGGGGGAGGGCGGAGTCTAAATTTACCAACATTTCAAAGCAAGATGTCGTTGCAACTCGAAACCCCCAAACTTTTCACTTAAAGAAAAATGTCGAAACGGGGCGTTTGGAGAATGTCTAGTCTTTTTCTCCAGTCGCTTCTGGAGTTAGAAGATTCGGTGAAACTGACCCAACAGTTTTGGTTTTCGACACATTTGGCTTTTTGGGGGGCAAAAAACTGGTTTGTGAAAAATTTCCCGATCAGCTCTTCACATGACACGGGGGAAGAGACACACAAAGTGACGTCATGGCTGACACATATCCCCCTGCCCAGAAAAGCCAGTGCTACTGGGAGCTCAGATCCTGATCACCAGTGCTCGATAAATCCTCGCTGTAGCCATTCATGCAATGTACGACAGCTCTTGTGAATCCAGCAGGCTTCATCGCAGAGAGCTGCCTTGTAAAAATCATCTTAACTTGAAAACAAAAATTACCCTGTTCTCCTTCAGTGGCTCTAAATGGCCTTCCCTGGCCAGGAATGTCCCCACCATGGAGGAACCCAATAAAAATACATCCATGGGAAGTTGTTTATTGACCATAAACGTTGTTTTGTTTCCAAGAGAACTGAGTGGTAATGAGAATTTAAATATTCATCTAGGGAGATCTGAGCTGAGTGGCAGCTGTCGCTACGGGTTATAAAGCTCAGCAGTTGTTTTAAGATCGGCATTTGCTTGCCTTTGGGTTTCTAAAAAAACTCCACACATTGCCTTTTTGGAGACAGATATGAGGCTGATAAGCCAATTCTGAATAGAGCCCAGCTAGATGATGGGGAGTCTGTCCCTATTCAACCCCCTGTATGTTCTCAGCCCAGGAGATCACAGCACCAGACAGAGGAAGAGGTGATGCCATGTGGTGGGGAAAAGTGACTGAGGATATATCTTTACTACCCGCCGGATCGGCGGGCAGCAATTGATCCAGCAGGGGTCGATTTATCGCGTCTAGACTAGATGCAATAAATTGACCCCTGAGCGCTCACCCGTCTACTCCTGTACTCCAACTCAGCGAGAGGCACAGGCAGAGTCGAAGGGGGAGCATTAGCAGTGAAGACACCACGTTAAATCGATCTGAGTACGTTGACTTCGGCTACGTTATTCATGTAGCTGAAGTTGTGTAACTTAGATCAATTCCCACCTCCACCCCCAGTTCAGACCAGGCCTAAGAAACATTTAATGATTCAGACGGCGAGCCGACGGGTGAAACCAATGGGAGTTAGATGCGTACATATCTTTGTGAATCCCACCAGTGTGTCTAGCGTTCCTCAAGAAGTGATTTCCCTCCTCCTTCCCGTGACTCATTTTCATCCAGAAAAGTTCAGTTTTTCACTGAGAAGCTGGACATTTTCAACAGCTTTTCATGTCAATGTTCGTTTTGCCCGAAGAAGTAATTTTGCTGTTGAAAACAATGTTTCGACTCCCACTCCCTGTGAAGTATGTTCCATTCAGAGGGTTTGAGTGTAAAGGTATGTCCGCTCTAAAGTTGGGAGCGTGCTTCCCAGCACAGGTAGCAGAATCCCTAGCTCGAGGACAGCCATCACCCTATAAAAAACAGTGTGGCCATGGCTGCACGGGAGGTGGCTTGGGCTAGCCACCAAGTGGCAATGCACACGAACCCTTGGGTGCGTACACGAGTGGCTAGCCTGAGCAGCTGTGGCCACTAGCTCAAGCAGCGTTAGTGCTGGTATGTATCTGTCGCCTCATGCTGGACCTGGGGAGTGAGATCCCATCTGCTTTGTAGACACAGCCTATGAGCGTCTGTGCTGGTGTGAAGCACACACAGAGGTGGATGAAAGAAGGTTTAGGTAACTTCAAGTTAAGCTCCCATGGATTTGCCTCTGAATCAGGCTTGCGTCCTCAGTGCAGTGCTGTAGGAATTCCACAAATGGCTTTCGGCCATCACGTCATTTTAAGATACAAACAATGTTTCCCATTTGCCTGCAACCAGCAAACAAACTGGTGTAGCACTCGGCATCTCCTTCTCTCTTCATCGCGTCGGTTCCCAACACCTGAGCTTTACCATGGAGAGAAAATTCAAAATGAGACAATCCAAGGAAAGCTCAGTCCAAGCAGACGGGTTCTGCCTGGTTCCCCCACAAAACCTGATCTCAAAAGCAGACCCCGTGTTCACTAGGCCCTGTCCATGCTGGGCCTGCTTGAAAGTGGGCCTCTTGGGTTGTCATTCAATCTCGGGTTTGATCGGATCTCACTTCCAAGTAGAGCTGGTCGGAAACCAGAATTTTCATTACGCAGGAAATTCTGACATTTTGAAATGCGTGTTAGTTTTGAATTGGAAGGAAAAGTCGAAATTCTGAAAATTGTCATGGAAAATCCCCCAAAAGTTTGATCAGAGACATCAACATTTTTTATTTTGATAAAGGCAAAACATTAAAATAGGATATAAAATCCAATATTTAAATTCATATAAAAGTTGTGATGAAATTAAACAAACCAAGAAATTAAAAAAGAAACCATTTCAGCATTAATGAAACAAAATGTTCTGATGTAATCAAAATGAAATGAGGAAGCCAAAAGGATTTGTTTTGACTCTTTTCCATTGACAGTTTTGTCAAAATCGACTGTTTCTTGGGGAAACATTTCGCTTTAGACAAAATTGCTTTTTCCGACTGGAAACTGCTGTGTTGAAAATTTTACAACCAACTAAGCTTCCAATCTCTCTTAAAACTGTGCCTTTATTTCCTCAATAGACTGACCTGGTAATTCAGACTGTTCTGCTCATGTGAATGTTTCTGGGATGTGACTCCAGGCCAGTTCATGAGATCTGTTATCAAGCAAACTCTGTTTCGTGTTTTTAACCATGTTCACCTTGTGTAGAGTAGCTTCTCAAGGTGTTGTATCCTCCAATCAGGAAACAGAAACAATACGATGTAACTTGGAAGCCTATTGCAGAGTTTAACTTCCCTTATCGTTAGAAAGCTTTTCCTAATCTCTAACCTAAATCTTCCTTGCCGCCGATTAAGCCCATCAATTCTTGTCCTACCTTTGATCATAGAATCATAGAATATCAGGGTTGGAAGGGACCTCAGGAGGTCATCTAGGCCAACTCCCTGCTCAAAGCATGACCAATCCCCAACTAAATCATCCCAGCCAGGGTTTTGTCAAGCCTGACCTTAAAAACCTCTAAGGAAGGAGACTCCATCACCTCCCTCGGTAACCCATTCCAGTGCTTCACCACCCTCCTAGTGAAAAAGTTTTTCCTAATATCCAACCTAAACTTTCCCCATTGCAACTTGAGACCATTGCTCCTTGTCTGTCATCTGGCACCACTGAGAAGAGTCTAGATCCATCCTCTTTGGAACCCCCTTTCAGGTAGTTGAAAGCAGCTATCAAATTAATTGGTCACATTTAATCATTTGATCACTGTCCTCTTTGTAACATCCCTTAACCTGTTATCAGGTCTCCCCTCAGTCGTCTTTTCTCAGTACTAAACATGCCCAGTTTTTTAGCCTTTCAGGTTTTCTAAATCTTGTATCATTTTTGTTGCTCTCCTCTGGACTCTCTCCAATTTGTCCACATCTTTCCAGAAGTGTAGTGCCCATAACTGGACACGGTACTCCAGCTGAGGCCTCACCAGCGCTGAATAGAGCAGGACAGTTACCTCCCCTGTGTTACATTCGACACTTCTGTTAATACACCCCAGAATACTGGCCTTTTTCACAGCTGCATCTCATTGTTGACTCATAGTCAGTTTGGGATCCACTCTAAACCCCAGCTCCTTTTCAGCAGTACAACTATCTGGCCAGTTATTTGCTGTGGTGTGGTTGTGCATTTGATTTTTCCTTCCGAAGTGTTATACTTTGCACTCGTCTTTACTGAATTGCATCTTGTTGATTTCGGACCATTCTCCGGCTGTCTCTTGGATGAAGCCCCACTTTGAGCGGCTGTGAACTCTTCATCGCATCGCTTGGTCGAGTGATTGCAAATCACAAACACGTAACAATCACCGCCTGCTGGTAGGTGAAAAAATAAAGGCCCAAATTCATTGGCTTGCTCACAGTGAAGAGTTAATGACCCTTTTGTATCTACATCCCCAAGGGGGTTTGCTGCCCGGTGGCCTTCCCCTGAAATCGATGGCATGTTGGGGTTCCTCCAGGATAGAAGGTACATTCCTTCCAAGCGCTCTTAGCACATCCAGCAGCACTACATGGGTGCTCTACTCGATTGCCCTGGCGTATTTGGAAGCAGGGCAGCTCCATTATGCTCACAGTTTTACAGTGGTGAGTGGTTACATTTGGAAGTCATCATTTGCCTGTTATTTCAGCCCAGCAGCATCTGAGATGCCTCCGTTTCCCCCAAAAGCAAAGGAAATAAACTTCTGGAAAGATGTGGACAAATTGGCGAGAGTCCAGAGGAGAGCAACAAAAATGTGTGATCACTCTTATTTGGGACGACCACGATATGAGCAGCTGAGCTGGTCAGAAATTGTATATTTTTTTTCCCAGAAAAAATATAGACTTTTCAGTAAAAAAACAAAAAACGGAACAATTTTGATTCTGAAATGCTGCTGCGCTGCCTCATGGGAGTTGTAGTTTGGGTTCTTAATGCTCCCAGTGACGTATATTTTGGGCTCCCTGGTGGAACTACATCTCCCATGATGCACCACAAGCTCCCCTCTTGGTGAGGAAAGGTGATTTATGATGGCAGCTGCATGGCTGTGGCACATCATGGGCTACTTTAAAATATTTGGGTTTTCAGGTGCCCCCTTTTTTTTTTTGGGATGAAAAATCAACATTTTCCATGGAAAGCGGACATGGATGGAGGCTAGTCCCCTGGCCAAGGCCATGCCCCTGCTCGCTGTTCTCAGCTCCACCCCGCACTGTGGCCCCACTCCACCCCCATTCTGCCTCTTTCCCTGAGGCCCCACCCCCCACTTGCTTCTTTCCACTGCACCCCTCCACTGTGGCCCCGAGACCGGAAAAGTTCTATGCCCCCGGAGGTGTGGTGGGGGGAGATTTTTCTGGAGGCCCCAAATTGGCCGGGAGCACTGGTCACGGGCCTTCTGGACCATGCGGTAATCTGCCACTGCCCCCACCCTGGTGGAATGAGGTTTGGGGAGGCTTAGCCTCCCCCAACCTCCATTACGCACCGCCCATGAAAGTGGACACTTTGCAAAAGATGTGGTTATGTCAGAAACCCAATTTCCTATGGAAAAAAGAGTTTGAACCAAAAATTTTCAAGCAGCCCTGGTGGTGAGCCGCCCATCTGTGCTAAGGCTTGGATTCCGTCTCCTGAGTAGGGGAGATATTCTCTCCGTCAGACTGGAGCATTCGGTACCTTCACTCTGTTAATGCAGTTTGTTGACTGATATTTTTTTCTCTTTCCGTCCCGGTGCATCCCATAGCCAATGTACCTTTTATAGATACTTCAGGAACATTTTAAGTGGCCATTAACTAATGCTAAATTATGATGGAGCATCTCCTGGAGTACATGTGACATTCACATGAATAACAAATGAATTCACTCCTGTCAAGCCAACAACGATGGATTGCAATTGAATTAACACGAGTGCAGTTTGCTACTCTAAATAACCTGGGAAGTATTCCCTGGACGGCGTGTGTAACTATAGGAACACAAACACTCTTGACGGCAAAGGGATGCCGCCAACACCAGGGTGGAACGGTGCAGCTGGCAGCTAGAAAGAAGAGTGTGGAGAAATTAAATACTGGAGCAACTGCTTAGTCCTAATGCAGTTGCATCCCAATGATGCTCATTGGACTTTGCCTGAGTAAGGACTTTAATTAGGTGCAGGATCAAACATTTAGCCTCCTGGGTTGCAGTCTTAGCAGGCAGGTCAATAACCGCTCCCCTCTTATTGTTATATAGTGACTCCCAGAGGCCCCCAAATGAGATCAGGACCCCGTTAAATTAGGTGCTGTATAGACACAAATGGGATGTCTACACTGCACACTAAGCCTGCACTGTGATTCAGATTTGAGTCCAAGCCCCGCTTCCATCCACACACATCAGTCTGACTCGAGTCAGCAGGCACCGAGATCCTAAGACCCTACTAGGTGGGTGGGTCAGAGCCTGTGTCCAAGCCCTGTCACAGAATCACAGAAATGTAGGACTGGAAGTAACCTCAGTAGGACATCTAATCCAGTCCCCTGCACCGAGGCAGGATTAAGTATTATCTAGACCATTCCTGACGGGGGTTTATCCAGCCTGCTCTTAAAAATCTCCAGTGACGGGCCTTCCACCACCTCCCTAGGTAATTTGTTCTGGTGCTTAATTACCCTGACAGGAAAATTTTCCTAATATCTAACCTAAATCTCCCTTGCTGCAATATCAGCCCATTACTTCTTGTCCTGTCTTCTGTGGATAAGGAGAACAATTTATCACCTTCCTCATTATAACAACCTTCTATCTATTTGAAGACTGTTATCATGTCCCTCCACCTCAGTCTTCCCTTCTCCAGACTGTTTGTTCAATCTCTCCTCTTGGGTCATGTTTTCTAGACCTTGAATCATTTTTGTTGCTCTCCTCTGGACTTTCTCCAATGTGGCCACAGCTTCCCCAAAGTGTGGTGCCCAGAACTGGACAGAGTACTCCAGCTGAGACCTTCTCATGAGTTCTCAAAGATAAGTGCTAATGGCTCAGGCATGCCCCTTAAGCCAAAGACCCGAGTCAGAAGGTCTGTGTAGTGCAGTGTGGACATGTTAGCATGGCTGTGACATGGCCAGCTCCAGCAATTGTAAGCCCAGATTTACAATTCACTGCGGATGCTCAAGCATGGGCTTGGAAACAGTGAGTCCACAGTCCTGGCTCGTAGAGACCCCAGATTACAATGCAGTGTAGAGATTTGCAGAGAGAGAGACAGTCTCTGCCCCCATGTGTTTACAATCTAAATAGACCAGACAGACAAAGGAAGAATTTTTCTCCCTAGTTAGAGGTTGGTGCCAAAGCCCAGAGAGAGAAATGTAACTGGACCAAGGTCACACAGAGAGTCTGTGGCAAGGCAGGGAGCTGAACTCACACCTCCCAAGTTTCAGGCCAGCACCTTAACTGGAAAACCAGCCTCCCTCTTTCTCCGTAACTGGTCCCTCCTATGTCAAGGGAGGGGCTCATCTAGGGGGAGAAATTGACTGGAATAGCTATTGAAGATTAGTTCCCCCTGTGGACACTCTTATTCCAGGATAGCTCTAGCGCTTTAAATTCACACCTGACCATAATCCAGAATAACTTCCCCATGTAGAGACGCCCTGAGGGTCATTGGCAGGCCCAGGCCCCGGCTCCCACGTGCTGCCCACTCTCTGGGGAGACAGAAGACCTCGTTCTCCAGGTTTTCCACCCACTGCTTTTTCCCAGCTCTAAACAATATGTTTTCAATGAAATCTCTTCTCAGGCTCCATTATTTACACCCCAGCTGGTATGAAATCCCCACTGCCAGGTGTCAAAGTTAGACTCAGGACTCTCAGTTTGTCAGACCACTCTGTTTTATTAGCACAGCGCTCTGCTAATAACACCCAGATAATGTGAGCACCATGCAAGACACAAACGATCTTATTTATACAGATAAAAGGGCCAGAACTTAACAAGATAACAAAGGAAGCAGAATCTGATAAATTTACCTGGGCTAGGCATGCATATCTTATTTCCTTACTAACTATTACTGATCTTCTGTTAATGTTTCGCCATTAGCACCATTGTTTATGCCTAATGTTTCTTTTCCTGGCACCTGTATTTCAACATTTCTTATTTCTGCTTAAAAGTACATACAACATTTCTTTTAATCCATTCTTATTTTTACAATATAATTCATTCTGCTTTCACACAGGCAAGGATCACTTGTCTCCCCACTGATCGGGGCACTCCTGTGTCTGCCCATGCCTCTGGCTGATTGTGAAGCCCCAATGCTGAGCTCAGGGATGGAGCGGAGGAGGGAGACAAAGGTGGACCGTATTCTGCCCCTCCGCTGGTACCAATTAGAGCGGCTATAGGCCACAGGGAGCAGAGAATGCACCATAGCCACACCGCCTCCATGCATTTGGTTCCCTTTCCCCCAACACACCCCTGAGTCAGAGCTGGGGGCAGGGTCAGTGTAGAACCATGCTGGCAGATTCCCCTTAAATAGGGGTATTCCTGGGGACAGACTCCTCTCCAGCCCCATGCTGTCAGAAGAGCTTACAGGGGCCATAAAGCTAGCGAGAATCAGCCTTGGGGTTTCTCAAAATCACCCCTCTGCTGAATGGGCTTGTTTTCAGGGGCCTGCATTTTATCCCATCTTCTGGTAGACGTGGCCTGTCGAGATGAGTGACAGCCGTCAGCTCCTTGGATGTCAATCAGTGGGACACACATCCCGAGGTGTCACGGATGGTGACAGGACCCAGGAAAAAGTGGTGGGGGGAGGGGAGAATGAACCCAGATTCTGATACAAGGAAGAAGGGACTTTACATTGGCTGGAGGGTGAAGCGAGACACGTTCAAACTGGAAGCCAGGGACACATTTCTAAAAGTGAAAGATTAACCTGCAGCTGGTTGGAAAATGTTCATCAAAATAGTTTTCTGTCGGAAAATGTTGTTGTGACCAAACTGATTGTTTTGGTGTGAAATCCTAGAGATTTCCGTGAAAGGATTTTTTTTTAGAGCATCTGTTTCAAAATTTTGAAAAAACTGGTTTTTGTTCCAATTTGGACCAAAAAAACCGATTTCTAAATGTGCCTGCAGAGCAGACAGTCCAAGTTTCAACCAACAATCCCAGTGTCATTGGAGCGGAGAGGCCATTGTTCTCTTCCCAACACCACATGAACATGGTTTGGTCGGTTCAAGGTGTGTGTGTGTATGAAGGCCTGGATTTGTTATAGTGAGAGAGGAACTTGCACCTGGCTTCTTGATGAACTGGTTCTTCTCCATTGAGCATGCACACGCTGGTTTGTTATTGTAGGGTTGCTTAGGAACACAGGGCTAGCTGCAAACTAGGGAAATACAACCTAGATGGAGCTACTATAAGGTGTATGCAGAACTGGTTGGAAAATCATTCCCAGAGAGCTGTTATCAGTGTTCACAGACATGCTGGAAAGGCATAATGAGTGGGGTCCCGCAAGGATCGGTTCTGGGTCTGGTTCTGTTCAATATCTTCATCAATGATTTAGATAATGGCATAGACAGGACACTTATAGAGTTTGCGGATGATACCAAGCTGGGAGGGGTTTCAAGTGCTTTGGAGGATGGGATTAAAATTCAAGATGATCTGGACAAACTGGGGAAATGGTCTGCAGTAAATAGGATGAAATTCACTAAGGACAAATGCAAAGTGCTCCACTTAGAAAGGAACAATCAGTTGCACACATACAAAATGGGAAATGACTGTCTAGGAAGGAGAACTGCAGAAAGGGATCTGTGGTCATAGTGGATCACAAGCTACCTATGAGTCAACAGTGTAACACTGTTGTAAAAAAAGCAAACATCCTTCTGGGATGTATTAGAGGGCGTATTGTAAACAAGACAGGAGGAGTAATTCTTCTGCTCTGCTCCACGCTGATTAGGCCTCAGCTGGAGTATTGCGTCCAGTTCTGGGCACCACATTTCAGGAACGATGTGGAGAAATTGGAGAAAGTTCAGAGAAGAGCAACAAAAGTGATTCAAGGGCTAGAAAACATGAGCTACGAGGGAAGATTGAAAAAAAAAATTGTTTAGACTGGAGAAGAGAAGACTGAGAAGGGACATGGTGGCAGTTTTCAAGTAGGAGGTTGTTACAAGGAGGAGGGAGAAAAATTGTTCTTCTTAAGCTCTGAGGACAGGACAAGAAGCAATGGGCTTAAATTTAGGTTGGACATTAGGAAAAACTTCTTCTAACTGTCAGGGTGGTTAAGCACTGGAATAAATTGCCTGGGGAGGTTGTGGAATCTCCATCATTGGGGATTTTTAAGAGCAGGTGAGACAGACAACTGTCAGGGATGCTCTAGATAATACTTAGTCGTGCTGTGAGTACAAGGGACTGGACCAGATGACCTCTCCAAGTCCCTTCCAGTTCTATGATTCTATGATTTATGTCTTGTGTTGTTCATGAACCCTGGCAGATGCACCTTGGTTTCTTACCGTAGGGTGGCTCGGGAGTAGGCGTGCCCTGGTTTATTATTGTAGGGTTGCTCAGGAGTACAGGGCTCTACACATGTTGCTCATGAAGGCTGTGCTCTCCACACCATTGCGTGTTTTTATGTGTATTACTGCGGCGCCAAGAGGTCTCAGCTTAGATCACGGCCCTGTCATCCTGTGCTCTGCACATACAAGTAGTGAGAAACACTCCCTGCCTTAAAGGGCTGTCGGGACGGGCGAAGGGTGGGAGAATGGAGACATCTGGCACCCTCCATTCAGGGGCTGTGGAGAGACCTGATCAATCCTGGACGGCTGCAGGGGCCAAAGCACCCTCTGATGTAAGCTGGTGTAGACACTTACTCTAATTCACAGTGCAGAGCGGCCTAGAACCCGCATAGGGCCAAGCAGCAGGGCTGAATTTGCACCAGGGCTTTACGGGGATGTGCCACGGCCCCTCTAGCCTTGGCAGTTCATAGCCCTGGTCCCTCCAGACTTGCTGCGTCTGTGATGAAAGTAAAAAAGAAAAATTGCTTGAGCCCTGGCCTCGCTTTCAGAAGCGATTGAGCATCGCCAAGTGCTATGGGCTCACTGCCAAGCCCCCCCCCCACTGCATCTTCAGGCTTGCAAGGCCAGCAGCGTAGGGGGCTTTTCATGGCAGCCCAACCCCGGGGAGCTCTTCCCTGGCCCATCGCAGAAGCTTGCTGGCCCCCCGTGTGCTGCTGAAGCAGGGGACAGAGTAATAACACCGCACCCCTATCTACCACTTTTCATGGGGAGATCTCAAAGCGCATTACAAAGGAGGCCAGGATCCTTATCCCCATTTCACAGACTTGGGCAAGCGCACCTAGCGGCTCGGGGGCAGAGCCAGGACTAGAACCCAGGTCTCGTGAGTGCAGGGCGCTCTCCCCCGGCTCCTTCTCTAGGCAGGTAGTTTGGTAAAAGGGATTGAGAGCCAGTTGGGCTGCCCCCCTCACTCCCCCCAAGGGCATGGCCTCCCTGGCCCCTTTCCCTCTCTGGGGGTGCCCCATTGGGGAGGAATTCCTCACTTCCCCCAGGGACAGGATGAAAAGCCTCGGTGCAGAGACTCAGCCGAGCTGCTGCAGGACTAACAGAGGGGACAGAAAGCCAGGCCGAGCGCCCGCTCCCTCCAGCAGGTCCCTGCTTTTTCACCAGGGAAGGGACTGGTTTTTTTCTGGTGGGGGAGGGCCTGGGGCTAGGGAGCTCTCTCTGGGTCAGAAATGGTGCTGGGGCACGTGTAAAGAAGGGCGGGAGCTACGGGGGAAATGTAGGGACCTAGTGAAAATTAAACGTCTCCCAAATTTTGTCCCTCTAAGTATGTTGCTCCCGTGTCATCGGTTTCATTGTTTTCCCGGCTTGTCTACGTAGACTGTAAGCTCCTCGGGGGCAGAGAGTGTCTCACAGTCAGTGTTTGTACAGCCCCCGGCGCAATGGGGCATTGCTGTCATACAAATCATTGCTGTATTACAAATAACCGCAATCATTGATTGCCGTGGGGCTGCTCACGAACACTGGGCTGCTGTCACGGATTTTGTTTTGGAGGAGAAAAGAACAGTGCCACATTAAAGGAATTATGTGTATTTTGCAGAAACATGAAGAAAATAGAGGTCCTGTTGGGACGAAGTTAAAAAAAAAAAGAGAGAGAGAGAGAGAGGCTTGCTGCAGCTCTGAAAGCATCTGAAGCACTTTGCTCGCTCCATTGCCAAGTCAGGCACACAATGTACCTAAAACTCCACAACTATTCCCATGTCTGGAAACAGCCAGACAGCTTCCGCCAGCCGGTGCATATTTACCGCTATGAATTAGAGCAGGGGTTCCCAACAGCTGCCTGCTGGCTAAACACAACCCCGACTATGCTGTGGGGCCAGCCCCCTTTCGGCTTTGCAACACTGTTAGATGTGGAGGGCTGTCTCCACCCCACTGCTACTCCTCTCCAATGGCTGTTGTGACTGCCTTTGGCTGTATGTTGGTACAACGGATTAGCTCAGATTATCCTGCAGTGCTACAAAACCTTCTGTACTTACATCCGTGTGCAGGGGTCAGGACATAGCTTATCGGCCAGAGGTGAACTCAAATGGCAGGCAATTTCTGGTCATCTAGCAAGGAAGAATCAGTCACCAGGAACAGGGTGCTTGTCTGCAGGTGCGTTGCAGTAGATTTGGTTTATAAATGTTCTGCTTTTGCAAAGTGATTTGGGAGGCTGAGTTAAAAAGTGCCATTTGACTTCCACATGGTTAATCTTGTTCCTTTTGGCCCAATCATTAGTCCATTAGGATAAGAAATCAGTGATACAGCTAGGTTTATCTCTGGTGTGATCTTGTTTATTTACTATATATATATACACACACACAAAGCCCTGTTTCCCTGAATACTGTAGAAACAGACAACAGCTGGCAGTCTCTTGGCTCAGGAATCTCCACATCTGCCACTCTAGTGAGCTCTGTGCCCAAGAAGGCCCGTCTCTCTGCTGCCTCTCTGTGCCATGCTCACACACCTTTTCCTGGCTTTCTGCCTCCGGCACACACAGCCCACACCTGATATCCTAGCCCCTGAGGGAATAACCACACTTCCAGTTATTCTCCAAGGAGTAAAGTTGCACTGTGTCTGAAGGCCCTCTGGCCCTGCTATTTCTAGTGTTTGGTTTGAAAGGGGCTAGTTTAACGCATCAAAAGCAACTGCTTAAATGTCATTCACTGAGGTTCTCTTCGGCCCTCTCACTGGGACTTACAAAGGAGAAACGTGATTACGGCGTTGCTTAGTGAAATCCCAAAATGCAGATCTTCAAGGGCTCACTAGAAAATGTGCGGACTTGACGCGTTACTGAAATTCAGTAAAAGGAGAGAGAAATGCCACCTCTGAAATGAAGTCTCACCACCTCTTCTTAGTCCCGTAGCAGGAGACAGGGCATCTGGGAACATATCTGGTTTGTGCAGCTTCTTTGATGGATTCAGCAAATGATGTAGTTCTACATGGTGGCCTCGTGTCACCTCCTGTTTCGGGGATCCTTCGAGGAGGCCAGTCCTCTTATTTTCCTACTCAACACAAGTCTCTCTGATTTCTGCTCCCCCGTTTCCTGCTACTTCCGTTGATCTCCAATCGATGCCACTGGTGTACATCAAATTTCTCTGACATTTTTCTAGTCAGAGGTGCTTTATGGTTTATTCATTTCAGTGATTATGTTTCCGTATTAACTCAGATTGCTAATTAGAATATCCTCTTGCAAACAATTTCCATTAATTATTCCGCACAACACACACATATATATTCTTTTTCTTTATGCCGTACAACTCTGATCCGTTCAAGAGGGCAACCGTCATTTAAAAATAAAACAAACAAAATCCTTGATAGTTCCTCTAAATTTAGTGATGATCTTTGATCGTATCTAATACCTTTAATCACACATCCACCATGATTTTCAGTAGAACACAAGACATTATATTGAAGGTATTTGTTTCACTAGGTGGGTGGTGAAGCACTGGAATGGATTACTTAGGGAGGTGGTGGAATCTCCGTTCTTAGAGGATTTTAAGGCCCGGCTTGACAAAGCCCTGGGTGGGATGATTTAGTTGGTGTTGGTCCTGCTTTGAGCAGGGGGTTGGACTAGATGACCTCCTGAGGTCTCTTCCAACCCTAATCTTCTATGATTCTTCTATGATTCCAAGGTAGAAGAGAGATAATCCACACATAGATATGGTCTACACTACAGACTTACATCTGTAACTATGTCACTCAGGAATATACCGACCTAACCCCCCATGTAGACAGTGCAATGTCGGGGGGAGAGATGATACAGCTACCGCCTCTCGTCGAGGTGGAGTAACTAAGCCAACGGAAGAGCTCTTTGGTTGGCATGGGAGCATCTTCGTTACAGTGCTACTCTGGTGCAGCTATGCCAGTTCAGCTTTTAAAGTGTAAGACTGCCCATTGAGATGGTATATCGGATTAACAAGCAGATAAATGTACAGTTTTTTAATTTGGGGTGAGAACATGTGGATTGACCTTATCTGGGAGATCGAGAAGTTTGACCAAGCCAACCTTCAGATTTTGGGTGCAAACAACAAGTTATTTTAGCCGGTTTAACTTTACAGTTTCCTCACCCATCTCTGGGACTTCATTAACTCACAGGACTGCACAGGAAATCTTGATCTTTTGTGGGGACCATATTAATGAGCGAGAGATTGTGCTTTGTCTGTATGTAAATGTCTGCGCTCCTCTTGCTTCAGGACTCTAGAAGAGTTTGGGATGGGATTGTGAAACCTGCATCATATGATGCCGTCCCTGTCCCTTGAGACATTGCAGCCCCTTTCCAAAGCATCCTGCTGCCAGTTTCACCATGCTAGTGTGGGTGCACTCTGCCAACACAAGGAGCATAGTGTGGACATGCAACAGCGGTTTAATTAAAGCAGCATAACTTTTTGTCGACAAAACCCTGCAGTGTAGACAAGGCCTAAGTTTCAACATCCCATGTTCTATTCCTGGGGAAATCTAAATCCACTTTCCACTTATCTAAGAGGATTCGTAGACAATGTGTCTCTTAGGCTAGGAAGTGGATTCCTGTTCACCCATTGTCTTTAGCTTCAGGAGGAACTAGAGTTTGGAATAGGCCTGGAGGTGGTTAACTATGACCTTTGTTATCCTTGAAAGGGGAACACTCTGATTTACAGGCTAGGAAGAGCCATACTTATTATCAATATATTCAATGCATATTTGACAGCCAAACATCTCACAGAGGCTCATTGAGACGGGAGGGGAAGTTTGCACTGCCGCTGCCTGTGCTGTCCCAGTTCTGGGCATGAAGCAGAGGGTATCTATCTCCAGGGGCTGCCGATCCCAGGAATAGAAATGAAATCAGAAATATTAAAGCACGTCAGTGCCAATCCCTGCCCTGCACCTCTGCATCTCAAATCCCAAAGCCCTGTGCTGTGGAACGAAGGCAGAATGTATATTTCACACCCACTGACTCTATAGGACAAATTGCATTTTGGACGACTCAGCTGGAGAGGTCACTGCACAGGGAAGAGGGCCGGGACTTCAGCTCCTTGCAAATATATTTGCAAAACGACAATGAATGAAGGCAAAAGTTAGCTGACTGCCAAGGGAAACCTCCTGACATTGGGATCCCTTTAGGGTGTGTCTACACTGCAAAAATAGACCTGCGGCAGCGAGTCTCGGGCTCGCTATGGGGCTAAAAAAACCACCTTGCCGGTTTTCAGAGCCCCGGCTTCAGCCCAAGCCTGAATGTCTACACTGCTATTTTTAGCCGTATGGTATGAGTCTCCCCCCACCCCGGTCCCCCTCACCCCAGGTCAGCTGACTGGGGCTCTGAGCTTTGCTGCTGCAAGTCTGTTTTTTGCAGGGTAAACATACCCTGAGGCTGCTCTGTAGATACAAACACTCGGGTTTCCAAGCATGAGCTAGCATCTAATTACAGCTGGTTGAAAAATTTCCAGTGCAAGAGTTTTCTGTTGGAAAATGCAGCTTTTGTCAAAATGAAAGTCTTTCATGGGAACTTGTTGGATTCGATGATACTGTATTTTCAATGGGAAAAATGAATAGTTTTGACTCTCTTGATTCATTTCAGTACTATTGAAATGTTGTGGTTCTTTAATGTAAAAGTATTTCGTTTTGGCTGTCTCATTTCGATTCACTTTTATACGGTTTTAAATATTATTTTTAATATATACATGAGATAAATGATATTCAGTGATCTAATGTAGTACAGAAGTCAAAACAAAATGAATCTACAAAGTGTTTTTTATAGGGCGACCAGACAGCAAATGTGAAAAATTGGGACGGGGGTGGGGGGTCATAGGAGCCTATGTAAGAAAAAGACCCAAAATTGGGACTGTCCCTATAAAATCGGGACATCTGGTCACCCTAGTTTTTTACCTTATAAAACAAAATGATCCGACATCAGCCAGACAGAACATTGCAGTGGTTCTCAGTCAAAACAGTTTGGAATTTTCTTTCCTTGGGAAATTTCAAAATTTTCATTCCGATTTGGAATGAATTTCTCCTCCCACCCCTGAAATTTTGGAATTTCCCACAGAACTGAAGTTCAGTTTTCCAAGCCGCTCTACCTCAAAGTAATGGGGGTCAGATGGGAACTTTCCATTAAGGGCTGGTTGTCCCATAATTGCATCATGCAGAATTTCTTCACTCTCCTCTGAAGTAGCAGGCATTGGTTCCTGTCAGACACAGGACTGGTCTAGATGTCTACAAGAAGGCCAACAGCATTTTGGGCTGTATCAGTAGGAACATTGCCAGCAGATCGAGGGACGTGATCATTCCTCTCTATTCGGCACTGGTGAGGCCTCATCTGGAGTCCCGTGTCCAGTTTTGGGCCCCACACTACAAGAAGGATGTGGAAAAATTGGAAAGAGTCCAGCTGAGGGCAACAAAAATGATTAGGGGCCTGGGGCACATGACATATGAGGAGAGGCTGAGGGAACTGGGATCATTTAGTCTGCAAAAGGGGGGGATTTGATAGTTGCTTTCAGCTACCTGAAAGGGGGTTCCAAAGAGGATGGATCTAGACTGTTCTCAGTGGTACCAGATGACAGAACAAGGAGTAATGGTCTCAAGCTGCAGTGGGGGTAGGGTGACCAGAAGACAAGTGTGAAAAATCGGGACGGGGGTGGGGATAATAGGAGCCTATATAAGAAAAAGACCCCAAAATCGGGACTGTTCCTATAAAATCAGGACCTCTGGTCACCCTAAGTGGGGGAGATTGAGGTTGGATATTAGGAAAAACTTTTTCATTAGGAGGGTGGTGAAGCACTGGAATGGGGTTACTTAGGGAGGTGGTGGAATCTCCTTCCATAGAGGTTTTTAAGGTCAGGCTTGACAAAGCCCTGGCTGGGATGATTTAGTTGGGATTGGTCCTGCTTTGATGACCTCCTGAGGTCCCTTCCAAGCCTGATATTCTATGATAGCTACATCTACCCTGCAGTAAAACGCCTGTGTCAGCTGACTCAGATTCATAGGGCTATAAAATTGCAGGGTAGATGTTCAGGCTCGGGCTGGAACCTGTTTGGGATGCCATGAGAGGGAGGGTTTCATAGCTGGGGCTGCAGCCTGAGCCCAAACATCTCCACTGCAGTTTTATAGCCCCGCTGCTTGAGTCAGCCGACCCGGGCTCGCGGCGGGTGGGTTATTGAAGTGTCACCATAAGCAGGGCCTGATGGACTGAGTACTGGATGGGGCCTTCAGGAGACCGGCGTTCTATTCCTGGCTCTGCCACTGGCCTGCCAGGTGACATTAGGCAGGCGGCTTCCCTTCTGTGTGCCTCAGTTTCCCCATCTGTAAAATGGGGATATTGACCTCCTCTGTAAAGCACTTTGAGATCTTCTGATGAGAAGTGCTGGATAAGACCTACATACAGTTATACGCTACATACTGTTATACGCCTGTAAAATTTCCAGCAGCTGACTGGTCTTACAACCCAGCCTGCGTGTAGTGAACCAGGGTACAGAGAAATCCTGTTTAGAGGGAGGTGGAATGAGAGTCACGTCGTTCCCCAGGGCTTTGCAAAGTGCAACCTGCCATACGGGCTGTAGTGTGGCTTTCCGATCCCAGCCCTTCCTCACGGAAGCAGTCCTTACTCACACGAGTAATTGTCCTGAAAGGGCCTTCTCATGTCAGTAAAAGTTGCAGGATCCAGCCGCAGAAGAGACTCGATTTGTTTCGGAGCAGGAAGCTTTTCAGTGCTCTTGCTGGGCATTGAGAGGAGAATGGGCCCCTCACAGCTGGCAGGACAGGTCAGATTCACCCCAGAGGGGCAGGGAGGTGCAGCTGGGGGGACTCCACCCTGCTTGCAAACCTGATCAGTGGAGGCCTCCCAGGAAAAGCATTTCAATCAGCCCATCCCCAGCTGGCTGCAGCCACCGGCTGGGCTGGCTGGTTCCCAGGCCCATGTGCAGCATCCGGGCTGCACTTTGCAGAGCCGTTGCTCAGCCTGGCACAGGGACCAACGGGCCAGATGATCACGGGATGGGCCTGTGGCTCTTCCTCCCTGGCTCCCCAGGATAACTGGTACACAGTGGACCAGAAGAGCAGTGGCAGCCTCCGGCGTGCAGCCTGTTGAGGTGTGGCCCAGTGGGGGAAGGCGCTAGCCTGGGGCTTGGGAGGCCTGGATTCCATTTCTAGCTCTGCCACAGCCTCCCCGTGTGACCCTGGGCGAGTCCCTTTGCCTCCTGGTGCCTCGGTTCCACCTCTGTACAGGAGATACCAGCCCAGCCCTGCCACACAGGCACTGAAGACTGTGAGGTGCTCAGATACCACAGCAAGGGGTGGCTGTAGCAGTAGCTAGATTTCCCAGGAGACTCTGTGCCTGTCCTGGGGCAGGGTGGTTTGGCCTTACAAGCGGGATCCTGCTAACTTAGTTCTGTGCTGCCTGGCTTAAAAACGTGTCTCCCTCTGCATGGGCTCCGCCTCGTGCTAAAATCCTCTCGATTTTCCTTGTAGCCTTTTCATCCAAAACAAATCTTTCAGGACGAGCTAAATCCTGCCTCCCTCCTCCTCCCACCAGCCCCGCAGAATTACCCATCTGTCCCTCTTGCCTGCTGGTTTGCCGCGAGTGCCTTAATTAGCCTCATCGAAACAAACAGCACCAAGCCTTTCCGTTCCCCACCCTCACTCTGAGCTCAGCTGCGGCTGTTGCTTTCGCCCGTGGCTACGCAGAGCGGAGGAGGGTAAGTCCTGGGAGTGGCACAGATTCAGACCTAATACCGAGTGCCCCTGGGCAAAGGCACGGCCCACCAGGCTCTGCTGGGCTCTGGATCTGTCTCCCAAGGGCAGCGGCAGGAGCCCTGTCCCGTCGCCAGGAGAAACGCACGGCGAAGCCGCCGTAACAAACCACCCGGCGCTGGCTCTCCGGGACGCAGGCCGAGAAGGGCCGGGATCGATTTCCTGTCTCTCACCCGGGCGTTCCAGATCATTTGCTTTGCCTGGGCGCCTGTGCTGTTGACTCTGCGGCACCTTGGGACCGTCAGATATAATTCACACTCACAGCTTTGCAGGGCCACCCGGGGCGGCAAGTGGGGCCATTTGCCCCAGGCCCCACAGAGGCTCCCACAAGCATACAGTATTCTATAGGATTGCAACTTTTTTTTATGGAAGGGGCTCCCAGAATTGCTTTGCCCTGCGGCTTTGGAAAGGACATTTGTCCAGTGGGGTGAGTTCACTGGGGTGAGTTCAGCCGGCGTCGGGGCGTCTTACAGCACAGCCTAAGATGAGGTAGGGAGGAAGGCAATGAGCCAAGCATGTATTTCGCCTGCAGTGCTGGAGACAAGGCGACTGTATGCACAGGAGTCTGAGCAGAGAATCCAAGCAGGGCTTTCTGCGGACACAGGCGTGGGGACAAACTTTCCTTGCTAGTAGAGTGGAAAGTCCCAGGGTGAAATCCTGGCCTCATTGAAGTCAACGGGATTTGGCCGCTCACTTCATCTACGGTCCGTACACCCTTCACAACCGAGGGCAGGGCTATCAGACGAGGAACGGAGATCCAGCGAGCCCAAGGGACAGATTTTTAAAGGTATTAAGGCACCCAACTCCCATTGAAATCAATGAGAATTAGGCATCTAAATGCTTTTAAAAATTGGTGCTGTGTAACTTGGCCAAGGTCAGAAAGGGAGTGTGCGGCAGAGCAGGGAACTGAGCCCTGAGTGCCCAAGTCCCAGGCGAGTGCGCGAACTGCCGGATCGCCCTTCCTTTGTTGTGCAACGAATTCATGATCTTGGATTCCCCAAAACACTCCAGCCTGGATTGTTTTGGCTTCTTGTGAAACCAAACGGTGACCTTTTGCAAGTGAGAAGTGTGTGTGGGGGGGGTGTAATTTCGACGCTGAGAGCTCTGAAAATGGTATGGTTTCCATCTGAATCAGGAGGACAGGATAAAAATAGCTTTCAGATCGAGACGGTACATGGCCCTTGTCGCACCAGGTGAGTATAAGGGGCTACTGAGTGGCATTTGAAGGCAGCCCAGGTAAAGCTGATAGAAGGAAATAGGGTTATTAGGATTTTATTTTGCTTTTTAAAAGACAGATAATTAGCTGGTGCAGGAGGGAGATGCCTGGTCAAGTCCCTGTTCTGCCACAGACTGCCTGGGTGACATTGGGCACATCACTTAGCCTCTCTGTGCCTCTATTCTCTGCCTGTGAAATGGGGACAATAGCCCTGCCCTGCCTCCCAGGGATGGTGGCAGGATCAGTGCATTAAAGATGGTGAGGCGCTCAAATACCACAGCGATGGTGCCTAAGACAGACAGAGGAGGGAAATGATCCCCTGTAATTTACACCCTCTGCCCCACGTGTTACAAACGTTGCTTGCGCAGCCAGAGAGCTTTGTTCAGCATCATGCCAGGGTGAACAGGGGATGTGTAGTCTGGTGGTTACAGCAGGGTGCTGGGTGACCCTTCCCCGCGTTGTGACTCAGTTTCCCCCCTTCTGATGATGACACTAGTCTATCTCTCAGGTGTCTGGTTAAACATGGCATATTATTTTTATGATACACTCCGAAAACCTGCTGTTGATGGGAGATTAGACTGCAGCGAAAGGGCCCTGATCATCCTTTGCCAGCTGAATTCCAGCCCTGGCCTCGACAATTCAAAATGATTTCCTATAAAGCTGGTGCTCAGGTCGGCTCGTACCTCAAACCTAAGACGGCTCTTCAAGCAAAATGCCACAGCTGATGCCAGCTCAAAGGTCACTGTTGGTCATTCAGAGGTGGTGCAATCCTTTTGTGACAGGGTCTGTCCGGTCGTCTCAGCCCCCTGCCAGAGGCCTCGGCGCCCTGCTTATGAGATTTCCTCTTCCAGAGGCCAAGAAGGGCCAGGAGGTGACACAGACCAATAGGGAACCAGCAGGCCAGCCAAGAAGGCTTTCTGGCTTCGACTGGGAGTAGTGGAGTGAGACCGGGGCCGAGGAGGTGCTCCCCAATGTTAACTAGGGTCTGTTTGGGTCCTGGGCTTAAAGTGCTGAAGCTAAGCACCCGGCTTTTACATTTGTTGGTCTCATGGAGAGCCAGATTCTGAGCTGGTTATTCTTTAACCGTTTAAAGACTGAGCTGTTCATGCAGCACAGGCTTGTAAACTGAGGCAGGGAGCACCGGGGACGTAAGGGGACGCAGCAGTGGCGTGCGAAATCGCGTACACCTTCCATCCTCCCTCTTTTACCAGCTCCTGCCATCTGCCTTGGAGCCTTTGCTCCGTGAAAGGCAGCCTGCGTGGGCCGCAAGCGGGGACAGAGCTGGCTGTGGGAAAAACTGTCCCTTGGGATGAAAACTGTCAGGTCTCCCCTGGGACATTTCCAAACGCGAACGTTTGCTTCACTTCAACAGCTGTTTTGCGGCAGTTAAAAAGGAAAGAAGCCACCAAGCGAACGAGGTTTGGAGGCCAACGGGAAGCCAGGCGTGTGTGCGTGGAATCGGCACAGACGCTGCTGCGATGTTTATCCGCCTTAATATTTTGCACAGTGGCACTTTCCTTTCAAATTTCTGCCAGGGAGGATCTGGTTTTTCCCACCAGCTCTAGATAAAAAGAGGTGAAGGGAAGAGGGCAGCTGGTGCAGGTCTGGCATCTTTATGTGCTTCAGGGCAGGAGAGGGCCACCCCAGAAGCCATCCTGAGCTTTGCTTAATAACACCTAGCTCTTATGAGCCATGGAGGTCAGTTACATTGTCCCTAGTTTTCAAGGTGGGGAAACTGAGGCACGGGGTGGAATAACTCATCCAAGCTTATCCAGTGGCAGAGTCAGGAATCAACCCCAGCCCAGTCCACTAGGCCACGCTACCTCTGGGGTGCTTCAAGGGCCTGCCAATTGCATTAGCCATGGAGATGGCACAGACTATGCCCCACTCCACTGCTGCCTTGCTCCTGCCTTCCCTCAGGCACCCACTGCCCCTGGGAGGGTTGTGTGGAGAAGCAGGGACTATGCTCCCCCTGTGCTATATGTGCAGAGGAGCACAAAGTGGTGGCAAAGGTCCTTGCGCCCATTCTCCCCCATCCCGCCTGTGCCAGGACTGGCCAGAATCTGAGTGGGGCGAGGGCTCCGGATTACAGGCCCTGCACACACAGCACGTTCGCCTGCTCCGTTTGCACCGAGACCCAGGCGCTTGGTCCGTAACAGCCCATTGCAGCATGAAGAGCCTGCTTCCTGCCCGGGGCAAGCATCCTGCATCCCTGGGAGCACTCCGCCCGAAGGGGTCGGTCACACCTGCCCACCAGGGGTCTGTCTGCACTCCACCGCGGTGCCAGCTGACTCAGGCTTGTGGGGCTCGAGCTGCAGGGCTGTTTAACTATAGTGGAGACATTCTGTCTTGGGCTGCAGCCTGAGCTCCGGGACCCTCCCACCTCGCAGGGTCTTAGAGCCTGGGCTCCGGCTCAAGCCTGGACGTCTACACAAAACCCTCAACAAACCCAGGGTTGGTTTGAAGTGGGGGAGTGGATGGAAACCAATCGACCCTGTTGACAGAGAGAGCAATGCAAATTCATAATTACTGTAGATAAACACTTTCAAGTTAATTACTTCACCCATTTGGTGGCTGTGCAAACGCTGGGATGACTAATAGGGATGCTGCTTTTTATGACAGCTGGGACTGCAGCGCACACTGCCGGGACGTGCCGGGAAAGCCAAGGAGCAGACAGCGACAGTGGGAGGAGGTGAATTGCAGGTGGCTCTGGGTCTCCTTGGGAACAGGAAATCCTGGAATAGGAGACAGGTTCTGATCCGCCCCCTCCCAGCACCAGAGTATCTGAGCAGCTCCCAAGCTTTAACGTACTGAGCATCACAACCCCGTGGGAGGTAGCGCAGGGCTGCTATTCCCATTGTACGGGCAGGCTAAGTGATTTGCCCAAGGGCACAGAGGAAGCTTGCAACAGAGCAGAGACTAGATTCAAGTCCCCTAAGCTAGTGCTCTAACCACTGGGCCATCCTTCTTCTCTTGTATCTGGTACTGCCCCTCTAACAAGCTGGGCTGGGGGGTTGGCTGAAATGGAACCCAGATCAACCTCAGCCCAAATTTCGTAAAACCCCATGCAAAGCCCCTCCTGTCTGCCGGGGACAGAGATAAGGGGCCCGTTCTCTTGCTTGCAACAGCTTCAGGCTGCTCCCTGGCCATGGATTTCAACTGAGCCGCTCCTGATTTACACCAGCGATGAGACGACGAATCTCTGAACGGCAGACCATAGCCACAAGCAGCAGATAACTATCACACATGGGCCCGGCACCCAGGTCCTTCAGCTCCAATCCCATAGCCTTTGTCTCCGGAGCGAAAGGCAAGCTGCCACAGCAGGTACTACTGGTGGGTCCCTTGCCTGTTCTGGGAGCTGACCCACTGTTGTTATTATTTATGTCGCACCTCATGGTGCAAGGTGCTGTACAGATACCTAACAAAGGAGACAGTTCCTGCCTCAGGGAGCTCACTGCAGATGTAACAAGTGGAGGAAACAGACAGAGGAGGGTGAAAGGAACCAGGGAACATGTAAACCAAGAGAACTGAGCAGAAAACGTCCTCTTCCTGTTCACCCTGGTGTGTGGGTGTCGTGGCATGGGTGGGCTTGAGGAAGGGATGTAATAATGGAGAAGGTGGGGGCTTCATGGAATCTGATGGGCAGCTGTTTCTGTGGAGGGGGGATGTGGATGTGGGGTGTGACGTTGCACTCCATGTGTTTCATGGAAATAGGCTTATGACTGATTCTGATGTAACTGGAATATGCTTTAAGCAAAAGGTCTCTTGTAAGGTATCATTACAAAGGTTATAACCTACTGAATGTATCCATCCTATTTGTATGAATGTATCATTCTTGTATCTGAAACTAGGACTATGAAGTATAACTCTGAGCAGGGGTGGCTCTAAGTATTTTGCTGCCCCAAGCACGGCAGCCAGGCTGCCTGCGGGAGGTCCCCGGTCCTGCGGATTTGGCGGCATGCCTGTGGGAGGTCCGCCGAAGCTGCGGGACCAGCGGACCCTCCGGAGGCATGCCGCTGAAGGCAACCTGCCTGCCGCCCTCGTGGCCACCGGCAGAGCGCCCCCCGCGGCTTGCTGCCCCAGGCACGCGCTTGGTGTGCTGGTGCCTGGAGCAGTCCCTGACTCTGGGGTCCTATTGTAATTATGCAAAGTGTGGGCCATGGATGGTGGCTTAGGATCTTGATGGTTCCCATTGACTAGGACAATTGGTTGTAAATGGTTTATTTACCTGCAAGCCTGCTGTGTATGGGTAGACCAGCCCCTGGGTAATGAAGACTGAGCTCTTACAGTGACATGTGACCAGGTCACCTGATACTGGAATCCATCTTAAACCTGGTGCTTTTCCATCTAGAAGGAGAGGTGGGGACCCAGGGAGATGAGGGATTCCCGCCTTGTGCCAAAGCTATAAAAGCAAGTGGAACAGAACAAAGAAGGTTCCAGTCATGAGAATAGCCCTAGTTTCCATGTAAGACGCCTGTGGGAACTAACAAGGACTGTACCAGGGGAAAGGATCGGGCCCAGACTAGGAAGGAGTCTAGTCTGTGAAAGAAGCTTATAGGAACATCTCTGAGGGTGAGATTTACCTGTAGTCAGTTTCTTAATGCATTAGGCTTAGACTTGCGTGTTTTTGCTTTATTTTGGTTGGTGACTTACTCTGTTCTGTCTGTTATTACTTGAAACCACCTAAATCCTACTTTTTATACTTAATAAAATCACTTTTGTTTATTAATTAGCCCAGAGTAAGTGATCAATACCTGGGGGAGCAAACAGCTGTGCCTCTCTCTTTCTCTCAGTGTTATAGAGGGTGGACAATTTATGAGTTTAC
Organism: Mauremys mutica; assembly: GCF_020497125.1. Classification (NCBI taxonomy): domain Eukaryota; kingdom Metazoa; phylum Chordata; order Testudines; family Geoemydidae; genus Mauremys; species Mauremys mutica. The sequence goes on from NC_059096.1 coordinate 10,432,830, forward strand.
CCTGTATAATATACGGAGTAAAATGGATTTATTTGGGGTTTGGATCCCCTTGGGAACTGGGTGTCGGTCCTGGAGACAGGTGATCTGCTGAGCAGTTTTTGGTTAAAGTCTGCAGCTTAGGGGGCATGGATCAGATGTGGGTCTGTGTTGCAGCAGGCTCAACAAGGCAGGGTTCTGGAGTCCCAGGCTGGTAGGGAAAATGAGGTAAATTCAGCACGTCAGGTGACAGTCCCAAGGGGGTCTCCGTGACCGAACCTGTCACGGGTGGGGAGCAGGTCAAGGCTCAGCAAACCTGGGGGCAAGGGCTGGCTATCCTGGGAAATCTGATGGGGAGGGCAGGGCTGGTGAAGGGACTGAAAGGCAAAGCCCAGGAGCTTGTGTTTGACATGCTGGGGGCGGGGATGCCCGGGAGGGTGGGGGGTGATTGGTCCCAGCGCCAAGTCAGGAGAGTGATCCTGGCCGTGGCCAATTGTGGGGAGCACTGTGATGGCCGTGAGGCCAGAGACGAGGAGGCTCCATTGTTGAGGCCTGGCCAGGAGACCCAGCAACCTGGGCACGCAGAAGACGCCCACTCAGGAAACCTCCCCCAGGGAAAGACGACCCGACTTGGACCTGGCGGGTTCGGGAGGCGGCTGAGCCGAAGCTGCAGCCCAGGTGATGGGTGGTGGGATGCAGGGGGTTAGCCGCCTTTGCTGTGTGCGCCCAACTCCGCGTTCAGGTGACCACATTTAACCGCCCGGATTTCCAAACCCGCCTGCAGCTGTCACCCTCCAGGGTCACAGACTCTGGAGCAATTCGCACTGGGGGGCCGCTGAGCCAAACTGCAAACCCTGCATATAACGGAAACCGCAGCAGCCCCCGTAATTCCAGAATCTATGTTTGGGGGCCTAGGCAAGAATACATCTGCCTGAGACCTTTAGCACAGCAGGACTGGAGCAGGCGGCTGAGCAGGGAGGCAGCGAGGGGGAAATAAGCAGAGCGGCTCCAAGTGATAGTTCCCCATCTCCTGCGGCTGCCTAACATTCAATAAAATCTAGAAAGCGAACGGAAAACGCTGCTTACCGCCTCGTTCTGCTCTCCAAGGAGGCCAACTCCATGCGAGTGAGCTGTGCATTATTTATGACAGTGCGCCCTGGCCACTCTCCTAGCCGGCGAAATCGCCCTTGTTTTAGAGAAAAGCTTTTAGCGTTCACCCAAATCGGAGCCACCCCTGGCCTGACCCCAAAGCTCTGAGCACGGGGATGCTCTGAGCTGAGATCTTAGGGGGAGATAGCCGAGGTAGTGGTGGTGATGGTGGGCATTAGGCTTGCGAAGAGTTGCCTGATGCGATGCCTTAGAAACGATGCTTCTTTTCAGCATTTTTTGTGTCCGGTTTGGTAGCAACTGGTGAACGCTGTCCCCGTTTTGGGGAGTGAGATGACCAGCCTGGGTGGTTTTCTGTCCATAGAAAAAGTAGAGGGTAAGTTTCCTTTCAGTACAGCCGCACAAGCACACAGCTAGAGCTGGTCGGAAGCCGGAGATTCCTTTCCAGGGAAAATTCCACCTTTTTTTGTGGGAGAAAAAAAAAGCGTTCTGGATCAGAATGAAAAGCTGAAATTTTGAAATCTCCCATGGAACGAAAATTCCCAAATGTGTTGATTCAGGCTCATGGAATCATTTCATTTTGCAGACGTTGTCTCATTTCCATAAGGTACAAAATATGTTGTTTCAACTTTACTGTTCCGATTCTTTTCACTTTAATGGTGTCCGTAGCCTCTGTTTGCCAGAAGCTGGGAATGGGCAACAGGGGATGGATCACTTGATGATTCCCTGGTCTGTTCATTCCCTCTGGGGCACCTGGCATTGGCCACTGTCGGCAGACAGGATACTGAGCTTGATGGACCTTTGGTCTGACCCAGTATGGCCATTCTAATATTTTAATCTAAAAATCAAACAAATATATATATTGTATAGAGCATGGACATGAATATAATATAATATGTAGACATTCTACTATAATCTAATAAGTCAAAAATGAAATGAAGTCACAGGAGGGATTAGAAATGAAACATTTCCACCTTCTTGAAATGAAAGATTTTGACATCATCGGAGTGAAACAGGAAGGTCGAAATGATTCACTTTGACTTTTCCCCACCAAAAATGGTGTGGAAATTGACCTGTTTCTGTGGAAAGTTTCGATGTAGACAAAGTTGCATTTTTCAATAGAAAACCATCCACTGAAAATGTTCCACCCAGCTCCCAGGGTGGCCTCTGCGATGGAGTGACACCCGCCAGAGCAGGGAATGGCTGTCAGTATCCATGGTTTCTTCAGCCTCTGCTGAGTTTTCCCAAGTGCTCAGGGCCAGATTTTCCCCAGCGGTGTTGCACTCTTCTGGAAATTGGGTCCTTAATGCTGAAAACACGGGGGGGTGGGGGTTGTGTGACGTGGATGCCTGTCCCACAAGAACCGGGGCTAGAAGCCACAAGTCCTGACCAAATGCCCTTGCTCTGATCACTGAACCACACTTCCGCAGAGCTGGGGAGAGAGTCTAGGGCTCCTCCATGTACCATTGTCATCATCAGATGGGGGAAACTGAGTCACTGAGAGGGGAAGGGTCACCCAGCACCCTGCTGTAACCACTCAACCATACTCCCTCCTGGAGCCAGGGTTAGAACCCACTGACTCCCAGTGTCTCCCGCCTGAACCACACTCCCTCCAAGAGACAGGAATTAAACCCAGGACTCCTGATACCTAGTCTAGCTGTTCTGACCCCTCCATCCCGGAGGGAGGAGTACAGCCGGATTCCCAGGATGCCGAGTTCCATCCCACGGCCCTCTCCCGTCTTGGCTTTGCTTTGGTTGCAACAATGAGGGCTGTTGGGCACCTGTTGCTAACGATCAGGGGGCTGCACGGCGCTGGAAGTCTGCAGGCATTTCGCTCGCTGCTTATTCCTGCTGCCCCGGCGCTTTCACTTGGGCAGCTGGTCAGAGCTCTTGAGTCAAGTGTTTCAAGTCTGCCCATTGCCAGCAGGCGTGTGTCCCCCCTGCTGCCTGCTCTAGATCTGTGCGTGGGCTGTTCCCCGTCTCCCCTTCGATTGTTCTTCTCTGCCCTGGCAGTCGGGGAGACGCTGTTGGCCCGGCAGCCCCACCCTGACACTGACTTCTCCCTGCCAGGGGTGCAAAAGGGCTTCATCCCAGGGCGGTATTTTGGAGCCAGGCGGCTGAGAAACTGGTAGGAGGTAGCAGGAGGCACCAGCAGAGTCCCCATCACCCTGGTGCTCTGAGCCTAGCAAACAGAGGGAGTGTGCCATTGTGTGCTTTGAACTCCATGGCCCCCATGTGAACCCTGCGGGGCCAGCCATGGGCCAAGCTGGGTCTTGGCAGCATGAGTTTCCCTGTCCGTGGCGACCGGTGAAAGCAGGAGAGTTGGCAGCACTGCCCTAACGGAGTGCGTGAGGACTGGTTCTCACTCTTCTGTAGGCCCTGGCCACTCTGATTGGACGTGACTCAGATGTGCCTGCTACCAAGACAGGGAACCCTCTATCCCCCGTCTTCACCCCCAGTACTTGAACTAAAGGCGAATCGCCACTAGTTGCTATCCATATAGGGCTTATGACACACAGTCCAGCAATCCTGATTCTATCCACTGGAGGGCAATGACATGCACGTGCATGCACACACACACACGCCAGTTTATTACAGTATTAGAGACTAATTCGCTCCTCTGTGGTGGGTACTGTGCTGGGTTCACCGCTCAAGATGGAGGAAATTTGGTTTTGACCCCATTTGGATCAGGGTTTTGGATGCTCCAGACAGAACTTAGGAGAGACTATGATCAATGGCGCAGAGGGAAATTCAAAAGAGACAGATCCATCCAGGACCCAGCTAGCTTCTATCCCTGGTGCACTGGACTCTGTGAATCTCACTCGTGCCTCCTTGCAGCCCAGCCAGGCTGCGGTTGTGTCTGAGAGCAGTGTCACACTCAGACATGGTTGCTAGCCCCAGAGCAGTCAGGAGCTACCTTTGCCAGCTGGACGCTCCTTGACAATCTGTTCCTCCCTCCCCCGCTATTTCCGGAGTCACTGACGATGTCTCTGTTTATACTGACCCAAGGGGAGCTCGGGAAAAAACGTGCAACCGGATGAGGCGTTCAAAGTGTGAGGCGCCAGCCAGGTGCCTCTCCATTCTACAATGACCTCTCGTGGGGAAATGTGAAGAAGCCACAAGGAGGCTCTTTACCCAGGCCGTGCCAGGAACGGGCTCCGAATGACGGTGACGCTAATGAAAAGGTTCCTTTCCTGGGTGCAGCTGTGGTGCAAAGGGTAGGTCCACGGAGCATCCGTTGTGAAAAGCAAGGTCCTTGGTGCATCAAGTTGGTGGAAAGCTCTCACCTGGTGAGCGCTCCGGCTACCATGTCTCTGTCTCCCTCAACAAGAAGGTGGAATGGTTTTGCGCTCTGGAAAACGTTGCCTCGAGGCAGCTTTTCCCATCCCTCCCTCTTCTTCCCAGGACAGAGCGTTCTGAAATAGCCCCGTAATTGGTTTACTCCAAACACCGCGGCAGAGCCAGGCCCCATGCAGCAGGTCAGGGGAGGCCGTGTTGCTTTCTGAGCTCCCCAAGCACTAAGAGGCTGGAGCTGCCCGTTAAAAGCAAATCCATTTTGTGAACCCTTCCCCGCGCCGCCGGTTTGCCATTAAGTGCCGTGTTTATTGGAACGGCAGGCGGCTGGGCGCTGTTTCCGTGCTTGGGCGCTCCCCACCTGCCGTGTGTCCCACTCTGTTTCAGAGCAGGGAAAAGCTTAACTCTCCCCGCCCACCAGGTAGTTTGGATAAACCTCATCAGCGATGGGCTCAGATTGAAACATCGATGAGAGAGTTTCTGAGAGGGCCTTTTGCCCCGCAGGATCTCCGTTCCCTTTGTAGATTATATATTGGAGGAATTGCTTCTTCTGCCACCTAAATGCAGCTACATCTAGGGTGGATCATGGCAGCTGTGTAACAGCCCACAGCAACAGCTTAGGTCAGAGTCTTATTTGAGTGGTGACATTCCGCCTCCTTCCAGGAGCCTGCTCAATCTCATGCCCTAACACCCCTCGTTATTCCCAAACTGCATTTGACAAACATAAATGGTCAGGAACCAATCTGGCTGCTTGGTTGAGCGATGGTGCCCCTGAGGGCACTGCCACCCCGTGCCACACTTAGCCGACTGAGGATAAACATGGAGAGGCACAGTTTAGTCAAGTAGGGAGGAACCAGGAGTGGGATTCAGGGATCCTGGGTTTTCTATTCCCACCTCTGCCACTGGCTCCTGTGCAACTTCAGGTAAGTTACTTCCCCTCTTGGTGCCTCAGTTTCCCCAGCTGGGAAACAGAGGCGATGATGCTGACCCACCTGTGCAGGTGCTGCGAAATACTCACGTGCAGAGCACCCCCAGGTAAACACAATGGCTCAGTCCATCAGTGCTGAGAGTGCAGCACTGAAACAGAAAGCGTGAGCTGCCACTTTAAGAAGGAATTATTTGCGGGGAGGTTCTCTGGCCGGTTTTTCAGGAGGTCGGGCTAGATGATGACGATGGTCCCTACTGGCCACGGCATCTATGAAGCGCAAAAGCAGAAGCAACCTGACCTATGGCTGCGTGAGGGCAGTCACTCCCTCTTTGCAGGGCTGGTGCAATGTAAACGGACGGGGGTAGGGAGTAGAGCCAGACCAAATCAATCCAGTCATCTTCTCTACTGGAAGTTTTTTCATGGGGCCTGACCCTTCTCCCCCATAACCCCCCCTCCCAAATGTCAGAGCCTCCTTGAGCTTTTAGAGCTCATTGGGGAACCTCAGAGGACCAGCCCCAGTGGAATTGCAGCTGTGCCTCTGGCTACACTGGGAAGGGGGCATGTGTGCCAGGTGCATTGGGCAGGAGAAATTTGAATCCCAGCCTGGAGACACCTGCACTGCAGAGAGGAAGGATGGGGCAGGGGTTAGAACACTTGTTTGCGGTGTCTGGTTTAAGTCCCTGCTCTACCCAAGGCTTCCTGTGCAAGCCAGATAAGCACCAGAGAGAGATGTTCTGGAGATGGATCCTGTGGCTCCTAGAAGGCTAAATATTAAATTACTTCACTCTTAAACTATTGCATATTAAAAAAAAACCCCAAACAACTGCTGTGCTTGACATTACTCAGCTAATATTTCGAGAACCAATTTGCTGTGAAATATGGCTCTGTCTTTCGCAGCTCACAAGGAAGCACCAAGGATGAATTGTTTTCCCCCTAATAGGAGAGGCAATGATTGTAGCTTGGTGTCTTTGGGGAAAATGCCCAGGGCATGAAACAGGGGCTCTCACCAGGGAAACGTTTCAGCTGAGTATTGGCGGGAGGGGATCCTACCGTTTGACCTTCATTCATGGGATGGGTCTGCTCATATCAGTGTTCCTGGAAGGTGCCCAGAATATTCCATCGTGTGAATTGGGGTTCTCTGAAGGGTCCAAGGGCTGAGAGCACAGGCTAGGACCATCCATAAGGAGACCTTACGCCCCAACTTTCTCTTTCCTCCTCGTCTGCCATCTCTTTTGACCCACATCTTTGCCTCCAACCATCTGCTGGTTCTCTAGGGCAGGCTGGCTCACCGTTTAACTGGGAGTGAGGAAATCTAGTCCCGGCTCTCCCGGAGCCCTGTGTGAATGTAGGCACGTTATCTTGTGGCCAAATCTTCTTCAGCAGCCTCTAATTTTGGGGCATCTCAATTTTGGGCAACCCAATTTGAGGCCCCTTGAAGGGCTCTGATTTTCAAAGGTGCTGGATGCTCCCAGCTCCCAGCGAAGTCAAGAGGAGCCGTGAGTGCTCCAGACCTCTTGAAATCAGGGCCTGATGAGCAGTCTCAGATCTGGTACCCTAAAGCCAAGGCAGCCAAAATCAATGGCCTCATCTGAACCGTAATCTCCTTGTGCCACTGCTGGCCCTTTTCTAAACTAGCACGAATAATGCCCCGCTGTTGTCATCCACAGATCTTAAAGCACTTCACCGAGGAGGCCAGTAGCGTTTTACCAATGGGGAAACTGAGGCACGAGGTGGCAAGTGGCTTAACTGAAGTGAACCCAGCAACAGAGCCAGGAATAAAACCCAGCTCGGCAGAATCCCAGTGCAGTGCACTAGCCACTAGGTCCCACTGCCCTGGAGGCTGTCAGAGATCATTGCCTAGCATTAGGCTCCTCAGGTGGAAGGTGCTATAGGGCTGCACAGGCCTGTTATTAACTGAGCATTGCAGTTCCTGCTCGGGAACGCATTGGCCGTGAGCGCCGACCTGCCATTCTGAGGGGTGCCACAGAATCCTCTTGTGCCACCTGTGATGGGCTGATCGGCTCCAACTCCTCCTCTGCCGCTGTGTGACAGATGCCTGCATCACAGGAGCCATAAATGGGGCTACCAGGCAATCTGTGGACCGGATAGGACTGGAGATGGAGCTACCCTCTCTGCAGCTCCTCCAGGTCAGGGCTCAGACACATGGGAGAGCTCCCCGTGGCATTGCCCATGCCAGGCCTCCTCTGGGCGTCTAGCTAGACCCCAGGGCTGTCAGTCCCCAGCACTAAATCCAGTTGTACTTAACACAGAATATCAAGGATGGAAGGGACCTCAGGAAGTTATCTAGTCCAACCCCCTGCTCGAAGCAGGAACAATCCCCAGACGGATCCCTAAATGGCTCCACTCAAGGATTGAACTCACAACCCTGGGTTTAGCAGGCCAATGCTCAAACCACTGAACTATCCTTCCCCTCCTTTGTAAGTCCCTTGCACAGGGCACAGCAGGGAGAGAGCAATGCCTCATGGTGAGGCTGCTAGCTGAGAGCTGGTTCAGTTCCCTGCTTTGGCACAAGCTCCCTGTGTGGCCCTGGTCAAGCCACTTAACCTTGCAGTTGCCCATGTGTACGGAAGGGCTAATAGCCATGCCCTGCCTCCCAGGTGTGCTCTGAGGAGATCGACCTTTATACCTGTGAGGGGCTCAGAGACAATGGATGAGGAGGATGGAGAGAGGCAGCTAGGGTGAGCAGACAGCAAATGTGAAAAATCGAGAAGGGGTGGGGGTGTGGGGGGGGTAATAGGAACCTATATAAGAAAAAGACCCAAAAATCGGGACTGTCCCTATCAAATTGGGACATCTGGTCACCCTGGAGGCAGCCCAGTTGTCAGAGGAGGTCAGTAAGGTTGGGTGTTAGGCCTGGCCTCTGCAGTGAGTCTCCATCCCCTTTGCACATCTGCTCAGAAGCGTGGGGGAGAAAGTCGTAGGGCAGGAGGACAATCTTAACAGTCTCCAAACATCAAGAAAGAATTGGCGGGAGATGTGGAGGCTGCTTCTAAGCCTCAAGTTAGCATTAGAATAGTGAGAGCTGTGGGGGGCATTGGCTCAGCCTATCACTGAGAAAAGGGCTATGTGCAAAGGTGGGTTCGGCTCCTGATATCCCGCCCAGTGAGCTGGGGTGTCTGAATCGGCGGGGGCAGGGGTGTGTGTCAGTTTTTGGGGGGGCCTATGCCAGTTAAAGCAACAGAACCTGCATCGGAAATCACAGAAACGTAGGACTGGCAGGGACCTGGAGAGCTCGTCTAGTTCTGTCCCCGGCACTGAGGCTGGGCCAAGAATGATCTAGATATTATCTAGTGTCCCTGCTGCCTACTGATAAGATTTCCCCACACTGCCTGCCTTCTTTTCTCAGGAAGATGGGTATTGCCTGAACAGACAATGACTGGTTCTGGGTATCAGGGAAGCCCTGGCCTATCTACCCAGGCAGGGCCGGCTTTATGACCCACGGGCCCAACTGGAAGGGGTCCCCGCTCCAGGGGTCTTTGGCAGTATTTCAGCGGCGGGGGAATCCGCTCCGGGTTCCGAAGGACCCCTCGCCACTGAAATGCCACCGAAGAACCCCCAGAGCGGACCCCCCGCTGCTGAAATGCCACCGAAACCCCCCGGAGCAGGGGCCCCTTAGGTGTGGGCACAGGGCCCAATTCCGGGGAATCGGGTGAATCGTCTTAAAGCCGGCCCTGTACCCAGGGCGATTGTGACAGGGGAAGCGAGCTGACGGTGTAACTCACAACCCTCGGAAAAGTCTTTATGAATTTTTGATGGATTCTCGCCCCGAGGTGCCCTTGAAGGTGGATCGCTGTCTGCGGTTCTTTCCGGATGACGCTGTTCTTTCTGGGGGGGTTCACACTCCCAGGTGTGTTGGTCGGGGCTTTAGTGGTTCCATGGGAGAGGCAGCGATTGGGTTGTCAGCGCCGCCGTGAGGAGGTTTCTCTCGCCCGGGGAAGTGATCTGATCTCTCCCCAAGCGGGCTATGCCTTTATTCCTTCCCAGGGTCAGCTGAGGAGAGGGGCGCGCTTTATGGAGCAGAGACTTGTTTCCCACCCCATCTGGGGGACCCTTGTCAAGAAACCAGCCCTGGAAATAATCCTCATTCCCAATTGCTGCTGTGGGCTTTATGTTCTGCGCCGAGGCCAAAAAATAACACCTCAGCCGCCGCGGAGAGTGTGGGTCGCGTTTATTTCTGTTTCTCCCCCTTCACCTCAGCATGACAAATAAGCGATTGTAATTCTCTGTATGGCCGGCTTTATGCGAAGCTGTGTATTTTCCTGCCTGAGCAGCTCAATATGATGTAGCGAGGCAGCTGATACTCAGTTTGGGCAGTATATACTTTGGCAGACGGGCCATGATTTTCCGATTCACCGAGCTAATGTGGGATGATTAAGATACTGAGTTCCACTGTAATTTCCCCCCCGGTATGGCATAATCAGGTTCAGGTTTACCCTTGCTCAATCCTAGCCGTTCTCTCTCTTCTCCAGAGAGATATATGGGATTTCATGCATTTCTCTGATTCCCAAACACTGACGGTGTCAATTTCACACTGTGAGGATTGGGTGTGGGTGTGGGAAAGGCAAGTCCTTTTCCAGTTCATTGTTCTTATCAGGGGTAAATCTTCAAGCTAATTCCTGCCCACTCGATGCGGCTGGTAACTTGCGTTAGGCTGTAGCTGTGGTACATATACAACCCATCCGGGAGAGCTGGTTACAGTCCAGGTATCCCTTGGTGCTGCGAAAACATGGTCCTGGCTTGTATCAGAAAGTAAGAAGGGCCACACTGGGTCCTTTCTGCTGACAACGGCCAGTGCCAGATGGTTCAGAGGGAATGAACAACAATCGAGTGATCCATTCGCTGTCATCCAGTCCCAGCTTCTGGCAGTCAGAGACTTATGGATACCCAGACCTTGTGGTTGCCTCCCTGACCATCTTGGCTAATGGTCAGTGATGGAGCTATCTTCCATGAACTTCTCTAATTCTTTTCTGAACCCATTTATCCTCTTGGCCTTCGCAACATCCCCCGGCAATGAGTTCCACAGGGTGACTGTGTGTTCTGTGAAGAAATACTTCCTTATGTTTGTTTTAAGCCTGCTGTCTGTTCATTTCATTGGGTGCCCCCTGGTTCTTGTGCTATGTGAAGGAGTAAATAAGACCTCCTCATTCACTTTCTCTGCACCATTCATGATTTGATAGACGTCGATCCTATCCCCCCTTATGTAGTCTCTTTTCCAAGCTAACCAGTCCCAGGCTTTTTAAACTGTATTCATTTGGAAGCTTCTTCATACGCCTAATCATTTTTGTTGCCCTTCTCTGTACTTTTTCCAATTCTAAGATATTTTTTTTGAGATGGGGTGACCAGAACTGCACGCAGTATTCAAGGTGTGGGCGTACCATGGATTTATATAGTTGCATTGTATTTTCTGTCTTATTATCTATCTCTTTCCTAATCATTCCTAACATTCTGTTAGTTGTTTTGACCGGCTGCTGCACATTGAGAAGATGTTTTCCGAGAACTATCCACAATGATGCCAACATCTCTGTCTTGAGTGGTGACGGCTAATCTAGACCTCATCATTTCGGATATATAGTTGGGATTATGTTTTCCAATGTGCATTACTTTACATTTATCAACACTGAATTTCATCTGCCATTTTGTTGCCCGGTTATCCGGATGGAATTTAGCCATGTTCTTCTACTAAGTGACGTCCTCAGCTGCCAAGACTGTATCATCATTCAGGGAGACGTTGACAACACGCCATGGTCCCATCATCATTAAGGCTCTGTCCTCACTATAATGGCTAATAGACTCTGTAATGGGTTATTGGCATGGTTAGCTCCATCTGTATCCTCAAACAGCATGAGTAATACTTTGTTAGTGACCTTTGCCGCTAACCAGTTATCACCCTTGTCCTGGCGTGGTTTGGTGTGCTCCTCTTTCTGTCAACGGGTCATAACACCCTTATTTTGTAGTGTTGACCCAACCTTCTGACTGCAAAACTGGATTGGCCAGTCCTCTGTCCCTCTCAGCTCCCTGTGCAGCGGTGCAGCCCAGAGTACATTGCGGCTGGTGCTGGGTGTGTCCTCCTGGCTGGCTGTCCCTTCTGAGGCACTATGGGCCAGCTGCCCACTAACCCAGAATGCACTGTGGTTAGGCCGTGTGGATGTGCAGACAAACCCAACTCATACCTGTGTTGTGCAAACAGTTGCTGTAAGGACACAACAACAAATGTGGCATGAGCTGGTTCCAAGAAAGGTTGTGTTTCCAGTCCAGGCAGGTGCCCAAAGGATGGGACAGAGTTTTAACCACATCCAGGGCCAACCATATGGTAGCTGGTTCTGCTGACACCATTTTGTTTGTAGGACAGCGAGGGTGTCCCTCTCTGCTGGGTCTGGGGATCAGTTTCTGCCCACTCTTGCACCCCCTTCTGTTGCGCACTCGCTTCACTGTCCAGGACTCGGGGTGCTCTCTCTTTGTGACACAGCCCTCCTGCCAGGTCGCTATATAGTTTTCCCCTTCCGGGGTATCAAATCCCCACCATACCAACTCTCCATGCACCATCTCAGGCAGCCTTCTGTAATTCCCAGGCTGTGCCACTTTCCCAGTGGCTGGTAGGGGAACCTGGGTCTGCCCAGTACTCTGGGTTCCAGCTCAGGGACCCTATGATCAGCAGCCCAGGTCTCCACAGACTAAACCCTCACGGCCCTTTCCCTGGTCGTCTTCCTAATCTGCGTTCCACAAGCTTTCTTCCCCGCACCTCCCCTGGGCCAACCCTTCCTGCAGTGCTAGGACCCCAGGGCTTGTTCTTCCTCTTGGGTTTCCTCCTGCTCGTCTCTGCTTGCAGAGGGTGACTGCAGACTCTGTCCCGGCAGCCTCCTTCTGCTGCAAACTTCCTGGCTTGACACAAGCTCACCCTGCCCCCTGCCCGGCTGGGCTTCATCGTCAACTAGCCTCTTGCAGTGCCTGGCTGTCCCCCAGGTGCAGCCTGTTTGGTTAACTGGTCCCTTCTGAGCCACCTTCACCCCCTCTGAGCTGGTGTGGGGTGAACCCCCCATCCCATAGGGTCTATGATCGAGAAATTACATTACCCACCAGATACGTCCCTGTGCTTTGTTTGGTTTGGTGAGTGGGTTTCTGAGAGCAGGAGCCGTGAGTGCCCCCCCCCCGTTACGTGTGAAGGGGGCCTGGCAGATCCTTAATCCTAGACAGAGGGATGACGCTCAGGAGCAGAAGCTGGGAAGGTGTTAGGCCATTGGAGCTGCAAGGAAGGAACTAGGAGGACAGGACCTGATCGACTCCAGCCCTTAGCTCCCTCCTGACCTCTGCCCATCATCGCCTACAGTCCCCTCAAGTAATAACGTGGAGTCAACAGAGCTGAGGGCCAAGTTTTTTCCCACCGCTGGGGCCAGCACCCAACATGCACCCAACCTACAGCGCTCTTCTGAGAACCCATCCCTGTGGCTCATTGCTGTTGAGATGCCAGGGATAAGGTGGCTACAGGGAAAGCCAGCCGAGATGCTGACCCTTGGAAAGCATCCCTAGCCAGGACAGCACTTAAGCATGTGCGTCCTTGTGAGATGTCAAGCCACAAATATGAAAAGTAGCAACCAACATGCATAAACTTGAAAAGATTTGGAAAAGTAGCATGACTGGCACTGAAAGAAAAATGCATATTTTTAACACTGGCATGAGATCTGGCCTCCTATATATAGCAGAGTCATGGAAATCTACTGGAGACGGTGATAAGAAGATCAACTCATTGCACAGCAAATGCCTACAGAAGACCTTCGGAGCCTATTGGAAAAAGTTCCTTGCAACAACAGAAATTCTAAGTAGAGCAAAACAGTCTAAAGCATTAAATATGGTAAGAAGAGGACGATGGGCATATGTAGGCCATGCTTTAAGCACGCCACCAACATGACTTCCACAGCAAGGGATAATATGGAAACTGCTTGGAAAGATAAAAAGATGTAGAGAAACAATGCACAGAACGAGAAAGAGAGAAGCCAAATCCATCAACATGACACTCAGAAACCTGAACAGAGCAGCACAAGACTGGTGGATATTCTATGCACCGGAGAGTCCAGGAGGAGAAAGAAAGAAAGAAAGAAAGAAAGAAATATGACAACCCTTATTTGACTAGCAGAGACTTTCCATATACTTTGGCATCCAGGGGATTCACTTGGTTTGTTACAGAGAAAACATCTAATGTGGGTCATAGGTTGGATAATGTGGGAGCTGAGTGGGGTGAGATTGAGATTACTCCAGTGTCCTGGTCAGCTGGAGATCAAGGAGATGACCTGGGTCTATCTTCAGAAGCTGTTGAATCCAGTTTGATTCCAGGAGATGTTGAGAATGATGGAATCTCAAGGGGCCAGGACAATCGCCTGGAGCTCACAGATGTTAGCAGTGACTCCAGATTGTGAAATGGCAGGTGAGGTGGCTGTAATGCCAGCAGAGGAGGCTCCATCCAGCTTGGCGGGGCAGCAAAGAGGGAATGCTCTGCATTACGGAAGCAGCAAGGAGCTGCTCCTGGTGCTGAAAGGCCTCATCATACAGTGACCTGTTCTCTCTTGGGCTGCTGCAGTGCATTTTATCTGAGGCTTCCCTGAGATACAGCTAACACAGAATACAGCAGCACTGCTCAAGCGGCTTGAAGTGTGGGCATCTGCAGCTCTCCCCAGCAATGGATGGCCACGACTGCCTAGTGTCCAGTGCTTTGCGTATGAGATGGCAAAGCCTTAAATACAGAACCAACCTAGCTGCCCTATTTCCCGTCACAACAAATTTAGATAACTCCCTCGTTATGGTCTTGAGAGAACCGGGGTAGGATCTTTTCACTGGAAGTCCTTAACTGCCCACCGGAAGCAGAGCATTCCCGGGGTGTCCTGCCAGAAGAGACACCAGCCTTTTGCTTTCTTTTCTCTTTCATTCTGGGAGGTTGTCATTCAATTTGCTTTCTCAGCTTGGTGTGTGCAGTGAGCGAGGGGGGTGGGGGCAGTTCCTAGGCAAATTGCCTTTGGTTATTGAATTTCTAGATTTGGCTCATTTTTTGGTTATTCCCCAGTGGCCCCCAGACACAATTCACAATCATCACGATTGATTAATGTGCAGCGCCTTGCACCCCAAAGGCATTTTTGCAAACTAGCCACAAGGCTGTCCGACGCCGTCACTGGGGCGAGGTGCAACGTGACAGCTTTTGACAGGAAGTGGAGAAGACAGCTGCATCTTGGGGTGCAACTTGCAAGGTGAGGAAGGCTCGAGGCAACTATCCGAGTTTGGGGATAAATCCTCTCCTCTTCTTGCACCAAAGTGCCAGGAGACCTTTAATTGCCAGACATTGTATCTCTTGGCACAGTGAACACTGGCGCAGGAGAGGAAAAAGTGCCACCGAGTGGATCAGCAACACCACTTCCTGCAGCTTGAAGGTTCTCCTTGCAAGTCTTCTATGCAAGCTTTACCTGCCTAGGGTGACCAGATGTCCCTATTTTATAGGGACAGTCCCGATTTGTGGGTCTTTTTCTTATATAGGCTCCTATTACCCCCCACCCCCGTCCTGATTTTTCACACTTGCTGTCTGGTCACCCTACACCTGCCTGAGCTGGCTTAGCTTATGAATCCTCTGGAATCACACGGCAAAGTGAAAAGGCTGTAGGCACAAGGAATGGGGTAGGGTAGGGGAATCCATAGGAAAAAGGGACAGTTCTTTAATACTCCAAAATAACTAATCAAGAGCCTGCTTTCCTCCAGACTGCGGGGAATGCTACATTAAGCTAGTCTCCTGGCTTCCGAGGTGGCTGCCGTCTCTGTCCCTGGAGGATTCAAGAGCTCAGCTTGTCACCCATGGTAACTTGGATGGGGTGGGAAAGGTTAAGAGAAAGCAAATCTTTCATGGCAGGTGAAAAATCGCAAGGGTGTCTTCTGCTGAGTCCCCAGTGTCATTGTTAGCAGCGTTGTCGCTCTAGCAGGGTGCAGGGAGGTACGAGCTCCCGATGACAGGGGAAGGGCATCTTAGGCATGACGGGTCTGTGATCATTAGGGGGAACTTGAACCTAGCCTGACGCTCAACATTGAAAACACAACCTCGTTGTGACCTTGAGAAAGACCTTCCCCACATAGGGCAAGAAAATTCAGCGGAGAACAAGGAGAATCCCTACAGCATGATGATCTAATCAGCATCCTAGAGTTTAATTATCGGCGTTCCTGACCTCAGTCTATTTAGTGCCTCCCCCGTCCCTGATTCTCGACCTCAGTTCACGAGCTATCCCAAAGCTTCTTGTGCTTAGAACAATGGTCTAGTGGCCCTGGCTGGGGAGATCTGAGTTCAAGTTCTTTCTCTACCACAGATTGCCCGTGTGACCTTGGGCAAGTCACTTAGTTACTCTGTGCCTCAGTTTCCCCCATATCAGGATAATAGCCCACTCATTAAGGATGATGAGGTTCTCAAGTACTGTGGTGATGGAGGCCACAGGAGTAGCTAACAGGGATCTGTCCCCTTTTAAAAATATAGAGACTTTTGCTCTCGTGGTTGGCAGAAAGGAACAAGCGCAGAACCAGGCGATGCAGGGTGACGGCGGGGAGGAGATTGGGAGGTGAGGAGGAGGAGAAGATCTGTGGGAAGGTTTTTCCCATGCAGAGTAGTCCATAGATGAAAAATAAATTGGGTCCCACTGACTGAGAAACTGGCCTTAGCTGCACTGGAGTAGCAGAAGGGCTGGGGCTGGCTCCAGGCCCGGGGCATGATATGCAGGTCACAGCAAGGGACTCCAGCTGGGATGCCAAGAACGGCATGAAGCTTCTGTTCAGCACAGAGCACACGACGTCTGCCCTTTGGGGGGTGAAGCGCTGCTCCGGGAGTACGCTCAACTCTGGCGACTGGCTTCTCAGCTCATCTCCGAGCCCAGTGTCGGCAGCGCACACCAGGTGCCACCTCCGGCGAAGCCCCTGGGGGCAGTTGGGCACGAGAACAGAATCCTGGCCGACAGGCCGTGCATCCAGCCGAGATTCGAGGTGGGGTGCTTGTGGCAGGGCTGCTGGGGGAATGGAGAAGGTCCCCTGGGCTATGCTGGGGCTGGCTGCCAGGCTCTCCTTCAATGCCTTGTATTTACACCCTTGCCATGATATTAACCCGAGGCAGAGACTGCTGTCGGAACAGCCAATCAGGGATTGAAATCAGGCCCCCCGTCCCAGTCACTCAGTATTAGCGACGGGCAGTCTCCTAGAGAGGTTGACTTTAGGTAAGTACCTGACAACGCTGCCCAAACGTGTTCCTTCTCGCAGGCTGTTTGGAGAGGGCGAGAAGGAACACCGGTGGCGGGTGAGGGAAGCAGGGGCAGGGATACCATAGCAATAACATCCTTTCGCACGCATCCAGTGAGCTCTCCCACTCTTTGTCTTGTGGTCTTCATGCTCACGCGGGCGGGCGGTGCCGGCAGAGACACACACTGATGCCAACCTCACCGCTCCAGACCATGCTGTGGATCCAGCATTAGACTTACGAGACAAGATCCCACTTTTTTTCTTTGCAGGGACAGCCACTCGCTCCCTCAACTCCCCTCTCATTTGCTCCAACTGATCCTCAACGCCTGGACGACTCGATTCCCAGCAGCCAAGGGTGCCTCGGGGTTCTGGGCACAGCCTGGACCCTTTCACAGTCTCTAATATACAACAACCCAGCGGGACAGTGGCAGCAACCTGGCAAGAAGAGGACGGCCAACGTCATGTTGTGGCCCGGTAGCTGGTGAGCGTCACCACATCTTTAGTGTGACTCAGTGTGGCGGTGGGCACGAATTGTGGCTGGAGCTCCCCACCCCCGTGAAACCTCAAGAACTTCAAGGACAGATGGTGGGAACCTTTGGAGAGACCTGACGGCCTGTCTCCCCAGCACTGTCTCTGCGACCGTTGGAGGACGCAGCCATCGGCCGCGGAGGAGGCGCGGAGGCTGTGCGGTGAGCTGTGGTAGCGTAGAAAGGGAGTGAGCAGGCGTTGATTACAGCCTCCAAGTAATCAGCACTGACTTGAATTATTCGACATTCTTGTTATATCCTGACCCACCTCTGTACTCCCGGTGCGGGCAAATATTTGGTTGGGAATGAGATTGATCCGCTTGGGTTTGCGTTAGGATAATGCACTTCCTTCTGCATGGGAGTTGGCAAGAAGCATCTTGATTGCGTTTGTAAGCCGTGAGGTGCCTGGTGAAATGCCTACTTACAGCCGGCCTTACTCTTTCTTAACAGGTCCATCCAGAGCAGCTTTTGCTCCTGGCAGGAGCAGCCGCACCCTCTCCTGCAGCCCTTGCTAGCACTAGCCGGCAGCCCATCTCTTCACTGCCTTCTGAAGGTTCAGCCATTCTGCAGCTTGAGGTCCATAAGGGAGGTCCCCAACGCCCACAGAGGAGGCAGAAGGCCTGAGTGCGGCTGGTAACGTATATGCTTAGGAAGAGATAAGTGTTGCTGTCTGTGACTTTCTCTCCATAGAGTGTCCGGGACGCACCTTTGCCTCGACTGCTGCCAGGGCAGCAGAGGGTTAACAAGGGCACCCTGAGTCTTCTGAACGTTGTCGCACTGGAGGGAACGGGGGCGGTCAGGGTAGCAGAGATGGAAGGGAAGCCTCCACAGGACGCGTGTGCCACAGGGAAAGGAGAGCGGCTGCCCTTTAAGCCTGGATCCCCCAAAGCCAGGCGTTACGGGAGGTTGAAATGGGAAGCACCAGGAATGTGTCAGTGTCATGTGTTTCCTTTCTCCACAGCTGCAGCTGGAGGGGAGTAACCAGCAGAGCAGTTAGACGCTGCGGCCATGCAGCAGGGAGATACGTGCCACAATCCAGGGCTTGGGTATCCCATCCCCTAAGAGGGTGACAGGCCCTAGCAGAAACTTGGTCCTCCTCAGTCATCAATAAACCTTGAGAGGATGGACTGGCTCCTGGCTACTCCCCGAGAAGAAGGCATTGGCTAGAAGGATGATGGAGATGCTGGTGCTGCATGAGGAAAGGGCTCAGAACAGGGAGCTTCTCGCGGCCAGGATGGTTTAACATCCAGCATGAACTGACCTGTCCGGATGGGATCAGAGAGCTTATCTGGAACAGTTTCATTGCCCACATGCTCCAAAGGTAGGATGTGAGTCCTAATTTAGGATCTCAGGCCCATCCTTCGGATGTCTCCTGCCCTCAGAACCCCCCAGGCTCTTTAGGTCAATGCCTAAGAAGGCCGAAGCCAAGTGCAAGACCCTCCGGACCAGCTTCAGGAAATACTGGACGCTGTGAGTGAAGGGAAAAGCGAAACGTCCCCTGGGAACCTCCCTCTGAGTTGACGGAGGGCAGAGGAGCAAACATGCTTCCTCAGCCTGGTTCTGCGGGCTCACATATCGCAGACCCTGAAACACGCCTGTTTAAAACGCCTCCCTCCGAACTTGGTCTTGGTGGCTGCGATAGCAATGCCTGGATTATTCTGCCAGCAGCGGGGCGGGGTGGGGGGGGAAGGAAGAAGTGGTGGGTGTCTCAGGAAGCGTGCTGCCGCTGCACTGCGTGTAGGAGGAATTGTTCTCCAGCAAAGTGATGTTTGCCTTGGGGTGAATGGCTGAGTTCTTCCCCGTGGCTCCTGATTCCCTGGTCTCCCTGCAGCAAGGGCGGTGGTTTGTGGATTGTCCCGCTCATGCAGCCGAGTCGAGCAGGTTGGAACTATGGGATGTTGATCCCGGTCTTCCGCAGATAGTGTCTGCTCCTCGTGAAGGCTGAAGAGAATCTCAGGGTCGCATTCTCTCACCTGGCTGCTGGGCTGCTTGAATTCTTACCCACAGGGACTAGGATTTACTAGCAGACGTCTTCCCATGGACGGTTTCCTTAACCAGGATGCACTGCAGCACCGTCCAAGGCATGTGGTATTTTTGGTCGCACAGGCATGCTGTGTTCCCATTTTGGACTCCCATTGTCTTCCTGGAGAACCACGGTTGTCACTGGTGCCCCGGCGTATCGGAAAAGCCAGGGGGGCTGAAGGACACATGTGTGACAGAGGGATGCGGAAGTGAATGCGCTTAGCATAACGAGGCATCCCTGAACGGGTGGTTGCCCAGACGGGGTTGGGGGCTTCTGTCCTGTGGCCTTCTGGAAGGAGTCTGCAGCAACAGACAGGAGTCAGGGAGGAGAAATCCTGAGGTCAAGCGAGCATCTCCCTTGACCACAGGTCTGGAGTTCCTGGATGCTGCTTTTTGCCAGGGCTGTATCTCAGGAGACACCAGCGGCCGTGAAGCGTCTAGCAGGCCGTCCGAGATGACGACACCCTCTCCTGCAGGCCGGGCCATTCTCTGTCATTCAGCAGAAGCTTGCCTGTGATTGACTGTGGTGATCGACATGTGTGGGATACTTCATCAGCAGCATCCCCTGTGACTGAGATTAGGAGAGGAGATCGGGGCGGAGGAAGCGTTTTCTCAGACCATGCGGCCCATCAGCGCCACAAGAGGAGATGCCTCGGAAGAAGTGGGCTCCAGGATGCAGCCTTTGCCACCAGGAGAATCTTCCGTCCTCCTTGCACAGTCTCTCTTGGTTTTTATCCTTTCTGCAGTTAATGATCACAAAACCCCTATGTAAGAACTTCTCCTTTCCTGCCTCACAAACAACACAGACATCACCAATCTGGATCAGGCCCAAGGTCTATCCAGTCCAACCCACTGTTTCCGAGCAAGGACCCAGGAGACTTGCAAGCGTTAGTGATGGGATAATCTGCCACTGGGGGGAGGTTTACTCCTGACCCTCACCCTTAAAAGTTGGCTCATGCCCTATAGCAAGAAGGTTTATATCCCTCTTTAAAACTTGTTTTTTTCCTGTAGGACTCCACTATTGTCACTCTGCTTGGTCTTCTTGTTATCCCTAATAAACGTCCAACCCTGGATTGAATCCTGCCAACCTCTTGGCCTCAATGATCCCTTGTGGCAATGAGTTCCGCAGGCTAAGTGTGTTTGGAATCACCAAATGTTTCCTGTTCTCAGTTTTAAACATTGTGTCCTTTTGCTGTCACCAAATATCCCTTGTCCTTGTGAAAGCGTGAACGGAGGTGGCCAGTCTGCCTTCTCTGTTCCATTCATTATTCTATATCCATCTTGTCCATTGCCTCCGTGAAATACACAGTCCTGGTCTTTTCCGTCTCCCTCCATACAAATAAAGAAAGAGAACATGCATGCGTAAAATAGGAGGAATTTTTTAAAAAGGCTGATTTGTGGTTGCTGTCTAGCAAGTCGGCTCTCTCAGAAACACCCACCTAGTAACTCGACTTGGTTTGCTTATAAAATTCATGAAATGACGTGCAGGCATCCTCAGATAGCTCCAAGCCGTCTGTGATTCATGGGCTCACAGGAGGTCGTTTGGCTTGATAATGAGCCTCACTCCTCTGTCCCTACACCATCCCCTCTGATCGGGATGCTGCATCCCAGGCACGCGCCGCTTGAAAAGGAGACATCTTCATCCCTCAGGAACAGGCTCCTGAGGCAGAAGTTGAGAATGGCTTTGATTCCAGCAGCTGGGTGCTGTGGAAAAGGCATTGAGACCCGAACAGCCACCGCTCTATTCCAAACACAGACTCTGTGTATGTTTTTTATGGTGGCCGAGCTCCAGACTGTAAAACGCACTGACGACCGGGTCTGCCACCAGCGCTGGCGTTCTTCGCATACAGCCAAGTGGCAGCCCTACGAGGGGAGCCATGTGCAGCTGTAATGGGCACACGTGATGGGGCTGAAGGGCTTGTGACTAGCCCCTTCTTCACTTGCTTAGTGAGGATTCAATAGCAGCTGATGGGTTCTCCAGGAAATGTGATGCAGAGAAGAACACAGAAGCAGAGGGGAAGGCATGTCTAGTGGTTAGGGCAGGTATTTCTAGTATGGGAAACCTAGTTTCGTTCCCTGTTTTGCTACAGACTCTGGGTAAATCATTTTGTTTTTCTGGGCCTCAGTTGCCCTGTCTATAAAATGGGGATAGCGGTACTTCCCTACCTCATGGGGCGTTCAGAAATACTACAGTGACGGCGGCTCTGTAAGTACCTGAGATAGAGAGAATGGGGTTTAGGATTCCGGGCCCCAGAGTTATGTCACCATAAACCCAGCCAAGTCTCCCCCTCAGCGACTCAGACCACCCTCAGAAGAGGAGCGAGGACTAGGTTACCCGTGTCCCACGGGAACCTCCTGGCAACAGAGTCCTCAGCGGTAATTCGTCCAGCTCCCAACCCTTTGGAAAGACAGGTTCTGAGCGAGCCACTGGGCTGATGATCAGAGGGCTTGGGGCAAGAAGAATGGTGACATTTCTCTTACTCATGACTTTAAAAATGACCATCAGAGAAATACCTCACGGCCAGACTGATCCCTTTAGTAGCTGGCACGGAGCTGGGAACAGCCCACAGAGGAGCCCAGCTGGAAATTCATACTCTCAAGCACCAGTTCACAGCTGAGGTCTCCAGCCCTCCCATCCACAGCTGCGAACACCAGGGCACGGCGGACACAGCCAGGCATTTAGCCACGGCTCTGCCATTGAAATTCTGTTCTCTGGCAGCTGTCCCAGCAAGTGGATTCAGCTTGTGTTCTGCAGGCTGCCCTGCTGAACCAACTTTCTTTGGGGGCCGAATGACTTAGGTTCGGTGGCAAGGGGCCTTCGAGGGGGGCAGAGGGTCGCCCCAGCAGATGGGAATGAGCCTCGGGGAACCAACAGGTGCAGGCAGTTGTTACTGGGCGCCCGAGAGCAATGACAAAACGGCGTGAGAGCAGCTCGGCCGAGCCTCCGGGGAAGGGATATGACATTGCTACTCCAGCAAAGCCCTGTGTTAACATTACAGCGCGAAAGCCAGCTGCCAGGGGGATGCAAGGAGAGGCCTTTCATTCTGAGCCTGGATTCGCTGCCTGCCAAGAGCAAGAGAAACACGACATGGGCTCTGGAGCAGTCGCCTCCGGCAGATTTTGTACTAAAAGGCTCTGCCGGAAAGCAGGCTGATGAGTTCACCTGGGTGTGGAATCCACAGGCCTGATTTTTAAGGGCCTTTTGGCGCCTAACTCCCTTTATAAAGCTGACCCCAAGTCCCCTAGCAGGCCTGACTCTCCCCTGCCTTACCTCCTGTGTCGCGATGCACACCTGTGCCTTGTGAGTGCACGCTGCCCTTCAATCCGAGGGGGACCGGGTTTCGCCCGTGTCAGAATTCAGCCAATTTGGCTTCATGATTTGATTTTTTGCTCATCCCTGAGGCAGCATTTTCTGCCTCCCAACCAGCTCGTGAACAGGGCAGGCTTCAAAGGGTTTCACAGTTCAGAATAAGCCACTTAAAATTCAGAAGCGAATTCTCCGCTGGCTTAAAATCACAATCGATAATAATTAATCAATGGGCGCTTGGAACCAGCTCCAACCTGCCAGAGAGGTCAATGGGAAAACCCCTGTTACTTTCAGGGGAAGCTGGATTGAACCCTTGGCTGCAGGCCTCAGGGAAGAGCAGGCTGGAGGATGACAGTTTTGGTTTGCAGGAACTTTCAAAGTTTCTAAATTTGTTTTCGTTCCGCATTGGACCAAAATCCCCAAACCCTTCAAATATTTTTTTTCTCTTCTACCTGCAGGCAGGCTCCTGGAGATGATCCAGTCAGTGAGACACAAGGGGACAGGAGCGAATGAAGGGGGTGGGGCCTTGGGGGAAAGAGGCGGGGCCTTAAGGGAAGAGGCGGGGCAGAGGGTGGGGCCTCAGGGATCAAGTTACCAGAAATTAGAAAGGCGGTGTGGCAGCCGTAGAGCTAACCCCAGGTGTAGACAGCGCAAGATCGATGGAAGAAGAATTCTTCTCCTCTTGGGGAGGTGGGTTACCTACGCCAAGGGGGAAATCTCTCTTGTTGGCGTAGGTAGTGTCTACACTGCAGTACCCCTGTACTGTTTTAAGTGGAGACACACCCTGAGCATTTCACATCCAGAAGGTGTGTACGCGTGTCCAGCCTGGGGTATGCAAGACCCCGATTTCAGTCCCTGCTCTGCCTGATACAGAGCAATTTTTCACCCCATATCACTCTGAATCCGGCAAAGCAGGGACTTAAATATCGCCTTCTGCATCTCAGGCCAGCACCCGGACCCCTAGGCTAGAAAGCATCTTGCCCAAACTTTGTCACAACCGGTCCATCCCTGGGAAACATTTTGTCATGGCCCAAACAGCATATTTGGGTGCAATTAACTGAGTCGAAAATGTCCCAGCCAGCTCTCCTGCAGAGCACTTAGGAAAAGTATCATTACCCTGGTTTTGCTGCTGAAGAAACTGAGGTATAGCTGGACTAAGTGCTTTGCTTAATGGTCACACAGCAAGCCATGCGTGGAGGCAGGACCGCATGCTCGCTGATGCACCATCTGGTACGCTATCCACTAGGCTGTGTTTTACTCTCCCTCCAGGGTAGAATTTGGCTCATAATATTCATCAGACTCCTCCGAACCTTTGATCTGGAAACTGGGCTGAGCGTCTCGTTAGACTGTCCCGTGAAATTCTCCGAGTATTGCAGGGGGTTGGTAAGGCTAGAAATATTGCCTTTTTGCCGGGGCAGACTGATACGGGCGTTTGGGCATCTTTGGGGTTGCCGCTGGTCCCCTCCCCAGCTAGCTTTGATATACATTTTCTCACCCTTGCTTGCACACGCCACAAATGCAAGCAAAGCTACAGAGCCTGGCAACAGCAAATACTAAAAGGGATGAAATGGCTAATGTGCGCAGTTTGCTCTGATGCATTGGGCCACTCACTCAGTCAGCATGTGAAATATGGCAGAACAAATGAACTTGAAAATACAACCTTCTTTAGAGAGGCGCTTCTCCGAATCGATATTTCACTCTGAGATATATCTCCCAGATGCTGCACGGCACGCATGACAATCGCCTCCCCGCAGCCTCGGCCAGCGCATGGCACCCCTGCCCGGACCCCGTCCCCCTAAAAGGCGAAGGGCGTTTTGAGCTTGCAGAGAACGCGACACGCTTGGCCAAGCAGACACCTTGTGTTTATCTCGTTCCACCTTGAAACGATGAATTCCACGGCGGCTCCGTGATTGGAAACTGAAGCGCCAAGGCAGGGGTGGTAAAGACGGCGGCGCTCTGGGGTTGGCGAGATGCCTCTTTGGAGTTGGGTTTGAATCCCCTTTTCTTCAGGGTTTAGCGGGGCTCAGAGCCCTGCCCCAGACAGGCTTTCAGCTCAGGCTCTGACAGGCAAGGATGACGGTGCTTCGGTAGAACCATTTTTTTAGGTCAGAGGAGACAGGGCAGGATTGAAATATCAGGGGCTGCTGTCGTGGGTTGGGACAGACGTTCCTCAGCAAAACTATCAGGGAGGTGGGGAAGGTCCCAGGATTGGACTAGCGAGGACAGAGGCTCCAGAGAAGGGGGAAGCTGGAATAGCAGAGGAAGCTGCACACTGCAGAGCTGGATACAGGATAATTGTACATCCCCGACCCACACAATACAGTCTCTAGCACGTGCTGCTCCACATTCTCACGCACGAGCAGTAAAGCCACTCACTCCATCCAAAGAAAAAACATGTGCAAGTACAGAGGCTAGGGGTGAAATCCTGGCCCCAGTGAAGTCAGTGGGAGTTTTCCTGTTGTTGTCAATTGAGCCAGATGTCACACAAGAGCTTTAAAGGCTACACCTCAATATCTATCCTGGTGGCCTGAGAACTTCAGCTGGCCATGGAGACAGCTGGTCCTTTTCTTACGGGGAGTTTCTCTCCCCCAGCAGCTTGTACCCGTGCTCTGGGCCTAGTGCAGGGTTGGTGGCATTTTCTGGGTGCAAAGCAAGACACTGTGTAAATAAGGCAGGTCCTGGGTTTGTGCAGAACCCAGCTGTCACTAGTGGACTTAAGCAGCGGAACTCACACTACCAGTTCAGTGCTTCATCATGGAGAATGCTGTGATGTTTTTGGGGCTCCCCGAGACCAGTCAAGGGTTCTTGTCACTGCCCGCCTTGTAGCCGTCCAGCTCCCTTCAGTTACTCCTCACAGGGTGGCCCCACTAGCCTCTCTGGTCCCAAGTCACCTCAAATCCATCTCCCCAAGTTCTTAGTGACCAGACGCTCCGATTTTCTCCCCCTGGTTCCTCATCCCCAAAGAAGTGAAACCTGGGCCCAACTATCAGTTCACTTTGGCCTACTCGCTCCACACAGTCTGCACCCCAGAGTAGGGTGACCAGATGTCCCAATTTTATAGGGACAGTCCAGATTTTGGGGTCTTTTTCTTCTATAGGCTCCTATTACTCCTCACCCCCGTCCCGATTTTTCACATTTGCTGTCTGGTCACCCTACCCCAGAGACCTGGTTGCGGGGGAAGATACTAGACAAACCAAAGATTCAGAGAGGAAATAGAAAGGAAAAGCAAACCCTGCCAAGGGACACAGAAAATAAACAATCTCAGGCTCTATGAGCGACATTCCCTTGTCCAATACAAGTCATCTATTGCCTCTGAACAGGTTCCCTCTGTCCTAGAATGGGCCCAGTGTTTCATGGACAGCCCTTTGCTTAGATGCAGGCCCTCAGTTTCCAGAGGAAAAACCTTTAAGCCTGATTTTTAAAGGTTTCTCTCTGTCTTTTCTCTTTCTCCATGCATGATATTCAGCGTGGGGGAAATGCCTCCTTTCTCAGTGTTCCAAAACTGGGGTTTTCTTTTCCGTTTCAAGGCCTTTTCGTTCGTGTCAGTGGCCCACCATCGTGTCCCTCAGGCTGGATGGTGGATGGGTGCTTGAAGCTGGTTACCTGTCAATAACTAGCTTGGGAGGTGCCCCTCCCTGCCCGATTGCTTCAGCCCCTGTTGTGTGAGGTGGAGCTGGAGTCGCATCACCGTTTAGGGGTACAATGGTCAACAAATATTATACATGTTCACGTTCACAGCCATAACCCGGATGCACATCTCCTAATGACCATCAAGTGGAGAACATTGTACACTTGCATAAAAGACCTCGCTTGATATTCTTATTTATACCCAGTAACACTGTATACAACTGGCTGACTCTTGCTTATTCTTTGGGGTTCAGATCCCCCTGTTCTCTCCCTGGTGTGTCTGGATCCTGATCATCACATTATCTTTGTCCTGTATCCTTGTCATAAAGGAAAGTGGCACTGGTTAATGAGGGGCTGCAGGCTGTCATGGTCAAATGCTTCGTTTGCAAGTACCCACTGGGCCGGATGCTGCCCGGGTGAAAGTTTATGTGTGCATCATGGCTGGCCAGGGAGTGTTCACTTTTGAGAAAAAGAAAGTTGCTAGCCTGCCTGGTTGGGAAGACAGGCTTGGAAACATGGCCTGAGTGTCAGTGATGCAGCAGCGCCTGCCGGGAGCCTGAGACAATTGCTCAGAGAAGGGAGGAAACGGCTCTGCGTATAACTGAGGCAGTGCCTGAGTCTGCAGAGAGCCTGAGGCAATCATTTCAAGATGTGGAAACTGCCCCAGCCATCTCAATGATGTATTAACTCCAAGACCCACTCTTTTGGGTGGGTGGAGGGCTCATGGCCAGTCCATCCCAGCAGAGAGTCTGTGTTTGGCAGGAGGGGAAGAGCCCAACCCCTTCCCTGCTGGCATTAAAAAGCAATGAAAACAAAACTGGTCAAGTGTGTGTCATAGACCTCTACACTTGAGAGCGATTCCCTGTTGGCCCAAGTGGGTGTGGCTAATGCTTTTGGAGGAGGAGGGTCTGAGTTTTGTTTCTACTGCCACCTTTGTAGCACTCTGGGAGAACGTGGAGGGAGGAGCACAGGTTGCTGGAGGGAATAGTTTGGAGGCGACACCAGGAAGTCAGTCTGTGTGCACATGGCTGGACTGCTGGCTGCAGTTGCAGCACCTCTGTAAAGAGTCCACTTAGTAAAGGGCCACTTTAGTTTTACAAGCATGGCGCCGTCTCCTGTTATTACCCAGCGTGCAGTACGCGAAACAACCGGGAAGCTCCAAATAGCTAAGGAGTGCCCTGTAATGACCATCTTGTAGTCCATGATGGCTGTGTGTGGATTACACTGCAGACGAGCAGAACGGACTGCACATCTGCACTATTCTCAGGAAGCAGCCAGCGATTCTATGGAGCTGTGCGACAGCAATTTAAAACCACTTCAGAACACATAAAATCACCGAGCCCCTGAAGGAAACCTCTTCAGACAGGATCATCTCCCTGGGCTGGACAATGCTGCTGTAATTGGCGCAGTGGGCAACTCTATTCCAGTAGCTCTCAGGAACACCTGTCAGCTAACACCAGAGCCCCAGCTGTGCAGTAAGAACGTGACAGTGCAGGCAGAGTCCAGAATACAAATGGGGGCTGGAGACCCCTGCCCACAAACTATTCGACCCCTTTGCAATTCTTGCAGAGTGCTAGGCCCCTGACTGGGCTGTTACCTCAGGGCTAGGTTGACAAAGGGATTTAGGTGCCTAGAGGAATTTGCAAAAAATCCTGAGAGAATTAGGCACCTAATACACACTGGCTTTCAGTGGGAGCTGGGCACCTAACCTGCTTAGGTGCTATTGTGAATCCCACTAGGGGCCTAAATAATAACACCTCGCTCTTACTGACTATAGATCACAACGCACTTTACAACAGAGGTGGTTATCCTTGTAAAATGGGGAAACTGAGGCACGGAGCGAGGCCACGGCTTGTCCAAGGTCATCGCGTGGCAGAGCTGGGAACGAAGCCCTGGGCTCCAGAGTCGCATCCCAGTGCTCTACTCATAGGCCGCACAGACCTTTGTAAATCTGCCCCAGGGAGAATGCAAATTGCTAATAATTGTGCCTTCGGTTTCTATAGCAACGTCCATTGCGAAGCACTTTGCAAATTCTGGCTCACGTTCCAATCTCACCCTGGTGTCAATCTGGAGTTGCTCCGGTTATGTCAGCATTTCCTGACATGTGGCGCGTGTGCGCCTGGTGGGATGGAAAGGACTCGCTGGCCCGGGGTGGGGAGGAGATACAGAAGATGTCTACATTAAGAGAGGGGAGGCCGTTAGCAGCACATGGCAGAGTTCCAACGGACGGGGGGGTCGATTCACTTTCGAGAAAAGGGAGCTCAGCTTTCAAACGTTTGGGACGTGGCGAGTGACTCCAGATTTGCACCGGGAGAGCTGGGTTTAAGGTGCCCAGACAGATATCTAGGGTTTGCCCTAAGCTTCAGGAAGGGAGGACGCTGGGGAGGTTGCTGACTCCAGCAGCAGCAGCAGGGAAAGCAGCTGAGACATTAGGCAGCGTTTCAGCAGGATCCAATCCGGGAAGAGATCCAGACAAGGCAGCCGTCCTACAAGGTCACCCCCGTTTCCACCTCTGAAGTGGAGAGGCTGGAGTCACTTGTGCTTAAAACCATGGTAAGCCCCTCTCCCTCATCCTGCCATGGGCCCCCTCTTCGGGGTCTCCCTTAGGGCGTGGATGTGCTGCAGACTTCTGCTGGTGTGGCCATGTCGGTCAGAGGGGTGCAGCCAGGTACTGGCATAGCTGTGCCAGCAAACGCCCCTAGGGAAGCTGCAGCTACTCTGGTATCACTTATGTTGCACAGGGGGACTGGAGTAAGCTATACTGGTATAAATTGCACCAGGAGCACTTTGCCAGTATAACAGACCAGTGTACCTGTAGGGGCAAATCGCTCCTCGGGTGGAGATGGCCTTAAATCTTTCCACTGCCGGCCCAAGAGCCTTCTCCTCTGCAGTCCAGAGTCAGGCCTGATTCTGTTCTCACCGACTGAGGTGCGGATGTGGAGCCCTGGAGAGGAGCATCAGGCCTGTCTGCTTAGAACAAGCTGACTGGTGGAGCGGCGGAAGCTGAGGCCAGTCTGCGAGGGTCTGGATGGAGACCGTTGCTCAGGGGACTCCGAACAGGGGCTGATCACTTTCAGGATCCCAAGCGAGGATCCTGGAGGCACCGAGCACGTGTCTCCCATCACGATCCCAGAGCACCCCAGTGATCAGCAGAGATTTAGCTGCCTGGCCCACATCCACTTTCCACGGAAGGCGCCGTTCCAGTCTCTGAATGGCAACGTGCATCCCATCCTGTTTAGAGGCCGCAAAGGGGGCAGACCCGGGCCCATCTCGCTGTGGCTGATACTTCCATCCAAAACCACAGAGCAACAACCCAGCCTTGTAACTTGCTGGAAGGGGAGGCGACACCTGAGCCCACAGGCCAGGCGATTGCTGTGCTGGGCGAACGGAGAGGGGCACAGGTGGCAGCTAACCCGTGAGGCACAGGATTGTGGAGGGGGAAGGATGAATGAGGCGCCAGGCTCCAGAATGGCCGTCAGAAGCCCCAGCAGCTGCCGCACGTAAACACAAAGAGGCAGCTAATCAACTGTGGGCTCGGCTGCGGTCCCTGACTGTGCCACCCGCCCCCGCCTTTATGTAACAGGCGCCCCAGAGGTTGCTGGCTGGGGCCCTGACTCATCCCCGCAGCTCCCTGCAAAGCGACGGCGCATTCCCTGGCCTTTGCAGGGAGCCGGAGAGAATGTCACATTAGTGTAAGGTTCACCGGCAGTGGATTCCGGTGGGGCCCTTCCCCTCCCTCCGCCCCCACCTCCACCAGTCAAGAAGGAATGAGAGACAAGGGTGACAGGGCAGAGGCAGAGCTTTCCCTACACGCGTGCGTGCGCACACGCACACGCACACACACACACACTGGTTAACTCTTAGCTCCCCAGGTTGCCGGAGGAACGAAAAGCCAGGGCAACGGGACATGGCAAATGTCTGAGTGTCTTGCAGCAAGATCCCTGCCAACGTTGCCGGAGGGAAGCAGACTCTGCGGGGAGAAGGTGGGTTAGCCCAGGGCGGGATACCAAGGCTGGAGAGCGGGCACAGGGCAGCTGGCAATAGGGTTACCAGTTTCAGTTGGACGTATTCCTAGGGGCTCCATCATCTGACATAATCTTTAATTAAAGATTGAGCTTTAATTCCTGGAGACTCCCAGACAATCCGGGAGGGCTGGTGACCCTACTTGGCAAAGGCACATGGTGTGAAATGACGTGGGGCCCAGGGCTGGTGCCTCGATGACCCGGCCCCAACCTCAGCTCCCGGGCTCGGAGCCTACTGTAAGTGCCCCAATGGGCCGGCAGAGCAGGGTGACAACACCAGGGTACCACGGGACACAAGCCATCGGGGCTCTAGAGAGAAGGAGGGAGGGTAGTTGTGGGTGAAATGCACACACACAGATCCAGACACCGATCCCCTCAACATACCCACTTGTGCGCGCACACACGGTGCTCCTGTGTGCATCCATGCACACCCAAAGTGATTCCATGTGCACACACACATCCATGCCATGATCCTGCAAACAAGCCCACGTGCACATGCGCACACAATGATCCCATGCAAACGTGTGCACGCACACACATCATAACCCTATCTGCACCCCCACAGAGAGACACTGTGATGTTGCATTCTGATGTGCACAGATGCAGTGATCCCATGCCCAGTCCCATGTGCACACACACATTTATCGTCATCCCATGCACATAGCTACACACGGTTGTGCACATAGACACTGGGAACCTATGCACACACCCAGGGCCGGTGCAAGGATGTTTCGCGCCCTAGGTGAAACTTCCACCTTGCGCGCCCCCCTGCGCCCCCACCCTGAGGTGCCCCCCCTGCGGCAGCTCCCCCTCTCTGCCCTGAGGCACCCCCCTTACGGCAGCTCCCCACCCCCCACCCTCTGCCCTGAGGCACCCCACCCGCCCCAGCTCAGCCCTGCTCCGTGCATGAGCACCCCGAGCACGCTGTGGCCGCTTCACTTCTCCCGCCTCCCAGGCTTGCGGCGCCAATCAGCTTAGGCGCCGCAAGCCTGGGAGGCGGGAGAAGTGAAGCGGCCACAGCGTGCTTGCGGAGGAGGTGGGGCAGGGCTGAGCTGGGGCGAGGAGTTCCCCTGCGTGCCACCCCCCCCTTACTTGCTGCAGGCGGCCCTCCCCGCGCTCCCCTGCCCCAGCTCCCTCCCCCTAAATGCCGGCGGCGATCAGGGCGGCCGAAGATCCGGCCGCCGAGGTCGTTGCCAAAGAAAATGGTGCCCCCCAAATGCCAGCGCCCTAGGCGACCGCCTAGGTCGCCTAAATGGTTGCACCGGCCCTGCACACACCCATGTGCACACAAACGCACGTGCGGACACACAAGGATGTACATTCCCACCAGGGCCGGCTCCAGACCCCAGCGCGGCAAGCACGCGCCTGGGGCGGCATTTGCCAGCAGGGGCGGCAGGCTGGGCCGGCGGACCTGCCGCAGTCATGCCTGTGGGAGGTCCACCGGAGCCCCGGGACGACCGGACCTGCCGCAGGCATGACTGCGGAGGGGGCGCTCCTCCCGCGGCTCCAGTGGACCTCCCGCAGGCATGACTGCGGACGGTTGGCTGGTCCCACGGCTCGGCTGGACCTCCCGCAGGCATGACTGCGGAAGCTCCACTGGAGCCGCCAGACCAGCCAACCGTCCGCAGCTGCGGGTGGTCCAGCCGAGCCGTGCGACCAGCGGACCCTCCTCAGTCATGCCTGCGGGAGTTCCGCTGCTCCCGGGGCTCCGGGGCGTCTCCCGCGCATGACTGCTTGGGGCGGCCGAATATGTAGAGCCGCCCCTGATTCCCACACATGTATAGAAACCCCCATGCACCCACTGTCACGGACAGCCTGAGCAAAGAGGTTTGAAGCAGGGAGGTGGGTGAGGAGAAGCATTGGACAGCTCTGCAATGCCACCGCAGCTCCTGGACTGGAATAGGGAGTGAGACCCCTGCATCAGGTGAACTTGGGGGCATTAAGAGTCTCATCCACTTAGGCACTTAAAATCCCACTTGGCGCCAAGCTGTATCTCTAGGTGCATAAATCCCTTTGAAACTCTGACCCATTTCCATCCTCCCTCACCCCAGTGTAAATCCCGAGTGATGCCACAGATGCCAGTGCAAGCCAACCAGTGTGAGTGAGATCAGACTCAGGCTCGAGGGCCTGTCGCAGAATTGGCACCATTTGGCACCTTGGCATTCTCAGCAGCACAGAGGCCTGGGCACGGAGCCACTCCTGGATTGAGAGGGACAAGCACATTCCCGTTGAAATGCAGCGCCGAAATGTGCCTTCTCCTCCCAGACACATCCATCTCCCCCCCGCGAAAGCTACAGAACATCTGCTTCTCCCAGTGGCCTCCGCATCCAGCTGTGCCTGCCCTGAAATGAAGCCAGAGCTCTGCTGCTTTCCTCTCCCCACTGTCACCTTCTTCTTTCTGTCGGAGCTTCCTGGTACCACCCCGGGACATCTCAGTCAGGCTGGCCCTTCAGATCAAGTGACAATGCCCGTGGGCCCTCCCTCCTGGTTAGCCCTTCAGCAACTGATCAAAAGCTGCCTTGTCAGCTTGCTAAGATATCAGATTCGGGTTCCTGCGTAGGAATTGCTTCCCTGAAGGTTGATTCTTCTCTCTGTTACACCAATGTCAATTCAGAGTCGATCTAAACAAGTCCGTGCGGTCGCACTGGGGTAGCAGAGAGCAGGTCTGCCCCTAAACAACTCATAGAAGTGGAGCATTCGAGCACTTGTTATGTAACACAAGTGGGGGCCTATGGAAATGATGTGAATGTCTTACTTTGTGGTGCTGGCCCTTTGTGACAAAAGATCATTTCTGTGCTCTGCTATAATCAGAGATGAGTCTGGATTAACTCCCAGCTAGGAGCCTGGGTAACAAACAAGAGGAATGGAATTGCTCTTTGATGAGCATAAATTGAATCGAGCTGGTTTTGCTCAAACCTGGTGGGATGACTCCCACAACTGGAATGTTAAAATCAATGGTTATAACCTACTTAGGAAGGACTGAGCAGGCAAAAGGGGAAGGGGGTGGCACTTTATGTCAAAAATGGCATTACCTGTTTCCACGTCTCTGATAACTCAGAAGAAAATGATCTTGAATGCTTACGGATCAATGTCCTAACAGATAAAGCACAAGATAGGGTATTAGTTGGTGACCATCAGATCACAAAAGGGAACAGGATGACCTGCTCCTTATGCACGTATCTATAACATGAAGGGGAAAAAAAATCTGCGGGATCCTGGGAGACTTCAATCTGAGTGACATATGCTGGAGGTTTCATGCTGCCAGTGCTAAAACATTCTTGGAATTTCTAAATATTACAGACGACAATTTGCTAACTCAAAAAATGTCACACACAACACAGAGACATTCTCTATTAGACCTTGTCTTGACAGATAAAGAGAACCTGATCACAAAACAAAAAAAAAAGGATGGTAACTTAGGTACAAGTGATCACGACTTGATCACCTTTATAATGTGCAAAAACCTTGTGCAGAAGGCCTTATTGGTTAAAAAAGTGACCTGGTTTAGAGGGGAAGTGAAGGCAGTAATAAAAACAACACACATACACACATTATATATATATACACACACATTCATATATATATGAAATGGAAGAAAAGAGAAATTGATAGTTAAGAATATAAATCGGAAATGTAGAAAATTGATAAGGGATGCAAAAAGGCACAAAGACAAATCTATAGGGAGCAGAGTTAAGGACAATAAGAAGGAGCTTTTTAAAGTATATTAGGAGAAAAAAGGATATGAACAATGTTATTGGTTTGTTACTAGATGGAAATGGTAGAATCTTCATTAATAATGTAGAAAAAGTAGAAGTGTTCAATAAATATTTCAGTTCTGTATTTGGTGAAAAAACAGATGATGTCATCATATCCTATGAGAATACACTTTCCATTCCATTATTATCTCAGGAGGCTGTTAAACAGCAGCTACTAAAGCCGAACATTTTAAAATCAGCAGGTCAGGATAACTTGCATCCAAGAGTTTTAAAAAAAGCTGGTTGAGGAGCTGGCTGGAATGTTAATGCTGATTTTCAATATGTTTTGGAACACCAGGGAAGTTGCAGAAGACTGAAAGAAAGCTAATGTCGGACCAATATTTTAAAAGGATAAACAGATGACTAGGGTAATTATACGCCTGTCAGTATGATATTGATCTTGGGCAAGATAATGGAGTGGCTGGAACAGGACTCTATTAATAAAGAATTAACGGAGGGTAATATAATTACTGCCATTCAATATGGGTTTATGAAAAATAGATTCTATCAAACTATCTTGATATCTTTTTCGATGAGATTACAAGTTTGATTGGGAAAGTTAATGGTGTTGATGTAATATACTAAGACATCTGTAAGGCTTGGTACTGCATGCTGTTTGGATTCAAAAAGAAAGATATACAATTAACATAGCCCACATTAAATGGATTAAAAGGTGGCTAACTGATAGGGCTCAAAATGTAATTGTAAACAAGGCATCATCATCCAGCAAGTGTCTTTCAAGTGGCAGCCTGCATGAATCGCTTTTTCTCAATGACCTGGAAGAAAACATCAAATCGTCACTGATAAAGTTTACAGAAGGCACAAAAACTGGGAGGGGGTGAATGGTGAAGAGGACAGGTCAAGGATATGGCGCGATCCTAATTGCTGCTGTCACGGAGTCCCCGGGCGATGCTCTGGAACTGCTCCCGACCAAGCCAGGCCGGACTTTGGGGAGCCTCCTCTCCCTCGGAGCAGACTGTCTGCAGGGCAAGAAGCTCACACGGCTTCACCTCCTGGGTCTCTCCTAGGCGCATTCAACATGTGTCCCTCCATTCGCTTCCCACAGCGAGTCCGCCCAGGCGGGGTCCTGGGGAAGCCACCGGGTCCTGCACCCCCACTTCACAGTCAGACGTGACTCTCAGCCAGCCAGTAAAACAGAGGTTTATTTAGATGACAGGAACACGGTCTGAAACAGAGCTTGTAGGCACAGCGAACAGGACCCTTCAGCCGGGTCCATTCTGGGGGGCAGTGAGCCAGACCCCCACGTCTGCCCTCACTCCTCGTCCCCAGCCAGCTCCAGACTGAAAACCTCTCCAGCCCCTCCTTTCTGGCCCTTGTCTCTTTCCTGGGCCAGCAGGCACCTGATCTCTTTGTCTCCAACACCTTCAGTTGGCACCTTTGCAGAGGAGGGGCCCAGGCCATCAGTTGCTAGGAGACAGAGTGTCAGGCATTTAGGTGCACTGGCCCTTTGCTCTGCAGCAACATACACCCTTATCCCCACACCGAGATACTTAAGAACTGCAGAGGGGACACTGAGGCACCAACACCATATTCAGAGAAAACATTAAGAATATTCCCAGTTCGTCACACTTGCTAAGCTGGGCACAAGCAAACAACATGCATTTTAATATGGCTAAATGTAAACATATACGTCCAGGAACAAGGAATGTCGGCCCCGGGGGGACTCTATTCCAGGAAGCAGTGACTCTGAAAAAGACTTGAGGGTGGTGGTGGATAATCAGTTGAAAATGGCCTCCCAGTGCGACCCTATGGCCAAAAAGGCTAATGTTATCTGTGGAGGCATAAACTAGGGAGTCTCAAGTAGCACAAGACAAGTTATTTTACCTCTGTATTTGGCATTGGTGCAACCACCTCTGAAATTGCGTGTCCAGTTCCGCTGCCCACAATTCCAGAAGGATGTTGATCAGTTGGAGAGAGTTCAGAGAAGAGCCACAAGAATGATTAAAGGGTTAGAAAACCTGCCTTACCGTGATACACTCCAGGAGCTGGATCTATTCAGATTAACAGAGAGAAGGTCATCTTCATCACAGTCCATAAGTAGGTACATGGGGAACAAATATTGACTAATTCCATCAGTGGAAGCTCTAACATGATCCAACGTCTGGAAGCTGAAGCGAGTGTAATTCAGACTGGAAATAAGGCACACACTTTTAACAGGGAGGGTAATTAACCATTGGAACAACTTACCAAGGGTCGTGGTGGATTCTCCGTTACTGACCATTTTAAAAT
Organism: Mauremys mutica; assembly: GCF_020497125.1. Taxonomy (NCBI): domain Eukaryota; kingdom Metazoa; phylum Chordata; order Testudines; family Geoemydidae; genus Mauremys; species Mauremys mutica. Next base: position 10,468,907 of record NC_059096.1, read on the forward strand.
CATGATGGGCTGTTTTTCTAACTGATCTGCTCTAGGAATATTTTGGGGGAAGTTCTGCGGCTTGTGTTGTACAGGAGATCAGACAAGATGATCATGGTGGTTCCTTCCGGCCTTGGAATCTAGGATATTTTGGGCAGACCCTGGACAGTGACGCCCGGCTGGGTGAGTCAGTCTGGGAGCTACATCCAGAGACTACCACAGGGACTTGTCCATCCCCAGCCTATCGCCTTCATAGTCCATCTAGCCCAGTCCTCTCTCTGCTCTACTGCTGCAGAATCTTGTAGCTCTGAAGACTCCTGGCTGGTGCAGTTGAATCTAAACATTAGGGCTCTTCTCTAACCACTGCGAGGCACCAGCCCTTGTGCTTCAAGCTTCTGTGACTTGCTCCCTCACCTTCCCATCCCCACTTCAATGGGAGGTTGGACATTTTGGCTTTCAGGCTCCCAGAGCTCCCAGCACTGCCAAATCAGACTGGGGATATTTTACACTGCTCTGCCCAGGTGTAAATGACAACACAAGGTGCAAGGCCGGGAAGGATCCGACTCTGGATCTATCTACCCTGTGCACACCGATCTATCTATCTATCTATGACATTTCTAGGGTGCCTATCGCCTTAGCATGGAGGTGCTGGATCAAAACCTCATGGATCAGTCCTTTCCCCATCATCTATCTGATTCTCTTCCTCCTTTCCGAGCTGGGCCGCAGAGGGTGAGCCGCAAGAACCAGCTCTGACCTGCCCTACATGCCCAGAAGCCTGGACCAGTAGCCGCAGGTCAAAATCCCTGCTCCTGCAGCCGTTGCACCGGGACAAGGATGAGCGAGAGAGAACGAAGCACACGGGAAAGATGTTCGCGGTGTCGTTTAGGGCACGACGGGCAGCTGCTCAGATAATACGGTGCGGAGGGCGGGGATAAGAACCTGGATAGAATAGAACCAGAACGCTGACTTTCCAAACTAGGTCTGATGTGCCCCGCTCAAGAACCCCTGTAACTGGAGACGCAGCCATGTTCCCGCCATGCACGTTAGCTGTCTGACAGACGAGCTAATGAATAAAGAACCCCAACGGGGAGCATGGCTTCTGAGCTAGTAGTATTCATCTGGAGGGTGCATGTACATCCATTTCCTTCCGCAGTTGTTTGCTTTACCTTAAAGTGACTGTGGTAGATGCATTCGCTGCTATTCCAAGCCCTACCGAGGCTGTCTCTGTCTTCTGCTTTCTCTCTGCCTCCTGCCGTCCCATTCCTGGCGGGCTTTTTCTCTTTCATCTCACAAATATCTTTCATGTTGTCAGTTGTCCCACAGCCTGGCTTATCCTTCTCTGCCACTCTGCACACTGAGGCGCTGGCAGAGGAGCTCAGCGGCTCATCAGGCATCAGCCAGGCCGGAACTTCGCTCAGATTTTCACTCAGCAAAAACCAGAGAGCCAAACAGCTGTCACGGAGTCCCCGGGCGATGCTCTGGAACTGCTCCCCGCAAAGCCAGTCAGGAGTTTGGGGAGCCTCCTCTCCCTCGGAGCAGACTGTCTGCAGGGCAAGAAGCTCACACGGCTTCACCTCCTGGGTCTCTCCTTGGAGCATTCAGCATGTGCCCCTCCGTGCGCTTCCCACAGCGAGTCCGCCCAGATGGGGTTCTGGGGAAGCCACAGGGTCCTGCACCCCCACTGCGCAGTCAGACGTGACTCTCAGCCAGCCAGTAAAACAGAGGTTTATTCGATGACAGGAACAGGGTCTAAAACAGAGCTTGTAGGTACTGAGAACTGGAACCCTCAATGGGTCCATTCTGGGACCCAACGAGGCAGACACCCACATCTGCCCTCACGTCCCATCCCCAGCCAGCCCCCAAACTGCAACCCCCTCCAGCCCCTCCTTCTCTGCTCAGTTCCTTTCCCTGGGCCAGGAGGTCACCTGACCTCTTTGTTCTCCCACACCTTTAGCATCCCCTTGCAGGGGGGAAGGGCCTGGCCATTAGTTGCCAGGGAGACAGAGTGTCAATGATTTATGCACACTGGCCTTTATCCCACCACCTAGAGACTTAAGAAATGCAGAGGGGAAACTGAGGCACCCACACAGTATTTAGAGGAAACATTAAGAACAGTCGCACTTCGTCACACACCCCCTATGGGCAGTGCGGAGGCCGCTCAGCCAGACCCTCTGGGGTGGGCTCCGCAGCAGAAAGAGTCCCTGCAGATTATCACAAGTTGTCCTGCAAGTTATCACAGCTCTTAGCACAGCTGGAGTGGGATTCGAATGCTAGCCGGGCTCCACTGCATTCAAAGGCGCTACCTCCTGAGAGCAGGCTGATTGATGCAGCCAGTCCTCCAGGGAACGCACGGCTCTGCGGGGACATCCCACGTGCTCCCTTACCACTGGTTCAGCTCCACCGAGCAGCATGGAGAAGGTGCTGGACTGTTGGCGATATCCTTACCCCGCGTGGGTGTGAAGGGGGAGGGTTCCAGAGCCCATTATGGGGTATGTTATTTTCAGGGATATTATAATTTCAGGCTGGATTCCCTAGGTAGTGTAAATGAGTGGCGTTCCATTGGCGTCAGCGAAGCTTTGATGTGCTACTCCAGCCGAGGGTCTGGCCCCATATTACTGACATTCACAGAGCAGCTGTCTGCTCACAGCATCCCCAAACAATTTACAAACCTAAACCATGCACAGAGATCACTCCACCCGCCACTCACATTATTAATTATCTAGTTCTTAGCTAGCACTTTTCATCAGTAGAGCTCAACTCGCTTTACAAAGGAGGTCTGTATCATCACACTCCCTTTTTATTACAGAGAGGGAAACTGAGGCACAGAGCGGGGCCGTGACTTGCCCAAGGTCAGCCAGTGGCAGAACCAAGAGAACAACCCTGTCCAGTTCGCTAGGCAACACGGCCTGCCTGCAGCTATGTCTGGGCTGGAACATGCTGCCTGTTTAACAGCCTCTAGAAACACTATGGTTTGCAGTGTTATTTAGCCGGGTTAGTCCCAGGATAGTAGCGAGACAAGGTGGCTGATGTCATATCTTTTATTGGCCCAACCTCTGTCTGTGAAAGAGGCAAGCTTCTGAGCTGACACAGAGCTGAAGTTGAGCCCTCTGACACTTTGAAAGCGGGTCCCTTTCACCGACAGAAGTTGGTCCAGTAAAAAACATTCCCTCACCACCTTGTCTCCCTAGCAACACTAAACATTTTACGGTGAGAAGCACCAGATTCTGACCTCATTCACTCCAGCGTGTAATTACATTAGTTCCAGTGACATTAATGGAGACACTAACGGATAACACAATCTGACTAGAACTCTGTCGATGACATCAGTGCCCTTCCTTTGGGTCCACTGGGATGTCCCTGTCACCAGAATCTGGTCTGCAGAGAAGAATGCTCCCTCCGTTTAGAACGACAGTGGGACAATTTAGGGAGGTGACATGTAATTATCTGAGTTGGTATCTGACTGGAACACCAGGGTGAACATCCCTGCTCCAGCATTAAACACCATGGGAGATTTCATGAACCCTCAGAGTCAGCAGCTCAGCTTTCCATCGCGCCTGAGAGGGGACCTGCAGTTCTCATGAAAGGGAACCTGAGGGTTCAGATGACGCTTGGACAGGGTTGTCTTTAAAGAGCGCGGGCTCCACACTGGCTGATTCGTGGCACTCTAAGGATGCAGCGTGGCTGTTTGGAGACATTTGGGCTAGTGCGAGGCAGGCAGAATGGAATGGTGCCCATTTGAAGGCCCGCTGTTCCCTTTGTTGAAAACTTAGGTGCAGGATGGGCCAGGGTTTTTGGCGCCCTAGGCGGGGGTCCTTCCACGCACCTGGTCGTTGGCGGCAATTCTGCGGCGGGGGGGGGTCCTTCCGCGCTCCTGGTCTTCGGGGCACTTCGGCGGCGGGTGCCGGAGCGAGTGAAGGACCCACCGCAAAATTGCCGCCGAAGACCCGGAGTGCGGAAGAACCCCCCACCGCCGAATTTCCGCCGAGGGCGGCAAAATGCTGCTCCCCCAAATCCTGGTGCCCTCGGCGACCGCCTAGGTCGCCTTAATGGAAGCGCCGGCCCCGCTTAGATGACAAACAGCAAATGTCCATTTCCTCTGCTTCGGCCAGGGCTAGAGAGGGAAGGCTGAAACCAATGACTGGTGCGGATACGCGTTCAATTCCCTGCTCTGCCGCTGACCCTCCTGCGTGACCTGGGTCAACTCACTTAGGCCATGTTTACACTGGATTCGGGAGCCAGCCCGGGGTCACAGCCTTGCACTAGTGCGCCAAAAAAAAAAAAAGCTGTGGAGATGGGGCTTTGATTTTGTGCCTTGGGGTCTCAAGCCCACCCCCACCCTCAGGTTCCTGGCTATTTTTAGAGCACTACGCGGGTCCATGGATTCTGGATGAGAGGATCGCGCGCGGGTGTCATGTAGACTTGTAGCCTCTCCGTGCCTCAGTTTCCCATCTGTGAGCTGGAGGTACTAGCACGTCCATGCTCCACAGGGTGGCTGTGCGGATAATGCAATAAAGGACAAGTTGGCTGCAGACTGCGAGACGCTCAGACAATAGGACAGCGGGGCTATACAAATACCTTAGCTAGACAGACTGCTCCTGTGCAGGATGCTGAACTATATAGCACTGATGGATTTAAACTTCTGGAGCTTTTAGACCTGTCTTTTTTCCCCCTTAAGTGAGTGGATAACTCTTCCCTGGGATTGTTTATTTGATATTGACAGCAACGGTTTTTCTAACATGAAAAGATTTGGGAGGTAAGAATTAATCTCCCGGACAATGCAGCGGCTTGGCATGATATGGAGCTATCTACGCACTCAAACTGCCTCTCTCAGCACCGGTTCTCCAGCTATAAAGCAATAAAGCAGAAAGGGATGATAACCTGAAATAAACACAGCTGAAAAATCTCCCGGCCTGACTCTGCTCCCCTTTACCCCCGTGTGACTCTGCAGCGACTCCGCCGAAGGCAGCGGTGTTCCACCGATGGGCGGCCCGGACGGGTCAGGAGAGGATCACGCTTCTGAAGCCTGGAAGGCTTCACATTCGGGCCTCGGGGACTCATATCGCGGCCAGCGCTGCACCGGGATCGCCCTGTAATTAGGGTCGCTGCCAGGTGGAAAAAACCCACGGGGAGAAAGTATCCTTTGAAATCCGCCACAAAGGCAACCATCCCAGCGGGCGCGTTGGAGGAAACAAGGAAGCGATTTGATTTTACGCTCAGTGCAGTCTACCCCTCTTAACGACTTATCTGGCCTCCGTCACCCTCGCCTCTGCGTGCCCCGCAATCTTCAATGTATTTATCCCCACAGCTCCCCTCTCAGGCAAGGCAGTGCTGTTATCCCCATGTTACAGGCAATCACATGGAGGGTACGTTTACACGGCCTCCCATCCTGGCTCTGCAGCCTGGGCCCAGTGGGGCTGCCGCTCGCACTAGTGCTCTGGAAATAGCTGTGCAAACCGTGCTTTGAACCTGCAGCTCGGGCTCCAAACCTGACTTGCCTAAGGTTGCTGGCACCCAGGGCTCCCAAGCCCTATCCACTGGACCCAGCCGTCCTCTTTGTAACGCTACTGAAGCCGAGAGGGTGGCACTGAGATCAAATACATGGAGGGAAGCAGAGAATCTGGCCCTTAAAGCAGCTCGGGGTTAGTTCCTCTATTGCACCTAAGGTGCTTCACTAATGCTGCTGAGGGAGGTCTGGGGAACGTGGCCTGGGTCTTGGAAATCCATTTTCTCAGCAGCAGTATCAGAGCGGTCACCAGGCTCCTTAGCAAGTGCTTCTTCCAGACACCTGCCATCCACGTGACCGTCCAGCCCAATGATTTCCATGAGCTATGGGCTCAGAGCATGGCATGGCATGTCTTTCCCACCCTTAGCTTTCCCTACCCGTCCTCCTCCTGTGCTGAGTTGGCTAGGTTAGAGAGGTAGCTAGGTTACTTGTGAAGGTCAGGACTATAACAGGGTTTAAAAGAGAACTAGATAAATTCATGGAGGTTAAGTCCATTAATGGCTGTTAGCGAAGATGTGTAAGGAATGGTGTCCCTAGCCTCTGTTTGTCAGAGGGTGGGGATGGATGGCAGGAGAGAAATCACTTGATCATTGCCTGTTAGGTTCACTCCCTCTGGGACACTTGGCATTGGCCACTGGTGGCAGACAGGATACTGGATGGACCTTTGGTCTGACCCAGTATGGCCATTCTCACGTTCTTATGTTCTTAGAGGCATGACTTCATAGAGTTTCGGATATGGACAGTACTTCTGAATTAGGTCACTCTGTCCAAACCTCTGTCAAGACAGGATTGTCTCTTGAAACATACCCAGGTTCCCACAGAACATGGAGAGCATCAGTGCAAGCTTCTGCCGCAGACTTGCCAATGGATCTCAACACAGACCTGGACATCATTATTGTTATGGTGGTGCTGTTACATATAGTCTTCTCGGTTCCTTTTTCTCAGTGTGCGAGTAAATGTTTAGTCTTGGGAAGACATGCTGTGTTGTTGTTAGTTTTGGTTACACCAGGCAAGAGCAAGAGAGTTTGCTTTCTGCCTTGGTTGCTAATTAGAGTCAAATCTTGAGGCAGCGTTGCTCCCTGGGATCTGGACGCTGGTGTTTGGATGAGATTTCAGGAAGAGGATATTGCTTTGCATGCTGTTTGTGACCATCTCTGTTCTAGGACTGATGTCTCTGTGTAAATAAAACAAGTTACACTTAGAATATACCCCATACTCCACATCGCTAATTTTTCCTCCAAAGGGAAGCCAACCTGCAAGGTCAGACATCTGCCAGCTCTTGGCAGAAGGGTGATGCTGGCAGCAGAGCAGGACACTGGTGTTGGAAGAAGGGGTGATGGTATTTATTTATTTATGTGGGTGGGTGTGCCTGGCACCTCTAGGGGAGAGAGTCATATTCAGAGTCCAGGTACATTGGTCCCTTGATTTCTTTCCTGAGATTGCTAATCACGGAGCTGACACAGGCCGAATGGGACAATGCAGATGGGCCTATCTGGGATACTGACATTGGCCCACACTCTCCTGTTCGCTCATGAGAGAGGCTGGGAATGAAACCTGGTTGAAACTGACTCAGAGGAATGGAAGTGGGGAGGGAAGGCACTAGCCACATCCCTGGCTTCTACAGAAACCTCTGCCCCAAGAACACGGGCTAGGGGTTCTGTCGACAGAGTAGCTGGGCAAGGAGGGGAGTTAAGCCAAGGATCAGCCTCTCATCAAGGGCTCGTCCCCAGCCCTCCAACCGGACAGCGTTAGCTTCCACCACGGTTCTCTTTCTGCACCCTGATCCCGGGGAGGAGGGCTGGGAGTGACTCTGGGAGATGCCAGCCCGTGATGTGGCTGTTTTAACCCTGAGCAGATCTCCCCATGACGGATTGATCTAAGCATTGATTTTAACAGTGTTCATCATCTGGGCAGCTTGCCTCTGCCTGAGCTGGGGCAGAACACGTTTTTGCAGTACAAGGGGACAATATACCACCGGAGGCAAATCTTCGCTGGGGGTTCCGAGTTACCAATGCTGGGCATTCAACGCTGGCTCCAGCTTCCAAATGTTTCATCGGCGTTAGCCAGCTAGCTGCTCTCCCTTCCCCCTCTGATCGCGGCTGGCTGTTGTGTCCGCTTGAAGTGTGACACGATAAAATAAACCCTACACTCGACTGGATCAAAATGCAAAAGATTTCCAAGCAAGAGCATAACAAATCGAGCCAACCCCAGGGGCAATCAACCCCGACAACTGCAAACCCACGCCCTGTGAAGAGAGATTTCCGTTCGCTTCACGTCATGGGCTGGCCCGTGGGTCCCTAAGCTGCAGAGTCTAGCTGGGTAGGGTTTGCTCTGGGATTTCAATCTGGAAGGGATGGGGGAAGCCACAGTAAGCGCTTCAGGCATGATCCCAAGCCACAGGAGTTAGGACTTCAATAAGCACAAGCCAGTAACTGGTCAGTGGTAGCTGCGGCGTCTGTTCCTCAGAAAAGTCCTCGCTGGATGGGAACTGGCTATTACTATGGTGCTATAAATATGGTTACCGGGAGTCCACTGGTCTGACTTCCCACTCGCAGGCTTAACCTGGGTACTGTGACAGACCCAGAGCAGTGGGGTGCAGGAGTCTGGTAGAGGGCACATAGACTGGTCACTGGCTGAGTAGTTTTCTGTTCCCTGAGTGACCAGAGCAGGGGCTGCACTAGAGTAATCAGGAACCTGCTAGAACCAATTAAGACAGACAGGCTGATTAGATCCCCTGCAGCCAATCAAGGCAGGCTAATCAGGGCACCTGGGTTTAAAAAGGAGCTCACTCCAGTCAGGCGAGGAGGAGCCAGAGGAGAGGAAGTGCGTGTGAGGAGCTGGGAGCAAGAGGCACAAGGAGCTGGGAGTGAGAGGACGTGCTGCTGGAGGACTAAGGAGTACAAGCGTTATCAGATACCAGGAGGAAGGTCCTGTGGTGAGGATACAGAAGGTGTTTGGAGGAGGCCACGGGGAAGCAGCCCAGGGAGGTGTAGCTGTCATGCAGCTGTTACAGGAGGCACTATAGACAGCTGCAGTCCACAGGGCCCTGGGCTGGAACCCGGAGTAGAGGACGGGCCCGGGTTCCCCCCAAACCTCCCAACTCCTGATCAGACACAGGAGGAGTTGACCCGGACTGTGGGGAAGATCACTGAGGTGAGCAAATCTGCCAATAAGCGCAGGACCCACCAAGGTAGAGGAGGAACTTTGTCACAGTACCTATCTGGGCTCTAGCCCTCCGTCACCCCCTTCTCCCGCCCAAACTGAAGCAGTGTCTCTGCTCGTCAGAGCTGGGGGCTGGGCACCCGAATGCCTGGATTCTGTTCCCCGCTCTGCCGCAGTTCTGCGCCATGACTCCAGGCATGACTCCGCTTAGGGGAAAGCTTTCCGGTGCCTCCAGTCCGTCCCGTGGCCCTCAGATCAGGGGCCTGGCCCTTGCTGCTAGCCGCGCTGAGTGCCCACCGCTTCCACTGACCTCCCCATGGGAGCTGCTCATTGCTTCTGAAAATATACCCCTTTGGCCTTAACCCCGGGGTGCCCAGTCCCGGGTGAGTAAGCGCTGACGACCCCGCCCCCGGTGACGTCGGTTACAAGACGGCGAGCCGGCCGGATGAGTTTCCCCTCTTCATTTGCTCTATTCCGGAGAGGCACGACGGCCCAGTGGTTAGGATGCCAGAGTAGGATTACGGAGACCTGGCTTCAGCTCCCTGCTCTACCATGGCCTCCCAGTGTGACAGTGGGGGAGTCTTTTAGGCCCAGCCCCTTGGCCGTGTTTAGGCATCTCACTCCCATTGGGTTGTCTAAGCCCTGGTCTCCACTGCAAACTTCTGTCAGGATAACTGCGTCGTTCATGGGTATGAAAAATCCACACCCCTGAGCGCTGTAGTTACACCCACATAACCCCTGGTGTAGACAGTGCATTGTTGATGGGAGAGTTTCACCTGTCAACATGGCTACCACCTCTTAGAATCATAGAATCATAGAACATCAGGGTTGGACGACACCTCAGGAGGTTCTAGTCCCACCCCCTGCTCAAAGCTCTACTAAATCATCCCAGCCAGGACTTTGTCAAGTCTGACCTTAAAAACCTCTAAGGCAGGACATTCCACCACCTCCCTAGGGAACCCATTCCAGTGCTTCACCACCCTCCTAGTGAAATAGTGTTTCCTGATATCCAACCTAAACCTCCTCCACTGCAACTTGAGACCATTACTCCTTGTTCTGTCATCTGCCACCACTGAGAACAGCCGAGCTCCATCCTCTTTGGAAGCCCCCTTCAGGTAGTTGAAAGCAGCTATCAAATCCCACCCCCCACTCTTCTCTTCTGCAGACTAAACAAGCCCAGTTCCCTCAGCCTCTCCTCGTAAGTCATGTGCCCCAGCCCTCTGGGGAGGTGCAGTACCTATGTCAATGAGAGAAGCTCTCCTGTGGGTGTAGGTAGCGTCCACACTAACCTCAACAGCAGCGCAGCTGCACCGGTGCTGCACTGTAAGCGTAGACAAGCCCTTCGCCTCAGTTCCCCATGGGGAACTACCTTGAGGGTAAACACGGTAAAGATCCCGTGCTCACTGCAGGCCGGCTAAGTAGCTGAGACGCACAGATAGGCTGGTGACGTCTTCACAAGGCTGGAGCTGTGCCCTGATCTGGGAAGCTGCATCTCTGCGTGGCCTAGAGTAGCAGGAAAGTTTTCAACAGAAGAGACGGTGAACACGCAGGCGTGTCCCTGAAGGCTCATGAGTTTCACAGGCTGTTTCTTGTGTTCACCAAGCCTGCGGGTGTTTTCATGCAGGGAGGGGGCTCTGCTTCAGAGAGATCCCTGCAGCGGACTGCAGGCACAGAGCTCTTCCAGTTGTTGTGTTGAGGTGTTTATTTACACACACACACACACCTCAGCATGAGGTTTAAAGGACATCATAAACCTTCACATCAAAGGCCCTAGCTGTGCCCGGGGCGTAAAATGCCACCACATGGGGTTGGCAGCTTTTCACCCCCCGTATCTCATGGCAAACCCTTTGGTTTGGGATCGTGGATGCTCAAATAGGGCACAGAGTCAGATGGCATGAGAGCGGGATTTGAACACAAACCCCACCCTCTCTGGGATGGGGACGCTTTGGTGCAGTGTTCCGAGGCGCTCCAGACTGACACCAGTTTGGCAGGCATCCCTCCCTGCAACACGCCTCCCAAGCAGCGGGCACAATCCATGCGGGATTGAATCGGAGCCCCTCCCCTCCCCAAAATCTCCCTTCTCAGCGTCTCTTCTCTGGGAGCAGCCCCTGCCTTTATGGTGCTGAGCATCATCAGTAGGTTCCTCTGGCAGACCCTTCCCGCTCTGCGTCTGAGCCCCGGCTTGGAATTAACTCCTGAAAACGACAGGCTCAGCTGGGCTTCCCGCTATGGCAACTGCTGTGGTAGAGAGTGGCTGGGCTTCAGGGTCCCCTCCTGGGAGCACCAAGAGACCTGTACATAGAGCTGCGTCCATGGGCATCAGAAAGAAATGAGCCTCCGACGTCATTCTTTCTATGAGTCAGATAATAAATTCCCAGCACTGCTGGCACACCGCTTGTCAGCCCAAGCTGGGCTTCAATCTGATCTGCGAACCAGAGTTCAGAGAGGAGAAGAGTTTGCTGGGAAACCACATGACAGTGAAGGCAGAGCTGCTAGACAAAGAAAAGAGAAGAAGAAGAAGAAAAGAAGAAGGATCACAGAAGTCCTTGAGCCAGAGAGTCCTGTATCTGGAACTTCTAGCTGAGCTACAGCGTGTCGTTTAGAAAGAGACATCCAGTCTTGACGTCCCCACAGACCACCAACTCACAGAGCAGAGAAGCGACCAGAAAGGCCAGCAGATACGGTTTATCAGCCGGATTCAGGCCAGGGAGCCGAGCAGCGAAAGACTCAACAGGTCAGAATCTAGAAGCTTGGCCTCCGACAGTGGGAGGGGCGTGTAGGTCTGTTGCAGTGCCCCTGTGTTGTGGGAATTCCTGGCCTGAGATCACATCATAAGAACATAAGAACGGCCCTACTGGGTCAGACCAAAGGTCCCTCTAGCCCAGTGTCCTGTCTTTCAACATTGGCCAATGCCAGGTGGCTCAAAAAGAATGAACAGATCAGGGAATCATCAAGTGATCCATCCCCTGTCACCCATTCCCAGCTTCTGGCAAATAGAGGCTAGGGACACCATCCCTGCCCATCTTGGCTAATAGCCATTGATGGACCTATCCTCCATGAACTAATCTAGTTCTCTTTTGAACCTGTTATAGCCGTGGCCTTCACAACATCCTCTGGCAAGGAGTTCCACAGGTTGACGGTGTGTTGTGTGAAGAAATACTTCCTTTTATTTGTTTTAAACCTGCTGCCTATTAATTTCATTTGGTGACCCCTAGTTCTTGTGTTATGAGAGGTAGTAAACACCACTTCCTTATCTACATTCTCTACACCGGTCGTCTCTCCATGAGAGGCAGGAAGAGGTGCTGCAAAGCGATGGCCGTCGAGCTCATTCGCTTTATGCTGCGCTCCTTGGCTGCTTCTCCTGCCCCTGCCACTGAGCGCATTGCCTGCATGGAGTCTCACCCACAGCTTTCCTGTCCCGGCTCTAATGCCGTGCTGTATGATGCAATATGCAGGTGTTTGGGCTCCATGGGAGTGATTCTGCACCCCTGAATCATGCAAAGTTCTGCTGGGAGCTCTGCCTGGGCAAAGCCGGCCTGGCTTATCCCTCCAGAGGGATCGGTGCCTAATCGGCTTGTCTCATTGACTCTCTCAAGGGTGATTTGTCATTAAATCTGGAGGAGTCAGAAGGGCTATTCCATTCCTGGGGGGAGCAGGGTGAGGTGTCAATCACTCCGACAGAACAAGGCGAGTGCACAAAGTGGCTCGATGACTAGTGAGCATCTCCGCTGGCAAGTGCCCTTTCAGGATAGGAAGGAGCCCTCCCGAGTTGGGAGACACACAAGCTGCGGGGAGGTGGGTGGGGTGGCTATGAACAACGGCTTGGCGGTTCAGATGTTTTTTCCTTTGGTCTCAAACCAGGACTAAAAACCTGGTACTTGAAGGAGGTTTCTGGTTTTGCTGTGCTGCGATTGCAGGCGTGTGAGGTCATCTTTCTGTTCAGTGTGTGTACGGCCCCTAGCACAATGGGGCCATGGTCTGTAACTGGGGCTCATGCATGATACCCCAATACAAATTAATAATAATGGTGGGAATAGACACAGGTGAATCCATCCAGGTACAATTCTTGTGCCAGTAGCATGGAGTTATGGTTGCAGGTGCTCAGCACTGCCCCATGCACCAGAATGGGAGCACTTCATTTCCAAGACCTAGGTGTTGGATAATCAGGAAGGGCAGAGTTAGGGGGCAGGATGCATCTCCTTTCGCAGTCTGCACTGAACCAAACAAAGGCCTTGGCTACACGTGCGAGTTACAGCGCAATAAAGCAGCCCTGGGCACCCTAGCTTACTCCCCGTCCACACTCGCAAGGCACGCAGAGCGGTCTGACTCCGCAGCTACAGTGCTCCTGGGACTCCACCTCGGTGAGTGAAATCACTTTTGCTGCGCCCCCGCTGGAGTGTCACGGTGCCAGTGTGAATGAGGTGTTGCGTTACTGCGCTGTGATCGGCCTCCGGAAACGTCCCGTAATCCCCTTAAGACAAGTGGCCGTTCTTGTCACTGTTGTGAAATCGGCTGCAGGAATGCGGAAGTGCCCTTTGAAAGCTCCGTTTCGGAGAAGCCGGCTGCTTATCAGCTCCGAGGAAAAAGCAAACATTTACTGTTTGCTTTGAGTGAGTGAGAGAGAGGCGGGGGGGTCGGAGGAGTTCTGAACTTACAGGACAGCATGCTGCCACTCTCTCAGCACCCCAAAACCCCACTCTCTCTCCCCCCACATACACACAACTCACGCCCTGTCATGCTCCACCCCACCCTTCCTATTTGAAAAGCATGTTGCAGTCACTTGCATGCTGGGATAGCTGCCCATAATGCACTGCTCCCAACACCACTGCAAGTGCTGCAAATGTGGCCATGCCAGTGTCAGCTGTCAGTGTGGACAGACTGCAGCGCTTTCCCTACTGTGCTCTACGCAGGCGGGTTTAACTCACAGCCCTACATCTGCCAGCGTAGCCATACCCAAAATGCCAGCTTGTGTCCTAGGGTCTGTCTACACTGCAATGGGGCATGGGGCTGCAGCACGTGCAGACAGACCCAGGCTAGCTCTGGGTACCAATAGCAGTGAAGCTGCCACAGCCTGGACCTGGTGGTACCCAAATCAGCTATGGCTACACCTGCTGCAATCACCCCTCCGATTCCGTGTAGACACACCCGCAGCGATATCAAGGTGCAGACACCACCGGTGGGTTTTGACATTGGGTCCCTGGGCCTCCCACCACACTGTGGTGGAGTGTGGCCGGGCTTCAGAGTCCCCTCCGACGTCATTCTTTCTATGATTCCAAATCCCACCTGAAAATAGCAGGCGGGCTGAGGTTTTGCGTCCTGAGCGGCATGGAGGAGATGGTTCAGAGGCCAGGCGGTGGGTTACATTAGCTAGGAGACGTTGTCCTGTGACTCAAGCAGAGGGCTGCAAGCCAGATCGGTTCTACTCCCAGCTCTTCCACTGACTCCCCGTGACACCTGCTTAGCATAGCCCCGGTTACCACAGCCCTGGAGCACCTCACAACCTCTGATGTGCTTAGCCACGCAGCAGGCACTTTGACGGCTACCAGCAGCTGTGTGGACCCTGTTTTACAACCAGACACAGAGACCAGTGAGACGGAGCCTCTAAGGGCCGGAATCTCAAAGGTATTTAGGTGCCTAACTGCGACTGATCTCAGTAGGATTTAGGCTCCTAAATACCTTTGAGGCTCTGGGCCTAGATGATTTGTCTTGGGCCACAGAGAAAGTCCTTGCAGGAAACTGAATCCTCATCATCGGTATCCCTAACCACTGGGGGTATGTCTACACTGCCACATAAGTCCAGGGTTTGAACTAAGGTTCAAGCCTAACCTCCTTCTGCTTACACACAAATCATGCTAACCCAGGACTCAACACAAGGTATCAGGACTCCACAGGGGGCCTTTTGAACCTCTGAGTAGGAAACTCCACCAGAATAATAGCCCTGCACGGGGTGTTTTCCTGTTGAAACTTCTAACATCGACTGAAAGCAGGAAGCTCAGAATTAAATGGATTTTTTTTTTGAAAGGCAAAATTGAAAATCCAAACTCCTTAAAGGTGTCTGTGCCTCAAAATGTAATGATTCAGGTGGGTCCTGGGTGAAAGTTTCAGCTGGGGAGCGATTTTTGAGTCCATTAGAACCAGTTGGCGCTGCCTGGATCCTGAATCTAGCTGAAAGGTGTATGGATTTGACTTGACTTGCAAATGTTCTCGTTGTTTTGGGAATTGCACCTGGATCTAAAGCTGTAAACACCAGATGGAAATAGATGGTCCACAAGGCGATTGCCTGTCTGTGAAACCTAAACGGCCACCACTCGTCATGCCAAAGGGGAGTTGTTATCTAAGAGTGGTGAGAAGGCAGGAAAATGAAAGGAGGGTTTATGGCTGTTTTTTTCTGTTTGTTTCTGAAACTTGTGCATGTTTGAAGAGGGCGATGCATTGTAATCTACATTAAAGATCGCAATTACCTTCAGCCAAGTGTTAAGCACCACAATGAAAATGTAAAATTGCATTAATCAGCTAGTATTAGAAATGCAGATGAGGCCCAATTAGGGCTTCCCTCTAATTATTTGTATTTTGAGGACACAACAGAGATCGCAACCTGATTGTGCCTGTACGTAAGAGACCCTGCAATCTAGCTAAGAAAGACACGCCAAAGGGTGGGACGGGGGCAGTGCTACTAGTCCTGTGTTACAGATGGGAACTGTGGCCCAGAGAGTTTAAGCGACTTAGCCAAGGTCACGCAAGAGTCTGTGGCAGAGCCAGGAATAAAGCCCATCTCTAAGGAACCTCAGGCCAGCTAATTAAGTAGAAGACCAGATCTATCTATCTATCTATCTATCCTTATCATGCTTAAAAGTACAATTTAACCCATATTATTGCTATCAATATTGATTATTATTATTTTATTAATAATTTTATACCCCTTCCTTTTTTCCCTCTAGTATTTTCCCACAACTATGTATGACCAAAAGTTCTGCCAACTCAGTAGCATAGTGAAAAAAATAAGAGGCAGTGACGCAATGAGCCAGATCCTCCAGTTCTTATTCCATTTTTGCTCATGTAAAACTCCCATTGAAACCAATTCCCATGGCTGAACATGCAGTGAGCAACGCAGTTTTGGCTGAGTGTATTTATAGGCTTTTATAACACAGTTATGTGCAATATTGTTACAGAGTAGCGGAGGCAGAAATCTATCCAGACAGAGATTTATTTACCCTAAGATAACTACATCCACATGATCACAGAGTCAAAGCCTCCAAAGAGTCTGGAGTGTTTATATATGCTAATTCATGTGTACATATGCTAATGAGTGTTTATATATGCTAATAACTGCCATTTAGGAACTACAGGAGCCAGAGGACTACTTAGTCTCACCCAGCTGTGGCAAGCCATGCTTCAGGAAATCATTCAAACTGGTTTATTCACTAGAACCTCCCTCCACTGCTCTAGGAGGGTCGAATGCTATTCAATCTGTTTGCTTTATCACCATCGCTGGAGGAAAACGAGTAGCCCTGAATCATTCTTGATCCCCCATTTAATACCTTCTTTTCTTTAGTACTGCGCTGGAGGAAGCTACAGCAGAAGCAATGTGACAGCACAATGCAGCCTTGCATATCAGAAGCATGCAGGTGGATGGGGTGGAGCTGGGAATATGGGACCCATGCTGTGGGAAGAGAGGAGCGCCCTCTCCTGGGGAGACCCGCGCTTCACCTTCTGCCCCATTCCAGCTCTGCAGAGGCGGCAGCGCTCCCTGGGATCCGAGGGTTTGGCCTGGGGGGGAAGGGGCCGTGTTGTGGTGACAAGAATAGTTAGCACATGACACTAGAGCCGGAATGAATTAATCTGGGTTGCAGGGCAGCGAGGTGCATGGAAGAGGCCAGGGAGATGCAAGGCACCTACAACCCCATGTCCCAGGTGAGTGGGGAAATGGCTGCCCCCCAGACGACTCACCACCAGAGCCAAGACTGGAATTTGGGAGCCCAGCACCAAGGCACAAGTAGCCCTGGGGCACAGGTTGGACACCCTTAGTCTGAAGAGAGGGGCTGAGTCAAGGGTGACAGCCTGATGCCTGCGAGATGGGGAGGAGAGTGGTGTTACCATGGTGACAGAAAAAGATGTGGAGGGGAGGCTTTCTGGGGGCCAGGGAGAAGATCGAGAGTCCTGTTTTGCCGGTGTTGAGTTTGGGGTGGTGGCTGGACATCCACACGGCGATACTAGCAAGAGGCTGGATTGGATGAAGGGCGATGGCTTGTCAGCACGGGTAGATTTGTGAGTTGCTGGCACAAAGAGAGCAGCTAAACAGCTAGAGGGAGGGTGGGGAGGGCACAAAGCAGGACATCCGGGCTGATCCTGAGCCCATAAAACCGGACAGCTGGCGGGGGTCCTGAACAGCTGGGATAGCGACCTCAAAAAGGGACGATCCTGGGAAAACCTGGACAGGTGGCAACCCTGGAGGAAGGAGAGAAGTGAAAAATTGCCGAGCACTCAAGGAAGGTGCGGATGGAGTTCAGGGGAACTACCACGGGTGAACTGTCCTGAGGTCAATGAACAGCGAAGACAGGCACTTTAGTCCTGTTGTGAGGTAAACCAGGTGAGATCAACCCTGGTGAGGGTGGAGCACTGACCTAGCCTAGTTTACCTCACAGTGTCTTGTCTTCCCTGTATTTTTAGCTCACGATAGCTCACTCATTAGTTACCCTGAGATAACTTTTTTAGCAGCGAAGATTAAGGCTCAAGAGAAAGGAACTCCAGATGCCTTCTCGTGAAGCATCATGTACTGACAACTGGTGGGGTCAGGAGGACATGGTTTCACCAACCCCAAGCATTATCATGAGCCACGTGCCTCCCCCTCAAAAAATCACAAGATTGTCTTAAAAATCATGAGGTGCTTTAAAATAATAAATTGTGGGCTCATTTGCCTTTGAATTTCTGAGTATTTAGGGGGTCACGTTTTCAGGATTTCTGCACTTCCAGGAGGGTTAGAACCTGCCTTTTTATATGAACATAAAGGCTGCCATACTGGGTCAGACCAAAGGTCCATCTAGCCCAGTATCCTGTCTTTTTACAGTGGCCAGTGCCAGGTACCCAGAGGGAATGAACAGAACAGGGAATCATCAAGCAATCCATCCCCTGTCACTGATTCCCAGCTTCTGGCAAACAGAGGCTAGGGACACCATCCCTGCCCATCCTGGCTAATAGCCATTGATGGACCTGTCCTCCAGGAACTTATCTAGTTCTTTTTTGAACCCTGTTATAGTCTTGGCCTTCACAACATCCTCTGGCAAGGAGTTCCACAGGTTGACTCTGCGTTGTGTGAAGAAATACTTCCTTTTGTTTGTTTTTAACCTGCTGCTTATTAATTTCATTTGGTGAAAACCAAGATGCTCCCAAATAATAATGATTATGATGACTGAAATAATCCCATGATTCCAGGAGCTAGGGCTTTAACACCAAATATGGCAAGGCTCAGCCACACTGTGGGAAGCATCCTCCGGAAAAGTTGTCCGACTTGTGGCAATGACCTGTTTATCCATAATATGAGAAAGATGAATCCATTCAGATGCCCCTTTTTGTGGTGCAGTCTCGGTGATGTAAATATTGTCCCTGCTGGAGATCCTGGAGAGCTGGAGAATGTGGGACAGGGAAGGGAGAGAGACACAGAGATAGGGGCACAGAGAATGGGGGAGGGAAGGGAGACAGAGGGGAGATGGGGAGGTTGAAAGAGGCAGAGGACACAGAGATCAGGGGTACTTGGGTCTGGGTGGGTTTGGCTCAGGCCTTTCTCATGCTCTCAGCACGGGCGAAATGCTCATAAATCCCTCCGTGCGGGTCATACCCACCTGTAGAGCAGAGCCCACAAGAGACACCAAGATGTTCCCCCACGCACCAGGAGAGAGGCTTCATGGTTAGCCGTGCTCAGCACTGGTGTCTTTTCCAGCTGGGTTCTGTGGTGACAGTACAATCCCCAGCAACCGGAGAAAGTCTGGAACGCAAAACGCCATAAGCCACTTCAACGAGCGCCTGGCACGTTCCTGCTGCCCGGCTCAGAGACAGGATTCTGGCAGGCGTCCAGGCGAGATCCCTGCCAAGTCTTCTTGCCTTGGCAGAAGCGCTAGCCGCAGATCTCGCCTGGCGTTGGATCCAAAGCAGCAGGGCCTTACCTCAAAGACAAACTTTCTGCACTAGCAGCCTTGTCGAGCAAGGAGAGAAGAAAGACGTGTGGGGGAGCAGAACTGCAGGGACGTTGAAATCTCTCCTTGTGGCGCCTTTCGTCCGCATGGAGCCAGATCCTGTGCTGGGGTCAATCGCTCAAAGGTGTGTTGACTCCCAAGGAGCTGTGTCAGCTTACGCCAGCCGAGAATCTGGCCCAAGAGGGAGCTGAAAATCAGGTTTTCATAAATATTCTCCCATCCAAGGTCTGGTTGGCAGGAGCAGGCCTGCCAGGGAAGCCATGTTGATGGAAAGCAAAAACAAGAGGGTCCAGTCACAGACATTTGTGGTGTTCAGATGTTGCTTGAAATTATTAGAACTGTGAACAGTGGCTGTTGGGAGTCTGAAAGGACAGGAAACAGGAAAGAGCGGGGAGGAGTTGAGGAGGCTGGGTGAGAGTTACAGAGGGTGCAGCAGCGGCTTGGTAAAGAGGTTTCCACTGTAAAAATAAAGTCCTGGTGAAGTTTGTTAGTACCTTGCCTGGTTGAGACAACAGCACTGCAAAGGAAATTCATGACATGGGGTGTGATATGTGGTGTCCGTGCACTGAATGCAGGAGTTATTCTCTGAGCATTAGGCAGAGGGCGTTTGATAACATTCAGCCTGAGTCGTCCCCCACCCTGTGTGTAACTCCATCCCATTACTCCCAGTTACTCAGGCTTCGACTCAGGCCAAGGCGACACTGAAACGTTTTTCCGGCAGAGCTATGTCAGTTTGGGGTATGAAAATAGCAGCTGAGCATTTTCCATCAGTCGATCTCAAAGCACTTTTACAGACAGAGAAATGGAGGCAAAATGATTCGCCCGAGGTCCCTGGCAGAACTGGAAACAGACCCCAGGTCTCCTGCGTCCTAGGCTTGTGCGCTAGCCACTAGGCAACACACCCTCCAATAGTTGAGAAAAAAAGTGGGCATGTGACTCTCTTAGGCACCTCTGGGACTGCCGCAGGGAGGGGTGAGCGTGATCTTAGAATACATGTATGGAGGGGTCTGTTCCCAGAACAGAACCGCCAGCCTGAGCATTCACCCAACCCCTAACCCAGCATTCAGGGTGCTCAGGCCTGGCATATTCAATATTACCCACTTTGCCAGTGCCGGCAGCCCTCATCTGCCTGAGCACAGCGGAAGGTGGGTACAAGCAGGAGAGAGAGCGTGTGTGTTACAGGAGCAAGACCTGCCTCTCAGTATCAGCACGTGGCAAGTCACTCGGGTACCAGGGAGAGGGATGAGCTAGCCAGCCATGCGGCAGGCCTATCAGGGCATATCTAAGATACACGGTAAGCAGCCCCAGCTCTGGCTTCGGTTTGCATCCAAACCCCTTTCTGACCGCACACAAATCAGTCTGACTCGGGTCAGCAAGCACGCAAGTCCCAGGTCCTAGGACCCTGCTAGGGAGGTGGTTCAGAGCCAGAGTCCTGCTGCGACTCAGCTCCAAGCCCCGTCATTTCTCAGTGTGGACACAGCTCAAGCCCTGGGCCTGAGTCAGAAGGTCAGCATAGCGCAGTCCAGACACTTTAGCATGGCTGCGAGACCTGAATCCAGCACCTGTGAGCCCAGCTTTACAATGCAGTGTGGATGCTCAAGTGGGGGCTTGGAAACACCAGGTCCCCAAGCCTGGGTCCCACAGACCCAGGCTTAGTGTGCAGTGTAGACACACGCTCAGAAGGCTATTAGGAGTCTGCACAGCAGAGCCAGGGCCTGCCCCTGGCCCCACTAGAGTCAGTGAGAGTCTAGCTTTTGATAACAGAGGGGCTTTCGATATCGCTCCCCATGCCCTACAGGATGCCTCCCGCTGCTACGTTGAGATGAGCCCTCCCGCCACCACATGGGGAGAGAGTGCTGCCAAAAACATCCTCCCCCCTCAGGCCTGGTCCCCCGGCCCCGTCACTCCCCCTGACACTGCCTTATGGAGATGAGTCCTTGGAGCCCGCAATCTCCATCAGCTGCTCTCAACATTCCATGCCGTTGGCCTCGCTTTTGGAGTGAGGATGTTAGACAGGTGTCGGGTTGGGGGGAAGAACATGCAGATCTGACTGTCCAATGGCCTGTCTGGGGAAGTCGCTGAGCTGGCATTTGCAGCAGGAGGCTGGCTCTCTGCAGAGAGGTCTTTCCCAGCCTCATAGAGTTCAAGGCCAGAAGGGACCACGGTGATCTTCCAGTCGGACTCCGGCACAACACAGGCCAGAGAACTTCTCCAAAATAATTCCTAGAGCGGCTCTGCTAGAAAAACAGCCCATCTTGATTTAAAAATGGTCAGTGATGGAGAATCCCCCTCGGCCCTTGGTAAGTTGTTCCCTTGGTTAATTGCTCTCGCCATTCAAAATTTGCACCTTCCTTCCGGTCTGAATTTGTCTAGCTTCAGCATCGTGTTCGATCTTTCTCTGCTAGATTGAAAAGCTCGTTATTAAATATTTGCTCCCCATGTGGGTACCTATAGACCATGATGATAAGGTCACCCCTTAACCCTCTCTTTGCCAAGCTAAATAGAGTGAGCGCTGTCTCAAGTCCTCTCACAGCCATGCAGCAGCCACGTCACTCTGTGCCTGGACACTCCAGCCATTCCTCACTCTTCCCCTAAGGAGAGGATTCCTACTCACCATGCCCCTCACCAGCTGGTCCTGCCTCATCCTCTGTGTGCTCAGAGGGCTGCACCTTCCGGGGACCACTGTGATTCCACAGGATAGGAGGGGCAAGGATTTGGGAATTCACATCACTGAAGTTGTTACAGGAGTGCTCCATGTCTGTATCTGTTGTCATAGTCACTGATAGAATCAGAGCCACTGGGACACTGTAAGGACCAACTCCAGTACACACAGGCAGGTCTGAATTTCCTGCTGACGGTCCCCCATAATAACATACAAGACAACCTCTTAACACTAAGATAAAGATATATCACCATCTACTTGTGGGACACTGCCTACATTAAAGTATGCCCAGTGGTCTGTGATGGGATGTTAGATGGGGTGGGATCTGAGTTACTACAGAGAATTCTTTCCTGGGTGCTGGCTAGTGAGTCTTGCCCACATGCTCAGGGTTTAACTGATCGCCATATTTGGGGTCAGGAAGGAATTTTCCTCCAGGGCAGATTGGCAGAGGCCCTGGAGGTTTTTTGCCTTCCTCTGCAGCATGGGGGCACGAGTCACTTGCTGGAGGATTCTCTGCACCTTGAGGTCTTTAAACCATGATTTGAGGACTTCAATAACTCAGACATAGGTTAGGGGTTTGTTACAGGAGTGGATGGGTGGGATTCTGTGGCCTGCATTGTGCAGGAGGTCAGACTAGATGATCATAATGGTCCCGTCTGACCTTAAAGTCTATGAGTCTATAAACATTATAATATATGAATAGTTAGCTCAGTGGTTTTCAACCTGTGGTCCGCAGACCCCTGGAGGTTCACAGACTATGTGTAAGATTTCCAAAGGGGTCCTCACCTCCATTCGGAATTTTTTAGGGGTCCACAAATGAAAAATGGTTGAAAACCACTGAGTGAGCTAGTAGCTAAAGTGCCACTAGATGGCGTTTAGGAACATGTAGCATAGTTCCTGGGCTTTTGCAGGACAGATAAAACTTCTTGTGTCCTGAAGTCGGCTATTAACTCTTTACATCAGCTCGTGACGTCAGAAGCAAAAGGTGTGTTACTGCATTAATTCTGCACGGCAGCTGGCCAGAGGCACCACGTCATTTCTGCAACGACATCCACTTCCCACTGCTATGGAAATGCACAGGGATATAGCTGTGAAATAAATCTGAGAGACCTGCCCTGGAACCAATTCTCTGGAGCACTCTGTGTGTCAGGGGGGTTGGGTCATAGGACAAAATTCTCAGAGCAGCATCCCCAGCCACAAGATTTTGGAAAAGCAAAAAGAAATCCCACCCGGAAAAGAACAGGAGTGAGAAAACCACTAACGCTCTGCCCCCTCCTTGCAGCATTTGAGAGCTATGTATTAATAATGCACGCTTAACAGAAACTGCTTCATCTAATCATTCATCAGGAGATATGTTTGAGTGCCTTGGCGAGAGTGGTATTAATGGCCCGTGGCACTGCAATTTATAATGGGCTGGGTAACAGGTATTTAATACTTGAAAGCTGAGCTTCTCTGCCACACAGAGTTTATTTAAGACAATGGTTTCTATGCTTCATTCATTGTGTGAGACTTCTTTTTTTTTTCTACCTGTGTTTCTTGCATTTAAAAGGTCAGTGGGAGGAAGCAAACAGGGCCACACAGTGCTAAGAACTGCATTGTTGCCACTCGCCAGGGTAAAATCATGAATCACCCAGGCCAAGGTGCTGAGGGCAACACTCACTCAGGTATGGCGCTCCTCCTGCAGACTTAACACTATGGGCTTTGCGACACAACCAGGAATTTAGTGAAAGTCATACCTCTACTCGGGAAAGGATCAGGACCAGAGGATGTTGGTTATTCACTATCTTGGATGTTTGAAAGTAGGCTGGGCCTTACAGTGAGTTGACCACTGGAGCGGGACTCAGGAGACTTGAGTTCTACTTCCTGGGCCAGTCACGTCACTGCCACATGCCTCAGTTTCCCCATCTGTAAAACAGGGCTAATGATCCTGCTGTGCTTTGAGATCTATTAATGTAAAGCGCTATGTAAAAGCTAGGTACCGGCATTGTGTGCAACATCATCACATTCATATTGTGTTGCCTATGATTTTTAACCTGGACAATTTAATTCTGCAGTAATTGGAGCTGGTCTGACTCGGGCTAATCTATATAGGAATTTATATTGCTATAAGCCTGCATGTGTGAAGGGTTAAAATCCATGTGCATTTTATATAACAACCAGGTGTATGGATTTTTCCAGCTCTTTTCCAGACCCAAAGTCCAGAGTATGGTCAAGGGACTAGGAGGCCTCGCAAATAGTGATCGGCTAAAAGGGTAAACAGATAATCTTGTTTTGCTAAAATAAGACTAGTCGGCCAATTTCCAGGTGTTGGAGCTGAGAACTAAATAATTGTGTCTTACTCACAGTTGCAGATTGAACAAAGGAGCCCTGGTTTGGTTGTTAGTTTCTTCTGTAGGGAGAAGTTCTTCCCACAGATCCAGCCTTGAGTTTATGAAAGGTTGGCACATGTCAGTATAAGAAATGGTCTCCTCCCACCTCCCTTTCCCAGGGACTAATGCCTGCCTTAAAACAGAAAGGAGACAATCTTTATTGCCATATACTTTCACTGTTTCGTTGTTTTAACCCCTAGGAATGTATCTGCTGGACAATCAGAGGAGCTCCTCCATTCCTATGGACCCCAAATCAGAATTCAACATATATATATTATACTAATAATGTTTGATCAAAGTATTCATTAAATGTTAACTTGCTAACTTGAGACCATGGGAGAAGACATTATGTAACCTATTAACCATTGGCTACTGTGCTATCTTGTCTAGCTGCAAAACCTATCCCGGGGTGTGGAACTGCCTACCCGTCACTTTCCCCTGCCCATGGAAAATTCATATATTCTATTGTAATTAATTGATTTACAGTGTCTCTGAGCCTAATAAGCAAGGGGACACTCCGCCAGCGCTCTGTGTGATAAATTCCTATGCTTGACATCTACACGGTGTGGATTTATGTCCTTCAGTGTGGACACTCTTATTCCAGTATAAGAGGGCCTTCTTTTCAGTTTAGTTTATGTCACTATGGAAGGGATTTTAGTTAATCCA
Source organism: Mauremys mutica (assembly GCF_020497125.1). Taxonomy (NCBI): domain Eukaryota; kingdom Metazoa; phylum Chordata; order Testudines; family Geoemydidae; genus Mauremys; species Mauremys mutica. Next base: position 10,493,435 of record NC_059096.1, read on the forward strand.
GAAAAAGCCACTCTTATTCCAGAAAAAAAGTGGAGACTTACACTGGAAGAACTATCTCGGTTCAACGATACCATTATAATTATACTGGCATAACTGGTAGCACTTTCCCCTGTAAATGAGCCCACAATCTTTACCCTTCCCCCCAGTTTTATTTTTGGTGAGTGACTTGTTTGTGCCCGATCCCGATTATCCCCTGGTTTATTCACAAGTATTTGTCGACAAATCCATTTTCATTCAGCGAGGAGTTAGCCATCTGTTCTCCTTGCCTGTTCGCCTGGTCATTCGTCGCGGTGTGTAATTGGTCGCCCGAGTCACGTGGCATTATTTCAGCTCTGAGATTGGAGGCCTGGAACTTTTAAACCAGGAAATGAATAGCAAGTAATGATAATTTTATTAAAAAACTGAGGAATGAACCATCCTCCCTTGCAAGCGTGAAGCTGCACTCTCTAAGGACCCAGGTCTTCTTGGCATTCATCCTCCTTTCGTCCGTCTTCCTCCTTTGAGTTTCTCCTGCCCATACGTTGTGCCATAAAATAGTTTAGTGGCCGGGATGCTCTCCAGGGAGTCAGGAGACCAAAATTCAAGCCCCCTGCCCTGCCACCGACTCCTCCCTATGTAAATTGCATTTCCGTCCTCATCTGTATAATGGGAATAACATCCCTGGCAGAGCTGTGGTGAGGGCAAATCTATTACCAGTTGTTTAGACATGCTATGGCAGTAGGGCCAGGTGAGTACCTAAAACAAGGAAATTTAAACTGTAAGATCTTGAATAAAGGGACTGTGGGTTCTGTCTTGGTTCTAAAAAGACCCCAGAGAATTAGCGCCAAGGACAGGACCAGGATACTGGCAGGGCTGCCCAGAGGTGGGGGCAAGTGAGGCAATTTGCCCCAGGCCCCGGGCCCAGGAGGGACCCCCACGAGAGTTTTTCGGGGCCCCTGGAGCGGGGTCCTTCACTCGCTCCGGGGGTCCCGGAAAACTCTCACGGGGCCCGGGCCCCCAGAGCTTCTTCCACTCTGGGTCTTTGGCGGCAGGGGGGTCCTTCTGCTCCAGGGTGGAAGGACCCCCCGCCGCCAAATTACCGCCGAAGCGGGACCCGCCGCCGAAGTGCCGGGTCTCGCTTCGGTGGTAATTTGGCGGTGGGGGGCCTCGGCGGCGGGTCCCTGAGTGGAAGGACCCCCCGCCGCCGAATTACTGCTGAAGCGGGGGCCCCCTGCCACCGAAGACCCCAAGCCCCCTGAATCCTCTGGGCGGCCCTGGATACCGGAGTCACCTGGGCTTAGGTCATTGAATCAAGATGCTTCCTTATTTATAAGAGTGACAAGGTGGATGAGGTGATATCTTCTATTGGACCAACTACTCTTGGTGAGAGGGACAAGTTTTGGAGCTCCACACAGCTCTTCTTCAGGTCTCGTCTTGTTTGAAGAGGTCCCTTCTGGAGCATGTGCAATGCAGGGGATGGTTCCTCCGTTTTTCTGAAGTCCTTTGAGAGAGCGGTTGAGCCTATTTGGAGTTGCCTGTAGTCAGAGGGTTATAGGAGATGATTTCTGCTTTCTGACATTTGCTCATGAAGTCCCTGTTTCACTTCCTTCCTTGGCATGTTGTGGAGTTTCCATTTCAGACAGCAACATTCAATATCTTCCAGTGAGGTTTGCAGTGTTTGTTCTAGCCGGGTTGGTCCTTATTTATATGGGCACATCTCAATGGAGCAGCCAGCTCAGCTACAGGCAGCCAGCTAGCAGGTAGTTTGCAACAGTCCAGCCAAAGCTCAAGCTTTACTGCCTCCATCAGATTGGTCTGGGCTCCCCACCAGGTTTTTTTCACTGTCCCCAAGATTAACCCGAGACGGACGTAGGGTGCCGGGGGAAGGTTTGAGAAAACTCACATGGACAAACTTTACCCCTGACCATTTCCCCAACTAGCTTTACAAGGAAATTGACCAGAAATGTGCGTCACAGATCCTCTTTGAGTCAGTGTAGCCAACTCTTGTGATTTTATCCTGAGTTTCGTGATATTTGGGGTTATCTTAAAGCCCCAGCACCTGGAATCCTGGGAGTATGTGAGAATCGCAGCTCAACTTTCATTATATTTTTAAATAACCTTCTAGCCCTCATAGCTGCAGAGTAAAGCTTGTCAGTGTGACTGTAAAGGCTCAAAAACCAGAAACCAAATGAAAAGAAACTAAAATTTATATATATATATATAATCATTATATTTAAGCAGCTCTCATGATAGATAGATAGATAGATAGATAGATGGGACGGGATGTATGGGGATAGATAGATAGATAGATAGATAGATAGATAGATAGATAGATAGATAGGACGGGATGTATGGAGATAGATAGATAGATGGGACGGGATGTATGGGGATAGATAGATAGATAGATAGATGGGACGGGATGTATGGGGATAGATAGATAGATAGATAGATAGATGGGACGGGATGTATAGGGATAGATAGATAGATAGATAGATAGAGCTATCGTGAGTTATGTTAGATTCCACTGCTAACTGCCAGCAAAATCTTTATAGCATACCAAACCATTCTTTATTCTGTTTATGTCCCATATTTTACAGGAAGAAACTATTTTAGAACTGCCTTAGGCAGTTTTAAATTATTTTTATTGGTTCCATTTTTCATATCCCTCTGTGTTGAAAAGATAAGCTCCCTTTATTACCACAACCATCACTGTACCGGCCTCAGAAGGCGAGAAAATGTTCTGCTAATGCATAGTAGAGACCTCTAAAAATTATCTAAAACAGTGTTATTATCCACAACGGTATCATAATGGCATGTTTGGACAGCATGCCATATGCCTGGCCTGGAAACAGGTGCTGTGTCCCCCAAATGGGAGGGATACCTGGTTCCTTTCTAATAGTTCAAAGCACCTTTTTCTAGTGATTCTGGTTTGCGAGACATCCTGGATATTAAACCCATCACTGCTCAAGGAGTCAATACTGCCCTTCCTACACCTCAGATAAAGGGAAAGTATGTGTTTGTATGGGCACGTACAAGTGTGTTTGGCCATGTGTATGTTCATGTACATGTGTGCAACCGATGCCTGATGGGTGCAGTGCGCTGTCCCCCTCCAGTGGCACCGAGACCACTTAGAGATTAATGAGTCTGCTACAGCCTTAGCTAAGAGCCATGTGGCTTTTAGCTCAGGCAGTAGAGGCTCATGCATTTAACTCCAGAGGTCGCAGGTTTGATCTCACCTACGGATGACTGGAATCTGTCGGTGGTACATGTGCACCCGTGTGTGCTTGTGAACCTGCGTGCTTCTGTGTGAATGTGCACGTGTGTTTTGTGCAGGGAGGCAAAGTGATGGCTCTTTGAAAGCGGCTCAGAAGGTCTGAAAGTTAGCAGAAATCCTAGGTACTGGACAAAGGGGTAGAGCGTGAGAGATGTGGCCGAAGCTGCACAATCAATGCAGCGTAGCCTGTGTTTGTATAGATCTGTGTGAAATTAGTACCTCCTTACAAGGGACCAGCGAGGCAGTGCGGCCTGGCGTGATGGGCAGTGGTCTCAGAACAGCCACTGTTGTCGAGTTTTTTGTAGGCCTCGGGCCAAAGGAGAGTTTTCAGAAGGGATCTGAAGGAGGACAATGTCATTTGCATTGCGGTCGCGTCTAGGAGCCCCAGTCCTGGGCCAGGACCCCGTTGCGCTAGACGCAGTACAAACGGACCCTGCCCAAAGAGCTTATTTCATCCAGCTCTATTTGGGGAGGGGTTCGTTCAGGGGCAGGCAAACTTTTTGGCCTGAGGGCCGCATCGGGTTTCAGAAATTGTATGGAGGGCCCTGTTAGAGGAGGGGGTCGTGGCCTGCCCCCCCATCTGCCCCCCCCAGATTCCTGCCCCATCCAACCCCCCAGATTCCCTGACGCCCCCCCGGGGACCCTTGCCCCACCCACCCCCCTGATCTCTGTCCCCTGACCGCCTCCAGACCCCCGCCGCACCATCCAACCCCTCCTCTCATTCCTGATGGCCCCCCAGGACCCTGCCCCATCCAACCACCCCTTCTCCCAGCCCCTGACTGCTCCCAGAACCCCTACTCCCTGACTACCCCCTGCCGCCCCATCCAACCCCCCCACCTACTGAACACCCCCCCGAACTCCCCTGCCCCCATTCAAGCCCATTTCCCCCCGCTCCCTGCCCCCTTACCGCGCTGCCTGGAGCACCGGTGGCTGGCGGCGCTACAGCTGCACCGCCCGGCTGGAGCCGGGCCAATCTGCCGCCACCACCACGCACCATAGAGGTCACAGCCCCGCCGCCCAGAGCATTGCGCCGGCGGCAGAGTGAGCTAAGGCTGCGGGGGAGTCGGGCCAGCAGGGGAGGGGCCGCAGGCCATAGTTTGCCCACCCTGAGGCTACTTACTGGCTCAGTGAGTCTGGCCTTGGTCCATCCCTTGTGATGCAATTAGGCACAAAGGAAAAGCCAGACTAGACCAGAGCAGGAAATTACCAGCTGGCTGGTGCCTCACTGCTTGAGGGACCAGATCCCTTCCAACGTTCTTGTTTCACCCACTAACACTCCCTGTTACAACTCCAGATCCCTGGTCTGGCATCCCGCTGATTCCAGCAAACGCCCCACGACCTTGTGCATTTGTCTGCTCATCTGTTCCCTGCGGGGAGCTCGCAGACACAGTGCGATGCTGAGGTCGCTGCTCAAAGCAGAGATCTGGTTGCCATGTGTTTCCAAGCTCCTGACTGCTGGCAAGGGCTGGTGTCTCACCCCACGCATTTCTATACAGTGTTTTCCTGGCTTCCTTTTCCACCCCTTACCCCAGCCCTTGGGGGACCCCGTGCAGAGCAATGTACTCGATGGGGTGGAATAAAAAATCACACGCCCCCGACGCTGCAAAACTCCAAACAGAGTCAGCCGCGGCGCTGTGTCCGGAAGCCAGAGGGAACGGCGATAGCGTGAGAGGGAAGGAGAATATATTGCCATTTTTCTGCTTTCATGCAGACTCGTATTCTGCAGCTGTCTCCTGAATTTGCATCGATTGTCAGCAAAACAACTGATTTCCCACCCTGCGCCTCTTCTCCCAGCCTCTCCTGCGGTCCCCCCCCCCAGCAAACGGCTGGAACGATCCTCTGCAAGGAGAGAAAATATCTAATGGAAAAAGAATGTTTTTGATGTGTCACATCCGTCACTGGTTCAATCAGGGGAGATGGTGTAGCTACTGACAAGCTATTTTGTCTGTGAAACTGTTGAGACTGATTTCAAGGACTCGGGCCTTGTGCTCCCGCTGCACGACTGCCTGGTAACGGTTGTTATGGCAAACATGCCGAAAGAGCATTGACTGTCAGTGCTAATGAGAGTCGAAAAGCTAGTGGGTTTGTGTCTCTCCGCCTCGTGCGGGATGCCACTAGGTCTGAGCCTGTTTGGTTGGATTAAGTGTGCTGGATTAACTGTAATTCCATAGATAGATAGATAGATTCTCCTCTGACTTACTAAAGGAGTCACTCTCACAGGTATGAGTAAGAGAGGTCAGCCCCACACTTTTCCTCATTAATACTGCATCCTTCTGCTGTTGGTACCGCATCCTTTTGCTAAGTGCTATGAGGAGAAAAATGCTAATTTGTTCTTATTATAGAGCCAAACTCTTCACTCCCTTTTCATTCAGTTCTTACTAGGGCAAAAGTCCCTCCGTCTTTGATGGGAGTCTGGACCGACTGAGGAGTGAATATGGAGTTACCATTTGGGCCCATGCAGAGCCTGGGCTGCTCAGCGCCTCTCAGGATCAGGCCCCTTGACCTAAAGAGATCTGCGGGGGTCAGCCCATTATGTGGAAGCTGGTTCTGTTCTTATACCCTCTTATTTGCTGGACTTGTTCCTCAGCTGGTTCCTACCCCTGCATCCTGTCCTTCCTTCAGTGACTGATCAAATCTGACAGCCTCCTGAATCTGGTGCCAAAAAAAAGCCTGGGTGAAGAACAGCTCCCGACATGATGGATGACGAAGCAAAGAACCCATCCTGAGAGAGACCCTGGCACGGAGGCCACTGACTGACTCTTTGAGCCTTCACCGCCGGAGGGAGGAGATATTTTTAAAAAGAGCCATGTTACCATAGAAACTCAGAGGAGGGTCTTTGAAATCAAATGTGGGGAAGGTGGATTTCCATCCAGTCCTAACAGCTGATCCCTGTTCAATGCAAAAAGTCCCTTCCTCATCCCACAGCTGGTGATATTACCCCGTGCATTGGTCCCATTTGTACTCTGGCTGCCATCTGAGTTCAAGCCATCACATGATCTCTTTGAAGAATTCTAGTCAGGTTCATTCGACTGATGCCCCTGGGGCAAAGAATCCCAAACTTGGGTTCAGGCCTGGGAGAAAGGCACCTTGTGCATTGGACTCATGCTGGGTACCATAGCAACCATCTAGGCAGACCTCCTGAATAGCACAGGCCAGAATCTCACCCAGCAATTCTTGCATTAAGCCCATAACTTCTTGTTGAGCTAACATGTATCATACAATCATGGAAGATGAGGGTTGGAAGAGACCTCAGGAGGTCATCTAGTCCCACCCCCTGCTCAAAGCAGGACCAACCCCAACTAAATCATCCCAGCCAGGGCTTTGTCAAGCCGGGCCTTAAAAACCTCTAAGGAAGGAGATTCCACCACCTCCCTAGGTAACTCAATCCAGTGCTTCACCACCCTACTAGTGAAGTAATGTTTCCTAATATCCAACCTAGACCTCCCCCACTGCAACTTGAGACCATTGCTCCTTGTTCTGTCATCTGCTACCACTGAGAACAGCTGAGCTCCATCCTCTTTGGAACCCCCCTTCAGGTAGTTGAAGGCTGCTATCAAATCACCCGTCACTCTGTTCTTCTGTGGACTAAACAAGCCCAGTTCCCTCATCCTCTCCTCATAAATCATGTGCCCCAGCCCCCTGATCATTTTCGTTGCCCTCTGCAGGACTCTCTCCAATTTGTCCACATCCTTTCTGTAGTAGGGGCCCCCAAAACTGGACACAGTACTCCAGATGTGGCCTCACCAGTGCCGAATAGAGGGGAATAATCACGTCCCTCGATGTGCTGGCAATGCTCCTACTAATGCAGCCCAATATGCCTTTAGCCTTCTTGGCAACAAGGGCACACGGCTGACTCATATCCAGCTTCTTGTCCACTGTAATCCCCAGGTCCTTTTCTGCAGAACTGCTGCTTAGCCAGTCGGCCCCCAGCCTGTAGCGGAGCATGGGATTCTTCCTTGTTGAACCTCATCAGATTTCTTTTGGCCCAATCCTCTAATTTGTCTATGGGCAGGTCTACACTAAGAATGGGGGTCGAACTAGGGTACGCAAATTCAGCTACGTGAATAGCGTAGCTGAATTCGAAGTACCCTAGTTCGAACTACGTACCCGTCCAGACGCCGCGGAACCGAACTCCGCGGCTCCAAGGTCGACTCTGCTAACTCCAGCTGCCGAGGTGGAGTACCGGAGTCGACCGCGGCGCTTCCGGAGTTCGAACTATCGCGTCTAGATCAGACGCGATAGTTCGAACTCCGAGAAGTCGAACTCACCGCGTCGACCCGCGCGGTAAGTGTAGACTAGGGCTATGTCACTCTGGACCCTATTCCTACCCTCCAGCGGATCTACCTCTCCCCGCTCTTAGTGAGACCTGACCTGAAGATGACCTCAGTGTAAGCGTGAACGCTCGTCTCTTTCACCAGTAGAGGCTGGTCCAATAAAAGATATTCCCTCGCCCACTTAGAAAAAAACGCTCAGTCTCAATGTAAAGATATTATTGAGGCAAATAACTTTCAGGAGAACATTAGGGGAGCACGTGGAGAATAAGCATGGGAGAGTGGCTGCCATTATATTAGATGGGAGCACAGTGCAGAGAGTTTCCATCGTGTGGGACAGTCTGAGATTTTGAAATTCTTTCCATTGTGAAATGGACCAAAACCAAAGAAAACATTTCAAAGTTTCTCAGTTAAATTCTGAAGAAAAGAATCATTGCGGGCCGGTCAGATCATTTCGTTCTGAAAAAATTCAAAATGTTTTGTTCTGACTTTGACCTTTTTCATTGTTGAAAAGTGGTTTTGTATATAAAGAAAAATGGAATTTTGTTCCAAAACAAAAAAAGTTCTGGTCTTAAAACATGTTGGAACGGGTGAGGATAGAAATGCTATGTATTGATGGGGCAAAGACGGGGTGAAGGTTCTGAAATGAAATATGTTTGTAATTGACACGTTTCCGTTTTAAGAACCGTGACATTTTCTGTCAAAAAGTGTTTCAACAACAATAAAAAATATCCAACCGGCTCTACCCGCCTATGTGACGGAGCAGGAAGCAGGGCGGATTTGACCTGGGAATGTTGCAGGGGAGTTACATTGAGGATGGGGGACTTCCCTTGAAGGAAGTTACCTGAGCTGTAACCTGAGCCAGGAGCGGGGTTGGGAGAAGTGACATCTTCTGGCCAGGAGACTGAACAAAGGAGAGGAGGAGGAAGAGAGTCTTGGGTTGGGGGGTGCAAAGCAGGGAACCCCAAGCTGGGGTCTAAGCTCCCTGAACCCCCCCGAAGGTCTTGATTAAGGGGTTCTGGTTGTACCCTCACGCTCCGCTTGGGACTGTGTTCCTGTCATCTAATAAACCTTCTGTTTTACTGGCTGGCTGAGAGTCACGGTGAACCTCAGGAAGAGGGGTGCAGGGCCCTGACTTCCCCTCTCTCCGTGACAGCCTGTCCTTGCGGGGCTCAGACAAGAATTACCACCTGGGGATATGATTGCACCAACGGATGCTTGTCTGCGCTCCTGGGTAGAGTCGATGCTGGAAGTGCATGAGGCTTGTGCTTGGGGTCAGTCACAGGTGTTACTGCTCTGTCCCAGACTTGCCACGGACTCAGGGTGGGCCACGGCTCCCTGGCAGTCTGGGGATTTAAAGCAGCCATTAGCCTGGTCCGGATAACCACTAACATCCTCCGCTGCCACGGCAGGGTCGCCGTACGAGTAGGAGGGAAGCCCGGCCTGCAGTCTGCCATTCGCTGGCCCTGACGCATGGGGTGCTGGGAGGCAGGCTAGGGACATGCTGCTCATTCACAGGGGGAGGGAGACGCAGATGAACTGAGAAGCTGACAGGCCGGTGGGGACATGGGGATGACACACGGCGCCAGACTCGGGCAATCCTGAGCTCTCTCAGGTCCTTGCACTCACGATGTGCCCTGACCATTTGGTGTGGCAGGGAGCTCCCTTCCCAGACGGGCTGGGGCATGAGGCATTTCTACCCAGCCAGGGACAGCACCAGCAGCCCCCTCTCTCAGCCTCCAGAAAGGCAGGGCTGGCACCAGGGAGCCCCCAGCAGCTGGGATGTCTCTGCAGGGGTGCAGGGGCTTCACTTTCCCCTTTCTGCTCCACACAGAGTCCTTGGCTGGGGCAGGGTTGGCAGGTCCCCCACAACTGATGCCTGAGGAGTTAACACCCAAGTGAGAGGCCTGGGGCAGTGCCCCTCTCAGGCTCTCTGCAGACTCAGGCAGATGTTACTGAATGTGGGACAGGTGGGGCGAAGAGGGGTCAGATTTCCCATGGGTTTTCCCCCAACCAGGAGGCCTTTTGATTTCAGTGAAAACCCGGATTCTGATGGAATCAAAAGGCTTGAGAAGCTGGGGCCATGTCTATGCTTTAATCCTGCTATGACGGTCCTGGGCTCCGCCGTCCACAAAGCTCTGCCGATGCCCCTCAATTCCAACTCATGTCTGTCCCCGCTCTGCCAGGCCTGGGGCTCCACATGCACACCCAGAATTCTGCTAATGCCCCTAAATCCCAATCTGCAGGTGATCCTTCTTACCCATTGTCAGGGCTGGCTCCAGGCACCAGCTGACCAAGCACGTGCTTGGGGCGGCACCTTGTAAGGGGCGGCCAATCTTCGGGTGGAGGGGCAGCGCTTGGGTTTTTTTTTTTTGGTTTGGCAAGGTGGCGCTCAAGGTTTTTTGTTTGTTTGTTTTGGCCGGGCGGTGCTTGGGAGTTGTTTGTTTCGATGGGGCGGTGCGGTGCTCAGGAGGGTTGTTTCAGCGGTGCAGGGCAGCGCTCAGGGCGGTTGTTACAGCGGAGCAGCATTTGGGGGGTTGTTTCAGCGGGGCAGCGGGAAGCACGGCGCTGGGGGGTTGTTTCAGTGGCGCAGCGCTCGGGGGGGGTTGTTTCGGCAGCGTGGCACTTGGGGGGGTTGTTTCAGCAGGGCGGTGCTTGGGGGGGGTTGTTACCGCGGAGCGGCGCTTTTTTTTTTTTTTTTTGGCTTGGGGTGGCAAAAAAGTTAGAGCCGGCACTGCCCATTGTAAGTAGGACACAGCACCATATAGTCGCAAGCTACTTGATCCCAGGAACATCTAAGCAGCCTAAGGTCTGTCCTCCAAGCAGTGATGTTAGCATGCAAGCAGGCATGTTCCAGAGCCACCTACCTCATTCCCAAGTAGCTCACACCCTAACGACAGCTGGGCGAGAGCTCACCTCCTCCTGCCAGGGATCCTGAGCTAAAGGTGGATTTGCAGGGAGCAGGTCCGATTCCATCCAGCTGGGGGCAGTGGTGTGCATGTATATTGACCAGTCCCAGATACACTCCCCTTGTTCTCAGGGATCTGGGACTCATGGGGCCAGCTAGGATTTCACAACTGCCGCTCTAGACCTCTGGCTCCCCAGCAATTGCCTCTCTTGGAAACGTGCGTCTCCCTCCCTCCTGACTGGGCTATTTCCAGGCTGCACTGTGATATTCCCAGCAAAAGACCTCAGCAGGCCTGTCTGGCCTCTCGTAGGAGACGGGACACAGTGTAATTCCCACAGTTCTTCGACCACACAGCTCCTTTTAAGCAAGCACATTTTATTCTTAAGATAAAAGCGACACAGTGAAAACATATTAAAAAAACCCAGTAAGAACCTACATGCTTGCTAATTAGCTTACTAGCGATCACCCCCCGCCCCCCGCCAGCTCAAACATGGGCTCTGCCAGGGGTACAGTCCTTCCTACCCCACTCAGTGGTTTTCCTGTGGTTTCAAGTCCATCACCCACTGTACTCAGAGCCAGAATACAGTCCTGCCAAAGTCCTTCCGACCTTACCCTAAAGACTGGGGCTGTCTGTGGATTTGTCCATTTGTTGGATGAGAAAGAAGCCATTGGGTCAGGACACCAAAAGTGGTTTCTTTGTCCGCGGGTCCCTGGAAAATCCAGTTTGAGCTAATATATGCGAGCCTTTCTGTGTGGCGGTGCCTGTCCAGAGATGTTACAACCTGCGTGACTTTGACTAATCAAGCCCCATTGTTCTTAGTTCCTGGTATTTACACATGGAAATATCTACAGTCCCTGGCCCACAAGCCTATATAAACCATTCGTGTAATACAATGGACTCCAAAGATATGCAACTTAATTCAATAAGATTTATCTTCACTCAGGGAGGTTCATGCAGGAGATTGCCCTGTTTGTCCCTTGCCCCTTGCTCCATTTTGTTATTTAGCTCCACTAAATTATGGGACAGCATTGGCTGGCTCTGCAGTGTGTTTGGGGAGGGACACAGAGCTGAGTTTCTTGGAAGGATTTTGCACATTAAGAAAAGATAATAGATTTCTCCATCTGGCAGGAGAGAAGGAGGCCGTGTTTTTTCAAGCTGTTATCAAACAAGCCCGGGAGAAGATAAGTCTCCCCAGGGTGCAGGTGGTTGCAGACGAGCTATTGTTCGCCCAAAGTGAAGGCAAATCAGAAGCATAAAGATCCTGGAAGCTTTGCCAGGGAGTCAGAGCTTGTAGCCTGCGATATGGAAACCAGAGCGGGCAGAAGGGATTAGGTGGAAGTGCTGTGGATGCCGGCAGACCCACAGCTTTCGTGGACTGGGGAAAGGTCACGACATTCAGAGAGATCAGAAGCCAGGGTGCGGGGTTATGCTCTGACGCAGGGACACAATGAGCGAGGGTCCTGGCTGCTGGATGGGAGGCTCAGAGCAGCCTGGAGAAGAGCGCGCACGGTGCTTGCCATCATGGGGAATGCTTGGGGAGGGGGACACAACATCAGACTAGTTGGGGATGTTGCAACAACGGAACATGTGAACTGACCTCAGCCAGCGGCACAGCACCCAGCAGTGACACGGGCCAGATGGAAAACAAGGGATGTCGGAGTCACGCCTTGGCTAATCCGTTCCTCCTCAGATGCAGCCTGGGAAGGGATATGAAAGCAGCTCCTAAGCACTGCCTCAATACAAATGTGCTCCCAACGATCGTGTAGCTGCAGAGGGAAAGAGATAATGCAATATAAAAGCAACACATTCAGATGGGTGTTTATGCAGGGCGTTACGGAGAGAGGTGCTATTCTCCCTATGGTTACTGCTGAAGCTATCCTCCGTAATATTCCTTATGCCAGGTGATGGTTCTCGTTTGCCTGTGTGGGTATGTCCTGTCGGCAGCAGCTTAGCATCTGAACCATTCCATCCCAAGACGCTCGGATACTACACTACTGGTGAATGTTCCGCTACTAAGGCCCCAGTTCAGCAAACCACTTAAGCATGTGCTTAACTTTAAGTCGCCTGAGGTCAACTACTTGCTTAGTCACTTGCTTTAGTGATTTGCGGAATTGAGACCTAAAGGAATTGCACCACAACTAACATTTATTTGGGGATCTAATTGCAAATAAAGTCAAACAGAACCTGTAAGACCAGCGCCATCTGGTAACGTCCCCTAATATTACAGATTCCCGTTCTAAACTGAGTAAAACATACTGGGTCAGACCAAAGATCCATCCAGCCCAGTGTCCTGTCTTCTGACAGTGGCCAGTGCCAGGTGCCCCAGAGGGAATGAACAGAACAGGGAATCATCAAGTGATCCATCCCCTGTCGCCCATTCTCAGCCTCTGGCAAACAGAGGCTAGGGAAACCATCCCGGCTAATAGCCATTGATGGACCTCGCCTCCATGAATTTATCTAGTTCTTTTTTTATTCAGTTTTGCTTCTTTGTCCTAGTGGGAAACAGTTAAATCAGAATACATGTAAATACCAATAACGGTTTGCAGGGATTAAAAAAGAAATAAATAACCAGCTTGAAAGCTTCTTCAACCTATAATAAAGAGAAAGCCCTCGATACCGCCGTTCAGCTATTTCAGTAACCTTGAAAGCATTTATCGCAGCTGAATGAAAGGAATAGAATTGTTGTACTGGGTCACTGAAGCTCAGTAATGCTATTTTATTTAAACAAATATGAGTAGGGATTAACTGTGTGTTTTACTGAACAAAGGCCATCTGTTTGCCTTCTGCTTTTATCTCTGCTTCCAACCAAGAGGTTGATGCAGGAAGTCCTCCATTCTTTGCATAGGGCAGATCTGAGAGGGGGGCATAGGCTTAAGAATGAATCATGGAAGCCATTTAGATTAGGAGACTTAGTTATTCAGCTCCATGTCTTAGGAGATAACTGGGTTAAAGTGTAGGGCAACTTGGTTTTCTTTCACAACTGGGTATTATCTCAAAGGCTAGGGAACAACGTCAGCTGATTTCACAGGTACGGAGGGCAGCCAGCCCTGCCCCCTGCAAGTGCAGGATTGTTCCATTTTCCCGAGATCCTGCAATGGGGCTTCCACCCTGTCCCCTAGGAATAATAGTCTACGGGTACGTCTCCACTGCAGGAAAAGACCGGCAGCACAGCAGTGGCTGGCTTGGGTCAGCTGACTTGGGCTTGCAGGGGCTTGGGCTGGAGCCTGGGCTCTGAGACCCCCATGACGGGGGAGAGTCTGCGAGCCTATGGTTCCAAATCGAGCGGGAGCATCTACACTGCTATTTTTAGCCCTGCAGCCCTCGTCTGCGTGCCCATATCAATTGACGCAGGCTATGGGGACTCGGTGCCCCGGGTTTTTGAGTGGAGTGTAGACACACCGTAAAAGGCTTCGGTGTGAGGACGTTTGTTGGGCTTGGCTTTACCCACTAGTGGCCCACGAGACCTCCCACTCATGCCTCTGGGAACACCTAGGTAGATGAACAGTCTCATGATCTCACCTGTAGTTCTCCTTCCTTTGCCCTCCTTTTCTCTGATTAGCCGTGATAAAACTGGGTGGAATCCTGGCCCCATTAAAGCTAATGGCAAACCTCTTGGGATTTCCAGGGATCCCTCCAGGACTTTTTCACTAGGAGGATGGTGAAGCACTGGAATGGGTTCCCTAGGGAGGTGGTGGAATCTCCTTCCTTAGAGGTTTTTAAGGTCAGGCTTATCAAAGCCCTGGCTGGGACGATTTAGTTGGGGATTGGTCCTGCTTTGAGCAGGGGGATGGACTAGATGACCTAGTGAGGTCCCTTCCAATCCTGATATTCTATGATTCTATGATTACACCCCTTGTGTCCAAGTGCAGTGCCTGTAGACACTGAGGATGTGTCTACACTGCCATCGGAGGGGTGACTGCAGCTTTTGTAAACACACCTGAGCTAGCTTTAATCTAGCTAGCTTGGGTACCAGAAGCAAGGAAGCCACAGCAGGACGGACTTCAGCCCCGGCTAGCCGCCCAAGTGCCCAGAGTGCCAGGTAAGCTTGTATGCATGGCCTGAAGCCCAAGCTTTTTACAGCATCACTGCTATTGATACCCGAGCTAGGGAAATCAAAGCTAGCGTAGGTAGGTCTACACATTTTGCAATCATACCGCCAATTGCCGAGCCTGGGGCTTGCTACAGGGAATGCTTCTCACCTTTAGTTTCAGTAAGACTGCTCACTATAGTAGGCGTTACACCTGCAAGTAAATGTCTGCAGGATACAGCCCTCTGAACGCCAGGACTTTGCAACAGGGTCCACATCTTCTATGTGTTATGTAAACTGCATCACTCACACTGGGAGCTAAATCATGAGTGAAGTCTGCCCAAAATCCTGAGATTGGCTTAAAATCCACAAGATTTTTCAAAATAACTTTTGGGTCTTTTTATTTGTCTTCTGGTGTCACAGCCTTTAATCATAGAATCATAGCATCTCAGGGTTGGAAGGGACCTCAGGAGGTCATCTAGTTCAACCCCCTTCTCAAAGCAGGACCAGTTCCCAACTAAATCATTCCAGGGAGGAGATGACCTTAAAAACCTCTAAGGAAGGAGATTCCACCACCTCCCTAGGTAACCCATTTGAGTGCTTCACCACCCTCCTAGTGAAAACGTTTAGAGTTCAAGTTTTCCATCTTTTCTCCACAACCACAAGGGCCAGAAATTTACTCTTTTTAAAAAAAATGAAAACTGAGGTTCTTACCCAATGCCATGACTCCAGGAGCTGGGGCTTTAAGAAAAGCTATAAATATCATGAAACTTGCAATACTATCAGTATAATTGGCCATGCTGTGTCTCTAACACTGGGAGAGATGGTGGGGTCTGCAGTTATGCCCCGGCTAGTTATTTTTAAAGCTGTGTTGTCTGATTTGATTGGTCGAGTTTCCATTTTTAGTAGCAATGAGCCATGAAATGGTTTGTGGCCTCTTGCTTTTGTTGGGCCAAAGACACCTTTAGTCATGATAAGGTTCCCCATAAATTAACTCTCACTATTAACAGTTTTGACTGGGTCTTTAGAGCACCTCTCTTGACCTTTAGGTGGTAACACAATTTAAATTTAATTTATTATTATTATTATTAAGAGCTGGTTAAAACTCAGAATTTCCATTCCCCAGAAAATTCTGCCGCTTAATTTTTTTAAAAATTTACTGCAAAACAAAATTGTTGAAAACAATTTTTATTCCATGGCAATTGAAAAGTTTCATTTTGATAAAATAAAAATATTTCTTTCTGATTTTGACTTTTATTTATTTATTAGATTACAATTTATATTAAAATATATAATAAAATACATGAAATACCATGCCATCCCACTCTGATAAGGTGGAAATGGAACATTTCAAGCTTATCAAAAGACTCTATTGCATTTAAAAAAAAAATGTAATCAAAATGGACACGGTCCTGTGGAACATTTCAAAGAAATGGCATTTTCTGATGGAAGAAAACATTCCATTGAAAAAAATTATGACTAGCTCTATTATTATTGTTTATTATTAATTATTATCTGTGTCATCTTCTGACCCTCAAACTCCACTGAAATCCCATCATATAATGGAAGAAATTGCACAGCCATCACCCCTAAGTGCCACAGAACTTTTTGGGACCTGAAGAGGTAAACTGAGGCTATCTCCACAAAGCTGGTCTTTGTGCCCTTTTTGGTGCACAGATAATAAATCTCCATTCCAGGAATCTCAAAGCACTTTCCACATGTTGGTTAATCATCACCTTTAACTCCCCTGTGGCGTGATCAAACATCATTGTACCTCTTTTTAGATATGTGGCTACAGAACAACAAAAGGGGAAAAGGAGGAAGACTGGAAGCTTCTGTTCTCCCCGTCTCATTACACAAGAAAAAGGGATCGTTCAATGAAATTAAAAGGAAGGAATTTCAAAACATATCAAAGGAAATATGTTGTCACCCACAGGGATTAGACTGTGGAACTCACTGCCACATGAAGTCCGGGAGGCCAATAATTTAAAAACGGGATTGGACATTTTTATGGGTACCATCCAGAATATCATAACATTTTGGAAGGACTATTACACCTTAAATTTTCAGGGTTTTAGGCAATCTCTGACTATTAGGGACCACAATGAGGTCTAATCCCACATCTGCCTACTGCAGACTATTCCACATCTGCCTACTGCAAGGTACTCACACTTTCCTCTGAAGTGTCTGGCACTGGCCTATGTCAGAGACAGGAAACTGAACTAGGGCTTAGGTTTATGGTTAGACAATGGATAGCTCGGTGGTTTGAGCATGGGCCTGCTAAACCCAGCACTTTGAATTCCCTCCTTGAGGGGGCCATTTCTGGATCTGGGGCAAAAATCAGTCTGGGGATTGGTCCTGCTTTAAGCAGGGGGTTGGGGTTGGACAAGATGACCTCCTGTGGTCCCTGATATTCTATGAGTCCTGTGTTCCTAGACATGTCTCAACTGATGCTCACAGGAGGTAAGCAATTTGCCTGAGGTCACACAGTAAGACAGTGGGAGCACTGAGAAATCATGTCTGTCTATCTTAACCACTAGATAAAATACTTCTTGTCATCCTGATTCCCATTCCCAGGCCAGCGCTGAGAGGCACAATGCCGTTTTCCAATCACGTAAGACAATCAGTATAAACCCAAGTGGAAAATGCCATCAGTTTTGGTATCAGCAACACATTTATTGCTTGAAAGTCCAATCAACTTTAGCTGTCATTCCTTAGCATCACTAAGGCAACAGCAGGCAGGGATGGATAACGCAGTGTATGGTGTTTAACCGTAATAATTTAGTTTACTGAATTAAAATGAAGCATATCTTGCACACCTTATTTTGGCCAACCTGCCCTTGGCTTCAGTGGAGTTTTTCCTGAGCCAGGGCTAGATAAATACAATTGGACCCGCTCCCATTAAATAACACTAATCTGCATTACGCAGCACAGCAATTCAAGTGGGTCAGCTTGCATTACACCTAACTGTGCTGACTAGACGGGGCAGGAAACTGGGATCTCGAATATTTTTCCCATCCTAAATCAGTATGAAAATTTCAAACTTTGAAAACTTCTGCCATTCTGAAAATCTCCCCAAACATAAAAATCAGCTCAGGTCAATTGAAACAAGGGTTTTCTTTTCGATAATTTCAGAGTATTTCATTTCGGTTTTGACCTTTTTCAATTTTTATTAATGGCTTTTCCCATAAATGAACTTAAATTGCAAAACAAAAAAGTTGTTTCGAACGGAGCAGCAGAACGCTTTCATTTAAAAAAAAAATGTTGGCTGTCCCAACAATTCGGAAACATTTTTTTTAAAAACAAATTTCAAAGTGGGAAGTGACTGGAAACGGACCCATTCCCCCCGTTTCAGTTTTAATGAATCAGCATCATTGGATGAAAAAATGTTTTGTTCAAAGATACCCAACCGGGTATTAGAGTTCGTGAAATGACTTCCCAACAAAGGCTCCTTCGCATTAAAGTGCATTGCACAGATCGAGCACTGGATAAAACCTTTTAAACTCTTGAACTCTTGTTAAATCTTAGGAAAGAAATTTGTCAAGCTCATTTGTCTTCTCCAGATTAAATTTTCATTTCCAGCCCATTCGGGTCGGCAGAATGATTTTCTGGCATGTGTTCAGTCAAGTAAAACTGATGCTGGATTTCAAACACTCCCAATTGCAAAGCATGGGCCAGGGACAGGAAAATTATTTTTTTTTCCTGTGTGAGCTAGAGATTCCCTGTCTTCCTTGGGTGTTCCTTTATTCCATACTGTAGCTGTGTTTGCCTAATTTCCCTCTTCCTGGGTATTAAAACCAAACAGGGTGATTATGTGTCTCCCCCAACCTTCTCCCGCAATTTCCAAGGGCTTGTCTAGACGAACACTGAGTTTGCAGCAAGCCAGGGTGTAAATTTACTCTGCACTAGCCTCCCGCACACTAACAGTCAGTGTGGACCCTGCTGCTGCACACTAAAAATTCTGGAGTGTGGTTTGATCTGCCTCCCTTTGAAATAGGGGTAAATAAAAGCACAGCATGGAACTGTGAGCGTCAGCAAGGTTCACAGAGACACTTAAGTGGGAGGCAGGCCAGTGTGGAGTAGATTGCCACTAATTAACTGTTCATATAGCAGACCAGCCATTCCCAAACTGGGGGTTGCGACCCCAAACGGGGTCGAGCCATCAGCAGATGGGGTTGCGGCGATCCCCCGAGCATAGGCGCCAACTTTCCCCAGTGCCAGAGGGTGCTCGCGCCCCACCTCCCCTGGCCCCACCCATGACCCCACTCTTTCCCCACCCCTGCCCCGCCCCCATTCCAACCCTTGTCCCAAAGTCCCCGCCCCAACTCTGCCCCCTCCCCGTGTCTATTGGGCCCATTCCCCAAATCCCCGTCCTGGCCCCGCCTCTTTCCCAAGCAAAATGGCGTCCTCCATGCTGTCCAGGGTCCCAGAAGGAAATAATTCACTAAAATGGAGTTATGATGTCAAGACGTTTGGGAACCGCTGCCTTACAGCCACTCACCCTCATGCTTTGGGGAGGTTCAGATCCAGATCCTACCGGGACTCTGCCACTCAGATCAGCACCTCCAGACCTCCTTGTGCTATTATGCCAGCGAGTTCTGTCCAGATTGCCACGAAATCGGTTCTTGGGGGAAGTCTGGATCTAATTCCAGCTCTGAACAGCAAAATCAGGCCCCATCTCAGTGCAAGCAGTGAGACAGCCCTTGAGGGCTTTATTTATTTATTTACTCACTCCAAACTCTCATGAAAGCGACTGGGAGTTTTGGCTGAGGAACGAAAGAATGAATGAAAACAGAGGAAGGGCTTCAGATATCATAGCGGCAGCAAAGGACCTGAGTGTGAATTCATGGATTCCCTGAGTTTAAGGCCAAAAGGGACCATTGAATCATCTAGTCTGACCACAAGGCTCTACATTTCCCCTGTATGGAGCCCAGTAACTTGTATTTGCCTAAAGCATCTTCCAGAAAGGGATCCAGTCTTGAAGCCATCAGGAGATGGAGAATCCATCGCGTCCCTTCGTAGCGTGTTCTGATGGTTAATCACCTTCACTGTTAAAAAAAAAAGGGGCTTATTTACAATTTGAATTTGTCTGGCTTCAGTTTCCAGCCATCGGTTTTCGCTATATCTTTCTCTGCTAGATTAAAGAGCCCTTCAGTACTCAATATTTTCTCCCTGTGATCACCCTGTAATCAAGTCACCTCTCAATCTTCTTTCCGATATACTCAACAGATTGAGCTGTTTTGGGTGGGGCCGACCAGGAACTCTGCCCTTCCAGCAGTTTTGTGTCTGGTGCTCAGCACTCTAGTATCTGAGCACCTCATGAGCTTTGTAGGCCTGTTCGCTTGCGCAAGTATTCCCACTGATGCCAGGGTTACAAGCGCTGCCACCGCTAGTGTGCTACATGGCTCGTGACTGCACGGCACTCCAGGACGTGAATCTGCAGCACTCCCACTTGCCACACAGCAATGTCCCACGTGGATAGTGCAGTGCAGGTGCTGCTTGGTTTACTAACTTGCTGTGGAGACAAGCCCATCCATGAAATGACCAGGGCTACCAGCATGCAGGCTTCAGAAAGAAATACCCCTCCCACGGGACAGCACTGTGCACGTTTATGTTGTTCTATATAGGCTTTGTGCTTTCCAGGGATGTATCCAACATTGGCCACTTCCAGAGTATGACCCTGGATGTCCCCTTCTTGCTGTAGCAAACCCTGTGTTCCTCCTTAAGAGAGTAAAGGAATTATTTGCTGTCAGAGCAATAAAGTGCCACATTGGCCTGCCCTGCTGAATCAACGGGATAAATCCTTTGGAAGCATATTGCTTCAAACAGCCCATCGGCCAAATCCTCCACTGGGGTAAATGATGTCGCTCTTTTGAAGTCAATGGAGCTAAGCCGATTTACACCAGTTGAGGATCTGACTGAGGGGTTCAGAGGGCGGGAGGGGGATCAGGGCTGGTGCAGGGTCTGGGGTGGGGCTGGGGATGAGGAGTTTGGGAAGGATCTGGCCACCGTGTTCTTTACTCTTCCAGGACTGTGAGGCTATGAACTACGCAGCCTTGAATTAGAGCGGTTTGGAACATGTATTTCCTTCTCCCTGCTAATTAATCCCAAGATTAATTGTAAAGTTTATTTTTCTTTTGTTTATTTTTTTTTATTCTGGAGAGGTTTTTGCTCCATCCACACGGTGTGCACTGCAGTGGTTGTCTGAGGCCATTAGGAGAAAAACCCAGACACAAAAGAAAATTAAAGGAAATCTTAAGGATTTTCTTTGTGTATTAAAATTTACCCAGAGTCATCAGCATGTAAAGCAACATCCCGGCATTTCTCTGGAGAGCGTTCAGGTGATTTGGGATGCAACCGTAGTTAGTAGAAGTTAAGCTTTCCATTTGGATAAGAAGGAAGCTCACTTCAGATGACAGAGGTCGCAAACAAGTCTACACATGCTATCAACCCAGAATTTTGTCCAGGTCTGCCATCTGTTTGGTGATCCATTTATCAGTGAATAATAGTTGAATTAACTTTCTGGAAACCCATCTGATTTAGATTAGGTAAAGCACTCATTTATGTCATAGGAACGATATAACATACTTGTTGAAAATAAAACCTGGTGACAAGTACCAACGGATTTGCCCTGCTAATCTCAGTCTTGCCAGCTCTCATGGTTTGAGCCCAAGTCTCATGAGAGTAGGTGTTTTTTCTTAAAGCTCCAGCTTCTGGAATCATGTGAATCTAAGAGTGTTTCAGGTTTTTTATTTTTTTATTATTGCAGTAAGTTTCCAACCCTTCTGTCTGCAAAGAAAACTTGAACACATGATCCAAATGAGGCTTAATGTTTCAAAAACCAGAAGGGAAAATACAAAATAAAAAAGAAGAAAACATCTCCTATATATGTCTGCCCCTCTCCCCTGACATCTGTTATATTTATCTCTACATCTTTTGTGCAGAGTTCACATGGATAAAGTGACAGTCAAGTGTTCTGGGGAAGTGCAGGGTTTCACCCTGGCTGAAGACAGGACTTTGGTCTCTAGAAACTTTCACCAGGATTAAATTCACGTGAGAACTTTTATTTTTTTTCTTAAGATAGCCTATAAAATTGCTCTCCATCCTCTTTAACTAAGCTGTCTAAACTCCCCCAAGTCTGGGCAGCTTTAAAAAACAAAAAGACACAGGAACTCAGTTAACAAGTAGGAATTCCCAAACTCATTACTATTCTGTATGCCACTTTCTCCACAGCAAAGTCAAATACCAGGCATCAATGTGATGGAAGGAAGTCAGCTGTAATTTCTGTGTCCTTCAGGTATTTTTCTTTCCCAGGGATTATGGTAACTCCAATGCCAGGATCTGCCACCTGTAAGCCCATAAATCTCACCTGCCAAAAAAGAAATGCACCCACTGAACAGCACAGCTTGGAGATCTCACACTGCAGGCTCCCACGTCTATTACATGTTATCCTTATCCACTTGCCAAGCTGCAACAGGAACTGGCTTTACCTCAGACATCAATACACGACTTTAGCAGCTCAGCTCATTCAATGATCTCTGGTGTGACTATCTGCTGCGTAAGAGGAAAATACCTGAACTGGCTTTTTTTTTTAATGTGTTTTTATCTGAAATAAAGTTTGATCTCAAAGTGGCACCAATGTTTTCAGTTGGCTCACACCCCCTAGTCACGGGGAGTGAGTCCATGTCTGCTTTTCTGCTCTGACTTGAATTTACATGGTCTTAGTGAGGAGGTCAGGTATTTTCCTCAGCGCCCTGGCCCCCTTATTAACCTCACTGCTGCGCTTCAGCTCTGACCTGCTGGGGATCGAAGAAAGAGGAGTGCGACCCAACGGGCTCCATCAACCTTTGCCTCCCCAGTGAGTCTGTTGCTGAAGGAGCCAATTAGAGACAGTTGCTGCACTGGCATCTGTGATATGGAGACCTGCCCCTCAGGAACTGGGCTGACATACACTGACTCCTATCACATCCACTCCCACAGAGCCAGGAGCTGGCAAAGGCTTTCAGTCAGGATGGATTTCAGTAGGAGTTAGGCAGCTAAATACCTCTGAGGAGCTGAACTTCTCTTCTTATTGGTCAGAGCAGGATCCTAATGGTCATTTCAGAAGGGACAGGTTCTACGGCAGGGGTAGGCAACCTATGGCCCGTGTGCCGAAGGCGGCACGCGAGCTGATTTTCAGTGGCACTCTCACTGCCCGGGTCCTGGCCACCGGTCCGGGGGGCTCTGCATTTTAATTTAATCTTAAACATTTTAAAACCTTATTTACTTTACATACAACAATAGTTTAGTTATATATTATAGACATAGAAAGAGACCTTCTAAAAACATTAACATGTATTACCGGCACGCGAAACCTTAAATTACAGTGGATAAATGAAGACTGGGCACAGCACTTCTGAAAGGTTGCTGACCCCGTTCTATGGCCTGTCACCAATCATTTGAGCTATCCAAGTTGTTCTCTTTATTTAGGGCCAGACTCCGCGACCTTTTACCTTACTACAGCACTGGCGCCATTGTTTTCACTTTGAGAACCCAGGTAGAAAAGTATGACTCAGTGTAAATAAGTGTGGGGGAGTCTAGTTCTTCCTCCATATCAATCTTTCCATTGACTATGCTAGGGAGCACAACCGGGATCATTTAAGCATTGTAGACAGCAAATCTTGAGGTCTTAACTCAGCGTTTACTCAGGCAAAATGCTCATGGAATTCAGTGGGAGTTGGCAGAGTGAAAGTAACAGAGCGATTTCAAGATTTCAGTTCATTGTTTGTCTTAGCATCTATCAGTCGCTCCACTTCAGATATCTTTAAGGTAGGTACTGATATGGCAGCCCATGACCCCAGTATCTGTTCGGTTTAACAAAGAGAAGGGTCAGGGGTGACTTGATCAAAGTTTATAAGTACCTACATGGGGAACACAAATATGGTGATTGAGGGCTCTTTAGTCTAGCAGACAAAAGTCTAACAAGATCTAACGGCTGGAAGTTGAAACTAGACAAATTCAGAGTGGAAATAAGAGTCACATTTTTAACTCTGAGAGTCCTTAACTACGGGAGCATTTTAACAAGCCCTGGCAATTTTTAAAACAAGATGGGATTTTTTTTTCCAAAAGACCTGCAGTAGTTCGAACTGGAATGAATTCAGGCAAGTTCTATAGACGATGTAATACAGGGGGTCAGACTAGGTGATCATTATTGTCCCTTCTGGCTGTATAATCTCTGAATCTGAGCACCTCACACTCCTTAAAGTATTGAGGAGAGGTAGAACAATGCTATGGTCCCCCAGAACTGGGACAAAGAAAAACTAAATAATTTACTGAAGGAGACATTAGCACAACAAGGAATGGAACACAGGTCTGCCAAGATTCAGGGAGCATCGCTAACCACTGGACCACCATTTCCCTGCCGGGAAGTCAACCATAAGCAGAAGCAGGGTGACCAGATGTCCCGTTTTTACACGGACAGTCCCGTTTTTTGGGACTTTTTCTTATATAGGTGCCTATTACCCCTCCCCCGTCCTGTTTTTTTCACAGTTGTTTTCTGATCACCCTAAGCAGAAGTAGCTTTTTTTGTGGCATTTTCCTGACATCCTATTGGGTGCTTTAAAAAGTGGGGGTGGGGGGGGGCTTCTCCTGGAGATCTTTAAAAGGGCCTGTCGCTCAGTGATTATTTATACAATATAAATTGTTGAATGAAATCTTGCATTTCGGCAGTATCCTCAAAAGAAGAATGATCAGCACTTGCCACTTGTGGAATAATTGCTTCTAATGGAAATGCTATCTACAGAAGGGAAGGACACAATTATGGCGTGAACATTTCGTACGTCTCTTCATGGCTTTGAAAATGTACATCTGCATTGACACGGGCCATAACATAACTTCGTTTAACTCTATCTAATCCAGTGGTTCTCACACTTTCATTTCGCAGACCGCTTGAAAATTGCTGAGGGTCTTGGCGGGCCACTTAATGATCTTTCCAAATGTTGTTTGTACCGTTAGCTAACTATCGTAAAGCGCTATTGGATCAAAGCGTTATATTAAAAAAAAAACCCTTAATAATCATTGTTTTTTTGTTCTACAAATAAAAGCACACAACTCAGATTTTAATATTAATAGTCTTATCTTTCTAATGCGATGGATGTGCCATCTCTCCCCCGCTGCAGCCGCCCCGAGCTGCGGATGGGAAGGGGGGGGAATCTCTCCCCCGCCGCAGCAGCCCCCGAGCTGAGGCTGGGAAGTAGGGCTGTTTCTCTCTGGCAGTCCTGGAGCTGGGAAAAGTCGCCTCTTTTCTCTGGCCGCCGCAGCCCTGCACGTCCCAAATTCCCCCCACTCCCTCTTCTCACCTCACTGCCCCCTCCCACCTACCTACTATTTCTCCCACCTATCCCTTATTTCCCCCAAAGGCCACCAGCTCACCTTACATATGAGTCTTCTCTAGGGTCCAGGCACCAGGGCCAGCTCTAACTTCTTTGCCGCCCCAAGCAAAAAAAAGAGCGCTGCCCCGCTGTAACACCCCCCGTGAGCGCTGTGCCGCGGACCCCCCCCCCAAAGTGCCACACTGTGGAAACCCCTGCCCCCCCGAGTGCCACGTTGCCCAAGCTCCCCACCCCCTCTGAGCGCTGTGCCTCCCAAGCCCCCGCCCCCTCCGAGTGCTGCCTGGCTGAACAAAAAAAAACAAAAACCCCGAGTGCCGCCCCATCCCAAAGTGCTGCCCCAAACACGTGCTTGGTCAGCTGGTGCCTGAAGCCAGCCCTGCCAGGCACCTAATTAGTGGAGCCATGCTGGCGTGGCTCCACTAATTAAGTGGGTGGCCCTTTATTGTCTCATATGCGGCCGCTCAGGCGTGCACCTTAGAGGGAACTATCTGCGGACCACCTGAATGGAGCTCACAGACCACTGGTGGTCCACGGACCACAGTTTGAGAACCTCTGATCTAATCTATCTACCCCCCATGCACACCCATCTAACTCTCTAAGCGCGTAGTGTTGCAAAAGCTTGCCGTTTCATTACAAGTCTGACAATACTTGGTGTTTTTCTTAAAGCCCACACAGCTGGAGTCAAATTCATATTTGAGAATATCACCTATTAAAAAAGGGTCTTCGCTCTCCTGTTTGCAGTGAAAAGCTGGTGAATGTGACCCATGTACACCCTAAAGTGCAAAACCCAGAAGGGAAATAAAAAAGAACCCCCAAATGATTGTATTTTAAAAAATCTCATGGTTTGGGGGGCCTCACCCATGAGTTTTGAATGCTTGGGGTTGGACATCCAGCCTTATGCTCACAGGGGAATTTTCACAGGGTAGCAAACTCTACCACAAAAACATTTTGAAAAAGCAATTTCTTTGCCCAGACATGGGGCATCATTCCCCTCTGTTCACTATCTCAGGCATTTGTGTTTGAAGAGGGAGCTTTTCTCTCTGTTTTTTCTTCCTGATGCATTCCACAGGGGAATCAGATCTTAACGCTTATCCCAGCATACCTCATCTTCCACATGCACTGGAAATATTAAGCAGTAACATCATCATAACATCCCTGTGAATTAGGAAGTGTTAACAGACGGGGGACATTTAATCACTTGGCTCAAAGCAATCAAAGCATTCAGCCTGAGGGACGGAACTGAAACCATTTCCCTGCAATCGCAGGGGCCTCGGGTGTTAGTGCACGTCGGCCCCTCCTGTTCCCTGTCTGTGGTACATAGTCCAATGTCCCGTGGGCTGTGATACTTTTGGTTGTTGGGTTTAATGCAGAGGTGCTGGGTGGAGTTGGAGGCCAGACTGGATAATTGGGTGGCCCCTTCTGGCCTTAAACTCTATGACTTTAACCCACAGATTGCTGGTGTGATGTTGCACTCCATATGCTTTATGCATGTGAATATGATGTAACTGGAATATGCTTTATGCAAAAGGTCTCTTGTAAGGGATCATTACAAAGGTTATAACCTACTGAATGTATCCATCCTATTTGTACAAATGTATCATTCTTGTATCTGAAACTAGAAAATCTGAAGTATTACTCTGAGGGCCTATTGTAATTATGCAAAGTGTGGGCCACTGATGGTGGCTTAGGATCTTGATGGATCCCATTGACTACGAAACTTGGTTGTGAATGGGTTTATTTACCTGCCAGCTTTCCTGTGTACATGAGGTGGGTAACGAAGAATGAGGTCTTACATTGACATGTGACCATGTCACATGACACTGGAATCCATCTTAAACCTGGTGCTTTTCCATTTCGAAGGAGAGGTGGGGACCCAGAGAGACAAAAGATTCCCATCTTGGGCCAAAGCTATAAAAGGGAGTGAAACAGAATAAAAGGGGGCTGCCAGTCATGCGAAATCCCCTAGTTACCACCTGAGCTGGAACTGACAAAGACTGTACCAGGGAAAGGATCGGACCCAGACTAGGAAGGAGTCTAGTCTGTGAAAGAAGCTTATTGGAACATCTTTGAGGGTGAGATTTACCTGTATTCAGTTTTTTAAATAGATTAGGCTTAGAGTTGCATGTTCTGTTTTATTTTGCTTGGTAACTTACTTTGTTCTGTCTGTTATTACTTGAAACCACTTAAAACCTACATTTTATACTTAATAAAATCACTTTTGTTTATTAACAAAACCAGAGTAAGTGATTAATACCAGGGGAGCAAACAGCTGTGCATATCTCTCTATCAGTGTTATAGAGGGCAGATAATTTATCTGACCCACAGTCCTTTAGATTAGGTACTGAAAAGCAAAAAGACAGGAACACCGGAGACAAAGCCTCCCTCCGACAATCCCTGATGGCAGCAAGAATAACGGTCACGCTAACGTTAGGATTCTTTTGCAGGCTTCGCTGAGACATCTCGTTCCCTTCCCGAGATAGAGTGTAATGTCCTTTTTTAAGAAGCACCCGAATAGCCAGAGAACAATCCAGTTATCACTGAAGCATCCCGAATGGGCCCTTTTGGAAAAGTAGACAAGGATTTATAGTCGCCGAGTGCTCGTTGCAGCAAGCAAGGAACCGCACGGCACTATAACCATGAGATTTACAGCATAGACGTTGGGTATTGTATAGATTTTTATGGCTGGAACTCCATCAAGACAATGCAGGCGCATGAAGGGTAAGTCTCTAGTTTTCTGAATAAAAATGACAATTTAGGGTTTTTGTTTAAAATAAAAGATTCCTCCATCCTCTGCGGATAGGCAGATAGATCTTGGAACAGATTTGTCGGGGAGGATGCAGAATTGAGCACCCCAAAGCTAATGAGGCATACTGAATGTTCCACTACTTATAAAAAAAGTCCTTCCTCACCTTTACCCCCCTTCTCTCAGTAGAAGGCAAGTTCATTAAAGTACTTTGTGTGGAGGTGGTTAATATGGGAATTGATGCTACTCTGTCTACTGTCTATCCAGATTCCGACACGGGTGCCCTTTGCCATGAGATCTGAGTGCCCCCTCACCCCCATGGACTGCTACCCCTCACAGCAAATCCACACACATCTGCAGGCGTTGCAACTGTGAGTTGAATCATGATGGGGATGAAAGTTGGGAATGTAAGCTCCAAGAGCACTGGCTCACTGTGTGAGCTGGTTGGCCACCTCCCCTAACTTAACAGTGGGAAACCTTCTAAACTCTTTGTAATATCCAACGGCTAGAGGACAGGTCTGATTCCATCCAGCAGAGGGCAGTGACATACACAGGTGCACATGAACACACTACACTAGCTGGTATAGTGCATGCTGTTCAGCAAGATGTCATGATAGGAATCACTGGATGTCACCGGAACACAAAGTCTCAGTAGCATCTAGCGTAGTCCTGCAGCACTGGTGTGAGGAGTGCCTTGCACAGGCAAAGTTGTCACCCTGGTTTCAGACCAGGGCAGGTTCGCCTGGTGCAAGCCCTTTTCTCATGCCCATGTAGTGTGTGTGCACCAGGGGGCGATCCTCAGCTGGCAAAAGTTGGGATGGTGCGTCTGGCGTTTAGCACTATTGGAGCGATGACAGCTTATCCCCGCTGAGGGTCTGCCCGCTTTGGTTTGTCGGGGTGCACCATTGGGACAAAGGCCTCAGTGCAAGTGGTTACAAATTTTCCAACTTTTGAAATTTTGATGAAATGGTTTTTGCACAAAACTTTTTTGAATGCTGCTATGAGCAATGTGCTTCACTTACTGTGGTGTATTGAAAACTGAGATCTACCACTTTAATTTCTCTGGGACTTTTCCTGGTCCTGCTTGCAGGCTAGGGGGCTACTTAGGGAAGCATGTGATCTGGGCCAAGGAGCAGTTAATCTGAACACAACCAGTTGAGAGAGAGAAAGAGAGAGAGAGAGATAGAGAGAGAGTGTGTGTGTGTAAGAGAGAGAGAGAGAGAGGTGGGGGAGGGGGAATTGTGCTTCTCTATTTTTAGGGAGCAGCCTGCTTTGTCTCTCTCTGGTTTGGGGTACTTGTGCATTAGGATTCTGAATTCTAAGAAATAAAGTAATGTTATGTTGCTGCCTTCCAGCAAGAGTATTTTATGTTTTTTTATCTAACTTATTGGTGTTTATGCTGTGAAACATAACAGTTACAGGGCTGGCTGCATCTCTGTCATGTCTTCGAGCGCCTCCTTTCCTGGGCCTCATGCCTCTACCTCTTCTGGGATGGAATTCTGTAATTCTCTCACTCTGAGACTGGGCCTTGCCCTTCAGCACCCTGTATATCCACTGTGCTTGCCCAGCGGGTCTGACTGAAGGGAAGAATTTCTTGTGTCCAAAGTCAGGAGTCTGCAGCTAGTGGTATGCCGTGATCTGACAGCCTTCTGAAACCACAGCATTTATTTTGGCAATAGGAATAAAGCACTAGAGAAAGAGGATTTTAAAAGAATAAAGTCCATCTGCATGTCTCCTTGTGGAGATCTAGGCAGGCCTAACTTCATCAGACAGCCCTAGAGAAGTCCAAGGCTGCAGTCAGGTTCCCCTGAATGACTGTCTCTCTTCTGGGAGTTCTTTTGTTCGCC
Organism: Mauremys mutica; assembly: GCF_020497125.1. Taxonomy (NCBI): domain Eukaryota; kingdom Metazoa; phylum Chordata; order Testudines; family Geoemydidae; genus Mauremys; species Mauremys mutica. The sequence continues at coordinate 10,522,855 of NC_059096.1, forward strand.
TATGTTTGCAAGCTTTTTCCTGTCCTGGTGAAAACCACTTTTGTAGGTTACATAGGAACATACATGGAAGGGACCTCCAGGGTTCTCAGGCAGGCAGCCCAGCCAATTAATCCTGCTCATAAATTTATCAGGCTCCATCTTAAAATTAGTCAGGTTGTTTGCCCCCACTGCTCCTATTGGTGGGCTGTTGTGGAACCTCCTCCTCTGATGGTTGGAACCACCTTCTTCTGACGATCGATACCATTCTCCTTCAAAGCCTAAATTTCTTCATAGCCAGTTTATCCCCATGTGGGCTTCTGCCAACACTGTCCTTTATCTTAAAAATGTGCCCACGATGTCCTTGAAGTTGGTAGGAGACAGAGGCAAAGTGACCAGTTCTGGCATTAACAACAGAGAGTCCAGTGGCACCTTTGGGCATCAGCTTTCATGTGTAAAAAATCCACTTCTTCAGATGCATTGTGGGTTTTTTACCCACGAAAGCTTATGCCCAAATAAATCTGTTAGTTTTTAAGGTTCCACCAGACTCCTTGTTGTTTTTGTGGATACAGACTAACACGGCGACCCCCTGATATTTGACACCAGTTGTAGCATTGTCCCTTAACCACCCTTGAGTGTTTGCTGAGAAGTGGTTGTCTCGAGCCATTCTTTTCCTTCAGGTCTGTTTTTCCAGACAAACTCCTGGCGGGGTAAACCAATATGGCCATACAAAATACACCCCAGTAGCCAGCGCAACAGACACTATTCATAAGTCATCGCTCCAAATCCCTCACACCGTGTTCGCTGCTTTACCAGCTAATAAAGTAGCTGAAATTTTCAATGGCTTTTTTTTCCTGCATCTCCAGCCTCACCCCAGCCTAGAAAAAACTCTTCTTTTGCAAACCAAATGACTACACTGATCAAAAGGAGTGTGTGCGGCAACACAATATGTTTGCGGGATTCCATTAAAAAATAGACAGTGTTCAGTTTGAATGGCTGCAAATTTCTCCTAAATAACAATTCCCTCCGGTGGCTTAATGCTGCGGCTTTTGCTGTAAGATGAATGGTATGACATTTTCAATTGCCTACTTAAGAAGTGGGGATCTTTCTGACTATAAATAATGTTTTGCCTTAATTTTCACTTTGAGGAAGAGCACACACAACGTATAGGAAGGAAATCTATAGCTGGCAAAGCTGCCAGATATTTCAGGCCACTAAATTAACTTCATGCATGGCTCAGTGTTGTAGCTGTCCACCCAAAGGAATAAGAATATTTCCTAGCGCTCATTACAGTAGCAGAGATAAGTCGCTACTGTCTGAAAAGAGTAGATGTCTAATCACGCGAAGGTTCTTTGGTTTTGTGGCTCTAGTTTTGAGCCTGGATGGAAAATTCCTTCCAGTTCTTCGGAAAATAGAAGACAGAGGGAACCACGCACAATACGGAAAGCCAGGGATGAGCCAACCCTGGTTCTGAAAATATGGGCGGCACCGCTGGGACACTGTGTTTGGAAGAATATCAGGAGCTTGGTATTTCGCCGCGTGAGAAATGTTCATTACCAAATCACACGTACAGCTGGTAACTCCAGTCAGCTTCAGTACAGTCTGAAAGCTTTTCAGAGAGACTATGACTGATTTTTAAATACGACTGGAGCCAAGATTCAAGTGAACGCGGGGCTTTGTTTCCACTGATTGTCGGAGCTCAGCGATGGCCGGGAACCAGATTTTCCATTTTGTGGGAAATTCTGTGATTTTTCTGGGGATTTTTTTTCCTTCCCAAACAAAAACAAACCAATGAACCCAACAAAGAGAAATTTCCCCTGGAACAAAATTTCAAAGAAGGAATTCATGGTGGGTTGGCCAAAATGTTAAAGTTTGATCAAAATCAAACCATTTTGTTCCAGTTTTGATTAAAAAAACAACTTTAAAAATGTTTTTATCTCAAAACCAAGAAGTTTCATTTCAAATTGAAAAACAAAAGCTTTTCATTCCCAAAGTGTCAGAAGAGGACTTTCAACATAATCAAAATGCTCCATTGTGTTTTCTTCCCCCTAAATAAAAGTGGGGGACATTTTTCAAAATGTTTGGATTTCAACAAAAATTGGCATTTTTCTATCCCAAACCTATTTTTTTTTTTATTTTAGCTGAAATTCCCCCTGGAAATAAAAAAGATCCTCTCACCCCACCATTTTCCAACTGGCTCTAGAGTTGAACCTGAGACACATCCATGAGAGCTGAGCTTTTCACCCAATTTTCTAATGAGCCCAGCAGAACGATCCCCAGGTGCCCCCTTGGAGCAAGTCAGAAGCGAATCTTGCCCTGTTTTCCTCCCAGTTTTTGCCGTGTCATGCCTCACGTTTGGGGAAACATACACTTTTGTTTCTACATTCGCTCCATAACATAAAATGATGTTCCAATCTGCCTCCTGCTTCACTGACAGTGGTGTAGGCCACACATGCTCCAGTGCACGGGGCTGTACATTTTTGCATTTGAATATAGGGATCCTCCAATTGTTAGGAAGCACAGTGAATCTATGAAATCCTTGTTGACTTTCAGTGCATCCCACAGCCAGAGCCTCAGCAGACCTGATGTGCTGAGACTCTGGGGATCGGATCATTTCTCTTCCCATAAGCCGAAGGACGCTGCAGTGGGTCGCTGTAATAATTCATACCTCTGCCAACGTGCAGGCCAATAGCAATTACACACAGCTCTGCAGGAGAGGGAATTACCATTTAGCGACAGAGCAGAATCTATAAGTAATTAGCAGCTAGTTTTCTATGCATTTGTCTGGAATTTATTGCAAGAGAAATTGCTGCCATGGGCGCGTTGCTTTTAACTAGTAAATCTGGAAGGGACATCATTGCTATGATGATTATCTGTGCAGCCATCATCACTTTCTCTGAAACAACACCACAAATTCTGTGAGGAGTCCTTGTCCTCCTTGGTTTTGCTGATACCGACTAACACAGCTGCCACTCTGAAACCTACCACAAATTCTATTGCTTGAGGTGCACGAATCAGTCAGACCCATTCGCTCTTGCTTCTGCTTGCTTTTCATCTTGCTATCGCTCTCTTAGGTGCTTCTCTGGGCCCCCACCTCCGGGTGGCCCTGCAAGCAGCCCCTCGCCTCAGTTTCCCTCTGGGTTCCTCAAATCAACTCAATACTGCTTTCGGCGTATATGACTAGCCTTTTCCACAGGGTTAATTTATTACCAAAATTCGCTCTACCACACACCAGAATCACAGCATCACAGTCCAAACAGTACCAGTGTCCCTATAGTCTTATACTAAGTGTGGCTCCAGCATCTCTCAGGTACATCTCTCACCTGGTCTTACCTCAGTCCCGCTAGCTGGCTGCTTCGCTGCCCTGTTTCCTTCCCAGGAATGGCTCAGCCCCACCCTGGAGACATCAGCGGGCTCAGCCCTCCATCATTCCCCAGCCTTCAGCTCTCTGACTCAGAGAGCCAGCAGAAATCTCCCTTTCCCTCTCTCTGCCCTGGGGACATTTGCGGGTGGTTCCCCCCCGACCTCCTGCCAGCACCCCCCTGCTGGGGCTGTGCTGCTCCCAGCCCTGCCCTGTGCCTGAGCACCCTCCCTTTCTGCATTCTGAACTCTCATTGGTAGTTCCCCGGGGCAGTCCCGCCCTCCGCGCCACACCGAACTGGGGCACTCCTGGACTTCAGGGAGAGCTGAGCCCAATTTCATTCAGGGGGTGAGCTACCCCGTCACAGCACCCATTGCTCTGCTATCTAAGCGCCTCGCCATCTGTCATCTATTTCCTCACAACACCCCTGGGAGGAAGACAAGGGCTCTTTGTAAGAGGGGAAACTGAGGCACAAAGGCATTTTTTTCAAAAGTGCCGACGGGACTTAGGAGCCTCAGTCCCATTTTTAAAACTCAGCACCAGATTTTCAAAGGGAATTCAGGGCCGAAATCCCAGCCTCCCCTTCCTAAACGACTTTTGAACATGAAACTGAAGCACTCGAGAAAGTTTTGCCTGACGTGGCTTCTCTGAGATCACACCCGGGAGGGCTTGAGCAGCGTAGGGACTTGAAATCAGAACCGCTAGGTGGGTACCTTAACCACTAGCCCGCTGCAGCAGGCTTCACTGGGGGACGAGCCTAGGGGGCAGACTGTGCACGTGTGCAAAGGGAACAAGGAGCGGGCATCAGGGCAGTCCTGCCCTAGCCTGCAGGAGGGCTCCCTCCTAGTGCCCCAAGGGGTTAAAGCCACCCAAAGAGGTGGGAAGTAACTGGAGCTGTGCCAGGCAGCTGAGCTGGTGGGGATCAGAGAGAGGCCTGCTGCCTCCTCCAAAGGGGTGCTGGGCTGACCACACTCCCCTCTGTGCCTGGAAGCTTTAGGAAGGGTTGCGCCAGGGTTGCAACTTCCCAGTGCAGCGCTGTGCCTCGTCCATGTCAAATGGACCAAATGCTAATCACATCCGGGCCCAGCCCTGGCACCTCTGCTCATAGGAGTAGCTCTTACCCACACCTAGACCCAATGAAAGGACTCCCATGGGCCAGGGCAGCACATCCACCATTGGCGCATGGCCTTTAATCCAGGCTGTTCTCGAAGGGGAATGCAAAACGAGCTGGTGGCAAAGGGCTGAAATACAAAAGGTCATTCTGGAACAGTTTCCATCTCGCTCCAGGCAACTTCCCACCACTCTGACATCTTGATTTCCTCGGGGGGGAGATTGGCATCACTGATGTTACCATGTCAACCCCCAGAAAACACCACCCATTTCAGGCATTGTCAATGCAAAGCCACCGTTGCTCCAAAATGAGCCAGTTTTGGCTTTGAACCGAGTCCTTTTCATCTGGGAAATTGGTCTATTTTCAGATAAAAGTGCCTATTTTTGAGAAAGAATAGCACAAAATATGATTTTTCCCCCCGAGCCCATGTGAATAAAAGACAACTTTTTGCCTTTATAAAGAAAGGGGGGGAACTGACATTTTTCTTCATCGTATTTTGATGTGATTATTTCGCACACCTCTATGTAGCAACCAGAGAACATTTGCTTGAACCGGTATGGCAAGTTCTACAGTATGGTCCGTATTTAATCAAAAAATGCTTACAGAAGATGGGGTTTCGCCAGTGCAAGACTGCCAATGAGAGGCGGGGAGTCAAGTACCTAAATCCCTTTTGAAAAGACACAGGCTCCTAAAGCAATGAGGCATTGCTATGCCTATATAGCTCACCTACAAATCTGGGCTGTAGCCTCTCTGGGCCTCAGTTCCCCATCTGTGAAATGGGGATAATGGAACTGCGCGACCTGCTGTGAGGCTAAAAACGTTAAAGACTTGACGTGCTCATACATTATGGTAATGGAAGCGGGGCAGGTAAGTACATTAGACAGGTAGCAAAGTGTTACCGTCCCTGGCCTATGGGAGGTATGCACTTTCAGATAAAACTGAAGACCTGGGTAGCTAGGTTATTAAAGACCCCACACCGTTTTCGGCAAAAGCAGGAGTATTAGCCCCAAGACCCTGGTCTAATTCTCATTTTGAATCATTACAGTCTACCACCCTAAAACTCTCCCTGTAGCGAGATATAATAGCCTTCCCTTACTGCCTTGGACATCCGTATAGGCTCTCATTGACTTTCAGGCTTAAGCCGTTGTTAATTTAAAAAGCTCCAGCTGAAACAGCCTCCAGAGCCTTGCCGTGCAAGATAAATGGGAATCCATGTAATAGTACAAAATGGCTTGCAAGGCAATGTTTCAGCTGTTTCCTCGATTTTTCTACAGCCTGTTTAGACCTGGTTCAGATGCTGCCGTTTCAGAAGCCTATCTCTGGATGCCCTTCAGCTAAATGGACGGGGCTGTATGTATGTAGTCATTTAGTTTGATTTTTTTTTCAGCACCTGCCAGAATCTTTTGGTGGGCAACCTAAGCTTGTATTGGTTTACAAATCTCACGATATCCGGGGGCCTGCCTCATGATTTTTCAATGCTGGAGGTTGGCGATGCGTCTACATTAAAGTAATGAGTCTTAAAACCAATCCTCCCAAAATGAAAAGCCAGGCTACATAATAGCAAGCCCTTGGCTAGGTTGCTAGCAGCAGGGATGAACCCAAGACCCGGGGGCACACGCCCATGAATGAACATGTCCACCCCCCACCCCGCCCCTTTGCTGCATATGCTAACAGACCCTCCACCTCTTCTAGCAAAGGCTAGGGTTAGGGTTAGGGTTAGGTGAGGGGGACAGAGCCCCACACTAAGTGGGTGTAGGACTTCAGTGCTCTGCAGCAGGGTCTACATGGGATGTTTGGATCTCCATTACACAAGGCTGGTGCCTTTCTCAAAGATACGCTAATACTCAATCAGATGTTATGGGCTCGACGCAGAAATTACTGGGCAAAGTTCTCCGGCCTGTGATATACCGGAGGTCAGACTAGGTGATCTAATAGCCCGTCCTGGCCTTATTCTCTAGGAGTCTATGAAAACACAGGCAGAGTTGATGAGCCGTTGAAATACACCTGGGTATTAACAGCCAGAGCTCAGCAGCGGTTTTAATTGCATTATCTGCCCAAACAAGTGAGCTATTTTTGCGGCTCTAGCCAGCCTCTGAGCAGCAGGAGGTTCAGGGTGCGGGCTCTGGGTGGGAGTTTGGGTGCAGGAGGGGGCGCCGGGCTGGGGTAGAGGGGGTTGGGGTGCAGGAGGGGATGTGGGATGTAGGCTCCGTCCGGGAGGCGCTTACCTCGGGCAGCTCCTGGTCAGCGGCACAGCGGGGCTAAGGCAGGGTCCCTGCCTGCCCTGGCTCCATGCTGCTCTGCTCCCCAAGGTGGGCCTGGCCAATGGGAGTTGCGGAGCCAGCGCCGGGGGCGGGGGCAGCGCGCAGAGATTCCATGAACGCCCCTCGCCTAGAAGCCGCAGGGCACATCGGTGAGCCGGCAGTCGCGGGGACTTGCCATGGGACGGATGAGAAGAAGCAGCGGGCCACATCTGGCTCACAGGCCTGTGGGGCACCCCTGAGTCCGAGGCCTTGGGCTGAAGCTCCTAAAGCCCCCGCATTAATCCCGCCCTGCCGCCGAGGCTGAAAATGTGCAAAGAGAGGACCCCCAACCTCTTTAATTGTCTTTAACCTCTTTGATTGTCTCACAAATCAAAGCTGTAGGCAATCGCTCCTGTTCAGGGGAAATTCAGATGAGCTATAGGACCATCGCTCTCAAGAGGGAAAAGGCAGGGCTCTCCGAAAGAGACCGCACTACTTTTCAAGTGAGCTTGCCGCCGGGAAGTGACTGGCAGGACTGGCTTGGCAATTTTACAATACTCCGGAGAGGTTTGATACGTAGGAATGGGTGGGTGGCTCCAAAAACAGAGCTCGATGATGCTCCCCCTTGCTCCTGTGGGTGGGCAGGCAGAATATCCTGGCTGTCATCTGGGTAGGGGGTCTCTTTAGCTAGACAAAGAGAAACGGACGTTTCAGCCACAAGTCAATTATGGGAGTCTCTGACATGAGGGTCTAACCATAGCTGGAAGACTCCTTATCAAGCACTGAAGCTTTCCTTTCACTGATGCTCCCCAGACAAGATGTCTCAGGTGTTGGGATGTGCAAATTGTGTCCCACGGTCGGTAGCTCCGAGAGGAAGCTGAAGTTTTGAAATATGCAGGGGGGAGATGAGTTGCAATCTTAGTTGCCATGGAGCAGAGGCTGATTAAAAGGGGCAGAGAGGGAGCTATCATGACTTATCACCAATATATATTCAAGGCATATTTGCTGTCTACATGTCTTACAAAGGTGGCAGCAAAAAGATGGCTGTGTCGTTACCATGTGTGCTGTCCCTCAGAGATACCAGAGCAAATGCGCTGCGTTTGCACAGAAAAAGACGGCTGGTGAAAACTCAGCCTGGGCTTTGAGAATCACATGAGCTCTTTCCTCCTTGGGCACATCTTCGCCAGAGATAAGGATTCTGCAACCCAATTAAAGCCCCCAGTGACATCTGCTCAGTTTCCTTTGGATGATGTCCTCAGTGACACCGGTCCTCTATCTATCTGGATACACACTGCACTATCTACCTGTCTCCATAAACATCCCCCCCGAAGCTTATATGCAACTCTCATCACATAATCGCTGAGCATCTTCAGTGGATTAAAATCATAGAATCATAGAAGATTAGGGTTGGAAGAGACCTCAGGAGGTCATCTAGTCCAACCCTGTTCAAAGCAGGACCAACCCCAACTAAATCATCCCAGCCAGGGCTTTGTCAAGCTGGGCCTTAAAAACCTCTAAGGATGGAGATTCCACCACCTCCCTAGGGAACCCATTCCAGTGCTTCACCACCCTCCTAGTGAAATAGTGTTTCCTAATATCCAACCTAAACCTCCCCCACTGCAACTTGAGACCATTGCTCCTTGTTCTGTCATCTGCCACCACTGAGAACAGCCGAGCTCCATCTTCTCTGGAACCCCCCTTCAGGTAGTTGAAGGCTGCTATCAAATCCCCCCTCATTCTTCTCTTTTGCAGACTAAATAACCCCAGTTCCCTCAGCCTCTCCTTGTAAGTCATGTGCTCCAGCCCCCTAAACATTTTCATTGCCCTCCACTGGACTCTCTCCAATTTGTCCACGTCCCTTCTGTAGTGGGGGCCCCCAAACTGGATGCAATACTCCAGGTGTGACCTCACCAGTGCCGAACAGAGGGGAATAATCATGTCCCTCAATCTGCTGGCAATGCTCCCACTAATACAGCCCAATTTGCCGTTGGCCTTCTTCCACTCATATAACAAATAGAAACTTCATCATCAATTCTGTTTCTGTTGCACAAGGAAGACTAAATTCCAGGTCCCAGGGATGTGCAGGATCTATGGGGCTTGCAAGGGTAAACAGCAGTAAAAACTCATTTGAGTCAGTCCTGCCAGCTGCACTGAGCGGAGCTGCCTAGCAAGAACAATCTTGCATAGTCACACTTCAGGGAGGAACTGCAGGTCAAAGAATCGCTGCTCGTACATTGGGCCGGGCCTTCCATTCTCCATTTATCCTGATGCTGTTTGGGGTCTGCAAGCCGAATCACCTCTGCACAGGTGGGCGGGGAAGCGCTGACGGCACTGCATTGCTTTCAGAGAGCTTTGGCAGCAACCAGATTCTTTGTTCCACACTGGACCTGACATCGGCGTCTGATCCAAATGTTAACAGAGCTGCAGAGGTTTAAAAGCCAAGGAGGTCCTATGCCGAGAAACTCAGCCCTTGCTATTCCAGCAAGGGAGACGACAAAGCTCTCTATAAATAGTTTCGGGTGAGCCGAGCGCTGTAATTGCTTCGAGATTTAGTGTCTGTCTGCCTGTGCACTGGCTGGCTCGTCGTCAGGGTAAAGGAGCAGAGCGACATCATTTCCAAGCGGACAGTTATTAAAGACCTGTTTTATTTGGGGTTGTCAAGGGCAGCACAGTGAGAATGTATGATGCCCATTACTGCCTGCGACCTGCTCCAAACTCAGGCAGTTGCTGCTAGCCGTAAATATGCCTCAACGGGTAGGGCGTCGACTTAACAAGCACCACGAGTTCATTAGGGAAGGTAAATAAGTGGCGACCAGTAGCGCGTGCCCTCATTTTCTCCCACTCTCAAGTGTCCAAGCAGCTTCCAGAGGCCCTAGGGACCCTAGTTCGATTCTCTGCAGAGACGGTTTACATCTCCTGGGAAAGCAAGGGAATTGGTTTGACCACTTTGGGCAGAACGGTGACATAGTCAGACATGCCAGCAGCCAGGTTCAGCTTCTGCCCTTCACGCTGAATGGAAAGGACCCGTGCTCTGCACCTAAGACAAGTTTCCTCCCCAGTGCACTGGCCTCTCCCATGTTTCTGTCCCGAATCTAGGGCCCTTCATTTTCGGGTTTTATTTCATTTAATTTTTCCTGGGAATTTATCCATGTTTACTACCACCACAACAAAAACGGGTGAAAATCAGTGGACAAAATATATATTTTCAGGGTAAATATCAGGGTTTATTTTGGTGGATGGAAGGACGGGGGAAAAGTATTCAGTAGATTAATGCTTTGGCGAAAGGAATTCAGTGCGGTTTGCTGCTGCGCTAACACAGAACTCGAAACACAAGGCCACCTCGGAGTTTAAGAAAACAATATTTCTCTTATCCCCAAGTAAAACTTTTCATTGGAATCAACACTTTGCTGTTGTGGACTTAGCCCTAACAGCCTAGAAATATTTACATTTAATAATTGGGCCACACCATTTGCAGTGCATACACTCGACTTCATCCTTTTCTCCCTGTAGTGATGCAGGACTCACCCCTGCGGCGCCTCCTGCTGGTCGTCTCAAGGAATTAGCTCTTTTCCAGCCTGGGCGCTCTCTGCAGGCCACTTGTAGCTGGCCCCATGTCCCTCCCGGACCCTGGTGCCCCTTTACTCTGGGGCTGCCCCCTGGCAATACCCCACCAGTCTCTATGGGTCTCCCCTCTCTGGGAAACCCCCAACCCTCTAATCCCTTGCCTCAGTCTGGGCTACTGCCAGCCATCATCTAGCCTCTGCTCCCTGGGGCAGACTGCAGTGTAAAAGCCACTCATCATAGGCAAGGGGGTTGAGACCTGCTGCCTTTGCCTGCCTCCCGGTACCTCTGTGGGCCTTGAACCAGGCCCTGCAGCCTGGGGAGTCGCCAGCCTGGAGCTCCCCAACCCCTCTGGCCTTTCCCCAGCCCTGCCTCACTCTAGGTATCCTGAGCTTCCCAGAAGCCAGCCCCCTCTCTCTGAAAGCAGAGAGAGACTGGTTGTCTGTGCCTGGCTTTTATAGGGCCAGCTGAGGCCTGATTGGGGCATGGCCCAGCTGCAGCTGTTTCCCCTATCAGCCTTTTAGCTGCTTTTCCTTCCCTGCCACAGCCCTCTCCCCTTCAGGGCAGGAGCAGGGTAACCACCCCGCTAAACTACCGCTTTTGTTTTTTAAAAACTTTCGATGACTTCCTTGTGTTCTGAAACGTATCTGGAGACAGGTTTCAGTTTTCTTCCCGTTTTAGTGTGTCCGACCTTCGAACCGTTGCCTGCTCACACCTTGAAATGCCTACTTGGTGGGAGTGAGATTCATCAGTACGTTTGGAGGCAAACTCACTTCAGAGCTTGCGTGCGTTATTTGGTTATTGTGTGTATCCTTCTAGACTGATACAGAGCCTTACTCCAACGGGCAACTTTGTATTGTACGCGGAGATTTTGGCAAACCAGTAAAGTGCCTGAAACCACTATTGCTTATTCCTAAAAGCTACCAAGTCAGCAGGCCATAAAGCGGCCATTTCACAGCCTCAGCTTGACCAAGGCAGGAGGGGAGGGGGTTTGGGGTGCCACAGAAAGGGCAGCTTGACCCTACGTCCTTCCTGATAAGAATTGTGTTGAAGTTGCTGATACATGCATTTTAGAAGAGCAGGCTGTGCCCTCAGGAATGTCTCTAATAGGGTCTCAAGGCTGCAAACTCTGGGAAAAAAACCACACCTGGTTAATCAATAATCAGAAGAAAACCTCTTGCATGACCACTGACAGTGCTTGCTTAACAAGTTTTCTTTAAGGGACATGTCGTGTTACTAATGTATAAATAAGGGCGGGGGAATTTGAGGTGGTTGGACTCTTCAGGACTGGACTCTCCATCTGGATACATCTTGTGCTTCCCACCGGCAGACGGGCTGCGGCTGTGTCACTCGGCTTCGGTAATTATCGAAGGTTGGGGGTGTTTTACTAACTGGTTGCGGACCTGTGTATGTGCTTCAGATTAAGTAACGTTTAGCTTTAAGTGGAAGCACTCTTGCGCTGTCCTGTTTGTGCCAGCCATCTATCGGTCGGCCGGCCGTGTCTCCCCTGATTTATTTCCTGACACCACCTCGCACAGAGTAAAAGTTACCAAGAGCTTTGGGTTGAAAGAACCCCGGGTAACAGCGTATACACACAGATGAATGTGTTACCGTAATACAACTATCTCAGACAATGTACTGCATTTTCCTAATAAAACAAGTTATTTTTTTATGTATTTGAATGATACAAAAGTAGCATGAAAATTGTGGGGGGAAACCTTTTAATAAAACCCAGGATTTTTTCAGTAAAAATCAGTTTAAACTGAAAACAATGGGGTTTAGCTAGATCCTATAATCCCAGCAATGGAGCCCTTCCCCCCACCCCATCGAGCCAATACATTGCATGCTCCTATTGCTCCCTGCTGCAGGACTGGGTAATTAGGTCAGTGTAAATCAGTGCAAAGGCTCCAGGTGGACAAAGAAAATCAAAAGCCAGGCCAGCAGCATGCCTGGGTGTCTGGCTCGCAGTCTGGGAAGGCAGCAAGGGGAGAGGGTGCTGGCGGAGGGGAGAGGGTCTCACACTTTTTGGTTGGCGGACCCCTGTTCACATGCACGGTTAATCGTGGGTCCCCGAGCTGAGAAACTGGCTGAGGAAAGTGTGCGTGTGCCCTTCATAGAAACACGTGCTGTTAGTGATGCTTTCAGAAAACCGGTATGCGAGTGATTACAGGTATCAGTGAGGTGGGTCTGTAGGGTAGCCTGGTTTTGATCGGAAAGTTTGGTCAAAAAGGGGACCTGACCAGACACCCAAAGTCCAGTTACTGTGGGTGGGAGAGGAGACAAGCCGCCAGGTCATCACCCGAGCCAGCCCCTACTCAGCTGGGGCTGCCTCCTACCTGCATCGGGTGGCTGCTGCTCCCAGCCACAGCTTTGCAGGCAAGTCCCTCCTGACCGGACAGAGGGGCACGGAGGGGAGAGGTAGGGTAGGGGCGGGGCCTTCAGGAAGGGAGGGGGCAGGGGCGGGGCCTTGGGGGAAGACCCGGGGCGGGGGAGGTTCCGGCACTCCTGCTGGAATGTTCCCTTTTAAAATATTACACAATTGGCAACCCGATGGGGTGCCTGCTTCTTCTTGCAGAGTCTATCGATCCTTGGTGTGATGCAGAGGCAGTGCAGGGCAGGGGGGCACGTGAGGTCATGTGCCCTGCCCAGATTTCTGCCTTCCATTTGGTCCTGCTCCCTGAAGTGCTGCAGGTTTAACACAAACAAAAGGAAGGATTTCTTCACACAACACACAGTCAACCTGTGGAACTCCTTGCCGGAGGATGTTGTGAAGGCCAAGACTGTAACAGTGTTCAAAAAAGAACTCGATTAGTTCATGACGGATCGGTCCATCAATGGCTATTAGCCAGGATGGGCAGGGATGGTGTCCCTAGCCTCTGTTTGCCAGAAGCTGGGAAGAGGGTGACAGGGGATGGATCACTTGGTGATACCTGTTCTGTTCATTCCCTCTGGGGCACCTGGAAGTGGCCACTGTCGGCAGACAGGATACTGGGCTGGATGGACCTTTGCTCTGACCCAGTCTGGCCGTTCTTATGTTCTTATGCTGCTGTAGCAGAGCAGTGCTGTGTCTTTGCTGCCGGCTTGCGGAATCAAAGGCGGTGAAGCACCCCCCTTTCGATGGCAGGGGAGAATTGCTCTTTTGCATTGAGGTGAGTGGAGGGGGCGGAGATGGCGCTCCCCCCTAGAGCTCCCTGCTGGCACCGCTTGCTCCTGTCCAGGACATTCCTCTGCTCCCAAAGTTGCAGCCCGGGGGAGCGGTGACATCAGGTGGCTCAGGCCAGCTCCACATGATGGCAAGACACCCAGCCAGGGGCGGCTCTAGCTTTTTTGCGGCCCCAAGCACAGCAGTCAGGCTGCCTTCTGCGGCTTGCCTGCGGGAGGCCCCGGTCCCGCGGCTTCGAGAAGGGGAAAGATGGGGGAGAGGGGTGGAAATCACATGCAAAGCATTTAATCGCTGATAGTCGGTTTGCTGAGGATGCTCCCCACCATTCCCAAAGAGTGGCCATTCAGTGGCCTGTGTGAACTGGGTTAAGGATGCCAGTCCAAGTCCTTGTGGACATGTAGCCACAACCTCAAAATCACCGTCGTAACTTGGCCAAAGCAGCTCCATGCATCCCTTTAAGGGATAGTAGGACCCCTCACCACACACTGGAATCAGTGGAAGTGGATTCTGGTCATGTAAAAGGGCTGTTAACCTGCTGTATCCCTGAGCCAGGTCCAGAGGGTGAGTCCGTTACCACCGGGGGGAATAACCATTTGTTGAGACGGTTGGAAAATGTTGGTTTTGCTTTTTGCCCACGGAAAATTCATTCGCATCAAGACTTTCAGTCGAAATTTCTGATTTTATATTAAAGAAAATGAAATGTTTCCCCTTGCTAACCCCCATGAGGCAGGGCAGGTTTATTATCCCTGCTTTGCAGATGAGGACCTAACACCTGGAGAAATTAAGAGACTTGACCAAGCTCACACAAGAAATCGGTGGCAGAGCCAGGAATTGAACAGAAGTCTCTTAAGGGCAAGGTTAGCTTTGAATCTCTAGACAATGCTTCCTCTCTATTGGAGGACCCAGAATTAATTACCTAAATTAGAGACAGGCCTCAGCAGTAGGGGCTGATGGCCAGGACCTCAGGTTCATGTCTGTTCTCACATCAGGTGACTCTTGCAGTGCAGCCCCCTCTGGCAGCATTCTGCTATGCGGATACAGAGAGAAGAGACCCAGCCATTGAGCTGTCACAGGTGACATGAATTTAGTGCTTCTGAGGACGGAAGCAATGTGGCTTCCAGGCTGTTCTCTAGCAAGCCGCAGAGCAGCGAGGAGGTTAAAGAGAAGAACAAAACGGTTCTTTAAAAAGCATGAGCAATAGCCACCAGCTGCTTCCCCTCCAGCCTGATGGATTGCTTTATTTCTCTGCATCAGTGGTCTGAAATCTGCTCCTGGGAAACGCGCCCCGATGCATTCCCCACCACCTTTAGTGTCTGACATCCCAGCTCCGTCGATTGCGCTTCAGTAACGTGATGCAGCCTGTTGTGGTAAAAAATATTTTATTTGCTGCCCAACAGTTCATTTTACCATTTAATATAGTTACAAATCAAGATGATTTACAGGTGAGGAGGCGGCCTTGCATGTTACATTTTAATCAAAATGTTATTTCGCTGCTGGGACGCTGTCTCTCCCTCACCACATGCCCACATGCGCCAGATGATCCATCAATGCCTGAAACATTATTCTCGGATTCCCGCAAGGGGGAAGGGCATCACAATGATCTCTATCAAAACGCTGTTCAGCCAGAGGCTTGGGAAGGCTTTGATTTCAACAGAGCGCACGCTAGCCCGTTTAACAACTGTGCTCCTTGTCCAAAAGACAAAGCAATGGAAGGCGGTGAAGCGTGCTTTTCCGTTGATGTGGCCAGTCAGCCCCTAGTGGAGTGAAAGGGGAGATGGAAACTCACCGGAGGTAGGAAAGAGGAAAGGCATTGAAAGGTGTGTGTGTGTGTGTGTGTGTGGGTCAGAGTTTTCCATATTAAGCAAGAAAATCTAGGATGCCCAACACCGTCATCTGGTGTAAGCGAGCTGCACCAAGGGACACCCACTAAAAATCAGGCCCTAGACATCAACTAGTTGCTGATGAAAGGTAGAGGATTCACAGTGCTGTTCATTTCCACGGCAAGCTTCCCTTTTCTCACTATAAACAAAGGGCCTTTAACCCACCTGCAAAAGGGGAGACAGGACCTCTGCTCCCTCCTTCGCATGCAGTTGATCACAGCGTCATTTAAGTCTTCAGTGACATTTGAACTCACAAGCCTTCGTTTACAAAGCACATGCTTGTACCGCTGATATATATTTTATATATATATATATATATATATATATATATATATATATATATATATATATATATATATATATATATATATATATATATACCAACAATGTGGTGATTTCATAGAATATCAAACCATAGAATCTCAGGGTTGGAAGGGACCTCAGGAGGTATCTAGTCCAACCCCCTGCTCAAAGCAGGACCAACCCCAACTAAATCATCCCAGCCAGGGCTTTGTCAAGCCTGACCTTAAAAACCTCTAAGGATGGAGATTCCACCACCTCCCTAGGTAACCTGTTCCAGTGCTTCACCACCCTCCTAGTGAAATAGTGTTTCCTAATATCCACCCTAGACCTCCCCCACTGCAACTTGAGACCATTGCTCCTTGTTCTGTCATCTGCCACCACTGAGAACAACCGAGCTCCACGCTCTTTGGAACCCCCCTTCAGGTAGTTGAAAGCAGCTATCAAATCCCCCCTCACTCTTCTCTTCTGCAGACTAAATAATCCCAGTTCCCTCAGCCTCTCCTCATAAGCCATGTGCCCCCTGACCCCTAATCATTTTTGTTGCCCTCCGCTGGACTCTCTCTAATTTGTCCACATCTAATGGCATGAGACCAACTCTTCATTACAGATGTGTCACCAGACAACCATCAGCTCGCGATGGGTCACTACCACATCAGTGGCTGTCTTTTAAAGTAACAAGGGGAAAAGCTTTGTCCAGGCTTTCTCCAGGTGGCAGATTCATGGAGCTCTTGCAATGCTGGGGGATCTGATTGTGCATTAGGATATGTGCAGGTATCCTTTGCGTATGCTAATTTTGTACAGGAAGCTCCTTGTATACATTGGTGTTACATTTGCTGTGACAGGGAGCATGCATTAAATAGCAAGGAACCGTTTCCTAGTCCAAGATGTTTCACACACATCCTAAAGGCATAAAAGGTAGGATTCGAGAAGAGAAGGCAGACAACTCCAAAGTGCATTGCCTGTGAGTAACCCCTTTTCCTCTGTGCCTACAGCTAATTTCCTGCTACATACTGTTCACTGAACTTCAGAAAGTCCAGAAGTTCTTTCCCTCGTTTGTTCTTTCTTCCATCACATGTATGACACCCTCAACATCTTTAAAGCAAACCTCGTCCAAGGGTTTTCATGTCAAACTGATACAAAATTAATGGTTTCTTGTACTTTTGATGCAGAAAGAGGTGAAATGGCAAAGTTTCCACCGAGCTGTGCATTGAGGTTTTGGACTTGTTTGAACCCAACATTCTGAGGGAAGCTCGGAGGCTGTGAACCCCAGGAAACCGAGACCAAAGAACCCAATGAAGCAAAAGCATTCAGTTTTGTACAACCAAATGTTAATGAGAGGGAAGGTTAAACTTTGGTGAACCTCCGTGGGTCGCATGTGTAAAGATCCGTTTGCCTTTTAACAGCAGAGAATATTAACGAGAATGGACTGATTCGTTAGCAGTACCTTGAGCTTGCATATCACATGGCATCTTTCAGCCAATGGTCTGAAAAGGAGGGTTGGGATCCTCACCCTGATGTGCAGATGGGGAAATGAGGCACTGGGAAGGGAAATGACTCACCCAGTGTCTTACAATTGTGGGTACACTCAGGGCTGCCCCCACTGCAGCACGCTCTGACCCTGCCAGCTTGGTTTGTGGAGTCATCTGCCCTTCCCATAGGCTCCATGAGGGTTGAGGCAAAATGTTGCCTCTCCCCACTTTCATCCTCACTGCCCCATAAAACAGTCTATTTATAGACTATCAATATTAATATATTAACTAACATTAATGAGCACTATGCATAGCTTAGGAAAGTTCACTGGTAGGACTGTGTCTTGCTCTGCAGTTGGTGAAATAGGCTGGTCTCCAGCAGAGTCTTGTGTCCTTCCTTATGATAAGTGGGCAGAGTTAAGTATATGAAGGCAACCTTACTTTCATAGCAGGCTGGGTGCGGGGGAAAAAGAGGCACAAAGGACAGTCCCTGGCAAAAAAAATTTCTCCTGCCCATGTATTATTATAATTTCCCTTTTATGTCTCTTGTACTAATGAAAAAGCATTTACTAGCCAGGCACTGGTATGAATTAGAAGTAAATCTACTGAATTCAACGGAGTTACTCTGTATTTACAGTGATATAAGTGAAGTCATAATCTCTTTCTGTCTATTCCATACAAAGCCCTTACATTAATAGACGTCAGTTTGCATATTTACGTACCTTAAAGTCAGGCCTACATAGACCCAGCGCTAGATAATTATCCTCTGGAAGGACATGAGACTAGTGCGGTGTGAGCATTTTCAGCTGAAACCTTATCTCACCAAATAATGCAGATTCGGGTCGACTGAAACATTTTGTGAATTCATGTTGATTTGGGCAAATTGTTTCAGTTGGAAAAAAAAAAGATTCTGAAAATGTTTCATTTTGATATTTTTGAAACGACCTCAGAAGTTAGTTGGGCTTTTCCCCTTGCACCTTCACCCAGTGCAGAGCAAGACAGCCCTACCCATGAACTTGCCTACGCTACGTACAGCTGCACAAAGCTATGGCCACTCCATTAGCAGATTGCATTACGATTTTAAAAATTCTTATATCTCGGACACATCGCAACTGTTTTTTTTAGCAGACTACTGACAGCCACATAGGCACGAGTTATAATCTCCCTGCCGAGTTTTACGTTTTTGCTGTTGGTGTGCAGTCATTCCCCAGATCTGGAGCAGTGCTGCAGAATGCAATAACATTTTTTATATAGTGTGGTGGCAGGTGTATTGTATTCTCCTGTCTCAGGTTTTAAAGCTATGTAACATTTGGACTCATGGATTACGAAATCCCCTGAGGCATGTTGTTACCCAGAGTTTTCAGAACCCACAGCAGGGGCAACTTAACTATTTCGCTCCAGGCGGCATCAGGAATAAATCAATAGGAACACAGCAATTCTGTCTAATTAGAGATTAAATGCAATTAAGCGTGCTCTATCTAAAACTTTATTAGAGATAAGCACGCACAGACATAAGCAATAGGTTTGGAACATCCCAGATATTTACCTAACATCTGGAAAGGTATTGAGTAATTAACAACAGGTTTGCAGTGGCCAGTTGCTTACCCGCCAGAGAGAAAACAGGTCAGGAAAAACACCTCTCAAGATGACTTCAGAGGACAATACAAGGAGCAATGGTCTCAAGTTGCAGTGGGGGAGGTTTAGGTTGGATATTAGGAAACACTATTTCACGAGGAGGGTGGTGAAGCACTGGAATGGGTTCCCTAGGGAGGTGGTGGAATCTCCATCCTTAGAGGTTTTTAAGGTCAGGCTTGACAAAGCCCTGGCTGGGATGATTTAGTTGGGAATTTGGTCCTGCTTTGAGCAGGGGGTTGGTCTAGAACCTCCCGAGGTCCCTTCCAACCCTGATATTCTATGATTCTATGACTGCTCCCAAGTACATTCTATTAACTAATCTTCTATAACTAACTTCTACAAAACACATAGGGCATAATGACCCGTCCTGCATCATCACTTTTCCTAACTTTCAATAAATCTCTAATATCAGAGGAGTCCAGACTCAAGGTCTTCCAATCACCAAGGTTTTCTGTCTCACTGGTTTACTTTCTTTCCCCTCCTCCCCTTCTGATTAGCAGAAACTGCCAGCTAGTTTTGACTTTGGATCTAAAATCCTGTCTTCAATTTAACGCTCAGCTAGGTGGTGTTCTATTTTATTAATTCATGGTGGCTGAATGCATATAATATGGTTGCAATTGGCTTGATCGCATTCTGGAGTACACACATCCCTTAAATCCAGGGTAACAATGTTGTCACCCAGCGATCCAGATACACACTGCCTATCATGCCTTAATGCTTTATTATATGCATGACAACCACCCTCTTTGCCTAACACAGGGGGGCTTGAACGGGGAACTTTCAGCCCAAGCGGGTACAGCTTGAGATAAAGAGCCAACTCTCTCTTATTGTCTGTAATAACTCAAACTCTGGATCAGCCTAACACCCGTCACGCACACTCCCCTGTAGGTTATACATGCATCAAGTGGAATAAAATTCTTCTCAAGCAATATCCAAGAAGCAGATCATCTCCTTTGGGGCTGGTCAGTGAGAACAAGCAATGGGGAAAAGGATGAATACTATGGGGAAAAGCCTACAAGTGAAGTTATTGTGAGAAGAGAACCAATCCATGCCGACTTGTCTATATTGAACTGACAGCTCATCAGCACTGTCTTATTAAAGAATATGCTCACCGTGGGTTATTACATTTTTGTGTATGAAACTCTGTCAATAAACTGAGAGCCAAACATATTTTATTTTCTCCTCTCCTGCTTTTATGGCGCTTGTATTGTTCAGCCCCAGCCAAAAATCAATAGAAATGCCTTTGCTTCATTCACGCAATTTCAAATCTAACCCTGACGTTATGAAGGTCTCATGACATTGGAAACCTTCATACATAAAGGGGTTTTATTTTAAAATGAGCTTTGATTTTTATATGGATTTCAATCACATGGAGATTTGGGGATCAGGAAGTTGGGGTTTATCTATGGGAAACAGAGAGAGAGAGACACACACACTGAGGGCTCGATAAATGATTGTGTGTGGGGTAGCTAGATGCCTTTGAAGGTACACCAAGCTATCACAATAATCAATGAAAAGCCTGGCTCCTTATCTGAACACTGCATGAATTTCTGAATCTGCTGGTCAGGAATTTTTCTACAAAACTTATTCTCCTGGAAAATGCTGATCTGTCAAAATTTCTGACGGCTGATCAAAGCCAGAGGGCGACAATCACTCTAGAATAGCCCAGTGATTAGCACACACCCCTAGGATGTAGGAGACCCTGGTCAAGTCCCTAATCTGCCTGAATCTCTTGCTGGTCCAATAAATATTTAAACATACCTCTGCTTTGCCTTCTCGCAGGTGTGTGCCCTAGCCACCAGGTGACTGGCTAATTAGGGGTGGCTGGGTCTCTCTCTCATTCTTTTGCAATGTTTTTTTTAAAAGCTCCCGAATTCATTCAACAAACCCACATTTTCATTCAAACAAAAACAAATTCCCAAACCTCTGCATTTCTCATGAACTGGAAGTCTTGTTCTCCACTCAGCCTCAATCACAAGAGCTCATCTTTAATCTTTCTTACTAGATTTCTGGAACTCTAATGGAACTTACTTTCCACCTTGGCTCACTAGAATGTGGATTTCTAAGCCGCATCTGTTCTCCCAGGTTTTTTCTTTTTTCCTGGAACAAGCTCAGGGCAGGAGGAACTGAGAAGGCAATAGGCAAAGTGGTGCAGACCTTGCCTAGTGAGAATGGAGGCTCTTCTTTATGGGAACAAAATGTTCTTCAATGGAAATCAGCCTGCGTGGTGCCGTCTTAAATGGCAGAGTCCCAGAACAGCAGAAATCCCTGACGGTTTGACCCTCTAACCACACTTCCACATTGCTCTAACCCTGCTCTCATGCTCCTCTCTACTCCCTCCCCTACACACTTATGGCTGGAGGTGACCCTAACCTGGAGGCGGTGGGGTGCGGAGGGTGGAAGGGGCACACCGTGGAGGGTAGGGAGGGGGTTGAAAGGCAGTTATGGGGCAGTCAGTAGATCGTATCTGAATGGTGTTCTGGAACATGCTGGTGCCACTAACCAGCTGGGAGCCAAGTGATTCCAAGCGCTGGGTGGGAAGGATGGATAGCCCAGTGGTTTGAGTATTGGCCTCCTAAACCCACAGTTGTGAGTTCAAATTTTGAGGGGGCCATTTACGGATCTGAGGCAAAAATCTGTCTGGGGATTGGTCCTGCTTTGAGCAGGAGGTTGGACTAGATGATATCCTGGGGTCCCTTCCAACCCTGAGATTCTATGATTAGCTACAAGAGAATGTAACGTGTCCTCCAGGAAATGGGGATGTTTTGTCTTGTCCCCGTTCTGGGCTATTAGAACAGCTGTGCTCTGTGTCCAGCAGGGTAGAAATACAGTGGACATCATTCAGAGAGGTTAACTGCACTGCTCTGTCTCCATGGTCACAGAGAATTAGCAGGGAGGCTGGTACGTGGAGGACATTTCATTCACAGGGGCAGCAGGAGTGAAACTGTAGAGGCAGAGGCTAAACTGTAAGAACTCATTGTAAAAACAATTGGATTTTTTTTTATATTACAAGAACAAACACCCTTTATTTAAGCAGGAGTGTTGATAACTAGGCATGGCTATTACATTCACCGCAGGGTGTCCAAACAAGACCAGCTGCATCTTAGCTTGGTTTGCCAATTACTATTCCCTTCCACTTTATATTGAACTCTATTGCCTTCAAAAGATTATATTTTAACTTTGGAAGGTAAAATAATATCAAAATGAAATGACCCTGGGTTTCTCATTTATACTCCAAGAGAACATTCTTCTTACAACAATAGGTGCACTAGGTAGATAGCTAGATAGATAGATAGATATGAAAACATGGACTATTCAAAGATTATCGTGATAACTTGTGTGACAAAAGTTCCTCCTCTACCTTGGTGGGTCCTGCACTTATTGGCAGATTTGCCCACCTCAGTGATCTTCCTCACAGTCTGGGTCAACTCCTCCTGTGTCTGATCAGGAGTTGGGAGGTTTGGGGGGAACCCAGGCCCACCCTCTACTCCAGGTTCCAGCCCAGGGCCCTGTGGATTCCAGCTGTCTATAGTGCCTCCTGTAACAGCTGCATGACAGCTACAACTCCCTGGGCTACTTCCCCATGGCCTCCTCCCAACACCTTCTTTATCCTCACCACAGGACCTTCCTCCTGGTGTCTGATAACACTTGTACTCCTCAGTCCTCCAGCAGCATGTCCTCTCACTCCCAGCTCCCGGTGCCTCTCACTCCCAGCTCCTCACACGCACTTCCTCTCCTCTGGCTCCCCCTCGCCTGACTGGAGTGAGCTCCTTTTTAAACCCAGGTGCCCTGATTAGCCTGCCTTGATTGTCGGCCTTAACTGGTTCTAGCAGGTTCCTGATTACTCTAGTGCAGCCCCTGCTCTGGTCACTCAGGGAACAGAAAACTGCTCATCCAGTGACCAGTATATTTGCCCTCTACCAGACTCCTGCACCCCACCGCTCTGGGTCTGTCACACTTGATAAATGTTATTTATATCTTCCTGGACTGGCTACTAATTGTACCCCTGGCTCAGTGGGTCAGACAAGGGATGTGGGGCTGGGTGTGCAAGGCCCTTTGAGGCCCCCTGCTGGAGGCCTTGTGGTCCTACCACACCCCACCCAAGGAAAGGAGCAGTCAAGGTGGGTCCTCCAGGCCTGCCTAGAAAGGCTGCAGGGAAACAGCCAATCAGAGCGCAGCAGGCTCAGTTAAAAGGAGCTGCAGGGCTTCAGCTGGTCAGTTCCTGGCTGGGACCAGAGGGATAAGGAAGGGTGCTCCTTGCTGGAGCTCAAGGGGCAACCAGAAGATGTGTTCTGGTGGCATTGGCATTCGATGAGGAAGGAGAGGAGTTAAGAACGTCAGCCCTGAAGTCAGGGTGAAGAGAAAGGGGCTATGTGGGAAAAGGCCCATGGAGTGCAGCAGCAACAACTATTAAAGGAAGCAGCACATGGCTGCTCTTTTTAGGGTCCTGGGGTTGGGACGGGAGTAGTGGGTGGGCCCGGGTCTCCCCACTGGCCACTGGCAGAGTGGCCTCAACCCCAGGCAGGGGGCAAGTTTTGCATAGAAGCCCAAGCACTGGGCTGGAATTTAAAGGGCTCAGGGACGGGGCTGAAGACCCTGCTGAGGGCCAACCATTTGTTGGACTTTGTTACCCCGGAACAGGGCTGAACTTGAAGGAGTGACCTGGCTGGGGCAATAAGAACCAAGAAAGGCAAAGAGTCTCTGCGGAGAAAGCCCTGGGGGCCCTGCTTTCTACCAGGGCAGGCACGGGCTTAAAGCTAGCTCAGAAGGGGCTGAGAACTAAGCCCAGAGACAGGGCTAAGACATTAGCAAAGGCACAGGGACAGGTCCTGTTGGATCTTTTACCCAGGAAGGGGGTCATCCACCCTTTCACCTATTAACTGAGTGACTTAGCCAGAGGTCTGAGCCACAGAAAACCCACCTGACATGGGCCACAGCCAACAGGGGGCACTGGGAGCAGAAAAAGGCAAGACTTCAGGATCGTACCGAGCCAACAGGAGGCGCTCACGAGAGGTGAGTGCGCACCATCACAGGATGTCCACAGGATACTCACATTCTGTCCCCAAGTGAACCCTCTTGAGCCTGTGAGCAAGAGAGACAGGCCTTGTTGAGGTTCTACTAGGGTCTCCAGGTGGAAGGCGGTTGACCACCTGGTAAGCGAGGCATGCGAGTAAGCAGTTGGTTGCTTTAAAGATCTGTTTTCTCCGTCATGCTTTTGTTCTGAATAAGTAGAACTTTGCTTTATGAAGGCTGGCTGTCACTGGTTAACCCCGTCACTGCCCCGAGAGAACAAGACTGCAGGTGTGCTGAGTGAATTGCAGGAGTTCTCAGCTTAGGTCCCCGGCCTGGAGGGAGAGGCTTGTAGGATTCTGTCCTGAGTAAGCTGCTAGTTAGAGGCCTGAGACCTGAGTGGGTTGCCCTGCAGGATGCTGCGAGGGGATCAGAGGTGCAGTTAACTTGGGAACTGTGATAGACAGATAGATAGATAGATGAGTATTTATGGGGATAGCTGGGTCGATAGGTACTGGAGCAGAGCAGAGTGGGGACAGCAGGGGGTATTGCCGGGTGCATGGGCAGAGCTGTGTAGGGAACTCAACACTGGTTAGCAGGGGTCACTGAGGTGCATCGGCGGAGCTGGGGAGTGGGAGCCCAGGAGTGGGTGCTGCAGATCAGGATCAAGATGCCCTGGCAGAGTTTGGGTGAAAAAGTCTCTGACCTCTAGTGGCACCATCGAGCGCTGTGACTCTCACTTCCATGAATAGCAGACTCATTGCCAACCATGCTGGGAAGGGAGTGCAGGATCAAAAGGCAACATCTCTCTCTTTTATTTATCTAAGTTTATTAGGCAGCCGCTCTCTGTGATGGCTGCATCCCAAACACCCCCTAAGCAACCACAGCACAAATACTCCAGATTGCATCGTAAATCAGAGCGACAAAACACTTTCCTTGGGACTAGGATTTGTGGGATTTTTGTTTTGTTTTTGTAGCTGACACCAGCTCATGCTGCGGCAGGAGCCCTGTCTCTCTGCAGGTCAATGGGCAGAGCCAACCCTCTATGCCCTGCTGAAGTTTAACACATTCCCTTCTTGTTTGTGGCACAATTTGCTTTCTCTCCAGCAGATCCTGGCAGGGAGTTTCCAGGCTGCTTAGCTTTAATATTTGATTACGCCGTCTGTGAAGTGAACATTCATTGACTTAATTTCAACAACAATATAAACGTCGAAGGGCTGAATTAGTCAGACTCGTGGAGTGCAATGGGTTGGCGTTGCTGCTTGTGTATCACTATTCCCCTATTCCTAACATTCCTGCTAAGACAGAGCCAAGACATTATGGGGAATCCTGGGCACTCCATAATGGACTGGGTGAGGGTGGTAGGCAGTCGGTGCAGCCATGTCAATCCCAGGATATTAGAGAGACAAGGTGGGTGAGGTGATATCTTTCAGAAGCAAGCTCCCCGCAGACCAGGACACACCAACTCAAAGCAACACTCGACCTTGTCAGAACAACAGATGCAAAACCCATGGACACGTCTCCACTGCTACAATGATCAATGCCCCCCCACAACACACCTGGGTCCTACACAACATGTGGTGTACCTCATCCGGTGCACTAAGTGCCCCAATAACAACTACGTGGGTGAAAACAGACAATCCCTACATCCTTGAATGAACTCTCACAGGAAAATGATAAAAGACAAAAACATTGTCTCACCTGTGGTTGAACACTTTTCACAAGGTGATCATTCTACAGCTGACTTATCAGTCCTCCTTCTCAAAGGAAACCTGCACAACACTTTCAAAAGACAAGCCTGGGACCTTAAATTCATAACTCTACTAGATGCTAAAAGTCATGGACTGAACAGAGACACTGGATTTATGGGTTATTACAACAATCTGTAACCCACTTTTGTCCTGTGACTGCCGAAGTGTTAACAGGCCACTTGACCTTGAAGGGTAGCTTAGAATATTTGCTAACTACTTATGCTAAACAATCTGTTCCACTTTCTTTTCAGCTGTGACTCTCCGAATATGTTCCCTAGACCTGAAGAACAGCTCTGGGTGGCTCGAAAGCTTGTCTCACCCACCAACAAAAGTTAGTCCAATAAAACATATTGTATCTTCATCCTTATATATTCTCTATCCTTAGAGGTTTTTAAAGCCCAGCTTGACAAAGCCCTGGCTGGGATGATTTAGTTGGGGTTGGTCCTGCTTTGAGTAGGGGGTTGGACTAGATACCTCCTGAGGTCTCTTCCAACCCTTATATTCTATGATTGTACTTTACCCACCTTGTCTCTGGGTAATGGTGGGAGATTCACAGATGAGGGGTTGTTATTTTGGGGCCTGTGGTTTTTCTGTAGTATTGTAGGTGTTGCCAAGGTGTTTTTGGACATCTCTTTCTGTCTCCCACTTGCTATGTCTAATATGCCCCTCATCATGGTATCTTGGTCCCATATTCTCATAGGGATCACCCCCAAAGTTCCTGGTGACACTTTGGGAGGTGTGGTCACTTCTCCACCAGGGTCCTTAAAGCTCTGAATTCATCAGCATAATATTGTGCTGCTCACTTGTTCTCCAGAAAGGCTGCTGCCAAAGGAAGCTTGACTTGTGTCAGTTCAATAATTGTTCACAGCTGCTCATCTACAACCACAGACCTACCAGGGGAAGGATCCCCATGGAACATCTCTCATTCCACCAGGGGCTCCCAAGCAGCAGCAAGAGGTCTTCATGAGAAGCCGTAAGGAAGGAGGAGGAAGAGAGACCTTTCATTAATGCACATGTGAGCAACTTGAGCCAGAGCCAGTATCCATTGAAGTTGATGGGGGTCCACCCATAAACTCTCGAGAATGTTGGATCTGGTGACCACAGAGTTTGCCACAGGTTAACACTGCAACTCACAGACAGAGAAACAAAGAGGGACAAGCCTGGGAGAGGTGTAGAGGGGCGGAGGCGTGTACACATTTTGGAAGCTTTTTTCA
This sequence comes from Mauremys mutica, assembly GCF_020497125.1. Lineage (NCBI taxonomy): Eukaryota > Metazoa > Chordata > Testudines > Geoemydidae > Mauremys > Mauremys mutica. The sequence goes on from NC_059096.1 coordinate 10,549,529, forward strand.
GATTAATTCCTACTGGACCACACTCTCTCCCTCAGCTCTGGTCCCTTTGTAACCCCCAAGTGGCATAAAGGAGAAGGAATCTAGCCACAGAGAATTCCAGTGCTGGGGAGGAATTCTAGCTGCCATGAAGTTGATTCCTGTGCCACTGAACCCCCACCTTGACAGGTGCCACAATGAGAGGCAGGAGGTGGAGGGTGGGACAAAATGCAGAGGCACTATACAGGCCCTCTGCTGGCGGTGGTTTCTTATAGACAATCATGAGGTAGAGCAGCCCTGTGACCACACTGGCTTACACCGGGGAAGGAGCCACTGTGGATTGAGAATTAGGAAGCTGTATGTGGCTCTCTGATAGCTCCTTCTTGCCCCAAAGATCTATGCAACTCAGGAGATGGCCTGCCCCTAAGTCTTTGGGCTGGAATCTGGTGCCTGGTGCTCCATGCATGGCTTGGTCCAGGATGGAAACACCATGTGAACAGCAGTTCCTGGAGTATCCAGGAAACCCACTCTAGTCTCAGCCACGGTGGCGGGAAGGGCAGATTCAGGCCAGTTCCTGTTTTATCAGAGCCGATTATCTTCTCCCTTCAAGTCCCCTTCCCCAAAAATAGTCCCCAGGCATCTTCTGTCTAGAACACCACTAGGCCATGCGGATAAGGGCAGGGATTTGTATGACTTGATACGAATGGGGATGCATTACCCACCGTGTTAAAAAAATTAACTGGGGCAACTGGATAGAGGAGAGCAAAGAAGAGGAGATGCCCATTTGACCCTGCTGGCATGGAGGAGATGGAAGGGGAAAGGGGTCCCACCATCCTCAATAGGTTAGAACAACAGGGAGGCTACTTCTGACCTCTAGGAGAAGGCAGAGGGGAACTCTTGGGATGAGCATTCCCATTTTTGGGGCTTATCATGTTCTATCAACCTACAGATGAACTGTCTCTGTTACATCTCCTGGCCAATGAGTGCAAGTCTTTAGCTCAGGCAGGAGACGCACTTGCTGTTGGCGGTGGAGGGTCTTGGATCAACCTCTGCTGGTGACTGACACGGTGCTTTGTTGCACTGAAAAAAACTGACTCACTCTACTAACGTTTTCCATTGGAAAACACAGTTTTATCCAAATCCAAACATTTTGTGTTGATTTTGATGCCAGGTTTGATGGGAAAATGTCCAAGTAATCATTTTGCCTTTATAATTTCATTTTTTTAATGTCGAAACGTTTCATTGGGATAAGGTAAACCATTATGTTTTGACTTTAATGTTTCAGTTCACTCAGCTTAGACTTTTATATTATACTAAATTATTAATCGTAATGCCATATATTATCGTGAATATTTGAAGTTGTGTTATACTATAATGTTTCAACATTATTGAAATAAAATGATTTGACATTCTCAAAACAAAACAGCTTGATGGTTGTGAATCAACAGTATTTGGAATTTCAGTTCTGCAGGAAATTTGAACTTTTTGTTCTGGTTCAAAAAAGAATGAGGTAAGTTCATGGAAGATGGGCCCGTCATTGGCTATTAGCCAGGATGGTCAGGGGCACAACCCCATGCTGTGGGTGTCCCTAAGCTGGGACTCGACAACAGAGGATGGATCACATGATAATTGCCCTGTTCTGTTCATTCCCTCTGAAGCACCTGGCACCAGCCACTGTCAGAAGACAGGATACTGGGCTAGATGGACCTTTGGTCTGACCCAGTATGGCCGTTCTTATGTTCTTATTGTTTGGAATGGAAACAAATTTTGAAATGTCAGACTTCTTCTCTGGAACAGAAATTCTGGTTTCCAACCAGCTCTGCTGGTTGTACTTACCCGACTGCCAAACCTTTTCTGGTTTCCCCACGGTTCTCAGAACAAGGCTTCAATCCAACCAGTTTCTCTGATTTCCACTAGCACCATTGCTCTCTCTGTTTGCACAGCAGGAAGCTTGAGGGCCTTTTTGAAATTGGCAGAGCTCAGTCTACTGATTGTCTCATTTAGCTCTTTGAACTAAAACAAAGGCTCCGGCTCACCAACGGAGGAGAAGTTGGAAGCCAACCAGACTTTGCTTGTCTGTGTTGGGCATGACACATAAATACAAAAATTGTTGTTTTATCTCCTACAAGTATAATTACCAAGTCAGATGAGTGATTATTGTTCTCACACTATTTGCTATGGAATTACAGAGTAGTTACATGGCTATAAAATTCGGTATGTGCCTTGGGAAATCAAGTAGTGTAACCTGAATAATGATGCATGAGTTATAAAGCCCACAGCAAAGAGAAGGCATCTTGTTTTCTCTTCCATTCCCTAGATTCAGGTTATTTCCAATTAGGGACAGCCAGAGCATGGGGTTGTGCCCCTGACCTTCTTGGCTAATAGCCAATGACGGGGCTATCTTCCATGAACTTACCTCATTCTTTTTTTGAACCACCTTGCCTGTGGGAGGTCCCCGGTCCTGCGGATTCAGCGGCACGCCTGCGGGAGGTCCGCCAAAACCGCAGCACCAGCGGACCCTCCGCAGGCAGGTTGCCGAAGGCAACCTGCCTGCCGCCCTCACAGCTCCTACTGGCCCCGTCCATTTTGACAAGAACAGCATTGTGTGTCAAAAGAATGGTTTCAATCAAATATTTCCATCTTGCTTTAATAAATAGTTGGAGGCAAAAAAAACAGACAAAAGACGTTGGGGTTCAGAGCCAGTTCCATTCCTGGCTTGCTGTGTGATCTTTAATGCTGTTCCTCTATTTAACCATCTGTGAACTGGGTTAGTATAACCTGCTAATGAGCTCAGATGCTATGGTGATAGGGTCAGGCAGACAGCTAGATTTAGAAGGTTTTTTTGTTGGTGTTTGGCTGACTGGGTTCCTGTTGGGCTGATCACGATAATGCTGCTGAGATTTTTATTGTATTACTAATGGTGTGTTAGGTTAACAGTGTGTTCTTTAAATCAAAATAAATACATAAAATATGGATAGGTAGGTTGCAAGGCTTCATTAATGATTGTTTGCAATGCCACAATGTCAATGGACTGTACAGCAGAATCTCACAAAGCCATACACCCCAAAATGTGTACACAAAATTCTGACAGCCTTCCGCCCCCACCAGCAGACATGTCTCAACAAATATTGAATAGCAGAAAGCATGATGCTACCACTAAGACTTCCTTGCTGTTGCAAAATATATGGCAGGTCATTTAGTGCGCTCTGAAGTATAGTCATAAAGCAATTAACGCCACACGCCCCTTCTCAAATGAAGGAACGATGCAACCTGTGGGATGCATTTCCTTTGCTTTACTGGAGGGCTGAGCACTGGGCAGAACGAGGCTGGTCTGTTAGTGAAGCCAAGTGACAAACGTTATGACAGGAACATCCTCACCGACACGGGCGTTCTGACTGCTCGGGACAAAGGGTTATCGCCATGGACACCAGCAGGGAGAGAAGGCTCGAAGGGAAAATGCTACCAGGAGAAAAGGTCAGAGATTGAAAAACAGACCTACATGTGATCGTAATTTAAAGGTGAAAGCAGTGAATCATACTCCTAGACAGAGTGGCCTTCTCTGACTGCGGGGACGCTTTGGCTTATGGGCACTATAAACTAGAATTTTCAGTCTTCTGTATTAATTATTATTATTACCGCAGCACCCAGGAGTCGCGGTCACGAGACAGGACCCCATTGTGCGAAACGCTGGACAGACACAGAAGAAAAAGACAATCCCTATCCAAAAGGGCTTATAATCAGGGCCGGCTCCAGGCACCAGCCAAGCAAGCTTGTGCTTGGGGCGGCAGAGTCTAAGGGGCGGCGTTCCCTCCAATCCTTTTTATTTGTTTTGGTTTGCCGCTCCGGCTGCCCTGTAGGGGGCGGTGGCGCGGAGAAGGGGAGCACTCTGCTGGGAGCAGGCTGCACACTCGTCTGCAGGCGGCGCGGCGGGAGGGGCCGCATGGCGAGCGCCCCGACTGAAGGAAGCCCTGGCCACTCTCTCTTCTCTCTGTCCCTCCCCCGCCGCTTCTTCCCCCTCTCCCTGCTAGCTGGGGCACGTACTCCACTGCTCGGGGCATGTCTGCAGTGCAGGGAGTCCCCCTGCACCCTGGCTCCGGCCACCCTGCACATTTTTTTTGTTTTGTTTTTTGTTTGTTTGTTGTTTTGCTTGGGGCGGCAAAAAAGCCAGAGCTGGCCCTGCTTATAATCCAAGCATAAGACAAGAAAACAACACAGGTCAGCTTGGTAAACTCTCTGGCAGAGCAGGGACTTGAACCCAACTTGCTTAAGCCATAAGTTGGTTTGTTAACCACTGGCCCAATCTTCCTCTCAAGAACCTTATTAAATTGGAGCTTATGTGAACCATAAGTGGTGCCCCGGTTGGGGAAAGAAGGTAGGTGACTTCTTTGGGAAACACTGGATTGGACCATAAGTGGATACTTCAGTCTCTGAAGAGAGCCACCTACAGGATTGCTGGGGCCGCTCTCTGTAGCATGTTTTCCTTGACCGTCTCCCACCCAAGTGCTGATGTGACCTAAGTCTCCTTGGCGTGGGAGAGCCGATTGCACAGTGGGGACCGGCCCAGACATGGTTAAGTTGAAAGGAAAGGAAAGAAAATCTTTACAGCACAGCTCAGCTGCCCCTTGACCCGGTCACATCACTTTCTCACCGTGTGAATATCAGTGACTGGAGAACTAGAAGCTCACACGGATGCATTAATCACCAGCACCAGGCTTTGACAATGCAGGCGGGTTTGCCTTTGTGATCTTTCTGTTTCCCAGCACTCACACATGGATCTCCAGATACCGAGGCAGAGAGCCCTGGGTGGATACAAAATCTGTATCCGCATCCGGTCTGCAAACATGGATGCGGATATCCACAGATTTGCAGGACGCTACCAAGGCATGACTGCTTTACAGCATCTATAGCAGGGACAGCGACTTTAGTGCAGACGTAAGTACCCTCAATCATAGACGCCGACTCCGTTTGGTGCTCCAAAAATTGGTGTCAAGTATCAGAGGGGTAGCCGTGTTAGTCTGGATCTGTAAAAGCAGCAAAGAATCCTGTGGCACCTTATAGACTAACAGACATTTTGCAGCATGAGCTTTCGTGGGTGAATACCCACTTCGTCGGATGCAAGTAGTGGAATTTTCCAGGGGCAGGTATATATATGCAAGCAAGAAGCAAGCTAGAGATAACGAGGTTAGTTCAATCAGGGAGGATGAGGCCCTGTTCTAGCAGTAGAGGTGTGAAAACCAAGGGAGGAGAAACTGGTTCTGTAGTTGGCAAGTCATTCACAGTCTTTGTTTAATCCTGAGCTGATGGTGTCAAATTTGCAGATGAACTGAAGCTCAGCAGTTTCTCTTTGAAGTCTGGTCCTGAAGTTTTTTTGCTGCAGGATGGCCACCTTAAGATCTGCTATTGTTGTGGCCAGGGAGGTTGAAGTGTTCTCCTACAGGTTTTTGTATATTGCCATTCCTAATATCTGATTTGTGTCCATTTATCCTTTTCCTTAGAGACTGTTCAGTTTGGCCAATGTACATAGCAAAGGGGCATTGCTGGCATATGATGGCGTACATTACATTGGTGGATGTGCAGGTGAATGAACCAGTGTTGGTGTGGCTGATCTGGTTAGGTCCTGTGATGGTGTCGCTGGTGTAGATATGTGGGCAGAGTTGGCATTAAGGTTTTAAACATTGATGGGTGTTTAAAACGAACGCCTTACTTCCAGTCTGAAGCTTTAGAGCTGAAAGTCGCAAACCTTCCGCAACTCGCAGCCTCTCCTCACTATTACTTGTGAAGAAAGGGGACGTGTCTTATCCCCACTTGTCTCCAGGAGGATTCCAACTTAAGCAAGAGAAAACAGAGTCCTGGAGAACGCAGTCGATAAGAAATCATTTGGGACAGATTTAGTGTGTCTGGCTGATATGACCAAAGGAGAGAGGGTTTTCTGTCTGTATAGATGGTGATCAAGAATATGTAGCATAGTTCTTGGGTTTTGAAGGACCTATAGAACTTGTTGGTATTGAAAATGGCTTCCTATGTTCAGTTTTGAACACTAGCAGAGATGGCAGGACATTTGGAGCACATCTGTTTCTTTAGCGTTTCTCAGGATAACTTACACGGCCTAACATCAGAGATCCAGACCTGGATTAATATTAAATCATCAGCTCATAAGACGACGAGAGTGGGTAAAAGGACAAAAACGGTTCCTGGGCCAGGACCTGATCTCATTTACACCAGCGTAAAGCTGGAGTGACTCCAGCCATGGGGTTACACCAGGGGAGAACCAGCAAATGTTGGACCAAAGTCAGGCCTTGCTGAATTCCTACCCCACGTTTAGCCTCGGCATGGAAATGGAAGGCAGAGATTTATTCCCATGAGAGAAAACATCTTCCTACAAAGGGGAAAACGACTGCACAAAGCCTGATGGCCTTGGCACATGCCCAGAGACCAATGGGACCCAAAGAGAAGCTGAAAGGACCCCAGCTCTAAAAATTGCAGCTGCAATATGCATGGGGGAGCAAGCTGGACAGACCTCAAACCCCACCTTGTCACTCAGGAGGCCAACCCTGCAAAGCACTGCTCACCTGCCCAGTGTGCAAGCCTTCAACCCCCACAGGAGTCAGGACTTCACAGGCCTGCTCCTTTGAAAGCTCGCCCAGCTGCATACCTCAGGGAGAGTCCCCTGCAGTTTGGCCCAGGACAGACTGAAGCCTCTCTTAGTAAATTCACAGGCAGGGCTAGATTGAGATCTAACCTTCCCGTGGGAAGGGGAGGTCGCTGGCATGGTGCTCTCTCTTCTAGATATTGTTGGAGTGTTTGATGTGATCAGTTTGTTTGCCCTGCTGCCCCTTAAACCACATTGCAAGCTCTGCTGGACGCTATTAACCCATGTCAGGGACCGAGGTGACTATCATAGTTGAATGGGATGTAGCCCTGTTTCCTGGACACAGACAAAGAGCTGTGAAATTAACAGCACTATTTATCATTCTGGAGGGGCAATCTCTCATCGGTTTTCAAATCAGAACCGTCCCAAATGCCAGAGCTAATCAGCCACTGCTTGGTTTTGTTGCATCGTTTGCAAAATACATCCACGAGCTTCTCGCTAACAGCAATGCCGGTATATTCTGTAACTCACTGAATATATCTGACTACATTTATTGAAGCATTGATGCATGGAAGAGAATATTTCAATAGACTACTTAGAGGAAATGTAAATAGAGAGAAGGAACTTAAGGAATTGAGCAGCTAATGTGATTTGGTATTGAATATATGTGACGTGTAAATTGGTATCTTACAAACATCCTTTCATGCGATCTGTTTCTTCTCAGAATTTTGAAAAATATCTTTATTTAAAAAGATCGATTAGTACCTGGGTGACTTTCAAACTCATCCTTCTTTGATCAAGCAAAAGTCCCAGAACTTCATCTTGTGCTGTGCGATGCCTTTGAAAGGAGAATGCACCTGAAAGAAAATCTTTAGGAACGCTGAGACCAGTGATGAGGGATGGGGAAGGATTTGATTCAGTTTGCATAAGTATTCAGGTGTTTCTTCAAAGTACCAGGAGTAGAGGTGGACCAGAGATGCAAAATGTGAGTGGATGGGGCTTATTCCAGAGATAAGGGCTAGGTTGGATTCCCAACCTCTCCAGGGTCTTGAGGACGTTCTTAAGCACTGTGCTCCAAAATCTCAAGAGATTTCAGGGGCTTCCTGCCTATAATGATAGCCGGTGTAGCTTTGGTCACGGTAATTTGGCACTTCTGCTTCCATCCAGGCTTCAGAAAGGCAGAGTTGGCCAAGCTGGTGGAAAATAAACATGGCGAAAAATGGACTTTTTCTAACTTCTGCAACATGTTGGTTTGGAATGGAGCTTCAGGAAGGTGGCTTTTCCATTTGCTCCTGCCCCTAATCAAAATCTTCTGCTCCTGATTCCAGGCCATGGTCCCATTGGTCAGGAAGATTCTATCCAGCCCTGTTTTTTTGTTGTTTTTTTTAGCCCAGATCTCAGATGAGTGTTTTATCCCCCCATGATGCACTGGGAGCACAGTGGATGCCCTGGAAATTACATCAGATGGATGGATGCAGTTACCTGCCTCCAATCTCATAGAACAGATCAGTTCTGTGGATACGTTTTAGCAGAACACCAGTTCTGCTATAATTAAGATTAAGACCAGCTTTCTTTCTAATTATGGGGTCACTGAGAGGGCTGTGAGGGATGCATGTCACCATGCAATCTTTATTCTTTTGCCTGTTGTCCCATCACTATTATCGGGCCTTATGTTAACCTCAGGACACTGCTAACTCTTAGGTGTTAACATGCGGCAAATGAGTCATTCCCGGAATGCTGCTGACGGTGAAGTGCGGGAGGGTGCCACACTCAAAAGGGTGACTACTGGGGCTGGCTCAACATCCCTTCCTCATTTGCTGCCCCTCTGCCTTCCAGGAGTGGATGGGGATCCCAACCCGCAGCCTGGGAACCAGGACACTGACCTCCTTTGTAAAGTGCTTCAAGATCTACTGATGAAAAGTGCTACATCACAGCCCGGTATTATTACCTGAGTGTTGTGCACATAGAAATAGAGGCTGCATAGCGTTGGTTGTATAATACTTGCTGAGCAGAAGCTGACGTTAGGTCTATAAGGTGAAATTCACCACTGTGTGGAGGGCTCTTTACAAGGCCTATGTCTTACTTACATTTTATATTAAAAATGTGTGTGGTTTGAAGCCCTTGGGTTGTCCCTCTGCACTGGGGTCAATTTCCCCTGTACTTAATGTCCGGTTCTTGTATTAGCAGGAGATTGAATAACTGAAATGGAATGTAGTCAAAGTTGGATAGTAAATGGAACAACAATGTGACCTTTGCCACATGTATTACAATGCTACCGGTGTTACAACTGGCCGATGTGTCTAGTCTGCCAACCTTATCACCTCACAAAGCAGAGCAAAACCATTGCAGAGCATTCTCCCAATTAGGCTGTGTTAATAGCTTGCTGTTGCTTGTCATCATTACCCATTATGAACAGAAACCACAGACAGACAGTGTGGCTATTTCTGATTAAACAAGTATGCCAGCATTTCAGCTCATCTGGATCATAATTAGCCCCATTTTCTATGCAGAGCTTTTGGAAATTAAATCTCATGGAAATTAAATCTCGTTCCTTTTATGGTGTGATTATTTTTTTTCTTTAAAAAAACATCAAGTTAAGGAAAGCTTCCTAGGAAAGCTAACCCCCCCCCCCCCCGCCTCCAATGGAGTAACAGCAGGGCAGAGAGAACAATCGCCAGCAATTTATGAATGTCCTTGTTCAATGAACACTTACACAAACATCTTTCAGTCCTTGGGTTGTTCAGGATCTGTTAGCTTCCACTAAAGCCAGATTACCAGGACAACTGCAGGATTTTCCACTGGGCCCAGTGCCCCTGGAACATATTTGTACAGTGTATGTTACAGAAGTCTCTAGTGACAACCCCCATATATAGCATAACAGTCCAGTGCTGCTCTAAATTAGAGGAATCCATCCTTTAGCTCAACTGGTAGAAGTGTGTGCTATGGGTCTCACAGGCTAGGTTCAAATATTGCTGATGACTTACAATGGATGATATTACATGGCCTCCTTTTGGTTAGGTCAAAAATTTTTTGACAGAATTTTAACAGTAAATTGGATTTTCGATTAATTTTCTTTTTTAAAATTCTGCTTTCCACAGAAAACTTCAATTTTTCTGTGAGAAACCAAATGCTCCAAACCCAAAATATATCAATTTGGCTATCCTGCCATGGGTCTTCATGTAGCTGGTAGTTTGGCTTCCTCATGAGTCTATTCTCTAAGGGACAAATTCCCCAGCAAGACTACATGTGCCATAATGCAGCATGGCCAGGGACTCCCATGATGCAATCACCTTCCCGCATCATGAGCGGAGACCATAATGCATCATGGGAGATGAAGTCTGACCAGGGATCCCAGCCTACAGAAAAGAATGAAAATATGAGATACCTGAACTACAGCTCCCATGGGGCATTACTGCACTACAGCTCCCATGAGGCACTACTGCAGCATTTCTGAATTGAAATACTTTGGGGTTTTATTTTTCACTGAAAATTCTAAATCATCAGCTGGACTTTGGAACTTTCTCCCAAATTCAGACTGGAAATGAGGTATACATTTTTAACTTGAGAGTAACTAATCATTGGAACAATTTACCAGGGGTCATGGTGGATTCTTCGTCTCTGGCAATTTTTCAATCAAGATTGGATGCTTTTATAAAAGATCTGAGCAAGGAATTATTTTGGGGAAAGTCCTATGGCCTGTGTTATACAGAGGGTCAGTAGATGATTACCGTGGTCCCTTGGAATTTATGAATCTGTGACAGTGCTCAGCGCCTTGCAGATTTAGACCCTACGTGTAGAGCTGGCCAGGAAATAGCTTTCCCATCCTGTGAGAGTTTGTGAAACTTTTTCCCATCCCAAACCAGGACAAAAAGTCAAATTTGGGGGGATTTCACCCACAATCAGAAAAAAATAAAATAAAATAGGGGAACCAAAACATGTTGTTTTAAAAATTTCAAATGGTTTCATTTTGATTTTGACCCTTTTAAAAATATCCTTTTAAAAATATAACTCAAATTTCTAAACAAAAAGTTGTTTTGAACTGAAAAAACAACGTTCATTTCAAAAATGTTAGAACAGGCTATTTTGAAAATTTCAAAACTTGTTGTTTTTCCCCCATATTTTTCAAATTGGGAGGATTCATTGAAATCAACCTGTAAATCACCATTTTCTGGTGAAAAACATTTTGTTGGAGAATTTCTAAGCAGCTCTATCTAGGTGCCAAATCCTAGGGTCCTTGAGAAGGCTAAACACCATCTAACTTCACTGGAAGTTAGATACCAAGGATACCAAGCTGGGAGTGGTTCCAAGTGCTTTGGAGATAGAATTAAAATTCAAAATGATCTGGACAAACTGGAGAAATGGTCTGAAGTAAATAGGATGGAATTCAATAAGGACAAAAGCAATGTACTCCACTGAGGAAGGAGCAACCAGTTGCACACATACAAAATGGGCAATGACTGCCTTGGAAGGAATACTGCAGAAAGGGACCTGGGGGTCATAGTGGACCATAAACTAAATACGAGTCAACAGTGTAACGTTATTGCCAAAAAAGTGAACATCATTCTGGGATGTTGTAAGCTCACTCTCTGCCAGACTATTGCCTGGTTCTCCTGGGTTGCTTCCTTTTCTCCCCCTCAGGTGTACCTGGTCCAGGGGTCATCCTCAATCTTCCAGGGGTACACTGCCAAGTGTAGAGGCAGCAGTTCCTCCACATCGAGAGCATCTGGGTTTCCTGGACAGTCACGCTGGTCCCGGGGGCAACAGTGATGCCCCTTGGTGCGCCACTCCAGCAGCAGGGAAGAAGTGTCTCTCTCCTCTGGCGGCTTCCTCCCAACTGAGCTGCTGGGCTGGCCTTTTATATTTCCCCTTCTAGTCCCGCCCCTGTCTTTCCGTCCTGCAGGCCGTAGCCCTCCTGGCTCCACCCACCAAGCCGCTTGCGGTGTTCCCTCCACATCCACGTCTGAGGAGGGGCCATGCCTCCTCGCTCCAGCTGTATTGGCAGGAGTGTTGTAAGCAAGACATGAGAAGTAATTCTTCCGCTCTACTCCGCGCTGATTAGGCCTCACCTGGAGTATTGTGTCTAGTTCTGGGTGCCACATTTCAGGAAAGATGTGGAGAAATTGGCAAAAGTCCAGAGAAGAGCAACAGAAATGATTAAAGGTCTAGAAAACATGAGCTATGAGGGAAGATTGAAAAAACTGGGTTTGTTTAGTCTGGAGAAGAGAAGACTGAGAGGGGAAACTATCAAGTACAGGGAGTCCTCGGACTTACGACGCAATTCGTTCCTCAGAACTGTGTTGTAAGTCGAACCATTGGAAGTCGAAACCGCTTTTCCCATAGGAATCAATGGTAGGAAGCGAGGGATTGGTTCCTGAACCACGGCTTGATGCACTATTTTCACCACAATAACCCAGATTTTTGTACTAAATGAATTATAGATGACTAATGTTGCAACATCAATGTATTTGCTGTACACTGTATTTTGTAAACAGCGTTCAAATAAACACACAAACTCACATATGCTGCTCAGGATGCCAGAAACAGGCTCAGAAAGCCAGGGAGAACGGCATCCTATGCTGAGCCTCAGGCAATCACTGTTCAAGCTTTCCGATTGGCTGAGCCCAGGGCCAGAAGCCAATCAAAAACAAGCGGCAACCCTACCTGGCTACAAGCTATCGTGCTGCCTTGAAGCCAATCAGAAGCGACCCCTTCCAGCTCCAAGACCAGGATAACACAACCAGAAAGTGATTTCAAACAAACTTTATGCAAATCGAGCATCATAAGGGCGAAACAGGAGGAAGGAGAAAAATTGCTCTCGTTAACCTCTGAGGATGGGACAAGAAGCAATTGGCTTAAATTGCAGCAAGGGAGGTTTAGGCTGGACATTAGGAAAAACTTCCTAACTGTCAGGGTGGTTAAACATTGTAGTAAATTGCCTGGGGAGGTTGTGGAATCTCCATCATTGGAGGATTTTAAGAGCAGGTTGGACAAACACCTGTCAGGGATGGTCTAGATAATCCTTAATCCTGCCATGAGTGCAGGGGCCCGGACTAGATGACCTTTCGAGGTCCCTTCCAGTCCTTTGTTTAGGATTAAACAAAGACTGTGAATGGCTTGCCAACTACAGAACCAGTTTCTCCTCCCTTGGTTTTCACACCTCAACTGCTAGAACAGGGCCTCATCCTCCCTGATTGATCTAACCTCGTTATCTCTAGCTTGCTTCTTGTTTGCTTATATTTACCTGCCCCTGGAAATTTCCACTCTTGCATCCGACGAAGTGGGCATTCACCCACGAAAGCTCATGCTGCAAAACGTCTGTTAGTCTATAAGGTGCCACAGGATTCTTTGCTGCCCTTCCAGTCCTGTGATTCTAAGTTTTACCCAGCTTTACCCTCCTTTTAGGGAGCTGCATGGGTTGGGACAGATTAGCAGGCGTGCTTTCTTTACATATACAGAGCCATGCAAGTACACAGGAAATGGAAGAATCTTCTTCAAAATACCAGGAGAGAGTAGTGAGAGTCTACCAAAGATGCCACATTCCCAATGCAGTAATAAAGAGTAATAAAGCTAAGATGTTGTCTCAGATATTTTTCGTAAAAGTCACGGGCAAAAAAGAAAAAAATCACGGAAGACCATGACCTGTCCCTGACTTTTACTAAAAATATCCACGACAAAATGGGGGTCTGCATCTATGGGTTCCCACACTGCGTGAAGCAGGGCAGCTGGGCAGCAGCTAGGAGCTACTTGCAGCAGCTGGGGACTGGGGGTACCCCTGCCACCTGCAGCTCCGGGGGTCCCCTGCTGCCCATGGGGGCTGGGAGCTGTGGGGTGCCCCCACATCCCATGTCAGCCAAGAGCTGTGGGGTATCCCTGCCACCTGCAGCTCCAGGGGCCTGCGGCGGCCGGGAGCTCAGGGGTTCCCCTGCCACTAGCAGCTCCAGGGGCCCCCAATGCCCGCGTCTGCCAGGGTTCCCCACTGCCCAGGGTAGCTTGGAGGTCCGGGGGCCGCCAGAGGTAGCGAGGGACCCCGCAGCTCCCCACCACTGCAGGCTGAAGTCACGGATGTCGCTGGAAGTCACGGATTCCGTGACTTCCGCAACCTCCGTTACTAATTTACATCCTTAATAAAGAATAATGGAGTCCAAATGCGATGTAAGGGCATTGATTGATTAGGGCATACACACAGGAATATGGATTCACTTCAAATGGCAGTTATTCAGCCATGCAGTTAAACTTCTGACCATAACATTTTGTAGTAAATTCATGTATTAAAGGAATAAATTCAGAACAATTACAGGAGAGCCTCCATTAAGTTAATGTACTACGATTCTATAAAATGTATGTATTCAGTATGAGGCCAAAGAGGTAATAATAAGTAATTCAGGCATTAAGTAAATCTTCCAGATACATGAATTTGTGGTTATTACAGGGTCACACATTAGACTCATACTGTAGTTATGTAATGCCACTAATGTACCCGCATTATGAAGTGTACCCGCATTATAAATATTACAGATAAAAGGCATTTATCTGTAATATTTAAGGACCTGATTCAACAAAGCAATTAAGCACATGCTTAACTTTAAGCACAAACTTATGTCCATCCCTATTCACCAAAGCACATACCGTCTGCTTAACTACTGTGTTGGTTCAGGGCCTATATCCTTAAAATAGGTCTTAAATGGGATTCACTAGACTCCACAGGTCTTGTGCTGGGGTTCTACCTAGGGGGAACAATCTCACCTTGAAACAGCTGTCTAATTTACCAGGTACTTGCCTATTTTAAGGGTGGACTGAAATATTATTTTTAAATAGTTTTCATCTTGGGAGTCAATTAAGGAAGGGAAAAGAAACAGAGGGAGTAATTCAGCAGGAAAAGATGAAGTGATATGCACCTTGTATTTTAAAAATAATTTGCAGAACCAGTATTCAGGAACGGATCGATTAAACAAATTTGCTGAAGTACAAAGCACTCAACTTAAATACAGGCCAGGAGTTATCACAATGGAGGATGATATAAGAAAAAAAGATCTTCAAATGTATTGGGTTTAAAGAGAATTAAACAAAGAGAATTATTACAATATGATTCTTATTATAATCAAGCAGTTACACACACACACACTTCTTTTTTAAGTATAATGGATCATATTCAAAACGAGGCAAGGCAGAACGCTCTTACTAAAAAAGGAAAAAAGGATAATTGGAATTCTGTCAAAAAAGAATTTGAGAAGTCCTCTTAATTGTCCAATTCTGCTACTTCTTTGTTATAAAACAAAATCCAAGTGAAGGTGTTTTTCTGATCCTTAAGTGAGAAAAAGGACTCTGGCTTTAAGCCCCAAACCAACAAAGTATTTAGGATTGTGCTCAAATTCAAGCATGCATGCTGTCCTGAACCATTCACCTGTTTAAACGCTTTGCTGTATCGGAGCCTTAAATCAGACTTCAGTGGTGCATGGCACCTGTGCAGGGGTGAACATACACAACACAGTTAGCTGCATGTTACCAGGTGAGTGCATGCAGAGTGCATGGTTGCTGGACAGTGAGTTATCTGAACATTAAGCACTTGTGTGCATTTGGGAGATGCAATTCTTCATTTAGTTATTTCTTCAGAAGAACGGTATTAACAAAAAGCAAGCAAACAAATAAAAAGCCTAACAACCTTGGAGCCCTGCGCTCCCAAGGGAGGCAGATCCTGCAGGCACGACCATCACATTCTCATTACAGATCATTGAACGCGGAGAATATAAACAAATCCAACGCACCATGGAGATGTGACTCCAAACACCAGTGCAGGCAAGCGTTTGTGAGATTGAGTCCAGAACAGAAGAGTTCTGGATTGGCTGTCTCTCATCCATTCCAGCACTGCCGACCCTTTAACTCTCTTGACTAAGAATTCAGATTTCACTCAGCAGCACCTGCTCCGTGTTAAACTTGGCTATGGACATGTGGTACAACTTGCTGCGTTCCCTCCCCACATTGAGATAAGCTCAGGGAGTTTTCGCCCTTCTCCCAAAGCCAGTCTGGTCACGGAGTGCCGAGTCTGGTGGTATCTGTGTGTGCTGGCATGGTCCTGGCAAAGCTTTCTTGGCCGCAGTACTAGAACCGATAGCAAACTGCCGTGCACTGCAGCAGATCCCCCTCTGCTCTGGGCTCGTCGGCCAGCACGCCCTAGGAAAATCACTGCAGTGATTACAGGCAGAAGAATGAATGATGCACAGCGACACGTTTGTATAGCTCAGACTCTTTCCAATTCACTTGTCCATCCTATGCCAGCCTATTAGGTTACTTGGCAAACATAACGCCAGGCAGGTGGATTAATGACAGCTGGTCTTGTAATCAGCTGCCAGAGCTGCTATCTGGATTGTCTGGTGAGAGACACTATCACATTAGTGTTTATCAAAGTTTCAAAGCAGGGGACCTCAGGAAAAATCCCAGCTCACTCTGTGACAGATATGACAGCATTCTGGACAAACATTATTGAATTAAGTTTAACCCTTACTGAATTCAATATAAGCAGCTTAGGAGTTCATTGAATTAAAATGCAATTGGTTATGTATTATTAGACTCATAGACTTTAAGGTCAGAAGGAACCATCATGATCATCTAGTCTGACCTCCTGCATGTTGCAGGCCACAAAACCTCATCTGGCCACTCCTGTAACAGACCCCTAACCTCTGGCAGTTACTGAAGTCCTCACATCTTGATTTAAAGACTTCACGTTACAGAGAATCCACTGTTTACACTAGTTTAAACCTGCAAGTGATGCATGCCCCATCCTGCAGAGGAAGGCGAACCCCCACCCCAAGTCTCTGCCAATGTGCACACAGGGAAAATTCCTTCCCGACTGCCAATATGGTGATCAGTTAGACCTTGAGCATGTGGGCAAGACCCACCTGAGAGACACCTGGGAAAGAATTCTCTGCAGTACCTCAGAGCCCTCCTCATCCAGTGTCCCATCACCGCCTGTTGGAGATATTCGCTGCTAGCAGTCGCCGATGGGCCACATGCCATTGTAGGCAGTCCCATCACACCATCCCCTCCATACACTGATCAAGATCAGGTTTGAATCCAGTTAGGTTTTCCCCCCCGCTGCTCCCCTTGGAAGGCTGTTCCAGAATTTCACTCCTCTGATGGTTAGAAACCTTTGTCTAATTTCAAGCCTAAACTTGTTGATGGGCAGTTTATATCCATTTGTTCTTGTGTCAATATTGGCACTTAACTTAAATGACTCCTCTCTCTCCCTGGTATCCCTCCGTATCGGCGGGTAGCAATCGATTTCTCGGGGATCGATATATTGCGTCTCATCCCCGAACGCGCTCCCATTGACTCTGGAACTCCACCAGCATGAACGGCGATAGCAGAGTCGACAGGGGGAGCCGAGGACATCGATCCCGCGCCATGAGGACCCGAGGTAAATCGATCTAAGATACTATTCACGTAGCTGAAGATCGATCCCCCCCAGTGTAGACCAGCCCTCACTGTCAACACTGAAAGTGAAAGGGAGGAGAGATAGAGGCAGCACTGAATAGAACATGCTGTGTGAGTCCAGAAGGAGAGATCCTTAATGCGTGATCCAGCCAGCCTCAATTAGTGATCCATCCATCTGTATTTCTTGGGTGCAAGTCATCATGGTATCGTACACGCCGAGACTCTAATTGTTATTCATTAGACTGACAATGTGCTTGGTGCTATCAGGAAACCATAATGAGGCAGTCCCTGACCGGGAGCTGAAGGGGTGTAAAGGAAATGTGAAAAACAGGCCATTAGATGCCAGTTGAAGTGACTGGGAGCCTGAGGATCAGGGAGTGGAAAGTCATTTGCAGTTGTCGTTGCTTTTCTCTCTGCTTCCCATTGCGTCTCTTCAGTGAGCTACACGGACCTAGGGATGGTCTTATCCTTTAGGCTTAAATAGGACTCCAGTGATTTACATTCAGTTCCTGCTTCGCTTCCTTACAGGATGCCGTGAGGATAAATTAGCTAATGTTTGGGTGCTCTGCTGCTGTGGTGCTGAGGGCCATATAAGTACCCGTGTATGTAGACAGATTTCCACTCGTCTATGGAATTCAGGTTCTTATTTGCACCTTTCTGTAGTTTCTTTGCCGCTGCTTCTGCTGGGCTTAAGACCTGGAGGAGCTGGGCTTGAGTAACCCCGTAACCGCTTTGCCCATTTTGAGTGCCCATTTGGGGTGACAGTGGTTGGAATAGTCATAGCGCATTTGATTGGCTCCTGAATGGCCCGTCATTGCTTTGTTCTCCATTCTGGGCGATGAGCAGACTCTGACCTCTCATTAGTCACGAGCCCTTTCGCAGTTGCTGGGATGTGTTCGCTGCTGCTCGTGGCCAGGGAGTATGGCGCCGGCCTCCCCTGTCTGGAGAGACACACAGACACAACCAATGCAATTAAGGGATGTACATCCCAGCATGGCTGACTCATCTGTCATAGCAGCAGAATTGCTCAACAGCTCGTGGCGTGTGCCGGTTTGCAGACGTTGTCATTGGATCATGACGCAGCGGATAAACATCTAACATGAGGAACTCCCAATTTGCTTCTGTCTTCCCGCAGAGCCTGATTTAGAAGCTACCCTGAGTTATTTTGCCTCGGAGGCTTTATTTGGCGGGCATTGTCTCCTGAGAGGAAAGGACACAATAACGAACCCTCTGATGAGACAGTCAGATGCAAACAGACCCCTTGCACGATGAGGATGAAGAGACGGAATACACGCGACCTGCCAGATTTTGATCCTAATTACGCCAATGCAAATTCAGAGTCACTCCGCTGGTGGTCAAGGATCCGCAGCAGAAATTTGCTTTGTAAAAAATGGTTTAATGCGACTGAAAACTGTGTCCTTGTGCGGAATCCCCTCCTCCCCCTAGCGCTCGGCTGCAGAGAGATGGGCTCAAACCCAAACCCCGGTTCTAACCACCCCCGCACCTGGGTGCCGTTTGGAGCTTGATTTGGATTTCATAGCAGAACCCAAACCCTACCTCCAGATAGTTAAATCCAGCTGTGTCTGCTGCAGGGCAGCTCCAGCTCGAGTGTTGTGGGCTGGTTGCAGAGGGGTGTGCATTTCAGTGCTGCTGGGTGGATACAGCGCATGGAGCTGGCTGGATTTAAACATGGCATGTGCTATCGTCAGTTCAATCCGTCATGTAGCCAGCAGGAGACTGAGCTTCCCCCATCCCTTTAGCTCTGGTCTGGCGGGTGCTGTTATTGGACCCGGGATCCATCAGTGCCGCAACATGGGATGGTGTGGAATAGGCCCAGGATGGCCCGGTGCTCAGAGCCTAGGAATCACGGCTCCTGGTTTCACGTCTTGGTTTCAGCACAGACGTCCTGTGTGACCCCGGGCAGGTGACTTAGGCCATATCCTGCAAGGTATTTCATGGGAGTTAGGTACCTCGACACCTTACAGGATCTGGGCCTTGGCGTCCCTGTGCCTCAGTTCCCCATCTGTGCACTGGGAATAACAACATTGCCCTACCGCACAGGGCTGTTGTGAGGATAAACTCTGTGAAGCTGTGGTGCTCAGATGTTTGGCTCCCAGTGGATGATCCCGGCTAACTCCCTCAGAAGAAGGCAATTCGCCAGCCTGCCCGCCCTTCCTGCCAGTCCGCTGAAGGAGACGGAGAGGGAACTGTGTGGTAACCAGACCTGCTTCGCCAGACTTCGGATTAGTCTGTGTGACATACTGATCACGCAGTCTCATTAGCCAAGTAGCCAGCTGGGGAGGGGAGAAAGAGAAGAATAAAAGGCGATAATAAGGTGCCGTGTTTTCAGCCAAGGGGAAATGGAAATAGTTCCGCAATAAAGCATGTCTCTAAAGAGATGCTAATTACAGCACTGCCCCGGGGAATGCTCTGGAGGGCGGCTGGGACGGCTCTGTCCGGTGCTTTAAATTAGTCTCCAAGCACCAGTCTTGTCCATGACAATGGTCTTCATCCGGAATTGAATTGGCTCTCCTGCCAGGCTGCAGGCCTATTTTGCCCTGCCTAGGGCATTTCCTTTCGGAGAGGTCTGGGCCCTTGGGCTGCGCACGAGGCGAGTTAATAGCATCCATCTGAAATCAGCACAGAGACCGGCGCTGATCTGAAAAGCAGCAGCGGGTATAATAGGCCAGGGGAGGCTAAGTATCCCCTAACCCTTGCTGTGGCCTCACCCATGCTCTGCCCCAAGGCCCCGCCGTTGCTCCCCTTCTCTGCTGAGACCAGTGGGGGCTTGGCTCAGGCCGGCAGCCTGCAGCTCGGGGCTTGGCCGGCTGGCGGCTTGTGCCTGCCAGCAGCCAAGGCGACTTGGGCTGGTTCTCGGGCTGGCCTGGGGATAGGGTGACCAGACAGCAAATGTGAAAAATCAGGACATGGGGTGAGGGGTAATAAGAGCCTATATAAGAAAAAGACCCCAAAATCCAGACTGTCCCTATAAAATTGGGACATCTGGTCACCCTACCTGGGGATCAGGCTGGTGCTTGGGCCAGCCAGTGACCCAGGATCAGGGTGGCTGGGGTGGGTGGGCCTGTGTTCCTCCGGTCATGGTGGTGGAGGGGCGCAGGTTTCTGGTGGGCAAGGGGGGTTGGAAGGAGAATGTGTGTGGGGGGGCTCACATGGAAGGGGTGGGGCCATGGGGCTAGCCTATTGTTCCAGCTCTAACTGGAGCACTGACTACTGAGGATCCCTGCCAGTCATTTTGTGCCCAGAGTAATAACTGAACACCAACACAGGTGTGTGTGTGTGGTGAAGAAGTAAGGCAGTGAAGACTCAGTGCTATTTTATCACCTCTTGGGTTGAGCCTGGGGGAAAACACAAGTCCCTACAGTCGGTGAAGGATTCAAATGGGATTCGTAGCGCCTCGCGGAACGGCTTCAACGTCTCAAGCCAGCCTGGAACGTCGTTTGGATCCCAAATCTCTCCCTGCATCTCTGGCTGTCTCCAACGGGCCTTGCAGGAGCCTGCTTCCAGCTAGGGGAGGGTACGTGCGCCTCAGGAAATCAGCTCTTCCGCAAATACCTCCCTTCAGAGGGGCTGCTTTTGAGACTGCCAGGGAAAAACCAGGCACTTTCCATGGGGAAATGGATGGCGGGGCCTTCACCCCAGCAGCTCCATGCTGGAGGCAGGCACCATGCAAACCTATGATCATAGGCCTAGATTCGCCAAGAGCCCAACTCCCATTGAAATCAATGGCACTAAATACCTGACAATTAGGCTTTGGGGCTGCCTAGCGTGCCCAGAAGCACCCCCATAACAGCAAAGGGGCATGGCTTGCCAGTTGGGTTACCAATTTTGGTTGGAGGTATTCCTGGAGGTTTCCTTACATGACATACTCTTTCATTAAGGGTTCATCTTTAATTCCTGGAGACACCAGGGTAATCCTGGAGGGTTGGCAACCCTCCTTGCCAGGCTGGGGACATGACTAAGGACTTGCCCTTGTGCCCAGCAACCTGGCGGCAGGCATTGCTGCTCTGCCACACGTTCCGAGGCATCCAACCAGCATCTGGATGTCACGGGGAGTAGGCATCAGAGCAACTCTCCCTGCTACAGCCCCCTGCATCGCACAGGCAAAGAGCAATGCCACCGTCTGGCCCGTAACCTTTTATGATGATTCGGGTTATTTTAGGGGTATCCTTATTTATTTGTATTGCACCTACCAAGACCAGGGCCCATTGTGCTGGGCTCTCTACAGCCTCACAGTAGGAGATAGTCCCTGCCCTGTAATTTACAAACTAACTAGACAAAATGGCCAGAAGGTGGGTGGGATTGTTCAGTGGTTAGGTGCTCACGTGGGATGGATGAGACCTGGGTTCGAGTCCCTGTTCTTCCATTGATTTCCTGTAAGACCCTTGTGCAAACCACTCAGCCTCTCTGCACTTGCGGGTACGTGCACAGCTATGGCACTGCAGCTGTAGCATAGATGCATCCTGGGTCGATGAAAGGGGTTTTCCTCTCTGTGTAGTTAACCCACCTTTCTGACAGGCAGTAGCTAGACTGATAGAAAACATCTGCCAGGGACTTAACTGTCTCTGCACTCGTGGTCCGGTTGACCTACCTATGTTGCACAGGTCACAAATTTCACAGCCCTCAGAGATCATAGAAGATGAGAGTTGGAAGAGACCTCAGGAGGTATCTAGACTAACCCCATGCTCAAAGCAGGACCAACCCCAACTAAAACATCCCAGCCAGGGCCTTGTCAAGCCTGACCTTAAAAACCTCTAAGGAAGGAGATTCCACCACCTCCCTAGGGAACCCATTCCAGTGCTTCACCACCCTCCTAGTGAAATAGTGTTTCCTAATATCCAACCTAGACCTCTCCCACTGCAACTTGAGACCATTACTCCTTGTTCTGTCATCTGCCACCACTGAGAACAGTCTAGATCCGTCCTCTTTGGAACCCCCCTTCAGGTAGCTGAAGGCTGCTATCAAATCCCCCCTCACTCTTCTCTTCTGCACACTAAACAATCCCAGTTCCCTCAGCCTCTCCTCATAACTCATGTGTCGCAGCCCCCTAATAATTTTTGTTGCCCTCCGCTGGACTCTCCAATTTGTTCACATCCCTTCTGTAGTGGGGGGCCCAAACCTGGACACAATACTCCAGGTGTGGCCTCACCCGTGCTGAATAGAGGGGAATAATCACTTCTCTCGATCTGCTGGCCATGCTCCTACCAATGCAGCCCAATATGCCATTAGCCTTCTTGGCAACAAGGGCACACCGCTGACTCATATCCAACTTCTCGTCCACTGTCATCCCCAGGTCCTTTTCTGCAGAACTGCTGCTTAGCCAGTCGGTCCCCAGCCTGTAGCGGTGCATGGGATTCTGCACTTCTTGTTGAACTCATCAGATTTCTTTTGGCCCAATCCCCCAATTTGTTTAGGTCACTCTGGACTCTATTCCTACCCTCCGGTATATCTACCTCTCCCCCCAGTTTAGTGTCATCTGCGAACTTGCTGAGGGTGCAATTCATCCCATCATCCAGACCATTAATGAAGATGTTGAACAAAACCGTCCCCAGGACTCCGCTTGATAGAGGCTGCCAACTAGACATGGAGCCGTTGATCACTACCCGCTGAGCCCAACGATCTAGCCAGCTTTCTATCCATCTTATAGTCCATTCATCCAATTCATACTTTAACTTGCTGACAAGAATATTGTGGGAGACCATATCAAAAGCTTTGCTAAAGTCAAGGTATAGCACGTCCACCGGACCTAGGTTGGGCTAATTTTCAGGTGTCGCCCAGGCCTTAGTTCCTCATCTGAGGGTAACAGCATTGCCCGACAGGTGTGTTGTGAGGATAAATGTGTTAAGTAAGATTGTGAGGTGCTCAGATACTGGTGGCTATATACATGCTGTAGTTAGGAGAAAGTGTATTCTCTAAATCTCTGTTCCAGGGAAGTGTCGTTGTTGAGGTCGTACAAATGAGCTTCATGTGGTCCTTCTTGGGGCTCTCTGAATGAATAGGGGTGAATTTCACCCACAAAGCACTTGTCCACTTGCTTCTGTATTCATGCATTCTACCTTCAGGGGCCTCATCTTATGTGATATTCGGAGGCACCTCATTCAGAATGCCCCTAGCACAAATTAATCTACTTTGCAGCAACCTTTTACCAGAGCCTCATTAAATATCTTGATCTGTTTTTCTGGCTGAGATTTAATGCCCATCTAAGAGATAAATCTTGCTGCAATGCAATTAGTAGAAAATTACACATGCAATAAGTACATAATTGAATTTTTATTAATATACTCCACATGAATTCTCAATGTCTTTGCACAAAATCTTTAGGTTCTCCACACTCTCCTCCCTCCCTCCCCGAGATCAAAAGCAAGTTTGTTCAAAGACAGTTATCACACTTAGATGGGGAAAAAAGGTGCTTTCAAAAACAAAAGCTTCCGACTATCTAATTAACTTTCTTTTACTCTGCAGTTAAATAGTAGTTAAGCATTCATTAAACTTTAATGAGGATGGGAAAGTAATTGCATATATATCTTGCATGACGACAACTTACTTACATTAGAAGTAGATTTATCTTTTGCTTATTTAGCCAAGAGTGTTAAGAGTTTATTGGTACGTACTTGGACTATATTTAGGAATAATAGGATTCGAAACAAATTACTGATTATATATATATTGAACTTTCAACAGCTTGTCCAAATCTGAAGCGACTTTCATGGGCCCAGCCAAAGGCACTTTTCTGAGGCCAGGACAACCTCCTTACCAAATTTCAAACCCCTGCTGCAAACCACAGAAGGGCCAGAGTTCTTCAAAAAGCAGCCAGACCATGTTTTATAATCTTTTCATTATGCACATTTTTCTGGCTGTTTTTTTTTTTTTAAGATCTCTAGCACCCCTATGGTTTGCAGCCAGATCTTGAAATGTAGCAGAGGGTAGCCCTGATATCAAGGAGGTGTCTTTTGCTGGTCCCTTAAATAAACTGCTCAGATTTGGACAAGTTATGATGAACTGTTAAAAGCTGCCACTTTCCATCTATGATTTGCTGATTACAGCTTGTTTCTAGCTTGCTGCCAAATAGCTGGGACAGTCCGATAGCACTGCTCATGCACCATCCATGTAGGGTGACGAGACAGCAAGTGTGAAAAATCGTGAGAGGAGGTGTGGGGGGGTAATAGGAACCTAATATAAGAAAAAGACCCCAAAATTGGGACTGTCCCTATAAAATTGAGACATCTGGTCACCCTACATCCATGTCTTGCTCTAGCATTTCACACAGATCTGGTGGAAGAAATAGCATGTGCTCATGTAACTGACAACCCTCATGGTGCATATGCCCAAGGGGACAGAATTATGATTTCACAGGCAACCTTAATTCTGGTGTTTCCAAACTTTTGAGTGCTTGACTTTACAATCTTAGCATTATTTTGCAGTGTTTTTGTATGTAATTTCTTCTGTATTTTTTAAAGGAAAAGGTTAAAAAAACAGTTCTATTATATTGTCGCCCCCTAGCCTGAGTGGCTTGACTTGAAGGTTTCAATTAGGAAGAGGAACTGAAAGGAGTCAAGTATCATCTTTGGTGCAATCCTGTATATTTATAAAGAACATACACAAAGTCCTCTTTCCCGGAACACAGCAAGAAGGGACAGTGGACAGCTTCCAAGCCAGCCTTTCCGGCAAGTCTTGGGTGCAACTGAGCTGTGCCCCTCTGCTCCATCTCAGCCTCCTATTATGCCTGGTGCTGTACAAAAAAAAGACCCAAAAGACAGCTCCTCTCTTAGTTAGCTTACAAGGCATTTTTACAAACCCCAAGATGCAGCATCTAGCTACAGTTCCATAGCAGATCCACCCCCTGGGAGAGCTTTTGAGGGTCTGATATGACTGTCATGCTTTCTCTGCATGGCTCAGACAACAGTGGCTCATGGTCTACCACTCTTATGTTCATGGCACACACACTGAGAAATTAGATTAGAAAAATAAAATCCTTTTGCTGGATGGTTACAACATAGCTACTTTATTTCATAGAATTCAGAATGGTAACACATAAGGACCCCAAAGCAGAGGGACAAAGGAGGCTGCTTCCTAACCAGAGACACTGAGCTCACCCCACCTAACTCTAGGCTAGCTGTTCTTTACCCCACATAACTCTAGACCGATAACAGCAGAGGATTCAGACCACACACTTGCCTACAGAGCCACCTAGGCTGCAAGCAGGACCAGGAAGACCCCGGTTAATTTAAAGTGACAGCTTACAATTCTAACAGTTTTCTATACTCCACCGGCGCAGCTAACAGAAAACAATACATACGTTCAGCACCACAAGTAACGGCAGGTTCATTGGCCTGGTGGAAAACTCCCTTAGAGATTCACAGCGTAAAGAATGTGTGCGCACACGTGCGAGACCAGTGACTCCTGATGAAGTACAATGAAGACCTCTGGTTATTACAAAGTGGCTATTGATCATTTTGCTCCACTCCCTTCCTTCCCCAAGTTGAAACTCCATAGGGACCATACACAGGCCATGCATATTCATCGGGCTTCAGGCACTGGGGAATAAACCTGTCAGATCTCCCCTCTCCTAGCGAGGGGCACATCTATTCAGAGGACAGGTGCTTCTTGGATTCATCAGCCTGGCAGGAGGGATGTAGCCACAGAGGAGTGATCAGTATGTAGACTTCTTTCAAAGCTGCCATAAACCTCTGCCTGAATACAGCTCCCCTGGGCCCAAGCAATTCAAGCTAACAAAATCAAATGCATGCTGCAGTCAAGGCCAGGCAGGGAAAGGAAAGTTCTTTCAATGAATAACAATGGGAGGTGAAAGCGATGCCCAGGGAAACATCATTTTCCTGTTACTTCTCCTATCGAGTTCTTTGGTTTCTGGATTTGACATCCCTTGATGCCAGGGCGTGTACAACAGCTACTACATATTTCACTTGTCAGTGGGACACTGCTTCAGACAGACCCTCTGAAGAGCTCTGTGGAGCTCGGTAGCTTATCTCTATCACCAGCAGATGCTGGTCCAATAAAAGAGACTCTCTTAGGGCTGTCATAGAGTTTAAGGCCAGAAGGGACCATTGGAACGTCTGGTTTGATCTCTTGTCTATCACAGGCCACTACATTTCATCCAGTTTTTCCTCTATTACGCTCAATTATTTTAGTTTAGTTTTCTGAGGACTGAACTGTTTTTGTCTATGTGCCATGGGCAGAGGACAGGAAAGACGAGGCTCTGATGCTTGGACAGATGTCACTGACCTTTCAGAATGGGAGTCTACGTCCTATCTAAGATACTGGCTGTGCTCCATTCAAGTCAATGGTCAAAGACTCATTGCACAGAGCCAAGACTACCATAGGGTAATGCTCATCTGGGGGAGATAGAGCTTTCTCGGTGGCCAATCGCAGGCTGTGGAATAATCTTACACAAGAGCTAAGGACCGTCACCACCTTCCTCTCCAAGTGCCAAGGGCGCTTCTTCCATCTTCCTTTTCCAGTACAAGCACAGCTGGAAGATGCTCAGATACTGTAATGATGAGGGAGCTCCAAGAAAAAAGTCAAACCATGAAGGCTTCATTTTATTGTCATTTCCACCAGTCCAATCAGGCACAGCTACACTGTACACTGAGGTCAATGGAGTGACACAAGTGAAAGCAAGGGGCTTTGTACTCTCATCTCATGATGGCACTGGGAACCGCGAGTGCCGAGTGCTGGAGCTGGTCATTAGATTTTCATTGAAATATTTTCTCAACAAGAATTTTCATGTAAGTGTAAATTTTCCAGTCGGGGGAGGGAGAGAGAAGGGGTTGTGCTGGTTTTTTTTTTTGTTTTTTTTTCAATGAAATTAAGAAGAAAGACCTGCAAACACTTGATTTGCAGTAAAAGTCATTATGGTTTTGGTTTCAGTTTTAAAAACCAAATGTGTTTATGGAAAGCGGTTTTCAAAATAAAAAAGTGGTTCTTTTCCCACTAAAAACACCCAAAAAATGTTGATAGGAATTAGAAAAAACCAACATTTTTGGAAGTTTCCTTTGCAATATCATTTGTGTTCTTTTCATCCATCTACTTAACATTTTGCAGGAGGCATTCAAAGCCCTAAAACCATCTCGCCTTGAAATGTGAGTCACACAACACCAGCCTTGTTTCAGGAGACCCAAGAGCATGTTGGAACTGGGGGTAAGTGAAAAAAGGAGGTAACAAGGGGAAAGAGAAGGAGCAAAGGAAACGCCAAGCTAAATATCATGCAAAAGACCGTTCAGCTCTGTCAAATGGTGGAATAGGTCCCCTGGGAAATGAAAATCTCCACGCCGCTTGAGTCATTTAAGACTAGACTGGTCAAAACGGTGGTGACTATAATGTGAAAGATGGTCCTGCATTGACTGGGCGAGATAAGTTGGGTGACATGATGAGTGAAACTGGCTGATTTTTTTTTTTAAAAACCTTGATTCTCAAGTATTTTCACCAGCGAAAGAAAATATTTCAGAGAAATAATTTATTTGCTGAAAAATGCAGTTTCAGATCGACCACAACTATTTGCATATTTGGATCAAATTCAGTGACTAGTTTGGGCTAAAAAACTGACCAAGTGCAGCACAAAAGGTTTTAAAATTAATTCTTCATTCATCACTAATCTCCTTCTTTAAAAGTTTTCATAAAAACGAAACTAAAGAGGTTTCAGTCCGTCGTTGGCTGCATGTGCGGGTCTCTGTGTTCTGCACATGCTGATACAGCAGACTTTGATTAAACTGCCCAAGAAGACCATAGACTCCGTTCAGTGGCAAAGGCGCTAGGCCAGGTTTATTACCGACAAAGCCCTGTCCTAGCTCCCTGGATCAATGTCTTCAGTTACACTAGCACATGTATGTCCGTGACAATGAACCCACTCAGTGAGCTGCGGGACTTTCTACTCCCCCCTCAGCCAAAGACATCCCTCTCAATGACCCCTCTTTCACACACTGATACAAACAAGTTACGTATAGATGGTGAGCTATGCCTGGGCAGGGCGAAGCCAGAGGAAACTGGTAGAGGTCCATAGCAGTCCTGACGTGCAAAGGGTCGTCCGACCTGGGTATAGAGGCGAAAGACTAATCGAACCATCTAGTAGCTGGTTCCCTCCGAAGTTTCCCTCAGGATAGCTGGCACTCGTCCGTCTCAGCAGTTTTATCTGGCAAAGTGAATGATGAGAGGTCTTGGGGCCGAAACGATCTAAACCTATTCTCAAACTTTAAATGGGTAAGAAGCCCGGCTCGTGGCGTGGAGCCGGGCGTGGAATTGCCTAGTGGACCACTTTGGGTAAGCAGAACTGGCGCTGCGGGATGAACCGAATGCCGGGTTAAGGCGCCTGATGCCGATGCTCATCAGACCCCAGAAAAGGTGTTGGTTGATATAGACAGCAGGACGGTGGCCATGGAAATTGGAATCCGCTAAGGAGTGTGTAACAACTCACCTGCTGAATCAACTAGCCCTGACAATGGATGGCACTGGAGCGTCAGGCCCATACCCGGCTGTCGCCAGCAACGAGAGCCGCGGGGGCTACGCCGCGACGAGTAGGAGGGCCTCTGCAGTGCGCCTTGAAGCCTAGGGCGCAGGCCTGGGTGGAGCCGCCGCAGGTGCAGATCTTGGTGGTAGTAGCAAATATTCAAAGTTACGTATTGCCCCTCTGAGGTGGTTAGTTACCACCCTTAACCTTGTAGATGTTGGTTCAATCAAAACATCTCTACCCATCACCCCGTCATCCTGACCTTATCTTTAGCAGGGGTCAGTGTCTCCTTGTATAATCTTCGGGGAGTGTGTTTATACCATAACCTTGTATCGGTTGTTCTGGTACTACCTTTTTGGAATGTGTTTACGTGAATAATGAGTGCCTAGGGACTGCTTGCGTTGTTGCAACATCAGCTCTGTTCTTGTCAAGTTCATGCATCACACAGTGAACCTGCCAGCAGGCATCTGCTTTGTAACAGGGCCTGACTTCTGTTAACTTTGCTTTATATCAGCAGGGCCTGACTTTACTTCAGGCCTTAGGCCTCCTACCAGGCCCTTTATACCAGGCCTCATGTCTCTCTTTCTACTACATCAGCCAATCAGGGAGCAGAAATCCTGCCATGAGACTTAGGTGGCCAATTGCACAATGTGACTAACGAATAGTGATGATTGTTAGCAAACAGCTGAAAATTAGTTGTCCAAACTATTGAGCAAATGCTAACAGAATGATAGACAGGTTGAAAGGGAATGAAAATCAACTTGTAAATGATTCATGAAGCAAAATTGTGGGGGTAAATGAATAAGGAGCATTATTATTTACATGTACTGACCAGGAGCCCATTGTCAAGGCCAGCCCATGGGCAGCCAGCTCGCACTGGGTCAGTTACCAACTGGCTGTCACGAATTAGCCACAAGTAGCAACATCAGGGTCGAGCTGGGCCAGAATACCAGGAAATCAGGGTCAGGCACCAAGTTGAAAGCAGGAAGCGAGTAGCAGAGTCAAAGCTGAACCAGGGTCAGAAGCCAGAGTCTACGGTTCGCAGTAAGACAAAGTCCAGGCATTGTACCACTTGTTATGTTCCATGGCTCAGACAGCTCCCTGTAATGGCTTCCAGGTTTATATACTAGCATGGGCCAATGAGTGGGCTGCAAGGGGCTGCCACTCAGGTCCCAGTAGGCGGTACTTCCTGAAGTGTCTAACTTCACAATGCCCCCCTCCCCCAGCAGAAACATAGCCTGAGTTCCTGGTGTCAATGTGGCAGCATCAGCAGCCCTGTACTTCCATGGTCCCAGGTTCAAGACTCATAGACTTGAAGGGCAGAAAGGACCATCATAATCATCTAGTCCAGGGGTAGGCAACCTATAGCCCGTGTGCCAAAGATGGCACGTGAGCTGATTTTCAGTGGCACTCACACTGCCTGGGTCCTGGCCACCGGTCCAGGGAGTCTTCATTTTAATTTAATTTTAAATGAAGCTGCTTAAACATTTTAAAAAACATATTTACTTTACATACAACAATAGTTTAGTTATATATTATAGACTTATAGAAAGAGACCTTCTAAAAACATTAAAATGTATGACTGGCATGTGAAACCTTAAATTAGAGTGAATAAATGAAGACTCGGCACAGCACTTCTGAAAAGTTGCCGACCCCTAATCTAGTCTGACCCCCTGCATGTTTCAGGCCACAGAACCTCACCCACTCACTCCTGTAATAGACCCAGAACCTCAGGCTGAGTTAATGAAATCCTCAAATCATGACTTAAACACTTCACGTTACAGAGAATCTACTAATTTAAACCTGCAAGTGACCTGTGCCCCATGCTGCAGAGGAAGGTGAAAACCCACTGGTGCTTCTACCTATTGTGCAAGGCGTTATACAAAACCACACTCGCTCCTCGAAACCACTGACCGTCTCAGTATTCATACCAAAAAGCTCAAACAATTCTGCTAAGAAGCTGCATTTTCAAAAGACGGCACAGAATGCTTAGTTCTGTGCTAAAATGGGTGTGCGCTCGTTTAATTTATCTTTAATTGATAACATTTGGCTAATGAGGTTTAACTAAGTGCCAAAAAAGGGAATGGAATAGGCAAGGCAGCCTATCTCAGTGTGCAGCCACAAATTTCCCTCCTTAAGTGTGGTTACACCTTTGAGGGCGTCCGGAGCAAAGGTGTGCAAACACGTGGATTTCTTTTCAGGGTAATGGAACTACCCAATTGCCATTTTTTTTACGTACCGCTTTGCCCATCTCAGCCCCTAGATGTGTGCTTGACGTGCGCCCTTCAAAAATCCAACCCAAGGGCCTCATTTCCTTTTCCCCTTGTCTTTCATTCTATCCTTCCCTCCCCGCCTGCAACAGTGACAACGAAATGACTTCATCAAAGTGAGGAAGGAGGATGGCAGATCTTTCAGATGAAAGTGGACAGACCTGTGTGGATT
The DNA here is from genome assembly GCF_020497125.1 of Mauremys mutica. NCBI lineage: Eukaryota > Metazoa > Chordata > Testudines > Geoemydidae > Mauremys > Mauremys mutica. The sequence goes on from NC_059096.1 coordinate 10,580,440, forward strand.
CCGCAACCAAAGCTCTGCGAACATTCACTCAACCTGTACGTTAAATACTCTTCAGCGGTGCCCGCTGCACCTCTTTTGCATCCTTATGTGAGATTTCTTCTTGAATCCTTTGCCATAAGAGTTACATTCATACTACCAGGTGTGACGTTATTGATACAAGCTGGGACCATATAGAACATGGTTGCAACCAAAGTCCTGTAGTGGCACCAATTCTTATGTAAAGGGGGTCATATAAGGTGCCTAAGACCAGGTTATGGGTTGCTGGTTATGATTATGGTGTCTATATGTATGTATCATTTTGTAGTTAAAGTTATGAGTATTGCTTCTGTACTGTCTGTATTTCAAATTTGTGCTGTGCTTCTGGGTGACACCCCAGACAAGTTGGTGTTAGCTCTGCCTAGCCTGCTTGATGGCCCATTAAGGACCATCAGCTACACAACTGACCCATGGAGAGAAGGCAGATACGCCTTGTAACTCAGCAAAGTATGCAGGGACTTGCCCATGTGACTCCAGACTCCATTTTGCTGTAATTTTCCACAGTAAGAACAAAGAAGTGTTCTTACACCTGGAAAAGCCTATAAAAGGCTGATGCTTCGATCATCTTGTCTTCAGTCCTGCTTCTTACCTCTGGAGGAACCTTGCTACAAACTGAAGCTCTGAACAAAGGACTGATGACCCATCCCAGCTGGGGATGTACTCCAGGGACTTGATTTGAACCTGCAGTTTACTCCATCACTGCTACAAGCCTGAACTAAGAACTTTGCCATTACTGTATGTAATTGATTCCATTTAACCAATTCTAGCTCTCAGCTCTATCTTTTTCCTTTTATGAATAAACCTTTAGATTTTAGATTCTAAAGGATTGGCAACAGCATGATTTGTGGGTAAGATCTGATTTGTATATTGACCTGGGTCTGGGGCTTGATTCTTTGGGATTGAGAGAACCGTTTTCTTTTATTGGGGTGTTGGTTTTCATAACCATTCATCCCCAGGACGAGTGGCACTGGTGGTGATACTGGGAGACTGGAGTGTCTAAGGGAATTGCTTGTGACTTGTGGTTAGCCAGTGGGGTGAGACCAGAGTACTCTGTGTCGGGCTGGTTTGGTTTGCCTTAGAGGTGGAAAAACCCCAGCCTTGGGCTGGAACTGCACGTTTTGTCCTGAATTGGCACTCTCAGTTGGGTCCCACCAGAACCGCATCGTCACACCAGGAAAAACAAACAATACCATGTGACCTACGTAACTCTCGGCTACTCCTATACTATAAAGCCCAAACCTTCAAAATTCACAGGTCAGGCTGCCCCCACAAAATGCCTTAAAAATAACAAGATATTAAAAATAATAAATAGTGGCATTATTTTTATTTGTCTTCTGATTTCTGAGCCTTTAGGGTTGCACTCAGGTTGCAGTGTCAAACTTTTCTCTCCAACCACGAAGAATAGAAATATCCTTTTTTGTTGTTGTTGTTTTAAACAAAAGCTGAGTTTTTCACATAATAGTATGACTCCAGAAGCTGGAGCTTCAAGAAAAATACCAAATAGCATCAGGCTCATGAAATAATCACAACAGTTGGAAACGCTGAGTCAATAACACCTCAAATTTTGAATATCCATTTGCAAACTGCCCATGGAGTGAAACAAATTTGAAAAAAAGAAAAAGTTGAATAAATTCTAATTACATTTTTTTTTTTTTTAGAAAGTTGGTTTGCTGGTGGAGTGTTCTGTGAATTGGAAATAGGCGACATTTGTTAAATAAATGATCCATAATGAATCATGTACTCCAGCTCTAATAAGGTGAAATTCATCAGCGTGCAGAAAACAAGCACAAGGCCTGTGAGTCCTATAAACCCCATTTGGAGAGTTATGACTGAGACTTTAATGCTTCATAGATCTTGTGCTGGGCCTCAGCACCGGGGGGAATTTTGCCCATAACAAATACATAATTTCCAATGTCTTTTTGATTCACCTGTGGGATTCAACAAATCATCCCAAGGAAATTTATCGCCCGTCTGTTTGATAGAAAATGGGCGTTAGTGGGTGACTGTAGGTATCAGCGCAACGGAATCGCTGTTCAGTCACCTCTTTCTATAAGTATTGATTGTCTGAAATGATCATCAGAAACATTCGTTAAAAATTCAAAAGCCAGATGAATAGCAACGGGCATCCCTGCCTTAGATGGGCATTGACGTTTGATCTCAGAAAAATGAAGATGAGACTTTTTCCAAGACTCAGCCGTCCAATCAGCAAGCTTTATTATTCCCTCGGCTTTGTCTATTGGGGATCTGTGGGGATTTGACAGAGCAGTGTTACAAACAATTTACAGGCAGACATCCCTAGGCAGAGTGGCATGCTAGTGAGCGTCACCTGATGTTATGAACCTGCTAATTCGCAGAAGTGAAGCAGGCATGGAGTGACTTCGTTTTTATAGATTCACGGATTGTGACATCAGCAGGGGCCTTTAGATCATGTTTTCTGACTTCCTGCGTAACACAGGCCAGGGGATTTCATTCAGTTAACCCTGTTGTACAGTTGTACCAGTGCCAAATACGGCGGTAATATAACCTCGCTGCTCCTACTCCAGATTCCTCTGTTTATACATCCAAGGATCACATTAGTCCTTTTAGCCAGAGTGTCACACTGGGACCACATGTTCAGCTGAATACGCACCAAGACCTTTTCAGAGTCTCCTTACAGTCCCCAAGCGTGTAAGTATGGGCTACTTTCTATGTCCCTACGTGTATGACTTTCTAGTTGGCTGTATTGAAATACATATTGTTTGCTCGTGCCCATCTTACCAAGCAATCAAACCCACCATGCGTCAGTGGCACGCCCCCTTCATTATTTACCACTCTGCCAATCTTTGTGTCATCTGCACATTTGATCAGTGGTTTTATATTTTCTCCCAGCTCGTTGATAAAAATGTTACATAGTGGAGGGCCAAGAACTGATCCCTGCGGGACCTCATGAGAAAAACACCTGCTCGATAAGGAATCCCCATTTACAATTGCATTTTGAGATCTTTTAGTTAGCTGGGTTTTAATCCGTTCAATGTGTGCTCTGTTTATTTTGTATCATTCTTGTTTCATAATCAAAATGTCATGCAGTACCAAGACAAACGCCTTACAGAAGTGTATGTACATTACATCGAGAGAGACAATCCACAACTTCCTTTGGTAGTTTGTTCCAGCGATTAACCACACTTAACTGTTAAAAAAAAATGTCCCTGATTTCTAATTTGAATTTGTCTAACATTAGTTTCCACCCATTTGTTCTTATTATGACTTTCCCCGATAATTTAAACAATCCTTTTGTAGAGATATTTATACACCGTAATCCAGTGACCCCTTGATCTTCTTTCTGAGAAGCTAAAGAGGCTCCGGTCCTTTAGTCTCTCACTGTATGGCATTTTCAGTGTGTTGTGTGAAAAACTACTTGTATTAAACCTGCTGCCTATTAATTTCACTGAGGGACCCCTGGTTTTTGTACTGTGTGAAAGGGTAAAGAACACTTCTCCATTCACTTTTTCCACATCAGTCATGATATTATAGACTTCTATCATATCCCCCCTTAGTCATCACTTTTCTAAAATGAACAGCCCTAATCTTTTTAGTCTCTCCTCGTATGGAAGCTGATTCATATTGTTAGGTTCTATGGAGGCTGTAGGCCCTCCCAAGGTCCTCTGCAAGAACGAGGCCCACACACACTGTGAGTTATTGGCTTTAATGAAGGTAAAGTGACACACCCGCAACGGGGACCCCAAGCGTTGCTGTCACGGAGGCGGGAACCCAGCGCCCCGGAGCTCGGCCTGGTATGGAGTCCAAAAGCAAGCACAAATCATACTCATATTTATATAAACGGCAGCAAACCAGCTCATACATAATGCAATAGGGACTTTCCACCCTCCGGGGCTGCCCCCTTGGCCAACAGCCTAGGGGCTTTCCACGCAGCGGTTCCAACTGGTTACGGCAGGTTGGAACTAGCATGCCGTGCCCTACAGTGACCAGGCGCTGAGAAAGCGGAACTGCCTAAACTAGGCCGTAACAAAAATCTTCCGTGGTTCCCTGTCCTCCTACAATATCCTTGATCATCTTTGTTGTGCTTCTCTGAACCGTTTTCGGTTCCACTACATCCTTTTTGAGATGAAGCGACCAGAACAGGACACAGTACTCCAGGTGTGGGTGTACAATGAATTTATATAGTGGCATTATGAAATTTTCTGTCTTATTTTCTATTCCCTTCCCTAATAGTTTCTAACGTACTGTTAGCCTTGTTGACCACTGTTGAGCCCTGCGCAGAACTTTTCAGAGAACTATCCATGGTGACTCCAAGATCTCTTTCTTGGGAGTGAACAGCTAATTTAGAACCCAGCGTTATATATGTATAGTTGGGATTTTGTTTTCCAATGTGCATTACTTTGCACTTATTTGCTGAATTTCATCTGCCATTTTCTTGCCCAGTCACTCGGTTTTATGAGATCCCTTTGCAACTCTTTGCAGTCAGCTTTGGACTTAACTGTCTTGAATAGTTTGTATCATCGGCAAACTTTGTCACCTTACTGTTCGCCCTCTTTTCCAGATCATTAATGAATACGTTGAAAACTCTCAATGAGGTCAATGGGAGTTTGTCTAAGGGCTTGTCCACACAAGAAAATTAATCCAGAAGAAGGCAGGGTGTGAATTTAAAATGGATTAACTATTCCTGATTAACGTCAATAAAATGGAGTAAGAGTGTCTACACATGGAGTTAATCAGGAGTAGCTATTCCAGGATAGTACCCATGCAGACAAGCCCTAAGCTCGTGTTTGCGGTGGGAAGAAGAAAGCTGTCTGCTTTGTCATGCAGGGTCACATAGCCAGGGCTCCCTGCCCACACTGATCCTCCCCCATGAACCGTGTTGTTGATCACAGAGCTGTCTCAGCCGCCTAACCTGCTGCAGCTGGTTCTGGTGCTCAGCCCTGCGTCCTCTGAATATGAAGCTGTTAGAAGGCTTGACAGCCTCTGTCTTTGGAGTTATAGCTCCGGCCTCTAAGGAACCGTACAGCGTATCTGCAAACATCAGCTGTGTCAGGCATCTTACTCCCTTCTAAAGCTACACGCATTAGTCAGGCAGCAGCGTTTGAAAAGTCAAAGAAAACATTGTTAGGAAGGAGACCTGCGCTCTGCCCTGGGTGTCCCAGCAAGGTCATACACGCACCAAGGATGCCTGCTGCATGCCAGCCTTCCCTTGGTAGCACCTCGTGCTGGTGCTGGAGAAGCACCTGAAATCATGCCATAGATCCTTATAGCTCAGGAATGACAGGATGGGGGGGGACGCAGGCTGGGGCTACACTTTGGAGTTGATTTAAATGGATGGTAGAGCCCACCTAGTGTCCAGAATCACCCAGGGCATCACCCCCCAGGTAGGGTGACCAGATGTCCCGATCTTATAGGGACAGTCCTGATATTTGGGGCTTGTTCTTATATAAGCTCCTATCATCCCCCCACCCCCTGTCCTCATTTTTCACACTTGCTGTCTGGTCACTCTACCCCCGGGACAGTCACAGTCTGACAGTCCCTGGAGAGCAGCTCAGCAAGGTGTGAGAATAAATGGAATCCCCCCCCCCCGCCACCCCGACCCCGGCAGAACTCTTGGGTGTCACTAAGCGTGTCTCAAAACCCATCCCTGCAGCACAGCGCCCCCTAATGCCACACCGGGGCACTGTGGTTAGCCCCTTAGCATCATGCCGGGGCTCCGAGCACAGCACCGATGCTGAAGCTACAGCGCCCCCTACTGAGCACTCCATGCAGCACCCCAAGCACCAGGCTAGAGCAGTGGGGTCTGCACAGGGCAGAGCGCCCCCTACTGAGTCCCCCACCTAGATCCCTGCACCGCAGCACCCCCAGCAACATGCTGATTTATTGTCTCAGTGCAAGTCAGCAAGGAGAGCTCCCTCTAGTGAAGCAACGGTACTGCATTCTCAGTCCCACTTTACCTACCCACAAAGTACGGCAGGATGCTAAAGGGATCCCAACCCCACTGAGCATGGAGAAGCTCAGCTCACCGCCTCCCCGGGACGCTTGCTGCTCCAACCGGTGGAAGCTGCAACTTTGCCAGTGGCCTTTAATCACAGGGAAGTTTCTGTAGCTCTCCAAAAAGAGCCGGCGAAGTCGAACAAGGATGCAAGAGCTGGGGTTGTCTGCGCTACTTCCAGGCAGCTATTGAAGTGCGAGGAGAATGAGTCTAACCCTGAGATTAAACACCGCAAAATGCCAGCAGATAAGTAACAACTGTTCCAACCTATTATGCAAAGCGGGAGTTGAGATCACACCGGGAGACAGTTTAATTCCCTTTCTGCTTCTCTCCGCTCTCTGGCAAAGCAGTAGACAGCCCCGTATTATTTCTGTGTAAGGCCTGGCTGGAAAATTGCATTATTCAATTTAACATCTTTTTTCCCTCCTTTGCCTAATCTCTCTGATTCCAGCTGTCACTCGCAGGCATTCTGCCCTTGCATTTTGGGTGCCCAGTGAGTAAAATCTGGTTTAATGGGATTAGCTGCGGTCTGATAAGATAGATCAAAGGGATGGCAGGAGCTGATTGAGCCTGATTTAAATAATAATAATAAAGAAATCTCCTATTTACAGTAGACGTGCCTGTTCGTTAATGTCTTAATTCTGTTAAAGCCCCGTGGTAATTGTAGTTGTCTGTAATGAGCAGGAAGCTGTGAGACTGCGGAGTTCAGTCATTAACACAGATGAATTAGGATGAATTAGGATACCAACCGGGTCTTGCAGAAATGCTCACAGCAGGCCTGGCCAGCCATGCTCATCAGTGGATGGTTTCAATTGGACATGGACTTTTTCACTGCCCACCCACCAATGTGCCACAAAGGGAAAAAACCGGCTAACCGCTCTCCAGGTTTGTTCATTGCTGGTTCTTTTCAGCAGTGCATAGAGGAGTCCCAGCTGCACAGATACTGGGCCAGAGCTATTCCGTGCCCCAAGGAGCTTGCAAACAGAGCTGGTCAGACAATGGATTTTCCACCCCACCAAAAAAAAAAAAAAAGATTTTGATTTTTTTTTTTAATCCCAAATCAGGACAAAAAGCCCACATTGTGAATTTTTTGACAAGACAAAATTCGGGGTGGGGTGGGAGTGGAGAGATCATTTGGGGTCAACTGGAACATTTTGTTTTCACAAGTTTGAAATGTTTTGTTTCAATGTTGACCCTTCTGACAAATTGGTTTCGCTGAAATTTTGCATGAAAAATTGTTTTGCGACACAAACAAACAAAAAAGGCAAGTTTTCATTCTGCAAAGGCCAAAATATCCCCCACCCCAATATTCTGTCAAAACACTATTGCACCAAATGTGAAACAAGTTCATGAAAAAAAGCAGTTTCTTCGGAGCAACATTTTCCAATGGGAAACTATTTCGATGAAAATTGTCCAACCAGCTGTACTGACGAGCTAACTTGACAAAGGTAGTGTCATTACCAAGAGGGGATGTGCTTGGCCAAGGTGCAAGGGTCAGAGCCATGGACTGTATTCAGGCCGGGGCCTGCTGTATTAACCAGAACCACAGCCTCTATCAGCAGAGCTTTAATCTTTTAAAAAAGAAAACATTTCCCCCAAAGAATATTCTGTTTTATTTGGAGAGAGAGAAAGCAGGAGACAAGAACAATGGTGCCTGGCTCTGTTCATCCACAGATCTCAAAGCACTTTACAAAGAGGTCGGTACCATGATCCTCATTTCCTGCATAAGCAGGGACTTGTCTGGGATTCAGTCTGGGACCTCCAGAGCTAAAAGCACAAACTGCGGTGACTTGAACTGGGTCTGGAGCAGGCTTCTGTGGATCAGGTACAGAGGGACTAGGGTGACCAGATGTCCCGATTTTATAGGGACAGTCCTGATATTTGGGGCTTTTTCTTATATAGGCGCCTATTACCCCCTCACCCCCGTCCCGATTTTTCACACTTGCTGTCTGGTCTCCCTAAGAGGGGCACCTGTTACACACTCACCAGTGGGACGTATGTGGCACAGACGCCTTGAGGAACGGCACAAGGGGCAATACCAGGACAGAGCCGTCATCCCGCTCATGTGCAGCCCCGTGTCCGATAAAGCACCTGTGAGGGCTGCATCAGAGCAAAGTGTAACCAGGCCCAGGAGGGGTTGAGCAGGGCACTGCTGTTCCCATGGAAGGTCAGTTTATGCTCCAGTGAGGACGTGTGTGGACCGTTCGGTGCGATGTTCCGAGTGCCGGGCTCGTGTCCTCAAGGAGTCATGGGCATATTTTGGGCGGTGGGAGAGGGGTATTGCCCTCCCAAACTGCATGCCTCAACCAGGAGTGGAATTACTGCCCCCCCATTCATGGCCCCAGTGACCTGACTGGAGCTGCTCCCATCCTCAGATATAGCCATTAAATGATGCCTGTGGTTAGAGTTCTGGGCTAGAACAAGGTCTGGGCTCACATTCTGGCTACTAACTTCCTGTGTGATCTCTCAAGTGCTGGGTTAGTGTCCTGAAGTTCCGGGCTGGAACTTGGGCCAGAACAATTTCTAGGCTAATGTCCTCAAGTGCTGGGCTAGTGTCCTGAAGTTCTGGGCTAGATTTCTGGGCTGGAACTTGGGCCAGAATGAGTTCTGGGCTAATTCCCTAGTCATTCACCCATCCTGCTCCAAGATGAGCTATGAAAAGCAAAGGCACCCAAACTCTGTGGTCATTTATGGCCATTTTGATGTGAGGCTCCAATCCTTTGAGGTACAGCACACCCGGGGCCAGATTTTCAAAGGGGTTTAAGTACCTGAAGATGCAAATAGGCACTTAGTGGGGTTGACAAACGTGCCTGTGCAGGTTAGTGCCTAACTCCCATGGACTTCAACAGGAATCAGGTTCCAGACTGCACGGTGCTGAATTATTCCGAGCCCCGGATTTGTGAGGATCCAAAGAGCACCAGGGATGTTAAGAGAATGATATTGAACAGCCCAGGACACTACGTACAGCTGGCCAGGGGAGCGAGCGAGAATCTGCAGCCTCCATCCGCCCTCCAGCAGTGGCGGCAACTTCTCCAAGTTAATTGCTTTGTCCAAAAAATAATTCCCTGAACTAAGTGATTTCTTGTGCAGACAAAAAATATTTGCTGATGAAATGTTCCAACTGTCCCTCTGGCTGCCAGATAAAAAAAAATGGATTGTGAGGGAGGGAAAAAAAAATCCAGCAAGCTCACAAAAATTGAGACGTGCCGCTAGCGAAGGCACCAGCATCCAGCTGCCTGTGTGTGTAATTAAACTCGAGTCCATCTCATTGAGATGCAGGAGGCATTTCTGCGGCGAGGTTCAATGAGGAGCCGGCGATGAGAAGCCAACGCTACAGAAATGTCAAAATTAACATGAGCCAAAGGAGTGGCCTGGCTGTAGCTGGAAACTAAGGGAGTTAGGAAGGTTTGGGGAGGAGAAGGTGGCATATCCATGCCACGGCCGTTCAGAGGTGCCCTCTGCAATCAGGCTTTTCGTCATGTTGGGAAGCTGCTTTCAGGAGAGGCATTGTCACGATAAAAAGCCATCTGTATTTCCAAGGCACCTTCTTCCCCAGTCCAGTCACATTCCCTTCTCGCCAGCTGTTGTTTTTGTCCTAGTTGGGCCTGTAATGTAAAAAACAACGCAACTCACGCCATAGAGCTAACATGCTGTTTGCCGCCATCACGCGGCTGGCTCTGTTCCTGAGTTGTAGCCCTATCCCCTACCCTGGGGCTGTCCTGTCTATTCGATTGCGAGTTCTTGGGGACAGGGATTGTCTGCTCCTCAGAGTTTATACAGCACCGGGCACAATGGAGCAGCGGTCTTAGCTGGTCCCTAGGCATTACCATAATAAATAGGATTATTATAATAATGACCTGCTGAGGTGGTAGCTCATTAACTATATCACTGTAATTGTCGGGGATACGTTCCCGACTTACACAAGCATTCCATTCCGGAACACCTTGCGTAAGTTGAATGTTGCATAAGTCGGGAACGTATCCCCGACAATTACACACACACACACACACATACAAAAAGCTTATGGAACTTACGGAACTCTTTCCATAAGTGCAGATCTCCGTAAGTCAGTTTTGCGTAACCCGGGGAGCGTCTGTAATTAAAGCGGTATGACCACACCCTAGTGTTGATGTAGTTATACTGGTAGAAATGTGGTCATAGGTTAGTCTCCTTCCCATATAATAATAGCTATACTGGTATGAGGCACCTTTATGCGGTGTGACAGGGTCAGGCCAGATGGCGACAAGAGAGTGGTCAAAGGTAGATACATTAGCTCCAGGTTAAGCAGGTCCCTTTTCCCTGGGTAAGATAACAGGGACTATTCCGGAACACTCAGGAACTTTCTAGAACTAATTAAGGCAGGCAGGCTAATTAGGACACCTGCGGCCAATTGGGAAGTTACTAGAATTAATTAAGGCTAATCAGGACACCTGGTATAAAAAGGCTCTCACTCCAGTTAGTGAGGTGTGTGTGCGTAAGGAGCTGGGAGTGAGAGGATGTGCTGCTGGAGGACTGAGGAGTACAAGCGTTATCAGACATCAGGAGGAAGGTCTGGTGATGAGGACAAAGAAGGTGTTGGGAGGAGACCATGGGGAAATAGGCCAGGGAGTTGTAGCTGTCGCGCAACTGTACCAGGAGGCATTCTAGGCAGCTGCAGTCCACAGGGCCCTGGGCTGGAACCCAGAGTAGAGGGCAGGCCCAGGTTCCCCCCAAAACCTCCCAACTCCTGATCCAACACAGGAAGATCTCTGAGGCTAGCAAAATCCACCAATAAGCGCAGGGGCGGCTCTAGATATTTTGCCACTCCACACACGGCAGGCAGGCTGCCTTTGGCGGCTTGCCTGTGGGAGGTCCCCGGTCCCGCGGCTTCGGCGGACCTCCTGCAGGAGTGCCGCTGAATCCGCAGGACTGGGTACCTCCCGCAGGCAAGCTGCCGAAGGCAACATGCCTGCCGCCCTCGCGGCGACGGGCAGAGCGCCCCCCGTGGCTTGCCGCCCCAGGCATGTGCTTGGCGTGCTGGTGCCTGGAGCCGCCCCTGAATAAGTGCAGGACCCACCAAGATAGAGGAGGAACTTTATCACAGCGAGTGTTACTTCGTTCACACTTGGGATTGCAGTGCGATACCTGGACTGGTAAAAATAAATCACATCCGTAAGTGACATAGTTATACTGACATCTCTGGCCTTGTCTTCACTGCCTCAATTAGCTCTCTTGAGTGACCGTGGGCCCAACAGCCCTGGAGCTGCACAGCGAGCTTGGATTAGCAGTTGATTAGTTGGTGTCACTCAAGCTGCGGCATCCTCACTGCATTATTAGCTCCAGTGTCGGCAATGCTGGTGCTTCCACCGCCCCCGTCCCCCACCCCACCTGACGAGCCAGCTAGCTCAAGCTTAAAGCACCACTTAACTTGAGAAAAAAGACATTTGTGTGTGGATGGGCGTCGGGTTAGGGAGCCGAACTCCAGTTATAGTCTGAGCTAACCCTGCTGTGAAGACAAGCTCAAAGTGTCGAGCGGGTCTTAAACGGAGTGGTTTAGGGAAGTGGTTCTCAACCAGAGGTATGCGTACCCCAACTCATCTATGTACCACAGGCTACATAAAAATCACCAGCCAAGTCAGTACAGACTGAAATTTTCTACAGACGATGATTTCTGTATACTGCTCTATATACTGTACCCTGAAGTGTAAGGACAATAGTTATATTTCAGTCGGTTTATTTGATAATTATATGGTACAAAAGAGAAAGTCAGAATTTTTTCTGTCCTAGGGTGCTGGGACACTTTTGTGTGATTTTGTAAGCGAGTCATTTTAAATTGAGGTTAAATCTGGGGGTCTACAAGACAAATCAGACGCCTGAAAGGGGTCCTGTAGTCTGCAAAGGTTGAGAGCCACTGGTTTAGGGTCAACCCCCCCACACTCACCAGAACGTCGTTTACAAGCCCCTGGCCTCACTCCAGTTCCAAATGTGGCTTACGTCATGTGTCACTACGGGGAGCCTAGGGCTTACCTGGACCTGCTAACTCATGGTATAACTGTGAACTGCCGTGTCTTCACTAGGGTTTAACCTCGTGTTAATTACCGCCTGTTAGCTAAAACAAGGTAAGAACCTAGGGTTACGCCTACACTGGGGTGAAGCAGAGAGACTGAGGGGTGGAAAAAGAGAGGTGCATCAAGAAACCTTCTGGCTTAGCAGTTGCATGAACAATGAGTCCTTGAGATGTCTGTCAGTGGGTCTGAGGGAATCTCATTCATGCCACTTTTCACATCTCATGTCTGGCTCCGGCCTGTCCTCAGTGGGTTGCTCATGCTGGGGATGTCTTCACGGCCATCAGGAGGTGTGACGCCAGCATGTGTGTCCAGACCTGAGCTAGCTTGGATCGAGGATGCTTGCTAAAAATCGCAGTGTGGTTGTGGCGGCGTAGGAGGTGTCACCAGCTAGTCACCTGAGTACAAGCTCACCCGCAACCCTGGGTCTGTACTCGTGTGATTAGTCTGTGCTGTTACCCATCCCCTGCTGCTGTGACTTCACTGCTGTTGATCAAAGTTAGCTCAGGTATGTCCACTCGTGCTGAAGTCAGACCTCCCGATTGCAGTATAGACATACAGCCACATTTTTGACATGGGCATGAAGACGGTGGGTGAGGTACTATCTTTTCTTGGAGCAGTTTCTGTTGATGAAAAAGATGAGCTTTCAAGGTAGACAGAGCTCTTCTGTGTAGCTAGTAAGCTTGTCTCTTTGGCCAACAGAACCTACATAAGAGCATGGTTTTGCATGTCTGCCCATCCTGGTTAATAGCTTATGAACTTATCTAGTTCTTTTTTGAACCCTGTTATAGTCTTGGCCTTCACAGCATCCTCTGGCAAGGAGTTCCACAGATTGACTATGCGTTGTGTGAAGAAATACTTCCTTTTGTTTGTTTTAAACCTGCTGCGTATTCATTGCATTTGGTGACCCCTAGTTCTTGTGTTATGAGAAGGAATAAACAACACTTCCTTAACTACTTTCTCCACACCAGTCATGATTGTATAGACCTCAGTCATATCTCCCCTTAGCCGTCTCTTTTCCAAGAGGAAAAGTCACAGTCTTATTAATCTCTCCTCATACGGAAGGTTTCAGAGGGGTTGTTCAGCAAAAACAACGAGGAGTCCTTGTGGCACCTTAGAGACTAACAAATTTATGCCCAAATAAATTTGTTAGTCTCTAAGGTGCCACAAGGACTCCTTGTTGTTTTTCCTCATATGGAAGTTATTCCATATCCCTATTCATTTTTATTGCCCTTTTCTGAACCTTTTCCAATGTGTGTGTGTGTATATATATATGGGGTGATCAGATGTGGACGCAGTATTCAAGCTGTGGGCGTACCATGGATTTATATAGAGGAAATATGATATTTTCTGTCTTATTATCAATCTCTTTCTTGATGATTCCTAGCATTCTGTTCACTTTTTGACTGTTGCTGCACATTGAGTGGATGATTTCAGAGAACTATCCACAGTGACTCCAAGATCTCTTTCTTAAGTGGTAACAGCTAATTTAGACCCCATCATTTTATATGTATAGGTGGGATTATGTTTTCCAGTGTGCATTACTTTGCCTTTATCAGCACTGAATTTCATCTGCCATTTTGTTGCCCTGTCACTCAGTTTTGTGAGGTCCCTTTGTAAATCTTCGCAGTCTGCCTGGGACTTAACTATCTTGAGTAGTTTTGTATCATCTGCAAATTTTGCCACCTCACTCTTTATCCCTTTTCCCGGATCATTTATGAATATGTCGCACAGTGCTGAATATGCTGAATATATGAATATGTATGACTGTTGAACAGCACAAAAGCTGAGCTAATAAAATATATTATCTCACCCACTTTGGTTCGCTAATATCCTGGGACCCAGCATGGCTACAGCCACACTGCAAACAACAGTGGGCAAAAGCGGAACGGTGTTTCTCTCCCTTGAGGTCCTGGCAAATTAATCCCCGTTCTGCAAGTTCGTAACCTTGCTGCAGGCTCAGAAGGAAAAACAAGATGGGGAGATTAGCTGTGAGCCCAGCACAAGGATCCGCATCTTAATATTACTGGGGAAATCGCCAAGCACTTTGAAACAAGATTTTGAACAAACTAATCGGCAGTATTGGATTTTCAAGGGTTTAATTGGGAATTCTTGCTAATTGAGATATTTTTTCTGTTTGCAGCTCCCAGCAGGAGCTTCCAGTGGTGCTCGCCCACAGGTGGGAGAACATCATGTAGCTTGCAAAATCAATAAGAGCATAGCCAATTAAAACAAACCCCAACAGTTAGTGCCACTGTTTGGAATTGGAATTGGAATTGTTAATTACTAATAGATCCCGACATGAAGGCTTAAGAGCGATGCAATAGTCCATAGTCCAGTGTGTGTGTGTGTGTGTGTGTGTGTGTGTGTTGGGAGACAACCTTGTCACATCCTATCCTACCACATGGAATTCCCAGCTCCTTTGCCAGGGCAAAGCAACCATGTGCATGTGAACTCAGAGTGGGAACCACACCCCTTCATACCAAAGCCTTGCAGGACAATTTAACCGCAACTCGCTGCAGTATTCATAACACAATAATCCAGCGCCCCGTTCTGCAAGCTGCTGAACTCTTCCTGTATGGTGTAGAGATTGCCACTGCCTGATCCTTATCAAAGATTTCATGGTGGTTTGTGAACCTCCTCATGCCATGCCTGAAAACGCTAATGACTTCAGGGGGGACATCCAGGCTGCAGACTCTGGGCCATGTCACTTGATGCAGTGACGCGAATGTCACAGCTACGAAGTGAGTGTGTGGAACTAGCCACTCGTGCTCCAAAGGGCTTTACAAGCCAAGACCAATCACACGCTGATGCATTTCTCACTCTGGTACAAGGAGTGATGACTTTGGCCCAGATCATTACAGGTATTTTGGCAACTGACTTCGATGGGAGTTAGGTGCTTAAATACCTTTGAGGATTTGTCACTATCCTGCAAGGTGCCTGACAAACAAAAGGAAGTGTCTGTAAGGCATGCAATAAAGCAAGCAAGCAAGGAACACTCAGTAATGCCTTGTCAAATTGAAAAGTGTTGGGGGTTTCTTTGTTTGAAACAATGTTTTGTTTCAAAATTTTAGTTCGTTTATACTAAAAAAAAAGTATTAAAACTTTTAAATATGTCAATATCACACCAAACCCTCGAAAAGTTATCCAAACGAAGTGCTCCAATGGACCTATCTGAACTGTTTTTATCCGTTTGGTGAACATTTCCAAAATTTTGACTTTTCGTCCCATTTCAGGACGGGAAAACAATCGGAAATCTCGAAAACGCTCATGCGCCGGGAAACCCATTTCCCACCCAGCTCCACTGTCGGGTGCTGGGGCTGGAACTGGGAGGTTGGCTCCCATCTGCTGCCATAATCCACTGAGTGCAAACCCCCATACTGCTCAGCCCCTGCCTGCACGGCCTGCCAGCCCCAGCTGATCCGCTTCTATACTCGGCTAAAATAGCCGGGCTGCAGTGAGCTGCTCTCTGCTCAGTGCGGCCCTGGAACGTTTGAATGGACCAGCCCCTAGATACACTTCCCTTCAGGGGATCTGGGCCAAGGATCTGCTCTTTGGCCCTTCTAAGGGAGGGCAGCTGGGTGTGACGTGGTGCACAAGGTGCAGTCAGAATTGCTGCTTCCCAGCAGCAACACTTCTATGGTTGTGGGGAGGGGTCTCTCTCCATGCCAGGAGGCCTCCTCTCACAGCTTCCCCCAGGGCAGGGCAACTGCTGGTCACCCCTGACTCTGGGCAAATCACTCTTTGAATGAAACTCCCATCTGTGATACTTGGGCTGCTCAGAACTCTCCTTCCATTTTCCTTCCGGGATTTTCCTTTGTTTTCTTCCTATCCAAACCCATGTCTTTGGATTCCCGTTATATAGCTCAAGCAGCCTTTCAAGCAGCAATGCTACAGCGATGTGACCGCCGCACAGAGCGGAGCTGTCCCAGAGCCACAGGCAGCCACGATCCTTATACCTGTAGGAGCAGGAAGAGCCTTTATCTGTCTGAAGCAGCACAGAGTTGACAAAGGCTTTGGGAGGACAGCAGCTGCGGGTTAGAATCTCGCTGGAAACTCATCTGTGCAAGCCCGTTTCAAAGCCCCCTGTGTAATCAATTCTCTTCTGTCATCGGAATGACCGTGCCAATATTAGCCGTGCCCCATCCTTGGCCTGATTTCGACAGTGAAATTGCAGCTGCTCAGCAGTGGGGCTGGAGCGTCCTCTTCGGCGCCTGTGCCTAGGTCTTCCTGAGAAGGGCTTGTTGAGACTCCCGCTCGGAGACGGGGGTTCGCACGTGTATAATTGGCTACCGTCGAGCTGTCTGGCTTCCGAGACCGAGGTCATCCCAGGAGACGATAAAGAAATGCTGATCCGGGAGTTGCTGTTTGAATGGCTTCAGCCAGCGACATGTTTGTTTTCTTGAGTGAGTTTCACGCAGGTGATAAGGGCCAGTGAGACCCAGCTGGATAATGAAGACATCTCGTTATGCATAGAAAAGCTTGAGCATCGGCAGGGAAAACTTCCACTGAATAACCTGGCCAATGTGCTTCAGCCCTGGGGTACAGGATAGCCCCCGGCTAGTCCAGGCCTGGGCTACCCGCTCCCAGCTCTGCCAATGCCCCTCAGCCCTGACCTGCGGTGCCCCCTGCTAGCCCAGCCCTGCGGATATTCCTCAATCCTGTCCTTCAGCCCTGCTGTTATTCTAGGCCTGGGCTCCCCACACACTGCTCCTTTCAGCCCCCTGTGACACCTTCCCTTCCCACTGGCCCCTTCACTGCCACTGCCCAGGCCAGGGCCTTGCCCCGAACCACCCCCTGATCAGACCTGGGCCCCGGCTCCCAGACAGCATCTTCCCCCAACTGTCCCCAGCCCTGCTGCTATCTCCACACCCGCTCCGCAGGTCGGTGCTGCCTTGTGAACCCCCAGTTAGTGCTTCCCTGGATCACCCCCTCTCCTCTCCCAGGCAACGGGTGTTCCCACCCACTCCTCTGGTGCGTTCCCTGCACCTCCCCTTCGGAATCCACGGGCAGCATGTCACTCATCTTCCCTGGTCTCTCTGGCCAGTCCCATCTCCGGCTGCCCCTCCCGGCCACTGGTGCTACTGGTCCCTTCCCATCTGTGACCTGCTCCCTCTTGCTACCCTCTCCACTCCAGCATCTCTTCCCAAAGGCGTTCACTCAGCTCCCATTGAATGCCCCAGCGGGCAGATTAACCCAGCCCCAGCTGGTAAATGGTTAATACTCAGTAATTACCAAGGGCACTGCAGCTTTCAGCGGTGCCGTGGAGATCGACGAGCAGGCCGTCTCTTCCCCCGAGATGATCAGCGCCAACGCAGGGAGCTGCACCCTTTGTATTTTAACAGTCGGCCCCGGTTCTGGGATGATGCCGTTTCAGCGCATCCCAAACCTGCCGTAACTTCAGCGCTCAAGAGGGCGTTTGCACGCTGCCTGGCTGAGCATCGTTTTTGGGTGCCAGCCTCCAGACCCAGCCAACGGTGCATGTTTATTGATAAACCCCGATGCAGCAAATGCTAGCCTGAATCCCTTCCCCTCCCCCTTCGGCCACCTCATCCCACCGGGTTGTTCCCTCTGCCAGAGGAGGGGCCCCTGGTTCCTGCTCGCTGGGATCCCGCTCTTCACTCCTGAACTCACAGGGAGCTTTGCCACTGACTGAGGGGAGCGACGTGAAGGCGATGGGAGCTGCTGGCCTTGCTGGAGGGGGCCGGGCATCGAAAGAATGAGACGTTGTTGTCATGGCTTCGCCCAAGGCATGGAGCATCTGCCACCACCACTGGAGAGGAACGTAGGCAGGAAACCTCTACGCTCCAGGGACCTCTGGGCCGGGGTAAGCCTGGGATTTCTGCAATCTACAGGGGATGCTTAGGAGTGATGTGTGCCCCTGGCTTCCCGCTTGCCAGCCAGTCTCTGCCAGTCAGCAGCCCCCCACTCTCCAGGGCTTGGATCCCTGCTCCCCACTCCCAGGGCGGCGACCCTGCCAGCTGTCTGAAGCACTTGTGGCCTCTTGCAGAGCTTAGTTTGTCAGCAGGGGTCACGGGGGGCCAGCGAGCATTGGACTAAGGTCGACTGTGGCGCCTTTGAGAACCCGCCGAGGGACAGGCGGACTGGGAGCAGGCTCGAGGGACAGGCCCCTCGGAAGCTCGGAGGCAGGGGCAGGTGACTCGGTGAGGGCTGCAGGATGCGGTAGGACCAGGGAAAGGCTGCAGGGATTCTAGAGAAGTCTGCAGGGCTGGGGATGTCAGTGCAGCTGCCTGCCTTGGGCTCTGCTGGCGGCCAGATCTCCACCAGCGGATGGTGCGGCACTTTGGAGGGGGGCCCTCAGACCCCTCCCTGGAGGCCCTGACACCAGGGTTGGGTGCAAAAAATCAGCTCTGGGCTTGACGCAGGAACCCCTGGTCGATCTCCTCCGGCTTCTGTTAGCCCAGAGGTCAGACAGGAGGATCAAGTGGCCCGTTGGTGCCCCCCGGATGTCTCCTGGATCTTGCCCCCGGATTTCCCCTGGCCCCACCTGGAGAAGAGAAGTTCTGTTTCCCTGGAGGAAGATGCCGCTGCACCTCCCCGCACTATACGTGGGGTAACCCTGACACCGGCTCCGGGCTGGGGGTGCGTGAAGACCCTGCTGCGTCTGCTTCCCATTATGGGCTAGAGGGAAGCTGCTGCTGCCTCCTGCCCAGTCTCCTCCCGCAGGATGCTGCTGAGTTCATCCCCATCCCTGCCCTGCCGCCCCCATGCTCTGAATAGAGCCCGGGATAGAATTCGCTCGACTGGCCCCGGCTCTTGGTCCGATCGCTAACTGGGGCCCAGGCCTGGGAGATGCTGACTCCTCTCAACTCCTCAGTGCATTTTACAGGCTCGAGCCTGAAACACTCAGAGGTAAACGCCTGGGAGAGACCCGGGTCAGTGCGATCAGAGCCAGGCTCAAAGGTCAGGCTGCCTGTCAACAGCCAGAAGGGCAGCTTTGTGGTTAAAGCACTGGGCTGAGAACCCGGAGAGCTGGGTTTAGTGCCTGCCTCTGCCGCCAGCTGACTCTGAGCAGGCCCTGGCCCCTCTCTGTGACTCAGTTTCCCCGTCTGTTAGCAGGGGGTTTACACGTGATACTCGGTTGGTGAAAATCTAAATGTAGAACTCACAGCCTGTTTGGGGTTTGTGCCCTGGTTCTTATTAGCCTGCCCTGAGGCTGGTATTCACGCTCGTCAGCCCCTGCAGGTCAGTTGCCAGCACCCCTCGCGGCAGTGCCATGGGGCTGGGAAGTCACGGGCTGGGGGACCGGGCTGCGTGTCTGTTCCCAGCATTGCCCAGAGCCCAACAAAAGTCTTTTCCAAGCTCAAAATACAGTTGGCATCAGTCCAGTAGATGGACAAAGGATTTGAGTGGGTTCGTTTATTACCCAAACTGAGTCTGCCAGTACTTGCTGAGAGAGAACAGATGGGCCAGGGGTTCGTGTGGCAGCATTTAACCGACAACAGCTGGATTCAGTGCCCTCTGCTGCTGGAGACCTCTGGACGAGTCATTCATGCCTCGGTTCCTTTTGTGCGAAACAGGGGTAACAGCACTGCCCACCCTGACGGGTGGTGTGAGGCTAAATGTGTTAAAGGTTGTAAGGCACCGACATACTGTAGTCATGGGAGCTAAATAAATACCCAGGATTAATCGATTCACAGCTGCACGACCTTTGTCAGATTTTCCTCAGTTAAGGAATCCAATGACACTGTTTTCTGATCTTATTTCATCCACCCAGCTCATAGATTCCGCTTTATGTAACACGTTGTTAATCCATGGAACTCATGGGCACATGATATAGAATCAACGATTTTCAAGTCCCTTCTGACCTCCTGCCTACCACAGGCCAGAGGATCCCATTGAATGATTCCTGCTTTAAACCTAGTAACTCGGAATCTCTCTTTTAATATCCATCAAACATGAGCACTTTACAATGTCTTTTCAGTCATGCCCTCCTTGAAAACAAACCAGCAAGGATTTATACAGATCATTGCTTCTGTATTATCTGTGGGTGCTGAAATAACACTGATTGTCCATTGGGGATGCCTGGGTACTCCTTTGCTTTTGTATAAATCTGTGGAAGTTAGTAAGCCACCTACATAGATTATTTTTTTAGGCAGGTTTATCTGGAGTGTTATAGACATGACATTGTATATAATAAAGACTCACATTTTTTTTAACTTCAGGGAGTTATGGGGATTCATCTTAAAAAATTCCATTGTCGGTGCTGCATATTTACAGTACATTCATTCCACTCTGTATTGCAGCCTGCTAGACACAGATCTAGTCTCTGAGTGCCTTTGGGTTTTGAGACGAGAGCAACAAAGGAAACTTTATACTAAACATAGAACCATGCAGTTGCTAGATTCAATTCTTTTCGCACATGCCAATCTTGAATTGCTTTGCCAATTTGTCCCCTTTTCTGTGCTGCAAAAATCAGCACCTGGGAGGTTGTGTTATTTCCGCAGAGCTTATAAAAGGGAAAGGTTGGAAGAGATGCTTCAGAAAGTTGTTTTTCTGCTTCTAGGGTGCTGAGTTATTACAGAGTTGGGCCCTGTTACGAGACTGCCCTGTGTCTGTTTATAGGTAAACAGTTAATGGATATGGAGCAATTAGATGATGCTCAAGAATATGCAGGGTTGTTCTTGGGTTTTGGAGGACCAAGAAAACTTCTTGTGCACTGCAAATGGCTTCCTCTGTGAAGTTCTTTACATCAGTTCTTAGCGGTCCCAAGCTGTGGAAGCTGGCTCTCGCTTCGGATCCAGAAGCACTTGGTTCAGCGTTCTGCTTTGCCCTAGAGACAGGCAGAAGCTGTGCAACTCCGATTTGGAACCAAATGTGCTCGCAGTATGAGGAGTGGGATTGGGCAGTTCCGAGCTGATGGTCAGTCTCCAGCACATTTCTCTTCTGTTTAATCACTACCAAGGTTGTAAAAAATGGGGATTGACAATCACTAACCTTCATGTACTTCCAGAACTGAAGCCAAATGGATCCTTTCCCGAGGGTTCGGAAATATCCATGGTCATTGAGCGTGTTCTCATCGCTGGGTGCTGGCTGGGAGGGGAAGGACACAGGGTGTGCTCTGAATCGCACAAGAGACCAGCCAGTTTGCTGGCCCAAGAGGTTTAGGGTACGTCCACACTGCAAATTACCCACTTAATCTTTCAGCAGCAGCATCTACTAGTAACTCCCCCACTGTATGTTCCCTGTTTGTGGATGGAAACACTTGCAGGCAGCCTATTAGGCTTTCACAGAGCAGAGAGTGCATCCATTGATAAATGAATAGCTCAGTGGTTTGCGCATTGGCCTGCTAAACCCAGGGTTGTGAGTTCAATCCTTAAGGGAACCATTTAGGGATCTGGGGCAAAAATCTGTCTGGGGATGGGCCCTGCTTTGAGCAGGGGGGTTGGACTAGATACCTCCTGAGGTTCCTTCCAACCCTGATATTCTATGAAGGGCTCCTGTCTGGCTTCCACTGCGGCTGCTTTGTGAGGCTCTTCTGGCAGCCAGAGAAGCTACTGATCCAACCCCCTGAAGATTCCCCAGCCAGAGCAACTTCTGTACAACCTCAGCTCATCGTCCTCCTATGGGAGCGGTGTGACCAGAGTCTCCTGTCTTGGCATTCCCAGCCTGCTGGAACAGGGCCTGCGGGCAGCTAAGTGTGAATTGGAGAAGCACTGGCCTTAGGAGAATAGGTGTGGGGAGGTGGTTCAAAACCTACTTCTCAGTTCAGCAGAGACCTGTTAGGGGCTTGGGCCACCATCTTCCACATCCGAGGTGAGTGCCCTGACCCCCAGCCTGCTGGCTGTTACCGGGTGGTGTTTCTCCAGAGACTCTATCCTGGCCTTGAGGAACCTTCCCAATGAACGTTTGGTTTAATCAAATTGGCATTTTCTGACCTAAAACACTTTCCGACCGGCTCTACCTTTCGTTGGTCTCCCGTGAGCCCACTGCTTTGTTCGGCAGACGCCTTAGGCCATTGCTTATATTCAAGGCTGGTTTTGCAGTAATTTTCCAGAATTTTCAACCCTTGCTGCCTGTCGCCCCTCGGGAACAGATGGCCCTTGATTTTGATGTAGCGATTAAGTGCTTAGTAATTAAATATCACAGCAGCTCCCTGGTAATGACACTTAGTGCCAGGAGGGACACTAAAGAGAATTAACCTGTAACCTGTCAAATATAGACTTCATGCTAAGGCCAGTGGGGAGGACAAGAGTCACCACTAAGCTATGCCGCTTCACTGTGTTTCCCCATCTGCCTACATTCATATGACACAGGATCTGCTATGCAGACAAACAGCACCAAGTCTTACACCGTAAATAATGTGCATTTCCTTGTTAACAATAACAATGGCTAAACCTCCCATTGTTCGCTCAGCTTGGCTGGATAGTGGGTGTAATTACAGTGGCTTCACTTTTCTCCTGTATGTTCCCAAGCTCTCTGCCTGGGTGAAGACACAAACTGCAGTCATCCTGGCTGTGGGTCACAGCAGAGACACACTTAGAACAGAGGGGCTGGATCATCTAACTATACTAGCCTCTGACTGTGGCCAGCACCCGCTGCTTCAGCAGAAGGTACAAGAACACTGAAGAAGGCAGTAATGAGATAACCTGCTCCCAGGGACTGTCTCCTCCCAACCACACTGTGCTCTCTACCAGAGACTTTACTTTTGTTCTTTCTTTTTCTTGTTTTCCTTAATCTAAACCCAAAACTATTTCAGAGGGAAAGGACAGGTTTCACCTTATGTGTGGGAATGGAAGAAGCAATAAGAGGATGCGCATCTGAAGCAAAGCTAAACTTATCTGCAATACTCTGGTGTAGAAATTTTAAATGCCCAGTGCCCGTCGGTTTCAGCTTAGGTTGGAAATAGCACGACAGTGCCAGGTTCCTGCGATGCTGCTTTCTTCCTCCCACCAGTCTGCCTATGAGAAGGCTGTAAGAGCCGTTCAGTCACCATGGCTTATTGGCCTGTCTGCTGAGACTGCCAATGGCAGTTCTTCAATACGAAATCACCAGTTCGCCATTACACAGACACGAATGAACCCCCATCAGTGGGGAATACGTTTTGTCACTATCATCTGGGACTGAGTTCATACTGGTGACTTAGAGTTACTGTAGTGCAATTGTAAGTGGGGGAATGATCCCGCTATTGTGGGGAACTTTCCTGGCTTCTGCACTACCCCGGTGAAGTGGGCTAGCGGAATTATCTGAATCCTCGCTCCCACTTCCTTTACCCAGAGGTCTCCCTGCCCTCGAAGCCTCCCCTTCCACTCTCCTCTCTGGCAGAGTCCTCGTAACCCCAACAAGGCTGGGCCCAGGATTCCTGGGGGGCTCGACCCCCAACCCTGCTGTGGTCACCCAGGACAGGGGCTAGGGTGTCCCCACTTCAGGGTACCCTCTCTGCACGGGGCACCGCCCTGACCCACTGATCATTTCATACAATTTAAAGCAAATACAAGTTGTTTAATTAACAATTAATTTTAAAAAAAGAATAAGGAAAAATGGGGCAGGTTAAAGGAAAACACATCACCCTGCTCTGTGGCAGGGAACATCACAAACAGTGTCACAGTCTGTTCCTTGCAGGTCCCAGGCCTCGTCCTCAGGCCCTGGCTGTGCTGCAGGGATGCTGCAGGTTGGACACTTGCAATGGTGGTGGCCACGCACCTCCGGGCTTTGGGTGGTGGAACCCTTCTTCCCAGCGTCAGCCCCCCGTTGGGTTAAGATCCCCCTCCCAGTCTGGCCTGCGTGGACCCTTGGCTGGGGGTGTCTTTCTGCGTTGGGCCCTTTGCTGGCTGGCCCCAGTTGCTGACTGCAGTGGGCTCTGTGGCTGCTGCTCTGCTCCCAGCACAGGATCTGCTCTCCCTGGCCTGCTTCTGCGACTCTGTCCCAACTCTGACCTGCTTCCTGGGCTGCTTTTCTGGATCTGGCCCAGCCCTGCTCCCCAGCTCAGCTTGAGCCCCTGCCTTCTCCTTAGCTCGGCCCCACTCTGACTGACCCAGGTAATTCCAGCTCACATGGAGGACGGGACCCCCCTGGCCTCCTGCCTCTCTGATTAGCCTGCCCGCCCTGTCAATCAGGCTCAGAGGCTGAGGCTGACCTGGAGCATTGGCTTCTCCCCAATCTTTGAGTGCTGGGAGCTAGCCAACCAAAACACCCCCACTGAATGTTAGTAAGGGGGTAACAGTCCCCTTACACAATGACCTAATTGCAGAGAAAAATTTGCAG
Organism: Mauremys mutica; assembly: GCF_020497125.1. Lineage (NCBI taxonomy): Eukaryota > Metazoa > Chordata > Testudines > Geoemydidae > Mauremys > Mauremys mutica. The sequence goes on from NC_059096.1 coordinate 10,604,716, forward strand.
CCCTTTGCTGGACTTCTCCTTGAATTCTTGTTTCCACTGGTGACAGATGGTTTACATCAAGGCTGCATCTGGCCCTGAAGAGGCAGAAAGCTAATCCATGCCCCTCCAACCAATGCAAAATCATTCCCGAGAGGAAACTCCCAAAGACTTTGCTTTCTCTCATGCACAACTTGCTACAATTGCAGGCGGTTCGGTGGATAGATAAGGAGAGCGAGTCAGAAAACGGAATTTCTGTTTTGTGGGAAATTGCAACATTTCAAAATCCGTTTTAATTCAAGATAGGAACGGAAAGTTTAACTTGTACATTTTCTGGCGGAATGGAAATTTCCCCACATTTAAACTCAGGAACAGCCAAACATTTCATTTCGATGTCAAATCATTTTACATCAATGTCAAAACATTTTGTTTCAAGGATGCTGAACTGTTTCATTTTGATAATGTTGAAACATGATAACATAATATAAAATATTAAATAGGATGTGTACCTAAAACTTACACAGTCAAAACAAACTGAAAGGATAAAGTCAAACTGAGACATTTTTACCGCAGTAAAACCCAACCATTTCAAGTCAACAAAACATTTTGAATCAACCTTAGGAAAATGAAAAGGGAAAGTTGACGTGATTCATTCTGACTTTTTCCCATTGAAAATGTTGTCAGAATCGACGTGTTGCCATGAAACTGGTCGATCTCAGCTAAACTGCAGTTTCTGATGAAAATTTGTTCCAATGAAAAATTTTTGACCATCACCGAGGGCAGGTCTACACTGAAAACGCTACGTTGGCTCAGCTGCACCAATGCAGGTGCTCCACTGTAGCGCTTAAGTGAAGACACGACAGCGATGGGAGAGAGCTCTCCCATTGGTGTGGTTAATCCAGCACCTTGAGAGGTGGAAGTTATGTTGATGGGAGAAGCTCTCCTGTCAACATGGTGCTGTCTACACGGGCGTTAAGGTTGATATAAGTGTTGTTCAGGAGTGTGGATTTTTCATACCCCTGAGCGATGTAGTTATACGGACATAGATCTGTAGTGTAGACCTGGCCTAGTAGGCAGATATACAGCCCAGGTCATGCTTTCTAGGTGGCTGATCCTGCTAGCACTCACAACCCTAAATAGATTGAACTAGTGAACGTTGGCAAGGCTTCTGTTCTAACCTGTTTGAGAATTCCGGTAAATGGAGCATTGTTGGCACAGAAAGCCCATACCGGGAGGTCCTCTTTCCCCCACACTGTGACAGGTGGGGTGTGAGCAATGTCTACCTTCTGCCTACTGCCTAGGGCCCTGTTTCCGGCAGACTCTTGTACCTGTGCCAGAGGTCCACCTAAATCAAGGGGGCTCCTTATGAATGCAGGATTCCACCCACACTGAGCTTCTTGTAGGATCAGGGCTGAGACAATACAGACCGAGCACCGAGGCTACCTCGTCTGTGCCACCCCTCCCAGAACCAGAGCCTTTTGATTCCCTCCAAAGGTAATAGAAACCCCTGTGTCTCTTTAACCAAGTGGAGTATGTTAAGGGCATTTTTCACAGCACTCTAAAAAACAGTCTCTTGAATGCATCAGCTAATCTCCTGCATATTTAAAGAGCTCCACACTGATTTGTAAGGGGAGCAATTACCCAGTGCTTCTCTCTGAAGGGCAGCCAGAACAATATACTGCCCCTTTAAGTTGGTGATTCAGAGATTCGCCTTTTCAAATTAATAGCCTGAAACAGGGCTGTGAAATTTACCTGCTGCAAAAGCAGCCTCAGGGACTGGTGTGGCGCCAGAATGCCACATGCATCTCCTCCTAGCCATTGGCTGCTTTTGCAAGGACTGAAAGCAGAGGCCGAGGGATGGCGGGGGGGAGGTTCCTGGTTAGTATTCTGCCCGTGAACGAAGTGAAAGCACAGTAGCGAGAGACATAGAGCGAGCGGAAGCAGGCCTGGGTGCAGAGACGTCTTGACGCAAAGCCTCCCCACGATATGTTGGAATCTTTCCTCTCACGTCTGGAGAGTTCACCAGCAGATCAGAGATTCAGCCCAGGGCCTGAGAAATCATTCTCCTCAGAGGCAATTACAGTGAACACTGATGAGATCTTCAAAACCAGCATGGCCAATTCGACAAACAAATTCAGGCAGAGAAAATCCATTCAGAGCCTGACATTCAGACTCTATTTATAACCCTTGCTAGGTTCTGGCAAATGGAACCAGACCTCTAAGACTGGCCACTGAAGTAAGGAGATGGGAGGCATGTTTGGTGGAGGAAGGTGGTCTTGTAGTTAAGATCCTGAGTTAGCACTAGGAAGATTGGGGCGCAGTTCCTCACTCCGCCACAGACTTCCTGTGTGGCCCATGGCAAGTCACCTATTTTCTCTGTGCTTCAGCTGCCTCTGTGTAACAGAAGGTTAATGATATTTCATTGGGCGCTCGGAAGAGGCTGATAAGGGTGATACGCGGACTGGAGTGGCTCCTGACCTACCTCAGGGCAGAGACCCCAAACTGGTAGCATGGTCTATAACTAGAGCTTACCAACTCAGTACCAAATGTGAACATCTAAAGCCATCCAGTAGTCTTACAATGCAGTCCCGGGCAGTCCCTTTAGACACTCCAGTCTATCTCGCCCCCCAGGCAGGCTGGACTAGGTGAGAAACAGTCACTTACAACAAAATCACAAAATAGTCACCTGGTCCTGAGAGACCAGTTGCTCACCCAGGTCGATTTGGATCCTAGATCTCACACCAAGGACAATGTTAGGAGCCAATTCTATAGTAAACTAACTCAAGGTTTGTTAGCTCTGAAAACGGAATGAGAGTTATTGAGAGGTTAAAGCAGGTACAATATATGTACAGGTGAGTCACAGTCTGTGATTCCAAATGGTCCCTGCGAGGGCGGCAGGCAGGCTGCCTTTGGCGGCTTGCCTGCGGGAGGTCCGCCGGTCCCCCGGATGCGGTGGCAATTCGGCGGTGGGTACTCCCGCAGGCAAGCTGCTGAATCCGCGGGACCGGGGACCTCCTGCAGGCAAGCTGCCAAAGGCAGCCTGCCGCTTGGGGCGGCAAAAAAGCTAGAGCCGCCCTTGGTAGCACAGACGTAGTAATCTGCCAGTTTCCCAGAAGTCTTTAGGGCTGCCCAGAGTAACTGGGTGAATCTCTGTCTTCTCATTTGGTTATTCTGCCCGGTTAGAATCCAAACAATCCAGAGATGAAGAATTGTTCTTTGTGTCCATATTTATAGCTTCTCACAGAAACAGTTCCCAGGCATGTCCCTTTTACATGGGTGTGAAGAGAAGAATGCAGGTAACAAGTCTTTGATCTTTGATCTCTCACACAATGATCATTTGCTTTCCCAGACCTAGGAATTAGCACTTTCCTGTTAAAATTCCTCATTTGCATTAACAAGGCTTCTTCCTCCTTTGATGGGTTACTTAGTTGTCAGGGTATATACCCTGCAGATGTTTGCTGTTACATTATAACATGGTGCAGAGACGGGAAAGCAATGCCGGCAACGTCCCACCAGTTTTTCATGACGTTTAAACACTAAAACAACAAGGAGTCTGGTGGCACCATCTTCAGATGTGGTGTTTTACCCACCAAAGCTTATGCCCAAATAAATCTGTTAGTCTTTAAGGTGCCACCAGACTCCTTGTTGTTGTGGGGGATACAGACTAACACAGCGACCCCCTGATACTTAAACACTAAACACATTATTATGCCTTTTACTATCTACTTCATACTATACAAATACACACATGAGCCGACCTGGCTTCCAGCTGTGAGTTTGTCAGTTCTCAGCTGACGCCTAGGCCTCGCCATAAACCATTACTGCTCAAAATAAATATTGTTCTGCCAGGAATTGGATTGGGATTCTTGATTTTAAAAGCCCCTACTCCAGGCCCCAAAGAGGCTTTACAGGAGCATTAAGCAGTTAACAAAACTTGGCAAGCACAAGAAAAGGACATGAAGGTGCCCAGATCAAACTGGGACTGGTGTAAATGTTTGTGGCTATTTAACCCCGTTGTTCCCCCGTTGTATATCCCCGTTGTTCCGCAGAGCTGTGATGTTAGGTCATGTAGTCAACACTGTGCATTTCTCATGGTGTTATGAGACTCCGATCTGTCTTTAAAAGGCTCAAGTGATGGAGCTTAAATATTGAGTTTGTGTCTACAAAGATACATCATGTAAAGCTGTAGCACATATTAAGTATCTCTGTTTGTTCAGTACCATTTCATTTCAGTGGTGAACCTAGACCTAAGACATTAGTGTGATGAAGACAGGACCTTGTGGGAGGGTATCTGTTGTATCAACCAGGCAAGGTACTAACAAACTTCCACAGGGCTTTATTTTTAAAGTGGAAACCTCTTTACCAAGCTGCTGCTGCACCCTCTGTAACTCTCACTCTGCCTACTCAACTCCTCCCCACTCTTCCTGTTTCCTCTCCTTTCAGAGTCCCAATAGCCAGTGCTCCCAATTCTAAACAACATCTAAACACCCCAGTATCTGAGGCCACCAAGTTCTTCCGCAGCGCTGGCTCCCATTGTGATCCACAGCAGATCAGATTCATCTCTGATTTACCAGGAGAAACAGAGAACAGGGTGGAGGATGTGTGGTGAGAAGCACATGCCCTAATCCTGATTCCAACCAGCCCTTTTTAAACACGCTACTAAGAATTGGAGCTGGGTGAATGATGTTCACTGGCAAGTCTGGAAAATATATTAACAAATATTCATTTTGAGTTAAAATGATTTTGGGGTAATATTTTGGTGAATTGAAAGTCAAAAAGGTTTTGACTTGAAGTGAATTGAAGTGTTTCAGTAATATTCAAATAAAACGTTGCTTTGACTCCGAATATATTGAAGGATTCACAAAACAGCCAGAGGAGGCAGTTCTCCTCTCATACACTTTACCCCAGTGGTTCGGGCACTTCCCTAGGATGCAGGACACCTGGTTTCAATACCCCCTTTGTCTGATGGAAAGAAGGGATTTAGAATTGGGTCTACTACATTATAGGAATGAGCTATGAGATGCTTTCTTGGGGTGCTGGCTCAGGCTTTCCTCGTGAAGCGGTTCCACTTTCTATGAGGACAGCAGAACCCTGTTTATCTGATCTAATTGGGACCGGGGCCAGATCGGATCATGACAAATTCGGATAATCTGGAGAACAGGAAAGTGCGAAGCTGCAGCACTGTCTAGCCGCCACAGGACAGATCACCCGCAGCTGGACCTGTGTGCGCTGGTTGTTGGGTTAATACGGAGAGCTGGATAATGGAGGTCAGATAAACGGGCTTCTGCTGTGATTAATTAGGCACTGGGACTCTCACATCCTAGCTGAGTGCCCTAAGCACCAGGCCGCAGAGCTATTCTCATTCTCCTTCTCTGGCCCAGTGACGATCCATGGACATCATGAATGACTACGAATGACCACTATGAACAGCAATGAATAGCCACTGATCCAGGGAAAGAGAGGAGCCCAAGTGAAAGGAGAGTCTGGCTGTAGTGGTAATTCCCAGCATGGGTGAACACACGCACATGCTAGCTATGCTTGAAAAATAGCAGCGCGCTGCCCCAAGTACGTATCTACAGTCATGGATGGGATTATACCTGGGTGGCTATCTCACACTGCTGCGGGCGCACCCTGAGAAACCCAGTGAGGTATCTGGAGAAGCTAGGTCTGTTGAGGTCTCTAGATAAGAGGGACCGATGTACAGACTGTTTTAAAACCCTTCTCCCCTCCCCTGTTAAAACCAACCACACTTTCAGCAGGAGAAGGATGTTTGGGTCACCGTGTACCACTGGTCATAGACTCCAGAAGGGGAGAACTGCGGATGCCTGAATGGAGTCAGACCTGTGGGGGATAATGGTTGATACACAGCATGCTGCAGCATCGGGTATGGGCTGAGACTAGGGGGAGACGACTGTGAAAATCCACCCTCAGATCAGTGAAGGCATGAGGCCTAATGCCTGAGAGGAGGCACTCAAAGACAGTAAAGGAGAGAGAAGTTCTGCTAACTCTGTAACCATGACAGAAAGAAAGATCCACTCCCTTCATGCCAGAATTTGGCTCTGTATTTTAACAGCTTCTTTGGCTCCTGAGAAATTTCTGCAGCACAAGGATCAGGAACTCTCCATTTAACGAAAAATATTGGCATTAATTTTGTCTTCTCACCTGCTCTTTTTTCACACTTTGAAATAAAGCACCAGGAATCAGATCACACAGATGCCCAGTCCATCTGCAAAGCCTCCTCCATGTATAATTTAGAAACACGGTCTCCAGGGATGGTACCAGACAGTCTTCACACCCAGTGCAGAAACAAGCACTTGGGTAGAGTCTGATTACTGCATTATACACAGCAGGACCGTCCCTGCAGAGCAGCGTCCTCACCTACCCAAGAGAGCTTGTTCTAGAGTGGTAGGAGATAAAAGCAAAGCCAGACTGGATCAGATCCCAGGTCCATCTAGCCCACTATGCTATATCTGAAATGGCACCAGATGCTTCAACGGCAGGTATAGGAACTCTGCAGTCAACAGTGCCACAGTCTCTGGGTAAAATGACCCTTTTACAGTCCAACCCCATAGCTCCCCTTTCAAGTGGCAGGGCCAGACCTCCGCTTCCCTTTGGGGTGGGACCCAGCGATCCAACCACTCTCCGGTTTACACGCTCTGCTTTCCAATTTTGTTGCCTTGCCTGGCAGCTGCAATGTCTTAAAAGCGGTTACTTCACAACAGTCTGAGGTTTGCACACTCAGAGAAATGGATCTGAAACAACAAAGAGACCTATGCACCTCCTGTCTGGCTGTATCTGGCATTCTCCTCCAGCCCTTCTGTAGACGTGATGTAGCCTTAGAGGCCCTGATCTTCTGGGGACCAGGTTCCATCCTGCTAGCTGCAGATCCTGATGGGCCATCAACCTGCAACAGCTGACAAATTCCCTCCTCCCTTTCTGCAGTGGCCCTTTTAACTGATAAGCGCCTTTTGACCTCCATGTTCTTATCCCTGGCAAAACAGTTTGGTTACCTGCGCTGGGGCTGAGGAGTTGCCTCTTTGCAGCTATTAAACCTGGCTCTGGTGGTTGTTGGGCTATTCCTTATCTATCACGCTGCCTTTTCTGATTGGTTCCCTTAACGGCCCCTTTTTGATCTAACTCCATAACGAGTAACCCACGATAAACAAATACACAGAGGTATGCACAAAATCCATACATAATACAGCTATTTCACAGTTTTCCACAGCAACAGATGTGGGATAATTGTTTGCCTTCCCGCTAGGCCTCATTCTGGCTCTAATAGTCTGTGATTGGCTTAAGCTGTGACACATGTGGTTTATTATCCATTCCAAGGTCACTGCTAGTATTAACTATGCTAATTCTGGATATCCTTGCTACCCACATAAGTGTCTGGTCCCGTTTTGAATCTTGTAAAGTTCTTGGCCTCGAAGGCTTCCTGTGGCAATGAGTTCCACCGGGTAATTACACGTTGTGCGAAATATTTCCCTCCTTTTCATCACATCACCCGTCCCCTTGGTTTTGTGTTTGAAACTGGGTTAGAATTCTGAATTAAGTTCAGTCTGGCCTGGTGGGTCTTGTCCAGGAATGTAGGTAAAGCTAGTTAAAAAATGAAAAAGGTCAGTAATGTTCTTGATTTAAAATGTCATGAAAAATGTTGCAGGGGTCAACCGATTTTTTTGCAAAAGTCCTTTTCTTTTTTAAAAAGATCATTTTTTTATTTTTGTTACAAACTCCCCCCCCCCTTCCCTTTGAACAATGTTGAGCTTTTGTAGTTATAAATGATATTCTGGAGATTTGTTTGGTTTTTTTATTAGGAAAAGCCAGATATATATATATATATATATATATTTTTTAAATCTTATTTTTAATTTTTAAAATGTAATGCTGGTGAAGAGTGCCAGCTTGGCAGCCTTGAAGCATAAAACCATCTGTCCAAAGAACAGGTGCATGAAGAGCACGTGTGTCCACCTTACCCGACCCTTTCAGAACATAGCCAAACTAGTTAATTCCAGGCCTTTGGGGGGTGTAATGTGGTATAAGAACTATTCTCGTAGCTGAAGTTGCGTATCTTAGGTCGATTCCCCCCCCCCCACCACACACACACACAATGTAGACCAGGCCTAACTAAAGGTTTATTAGCTAAGAAAAGGGAATGAGACTTATTGAGAGGTGATTCAGGTGAGGCACAGTCTGTAATTACAAATGGTGGCAGTGATGTAATAAACTGCCCGTTTCCCAAAAGTCTTTTCAGGGAACCCAGATTGTCTCTGGGCATGTCCGCTTTGCATCTGATACACTTCTCTGTAAGCGTCCAACCTGTCCAGAGATGAAGGATCTTTTCCTAAATCCACACTTCTAGCGTCCTCTCACAGAAAACGAGCTGACAGGGTCACTACTCACGTGGGCTCTTCTTTTGATGACAGAGCGTGAGGAATGAATTTAGGTCTCTGACCTCCGATCACCACCCACAATGACCCATTGCTTTGAAACGAGCACTTTTCTGTTAAAGTTCTGCATTTGCATGCCACAGGGCTTCTTTCTCGTTTGGTGGGTTATTTAGTTACAAGGGTAACACAAGGTGAAGGTTTGCTATTACATTGTAACTGGCTGCAGAGAAGTGACGATAATGAAAGTAACCTCCTAAACCCAGGGTTATGAGTTCAAGCCCTGAGGGGGCCATTTAGGGATCTGGAGCAAAAATCTGTCTGGTGATTGGTCTTCCTTTGAGCAAGGGGTTGGGCTAGATGATCCCTTCCAACCCTGATAGTCTATGACACAGAACAGAGATGCATGTCTATGACACACATCTCTCTGATTATTTCTTGTCTACACACAAAAGTGGCATTGCTTCTTTACGTAGGCTGTGTAGTTAAAGCATTACCCTCTCCCCATATTGTACCTTTACACCTGTATAACTATTCCTGCATGGGAAGGGAGATAAGCTGTCCCTGTATAAAGCCAGGCCCACACTACCAAGTTTTGCTGACATAGCTACATCTGTTGGTTAGCTGTTTGGTTGGGTTCACACTAAGGGCCAGCCGGATCGATGGCCAGCGATTGATCCTTCGGGGATCGATTTATCGTGTCTAGTATAAACGTGCTACATCGACCACCGATCGCTCTAGCTTTGACTCCGGTACTCCACCTCGCCGAGAAGTGCGAGGGGAATCGACACGCCGCAGTGACGATACTGTGGTAAGTAGATCTAACGACGTCAGCTCCAGCTACGTGAATAATGTAGCTGAAGTTGCATAACTTAAATCAATCGCCTCCCTCCCCCCTTCCCTCGTAGTATAGACCAGCCGTAAGGGTTGTACTGATTTAACTAGACTGGCAAAAACTCACACCCCTGACGGACAGGTGTAGCGGTACAAAAAATATGGGTACACTAGGCCTAATTTTTTTTTCTAGTTGGAGATTTATATTTCCACCTCTTTCCTTCTGTCGGGCTCTTAAAACCGGAAGGCATTTCTTTTGTCTGTCTGCTGTCTCTCTATAAAATTCAGTAGAAATGGCCACACTTCATACATGGTGCGTCCTTGTCATTTTAATTTTCTCATGGAGGTGTTAGACCCTGAGGGAGTCACCAGAGCTGGCTCCATTGCAGTGGTGGATGAAATAATTCCCTTATGCATAAGTAGGTTCGGAAGGATAGGTATTTTTTATCGGTAAATGTCAGTAAATTCCACCCTACACACACAAACTGATGAAAAACATATTTCCATCACAACTAATCGAAATTTGCAGAGAGGAAAAGTAAGAAAAATGCTGCCTGACAACTAACCAGAGTTTGATTTAAGCATATGGAGTGGGTTACCTAGGGAGGTGGTGGAATCTCCTTCCCTAGAGGTTTTTAAGGTCAGGCTTGACAAAGCCCTGGCTGGGATGATTTAGGTGGGGATTGGTCCTGCTTTGAGCAGGAGGTTGGACTAGATACCTCCTGAGGTCCCTTCCAACCCTGATATTCTATGATTCTATTTACTTTGTATGTTTGGACCTGTCATTTTGATAATATGGTTTTAACGGTTACAAACCTTCAACTTGTTGAGTCTCAGCATCTACTCTCATTAAATAAATACTGTCTGACCACTCCCCCCATTATTTCCCATAACTGTGAAATTTTTAAAATAAGGAGAAAAAATGTTTAAACCCCACAATTTTGAGAATGTAAATTGAGAAAAATGCTTGAAAATAAGCTTGGATTGTATCCATCGAAATGATAAAATCATTAAATTCTGCAAAGGCTAGCGAGGGTCTGTTCCTAGGTTTGCTTGTGGGCCGCGAGTTGGTATGCACATGGAGGCCAGCTGAACCCCCATGAGGGTCTGGGATGACAGTGGGGTACCCTGTAGGGTAGTTCCTTGGAGGACAGAAGCCATGGTTTGTTACTAGACCTGGGCTCAGAATAGAGGGTAAACTAATCTTGTCTAAACTCCATATTCCCCCAGTGGAGGTAAACTCTGTTTGTGCTCGACTATGCTATTGGCTCACAGTGATTTTGGGGGTGGGAGGGAACGGACGTTTCACTTCTGGAGCCAAATGTCAAGGCTTATGCATGTCGGCGCAATGGCCTGATCCAAAAACCCCAGCCAAGCGTGTTGCTAGCAGCTGGGACTGAATGTGGGTCCCCTGGATGTTAACGCTGAGACTGATAAATAACCCAGCTCTGCTGGCTAACGCTGTAGCAGGCTCATGAACCTCCACCTCTGGCCCAGCCACCACTAGGCGAGACAGAGCACCACACTGAGTGCATCTGGGTGACACAAACACACCCAGACAAGTGCAAAACCCAGCTCCTGCCCCAAGGTGTTTTATTCTGAACTCTTCTGTATTTATAACCCTTGTAAGGGTGTATGCCTCAACTAAACCATCTGCGTTTCCATTTGATCAGACAGCTCTTGGTGAAAATAGACGGGTTGATAACAGGACAGGCAGATGGCAAATTTGCTAGCACTAGGATGATTACAGCAGTGCACTTCAAAGTGATAATCAATAATCAGGCAATTAGGTGCTCATTAAATCTGAAATGGACTCAGAGACATTTCAGGAGATGCAGTTTCGAAGCGTTGCTCTGAAACACCTGTGCAGCAATAGAGATTTGTGCCTAATCCTCCCACACATCACTTAACAGCATGCGCCCCTTCATCACAACTAATGCTTCAGATAAGGAGCTGATAGGCAGTATGTTAAAATTTGATTAAGTGTAACTTTCTTATTCCCTTTCAAAGGACATGTCTCAACATTCTCTGCCGTTTCCCTCTCTTCGCAAAATTCCTTTGGTTTCTGTATTTTTATTATCGAAAGCCCTTCCGTGGCATTCGGTGGGAGAAGTGACGTTTGAACTTTCTGACCACCAGAAATGATTTATAAATGACCGACGAATTCACGGCTGGTGTCCTGTCAGGATAATAACTCCCAGCTCTTCTATTCACCCATAGCTCTCAAAGCACTTTACAAAGGAGGTCAGTACCCCCATTTTATAGGAGGGGAAACTGAGGCACGGAGAGACCATGCCTCTCTTAAGCTCACCCAGCAGCAGAGCCTGGAATAAGCCTTCTGAATAACAAGCTAACGTGCTGTTCACTACACCACTGGAGTTCCTTAAACATGCGTCTGACGTAGGCCCGGCTCCAGGCACCAGCCAAGCAAGCTCGTGCTTGGGGTGGCAGATTCTAAGGGGTGGCTTCCCTCCAATCCTAGGCTGGCATGGCCGCCTTTTTTTTTTTGTTTTGTTCACTGCTTTGGCCGCCCTGTAGGGGGCAGCGGCGCGGAGGAGGGGAGTGCCCTGCTGGGAGCCGGCTGTGCGCTCCGTCCGCCCCAGCCGGTGCTAGGCCTGCAGCAAGCCTGGCAGCCTGCGGCCTTCCCTCCCCGCCAACTGGAGCGGCGCGGAGCCCTCCTGGCAGGCTGAAGGAAGCCCTGGCCGCCCCACCTTGTCTCTCCCCCCCTCCGCTGCCTCCCCCTCCTCCCTGATAGCCGGAGCGCACGCTCCACTGTCCGTAGCACATCTGCAGGGCAGGGAGTCCCACTTGCCGAAAGTTTGCACCCTGGCTCCGGCCGCCCTGCAGGTTTTTTGTTTTTTTTCTGCTTGGGGTGGCAAAAAAGCCAGAGCCAGCCCTGCTCTGACGAAGTGGGGATTCACCCACGAAAGCTCATGCTCCAAAACGTCTGTTAGTCTATAAGGTGCCGCAGGACTCTCTGCCCCCTTAAGCAAAGGCAGTGTGTATATTTCAAACCACAAATGGGAACATGGTGTCTCTCACCCACAACTCCAGGCTAATGCTACAGCCTGGCGATCCCACCTGCCTCCCAACAAGGGCGGTTCTGGGTGAACAGGAGCTCGTTGTTATTCAATGGCAGTCGGCCTGCTGGGCCGGAGGAAATTGAAGATTCCAGGACACTCGGTGGGCTGGGTGCTGAGGGATTCAGCAGAGGCAGGACAGGAAGAGAAACCCCTGGCCCTGGGGCCCGGAATTTCTGTCGGGGGACCTGCCATCACCCCACCCCAGCAGGGAACTCTGGAGAGAAATAGCACAGCAGGTGGAGCGCCCTGGCGCAGATACTCTGGCTGCGGGGGATGAGTATTCGGGTGCCTCCTGCTGCCGCTCTGTAGGGTCCCACATTGCTGCCCATCTGGCAGGGGTCAACCTCTCAAAGGGCAGGGCAGGGGCAGAGTTAGGTAGTGGAGCCCTGTCATGGAACATCTTCTATGAAAACACAGAGAACGAGGAAAGCCATTGCAAGTATTCGAGCGTTGGAAGGTTCTGGAAAGGTTTCATTGAACGGTTTCCTCCATGTTCCTTCCCTGGAGTTGTATATCGAGGTTTTGATTCAGAAAAAATCATTTGCCTGACAGGAATTTTAAATGTTACACTAGATGATGATGATGTGACTGTTCTTGTTGGAGGAAAAACTAGATCAAGCCACTTGAAATGGTCTCGAATTGGTACTGAAATTGGGCTGTCTTGGCCAAATTTACTCCAAGGGGGAGAAAATGGTAGCAAAAGAGAGTGCAAAGTACTGCGAGAGACCCAGGCAGGACAGATGTTAGTCACATGGCTTAAAACACATCTGCAAGGGGATCAGATACCATGCTGGGCCTGTCAGTTCACCAGCCTGCTCCTGACTCCCGAGACCTGCCTTCCACAGGCCTCCCATGGCTGTAGTATTTGAGACGTTCCCTAAATTGTGTTGGGAGCCTCAATACCAAACTCCAGGCACCCCCGTTTGCAAACCTGTCCCTAGAGTGTAATGAAAGTGTCACCCCCTGCTGGGCAGAATCAGAACAGATGAACTGTGTGTCATTGGCCATATAGCGCTAACAGGCCATGGAGACTCTCCTTTCTCTCCAGCAGTGGGCCCTGTGTGCCTGAAGCTGGAGGATCTGAATGATATCCTAGGCATCAGGGAGTGGCTGTGAGTGGCTGCAAATGTTAAGTCCCCCGCCATCAGAGCAGGATGAGAGGTCAACGCTCCTTCCTGGCTCTGTTGCAGACATCAGAGAAAGAAAGGTGGATTTCTTCCTAACTTCTACTTATGTGCATGCGCCACCCTCAGCCCTGCTCAGAGTGAGTAGCTGGGACATCTCACCTACACAATGGCACGTGCTGGAGCAGCCTGGGAGAGACTGGCCAGCCCAAAATTGCTCTCTTGCATTATCATACCGTCACACATTGACTCACGGGGCGGGAGTGGCAAGTGAACAATGTCACCCCCTAGTGATCAAGTCCTTTATCCAATCCATGGGAAGCTGCGTCATTCCCTCGGACCCACCCACAGAGTCAGTGGTGGCCAGGGTATAATTCAGGAAAAACGGCCACACGCTCTTGTGTCTGTCCATATTAGCTTCTGTAACTCTCTTCCCTGATCTTTACTGCAGAATCCCAGGTGTGAGCATCAATCAAGTTGTGTGGCCATTTAACACTCTTCAAATAATAATTTATAAGCGTATAAAGTATTTTCTTTTTTTCACATTTGTGCTATAAAACCTGATTTCCCAGAGTGATTGACTGGTTTCTAATTACTTTGTGATTTAGCACCAGTAAAAATTAATCGAAAGCCTCAAAATTGTCTTCTATGCCATAACTCAATACTGACTCCCGTAACAGCTCACTGGGATTAGATTTTGCTGTAAAAAGTTTGGGGATTATTTTCCTTTACTAATGCCCCATAATTAAGGAATGGGGAGAAGTAATTAGGCACAGGAGGTTTATATGCTTCTACTTAAAGCCCATAAAAATGATTACTTGGTTTTTAAGAATGCATTTTGCTGCTCCTGATGGATAAAGGGAATCGTTCGCCATTTGAGCTTGTGTGGTACTCACTGTGGAACAGAGAGTTCTCTGATTTCTGTTTTGCTCACGCCACAGGAAGTCAGGCCATCAGAACAACCCAAAAAAACCTCATCCATTTGCATCGCTATCCCTTGTTATTAACAAGTGTGCAGACAAGCAGTGAGACTTTCATTTATTTGCATGGGAATTGGACGCAGAGAACAGCTACCAACAGATCTGAAGCACCATTAACAATCAGACATTTACATAACAGCCTGCGTCTCCTAAGGATATCAAAGCATTCTGCTAAGATTAATTAAGAAGCGCAACAGTCCCCTCCCCTGCATGACAATAAAGCATGATTAGCCCCATTTCACAGATGGGAAAACTGAGGCACAGAGTGGGGAAATGTTGTGCCCAAGACCGCACAGCAAGTGAGTGGCAGAGTAAGGAATAGAACCAATTTAATTGCTTCCCTCTTCTCCTCTGCTGGTCTCTCTGCCTCCACCTCTTGGCTCCTGTAAGTTCTTCAGGGCAGAGGGGTTGTTTGTACAGCTCCTGGCACAATGGCAGGGCACCTAGGAACTGCTACACTATGAATAATAAGTACTAATACTAACCCAGGGGATGTAATTAGTCACTTGCCACATTAGCTCATGCTCATTCCTTTATCTGTTCTCAACGGATCGTCCAAACCTGAAATTCACCTATTATTAACTAACGCCACAAGCAAAGGAGGACACTAATGAGCTGGGCAGATCCTGAAAATAACTCGCCCAAGAGTGCACAATCAAATTTTTTAACAAATTCCCTTAGCCTCTGAGAATACAACATCTGTGTTGGCTTCCGACAACTAATCTAGCAGAAGAATTTGGCTGTCAAAGCTATGTACAGCAAATGGCAGATTTTGTGCTAATCTTGCAGAATATTTGGGGCAATGGAAGTTTGAATTTGTACCTGTAAGCATTCACACGGGGAATCCTGATCCAGTCCTGGAACAGAACCGTGCTATGTGATTTGTGTGGCCACGCACAGCGATTTACATTCTGCATAGCAATATTTCCAGCAAACTGCTCGTGAATCATCTACCTACCAAGAACTGTTCATGTAAATCATCCAAATAAGCAATACATTTCAGTAAATTGCTTGGCCTGTTTATGGACAGTTGGCTAATGGAAAAAGAAGAGAAATGGGTTGAATTAAAGATTTGCTGTGAACTGCTCATCTGGCTCTATCTGTCACCTCCTGGCAAGGCCAGAGCCAATTTTGTCTTGCCCACACTTTCTGGGAGCAAGCACAGGCAGATAGACTTGGGTGAGTGGAGCTCCAGCTACTGCATGAAAAACCCACCATGTAAGTATTACAGTTTGGGCTCTCAAGCCCACCTGATCCCGAGGGTTTTTAGTATGATAGCTCAACCCTACCCAGGTGGGGCACCTTTTAATTTAATATGGAGACATACTTATCTCACAGAACTGGAAGGGAGGCCATTGAGTCCAGCCCCCTGTCTTCACTAGGCAGAACCAAGTACTGATTTGTTACCCCAGATCCCTAAGTGGCCCCCTCAAGGATTGAGCTCACAATGCTGGGTTTAGCAGGCCAATGCTCAAACCACTGAGTTATCCCTCCCCCTGCCTGCTAGCTGTAGTGTGGACACACCCTTCATGACCCCACAGTTAAGTTACTCCCAACAAATAAAGCTGCTGTTTAACACTAACACCTGCGACCACTTTGCCCCCTCTAGATCGGCCTTCAGTGGATGGTCTTTCAGACATCAGGAATGGTGACATACAAAAGCCAGCAGGAGAACACTTCAATCTCCCTGGACATTCTATAACAGGTTTAAAAGTAGCCATCCTTCAACAAAACACTTCAGAAACAGACTTCAAAGAGAAACTGCAGAACTAAAATTCATTTGCAAATTTAACACCATTAATTTGGACTTGAACAGGGCCTGGGAGTGGCTGGCTCACTAGAAAAGCAGCTTTCCCTCTCTTGGTATTGACACCTCCTCATCAATTTTTGGGATCCACCCGGATCAAATTGGCCCTCTCAACACTGGTTCTCCACTTGTGAGGTAACTCCCTTCTCTTCATCTGTCATTTTCACTCCAAGCATCTGCAGAAGTGGGTTTTTTTACCCATGAAAGCTTATGCCCAAATAAATCTGCTAGTCCTGAAGGTGCCACCGGACTCCTCATTGTTTTTCCTTCTGTGGATGTCTCATATAAGGAATCACCCCCTGTAGTCCTTATGCAAGGACAGCCACCTTAGCTGACACTCAGGGCAGAACCAGGAACCTAAAAGCATAGGTCTTTTCAACTTGAGTGAAAGAGACAGGTTCTAGAACCGTCAGCTGAGATCAGTTACACAGGGACCTGTATCACACACTGGTACCAGTGGATTGGACTGACTCAGGATTGGGCCAAAAGAAATCAGATGAGGCTCAACAAGGACAAGTGCAGAACCCTGCACTTAGGAAGGAAAAATCTCATGTACTGCTACAGACTAGGGACCGATGGCTAGGCAGCAGTTCTGCAGAAAAGCACATAGGGGTTACAGTGGACAAGAAGCTGGATATGAGTCAACAGTGTGTCTTTGTTACAAAGAGTCCAGCGGAGGGCAACAAAAATGATTAGGTGGCTGGATCACATGATTTATGAGGAGAGGCTGAGGGAACTGGGATTATTTAGTCTACAGAAAAGAAGAATGAGGGGGGATTTGAAAGCTGCTTTCAACTACCTGAAAGGGGGTTCCCAAGAGGATGGATCTAGACTGTTCTCAGTGGTAGCAGATGACAGAAGAAGGAATAATGGTCTCAAGTTGCAGTGGGAGAGGTTTAGGTTGGATATTAGGAGGGTGGTGAAACACTGGAATGGGTTATCTAGGGAGGTGGTGGAATCTCCTTCCTTGGAGGTGTTTAGGGTCAGGCTTGACAAAGCCCTGGCAGGGATGATTTAGTTGGGAATTGGTCCTGCTTTGAGCAGGGGGTTGGACTAGATGATCTCCTGAGGTCTCTTCCAACCCTATGATTCTATGAGTCTAGGAGAATGCCTGTTGTCCTCAGTATGTAGGGGTGAAGGGTTTCAGTTTCTGCAGCAACGAAAGCCATTGGTAAGCCTCGTGCTGCGAGGGTCGGTCTTACCCTGAGTCCTGTGCATGCCACCTTGATTCCTCGCTATGAAGGGATGGCACAAAGAACAGAGCACAGGGCGAGCCCTCCAAACCCATCTGGACAAGGCCTTTAGGGACTTGTGCTGAGAGGGGCTATCCCAGCACATGCTGTGCCTCTGTCTCGAGGCGGCAGTTTCTGGCACCCTGGGCCTCATTTTCCAAGGTGCTGAGCTCCCGTCAACTTCAGTTGGAGATGTGGGAGCTCAGGACTTCAACAAACCAGGCCATCTCTATGCCCTAGTCCCCAGGGGCTTCAGTGCATATGCAGGGAATTGTGCAAGGGAGAAGAGCCATTGGCACAGAACTAGCCAGCCTGGTGTCATTTCAATAGCTGGCACTTACTCAAAAATCAGCTGTTTGGACACATGCGACCACTGTGGCTTAGTCATCATGGGCATTTGGTCTAATTCTTACAAACTGTGATGTGGTGGGAGCATAGCTTCTTCCAGCTGGCTCTCCTAGTTCATCACAGCCAGATCTTCTCTAATAAGCACTGTCCTGTGCTGGCCATGGTACTCAATGGTACCCTAGCCAATGAAGCCATTCCTGGGACAGATGCTGCTCTTGGGAACATCCATGCAATCCCATTGGCTTCAGTTGGGATGATGGGTCCTCCTGGTTGAGGGATATGAAAATGCTGTGATGGGTTGGTCCCCTCCTTCTGGGATGCCACCTGGTGTACCGGGATTTCACTGAGCCTCTCCTGCTCTGCCAGCCTGGGTTCCCTCTCCGTGCGTTGCTGAATTAGGCTCTTAGGCCTCTTGCAGCACGCACGCAAGTAGGGCCACACCCTGCTGCAGCCACACACTGAAGTCAGCTCTGTGCGAGAGGGCTCCCCCAGCACTCACGTGCACACCCCTTTGGGAGATAAACCCAGAACAATACTGTCTTGCGCTGTATAGAAAAATCTGCACAGTGCAAGCTCATAAAAATCCGCCCTCTTCCTCAATGTGAAGAGAGATGTGTACGACTTCCTGCCCTCCCCCAGTTAGAAATTACATAAACTGGGTTATATTATAAACAAGAAATAAGTTTATTGACTACAAAAGGTAGATGTTAAGCAGTTAAAGGATAACAAACAGAACAAAGCAGATTACTAAGCAAATAAAACCAAACACGCAAACTAAGCTTGCGTCACTAAAGAAATTGGTTACAAATAGTAATTTCTCACCCTAGATATTGTTGCAGGCAGATTACAGAAAGTCTTGAAAAGGCAGCTGCACTGGTCTGCAGTTTGAGACCTCAGGTATTATTACTCACAAGCTAAACACCCTTCCAGCTTGGGCTCAACCCTTCTCCCCGCAGTTCAGTTCTTGCTTCCAGGTGTTTTTCAGTGTCTCTTTGGGTGGGGAGGCAGAGGAGAACCCCCAGTGATGTCACTCCCCTGCCTTATATAGCTCTTGTGTATGGCGGGAACTGTTTGTCTCCCAGTGGAAGAACACTGGCATTCCAAGGAGTGGATCCAGTCCCAGGTGACTCAGACCCATGTCTCTGCAGGGCTGTGGCAGCCATTACTCGCAGGCTGTCTGCAGAGTCCACAGGAAGACTAAGTTCTTTCACAGTCCATTGTCTCTGCTAATGGCCCATTAGCCCTGTCTGGTTTTTCCACTGTTGTACCTCAAGGGCTGGTTGGGGGTGACACCCAAAGTAACACATTTGAAATACAGATACATAGTTAAGATTCCTAACTTCAGCTACAGCAATGATACAGGCATACACCTTGGATAATCACATTCAGTACATCACACCCTTCCCAATGATATCTCACATGAGCCATGTTACACAGCGTATATCTCAGTATGTCAGAGCCGTATCATAAGCATATTTTCATAAAGAACATGGCGTGAAACCTCACAAATACCTTGGCTGGAATTTTTCCATAGGCTTCTCTGAAAGGAAAAGGGCCCTTTCAGGGGACTGGCTGGGAAACAGATGAAAATATCACCGTGATGGTAAAGAACATCATATGTACAGTTCAGGTCTCTTAGCGAAAGATGGTGTCATCTGAGATGTTAATCACAGGAAGGTCATGATGACACAAGCAATGTGAATTAGACAAGGCTAAATTAATACATTCGGATTTGGGAGCCAGGCCTGAAAATGGGGACTTGATGGCATATTTGAAGATCTGAATTTCTGCTTAGGATTTTTGGTAGCTCAGGGATCATATGCATGGATTTAAGTCCACAGCCGGCTTGGTTTCAGTGAAGCAACACCGACTTATACTAGTGGTAAATCTGGCACATTGTTTGAAGTGACAATTACCTTATAAAAATAGTTCACATTAATTGTCTCCTTTGTCTCATTTTGTCAGCTTGTGAATCTTTGCACTGGATAAATGCAATCCTTTCAAAGGATACATGGATCATAAAGGGACCGCTATAAACGTCTGCCCAAATTATACCGCAAATCTATGTGAGCGCAGGAAAAAAAGGCTTCTGCAAAAGTCAAAGTTAAAAGCCCCTCAAGACAAAAGCTCAATAATACAAGCCAGGGAAGGGGAGAGAAAGCCAGCATCGGAACTGGAGATGGGACAGGATTCCAAGCTTCCCTTTTAGGTGATCAGGATTTGACCCATGAAGCACAGATCTAAACAAACAATAAATTGAATCAATGGGATTTCGCCATTGCCTTCCGTGGGAGCAGGGTCCGAATCGATAAATGTAGCGGGTCTCTTCGAAGTTACAGAGTTCGCAACAGATGGAATATTAGCGGTTAGAGCTGAAAAGTCCTGTTAGTCCAACCTAACCACAATTCCATTATTAAAACTAAACAAAATGTATAAAGGGGGAAAGCCTAGTCCCATTGAAATCAATGGGACTTTTGCCATTAACGTCAAGACTTCACCCAGTATTTTCACCAGAAATACAAGGGGGAAAAAAAGGGAGAAGAGGGAGAATCTGCCAGCAAAGGCATGTAAACCCTCTACATATTAGATGTCATAAACCAAAGAAAAGCAGTTTTCACATTAAACTAAAGTAACAGCACTGGTCCACCCGGCTCTCTGGTGTCCAAGAAGGACGCACGCCAACCGGAGACACCAGTGAACGTAGGATGTCCTTCCCTGAGATCATTAATCCGGACATCACACAGGCTTCCCCAGCAGAGAGAAATATTTTTTAGACAGCAAACAGCTTGCTTCACCAGAGTCCCATTTCCCCAAAATAATCTTAGCCCACGGGAGGATACATGGGAGAGGCAAACGGCCCACCCAGCTCTCTGGAACGCCTGATCTCAAAGCCCTAAGACTCTAATATCTTCTTGCCAGATAAAATCTCCATAATATGCTCCAGTCAAAGGGTTTGTCTGACTTAACATGCTGCAGCTGCACCACGATGGCGCTTCAGAGAAGACACGACCTACGCCAGTGGGAGGGGTTCTCCCGAGTCCCGTCGGCACAGTTAATCCACTTCCCTGAGAGACTGTAGCTAGATTGACAGGGAATTCTCCCATTGACCTAGTGCTGTCTACACTGGGGGTTAGCTCTATTTTCCTGCATGGCTCGGGGGTGTGGATTTCTCACATCCTGGAGTGATGTAGTTATGCCAACCTAATTTTCTAATATACCCCAGGCCAAATTCCTTCTTGAGAGGAAGAATTGCCTAGTGGTTAGGTGTTCGGCTGGGACGTGGGAGATGCAGCTTCACTTCGCTACTCTGCTACAGACTTCTTGAGTGACCTTGGTCAAGTCACTTAGGCTTGGTCTATACCTAAAATGTTGATCTACCTAGCTATGCTGCTCAGGATTGTGAAATATTCATCCCATCCGTAGTTAAGCTAACCTAAGCCAGGTATAGACACTGTCACCCTAGCTACCACCTCTCACAGGGGTGGATTAACTACATGGACAGAAAAATCACTTCTGTTGCTGTAGCAAGTGTCCGCAGTTCGGCACTCCAGTGGCAGGGCGGTAGCACTGTAGCTGTCCCTCTGTAGTGTCGACAAGCCCTTAGTCTCTGCACCTCACATCCCTTCTGTGGAAATAATGGTACTTCCCTGCTTCACAAGGGTGCCAGGAGGCTGAGCACGTTAAACGATTTGAGTGGAGCTGTTCAGGAACTTTCTCTGGGAATGATTTTCTGATGGAAAATGCAGTTTCTGGAAAATGGAAATTCTCCATGGAAAAATTTTGATTTCCCTGCAAATTTTCAACTTTCTGTTGGAAAAAATCAAACTGAAATATTTTGTTTTGGGTCACTTTGACCCGAATTGGAATATTTCAGTTTTTTAATTGACCCAAAGCACATTGCCTTATGGGATTGTAGTTTAGGGCTCTCCTACGGGTTAGGCGCCCTGGAATCCAACTTCTCCCACGATGCAAAGGGGGTTTCCCTCTCACTGAGCTCTGTGGTGCTTCATGGGAGTCACATCACTCTTGGTGTATTGGAGGAGATGTAGTCCAGCCAGGGAACCTGGTCCATAGGGGAAAATGTGGGGCATCAGGCTCCTGAAATACAACTCCCATGAGGCAGTGCCCCACAACCGCAAAACACAGTTTAACCTTTAAATGCCTCCAAACGAAGCATTCCAGGGCAATTCAACAACCTGAAATGCAACCTTTTGAGTTTGGGAATACACCTCTACCCCGATAGAACGCGACCCAATATAACACGAATTCGGATAGAACGTGGTAAAGCAGCAGGGAGCCCTGGGGCCTTTAAAGCGCCACCTGAGCCCCGCTCCTTTACCGCGTTATATCCGAATTCATGTGGCACCCCGGGCTCTTAAAATCACCACCCGAGCCCAGCTGCCGGAACCCCAGTAGTGATATAAAGGGCCCAGGGCTCCCCACAGCTGGTCCCTTTAAATCCCTGCTGGGACGTTGGCAACCGGGCTCCAGCGGTGATTTAAAAGGACCAGTCCAGTCCAGTCCGGCATGGTGTACCGGCTCTTGCCGGTACCATACCGTACCTGATATAACGCGGTCTCACCTATAAGGCGGTGAGATTTTTTGGCTCCCAAGGGCCGCGTTATATATGGAGCTGTATCTAAATGTTTGTATTTTGATTGAAAATGCCAAAACCAAAACTTTTCAATAGCTCCAAATTGAATGTTTTTGAAATGTCCATTTCATTAAAAATAAATAAATACAAAAATCTCAACCTTTTGCGAGGTGGAAATTCCAAATTTTGCTCAGCTCTGACCAGAACCCCCTGCTCACATCTGTCGTCTGCAGCAGGTTACGCTCCCTTCCCCGTGTGTGGGGGGAGGGGGGGAGGGGGAAGGGCTGAATAATTTCATATATTTTATTAAACCCCGCTAGAATCTCCATGGAAACTGAACCGAAATATCCAGCGGGGCTTGGATTAGGTGTACAAAGCAGGGAAGGCCTCTCTTTTTTAACTAAATTGCCTCATAATTGCAGAGGTTTTTCACTGTGAATGAGCACATGCTCCGCAGTAAGCTGTTTTCTGTCAAACACTCTGTGCCTTATTGAATCTACCCTTAGTGGAGAGCAGAATGCACTTGCCTTTATGAAATGCCTAATGGACCACTCAGGTACAGGAAATACATTAGAGCCGTTTACTCAGACTATGTACACAGTAGGTGTATTATTGGCAAAGCAAAGGAATGGAGAATTTAGAATCATAGAAACGTAGGGCTGGATGTAGGGTGACCAGACAGCAAGTGTGAAAAATCAGGATGCGTGTGTGTGTGTGATAGGAGCCTATTTAAGAAAAAGCCCCAAAATCGGAACTGTCCCTATAAAATCGGGACATCTGGTCACTCTAGCTGGACGGGACCTTAACCTGTTATCAGGTCCCCTCTCAGACCAAACATGCCCAGTATTTTTTTAACCTTTCCCCATACGTCAGATTTTCTAGAACTTTTATCATTTTTGTTGCTCTTCTCTGAACTCTCTCCAATTTATCCATAACTTTCCGATAGAGTGGCACCAGAATTGGACGCAGGGCTCCAGCTGAGGCCTCACCAGCGCTGAGTAGAGTGGGAACATTACCCCCCAGGCCTTACCTGCAACCCTACACCCCAGAACGACATTAACCATTTTCGCAACCCTACCACGTTGCTGGCTCATCGTCCATTTGTGATCCACTACAACCCCCAAATCCTTTTCAGCAGTACTCCCACCTAGCCAGTTACTCCACATTTTGTAGTTGTTCATTTGATTTTTCATTCCTAGGGGAAGTAATTTGCATTTTTCTTGACTGAGTTCGATCTGGTTAGTTTCAGACCAGTTCTCTGACTTGATATGCCACATCGACTGAGTGAAAGCCCTGACTACTTAGCTCCTCTCTTTGCTGTCCTACCCCGGCCGTTTCCATAGTGACTCCGTAGGGGAGATGGTTCCCCTGTCACTCATCCAGTATTTAATGTACCACTGTATTTCAGTCTGCCCAACCATGTTCTGCCCCAGCCCAGCTGTGGATTCCTAGAATAAGCCTGCCCTTTCTTATGGAAAAGTAATAGCAGAAGGTATCATGCCACCTCTGGGTGCTGATGAGTGCCAGGAGAAAGGCAGAGAGCTTGTTAGTTAGGCCAGCTGGTGTGGAGGGGGCTTTTACATGGAATCCGAGCTATTCAGTTTATGGTGAGGAATTATTCACATCACTCAGTGGGCCGGATGCAGATTGAGGCAGGGGGGATGAATGACTCGATCCTGCAAGGCGCTGAACATTTTGGCCTTGCTCCAGCAAAGCATTTAAGCACACTCTTAACTTTAAGCAGAGTCCAGTGGAGGGCAACAAAAATTATTAGGGGGCTGGAGCACATGACTTATGAGGAGAGGCTGAGGGAACTGGGATTGTTTAGTCTGCAGAAGAGAAGAATGGGGGGGGATTTGATAGCTGCTTTCAACTACCTGAAAGGGGGTTCCGAAGAGGATGGATCTAGACTGTTCTCAGTGGTACCAGATGACAGAACAAGGAGCAATGGTCTCAAGTTGCAGTGGGGAGGTTTAGGTTGGATATTAGGAAAAACTTTTTCACTAGTAGGGTGGTGAAGCACTGGAATGGGTTCCCTAGGGAGGTGGTGGAATCTCCTTCCTTAGAGGTTTTTAAGGCTCGGCTTGACAAAGCCCTGGCTGGGATGATTTAATTGGGGTTTGTCCTGCTTTGAGCAGGGGGTTGGACTAGATACCTCCTGAGGTCCCTTCCAACCCTGATATTTTAGGAAACAGGAGCGAGACAAGGTCTGTGAAGTAATAACTTTTATTCATGTTCAGACCTGAAGAAGAGCTCTGTGGAGCTCAAAACTTTGTTTCTCTCACCAAGATAAATTGGTTAAGCAATAGATATTACCATACCCACCTTGTGTCTCTCATATCCTAGGACCAACACAGATACAACAACACTGCAAAACACAGAAACATGTTAATTTTGATGGAATTATTAATGATGTCAAAACATTTCATTTTGATAAGGTAAAACCATTTCACTTCAGCTTTCTCATCTTGATTCATTTCACTGTTTCTATTACATTAAAGTGTTTAAATATAGAATATTAATATTTATTTGATTTACGGTTCTACGTATACTATGTTACATTTAGTGTTTTACATGATAATGTTTAAGATGATTGAAATGGAACAGTTCATCGTTTTAAAAACAAAACATCTCAATAGTCCCAAATTGAAATTTTGTGGTATTTTCATTACGGGGAAATGTTGAAATTTTTGCTTTATTTTGAAACAGAAACAAAAATTCATGATGTCAGAATTTCCCATGGAAGGGAAAGTCCATGTTTCAAGGAGATGTGGTTTTATAAGCATTGTGAGATAGCTGTAGCTCTAAGGAACTGCAGAGCAGTTAGAGAGGTAGGTTGATGGTCACAGAAGATCAGCGACTGTCAGAGCTTTCAAGGTGCACGGCTGGTTGTTAGAACTAGCTATAACTGCATTTTCCCACCCAACATAATGGAAATTTTCAAGAGACAATTTCTGTTTTTAAAAAAACAGTTCCCAGGTTTTGTAAAACAAACCAAAAATTATCAAAACCTCAAAAACCATTTAAAAAAAATTTTGGTAAGAAAACCCAAAGAATTCTGCTAAAAATCTGACAAAAAAAGAAGAAGAAAGTTTCTTGTGACATTTTTGCAGGAAATACAACATTGCCTGACCTACTAATTAGCCCTCCCGAAACCCATGAGATTTAAAAATAAATAAATACAACAACTTAGGGGTCTTTTAATTTGCCTTTGAGTAACTGAGCCTTCTGGGTTCATGTTTTCATTTTTTTTCCCCACAACCAGGAAGGCTAGAAACTTTTTTTGTTTTGTAGTTGGAAGCTGAGGCAGAGCTGGGCCTTTGAGGAAAACAGCAAGAATCATCAGGAGGGTTGGCAGTATAGACTCAGACAGGGTGACAGTGGCAGAGCTGTCCGAAGGCACCGCAGGCCCCAGAGTGCAGGATATGGACGGAAGAAAACAGCACTGGCCGAGTGGACCGCTTGAAACATTAGAGGTTCCCCAGGGATTCGTTCCAGCCATCGCAAGGGACAGCTGTGTCCCACACTGCAAAGGGTTTCAGCCATGCAATCAGGTGGCAGGAAAAGGTGTCATGTGACTTAGCTCATCAGTGACACAGCTGGTAGCCCCCAAACACTGGGCTGCCTGGAAAGCTGTTATTGCCAGAGCAGGGGGCTGGAAGCTCAGTACGATAGGGTGAGTGCAGAGAAGCCCGAGATACAATGAGAATGTGCTATGGGGAGTTTACACCGGCAGGAGGGAGGGAGTCGTTTGGCACAAGGTTGGGGCAGGCCAGGGGACTAGCTGTAGAGAATCTGTTCAGTAAATAAAAGTAAATAAACAGCAAAAAACCTTTTGCTTCTAGCTTAAAGTTAAAATTGAATTCAACCAGTCGCAAAGCAAGCCCCCCATGTTAGAACGGACAAGTCCCAATGCAGGACTGAAGCTCCCACTGAACTAAAGGGGGGATCTGTTAGAAATGCCATCTTTCAGACAAGACTTTATTCTTTCTGCCTCAATATTTCAAGCCTGAATAGTGATTTGGGAGCCTCGATATTGGGGTGTCCCACTTAAGTGGGATCTGATTTTCAGAATGGTTAGTTTTCAGCAAGAGAAGACACTCTCCTTAGGCCCTATACCATATCCCCTCTTCCATTAAACCGGGTTCTCCCGTTCCATGTCTGACTGACCCGAAGAAGAGCTCTGTGTAAGCTCAAAAGCTCATCTCTTTCATCAATAGAAGTTGGTCCAATACAAAATATTACCCCACCCATCTTTTCTTTCTCCCTTTGCTCATGTAGTCAGTGTAGTGCCAGTGTCTGGAGGAACCTAGAAATGCCTTGAGTCGGAAAGGCACTAGATAAGCCTGGCATTTGTTTTATTTTATGGCAACGAGACTGTGGAGTAATGGGGAAAATAGAGACAGTGTCTCATTTGAAATTCCAAATGGGTATGTCTCAGCAGAAGAAGGAATAAGAGCCATTGACACAGTGTGGTTAAGTATGAATATAAAGCTTAGCATGGGCCATATGGATGTGTTTCAACAGCGTAAACAATCTGGTAGCGAGACGAACACGGAGATCAGTGTAAAAGAAGCAGACGGACATTAAAAGCTAATGAGAGGAGCAGAGAGAGGAACCCTGCTAAAATGGAGTATGTTTCAGTTCACAATAGAAGGATTTTCAGAATGAGCTGCTGAAGAAAAGAGGCAAGGGAGACGTGTTATAGTCAAGATTGTGACGTGCTCAGATACTACTACCTAAGACAGAGAGAGATGGTTACATATGGGGATAGAGAGACAGAGAGAGAGAGAGATAGCAGTGCTGGGCCACCAAATACCAGGAGCCAAACCCTCAGCTGGAGTAAATCCCCTAGCCACCACAGATGTCAGTTTCCATTAGCTGAATATCTGGCCCCAGATGATCATAAAATGTATGCGAAATGTAGCGTGAGAGATCTGAGAGGCTGAGTGACAAGTTAGTGGAAGGGTGAGAGGATCTATGTAAATCAGGGATCACACGTGCTGATGCGGTAGGAGCGGAATCACCCAGCGGGTAGCTGTGTAAATATCACTGGAAAGTGGACAGGATAGACCTTGGAGCCCTCTTGCCTTGGGCTATGGTCTCATCAGCCTGGCCGTGCTCCAAGGAGCAGAGTGAGGCTGGGTGAGTGCTTGACTGGGAGCCCTCCAGGTGCCGCAGGAAGGGGGCCTGGGCGATTCCATGTTTATTTGTGGGTTTGATTTGGAGTTTTACCAGCTCTCTGCGAGTTCCTATCTTACGCTCAGGGTGGCCGAAGCAGCCCTTTAAATACACGCTGTGCAGATAAACAGACCTATCAAGCAAGTGGCTTTTACCTCTGAGTCCATCCCAAGCGGGCACCCCAGCCGGATGCTAGAGGTGCCGTGTTACTCCTTTCAGATCCAACGGTCACTGAGGACCTGACCGCTTGCGGTCAATGAAGGACCACATGGCCCTTTTTTTGCAAGCTGAGGTGTTTCATTCTCTTGGGCATATTTGCATTGTGCCTTTCCCTACATTTCTCCTGTAGTCTCTGTCGCAAACTGCTGGGTGGAGTAGAACGTGCTGCTTTTGCAACCAAAAGAAAAGGGCGGGGCTAATTGTTAATGCAACCCAACCAATGTGGCACTCTGTCCCCCTCTAGTGGTGTCGAGGCCACATCGTGGCTACGCCAACAACAGCTAGGAGACGGAGACATACCTATGCTAGGTACGCTCAAGCTAGCGTACTAAATATAGCAGTATAGTGGGGGTAGCACGGGGCGGCTTGGGCTCGCTGGCCAAGTGGGAGATGCTGGTCTGAGAGGAGAATCGGGTCTAATATGCTTGAAGACTGGGACTGTTGGGTGCAGCTACAATCTAGCCCTAAAGATTTGCCGTTGGAGCCCCTAGGGGAGATTGCTTTCCTGCTTGCCTGGCTTGGCATGTGTGAGCACGTCTCCCCAGCAAACAGAAGAGCCTGCTGCTACTTCCGTGCCACCGTTGTGAGTGCTTGATGCTGAAGGTTGCAGGGTAAGTGCCGACCATTGTTGTGTTTGTACATACTCCGTAAAAGGGCCTCACAACCAGTGCGCCAGACGACCCAGGAAGGATGCGATAGCTTAGCTCCCCCTAGTGGCTGAAATCTGCGGCTAATGGCCTGTTACTTGTAGACACCAAACAAAGTTCTCCCTGCTCCCAGATGGTGGAGTCTCTAGCTTTTGCTTGTCAGGGTCCCATATCCTATCGCCCGCTTCCCCCAGTAAAATCTGTATCTGTGCAGCAGGGGGGTTACATAGACATTCTGCCTTCCCTTGGCCCATCGGATTGCCACTCACATTTTGCAGCAGACTATGTGTAGTGTCTCTAGATTACAGCCGCTCCCAAGCTTCAGCCCAGAGGTGGCTGCACGTTTGGGTGGGGTCCGTGGCCCCTGTTGACAGCTGGGAACTCCCTTTCTGAAAAGCGTTTGTGGATGAGGGTGCTTGGGGGCGAGGGGGGACAGGGACAGGACTTTCCACGGCTGTTCTTTTCTTTTTTTTAGAATTGAATTTGCTTGTTTTATTTCTTCCAGCCAGGAGGAGACAGACTGGAAAGCAGATAGGAGTTTGGAAGCGAAAGGGTCAATGCCTGAGAAAACTGGGCTGGGTAAAGCCTTTTTGCAGGGCTCAGGCACAGGATTCTGCTGGACTGAACGTCCCGTGGGGCAAGGATGGCATAAATACGAATGAAAAAGGCAAAACTTCCTCTGAATAGACAGAGGCTCTGCCCTGTCCTCGGAGCTTACTCTGATGAGAGCCTCCCTGCTGCTCCTATAGTGAGGTCTGAGCGATTCAGACCTGCCTGCCGGCATGACCCTGCAGTAATGACTTCTAATCGTAGTGCCCCTCTGCACTTCCAAAGCACAGCAGGTTAGTTGCGGGACTGCCATGGATGCTAATGAGAAGAAGCATCATGCAGCTAAATCTTTCTTCACCGCTTGG
This sequence comes from Mauremys mutica, assembly GCF_020497125.1. Taxonomy (NCBI): domain Eukaryota; kingdom Metazoa; phylum Chordata; order Testudines; family Geoemydidae; genus Mauremys; species Mauremys mutica. The sequence goes on from NC_059096.1 coordinate 10,634,039, forward strand.
AAAATACAAAGTCTGAGCCTGTAAAATGTCACCCCCTCATGTGATCTTTGCTCACATTTTGGAGTTTCATAGAGCTGAAGGCCAGAAGGGACCATTAGATCACCAAGCCTGACCTGCATAGCATAAGCCAATACATTGCACCCAGATACCCCTGTGACAAGACCGATAACTGAGGTTAGGGTAAAGCATTTCAGGTGACTAAACAGCTGTGTGCCACAGGCAGAGAGCAGGCGAGATCAAGGTGCCAGCAATGCCCGATGACCCTCCAGTGGCAGGGAATTGATTAGATGTGATATGCCCTGATGATCCCAGCAAACAATCCATGTCCCACACTGCAGAGGGAGGCAAGAAACCTCCAAAGTCCCTGCCAATCTGATGTGTGTGTGTGTGTGTGTGGGGGGGGATTCCTTCCTAGCTACCAAATCTGGCCAATCAGTGTGACTCTGAGAAAGTGAGTGAGACATGCCAGCCAGACATCTAAGAAAGAGAATTCTCTGTGCCAACTCCGAGCACTGGTCCACCCTGTTTGGTGTCCCAGACAGACTTATATCGGTATAACTATGGTGCTCGGGGGTGTGAAAAATCCACACCCCTGAGCGATGCCGTTATACCAAACTCCCTGTCCCCCTTCTTCTGTCAGCATAGCTACCGCCTCTTGGGGAGGTGGATTATCTACACTGATGGGACAAGGTCTCCAATCAGCGTAGCACCGTCTTCACTAAAGCACTACAGTGGTGTAGCTGCATGTACGCAGCGCTGTGCATGAAGACAATCCCAAAGTCTCTCTCTCAGTTCATCGGGCAGACTAGAGCTTACAAACAGAGCTGGACAGAAATTGTCCAATGGGAGAATGTTCTGTCAGGAAATGCAGATTCGACGAAGCAGGAAAGTTTCACCGGGACAGATGGAAATTTTCACAGGAAATGATCAACATATTTTATTTCAGCTTTATTGTTTTGGTTTTTTTGGCCGAGGCTATATAAATTGCCATAAAAGTTAAAGCAATCAAGTTGAAACAAAACATTTTGAAGAGATCAAAACGGAATATTTTCAGAATACTTTATTCGGCCCCAAATATCCGATCTTTCCTCCCTGTTCAGGATGAAACCAAATGTTGAAATCTTGGAATTTCCCACAAGATGGAAACTCTGAATTTTGACCAGCTCTGGTTACAAAAGAGATGGCTCCTGGTTCAAGCCCCAGCGGCAGTACCATGTGCGATAACCATGGTTACAATTTAGCCACTCGGCTGGGGCATGCAGCAAAACAGCCAGACTGCAGAAATCCCTTCCCAGCTGGACCACGGCCAAAGGGCTGTAGATCACTGCCTTGGCCCCATAACCATGGCAGTGCCCCTTTAAATGTCAGCAGCATTTAAGGAAGAAAATTCTCTGTTTGCAGGATGGAGACATCAGCATGAATAATAACAGATGTTCTGAGCAGGGGTGGAGGGTATGTATGTGGGGAGGAGGTGTCTATGTGTTTGTGTGTGTGTGGGGGGGTTCTTGTGTTCTTCAAGGGCGGGAAGCAAGCAGTGAGGCTGCAGTCCAAACAGCAAAGCCTGTGCACCTGTTGTTCCTGTCTGAGGTGAGGGTAGCGGTGGGGGGAGTTATTTTGCACTCTGCGGTGTCACTTCCCAAAAGCGACTTCATGCATTCGGCAACTGGAGAAACGTCTCCTGCCGCCGCAGCGTGGTTTTCAGGGCCGGCTGCTGTGAAAGGTTTCCACATCCGTGGAGCAGGGCTGATGATAATTCAAAGTGACAGGAGCGCCTTGGAGCCCACGGCGTCGTGAGCAAGCCAGGCTGCTCGGAGATGACAACCCCGCTCCTTCGATGGACTCCTAGCTGTCGCTCTCCCTGTGTCTTCAAACAAGGAGGGCCCCGGTGAACCAATCGGAGCAGAACACATTACAAAGGACACAGTGGGAGTGGGACTTGCAGATGCAAAACACGCGCTGAGGTGCGCAGGGGGCTGAGCGTGGCCTCGTATGCCAAAAGAGTGGCTGACCTCTGGGTCAGGAGATGTCAGGCTCACTCTGGGCAGCAGACGAGAGCCAGCGATGCTGCCTGGAACCCCCCTCCTGGTGAAAGATGCCTGTGTGACTGAAGCTCTCCTGTAATTCACAGACTGGGGCAGTGCTGGCACTGGCAGGGTCAGTTCCCCACACTTTAACCCCACCAATGGCCCCTGACAGGGTGCCCACCTCCAGGGATCAGAAGGGCCCATTGAACTCCCGCTCTCTCTGCTGAGATTGATGAAAGAGTGATCCATTAATCATCCTGATGATGCTGGCTTTGATGATGCGGACACCTGTCCACAGTGTGACGTTATTGACAGGAACTGTGACCGTATAGATCGTTGTTGCAACCAGGGTCCTATGGTTCCACCAGGTATTGTACAGAGGAGGCCAAGTGGGGTGTCTGTGGAATGGATGTAGTTTGCTGGTTATGATTATGGTGTATGTGTGTATCATCTGTGTATTTGAAGTTATGATTATTGGCTATGTACTTGTTTGATTCTGAGTAGCCTCAGTGAAGCATTTGGTAAGCTTCTTGAGAAAGGACTATTCTCAGTAAGTGCCCAGTCAAGAAACACTTAACTGACAATGGACTTTGGGAGACACCAATCCGCATCTGAGCTTTCCTGGGAATGTTCAAACTAACATGTAAACAATGGCGTTGGCCTGCAAAAAGCTGAATCATTCATGGACATGTGACTTGCCCAGGTGGCTACAGACTCTGTCTTGTCACTGTGGTTTTGCACAGGAAAACAAAGGAGTTTCTGCCCACAAGAGAGAAAATATAAAAGGAAATATAGAGGCAAGAGCAATTCTTAAGCTGTTTTCAGTTAAATCTGCAGCTTGTTGGGGATGTAGTTCACACCTGGGTCTGTGTTTGTAGCAGGCTAGCATGTCTGGCTCAACAAGACAGGGTACTGAAGTCCCAAACTGCCAGGGGAAACAGGCTCAGAGGTAGTCTCAGCACATCAGGTGGCAGCTCCCAAGTGGGTTTCTGTGACCCAACCCATCACACACAGGGATGGAAACCAGCTCATTTCTTACTGAGAAAGGGTGGCCCAATGGTTAGGGTGCAGGAGACCTGGATTCAATTTCCTACTCTGTATAGACTTCTTGTGTGACCTTAGGCAAGTCACTCTGCCTCTCCGTGCCTCAGTTCCCCACCTGTATAATGGGGATAATAACACTGCCCTACCTGGCAAGCCTATTGTAAGCATCTCAGATAGGTCCCCTAGATAGGTTGGGTCATCAAAACTACCATCCATGCCCCATGACCCTAGATACACAGATTCATGTAGCTGGTAAGAAAAGCAGCTTGAGCTAGATTTAAGTCACTTCTGCATTGATTCTAGTAACTTGTGTTAGATTAAAGCACCTCTGAATATGTCAGAACATGTCCGATGCTCTGTTTGTTATGTAAGAAGTCAATAAAAGGGCATATTGCAAAAACACACCCTTTCTATCAATGTGTTCCATGGTGATGGCATGTCAGTTACAACTCAGTACATTAAACATATTTACAGCACGACACATCCAATATGCCAATTGGTGACAATGAAAATTACACGTATGTATCTGTCTTTCTTTATGGCCTCTCTCACCTAACTGAGCAGCTCCCAGACACAGCTGCCTTGGGTGGTTTGGAAGCACTATTAAGCCTGATTTTCAGATAGGGAGATGAGACACAGAGATACTGATAGGAACAAGCTACCAAGGAAAGTGGTGGATTCTCCATGTCTTCAGATCTAGACTGGCTGCCTTCTGGGAAGATGTGCTGAGGTCGAACACAAGTTATTGGGCTCCATACAGGAATCTCCATCCTTAGAGGTTTTTAAGGCTGTCTTGACAAAGCCCTGGCTGGGATGATTTAATTGGAGTTGGTCCTGCTTTGAGCAGGGGGTTTGACTAGAACCTCCTGAGGTCCCTTCCAACCCTGATATTCTACGATACTATGAATAGATGGGTGAAATTCTCTGGCCCATGTTACACAGGTGGTCGGACTAGATGAGCTGGTTTTAAAATACACAAATCTGCACATCAAGTTAAACCCAGTGGGAGCTGCAGACACTCATCACCTATCAATAACTGGCCCTATTACATGCCTTGCCCATCCTTGAACTGGAAGTCTCTGACCAAGCAGATGGTGGAACCCCGCTTTCCTAAGTTGTATTTCTGTGCCTTAATCATAGACTCATAGAAGATGAGGGTTGGAAGAGACCACAGGAGGTCATCTGGTCCAACCCCCTGCTCAAAGCAGGACCAATCCCCAACAAAATCATCCCAGCCAGGGCTTTGTCAAGCTGGGCCTTAAAAATCTCTAAGGAAAAAGATTCTACCACCTCCCTAGGGAACACATTCCAGTGTTTCACCACCCTCCCAGTGAAATACTTTTTTCTTAATATCCAACCAAGACCTCCCACACTGCAACGTGAGACCATTGCTCCTTGTTCTGTCATCTCCCTCCACTGAGAAGAGCCGAGCTCCATCCTCTTTGGAACCCCCCTGCAGGTAGTTGAAGGCTGCTATCAAATCCCCCCTCGCTCTTCTCTTCTGCAGACTAAATAACCCCAGTTCCCTCAGCTTCTCCTTGTAAGTCATGTGCCCCAGCCCCCTAATCATTTTAGTTGCCCTCCGCTGGACTTTCTCTAATTTTTCCACATCCCTTCTGTCGTGGGGGGCACAAGCCCAGCCTTTCCCTTCGCACAGACTGTTCCAGATTAGATAGTTACTTAGCCACCTCAACAGCCAAAGCCAAACCCTCTAGTGTCCCACAGAAGTATGGCTAAGAAGGGTCCCAAACAGTGTGGGACAAATTAGCATCGGGAAAGGCAGTGGGTTCGTTTGTAAATGAAAGTTCTGCAAAGCTCACAGAAATCCTGCGCTCCTGAGACTTCCAGCTTTGTATTTTCAGCCACCTGAAAGTCATGCTGGGCTCGAGAGAAGCATCCCAATTTTCAGGCGCCTGCTCAAATCCAGCATCTGCATCTTCGGGGATCGCCCACCACTGAATGTAATCCGAAAGTTTCAAATTGAGAAGGAAACATCCCTCCCTCAAAAAGTGCCACAGCCGACAGAGCGACTGGATTTGTCCTCACGCTTCATTGCAAGAGGGAAGGATTTGCACAGAATTAAATGCACAAAGTTTAACGAAAGGAGAGAGAAAATCTCCCGGGGTTGACAATTACCCCATACATCTGATGGGCTCATCTGCATTGACTCTTGTAAAGATATTAACACGCTCACTTGTTAAGATCTCATTCTAACACACCTGCCTCAAGAGCTGTGATGAAACTTTGTTAATTAGCATTTGTGAAGGGCTTTGAGATTCTCAGATGAAAGGCACTTTAGAAGTCCAAGAACTGTACTGCATGCATTATCAGCTAAGAACACGCAGAAGCCATATTAATAGATGGAGAATGTTTAAAGGAACATTGCCAGTTAATTTACACCTAAATAAATGAAAAAAAAAATAAAAAACAAACATTTGAAAAGTTCATGGTACAAACCATGAAATGCTCCTTTCATCTTGGGTTTTGTGAAATTTTGCTAATCAAAGCATTTTTATTAGAAAATGTCGGGATTGTTTTAAAAATGCCAGGGCAAATGCTTTAAAAATACGTAAATCTTCCCTCTGTGGTGCAGGAAAGGCACAGGAGTGTGCTCAGGGTAGGAGAACATGATAGTGAAACTAATGGTAAATACAGAGTGAAAAATCACTTGTCTGGTTCTCCCTCCCAAGCTGGGTGAAATGCAAGGAATAAGCAAGCAAGTGATGAAAAGAAAACAAGTCTTTTAAAACTGTGCTTAACTGAAGTGTTGTTAGTAAAGTGGGCAGAAAAAAAGTCAGAAATGTTGGGGGGGGGGGGTTGGGATGGCTGGTGATTTTTAAATCTACATTGCAAAAAAAATTTGGAAAAACTAGACAGAGCTGGCAGCATTACCAATAATTAAGGTTGCCCTAATGGTTTCCATTATAAGACCTTATTTTCTGCTGCTTCTCACATGTCCAAGATTCAGCTGTTCATGCTGAAACGTCCTCACCTTAGCCCTCTTTTGTGTATCCATTATGTTAGTGTTTAATCACCATACCAACCTCTCCCACTTCACCTAATGGAGTGACTATTAGCAGCAGCAAATGCTTATCCTCTGGGGACCAGCCACCCGGGGGAGGTGGGGGATGAGACACACACTTTGACAATGGTTTCATAACTATTTGCTGACAGCAGAGGAATGAAAGCAGGATTCCTGGCGTACACACAAGGAGGACGAGTTAAATTTGCACGTGCAAGCTTAATAATGGCACTTCCTGACTTCTAAGTGCTTGACTTTGCAGCTTCAACTTTACTTTAATGTAAGGTGGATTTTTTTTAATGTAATTAGAAATATAGATCAGACTTAGTGTATTTAGCCACAGAACTGCTATGCATTCCGCACACAGCATCTTTAAATCTCTACACTCTGCTGTCTATTGAGAGAGGCAGCCATTTTATGTTCAGTTCCATGCAGATTATCCCAAAAGAGATTCACACACTGTGCTCTCACAGAATATTTAATTTTGTCCTTTATGACCATTTGAAGAATTTCTCTGTACACTTACGAATTCTGTGTGAGATTCTGAACTCTCTCTGTGTATCCTTACCAAGTGGCAGACTCCATTTTGAATGTGCAACCCTTTCCCTTCCCTGTTGTCCTAGTATCTCCATGTTGGAGTGAAATTCCAAGAGGCAGAAGTAGAGGGCTGACCACAGCGGGTCATTAAACCCGGATGGTCCTATATTTAAATACAAACAGTCTAGACAATAGGCTGGCTCCTTGCCAGGAGAACCTATTTGTCGTGGACAACAAAGTCACCTGGCAGAAGTGTGGGATCCCTTGTGGAGGCTGATTAGGGAGTCACCTGACAGAGGACACTAGAAGGTTATAAAAGGGCAGGAGCTGCACTATACAGGGTCTTTGGCTATTTTCACCAGCTCAAGCTGAGGGAAGCTGCTGCTGCAAGATCAGGATGATGCAGCGGGAAACCCTGTGTATCTGAACCCAAGGGTACATCAAGGACTCCCGAGGGAAGGGTGAGTGAACGCAAGGGGGATTGCGTTCAGGGGGATTGTTGTTTCTAAATGTGCTCTCTTGTGCTTCATCTTGTAAGTAAAGAGCAACGGTGGTGTGTATGTGTGTTATGTGTTCCACCTATCACATGCCCTTGAAGAGTGGACCTGTAACCCTGTAACAGCTGGGGTTCTGGGAGAGGGTGTGTCTGGTCCCAGTGGCTAGGTAGCCGGACTGCGAGGTCTTGGCTTTCCGGAAGTGGGAGGAGACTAGACAGAGGATCTGCCGGCCGAGAGCGTGCCTGGATTCTGTTCAGACTCTGGAGGCATAAAACATGTAGATCCCCTCACAGGAGTCTGGCAGTCTGGTGGGTGTTAGCCGCTCAACTAGATCTGTGACATGCTTTCTTGCTGTTGTTTTTTATTAATCTAAAACGAGAGCTACTACAGCTGCAAGGACATATTTGAATATGGAAAAGAAATAAAGGAAAAGTGTGTGGTGGTGGTGGTGGGATTCTTGACGTCTTGACAATGTCCCGGTTAAACAAAAATCTCACACGAAAGACCTTAAGCCTCGGGCAATGGGGAGCTCTTGATTCCATGTGTATTGTGCCTTTATTAGGATACTGAGGAATAGAAGAAAATAAATTCTGTTTATCAGTAAATATTAACCATAGGGAAGAGGAAGTGGCTTAATGCAAACTCATTTCCCAGCAGCTCTGTGCAATTCCTAAGGCCGAACAAGTAGTTTACACACACACAAACATTTCTAAGAGATTCACAGCATAGAAAGGAAGTTTTCTGCTGTTCATGAACTCATCCTCATGAGATTTCTTGGAACCATAGAATCATAGAAGATGAGGGTTGGAAGAGACCTCAGGCGGTCATCTATTCTGACCCCCTGCTCAAAGCAGGACCAACCCCAACTAAATCATCCCAGCCAGGGCTTTGTCAAGCCTGACCTTAAAAACCTCTAAGGAAGGAGATTCCACCACCTCCCTAGGTAACCCATTCCAGTGCTTCACCACCCTCCTAGTGAAATAGTGTTTCCTAATATCCAACCTAGAACTCCCCCGCTGCAACTTGAGACCATTACTCCTTGTTCTCTCTGGAGCTGCTGGACTTTTAACCAAGAGTGTCCTCAGGGCTGTTGACATCAACTGAAGAACTTAATTAGCTTCTTGTTCAAAATGGAGGCCAGCATGATGGAGGGTACTGGAAAGTGGGCGGCATAATTTACATATAAAGGAGCAAATGTATAGGAGTGAGTGAAGAGCATATTCTATCTGAGCCAGAGGAGGTCATGCAAAGCCCACTCTCCAGCTGTGAAATAAAGAACAAGGGATGTGAATGGCCAAACTGAGGATACATCGATAGAATTATCAGTAAGAGACTGGAGATAGGGTTATGTTTACCAGACCCTTTCCATCTGAATGAGTTTGTTTTAGATAGAAAGCCCAAAATTAAAGTCTGCAGAAGGGAGAGCATCGTGTGTGTGTGTCTGAGACCCATCTCTCAAACAACCTTCTCTAAGACAAGTTTCAGAGTGGTAGCCATGTTAAGTTCTCCTCGTTCTCTTTTCACTAAGACAAACATTGGTGAGGGAGGAGTCTGGTGGATATCACCCTAGCCTCGGCCTTGGGAAACCTGAGTTCAAATCCATAATCTGTTACAGACTTCTTGTATGGTCTTGGGCAAGCCACTTTGAGTGGGTCTATACTTGTGGTGGTATAAATAGCAGTGTAGATGGTGAGGAACTTCTTTAGATGAGTAAAGATACAGCAGCATCCTAGAGTTTTACCCTATACCGCTGCTTGCGTGCCCAAGCAAAGCCTCTCCCATCTATTCTAAATTTTTTTAGTAGTGTAGCGTCCTGCTGCCTCCCTGCCACCAGAGCCTTTCCCCTCTGTCTCTCCTTTGTCCCTTCTGTCCCCCCATGTGTTGCTACACACCACAGTGTGGACACCTTTCACTGCAGCATGTAGCTACACATACCGACATGCCTCCACAAGTGTAGACAAGGCCTTAGTCTCTCTGTGCATCTGCTTCCCATCTGTAAATGGAGGATAACTGCACATCCCTACCTCATGGGGGTGTATGTGAGGAGAAATACATTAAATATTGTGAGCTGCTCAGATGCTATGGAGATGGGGCTCTATAAGTACCTTAGCTGCATAGAACACAAAATGGCTGCTTAGAACACAAAATGGCTGCCTGGGCCTTAGAGATTAAAAGAAACAGTGAAGCTCAGAAACAGAGCCATAACGGTAGACCTGGTCATGATTTTTTCTGTCAGACCATTTTTTCCATCAGAAAATGTCATTTTGTTGAAATCCAAACATTTTGCAGAAATGTTTTGATTTCAGCCAAATTTCACTTTAAAAAAAATATGGCACCAGGGAATTTTGAGTATGAACTCTCTCTGTGTATTAGACACATTTTCAGAATGGAAGTTTCCATTTTGAAAAGACTTTTCGGTTCAGTTTTTTTTTAAATTCATATTACAGAAAATAATATAAAAATCATCAAAATCGGTACAACACATTTTGGTAGATTTTCCTTAAGAATGTTGTTTCCTGGGAAGTTTCAAATTATTTTAGTAAAGTTCCATTTCAGAAAGAAAAAAAAAACGAAATTGCCACATTTCCTGTGAAATGTAAAATCCGATTCCCGCACAGATCTACAAAACATAAATTTGATACCAGAATGAAAATTCTGGAGTTTCTCCAGGAAATAATTTTACTTATTTTTTTCCATAGATAAATATGATACTTCTATGGGAAAATGTCACCGGTTTACCTTTTATCTCTAAAAAAAATGATGCAAACTCTAAAAAAGGGGTCATTATAATTGGGCTTGCTGGGGTGTGAATTTGTGTCTCCCCGCTGGGGTGTGAATTTGTGTGTCTCCAAACTTCTGCTCTTGCCTTCCAAAGCACTGCTCTTTTGAGTCTGTAATTTTTCTTCCCTCTTGACCCGCCTACACAGATGTAAATCCAGAGTGTAGGGGTGCACCAACACTGAGGAGAAAACAGCTGAATGACCCCATATGCAAACCCTTGAGAGAGAGAGAAACTTTCATGAGAGAGCAATGGAAACTCCCATGAGACGCACTGTAACACCAAACTGGACTTGGGACCCTGTAGTGAAGCTCACTCACTCACGGAGCGCCCCCTTGTGTCAGCGCAGGATGCTGCTGCTATCTTCATCTTCAGCGCCTCCTGCTGGTTGCCTGCCTCTGACTCTAGAACTTTTGTGGCTCCACCCTCCCGCCAAGTCACAAAGTTCAAGCCCCTTCTGGGGTATCACGAACACATCCAAATGAATCTGGATAATTCTTCTGCCCCCTTGGGCTACTGAAGTTCTCTCCTTTTCCTTGCGCAAACCCTGTCTTGGGGCTCCCCTGACAGAAACTGCCCCCATTATGCCATTAACCCTGGGCTTCTCTCGGCCAGGGAGACTTGCCTCTTCTGTAGCCTCCCCCTCAACTGAGCTCTGTCATGTACTTATTTTGGCTTAGATCCACCCCTTCTGGCTGGGAGCCAATGAACTACTAGCCCCTGCCACCAGGTGCAGAGAATGACAAATTCAATGTATCCACTAGCCTTGCGGGTGAGGGAGGTTAAGCCCCATCGTGGGCACATACATCTGACCCAGTGCCCCTGCTGACCAGCAGTCAGGTGACCTGGGGTCCTGTGACTGCCTGGAGGCAACACTTCTAAGAAGAGGTCACCGGCTGGATCAGAGGGAGGCACTGGGTTACAGGAAGGATCCAGTGGGGATCTCCATCTCTGCCACGCGGTAGGTTTATTAGGAGATGTTAGGATGGGGCGTGAACTGGAGTGGCTGAAGCTGGAGCAAGGAGGGATCAGGATCCAGAGCTTAGGGTCAGAGCCGGAGTCATGGTCTGTGGTGCTTTCTTGGGACCCCCAGGATTATGGGTCACCTTGTTAGCCCCCACTGCCTCAGCAACAGAGACTCGGTGGTGCTAACTTGGGTGCAAACTCCTCGTCTCTTAGCCATCCAAACAAGCTCCTCCGAAGCTCTGCCAGCCTCTACTTCACCTAGCAGGTTAACTTTCGGTGCTCGTCAATCCCTGAGCCCCCCTGAAGAGCGTTGCCCTGTAGTGTCGAGCCCCTGTTCCTGGACACCCACAGAAATGACCAAGTTCGCTACCTCCCGCTTGTTTGGTTCAGGTGCAGAGTCACACTTCATATTACCGCACTGAGATGTAAAAAGAGCTTTATTAACGCTGATTAACACAAGACAGAGATGCACAGATTCAAGGGACTGTTGAGTAGAACCATGGAAAACAGTGGCAGTCACAGATGAACCAAAAGGGGAACACGCTTCAAAGAGACTAATCACAACTTTTGACATCTAAAACCTTTCTCTAAGATACGTTTTCCACCCAAAGCGACCTCTCAGCATCGCCAGCTCCCAGATCCAACATGCGTGGATGCAAAAAGTGTTCCCCTTTTTGTTCCCTAGGTGATGGATAACAAAGGGGCTTCTTCCCCTGCTCCTTATAGTCCACAAGACCTTTGAAATGTGTCCTTTCAACGTGTACCCCCAGATCCTCTCCCCAGTTGCTTGTGCCCCTGCTGCTTTCTCAGCCTCTTGTGAATTGGTTCTTCCTGTTTACCTCAAATGTAAATGAGATCCCATTGTATTTGGCTTTTCCTGCTTAATTTACATCAGAGCTCTGGGCAGACGAGTGACTCAACATTCCTTTATCTGGGAAGGCTTTGTTCTTCAACCCTGCCTGGTTAAATGTATTTTTAGTACATTCACACAACACCCGTACATACCTCTCACAATGCTTGTGATGACCAGTATGATATAAGCTGTTATTTGATGCCTTGCACGACATGCTTTATAGATAAATACTATGACAGCCCTGTGTTAGGTGTAGTGAGTTTGTCAGGTCTGATAGGAGTTGCTGTTACATGTCCTTGTACCCTGCGCCAGCTGGCATTGAGGGGCTCTTAGGGTCACAGGGTCAGCGCTGAAGTCAGGGACCAGGAGCCAGAGCTGAGGGTCTGAGCCGGAGCCAAACTGGAGCCTAGCATTAGAGCTGGAGTCAGGAGCCAGAGGCAAGGGTGTGAGTCAGGATAAACTGGAGTGAAGCAGACTCGGTCTGGGGGCTGCGTGGGAACAAGGCTGGAGAAGGACTGGAAACAATGGAGGAGCAAGGCAGGCACAGGGGTGATCATCGCTGAGAGCAAAGCATTGAGCAGCCAGCAACCTGCTGGACTTAAGAGCATGCTTGCTGGCTCCCTTCAACTGATGAGGAGGTTCTGGTGTAGCCCACTGGGCTCATTGGTCTGCCTGGAGACTGAACTAGCTAGTCCCAGACTCAGCTGCAAGCCTCATTCCTGGCGGGAGATGCCTACAGAGAACGGGAGTAGAGGCCTTAGGAAAGATTTGCCAGCAGATCCTGAGTTTCAGGAAGGAAATACAGAGTCTGTGAATGATGTGATCTGAGTTGCGTTGGCGCTGATCAGTTTTGCTAAATAAAGACGACCCAGAAGAAGGGGACAGAAATTCTGTCACCGTCGGGAGCTTACAGGTTGGGGGGTTGGCCCCAGCGGCTCATAGAAAGAAACCCTTAGAAGTGATCTGAGTAAACTCATACAAACCCATATGAGAGTGGTCCATGTTCCCATCAAAGAGACTTGTCAACTCACAGCACCACATCAGCGTGCAAGTGATGGCTGTTAAGAAGCGTTTTCTGTGTCTGTATATATGTAAAATAGTTAAAATGCCAGGCAAGGAGGCTGCTCAAGAACATATAACATAGTTCCTGGGAAAGGAATGCTGGGTGAACATTATCACTTGATAATTGCCTGATTTTATGCAATCCCTCTGAAGTACCTGGCAGTGGCCACTTTCAAAGACAGGATACTGGTCTACACGGACCATTGGTGTGACCCGGTATGGCCATTCTCATGTTCTTAGAGCTGGTCAAATTTTTTCTGCCAGAAAATGCTGCTTTGTTGAAATGAAAAAGTTTCAGTGGAATGTGTTGATTTTATCTAAATTTTCAATGAAAAATCATTTAAATGTTTCATTTTGATGAGGTGGAATCACTTCATTTTCACATAAGCTATCCTATAAGATAAAGTCAAAACAAAGCACTTCAATAAAGCTATTTCGATATTTGCAAAACCCGTTTTTTCCCCAGCAATTTTGTGCCACAGGAAATCTCAACATTTAAACTTTTTGTTCTAATTTGGGATGGAAGGAAATTTGGAAATGTCAGAATTTCCCACGGAACAGAAATTCAGAGCTTTGCCAAGATCTAGTTCCTTGGTTTTGCAGGACCAATACAACTTCTTGTGCATGGTAACTAGCTTCCTCTTAATATGGTCTCAGATGTGCGTCCCTTTACATTAGCACAGCACTAAACAACACCAGAGGGGCTGTCGCCCAGTGAACGAAGTTCTGATCTGTGGAGCGACTAGTTCATCAGGTGACTGGCTGACTGCCCTTGGCTCTTCTGAGTCTTCCTGGCCATATCACAACCATTGCTGATGTTCTGCTTCCAGGCAAGTCTCACTGTACTAACTTCCTCATCTGCCACATAATCTCTTGTACCTAAAGTACATAACACCTTATGCTCAGTGACATTTTCTGCTTGGCTTCCCAGAGATGTCCTTAGCACATCTAGATGTTTTCTCTGACCTGAAGTTTAAGAGCAGTTCAGGTTTCCAAAACTTTCTTGATAAGACAATCAGGTGCTGCGGACAGTGGTTTTTCAATCTCAGATGGTACCCGAGCTGGGAAGTTATATAAAGCAAGAGAGAGAGGGATGGGAGGACCAAAGACATCTGCAGCTGCACCAACGTTGGAAGGTTATGCACCACAGCTGTAAGAGTTCTTTGAGATCTGTACCTCCACCAGGCACTCTGCCAATGTGCCATGGTGGGAAAATACTTTCCCACGCCCCGCTTAGGTCCTGATTCTGATATCTCCCATTGTGTGTGTCATAAACAGATAGTTAAGGGTTAAGGTCTCTTTTACCTGTAAAGGGTTAACAAGCTCAGTAACCTGACGGACACCTGACCAGAGGACCAATCAAGGGACTAGATAATTTCAAATCTCTGTGGAGGGAAGTCTTTGTCTGTGTTCTTTGTTTGGGTCTTTGTTCTCTCTTTGGATCTAAGAGAGGCCAGACGTATATCCAAGCTCTCCATCTCTCTTCTGATGGTGACTTGCATCTGAAGAAGTGGGTATTCACCCACGAAAGCTCATGCTGCAAAACGTCTGTTAGTCTATAAGGTGCCACAGGATTCTTTGCTGCAAGCTCTCCAAGTTTCCTGAAGTATTTTCTTCTATTCAGTATAGTGAGTATTAGAAAGGCGGTTTAGTCTTATAATTAATTTCTACATTTGCAATTGTGTGTTTGCTGGAGAAATCTCTTTATTTCTGTTTGCTGTTGCTTTGATTATTCTGAGAAAGGAGGGGGGGAAGTCTCTCCAGTTTTATAAGTTAGACCCTGTAAATTTTTCCATCCTGGTGTTACAGAGATAGTGTACTTTCTTTTTTTCTTGTAATAAAATATTTTCTTTTTAGAACCTGACTGATTTCTTCCCTTGTTTGGATTTTCAGGGGAAGGGGAGGGGAGAAAAGTGAATCCCTCTTTGTTTTGATTCAAGGAGTTTGAATCAAGGTGATCTCTCCCAACGACAAGGGGATGGGGAAGGAGGTGGGGGGGAATGGTTTATTTCCCTTTGTGTTAAGATCCAAGGAAGTTGGGATCTGTGTTCCCCAGGGAAAGTTTGGGGGAACAGGGAGTGTGCTAGACACTGGAATTTCTAGCTGGTGGCAGCTTTACCAGATCTAAACTAGGATTTAAGTTTAGAGGAGCCCATGCAGGTCCCCATCTTGTGAACACTAAAGTTCAAAGTGGGGAATAAACCTATGACAGTGTGTGATTTATTTGTATTGCTGTAGCATTTAGGAGCCCCAGTCATGGACTAGGCCCCACTGATTTAGGTGTTGTATAAACTCAGAAAACGGGGCCTATGTTGGTGTCATCCCACTGAGCTCCATGGAGTTACTCCTGATTGACGCTGATGCCTCTGAGGCCTGGTCTACACTAAGAAGGGGGTTCGAATTAGGGTACACAAATTCAGCTACGTGAATAGCGTAGCTGAATTCGAAGTACCCTAATTCGAACAACTCACCCGTCCAGACGCGGTGGGGTCGAACTCTGCAGCTCCCCCGTCGACTCCGCCAACTCCTTCTGCCGAGGTGGAGTACCGGAGTCGACCGCGGCGCTTCCGGAGTTCGAACTATCGCGTCTAGATCAGACGCGATAGTTCGAACTCCAAAAAGTCGAACTCTCCGCGTCGAACCGGCAGGTAAGTGTAGACGTACCCTGAGATCAGAATTAGATCACGTTCAACCCTGTGCACTTCAGCCAGATTCCTCTTATCCCCTTAACTGCCTGAGATACGATTGGTTTTAAAGGATTCGCTCCGGGTTTGTCTCTTAGTCAGTCAAATCACTTTATTCCCATTCACATAACCAGAAATTACAGCCTCCTAGGCCAACCATGCAAGATTTACCACAACCTTCCTCATCCCTGTCCCCATGCTATTTGTCTGTTTCATCTCTCCAATACATCTTGTCATTAAATTAGTTTTGTGAATCTTCTGCGGGCGGCGCGGGGGGCGAGGAGGGGGGGGACTGTCATTCCCCTAGCACTATGGGAGCTGATCCCCTGATTGGCCGTATAGAAACAATCATTAATAATAAATAACTTTGTTATGCACTGGTCGTCCTGTATAAATAGCTACCTTCCCTTCTGCAAGATGTGTCCAGAAACCAGCTGGAGGAGAACTCAACTAATTAATACAATAATAGATGTTAGAGATGAGAGAAACTACCTATCGAGTCTTTCTATCTCCCTCCCTTCAAGTGATGGGTATTGATCCTTCAGGGATTCTCTCCATTGTTACATTCAGTTTAGGATTAAATGTCACCTGTAATGAGACTTTCAGCTCAAACTGTTCCACGTGCAATAGATCACATTAGTAGGAACACTACAAGCATAGGGATAGCTCAGTGGTTTGAGCATTGGCCTGCTAAACCCAGGATTGGGAGTTCAATCTTTGACCGGGCTATTTAGGGAACTGGGGTAAAAATCTGTCTGGAGATTAGCCCTGCTTTGAGCGAAGGGGGGGAGGGGTAGACTAGATGACCTCCTGAGGTCCCTTCCAACCCTAATAGTCTAGTCTATGAAAAAACATCCTAGTGATTATTCCACCTTATCTTATTCTTTGTCATCACTCCTAGTTATACCTCCTGGTACAACTCTTCTGCCTTGGGGCCAATTTCTGCCCCTTATACGCATGTAATTTACACCCTTCAAAAGCTTGCAGCCATTTCTCATCTCCTCCTTTGCTGTCATTAGCCAGCCTAAACACATCTAACTCGATTAACCTTCCCTTGGATTCTTTAATTAAGCCAGTTTCACTGTCTAGCTATCATTTGGCACAATGAGATCTCGTCGGAGTTACGAAACAGCATTTCAGCAAAAGATAGGTACAATGTCATATGCAGACGCTATGATGAAACACCAGATGTCCTTTTTCCCCACTCAGCAAAGTCTTTGCAGACCCCATTGGTAGGCAGGTGAAACAATGATAAACACAGATGAAAGCAAGTTAGGTAGATCTCTGGAGCATATTAATAATTAAAGTTGCACACAATATAAAATGCATTGGGCTCTGGCCAAATGTTATTCACCCACCAGGCAGTCAAGTTAGTCTGAAGTGACATTCTTAGCAAGTGCAAAGCTGCTGTGCTGAAATCAGGACATAGAATCATAGAAAATTAGGGTTGGAAGAGACCACAGGAGGTTCTAGTCCAGCCCCCTGCTCAAAGCAGGATCAACACCAACTAAACCATCCCAGCCAGGGCTTTGTCAAGAGAGGGCCATTGCAGTTAGTTGGGCCAAGGCGGGATTGGGTTGGCTTTGGAGTTACCAGCACAATGAGTCCCGTTCCTGGAGATGCATCCCAGGGGATTGTTTAGGGATGGTTGGCATTTTTGCATAGAATATATTAATTATTATTATTATTAATGACTTTTCATACAAAATGAAAGTTTTTAGGACATTTTTCAGTTTTTCAACCAAAAACTGCAAGCAGAAACTTTCAACTTCTTCCTGTAAAAGTTTCCTAGTTTGGGTTTAAAAAAATGGTTTTCGTAAACTGACCATTTTTCAGTTTTCCGTTTTGATTTTTTGTCACAAAACAATCATTTTAATGGGAAAAAAACATT
The DNA here is from genome assembly GCF_020497125.1 of Mauremys mutica. Classification (NCBI taxonomy): domain Eukaryota; kingdom Metazoa; phylum Chordata; order Testudines; family Geoemydidae; genus Mauremys; species Mauremys mutica. The sequence continues at coordinate 10,651,398 of NC_059096.1, forward strand.
AAAACAAAATTCAATTCCCTGCAAAAAAGAACTGGCATTTTCCAGATGCCACTTCTGAGCCTTACCCTGCTGGAATGTGACTCGGTCGGGAGTCAGGACCTCTTCTCCCACTTTGGACTGATTCCTTCATGGCAGACTCCACAGTAACACGGCTAAAGCATAGGTAAGAGCATGCAGAACACAAGCCTCCATGATCTAATGGACACACAGGCAGCTCAGTATTTCTCTATCCGCCCACCCAGTCTCACACTCATCCTGTTTCCATTCTCTTCCGTTTCCCCTCTGCTTGTAGCTGACCTGTCTCCCATCCTATCACGTCACTCTCTCCTCCTCCCTCTTCTTCATTAACACCCTCTCCCGATGACAGGATGATGCCCGTGTCCATTAGACACAGAGAAGGACGGCTATTCTTTCATCCCCTGAGGGACTCATCGTGTGCACAGGCCCAAAGCTCTGCACGTTTGCCACTTATCGCTGGGCTAAAGCACAGAAGGCGTGCAGAACTGTGCCAGTTTTTCCCATACACACAGTCAAAGCCCGGCCCAGGGGGCTTCTGAACTTCACTGCACAAGTCCAGGAAGAGTCTGAGGAAAGTGGAAGCTCCAGAGACATTTGGGGCTTTGCTTTATCCAACAGCCTGTAAGGATCCACAAGTCTTGAAGCCAGGTCCGGAGGTCCCCTGGAAACCTGTGCATCCTGACTGCTATCTAACCGTTTTTAGTTCTTAGTGGACTGAGTGGCTAATGGAACCCTGCCCCGACTCCTCTCGAGAGCTATTGCCCACAGGTGTCCTGATTGGAGGAGGGCCTGGCCCCACTGCGTGGACCAACTGCACTAAATAAGCCAGAAGGAGAGACAGGAAGTTGTTTGCACATCTCGGTGAGTTCCAGGCTGGCTGCTACATCAGATCCTTCCTTCCTTCTGGGGCACATGACTTATGAGGAGAGGCTGAGGGAACTGGGCTTATTTAGTCTGCAGAAGAGAAGAGTGAGGGGTTAGGGTTTGATAGCAGCCTTCAACTACCTGAAGGGGGGTTCCAAAGAGGATGGAGCTCGGCTGTTCTCAGTGGTGGCAGATGACAGAACAAGGAGCAATGGTCTCAAGTTGCAGTGTGGGAGGTCTAGGCTGGATATTAGGAAACACTATTTCACTAGGAGGGTGGTGAAGCACTGGAATGGCTTCCCTAGGGAGGTGGTGGACTCTCCATCCTTAAAGGTTTTTAAGGCCCAGCTTGACGAAGCCCTGGCTGGGATGATTTAGTTGGGGTTGGTCTTGCTTTGAGCAGGGGATTGGACTAGATGCCTCCTGAGGTCTCTTCCAACCCTGATAGTCTGAATCTATGATTCTCATCTGATTCCTGAGCACTGTTCTCCTGACTTGCCCCTGGTTTCTGCCTTACAGGCTTATTCTTGATCCCTGCCTTGGTCACCAACTCCAGGTCTGAGTCTTGGCTTGACTCCTGGCGCTGATACCTGCTTTAACCACCTTGGCTCACTACGCAATTCCCAATGGTGACACAACCTCCCCTCCGTGTATGAGATGGTTAGAAGCTGCAGGCACGGTTTGGCCCATCTCTAGATATGGGATCCTAACTTCTACTTTCTGAGTTAAAGGAACAAGAAGGCAAGAGGAATAAGCAGAACAAAAGACTGTGGAGCAGAGCTGCAGCTGGAGGATGGAGCTCTGACAATTGACACCAGCTGAGGACCTGCCTATTATCTACATACATGGGCTACATCAGGTCTTACTTGGGGGAGTTGCCCTGCAAAGCCAGAGCTCAAGGGCTATGCTGCAGATGAAGACAACGTTTCCATTTGTGTCACCCGTGCATGTCGGAGGGCAGGAACAGGCCCTAAGTATGAATGCATTTTGAGACACGCCTTGGTACTGACCAGCATAACAAAACATAGCCTTTTGAAAAACAACAGCCCCCTCCAGTAGCTCCTCTTTGATCACGCCTAGTGCTCATTAGCACAATCATCCTGCATGAGCTCTTGGCTTGCAAAATCTTTCCACATGCTCAGACTTCTCTCCCTGGTGAGTGCCTCATAATTAGCTCTGTTGGAATGACTCATCTTCAGGATGTTTTTCTTCGTCAGACTTTGCACGGAGCCAATCATTTCCCTTGAAGTTCATCTGACCCGAGGACCGGGCCGAAAATGAGGACTCAGCTTTCACGGAATTTTCTTTCCAATGCAACCTAATGGCAACTGCCTTTCTGGGAGGGCACTTGCATAATTAATTACCCATGTGCATCCTTTCCTAAGTAAAGGAGGAGACTCAAGTCCATTTATCCATTTCAGGATAATTAAGGCTACTTCCGGGTCATCTTGCTGAGAGACCTGACTGCTCCAAATATTGTGAAACCCAAATGTTCAAAATTCATGCAAAATTCATGCAAAAAAAATCATGAGTTAATAAAAATAATAAATACTGGGTTCTTTTGATTTGGTTTCTGAGCCTTTGGGCTTGCACTTGGGTCACATTTTCAAGGTTTTCTCTGCAAGCCCAATAGGGAGGGTGTGATGTTCCCCTGGTTTTATCTGGAATGGTGATCTGCTAGGTCAATGCAATCCTTGACTCGGGGATCCAGCCTTCCCCTGCTGTGCTGTGAGAACCCCCACTCCTGGGCTGTTCATTTACAACCTCTGGCATGTAAGCTACTTGGAGTGTGCAACGGAATGACACTAGCAAATATCTCTGGTCCCAGACACAACCCTAGGAACCTCCATCTTGCAGTGTCCAGTTACGCCCACTGGACACTGCAAGCTTATATGAGTTTGTCAATTTAACAAAGAAATTGATATGTACCAGGCTTGTTCTCCTAAGCGGAGTCTGTGACACACAGCAAACCAAACACACTGCTTCAGGTAGAGTAAATGAACGAATTTATTAAATACAAAAGATAGATTTTAAGTGATTATAAGTCAAAGCACAAGAAGTCAGATTTGGTCACATGAAATAGAAGCAAAACACATTCTAAGATGATCTTAACACATTCAGTGCCCTTACAAACTTAGATGCTGCTCACCACAGGCTGGCTGGTTGCCCTTCAGGCAGGCTCTCCCCTTTGATCAGCGCTTCAGTCACTTGGTGGTGGTGTCTGTAGATGGAGGTGGAAGAGAGAGGAAGAGCCTGGCAAACATCTCTCCCTTTTATCATGTTCTTTCTTCCCTCTTGGCTTCACGCCCCCCCCCTTCAGAGTCAGGTGAGCATTACCTCATTGTAGTCCCAAACTGGTGGGAAGGGAAGCTCAAGAGTCCAAAAGATCTTTTGTCTCTGCCTAGGCCAGTGTCTTTTGTTCCTGTGATGCTGGGCTGGGTTTGTCCCATACATGCCCTGATGAGGTGTGAACTGCCCCTCTGTTCCTGGAGAGTTTTGCCTGTGCTTGTTTGAAGTCATGAGGACACATTTTCAGCCTCATAACTATATAAATGAAATTACAACCTATAACATCACTATAACAACAATGCTTTGTGCATCATGAACCTTCTGAAGACACCCAACATGACAAACTTCGCATTGGATACCACCCAATCATGTTATAATGATGAAAATGGGGGTGCAGGGTGTTCCCCTGAGATACAGAGTGTCACAGAGAGTTAGAAGCTTTTTGTTTTTTAAGTGAAAAGTGAGGTTCTCACATTAGCCTTGAGTCCAGGAGCTGGGCATTTAAGGAAAACACCCAATATCATGAAACTTGTGATAACATCATGACAACAGGCAACACTGCTGCTCCTCAAAAATAGAGTAGTTCCTTTCCCCACCTAGAAGGAGTCATCCCAGAGAGATAAAAGCAGGATGCTTAGAGAGAAAATTTGAGACAGTAAAGAATGGTCAACTGGGATTCTGCATGGTCAGGTCCCTTTCCTCTCCAAGATCTCTCAGGTGCTACTGTGCATAACCCTCTTATGTCTTGCAGGGGGCAGATGGCTTAGGTCCTTCTATCTCTCCCTATCTATGTTGCTCTGTATCACTTACAGCACCATCCCCGACTGAAAATACCAGCGTCCAGATCATTTGATTGTCTCATCAACCAGGTTTTGGACATTTCAACTGGTATTAAACGGCATGACTTTTTGCCTCCAAAAAGTTAGGATTGAATAATTTCAGCCAGCTCTATTATGAGCTTGCTCCTGCCTTCTCCTCATACCTGAAAACATACTGGGGAAGTCTGTCCCTGCTAGAGCTAGATGGAAAAAGGAGAGCCATAAAGAACAAATCTGTTTTCAAAATATGTGGTTTCCATTTTCCACCGACATTTCATTTTCATCGAGATTCTCCGACCAGCCCATCTCATTGCACACAGATAGCAACTGTGACACCCTGGCACCACAATATTCACCACTGCCATGTAATGAGGATGTGTTTGGTACAAAGTATGCCTGGTGAGGTGTCATTCTAAAAGTCTTGATCTGCTAGACGTTAATAGCTCGTTGGATTGTGTGTGCTATTGTCGTGTGTGAAGTTATGAAGTTTGGCTAGGTAGGTGTTGCTGAAACATGTCCTGAGGTTGAAAACACCCACAAGCAGCCTTTCAGGTATGACAGTAAAAAGGTCAAACAATGTTAATGGCTTATTGAGGCCATTGAGGTTAATGACTTATTGCACATAAGCACAAGGATTACCCCAGGAACTGCATACAATAGAAACCTCTCAGAGACAGCACTTCATGCTTGATGTTACTTAAAAGAAAGTAAACACATAGAAAACAGGCCCCTTTGGCCCAATATGCAAGGCTCCTCTCTGCTAATTAACCAAACGAGCAATGAGGTCATAACATTTGTGGAGGACACCAAGCCGGGAGGAGTTGCAAGCACTTTGGAGGACAGAATTAGAATTCAAAACGACCTTGACAAATTGGAGAACTGGTCTGAAATCAAGAAGATGAAATTCAATAAAAGACAAGTGCCAAGTGCTTCACATAAGAAGAAAAAAATCAAATGCACAACTACAAAACGACAAATAACTGGGTAGCCGGTAGTAGTGCTGGAAAGGCTCTGAGAGTAATAGTGGATCACAAATTGAATATGAGTCTACGATGTGATACAGTTGTGAAAAATGCTAATATGATTCTGGGGTGTTGTATTGAGACGAAGGAGGCAATTGTCCCACTCTACCCAGCACCGGTGAGGCCTCTGTGTCCAGTTCTGGGTACCACACTTTTGGAAAGATGTAGACAAACTGGAAGGAGACCAGAGAGGAGCAACTAAAATGATAAAAAGTTTAGAAAACTGACCGATAAAGGTTAAAAAAACTGGACACGTTAAGACCTGAGAAAAGAAGATTGAGGGGGAATCTGATCACACTCTTCAAACGTTAAGGGCTGTTATAAAGAGGATGGTGATCAATTGTTCTCCTGGTCTATCGAGCGCAGGACAAGAAAGAATTGGCTTAGTTTGCAGTGAAGCAAGTTAGATATCAGGAAAGTTAGCTCCTAAATTAGATATTAGGAAAAACTTCCTAACACTAAGGGTAGTTACGCTCTGGAACAGGCTTCCAAGGTTTTTTTTTTTTTTTTTTTGGAGGTTATTAAGAACATGTTGGACGAACACCTGTTTGGGTTGCTTTATGTTTACTTGGTCCTTCCTCACTGCAGGGGCATGATCGAGATTGTCTCTTGAGGTTCCTTCCATCCCTACATTTCTATGATTCTATGAACATTCTTGGCTTTTCTTTACAATTGTGTGTTGCAATTCAAGTTGGGGGTTCAAGTCACTCCCAAATGACATTTTTTTTTTTTACTTTTCTTGCCAAAACAACTAGGCCAATTTCCTTTTGGGTTGAATGAAATGTTTCATTTTGTTTTTTTTACCTTTGTGGTGGTGGTGGTGGTGTTAAATCTGGCTAAATTGCCAAACAGAATGACGGTTTAAAATGAAAAGTCAAAATGTTTCAACTTTTCAGAATTCCCCCACCTTCATTAAATTGGCTCGTTAGCACTGACCTCCCACTCGGTACGGCAACTCCCATCTTTTCATGTGCTGTGTATTTGTACCTGCCTCTGTATTTCCCACTCCATGCATCTGATGAAGTGAGTTCTAGCCCACGAAAGCTTATGCCCAAATAAATGTGTTAGTCTCTAAGGTGCCACGAGGACTCCTCGTTGCTTTTGCTGATACAGACTTACACGGTGACCGCTCTGAAACCTGCCCCCTGCTTCTCTTTGTTTGCGTGTTTTATTTATTTATTTGACCAAAACTATTCCCTGAATTCAACCTGAGTCCGCCAACAGTTTCAGTTCACCTGAATCTGCATTTTTTGACAAACCATTTGCTGAAAAAAACCCTGCCTGGCTCTAGTTGTGTTATCTCTGTTGCTGAATATCAGTAAGTCCTGGAGATGTACAGAGGCTCAGGGGAGAGTCAAACATGAGGCATAGAGGAGCAATCTGAGGTTAGGGTGCAATTAGTCTTTGAAAGGGGGTTCGGGGTAGATGATACAGTGGATGCTCCATGGTTCTCGTCTCAATGACCCCAGTGGGAATGTGCTCGGGTACAAGCCAAAAGGCGATGTCTCAATTTGCTGGTCTCCCCCGTTTCCCCATCAGTTGCTTACATCATCCCCAGAAATAAAATTTCCATTGGTGTTGTACAAGCCGGACTAGAAACCAGCTCATTCTCCCAGAGCTGCATTAGCTCTGCTAGTGCTAAGAGGAAAAACTTGCTTTTGTCTCTGAAGAGCAGATAAGACTCAGCAACTCACTGGAAAAACAAACAAACCTGGAGTAAGCAGGAGTCACTCATTTTTTTCTGACCATAATTGCACCTTAAGTAATTCAGTGAGCCTGGTCATTACTTCCAGGCTTTGGAATGGAAGAGCCCTGGGAAAAGGGCATATGAGATGCACATGAAATAGCTGAAGCAGTAGCTGGAGCAGGAGCATATGAAAATAAATAAGAGGGACGAAGGGAGTGATCTGAATTAATCATTAATAAATAAGCACTAAGCAATGAGCGTCTTTCTGCAAGATTCCCAAATGCTCCACAAATATAAACTAATTTAGGCCTTATAATCCCCTTGTGTCGTAGGTAAGTGATTGAAGAGTTCATAACACCAGGCAATGAGAGCAAATAAGGCAGTTGTCTAATACCATGATGCATCAACACTACACTGCCGTGTAGGAGAGAAAATGGAATGTATTGTGTCCGGCTGAAATAGCAGAGGGTGGGGAAAGGGGAGGGAGATATCTGTAGAGCTGGTCCACAAATGCCAATTACTTTTTGTAAGAAAATTGTTGGGAAAAAAATCCCTGCTTTTAGCTTCCCATGAAATGTTTCCATTTTTAATGTAAAACTGGGAGGGGGCGGGGAACAGTTATAAGAAAAATCAGAAAAAAATGTTTTTTTTTAAAGTAAAAACTTGATTTTTCCAAAATCAAAACCGGAAAATTTATACTGGAAATTTTATGAAAACCTGAAACCAAACTCCATTTGTTTCAAAAGCTATTTTCAGTTAAAAAAAAAGAGTTGGATTTACAAAAAACAAACTCCAAAAATACTAAACAAAAAAAACCCCAAACCTTGAGCCAAATATTTTCTACTGAAAACGGTGTTTCTTTCAGATTCTGACCAAAATGAACATTTCTGCAAAATGTTCATTTTGGTCAAAAAGCCATTTTTGTTTGATGTTTGAAAATGTTTTGATGAAAATCGTCAACCAGCTTTGCTCATAGCTCGTCCAGGCCAGGATTTCGGGAGACCCCAGGCTGAGATACCAAGGAGCACCGACTATGTTTGTCAATAGAGAAAGCCAGAGAAAACCACTTTTTCAACCTGAATGACAAGTCAAAATTTGGGGCCCTGAGGGTGATCCTGCTGGGAGTAGGAATTGGTGATAATCAGGTATTTCTTTGAGGCCGTTTTGTCTATTGACAAAGAACGTACCAAGTCCTGTGTCTCTGAATGCAGAAGGAATCAAACAACAGGACACAGTTTCTTTTGCTCACAGCACCGCGGGCGCGCTTTTCAGCCTACACCCAGACCCGAAAACCTCTTCCCAGGTTTCTTCCATAGTCAGTGACCATGCTTTCAGCTGCTCCTTCCGGGCCCCTTTCACTCTGCCTCTGTTCATGTCTGTCTTCAGCGTCAGTGTGATCTCCCCACACAACACACACCCCTACCCAAAACAAGGCTCGGTCAAAAACTGGTTATGTTCACAGAACCCTTGTGTCTAAGGTAGCTGTTTATGGTTAGGCCTGGGCTATACTACAGAGTTAGGTCGATGTAGGCCACCTTAGAATCATAGAATATCAGGGTTGGAGGGGACCTCAGGAGGTCATCTAGTCCCACCCCCTGCTCAAAGCAGGACCAACCCCAACTAAATCATCCCAGCCAGGGCTTTGTCAAGCCGAGCCTTAAAAACCTGTAAAGAAGGAGATTCCACCACCTTCTAGGTAACCCATTCCAGTGCTTCACCGCCCTCCTAGTGAAATAGTGTTTCCTAATATCCAACCGAAACCTCCCCCACTGCAACTTGAGACCATAACTCCTTGTTCTGCCATCTGCTACCACTGAGAACAGTCTAGATCCATCCTCTTTGGGACCCCCTTTCAGGTAGTTGAAAGCAGCTATCAAATCCCCCCTAGTTCTTCCCTTCTGCAGACTAAACAATCCCAGTTCCCTCAGCCTCTCCTCATAAGTCATGTGTCCCAGCCCCCTAATCATTTTTATTGCCCTCCACTGGACTTTTTCCAATTTTTCCACATCCTGCTTGTAGTGTGGGGCCCAAAACTGGACGCCTGGCATCGACCTACCAGTGCATGTGGCTACACTTAAATCTGTCTCCCACTGATGTATGCGCCGCTTTAAGGCAATGCAGGAACACCACCTCCCCGAATGGAGTTGAGCCATGGTCGATGTTCTGAGGTTGATGCAGCGTGAATGTAGACACTGCATTATCTATGTCGACCTTAACGGTCCTCCAGCAGCTGTCCCACGATGCTCGACTGCTGTGGTCACAATTGTGAATTCCACTGCCAGGGGGTCACGGAGCCTGGCAGCCCTCCCCTTTGCGCCCTTTAAAACCACCCAGACTTTTGAAATGCCTTTCTCCTGATTGTCCAGGTTTGGGAGCACACCTAGCAGCTCTCCATGGCTCTGTGCAACTGCCCAGCTGACTATGATGGCTACATGCTCCAGATGGGCTCTTGTCAGGAGTAGACAGGAGCTATTGGATCTCCTGGGCCTGTGGGGAGACGAGGCTGTGTAGGCCCAACTACGGACCAGCTGTAGAAATGTGGCCATCTCTGTGCAGATTGCAGGGGGGATGCAGGAGAAGGGGTACAACAGAGATCAGCAGCGGTGCCGCATGAAAGCAAAGGACCTGGGGCAGGCTTACCAGAAGGCCAGCGAGGCCAACTGTCAAGCCAGTGCTGAACTGAAGAGCTATGGCTTTTACAAAGAGCTGCCTGTATACTAAACAGTCTGTTCCACCTTGTATTTAGTTGTAATCCTCTGACTACCTTTCCCGGACCTGAAAAAGAGCTCTGCGTAGCTTGAAAGCTCGTCTCCTTCATGAGCAGAAGTTCGTCCAATAAAAGATATTTCCTCCCTCAGCTTGTCTCTCTAATGAACCCGTAGCAGACAAGTATAAATGAAGAACCAGTTCAAGCAATTCTGTGCAAGCTGATCACATCTCTAGACTCTGCAACTATCCACAAGTAGCTGTAACAACACACTTGGTCATTTTAGAACAGGACATCTCCATCCAAGTATCCAGGTATTATCCCAGCATAAATTGCAAAAGTCTGCCAGAAGACAACCAAAGCAATTGGACAGCACCACTATGGCCAACATCAGGCATTCAAAAATTGTGAGTCAGCCCCCCAAAATCATAAGACTGGCTTTAAAAATGAGATTTTGAAGAATAATAAATGTTGAAATCTTCTTCTTTGTCTGCTGGTTTCTGAGCACTTAGGCCACATTCGGGTCATGTTTTCAAGCTTTTTTCTGCAATCACAAGAGCTAAAAACTTTTTAAAAAACAAAATCTGAGCGTTTCATCTAATCATGTGACGCTAGGAGCTGAGTCTTTGAGCTAGTCACCAAATATCATGAGACGTGATAAAATTGTGAGAGTTGACAACACTGCCATGAACTCACATAGATTTGGATCCACTCTTTGGAATAGTGTGTCTCCTTGCTGTTTGGCAAATACACAACAGAGCAGGGCGTAAGGTAAATATGCAGAAGATCTTTCACAAAACATTGGCCTGTGGTGGAAATAAATCAGTTTAATCAATGAATAAATCAGATACTGAAAGGCGCTGAGTCTAAGGGTGAAATTCACAAAGTCCACGCATCACTTAAGTTTCATTTAAGCCCTTAAAATTAAGCGGTTTTGTTAATTAGTTGTTGGTCCTCTTCACAGGGGTAAATTTCATACATGGTGAGCAATCACAACACCTATCAAAGTCAAAGGAAGTTGGTGCTCAGCACCTCTCTGGATCTCACCCCAATACTAATCTTAGTACTTATACAGCACCACCCATCTGAGGATCTTAAAGCTCTTTATAACTTTCAATTGATTACGCTTCTCACCTCCATGTAAAATAAGGAAGTATTATTGTACCCATTATACAGATGAAAGAACTGAGACAGAGAATTTAAATGAGTTACTCAATATTATTCAGGGACTTGGGGTCAGAATTTGAACTGCAACTTAAATATACTGATTAGAGCTGATCAAAACATTTTTTTCTGTCATAAATAATACAATTTTGCTTGGAGAAATTTTGTTTTTAACACAATGTTGTTTTGTTTTCTTTTAATTTCAAAATTTAAAAAAAAAGGGGGAAATCTATTTTGAAATCTTAATTCGCTTTTTAATTTTGAAATTACAGGAAAAGTTGCACCTTCTCTAATCTTTTTACTTTTTCTCCCTAAAAAAGTGGGGGTAAAGTTTGTTAAAAGTCGGTTAAAAATGTTCCTTTCCCTTTTAAAAGCAACACTTTCTCTTTGCAGCAGTCAGTTTTGAAAGTATGAATTGCTGAAAGTAACTTTACTGTCTTCTAACTGGCGAAAGTTGGAAGGCAGTCGGAATGTGTGCAAAAGTCGATTTTTCACATTTTGTTAGATTTGCAACTTTTCTCTTGGAAAAGCATTTTTCCCCCAATGGCAAAATTCCAAACAGGGGTTTTCCCCGCAAAAACTCGAGAGCAGAGGTCAGCAACTTTTCAGAAGTGGTGTGTGGAGTCTTCATTTATTCACTCTAATTTATGGTTTCACGTGCCAGTAATACATTTTAACAATTTTAGAAGGTCTCTTTCTATAAGTCTATAATATATAACTAAACTATTATTGTATGTAAAGTAAATAAGGTTTTTCAAATGTTTAAGAAGCTTCATTTAAAATTAAATTAAAATGCAGAACCCCCCAGACTGGTGGCCAGGACCAGGGCAGTGTGAGTGCCACTGAAAATCAGCTCACATGCCACCTTTGGCACGCGTGCCATAGGTTGCCTACCCTTGCTCCAGAGGGTAAAAATTCCCATCTTTCACCAGCTCTATTCTTGACTACTTGTCACTTCTCTTACCACAAGGAATTGCTGCTTCCTAGGGGAATGAATTAAATTTGATAAACAAGATTTCAGACACTAAGTCACATTTGCTTTTTTTTAGCATCTAATTGATGTTTTGTATTTTTCGTTCGCTTCAAACAGATCGCTGGGTTTTCTCCAGGGTTCATCACACTTGTCAGACTGAGCCTGTTCCCTTGATCAGATTAATTTTGAAGTCATGATTTGAGATACAATCAGCAAACAGCACAAGTGAACAACACAAGGCCATGACAAATTTCAGGTCATTGCTTAGCACCAGGCTGCTAGGACAAGAGGAGCTCTTGGATGAAGCTGTTCATAAATCTTAACATTCCATGGTAATCACTTTTTCCTGTGCTCATGAATATTCATTGGAGAAGGCATCATCAGCCCACTACCTCAGTTTGAATGTGCAAGTGCATATGCTCCTTCATTAAGTCCCATTGTGTTAATACATTATGGGCAATGCTTTATTCTGAGCTAATACCAGCTTGCAGAGGTGAGCAAACATAACCACTTTCAGTCAGGGAAACTGAGGCAAAGCAAGGTTAAGCAACTTGCCCAAGGGCCCCAGTAAATCAGTGGCAAAGGCAGGATTAGAACCCAGCTTCCCAGAGTGTGTGCGTGATTTGCTGGATTACACTGAGGCAGCTCTGTTCATGGTGGGATTCCATCCTTAGTGTCACTCCATCGCATACCGTCTCCATTCTAACCTCCAGGCCTGGCCACCACCATGGCTCTGACCATTAGCCCCTGACCGCCCGCATCCCCGTCATGATCCTGAGATGTAGCAACAAATGAAAGTATGTGCAGTATATTCCAAGCTCACGCAGCAAGAGAACTAATGCTCCAGCACCTCATCTGACTGCCCCCACAGAACCACTCTGTTTTAATAATCCTGAGCAAGGGATGCTGCAGTTTATGTACCACCTCAGAAGCAACCTTGAGAGGCATTGTGCCTGAGAGACAGCCATCTGAGTCCCACTTCCTCTTTAGTCCACTGACTCCTCTGCCCCCAGATCTAAGGTCTAAGTAGTTCACGTTGGGAATTTGGGGGAAACTTACTCTGCTGTGCCAGCAAGAAGACCACATCAGTCTAACCCTTAATCAGCCACCCCCAGGCCTTCTCCCTGCCCGTGTCTGAGTGCTGGAGAAAATCTGTTGCAGTGTCTTAGAGGGCATACTGAGTTCTGCTCTGGTGGCTGACCCTGACTGAAAATTGCAGTCTTTTGAAATGTATTTTGGAAAAAAAATGAAATTTCAAAATTTCCCACAGAATGGGAATTCTGAGAAAATTGCCTTTAGGAACCTGGAAATGATTTATTTCCATAATGTCAAGCATTGGGATGCAACATATTCAGTAGCATCCAATATTGCAATAACAGAAAAATAAAACAAAAAGAGAAAGGTGAAACGAAACATGTTTGACTCATCCAAACCACATGCTTCCACATTAACAAAACAAAACAAGAAAGTCAGACTGAGCTGTTTTGACTGTTTCACATTGGAAATGTTGCTGAAATCAACATGTTCCATGAAACCCTTCCTTTTTGACAAAACTGCATTTCCCTGATGGAAAAGTGTTCAGGCAGAAATGTTTCTACCAGCTCTCCCCATGGCTGTTCTTCCTGAGTGCTTTCCAGCTGTGCATTAAGCAACATGACTCACACGCATCACCTGTGGGCTGTTCTTTTTCTCATCCGTTTCCCAAGGGGATTAATCGTATGAGTAGTGTTTTTGTTTTAAATCACTCTTATGTGCATTGTGATCTGTGTTTATACTGGACAAGGCTGGTGGAAGAAGTGTGCTTGACACTTGGAATTGAAGGAGTTGAGATATTTTGCAGTTCTTAATTCCTGGGGGGGGAGTTTGTTCCATTGTATGAGACCACCCCCAGAAACGCTCTGTCTCCTGCATAGACATTTTTCGTCCTGGCGGTGGGCATCTCCATTGTGCTGATGCAGAGATGTCAGCCACTGTCCTCGTCCCAGAGCTTCAGGCAATCTTTGGGGTACCCTGGGCTCTGGCCATTGAGTGCTTTGAAATTAAGGACCACTGCATCCTTGCGTGTGACTTGATGTTCTATAGGAAGCCAGCACAGAGAGCGGAGGGCAGCTCTGCGGTGCTCATGGTAGCCTGTGTTGCTGTGGAGATGGGAGGTGACCAAGGTGAGTAATTACTGAGGCCAGGTCATCATCCACCAGGATAGGGTGGGGTCTCCTAACCAACTGTAGATGGCAGAATGTATTATATGCAGATACTGCTATGTGAGAGCTTAGCATCAGGGAGGACTCCAGGAACCTCCTAAACTCAGGATGACTTGACCTAGCAAAGGAAACTGCACCATGCCTGCCAACTCCTCCAAGAGCTTTTCTTTGCCAACCCGCACAATGTCCATCCTGCTTCAACTCTTCATCCACACGTCGGTCTGAGGGTATCTGTCCTGGGCGGTGAGTGCAGCTTGTGTAGACATAGCTGAGCTAGCTTTAAGCTAACCGGCTTGGGTACTGGTAGCATGAAGCCATGAGGATGTAACCCTCCGTTGAGCCGTGGGCCAGCATGGTGACACTGGGGCTATTCTACAGGGTGAAGCTGGGTGTAGTGGAGCTGTGCGTCAACTGCACGTTTCTGAGTCCGTGATGTCTCACCTGTTCCAGTGGCTGTTTCTAGATGGTGAATAGAACCAGCAGGACAATGCGAGACTCCACAAGGGAGGGATCTAGTGGAGGAGGTACACTTGCCCATCACTACTTATCAGACGCATCCCTCCCGGAAGGACTCAAAGCGTTTTAGCACATTCCCTGGCCACCTCTCTCCAGCGGGACAGCGGTATCTCATGACTGACAGTGTCAAGTGCTGCAGAGAGGTCCAGGGGGATGCGGGCGGGTGTCTGCTTTCCATCCATCATCGGCAGGATTGTTCTATATTGTTGTATCCTCTCAGCACAAAGGGGATCGATTGAAATCCTATTGCAATGAAAGCATCATAACCTCTCCTTCCAAATCAAATCCAGGCATCTCACCATTGACAGTGTTGCTGGGCTCGATTTAAAAGGGACACGGCAAAGGGCATTTTTGATCATTTGGGAAAAAATCATATTGTGAAGGATTGGGCGCATGTATCCTGGTTTGTTGCTGTAGAAGTGTTCTACAGAGCTGGTCTGAATATGCCCGTTTGTTATTGTAGGGTTGCTCGGAGTGCTGGGCTGCGTTGTACGAGCATGTTACCGCAGAGTGGTTTGGAAATGCCAGGTCCCGAGAGCAGTTTGTTTTGGTGTGCTGGCTTGTGCACAGACTGGGTGATTATCGTAGAGTTGTTCAGAAATGGTCAGTGGTTGTTTGGTTTTATAGAACACCTGTGCTAATGAACACAGTGCTGCAATGAAAGAACAGGGCTGCCTTGTACTGCGTCTTTTCAATTGGAAACCTACCCGATCCGAGCAGCAAAACAACAACCGTGAATGGGGAGAGAACACCCTGGGCCAAAAACCATGCCTAAGTATAACCCCCCCCCCTTAGTTTTCCCTGGGGAATTTGACCCAGGAGTTTGTAAATAAGTTGCAGGAGTCACTATCTATTGATCAGTGTAGTGATTGCTTATCGTGGCTTGGTGGATAAGGCACTGAACCGGGACTCAGGAAAACTGAGCTCTATTCATGGGCTTGCTGGGTGATTGTGGACCAGTTACTGCACCTTCCCGTGACTCAGTTTCCTCATCTGTCAAATGGGGATAATGTTAGTGACTTCCTTTGCAAAGTGCATTCAGATCTATCAGTGAAAAGTGCTATTGTTACTCAGAGCAACTGTGTCTTTTTATTGCACAGCGTCAGTATCTCCAGCCCGCTTTCGGTGTGGGGGATGGCAGTGCAGTTAGTGCTTGGCACACACCTGGTTAACTTTAGCCCTGCAGGGAATTAAATTCATATTTTATCTCCAGCCTACAGTCTGTTCTTCCTTTGGAAGCTGGAGTGTAATGAACTTGCTGTTTGTTATAATTAATAAAAAAAAACTATAACTTTAAATTAGATCCTAAATCTTTTAATGAAATCCAATACTGCAGTGAATATATTAGCTTTCCCGAGACGTTAGTGCTTCTTCGGTGACGGGAGCCAGGCAATTCCTGTTCTAACTAATGCAACCCAGAATGCATTCCCTACGGCACATGCGGTCTATTCCTCTCATACTTCCTTCTTTCTTCAGCATCCAGCTTCTGACTTTAACACAGAGAGTGCAACCTGGCAAATTGCACAGTAACCCATTGTAACGGGGCCGGCACCCACCTCTCGTGAGCATCCACCTCTGGTTGGGTGTGTCTGCGTTTTCAGTTCTGGTGACCTTTTTCAGGGGTTCTCAGGCATTTTTCTTCAGCAACTCAGCCCTCCAGCTGAGTAACACGTGCTGTCTGCATGTGACCCAGAACTGACCCTGTCCAGGGTATACTGTCCATCTCAGTACCCCTCTGGTGGTGTTTCTCTAGTTGTCTCTGGGCTCAGTCTTTAAGTAATCCCTGGTATGGGACTGTATCCCCAGGGCTTCCTCTCTGGAGACACTATCTTCCTGTGGCCCTCCCCATGCTCAGTCCCTACTCTGTCCCCACAGCCAACCAGGATCTCCCTCATTGCTCCCCTGGTCCCTGCTAGCAAACTGTCTTTGGCTCAGTCCCAGCAGCCAGCCAGGTGCTCTCACTCCCTCAATCCCTGCCCACACTGAGCTGTCCGTGGTCCTGCTGCTCTTCCAGCCAGGCACACGGTCCTTTCTTCTCCAGCTCCACGCAGCAACTAACTGCTGCTCTGTTCTGTAGCTCCTTTCATATGGCCCTCCTGGGCCCTGATTGGCCATTCCAGCAGCCCCTCTGATTGGTTGCTTCCTCGCTACCACTCTAGGCCACTTGGAGGACCTCTCCACTGCCCCTTTCTTCGGACGGGTGTGGCAGAACCCTGAGGCCTCCAGCAAGAGGCGTTTGGGCCTAGTCCATCCCATGCCCCAGAAGAATAAGTTTCGGTGCTTTTAAAGTCAGTGTTACATAGAATGCAAGCTCATTGGGGCAGGGACTTTTTGTTCTGTGTACAGCACCTCACACCAGGGAGAGCCGGGTCCATGTCTGGGAGTCTTAATTGCTACCATAATACAAATAGGAATTAAAAATAATAAAAAGTGTTGTGTAGCCAGCAATACATTCAGGGCTAGCACTTTAGGAGACATTGTGTGAGGATGCTATGCCAGCATGGGCCTGGAACTAGAGAGACAGAGAGAACCACATGGTCTATCTGGGTTTAGCAGCCTCCAGAAAGAATCCCCTCTACCAACATCATAACTGAGACTGAGGCAGAGAATCAAGTCTTACCTCCATTCAACCCTCAAACCCAGCCCTTGGCTTCAATTGTTCAATATCTTCATTAATGATCTGGAGGATGGCATGAATTGCACCCTCAGCAAGTTTGCAGATGACACTGAACTGGGAGGAGTGGTAGATTCTCTGGAGGGTAGGGTAGGGATAGGATACAGAGGGACCTAGACAAATTAGAGGATTGGGCCAAAAGAAACCTGATGAGGTTCAACAAGGACAAGTGCAGAGTCCTGCACTTAGGACGGAAGAATCCCATGCACTGCTACAGACTAGGGACCGAATGGCTAGGCAGCAGTTCTGCAGAAAAAGACCGAGGGGTTACAGTGGATGAGAAGCTGGATATGAGTAAACAGATGTGCCCTTGTTGCCAAGAAGACCAACAACATTTTGGGTTGTATAAGTGGGGCATTGCCAGCAGATCGAGGGACGTGATCATTCCCCTCTATTTGACATTGATGAGGCCTCATCTGGAGTACTGTGTCCAGTTTTGGGCCCCACACTACAAGAAGGATGTGGAAAAATTGGAAAGAGTCCATTGAAGAGCAACAAAAATGAAAAGGCGGCTGGAGCACATGACTTAGGAGGAGAGGCTGAGGGAACTGGGATTGTTTAGTCTGCAGAAGAGAAGAATGAGTGGGGATTAGATAGCAGCTTTCATCTACCTGAAAGGGGGTTCCAAAGAGGATGGATCTAGACTGTTCTCAGTGTTAAAAAAGGAGTAATGGTCTCAAGTTGCAGTGCGTGAGGTCTAGGTTGGATACACTATTTCACTAGTAGGGTGGTGAAGCACTGGAATGGTTTACCTAGGGAGGTGGTGGAATCTCTTCCTTAGAGGTTTTTAAGGTCAGGCTTGACAAAGCCCTGGCTGGGATGATTTAGTTGGGGATTGGTCCTGCTTTGAGCAGGGAGTTGGACTAGATACCTCCTGAGGTCCCTTCCAGCCAGGATATTCTATGATTCACTAGGGCTGTGAGTGGGCAAGCCAGACCTAGAATCCAGGCATTCTGAGCCCCAGTTCACTTCGCGATCCACTAGATAACAGTCTACCCATCTTCAGGGACATGAGAATGGCTGGTGTCTCTTCAGTACAGCTCAGTGTTCCCTTAAACATCCCCTATACATTCAGCCCAGACAGCGTTAAAAAGCTGTCATTTTATCATTTTCTTTATGACCAAGACGTGACCACAAATCAACGGGAGAATTTTCACGTTCCTGGCTTTATTATCCAAGTACAAACATTTTTTCCCCCATCTTCTCATAATTAGCCTTCTGGCCTAAGGAAAAGCAATAAAAACCTCGTTTCCTGAATGTTGTGATTATAGAAGAATCGTTCAACAAATGTAACCATTTCCTTCCAGGCAGCTTCCCACCCTAATTGATCATCATGTTTCCTTCCTGGCTGAACCATTTGGGGGGCTTCATTCTGGCAAAGATTTCCTGTCCTTCTCGGGCTTTGTAGTAAAGGTGTCATGTCAAGAAGTGCTGGGAAGAGACTGATGGTTGTTGTCTGGCCCCAGTCTAGATTACAGAAGGTTGATACCATCCATTGGGGTGGGGGGAGAATAGCTCAGTGGTTTGAGCATTGGACCTGCTAAACCCACGGTTATGAGTTCAATCTTGGAGGGGGCCATTTAGAGGTCAGGGGATTGGACTAGATGACCTCCTAAGGTCCCTTCCAGGTCTATGATAACTCCTGTCACATACCTAGGGTCAAAAACAGACTCTAGTGTCCCCTGTCCCAGTGCAGAAATTCCACATGGACTCTCATGTGTCTCAACACATCTTTTCTAAAAAGTTCTGATTGTTCAGATATCATCAAATAGTGTTCAATTGTCCCCAACCGGCACATGGCACCCCAGCCTCTCAGTCCATGAGGAAATTTGGATCTGGATCCCAATTTTGTGGCTCAGGTCAAGAGCTGTATCTGGACACCCTCAAATGCTGGAGAAGTTCAGGGCAGTTTCTCATGTGTCTCTTAGCTATGAAGGCCCAGGCTGAATTCTCAGCTGCAGGAATAGCTGTGACCTCAGCACACCAAATCTGCTCTCCAGACAGGGTGGGGAGGAGAGAACGGATTAGGTTCTGGTGGAGAGACCTCCTTTCAGGTCCATACTGGCTGCACAGACCACCATCATGGACTCCCCCTCGGATGAGGAGGGAGGTTTCCGGTGCATTCCCCCTTTGCCCACCTCTTCAGGAGTCAGCCACAATCTGTCCCTGAAGGGGCGAGGTAGGGAAGGGCTTGGAACCATCCATTGCATCAGAAGTCCCTCGGGATGAGTTACTGCTGACACGCACATGGTCTGAACTTGTCCCCGGAGATGCCCACTGCAGCAGCAAACAAAGCTTGGGATGCCTTCGAGGGAAAATCACCGGACGGTTAATCTGTCTGGCCTCTTGGATTTCACCTGCTGCACAGCGGAGCTTTGCTTTGGCACGTGTACTTAGCTTTCACCCTCCTAGCAGCTGGGTAGGCCCTAGAGAGAACTGACCTACTGGGTTATTGTGTCTGTCCCCTTGCAGCAGGAGGGGGATGTTAGCTTCCTGTCTGTAATTATTCTCTGTAACTGCAAAGCAAAGGCAAAGCTGCACAGCTTGGAACACAGCAGGCTTTCTATATTAGGGAAAGTGACAATACCCCTCCATCTCTCTGAGCAAAGGCAGCCAACCAACCACAAGTACGCTGATGCTTTTTCTGGCCCATGGGTTAGAGCACTGGTTAAGGATTTGGGAGACCTGGGATCTCTTTTCTTGGCTCTGCCGCTGGCCAGTTGAGTGACCTCGGGCAAGTCACTGCCCCGCCCGGTGCCTCAGTTTCCCCTTTTGTAAAATAGGGTTAATGATCTTGATCCTCTTTTGTAAAGTGCTTTGAGATCTACTGATGAAAAATGCAACACAAGAACTAAGAAAGAAATAGGGCCTGCAGGGTAGCAAACTGGTTCTTGATGCTGCAAGGAGGTAAGGAATAATTCTGCACTCGCTGGGTAGGTGTCATAGATATCCCAATTTCCCACTATAATTGTCAGTATTCAGGTGGGCTTTTGCCTGACTAAGGACCTTAGAATTCAGCCCTTTATTTTTAGATGTTGCCTCTTGTTTTCCAGCCCTTGAAAAATTCATCTCCCATCTTTAATTGCAAAACAACACAAACTCACCCTTGGGCTTTGCACATCACAGAAGATGTTGCAGATTCATCCAGGACTGCCAGGAAAACAGTGCCATAATCGATGGGTGTAAAATTAGCTGCCTGAGAATCTCTCACAGAACTCTGCTAACAAAAAAAAAACCCTCCCATGGAAAAGCCAATGCAGAAGCAAGTGCTGCAGCTCTGCACTGGGCCGTACCTGGGAATGATTTAGGAGTTAATATTCAGCAGAGCTCTATTGCTCAACCTCTTATTTTAGTACTTGGGAGAGAGATTGGATCCTGGCTGAGATAAGAGCCACTCTTGCAGATTGTGATATTGGAAGCAAAGCAATGGCATGAAAAACGAAGCGCTAATTCTCTCAAAGACCCGCTCCCTCATCAACCTTCTGGGCACTGCACCTCGGGGTGGGAGCACTCCACTCCAACGCTAGCAAATCAGCCAGTCGTGGCAAGGTGCGGCGTGGAGGAGAACACAGCTCCCTGAAGCCAGATAGGGTGAAGGTGAAGAGTTTGGTGCATGATAAACTCTCAGCAGTTACTTTTTTTCCCTTCTGAATCCAGAGCTGGTGGAGAGAGAGTGCGGAGCCTACAGTTGCAGGGGATTTGGGTTTGTTCCCAACAGCCACCCAAAGATGTAGGCCTCAAAAGCCCTGCTGAGGGTGGATCACACTGGTTAACTTTCCTGTGTATAGCTCAGGGTTTGCATTCAGCTTGTACCCGTCTCATACCACTGCCTTGTCCTCCACAATCATAGCTTTCATTTTGTTTCAGATTCAGTCTGTAGCTGCTATTCTGGTTGCTAACGCCTGGGCTCCACTTAAAATGTAGGTTGGCATAGCTACGTTGGTCAGAAGCAATGTTCCCTCTAATTTTTCCCATCCACGTGCGGAATGAATTTTGTTATCTGCACCAACGTGGAGATGACGTGTCGTGGAGGTGGGATTGAGGGATTCAGAGTGAAGGAGAGGACTCAGGGCTGGAGCAGAGGATTGGGGTGCAGGAGGGGGGTGAGGGCTCCGGTTAGAGGTGTGGGCTCTGGGGTGGGGTCAGGGATGAGGGGTTCACGGTGCGGAAGGGGGTTCAGGACTAGGGCAGAGGGTTCAGGTGCAGGGTGGTGAGGGCTCAGGCCAGGGGTGCGGGCTGCCTGGGGCTGTGGCAGGGAGAGAGGATTAGCCCCGAGGTTGGGGGAGTCGCCAAAACCTGGCATGCCCCAAGGTCCCCCATCACCGCCCCCACCTCACCCCACACCCGAATGCAGTGTGCACAGATGAACGGCCCTTAGTGGCCCCCTGCGTGGTGGCACAGGCGTGCACCTCAGAGGGAACGAACGTTAGAAGTGTGAAAAAGCCACACTCCGTGTAGATGCAGCTGTGTCGGTGGAAGAATGCTTCTGTCCCCATAGCTACCGTCATTCAGAAGAGCAGAGTCCCTGCACCGACAGAAAACCCCCTTCTGCTGGTGTCGGCTACATCTACAATACAGGGTTATGCCTGGTTGTGCCTCTCTAGTCCATGGAGCGTAAACATACTCTAAGCATGGGGGGCAGGTATCAAAGGCCAGCGCAGGCTAAGCCTCCCCTAACCCAAGCCATGGCCCTGCCCTAGGGTGACCAGATGTCCTGATTTTATAGGGACAGTCCCCATTTTTGGGTCTTTTTCTTATATAGGCTCCTATTACTCCCTACCCCCTGTTCCAATTTTTCACACTTGCTGTCTGGTCACCCTACCCTGCCTATGTTCTACCCTGAGGCCCTGCCCTCCCTCCCCCATCTCCTGAAACCAGCGGGTGCTCAGCTCCACCTGGCGGCCATGGCCTGGGGTGGCCAAAGGTGGCTCAGGCCAGCCCGGAGGTCGGGCCAGCAGCCCATGGCAGCTCTTGGGCCAGTGGCTCCACCTGCGGGTTGGGCCAGCAGGGGATCGGAGTGGGGCTCAGGGCTCCTCCAACCATGGGGGGGGAGTTCACCTGCCGCCCATGACTCTAAGGCTATGTCTATAGTACCACTTATGTTGCTCGGGGGTATGAATAAGTCACCCCTCTGAGTGACATAAGTTACACAGACATAAGTGCCAGTGTGGACAGGGCTATGTCTGTCGGAGAAGCTCTGCTGTAAACTCTTTAGTGTAGCCATAGCCTGAGTAAACCAATGCAGAGATGTCTGCCTGAGTCTGCAGAGAACCTGGAATAATAGCTCTGACATCTGTGAATTCCCCCTTTTAGCCCAGTGAGGGCTTAACATGGATGCTCTGGGCTGATCATTGAAATGTGAGCATTATTAAACTGTTTCATTGTTCATGTGAAAAAAGAAGAGACTGGGGGGATCACGTATCTGCACAGTCTACTGAGCCATATCTTGCTTGGGTGCCTCAGCTGGGTGGCATTTGAGAAGCGTCATCACTTTTATTCCCCCCCAGCCAAGCAGGAGCCCAACCCCCAGAAACACGGCCGACCCCCATAGCATGTTCAACCCCAGTCAAGGGGGAGCCAAGACCAGGCTGCGTAGTGGTTTCTCAACCAGCAGAACCCATCATGCTTCAAGGTGCGGAGGTTGGGATTTGGTTTTAAGTGCCTTTAAATGCATTCAGTAAAGATTGTAAAGTACCGTCTTTGTAGAAGTTCCCAGTTTCTTTCCTCCTTTGCTGAATCCCAGAGTAAATGGGCTCAGTCTTCAGACAGCAACAACCACAGCACGTGACCAGATTAGTTGCTTCTTTGAGCATCAGCAGCACGAGCTGGGGGTGCGCATGGCAGCAGGGGAAACATAAGAACGGTCATATCGGGTCAGACCAAAGGTCCATCTAGCCCAGTATCCTGTCTTCTGACAGTGACCAATGCCAGGTGCTTCAGAAGGAATGAGCAGAACAGGTAAACATCAAGTGATCCATCCCCTGTCACCCATTCCCAGCTTCTGGCAAACAGAGGCTAGAGACACCATCCCTGCCCAGCCTGGCTAATAGCCATTGATGGACCCATCCTCCAGGAACTTATCTAGGTTTTTTTTTTAACCATGTCATAATATTGGCCTGCATAACATCCTCTGGCAAGGAGTTCCACAGGTTGACTGTGCGTTGTGTGAAGAAATACTTCCTTTGCTTTGTTTTAAACCTGCTGCCTATTCATTTCATTTGGTGACCCCTAGTTCTTGTGTTATGAGAAGGAGTAAATAACACCTTATTTAAACAACAAGGAGTCCAGTGGCACCTTAAAGACTAACAGATTTATTTGGGCATAAGCTTTTGTGGGTAAAAAAACACTTCTTCAGGTGCATCTGAAGAAGTGGTTTTTTTACCCATGAAAGCTTATGCTCAAATAAATCTGTTAGTCTTTAAGGTGCCACTGGACTCCTTGTTGTTTTCGTGGATACAGACTAACACGTCTACCCCCAATACTTGACTTCGTTACTTACTTTCTCCACACCAGTCATGATTTTATAGACCTCTATCATATCCCCCTTTTCCAAGCTGAAAAGTCCCAGTCTTATTAATCTCTCCTCATGTGGAAGCTGGTCCATAACCCTAATCCTTTTTGTTGCCTTTTCTGTAACTTTTCCTATTCTAATACCTCTTTTCTAAGATGGGGCGACCACACCTGCACGCAGCATTCAAGATGTGGATTTCTAGAGAGGCAATATGATATTTTCTGTCTTATTATCGATCCCTTTCCTAATGAGTCCCAACATTCTGTTCGCTTTTTTTGACTGCCGCTGCACATTGAGTGGATGTTTTCTTAGAAATATCTACAACGACTCCAACATCTCATTCGTGAGTGGTAACAGCTAATTTAAACCCTCTAATTGTATATGTATAGTTGGGATTATGTTTTCCAATGTGCATTCCTTTGTATTTATCAACATTGAATTTCATCTGCCATTTTGTTGCCCAGTCACCTAGTCTGGTGAGATCCCTTTGTAACTCTTCACAGCCTGCCTGGGACTTAACTATCTTGAGTAGTTTTGTATCGTCTGCAAATGTTGCCACCTCACTGTTCACCCCTTTCCCCAGAATCCCATTCTCTTTCCTCTCTGCAGGGCTGAGCCGCAGAGATCTGCCCCAAGAGCCAGTAAGGGATGATCAGGTCGCTCGCACACAAAAAGCAACCACAGTCGTTGTGACTCAGTGACTGTCCAATGAGAGTAAGGAACATATCAAAAGAAGACAACATTAACGTAAAGCCGCTGTGAATGACAGTGTCGCGGCTGCGGTACAGGCTATCACATACTGAAACCGCTCTCCAGAACGACGGGCCTCACATCCGGGCAGCAGGCAGAATCCTTAGAAATGGGAATGTGCGGTATCTCTAATAATAAGTTGTTCCCTTGTATAGATACACACACACCCAAGGGCCAGGCGCAGAGAGCGCCATTTTATTGAGCTTGCCGGCAGTGCCAGCTGACTCCCAGAATCACGAGACTGCTTTCAATGTCATGAGATTTCTAAAAATACTTTCTCTGGGCCTTCTATTTTGGAGGGGCCGCTAGGGCTGGGAACTTACTCTTTTGTTTAATGAAAGCTGAGATTCTCATGTGACCCTGTGACTACGGCAGCTGGAGTTATAATAGAAACATCGTTGAAATACTGATAAATTCTAACTGCCTCACTGCGCCACGCATGGCTTCAGGCCATTGCAATCACTGTGAACACACTGTAGCCTCACACCTTAGATTTTAGGACTAATCAATCACATCTCTTGATCAGCTGCTTTGAAATACATGCACGGCGAGCAGCTGCTGGCTCGGGGCACAAAAAGAAATCTGACTTTGCTTTTAGTGGCGATTTTTGTGCTGATTCTGTCTCAGGTAAGAACTGGCCCTGATCCAGACAATTCCCATCTGGATTTCAAAGCTCCCACAGAGGTGGAATTGGTTCAGGCAATGGTAGATCTGCAAAATTCTGAGCTAGAGCTGCATACAGATTTCAAGCCTTCCCGTCCCAGGCATGGGGATGTTCAAACCAAGGTGTTTTTGGTCAGATGCATCATAGAAATGAGGCCTTCTCATCCATCCCCCCATGCTGAGGCATGGCCAAGTAAATCTAGACCATCCCTGTCAGGTGTTTGTCCAACTTGTTCTTAAAAACATGCAATGGTGGGAATCCTACAACTTCCCTCGGTAATCTACCAATGCTTAACTAGCCTTAAAGATAGAAAACGTTTCTGTCCCTCCCTGGCAAACCAATGTATTTCGTTGTCCTACCCTCAGTGGACATGGAGGACAATTGATGCTCTTTACAACAACCTTTTACATATCTGAAGAGACTTATCGTGTTTCCCTTTCAGCCTTTTCTTCTCCAGATGAAACATACCCAAGTATTTCCTCAGAGGTCATGTTTTCTAACCCCCTGATAATTTCTGTTGCTGTCCTCTGGACTCTCCCCAATTTGGCCGCCTCTTTTTTTTTAAATTGTGTTTCTGATTTCAGTAGCAAGGTGAGGTCACAAATAGAAATACCTCCACTCCCCCCATGCAACACACCATCCTTCTCCCTTTTCCATGCAGCCTGCTGCTCAGTTGGCCCCAATCCAACTCATCATCCTCTATGTGCAGTCCATCCAACCTCTACGCCCAGTCACCATCCACCTGTGTGCACCTCCACACTCACCTTACACATCCCCTTGTAACCCCTCCTTTCCTATTTGCATAGACCCCCAGTGGTTCTCAAACTGGAATCAGTCATGTCCGGGGTCACCGGCCCCACTTTTCAACTCCTCCCCCTCCTCTCCCAGTGCCTCCTGCATGCCGCAGAACAGCTGTTCACCGGCATATGGGAGGGGGAAGAGTAGGGATGGGATGAGCACAGGGGAGAGGGTAGAAAGAGGCAGGGAAGACGAGGGGCAGGGGTGAAATGGGGGCGGGAAGAGGTGGAGTGGGGGCGGGGCCTGGGGTTGAGCACTCCTGGGGAAAATTAGAAGGCGCCTCAGAGATCCGCGAAAAAAATTAAATCAAAATGGTGGTCCTCAGGTTGTTTGAGAACCGCTGGCCTAGACCGTCCCCGCCCACCACCCTCACAATTGCATTTCACAAAATAATTACATGAAATGTATCTTCCTGTTTTCAAATATTGAGTGCCACTTGAAGAACACTTCAAGCATAAATACCACTAATAACCTACGATGAAAATTAAACAGTTAATCATTACCTTCGAGTAAATCAAGAAACAAGCCCAGTGTAACATAATAATTAGAAATGTAATTATGCATTTAGTGATGAAATTATTTTGATTCAAATTAGAGTGAAGCTTATTGTACCTTCTGCAGGTTTTACCTCCCCGAGGAAAGGCGCTCTCATAAAATCAACGGATAGAAGATCATATGCGTCCTCTAATGGGCTTTTTAAATGTAAATTAGAAACGGTAGATTCTGGCTCATAAAGCTTCAACAAATTAGAATAACTGTGAGATTTGGATCAACCTGGGTAGAGATTTTCAAAGCATGCTAAGGGGTTCAGGGTAGGACAAGATGAAAATTTTCTACGAAAAACAAAAAAACTTTTTCTCCAATGGAAAACTGGGGTTTGGGTTGTTTATGGAAAATGTCTGTTTTCCTTGAAAAAATTTGATGTTTTTTTGGTGTGGAAAACTGAAAGCTGAAAATGTTCAGCCAAAGAGTTTTCACCTAAACATTGGTTGGTTTGGGCTGAAAATCTTCAATTTTCCCTTGCCAAGAATCTATGCATTTTCAGCATCTAGGTTTTTGTTTTTTCTACAAAGAGTTGAAATTTTCCATGGGTGGATACAAATTCTAATCAGCTCTAATTCAGACCCATGTCTACATTCAAATCAAGAAAAACTATGTGTCTTAATCCCCTAGGCTGCTTTGAAAAACCTCAGCCAAATCTTCCTTTGTTCTCTCCTTGCAACCATAGGCAATGACTTCTACTGGCGCTGGTGGGTGCTTGACCTCCCTCTGCCCCTGGCCTCGCCTTGACTCCACCCCTGCCCCACCCCCTCCTGCCCCCATTCCAACCCCTTCCCCAAAGTTCCCACCCCAACTCCGCCCCCTCTATTCCGACTCCTTCCCCAAATCCCCGCCACTTCCCTGCCTCCTCCCCTGAACACGCCATGTTCTCGCTCCTCCCATCTTCCTCCTGTAGCTTGCTACAGCTGTTTGGTGGCGGCAAGCACTGGGAGGTAGGCGGAGGAGCGGGGACATGGCACGCTCAGGGGAGGAGTCAGAGGAGCTTGGCTGCCGGTAATTTTTCCCCGTGGGTGCTCAAGCCCCGGAACACCCATAGAGTCGGTGCCTATGCTTGCAACCAGGCTGATTTTCATGTAGTGGGAGGAATGAGTGAGCAATTTACACTTTGCTGTGGGATGCACAAATTTCCTTGACTCTTCTAAATGTACGGCTCTCAACTCAACTCTAATGTTGCATCATCAGCTGGGCCGTTGACCATTTCATCTGCACTCTGCTCATTAAATTATATCCTCTGGGAATAATTCTGACA
The DNA here is from genome assembly GCF_020497125.1 of Mauremys mutica. Classification (NCBI taxonomy): domain Eukaryota; kingdom Metazoa; phylum Chordata; order Testudines; family Geoemydidae; genus Mauremys; species Mauremys mutica. The sequence continues at coordinate 10,678,864 of NC_059096.1, forward strand.
CCTAAAACATCTCATCAGATTTCAAACGGTTGCCTTGCAATTAAACAACCCCTACAAACTTCCAGAAAAATATATCCTTCTTTCCTCATTCCCCACAAATGTACATTTTCTCTGCAAAATTGCACTGCTTTGTGCAAGACAGATGCTGTTATTCTGTACCAGAGAAATGTCCAAGGTCTGATATCCCATGAATCTTCCAATGCGATACAGAGTTTGTTCCTAGCTGTGAAAGGTCACATGATGTGGGACTTGAAATCTGTGACCTTATGATTTATAGAGAAGCCATTTTAGATATTAATGAGAAGTTACTAATGTATTGAGAGGAGAGATTTAAAAAACTGGGATTATTCATCTTGGAAAAGAGATGACTGAGGGGGGATATGATAGATGTCTATAAAATCATGACTGGTGTGGAGAAAGTGTTATTTACCCCTTCACATAACAAGAACCAGGGGTCACCCAATGAAATTTATAGGGAGCAGGTTTAAAACAAACAAAAGGAAGTATTTCTTCACACTACTCATAGTCAGCATGTGGAACTCATTGCCTGGGAATGGGTGTGAAGGCCAAAACTATAACTGAATTTAAAAAATTATATAAATTCATGGAGGATAGGTCCATTGATGGCTATTAGCCATGATGATTAGGGATGCAACCCCATGCTCGAGGTGCCCCTAAACCTCTGACTGCCATATGCAGGGCCTGGATGATAGGGAATGGATCACCTGATGATTGCCCTGTTCTGGTCATTCCCTCCGTAACATCTGTCATTGGCCATTGTTAGAAGACAGGATCATGGGTTAGATGCACCATAGGTCTTACCCAATATGGCTAGTCTTGTGTTCTCATATATTCGTTACACATTTTCATACATTTTAAGGCCAGAAGGGACCATAAAGTGGTCTGGTCTGACCTCCTATATATCTCAGGCCAGAGAATTTCACCCAGCTACCCCTGTATTGAGCTCAATAACTTGTGTTTGACTAAGACACCTTCCAGAAGGGCAGCCAGTCTTGATCTGAAGACATCACGAGATGGAGAATCCACCATCTCTTTTGGTAGCTTATCCCACTCCCGGTTAAAATGTGTGTCTTATTTCTAATCTGAATTTATCTAGCTGTAACTTCCAACTATTCTCTCTTGTTCTGCCATTCTCCGATAGGTTAAAGAGCCCTTTAGGATCTGTTATTTTCTCCCCAGGAAGGTACTTATACACTGTAATCTGTTCACCTCACAAACTTCTTTCTGAGAAGCTAATCATAGAATCATAGGATTGGAAGGGACCTCGAGAGGTCATCTAGTCCAGTCCCCTGCACTTATGGCAGGACTAAGTGTTATCTAGACCATCCCTGACAGGTATTTGAGATATTTTTAATCCCCTTTGTAAAATGTGGAAACCAGAACTGGACACAATTCTAGTGTCTCAGTTTCACCAATGTCATATACAGAGGTAAAAATCATCTGCTCCTGTTTCTACATCCAAGGAGCCCTCTCAGTTCTCTCCCCATACCGGTAATTGGATTCATAAGCTTAGATAACCAGGTGGAGACATGACCATAGAATTTTTTATTTAATTAGCTTTTCTGTAAAATATGCGACACCCCTGGCACACCTGCAAGGATGGTGTGGTATAAAAGGATTTATCAGCTGGATTATTCCTGAGTGGTTTAGCTGATAAAACCTTTGCATTGTAGCGCAGCATCCTACATATCTGTGACACTTCATCTCTCTGTACGTACAGAGAAGTGCAGGCCAGATGATGGGAAGGCTTCAGAGACAGGAACTCAGGAACAGAGTCATTCAAACAACAAGTGACTAGTTTATGTAATGAAGATTTTCCAATGATGGCCTAATAAATTATTCAAAAAATGTTTCCTGCTGTGCAGCCAGTTTATAAGAAGGATAAAAACTATCTGCCAAACCACGTTTGATGTCTCCAGTCTCAGTTATTCTCAGGTATTCTATTTGTGACCAACATTTCCGATTGCAATCCTAGGGGGAAAGGTGTGCTTTTTCATGCATGTATGACTCAAAAGTGCTCTAAAGGATTTTAGTCAAACTTTACGGGCAGTATTCACCTGGAGACAAAGTGTGGAAAATGTCAGACAAAATGTAAGCAATCTGAGAAAATTGCTGGTGCTCAGCCTGATCTAAAGTGTGTGCTGTGCAGTATTTTTAGGGAGTAGAAAGGCAGGGAGTATTGTTCCAATTGTATCCATTTGTGCCTCATAGTAAGCAGTGTGAATTCTTTTCCCAGGGTGCTCTACAAAAGATATGACTCTACATATGTAGACAGTTATACATAATATGCCAGAAGTTGCCCTCAGGAAGATACAGCATTGTTCGGATGTTTTCTGGGCCCACAAAAAAGCAGGTCTTGTGTGCACTGCAGATAGTTGGCTTTGCACAGCTCTTTACATGTAATTCTTAACAGTATCTGCAAATTTTCACTCCTGCCAATCCCCTTGCAGAGTCTTCTCAATCAAACCAGAAAATAACCCCTTAGCCTCTCTTCCTGCCCTGCTAGATCACAAATGATACAATGATATTGTGGCACTCTGTACCTCAAAGCAGCACCCTGGAACCCCCATATTCACCCCTGTCATATAATGATACATTTCATACAAAGCATGCCCTGTAAGATATCGTATAAAAGATCATGATTGGCTGAAACCATTGTTCTGTCCAAATATTGTTAGTGTGTCTGAAGTTATGAGATTTTGCTGTATTCTTGTTACTGAAATATTTGAGAGTTTCTACTGGTAGGTGGTGATCCCCTCCCAGGAGGTTGTTAAGCAACCATTAATTAGCAGGGGAATTGTAAAACAAGGGATTTGCAATACTGTCAGAGGGCTTCACAAGTATCACACAATGGGGATTGCTCAACTCCATGACTCAAAGCTCACTAGGGGATATCTAGTTTCTTTCCAGGCACATGGACTGAAGATATAAAATAGCGGACAGTGGCATCGTGCTTTGGCGTTTCTCCTCCCTCACCAACACTGGAAGCAACAAGAATGCTGGGAAAACAAAGAGTTGATCTGAGGAGACTGGTCCCAGGCTTAAAGGGGAAGCTTGTGCATTAAAAACTAACATCTACTGGGATACTGCATAGTCGAATAAGGTTTAAGATTTAGACTGCGCACTGACCTTTGATTTTCTTCTGTAACTATCTCTGACCTTTTGTGCTTACCACTTACAATCACTTACAATCTATCTTGCTGTAGTTAATAAATCTGTTTTATATTTTACCTAAAACAGGGTGGTTTGGTTGAAGTGCTTGGGAAATCTCAGCAGAGGTTACAAAGGCTGGTGTGTGTCCTCTCCACATCGAGGGAGAGGCAGACTGGGTATGAACTTACACTGGTCAGGCTTCTGACCAGGGCAAGACAGTGTATTCTGGAGGTGCAAGGCTGGGGGCATGGGAGATTGGCTGGTGCCTTCCTCTGTGTGATTCGTGAGTGTCTCAGGGAGCGTTCATGCAATTTAGTTGTTGTGCTGAGTGATTACAGAGCCTGGAGGGGTTTCCTGCTTGCCACTAGCAAACCATTATGAGACCCAGCACTGGCTGGAGAGTACCTCAGCGGTACCCTACTTCCAGGTTGTACCCTGGGGATCCCATCATGGCTATTTCTTGTGCGAATAGTGCCTTTCATCCCCAGATGCTCCACCAAAAGCAATGAAATAATACAGGCACCCCAGAGCGGGAAGGTCATTCAGAGCCCTGCAAAGCAGAGTGGAGATGGTGCCTTTGCCAACATTTCCCCATCTTTCCATAAAACACCTGGAGAATCTCTATAATTTCATCCCAGTTTTGTGCTGCATTCACTGGTGTTCATTGCAATGTTCATGCCAACCTAGACCGGCTTCCTGCTGTACCTTTCCTCCTGCTCATCTGGCCTTTGCAAAACAGCCACAAGGAAATTACTTATTGGTGTCACGGCAGGTGCAACCTGTAGCAGCAACGCCAGGGAGTGCAGCATTGGTGTTGGAGCAGCAGAATGGAGAAGGCTGAGCAGCAGGAGCACTCTACGACTTGTCTGTGCTAGAATAATTTGGCAGATGGACAAGCACCATCCATGGAGGTTTTTGTGAGCCATCAGACAGGGTGGTTAATGAGCTACGAGGCTCAGTTCCAGTGGCTGGAAAAACAAGCAATGAATGTCTGTGGTGCCTCATCAGCTGCTTTCACTGAGCAACCCACACTGTCTCATCAAGGATGGTGACAAATATATGCAAAACCCCACATCTATGATATTAAGCCTGGAACCCAAGGTATTGGCCAAAGCAAGTGGAGCTCAAGGAGAACCTGCCGTAGCTGTTACCACAGACCAGTGTAACACACACAACCGCACACACATCAGGGCATTATACTGCAAGGAATCCTAGGGCAGAGATCTCCTCTCACTCATGCCTGTTTGAAACAGCCATCACTGCACCATGGTTAGTGACAGTTCACTGGTTTAAAATTGGTGAGACATTAAATCAAGGCTCCAATGCCCTCTCTGCAGCCTGCAACTGAGGGGGCAGACGGGTAATATAAACACATCCTGCATTTCATTCTCGGCGGCGGCGGTGACGCTGCCTGTGGGTAAGGCTGACTTGACACTTTCCAGGCCAAGGCCCTGTTTCAATTGCTTCAAACTTTGCAACAATTTAAACCATTTGAGATGAAGTGTCCAACGCCAGGTGTCTGTCTCAGGCTGAAATATTTTGTAAAGTGTCAGCTAAATTGGTTCAGCAGTTTCTGAGAATGAAGCTTTGCCCTTTTTGAAACATTCTTACCACTATTTCGTTAAGAAACTCCAGTGCCTCCATGCTTTGGGGGAGGGGATTCCCTAGGGGAAGGGAGACCGGGGTGTCAACTTGGAGTCAGGGATCTGCCTTGTGCCATCCCTGTGAACAGTCACCTAAATCTGGCTAAGTGATGAGCCTCAAAAAATCTCAGCTTGCACATGCTCAGGAGACACTTGTTGCCCTTTGCTAGCTAATTTCCCTGCCCATTCCATCCATTCTGAGCATGCTCTGTTCCCTCACAGCTCCCACCTGAGATTGGGCGGTTGGGTGGTGATGGTCCGCGGGCTGGTGCCAGGGGCTTTGCAGGCTTAGTGGCATCTCAGGGCTCAGTCTTTCCATCATGGAGATGGCGGGGGGTGAGCAGTGGGGCTCAAGCCATTAGGCCAAGAGAGACGAAGTAGTGTCTCCCCTTCTGTTGCATAAGAACTTGGGAGGAAAGAGGGATGCTTCTTTGCTGGATGCTGTGAGACGCCGCACCCAAATATCCCTGCTCTCCCCCACCCAACTGTCCCTGCTCAAGTCAGTGCTGCATGCCTGGGTGTTCCTAGCCCTGCATAGGGTATCTAGGCCCCGCGCTGTCACTCAGACCTTTGGCCCAGCCCCAGAAAGTCAGTATCTCTCAAGCACAAAGTTGGCAAGCAGTCTCCATTTCAATTCCCCCGGCCTCTGTGCCGCCGTGGGGGGGGAGCTGCTTTTCTCCGGCCCCCAGACTGGCCGGGGAGCGGGGGCTACAGCTGTACACAGGAATCCCTCTCCACACTCGCACACCTCCAGAGCGAAAGGCAGCAGTGGCTGAACAACGCATAGCAACGATACACACCGGTTTGGGAGAAGGTGAAGGAGAACATGGAATCCAACACAACTGGGTTTAAGGAGGCAAAGTGGGTGCAGCCTTGTTAACACCCCCAACTCCTGTAAAAAGGTGTCCTGTAAATAATCACAAGCACCCAGGGCTACCCTTTAATGTCTCATATGAAAGACTTCTCTTCCAGAAGCACAGCTCCCCCCGGCACCATCCTGGGCCATCGGGTCTGTACTGATCCAGAGGGAAGAGCACTTCCTACTGACTCACCAACACTACTACCTGCAGCAGAGAGCCTCTTACCACCGCACAGGGGCACTGGTACCATACTGACTTGGCATGAGATGCCATTTCCTTCTGCCTATGGAAAAAGAGCAGTGCCAGTGTTAAAGCTTCACGCCAGGTAAATCAATGTGTTCTGTGTTCTCAGAAGAGCTTCTGCAATGAAATTGCTATACAAGGAATACACTGATTAAACTGACAATGCTAATGAATCTAGTGCAAACTCATCTGCTGTCCCGGGAGGTTTGCCATTCTTCCTTTTCAATGTGTGTTGCTTTAATATTTGGGAAGGAAAGATTTTGCTAGTAAAGAAAGGCATGAATAATGTATAGCTGTGGGTAATGGTAAATAGTCGTTGCATATTTCTCCTTTCCTTGAGATGCACCATGCATATATTAAATAGGATCTTTGTTCTGGGAAGAAGAGTTATTTTAACTACGAAGTTATACAAGGCTTCCTGCAAATTACAATCATGAAAACACAGCAGATGGCACCAAGGATTCTGCTATTGGCTGTGACATCTAGTTAGTTACTCTAGTAAAGACAGACACCTTTTTTTGGACATATCTGGGTTTGAAAAATTAGATAAATAAAACAGGAGGAAGCCAGTTTGCATCTGAGAAATATGCATCTCAAACCCACAGATTAGCCGTTATGAAGCAAACAGAGAGAAAGCTATTAGGAGAGGAGCCTGGGAAGCAAATCTGCCATCAGCTTGCAAATGCTGGGATCTCCCAGCTCCAGTGTAGTTCAGTTTCAGAGCTTCTCCTTTTTGTGTATATGATTATTGGGTATACGTTCAACTTGTGGAACTCCTTACCTGAGGAGGTTGTGAAGGCTAGGACTATAACAATGTTTAAAAGGGAACTGGATAAATTCATAGTGGCTAAGTCCATAAATGGCTATTAGCCAGGATGGGTAAGGAATGGTGTCCCTAGCCTCTGTTCGTCAGAGGATGGAGATGGATGGCAGGAGAGAGATCACTTGATCATTGCCTGTTAGCACCTAGCATTGGCCACTGTCGGTAGACAGATACTGGGCTAGATGGACCTTTGGTCTGACCCGGTACGGCCGTTCTTATGTTCTTATGTCTGCGGTCAATTTTTTGGCCAAAAATGGGCCTATGATTTTGTTCTCCTTAACCTCTGAGGATAGGCCAGAAGCAATGGGCTTAAATTACAGCAAGGGTGATTTAGGTTGGACATTAGGAAAAACTTCCTAACTGTCAGGGTGGTTAAGCACTGGAATAAATTGCCTAGGGAGGTTGTAGAATCTCCATCATTGGGGTTTTTTTAAGAGCAGGTTAGACAAACACCTGTCAGGGATGGTCTAGTTATTATTTAGTCCTGGATTGGGTGCAGGAGACTCGACTAGATGACCTCTCAAGGTCCCTTCCCGTCCTACACTTCTATGATTCTATGGATCCATTTTTATCCAGTTCCCTTTTAAACATTTTTAGATTCTCATCCTCAGGCACCTGGGGCTTGATTCTTCACCCACACATCCTACCGGAGGTATAGAGCCCTGTGCCTCTGAAAAACAGACCCAAGGAGTTTAAAGATGGGCTCTGAAGAACAGGCACTGAAAACCAGCAACCACTTGTGAAGGTTTTGGCTCTCGGAGAAGTTAGTGGAACTACAGCTGAGTGAATCATTGAGTTTTTAGTTTGGTGGCTGAACAAAAGAATTAGAAAAAATGTGGATAGGGTAGAACCAAAATGAAAAAAAATGGAATAAAAAACAACACCCAACACCTTTTTTTCCCCCATTTCATTTTAGGGTGTTTTTCACTCTTTTTTTTTAAAATTGTTTTTTAAATAAATATAGCTCCTGTGACTGGGGGTCCAGTGGGGCCATGCTAAGATTGCTCAATTAGGGCAAAATGCAAAGAATGGGGCAGACAATCCCCCAAACTGGTGATTATTCTAGTACTTAGATTCATCAGGCCAGCAACACAACAGTTTCTGCAATACCTTGCTGGTTACCCAGAAGCCAAAACAAAATTCCCTTAAAGTAACACAGCCTTGAGCTCCCACCCAGACAGCCAAGTCAAATATGATGAGGATTACTGAAAATCTTGTTTATCATATAAAAAGTTCTATAAATCCCAAAGAATCGGACACATTACTTACCAGGTTAATGGATAGCTTAGATCTTACCCAAATACATGCTTTCAGCCAATTCTTCTTAGCTGAACTAAAATTTATTAAAAAAGAAAAAAAGAAAGAGTATTGGTTAAAAAGATCATTATACAAACAGATATGCATTAAGTTCTTAGGTCAGTTTCATAGTAGAGATGGTAAGCTTTAGAGTTACAACAAAAATTCAGAATTAATCCATAGGTTACAGTCTGATATCAGGGTGATCCAGATGGGACTGGAGATTTCAGTCTTGCGACTCAAACTTCCCCTGATGAAGCTAAAGCAGATCTGAGATGAAAGGATCAGGGCCAAAGAGTTTTTATAGATCCCTGGCAAGCTATTGTCAGGCTCTGGACAGCAAATATTGCTTGGGTGAAGAATAGTGTCTTTGACGTAACCTCCTATTTCCTAAGCATCACTGGTAATTAGCTACATGGATTAACATAAGGCAATTGCCTATCGCCCGCCATTTACATGTACTTCAAAGACAAATGAAGACAGTGATATCACTACAGTCACAATTAATTGAAATGTTAATTCAAAGACCAAAAGAAGATGTTAACAGAATGCAGCGATAGACAGGAACTGTTTGGTTACCTTGTCAGCCTCTAACAATATATAAGTAAACACACAAAACCGCAAACGTTATCTATCTACTGCATCGACATTATTGCCTCTAAAGGTGGAATCTTGGTCAATTAACCTACGAGTTGTGTACCCTTTTCTGGCCCTGTGTCACATAGAAAATGTCACTTTGAAATAAAAAAAGTTGATACTTTTTGAAATGATTGAAACAAACCATTTCAGCATTTGGAGGGAAAAAAAACCCAAAACTATTTGTTGAATTTAGCCTGAATTTATGAACACTTTCAATACTCCCCGAAATGCATTTTTTGGCTAATGTACTATGTGTGGAAATTTTTTTGTCCAGCACTAACTGTAACTCCACTCACCAGTTGCTCACGTAGGATTAAATTGTACCTCGTTAGGAAATGCAATGGGGCGGAGAGTAGGTTAAGCCTGGGACACTAAGCAAGTGATACTGATGAAAATGTCCTTTATCCCTTGCAGCGCTAACGAGACATTCCAATAACTCCCTCCAAGAAGCTGCACTATACTTTAACCCTTTGTCTGCCTGGGCCATGCAGAAAGGAGGAGGAAAACATTCTTTTGTGTATCGAAAAATGTGTTGGTCCAACAAAAGACCGTGGCGTTTCTTATTTTGTGTAGTTAATTAACTTAAACTCCCAGTTGCCTCTCTGAAAATTTTGATGCCGAATTTCTGGGATGTTAAGAATAAAGACATATGTTCAAAGCGGTGCAAGACAGAGGAAGAAAAGGGCAGAAAGCAAGTGGCAAAATTCTTCGTAACAAAGGGAATGACGTCACCTCCACCAGGTCCAGTTGTTCGTTCTTTTAAGTTTATTGTTGAGGCTTCTGGGGAGTATCAGATTCCTCATTAGAAACCAAGGTTTGGTGATAAGACTCCGTGTTGTGGAGAGAGAGGCTGTGCTTCTAATCTTCAACAATGGAGCCGATCATTCCATTCACGACTTCCCGCTATCCACTTGATACAACATTTACCTCAATCAAAGAGGTAATTAAGCTCCCGAGATGAGAAATCCCTGCAGTTCATGTCCTGAATTCAGTACACTCTTGCTGCAGCCAGCCGGGGTCTTACTCAAATATATGGCAATAATGTCTGCAAAAAGTGTTCAGCTGATCCTAAAGCCCAGCGCAGGGACAGAGAATCCCCCTTCAGATGGGTACAATCATTAGATGCCATTCAGGACCCAAATCAATTTAATTAATAGATGGCAGGTAACTGGCCCTCACGACTGGAAGGACCTTCAGTCTGTCTACTGACCTCCATGGGTGGCCTGTCCCCAGCCGCGTAGTTTTCAGAATCTCTCCTGGGGGAGGAGTGGAGGTGGAAGTGAGGGTTTCGTCCTCCCTGTAATACAGGTGGTTGGTAGGGTTGGGTTGGTGAGAGGCAACAGTGTCCTGGAGTGCCTTAAGGCTGGCTTTTTGGACCACATCCTACCATTCACCTTCCCCCAAAGTCTTACAGGTCAGTACAAGGTAGCAAAAGGGAAAAAAAATAACTGAACCTTCAGCCCCACAAGCCTCAGCCGCCAGCCTCTTCCTCCCAGCAAACAGCTTCTTCAGGGGTAGGTCTCTCTCCTGCCCCCGTCTGCCCACACCAGAGCTGCCGGGCTCCCTTTTAAGCTCCTCTTCCAGCTGGAGAAGGCTCTTCAGGTGCAGAGGGACGGTCACCTGGGCCCAGATCTGCTGCTTAACCCCTTCAGTTCTAGTGAAGCCCATCACGGCAGCCCGTTCTGTAAGATCTGAATAAAGAATCAGCAAGATTCTCTCTGTCACAAACAAAGGCTTTGATTATAATCTTGTCTCCCCAGCCGCTAAACCCTTCTCTCTCTAGCAAACAACTCGCAGCCAGGATTCCCATCCCTGCTTTGCCATGAACATGCTCCACCTTCCGAAAAAGTCAGTAGCGTCCCTCAGGCATTTGTGTCCTCTCAGCATTAAACAATTCCATTGCTGAAGCAATGGCACTTCAGCACTTTTATTTCAAGATTTTAATTCAATTTTATCTGAGTAAGACCAGCTATTGTCATCTTACATAATGCACAGCACACAGGGCATTTACCAATACGGTGAGAATTTAGATACTCTCGCACTAATTGAGATTTATAACCCAAGACACGCCAAGGAAAAGGAGGGAGGAGACAAGCCTGGAAGGAGAGTCCTATCCCGGGGCCAGATGTATTTTAGCCACAACAAGACCTGGATGAGAATGAGAAGCAAGAGTGTCTAAGAATCTCTCTGTGGCCTTGTTCCTTAAGTCCTCCCAACACACACACACACACACACACACCATAGAGACCCCCTGATTCTGCACCTTTGTGGCAGGAATAGTCAGAGCCCCAATGTACACAAGGTTGGATAACCTACTGATAATAATACCAGGCCTGTCTACACTTGCATTTTCAGCATTGCTTCGGCAGTTGACAAAACGTTTTTTTTCATCGAAACGTGTCAGTTTGTTGAAACCAAAAGCTACCATTCCGATGCAATGTTCACCAGGGAGGTGAAAGCTGAGGGCCTTGAGTTACCACTGGTTGATGCTGGCTTCCATTGGCACAATCCACAGAACAAGAATCTGGGTAGAGAGCTCCCCTGGAGAGGAGCTGAGGTGTCACAAAATGGTGGGTTTGAAGGGGGAGGAGGCCAACCTAGCTGATGCAGGATTGTGGCTAGGATGGCTGGTGAGAGAGCTGGTCCAACACCTCCCTCAGTGACACATACATGGGGGTGGGTAAGCAACGAAGTCTAAAAAATCTGAAAACCAAAACTCCTCCTCCTAGCAGAGTTTTATCCTGAGAAGGACCAAAGACACCACGAGGGACTTCACTATTGCTATTGATTTGATGAGGAAGGCGCCAGATACTACAGTGAGGGGCAGCAATATAAATCCTTAAAATAGTCAGTTAAGGTTGTGTATTCAACTCTGGCCCTTCCTCTTGGTGTGAAAATTATGGGTGCAGATACCATGGTGATGTCCAGTGGTAAGAGAGAAGTAGCTATCCGTTAGAGAGCTATACAATAGATTACATTGATTATTCACCTTTGACCACATCACTTCCACTTTGCCCAATAATCTGTCTCTCTGCCAGGACTAGATTTTATAATCCATATCCCTCAGCAGCTTCAGGCTGTCACTTTATGTTTTTTGACGAACTCAGTCATCTGGAGAAACATTTCCTTCTTTTCCCACAAATGTGGCACTTCCTCCCCAGATTTATACAGTCCCAAGACTCAGGCCTTGTCTACACTACAGGACTATTTCGAATCTACTTAATTCGAATTTGTGGATTCGACCTTATGAAGTCGAATTTGTGTATCCATACTAAATACACTAATTCGAACTTCTGAGTCCACATTCACGGGGCCGGCGTCGACTTTCGAAGCGGTGCACTGTGGGAAGCTATCCCACAGTTCCCGCAGTCCCCGCTGCCCATTTGAATTCTGGGATTTCCCCCCAATGCATGCTGGGGGAAAAAATGTGTCGAGGGTGGTTTTGGGTAACTGTCGTCATTGAACCGTCAATCACGCCCTCCCTCCCTCCCTGAAAGCGCCTGCGGGCAATCTGTTCGTGCACTTTTCTGGTCAGTGACAGCGTGGACGCCACAGCACTGCAAGCATGGAGCCCGCTGCGATCCTCGCCGTTTTCTCCTCCTCGCACTTTATCGTCCACCTCTTCCACATTCAGCTGCTGAGAAATTGGGCTACTTTTCAATGGTTCTGCAAGCACTGGGGGACCATAGGGGACGTTTTACCAACATGAACGTCGGATGGCCGGGCAAGGTTCCTGATGCATGTGTTCTCAGGAACTGTGGGCTGCTCAGACGCCTGCTGGAAGGTAGTTTCTTCCCGTACCACGAAATAACTGTTGTGGATGTGCATTTGCCTATAGTGATCCTCGGTGACCCAGCCTGCCCGCTAATGCACTTGCTCATGAAGCCCTATACAGGCGCCTGGGACAGCGACAAGGAACTCTTCAAATACCAGCGAGCAGCGTGACCTGTGACTGTTCAGTTTCTTTACAGAGAAGCTGAACCTGCCCCTGTTTCTTTACCCAGTTACTGTTGACTCTCCTCTTCGGTTAAATACCCCGTTCTCCCCGTTTCCTCCACTTCCAAGACACGTGTAAAAATAAAATACATGTCACACTGTTACTGAGGAGAGGTTTCTTTATTCATGACTTTTCGTTAAAGGGTCGAAACTGGAACGCAGACTGCGGTGGGTAGGGTGTGCGCTGATGTAAAGACCGCCTCTAAACTCAAGGAATGACAGGCTCCTGCTCCTACAGCGGTCCGCATTGCCGGACTGCTTGTTTCAACGGAGCCTGCCATCCCTCCTTTTTGGGATTCTGTGTGCGGGGGGCTATGTGGCCTTGTGGCGGAGGAGGACGGATACAGATTCCTCTGCTGCGTGACTCAGCGGTCCACGACAAGGACCGCTGTATAAGATCTGTACCTGCCCTCCCCCGCTAAAAAGTCACATCCCCACCGCCCACACAGAACCTGGAAACCACCTCCCATACCGACCACGGTGCCTGCTGACTGCACTGTGTGTGTTACCCGCTGCTGATCCGGACCCCGTGTCTGTACCCTGCGAAAGGTGCCTGTCCTATGCAATTAGCAACGCACTTCCCCACGCACCCCATTCAAACACAGTCTTCAGTGAGGAAACATGACGGAAACAGTACTTAACAGCAAAGTATTTTTATTACTTAAGTACACAGTTATGGGATGGGACTGGGATTGGGACTTGTTTGAGTCCGGAAGGGAAGGACTTATGCAAACGTAGGGTATGAGAGCTTTTGGTTACTTGAGCACTCTGCTGGGGTGCAGTGACAGTATTCACGGACCAGGGCGGGCATCCTCCTGGTTATTTAGGGTGAGGGGGGTATGTGACTTTGTGGCGGGGGAGGGCGGTTGCAGAGATACTGCCGGGGGCTCTGTCCTGCAGCGGACCTGCAGAACATACACAAGTCGCCGGAGCATGTCCGTTTGCTCCCTCAGTAGTACAAGCATTGCTTGAGTCGCCTGCTTGTGTTCCTCACGCCACCTCTCCTCCCATTCGCTGTGTGAGCACTGGTACAGAGAGACTTTCTCCCTCCACTGCCTCTGCTGGTCCGCCTCGGCTAGGTAGCAGCCCACACATTCATCGAAAATCGTGTCCCTTGTCTTTTTCTTTCGCCGCCTAATCTTCACCAGCCTCTGCGAGGTGGATGCTGTGGAAGGTCTGGAGACAGTGGAAGCTGTGAGATGGGAAACAGTTAGTTAATTCCTTGCAATGATACTTTTTTGCGAACAATTAACTGAATCTAGGCTGTCTCTGTGAATTTTTTGTTGAGACCCCTGTGCCTGCTGTTGCACAAATCATTTGCGCGGTGGATTCTGGGTAAATGTCGCCAGTCATTCCTTCCTCCGGGAAAGCAAGGGCAGACAATCATTTCGATCACGTTTTCCATGAAATGCCCTGGCACACGCCATAGCGTGGCAACAATGGACCCTATTTTGCCTTTTGTGTATGTCACCGTATGTGTACTGTATGCCGCTGATAGAGGCGGACCAGCAGCGCTACACAGCAGCATGCTTATGCTTTTGCATGACAGCAGCGATGGTTACCAGGCATACTGCACCGTCTACCATACCATGAACTGGTAAGAAGACGGTAATAAGATGGTCATGGTTACCTGTCCTTTTGCACTGCGCCATTTGGTGCTGTCATAAGTGCCCCTGGTCGATCAGCCAGGGGCGCAAAAGCAAAATTTGGGAATGACTCCCCGAGTCAATCCCTCCTTTTTGGGTATCTAAAAATAGAATCAGTCCTGCCTAGATTATGTGCAACTGTACTAGAGAACCACTGTATCATACAATCAGAGACCACAGCTGCTCTCTGTCCAATCCTGCATAAATTTTGAGCTGAACGCTATTCACAGGGTGTGCTCCTGAAACAACCCCAGCTGTTCATTACGTTCTTCCCCCAGCCTTCCTGGGTTCCAATACCATTGTCCCCCCACTTGTGTGATGAAGTAATATAGAATGCATGAATAAGACACAGGTAGTCGTTTGTGAGAAATGAGTGGAAGGAAGCCTCCAGCTGCAATGATAGTCCAGAGATGACATTAAGGGGTGTGGAGGAGGGAGCCACTCATCCCTCTGCTACTCCAGGGGCAATTGAATCTTTTCTTTACAATGAAGGGTGGGGGCTGATGGATCTCAGCCCCCTGTTGCAATGATGAGGACGGTTACCAGCCATACTGCACCATCTACCATGAAAAATTAGCAACAGGCGGCCTTGACCGACCGGTCCCAAGCAAGTTGGTACGGTTGTCATGGTTACCAGCCCTTTTGCACTGCCCCATGTGCCAATAGGCTGATGATGAGGATGGATTTCCATCGTTTTGTACCATCAGCCATCCATAGCGTGGGGGGAGCAAGGATGTTGGTGTTGAGTGCTGCACCATCGCGTCTATCTGCAGCATTCAGTACAGATACGGTGACATGTAAAAGAGTCAACAGAGGATTGTTTTCCCTTTTACTTCTGGGGGTCGGGGGGGTGCGTAAATTGCCGAGCTATGACCCGTCCCACCGCGGACACTGTGTTTGACCCTAGAAGCATTTGGAGATCAGCCAAGAATGCAAATGCTTTTCGGAGACAGCAGGAACTGTGGGATACCTTGCGTCCTCGTTCCCCCCTCCCTCCATGAGCGTCCATTTGATTCTTTGGCTTTCCGTTACGCTCGTCACGCAGCTGCGTGCTGAGTCTGTGCTATGCCGTCTGTCCGTTTATTTATTAAAAATACTTTGGACCAGGCGTAACGTAACATTTCTTCCCCTACTTAGATGCAGGAGTCTAAGAGCGAGATCACCGTGAGGACAGGCACTGAAGGAGATAGAGAGCGCATGCTGCGTGAAATCTAGCACGAACCACGGACCTATGCAGCCGTGCTCTGGGAGGCAGTGCTCCCTGAATACCGCATGAAAGCCTCGCGCGGAAAAGTGTGCTATCACGGAGCACCCAATAAGGCAGCTCTCCCCAGGAACCTCCTGCTGATGCTTATCGATTAACGGCAGGAGAGCTTCGTGGCGTTCTCCCAGGAGGATTTGTGTTCTATCACCATATATACAGAGACCTCCTTTTCACACACTTCAGATTCCTGTTATATTAAGAATAAAAGTTAACATGGTTAAAGCACTTACCGACTGCTCCTACCCCTGATTCAGGATCCGGGTTCCTGGCCGGGGAGGGTTGGTAGGGGATCTCCGTGAGGGTGATGAATAGATCCTGGCTGTCGGGGAAACCAGCGTTGTAAGCGCTGTCGCCTGCCTCGTCCTCCACAAACCCTTCCTCATCTTCCCCGTCCGTGAACATCGTCGAGGAACTGTCCGTCGACACTGTCCCATCATCAGAGTCCATGGTCACTGGTGGGGCAGTGGTGGCAGGCTCCGTAGCGTCCGTTGGCCGCTTTGATTTTTTGGTAGCCTTGTCTGGGGTCCTTGATTTTCACGCGGCGCTGCGTTGCATGACGGCTGTATCCTCTGTCTGGATCATGGCTTTGGAGACCTTCTCGTAGGTCTTTGCATTCCGTTCGTTGGAGCGCAGCTCCGAAAGCACAGACTCCTCGCCCCACACACCGATCAGATCCAAGAGTTCCCGGTCTGTCTATGCCGGGTCCCTCTTTCTATTCAGAGATTACATGAACTCCTCTGCTGGAGAGCTCTGCATTGCTGCCGGTGCTGCGGAGCTCGCCCCGATGTGCAACCAGAACGTCAGATTCAAACCGCCCAGACAGGAAAATGAATTCAAATTTTCGCGGTTCATTTCCTGTGTGGCTGGGCAGAGAATCCAAGCTCGGGCTGCTGTCCAGAGCGTCAACAGAGTGGTGCAGTGTGGGATAGCTCCCGGAGCTACTAAGTTCGATTTCCATCCACACCTAGCCTAATTCGAACTAGCCATGTCGAATTTAGCGTTACTCCACCTGCCGGGGTGGAGTACCAAATTCGAACTAAAGAGCCCTCTAGTTCGAATTAAATGGCTTCCTGGTGTGGACGGTTGAGCGGTTAGTTCGAATTAACGCTGATAAATTCGAATTAAAGTCCTAGTGTAGACCAGGCCTCAGACAGTGTGCAGTGTGGGAACAAGGTCTGATACCTTGCAGCTCTGCAGAACTGGAAACAGGAGTTCAGTCTCTTTGGAATGAGGCAATTTCCAACCTGAGTTAATAGACTGTAAAATCATGACATTTATGCCTAGCAACGCTACTTTATGAAGAGGTTTGTATGGCCTCTTCTGAGCCTGTTACAGTTGGCCCGGTGATAAATCAACCCCTCAGGATTTATAGGTGGATCAAAGCCCCCAAAGACATGATTTCAGAACGCCAATGTCACTCTGAAATGTTTTTCTCTGCAGCATTACACATGGCATGTACAGAATCCACAATAGCGTGGAGAGGGTGAGAGCTTCTAGAGGCACGTGGTGGCTCATGCCCCTAGGTGGATCATCATAACCATCACAAGACTGAACCCGGGATGTCTGGATCTTAAAGCAGGAGCCGCTATTGTACGAGCCAAAAGACAAGCACCCAAAGTTACTGCAGTATCAGTAGCTCTGTCTGTGTACGTATATGCTCTGCAGAACTCACTCCTGGCTTCACTGCCTATGGGTAATGCACCCACCACCAATTCCTTATGCCCCATCACTATATCATGCAGTCACTACCCCCTCTGACACATACACGGGGGATATTTCTCCTACCTTATACCTTGTGTTACGATGGTATTTGGATATTAGGAAAAACCTTTTCACTAGGAGGGTGGTGAAGCACTGGAATGGTTTCCCTAGGGAGGTGGTGGAATCTCCTTCCTTAGAGGTTTTTAAGGTCAGGCTTGACAAAGCCCTGGCTGGGATGATTTAGTTGGGGTTGGTCCTGCTTTGAGCAGGGGGTTGGACTAGATACCTCCTGAGGTCCCTTCCAACCCTGATATTCTATGATGTGCACCTACAAAATGCTGCCAGTGATGCTAGCATGTGTAGCATTCTAACGGGGCAGCACTTTACCCAGGGGTGATTCATGACACACAGCAGGGGAGAAGCAAGTCCATCGTCATTCATAGCTTAGCAGTCTGGGCGTCCCCTCCTTCTGTGCACCTAGAGTAGCCAAACAAGCCTCACTGCAGCAAGAGTGGCCCTTTGCAGGCTCTGGGCTATTGAGCAAAGAAGCATTCACCCTTGTACCCGATTCTACCCTCCCCAGGCCTTACGCCCAAGCTGCACCGTCGCGTTGTATCAGTGCCCTCGGTCCAGGGAGGTCCAGCAGCTCTGCACAACTGCTCCTCATTCAGACTCTACCCCCATGACCTCTCTCAGAGGAAAAGGAAGGCCGCCCCTTTTAGAGCAGGTGGCAATTACGCCCTGCCCTAGTCACATGCTCCTTCTGAGCTCAACTCCCTTAAAGGGCCATCTCATCCTAGGCTAACCTGGAGAATACCCCCATTGTGATATTGCTGATAGCAGGACAGCTGTCCCCTTTAGCACGGTTGCCTTCAATACGGCACTTTCCTTTCACACCAGTTTATCCTGTCAGCGAGCGGAAGCAGAAAGCATAATGGCATTAGTAAAGAGCGCATCGCACAGTCCAGTTCAAATCGCACGGTGCCAATTCCTCAGAGATGCAGAATATAGGCCAGCCAGGCTAAAAGCCTGAGTCATCCTTTCCCCCCACTGCCAGAATGGATTTTCAAAAGGCAGAAAAGCCTGAAGCCTGCACCTCGAATGGTGAGGGCTGGGGAATTCAGTTGACCATTGTTTCTAACTTGAGAGCTGAAAGCTTTGCCTCCACGTTTTGATGAGGCTGTTACTTTAACTCCCTCTTGGCCACTTTCCCGTCTCAGTCGGAAGAAACTTCTATCGAAAGGGCCACGGCTGTCTAGTTTAGAGAAGAACCTGGGGCACAAAGCCCCTCCCAGGGCTTGAAGCTTTCACCCCTCACCTTTCAGACTTACGGTTGGTTGTGTGAGCTACAGGTGAGGGCTTGACAGCCAAAGAGCTGAAAGGCATGTATTTTTCTGCAGAATAGTTTTGAGTCTTAGCTTTCAACACACCATTAAGGATGTATGGACAGCACCCAGATACAGCTGGATTCTAAATAACCGTGTCCAGCGGAGGGCAACAAAAATGATTAGGGGGCTGGAGCACATGACCTATGAGGAGAGGCTGAGGGAACTGGGATTGTTTAGTCTGCAGAAGAGAAGAATGAGGGGGGATTTGATAGCTGCTTTCAATTACCTGAAAGGGGGTTCCAAAGAGGATGGATCTAGACTGTTCTCAGTGGTAGCAGATGACAGAACAAGGAGTAATGGTCTCAAGTTGCAGTGGGGGAGGTTTAGGTTGGATACTAGGAAAAACTTTTTCACTAGGAGGGTAGTGAACCACAGGGATGGGCTACCTAGGGATGTGGTGGAATCTCCTTCCTTAGAGGTTTTTAAGGTCAGGCTTTGACAAAGCCCTGGCTGGGATGATTTAGTTGGGGTTGGTCCTGCTTTGAGCAGGAGGTTGGACTAGATGACCTCCTGAGGTCCCTTCCAACCCTGATATTCTATGATTAACTAAACACAAATGTACAAGGCCTAGCTATATATACACCCTGCTGCTCTGTTAGGTTCTGGTTGACTCTGCTATAGAAGACAGGGAGGCCCATTAAGATTTCCAAAGTCTGGGAGCAGCCGGACAAAATCCCCACCCCCGCAAAGTGGGCTAAAGTACCCTCATAAGGATAAATAGCTGCCTCTAGTTGTGCTGTTTCGCCCTGGGCCTGTCTGCTGAGGTTGCTGACCAAGGTCATCTGCAGGCATCAGGAATGGGATGAAGAATAATATGAAAAAGACGTATAATGTCATTATAGAAATCAATGCTGTGGCCTCTTTTGGAACCCCGTGTGCAGCACTGGTCACCCCATCTGCAAAAGGTGATTTTAAATTAAATTGGCACATAGGCATGGAAACAAGGCCCTTACAATATGCCACAAGGCTGATGGCAGCTTCCATCTATGGGGCTTAGGGATGTAATTTAGTTATTATTATTATAATTATTTATTATTTGCATTATGGCTGAGCTAGGGCCTGCAGTCATGGATGAGGACCTGCACTGTGTAAACACAGACCAAAAAGACAGTCCCTGCCACAAAGAGCAGATGAGCAAAGGAGCTGTCCACACTTGGAAATGTATCAAAGTAGCTATTAAATTATTAGCTTAATAAACTAAATCAGAAAGAGGCACTCTGGAGTGTCCATACAGGGGCTTATACTGAAATAACCATTCCAGGGTCATTATTCTGAAATACAGTGGAACCTCAGAGTTATGAACACCTCAGGAATGGAGGCTGTTTGTAAGTCGGAAACGTTTATAATTCTGAACAGAACATGATGGTTGTTCTTTCAAAAGTTTACAGCAGAACATTGATTTAATACAGCTTTGAAACTTACTATGCAGAAGCAAAATGCTGCTTTCTCTTTAGTTTTTTAATGGTTTATGTTTAACACGTACTTTATTTGCTTGGGGTTGTTTGGAGTTTTTTTTTGTCTCTGCTGCTGCCTGATTGCATAGGACCAATTCCAAACAAGGTGTGTGATTGACCGATCAGTTTGTAACTCCTGGTGTTCGTAACTCTGAGGTTCTACTGTAGCTGTTTCGGTAAATTTCCAAGTGTAGATAAATAGTGATTCGTGTATTAAAAAAATTCTCTCCTCATCATTTCGTTAGAAGCACAGGCTTTTGCAATGGATCTTGAAAGAAAGAAAGAAAGAAAGAAAGACATTTGGAGACTAAAAACTCAAACTTATTTCAACACTCCCTATACAGGTCTGTCGCATCTTACGCACATTTAACATGCACAATTTCAGCTTTACGTGGTCGGCAAAAACGAAAAACAAAAAGAGAAAAATAACAATTTGAATACTGTACCTGTAGTGCGGGCGATTCCGCCTGCCATTACACTCAATGTAATTTTGACTATAGGCGATTTTCACTTTACGCGCCAACTGCGGAACATAAGCCCAGCGTAAGAGGCGACAGACCTGTAATTGTTTCCCCAGCTTCAATCCTATCAACAGCGCTTGGGCTTAAATAGCTGTTTACATTTGGCTCTGATATTAACGGTAGGATAATGCACTGTCGTTAGCTGCTAGACTAATGATCCCAGACCGAACATCTTCATCCGGACTTAGCCCCATTGAGCTGACACTCCTCAGATCATTTTCTCGCTCATTAATGTAATTAAAGGGAACAATGTCAGACAAGCCTTTGGAGGGGAAGGAGTGAGGAGGAGCAAAGACAGAGCAGATACTAATAGGCAAAGCAGCCGCCGCATTTATGTTTCCTTTGATCTGTAGTTTAATTGCTGCTAACTCAGGCACATATTTGTTCTAGGCTGAGTTAACTTTTATTTTATTTAATTTTTTTAACCCGCAGGAGGGAAAAAATGCCCTTGCCAAGCAGACAAAATAGAACAGAGCTGCTTGCCAGCAAACAACAAAGTGCTGCTGTAAGAGGGGATTCTGGGTAATGGTGAGATGCAAATAAGCACTTGCAGGACCCCAGATTGCTTCTGAACCCCATGTTCTAATGCAGCCGCAGCAGAGAGCGTCTAAGGCGTAAGGCCCTTTCAAACAGTCCTTGCTGCACCAGGGGGTGGCTTTAAGGCAGCAGTGGATGTAGCGAGCAAAAAGTTGTCTCCAAATGTTGACCTTCTTATCCAATGATAAAAGCCCCCAATGACCAGATGGGATGTGGGAAAAAGCCTGGAAAATGTACTCTATTTGTGCTCACGATCAAGGAAGAAGAAGGTAACACGGAGCAAGCAAACATGTATTAAACTTATATTGAGGCAGGCAGTGTGGCCCAGTGGTTAGTGTGCCGGACTGTCGCGTACAAAGCCTGGGTTCTATACACAGCTTCGCTGCTGACCTCGGTGTCCCCATCTATAAAGTGCTGTGTGATCTATGGGTAAAAAGCCCTCTCGGGAATATTATTCTTGTGCAGTTCTACTCTGAAAGCGACACAGTAAAAACAGGCCCCAGGGGACCACTTGGTTTTTGTCTCCTAGTTACTCTCAGATCAAATGTGCTCAGATTCCAAGTAAAGCAGCGCTTTCTTATAGCTGCCAGCTGCATCAGCTCGCCCTGGGCAATGGAAATCAAGCTGGGCTCTTTCGTTCTGATGCATCCTCACCAGGAACAAAGATTCTGCAGGCAGAGAATGGAGCTCCTGAGTGACAGAAGGTGCCGTTTCTGTTTTTCCTGCAGCACAAGGGCACTTTGGTAGAAATGGTCACACTTTCTTCTTGATAAATACGCTGAGTAGATTAACAGACACAATTTTAAACTGGGGTCACACTGGAAAATACTGTATAATATTGTCTTATTGTTTCTTTGTGCTCCCTCATCTCTTTTGTCTGTATCTACCTGTTGTTTCTCGTCTTACAGTCAGCCAGGAAGCTCTTTGGGGGAAGGGACCATCTTTTTGTTCTGTGTTTGTCAGGAGCGGATCTAGGTATTTTGCCGCCCCAAGCACGGCAGGCAGCCTGCCTTCGGCGGCTTGCCTGTGGGAGGTCCTCGGTCCAGCGGATTCGGCAGCACGCCTGTGGGAGGTCCGCCAAAGCCGCGGGACCAGCAGACCCTCCGCAGGCAAGCTGCTGAAGGCAGCCTGCCTGCCGCCCTCGTGGCGATCGGCAAAGCGCCCCCTGTGGCTTGTCGCCCCAGGCATGCGCTTGGCGTGCTGGTGCCTGGAGCCGCCCCTGGTGTTTGTACAGCACCTAGTACCCTAGCTCCCAGGCTCGTTTTTTGAAGGTGTTGGGCAGGTTTCTTTGGAGGACAAGGACTGGGAAGTCTGCTATGGAACGATCGCCTTGTGAAGTATTCGCCCTTGGGTGATATAGTGGTTTTGTCTTATTTTGCTGTGCGAGTTTGATTGCATAGTGACTGTCGTGTTAGATAGATAGAGTCTCAGGACCAGTATTGTGATCTATCTCAGATGTCAGGGAGTGCCTCATTAACTTTGGTGTTTTCATCCTGATTTTTGTCTATTACTAACCGATTGCTCCTTCTCCCTGGAGTCACTGAATGCCTTCGAGAAGCATCGTGACTGCACTCAGTGGGTGGAAGTGGAACTGCCCTCTGGCAGCTGACTAAAAACGACCTGCCTCCCCGACTCCCAGTGGAATCCCATTGGCTTCAATCTCCCAGATTAGGAGAAAAATAAGAAGGAAAGGAAAACAAACTGCAGGGGGAAATCATATCATTTCCCAGGAGGGACAGTTGTGGAAGCCAATCAGCTTTGCTGTGGCAAACTGATGGTGCTTGAGAAATATTTACTGTAAGCAACATACAGTCCATCTCAAGCTGCACATTTTATGGTTTTAAGCTTTAAACAAAGACTGTCTATGGATTTAGGAGCACAGACAATCAGTGTTTGTTGTTGCCATTTGTTCTGAAGCAATAAACACACAGTTCAAAGACCATGTTATCCATGCACATTGCCGGCTTAGCTTGAAATAATATAGTATTTCTGCAGCGTCCCAACAAAGGTTTAATTCTGCTTTACTGAGACCTGATTTCAATTTAGACAGAGAAATCTTGCTCCAGACAGTGAGCGGTTCTTATCACAGGAGATTAGGCATTTGCTGAATAATTCTTTCTAAATCTTCTGCAGCTGACTGAAATCCTGGCTCAGAACGACGAGTTATTTTTTTTTAATCGAAGTGGAATGGGGCTGAAGAATGTGTGATAAACATCTCCAACTGTCCGAACTGCTCGCCTCATTTCCAATATCACGGTATTTGCTTTTCCGGTGGTGACGGGGAACCATCCAGTCTGTAGATCCAGCATCCCGGGTGGAACAGAGCAACCATGTCGGAGCCTAATGTTTAGAGAATCAGAGAAATCAGAGCTAGACTTAACCTGGCTTCTAATTTCGTGTCCTCCCAATCGATTGTGCATGCAGTGATGCAAGCTCAAAGAAGAGACGTTGGAGATCTAGCTTCACCGCCTGATCTGCAGCTGCACATTACACTGATGTCCTCAGCTCAGCGACTGTTCCTGGTCCTCTACATCCCCCACTGCAACTCTGTCCACAGCTGATACTGGGAGCAAAACAGCAAGTGCAGAAATAGAGTTTATGCTCCCAGGGACCATCTAGATCATTCTGCAGAGGGCCCGTGAAGGATTATTCCCCTCAGCATGTCCCCTAGCTCTATCCCTAGGTAGCAGGCTAATGGCCTCTGCCATGGGAGATGGTTCTAGATTGGAACGGATCTTTCTGCTGGGAAATTTTCCTGATACACAGCCTGTGTTTATTTCCTTAACCTCAGTCCTGCTAGTTACAACCGATCCCAACAACTCTTCTCCTGACTTG
Source organism: Mauremys mutica (assembly GCF_020497125.1). Lineage (NCBI taxonomy): Eukaryota > Metazoa > Chordata > Testudines > Geoemydidae > Mauremys > Mauremys mutica. The sequence goes on from NC_059096.1 coordinate 10,702,884, forward strand.
GCGATGCACCATTCTTGCATTTGCACAGATGGAGTCTGGCCTGTTTGCTGTTGCAGGGCATGAAGAGCCAGGACCCCTGGGACCTCTTTGCATCTTTGCCAGAGAGTCTCTGTTTGGCCACAGGCACATCCCTCTATGCCAGGGCCGCCCAGAGGATTCAGGAGAGCCTGGGGCAAAGCAATTTCGGGGGCCCCTTCTATAAAAAAAAAGTTGCAATACTGTAGAATACTATATTCTCGTGAGGGCCCCTGTGGGGCCCAGAGCCTGGGGCAAATTGCCCCACTTTCCCCCCTCCCCCGCCGGGCAGCCCGGCTCTATGCCACTTTACTTATCTGTAAAACAAGTCTTAAAATCAGGCAGTGATCTCTTTGGTGTAAATATTATGTGTTTTGGGCAGTGCCAGTAACACTGCCTATTAAGGTTGCCTGACACCTCCTATTATAAGTAGGAGCATTGTCAGCAGATTGAGGGATGTGATCATTCCCTTCTATTCAGCACTGGTGAGGCCTCATCTGAAGTATTGTGTCCAGTTTTTGGCCCCACAAGAAGGCTGTGGACAAATTGGAGTGAGTCCAGCGGAGGGCAACAAAATTATGAGGGGGCTGGAGCACATGACTTATGAGGAGAGGCTGAGGGAACTGGGATTGTTTAGTCTGCAAAAGAGAAGAATGAGGGGGATTTGATAGCTGCTTTCAACTACCTGAAATCCAAAGAGGATGGATCTAGACTGTTCTCAGTGGTAGCAGATGACAGAACAAGGAACAATGGTCTCAAGTTGCAGTGGGGGAGGTCTAGGTTGGATATTAGGAAAAACTTTTTCACTAGGAGGGTGGTGAAGCACTGGGATGGGTTACCTAAGGAGGTGGTGGAATCTCCTTCCTTAGAGGTTTTTAAGGCCTGGCTTGACAAAGCCCTGGCTGGGATGATTTAGTTGGGGATTGATCCTGCTTTGAGCACGGGGTGGGACTAGTTGACCTCCTGAGGTCCCTGCCAACCCTGATATTCTAGGATTCTATGATTGTAAGACCCTGTTTTCAGTTGCTTATAACTTTGCCAAACCTGAACTGTCTTGGCTGAAATGGTCTCCATCTATAAAATGGAGATAATTCCATTTCCCTTGTGTTGGGAGGTAAATATATTAAACAATATGAGGCCTCAGATACTGTGGTGGTGAGGCATATAAGTACAAGAGATAAAGACACATGTACCTGCCATTATATTTCATGGAGCTGGTGCCTTGTTCTAATTTATGCAACAATGTAAAAAAGGTGGAATTGATTGATTGGTTTCTGTTGCGTTAGTGTGTACATGGGAAAAAGTCAATGGTGGATGCGCACAAAGAGAATATCATTTGGAACAGGTGTCATGTGCCACACTGCTGCTATCCAGAATTAAAAGCCAAGTTGCTACTATTTTAACCTGAGTTAGCTAATCCAAGTTCCTTGCAGTGAAGGCAGACCCTTAATGGGGATGATATGGCGTGAGGAAGGCTATCTGGTCTATATTTTGCAAAGGGCATAATACCCCCCATTGAAATGAACATGATCCAAGAAATATTGCCCTGAATGAGCAGCCCCCGATGAATGCACACAAAGCAAATACCGGCGTTTTCACACGGCTCTGCCAAGCAGTAATCAGTGGCTGGAGCAGACACATCACTATCTGTGCTTTTATATTACTCGCTTTCACAGCAACCCTTTTGCTATCCCTCGGAGTTAAACGCATTTTCTCTTCTGGGGAGAGAGAGAGAGTAAATCTCCTTTTAATCTAATAAATACCACCCTGACAAAGGTGACCTGCTGTGGTGACCTCTTAAGTGGATTTCTCCCATGAACTGGATGGCGGATCAAAATTCGCTCTTGGAAGTGGCAAAAGGCAGCAGAATCCACAATCTTTATAAGAGTTTGTGACTTTGCCCCAGACAATGTAACACAATGAGCTGAAAGGACTTTTTTTGTCATGGATTGAGGTTCCAGCAGTTTGCTTCATAGTTCTCAATATGCTTGGGCAGTGGAGTTTGGTTTTCACCCTCTGCGCTAGTCTATTTCTATCTCCTCAACGAAGGGCTGAAAATCCAAGGTATCAATGAAGTCTGGTTATAAAGGAGAGGGAGGATGGCCAGCTGCTGTTAGAGAATAGCAAAACAATGACAATAAAAGAAATTGCTTTTTAGCACTTGTTTTCAGACATCTACTCCTTTGTGAAATGCTCAGGTTCACGGACACTTTCATGATCCTTGCAGTCACCTGAAAGCTCAAAAATGACTGATCATATGTCCACATGCATCCTAGTGAATGGAATACAGTGCTTTTAGGTGTGAAAATCCCATGCACTGCTACAGACTAGGGACCGAATGGCTGGGCAGCAGTTCTGCAGAAAAGGACCTAGGGGTTACGGTGGATGAAAAGCTGAATATGAGTCAACAGTGTGCCCTTGTTGCCAAGAAGGCTAATGGCATTTTGGGTTGTATAAGTAGGGGCATTTCCAGCAGATCAAGGGATGTGATCATTCCCCTCTACTCAGCACTGGTGAGGCCTCATTTGGAGTACTGTGTCCAGTTTTGGGCCCCACAAAGAAGGATGTGGATAAATTGGAGAGAGTCCAGCGGAGGGCAACAAAAATGATTAGGGGGCTGGAGCACATGACTTATGAGGAGAGGCTGAGGGAACTGGGATTGTTTAGTCTGCAGAAGAGAAGAATGAGGGGGGATTTGATAGCTGCTTTCAACTACGTGAAATCCAAAGAGGATGGATCTAGACCAGGGGTCTGCAACCCGCGGCTCCGGAGCCGCATGCGGCTCTTCAGCCTCCTTGTTGTGGCTCCCTTCGGCCTTGACAAAAGAAAAAAAAAAGAAAAAAAAAGAATAACGGTTATTTATTAATTTAACATCAAATTTTTAAAAAGTTTTTATAATTTGTCAATTAAAATATGCGTCACATCCACGTCTATAGCCCTCGCCTTTACCTGCAGGCGGCTTCTTGAGTGTGCGACCCCCGCGGTAAGCTAACCATGAATACATCCCAAAAAAGAAAAATCTCAGAAGAAAATAGAGAGTTTAATTCTGCATGGACAGATTCCTTTGCCTTCACTGCCAACGATGCTGGCTTACCTGTGTGCTTGATATGTGGTGAGAAATTAGCAAACAACAAAAAATGTAACGTTGAAAGACATTTTCAAAACAAGCACTCAGCATTTTCTGAAAAGTACCCAACTGAAGATGGGCGAAAGAGAGCGATTTCGGAACTACTATGGAAAATTGAGCAGAGCAAACATACTTTCAAGAAGTGGATCAATTCTCCAAACTCAACTACAGCTGCTAGTTTTGTGGCAGCTCATGAGATCGTAAGGAGGGGGAAGCCATTCACAGACGGAGAATACATGAAAGAATCGTTCATAAAAATATCAGAGCATCTGTTCTCCAAATTCAAAAACAAACAGGAAATTATTCAGAAAATTAAAGAAATGCCTCTCTCTGCAAAGACCGTCAAGGACAGGACCATTAAAATGGCAACAAACATCACCAGTAAGCAAATTGATGACATCAATTCAGCTCAAGCATATTCAATTGCCTGTGATGAGTCAAGTGATGTAAACGATATTGAGCAGACAGCACTGTTATGCAGATATGTGAACTCTGATGGGCCGCAGGAAGAACTGATTGAACTCATACCGCTAAAGGGCCAAACGCGGGGACAGGACATTTGTGAGGCTCTTTTGAGTTTTCTAAAAGCCAAAGGAATAAACACCACTCGCCTGGTGTCAGTATCTACTGATGGTGCACCCAGTATGAGAGGAGCACAGAAGGGCTTTGTGAATTTACTTCAAAAGTCGCTGGATCGAGAGCTGATGATGTTTCACTGCATCTTGCACCAAGAAGCACTGTGCGCTCAAACATTCCCCCCTGAATGTGTGGAAGTGATGAACCTCGTTATTAAGATAGTGAACAAAATAATTGCAAACGGGTTAAACCACCTACAGTTTTGTTCATGGTTAGATGAAGTCGAGAGCGCATATTTGGATCTCCTGCTGCACAACAGAGTTCGGTGGCTGTCAAGGGGAGACGTGCTGAAATGCTTCGCTGCTTGTCTGGAACATGTGAAAACCTTCTTGGAAAGCAAAGGCCTCAGCTATCCTGAACTGGGAGACCTCGATTGGCTAGAAAAGTTTTATTTCATGGTGGATATGACAAGTCACTTAAACACGCTGAATAAAAATCTCCAGGGAAAGGGAAGCACGGCCTTGCAGTTGCTGGAGGATGTTCTGGCGTTTGAGCACAAGATGACAGTGTTTGCCAGAGATGTACAGAGAGGTACGCTCTCTCACTTCCCCTCCCTGAGAGAGTTCAAAGAAGAGAACAATCACATAAATTGTGATTATTTACACCATGCAATTATGGCAATGCAAACTGCATTTGGAGAAAGATTCAGCGAGTTCAGAAAGGAAAAAAACACTCTGTCCTTCCCTGTCACACCGCTGGACATCGACCCATCCCTGCTGAACATATCCGCATTCACAGGGATAAGTCAACCCGATCTTGAAATTGAACTGGCCGACATAGCGGATAAAGACTTATGGGTGTCCAAGTTCAAAAGCCTGACAGCGGATCTCGAAGAAGTCGCCCATCAGAAGGCCACTCTCGCTAAAGAGCACAAATGGAATGATATTGAAAACCTCCCCAAACCCGACAAACTTGTTTTTGAAACATGGAGTGCCATTCCCGACATGTATATGAACATGAAAAAGTATGCATTTGGAGTCCTGTCCATCTTTGGCTCAACATACTTATGCGAGCAAGTTTTCTCGAGCATGAACTTCATAAAGTCCAAATATCGCTCCCGCCTCACAAATGAGAGCCTACAGTCCTGTGTGAAGATCAAAGTCACATCTTACAGCCCCGACATAGGGAAAATCAGCATCGAGCTTCAGAAACAGAAGTCACATTAAACAGGTGAGAACACTAGCATTTAATAGGCTATTATTATTCAGATAAAAACATTTATTTCAGACCCGGAGCTGATATAGTTTTTTATTGTATGTTCAGGTGCTTCGGTTGATTGCTGGCTGAGAAAGAAACCCGAAGAGGATGAGAGCACACTGAAATGGACTTGTCAAAAAACGTTCCTAATTTTATGTTTACTTTTTTAAAACTGCTAAGCTGCAACTATATGTTTTTTTATATTAAAGTGGGCTACGTTTTATTTTAATTTTACACAAATACGGGAAGGACTCAAAAAGGCCTGCATAGTTCAGTGTTTAATTTATTTCAAAGTAGGCCTACACATGCACACTGCACTTCTGTTTGTTGTATTCTGTTGTTGTAACAGGTAAAATTAAAAAAAGATTAAAACTTTTAAAAGTTTATAAGCAGTGTTATGTTTTGCGGCTCCAGACTATTTTTCTTTAGTGGAAGAGGGGGCAAAATGGCTCTTTTGATAGTAAAGGTTGCCGACCCCTGATCTAGACTGTTCTCAGTGGTAGAAGATGACAGAACAAGGAGTAATGGTCTCAAGTTGCAGAGGGGGAGGTTTAGGTTGGATATTAGGAAAAACTTTTTCACTAGTAGGGTGGTGAAGAACTGGAATGGGTTACCTAGGGAGGTAGTGGAATCTCCTTCCTTAGAGGTTTTTAAGGTCAGGCTTGACAAAGCCCTGGCTGGGATGATTTAGTTGGGTTTGGTCCTGCTTTGAGCAGGGGGTTGGACTAGATGACCTCCTGAGGTCCCTTCCAACCCTGAGATTCTATGATTCTATGAAAAGGATTCATTCACATTGCTGAGGATTTTGTGTGGAGGGAAAGAAGGGGGCTTGGGGGTATTTTTTACTATTTAGTCAACTCTAGTATTACTCTGTCTTGCTGAAAATCTATCTCAGGGAGGATGAGGCCCTCTTCTAGCAGCTGAGGTGTGAAAACCAAGGGAGGAGAAACTGCTTTTGTAGTCGGCTAGCCATTCACAGTATTTGCTCCCTGATTGAACTAACCTCATTGTCTCTAGCCTGCTTCTTGCTTGCATATATATACCTGCCCCTGGAAATTTCCACTACATGCATCCGACGAAGTGGGTATTTACCCACGAAAGCTCATGCTCCAATATGTCTGTTAGTCTATAACGTGCCACAGGACTCTTTGCTGCTTTTACAGATCCAGACTAACATGGTTACCCCTCTGATAATTGTGTAATAAGCACCCCATAAAAGGCAAGGTTGTAACAGTGTTGAAAACCACCAAAAAGCCCTCTACTCACATTGCACCCATCCTAGGCAAGGTTGCAACAGATGGCTGGAAAGTACCAAGAGACCCTAACTCTATTTTTCCTAATAAGGTCACTGTTACTCAAGTGTGTGTAATTTGATTCCTAATATGGTCACGTATTACTTAACGGTGTGTCATTTGTTTGCGGTTTTAAGCTTTAAAAGCTGCTGCGTGGTTAACATCAGGGGAGCAGTTCCAATACGGCTACTCCCAACGCATTGGTGTGTTATCAATAAATGGGCCTCGGACTTGAGTCACTGAACTAAAAGTGATGCGTGGGGGAATTTTTCCACAACAGTATTGCCCTGCTTCACAGGGATGTTGTGAGGATTGATTCATGCAAAATTTTCAGTTGCTGGTTTGCTATGGTGCTGATGGCCTGAATTAGATAGAGCCTAAAATACATTAGAGATTGCAAGGTGCTCAGAGATTCTGATACATCCTTGATACTCTGATATTTCATATACTCTAATACGTCCAGTTTTGGGGCCACCACTCAAGAAAGGATGTGGACAAATCGGAGAGTCCAGCAGAGGGCAACAAAAATGGTTACGGGGCTGGGGCACATGACTTATTAGGAGAGATTGAGGGAACTGGGCTTATTTGGTCTGCAGAAGACATTGAGGAGGGATTTGATATCAGCTTTCAATTACCTGAAGGGGGGTTCCAAAGAGGATGGAGCTCGGCTGTTCTCAGTGGTGGCAGATGACAGAACAAGGAGCAATGGTCTCAAGTTGCAGTGGGGGAGGTTTAGGATGTATTAGGAAAAATGTTTTCACTAGGAGGGTGGTGAAGCACTGGAATGGGTTCCCTAGGGAGGTGGTGGAATCTCCTTCCTTGCAGGTTTTTAAGGCCCGGCTTGACAAAGCCCTGGCTGGGAAGATTTAGTTGGGGTTGGTCCTGCTTTGAGCAGGGGGTTGGACTAGATACCTCCTGAGGTTCCTTCCAACCCTGATCTTCTGTGATTCTATGATAAAGGGGCACATGGGGGAAAGCACTTATTAGATATGTTTCAGAGTAGTAGCCGTGTTAGTCTGTATCCGCAAAAAGAACAGGAGGACTTGTGGCACCTTAGAGACTAACAAATTGATTTGAGCATAAGCTTTCGTGGGTTACAGCCCACTTCTTCGGTTGCATAGACTGGAACATACAGAGAGCATGAAAAGGTGGGAATTGTCTTACCAACTCTGAGAGGCCAATTAAGTAAGAGAGAAAAAAAAAAACTTTTGAAATGATAATCAAGATAGCCCAGTACAGACAGTTTGATAAGAAGTGTGAGAATACTTACAAGGGGAGATAGATTCAATGTTTGTAATGGCTCAGCCATTCCCAGTCCCTGTTCAAGCCTAAGTTGATTGTATCTCATTTGCATATCAATTTGAGTTCAGCAGTTTCTCCTTGGAGTCTGTTTTTGAAGCTTTTCTGTTGCAAAATTGCCACCCGCAGGTCTGTTACTGAGTGACCAGACAGGTTGAAGTGTTCTCCTACTGGCTTTTGAGTGTTATGATTCCTGATGTCAGATTTGGGTCCATTTATTCTTTTGCGTAGAGACTATCCGGTTTGGCCAATGTACATGGCAGAGGGGCATTGCTGGCATATGGCATATATCACATTGGTAGATGTGCACGTGAACGAGCCCCTGATGGCGTGGCTGATGTGACTAGGTCCTATGATGATGTCACTTGAATAGATATCTGGACAGAGTTGGCATCGGCTTCGTTGCAAGGATAGGTTCCTGGGTTAGTGTTTTTGTTCTGTGATGTATGGTTGCTGGTGAGTATTTGCAAAATAACACTCAAATACCAGTAGGAAAACCAGTAGGAGAACACGTTAACCTGTCTGTTCCATTCTATGCATCCGAAGAAGTGGGTTCTAGCCCACGAAAGCTTATGCTCAAATCAATTTGTTAGTCTCTAAGGTGCCACAAGTCCTCCTGTTCTTCTAGATATTTGCCTAGTTTTACAACAGGCTACACAAAAAGCACTAGGGAAGTCAGTACACACTAAAATTTCAAAGGGACAATGACTTATTTGTACTGCTCTGTCTATTATACACTGACATGTAAGTACAGTGTTTATATTCCAATCAATTTATTTTATAATTATACGGTAAAAATGAGAAAGTCAGCGATTTTTCAGTCACAGCGTGCTGTGACGCTTTCGTATTTTTATGTCTGATTTTGTAAGCGAGGTGAAACTGGGTTATGCGAGACAAATCAGACTCCTAAGAGGGGTACTGTAGTCTGGGAAGATTGAGCGCCGCTGACGTAGACGATGTACATTTTGAAGTAAGACTAAAATGTTGGGATGTTCATTCATAACTCTGGTGCGGAAAGCTCATTTCTGCAGTGAAAAGTACTAGAAGAATAGTCTGTTTTCTGGCACTTCTGCAGCTGTTGGAAGGCCATAAATTCATATTTATGTGCTACAAAAATGTCAAAATCTGTAAAATGTGTTTATTAATAATTATTATTATTAGTTCAATGCCGAGAATATGCTCAGCATTACGAGAAATAAAACGAAGGCAGTATCTGAGCAGGATTGGCTACCAGTTAACAGAATAAAAGAACAGACAAGAAACTAGGAAATCCCCGAGCGAGGGCTCTCATAAAGGTGATTTTGTTTAACAAAAGGGCTTAACAGGTTTATTCTGGAAGGTCTGAGCTGGGAGGTGGGAGGCACTTTTTTTCATATTCTTGTCGTTGTCACCATAGTCAGCAATATTGGAACATGACCTGAAGACAATCCTACTTACCAGATGGCCCGTTAGCAATACAGCTAGGTCTGCTGCTGCGCACAGTCTAAACAGAGTTCATGAAGATAGGAAGTTAATTCCCCACCTTCTAGTGGCAGCTAGAATTTGAGCAGCAGGGTAATGGAAAAGGAATATAAAACACTCCCACTCTGTATAGGAGGGATAAAAAGATCAGTGAAACTGTAGCGATGGTGAAACAAACCCATCAGCTAAGGCCATTTCAAGGAAATGAGTGCTTATATAATTAATTGGTGTCCCCTGACTTCATTCTCTAACAGGAAACCATTTGTTGGCTTTGAATCCTGGATGTTTACAACCCTTTTTTGGAGGCTGAAGCTTGCAAAGCAGACCTAGTAAAGGAAAGATTTCAGTAACGTGCGTTACATCTAAAGATGAGCAAACAGATGCATGAATGACACCAGTAGATTGGACACTAACTAGAAGCAGTGAAAGCCTGTCATGCCAACCAACACAAAGAGATGCAAATCAGCATCGCAAAATGAGTATACACTTGCATAAGCTTTATAGTTGGTTGTAACTCAGAGATTGCATTGCCCTTGCAGTATTCCAGTGGTTCAGCTGCATTGATGGGCCCAGGATGAAAAGTAATGCTTGCAAAAAAAATAATAACAAGGTTCAGCAAACATTTTTCAAATCTCAAATATGGTGAGATTGAATTCTGAGTGAAAGTCAGGGTCAGCTCTGATCTATCCAAACCGTTCACACATCACCACTCGCCAGCTGCCCTGTCTCTTTGTGATGTCAGCCCGTTCCTTTGGCAATAACAGCTTCATATAAACAGGCTGCCATGGGTAGCTGTGATTTGATATTTGATGTGCATGCTGGGAATTTCTCAATGATCGACTGGTAGCCTGAGCTGTTAAAAGAGAAGCTATTTTGAAACATGAAATGGAGATGAGAAATAGAGCTGAATGTTTCAGCACGTGTATAATAGGTCATTGAGCTTTTGTAAATATCCTTGTCACAGGAGGAGACTGGCGCCTCCTCCTGATCATTCTGGGGATTAGCTCGAGGCCGATTCCCCCCGTCCATGGTTTGCACACTGTCACTCCTTTTCCGCAGTCCACCTGCAGCCCCTTTTGCAGCGTCAGGAACCTCAGCGTCCTCGCTGTGGCTCAGCCCTCTGGCTGTGTCACTATCCATGTTCCCCGCTTTGGGGGAAGGTTTAGCTCCTCAACTGTCCTGCCACTTCCCCAGTGGCAAGTAGAGAGGAAGGGGGGGTTCCGGGCTCACCCACCATAGGCGCCGACTCCGTGGGTGCTCTGGGGCTGGAGCACCCACGGGGAAAAATTAGTGGGTGCTCAGCACCCACCAGCAGCTCCCCACCCTCCCCTGCCCAGCTCACCTCTGCCTCCTCCCAGCACTTGCGCCGCGAAACAGCTGTTTTGCGTGGCTAGGAAGAGGCGGGGCCGTGATTTGGGGACGGGGTTCAATAGGGGCAGAGAGGGGGTGGAGTTGGGGCGGGGACTTTGGGGAAGGGGTTGGAGTGGGGGAAGGGCAGGGGCGGGGAAAGGGTGGAGTCGGGCCGGGGAGGCGCGAGTACTCACCGGCGCTGGGGAAAGTTGGGACCTATGCCACCCACTACTTCAAGGACCTTCTGAACCGCAGTCACTAACTGCACTCCTTTGTCTCTACTATCGCTGCATTTCCCTGCACCGCTTCCTCACAGCCACAACACCCTCCTCAGTCTCAGCAGCCCGTCCCAAACTCCTTCTCTTTTCCCCGGGTTCCCACCTGCATTGCTCTGTCCAAGATGCTACAGGATTGCAGCCTACTCCAGACTCAGTTCTCCCTCCCTGAGCTCCAGATAACTACTGACTCTGCTCTGCCCTGAGGTTCTTTTTATATGGGCCTGCTGGGCCCTGATTGGCCGCTCCTTACAGCCCCTCTCCTATTGGCTGCTTTTTCGTGCAGCCTCCCTAGGGTTCTATTCACCCCTTACTGGACAGCCTGGGGCAGACACCCCATCACAATCCTCCTGTTACTCTAATAGACAGGAAGTGAGAGATTCACTCCATTAAGCTGCTGGGACTGATAGAGTTATTCGGAATTAGCCCAGGTTGACTGGGAACAATGGACGACAGTGGAGTCAGGAACACACTCTCTTAGGCTTTCATTGAAAGGCAGAGCATTTTTATTCCACTTTCATCACAAACTAGGAGATGACAGTGGTTTTCTTTGATGTGCCATGGGCAAGGAGCAACAAGCAACCAAGAGAACAAGGGGGATCCTTCATAGCTCCAATTCCCATCACTTGAGAGTATGGCAACTTTTTTGTCATGGAAGTCATGAAATTCTCTGCTTCAGCCCCAGGGTCTGCGGGACTCTGGAGCTGGCAGCCAGCAGGGCCCTGGCAGGGTTCCAGCGACAGGCAATGGGGGCCCCTGCAAGTTTCCAGCCACAGGTGACAGGCTCCTGAGGGGGCCTTCCAAAGGGTTCCAGCGACGGGCAACAGCCTTGCATGTGGGGTGGAGGGAGGGGGACACCTCGGGTGAGCGGCTAGGGGTGTCCCATTTTTCTCTTTGGGAAATACGGTCTTCCCGCAGCTCCCAGCCGCTGCTGCAGGCACAGGGGGAACCCCACAGCTCCAAGCCACCTCGGTGGTGACGCAGCAGCAGAAGTCACAGACAGGTCACGGCTTCCGTGAATTTTTGTTCATTGTCCGTGACTTTTCCTAAAAATAACCACGGCAAAATCTTCGCCTTCCTTAAGAGAATTCCAAAGGTCAGGAAAGCACTAAACATCCAGGGAAAAGAGGCACTATACTGGATTTCCTGAAAGGAAGGTTCAACATTTGACTTATCACTGGAAGAATGGGATGCAGTTGCATTGCCTATGAATACACATGGGCTGATTGCGTTCTTCTCAGTACGATTCCTCTCCTCGGAACAAAAATGGCTGCCTTTGTAAGGAACTTCATTTCAGCCATTTTAACGCCCACTGGAAAGTGATGGCAAAGTCTGGAACTTCACTACAAATTGCAATGTTCGTTGTCAACATAGGGTGATATTTTCAAAGATGCCAAGGAGCCTAAGTCCCATTGATTCTCAAACCCCCAAAGGACTTGTCAACATGGTGAGTTATTGCGCAGCCAGTCAGGGTGTGAATCTACAGCACACAAACTTGCTGCACAATCACATCCCACGGGGACGCTCCTACAAGGCAGGGAAAGTCCTGTAGGGCAGTTTGGCTTCCACTGCGCCGTAGCAGTGTCCACCCAGGATGTTATTATGCAGCTAGCTGGTTTGCTGTAGATTCACACCCTAGTTCTCCACACAGGATCTCACCAAATAGACAAGCCCGAGCTTCTGAAAATGCAACTTGTCCTAGGTCACTTAGAGCCACATTTTTTAAAGTATTTCAGCACCCAACACCCAGAGGAGTTAGATGCCTAAATATCTGTAAGAATCGGGCCCTCAGATGCTTTATGAAAATTGCCCCCAGGAGTTAGTTGCTATTGACATTAGATAAAAAACGTTGGGCCTGATTCTCTGTTACGCTGAGGCCTCTTTGTGCCACACCAGCAATGTAAAGGGGCCTTCGAGAATGGCCATACTGGGTCAGACAAAAGGTCCATCTAGCCCAGTATCCTGTCTGCCGACAGCAGCCTGTCACGTGCTTCGGAGGGAATGAAGAGAACAGGGAATCATCAAGTGATCCATCCCCTGTCACCCATTCCCAGCTTCTGGCAAACAGAGGCTAGGGACACCATCCCTGCCCATCCTGGCTAATAGCTATTGATGGACCTATCCGCCATGAACTTATCAAGTTCTTTTTTTAACCCTGTTATAGTCTTGACCTTCACAACATCCTCTGGCAAGGAGTTCCACAGCGTTGTGTGAAGAAATACTTCCTTTTTTTTTGTTTTAAACTTGCTGCCTATTTAAATAAAATGTTAAAATAAACCATCAATGGATAATATTAGCACTACCGTAACCTGATGCCACCGGGAAGGAGGGTTGTTGACACTGGGGATTGAATCCTGGACCAGCTTGAATCTCTACTGCTTGAGCTAAAAGAGACGCAGCTGCGGTAGGCACATTAGTCTCTCTATGTGGCCTTACCATCACCAGAGGGAGACAGAGCCCCACACTACAATGGTGGGCTTCATTATTGTTAATGGCTGTTAATGAATTGTTATTATTGTTAATAATAATTGGAGGAGCGGTATACAATTAACCACCATTTTAGTGGGTTTCTAAATAGTCTCCTGCAGACCAAGAAATCTCAAAACACAACAGGATCCTGGATTTTCATGCAAACCTGACAGTGAAAATAATTCTAGTTAGAAACAACAAGTAAAACATCACAACGTAATTTCCTCGTCTCAGGCTGGAAGAAGTGCTGAGAGAAACCAGCGACCCAAATGGCTTAGTTAGATTTTAAATATTCATCCCCCCTTTTCTTGCCTTCGTTCGTAGGGAATTTTTAAAAATCTTTCTAGCGCGAGACAAGAGCTGGATTGTAGGTACTTGGATCTGCGTGTTCCGCACCCACATACCTGTGTGAACAGAACATGCCTCTTTCAGCACAGCAGCTTGCTTCCAATTAGGAAAGTACAGAAGGGTTTGGTATTGTTAAGAAACCCCGGAGAACTGGGAAGAAAACCAGGCCCCATTGAAGTCAATGGCAAAACTCCTGTCGACCAGGATTTCGCCCTTGATGTCTCTTTCATAAACCCCTTTAGAAGCTCTTCTTTATACGGATCACGGGCTTGCTTTATTACTCTTCGCTACGAGAAATGTTTGCAAGAAAACAGGACCTTTGCCTCCTAGGGCTTTAATGGCTTTTTCTGCGCCGGAATAGTCTTCTGCAGTTGTTTGGTGTGGACGTGATTGGCAAGGCACAGAGGATAATTGTGCCCATTTAACAACAGAGCTAAGCCAGGCAATTACACACAGTTACAATTAGATGGTGGGTGAAATCCTGGCCCCACTGAAGTAAGTGGGAGTTTTGGCATTGACTTCAGCGGGCCCAGGATGTCACACTCTGCCTTCCTATGTGTTTGTACAGCCCCTAGCACAACCAAGACCTGATCTTGGTTGCGGGGGGTGGCTACAAGAACCCAGGTTAATAAGAATAGCAGCAGTGTTAGGTGAAAGTCAGCTCAAGGTCTGTGTAGCCCTTAAGTCCAACTTAACCTCTAGTTCACCCAGTATGAACATAGTAACTTTGTGTATTTAGCTTGAAATGGTGCCTTTGTTCTCTCTGTACTGGATTTTTAAATTGCTAGGAACTCCACAGTCGCCATTTTGTTCTCAGGGTTGCTGTAGCTTGTTACAAGCAACACACACTGTGCTCTTTCCTGGAGTCGTTAACTCTTTTTTTCATGTTTATTTATTTATTGATTGTTCTTTAATCTAAAATAAAGGGTTTTTTTTGTCTGTAAGGTGCTGGGTTAAAAATAAGCCTTTCCAAAAACACTGACATCCCATAACACAGGAAAAAGAACCACATGCTAGTGCATGATTTGCTGTCACCATTAGGAAGGGTTGCATAGCAACACAGTTTTTGCCTGGCTATGCTGACAGACAAAAACAAGTGCTAACGGTGTTAAGAAACCAAGCTGTAGAGAGACCCAGTTATAATCTCTCTCTCCACATATAAACAGCATTATACCACAAACACCTAAGCCTCAGACACTTAAGTGGCAGCCACAATAGCAGGAACTGAACTGGGAACCTCTGGAGCTGAATAAAGGAGTTGCTGTAGCTTGAGCTTCAGAGCCAAGTCTCGTGAGTTGGAACTGTAACAGACTCAGATCCTCTCTGTCTCAGAGACAGTGGGAGGACCTGTGACACACTCACTAGTATTTGCTCTGTCCTTTTCCCTCTCTTGCTAGGCCTTTACCTCTAGCCAGAGCAGGCATCTCCTGAAACCAGCAATTTTGCCACAACTGCTTTCCCCATGGAGTATTCAGCAACTCTGTTCCATACCCAGTCCAGAGTCCTCTCCATCTGATCTGATGGAGGAAACATCTTTCCATTGCAATAGATGAAGACTGGATTTGCTCCAACAATGTTGTCATAGGTTTGTTCCCCACTTTGAACTGGCATAAACTGCAGGTTCAAATCAAGTCTCTGGAGAACATCCCCCTCTGGGATGGGTCATTCAGTCCTTTGTGTTGAGCTTCAGCTTGTAGCAAAGTCCCTCCAGAGGTAGAAGCAGGATTGAAGACAAGATGGAGATGAGGCATCAGCCTTAGTGGACCCTTAGCAGAGGTGGCAGCTGAAATGCCTAAAGAAAAAGAGAATAGCAATCCAAACAAAGGACACAGACAAAGACTTCCCTCCACAGAGATTTGAAATTATCTTGTCCCTTGATGGTCCTCTGGTCAGGTGTTCATCAGGTTACTGAACTTGCTAACCCTTTACAGGTAAAAGAGACCTTAACCCTTAACTATCTGTTTATGACAAACGTCATGCTCCTGTGAGCAGAGGAGAGGAAATCCCCAAGCTATCCATCTGCTCGAACGCAACGAGCACCGGAAAAGCTGCATGGTAATCGCCTGCTGCTGTTGCTAGCAGCTTGGTGATTAGAGTTTTGCATGGTTCCTGTTGCACGTCGGGCTATTCCAGAAATGTATAAATCTTCTGCTTCGTGAATTATTCTTGGCTTGCTGATAGCTAGAAACAAGGATGGAGTGGATGATGGCCTGGCCTCCAGCACTCTGTTATTCTTCCAATCGTGTTAATGGATTTGGAAACTTTACCTGCAAATCTGCCTCAGAAATCTGGATCAAGTCATGCAGCTTGCAGACACAGAGCACAGAAAGAGAGGAATTTGCCCCAAGTTTAGTGGTGCAGACAGCCGTGTTATCTGTGCTTTAAAGTGTAGCTTGAAGCAAGGGCTGATGCAATAGAGACCAGAAACATGCAGCAGCAAGCTTCATTGTGCATCCTTGATGCTGGCTTCCAAGGTGATCATTACACAGTGAAAGTCTAGCAGATGAGTGATGAACAAGGAAGGATGCAGTGGGTAGAGGGAAGGGAAGCATCTGCTTTTTCGGATGTTTTCATTTACTGTGGGTGCTGGAAACACTATTTCTAGCACAGAAGGAGGGTCAAAAACTGTTCCATCAAAACTTTTTTAAAGGAAATTTAAGCTTTCAACAAAACAAAACAAAACAAAAAAAAGACTCACAGAAAGTGCCTTGATTTCTATTTTTTTCTTGGAAAATTCAAAATGTGGGCCAAAACTCCTAGAATTTTCGGGGGTAGGGGGGCAGTTTTCAGCTGAAATTTTCTGCAGAAGAGAAAAAAATACAATTTTGCAATCTGCTCTAGAAGGGAATAATGGATGCCATGAATTTAGCACTTAATACGGTTTGCAAATTTTCCACAAAAAGAAAGAGTCCTTGTGACACCTTAGGGACTAACAAATTTATTTGAACATAAACTTCCGTGGGCTACAGCCCACTTCATTGGGTGCATAGAATGGAACATACAGTAAGAAGATATTTATACACACATAGAACATGAAAAGGTGGAAGTAACCATACCAACTGTAAGAGGCTAATTAATTAAGACAAGCTATTATCAGCAAGGGAGAAAAGCTTTTGAAGTGATAATCAGGATGGCCCATTTTGGACAGTTGACATGAAGGTGTGAGGCTACTTTAACATGTGGAAATAGATTCAATTAGCGTAAGGACAGAGCCATTCCGAGTCTCTATTCAAACCT
The DNA here is from genome assembly GCF_020497125.1 of Mauremys mutica. Lineage (NCBI taxonomy): Eukaryota > Metazoa > Chordata > Testudines > Geoemydidae > Mauremys > Mauremys mutica. The sequence continues at coordinate 10,719,590 of NC_059096.1, forward strand.
AAGTTAATGGTGTCTAGTTTGCATATTAATTCAAGTTCAGCAGCTTGTCCTTGGAGTCTGTGTTTGAAGCTTTTATGAATGTGTCTCTTATTTCCAATTCTTCAGGTAGCTCCTGCAAATATATTTCTGTCTAGGGAATTTGCATGGGGCAGGGAAAAATCACAGGGGGTGGGTGGGACTGATACAGTCTAAACCTTTAGCTTTGTCATTTTTAAAATGAAACATTTTAATTTTTCAATTTGAAATTAATTTCCATTTTGAAATTTCCTTCAAATTTAAAAGAGAAAAAACAAAATATCTCAAAATCAAAATGACGTTTTTCTCAAATTTTTTTATTCAAACTTTTTGAAAAAATTCATATCAGGTCAACCCAAAGTGAATTCTTTTGATTCTTCAGAATTGCCAGAGAAGTGAAACATCCATTATTCGCACAGCTCTGCTTGTGGGGGCTGACTGCTCACCTCAGGTGCATGGTGTTGTTTCCATTCGCTAGAGGGAAATCAAAAACTGGTTGAAAAAGGAGAAATGCAATTTTTCCCCTTCTTTGTTGCTACTGTTGACATTTTGATGAACATTCTTTAAATTAAAAATGGGAGGGTCTCTATTCACGGCATTTCCAAGCTTCGTGATGTGGTGGATTCTCCATCACTGACCATTTTAAAATCAAGATTCCATTATTTTTCTAAAAGATCTACTCTAGGAACTATGTTGGGGAAATGTTAGGGCCTGTGTATACAGGAGATCTGATTGGATGAGTGGTTCCCAATGTTGGGTCGCTGGACCCCTGTGGGTTCTCTGGAGGTTATGGGGGGGCCCACCCCTTGACCCATGGCCAGAATGCATTGGAATGGTGTTCTGGTGCTTTTGCTGCATGGAGGATGCCATTTTGTTCTCCAAATGGCCTCTTCCACATAGCATGACCTCTGTGTGAGAGGTCCTGCAGGAAGAGTCGTTCCCAGGCTGGCAGGGGTGTCCCGGTAGTACTGGATATAAAGAGAGCCTGGGGCACTTGGTAAGATGCCAAAGGGAACCTTGGGGGAAAAGTTTGGGAACCATCGGACTAGATGATCACAATGGTCCCTTCTGTGAATTTCAAGGGGCTGGTGTGACCCTTTGCACAAATACATCGGCACAAGTGGTTATGGGAAATGTTCCTCTTCATGGGTAGCCATTAAATCAAAATATTGCTCCTACGAAGGTGCAGGCCTAGTGGAGGAAAAGAGGTTTTATTTGAACAACTATTTTGCGCAGTGTTCTCTGTTTCTAGTCACTGCAGACCTGGGCGAACTAGTCACAACCAGCAAGTCAGCTGGCAACGTTGGCCCTTTCCCCCGTGTGGAAGTCACTGCTGCCTGACATCTCAGAAGAAGGCACATTAAAAACCTGCAATGCACCCGGCATGTGTTGTGTCCAGTGCTGCTGCTTCAGGAAACTGGGTTTTTGCTCTTTGTTGTTTGCAAGGAAAAAGAGGAAGGGTCTGAGAGATTCAGTCCTGGCTTTTGTATCCCAGCAGCAGTGTCCGCCGGTAATGACTAGGACAAAAAACGAAATATCCCTAAAAGAGGCCAAGAGCAATGAAATGCCTACAAGAGACCATCCCCTCCATGACTCCTATGTCGCTGCCCCAGCTCCTGAAGAGAAGAATAAATCCAGGGCAGAATGTGGTAGCATCGGACTGTGTTCTTTGCCTATCATATAAATGTCACTTTTCTCCTCCAAGCTGTGAAATCTTGGGTCTGCCTGACTCTCCCTTCTTTTCCCCACAAAAGCTCTTCCTCTCTAGCTCTCCTTCCTTTCTTTCACTTTCCCCATGTGTCCCCACTTCCAAGACCCCTTGTGTGACAGGCAGCTTAGCAACGGATTTGCTGATCCAACACAGAAAAGAGAAAATGAACAAACCCACATTAGCAGACATCTGACTTCATCCTTATTCCACCTTGAAGTTGGCACCAGGATCCGCTGTGTGTGGAGCCCAAACGAGGCTGAGTCAATAGCACTGATTCAATTACTTCTGGCCTTTGATTAACTTTCAAAAGCAGCTTACACCTGCAGTATTTTTATTTCACATTTTCCAGCTCACTGAGGCGTCCTTGCTAGGAAGGTTGAGGCTTGGCCTCCTAGCCTGACACATGGGAGGACAGACCTTCAGTTCCTGCTCTTCTACAGGTTCCTGTGTGACCCAGCAAAGAATAGACCAAAATAACCCTGCAAGGTACCAAATAGCAGTTAATCATGCAGGCCAAAGGGGAACAGTATATGTTTATGTAGGCCTTGAGGTATGGGTTCCCCTTCCCCCCGCCCCCCCGGTAAGTCTCAAAGTCAATGGGGTCCCTCATTTGAGTAGAATCATAGAATCTCAGGATTGGAAGGGACCTCAGGAAGTCATCTAGTCCCACCCCCTGCTCAAAGCAGGACCAATCCCCAACTAAATCATCCCAGCCAGGGCTTTGTCAAGCTGGGCCTTAAAAACCTCTAAGGAAGGAGATTCCACCACCTCCCTAGGGAACCCATTCCAGTGCTTCACCACCCTCCTAGTAAATAGTGTTTCCTAGTATCCAACCTAGACCTCCCCCACTGCAACTTGAGACCATTGCTCCTTGTTCTGTCAAGGTAAGTTCAAGCAAGTGGCTCACATTCTGGACCAAAGTAAGTAATTCAGTTGGTGCTTTGGAGGGACTGTAACCGTAGGACCAGTTATGCTTTCCTGATTGGTCACAGTACAGTTACTCTGGTGCCACTCCAATCAGCATCCAGCCCAATCAATCGCCTCACTCTGTCACTTTGATCACGTTGATTCTTTTCCACGTGCTTCTCCTCTGATGCTGGTGAACACCTGTCATCCCCAGGAGGCACATTTGGCAATAACACAATGCATCGAAACTGCCTCTAGACGGGGCACGCCGCTGTTCTTACTGATGTGACGTCTACACTACAGCAGGTGACCTAGCTGCATCTACATCTACGTACCGTCAACCTAACTATGTCGCACAAGGTGTGAAATTTTTCACAGCCGTGAGCAATGGAGCCAGGTCACAGACCAAGCCTCATACCAAGGACGTCAAAGGAACTGCCGTGGTGTACAACTCGCGTGAAAAGAAGTACCTGGGCCAGCAAAATGCATTTGCCCTTTAAATGTTCTGCGTGAGGCAGGTTGGACTGACAGCAAATCTGACAGCCACATGGCAGCTTTCCCTTTATTCTCGGCTGTCATTTTGAAGTACCGCTGAAAGATGACTAGAGCAGAGGCCCTTGTAAAGCCTGTCCTGCAGCGTTTACTGACTGCAAAGTCTGCTTGGTAGATCACCACGTTATTGGGGCCATCAGCTCCTGGGGGCAGGGTCTGTGTGCTCTGTACTGCCCAGCAGGCTGCCAGTTGTTAGCTAATACAAACTAATAACAGCTGGAGAACATAAACTGGGATTCACCTGACAGAGACCGCACTGCTAGGAAGTAGTTCATGGCCTGATTCTCCTCTTGTGTACACCAGGACCTCAGGGGACTAAACTATCCATCGAGCCAAGCTGTAAATCCTGGATATGATGGAAACTACTTCAAGCCAGGGGGTGCAGCAGCACCCCGAGCACCCCTACTTCCAGCACCTATGCAGGAGGTTATCATAGAATCATAGAAGATTAGGGTTGGAAGAGACCTCAGGAAGTCATCTAGTCCCTGGCCTGCCACAGCCTCCCTCTGTGACCTTGGGGAAGTCACTTAGTCTCTCTGTGCCTCAGTTCCCCTCTGTAAAATGGGGATAACAGCCCTTGCCTACTCCACAGGGATTCTGGGAGGATGAATCCATTACAAGACCGTGCATGTTTCTATACCAAGGGCCATATTAGTATAAAGGGAAATGCGCTTGCCATTATTTCACAGAATGGGTGCCTGGTTCTTATGTACGGGACAATGTAAAAAAATGTACGGGACTGATTGATTTCCACTGCATTAACACAGAGGTGACAGTGGGAACCAGAGTGTCATGTGCTGTGCTTGGGCAGCATTCGAGCATTAACGAGAGAGAACCAAGACAGTGCAAGACGCAGGCTGTGTTCTTTCCCCCTTACCGACTGTCCTCTCTCATTAGGCACTTCCTGAAAGTAGAGGTCTCTACATTCCTAGACATTACCCTGGGGGTACACTTAATGTTACCCCCACGCACCCACCCCCAGGATTAGGTGTACAGAACCCGGCCTCATTTCGAGGGCTGACGAGATGACCTTTTGCGATCCCATGTTTCCATTCCTGCATTGGGAAGTGCTCTGTCATACCTCTGCTGGGGGGGTGGCCCTGGCGAAAGCTATGAAAAAAATTCAGCATTAACTTCCTAGTCCCTTCTTGATGCTCTGCTATGAGTCACATTTTTAAGAGCACTCTGGCTGAGCTTGCTGAGGGCCCAACACCTACAACTGGGCTCAGGCTATCCCAAGATTTCAACACCCAATGTGCTGTGATTATCCGGAAATCTTCAACACCGAGTTCAGTGGAGCAGAGCTGAGAATCTTCTAATATTCTCCCCTGGCTCTGTAAACCACAGAGGTCCTTGGCCGTTGTCACAACGTGCCCCCGTCTCTTTCTGTCAAGGGCATTTTTTTTCCTGTGGAAGGTAATGGAGGATGGAGAATCCGGCCATTATATACAAACCACCTTGCATGGGGGCTAATTGAAGCTAGTGTAGTGATAAAGTAACCGTGATGTTCCAGCTATGATTAGCGCATCCTTGCAGAATAGCTGCTCTAACGTGGCTTGTTTCTTCCTAGCAACGATGCTCATGAAATCACCAGCAGCAAGTAACCAGACGCAGCTGGAAAAATACCCTCGCCGCATGCAACCCCCTCCTAAAACTTCCCTTCAGCCACGCGTGGGCTGCTCTGAGAAACACAAGCCAATTGGCTCCAAATGCAGAAGGTGAGAGCCGTGCCTTGCTGAGAAGTGTGCGAGTGTAACTCACTGATGAGCGTGTGCTGCCTGTCCCCAGCTGTGCATGAAATCCGGAGGTTATGAATCTGTGACAGCCCCACCTGGCAAGCTTAGCTCAAGCTGCAGTACAACGTGCTTTTAGTTCTGGAGGTCCCCAGTGCGTAGGCCAAGATGGCGACCATTGCACAACCTGCGTCTTGCTTCTCCTTAACTCTCCTTCCCGTTCTGTCTACCTCCGACCCTCACTGGTAGCATCCTGTGAGTTGTAGGTGGTAAGGCCCAGAACCCAGCTCCCCCATGCACTTCACCCAGCCAGTCAGGGGCTCTTCTGGTCATCCCTCACAGCTCAAGGCTGCTTCAGGTTCTCAGGCGTAGGGGTTGCCACAAGCCAGCGTAGCTCAGAGAAGTCCAGAGGTTGCTCTAAGTTGTGCTGGCCTCAGGGTCAGAGTGGGAGGTGCTATAGCGCCATAGCGTAGACACTGGCTACAGCCACGGAAGAGGTTCTTTCCATCGCTGTAGGTAACCCACCTCTCTGAGTGGCAGTAGCTAGATCGCTGGAAGAATTCTTCTGTCGACCTAGCCACATCTACACCGAGAGCTGGGTCGATTTAACTAGAATCCTCAGGGGTGTGAATTTTTCACACTTAGCTTTCTAAGTGTAGAGCAGGCCTTAGAGTTTGTGGGAGCTTGGACCTGGTCTTTATTTTAATAACTGCGCCCTGGTCTTGTGATGGGGCCAGCACATCTTTCGATACTCCACAAAAGGGCCATCATAATGGCGAGAATAAAACTGTGCCGACATTGGCTGTCAGAGGAGTAGGTGAGCGAATAGGTAAGAAACGGCTGAGTACAGAGGTGAATGCCAGTAACAGATTCATCTGAGGCTGGCTGTTGGCTTTTGTTGTGGTGGGTTTTTATTATGATACAGTCTTTCGGGACTTCTGCATCCAGGAATCCCCCCTTCCGCCATGATGATGTTAGGCTGAGGCCAAGGCAACAATAAAAAGTTAGGCTGACCTGCTACGGAGCTCAGGGGTGTGAAAAATCCACACCCCTCAGTGATGTCGTTAAAACTGAGCTAAGCCCTGGTGCAGACAACACAAGGTTGAAGGAAGAATTAGTTGGGGTTGGTCCTGCTTTGAGCAGGGGGTTGGACTAGAACCTCCTGAGGCCTCTTCCAACCCTGATAGTCTGTGATTCTAAGAATTCTTCCATTGACCAAGCTACTGCCTCTTGGGGAGGTGGATAAACTACAGCGATGGGAGACACCCCCTGCCCCCCGCCGCTGTAGCAAGTGTAGACAGAGCCTATGCATTGAGCCCCTTTGTGTCACAAACGCAATGCAGAAGGGCTGCAGAGCATGACAGGCTATAGCCTAGTCTGGGTAGCTCTGTACAGGCTAACCCGGGAGATGAGATCGTCCTCGGGACATGATGCCATCCCATTGTCACCTGGTCTCCTCTAGCCAGCATGAAAGGCCTCCTCTGCAGCTCCTGCCTCTGGAAAAACTCCCCTGTGTACAGGGCTGGATTTCCAGTTAGGCACAGTAGCCACGTGCGATGGGATGCCAGCAGTCTAGGGGCAGCTAAACATGAAAAGTGGGTTAAAGGTTAAAAGGTTAGTGCATACAGCTGCCCTGCGGGTGGCCGGGCTCTTGGCATGGGTTGGTGGCTGCCCAGTGTGTGCGGGTGGAGCAGGGTGAGTAGTCAAGTCAGCCTGCCCGGGGGTGCTGTGAGCCACGACCAGGCGGCAGGGCCGCCCAGAGGATTCAGGGGGCCTGGGGCCAAGCAATTTCGGGGGCCCCTTCCATAAAAAAAAGTTGCAATATTATAGGACACTATATTCTCGTGGGGGCCCCTGTGGGGCTCGGGGCCTGGGGCAAATTGCCCCCCCTCTGGGCAGCCCTGCCAGGTGGGGCACTTGCTGAAGATTCTGGGAGCGTCCCAGCACCTCCCCAATCTCGCTGCCCCGCTGCCTCCGCCCCGTGCCGGAGAGGGAGAGGGATTGGCGTGGCTGGCACCCTATTCACTTGCATAGGCAGAGCCAGAGTGCGGCTACTGCGCTGGGCTGCGGGAGGGGCGAAGGACACCCGGGGACCGCTTGCCATGGGGAGAGGTACAGTCAGGGCCGGCTCCAGACCCCAGTGCGCCAAGCGTGCGCTTGGGGCGGCATTTTGCCGGCAGGGCGGCAGGCGGCTCCAGCGGACCTGCGGAGGGTGCGCTGGTCCCGCGGCTCTGGTGGACCTCCCGCAGGCATGACTGTGGATGCTCCACCGGAGCCACAGGACCGGCGCGCCCTCCGCAGGCATGTCTGCAAGAGGTCCCCCGGAGCCGCAGGACCGGCGACCGGCAGCGCGCCCCCCTGCGGCGTGCCACCCTGCTTGGGGTGGCCAAATTTCTAGCGCCGCCCCTGGGTACAGTCCCCTCCTTGTGCCTCCCCTGGGGTGGATGGGAGCACCGTGCGTGGCAGAGGCTCTCGTGCCTTCCCAGGGAGGCTGTGTTTATATTTCTTTTCATTTAGTTTTTTATGGAAAACACAAAGGTTAGCTGGTGGGGTGGGGAGGGGGGTTGCTGAAGATGTGTAAATCCAGCCCTGCCGGTATCTCTGTCTCAGTGCATCCCCATCTCTCATCTAAGGGGCAGTTATTCAACTGGGCTAAATTGTTATTTGAGCTGGGGGAGATTTTTTGCACAAAACTTTTTTTGGTGAAAAATGCAGATTAGGCAACACTGAAATGCTTTGTGAACTCATGTTAGGGTACGGGTCGGCGGGTAGCAGTCGACTTCTCGGAGTTCGATATATCGCGTCTCATCTAGAAGCGATATATTGAACTCCGAACGCGCTCCCGTCGACTCCGGAACTCCACCACCGCGAACGGCGGTGGCGGAGTCGACAGGGGAGCCGCGGACGTCGATCCCGCGGCGTCTGGACGGGTAAGTAACTCGAACTAAGGTAGTGCGTACCTTAGTTCGACCCCCCCCCCCCCCACAGTGTAGACCAGGCCTTAGTTTTCCAAATTGTTTCAGTTGGGGGGGATGGGAGGGGACCTTAAACAAGCAAAGAAGCAAGCAAGCAAACAAAGTAAAATATTTCATTTAGATGTTTAGATGTTTTCCCAACGTTTCAATTTTTCAGTTCAAACTAAATGGCTTTTTGTTTCACATTTTCCGATGATTTTATCACAACAATCAAAGGCATTTTAAAATGGTCAACGTTTCAACAAAGTGTTTCAATTTTGTCACAATGAAGTGTTGCTGAAACAGAAACAGGGTTGGGTTTTTGGTTTTTTTCCAGTGATTTGATGTGCTGAAAATTTTTAAAAAATCCATTTCTGGCTTGACTTGACTCGACAATTCCTCCCCTTCCCCCGCTGATTCTTTTTAATTTTTTTTTAAAACAAAACAAACAAACAAATAAATAAAATTTGCTATTAGTCCAGCTCTAAAAGTCATAGTTTCACTGATGTCAACGAAGCTACGACAATTTACCCCAGTCAATATTCTAGCATTTGTTTGTTCTGTGTTCTTCTTAATGATATCTCTTGATAACTTCACTCATGGATACTGCTGTAGCATTAATAAATGCAATCAATGCAGCTGCAGATCTCATCTGAAGCTAGGATCGCTGCATGAGCAAAAAATGTTTCCTTACTAAGTATTTCACAGCTATTAAAGTTTGATCCCAAGCTGCCAGGCGCCTTGTGAGGACATTTGTGTTTAATTAAGACAGAAATATATGGCGTTAGCAGAAGTCAGATCCTAACATGAGCAGGAATAGGTCACAGAATGCATCCTCGGTGTTTTATTTTTCTCTAAAAATAATAATCTCCCATTGAGGCTTTCTAGTTGTCTCATTTTTTGCTATATAGTACCAAGAGATGAAGAGATGGGAGAAAATCGTAGTTTATAGGGCTGATGGTAGATATGTCAAATTGTGAGTTTTGTAATCTATCGCCTTGTCCGCTGATTTATAAATGTTCTTTCCTGCTAGGTCCGATTTTACCCAGTTCTTGCCATCAGAATCACAGTGGTGATACTAATCCTCTTGCTATTACGTGGTTCCTTCTATCCAGAAGGATCTCAAAGGGACTTTACTAGCTCATTGTACAAAGTATGGGCTAATCCTGAGGTTCTTACTCAAGATTTACTCAGGGATCACAACGGAATCCGTGGAAAAATCTCTGTGCATGGGATCAATCAGAATGGAGTCAAGACTGCAGGAGCTGACCATATATTTAGACTATAAGTTATATTTACAGTGCAGGGACTGTTTTTCTATTCTGTGCTATTGCAATACAATTAACAAATACTAAACGTGGATTATGGAGCATGGTGGTGTGTCTGTTCTAAGACTGAGTTCTGGTTTGCACTTAAGTGCTAAAATGCAATCCTTTCTTATTGTCTGAAGAATACACTGCATCCTCCCCAACTTTAGAGCATGGTCTATGGATAGAGACTGAATTTTGGAGGCCTTTTCAGCTCCCATTGGCGCTTAGTGCATGAGTTACAATTAATTTAAAAAAATGGACCTTTAAGGAAAAAAAAATTCCCAGGTTTTGCCCTTTTCCAGCTGCCTTTTGCTAACAAATGGAGAGTTTCTCATCCTTCATGCTACCCATACAGTTAAAAGTCTTTGACAGCTGGTGATGAGTGTACTTTTAAATAAAACAGGTTTCAATTAAGCAAAGTTATTAACAATTGTTTTCCGCCCCGTCTATCCCATTAGTCACAAGTTGCCTTTGTGGCAACTATTTTCCACAGCTTACAATAGGACTAATGCTACTGTGACAAAGTGGGACTGTTCTTAATGTTTCCTTTGAATACTAGAACAGGAGGACTTGTGGCACCTTAGAGACTAACAAATTTATTTGAGCATTAAGCTTTCATGGGCTACAGCCCACTTCATCGGATGCATAGAAGTGAACATATATTGAAGAGATAAATATACACACATACACAGAGCATGAAAAGGTGGGAGTTGTCTTACCAACTCTGAGAAGCCAATTAAGAGAAAAAACTTTTGAAGTGATCATCAAGATAGCCCAGTACAGACAGTTTGATAAGAAGTGTGAGAATACTTACAAGGGGAGATAGATTCAATGTTTGTAATGGCTCAGCCATTCCCAGGCTCTATTCAAGCCTAAATTGATTGTATCTAGTTTGCATATCAATTCCAGCTCTGCAGTTTATCTTTGGAGTCTGTTTTTGAAGCTTTTCTGTTGCAAAATTGCCACCCTCAGGTCTGTTATTGAGTGGCCAGAGAGGCTGAAGTGTCTCCCACTGGTTTTTGAATGTTATGATTCCTGATGTCAGATTTGGGTCCATTTATTCTTTTGCATAGAGACTGTCCGGTTTGGCCAATGTACATGGCAGAGGGGCATTGCTGGCACATGATGGCATATATCACATTGGTAGATGTGCAGGTGAATGAGCCCCTGATGGCATGGCTGATGTGATTAGGTCCTATGATGGTGTCACTTGAATAGATATGTGGACAGAGTTGGCATCGGGCTTTGTTGCAAGGATAGGTTCCTGGGTCAGTGTTTTTGTTCAGTGGTGTGTGGTTGCTGGTGAGACCTGTCCTCGCTTACAGACAACCCCACAAATACTGAAGCAAATACTCACCAGCAACCACACACCACAGAACAAAAACACTAACCGAGGAACCTATCCTTGCAACAAAGCCCGACGCCAGTTTCCAAAGGGTCTCGTTTCCATTCCCATGCAGAATGAAAACAAATTGCAAAACCTCAAAATGGAATGGCTGTTTTCTTGCCAGCCTTAGTAAAGACCACCTTTACCCCCCACCAGGATCATCAGCAGGGTTCAGAAATTTGGACCTGAAAGATCACAGCACAGACTAATTCCACTTGCACAAGAAGACTCCTGAAGATGCAAGATACAGAATTTGCACCCATTTAACTGAGATCAGTATAAATATCAGTTTAGTTACATGGGTGCAATGTGTGTACGGGGGCGCTCTTAAATTTTCAGGCGCAAGCCAAACTGTTATAAGCCGGATTTAAATCCATAATGGAGTGTCCGCTCAGAAACTTGCACCTGTTTAAAGAAATCAGCATGAGTTCCCTCCCTTTTGTGTCAACCGGGACCAACTCTTAGCCTCTGTGCTGAGCAGCCACCACAATAGGTGGCTAGCGCGGTTGCGAGTTGCATAGCACTTTGTTAGACGGCACTACAATGTTGAGGAACAGGATTCCTGGGTCATGGAGAGGAGTGTGGTCTACTGGGTAAAGCAGTGACGCCAGGCCGGACAGCCAAGTCCAGATTCCACACAGCAGATTTCTTACATTAGTTTAGTGGAAGAACCACGAGCAGAATCCCAAAACTGTCGTCTTCAGACCACTGCACTAACCATGCTGCTAAACCAAGCAATGGATTTTCTCTTTGCATTTGACATTAAGAGAGAATTAATGATATAGCAGTTTTAACTGCAAAGGCTTGTACAGATCACACTTTTCCCCTCTGTTTGTGATCTCGCTGACTACTGTAATTCTCTTTTCCTCCCCTATGTGAAGGGATAATTTAATGGTTTAGTTTAGAAAGTTGCAGGGAGGTGAAGAGCAGTAGAGACATTGTTACGAGCTAATTCTGAAGGGCTTGATGCTGCTGTATGTCATTGCAAGGAAAGTTTCCAGCCAAAATGATAAAGGAAGGAAGCAGAAAGAGCTAATGATGCCCCAGGGAAATCTCTCAGGGAATGTCCACACTGCCATGGAAGGTGGGGTTGCAGCCTGGTTCGTGTACCTGTGCTAGCGTTAATCTACCTGAGCAGCAATCACACCTCCGATTGCAGTGAAGACATACCCTGAGAAACATTCTGGGCCTGATTCTGATCCCAACGGGTGTAACTCAAGAGTAATGTCATTAAAATGAATAGACTTACATGGAAGGTCAGTAAAGAAGAGAATCATGCCCTCAGCTTAAGAGCCACTCGGATTCATAGACTCTAGGACTGGAAGGGACCTCGAGAGGTCATCGAGTCTAGTCCCCTGCCCTCATGGCAGGACCAAATCCTGTCTAGACCATCCCTGATAGACATTTATCTAACCTGCTCTTAAATATCTCCAGAGATGGAGATTCTACAACCTCCCTAGGCAATTTATTCCAGTGTTTAACCACCCTGACAGTTAGGAATTTTTCCTAATGTCCAACCTAAACCTCCCTTTATACAATCTGGGTTTTCTCTCCCTTCGCTGTTTATCACGATGGAAATGGCCATGGAACTAATTTTTCCTGAAAGCCCCCAGCTCCTTATTGCCCACGTTCATTTGTGACATCCCAGCGGGTTGCCACGGAGATGGCTCACAGGTCTGCCTGCGCCCATGATGTCATGCTGAGCGGACTCAATTCGAAACATTTTGACGTTTCCAAATCCCAAAAGTTTCGCTGTGTGAAAAATTGGCATATTTTGACTTTTTGTCCCGATTCGGGGTGAAAACAAATGTCAAAAATTCAGAATTTCCCTGGGGAATCTTGCATAACGACAGGTTTCAGAGTAGCAGCCGTGTTAGTCTGTAGCTGCAAAAAGAACAGGAGTCCTTGTGGCACCTTAGAGAGTAAATAAATAATAAATGTGTTAGTCTCTAAGGTGCCACAAGGACTCCTGTTCTTTTTCCTGGGGAATCTGATTCAATTTTCACTCCGCTCTAGTAATTACTGTGGCCTGGCAGAGATGCTCGTTCTGACCACTGGTGTATTTTCAACACCGGCACTGATACTTCAAGAGTCCGTGGCTGCTAACCGAGGCTCTGATTCTTACTGATGGAGGCCCCTGTGACGCAGTAGGGAGCGGGGTGGATTGACCTGGGAATGTTGCTTAGTTTTACTGGAACTGTTTGCATGGGGGATGGGAGAGCAGTGGATAACTTTAGGTGAGGGATGGTACCTGAGCCTGTCACCTGAGCCAGGAGGGGGGTGGGGCGAGGTGACAGCTGTGCCCTGGAAACTGGACAATGGGAGAGGGGGAGAGAGCCTGCTGGAGGGGTTTTTGGTTGCAGTTTTGGGCTGGCTGGGAAGAGGCAGGGAACCCCAAGTCTGGGGTTTAAGATCCTTGCCCCCCAGGGGGACCTGGCTGGGAGGTCCTGGTTGTACCTACAAGCCCTTCTGGGGACTGTGTTCCTGTCGTCTAATAAACCTTCTGTTTTACTGGCTGGCTGAGAGTCACGGTGAATCGCAGGAAGTGGCGGGGTGCAGGGCCCTGACTCCCCCACACTCCGTGACAGCCCCTCAGTCCAGCCGTCGGCTCCTTCCCATCGAATCGGGCACGTTCTAACAGCCTGATGCAGTGAGAGAGACTCCCAGTGATTTCGCTGGCCTATCTCGGATGCCTGCAAGAGTGAGGATTGTGGCCATCCAAGCTCCCCAGGAAGTTAGAGCGTGTATGGGAAACAGGCAGCATGGACGGGTTGAAACAGCAAAGGGTTTGTTTGCAAAGGGCCTAAGGGTCCAAAGATATGGCTACTGAGTGTTTATCCTTGTCACAAGGACTCTCCTGTTATTTGTACAGTAGACGTGAGGAGTCACTCCGATTAAGTCACTCAAACTCTACTGGTGTGAGCTAGAAGAGAACCAATTCACAGGTGACAAATTCACTGCAAGGGCAGAAGGGGGACCTGCTCCAATGACTACATGGGAGCTCCTTTAAAAAAAAAATCTTACACAACATTAAATTTAGCTGCAAGAATCTTGCTGAGAAACAAGTGGCCCCCTCTACGTCACAGCCCGGGAAACCTTCACTCATGAGGTTTGTGGCGCAACCGACAGGTGCAAATTAATGAGAGAATCCCACTCGGCCACCACATGTGCCAGCAATGCCCCTCTGCCATGTACATTGGCCAAACCGGACAGTCTCTACGCAAAAGAATAAATGGACACAAATCAGACGTCAAGAATTATAACATTCAAAAACCAGTCGGAGAACACTTCAATCTCCTTGGACACTCAATAACAGACTTAAAAATGGCAATTCTTCAACAACAAAAACACCTTCAAAAACAGACTCCAACGAGAAACTGCAGAACTGGAATTAATTTGCAAACTGGACACCATCAAATTAGGCCTGAATAAAGACTGGGAGTGGATGGGTCACTATAAACACTAAATTTCCCCCATACTAATTTCCCCCTAGTGTTACTCACACCTTCTTGTCAATTGTTTGAAATGGGCCACCCTGTTTACATTGGCCTCATTATCCCTACAAAAGTGATTTTTCCTCCCTCAGTATTTCTACTGTTGAGAATAGTCCACTTCCACCTTAATTAAATTGTCTTGTTAGCACTGACCCTCAACTCCCATCTTTTCATGGACTGTGTATATATACCTGCCTACTGTTTTTTTTCCAACTCCATGCATTGTTTGTCTCTAAGTTGCCACTAGTACTCTTCGTTTTCACAATCTCACCATTATCTGTGCTGTGAGGGTAAATACATTAAAGACTGTAAGCGGTGCTGTTGTGGCCATGTGCCTTCCACCGACAGAAGTTGGGAGGTTTAGGTTGGATATTAGGAAAAACTATTTCATTAGGAGGGTGGTGAAGCACTGGAATGGGTTCCCTAGGGAGGTGGTGGAATCTCCTTCCTTAGAGGTTTTTAAGATCAGGCTTGACAAAGCCCTGGCTGGGATGATTTAGTTGGGGTTGGTCCTGCTTTGAGCAGGGAGTTGGACTAGATACCTCCTGAGGTCCCTTCCAACCCTGATAGTCTATGATTCTATGATTTTAAGGCCAGTGGAACATGTATGACAGTGAGCAATGAACTACAGCAGCTGCTACAAAAAACAGCCTGGTTTTGGATCTGTGCTTAACTTGTAATGAAAGAGTTTCCCGGGGCTCAAGCCATTTTTTTTACATTCATAACTAATGCAGCAAGCCCAGAGGTGATGAGTCTGCGAATTGCCAAGCTTAGAGATGCCGGGGCTCAGCCCTAGCACACGTTAAGCACGGTCTTGTGCACACATTTCCTTTCTTTCAGAGCAAGTGTTTGCTTGTTTTGCTACAGCACTGTATTTTTGTAAGGAGATAATGACATCCATCTCACTTAGAGAGACAAACAAACTGTCGCGGTCTAATCTGACACAGAGGAATATTAACTGGATACCAGATTGTGTTGATAAATGACGGGCTTGTAACTAGCTGGCTAAAACAAACTGCTGCAATAAAACCAACGAACATTAATGGCTCAGAAAAACAAAACTCAAAAAATCCCAGCCTCAACATCTCTGCTTTCCCAGCTAGCAAGGACAGCCAGGTCATTGCATAGTAAAAGAGCACATCTGCTTTCCGCTGCCGCTCAAAGTATTCAAATACCTTGCCTTTAACACAAGACAGTTTAACCTAACATACAAGCTGTTGCACTGTCTGGCTGCTGCCGCGATACAGATGCGTCAGGCACATTAGATATATCACTCCCTGAAGCTGCTGCTTGCCCTGCTATGAGAAAGCACAAAGTCTGCATGCTGGAGGGGACAGTAGGCAGGAGAGGGTTGTTTTGGTTCATTTCTGATGGTGCCTACATTAACTGACCTCTACTCAGACACTGCAGAAGGGACCGTGCTGCTCTGAGCTGCTATATCTACCCTGGTCCCATAACCACAATTTCTGAGAGTCTTACAGTCTTTAAGAGAGACAAGGTGGGTGAGGTAATATCTTTTATAGAATCATAGAATATCAGGATTGGAAGGGACCTCAGGAGGTATCTAATCCAACCCCCTGCTCAAAGCAGGGCCAACCCCAAGTAAATCATCCCAGCCAGGGCTTTGTCAAGCCTGACCTTAAAAACCTCTAAGGAAGGAGATTCCACCACCTCCCTAGGGAACCCATTCCAGTGCTTCACCACCCTCCCAGTGAAAACCCTTCCTTTTACTGACCTAATGGCACCAATCCTGCAAAGGGATTTACAGGATCAGACCATGACTGTGATGTCTTATGTTCCAGGCCCCCGGAAACGACACTATCTTCTGCCAAAATGAACAAACAAACAAAAGCTGCATTGAAAACCTCTCGTATGCTGAACTAGGAAAACCAGGAGGAGAAAAGCTCAGTGGTTTGAGCATTGGCCTGCTAAACCCAGGGTTGTGAATTCAATCCTTGAGGGGGCCATTTAGGCATCTGGGGCAAAAATCTGTCAGGGATGGTACTTGGTCCTGCTGTGAAGGCAGGGGACTAGACTCAATCTTTCAAGGTCCCTTCCAGCTCTATGAGATCGGTATATCTCCATATTAAAACTTAGGGAAAGCAGATTTGGACCATAAGCAAAACAGGAATTAGAGAGAAGGGGATGGGGTTGACTAGGGAGCCTTATGCTGCTAGGTCATTGGTTCACAAGCAGATCAGATGTTATACTCTAATGAGCTGGTCAGGAGTTTTCTTTCAATACATTTTTTAATAGATAATGTGGTTTCTGCCCAATCAAATGTTTACATGGGACAAATGCTGATTTTGAAAAAAAAAATCTATTGGGAAAGTCTAAATGGAATGTTTCTTATTAGGGTGACATTAATCTCCGGGTCTGCCTGAGCTGTGCCTCATGGGAGTTGTAGTATGAGTACATCATGGCCCCCATCCTATTCTTCCCTATGGACCAGGCTTCCCGGACAGAATACAATTCCCATAATGGCTTGTAGTCACAGGACTCCCATGCTGGACTCTGAAGATGATTTGGGGGTTGAGGTGGATAATCAGCCGAACATGAACTGCCAGTGCAACGATGGGGCCAAAAGAGTTAACGCGATCCTGGGATGAATAAAGAAGGGAATCTCAAGCAGGAGTAGAGAGATTATTTCACCTTTGTGACTGGCCCTGGTGTGACCATTGCTGGACTCCTGTGCCCAGCTCTGGTGCCCACAATACAAGAAGGATGTTGATAAACGGGAGAGGGCTCAGCAAAGAACCATGAGCGTGATTAAAAGATTAGAAAACCTGCACAATAGTGACAGACTCAAAGAGCTCCACCTATTTAGTTTAAAGGCCAAGGGGTGACTTGATCACAATCTACATGTATCTACATGGGGAATAAATATTTGATAATAAGCTTGTCAATCTAGCAGAGAAAGGTCTAACACGATCCAATGGCTGGAAACTGAAGCTAGACAAATTCAGACGGGAAATAAAGTGAAAAATCTTAACGGGGAGAATAATTAACCATTGGAACAACTTACCAAGCAAGGGTCACAGTGGCTTCTCCATCACTGACAGGCTGGATGTTTTTTTCTAAAAAGCTCTGCTTTGGGAATTATTCCGGGGAAGTTCTATGGCCTGTGTTATGTAGGGGGTCAAGGTAGATAATCACAATGATCCCTACCGGCCCTGCAGTCTATTAATATATGATCTATGTGGCTGCTCAGCCAGAAAGAGAGACTCTGGTGCTCCCTGGAAGATGAAGCTGAGTTGTAGACCGAGCCTATAGCCAGCAATGGGGATGAGAAGGAGCTGGCACAAAGTGCTTTGACATTTCGAAAGAGACATTTGTTTTCCTGAAGTTTTCATTGTGTGAAAAGTTTTGACACCTCACACAAAAAACAATCAAAATATCACCGTTTCCCACGGGAAAGGAATTCTGGTTTCCAATCAACTCCTCTCTAATGGTTGTTATCCTTGTTGGCAGCCTTATAGTTGAATAAGGGCACCTGTAACAAACATTGTCTGAACAGCTGGGACAGAGCAACAGCCTTGCTGCCAGCTTCATTAAAGACACCAAGGAGTGAATGGACCATTGATGGTCCCTGCCCATCCCTGAGGGTGGTCTCTCCAGGTCAGGGTGGTGATGAGGTGGAGAAGCTCACATTGCCACTACTATGCTATAGCTGTTCTCTTGAAAGACCAATCTTCCATCCTTTCTGTTCATAGAATTCTGGATCAGTTAGTCCGTTAGTAGGCTCACAATCCATGTCAGGCTAATTGTTGTATAGGATGAGTGCATAGAGAAGCCCAGTGATCTCGCAACAGGTCCACTCGGACTGTTTGTGATCATTACCTTCAGGAACTGTGCAGTCCAAAATACATCCTCAGCGAGGTCTGGAGTTAGCAGGCCTTCAACTATAAAGAATGTTACCTCTTTTTCATAGAGAAACTTTCCAACCTGCCCCCTAGTGCTGCTCAAAACAGTCCAGGTTCTGCCACGCTTACTTAAACTGAGTAGTAACTTATACCACGAGTAGCATGCCACAGAAACAGACCTGGGCCTTCTCCAAGGAGTAAGGTATTAGTTTGAGTAAGGGTGCCAGCATCTTGCCTGCGAATTGCAAGTACATCCATTCTGTCTGCAGAAGTCCCTATGCCCCCAGGCGAATGCACGAGTGTATACAGTGGGCAGGGCAACCCAGTCCTGTTTGCAACCCAAACAAACCCAACTCCAGACTGAATAATGTTACCTCCTGCATAAATATGACGCTGTGTATCCTATGTAGGGTGACCAAATAGCAAATGTGAAAAAATGGGATGGGGGTAATAGGCACTTATATAAGAAAAAGTCTCCAAAAATGGGACTGTCCCTTTAAAAATGGGACATCCGGTCACCCTAATCTTATGTATCAGCCACACATGGACATCGGCCTCTCTTTCTCCGAGTCAATGAGAGAGACTTGAGCACATGTGGCTGATCCACAAGATTCTGGGTAACAGTAACACAGTTGCCCTCTGCTGTGCTTTTGCTTCTACCAATGGGAGTGCAGGAGGGTGGGGTCAGCCAGGCTTGGTGGCCAATGGCAGGGTGGGAAGGGGTAGATTTAAAGAGTGATGATGAGGTGATGGTGCAGAGCCTGGGTGACATGAGGCAGAGCCAGGCACCAGGCAGGCTGGCTTGTCAGTATGTCAGGGACAGAGTCATGCCCCTTCTCCCCCAGGCCTTGGCTGCAGCAAGGAGCAGGGGTGTGGAGGGGGGGCAGCCCCACTCACCCAGGAATCAATGTAGCAGGAGGCATTTGGGGGTCAGGCAGGGGGTTTCATGTCCCATTCTTCACAGGCCTTTGGGTTCAGAGGGAGGGGGATCAGGTAATGCCCCCTCCTCTCCTGGAACTTAGCCCAGCAGAGAAGGGACAGGCCTGGGCAATTGTACTGTGCTCCAAACACCCTGCCACAAGCGAACGTCTTGTCTCCATTTCCCCAGGTGTAACTGCAGCCCCGCCTCCCCAAATTCCACCTGCAGGTGACGTTCATTGTAGAGCCGCACTGTGTGTGTGTGTGTGTGTGTGTGTGTGTGTGTGTGTGTATGCACACTTGCGTGTGTGCGTGCGCGCGCCCACCCATGCAGTCCTGCTCTCCTTGCTGTGTGTTCTGCAGAGTGTAAGGAACTGGGTGGGGGCAGGCAGGGAGACTGATGGGGTATTAGTGGAGGTGCAAGGGGACGGCAGTGGGGGTCTGGTTATGTGGGGGTCTAGTTATGGGGGAGGCAGGCGGGGAGGCAGTGGGGGTGTGGGATGACTCTGCTGAGGGGGATTAATTTGGAAAATGAATTTGCAAATGTTGATCAGCGAGCACAGTTAAAGGGGGCCTGGGATATTCATCTTGTGATTTTTCGGTTTTAGGCAGAATCCAGGCAATGGATGTGCAGGTGCTGGGCCGCTCCGCACTGCCTTCTACTACACAGGGGGCGTCACCTGGCCACGCACGACCGGGCCTACTCCATTGATGGGCTCCATCTTGGAAAGAGCCGCTCTCCAGGGTGAGGTGGCTAGCGCTGGGCAAAACATTTTGCACAACTTGATTTTGCCAGGCCAAATATGCAGATTCAGCAACACCAAAACATTTCTCAAATTCACGACAGTTTCACCAAATTGTTTCGGTCAAATAAAACCGACCAACCAAAAAAAATAATAATTTGAAAGTATGGAAGTGTATCATGTTGTAGTTTTTGAAATAAAACTTTGGGGTTTTTTTGGTTTCAAGCGACTGTTTCACAAATTTTCTTTTTATTATAACCAAAGAGTCAAAAATGAACAAAATCAAAACAAAAAGGTTTCAGACAAAACATTGAGTTCGACCCAAACTATTTCTTCCTCACAGAACGGCTGTTATTTGCCTGGTTCTACTACAGACCCTGGTGTGAAATCCATAGCAGACAACCGCAGGTCATTCCCGCTGTTTGGTGCATTGTAAACCATGCATCGCCTGGCCTCACGCCTTCATCTTCCACCTTGTGACGTATCTACCACAGCAGGCTGGCTTTTGAAACAAATTTCATTCACGCTCCCCTTGGGAGAACTACGCCGTAATCTAATTAAGGAATGAACAATAATGATTGACGCTGATACTGTATCAGCTCAGTCAGATACACTTGTCACTTGCCGTGATTCATTATTTCCAGTCACTCTGCAGGGTTCTGTCATTCTTCCAGTGGGGATTTCTTGGCAATTTGTCTGATACACAGACCCATCTGCCCTTTCTACACATGCTCACTACATTTGCATTTCAAGACCAGGCATCCGAGCTACAGCGGGGGGTGGTTTCCTTTGTATTGGCCTAGAAATCAATTGCTTCCCATGCAAAAAAGGAGGTTGACAAATAAATGTGATAAAAGTCTTGATGGCTACTTGGCTACCAGGGAAAATATTTCAGAACTGCAGCACAAAAGGAAATGCCTTTTAAGACGCTGGTCCCTTTATGTTTTGGCATGTACTGGTGGAGGGGAGATTGTGGTCATAAAGGACAGTCTGAACTAGCAACTGGTACAAACCCTAGAATCAAGGGACATCTAGTCTAACTCCCTGCCAAGATGCAGGATTTGTTATGTCTGAACCATCCAAGACAGATGGCGCCAGCCTCCTGTTCGTGCATAAAGCCTCCACATTTCTGGTCCTTCAGCCTTAACATGCTAAAATGATGTACTATACATTTGATGATGGGAAACGTTCTTGGCAGCCTGTTAAGCCATTTCCCCTCCCGAAATGCAGTTCCACAATTGAAACCCCAGCTGAGTTCCTTCCTGCTGAGCTGCAGATGCAACATATCTCGCTGCTTTCTCCTAAATTCCCAGTGGATGGGAAGGGAGCTAGTGTGTTTACAGTAACGGGGCCCCGTAGGTGGTAAGGCTCTGGAGTTCCCAGTCCAACTCTGCCACTTGCTCTGTGGCCTTGGTCAAGTCACGTAACCTCTGTTTCCCCATCTATAAATCAAAGATAATCCTGCTAACTGACCTCAAGGTGGGAGCTGTGAGGCTTAATTCGTTATTATGTGTAATGTGCTCTGAGATCCTTGGGTGAAAGGAACTATAAAGACAGAAGATCAGCATAACCCATGGCACATGTATTGCTTTATGGTTCAAGCCACTACCTTGATTTCAGACCATCTCATTACTGGGCTGTGGAGGCATCTGCCATAAAACAGAGGAGGAAAAAGAGGATGCTTGGGAGTAAAAAATGGCCTTAATGGAGTCTTATTGGAGAGAAACAATATACCTAGAGTTTCTCAAGACTGTGCTAGCTTGAGTTTCCATGTGTATAACTCTAGAGTTAGATTCTCTCTCCCTTCAAGCTGGAACATGATGTAGCAGGGCAAGCTGGAGACATTGGAAAGCAGGCAAGGTGAGATGATGGAGGAGGCCACTCTTGTGTTGTCAAGAGCAGGGGGAGGAAGAGAAAAAAGAGCAAGGACTCTTTGCAATGAGGAAACCGGGGGATGGAATCTACTGGAAGGAAAGAGAAAGGACCATCAGAGAACGGAAAATCAGGTCTGTGTGGAAGGAACAGAGAGGCCCGTGGTGATGATGGCTGATGAGCAGGTTTACAATGGAGAAATATCAAGTCACACATCAGCAGTGGCAAAAAGCAGTGAATTTCCGGTGGTAGCTTTGACTTTTATCTGAGCCCAGGAACCACTTGGACATTTCTAAAAAATGCTCCCTAGGTTGCAGTTGGTGCCAGTTTCCCTGAGCCTGTAGCATTCCTACAGAGGGCTCTGGGATCAGAGTTTAGGAAAAGGCTTCTCTTTAAGGCTAAGCAGAAGCCAATGCTTCAGCATCATAGCGGTGTAGATGTTAGGGCCAGAAGGGACCACTGCGATCACCCAGCCTGCACTACACAGGCCACAGACCTTCACCCAGGGATTCCTGCATCAAGCCCATCACTTCTGTTTGAGCTGAGCTGGGGCGGATCTTTTAGAAAGAGGCATCCACTCTTGATTGAAAAACTGCAAGTGACGGGAAATTCACCATGTCCCTACATATGTTTTTCCACCGGTTCATCATTCTGACTCTTAAAAAACATACACTTTTCATGAGGACCACTCCATACACCTTCTTCAAATGGGCCTAGGGTCCCTTGCAAGAGCAAGCCCCTGTGGGTGGCCCATCACCTCAGGTTTGTGAAGGTCTCCCATTCTTCAGGCACAAACCAGGCCTACCCCCGCTTAGTCTGAGAAAACAGATAAGATTCCAGCCTAAGGCCAGCAGGCTGCAAGGGGCCACCCGGGGTCTGTTGCCGTTGGAGACAGACTGTGTGAATTACTAACCAGAACACTAACAGTTATCATAGGAGCGACCTGGAAGGGCCCCTGTAGATCTGCTGGGGACCAAAAGCCAGATAGGAAAGAGGCTGTTTATTCAAGTTCAGCCTCCTAATCTGAGCTGGGGGCAGTATCAGGGAGGAAAAATCACCTTGTGGTCAAGGCATTAGAATGGGATTCAGTAGAGCAGGGATCAAGCCCCAGCTTTGCCAATGATAGCCACAGGGACCTTGGGCAAGTCACTTAATGTCTCTGGCGCAAATCCGCCAAGCTGGTTAGGCACCTAACTCTGACTGAAATCTCAAAAGCACCTGAGCCCCTGGGCCTTGGCTCCCGCTCTGTGAAATAGGGCCAGTGACCCTTCCCTACCGCACAGGGATGGTGTGACGGTAAGTCCATTACTCCATGCGAAGTGCCCAGATACTATGATGGCTAGTGCCAGAGAAGGACCCAACCCAGCAGGCTCTCACTTGCCATAGCGGGTCGCAAAGTACCAAGCTCATTCCTTAAAGAGTTTTAAGGTTTATTGGAGGGCTCGCTGTTTATCCCTGATCTCCTCTTTAAACCCTCTTTCTCTTTGGTTGGCTGATGCCATAATGACTAGCCTCTCCTAGGAGCCTCGGGCAAGCTGCTTCTGCTGACTCGTCATGGCCTTCTTGGTTTAGCCAGCAAGGGGCTGGTAGGACAACTGGGAGCTGGGACCTAACACATCACTTAGTTACAGAGTCACAATCCTGGTAGTGAACCGCACGTAACCTGACGGGCTGGTGTCTTGCTCAAGGTCCACATGCTTATCAGGAAGGAATTTCACCTATGTCAGACTGGCAGGAACTTTGAAGGTTGTTTGCCTTCCTTTGCTGGGATCCCCTGGGCATAGAATCATAGCAATGGAAGGGACCTCGAGAGGTCATCTAGTCTAGTCCCCTGCACTCACGGCAGGATTAATTATCTAGACCATTCCTGATAGGTACTTATCTAACTTGCTCTTAAAAATCTCTAATGATGGAGATTCCACAACCTCCCTAGGCAAGTTATTCCAGGTAACCACCCTGACAGTTAGGAAGTTTTTCCTAATGTCCAACCTAAACCTCCCTGGCTGCAATTTAAGCCCATTGCTTCTCGTCCTAGCCTCAGAGGTTAAGAAAAAACAATTTTTTCTTCCTCCTCCTTGTAACAACCTCCTACTTGAAAACTGGTATCATGTCCCTTTTCAGTCTTCTCTTCTCCAGACTAAACAAATCCAATTTTTTCAGTCTTTTCACATAGCTCATGTTTTCTAGATCTTTAATCATTTCTGTTGCTCTTCTCGGGACTCTCTCCAATTTGTACCCATCCTTCCTGAAATGTGGTGCCCAGAACTGGACACAATACTCCAGTTGAGGCCTAATCAGCATGGAGTAGAGTGGAAGAATTACTTCTCGTGTCTTGCTTACAACACTCCTGCTAATACATATTTAGCTTGTGATCCACTATGACCCCCAGATCCCTTTCTGCAGTTCTCCTTCCTAGGCAGTGATTTCCCATTTTATATGTGTGCAACTGATTGTTCCTTCCTAAGTGGAGGACTTTGCATTTGTCCTTATTGAATTTCATCCTATTTACTTCAGACTATTTCTCCAGTTTGTCCAGATCATTTTGAATTATAATCCTATCCTCCAAAGCACTTGAAACCCCTCCCAGCTTACTATCGTCCACAAACTTTATAAGTGTACTCTATGCCATTATCTAAATCATACTCCTTGAGTATTCTGGGATGCATCTCCTCAAGTGACTTGAAGACATCTAACTTGTCTAAGTAATTTTTAATTTGTTCTTTCCCTATTTTAGCCTCTTCTGATCCTACCTCATTTTCAATGGCATTCACTGTTAGATGTCCAATCACTACCAAGCTTCTTGGTGAAAACTGAAACAAACGTCATTAAGCACCTCTACCACTTCCAGTTATGATTCCCCTGCCCCCACTGAGTAACAGGCCTACCCTGTCTTTGGTCTTCCTCTTGCTTGTAAGGTATTTTTAGAATGTTTTCTTGTTACCTTTTATGTCTCTAGCTAATTTGATCTCCTTTTGTGCCCTGGCCTTTCTCATTTTGTCCCTACATACTTGTGTTATTTGTTTATATTCATCCTTTGTAATTTGACCTAGTTTTTTGTAGGACTCTTGATTTTTAGATCACTGAAGATCTCCTGGTTAAGCCAGGGTGGTCTCCTGTGATACATCCTAATTTTCCTTTGCAGTGGGACTGTTTGCTCTTGTGCCCTTAAATAATGTCATAGAATATCAGGGTTGGAAGAGACCTCAGGAGGTTCTAGTCCAACCCCCTGCTCAAAGCAGGACCAATCCCCAGACAGATTTTTGCACCTAATGGCCCCCTCAAGAACTGAACTCACAACCCTGCGTTTAGCAGGCCAATGCTCAAACCACTGAGCTATCCCTACCCCCACTGAAACGCTGCCAACTGTCTTCTCTTGTTATTCCCCTTAGACTTGCTTCCCATGGGATCTTCCCTACCAGCTCCCTGAGTTTGCTAAAGTCTGCCTTGAAAGCCATTATCTTCATTTTGCTGTTCTCCCTCCTACCTTCCTTAGAATCATGAACTCTATCATTTCATCATCACTTTCACCCAAGCTGCCTTCCACTTTCAAATTCTCAACCCGTTCCTCCTGATTTGTCAATATCAAATCTAGAACAGCCTCTCCCCTGGTAGCTGTTTCCACCTTCTGAAATAAAAATTGTCTCCAATACATTCCAAGAACTTACTGAATATCCCACCCGATCAATTCCCTGCCATCACAGAGGCCTCAGGGACTGGTGGCCCCTTGGTCTCTCCTGGGCTCGGCTTGTGGCTCACAGCAGTTCAGCTTTCCGAAGCCTGAAATATTAATGCTAATGATTTAGTCCTCTGGCCAAGCCACCCACACTGTCCTCTCCTTCTGGGGTACACAGTCCAACCTGGCTTATCTCAAAGCCTTCAGTAATGTCCTATAGCCCCCAGTCTGACCAACAGGGCCTATCTCCATATCCGAGTTGGCCAGCTTACATGTGAAGGTTTCTGCTTTTTACTCCTCTGACCCCAACTCTCCAGCTGGGTCAGTCTAGAGTAGCCCCCCACTGCCCATCCCTGGGCCTGTCTACAGTCCCTTAGGGGAGGTGGGGAGACCCAGGCCTACCTACTACTAGGGTCCCAGCCCAGGGACCCTCTAAGTAGCAGCCGAGTGCCATGTCCCTTTAACTAACTATTTCCAGTAGCCTGTCCTCAGTGAGCCCTGGCAGCCAACCAGACACTATTCCCTCACTTCCCCAGTCCCTGCCATCAGCTACATGCCTCAGCCCTTACAGCCACCCAGGGACACCACTTGCTCCCCCAGAGCCCACAAGCAAACTGCACTCACTCTGGCCCTGCAGCTCCTTTTATATGAGCCTGCTGGGCCCTCACTGGCTGCTCCTGCCGCCTCTCTGATTGGCTGTGTAGCCGGGGGTAGAAACCTGCAGCCAATTAGGGCGAGGCTCGTTCGGAGCCAGACAGGAGGCAGCTGCTGGGGCAGCCCAGATATAAGGAGCGGCCCAGCGGCACAGAGGGGGGTCTCTCCCTGATAAACAAGGGAGGAGAACTGGCTCCCAGGGATGGGACCTGAGGCAGAGCAGTGCTGGGCGGGCTCAGGGGAGCACAGCGTGAGCTCTGACCTGTTGCTTGCTAGGCTGCAGGCCCCTGCCAGAAAGGGCCCAGCAGATGCAAGGGGAAGAGGCCCAGGGGTCACAGGCAGACAAGGGAAGAGGAGGGGAGGGAGGCTGCTGCTAGAGGGCCCCTGGGTCAGGTTCAGAGTAGGGGGCAGGCCTAGGTTGCCCCCTTGCACTGCACCTGTCTGTGGAGGAGTATGGCCAATACAGGCTACAACTTGTCCCTGACGTTAGGGGCTAGACTTTGGGTTGTGGTTGGCCCCGTGGGGGGGGGTGCAAATCAAAGGACTGCCATGACCCCCGGAAGGAGGTGAGAAGGAAGTAGTGGGCATTGCTGAAGACACCACCGAGCAGGGGAACAATGAGAGTCTGAAACAGCAGAGTAGAGCAATGGGCAAGACACCACCCGCAGAGGACGCTCCGGAGCTGGACTGAGCTCATTTCTGGCGCAACCAGCAGGAGGCGCCAGCAGTGATGAGTCTGTGCTGTTACAGGCTGCTTCCCCCTGCAGCCACCCTAGCCTGCCTGGAGGCCCTCTCCACTTCTCCTTTCCTGGGATGAGGGCGGCATCCACCCCATCCCAGGGAATCTTTTTGGAATTACAAACTTCATTCACATTCAGACGTAAGGAGTTCATTATGCCCAATATTACTGCAATTAGTGCCAAAGTCATTAATACATTTACCCTTTATTACCACACCATCTGTGTTTTCCCTTAAGAGCTCCATTGAGAACCTCCCTGCATCTGCCCAGGTCCTGCTTGGACCCAATTAATTTTCTAGCATATAACGGAGAATGGCGAGACTTAGACATTGCGCAGGTAATGCCTCAAAATAAAAATATAAACTAAATTACAGCCATTGCAATGCAAATGTTACACAATGTCCAATTATATCCACCTGGCTGCCAAATAGGGCACCCACGATGGATGATGTTAGAAAGCAAGGTTTTCCTAATGACCAGGCACTTCTTGCTGAAGCATTGCCAGTGAACTTTCGAATAAGCCCATTAGGAGCTGATGGTTGTGGAATTGCAAATATTGTATTAGCGATGAGGGTCTGATGGCGGTGAGAGTGAATGGAATGGAAAAAACGGAATCGTTTGAATGTGGGGAAGACCACAGAACTAGATTAGGGGAGGAGAGAGAGAGAGATGTGACTCAGGCTTGGTCTAATCTTAAAACATATACCAGCAGAACTATGTTGGTCAGGTAGGGTGACCAGATGTCCCGATTTTATAGGGATAGTCCCAATTTTTGGGTCTTTTTCTTATATAGGCTTCTATTTTACTTACACACACACACCGTCCTGATTTTTCACACTTGCTGCCTAGTCACCCTATGGTCAGGGATGTGAAAAACACAAAACTCCCAGTATAGACACAGCTATGCTGACAGTAGAGTGCTCCTGTCAGCATAGCTAACATCATTTCTGGAGATGGTGTTCCTACAGCAGCAGAAAAATTCCTATCGGTGTATGCTGCATCTACGCATGGGGACTACGCTGGCATAGCTATCCTGGCACAGGCTGCGCATTGTATACAGATCGTCAGGAAAAAAGGAAGCCACCCATATCTCCATCTTGAATGTCAACTGGTGTATGCACCAACTAGCCTGGTTAAATTAAACTGGTTATGTTGGTTTCACTTTCCCCCCGTCAGGGCTTGTCTCCAAGAGAAAGTTGCACCAGTATAGCTTGAATCGGTTTTGAAACCAAACCAAACTTTATCAATGATGATTTTGTTTTCTTCCAGGTCATTGAAAGAAGTGTTAAATAGCATAGGGTCAAGAACTCTGCCCAGGGGGACCCCACTGGAAACACACTCACTCGACGATAATTCCCCATTTGCAATTAGATTTGGAGACCTATCAGTTAGCCAGTTTCTGATCCACTTCATGTGTGCCATGTTAGTTTTATATTGTTCTAGCTTTTTAATCAAAATGCCATGTGGTACCAAGCCAAATGCCTTTCAGAAGTCTAAGTATATTATGTCACCACTATTATCTTTATCAGCCAAACTTGCAATCTCATAAAAAAAGATATCAAGTTAGTTTGACAAGATCTATTGTTCATAAACCCATGTTGATTTGCATTAATTATATACCCTCCTTTATTTCTTTGTTAATTGTGTCCTGTATTAGCTGCTCCATTATCTTGCCACAATCAATGTCAGGCTAAGAGTCTTATAATCACCTGGGTCATCCTGTTTATCCCTTTTTTAAAATTGGCACATTAGCTTCTTCCAGTCTTCTGAAACTTATTGAGACTTATTTAAAATCAACATTAAAAGTCCAGCAAGCTCACCAGCCAGCTCTTTGAAAACTTAGATGCAAATTATCTGGACTTGCTGATTTAAAAAAAAAGTCTAACTTCAGTAGCTTCTGTTTAATAGCCTCCAGAGGAATGTGAAAGAGTTTTATTATCACCATATGATGAGACTATAATGTCTGTTTTCCCCCTGACTACAGAACAGAAATATTTATTCAATATGTCTGCTTTTTCTGCATTATGATTTACAATTCTGTCATTTCCATCTAGTAATGAACCAGTACCGCTGTCAGGATTTTTTTATTACTAATATATTTTTAAAAACTCCTAATTGTCCTTAACTCTGCAAGCCATACATTTCTCTTTTTGTCTCTTTGCTTCCCTTATACATTTTCTACAATTCCTAACATCTGATTTATATTCATGACTACCAACCTTCCCTGTTTTTCAGAGAATAGTTTATCAAAACAGAGCTCCCCTGGTGTCCATGCTGTGGCCAACAGCCTACCCTAACAGTCAATAAGTCTTAGGTTATAATTTCAGCTCTGCTGCTGGGTCATTATGGTCTTGTTGCTTCTCTGTGCCTTAGTTTCCCCTTCTGTAAAATGGGAACAATGATCATAGAATCTCAGGGTTGGAAGGGACCTCAGGAGGTCATCTAGTTCAACCCCCTGCTCAAAGCAGGACCAAACCCAACTAAATCATCCCAGCCAGGGCTTTGTCAAGCCTGACCTTAAAAACCTCTAAGGAAGGAGATTCCACTACCTCCCTAGGTAACCCATTCCAGTTCTTCACCACCCTACTAGTGAAAAAGTTTTTCCTAATGTCCAACCTAAACCTCCCCCTCTGCAACTTGAGACTATTACTCCTTGTTCTGTCATGATGCTGACCTCCTTGGTAAAGCGTTTTAAAAGAGCTAGGGATTATTATTCTAAGAGCATCATCAGAGAGAGAGCAAAGGACCAGTGAAACTGGACATCCCCATTTCACAACTATAGGTGGTTGCTTCAGGGCAGAGACATATTATCATTGTTGGGGGAAGCTTAGAGTGCTGCTTTGTCTCCCTCTAGTGGTGGCTGGACCACACAGAGCGGTCGATGAGGTTGCTACAGCCTTGGCTAAAAGAGTCAGTACTTTTAGAACCAGAGGTCATGGGTTGAATCCCACTTAGGGCCATGGGTAACAGTTACACTATTGCTGCTGGTCTGTGGATAAATACAGCATTCCAGCCCACACAGCTGTCAACCCAGAAGCATCCACTGCTCAAGGTACATAAAATAAAGTGGTTAAATGTATAATCCCAGGGCATCTCGCAGAACCACTTCCTGGCTCCTCCATGCTGCTGCTTATTTGTATTCTTGCTCGTCTCTTGAACGTATTCTCCTCAGTATAAAACAACCTCAAGACAGGACACTCATCTCTCAAGCAGCTCTCCTGACCGTGAAACCCTCTTGCCCCTTCTGAACAGCAGGAGAGATACAGAAAGTGCCCCACTCCACGGCACACGCAGCAGAATGAACCGTTATTGTTGTTCTGTTCTCCTATTGATTCCATAAATAAATGATAGGCTGCTTGTAATGATGAAGTGGTAACTATGGTTTCCTTAAGGGTATAAGTGCCAAGCTAAATATTTAAAGCCAGCATAAATAATTGAAGCATGAGCCTCTCTTCTCCAGCAGGGGATTTGGGGTTATAATTTCATCTTTCCCCGCATGAACTGCCGGCTTCTTTGTGGAGAAGACTCTTCTGGGAGCTCCAAATTATTTAAAAGGTTGGGCTGCTGGGTTTATTTTTGAAGCGATACATCAGATTGTTGTTACTTCTAAAAGGAGCTCAGTAAAACACTTAAGCATTTCCCTGACATGCAACTAATAGAAGGCTGGGATGTGTCTATAACCCACAGCCATGAGCTCAGGCGTGCGGAGCTGCACAATCACAGGGAGCTCAAGCAATGGGTGCCTCATAGATGCACAATCCTCATGTGTGTGTCATAGGCACTGACTTCTGCTCCCGCCAGTGGATGCTCAACCCGCCCCCTGGCCCTGCCCCCACTCCACCCCTTCCACGAGGCCCTGCCCCCTCTCACCCCAGCCCCAACTCCACCCCCTCCCTACCCCTATTCCAACTCCTTCCCCAAATCCCTGTCCTGGCCCTGCCTCTTCCCCTGAGGGTACCACGTTCCCACTTCTCCCGTTCCCACCCAGCAAGCCGCCAAACAGCTGTTTGGCAGCGGCCAGGCAGGAAGTGCTGGGAGGTAGGCGGAGAACGGGGACACAGTGCACTGGGGGGTGGGGGAGCTTGGCTGCCAGTGGGTGCAGAGCACCCACTCATTTTTTCCCCGTGGGCGCTCCAGCCCCAGACAACTACGGAGTCGGCGCCTATGATGTATGTGTGTGTGTGTGTGTGTTCACAGTAAAGTGCGGACAACATTCTTCTATAGGTGGTGCTGGAATTAACTAGCCAACGGTTACCAAATGCTTTGCACGCCACAGGCGGAAGTCACTGTGTAAGTACAAAGTATCAATGTTGCAGCTGGGCAAGAATTTCATTTGTGTTTCAGGGAACTTCCATGATTTTGATTTTTTTTTCCAATCCAAAATGGAAGAAAAGCGCAAAATCTGGACATTTCCTGCTAAATGAAATTCCAAAACAGATTTTTGTTTCCGATTGATTGAAATATTTTGTTCTTATTTTTTTTTTAACCTTTTAACCTATTTGAAGTGTCTTTTTTTTAATCTAAAAACCACACTGAATTTCATTAAAAAAAAAAAAAGATTCCATTCAGAAAATGCCAAATCAGGACCTGTTTGAAATTATTTACATTCGTTTTCTGTCTTTCCCCCAAAACAAAGGACAGTTGGAATCGACATGTTTTTCCAACACACTTTGATTTCAACAAAAACAGCATTTGCCATTGAAAAACGTGTGTGATGAACATTTTCCAACCAGCTGTGATCAGTAGCGTCCTTCCAGCCCCTCGCCTCGCCATCTCCCAGTCCGATACCCCTTTGTGGCAACAAGGCTAAAGAGGATGGCAGGGCCTGGGCTGACCATGCTGCCAGATTCAGAGCCAGAGGGAAAGGCAGATGCAATTTGACGTGCAAGGAGCGCAGAGCACGCACGTTCTTGCTTGCTTCTGCTCCGGCTGTCAAGCTGGCCTCATGCACAGATACGGGCTGATTTCTCTGTAGCCACATGTTAGAACCACTAGTCTCACCACGCCACTTCCCCGGCAATAATGGACTCACCCCAAGAAGCCACGCAGTTCAGGAAGGCCCCTAGTGGGCAGTGTAGAACTTAAACAGCTTGAGATGTCTAGACACAAACGAGAACAAATGTCGGAAGTCTGACGTCAGCTAGGCTCTGGCACAGAACAAGGAGTAATGGTCTCAAGTTGCAGAGGGGGAGGTTTAGGCTGGATATTAGGAAAAACTTTTTCACTAGTAGGGTGGTGAAGAACTGGAATGGGGTACCTAGGGAGGTAGTGGAATCTCCTTCCTTAGAGTTTTTTAAGGTCAGGCTTGACAAACCCCTGGCTGGGATGATTTAGTTGGGTTTGGTCCTGCTTTGAGCAGTGGGTTGGACTAGAACCTCCTGAGGTCCCTTCCAACCCTGAGATTCTATGATTCTAAGTTCCAAGCTGCTGTATGATCCCCTGGGAACACCAAGTGTAGGAGGAATAATGATTTACACACCGCACATTTTGTCATTTTTATAGCAGGGGCTTCTGGCTGGTCGGGAAACCAATGTTTTGTTGGCTTTTTAAAAGTGAAATCCAGATTCAAATTAAATGAACAAGACAAACCCCAAACAAAACATGCAGAACATTCTAGAGCAAAACACATTCACACTCAGGCCTTTAAAGTATCTCAGGCCACACTAAAGCATCTAAAAACAGACCCGTTTCTCAGAGAGGCTGAGCCCCTCTGAATTCCAACAGAAGACAATGAGAGATGTAGGTGCTCAGCGCTTCACAATGGCCCCTTAGGAATATGTAGACATAACTGGCTCAAACCTGGTTTGAACCGTTTGGCCCTTGTGGTTTCCTGAAACCCAAAAAGACAACTGGCTTTTTTAATAATACCGAGCTCCTGTCTGGCTCTTCCAGTGGATCTCAAAGCAAGGAGGTCAGTATCATTATGCTCACTTCACAGCTGGGGAAACTGAGGCACAGAGCACAAAAGTGACTTTCCCAAGTTCGCCCAGCCAGTGACGAAACTGGGACTAGAATCCAGATCACATGAGTTGCTCTCCGGTGCTCCGTCCACTACGCTATGCTGCTTCCTGTTCGTTAGCAACAAAACGTGCCAGGTGCCTTAAGAACAGTCACATCTTTTGCTCTTTATATAACAACAACAACAAAAGAACCACATATCACCACTAAATACACACAAACAAGCCAGATCTAGTGAGATGGATTCAGGGTATGTCTACCCAGCAACTAGAACGTACCACTGGCCTGGGCCATTCAACTCTGTCTCGCGGGGCTCGGGCAGTGGGGCTGTTTCACTGCAGTGTAGATGTCTGGGCTCCGGCTGGAGCTTAGGACTCTGCAAAGAGGGAGGTTCCCAGAGCGGAGACTCCAGCCTGAGCCCAGATATCGACACAGCAAAGGAACAGTCCAGGTCAGCTGGCAAGGGCCAGTCAGGGGGGTTTCTTTGCTGGGTAGACGCACCAAGTGATGCTCTTGCTTCTTCTCAGAACTTAGAACACAGTGAGCACCGCTAGAGAGCTCACAGACTATTTAAAGACACATTACCCTATTCCAATAAACTGCAGCAAAAAATAGGGATATGTGCCCCCTGTCCCCAGGAATTTGCAGTATGATCCTAAATATAATGCAAACAGTAAAGGCAGAAAGCTGGGGGTTGCATTAATCCATTACTTATTTGAGGCATGTGCTCTTCTTAATGGATCAGTTCAATGTTTTTTTGTGGGGGGGAAACTGTTTTTTAAATACAATATTTTAAGATTTATTATTCTCTTAGCTTGTAGCCCATCTTAAGGCTGAAGGCAGAGTCCCCTTTAATCCCCAGGGAACTGCCCTGGTCGGCATTGTCTATACCGCACGCCGGGCTGAACACAAACTAAAAATAACGTAAGCTAGTCCTGTTGACGTGAGAATTAATGAAGCGCGAGCCTCTGCAGCTACTTCGGCCGCTCCAGTTGTGCTCAGAGGTCGAGAGCATCTCATGAAAACACTCCGCACGTTCCCATGCAAAGAGCGCAGTGTGTCGTTAAACTGTGTTCGTCAGAACTGGTTCTCGCTGAGTTCAGCCCACCTGCGGCAGTGGCATGCCACAGGGCTCACGCATGGAATGAGCAGTCCCTTATGTGGGCATCAGGGGCCGGAGAAGTGGGTGGCTCGGGAGATGGCCAGCACCTTACCCCACTTTCCGCAGCCTCCCTGGACTGTCCCGGAGGGTTTAGCTTCGCAGCAGAGTTAACCTAGCTAGCCCATCCCTGGTGCAATGCCCCACCCAGACTGGCACATGGGCACGGTGCTCACCTGTGTACTGCTAGGATCTCTGCGGGCACATCCCCTGGTTCTTAAGGCACCACTCTAGGAATGGTTTCAGTGTCTGCCCTTCCCAGGCACAGGTGGGAGGGGATCTTGGCCCAGATGAGAGAAGGTGTAGATAGCTCTCTGCAAGGGGGAGGATGGCACTAGAGGAGGGGCAGCCAGTGGCAGATGGGGGCACCATATTTACAGAGCCTGTGGGAGTCTGGCGGGAAGATTTAGGAGCTCTGTGTGGTCGCTGCCTTCCCTAGCTCCCAGACGTCTGCTACCTTGCGCACAGGAGCATGAAGAGCAGTTCTCCCGGTGCTGCTGCTGTTTCACTTCGGTCGAAGCGTTGCCCTTTGTGGAAATGCCAGGAGACACCCTCCTCCCCCGCCCCCCGCTCCCAGGCAAAGAGGACTTGTGGCACTTTAGAGACTAAGACATTTATTTGAGCGTAAGCTTTTGTGGGCTACAGCCCACTTCATCGGATGCATAAAATGGAACATATAGTGAGGAGATATATCTACATACAGAGAACATGAAAAGGTGGCCTTTGTGTAGCAGTCAATGGGCACGTTGGAATGCCACCATCTACAGCTCTCACGTCTCCTGCCCAACTGAACAGCTCTCAGCATGTCCTGCTAGAGAGGTCGAATTCCAGCTGTGAGTTCAGGCTTCACCTGCAACCTCCTGCCCCAGCCCTGAGCCCCCTGGGCAGCGGGAGCTGCGAAGCCAGTTCTCTGGACAGAGGCAGTACGCAGAGCTGTCTGGCCACGCCTCCGCCTAGGAGCTGAGTAAGGGGGATATCATGGCTTCCAGGGATACCCCCCTGCTAAGTGCCACCCAGACCCCACCTCACCCCATCTCATGCCCCAACCCCCTGCCCCCTCCCACACCCAAACTCTGCTGCTGCTGGCGGGGGTGAAGGCGCAGAGCCAGGTAGGGAGCCTGCCAGTCCTGCCAACCCCCCGCCAGCACGAGTGGCGGTCCAGGGCTGTGCGCCACCTCCCCCCCCCAGCACCTGGGCCACCCTTCCCCAGAAACCGCGGTGCCCCTGGGAAGCCCCCCAAGTTTTAGTCAGGGGGTATATAGTAAAATTATGGACAGGTGTCATAAATAAACAGATCAGGGTTAAGGTCTCTTTTCCCTGGAAAGGGTTAACAAGCTCAGTGACCTGAGAAACACCTGACCAGAGGACCAATCAAGGAACAGATTATTTTCAAATCTCTGTGGAGGGAAGCCTTTGTCTGTGTTCCCTCTTTTTGCTCGGAGAGCTCTCTTTGGATCTAAGAGAGGACAGTCATGTCTCCAAGTTCTCCTGGAGTAGTTTCTACTATTTAATAGTGAGTATTAATTAGAAAGGTGAATTAGTCTTATAATTTGATTTCTACATTTGCAATTGTGTGTTTGCTAAAGGAAATTCTTTATTCTTGTTTGCTGTTACTTTGCTTTTACTGAGAAAGAAAGGAGGGGGGATTCTCTCCGGAGATTGATAAGTTTAGACCCTGTATGGTTCTATCTTGGATCACAGAGACAGTTATTTTCTGTTTATTCTTTAATAAACTCTTTTCTTTTCTATTAAGGACTTGGTTAATTTCTTCTCTTGTGAAGATTCAAGGGAAGGGGAGGGGGAAGTGAGTCCCTCTTTGTGTTGAGTCAAGGATTTGACTTGGTGTATATCTCTCCAGAGTGGCTAGGAGAGAGGGAGGGGGGAAGTGGGCTGCTTCCCTGTGTGTAGAGATTCAGGGACATTGAATCTGTGTTCCCCAGGGAAGTTGGGGGACAGGCAGTGTGTCAGACACTTTAAACTGACTGGTGGCAGCGTAGTAGATCTAAACTAGGATTTTAGTTTAGAGGGAAACTAAGGCAGGTCCCCACATTGGAACCCAACAGCTCCAAGTGGGGGTGAGCCCCCTGGGCAGCGGGAGCTGCGAAGCCAGTTCTCTGGACAGAGGCAGTACGCAGAGCTCTCTGGCCACGCCTCCGCCTAGGAGCTGAGTAAGGGGGATATCATGGCTTCCAGGGATACCCCCCTGCTAAGTGCCACCCAGACCCCACCTCACCCCATCTCATGCCCCAACCCCCTGCCCCCTCCCACACCCAAACTCTGCTGCTGCTGGCAGGGGTGAAGGCGCAGAGCCAGGTAGGGAGCCTGCCAGTCCTGCCAACCCCCCGCCAGCACGAGTGGCGGTCCAGGGCTGTGCGCCACCTCCCCCCCCAGCACCTGGGCCACCCTTCCCCAGAAACCGCGGTGCCCCTGGGAAGCCCCCCAAGTTTTAGTCAGGGGGTATATAGTAAAATCATGGACAGGTCACAGGCCGTGAATTTTTGTTTACTACCCATGACCTGTCCATGACTTTTACTAAAAATACCTGTGGCTAAAACATAGCCTTAATCATTACTTGTCATCACTTAAAATCCATCTTTCCGTAGTTAATACATTTATCTTATTGTTTTAGCTAAACCAGTATGTTTGCATTAATATGTGTGGGAAACTCTATTTGGGATAACAAGGCTGGTGCATATCCTTTTCCTTTGATGAAATTATGGACTTTCTATGAGCTTGTATTGTTCAGGAGGGTACTGAGCAGTACAAGATGCACATTTCTGGGGGACTAGGAATTTGCGGGTGTTGCCATGGCTGTAACTCATGAGTAGTGGCCCAGAGCATTCATGTAACTGAGCTGGGAGTGATTTTGCATGCTGAAGGCTGTGTGAACAGGCCAGGAGTGGATGTTCTCACAGCAATCAGTGTAAAAGGTGCTCCAGGCTGGAAAATTAAGGGGACGCAGCCATACAACAGTCTAGATTATACGCTGGGTAATGTCACACATGCCCATCCTTGTAATTACACAGGTAACATTGCATGTACAGCTGGGGGAATAATTAATTTTTTGGTTCAGTGGCTGTTCTAAAAAATCAGAAAAAAATAGTTTGGATTGAACCAAATCTGAATTTTGTTTAGAATATTTCTGTCAATCAGAAAAGTCCATGTCCTGTCTCTTCCAGAGCTTGGATTTGAACGTGGTCTCCTACATCCCAGGTCAGTGCCCTAACCACTGGAGTAAAGGTTATGGGAAGGGGTGGGGGAAGGAGGACAGTGGCACCTCCACCCCCTCCATTTCTTTGCCAGGGGTCAAAACTATTCATGCTAAATTCACGAACAGGTTGCAATTGATCAAGTGTGCCCTAAGAGAGACAAGGTACACTGGCAAAATCACTTTTATTTTGATACAAGTGTGTCCACAGCAGGGCTTATATCAATATAATTATGTTGGTAAAAAAATCACACCTC
The DNA here is from genome assembly GCF_020497125.1 of Mauremys mutica. Taxonomy (NCBI): domain Eukaryota; kingdom Metazoa; phylum Chordata; order Testudines; family Geoemydidae; genus Mauremys; species Mauremys mutica. The sequence continues at coordinate 10,756,696 of NC_059096.1, forward strand.
TAATTGTTGGTATAGCTGTGCTGGCAATAACCCCCGCGTAGACCCAATCTCAAGTAAGAAGAGAGAGGTTATTTTACCTGTATATTTGCCACTAGTGTGACCGTTGCTGGAATCCTCTGCCTTGTTCTAGTGCCCACAATTCAGCAAGGATGGTCATAAATTGGAGAGGGTTCAGAGAAGAGCCACGAGAATGATTAAACGAGTAAAAAACCCTGCCTTATAGTGATACAGTCAGAGAGCTCAATCTATTTAGCTTAGCAAAGAGGTGATGTGATGAAGTCCTTGAGTTTCTATATGGGGAATAAATATTTAATAATGAGCTCTTCAGTCTAGCCGAGAAAGGACAAACTGAACCAATGGCGGGATGAGGAAGCTAAACAAATTCAGACTGGAAAAATGGGGTAACATTTTAACGGGAAGGGTAATTAACCACGGGAACAATGTACCAAGGGTAGTGGTGGCTTCTCCATCACGGGCAACTTTTAAATCGAGGTTGCATGTTTCTCTAAAAGAGCTGCTCAGGGAATTATTTTGGGGGAGTGCTGTGGCCTGGGTTGTACAGGAGGTCAGGCTAGATGATCATGGTGGTCCCTTCTGGCCTTGCAATCTATGAATCTATGCCCAGGCCCATCTTAAAGAATTGTGGGGCCCAGTGCACTATGGGAATTGAGGGACACACACACACACACACACACACACACACACACATTCCTTAAACTGGAGCTGGGTTCACACAGCTGCCAGCCCCACTCAGCATGAGCTCCTACACTGGGGTTGCTCAGCAAAGCACCCCTGCCCCATACATATCAACTCTGCCCCATGCACACCCCTCTGGTGCACCTCAGTCCCCTCCATGTATCTGCCTGTGACACAGAAGAATCTAGTCTTCTGTGGGCCATAACGCTCTGGGCTCGTTCCAGCTGTTGGGTTTAGCGTGTAGGTGCTGGGGTGGCGCTGCTAGCCTGCGATATACAGGAGGTCAGACTAGATGATCTGCTCATCTCTTCTGGCCTTAAACTCTATGAGGGCGCATTGTTAATTCGGGCTCCTGCTGGCATAGCTCAAGTCGGTGACAGGGGTGGGGTAGACCCCCTTCTGTCAGTGTGGGCTCTTAGAGGAACAGCCAAGGACCCCAGGGCTGCCCAGAGTGGGGGGGCAAGTGGGGCAATTTGCCCCAGGCCCTGCAGGGGCCCCCACGAGAGTTTTTCAGGGCCCCTGGTGCGGGGTCCTTCACTCGCTCCGGGGGCTCTGAAAATCTCTCGCGGGGCCCGGGCCCCCGGAGCTTCCTCCGCTCCGGGTCTTCGGCAGCAATTCGGTGGCGGGGGGTCCTTCCGCTCCGGGACCCGCCGCCGAAGTGCCCCGAAGACCCATGGCAGGGGGTCCTGCCCCCCCAGGACCCACCGCCAAAGTGCTGGGTCTTCGGTGGCAATTCAGTGGCAGGAGCCCCCTGCTGCCGAAGACCCCAGGCCCCCTGAATACTCTGGGCGGCCCTGAAGGACCCAGCACTCAATGCCTCCTTCAAACACACAATGCCCCCAGACTTTTTTGCTTTATGATTCCACGGCACCATAGGACTGGGAGACCCGTCTCGGGTCATCAAGTCATTTCCTGCTACCATAAGCAACCCCATCACATCCTCCCGTTGGTAAACTTATCACACACCACCTTCAAACTGTTTGCCTCCATGACCCCTACCCGGAGGCTGCTCTGGAACCGCCTGCCTCTGCTGGTTAGAAACCTTCTTCTATGTTCCAGCTTAAATATATTTACTGCCCGTTTCTCTCCATTTGTTCTTGCACCAGCCTGGTCCTTTAGCTTCACAAGCTCATCTCCCTCCCTGGTGCTCACCCCCCGCAATGTATTCACAGAGAGCAATCACATCCCCTCTCTGAGTGGGGAAATTGTTATAATTTGGCTGCTAAGCTGTGCAGAAGTTGTTTCAGAAACGGGCCACAAAGGTTTCTGAATGGGAGGCATTGGGTTTCATCCTGCTACTTTCGATTTGAGTGCCTGCCGTTATTTTTTATGTTGCTTTGATTTGATTACTAGAGGTAGGTTACATTGTTACAATGTGTTTTCTGCTTTAATAAGAGGCATGAGTATTTGGTTTTTCACAATTCCCTGGCTGACTCGGGGCATCTTTTGGTTTTTTTTTAATGAGACTTTCACATAAAAGTTTTATTTTGCAGTATTTAAGATGAATGTTTATTAATCTTATTATGGCATTTAGGACCCATTTCAGCAAGGTACTTAAGCATGTGCCTAGTTTTAAGCATGTCAATAGCCTCAGTCCCTTTAAAGCAGTTTTTCTCAAACTGGGATCACCGCTTGTTGTGAGTTCAATCCTTGAGGGGGCCATTTGGGGAACTGGGGTAAATATCTGGGGATTGGTCCTGCTTTGAGCAGGGGGTTGGACTAGATGATCAAACAGGGTGACCAAACAGCAAATGTGAAAAATCGTGACAGGTGAGGGGTAATAGAAGCCTATATGAGAAAGAGACCCAAAAATCGGGACTGTCCCTATAAAATTGGGACATCTGGTCACCCTAGAGGGTGTAGATCTGAGATACCTTTCACTCTGCAATCCAAACAACAAAAACTGCATCACTGATCAATAGGAGGGCCCATGATAAGGATTTCATTTACAGCTAATGAGGTGGTAATTATGGCTTAATTAACTACTTTTTGATTGCTATCCTTGCATATTTACTGGGGCAATGCAGCTGCTAGGCTACAGCCTGCAACCTATGAAACGGATCGTGTGACTAGTAAAATCCACTTATTTTTATTTATTTATCTAGCTTTAAGATGATAAAAAAGACACCAAGCCAAGGCTCTTCTCGCCCTAAGACATGATAAAATAAATCCCAGCAGCATTAAAGTAATTATTTCAACAGGAAGCTCCTCAGTGACCACCGACAGAAACTCCCTTCTGCCCCTCAATGGTGGTGCGTAGCAACCCCTCAACCTTCTCCAAAACCCCTCAAACAGGTGTCTTTTGCAGCATGCCTGGAAGGTCCCCACATTTAGGCTATTTCGGACCCAGGTCAGTCCCGGAGCCCTTACAGAGAATGCTCTACCAGCCACTCCATCTCCCAGCTCAGACGTCCCTGTTGGCTGCAGTTGTAGCAGTACTGAAGTGACTCCTCAAATCGGATGGCCACAGCAAGCCATTTAGGGTATGTCTATACTGCAGAGAAAACCCGTAGTGCCAAGTCTTAGATCCTGGGTTAAAATTAGCAGTGTAAGGAGAACAGGAGGACTTGTGGCACCTTAGAGACAAACATTTATTTGAGCATAAGCTTCCGTGGGCTACAGCCCACTTCATCAGATGCATAGAATGGAATATATAGTAAGAAGATATATATACATACAGAGAACATGAAAAGGTGGAAGTTGCCATGCCAACTCTAAGAGGCTAATTAATTAAGACATTAATTAAGACAGTGTAGACATTCCTGCTCGGGCTGACACTCGGGCTCTGAAACCTGGTGGTGGGAGGGACCAAGCGGAAAAGCCTACACAGCTATTTTTAGCCCAAGCCTTGTGAGCTGAGTCAGCTGACCTGTGCTCTGAGACTTAATGCTCCGGGTTTCTCTTTGCTGTGTAGACGTACCCATAGCGCTTTATGGGTCATCAAGAGAGCTGGGCCTATAACTGATTTTTCTGTTTATTGGCAATTTTGAAAGGTTGGGAAACGTTTGTTTCCGGGGAGACCAAAACCAACATTTTTCAGCCAGTCGAGAAGCGAAAGGAGTTGATTTCCAGTTGAACAAAAGGTGTTGGTTCAATTCTGCGCATGTGGAAATGTTTCTGAATGTTTTGAAAATAAAACTAAAAGACACACTGAACCGAAAAATCAAACTGTTTCCTTGAGAAAACGTGGAAATGAGATGTTTGGATTTTTTCTGATCCCCTCCCCACCCCGCCACCCCCCGAAAAAAAAGAACAATTTAGTGACACCAACATAAAATGAAACATTTTGGTCTTGACAAATCCCCCCCCCCCCTTTTTTTTTTTTGTCAAATGGTTCAGCTGCAAAATTTCACCCAGGTTTAATAAGCAAGAGTTGAAACTCTACCAGGGAACACTGGGAAGCTAATGCCGATCTAGCAGGGGAATTGTAGGGCGCCGGGGAGTGAAGCCCATGCCTCTGTAGAGGATGGCATATGCCAGCTTTCTGCCAATGAGCTTTGCCAGACCCCTGCAGAAGAAGCCACCCCTTGGATCTGGCAGCCTTTCTCTAGCTCTGACTGTCACTCTAACCTCCCATGCTGGGCGAGGCGACTGAGGAAACTTTGGTGGCCACTCTGGACTTCCTTGGCTCTAGGCCTGGGCGTAGAATGGAAAAAGCAACACTAGTCCCTTTTGCAGACAGCACCCGACAAAGGCTTGAGATCATTGGGATCTTGTGATTCTTTTGGGTCTGACAACAGCCGCTCCATTGACCGGGAGGTTCTGTTGACTTGCGCATGGACCCTGTTGGGTGTTTGTGCAGTCTGCTGTGCGTGGTTCCGTAGTCTCCTGTTCCATCCTCCCTCTGTGACCACAGGGAGCCAGCTCTCCCATCGTGCTTCCATTGGTGTCCTGATGTCACACATCCGGGTGTCTCTTCCCCCTCTGCTCCCCCAGTGCCTGGCAACGGGTGGGAGGGGGATGAATACGAGCTGGTGAATGCTCACTCTGGAGGAGGCAGAGGGGAAGCCGGAAAGGAGGAGGCTACATTTGTCCCAGTGAGAGAAAAAGAAACCAAGTCAGGGAAGACTTGAAGGGATGAGGAGACAATTCAAAGACAACCGCCAGGATGGGCGCTCCGGTGGCCAGGAGGACAGCAGAGTTGTGAACAGCAAGTAAGGGCTTGTCTAACACACACAATTCACAGCAAGCTCAGGTGTATATCTACCCTGCTGTGCACTAATTATCCGTGCGGACCCCGCTGCTGTGCACTAAACATTCCGCAGTGCACTTTAATCTATCCTGCTTTAAAACGTGAGTAGATTAAAGTTCACTAGGGAACATTTAGTGCGTGGCAGCAGGGGCCATAGGGGCATTTAGCATGTGGCAGGCTCAGAGGCAGCTCTAGGTATTTTGCCGCCCCAAGCACGGCAGGCAGGCTGCCTTCGGCGGCTTGCCTGCGGGAGGTCCCCGGTCCCGTGGATTCGGCGGCACGCCTGCGGGAGATCCGCTGAAGCCGCAGGACCAGCGGACCCTCTGCAGGCAAGCCGCTGAAGGCAACCTGCCTGCCGCCCTCATGGTGACTGGCAGAGTGCCCTCCGTGGCTTGCCGCCCCAGGCACATGCTTGGCATGCTGGGGCCTGGAGCCACCCCATGGCAGGCTAGTGTGGGGTAGATTCACATCCCAGCTTGCTGTGACCTAGGTTTTCGGGTAGACACATCCCAAGAAATTGAGGAGAGGAGATCATTCCTGACAAAAGATGAGAAGTTCAGGTTTAGTCCTATTTAATCTGAGGCAGAAGGAGGAGATGCTGGAAAGACAAGAGAGCCTGGATGGAGGTCGATAGGGAAGGAGTGACGAGGCAGAGACCCTGGGAATTGATTAAATCAGCCAGGGCTGCTGCTCCTCCCTCTGCTACCAGCTCAGACAGACATCACTGTGTCGAAGAAACAGGTCAGGTCCTCCTCTCAGAGCTATTGCCTCAGGCTCTCTGCATACTCAGGCAGATGTCGCTGCTTCACTTACACTCAGAGCCATCCCTCCCTTCTCAGGGTAATAATTTCGGGTTTCTGCAGATTCAGGCAGACGTGGCACTTGGATACACTCAGTTCACATTCCCAAGCACTCCTTCACAACCCTGAGAGCTAGCAATAGAATGAATGAAAGCTGAGATTCTCGGGTCAGCGCATGGTTCTGGGATCCAGGGCCCTAGGGTATGTGTCCACTGTGCCTAGATTGTATCTGAACCCTCCCCAGGGGAAGCCAAGCTTGAGGAGAGCAGCAGAGCCCACCCGAATATATTTTGGACATCTGCACAATCTGCTGTGAGTGGCATCTCAGTTTTGGCATCCTGAGTGGTGCGGAGATTCACCCGTGGGGGAAGCTTATAAATGTACCCCCGTGGGTTTTTTCTTTTCTTTATTTATTTTGCAATCCAGCCCTGGATTGTATTTAACATCCTTTGTCTTCAAAAAGAAGCAACAGGTGACAGGGAACTGACCCCGAGAATGGCACATCTGAGGATTGTGTGTGTCCATGTGTGTGGCGTGAGAGAGGGCCGTATAAGGGAGTGCACGTGGGTGAATGCAGTGTGTGTAATTTTCTGGGTGCGTGCGTGCAAGGGATGTCTCTGTGCTAAGTATGGTGACTGTGCATTGAGGGCCTAGTATGTCTGGGGGTAGTTCTGTTTGCACGAGGCCCGGTTTGCACGTGTAGTGTGCGTGTTTACATAGGGCTGTTTAGCTGCACTCCTGCACCTCAGAGCCAGCGTGGTGCACCGAGATATCCTAATTGCCAGGACACAGATGTCACTTGAGTGCACAGATGACATACAGGGCCAAGAGGAACCCTCCCCTGCTACCACAGCCCTGCGTGTCATTCCCTTGCGGAACGCGTATCACAGTGCAAAGCCAGGGTGAAGGGACCATCAGACACACAGTGCTCAATAAGTCAGCCAGGCCAGGCCCAGCTGCTCAGACCTCTGACAGACACCCGGAGGCAAACACTGACAGAACAAGGAGCAATGGTCTCAAGTTGCAGAGGGGAAGGTCTAGGTTGGATATTAGGAAACACTATTTCACTAGGAGGGTGGTGAAGCACTGGAATGGGGTTACCTAGGGAGGTGGTGGAATCTCCATCCTTAGAGGTTTTTAAGGCCCGGCTTGACAAAGCCCTGGCTGGGATGATTTAGTTGGTGTTGGTCCTGCTTTGAGCAGGGGGTTGGACTAGATGACCTCCTGAGGTCCCTTCCAACCCTGATTTCTATGAGTCTATGATATCTGGACATGAGCCTTAGGAGCTCACCATGGAGCTCCAGGCTCAGCCAGCTGGGAGCTCAGCAGCTGGAGTTTGCTGTGACCGATCTCCCACTCCACCTCACATTTCCCTGCAGTAAAGCACAGGGCTGTTCTTTATTCTCATCCCAACCGAAATGGGGATTTGTGACCTTTTAATTTCTATATTTTAAACATTATTTTCTTTATTATGCAATTATCTGCCCTCAAGGGAAGTCTCCTTCAGATCCCGGACACTTAGTGACTGATTTATGCTCTGCTGCTTGAGGGTTTACATCTTAGTACATTTTTAGTCCTATTTAATGTAAATGCGGATGCTCCTGCTAGACATATAATTATCGATGACATTCCACAACCAGGGCCCAGCACTTCATCATGGATTTAATGCCAAACAGACCTCACGAGTCCCTGCTCTCAACAGCTCCTTGGCTAAGGGTGCCTGACAGAGAACATGGCAAGACCAAATATCGCCATTAAAGCTGATCAGAAAATAAGAGAAGAGGGGGAATTATGTGGAAAGGCTTTTCAGTGGAAATCCTAAACTGGAAAATTTGGGCCCCAAACTCCAAGAAACTGAAATATTTTCATCAGAAGACTGAAAAAAATTCTGATTTCATTTAATAAAAAATTAATGAAAAATCAAAATTCTTTGAGGAAAGCAGACACTTTCCATGAACATTTTTGTAGGTGAGTCTATTCCAGCCCTTCCCCCAGCGCCAAATTTTCTAGCTGGAAAGAAAATGTCTACAGAAAATTTTCAACCAGTCCCAAATGTTATAAAGACATATGCCATGTAGGCCATCACGGAGGTGGCAAGGGGTCCTATAGCATCAGGGATAAGGGGCTGCTTCAATGAGGAAATCAAAGGAATTTGTTATAGTAAAATGGAGATTTATTCCTGACATGACAGGCAAAAAGAAAGCAGGAGCCACGATCCAGGTGGACGAAGGAGCTGGCAGGTGCGGGGCCAGACCTGAGTGCCAGGACTAGAAAGTGACTGGGTGGGTTCAGAGCTGTGAAACGTTTTGAAGCTTAAGCTTTATAGAAGGGGACGATGCGGGGCAGCCGGGGCCGAGGGGATGATGTAACGGGAGCAGAGGGAAAGGAAGATGATCCTGTAGGAGATCTAGGTGGGATGGAGTGGGACAAACCTGGGCTGTGGAGATGGTGGAGGAGGGGCCAATCCCCGAGAAACAGGATGAGTGGGAAGACTTGGGCAACGGTTTTCCTGCTAGCACTAATCCTGCCCCCTCCCCCATCCCTAATTAATTATATCCTTCTCTGCTCCCTGAGCCTATCCTCCCACTTTACCACTTCCTCAACCCCCATACTCCCATCCTAGTCCTCCCACCCAAGTCTGTCCAAGCGTCTCACCTTTCCAGTGCTCCTGCTGACCTATTGTAACTGGTTGGGACTGTTATTACCTAGCGGGTGACAGGAAGCAGGCGCAACATCGGCCTACCTGTGCCCACTTCATTGGCAACTGGTGTGTTTCAAAGCTCACATTCCCCTGGGCTGGCTCATTTCCATTGCTGTAGCCATGTTATCTCCTCTCCTTGCTCCCCTGCCCTATGGCACATGCCAAACTGGTCAAACTGGGTTCCAATGGAGACTTACGGAAAGCGGGAAAAGACACACAACCTGATGAGAAATCCTGTCTGAGCTAGATAACATATTGGCTTTTTCTTTAAATGTCATTAGAAGAAAACGTATGGAAGTGTAGCCCTTATTAATTAAAATATAGGGGTGATGTAGCCCTTATTAATTAAAATAAAGACATTAGAGGATTTTAATTAGAGCTGGCTGGAATTTCTGCGGGAAAACATTTTTGTTGGTTTTTAGTGGAAAAGGTCTGCTTTTCTGCAAAATCTTGAAATGTGATCTATTCTGGCTAAAAACCAAAAACTTTTCTGGTTTTCGGTGTTGGCTTTTTTCAACAAAATGTTGAAGTTCTCCGTGGACGCAAAAAGTTTCATTTAGTCCAACCCCCAATTTTCCATCTAAAAACAGTTGTTGCCGAAACGTTTTCCAGCAACCTGTACTTCTAAGGTTTGGAACTCTGCTGAGGAGGTCATAGGGACACAGCTCTGCCGGGCAGTTCTCAGAAGAGCAGATGTGGAAGACATTCTAGCAGCAAAGCTTGTGCAGGCTGCGTGTGTGCTTGTTTTTGCAGGACAGCCAAAATTTAATCAATTACTCCATTTTTAAAATGCAACCTAGTTGTGTGTGGGGGTGGGGGTGTGGGTACAGAAGCACAAGACATGAACTATTAGGACAAAATGAGAGAGAAGCCAGAAATCCCATTGACAACACCTCTTGGCTCTAGGCTGGGGTCGAGAAGGTTACCACCCTGTCATTCGAGCTGCCGTGTGACCAAGATGCTTTGTGAAAACCAAAGCTACAGCCAAGGCCATTTTCCCATCATGCTTGAGCCATGAAGCTCCTCCCACCTTCATGAGGCATCTGCTGAGTAGAGCAGTAGTTCCACCTCTGGTGTCACAGACACTTGCTAGTTTCTTGAGCTCAGCTCAGGGGTAGATTCATTGTCCAGTCCCTCTGGGATATTGGCACATGTGAAATGTATCTAATGTAGCTTTTGATTTTCTCTCTGCTCTTTTTCTGCCTCATTGTATTCAAGCCATCAGTTAAGTAACAGCGGCAAATACAGAGAGGTGAAATGGCTTGAAAGTAATTAGCCTTTCTCTGAATATTGGCATAAGTTTCCATAGTCACCTATGGCAGAGAAGGATCGATCTATCTATCTATCTATCCTGAGACATAGATTTGGATTTTTCATTAATAAAACAAATGCCCCCAAACCAAAATATTTTGGCAGAAAATTGAAAACTGAAATATTTTGATATTCAAATTTCTGCTGAAAAGTCAAATTTTACCACAAAATTTAGAGGATTTTTTTTTGCTTTTGTTGATTTTTGTGCGGGGGGGATGTTTTTTGACCAGTTCTATAGGTAATGTACTGGGGAATGAAAATGACACATAGAATCATAGACTTTAAGATCAAAAGGGACCATTATGATCATCTAGTCTGACCTCCTGCATAATGCAGGCCACAGAATCTCACCCATCCACTCCTGTATCAAACCCCTAACCTATGTCTGAGCTATTGAAGTCCTCAAATCATGGTTTAAAGACTTCAAGGTGCAGAGAATCCTCCAGCAAGTGACCCATGCCCCATGCTGCAGAGGAAGGCGAAAAACTTCCAGGGCCTCTGCCAATGTGCCGTGGAGGAAAATTCCTTCCCGACCCCAAATATGCTGATCAGCTAAACCCTGAGCATGTGGGCAAGACTCACCCGCCAGCACCCAGGAAAGAATTCTCTGTAGTGACTCAGATCCCAACCCATCTAACATCCCATCACAGACCACTGGGCATACTTACCTGCTGATAATCAAAGATCAATTAATTGCCAAAATTAGGCTATCCCATCATACCATCCCCTCCATAAACTTATCAAGCTTAGTCTTGAAGCCAGATATGTCTTTTGCCCCCACTACTCCCCTTGGAAGGCGGTTCCAGAACTTCGGGGGAAAAAATGGAGATATAACTATCTCCTAGAACTGGAAGGGACCCTGAAGGGTCATTGAGTCCAGCCCCCTGCCTTCACTAGCAGGACCAAGTACTGATTTTGCCCCAGATCCCTAAGTGGTCTCCTTAAGGATTGAACTCACAACCCTGGGTTTAGCAGGCCCATGCTAAACTTCCCTCCTCTGATGGTTAGAAACCTTCATCTAATTTCAAATCTAAACTTCCTGATAGCCAGTTTATAGCCATTTGTTCTTGTGTTCACATTGGTCCTGAGCTTAAATAATTCCTCTTCCTCCCTGGTATTTATTCCTCTGATATATTTATAGAGAGTTTGTCTACCCACCACTAATTGGTTTTGGGAGCGTGAAGAGCAAAGGCAAAAAGTAGCTTGCAGAACTAAAATGTCAAGTATCAGCAAGTCACCCATCTCAGATATTCACCGGTCAAATCGTCAGGGGCTCTACCTGAAACGTTATGAGCGTTAAGGATTACTGCAAAATTTTGCAGGATAAATTCCCCAAAATGCTGGAAAACAACTCCAGGCTAAAATTCTGCCATTAGTGTCCCCAGGGATGAAGCACACTGACATGTTCATATGACAAACTCCGCATATCAGGCCTTGAAAGAACGGAAACATCACAAGTACCTTTGCTTTTGGCAGAACTGAGTGAAAAGTTGAAGCTTTTGCAATATTATTTAATAACCTGCAATACAGTAGACAGAAGATGTCATGCAACAAGGTGGGGGAGGGAATATCTTTTATTGAACCAACTTATGTTAGTAAGAGAGACAAGTTTTCCGCACCAGAAGTTACCTCACTCACCTTGTCTCTGTAATATCCTGCGACCCACACAACTACAGGAGCACTGCAAAACACAGACGATGTAATGACATGCAGTGCAGTGGATAGATGATGTAATTATATGCAGTTCACCAGACAGTGAGATGATGTAACGACACACTGTGCAATGGATAATTCCAGCCATATGCCTCTAACAAAGGAACAAAACGCTCAATAAGGATTAGGATGTTTTCAAAAACCTTGGATACCTTCCTGGAGAACATCACTTGAAACTCAACCCAGAGGTGAAACTGGTACATTAAGCACTACCTGGATTAGCCAGTTCCTTTGAAGAAGAGACTTTAAAACAGATTGACAAGCTTAAAGGAAGTCGAACGACTGACTGACAGACTGGTTCAGCAGTCGGGTAGCTATTAAAAAGCAAGACAAACTCTGCATATGGATTGACCCTTTTATGCCACAGTAAAGCTTTAAAATGCTCCCATTATCTTTTGACAACAATGGAAGAGATCCTGCCAAGATTCACAAAGGCCTTTTCAGCTTTCGATGCCAAAGATGGTTTCCAGCGGGTAAACGTGACTGAAGAAAGCAGCTATTTGATGACTGCAGCAGCCCATCTTTATATAAACTTTCTAGACCTCCATCAATACACAATCAACCACTTATCAGCCCGGAGCGCCGTAAGATTCAATCGAGGACAAAGCAGTCTGTTTTGAAGAGACAGAAGCTTTGTTAAATATATTGGCTGTATCACCCCAGCAGAGAGCTCTCTCAAGCACTTCCATCTGGTCCAAACACTCTCATTTTCCTTTTGTTTTCTCTCCGAAGCAAAGGAATGTAAACAAGCCCTAATCGAGCTGTGCCCATCTAGTGGGACATCCCACCCCAAAATGTCTGTTCAAATTGTCTTGAAAGAAGGAATTGTAGCACACGAGTGAGCCAGGACCTGCTTTATTGAATTTCATATAAATCCAGGGCTGATCTACACTGGGGGGGGCGAGAATCAATCTAAGATACGCAACTTCAGCTATGTGAATAGCGCAGTTGAAGTCGAAGTATCTTAGATCGATTTAACTCTCTTCAACGTCCGCGGCTCCCCCTGTCGACTCCGCTACCGCCGTTCGTGCTGGTGGAGTTCCGGAGTCGACGGGAGCGCTTTCGGGGATCGATAAATCGCGTCTAGTTGAGATGCGATATATCGATCCCCGAGAAATCGATCGCTACCCGCTGATACGGCGGGTAGTCTAGACGTACCCCCAGACACTGGCTTGTAATTTGGAACATGTCAGAAAAGCTGGACATGAAATATCCCCTGGTTAACGAGTCACCAGTAAGAGCTGTTATCTTTCTCTGAGGGGACCTTGTTGCCAGAACACATCCTTGAAACCAGAGCTTGCCCCCTCCCAAAGCCCATATCCCAAATCCCCTCAGATTGCAGGGATGCTCAGATTTGGAGCTAATCTATGTGATTTGGACACATCCTTGCCTCAAGTGTTAGGGGGTCGAAGCAAAGTACTGACCCAATTCCAAAATGCCTTCATCGGCCTCCGCACCTTCCATTTGGAAGCTCAGATAAGTGCTAGGGCTTTGTGGGGGGAGAGCAGAGGAACCCTTTGCCAGTGAGATTCAAGTGGGGAGGGCCTTCTGCCTTATAGAATCATAGAATATCAGGGTTGGAAGGGACCTCAGGAGGTGATCTAGTCCAACCCCCTGCTCAAAGCAGGACCAGTCCCCAACTAAATCATCCCAGCCAGGGCTTTGTCAAGCCGGGCCTTAAATGTCTCTAAGAATGGAGATTCCACCACCTCCCTAGGGAACCCATTCCAGTGCTTCACCACCCTCCTAGTGAAATAGTGTTTCCTAATCTCCAACCTAGACCTCCCCCCCACTGCAACACGAGATCATTGCTTCTTGTTCTGTCATCTGCCACCGCTAAGGACAGCCGAGCTCCATCCCCTTTGGAACCCCCCTTCAGGTAGCTGAAGGCTGCTATCAAATCTCCCCTCACTCTTCTCTTCTGCAGACTAAACAAGCCCAGTTCCCTCAGCCTCTCCTTGTAAGTCATGTGTCCCAGCCCCCTAATAATTTTTGTTGCCCTCTGCTGGACTCGCTCCAATTAGTCCACATCCCTTCTGTAGTGGGAGGCCCCAAACTGGACACAATACTCCTAATGTGGCCTCACTAGTGCTGAATAGAAGGGAATAATCACTTCCCTCAATCTGCCGGCAATGCTCCTACTAATGCAGCCCAATATGCCGTTAGCCTTCTTGGCAACAAGGGCACACTGCTGACTCATATCCAACTTCTCATCCACTGTAATCCCCAGGCCCTTTTCTGCAGAACTGCTGCTTAGCCAATCGGTCCCCAGCCTGTAGCAGTGCATGGGATTCTTCCGTCCTAAGTGCAGGACTCTGCACTTGTCCTTGTTGAACCTCATCAGGTTTCTTTTGGCCCAATCCTCTAATTTGTCTAGGTCACTCTGGATCCTATCCCTAACTTCCAGTATATCTACCTCTCCCCAAGCTTAGCGTCATCTGCGAACTTGCTGAGGTTGCAATCCATCCCATCATCCAGATCATTAATGAACAAAACCGGCCCCAGGACCGACCCCTGGGGCACTCCACTTGATACCAGCTGCCAACTAGACATGGAGCCATTGATCACTACCTGTTGAGCCCAACGATCTAGCCAGCTTTCTATCCACCTTATAGTCCATTCATCCAGCCCATACTTCTTTAACTTGCTGGCAAGAATACTGTGGGAGACAGTATCAAAAGCTTTAATAAAGTCAAGGTATATCATGCCCACTGCTTTCTTTAGGACCCTTTTTTACCTGAATAACTGGTATTTAAAGGGGTCACAGGGCAACGGTGAGTCAGACCTACAGCCAGGGAGTTACTGAATGGCTAATAGGTTGGTCAGGAGAAAGCTGGAATTGAGCCGAACTGTCCCAAAGAAGATCTTCCTAAAGTGCCCTTGTACTCTGAGAAGAGACTCTGGATAATTTGCACTGGAGACAGGCTGCAAGTTTGGGATCTGGATTTTAAACTCCTCAGAGTTCTGGGATGTCCAGGAAAGGTGGTAGGGCGGAGAGGGAGTTCATGGCTCAGCCCATTGTAAAGACACATTTTCAAAATTCTGCCCCAGGTTTGAGTGACAAGCACCCCCCAAATCCAAGGGTGTTTGGATCCAGGCCTATCTCTAATTCCCTCCCGCTAGGACTCTGGGTCAGGTTGGTGAAATTTACGTGGCAAAATGTTTCTAACCATCAGCAGTGCAAATTCATCCTGAGATCAGAAACTACTAGTACTAATTCTTAGTTCTTACAAAGCACTTCTGAGCTTTCAGAGCATTGTGCAAACATTAGCTAATGAATCAAGCTGTGTTGTTCCTCCTGCCCCAGCCCCAGTGAAAAAGGCTCTGAGATTAGCAATTTGCTGACACTTGGTGCTGATGACACCTGAGGGAAAGGAGAATCTGGCTCTGGAGCTGCGTCGTGTCAGCTGCGCTGACAAAAGTAAACACAGTCTGTGTTAGTCAAGTCAGCAGACAGGATTAGGAAACACACAGGACCAGACCCTGATCCCAGTCACACTGGAGTAAACCCAGATTAAATCCATTGAAGACACAGGTCTTATTCTGGATCGACGCTGACATAACTGGTTCATAAGACGCGAGCCTGTTGAGTAAAGTGCCAGTTTCAATCTCTTAGTGAAAATCTCCTCAGTGACATTGCTGTAAACCTATTGCCTAGGTTGGTATGGGCTGGCTCTGGATTGATACCCATTGACCCAGCAGCGTAATGTAGCCCACGTTTCTGCTCATCACCACAGGTTCAAGCTGGCACTGGAGTCTCATTAATACGCTGTAGCTTCATCTCCATCAACCCCAAATCAACAGGGCAATGTCCATCAGCTTGCAGGACTGTCCAAGTGCACTAAACTAACTGGGAGCCCCGCTGTGCTCGGTGCTGTACATATACATAATAAGGGACAGCGTTTCTGCAGCATTTCGTAGCACTCTGGTTCCCATGCGTCCTTAAGACGAGACAGTGCCGCGGAGTTAGGAAAGGTGTTTCCTCCCGTGATGGACAGAGAGAGGTCAGAGAAGGACCGTGGGCTAAGATTTCAGCTGAAAGGAACTTGCCCTCAAAACAAGAGCCAACATTCACTCAGAGACCTTGGGGAATGGCCGGGGGGAGGAGAGAGAATTCACAGGAAGAGCTGAGTTGTACATTATTCTGTGATCCCATTCACTGAAGTGGTTGGGGTCGGAAGGGTTCAGCTATACATTTACAGCAGCACCATTAAATGCCTGGATAAGTAACAGTCATTAAGTAGGTAAATTTAGATGCTGGGAAAATTAGGTAGCTGACTGTACCTTTGAACTCATCATTTGTTACTTTGGGGCAGGGATGGCTGGGACGGACAAATAACCCTCCATCTGTGGCAGCTCTTTGCAGTTGTTGACGAAGGAAAGGATCTCAGGATAATGCAGAGGCTCTGAGTTTGTGTAGATTCTTCCTGATGAAGTCACGTTCCCCAAACACTGCCAGGCTGTACCGTGAAACTTGCCTTTATGAAAATAAAGCCGTTGAAGTGCCTGGCTGGGCTACATTGGCACCTCTGCGCTTGTATTGCTCAACTCAAAAGCTCCCACAATGTCTTTTAAAGTGAACGAATGATGCCGAGAAAAGAGAAATACAGCTTAAGTTCATTGTTATAATGTGCTTGCTGGTATTCTCAGTGGGTCCCTGTGCACACTTGGCCTGAGTTTTCCATTTGTACAAGGAAAGGGGGCAAAAATAGCATTTCATGGGGAAATCTTCATTTCCCATCTGTTCTCTGTTTTGTTTGCTAAATTTGAGGGTGAGAACAAAACACCTAATTTGGGGGGTTCATAGAATCATAGAATCACAGAATCTCAGGGTTGGAAAGGACCTCAGGAGGTATCTAGTCCAACCCCCTGCTCAAAGCAGGACCAACCCCAACTAAATCATCCCAGCCAGGGCTTTGTCAAGCCAGGCCTTAAAAACCTCTATGGATGGAGATTCCACCACCTCCCTAGGGAACCCATTCCAGTTCTTCACCACCCTCCTAGTGAAATAGTGTTTCCTAATATCCAACCTAGACCTCCTGCAAATGCAACTTGAGACCATTGCTCCTTGTTCTGTCATCTGCCACCACTGAGAACAGTCTAGATCCATCCTCTTTGGAAGCCCCCTTCAGGTAGTTGAAGGCTGCTATCAAATCCCCCCTCACTCTTCTCTTCTGCAGACTAAACAAGCCCAGTTCCCTCAGCCTCTCCTCGTAAGCCATGTGCCCCAGCCCCCTAATCATTTTCTTGTCCTCCGCTTGACTCTCTCCAATTTGTCCACATCCCTTCTGTAGGGGGGAGACAAAAACTGGACACAATACTCCAGATGTGGCCTCACCAGTGCTGAACAGAGGGGAATAATCACTTCCCTCAATCTGCTGGGAGGGGGAGGGAATTTGCAAAGGCAAGGGACTATGTAATCATCTGTAATGATTCAATGGTTTCC
Source organism: Mauremys mutica (assembly GCF_020497125.1). Taxonomy (NCBI): domain Eukaryota; kingdom Metazoa; phylum Chordata; order Testudines; family Geoemydidae; genus Mauremys; species Mauremys mutica. Next base: position 10,773,555 of record NC_059096.1, read on the forward strand.
CAAGGAGATGCCAGGCCTGTATTAAGGAATCACATGGCTCCTTTCTGTCCAGCTCAGGGATGTTCTGCCCTCCTGAAAAAATAAGACATCTTAAAACAATTTTAAGGAGGAAACCGGCATCTTCACAGGCCGCCTCGTACAACTGAGGAGAAAGGACAATCACCAGTGCAGAAGAATTGGTTTTCAGAGCTGGAAAGCAGGTGTGAAGAGGGGCAGAAGCAGGCAGCAGCCATGGGTGGTCACAGAGCTGGAAATCAGATGAGAGGGGAGAGTGAGGAGGGAGGGAACCAACGCAGAAGTGGAGGAGGTGGTTGGGGGCTGAATGAAAAGCCAGCCACAATCCAGATAATGCCTCTTTAGACTCTGAGTTGCTGTCCCTGCCGCAAAGCCCCCGTTTTCAAACGAACTCAGCACTGGAGCTGTGCAGAGCATGGAAATGCCATTTCCTGGAGGATTTCAAGAGTCTGAAACCTGTTTTCGTTCTGCTTAGGAACAAAACTTGCACATTTCAAAAAAGAAAAGTCCAGGGGAAAATTGGGGTCAAATTGAAACGTTTCATTTTGGCAACATTGAAACATTTCCTTCACCTAAGACAGCCCCGTTTTGATTTAGACTTGATTCCATTAAATATAATGCAAAAATTGAACCAGTCCTTTTGAAAGGGAAAATTGAAACATTTCATCTTGAAATGTTAAAATATTGTTAGAATTTTTCCCCCTTTCTTCTCCCTCTGTAATGAAATTTAGACTCAATTGACAAGATTTTGAACTGTGGGTTGGCTTAGACGGGATTCCATTCTCCAGTGGAAAATGCTTCCATCCATGTTTTTCTGACCAGCGCTAGTGTCGCGTTCTTTCAAAAATTCCGATTTCAGGGCTTAAATGTCAAAGAAAGGAACCCGTTGGGGCCTTGTTCTGAGCAGAGCTGAGTGAGCTATACCTCCCTTTCCAAGACAGTCCCTTTCTCTGGGAGGTGACTGAGTTTCACACATTCATTTCAGAAAACTTTTGCTAGGAATAACTTCCATCCAACAGGTTAATTCCCAAATCCTTCACTAGTTGCTGCTTGCAACATGTGATTGACCGGAGCGGTCATGACATTGTTTCTGCCCCCAATTGGGTGACTGAAATTGTGTAAGTACTTCCTCATAGCTTGTTAGTTAACCTCTTGGTAATGAGTATGAATTTTCCCTCAACTCTAAGTGCCCGATTCTGTGAGGAACTGCTGCTGAAGTTGATGAGAGGTGAAAATGCTCAGTATCTTACAGGACTGAAGCCTAAGAAAGGAATGAAAATAGCATGTGGCGACAGCATGAGAATCTCTGGTAGATCTCCCTTTGCACCATGCACAGCACTCTGGGGCACTTCACAGCTCACTCCCATCCAGAAGAATTTGGGGTCTCTTGCTTCTGGCTCTATCCATGCTCATGGCTCAGCCTCCCCTGATTCCCACACTGCTTTCCAAACAGCCTGTAACTTCAACGTGTGTCCCTTCCCCTGCATTCTCTCTCTGCATAACCCACCTGCCCATATGGCTTGCCTGGAAGTAACCATCTGCCGCGTATTCTGTAAGCTGATCTGGAGGCTGAAAATGGTCCATTTTTAGACACAAATGGGAGAGGCTGATCAATCACTATCTCAATCATCTCGCTTAGCTGCATGAATGAGAGGTGCTGCATGTGTGTACGCAGACACGGGGTGATTGTGTTTCTCACTGTTATCTTTAAGCATAAGCTACAGACTATGGATCTCTGCAGGCCCATATTGGCTTCTGATCCATTTTGTCTCCATCTCTCATCCTATCAGCAGGGGCTAACCCAGGTTTGGATGAACCTTAAGCACCCACAGAGATTTGTATCTGAGCAGCATTGTGAAATCCAGGGTTTGCCATCTTCAAGGTGCTTTCAGTGCCAGAGGAGCTGGCATGGCAGGTGCTCTCAGTCACCACAGAGGGACACAGGCCAGACCAGGAGGACACGGGCCAAGTCTCCTGAGGTGCACACTTTTTATAGGGCTGATGGAGCAGTTTTCTGTTGGTAAATGTGGTTTCATCAACATTAAAACATTTTGCAGGAATGTGGAGAGACCAGGTGGGTGAGGTAATGTCTTATTGGACCAACTTCTCAGGGTGAGAGAGACGAGCTTACACAGAGATCTTCTTCAGGGCTGGGAAAGCAGAGTATATTTTTCTGAGTACGTTTCTTAGCACACGGACAGTTTTATGTCAGGTGCACTGTGGCTATCCCGACAGAATCCATTACCCCAGCTGGCTGCTATTTCTATTGGCTGTCCAATGGCAGGGATCCAGCCATTGGCTTCTTGGTTCAGCTGGGACGGTAGATACAGAATGAGGTCCAGGGCTTATGGGGTTGTGGGTGAAGATTGTGGTCATTACTTGCCATAGAACACGTGCACAAAGGTGCCAGGTGGAGGGTGCAGAAACTGGGCCTTGTTGCAACAATGGGGAAGGAGCAGAGACTGTGGGATTCTGGAGGAGGGTGTTGGAATCCCCCCACCAGCCCTGTAGATCTGGGGAGATCCATGCAGACAGTTTGCCATGGTGCACTCCATCCTAGCCCACGTGGAATGGGCTCAGGCTGCCTTTGGCTCCATGTCCCTCCTCCCTCACCACCCAGGGAGAATCATAGAATACCAGGGTTGGAAAGGACCTCAGGAGGTATCTAGTCCAACCCCCTGCTCAAAGCAGGACCAACCTCAACTTAATCATCCCAGCCAGGGCTTTGTCAAGCCTGACCTTAAAAACCTCTAAGGAAGGAAATTCCACCACCTCCCTAGGGAACCCATTCCAGTGCTTCATCCTCCTCCTAGTGAAAAAGTTTTTCCTAATATCCAACCTAGACCTCCCCCACTGCAACTTGAGACCACTGAGAACAGTCTAGATCCATCCTCTTTGGAACCCCCTTTCAGGTAGTTGAAAGCAGCTATCAAATCCCCCCTCATTCTTCTCTTTTGCAGAATAAATAAGCCCAGTTCCCTCAGCCTCTCCTTGTAAGTCATGTGCTCCAGCCCCCTAATTATTTTTGTTGCCCTCCGCTGGACTCTTTCCATTTTTTCCGCATCCTTCTTGTAGTGTGGGGCCCAAAGCTGGACACAGTACTCCAGATGAGTGGAGGTGTAGCTGTGGCTGCATTAAGCACTTCACTTGCAGGCCAGTGTCCTAAACACAGGCTCTTTCCTAGCACCGACCCGTCTCTGGCCAACTCTCCCTCTACAAACACACGTAGGGTAATATCAGACACACAGATGCAAAGGAGCTGTGGGGCCGGCTCACCTCTGCCATGCTCGGCCCAAATCGGATTCTCTGAATGGGACTGAGCGTCAGCAGCAACCCGCCTAGCGATCCTCGATCCGAGGTAGCCTTTAAATAACGCCAAGCCCCTCTCGAGATTGGGGACCGGCCTTAATGAAAGAAACCCAGGAGTTCAGCCAGCCCAGCCGCTGAGATGTCAGACTCAATGAAATCAGGTCCTGCTGGCTCTATGGCCGCCACTTAATTACCACCCACTGCAGCATGCGGAGCAAAGTCCATCTGTCCAGCATGTCCACAGTGCATGCTGCAGAGAAAAACCTTCCTCACAATCTCCTTGTGGGGCAAAGCCATTTTCCTGGGGAGGTTTAACTCCCCAAGCAATTACTCATTTAAGTGGGATTACTTCAGTGCTCACGGGCTCTGCTCAGGTTTCAGCTGAGAAAGGCTTGAATAATTTAGAGGCGGGAGCGTTTGGGGTAATTTTATTTGATCTCTATTTTTTCTCCCTATATAACAACTGTGTACAACTTAACTCTATTCCTCCTTTCCTTTACGGTACAGAAATTGCTCTTTCACTAGAAGAAATATCTGTCATTTTGTCTCTGCTGTGTCAATATTGTGACAAAAGTTCCTCCTCTACCTTGGTGGGTCCTGCGCTTATTGGCAGATTTGCTCACCTCAGTGATCTTCCCCACAGTCTGGGTCAACTTCTCCTGTGTCTGATCAGGAGTTGGGAGGTTTGGGGGGAACCCAGGCCCGCCCTCTACTCTGGGTTCCAGCCCAGGGCCCTGTGGATTGCAGCTGTCTATAGTGCCTCCTGTAACAGCTGCATGACAGCTACACCTCCCTGGGCTACTTCCCCTTGGCCTCCTCCAAACACCTTCTGTATCCTCACCACAGGACCTTCCTCTTGGTGTCTGATAACACTTGTACTCCTCAGTCCTCCAGCAGCACGTCCTCTCCCTCCCAGCTCCTTGCGCCTCTTGCTCCCAGCTCCTCACACGCACTTCCTCTCCTCTGGCTCCTCCTCGCCTGACTGGAGTGAGCTCCTTTTTAAACCCAGGTGCCCTGATTAGCCTGCCTTGATTGGCTGCAGGGGATCTAATCAGCCTGTCGGCCTGAATTGGTTCTAGCAGGTTCCTGATTATTCTAGAGCAGCCCCTGCTCTGGTCACTCTGGGAACAGAAAACTACTCAGCCAGTGACCAGTCTATTTGCCCTCTGCCAGACTCCTGCACCCCACCGCTCTGGGTCTGTCACAGTACATATAGAGAGAGACATTTGCTAGAAGCTGGGAATGAGCAACAGGAGATGGATCACTTGATGATACCTGGTGTGTTCATTCCCTCTGGGGCACCTGGCATTGGCCACTGTCAGCAGACAGGATACTGGGCTGGTTGGACCTTTGGTCTGACCCAGTAGGGCCGTTCTTATGTTCTTATTTGTACAATGAAGCTCCCTTGGAGACCTAGTTTGTGAACAAGATAATGAGGATGGACTATGCTGCCCACTTTTCCCCTTTGGGGGGGTTCTTAAGAGGAGACTTTTTGAAAAACGTTCCGTTCTCCGGCCCCGCCTTGCCTCCCAGCTCATCTTGTCTCAGCTTCTCTTCCCTTGCCAAAAATAGGAGGAGCAGAGCAGACGAAAGGACTTGCTTCCTGAGACGAAGGCCACTGGGCCTTGCTCTCGTGCAAAGAACTTTGTTTTTCACGTGTGAGTCCTGAAAATCATATCCCGACACCCTGTCCTCGGCCCACCCGTGGGGATACCTGATGGCCAGCACTGCAAAAGTACGTAAGGTCCTGTTCTGTTCCCTTCCTTTCGTGTCTCTTTTCCCCCACCCCCAGCTTTCTCCCAGCCTCTCTCTCATTCTCTCGGCTTTTCATCAGCTCCTGAAATCAACGGCAGGGCAAGATGAAATAACCACAGCCTTGCTGAGACCTTAAGAGCCCCTTTCTGCCAAAAGGGCTCCCCCCTACACACGGCTGTCAGAATATTTAGGCAGTGTCTTGTACGATCACTGGTGGCACATTGGTCATTAATATTGTTGCGGGAGGCATGTGTGATTGGTGGAGGATGGCCAGGTGCCCGGTTTTCGACCCAAAAGTCCAGTCAAAAAGGGGGCCTGATAGCGTCCGGTCAGATCTACTGACCGGATGCCCGAAGTCCGGTTACTAAGAGCAGGTGAGGCACAGGGTCATCTCCTGCTCCAGCCACTAATCAGCCAGAGCCTCCTCCTACTTTTGTTGGGCAGCTGCAGCTCCCAGCCTCGGTTCCACAGGCAAGTCCCTCCTGATTTGGGCGATGGAGGACTGGAGGGGCAAAGCAGTGAGGGACGGGGGGAGAAGAGGAATGGAAGGGGGCAGGGCCTCAGAAGCGGGGGCGGGGGCTCTGAGGAAGAGGCAGGACAGGGGAGGTTCTGGCACTCCTGCTGGTGTGTCCAGTTTTTAAAATATTACCCAGCTGGCAACCCTACGTCGGTGCGTGAAGAGTTATGTATGTGGGCTGGAAATACGTTCCTGCAATATGCTGAGTTCAGGCCACCTGAGCAGAGCAGATAAATGGATTTGTCCTAGACAAAGGACTGTGGGTTCGCCAGTCTGCCAGGTCAAGCCAGCGACAATGAAAGTACATTTAACTCTCAGGTAAACAAGGAAACCAAAACACTCGAGAGCACTAATCCACAAGAGGATGAGGGAGACAGCATAGGGTCTGCAAACCAGCAGGGGTGAGGAACTTTAGGTTCATGAATCAAAGAATATCTCTCAAGGGCCTTATGGGCTACAAAAGGGAAGTTTGTTGCATAATCCTTTGTTATCCATCGCTTAGGGGACAGGGATCAGCACCCTCTGGTTCTGTGTCTGGTCGCCCCTCCCGCCTGAACGGCCCGAGATGCTGGTAGTTTGCTGTGAGTGAGAAAGCGGCGTAGGCACAGATTGTAACTTGCTAAAATTTAGTTTTAGTCACTAGAAAGTGGGAGATTTTGTGTTTGGTTTGTAACCAGACCCCCACCCCTCTCTCTCTCTCTTCCCCCGTCCCCCTTGCTTAGTATCACTTAACTCTGTGTGCTTCATTAATGAACTTATGCTTAGTTTTGCTACAACCCATCTCCGTGAAATCATGGGGGTATCCCCAGCTGAGCCAGCAGGCTGGTGGGTGCTCTGTCTCTTTGGAGACAGCGGTTTTGGTTAATTTCTGTGAGCAGCTGGTGAGAGGGACAGGACGCTGCAGAGAGACGTCTCCGGGGTCACTGCTATTACCTCCAAGGCAAGGTTTAGGCTGGCAGATTCGGCTAGTGAGGTGCACAGACTGGCGTGGCAGGGAGCTGACACCCCGTTTAAGCTCCAGCAAAGCTGACTCTTGCTGCAGCAGAGGGGTCATGCAGCATCTTACAGTGCCGGGCTCCCTGAGGAGACCGTCACACCTGCCTTGTCTTGTCTTAAAAAAAAAAAAGTCCAACCAGATGATGTCCCTGTGTGGAATGTGAGCCAGGGCCCAAGCAACAGGTGCTGTGGTCGGCCTGCCAGCCAACGTATCTATTCGTAACCGATCAGCCATCGAATCGTCTAAAGCAGGGGTTCTCGACCTTTTTGGTTTTAGATCCCTCTCTCCCCCAACATGCTATAAAAATTCTACAGCCCACCTGTACCATTACAACTGTCTTTCTGCATAGCCAGTAGATTAAAATCTCGGGTCGACGTTACGGGGTAGCAAGCGGGGCAATTGCCCAGGGCCCCGCACTACAGTGGGCCCTGCAAAGCTAACTTGTTCCGGCTTCGGCTTCAGCCCCGGGGGCTGGGGCTGGGGATTTGGCTTTCCGCCCTGGTCCCTCGTGACTCTAACGCTGGCTCTGCTCTCTGGTTTATTTTGATGGCCTCTAGGGGTCCCCGACCCTTGGCTGAGAACCGCTGTTCTAAAGACGTTAACAAAAGCCGTATTTGCTCCATCTCCTCTATCCTATCTGGCCTCCACCTTGCATCTGTCTGTTGTTAGAACCAGTAGACGTGAATACCCTTTACACGTCTGAAGTGAAAGTAAAATTCACCCTTTCCTTTTCCTCGAATGAGTGTTGTTCTGAAAATCGGCTCTAATACAGGGGTTGTCAATCTCGGGACCCCCTCAGAGGGCCATGGGGTTATTACGGGGGAGTGACGAGCTGTCAGCCTCCACCCTAAGCCCCGCTTTGGCTCCAGCATTGATAATGGTGTTAAATATATTTAAAAGTGTTTTTAATTTATAAAGGGGGTTGCACTCAGAGGCTATGTGAAAAGGGTCACCGGTACGAAAGTTTGAGAACCACAGCTCTAATATCTTTCCTCCCAAAGGAGAAAAACTTTACAGGTTTTAATTGTTTGTTACATAATCACTCATTTCAGTTTCACTCTAAAGGCTCATTTTAATTCCTTGTTCCTATGTTTCATCCACAAACTTTCAACTGTAAAATGACTGTTTCTGGGTGTTTGCCAAAACCACAAAAATCGAGTAAACCAAAATCTCTATTTAAAAACAAGCAAAGCAGGAACCAAACCTATTTAACACTGTTTAATGTTAGGCAATGAAGAGTCGATTACACAGTAATCTCTTCTGACCTTTAAGAGCAATACAATAATTCTCATGGTGCAGAGTGAGCTGCCTCCTAGCAACACTGTCGAAATGTAGATAGATAAAATCCTGCTTTAGTCTTTAGTCTATGCGATTGTTTCCCCCTACAATTGGCCTCCGTGGCTGATATCCGTGACTTACTAATAGCTATAGGGGTACTACTTAGCTCAAGTGACAGAGGCCTGTGTGTTTGATGCTATAAGTCCGAGGTGGCAAACCGTGGTGTCCCTGTGTGTTATTACATTCACTTCTGAGGCTTTGAGTCAGCCCTTCATGGGGATGGGGATTTGGGTTTGAAATCCTCTGATTTTAGGATGTCCTGCTTAAAACAATCGGGTGGCATATGGGCACAATGGTGCCCCCTGCTGGTTGGAATTTGACCTGCTCAAGTGATTGGCCTTGGGTAGCATGGAGAGATTCTTTTGCCAAGTGGCAGAGGTCTGTGAATCTGGAGCTGAACATCCTGATGGCACCTCCATTCTCAGAGCTCACGTTCCTTTCACGCCCCGGCTCGGTGGAGGATGGGGAACGCCGTGGGAGCAGCATGCTCGGCTTCTCAAGTTGCCTGCAGTGGAGGGTTAAGGTGTTTCCAATGTGCCCGTAACAAAGAGGTCTGGACTGCTCCCTGCGGACACTGAGAGGCTCCTTTTCAGCCTGGCCGGGCATGTGATTGTTCGGCTGCTGACTCGAGTCAAGGATTTGCGCGCACACATGGCTAGATAGATTCTGCACAGCTGTCTACTGCTATGGCCCGGCTGGGTGGCTCGTCTTCACCGCACAGCTTGCTGCGTTTTAGTGCTGCCACATGTAAAGTACCAGCTATAAGGTGCTTGGAAGGCCCTTAGGGAGGCAAAGTACTAGACAAGTGTGAGATATTTTCATGCCTGCAAAGTGTTAGCCTCATAAATGCATACAGAGAGCTTTAAATAGCTCTCCTTTGATTCCAACTTGCCCAAAGGTTTGAATTCTTTCTTCACTCTGTGATGCTTGCATTGCTTACTGCAACTAATTTCAATACAGTCCTGGTCCTTGAAAAAAACAAAATCACTCCCTTCCTGCCAAATAGGAGGCATTTTTGGTCTCCAGGGAAGTCTCTTTCCCCTAAAATTTGGCCCATGTACATTACACCAAGATGGCGTGTTGTCTGTTTGCAGCTTGATTGCTTGCTTCTTATGAACAGACCCTTGGTCTGGTACCAGGTGACTGTTGAGAACAAAGATGTTGTCCAAATGATAAAACAGAAGGTGCAAGGCCAGTGTTTCTGCAAGGAGCATCTCTGTATAAATAGTGTCACGTATTGGGGGTAGCTGTGTTAGTTGTATCCACAGAAACAACAAGGAATCCGGTGGCACCTTAAAGACTAACAGATTTATTTGGGCATAAGCTTTCGTGGGTAAAAAACCTCACTTCTTCATTAGTCTTTAAGGTGCCACCAAACTCCTTGTTGGTTCTCTGTATAAATAGAAATCCAGGCAGTTTCTTTCTTAGACCTCATCTACACACTAAATGTGCATCCATCTAACCAACTCAGGGCAGAAACCAATATGATTAAGTCAATGCAATCCCTTTGCAGACACTCTTAAATTGTGTTGGGAGTACCTTACACAGATTTAGCTTAACTCGATTCCTTATTAGCGCTGGACAGGAAACAGTTTTCCCATTCCAAGATTATTATTTTTCTTTTAGATTTTTAAAAACTTTTCTCATCCTGAATCGGGATGAAAAATCAAAATCTCAAACTTTTGTGAACTGACCCTGAAAATCCACATGCCTGAGAGACGTATTTAAGGCTACCTAATCCCAAGGTAGACAGTGCTAGGTCAATGGAAGAATTCTCGCTTCAACCTAGCTATCACCTCTCGGGGTGGTGGATTAACTGTAACGGCTGGTAGCTATAATGAGTGTCTACACTGACACACTATAAAGGTACCATTTTAAGCATAGATATCGCCTGAGTCTAATTAGCTTAAATTTCTAGTTGAAAAGCTGTTTAGATTCGGAAAATCAGAATTTTTGTTTCATAATGTCAAAATGGAATGTTTTGAGAATTCTGATTTTTTTCCCCCAAAAAATTGTTGAGTCGAGAAATTTGTCAGAACAGAACCTTCCCTGCAAAAAGTTTTGGTTTTGATGAATCAGCATTTCTGGAAAAAAGGTTTTGTCAGAAATTCCTGTCCAGATCTATTCATTACACATTCTAAGTAAGTTCCTTATCTGAGCAGAACTAGAGAACGCATCGGCCCGTACTTCAGAGCTGATTCTGTGACTTTGTTCTGAACTTCAAAACAGGAGACTCAGGAAATATTTTTGTTTAACCTTATACTAAAATGAGATAGTGAAAAATGTGAATCTCATTCCTTGATAAAACAATCCCCAGATAAGGGCGGCCTGCTTAGATAGCTTAATTAAAAGATTAGGTTGAAGATTGCACTGGAATATTAGAGTGCAGATTGCTGTAGTGCTGAAACACATGACTAGCTGACTACAGGTACTGTACTTTCAAAGGCCGGACAATAATGAGTTGTACCGAGAAGGTACATCAGGTATTCCTGCTAATAAGACAAAAACTGGAAGACATCTAGTGAATTTGAAAAGAAGCAAATTTAAAACTGATGAAAGCACAATACTTCCATACGCAATGCATAATCACGTTGTGCAACTCACTGCCACAAGGTATCATTGAGGCCAATAGGTTAATAGGATACAAAAATAGGATAAGGAGAACATCCACACGTATATTAGACTGGATAAAGAGAGGAAGGCTGGACCAGTGGTTAGGGCACTAACCTATGACTTGGGAGCCTAGGAGCAAACTTCCTGTGTGACCTGGGACAAATCACCTGGTCTTTCTGTACCTTAGTTTCCCATCTGTAACTAGATGTGACAGCGTAAAGCAAACAAACCCCGGTTGTCGTCAGGTGGGATCGAACCGGAGACCTCGGGAGCTTAGTGCATGAGCCTTTACAGCATGAGCTAAAAGCCAACGGCCTGTTAGCTAAGGCTGTAGAGCAGACTTATTAATCTCTCTAAGTGGTCTCGATGCCACTAGATGGGACAGAACCCTGCACCCGCAAAGCGTGTGGGTTACAACAGCGCTGCACTTCCTCACAGAGGTGTATGAGGAGAAATGCAGTAAAGTAGTTATGCTACATATTCCTAGTTTCAGATACCAGAATGATACATTCATACAACTAGGATGCACACACTGTCATGGAGTGTGGGGGAGTCAGGGCCATGCACCCCCGACTTCCTGCGATTCACCGTGACTCTCAGCCAGCCAGTAAAACAGAAGGTTTATTAGACGACAGGAACACAGTCCAAGACAGAGTTTGTAGGTACAGACAATAGGACCCTCTACCTCCCCAGTCAGGTCCATTTTGGGGGGCAGGGAGCTTAGACCTCAGCCCTGGGGCTCCCTCCTTTTCCCGAGCCAGCTCCAAACTGAAACCCCCTCCAGCCCCTTTGTCTCTTTCCTGGGCCAGGAGGTCACCTGATCTCTTTGTCTCCAACACCTTCAGTTGGCACCTTTGCAGGGGAGGGGCCCAGACCATCAGTTGCCAGGAGACAGGGTGTCGGCCATTCTCTGTGCAGACACCATCACACTGGCCCTCTAGGATTCTGCCACAATCACACACCCTTATCCCACCACCTAGATACTTAAGAAAGGCATAGAGGAACCTGAGGCACCCACACGGTATTCAGAGAAAACATTACGAACATTCCCACTTCATCACACACACCCAGTAGATTATAAACTTTGTGATTGATACCTTACAAGAGATCTTTTGCATAAAGCATATTCCAGTTATATCATATTTGCACTCATAAACATATTTCCATAGAGCATTACGTAGTGCAATGTCACAATGTTCACAGGTCAGTTAGTTGTTATGATGCTGTTGCACCTCTAAAATATTTATTTTATTTTATTCTGCCAAATATGTGGCAATGTTTTAAATGCAGGCACCGTTTCTCATTGTTTTGTAGTAATCATACCACTCGCACACAGAGCTTTCCTTCTCCATAGCACTTTATGACGGTGGGTCAGTATTATGATCTCCATTTTATAGAAGGGGAAACTGAGGCAGAGAACAGTGAAATGGCAAGATCACCCAGCAGGCCTGGGGCAAAGCTAGGAATAAAAGTCACTCCTGATTCACACTCCAGTGCAGGGCTGCCCACAGGATTCAGGGGGCCTGGGGCAAAGCAATTTCGGGGGCCCCTTCCATGAAAAAAAATTGCCCCACTTGCCCCACCTCTCCCCCCGCGGGCAGCCCTGATCCAGTGCTCCCTCCTCTAAATGCTGCTGCCTCCCAAGTCATTTCTAATGACCAGGAAATGATTCTATAAATTGCTTTTCCCTAATTGTCATATACCTTAGATATGGTACTGTTACACCTTTATTTCCTGTGTACTGTGCCTTTAAATCGCTAAGGAATGTACTTTCTGCAGGGCCAGGCAGCCAGTTTCATAGTCACTTTAGTGCAGGCTGTCAGAGGAGACAAACGTATACCTCTGTCTCTGCCATGGAGACTTTTGTTCTTTCTCGGTTATTGTTTTCTTACTCTAAAATAAAGGTCATGTGGACTGAAAGTACCTGCTCTGGTGAAATGACTCCTCTAATTATACTAATAACATAAAGACTCATGCTAAGCTCCAATACTACTAATTACAGGTGGCCGGGTACTGCAGCGATAAGAATGAAATAAATGGCTGGAAGGAGAAAGGGTTTGCAGAGATATGTACAAATGTTACGCGCTCGCCTTTGCCAAGCGCTCTTTGCAGCAGGTTTTGAAGAAGTGTTTAAAAATGTTCTGCGCACAGTGGCACAACATGTCACAACACATCTGAGAAGAAGCGATTTTAAATGGCCGTTGTAATTAACTATTTATTCATTATTATTCAATTATTTACACATGGCACATTATTGGAAGCCTGGCCGGCTTTTCTATAGGAGACAGCCTGGTATGTTTCACAGTCCCTATGGCTGTGTTAAGACACAGCCCGAATGCTTTCACTTCTCCTGGAGCGAACACAGCATGAGTCGGGCGGTTGGCAATGCAGTTACCCAGAAGTGCTGCTGCTCCTTACACCACAAAAGATTTACACCCACAAACTGTGGCCCCTGGCTATAGCCCTCCATTTCACATGCTCTTTATAACAAAATCAAAGACAGTATTGCCCGAAGGCTGCATGGAATTGCATCTCCGGGGTGAGTCACGGCAGCGTTGAATTATTCTGTTCATTGTATACACACCGAGAAATTAGGTACAAAACAGAAATGCTCGTGCTGGAAGGTTGCAAAATGGCATACCTTTATGTCTTAGAATTCAGAACAATAACAAACAAGAACTTCAAAATGCAGAGAGAGAGAAAACAGGCTGCTCCCTAAAACAGAGAGGCACAGCTCACCACACTTTACCTTAAGCTGCCTCTTTTCATTCTGAGTCTCCTTGCACACTTTCCTACAGAGCCCTTAGCCTGCAAGCAGAAACAGGAACACCTTTCCTCCACTCTTAAATGATAGCTTGCAATCTCAACACAGTCCTCAAAACACCATAGGGACCCATTGGGTAAATTCAGCCCTGCTGTAAGGAGGTATAGTTCACTTGACATAGGTGGAGTTGCTTCCACTTAACTTAGGCTTTGTCAACACTTATGTTGGCAAAACTTTTGTCAGTCGGGGATGTGAAAAAACACACCCCTGATTGACATACGTTTCGCTGACAAAAGTGCTGGTGTGGACAGTGCTGTGTCGGCGGGAGATGCTCTCCCCCCGACATAGCTATGGACTCTCGTTTGGGGTGGTTTAATAATGCCAGCGGGAGGGCTCTCTCCCATCAGCATAAAGTGACTACACAGGAGACTTTACAGAAGCAGATTTGCATCGGTTCAGCTGTGCCATTGTAAGATCTGCAGTGTAGACGTAATCTTAGTGTTTATCCTGACCCAGTCTTTCTATTCCCTTAGGAAGGGGGGAAATCACAGATCATGAAAAATCAGCTGCTATTCCAACTTCTTTGGGGGAGCTGGGGAATCATAGAATATTAGGGTTGGAAGGGACCTCAGGAGGTCATCTAGTCCAACCCCCTGCTCAAAGCAGGACCAATCCCCAGACAGATTTTTATCCCAGTTCCCTAAATGGCCCCCTCAAGGATTGAGCTCACAATACTGGGTTTAGTAGGCCAATGCTCAAACCACAGCCATAGGCCTCCCAGAAATGCCTGGACAGTAGTAACCAAACATCCAGCCACTCTTGTTTTGCCTCTGTGAGAAAACACGACAGTGACACATTAGCATGCGAGTCTTCAGGAGAGGATTTATAGCCTCCATTAAAGACATTAATTGTGATTTAGTCATTTAAAAGACCCTAGAATGAGGATCGATGATTGATTGTCTGCAATTACGAGGTAGTCATTGGAGCAGCACTTATTCCCAGGAGGCCATGCCACAGGCAGAACCTGCTGAGACGCAAGGGAAGATGCTGCTGGGGATGGAGTCTAACTTTCCGGATGAGCTCCAGCAGGACAGGGATGGCTGGTGTGTGTGAATCCATCTCTCAGGCACGCTCCGTGAATCGCAGTGAGAGGAATTAGATCAGCAAACAAGAGAGAGGTCCCAGAATGAGAGCATTATGGAACCTCATTCAAAAGGATGAAATGCTTCTCACATAGTTACCGCAGCTTCCTGCAGAGGGTTTCTGATAACACTCAGCTTGTGTGGGTTCTGTTTCTCAACTGCCGTCAGTGCACGCATTTGTCTCCTTCTCCTTACATATCGTTAAAAATTCTCACTGGCACAATCGGTATTGTCAGCAAGTGTCGTCTTTATGGGGTTGTAACCCTCATGCAGCTCGTAAACCTAGCGCTGAACAAAAATCAGAATCCCTGGGCCGTGGGAATTGCCAATATTTTAACATTTGTTTGTCACTGAACTGGGATGACAAGTTGAATTTTCGTGAAGCAAAAAAATTCTGAAAATATTTGCCTGGCAAATGTGTAAACATCTTGAGGCAATTCCCCAAGTTTGTCCCTATGGCCAGGGTCCCTGGCTGAACTACATCTCCCATGATGCTTTGCAGTCATGCGACTCCCATGCTGCACCACACTGCTTGATCAGAAGGGAGACAGCCGTGCATCATGCTACATATAGTCCAGCCTAGGAGCTTGGCCTTCAATGACTATTAGCCAGGATGGCAGGGATGGTGTCCCTGGCCTCTGTTTGCCAGAAGCGTGGAATGAGCTGCAGGGGATGGATCACTTGATGACTACCTGGTATGTTCATTCCCTCTGGGGCACCTGGCATTGGCCACTGTTGGAAGACAGGACACTGGACTAGATGGACCTTTGGTCTGACCTAGTATGGCCATTCTTATGTTCTTAATCATAGAATCATAGAACTTAAGATCAGAAGGGACCATTATGATCATCTAGTCTGACCTCCCGCAAAATGCAGGCCACAAAAGCTGACCCACCCACTCCTGAAATAATTCTCTCCCTTGACTCAGCTGTTGAAGTCCCCAAATCCTGATTTAAAGACTTCAAGTAGCAGATAATCCTCCAGCAAGCAACCCCTGCCCCATGCTGCGGAGGAAGGCGAAAAACCTCCAGGGCCACTGCCAATCTACCCTGGAGGAAAATTCCTTCCCGACCCCAAATATGACGATCAGCTGAACCCCGAGCATACGGGCAAGACTCTCCAGCCAGACACTCGGGAAAAAGACTTTCAATATCCCAACATTGACCCTCGGTACTAATTACCAGTGACGGCACGTTATTGACCTATTGACTAAATCGCGTTTAGTCGGGGTCAGGAAGCAACCGAACTACACTTCCAGGAGCCATCATGGCACCATTGCAAGATCCATTTAACACTGAAGTGACCTGAAACATTTTTTTTTCTATTCTCCCAATGGAAACTCAAAAATGTTCAACATATTTTTCCTGTGGAAAAAATTTCAATTTTGCGGAAACTACGATTTCCATCAAAAAATTATGTTGATGATGTCATGGACTGTACAGATCCCCAGCTGTCCCAGCTGCTAAAGGGTGAACAGGGAGATCTGCCTCTTCAGCTGTAGCTGATGGGTGTAGGGTGACCAGATAGCAAATACGAAAAATCGGGACAGAGTGTAGGGAGCAATAGGCACCTATACAAGAAAAGTCCCCAAATATCGGGACTGTCCATATAAAATTGGGACATCTGGTCACCCTAGATGGGTGAGAAAGAGACTGTAGGGCAGGAAGGAAGGACAGCTGCCAGGGAGCCTGAGGACCACTGAGAGCTGGCTCCTTCAGCCACAGAGTGGCGGGAAGCCACCCACGTAACTGGACCTCTAGAAGAAGAGGATCACAGTGCATGAGTCTGAGAAACAGCTTTTCAGAGAGGCATGGTAGGATGTAGCCTGGGGAAGCAGCAAGGAATTGGGAGAGGCTGGTTCCAGCTGCTTCATAGAAGGTTCCTGGGTTGGAACAGAGCGAGGTGGGCAGACCCAACATCGGGGTTATTAAGGCCTGTGGAGCAAAGGGGTCTGACACCCAAGAGACTGTTGATCCTTCGCTAGGTTTACCAGCCTCTGGTTCACTAGTCTCTTTACGGCCCCAAGAGGGGAAAAATCTATTAAAATTCTGGCCAGTCAGAGCAAGGAACACCAGAAATGGGGCTAAATGGCAACTGGCCAAAAGGGGGAAACTGAGGCAGACTTGTCATCACACCTGCTCAGCTGCAGGGGTGTGAGGCGCCAGTGGCTGGTAATTCCTGGCTTGTCCACTTAAGCTCTCAGAAGGCTCAAGACTGTAATAAACGGAGCATGTCCATTGCAGGATAGCATCGTAACATTTTTGCCGTAGGAAAGCATGTTGAGGGTACCTCAAGTCTTAATTTAAGACCGTGTAGATGTAAGCCTTACTATCCCCAGCAATGCATAGACACGTACGTGTCCAATATAAGCCAACCCCTCCTTTCCATCGAGGATCCTCCAATGTGCTTTGAGCTCATCAGGCACAAATGCATCCAGCAGAGTTTAAGATGAAGCTCCAGAGGCTGAAGATGCAACCAAGGGACCACCAATGTGGAAGTCAAAGTCAAGGCCTGCTCATCTTAATAGCACGGCTGCAAGACCCTCCGATGGTCAAGACCTTCCTGCCAATAATAAAGACAAGCAAACACTGGCATGACAATAAACCAACTAACCAACTCTAAGTAGCATCTCTGAGGGCCTTAGAGGTGAAAAGCAGAATCACTATAAAGTCCTCATGGTCACTCTTCTGAGGCCGATAGCACCATGTTCAGAATTCCTAGGGTGGTTCCTGTATGCGTAAGACAGATACACAAATGGGCCTGACATGCCCTGTCCAGTTGCAAGTGTCTGACCGCTAAGGGTGTGATACAACTGTCTCATAGTAGAAAGTTTATCAGGTGAGAACTGGAGACAGGAGAACTTCAAAAGTTCTGGAGGGTCAGTTCAAATAAGCACCCAGACTGCACATCTTTGATCTGGGGATCAGGGGGAAGATCTCACATTCAGGGGCGGCTCTAGACATTTCACCGCCCCAAGCAGGGTGGCATGCCACGGGGGGCGCTCTGCCGGTCGCTGGTCCCACGGCTCCGGTGGACCTCCCGCAGGCGTGCCTTCGGACGGTCCGCCGGTCCCGCAGCTCCACCGAAGCCGCGCGGGACCAGCGGACCCTCTGCAGGCACGCCTGCGGGAGGTCTACCGGAGCCGCCTGCCGCCCTCCCGGGGACCGGCAGAGCGCCTTCCGCGGCATGCCGCCCCAAGCACGCGCTTGGCGTGCTGGGGTCTGGAGCCGCCCCTGCTCACATTACTGGACTTCCTGGTGAGAGTTTCAAGCTGGGTAGAAACACCACAATAACTTAGGTGTCTCAAGCTGGGACCCAGAATCAGTGGCCTACAGTTTATTTACTAACCAAACATTTACAATCCACCAAAACAAAAGGGTTGGGTTGGATTCAGGTTTTGGGGCAAAAGTTTGCCCCTTGGTCACAGGGTCTTGGATCCTGCTATGCAAGTTACCGCCTCTGACTTCCAGGGGCAGATCCTCAGCTGTGAACAGCGGCACCCGCAGACGAACACACATTACGGACCGCGCACACCCTTGGCAGCGGCAGGGGCCATGGGGTCAATCTCAATGGGGACAGTGGGCAGTGGGGCAGCCAACCCTGCTCCTCTCTGCTGCCGTGGGGCTGGCTCCTTCACTAGCCCCCCTCCCTCATGTGCCTGCCTGATCTTGCCCCACTTCCAGTAGCTCGTGACCCCTCCCAGGGCTGGGGAGAGACACCACACCTGGGGGGGCTGGGCTGGAAGGCGGGGGCTGAGTGTGGCACAAACTGGATGGGCGAGGCGCTGGGACCAGCAGCTGCAGCGGGGATGGTTCCACAGGGATTGATGGTGTGTACCAGGGTGAAAATGTCTAGGTGTAAATTACTGAGCTCCACAGATACAACCAGTTGCACCCGTCGAGCATCAGCCCCCACGTCTTTCCCCATTAGGAGAGAGGACCCAGGTAGGTGCCCTGAGTCAGATTGCACTTCAGCCAGGGAGGAAGGCTTGCTCTGCGTAAGTCTCTCATGTTCCCTAGCTGATTGCAAAACCCCCCCGATTGCAGCCTTTTCAGTATTGCAGACACGGGTTGTCAATGATTTAATTTTCCTGAGGCTTTTTATGCTAAATGGCACCATCTAGGGGTCAGCGAGAGAGTTACGGATTTGCATGCTGCAGAGCTTGATTTCCGGGGGGAATAAAGGAAAGCTGAGGAGGTCGGGAGACAATCCGGGCTCGCCTGTGCCCTCTCCGGAACGTAGGAATGACTGAAGACTTGGAGTTCACGGCAATAACTTGTATGTGTAGATCCAAGGCCGAGCGGCAACGAATTCTGTGGCAAACTGGAGTAGTTTTAACTGATCACAGACATGGGTGCTGTGCCTGTGTGTATCGGCTACTGATTAACAGCGTCACCTCGCTGTATCTGCACACGATTGCCCCTTCTCATTGTGCTCTTCTCCTAGGAGGTAGGGAAGGTGCTGTCGGATGCTGGATGCCAGGTGGGGAGTCTCCTGGCTCTGGCTGGTCTCATCCTGCTTCTGTGGCTGGAGGAGGCGTTGGTGTCACTGGCAGAGCCGCGCGTCTCCGAGCCGAGAACCTCCTGATAGCGCTGGCACGCGGCCCTCGCCTGCAGGCTGGAATGGTGGGACTCGATCTAAGCAGAGTTGGCAGAGAGAGGCCTGTCTGGAGCTGCATTTCCTTCCTGCCTCTGCCGAGTCAGAGCTGAGCCAGAGGGATTTGCAGAGGCAGCACATGCCACAGGTCTGCTTGTAGAGGAGGGGGTAAAGTGAAGGCAGGGGATCACTAATCCGCTTACCCCAGGGTGGGGGGAAGCATTGGGTCATTAACCCGCGCCCGCTGCTGCTCAGCTGGGGCCGGCTCCTATCTTCAGGCAGGCTCCTTGTTGGGTTGCAGCAGCTCCTGTCCCAGCCCGGGAGCAGAGGGAGCCCTGCTGGGGGAGGAAGGGAGGTGGAGAGGATCCAGCGAGCGATGGGGGGTGGGAGGGGAACAAGTGATGGGGGTGGGGCCTTGTGGGGAAATGTTGAAGCAGGGGCAGCGCCTGATGGGAAGAGGTGGAGAAGAAGGTGGGGGCTTGAGGGAAGAGGCAGAACCCGAGTCCCGCTGCATCTTGGGTCCAAGCCCTGTCATTTTGCAGTGTGGACGCAGCTGAAGCAGCAGACCTGAGTCAAAAGGTCTGTGTTGTGCAGTGTGGACGCATTAGCATTAGCATGGCTCTGAGACCAGGTCCAGCAACCCTAAGCCCATGTTTACAATGCAACGTGGATGCTCCAGGATGGGCTTGGGAACACCAAGTCCCCAAGCCTGGGTCCCACACACTGGGCTTACAATGCCATGTAGATATACCCAAAGAGAAGCGACTTGCCAAAGGTCACATAGCACCTCAGTGTCGGAGCCAGGACTTATGCCGTCCCATGATGTAACCACAAGGCAGCTCAGCCCTTCCCATGCAATAGACCCCACCAGGACTGACAGCTCCAAAGAGAGAGGCTTCAAAAGCCCTTTGCCTTCCAGGAAGAGAGACAGAGAGCATTGGAAATAAGGCATACATTTTTAACAGTGAGAGTAATTAATCATTGAAACAGTTTATCATGGGCTGCAGTGGATTCGCCGCCACTGTCAGTTTTTTAAATCAAGCTGGGATGTTTTTCTAACGGATCGGCTCTGGTGCAGACAGCAATGCATTCAGGGAAGCTCTGTGGCCTGGGTTATCCAGGAGGTCAGACCAGATGACCACAGTGGTCCCTTCTGGCCTTAGAATCTATGACTCTAAGCTTTTCATTGATGGCGGGAGCTGAGATACTACAGTGATGAGGCCATATATGATGAGGCTGGCGAGCGCTAAAGGAATGTCTCCCCAGCCTTCCTCAGAGAAAGAAGGGACACATCTGAGGTCAGCTGGAAGGTCCAATTCTGGAATGCAACCCTGGAACTACACCCAAACCAGGACATTGCTGCCCCGATTCTCCTCCCATTTACACCGGTGTGCATGAGAAACAACTCCTCTTATGTCTGTGACGTTACCTGGGTGCAAAACCAGATAAGCGAGATGGGAGTCTGGTCTGACACATCCACTTTCCTAGACTTCCCGTATTTAAAGCTGCAGAAGGATCTATGCAGAGCAGGTAAAGGGGGTGGAAATCCCATAAAAATAGCTCCTGGGGAAAATAGGGACAGACCCAGCCTTCAGACCTAAGTCTCCCTGCAGCTCTGCTCCGAGTGTTGTTATTGCTAAAGCCAGTCGGGAATTTTCCAACAACCATTTTCCCATTAAAAAACGTTGATTAGTTGAAAGCAAAACTGTCTGAGGGACAGGGTTGGTCTCTATTAATCTTTCTATTTGAAACATTTTGGGTGTGGGGATGGGATTTGATATTGTCAAACATCCTGGGACATTTTCTAAGCAAAACCTTCCAATTTCCTGCTTCAAAATGTTTTTTTTCCTTTAAAAATCCAAGCTAATTATAGTTAAAAGAATATTGGTTTAGGGAAAACTGGTGGAAATAGAAATAAAATGTTTCAATTACCGCAAACCAAATTATATATGGTTTGTTGGTTCCTGAATGTTTTCTAGTTTTCAACTCTTTTTCGTGATTCAGGAAGGGAAAATTTTCAGAATCTCAAATATTTTCTTGGGACGGGTAAGTCATTATCTTCCCAGCTCTGATTATTACTACCTGTATCAGAGTAGCAACTCTTCAGTTCCCAACAAACATCTAGACCCCATTGTGGTGGGCAGTGCACACATGTATTAAGAGCCCCCAGGAGCTAACCATCTGAATGGGCAAGACAGATGAAGGAAGGATGGTTATCTCTATTTTACACAGGGGAAACTGAGGCATGGAGAAACTTAAGATAAAATTTCCAAAAGTGCCTGAATGATTGAGGAGCCGAAATCCCATTTAAAAAATGATTTAGTGCTTACAAATCTTGGTTCCATTGACATTCAATTAGGTTCCTAAGGGTCTGTCTACACTGCACTGGAAACCGGGCGGTGACCTGGTGTTTCCAAGCCTACATTTGAGCATCTGCACTGCATTCTAAACCTGGATTTATACTTGCTGGAGCCAGGTCTCACACCTGTGCTACTGCATCCATACTGCACTCCGCAGACCTTCTGACTCGGGTCTGCGACTTGAGCTGCGTCCACACCGCAAAATGACAGGCCTTGGACCCAAGTGTGAGTGGGACTCAGGCGGTGACCACCCCCCTCAGTGGATCCTAGGACCCAGGTCCCGCAGGCTTGCTGACGTGAGTCACGCCAAGTTGTATGTGGACAGTAGGGAGGGATGGGCTCAAAACTGAGTCTGAGCCCCGGTTCACAATGAAGTGTAGACAGAACCAATGTTGCTTTTGAACATGGGACTTAGGGTGGGTCTACACGTCTCTGCGTCTAGGTCAACTGACTCAGGCTCGTGGGTCTCAAGCTATAGCACTAAAAAGAGCTGTGTAGACGTTTTGGCTCTGACATCGAAGCGTAGGCACTGGAGTGGGCTTCACAGCCCAAGTGGCAACCTCCACACGTCTATTTTTAGCCCAATAGCGCCAGCGACCCCAGCTTGGAGGCCTGCTGCCGTGGGCTGTGTAAACAAACCATTATTATCTAAATCATTGAGGAGCTTTTGAAAATTGTACCCTAAGTGATGTGACCAAGGTCACACAAGTAGGCAGGGGCAGAGCTGGGAAACGAACCCACGTCCTCCAGGCCAGTGCCTTAGCCAGCCAAGCAATCATGAAGAGAAGGAGCTGGCACCCCTTGTTCCGGTGTCCCACTGATACACAAACATCGAAGAAAATACGAACTATTTGTCGTCGGCTGTGACGCTTGGCTGCCTCCCCCTGTTGCTAGAAAGATGCATGAGGTTCTGTCTGGCTCAACGCCCACAGACGAGGGGCTGCCTGTCTCCATCCTGCCACTCCAAAGCAGCAGACCACTTGTACTTCTCCGGAGGAGACAATGATTCCCCACGGTTCTTTATGCCAGCAGAATCACCGGGAAGCATGACTATGGAGGCTTCCAAACGGCGGAGATGAAGAGGACCGGGATGAAAGGGGCACTGCCGCTCACCTGCGAAAGGGAGCAAGGGATCAGCACCGTGGTGAAATGCATTTTGCTGACAGAACCGTTGTTAACCGTCTGGTGACAGGCAGGCAGGCGCTGAAAGGGGAGTATGGTCCAACTCTCTCTGCAGGGAGCGTGGGGTGGGGTTTGCTAGTGCATTACAATGAGGATGTGTTGTACGGACACCCAGCACAACCGCTGCAGCAGTCACGCTCAGGGTACGTCTACACTGGAACAGAAAACCCACAGCACCATGTCTCCAAACCTGGGTCATGGGACTCGGGCTGCGGGGCTATAAATAGCAGTGTAGATGTTCGGACAGGAGCTGGAGCCCAGGATCCGAGACCCTCCCCCCTCACTGGGTTTCCGTGCCCAGGCTCCAGCCTGAGCCAGAATGTCTACACTGCTATTTTTTAGCCCTGCAGCCCAAGTCCCATGATCCAGAGTCAGTTGACCCGGTCTCTGAGACTCACTTTTATTTCAGTGTAGACGTACGCACAGGCCCCTGATGCTTGGGCAAAAGCAGAGCTCCCTGAGCTAGGAGCAGCGATTCGTAGAGCTGGTTTGGAATAGGGTTTCATTGGCAAATGCTATTTTTCAACCCTGAAAGGTAGCAAGTTTGACAAACTTCCAAAGATCCGCTTTTTACACACACACACACACACACAAACACACACTCCACCAGAAGTGCACCATAATTGTGACCTGACCTATTCCAGCCAGGGAAGGGCAGCGCTCCAAGTGCCTCGGTCCTTTACAAACTCCAGGTACCGCGCATTACTGCAGCCCTATTATCTCATGAGAACACAGCGGGTTGCGTGAGTCAACTCTGTATTTTGGTGCTTTGCTTTCTGCTGCCTTTCCATGCAGCTGTTTAACTGCAAACTGCTCTCTGAGTTAGACACACTTGAGAGATGGTGTGAATGATTATTGTTCCAGGAAAGCTTTTTCTAGTCAACAAGATGTGGCTTTAACAGCATCCATGGAATACTTAATACAGCTCCCCCGACTGACATTCTCGCTTGGTCTTTGCAAGAGCAAAATCATGAAAAACCAAAGCACAGAAAGGCCTGGTTTTGCACTCACTTATGCTGCTTTTACGCGGGTGTATTTGGTGTAATACAGTTTACTGCATTCAGTGACTTCAGCACCGATTTGTAAGAATGTAAGTAAAGAACAGCACGAGGCTGGGAAAATCTAGCTGAGGCCTTAGTATTCTGAGCTTAGCTATATGTTGTCTACACTAGATAGTTATACTGCTTTAGCTATACCAGAATAGTTAAAGTGGTACAACCCTGGTAGTGTGGACATAGTTATATCAGTATAAAGGTGCTTTCTACCAGTATAGGTATTCCTATATGGGAAAGGGAAAAAGTGATATTGGCATAAGGCACCTTTAGATGAGTAAAATTGGGTCAACCTGAGGGGTTTTACCAGTATAACTACAGGGGTATGGAACGGCTTCCGTATGAGGAGAGATTAATAAGACTTGGACTTTTCAGCTTGGAAAAGAGATGGCTAAGGGGGGTATATGATAGAGGTCTATACAATCGTGACTGGTGTAGAGAAAGTAGATAAGGAAGTGTTGTTTACAACTAGGGGTCACCAAATGAAATTAATAGGCAGCAGGTTTAAAACAAACAAAAAGAAGTATTTCTTCACACAACGCACAGTCAACCTGTGGAACTCCTTGCCAGAGGATGTTGTGAGGACCAAGACTATAACAAGGTTAACAAAAGAACTAGATAAATTCATGGAGGATAGGTCCATCAAGGCTACTAGCCAGGATGGGCAGGGATGGTGTCTCTAGCCTCTGTTTGCCAGAAGCTGGGAATGGGAGACAGGGGATGGATCACTTGATGATTCCCTGTTCTGTTCATTCCCTCTGGGGCACCTGGCACTGGCCACTATCAGAAGACAGGATATTGGGCTAGATAGACCTTTGGTCTGACCCAGTAGGGCCATTCTTATGGTAAGAACTCACACCCCTAACTGGCATAGTTATATCAGGGCAAGTCCCAAGAATAGATCAGGCTGTGGAAAGGAATATTTCATGAATAAACAGCAAGTATTAATTGCTTTATGTAGTGTGTGTTGGGTAATAACATGATAGGACTCCGTGCTTGTAAAACTAAACTGGCTGTTTTTTCAGAGTAGTAGTTGCAGAGGTGCTGCAAGTGCAGCTGGCATGCCAGCCATGAGCACACAGACTGACTTCCGGGTGCCTCCTCCAAACTCTATCCTCCTGCAACCTGTGCATCTCTCTCCAAGTCCCACGTAGATTGCTCCAGTAATGGTATGCAATTAAATACATCCCTGACATGCAAGCACATGCAGAAATAACACACAATGACACATTGGTGACGTGCCACTGTCCATTTCTTCCCCCAACACCCCCTGCATTGGTGTGGGGGAAACAATCAACAAAGTCTTTTGCCCGCTGGTGGTGCACAATGGTTTGTCTGGTGTCTCTAGGCCTTCTTTTGCTGGGGAGGAGATGACACCTCTTGTGACAAACTAGTATTTCACACTTGGTGATGCTTCTCCCCCCGACTGAGTGGATTTCCAGCCTTAGCAAACATTTGTATAGTTCCAGAGCACACAGATTACTCTACAATGCGGGATACAGATATTATAAGTAAGATTAACACATGCAGCATCCTGCAAGCATTCCATAAAGTCTGAACATTAAACACATTCTTATAACGCTAACATCCATGTTAACAATACGAACACACCGGTGAGACGGACGGGTTTCCAGATCTGCATTTGTCAGCAAAGCCCAGTGGCATTGACAGGAGCTTGTGTAACCCCAAGAGACCCTGCTTGTCGGCGGGTGGGATCAAACCAGGGACCTCTGGAGCTTAGTGCATGAGCCAAAAGCCAACCAGCTCTTAGCTAAGGCTGTAGAGCAGACTTATTAATCTTGCTCTCTAAGTGGTCTCAGTGCCATTAGAGGGGACAGAACACCACACCCAGAGGGTGTGTGGTTTACACATGCACCTTGTCTGGTTTACACATGCACCACACCCAAGCTTCAGGCTCTTCAGAAGAAAACGTGCAGCACACTTCTCCGTCTTCACTTTCCCAGCATAAACAAACTCTGGCTGAGGACAACCAAAGACTATTAGATATACTTTTATTAGCTAGCTCGATAGATCGATTCTCAACGTCTCCCAATCGCCGAGAGAGGCCAAGGGCCGCAACAAACATAAAAGAAGCCCACGGTTGCTTCTTTTAAAGAACTGTGCACGTTAGAAGGTTTTATCCTTCCTTTCAATGATTCGCTGTACAGGGAAGAAACTCCCTCACCCCAGTTAATTAGCTGCAATCTATGAGTTTAATAAACCCAGCAGCGTACATCTAATTGATATCTTTCTCAGCCTCCTGCTGTGCGTAACTGCTGACAACTGATCAGCATCTAACACGCAGGCACTAATCACGGGAGATGTGCGGGCTAATAGATTACATAGGGAGCTGGATGTGCCTGCAGTGCCTTGGAGAGACCAGAGCCCGTGCGCAGCATGTAGTCTGTCCAGAGGCAGGCAGGGCACAGTCAGGTTGCACTTTAGAGGCCTTTACCTTTCTCCTTCTGTGATTTTTTTCTTGGCTTCATTTTTCTTTACTGTTGCTTTATGTTGGTTCTGATTTGCCCCAAACCCAGAAACAAAGTTTTGCCTTAAAGAGTATGGTCCAGTGGATCAGGTACAGGCTAAGAGTCTAGGATGCATGAGTTCAAAACCACACTTAGCAACAGATTCTCCTTGTCATAGACTTTAAGGTCAGAAGGGACCATTAAGATCGTCTAGTCTGACCTCCTGCACAACGCAGGCTGCAGAATCTCACCCACCCGCTCCCGCAACAAATCCCTAACCTATCTCTGAGTGGTTGATGGCCTCAAATCATGGTTTAAAGACTTCAAGGTGCAGAGAATCCTTCATTTAGGTCAGATCCTTAAAGGATTTAGGTAATAAGACCCAGTGCTTAGAACAGCTCATGACCAGCATAAACTGGATGGTCCTGAAGCAGGAAAAGGGGCTTCTCTGCAGTTATTTTTTTTTAATTTAGATAAACCAATCAATAAAATCTTCTCTGCCCCAGCTGGTGCAGGATGGAGCCATCCTTACCTAGCCATGTCCCTGTAGGTTACAGCTATACAGAGAATAGATTTTTCAGTTTGGTAATTCTGACAAATAAACAAATTTTAAAAACATTTTGGTTTGAACTGAAAATGAAATCTTTCATAATTTGGGGGGAATTGAAAAGCTGGGGAAAAAATGTGCGGAATGAAACATTTTGTATGACATGAAACACGTTTCATTTTAATTTTGAAGTTTTTTAAATGTTTGCAATTGTTTTTCAGTCAAATGGAAAGAAAACGTCAACATGAATAGTCCTTTGAACCCAACAGTTAAAACGTTTTGACTCTCTCGGCATTTTGTTTTGTTTTCGACATGACGGTTTGGCGGAACTGACATTAATTGGTGAAATGTGTTGGGGTCACCGAATCGGCAGTTTTCACCAAAAACGTTCTGGCTGACACATTTTGCCCAGCTCTGCTTTAGATTTTGCTTCCCAAGGAGGGATTTTGAAGAAAGGGGGGTGGCCTTTTGACTCATTTCCTGAGGTGCATGCTCCATGCCTGGAGACATTGGTGGAAGAAACACTCAAAGGATTGGCTGATGGTGGTGGAGGAGAAGTGATGCAATGAGACAAGGTCTTTGCTCTTGGCAAGGAATGAACAGCTTGAATTTGATATCATGGGGGAGGAGGCAGCAGAGGGTGTGTTCTGTAGGGAATGAAGCGAGACATTCCAGTTGCATCCCAAAGCTGGAGAAACCAGGTGTCTTTCTTTCTGGCCTGTCACCTCCCTCTCCTTTACATGCCGACTCTGGTTTCACTTCAGACCGTATAAGTCTTTCGCCTTTTACTATACCTGATTAGAAGTTTTCCATCTCAAGTTTTCTCAATGGAAGATTGAGAGAAAATTGAAAATACATGAGGGGAACAGTCATTTTCTGTGAAAATTTTCATTTGGTGGAAAATCCACCCCCCCCCCAGCTTTGTTTTTTTGGATTTTTAACAAAAGTCTACATTTTCCAAGGGAAGAAAAAAACAAAACACCCCCCCTCCCATTTTCTGACCAGTTCTAGTTATGGCTGTTCTGGATACCACAGTAGCTGCTAAGTAAGAGAGTGCTCCTGCCTCCAAAAGCTTGCCCTGTAATTCAGTAAAGGAGGAGCCTTTCACAGATGGGGAACTGAGACACTGCAGAGTTAACCTTGGGATCTTATCCAGATTTTAACCCAACCCTCCGGCCCCAAGTCCCATACAAACGTTTTGCCCAGGTTCAGAGGTATGTTAAGTCCAGGCTATCTCACCAGCTGGTGGCAGTGGAGTTACAGCGTGGGCTCTGCTTTAACCTGCCTGCTTTGCGGTGAGGAGTCAGGCTAACTCACTCAAGTGCTGATAGCTCCTCAGTGCCTTCCTGCAATCCCCCCACAAGGGGCAGGCGAGTTCTGATGGAGAAAGACTCCCAGAGCAGCTCAGCACAAAGAACCCAGGGATATGCCCCCAGACAAGCGGAGGAACAGTAGGGATTTGCAGTGGGGACACTCACCCCCAGGTGCCCGTCACCCAGCTCAGCCAACAGTGAAGACAGGGAGAGGAAAGTGACTTGCCAAGGGACATCGCAGGAGTCTGTAGCAGAGACAGGAGGTTTTCCTCCGGCACCCAAGCCACAGGGCAATGGCCTAACCCCAAGGCTATCCTGCCTCTCTATTTGCCCTGCATTTTCTGAAGCCTGGAAATGACCCAGTCAGGAAAGGAACAGCAGCCACGGCCACCAGCACCGGAGTAGTGCAAAGATTTCTGAGCAGCCTTCGATCGGCTGTGGGGCTCCCGTAACTCAGCGGGTTCCCTGCAGTCAGTGGGTGACTTTCAGTGTGGCTGCATAAACAGTCAAATGCTTTGTGTTTCTGCCATCAGAAGCCTCCCCGTGGTGCACAGAGCTCCACATCAAACCTCCCCTGAAGCGATGGCTGTTTCATTCTGGCTGTGCCATCCCTTAGGCCCTCCACACTGCTCCGCCTAGCACCTGGCAGCATCTCCACAGGGCAGGTCCCGTGCCGTTCAGCACAGGGTGGAGGGACATAGGCAGACCGAATGCAGTACTCTGCAGTACTGTAGCTATCTCACTGTAGCACCATAGTGTAGATGCTTCCTATAGCTAATTAATCCGGCCAGGGTGAAAGCGGCAGGAGGGAGCTTTTCAGACCGGCCAAGCGTCTCCGGTGACACTCATGCATTTGGCAGCTCTGTCACTGATCCACGCACAACTGGTAAAGCATCACTCCCTGTGTCCTGAGAGGGAGCTTTCCCCATCTAATACCCTGTAGCCATGAGGAGGGTGCCCTGAGGGGCTGCCTGGAGTTCCAAACCTGACCCTTCCTAAAGCAGCTGTGTACTTCACAATGCTTGTTAACCAAAGCCGCATCCCTCACCCTGTGGGAGAGGCAGGTCTCATTCATCCCCTGGCTCTGAGAGGCTGGACAAGGTCCCTGCTGGGAACGGGAGCCGGGTCTCACGTGCTGCTTTTCAGGGTTTGTCTGCACTGCAGTCAGAGGGGTGAGTGCAGCACACGTAGATGTTCTCTAGCGAGCTCCAGTCTGGGCTAGCTGCTTGAGCGCTGGTGGTCCTGGGTGGGCATGTGCCGCCATGACCTCACTGCTATGGTTATGTGACCTAGCTAGATCCAAGCAAGCTCAGGTCGGCCTACGGGTGCTGCAGTGACACCTCTGAGTGCCGTGGAGACAGACAGACCCACAGAAGAAACGGCCCAGGTTCTCTGCTGGTCTAACACAGTGCAGCTCTTCATCCTTTCTACGGGCTAGATGACAGAGAGAGGTTTATGAACCTGCTACTTCCTCCCTACTAAGTCCTTTAGCTTAAGCAGTAGGTATTCCTGCTTCTAGATCCAGAGGTAATCCCCCTCCCCAAGCGGCTGTAGGTAGGTTGACCCAAGAATTCTTCCATCGCCGTAGCCATGTCTACACCAAGGATGAAGTGGGCTTAACTACAGCACTCAGGGGGGTGTGTGAATGTTTTTCACACCCCTGCAGGACACAGTTAGGTCAATCTGAATTTTGAGTGTAGACTGGGCCTTAGCTAGGCTGTTTGTAACGACCAGACTACACTCTGTTCACAAGCACTAGGATGCTGGATTCTCCTCCTGCCTCTGGAGGTAAACAGTTGTGTCTCCTTTTCTGAGCTGCTCCATACAGAGGAGAGCATGCCTGGGGCAGTTATTCCCACCGCTGATGTAAAAGGGGTCTGTGCCGAGGATCTGAAAGCTGTTGGTTCAAATTCAACAGCTAACAGGTGCGTGAGAATAAATATATATATATTGGGTTAAGCCCCCTTAAAATGATGCCTGAAACAACCACTCTGCATTCAGGTTAAACATAAGGCCCGATCCACCCTACAAATACTTTGCTGCTCCAGTTATACTGGCATAACTCCTAGTGTAGATGCAGCGCCAACAGAAGGAGTTTTCCTGTTGGCATAGGAACACCATCTCTCCGCATGCTGGCAGAAGCCTTCCTTTGTGAGTTTAGCTGCAGCCGCCCTGTGGGTTTTGTCAGCATCACCATGTTGGCTAGGACATGTGTGTATTTTTCACACCCCTCACCTACAGAGCTATGCCAACACAATGGTGTAGTGTGGCAGTGGCCTAAGGAACAATAATGGTCTCCCAAGACAAAGGCATGGCCAGGGCTACTCGGGAATTCAAAGGATTTTGAAGGAGCATTGTTTGGGCACCGGTGTGTGTGTGATAGAAGTTTGGAGAAAGAGAAGCAGCAGGAAGGAAGGAAACTGGCCTAAACAAGCAGCTGGTCTGGGAGCAAATGCCGAGAGAGAAAGAGAGAGAGAGAGAGAGAGAGAGAGAGAGCACCTTTCGGGGACACTAGCTGAAAGGCTGGGGGCAGGGCTGGCGCTTCCAGGGTTGCCTAGGGCGCCAGGATTTGGGGGGCGGCATTTTGTGCGCTCCCCACGGGGCTCACGGGAGCTTCCGGTTCCACTCCCGTTGCGCCGCCGAAGAAGGACCTTCTGCAAATGTGCCGCGGAAAACAGCGGCAGGCAATTGAGCTGCACAATGACTGCCGCTGTCGCCTGCGGCATTTCGGCGGAGGGTCCTTCTTCGGCAGCGCGATGGGAGTGGAACCGGAAGCTCCCGCGCGCTCCGTGGGGAGCGCACAAAATGGTACCCCCCCAATTCTGCCTTGGGCGCCAGAAACCCTGGCGCCACTCCTGGCTGGGGGCGATGAGCAGTGAAATTACCTCCTGTTATTCTTGTTCCTCCTGTGTTCAGGAGAACAGGACTTTGTACCTTCATTGTAAATAAACCAGACTGCAGCCAATGTACCAGTCTCCATTGTCAATATCTCCCCTCAACTGGAAAAACCCACAAGAGCCCAGATTTTGGCAAGCCACTCGCGTCCGCAGGGGGAATGCTATGCATATGTTACGCTCAGGACTCTTGGACAATTGGTGAACTAATCTCACATTACCAACCTTTGTGTCTAGAGATGAATGTGGCTGTTGTGTTAGTATTTGCTTTAGTGGCATGTATTTAATCCTAACCTTAACCCTAGACCAGGGGTAGGCAACCTATGGCACATGTGCCGAAGACGGCATGTGAGCTGATTTTCAGTAGCACTCACAGTGCCTAGGTCCTGGCCACCGGTCCGGGGGACTCTGCATTTTAATTTTAAATGAAGCTTCTTAAACATTTTAAAAACCGTATTTACTTTACATGCAACAATAGTTTAGTTATGTATTATAGACTTATAGAAAGAGACCTTCTAAAAACGTTAAAATGTATCACTGGCACGCAAAACCTTAAATCAGAGTGAATAAACGAAGACTCGGCACAGCACTTCTGAAAAGTTGCCAACCCCTGCCCTAGAGTATCAGAGGGGTAGCCGTGTTCGTCTGGATCCCATGCGTCGGACAAAGTGGGTATTCACCCAAGAAATCTCATGCTCCAATACTTCTATTAGTCTATAAGGTGCCACAGGACTCTTTGTTGCTTCTTACCTAACCCTAGAGTTTGCCTTTTGGGGCTGGTCTACACTAGGGGTCGGGGTCGATATAAGTTACGCAACTTCAAATACGGGAATAGCGGAGCTGAAGTCGACGCATCTTATTTCGACTTACCTCCCGTCCTCACGGTGCGGGATCGACGGCCGCAGCTCCCCCGTCGACTCCGCTACTGCCACTCGCCCTGGTGGAGTTCCGGAGTCGACGGGAGCGTGTTCTGGGATCGATAGATCGGGTCTAGACGACACGCGCTATATCAATCCCCGATAAATCGATCGCTACCCGCCGATCCGGTGGGTAGTGTGGCTGTACCCTTAGTTAACTGGAGCTGTCCCGTTCCAACAGGCTGGGGCAAAGTGAGAACACGCTGGAGACAGGGAGCAGTGTATGAGAAATTTTGCTCGTGTGAACGCCAAACTGGGACATTTTAATAAACTTCTGTCCAGAAAACAAACCTCACTCTTAAAGGTGTAATAGCATCAAGCACCTACTAGGAGACTGGCTGCTTCAGGGTATGGCTAATGAGCTTCTGAGCCTTCCGGATGTAGATTGTCCCTATCAATCCAGCCCATCTCAGAAGGGATTTTAAAGGCATTCCCCTCTAATGGCTACACTGTGGCCCCTAGATGAGCTGAGCTGGGGGGAGTCTCAGTGCCACGGCCCACATCACAAACTCACCCCCGTGCTTTGCACCAGTGGGCAGCAGACTCAGCAGAGAGACCAGGGACACCATAGGCAGTGGAGTTTGAATTACCCATTGCCTTTAGGGGAAGATTCCCCCACCCACAGGGGGCTCAGTCCTGAGGGCACGGCGGTGTCTGGGAGAAGTTTGCTCTGCCGATGCCTGGTAGCTAACCCCAGGGCTTTTTTTACTAGCACACAATCCACCCTGTGGTTTTTTTAAGACAGAATTTATAGTGATATGCAAATTAGACTCAATTATGGAAATTAGTTCATTGGATAATTTGCATAAACCATCACCCGTGGAGCTGCACAAAACTTGGCGTCTCTCAGGACTGACAGGCATGGGCCATGTCGTGTGGGGAGCTCTTTGAGGCAGGGGGAGTATCTTTGTTCTGTGTTTGCACAGCACCCTGGGTCATGGTTCATGAAGGGGACTCCTACATTCATATACATAATAATTAGTAACAACAGTGGGGGGTGGGGAGGCTGCAGGTTGGGACTGGGGGGCATCATCAGAGCTGGAGGGAGGGGGCTAAATTGATGTATGAGCGAAAAATACTTTGCCTGAAAATATCAAGCTTGCCGTCACTTGTTTGAAGGGGAGAGAGGCACTTTCTTTGAACTCTCTTCAAAGCAGCCAACCCAGCTTCATTCCAAGTTTACTGCAGACTAACAAACTGCTGGGCCGAAGAGCTCGTGTGTTCAGATCCAGCCTGCAGCATCCTGGCAGCGTGACGCCCTGCGGAGAACAGGGTCTCAAGTGCTCAGATTGCTGCATGCCCCTGAACCCCCATCATCTGGGTAGAGAAAGCTCCCCGGAGCATCGCACCTCCTTAGTGCGATGCCCTTGGGTGTGCGTGACAGCACACAGGAGAGGTGCCGGCATATCTTTGCCCCCTGACATCACCCAGGCGCTGGAGTGCACGATTAGTCCTTAGGACTGAAGTCAACCTCGGAAGCAGATGATTAATTCACTGGCCTGGAGTCACTGTTTTACAGCTCCTGCTCCCCCTCTGCCTGTTCTCGTCTCCCCGGTCTCTCCTGCGGCATTGTAAACTCCACGCTGGAGCTGATGTGGCAAGAAAGGCAGGAATAAAAGAAAGCCCTCCGGAGTTGCATCTGACAGAGATCTACCAGGCAATCTCTGTGCTCTGCCATGTTAACATCTTCGACTGCAGTCCCAGGTTCCTCTCTCTGCTCTTATTACTTCTTATGATTCTCATTCTGTATCCCCTCACTGACGGATTTAATACTTAAAGGCAATTTTCCTTAGAATTCTTTATTTCTCTCTCTCTCTGTCACATATACTCTGCACCCCCTGCATATCTTATCACTGGCATGTAAATGCTAATCCAGCTCCCCCATGCTGCATTATATCTTCAAGGCCTTAAGACTTGTCTATTTCTCTCTGGCTTTTCTTCCCTCTTTAAGGTTGGCCTCTCCGAAAAAATGAAAATCCGTGGATTGCTTTAACCACAGGGGGCTGCTTTCTCAGTGAAATCAGCTTTAATCAGATTACAGTCACTTTCCCCTGCCGGTGGCTGGACTCTTTCAAAAGTGTTTCCATGTTCCCGGTGATTGGGTTAGGAGCAGGCCCAGATCACGTCACTGAACCAGAGGAGGAAACAATCAGTCAGCGAGCTCCACTGCCCAGACCCAAGTGTAACCACACGCCTCCTGGGGGTGGTGGGCTGTCCCATCTAGTGGCACCGAGACCACTTAGAGCAGGGTTTCTCAAACAGGCGTCCTTGTGTAGGGAAAGCCTCTGGCGGGCCAGGCCGGCTTGCACAGGTTCGGCCGATCGTGGCTCCCACTGGTCCCAGTTCGCTGCTCCAGGCCAATGGGGGCAGCCAGCACATCCCTCGGCCTGTGCCGCTTCCCGCAGCCCCCATTGGCCTGGAGCAGCAAACCGCGGCCAGTGGGAGCCATGATCAGCCGAACCTGCGGACGGGGCAGGTAAACACACCGGCCCGGCCTACCAGGGGCTTTCCCTGCAACAGCGGCGACCCCTGTTTGAGAAACCCTGACTTAGAGAGAGATGAAATGTGTCTTCTCTACAGCCTTAGCCAACAGCTAGGTGGCTTTTAGCTCACGTGGTAGAGCTCTCGGGGTCCCCGGTTCAATCCCCCTGGCTGACGACTGGGGTCTGTTAGCAATACACACGTGCTTTGGGGTTTTGGAGATGCTGGGGATTAGGAAGGGAACTTAGCAATATTTCCTTCCGGAACAGAGGTTCCCAGTTATCAGTGGGTGCGTAAGCACAGTTCTCCCAGCCTTTGGGGACTGGTTCACCCTGTGTCTCTTTGCCATGAGTAGGGTGAGCATACAGCCTGTTTTGGCCAGGACAGTCCCTTGTTTAAGCCCTGCCCCTTCCGTCCCCAATTTTTTTTTTTTTTGGCAAAAATGGGTAATGGTCCCGTTTGCTCTTGCCAACAAATACCCACATTTGTCAAAATAGTGGGGTGTGAGCAGCGATGCCAGCCCCCATGGCGGGGGGAGGCAGGGCTCAAGCCAGCAGCACCGCCAGCCTCGCACAGGGGCACGTGGGGGCACGCAGGGCTTATGTGAGCAAGGACGTCGGCCCTGGGTGGGGAGGGGAGCTCAGGTGAGCCCCACACGCTGTCCCGTGTTCCCTTTGGGAAATACGGTCACCCTAGACATGAGCACGGCTACGCCACAGCTGCCTGCCTTTCTACCAGTTCCTACATGCTCAAATCTGCGGCAGAGTTTATTCATTATTATCAGTGGCCAAAGACCTTCCACGCATCTCAATGGCATTTTCTGTCCGTCTGTCTGTGGGGAGTAATGGGAGTGCACACAGACAGGGGAGAGTTGGGGACCCCCTGAGGGGAGGAAGGGGTAATGGGGAGCACAGAAGAACCCCTGGAAGCGGGGAGACAGAGAGGGATGGAACAGAGAGAGTTTGTGGAGGGCACAGAGGGATACAAGGAGCCGCTGAGGTGTGCAATGAACTCAGCCAACTGAAGCTACATTATTCACTGTTATGAATGAGCACAGTGGGACTTGGTCACCTTGCAAGGACTGTGCAGATTTTGCCTCCCCCAATTTGGGACAGGAACATTTTCCAAAATCTCAAAAATGTCTCACAGGAGGGGAAAACCATTTCCTGCCCAGCCAACTCACGAGTGCCTTCCTTCTGGGGCGTGGGCAGGACTGCATCCGCCTCTGTTCTCTGTCCTGGCCTTCGTGCGGCAATTACGTATACAGCCTGCTGCAGCTTCTGAGTCTGGGGCAGCCTCCAGCAGGCAGGAGACATTGGGAAGCCCCTGAGATATGGGACCTCAAAACTCAGTGGCTTAGGAGGTACTTCTACACTTCATTGTAAACCTGAGTCTGTGGGACCCGGGGTTGTGAACTGGGTGTTTCCAAGCCCACGCTTGAGCCTCCATACTGCATTGTCAACCTGGGTTTACAATTGCTGGTCCTGGATCTCACAACCGTGCTAACGCCTCCACACTGCACCATGCAGACCTTCTGATTCAGCTCCGTGGCTTGAGCTGCAACGATGCTGCCACATGAGAGGACTTGGATCCACGTCTGAGTGGGACTTGGGCGCTGACCCACTGGGTGCTGACCTGAGTCAGGCTGATTTGCGTGTGGACAGAAGTGGGTGCTTGGGTTCAAACCTGAGTCAGTGCCTGGGCTACATGTGCAGTGTAGATGCAACCCATGAAGGCTCCTGTCTCATTCCATCAGCCACTCAAGACAAAGAAGCACTTATTTCTAACTCTCACGTTATTTACATGAGTGCAAACAGAATCCAGGAGCTTTGCTGGGTGCTGGCAGCAGGATAGAGACCCCCTGCCTTCCTCCATCCTAAGCAGCACCTACACTTCCTCAGAGACTTTTCAGTTTTCTCCCCCCAACCCCAAATAACGGTGAGAACTGAGAGATCTAAATTGTTCCCTATGCAGCAAACCCAGCGGTGAAACAATAGTGCCATCCAGAGGCCAATGGGCCCATTTCTGTTTGTATTCTTAGCTCCCCTTGCAGGAGAGAACTGGTTCTATCATGACTATGATGACATCTGCGTCAAATTCCCATTCTGCTTCTGCTTTTGATATTAGCAGATATCTTGACGGCCTGAGATGGGAATGTTGTTTCACTGCATCTTGTATTTGTCTTTATTGCTCCTTGCAGTGGGAATGAGAGTCAATATGGTGATGGCCTGGAGCAATTTATCACAGCACGGTCATGTCAAGGGACCATCCGGATCTGCGCGTTGTGTCACTTTTAAGTGAGTCTGTAGCCAGCTGGGGGGTTGTTCAACTCCAACGAGGGTTTATTTCCTCACCCTACACGCTTCATAGAAGGACTGATTGAATTTTTTCTATCAAAACTGTTTTTGACAGAAAATTGTGGTTTTGATTAAATAACATTTTTCACTGAAGTGTCTGCTTTTCATGGGGAAAAAATGCTTTTTCATCAAAAAACTGAACAGCAAAATATTTCAACTCTGAAATACCACTGCAGTGCCTTATGGGAATTGTAGTTCACATGTCTCATGCTCCCGTTCTCCTCTCCCCAGCTGGACTTCATCACCCATGTTGCACTGCAGCCATGTGACTGCCCTGGTGCGCCTCCTATCTCAACAGGAGGGGGTGACTCTGATGCATCATGGGAGATGTAGACTGACCAGCCCAGTCCAGAGATGAGACTGGGAGCATGAACTACAACTCCCATAGAGACGGGGCATAAACCTTGAGATGTGTCTCTGAAGCTTGAACTCAAAAGTTTCTTTATCTGGAAATGAATCAGGGGATCTTCTGAGGTTTCTCCCAGCCTTTCCAGAATTGCTTGGCTTTACCTGGGTCAAAATCATTGCAGGGAGCAGCCTCTCCCTGGTGTTTCCACTGCCAGTCATGAACAAAACTAGGAAATGTTGGAACCAATTGCTAAAGCAAAGAGTAACAAGATTAGTCAAGGAACATGATCCAATGCCTATTGAAATAAGAACATAAGAGCAGCCATACTGGGTGAGAACAAAGGTCCATCTAGTCCAGTATCCTGTCTGCTGACAGTGGCCAGTGCCAGGTGCCCCAGAAGGAATGAACAGATCAGGGAATCATCAAGTGATCCATCCCCTGTCACCCATTCCCACTTCTGGCAAACAGAGACTAGGGGCACTATCCCTGCCCATCCTGGCTAATAGCTCCATTAATTTATCTAGTTCTTTTTTGAAGCTTGTTATAGTCTTGGCCTTCACAACATCCTCTGGCAAGGAGTTCCACAGGTTGACTGTGTGTTGTGTGAAGAAATACTTCCTTTTGTTTGGTTTTAAACCGGCTGCCTATTAATTTCATTTGGTGACCCCTAGTTCTTGTGTTATAAGAAGGAATAAATAACACTTCCTTATTTACTTTCTCCACACCAGTCATGATTTTATAGACCTCTATCATATCCCCCCCTTAGTCGTCTCTTTTCCAAGATGAAAAGTCCCAGTTTTATTAATTTCTCCTCACATGGAAGCTGTTCCATGCCCCTAATCATTTTTGTTGTCCTTTTCTGAACCTTTTTCAATTCAATTTTTTTTTCAGGAGGAGGCGACCACATCTGCATGCAGTGTTCAAGATGTGAGCGTACCATGGATTTATATAGAGGCAACATGATATTTTCTTATCTATCCCTTTCTTAATGATTCCCAACATTCTGTTCACTTTTTTGACTGCCGCTGCACACTGAGTGGATGTTTTCAGGGAACTATCCACAGTGACTCCAAGATCTCTTTTTTGCATGGTAACAGCTAATTTAGACCTCATTGATTGGTATAGTTGGGATTATGTTTTCCAATGTTCATCAGGTTGCATTTATCAACATTGAATTTCATCTGCCATTTTGTTGCTCCGTCACCCACTTTTGAGAGTTATTTTTGCAGCTCTTCGCAGTCTGCTTTGGACTTAACTATCTTGAGTAGTTTTGTATCATCTGTAAATTTTGCCATGTTGCTGTTTATCCCTTTTCTCAGATCATTTACGAATATGTTGAATAGGACTGGGCCCAGTCCCTGGGGGACACCACCAGTCCCTGGGGGACATGTACAGGGTTTGCGGGGCGCAAACCTCTCTCCATTCTGAAAACTGACCATTTATTCCTACCCTTTGTTTCCTATCTTCAGTTACAAATCCATGAGAGCACCCTCCCTCTTCTCCCATGACAGCTTACTTTGCTCAAATCAATGAACGATTGCCATTAATTTCATTAGGTGTTGGATCAGCTGATATACAAGCCAGGAGGTCTGAAGGCTTTTAAGAATGAAGTGGTTGAACTGCTATCAAAAATATCAATCGCTCATTAAAATCAACTACTGGAGGGTTGAAAGGTAGTGAATGGGGCATCTGAATTTTAAAAGGATGATCCTGGGAGTTTTCCTGCGGTAGTAGGTTAACTGGCTGAAACAATAATTAAAAGAGAAGTATCAAACACCAAGAGGAATATGATATGCTAAGGAAATATCAGCAGGGCTTCTGCCTCGCTAATCTACTTCGAGTCTTTGAACATATCAACAAAATAGTGGATAGGCGAGAACTGTTTGAAATAATGTGTTCGGACTTTCAAAGAGCCTTTGAGGAAGTCCCATGGAAGAGGCTCTTTAGGAAACTAATGAGGCTTAGCATGTATCTTTATTAACAGTATGGAAGAGAGGTTGCCAGAACTGGCAGGTGACACACAATCATGTATGTTGATCAAGACATGATAAGGAGCCTCAAAGGAACCACAGGGTTTTTGATGGAATTCTGGACTACATGGGTCACTGGTTTGATCCAGTCTGAAGACTCCTCTATTTCTTATTAACAGTTTAGACTGTGATTTTCAAAGGAGACTATGGGAGTTAGGCACCAAGGTCCTATTGAAATCCAGTGGATGTAGTTCAGGTGCCTCACACACCCATTTTTCTCACCCATGGTGTTCCCCAGTTGGACATCTCCCCTGATGCACCAGTCTCCCCTCTTGGTTAGGGGAGGCCATGTACCAAGGCGTTCACTTGGCTGCAGTGAATCATGGGAGATGTAGTCTGGGTGGGAAGCCTGGCCTATTGTGGAGAATTGGAGCATGAACTGTGAAAGGCAACAGACCTACATCTCACATGAGGCACTGCTGCAGCCATTTGGAATCAAAATAGTTCTGGTTTTGGCCAACGACGAAGATTTTTTTTGTTTTTTTTCTGTGGAAAGCAGAAACTTTTCACCAGAAATGTTGTTTAGTTGAAAACCTAATTTTCCATTGAAAAACAGATTGGATGGAAAGTTTTCCACCATCCTTGCTGTTTATTTTGATGTGGCCCTGCCTAACACATATGGGCGCTGGTGGCCACTAAATATCAAAATTATTTAAAAGCATCATCTTCTCCCCAGTGGTGGGCTGCTGTGTGGTTGGTTTTACCCCCTTGTGTCCTCATGACATCAGCTGACAGCTCCCCCTGTATTTATCAGTCTCATAAAAACTGTTCTTCTTGCGCCCAACCTTGGAAATCATAGAATCATAGGGCTGGAAGGGACCTCGAGAGGTCATCTAGTCCAGTCCCTGCACTTATGGCAGGATTAAGTGTTATCTAGGTCATCCCTGACAGGTGTTTGTCTACCTGCTCCAATGATGGAGATTCCACAACCTACCTAGGCAATTTATTCCAGTGCTTAACCACCCTGACAGGAAGTTTTTCTTAATGTCCAACCTAAACTGCCCTTGCTGCAATTTGAGCCCATTGCTTCTTGTCCTGTCCTCAGAGGTTAAGAAGAACAATTCTTCTCCCTCCTCCTTGTAACAACCTTTTACGTCCCCTCTCAGTCTTCTCTTTTCCAGACTAAACAAACCCAATGTTTTCAATCTTCCCTCATAGCTCATGTTTTCTAGAACTTTAATGGATTTTTGTTGCTCTTCTCTGGACTTTCTCCAATTTTTCCACATCTTTCCTGAAATGTGGGAGCTCAGAACTGGACACAATATTCTAGCTGAGGCCTAATCAGCACAGAGTAGAGTAGAAGAATTACTTCTTGTGTCTTGATTACAACTAATACATCCCAGAATGATGTTTGCTTTTTTTTTTTTTGCAACAGCGTTACATTGGTGACTCATATTTAGCTTGTGATCCACTCTGACTTCCAGGTTTCTTTCTGCAGTGCTCTTCCTTGGCATTTCCCATTGGGTTCCCCTAGGAAATGTGTGCAGAGCCGAGGGCTGATTCAGGAGCGAGGTGCCCGCCATGTGGAAAGCTGGATTAGAATGCAGCAGGGATTTAGCAACTCTTAAGACACTGAATTCATTCTGTTCATTTCCAAAACGCCATGCGTAGGTGTCGGGAAGCATTTGAGAAGCCACGACATGGCACTGATTTCACATCTCAAAGCCCGAGGATGCTTACAGCAATCCTAAGATGCCACACACTCGTGCCCAGCTTTGATCAGCCTCAGTGAACATTGCTTTTAGCAGCTATAGTGTTACAGAGGTCCCACATAATTGTGTGTACACAGAAGAGACAGACAAGTTCCTTCAGACATACAGCCAACTGGTTCTTCTCTCTGTCTTTCTACACGTCTGACTTCTTTGCGCCGCAGTACCGATCTCCCTGTCATCTCAGTTGGATATCTAGAGAGCCCTTTGGTTTTGGGTTTTATTTTGTTTATTTTTTCCCGGGAAATTATTGATGTTTATTACTACAACAGTAAAACAGATGAAAATCGGTGGGAAAAGTTATTAATAATTTTTCAGGGTAAATATCAGGGTTTATTTTGGTAGATGGAAGGACGGGGGAAAGCATTCAACAGATTAATGCTTTGATGACTGGAATTCAATGTGGTTTGCTGCAGAACTAAAACTCAAAACACAAGGCCACATCTAAGTTTAAGAAAACAATATTTCTCTAATCTCCAAGTAAAACTTTTCATTGGAATCAACAGTTTTCTGTTGTAGACTTAGCCCTATCAGCCTATACATATTTACGTTTAATAATCGGGCCACACCATTTGCAGCACATACACTCGACTTCATCCTTTTCTCCTGTTTTTGTTTTTTAAAAACTTTCAACTACTTCCCTCGGCTCTGCACACATTTCCTAGGGGAACCCAATGGGAAATGCCAAGGAAGAGCACTGCAGAAAGAAACCTGGAAGTCAGAGTGGATCACAAGCTAAATATGAGTCACCAATGTAACGCTGTTGCAAAAAAAAACTTTCAAAACTTCTGAAACGCATTCCAAGACAGATTTTTGTTCTCTTCCCGTTTTAGTGTGTCCGACCTTTGAACCGTTGCCTGCTAACAGCTTGAAATGCCTACGTGGTGGGCGTGAGATTCATCACTACGTTCGGATGCACACACACTTCAGAGCTTGTGTGCGGACCTGTTTGGTTATTGTGAGTGTCTTTCTAGACGGATACAGAGCCTTACTCCAACAGACAGCTTTGCATATACACATTATTATTGTTATCGTAATACGTCTAACTCAGGAAATGTACTGTATTTTCCTAAAAACACAACTTATTTGTTTATATCTGAATGATACAAAAGTGAATGGTCAAAATATTTTCATTATAAAACTTTTTCCTGATGGAAATCGGCTTTTTGACTGAAAGAAAATATTTTGCAACAAAAATTATTTCCTTTCATTCATGTCAGTGGTGGGAAAAATAAGCACTTTTCCTCTCTCTTTTAAGTGTACCCATTTTTTCCTCAGTGACTTTTCTGAAATGGGTTTTCCCAGGGAAAGGATGCAGGTTTTTTGCTAGGGGAAAAAAAAAAGAAATTTCAAACAAAAGGGAAAACGTTCGTGTCTTTTGAAAATGTTCACAGAATGTTCCCCTTTTAATGACCATATTCTGACCAGTTCTATTCAGGCATTTTTTTGTCATTGTCTGTCTTTCCCGTTATTAGCTCTGAAACAGATGAGTGTTTCTGTTCACACAGAGGCAGGATTTTGGCTCAAAGTTCTTCCCCTAAGATTCTTGTCTAAACTCTTCTAGCTACCAAGCAGTTGAAACGCTGTAGCATGTACATGCTTTATTTGGATAGTATAATCCTGTGCCAAGACGCTGTGATGGCACAGAGAGAGATCTTGCCAAAGCGAGGGATTTACAATGAGTGACAGAGCGTTTTGATTCCGCATCACTGATCTGAATCTACACAAGGTCAGCAATCAAAAGTTGTTACTGCCACATCTTTGGAGGCTCCTGAGAAACAATTGAACAGTCCCCGACTGAGTGTGGTTCAGAAAGGTCACCACTGTGACACATCTCCTTGGCAGTCTCACCGGAGAGGACAATTGACTGGCCCCTGGAGAACAAACCATTGTCTCATCTCCAAAAGGGGTCACCTCACGTCATGGCCGAGACAAATTGGCAGGGGTGTCCCACTGCTCCCAGGACTACGCCCATTCTGCGGATAAAGAGAGGACGTCATGCTGCAAATGCACTGAATTCACTTGGGACCAGATCCTGCCAGTCTTGGGCACATGAGTAGCACATTGGAGTAAAGTACCACTCAGGAGGAATAAGACAGGGGGATGGGCCCTACATCTTCAGTACTGCTGACTCCAAGCATTCAAAAATCATGGGCCTAGCCTCAAAAATCATGAGATTTTAAAACAAATAATAAAGGTTGGGATCTTTTATTGTCTAAGCATTTAGGTCCAGCTTTTCTCTGCAACCATGGGGGCTAGCAACATTTTTTTTTTAATGAAAGCTGAGAGTTCATCCCCTAATGACAAGAATCCAGGAGCTGGGCCTATTTAAAAAAATATATCATGAGACAAGAGAGACTCACAAGAGCTGGCAACTCTGCATCTTTTCAATCTAACGCTAGAATTATTTTTACAATGTGATTTCTCTTGCTTTTCAGCATCCTGGGCTCAGTTTAGAAAGGGGTCAGCGGTAAAATCCTTGTTCTTTGGCTCCTATTTACCTTCAAACAAGTTTCTCAACCACTAGAGGAGCAGATCAGCATATGGTGAGCATGTGCTTCACTGGTTCCTGATCACAAACCAGCCAGCAATATGCTCTCTGTATCCACCTGACTCCTCTTCCCAGATCCATTAGTCCTAACCACACTGTTGGATTAAATCAATAATATCAGTTGGGAAAAAGGGAGTTAGACGTTTACTTGAAAGTCAATGGGACTAAGTCACTTTTGAAAATTTACAAAGGCATTTAATCACCTAAAATTGCCAATAGGTGCCAACTGAGGTTTCCAAAAGTGCCTATGTGAATTAGGCACCTCAGTCTCTTGCCTCCCAATGGGAGTTAGGTGCCTAGCCTACACTTGGCTTTTTAACTGAAGCTCTAACAGTCTGTGCTGTTAGCTTTGGAAGTCCCTGGTTCAAGCCCCAGTGGATTGGCCAAGCTGGTGGACTTCACACAACAGACAGCCAATCCATTGTATCAGCAGGCACAGGGAAAAGACATCTCAAATGTTATTCGAGTGTATAGGAATGTAAGAACGGCCATATGGGGTCCATTTAGTCCAGGTTCCTGTTTTCCGACAGTGGCCAGTGCCAGGTGCATCAGAGGGAATGAACAAAACAAGCCAATCATCAAGTGATCCATCCCCTGTCATCTAGTCCCAGCTTCTGGCAGTCAGAGGTTTAGGGACACCCAGAGCAGGGGGTTGCCTCCCTGACTGCCTTGACTAATAGCCACTGATGGACCTATCCTCCATGAACTTATCTAATTCTTTTTGAACCCAGTTATACTTTTGGCCTTCACAACATCTCCTGGCAATATTTTCAACCAGCTCTAGTCACAGGTTTTTCTAGGACCGCTAAAAATTGCGCGCCCTTAACACGTCCGTTTTGTGCTCACTTCCTGTAAACCTCGATCTGAAATATTTAGTTTTGACCTTTCCCAAAGACAAAAACCTAAAGATTTATTGAAATCAACCTTTTTTCTTGGGGGAAAAAATGTCGATTTCAACAAAAGACCCCATGGACCATTGAGAAAAATGTTTGGTCAAAAGAGTTTTGACCAGCTCTACCGTTACCTCTGCCTCAGTCACAGCCATGCAAACCTCCCCAA
The DNA here is from genome assembly GCF_020497125.1 of Mauremys mutica. Lineage (NCBI taxonomy): Eukaryota > Metazoa > Chordata > Testudines > Geoemydidae > Mauremys > Mauremys mutica. Next base: position 10,817,870 of record NC_059096.1, read on the forward strand.
GGAGCAGTACTCAAAACAACGAACCTGTATGCTGATTAGCTGGCTCTATGACATCATATCACAAAAACTCATCCTTCTTTAGGTAGGCTTCCAGGAGCTAAGTCTCTCCGAGGGGTAGAGGTCAAATTCCTGAAGCAGTTTAGTTACTTCTCAAAACCATTCAAACGTCTCAGAGAGATGGGAGGGTGGGCTTGTGGTTAAAACATAGGCCTGGGGCTCCACAGATGAGGTTTCTAATCTTGATGTAGCTCTGATGCCTTGGGCAAATCTCTGGGCCTCCTTTCCCATATTCATCCATAAAATGGGGATATTATGTTCTCCTTTCTCTACCTTCTCCATTTAGCTCGTAAGGGGATCAGGGAGTGTGTCTTAGCCTAGGTTTATACTCAGGGTTGTGGTGGCAATTACTGGTAACTTTAAAATCAAGAATGGATTCACTTCAAACAGGGATTAATTCAGGAAAGTCCTGTGGCCTGTGTTATACATGAAATCAGACTCGATGGCCACAAAAGTTCCATCTGGCCTTACGATCTAGGACCCTAAACTGCTCCTAGCCGAGTGGGGCCCAAATATAAATTGGGAATACAGATAATAAAGTTGGCTCTTTTGGCTAGAAATCTGACAGGAGATGCCTTTTGTCAATATCACCTCCGTCTAGTCACTTCAGAAATAACCTTGATCCTCAAAACTGGGCATTTCTGCTTCCTGTCCTGAGTTGGAGCAGGAAGTGCCAGATGCATGAAATGAAAACTAAAGTTGAAAACAAAATATTACTTTAAACTGTTTGGACTCTCAGATCCACTTCCAGCTTTGAACAAAAGTTGCAGTCAGTTTGTGTTTCCCATGAGCTGGACTGCCAGACAGTTCTCTCAGCCCTGCATTTTGGCAGGTGTGTAGAAATGTTAGAAATCTTAGACACGGCGTGTGAATTCTGAAACATCCGCTCCTTTGAAAGTTGATGTGTTCTACCCGAAATCCCCACTAGATGGTATGAAGGGACTGGAAAGAAAGTTCACTATTTTATTCATTTCTTTATTTATTATTAGAACATCACAACCAGAAGGCATCTGGGAAAAGCCTAGTGGAAATCAAATGATCAGACAATTCATGCTGCTGTGTGGCTAACAACAGGAATGTCATTATGTACACTCACGCAGTATGGTTTCGGCAGCTTTCTTGGTATAGACATATTGTTAGCGTGGAAGACCAATAAATTATGTAGCGTGTTTACCAAGAATGCCGCTACACAGCCGGCAATCACATGATTGCCAAAAGCTTCAGTGGCGTGATAAGATGGCTAGTAATGGACATAAACTGAGTAACCAGCCAAACCACCTTAAGGACCTAAGTAGAAACCAATCTGAGCAGTGCTCGAGGAGCCTCGGTCTCTTTGAGATTCGCCATGAGGAGGAGGAGGAATACGGAATTCGCCTCCGCACCACTACAAGCTTAAACTTGTCTTAGTCCCAGTGGGAGACATCTGAGCAGAGGAGAATTTCGCTCTCAATCTGCAGTACCACTGCGAACGTACAGCCGTGTGCTCCGGAAATTAAACTCACACGGATGACATGGCTGCCACGGCTCCTCTACATGTCACTCCCACCGTGACACCACCCATCCATGCTTCACAGCCACCGGCAAAAAAAGCTCATCATTCCAGTTTTCCTTCATCATGAGAAAAGGAGCTCATTTTAATTCCCTGTAGCTCTACGGGGGCCATTCACAGCAGGGTGGCTCACTCTGCCACTTACATTTCACCTCCTGTTTTATTCTCCTTGGGAATGTGTCAGGTCAGTTTGAAATGGAGCAGAAGTTTCTCTCTTAATTCACTCGCACTGCTCTCAGCCACAATGGACACTTGGCAGGGCCATCCATGGCCAGCCTCAAACGAGAGGTCTCGACAGTGTCCACCCTGCAGTTAAAACATCCCAGCTGGCCCATGTCAACTGACTCAGGCTTGCAGGTACTGTATATAAAATCATGAGTGGTGTGGAGAAAGTGAATTAGGAAAAGTTATTTACTTGTTCCCATAATACAAGAACTCGGGGCCACCAAATGAAATGAATGGGCAGCAGGTTTAAAACAAATACAAGGAAGTTCTTCTTCACGCAGCGCACAGTCAACCTGTGGAACTCCTTGCCTGAGGAGGTTGTGAAGGCTAGGATTATAACAGGGTTTAAAAGAGAACTGGATACATTCATGGAGGTTAAGTCCATTAATGGCTATTAGCCAGGATGGGTGAGGAATGGTGTCCCTAGCCTCTGTTCGTCAGAGGATGGAGATGGATGGCAGGAGAGAGATCACTTGATCATTACCTGTCAGGTTCACTCTCTCTGGGGCACCTGGCATTGGCCACTGTCGGCAGACAGATACTGGGCTGGATGGAGCATTGGTCTGACCTAGTCTGGCCGTTCTTACGTTCCTATGGGCTAAAGGGCTGCTTAATTGTGCTGCAGACCCTCGGGCTCAGACTTCAGTCCAAGCTCTGGGACTCTCCCACGTGCAGGTCCTAGATCCCGAGCTCCAGCCTGAGCCCAAATGTCCACACCACCATTAAACAGCCCAAGCCAGTGTCAGCCGGCACAGGCCAGCCGCAGTTCAGACAGACTCTAAGCCTGGGTACAGGACAGCTGTTCATCATCTAGCTACACAGGAAGCTATTCAAGAAGCACGATGAAAAATAAAACAGCCTCCAGTTGGAATCCTGGCTCCCTCTCCCCAGGGTTTCAGGTCAGCATCTGCTATGGAGACAGCATTTGTTGCTCACGTTCATAGATAGGGGAAATTCATTCATACGCACCCTGCTGGCCCTCTGTGCGACAGACCACATGCACCGGTCAGCGGTGTCCTGCCCTGGCTGCAAGAAGCTGAAGGGATGAATGGAAACCTGGAAACAGCTCCATCTCCTTCTCCCAAGCAGGACTCAAAGGGGGACAATGGACCACTGCTTCTCCTGCTCCAAAGCTCTCACCTGCAGAGACCCATGAGTCTCCATTGTCTCCCTCTCTTTCTATCTGTCCTCTACCCCCAGTCCTCGAAGGAGCCGGTGAGACACCACAGGTTGATAGGTAACCGGTCATGCTGCTGGAAATATTTTTTGCCAAAAAGTTTTTCTGCTCGAAACAAATAGTTCCCCCCCCCCCGCCTCGGAAATGGAATTTTCCACTTTTTTTTTATTTTGCAGAAAAAAATCAGAACTAAACATTTAGGGAGGAAAATAATATTTGTTTCATTTTTTTTTTGAAATGGTGGGAAAATTCCCACCTCCCATCATCTTTTAAAGGATTTTTCTCTGTGTTCCCCCTCTCCCCCCTCACCCCCCGCTGGGAAAGGGGGAAGAAGATACAAAGAAACATGAGGGAAAAATGTGAAAAAGGTTTTAAAACATGAGAGAAATTAGATTTCCCCTCCCTCCTCTCTCTTTCGCTCTCTTTTTTTTTAACTTGCCAACAGGGGGCAGCAGCTGAGCGCTGGAGTCAGAACTTCCAGAGGAGTTGGGGGTTTGAGGGCACCAGAGCAGACGCTATCCTCTCCCAGGCCGCATAGACAGAGCCCTCTCCTCCCTCCCCCAAACCCTTCTGCAGTTTGACACTAACATGGGTTCTGTGCTTTACAATGTGGGGTCAGGAGCAATATTTCCATTTTGCAAGTGGGGGAAACTGAGGCACAGAGTGAGTCAGTGACTTGCCCGACATCATACAGCACTTCAAGGGCAGAGTTAGGACCAGAACCACAGTCACTAGACTCCTAGTGCCTTATCCACCGCAGTGCTCCATCTCCTGCGTGAAATGGCTGTGCTGCCTTCCCTACTCTCCAGCTCACTACTTTTAGACACTCTTGTTCTGGGACAACCAGATCCCTTTCCATGCACCATTGGACGTCGCCAGGAAGGCACCCTCATTGGCATGACCCTCAGCCAATCCAAAGGAGAAGTTCCCCCTGCTTTCACACCTCCTCACGTGCTTCGTACCTGGAGTGTGATGCTTCACCCTAGAGGAGGGAAGCAGACGGTGTGACCAAGGTGACCAAGCATCTAAGGGAAGGAGGAGCTCATCTCCTGCATGCCTCTTCCACTGCACAGCTGGTTCTCCCCTCCCCGCACCAGAGGAGAGGGGCATCTCTGCTGCTTCTCCCAAAGGACTTTTAAGATAGGGGACCATTGAGCCATCCTGGCACCCCGCAAGCCCCACCAACTGTGGTGTAAAAAAAACCAAGAGTCCTCGTGTCACCTTATAGACTAACAAATTTATTTGGGCATAAGCTTTCGTGGGCTAGAACCCACTTTGTCAGATGTATGAAGTAAAAAATACAGGAGCAAGTACATGAAAGGATGGGGGTGCTTTACCAAGTCCTAGGTCAGTCTAACGAGATAAATCAATTAACAGCAGGATACCAAGGGAGGAAAAAATAACTTTTGAAGTGGTAAGAGAGTAGCCCATTACTAAACAGCTGACAAGAAGCTGTGAGTAACAGTAGGGAGAAGTTAGTATTGGGGAAATTAAGTTTAGGTTTTGTAATGACCCAACCACCCCCGGTCTTTATTCAGGCCTAATCTGATGGTATCCAGTTTTCAAATTAATTCCAGTTCTGCAGCTTCACGTTGGAGTCTGTCTTTGAAGTTTTTTTGTTGAAGAATTGCCACTTTGAGGTCTGTTACTGAGTGACCAGAGAGGTTGAAGTGTTCTCCTACTGTTTTTTTAATATTATGATTCCTGATGTCAGATTTGTGTCCATTTATTCTTTTGCGTAGAGACTGTCTGGTTTGGCCAATGTACATGGCAGAGGGGCACTGCTGGCACATGATGGCATATATCACATTGGTAGATGTACAAGCGAATGAGCCCCTGATGGTGTGGCTGATGTGGTTAGGTCCTATGAACAGAGTTGGCACTGGGGTTTGTAGCGCGGATTGGTTCTTGGGTTAGCGTTTCTGTTGTGTGGTGTGTAGTTGCTGGTGATTAGTTGCTTGATTGGGGGGCTGTCTGTAAGCGAGGACTGGCCTGTCTCCCAAGGTCTGTGAGAGTGAGGGATTGTCCTTCAGGATAGCTTGTAGATCCCTGATGATGCGCTGGAGAGGTTTTAGTTGGGGGCTGAAGGTGATGGCTAGTGGCGTTCTGTTACTTTCTTTGTTGGGCCTGTCTTATAGTAGGTGACTTCTCGGTACTCTTCTGGCTCTGTCAGTCTGTTTCTTCACTTCACCAGGTGGGTACTGCAGTTTTAAGAATATTTGATAGAGATTCTGTAAGTGTTTGTCTCTGTCTGAAGGGTTGGAGCAAATGTGGGTGTATCTTAGAGCTTGGCTGTAGACAATGGATCGTATGATGTGGTCTGGATGGGAGCTGGAGACATGTAAGTAAGTATAGTGGTCAGTAGGTTTCTGGTATAGGCTCGTGTTTATGTGACCATCGCTTATTAGCACTGTAGTGTCCAGGAAGTGGATCTCTTGTGTTCATCTCAACTGAGCTGAGGCCAATGGATTTTGTGCTCCAAAAAGAAAAAAGAAAAGTGCCAGGCTTTAAATGAATTACAAAGCAGCTTCCGTGATGGACAAGCATGGCGCAGAGGGGACGGGCTGTGGGAAGAAATCATTGCATGCGTGACAGCGTGTTAAATGGACAGACGTGGGGATTTTACACTTCAGCGGCAAACCAATGAGGTGTCAAAAAACAAAACAAAATCCAACAACTCTGAAACATGTGAACTTTTCTTTTCTTTTTCAATTTAGAAAAGAGATTTCTTTAGTCCTCACCTTATAAATATTTACATTCATCACTGAGCAGTAGCTCCTTCAATTAAACAGATAAAGAGGGATATGTGTGTCTGTGCGTGAGAGAGAGAGAGAAAACAGGCTTTAAGGCAGAGGTTGGCAACCTCTAGCATGCGGCTAACCAGGGTAAGCACCCTGGCGGGCCGGGCCAGTTTGTTTACCTGCCGTGTTGGCTGGTTCGGCCGATCGTGGCTCCCACTGGCCGCGGTTCGCCATCCCAGGACAATGGGGGTGGCAGGAAGCCGCGGCCAGCACATCCCTCGCCCGCTCCGCCTCCCGCAGCAGTCATTTGGTGCCCGGACACAAGGCAGCTGGAGACAATGTGCCGGCGTGGCACTGCTATTTCAGTGGTGACCGAATCCTGAGCTCGTTAGATTTTAAAGTCAGGAGGTTGCACCTCGGCCTCATTTGGCCTTTTGTTTCTCTCTGATTCTGTGTCCTCCATTGTCAGGTGGAGAGAATGATATTTACGTAGTCGCAAAGGACTGCAAAGAGCTTGGTTGGAAGGGGTCCGTGAAACGCACCGTGGTATTGTTATTGTCATGGGAAAACAGGAAGTTGTGATCTCACGGCTGCAATCGACGTTATGCGCCAGTATGAAATTCATCGGGGGGGAAAAAACCACCTCATATAAAGGGTTTTTCAGGGATTAGTGCAGAACTGAGCCACAAGCTGCAGCAATTCTCCCCCCACCCCCTGGCCTTTCAATCCATCCTCGGTGGTCTCTCTTCGATCCTCCATGGAAGCTTATTATGAGTCGAAAACCCAGAAAAGAAAGTGGAGGCCGTTTTGCTCAGGGCGGCATCCAGAAAGGTCACAAGCGGAGGATTAGACCAGATCCTCAGAGAAATGATGAGTGTCTGAATAAAAGGCCCTGCGACATTTCCTGAGCTTCGAGCCATCGGTGTGGTCTCATGGAAAAAGGAATGTAATGTCCGTCACTGCCAGAGACATCAGGTACTCCAGGGTATGGACAAATTAGCCCCCGTAGAGCTGGCTTTAAAAAATGACAAGAGTCCACAGGAATTTTCAAAGCTGGGAGCCTAAATTCAAGCATCTAAATCCACATTTGGATACATAGGGGGAGGGATAGCTTAGTGGTTTGAGCATTTGCCTTTTTAAACCCAGGCTCGTGAGTTCAATCCTTAAGGGGGCCATTTAGGGATTGGGGAAAAAATCTGTCTGGGGATTGGTCCTGTTTTGAGCAGCAGGTTGGACTAGATGACCTCCTGAGGATCTTTCCAACCCTGATATTCTATGATTCTATAAATAAGATCTATCTGCCTGTGCCCCAATGTGGATTTTGATTCCTAGCTTTTGGTCCCAAAATTTGAAAATGTTTCCTTAATAAAAGGTTCAGGTGGGTGCAGCTCCTAGTACTTTTGCTGGCCCTCTGCACAGGGGTGAATTTCGCTCAGCATTCCTATCGTCGTTTTGAACCCGGACGGCTACAGCAGCTGAAGGGGCAGCGAAATTTGCACAGGTCTAGCACAACTTTCAGAATTCCAGAGAAATGGCTATGTTCAAACCGTCAGCCAGACAGCTTCTTGCTGGACACTGTTTGCAAGGCTGTGGGTCTCTGGGCCTTAATCCTGCCTGCACACACACACACAATCAATCTATTGTGCTGAGGTTTTCAATCAGTTTCACAGGGCAACATACTACCCACAATCATGATTCACTCCCTCAAGCACAGGCAATGGCTGTTTTTATCCCTCGCTGGGCTTTCAAGTTCCAAACTAGTGTCCCAACTGCCTTCCTCTGCAAAACACAGAGAGATCTCATCATTTTCATTCCTGAAACTATCTGCCGCTCCCTTCCTGCATTTCATCAAAGCAGGTTCTCTCAAGATAGCCCATCACGTCTCTGCTGTGCTTTAGCTCAGAAATACTGCCAGAGCCTCCTTTCTCCCATTATTTCAGCTTCCACTCCCAGATAAAAGTAGGAAGCAAAGATGTACATCAATTCCCTCCCACCCCCCCACAAAAACCCTTAGCCCTTTGGTAAGATTCTGTTCAAGTCTAGATTGACTTTGGTTCAGGAAGAATGTTTTTGAGTCAATTCTGCCTAGCTCTTGTGATTTTATTATGAGACTCATAATATTGGGTGGTTTTCATAAAAGCCCCAGCTTCCGGATTCATGTGATTAAAGGAGATGCTCAGCTTCCCTATGTTTCTGGCGCTCATAGGTGCGGAAAAAAGTTTGGAACCATGAAGTTAGCTTAATAGATTCCAAGGCCAGAAGGGATCACTGTGGTCATCCAGTCTGACCTCCTGTAGAGCTCAGGCTGGAGAACTGTCCCAAAATAATCCCTAGAGCCGATCCTATAGGAGAAATAAAATCTTGATTTAAAAATGGTCAAAGATGGAGAATCAACCACAATCCTTAGTAAATTGATCCAATGGTTAATTACTCTCACCCTGTTAAAAAGATATGTCTTATTTTCTGTCTGAATTTATCTAGCTTAAACTTCCAGTCATAGACTCATAGACTATCAGGGTTGGAAGGGACCTTAGGAGATCATCTAGTCCAACCCCCTGCTCAAAGCAGGACCAATCCCCAACTAAATCATCCCAGCCAGGGCTTTGTCAAGCCTGACCTTAAAACCTCTCAGGATGGAGATTCCACCATCTCCCTAGGGAACCCATTCCAGTGCTTCACCACCCTCCTAGTGAAAAAGTTTTTCCTAATATCCAACCTAAACCTCCCCCGCTGCAACTTGAGACCATTGCTCTCCTCTGGACTTTCTTCAGTTTGTCCACATCTTTCCCAAAGTGTGGTGCTCAGGACTGGATACAGTTTTCCCAGTCGTTGGATTGTGTTATACCTTTCTCTGATAGATTGAAGTTATTGCATGCTAAAGGTTCAGAGAGGCAAACCAAAAGAACGCCAAACATATCATTTGTTAAAAAATCATGAATTTTAAGTTAATCTCATGATTTTGTGGGGCCTGACTGGCCTTGCTGTTCTCAGATTATCCAGTCCAGATCATCTATCTTTCTTCTGCTTACCTCTGAAATATCTGAGTGCATAACTGCACCCTAGGATCTGGACACCAAGCGGTAATTGCCCTTCAGAATCCCAGTTAACATGTTTGCTAACTGTATCATCATCCAATTCCACATCCCCAGCTGGGGAAGATGGTGAAATCAATGAGAAACTATTTGCTGTTCCCACCGCGAAGCTCTGACAAGTCGTACACTGGGGCACATGCCTGCTGTCAGCGCCATCCCTGAGAAGACTGTATTTGAAGACTGCAGGAGAAAATTACATTGTCTATCATTGTCAACATTATCAAGAGCAGACACAAAACAAAAACATCTGAGGATGTTAGACAGAAAACTCTTTAGAGCAGGAGAGCAGGTAGATAAACCTGAATGCCGCAGCAAAGGAGACGGGTTTATCCATCATCACTGACATTAACATTACCTAACACTATCAAAGAGCCATCAGCTGGTGGGATGCTTGATGCAGAATCTCATTGATTCATTGAAATGAAAAGCAGATTCTATCCACAGAGGAAAATGCTGTTTCATTCTGAGATGGATGAGTGCGTGAATGGGGGGCTGAGTGATTGTGTGCACAGTTGACTGAATGCATATGGAGGTAAGATAAGACCATGTTTGCACAAGGTTGCAATGTCATCTCTGAGAAATCCATGCTCTCCAAACCTTTCTATACTATCTATTTCAGTATTCTACATGAACAGACTGCAGCATCAGTAGCATCTGGCACTATTATGTTTTTGGTGATGGAACACAGAGGAAGTTACACATGAGGCAAAATTTTTCCAAAGTGCCTAAGTGACCCAAGACCCATTTTTGAAAATCACTTAGGTGCTTAGGAGTAGAGCTGCGTGAGTAGCAGATTTTGGGGTTCAGTGGGTTACAATAAAAAAAACTAACGGGCTCAGTTCAAACTGAAAATGTTTTTTTTTTAAATGTACAGCAAAGGAAAAAGTCATGAAAAAAAATAATTTCAGGTAAAATAAAATGTTTTGTTTGATCTGGAACCCAACATTTCATTTTTATTTTATAGAATCATAGAAGATCAGGGTCGGAAGAGACCTCAGGAGGTTCTAGTCCAACCCCCTGCTCAAAGCAGGACCACCACCAACTAAATCATCCCAGCCAGGGCTTTGGAGGAAAATGAGTTACAGCAAGGAGTGCGCTAGGAAAGAGAAACACTTAACTTCTGACTGGTTCCCTTGCAAGGCAGTACCCTCTTCCAGAGTCATTAGGCTTCTCATAGATCATCTTGCCAACGATACAGAGAAAAAAAAAATCAGCATCTCATGTTGTGACCACCAGTTCCATTCTCTCCCTCATTATTTCTGGACCACTGAGCCGCTAACATATTAACCTGGATGCTGATGAACTCCAGGCTGGATTGTTTTAATCCATCCTTGGCTGAGTTTCCATGTGCAGCTATAATTCCACTCTAGCTAATTCAGAGAATTTATGGCCATGATCATGTCGGGGACCTTGAGAGGTTTCTACGGCTTCCTCATTCATGGGGCATTTTCCCCTTTTTGACATCTATCGCCCAGGCAGGGCCCTGCCTGACTCCCCTCAGCCCCTTCAAATCTGTGTTTCGAAACAACAGCAATGGGCCCATCTCAGAAGGCTCGGTGTGGATGGAGGGTGAAGGGACTGATTGTGAGTTCACAATGCTCTCAGCAGAACCGTGCCCTGAGTCTGTAGCTAAATATAATTGCAGGCCGGTGGGACTTGATCCTGCCAACATCATCGACCCTGCGTCTTGTAACCTCCTCCCTCTGCCTTTCACTCATCTATCAGCGGAGGCTGGGGTTGCCAGCCCTCCAGGATTGGCCTGGAGTCTCCAGGAATTAAAGATTAGTCTTTCATTAAAGATTAAACCTCCAGGAATACGTCCAAGCAAAATTGGCTAGTGGATGCCTCATTATTGCCCCTTCTCACATTCACCATTGCCTACAAAAAGTAACTTCTTGTATCTCTTCTCCACATTGACTTTTTCTATCTATCTTCTCTGTGCTTCTGTGTCTCCATTCCCTGTGGTATGTGAGCAACTCCCAATCATTTAAACTAGAAATAATCTTTGTGTTGTTTCTCCTTCCCAGCCTGTAGAAGAAATAGCTTGATTAGTTTATGCATAGAATCACAGAAATGCAGGCCTGGAAAGGACCTCGGAAGGTCATCTGGTCCTGTCCCTTGCCCTGAGGCAGGACTAAGTATTATCATCCCTGACAGGTGTTTTTCTAACTTGCTCTTAAAAACATCCAGTCATGGAGATTTCAGAACCTGCCTAGGTAATTTGTTCCTGTGCTTAACTACCCTGACAGTTAGGAAGTTTTTCCTAATGTGTCACCTAAATCTTCTTTGCTGCAATTTAAGCCCATTGCTTCTTGTCCTGTCATCAGTGGATAAAGAGAATAATTTATCACCCTCCTTTTTATAAGAACTGTTTATGTACTTGAAGACTGTTATCGTGTTCCCCCTCAGTCTTCTCTTCTTCACACTAAACAAACCGAGTTTTTTCAGTTTTCCCTCTTAGGTCATGTTTTCTAGACCTTTAATCATTTTCACAGAATCACAGAATATCAGGGCTGGAAGAGACCTCAGGAGGTATCTAGTCCAACCCCCTGCTCAAAGCAGGACCAACTCCAACTAAATCATCCCAGCCAGGGCTTTGCCAAGCCTGACCTTAAAAACCTCTAAGGAAGGAGATTCCACCACCTCCCTAGGGAACCCGTTCCAGTGCTTCACCACCCTCCTAGTGAAATAGTGTTTCCTAATATCCAACCTAGCTCTCCTCTGGACTTTCTTCAGTTTGTCCACATCTTTCCCAAAGTGTGGTGCTCAGAACTGGATACAGTTTTCCAGATGACGCCTTACCAGTGCTGAGCAGCATGGAAGAATTACTTCTTGCGTCTTGCTTTCAACACTCCTGTTAATACATCACAGAATGACGTTCGCTTTTTTGCAATTACATTACATCGTTGACTCATTTGTGATCCACTATAACCCACAGACCTTTTCTGCAGTACTCTTGCCTAGGAAGGAGTACTTTGTATTTGTGCAATCGATTATTCCTTCCGAAGTGTAGCACTTTGCATTTGTCCTTCTTGAATTTTATCCAATTTATTGCAGACCGTTTCTCCAGTTTGTCAAAATTATTTTGAATTCTAATCCTGGCCTCCAAAGCGCTTGCAACCCCTCACGGCTTTGCATCATCCACAAACTTTGGAAGGGTCTTATCTATGCCATTATCTAAAAATGTATGAAGATATTGAATGGAATATCTGGGACCCCAGTTGATATGTTTTTCCAGACTTGACTGAGCCATTGATAAATATTCTTTGAGTGCAGTATTAGGTGATAGTGGGACATTACTTTGCTTTCACTTATGCCTCTGTGTGTGTGTGTGTGTGTGTGTGTGTGTGTGTGTGTGTGTGTGTGTGTGTGTGTTCCTGGATGTGAAGAACTTACTGAGTTGAAGAACCGAGTTTTGTGTGGAAGTCTGAGAAAGGGGGGACCTGTGACCTCTTATTTCTTGTGGCAGTGAGTTCCACAGCCTAGGCCTGCCTTCTGCACTCATGGGTATCCTTTTACTGGTAATCACTTTGATGGTTCCTGTGGATTGTTGCTGTCCTGAGTGTTCATGGACAGGCTGCTACATTTTGTACCAGCTGGAGTCTTTCCAAGGCTTGTGGGTTAGTTTCTGGATAGTAAGAGCTCCAGTGACCAAGCCTGGAGCCCATAGGTGCATGGTCACTGTTGCCAGGTCAGTGTTCGACAGCAGTGGGTGCAGCCTTCTCGCCAATCATAGGTGGTGTTGTGAGGGGGGAAAGGGGGGCCTTACCACCAGGTCTATTCAGACGTCCCGTAGCACACAGGTGTCCAAAAGGAGCCCACGACTGTGACTGATGCAGAAGCCCTCACGAGTGGGTGCCATTGTAAGTTTCCAAAGCACATCTCTTTCCCTGGCAGCATTCCTCCAGCTTTACCTGGGATCTGATTTTGTCAGCTGCTCTTCACCCAGGCTCTGAAGATAAATTTACGGAGGATAGGTCCATCAAAGGCTATTTGCCAGGATGCGCAGGGATGGTGTCCCTAGCCTCTGTTTGCCAGAAGCTGGGAATGGGTGACAGAGGATGGATCACTTGATGATTCCCTGTTCTGGTCATTCCCTCTGGGGCACCTGGCTCTGGCCACTGTGAGAAGACAGGATACCAAGTATGGCCGTTCTTATGTTCTTTTGAATCTCCAGTTTCACATTGTCTCACCAGCAAAAGAGTAAAAAAAAAGGAGGTAAAATAACCTAAATTAACCTCCACATTCCCCAGATGAGAAGTGGGCAAACTTCTAAACTAACCTCCCTATTCCCATTTAGCCGTGTTTACACTGGACTACACTACCACTCACCAGCTCTCCCCACAGCTGCATCTGACACTATCCAGGCATAGAAACCAAAGTGCTCTGCGTAGCCAAGCAGGTCATCAGCAGCAGATGAGGAAACTGAGGCTCACATTCACACAAGGTCGGCCAGAAGAGATAAGAACTGAGCCCAGGTCCAGTGTTCTATCTCCCTATCCTCCCACTTGGAGGTGGGCATTCAAGGCAAGGAGCCTCTTAATAAGAGTTGGGCTTTAAAGACAGGTTTTCTTGTGAGTTCAGAGGAAACAGACAGGCTGGGGGAAAAGGGGACATTTTTGTTTTAAGCATTTGGGCTGAACAGACGTATGCACCATTTATTTGGTTAGAGAAACAAAATGATCCTCTTGACTTTTCCCCCTCTGCTTTCCTCCCTTCTTTAATTCTGCACTTCCTACTGATCCTTTCATCTCTGGTGGAGAACTCCTCAGCCCTGGGAAAGATCTCCTTTCTCATCCACCCCCCACAGCTCTCAGGGAAAAAAAATTAAAGCCAAAATTGCTCCACTCCTCCCTCTCAAATGGCACTGAACTCGGAGTCTGAACAGGGCTGCCCAGCACTTCAGATGTATTTTTATTGATTGAACTGGGGCTTTTTACCAACAAAGTCAAAACACTGACATCAAATACGCAGTGGAAAATTACACCGAGAATCAAATGAAAGGAGGACAAAGCCTCCCAGAGACAGGGGCCGGTGAGAATGAGATTGTCACTCTGACAGTGTGGGGATGGGGGCCTCCTAATCACAGGCAGTGAAGTTCTGCCTATTGCTTTACATGACCGACATGGTGCCCAGAGACCAACACACAAAGACTCTGTTCAAATCAGCAGGAAAAAAAGTTTTGATAAAAAATTCCCAGTCAGATCTGTCTCCTGCTTTTTCAACTGGTGGTGTGGGCATTAAGCTACGGAGAATGGCTTCAAAAGGATGTGGCCCTAGGCTATGGAACTCATTGCCACAAGAAATAAGAGGCCATGGGTCTTCCCCTGCTCAGAGTTTCACACAAAACTCAGTTCTTCACATGCAGAAACATATATTTCCCACAGGATCTCTACCTGGTATCAAGGAATAACTAGGATTTGAACACTAAGCGCCTGATGTAGAGCCCAGTGAAGTCAGTGGAAAGTCCCTGATTGTCTTCAGTGGGCTCTGGATCAGTTGCTAAGGAAGAGAGGGATTGCTTAGGGTGGCACCAAGGGTAACACCTAGCATCACTGTGCCGAGAACTTCACAGTGCTGAGATCTGCCGAGCAGAGGAATTGTCGTCCCTGGGAAAGAGAGGGGCTGTCGCACCACTCAGGCAATCTTTGTTCTTCTGCCATCCTCTGCCCACGTGGCAAGGGCACCAAGGCAAGTGAAAAGTTAAAAGCGCCAACAAAAGAGAAGATTAAAAAAAAACACACACAAGCAAAAGCAAACAAAAACTGAAACAACCAACCACAAAAGCCACCACCTCGAACGCCAGTTGCAAGACGCGCTACTGAGCGGGAAGGAGCAACCCGAGAATTCCACTTCTCTCACCATGTAAGTGACGTTCACGCTGATGAAATGCACCAAATTAGCCACCCTGGGGAATGAGCATCTCTGTGCAAACCTCTCCTGCTATGTATGTTGTAGCCCGCCCTGAAAAGGGGATTCATAGAATCAGAGACTATCAGGGTCGGAAGAGACCTCAGGAGGTCATCTAATCCCACCCCTTGCTCAAAGCAGGACCAACCCCAACTGGATTCACTCTTCATGGCCTATTCCACCTTTGGCCTCTCAGCGGAGGCTGCCAACAAAGAGGCAGGTTAATGTCCCTGTTCACGGTGGTTGATGTGATGAGTACACCAGCCTACTAGGAATTGCACTGAGATCTAACAACTCATTTCACATGTGGGTCTAAGGTTCATCTAACGGCAGAACTTGTCCAGACTCTCGCGCCCTGTTCTTCAATGGGAAATGGAGAGCTTGTAAAACAACAGGCTCCAGTGACATACAGTTCTCTCTGGTCACTCTGCCCAGCTTAGTCACCTCCATAAAATCTGTTGGAGACAGAGAAAGTAACAGGAAGGACAGAACGATGAGGCTAAATCAAGATGATTGGCCATCCCACTGGAGTTCAGCTCTCAGAACCGAGCTAGTCAGAAGGATTTCCATGGCAAAGGTTTGCCACAGAAAAACTTTGATCATTTGAAACTCTTCAATATTTTGTCTAGATGAAAAAAATGTGGGTTGATTTGAAGGAAAACGAACACCCAGAATCGATAACCCAAACCCTTTTTAATTTTTTTTTCTCCCCCTTTTCCAGTGGAAGAAAATGAGTGGGGGGGAGGAGAGCAGAGGGGGAAGATTGTAAAGAACTGAAAACCGACATGTTTTTTGTGGTTCATTTCAAAGGAAAAAAAATTCTATGAAACGTTTTGTGGAAAAAAACCAATAGACAAATTGTGACAATGCTGCCACCACCATCAAATCTCCAGTTAAAGCCTGTATCATAAAGCTGTATGGAGTGAGCTGAAAAACATAGAGACCAGGACAAAATTGAGTAAAAAATACCTTCTAATGCAACTACTAATACTAATACTACTACTACTAACAAACACCTAGATCCTATTTAGTGCTTTTCAATAAGTAGATCTCAAAGCACTTTACAAAGGAGGCGAGAATCGTTATACCCATTTTACAGATGGATAAGGCTGTAAGAAAAGTGCAGGCTGCAATTTTGTGGCAGAAACCACAACTTTTTAACACACAACACAACATTTTTTTATAGTTGCTGCAAATTGGAGTGGAGTTGGGAACCCCATGTGCCAAGTCGCAAGGCCACTCACTCAGATCTGGCCCTCTGAGAGCCAAGCAGGACACACACCATCTTTTCTATGCTGCTGCCCTGCTTTGGAAGACAGGCCGCATGCCTTGGAAGAAGGGGCTGGAGCTTATTTGTGGGTGTGCACCCCAGGTCTGGAGTCTTTGTGGGGATACCCAGAGGGGTCTTCATTCCTCAGGAAACAGGTTGAGGAGAAGCCTGAGAATAGACCTCATGGGGAGAATCTGTTTTGTGTGTGAGAGTGTATGTGTTTGTGGTACTTGAACTGACTGCACCACAACTACAACTTTAACAAATGGTGGCCCCAGCTTTCAATCATCAGAACTTCCTCGCAGCCCTGGAAACTGAGGCAAAGAGAGGGGAAGTGACTTGCCCAGGGTGGCCCAGCAGAGCCATGAATAGAACCCACCACATCAGTGCTCTGATAACTAGGCCACGCTGCCTCAATGCAAGGCAACCCAATTTCTTACTTTGACTCAGGACAGTCTGATAAATGAGCGTTACACTCAGCAAACCAACGCAGGGGTAAGAGAATATCTCTTAAGTAGCTTTCTTTTAATGTCTCAGCTCTCCAAAGCAAAAGAAATCTCCAATAGTGAAGAACTAACACTAAAACCACCATGACAAGAACATAGACCCAACTTGGCTGCCTAGTTATTAGGCAATTAAATCCATGGTTGGGCATCTAAGCAGAAAGTGGCGTGATTCTCAGAAGTGCTAAGCCCTTGTCGCTCCCTTGGAATTCATTGGGATTAATCGATGAATAAGGACTACTTGAATTTGCAAGGATTGTAGGATCAGACTCTCAAGTTCACCCTAGCATGGAATTCACCTCGGTGCATAAGGCCATAGAAGAGTTTTAAGTAGTACCAAATTGGTGCCTAGACCTCTGCACAGAGGAGAATTTCGCCCCTTATATTTTCTCTCTTCAGGATAGAAGCAGGATACTGTTTCTATGAACAGCAGCATCTGGAAACCCATGAAAGTGAACCTCCGTCCCTTTGTCTGGGTAATTTTAGAATCCAATTATGATCAAGAGAAGATCTTGAAAGAAAAAAAAATAACAATGAGAATTCCCTTCAAGATCTTCAGAGGGGATGGAGCAGAAACAATCTTTGGCTCCCCTGGAAAAAAAATTATCTTGATTTGCCGCATGCGAAGGCTCGCTGCCAGGAATAATGGACGCCTTTTCAAGAAGCAGGAAACTGTCTTCTTCAAGATCTAACACCTCTGACAAATACTTTTAATACATATCTGAGGGGAGGATCTTATTTTCCCCAGATGGAATAAGAGGGAAATTAGCAAATGGCACATTAACATATTTCTAATTATTTTCCAATCTTCCTCCTAAAGGAAACATTATGATGAGTTAGTGAAGTAGTTTTTGCCTGTAAGGAGACTGGTATATAAGATGTTACATTTCCCTCCTGGATTGAAGAAGGTATTTCTTTTAACCCCTGAATCTGGGATGTGGACAAATTGGAGAGAGTCCAGCGGAGGGCAACGAAAATGATTAGGGAGCTGGAGCACAGGACTTAAGAGGAGAGGCCGAGGGAACTGGGGTTATTTAGTCTGCAGAAGAGAAGAGTGAGGGGGGATTTGATAGCAGCCTTCAACTACCTCCAGGGGGTTCCAAGGAAGATGGAGCTCAGCTGTTCTCAGTGGTGGCAGATGACAGAACAAGGAGTAATGGTCTCAAGTTGCAGTGGGGGAGGTCTAGATTGGATATTAGGAAACACTATTTCACTAGGAGGGTGGTGAAGCACTGGAATGGGTTCCCTAGGGAGGTGGTGGAATCTCCTTCCTTAGCGGTGTTTAAGGTCAGGCTTGACAAAGTCCTGGCTGGGATGATTTAGTTGATGTTGGTCCTGTTTTGAGCAGGAGGTTGGACTAGATGACCTCCGGAGGTCTCTTCCAACCCTGATATTCTAGGATTCTGTGAATCTGACCCTCCCACACGTTTAGAAAAGAGTGTGCCGTGTCAGATTTTTGGTACCTCTGAATCCAAACTTTAACTTTTCTAATGAAATTTCTACAGGCTGACTTGATAAACTGTTTGGGTGAATGCACTGTATTCTTAGCTGCCTGTACAGCCCCTGGCTCAGTATGGGCACTAATGTGACAATAATAAATAAATAATAATAATAATTAATACAAGTTACCTAAATATTTATACACTCAAACACTCCTGATGATTTCAGTGACTATGTGAGGATATAAACTGGGTCTCAATTTAGAAAGTTGCACCCTCGCAAGAGCCCGCTCAGGCTCCATCTTGCTTATGGGCTGAAACAGACAAAATCTCAGGACAGATTTCCTTTGGTGGTTAACTGAAAAATGGTCCAGCCTGAATAGAAGAAATTCAGAATTTTGCATGTGAAATTCCTGACTTCAAATACATGTGACAGTTTGTCCCTGGAGAAGGAAACTTGGCTATCAGTGAACATTCAGGGTACTCTGCTAAAGGTAATAGTGATTAGAGCTAGTTTCCTTGTTTACTCTCTCCACACCAGTCATGATTTTATAGACCTCCATCATATCCCCCCTAAGACATCTTTTTTCTAAGCTGAAACATCCTACTCGTATTACTCTTTCCTCATATGGAAGCGGTTCCATACCCCTAATCATTTTTGTTGCCCTGTTCTGTACCTTTTCCGATTCCAATATAACGATTTTAATATATATACATATATTGGAATCGGAAAAGGTACAGAACAGGGCAACAAAAATGGTTAGGGATATGGAACAGCTTCCAATGTGTTATCCATCTACATATAATGATTGTACTAGAAATGATCCCAACTCACAACATGTAGATGGATAACACAATGCACTCCCTTCTCTTTTGAATCATGTCAGGGATCAGGAAGAATTTTCGCACACACAGTCTCAACGGGTAGGGTACTGCACAAGTAGCCAAGCGTCTGATCACAAAAGGGTAGAAGAGAGGTCATGTTCCTGTGAAGAACCAGGGATTGGACAATGTGGGACCAAGACGACCACACTTGATGGACATATTTTCAGATACAGTGAAGCTAATCCCATGTTTACTACATTCTACCACCGATATGCCAAATGACGTGGAGCTAACGGAGAAATGCAGTGATGCTGCCTGTCCTCCAATTTGAAGTCTGAAGGACTCTCGCTTAGTGATGGACAAACCTAGCAGGATGGGGATGGGATGAGAACTTCACATCAAGACTGGATGCTTCTTTTGGAATATATGCTTTAGCCAAACACAAGCTACTGGGATCAATGCAGGAGTAGCTGGATGCAATTCTCTGGCCGGTATTAAGCAGGAGATCAGACTAGAAGATTTAACGGTTCCTTCTGCTTTGAAAATCTATAAATCCTCGAGCAATGTTCCCCCCGGAGCTGCAATTTGGAAGCCAAAAGAGGTTAAGTCGTCACTTGGACTTTATAGATTCCATTTTTCCCCCTTTTATCTGTCTCCCTGTGTAATAAATTCACTGAATCATTCTAATTGCATATTGACTGGCCGCTGCACATTGTAACGATCATTTGCTTACCCTTCAGTGCTATAAACCGCCCATGTGGTTTGGGGCCTTTGTTCTTTACATCGATACACAGCTGCCTGTTTGACACACACCTGTCGATTGCACTGAGAGTTCCCCGCCCAGTGTAACACAGCAGTCACACTTCCACTGCAATCCACCTTAGGCCATTCACTCCACCTGTGGGGAAATGACCCCCAGCAAAAAAAGCTGTCCCCTCCCTCAGTGCTCAGGCAGGTTTCCCAGCCTTGCGCTGGGCCCTGCTTACTCTGTATAGTGGACTCTTCTTGACCGGAGCCCTGAAGTCACGCAGTGTCATAAGCCACGAGTTACAGAAGCCCCACACCACCTCTGTGCACTGGGACAGGGCTGCTGTCCCGCATCCCGCACGGAGCCTTTCCAGGAGCTCTCTGGGTAGTCACCACGCTTGACTCACTCACAATTGCCAGGGGAGGCAGCTGTGCCACAAAGGAGATTCACCCTCAGGTGTGGGCAGCTTTAATGTTCAGCTAGGGCTCCAGGACTGGTAAAGCTGAGTCTCTTTGGCGTGCTGTTGTCCAAGGGCTGTGGCGGGACATTTTTAACTTGCTTTGCTGTACTGTTCAGCCACCATCTACATACAGTTTATTTGAGGGGATATATTTGACAGAAGTTTGCTTACGAATCTTGGCCGGACTTGGATGCCTAGAGTTAGGCACCTACCTTCATATTTAGACACCTACATAAATACAGGTTGATTTTAAGAAATATTGATGGCCGGCGTCTGCCACGACTTGAATGGAAACCCAAAATATTTGATGTTCTGCCCTCGCTGATTGGATGAGTTTTTTTCTTTTGGCAAGAACTAGACACCGCAAGTCTCTCAATGCTCTGTGACTCCTCACATAACATCGTCTCACTCTTTAACGCTCATGGTTATTTGGGAACAGTATGGGAGAAAGAGACGGCATTTCTGAGCATGGTCAGCACTACAGCTACACTTCTCAGCGAAGCAGCCAGCTCAATATGGTTTGGTTGCTGGGGGAGTAGCCCCATGCCAGAGAACAGAAAAGACGCAGAGGTTATGTAAAGTCCCTGTAACTCAGGCTCCATCGGTGAACCAGAACCTTGTGGAGAGTGAAACACACGGAAGTGGTTGATGCCAGCGTTCTCTTCAGGCTTTCAGGGGAGCTTGTTTTTGTTTTGTTGCTGTAAGAGGAGGTTGCAAACCAGAAGGGAGGAAAAATCAGCCTGTGACTTCTTAGCTAATGGGAAGCCTTTATAAGGGATGATAAATACCCAGTGAGATAATGAGACAAGAGTCTGAGGAGGTGGATAGATGTCTGTGATGGAAGGAATAATGAAGGGAAAGAGAGATCCCAAGCAACTCAGTGTGGGGTGAACGCATTTTAAGACAGGGGAAGAAACAGAACCCAAGGAGAGGGACAACAGAGGGTGGAGATAGAGACCCTGGATGAGAGGAGACACTCAAAGGTGTGGGACAGAGCTGCAAAAGTAATGACAGAAAGGATGGGCTTCTGGCTGAGACACTGGAACGTGATTCTTGAAACAGAGGCTCGCTACGTGATTCTGCTACAGACATCATTCATGGCCTTGGACAAGTCACTTAATGGTTTTGCTGGTTGTGAGGATGAATGCCATAAAAAAGCCTGTGGATAAATAATGGTGAGATCACAACATGGGGAAGTGAGGCAGGCCCTGAGAGATGCCGAAAATGGGTTAGACACAAGGATGATTGGTGCCTGGATATGATTTGGTGATTTGTGGGGCATAAGTATGCCAATGGAGAGAGACATTTATAGGAGAAAGAGACAGAGAGACAGACAAAGGAGAAAAACCTTAAGTGATGAAAGAGAATGGGACAAAATTCCAAGGAGTCAAATAAGCTAGATTCTTGCATTGCTGAGTGACAAAATTAGGGCTGGTAGAAAATTGAATTTTCAACCAAATTATTTTTTTTAATGTCATGTATCTACTCTGGAAAAAAAAAAGAAAACTGGAAAAAATTCAGCCAAAATCTGATTTTGGGGGTGATTTTGATTGTTTTCCCCTCAAAAAATGATATCAGGGTGGGAGGAATTGATGAAAAGCCAAAAATTCCCGATGAACATTTTGAAGAGAGTGAATTTTTTTAATTGTGTTTGTCAAATTTTAAGGCTCAAAACCCACCCTTTCCGCCATTTCTGGACTAGCTCTCACCAAAACGTTACAAATCCTACTTGGGCACAGAGTGTGCTGAATGTGAGTTACATACTACAGACTAGTGCTTGGCACATTTACTTTCAGGAAGCTCTTTGGCTTTTGGTTCCGTCTTTGTCCAGCTCCTGGCGCAAAGGAGTCTTGGCCCATGACTGGGGCTGCTAAGCGCTTCCGCAGAATAAGTAATAAATAATGACAGTCTCGGATGTGTGAGTGCCAACTAAACAGACTGTCTTCACACACGCATATCTATCAACCATTGTGGCATTGCCACTAGGTTTCTATTTGCTGGCAAAGGTAACAGAGAGAAAGCTTCTATACAGCTGGGTTGACTGAAGTGCTGGAAGGTAATAAAAAACGTAGTTTGACAAGGATGTGGAACCACCACGAGACATAAATCACAAAGAGAATAGCTAGCAAGCCCACGGACGCCTACAAAAACTACTTGTAGAAAGTTGGCAACTAAGACAGATTTTAATGGTTATTGAGGAACTTTCACAGCACGTCTGGCATCTGTATGTCTGAAAGACATGGATACGCTGGAGACAATTCAAAGGAGAGCAGCAAAATAATTCAGGTCAGCTTTAATGAAGATGCTGTATGCCGACGGGAGAGAGCTCTGCGAGTGGTGGTAGCTATGTTGGTGGGAGAAGCTCTGCTGCCAACATTGGGCTGCCTCCACCAATGCTTAGGTCAGTATCACAACATCACTCAGGGGTGTGGATTATTCACACCCTGGCAACATGGTTACACCAAAGCAATTCTGTAGTGCAGAGCAGGGTTCGGGGGCAGGAGGAACTGAATTAAAAGGAAAGCTTAGAAGAGCCCATGTAGTGTATCTTGTCCAAGAGATGACTACATTAAGATGATGGTTGGCATGAGGGCTGTCTACAAAGATTTAAAGGGTGCAAGCAGAGAATGCAAAGGGATATGTTATGATGACCGGTGCTAATGGCTGCCATCAGGGGGTCTTCGATCCAAAGACAAGCACAGACTTTGTTTGGGTGCCACGCATGTTCAGTCAGGCTCAATGCAATGTGCAATCAAGGCCCATTATGTAGTAAAACCAGCTGTGGCACTACTAACTGAGACACTAAAATGATGCTCAGATCTGAGCTAATCCAGGCAGAAGACCAGTAGATGTCAAGGCAGAGGCTAGGCTGTTGGGAAGGCCCTTTGCTTTCACTTTTTATTTTATTTAAAATTTCCCAGGAATGTATTGGTCTTTATTACAAAGAGTAAAAATGAGTAAAAATTCATGCAAAAATCACCGTTTTCGGGGTAAATATTGGGATTAATACAGAGGGACAGGAGGAGAGCAAGAAAGCAAGAAATAGTGAACAATAAGAGTAACGTATGTGTGTGTGTGTCTGTGTCTGTGTGTATCTTCAACTACGTTCCCTTTACTTTAACGGACTGCATCATATTTTTCTTTAGCCTAATTGATTATTAACATAAGCACATCAACCTAATGTACTGGATTTTCTTCACATAATCAGTCATTTCATTTACTTGGGTCATCAAAAATTCAGGTGAAAATTGGTAGAAATACAGATAATAGCTTTTGTAAAACCCAGAAACGTTTTTGGTAACAATAGATAGAAACTGAAAGGCCCTTTAGCGGTTGTCTGCAGCCTAGGTGTGTTGGGGGTGGAGAATGACCATGAGAGGAAGCAAAGGAAGATCTGAGGGGATAGATTCTTGAGGACTGGACACAGGACTCTGGGGATGGGGGTCTGGCCCTTTCATAGTGTGGAGTGGGGTCTCCATGCACCTGCTCTCTTGAATATACCTGTCCGCCAGGATGGCTTATCCCAACCAGAGTCCATGCATTCTCTCTCCCCCTTCCAGACCCAATCATACGTCACTATGTGGTACCATAGCACCCATCTCTGTCACAGGACAGTATCCCATTAACACGTAACATTTTTACACAGAACACGGTTACAGCAAAGAAGCCAGTGATGTACAACCGGACCGACCTTAGCACTGCTGTATCCGTGAGACAGAACCCGATTATTCTGCCCAGGAGAGCACTGCATTGTATCTAGACCCCTTCAGACCCAGAGGCATGTTCTAGGGTTGTTTTCTTTGGGAAGGCCTTCCCCAATATGGGCCACCTGATTTCATGAAGGTTCCTGGTCTGGACATAGTGTATCTCCCTGGCCTCCACACAGGATTTTGAGGGTGTGGTTTGTATCTTCTGCTCCATGCCTGGCCTTGCAGCCCTTCAGAAGTCCCACCTTTCAAAGCGTCTCAGTGCCTAGGGGGGAGCTGACTTTTCCTGGCCTCCATCTTTCAGTTCCTCCATTTTATCCTCCGGCATGTTAAGAACCAGGCTGTCCCCCTCAACACAAAGAGACCTGCTGGAGTCAGTGATGGACAGAGCCTTGTTCTCCATCTCTCGTTACACAACATGGTCCTACAGTCTCAGGATGGTTTTGTATACTTTGGAGACCCGTCTCTCTACGTCAGTCACTTGGCACTTCTCTGTCTGGGTACACTAGTGGAGATGCTCTTCTGCTGCTGAGACGGCCTTTCGCCTCCAGGCAGCAGCTCAACTCAGCACAGGTCTGGCTCCCCATTCTCTTCCTGTAGGATCTGTAGCTCTCTCTTCGGCTTGCCCGTCCTCACAGGTCAGGTGTGTGATCTGCAGTTCAGATCCATCCAGACCATCTTGGTCAACTACATACACCCTTCCAGCCAGTGTCTCCTCACTGTACTGGTTTTCAGCTGAAAACATTCCCATTTTTACCCAAACTGCTGAAAACAGAAACGTTTTCCAGTTTTCAAAAATAAATTAAATTAAATTAAAATTAAATTAAATAAAAAAAAATCCAAGGCAAGCAGACACTTCCTGCAAAAACAGGCATGCAGTAAAGTGATCATGACAGGGTCAATGAGGTTACCCAGACTATTATGGGATGGAGACATGCTCCACTCATCCTTTACTTCCTGCTTAGTCAATGGGAGTTTCCCCCCTCCCACTCGATTGTGATGAAATTCAATCAAGCAGCAAGTTCTCAGCCTGCAGCCTTGTGAGGGGACTTCTTTTTGTTGCATGGACAGGGCGTGGCCAAAATTGGCCAAAAGGGATCGGCCCCAATTTTCCATGGAAAAAAAGTTCTAAATGGAAGATTTTGGTCGAACCCTTGCAGGAAACATTCTCCTATGAGCAGATACAATGCCAGTTTCTCATTTGTACTTGGAGTATTCCTAAGGCCTGATCCCAACAGGTGATGATCTACATAGCCCCTTGAAGGCCAGGATCTTTACTCTTCATACTGGAGGAATTTTTCACTTGCACAAGTGGCAGTTTGGTGCCCAGTTCCTATTGATTTTCAGTGGGTGATAGGTGCCTACTGCCATCTGGGTTTGAAAATAACCTGCAAAATGAGGATCAGGTTTCGCAGTTCCTGCAAAGTCAGACCTGTCTGCCTATTTCCCAGCTCTGACAACCAGAAAACACTTTGTAATTTCACCCCCTCTTCCTTTACCAGAAAGTTTGTCCTCTCCTTGCTTTAACCTGGCAGCTATTATTCTACTAGGGAAGCAGAGAAAAACAACAACCCTCTGTTTCCCTGTAATATATATTTTACACCCATTTCACAAAGGGCTGGAAGCTGTCACAGCCCATAATGCACTGGATCAAATTTTTCCGAAAATTATACCTTTTTGTGCTGCACTGAGCTTGTATTTTTGAAGTGGAAAGATGGCCATGACGTCAAAGTTGCACTTTCAGTCAGCTGTGTTAGTGCTGTTGTCCAAATGCTTCAATGGAACAGCCCCCACCCCTTGATGCAAAGGCAATGAAAGGAAGGCCTTGGCGCTTCGGTGAATAACATTGTCCTGCGCAAATGGGCATGCAGTAACCATCACCCTAGAAATGGCTCGTGATCCCAGAGCAGTCACAGCATCTATGAGCAAAGCAAATGTAGCCAAAATTCCAAAGAAAACAAAGCTCTGAAATGGCTTCCTCCATCACTGATCAACCGAGTCCTGTGCTGGAAATTGTTTTTTTCCCCTGCAGCAAGCGTGAAAAATCAGGATGGGGGTGGGGAGTAATAGGCGCCTATATAAGAAAAAGACCCAAAAATCGGGACTGTCCCTATAAAAATCGGGACATCTGGTCACCCTAGCTGTCACTCTGCAGCATCTGTATGGATCGTAACAGCCCCACTGGGCCCATATTTTTAGATGCCCCTTCCCACATCCCAGTGCTTCTCCCTTTCTGGTCCGTGGGGGCAAGTTCACAGCCCCTTTTTGCAGGCAGTGTGCAAGAACACTGCAGCACATCGGGTCTCTATGCAGTTATTCCAGACATATTTAAATGTGAAGCCATGTTTCTTAGGAGGGCTGTATTATCACATAATTACTTAAGGGATTAAAAAGTTATTTCCCTTAGAATTACTTTTTTTAAAAAGCCCTTTTATGAGAGGGATCAGAATCCAGAATTAGAACAGGTATTTAGCTAATCACAGCGATTGTACCAAACCACAAATTGAAAGAGCTAATGCCGAGCAAAAAGATCTCTCTCTGTGTCTGCATCAGACTACAGCACAGCACATTCCCTCCTACCATCCTAATGCGTTTTGCTGAAATTAATTAATTCAGCTTCACAGCCATCCTGGGAGGCTGGGAAATGTTATTATCCCCATTGTACAGGTGGGCAACTGAGGTGCAGAGAGGCTAAGGCCCACATCCTCCAAGGTATTTAGGACAATTTCAAAAGAAGTTAGGAGCCTAAATGCTTTGGGGGATCTGGGGCTAAGTAACTTGCCCAAGGTCACATGGGAAGTCTGTGGCAGAACAGGCGATTTGACCCCGGGTATCACAAAGTTAGAGGAGGACCATCAATTTCATTCTGAATTGCCTTCATTGTAGATTAAGAGGGAAGAATTTGTGAACTGGATACAGCCACGGCTACAGAGCCTGGCTCTTTAGCTCAAGTTATAGATGCTTGCAGACATCTCCAGCACTCCCTGCTTCAATTCCTTGAGTTGGCCGAGAAGGCAGCCCTACCCAGCAGATGATTTCTGTGATTTCTCTGTAATGTGCTATGTTGGTTCTGCTTCCCTACAGGCATGGAAAAATGGAACGTTGCAGTGTGCCAAAGGCGCATAACAATGACATAGCTGTATGCATTGCAATCATAGCATCATAGGACTGGAAGGGACCTTGAGAGGTCATCTAGTCCAGTCCCCTGCACTCATGGCAGGACTAAGGATTATCTAGACCATCCCTGACAGGTGTTTGTCTAACTTGCTCTTAAAAATCTCCAATGATGGAAATTCCACAACCTCCATAGGCAATTTATTCCAGTGCTTAACCACCCTGACAGTTAGGAAGTTTTCCCTAGTGTCCAACCTAAACTGTCATTGCTGCAATTTAAGCCCATTGCTTCTATCTTCAGAGGTTAAGGAGAACAATTTTTCTCCCTGCTCCTTCTAATAACTTTTTATGTATTTAAAAACTGTTATCACATCCCCTCTCATCTTCTTTTCTCCAGACTAAACAAACCAGTTTTTCAATCTTCCCTCATAGCTCATGTTTCCTAGACCTTCAATCATTTTTGTTGCTCTTCTCTGGACTTTCTCCAATGCATCCACATCTTTCCTGAAATGTGCTGCCCAGAACTGGACACAATACTCCAGCTGAGGCTTAATCAGCATGGAGTAGAGCAGAAGAATTACTTCCTGTGTCTTGCTTACAACACTCCTGCTAATACATCCCAGAAGGATGTTTGCTTTTTTTTTTTTTTGCAACAGCGTTACACTGTTGACTCATATTTAGCTTATGATCCACTATGACCCCCAGATCCCTTTCTTCAGTGCTCCCTCCTAGGCAGTCAATTCCCATTTTGGATGTGTGCAACTGATTGTTCCTTCGTAAGTGGAGGACTTTGCATTTCATCCTTCTCACTTTAGGTCATTTCTCCAGATTGTCCAGGTCATTTTTGATCATCATCTGTGTTCTCTGCTGCAGCTGCAAGATAACTCTTCCTTGTTTGTTGTTCCTTTAGATTTCTGAAGGTTGGATGTGAAATCCAGTTCAGAGACAAGAAGGAAAAACTTGAACTCAGACAAATGTGGTTCAGAAAAGATCAGAGTCCTTTTTATTTTATGTGTTTTGTCATTTTTTGTATTGGCTATAAACCAAAATACATACATATTAAACTGATATATTCTATCCTGTTCAGTTTCTTATCCCACCCTCATTACCATGGGCCATACACAAAAATCATCATATGCATAGTGCCGTGTGATTCTGGGAAACAGAATTTTCACCTTTTCTACAAGATGAACTCTATTGAATAACATTGAGCTTCCAGAAAACAAAACAAAACACCCTCTTCCTGCAGCACTAGTGAAATGGAATGGTCATTAATGAGATCTAGAGGGTTGAGGCTGGAGCTAGAAAAACGTAAACCCAAAATAAAGTGCAAATGTTAACAATGATGGTAATTAATTATTGGAGTAGGAAGAGATGCAATACATTCTTCACTGCTTGGTATCAAAGCAAGATTAGCTGTCTTTCTAAAAGATATACTCTACTTCAACTGCGAGGCAGGGGGGTTGATACAGGAATCACTAGATGAAATTCTCCAGCCTGTGTTATTCAAGATGACAGATCGCATTATCATAATGGTCCCTTCTGGTTTTAAAAATCTATGAATCATGAATCCGCACACTCTGAAATGCAGGCCTGTGTCTGAATTTCAAAGCTTGAATCCAGTTCTACGTCCATAAGGAAGAGAGACTCAGAGGAGTGTCCAGGTTGAAGCTCTGAATCTTTTCAAGTTTGCCCAGCACCAAGGGTTTGGGTTTTTTTAAAAGGTTTTAAACAATTTTTTTTAAATTAAATCTACACAAATTCCAAAACGAAAAGTCGAAAGGTTTTGTTTCAAGAAATGCCAAAAGGAAACATTTCGGCATTCCGAAATGTTTTGGTCTTTTCCTTTTTTTTCCAGGCAAAATTATTCTCCGAATTCGACTTAAACTTTGGAATAGTTTCAGTTGACCTGGTGGATTTAAATAGCTCTTTTCACACCAAATTTCGCTCAGTTCTAATTTGTACCATGTTCCAAAGCCCCACGTTTAACCTTCTTGGATTCACACATCTACAGGGCTGTCCTGGAGCCAGTCCAAATCCCTGAGAACAACAGTTTTGTGGATCTCCTGTGTTCTTCACAGCCTCAGCTTTCTACCAGTAGGCTGGGAAACTTGCGTTCTTCTCCCAGCTCTGCTTCTTCACGGCAATAATCGACACGGGGTTTTCCCTGCCACTGTCTGTTCCCTGGATTCTGCCTTCTGGGGCTGTCAATCTGGTGCCGTTCACCCTCACACAATTTGCATAACCTGTTAAAATACCCCAAATAGCCCAAGACAGTTGTATTCGAAGAGACATATTTGCGGCCTCTCCTGTTTGTCGTTTGCATGAGAGAGGAGCTCTCACCTCCCTCCTGAAGGAGAGAAGTTGTTAATTGAATGCGTGCGATCGCTTGATACTTCATGTTGTACAAACATTTAGACAGCTGGGAGCAGAAAGAAATGTTCTCTACCAGCGAATGTTTAATGCTGGCTTCTCATTTCAGTAGCTGTAACGTTTCCCTCCCCACCCACCTCTTCACACACACCCTGTCACCACCTTCACATTAAATCCCCATCAAGGTACAAAAAGCTGGGAGATCAGTGATGCCCCTGAGCCCATAAAACTGGCCAGCCAGCAGTGAGTACTGAACATCCTTATAGATTTCCCTGGATGGCTACCTAGAAAAAATAGGATGATCCTGGGAACACCTGGATAGGTAGCAACACCATCAGACAGGTGAGGAAAGCCTAGTGTCCTAGTCACACACCTCTCTCCACAGCACTCTGCCCATTGTTTCATGTTTCACATGCTGGGAAATAACAGAAAACTCCATGTTTCGAAAACGAAACAGGAACTTTATAAGGGAACGATTTACAGAAGTGCTGCTGCGGGCTTTCCAGCCATGTGCACACAGACTGACTTCTTGGTGTTGCCTCCAAATTCTTCTCTCCTGTTCTCCTCGCTCCCAATTCCATGCCAGTTGCTACACCCATCATCTTAGCCTCTCTCTTTCCTATAATTTCCTGAGACCCTTCCGTTTCTCCCCAGACTCCTCCTGAATTTGGGAAGCATGTGTAGACCTCATCTGCTTATGATTGGGGTGAGGTGAGCAAAGGAGAACCGAGTCTGGTATTATTGAAAGTGCTCCCAGACTTTCATTCCTTACCATGTCCCATGCAGGGGCATTTAGGACCAAGGCCATAAGCCATATTCCTGGGGAGACCTGCTCGGAAAATGGAATATTTCCATGAAAAAATCAAATTTTTCCTCAGAAAACAGACACTTTTCAAGAAAAATTGAGTCTAGTCAAAAGTCCAATTTTCTGCCGAGAAACATTTTCAGTAGAAACTGTCGGTTAGCCCTACAACTGGGACCACAACGCTGTTCACGTTTCATTCGGTCCATCCATGTCTGAGGGCTTTTGAGCTTGAGGGGCTTGCGCTATGGGGCTAAATATAGCAGCATCGACATCTGAGCTCGGGTTGGAGCCAGGGATCTGGGAGCCTCCCCCTCACTGGGTTTCACAGCCCGGGCTCCAGCCTGAGCGGGAACGTCTACACTGCTATTTTCAGCCCTGTAGCACAAGTCCCCTGCGCCCGCGTCTGCAGACCTGGGCTCTGAGACTCACTAACCCGGGTCTTTGTTTGCAGGGTAGCTGGTTAACAGGACCTTTGATGTCGCCATAGAGCAATAGGAGGCTCTAAACAAAGCCTTCCTCCTCCCAGAGCTGTAAGGGCTATAAATTATCCTGCTTTGCTGCCGAGTTCATTAACGCAGCATTGCTCTTAATGGCCTGGGCTGGTTTCACACAGTCCATCCCCTTCAGTCCAGACAAGAAGAGCTGGCAGAGAGGAACTAGATCTGCATGTATCCGTACAGAGCGGGCAGAAGGGTTTCAGGATAGTTACTGAGCCGGGTGGTCACAAATGAGTAATGCTTGTGTCTCTGCTCCCAAGTCCAGGCAGCACAGAGATGAGCGCTCCCAAAGTATACACACACTCAACACAAAAGACATCCACAACTCTGTGTATACGGGCCCACGCTGGCGTGTGCACACAACTAGAGTTGTGCAATGAGAGATTGGAATCGGTTTCAAATCCAAACGGCCCCCAAGTCCGGGGCTGTTCAGTTGAAGTGATCAGGTCCGGCCCGTGAAGTCTGGAGTTGGATCTGGATTCAAAGGCAAATTCCCTTGCATGGAGCGCTCTCCTCACTGCCCCAACTGACCTGTAAGGTCACTACTCTTTCCGCCTTCAGACCACTGTCTTCCGTTGCAGAAGCCACCAGGTCCTAACAGAGCAGCGGTGTGTCCATACAGCGAAGCCGTCTGCATTTCAGCACCAATAGTGGCAAAGGTGTGGCCAAACAGATCCTGGTGTGGTCGGCAACCCAAGTATGGAGCCGGGGTCACCAGCAGCTAAATTAAAGCTTGTGCCCTGCAATGCCACCTTTATTTGCAGGGTAGAGGTATTGCAAATGGTGCTTTCCCCACAGTCATCGCTGTGCCCAAGGTGCTGTGCTGTGACGGGTGCTGTTTGGGATGAGATAGAAAACCAGTGTTTTATCCAGCCCAGAGAATTATGTGGCACAGGCATTTCTCTGATTCACAGACTGAAAGGCCACCAGGGATCATTGTGATCATCTAGTCTGCCCTCCCGCATAGCAAAGGCCATGGGACTTCCCCGAAACAATTCCTGTTTGAACTAGAAGAAAGGAAATGTCTTCCTTTGATCCGAAATGCATCAAAAGTACAACCCGAGAATGACTCCAAAATCACAGCCTTGGAATGCCCTTTCTGTCCAATGCGCAGCAGAGCCACTAGTCAACGGTTTAACCATGTTACATCCTCACTGCTAAATACAGCAAGTTTGCCTTTCTCTTCTGTTGCAGAGAAAAAGCGAAAAATCTTGATACAGAAACTTCCTCATTGCCTGTGTATACCTGATACTGAGCCCGATGTGGAGCAAAACACAGACCTTAGAGGCTTTCGTTTGCTAGCAGAGAGGCCTGACGAAAGGTTACACAATCCAATGAAAAACTTCAGAAAAGGTTTCAGAGTCGCTGCCGTGTTAGTCTGTATCCGTAAAAAGAACAGGAGGACTTGTGGCACCTTAGAGACTAACAAATTGATTTCAGCATAGCCCACGAAAGCTTATGCTCAAATAAACGTGTTAGTCTCTAAGATGCCACAAGACCTCCTGTTCTTTTTTCAGAAAAGGTGTCACTTGGAACGTCTGTTATTCTCTCTGCATCAGCCTCTTTTCCATCAGACCCACCACGAGAAATTCAAACAGTGCTCAGGGTTTACTTCCAGTGTTTCTTACCCTGAAAACTTCTGACGGGACTTTACTGAAAGCCTTGTAACCAGCAGCTCTGCAATAACACAGCAACACCTGTGTCAGCTGTTGTGCTTGTGTCTCGGTTGCATGGTCATGAATCGTGTCCAAATCTGCAGCACAAATGCCCATTCTCGGCCTTACCGGAACAGGAAGGGCAGTATAATTTAGCACCCGGGCGAGAGAGGTGTTGCAGGATTGCTGAGGCAGGATTTGAGGCTGGGAAGTGGAGAGAGGAAAGCATCTGTCTCCCAAAGGCATTCTATGCAACAATCAGATCACTGGAGATAACACATTTATTCTTATCTGTGGTGGGTGTCTCCCAGAACTCGCTTGCAATGAAACCCTGAGTGTGTTATGTGCTCTCTTGGGAGTCTGTTTAATGCATTAACACATGGCTCGATATGGTGGGTTTATTTACACACATTGCAACTAAGAAGGAAAAGCCCCCAGCTAAGGACGGAAAAATACCAGCCCTCGCAGCTACTAACCAGCAGCTCTGGACAATGGTAACAGGGCAGGAAACCTTTTGCTGCTAGGCTGCCGGTTCAGATACAGCCTGGTTTGGCAATGACTGAGGGTTGTCACCATCTGATTGATGTTCAATAAATTGGTGGGGTCTCAGTCTGTTGCTTGGTGGCGGTGTCCATATCGATGTCTGGATTAAGGCCCAGGTGCTCTAGGGGGCCCCAGCTCCTGGAGTTATGCAGTGACCTCAGCCCCTCGGCTTCCATTTTAAAAGCAAAAATATGTTTTGAGCCTTCCTGGTCGGGAAGAAAAGATCGAAAAGGTGGCTGATGTCTGCCTGAGTCTGCAGAGAGCCTGAGACAGTTACTCTGAGGAAAGCAGGGAACCTGACCTCATTCATCTCAGTGAGGTGCTAGCGACAAGCCCATTGCTCCCAGCGGCCCTGACAGCCCCACCCCATGCTGTGTATGGCAGGAAGGAAAATACATCCTGGCTGCTGGACTATTGTGCTGTGTCCTGGATGGGGGCTCTCCTGCTGCTGGCCTTACCTCAATGGGGCACAAGGGGGGGGCCTTTGCCATCACTGCCACTCACTGAGCTGGGGGGAGAGGTGATACGCTGGAGGGTAGGGATAGGGTTCAGAGTGACCTAGACAAATTGGAGGATTGAGCCATAAGAAATCTGATCAAGTATCAGAGGGGTAGCCGTGTTAGTCTGGATCTGTAAAAGCAGCAAAGAATCCTGTGGCACCTTATAGACTAACAGACGTTTTGCAGCATGAGCTTTCGTGGGTGAATACCCACTTCTTCGGATGCAAGTGGTGGAAATTTCCAGGGGCAGGTTTATATATGCAAGCAAGAAGCAAGCTAGAGATAACGAGGTTAGTTCAATCAGGGAGGATGAGACCATGTTCTAGCAGTTGAGTGAAAACCAAGAGAGGAGAAACTGGTTCTGTAGTTGGCAAGCCATTCACAGTCTTTGTTTAATCCTGAGCTGATGGTGTCAAATTTGCAGATGAACTGGAGCTCAGCAGTTTCTCTTTGAAGTCTGGTCCTGAAGTTTTTTTGCTGCAGGATGGCCACCTTAAGATCTGCTATTGTGTGGCCAGGGAGGTTGAAGTGTTCTCCTACAGGTTTTTGTATATTGCCATTCCTAATATCTTATTTGTGTCCATTTATCCTTTTCCTTAGAGACTGTCCAGTTTCTCCTCTCTTGGTTTTCACTCAACTGCTAGAACAGGGCCTCATCCTCCCTGATTGAACTAACCTCGTTATCTCTAGCTTGCTTCTTGCTTGCATATATAAACCTGCCTCTGGAAATTTCCACCACTTGCATCCGAAGAAGTGGGTATTCACCCACGAAAGCTCATGCTGCAAAACGTCTGTTAGTCTATAAGGTGCCACAGGATTCTTTGCTGCTTTTAAGAAATCTGATGAGGTTCAACAAGGACACGTGCAGAGTCCTGCTCATAGGAAGAAAGAATCCCATTCACTGCTACAGGCTGGGGACCGACTGACTAAGCAGCAGTGCTGCAGAAAAGCACCTTGGGATTACAGTGGACAAGAAGCTGAATACGAGTCAGCAGTGTCCCCTCATTGCCAAGAAGGCCAACGGCATATTGGGCTGCATTAGTAGGAGCATTGCCAGCAGATCGAAGGAAGTGAATATTTCCCTCTATTTGGCACTGGTGAGGCCACACCTGGAGTATTGTGTCCAGTTTTGGGGCCCCCACTACAGAAGGGATGTGGACAAATTGGAGAGAGTCCAGCGGAGGGCAACAAAAATGATTATGGGGTTGGGGCACATGACTTATGAGGAGAGGCTGAGGGAACTGAGGTTATTTAGTCTGCAGAAGAGAAGAGTGAGGCGGGAATTGATAGCTGCTTTCAGCTACCTTTAGAAGGGGAGTTCCAAAGAGGATGGAGCTCGGCTGTTCTCAGTGGTGGCAGATGACAGAACAAGGAGCAATGGTCTCAAGTTGCAGTGGGGGAGGTCTAGGTTGGATACTAGGAAACACTATTTCACTAGTAGGGTGGTGAAGAACTGGAATGGGTTCCCTAGGGAGGTAGTGGAATCTCCTTCCTTAGAGATTTTTAAGGTCAGGCTTGACAAAGCCCTGGCTGGGATGATTTAGTTGGGGACTGGTCCTGCTTTGAGCAGGGGGTTGGACTAGAACCTCCTGAGGTCCCTTCCAACCCTGAGATTCTACGGTTCTATGTGAGGAGAGAGGCAGAGGTCCCATGTTGTTTCCTGGCCTCTTCTGCTACCAGGGCCATCCCTGGTGAGGGGGTGGTCCCAGGGCGGAAGTGACGGATTTGTCTCTTCAGGGACTGGCCACACCGGCCTATCGCACTGGCCTGTGGGAGCCCCCCAAAGCGTGGGGCCCGGAGCTGTCACCCTCAAGGGACGGCTCTGCTGCTGATATTCTGTGTAGAGAGGCCTGGCCATAAAATGGAGGTGGGGCCTTGAAGGGACGATCTTAGAGGGGACTTATGCCCATGCTTTGCCTAGGACTCCAGATTACCCCCAGCCATCCTTGACCGCAGGAGGGGCTGCAGGTTGGGATTGAGGGGCATCAGCAAAACCGTGTGTGGGGATCCCAATGCTGGAATATCAGGGGTGCTGCAGATAGGGACTGAGGGGCATCGGGAGAGCTGTGTGCATGGAGGGGTATCAGCTGTTATTTGAACCCCAGTGGAGAATTCAGGGCCCTCCTTATAACAAGCTCTGTGACGTCTCCCTGCCTGGTGGGGGAAGTGGTTTATTTCTCTCGCTTCCAGTATAACCTATTGGCTCAATCCCCCCAATGCCCTTCAATCTGCTCCTGACGGGGGCAGAAAGCCATTTGAGCACCACGTGTCCATAGGGCTCCCCAGATCTGTACCGATGCGAAGAGTTCTACTCAGCAGGAGGTTTTTTAAACCTCACTGGGTTATTTAAAAGCAAAATGGCATGAAAAGCAGGAGCTCTTTAATTCCTAATTTCGCTTCTTGATTAAACATTAAAGGAGTTGTACTGGTTTGATGGGAAAAAAAAGGCTGCCTATTAACTTGCAATTTTACTAAGTGTATAAGCCTAATTTGATGTTGGAAACCTGCCAGGAATTTACAAAATTCACTGAAAAAACCCCTCTAAAATCAGGATTTAGATATTAAAATTCTCCATATGCTACTTTTTTGTTTTTAACTGATTGATTGGCTGTGGCACCTGGGGCCTGAGTCTCCTCCCATTTACCCCAGGGGAAGTCCACCCCGTTCCCTATTTACACCGGCATATGGGAGAAGCAAAGCAGATTCTTTGCCCCGGTCACATACACCCCCTCTGCCCTCCAGCTGCAGGCCTGTGAAAACCCAAGTAAACCCAAACCTCGCACTGGAGTCTTGGTACGTCTACACTGCAGCTAGAGGTGTGTTTCCTAGCTCGGGTATATGGACGTGCGCCAGCATGCTAAAAAGCCCAATGTGGCCATGAGGCTAGCCACTCAAGTCTGTACCTAGGGCCTCTGACGGGAAAAATCAATTTTCGGGAAGTGGGGGTGTCATAAATGGACAGTTAAGGGTTAAGAAGTTCACCTAGCCTAGCTGACACCTGACCAGAGGAGCCATTGGGGGAACAAGATGTTTCAAGAGGAAAAGAGGGAAGA
This sequence comes from Mauremys mutica, assembly GCF_020497125.1. Classification (NCBI taxonomy): domain Eukaryota; kingdom Metazoa; phylum Chordata; order Testudines; family Geoemydidae; genus Mauremys; species Mauremys mutica. The sequence continues at coordinate 10,854,113 of NC_059096.1, forward strand.
TCTTCCTTTGTTCTATTCATTAAGTTCTGTGCTGGAGTGAAAAGATCCAGGAATCACCCAGGGTAGTGAGTATTAGAAAAGGCATGAATTCACTTATGTTTATTTCCTTTTGTGACTTTGTCTTTTTGCATTAGAGGGATAATCAAACTGGGTTTTCTTTTGTGTAACTATGTTTTTTGCCCAGGGGAACATCCTCTGTGTTTTGAATCTGTTGTCTGTGAGAGTAGCTTACATGCTAATCTCAGAGGTATTCCTTTCACCACTTTTCCTTTATTAAAAGTCTTCTTTTTAAGAACCTGATTGATTTTTCCTTGTTTTAAGATCCAAGAGGTTTGGATCGGTGTTCACCAGGGAATGGGTGGAGAAGTCTCTCAAGGCTACCCAGGGAAGGGTTATCGTACTTGGGAGAGAGCTATTTTGGGGGGAAGACAGAGTTCCCAAATGACTCATAAACGGTTGTTTAAATGATTTTGTGGTGGCAGCATTCTGATCTAAGCTGGTACTTAAGCTTAGGGGTTCTCATGCAGGTCCCCACATCTGTGCCCTACAATTCAGAGTGGGGGTGAAACCTCTGACAGGGGGATTATGGGAGTTGAGTTAGGAAAGCTTGGGTTCTATTCCTAGCTCTGCTTCTAGCCTGCTGGGTTCCCTTGTGCAAGACATTTCACGTCCCCGGGGCTCAGTTTCCCCATCTGTAAAATGGGGATGATGAAACGGGCGTGCTTTGTGAAGTGCCTTGAGACCTATAGATGAAAAGCCCTATATAAGAGCTGAGTATTATTATTGTGTCTGATATCGGGGGAGGGAGGGGAATGATGCTGAATCGCATGATATTTGTGTGTTTCATTTTTCAGCCGCACGACTGTGTTAGCCAAGTGCCTTTTGCATTGATATATAACAAGCCCTTCAGAGAGAAGCAGCCTGTGTTGCATTCACAAGGCCAGCAGAGCATGCACAGCTATAAATCTGATGACATCAACCTGGCAGAGCAATGTCTCTGGTTTACGGCAGCTTCGTTCTTCTGCCATGAATTTCAGGCCCTGATATTTATATAAGTCAGCGATGTTGGGTTCAGTCTGTGGAGCTGACTGAGGAATTCAAAGGAGAGGTTTGTCTCTTGCCTCTTGGTGGAGGAAGGGGATCCGAGAGCTGTGTACAGCTGCCAGATGGATGGAGGCAAAACCCCAGTCTGAGTCACTGGCCTAGCTGTGAATTCTAGGGTGGGGGATTCTCCTCTGATTTGTGTAGACCAAAAGCCTCTCCTGGTCTTTGTTCTGCCCTGACTTACACAAGTTGGGATCAGGGGGAACATCTCCAGTGTCCATGCAGCTAGAGAGGTGTAAACGTAGCGCAAGCGAGAGGAGAAGCGGGCCTGGCCAAATGAAAACACCCAATCCCAACACACTGGTCCTGGATGTTTTAAAGCCCAGATCTAAACATCAGTGTTGGGTGTTTGGATTCAAAGCTACAAACTCAGATGCTGAATGTGGACATGGATGCTGGGTTTGGCTCTGGTGTTTTGGTTCTGGACCAACTTCCATCAATATTCATGGGAAAAGAAAGAAATAACCCCACCACTTTCTGCTGCAAATTGATTGATTCATAGAATTGTAGGACTGGAAGGGACTTCAAGAGGTCATCTAGTCCAGTCCCCTGCATTCCTGGCAGGACAAAGTATTGTCTAGACCATCCCTGACAGGTGTTTGTCCAATCTGCTCTTAAAAATCTCCAATGATGGAGATTCCACAACCTCCCTAGGCAATTTATTCCAGTGCTTAACCACCCTGACAGTTAGGAAGTTTTCCCTAGTGTCCAACCTAAACTGCCATTGCTGCAATTAAAGTCCATTGCTTCTTGTCCTATCCTCAGAGGTTAAGGAGAACAATTTTTCTCCCTGCTCCTTGTAACAACCTTTTATGTACTTAAAAACTGTTAGCATGTCACCTCTCATCTTCTCTTCTCCAGACTAAACAAACCCAGTTTTTTATAGCTCATGTTTTCTAGACCGTGAATAATTTTTGTTGCTCTTCTCTGGACTTTCTCCAATGCGTCCACATCTTTTCTCAAATGTGCCACCCAGAACTGGACACAATACTCCAGCTGAGGCTTAATCAGCGCAGAGTAGAGCGGAAGAATTACTTCCTGTGTCTTGCTTATAAAACTCCTGTTAATACATCCCAGAATGATGTTCATTTTTTTTGCAACAGTGTTACACCGTTGATGCAGAGTTAGCTTGTGATCCACTATGACCTTCAGATCCCTTTCTGCCATGCTCCTTCCTAGGCAGTCATTTCCCATTTTGTAAGTGTGCAACTGATTGTACCGACAAGGAATCGTCTTTTGCACTTGCATCACAGACTAACCCCGTGTGACTCTTTGTCTCCTTCTAGTGGCGAGATCACATACACCGCTTAATATGCCTGCCAGTGCCTGCAAGCTGAGCACGCTTGTTCTTTAGTTCACACAACAGATACTCCTGCCTTTGGGTGCACAGGAACTGGTTCGAATCCTACCTGAGCCAGCAGACTGGCTATGGTGCCTGTATGCCCTCCCAGGGGTGGAAACGGAGTGGAGCTGTTCCACCACCTCACCTGTACGGGAACAAGCTGCCCTGACAATCCCTGTTCAGGTTCCATTCCTTCCTATCTCCTCTGGAACACAGTGCCACTATCTGTCCCTTTCCTGGGTTGTGAAAGGCGCTGCCCGCTGCCGAGTGTGACTTTCCATGCAGTCTTTGCCCCAAAGAGATCTAAACCGAGTGGGGACAGAGAGCCTTCCTGTGGATAAACGCAGCTCGGGGGTTGGGGATGGAGGGCTGACTGCTACTCCCCCCATCATCCCAGAGTAACACTGTTTGGGCTCATGGAGATCTCTCTCAATTCACGCAGAATCTGCCGCACCTCCCCTGTGAGTGCAGAGAGAGCGCAAAGCGGATCACCAGCATAATTTCAAAGTACAGCAACATCTAGCTGTGTGTTAAAGAGCAAAGCAAAGCAGAGGTGGGGGGGGGGGTTAAGCAGAGGTGTCAACTTTTCTTGTTTTTATATAATTGTACAGGTCATTAAAGATCCCTCCCCCATGTCTCTTTGAGCCCCTCCAGAAGAAGTCCTGCTTTGACCAGGGGGTTGGACTAGGTGACCTCCTGAGGTCTCTTCCAAGCCTAATCTTCTAAGTGCAGTCCAAGGTTGTGCGTATGCCATCCCTGGGTAGGGTGTCAGCAGCAGGGACAGACCTGGGCATCTCTTGTTCTAAACACATGTGCCTCTCGTGCCCAAGCTGAGATGTCTCTCTTTCTAGTGGGGAGTCAAGCTGGGTGAGGTAATATCTCTTACTGGACCAACTCCCGTTGGTGAGAGAGACACACTTGTGAACTTACACAGAGCTCTTGATAGAGACTGTAGCAAGCCCATCTGTACATGCAGCCCAGCCACCACTAGAGGGAGCGAGAGTCCCACACTGAATGGGTGTGGGTTATATACACGTATTGGTAAGTGCCAATGTCCTGGGTTTTGGCGCATTTGATATATTCTGCAATTTCTATTGAAGGGCTCCAGCTAGTGACAATAGCGATCTCACATCTCTGCCCCAAAAGCGCAGAGCAGCAACAGGAATTCCCAGCATTATATTTCGTGCCGTCCCCCTTCCTGGTGGCAGTGGGACTTGAAGCAGAAACACCAACATAGGCAATTTTCGAGCGTAGAACATGGCTGTGAGGAGGGAGCCCCCGGAATCTGACAAGGACGTCTTTTCCTGGGAGATTTCCACACCGACTTCAAATTACGTTGATCTGAGAGACCAGCGGAATTTCTTTCCCAGGGAAATTCAACATTTGTTTTCATCTCAAACCAGGGTGAAACGCTGGGATACCAAAATTGCTCACAGAGCAAACCGTTCAGAAAAGCCTTTGATTTGGAAATGGTGAAACAATCCGGTTCGAGTCCGTTCGACATTAAGCTGCATCACTACGGTTCCGCGTTGCTTCTCCCCTTTGATCCCTTGCTGAACCACATCTCCCATGATGCACCGGCAGCCAGGTGATTCCCATGATGCATCACGTGGCTCAGTCAGAGGGGAGACCACATTGCCTCATAGGGGATGGATGCCATTTTAAGCAATTCAGAATGAAGCCAGCCTGTCTGGCATGTAAGGGAGGCTAACCCCTCCCAAACCTCATGCCGCTGTGGGGGGTGGGGGTGGCAGATTACTGCACAGGCCCTGGCCAATTTAGGGCCCCTGGAAAAATCCCCCCCCCCGCTATGGCCCCAGGGCTGGAGGAGCTCTCACTTCCCACTGAGGCCACTGTGCTTTTCCAATCTTGGGGCAGCAGCAGTGGCGAGGCCCAGGGAGAAGAGGCAGAGGGGGGGCAGGGTCACGGAGGAAGGGGCAGAATGGGGAGGTGCCATGGGCCAGGCCGCACACGGAAGGGGCAGAACGGGGGAGGGCTCCAGGCTTGATGCTATGGCCAGGGCTGAGAGTTCGATCCTGGATGGGGCCAAGCTCTCGGCCCCCTTCCATGGCCCCGACCGAGCTCTCAGTCTGCCAATCTCCCCCCGCCCTGGCCAGGGCCACAGGAGGCCTGAGAGTAGCAAGTGGGAGGTGGCATCAGACAGTCTCCCCAAGGAGAAGCTTCACCCACCACTCATGGAAGCCAGGATACCTGGCGGAGGTGGGTTGGCTGGGATGTCACACAGAGTGACAAACCAGGTAGAGGAAAGATTTGAATCCAGGTCTCCCGCATCCCAAGTGAGTGCCCCAACCACGGGGCTATTGGCTGTATCAGGTGCCCCTGGTTTTTTGTGAGAAAGGACCAGACCAAACGCCAGTAGAGGGGGTGAAGCTGTAAATCCCAAGTGGAGGAGGACACTTCCCTCAGCACTTCCTCCTGCCTAGCTCAGCTTAGGCAGCTCCCTGAATGTGAGAATCCCATTCCTAGGTGCCTAGCTCATGGGTGCCTGATTCAGTGCTGTGAATTCCGCTGGGTGCCATGGCACCCAAGAGTTAGTTGTTGCAAGGCTGTTGTCTAAGGTCCTTTGGTGCATCTAGACCTTCATTTCTATGAGATCACTGGGGTGGGTATGGGGGACCAGCCACACAGCCCTGAGCCTTTAAAATTCCTCCTCTCCTAAGTTGGTTTCTTGCCCTGCAGGGAGGTCCCATTGAGTGACACTGAGTTTCTAGACAATAAAATAATTCCCTCTTCCCTGCAGGACAGGTGGTATTTTCTCCTCTTGGTGGTATTTTCTCCTCTAACACTAACAAACTTTGCATCAGTTATGCCGCAGCCCGGCTCAGTAAACAAAGAGTAACCCCAGTGCCCCGGTTTCAGTCTCTTTCTCTCTCTCCTCAAAGGGCACATTCCTCTCCTCTGTACCCATTTTCTAAATCCATCTAGTTAGTTAAGTGCCAGATTGATTCACGGCTCATTTCTATATTGCCATGAGATACCAAGACCATGCCTTCCTCTCATCACAAGCTTCAGTGCTTTGGCAACATGGTTGGCAAAAATTATACTCTGCATTGTGCCTATCTTGTTTGCTAAAGCAGGCACTATTATTTGCTGAGCAAAAACGCAACCAAGACTCAAACTGGGCCCTCTAGGTAACACCTATAACAGGTGAGTTGTTTACAGTCAGAGCAAATTCTAGCTGAAAGAGAATACATGTCACTGCTAAAGAGTTCATGGCCACACTGCCATTTGTAGGAAGGAGAGGAAAGAGGCAATTAACACCTCTGCAATCATAGGGCAAAGGAGGTGTTAACCTGCTCACTTCACTTTAACTAGTCCCCTGAAATATGTGTTAACTCCTTATGCATAACAATCTGTCCCACCTTGTGCTTAGCTGGGACTTTTTCCCAACCTGAAGATGAGCTCTGTGTAGCTTGAAAACTTGTCCCTTTCACCAACAGAGGATTTTTGGCTTTTATCTTTGACCAAAACAATTTGGTAGGAATTCACCAAAAGTTTCTCTTGTCCTGAATCGGCGGTGTTAGATGAAAAACCTTCTGGCTGCAAAAAATTTGCCCAGCGCTACCATAGAGCTCAGCTTCCCATCTGTTAAGTGTATTGTCTAATCACAGTGTAAGCTCTTCAGGGCAGAGACCTGGCACAGTGGGATCTGATCTTGGCTGAGGCGTTTACTGATGATACTTAACAATAACAGAAATGGGCCTGATCCTGCTCACACTGGTGTAGATCGGGGTAGTCTCTCAGAAAACATTTCTCTAGTGTAAAATCATTACACAAAGAGGAGAATTAGGTTCTACCTACCATAGTTATGTATATATCTCCTTCCAACACTTCACCACGTACTATAGTAAGCGGACGTTGCTGATAATATACCAGATATTACTAGGAGACACGGCCTGAAATTGAACAAAGGATTATTTTGATTGGGAGCAGCACGGTCTTCCCAATTACATCGGTGTGAATCCCAAATAAATCCACTGAAGTCAGTAGAGTTGTTTCAGAAAACCAGAAAAAAAAATGAGAGTGGAATTTTGCTTAATATCCAAAAAGCTTTGCTAATGCTGAGATCTTTATGATTGGGAAACTGTTTCACAGGGGAAAGCAGTGAGGAAGGATGGTGCAGTGGTTGGAGCACTAACCTAGGACCTGAGAGACTTATCCAGCACTCCCTGTGTGACGTTGGACAAGCCTCTTAACCCCTGGGGGGCCTCAGTTTCCCAGCTATAAACTGGAGATAATAGCACTGCCCTGCCTCATGGGAGTGTCATGAAAATAAATCTATTTAAGAACATTAGAACATAAGAATGGCCATACTGGGTGAGATTAAAGGTTCATCCAGCTCATTATCCTGTCTGCCGACAGTGGCCAATGCCAGGTTCCCCAGAGGGAGTGAATCTAACAGGTAATGATCAAGTGATCTCTCTCCTGCCATCCGTGTCCACCCTCTGACAAACAGAGGCTAGGGACACCATTCCTCACCCATCCTGGCTAATAGCCATTAATGGACTTAACCTCCATGAATTTATCTAGTTCTCTTTTAAACCCTGTTATAGTCCCAGCCTTCACAACCTCCTCAGGCAAGGAGTTCCACAGGTTGACTGTGCGCTGTGTGAAGAAGAACTTCCTTTTATTTGTTTTAAACCTGCTGCCCATTCATTTCATTTGGTGGCCCCTAGTTCTTATATTATGGGAACAAGTAAATAACTTTTCCTTATTCACGTTCTCCACACCACTCATAATATTATATATATATACATATATATATATATATATATATATATATACATATATATATATATATATATATATATATATATATATCGCCCCTTAGAGTCCCCTTTTCCAAGCTGAAAAGTCCTAGCTTCTTTAATCTCTCCTCATATGGGACCCGTTCCAAACCTCTGATCATTTTAGTTGCCCTTCTCTGAACCTTTTCTAATGCCAGTGTATCTTTTCTTGAGATGAGGACACCACATCTTTACACAGTTGTAAAAATTGTGAGCAGCTCAGGCACTCTGGAGGCCTTGATAAGTAGGATAAGTACCATATGCAGAAGTGAGGAAAGCCCTGTCGATTGTGTTGTTGCAAACCGGACTGAACAAGACCACGGAGAAAGCCCAGCTGGGAAGGAGCAATCCTGCCCTGGTCCCCAGATGATAAATCCAGCTCAATTTCTATGCTGGTGTGAAAGACCCAGAACTTGTGCGAAATTGAGTCACAATAAAAAAAAAAAGCGAGAACTGTCATTGTGTGCAGTATCCTGCCCCAGACACACACACACACACACACACACACACACCGTTTTGGAGGTGATGACAACCTTTCAAGAGAAATTCTTCCTAAAACATACTGTTCCATGTAGCTTTCACAAAGGGAAGGGGACGGTGCAAAGCACTAGCTTCCCCGGTGTCATAGCCCGCCCGCTGCCTTGCACTCCGACATGGTGGGGTGTAGCCACTCATCACAGGAAGCGCCGGTTTCAACGGGAGAGCTGTCTCGAGCGAGCCTTGCGTGAGCTGCATTAGACACACAACAGCCCCCGTTGTATCACTGTATGCCCCCCTGTTAGGATGATTCCAGCAAAGGGCAATACACAGGAGGGTTATTTTCTATTTGTGCATGAGGATATGCCCTATCTTTCCCCCGCTCCCCTCAGACAATTTTTCTTTTTTTGCCTTGAAAGCCTAGATGAATAGGAAAAGTGAATTGAATTTGTTCCAGTTCACAGCAAGAGTGCAATTTCAGTTGATTTAGAGGCGAGAGCTGTGCAGGTAATGATCACAGGAAAAAAAAACTGGCATTAGTCAATAAATAAGCCACAAGGTCCCATCCTGGCTTCTTTTTCATTAGCTTTAAAGGACGGGAGGTAAAAACAAACAACCAACCAGGTAGGCTCCTGTGAGCAGGTTACCAATAAAAAAGCAGAGTTTAAAAAGCAAACCAATTGTAAGCGGAAGCTACGAGCATGCAGCTCGGGACTATCTACGCTACCGATTCCATCAGCCCGGATGGCACAGACACTTTCATTCCAGTGCCCTCCTCTGACCTTCTCTACATGGGAACATTGATTGGCTTAGCAATTGCAGAATACGAGATACTCCCAAAGAGGAGTAATTATTCTGGAATAAAATCACTTTTATTCTGGAATAGAGCCTCCGCATGTGGGAGAGTTATTCTGCAATGGCTAAATCATACCAGAATAGCGATGCTGGTGAATTTCCTCTGTGTGGACAAGGACTAAACCCAGATTCCAGTGCAGGGACAATCCAAGTCCATGTCTACACTACAAAATTAAGTTGACCTAAGCAGTGTATAGCCGCTGTAGTGATTCCCCGCCTTGTGCGTGTCTACACCTTGCTCCTTGCGTCGGCGGGAATGTGTTTACATATTCAGTGTGTTTTAGCAAGGCTAGAAATACTGGTGCTGAGTTCATGTTCTCTCCTGGGCTGGGGAAGAGGAGGGATGTGGGAGTGAGGAATCAGAACCTGAAAAAAATGGCTGGCACATTTGAGTGTTGCCTCGGGACACATCCGTCTTCAGGTACTAATTGGAGCCATAGGAAATCAATATTTAATATAATTCATTTGAAATTCACAGACACCGGTGCGTTGAAAGAAGAATAGATTAACATTCCCTGCCAAAATCATTATGCTCTGACATCCTTTACCTCAGTGTCCTCTGGAGATGGCAGTTAGTTATGTAGCGTGTGTAGTCAGAGGCTGCTCAAGACACGCCGCTGCATTAGGCGAAACCTCGGTGTGCCGCTCCTCTCAGGCCCAAATCTGCCACCCTAGGCAGCTGCCCAGAAATCTGCCACCATAAACAGGTGCCTAGTTCTTCTGTGGGTAAAGCAATGTCTGTGCTCTGGTCTATGCTACAGAGTGAGCTTGACATAAGGCAGCTTACTTTGAACTATCTCTGTAGGCCGTCTACACTAACAGGCAGCTCCTACTGCTGTAACTTGACCACTTACACCGACTTAAAAACTCCACCTCTGTGAGAGGCGTAGCACTTACGTCAATGTAGGTAGGTCGACACAGCCTCAGTGTAGACCCTGCGTTGCATACATGGCCTGTTGCTGCCTTTCAGAAGCCATCCCACAATGTCCCACACTGACAGTCAAACCGGTGCAAGTGCTCCTGGTGAGGACAACACACGGACTGCTGTGTGGACATGCAAAAGCAATGTCATTACTGCGGTGACTGTACGTAGGTCGACTTCATATTATAGTGTAGACATACCCTGTGCGTAGGAGTGTTGGGGGCTGGGTTTTTGAGTTCTTTAACGTAAGGGATTCTGCCTCAGCCAGACTACATTAAATCAGCTCCCAAATCCAGAGGCCAGTCGCGTTTCTGACATCCCAGAGACTGGGGGCCTTTGGGAGCAGGGTTTTATCAAGTGCTCAGGTCTGCGGAGTGGTGATAGAGTTCCTGGTACACGGTCCGGAAGCAAACTCCGCATGCAAACTCAGCAGAAGTGAGAGCACCATCTGGAAAATTGATCAGACCCCCTCGGAGACTTGATCTTCAGAATCCTGTTCAGGACTATATAAACAGAATTGATAAGGGGATATAGGAGCATAAATACCTTTGGGGAAGCTGATGTTCATTTTGAATACACACACACACACACACACACAGAGTTAGTTTACCATTTCAATTTTAATCTTTGTAATATAAAGAAAGGGAGATGTGGCTAGGGTGACCAGATGTCCTGATTTTATAGGGACAGGCCCGATAATTGGGGCTTTGTGTTATATAGGCGTCTATTACCTCCCATCCTCTGTCCTAATTTTTCATACTTGCTGTCTGGTCATCCTTCATGTGGCGTGATTATTGCGTTTCTGGTTGTCAACAGGTGCCAGAGAGGACCAGGATTTGTTTCAGGTGGAGCTTAACAAACAACGGGACTTCCTAGCCAGGGAGGTTCTGCTTAAGGCCTGGCTTTTTCTGTATAAATCCTCACACAACAATAGCTCACGAACATAAATCAGGGCAGGTCTCTGCTGGAGCACTGTTGAGTGGCTGTAGCACATCTCTCAGATGAAACAACGGGGCTCGGATTTATTTCTTTGAAAATACCTGAACAAAATGTATTGACATGCAAACTGGAGATCTCCATGGTAAAAACGACTCGTCTTACCAATCACTATGCCAGCCCTGACCAGAACCATGTAAATCATGGTGGAGTGGCTTGGAAAGAATTAGATATTTTCTGGTAAATGTGGGTCAAGGTCAGTTTCACAGTACATACAAACTGACACGAAAGTATTTCCATCAATAATAACTGAAATGTACAGACAGGTAATGTAAGAAAAATGCTGTTTGAGCACTTACTAGAGTTTGATGTAAGGACATTTGTATATTTCGGCATGTGATGTTGACAAATTGTGTCTGAACCATTAGAAAGCTTTAACTTTTTGGTTCTAAACAGCTATTGCCTTTAAATAATTGTCTGACCCGCGCCCCTCCCACTGTCTGACCCCTCCAATTTCCTGCCACTGTGAACATTTTGACTGATCCAAATAAGAAAATTTAAAAAATGCTGAACACCCATAATTTTGCACCAGTAAAAAAAAATGGAGGAAAACATATTTTAAAATAAACATGGAAGAATTTTATTTTATTTTTTTAAATATAATTTTGACAGAGAATATCCAAGCCAAATCATGGGTCAGGCAGTAAAACCATCTTTCCTCTGATAGTCCGCGATCCTAGCCCTCTCCATGGCGTAGGAGCCCTGAGTAATAAAGGAGCCTTGTACCATGCCCTGGGAGTTAACGAACAGGAGACATAAAAATCAATCATCATTCTAAACTCAGCACGGCCTCGGCTGGCTTGTTCCAATCCCTCTGGAAGCCTTATAGTAGCAGCAGGAGGGTCCGTTGCAACGGCGAGCTGTAGGCTAAGTGTATGTATAAGGCATTGTGCACCCCTCATTCCACGGGGCTGTTATACTCGCCAAGGCCCACTGCCTGCTTACGATCTCGTAGCCCTGCTGGAATGGAGCCCAGGCTTTAACACGACCTGCGCTCTGCTGCAGTCACAAAGGGACTGACCACTGCCTCTCATGCTGATCTTCACTCATTGTTTCCTTGTGCACCCCGCAGCCGTCTGTCCCCTGAGGTCTCTGTCTTAGATTGTATTTTTGTTCTGTGTTTGTAGAACGCCCAACCCCATGGGACCTGGTCCGTAGCTGGGGTGCTAGGTATGACCACAATACAAATGCATCAGCGTAACACCACAAATTAATAATAATAAATCATAGACAGGTGAACACTGCAGACGTGGCTGGAGTTTGACGTCCTTCACTCAATTTTCCCCCTATTTTAGTTTTCCATGAAACAGGCCTCTTCCACTTGACTAGAGCTGGCTGATTATTGGTCATTGAGGATAATTTAGCCAAATGATCTGGGCATTTTCACTGAAATACAGGACCGCCCAGAGGATTCAGGGGGCCTGGGGTCTTCAGCGGCGGGCGGCTCCTGCTTCGGCGGTAATTCAGCGCCAGGGGGTCCTTCCGTTCTGGGACCCGCCGCCGAAGTGCCCTGAAGAGCCCCCGCCGTCAAATTACCGCCAAAGACCCAGCACTTTGGGTCCCACTTTGGCGGTAATTCAATGGCAGGGGGTGGAAGGACCCCCCGCTGCCGAAGACCTGGAGCGGAAGAAGCTCTTGGGGTCCCGGCCCCGTGAGAGTTTTCCGGGGCTCCCGGAGTAAGTGAAGGACCCCACTCCAGGGGCCCCAAAAACTCTCATGGGGGCCCCTGCAGGGCCTGGGGCAAATTGCCCCACTTGCCCCCCTCCCCCCCGTGTGTCCCTGCTGAAATAGATTATTGATGGATGAGGTCGGAGAGGGGATATCTTTTATCTCACCTATCTTGTCTCTCTAATATCCTGGGACCAACACAGCTACAGCAACATTGCCTGTTTGTGAATGAGTCATTTTAAGTTTTCAGCCTGCTCTACAATGCTCGAATAATAGCAGGTGCGTAGCTTATCGAAGACATTTTCCCATCAGTCATCAAATAGATTATTCACAAATAATTCTTTATTGTTAGTCATTATTCAGCCACTCCTGTTCCTAACAGTAGAGAAAGACACTTTTAACTTCAGCTTTCACTGAGATGATGAGTATATTGATTTAACAGGGCTGGTGAGAGACGTTGAAGCCTGAATAACAATCCCAGGGTCTTCACAGTCCAACTTGGTGATGTACCGGGTCTCCACAGCGAAAGGTAAAATCAGTCAAACAAACTGCACTTGCCCACAGTCAGGAATTTGAACTCGGCCCTTTAAATTAGCACTGGCAGGAACTTTCTAATCAAAATGGCTTGGCAGTGAAAACTGCCATTTTTGTCACAATCGAAACGTTGAGAAAAAAATGTGTTGATTTTGTAGCAATCTCGGTAAAAATGAAACAAAGTGTTGTGATAATATCAAAAGTCCTCTTAAGGTCCCTTCCAGCCCCAACATTACTATAATAATGACACGACAGAATTACTTCAAGATAACTATCAGGGGGTTGCTGTGTTAGTCTGTATCCACAAAAACAACAAGGAGTCCGGCTGCACCTTAAAGACTAACAGATTTATTTGAGCATAAGCTTTTGTGGGTAAAAAACCTCACTTATGCCCAAATAAATCTGTTAGTCTTTAAGAAGTGAGGAAGAAGAAGAAGTGAGGTTTTTTTACCCACAAAAGCTTATGCCCAAATAAATCTGTTAGTCTTTAAGGTGCCACCGGACTCCTTGTTGTTTTTCAGGAGAACTATGCAAAATCCACACCCCTGAGCAATGTTGTTATACTGACCTAAGCACCAGTGAAGGAGTAACTCACTGAGCTGGATTAACTACGCCGACAGGAGAACTCTCCATTAAAAAAACCTCTTCATTAAAGCGCTACAGCGGAGCGGCTCCATCAGTGCAGCTCTGCCGATGCAGCGTTTTAAGTGTAGATGTCATAAATATACATCCAAGGGTAGCATAAAATCCCTCCCTACCTGTAAAGAGTTAAGAAGCTCAGATAACCTGGTTGGCACCTGACCAGAAGGACCAATGGGGAAAGAAGATACTTTCAAATCGTTGGGGGGGGCCCTTTGTTTTGTGCTCTGTGTGTGTTCTCCCCAGAGACAAAGGGAAAGACCAAACAAGTAATCCAGCTCCCACTGAAATGATACATTTAATGTTACAGAAATAGTAAGTAACAGCAAGGAAATGCATTAGAGTATCTTTTGTTTAGCTTGTGAATTTTCCCAATGCTAAGAGGGAGTTTTATCCCTGTTTTTGTAATGTTAAAGTTTTGCCTAGAGGGGAAATCCGCTGTGTTTGAGTCTTTTTGTTACCCTGTAAAGTTATCTTCCATCCTAATTTTACAGAGGTGATTCTTTTATCTTTTTTTAAATACATTTGTCTTTTAAGAACCTGATTGATTTTTCATTGTTCTTAAGATCCAAGGGTTTGGGTCTGTGTTCACCTGTACCAATTGGTAAGGATATTATTCTCAAGCCTTCCCCAGGAAAGGGGGTATGGGGCTTGGGGGAATATTTTTGGGGAATAGGACTCCAAGTTCTAATTCACTTGGTGGTGGCAGCATGCTGTCCAAGGACAAGGTGGAATTTGTGCCTTGAGAAAGTTTTTAACCTAAGCTGGTAAAAATAAGCTTAGGGGGTCTTTCATGTGGGTCCCCACGTCTATAGCCCAGAGTTCAGAGTGGGGAAGGAGCTCTGACAGTAGACCTGCCCTGAGATTCTGTGATTTGTCAAAGCTAGTCTGGACCCTCTTCTGGCTTTTGCTGGAGGCAAAAAACAATTTCGATTCAGCCTAGAATTCACAGCATGGAACATACATATGGGGAGCATCCAGACTAGCAAATTAATTGGCAATCAAGATAAAAACGTCTAGACGCAAGATCTGGCTCACAATGGCTCTGGACTCTGGCTGGCCCTTTCTTTTAGCCGGGGCTGTTTGGTAGAGATAAAGCAAGACCACCAATCAGCGATCCCGCGCTGCAAAGCGCCACAGGCTCCTGATTCGCCCAACATCACCTGCTTGTAATTCAGCACGTTTCACTGCTTTGCTCCTGGGAGGGTTGGCTGTAAGACTTCATTTTTTAAATTACATATATCCCAGTTAATGAGGAGCTCGGCAAAGGGAGACACAAACCCGACATTAATTCTTGAACATGCCGGCAATCCAGGATGAATGAAATTAATGCAGCGGTGACAGACGCTGGAGAGTGGAGGACAGGACCCATTAAACCACTCAGACAGAGTCACGGAGCTGGTTTTAGTTCTGCTCATTTGAAGAAGGGAAGAATCCATGCACACATTCACCTTTACAAAAACCATAAGCCTGGTGGAGGCCGAACAGCTCAGGGGATCGGCGGTTAGAGCTGGTTGAATGTTGGAATTTCTGTACTAATGGACATTCCAACATGTCAAAAAGTTTTTGTTCTGACTTGGAAGGAAAACTAGAAATGTTGAAATTTCCCGGGGGAAAGGGGATTCTGGGCATTTTTTATGTCAGAAAAATCAAAGCGTTTCTGGTTTTGGGGATTTTGTTTGTTTTCCCCCCAAAACAAATGGACCAAGTAGCTGTCCTGCCTCCCGGGGCTCCTTGCGCTGCTCCCAATTCCAGGGTACTCTCCAAGCTCCTCTGAGGGACCCTCAGAGTCGGGGGCACCCCAGGATCAGATCTCTGCCTCCTGCGCAGCCGCAGTGCATGAATTCAAAACATTTGTATGATGCAATTGTGCACTGAAGCCCTGCACCACCGCCGGGCTGGCTGTCTCTCTCCGCACACCCCATTTGTGGGGAGGGGCGGTCGCCTGAAAAGCTGGGGCGGGTGGGAGCCACCCCACCAATGTCTGAGGATAAACGTTTATTACAAAATCCTACCAGACCATCAACAGATGGGACAGGCAATGGAACTATAACTACCCTCAAGTGCTCTGGTGCCAGACACAGCCGTCAAAGCAAGTCCCTCATTAGGAAGGGATGGGTGCCCCCCAGCCTCAAGGGAATGGTCCACTCGTCATGACACAGGCAACATTTCCAAGTGCCTAACCCTCAATCCCAGTCCAAACACTAGAAGAGAAGAGTGGTCAGCTATGGCTGTGCCTACACTGCAGCTGAGATGTATAATTCCAAGATCAGGTCCATGGGCTATCATCATAAAACCAGCAGGGCTGCTGCTGGCAGTGGTTTGGGCTAGCCCAAGCCGCCCGAGCCTAAGCCCACCTGAGCTCCTGGTCACCATCCGTGCTCCTGTGTCCACACTGAGCTAGCGCTCTAAGAATAGCAATCGGAGCTAGCGTGTCTATGTCCACCCGAGCTGGGAATTACACCTCCTAGCTGCCGTGCAGACATGCACGAGCTAAGCCAGTAACTGTTGTCGGAAGAGAGCCTGAGACATAAGCCCTTGTTTTAGAGATCAGAATGAGGCAGAACCTGCTCACAGATTTTGGCACATATACAAATACAAATACACGTGCCTACGCAGTGCTAGTCACAGAGCACTTACGCAAACACAGCCTGATATCAAGTGGTACCCAAACATCCCAATATCAAGAGTGGTAGAAAAACATTTTCCAAGCATAGCAGGGACACACTGACCCCTCCTAAAAAACAAGGTCCGGATGACAGTACATAATAGAGATGTTTTGATCAAACCAACCTGTACAAAATAATGGGTGATAATTAGCAATGTCCGGGGGCAGTAACTATGTCAGAGGCAGGACGTAACTTGTTTGTGTCGGGGTATAAAGATGTAGCTCAGAGGGATTATCTTTGTTCAGCCCAGGGCGGGAATGGAAAGTCCTGCCATTCACTGAGCTGCATCCATTGTCACAAGCATACATGTCTTAGTATCCTTGTAGAGTCTGACAGGTGCTAGTACCGTGCTTTGTTGACAATAAACCCAGCCTGGCACCTTCGTACCTTAACGAATCTTGTCGTCATTGGGCGGTTCGGCTCAAGGTCTGCTGTGCCAACTGTCTGCGCAGAGCCGGGGCAGCACACAGAGAGAACACACATACGCAGACCAACATCTAACCATAGTAACCATCTGGTTTGGATAGTTCCATGGTCATCATGATGGCTGATTGAGAGGATTCAGCAAGGCCTTTAGAGGTGAGCTGTGCTGCAATAGAAGCTAGCTTTGCCAAGGAATAGTTTTGAACCACTTAAATTCAGCACTTTTTTAAGCAGAAACTGTCCACACCTCTGTAATTTTCTATTTCCAAGTCATTAACTGGATCAATATACAAGAATTATCTTTTAACCTTTATCTCATTGAAAGTCTGTCTATAATTTACTCGCTATTACATTCACTCCGGCTCCTGCTAAGCAGCCAGTCCAATGCAGTCTGGGGTGTGTGTCTGAGATGTTCTATGCAGATGGTCATTAGCAGGTCTCAGAGTCTGCCCTGGAACCTGACCACAAGATAAGAAACTAAGACTGGGACCTAACGGGCCAGATTATTTCCTGGTTAGACCAAGAAGCGCTGGAGCCTTTTGAAATTAGCATCATTGTGAGCGGTTAATACAATTTCCCCTCTTTGCACAGGGAACTATGGGAACGGCCTGCTAACATCCATGGATTTTATTATGGGGTATGATTTCCACAGGATCCTTCTGTATGAGTGTGTGTGTCCAAGTGTGTACACACGTGATTGTGCATGTATGTCGGCATGTGGGAGTGGGTTTGCATTGTGTGTGTATGTGTGTGGACAAGCACATCTGCTGTACCTGAATGTGTGGGCATTTATGTGTACGTTTGTACATGCATATGTGTGTGAGAGTACAGGTGTGAATGGTGGTGAGGCAGGAAAGTGCTTTTTCACTCCCAGTGCCATTCCAGGGCAGTGGGAATCTATAACAGGTGGGCTGCCCCCTTAAGGACCAGGGGCCAGCCAGCCCTATTCGATTATTGGACAGGATCCCGGCGGGAAGGGGTCACATTTTCCCTATCAAGGGTTGAGAGAGCTCAGCTGAAGGGGGTTGCTCTCATGATTAGTCCTGGAAGGGGGAGGAGCAGAGTGTAAGGCCCCTGGGTCCCAACAGCTAACTTTGGTTGTGAGTTTTGTGTGTTTTTATTTGAACTAATAAAACGGCACCCTGGAGGAAGGGCCTGGAGGACTCTGGGCATGGCAGTGAGGCCTTCATGGGCTGGAGAGACAGTCCCAGAAGGTTACACATGGTGGAGAATGTGGGCAGGCGATCAGCCC
Organism: Mauremys mutica; assembly: GCF_020497125.1. Taxonomy (NCBI): domain Eukaryota; kingdom Metazoa; phylum Chordata; order Testudines; family Geoemydidae; genus Mauremys; species Mauremys mutica. The sequence goes on from NC_059096.1 coordinate 10,871,802, forward strand.
CTAGAACTGCGGGGAAACTGAGGCAGCAGCTAGCCTGAAGCCAGACCAGGTAGGCAGCGCTGCTACAGGAGCTCTGTCCTTATGCATCACTGCCCTGGGGTACAGCACCACATAAACACCGTGGGGAAAACTGATTTTCCGAACAGGAGAAAGGGAGGCCGATCCCCGAAACACAAGCCCTTGTGGCAGGCCAGGTCCTGCAAGGCTGAGTTAACAGCACATGCATTATCACAGCGAGGGCAGCGCAGGAGTTCCCTAGCTCTGTTTCTTTTGGGTACTTGCAGACCCTGCTTCTGGCCTGGAAAGCCACAGTCAGCACTTCGGCCTTCAGCACCGCTCTTGTGTGGCGAGTTATCTGACCTCAGCCAAAACTTTAGGACAAATTGAGCAGGACTCCTTGATTGGAATCTCATGGCTGCTAAACCCATGGCTCTCAGCGTGCACTGCTGCATTTGTTCAGATGAATGGCACTGGTGAACGGTGATTTAACACCTCCGTGGGGTGAAGCCCTCGATTTCTTCTCACAAGAGCTGCAGGGTGTGTGTCTTTGTCTATTTACATTCCAAGCGCTTTGGAGCAGTGACTGTCTCTCACTAGACATACGTACAGCACCCAGCAGAATGGGATTGCACGGAGGATGCCACTGTGACAGCACTCTGCTCCGCCCGTCCTGGCGTGACCTCACGTGCACCATTCATGCGAGACGATGGCGCCGAGGCCAGGGTCACACCAGCGGGGGCAGGATCACGCCGTTCCCAGAAGTACTGAAATGTCTTCTGAGGATGCATCAGTGGTCACTCTACCCATAGCCTCTTCAGCTCTCGGTGTCTGTGGTGAAACGGTGAGTTGCCACCGTGATGTGGACACATGTTCACTAAGAATTGGACTGACCCCCCCTCCACTTTTCAAAGCAGGGCCGCCCAGAGGATTCAGGGGGGCTGGGGTCCCGGGGCAGAAGGACCCCCCCAGTCGTGGGTCTTCGGGGCACTTCAGCGGCGGGTCCCGGAGTGGAAGGACCCCCCACCGCCGAATTGCCGACAACGACCTGGAGCGGAAGCAGCTCTGGGGGCCCGGGCCCCGCGAGAGTTTTCCGGCCCCCCCGGAGCGAGTGAAGGACCCCGCTCCAGGGGCCCCGAAAAACTCTCATGGGGCCCCTGTGGGGCCTGGAGCAAATTGCCCCTCTTGCCCCTCCCCCCTCCGGGCGGCCCTGTTTCAACAAGGCAGCTTACGGGCCATCAGAGTAGCTGCCCGTGATATTCAATCGCTATCGATCTAGGCTGACCCAGTGAGATCGCAGATCTTTACTGCTCCCCTGAGCTAGCCTGGCTGCTAGAACTGGCGCTTCGTTTGCCCTGGCACTGCCTAGAACAGCTCTAGCGTTGGCCACGCTGTCCTCGTGTCACAGTCTTGGAAACGCCAGTGTACGAGCTGAGGAAAAGACACTAGAGTTATGCCTATGCGGGAGCGGGGAGGGTGCTTCCCAGCACGGGAAGATGGAAGCGCTAGCTTTGCTCCAGCTGGCGCATTGCCAAAAGCCCAGTGGCCACAAGGGGACAGGTGGTGGCCCAGGCTAGCCGCTCAAATACATACCAAGAGGGTCAGGCGGGCCTTTACTCCGCCAGCTAGCCTGAGCCACCGGCTGTGCTGTTGTGGCCACACTGCCATTTATTAGCATGCTAGCTTGAGCAGAAAGGGCGCCTCTGCCTGTCCACACTAGGGAGCGTGCTGTGTCGACACACCTACAGTGTCCTGTCCAGAGACACCGTACCTGCAAGCACAGTGCGTGCTAGTGAGAACGCCCAGTTATCGTTACCAGAGCTGGATGTGCAGCATTGTAACTTGGGAAAACAGTTCACAAATTCTTCATAACCAGCACAACTAGCTCATGGCTTTGCCATCCCAAAGCCATGTCGGTAAATCCTCTATACCACACCGCCATGTACACTACGGTAAACACGCCTCTCCAGCTAGGTGTCCTTTCTGGGCTGCTTATAGGATACACACACGGGGGGCACGGTCCTTAAGGTTTAATTTAAAATGTTCACTCAAATTATAGAGAAAATGTCCAAATCAACAGTGGGTTTTGTTTGAGGCTTTGTTTTGTTTTTTTTCCAATTAGTTACCAGGCCAAATTGCCTGCTCGCGTAACTGCTTTGAAGTCAGTGGGTTTCTGTCAGCAGGGAAGTGGCCTGCGATGTTTGGAAGTAAATGAAATGGGACGTGGGATTTCGTGACTAATTTTCAAAGTGCTTCGGATGTCTTAAACCTCTTATGAAATAATGATCAGACCAGCCCGTGATGCAGAAGCTGGAATGGTGCTTTTCTGCGCTAGCCACTAAAGTAATTAATGCCCCTTAATGGAATCGCAGAACCTTCCCAGGCCTGACCTGGGCCCCATCTGCCAAACTCCCCAGCAGTAACTGAGGCGTGTCAGGCTTTAGGCTTTGTAGCAAGAACAAATCAAAAGAATCTCGAAGCGAGAGAGAGAGAGTTTGGAGATCTGAGCTCAAACCCCTGGATTTGGAATCCACTCAGGCTCCCCTTTTGCAACCAGCTTCGGGGCTAAAAGAGGGACATCCCTGAGCAAGCGAAGCTGTTATAGAGCTAAATCAGGAGAGGCACAAGCTTCGCTCCGCGGGTAGCCTCCCTGGCAACCCAAGGCTTGCACAAGGGAGCAGATAGTGTCAAAAAGAGAGGTGTCGCCCATTTGGAACATAAGTCCCAGCATGCACTGCTTCAGTTGCACCAATGACGCCCTCAGCATGGTAGGTTTGGGCTGCTACTGATTTAACTTTCACGCTTGGTTTGGACACCCTGGGCTTCAGAAGATGCCTGCGGACTGTACGTTGGATTCTGCAACTTTTCTAGACCTCCTAATATCCAACCTAGACCTCCCCCACTGCAACTTGAGACCATTGCTCCTTGTTCTGCCATCTGCCACCACTAAGAACAGCCGAGCTCCATCCTCTTTGGAACCCCCCTTCAGGGAGTTGATGGGTGCTGTCAAATTACCCTTACCCATCTGAAATGGAGAGAGCACCACCATGCTAATGTGGGGACATCTCCAGAGAGTATGTGCCACAGCTGGAACTTCTACCTGCAGGAGCAGCTCATTACTTAGGGAATGTCTACATTTACCATGGATCGATGCTGCAGCAATCAATCCACCGGAGGTCAATTTAGCAGGTCCAGTGAAGACTTTGGTTACTGCTCTATAGCAATATAAAATGTTACTCCTAAACCAAATCGCTTTGGTACATTTTTTTTGAAGCTCGGGTGAGAGGAGGGGAGAGGGGCTAAGACTCTCCCTGCCCACACACTTTGAGCAGGCAGTGAATTACAGTAAGTGTGTAATTGCTTAGACAGTCTTTTCCCACTTGCAAGCATTCACTTAAAAGGTTTCAAAGTACCTAAATAATTTCTGGGTAAACATTCGTCTCAGAGTAGCAGACGTAGCCAGACTGGGACTGTTTCCGGCTGAAGGCAGGGAATGAAGTGACCATAGCACGAACAGAACAAATCCGAATGATAAAACTCAACACAGAAAAGAAAAGAAAAGACCACTTCACTCAGCAAGATTCACTGGCCGTAACGGAGTTAAATACTATCCCTGGCTTTTATGATTATTAACATTAGGGGCTATGCAGGGTAAACTCTGAGCAATCAAATTTAATGCTTCATAGTATAAAGCAAATGCCGCAGGTGTCAGAAGGGAGGTTTTCCTCCACTCCTATGCACATTATTGTGCAATTAACCAAATGCATTAGTACGGAAGCAAGGACAACTACCAGCAGCTGAGAGAGTGTCAGGAGAGCTGGTTTCTGTTCCTCCTTTTGCCCCTGATTTGCGGTGTGACCGTGGGCAAGTCACTGCCACGCTCCATGCCCCAGTTTCCCCTTCTTTCACCCATCTTGCAAAGTGCTTTGAGATCTGTGAGTGAAAAGCCCTCCGTATTAATTAGCAGGGGTTGGGGTTTGCTGTCTGGGTAAGCCTTAGCTCTGATTACTGCTGGAGACTAACACGGCTACCCCTCTGATACTGCTGGAGACAGCATCCTAAACTTGAGGGATCGATGGTGAAACCTGGTATTGCAAACCCAATTCGCACACAGAAGGAAGCATTCTGATTGGGCTTAATATCTGATTCTACCCCGTCTGCCAGAAACTCCCCCAGCCCTGCATTAAAACAATGTATTTTAATTTTTAATGTTTTAAAAAGACAAACCCAAACAGAATAAATTTAGCGGAAAAAAAATATATTTTTTATCCGTCAGGAAGAGTTTAAACTAACTGTGATTCTTACTATCTCACCTCACAATGGGTGAAATAGACACAGGGTTCGCCACGCGTGGCTTCTCCACATTATACATATATATTGTTTCCTCTCCCGAATCCTGATTTATGCCTGATTTGATCATCCCCTTAGTCCAGAACCCAGGCTGGAAAGAGCCGTTTGTTTCTCATTACAAGTGCAACCTCAAACTGGCTCTCCTCCTTTGCCCTGAGTGATGTCAGATGACATTACCATCAGATTCTTTTTTAAAGGAAATGAAGACAGTGAGATTGCAGGAGGGACTGGATGGCTCAAGGCATGGGGTGCTGATGGGGGAGGCTTTTAAGCAGCTCATTGATCTGAATGTGACCTAGCTGGGTAAGGGACTGGGCATTGCTGTTGTGGAAAGCTAGCCAGAGAGGGTCTCATCCGGCGGTGCCAACTCTGTGGGTGCTCCAACACTGAAGAAATAAAAATGGCGGCTGCTCAGCACCCACCAGCCACACTGGCTCCGGCCCTGGGGCTCGCTGCTGATCAGCCGTTCAGTGGGTGGGAGGCACTCGGGGTTACGGGATGGAGAGGAGGGTGTGCTGGGCCAGGGGAGCTCCGGGGGAGGCGATGGAGTGGGGCCTTAGGGTGGAAAATAGAAGTCAGCCTCTCTGGTCTCATCCCAGTTCCCAATGAGCCATATCACAGAAATGACTGCCCAGCCCAACCCAATTGGCACTAATCAGTAGAGTGGCGTGGGACACCATTTTCCCATCCTGCAATTCTTTTTCCCCATCCTGAATTGGAACAAAAAAAAAAATCAAAATCCTCAACTTTTTGGGGGGAAGGGGCTGAAAATCTGCAGGGCGGGGGATGAAATAGTTTGTTTCCCTTTTGATCTTTCTTAAACACTTTAAGTCGAAATGTACGAAAATAGTGAAACAAAAAAAATCATTTTGGCTCAAACCCCCTGAAACGTTCGGGTTTGAAAATGGGGGAAATGGTACATTTGGACAGTTTTGAAGCTTTTTTCTTCGCAAGGAGGTTTATTGAAACTGACCGTTTCGCAAACAGTTTCAACATATTGGCAGAAAAACCCTGTTTGTGTAAAAAAAAAAAAACTGGTTTCCCTTCCCACCACCACCGCTTACTAGTCAGTGGCTTTGTTAGCACAATCAGCAGAGGACCAGGAGTGGGTTGGGCTGAAGAACAAACCTCTCGACTTTAGACTTCCTTTCACGTATTGGCGCACACATCTTCCGTGGCCTGTGCTGTGCCAGAACTGGGGATAAAGAGAGGCTGTTCGTCCATGGGGCCGCCACCCTGGCACCTTTCGCTGGCATTAAATCCACCCGGAGAGAGAAGCTGTTGTAGCAGGAGCACAGATCCTTGTCTGGACACCATTGTGGGCTATCTGAGCACCTTGCAACCTTTAACGTCTCCCTCCCCGCAACAGCTCTGTGAGGCAGGGCAGTGCTATTAGCTGACGATGCCCACAGGGCAAAGTCTCAGAAATCAATCGACTTGGGTTCAAGGAAACAAAAATAGCAGTGGAGCTCTTTGGGGTCAAACTGGAGTCTGAAACCCAGCGAAGGGGAAAGGTCTCGCAGCCCAAGCCCGAACATCCACACTGCTATTTTAGCCCCTCAGGCCCAGTCCCACAGGCCTGACCTGCGCTCTGTATGTCTACACTGCTACATAAACTGAGCGTTAGTGGGACTCGAGTCAGCTGACCTGTGTTAGGGAACCCTGAGCGTGAGCGTCTGCATTGCATTTTAACCCTACGCTAAGACTTTTCTAACCCATGCTCGAACCTAAGGTTCTGGTGTCCACATTGCAGCGGCCGACCTCACTCAAAGTAATCGGATCCCAGAGTCCCTAGCGCCTCCCTCCCCTTAATATGGCCTCTCTAGCCCTAGGACTGTGGTGCACTGTGGGAAAACTTTACTGCCCACCCTGCACGTTACTAGGAAGCAGCTTGCTTTGGAAAAGGCTTGATGGGGCTCACTTGCCATTGCAAACCCAGGAGGCTCGCTGACCGCCTGCTTGCAGCTCAGTGATCAGAAGAAAATGGCTTAACCTTGACCAAAGCTGCTGCCTCTTCGCAGAGAGGAGAGGGGGCCACTTCTGTTTTCAATATAGTGGATTGCAGACTTTGGGGATAGAGAGGACTAAGGAAGTTGTCTCTTGGAATCGTGGGGTACTTCTGGCTGACTCCCGGGACCAGAGTCAAGCAGTCTGATGAGGTTCAACAAGGACAAGTGCAGAGTCCTGCACTTGGGATGGAAGAATCCCATGCACTGTTACAGACTAGGGACCGAGTGGCTAGGCAGCAGTTCTTCAGAAAAGGACCTAGGGGTTACAGTGGACGAGAAACTGGATATGAGTCAACAGTGTGCCCTTGGTGCCAAGAAGGCCAACGGCATTTTGGGCTGTATAAGTAGGGGCATTGCCAGCAGATCGAGGGATGATATTATTCCCCTCTATTCGGCACTGGTGAGGCCTCATCTGGAGTACTGTGTCCTGTTTTGGGCCCCACACTACAGGAAGGATGTGGAAAAATTGGAAAGAGTCCAGCGGAGGGCAACAAACATGATTACAAAACAAACGCTGTCCTCGGGAGCCAAAAAGTCCTACAGTATTATAGGTGAAACTGCGTTGTATCGAACTTGCTTTGATCCACCGGAGCGTGCAGCCCTGTCCCACTGGAGTGCTGCTTTACTGCATTATATCCGAATTTGTGTTATATTGGGTGGCATTATATCGGGGTAGAGGTGTATGTATATTATATATATATATATATATACACACACACATACATATACACACACACACACACTATTTTCCCTATCATACTGTTTAAATATGAATATTTCGTACTATAGTAAATGAAACAATGAATTCACTCTGCTGTGGCCATTGGGGATAGTTGCTGCTAGCAGTCGCAGATCAGCTACACGCCATTGTCATCAGTCTCATCACACCATCCCCTCCATCAACTTAGCAAGCTCAGTCTTGAAGCCAGGTATGGTTTTCTGCTCTCACTGCTCCCCTTGGAAGGCCCTTAGCTACACCGATGTAACTATCTAGTGTAGACCAGCCCTTAATTCCTCAATTCTCCAGCAAACAGAACATGACACAGATATACCCCAAGGGGAGACTTCTACACCGCTTCGGTCCTCTGCAGGGCTCGCCCTCTGAGCTCTCTCCCTCGGCTTCCTATTATTTCCTATTATACACTCCAACTAACTGGTAATCATATAATTAGCCCAGCAATTCCCACCCAGGTGTTCGTTATCCCTCCGCAGGAAGTGTTTGACGGCTCCTAGATAAGCCTACAGCTTTTTTCTGTGCTGCGGTAACATCAGGGTGACCAGGATGTCCCACAATCTCAAAACTGTCAGCCTCCAAATCAAACATGTTCATCTATAAACTGCTGAAAAATTAGTTTCAGCCAAAAGCATCACTGACACGCAGTCGCATCTCTTAACACAACGCCCGCTAGCAGCTGGTGACATGCCGCACTAGGCAAACATTTACAAAGTATTTTTTTCTTGAAATCAGAAAACCAAATACACTGGCTCATAGGTCTAATGACGACGTAAGAGCGTCAGGACTTGAAGTATTGTTTGAAACAAACCTCTTAAACAAATGGTCTTTTTTTTTGCATGAATGAGGCCCGATCTCTATGGGTTATTAGCTATTTTCTTGAAACTAAGCTTCATTTTTTACATTTCCCCACACTCCTGAATCCATTATGAAATCAAAGTCATTCTGTGCAAAACTGAACGAAATCCTTGGGTTACTGGTCACCCCTGCCTGGCATATAATGAGAATAGATTCTGTTTTGCTACAGTCGTCTTATTCATCATCTTCACCTTGCATTCTAGCAAGTCGGCCAATCCTTTGTTCTCGGCTTTCCCTTTCATTTCCTCTTCAGCATGAACATTCTCCTCATTGCTTTTTGCTTCCTGCTGAACTCTTCTCTGCATTGTTCCTTAATGTGTCCCTTGTGCTGACACCCTTGAGGAAAGCAATTATTCCTACCCCACTGTATCTCAGTGGCTACGCATGTCTGTGGCAGGTGATCTACATTTCCCCCCGCATCTCTCGCTGCTCCTTTAGTGCGCGCTCTGTGAATTGCTCTTCGGTGAATTGTTTTGTAATTAGTTTATATTTTGTAGCAATTCTGGATTACTTCCCTCTCCCCTCTTGGTTTCTTTGGCTTGAATTTCAGCAGTCCTAGTCCCCTGGCTGTTTCTAGTAACCTAACGTCATCACTGAGCTTATAACTTTTCTCCTTTCCGCCAGATGTGCTCGAAATTGTTGCTAGGCTGGAAAATCCCGTGTGCAGAGGACCGGTGCGAGTGGTGCACCCCACTCAAATCCCAGTCGAAGAGCGGAAGCAGGATTCTAGTGGGGCAGGTCTCCGCTGCTGGATCTCACCACTTTGTTCTTTTCTTTCAGAATCGGCATTGTTCATGTTATAAGCTCTGACCCATTTGTCTACACGCAAGAGTTGGCCTCTCTGGCCTTGTAAAGTTAATTCCGGTTCCCAACTGAGCATTGCTCCTAACCTGAGTCCCTTCCACACACAAAAACAGGAGTATGGTGGTGCTTCCACTTGACTTGGCTGGCCTGCAAGCTAAAGCTGCTACAACTCCAGTGGCTAACATGCTCCTCCTGCAATGTAGACACAAGCTAGCACCACTCAAGTGCTGTCAGAGCTTTCCCACAATTCCCTCCAGGCTTGTCATATTTTCTTGCCACCTACCTACTCCCTGCTTCCAAGCCAGAAGACACCTACCAGTTAACATAGCCCAGTTCTGTGTTTGAACCCACATCCACACATGGTGCACAGTGCCTGCAACATCCTTTCTACAGGAAATGGCCTTCAGGAGGTCATCTTCCCAGCATGCTGCCCAGAGGCAGCTGGCCAGAGGCTGACATGGGCATCTAGTGGATCTCTGGAGTGAGGCCACAGCAAAGGACCAAGACCCAAAATGTTATGAGGCTATTTCTAAGAAGCCAGCAGATCAAGGGATTCCGAGACCTCAGTGCCAGGAGTACCAGCATAGTTAAAGAGATATAACCATCAAGTGTGGACGTCGTTATACTGGTATAAATGTGCTTATACCTTTATAGCTTATTCTTTATGGGAAGAAGATAAGCTATAGTAGTATAAGGCATCTTTATGACATTATCTGCATTGGGAAAAAAAGGGTGTGCGTTCCTTCCTTAGAGGTTTTTAAGGTCAGGCTTGATGAAACCCTGGCTGGGATGATTTAGTTGGGTTTGGTCCTGCTTTGAGCAGGGGGTTGGACTAGAACCTCCTGAGGTCCCTTCCAACCCTGATATTCTATGATTCTATGAACACGCGTTAACACACACCCGGGAAAATCCTAGGCCACGTCTATACTACAGGAACTATAATGGCACAGCTACACTACCACAGCTGTGTTGACATAACCCCATAGTAGTGACGGACGGGGTTTTTTCCATCGTTAACTCCCTGAGCAACGGAAGTATTCTTCCATGGACCTAACTGTGTCTACAAAGAGGGTTGGGTTCAGGGTATGTCAACTTACATTTTTAATGTAGTCCAGGCCCTGGTGTCAGAAAGGCAGTTTGGAGTCATCTTTAACTTGACCTATTAACTGTGCCTCATCTTCACTAGGATTTTGCCTCATGTGAACTAAGGCCATGTCTACACTAGGAGCGCTTTACCTGTATAGTTATATTGGTTACTATACCGGCAAACCATTCATAGTGTGGACGCGGCTATTCCGGCAAAGTTGTGCTTTGTAGCAGGATAGCAAACCACCCCCATGTGCAAAACATGCTATACCAATAAGAGCACAACTTTGCCTATATAGCTGCGTCTATATTAGAGACTTCTGCCAGTACAGCTCTGTTGGTCAGGGATCATACCCCTTTGCACTCCTGTCTACACTCTAGGCAGACACAGCCTAGAGTGTAGACACAGCCTAACTCAAGTAAAGAAGCCACCTTTTTTTTTTCCTTGCAAAGACAAGGCCAAGACTGGTGTAACTGCATCCACATTAGGGGTTACATTGGTATAAGTATATAGGTAAAAAATCATCCCCCTACCCAATATTGTGATACCAGTACATAGAGGCTGGAATCCTCTGGAATCCTCCACTGGAATCCTGATTCTCCATTGCCCTGCACCAAGGGCCTGGTAATCATTCACACTACTTTACACTACCCCACCCGCACGAAAGGGTCTTAAAATAGGCATGAATATCATTCCCTGCTACTTGAATGTCCCTTTACACTGGCCGTCCAGTGGACTCAGTGCAAATAAGAATCAGTCTCCTCGTACCCAATGACTGGAAGTTAGCTAATGTAACGCCAATATTTAAAAAGGGCTCTAGAGGTGATCCTGGCAATTACAGACCGGTAAGTCTAACGACGGTACCGGGCAAATTAGTCGAAACAATAGTTAAAAATAAAATTGTCAGACACATAGAAAAACATAAACTGTTGAGCAATAGTCAACATGATTTCTGTAAAGGGAAATCGTGTCTTACTAATCTATTAGAGTTCTCTGAAGGGGTCAACAAACATGTGGACAAGGGGGATCCAGTGGACATAGTGTACTTAGATTTCCAGAAAGCCTTTGACAAAGTTCCTCACCAGAGGCTTTTACGTAAATTAAGCGGTCATGGGATAAAAAGGAAGGTCCTTTCATGGATTGAGAACTGGTTAAAAAACAGGGAACAAAGGGTAGGAATTAATGGTAAATTCTCAGAATGAAGAGGGGTAACTAGTGGTGTTCCCCAAGGGTCAGTCCTAGGACCAATCCTATTCAATTTATTCATAAATGATCTGGAGAAAGGGGTAAACAGTGAGGTGGCAAAGTTTGCAGATGATACTAAACTACTCAAGATAGTTAAGACCAAAGCAGATTGTGAAGAACTTCAAAAAGATCTCACAAAACTAAGTGATTGGGCAACAAAATGGCAAATGAATTTAATGTGGATAAATGTAAAGTAATGCACATTGGAAAAAATAACCCCAACTATACATACAATATGATGGGGGCTAATTTAGCTACAACTAATCAGGAAAAAGATCTTGACGTCATCGTGGATAGTTCTCTGAAGATGACCATGTAGTGTGCAGAGGCGGTCAAAAAAGCAAACAGGATGTTAGGAATCATTAAAAAGGGGATAGAGAATAAGACTGAGAATATATTATAGCCCTTATATAAATCCATGGTATGCCCACATCTCGAATACTGTGTACAGATGTGGTCTCCTCACCTCAAAAAAGATATTCTAGCACTAGAAAAGGTTCAGAAAAGGGCAACTAAAATGATTAGGGGTTTAGAGAGGGTCCCATACGAAGAAAGATTAAAGAGGCTAGGACTCTTCAGCTTGGAAAAGAGGAGACTAAGGGGGGATATGATAGAGGTATATAAAATCATGAGTGATGTTGAGAAAGTGGATAAGGAAAAGTTATTTACTTATTCCCATAATACAAGAACTAGGGGTCACCAAATGAAATTAATAGGCAGCAGGTTTAAAACAAATAAAAGGAAGTTCTTCTTCACGCAGCACACAGTCAACTTGTGGAACTCCTTACCTGAGGAGGTTGTGAAGGCTGGGACTATAAAAGGGTTTAAAAGGGAACTGGATAAATTCATGGTGGCTAAGTCCATAAATGGCTATTAGCCAGGATGGGTAAAAAATGGTGTCCCTAGCCTCTGTTTGTCAGAGGATGGAGATGGATGGCAGGAGAGAGATCACTTGATCATTGCCTGTTAGGTTCACTCCCCCTGGGGCACCCGGCATTGGCCACTGTCGGTAGACAGATACTGGGCTAGATGGACCTTTGGTCTGACCCGGTACGGCCGTTCTTATGTTTACATCAGTGTAAAGCAAATGCAAAGTGACTTCCCCCTTCTGATTTGGTAGCATTTTACAGCACGTCCCACTGGTGCAAGTGACGACACAAGGTGCAGGACACAAGGCGAATCAGACACGGGTATTACAGAATGTCCCAAATGTAGACAAGGTCTTAGGGCTTGTCTTCACGTACAGCTGTAGCTTGATAGTGAAGATGCTACTATGCTTCTCCCATCTGCATAGCTAATCCACCTCCCCGAGAGGCAGTAGCTGTCAGTGGGGGAAGCTCACCCATCCACATAGCGCTGTCTACACAGAGTTAGGCTGGTATCACTATATCTCTCAGAGGTGTGGAATGACACAGTTCTACAGCTATAAGTCTGTAGTGTAGACCTGGCCTTTGGCTTGTGCCACCTATGATTTCTGCTCCTCCATTTTGCTCAATAGCCCTAATTTTAAAACTTTCTTCTCCCACGTTCATTGTAAGATGCAAGAATTGTCAATGACTTTAGGTGTCTGTTTCGCTTAATGGCATGTCTGCATAAATGCCACATGCTACTCTACAGGTCTGCCTAAATGCAGTAGGAGCTGTTTTCGTTGCTCCACTCATCTACATCTAGTGCAGCCAAACATATTTCAGGTCTATCATATAATTTATTCCACATGGGAGCTGGGTCACTGGAGGCCAAGCATTCCTATGAATGGAGTGATCATGCTCACTCTATAATGAACATATGGCTACTCCAGTTAAGGATGTTTAGGTAGATTTTTAACTTTCTAAGGTCGTCTTTTCAGGAAATCTCTCTTCTTTGTTTAAATTTCCTCTCTCCCTAGTGAGAGATGAGTTTCAGTTCATCCTTGTGCATAGAGCTCACCCAATTTCTAAGTCTCACCATTTTATTGTGATTTTCACTATATTTGGCAGCTTTCTGAAAGCCCCAGCTCCTGGTATCATGTTAAATCCCCATTGAGGTCGATGGGAGTTTTGTTGACCTCACTGGGGCCAGAATTTCGCCCTATTTTCATAATTAATGACTGGAACAGATTGCCAAGGAATGTGATGAATTCATAGTCACTTGGAGTCTTAAATGAAGCGTGAACATGAACAACTCAGCTTTCACTTAAGAACTATAGAAAGGTGAAATTCTGGAACATTCAAGTCAATGGGAGTTTTGCTGTTGATTTCAATGGGGCTAGAATTTCATGCCAAGTTTCCAGCTCTCATGCCCTAAAAGCTAAATCCCTGAAGGCAAATCAATCAATCAATCAATCTCTCATGATTTTTGAATCATGATTTTTGGCAGGGTCTGACTTATGATCCTTCAGTATTTGGGGTCAGCCATTCTGCAATTATTCCTTACAAAGAAACATTTCTGATACTTGTTATTACATTGGCCTCCGCAGAGCTCCCCTGTTCAATATCAGGTGATCCTTCTCACGTCTTTATACTAACAACAGGAAGTTATTCCTTTGATTGACAGTTCACTTAGGAAGTGAATTCCTAAAAGCGCCATTCTGAAATATCCTAGCGCATTCTCCCATCCACTGCACCTCCTGATTCCCCTCTAGCACAGAGGGGCTTTACACGTTCTTCTTACTCCAACACACTGCACTGAAATTACTGTTTTTCTTCCCAGAAAGAATGTCTGAGTTGAGAAATGTGACAGATCCTTTGTTGCACCTCACACAGAAGTAGCGAGTTTGAATGGCCCTGTTGCAAGAGGTAGAGCCAAGGAATTATAAAGCTGCCAAACTTATTTTAAATGAGAGGGTTATTGCTGGTAGGGGAAAAGAAAAATCCTCTTAAAACACGGAGTGGGAGTGGGAAGTTCTTTAGAACTGACGTCAACAAAACTTTAGCTTTTTTTTTTGTTTGTTGGTTTTTTAAAATCCCTGAATTGGCAGAAATGCAATGAAATGCATGCAGGTTGAAGTAGGAGATTTTCCTTCTGACTTCTTATTCACTCCAGTGTTTTGCTTGAGATGATACTTGACTGATGCAGATAAATTGCACTCTCAGCGCGATTGTTGGGTAAGGGATCACCCCTCTGGCTGTCTACATGCTGATAGAATCATAGAAATTTTAGGACTGGAAGTACCACGAGAGGTCATCTAACCCAGCCCCCTAGGCTGAGGCAGAATTAAGTAAACCTGAACCAGTGTTTGTGTTTGTCAAACCCATTTTTAAAACCCTCCAATGCCAGGGATTCCACCAACGGGAGGTTGAGTCAGATATGTCTAGTGATGTGATATTGTTGCATCTCAAGTGCAGCTGGCTGAAAAACGACCAGGTTCCAGTTGGAAAAAAATGTTCATAAACATTGAAATGTTTCATAGGAATGTGTCTATTTTGCCAAAATTTTTGATGGGAAAATGTCATGTCGAGTTTAAACATTTTGACATTATTTAAACAAAACTATAGTTTCAATAAAGTGCCAATGTTTTGGACTTTATCATTCCAATTTATTTAATTTCAATTCTTACTTATGAAAATATTTGAATTTTATTTTTATTTAATTTTAATCAGACATTTATATGTAGATCTTGTATTTAATGCATCAGGTTTGCTATAGGGACCCGGGGCTAGCTAGATCAAAGCTAGTTTGGGCATGTCAGCACGAGCTACAATCACACCCCGTAATTGCACAGTCCACAAGAAAGGCCTTTTGTGTTTTCATATGTAGATGACATTTTGATATTTGGGGAAACTGAGGCACAAACTGACACACCCTCAGTCTTGGAGCAGAATCAACCCCATGTGGCGCAGGTAACCAGTCTCACCCCCTGAATAACAAACGGCACGTTGTCAAAGCAAACGCAGTATCGCCAGCCCTAAGCATTCAAATATCATAGCCCAGGCCTCAAACTAATCATGAGATTGGCTTAATTTTTTTTTTGGTATTATTTTAAAGCAACCAAACATTTGGGGGTTGTTTTTTCTGCATCCTGGTTTCTGAACCTTTATGCTGCACTCAGATTTCCTCGCACCTATGAAGGCTGGAAATGTACTGTTTTCATTGTTATTTAATGAAAGCTGAGTTTCTTAAGTAATCCCATTTCTCCAAGAGCTGGGCCTTGAAGAAAAAAAAAAAGCATCATGATAAAAATCACAAGAGCTGGCAAGATGGCACTTTGATCCAGCAGCTCACCAGTTTGTGCATCCAAACCTCGGGGCAACTACTTAGAGATGAACAATACAGCTGCCAGAATCTAAATTCATGCACAGGAATACAGGGCTTAATCAGTGCAAACAGATATTGTTTCTCCCTAACAAGGCCTTCATCGTGCTCTGCTTGCACGTTTCTTTCTCTCTTTACTCCTCGGTGTGTTTAAAATACTTCTTATGGCTTTACGGCGGTTTGCAATTTTCATTTGCACTTTATTTCCCCAAGGAACGCTCAAAAATCAAACACAGCATCTGGCTTTCAGTGAGGTGCCTGCTGGGTTGTTTTAAGCCCAGTTTTCCAGCTGGATTCACAAAAAAAAAGAAACCCTAGGAAATGCAAGTGATTTGTTTAAGGTCATTCAATGAACCAGGGAACCTGTTGGAAACAGAACCCAGGAGTTCTTGGCTGATAGAATATCACTGTAACCCAACAGGACCAAGAGTCATGCTGTAAAATTGCTCGGAGCCCAGGGGCCTGTACTCACAGGCCAGTAAATGTGTGTACAGATTTGATCACTAATATACACTCACACAATCTCCCAATGCCCCTTTGTTCTTGGCTCTTCCTTGAGAGATAAATAGAAACTGCTTGTGAGCTGAATGTACCACTCTGTAAAAGAGGCTCAAGTGCTCTTTCCATTGAGTGTGAATGACGGCGGGCGAGCGTAGTCCTGGGAGCTGAGCTTTCCTCCAGATCCCAGCAGGGAGGGAGATAATGGGGCACCGAGTCAGCCCAACAGGGTTTCAGGCAGACAACAACCACAACAGGTTGAGGCAACAGAGTCCCAGGACCTGAAACAACTTGTAGAAGTGGACTTGCCACCTGCTGACGGCAGCCGTGTTGATATTCCGGGGAGCCCCGGGCCGCAGGTCCGAGTGACTGCGAAGGGCATGTCCAAGGAGAACTGACCATTGTTACGAGGCTAGTTGTCAGGATTTGTAATTATGCACAATATTAATGTTGATTTTGTTCGGTGATATTTAGTCTTGGCTCGGAAGGGTATTAGGGTATTCATGGCAGGGTCACCATGAAGCTCTTGCTATGATGCTGAGCCAGCTGGACCTCAGGACTGGGCGCAGAAGAAAGCAGTACTCTTGCAAGTGCCTTAAGCATGGAGTGATTGTCCCTGACCACCACAGTTCGCACGCCACTCAGCTTTAACCAGGTCTGGGACCGATGGCACGCATCCATGAATACCCTCCAGCATAACACTGTGTTAATCGTCTGAACCCAGCCCCCCTGCCTGAGCCCCCAGTGAGAAACCCAGGTAGGTGTCTCCTGACGCCTGACCCTCTTTCACCAGCTCCTCTCCGGCTGTAACAAGAACCTCAGGCTTGAAGTCGTGGCTCCATTCCACAGTGTTCTTGTCTACCTCTTAGTGACAGTTCTGGGCTCTGTCCTCTGTCCCCCACCCCACCACTCTCTCCCACTTCCATTCAGGCTAATATAGTACTCCACTGGCACCACCCTCAAGGAAGGAAGCCAGCCTGGGCATGCACAAACTCGGTGTAGTAATATTTCCTCACCAGGTAACAGACATTACAGTAAACCATTAGGACATTCCACATTCCAAACACAGAATAATAAGCGTGTTGCCAGGTCCACTTCTGCACTAGATAAGAAAGTAAGAACATAAGAATGGCCATACTGGGTCTGACCAAAGGTCCATCTAGCCCAATATCCTGTCTTCTGACAGTGGCCACTGCCAGGTGCTTCGGAGGGAATTAACAGAATAGGTGATAAAGTGATCCATCCTGTCACCCATTCCCAGCTTCTGGCAAACAGGCTACGGACACCATCCCTGTCCACCTTGGCTAATAGCCATTGATGGACCTATCCTTCATGACTTTATCTAAGGGGTTTTTAACCCTGTTATAGTCTTGGCCTTCACAACATCCTCTGGCAAGGAGTTCCACAGGTTGACTGTGCAATGTTTTAGGATGTTGTGCCAGCATAAGCAGGGTGATGCCACAATACCCAGGTGCAGCAATGGCTGAGTAGTGCAGGTAACAACACAAGCTATGACATGCTGAAACTGTGCTGAGATGTTCAGAACATAACAGATAGTCCACCCAGTATCCAGCCCATTATCCTGTGATCTGGAAGTGGCCAATGCCAGGTGCTTCAGAGGGAATGGACAGAACAGGACAATTATCAAGTGATATTCTTTCAGTGTCTACTTGCACCATTTGGTGTGTGTTTTTGCTTCTCAGTAGGCTTGCTAGTCTTTGAAGATTCAGAGATTTTAAGCCCAGTAGGGACCATTGTGATCATCTAGTCTGATCTCCTGCAATGCAGACCAGAGAACCTCACCCAGTAACTCCTGCATCAAACCCATCCCTTCTGCTTGAGCTACAGTGTACCTTTTAGAAAGACAGTCTTGATTTAAAGACATCCAGTGATAGAGAATCCACCGTGTGCCTAGGTAGGTTGTTGAACAATTAATTACCCTCCTGCACTGTTAAATAAAATCTGCACTGTATTTCTAGTCTGAGTTTGTCTAATTTCAGCTTCCAGCCTTTGGGTCTCATTCTGCTTTTCTGCTGGATTAAAGAGAATCCATCTACTAATCAGAAAGTGCTTCCCTACTTAGGTACTTGTAACTCATAAATCAAGTGACCTGTCATCCTTCTCTTGGATGAACTAACGGGATGGAGTTTCTTAAGTCTCTCACGCTAGGGCAGGTTTTCTAGACCTGGTAGCTTTTCTCTGAACCAGTTTTTCAACCTCTTCTTTGAAGTCTACCCACCAGAACTGGTTGCAGTACAGCCGCCAGTGTCTCAGATGTGCTATATACAGAGGTATTGACATCTCCCTAGTCCAACACAACATTCCCTTGCTTATACAACCAAGGACCCTCCTTGTCCTAGGTACAGTATGACACCGGCTGTTCGTGGTCAGTTGGCTTCCACCATGAGTTACCAAGTCCTTTTCAGAATACTGTCTTCCGTCTTGGAAAAAAAATACATCAGGGTTTCTTAGAGATTTCAAGGTACAATACACTGAAAGCAAAGCCATGCCAGCCACAGAACTACATTTACCCGGCTGCCTGTTCACACGAAACAGCAACTCACGTTACAGCATAGCTGAGCATAACACATTGGGCAGAAGCAGTTAAAATCTGGTGCCAGCTGGAAACAATGAAAACCCTCCCCAACCCATTAACTGATCCTCCTGCTAAAGTCACTGTCCTGACTCATCTTTGCATATTACTGCCCAATTACTGCAAATCTTGGCTCAGCTTTGAAAGGTCATCCTTGCCTTTTCCTTCAGCCCGGAGACCAGGGGCAGGCCAGGATTTATCCACGTTTAATCAAGAGAATGTAATGGTCAAGGATTACTTTGAGCAGGGGGTTGGACTCTGTGCCTCTGAGGTCCCTTCCAACCCTGATAATCTATGATTCTAGGATTAGAAATTATCTCAGCTACTTTCCCATTCAACTACAATACGCCCCGTGGAAGGCCTGATGCTCACATCTGCTGTGGTTCGCACATATTTGATGCAGAAGAGAGGCTTTCCGCTCAGGTTATAATTAGACAGCGTACATTCCCCCTCAGTCCCAGAGCCAGAGCAAAATTGCCCTCTATTTTCCAATCCTTCATGGACTCTGCCCAGCTGCCGATGCAGAGATTGGCCCCAGTCTTCAGCTAATGCCAGAGAGTACGCAGAGAAACCCAGGAAAGTGCTTTCTACTGTCGGGGACTCGAACCCCAACAGCGAAGTTCGTTGTCTGACCGCAGAGAGACCAGGCAACACCAGCAAGGTCCGATCAAAAGTTCTTTATTGATAAGTGCACGTATCAGTAAAGAACAGCTCGTATCCGAAAAGAACCAGCCCCCCCTTTACAGCTTAGTATAGCTTATATAGACAGTTTTATTACGTCATAAATCATTTACTTAAGCAATCCACCCCCTTTGTCTAACAACTAGAAATTAGACACCTTTTAATATATACGCATGCCTAGTCTCTACAGCATTATATTATTAATATCTCAACAAGCGCCAAAGGTTAGGAATGTGAGGGAGTTAAAAACACACCGAACACTAAACCAGGGAGTTAGTCAGAACTGTGAGATGCTTGTGTTTCTTATCGGTCCTTCAAACACTGTGTCTTAACACAACACAGCTGGCATCAGCCCCCTCACTTATCTTGCTCTTTCCCAGGGCTTTGTGAGACAATTCTGCCTGTCAGTATTTCACTCTGGGTTTTCCCAGAAACCTCTGCTAGCCTGATTTTAGTCAGGTTGGCACAACTGGTTTTGTGCTACATCTTTATTCAGGCCTAACACTACCATCTCTGCATAATTGCCCCCAATCCTCCCTAACCTGTGCACCAGGTCAGTCCCTCGGGATAGGTTAGAAAGCCAGCTGCCAATGGTCCCCCGGAGCTAGGACAGCAGCTGGGGATCGATAGCCATGCCCCCTATATTGACTGCATGGAGGTGGGGAGTGGTCTAGCCACTCTGCATCAATACAGGAGGCTCCTACACGAAGGCTGCTTTGTGTGGGGCTGCTGGGTGCCCACAGTGCAGAGTAAAGTGGCTGCAGGAGAATCTGGCCTGTCATCTCTCTCCTTCCTTCCCCATCCAGCACAGGTCTTTCTGTCCCGTCAGTCTTGCTATTGTTGGTAGCCTCCGCAGAACCCCAATGGAGATCTGGGCCCGACGGTGCTAGGTGCTGTACGGATTCAGTGAGCAACAGACAGTCTAAATAGGATGGATAAGGGAAACAGAGGCACAGAGACTGGCCCGTGATCCCCGGCAGGACAGCGGCAGAGCTGGGAATCCACCCCAGGACACCTGGATTCCAGCCTATTGCCCTGCGCTGCTGCCCCAGAGCACGGGTGCAATCCTTCCTCCGGGCTGCTCCTGATTCTGGAACTGTCGTCCTGCTTCACTGACTGGCCAACTCTTTACAAACTCCATCTGACAGCAGTTGTCTCTCTCCCCATGCCCTGCCAGCACCCCGATCTCTGCTCCATTCTGCATCGTTTATTGTCCGGAGCAGCTGTACCGTGGAAGCGCCTAGTGAGCCCCTCAGTAAGTCGCACCCCCTGACCCCAAATGGCTCATGGTCACGTAGGCCAGTAATGCTTGAAGAGTCTGGTTTTCAGAAGACCTGGGCACCCAGATCGCCAGGCGAAGCCGATAGGCGCTACGCGGGCTTAGCACGGCGGAGAATCAGACGTGGAGGGGGACACATCCGCGTAACAGCTGGGAGGTGTAATTCCCAGTGGGGGTAGACAGAGGGGCTAGGGCTGATGGAGCTAGCAGGGGCGGTGGTATGGGCTAGCCGGCTGAGTACGGTGCTATCTGAGGTCCTAGGTTTGTATTCGGGTAGCTAAGCCTGCTCTGCTTCCTGTGCCGCCTTGGCCACATTGCAATTGGTAGGTGCTAGCCCAGGGGTGGCCAACCCGTGGCTCCGGAGCCACATGTGGCTCTTCACAAGTTAATATGTGGCTCCTTGTATAAGCACCGGCTCCGGGGCTGGAGCTACAGGCACCAACTTTCCAATGTGCCGGGGGGTGCTCACTGCTCAACCCCTGGCTCTGCCACAGGCCCTGCCCCCACTCCACCCCTTCCCACCCCCTCCCCTGAGCCTGCCATGCCCTTGCTTCTCCCCCACCACCCAGAGCCTCCTGCACACCACGAAACAGCTGATCGGGAGGTGCGGGGACGGAGGGGGAGGCGCTGATCGGGGGGCTGCCCGTGGGCGGGAGACGCTGGGAACGAGGTGGGGGAGCTGATAGGGGGCTGCTGACGTATCACTGTGGCTCTTTGGCAACGTACATTGGTAAATTCTGGCTCTTTCTCAGGCCACCCCCGTTCTAGTGTAATGCTGACAGACCCGGTCATCGGCGGGTGGGATCGAACGTGCGGCGCCTGAAGCTCAGTGCATGTGCCTCTACCACATGAGCTGAAAGCCAACTGGCTGCTAGCTAAGGCTGCAGAGCAGACTCATTTAACTCTCTCTAAGTGGTCTCAGTAGATGGGTCAGAGCCTCACCCCCAGGAGGTGCGTGGGTCACACTAGCTCAAGCAGAACGAGCCCGAGTAAGCCTACCCAAGCTGGGGATCACACCTGCCAGCTGTGGTGCAGATGTGCCCTGAGTCAATCTGCACAGAATTGTGTGTTTTGTGTGAGTAACGGGTGTATACCTCACACACCTAACACTAAGCCACAACTACAAGGAAACCTAGAAGCAGATGCCCTCTCCTCTCCGCATTGGAGACGCCCACCTCGTCACCACACCACACGGCCCCCTTCCTTCGGCTCCTGTTCCCCAGACTCCACTCCCACCACAAACGGGGCAGCCTTCCACCCCGCTATCTGCTCTGGAACACGAGGACAAAGCGCTGCTGGAAAGCAGAGGGACAGAGTTAAGGTTATGTGGTCTATTGTCTATGGTGGACAGGCCTGGCACTCCTGATTTAAGCACAAAACAAAGAGCAGCCTTCACCAAGGCGCTGCAATGAGATAGGCCTGGAAGATGCTACACAAAGTTTAATGTGCAGCCTGCACAGAAATGGGTCAGCTATGACTTGGCAGCAAGTCACAGGGCTACGGATTTATCTGATGAAGCGCTCGGCAAAGAGCCATCGTAACTCCCAAGACTGTGGTTTCTGCCAGTAGGAAAACAGCCTTTGGAACAAGAAGGAGGGAAAAGACAGTTATTTCAAAGCCATGGTAGAAATGTGTGTCTTTAAAGGGATTGACAATAACATGACTCTGATGATTTCCGAAAGAGCTTAACCAGCCTTTTTATCTTGATTCCATTCAAACTGGATAATTTTCCATTTAAAAAAACATATCCACCCCCCTCCCTCCCGGGAGTAGGAAATGAGATGAGGTGAATTTGTATCCTTAAAAAAACTGCATTATCCAGATTATCTTTGGGGAGATTTAAGAACAGAAACCAATGTGTTGGCAGCAGCGACACTTCAAAGCCTGCTAATTTTTCTGTATTGTGTTAAAGTAAAGAGACAATTTCATTCCTCTGCTGTAGCTGTGTGCCTGGATCTCAGGTGCATCTGAAAGACATTGGGGAATAATCATTGCGCTCACTTCCAGACATACAAAGCAGCTTCCTCTCCAGCGGCACAACTTCAGATTTACACATATTCAAGTTGGGAAAGAAATCCCCCCCCCACCATTGCTCTCAATTTAGCTGCTTGCCGGTGATGTTATTCTTTAAGTTGCGTGTCAGCAACAGTGCCTGTGCATTCTTCCCATACGCTGTATCTGCAGGGTTTGACTTTGGCCAAAACAGTTCCAGGAGCAAACTGGCTACATAAAATACTACAGCAAATGGGCATTTTCACCTTGGGGGGAAAAAATAAGTCTTCCATCTTTAGTTCATGCTATTAGTCACTGCCATTGAGAATATGCAGGCTCACAAAATACAAAGTAGACAGAGCGTGAGACGTTTTCTCTGCTCCTTGCCCTGCCAATGCGCCTCCATGTGAGGGAGAGGGATGCTCTCTACTGAGGGAAAAGGGGTTCAAGCATCAGGCCCAGTCCCTCTTTGATCTCCCACCGCAACTGCAAATAAGCAGAGCTAGTTGGGGGAAAAAAAAGGGGACGTCTTTCACAAACATTTTCATGGGGAGTTTATTCCTTCTTGGTTAAAAACATTTGCAAATTTACAAACAGCGAGCGAGGTGGGTTGTTCCCTCACCCCCCAAAAATGTTACCCTCTTTGTTTTTTCCCCTTGAAAAAAAGGAGAAATTTCCCAACCAGCGGTAATCCCAAGGTCATGCTGGTTTGGGGAAGGCTGGCTGTTCTGGGAGGGTGGGGATGTTGACTTCTGTCTACTCTGGACATCTGAGAGACAAGGCAGGTGGGGTAATATCGTTTATTGGGCTGACTTCTGTTGGTGAGAGAGACAAGCTCTCTCAGTTCCCCAGTGCTCCTCTTCGGGCCTGGGAAAGGTGCACCCAGCATCGCATCTAAATGCAAGATGGAAGCGATTCAATGGTCCCTTAGAACATGTGCTAACTACTTGGGATAAACCATCTGTTCCATCTTGCACTGGGGGTACCTTTCGCAGACCGGAAGAAGAGCTCTGAGTGGCTCGAACAGAAGTCGGTCCAATAAAATATATTCCCTCTCCCACCTCGTCTCTCTAACACTTACAGCACAGTGGCATGTTATGTGCTTTGCGCAAATGCACCAATAACCAACTCCAGCACCTACCCACCGGACAGAGACAGTCTTTGTAACAGGAGTTAAGGATCGGGGGCCTGGGACCAGCCAGCTGAGAAGGGATGCAGTGATTTGAAAAGCCGGGAAATGGCTCAGTGGGGAGAAAGACCTCTGGGGAGCAGAAAGAGATGCAGAGGGAAAGGCCGGTGGGCCCCTGCAGGCTGTTTTGGCCAGGGGGATAGCTTTGAGTTTGAATTAATAAATGGTGCCCTGAGGGCAGGAGCTGAAAGAGATATGTGCATCGTGTTTCATCCCTCCCGGACGGGGGAAACGGGCCAGCAGCCGGACAGCTTCCTAACATGCGAGAGCTCTAGTAAAATGCTCCTCTTGCTCTGTTCCCCATTTCCAAAGCTGCTTCTCCTCAGCCGGGTTTTGCTCTGATCTCCTGCTGCTAGATGAGAAGTTGGGAAATTCCTGAGCTGAGATAGCGAAATTCCCGCTGCGGCAGTGAGTCCCTGACCTGCGACCGAGTGGGAAGGGCAGAGCATGGGAGGCTGGGACTGGCTACTGGGAGAGGTGGATTTCTCCTGTGTAACACAGGCCAGAGAACCTCATCCAGCGCTTCCTGCATCGAGCCCATAACTTCTGGTTGAACTAGAGAATATCTGTTAGGAAAAGTCAGACAACCTTGATTTAAACACTTCAAGTGATGGAGAATTCACTAGGTCCTGCGGTAAGATGTTCTAATGGTTCATTACCCTCAATGTGAAACATTTGCTTCATATTACCAGTCTGAAGTTCTCTAGATTCAGCTTCCATCTATTGGCTCTTGTTCTGTCTTTGTCTGTTTGCTGGAAGAAGCCTCTGCTATCAGAAACCTTTTCAGGTGGCTACTTCTAGACCTCAATCAAGTAATCTCTTAGCCTTCTCTTGGATAAACTACATAGAATGACCTTCTTTAGTCTCTCGCTGTCAGTTTTCAAGTCATCAAATCATCCTTATATCCTTTCTGAACCCTTTCCAATTTGTCAGCATCCTTTCTGCAATCATAGAATAGGGTTGGAAGAGACCTCAGAAAGTCATCTAGTCCAATCCCCTGCTCAAAGCAGGACCAACCCCAACTAAATCATCCCAGCCAATGTGGATTCAGAACTGGACACAGTGTTATAGGAAGGGTCTCACCAATACAGGGGTGTTCGGAGACAAAGTTTTGCCTTTCACTTTCACTCTGCCCCCGGTGCCAATCTGCTACCAGTCCCTGATATTGAATTCTTGAATTACTGGTGTGGGACGTGACCTGATTCAGCTAGAAGATGCTGACATCACAACTGAAGCAAAGCTTGATTTTTTTCAAAGAGGCAACGTGAATCAAGCAGACAAATTTAAAAAAAAAGTCCCCCTGATCAATGTAGTGGTTTGATCTTCCCAGCACGGAGTCTACCAGGATCTACACCTTCACCCCTGCTGGCACCGTAGAACCATTGCCGGTGCTTGTGTCATGTTATGACATTCCAGGGTGCAACCCAGTCTAGCGAGAGGCTGGGTCACCACCTTCCCTACAACCTTGCTTTCCTGCTGTGGCGCCCAACCTGGACCACTCACAAACAGCACGCAGGTCACACCCTGAATGTCTGTGTATAGCTGCAGCCTGTCACCGACATCCGGTCAACACTCCGGCGTCAACCAGCCTTGGTTACCTCTTAAAGGGTGACCCCAGTCTCAGATTTTCCCCCAAAACATGTGTTCTGCACTGTCCAGCCTGCTCCTGCCATAATCATATCACAGTAATATTACTATGAACGAATATGGGGTGCCCTGTCACAACCCCATCTTAGTTAACTCGAGTTAAGAATGCAGCTCTTTTCTTAGTGAAGATGCACCCGAAGAATTTTCTCGCAGTATTTCCGCATTCCCAAGCCTACCTTTACCTGGGACCCAGCTGGGAAATAACATGCCCAAATGTCAAGAAAAACTTAGGCTCAAATTTGGGTCTAGGACTGGATGAAGGCTCATGATGGGAAAGTCTTTTATCCATCACTAATTGCTAATGTTTCCTCCCCTAGCCCCACTGCAAAGCATATATACCAAAGAGCCCCATGCAAAAGAAAAGAAAAACAAACAAACAGGAAATAATTAAACATCCTAACCCCCTCCCCCCCAGTCATTCTCTCCTGAAAACGCTGCCTCCGGTCCCAGTAAATTTCAAAGGCCCAATGGTTTGTTGCGGCATGCCTCCTTTTATACATCTGATACCCGGGCACACCACCGTGTGACTCTGGGGACCAATCACACAAAGTGACATCACTCAGTGCACAGCTGATCCAGCAGTCAGTTTGTTCAGACGTACGATTCAGTGAGTCATTCCAAATGACGACCAGATTCAGGGAGATAGTGATCCATGCACGGACAAGGCACAAGGGCTAAACCAGTAGGATGCAGAGAGTGGCCGGGTTTAATTCCAACACTATGGCTTTCGGTTAATTGCGATCTACTTACAACCTCTCATTGTCTGGGAGTAAAGATCAGATGCGTCTTGCTGGGCATAATTCAGCTTCGTTTTAGCTTGAGGCCATTGTTTGCCTTTGTTTCATGTGTCTTGTGAACAGCTCATTAGCTAAAGTTCAGCGCTTCCCAAACATCCCATGGGACTGTCAGCCTGAGCCGTGGCCTGTCTCATATTCCAATCGCTCCTGCCCTTTGTTTCTCTCTTCCATGACACCCATCTCAGGGTGGCCTATTCCGAATCACTTCTCTAAGCAAACCCATTATGAAACCACGGCCGATGCTTTGCTAAAGCCAAGATTTCCTGTATGACATGGGTGCAAGGGGGTGTGTTCTCCAGCCCTGAGAGTCAGGACTCCTGGGTTCTTAGCCTCACTCCGCCACTAATGTGTGTGGCCTTTGGCATCTCATTTAACTGCTCCGGACTGAAAAGTCCAGCCTGGGAGGCAGAGTAAGGGAGCTGGCAAAAGTACCTGTAAGCCGTCTTTGTGCCTCGTAAATTTAGCCAGAGGCAGGGATGCAAAACTGCTCTGAAGTATCCCTAGCCTCTGTTTGCCAGAGGCTGAGAATGGGCGACAGGGGATGGATCACTTGATGATTCCCTGTTCTGTTCCTTCCCTCTGGGGCACGTGGCACTGGCCACTGTCGGCAGACAGGACACTTGGCTAGATGGACCTCTGGTCTGACCCAGTCTGGCCGCTCTTCTGTTCTAAATTGTGGCATGACCCATGGCAGGCACCAAGAGCTGCTTCCACTTCTGGAGCCTCTCCTGGGCCACTCAGCTGCCAAGAATAACTAGAGTGTGAAGCGCTCCTGCCAGACCCCCAGCACGTCCCTGCCATCCGCTTGCATGCCCTATTCCAGACGCCGTGCAAGGGGCTGCACGGGGCAATCACTATCCCTGCCCTGCCCAGGGAACCTGCTGTGCTGACACTCCCCAGTTCTGCAGCTCCTTCAGGGAGACCCAGTCACCATAAAGTGGCCAGAAATAGCCAGTATTGGTGCAGGGAGTAGCCATTACAATCTGCCTGGGCCTACGTTTCTCTGGGGCTCCCGTTCTACCTCTTAGGCCTCATTCTCGTTAGCACCATTGCCTCGTCACCCTCTCCTCTGCTTCCTTGCCTCTCTAGCATCTCCCTCGTGCCAGCTGCTTCCTGCTGCTGAAGGGGTGTCATGTTTGGATTTTTCCCCTGCACACCATTCACGTCTTTAAGGCCACACCCGGCTCTTCTCTTCTCCTTCTAGTGTTCCCCATGTGCTAGAAAGGTGGCTTTCTTCTCTGCCTTGATTTGTGTGCCTTTTAAGCAAGCTCCTGCTCCCCTCTCCCTCCCTCCTCGCCCACAGGCAGCTTCGCTTCGTTGCTGACCTTTCAAACCAGACTCACTGGAGACATCTTCACCCCGGCGCTCGCAGGCTTAGCAACCGCTTCCTCGGCGTTAAAACTCCCTCTCAAGGTGAACTCAGCTGCCAGGCTCCTGAGCAGGGTGGGTAACCGCTGCTGCCTTTACAATCATTTGCGTCACGGTGCTTAAAATAGGAGCGGCTCTGCCTTTAAACTCCATTACGGCGTTGGCTGCCACCCAAACCTCCATTAATTGAGTTGCAATTAGCAGAATCTCCAGAATAAGGGCTCAGAATGTGATGATTGGGCTACGACTGAACTTTCAGAGTCTCCTCTCCTTACTTCTGCAACCTTTGAACCAACGCCGCCTTATCCGTCCCAGCTGATCTAAGCTGATTGTCTTGTCTAGTTCCTTCTTAAAACTCTCCTTTGCTGCCATGACTGCAAGAAACTTGGCAACCAGCCACTCAGGTGCTAAGATCACTGCCTGTCATGCTGTGCAATACTGTCTCGTTTCCAGGTATTCCTCTCTCTGGCTATATATATATCCAGCTGTTGTAGCTTGTCTTACATTCTTCTGTCTTCTATTGAGTTTGCAAGCTTGTTGGGACGGGACCATCTCCTTGTCTGGGCAGTGCCTAGCACAATAGGGTCTTAAGCACTGTCGCTCAATTAATAAATAATAATAATAATAATAATGAGACAAAACAGCCTCAGCTGCCTTTCTGATGCCGCTCATTATTATTTAATTATTAGTTATGCAGTTCTTTTACTTCATGTGCTACATTTTTCCTGCTTTGCAAAAATCAGACCAAAATCAGAGAGGCTGGTTTAGGTGACATGAAGGATTCTCCGTCAGATTTCCTAAGGTCATTTTGGCCTCATGTCCACGAGGAAATGTCAGATGCTGCCATTCACATTCCAGTGGCCTGATGGATCCTCCAGCCCGTCGGATGCCCTTTCCTCATGGTTCTAGCCCTTCAGCACCCCCAGAATCTCTCCCTGTTATTTATCGATGTCGCTGAAAATGTACTGCAGCTTTTCAAGCCTAAAATTAATTTTAAAACAGAGACATCAGGCTATATTACCCTTTCATTTAGCTCAGTTGTGCCCAGGTCTATTATTAATTATTAAGTTATATTGGGGGTGCATTATGATACTGCTTAGATGCCCCAGTCATGGACTGAGACCCCCCCCATTATGCTGGGTAAAATACATTATTTATTATGTGTATTATGGTAACACCTAGAAGCCCCCGTCATGAACCAGGACCTCCTTGTAGTAGGCAGGCACTCTACAAATACAGAACAAAATGGTGGTTCCTGTCCCAGAGAGCTTCCAATCTAACTGTAAGATAGGACACAACAGGCGGACAGAGATAGGGAAGCACAAGGAAACGATTAGCTAATATTTGTCCCCATCAGGCGCAGTGGTCTCAGCACACCAGCTACCCAGCCGTGGTCACGTTTGGGGTCTGCTAAGCTTCTCTGGTTGGGAGGCCATTGTGGTACCTCTCCCCTTTGTCTCCGCTCAAGAGACATCCTGCGTTTCAGACACAGTTAATTTCTATTGCATGTCCACATGACAACAGGCTATGTGGACATGCGGATGTGGACAAATTGGAGAGAGTCCAGCAGAGGGCAACGAAAATGATCAGGGGGCTGGAGCACATGACTTATGAGGAGAGGCTGAGGGAACTGGGATTGTTTAGTCTGCAGAAGAGAAGAATGAGGGGGGATTTGATAGCTGCTTTCAACTACCTGAAAGGGGGTTCCAAAGAGGATGGATCTAGACTGTTCTCAGTGGTAGAAGATGACAGAACAAGGAGTAATGGTCTCAAGTTGCAGAGGGGGAGGTTTAGGTTGGACATTAGGAAAAACTTTTTCACTAGGAGGGTGGTGAAGCACTGGAATGGGTTCCCTAGGGAAGTGGTGGAATTCCCATCCTTAGAGGTTTTTAAGGTCAGACTTGACAAAGCCCTGGCTGGGATGATTTAGTTGATGTTGATCCTGCTTTGAGCAGGGGATTGGACTAGATGACCTCCTGAGGTCTCTTTCAACCCAAATCATCTATGATTCTGTGATAATTCACACCAGCTGAGGAGTATCCCCTCCCAAGTGATGCTACTACACTTCTATGTCCTCTCTGTAGCAAATGCAAGATCTTCTGGCCACAGCAACCCAACTCTATGCTGAAAGGTAACCTGCCAAGAGAGTTTGTACAAAACTGGAGGTTTGCTACTTACTGATAGACAAGAAAAATGAGGCTTTTGGTTTGTTTGCATATTTTTAAAAGATTTTTAAAAGATTTTTTTCCTGCTTCTCCTTTTAACCTTGAAAACACAGAATATTTCAATTTTTCATCAAAAAAGTCGAAAAGTTTTGGCCAAAAACAGAGATTGCTTGTTTGTTTGTTTGTTTGTTTAACAACAACAACAAAGCTGACATTTTCCATGGGAATCAAATATTTTCTCCAAAAATTTTCTTAACATTGAAAATCCATTTTCCATCAAAAAAATCCAAACAATTTTGACAGAAAATCTTTAACCAGCCTTATTAGAAACACTAAGAACATCAAGCCAAACTCTTCTTTGCTTTTGCTGGAAGACCTATGGAGGGTATTGCAGATGTATATTACTCCCATACCTTAAATGAAAGGCTGGTGGCTCTGCAGTTTCAACCGAGACATCCTTTCTCAAGTGTTTGTTAAGGCAGTGGAGTTTAAAGACTTGTTGATGCTGCCTGGAAAGCTTTGAGAAATAGCATATAGACACCCCATTATTAGTAATTCTTACATAGCAAGTTCTAGCCATGTAGCTCAGAGTGATAGGTAACATTATCCCATTTTATAGATGGGGAAACTGAGGCACGAGGCAGTTAATTCAAGATCAGTGAGTCAATGGTACTAGAAAAAGAACCCAGGAGTCCTGACTTACTGTCTCATACCCTATCCACTGAATTAGTTTTCCCTCTGTGTGTGACATTGCAATCGTCTACACAGCTATCTGCTGAGACATCACTTTGGACCCCCTGCACAGAACAGATTGCAGGATTGGGGCCAAAAAGAGAATTCTGATCTCAAATGAGGAACAAGCAGCAGGAGCCGATCTTCCTTGGTGTAAGAGCCTCAGATGTTGACAGAAGATGGAGGAAGGGAAAGAAAAGGAGGAATTTGGTAGCAATGGCACCTTTTCTGGAGTGCTGTAGGAGCTATGAGTGCACCTTTGAACTCGCCACCGCACACGCTGCTTGGGTACTGCACTGCCACCCCTCTGCATGATCACGCACGCACACACACGTGCAAACACACAGTTATTAGGCAACAGCAAGCAACACATTCTGGAATATTTAAGATATGCCTGTTTCAAGCTGCCATTCACATCCATAGCAGCTCAGTGAAAGGAGCCTTTGAAGTGAGATTATATGATTTATATTATTTCCTCTTTCCCTTTTCTTCTTTCATGCATTAGATCATTCCCTTTCCCAGGTTAGAAATAAGTTGCAAACAGTAGGGACTTCTCCTCTGGTTAGCATGTGGCCAATGTACTTTGGCATGGCAGCAGTTCCATTGTGTGACAAATGCCAGAAAGACAGCAGCAGATGTATCAAACCAAAACAGCCCGGGAGCTCATCTGCAATTGTGGGTCCATAATAAAGAAATGGTGTTCGGGCACCGGAGGGTCTCTGATTGGCTTCTACTGATGTCACCTCATGCAAACTTTGACAAGTAAATAAGTCCTGTCACTTGAATTTACAGATTCCATTTCATTATAATGCTAGTCACTTGGGTCTTGATCCTGAGCCCAATCCCGTGATGCCCTTAACTCTGAGCACATAGAATCACACACATGTAGGACCGGAAGGGACCTTGAGAGGTCATCAAATCCAGCCCTCTGCACTGAGGCAGGACCAAGTGAACCTCGACCATCCCTGACAGGGCTTTGTCCAACTTGCTCTTAAAAGCCTCCAAGGGCAAAGATTCCACAGCCTCCCTTGGTATCCTGTTCTGGTGCTTAACGATCCGTATAGTTTGAAAGGGTTTCCTAATATTTAACCAAAAACTCCCTTGCTGCAGATTAAGGCCATTACGCCTTGTCCTACCTTCAGTGGGCCTGGAGAACAGCGGGTCACCGTTCCCTTTATAGCAGCCTTGAACGTGTTATTTATTACAAGGATGTTCTACATTTTCCAGAGCCTTTCACAGAATCATAGAATATCAGGGTTGGAAGAGACCTCAGGAGGTCATCTAGTCCAACTCCCTGCTCAAAGCAGGACCAATCCCCAACTAAATCATCCCAGCCAGGGCTTTGTCAAGCCGGGCCTTAAAGACCTCTGAGGATGGAGATTCCACCGCCTCCCTAGGTAACCCATTCCAGTGCTTCACCACCCTCCTAGTGAAATAGTTTTTCCTAATATCCAACCTAGACCTCCCCCGCTGCAACTTTAGACCATTGCTCCTTGTTCTGTCATCTGCCACCACTGAGAACAGCCGAGCTCCATCCTCTTTGGAACCCCCTTCAGGTAGTTGAAGGCTGCTGTCAAATCCTCCCTCACTCTTCTCTTCTGCAGACTAAATAAACCCTTTTTCCTCAGCCTCTTCTCGTAAGTCATGTGCTCCAGCCCCCTGATCATTTTAGTTGCCCTCCGCTGGACTCTCTCCAATTTTTCCACATCCTTTCTGTAGTTGGGGACCCAAAACTGGATGCAATACTCCAGGTGTGGCCTCAGCAGTGGCTTAACTTCGGTTGGCATGTGGGCTTCCAATTATCACCCGGCACCAGCTTAGCTGCGGTAACAGGAACTGGACAAGTGCAGGGGACTGTGGACGGTGGATCTACAGACGGAACCCTGTGCCATTTGCTAGAGAGGAAATTGTGATCCATTGGGCGTGCTGGCCAATATCTTTCTGCCATGTGTCAGCCTGTGTTCTACCCTCCCCAGTCTGGCTTACTTGTCCCTAACCTTCCACCCCCGCCTAGTCCCAGATAGTCTTTCTGAGCCCAGAGGGATCCTGAAACACGGATTTGCTGGCTGTAACAATCTATATGAGTGAAGAGCACATCACAGCTGCTGAGAGCGTACATGAGCAATGAGGCAGGCGCCTGTGATAAATGGCCACATTATTGTTGCAATCTGGAAAAGACAGTCACTGAGCTCGTTCCTTCTAGTCACGCACAGAAAATGAGAACAACAAAAGGAGAAAGAAAATCCCAGCAGCCAGCCCCCAGAGGGAAGAGAGGGCAGGGTGTATCGAACACAATGCTGTGCGGTTACACTCTTGCAAATACTTCACTTTCCCTCCCTCTCTTTTTCTCTCGCCTAAAATATTTCATCTGACGGGCTGCAAATCTCACAGGGCTTCGAATTCCAGTGTAATTATAACCTCGGCAGCGAGACCTGCTGGTTAGATCAAATGGTTCCCTTCAGCAATGACTTCCCCTGAATGGAATACAAAGAGAAGCTTAACATTTGCGGCTCATGAGCCGGATGAAAAACAATTGGAAACATTGCCCTTCTCAAGAGAGGTTAACAGAGGGACCCATCTGCTCTGTGGTCGTTAAAGGTCTCATGGTGTAAAAGAAGATGTGCTAATTACAGGCTCCTGTATTAAAGAGCCTCCGGATCTAATGAGGCTGATTTAAAAAAAACAAAAACCCAGGGTCCATAAATGAAGAGATTAGCCCATAAGTATCCACCAGAGTGAACCTTGCTAAATTAATAGCCCTCTTCAACAGTCCCTTCCGTCCATTCACGTTCTCTGGCATGGAGAAATGGTAACACCTGTTACTCAAGGACAGTGCCTTGACACCATAAGAACTAAAAGCTTTTTCAGGCCAGGAAAACATGTGACCCATGGCAGGATTAAGTACCATTCAGAAGCCAGAAGTTCAGCATCTCCTTTAAAGGCTTCAAAAACAATGCTAGAAAGGGGATGAGGGGCTGGAAAATTACCTCCTCAAATAGCGATGCCAGAAGTGAGGGCCGTTGCCGTGTGCTGAAGGAGAGAGATGCCTCCTGGGTCTGACATCCTCCATCCACACAGCTAGGAATTGCCCCGGTGTAGCTGGCCCGTGTGCGAGGGTCTGGAGGCGGCTGATGAGAACTGGCTGGGTGTTGCAGGCAGTGGGGTGGATGAGACCCCATCAGGATGGAGAATCCAATCTTCGTTTTGGATGATGATGAAGAAGGTGTCAGAGAGGAAGGATGGGCCAGTGGTTAGGGCACTTGTTACCACTTCACCCAGGATTCTCCCAGGGGCTTACCCTGTGAGGGCAGAGTGGGATGACTACACACAGAGTCTATTGCCTTCTTTCAAACCTGTATTGAACAGTGGCCAAACAGAGTCAGAAACTAAACTAACTAGCCGTAACAGCCAACGCACGTCTGGCCCTGTGACGATTAGGGCAGTTGGTGGGCTGAAATGGATTCATTATCCAGCTCTTCTTTCCTCAGGTCAATCCTTCTTCCTCCACCTTGCTCAGTTCCCCCTAAACTACATCTGTCTCTCCTATGACCCTTGCAGCCAGAGATTTCAATCTGCTACATTCAACCTTCAACAGTCAACGGTTAAAGCAACTGCTAAAACATTATTAACCCTCCCCTAACCCCTTGGGGGCGGAGGGTGGAGGAAAGAAAACCTAATTAAGAACATTCAATTCTGCAATTCATGCGGCAAAGCAAGTCCTATACCCTCAAAGAGTTAACACAGCCCTTCAAGCAGCAAGGTCAGGTCACACTGTAGGTGATCTGAAAGAAGGGGCAGAAGAGAATTCGCTCTGCGCCTGCTACAGCCTTAACCTGGGATTTAGGAACCCTCAGTGCAACCCCCTGAGCTGCTGCAGGCTCATGGTAGGATCTTGAGCAAATCACTTAGCTGCTTTGGGCCGTGGTTCCTATCTTTAAAATGGGGACAACAGCACTGCCCTCCTTCTCACGGGGTGCTAGGAAGACAAATCAGTTACAGATTAGTCTGTGAGTACCCCAGAAATGGAGATCTAAGACAGATAAAAATACTCGGTCACATTTTTTCATATTCAGAGCTCAGGAGCGGCGACTCTGAAGTGGTGGGCTTTTGCCAGAGAAATGCAGAGAGCTGGTTCTCACCTGGGGCTGCCTCTTTCTCCTGTCCCTAGAATCACAGCCCTGCTGGGCTGGAAGGGAGCTCGAGAGGTCAGCCAGTCCCCTGAACTAACGCAGGACCAAGTAAACCTCGCCCATCCCTGACAGGTGTTTATCCAACCTGTTCTTAAAATCCTCCAATGACGGGGATTTCACAACATCCCTTGGAAGCCTGTTCCAGAGCTTCACTATCCTAATCATTACAAAGTTTTCCTACTATCGAAATAAAATCTCCCTAGTTGCAAATTAAGCCCATTAATTCTTGTCTTTCCTTCAGTAGACATGGAGAACAACTGAGTTCTATTAAATTGTACTGGAAGCAATAGAAATACATTAAATGTTTTCCCAGCATTATTTTGCCAAGCAAAGCAATTGCTGTATTTGCCACGATGATGCTATGGGATCAGGAACAGGAGAGGAAGTATGCATAATTTGGATTTTATTGTCGCCTCTCTGTGCAGCCTTGAGCAAGTCACCTCATCTCCCCCCTGCCTCAGTTTCTCCAATCTACAGATTGGGTTAGATAAAATGTTTGCTAAGATTTCTGAACCTTTATGGAAGCCCTGGAGAACCAGTGGGGCTCTGAATGTCCTGTAATTAGAGCTGGTTAGAACACTGAAGTTATTTCCCGTGAAAGTTTTCAGAAGAAACAAACAAATAAAAATCACAGAAAAATTCAAGTTTCATTTTTTTCACTAGAAAACATGAACGTTGTGTTTGGTTTTGGGAACAGGACCTCCCAGCTACTGCACGCACATACACATATACAGAGAAACAGCGTGTGCGCATTTCAGGCCACAAAGGCAACCGGACAAATTTGCAAAGTTCATCATTCCAAATCTGTTACTCCCCCGGCTCCTCGCCATGGGATATGGGGAACTGCCACCTGCTGCACAAAGGGAGGGGGAGAGGGAATTGGGCCCAGACACTTAACCTGAACCAAAAATACACGATCCTTTACTCCTCACTGCAATATCTGTGGGAGAGCTCAGATGAGTCGTTAGCAAGTACCAGATTTGATTACCCTCAGCAGACGGTGGCGAGGCAACACACTGTGTGGGAATTGGCCCATGGGGGCACTAGGAGTTTATGAGCAACGTTCCAGATCTGTTGTTCGTGCCTGTTCCTTAGCAGATGGTTTGAAAGCAGGCACGAGGGAATTGCAGGCAAGCTGGAGCCAGCAGGGAGCTCTGGCTCCGGCATGGGCTAGACGTGATATGGTCCCACTGGGTCCAATGAATTGTGCAGGGATAAAATCCCGCGGCAGCAAGAGCTCAGCCAGAAGGCTACCACCCCGCATTGGCAACAGGGGGCGCTGGTCACACCAGACGCATCTCGGGAAAACTTGCCTCTTTTCCTAGAGGTCATCAAACCCCACAAACGAGAGCTCCGTCTCCAGCACCTCTGGCTGGGTCGGGTGGTTTCACGGGCCCATTTCAGCAGCTGCTTCTTTACTCATTGTAACCCCCAAAACGCATTCATCTCACTCCACTGGCTTTTTTGGCTGTGGCTTTAAAAGGAGCGTGAGACGCCCACCTGTGGGTGCCCATCTCCTTTAGGACTCTTGGAGGACCCCCCACGTTTTCTGTTTTATCTGGATCCAACCATCTGGCTTTTATTCCGGCCCCTCAATCTCATAAGAACGGCCATACTGGGTCAGACCAATGGTCCATCCAGCCCAGGGTCCTGTCTTCTGACAATGGCCAATGCCAGGTGCCTCAGAGGGAATGAGCAGAACAGGGTAACTATTGAGTGATCCATCCCTTGTCATCCCACCGCACCCATCCCTTGTCATCCCGTCCCAGTCAGAGGCTTGGGAACACCCAGAGCGTGAGGTTGCATCCCTGACCATCTTGGCTAGTAG
Source organism: Mauremys mutica (assembly GCF_020497125.1). NCBI lineage: Eukaryota > Metazoa > Chordata > Testudines > Geoemydidae > Mauremys > Mauremys mutica. The sequence continues at coordinate 10,908,074 of NC_059096.1, forward strand.
CCACTGATGGACCAATTCTCCATGAACTTATCTAACTTTTTTTTGAAACCAGTTACAACAAAGGAAACAAAGGAAAACATCTCTTGCATCCATTGATATTCTTTGGATAAGTGTGCATTGCAAGCAGAGGGGTGACTACAAATGGTGCAGACTAGGGTGACCAGACAGCAAGTGTGAAAAATCAGCACAGGGGTGGGGGGTAATAGGAGCCTATATAAGAAAGACCCAAAAATCGGGACGGTCCCTATAAAATTGGGACATCTGGTCACCCTAGTGCAGCCATATCTGACCTAGCGGGTACCAGTGAAACCCTAGCAGCTCAGGGTCCCAGGTGGGCTTATATAGCCCACGCTTTCATGGTGTCACTGCTAGCAGTAAGCAAGCTAGCGAGATTAAAACCAGCTCAAGCGTGTCTACATGAGCTTCAGCCACACCCAGGGATTATGGGTTTGTTTCAGTGATCTTCCCAGAGTATCCCCTGTGTGGATGAAGTATCTGCTTATCCCACATTCTCGTCTATATTTTGAACCTCCCACCAGAGGAGGTGTTTCTATCTCTGCCAACAATAGGGACACAACAGCACGTGTCCATTACGGCAATTAATTCATTTCACAGAAATTCAAAGCCACTTCTATTGTGTTCCTGACGTCCCATGACCCATGTCTGTTTCATCTCCTGGAGGCCAGCGTGGGTCCCAGCTCCGGGACAGCTTTCTCTAGCCTCTCCTCTGCAGCCTGATTGCCTGGACTTCAGCATGACTAGTGAGCAGCATCGCAGCTGCCAGATAAAAAGACTAAAAGCCACCCAGGCGATTCTGATTGTTGTTCCTTAAATGTTTCCTACTGCACAATGGGGATTTGGCTTAGTGCCGGTTATTTACACTTTGGGGAGAGTTAAAGCTTTCTTAGAAGAATTAAAAAAAGACAGTGAAAGTGGCCAAACAGATGCCATTAAAGGGAAGGACAAAGTATCTACTTCCCAACCCCCCGCATCCCACAACTAATCGTGGTCTCTCTCCAAAGCTAGGATCTGAGCCAAAGCTGACTGAAGTCAGTGGAAGGATTCCCATCCAGGTCAAATGGTCTGTTGATCGGGCACTTCAGGCTCAGGAGCTGGCTGTCTTGGGGAGAGGAGGCGAGAACAAAGCACATGTGACAGATCTTAGGTCATGTCCACACTGGGAAATTGATTGGCATAGTTACTGTGGAATAAGCTATTTGGGAATAGCTCCCCCATGTGGACACTCTGAGCTAAATCCACAAAGGGACTTAGGCGTTCCCGGGCTCAGTGGTGCACCAGCTAACTGTTAGACACCCTGCCTCCTAATGGAATTCACAGCCCCCATGCGCCCTGTACAGTGCATGGGCTGGGGAGAGAGAGGTGCTGAAGAATGGGATTCTGAGAAGCAGTCAGAGTGCTGAGCAGGGAGCTGCCTATGCTAGCCAGGAGGCAATGCCAAGGAATGGCCAGAGCCCAAGCCCTGCCCATCAAAGGGAGTTCGGTGCCCAGCTCTGAGCTGGGAGGAGGTGCCGACCTCTCCTTGGGATTCTCAGCCATGAACACTTTCCTGAAGTTACATGCCTAAGCCAGCTGAGTTGATTCTCACAAAGAAGAAGAGAGAGAGCCCGCCCCATTCCAGCCGGTGACCCAGCAGTTCAGGCATTTCTCCTGATATGTGGAAAAGTTGGGTCTCCCACGTCCCAGGGAAGGACCCTACCCACCAGGCTCTAGAGCCATTTTTGCTCTGCCTCTGGCCCAATGAATATTTGCTTATTTACACAAAGTGGAACAGCTTAAGGGAAGATGGGCCCAACCCCACCTGTGACCAGTCAACTGCTCCCCCTAGCTGAGGCTGTGGGGCTAGAGGTCAGGTGATAGTTGGAGAACACCGGGGCATGGCTCCATGAGAGAAATTCGGGTCCAGATCCTCAAAGGTAAGAAGGTGCCTAACTCCCATGGGAATTAGGTGCTTAAAATCCAGATCCTCATAGATATTGAGGTGCCTAACTCCCCGAGAGGAATGGGGTTTGGGCTCCTCTCAACGCTCCTCTCCTCAGCATCTCCCATTGGCTACCTTAGGCAGCTCCCCGCCTAGCACGCTGGCTTCTGTGGATCCCCTTCTTAGGTGCTGTCAGTCTCAGTGTTGCAACTCCTAAGTGCCTTGCGGTTGTGGGTGGGACCTTGGTCTTTCTAAAGGCCAGCACGAGCTTAGCTGGGCTACAGAACCCCAGGAAACAGGAGGCTCCTGCAGGAGTTCTTGGTCCAGGGGCAAGAACTTCCAGGCAGGTGAGTTGGGGAACAAGAACATCAATCACACCCACGACTGCCGGGTCAGCACACCCTGGGACCTGTAGCCCTGGCACGGGGAAGAGGAATTATTTAATTTTGTTATTGTGCCTATGTTTCTGGTTAGCCAATAACCTGTGCCCTGAGGCAGACTCTGGGGTAGGGCTGATTCTTCCAGCTTAGAGGGCCATCGAGCCTTGGGGCTTGGCACTGTAGAAGTGAAGGTGGACAGAGGCCTCTTCATTTTGGGGGAGGGAAGTGACACCATCGCGTTGGGTTGTTTTAGCCCTAATGTAAAAACAAATGAGGACTTTATTCCGATGATCTACAGTGGGCCCTATTATCCTGCCATAATGGAGCTGTGAGTTTAATTGCATCTGGCAGACCTGCCGCGCATAACTGTGTCCCAAACTCCCATTACGTTTTTCAATTTACATGTATTACCTTTCCCTGGGAAAGTTCTCTGCCCTTCTGTCCGCTGAATTAAACGGCTATTATGAAAACCGTGCAGGCCATTTGAGTGACTTGGACATCTGATTTTCAACAGGGAGTCAATTTGCTTATAATAGGCCTTAAATCCAAGTCCTTGTGCTCTAAAAGAATCCAGAAAACACAGTTTGCAAGAGGCCGCGGGTCATGTAGTAGGATAAACGTTTATGCATCTGCTTCGCCTTTCGCTCAGCCAGCATTAATGAGGATCAAGGGGGTTATATCTATGTAAGGGAGATGGGAATCAGACCCCGGTGCCTTCATGGTGGATAACTTATGAATATTTGCAAGTCAAGAAGGACCATTAACAATCAACACAAGTTGATTGGGTATATTGTCTCCTGCAAACTCCATCCCCAATACACTGGAGCTAATGGCGTGAGTGAGTTAAAAAATTAAAAGAGAGGGAAAGAGACATTAAAAGGTAGAGGAGACCGTTTTAGATCAGATCTGAAAGGAGATGAAAACCCGATTTGTGTAATTTGTGCCTATTAAGGCATCTCCAATGTGCTCATCGCCAACATACGAAGGCACCTCTGATACGGATGTTGCAGCACTCAGGACTCCAGGCACTGTGTACACTTGAAAAAAGGCACATGGCATGCCCTTAAGAGGCTACAGTCTAATTATTTTATTTACCAGGGAAATCTCAAACTCTGTAACCTTAGGCATGAGCAACCTGTAGCACCCAGCCATTCGCGTCCACCAATAGACTTGTCTCCTCTGGAAACATCTACACAAGGTTCCATTTAGAAGCAGTATTTCCCTGTGTCCCATATGTGATAGGGAAAGCTAGTCCCATATTTTTAATTACTATGGCCATCTGCTCCAGCATCTTATTCATCACCTGCGGTTGTTACAATCTTCGCAGCCACTAAATGCAATGGCACGTCTGGGACATGAGCAACAAAGATCCTGTTTTCATGCAAATATGCCTGGTAATAACGACAATGGGGAGGAAGAAAAACACAGGGAACAGCAGAATATCCCCTAGTGTAACATTGTCCAACGCTCCCTGCAAAACTTCAGCTGGTTTTTAATGTTTGTTCATTTCCTTTTTATTATTTTTTTTCAAAGATAATAATTAGCAGTTAGGGATGAATCCTGTGCAGTGCTGAGCCTACCCAAAGCTAATGGATTGGTAGGCGGTGAACACTCTGTAGATCTCAGAGTTTACAGAAGAGGGTTGGTGTATCATTACCTCACATTTTACAAGGCATGAAGGAGTGACTCAGCCTAGCAAAATGAGCCAGTGGCAGGGATGAAACAAGTTCCATTGTCATGTCCTATCCATTGGATGCGTTTCATATCCTGTCTGCTGGGAAATAACAGGAGAGGACTCTGTGTTTCTAAAACTACACTGGCTCTTCATTAATAGACTTATTTGCAGAGGTGTTTCAACTCTAGCTGGCATTCCAGCCATGTGCTCACAGACTGACTGCTCAGTGCTTTGCCAAACTCTTCCCACCTGCAACCCGTGCTCCCTCCATCCAAGTTCTAGCCAGGTTGCTATAGACTGGACCTCACTGATCCCCTGCTTTGACTTTGGGCTCATTTCATTCCACATTGGAACACAAACAAATTACAAAAACTATGTAGCTATTTAATCAAATCTACCCCGAAGCATTTGTAGCAGTCAGCCCTGAACCAACCTCTCCCCATGAGTCTGCAGCACTACGGAGCATGTAACTTTGGCAGTACAGGGGCCAGTTTCTACATAGCACAGGAGGAAATTGCAGAAATTGCAGGATACCTTCTAACCATGTTTTTACCTCCCCAATTCTGAGTTGCCTCAGGGACTGAAGCAACTGTGCATTTTGCTTCAAGTTACAGCAGCCTATAGGCCTCTCCGTGCTACCCCGCCTCCATCCTCTGCCATATCTCTATGCCAGGGCTGTGTAGCTGTGAGAATTCTCTGGAGCTGTGAGAAGGGGCCCTGGTAGGAATCTGGCCCACCATCTTTTGCCGGAGATGTCAGCCCAAAGTCCTGACTGCTAGTGGACATTAAAATCTGAAGGTCTCTTTTCACAAAGACAGGGGCTGTGATTCTGGAGGTTCTGACCAAATTTCAACTGGGGAGGTTGTATTCTTCCTAGTACCTTTCCTGGGCACTCAGAGAAAATCCAGCATGGTTTAGATGCAACTCCCAGCAGCAGGCAGCATGGCCAAATGGGTAGAGCACTGGACTGAGACTCAGAAAATCTGAGAGTCAGAGTGACAATTCATAATGACAATGAATAGCCATTTGGCCAGAGACTGGGAGCGAGAACTGGGGTATTCACTTAGGATGTTGGAGACTCACATTCAAGTCCTTGCTGCTACTACTAATTATACAAAGTGGAACTGGACAGACTGAAAGAACTCCACACTGACCATTCCGGTAGCACAGTGCTAGGACATTCCTTTGCCTTATGGGTGACCTAAGTTCAAATCTCTTTTCCACCTCAGGCAGAGGGGAGAAGTGTGCCTGGGTCTCCCTCATCCCAAGTGAGTCACCTAATCTCTGGGCTAAGGGCTATAGGGAGCTTCCTCAGGGTTTTGCAACTCAAGCCCTCCTTTCCTTCCCAAAACTGAAATGAAACATTTCTAGTCAGGTCAAACCAAATGTTTAATTTTGACCCAACTCAACAATTTTTAAACTTTTTTATTCAAAAATTTCAAAAAAAGTTTCCTTTTTGGTTTAACACAAAGCAAAACCGTCCCCTCCTCCCCGCCCCCCAATTCCCAATGAACTACACAATCGTTATTCACCCACCTCCAGTTTTATTACTGGCCCCTATATGTAAAATGGGAGATCTCCCTACATCCAACAACACCTCTAAATCCGTACACAACTGTTTCAGTGCACCCACAATTCTGCTGGCTGCGACCAGCTAGCTAAGACATCCTTCATTCCATGCCAAGCCATGAGCTGCAAGCGCAGTTCCCACTTTTCACCTCAGGTGGCGCAATTCCTCTTTGGTCAAGTTTGGGATGAAAAGGGGCTGCAGTTATGAAAGATTAACAGGTGACATTGTGACAGCTTCATACCATAAATCCCTGGACTCACTAGCACACTTATTCTGGGCCTCATACAGAAAAGGGGGAATTAATTTAATAGGTTAGAGCAAGGGCATAAGCCGCACTAAAATTTTAGTAGGTCTAGTATGCAATGAAGCAAGGTAAACATAGGAGAGAAATGGGCCCAGAGATTAGCAGGTTTTCAGGCCTGGGTTTAAGTCAATAGCAGAGCTGGTGGACAATTTTCCGATGGAACATTTTTTTGTTGGAAAATGCTGTTCTGTTAAAGTCCAAAATTTCTGAAGGAATGTGTTAATTTGAACGGAAAAAAAGGAAGGGGAAACAAAATCGAAACAGCAGCATTCCGATAATGTCCCATTTTGACCTTTTTCAAAATGGAACGTTTCAATTTTTTTGTTTTTTATTTCAAAACAACTTTGTTTCGAAATTTATTCTATATTATACTTTTTAAAATAATTTTTAAAAAGTCAAAATTGAAACAAAATCTTGAGGTCAAGTGTCAGAGGGGGAGCCGTGTTAGTCTGGATCTGTAAAAGCAGCAAAGAATCCTGTGGCACCTTATAGACTAACAGACGTTTTGGAGCATGAGCTTTCGTGGGTGAATACCCACTTCGTCGTATTCACCCATGAAAGCTCATGCTCCAAAACGTCTGTTAGTCTATAAGGTGCCACAGGATTCTTTGCTGCTTTTACAAAATATTGAGGGGTAGTTTGAGCATTGGCCTACTAAATCCATGGTTGAGAGTTCAGTTCTTGAGGAGGCTATTTAGGGATCTGGGGCAAAAATCTGTCTGGGGATTAGTCCTGCTTTGAGCAGGGGGTTGCACTAGATGACCTCCTGAGTTACCTTCCAACCCTGATATTCTATGATATGTTTATTTTGCTGGAAATTTAGAAATTTGACATTTCATTCCAATGCGGAACAATAAAAAAAATGTAAAATTTCCCATGAAACAGAAATTTCGGTTCCCATAGTGCTCTACTCAATAGATCCAAGCTACACGTCATGGTAACCTACCAATGTGCATTCACTGAAAGCCCTTGCTAAGCGTCCCTCAGCCTGATCTCCACTAGCACAGCCATGTCAGAGTGTACAGCAGGAATCTCTGGCCTGTCTTGGGCAGTAAATGAGCCTGTTCTCTGCCTATTGTAATCTGACTGGTTTATAATTACACTGCAAATCAGAGTCTGTTAATTCCAATCAATTTAAAATTGCAAACACCATTAAAGAGAGAGAGAGGGAGAAGGAAAGAAACTTAATTAGGAATTTGAACAGGAGATTCCCTTTGAACAATGAGTATGGATGCTGTCACAGCTTCATTTCCATCAGATACAGGGATAAAACAAGAGGCTCCGCTGAGGGGCTATTTATTTTCAGAATAATTTCAGAGCATTTTGCAGTTAATTTAATACTGGTGCAAGGGCTGGGTTGATAGAGCTGGGACTGGTTGTGTTGGGAGCTTCTCTGCTCCCTGTGTCATGACTCGAAGACAAGGGGACAGTAAATGAAATTAAGAGGCGGCAAATTCAAAACTGGTAGGAGGAAATACTTTTCCACACAATGCACAGACAGACTGCGGAACTCACTGCCACAGGACGTTGTTGACAATGAGAATTTTGCAAGACTCAAAGAGGAACTGGATGTTTATTACAAAGGAGCAGGAGTAAATGGGAGCTCTCTCCAACTCCAGATCTATCCGATTTCTGCGGCTCTGGGTTTGTGCTGTAGCTGTCTGGAAATATTCCCCATTTCATTATATGTTTTCTCATCATGCCTAACTCTGAGTAATATTAATGAGGAGAGAATAGAGTCTGTAGTCTCAGCACTTCAGGTAGGGTTGCCAACTCTGACTGAAGCTATTCCGGGGGATTCCCCCCCCCCCCCAGCATGACATAATGTCATTTTCTTAAAATATCCTGGATTGCTTTCAATAGTCACCAGGAGATTGATGCCGATTCCAGGAGACTCAAGGGCAGTCCCGGAGGGTTGGCAAGTCTAGCTCCAGGCGCAGAATTTCCTGGGCTCACTCTTTTAAACACAGGTGAAAGGTATCTGATTTTCAACCCCTGCAAGTGAAAGCTTCCCCCACAGCACAGGGGCAGTATGGTCAGTGATAATGCAAGTTACACGCCAGACCGACCTCCCTTTGGGCCTCCCTCCTAGGCTGGGGAACCAGCAGCAGCATTGAGAGGAGAGTTCGAGGCCTGATTTTCAAAGGTACTTAGGCCTTGGGCACCTAACCTGCTTAGGAGCTTTTGAAAATCTCACTTGACACCTCTCTGCATCTTTAGGCGCCTAAACAATCTGGTCCTCAGTCCCTATCTGGCCCATTCAGTCTTCGGGCTCTGCTCAAGCTGCCAATCCAAGGGCCAGTTGGCTTTAACATCTTCCAGAGAGCCAATAGTAATGCTTCTCCTTGCAGCCACCATTCATCATGGGACTGGCTCTCTGTCACCTAGACACGAAAGGCTCCAGGGATACCTAGCAGGAAGATGGACTATTCATTCCCGACATGCCATGTCTTCTGTTCCCATCCCCTAAGACATCCAGTCCATCAGAACTTCCCGCTTTAGCCATTCAGCCCAAGATTCCTGCCTCAGGCCTGGCTGTCTCGGGTAATAAAGGTGAGCATCGGGAGAGATTGAAGTGACAGAGCTCTTATTTTCTCCCTTCCCCTCAAACCCTTCCTGCTACCTCCTTTCTCAGTCACTGTGGATAACACTACCATCCTGCCTGTCGTTCAGACCTGTAACCTGGGTGTCATCTTTGACTCCAACCTCTCTCTGTGTCCTCACTTCCAGGCTAGGTCTCATTCTTGCAGATTCTTTCTGCCTAACTTACGAGATATGGACTTTCCTACCCATCCACCCAGGCTCTCGTCCGCTCACTTCTTGATGACCGCTACACCCTCTTCTCTGGCCTGCACCCTGGCACTCTCGCTCCGCTCAGATCCGTTCAGCATGTTGCTGAAAAGATCATTCTCCTAGCCCGTCGCTTTGCCCATGTCATAGAATCATAGAATCTCAGGGTTGGAAGGGACCTCAGGAGGTCATCTAGTCCAACCCCCTGCTCAAAGCAGGACCAAAGCCAACTAAATCATCCCAGCCAGGGCGTTGTCAAGCCTGACCTTAAAAACCTCTAAGGAAGGAGATTCCACCACCTCCCTAGGGAACCCATTCCAGTGCTTCACCACCCTCCTAGTGAAAAAGTTTTTCCTAATGTCCAACCTAAACCTCCCCCTCTGCAACTTGAGACCATTGCTCCTTGTTCATGTCACCCCTCTCTTGCATCCTGGCCCTGGCTCCCCCTTGTCTATCGCATCAAATGGGAGCTGCTTAGCTTCGCTTTCAGCCTATCCCCACCTGACCTATCATCTCTCGTTCACAACCAAGAGGTTGACTCCCACCTCTGACCAGCCCACGATGCCAGCTTGCCCGTGTCCCATTTTCAAACAAGCACCTCTGTGCCTTCTCCCGTCTGACCCTCACGCTTGGACAGAGCTCCCTGCAAACATCCACAAACCCAACTCTCCTTTGACATCAGGTTCTGGCCAATATGATCCCATTGTCCGATGAGCTGCCTGTCACCACCCCTGGTTTCTCGTCTGATCCTGTAAGCTCCTTGGGATAGGATGCATCATTTTGTTCTGTGTTTGCACTGCTCTGAAGACAATGGGGACCTGATCCCTGGCTGTGGCTTTTCCGTGCTATGTCAATACAATGAGAGTAAACATACAAGTTGCTTTTATCTGGCTTGCTGGATTCTCATCTTCCCTCTGCTCTGGAGGCTGTTCTTTTCGAGCACAGATTCTGTGCAGCATGCCTGTTCTACACTGACTTGGGTATTGATTGAAAGTCTATCTTCTTATCTATTGAATTTCTCTCCAGGCAAAACAAGTGAGCTAGGTTCAGCATTTGAACGCTGCAGCCAACTGTGAGCACCATGTATCTAAGTCCTTTCTCTACCGTTTTGTTGAAAGAAATCAAAACGTTGAATCTTTTATGCTTTTAAAATAAAATGTGCTGGCTCTGATCTGTGTTTCTGTCCTGTGCTTTTAATTGTTGTTGCTGAAATGTGGGAATCAAACAGAACATCCCTTCCCACAGTACTCCCCACCATGGACATCAGCCCTGCAATGAGGACTCCATCCCTCCACTGTCTAGCCAGTCCTTACGGTCTCTACTGAGGTTGCCTTCGAGGGGAACCTGTACATGCTGATTATCCTTAACAACCCTCAGAGGGGCCAAAGGCTCAGATCTGACAAGCATCGAGAAACTCAGATGCAGATTGTCCGGGCCTCATAAAAATGTATTTCATGGTGCTGCATGGACATAGCTTTCATAGACTAAGGTCAGAAGGGACCATTATGATCATCTAGTCTGATCTCCTGCACAATGCAGGCCACAGAATCTCACCCACTCACTCCTGTAACAACTCCCTGACCTATGTCTGAGCTATTGAAGCCCTCAAATCATGGTTCAAAGACTTCAAGGTGCAGAGAATCCTCCAGCGAGTGACCCGTGCCCCACGCTGCAGGGGAAGGCGAAACCCCCCCAGGGCCTCTGCCAATCTGCCCTGGAGGAAAATTCCTTCCCGACCCCAAATATGGCAATCAGCTAAACCCTGAGCATGTGGGCAAGACTCACCAGCCAGCACCCAGGAAAGAATTCTCTGTAGTAACTCAGATCCCACCCCATCTAACATCCCATCACAGACCACTGGGCATACTTACCTGCTGATAATCAAAGATCAATTAATTGCCAAAATTAGGCTACCCCATCATACCATCCCCTCCATAAACTTATCAAGCTTAGTCTTGCCTCCCAGAAGCAATGAGTAAAGGAATCCTCTGAAACCCCTGGAGGGACTGTGCAATTTTTCTCCTTCTTGCCTCAAACATGAGTTTCTAATCTGCAGCTAAAAAGGACTGGGCAGGATTCATGCCCTAATAACCAACGTAGCATCTTCTGTTGGCCAGTGTGTGTGTCAGGAGAGGGGAGAAGTCACTGTTTTGGAACATAGGCCTTTTCTTGGCACTGCAGGTGAATGTATTAAGCATGAATCTTCCCCCCCATCACCACAGTATTTGTGCACCTTACCGTCTGTTTTATCCTCAGTGTATTTATCCTCACCGTACCCTCGTGAGGCAAGGCAGTGCTATCATCCCCCTGTTACAGACGAGCAACCAAGGCCCAGATTTTAAAAGGTATTTAGGCATTGCTGCTGTCAGCCTAACTGATTTAGGAGCCTAAATCTCATTTTCAAAAGGGGATCTAGGCATGGGGGGCATTTATCCTATTAATAGAATATCAGGGTTGGAAGGGACCTCAGGAAGTCATCTAGTCCAACCCCCTGCTCAAAGCAGGACCAATCCCCAACTAAATCATCCCAGCCAGGGCTTTGTCAAGCCAGGCCTTAAAAACCTCTAAGGATGGAAATTCCATCACCTCCCTAGGGAACCCATTCCAGTGCTTCACCACCCTCCTAGTGAAATAGTGTTTCCTAGTATCCAACCTAGACCTCCCCCACTGCAACTTGAGACCATTGCTCCTTGTTCTGTCATCTGCCACCACTGAGAACAGCCAAGCTCCATCCTCTTTGGAACCCCCTTCAGGTAGTTGAAGGCTGCTGTCAAATCCTTCCTCACTCTTCTCTTCTGCAGACTAAATAAACCCTTTTTCCTCAGCCTTTCCTCGTAAGACATGTGCGCTAATCCCCTGATCATTTTTGTTGCCCTCCGCTGGACTCTCTCCAGTTTGTCCACATCCTTTCTGTAGTGGGGGGCCCCCAAAACTGGACACAATACTCCAGGTGTGGCCTCACCAGTGCCGAATAGAGGGGAATAATCACGTCCCTCGATCTGCTTGCAACACACCTACTAATCCAAGTTAAAGTGATGTCAGAATATCAATGAATGACGCTCTGGAGAGGGGATGGAGGTGGTGGAGGTGGGCATGTTCTCTCAACACATGGTGAGCATACACGTTACATTCTCTGAGAGGAAGCTCCTGGTGATAGGGGGAAGTGCACATTGCTGGAATTAGAGAGAGTAAAGAACAAGGCTGCAGTGAATCTGGGAAATCCTGTTACCAGGACTTCTGGGAACAGAGGGGATGGCATAGTGGTCCAAGAATCAGCTGTGAAAGACTCAGACCTCTGACCTATATATTTGTATTCTGACAGAGCCAGCTCAGCTGTCCGTCCTTCCGAATTAGGAATCTCACACTCTCCAGGCAGTTTCTTGGGTGGTCCTTTTTAGCTCAGACCTCAAAAAAAAACCCACCTAGATTCTGTCTTGTGTGTGTACATAACACTTTTCACAAGAGGAGGAGCCAGGTGTACTTTGCCTACATTTTCCATTCATACTCTGTTGGGCCATGCTCTGTGCAATGGTGGTGTTTGTACTGTACACAGTTTGTGGAGCACTTCAGAATCCTTCAGGATGAAAGGTGCAATGTACATGCTCAGTAGGATCAGCCCTCTGTGAGCGCTGACGGTGCTCAGCGCCGTACAACAGAAAGAGGAGGACGCTCCAAATTAGCCAAGCAAAACAAAATAGGACAATAGCACTGGGGGCTGAGATGAAAGTCCAGTCTCACAACAGTGATTTAAAAGAATTGTTTGATTTTCATTAAATCATCATCTATGATGGAGTTCCTCAGGGATCACAAATGAAAGGCATTGTGGAGGATCGAGGTATCGGAACAAATAAAATATTTTTAAAGAGTAAGGGGCAGCATTGAAGCTGTAAGTAGAAGGAAGAGACAGGTACCTGGGAAGGTGGCTTGTTTGGAGGGACAGGAGGCTTGTTTGTTTGGGGCACCTGCCATTGGCCACTGTCAGAGGACAGGAGACTGAGCTTGACGGACCTTTGGTCTGACCCAGTATGGCTGTTCTTGTGAGTAGGAGAGAGTGAGAAAATTATCGTTTCTAAGAGATATGCTCTAGGTCAGACAGGCATTACTTTGGGGGAGTTCTTTGGCTGGTGTGATACAAGAGGTCAGCCTAGATGACCAGAATGATGCCTTCTGGCCTTGGAATCTATGAATCCTTCCAGTCAAAGACCGTCCTTTATGATATTTGTGCCTGTTGCATCCAGGTAGCGCCAACTCAGGGTCACCTCCCCAGGCCATCTGCATGGTGACTGCCCTGGAGATGCGGACCCTGTTCCCCCACAGGCAGCCAGGCAAGCCGGCAGGAAAGCAGGCAGGGTCCTCCCTGAACTCTGTGAAAGTTCACCAAACCCAGCACCAAAGAGTCCTGTGGCACCGTATAGACTAACAGAGGTATTGGAGCATGAGCTTTCGTGGGTGAATACCCACTTCGTCGGATGCATGCCCAGCACATTTCTGTAAAATGTTTTGTGTTTGATGAAACAGCATTTTCTGACCAAACTCTGCTTCTTTGGAAAATGGCCGACTGGTTCTAGTTACAAAATACTTGGATACTCTGAGTTCATTAGGCAACTCTTCCTTAGTTTATTAAAGGTGAGGATTGGCAAGCAGTGACTTGAGTAGAAAGGGATTGTAATGTTTTCCTATTACCTCTCAGCTAATGCTGGCAGGGAACTGGACTTACCATTTCATGGGCAAATCCACATTTCTGATTTTTTTGCTGTTCCAAAACTGAACAAAAAAACCCTCCAAAAAACCTATGAAATTTCCTGCAAAACGAATTTCTGCTTTTTTACCCATTTCAATTAAATCAAAACATTTTTTCTGATTCACCTTCTTCATATTACAAATCACAAAATATTTAAAAATTGAAAACAAAAAGTCATTTCAAAATGGAAAAAAAATCAAAACGTTCCATTCCGAACTGATTGTAAACAAGCCATTTTGACTTTAACAACATGATTTTTTTTTTCCAACTCTTCTTCCCAAATGAAATGTTGTCGAAATCCACGCAATGTATCGCTTTTGACAAACTGACATTTTCTGACAGGAAAACTTCAGCTGGAAATTCTGACCAGTGGTCATGCTTACAGAGTAAATTCCTTCTTGAATGTTCACCTTGGGGGACAGACTCTGGGTGGAACCCCACGGTCCTCCCAGTTATTGGTTCTGAGCTGCAGTCCCCAATTTCCCAGCCCACCTATGAGTAAATTTACACATACGAGTAAGCGTGGGCAGGCCTGGGGCTAACACTGAGTGAATCGATGCTTTTTCAGTTTGCTGGTAGTACCAAAAAACTGAAAACAAATCTCAGTTTGACCCTCAGCTAAGCACACACCAGAGCCAAACGAAACACCAAGAAGGGAGACATTGTGGCAAAGGGTATCCCCACAGGCAGCATTATAGAAAGCTTCTGTACAGGGCGACAGCTATGAATTTAGTGAAATCTGCTTTCAGGACATGCGTAAAGAGAGAGGTTAGTATAGACAGAGAGGAATAAAGCCTGAATCTTGCACTGTCTTGGATCTCTCTTGTGTAGGGTGTCCAGATGTCCCGATTTTATAGGCACAGTCCCGATTTTTGGGTCTTCTTCTTATATAGGCTCCTATTATCCCCCCACCCCCATCCCGATTTTTCACACTTGCTGTCTGGTCACCCTACTCTTGTGATGCTTGAGTACTGAACGGTTTAATTTGCAGACACGTATTTATGGAGAAAGCCTCTCCCCTCACTGTGCTCGCCGCAGCAGGCATGGCAGCTGGCTAGTGGCTCCCAGACGGCGGCTGTATGTTTCTGAGCAATATTTAAAGCGGTATAACTTCCTTCGGTTATTATAGTGACTTTGAAAAGAGCTGGATTGGTAGCTCTGGAGTCTTCTCATCCCACAGAGCAAGTGTAGTGTTAGCAGCAGCATCCGATTCCTCCACCCAACCCTGCCAATGGGTCTCAGCTCCATCCAAAGCAATCCTTGGGCTCGACTGGGAGGGAGAATTTAAAATTAAAGTTGGAGACGGGGGGGGGGTCTTGGAATCCCCTCACCCTGTGCACATGAAACACAGGAACACACATACACCGTAAGAGTGCCAGCCTACCTAGTCTGGCTTCAGGCCTGCTGGTGCCTCAGTTTCCCCTCATGCCAGTTAGTTCTTTTAGCCTCCCAGCACAGTTTCGTGGCTGAGGAGACATGCTCCCCCCCGCGGCTAAATTCAACCCCTTCCAGCCCACCCAAAACAAGTCTTCCACCTCAGTCTCACCAGGCCCAGCCCTTTCTTCCAAGGGGCACCCCTGTTCACCAGTCCTCTTGTGCCCTGTTCCTGGATTCCACTTGCTCTCTCCTAGGTTCTTGTCAGCCTCTCATGTCTCCTCTTAACGGCAGGGATCACGGCTTCATGCCAGTAGAAGGGAACCCCTACAGGGTTGGGCGGCCTGCCCCCATAACCTCACTCTGCCCTGCCTCTCCTTCCCAGGGCCTCTTCCCGCCTACCAGCCTTCTCTCCTGTTCCTTTACAGAGCAGCAGCTCCCAACGCTCCTCACCCTGGAGTTGAGCTACGCCCCCTCGGTCTGGTCCCAGCAGGTCACCTCCTCCCTCATCCTGTCTCCATTTATTGCCCCCATCTGTCACAGGGGCAGCTGAGCCCCCAACCCTCTTAAAGGGCCAGCTTACCCTGTGACACGCATACAGGTACTTGCATACGTATGAGCACATCGGCCCGGATTTTATCGCTGCGACGGTTGTGCCAGGGTTTACTTTACAAAACCCTGCTGCGCTGTTTGGCCCGATCCTACAAATCCTTCCTCACATGACTTTCCCAACTGAAATATCGGTGAGTCGGTTGCTGGAAATGAGGGCTGTTCATCTGAAGAAGGGTCAGGCACTAGGCTGGCAAGAAAAAATGATTGAAAGGGAAACACAAAGCTATCAAAACATCCCACGTTCTAGTTTCAAGGCAAGCAAATCTTTGTGATACGATTAAGGAACAACACTCGGTGCTGCTGTGTTTTGTTGCCAGCGCACTGGGATGCCAACAGCACCAGCTGTTCAGGTGCTCAGATTCCGGCTCGCTCCGATATCGAGTCTGCATTGTAAACTGCAGGAACTTTTCAGGCAACCTCCATCAGCTGGTTAAGTTCTCTCCTGATCTTCATTCATCTTTATGCACAGGGGCTGGCAGCTAGGTTTAGCCATGGGCACAGCCCTCACCTCAAAAGGGGTTCAGCCTTGGCACAAGCCTTGACACAATCCTATTCCCAAGTCATGGCAGGTTGATCAAGACTCACAGCGAACTCTAGCCTGAGCCGCAGGGATTAGGATCCATCCGGTATGCTCTGAACCGGAACGTGGGAAGGCAGCTTGGCTTGGTAAAGGTTTCATCTGCTCCCCAGGGTCTTCCCAGTGATTTTGCATCACGCTGGCCCGGCTATATCACTGGCTCAAGCTGCTGCAGGTTGGACCATACAGGCGAGCTGCTTGGGTGCCCAAGCAGAGGGGATTTTGTGGCTCTTCATTCCGTGCATAATAAGTCAGACCCTTGCAAAATGCTGTGCCAAGGTGCGTACGTGCATTGCTCTCCGCTGCTTGCAGGGCTGTACGTGACTTACTGTGCTAAAATGCAGGTCTGACCCACCGACATCCAGAGTTGCCGATCCCAAGCAAATCAGCTCAGCGCTTTGTCCATCTGAGGCAGGAACAGAAAAGCGCACGGGTGATATTTTGCACACATTACTTTACAATCTGAAGTCAGAAGTGGCCATTAAGGGTCCCACAGCACCTTCGATAAAAAGAAGTTCCCTTAGTCAATATCAGGGAGCTGCAACCTTCCACCCAAAAGTGACAGCATGGCATTGATTAAATGATTTCTCTCTGCGTGTCATCTATAAAATGCCCTGCAATTGAAGCTGGTCAATTTTTTCCCATCAAAACACTGTGTGTGTGTGGAGGGGGGTGGGGGAGTTGGGCTCTCCCCCCATGAAAAACCACTTTGACACAATGGAAATTTTCATGACAATTGCCCACTTTTATAAAAAATGTTCAGGTTTTCATCAAAAGCCAACCCCATCCACCCCCCAAAGTAAAATGGTTTGGTTTCCAGCAACCAAAACCCAACATCTATGCATCCAAAGAAGAGGGCTGTAGCCCACGAAAGCTTATGCTGAAGTAAATTTGTTAGTCTCTAAGGTGCCACAAGTCCTCCCGTTCTTTTTGCAAAACCCAACCGTTTTCATCTGGCTTTGAAACTGAACATTTTCAGTTGCCCTAAACTCTCAAAATGTTGGTTCCCCCCACCCCTCCACACACAATTTTGAAGACAAATTTCGATGAAAACTAAAAAACCAAACCAAAACAAAGCTAATTTCCTGACCAGCCGTAGTCAGGATCCCGCTGCGGCTGAGTGAGAGCCTTTGGCAGAGGGTGCCGGCCTTGCTGCTGTCTAAGAAGCCATCCGCCTCCATGGCTAATCCAGCATTTTATTCACTTAACTTATAAGGAAGTGAATTTCCACCTCCCCCAGGTGAATCCTCCAGAAGCAGCAACCGGCTGCTTCACAGCATGACTTGAGCTTCCCACATTACCCAGAAAGCTTCAGCCTTCTCCCTCCCTACTGGGTTTATAAGCAGCTTTGTAAACAAGTGAAGTTCCCCAAAGGAAGCAAACAATACCACACCGAGCCACCAAAGCAGCCTCTTGTGTCTGAGCCGAGGCAGAATGGACCTCCCCTGGGTTATTTACTACTCAGCTTCCAAGCAATAAGAGCCGAATGCAGATAAAATAAAGCAGTAACTTCCCAGCGTGCCAGCATAGCTCAGGCTTCAGGGAGGTGAGCACAGCTGCCTTCCAAAGAATCGGCGCCAACCAGCCTCTGAGTGTTTTTATTTTTGATTTTTTTTGGTTTTTTTACTGTGCTCAGAAGCAAGAGGGTCTTTCTTATACGTGCTTTGGCAAAATGATTGTAGAACATCGCTGCATTCTGTCCGCCTGCACGTGCACTACCCGTTACAGGGGGAGCCGATAGCGACAACTATATTTGGGTTGCCCAGCACTTTCCAGCATAACATTTTCTTGCAAGCTATTTTTGTGAAACTCTGACGCGTCTGCAGTGGACCTTTGAAAATCAGCAGGGGGGAGTGGGAACTTTCCTGGGGCCAGATAGGAGTCTTTGTCCTCATCCCGTGAATTTCTCTTCAGATTCGGGTGAGGCACAAGGTGCTGCAAATCAATTTTTCCTGTCTCTGGTTTGCATGCTGAAACCGTTGGACTTTCTAAGGGGGTGATTGCCCAGTGGTGGAATGGCACACGGGAACTACGAGGAGCAGAGTACCAAAGGGAGGCTGTGGGAAAATTTAAAAATTTTACCCTCTGTCTCTGGAATAGACTGGGTGAAATTCACCTCTGCGTTAAGGATTTACGCAGGACCTGCGTGCCATTGAGACCTATTTCGAGAGCTGCCCTGGGGCGAATGCCACCCAGGAAGTGGGCTGCATGTCCTGCCGTGTCCCGGGACAGACTGACAAAGTCCCTCTGCCCAGAAATCACTCCGCTCACCGTGTCACGGCGACAACTGCTTGGATATTTTTTGTAAGGCCTTTGAAGTACAAGGAGCCTATGAATAAATGATGAGAACAAGGCCTAATAAAGCTTTTACTCCTGCGTGTTAACAGCGCTGTATTGCAGAGGTTTTGTGTCCTTCTCCCTCCCGTGGCAGCGACACTTTTTAATGAATCTCCATTTGTTTTCCCGGCATGAATATTTCAAACGCCTTCTACGCACTGGATGGCTCCTCGCCTTTAGCGAGGGAAGGCGTGCTCAGGGAGGGCAGCCGGGGTTCTCACCATTCCTGGTGGGGGATAATGGCCTTGGAGACAGAGCTGAGGTAGCAAGAGCCTGACAGGAAGAGGAAAGGGGGAACAAAGGAAGCTGCTCGGAAGAGGCGATTGAAAAGCCTGCCCAAGTCCCAGCTGGGGTTTGTTGGCAGCGCTTCACCACACACACCCCAGCAAAGGGCTTTCTTGCATGATGACCCTCCAATATTCAAGCCACCTCCAGTACAGGACGTTGTCCTGTGCATTGAGATGAAGAAGGCTGGGCGCTTGGCAGGGGCTCGGATACCGCAGGGGTGGGATAAGGAATTAGAGAGCATGTGAGGGAGTAGACAGAAGGTTGAGTGGTTAAGATACTAGCCTTAAACTTCAGAGACTTGGATTCTGTTCCCTGCTTTGCTAGAGACCCCCTGAGCGACCACGGGCAGTCACTTAGGGCCTGTCTATATGGAGCTAGAGGTGTAATTTCCAGCTCATGTAGACATACCAGCGTTAGTTCTGATCAAGCTGGCGTACTAAAAATAGAAGTGTAGCCATGGTGATGGGCTAGTTGCCATCACCATCTTGGATGGGATTGTACTCATTACCCATGCAGCTCAGTTAGAGTGAGTACGTCCACCCAAGCTAGACATTACACCTCTAGCTCTCGTATAGATGGATGCTAAGTCATCATGTGCCTCAGTTTCCCACCTGTAAAAGGGGTGTTGTATGGATAAATACATTAAAATATGCTCAGAGATTTCAGTGATGAGTGCCATATAACTTCCTTAGTACAGGAGAGTCACTGGAGATGTTGCTGCAGAGATGGGACCCCAGCGCCTTCCATGGAGGAGAAGGAAGGTTCCAGCCCACTGTTCCCAGAGCCATGTGTCTGACAGATGTATTTTCACCAATTACTAGAGCAATCTGGGAAATACTACTCCCCTTCAACACACACATTTTTAGTTTTCTTAGAAACTTTTCTCCAGCATTGCAGGGAGGTGGGACCCTAACAGCATCCCAATGCAAGAGGCTCACTAGTATCTGGTTGTGAGTTTCAGTTCGCCTGACCAGTTGAGCATACCCCAACTCACTAATGCCATAATCTGTATCTAAAAGGTGTCACGGAAGGTATCAATAGACAGCTAATACCCTAAGAACATTAATGTTACTGCGTGGTGTATGTATGTATGTATGTGTGTCCTCCTGCCCTAGACAAAGGTTCTGCCATCTTGAAGGCACTTCCAAAGTACATTAAGAGACAATGGAAATGCAGTTTCCATACAAGGTCAATTAAACCATCAGGCAACAAGGGGAGGAGATAACTACTCAGCATCGCAAGAGAGTGATGAGATGGCAGGAAATAGATTGATTTGCTTTTTAGCAAACACCAACGGGGGAAAAAAAACAGCATGAAAATCCCTTCGCCTTCAGACTCCATGTCTCCTTCCTCCCAGCTTGATTGAACTGTACGTTTGGGGGTGGGGCGGGAGGGTTAGCCTCCAGAATAATCCATTTCAAAAGGGTCACTGGACTGCAAAAGAGGTGGGGGAAAGAACCCTGTGTCATGTTTCAAATAAAAAGACAAAGGAACGGAGCACTTTGGCCTTTGTGGGAGATCCTGAGCACAGGAGCCATCTTGCTGGAAGTAGTGTGATAAACTTATTGTGAACCAAGACTGTAGTTTGGTTAAGTTTTAGTCTCTAGAAAGCATTTTTCTCTTTTATTTGCTTGCAACCATTTCTAACTATCTTTTATACTCACTTAAAATCCTCTCTCCCTTGCGATACACTTGTTTTGCTGTCAATCTAAACCAACCCAGTGCTGTGTTTGAAGCAAATTGTTTGCTAACTCCAGTTGAAAGGATAAGCTGGTCTATTTCGGTTATTGGGTTTAATGTGCGGGTGCTGGGTGGTGCTGCCGCCGGCCTGTGATACACGGGATGTCAGACTGAGTGAGCTGGTGGTCCCTTCCGGCCTTAAACTCAATGACTCTGATTCACACAGCTAAATTCCTGAATAGAAAACATGATTTTGCAGCTAATGGATTGGCCCATGACTCAGGAGATCTTGGGACTTGTTTACATGGGGACATCCAGGAAACTAAATTCAAATTAACTAAATGTGTGAATTTAAAATGGATTATTTAAACCACATTAAATCCCTATGGGAACACACGCATTCAGTTATAAAGTGACCTTAATTTGGTTTAGTTTAATTCACTTCCAAATTAAATTAAGCTAAATCGAACTAAGAGCACTTTAATTCTGAACAACAGCATCCACACGGGGATTTAATGAGGTTTAACTAATCCACTTCAGATTTACAATATTAGTTAATTTGTTTTAACTGTCTTGGATCTCCCCATGTAGACAAGCCCTTGATTCAAATCATGGCTTTTCCCTAGACTTTGGCAAGTCATTTATAGGTACATTTGGAGGCAGTGAGGTCTAGTGGATACAGGATGGGAACACAGGAGACCATGTTTCAATACTTGACTCTTTCATTGGTTTGGTGTGTGACCATGGGCAGAGTTGTTATCCCTTGCTGGGCCTCTCTTACCCCGTCTGTGAAATAGACTTGGTGATGCTGGGTGGGGAAGGGTTAGGAATTCTCCTATCCTACAAGAATTTTTGAACATTCAAAAAATCCTGTTCCAACTGGGAATGACAGGTCAAAATCTTGACAAATTTTCATGAATCAAAAGTCAATATTTTTGGAGCAGGTCAAATGATGCAATTTGTTTCAATCCAGTGGCTATAGTGTACTTAGATTTTCAGAAAGCCTTGACAAGGTCCCTCACCAAAGGCTGTTAAGCAAAATAAGCTGCCATGGGAGAAGAGGGAAGGTGCTCTCATGGATTGGTAACTGGTTAAAAGATAGGAAACAAAGGGTAGAAATAAATGGTCAGTTTTCAGAATGGAGAGAGGTAAATAGTGGTGTCCCCCAGGGGTCTGTACTGGGCTCAGTCCTATTCCCACATATTCATAAGTGATCTGGAAAAAGGGTTAAACTGAGGTGGCAAAAATAGAAGATGATGCAAAACTACTCGTGATAGTTAAGTCCCAGGCAGACTGGGAAGAGCTACAAGAGGATCTCTCAAAATTGAGTGACTGGGCAACAAAATGGCAGATGAAATTCAGTGTTGGTAAATGCAAAGTAAAGCGCATTGGAAAACAATCCTAGCCAGTGGCATAGCCAGGTGAAGGGAGTAAAAATTAAAAAGGTGCCAAGAAATTGACAAGGCACCACTTGTGCTCAGTGGGGGAGCGATCGCTGCCCCGCTCCCCCCGGCTACGCTACTGATCCCAGCTATATATATATATAAATGATGAGTCTAAATTAGCTGTTACCACTCAAGAAAGATTTTGGAGTCATTGTGCATAGTTCTCTGTAAACATCCACTCAATTTGCAGCTGCAGTCAAAAAAGTGACCAGAATGTTGGGCATCATTAAGAAAAAGGGATAGATAATAGGACAGAAAATATCATATTGCCTCTATATAAATCTATGGTAGGCCCACATCTTGAATATTGTGTGCAGATGTGGTCGCCCCATCTCACAAAAAGAATTGGAATTGGAAAAGGTTCAGAAAAGGGCAACAAATATGGGATTAAGGGTGTGAAACGGCAGCCATATGAGGAGAGATTAGTAAGACTGGGACTTTTCAACCTGGAAAAGAGACGACTAAGGGGGATATGATAAAGGTCTATACAATCATGACCAGCGTGAAGAAAGAAAATAAGGAAGTTTCAGAGTAGCAGCCGTGTTAGTCTGTATCCACAAAAAGAACAGGAGTACTTGTGGCACCTTAGCGACTAACAAATTTATTTTAGCATGAGCTTTCGTGAGCTACAGCTCACTTCTTTGGATACATAGAATGTCTGTGTGTTCCATTCTATGCATCCGATGAAGTGGGCTGTAGCTCACGAAAGCTCATGCTAAAATAAATTTGTTAGTCTCTAAGGTGCCACAAGTACTCCTGTTCTTTTTAAAATAAGGAAGTGTTATTTACTCCTTCTCATAACACAAGACCTACGAGTCACCAAATGAAATGAATAGCAGCAGGTTTAAAACAAACAAAAAATACTTCACACAATGCAGTCAACCTGTGGAACTCCTTGCCAGAGGATGTTGTGAAGGCCAAGACTAACAGGATTCAAAAAAGAACTAGATTAAGTTCATGGAGAATAGGTCCATCAATGGCTGTTAGCCAGGATGGGCAGGGATGGTGTCCCTAGCCTCTGTTTGCCAGAAGCTGGGAATGAGTGACAGGGGATGGATCACTTGATGGTTACCTGTTCTGTTCATTCCCTCTGAAGCACCTGGCACAGGCCACTGTTGGAAGACAGGACACTGGGCTAGATGGACCTTTGGTCTGACCCAATATGGCCATTCTTATGTTCTTAATAATTTCACACCATTTCATTTCAATGTTGACCTTTTATTAAAAAAAAAGCCCGCCAAAAATTTTAACGATCAGTTAATGTACATTTTGAAAACAAACATTCTTTTGGAACAAAAACAATGAATATTTTCATTCTAAAAATGTGAATATGGATGTTTTAACAATTACAAAATCTTCTCCCCCCCCCAAACAAAATAAAATTTCCAAACAGGAAATTCATCAAAACCGACCCTTTTCTGCAAATAGTTTCCATTTTCTCAAATCCACATTTTCCACCTAAATTAAAAAAAAAAAAATCCTGGCCAGCAGAGCTTGACTAATGCAGAGCTTCTTCCTAACTTGATTTGAGCTCTGGGAATGAGAAGAACCCTCCTAGGTGTTCCTATCATTTACCTCTCCACGTGCTTTAGTTTCCTACCTGTCAAATGGGAAGAACAACTCCTCCTCAAATAAGGAGTGTGAGGATCAATGCTTTAAAAGTCTGTGGAGCAGGGGATCGAGCAGAGATAATTGTGGATAGCAAAGATCCCACCGGACTCTTTTTGCAAGAGTTGAGGCTAAATTCTAACCTGGGCTCTGCCAACCCAGAAAGAAACCATCCCCCAGACAACACTCCTGGGCCCGTTCTTTTGAAAAGGCCACATCTCCTCAGCAATGCTCTTTGGAAAGGCAACAGCTGCCCAGTGCAACGTCTCCCAGGCAATGCTCTCTGAGGAGGTGAAACAGCTGCTTTGATTATAGGAAAACAGCGAGCAGCACAGCATGGTAATAGTGACACGGCCCAGCCCACAGACCAGCATCTAAAGGCTTTGTGGCCTTAACTCATGCACAGAAATGTTTTTGGTTTTTTTCCCTCAGAAGGGATGATTTGAGTCTCCATGGTTCTATCCTGCATCTCGCTTTGTTTTGGAAACATGAAGGAGTGAAATCCTGCTCCAACTGAACTCAATGGCAAACACGGACCCCCAGCTAGGATTTCACCCAAAGTGAATAAACAGACTTTTAGGGCTCAAACAATGACACAGAGAAGGCCTGGAGAAGAAAACGGCCCCAAGAAACTAATCGTACTGAGAAGGAAAGGACTGCTGGGATAGATCATTAGCTGGTGCGAATCAACCCAGCTCCACTAAAGGCAATGGATTTACATCAGCAGCGGATCATGCAAAGGGGTGATGGTGAACAGAGAGGGGTTTCTCTCGGGGGGTTGAGTGCAGATCACTACGGACACCATCAGACAGCGCAAGGAAGGGAAGTTAAAGTGCTGCATAAAGGATGTGGCTCATTTGAAGAAATCTAAACCCAGCTGGGAAAAGCTCCGACTGTGAAGAAATGGGTAAATAATTCCTAGGAACCAGGCATCTCCAGCTGCGCGGCGCTTTGCTTTCCTATTGCTCATACTCCCAGCTTCCCCACCACTGAGCAGGAAGATGCTCTCTCCTCCCGCCTTGCACACATCTAGCATGGGGGGTGGGGGTAATTATTCCTCTGTAGCACTTCACGTGGGTGTCTTACATTCAGTTTAAAGACAAACAAATCCAGACAAATACAGCTGAGCCAAACTGCGGACTGACTAAACCCGCACGCACAGAACCGGGCATGCAGTCACGCTTTTCCCCACCCGGTGCTCAATCGGTGCCCTGTATCCGAGCGCCCCTTGGCATGGGGAAAAGCAGCGATCAGGGACTGGTGTAGGGGTGCGGCTTTAAATCAGCTGGGTACCCCTGTGCGCCAGGGGGAATTCTTCGCTGAGCAATGGGGCTGAAATATCAACAAGAATCCAGCCCACAATCTCATGTGCATGGGCGACTGCCACTGTCTTAGCCGACGCTTAGGGGTCTTCAGAACTAGGAGCCTACATCTCTAAAGCTTGAGCTAGCGAGTCAGACTCCGGCGCTTAGAGCTGTAATGGACAGACATTGTCTAAGTGGGGGCATTGCCAGCAGATCGAGGAATGTGATGATTCCCCTCTATTCAACATTGGTGAGGCCTCATTTGGAGTACTGTGTCCAGTTTTGGGCCCCACACTACAAGAAGGATGTGGAAAAATTGGAAAGAGTCCAGCCGAGGGCAACAAAAATGATTAGGGGTCTGGAGCACATGACTTATGAGGAGAGGCTGAGGGAACTGGGATTGTTTAGTCTGCAGAAGAGAAGAATAATGAGAGGGGATTTGATAGCTGCTTTCAACTACCTGAAGGGGGGTTCCAAAGAGGATGGAGCTCGGCTGTTCTCAGTGGTACCAGATGACAGAACAAGGAGCAATGGTCTCAAGTTGCAGCAGGGGAGGTTCAGGTTGGATATTGTGAAAAAGTTTTCCACTAGGAGGGTGGTGAAGCACTAGAATGGGTTCCCTAGGGAGATGATGGAATCTCCTTCCTTGGAAGTTTTTAACGTCAGGCTTGATAAAGCCCTGGCTGGGATGATTTAGTTGGGGTTGGTCCTGCTTTGAGCAGGGGGTTGGACTAGATGGCCTCCTGAGGTCTCTTCCAACCCTGATATTCTATGCTCTGTGGACTGGGTCCAGAGGGGCACATGTAACACTCCAAGCACAGTGGGTTATACATGCACACACTTTGGCATTGCTCTGATTCACGTAAAAGCTCATCTTCCATCAGAGGCCGTGCAGATCCACAGATTGGAAGTGTGGTCTATTTAGCTAAAATAATAATAATAAAATATATATATATAAATGGAGATATACCAATCTCCTAGAACTGGAAGGGACCTCGAAAGGTCATTGAGTCCAGCCCCCTGCCTTCACTAGCAGGACCAAATTTTGCCCCAGATCCCTAAGTGGCCTCCTCAAGGATTGAACTCACAACCCTAGGTTTAGCAGGCCAATGCTCAAACCACTGAGCTATCCCTCCCCCTATGCATCTTTCCTCCCTCTTCCACATCTTTTAAATCTCTAAGAACGCTTCTCTCCACAGAAAGAGACAGGTAACTTGAGAGGCAAAGTGCACATAGCAGTGTTGTAAAGGTGTCAAACGCACTGTGCTTTCCCATGCAAACTTAACTTTTGTTCTTTCTTGATTTATGGTTTCCCTCAGCCACGCAGCATTAGGACTGGGTAGGAAGCAGTGTTCCTATCCCAAGAGAATTTTTGAGATTTTGCAAAAAAAGTTTTCCTCATCCCAAGTTGGGACAAAAAGTTGAAATCTTGAAAAATTTTGCAAATCAACAAACCAAATATATTTGGTTTCAATTTCATTTTGAAACATTCCATTTCAATAACTTCAAAATGTTTTGTTTCAATTTTGGCCATTTAAAAAGTATACGTTTAGTTAAATTTCAAAACAAAAAGTTGTTTTCAACCAAAAAATCCCAAACCTACCATTTGGAAAATTTCAGAATAGGACATTTGCACAATTTCAAAACTTTTTTCAACATTTGTCCAAGTCAGGAGAATTGTCAAAAGCAACCCTTCCCTAGGGAAAGTTTTGGTTTCAACAAATTGCCATTTTTTGGGAAAATACATTTTGTGGAAAAGGCTTCCCCAACAGCCCTACGCAGAATGAAATTTCCTGGTTGCTTTTTCTGTTTTTAGAAGACATCCTAGGAAGGGAAGATGAGCAAAGGGCAATGCCATCTGGTCCCCCACCACTGCACAGCATGTGATATTTACACAACATGAATCCTCGGTCACTTTGGGCAGCAATCATTTGGATTAACACCTTTTAAATTGTTCCCACTTATCAATACCTCACTAAAGGGACCTTCACAGCATGGTCCTTCACCCCAGTTTTGCCCTGACGTGCGGATCTGTTCTGCACAGAGACTTGCTCCGTGTGAAAAACCATGTTAGACTGCGTTTTCCCCCCTCACTTGCTACGGCTCCGTCTCTTGACACTAATGCGTTTTTGACACATTTTATCCCACATTTTTGTGACTGCAGCTTCATCCATTAATCGAATATTAAATTTTAATGAAACACGTATAAATAGAACCTTAATTTCTGTTTTGGACCTGTTCCCGTCCCTCGCTCTCCTGCCTGGCCCTCCCAGACTCTCACCACCTCTTTTGTTTGCACTCGGGGATTCTGAGAGGCACCCCAAGGCCCATCTTTCAAAGTGGGCACATGTAGCTGCACCATCTGAGCAGCAGGCCAGGAATCAGATTATGCCTGATGCTACAAACTGCTCACTGCTGTACGCCCATGCTGCAGGCGGGATTAGCCTGCACCAGCTGTTTGACTACCCCGTGGATGACAGCCTGTTGCAGAGGCTCCACCCAACTGCACTGGACGGCGAGTTGTATTATGTCCCAGCAACACACTGGTTCTGGAAATGCAGGCAGCCAATGGTCCCTTTCCCCCCCTCACTCCACTGCCTTGACATGCAGCAGGGCTGGTGGCTGAGCCCGAAGGGTGATGTTTACACACGTCCATGCAAAGTCCCCACTCAACGGGCTTTGAAGTGGAACTGCGGAGGGCTAGGAGAGGACAGGGGGCAGAGAGGCTTGTCAGGCCCTTCACAGCTGCTACACCAGCTGCATGTAGGATCCACAGCCTATGCAGGGATCTGTGTAACTGCATCCCAGTGGATATGTCCATAAACCTCCTCTCCATGGCAGCTTGTTCCCAAGGTGGTACAGGAGTCAGCTCTCCTGGGAACAGGAAGCCTTAGTGTGTGTCTGCTCCATGCACCCCTGTGAAGAGAAACTGCCCTTACTTCACCGCATGGGGGCTTCCCACGGCTTTTGTGCTGCTGGATGAATGTCACCCAAAGGGAGTGTCGGGCGTGGCTCACAAGCATGAGTGCCAGCCTCAGGGCAGACAGTTAGGAACCAGGGCACATGACCCCACACAGGTTGTGAGCTCCACACTTAGATTGCACCAGCCAAGTATCTAGTGTAAACTCCTCAAGCACTATTACAGCCTTACCATGGAATCCCAGCCAGTGCCTTGGTCACCCCGGTCTGTCTTCCCACTCGGGCAAGCTGGACTTAGTGATAGATGGTCACTTACACCAAACATCACAACAATATTCAAGTTATTCTCAATCCCAAAAGACCAATCATTTTAAGGCAAGTCAGTTGCACTCCAGATCTCTCACCAAAGACAACACTTGTAGCCAGTCCTATATTAAACTAATTGAAGGTTTATTAAGAACATAAGAATGGGACCATACTGGGTCAGAACAAAGGTCCATCTAGCCCAGTATCCTGTCTCCCAACAGTGGCCAGTGCCAGGTGCCCCAGAGGGAATGAACAGACCAGGGGATCATCAAGTGATGCATCCCGTCACCCATTCCCAGCTTCTGGCAAACATCCCTGCTCATCCTGGCTAATAACCATTGATGGACCTATTCTCCATGAACTTATCTAACCCTTTTTTGAATCCTGTTAGTCTTGGCCTTCACAACATCCTCTGGCAAGGAGTTCCACAGGTTGACTGCATTGTGTGAAATACTTTTTTGTTTGTTTTAAACCTGCTGCTATTCACTTCATTTGGTGACCTGTAGTTCTTGTGTTATGAGAAGGAGTAAATAACACTTCCTTATTTACTTTCTCTACACCCGTCTTGATTTTATAGACCACTATCATATCCCCCCTTAGTCCCCTCTTTTCCAAGCTGAAAAGTCCCAGTCTTATGTCTCCGCATGTGGCAGCTGTTCCATATCCCAGTCATATTTGCTGCCCTTTTCTGAACCTTTTCCAATTCCAATCTATCTTTTTTGAGATGTGGGGGACCACATCTGCACACAGTATTCAAGATGTAGGCGTACCATGGATTTATATAGAGGCAATATGATATTTTCAGTCCTATTATCTATCCCTTTCTTAATGATGCCCAACATTCTCTTTGCTTTTTTGACTGTTGCTGCACAATGAGTGGATGTTTTCAGAGAACTATCCACAATGACTCAGATCTCTTGAATGGTAACAGCTAATTTAGACCCCATCAATGTATATGTAGTTGGGATTATGTTTTCCAATGTGCATTACTTTGCATTTATCAACATTGAATTTCATCTGCCATTTTGTTGCCCAGTCACCTAGTTTTGTGAGATCCCTTTGTAGCTCTTCACAGTCTGCTTTGGTCTTAACTATCTTGAGTAGTTTTGTATCATCTGCAGATTTTGCCACCTCACTGTTTACCCCTTTTTCCAGATCATTTATGAATATGCGGAATAGGACTGGGCCCAGTACAGACCCCTGGGGGACGCCACATTTACCTCTCTCCATTCTGAAAATGGACCATTTATTCCTACCCTTTGTTTCCTAGCTTTTAACCAGTTACCAATCCATGAGAGAACCTTCCCTCTTATCCCATGACAGCTTCCTTTGCTTAAGAAGCTTTGATGAGGGTCCTTATCAAATGCTTTCTGAAAATCTCAGTACACTAGATCCACTGGATCCCCCTTGTACACATGCTTGTTGACTCCCTCAAAGCATTCTAGTAGATTGGTGAGGCATGATTTCCCTTTACAAAACCCACATTGACTCTTCCCCAAGAAATTATGTTCTTTACTATAGTTTGAACCAGTTTGCCTGGTACTGAAGTCAGGCTTACTAGTCTGTAATTGCCAAGACCAACACTGGGGTCTTTTAAAGAAATTGGCATCACATTAGCTATCCTTCAGTCATCTGGTACAGAAGCTTATTTAAATGATAGGTTACTAACTAGTTAGTAGTTCTGCAATTTCACATTTGAGTTCCTTCAGAACTCTTGGGTGAATCCCATCTGGTCCTGGTGATTTATTACTGTTGAATTTATCAATTTGTTACAAAATCTCCTCTAATGACACTCAATCTGGGACTGTTCCTCAGATTTGCCACCTAAAAAGAACGGCTTAGGTTTGGGAATCTCCCTGATATCCTCAGCCATGAAGACTGATGCAAAGAATTCATTTAGTGTTTCTGCAATGGCCTTATCCTTGAGTGCTCCTTCAGCCTCTCGATCATCCAGTGGTCTGAGTGGTTGTTTAGCAGGCTTCCTGATGTACTTAAATAATTTTTTTCTGTTGCTTTGAGTCTTTGCAAGTTGCTCTTCAAATTCTCTTTTCGCCTTCCTAATTATATTTTTACACTTCACTTGCCAGAGTTTATGCTCCTTTCAATTTTCCTCAACAGGATTTAAACTTCCACTTTTTTAAAGGATGCCTTTTTGCCTCTAACTGCTTTTTACTTTGTTGTTTATCCACAGTAGCACTTTTTTGGTCCTCTATGTTTTTTAATTTGTATTATACATTTAATTTGAGTCTCTATTATGGTGTCTTTAAAAAGTTTCCATGCAGCTTGCAGGGATTTCACTTTAGGTGCTGTCCCTTTTAATTTCTGTTTCACTAAATTCCTCATTTTTGTGTAGTTCCCCTCTCTGGAATTAAATGCTACGGCAGTGGGCTGGTGTGGTGTCCACCCCACCCCACAAGGATGTTAAACTTTATGATGTTAGAGTCACTGTTACCAGACAGTTCAGCTATATTCACCTCATGGACCAGATCCTGTCCTCTACTTCGGACTAAATTGAGACTTGCCTCTCTTTTTATGGGTTCCAGGACTAGCTGCCCCAAGAAGAAGTCATTTAAAGTGTCAAGGAACTTTGTCTCTGCATTCTGTCCTGAAGAGACATGTACTCAGTCACTATGGGGATAGCTGAAATCCCACCTTATTACTGAGTTTGTATTTTTATAACCTCTCTCACCCCCCTGAGCATTTCACAGTCACTGGTCACTATGTCACAGCACCCACTCACTGCAAATGGCACCCCCTGCTGGCTGCCCTGGGGGATTAGCTCTGCCAGCTTGCACTCTCCCTTCAGTGTTTTCTTCCCCTGATCTCTCTCGCTCTGCTGTCCAGCTCACTCCCAGGCCTGCAGCTTCCTCTCTGGGGCTTAGCCCTGCAGCAAAATCACTAAAATCCTCCCCTTCCAGGGAATTCGCAGCCTTTCCAGACCTGCTGTCTGGCTGATGCTGCTAATGCCCTGGCTACTCCCCAGTGGCTGGTAGGGGACTCCAGGCCTGCCCTCTGCATTGGGGTGCAGCCCAGAGACCCTGTAAGAAGCAGCCACAGTCCTAGCGCTTGCTGCTGTTTCCCTGGGCTTCTTCCTACATAGCCAGCTGCCCCCTGCCCCCAGGTTTGCCAGCCTTCAACTCCCTCCACTCGCAGAGTGACTGCAGCCTATTTCCCCTCAGCCTTTCCAGCAGCAAACCCCTAAACACACCTCCCTCATCCCAGTCAGAGAATGTCCTGCTTCAGCAGCAGAAGCCCCTACTAGCAGCCAACTACCTGGCTTTATACAAGCCCTGCCCCTTCCTGCACAGGTGAGTCTGTTCCTAATCAGCTGCCTCCAGCCTAACGCTCCCCCTGTTTGCAGCCATCTGAATCAGCAGTGGGCAACCAGTGGCCTGTGAGCCATGCTGCTTATTAGCTAATTGGGCCCTCCTGGCCTAATTCAGCTTTTGCTGGGCTGGTGCGGGGAGCTCACCCCATCACAAACCAGGAAAGAGAAATACCAGAGTGATTTACAAGGTGAAAGCAGCCAGACATACCTGAGTTACGGACTTGGGCTCCAAAAGGTAACAGTAGCTGCTGTATATGCAAGCTCTATATATGCTTTAGGGCTAATCCAAACTAAGCAGCGTTAACAGACGTACAAAGATCACTTTTCACAGAAACAAACTTACTCGCTAGCAAGTCTTAAAAAAGAAAGAAACAAGCAAGCAAAAGAAACAACAAAAAGATAAGAACACGCAAAGCACATTATTTGTTTCTATTCTGTTTAGGTCCCGCAAAGCGTAGAGACAACTGTACATTGTTTTTATTATTGAGTCTGCAATAAACCCCACATCAATAAATTATAATGACTTGGACGTGTATATGTGCATATTTATGTGTTTTTCCTAAAGTTAATTAAGTATTTTAGGAAAAATGTTCCGAGTGGCCACCAGCAAGGGTTGGTGGCTGCACTCTGAGGCCACCAAAAACTTTCTTGTGAGACCCCCTGGTTTAGCGACCCCTCGCTTATGCTTACAAATATTGCCCTCTCCAAATCCCAAGCATCATAGTGATGATAATTTCTCTTTAATGGGCATTTTTATTCCCTTCCCCCAGCTTTCAAGCTGTGATGGGACGAGGTCTTGTGCATAACCCTCTTCATGGGTTTGTGTGCGGGGGAAATCAACAATGTCTTTTGTCCCCGGATGTTCCACAATGGTTTGTGTGGTGTCTTTAGGCTTCTTTTGCTGGGGAGGAGAGGAAACCTCTTGTGGTAAACTAGTATTTCACACTTGCTGATGCTTCTCTCCTGACTGTGGGGTTTCACAGTTATAGCAAACGCTTTCCTAGTTGCAGAGCAAACACTTAAATATCGCCTTACAACATGGGATACGGCTCGATTAATGCAGGCAGCATCCGACAAGCATTTCAGAAAGTCTAAACACTAAACAGATTCTTATAACTCTAATGTCGGTTTTAACAACACTAACACACAGGCGAGCCGGACTGGTTTCCAGCTACGCTCAGCGAGGCTCAGGGACCTTGGCGTGAGCTGGCACCTGGTCTGCCAGCCTCACAGTGTCTCCAGTACAAATGCTACAGTGGCACATGCTACCTCTAGGGATTTTACTTCCTTTACTCTTAACTTTAGGGCCTTTTCGCCTCACCTTCTCATTGTATTGCAATCTGCCTTCCATACGGATCAGAGCTCAGTTGCTGACTTGTGTTAGCAACTCGTCCTCTGACCGCATGGTGGATTCCTCACTCAGTAAGACACATGTTGTGACAGCCTCTTGCTCCCACTGTAGTGATGTAGGCAGGAATTCTGCATTTTAAACACAGGGCCAACCTGGCAGAAGCAGGCCAGCCGCCCGCGTGCTGCAGGCTGGCGAGACGTGAGATGAGAGTGTGGAGGTGGGGGGCGTGGCTCCAGTGTTTATCTTTGTGTTGCAATCGGGGAGGCCATCATGAAAAGTCTGCTTCAGACCTGAGAAGCGGGGCAATGTCTATCGCTGGTGTTTGGTCTGTGGCTGCTGTTAGTTATTTAGAAAAGCATTGTCACCTGCCACTTCCCCAGTGCATGATTAGCCAACAGAGCATGCAGTTGTTCATTTTCCATTACACACACACACACACACGTGTTATATAGACACACACAAATGGAGTCCTCCAGTGGTCTCAGGAGAAGGCTGGCAAGCAGCAGGCCCTGAGGGTGTAGGACAATCCGCCACTTATACTATATTTTATTAGCACTAACGAAGAAGGTGACTATCATGGGGAAGCTGAGGCACAGCTAGCTTTTCAGAGCTTGTCTGTCTCTAGGGCCAACTGGGGAACCCAGGAACATACCAGATCAGACCCGAGGTGCATACAGTCCAACAGAGGAAGATGCAAAAACCTCCCTACTGAGCATTTATGGGATCCCTGCCCAGATTGGAAGTTTCTTCCTGATCCTTGGAAGCTGGTTTAGCCCTGAAGCATGAGGGTTTAGATCCTTTTCAAAACTCTGGTTTATGTATTTTAATAATCATGACTATTATAACTTCAAATATTCTTGCTATCTCCATAAATGTCCAACCCAATATTGAACCCTGCTAAGCTGTTGGCCTTATTGATAGCTTGCTGCAATGAATTCCACAGGTTAACTGTGTATTGTGTGGGGAAAAAAATCCTTTTAGCTGTTTTAAATATATTACCCTCTGAATTTCATTGCATGGCCCTTGTTCTTGTACTATACTTAAGGGTCATTATTTTGTATCCTTGTTTCATAGCCTCTGTTATCCGTCTCCTCTCTAAGGTAAACGGCCTGATTTCTTTTCACATGGAAGTTTTTTTCCAGGCCTCTATATCTTCCCATTGCCCAGCTCCAAATCTTCTCTATTTCTGATATATCTGAGACAGGGTTACCAAAGCTGAGCCCACTAGTCCAACGCCCCCATTGACTTACAGTGCAGCACTATGACATTTCCCGCGTCCCTTTCGTTCTGCATCCTAACGTTTTGTTTGCTTGTTTGACGGCTGCTGCACACCGAGCAGAGGCCTTCATTGAGCTGGCCACAATGATCCCCAAGTCTTTTCTTGAGTTGATTTAGAGCCATGGAAGGTGTCTGAGAAGTTTTTTTCATAGATTCATAGGGTTGGAAGGGACCTCAAGAGATCATCTATTCCAACCCCCTGCTCAAAGCAGAACCAATCCCCAAATGGTCCCCTCAAGGACTGAACTCACAACCCTGGGTTTAGCAGGCCAATGCTCAAACCACTGAGCTGTCCCTCCCCCCAAAGTTCAGGTGGGACCCTCCAATGTGCATTATTTTGCATTTGCCTTCACTTGCCATCTTATTGCCAGTCACTGCAAGCTCTGGCCCATCAAGATTTTGTGGAAAGTGCTCTTTCAGGGACTCAAAAAAATAAATAAAAGAAAAAAAAGAACCAAAAAAAAACCACATGAGCAACAAAATTTCTGTGAACTTTAGGAAACTTTTTTTCACCATTTTCACGCACCCCAGCACACACACACACACAGTCAGAGGAGAACTTTCCGCACAGGAACACTCACACACCCCCCTGTACACACAGAAGGGCAGTACCGCCCCCCACATCCCCGAACATTTGAAAATCATGAGCCAGCCTCCCCAAAAAACATTAGAGTGGCTTTAAAATAACAAGGTTTTTCAAAATAAATAAGTAAACGAAGGGTTCTTTTTATTCGCCCTCTGGTCACACTCAGTGTGGCCTTTCGGTCACACTCAGGTCATGTTTGCAAGCTTCTCTCTGCAATCGCCAGGGCTAGAAACTTACTTTGTATTTTAAACGAAAGCTGAGATTCTCCCCTAATCACGAGACACTGGGAGAGGGGGTGTCAGGAGTCTACCCTCACTTGAAACTGGGCGGTTTCAAAGTGAGGACCCGCATGTCTTCCCCCCACCCCAAAATCCTAGGGTAGGTCTCCTTCAGGCTGCCACCACTCGGTCGATTACGTGGGCCGAGACACCCCTATATTCCCCCTCCCACTCCCCTTTCCAGAGACGTTCCCTGGGGAAATACAGATCCACTCATCGGAGGGAAACCTCCCCCCCTCTCTCTCTCCTAGCCACTGGAAAGAGATACCTGATTCAACTGTTTGAATCAAACCCAGGAGGAACTATCTCCCCCCTCCCTTCTCTGCCCGGAGATAAGCCTGTCTCACCACCGAGAGAGTGTCTTCGCCCCTCCCCCTATCCACAGTAGAAGGGATTTAATCAAGTCTTTATAGAAAGAATTTATTAAAAGGAAAACAAGAAAATACAGAATCTCTATGAGCCCAAGCTGGACACTCATAGGGTATAACCTTGCTAAGTTTGGAGAGAATCCTCTCCCTTTCTCAGTACACAAAACAGCAGAATAAGAATAATCAATAACAAACACACAGAATTGCAAGCATAGGATTATTAGGTGAGGACACAACGTATCTTTCTAATACTCACTATCTTGACTAGAAGAAATTAGTTCAGAAAGGTGGAAACTTGTAGACTTGATTAAAACATCTGGACCCTTGTAACTCCAGACGGCTAAAGACAAAGACCCCCCCAAACAGAGGGAAAAGTTCCCTCCTAGGAGTTTCAAATTCTCTTCCCTGATTGGTCCTCAGGTCAGATGCCCACCAGGTACTATGCTTTAACCCTTTACTAACTATTCATGACACGCCCCCCAAATCGTCACAGTGGGATCCACTGGCGGCGATTTCCTCCTAGAACTGTAAAACACCCAGAGTAATAAAACACATGCACTATTACATCGACTACTAAGCATGAAAACATATTAAGAACAGTTTTTAGCCACTTGATTCTGGGAAACTTTCACGAGAGAGTGCATCAGCAACTTTGTTGGAAGCTCCTGAAATGTGTTGAATGTCAAAGTCAAAGTCTTGGAGAGCTAAGCTCCAGCGGAGAAGTTTCTTGTTGTTTCCCTTGTTGGTGTGAAGCCACTTTAGCGCAGCATGGTCAGTTTGTAGCTGGAAGTGCCGGCCCCAAACGTATGGGCGTAGCTTTTCCAAGGCATACACAATGGCGTAACATTCTTTTTCACTGATGGACCAGTGGCTTTCCCTCTCAGACAGTTTCTTGCTGAGAAACACGACAGGATGGAAGCTGTGATCCGGTCCTTCCTGCATTAGTACCGCTCCTACCCCACGTTCAGATGCATCGGTGGTAACTAGGAAGGGTTTGTCAAAGTCTGGGGCCCTTAATACAGGGTCCGACATGAGCATCGCCTTAAGCTGGGTAAAGGCTTTCTGACACTCATCAGTCCACTTAACTGCATTTGGCTGGGTTTTCCTGGTCAGATCAGTTAGTGGGGCAGCGATTTGGCTGTAGTGTGGTACAAATCGCCTGTAATATCCGGCCAAACCTAAGAAGGATTGGACCTGTTTCTTTGACCTTGGGACAGGCCACTGTTGGATAGCCTCCACCTTGGCCTGTAGGGGGTTGATGGTTCCTTGACCCACCTGGTGTCCTAGGTAAGTCACTCTGTTGTGGCCTATTTGACACTTTTTGGCCTTAACAGTTAGTCCTGCCTGCCTGATGCGCTCTAAAACCATTTTCAAATGTTCTAGGTGTTCGGGCCATGAATCAGAAAAAATGGCCACATCATCGAGGTATGCAACTGCACAGTCTTCCAATCCTGCTAGTAGACCATCCACCAGCCTTTGGAAGGTGGCAGGTGCATTCCGCAGTCCGAACGGAAGCACAGTAAACTCATACACCCCTGCATGGGTGATGAAGGCAGATTTTTCCCTGGCGGGTTCATCTAGTGGTACCTGCCAGTATCCCTTGGTTAAATCAATGGTAGAGATGAACTGGGCACGTCCCAACTTTTCCAATAGCTCATCAGTGCGTGGCATTGGATAGTTGTCTGGACGAGTTACAGCATTTAGCTTACGGTAGTCCACACAAAAGCGTATTTCCCCATCTGGTTTGGGAACCAGAACCACTGGAGATGCCCATGCACTGGTAGAAGGGCGGATGATACCCATCTCCAACATGTTGTCAATCTCCTGTTTAATAGCAACTTTGGCATGAGGTGACACCCGGTAGGGTGGTGTTCTAATCGGGTGAGCATTACCTGTGTCAATGGAGTGGTAGGTTTGCTCAGTCCGTCCTGGGATGGCTGAGAACAAGGGGTCGAAGTCAGTGCACAGTCCCTTGATCTGTTGCCGCTGTAGACGTTGTAGGGTTGTGGAGAGGGTCACCTCTTCCACACCACCATTTCTTTTACCTTCGTAGTAGACACCTTCAGGCCACTCGGTGTCATCTCCTTCCTGAACTGTAAAGTGACAGACCTGTAATTCTCTGGGATAAAAGGGCTTTAGAGAGTTAACATGAAACACTTTAGGCTTTAAAGAGGAATCAGGGAATGTTATGAGGTAGTTAACAGCTCCCAGGCGCTCCTGGACCATGTATGGTCCTTCCCAGGACGCCTCCATCTTATGGGCCTGTTGCGCCTTCAAGACCATGACCTGGTCTCCTACCTTGAAGGACCGCTCCTTGGCATGTCGATCATACCAGACCTTTTGCTCCGCTTGAGCATCTCTTAAGTTCTCTCGAGCAAGGGCCCAAGAGTCTCGGAGGGTGTTTTGAAGGTTGCTTACAAAGTCCAGAATGTTAGTCCCTGGAGGAGGTGTAAACCCCTCCCATTGCTGCTTTACCAGCTGTAATGGCCCCTTAACCTCATGGCCATACACCAGCTCGAATGGTGAGAATCCTAAACTGGGATGTGGAACAGCCCTGTAGGCAACCAGCAACTGTTGTAACACTAGATCCCAATTATTGGAGTGTTCATTGACGAATTTGCGGATCATGGCCCCCAAAGTTCCATTGAACCTTTCCACTAGGCCATTAGTTTGGTGATGGTACGGGGTGGCAACCAAGTGATGCACCCCATGAGTTTCCCACAGGTCTTTCATGGTCCCTGATAGGAAGTTTGTTCCCGAATCTGTAAGAATTTCAGAGGGCCAACCCACCCTGGTAAAAATGTCAGTTAAGGCCTGGCACACAGTGTTAGCCCTGGTGTTGCCTAGAGCTACTGCTTCCGGCCATCTGGTAGCAAAGTCCACAAAAGTCAGTATGTACTGCTTTCCTCTGGGGGTCTTCTTTGGGAAAGGACCCATAATATCCACAGCTACTCGCTGAAATGGGACCTCCATTATGGGAAGTGGTTGGAGAGGGGCCTTGATCTGGTCTTGGGGTTTTCCTACCGTTTGGCATACCTTACAAGACCGGACGTAAGTGGTTACCGCCTTGCCCATCCCCTCCCAGTCAAAGGACCTTCCCAACCTGTCTTTGCTTCGTTTCACCCCAGAATGGCCACTAGGGTGATCATGGGCTAAGCTTAAGAGCTTTTCCCGGTACTTGGTCGGAACGAGCAACCGTTTTTGAGGATGCCAGCCCTCCTGGTGTCCACCAGAAAGAAATTCCTTGTATAACAGTCCTTTCTCCACAACGAACCGGGATCAGGTAGTAGAGCTGAGAGGCGGTGGGTTGCTGCGTGCCGCCGCCCATGCTTTCTTGAGGCTGTCATCAGCTTCCTGCTCTTTCTGGAACTGTTCCCTTGAGGCGGGAGACACCAGTTCCTCTGGAAGCGATGTAGGTGATGAGGTTGTTTCCGTTGACTGTGGACCGCTCCCCGCTGGTGCACAAAGTGTCATTTCAGGCTCCGGCTGAGCCTCTTGGGTAGGGTTGTTTGCTGCTTCTGCCAGTTCAGGCCCGTTGGCGCCCTCTGGCGGTGGAGTTGCAAGCGCTGGCGCCGGTGCTGGCGCTGGTTGCTCTTCCAGTTCCGGTCCTGGGACTGGATGTACTATGGCTGCTGTAGGTGTTGGCCTGGGATCCGGTTCCACCACCTCTGTCTGGGTCTCTGGTAATACAGACGGGGTCTCGGTGGATGGCTCAGGAACAGGGATGGGTCCGGCAGCTCGTCTGGCTTGGCTGCGTGTAACCACTCCCTCTGTTTTTTGCTGTTCAATGTGTCGGGCCAAGTCGTTCCCCAGTAGCATGGGAATCGGATGGTTGTCATAGACAGCAAAAGTCCACTTCCCTGACCAGCCCTTGTACTGGACAGGTAAACGCACAGTAGGTAATGTTACAGGTTTTGACATGAAGGGTCGAATTGTCACTTTGGTTTTCTGGTTGATGAATTTGGGGTCCACGAAGGTTCGGTGGATAGCTGACACATGTGCTGCAGTGTCTCTCCATGCGATGATCTCCTTTTCGTCCACTCTCAAAGTTTCCCTATGTTCTAAGGGTATTTGAGATACATCTATGTCCGGCTTTCCTTGGTGTGAAGGTGCAAGGAGTTGCACTCGGTTTAGGTTCTTTGGGCATTTGGCTTTGATATGCCCCAATTCATTGCATTGAAAACATCGCCCAGTTGATGGGTCACCGGTTTGTGTTGGTCTACTGGCGACTGGTGAGGTAGAAGAAGAGGTAGAGTGTGACTGTCCGTGGGTTGTAGGTGTGGGTTTGATTGGTCCGCGACGGTAGGGTTTAGTGTCGGTGTGTACCCTGTTGGATTCGCTCCCCTTGGCAGTAGCTTTCGTGTTGTCTACCGATGCCATCCATCTGGCTCCAATCTCTCCTGCCTCAGTGAGAGTTTTTGGTTTACCATCTTGGATGTAGCGTCTAATGTTCTCAGGAACACCATCTAGGAACTGTTCCATCAATATCAGGAGGTGTAGGTCGTCTAGCTCCTTAACCTTGGATCCTGATATCCAGGAGAAATAGTGTTTTTCCAGGTAAGCAGCGTGCTCTGGAAATGACATCTCTGGTTTCCATTTCTGGGCTCTGAAACGCTGACGGGCGTGATCAGGGGTGATGCCCATTCTGAGTCTGGCCTTGGTTAGGAACAGTGGAAAGTCGTCCATCAGGTCTCTAGGCATTTCAGCTGCCACCAGGGATAATTGTCCGCTGAGCTGTGACCTCAGCTCCAGCATGTATTGATCTTTAGGAAGATGGTATCCAATACAGGCCCTCTCAAAGTTTTCTAAAAAGGCCTCAACATCATCCCCGGCCCTGTAGGCGGGAAATTTTCTCCGAGAAGGTTGGTCATTAGGTTGAAGAGGGGTTGGATTGGGTGGCGTTTGCTGTTTAGTTTTTTCTAATTCCAGAGCCTGTCTCTGGATTTCCAGTTCTTTGTCTTTTAACTCTAATTGTCTTCTGTGCTCAGCCTCTTTGGCTTGTATTATCTCCATTTCTCTCTTGTGATCAGCCTGTTTGGCTTTTTCTTTCATTTCAATCTCCTTGAGTTTTAATTGTAATTCCATGTCTTGTAATTGCAGTTCTTTGTGTCTTGTTTCCAGTTTAGATGCGGCCTTGGCACTCATTGTGTCTGTGTCCTGGCGCTGGCCACACCCCTCTGCAGTCCGTGAACTGTTTGTGGTGTTTGACAGTCCCTAACCCTGGCTATGATAACTTGAGTACAGAAAGATAAAGCAATCCTCTGTATAGCAAACTGTGGTTTGTGTAATGTTACTGCTTTGTACTGAGAAAGAGGGAAAGAGTAAAAAAAAAATTCCTCTGTCTCCCTCTGCTCTGAGTTGCTGTACTCAGCAGCCCAGCTGAAAGGCTGCTGCTAACAATACCCCTGAGAAAAATCTGGTCTATTCCTCAGGGATTGGTGTTCTCCTGTCTTCTGATCCTTTCAAAAGACACAGGGAGAGAAAAAAAAAAAAAAAAAAAAGCCTGGCTGGAGGGTTTGTCTCTTCCCCCCCCCCAAACCTGTTTTTCCTGTTGGATGGGAATGTACTTTGTCGAGCACTTCCCCCCACCTTAGGAATCCTGAGTGATATCTCGTCTCACAATGGACGAAAACACCGCTCCACAGGGGGCTTTGTAACAGAAAGCCCTGGAAGAAACTGAAAATCTTCTAACCCTGAAACTGCTTCAAAACCACCTTTTTCTCAAGCTGCCTGTCCAAGCAACAAGTAAGAAAAAGAGAATGCTCCCTTCAGCGTAGCCCAGCTGAAAAAAATTCCTTCTAACAATGGGATCGAAAGGACCCGCATGTCTTCCCCCCACCCCAAAATCCTAGGGTAGGTCTCCTTCAGGCTGCCACCACTCGGTCGATTACGTGGGCCGAGACACCCCTATATTCCCCCTCCCACTCCCCTTTCCAGAGACGTTCCCTGGGGAAATACAGATCCACTCATCGGAGGGAAACCTCCCCCCCTCTCTCTCTCCTAGCCACTGGAAAGAGATACCTGATTCAACTGTTTGAATCAAACCCAGGAGGAACTATCTCCCCCCTCCCTTCTCTGCCCGGAGATAAGCCTGTCTCACCACCGAGAGAGTGTCTTCGCCCCTCCCCCTATCCACAGTAGAAGGGATTTAATCAAGTCTTTATAGAAAGAATTTATTAAAAGGAAAACAAGAAAATACAGAATCTCTATGAGCCCAAGCTGGACACTCATAGGGTATAACCTTGCTAAGTTTGGAGAGAATCCTCTCCCTTTCTCAGTACACAAAACAGCAGAATAAGAATAATCAATAACAAACACACAGAATTGCAAGCATAGGATTATTAGGTGAGGACACAACGTATCTTTCTAATACTCACTATCTTGACTAGAAGAAATTAGTTCAGAAAGGTGGAAACTTGTAGACTTGATTAAAACATCTGGACCCTTGTAACTCCAGACGGCTAAAGACAAAGACCCCCCCAAACAGAGGGAAAAGTTCCCTCCTAGGAGTTTCAAATTCTCTTCCCTGATTGGTCCTCAGGTCAGATGCCCACCAGGTACTATGCTTTAACCCTTTACTAACTATTCATGACAGGGGGCTTCAGGAGCCACATCAAATCATGTGAGGTCTGAAAGCTGGCCACACAGGAAGGGGATTCATTCACCATAAATGGTGCCTAAGGACCATGAGGGTCTTAGTGGCCACCGCAAGCAGGATGCAAACACAGGGAGCCCGCTCATTGGGTGAGAAGGGACCGCGAGGGTCATCTAGTCTAACCCCCTGCCCATATGCAAGATTTGTTGGTAGAAGGATTATCCTACTTAGGTCTGTCCTATTTAGTGATGCCCCTGGCCACCAGATGAAGGATTTGCCCCTGCTATGGCATGTATCAGAGGACGCCCACAGCAGCATCCATAGCCAAATTCTGCTAGCCAGACTGAGTTTCCAACAGGCTGCAAGGCCCCTTCGAAGCCAGCTGGAAAGCTGGCACGGTTTCCTGCTGGGGGCTTAGGCTATCTCTGCCACGGTGCGAATCACGTCCCGATGTGCTAACCCTGTTAAAAATGACTTAATCACTGGGGGTGGCTGCCTCTTCCTCCGACGGTGCCATCTGATCCCAACAGCCCCCTCTGCGGAAGCCTGAGCGATGAGATAATTGCTCTCGACTCCATTACGCACACTTCATTATCTCAGTTTGGGCGACATAACTCACACGGCTGAGCCCGCAACGGTAGATAACGCTGCACAAGTGAGACGGTTGCTGTGAGAAGCTGCTGTGTTTTATAGCCGATGAGGGTTGCTTCTCTCTCTCTTGGGAAGGGACGTTGCATTCTTAAACATGACAGACCGATAGGCTGTTGAGAGCGGAGACAGCAACTATGTCAGCTTCTCTTTAGAAGTGTGATGTTCTGTACCTCAGGGGAACACCCTGCACCCCCATGTTCATCTTTATAATATGATTGTGTGGTATCCAAAGCACAGTCTGTCATGTCGGGTGTCTTTGGAAGGCTCATGATGCACTGAGAATTGTTGTTACAGTGATGTTATAGGTTGTAATTTCATGTATATGAGGCTGAAAATGTCTCCTCATGGCTTAAAACAAGCCCAGGCAAAAACTCTCCAAGAGTAAAGGGGCAGTTCACACCTCATCAGGGCAGGTATGGGACAAACGCAGCCCAGCCTCACAGGGACAAAGGACACTGGCCTAGGCAGCAACAAAGGATCTGTTGGACTCTGCAGTGAGTCACCCCCCTTCCCTTGTTCAGTGTGGGACTACAATGAGGTAACTCTCACTTGACTCTGGAGGCGGGGGGGAAAAGAGACATTTGCTCCTAAATTCCAACCCACCACTCTTCCCACTGACTACTTTGCCTCAGTTCCCAGGTTGGAAATTGGATAAATAACCCTGAATTTGGAGAGCTGCAGTGAGACTCATTAGCTAATGTTTCTCAGGTGCATCGAAGATCAAAATTGCTATAGGAATGCGCTACCTTTGTTACAGTTCACTATAACGCGAGAACAAATATTTGCAACTATTTTGGTGGCTTGTGTATCACGTTTTGCTCCAGCCAAGTTACGGACCATTTTAATTTGCTCTTTGTGACAAAGTTTGGTTTGTACTAAGGTTTGCAAGATGCAAACTATCCACTGGGGAACCAAGATT
This sequence comes from Mauremys mutica, assembly GCF_020497125.1. Lineage (NCBI taxonomy): Eukaryota > Metazoa > Chordata > Testudines > Geoemydidae > Mauremys > Mauremys mutica. The sequence continues at coordinate 10,951,277 of NC_059096.1, forward strand.
CATCTATGCACAAGAGGAAATTAATTTCATCTGGAAGTGGAATTAGATTCTAAATCTCACTGTATCACCAGACCAAAAAAAAAAAAAAAAAGTTGTTTAGCTGGAGTTAAGTTTGAGAACAAAGCCTGCGGTTACTCCCAGCTGCCCGCCCGGCTCTTACTGTCAGAGCCCTGCGCAGATGTAATATTTGTGTCTTCATCCACGCTGCTATCCGCAAAAATAGTCCACGGATATAAAGTGGATACCCGCAGCTTTGCAGGGCTGTAGTGACAAAGCTCTTATCCTCTGCAGAGGCTCAGCCACTGGAAGACAAAGTGGCTCATTCCTTTCTAAACATGAGCCCGAGGCGTTGTGCTGGACTCCATTGATACAAGCATCCTGGGGGGTAAAAGCTGCCCTACCACATTACTCATCACCTGCACCATCCAGTTCCCTTTTGTTCCATCTCTTTTCTTTTCCATTTCCATGGCCTCGAACGGCCCTTGCTGAGTCTAATAAAAGACCTGGCTAATTTCATTCCATTTCCCAGGAATTCCATGAGACTCCATTCACCTCTTGTCTAAACACCTGCTTAAATCCAAGGCAAGCAGGTACGATCATTTGCTTTATAACAGATCAAAGCGACGAGGAAGACTTTGCATTTCATTAGCTATGAAAAAGGGAGCTGAGCATGTTCTGTAGGAATCAATTAATGTGCATTTCAACAAATAGTATTTTAACTATTCTTCCATAGATCGTCTTCCTGCAAAAGAGGCTCTCTTAATTCAATTTGTTAACATATTCCATGGAAGATTTGACTCCCCCGTCATTATTTTTGTAGAAATGCAATGCTATAGTAATAGCTTGTTTAGTCTAAGTTAATAGCATGGCCAATACACTTATAGGTGTATTGAACTAGTGCTTCTTTAGCACTTAGGCAATATTCTTCTTCTTATTATTATACCACTTATTATACAATTGTCTTTTGATATATCACAGGAAAAAACCTCTGCTCTCAGTTACATTGGTGTGAATCCGGAGTAACTCCCTCAACTTCAACAGCATTTGGATTCTTGCTAGAGTAACTGACTGCAATAATAATATATATCTAGCTCTTATCTAGCTCTTTTCCTCTGCAGAGCTCAAAGTTTGAGATTTGTAGATCTCAAACTTAACAAAGGAGGACAATATAATTTCCCCTATTTTACGGTGGGGAAACTGAGGCACAGCAAGGTGAAATGCGTCGCCCAAGTCACCGGGCAGGTCAGTGGCAGAGTTGGGAATAAAATGCAGGTCTCCTGAATGCCAGTCCAAAGCTCTGTCCAGTAGGCTCCGTGCCCAGCAGATGGTGGCCTTCACCATCCATTTTATAAAGCGTATTTTACAGAGTCTGCGTTGTCGAGGAACGTGTAGCTTGTTAGTATGAAGGAGTGGCATCGTTCAGTGACTACATTATTGGCCTAAGCATCGGAAGACCTGTGGTTCTATTCCATTCAGCTACTCTATAACTTAATTATGTCTCATCACCTTCTCCTGCTGTGCAATGAGAGATTCTCATAGACTCACAGACTTTAAGGCCAGAAGGGACCATCATGATCATCTAGTCTGACCTCCTGCACATTGCAGGCCACAGAACCTCATCCACCTACTCCTGTAATAGATCCCTAACCTCTGGCTGAGCTACTGAAGTCCTCAAGTCATGGTTTAAAGACTTCAGGTTACCGAGGTGGGCTGTGGAGTTTTGACAGCATGTTGCGGGGGGGGAGGGTGGACTCAGAAAAAAAAAAGGTTGAGAATTTCTGTTCCTCTCTCTGTATCTGTTTGTTCTTGAGAACTGTCTAGCTCAGAGGTTCCCAAATGCTGGTGGTGACTAAAAAGGCTGGGAGATTTTTTTTTTTCTTGTTAAACCATTTATTTTTTTGAGCCGAGAAAGGCAGATTTGGGTTGACCAAAACCGTTTGTCAATTTGGATCAATTTCAGTGAATTGTTTTGGCTGACAATTTTTATTTTTTTTTAAATCTTGAAACATTTTGAGTTTTCATTGTGGAAAGATGTTTCGTTTTTTAATGTCCTTCAATTTTATTTAAAAAACCCACTTAAAATATTTACCTTCCCCCCCAAAAGTAAACCAAATATTTCATTTTGTTCCACCCAACATGACCTTTTAAAACATTTTCAGTGTGACAAAAGAATTTTTTTTTTGGTTCCAGATCAATGCCCCTCCCCCACCCCAATTTCCCCACCCACCCCCAATTTTTCAGTGTAGCAGACTAAATAATCTCTTACTGGCCCATCTATACGGACAAAGATGTGGTGGATGTATAGGGCTGGCACCTCCCTATCTCTAGTCACAACAGTGGATTAAAAGAAGTTCTTTCTTCCCTCGGGTTTTGCATGTGTCATAGGTTTCACCTCCACTCTGAACTTTAGGGTATAGATGTGGGGACCTGCATGAACACCTCTAAGCTTAACTACCAGCTTAGATCTGGTCTCGCTGCCACCATGCAGATTTCTGAGTACCTGGAAAACTCTCTTTCCCCCCAAAACCTTCCCCTCCCTGGGTAGCCTTGAGAGACTCCTCCACTGATTCCCTAGTGAGTCCAGATCCAATTCCCTTGGATCTCAAAAACAAGGAAGAATTACTCCTTCCCCCTCCCTTTTTCCCCCCACCAATCCCTGGTGAGTCCAGATCCAATTCCCTTGGATCTAAAAAACAGAGAAATAATCAATCAGGTTCTTAAAAAGAAGGCTTTTAATTGAAGAAAATAAAGGTAAAAGAAAAAAACCTCTGGGAGACAGCATACAAGCTGATCTCACAGACAACAGATTTAAAACACAGGATGTTCCCCTGGGCAAAAACCTTAATACGCACAATACAAAACGTCTGTTAGTCTATAAGGTGCCACAGGATTCTTTGCTGCTTCTACAGAACCAGACTAACACGGCGACCCCTCTGATACAATACACACAAGAATACCCAATCTGATAATTCCCCTAATTGCACAAAGACAAGTTACAAAAGAAAATAAACATAAACCTATTTATTCCTTTCTAAAACTTACTTCTCTGATAAGAGGCTGGATCCTTGATCTTTTCCACTGTGGCTGAAACTGAAACTGACTCTAAACAAAGGAAATTTCCCTCCTTCCTTTTGAAACATCTTGTTCCCCCATTGGTTCCTCTGGTCAGGTGTCAGCTAGGCTAGGTGAACTTCTTAACCCTTTGCAGGTAAAAAAGGCATTAACCCTTAACTATCTGTGTATGACAGCATGTAAGCAATTTCTGTGCTGCCACAGAGAAGTCACATGACCACCTACTGGTGGGTGAGTCGTGACAGACTCTGTATTCAAGTGTGTCCAATGCTTGGAAACAGTTTGAGATGCCCTAGTGTGACACCTCTGCCAGGATCGCAGTCGCTCCTGATGCCTTTACAAATCCCGCCCCTCTGTGTCAAAAAGACATTGGAAATGAGAAAATATTCAGGAAAATATGTGCAGTGAAAGAGAGAGAGAGAGAGAGAGAAAGAGAGAGTCTGCCCCAAATCTATATCTAAGCAGACAATCTATATCTTGATTTCTCTACATGACTTCATGCCAATGGACAGGTTGGGCTGTCCCCACAACCCCAGAAGTTGTTCTCTTCCCTCTTCTTGTCTCAAATCCAGGCTCAGATGAAATGTCCCCAGCAATGCATTGTCCACCAGTGCCCGTGTGGGACTGCTCCTCAGTCCAAGAGACCTCACCCCTGGGAAAGGTTCCCTGATGTTCTACCTCGATTTTGTTAAAAACCTGTTTTTTGTCACAAGAAAACATTTTGAAGGGAGGTCCCCAGCCAACTCGTTCTTTTTCTAGGAAGGGGCACTAAGCAAAACCCCAGGTTTAATTGCCCTCATCTTTAGGATGTTGACAGGGCCGGCTCCAGGCCAAGGCCGTCTGGGGGAAGGGTGGGGAAGTGGGGCAATTTGCCCCAGGCCCTGCAGGGTTCCCACAAGAGTTTTTCGGGGCCCCTGGAGCAGGATCCTTCATTTGCTCCGGGGGCTCCGGAAAACTCGCACGGGGCCCGGGCACCCGGAGCTTCTTCCGTTCCGGGTCTTCGGCAGCAATTGGCGGCGGGGGGTCCTTCTGCCCCGGGACCCACCGCCAAAGTGCCGGGTCTTCAGGGCCCCTGCCGCCGAAGACCCCAGGCCCCCTGAATCCTCAGGGTGGCCCTGCTCCAGGCACCAGCTAAAGAAGCAGGTGCTTGCGGCGGCCAATACCAAGGGGCGGCAGGTCCGGGTCTTCGGCGGCAGGTCCCTCAATCCCTCTCGGAGCAAAGGACCCGCTGCCGAATTGCTGCTGAAGAGTGGAGCGGCGCGATCGCGCTGCGGCGCCTTTTTTTTTTTGCGCCGCTTGGGGCAGCAGAAAACCTGGAGCCGGCCCTGGGTGTTGAAATCCCAGGGCTGAGTTTTGCAGAGTGACTACACCTCCAGTCCTGTCCTGAGAAGATAAAGAGCTCTTCGGTAGTGCAGCGAGACAATGGGCTGTTTCTTGGCTTTCATTACTTATGAAATACTGGAAGGGAACTTGGCTACCTGCCACTCTGGCTTCACTATAGTGGAAAGAGGTTTTTCATGGCCTCTTAATTGTTCTGGACACCATCTCCCCAATGAATATTTTTTCACATGGCCTTATTAAGTCAGCAAAGAGCTGTGAAGCTTTCTCTGGTTACATCTTGTGGTCCCAGATCTCTTCCTTCCCAGCTAACAGTGGAGAACTCAAAATATCATCCTTGTTTGTGCACCAAAAGCATCAATGTTCTTTTCCACCTAGCCTAATGAAACTGCTTGTCCTCTGTTGCCAGCTATCAAAGGACGGTTACTTGTGATTTCCAGGGCCCTTGCAGCAGTGGGGGGAGTTCCTACATGTGGATGTTTTCACTATTTCTGATTAATTTTTATGTTACTTTTGCAGCAGTTCATTTGCTTGCACTAAAATGTATCCCATCAGCTGATGTCCATGTGCAGCAATCAATGTGCTTCATTTCCCATTTTGCAAAGAAACATCTGTCCAAAGCTGTTTATTTTTTGCTAATTCTGTGTTTCTCCACACATCAAGAGCAAACAGACGCTTTCGATTTGACTTGCCTTTACTTTAGAGCAACAAAACAAGAAAGAACAAACGTAAAGTCTCAAGGAGAGTGACAAAATGGCTGTCTGTCTCTGAGGGCAGATGGCAAAGTCCGCATATATAATATTATTATTTATAATGCCTAAGGCCCCAATCAGGGACCAAGACGCCAGTGTAATCCATAGGGCCATGCAGAAACTGTAGTCCATAGAAAATGATAGTTACATAGCTACGCAGCCCCACTGTAAGGAGTTTTGTTTATTATGGAGGGACAGTAACAATTAAGTAGCATAATTTAGTTGGCAGGCAACTTGCACAATCAATTCTTACATTTGACCTCACACCTCCTGCAACGTTGGCTTGGAAAAGGTATTTGGCCCCAAACCTGCAAGCAGGGATGAAAGTAAGTTAAAGGACTTACCAGTACGCCAGAGTCCTGAGCAGGGGTGTGGCCTCAACTGGAAGAGGTGGGGCCTCAATGGGAAGAGGCGGGGCCTTTAAATCGGCTTACTTTCACCTCTGCCTGCCGGACTGACTCGGACCGACTCTGTAAAGTTTGAATATCTGTGAGTATCAGATTGTTCAAAAATTTGGCCACTTTAAAATGTTGGCTTTGGTCTAGCTCCTTCTCCCTCCTATCCACCAGAAACATCCCTTATAGTCACAACCCTTAAAAACTCAGACACTTAATTAATTAAAGTAATTAAGTAATTAAGCAAAGTAATTGAAGGTTTTTGTATGTAGTTTGTGGACTGAGTCTGTTCCCTTGATTTCAATGGAAATTATGGGCTCCTGCACTGCTCCTATTAATATCCATGGGATGGGTTTGGGTTTGGGTTTTTTTTTGTTTGTTTGTTTGTTTGTTTGTTTTTTGCCTTTAGCCAGAGCAGAGTTAAGGAGGATGGATTGGATAAAAGTCACAATAGTAAAGTCTACATGAAACTTTTCTGCCATATTGAAACAAACCGTTTCATAGATGCATAGATTCCAAGACCAGAAGGGACCATTGGGATCATCTCTCTGATCTCCCAGATCAAACTGGTCAAACAAGCAATCAAACAATCAAGCACACAGTCAAACTGCCAAACTGCCCCCCCAACAGACACTCAGATACTCACCAGCGCAGTCCCCCTACTGCAGCACTTAGCGTACCTCTGCTCAGAGGGATCCCAGGCAAACTCCTTCTGTTTGCCTCTGCTGCTGTTCGCTGGGAGTGCTTTGTTCCAGCTGGGCCTGACTGTTATAAAAAGGCAGTCAGCTGCGAACCAGCTGAGCAGCGAACAGCAGAGAGGCAAACAGAAGGAGTTTGCCTGGGATCCCTCTGAGCAGAGGTACGCTAAGTGCTGCAGTAGGGGGACTGCGCTGGTGAGTATCTGAGTGTCTGTTGGGGGGGCAGTTTGGCAGTTTGACTGTGTGCTTGATTGTTTGATTGCTTGTTTGACCAGTTTGATCTGGGAGTGCTTTGTTCCAGCTGGGCCTGACTGTTATAAAAAGGCAGTCAGCTGCGAACCAGCTGAGCAGCGAACAGCAGAGAGGCAAACAGAAGGAGTTTGCCTGGAGAGAGCTCTTAGAAGGAAGAGACCATGGATGCTGAGCAATCCGCCGTTGTGACCTGCACAGGATGCGCCATGTTCGTCTTCCTTCCGCAGGATAGGAGCGACTTTGTCTGTACCAAGTGCAAGCTGATCTCCATCTTGGAAGAGAAGATTCAAGGTCTGGAGAAACGAATAACAACCCTGCATTCCATAAAAGAAAATGAGGATTTCCTGGATAGATGTCAGGATCAGCTGCAGCGGGCACAACGTTCTGAAGATTCAGAGCAGGCTACGCAGCAGGGACAGAAGGCCAGCGAGGATAAGTGGCGGCATGTGACTTCCAGAAGGGGAAAGAGTACCAGAAACATCCATGTACCAGAAACACAGATACAGGTGAGCAACCGTTTTCATGTTCTCTCCACAGGTATTAGTGCACAGAGTGGAGTGGATGATGCACCTGAGGGAACAGAGCAGAAGGAGACTCCACTGATTGGAAGGCATGAGATGCACCTTCCTAGGGATGGGGGTTCCACGACCTCCACTCCCAAGAGGAGGAGAAGGAGGAGGAGGAGGAGGGTGGTGGTGGTCGGGGACTCTCTCCTCAGGGGGAGTGAGTCATCTATCTGCCGCCCTGACCGGGAGAACCGAGAGGTGTGCTGCTTGCCAGGGGCTAGGATTCACGATGTGACGGAGAGACTGCCGAGACTCATCAAGCCCTCGGATCGCTACCCCTTCCTGCTTCTCCACGTGGGCACCAATGATACTGCCAAGAACGACCTTGAGCATATCACTGCAGACTACGTGGCTCTGGGAAGAAGGATAAAGGAGTTTGAGGCACAAGTGGTGTTCTCGTCTATCCTCCCTGTGGCAGGAAAAGGCCAGGGTAGAGACCGTCGAATTGTGGAAATCAACGAATGGCTACGCAGATGGTGTCGGAGAGAAGGGTTTGGATTCTTTGACCATGGGATGGTCTTCCAAGAAGAAGGATTGCTAGGCAGAGACGGGCTCCACCTCACGAAGAGAGGGAAGAGCATCTTTGCAAGCAGGCTGGCTAACCTAGTGAGGAGGGCTTTAAACTAGGTTCACCGGGGGAAGGAGACCAAAGCCCCGAGGTAAGTGGGGATGTGGGATACCGGGAGGAAGCACAAGCAGGAGATTACAAGAGGGGAGGACTCCTGTCTCAGACCGAGAAAGCTGGACAATCAGCGAGTTATCTTAAATGCCTATACACTAATGCAAGAAGCCTGGGGAACAAGCAGGGAGAACTAGAAGTCCTGGCACAGTCAGGGAATTATGATGTAATTGGAATAACAGAGACTTGGTGGGATAACTCACATGATTGGAGTACTGTCATGGATGGATATAAACTGTTCAGGAAGGACAGGCAGGGCAGAAAAGGTGGGGGAGTTGCGTTGTATGTAAGAGAGCAGTATGACTGCTCAGAGCTCCAGTATGAAACTGCAGAAAAACCTGAGTGTCTCTGGATTAAATTTAGAAGTATGAACAACAAGGGTAATGTCGTGGTGGGAGTCTGCTACAGACCACCGGACCAGGGGGATGAGGTGGACGAGGCTTTCTTCCAGCAACTAACAGAAGTTGCTAGATCACAGGCCCTGGTTCTCATGGGTGACTTTAATCACCCCGATATCTGCTGGGAGAGCAATACAGCAATGCACAGACAATCTAGGAAGTTTCTGGATAGTGTAGGGGACAATTTCCTGGTGCAAGTGCTGGAGGAACCAACTAGGGGAAAAGCTCTTCTTGACCTGCTGCTCACAAACAGGGAAGAAATAGTAGAGGAAGCAATAGTGGATGGGAACCTGGGGGGCAGTGACCATGAGATGGTCGAGTTCAGGATCCTGACACAAGGAAAAAGGGAAAGCAGTAGAACAGAGACCCTGGACTTCAGAAAAGCAGACTTTGACTCCCTCAGGGAACTGATGGGCAAGGTCCCTTGGGAGAATAACATGACGGGGAAAGGAGTCGAGGAAAGCTGGCTGTATTTCAAAGAAACCTTATTGAGGTTGCAGGAACAAACCATCCCGATGTGTAGGAAGAGAAGTAAATATGGCAGGCGACCAGCTTGGCTTAACAGTGAAATCCTTGCTCGTCTTAAACACAAAAGAACAGCTTACAAGAAGTGGAAGATTGGACAAATAACCAGGGAGGAGTATAAAAGTATTGTTCAGGCATGCAGGTGTGAAATCAGGAAGGCCAAATCACACTTGGAGTTGCAGCTAGCCGGAGATGTTAGGAGTAACAAGAAGGGTTCTTTAGGTATGTTAGCAACAAGAAGAAAGTCAAGGAAAGTGTGGGCCCCTTGCTGAATGAGGGAGGGAACCTAGTGACAGAGGATGTGGAGAAAGCTAGTGTACTCAATGCTTTTTTTGCCTCTGTCTTCACAGACAAGGTCAGCTCCCAGACAGCTGCACTCTGCAGCACGGTATGGGGAGGAGGTGACCAGCTCTCTGTGGAGAAAGAAGTAGTTCGGGGCTATTTAGGAAAGCTGGACGAGCACAAGTCCATGGGGCCGGATGCGCTGCATCCGAGGGTGCTAAAGGAGTTGGCCGGTGAGATTGCAGAGCCATTGGCCATTATCTTTGAAAAATCATGGCGATCGGGGGAGGTCCCGGATGACTGGAAAAAAGCTAATGTAGTGCCCATCTTTAAAAAAGGGAAGAAGGAAGATCCAGGGAACTACAGGCCAGTCAGTCTCACCTCAGTCCCTGGAAAAATCATGGAACAGGTCCTCAAGGAATCAATCCTGAACCACTTAAAGGAGGGGAAAGTGATCAGGAACAGTCAGCATGGATTCACCAAGGGCAAGTCATGCCTGACTAACCTAATTGCCTTCTATGACGAGATAACCGGCTCTGTGGATGAGGGGAAAGCAGTGGATGTACTATTTCTGGATTTTAGCAAAGCTTTTGATACAGTCTCCCACAGTATTCTTGCCAGCAAGTTAAAGAAGTCTGGGCTGGATGAATGGACGGTAAGGTGGATAGAAAACTGGCTAGATGGTCGGGCTCAACGGGTAGTGATCAATGGTTCCATGTCTAGATGGCAGCCGGTATCAAGTGGAGTGCCCCAAGGGTCGGTGCTGGGGCCGGTTTTGTTCAATATCTTCATTAACGATCTGGAGGATGGTGTGGACTGCACCCTTAGCAAGTTTGCAGATGACACTAAACTGGGAGGAGTGGTTGATACGCTGGAGGGTAGGGATAGGATACAGAGGGACCTAGACAAATTAGAGGATTGGGCCAAAAGAAATATGATGAGGTTCAACAAGGACAAGTGCAGAGTCCTGCACTTAGGACGGAAGAATCCCATGCACTGCTACAGACTAGGGACCGAATGGCTGGGTAGCAGTTCTGCAGAAAAGGACCTAGGGGTTACGGTGGACGAAAAGCTGAATATGAGTCAACAGTGTACCCTTGTTGCCAAGAAGGCTAATGGCATTTTGGGTTGTATAAGTAGGGGCATTTCCAGCAGATCAAGGGATGTGATCATCCCCCTCTACTCAGCACTGGTGAGGCCTCATTTGGAGTACTGTGTCCAGTTTTGGGCCCCACACTACAAGAGGGATGTGGATAAATTGGAGAGAGTCCAGCGGAGGGCAACAAAAATGATTAGGGGGCTGGAGCACATGACTTATGAGGAGAGGCTGAGGGAACTGGGATTGTTTAGTCTGCAGAAGAGAAGAATGAGGGGGGATTTGATAGCTGCTTTCAACTACCTGAAAGGGGGTTCCAAAGAGGATGGATCTAGACTGTTCTCAGTGGTAGAAGATGACAGAACAAGGAGTAATGGTCTCAAGTTGCAGAGCGGGAGGTTTAGGTTGGATATTAGGAAAAACTTTTTCACTAGTAGGGTGGTGAAGAACTGGAATGGGTTACCTAGGGAGGTAGTGGAATCTCCTTCCTTAGAGGCTTTTAAGGTCAGGCTTGACAAAGCCCTGGCTGGGATGATTTAGTTGGGTTTGGTCCTGCTTTGAGCAGGGGGTTGGACTAGATGACCTCCTGAGGTCCCTTCCAACCCTGAGATTCTATGATTCTATGATTCTATGATCTCCTGCATAGCACAAGCCAGAGACCTGCCTTGAAATAATTCATTTTCAACTAGACCATAGCATTTAAAAAAAAAATCCAATCTTAATTTTAAAATGGCCAGTGATAGAGATTCCACAGTGACCCTTAGTAAATTGTTCCAATCGTTGGTTTTGATAATTTCCCATAGAAAATTTGGAGAAAATCAGTTCATTCCCATGAAACATTATGCTTTTGGTGAATCAGTATTTTCCTATGAAAAACTGTTCCTTTGGAAAATATTCAACCATCTCTAGGTATATAGTACACCTCTACCTCGATATAACGCTGTCCTTGGGAGCCAAAAAATCTTACCGCGTTATAGGCGAAACCGTGTTATTTTGAACTTGCTTTGATCCACCGGAGTGCGCAGCTCCCCCCCGGAGCACTGCTTTACCGCATTATATCCAAATTTTGTTATATCAGGTGGCGTTATATCGAGGTAGCAGTGTATAACTATACCAGTATAACGATATTGATATAACTGGGAAAACTTGCCCATGGTAGGCAAGGCTTTAGAAAATTCTTTACAATATTTATTGAATGAGCCCATATATTCTTTGCAATCCCTTGCACTGGACATGGTGATTTTGTGTGTTCCTGAAATTGGTACTTCTTTACAATCCATTTTGGAGCAATAATTCATCTCTTCTTTCCCGGCATTTCTATTTCTACTATTGTATTATTTCAATTGCATTCGCTAAGTCTAAATCAAATTACCATATATTCAATTGTAAAATACAGTCACTACAATCAATTCAAAGTCAGGCTGGCTTTTGTATGTTTGCTGTACATTTCTCTTTTCTATTGACTTGGTGGAATTGTGATGCAGAATGAAAGATAACTTCGACACAGGCATATTTCTCATTGTGTTCTCATGGAGCCCAATGCTGCAATGATTTTTTTTTTTTAAGAACAATTTATACAGAAAATGAACAAAAAAGCCTGTTTTCCAAAATGTAAAAATGTTACTGAAAATTGACCTTTATGTTTTACAAAATAAATGTTCAGAAAAAAGTTTTGTTTTTACTGTGTTTGGTTTCTGTTTTTCTCTGAAATAATAAATATTTTTTTTGCAGGCCATTTTGACAAAAACAGCATTATTTTAAATTTCCCATGGAAAAAAACATTGATATTTCCCCACCAGCTCTCTCTATAATAGCTTGCTTGAAAAATGAATCCGTATGTCAAAGATAGTCCAATATATCACATCATCTTGACCTACATCTTTCCTCTGCCCTCTGCAGCACACAATGTAGAGAGACCGATGGGATTACACTGAAAACAGAGGTAGAAGGTAATGTTTCAAAACTGCATGTGCCACCATTAGCAAAGACACTTGTACAGGCCCAAACTCCAATGTTGCCATGCTCTGGATTTTAGTGAGTATATATCTATAGGGTGAACTGGTGTTTGCAGATACACCGGTCAGTCACTCGTACCTTTGCATGTTCAGGATTGAAAAATCCATCCTGTGTTTGCATTTTAGTACATAATATTTGAAATCAGTTCCTCCCTCATTTGCTTGCCAACTCTTGAGATCAGGATGACCTTGGAACTGCTTTTGACACCTCAAGATTTAAATGACTTTTATTTTACATTAAGGAAAACGAGAACAAACATGTCCAGGAGAGAGCACAGTGTGTGCGACCCTCCTAAAACAGGCTGCAGCAAGTCTGCCACGTCTCAGCACACAGGCACATCTTTTAACAATTTAAAGGACCAGCACGCAAAAAGCAAAACCATTATAGATTCATATACCACTGCAACCATAACCCACTGGTGAGTGTGTTACAGGTTATGATCTATGAGCTATAGGATTTAGTTGGGATTGGTCCTGCTTTGAGCAGGGGGTTGGACTAGATGATCTCCTGAGGTACCTTCCAACCCTGATATTCTATGACTCTGATTCGTGTATCTGAAGTTGCGTATCTTAGGTCGCCTCCTCCCCACCCCCAGTGTAGACTTAGCCTAAGATTTTCAAAGATGCTGAAGGGATTTAGGCACCCAACACCCTATACCTTTGACAATCACAGCGCTGCTATACCCCTGATCACCTGAGCCTCACAACCCCATTATATGTTAGAGCTAGACTGTGAGCTCCTCATTTAATGGTGATGTCCCCACCAGCAACTGTGCACTCAGGGGGTGAAATCTTGGCTTTCCTGAAGTCAGTGGAAGTTTTGCCATTGGCTTTAATGGGGCCAGTATTTCTCCAAAGTGACACGTTTTCAAACACACTCATTCTCATCTCCATGATGTGGCTTCGTAGTCACAGCGGGAGCAGGGTTATTCCCAGTTTGCACTGTTCAAAGGGAAGCTAAGCCCAGGAAAGTCTTGCCAAACAGTTTCATGTCAAAGGACAATCCTGTAGCCTGACCCTTAGTCGGGTATATAGAATTGTAATTTGAGGATTAACAGGTTTTTGTCCCAAATTAGGCCCAGTAATTACCATATAATTTGGGAATCCCGATGTGCACAGGTGCAACACTCATACCATAGAAACTCTATATATATATTTACAAATATATATAATTTATTAATAATTTAGCAAAGTTATACACACACACAAACTTACCAAGGCAAATAGAGATAATACAGCAAGTACATTTGGATGGCCATCCTTACACTCTGGAATGTTAGCCATTAGTTTTTTTGTATTACTGTTATCATTCTCATTTTCCCCGGTGGCCATCATTCTGGCCCCTCCCAAGGTCTACAACTCTTCAGACTTTCTGCTGCCCCTGGGATGTTCCTTTCGTAGTAGGTTACACTGACGCCGCCATGTCCGACGCATATTTAATAGAGATTCTTATTTGCATTTCCGCTCCTTAAGGTGTTTATTTTCTCTAGGTTAGCATATGTATGATGTTACCCTGTTAGCATACACGTTAATTTGCTGTCATGGCACCTTCGCGGTCGGAGGTTCTGCCCGGAACCTTCCAGATGCTGGTGTCAGTAATGTTCTGTGGGTCGCTGATGTCAGTATTTTGGACAAAAGTCCCCCTCTTGCATGCTACTTTCAGTGTTCTATAACTTATGAGTTACTTAAGTTCATCTATACCAAAGGTTATACTTCTCAAGCCTCACACTATTTACTAAAGCCAAATTTTACAGGATAAAAGCCTGTAGGTTCCTTGCATTACTACTAAATATGATAAAGCAGGATAACAAAGCAATGAATATAATGCAGGTAAGCTGGCCCACTAGGCTACAATCCAGATGGCCTCGAAGAGCCATTCGGTAGTCCTAGGAGATGGGATTTTTTGCCTAACTTCCGAACCCCTGCGTTGGAAGACACCATGAGTATGTGGTGAGACGTCCAGTGACCACCTTAATTAAGAAGGAATGGATGTGCAATCTATCCACTGCCTGGTTCCTATAGAAATAAATGAATCATGGAAACACACTGAGCAATTGATTCTCTCTCATTGAGAGACCACCACAATTTAATTAAGTCTTAATAGCACTTAGGATTGTGAATTGTGAATCGATCGAGGGACAGAAAAGTCCACAGAGTGTTTTAACCGATGTTTTGCAATTCTCTAGCTGCTGAGCAAAAACTCAGAGAAAGAAATCCCATTGAAAACCCATCGTCCTCAAGGCTAGGGCCAGTTTAGATTAATCTACACTAAGGATTTTGCTTCCAAGAGCTAAGTGGTCCCAAATCCTTCCAGACCCATATGCAAGCAAGAATCATTATTCTGCACATTGAGCCTGACTCTTATTATTAACAAATTAATCTATTCTGATGGTGAAACTAATGTCTTGGACCAGATTTTCTTCTTAGCTGCACCCATATAAATCTGGAGTAACTCTACTGAAGTCCAATGAGTTGCACAACTATCAAAGTGGTGTAAAGGTGAAGAAAATCAGGGCCTGAGGCTTTTAGTATTGGTTGGTTCAGCTCTTAGCCACCTGTCCCACTAAATCTTCAGCCTCTTGTAATGCCGCTTGGATAAGTCACTAGAAAAAAATTATTTTCTAGCATAGACTTTCCTGTTCCAACTCTCAGGCATGAAATGCTTCAAGGTTATTATCTCTCATCATGTGATTTGGGAACTGCCACCTTTGCACATTTATTCTTTTCAGCTGTGCTGGGTAGTTGATAAATACAAAAGATATAGAATCTATCCCCATACATCCCCTCCCATCATCTAATCTATCTATCCTCATACACACCCATCTATCTATCTATCTGTAGATGTGCAGACTAACCCCCGCGGCGCCTCCTGCTGGTGACTTCTGGGAATTAGCTTGTTCCAGCTCCGGAGCACCCTTTGTACGCTGGTGATTCACCTGTCCTCTGGCCCCCATGTCCCTCCCTGGACCTGGTGCCCTGTTACCTGGGGTGCTGCCACCAATAACCTCTCAGTCTTAGGGTCTCCCCTCCCCAGGGAACCCCCACCCACTATCCCCACCTTGCCTCAGTATATGGCTACTGCCAGTCATTGCCTAGCCCCACGCCCTGGGGCAGGCTGCAGTATCGGCCACTCATCACTGGTAAGGAGGGTTTGGACCTGCTGCCTTTGCCTACCCCTGGGCTGCCCTCTGCAACCCCCAGTACCTGTTAGCCCTCTGCTAGGCCACAGCCTGGGGCTTTCCAGGCTGGAGCTCCCCAGCTCCTCTGCCTGTCCCCAGCCCTGCTCCACTCAGGTACCCTGTGTCCAGCTCCCTGCAGTCAGGCCCATCTCCTTCTATAGCTAGAGAGAGACTGCCTGCTCCTGGCTTCCCTGGCCGCCTTATAAGGCCCCGTTGCTCAGTTTGGGGCATGGCCCCAGCTGCAGCCACTTCCCCCACTCAGCCAGGATTTTACCTTGCCCTCTGCAGGGCTATTTTAAGCCCTTCAGGGCAGGAGCAGGGGACTCACCCTGCTACAGTATCTAATCTATCTATCTATCTATCTATCCCCATACACATCTATCTATCTATCTATCTATCTATCTATCCCCATACACATCTATCTATCTATCTATCTATCCCCATACACATCTATCTATCTATCTATCTATCTATCCCCATACATCCCCTCCTATCATCTATCTATCTATCTATCCCCATACACACCCCTCTATCTATCGATCTATCTATTGATCTGTCTATTTCCTTATAGTACGGTAAACAAGCTCACAAGTAAGCCCAGTGAACTGGTTTGAATAATATCCCATAAGCAAAAACATCCTTCGAAAGGGATTCAGGCTGGGTAAGTGCGACACTTACATCAAACTTTGTTTAACTAATCTATTTCCCTTCCCAGCTTTCACCCAACAGCTTCATCATAGTGCTAACCCTTACAAGCAAGGAAAAGCCAAGTTATGGGACACCTCTTACCCATGCCGTAATACCAACACAACCTGTTTGCACTCACAGTGACAGATTCTGCGTAGTCACAAGGAAATTTCTTCTGTCTCCAGATGCTAGGGAAACACAGTCATCTCCCTCACAGTGTAATGCAAAACTTTAATGACTACCTTCACGAGGTCAGCAAATATTCCGGGATGACGCATGGACAAGGGTGAGGCGTGCAGTGTACATTTATGGGGGAAGCATGAGGTTGTGTAATTAGGATGAGAACTTAAATGGAAACACCTACAAATAGGAGAGGGAGTTTTGCAGTGCTGAACATTGGTCAACGTTTAAGGTGCTTTATCTGGTAGAGCAATAATGGGGGTGTTACTTTAAGTAATTACAATATAGGACGGGCTCGGGAATGATTTTCAATGGTTTCACCTTCTTCTCCTATATTAGTTACTTTTGCCTGCATTGAAGGTTTGAGAAATGAACCAGTTCAGTGCATCTTTTATAAAAGCGTTAAAAGATTAAGCAAGCAGTTATGGAAACAATATAAGGTTATGCGAGAATAACTAGCTACGTTAATTTATAGTTTTCCTACCCTCATTTGCAATAGAACAATGCAATGGTCAAACTGAGATTACAATTGAAATATAATGAATAAGTCAATGGTTCAATTTCTCTAGCTCATCAATTACTGCAGTTAGTAATTAAATCAAATGATAATAAACAAGTTAAAGGATATGATTCTCTGAAGGCTTTACAGGAAGGATAAGGGGAAGCCATTCTCTTCGATTTAAGTCATTTATCTAAGAGCCTGACCAAGACACGGTCACTTCCCTTGAGTTAAATGAAGTACAGCTCTCAAAATGATGTCCTGGTAACTTCCTTCTCTGGATGCTTTTCTCCCAGTAGGCATCACTGTTCACAAAAGTCACATCAAACTTTCTTTATCCAGTCCATTTTCCCTCCCAGCTTTAACCCAACATTGGCATCTTTCTGGCAGTCTGGGGCTGACACAAAAAGATTTCTAGAATCCCATTCTCACACCAATGTCGCACGGTGACTGGCCCCTTTAAGGGGGTGGTGGGGCCACACCTGTGCCATAATTAATTAGCTGCTTCCCAACCTGAGAGGGATGGGACTAAGGAGGGTCAGGTGATAAATTAAGGGGAACCTGGGCCTTGTACAAGGACGGAGAGTGAGATCAATCAGGCATTGGAGCCACAGGGAGCAGGCAGGGTCCTGTGGTAGGCCCTGAACCAGGACCTAAAAGGGAAAGAGAAGTTCTGGGAACCAGCCTGGGGACCCAGGGCTCTATCTCAGATCCGGGAAGGACACGAGACGCAGAGCCCAGGAAGTGGCTGGAAACAGGGCCCGGAGGTGGGGATGAAGAGAAGTCCCACAGGGCAGAGGGACAATTTCAGTTGGTTGGGTTTTATAGTTTGGACTCTTGGTACCCCAGAAGGGGTTTGGTTTGTGGGGACTTGGCCGGAGGGCTAAGCCATATCTCCAGCACAGACCAGTGTCTAACCTGGTGGAGGGAAACTGAGGCAGGAAGTGCCAACTGTGCCATGCTTGCCAAAAGCCGGTGTTACGGGGCATGCCCCGATGACCAGCAGTTTTAGAAGGAGACTGGTTAAACCCAGGGATCTCTTCCTGTGTCAGTCACAGACATAGGGGTTTAATGTCTACTTTGGAGAACATTTAGTAACACAGAAAGAGACACACACACATAAACACACACAATAGGGGCATTGGAGTGATTCAAGTATCCCCAAATTCCTCTACAGAAGGATTTGCCCAACTTCTCCTCAAAGTCTTAGGTCTGAGTTTGGCCTGAAGTTAACATTGATGCTAAGATGTCACCTGGGCTCTTTCGCAAGTGGGGAAGGCTTGGTCGTCTCTCTCTCTCCCACACGTTCTTCTGGCCCTGCACTGCCGGCGACCAGAGCCGTTCACATCTCCCCCTTTGGATGCTGGACCAGGGAGCGGAGAAAGATACAACTTCTGGTGTCGTTGCTGTTGAAAGAGTGGCCTCCCACGTGCTTTCTGCGTGGCTAGCGTCCTTGGTAGGGATTTCTGACTCCTCCGGCCCGCCCCAGAGGAGTTCCAGAATGTCACCTCTACAGGGTCAGATGAAGGCAGGGGCTTAAGGGGCTGCAGCCCAGGGCCCCGGCTCAAGGGGGCCCCCGCAAAGCTAAATCACAGGCAGCGGTCTGAGGGGTGCTCAGGCTGCCTGCCCTGGCCCCACGCTGCTCCTAGAAGCAGTGGGCTGCTGGCCAATGGGAGCTGCGGGGGTGGCGCTTGCAGGCACGGGCAGCACACAGAGACATTCTGTCCCTTCCCCCCGCCACGAAGAGACGTGCCGGCAGCCAGCTGCTGCCGGGAGTGGCGTGGGGCCAGGGCAGGCAGGCAGCCTGCCTGGGCCCTGCTGCACCGCCGGCCGGGAGCCACCTGTGGTAAGCACCTCCCGGCTGGAGCCTGCACCTCGCATCCCCCACTGCACCCCAACCCCCTGCCCCAGGTCAGAATCCCCCTCCTGCACCCAAACTCCCTCCCATACCCTGCACCCCACACCCTGCCCCAGCCCTCTCCTGCACCCAAACTCTGTCCCAGACCCTGCACCCCCTCCTGCACCCCAACCCCCTGCCCCAGCCCCCTCCTGCACCCAAACTCCTTCCCAGACCCTACACCCCCTCCTGCACCCCAACCCTCTGCCCCAGGTCAGAATCCCCCTCCTGTACCCCAACTCTGTCCCAGACCCTGCACCCCCTCCTGCACCCCAACCCCCGGCCCCAGCCCCCTCCTGCACCCAAACTCTGTCCCAGACCCTGCACCCCCTCCTGCACCCCAACCTCCTGCCCCAGCCCCCTCCTGAACCAAACTCCCTCCCAGGAGCCCCACAAAATGTAATAGCCCCCTGCCTAGAGGCGAGTTAATCCGGTCATGCATCTATAGCTCATCATGGACTAATGACTTGTCACCTTGATCTTGAAGTCGTAGTAAAAGAGTCCAGTCCGAGGTGGACATTTTCTTGTGCAATCTGTTAGCGACCACAAGCAGCTGTCCCCTTCACAAGCCAGACATGTGAGAGGCCCTCGTAAGAAGTAGTTGGCCGCTGATGTCCGTCTAATGGAATAAGGTTAATTCTCACTTTGCTAAATATAGTTAATGACTAGTCAGTTTTCACTCATTTCTTGTGACAGTTAGTAAGCAACGCACGATAAGAGAAAAGGGACTCTGATAGGTGGGGCAGAGTCTGGGTAACTGACCTTACCCCAGCAGACTTTTTGCTACTTGCTAGAAAGCAGCTTCCACTGCTTCTTAGGCCTGGTCTACACTGGGGAGGCGGGGTCGAACTAAGGTACGCAAGTTCAGCCACGCGAATAGCGTAGCTGAACTCGAACTACCTTAGTTCGAACGACTCACCCGTCCTGACACCGCGGGATCGAAGTCCGCGGCTCCCCCGTCGACTCCGCCACCGCCGTTCGCGGTGGTGGAGTTCCGGAGTCGACGGGAGCGCGTTCAGAGTTCGATCTATCGCGTCTAGATGAGACGCGATAGGTCAAACTCCGAGAAGTCGAACGCTACCCGCCGACCCGGGCGGGTAGTATGGACGTAGCCTTAGTAATGATAACTTACACATTCGTCAAGCCAAAGGTACTCCAGTGTAAATCCAAATAAGGCCTATTGTCCCTACTCTGGACTTGCTGCTCTTTCAGGAACCCATGTTTCAGGAATGTTCAACCCCTCTCACCTCTTCTTGGTCAAATGTGGCTTCTCAAGGCCTCTCCTACATTTTGAAGGATCATGGGGCACGTGTGACGTCTAAGTTATGGGCAGATGACATGTGGCCTTATGGACAGTCTGCACAGGAGGTTATGCCAAGCTGCTACACTGCATGTTCAAAGCCGGATTTCCAGACACCAATCTCACAGGCTCAGAGGAGTTATAGAAAGAAAAGACGTATGATATTATTCAGACATGGTTGCCAGCCTAGGATTGTCTGCTAGCATGTGTATCTTACTGCTTGGCACACTCCCATGTCACATGACTGCAACAGAGAAAGTTGCAGTGGTGGCAGATGAAAGAACAAGGAGTAATGGTCTCGGGTTGCAGTGCGAGAGGTCTAGGATGGATATTAGGAAACACTATTTCACTAGGAGGGTGGTGAAGCCCTGGAATGGGTTCCCTAGGAAGGTGGTGGAATCTCCTTCCTTAGAGGTTTTTAAGGTCAGGCTTGACAAAGCCCTGGCTGGGATGATTTAGTTGGGGATTGGTCCTGCTATGAGCAGGAGGTTGGACTAGATGACCTCCTGAGGTCCCTTCCAACCCTGATATTCTATGATTGTATGATTCTAAAGGAAGGATGGTCTAATGTTTGAGGCACCAGCATACGACCTGGGTTCAATTCCCTACTTTGCCACAGGCTTCCTGTGTGATCTTGGACTGGTCCCTTAGGCCCAGATCCTCCAGGGTATTCCCTCTCCTAACTGCCATGGATGTTAATGGAAATTGAATATGGTTTCAAGGGAAGCTAGGAGCTGAAATACTTCCGAGGCGCTAGGATTCCGTTCTCCATCTGGGAAAAGGGGAATAACTGTCCTGCCTCACAGAAGGGTCAGGATGAGGATGAGGAACTCAGATGTTACTGTCATGGAGGCCATATGTGTATCTGAGGTAGAAAGCAAGTGGGTTTTCCTCGGCTGCCTTAGGAGGATGTTGCATTACTCTGAGATCAGTTTTTCCATGTCTTCATGTTACCCCTTTACTCCTTCTTATAGGCCCCTGCCCCACCCTAAATAACCCCTCTCTCTCCTTGGTGTTCACCTTTCACATATTTGTGGACTGTTTTCATTTCCTCACCTCAGTTAAAGTCATGGAGATTGCCAGATTGGCTCAGACCTAAGGTCCATCTTGGCCCGTGTCCCCTCTCTGCTGGTAGCCAGTACTAAATGCTTCAGGGGAAGGTCTAAGAACCCCATAGCAGGCAGATGTGGGCTATTGGTCAAGCCACATGTAATCTGTCCTTACAAGGTTCTGAACCCTATGGAATTCCCCAGGTGCCTATTAATAATCATGTAATCCGTCAATATTTTCATTCACTTGCTTTTATTTCTTTTTATTCTGATCAGAGTAACCTTAGCTAACGTTACCTAGAGCGACTGATTGAGACTGAGCTCACGCGATAGCAATTTCATTGCTAATTAGGATATTTGGCAGAACCCATAGGAAGAAAGTCAATTAATCGGTTTTTAATCTGGGCTGTGAGAGTTAAAATGAATGGAACATCTAATGTAGCTACTAACATTATGAAGGACAGAGTTTAACTAGGCATGAAAGCAAGCGATGTATCTACAGAATGAGCAATGACACAGATGTTTTTGACTGTGACAGGCAGCCGTAAAACAAAGTGCAGCTCGAACAGTATCAGCTTTTTATTTTGTTACACAGTTAAAAAAATAAAGAACAGAAGATAAGAGTTCCTAAGAGTTTTTTTAATTCCCTGCAGGGTAATTTAGTTGCAAAATTATGTCACTGACTTACTCATAGCAGAAGAAAATGAGTTGTTTGAAGTAACACTTTGGTAGAACCCTTATTGAAATCCTGACATGAATTCCTTTGGCTCAGGTACAGAACCTGTAACAATATCAGCTTTTAATAAGCAACACACCATTTCCTGACCGTTAATTATGTTGATTTTTAACAGCATTTCCCTTGGGAGTTCTGTCTGGGCAGCCATTCAGTCTCTATAGCTATATCATTTGCTTCAGTACCTAGCTAAACTCTGCCCTTCATAACGTTTGTAGCTATATAGATGGTCCTGTTCATTGTACACTCCTCAGCACAATTTGCGGGGGGAGGGGACCTCACTAACTGACTTTCTTCCAATGGGATTTGATTAGATTGTCCAGGTTTTCTAACTTTCACATCTCCATCCTCATTTTACAAATGGGGAAACTGAGGCACGGAGCTGGGAAATGATTGGCCACAGGTCACACGGCCGGCAAATGGTAAAGAACGTAGATCTCCAGAGTCCCAGGTGAGCCCCCTACCTCCTAGGCCGTACTGCCTCGGTTCTTTATGTGGCTCTGCTCCATACAGAACGCTGGAGCTCACCGAACAATAGCATGATGGTTAATACAAATCTTTTCGCTGTAATGAACAGCACAGCTTAATATGTGCCTGCATGAAGCAAGGTTTGTAAAAGGGAACAACCTCACTTGCTGCTGATTAAGCCCATTCCTCCATGTCCACTGCGAGGAGGACAAGAAATAATGGATTTAATCTACAGCAAGGGAGATTTAGGTTAGATATTAGGAAAAACTTTCTAACTAGAAGGAGAGTTCAATACTGGACCAGGTTACTGAGGGACACTGTGGAATCCTTGTCACTGGACGTTTCGAAGAACAGGTTGGACAAACACCTACCAGGGATGATTTAGGTTTGTTTGGCCCTGTCTCAGTGCAGGGGGCTGGGCTAATTGACTTCTCGAGGGCCCTTCCAACCTGACATTTCTACATTTCTGTGGCAGCCAGCAAAAGCATGAACAAAAATGATGCTATTATATAAAGTGGTTCTTCTTTGCTTTCATGCAGGAAAAAACAAAAGGAGCCAGCTAAACTGTCCCTTCATTAAGTTCAGAAGCAGCTGTGTTAACTCATCAGTGACCCATTCGCCCCAGGGCAATGCACAGATGAATTTCGGTCATAATGTGATGAGCGTCAGGGTGGATGTTAAAGTCACGCTGAATAGTTCAATAACTAATTGTGGCTCTGAGCAATCGCACATGATGCAATATTTTCCTAAACTAAGACATTCAGAGATGGAGGGATTTACAAGGAATAAGGGCAACATTGTCTAAAGAGAGTGATTTTACATAGCAACATAGAAATTGCCAGATTGCATCAGAGCTGAGGTCCATCTCGCCCAGTAGCCTGTCTCTGATAGTGACCGGCACCTGACGCTGCAGAGGAAAGTGTAAGAAACTCCCAGTAAGCAGATGTGGAATCACTGGGAGTTAGGCACCCAAATACCATGAAGAATCTGCGCCAAAATGTTTAGAACTCCTCCCCTGGCTCTAGTGTATATGCACTGTGGCGTACGCACATACACACACACAGACACACCCATGGACACCCACACAAGCTGGTGCACTGCCAAGGTTTTATTAGCCTGCGTTTGAGATCGCGTCATTATTGGGAACATGAGTCGTGAAGTCACAAATAATCGTGCAGGTCATTTTCCAGTGCATGACAATAAGCCCCTCCCATCTGTCACCCCCGGTCCTGCCTTTTGAAATTAAACTGTGTATGTTACAGACGAGTTTTAGAGAGTTTATGGAATGTTTTTACTGGGACTCTTTTTCCTCTTCCCCGGAAGCTAAGCACCCTCAGGTTCTAAGAGTTGAGATCAACTGTACAGATCTGGAAAGGAGAGCCAAACTAGAAGCAATAAATGTTCGGATTAAAAAGCGATCTAAAATAGCTGTCACATTATAATGCAACGTTAAGGTCCAATATCTCACCTCCTGCAGGACCTAGCCACAGATTCCCCATAGCATTGGACCACGGAAATGCTCGTCTGGTCCCCAGTGGTATTGATTCTAATCTGGAATGTTTGCATGACATAGGTCCTTAAATATGTCACTTGTACCCAATTGACTAGCGTCTTTCATGTACTTCAGACCAATGTAACACAAGGGGGAATTTCCACGGGGTGTGAGGGAAAGAACCAGTTGATGGAGGGAAAAAACCAGGTGGGAGCTATTTAAAAGCTGCGGAGAGGCCTGTTAGCAGCCACCCCAGGCTCTGCATGCATGACAGCTTAGGTCGCTATAAATTATGTCACTCAGGGGTGTGAATAAGCCGCCCCCTGAGCGACGTAAGTTACACCAATGTAAGCACCACTGTGGACAGCACTATGTCGGCGAGAGAGCTTCTCCCGCCGACATAGCTACCACCACTCGCGGGGACTGCAGTAATTAAGTCAACAGAAGAGATCTTTCCCATCGGCTTCGAGTGCCTGCACTAGCCGCACTACAGCAGTGCAGCTGCACAAGTGCTCTGTAGAATCATAGACTCATAGAATTTTAGGGTTGGAAGGGACCTCAGGAGGTATCTAGTCCAACCCCCTGCTCAAAGCAGGACCATTTCCCAACTAAATCATCCCAGCCAGGCCTTTGTCAAGCCTGACCTTAAAAACCTCTAAGGAAGGAGATTCCACCACCTCCCTAGGGAACCCATTCCAGTGCTTCACCACCTTCCTAGTGAAATAGTGTTTCCTAATTTCCAACCTAGACCTCACCCACTGCAACTTGAGACCATTGCTCCTTGTTCTGTCATCTGCCACTGCTGAGAACAGCCGAGCTCCATCCTCTTTGCAACCCCGCTTCAGGTAGTTGAAGGCTGCTATCAAATCCCCCCTCACTCTTCTCTTCTGCAGACTAAACAAGCCCCGTTCCCTCAGCCTCTCCTCGTGAGTCATGTGCCCCAGCTCCTTGACCATTTTTGTTGCCCTCTGCTAGATTCACTCCAATTTTTCCACATCTCTGCTGTAGTGGGGGGACCAAAACTGGACACAATACTCCTGATGTGGCCTCACCAGTGCCGAATAGAGGGGAATAATCACTTCCCTCGATCTGCTGGCAATGCTCCTACTAATGCAGCCCAATATGCCTTTAGCCTTCTCGGCACCAAGGGCACGCTGCTGACTCATATCCAGCTTCTCGTCCACTGTAATCCCCAGGTCCTTTTTGGGGGGAACAGCTGCTTAGCCAGTCTGTCCCCAGCCTGTAGCGGTGCCTGGGATTCGTCCATCCTAAGTGCAGGACTCTGTAGTGTAGCCTTAGCCTCAGTGTTGGTGAATTTAGTGGGCAGAGCGCAGGCGAGGCAGCCAAAGGGCCATGATAATTGCAGGTAATCCCAGAGATATAACCCGCAGGTATCTGGTGAGTTTGTATCTCCCCTTTTGGTCCAAAAAGGAAACTGCCTTAGAGCTGAGCACTATTTATAACTTGTACGGCTGTTTGCAACACACCTCAGGCTGGAAAAGGATCAGCACGCATTCTGAAAAAGACACCAAGAGAAAAGCGCCAATCTCAGTCTCTCTCCACATTCAAAAGCCCCGATTTGTTGTTTCTCACTTTGCAGAACAATACTGTTGGCCAACAGCCCTCGCAATGTGGCCTCCTGGTATTCTACCCCCAATCACACCAGCTAATGATCATTCACATCGTATTTTTTCGATCGGATATAAAAGGAAATGCTATTGATTGCTTCCTTCTCTCTCAGGCCCCTTAATACGCCACTGCGACTCAGGGCTGCTTTGCATTCCAGACAGACTTTGTGTGGCACAGAGCCAGCTGGGGGAACATTAATTCAGTACAATCCTTAAAGTGCACTAGGTTCGGGCTAACATGCCTTTCATCTGGTAAGACACAATGTACAGTGCCTTCCGCGTCACCCTGATGGAGGCACAAGGCGCCTGAGACAAACACGGGATGGCTGGGGAAAAAAATAAGATAATTTGAATCAGTTACTCACGCTTGCCTCACATTTGGGATCTAGGGAAATAAATCATGGCTGTTTTGTATTGTTAATTGATAAACCAACAGTGAAACACTCAAGGAGATGCATCAGGAACGGTCGGTAAAATTGGGCCTGTCCTGTTGACAGGACAATTTGCTCAGGGACTGCCAAAATTCTGGTTTGAAGACTGCTTTGATGCTGCAGAATGTTCTCTAGCCCTGGTTACATCCTTCTCATATGGGAATCAATAGCAACGTTATTGGATATTTTACCCCTGTGGCACCAGCCAGATACACACTGATAATAACATAGTATAATTAGTGGCAGGTTATTGAAGCAAGGGTGAGCCAAAAGTTACAGCCAGCTTATTCCTGTCTGGAAGCCAGTGGGGCCCATGCTCATGGGACATCCTTGTTCAAATGTTCGATCTCGCCAGGCTCCAAGTCAGCTCCCATTAAAATCAGTGGGATGTAGAGGCCTTCACACATAGCAAAGAAGTGCTTTGACTTCTGGCAGGAGTGGTCGCCAGCTCCCTTCTTAGCTGAGGCTGGATTTTAATTCAGCCGCATAACTCCAACAACAAAATCCTAAAACACGGCTGTATTTCCAAGCAGCTCAACAGAGATCTCTGTCTCTAGTTACCTTCTCAGCTGGCTGCTTCAGGGCTTTTCCTGTGGCAACCCCACTCCTACATCAAAGAGCGACCAGAGAACCGACTATCCATTATCCTGCACCTTGTGTCTTCTTCATTTGCACCATTTTACATTCACTTTACATAGCTGGAAATGACTCACAAACCTGGGGATAATCAGGGCCCCTGCTTTCACTCATGTTGAGCTTGCTGGTCTGGTTGCATGGATGAGTCAGGAGAACAGCTCTGCCCTCCAAACAGAATCCTACTGCCAGACACACTCCTTATCTGCCTATCTTAGGGTTTTATACTGCTGCCCATCACCGTGGTACCCGAACACCTACCACGTAATGTTGATACAACACAGTAGCGCCCTATGGACTTCACAGACTCTCCGGCTCACCTCCCTTTTGGGGGCATTAACACTCTGCTTGGGATGTAACTAGGTTTTTGTTTAAGCTGTTTGTTTTATTCTGACACTCTCATGTCCCCCACTGTTGGTAAAAATGGAAACCATGCCACCAGGCATGCTTTCATTTCAGGTTATATTTCCATCTAGTTTATGAAATGTTGAGGAAATGATTAACAGATGTCGGCACCAGTGGTATGTGTTAGGGATGATTACAAGCACATCCACAGAATTGCTATAAGCCGTTATTGTTTATCTGCATTACCATAGAGCCTAGGAACTCCAGCTATGGAGTGTTAGACGCTGTGTTAGATGCTGTACAACACAGATAAAAAAGACAATCTAGGAAAAGAGACAATGGACGGATACAATGTGAAGGGGAATTCAAGGAAACAATGAGACAATATTGGTCACTCTGATAGGCTTTGTGTTTTTTGTCAAGTTTTTGTAGGTATCACGGGAAAGGAGAGTTTTAACGACTGATCCGACCAACCTGTTCACCCGTTGGAGTCTATAACAATTAATTACCCCTTAAAACACACGTTCATTAGTTATTCACCCTTTCTAAGTAAATTGTAAATGGAGCTTTAATATAAAAAAGTGGGACTGTGCTGTCAAAGTCAAGAACAGCAATGGGAGCAAAGATGGGTGAATTAGTTCCAGATAAACTCACAGCTGAGCTGACCCTTCATCTCAAATGCCAAGTGAATTTTCTCGGGTTGGAAGAAGCTCACTTAGGCCAGATAAGTAAAGGTATTTAGAAGCCTAACTCTCATAAATTACAGAGGAAGTCAGATACCTAAATACCTTTTAGGATCTGGGCCTTTGCTCCTGTATAATTGTTTCAATTTTCAGGTACTCCCACCCTTGCATTTCATTGGGGACCAAAATGTGAAAATACCAAACCTACATGAGTAGAGGAGCTCATTCTTATGGCATTTCTCACAGTCTGGCCCCAACCCCAGGAAATCTTGAAGGAATTCCAGCTAAATATTTGGGATAAACACCCGAAGTTTAACGTGCTTCTCCAGACTGACCTTCCAAGTGCTTTCTGCCACTCTCTGGGAATCAAGTGGTACCTAGAGTGGAGGTGGTACAGTTGCAAAACTGTGTTTGTGACTGAGGAGCTTCGCTAGGCATGGATCTACGCAACACAGTCAGACATGGCCATCAGCTTCTACAGCACCAGATTAAAAACAGCAATAGCCTTGACATGCACCATCTTCTGGGCACAAACCAGCTATTTGTTGGGCAACGTGCAATGATCTCGGGGTCTCATCCTAGTTCCTCGTGCGTCAATGTGACGCTCTGTCCCCGTCTAGTGGTGAGCCGCTCGCATGCAGTGGTTGCTGCAGAGAGAGGCTTTTTTACTCAGGCTGCAGAGATTTGTGTGTTTAAATTTAGGGGTCCCAGGTTTGACGTCCATTGCTGAGGACCCCTGGAGGGGTATGGTGTAACATCCACGTCACGGGAAGGTCAGCAGAGGGACAGGTTCAGGGCTGAAGCACACGGGCCAGGTGGTGTCCAGGGGAGCTTTGTCCTGATGCTGTTCGTGCTCTGCCTGTTCCATGGTTAAAGGAGTCTGGTTTCCAGTGTTGTCAAGTCAGTGCTTAATTTGTGCAAGGGCTTGCTAGGTCTGAGCCCCGGCACCTCTGGGCCTCACAGCTCAAAGCCCAGGCACCTCTGGGCCTGGCAGTTCCTAGTTCCGGCAACTCTGGGCCTGGCAGTCCAGAGACCCAACACCTCCGGGCCTGGCAGTCCAGAGCCCCGGCACCTCCGGGCCTGGCTGTCCAGAACCCCGGCACCTCCGGGCCTGGCAGTCCAGAGCCCCGGCACCTCCGGGCCTGGCAGTTCAGAGCCCCGGCACCTCCGGGCCTGGCAGTTCCTAGTCCCGGCACCTCTGGGCCTGGCAGTTCAGAGCCCCGGCACCTCTGGGCCTGGCAGTTCAGAGCCCCGGCACCTCTGGGCCTGGCAGTCCAGAGCCCCAACACCTCTGGGCCTGGCAGTTCCTAGTCCCGGCACCTCTGGGCCTGGCAGTTCAGAGCCCCGGCACCTCTGGGCCTGGCAGTTCAGAGCCCCGGCACCTCTGGGCCTGGCAGTTCAGAGCCCCGGCACCTCTGGGCCTGGCCATTTAGAGCCCCGGCACCTCTGGCCTTGCTGCATCATTTATGAATGTAAAAGAATTGCTTGAGCCCCAGCACTGCTTTCATTACAAATTAAGCACTATCTCAAGTCCTAAATTTGTAAGCAGGATTATCCCATGGGTGGGTGGCATGTGTTGTGCCTGGGTCACTAATCCACCTCAGCACAGAGCGGACCCAGTTGTCCCTGAAGCATTTAGCATACATCACAACTCTGTCCGCCTGGATGTCCGCTCCCCAGTCTCCCACGCGCAGCAGCTGCTTCTCTCCAGTCACTCGGAAACAAGGAAGGAAAAGTTTTTATTTAAAACCCCTTTTGAACTAATGGATTTGGTATGTTGAAGACCTTACATGGTTAAAAACTTGGGTGCCTATAGCAAAGCCCAGGGAAAGTGACTCAAAAAAACTGTCAGACTGAATCAGAAGCTTACCTGTCTGAAGCTGATGGCATCCCACGCAGCTTTCATACTGGAGACAAATTCCATCTCCATCCTCCTCCTTCCAGATGTCCTCTGCTCTGAAGCCATCTTGATGTATCTGAGAACGTCAGACCTTCCTATAATCCTTCACCTCCTCGTGTCTGTTCCCTTCTTCCCCCTAGAGGATCTTCCAAAATGCACCTCTCATTCCATACCTTCCCTGTCTCATTGTGCCTCTCATGTCATATCTCATCACCTCATTTATCCTCATCCTCCTCCACCTTTCACATTTCCCCCTAGCAAATCCCCCCCCATACTTCTTCCTTGGCCCCTAGAGGGCAGCATTTATATTCATCCCAATGCTTTTCATCACATTATTTAAGGGCTGGGTGTAAATATTGTCACGCTAGGTCTGTGTTCAGCACTCCTAGGGGTCAAGGTCAGCTCAGGCAGCTGCCATGTTGTGAGACAGAGTCAATGCAACATGCTACAAAGAAAACGCACACATTGAGCTCTCTCATGGGCTCATTGCTGGGCTCATTGCTTTTGTTCTTATTTATTTGTTTGTTTGCTTATTGCTGGTTGACTCCAATTCAAACTATGGCCCTTTTCCAAAGACCCAAAGATTTTTTAAGGCCAGAGGGGACCACTGCGATCATCTAGTCTGACCTCCTGTGTAACACAGGGCAGGGAACCTCACCCAATGATTCCTGCATGCAGCCCAGTAACTTGGAGTTGAATTGAGTTTGGACTGAAGGCTCATGGTTGCTCTTTGTCTGTGGAAAACACAGTCCCCATCTACTCCTACCAGAACTGCACTGCCGCCTCTGTTAATATTCTCTGTTCCTTAGCATTCTCCAGTCCGACACCTCTTCTTCTTCCTCACGTCCTCCCTCCTCTTCTCAACGACAGCCTCTCCTTTGTACACCACACAGCCTGGAAGGTCCGGCTACTCGCCCGTCTATCCCTGAGCACTTTGTGCTCAGAATTGTCCTCATCATATTCCTTTGCTCGCACCTGTTCTCTGTGTATCTCTTTTTGTTTCTGCATGTTGTTCTGGGCAACTCAACACCAGAAAACCAGAGAAATGTTGGAAAGAATGTGGAGAAGTGCACCAAGGTGATGGAGGGCCCGAAGCGGGTAAAGTCTGAGGAAAGATGGAAAGAACTATCCGGTTTTTTTCCAAGCAAAGCACCCTATTGAAGTAAAATCCCTGTGACTGTCAACTCAAGATACCCAATTGAAAATGTTGACAAAACAACAAAAAATATTTTCCCTTGGCATTTTCGTTCTAATATTTCAACTTTTCATTGAAAACTGAGATTTTCAAAGACTGAGCTGACAATGTGCACTTTTTAGTTTTCCACGACTAATTAAAAAACACCCATTCAAGTAAAGTTGTCAGTTTGTATGAAAATGTCTGTTTAACTGAAAACCCAATTCTAGCGCACACACAAAAAAGTTTTGATGGTACAATTTTGATCAGCCCCCGCTCCCGACAAGAGACGCTGCCATATTCTGCACTGGCTGACATTTCCAGGTAGACCATAAGAAGCGCCCCATTTAGGAGGGATTGGGTTAGGGTTAATTTCTTTATCACCAGACTGGAGGTGATAAAGACACGGTATCAAGAGTCATGGGTCTCAAACCTTGGTCCACAGGGCTCTCAGGGTCTGTCTACACAGCAAAGGAAAACCTATGGCTAGCCCATGCCAGCTGACTCAAGCTGCAGGACTGTTTCATTGCTGTGTAGACTTCCAGTCTCCGTCTGCAACCGGAGCTCTGGGATCCTGCCACCCCGCAGGGTCCTAGACCCTGGGCTCCAGCCCGAGCTCAGATGTAAGCTATGAATGAAACAGCAATGAAACAGCCCCACAGCCTGAGCCCTGTGAGCCTGAGCTGGCTGGCATGGACCAGCTGTGGGTTTTTCTTTGCTGTGTAGATACACCCTCAAGCACCTGTGAGTTCCAGCGTGCAGACAGTCCCCAGAACGAGCAGCTCAGACCTGCCAGAAGACTCCAGTCCTGGGATCTGATTATCTGGGGGTCCCCACTGATTCCTTGCTTCTGTTTAAACCCAGCATGGGAGCAGGAAGTTGTGCATGCAACTGGCTTTCCCTTGCTTAAGATTGCTTCCCCTGTAACACCTGCTCCTACTGCCTGATGCTGCCTGCCTCCTGGCCAGCCCTTTGGCATATCTTAGACTCTGAGCCCCTGGTCTCTCACCTAGCCTGGCTCCCGACTCCTGCTTTGACGAGTAGGTCAGAACACCCATGTCCCAGCCATGACACAAGGATAATAGAGGTGAGGAAAGATCACAGCCTCCTGGAGAAACACCTAAGAGCAATCATTGTCAGGCTCTCTCTCTAGGCAGGGGCCAACCAAGCCAAACAAGGCTTTGTAGATAAATAGCCGCCGTGGGGTGAGTGAATAATTCACAGCCAGTAATTTCTCTGACAGATGGAAAGTCTCGAGGCTCATCCGTGAATGGACTTCAATTTCCCCTGGTCCATTCACTGTTCAGTCACATTTGCAGTCTGGTTGCCACATTGTGCCCGATCCCTGACTGAGGGAGGAAGCGTTTCCATTGTGAATGCTTGTCAGGGTGAATTTAAAAGGCTGCGACTGCAGAATTCGTTCGCTGGAGGGCTGGGGAGCAGGGCTTCCCAGAGGATTCAGGGGGCCTGGGGTCTTCGGTGGCGGATCCCGGGGCAGAAGAACCCCCCCGCCGCTGAATTGCTGCCGAAAACCCGCCCTGGGACTCTCGCCGTGGGTCTTTGGGGCACTTCAGTGGCAGGTCCTGGAGCAGAAGGACCCCCTGCCACAGAAGAGTGAAGGACCCCGCTCCAGGGGCCCCGAAAAACTCTCGTGGGGGCCCCTGAGGGGCCGGGGGCAAATTGCCCCTATTGCCCTCTCCCCCACCCCCGGGCGGGCCTGCTGGGGAGAGGATCAGCAAACGGTGGAAAAAACATTCACAGCAACGTATGTTACATGGTTTATGAACACGTGGGCCTGCACCATGGAGCAGCCTAAAGGAGCATGGGCCCCTCACACTCCTTTTATCCAAACCCACTAATGATGAATTGTTGTTATTAGCATTATTGCTTCCACACCTCGGCACCCTAGTCATGGGCCAGGACTCCACTGTGCAAGGATACAGAACAAAAGGACAGTCGCCTCCCACATCTCCCCTGCACAGTCTGCAGAGATCCAGTCCACAGGCTGCAAAAGCCTACATAGAATCATAGAGTCATAGAATCTCAGGGTCGGAAGGGACCTCAGAAGGTATCTAGTCCAACCCTCTGCTCAAAGCAGGACCAATCTCCAACTAAATCATCCCAGCCAGGGCTTTGTCAAGCCTGACATTAAAAACCTCTACGGAAGGAGATTCCACCACCTCCCTAGGGAACCCATTCCAGTGCTTCACCACCCTCCTAGTGGAAAACATTTTCCTAATATCCAACCTAAACCTCCTCACTGCAACTTGAGACCATTACTCCTTGTTCTGTCATCAGGTACCACTGAGAACAGTCTAGATCCATCCTCTTTGGAACCCCCTTTCAGGTAGTTGAAAGCAACTATCAAATCCCCCCTCATTCCTCTCTGCTAAAGACTAAACAATCCCAGTTCCCTCAGCCTCTCCTCATAAGTCATGTGCTCCAGTTCCCTAATCATCCCCCCAGCCAGGCACACATGAGAGGGAGACGCTCAGAAGGGTCAGGCTAAGCACAGCTGGAAAAGATGTTTTTGGTCTCAGAAGCCACCTGGGACTTCAGAAGCACCCCTTCCATTCTGCACCCCTTAACAAGGAGCGGGCAAATAATGGGAGCAGGCCCCAAAGCTGCAAGATGCCAACTTCCGTGCCTCTAATCAGCCAGGAGCTGCACCAGCTTATCTTATATATCCTGTTCCACTGCTTTGCCCAGTCATAGATGATGAAATTATTTTGCCATGAAAAAGGGGACATTTCTCACTCCTCCCACATAAATAGGTCAGCTGGCGTTGAGGGAGAATTCCCACCTGGAAGCAAATCCTTAGGAATTTTGTCCTTCAGGCAATATTGCGTTTCACAATAGAAAGTTCCCAGGGCTGACCTGGATCAAACAGCTGAATAGCGCAGATCAAACAGCATCACCGGAATAACCAGGCAGCAAAGTCTGGTTGCTTGGCATGGCTCGTTGCTAACTGTTTAGGGTGGTGCAGAACCAAGTGACACTGCTCTTCTCTGCACCAGCAGAGGTCCCCGCACACCTGCACCTGCCAATCAAAGCATAGCTTTGCAAGGAGAAGTCAGAGGTGAGGACAGAGCCTGGGCTTGTAGCATCCCGATGTGAATCCTCTGCTAGGGGAAGAGAAAAACCTGCCTGCGCACATATATTGCCCACTGTTGTTAACTTGCTCCAACCCTTTAGCTGAATGCTAAACCCTCCAACCTCTTAGTATTCACTTAACCACCCTAAGCCATCAGCAAGGCAAACAGCTGCTTGTCATCTTGAGTAACTGGGGGTTGGTGTGCTTTTGGTTCTTTAAATGTGAAATGGGCGTGACTGAAAATGAGAGGTAGACAGGATGGCCTAGACGCAGTGGTCCCCAACCTTTTCAGTGTGGCAGGCGCCTGGCGACTAGCCGCCGAGGAGCGTGGTCGCCGGACAAGCAGCTGCCGAAATACCGCTGAGAAGCAGCAACGCCAACAAGCGTCGCTGCCAAAATGCCGCCAAGAAGTAGGGTCATCAAGAGGTGTCGCTGCCGAAATTCAGCAGCATTTCAGCGGCAGCGCTTCTTGACGTTGCTGCTTCTCGGTGGCATTTCGGCAGCTGCTTTTCCAGAGGCCAGTAGGCAGGCGCGCATAGATGCCACGGCAGGCACCATGGCACCCACGGGCACCACGTTGGGGACCCCTGGCCTAGACTGTAGGGCCCTC
Organism: Mauremys mutica; assembly: GCF_020497125.1. Taxonomy (NCBI): domain Eukaryota; kingdom Metazoa; phylum Chordata; order Testudines; family Geoemydidae; genus Mauremys; species Mauremys mutica. Next base: position 10,985,327 of record NC_059096.1, read on the forward strand.
CACTGGGATCTGAGAGACCTGGATTCATTCCTGGCTCAGCCGCTGACTGTGTGACCTTCAGCAAGTCATTTATACCTGGATCCTCAAAGGTATTTAGGCCTAAATACCTCTAAGCATCTGGGCCTGAATGTACAAAAGGAGCTAGGTGTCTAATTCCAGGGCTGGACTTAGGGGCAGGCGACCGCCTGTGGTGCTGGGGTGTGGGGTGTGTGTGTGTGCCAAGCCCAGGATGCCGTTTTTGTCGTTAGCGCCAAAAGGGAAAATAGAATGCTTGAAGCAATGTTTTTCAGGTATTCCATATGTCGATTCATTTTTCACTAACCTAGAACATTCCGGACCTTTGTAGAATCTCATGGAACCTTCCGAACTTGCTGAGAAAGACATTTGCCTGGAACCTCCTAGAATGTTGTTAGCCAGCCCTGGCAGGTATTTAGGGGGCGGGGCATCGCCGGTCCGTCAATGAGATATAAGAACAAACTGAAGAGAGGTGAGAGGGATAAATCATGAGTTCAAATCATGCATCAAACTCATGAAATGGGCTGCAAATGCAATAAAAAATAAGACATGCAAATATTTATCCAATTGGGGGGGCACCAAAGACACTCCTCGCCTGAGGCGCCATTTGGTGTAGGGCCGGCCTTGCCTAACTCCTACTGTGCATTCAGGCCCTGGGCTTTAAGCTGTCTGTGGCTCAGTTCTCCGTCTGTCGAATAGGGATATCGACACGTTCCGCTCTTTGTAAAGTGCTTTCAGATCGATTGATGAAAAGTGTTATATAAGACCTGGGCATTATTATTAAAATGGGGGTTAGCACTGCCTTACTTCACAGGGAGGTTGTTAGGAGACATGCATTAAATACTGTGAGTTGCTCAGATGCTACAGGTTTCAGAGTTGCAGCCGTTGCTCAGATGTTACAGCAATTATGGCTATATAAGTATTTATATAGATAGGAGCCAGTCCTGCTAAAGCCATGTCATCTGTCTCTCCCCGCTAAGGAGAGATTTAGCCTTGAAGCAGAGGACTAAAAAGAAAAACTATTTCTATAATTTGTCTTCCTGTCCTTGAAAGAAGCTGTGGGAACTCTTTGCAGCACAGTTTATTGAAGCATTTCAGCCTCTCTCTGATCGCTGCGAATAAGTCCAGACCTGTTCAAGTCTGACTATTGTTGGACGAGTGGTTGGTGAGGATGGCATTCAGCCCGTGGATTAGCTCGCAAACTCTTTTCGATAGCTCTGAGTATTCAGTGTTCATAATTCACTGCTATTGCTCACTTATTGCGCCTTAACTGATTGATTCCCAAAGACAATAACAGGGGTGTTGCCATGCAGTATAGGCCAGGGATCAAGGGGAATAAGTTAATAGTTTAAAAACTTTTGAAATCCTTATTAAATATTAATCTTGGTTTGTTTGGGGCGTTTGAGGTGTTTAAAACAATTTTCCAAAAAAATAAAATCAGATCTTTGTTTACATGTTACTAGTTCCTTACATAACTTCTATTTTATAGATTGCTAAAGTGGATTTTTGCATGTGTGTCTTTAATAAGCTTCCCTGCCATTAGTAGAATTTCAGATTTTGCATACAGCTTTTGTCTGCTAAGAAATTTCACACTTACAGTGTTCAACTATGCTGTGAAAGACGAGTCCAGGCCCATATTAACATCCTTGCTATGAGAACGACACAGCCTCAGACATAAAATAGATACGCCAGGAGCCTCTGCTATATTTGCAGCAAACGTGACCTCTGATATACTGACCTTTTACAGGTTAAAACAACTGATATGCTTCAACCAGTCTGTACTCCTTCATCAGCATTTACAGTGTGTAGTCAATAGGACAACCTATGGGAATGAAGTTACTTGCCTGCTTAAGTGTTTACATGAACAGCATTAGGCAGCACAGCATGGGGAGGTGAGCAGCCCTCATTGGAGAAAGAACAGGCTCAGGATTATTTAAAAAATCTGGACGAGCACAAGTCCATGGGGCCAGATGCACTGCATCCGAGAGTGCTGAGGGAGTTGGCTGATGTGACTGCAGAGCCATTGGCCATTATCTTTGAAATCTCATGGCAATCCGGGGAGGTGAATGGAAAAAAGCAAATATAGTGCCCATCGTTAAAAAAGGAAAGAAGGAGAATCCAGGGAACTACAGACCAGTCAGCCTCACCTCAGTCCCCAGAAAAATCATGGAGCAGGTCCTCAAGGAATCCATTTTTAAGCACTTGGAGGAGAGGAAGGTGATCAGGAACAGTCAGCATGGATTCACCAAGGGCAAGTCATGCCTGATCAACCTGATTGCCTTCTATGATGAGATAACTGGCTCTGTGGATATGGGGAAAGTGGTGGACGTGATATACCTTGACTTTAGCAAAGCTTTTGATACAGTCTCCCACAGTATTCTTGCCAGCAAGTTAAAAAAGTATGGAACTTTTAGAAAAACAACCAATTAAACACAACCAATCTTGATTTAAAAATTGCCAATGATGGAGAATTCACCACAACCCTTGGTAAATCGTTCCAGTGGTTAATTATTCTCACTGTTAAAAATGTACCCCTTATTTCCAATATTTTTTTTCTGTAAGGTTTTGTAAAATTCAAATAACATACCTTCCTACAAGTGGCATTGTAAACCCACCCCCCGCATTTATAACATTTATAATTTAGTTCATTATACATTACAATCTAAAGTTGCAATAGAACAACTGTTCAAATTAGTTTTCCAAAGCCTCAACCTGATTTAAATCAATGATGGCTTATAAATCATGAGATTTAAATCAATTATTTAAAGTCCCTTGATATAAATCTCTCCACCCTGAGAGGGACCCACCTTGGCTAGTATTCTGAGGCCAGGAACAGCTGCTTCAGATGAAGATGCTCTTTACTATCTTGGCAGGAGGGGTCATCACAAAGGAGACCTCTGGACCATTCATGCAGGGAGAAGGGAGATCGGGAGCTTTTGTTCTTCCTGTCTTGTAACACAAGGACAAGGCAACAGTCACTGAAACTGACAGGTGGCTAATTCAAAACTGATAAAAGGTCATATGTTTTTTCACTCAGTGTGTAATTAGACTGTGGAACTCACTGCCACGTGATGTTAGTGAGGCCAATAATAGCATGAGTCAAAGAGGGATTGGATGGTTATATGGATACAAAGAATATCCAGAGTTATAATAATTTATGCTAATAATAATTGGAAAAGGATATAAACCCCCATACTTCAGGGCGTAAGACTGTCTCTAATATGTAGGGATTAGGATGAGATCTTCATGGGGGGCAGATTATCCCACATCTGCTACAGTGGGGTGCTCACCCAGAGACAGGATACTGGGCTAGATGGACTTCATGTCTGGTCCAGTCTGGCCATTCCTAAGTTCCTCTGATTATTGTAAATCCTGTGGTGCTGTGTGTCTTATACACGATGAAGGGAAATGGGCTGTGAAGGCTTTGCAAGTCCAGAGAACAGGTACGGGCAGGTTTTCCATTGCAATGGCCTGCTGCTGCCCTCACGTCTCACTTGATCTACGTCTCTGTCCCAGTGAACTCATCCATTCCATGGAGGCTGGCTCTGCTGGGCTGTGGAGACTTTGTTAATAGCGTCACTTCAGCTTTTACCGGGCTAAGAACACTGGCATCCCCGAGGCTGGTCTGTGACAGGAGTACAGAGAGGAAAGGCTATTTTCATATCTGCTGAATCAGACGGTTCAGCCTCCAAAGCGCTAGAGGCTAACACTGGAGAAAGGCAGGGGACAAACCCAGCATGGCAAAAGGATAACTAACGAGTGCCCCTGGCACCAGGTTGTCAGGAGACCTGGATTTTATGCCTAGCTCTGACACTGACTCATTGAGAGACCATTGGTGAATCTCTAACTGTTCTATGCCTCGGTTTCCCCATCTGTTAAACATGGACAATGAGTCACTTTAAGGCCTTGCCACATAAGTGCTCAGCAGTAGTCGAGTCACCAAGCATCAAATAGACCATGCAAACAGAACTCCCTTCTCGTCAATAACAAGCCCAGGACTCACTCCTTTTCTGATCCCACTCTGCTGTTTATACGCAGAGGAAGCTGACGGTTCTTTGTATTTGGGGTTTATTCAGCATTGCAAAAATCCTCCCTTTTTTCGTAGACTATTGATTTTCCACTTGATGACAAGCTGGATCGTTTCGTCTCGATGAAGCCACCATTTGTAAGCGATGGGGAGGATTGGAGCAGAGGCTCAGAGTACAAGAATTGCCCTCTGGGGTGTTACAGTCAACCATCCGGGTAGCAGAATTTAGTCCCTGTGGAAATGGAAGCATCCTCGGGTCCCTTTAACTGCATCCAAACACAAAATATAGGGTTTTCCCGAAGCCCGGGACCCTTCAAAAATGCCAGCCTGCAATCCCTCAGCGCTCCCTCTAATTGCCCGAGGAACAGAACTGGCTGGAATTCTCCATTCGAAACATTCTTTCGATGAAACATGCTTTGGATTTTTTTGTCAAAATGGAAATTTACGCAGGCAACAAAACCGGAAACCCAAAAAAATAACACAACAGCTAGGAATAGAAGCCGGGAGTCCTGATTCCCAGCACCTCTGCTCTAACCACTTGATCACACTCCCTCTCAGTCCCAGTTCTGTCAGTGAAAGCACAGGTTAAAAATTGTTTTAAAATTCTGAAGCTTTAGCATGTGCAGTTAGGAAAGATCCAGCCAGCCACTAGTGTGAGTAGCCAAGTCCCCTACCCACCCGGTCCCCATCTCTTGACAGATTTATAGGAGCCCTGTAAATCTAATGAGGGTAATGAGAAGGGGGCCTCTGCGGAGCCTCTTTTTAAGGCAGCTCTTCTATCCCCTATAGTAGGGGAGGGCAAACTACAGCCCATGGGCCGGATCTGGCCCATAAGGGCTTTCAATCCGGCCCGTGGGCTTGCCAGCCCCGTGCACAGCAGGGCTAAGGCAGGGTCCCTGCCTGCCCTGGCCTGCACCGCTCCCGGAAGCAGCCAGCACCACGTCCTGCGGCCACGGGGGATGGGGGGGAGAGGTCCGTGCGCTGCCCTTGCCTGCAGGCAGCTCCCATTGGCCAGGAACAGGGAACCATGGTCAATGGGATCTTCAGGGTGGTACCCACAGGCAAGTGCCGTGCATCCCAACCCCCGGCCCTGAGCCCCCTGCTGCACTTGCACCCCTCCTGCACGCCAACCCCCTGTCCTGAGCCCCCTCATACATCCCAACCCGCAGTCCTGAGCCCCTTCCTGCCCCCCTCCCACAACCCGCACGCCCTCCCACACCCCAATCCCCTGTCCTGAGCCCCCTCCTTTACCCCAACCCCCTGCCCTAAGCTCCTTCCTGCACACTGCACCCCCTCCCACACTCCCTCCTGCCCCCACCCTACATTCATGGCCCCGCATACAGTTTCCCTACCCAGATTTGGCCCTTGGGCCAAAATATTTGCCCACACCTGCCCTATAGGTTTTCCCCACAGACATTAATCCTCTGAGGAATTTTGCTAGGTACAATATTGTTAAGTGGCCAAAGGAGCTGAGCTAACTGAAACAACCAGTCCCTGCCTCAGGATTATTCACACGAGGTTCTGAAGAGGCTGGGTAGCCAAAGCCTGGATGAAATGTTGCTTTTTTGGCTGCCAGCATGGGTGGTGTTTAGTGGAAATAATATCCCTCTGTCCTAGAGCTGGAAGGGACCTTGAAGGATCATCAGGTCCAGCCCCCTGCCTTCACAGCAGGACCAAGTACTGTCCCTGACAGATTTTGTGCACCCCCTCCCTAAATAGCCCTCTCAAGGATTGACCTCATAACCCTGGGTTTGGCAGGCCAATGCGCAAGCCACTGAGACTATCCCTCGCTCCAAAGAATGGTGATTTTTCTCCAGCCCGCTGTGAATTTGTGCTGGTGAGACAATCCCCAGTTTCAGAGCGGATGATCGGTTTTCTCTCTCTCTCGAAGAGGACAGTCGGCTCTGTTATTTCGACGGGGATGTTGGGTGAATGAGACGTGCTGCTGCAAACAAGCCCAGTGGCTCTGGAAGGCCTCATGCCAAGGATGAAAGGGGAGATCAGCTTCCTGGGCCCATTTAGTCCTTGGCCTTCCTGCTGAAGCTACCAGCGAGGGATGTTCTAGGTTTACTTGGTCCTGCCTTCCAGCCTGACATTTCTTTGATTCCTCGCACGCCCGTGAAGAGGTGACTTCATCCTGCTCGCCAGCTCTGGGTGTCATGGCATTCACTCGGCATGAAGGCTGGCTGGATTGGAAGAGTCTGTATGACGAACAGGCAGTGTATCCCCATGCTCCATGAGGGAATGCTAAGCACACGCATCTCAGAGAAACACTAACTGGGGCTGTCTCCAGAACAGGAAGGAGGAGATGTGATCAGAGATGTTTATTTCACAGATGCTGCCTACAAGAGCAAATGCAGTGGAAACAAACCATAACTTCTTGGCACAGGCTTATGTCCAGCCCTGGCTGTTATCCTCAGGAGAATTAGAAATTACAGGGTCTGGTTTAGGTACTTATGTGGTCTTCTTTGCCATAGCATCTCACAATCCTTCATGTATTTAACATTTGTGGAAGGTAGAGCAGTACTAGTATCTCACTGTGGCACAGTGGGGCTAAGTGACTTGCCCAGGGTCACACGTGGAAACTAGCAGAGCAAGGAATTGAACCTGAGTCTCCAAAATTCATGATTTACCCACTAGACCACCCTTCCTCTTGCTATAGACAAGCCTAAGGACAGCTGGCCCCCTCACTACCACACCATGCCTGACAAGAGCAAGCAGCCCCTTCTGTCATTCACTGAAAGGCTCCCACATTGTTCTGCTGACCCCACATGTTGAGATTTAGACAGAACAGCCACAGCCACCCTCCTTTCTTAGATCAGTGGGGATTAAGGCTGAATAAAAAGCTGGCTAAATAATGTCTCTGCACTGTGGTGTCCTCTTGGACGCAAGATGCTTCTGGCTTATCAAAAAGCCCTGGATTTCTAAATACACTGAAGTTGTGGACTTTTCTGGACCGAACATAACCATCCAGAAGTACCTCTTTCATTTTATGTCCTCAGAGGCCAGGTGCTGTGACCCAAAAGCCTCTCTGTGCTGGACGGCAAGGGGGGTGCAGTGGGGTAACAGGAGTGTGGTATGTCCATTCTAATTCACCAAAAATGTCATGTGAGTTTTCAAATGAAAGCCGATGTCACACCAGTCATTGGTATCATTGTGAAACGTACGTTCAAGTTCTGTGTGAGGAGCTGGGTGTATGTATACTGAAAATATGGTCTTAGAGTCTGTATCAAGGTACTGGTCACCTGCAAAGGTGAAAAACAGGCTTCCTGCCAGACAAGAAATATCTGTCCATCTACCTGTTTGTATGTAAATGGAGAATTGTCTTGCTCACAATGGGTCTCCTTCCATCAGTCTGAACTGAATGCACATGAAAGATTGTGCAGACTTCAGAAACCTTCTAACAGGAAGAGACAACCAGTAGGGGGCAGGCCACCCTATCTGGTGGGTACACTTCAAAATTTGCTTGACTACGTTTAGCAGACAGAGAAGACACCCAGCCACCCTTCACTGATGATGTAAAAGGACAGCGGTTTTGGTTCATGAAAAGGGGTCTCCACCCAGCCTGGCTGAAAGTGCTGAAGAGAAGTTTGGATGAGATAAAACTCCTTTAGACCGGCAGTTAACCTCTGAGTTAAGCTGAGTCTCTAGAAAGGGTGTGATGATTTTGTGTTACATGTAACCATTTGTTTCCGATTGCCTCACCCATGATCACTTGAACCTCTATCCTTTGATAATAAACGTACTTTGGTTTTCGCTATTGATATAGCTCAGTGCGGTGACGTTATGCCAAGAAATGGGCCTGGGTTGAATCGGACAAGCTGGTGCGTTCTGCTCCTTTGGGAACAGGAGCCTGGTCATTCTGTAGCTAAGAGGCTGGATGCTGCAGGGAACACTCGATCGGCTCAGCAGTTGGTGTGTGCCTATCGCTGTTTGTCCAGAGAAAGTGAGGCTTGCGGGGACCTGAAAGACAGGCCTTGTGCTGCCGTAGGCTGTTGGTTTCAGAGAGCTAATCCACAGCAGGTACAGACAAGACGGCTTCCGGCTAAGGGCACGTAGTGGTGATGCGCCTGGGTACCCCTGGGGAGCATCCCAGGCATAAAATAGGGACACAAATCCCCATTATTGCCTGAGTCCAATGAGGGAAGCCAGCTCCTCGAATCAGTCTTTTATTTCAGGCACGTTGCCCAGCCTGACATCTTGTGCAGCAGGACACACTGTATTGCTTGGCTGACCTGGAAGCCGATCACCTGCATCAAACTGATCTCCCTCTGGCTGGAAGCAGTGGGGGTGGGGAGGGGTTGAAAGCTTCCAGGTCCCCATCCCCCCTTATGTTCTTCCATTGTACGGGCAGCTCTCACTCTGGTGCTCCTGGCCATTGTTGGGATGGGGTGAGCTCGGCCCAGCACTCCAAGAATGTGCCCTTCTGCATCTGGAAGGTCCGCAGCCATTGCTGGTCATCCCAAGTTGGCACTGCGATCCATCACTGCCACTCGGAACTCATTGGATGGGCCCCCAAACCACCGCTCCACTGCGAGCAGTAGCCGGGTGAATAGCAGTTATAATATAGCCTGTGCATTCACTGGTACGTTTCCAGCTCGGGTAGATACACACACCTAGCTTGGATGGAGCCAGCGCACTAAATAGCAGTGTGGCCACGGCAGCATGGGCACTGGCTGGACCTAGCCACCCAAGTATGATCCCATCCGAGATCCTAGGTACGCAGTCAGCCAGCCTGGGCCGCTGCCTACGCCACCGTGGCTACGCTGCCAGTTATGCCCCCCAAAAGGCAGGACCATAGCGGGGCCAGGGCTGCATGGCTCTCTGTGTTCTTAGGACCCCAGTTTACTGCAGTTTTGCCCTCCTGCGGAGTGCTTAGGGTGCGCACCCAAGAAAGAGAGGTTTGGGGTGAGCAGTGCCAGGGCAGCAGGTCAGGGTGAGCCCTGGGGGGAGTGGTGGAAGGTGACCAGTGAGTAGAGGGACTGAGTTCAGTTGAGCACTAGACGAAAGAGGATTAGGATGAATTCGCAACAGGGGGAGGTTCGGATAATCACTGGGGCTGGAGGGGACACAATAGTTTAAGGGGAGCTCTTGTGTGGGGAGGAGTTTAGGGAGTGCCTAGGGACATTAGGGTAAACAGCCTGTGGGAAGCGGGCTCATCTGAACACAGTGAGGGGAGAGTTTTAGAATGAGGACTCGGGGAGCAGCAGTTTAGGCAGAATGGGTTAAGCAGAGTCCCGAGGGCCACAGTTTAGGGCAACCGTGCCGGGGAAGACTTTTCGCTGAGCACCAGCAGTGGAGAGTTTTTGGGGGAAACATCCAATGAGACTGCTCGTTCATATACAGCATTGAACAACTGAGTCGTGAATAAACCTGTAAAGAGCAAGCTCTGAACTATTGGTGACCCGGTCAAAAATAGCTAAATGGCTTGAGTAATTTATTTGCAATTAATAATTTAATCAACTTTATTTTCTCCAATGGGGCAAAGCCAACACAAGAAGGGATAGATAGATAGATAGATGGGCATGTACCATTGTAAGTAGTTCTACAAGCAAACCATATCCTTTACAAACCAGAAAACCTTTGCAGTGCAGAGTGGTTTTAGGAGTTAAGTACGAATGGGAGAAAGACTTTGATGTGCTACCATTTTACTGATATTAGCACAGCTTATCAATAGCTTGTGCTCTTAATCTAGAGGCTTGGAGCTGAGCAGAGAGAAAATGAGGCTGCAGCGGGAGGAAAGCAGATGAAAGAAAGATGAAAGCTTCATACGTTCCCACAATGCTGCTAAGCTGACAATGTGGGGAGAGAAACAATTATTTTTAAAAAGCCATCCAAATGCATTAGGGACCCATGAGTTAAAAAAATAAAATCAGTGAAACCCAGTGACTAGCTTTGCTGAGTCGAGAAGTATAATTTTGTTCCAGTCCCAACACCATAGCCCAAGGCTTTTGATGGCACTGCTGAACTACTTACTGAGATAATTACTGGATTTGTTTTTGTGAAGGCTGGGTGAGGGGGAGACTCCGGGGCCTAGTGGTGGGCCCAGGAGACTGGGGCTTGTCTGTAGAACCTTTTCACCTCTATCTCTCATTCAAATCAAGAGTGAGTCAGCAACAACCGAAAGTCGTTGATAACTGTTTGGCTTCCATGCGAAAGGAGCCCGTGATCTCACTCTCACTCCCACCTCACATAAAATGGCCCCCTCCTGCTGCTGGCCATCTCATTAGATCACTTACCTAATGAACGGGGAATGAAGATCAAACTGGAGAGGTGCCCTCCTGGCGAAGGCAGTTTGGCAGGAGTTGTGCGAGGAAGTTTTCCCTGCCCATGCCAGTTGGGTGGCTGAAGAGAGGACTTTCGTCTGGCAGAGTTGCAAATTAGCTCTTTCAGGAAGAGTGTCCATAATGTTGTTGCGCATTAAACAGGTTCGGACCTGGCTGTTTGAGTGTTGACACGTAGGATAGGAGCTGAAAGAGGGAAAAAGCAGAGTTGCTTTGTCATAGGAGGAAGGAGGCCAGCACCCGAGTGGGGAACACCAGCAGGAAGAAGAGGAGAGACACTTGACTAGAGGTCACTTTGTCTGATTCAATCTCAGATACGACAGAATTTCCAGCTCCAAAGATCTGTGTTGCTTTTCATCTAGACACTATCTGGAATGAGGGGGAGTGAAGAGCGAACCAAGAGCAACGAGCACTGGAAGTAAACTGGGAGTAAGTGGCCAGCTGATACCACAGGGATGGGACAAAAAGCGCGAGAGGTGGAAGGAGTTGTGAGCTGCAAGGAAATAGGAGTAAGCGACAGAAACTTTCCTGGCTGATCTGCTAGTGCTTCCACAGACATCAACTCACTGCAGCCAGGGTAAGCTGTATTTGGACTGTAATGCCGTACAGAGGTAACAGACAATCTGCGGAGAGGGGATCTCAACAGAACCCGGCGAAACTTTTTTCTGCAAATAGTAAATGTTCTAAAAATTCAATTTCAGGGACACTAAATGTTTTCGCAAATGAAGGTTAAATTTAGCATATAGTTTTGGTCAAAAAAAAAAAACCAACTGATTTTTTTTTCAGAAATAACAAAATGTTCTGTTTTGACATGTACGAAATGAACCATTTCAATATTTCATTTTGAAACAGCGATTTCAAAATGACATCGCAATTCAAATCAACATTTCATTTAGACCCGTGTCATTTCAAATTGACACTTTGCAACTACACTGATGGAGTGATGATCGGTGCAAGTTCTCTATAGCTGAATTCGTTGCAGAGGGCTCCCTGGTTGCTGCAAACACGACTTACCCCTTCTCAGGCTGTGATGGAGCCAGCATTTTCCCGTGTCTCCATTACTAGATGTCCTTCTTTCTCTACTGGTTGTTTGCTGTGTTTCTGTCTGCCCAGCTTGGGCACTCTTCCTTCATAACTGTACCAGACAGAGAGGCTGGCAGATCCGCCCAACACAGAGGCTGGCAGATCCGCCCAACACAGAGGCTGGCAGATCCGCTCTCAGGAGCATGGCTTTCTCCCTGTCTCCTGAACTACTTGTACTTTCTGTGCCCCGGATATTGTTGCCTGCCTCCAAGCACAGCTTCCACACTGCATTCCCTGTAAAGACTCGGGAACACGCCCAGAGCCAGGGAGTTAACCAGGTGATGCTTCTAATAACTAATGAACCCCCCCATGAACATTCTGCTCCTTGTAATGTCCCCAGATTGCATTTGCCCTGAGAGCTACCCGGTGACTCTCTCTGGCTTGGTGCATGCTGATAAGTGATAAAAGGGGATGCAATATCTCATTCTCTTCCTTCCTAAGGGTAGCACACGGCAATGGCAAGTATCTTCTAATGGGTAGAGCTGGCTGGGAAACGCAAACCCGCACCCGTGAAAAATGTTGTGGGTTTGAACATTTTTCCATCGCAACTTGGGACAAAACATCAAAGACACGACATTTTTCGTCTGCAGGGATTTCCAGCAGAATTCCATTTCTGGAGCCCCGAAAGGGAATTGTTCGCCTTGCCAGCTGCCCATCTGCAGGTGGGAGGTGAAATGGACAATTTCCAGCCAGGCTGACAGGGGCTGAGTTCCCAGGCTTCTCCATCTTCCTGTCAGTCCAGCTGCTGGGGAGTGAGGTGGGGCAGCCAGGTGAAGAATCAGGGTGTGCGCCTTCCCCACCTCCCTCCAGCCCAGCAGCACTTTCCTGTCTGCAGGCACGGAGCGCTCTTGTCCATTTCGCGTTCTCCCTGCAGGATCATTTTGATTTTCTTGACGGAAAATTGGAATTTGGGGCAAAATTGAAATTTCCTTCGGGAACATTTTGATCTTATGAAAAGAAGGACGTTTTCTGTTGGGAAAGTATTCCAGCTAGTTCTGTTAATGGGGTAATGGGACAGGGACTTGTTTTTTTGTTGTTGTTCTGGGGTCCTGGTCGAGGATTAGGTCTTGCAGGCACGGCTGTAGTACCCTCAATAAATAATCATAATAAAGGGAAGGGCCTGATTCTCCGTTGACACCATTGCAAAGCTCCGATTCATCCCTGTGTTGGCAGGACCCAAAGAGCAGTGAATGAGCAGAGATGGCTTGGACTTTCCCTATCCTGGGGCTGTTGGGGCCCAGCTCAATCCCTAGGGTAGCCTGATCGAAGCTGCTGAGAGAAATTAGTTAATAAATAAAATTGGGAAGCGGGGGCGGATACAGAGTGTGGAATGTAATTTGCTGTTCTGCAGCGGGATGGTTTGCTGTAATCAGGGAACTGAAAGGCACTTTGCAAAGCACAGAGCCAGACGCTGGCAGAGCAATCAGTGCACAGGTAAATGCAGCAGCCGTTGCAGGTTTCCGTAAACAAAGATCAACAATGTGCTCTCAGTCTAAAATTACCTAAATTAGAGCGGGAGCGAGCAAGTCGAGTGCCTATGCCTCCCTGTAACAGGATGCAGCTGCTTTGAGAACAATATGGCAGCGGCCTCGACGCACAGCCAGAGTCATAGAGATTGAAAGGTGCAGAACACCGAAAGCGAAGCCCTCACGGTTTCAGAGCCGGATACATCACAACAGCCATTTTCATGCAAGGTGAAGCTGCCCGGAGCTCAGGCAGGGTTCCACTCCAACAGCAGGCAGCACAGCGGCAAAGCCACTGGCCACTTGAGCTTGGTTCTGCTCTCTCTTGGCCCCTGAATCATCTGGTGCCCTACTCAGCAGAGGAACATAGGCTGCAAAACAAACAGCCCTAAGCTCCTCCCACCGGATAAAACCCTGGAGCAAGATTCCTCTCTTGCAGGTCCAGGGCCAGCCCCCATACGCTATACATCCCCCCAGAAGGCTCTGGCACAGAGGCCATGCCAGGGGCCGGGGAATTTCCATGCTCTGGCTATTTCTTGGCTGCTGCAATTCTCATAGGGGCCACAGCAGCTAGGATGCACATAAGGGAAGCTCTTACAACACTAACCAGTTAAGCATAGCTTGGGGCTTTGAGTGCAGAGACCCCCAGCTTGCTTTGTTCCCTGGCAGCCACTACCATTAATGTTTTTATAATCTTTTATTGAAAATACATATCAAACAGTTAAAGCTTTTAAAATGTAAAGTGTAAAGTAAGGCTTTACTTTAAGATACATTATTCCTTTTCTCTGTAACTCTAGAGAGTTTTTATAAGGAACCCCCAGCTGTTGGACATCCTCCGAGGCCTGGTCTACACCAAAATTAGATCGATTTAGCTACATCGCTCAGGGCGGTGACAAATTTCACTCCTCATATGATGTAGTTAGGTCAACCTAACCCACACTGTAGACACAGCAAGGTCAAAGGAAGGGTTCTTCTGTGGACCTAGTGTTGTATCAACCAGGCAAGGTACTAACAAACTTCACCAGGACTTTATTTTTGCAGTGGAATCCTCTGTACCAAGCTGCTGCTGCACCCTCTGTAACTCTCACCCAGCCTCCTCAACTCCTCCCCCCTCCTTTCCTTTCAGACTTCCAGCAGCCAGTGCTCCCAGTTCTAATCATTACAAGCACATCTAAACACCACACCTAGCTACTGCCTCTTGATTAACTACAGCAACTCAAAAACCCTTTCCGTCAATGTAGGACGTGGCTATGCTACTGCACTAAGCAGCTGAAGCGAAGGCACACCCCAAGGCGCTGTTAAGGATGCTAATGACGGTTGTGTCGGGGGAATAGAGAACAAGTTACCTGAGATGGGCTGGAGCTGCTGTTGCTGGAGCTGTTGTTAAAGTCCCATTCTGCTTCCTGGAAGACAAACACACGTAGAAGGGAAGAGAAAAGAACAGCAAAGACAGGGCCGGTGGCTTCTGTCTCTGGGGCTGGCTCGTGAACGAGCGGCCTCACTGCTAGGGGAACACAGACATGACCCGTGGAATTATCAGCCACTCCAAGACCCAACAAATCTGGCCATCCCAACCTCCATCCCATGGCAACCAGTTCCATAGGTTAATTTTGCAAAAAATTACTTCCTTCTCTTTGCATCAAACTCTTAATGTCATGCTTCTGTAGTGTGGGAAAATGTAAAGAACATTTCTCCATTCACGTTTTCCACCTCATTCATGATTTTATAGACCTCTAGCATTTCACCCTTTAGTCATCTCTTTTCTAAGCTGGATAGCCCTACTATTTCTAGTGTCTCTTTATATAGAAGCTGTTTCATATCCTTAAGCATCTTCGTTGTCCTTTTCTGAATCTTTTCCAGTTCCACTATGCCGTTTTCGACATAAGGCATCAGAACTGGATACGGTATTCAAGGTATAGGCAGATTTATATAGTGTTGCTATGATCTATTCTGTCTTATTTTCTTTCCCTTTCTCATAATTACTAACCTACCGTTAATCTTTTTGACCGCTGCTTCATAATGAGCTGAAGTTTTCAGAGAACTATCCATGGTGACTCCGAGATTTCTTTTTAAATCCGTGAATCATTTTGTGAGTGCTTATTTTTATGTCTTTGCACTTTCAGATTCTGGCTAAGATGGGTCACACAAGTACCCGAAAACTAAAAAGAAATCCTCCTTTTACAAGATTCCCAGCCAAAGACATGCAGCTGGGTTGGAGACGGTTTGGATAAGCTTGTGCGTGCTTATCTGAATTGTGTTCTCTTGCAGCTTTGCTACCCATTAAAAAATCTCCCATCAGAGCTGGAAATAAACAAGATTAGTTCAGTAAACAAAGGTCCAGAGCTCCACAGATTCCCACACACTCCACTGCACTTTTATGTCATACTGCGATAAGTGGAATTTCACCTCCTACCATGGAACAAAACTGCAGCTCTTTCTTGCAGCGGCTAAAGTACATATTATCTGAGCTGCTTCTACCAAAAACAAATAAAAGTTTATCTCTCTCATGAAGCAACTTCACTGTGTAAGCTGCAGCACCCTACGTCCTCATTCAAAAATGGTAGGTCTGTGGAAGCGATAAGCAGATGTGATAAATGATACGTTAATAGGAACTTTTCACGCCATCTGGTGAGATAAGAGTGTCGGTGTGGGACTCACGGGCTGGCACGCCCCTTTGTGGCTGGGCATGGCATAGCGGGCTTTCCTCTGTTAACACCCCTGCTGATGGTCGTTCTGCGATGCTCTGCTTCTTCATGTGACTTGGACCGACATCCAGGTCACCTGTCAATAGTCTGACAAACAATAATGCATCTCCCTCATGTTTGGCCTTCGGCCTGAGGCAAGAGGCACTAGTCCTGGTCTCTGATATCAGGAAGTTTCAATAGTCTTTGCCTTTGGTTAGAGGGTTTCTGCTCCACCTTCCATGTGGGGCCGGTAGGGAAAACCAGGCCCTCTCTCTGCTCTGGGTTCCAATCCAGGGACCCTTTAATAAACAGACAAGGCCTAACAACAGCGACCCTTTGCTGTTCCCTGGACCGCTTCCTGCCTTGCTCTGTCCTGGGCTTTTGCCACCACCTCTTCCCAGGCTCATGGTGTACTGACTCCTCATTCTCTAACTCTCTTCCCCAGGATCCCTGCAGAGCTTCCTAGCCCTTTCTACCATTCGGCTAGGTCTGCTGCAGGAGAGTTTTCTCCATTCGCCCGGCAGGGCTCCCCTGACTCAGCAGAAGGTTCCCTGATCCCTGAAGATCCCTCCACCAGCACCTGGACAAACTCCCTTCCTCCCTCTTTCCTTCCCAACTGCCTTGGGCTCCCTGTGGCAGACCTTGCATCCTTTAGGAAAGCTCTGTCTGCAAGCACCTAACTCCGCTCCTCAGCTCCAGCCAGGCTGCCCTCCCTGAGAACAAGAGATCTGCTTTCCTTCCTAGACAGCCCCCACCGGAGCTATATTCAGCCCTTTTAGCTCCTCTGTCCACGTTTGACACCTGCTGCCAGTATAGTGGGGTCAGGCTGATTGAGTCCACAGGCTCTCATTCACCCCTCCTGGCTTGGCATGGGATCCGTACGCCCCATCACAAAGATTCAAATAGATGGTAGCAGGGAGGGGTGGAGCTGACTGAGAAAGAACCACTCAGAATGTTTGCTTCAGCTAAACAGCTTTGAAAATAATTTGGAGGGTCAGGAAGTCTGGGGTCAGACTGGTTGAAATTTTCCATCTCACCCTGTTTTGGCAGAAGATTGAGCATTCCGCTAAACAAAACTTCTCATGAAAAGGTCCACTTCCCTTGAAAATGTGATTTTAAAATTATTATTATTATTGGTCTGAAAACTGATTTTTATGTTTGTTTTCAGCAATTTTTGTCCAGTGATTTTCCCGATCACTGAAAAACTAAAAATGTCCACGTTCGGATGATTTTGCTCTCACGTCGTCTAACCTGCAACAGCAGCAGATTTGGAGAAAGGGGCTCATTCTGACACCCTGCTGATGGGGGTTAGGTGTCAAAGTCCGGTCTACGCTGCAGCCTCCCTGCATTCTACGACCAGAGGGGTTGAACAGGTGACACATTCTGGATTCTAGATTTGCTGCTGTCGAGTCTCTGGGGCGAGCAGATCATAAGCTCTCTTTGAACAGGGTGAACCTGTGACACATCAAATCCCAAAGAAATCACCCACTGTGAGCATATAGCAGGCCTGTGGAGTTTAATTGCCTGCTGACAACTGCTTTCCTTGGTGCCTGGCTAAGTAACTTCCGAAACAACTTTGCTTCCCAAACTACTTTTTCCTAGAAGCCTTTTTTTATAACACGGGAAACAGCAGAACTGAAATGGCAGCAAAATCTCTGTAGGCAGCTTCCTCCTATGTTGAATGTGAGCTCCATTGCCTCTGAGTTGCTCTTCCACAAGGTCTGTTGCTTCTGTCACCTCACCCGGGCTGACTGTTACACATGAAAGCATTGAGAGAGAGAGCCTGGACTTTAGCAAAGCTTTTGATACAGTCTCCCACAGTATTCTTGCCAGCAAGTTAAAGAAGTCTGGGCTGGATGAATGGACGGTAAGGTGGATAGAAAACTGGCTAGATGGTCAGGCTCAACGGGTAGTGATCAATGGTTCCATGTCTAGTTGGCAGCCGGTATCAAGTGGAGTGCCCCAAGGGTCGGTGCTGGGGCCGGTTTTATTCAATATCTTCATTAACGATCTGGAGGATGGTGTGGACTGCACCCGTAGCAAGTTGCAGATGACACTAAACTGGGAGGAGTGGTTGATACGCTGGAGGGTAGGGCTAGGATACAGAGGGACCTAGACAAATTAGAGGATTGGGCCAAAAGAAATATGATGAGGTTCAACAAGGACAAGTGCAGAGTCCTGCACTTAGGACGGAAGAATCCCATGCACTGCTACAGACTAGGGACCGAATGGCTGGCAGCAGTTCTGCAGAAAAGGACCTAGGGGTTACGGTGGACGAAAAGCTGAATATGAGTCAACAGTGTGCCCTTGTTGCCAAGAAGGCTAATGGCATTTTGGGTTGTATAAGTAGGGGCATTTCCAGCAGATCGAGGGATGTGAACATTCCCCTCTACTCAGCACTGGTGAGGCCTCATTTGGAGTACTGTGTCCAGTTTTGGGCCCCACACTACAAGAAGGATGTGGATAAATTGGAGAGAGTCCAGCTGAGGGCAACAAAAGTGATTAGGGGGCTGGAGCACATGACTTATGAGGAGAGGCTGAGGGAACTGGGATTGTTTAGTCTGCAGAAGAGAAGAATGAGGGGGGATTTGATAGCTGCTTTCAACTACCTGAAAGGGGGTTCCAAAGAGGATGGATCTAGACTGTTCTCAGTGGTAGAAGATGACAGAACAAGGAGTAATGGTCTCAAGTTGCAGAGGGGGAGGTTTAGGCTGGATATTAGGAAAAACTTTTTCACTAGAAGGGTGGTGAAGAACTGGAATGGGTTACCTAGGGAGGTAGTGGAATCTCCTTCCTTAGAGGTTTTTAAGGTCAGGCTTGACAAAGCCCTGGCTGGGATGATTTAGTTGGGTTTGGTCCTGCTTTGAGCAGGGGGTTGGACTAGATGACCTCCTGAGGTCCCTTCCAACCCTGAGATTCTATGATTCTATGATTCTATGACAGGAGTGAGGGAAGGAGGTAGAAGGCAAAGCGGCATGATTTATTGACTATTATTCTATTTCACTAATTTCTATTGCTACTATTGCCGTGGCGGGCGGGCCCCTTAATGACAGAGATTATAGCAAAAAGCCAACGATGCAACGGCTCGTCAAACACTAAACAGAATGAAGTGCATCTGGCGTTGTGCTCGGGAGGCTGTCTGAGCCGGGCTGTGGCAGATAACAACGCGAGGGAGGCTATGGCAGAGCCAGCAGCCCCCCACCCAGTGAGCACTGATACCAAACATGCCAGCCTAGCCTCACCCATGAAGGTGTAGCAGTATGGGTGGCCTAACTAACGGGCTGTCCAAGCCCACCCGGGACCCTGGGTAATTACTCAAGTGGCTACCCTGCACTTCTGCCCATTCTGCTGCGACTTCACTACCATTGTTTTTTGAGCTAGCTAGGTCCCAGCCAGCCTGGGTGTGTCTAGACATTGCAAAAGAGACATACCGTTAGGAGGGGACAAGGTCAAAGGAATTAGCCAGGAGCCAGACTCTTCATGGTTTCTCTGCATCCTGGTGCACTCCTCCACCCACAGCCCTGCTGAACTCTCCTCAGGTCTGTCTCATGGAATGTCAGGAAGGGAGCGGCTGGCGATCAACATTCCCCGTGCCGTCCATACTCCCCACCCGCCATGGCCAGAGCTACCAGCAAGACTCTCTGAGCTCTCACCCACCTCCCCCAAAAGAAGAGAACATAGTTTGTCCAAATCCTGAATGAGCTTCCCTAGGAAACCTCCACAATGATTTAACCTACAGCAAGACCGTGATGTCTTCTCTGGAAGCAACAACCCCCTCTCCTGGCGTAAATGAGCTCCTCTTTCTGCTGGGAGAGAGACCGGCAGACTGGCCAAACTGTGCCTCAACAAACACAAGTCCTTCCTCTGCCACTCCCAGACTGTGCTCTGGCCCTGCCTAGGAGCTCTGGAAGCCTGTAAACCTAAATCAAGTCCCAAATCACTTCATGCTTCGATTCTCAGCCTGCTACCACTTCGGCCTGCAGTGCTTTGGTCACAGCTGAGGCTGGTTGGAAAAGAACAATTCCGTGTTGGGAAAAAAATGGAAGGTTTTGACATTTGTTTTCATTCTGACGTGGAACAAAAATGAGACCTTTTGAAATTTTTCACAAGAGACAAGAAAGGCCCCACCATAGCCATTAGCCTGTTGGTGAGAGAAGTTACCAAGGGGATCTGCAGGCCCAGGTAGCAATCTCTGCTCAGTTCAGAGACTTGGACCTGGGCCTACCATACCCTGGGCTCAACTGCGCTCTAGAGTCAGTCACGTAAGAACATAAGAACGGCCCTACTGGGTCAGACCAAGGGTCCGTCTAGCCCAATATCCATCTCCCGAGAGTGGCCAGTGCCAGGTGCCACAGAGCGAATGAACAGAACAGGGAATCATCAAGTGATCCATCCCCCATTGCTCATTCCCAGCTTCTGGCAAACAGAGGTTAGGGACACCGTCCCTGCCCATCCTGGCTAATAGCCACTGATGGTCCTGTCCTCCATAAATTTATCTAGGTCTTTTTTGAACCCTGTTATGGTCTTGGCCTTCACAACAGCATCCTGCAAGGAGTTCCACAGGTTGACTGTGCATTGTGTAAAGAAATACTTCCTTTTATTTGTTTTAAACCTGCTGCCTATTAATTTCATTTGGTGACCCCTAGTAGTAAACAACACTTTCTTATCTACTTTCTCCACACCAGTCATGATTGTACAGACCTCTATCATATCTCCCCTTGGCTGTCTCTTTTCCAAGCTGAAAAGTCCCAGTCTTATTCATCTCTCTTCATATGGAAGCCGTTCCATATCCCTAATCATTTTTGTTGCTCATTCTCTCCCACTACAGCTGTTCCACTTCTGAGTAGATCTAATGAGTGGATCTTCATTAGGCTCAAGACAAAGCCCAACTCTAGAACCCAATGGCTATCACCAGGGCCTGGGATGTGGGAAATCCAGCTTGAAGACCCTGCTCTGAATCGGGCACAGCGAGAATTTGAACGTGGGTTTTCCACTATGAGATACTCCATCTCTTTCATGAATTTCAATCCTGGACCTAAGATACCTTCCCTATGAAGTCTTTGTCGACACTGATACATTTCCAGTGGTGAGCGACAAAGATGATCAAAGGGATGGAATGCAAGCCATCTGAGCAAAGGCTGAAGGAACCGGGTACGTTTAGTTTGGAAAAGAGGAGATTAAGGCAGGACATGATAGCCGTCTTCAGATACTTGAAAGGCTGCCATAAAAAAGATGGAGAAAAGCTGTTCTCCCTTGCCACAGAGGGCAGGACAAGAGCAATGGGTTCAAACTCCAGCATAGCAGATTTAGATGAAATCTCAGGAGAAACTTCCTCACTGTAAGAACAGTAGAACAACGGAACAGACTGCCTAGGGAGGAAGATCCTTCACTGGAGGTTTTCAAAAGGAAGCTGGATTCTTGGATGCCTTAGATGCAACAAACCCTCATCTTGGCAGGGGGGTAGACTAGGAGATCCTTGCGGTCCCTTCTAACCCTGTGGTTCTATGACACATTTCAGTTGTGACAAAACTGATGGAAAAAAGTTTGGTAGAAAAACTTTGACCAATGGTAGCCACCACCTTTGATGCCTCTGGAGCTTTCTACTCCAGACTAGGGTACTGAGAACAGCCGCTGACTGCAGTGATCTTCCTTCAGGAAAAGAACCCAAGCTGACCAGGGTGGGGTCCTGACAAAGAAGGGCAAGAGATCCTAAGGAAATAAGATCTGACCCAAGTCCCCGTACGAGCAAGCACAGCTCCAGCAAAGTCAACAGGACTTACAGCTGCGCTCTGATTGGTGCCCCTCTCAACCAATAAAGTTTAAGTTCGCTATTAAAGCTGATGTCCAGATAAAGGCCCCGCTCTTGGATATTCAGAGTGACTTGCCTTCAGCTCTTAGTTGCGCAGTTGATGTTGGGGATCCATTGTGGCTGTCTGGTAGAGGCGCAGGGTGGGAAGAGGAGAAACCTGAGCCTCTTCTCTTGTGGGAAAGACCAACGGTGTGTTAAACAGAGATGAAAGTAATGAGGTTCTAGAAGAGATACTCTAAAAACCTCCGGAACTGAATAGAAAATAATAAAAATTCCATAGTTTTTTTTGAACCACCCTAGAGAATTCTGTGGCAGAGATATAATTCTATGAGATTGTGTGTGTGTATAGGGAAGTTTTCCTTTTCTAGTAGATGCAATAGGACTTTTCCCTAAGGCGTATGGAAAGGTTAAGTTTTATGGATGGATTTAGCACCAAAGGATTTAGCGCCTCACTTCCAAATACAAGGACTCTTCCAATCTTAAACTTCATATACAGATTCTTTGCCCTGAGGGAGTGGCCCATGCAGACAGCACATTGTGGACAGCAAGCAGAGCCGCGTGAACTACTCACCGCCAACAATTTAAACATCAAATTCAGCTTGTTTTCTCTGCTTCCACACTGTCTGCAAACAGATCATGACGGGGGGCTGGAACAATTTGTCTAGGGCGGGTGCTGAGAGCAATTGAAGCAAACTGTAAACCCAGTATATGACGAAAACCACTTTGAGCCGGGGGTGCGGCAGCCCCCCTAGTTCTAGTACCTATGGATCACGATGCCAGTGGATTTGTTTGTTGGTGATGTTTAGTTGGCGAATGTCTTCTGCAAAGGTATTTCAGGCTCTTGGGAGTTCGCAAAGTATCCACAGGGGGATACAACATCTGAGATGTATGGCCAGTTCTTTGTTTTCCTGACTGAGGGAGAAAGGAAGAGTTAAACCACTAGAAACAGGATTCACTGGTTGTTCGCAGCAGCAATTGCATTAAGTTTTCTCTAGTCACTCTCACACGGGCATTGCATATAACCTGGTACTTCTCCCTTGATTTAGCTGCCTGTGTCAATCTTAGATACCCTCTGGAAGTGGCTGTGAGCTCACACACGGACACACAAGCTCCTTGTTTCAACACAAGGTCCCCGCTGATCATCTGACTCGATGCAGCCTCGCTGAAACAAATGTTTGCACAAAGCAAACAAGGCCGTCCACGTGCATGAGAATTAGGCACAATTATCTGCCCGTCTCCAGGAGACAGCCCAGCAGGCCCCCCAGCAATGTCATGTGTGCCGAGCATTCCTAAGGAAACTCAATGCCTCCAGCCTGCAGTGCTCAGGAGCTGCTTCATGAGTGGCAGGGAGGGTCGGGATTCACATGCGTGCAGAGCGCTTCAGTTAGACACGGCCATGCTCAGCAAAGGACGACCACAGCTCACATTTTTGATCGCGCCATCGCAGCCTTAATGCCTCTGCACTCTGCACCCAAGCTCTTGCCCTCTGCATCCCAGCAATCAAGCAGTTCTTAACTCGGTTGGACACAGCAACTGACCCTCTAGGATTGGGATCATTTTTAAGGGAAAGTGCCCCACTCCGCTTTCCTCCTAGGTTGGTCCCCAGTGCCTGCAAGACGAGATGCCTGGGGCCTTTCTATTCTTGCTCATTTTTCTCACGAGCCAGTTTATTCCCCCACCCAGCCCCCTTTTTTCCTCTTAAATCCATGAGCCAAGCAATTGCTGTTGGTCGCTATGTAAAGAAATAAATATATCTGTAGTATGGTTGCAGCCATCTTGGTGCCAGGATATTAGAGAGACAAGCTGGGTGAGATCATAGAATCACAGAACTGGAAGGGACCTTGAGAGGTCTTCTTGTCCAGTCCCCTGCATTCAAGGCAGGACGAAGTATTATAATACCATTTATTGGACTGTTGGTGACAGTTACCTTTCCCAGACCTGAAGAAGAGCTCTGTTTGGCTCATGGGCTTCTCTCTTCACCAACAGACGTTGGTCCAATAAAAGATATCACCTCACCCACCTTGTCTCTTGTGTGTAGAGTATATGTGTGTAGGAACACATTAGCTGAGGAAGAAAGTGTGTGGTCTAGTGCAGGGATTCCAGCTGGGGAAGAAATTCTAGAGTTTAAAACCAGAAGGAACCATTTCCATCACATAACACAGGTGAGAGAATTTCACCCATCCGTAGGTTACAAAAATAGCTATCCGGGCAATGCAGATCCTATCTTTGTTACTCAGTTCTACAGGTTCTGAAATAATTGTTTATAGACCCTTCCGACCTTACTATAACCCCTTGTTCAGTTCTTTAGGATTCTTCCATGCTGACAGCCACATGGACCCTAAAGAAAAGAGCTCACTGCCTTCCTTGAAATGCAGCAAGCATTGAAACCTGCAAGAAATGGAGTTATATCTCGCCCTCAAGTTCTGCTTTAGCTCTTGCATCTGCCGGCACATGTCCTTGTCAATGCTGAGACCTAGCGGCAGATCAACCCAAAGCAAATGGAGTGTCTCGCTCATGGCTAGTGCTGGTGAAATAATGGACTTTTTAGTTTGCTGGTCATTTAAGAACAAGTTGGAAAAAAATAATTTGGGTTCATAAGGAAAACAAATTTTTCGGAAATTTTCAGCCCATAGAAAAATCAAAAACAATTGTTTTGGGTGAAACAAAACTGCTTCATTTTGAAAAAAAGGAAAGGTTTTGCTTTGATTTTGACCATTTGTAGACATTTTTGAATTTTTAAAAAATAATATGCAAGGGAATTTTGAAAGGAAAAGTCATTCTGAACTGAAAAAATCAAAACGCTTCATTTTGTAAATGTCAAAATAACTTTTTACAATTTTTTTTTCAGAATTTTTTTTAGGGTTGGTTTGTTGGTGGGTTGGTTTGGGACTAAAACAATTCAGCAAAACTGACCTGAATTGACATCAATGTTTTGGTGTTGCCGAATCTGCATTTTTCACCAAAGAAACATTTTGGCCAAGAAACATCACCCAGCTCTAGCTTAGTGTTCCTCCTTAATGATTCTTGCTATCGACCGGGGATAACAGGCATCACTCACCATCAATTTTGTTGGCAAAGATCCCTGGAGGACAAATCTTTCTCCCCTCACAACCCCTCCCACACACTCCATCCAGTCTGTATCCAATCATCAGTTTCAGATGAAGGGTCCATTGCAAGAGACTTCTTTCCAGGCTGATGGGTTCTGGTTCTGCTCTCGCTGTTCCCTGTGTAAAACTGTAGTGTCTTATACTGGATTTACACCATGATCTGAACCTTTTTCACTCCCAGGCATTAGCAGTACTTGCTGGAAACATATCCAACCCGGGAAAAACGTTCAAGTCACAACCTAGCAAACAAACAATGTGACGGTGCCAATTCCGCAGGGCACGATACCGACCAGCCTCTCGCTGTGACGTGTCTGTGCTAATGTCCTTTGAACGAACCACCTGCCAGCACCTAGGCAGCCATGGTCTGATTAGAGAAAGCGGAAAACCTGAGGCGCATGGGTTAGTTTGCTGTGAAGGGAGCAGAGATGTAATAGACCCGCCATTTATACCCAGTTTATGTACTGACTTGCTGCAGGCTCTCTATTGCTATGTAAATTACAAAGAAAAATTGCTTCAGCCTTTGGAGTTAGAAATCGTCTCTCATCTGTAGCCACAAGATTAGAGGTGCCGTCCGGGCGTCTCGCTCTACAAGCTCCAGTTAACAGGCAAATTGTCTGATCGGTGTTTGGATTATGAATTGCAGCCTAATAACTTGCAGAGCCCAGACTCTTCTTTATTGTACAAGCTAAGTGCTGGAAACGTCTCCTATCGGTCTGGGGGGAAAGCATGCTGCATGGACCCCAGTCTGTCCCTTTATCCTCTGAAAGATGAGGTCGACATTTTGAGCTAAGGCGTGTGGTTTTTAGGTTAGAGTGAAACTAGCGTTTCTCTTGACCAAAGGGAAGGTTAAGGGGTGATCACAGTCTATACGTGTCTACATGGGGAACAAACACTTCGTAATCGACTCTTCAGTCTAGCGGAGAAATGTCTAACATGATCCAATGGTGGGAAGTTGAAGCTAGACAAATTCAGACAAATAGCTGCTTTCAACTACCTGAAAGGGGGTTCCAAAGAGGATGGACCTAGACTGTTCTCAGTGGTAGAAGATGACAGAACAAGGAGTAATGGTCTCAAGTTGCAGAGGGGGAGGTTTAGGTTGGACATTAGGAAAAACTTTTTCACTAGTAGGGTGGTGAAGAACTGGAATGGGTTACCTAGGGAGGTGGTGGAATCTCCTTCCTTAGAGGTTTTTAAGGTCAGGCTTGACAAAGCCCTGGCTGGGATGATTTAGTTGGGTTTGGTCCTGCTTTGAGCAGGGGGTTGGACTAGATGACCTCCTGAGGTCCCTTCCAACCCTGAGATTCTATGATTCTATGATTCTATGAAATAAGATGCACATTTTTAACAGTGAGAAGAATTGACCATTAGAACAATTGACCAAGGGTGGTGGCGGATCCGCCATCACTGACCATCTGTAAATGAAGATTGGATGATTTTGTGAAAGATCAGCTCCAGGACTTGTTGTGGGGGGGAGTCCCGTGGCCTGGGTTATACAGGGAGTCAGACTGGAAGATCACAGCGATCCCTTCTGGCCTTGGACTCTATGGCTCTGTGTCTGTGCCTGAACGACGGAGGCGATAAGGGAAAGAAACAGGGGGGTTATACCAGACTTTGCATCTAGACAGAATCATAGAAATGTAGGGCCGGAAGGGACCACCAAGTCCAGCCCCCAGCACTTAAGTATGCCTCGATATTCAGAGCAGCTGAGCTCGTGTGCTTTGCTGATGGACTTTGCTGTAGGAACCTCTTGAAATACTCGTTTTGCTTTTAACAGTTCTGGAGATGCAGGCCCAGATGAATCAATCTGCCCCCACAGAAGCAGCCCTCCTCCATTTTCCTTTCTTTCCATCTTTCGTGTGGAGTTTAACCATTTTTGTCTTTAGTGCTTTGGAAGAAAAAAGCTGTTTAAAACATACAGGAATAGAGGGGAGAGCGTCTAAACCAGAGTACCCAAATTATTATTATAAAACGATCTTTTCTCAGCATTAGCAACCCCCAGCATTAAAGAATCAGGCATCAGGCCCACCCAAAATCATATGACCACTCTCCAGCAGAGCCAAATCTGGAGCTCTCAGAGTATATCCATACGCCATGGCCCTGCCCTTATTTGGGGCATTGGGGGCCAGGGGCATCCATGCAAGAGGCGCCTGCAGAGTATTGCAAACCACAAGTGCTCAAAAATCATGTGTCAGGCTCCAAAATATCACGAGATTAACTTAAATATGATAAACGCAACAACCATTGGGTTCTTCTATTTTTTTGCCTCCTGAGTTTTGCCCCTTTAGAGGTCATAGAATCATAGACTATCAGGGTTGAAGGGACCTCAGGAGGCCCTCACACAGAGCCATAGAGTCCAAGGCCAGCCCCCTTCCATGCTTCCATGCTATGTTTTTCTGCCACCACGAAGGCTAGAAATGTACCTTAAAGCTGACATTCTCACCCTAACACACGACTCCAGGTGCTCAGGCTTAAAGAACCCCCCTCCCAATGTTGCAAGAGACATGGTAAAACTGTCAGAGGCAGCAACATGCAGGGTGAGATGCTTGGGATCCTGATTTTTTTTTTTTGGAAGGTACACCTTTCTTTCAGGATGGGTAGTGATTGAAAAGTCCAAGGGCGTGCATGTTGTGCCACAGTCTTTCTTCCTAGCTTTGCAGTAAGGTGTGTGGTTTCAAATAAACCCAGCCTCCTAAAGTGTTCACACAGGAGATTTCAAATCACTTTACAAAGGTGGTCAGTATCATTATCCCTATTTTGCTGATTGAGAAATTGAGGCACAGAGAGAGGACATGATTTGCCCAGCAGGCTAATGGCAGAGCAGGGAATAGACCACAGATTTCCTCAGTTCTTTGCTTTATCTGTTAGGCAACACTGCCTCTTGTAAGCGTAAGGTTATTTGGCATGTTGATCATTGTAGGTAGACAGCACCCCCTCTCCAGCAGTGCCCGAGGCATTGCCCAAGGATGCTTGGACATCTGCTTCCAATAGACAAAAGGAACAAATCTCCAGAGTGTTGGAGCTGCTGGGTGCCTGGAGCTCAGCCACCCGATTTGCATATTCAGTGCCAGTTAGAAAGAGAACTCATCAAAGTGCTACTTTGCATTTGCAGGACTCCTTTCATCCAAGGGTTTCAAAGCCTTTTTATAGACATCAAGCATGGCTTGCAGCCCCTCGTTCAGTTTGGCCAGCATTCGTTCACAGGCGGATAAACTGAGGTGCAGAGAGAGAAAGTGGCTGGCTTACCATCACTCAGAGAATCAACAGCTGCAAAGAACCCACAGACTCTGACTTCCAGTCCTCTGGGTGCCCTGGTGGGCTGCACTGTTGACTGGTGTATTGTCTCATATGCTGAGGCCAGACCCTGCCAGCATTGGTTCACCTTATGGGATAAGCTGCGCCTTTTGCAAGCCAAGTCAAAAAGCAGCATTGAGTGTGCATAGACTTATTGATGTTTGGGTGCCTTGATAAAGGGAAATGGTCCTACCCATGTTGCCAGTTTTCCTATATAGAATCAAAGACTATCAGGGCTGGAAGGGACCTCAGGCAGGGCCACCCAGAGGGGGGGGCAAGAGAGGCAATTTGCCCCAGGCCCCGAGCCCCACAGGGGCCCCCACCAGAGTTTTTCGGGGCCCCTGGAGCGGGGTCCCTCACTCGCTCCAGGGGGCTCGGAAAACTCTTGCGGGGCCGGGCGCAGGAGCTTCTTCCGCTCCCGGTCTTCGCCAGGGGACCCCCCACTGGCGAATTACCGCAGAAGACGGAGCGGGACCCACCGCCGAAGTTCAGCTCGGTCTTCGGAGGTAATTCGGCGGCGGGGGGCCCCTGCCGCGGGTCTTCGGGGCACTTTGGCGGCGGTCCCGGAACGGAAGGGCCCCCCGCCGTGGAAGACCCCGGGCCCCCAGAATCCTCTGGGCGGCCCAGACCTCAGGAGGTCATCTAGTCCCACCCCCTGCTCAAAGCAGGACCAATTCCCAACTAAATCATCCCAGCCAGGGCTTTGTCAAGCCTGACCTTAAAAACCTCTAAGGAAGGAGATTCCACCACCTCCCTAGGTAACCCATTCCAGTGCTTCACCACCCTCCTAGTGAAATAGTGTTTCCTAATATCCAACCTAAACCTCCTTCACTGCAACTTGAGACCATTGCTCCTTGTTCTGTCATTTGGTACCACTGAGAATAGTCTAGATCCATCCTCTTTGGAACCCCCTTTCAGATGTTGAAAGCAGCTATCAAATCCCCCCTCATTCTTCTCTTCTGCAGATTAAACGATCCCAGTCCCTTCAGCCTCTCCTCACATGAGTAACTGCTCCTCCAGAGCTCACCCAGAACCTGCTCACACTCCACAGCTGCCTTTTTTAAGTGTAGACACCAGAACTGGGCACCGTTTTCAAGCCATGGGCTCACCAATAGACAATTCTCAAAATCCAAGCAAAACATTTCAGTTTGGGTCAAATTATGATGCTTTTTGCTCGACCCACAAGGAATTTGGTTTTGATTTTTGGATTGGGTGGAATTACGGCTGAAACTTTTTTTGTCAAAAAACGCAGCTGCAGTGATGTGGAAATGCAAATTCATGTTGGTCTTGCTGAATTGTTTCTCTCAACTCCCCTGGCCCAAATTTCAAAAATAGTCAAAATGTTGCATTTCAACAGTTTCAAAAACAAAATGTTTGGGGTTCCAAATGGCTTTTTCTCTTCAGAATCCGGTGGCAACTCTCCAGACATCAGCTTTGACGAGCACTTGCCATCCCCAGCATCCACTAGGAGACATTTTTAATTCAGACCTAATTAAAATTGGACTGAAGTCCACGGGTCAGATTCTGAACTCCGTTCCACCAGTATAAATCTGGAGTAACACCACTGATTTACCCCCATGTGACAGTGAGCAGAATCTGGTCCAATCAGCAGAGGTTAGAAACTTAGTGCTTGGCTACATTTCAGACACTACAGGGGCACGGTTGTGCTGTAGTGTAGAAATATCCTATAGCGATGAAAGGATTTTTCCCCCCATCACTGTACTTAATCCACCCTTTCAGGAGGCAGTAACTATGTCATTGTCGACTTAGCAGTGTCTACACCAGGGCTTTAGGTCGGCTTAACAATGTCTCTTGGGGGGGGTCTGAATTTTTCACGTCCCTGAGTGACAGAGCTAAGACAAGCAACGTTTTCGGTGTGAACCAGGCTGCCAAGCCTGCTCCCATTGTAGTCAACTGCAAAACTCCCATTAATTTGAACGAGAACTGGATGTGCCCTTAGGAAAAAAAATTCAAAAGGGCCTAAGTCCCATTTTCAAATTTCAAACTGAGCCTAAGATTCCGTGAAAGTCTGGGCTTGTCTACACGGGAAACTGACTGTCACAGATGAGTAGAATCATTCTGCTCTAACTATGCCAATTTCCCCCTGTAAATAAGCTCTGAAGCTCCTAAGTCCCTTTTGAAAATGGCACTTAGGCGCCCTAAGTCACATTGGCACTTTTCAAAATGTTACCCCTTATCTCCACTAGAAAGTGTTGCCTCTCTTTTCCACCCAGTAAAGACTTTCTAGCACAGATGCAGCCTTAAAAACAGGGCAAAGGAAGAGAAGGCACGATCCAGAGCAATAATTCAGGAAGGGGAAAGATAGAAGTTACCAGGGTGGAGATGGAGATATGGAGAATTCCAGCCAAGAATGGGGTTTGAAGATGAGAGCTGTGAGTGGCGAGCAACTCTGAAAATCAGGCCAGTAACTTAAGTTCTTAATTATGGATTTAGTTGCCTAACTTCTGAAGCCCAATTTTCAAAATGTTGGCCTTTTTGCCTCAGTCTCACCTGCAAAATGAAGAGAACTGTAATGACTGTCCTTTGCACAGTGCTTTTGAGGTCTCCGGACAAAAATTCATGGGTTTTGTTCCAAAGTCAAGAGTCGTTGAAGAGCTCAGTAACATTACGATAACAAAATGATTGCATTTCTTCCATGGATTAGATGCTAGAATCCAGGCATAATGACATTGAACCTTTGAAACCATCTTTCAATTTCCTGCAACAACTACATGTTCAGCCAACTCTCCATTCTCCTCTGCTTAAATTCATATTCATTGTCAGCAGGCTAAGAAGGATGGGGATATTTGAATGCCCTGCAGCCTCTTTTACACAGGGCAAATTTTGTAAAGGAAATAATCATCATAGTAATAAAAGATGCAATGAATGAAGGTGCAAACGGTCCCAAAGGTAAGAGCTGCTCGCATATGAAATATAGCTGACATTTCTGAGGCTAATCCCAATATTGATGTTTGCAGAGACGTTTGTTCAGTGCTTGAAGTAAAAACCTTCCAGATCAATATAAATAAATGCAGCTGAAATTTTCTTCTGGGTGTTTTTGTATTTAGAGGAAAATTGGAAAAAAGCTTTCCTTGTTATTTATATAGCGTAGGATCTCAGATCATGACTGCAACATGCGTGAGCAGAGAAGGGACGGGGCAGAGAATGAAAATCATCGGTTAGGAATATTTTTGTACATCCCCACAAATAGCTCCACGGGTCTGTATTCAGACTGGGAAATATTAGCTGAGAATAGAATATTATTTAGTGTAAATTTACCAATAACAAATACCCCATCTGAGAGAGGAAAGATGGTCTTGAAGTGAAAGCACTAGACTGACAGCCGAGTTCAGTTCCCAGGTCTGCTAGTCTCCCGGTGTGAACTTAGGTAAGTCACGTCTTGTCTCTGGGCCTTGGCTCGCTGTCTGTGAAATGGGGATACTAATTCTCCATGTGTGTCTGGGCCTTGGCTCGCTGTCTGTGAAATGGGGATACTAATTCTCCTCTTGTCTATTGACATCTAAGCTCTTCAGGGAAAGGCCTGAGTCTTACTATGTGTCTGTACAGCAGTTTGGGGATCTCGTATGGAGCCTCTAGGCAGTCCTGTATAGCAAATACTACGAGTAATAAATAAGAATGGAGTTTTCTGAAATACGTCTATTGTGAGACGGGAGGTAACTGTTCACTCCGGGCACTGACAAAACTTGTTTTACTTAACAAAGCTATCGCCTAAGGAAGATGGAGAAGAACTGGTCTGAATGTGCCCAGTGATACAGCAAGTTGGGCCCTGAAAAGGATGATCTCCTGCACATTTTTCATTCCTGCTTTTGTCTAGCTTCCAACCAGTTCAGGGATAGGTCTCCCCAAGGTGTTTCCCTGCTGAAACAAAGAACCTTGAGCTCAGTGTCCTGGCAGCTTTGGGTGGTGGTAACAGGCTGGGAATGAGCCCCAGGGCCTTTCACTTCTAGGTCATGGCTGGCTCCAGCCTCTGCTGGTAGAAAACGAGAGCTGTCCCGGTTTGATGTCTCTCCATGTGAAATGAGTTTGTGACTCTCTGTCCAGTCCATAACATAAGACTCACAAAGTCAAACCCACCACCCAGGGTCCCGTTGGAGCAGAGACCATGGACTGAGTAGACCATGGAGAGAAAATCCCAGTCTCTTCCCCATGGGTGGTCAGGGCTGAGGCAGATTGGTTGGGGGGATGGAGAAGAATCGTGCTGCTACTGTTCCTGTTCTAGGCATAAGCAGGTGATCTCCAAATCCAGGGCTCTTAACATTGCACTTCTTTGGTCAGCGCTAAATGCCCATCAGTCTGTAAAGAAACAATCTCTTTGGGCATGGAGAGTGGGGAATGCGGTTTACTATCAGCAACTTCAGTAACTTGTCAGTGAGGGACACCTGGGGTGTGCAGAAAGTTTCTAGCCGGATAAAGAAAAAAACCCATAATTTGCATTCAATTGTTTATTTACATTTCAATATGGTTCCCCCTTGACCACAAGGCACTTGGTCCAGCACAGCTGCGGTTGGCTATGCCCATTTGAAAGAAGTCCTTGACCTGCTGTGATCACCTCGTTATCATCATTGAAACTCTTCCCGCGAAGGTCCTCCTTCAACTCGGGGACAGGTAGATGTCTGAGAGAGCCAAATCTGGTGAATAGGCTGAATGGAGAAGCAGCCGAAAGCCACATTTGGTCGCTGTGGGTCACTGCAATCTGGGATGGGCAGGGTGATGCATTTTCCTGGAGAAGAAAAAGTTTGAAAAGTTCCTTGGAAATGCCAAGTCACACTTCTGATCAGTGCTGGACATTCTGGGCACCCACCTTGCTGACATCTTCTCACGGCCAAATCATCCTTGAGGATGCTGTAGACTGACCAAGTACTGACACCCACTGTCTCAGCTATGTGCCTGAATGCTGATCTTCTGTCATCCGTCACCATCTTGTGTACAGCATCAGCTTTCTTTGGTGCGGCCGCCTCTCTAGGATGCTGTGATTCTCCCTCACTTAAATTCAGCAACCCAGTTTTTTTCTGTGGTCTATGAAGGGTCATCATCCTCGGTGTTGCCAGCATGTGCTCATGAATTGCTTTTGGAATTAAGCCTTCTTCGGTGACCGTCACCCTTTGATGTATCCTCGTAAAGTTCTGCACAAATGAAAAATGGCTGCAAACAGGGAAACACATCAAAATTATCAGTACTTTGTTCTGTGAAATCAGTGAGGACCCATTAGCAGTGCTCTTAGCTGGGTCCGGTGGAGTCACTGTAGAGAGAGACACGTGGCCAGCTGTGATTCCACTCCTTATCCTTAACAAAGCTGGGAATCCAAATTCTGACAGCGCCGCATTCTGACTGGTTAACCTTTTCCTGGGTTCATGATTGGATAACGCGACATGGCATCCGGGTTCTTTTGGCCAACATCACAGAGCAGAGGAGTGGAGATACACAAACCCAAACACCAGATCTGGACAACCACGGAGCTAAGGACAGGGGGAATCCAAACCCAATTCCAGATCTGGCTCAGAATGTCACCCCTAGTCCTTATATCTGTAAGGTGTTGGAGCTAAACACCATTGAACTGTGGGAAGTTCAAAATCTGGATCTGGCTCCAGATGGGGATTTTTCTAGCTGGGCCCATTTCTGGGCCACAGTTTGTGTTCAGAATAGTTTGGGGAAGCCAGGGTGCTCTTCCGTTTCATATAAACAATTAAATTTATTTTTATAAATAGTCAGTAGGCCAAAATGGGCTGGTGAGTTTGACTCCATAGCCAGGTGGTGCAGGTAACATTCTAGGAGGCAGAAGACCCAAGTTCAAATCACTTTTCCGTATAAGGTAGACGGGGGAACTGGTTCCAGGTATCTTGCATCCCAGGTGAGTGTCCTGGGCTCAGACACATCATGGAGGCTCTAGTGATTTTGTGACTCTAGAACCTTAGTCCTTTAAAAATGCCCAGAAACAAAGTATTTTGGGTGGAAAGAAAAGTTTCATTCCACCCAAAATGGACTTTTTTTAATTTTCTGAAACATCTCCAAATTTTCAAACTCAGTTTGACCCAAACTGAGGCTGCAGGGTGGTGGGGATATTTGGGGTTGTTTTTTTCTGATTCTTCAGATTTTTTTCAGTCCGAAAAATCAGTTGTCACACACACACACACACACACACACACACACACACACACACACACAGAGTACAGGGGCTGCAGTCTGGCATTTCCATGCACATGCCTTTTCTTTCCCGGCGACTCACTCCATCCTGGATGGAGCTTGCAAAGAGACCCACAGGCCCTGCTCTGCTTTGTGAGTCCGGGGGGAGCCATGGGTTAACAGCAGAGATGCAGCGTCTCGGTTCCAGTTAAGCAGCAGGAGCACAGACTGGCTGGCTGAGGACTGCAGCATCTGGCAGTCTCCAGGCTCTCTGAGAGACCTGCCCCAGACCTCACCATAGACTCCTGCCCTTTCATGAAGAGCAAACAGCCTCTGAGTCCTGTGTTACACCCAGCAACAAAACAATTTGCAGCATATAATTAGTCTGGCTGGTGCATACGGGAGCATTTTCCTTATTGCGAGTCTGGGGTGCTAGCAGATGCCGTCTGGGACTTCCTCCCACTCTTCCATTCACACAGCTGGAGATCACTGTCCAAATGGCAAGCAATGGGATCCTTCATAGTTATCAGGCACAAAGCTGCCTGGAGTGCCCAGGTGTACTGGGGGAGCATGCTCGCTGCGCCGCTTCCTAGGGGCACACGCGTCCCTGGGCTGGTTGCTGTCGATAAGGATGGAGTCACAGCCCTGTCTTTTGCTTCGGGGGTGACTCGCCAGGAGCTGTCCTTGTGCCCATCTTGATGCAAGGATTCCATGCTAGCTAGTCTCTGCACGGGGGCATGAAGCAAGGATCCCCTTCTACCACGCAGAGCCAGCCGTGCTCTGGCCAACGACGCGATGTACCTCCACAACGTGACACTGTATTCCCAATCGAGGTGGTGCAAAATGCAAACCCCATTATGGGGAGTCAGCAGGGGGATTACAAGGCAGGTGAGCTATTAGACAAACAATAAGATGCCAGCCCAAGCCCCCAACTTCAGAGGTGGAATCAGATCCAGATTTGACCTCTCCCTCAAATTGGCAGCTGTTGGGATTTGGGGTTCTAGCTAGATCCTGATCTGTAACGGCTCAGCGTTTGAGCGGGTGCAGACCCAGGGTTCTGCTCTGAGGTTCATCTCTATCCTGCATTTCTACAGGGCCTTGCAACCCAAAGAGCATACAACACAGAAACACAGCCACCTCTGGGGTGGAGATCTCAAACTGCAGAACACTAACAGGGTGGGAGCAGGGAAAATGTTGGACACGAACAGGAGAGAAAACCCTATTCATTCTTGCAAAATCTGCTGTTGGAGATTTAATATTCC
Source organism: Mauremys mutica (assembly GCF_020497125.1). NCBI lineage: Eukaryota > Metazoa > Chordata > Testudines > Geoemydidae > Mauremys > Mauremys mutica. The sequence goes on from NC_059096.1 coordinate 11,020,493, forward strand.
TGCAAAGTAGACAGAAGCTTGTTATTCAAGCTCTTATCTGAAAGACACACACACACACACAGAGTAAAAAATTGCAATTTTGGACCATTAAGCTATCCTCTCTGGCTTGGCATTAGCAGCTTTGGCTTTAGCTGGGTCTAATCAGAGGGGGCTAAATCAGACTGGACTGGTTTAGCACAGCTTGGCTTTGGGTACATTTATCATCTGCAGTTTGTAGCAAGCAGTGAGATTTCTGTGTTCGGAGAGTCATGGAATGAGAAAGTGGAACCAGGATATTTTATACGCAGCTTTAGTTTCCCCGAAAGCTGCCTTTACATGGCCTGCGTATTTGTGTTAACGAGAATGAAAGGCAGTCAGGGACCCAGCAAGACCTGGTTTTAGGGCTTGGTCTTTCTCTCGGTGTACAGAGAGCCTGCAGGTTGGACTGCTAATATCAGAGGATTTGGAAGTAATCGGGCTAGGATTTTGATAGCGTGAAAAAGCAGAGATTTTAGCAGCTTCCACTAGAATTTTTTATTATTATTATTATTATTAAGAGGAATTGAAAGAAATAAAAAATATATCTAGAGTTTTCAGAGACTTCAGAAACACGGGCTTTCCAGGGAGACCGGAATGGCACATCCTACCTTTAGCTTGTGAGAGTAAAGATTAATCAAATGCACAGTCCTCACTGTGTCTTTGCATGGCAGTTTTAATGTCTGCACATTGTTAAAGTTTTAAAAGAGCTAAGCTTTGTGATGCCAGAAGAAAGTGGCTGGGGGAGGCTTCTTTGCTCAGAAGCAGCTCCAAACAGCCTACCGCTGTGCAGTGGCTGCTGGCGGGGGACCCTGAGAATAATTTTTTGAGAGGCCAGTTTTCAGTGCATCCACATTGACGGGATTGTAGTGTTGTTTAATAAACTGGCTGTGATTAAAACTGGCTCAGTAGAACTTGTGCTGGCTTACTGGACAGACCTACCCTCCGAGCTGTGGTAGAATGAGATCTCGGCAAATAACTGATTTTCCAGTTCGATATGCGCAGTTTAGTTGTAGCTCTGTCGGCCCCAAGATATTAGGGAGACGAGGTGGGTGAGGTGATATCATTTATTGGCTCAATTTCTGTTGGTGAGAGACTCAGGCTTTCGAACCACACAAAGTTTGTCTCTCTCACCATCAGAAGTTGGTTCAATGAAAGATATTTCCAGTTCCTTGGAAGTTCCAGAAAATCGAGGGGGGCGGGGAATCAGTTTTCACCAGACTGAATCTGAAATGTTGTGGACTTTTTGGTGAATCAAGAAGCCCATTTCAAGTCTCTTTCAGAGCGGGAATTCACCCGCACGTCTCCCACATCATAGATGAGTGCCAGACCTGCTGGATTAACCGTTCTGGCAGCAGCCCCACTGCCTTCTCTTCTGGCTCTTTTGTGACTGTCTGAAACAAGCCCTGTCAACTCCAGGAGCAGTTTGGGGCTGTCCAAATGAGGCGGAACAAATGCAAAGCTGATTTTACCTACTTGGCTGACTGCAACCTCAATGTTCCTCCCTGGATTTTTCAGTCATGCAGTGGGAGTGTATGTGTATCTATACACACAAAGCCTACAGGCTGTGCAAACAGTGCAGCCTTCCCAGAAAGCCAGGATACTTCTTTCTGCATAGATGATTCATAGATCCTAGGACTGGAAGGGACCTCGAGAGGTCATCGAGTCTAGTCCCCTGCCCTCATGGCAGGACCAAATACTGTCTAGACCATCCCGGATAGACATTTATCTAACCTACTCTTAAATATCTCCAGAGATGGAGATTCCACAGCCTCCCTAGACAATATCTACACAATATCTAGATACTCCCTATCCAGTATCTAGACTTTTTGGCACCAAGCTGTGTTTTGCTGAAACTTCTGGCTTACCAGATCAACTCCTCCAAGTATTTAATACTTTACTTCTTATGTGGAAAGGGCAGGGTGGGGTCAGCTTTTTAGACAGCATCAGGCTTAGAAGTAACAAACAATTGGCATTCGCTTTAGTCCGGAGCTCTCCATGGTGATCCGATAGGCTCTCAGCCACTGTAGGCCACTTAACTTTCGCTGCTTTGTATTCTGTGTCTGAAATATAGCTCCTCTCTTTAACTTTAAAAAACAGCCTCCTGGGCACAGGACTCCAGCTCTGAAATGGATATATTTTAAATGTATTTTGCAGCACGACTCGCCCGCCGGCCCCCGAATAAACCCACGCAAGCAATGTTATGCTCCATCGGCATGTCAAGGTGCTGTGGTTGCATGCACCGTCCTGGGGCAAAGAGACATTTTGGGGGCGTGACTGCTCATTTGCATGCTCACAATTCTGTGCACATTTTTGCACGTTGATGTGCCTGTGCAACAATACACTAAGCCCTCCTCTGTGCTCCATAATGAAGGCAGCCAATAGCTCTCTTTGAGGGACAGCCATGAAGCTGTGACTTGGCCTCTGATGGAGTCACCTTTGCCTTCCTGTCAGCAGGTATTTGCTACTTCTAGATGCTCAACAATCCTGCACAGATGCAAATTCACCAGCACATTAATAGGGGTGGTTTCCATGCAATAAATTGTCTGCACAGGGGTTTCTTCTCCAATGCTGTGTCTTTTGGCTCAAGGTCGGATTGCAAAACCCCCTGTCCCTGTCGCAGTCCCACAGCATTCACATTGCTCCTGTAGAGCACTCTTGGGACAGGGAGGGGTAGCGCAGTGGTTTGAGCATTAGCCTCCTAAACTCAGTGTTATGAGTTCAATCCTTGAGGGGGCCATTTAGGGATCTGGGGCAAAAATCTGTCAGGGGATTGGTCCTGCTTTGAGCAGCAGGCTGGACTAGATGACCTTCTGAGGTTCCTTCCAACCTTAATATTCTATGATTAATCATTTCCAAATTGCCTGCACTCTCCACCTGACAGCGCTGGGTGGCTTTCAGTGAGGATTTTCAGAAAGACCTGTTCCTAGCTCTCCTGGTTCGGCAGAAAAGCCAGGAAATGGGAACACTCAGGGCTCAAAAAAGCAGAAGTCAAATAAGACGACCCCACATTCTTCTGGTGTTGTTAACTCACATGATTTTGAGGGCCCTGGCTCCTGATTTTGAACATAGCAGGTTGCAAAACCAGGCTCTCCCCTTGCGGTGCAGCCTCCTGCCCAGACACAATGAATCTCATGCCACTCACAAGCTCAGGCCCAGACACGATGCCACGTACTGGTTTTGTGTGTGTGTGTGTAAGGATAGCCAGGTGAGCAGCCGCGTGTGGGGCAGGATCAGTCGGTCAGAACCACCGGGCAGCTGGGAGTATCCCCAATCAGGTCGAGACATTGAACAGACTGGAGTGGCTGTTTCCATTAGGCACCTCGGGGGTCACCTGGTTGGACCAGTGCTTGCGGATTGATTGGACTCAAAATTCGCAGGTGACCTCAGAGGACTTGTCAGGCTCCACTCATCACAGTGAATGACCACATGAATGATGTCGCCTCCTAGGGGCTGGTCCACAAAGACCTGCTGTTATAGCTACTACGGGGGTGTCTCTTTGCTCAAATGGTCATGACCAGGTGTGCTAAAGCAAGGCCACCGGGAATTCTAGCCCTCGTCCCCAAAGCAGCTGCAACGTTGTCATTGTGAATGCAGACCGCTGCGTCGTGTCCTTATCAAAGAGAGAATGCATATCATGGTATTACTGCAAGGCTATTGCAAAAAAAGCAAACACCATTCTGGGATGTATTAGCAGGAGAGTTGTAAGTAAGACAAGTAGTAATTCTTCCACTCTACTCCACGCTGATTAGGCCTCAGCTGGAGTATTGTGTCCAGTTCTGGGCGTCACATATCAGGAAAGATGTGGAGAAACTGGAGAAAGTCCAAACGAGAGCAACAAAAATGATTCAAGGTCTAGAAAACATGACCTATGAGAGAAGATTGAAAAAATAGGGTTTGTTTAGTCTGGAGAAGAGAAGACTGAGAGGGGACATGATAACAGTTTTCAAGTACATAAAAGGTTGTTACAAGAAGGAGGGAGAAAAATAGTTCTTCTTAACCTCTGAGGATAGGACAAGAAACAATGGACTTAAATTGCCACAAAGGCGGTTTAGGTTGGACATTAGGAAAAACTTCCTGTCAGGGTGGTTAAGCACTGGAATAAATTGCCCGGGGAGGTTGTGGAATCCCCATCATTGGGGATTTTTAAGAGCAGGTTAGACAAACACCTGTCAGGGATGGTCTAGATAATACTTAATCCTGCCATGAGTGCAGGGGACTGGCCTAGATGACCTCTCGAGGTCCCTTCAGTCCTATGATTCTATGGTCCTGTTTCGTGGACAGAACATGCTCTGTGGTCACAAAGCCAACTGAATGGCTTTTCTCTCGGCCAAGGGTGTGAGGCAGGCGCTGCTAATGGAGCTGATGCTGAAAGGAATTAAATAGCAAACCAGGATGAACCCATCGGCCAGCGCCGCTCTAGTGGCACCAAGGTTTGTGCTCAGGGTTGTGAGACTTAAGAGACCCGGCGCCCATTTCCAGGCCAGAGCTCTGACTCCGGGGGAGGCGAAGAGAAGTGTGTGTTGTGACAAAGTTCTGTCCTTGACTCCATGGGTTCCATGTTTCCTGGCAGATTTTGCTGGCCTCAGAGGCTCACTGTAACCCTCCACATAGCCCTTCTCTCTCTAGAGGCAAGGGTCACAGCTTACTGAGCCATCTTCATCATAAGCCAACAATGGAGGTGAGGAGAAGCTACCCTCCCTCGCACGGTCTCTGTTGTCTCCCAGTTTCAGTGATTAATCAGGGAGGGGAGGGGGGAACCCGGGCCCGCCCTCTACTCCAGGCTCCAGTCCAGGGACCCTAAAATTAGCAGCTATGGTCGCTGACTTTTTGGAAATAGGATGTGTACAATTCCCTGGGCCATTTCCCCACAGCAGCCCCCACTCAATAGCTCCTTCACTGTTACCTCAGGACCTCCTTCTTACACCTGATATGGATTCATATTGCTTTGTTCCTCCAACAGCGCAGCTCCCTCCTATAGCTCCTGACACTCGCGCCTCACTGACTAACTGGGAGGCTTTTAACTAGTTCCAGCCAGCCTCTGATTGGCTTCATGTGTCCCAATCAATGTAGGTATCTCCACTGCCTTCTAGAAGGAACTTAATTGGCCCCAAGAGTCTTAATTAACCTAGAGCAACTGCCATTTGGTTACCATGGTACCAGGGATTTGTTTAGCCTGGGGCTAACATCCCTGTTCCTCACTACTTTACTGTAGCCATCTGCCCTTGCTCCATCACAGTGTGTGTGGGGGGGGGCATGGGGGAGCACTATGAACTGTTGTGACCCCCACCCTGGAGCCAAGCTAACCACAGGGATGCCACCTCCAGTGCCCCTCACACAAGGGAAGTCAAGGTGAGGTGAGGATCACTGTCTTCTGGGAGGAATCTCCATGCAGGCTGGCAGCACGCTGCCCATCTGGGTCAGACATCCTCAGCAGTCAATTACCATTAGTCAGTTACCAACTCAAATCCCCCCATTGCCTGACCCTTGTTCTCCCCCAAAGGCAACAATGACTATAGGCCACATTCTGCCCCCAGTGAGATCGGCAAGAGGTTCACCATTCAATGGAACCACAGCTTGGCAACTAAAGGCCATGTCTACGCGTGCAGCGCTGAAGCAGTGAAGCGGTGTAGCGTGTGTGGTGAAGACGCTCTATGCTGATGGGAGAGAGCACTCCTGTTGGTATAAAAAAAAACACCTCCACAAATGGCAGAAGCTCTGTCGGTGGGAAAAGCTCTCCCGCCGACATAGCATTGTGCACACGAGTGCTTATGTCGGCGTGATTGATGTCACTCCGGGTGGGTGACTTGTTCAGCATCAGCTGCAGTGTAGACGTAGCCTTTATTAAACCTAGGCTTGGAAAGGACCAATTGACATAATCCACCTGTGACACAAGTCCCTAATATTCAGTACGCGTAGCCACACTTTTGTCCAGGTTACCGGCACAACCGGAAGCAGCAGAAAGCTGGCAAAGTGGAGGGAATAGAGACTAGAGCATCAGAAATGAGTCACAGGCTGGAGAGCCTGTCTTGTTAGGAAACACGCTGACGCATCAGAGCTTAGCTTGGTGGTGGCTAATGAGAGGGACAATAGCCAAGTACTAGGAGTAAGGGGGTGAATGCAGGTTAGATACAGTGGCCCAGATTCTCAAAGGCAGCTAACTTCATGTTTCTCACTTTTCTTTCAAAGAAAATATTTTTTAAAACCCCTCTACCTCACACCACAGGTTCCTGACTTTGAAGCTGGAGGTGGGAGCCATGTTTGATTGGCTTAGGCTTTTTAGTTTTGTGGAGCGGACTCGAGTGCCCCAAACTCCCAACCTGGCAGTTCAGGATTTCATAAGAACATAAGAACGGCCATAGTGGGTCAGACCAATGGTCCATCTAGCCCAGCGTCCTGTCTTTTGACAGTAGGTGGTGCCAGATGCTTCAGACGGCATGAACAGAACAGGGCAATTATCGAGTGATCCATCCCCTGTCGTCCAGTGCCAGCATCTCTCTCTCTCACACACACGCACACATATTGTCTACCCTGTGGGATTTGCCTCTTAGAAAGTAAGCAGTGGAGGCTCCTGGCTGGAGACATTTTAAGCAAACACGCTAGCAATTGTATTGCAAGGGAGCAATCGTATGCTGGACAAGGTGACCTGAAAGGTCTGCCCTAGCTCTCATTGCTAGAGCACTTGGATTCAATCTTCCTCTATTTGCACCAAAAGGCTTGTTACTTATTCATTTTTGAAGAAACCCTAGGAGGAGAAGCTGCATTCCCAGCTCCACTCTGGTCACGCTTTACAGATTAAACCTTGGGCATTTATATAATCCCCGGCAGGTAAGGTTGTCTTTTCCCATAACCGTCAGTGGAGGAGGGCAGGGATGGCTTTTGCTGTACATTTGGGCGAGACAGTTACATTGATCCCAGTCAGGGGGACAATCCTGCCAGGCTTCTGAAGACCAACTTCAATCCTCACAGAAACGTTTAGGCTTTGACTGACCTTCTCCATCAGCAAAATAAACAAACACAAATACAGGGAATAAATAATAGCATGTGCTCCCTCGAGCTGATCCTGTGAGAAGGACATTGCTGGGTCAGACACATCTGATTCATGCTCGGGTGAGCTAGAGGACGGATGGGGATGCTGACGCAGCTGGTGCAGGACTGCCCCCCAACTGCAGGAGTCACCAAAGCAAAAATAGTCTCTTTTCTCAGTCACGCGGGCAGAGGCTGTGTCTGCCCAGCCATGGTCTCTGCCCAATGCCTGGAGCCACAAGGAGACGTCAAACCAGGATGGCCAGAGTCTGTAAGTGTACCCAGGAGCCACCAGGGGTGCTACCCTAACCAATCTGGGAGGAGCCCTGTCAGTCAGAAGTGGTTCTTTGCAGATCAAGTATCAGAGGGGAGCTGTGTTAATCTGGATCTGTAAAAGCAGCAAAGAGTCCTGTGGCACCTTATAGACTAACAGATGTTTTGGAGCATGAGCTTTCGTGGGTGCACTTTGTCGGATGCATGTAGTGGGCCACTTTTTTTTTTTTGCCTCAGTTTTTGGCTACTGCCCAGTCTCCATCTAGCCTCCGTTCACTGGGGCAGCCTGCAGTGTCAGCCACTCATCACTGGCAAGGGGGGTTTGGACCTGCTGCCTTTGTCTACCCCTTGGGCTGCCCCCTGCAACTCCCAGTACCTCTTGGCCTTATGCTAGGCCGCAGCCTGGGGCTTTCCAGGCTGGAGCTCCCCAGCCCCTCTGTCTTTCCCCAGCCCTGCAACACTCAGGTACCCTGTGTCCAGCTCCTCTCCCTACAGGCAGAGGGAGACTTTATGGGCTCCTGGCTCACTGCCTCTTATAGGGGCCAGCTGGACCTGATTGGGGCATGGCCACAGCTGAGCCTGCTTTCCTCCAATCAGCCCAGGCTTCTTGCCCCAGCCACAGCTCTCTGCAGGGCTGTTTTAAGCCCCAAAGGGCAGGAGTGGGTAACCACCCCACTACATCCATCAACACACACCTGAGCAAAGAAATGACACTCCCCAAAATAATACTATCTCACAGGGGACTTCAATGCGAGCAGGAAAATAGGATCTGGGGAAGGAAAGGGTTAGAGTTAACTAATAAGTACTAAACACCAACAAATTCCCACCTCACAGCTCTCACAGCTCATCTCTCACCGCATCCCCAGCACCTTCCCAGGCAGGTGGCACCTTACCATGTCTTAGCCCCTGGGTGGGGCAGGGTCCTCTCCTGGCTCCCTGGTCTGGAGTCCAGTGGCGGTCACCAGGTCAGATCTCGGTCACTCTGGATGCTGGTCTCTGCAGGGCTGGCACTGCCTAGCCCATGCACTGGATCCCACAGCTGTTCAAAGGCTCCCTTTGTGGGGAGGGGAAATTAATCAGAGACACCCTGAGCTGTTCTGTTTCTCTCACAGCTCCCAAACTCAGAACTCAAAACTGAAAGGAAGCCTGGTCTCCTTGTCTCTGACTCCGGCAGTCCCCACCCACTGCAGGGTTGAGCTCCCCTGGCTCAACACTGGCCCAACAAACTTCTTGGCCACATCACCCCATGCAGAAGCCTCCCTATTGGCTCAGCAGGGATTTCTCGTCCATTCTGTCCCCACCTCGACTCTAAGCATGCTGGGAAATGGCTCTGCTAGGCATAATGGTTGTCATCCATAGGGTAGGGCCCTGTCAAAGCTCAGTCCAACGTTCCAGAAGCTGGGGATCACCAAAGCAGGGAGGTATATGTGCTTTCAGCCCCGTTTCAGAAAAGCATCCTATTCAGGAACGAATTATAAGCATCTAGATAAGAGCTTTCCTGACTCAGAGCCTAAGTCTCTGCGTGATTGGACCCCATATTTGGAAGCAATACCTAGGGTACGTCTACACTGCAATAAAAGACCATGGCACGGCTGCCGCAGGCCTCGGTCAGCTGGCTCAGACTCACAGGGCTCAGGCTGAGAGGCTAAATATTGCAGTGGAGACATTTGGGCTCAGGCTGGAGCCCAGGCTCTGAAACCATGTATGTGGGGGGAGGGTCTCAGAGCCCAGGCTACCGACCACACCCAAATGTCTACACTTCAGTTTTTAGCCCTCCGGCCCGATCCCTGCAAGCCTGAGCCGATTGACCTAGGTTCTGAGACTCAGCGTTGGGGGGGTTTATTGCAGTGTAAACGTACCCACAGTTTCATCGAGTTCAAGGCCTGAAGGGACCAGTCTCACTTCCTGTGTATCACAGACCATTAAACGCTGCACAACCAGCCCCACACCAAGCCAGATAACCAGCATTAGACCAAAGAAGACTAAACTATTGTCCACCGCAGGCAGAGAGCAGAAGGGCCCGAGATGCACCAATTCCAGCATGTGGCCTGCATTTCCCATATTTTCCCTCACAACTCAATATCTTTGCCTGGAAATAGGATGTTTTTAAAAACTCCTTGGCAATTATTCCCAATCGGAATCCCAATCTTTGGTCTAGGCCATCCCAGTTGGGTGTTGTGTTGTCACAGCCAGAGGATTCTGATCTTACATGAGGAATAAGCAGTAGGAGCTGATGGTTCCTTAAAAAAAAACTATCTTTATCTTTGCATGATGACAGGTTTCAGAGGGGTAGTCGTGTTAGTCTGTATCAGCAAAAACAATGAGGAGTCCTTGTGGCACCTTAGGGTATGTCTACACCACCCGCTGGATCAGCAAGTAGTGATCGATCTATTGGGGGTTGATTTAGCGCGTCTAACTGATCCCCGATTGCTCTGCTGTCGACTCCAGAACTCCACCACGCGCGAGAGGCGGAAACGGAGCCAACGGGGAAGCGGCAGCGGTCGACTCGCTGTCGTCCTCACGGCCAGGTAAATCGGCCTAAGATATGCCGACTTCAGCTGTGCTATTTGTGTGGCTGAAGTTGCGTGTCTTAGGTCGACTCCCCCACCTAGTGTAGATCTTGCCTTAGAGACTAACGCATTAATTTGGGCATAAATTGATGAAGTGGGTTTTAGCCCACGAAAGCTTATACTCAAATACATTTCTTAGTCTCTAAGGTGCCACAAGGACACCTCATTGTTTTTTCTTTATCTTGTTTATCCAGTTTCACTTTCCCATGTAAAATCCACTAATCAGGAGAAAAAAGCCAGGCAATAAAAACATCGTGGAACGGACACATCAGCAGAAGGAGGGTGAACTCCTGGCCTCCGGGTAGAGAGTTTTGCTTTTGATTTCAGGTGAGCCATTTCTTCACCTCAAAGTTTTTCAAAAAGTGCCTGTGTCCCTTTAAGAACAGAGCTCTTTCCTAGTAGGAGAGTCAGATGCCAGGTTGTATTTTAATGCGAGTCGGTTATAATTTGATGCACAAATTTAATTTGCACACAGAAATCCAAATGCACGGGAAAGTTCTTCCCCAGCAGGACTTGTCGGAAGTGAGTGAGTCAGGGCCTGTTACTTATTTATGGAGATTCCGATGTCACAGCCAGGAGCCTTGACAGCTGTTTCTGTCACTGTTTGAAGGCTTTGCTCAGCGACGAATTTCCAAGTTATGTGTCCGAGCTCTGAGTGGGTTGCCAAGCATTGTACATGTCTGTGCAAAAAACGGGGCCAGTGATGATCGTTTTGATTCACTGTTCTGACTGTGGAACCTTTTCAAGCCACTTAATTACTTAGGGATGAATGCTCGCCCAACTGGCACAGTGACAAAGGATCAGGCGTGCAGACGGGTGTCCTCTCCACCCCATGCCCTCCCGCTACCCAGGGCAGGGACACTGCACTCGAGAGGTCTTTGTCATTCCTCTGCAAATACCACCTTTGCCACATGGGGCACCGTGGAGCCTGTCACTCAGCTCCTGGTACGTGACCCGTTAAGGACGGACAGTTACCAACAGCTAGAAATACATAACCAGGGATAACGCCGTACCATGGGGTGAGTCTTCCACAGTGGGGTCTGGACCCAAGCCCCAGTTCCTCCCCCAAAACCAGCTGTAGGTAAGAGAATGTTTTATAATAACCCCCTTCTCAAAGCACTTTACAAAGGAAGTCCCTATTTGCAGGTGGGGAAACTGAGGCACAGACCAGGGACGTGACTTACCCAAGGTCAGCTCAGGGAAGAGAGCCCGAAATAGAAAGCAAGTCTCCTGAGTCCTGGTCCTGTGCTGTATCCACTAGGGCACACTATTTCCCATGGTTTTCAAAACCATAACAACTCCTTTCCACAAGTCCGCTTGATGGCTCTGCGTTGGAAACGGTTCCTTCGGCGTCCCATTTGGCACATCCCAGGTGCTGTTTTCTAGCGCACCATGTCATGTCGGGGAAAGGGGGAATCCATTTTCCACTCTATCTCTCTATCCCAAAGTCTCTGTGTTGGGCTGACACGCCGTTTCATCCAGTGTTGAATGGATGCTTGTCCCTCAGCAACCTGTCTGGTACACAAGTGGGGTAGGGTGCACTAGTTACTCAGGAGTGGTACAAAGTGCTCCCTCCCCCATAGAAGGAAAATACAACCCCCCTCTCTTATCCTGCAAAAATCCCAACTTCCACCCACCAAGGAGCTGAGCTTGGCTTGTTGCTCAGGTTCCCTGGGGTGCCAGCACACTGCACAGCCAATTCCTTTCAGCCCAGTTCTGTAAGACTTGATTGGCATGACAAGCGATGCCAGAGAGTTAAACAGGCCGAGCCCCCAGCTCTGTGCCAGCAGTAGGTACAATCCACCCGCAAAAGGCCTTCCCAGTGTGAATGGGAGCTAGGGTTATTCCCTGCGCCCGCTTCTCATTCCTGGTTAGACTGAACCTGAAGCACCTCACTTCAGAGCCAGCACTTGTGATTGAGTTGCTAACAGCAAGCCAGGTGTTGCTATCTGGCTACACAGAGAGGCTTCAGCAATCTGATGGACTAACCCTGCTGCGCTAGGAGCTGTACAGACACGCAGTAAGAGACAGTCCCTGCTCTGAAGAAACTGCAACATACGGCTGAAGTTTTCAAAGGTGTCTAATAATAATAATAATGCCTAGCACTTTTCAGCAGTAGCTTTCAACGCGCTTTACAAAGGAGATCAGTGCCATTATCCCCATTTTGAAGGTGGGAAACTGAGGCCAAGGTCACCCAGCAGGCTGGCAACACAGCTGCAAAGGAAGCCTCACTCTCCTGAGTCCCCGATCAGTGCACTGTTCTCTAGGCCACGCAGGGAGAAATACACTGAATTGCAATGGGCGATGTTGAGAGATTGGAGAGTACACCTAACCTACTGAAATGCAATCGTCCCCAATGCCACATTGCTGTGGCTTATGTCTTTAGGACCCTAACCCATCCCGGAGCTCTCATATTTTCTTAAATCCGTCCGCACTGTTTCTTTTTGGCAGACTGTGCCTGTGTATGGTAGATTAAGTTTCATAGTATGATGCCTCAATCCAATTTCTGTTACCATCGCTCATTCTGCAGGCTTCCCCTTCCGCATGGTATAAACGTCGACTCACAGGAATGACGTGCTCTGGCCAGATTTTCCAACAGTGGCTTCTATCTTTCCACAAGCGTTTTGTAGGGATAAATGATTAGGGCTGGCTACAGAATCCCCTGTGCTAGCATAGCCCCCTACTGTAGACGCAGCGTGCACTGACAGAAGGAGTTTTCCTGCCAATGTGACAACACGCCCTCCCCAAACAACGTCTTCCACCGACATAGCTGTGTCTACATGGGGTGTTTTGCTGGCATGGCTATGTTCTGGGGGTGGGGGCGCTGTTTTTTTCACACCCTTAACTGACATAAGTTCTAAGTTTAGACCAGGCCTAGAGCTATGAGGTAGGCCCCCCAGAGTGGAGTCGGCCACCTCAAGAAGGAGGAAGGGTTGTCTAATGGTTAGGGTCTTAGTCTGGCCCTTTGGAAATGTGGGTTTACGTCCATGCTCTGCTACAGAATAAATGACTTGGTTTCTTTGTAATGGTATCTGGGTAACGGCACTCCCTGGTGTCCGAGGACAGATTCTGAGATGCTCAGCGATTATGGGAGTGACGGCTAGCTAAATACCTAAAATAGATTGCTCTGAATATTGCTCGTATGTGTCAACATGGGATTAAATGCCGCTGGTTCCCTATATGAGCAAGGGTATTGCGTATCTTAGGTCGACTCCCCCCACCTAGTGTAGACCTAGCCTAAGCCATTCTCCTTCTTATGTCTCTTTGCCTCGTTCCCTTTAGCTCTGTCAACCGCTCCATCAAGGCGTCCCTCGTTATGCAAGCTCCCAACATTTCACTTGGAAAATACGACTCCAAAAGAGGCAAAGAGTCCTGTGGCACCTTATAGACTAACAAAGTGAATACCCCCTTCGTCGGATGTAGGCATGTCTACACGCATCCAACGAAGTGGGGATTCACCCACGAAAGCTCATGCTCCAATACGTTTATTAGTCTATAAGGTGCCACAGGACTCTTTGCTGCTTTTACAGATCCAGACTAACACGGCGACCTCTCTGATACTTGACTCTTTTGTCCTAATGAAGAGTGTTCTATCTCATTTGGCTCTACCGCTTTTTAATGAGCTAAACATTTGCGCCATGGTTGATAAGATGCACGTAGCCCACAGCCTGCCCAGGGTTTCTGCTCAGAAGAAGGGGGCTTTTCCAGCAACAGATGACTCAGCTAAGGTACAGCAGACCTGGGAGAAATTGCATGGCAACCTAGCTGAAAAACAAGCTTGACATTTAACAAGATAATGACAGGAAATGATTACAAGTGGAAAGCAGTAAAGCTCTTGTCAAGGCAGCCGTCAATCTGCAGGGGGAAGAGAATGCACCTGATTCTGGTCTTTGATTCCATGAGTGAAAATCAGGAGATACCCACCTGAAATTAATGGGGTGAGTTACATCGACGTACAGCAAAAGGGAGAAGAGACTCAAGCCCACAATGTGTCAGCGTGCCGGTCTGGGTGCCCAGGCAGGTGTAAGAGCTAATAATGTTCTCCTTTGTGAAGCCATCCTGGAGAGCTGGGGAGGAACCATGGGGCTGGCAATGTAAAAGCAAATGGGACAACTTCCAGTAAAGCTGCGAGTGCATCCACCACTCCAGATCCCGATCTCACACCAAGGTAAATCAGGAGTGAGGCCCCTGAAATCAGTGGAGTGAATCCATATTCACACCATATTCAAGAGAGTAAGAATGTGCCCCAAGGAGCCATTCCACTAATCTATAAACATTTAAGGCAGGGGTCGGCAACCTTTCAGAAGTGCTGTGCCGAGTCTTCATGTATTCATTCCAATTTAAGGTTTTACGTGCCAGTAATACATTTTAACGTTTTTAGAAGGTCTCTTTCTATAAGTCTATAATATATAACTAAACTATTGTTGTATGTAAAGTAAATAAGGTTTTTAAAAATGTTTAAGAAGCTTCATTTAAAATTAAATTAAAATGCAGAGGCCCCGGACCGGTGGCCAGGACCAGGGCAGTGAGAGTGCCACTGAAAACCAGCTCACGTGCCACCCTTCGGCATGTGTGCCATAGGTTGCCTACTCCTGATTTAAGACCAGATCCTCAGCATAGCTCCATTGGCTTCTGTTCTTGGGGCTTGCTTTACTAACAGACGCATCCCTTGGCACAAGCAGCATCAGGTCTCGAGAGGACAATAAAACCAACACTAATAAACAGCATGGGACTCAGCCCTGGTCTACACTACAGAGTTAGGTTGACATAAGGCAGCTTACTTTGACCTAACTCTGTAAGAGTCTACACTAAAATGTAGCTCCCACCAATGTAACTCGCCTACGACACTGACTTAATAACTCCACCTCCGCGTAGCACCTAGATTGACGGAGTTATATAAAAATCTACAGCGCCTAGCACAATGGGTCCTGGTCCAGGACTGGAGCTGCTAGGCACTATTGCAATACAAATAAATAATATCCTTGCACTTGGTATCCCATGACTCCTGCATCTGTTTATTGGCACCCTGACCATTAGGAGATCAGTGGCTGAGTTATGTAGGGAACATTCTCCTAGTGGTCCTTCCCTTTCTGAGTGTCGTTCCCTCTGCTTGCTTCACTCCAGTGTCTCTTCTAGCCCTATCCATGGCAGGGTGGCTCTAGGAAGGCCTGGTGGCTGGTCAACTCTTTACTAGCTCTCCCCCACATCTCCCCGTACTCACAGAACGTGTTGGCCTTTGCTATTTTGCAGCCAAGGATTTAGAAGATCCCAGTGTTGGTTGTTTGCTTGTTTGGCCGCGTTTCCTGTTGCAACCCGTCTGCAGTTTGTAGTGCACATAACAACTCGAGAGATTCGGAGAAAAGTTAATCCAGCGTCGGCCCCTGAAATCTGTTCAAATGCTCCGATGGGTTCGGTGGATTGGTGAGGGCCTTGCCGATGCGCCTCGCTGGAAGCATGTTTGCGTGCAAGTGCTCAGCAGAAGGCACCTGGAGCCAAAAGGGGAATGTGCCAAAGTCCCACTTCAAGTGGCCTGGGTCGCCCCTGGACCCGGACAACAACGGTTTAAACCAAATGCTCAGAAGGCGGCAGCTTCTATAAATGTCACAGACAAAAAACAGTCAAAAGACCCTTTCGTCTCAGTTTACCTCCCCTGCACCTCTAAGGGGTGACTAGTCTCTCTGAAGAAGTCTGGTGCCACCTCTGCTGCCTTAATGCCCCAAGCTCTTCTGCTCCTTCTCTTCCTGTTCCTCCCTCTTTATAGCGGGGTGTGCTCCCCGTAGTCCCTGCAGCTGTGGGTGACTTTCCACAGCTGGCATTTCTCACAGCTGAGTGTGCCTGGCTAGTCTGGTGATCTGCAGGCAGGGAGAATTCTTCATCCTTTCCTGCCTGTGTTTTGTGAGGTTTTGTAGACGCGACCACAGGGAATTATCTCTCCATGAAATCTTTCCCAACCATGCCCTGAGGTTAGATGTTTGCAGGGTTGTTGTAGCCGTGTTGTTCCCAGGATGTTAGGGAGACAAAGTGGGTGAGGTCGGATATTTATTGGTGAAAGAGACAAGCTCCGGGTCTCCTGGCCTGAGGAAGAGCTCTGTGATGCTTGAAAGCTTGTGTCTTTCACCAAGACATGCTCATCCAATAAAATATATCGCCTCATCCTCCTTGTCTTCTTTGGCTAGCTGGGCAGGACCAAAAGTCTAAACCACTAATGTCCTTAATCTGAAACTAACCAATCTGAGTGTACAGGACTAACATTTAGGAGATCTGATCGCTCTCTATAAATACATCAGAGGGAGAAATAGCAGGGAGGGAGAGGAATTATTTAAGCTCAGTACCAATGTGGACACAAGAACAAAAGGATATAAACTGGCCATTAGGAAGTTTAGATGTGAAATTAAACAAAGGTTTCTAACCATCAGCGGAGTCAAGTTCTGGAACAGCCTTCCAAGGGGAGTAGTGGGGGCAAAAGACATATCTGGCTTCAAGAATAAGCTTGATAAGTTTATGGGGGAGATAGTATGATGGGACAGCCTAATTTTGGCAATTAATTGATCGTTGAATATTAGCGGTAAATATGCCCAGTGGCCTTTGTTGGGACACTAGAGAGGGTGGGATCTGAGTTACTACAGAGAATTCTTTCTTGGGTGTCTGGCTGGTGAGTCTTGCCCACATGCTCAGGGTTTAGCTGAAACCTGGGGGGGGTTTCGCCTTCCTCTGCAGCATGGGGCACGGGTCACTCGCTGGAGGATTCTCTGCACCTTGAAGTCTTTAAACCACGATTTGAGGACTTCAATAGCTCAGACATAGGTCAGGGGTTTGTTACAGGAGTGGGTGGGTGAGATTCTGTGGCCTGCATTGTGCAGGAGGTCAGACTAGAAGATCATAGAATCATAGGATTATTGAATCATAGAATATCAGGGTTGGAAGGGACCTCAGGAGGTCATCCTGCTCAAAGCAGGACCAATTCCCAACTAAATAATCCCAGCCAGGGCTTTGTCAAGCCTGATCTTAAAAACCTCTAAGAAAGATTCCATCACGTGAGACATAATGGTCCCTTCTGACCTTAAAGTCTATGAGTCTATGAGCTGGTGTAACTTTCAAAATAGCTGATTCAGCTTAAAGAGACCTTGTCACTGGGGAAGATGTAAGAACGGGGAAGATTTATAGCAAGAGACCTTTGTTTTATCCAAAATATTTTGTTTGTTTTATATGGACTTTTCCTCCCTCTACCTGGATCCTGCAGAAAATGTGATATAGCAGCCACTACAGCAGAAAGCTGGTCACAAACTGAAGCAGGAAAGACTAGCCTTCCACAGACAGATCTGGAGAGATGGCAGTTAGACTATCGCAAGGAGCTCTGAGAACCTCAGTACTGGGAAGATTGGAGGAAGATCAGAGAAGAGCAAGAAAAATAATGAAAGAGCTGGTGGGACTGACTTGGGAGGAAAGATTAAAAGAATGGAAGATGTGTAGCTTGGCTAAGCAAGAAGGAATTGGACATGGTGGTACAAAACTCATCTCTGCATGTATTTGAAAGCTGTAAATGGCACAAGAGGGGAAGACTTGTTTAGGGGCTACTAGGAGCTAGAGAAAGGGAACAGAACTCAGCCACGTCAGGCTGAGTATCGGGACTAGCATCTTGGTGGTGAGGTCCATCAAGCTGTACAATGGTCTCTTAAGGGAAGTTGTGGGAGCTTCATTATTTAAAATTAGACAGGAAAGAAGCCCGGGAGAATGCACTGCAGGGAACGATGCTCCTGGAGTGGCTTCTTCTGGGATGATGGGGACAGATAAGGTGCTTTCCCTCCTTCCCAAGAGTGGCTGGTGCTGTGAAAGCAGATTTCCTTTCAGAACGGAAGTATCTTTCCACAAGTTAAATCAGTTCCTGGCAGCCCGCAGCAGTTCCAAGACCCAGGGGAAGGAGCTGGTCAGGAATTTTCCCTTTAAATATTTTCATGACAGAAGATGCAGTTTCTGCAAAATCAAATTAGCTGAAAAGCAAAAATTTCAATAGGGATATGTTGTCACAATGCCTCATGTGAATGGTAGTTCAGGTGCTTGGGTAAGCCATTCTCTTCCTTGGCCCAGGCTCCCTAGCTGGACTACATCTCCCATGCTGCACCACAGTTTGTCCTCTAGCTGGACCATTGCAGAGCACCAGGAGAGTCTGTGACCATAGTGTATCTTGGGAAGTGGAGTCTAGCCAGACTGCCTGGCCCATAGGGGAGATCAGGGGCATGAAGCACCTGAACTATAACTCCCATGAGTCATGACCAGCATTTGGGCTAATGTTTTTTTTTTCATGTTTTACCTGAAAAGCAAAATCTTTTCTGTTTTGGGGTGTTCAGTTTTTCAATGTAAAGTTGAAATTTTCTGGTGGAAACAAAAAGTGAGTGAGGTAATATCTTTTACTGGGCCAACTTCTGTTGGTGAGAGAGACAAGCTTTCAAGCTTACCCGGAGAGACCTTTCAGGTCTGGGAAAGAAACTTAGCATCACAGCTAAATACAAGGTGGAACAGATTGTTAAGCATAAGGACTTAACACATGTTGCAAGAGACGGTGATACAGGCAGTTAACACCTCTGCAGTCGTAGCACACAGGAGGGTCAGTGGGTCACAGATTGTTCTGATGAGCCCTACATCTAGTCTTTATTGAGCCCAGGGTTTCCAATGTCTGCCAGAGTTATGAATTTAAGCTCCCACACCCGTCCTTTCACAGAGCCATGGTTCTGGGACACCTGTTCATTCCAAAAACGTTGAAACAAAATGATTCAACGTTTCTGAAAATGTTTTTTTCTGGGGCTATATTTTATTTTGGCTAAAGCTATTTGATTAATTCAACCCAAATGCGGCCCGCAGGTTTTGGTTAATTTACTATGCTCTGGACATTTTTTGCCCTGCTCTAAAGAGGGGCTAAATAAATGAAGCCTGTAGATGATCACTGGCTTTGTCTTACCTGGGAAAAAGGCATGTTTTAACACCTTAACCAACGCACGTTACCATGAGGCAAGGCAGGAGCTGGATCGGAACAAGGCAGGAAACAAGCAGGTGCAGGAGCTGTCGCAGTCAGAGCTGAGTGTTTGAGGCTGATGGGCTTCAGAGCTGGTCTTATGACTCTCTGCACCAATCAGGCAGGGTAGCCCGTCAAACAGCCTACTACAAAATCTATCAGAGAGTGAAACCAGAGGGCAACTTAGCTCTTGATCCAAATAGGGTCTGTCTCCCCTGTGGAATTAACTCAGCCCCCCAGTCCCACTTCCATTCACATACAAAACCCTCTCACCTGAGTTGAGGGGTGCTTTCAGCCCAGGGATTTGGCTAGTATCCCGCTCACGTTGTAATAAGGACACAGGCTAAATCACTGGAGTGCTGACGGTCCTCCAACGCCTTCCCACAATTCCCATCCAATGTGCCCAGAAGGACAGACAAGTTCTCCCAGCAATTAACTGTGAAAGAATCACAGAGTGGCCCAGCTTAGCTGCAGCCCAAAGAACCATAGGATGTACCTCCCACCCCAAACTCCCAGCAACACACACTGGGGACGCACATCACTAGAGAGGACCCAGCAACTCAGGCAGGGCTTGGCAGGGTGGCTGCTCCCAGCTGGGCTAAGCCAACCCAAGACCTCAGACCCAGCTGCTGATCGCTCCAGCTGACTTCGCAGTG
This sequence comes from Mauremys mutica, assembly GCF_020497125.1. NCBI lineage: Eukaryota > Metazoa > Chordata > Testudines > Geoemydidae > Mauremys > Mauremys mutica. Next base: position 11,040,040 of record NC_059096.1, read on the forward strand.
AGGACCTACCTTTGAGAAGAGTAGATTGAGTGGAGGGAACTGGAGCTGAACCACCCCAGTGAGAGGACCACAGGCAGGTCACAGCAAGGATGAACAATCCTTTCGGTGCTCTCTGGAGGAGTGCACCTTTAAGGTGGTACATCATGGCTTCTTTGCCCACATTGATTATTGTGAGGGGCATGCCCTCAATTTCCTCCCACTCCTGCCTACTCCCTTATGGGCAACCTTTGCAGGCAAAGAGGGAAAAGGGCTGGACTCAGACCCCAGCATCGCATTGCATGGCAAACTCAGGATGGATCCTATGTGCTGTTTCTGCAGAAATGGTCTCAGGCATGGGTAGTCAATAGGCGGCCCATGGGCCAAATCCGGACCACCAGAGACTTTTGAATGGACTGATATATCTTTTGATTTACTTATTATCATTACTGTTATTATTTTTGTATTGTTTTCTCTGGAGACTGGACCTCGACTATACCTCGACCAAGAAATTTGGACCTTGACAAAAAATAATTGATTACCCAGGGTATGCTGTGAGCAGAGCTGGGATAATAATGGAGTAGTTGATTCATTGGCTATTTCAAAAAGTCCGAGGGTGGGGGAGCATCATTTCAGGAGTAATAATCATGGTGTTCCACCCAGATCATTTTGTTTTGATTACAACGATTTTTTAAAATATTTTTAAATGTTTTAAGAATAAAATTAAAGGAAATTTGGAACTGACAAGACATTTTGAACTGAAAATCAAAGTGTTTCCGTTTTCTTCTGATTTTTGCGGGGGGTAGGTTTTTTTTTTTAAATGAACAATTCAGCAAAATCAGCATAAAATCACAAACCGGTTGGGTGTGGTCAAATCTGGTTGTTGGCTTTTCTTGCAGAAAAAAGGTCACTCAGTTCTAGCTGCCAATACCTGCAACCCTTCAAAGCATCATAACACCCCCTGCCAGCCTATCTCCAGAACTACCCAGGCACGCCCTTGGGGAACCACGACCCTGTGCCAGCACCGGGGTGATTGTTTACCCAGTGCCCAGCGCTTCACTCTCCATTCCTGCCCCCGAAGAGCTTCAGGTGTAAATTGGGGATTAACATGAGTGATAATGACAGACTGGACAGTAGGGAGAGAGGCGAAGAGCCTATATAAGCAACTCTTTAGCATGGTACAGCTGTGTTCTCATGACACTATATTATATACCATCTACTTTTGTATCTGCAGAACTGAGGGAATGGGAGTGAAGGAGATGGAATAATCTATGAGGTCGCAAGCGGATGGTGGGGGGACAAACTGCTGAGGAAGAGAACAATGTCGGTAGCGGGGTTACATGAACTCGGCACCATGGAGAAGGATAAATGTATGACACGGTGACAGGGCAGAGCAGTATGGATGGTTCAAGCAACAGCAATATGGATGGGTCAGCTGGTGGCAGGGACAGTACAGTTGAATTGGCTGGGAGCATGGCCAACTGGATATGTTGGTTAGTGTCAGGGACGGTATGGATGGATGGGTTGGTTGGGAGCAGGGCCAACTAGATATGTTAGTTAGTGTTAGAGAATGGATGGATGGATGGGTTGGTTAGTGGCAGAGGTAGTATGGATAGGTTGGTTGGGAGCAGGGCTAACTGGATACATTGGTTAGGGGCAGGGACAGTATGGATGGATGGGTTGGTTAGTGGCAGAGGCACTATGGATGGGTTGGTTGGGAACAGGGCTAACTAGATATATTGGTTAGGGGCAGGGACAATATGGATGGATGGATTGGTTAGCGGCACAGGCAGTATGGATGGATTGGTTGGGAGTAGGGCTAACCGGATACGTTGGTTGAGGCAGGGACAGTATGGATGGATGACTTGGTTAGTGGCAGAGGTAGTATGGATGGGTTGGTTGGGAGTAGGGCTAACCTGATACGTTGGTTGGGGCAGGGACAGTATGGATGGATGGATTGGTTAGTGGCAGAGGCACTATGGATGGGTTGGTTGGGAGCAGGGCCATTTAGATATGTTGGTTAGGGGCAGGGACAGTATGGATGGATGGATTGGTTAGTGGCAGAGGCACTATGGATGGGTTGGTTGGGAGCAGGACTAACTGGATACATTGGTTAGTGGCAGGGACAGTATGGATGGGTTGGTTAGTGGCAGAGGCAGTATGGATGGGTTGGTTGGGAGCAGGGCTAACTGGATACATTGGTTAGGGGCAGGGACAGTATGGATGGATGGATTGGTTAGCCGCAGAGGCAGTATGGATTGGTTGGCTGGGAGCAGGGCCATTTAGATATGTTGATTAGGGGCAGGGACAGTATGGATGGATGGATTGGTTAGTGGCAGAGGCAGTATGGATGGGTTGGTTGGGAGCAGGGCCATTTAGATATGTTGGTTAGGGGCAGGGACAATACAGATGGGTTGGTTGGTGGAGGGGAAATACAGATGGTCATTTAGTGACCACGACAGTAGCAGCTACACCCTGCGAGAGGATCAAAACTGTCTGGAGCCTTCTGAGAACCGCCCCCCAGAAACCCACCCATCACTGTGGGAGCCCTTGTTTGTGGTTGGGAGTGGGACTGCAAGGGCTTGGGGCCATTGGGAAACTCCATCTGGTGTGTTGGGGGGTGAGGGAATAAGGGGGCTAAGGAGCCCAGCATGCACTAACCCTACGGCTCCTGCTGGGGACAGTGGATCCTCTGGGGTTCGAAGGATTGGGTTAGACAGGGACAAAGACAGACATTACAAAGAGCCAGCTCAAAAGAGAGTTAAGGATCAGCTTCCCAGGCCTCACTGAAGTCAATGGAAAGATTGTCATTGACTTCAATGGACTCTGGGTCAGGATCTGTGTTACCATGTCCCATCCTGCCTCGGGAAGGGGGTGAGTCTGGAATCCCAGGCCCAGCATTCCATCAAAACCAGGGTTGCAATGACAGCGTGACTCTGTCCTGCCTCCATTGTGAGGATTTACAGAGCATCACCCATGTGCTGAGGACCATAAGCACCTTGACAGGATTCACTCCCCAATGCGCGCAAAGTGTGGGGAGACCCCTGGGCTGTGGGGTACACATACAGGAATGGGGAAGCAGAGAGACAGCAGGAAATGGTGCTCATTTCATTTCAAGCTCCATTAGAAACAGAAGGGGGGAAAAATCAGTATTTGAGAAAGGAAAGTGGATCTAATCCATCAGGAGAAGCATTTTATTTCAAGCCGCACCGAAAGCGTTGAAAAAAGAAAATCAACATGTTTGAAACTCAGTGCCTAGACAACCACACACTGTCTGGCAGCATGGGTGCATGCTGGCCATTGTATACATGCAGCTGGAGGTACTAATCAGACCCGTAGCTTGGCATGCAGTTGTTCGTTCTGTGCATACCCCTGTACATCCTGCCTGCGTCATTGGCCATGCACATCCACACCTGTGCAGTCTGCATGTACAATTAGGGACCCAATTTATAAAAATGTGTCCCTAAAATGTATCCTCATGAACATGCTTTGCAGGCAACCTTGAGTTATTCGTAAGTAGCCATGCGCTGGGCCACGTAAAGAAATGCCTTTTGACTTTTAAACAAAAATTTAATAAAGGACTCTTCACTTTAGCAAAGGTTGCGGTAGATTCTCCATCACCAGCAATTTTTAAATCAATATTTTTTTTTCTAAAAGATCTGCTGTCGCTCAAACAGGAATTAATTCAGGACGTTTGATGGCTTGTGTTATGCCAGTCAGACAAGATCGCAATGGATAAATCTATAACCAACTCATTCCACTTTCCTCCAGAAACCAACCTCCTTCTCCAGCCGGCACCCCTGATAAGGTCTGCTCCCCCCCTGCTGCCAGTCCCTTCCCAGGGTCACGTGGATCCTGAGCCAAAACCCATCAAAGACCTTAGAAAGAATCCCATTACTGTCTCTGTGCTTTGGGGGGGACAAATGGAAGGCGAGGCCACAGACCAGGAGTCACGTAGGTACAGCCATCAGTGGGAAGTTGCAGAGAGATAGGGAAGAACTCATCTTGTGATGCTTTAGAGGGCACAGGGGACATTCAGAGCGCTGGAGTGGGGTGGGAGCATCGTCTCCTGCAGTGACGCAAGCCCCTTCTTCCTGGCTGGTCATTTGCTCCGTTCCCCTCCCGGGTGTGGGGTCTCTGCACACAATGTGAGGTCTGGCACGTAGCAGCAACATGAGCTAATTTCCAGGCTATTACTCATGGTATCTTAAGAGATGCCACAGTACATCACAGAGCACTGCATTATCCCCAGGCAGATTCTTAGCTCCAATAAATATAGGCAAAAAAGAAGGTCAGCTCCACTGCAGCGGCCCTTTCGTTGGTTTACACCGTGGACTTAAGTGTAGGCTAGAAGTGACATTTTTGTAATTAATTTACAGATACGTTACTTCTAACATTGCCAAGAAACACAGGAACTCTCACAGAGAAAGAGCACTGGGGCCAGCTGACTGCACGCTGCTCCTTCTTCAGATTCAGCAAGTAAAGCACGTTTATTATCAGCTGGACATTTCCTCCAGTTCGGGCTCTTCCTTAAGGCCATACAGACAATAGTATCCTCCACTACACAACCCTCCTTCATCCCCAGAACAGGACTATGCTCTGCACTGAATGAGGCAGGGGTCCTGTGGAAAAAACTAGTGTGTGATCATGTCATTAAAGACTGAATCATGATGCATATGCACCAGGGGGCCAAATTAAGGTTGCAGGGGCATCCTTAATTCTGGCAGTTCCTAAATTTTGATTGCTTGACTTTGCAACCTTAATAATATTCTTTTGTTATAGTTTTGGGGGGTAATTATGTATCTTGGGAAACATCTATGGTCTGTGTTATACAGGAGGTCAGACAAGATGATCACAATTGCCCTGTCTGGCCTTGGAATCTATCTATCAATGGCCAATTTTAAAAAAAAAACTAGTTATTTTAGTGCCCAGCTTGACACACTTTCACCTGGCCTGATTTTCAAATGGCAGGTTCTCAGCGCTTGCTGAAAATCAGTTCCATTTCATGTGTCTCAAGCTGGGCCCTGTAACAGGGTTGACACCCACCTCTCACGAGTGCCCCCTTCTGATTGGGCGTGTCTGCGTTCTTTAGGTCTGGAGACCCCTTTCGGTGATTCTGAGGCGGGTTTTCAGTGATTCAGCCCTCTGACTGAGTCACACACACGCACTCTCTGCATGTGAACCAGAATAAACCCCTTCTGGGGTATACAGTCCACCAGGGTCTAGCTCAGTACCTCTCTGGTGGTGTTTCTCTAGCTGTCTCTGGGATCAGTCTTTAAGTAATCCTGGTCCTTTTAGGGGACTGTATCCTCAGGGCTTCCTCCCTGGAGACACTATCTTCCTGCGGCCCTCTCTAGGCTCAGTCCCTGCTCAGTAGCATCCAGCCAGAGCTCCTTCATTACTCCCCTGGTCCCTAGTAGCAAATTGTCTTTGGCTCAGTCCTAGCAGCCAGCCAGAAGCCTCTCACTCCCCTGATCCCTGCCAGCAGACTGTCCATAGTCCTGCTGCTCTTCCAGCTAGGCATGCAGTCCCTTCTTCTCCAGCTCCAAGCAGCAACTAACTACTCTGCCATTCTGCAGTTCCTTTTATATGGCCCTCCTGGGCCCTGATTGGCTGCTCCCCCTGCAGCCACTCTAGCCTGCTTGGAGGACCTATCCATTGCTCTTTTCCTGGGATGGGCGTGGCAGAACCCTGAGGCCTCCAGCAAGGGGCCTTTGGGCCTACTCCACCCCATCACAGGCCCCCAAAATGAATGTCAGGCCTTTCAGACAGCTGTACACAATCCACTTTAACAACGTTTCCTTTGTCAAGGAAATTCCCCGCTTTTGAGAAGGCATTGGGGAATAGCTGTAACATGACCTCATTGGGGCAGGAAGGAAAACAAACACAGAAGGCTTCAAGCTTAGCTTTTGGTCCCATGCAAAGGCTTTCAAGATTAGACTACAAATCTCAAGTGCCCATCTCCACGATGGGCTATGGAAATCATGCCAGGTTTGGCAACATACCTCTTCAGTGCTTAGCAAGGGGGGTTGCTCCCTCAACCTAGGCAAGTCTTGCCCAGGATTCTCCAAGAGACTGTGTTCACATCTGGCTGTGTGAACCTGGCATACAGATTTCCACGGGTGCACAGTTCCTCTCTTGCACAGGGCCGCCCAGAGGGGGGGCAAGTGGGGCAATTTGCCCCAGGCCCCGGGCCCAGCAGGGGCCCCCACAAAAGTTTTTCGGGGCCCCTGGAGTGGGGTCCTTCACTCGCTCCGGGGACCCCGGAAAATTCTCACGGGGCCCAGACCCCCGGAATTTCTTCGCTCCCGGTCTTCGCTGGCGGGGGTCCTTCCTCTCCGGGATAGAAGGACCCCCCAGCCTCCGAATTACCGCCGAAGTGGGACCCACCGCCGGAGTGCAGCCGGGTCTTCAGCAGTAATTCGGCAGCGGGGGGTCTTTCCGTTCCGGGACCCGCCGCCGAAGTGCCCTGAAGACCGGCGGTGGGGGCTGCACTTCGGCAGCGGGTCCCGCTTCGGCGGTAATTCGGCGGAGGGGGGTCCCCGCCGTGGGTCTTTGGGGCACTTTGGCAGCGGGTCCCTGAACGGAAGGACCCCCCGCCGGCGACTTACTGCCGAAGTGGGGGCCCCCCGCCGCCGAAGACCCCGGGCCCCCGGAATCCTCTGGGCGGCCCTGCTCTTGCAGACTGGGCATTTTATTGCTCCAAGCACCTATAGCCAATCTAGTGCCTTGGCCATAGGATGCCGTGCTGGTGAAGCATCAGCCAGACCTACAGCAGCATCTGGCAGCTCCAGGAAAGGTGTGGGGGCGGGGAGGAGGGACTGACAAGCTTTGGGAACCTCCTCCACCCCAAGAGCCTCTACAGAAGGCTTATTGGTCCTTCCACTATGTTGGAAAATCTGCAGGGCAGTCCTCTGTGTGTGTGTGTGCGCGCACATCTCTGCAGGGCAGTCGTGTGTGTGTGTGTGTGTGTGTGTGTGTACAGGGTTTTTTCCTGGGGACATGGGAATGTGTGTCTCTCTCTGCAGGGCAGTCCTGCTTTTGTGTGTGTGTGTGTGTGTGTGTGTGTGTGTGTGTGTGTGTGTGTGTGTGTGTGTGTGTGTGTAGAGGGTTTTTTTCCTGGGGACATGGGAATGTGTGTGTCTCTCTCTGCACTGCAGTTTTGCTTGTGTGTGTGTATCTCTGCAGGGCAGTCTTGTGTGTGTATGTGTGTGCGCGCGCGTGCGGTGGGGTTGTTCCTGGGAACACTATAGAAGGGCAAGTTTCCTAGTAAACTCTGTACATTTCATCAGTGCTGAGGGAACTTCCTAACAGAGCTGGTCTATAAAACAGATTTTCTGTCCTGTGGGAAAAAATTGAGATTTCAGGGGGAAAAATAATCCCAAATTAGGACCAAAAAAAAACATTTCACATTTTTTCATGAAACAAGAGTTTGAAAATAATTTTGTTTTGGGTCAATCACAATGTTTAATTTCAATGTTTCATTTTGATTTTGGCTGCTTTTTCTTTTTAAATTATAGCAAAATAAATTAGGAAATGAAATATCAATGCTTTTCATTCCGAGGATGTTGAAACAGGACACGCTGACATTTTCAAAATGTTCTTTTCCAATTTTTAAAATGAAATGAATTAAGCTCAGAATGATTTTGAAACAAAAAAGGGTTTTGTTTAAATGGCGTTTTCTGAGAGCAAACTGTTGTGACAAACATTTTCCAACTATCTACACTTCCCAGTGACCGTCACAGCCCCCTCGCCCCTCCGGGCCATTGCAAAGAGCATCAGAATCCAATGTAAAAACCCCCAACCTTCATCCCCCACCTGGAACCTTGTCCCCTCACACCTGTGTGCAGTTGACAGAATGTCCTGTCAAAGGTGGGTGTGGGGAGAACTCTTGTGAGTGTGATGTACACTCAGCACAAGTGTAAGGGAAGGCACAAGGCGCCAGGCAACAGGGGTACAGGTTCGGTAACTTAGACAAGGACTGCAGAGTTCAGAAATTTGGCCCTGAGCTACATGACTCACCCGGGGCCGGATTAACTCTCTGTGGGCCTGGGGCTACTGGATTTTGTGGGGCCCGTGTAGACAAGTCTTTTTCCTAATTTGAAACAAAATGATCACAATTACGGCATTGAAGCTATTAACGCTATACTAAACTTGCCTTTTAATTAGCACAAAGCCATTCTCTGGTGACACTTCAGTCTTAAAACGTAGAATATAGGTAAGTTAATTCAAAATAGCCGACTTCTGACCTTAGAACAGCTGTTATATTAGTTTCTTTCTGAGAGGGAGTTTGGTGCAGGAGAGGGTGAGGAGTCTGGGCTCTGGGAGGGAGTTTGGTGCAGGAGGGGATTCCGACCTAGGGCAGGGATTGGGGTGCAGGAGGGGGTGCGAGGTGCAAGCTCAGGTCGGGAGGCGTTTATCACAGGCAGCTCCCGGCTGGCGGCGCAGCAGGGCTCAGGCAGGCTGCCAGCATGCCATGGCCTCATGTTGCTCCCGGAAGCAGCCGGCTGCTGGGCATGTCTCTGCGCACCTCTGGGGAGAAGGGGACAGTGTGTCTCCGTTCACTACCCAGGCCTGCAAGCGCTGCCCCTGCAGCTCCCATTGGCCAGGAACTCTGGGGACGGTGCTGGGGACAGGGCCAGAGCATGATGTTGGATCTGTGTCTGGTACGGTCCAGTCCATTCTAGTGGAACCCATCGCCCTGCGTGGAAATGCTTGCCGAGGTCCAGGAATTCAGTGGAGAGTACCTGTACAAACTACACTAGATTCGCCTCAGCTAGAAGCTGCTCTGTGCTGGTTGCAGCCTCCCTGATTCCCTTCATTCCTCAAACACCAGCAAGTTTCAACCACTCAAGGAAACAGGTCTGAACTCCTTCCATTGTGCATCTCCTTGAATACTGCCCAGAAAAACAGAGGGATCAGCGAGCTCCAAAACCCAGTTCAGTCAGAACCTCTGCTTCATGTTTATACTTACCAAAGCTTTGCAATTCATTCTTAAACCTTCGTTTAAGAGGGCTGTAATTGCTATTGGGGCAACATAACAGGAGCTTGCCATCTTCCACCCAGCGCTTCATTAGCTTGGTCCTAATTGGCCAAGTAAACAAAACCACATTGTCGCTCAATCATGACTGGCACTGCATCCCTTAAAGCAACCCAGGCAGGCAGAAAAGAGCTCTGTGCTTGAGACGACGTCTGCACAATTAGCAAGGAATCTTTCCAATTAAAAATAACGCAGCACCTATTAAGAATAATCACCTGCATGCTCTCACGTCGCAAACAGAACCGTTAAGGAAACAGTGGCATAAATTACATGAGAAATTTTCCCTGTCAGTGATGATTGAGGCAGTAGTAACTGGCCCGAAGAACAATATTGGCAGCCTTCACGGTATCAGACTTGTCAAAGAACAGAGCCGCAAACCAACAAAAGGTCATTTGGTGCCCACATATGCAGCCACTGAAATCTACCTGGGGCTTCCCATGGTGCTAGAGAGAACAGACAAGGGTTAAAGCAATTTAGCCTTAAATTTAAAGCTCTGTAGCTTTTATCAAAACTGAAGCTGCACAGAAAGGTTTCCATGGAGTTGCTTTTGGAATCACTTAGGCCACCCCCCCCGTGTGCAGACCAGAGGTGGTAGCTAGACAAAGAGAGAATGAAAACGACTAAAAACAACAGGCCTAGTAGGGCAGGTTGAAAAAAACTTCCATGGAAACTGTCTTTTGATGGAAAATTGGGTTTTCAGCTAAATGTAATTTTTCATGAAAAGTGCCTGCTTGCCACAGAAAACGTAGATTTTTATCAAAAACCAAAATGTGGCTGAAAACCTAAATACTTCAACTTTATATCCTGCCATTGTGACTCAGAGACATTTTAGTTTGGTTTCCTCGTGTCTCCATTCTCCTCTATGACCACATCCAGACTTCATCTCCCATGATGCACCGTGGCCAGGGGCTCTCCTAATGAAACCGACCCCTCTCATTATGAGGGGAGACCATGATGAATCATGGGAGATGTAGTTCAGCCTGAGAGCCCAGCCTAGAGAGGAAAATGACAACATGAAGCATACAAACTACAGCTCCCATGAGGGACCATAGTCAAATTTCTGACTTTTTTTTTTTCTCTGAAAGGGGAAAAAGATGGATTTTTTGCCAAAATATCAAACTTTTCTATGAAAAAAAAAAAAGCCCATTTCCCCACCAGCTCAACTGACTGGTCTTTTTTTAATGGTCAAACTTAGAGAAATGCAAAAGAGGGAAGCAACACATGAGCAAGGACATTAGAGTTTACTTTTTACAAACTGTAGTTTTAATAAATGGAGTTATTGCATGAGATTTTCAAAGATGCCCAGTTTCCAGTGACTGTCAGTGGGAGTTAGGTGCCAAACTGCCATCTGCGCCTTTGAAAAGCCTCCCTCTTATTAGTAACAGAGCTGAGGAGATGCATTTGTTGGAAATATGGGGCCTGTATCTAACTCAGGAGTGACTCCCCTGGAGTTGACGGAGATGCACCAGGGTGGGTAAAAGGAGCAGCAGATATGGGCTAAATCCTCGGCTGTTGTAAATCTACCTCACAGCATTGATTTCCTCTGACCATGCTGATTAACGCTAGCTGAGAATCTGGCTCATGATTTGTAACTTGATAACAGGCTGGTGACCATGGCTGGAGTCTCATTTGTCCTCTGCCTCTAGCAATCATTTCGTCCCAGGCAAACTGGGCATGAAGTGCTACCCCCCCCCATTCTGATCTGGGAGTGTTTTATGCCTACTTTGCACAGGCATAAATGGTCATACAAGGCCCTATGACATCACCTTCCATGTTGTATGGCCCCACTGTGCATTTGCCCTGGTGATGGACAAGAAAGTGTTGGTTCCATTATTATGAAACTCTGTCAACTCCAACAGTACTCATGAAAAAAGCTGTTTGTCAAATGAAGGCAGTTTCATAGAATATCAGAGTTGGAAGGGAGCTCAGGAGGTATCTAGTCCAAACCCTGGCTCATGGCAGGACCCATCCCCAGACAGATTTTTACCCCAGTTCCCTAAATGGCCCCCTCAAGGATTGAACTCACAACCCTGGGTTTAGCAGGCCAACGCTCAAACCACTGAGCTATCCCTCCCTCACTCACCCCTAGGCGAACTGTCCCATATTCCTGAATGGAACTTCTAAGGACTACTGCAGTTCAAACAAATACTGTACATTATTAATTTATTAACGATTATTAATTAGTATTATTATTATACACCTGGTCAGTGAACAGAATCTATACTGGTCCTAAATACACAGTCCAAACCAATGATTAACCAAAATAGAAATAGACACTCCAGAGATATAATTGATGATAAAAATCTTGGAAGGGCTTTTAACTTCATTCTTCAGGGCTACATCGCTCAGGGCTGTGAAAACTTCCACGCTTTGTGCAACTCAGTTCTGTCGACCTAACCCCCATTGGTGAGGTGGATTACCTACAACAGCTGAATAACCCCTTCCAACGACGTAGAAAGTGTCTATGCGACACTGGCACAGCTGCAATGACATAGCTTCTGTAGTGAAGATGTATCCTTAGAGGTCAGGATGATCCCTAATGTGGAGGGTGGATTATGCAACATCAGCTACTGTGGGGTTTCTTGCGCCTTCCTTTGAACTATCTAATATTGGCAAGGGTCTACTGTATTAGATGGACCTTGTAGATGAGCCAATTGCCATGTCCCTAGGATCTTTGGGCAGCAGTTTAATGTCCATCTCTGGTATTCACATCATCTTCTTTTTCAATTTTCAAACAGACAGGGCCAAAATCCTGGTTCGTCACAAGGCAATGGCAAAACTCCCTTCGTGCAGACAAAAGAATGTGTGAAAGAGCTTTCCTTGACAGTTGGACATGATTTAATTATGAGGCTTGCTGGGCATGGATGCAGAGTGTTGCCATTTGAAGTGACAGTCAGTGTTGGGGACAAGAAGCAAAACTCTCATATCTCAGGTCATTAGCTGCTTTCTGGCAGCGGGCAGCGTGTGCTATTCAAGATCAGTGCATATTAGATGACAGTTATGGGTTCTAAAGATTTTATATGCCTCCTATGTGCCTGCATATCCTCAGATTACTGAATGCAACTATAATTCCACTGGCTCACCACTTTTTCAAATCCCGTGAATAAAGACTATTGTATAAATAAATCAGACACCGGTAATATTTCGTTGCACTGGCTGTTGCTGAAGAGCCGTTAAGCTCCAATGTCCTGCCATAACGGTAAAGCCAATCAAATGAAACCAAACAGAACTGAAACCTATCACTTTCCGTGTCAATATTCATTTTCTTTAAAGCCCAGAAAAATTGTCCTTTTCTTGTAGGACTTAGATGGTAGCAAGATCTTCAAAAAGGGGGTCCGATGTTTATCCCAAGGGTATTCATAGAACCATAGAACTGGAAGGGACCTCAAGAGGGTCATCTAGTCCAGTCCCCTGCACTCAAGGCAGGACTAAGTATTATAATAATTAAATATATCCAAGCCAACAACCAAAGAGTAAAGCCGGGAGACATTTTTTCAGACAAAACTTTTTTTTCCACCAAAAAAACAATGAAGATTCAAGTCGACCAAAAAACATTTTGTGAATCCATATCAATTCTGGCAAATTGTTTTGACTAGCTGCTCTCAACCTGTGGGTTGGGACCCCAAAGTGGTTCACGACTCCATTTTAATGGGGTCATCAGGGCTGGCTTAGACTTCCTGGGGCCCAAACCTGAAGCCCAGGCCCCACCACCGGGGGGGGAAGCTCAAACCCCACAACCTGGGGCCGAAGGTGAAGCCTGAGGGTTTCAGCCCTGGGAGGTAGAGCTCATGTTACAGGCCCCCTGCCTGGAGATGAAGCTCGGATGGGCGCAGACTTCGGTCCGCCCTCCTGCGTCATGTAGTAATTTTTGTTGTCAGAAGGGAGTTGCAGTGCAATGACGTTTGAGAACCCCTGGTTTTGACCAAAATCAACTGTGCTGCACAAGGATGTAATCCTGGCTCTCCTACATACCAAAGTAATGTCTTAAGCACTGGGCTATTATGGATAGTGAGAAGGGGAAAACACCATGTCCTCTTCCATTATTGTGAATGTAACACTTTATTTCCCATGCCTTTCTTAAAAATACCAGAAACAAAGGTTTTTGCAACTTTTCAATTTACCAAAAACTCAGAAAAACTGTTTTGACCCAAACCAATTTTTTTCTACTGAAAAATCAGTCATCTGCACAATTCTACTAAAGAGAGAAAGAATGGCCTGGTGGTTAAAGAACTGGTATAGGACAGTGGTGGTCTGCATTCTATCCGTCTTCGCTACAGGGTTGGGCAAATCACTTACTCTCTCTGAGCTTCAGTTTCCCCTGTCTGGAAAAAGCCAAAGCATTCAATGAGCATTTATGTTCTGTATTTAGAAAGAAGGTGGCTGGTGTATTCTTGCCTTACAGGGATAATACAATATTTTCTATTTTAGCTGTGGCAGTGCAAGCGGCAGGAGGGGCTTGCTTCCCTGGGACATACCTCATGTCTTAGATGGGAATGCATGCTCGCCTCCCACTGTTTGCCCAGCCACTGCTATATTATACTTTTAACACATTAACTTGATGAGCGCTAACATGAGTATGTCTCCTCCAGCTGGAAATGACATCCCCAGCTTGAAGGGTAGGCATACCTTTTTCTCATGAGCTGGTAGAAAATTTAAGATCATTGCTGGTAAAGTTTGCAGATGACAAGCACTGGTGGAGTGATAAATAATGATGAACAGGGTGATTGTACAGGGTGATCTGGATTGCTTTGCTAAGTTGAGTTCATTCAAACAACAAGCATACTAACACCGCCAAATACCAGGACATCTAGGAGCAAAGAATGTGTCACTCAGAAAAGGACTTTAGGATCATGGTGGATAACCAACTGCACTTGAGCTCCCGGCGTTATGCTGAAGCTAACGGGCTAATGTGATTTTTGGGTCTATAAGCAGGTCATACTGAGTAGCAGTTGAGAGGTATTATTACTTCTGAATATCGCATTAGTGAGCCCATTACTGGATACTGTGTTCAGTTCTGGTGACCGCCATTCAAAAAGGATGTTGAAAATTTGGAACGGTTTCCGAAAAGGCTTACAAGAATGATATGACGTTTGTACAGCCTGACTTACAGAGAGAAAATAAAAAAGCTTAGTCTATTTCATTTATTGAAGAGAAGGCCAAGAACTCACTTGAACATGGTGTATACATACCTCCATGGGGAGAAGATTTCTTTAATTTAGCAGGTGAAGGCAGAACAAGATCCAGTAGCTGGAAGGTGAAGCTGGACTAATTCAGACGGGAAATAAGGGACACATTTTGTTTTATCAATGAAGGTAATTAACTTTTGGAACAACTTTGCAAGGGATGTGCTGCATTCTCCATCAATTGCAGTCTTTCACTCAAGACCGGCTGTCTCTTTCTAAAAGATACGCTCTTGTTCAAGCAGAAGTTATGGGCTCTATGCAGGAATCCTTGGGGGAAGTTCTCCAGCTTGTGTTATGCAGCAGGTCAGGCTTGATGGTCATAAAGGTCCATTCTGGCCTTGAAATCGATGGTCCTGATTCTCCGCACTTTGACATAGTGGACATGGCAGCCTCAGGGAGCCAGTTACAGCCCCGTGATCCCTCTCCATCCACCCCCAGCAGAAGTCAGAGCAGCAGGTGGCCCACTAATTTCCAGGGGTGGTGGAAGCTCCATAAAGAAGCTTATGACAGTGGGGAATCGTGCATAACAGAGGTCACCTCCTCTGTGGGTCTGCCTTGCCCCAGCCCCACCCCCCACCAACAAGCTTTGTCCTCCCACTCATGCCAGGGCAAGGGTGCAAAGTGAATTTAGCAGATCAGAGACTCCAGTCTATGAATCTATTCATCTGATTCTTCTCTCCCTTACACCAGTTGCTTCTGGTTTACCCTGGTATGAGAATGGAATTTGGCATCAAATAAGAAAAAAATCTGTGTCTCATTATACTCTGGTATAACCCTATTGAAGTCAGTGAAATTATGCTAGATTTATACCAATTTGAAACTCACACGAGAATGCGGCCTGTAGATTTACACCAGTGTAACCGAGGACAGAATTTGGTCCAGTGATTCTACCTGCAGTTTAAAATAAAGCTGTGAATGTGTCTTGTCTGTCATGAAAGAAGAAGGTGTGTTTTTCTCATCGGTTCTCTCCTTTCTTTCTTCTTATGGTTTTAATTTGATGTCCTGGGTCTCTGTCAAGCACAGAAACTGCATAATCAGCACAGCTCTGTAATTGCTCTTGCAAAGGCCCTTTGCAAGTTTCAACCCATTACTTCCCTTTCTTCATTGGTTGGGATGCAATTGTATATATATATATATATATATATATATATATATATATATATTTTGCTTTAATTACTTTAATTTTGTTTTCATCAAAGAAAGACAAAAACCTTTCTCCAGAGGATGTTGGTGGGGGTGGAAATGGGAAATAGAGGCAAGTGATGCTACGAATAATTATTTTGCATTTGCTACCGGATATCTCCCAGTTGTAACATTTGGCCGCAGGGCTGGTTGAAGATAACTTGTTATAACAACAGCATGGCTTGGGCAATTGGCTTTGAAAGCCTGGCTCAATCTCCTAGTCTTTCACTGGTTTGTTTGTTTTTCCATTATTGGTAGGACTTAAACTGCAGGGAAGGTTCGTGGGTTGGTTTTTTTTTTAATATTTCATCTCAAGGATTTATTGCTCGCACAAATGACAGGTCCTTTCATATCTCATGCACCCGGCTCTGCCACTCAGAATTTGTCTGAAAATATATCTGGTCCTCTGAGGTCATCCTTCAATTTCTCCCCCATTTCTCCTTGCACCGAGAGGGGGGGGGGAAATATTTCTTTCAGATCCCAGTGATATGACACAGCTGCCTGTGAGTTGGGAATCAGAGCGCTTCTAAATAAACACTCAACTAAATGACTTTTCCCCAGTTATGTTAAAAAAAATCCCAACTCTTTGTCTCACACAAACACACAAAACACTTTAGAGTTGGCATTTCCTAAGCAGTTATTGGCAGTTTGATCTTCTTGTAAATTCCATGGCAATGAGGAATATTTCTAAAATGTCCCCCCGGCTCTGAACAAAACACACATCTTGTGGTTAGAAGGGATGAAACAGCCTCTGAGCTATTAAAATGCAGAACTGATATGAGAGTAATGGTAAAAAGGAGCTTTCAGATTACCTTTATTGGTAACTGATGAGGAGACACAGACTGCTGTGGAGAGCACAGAGAAATTAAACTGCTTATTGTGAAGGGGAACACAGCCACCCTGCCTCCTGCCCACTAAGAGATGTGCCCTCCTTGCTGAGAACACAAACTGTTCTTTCGCAGGTGCAGAGATTTAACTTCAAGCCATGTGTCAGAGCCAGGCAGGGGACATGCAGCCAGCACTGTCCTATGCCCCCTTCCCCCTGCCCTGGCTCAGCTCTGAAGCCTTCGGCATTTCCCACGAGGGCAAGAACATTTCCTTTGCTTGGAACAGAGAAGCAAACACAAGATGTTTTTCAACCCAGAAGTGGAGCGCCCTCGCCACTCCTGCTCCTGTCTCCGGTATTCTCTGCTCCTGGACTTTGGTCAGTTTCTCAAAGGTATTTGGGAGCCTAAGTACCTTTGAAAATTGGGCTCTTTGACCTTGGGGAGATGGGGTAAGACCCAGAAACAGTGCAGAAAGGAACCGGCGACAGACCCCAAGCCATGCTCCCAAGCACACTACAGGTCCATGACACTCCTTTCACTTCTCTCTGGCTGCTGAGACGCTGGGATCATGCCACCATCCCTTCCCCCAGGGAGCAAAGGTCTCTGTTTAGCCACAGACAGCAACAGCACAAACTTCCTCCTCTGTAGTGGTCACAGACAGTCCCTGCCATTGAGCATTTCCCATCTAAATGGGAAAGACAGACACAGGTATAAAGCTGGTCAGGAATTTTCCATCAAAATAGTTTTGGGGTTTTGTTTATTGTGGAAGAGTTGGCAGAAAATGCTGTTTCCACAAACTCCAATTTTTTCCCACAGGAAAATCCAACCACTGTGCCTCACAGGAGTTCCTATGATGACTATTTAAAGACTTTGAACATTCCTTAGCACATGGTATATAGTGCAATCTTGTATAATGACCTTCCCTAAGATCAAGTCAGGGGTCACAGGTCCCCAAACCAGAAGCCCATCCTTTCTCTTTGCAATCACTCAAACGATGCACCTATGGTTGCCACCCATCCAGGTTTTTGCAGAGTCATCCCTTTTTGGAGCTCACTCTCCCAGGAAATGTGTAAGGCTGTCCAGATTGATGGGATCAGGATCACATCAGATTGGTATATCTCCAATTATTACCTATCTCCTAGAGCTGGAAGGGACCTTGAAAGATCATTGAGTCCAGCCACCTGCCTTCACTAGCAGGACCAATTTTTTGCCCCAGATTCCGCAGTGGCCTCCTCAAGGATTGAACTCACAACCCTGGGTTTAGCAGGCCAATGCTCAAACCACTGAGCTATCCCTCCCCTGCCCCATGTCCTGGGTTTTCTTGTACCTCAGAGGTGGCAATCCTACTTGCACCATGCATTGCTCTGCTCATACTTCCTTCCCATAATTATGGCTTTATTTTGTTTCTGTGGAGGGTAAAAGAAAGACACTGCTCCTCACCCTGACCAGACATCCACTTAAATCAATGGGGCTCAAGTGGTTTAAGAGCAAGAATACACTCAAAGTTTCCCTGACTACACCCCCAAGGCCATCTGTAACAGGGTGGGACTCACCACCTGGCGCCTCCTTCTGGTGACTCCAGGAATTAGCTCTGTCCAGTGGAGCGCCCCCTCCTGATGGTGTCCCGTCCATCTTTGGACCCGCGTTGTTCCCTGCTCGGCGGCGTCCTCTTCGAGGCCACTGCCCCCCAACAGTGCCCTTTAGTCCATCTGCACCCCCTTCCGGGGGTCAGTGATCAGCAGTCCTACGCCCAGCCACTATATCCAACCGCCCTCTGAGTTCAATCCCTCTTGTCAGGGATCAGGCGTAGTATAATGGCTGCTCCCTACGGCCAATGGCTGGGTGGACTGCAAGGGGGGTGGAACCTAGGCCCACCGTCTACTCTGGGTCCCGGCCCAGGGACCCTCTGGCATCAGCCTCGCTGTCCTTCTCTCCCCTCCTCTGTCTGTTTCCCTGGGCCGCTTCCCCTACGGCCCCTTGCACCCACCAGGCCCTTCCCTTCAGGGCCTGCAGCCTGGCAGCTATGGGCTCAAGCTCTCTAGCCTCCCTGAGCCCGGCCAGCACTGCGCTGTCCATGGTGCTAGTCTCCTCCCTTGGAGACTGAACTTCCCCTCTTGAAGGCCTGGGACAGACTGACTGCTCCTGCTCTGGGCAGCCTTTATATATGGCTGAGCCTGGCCCTGATTGGCTGTCTCCAAACTGGGCCCTGATTGGCTATCAAAAGCCCTTCTTTAATTGGCTCCCTGTCTGCACAGGTGCCCTGGCCTGCCACAGCCCACACTCACAGGAAGTGGGGCAGTCTGCCCCACTACACCATCCAATACATTTTAACAGGGCACAAGGACATAATGCAGGGAAAACAAGGCCTTCTACAACAAGCTACTTGGAGCACAGCCACTGGCTGTGGTCGCCTGGTTGTCCAGACAAGCCAGCTGTAGCAACCGTCATGCATGGGTACAATAGCCGTGAGTTTCAGAGCCAGGGTCAGCTGACTTGGGCTCGCAGGGTTCAGGCTGCGTGGCCCAACTTGGGCTGGAGTTCGGGCTTTGAGACCCAACCCCCCAGCAGGGTTTCAGAGCCTGGTCTTCAGCCCACGCCTGAACGTCTACACTGCAGTTTTTAGCCACTCAGCTGACCCAGGCCGTGCTGCGGGTCTTTTCTTGCACTGTAGACGTACCCTCTGTTCCTTTCCATGGAGTTAATATTTTTGCTTAGGAGATACTCAGCCCGTTTTGGCGTCAGTAGACTGTAGCATCAAAGTGTACTCTGGTAAGCCTGCTGGAAACACAAAGAGCAGCTGTAAGGCCACCATAACCAGCTTTCTGTGGATTGCCTGGTGTGGGGGGAACCCTGGATGGCACAGCCGCCTTTGTGACTGCCACCACTAACCATGGGGGGAAGGCAGTATGTGGCTGGAGAAAAGGTATGGCTAAGGAGTCCGCAAACTGCCACCAGCCCCCCACTACTGAAACAGCCCATGGGGACAACAGGCAGCCAGGTGTAAGACAGAGCAGCTTTAAAGCTGCTCTATCTTGCACCAAAGAAAGGACCTGTGCCCAGCAACCCTGGAACTGGGACAACACAAAGATGGTTTGCAACCACCAGGTCAAGGAGGAGCCAGCACTGAGTCAGGTGCAGCACGGCCACTTCTCAGGATCTGGCCTTCAGGGTCAAATTCTGCTCTCAGTTTCCCTGGGTGTGAACCAGAGTCACTCTGTTGGAGTCACTCTGGATGTACTGCCATGTAAATGAGAGTGACGCTTAGCTCTGATCAGTCTAGAATAGCAAAGTGCTCTAATCACCTTCACAATTTCAGCTCACATGACATTAGCAAGGCTTCTAAAGTGTAAAGATTCAAAGTCTCTTTAAACAACATGGACACTTGTTTCAATAGGACGAGCTGTTTATTCCAGCTGTTCGTGGTGGCAGTGCCAATCACTGGAGCCCAGAGAGCCAGCTTCTTTCTGGGCCCTTTGCTTTCAGCACAGGGCTTAGTTGCTCTCTTTGGGTTTGTCTGCACTTACGGCGGCACAGATTCAATGGCAAGTGTAACATTAAACTGGTTTAGCTCAACCAGTGCCGCTTTATGAGTGGACACCCTTACACTGGTTTAAAACTGACTTCAGGCCAGTTAGCTTGCAACTGTAAAGATGAGGTGAGTGGTCCATGGCTATAAAATTTATAAAAATGGCCTGAAAATGGGAAGCTGGGCTGCTGTGGAAATCTTTGAGTCTTTGTTAAAAAACAAAGAAAGAAAGAAAGACATGTCAGATTCTGGCAACAGAAAACCAATTCTTTTCAGTGAGAACAGCTGCAGCTTTTTGGCCTGACTTTGTCAAAGGCACCTAGGCCCGGATCCTCAGTGGTATTTAGGTGTCTGACAGCCACTGACATCCGCGGGAATTAGACACCTAAGCATCTCTAAGGAGCTGGGCTTTCATTCCAGGATCCTCAAGTGGTCTTAACTGTAACGTGAACCTGGACAGAAGCCAGCCTTGGACAGCAGGTGTTCCAGTGGGCTGGGAGAAGCCGATGCTAAGATAGGTTGGCGAGTGAATGAGGCTGGTAGGATGTTCGGTGCGGCCGCGAGAGAGGGGAAAACCAGATGAAAAGGTCACTCTACTGGCCTGGCAGAATGGTTCTGAGGTAAAACATTGGTCTTACAGATAGTGCTCAGCACTGCTGTTGGAAAACACGGGTCTGACTGAGAGGTTCAGTCCTTCTCTGGCAGCGTGCTGAGCCCTGAGGGAAGATACTTTTGCAGCACTCCATACGGCAGTTAGAAGGGGGTCCTATCTCGCCATCCTCAGCCAAAGAAGGTTACTTTGAAGTGAGCCCCCAGGGTATAGAGAAAGTGATCCATGAGTGACTGAAACCAAAAGTAGATAGATCTTTATTTGTAGCCACAGATTGATTTACTGCTACAGTTAACTACAAAGCTAAATGATGGCCATTGCATGCTTTATGATTGCCACTCATTTCTCTTTTGTACTGTGCAAACCATCAGGCAAGATGGAACATGAATTCTTCTTTAATGTGCTTTATCAAGTAACGAACGGCTTTCGAAACCAACCCAATGACAGCTAATCTCATTCATTTTCCTTGGCCATTAGCAATTATTAGCTAATTACTGTCTTATTCTGGCAGTTTGATTTAATACACCAACCTTTCAGATTTTGAACTGCTAGGTTCAAACGTCGATGTTCAATATCATTCAGGTTCTTGGAAGACATTCTTTTTACAGCACAATTGCACCCATACAAATATTGGCTTGACTGATAATTCGCGGTTCTGGAGAATCCCAGCACTGGAATAGTAGGTTGCCTTGTGCTTCAGAATTATAGTGCATGGACACAGGTGAGTGTGGAGTGCCCAGTTCTGGAATAGCAGGTGGTGCTGTAGGATGGAGGTGGTCTGGCAGAGCTATCTAGTTCCCAAGACTTGCACTAGATGGCACTGTGGCCTAGTGCATGAGGCATAGGTATGGGTGTCAGAAGACATCCAGTCTAAGGGTTTGTCTACACTACCTGTCAGATCTGAAGTTGCGTATCTTAGGTCGACTCCCCACCACCACCACCAGTGTAGACCTAGCCAAAGTCTACTTCTAATGCTGGTTTGCTGTGTGAACTATGGGCAAGTCACTTAACTTCTATGTATCTGTCTGTCAGATGGGGCAGTTACATTATTTAGCATTCAACAATGCTTGTAAAATGTCAAGTGATATTATGGCTGGGCCATGGTGGAGAGGGGACCAGAACTCCTGACTCCTACCTATGTGCCTCATCTATCAGATCATCTGTCTTGGAGAGACAAAGGCTGAGAGCTCTTCCTCCAGGAGCTGCTAAAGGGGCAGTGCAGCTCCATACCCCCTGTGATGACCAAGGCTTGGGCAGCCAGACCTAGTGATCAGAGCAGGAGCCGGAGTTGGGCATCAAGTCAGGGTCAGAGCCAGAGTCAAGGATCAGGTTGATGGTAAGATCTGGAGTCAGAGTCCAGGGGCAGGGATCAGGAGCAAGTCAAGAAAGCAAGAAGCGGAGACAAGTCAGGAAGGCCGAGATCAGGCAAGAAGGCAGGGTCCAATGTAGCCACCAGACACAAATTCATCCAGTTGGACAACAGCCTGTGTCACTTTCTGGCTTAAATAATGTTCCTGACCCAATCAGGGACTCCGGAGTTCCACCAATCAGGTTCCCGTGTGCGGTACCTTTAGTGAAGCATTAGGCCTCAGGGCTCCCAGTTCTCCACTCAATAGTGGAGCTGTCGGTCAAAGCTGTGGAAGCAGCAGTGGCCTGTGGGCCCACGTTCAGGATCCACGGATCCTCACACCACCCTCTACCCAGAGCAGGGCCTCAATGACACAAGCCGGACCCTAACGCTGAACTACGAGCTGCACCACAGGGCTCTTGGGAGAGTTTCTGTTCAGCCATTGGTAATTTCCATAGCTGGTGCTTTCCCGAATCTAGCCCAGTCTAATCCTTGGGAGGAATTTCTAGCGTTAGTAACCTTTAAGTCAATGGGAGCCCCATATGCCCCTCCGAAGGTGGAATTTAGAACCTATACAGCAATGAATTATCTCAGCACTGAAATGCAGACACATCTGGAGTGGAATCCAACAGTTATTTGACACACAGCAAAACTGTTCAGTATTTGAAGGCAGAGAATCAGCTTCTCCTTCTCTCATACCAGTTTTAGCTGGAGTGAGATTTCATTGGCTTCATTGGAGTTACTCCTGATGTACACCAGAGAAGATCAACGGCAAGTTAGACCAGTGTAAAACAAGCAGAATTAAGATCAGAATCCAGCCCTTTATCCAGTTTCTACTGCATGGGGGGATTTTAGATAGGCGGGATGCATGTAGACAAATTAAAATTTAGCCAGGATATCTGGGGTAACAACCTTGCTGTCCAGGGACATGACACACATCTTCTGCCCAAGAATGAAAACCCCTGCAACCTGATTCATCACTCAGTTACACTAGTTTGACACTAGAGTTAAATTAGAGTTATTAGAGTTTGTCTACACTTGGAATTATTCCAGAAAAAAAAGAACGAGGAGTACTTGTGGCACTTTAGAGACTAACAAATTTATTTTGGCATAAGCTTTCGTGGGCTAAAACCCACTTCATTGGATGCATGCAGTGGAAAATATAGTAGGAAGAGATATATACACAGAGAACATGAAAAAATGAGTGTTGCCATACCAACTATAATGAGACTAATCAATTAAGGTGGGCTATGATCAACAGGAGAAAAAAAACATTTGTAGTGATAATCACGATGGCCCATTTCCAACAGTTGACAAAAGGTGTGAGTAACAATAGGGGAAAATTAGCATGGGGAAATAGTTTTACTTTGTGTAATGACCCATCCACTCCCAGAATTTATTCAAGCCTAATTTAATGGTGTCCAGTTTGCAAATTAATTCCAGTTCTGCAGTTTCTCATTGGAGTCTGTTTCTGAAGTCTTTTTGTTGGAGTATTGTGACTTTGAGGTCTGTAATTGACTGACCAGGGAGGTTGAAGTGTTCTCCGACTGGTTTTTGAATGTTATAATTCTTGACGCAAATGTAGTGGACACAAATGGACACAAATCAGACATCAAGAAGTTGAATATTTGGGGGTTTGTGTTTTGTTTTTTTTAATTTGAGACCAAAATATTTGTTTTTTTTTGGTTTCCAAAAAATGAAAATGTTTGTGTTTGGGGGATTTTGACAATAAGTTGAATGCAGAACATTTTGATGAAAATGAAAACTCTTTTCTTTTTATTGAAGTTTTCCACAGGAAAATGTCATTTTGTTTGTTTGCAGCCAGATCCAGTGTAAAACACGACAGCTCCACCAATGGAATGTTTTCAGATATCTCTACTCTTAGCTCCCTACAACTAAGACAGACTTTGACAGAAGCTGCAGTGACACAACACAGCTTAGCCGTGGTTTGAAGTTCATTGGCAGCCACCCAGAATGACTTCGCTTTTCTTCATGGCCACGGGGAGTGCACAGCGGGCCATGGGAAATGTGCTCAGCAAGCAAAGTGACTACAGGCTAGTAATAGTGAACTTAAGGCCCAGGAAAGCATAGAAGGCCGGTTCCACTACCTGAATGGAGATGTGGAGCTTAGGAAAGATGGGAGAACATGATGCCTTGGGGTCCTTGCCCAGTGGGGTCCTGGCAAGGATTCTCCTTTTGTTCTCTGTTTGTACAGCACCTAGCACACTGGGGTCCTGGTCCATAACTGGAGCTCCTAGTCACTACTGCAATAAATTAATAATAATTATAATATGGGGGCAGAAAGGAAAACAGATTTAAAGAGATTGAAGGGAATTGAGAGTAGGAACAGCTGATACACCAAAGGAAGGGCTAATCAGCAGTTCTGCAGAAAAGGACTTGTGGATTACAGTGAACGAGAAGCTGGATATGAGTCAGCAGTGTGCCCTTGGTGCAAAGAAGGCCAGCAGAGTATTGGTCTACATTAGTAGGAGCATTGCCAGCAGATCGAGGGACGTGATTATTCCCCTCTATTCGGCACTGGTGAGGCCACATCTGGAGTATTGTGTCCAGTTTTTGTCTCCCCACTACAGAAAGGATGTGGACAAATTGGAGAGAGTCCAGCAGAGAGGAAAAAAAATGATTAGGGGGCTGGGGCACATGACTTATTAGGAGAGGCTAACAGAACTAGGGTTATTTAATCTGCCCAAGAGAAAAGTGAGGGGGAATTTGATAGCAGCCTTCAACTGCCTGAAGGGGGTTTCCAAAGAGGATGGAGCTCGGCTGTTCTCAGTGGTGGCAGATGACAGAACAAGGAGCAATGGTCTCAAGTTGCAGTGGGGGAGGTCTAGGTTGGATATTAGGAAACACTATTTCACTAGGAGAGTGGTGAAGCACTGGAATGGGTTACCTGGGGAAGTGGTGGAATCTCCATCCTTAAAGGTCTTTAAGGCCCGGCTTGAGAAAGCCCTGGCTGGGATGATTTAGTTGGGGTTGGTCATGCTTTGAGCAGGAGATTGGACTAGATGACCTCCTGAGGTCTCTTCCAACCCTGATCTTCTATGATTCTAAGGGAATGAGAAGAAAGAGGGAGGAAAGAGAGAGAAGTAATGAAAGAAGGCAGAGGCGTCAGAATGGAAATGAGAGAAAATCCAGCTGTGAAGGGACAGCTCTGGATTTCCAAGTCATTGGTCATGGCAGGGCTTGGAAAGGTTCCATTTGGTTGCCTGAGATTTCCTGAAAATAAAAGGCCACATTTATCGCCCTCCAACTCCAGTAAACTCAGGGCCCATTTCACCAATGCACTGCTCCACTCCCCTACCGGCGTGACTCCACTGATGTCAATGGATTTGGCGTACAAGCGGTGAATCAAGCCCTTTGTTTCCTAGGTCTTCAGGTGTCATCCCTGGCTGGTGTCATCCCTGGGCCAAGTGACTGCAAAGTGGGTGAAAAATGACATTGAGTCACAATGGCAGCATTCAGTCCTGGCTTTTGGTTTGTGTCTGGTGACACAAGGTGGAAGTTTGGGCGAATCAGGCCCAGGAAACTCAGAAGCCGAATCATGTTAGTAGCCGTTAAACAAATAAATTAGACTCAACAAGGAGACACTTCCAGGTCATTCCTGATAGAACCATCACTGATATAGAGCTCCCTGGTAGGCTTCGACTTGACCATTTTAGCACAGCTTAAGTCTATGGTGCCCTGTGTAGAGGGGGGCAGGAACAATGTGGGGAGCTGAGAGCCACTGAACCAAGCTGTAAACCCTGTATATGATGGAAACCGTTTCAAGCCAGGGGGTGATGCAGCCCCCACAGCATCTCTAGACACACCCCTAGACCCTAACTCCTTAGACACACCAGCTAACCACACTGCTTATTAACTCCCTAGGTTTACGCCAGTCTCAATATGGCATTTAAACAGAATCTTGGCTTGACACCAAGTAAGCAGACTCCTGTGATATTAGGCCTTATCACCATAATGTCACAGAAAATAAAAATTCCTCTGTTCCCAAAGGACCAGACACACAGCACAGCTCGGCTCCTCCTTAGCTGTCCCCCTCCTTTACTCAATAAGGCAAGGCTCAGCCCGACCCTGGAATAAACGCATGTTGTTTTTACTAATTAAATGAAAATGAAGCAGGAGATATTTGCACAATGCTAAGAACACTAGAAACGCAGACAGACAAAGACACGCATTGGTTATCACCTTATAAAATGTATGTTCAACAAAACAGTCTTATTGCTTCAGCTTCTGAGGCTTATCCTAGGTCTGGCAGCCAGTGGACCTTTACCCAGCAAAGTCCTTGTCTCAGGATCCAGGCTGGTAACAAGAAGTTTGTTTCCTTCCATTAGGCAGCTTTTATCCAAAAACCCTGCCATCAGCGACCGTTTGACGCCAGGGCTTACGGATGCAAAGGTGGCAGGGCGATGCCATGTGTAATTCTTTAGTGAAGTCATCTTGTGTGATTCATCCCAGGGTGGGAGTTTCTCCTTCTCCATTGCAGGGCCGATGAGACGAGGGGGAAGCCGGTACAAATTACCAGGGCCTGGCAGTCCGGAAGGGGGCCTGGGGCCTGGCTTCATTGGCCCTGTTTAGCCAGTCCGCCCTTGCTGGGCGGCCTGAAAAATGTTTTCACCGGGGCCCGAATCCGCTCTCAGTGGCCCTGCTCCATTGTTCTATAAACTGGTTTCTACCGGCTGCCTAGAGAATCGAAGTGTTTCCTCTGGACATGTTGCTTTTTCATGGGTTTAACTTGAGCACTCTCTCCCCTAAGGGATGTAGCTATTTCTATGGGCGAGACCCAGCCATGATTAATGGCTCTTGTTATCATGGGGTCTGTCCCAGCCATGTGGGAGTTTGTGACATGCTGTCATGCTGTCTGGAATGATTCACGACCGTGAGCACCTGCCTCAGGGAAGACTGTCAAAGAGCAGGACAAACACCCCAAACTGGTGGTGAAATCTAATTATAGAACACACCGACCCAGTAACAAGTGTGAACGCCTAAAGCACTATAAAATAAATCTGTTAGTCATTAAGGTGCCATTGGACTCCTCGTTGTCTTTGTGGATACAGACTAACACGGCTACCCCCTGATACTAGTCTGTCTGTGGAGTCCCAGAAAATTCTCTTGAGCACTCCAGTCTATCTGCCACCCAGGCAAGTTGGACTTCAGTTGGCTGCAATCCACCAAAGATCACAAAAGATTCAGATTGCTTCCAGTATCAAGAGACCATCCACTTATCCAAGGTCAATTTGTACCTCAGATTTCACACCAAAGACAATGCTTATAGCCAGCCCTATAGTTAACTAACTAAGGATTTATTAACTAGAAAAAGGAACAAGAGAGTTATTCACAGGTTAAAGTAGGCAAACAAATATGCACCAATGAGTTACAGTCTAGGTTCCAAAAGGTGTCGGAGATGTAGCAATCTATCAGAATTGAATGGCTTTTAGGGATAACCGAGGTTGACTCTGGGGATTTTTGCTTCTGTTTCATAGCTCCAGCCCTGTGTGAATCCAAACAGCAAAAGAGAGATGAACTATTTTGTCCACTATCTGTATTTCCTTCTTCCAGAATTCAAGCTGATGATATGAGCACATATCCTCTTCATAGGTGCAAAGGAGCAATTAACAAAGCCTTTGTATTGTGATGTCCCACAATGGCCTATTTATTTTTGTTAGCCTTCTTAATGAGCAGGAGATGAACCTTTCTGACAGGCTGACAGTTTCATGGCAAATATTTAATACGGTTATAAAGCAAAACTTTAACATTACTTTATAGCATGTGATAAAGATATAAATGAGATTAATACATGCAGCAATTTACAAGCATGAGATAAAGTCCAAATAACCCATCTTAACCATACTAACACACAATGAAAACAAACTAGTTTCCCGCCATCAATGTGTCAGTGCTCAGCTGAGGCCTGAAGCCTTGGCAAGAGCTGGCATCTGGTTTCCCGGTGTGGCCAGGGCTGGATTTACAGCTTATGTGTTCCTAGGAATCTTCAGTGTTCCTCCCGCCTACAGAGGATCTTCGTGTTACACACAGTTTTAGAGAGGAAATCTGCTTCTGCAACGCCGGCGCCCCAGGCACATGCCTACTGTGCGTCATTGGAAATCCGGCCCTAAGCATCACACCCATGTACAGATATTAATCAACATGAAAAATATAGAGATTAGCACATGAGTATCACAGTCATCTGTTCACCAATATTTAGGAAAGTCCAAACACTATGGGCAGGACCACACTTAAAACGCTGCAGTGGCACAGATGCACCAGTGCCACTGCGCAGCTGTAGCCCGTCAATGAAGATATGACTATATATTCTATGATTCTAATGGGAGGGCTTTTCCCATTGCTGTAGTTAATCCACCTCTGTGAGAGGCAGAGGAGACGCCCTCCTGTCAACATAGCGCTGCCTACTCTACATCGGGGGTTAGGTCAGTATAAATATCGTAGAATATCAGGGTTGGAAGGGACCTCAGGAGGTCATCTAGTCCCACCCCCTGCTCAAAGCAGGACCAACCCCAACTAAATCATCCCAGCCAGAGCTTTGTCAAGCTGGGCCTTAAAAACCTCTAAGGAAGGAGATTTCACCACCTCCCTAGGTAACCCATTCCAGTGCTTCACTACCCTCCTAGTGAAATAGTGTTTCCTAATATCCAACCTAGACCTCCCCCACTGCAACTTGAGACCATTATTCCTTGTTCTGTCATCTGGTACCACTGAGATCAGTCTAGCTCCATCCTCTTTGAAACCCCCTTTCAGGTAGTTGAAAGCAGCTATCAAATCCCCCCCTCATTCTTCTCTTCTGCAGACTAAATAATTCCATTCCCTCAGCCTCTCCTCATAAGTCATGTGCTCCAGCCCCCTAATCATTTTTACTGCCCTCTGCTGGACTCTTTCCATTTTTCCACATCCTTCTTGTAGTGTGGGGCCCAAAACTGGACACAGTACTCCAGATCAGCCCTCACCAATGCCGAATAGAAGGGAATGATCATTTCCCTTGATTTGCTGGCAATGCCCCTACTTATACAGCCCAAAATGCCGTTAGCCTTCTTGGAAACAAGGGCACATCTGTTTACTCATATCCAGCTTTTCGTCCACTGTAACCCCTTGGTCCTTTTCTGCAGAACTGCTGCCTAGCCACTCGGTGCCTAGTCTGCAACAGTGAATGGGATTCTTCCATCCTTAGGGCAGGACTCTGCACTTGTCCTTGTTCAACCTCATCAGATTTCTTTTGGCCCAATCTTCTAATTTGTCTAGGTCCCTCTGTATCCTATCCCTACCCTCCAGCATATTTACCACTCCTCCCAGTTCAGTGTCATCTGCAAACTTGCTGAGAGTGCAATCCACGCCATCTTCCAGATCATTAATGAAGATATTGAACAAAAACAGCCCCAGGACTGACCCTTGGGGCACTCAGCTTGAAACTGGCTGCCAACTAGACATGGAGCCATTGATCACTACCCATTGAGCCTGACGATCTAGCCAGTTTTCTATCCACTTTATAGTCCATTCATCCAGCCTATACTACTTTAACTTGCTGGCAAAATACTGTGGGAGACCATATCAAAAGCTTTGCTAAAGTCAAGGAATAACACGTCCACTGCTTTCCCCTCATCCACAGACCCAGTTATCTTGTCATCGAAGGCAATTACGTTAGTCAGGCATTACTTGCCCTTGGTGAATCCATGCTGACTGTTCCTGATCACTTTCCTCTCCTCTAAGTGATTCCTTGAGGACCTGCTCCATGATTTTTCCAGGGACTGAAGTGAGGCTGACTGGCCTGTAGTTTCCCGGATCCTCCTCCTTCCCTTTTTTAAAGATGGGCACTACATTAGCCTTTTTCCAGTCATCCGGGATCTCCCCCGATCTCCATGAGTTTTCAAAGATAATGGCCAATGGTTCTGCAATTATATCCGCTAACTCCTTTAGCACCCTCGGATGCAGCGCATCCGGCCCCATGGACTTGTGCATGTCCAGCTTTTCTAAATAGTCCTGAAACACTTCTTTCTCCACTGAGGGCTGCTCACTTCCTCTCCTTCCTGTGCTGCCCAGTGCAGTGGTCTCAGAGCTGACCTTGTTCGTGAAGACAGAGGCAAAAAAAGCGTTGAGTACATTAGCTTTTTCCACATCCCGAGAGGTCACTCCTCCATTTGGATAAGCCACTGAGATGAGATTTCCCTCTGCTGTTCAGTTATTTTGTTGCAGTGATATAGTTAATTTTATTGTCCGCATATAAACTTTTCTGAAGTTTGCTTTTTCTTTTGAAGCTGAAGCTTAACTTTGAATTCTCAGACTTACCAATGTTTGGGCTTGGAGAAAATAACAATGATCTCTCAAGGTTTGTTTGTTTTTCTCCCTGCCCTTAAAGTAATTGCTAGATGTAGAATTAATTTCAGCTTTACTGAGTTTTCCCCTGGGAATTTTCTTTTTGTTTTAAAAAAAGGAAAACTGATAATTATTTCCTGACAGTTCACAAGTAACACTGAGTAGAATGTGTAAGCTATGAAGGGATGAGGAGTTTATTATCTCCCTGGAGACACATGGAGATGGAAATTCCTGTTAATAACCAAATAATTCCACCAAAAACCACAAAGGAATCAACCAATGCCATGTCTACCAAACTAAAACACATGTGAAGCTCCTTAGCCAAAAACAAATAAAAATAAATAAATTAGCAAGTGTCCCTCAGTTTTGCACCTTTGTATCTCCCAGACTCTTTGTCTACCTGCCTCAAACATCCAGGAAAAAATTTCATTCTTTTGAGATCAAGCCTGTGAAATTTCAGGCAGATTGGATGAAGTTTGGGGAAATTAAAGGGCAGAGTTAGAAAAACAGACACTAAATTCCACCTCAGTTATATACAGATTAAGCTAATATACTAAACTGGACAATTAAATTAAATGGAATGCAATTGATTAAACTGTCTGCTTGGTAAGAACTTTAATGAAAATATATTACCTTTCCATCTATTTTGCAAGGTACTATAGATGCATAGATATTTTAAATGTCTTAATAGTGGTTAGTTTTATAATACTTTAAACATACATTATATATTTTACTACAGCTAGCTGACAACAGGAATTTGCAAATACCTTTATGAATAAACGCACCTTGTATGGAATAGTATGATTCGTTATGAGTCTTCATGTGATTTAAGGTGAAAATTCTTATGAATTGCAAAGGTTTCATGAATTTCAATACCAAGGAAATTTGGTCTGGCAATTGAGGTTAATATTCCCTAACTCATGCAAGAAGAGAAATGGGTTCTTTAAGGACTCCAAGCAGTCAGGGTCCTGGTTTTATGCCAGACACGTGTGCATGAGAGAGAGGTACCTTTTATACAATGGATTGCAAAGATATGAAAAGAATATTATTTTTTTCTTTTTAAGGCTGGAGATCTGATCAATGCATTGAAGGAGGAGAGAGGCATCAAAGGCAACTACTCCACAATGGACTGAACTGATCTCTTTGTGAATATCTTAGTGGGGTTCTCCTTATGTCTCAGACCTGAGACAGAGGCACATCCCTGCTTGGCAGTGCACTGCCAATCTTTCTTCCTCTGTTGCTTCAATTCATTCCTTGGAATCAAGCAAAGCACTGAACTGGGTCTGAGTTCAGTGGAGACAGCAGCCAGTTCATCAGCATTGAGAGGAACAAGGAGCCCCAGGCAGGGCCGGTGCTTCCATTAGGCGACCCTAGGCGGTCGCCTAGGGCGCCAGGATTCGGGGGGGGGCATTTTGTGCACTCCCCACTGGGCGCACGGGAGCTTCCAGTTCCGCTCCCGTTGTGCCACCGAAGAAGGACCTTCTACCGACGTGCCGCGGAAAACAGCGGCAGGCAATTGAGCAGCTCAATGACGGCCGCTGTCGCCTGCGGCATTTCGGCGGAGGGTCCTTCTTCGGCGGCGCGATGGGAGTGGAACCGGAAGCTCCCGAGCGCCCCGTGGGGCGCGCACAAAATGCCGCCCCCCGAATTCTGCCTAGGGCGCCAGAAACCCTGGTGCCGCTCCTGGCCCCAGGCAGCAAATCCCTCTTTCCTCTTGAGCTGTGAACATCCTGACCTTCCCTCACACCTCCAAACTGGGAAATGCAGAAAACCACATTCAGTGTGTCGGCTTCTGCAAAGATCAAACGCAAAGCGGCTTCTGTGAGGTGAGGGGGAGTCCGGCCGACCAGGCAGTGGACTGTAGATTTAAATGCATGGGGAGTGGACTTGGGGAGACTTTTTCAGAACAAATAAAAAGGGACTGGCACATTGAGGAGATGGGTAATGACCAACACACTGAACTTTTCATATCTGGGTGAAGGTGACACCCTAACTGTGGATAGCAGTGACCCTTTCTAGCTTAGGTACTTATTACTGTAGTATCTGAGCACCGCACACTCCTTCAAGAACTTACCCTCACAACCCCCTGTGAAGCAGGGCAGTGCTGTTATCCCCATAATACAGAAGGTGAACAGAGAAACTAAGACCAGACCCTTCAAGGTATTTGGGCACCTAACTCCCTTGGAAGATCTGGGGCCAAGTGCTTTGCCCAAGGTCCCACAGGGAGTCTGTGGCAGAATAGGAATACGAGCTCAGGTCTCCTAAGTCCTTGGCCAGTGACCCAGCTTCCTGACTAGCCCTCCTGCATCCCTCATGATCTATGGGCCGTCCATTGGCATGTGTGAGGACGAAACGGTGAGTTCAATTCTCTTCCTAGTGACAGGTATCGGTGTTACAGACACTACGATTATAGTGTCCGTGGCACGCAGACATGACAAGTCACAGCCCCGTCGCGCTAGGTGCTGTCCAGATGCCTAGCAAGAGACAGGCTTTGTGCGAAAGACCTTACAGTCTAACTAGAGAAGACAGAGGGTTCTTAGCCTCGTTTTACAGACTGACTTGCCCACGGTCACCCAGGAAGCCTTTGGCAAGGTTGGAAATTGAACTCAGATGTCCTGAATCCCAGCCCAGTGCCTTCATTCCAAGCCCATCCTTCCTCACTAGCCACCCCCACGGGGAGCCCCACTTGTCTCCACTGCTGTCGCTTTGAGTTAAGAGATCACAGACTGAAAGGACCAAGGAGACTGATCCTCCCCTATTCTGCTTCCTGGGCAGGGCCGCAGCCCAGAGGTGGGGGACTGCTGGGAAGCGCCAGCTGCCTCTCCTCATGCCCTCCCCAATAGATTGGGAGCCCCTGTTTCTAGTTCACGGAACCAAACAATCACAGACACACCGCAGGAGGAGGAATCACGCACTGTCCCCGGGACCCTGAGTGGGGAGTGCGAGAGGTTCCCAGCGAGGGAAAGGAGGGAGAGACAGGGAGAAAGAGAAGGGGGAGATAAGGAGTTAGAGAGGGAGAGAGGTGTTAGGCAAAGACACAGTGAGTCTTATTGTGCCATCCCTCACATGCGGGTCCAACCCCAGCGTGACTCTGTTGACTTATGAAAGGGTCTCTGGCGGGTGAGCCTGTGGCTGTGTTATCGTCCCCGTGGTTACCCCCTGTAAGGGGGTCCTGGGTGCAGCTATGGCACTGGGTGGGCCCTGACGGTGGCCTGGCTCCAAGGAAGCTGCACTACCGAGGGTCAGGAGAGGCAGAGGAGAGGCCCTGACACTTCGCATCAAAGGCCCTGGCATGGCCTGTTCAGCTGGTAGCAAGTGGGAGGAGGAAACCTTCTTCCCCACTGGAATAATTGGAAAAGGGGAGATATTTGTGAAGAGACACACTGCCCACCCACCCCCGCAAGACTTTGCCTCCCCTCCGCCTCCCCCGCTCCCTTCAAGCCAAATCATATGCTAATGAATGATTTCTAGTCTATTCTTCACATCAGTCCCTGAACTGAGGTTTCCATAGCAACATCCAGGCTCCAAAGTCTCCCGTGGCCTTCTAACCTGGGTTCCATAACTGTGAGCAGACCCAGATGCGTGCCCGTCCGCAGTTCAAGGCGTGTGCCCCTGTCAATAGTCGTGCAACCAGCTTGGCTCGCAAACCATTCAAGAACCTCCCCAATACCACACATTCAGCTTTCTTCTGTGATCTTAGCTCACGCCAACCCACTACCACAAAATGTCCCACTTTGTTCTGTCTCTCTGCTCACCTCAGCCACTCATTAAAACCAGAGACGTGCTGACTCCAGCTTTCGGAGAGGTCACCCCAAAGAACGGGGACCTTGCCTCACTTCATTTACTTCCACCACATTACAAATGCCTTCTCTCTCCCCACACGCTCTTGCCAAAGACTGTTTATTAAAAAATGTTGTGTCCAATTTACATGGCTTTTAATTAAGCTGTCAGGCTGAAACAGAACGGTCTCTTGGGAAGTGAAGGCACATTTTATGGTCATTTAAATTTTGCTTAGGATTTTAAAATCTACTTCTGGCATGCTTAAAATTATTAATGAGATCCAGGGATTCTTGCCCACTTGTGTCAATTATGAGGTATAAATCATTAGTCTTAATGAGGTCAAGGAGAAACTTGCAATACTGGATTTTGCTGGAGAATTTGGTCTATGTCTCTTGAACAAATACACCGAGACTTGGGTCACTCTACATACGTGGGTGCACATGCACACAGAGCCACAACATTCAGTCAGGCCCACACCATCCTCACACGCAAACACCCCCACACACTCTTGTATTCTGCTCTTCGTGTCTCCTCTTTCTGGGCTGGGCTGCTCTGGGAACCCCACTCTTCCCGGGGAGCTGAGCTCTCAGCACAGCGGTGGCAGAGACAGCATGGGCTGAAGAAACTAATGGGAAAAAACAGCAGCAGCGGAAATTGCTTAGTAAACACAGATCAGGAACACTCAGTAAATCCCCCCCGAGGAGGAGCACTTAAAGTAATGCAGCTTTATGTACCAGTAATTTCTCTGGGGCTTGAGATTCAGGGCACTTCGTGCAGCATTCCAGCAATTGCCTCCAACATCATAACTTTCCAGCAAAATCACCCAGGACAATCGTGAATCTATTTATTGAGGAGTGAAGGAGGCTGGTTCCTCCTCTCACGAGCTCCAGAGAGAAACCAGAGTCACTTCAATTAAGCCAACAGAGTTGCACCAGGTTCGAGGGACGGCACAATAAGACTCACTGTGTCTCTGCCCAGCACCTCTAATTCCTTATTGCCTTCTCCCTGTCTCTCCCTCTTTCCCTTTGGGGGAAATCTGTAACAATCCAAGAAACAAGCAGATGCAGCCAACGCTGGCCATGAGACCAGATCTGCTAAGCAGGATGCCTTCAACCCTGTTTTCCCTTACACTGGCCTGAGGCCACTGACTTCAACAGAGTTATCTCAATGTATAGCCAGAATGGAGGATACATCCCTGATGCTCTCGCTAGCACAGTCACTCACTGTATGTCCCTTGTGGGATGCAGCCAGAGTACATTCCCGAAAGGCACAAATGTTCAGCCTGTGAATTACCTGCAAATGTCACTGCTAAAGAAGTTAATAGAATATGAGGGTTGGAAGGGACCTCAGGAGGTATCTAGTCCAACCCCCTGCTCAAAGCAGGACCAATCCCCAGGCAGATTTTTACCCCAGTTCCCTAAATGGCCCCCTCAAGGATTGAACTCACAACCCTGAGTTTAGCAGGCCAAGGCTCAAACCACTGAGCTATCCCTCCCCCCTTGGGATCTAACAGGTGGAAAATTCCTGCACAGGGATAGTTCTGGCATGACAGAACCTGAGCTCCATTCCAGCTCTCGCCAGGGAAGGACATCATCTAGGGCCTTGAGAGAAATGACTCAACACCTGTTATCAGTTAGACTCGACCGCACTCTTCATCCATTGTGGTCCCAGGTGAGTTGTGCGCTGTGATGTTCCCATCCAGGTCCAAACTCCCCTGAAGCTCAAAGCAGCTTGAAGCCTCGGTCCCCCACATCTTGGGTTAGTCTTGAGCCAAATTCTGATTCAGGATGAAAGTGGGTGAGAGAGCCATGGGCTGCAAACACAGCTAAGCGTTCATCACCTTTGGGAGCAATTAGGTGGCCTCAGTGAAATAAACTGGGGCTGTGGGTATCTGAGTCTGAGTCAGCCCCCGTCATAAAACTGTTATGTTCACGATATCCACCCAGAGAAGTCAGATACGAACATAAAATGTTCTTGCTGGAAGCTTGCAGCAAAACACTACTTTGTTGCTTAGAATCCAGAACAATAAGCCACAAGAACTGAAAAACACAGAGAAAGAAAACAGGCTGCTCCCTAAAACAGAGGCACAGCTCACCCCATCATGCTCTAAGCTGGCTCTTTGCAGACTGCTGAAGACCCAAGTCACACTTCCCAAGAAGGCTCCTTTGCATACCCAGCAGGACCAGGAAAACCCTTATCGGATTTAAAGTGATAGCTTGTAATTTTTACGCAGTTTGCAATACATCACAAAACCCACCATTGCACTGGGCACTAAGGATGAGATTTCCAGAGGGGCTCAGGGTGAGGGCCACCAGCGTGGCCAACACAGCAAGTTCTGAACCAGGGACCGCCAAACCTAAAAGTACAAGCTGCTACAGCTTGATTGCCCACAGCGGGGGACCTGTCACTGTCACATGGAGATGAAAGAAGGAAGGGTGGCAGAGAGATGCGGAGAGCTGATGCTCTTATAAATCAGAGGACACAGCAGGACTGGAAAGCATTTAACAGCAGTAACATGGCAAGTATCACCCACACGTAATACAGCTCTTACAGACTCAATAAAGAACCGAAGTCTATCACCAAAGAGTCAGGAGCAAACAAGAACTATCCTCGCATTGTCAGTCTTCTTCTCCAGCATCGATCGCCGTC
This sequence comes from Mauremys mutica, assembly GCF_020497125.1. Taxonomy (NCBI): domain Eukaryota; kingdom Metazoa; phylum Chordata; order Testudines; family Geoemydidae; genus Mauremys; species Mauremys mutica. The sequence continues at coordinate 11,076,498 of NC_059096.1, forward strand.
CTCGGGCAAGAAGATGACAAGGGGAAGGTATATCTTCAGCACAGAGTTTACGCCAAAGGCGTAAGCCAACACTAGCCTAACTGTAGAGCAAGTGAAAGCAGTTTCCTGATGGTTTCAAGAGAAAAAAATAGCATACTATACACATAAGGGACAGGCACATGTAGATAGTGCATAGTCTAGGTTTCAGAAAACCACAAATCAGGACCCCTGGATTCTATTACTGACAGGCCCTGAGATCTGAAGCAGTCACAAGGGGGGGGCAAGTTGCTTAGGCATATGTAAAATCTATCTTAGGTACTTAAACAGCCCCCATAGTGTCGGAGCACCTCACAGTCCTTAAGGTGTGTATCCTCCCAACCCCGCTATGGCAGGGAAGGGTTGTGCAGAGCTGGGCAGGAACCGGTTTTTCTGTCCCGTGAAAATGTTGGAGGTTTCAGAACTTTTTCCCATTCGACGTCAGGGTGAAAATGAAATCTTTCATATTTTTTCAACCCCGCCCCTCCAATCCCTACTCCCAAACAAACCCACAACCAGAGTGAGCCCCCAAACAGGCTGGTGGACAGGGCATTCCTCTGGGAAATGGGAGACTCACATTCAATCCCAGATCTGTGGCGAAGGCCTGAAGGTGGGGCTCCCACATCCCAGGTGAGCAGTCTAACCCCCTGGCTACGCTGGAGTGGGTTGGCTGCTTTTCTCTCTTTTTTTTCTGGTTTTGATCAGCAATTCCATTTGAGAAATTCCAACCTGAGAAACCTGCCCCCAAAAGTTTTGTTAGACTGACCTTTTCCCACCACAACTTTTGGTTCTGATGAATCAGCATTTTCCCATTTAAAAAAAACAAAACAGTTTTGTCAAAAAATCCCCAGTCAGCTCTAGTGTTACTAGCTCCATTTCACAGACGGGAAACCGAAGCACATTGAAAATGGCTTCCCCAAGGCCATAAAGGGAATCTATAGCACAGCAGAGAATTGAACCCAAATCCTAGTCTACCACTCAAACCACCCAGCCATGCTTTCTCTATGTCAATAGCTCTTCAAATGGTTTAATGCCTTCCTTGCAGCGGGTGTTGTGAGGGTTACTTGCTTGGCTAATGATTGCAAAGTATTCTGAGATCCTTTGGTATTAGTATTATTAACACTTTTTAACATCTTTTGTGTTTACCCAGTCAGACACAATCCATATCATTGTGATTCCTTTCTAGACATCAGGATGAGAGGGAGATGCGTCTGTGACGTTGGAAGTCCAGGTGACACCCCTTGCCAAAGCTTTCGGCCTCAGCCGCGTGCTGACAAATTCATTGCTAGAAAGCAGTCTGTTTTCCCTGTGTGCTAATATGGTTAAGTTAGGTATTGGATTTAAAACCATGTGTTTAGTGTTTAGACTTTATGAAATGCTTGTGAGTTGTTGCATGCATTAATCTCACTTACAATTTCTTTATCACATGCTAGAAGCTAATATTTACATTTTTGCTTTGCAACGGTAAAAATGTTTGCTCTGAAACTGTGCACGCAGTCAGGCAGGACCATCTCCCGCCCACCAAGAAGGCTTAGCAAAACTAAACAGGCCATTGTGGGACTTCGTAATAAAGATTTTGTTAGTTGTCCCCTTACACTTATGAAGCGGCTTGAATTCTGGATGAAGGAAATAAAAATAACTGACAAGAATGTTTTTCTCTTTTGCTATTTGGACCATCACAGGGCCAGAGTCACAAAACAGAAGCAGAGATCACCATGGTCAACCTGAGTTAGCCCTAAAAGACATTTAGAGCTGACACATTACTGAAACTCTGTCACCTTTGGAAACCGTAGACTGTTACTCATCTGTGTATACATAGTTGCTTGCTTTAATCATGAAATAACTCTCCCATTTATTTTCTTAGTTAATAATTCCTTAGATAGTTTATTATAGGATTGCCTACAAGCCTTGTCTTTGTTGTGAGATGTAAGGTACAAATTGACCTGGGGTAAGTGACTAGTCTTGTTGGACTGGAAGCAACCTGAATATTTTGTGATCTTGGTGTTGAGTGACCATCTATCACTAAGGTTATGACTTTTTCATGGAGGTTGCGGAAGTCACAGAATCTGTGATTTCCAGTGACCTCCGTGACTTCAGCCCGTGGCAGCTGGGAGCTGCAGAGTCCCCCTGCCACCCGCAGTGGCCAGGAGTTGCAGGGTACCCCTGCTGCACAGTGGGGCTACCCCACGGCTCCTATCCATCACAGGAGGCGGGGGGACCCTGCAGCTTCCGGCTTCTGTCAGCACTGGAGGCCCCACCAGAGCTCCTGGGCACCATACACAGTGAGGGTACCCTGGAGCTCTGAGCCATTGCGGGCGGCATGCCTGCCCCCACCCCGAGCTCCCAGCTGACACTGGGGGTACCCTGGAGCTCCCAGTTGCCGTGGCCAGTGAGGGTACCCTGGAACTCTGAGCCCACACAGGCAGTGGGGGACCCCAGAGCTTCTAGGGGGCCTCCTCAGCTGCCTAGTGGGTCTCCAAAGTGCTAAATGCCCCAAACCTACTGTCAAAATCAGTGGGCTTGAAAAATCAGGATCTTGCTGCCTGGTATTTTATCACAGTACTGTTCCTACTGAAAGAAGAATTCCAGAAAGTGTGGACATTTGGGGGAAATATGGACTGGCTTGTGCTAGGAGCCTTTTCACACTCCTTGTTCACCTCTATGTAGAAACCACTGCAAACTGGACACAAATGAAATTGTAGGGGTCACAAATGAAATGAATAGGCAGCAGGTTTAAAACAAACAAAAGGAAGTAATTCTTCACACAACACACCGTCAACTTGGGGAACTCGTTGCCACGGGATGTTATGAAGGCCAAGACTATACCAGGGTTCAAAAAAGAACTAGATGAACCTATCCTCCATGAACTTATCAATGGCTATTAGCCAACATGGGCAGGGATGGTGTCCATAGCCTCTGTTTGCCAGAAGCTGGGAATGGGTGACAGGGGATGGATCACCTGATGGTTCCTTGTTCTGTTCATTCCCTCTGGGGCACCTGGCATTGGCTACTGTAGGAAGACAGGATACTGGGCTAGATGGACCTTTGGACCCAGTATGTCCATTCTTATGTTCTAAACGGATTGCACATACTGATCTGAACTTTTCCTAGATCCCCCTGAATCATCAACAACCTCAAAGAAAGGAAGGTGCAATGGACCATACTCCATACCGTCAGACAGAGCCAGATAGATATTGGAGATTGTTGAAAATATTCTGAAGGAACGTTATTCCACGGGGAAAATGCTGTTGGGTTGATATTGAAACGTTTCATGAAAACATGTTGATTCTGATGAAATTTTGTTCTTTAAAAATATCAAAACAAAAAATGTTTCGATGACATTGCAATGTTCTGACGTTATCAGAAAGGCATCTTTCAACTTTTCGTTGCAAGATCACTTTTCATAGCAAAAGTGTATTTTATTTGATAAATTAAGATTACAAAATAAAATGAGAATGAAACACTTTGATTATGTTGAAACAGAACATATCAATCGGCAAAATGACATCCTCCCCAAAATACCATTATGCTGAAAAAATTGATTTTTTAAAATTTTGTTCCAATTCTGAGTTATTTTTATTTTTCTAAATTTTGAAAAATTTCCCAGATTTTACCAAAATTTTGCTTTTTTGACCAGTTCTGGCAGTGTGTGTGTGTGTTTGTGTGTGTATGGGGGCATCACGTTGGATTCTCTTCAGGGACATGGCCACAGGAGCGTTCCACCGACATGGTTGGGAGCACTGTGCACCCCCAAACTGGGCAGAACTGAGCCCTCTGAAGAAGTAAGCTGCATTTTAAATGCTCTCAGAACTTTAGGAGTCTCTTGAATGTGTACCGTCTATATCAGATCTAAATTAGAGCTGTCTATATCAGAGCTAATCTCTGTCAGAGCAATGGCCTTATTTATCGACATACATCATATTACACACAAAAAAACTTACCTTAACAGAACATTAAGGTTTCAAAGTCAAGCACTCAAATGTTAGAAAATGCCAGCATTCAGACTGCCCATGAAACTTTATCTCAGCCTCCTGGTGTGTATGCATTACAATACAGTTTTTAGTACACTGTCACATATTATTTGCTCCATAGGGCTGCTGCCTTATTCCATGCCTTGAGGATCAGTCAGGGTTACATAGGGAATGAGGTTTTTTGAGGCCTCTAAGGGAAAAGAAATATTCTGCCTCCATACATCCTCATACCACCCATCCGTCCCCAGTGTAGCCCTGTTACTCAGACTCATAATGGTCATAGGACCTGCCCCAAGAAATCATGTTTTCTTTCTTTCTTTCCAGAACAACGCAGATTTGCTGCAAAAAGCCAGTTACACGACTGGTTTGTGCCCTGTCTCATTGTTAGAATGTGTCACAGGGCTCTGACTTCTGAAGTGATCCCATCACAAATTGCCAGTTAAAGGGTAACGAAACTGGAAATAACATTCTGATGAGCAGAGATCAATATACCGGGTGTAGTCACTGAAGGTGCTTCTAACCTTGAGAGAGTCACTGGAGTGAACGCTTGCACATTTCACATGCTGCCGGTCTCACAGCTTCAATCTTATGCTTCTCACATGGAAAGCCAGTTTGTACCTCTACAGAAGTGCCACAGTCTGTGACAGTACATGCTAGGGGGATGCAGAATTCCCTGACTGATAAAAGAAAAAAAAAGGAAAAACAACAATTTTCTTAATACTAGAACTGAGCACAATTTGGAATTCCCATTCAGTGGGATATTCTGACATTTCAGCATTTGCTTTTGTCTCAAATTGGGGTGAAACATTGAAATTTGGGGGGTAATGAAAATTAAAAAAAATGATTTGGACATGTCAAAAAAATGTAACATTTTGACATTTGCAAATTGAAATGTTTCATTTCCGTTTATTAAACTGACCCCAAACACATCACTTCAAGTCAGTTTAGATCAATATTAACTGAATTTTCCCATTGTGGTGCATTGCCTCATGGGAGTTGTAGTTCGAGACTCTAATGCCTCCATTCTCCACTATGGGCCCAGTTTCCTGCCTGGACTAGCTCTCCTAAGACGGGTGGGGAACCTGTGGTCTGCGGGCTGGATCGCGGAGACTTGCCCCGGGCCGGAAGCCCCAAGCCTCGGTGCCCCCATGCAGGGCTGGAGCCATGAGAGCCGGTTTGCAAGCTGGGGTTTCTAGGCCATTAAAAGTCCACTTAGAATCATAGAATACAAGGGTTGGAAGGGACCTTAGGAGGTATCTAGTCCAACCCCTTGCTCAAAGCAGGACCAACACCAACTAAATCCCAGAAGCCACCAGCATGTCCCTGCGGCCCCTAGGAGCAGGGGCAATCAGGGAAGCTCCACATGCTGCCCCCACCCCCAGCACCAGCTCCGTAGCACCCGTGGCTGGGAACTGTGGCCAATGAGAGCTGCGGGGGCGGTGCCTGTGGGCACGGGCAGCACGCACTGCACAGAGCCCCCGGCTCCTCCACCTAGTGGCCGGACATGGCGGCTGCTTCTGGGAACAGCGTGGAGTCCCAGCAGGCAGGGAGCCTACCTCAGCCCTGCTGTGACACTGACCAGGAACCGCCTGAAGAGCCGCCCGGCTGGAGCCCGCACCCTGAAATCCCCGCCCCAGGTCAGAACTGCACCCTAACTCCCTCCCAGACCCATCTTTCACAAGATATCTGCTCAAGCGAAGCTGAAATCAAGCCATGCTGAAGTTACTGCTGAGAAACCTTGTGCTGCAATTGTCAGGAAATGTAACGACTCCAAGGGCATTTGACTTGAAAGATGGGAAGGCTTGTTCTGGTTAAAGCTTGGGTTGGTACGGGTGTGAAGGTTGGTTGGTTCGTATGTTCAAGACTGTTCATCTGCTTCGGGGAAAGCATTGCTTCTATTTCAAACGTATTTATCCATTTCCAGGCAAGTCAGGGTGGATTTATTTTTGCAAAAATGTGACTTGGTACTTTCAGAGTTTTTTCCAGTAAATGGGACACTGTTCTTAAAACATTTATTAGCAGTAAGATTTAATAAGCTGTTGTTATTTCTATGTGTGTAGGGGGAAGAGCTTCCAACTTCTTTTAAAGCATGTACTAGCTATGATTTCTAGTTTAGTTGTAATTGAGATATATGTATAATGCATATTGGCATTAAATAAGAATTAAGACTGTGCTTTCTTTTACCTTTGAGGGAGTTTGTCATGGACTTCTCTGTTATAATCTCATACACTGCAATGTTATCCATTCAGTTCCTTTCCCTGCATCTCACTTTACATTTTGATGAGTCAAAAAATGAATCTCCTCTCAGTAACAAATCTCTCCCTTTGCTATCACTGTGTGGAGACAATGCCATCCTAGTGTGTGCCAGGATTATGGTCCAGTCCCAGGAGAAGTATCATGGGAATTTGTTCAATTGACACACACACCCCATCTCAGCATTCCTGTCGTTTCCGGTAGGCATCCCACAATGCACTGTGAGAAAGATCATAAAGCTAAGCGCTGGCACCTCGCAGCGATCTGTCCAGAATGCTGAGCAATCCATTTGAACGAGTGCAGAGTAGTGCGGATGCAATACTTAACAAGGAAAGTAACTTAGAGCCAGAATAACAAAACGGTGCGGAATTGTGGATGCATTTCGGTTGATGGAGCTAAATCGTTGCATTTAAAGCAAACAAACTAGATCCATGTAACATCGCCATGTAGACGTGGCCTTCATGTTGTCTGTGACAAATGCACTCTCCATACTGCAATGAAACCTTCAGAGAGAGCTTGGGTTGGATACTAATATCCTCTTGCCACAGAACTCCGCTCTTAGGGGGAGGGGAGATGATCAAGATGAGCAGCTGCCCCTTGGTTTTATTAGCTACTGCCCCGCATTGCTTTGAATGTAAAAAGTAGCAGTGGCTCTAAAGATAAACAGTGCTGCATATCTTTAGTGTGGACTGACGGCCGTCACCCATGGCTCACAGTACTAAAGTACCTCTCCTGCCATGGCTACGGGCCTGTGTATTACTCTCCCAGACAGCAAGAATGTGGCCTAGTGGATGGTGCAGTAGACGGGGTCCCAGGAGACCTGCATTCTAGTCTCAGCTATGCCACTGGCCTGCTGGCTGACATTGAGCAAGGCATGCCCATGCTCTCTGCCTCAGTTTCCCCACACATAAAATAGGGATAAGGATGCTGACCTCTCTAGAGCCTTTTGAGTTCTACAACTGAGCACTACATGTAAGAGCAAGGTGGTATCAGGAGAATGATTTTTTAATTATTATGAGAATAATACTAATTATGAAGATGGAGTATTTATTCTTTTTTGTGTGTATTCTGGGTTTGTTTGTTTGTTTGTTTTAAACACAGAAATGGGATCATGCCAGACTGTAAACACAAGTGTCAAAGAAATAGTGTAGCGTGCTCAGAGAGGAAGTATTCAAATTCTGCTCTCAGCTTAGAGAGGGACTCTCCAAGTCAGGTCACACGGTTGGAGGAAGAAGCTGTGGCATCATGCAATAGTGCAATGGAGCTATCCTCTAGCAGACACCAGAGAATTTACTGTTTAGCATCTGCCCATCCTTCCCCAACAGTGTAATCCAAATTCTGAGCATGCAGAGTTCTAGGTGGCTTCCAGGATGGAAGAACAGGGCCTAAAGAATGAGGAATCCGTCTGTAAACTCACTGGGACAGGTCTCACACCTGACTGTGTGTGACTGTTCAGCACCCAGAGTAATGAGGCCTTGATCCTGATTGAGGCCTTTAGATGCCACTGCAGTACAAAGAAATCATCCTGATAATATAGCCCTGTCTGCCACTGCTAGGGTGACCAGATGTCCCGATTTCATTGGGACAGTCCCGATTTCTGGTTTCTTTTCTTATATAGTCTCCTATTACCCCCCACCCCCATCCTGATTTTTCACATTTGCTCTCTGGTCACCCTAGCCACTGGGCATTGGGCAAAAGCAAGCAGGCAGGTGTCCCTTGGCATGTGAGCCTTTACCGATGCCCACTGGATGATTTAGTTCGGGATTGATCCTGCTTTGAGCAGGGGGTGGGACTAGATGACCTCCTGAGGTCCCTTCCAACCCCAATCTTCTAGGATTCTACGATTCTATGCTGTCATGGATGTTTCACTGTAAGAGGCGATTCAGCTGTGTTAATCCTCCTTTGTAGCCTTGCTGGAGACTTGAAAGCCCCTCTTTTCTCTGCTTTAATTCTGCATCCTTCAAAGCCCCAGGTCTCAGCTACCAAGGTTCCTGTGCAGTGCTGGAAGGCTGGAACGAGTAGTCAGACCACAGGGCAGTACCATGAGACCCTCATTTCCCAGCAGTGCTGAGCAGCCACATCTCCCACTGAAGTCAATACGAGCTGAGGGCACAACAGAACAATGGGACCCCACCTCATAGTTTGGCACAACCATCAGCGTCCGCTTAACATGTGTCCTGGAGCGGAGCGGCATGGGGAGCCGTAGGTCAGGACTGAGGGGCGCTGGCAGAGCTGGGGTGTGTGTCCAGTAGTGGGCTGGCTGGGTGGATCAGGATTGAGGGACACTGGCAGAACTGGGCACTGCACCTCCTCTCTCCATGCCTGACTGTAGTCCCTTCTGTTAAACCCACCCTTTCACAAGCACTAAATCCATCCACAAATGTTATGAAAGAAACTTCAGTCAAGATTCGGCTAGCGGCAAGGGAGAGGAGAATCAGGCCTGTTGGCAGTAAATTGCCACACAAGCAATTGAAAAGCCACTGAGACTCTGCTTGTAAGGCTCACCGCACTCAGGAGTAAATGAGACAAAAACATGGACTGAGCTGACACCTACAATTAAAATAAACCGACCATTTTTAATGATGCTCGGTACATGAAGGGCTGATTCTACTCACGTTCACTTGCATAAATCAGGAGTGGCTCGAATGAAGTCAAAGTGGCTAGTGTAAAACAGGAGTGGGGGCTGAAAGAAGAATTAGACTCCAAATTAAAATTCCCTATTAAAAAAAGCAATTGGCTTTAATAATTCCGCTAAGTGAAATTCGGTGACAGAAGTATGTAACAAATATTTAGGACTAACTAGGAGGACATTGTTTTTAAGTCCATGAAGTGCTCTGAAGGAACTTATCAATAGGCTCCTTTGGCATTTTTTAAGGCAACACCAGTCTCTTTAGTTTAAGAGAAACTTTTCTTCTGACCTTGTGCAAACGAGCTGGAGAGAGAGAGGGGAATAGTGGGATTCTCATTAAAAATAATGTGACAGGGTTTGAAAGCAGCAATTAGTTAAATTACCAGCAGAAGCTGGCATTGATCAGTCAGAGAGAATTGCCTGGTTATCAGATTGGAATGATTATTGTCATGGACCCTGGATGGACTCGCTCCGTGAGTTTTGTTGTCTACTTTAAATCAGCCCTTGCTTCTAAAAGGAGTCCTTTTAGTGATGTTCAGGCATACATTATTCATAAGAATGGCCATACTGGATCAGACCAAAGGTCCATCTAGCCCAGTATCCTGTCTTCTGACAGTGGACAATACCAGGTGCCCCAGAGGGCATGAACAGAACAGGTAATCATCAAGTGATCCATCCCCTGTCACCCATTCCCAGCTTCTGGCAAACAGGTAACTGGAGAAAGAAACTTTCTTTAAAGAAAACTTTACACACAGATTCATTCACAATTTGACTTAGCAACACGCTAGCTAGAATATATTATGGTTCTCTTTGCGAACATCAGGCAACACCCTTCTAGCCCGGGTTTTCTCCGCTCCTGGTTCTCTGTGCTACACCAGCCTATAAAACATCATAGATGTTCTTTCAGCAGCAGCTGAGTTTCGGAGTCCACAGGGCCTATTTTTTTCTTTTATCACCAATTGGACACTGGTTGCACTCCACCCACTGCAGTGGAGTGGCTCCTGAGTCATCCCCGGTGCCAGTGAAAGGTGAATCAGGCCTATTGGCAGTAAAAGGCTGCACAAGGAATGGAAGAGCTTTTGAGATTCTTGATCAGATTAAAGCTCAGAGATGGAGGTGGAGGGGCCTTATTTCCCAAGCAAGTTCACTTTTCTTTCTCAGAAGCAGCATTTAATTCAGCCACTTCATGAAACACCAGCTAGTTAACTTCTAGCGAACATAATAACAGAAAAGTTCAGTAAAGACCAAATAGCAAAGGGAGGCTGTTCTCCCTAGCCCATGGCCTCTGAAGCTACCCTGTGCAGTTTTATCCCCACAGAGGAGCTCTCCAGGGAACTTCAGTACCAAGTCCCACTGCCAGCGCCTTGTGTTTCACTGACTGGAAACTGCCAGAGAATCCCCCTCATGCCATGAGCAGCAGTTTCTCTCTAAGTAAAGTATCAGAGGGGTAACCGTGTTAGTCTTTATCCACAAAAACAACGAGGAGTCCGGTGGCACTTTAATGACTAACAGATTTATTTGGGTATAAGCTTCCGTGGGTAAAACCCCCACTCTTCAAGGTGCCACTGGACTCCTTGTTATCTTTTAAGTAAAGAATCACAAGCTTTAATTAATGTATCCTCACAACACCCCTGTAAGGCAGGGCAGTGCTATTATTCCCACTTCACAGAGCAGTTAAGTGACTTTCCTAAGGTCACAAAGGAAGTTTGTGGCAGATGAGGGACTCAAAGCTGGGTTTCTTATGTCTGAGGTTAGTGCTCTAGCCACTGGACCATCCTGCCTCTCATTAAAGAAACTTCTTCCTCACCAAAATGCTCCCCCTTAACCACTCCCCCCAGGTGAAACTGCCTCCCGACCACAAGTTTCTCCCCCTAAGCCACGCCCCCTCAGGTATGTATTCTAAAACTCTCCCTCACCAAGATACTCCCCCTAACGCATTTCCCCCCAGGGGTTCACCCTAACTAATTCCCCAAGATTAAAACCCCATCCATGATCTGACTGTATAGATCACTCTGGGGTATTGATACACATTGCTGTGTGAGACTTCCCATTTCATTCAGACCTTGTCTCTGTGCAAGGCCCTCTCTGCTTAGCAATATCTGCTATAAAAAAAAGTGCTTAACACCCTTTCCTGCAGCCCAGAATAAAATGTGATTAACAATGCTCCAGTATTCTGAGCAACGTGACTAATTCATCTACTGCCACTAACCAGATTAACAACAATTCCTTAGCGTTCATGAGGTACATACATTTACTGTAGGTAATACATATACAGTACCAAAAGTCTAGAGGCACAACAGTCATATTTCATCAGCTAACCCAAAATAGTTAAGCATATGTAGGGAGAAAAAAAAAAGCTAAATAAATAAAACCACAATCTGTTGTTATAAAAATACATTTGAATAGCGTGTGCACAACAGACTGGCTTCCCCCCAGGGCATTTGCAACATTTCCAAGGGTTCTGATGGCTAACAACTCTGAAATACAACGTTTCCAGCTCTGAAATGCTCAGAGATTTAGTGATTACAGGCTCTTTTATTTCGATGGAAATCTATTGGCCCCCGATTTTAATTTTTTTAAATGGCAGTGAACCCGATGACAGAGTTTTATCTATTTTTGGAACTGAGACAAATCTGATAACCTCTTTTAGATCAGTGTTGCTGCCTCCCCAGCTGTCAAGATTGTGGCATTTGGCCGATAACCTTCCTTATTTTAAAACAAAAAGATTGCTCCAAACTGTATGGCTACATCAAGCAGATTTCTTGTCTTTCACATTCACATGATATCAAACAGGGGCAACAGGAAAGATAAGATTTAATCTCTGAGACAGCTGGTGATTTTTTTTTTAAAGGAGGCGATAGTACCTTGGATCGCTCTGGTGAGTTAGAACACTGTGTGCAATTCTGGGCACCTCAGTGAAAAACAATGCTCATAAATGAGAAGAAATTCAGAGAAGCCTCTTCTCTATATGAGAACATCTCATGATGGATATGAACCGTTAGCATCCAGATTCCAAATAATACAGAAATGTCTCTTGTCTCTTATTCTGTCATTACTAGAGCTGGTCAAAACTTGGACTTCCCAGGCTTCCTGGGGTTGGTTACATCACTACTTTAACTGTTGGCAAGTATGCGGAGGGCATAACTTGCAACGAGGCAAAGGAATCTGTGCAGAAGCCAAAACACTCTAATGCAGAGCGTAGAGCACAATTTTGCCCTAGACATAGAATGAACTAGATGACCTAACAGGTCTGTTCTACTACACTCGGTTTCTATAATTTCAAGGATTTTGTTCCCTGAGAGCCTGTCTCTCCCATCCCTATCCATGCTGAGTGGTGTTTATTACAGCTGGTCAGAAAGCATGAATTAATTAATTACTTTATTCATTATTATTATTATTGGGGGGATGATAGAGGGTGGGACGTTTTTGGATGAAAAATGCAACCCAAAATTTGAGGTTTTCAAATAACTATGTGGCCATCCAGCATCTTGACCGATGGAAGGAGACGCAACAAAGTCGACCCGTCAGTGATGCTTAGCAATGCTATGGGAAAAGATCCAGATGCGCACACGGCAAACCTTCCCACGGTGGCTACAGGTCCACTCACCAGATGGAAGCTGAAGCATTCTCTGCTTCCTGGCTTGCCTGAGGCCTCAGCTCAGGCTCTCTGATGACTGTCCGTGGTGATGGCACCAGCCTTAACCCGGCCTCTCCAGACTGAGCGATTGTGGGCAGGATTTTCCCAGGTGTTGGTGGGAATGCTGAATAACTATTCTGGTATAGTTAAAGCGGTATGACCTTTTGTGTGTAGACAAACCCTTACGCACAGGTCCTCAGTGGTATTCTGGCATCCAGCTCCCACTGAAGTCAATAGGAGTTAGGCACCTGGTTACCTTTGAGGAGCTACACCGTAGTCACTTAGGTGCTTTTGGAAACTGACCCTAAAAATCTCATTTGTGCATTTGAAAATCTCCCCTTGAAGCCATATCCCCCTGAAGCCTAAGTGGCAAGGAGAGGATGTTATAGTGGGTTATACTGGGTGAGTCTCAGAGCCCGGGTCAATTGACTCGATCTCAAAGGGCTCGGGCGGCGGGGCTAAAATTTGCAGTGTAGACTTTCCAGCTTGGGCTCGAGCTTGGACTCTGAGACCTTCCCCATTTGCAGGGTTTCAGGGACTGTACTCCAGCCCAAGCCTGAATGTCTACACTGCTATTTTTAGCCCTGCAAGCCTGAATCAGCTGACTTGGCCCAGCCACAGGCCTTTTATTGCAGTGGAGACTGACCCTTATTGAACCGTTTTCAGTTCAACCATTCATTTGCTGACACTGTTACCAGTTTGTCCCTATTATGTCCAAGAACCCAGCTACAAAGGGAATCAGATGCCGATAGAAAACAATTGGTGACTGTAGACGTGTGGACTCACCCCTGCAGCGCCTCCTGCTGGTGACTTCTGGGAATTAGCTCATTCCAGCTCCGGAGCACCCTTTGCAGGCTGGTGATCCACCTGTCCTCTGGCCCCCCATGTCTCTCCCGGACCTGGTGCCCTTTTACCTGGGGTGCTGCTCCGTAGCAGTAATCCCCTCAGTCTTAGGGTCTCCCCTCCCTGGGGAACCCCCCACCCACTAGTCCCACCTCACCTCAGTATAACGCTACTGCCAGTCATTGCCTAGCCCCCGCGTCCTGGGGCAGGCTGCAGTATCAGCCACTCATCACTGGCAAGGGGGGTTTGGGCCTGCTGCCTTGGCCTACCCCTGGGCTGCCCTCTGCAACCCCCAGTACCCGTTAGCCCAATGCTAGGCCGCAGCCTGGGGCTTTCCAGGCTGGAGCTCCCCAGCTCCCCAGCCTGTCCCCAGCCCTGCTCCACTCAGGTACCCTGTGTCTAGCTCCCTGCAGCCAGGCCCTTCTCCCTCTACAGGCACAGGGAGCCTGTTAAGCTCCTGGCTCCCAGCCTCTTTATACAGGCCAGCTGGGGCCTGATTGGAGCCTGGCCCAGCTGCAGCCACTTCCCAATCAGCCCAGCTTAGCAGCTCCCAGCCACAACCTTCCCCCAGGGCTGTTTTAAGCCCTTCAGGGCAGGAGCAGGGTAACCACCCTGCTACACAGATGCGATACGAGTGTCACATCGTTAGCATTTAGCAGAGGAATGGTCCGTCTGTACGTTCCTCAGCACTGGCATGGCAGTTGTTTGGGGGTACAGAGGGACAGTGCAGGGCCTGGTGAGTTTGCAGTGTCACAGGGCAGGCAGCACCCAGCACCGCTGGCGGGCTCCTATCATTTTGCCTCTGAGTCAAATCCTGAAATCCATGGGAGTTTGACTGAGCCAGGCTGAGGAAGGAACTCAGGGTTTGTTCCTCAATGGTAGATTTTTGCCCCAATGGGAGTAGAGCCTCTGAGAAGCTCTGTCTGTGAAAGTGGCCATTGTCTTTGCCTGTGGTTCTGCTTTGTCTCTCAATTGAGCCCTCGGTAGCTAAAAGGGATGAAGTGGAGCCTTTCAGGAATGCTGCGCTTAGTCACACCCCTGCTGCGTCCCGCTCCCTCCACGCTGGGGTTATCTGTGCATCGCAACCGATTGTTGGTACCTGTCCAATGGCAGAGAGACTGTTGCTTTCTACAGACCCCGCCCTGCGGGAGTCCCACCGTAGCTATTGAAGCAGAGTGGTCTACATAAAACTTCCTGTTATCCCTCCTGTGAATGTGGGGCATGAGGGGAAAGCTGCCTGGGCCGGTGGACACCAAAGAACCTGCTCCCCCCATCTAACATGATTCGCCAGGCAGACTGCTCTGGGAAGGCAGCTCCATTGGAATAAACCACAAGCTGGGAGGGAGGGGAGCCGCAGGGTCATAGGAAAGGCCACCCCTTACCACCATTTCACAGCCTACACAAGTTAGCAGTAACTCCTGAGCGACGGGCGGGGAAAGCAGCAACAGCAAAGGGAACATGCTCGGTTTTAAGAAGCTGGCTGTGTCTTTTGCTATGCATGCCACATGCCAGAGGGCAGGACTGTAGCCTCTCAGACTGTAGCCACCCACCTGGGCTGCGGTGACCTCATTTCTCCAGGAGACCTGCTCAGCGGCCAGACAGCTGTTCACATGGCTGCCTGCAGTATACTCCTAGGCAAGTTGCAATCTCTCTGTGGCCCATTTTACACTGTCCTCAGCTGCTTTCCCAGTATCAGTTTAGAAATCCAGCCACACAGCATTGCATGGAATATAGCAGAGTTTGTGTATGTGAGGTTTGGCCTATGAGTGGGTAGGGGGTTCTGTGGAACTGTCCCTGCCTTTTCTCTCTATGAGAAAGATTCATGGGGAGGGATAGCTCAAACCCAGGGTGGACAGTTCAATCCTTGAAGGGGCCATTTAGGGATTGGGGGCAAACTCTGTCTGGGGATTGGTCTTGCTTTGAGCCGTGGGTTGGACTAGATGACCTCCTGAGGTCCCTTCCAACCCTGATGTTCTGTGGTGGAGATGAGCCTTTAGAGTCTGGATACCAAATAAGACAATTTGTTTCCTTTTATTCTCTACAAGCTCCCTGCTGCAGCAATGACATTCACGTTGGGTAGAAGAAGCTTTTACAATGTGCATTCAATTGCATATCTAATATGCACGAACAGGTACTGTGACTACACTTGCAAATCAAGTACTCGTCTGAGCAAATGCCCAGTTTGGAATCTAATTGCCTGTGCAATGAGGCATCGCCGGAACTTCCAACAAATGAAAAATTCCCAAAAGTTTCCAATCAGAAAGGTTGAAAGGGCAAATGTCGACATTGTCTTAACAATTTGTCAAAAGACATTTATTTTGCTCACATCAATAGTTTTCAATTCAAACTGATGTTTCAAAATCAAATATTCATTTCAAATTTTTTCAATTTTGATTTTCCTATTTAGGAAATCATTTTTTGTGTCATAAAACTGCATTTTTCCACTGAAAATTTCATTGAGACTATGTCATCCAATGGGAATATTTGGGGGTCCATTTATTTTGAAAGATTGAATATATTTTCTTTTCTTCTAAATTTTTGATGGAAATTTGGTTTTTCAACAAAAAGAAATGAAACATAGTCCTCCTCCCCCGCACTGGAAAATTGGAGCAGAGAGGGGGGGAAATAGGAGAGCAGGGGGTAAACTAAAAAAAAGATATAGAAAATCTTCAACCAAAATGAAAAATTTTCATCAAAATTCTCAATTTGGTCGAAAAGTAACTTTTGGTCTCAAAAATTGTTATAAGAAAAAATATTCAGCTAGTTCAAGGGTAAACTTTTCCAAATCATCTAAGTGCCTTAGGAGCTTGCCTCATTTTCAAAAGTGACTTCAGGAGAGATTCACAAAGGAACTGCAACACCAAGCATTGCAGCACCTAATGTTTAGCCACCACGCTACCCAATGTAATCCACCAGGATTCCTGTCCAAGGCATGGGGAGAATCAGGTGCCTAAGAATGGGTTTTACAGAAGCCAGCTTGCTGAATGGGGACGCTAGGAAATGCCAAGGAGAGAGGTAGGTCCTAAGCCCCGCCCCTCAAAGAGTCTTTCGTTTTGTCTACACTATGAGGTAGGGGAGTGATCCCCTTGCGTGTGTACACTGACTCATGCTAGGTCTCCTTGAGCTAGCCTGGGTATAAATAGCAGTGTAGCCACGGTAGCAAAGGTAGCGGCAGCAGATGCACGATTGAGCCGCACCTAGAGGTCACACCCACTGGTTTCAGGTATGTGTGTACTCGGCATGTCTCAGCCATGCTACTGTGGCTACACTGCTATTTATACTCCCTCTAACTCTAAGAAAGATAGTGTCAGTATGTTTACACATGCAGGAGACTCACACCCCCTAGAGAATAGTGTAGACATAAGCTTAGGCCCCAAAATTCAGGTAGGAGGGAGGCAGCTGTCTTTGCTTGGGGATCACAGCCATGATCCTTGTCCTGGAGTCGAGTACATAAGCCAGGTCAAGAGGAGGTGGTTGTGATCCCCTTAGCCCAGTGGTTAGGGGGGCTTCTCTGAGAGGTGGGTTCAAATCTCTGCTCTACATCTGGCAGAGGTGGAAATTGAACTTGGGTCTTTCACAGCCCAAGTGAGTGCCCTACCATTGGGTGAAAAGTCCGGGGGTACCGTCACCAGCTTCTACATGGGGTGAGGTGTGCTCAGAGCCTCACTATTGTATCAGGCCCCAAAGACAATACAGCGAGGAAATGCCCTGCTTGGGAATTCATGCCTGGGGTGAAGGCATGAGTTAGGCCCCAAGTTGCCAGTCAGCATCCGGGCTGAGGTGGCCAGGCATGTGCAGAGCTGCCGAAAACTGGCCGCCTCAGGAACGTTAACAGGAGGAGCTTAGGGAATTTAGGCACCACCGGGGTCAGGCAGCGGCGCAGCAGGGGTTTTGTGAATGCCGACGGTGCCGAAACGTTGGACTTAATTGCCACTTTCGGCACCTAGGTGGCAAAGTCCCTTTGTGAGTCTAGTGCTTAGGGTCCTAAATGTCACCGAAAGTCAATCATAGAATCATAGAATCATAGAATCTCAGGGTTGGAAGGGACCTCAGGAGGTCATCTAGTCCAACCCCCTGCTCAGAGCAGGACCAAACCCAACTAAATCATCCCAGCCAGGGCTTTGTCAAGCCTGACCTTAAAAGCCTCTAAGGAAGGAGATTCCACTACCTCCCTAGGTAACCCATTCCAGTTCTTCACCACCCTACTAGTGAAAAAGTTTTTCCTAATATCCAACCTAAACCTCCCCCTCTGCAACTTGAGACCATTACTCCTTGTTCTGTCATCTTCTACCACTGAGAACAGTCTAGATCCATCCTCTTTGGAACCCCCTTTCAGGTAGTTGAAAGCAGCTATCAGATCCCCCCTCATTCTTCTCTTCTGCAGACTAAACAATCCCAGTTCCCTCAGCCTCTCCTCATAAGTCATGTGCTCCAGCCCCCTAATCATTTTTGTTGCCCTCCGCTGGACTCTCTCCAATTTATCCACATCCTTCTTGTAGTGTGGGGCCCAAAACTGGACACAGTACTCCAAATGAGGCCTCACCAGTGCTGAGTAGAGGGGGATGATCACATCCCTTGATCTGCTGGAAATGCCCCTACTTATACAACCCAAAATGCCATTAGCCTTCTTGGCAACAAGGGCACACTGTTGACTCATATTCAGCTTTTCGTCCACCGTAACCCCTAGGTCCTTTTCTGCAGAACTGCTACCCAGCCATTCGGTCCCTAGTCTGTAGCAGTGCATGGGATTCTTCCGTCCTAAGTGCAGGACTCTGCACTTGTCCTTGTTGAACCTCATCATATTTCTTTTGGCCCAATCCTCTAATTTGTCTAGGTCCCTCTGTATCCTATCCCTACCCTCCAGCGTATCAACCACTCCTCCCAGTTTAGTGTCATCTGCAAACTTGCTAAGGGTGCAGTCCACACCATCCTCCAGATCGTTAATGAAGATATTGAACAAAACCGGCCCCAGCACCGACCCTTGGGGCACTCCACTTGATACCGGCTGCCATCTAGACATGGAACCATTGATCACTACCCGTTGAGCCCGACCATCTAGCCAGTTTTCTATCCACCTTACCGTCCATTCATCCAGCCCAGACTTCTTTAACTTGCTGGCAAGAATACTGTGGGAGACTGTATCAAAAGCTTTGCTAAAATCCAGAAATAGTACATCCACTGCTTTCCCCTCATCCACAGAGCCGGTTATCTCGTCATAGAAGGCAATTAGGTTAGTCAGGCATGACTTGCCCTTGGTGAATCCATGCTGACTGTTCCTGATCACTTTCCCCTCCTTTAAGTGGTTCAGGATTGATTCCTTGAGGACCTGTTCCATGATTTTTCCAGGGACTGAGGTGAGACTGACTGGCCTGTAGTTCCCTGGATCTTCCTTCTTCCCTTTTTTAAAGATGGGCACTACATTAGCTTTTTTCCAGTCATCCGGGACCTCCCCCGATCGCCATGATTTTTCAAAGATAGTGGCCAATGGCTCTGCAATCTCATCGGCCAACTCCTTTAGCACCCTCGGATGCAGCGCATCCGGCCCCATGGACTTGTGCTCGTCCAGCTTTCCTAAATAGCCCCGAACTACTTCTTTCTCCACAGAGAGCTGGTCACCTCCTCCCCATACCGTGCTGCAGAGTGCAGCTGTCTGGGAGCTGACCTTGTCTGTGAAGACAGAGGCAAAAAAAGCATTGAGTACACTAGCTTTCTCCACATCCTCTGTCACTAGGTTCCCTCCCTCATTCAGCAAGGGGCCCACACTTTCCTTGACTTTCTTCCTGTTGCTAACATACCTAAATGGGATGGAGGCGCTCAGTCAAAGCCACTTTTTGAAAATGGGCCCGTGGGTGATCCTGGAATTTTTACCTCATGACGTTTTAACGCCTGTTCTGATCCAGATTGAAGGTGTAGCTCTGCCTGTGGCCAGCCACAATTATAGAAGAGAACAGATAGTACAAAAAACTCGTACTGCGCGAGACAAGCAGGAAAGGAGGCAAGCAATCGGTTCCCACACATTGCCAAGCTAGAGTGCAAGTGATCACAGGGAAAAGGGCCCTTTGGAGCAATGAACTGCCAAAGTATAAGTCTGAACGTTGCCTGTCCAGAAATGAACAGAGGGAGGCAAAGACAAAACACCGTGTTCTGTAGCCTTCGGGGGGGTCTGTGTAAGGATGCAGCTCTGAGGCCCACTCTGGGAGCTGCTGGCGGAGCTGCTGTAGTGAGGGGATTGTTAAAAGGAAGGAAACAAACCAAACACATCTTTTGAATGTTTGATTTCTAGACATATCAGCAGAACTGCTGCCTGGCTGAATGCTACAGTCGCTTGCTTGCTGGGTCGGGCCTCAGGTGCTCAGATATCACGGTGATGGACCCAGGAACCTAAGCAAAGATCTCTGCTTTGGCAAGCGTCTCACTTAGCCTGGGATCCTGTTAAAGACAGGAGTGAGATGAGATTTACCGGCAGGGCACTGGGTAACGAGAGGGATGGATCAAAAGATGGGGCAGGGACAGTCTTTTTGGTTCTGTTTGAACAACACCTATCATAGTGGGGTCCTGCTCTATGAGTAAATAATAACAGTCCTAAGAGTGCATGATTTAAAGGGAGCAAAAGGTGAGACAATCACACCTTCACTTGCAGTGTTGACATACGCTCAGGTGGGTTTGAAATGTTTATCCTATGGTGATATGTATGATAGACAGAACGACGGACTGACCATATAAGGGGTTTCAGACACCTTAAACAAGAAGCCTATATTTAAATCCCACCTTTATGATCTCATTACGCTACAGGAAATGTAAATAAGCAATTCACTATAACGAGATCATTTATCCGTTTAAGATCCAACTCGTGGTTTTCCCCCTCTTACATTGAAAAGCCAGGCTGGGTAATAATTGCACAAGATGTTTTGAATACTAGCTTTGACTTTGCGCACCAGTGCTGCCTGGAAGACCAGGAGAGGAGGTGGGTTGGGGGAAGAGATTTCGGAAATAAATGGTGGAAATTACAAAAAAAGTTTGCCACTCTTTCCTCGAGAGAATTGCAGGGAATTTTTAAGCACTCTCGGAGGTGTCTCGGAGAATCCAGGACTGAGTTATCATTACACTGCCTCAGGCTGTGCCTTTGGACTTCTGAGCTCTCTATGAAGCTCCAGGGCCGAAAGAAACCTGCAGAATGTGCTAGCCAATTCCTCTGAGATGTCTTCACCCCGTCTATAACAGCACAAATCATGTTACCATGCAGCCAGGACTATGTATCATCTCTATTCTGCAGTGTGTATCTGTAAAGGAGGCAGCATGTGGAAAGTCGGCAGATCAACAAGACCACATGAGAAACTCTAGCTGTTTTCACATGTGCAAAACATTCACCCCAAAGCTCAAGCTCCAGATGCTGAATCTTAGGTTTGATGCTTTCAGCTTCTGCAGCCTTGTGGCACGTGGACAAACATGGGCTGAGATGCACACAGCTGGGAAGCTGAGAACCTTCTCCCCTGTTCAGTCTCCTGTGTATCAACCAAGATGGCAGCCATCACACACGTGTAGGGTCATCTAGGATTTGAACTACTAGGGGGTTTCAGATGCATGAGTTTCCTTTGATCGGAGGGAGTACATAACGCACTGGTGAGTGTTATGTGTCACAGGTGCTCTCTGCGCCTGATCTGATCCATAGAGGATGCTGTGCTTTATGGAGAAGTGTGTTGGAATTGCAAGATCTCTTTAGGGTCAAAGTGGGTTTCCTGGTCCTGCTTGCAGCTAAAAGACGTTGTAGCAGAGTCTGGTCAGAGTCAGTCTGGCGAGAAGTCAGTTTAAAGGTACGTGGGGTGAATTGTGCCTCGCAGCCCTAGGGAGCAGCCTGTTTCCTCGCTCTCTTTTCAGGTTCTTGCCTGCTATCATTCTGAATTTTAAGAAATAAAGCAGTGTTATGTTGCAACCTTCCAGCACGAGTGTTTGTTTTGATTGACTGTCTCTGTGTGTATGCTGTGAACATAACAGATACTAGCTTCTTAATGAGGGCTTGCTTTTTAGTTCAAGTTGCAGTGGCTCATGTTTTTAGCTCTGGAGGTCCCCCAGTTCAATCCCCACTGTGTCACTTACCTTATAACTAGCTCAAGTTAACATCCGTTTTGTTACAACTAGTGCCACTTTTCTAACGCAAACAAGACCTCAGGCTGATGATGAAGCAGGAACACATACAATGCAACACACAGCGTCCATAAATGCCACAGTCAGAGGCAGATCAGCCACCTTCCACTAAGTGCTCTGTAACTGCCATTTGCTCCAGCTGCTGGCAACCAGGTTGCATTTGGTCGGCCATTTTGCTAGCCCATTTCATTGATGTGCTACTCACTACCTGATTACCCTTGCCCATCTACTCTGCTCTGCGGGCTTCTGCAAGGGATTTTGTTTATGGGGTGGGGGGAGTTAAACTGAATAGTGTTTACTACTTACTCCATGCAGGCTCAAATTAATCACCAGGGCTTCATCTTTTTTGCAAAGCAACAACCCAAACTTCTGGAAGCAGGAAGGAAGAGGCTTTCTCTCTTGAGATTTCCCACTTAACAGATTATTGTAGAAAACAACCGTGAAGATGCTTGTTTTCATTTTACCACGTCTACCCCAATTCCTACAGCTTCTGAAGTACGTGGCTAACACGTTACTCTGTGGACTTACTCTTTGCACGTCTGATGGCCTCCATGGAAATCATTTATCTGCAAAGGAAACAGTAAAATGTATTTAAATCGCATGCCACAGATTTGTTACGAAATATAGGAACAGAGATCGGTATTATCTGCTGGCAATTGACTTCCAATTTAATTGCAAAATTTGCTGTTTCAATGGAGTACTAGTTTTGCGTCACCATTGTCCCTTGCTAGTGCGGCTTAATGTTAAATATTGTTATGAGCTGGGTTGAAACCTCATTCCCACTGTCGTAAGAGACTGTTAAGGACTAATAGGATATGTCTACTCACCAATTAAGCAGCTGCATCTGGCCCATGTCAGCTGATCCCGTCTCCCAGGGCTCAGGCTGCCGGGCTGTTTAAATGCAGTGGAGTCCCAGAGGTTGAACATCTACACCACAATTAAATAACCCGGAAACTCGAGACCAAGCCAGCTGACATGGAGCAGCAGCGAGTGTTTATTGCAGTGTAGACATATCCATAGAGTGAACCCAGAAACTAGCCCCAGGTGGGTATTGTGACTGGTGGCAGGGTGAAGGTGAGACCAGTGGATGCGTGTGTGTGTGTGAGAGAGAGAAACCGAGGACAGAGGAGAATGCAGAGAGAGGCAATGAAGCCAAGCAGTCAGCTGGGAAATGCTAGGGGGAGAGCTTCCGGGTCTGTTGGCTAAAACGGCCGAGGGCTGTAAGCTAAGAAACTGCTCCATCTATTCTTGGCTCCTCCTGCATTCGGGACGCAGGACCTTGTACATTCCTTGAGATCGACAAGATGGCATCAAAGAAAATACCTGACTCCATCCATTTCTACTTCCACCTGGAGCGTCCCCCGAAATTTGACTAGCTGCTCAGGTTGAAAAGGGACAACAGCGTACATGGCCAGTATCACAAGCCGGCTGCCCTTTTACGGGGAGTTTAACTTGGCCGGGCCTGTGAAGTAGCAGTTAACCCTGATCTGATCCTGATCTGGACTCAGTTACAATTAGTCAGGGGCGGCTCTAGGCATTTTGCCGCCCCAAGCACGGCAGGCAGGCTGCCTTCGGCGGCTTGCCTGCGGAGGGCCCACTGGTCCCGTGGCTTCGGCGGACCTCCCACAGGCGTGCCTGCAGGAGGTCTGCCGAAGCTGCGGGACCAGCGGACCCTCCGCAGGCAAGCCACCGAAGGCAACCTGCCTGCCACCCTCGCGGCAATCGGCAGAGCGCCCCCCGCTGCTTGCCGCCCCAGGCACGCTCTTGGCATGCTGGTGCCTGGAGCCGCCCCTGCAATTAGTGATCATAGTTGTGAAAGGGTCAGGGAGGACTACAGAGAGAGGGGAGCACTCAGTGAAGGGGAAGACCTGGGGCAGAGGCAGAAGGGGAGTGTCCTCTTTCGGGAAAGGGCCTGATGGAGGCAGGCTGGAGAGAACCATAGGGAACTGTTAAGACTGAATCCCACTCTGTCACTATGGCTACCGGCTAATCAAACAACATGCCCAATCTTTTAGGACACCAAAACTCCAATCCTGTTCTTAAAAAAGGTAAATTTTATTAAAAACAAAAAGGAAGAAAATACATCTGGAACTTTGGCTTTTGCTAGATTTTAAAAGAGCAATTCCAAAAATCAAACACCCCAAATAGCTTTCTTGGGGGTTCAGCTTAAAGGTTACAAGCAAACAAAAGCATCTGGGGTTAGCACAGAGAAGTCCACAAGCCAATTAGAAATAAAAGAAATAACCCTGATTGCGTCTAGCTAAACATTCTGATCTACTTACACACTGGAGTTCAGATAAGGAGTTCTAGGCATGATTTGATCTTTATTATCATACCTGGCTTAGCTGCTTATAGCATGGCTGCTCTGACTCTGCAGCCCAAAGAACAACAGACAAAGGGAAAGTTTCTTTCTCGATTTTAAAAAAGTTCTACCTCCCCATTGGCTCTTTTGGTCAGGTGCCCACTTTTTTTTTCTTACCTGGGGGGACTTTTTAACTCTTTACAGGTAAAGCAAGTAAAGAACAGCTACCAAGAGGGATTTTACAGCTAAGTGGCTGGCTGGGTGTCCATCAAAGAGAGCTGTCCCCCTACTTTATTCATCACAGGAACAGGTTAGGGTCCTGTGGGAAGCCTTGAGATAAGGTCTATAAGAAACAGGGAGATCTCTGGGAGAAGCTGCTGGAGTCCCCGGGGAGGGGAAGCAGTGTGGAAACCTGCTAGGAAGAAGAGTGTCCAGGGAAAAATCCCTGGGAGGCAGCTCTCAGGGAAATGAGCAAAGAAGGAGCTCTGCAGTCCATGGGAGTAGGGCTGATGGAGCCCAAGATGAGCAAAAGGATCTTTTGTTTGGATGTTGGTGCGGATTCTTTAGCTGTCCTTCTGTTACCCCGGAAAGAGGACTGTCATAGGATTCACCCCCACTCTGAACTTTAGGGTGCAGATGTGGGGACCTGCATGAGAACCCCTAAGCTTAACTTGTTTTGCTGTGTCAACAAAAAGCTGCATCTTTTCTTTCATTAAGCAATCATAGAATCATAGAATATCAGGGTTGGAGGGGACCTCAGGAGATCATCGAGTCCAACCCCTTGCTCAAAGCAGGACCAATCCCCAACTATGTGTTGGCCTAAGCAGAACAATGTCATCATCCAAAACATGGTAATCCAATTTGTCCATTGTAGTGAGTCGGGGCCAGGGCTTATTGAACTGCTGTTGCCCTGCCCTGCACCAGAGGGCCTGGGCCTTTGAGCTGCTGTTGGCCGGTCCCTGCACCAGAGGGCCCGGCGATCTAACGTTGTTCCCCGTGACTCCTAATAGCTAGCAGGCGAACAGAAGTGAGTCGGTGTGGCTCCCCTCCTGCCCGCTGGAGGGTCGAGCCCCGAGTGAGAAAGGGCTAGAAGAGGGGCCAACGACTGCCAAGTCGGCCCCAATACCCAAATGGAGATGGAGCGCATAGTCCAGCTGATCGTGGAAAGTCAGGAGCGGCAGCTGGCCGCCCAGCTGCAGCATCAGCAGCAGCAGCTGCACACAGCCCAGCTGGAACAGCAGCAGCAGTTGCTGCAACAGCTGGGGGCCCAGCTGCAACAGCTGCTAGTCGCTCACCTTCGTCCCGCGGAGGGACCCGCCGGCGAGGGGTCAGGACCACCCCGGATGGCGGCCCCCCTCCGCTTAACCAAGATGGGCCCGGACGATGACCCCGAGGCCTTTCTAGTAACCTTCGAGCGGGTGGCCCTGGTCGCCGGCTGGGCCCGGGACCAGTGGGCCACGCTACTCGCCCCCTATTTAACCGGGGCGGCGCAGACGGCGTACCGAGGACTCCCTACGGAGGACGCCCGACATTATGATCGAGTAAAGGCCGCCATACTAGACGCGCTAGACGTCAGCCCGGAGACATACCGGCAGAGGTTCCGAAGCCAGGTGTACCCCACCGGAGCTCGGCCCCGCGTGGTCGCCCAGACGCTAAAAGAGAACTGCCGGCGGTGGCTTCAACCGGGCGAGCGGACGGCGGAGGAAGTTACGGAACAGGTCGTCCTCGAACAATTCGTTCACACCCTGCCGTCCCGGGGCAGGGCATGGGTCCTTCGTCACCGGCCCACGACTCTGGCCGAGGCCGTAAGCAGGATGGAGGATTTCCTAGCTGCTGAAACGGCGGTAGGACCCCCCTGCCACCCTCCTGGGGTCAGGACAGACACCCCACGGGGGGGATTGTCCAGGGATGGACTGTAGCTTCGGCCAGGTCTGGGCAGGACACAACCGAGCGCGACTGCCCCAGAACCCCAAGCTAACCGTCCCGGTGGTTGTCGGCCACCAGTCCGCTCGGGCCCTAATTGACTCCGGCTGTGGCCAGACCCTAGTGCGCCAGGACTTGGGTCCCCCGGCCGACTCCCGCTTAGGAACAATCCAGCTACAATGCATACATGGGGATGTCAAGCCCTATCCTAGTGCCAGAGTCTCGTTGACGGTTGAAGGGGTCACTTGGGATCTGGTAGTCGGCCTGGCGCAGGGCCTGGCCTACCCTGTCATCCTGGGGCGGGACTGGCCCGCCTTCGAGAAACTCTTGCGGGTCAAGCCGGTCTTCGAAGCAGACACCCCGGAACACTTGTCTGAAGACCCGGCGGACACCATAGGGGAAGGGCCGGGACCCCCCCGAGAGGAGGAACCACACCGGGAACCCCCGGAGGGGCCCCGGTTTGACAGTGACTTCTGCCAGGACCAGAGGACGGACCCTACCCTCCGCGCCTATTACGAGCAACTTGCGGCCATAGATGGGTCCGTGATTGAACCCCAGCGAGCTACTCAGTGGCCCCACTTTGAGTTGCGTCGGGACCGCCTGTACCGGATGGACCGGGACCCGCGGACCCGGGAGCCCCGGACTCAGCTACTGGTTCCCCAGTGCCATCGACGGGCCGTGCTGAAGCTGGCTCACGACGTCCCGGCCGCCGGACACCTGGGGCAAGAGAAGACCCTAGCCCGGGTTCTGGGGCGGTTTTTCTGGCCGGGATCCACCAGGATATAAAGCAGTACTGCCGGTCCTGCCCAGAATGCCAGCTAGCGGCACCTCCAGGAGTACCCCGGGCACCCTTGGTTCCCATGCCCCTCATGGAGATACCCTTTGAGAGGGTCGCCATGGATCTCGTGGGTCCGCTCCCCAAAACAACGACCGGGTTTCAGCATGTTCTCGTCCTTGTGGACTACGCCACCCGGTTTCCAGAAGCCATCCCCTTGAGGAGTATTACGGCCCGGACCATAGCCGGGGAACTGATGAAGATTTTCGCCCGGGTGGGACTTCCCCGGGAGATACTGACGGACCAAGGGACCAGCTTCACCTCTCGGCTGCTCCAACAGGTGTGTGGCATCTTAGGGGTCAAGCAACTCCGCACGACCGTCTATCACCCTCAAACGGACGGACTAGTGGAGCGCTTCAATAGAACCCTTAAAAGCATGTTGCGCAAGTTCCCTCCCGAGGAGCTCCGGCATTGGGATCAGTTCCTGCCTGCCCTGCTGTTAGCGATCCGGGAGGTTCCCCAGGCATCGACACAGTTCTCACCCTTTGAGCTTCTCTACGGTCGCCGCCCCCGGGGACTCCTAGACCTGCTGCGGGAAGCCTGGGAACAGACGACCTCCCCGACCCAAAGTCTTTTAGACTATGTCATCCAGTTACAGGGATACCTTACCCAGGCAGGAACCCTAGCCAGAGAAAATCTGAGGGCGGCCCAGCGCCGACAGGAGCGGACCTACAACCAAGGAGCCCAGGTCCGCGAATTTTCGCCGGGGGACCGCGTCTTGCTGCTCCTGCCGTCCAGTGAGTCTAAACTACTGGCCCGCTGGCAGGGGCCGTATGAGGTGGTTAAGAAGACCGGACCCGTAACCTATGAGGTTCGTCAGCCGGGCAAGCGCAAGGCGACCCAACGATATCATGTCAACCTGTTAAAGCCCTGGCCCCGAACCGGAGCTAGGGCCTAGCGTCCGGCCCGAGGAACACCTCACACCAGCGCTGGGCGAATCATTGACGGACGAGCAGCGGAAGCAGGCTAATTGTCTCCTGAGAGCATTTCAGAGGACCTTCACCGCTGTCCCAGGGCAGACCAATCTGGTGTGCCATTCGATCCAGACGGAGCCCGGGAAGGTGATCCGTGAAACGAACCGGCCCCTACCCTATCGAATGCGAAACGACGTCGAAGAGGAGGTCCAGGCGATGCTAGCTTTGGGGGTCGTGGAACCATCCCAGAGCGAGTGGCGCAGCCCCGTGGTGCTCGTACCCAAGCCAGATGGCTCCAGACGGTTTTGTATTGACTTTCGGAGAGTTAACGCCATCTCACGCTTCGACGCGTACCCGATGCCCCGGGTAGACGAGTTACTAAATCGGCTCGGCGAAGCTCGATACATTACAACCCTCGACCTCAGTAAGGGGTATTGGCAGATCCCCCTCGACCAGGCCTCGAAGGAAAAGACCGCCTTTGCCACCCCCTCGGGGCTCTATCAATTTACCCGGATGCCCTTCGGTCTTCATGGGGCACCGGCGACCTTCCAGAGGCTGATGGACCGCCTGTTACAGACCCATCACGAATACGCCGCCGCCTACCTGGACGACGTGGTCGTCTATAGTCGTCGGTGGGAGGAGCACTTGCCCCGGGTCGCGGCAGTCCTAAGGTCACTCAGGCAAGCGGGGTTGACCGCTAACCCCAAGAAGTGTCGCATCGCTTGGCAGGAGACGAATTATCTGGGCTACACGGTCGGAGGGGGCCGAGTGCGGCCTCTCGTGGGGAAGGTACAGGCCCTACTGGACTGCCCAACACCAACGACCCCTGCTCCAGAGGGCCAGGGCTTATTGAACTGCTGTCGCTCTGCCCTGCTCCAGAGGGCCAGGGCTTATTGAACTGCTATTGCCCGCCCTGCTCCAGAGGGCCAGGGCTTATTGAACTGCTGTCGCTCTGCCCTGCTCCTGAGGGTCAGGGCTTATTGAACTGCTATTGCCCGCCCTGCTCCAGAGGGCCAGGGCTTATTGAACTGCTGTTGCCCTGCCCTGCTCCAGAGGGCCAGGGCTTATTGAACTGCTGTTGCCCAGCCCTGCTCCAGAGGGCCAGGGCTTATTGAACTGCTATTGCCCGCCCTGCTCCAGAGGGCCAGGGCCTATTGAACCGCTGTTGCCCTGCCCTGCTCCAGAGGGCCAGGGCCTACCTGAACTAGCTCCAAAGGGCCAGGTATTGCTGCACCAGAGGGCCTGGGCCTATTTGAGCTGCTGTTGGCCGGTCCCTGCACCAGAGGGCCCGGCGATCTAACGTTGTTCCCCGTGACTCCTAATAGCTAGCAGGCGAACAGAAGTGAGTCGGTGTGGCTCCCCTCCTGCCCGCTGGAGGGTCGAGCCCCGACCGACCGATTACATCCATAAAATTGCTTGGTTGCCTTTTGAGGTTCTTTTCCTTAAAACGTAGTCAATGACCAGTGCAAACAAGAGTGAGGACATAATATACCCTCGCCCTACTCAAGCTGTTACTGCAAACCATTGGTTAATGTCACTAGCTCTGCCTGCACATTCAGCTTTATCATATAGATCCCTGGTTATTCTAGTTCTTTTTGTTGGTATTCCATAGTATGGCATAATTTTCCAAAGACCATCTCTATGTCCATTGTCAAAAGCCTTCTGAAAAGCTGTAAACTTTACCCCAAGAGGTGCTTGCTATGCCACACTTTGTTCTATAATATGTTTGAGAACAACATATGGTCTGCACATGATCTCAGTGGTCTAAAACTTGCTTCTTCCTCTCTGAGTTGGAGATAGGGTTGCCAACTTGGTAATATTTAAAAACCGGACACTCCAGCAGCAGTGCGCGCCCCTACCCCACATCTTCCCCCACGCCCATCCACTCCTCTTCTCCCCTCCTCCCTGTCGCTCGCTACTTTTCCCCTCCAACCCTCTCCGCCCCCTTCCCAGCCCAGGGCTGGGAGCTGCAGCTGCCTGACACAGGTAGGAGGAGGCTCCGGCTGAGTAGAGACTGGCGCAAGTGAAGACCCAGTGCCTCCCTGCCTTCCCCACCTGCAGTAACTGGACATTGGCTGTCCGGTCGATAGATCTGACCAGACACTGTCAGGTCCCCTTTTCGACCAGACTTTCCGGTCAAAAACTGGGCACCTGGCCACCCTAACTGGAGATCTTTTCATTTCTTCATACTTTCTAGGATGATGTTGCAGATGCTTTTCCTAGGCCTGGACAGAAATGGGATTCCAATCCCGTTATTGCAATTGGTAAATCACGCTTCTCTGGCAATTTTACTATAAGGCCTCTCTTCCACTGGGTTGGGATCTTAACTCCATGTTCTAGTCAAAAACCCAAGGAAAGTCTGGAGGGCTGTTTCCTCACTTGCTCTAAACATCCCCCTAGTCATGTTATCCTCTCCAGCTGCTTCCCCATTTTTAAGTTGACTGACAGCTGTTTTGACTTTTTCCATTGTAATATCTCCTCAATCAATATCGAGATCGGGTGCTACACAATCATCTGCATGGGGGGGGGGAATGTCACCCCCTTGGTTGTATTCTGTGCAAACCGAAATGAAGTGATAACTAGAGAAGAAATGAATATTTCCCCTCTCCCCGCACCCATCCTTCTGGGAGATACTGACCTCGGCTGTAGCTGCATGACAACAAGCATCACTCCAGGCTACGTCTGTCTTTACTTGAATATAACAGCCACTGTGTAATGTGCTATCGCCAAGGGGGCAGAGAGGGGCTGATTTCCCAGGCTGTATGTTAGCAAACCTGTCATCTCAGTTCAGAGATCGTTGGTAAGGGACTGAATCTAGCATGAGCAATTGCTGCCATATTGGGGGCAAACTGAGCAGCAGAGGGACTGGAAGACTCAAGGAATTATTCAGGCTGTATTAGCAGAACGCAGCCCTCCCCGTCTGTGTTGTTGCACCACAACTGCAGTTTCAGCTCAGGCGTGGCAGTGAATGAGTTTCTCAGGCTGTTGAGTGGCTGACGTGATGTGAGCTGATACCGCCGTCTCATTCCCGGAGATTCAGAAGCACGGAAAGGTCTCTTCGGGACACTCAGAAAAGCCACAGAACCAAACCGAATTCCGAAGACAATCCAAGATGGAGGCTGTAAGGGGACATGTAGGGAGGCGGTGTGGCTCCCCGCCGCCCCGGAGCAGGACAAGCCCATCCGGAGGCCGGAGTGGGCGGAGCTCGGGAGCTCAGAGGGTCAGGCAGTGACTGAGCTCAGAGCTCAGTAGGGCCCCAGTCGCCAGGGAGGCCAGCAGGGCCGGCTTTATGACCCACAGGGCCCGATTAGAATACTTGGTGGGGGGCGTCTGCTCCGGGTTTTCTGCAGCACCGAAGGACCCCCCCACTGCCGAAATGCCGCCGAAGACCCCTGGAGCGGGGCCCCCTTAGGCGTGGGTGTGGGACCCTCTTCGGCGCGGGGCCCGATTCCGGGGAATCAGGTGAATCGGCTTAAAGCCGGCCCTGGAGGCCAGACACCTCCAGCCTAGCCCACGACTGAGAAACCCCTGTGGCCCAAGGTGCAGGCCAGGACTGGCCTGACTTGCCCTGCGCCTGCTACCCAGAGGAGCTGCCGGGCCAGCCGCTGGATCACTACCCCGAGAAGCCCATGGTGCTGGACCCCCCGGAGGACACCACTGTGACTCAGGTACCACAAGAGCGGGAGTCCGGAAGTAGCCCGGGGGCAGCCGACCCCCGTCTGGCTGCAGCCCTGCCAGAGCCCATGTCAGTGTTTCGCGGCCAGGATCCCCACTGACGCGGCAGCGCGTCTTGTGCCGCTGCTAGGGCCCCGGGCTGGGACGCCGTGGAGTGGGTGGGCCTGCGCCCCCCCCTGCCACCCACCCCGCGGGTGGCCGGCTCCCCCTCTCCCAGGCCTTGGAGGCTTGGGCCTGCTGTCACTGCTCAGCCCTGCCTGAGCCCCTGACTCCGTATCGCCCCACCCTGACCCAGGCCCTGGGCTTACGGTGCTTATTCCAGTTACCACCAGGGCCGCCAGGAAAGACTCCCATGGCTGGACTAATTCCCTAAACCTCAGCGTTGTGCAGTGAGCCGGTGTGGCTCCTGTTTGTTTTGTGTGCATTTGCCTGCAGCCTGGCCAACTCTCACTATTTAATCATGGCTCTTGTGATATTTCGGAGATTTTCTTAAAGCCTGATTCCATGAGTATCTCAGCTTGCATTTATTTTCTTAAAGTACGTTTCTAGTCATTGTGGTTGCAATGAAAAGCTTAAAAGTGTGAGCCCGAGTGTGACCTATGTAGGATTGTAGTCCTGGCCTGACATAAGTACACCTCTACCTCAATATAATGCGAGCCGATATAACCCGAATTCGGATATAACGCGGTAAAGCAGCACTCCGGGGGGGACAGGGCTGCACACCCTGGTGGATCAAAGCAAGTTCGATATAACGCAGTTTCACCTATAATGCAGTAAGATTTTTTTGGCTCCCAAGGACAGTGTTATATCAGGGTAGAGGTGTAATTAAAAATGGGTGAGGCCTAATTTCTTGGAGGACAGAAGTAGGGAGGTAAATTAATTAGCAGGCTAAAAATGAAATATTTGTGCTAGCTTAGATAAGTAAATGGGTCAGTAAGCCAGGAGACAAAATGGCTGAGCTAGCCAAAAGAAGAGGGAGAACACCCAGGGAACCGTTTACTACGAACAATGAACAAAATCAGTCAAGAATGTAAAAACGAGGTACAGAGTAAGTCAAGCATGGACTGTGTGAACAAAGCATGCTGTAGAAAGGTTGGTTCTTACAAAGTAACCAAGCCAGTCCAAAACCACGTAATGTTATGTGTAGTAAATGAAATGTACTGTGTAAATGTATATGAAGGAAGAAGTTTGGTGTGTAATGTTGGATGTGTAGTATGTCCTATACTGATGCCCTGCTGCGTGAGTCTGGCAACTCAGCATAGCTTTGCTGTATGCAAATTCCTGAGTAACGAGATTGGAGACAAACCGAGTTCTTGGTAAAGCAAGTATATGAGGTGTCAGCAGAACCCCCACAACCTAAAGACACAAAACCTTGAAAGCAAACACAAAAGTACCTGTTTTTAGGTACTGATTTTTAGGCCAATCTCATGAACTTTGGGGGCCTGATACATGATTTTTTAACACCTTGTGTTGGCGATGTTAGCCTTTACTCTTGAGACTTGAACTTCGGCAGAAGAGACCAGGTTCCAATAAACTCAGAACTGACCCTAAGCTGCACCGAAATGTTCAAACTGAGCCCCAAAGTGAAACATTTCTGAAATTCAAAACTTCCCAGTCATTCAGCTTTATTTTTCATTGCTTCTTATACATTGTGCCTCTGCACTTCCTGGTTCTGATTGGAAGCAAAGGGCAGAAATATTTATTAACGGTTATTAACAATAACTTCCATGATTTCTTACATGGAAATGGTGCTTTATAAACACAGCATAAAGTGCATTCAAAAGAATTCATATAAGCTTCAGGTAGGCTTAGGGAGGAATGATAGCCTAGTGGTTAAACCCCTGCCCTAGGTCTTGAGACCTGAGCTCAATTGTCTTCTCTGCCACAGACTTACAGTGTGACCTTGGGCAAGTCACTTAGCCTTTGTGCCTCAGTTCCCCATCTGTGTAATGGGGATCATAGCACTGCCCTATCTCACAGGGCGGTTGTGAGGATAAATATATTAGAGATTACGAGGTGCCCAGATACTACAGTAATTGCGGCCATATTATTACCTTAGATCTTTGGATGCTTATTCAGGCTGGTCGCTGCATCTTTGGAGTGTCTGTGGGTAGCACCTAGCTCACTGTGGACACTGGTAATGGCAAATGCTACAAGAATCATAACACTGAATAAACAGCAGCACCGAGGAGGTGCTGAATGGAGATATTGCTGGACAGGCTACAATGCTAGCGTATGGACCTGGAAGCAGAGACAGCAGGGTGCTTTGTTTTGAATGCAAACTAATGGTCCTAAAAGCCCTTGCGCCATCTCTGTTCATTCATGGGTAAAATTAGGGGACTGATACTTTCCAGCCTCCTAATACATGGGGATGAGACCTTGTTTGATAGTAAGGGCTGTGCAGTGCACAGAATTATTAAGACTGGTAAATCAAAGAGGTAAAACTAAACTCCCGGTAACCTCCTGGCTCCCAGCTCAGCACACTTTCCCCTACACCGGAGGGAGTCAAAACTCGGGGACCCGGCGCATGCTTAGTGCGGATGGAATGTTCCGCTATTTTAGCAGAAAGTCTTTAACAAGCTCTACTGACTGTCTCTCGTTATATGTTTGTGCTGCACCAAGCAGAATGGGACCCCAATCTCACATAGGCCACTAGTTGCCACTATAAATATTATTACCCCGAGAATGGTAAAAAGTGCATTGGCAATTCAGTCACCCGGAACTTGGTTTGATATCTCTTCTGATCTGGATCAATATGGATATGGACCAGGGGATACGATGCTGTGCTGTCTCCCAGGTGTGTAACTTTTTTCTTCTCCTGGATGGAAGGAAGAGAGACGGAAACTATCCTGTGACAGGAAAACACCGCGAAGTTGAAGATGACGCTGTGTGTGAGACTGACCATAGCACACACTCAGAGGAGGGTCAAAGGTCTCGGAAATCCCTCTCCCCTTTCCCTTCTCCCCAGCTGTGCACTCATCTGCCTGGGTACCCTGGCTTTTGAGGAATTGCTGGTTCGTTCTACTTGGAACCTATTTAAAGGCCGGTTCAGCTTAGCGCAAAGGGACATAGAACATGTCGACGTCTACACTGTGGGACGGCGATGTAAATTCCAGCTCCGTGTCGGGGCCAGACAGCTGGGACCAGGTGCTGGCCTGCTCCCCCGCTAACTTCGCTGCCAGGACACCAATGAGCTGGTTAGCAGCTCTGCTGATAAGCCTGGCCCCGCAGCAGATCAGTGGCTGCTCAGTGAGAACCGTGTCCACAGCTGTGCTTGCCCTTATTCCATTCTGCTTCCAGTCCCTGCTCCTGCTCTTCTCCAGCCCTCTGGCTTCTGGCTTGGAGCCCCAGCCCTGCCTCTGGCTTACGGCTCTGTTGTACCCCCTAGCTCAGCATTCAGCTTCTGTCCCTCCAGTACTGACCCTGGGCTCATTCCTGGACTCTGCCCAGCCTGCACCCCGCTCTCACAGGTAGGCTGAACTCCTGTTTCATCCACTAGGCCTCAGCACCCATGCAGGGCTGCCCAGAGGTGGGGGGCAATTTGCCCCAGGCCCCTCAGGGGCCCCCACAAGAGTTTTTTGGGGGCTCTGGAGCAGGGTCTTTCACTTGCTCTGGGGGCCCCAGAAAACTCTCGTGGGTCCCGGGTCCCCAGAGCTTCTTCTGCTCTGGGTCTTCAACGGCAGGGGGTCCTTCCGCTCCGGGACCTGCCGCCGAAGTGCCCCGAAGACCCACGGCGGGGGGTCCTTCCACTGCGGGACCTGCCGCCAAAGTGCCAGATCTTTGGCGGCAATTCGGCGGCGGGAAAACCCCAGGCCCCCTGAAACCTCTGGGCGGCCCTGCACCCATGGCCCAGTCAGCTACACTTGGATAGACACACGACTGCTAGCTGTGATCATTATGTATGTAGCCGTGGCAGCGCAAGTGGTGAGAGGGGCAGGTGCCCCAAATACAAGCCCATCTGAGAACCTAAGTACACAGGTGGGGTGGCTCGGTCTTTGCGCCGCCACAGCTACAGTTCTACTTTTAGTGTGCTAGCTTCCAGCTCCAGCCTAGAGATCCCTTCGAAAGGCACAGAGGGTGGCATGTAATTTTTTCACCGGCTATCCATTTCCCAACGTGTTGTCTTTCCGCATATTAAGTAAAGGAGGATGAAAGCTGCTTCTTGGACCGAGGCAGGACTGAAAGCAGGCTCACCTCTAATGGAGCATCGTCTAGACTGCAGAAGGGAACAGACGGTTCTTTTATCATATTGCAGGAATACATTTTACATAATGATTTTAAGGTTATTTACAGTCTTCTTTTTCTCAAATAGACAAAGTAATGTGAAACCCCTTATTATTAATAATGAAAAAATGTGGGTAGTCAAAATGTGATTATTATGGATAGTGTATGGGGGTTGGGGGTTTTCTCTCTACAGATTCATGACTGGGCCTTTTATTATGTTTGCGAATGTGTAAGTGATTTGTGTGTGTGATTATGGGTGTGTGTTTGTATGCAGCAATGATCTTTGCTAAAGAGAAGCAATGGATTCCTGGGATACCGCACCTCAGAAAGGCAAGACGCAGCACTCTGGCTGGAGGCGGCAAATGGATTCAATTCTCTTTGTGCTGAATAGAAACAAGAGTCTTTATCCTGTACATAGAACACATAAAGGGAAGGCAATTTGCTTTCTTGGCTAGAATGAGTTGTGTTATTCTGAGATGTTACTGCTTGAAAGCCTCACCATTCAACTGTAGAATTAGTTGTAATTAAATTAGGGCTGTCAATTAATCACAGTTAACTCACACAATTAACTCAAAAAAAGTAACCACAATTTTAATCGCTCTGTTAAACAATAGAATACCAACTGAAATTTAGTCAATATTTTGGATACTTTTCTACATTTTCAAATATACTTATTTCAATTACAACACAGAATACAAAGTGCACAGTGCTTAATTTATATTATTTTTATTACAAATATTTGCACTGTAAAAATGATACAAGAAATCGTATTTTTCAATTCACCTCATACAAGTACCATAGTGTAAACTCTTTATCGTGTCAGCACAACTTACAAATGTAGATTTTTTTGTGTTACATAACTGCACTCAAAAACAAAATAATGTAAAACTTCAGAGCCTACAAGTCCACTCAGTCCTAGTTCTTGTGCAGCCAATCGCTAAGAGAAACAAGTTTATTTACATTTATGGGAGTTAATGCTGCCCACTTCTTATTTACGTCACCTGAAAGTGAGAATAGGCATTCACATGGGACTTTTGTAGCTGGCGTTGCAAGGTATTTACGTGCCAGATATGCTAAACATTTGCATGCCCTTACATGGTTTGGCCACCATGACATGTTTCCACGCTGATGACACTCGTTAAAAAAATAATGAGTTAATTAAATTTGTGACTGAACTACTTGAGGGAGAATTGTATGTCTCCTGCTCTGTGTTTTACCCACATTCTGCCATAAATTTCATGTGATAGCTGTCTTGGGTGATGGCCCAGCATCTTGTTCATTTTAAGAACACTTTCGCTGCAGATTTGACAAAATGCAAAGAAGGCACCAATGTGAGATTTCTAAAGATAGGAACAGCACTCAACCCAAGGTTTAAGAATCTGAAGTGCCTTCCACAATCTGAGAGGGATGAAGTGTGGAACATGCTTTCAGAAGTCTTAAAAGAGCAACACTCCGATGAGAAAACTACAGTACTTGAACCACCAAAAAAGAAAATCAACCTTCTGCTGGTGGCATCTGACTCAGATGATGAAGATGAACATGCATTGGTCTGCACTGCTTTGGATCATTATCGAGCAGAACCTGTCATCAGCATGGATGCATGTACTCTGGAATGGTGGTTGAAGCATGAAGGGACATATGAAACTTTGGCGCATCTGGCACATAAATATTTTGCAATGCCGGCTACAACAGTGCCATGCGAGTTCCTTTTCTCACTTTCAGGTGACATTGTAAATAAGAAGTGGGCAGCATTATCTCCTGCAAATGTAAACAAACTTGTTTGTCTGAGCAATTGCCTGAACAAGAAGTAGGACTGAGTGGACTTGTAGGCTCTAAAATTTTACATTGTTTCATTTTTGAATGCAGTTATTTTTTGTACATAAACTCTACATGTGTAAGTTCAACTTTCATGATAAAGAGATTACACTATATTATTTGTATTAAGTGAATTGAAAAATACTATTTCTTTTGTTTTGCCAGTGCAAATATTTATAATAAAAATAAAATATAAAATGAGCACTGTACACTTTGTATTCTGCATTGTAACTGAAATCAATATATTTGAAAATGTGGAAAACATCCAAAAATATTGATATAAATGGTATTCTATTATTAATCGTTATTTTTTTAATCACTTGACAGCCCTAAATTAAATCCATTATTGTTATGTTACACAGGCACTAAGAGGTAACACTCATTATCAGGGTTGTGCGGGGTGCTATACGTCATTTCAAAATGGAAAAAAAAAAGCTGGAAAATTCCCAGTGCTTACATGCTCATGTGGCATAGAGGTGTCACCAGTGAGGTTCTGGGGGCTGCATTGCTCAGAATTGGTAGGTAGGAGATAGGCTGGGTTGAGGACCCAATGAGGAGTTAATCAATGCAGAACATGCAAAGTGTTCAGCTGGCACAGACAGACTGCAAAGTCTTGATAGCAATAGTCTTCAACAACAGAGCAAACACTGCCACCAAGAATCCCAAGGCAGTCCACGTGCCGTGTTCCTCTTTGTGTCTGCAAACCACGAGGATGGAGACAAAGCCAAACAGGGTAGGGAGCAAAAGGGAACTGTTTTTAGTAGAGACCTTTCGGGTTGAGCTTCAGAACAGATGGAGAGATGTGGCATCACAGAAGAGAAGAAGTTGCCCTACAAGCAAGTGGCTCTACCCTGGACATGACAAAGGTTCAGGCTAAGAAGCTTCAACCAGTAATAGGGACAAGCAAGGGAAAGGGGTCACCGGAGAACAAGAAGAACTAAATAATCCTGACTGATGACCTTCATGATGAGGAAATAGCCTGGGACATCTGAGGCCCAGAGAAAGAAAACAGGGAAGCGTGCTACCTCCCAGGATTTCCTCTGGAGGATGCTGGGGGACTACTCGTGATTCTGTTCTCTTGGAGAACAAATCCCACCAGTGAAGGAAGGTGTGTTACAATTTAGAACCACTTCAGGGACTTGGGATAAGACGTTCAGGTGACCTCGTCCGCTGAGATCTTTCCAATGAATGAAGGAAGCAGATGAGTAACACAACCAATGTGCAAATAGCACCGAAGCAGAGGATTTGGGATTCCTGGGGCATTGGAATGCTTGGATGAGATGGTCTCTGCTTAAGCAGGTGGGGAAAGCAAAGTCCTAG
Source organism: Mauremys mutica (assembly GCF_020497125.1). Lineage (NCBI taxonomy): Eukaryota > Metazoa > Chordata > Testudines > Geoemydidae > Mauremys > Mauremys mutica. The sequence goes on from NC_059096.1 coordinate 11,114,996, forward strand.
GCTCATAAAGAGCAGGGGGTATGAGGCAGGAAGTGGGAATAGGGCATTTTTTTCTCTGGAATAGTCTAGCAATACAGAAAGTCAAATTTTTGGCCAAAAAAAAAACTCTCATCAAAAATGGGATTTCATGAAAGCAATTTTTTTCCACAGGGAAAATGTCATTTCCAATTTTTTTTTTACAACAAACTTTGAAAACAACAAAACAGAACAAGTTCTTTATGCTTCAGACTGAAATATCCACTCTTTCCTTCCCTTTCCCCTCCCCACCACTTTTCACAACTTCCCCCAAATTGCAAAAGCGACAGAGTAGCAAAAGGAAAAAGGAAATGCTGTAAATCTGCTGGTCAATTCCCTGACTCCTCTCCTATTTTCCCTACCCCTTTACTTTTATTGATTGATTGATTGGTATTACCATAGTGCCTCCTTAGGTGCCATAGTCCTGGACCAGGACTCCACTGTGCCTGGCGCTGTACATACACAGAACAAAGAGAGGGTCCCTGCCCTATATAATCTAATATGAGACGAGACAACAGATGAATGTGGAGTGATGGAGGAGCACAAGGAAACAATGAGACAATAATAGCCACTATGATGGGTGATGGTACCAGTGTACAGGGCCGGCTCTAGACCCCAGCGCGCCAAGCAGGCGCGTGGGGCGGCCCTTTCCCTGGGGGGCGGCATTTGGCTCCGGCTGAGCTCCCGCAGGCGTGCCTGCGGCAGGTCAACCGGAGCCCGGGAGGAGCGGACCTGCCGCAGGCATGACTGCGGCGGGTCCCCTCTTCTCGCGGCTCCGGTTGAGCTCCCGCAGGCATGCCTGCGGCAGGTCCGCTGGTCCCGGGCTCCGGTTGACCTGCCGCAGGCATGCCTGCGGAAGCTCAACCGGAGCCGCGGGAAGAGGGGACCGGGTAAGGGGCGGCGCTGCGCACGGCTGCTTGGGGCAGCCTATTTTCTAGAGCCGCCCCTGCCAGTGTACCAGTGGCCTAATTGTTGTCAAGGTGTTTTTTGTTGTTGTTGTTTTGTTTTGGCATCATGGCAAAGGAGAGTTTGAAGGAAGAATTTGAAAGAGGATAGTGAGGTACCTCTGCAGTTCAAAGAGCCCACCCCTCTCCCAACAGGCCTTCCCGAATCAACTGGTGTTTCTTGGAAGAAGACAATCGACAGATTGAACAAAATGCCTGTACTGCTGACGGGAGGGATGGCAGCTGGTGAATCAGGGTGTACATAGAAGAGGATGGATGGAGTCATGTAGTCTTTGAGATCTGGCGGATGGGTTCTGACTGTCTTTAAATAAGCAAGAGCAGAGGACTGTCTCATACCACACAGACAGCTGGCAGAGAACACTTACAAAGTGATTATCACTGTGTACTCTGGCTTGAAGATAGTTCAAAACAACTCTTTACCACTCACAATTCAAACACAATACACATGTCTAAGATCACAGTTTACTGGAGCATAAATAAACACTTTGTAACAGGAGCCACATATCCAGTGCAACACTGGTAATTATAGCATGCAAATTACCCCAACTACAGGTTGCAGTGAATGCATGTGCAGTGCTGAGTTAATCTGGAAACAATTCAGTCGTTAAAGCGAACTATAAGGTTCTCATTATGCAATTAGGACTTTAGTACAAGACATTAATCAGAGCTGCAATTAGTTGGGTTGCTGCTGCCCGGAGTTCACACGGGATTTAGTTAGGTGGTGACTTCACTGTTTGTGTAGCATTACCTGAGCGACCCTGAAAAACTTGGATAGGATCTTCTTGCTTCGGGCTTCCATGGGCTTAATTTGGTGTGACACAAACAAGACAGAAAAATTATTATTTTAGTTCATGGCAAAGTGGGAAACTGTCAACCACTTTCTTACATCTGAATATTTTTCTTTCTGCTGATCTCTGTTATTTGTCTCTGTGGGAAAGATTTTTATCTAGTGGTTAGAGATGAAGGCTGAAAATAATGGCACTCAGCTACTAGGGGGATGAATGCTGTATTAGTACCCAGAAAAAAGGTCGTTAGTCAGGAGTCTTTGGTTCAGTGGCTGACTTCACTAGTGGCTCTTTGCATAATCTTGAGCGGGTCCATTATTATTACTTCACAGTGGTACCTAGAAGGCCCATGGTGTTAGGTGCTGTGCAGCGCTCCCTTTGGCCTCCCCTGGTTCTTGTCTCGCAGAGAAAAAGCAGAAGACCAGAAGTCCGAAGTGCAGGCGATGCGATGTTTATTGGGGCTAATCAAGCAAGCATATCCATAGCTCTGTACGCCGGTAGCGCCTTTTTCCCTTCCTCCCCCACCTCCTCCTCCTTAGCAGGCTTCATTATCCCTGTAGTGCATATCCCTGGTCCCACCCCTTATAATTTATGGTTATGTTCCATTTTGGGGGATCTTAAGTCAGGAGGCTTTGGTAGCACCTCTTTGGTATCCCATGGGATGGGGCAGGGAGTAAGATTGTGTACAGGCCAAGACCAGGCTTTTCTCTGGCTTGTAGTGTGGCTTCTGCCGGTTGGACTAGATCCCTCCTGAGGTCCCTTCCAACCCTGATAGTCTATGATTCCCCTCACCATCGTCCCTTGCCCCTCCCAACTGGTTGCTTGACCTTGGATTGAGATAAGAATTGAGGCAGTCTTCAAGTGTACGCTCGTATATGACACTCCCACTCTGCCCAGCAACACTTTATCTCTGTCTCTTATCTCTTGCATCCGACGAAGTGGGGATTCACCCACGAAAGCTCATGCTGCAAAACGTCTGTTAGTCTATAAGGTGCCACAGGATTATTTGCTGCTTCTACAGATCCAGACTAACACGGCTCCCCCTCTGATACTCTCTTATCTCTGTTCACCCGTCTGCTTGTGGGCAGACGTAACACACAGTCTTTGTTCACACATATTATTGGGTTTTTTCTGGCAAAAAGCTGATTCATCGAAAAATTTCCAACCATCTGTACTCTGGAATTCTGTTGCAGAGCTGGGGACTGAATGCAGAGCTTCTGAGTCCCACTCTAGGCTTTTATCACATGACCAATTAACCAATTAGCCTAAAACCAACCCTCTTGCAGATATTCAATAGCAGGACTAGGCATCACTGCCATCCCTTGTACCCACAAATATCCCATGTGCCGGCCTCTACCCAGGGTGAATTTCACATGCTTTTCCTTCCAGGAAAATGGGTGCGTTAATATTTAGCAATCTCTCAGGGGCATGAGGCAGCTGTTCATTGCCATTTACAAAGTGGAGAAGGAAAAGGTTCTTGACACTGATGGTGCACTAGTTTAATGTGGGTGAGCCTGTCTCGGTCTGCCAGCTAGCTCCAGCAAGTTTAGAAGCCTGCATCTGTCAGCTGTTCTTTCAACTCCAGTGTGCTTTGGCTGCTGGTGGTGATGACCCTACCCTGGACCAATGGTGAGGCCTGCGGTATCAAGTTCTAGTCCTTGGTCTGCCCATCTGTGATATAGCCAGTGATGGTGGTGCCACTTAGGGGTCACGGTTGTGGTGAATAATAGGAAAGGAGCAGAGGGAGAGTGCTAGGCACTCTTGGGGGGAGGGATCGCTCAGTGGTTTGAGCATGGGCCTGCTAAACGCAGGGTTGTGGGTTCAATCCTTGAGGGAGCCATGTAGGGAACTGGGGTAAAAAATCTGTCTGGGGATTGGTCCTCCTTTAAGCAGGGGGTTGGACTAGATACCTCCTGAGGTCCCTTCCAACCCTGATATTCTAGGCAGAAAAACACCTTAAACAGAGATAAATTGAAAGGTTGGTTTTCCTCACAGGCTGTCACTTTCTCAGCAGATATAGTTTCACTTTGTGACACCAGGTCCCATCAAGGTTTCTGACCCACAGCTCTCAAGCACATGTTACAGAGCTGCATTTTCCCCCTCAACACCACCACCACCTTTAATCGCTTACAAACAGAGCTTGAAAACATGGGACTCCATGAAGATATAAATGCTGCAACATGGTGTACTTTAAGGCAAAAGACATATCTGGCTTCAAGACTAAGCTTGATAAGTTTATGGAGGGGATGGTATGATGGGGTAGCCTAATTCTGGCAACCGATTGATCTTTGATTATTAGCAGGTAAATATGCCCAGTGGTCTGAGATGGGATGTTAGATGGGATGGGATCTGAGTTACTACAGAGAATTCTTTCCTGGGTGCTGGCTGGTGAGTCTTGCCCACATGCTCAGGGTTTAACTGATCGCCATATTTGGGGTCGGGAAGGAATTTTCCTCCAGGGCAGATTGGCAGAGGCCCTGGAGGTTTTTCGCCTTCCTCTGCAGCATGGAGCACGGGTCTCTTGCTGGAGGATTCTCTGCACCTTGAGGTCTTTAAACCACGATTTGAGGACTTCAATAACTCAGACATAGGTTAGGGGTTTGTTACAGGAGTGGTTGGGTGAGATTCTGTGGCCTGTATTGTGCAGGAGGTCAGACTAGATGATCATAATGGTCCCTTCTGACCTTAAGTCTATGAATCTATGACTGGTAAAATTTTAGATACATGATCCCCAGATCCTCAAAGGTATACAGGTGCTTGACCCCCATTGATTTCTAAACAGTGGGAGTTAGGCACCTAAATACTTTTGATGAGCTGGGCCATGGAGTTGAACGGCACCCAAATAATATACTGGCCCAGATGCTCTACTCTGCCTATGGGTGCGGGGGAAGGGAGGTGGCTCTCAAGACAGATCTGCCCTGCACTCCAGCAAACACTAGCTCAGACTGGAACAGCGAACCATAGCCAGAGTGCAGGGTGTCTCCCTACACCGGGGCAGCATGGGGCAGGGGGTATTGCTCAGTGGGCAGCTAGGCCAGCTCTGCTCCAGCTGAAGGTTTCTCTTAGCTCACTTGTTCCGGTGGTACAAAGGAGCTAGGATGCAATGGAGAAGCTGTTCCCGCTATACCTGCAGGCATGAAAGGAACCTCTTGTGGTCAGATGTTTGGCTATGTGTGTGTGTTCCCTCTGTGTGCCGCTCCAGCCCTGTGCAGGCAGCGGGCATGGCAGATCTCGAGCAAACAGCTCAATGACAGCAAGATCTGTTAAGAGATGAAGGCTCCCAGACAGGTTTATTGTTGATGAAGCACAGTACTAGTATCCTGCAGACTCTACCGGACCACTAATACACATATGCCTGTAACAATGGACCAGCTCAGTGAATGGCGGGACTTTCTATTCCTCCCTCGGCTAGACAAAGACACTCCCTCTGAGGGTATGTCTACACTATGAAATTAGGTCGATTTAATAGAAGTCAATTTTTTAGAAATTGATTTGATACAGTTGATTGTCCCCACTAAGCACATTAAGTCGGTGGTGTGCGTCCACAGTACCGAGGCTAGCGTCGACTTTCGGAGCGTTGCACCGTGATAGCTATCCCACAGTTCCCGCAGTCTCTGCCGCCCATTGGAATTCTGGGTTGAGATCCCAATGTCTGATGGGGCAAAAACATTGTTGTGGGTGGTTCTGGGTACATGTCGTCAGGCCCCCCTCCCTCCCTCCGTGAAAGCAATGGCAAAAAATTGTTGCTCATGCAGATGACATACCATGGCAAGCATGGAGCCTGCTCAGCTCACTGTCACCGTATGTCTCCTGGGTGCTGCTGGCAGACGGGGTACTGCAGTGCTACACAGCAGCATCCCCTTGCCTTGCCTTGGCTTGTGGACGACAGATGGTACAATATGACTGCTAGCCATTGTCATCGTCCCGTGGGTGCTCCTGGCCAACCTCCGTTAGGTTGGTCGGGGGCACCTGTGCAGACATGGGTGCTCCTGGCCAACCTCTGTTAGGTCGGTTGGGGGCGCCCGGACATAAATGGGAGTGACTCCAGGTCATTCTCTTTTTTAAGTTTTGTCTAATGGAGATTCAGTCCTGCTTGGAATATCATGTGAGCTAGAGGCTTCTGCCTCAGGCTGCTCTCCCAGTCGGCAGCACCGCGCGGTCGCACCTGTCCCAGCCTACCCCTTGATCGCATGGCTCATGAAGCCTGGACAGTAGTAAGGAGCAGTTCAACTATAGGCTGAGCAAGTGCAGAATGGTGGTAGAATGTGCCTTTGGACGTTTAAAAGCTCGCTGGCGCAGTTTACTGACTCGGTTAGACCTCAGCGAAACCAATATTCCCATCGTTATTACTACTTGCTGTGTGCTCCACAATCTCTGCGAGAGTAAGGGGGGGAGGTTTATGGTGGGGTGGGAGGTTGAGGCAAATCACCTGGCCACTGATTACACACAGCCAGACACCAGGGCGGTTAGAAGAGCACAGCAGGAAGCGCTGTGCATCAGAGAAGCTTTGAAAACCAGCTTCATGACTGGCCAGGCTACGGTGTGAAAGTTCTGTTTGTTTCTCCTTGATGAAAACCCATCCCCTTGGTTCAGTCTACTTCCCTGTAAACCAACCACCTTCCCTTCCCCACTTTGATCTCCGCTTGCAGAGGCAATAAAGTCATTGTTGTTTCAAATTCCTGCATTCCTTATTAATTCGTCACACAAATGGGGGGATAACTGCCAAGGTAGCCCAGGAGGGGTGGGGTAAGAGGGAACCACAGGGGTGGGGTAGTTGTGGGGGCACCCCCTAGAATGGCAGGCAGCTCAGCATAGAAGCAGCAAGTTTGGGGCTCTGACCCAGAGCGGCCGTTTGCCTCTCTGGTTCTTTGATAGGCTTCACGCGACATTGCTGCGGGTCCCTGTTATAACCTCTGTCCTTCATGCCCTTGGAGATTTTTTCAAATATTCTGGCATTTTGTCTTTTGGAACGGAGTTCGGATAGCACGGATTCGTCTACCCATACAGCGATCAGATGCACTACCTCCCATTCGGTCCATGCTGGAGCTCTTTTGGAATTCTGGGACTCCATGTTCTCCTGTGCTGATCAGCTTGCTACACTGGTCAAACAGGAAATAAAATTCAAAAGTTCGTGGGGCTTTTCCTGTCTACTTGTCCAGTGCATCTGAGTTGAGAGTGCTGTCAGGAGCGGTCACAATGGAGCACTCTGGGCACTGCAAGTAGTGCTTGGCAATTTACATGATGCTAATGAAGCATACAATGGAGACATGCAACTAGTTCTAGATTTATTATTCTTCCCAAAGACCTTAATTAGGGTTATTCTACTGTTGTGTTTTTTTCCCAGTTCAGGCGTTTGTAAATGTGAACCCTTGTGCTGGATGCTTTTCAGACTGTGGTTTGGGTGTCATTTGACTTTAAAGTGGGTCACCACGTTTTGCAAAGCATCGCAAAAATGCAGGGTGCTGAATGAAAACAAAAGTAACTTCCAGGACCTTGGGATCTCTCTCAAACTCTTGCTAGTTCCCTTTCACATGACATTCTGTAAACACTGGAAGAAGGGTCCTTCTCCCAGGCAGATAACCCCGTATTCACCACTTGCATGCTGCCCAGAGATGTGATGGGTTCTTTGCCAGAAATGCCCATTTCTACTTTCTGTGGCTTCTGTACCCCCACCTGCTCCCTGCTAGTGTATGGAGGGAGAAGTGAAATGCAACAGGCAAGCTGGATAAATCATGAGAGAATCTGTAGCACAAGAAGAGAGGATAACTCAGGACTTGCTTCTCTCAGTAGCTAAAACCAAGCTCCAGGGGCTCCAGATGCTTCTTCCTCCTTGCCCCCAAGTAGGGTTGCCACCTGTCCAGATTTTCCCAGGATCATTCCTCTTTTGAGGCAGCTGTCCTGGGAATTCTATAAGGGTGCTCAGTACCCACTGAGAGTTGTCCAGTGTTATGGGATCAGGATCATCTCCGATGTCCTAGGGTTGTGTACCTCAGAGGTGGCAACCTTATGCACAACAGAGTCAAAAGAACAAACCCCAGCCTCAGATGCCACCTACTGGCAGAGGAGTATGTCTAACACAGAGGGAGGGGTGCTGGAATTAGGGCCAACAGTCCATGAAGAGTTGTGGATACAGTTCAGAGCGGTTCCATGGTAGAAGAAGGCTTGAGTTTCCCATGAGACTGCACAACGGCCTGGTGCCAGAGGCCTTGCAGCTTTGCTTGCTCTTTGGCCTGGTCTCGTTTGTTTTCCAGGGAGAATCTTGAAGACAAGAAAGTTTGTGGCTGGGGCAATTCCTGGACTGCCCAGCCGTTTTAAGAAGCTACTCTGGAGAAATCAGCCATCTCATGCAGTATAAATAACATGCAGCTGCTGTATCTCTGTAAAGTTGTCACGGTGCATACAGATGCCCGAGCATAGTAGTTTGACCTGCAGCTGAGCATGCTCTCCTTTGACAGCCTTACGTGCATCGCTCAGAGACATTTTACTACAGATATTAAACTGAGCCAGGGAACGCAGTGCATAGGGCTCGGGGCTCGGTTGTGATTTATAAATCTGACTTTGTACAGCCCAGCGGACCCATTTCTGAAGCTGTAAAATAACAGACTCCAACCTGTCCCGAAAACATGACAGGCGAGCATCCGCAGATGAAAAAATCATGGAGGGTTTGGGAACGAAAGAAGGAAAATCTGTGTGTCTGGATGAATAAATAATCAGAAGCCAGGCCCTCATCAAACCCACTCTTTGTGGTGTTCACCTGGCTTTTACTCCCACCTGTGTGGGAGTGAACACAGCCGCAGTGAAGATGTACATCTTGGCTTTCATGTCGAACTGGTATCTTGCAGTTGGCAGGATTACTACCAGATAAGTATGGGAAATATTTACGTGACAATCAGTGTGACTCCCCCTTCCCTTCCTTTAAGATTAAGACATCTGAGGTGGAGGATTATGTCTAGAGCTACATGCCAGGGTCTCTGCTAGGAAATTCAAAGGCGACTCAGGGTTTTCTTCAGTTGCCTCATTAGTCTCTGTGATCCCAGTCGATAGCTGACTTAACTCCTTTGGCGTTGTGGGATGAATCTGGCCCTGTGAATCTAGTACCTTGCAAATCCTGGCGATGCAGTAGCTCTCAAGGCTAGGCATGCCACTGGTTTCAAGGACTTCCATGTTTTCGGGTGTTTTTAAAGGGATACTATAGCAGACCTGCTGCACGGCCTTCACGCACAGGACACGCACCTGGGGCTGCTTTGTGGAGAAACAGAACATTCGATGGAGGGATACAGCAGGTAGGGAAGTGATGCACAGGGCAACATGCATCCCCTGCAGCTTTCTGGCAAACCTTTCTGGTCAATACCTAGATACAGAACCTAGCACAATAGGACCCCAGTCTCAAACAGGGCTTCTAGGCGCTACCACTGTACAAGTGATTCATAAAAATAATTGTTTCTCAAGAGAGCCACCTTTGCAAGCTAGCCTATGGCCCATGTCACCAGAGTATCTGAAGCCCGACTGTCATGAATTGTTCCTATAACCCCACCTCTAACGCAGGACAGTGCTATTGTTCCCACTTTACAGATGAGGAGAACAAGGCACAGAGTTTTCCATTTTCAAGTACCAAGACTCTGTTTTCAAGCACTCAGCCTGATTGTCAGAGTTGTCTTAAACGAGGTACCCCAAATGACAGGCTGCTTTATCAAATGTAGGTCAAAAGACTTGCCCAAGGTCATATATTGAGTCTGCGGCAGAGGCAGGAATTGAACTCCTGACTCCAGAGCGAAACAAAATACATCAAAATCCTTTGCAGAGCAGAATTTCCATCCTCTGTACAACTGTCATATGAAATTCTGTTTCGGCTCCTCCTCCAAGATCTGTGCTGGACTCCTGGTAATGTAAATAACCCGCCAACAGAGCAAATCTTGAATTCCATATTGAAGCGTCCTATTCACAGTTCGCACGGGTGGTTAGTTGTGCAATTCATTCTCATGCTGAAAGTCGCCCCTGTGGAAGGCCCCACGTCCTTGGGGCTCGAAGATCTGGCATCTCTGGACATTCCACAGAAAGTTCGCAACCTCCCATTGGACATGTTGGAATCTCCACTATCCAGAGTGGTGCTAGGCCTTATGCTGGCCTTTTGCACTGGGGTGACGTTTCTCCTAAAGTGACAATTTGGCATGAATTCAGCATGAACTAACAGCCCCTTGCAATGAGTTGTCAGAACGGCCAGGGAAAATGAACACAAAAAGGGACCCAACCCACACCAAACCAGATTCATTTGCAAATCAAAAGGAGTGTTTGCAGCAAACGTGTTCCATCCTTCTGCTGTGGGAGGAGGATAATGGTTTCCCTGGCACTCGTTCGGATGACCTACATAACACCCTCATGGCTTCGCTCTCCATGTATAATTAACCCTCCCAAACTCATGGCAATGAAATGCATACCATGCCTTGCTGGGCATTCTCTGTACTCGTGCACACACATACAGGTCAATTTTATTTAGAGAGTGCAACACCAGGATCTTTAAAGTCCATCCACTGCCTGGGGCATGAGGAAAATGCATCCTTCAGAGATGTTGGTTCCCAATCTTTTGTCCATTACTTCCTTATTTTGTGTGTATGCTCAACATCGCAGCCAAGATCCCATCTTTATATTTAATTCATTTGTCTACCGTTCTGTTTTTGATCCTTTACAAGTTTGCTAATCCCTGCAGATCATCAATAAAGAATATGATGTGTCTGTTCCTGGCTCACTTTTCCCTCTAAGCGCCAATCCTTCAGCAACTTCAGTAGCATATCTGCAAGCTTTCTTTTCTTTGCTAGCTATGATCCCTTCTGAAGGAGGGAGACTTTGAGTGAGATGTAGATTGTTTTCCAGAGATTTCAGCTGAGTTTTTCTTCTCACATGTTGTTCTTTGGCGTGCTACTGATTGGTCAGTGTCTGTCTACACACATGCATGTGCAGGACTCAGGCAAATTGGAGAAGAACCAACAATTGTTCTCTCCCCCTAAATGCTTCAGCACCTCATTGGGGTGTAAGATTGTGCAGATGAAGTGACAGAATACCAACTTCTGCTTCCACAAGGGAAGCGGGTGGGCGGGGGCACCCTCTGAGAATGAAGATGGCTTAGGATAAATCTGATTGCAGGATCTGCTAAGTGTCTCTAATGTCCCATTAACCTGCTGTGACTCGCAACAATTTTCTCTCTACATTGGTTTTTTTAAGCTGTTCTTCTATTCCCACTGGCACATGCATCAACATCTAAGCATCCCTACGCTCTTTACGGTGTTTGTGACAGGTGTGTCATCGACTCTAAATCTGACAGCGCCTTCCCTCCTCCTCTCCTGCTGCGGGTAGGAGAGGAGGAAGGAAGGAGCTGTCGGATTTACCCTCGGGCTTTTTATACCATGCAGGGAGCATGGCTGACTGACAGCGCAAGGGGAGGTCACGTGACTGAAATGATGGCGGACATTTTCAAAGGCTTGCAGTGCTGGAGCTGACGCTTCTCCTTGATGCTAGCTGTTAATAATGAATCTAATAGTCAAACCAGCAACTCCAGTCTCGCCCGTCGACGTTTCTTGCTCTCGGTGGGAAGTTCATCAGAAGCAGACGGGTAGATAAGATAACAGATGTTGCATCCGTGGTTGACAAGAAACGTTACCCTGCTCTGGCCCAGGTGACAAGGCCCTGGCTTCCCCTGCACTGACATTGGCATAACTCCATGACTTCTGTAGAATTGGCCCGCTGTTTTACACCGGTTTTAAATGAAACCAGAACCAGCCCCAGTGCAAACTTATGGTATCTCATAATAAAGCCAGAGGGAAACCCAGACGGAGAGAGCTCAGTGTTATCAAACGAACAAACCGGGGTGCCAAGCCACACAGCCCGGTTTGTGAAGTCTTTGCCCACGCATAGCCACTGTGCTCTGAGAATGTGCTCGGATATGGATCCCAGCTTCCCCGCCCCGCACGGGCGAACCCCTTTACGCTGACAGGGAAGTGATGCCCATTCCAGTCTCCTTTTGGAATGGTTAATAGGAGAGCGTCTAGCTAGCACGGTTCTCAATGTCCCTTTTATTGCTGGATCTCTGCCTATTCAGAACATGTCATCTCTGGGCTCATTTGGACATGGGTCCCGCTGCTTTGGTCTTGTGACTGTCCAGTCCCTCTAATGCTTTGCCCTTGCAGTGGTCAGCGCACCCACAGCGGTCGCTGCAATCTCTCCCTTGAGGCCTGGTCTCAGTTTAGATGGGTAGGGTGGTGTTTCCCACGCACCTGAGTGGGAAATGCGGGAAAAACGCTGATATTTGAATGGACACCACCGGGTCCAGATTTCTTTCTTAAGGCACTTTGGGCACATTTGTGAGCTAAGCTCCAAAACAGCATCCTGCTATGCTATCGCTCCCATTTTACAGGTGGGAAACTGAGGCACATTAAGGTGCAGTGTTTTACCGAAGGCCACCTACCAAGTCTGTGGACAGAGTTGGGAACGGAGCGCAGAGCTCCTGATTCTCACTTCCCGCCCTGCTCTAACTACTAGACACACTCGCATGTTGTTTTGCTGTGTATAGAGCAACACACGTTCACATAGTCCTGCAAAGCAAGGAAACGGCCAGACGGACAAGTGCCTCTCCAGCCTTGAAGAGCTAACCAGCTGGCAGGAACAATGCGATACAAAACAATGGCAAGGTGGCAGGTGGAATCCAGTGTGTCTCTGCCATATCTCCAAAGAAGTCAATAGAATTACCCCATGGACTTTAGAACTGACACACTCTACCGAAACTCCGGTTCAGCTGTTGGTGAGGTTGTTGACTACACTTGTTTTAGAGGAACAGTTAGTAAACTCCCTGCTATATCCCTGCCTTCACCTCCAGAGCACCTTCTGCGGAGGGGCTAAGAGAAATGTTTACCCAGATCAGGACCAGCTCAAGGCACCAGCAAACCAAGCACATGCTTGGGGCGGCACAATTCCAGGGGCGGAATTCTGGAGGTTTTGTTTTTTTTTTGCTTAGGGCGGCAGAAAACCTAGAGTCGGCCCTGACCCAGATCCAGTAGCCCCAAACCCCACCCCTAAAGGCACCTTCGGGGACACAACCCTACAGGACAGAGGGACTACATCCCAAAGCCCTGTAGACTGCCCTGCATGCCTCCCAGCATGCAAAGTGGGTGACTTTGACTTTAAGACTTTAAGGACCTCCATGACTTTAAGATTAAGCTAGATAAGTTTATGGAGGGGATGGTATGATAGGATAACGGGTTTAGTCAATAGGTCAATAACATGCCACAATGGTAATTAGTACAAAGGGTCAATGATAGGATATTGTTAGCCTTTTTCCAGAGGGTCTGGCTGGAGAGTCTTGCCCGCATGCTCGGGGTTCAGCTGATTGCCATATTTGGGGTCAGGAAGGAATTTTCCTCCAGGGTAGATTGGCAGTGGCCCTGGAGGTTTTTCGCCTTCCTCCGAAGCATGGGGCAGGGGTCGCTTGCTGGTGGATTATCTGCTACTAGAAGTCTTTAAATCATGATTTGGAGCATTCAACAGCAGAGTCAAGGGAGAGAATTATTTCAGGAGTGGGTGAATCGGCTTATGTGGCCTGCATCTTGCAGGAGGTCAGACTAGATGATCATAATGGTCCCTTCTGATCTTGAATTCTATGATTCTGATTCTATGACTTTCACCCTTGGGGAAGAGATCATTGACAGATGTCCCTCAGTCACTATACCCTGGACCAAATCTGCATAAACATCTTTGATAATTACCATGCAGTTACAGATATCCATGCCCTTCCCCTGCCTGTCTGAATCATAGCGTTTACACCCAGGCTTCATCGTTAGCCCGGGTGATGAGGCGTTTGGCAGTTCCTCTTGTCTCAGGCACGATTGGCACGCCACGTGATTCAAACTCATTAATCTTCTCCGTTACAGAAACACGGCAACTTTTCACAGAGAAACTCTGCCCGGGGAAGCCTGCTCATGGAGCAATCGTCCCAGTGGCCCCCGTCCGCCTTTCATTTCCAAAGTAGATTATCATAAATATCACAGGTAAATGAAAGTCCCATTAAAATAACATTCCTCAGATCTGAAGTGTACTGAACAAATCAACTGTGTTCTGTTTTTCTGAACGACAAAGAGATGAATGCTGACCTTTCCCCAACCTCCTCCTTTTCAGCTGTTTGCTGAATAGGCATTAGGCATTTAAATATCATATTTGCAAGGAGCTAAATCCACCAGTGATGCCTCTGTTTATGACTTGAATTATGCATGCGCTACTGCAGACTAGATTTTATACTAAGTCCGTGGTGATCTCTTGTCACTCACATGCGCCATGGGTGGGTGTTTCAGGGCTGGGCTGAATCTCGGAGGGCTGATTGTTGTCAAGCCTGCTCCTGAATGAAGCAGGAGCAGAATAGTTTATAATGTATCATTACTTGTGTTACAGTAGTAGCTAGAGGCTCTGATTGTGGGTTTGTACAGGGGCCTGGAACTCACTGAGAGACAGCCCCTGCCGCGAACGTTTGACAGTCTAATAATAAACAAGACAAAGGGTGAGAGGTGAAGTAACATGCACAAGGCCACCCAGCAGCTGCTCAGGAATAGACCCCAGGTCTCGAGTCTCACTGCAGCACACGGCCAGTCCGGAGGAAGCAAGAAGCGAGGGCGGGGATTCTGTGCCAGCTCTTATCACACTGATAACGAGGCGCGGTCGGAGTCCTGGACCTGGAACCAGGCGCTTCTCAGCTCCATTTCCAGCCCTGCTGCCCACTCACTGTTTGGCCTCCATCAAGTCCCTCTCCCTCTCTGTATCTCACATTTCCCCGTGATCATTAAAATGGCTGCTGGTGTGAATGGGTGCAGCTCCATTCACCTCAATGGAACTGCTCCGTTTCCTCCAGCAGAAAATTGGGCCCCTAATGTGCTAAGCGTCATTATGGCCAAGGGCCGAAATCTGCTAATTCCCACTGGTTTGAGGGGTGGGAGAGCCCTGGTTTTCTGGGCTCACAGTTCAGGAGAGCTGGTAGCGTCACGGGAGCACAGGCAGCGTGCCTGAGCCTCCGCTGGTGTGTGAGCACCTGTTGCAGCTTTTATCAAAGATATGCACAGTGCAGGTCCACCTAGTGACCTGCTCCATCCCCAGAGCAACTGCCAGGGGCTTGCTCTCCTCTCAGTCAGCGAGTAAGTGACTCAGCCAAGGGAGAAGCAACTGTATTCGCACACCAGGCTTCTTCTCCAAGATGGGTCGTATCCATCGCTCCACAGCAATAGGACTTCATCTGCCAGGAACAGAAATTTGGGGCTCATGTAGCTGTCTACAGCACCCTTCGCCCATCTTTCTCCTGGCCCTACTGTTTAAGCTGCCCCCAAATGCACATACCCTCCTAGCGAGACTAAGCCAGTGCTCTCCACCCCCTGGCTAGGCTTCCCACCAGCTCAGCAGGGTAGGTTCCCCTTGCCAGCTCCCTCCTAGCCGGGTTGGCATCTGTTTCTCTGCTGACTAGGCTCACCCCGCCCCCACACCCCAGGGTCTCTTGCCGGCTGGCTGGGTTGGTTTTGCTACAACCTGAGTCCTGGATATGACATGACTGGGGGTCCTGGCTGGCTAGGGGTGCCACACAGAGCTCCTCTGCTGCCTCCGTACACTCTCTGTGATCAGCCAATGTCACTGTAGTAGGGCTACGCTTCAAACAGAGCAGCACAAAGCAAGATGGCAGCTGTACTGGGGATCGAGGGGCAGCCCGGGACAAGATGGCAGCCATGCTGGGGATCAAAGGACAGCCCGGGACAAGATGGCAGCCGTGCTGGGGAGCGAGGGGCAGCCCGGAACAAGATGGCAGCCGTGCTGGGGAGCCAGGGGCAGCCTGGGACAAGATGGCAGCCGTGCTGGGGAGCAAGTGGAAGCCTGGGACAAAATTGCAACCATGCTGGGGAGCACAGGGTGGCCTGGAACAAGATGGCAGCCATGCTGGGGAGTCAGGGGCAGCCCGAGACAAGATGGCAGCCGTGCTGGGGAGCCAGGGGCAGCACAGGGCAAGCAGAAGGATAAAATTATCCTGATCCTGGGCCAAATGCCAGCTTTGAGTGTAGCTACAAAGCAGCCCAATTAGCCCTGTCCCAGAGATGAGGGGAGATTTGCTTTAAAAAGTGAAGCAGACTTTTCCAACCCTCATCACCATGGGGTTTGGTGCACATTTGGGGCAAAGGTCTGGCACCATTTCTATATATTGAAATTGGTTCATCCACCATACTGCTGGCTGCTGCACTCTGAGGGAGGCGTCTCCATCCACAAGCCAGCAGAGGTGACAGATGGACCACTGTTGCTTCTCCCTGCTGTGCACTTGGGAGTTTGCCACCCGTCATGGGGCTGAGAGCCACTTCTGGCAAAGCCACTGGCCGAGCAAGAGATTCCCATCGTTGCGAGAGTGACTCACCGGTGACATTTCATTTCCCATATTGATTAGAACAGAAATGAAGTTTCAGCCCGGAGGAAATACACAAAGATGGAGGCGTGCCAGAGACGCCAGAGCAGGGCGCGCATATCAAGCAGGAACCCTGAACTTTTCAGACACCACGTCTGTCTCAGTCCATTTTTCATTCCTCTTCCCTGCTCTCTTTTCTCTACCACATTGTGGATATTTAACTAGTTGAATTAAGGTTTTTTTACATATAAGGATCCAAAAATCACAGCATTATGGAAACATCTTTTAGCGAGGACTCTATCAAAAAGAGACTGGAAGCAGGAAGCTAATTGAGTGTTTCCTGAGGGACATTTTAGCAAGCAGTAAGTGACATTAATATTCTTCAGCTGATGTTTGTGCTACTACACGAACAGGTGGGTTGATTTGCATTCCGCACACCTTGGCAGGCAGGGGAGGGACAGGGGGGAGACATTTTATGAGATGCTTTCAGAGTGTTTATTAACCCTCCAGCAGAGGCTAGAACACCTTAAACTCATCCACTGTCCATGTTTGATGGCTTCCTAGAGTCTTTACCGACAGGTGAGGGACCTAGCAGGAGTGGGCACGAAGTATAAATTAAGATGAGGTTAGGGATCCATGCAGGGGCTGCATCCGGTCTCAGCATGAGGGTGAATAGTCTCCTCCCGGCAGGTCCTGCCTCTGTTCTTCTAGTCTAGTCAGGTTCTTACCTCTCATGTCTCCACAAGTAGGGAAGGCCCATGGGGAACCTCACCAGCCAATGAACTGATAGGCCCTGGAATCAGTGGCAGGCTAAGAATAAGTATGTTTCTGGCAGGGCCAGGTGCTGATCACCTGCAGGGAAAGTCCTTGGCAGGCCTAGATTAAGCAGCAAAGCTCCCAGCCTCTCCAGGGCGGGCGGTTTCTTTATCAGTTTATTCACCTCCTCCTCCCCCCACAAAAAACAGCAAAGTCTCCAGCCTCATTCCCTTCAAGCAGCTCAGTCGTCTGTAAATGCCAAACAAACATGAACCATGGCATGCCTTCTGTCGCCTGAGCTCCCTGCCCTGGCTGTGTGTCATCAGGCCCGTCTCTCCCTCCCCTTGTTATGGTTCAGAGCCTATCGGCACCCGTTTGCCTCCCCGCTGGGACTCTGAACCCACTGCCCCGGTTTAATCTCTAAGTCCCATGATGTGGCTCAGGCAGGCCTGGGGTGGGATTCATAAATATTTATTTTATTTTACCCCCTTTGAATGTGATCCCTTTGAAATTTCAAGTGCCTCCTTCCTCTGGGACAAGGAGAAGCACTCGATTGACCACCTCTACCCCACACATTAAACTCCATGCCTCTAGCACCTCTCTTCTTCATTCCCTCCTTCCCAAATTAAGCTGCTCTAAAGCCTTCCAGGACTGCTCAGGAAGCTCCCTCATCCACCAGGCCCCTGATCATTTTTGACTGCCTTTCTGATTGTGTCACATCTTTGTGGAGAGGAGGTGCTCCAAGCTGAACAGAGATCTCAGGAGGAGGGCAGACCATCTGCTTTCTGAGGCAGCCTTGTGACCATTTCCACATTATTCTCTCTTCCTTTCGTCGTGCCAGCCCAGCAGCCGGTTTGCTCTTTTGACAACCCCTGCGCATTGAGCGGACGTCTACATCAAGCCTCCTGTGAGGACACCTGGAGCGTGCGCCTCAGAGGTTACAACCAATTCCAAGCGCAGCAGGGTGTAACGCTAATTTAAACTGTTCGTTCCAATTAAGAAATGCAGTCGCTGAAGGGCTGTTCTGGAGCAGGTGTCAGCACGGGCACATCTATTCTTGGACTGCATCTTTCCTTTAGCAGGGATCAGCTCCCACGGCAGCCATCTGAGCTCGCTGAGGGGAGCAAAGATGGGCAGACGGCTAAAATATAGGTACCTTGTGGCAGGGTGGCGACTCACCGGTGTGGCACCTCCTGCTGGTTGTCCAGGGAATTAGCTCTTTCCAGCTCTGGAGCACCCTCTGCTGGCTGTTGTCCTGCCTGCTGCTGGTCCCCGTGCCCCTCCCGGACCCCGGTGCCCTTCAAGATCAGGGTTCTGCCCCCAGCAGTAACCCCGCAGTCTCTGGGTCACCATCTAGCCCCCGCTCACTGGGGCAGACGACCACCTGTGAACTACTCATCATCGGCAAGGGGGGTTGGACCAGCTGCCTCTGCCTATTCCTGGGCTGCCCCTCTGCAGCCCTAGTACCCTTTTTTGGGCCCTTACTTTGGCCTGCAGCCTGGGGCTTAGCTAGGCTGGAGCTCCCCAGTACTGCTCCATCCTAGGTACCCTCCTCAGCTCCCCAGGCAGCCAGGTCCTTCTCTCCCTAGAGGCTAGAGATAGTATGTGTCTCAGTCTCTGGCCCTCAGCCCTCTTACTGGGCCAGCTGTGGCCTGATTGGGGTGTGGCCCCAGTTGCGGCTGCTTCCCCCAATCAGCCTGGCTTTTCCCTTGCGCCAACCCTCTCCAGGGCTGCTTTAACCCCTTCAGGGCCCGAGCGGGGTGACCACCCCACTACATACCTGCAATAAAAAAGAAGCAAACATCTATCTAGGAGCCTCCTCTAACGTGCACTGAAGTCAGTGGGCACCTCTCCATTGACTTCAGTGGTTGCTGGACCAAGGCCTAAATACCTACATGGCCCCTGTCACCACAGCATGCCAATGCCATGCAGCAATTGTTAAGACCCGGCTGGTTGACAGGGTGGCGGAAGCTGAACTACGCCAATTTACTAGAAGGATCATCCGCTAAACCCCTCCATTGGAGTGTGGTCACAGCTGCCTTGGCGGTCTCCAGACACAGCTGCATTCAGTGGGAGGGTACCCAACAATATGGGGCCCTTGGGGGTGAGCATAAGGGAGAGTCAAAGGGTGTAAAACTGTGTTGGGTGGACCCAAGAGGACCCCCTCAAGAAAGGGAGCTATGGAGTGGCTTTTCTCTCCCTCTTTGTTTCTGTGGCTGTTTGCTCGACAGTTGGGAAGTCTCAGGATTTAGATGTGGCCTGGGAAGCCTCCAGGCAGAGGCAGTGAGCCGGGCTACGGGGTGAGACGAAGCGACGGGAAGTAGAGCTTCATTCTGGGCAGTTTAGGCTTCCGATCTCTGCTCTCCACTTGATTTACAGAGGTCTGAGGCTTACGTGTGATTTGCAGGGCTCCGTTGTAGGCCTGCTTCTCTTCATGGGGTACGCCCAGCCCCTTGGGGCACTTACGTGTTTCATGATTGCTTCCCCGCAGGCAATACACGAACCTGCAATTCCTTTTCTGAGGCTCTCCATGCTTGTCACTCTCCAAGTGACATCTGCAACTGGCTGCCTTTTACAATGAAACATGGATAAACCAGGGTTTATTCCTGGGGCTCCCGACCTAGGAGCCAGCAGCAGGTGTCCGGAGCAGCAGGCACACACGTCGCTGCCTTTCCCAATATTGCTAAATGGGCAGGGAGTCCTAGCTAGATCCCAGCTGGACCGAAGTCGGGGGTGGGGAGGGGGAGAGCTGCTAAGGAAAACGTCATGAACTCCTGGTTTATATCAATCTGCCCAGCCAGAGCTATGTTCTTCCACCCTGGAGACTAACATGATTGTTTTGTGAAGCTGAGCTTCCTGTTTAACTCACTGCTTCACTCTGTCCTGTAAGAGGGCACGTCCTGCCGGAGGGCACCATCTGTCCAGCCTGATAAATTATCAGCCCCAGCCAGACCGCTAAGGTGCCCATAGCAATAGGGACATGAAGGGAACTTCAAGGAATAGCAGCAAACGTAACAGACACCACACATTTTGTTGTCCCGGGGACTTTTATATCCATCACCCAAACTCAAGAAGAAACGCAGTTACTCTCAGAATATGTTAGTCGGGAGTTTTCATAGACTCAGACTTTATGGCCAGAAGGGACCGTCATGATCATCTAGTCTGACCCCCTGCACGTTGCCGGTCACAGAACCTCACCAACCCACTCCTGCAATAGCCCCAGTACCTCCGGCTAAGTTCCTGAAGTCCTCATATCATGATTGAAAGGTTACAGAGGATCCACCGTTTACTCTAGTTCAAACCAGCAAGTTACCCATGTCCCCTGCTGCAAAGGAAGGCAAAAAAAACCCCCCAAAACAACAGGGTCTATGCCAATGTGACCCAGGGGAAATTCCTTCCTGACCCCAAAGATGGCAATCAGTTAGATCCTGAGCATTTAATAATAGTTGAAGTAGAGTTGAAGTAGATTTAAAGAAGAAAATGCTTATACTTTAAAAATATACAGCAAGAGTGTAGAGAGGTACCATCTTTGTTCAGTGGTGGTACAGCCCCTGGCACCGTGGGGTCCTGTTAATAATGATAATTACCACAAGCACGGGTGCCTATCTTGTAAACTCTTCAGGTCAGGGGCTGTCCCTCACTGTGCATGCGTACAGCTCCCAACACACTGGGTCGGGCCTCTTCTCACGCTGCAATAAGTAAACAAACAAAAATCATCATAACGACAAGCCGCAAAGGAAGATTACCAGAAAGGCCCTTTGATTTGCCAGTGTTAACCTTTTGGCTCTTCGCCAATTTCTGGCTCTGTTGACAGGGAGTTATCCCATCTCTTAGAAACTGCCTTTCCTGAGGCCAAACGGAGTAACCCCAAGTTCAGGTGCGGCCGCACTGGAGCTCCCAAAATCAGTATCCCAACTCCAGCTTCCACCGCTTTTATGGAGCAAGTGCTTGACCTAAAGCCCATTGGAGTCAATGGGAATGTTCCCTTCATTCCTGTGGGCAGCGAGTCAGACCCGTATGGGCCTTAGAGTGCTGTTCTTAATCCAAAAACATGACTGCATGACAGTGGACTTTGTGTGTACCATAGAGTCACAGAATTTAAGGCCAGATGGGACTCCCAGATCATCTAGTCTGGCCTTCCGTGTGTCACAGGCCACCAAAAGTCAACAACCGATATTAGGCCAAAGCATCAGAGCCCTTGGGAGACTATATTTTTACATGCCACAGGCAGATACTATAGGGTGGCTAGACAGCAAATATGAAACATTGGGACAGGGAGTGGGGGGGGTAATAGGAGCCTATATAAGAAAAAGACCCCAAAATTGGGACTGTCCCTATAAAGTCAGGACATCTGGTCACCCTAAGACACTAGGAGGGACCAAGGTGCACCAGTGCTTGAGGCGTCTGTCGTGGCAGGGACTTGCCCAATGGGAGAATCATGGCAGAAAAAAATGGAGGGGGAGGAGCAAAATTGGGTCACTGCACAGAACATTTTATGGGATTGTACTATAGCCTCCAAGTTTGGGGGGTGGGGAGGTCAGTGGAAGACATAATGGAGCACGGACCTATGAAGCATCAGAAAGGGGACAACTGCCCCTCCCAATCCTCCTTGCCTCTCAGCAAATGACACCCCCTGTTGCCCAAAGCACCCAGCAGCAGAGCCAGGAATAGACTCAATGTCTCCTCAGTCCCAATTCAGCCCTCTCTCCTCTAGTCCACATTGCCTGCCTTGTGCAACTGCTCTGTCCTCCTGTTAGCCCTGCAGAGACCGCCCAGCTCTGGGGAAGAGGGATGGAGTCTATGGCAGCTTTTCAGGATTTTCAAAGGAGTTTATGGCATGTTGGCACCCAACCTCCATTGAATTTGGCCACCTAACTCCATAGGGTCCATTGCCGACCCCTGCTGAAATTCACATTTTGCAGAATCTTACTACTGAGAATGACACGTGAAAAAGAAAGAAACTAGCTTGATTTTCAGACTGACTGGGGGAGCAGAGAAAAAAAGTATCTTTTTGCCTGGTAAACTGAGCCCATCTAATCTGGACTCAGTGAAACACCAATGAACAAGGAGCCCCACAATGCCTATTTTTTTTAAAGTCACTTTTCTGAGCAGAACTACTTTTTAAACTGGACTGTTTCCAATGTGTTAGCAACCAGGCCTAAGAGCATGTGATTAGAAACAAAATCCCCAGTGTTGAATTAGTATGGACTTACCTTATAATTAATTTAAGATTAATGGGAAGAACTGAGTTAAGGCTCTTTAAAGATAATTTGCTAGCAAATTACAATAAAAAGGAAAGGAACAGCTCAGAATAATGATAGCATACCTACATTGTGCTCCAAACCCAGAAATCTTGGCAAACTAAAACCTGTGTATTTATAGATCGACATTTTCATATGCTACATGCATCCACAACAGCAGGATGTTAGCGTCTTAAAGGTTTACATAGTAGCATTAGCACAGTTGCATGGCCCATGTGTCAAATTTTGATTGCTATTTACGCTGTTAAACGTAAACATGAAAACATTATACTCCAACTATATTAAAAGAATGCTATTAAGGTTGCAAAGTCAAGCACTCAAAAATTAAGAAACACCAGAATTAAGGTTGCCCGTGCACCCTTAATGTGCCCCCCCTTGCGCGCATGCATTATGATACAGTCTTCAATTGCGTGATCGCATACTATTTTCCCCAGGACCCCGCCTCATTCAGTGCAAGGAATGGACGGTGCTCACTTAATGAGCAGCTATTCAATATTTTGTTTTCTCCTTGTTGTTCAACATGCAGCCGCAGGCCTTATTTACTGCTCATTATTCAAACCCTGCTCTGAATACTGAATTATTAGTTCCCCCCTGGGCTTTTCAACACTATAGTATCAGAGTGCTTCACAAATATTAATGGATTTATTTTCACATCACTCCTGTGAGATAAGGGGTTGGTATTATCCCCTTATTTAAAAAAGGAACCAAGACACAGACATTAAGGTCCAAAGTATCCATTAGTTTTGGGTGCCCAATTCAAGACACCTAGCACCTGACTTTTCAGAGTATTTATACGCTGAGAGACCAGCTCCCATTGACTTCAGTTGCAGCTGAGAGCGTGTAACCCTGACGGACCCCAGTCGTTGGGATTGAACCTGAGGCCTCTGGAGCTTAGTGCACGAGCCTCTACCACATGAGCTAAAAGCCACCTGGCTGCTAGCTAAGGCTGTAGAGAAGACTCATTTCATCTCTCTCTCAGTGATCTTGGTGCCACTAGATGGGCCAGAACACCACACCCTGGAGGTGCGTGGGTTGCAAGTGCACTTCCACAAATGAGATCCCCGGGCCTCAAGTTAGACTCCACAAAATGAGGAACGCACCATTAGTGACCACCTGTGAAAAGCCTGGTTGAAGTAACTTGCCCCAGATCACCTAGGAACTCTGTGCCAGACGCAGGGATAAAATCCAATTCTGCCTTAATCATGAACCTTTGCCTCGGGCACTGCACTCCTATCTTCGGCCACTAATGAAGCAAGGGGTTCTACAAAAAACTGTCTTCCTCACTACACAGCCCTCATTCATCTCCAGAGCAGGACCTTCCTTTGCAGTGAACGAGGCAGGGTCCTGTGCAAAAAATCATATGGGATCACATCCTCAAAGACAGCCTCAAGAGTGCTTAGGCACAGGAAGGCCAAATTAAGGTTGCACGGGCAACATTCATTCTGGCATTTCCTAACTTCTGGTGAAGCTTATCACACTGACCATGGCTACGCTGTGTCCCACTGGTCTGCCTGTGTCCACATGTCATAGATTCACAGAGTTTAAGGCCAGAAGGGACTATCAGATCAGCTTGTCTGTCCTCCTATATATCCCAGGCCAGAGAATTTCACCCACTTACCCTTGTCCTGAGCCTTTGACCAAAGCAGAGCTTGTGTTGGCTAAAGCATATCATCCAGAAAGGCATCCACTCTGGCTCTGGTAAGGTGACCAGACAGCAAGTGTGAAAAATCGGGACGGGGGTGGGGGATAATATAAGAAAAAGACCCAAAAATCAGGACTATAAAATCAGGACATCTGGTCAGCCTAGGCTCTGGAGACATCAAGAGATGGAGGAACCACCACTTCCACTGGCAGTTTGTGCCAATAGTTAATCACCCTTTCACTGGTAAAAAACATATGTGCTGTATTTCCAGTTTGGAATTTGTCAGGTTTCAGCTTCCAGCCATTGATTCTTGTTATGCTTTTTTCCTCTCAATTCAAGAGCCCTTTAGTACCTAGTTTTATCTCCCCAGGAAGGTATCCAGACACTGCCATCAAGTCACCTCTCAATTTTCTTTTTGATAAGCGAAACGGATTGAGCTCTTTAATTCTCTCCCTGTCAGACATTTTCTCCCGATCTCGAATCATTTGTGTGACTCTTTTCTGAGCACTCTCCAATTTTCAACATCTCGTCTCTTATATTTAGATTGTCACCTCCTGGGAGCACGGACTGTCATTTTCTTAGATGTGTGTACAGCAGCTAGCACAATGGGAACCCCAATCCCTGATTAGCCCCTCTGGATGCTACAGCTAGACAAATAATAATAGTTCTAGTACAGCTGCTGGGGAATAAAGGTCAGTGGCAGCTCAGCAAGAATGCAGCAGGGAGAAGCTGGGTGTCTTACTGGACCACATACTGGTGTGAGACTCAGGAGATCTAGATTCTAGAACCAGCTTTGCTGCTGGGTGATGTGCAAGTCACTTCCTCCTGCTCTGTGTCTCAGTTTCCTGATCTAGGATAATGGGACTGGCGTCCTTTGCACAGCACTTCAAGATCTACGGATGTAAAGCTCTACATAACAGCTAAGTATTGCTGACTTACCAACACCCCTCGCTGTATTGCCCTGAAGACAGAGTCTGAGCTTTTTTTAGCTTGCAAGAGCTGACAAAACAGAATCATCATTCAAGATTCTACGTCCATAAGTGAAGCTAAGACTTTCCCCTCTCCCGCTTTTCCTTTCAAGGAGTCTGGTCTTGGCCAAACAACAAACAACTTGAAGACAGAGCAGATCACACAGAGAATGCTGCTTGGGGCATGTGGCAATGAGTCACCTGTCAGCTCACCCAGGGGGATGTCACAAGATGACAAAGTGTCAAATTGGATGCAAATTTGCAAATTACAACTTTATGAGTAGCTGAGCAGTACATGGCTGCTTTGACAAGTGAGGGAGCATCCGATGTTACACTGCAGGTCATTTGTTAAGGAAGGTGGGTTTTTTCCTTACATTTCAGATCTTTGATTCATTAATTCTGCCTGCTTGAAGTACAGACAACAGCAAGTGTTGCATATTAAACAGGCAAATGGGAGCTGCTTTAGGAGTAGCCTCTCTGGAAAGGTTAATGTTATGAATGCATCTTAAATCTCTAATATTTAATCAAATGCCATGGAAATGGAAATGTTATGCGTATTGAAATCCAGAGAACAAAAATCATGGCTCATTCCTCTTGCCACCAAAGTGAGTAAAGCTGTAAACTCACCTGGAGAAATATTCCTTGAAACATGGACTTCAGCAGTGAACAATGAATGGGACTCACCGGTAGATTTTTCCCATTCTAAGACAGTGTATTGCAGCCATTAAATGTAGAACACAGCCCCTGGTTCTCTGCCATATGCGTTTGCACCCTTGCCTCCATCCTGATGATAAGATGCCTTGTATGCCTGTTTTCCATTCACCCATGCACCTGAGGACCTGCAGCGGAACTTGGGCTGATTACGTGACCATGAAACTGGAGCTGACACCAGTTCAGGTTTCATCAAAGGTGAAGAATCTGCACTGCTAACTGGGAGGTGGCAGGCATGGGCCGATGTCTTATTCCAACTGATCTGGTGCAATTGCCCACAAAGGCATAACCCCTTGACCCAACAAAGTAATTCAAACCTGGACAAATGATGGGAAAACCCCTGAGGTCTGAACTCCTTGCTGAGTTTTACTTGCTTCTCACTCGGGCAAAACTCACACTGAAGTCACAGGCTATGTCTCCACTGCATCCACACAAGTATGAACCCAGGTTTCCAGCCCAGTACCCATGCTTCACTACTACTGTTACTGAAGCTAGCTTTGATCCAAGCTAGCTCAGGTTTTCCTGTACATGCAGCACATCACACTTCCCAGTTGCAGTGGAGACTTACTCAAAAGAGTGAGCAAGGATGAAGCAAAAACTCAGTCAAGATTTCAACATCATTTTTTGAGACACAGGCTTAAGGGGAGCTCTCCCTGTGTCTCTTCTTGAGTGCCTACAATTGCCTCTTAATCAGGCTCGGATGAGTATTGCACTGTGAGCTGACGAAGTCAACGTTAACCTGGATTTCCCAAACAATAAATTACAAACGTTCCTTGCAAATATAATTAAAGATGCTGAGGAAGATTCCGGAACAGATCTGCCTCACACCTTGTGTTGTCATTTACAACACTGCAAAGAACTCGGCAGTCAAGATGAGTATGGTGTCTTCTGATGTGGTGGTAATTTATTCCTGCTCTGCCTTGGGTTAAACAACACTATTTTGATAAAAAACTAGAACAATATAAAATTAACACAGCACATATTAAATTTATTAAAAACTGGCTAACTGATAGATCTCACAATGCAACTGTAAACAGGGGGTCGCCATTGAAGGGTGTGTTTCTAATGAGGTCCTGCAGGGATCGGTTCTTGGCCCTATGCTATTTAACATTTTTATCAATTACTTGGAAGAAAACAAAGTCATTTCTGACCGTGTGCAGATGACACAAAAATTGGGGGAGTGGTAAATAAGGAAGCAGACAGGTCACTGATACAGAGCGATCCGGGCCACTTGGTAGGCTGGGAGCACACAAACAATAGGCATTTTAGTCTGGCTAAATGTAAATGTATTCATCTGAGAACAAAGAATGTCACCCAAACTTACAAGAAGGGGACTCTGTCCTGTGACTCTGAAAAAGATTTGGGGGAGGTGGTGATAATCAGCTGAACATGAACTTCCAATGCAATGCTATGGGCAAAAGGGCCAGTACAATCCTTAGATGCATAAAGGGAAACTCGGGTAGGAGTAGGGATTATTTTACCTGAGTATTTCGCAATGGTGCGACCATTGCTGGAATATTGTGTCCAGTTCTGGTGTCCACAATTAAGAAGGATGCTGATAAGTTGGTGAGGGTTCAGAGAAGAGCCATGAGAATGATTAAAGGATTGGATAAAATGTTTTATAGTGATAGACTCAAGGAACTCAATCTATTTAGCTTAACAAAGACATAGTTATGGGGTGACTTGACCACAGTCTGTAGGGTCACATGTAGCGTGATCAGACAGCAAGTGTGAAAAATCGGGACAGGGAGTGGGGAGTAATAGGCACCTATATAAGACAAAGCCCCAAATATCTGGACAGTCCCTATAAAAGGTCACCCTATCTATATAGGGCATAAAGATTTGATAATGAGCTTTTCTGTCTAGCAGACAAAGGCATAACAAGATCCAGTAACTAGACGCTGAAATAGACAACTTGAGACCAGAACTAAGGCATAAATTTCTAAGAGTGAGAGTAACTAACCACTGAAACAATTTATTTGTGATGGATTTTCCACCACTGGCAATGTTTAAATCAAGATTGGATTTTTTTCTAAAAGATACGCTCTGGTTCAAACAGGAATAAATTCAGGGAAGTTTTACGGCTTGTGTTATACATTTATGTCAGACAACATGATCACAATGGTTCTTTCTGGCCTTGGAAACTATAAAGGTCCCAGACAACGGTGAAGTGGATCATCTGTCCTCAGATTGAAGCCCGGTGGGACGGACTTGCTTACACCCAAGAGTAGAGATTAACCCTATATGTCTACTGATGAAAGAGGTGGTTCCACACAGACACTTGATGGCAGCAACATTTTAAAAGCAGCAAATAGTGACTGGCCATTGTGAAAGCATTTCTGGAGCTACGAGAAACACAGAAACATGGTACTTGTTCCAGCAGGCCAGACCAATGGTTAATCTAATCCACAGTAGAGCTGGTCAGGAATTTTTCAGCAAAGTTTTTTTTTCCAGTGAAAGTTACCAGTGTATTAAAACCAAAACTGTTCAGGAGAACAGATCAGGTTTGACTGATTTCCTGGCTCAAAAAACTGTTGAAAGATAAAGTTCAGAAATTATCGAACCATCCCAACTTGACATTTTCCAAAGGAAACTCTGGGAGATTCTGATTTCAAATGATTTTTTTGTTTCAAAATGTAAGTTCTACTAAAAAGGTTAAAGAAAAACAGTCAACACTGAAAACAAACGTTTCAAAAATATCAGAACAAAAATCTTTTGATGGACCGAAACCAATTTTTTTTGGTTTGTCAGCACTTCAAGATTCATTTTTTGTCTTGATTTGGGACAGGAAACATTTGTGGCATCTCAAAACTTCTTGTGGGACCAGAAAAAATGTTTCCTGCCCAGACCAGGATACTTCTAAAAAAAAGCAGGAAAAAGCACAAGGTCCCTGCACAATTCTACCACATGGGAGAAATTCCTTCCTGATCCCCAGCTGGTGAC
This sequence comes from Mauremys mutica, assembly GCF_020497125.1. Lineage (NCBI taxonomy): Eukaryota > Metazoa > Chordata > Testudines > Geoemydidae > Mauremys > Mauremys mutica. Next base: position 11,143,446 of record NC_059096.1, read on the forward strand.
CTCACTATGCTCAGAAGCATGCAGATTGATAGCCTTAGTTATTTTCTGTCCTAGCTAATCTCACTGTATAGGCCATTCTCATTCATATAAATGTCTGATCCTTTTCTGAATCACATTAGGCAAACATCCGGCAGTTTGCCTAGCTCTGGCAACAATGTTTTTTATGGGTTTCTACCTTTGCAGATTTTTGGCTGTAAGAAATGGAAACACATCAGCAACTCAGGCTGTTGTGAACGCTTGAGGGCTCCGCCATAGCAAAGTTCCTTGGCTGGCATTACGTTAGAGCACCAGGCTTTGGAAGATAACAAAAACTGGTGGGTATGTCAGCCGTGAGTTTTAGGGGAGATGAGTCAATGCTGACTTACTGTTTTTATCTCCTAATAGTTTGCACTGCATTATTCTCTAATTACTCAGTGAATCATGCTGACAGTTTGCATGTTTGCTGCTTCCATGAGTTATTCCAGTGTCTTTCTTCGAAAGCGTCATTATTCTTGTGGTGGCCTGCCAAAATGCCACCCCGGTGGACAGTTGTGTGCAGCAGACCAGCTGCCAATCCACTTTAGGAGGAGAGCGGACACGCTATTTGCTTCTTTTTGGAAACAGTTTCTCATCTCTGTAAATAATTTCTTGCTAATTACACTCCCACTGGCTGGTATTTATTATACAGCTCATGAACAACCCAACGGCGAATAAATCCTCATTTTAATAAAAGTCAAGAAAACAGTTCATTCAAGCACAGTGCACTCAATTAAACAAGTCTTTACCACTCTTCCTCCAAGACCCTCGATTCCAGCTCCCGCTGAGCTCCCTTTGTCATTGTCATTCTTTGCGTCGTTCCCATTTTTATTGTGACAAGCATGATGCATTCTTCGCCTGCCAGACTTGAAGCGGACTGCACTAGGCATTCACTGAGTCATGTAATGGCTTGGCAGAGGCTGGAATTAGGGGCTGCTCATTTGTGCGAGCACAAACGTAAGGGGTGTTGACACAACGTGGGCCCCTCATGGGAACACCTGCATATGGGCCTGTCCTTCCCATAATCCCCATGGCACTGCTGAGCTGCATCCCATCTCCTGGGGCAGAGCAATTGAAGGGGAGCAAAGAGTTTGTGAAAGAACCTCGTTCCATTCCATTCTAGCGGATACATTTTGCACTCAAAGGCCCAGTTGGGGGTCTGTAGGGAATCATGTGATCAGTCAGTCCGGAAAGAGGCAGTTTAAGGCAAGGTGGGGTGGGTGGCACCTGTGGGAGAAGCCTGGTTTTCCTTTGTTTTTAGTTGCTTGTGTGTTATTGTTCTGAATTCCAAGAAATAAAGTAGTACCACGCTGCATCCTTCCAGCAAGAGTATTTATGTTTTTAATCTAATTTCTCTGTGTGTAGGCTGCGAACATACCGTTCAGGCAAGCCAACTGTCACAGGGTGCTTCTTCGGCTACCCCAGGAGCATCGTTGCCAAGTCACAAACACGCACCCTCTGTTTCTTTTGCACCATGTGTACCTTTAATCCACAGTTTCCAAACCTGGCAGGACATAGCACTGGTCTGCATCAGGAGGACACTGGTCTACACGGACTGCAGCAGCTTAGTACTTCCTGAATCTGGTCAGTGCTGGAGGAAGGATCATAGAATATCAAGGTTGGGAGGGACTTCAGGAGGTATCTAGTCCCACCCCCTGCTCAAAGCAGGACCAACCCCAACTAAATCATCCCAGCCAGGGCTTTGTCAAGCCTGACGTTAAAAACCTCTAAGGATGGAGATTCCACTACCTCCCTAGGGAACCCATTCCAGTGCTTCACCACCCTCCTAGTTAAAAAGTTTTTCCTAATATCCAACCTAGACCTCCCTGTATCGGGGTGATCACCCGCTCCTGCCCTGAGGGGTATAAAGACAGCCCTGGGAGAGGGCTGTTGCAGGGGGAAGCAGCAGCAGCTGGGCCATGCCCCTATCAGGCCTCAGCTCTTCCTATATAAGAGGCTGGAAGCCAGGAGCTCAGCAGATTCCCTCCATCTTCTGAGAGGGAGGGACCTGGCTGCTGGGAACTGAGCGGAGCAGGGCTGGGGACAGGCAGAGGAGCTGGGGAGCTCCAGCCTGGAAAGCCCCAGGCTGCGGCCCAGCATAAGGCCAATGGGTACTGGGGGTTGCAGAGGGCAGCCCAGGGATAGGCAAAGGCAGCAGGTCCAAACCCCCCTTGCCTGTAATGAGGGGCTGATACTGCAGCCTGCCCCAGGGTACGGGGGCTAGTTGGTGACTGGCAGTAGCCTACGACTGAGGTGAGGTGGGGATAGTGGGTGGGGTTCCCCGGGGAGGGGAGACCCTGAGACTGAGGGGTTACTGCCAGGGGGAAGCACCCCAGATAACGGGGCACCGGGTCTGGGAGGGACATGGGACAGAGGGGAAAGCAGGGGCTGCATGCCAGGTACTTCCCTCCCCACATGGGCAGGGTGCCTCCTCAGCTTAACCCACTCCCAAAGCACTGCTCTGGTCAGCCAGTTCAGGGGTACTAACCTGCTCTTGGTCACAGCCAGTGTCAGATAGCTACTGTAGCAGCAGGGCCTCTCTCTGTGATAATCCATTCCCTGCTCTTCTCCTGGGGATGGTGCAGCAGTGTGCGTTGTCAAATGGACAATCTAGCCCAGCAGCTGCCAGGTTAGGGTGTCGCACAACCTGCGGTTACTCCAGTGGCAGCTTGGGCATTAGGGCCCGGTTCACCAGCATTACTCCTGCAGTGTCTCAGAGCTGTGGGGATCGCTCAGTGGTTTGAGCATTGGCCTGCTAAACCCAGTGTTTTGAGTTCAATCCTTGAGGGGGCCATTTAGGGACCTGGGGTAAAAATCTGTCTGGGGATGGGGCCTGCTTTGAGCAGGGGGTTGGACTAGATACCTCCTGAGGTCCCTTCTAACCCTGATATTCTATCTATGAATACATAGATTGTTCTTTCCCTCGTTGAATGCCAACCCTGGTGTTTTACTCTGGGTAATTGATGCCTCTTCATCAAACAAATGAGACACACAGGAGGGCTGACTTAGCATGGCAGGCGCAACCTTCATTCAGGGCTGCCCAGAGGATTCAGGGGACCTGGTGTCTTCAGCAGCGGGGGGCCCCCGCTGTGGCAGTAATTCGGAGGCGGGGGGTCCTTCCGCTCCGGGACCCGCCGCCGAAGTGCCCCGAAGACCCACTCTCCCGCAGAATTACCGCAGAAGACCCGGAGCAGAAGAAGCTCTGGGGGCCCGGGCCCCGCAAGAGTTTTTCGGGGCCCCCGGAGCAAGCAAATTGCCCCTCTTGCCCCCCCCCTCTGGGCGGCCGTGCCTTCATTTTGTTGAGATGTCCCATCTTGATCTGACAATCTGACTGTGGGTCACACAAGCTTTTTGCTCTTGGCAGTGGTGTTGGTCCCTGGAGATTAGAGAGACAAGGTGGGTGAGGGCGTATCTTTTACTGGACCAACTTCTGTTGGTGAAAGAGACAAGCTTTCGAGATGCGCAGGAGACCTGAAGAAGAGCTCTGTGTGGCTCGAAAGCTTGTCTCTCTCTCACCAAAAGAAGCTGGTCCAATAAAAGATATTAACTCACCCAATCTGTCTCTCACCAGCGTTCTGCAGTATTTACAATACACCATATCTAACAGTACATGCCCAGCAGCAACTGTGACTGTGATGTAGGCAAAGGACACTACCAGCTTCAGGAGAAAATAAGTTGCTGTGGATTTGATGCAGTGTGTAAGGCAAATACCATATGAAATTGTATTGCCTGTAATGCCTTCCTAAATTACAGGATTGTCTGAGCCTGCAGCCAGGTTTATAAAGGGTTTCATTGGTTGAAAAGTCAACACGTTGTGAGAAATGATCCAATTTCAACCAAGGCCAAAAAACATCCAGTACTGGGAGATTTCCCCATTTCACTTTCCGGAAATGCAATTGTTTCCATTTCCCATTCTGGATTAGGAAGCACAAATCCAGGCAATGCGGTTCCTGCGTCTTGGCTGCAGTTTCCTCATTGAACACAGCATGCTCGCTGGTATAATGCGGTTACAGAAAAGCTCGCATTTGAGGAGATTTACATCTATTTATTTAAAAATGTTTAAAGTAGGAAATTCCCAGGGAGGTAATTATTATTTATGAGTGTACGCAGCACCCTCCGCCTGTACCAAGGGGCTCTAACCAAATACACAGAAAACATTGTGCAAACAAGAACTTGACAGAGATTCCAGAAGAAATGGAAGCCTTCGGTTAAGCTCCAGTTCATTGCCAGCGTGAGCTTCTGGGGCAAAGCAAAACATGCTCTGGAAAACACTAGGAGCATCGCATTGATAGCCAAATGCAGTCCCAAGAACTGTCCTTCACCTGGGCAGCGTGGGATAAATAAAAACTGGTACAGCTGAGGAGGGAGGCGATTGATCCTACCACTCGATTTCTTCCCTCCGCCGAGCATCACTGGAGAACAGCAGCGTGATCCGCTGCAAAGGAAGTGAGCTGCCCTCGTATTAGAGATTTCACTGTGTTCTTCTCGGTAACAGCTCCAGGACTGGAAGGGATGAACCTGGGACGGGCTGTCAGACTTGTGGCTTTATAATATGTGGAAGAATTAGGGGCCCAATTAGATCTTTGGGGTAAGCCCTGGAGAACCACAGGGCCATCCGCATGGAAACTATAGCTCGACACTGGCTCCGGAGTCCCTCTCCCTCCAGCATCTTGGCAGGATGGCTCCAGTGGCACTCTGTATCCCCTTGCCTCACCCCCCACCCCACCCCACCCAGCCAGAGCAAGGTTGCAACAGCATGAGGTGCCCACCATCCTCACATGACTGGGGGTCCAGAGCTGTCCAGTGCTCCCCAGCTACAAACCCAACTCTCTAATCTCCCCTGTGTCAGGATCCCAGCAAGGGCAGTCAAGACCCAGGGGCAGAGCTGGGTCAAACCTGAGGCTGGGAGTAGCAGAGGAGTTTGTGGTCAGGTTCCAGCCTGGGGTCCTTACTGGAGTCTGAGGCAGGTTTCAGGGCCTGGATCAGGAGGCAAAGTCCATATCAAAGCAAGGCCAAGCCAGGAGCAGGAGTGGTTGTTGCAGCAGCAAGAGGAGAATGGCACTGTTGCCTGGACGCTTCCTCATAGGCCTCTGGGGTTTATATAATGCAGGGAGCCAATCAGGAGCCATGAGGCTGCTGCCCATCAAACCCCTTGAGGTGGAACTTCCCCAGCAGATCATGGCCAGTGGTTACAGCTGTTGCCGACTGGCAGCTCTGTAGGCCTGGGTTCTAGACCTGTGGGGCTTTACAACCCCAGGGAACTGCTGCCCTTCCCTGGGGGTCAGCCCTTGCCAGGGGCAGGATCCCCAGCTACTGCAAGGAGCCCACCTTGCACCCTCTGTGCCAGCAGGGCCACCTCAGAAGCCATGTGGGCAAAATGCTTGGGGAGTCTCAGGAGAGTGAATGCAGAGAAGTAGAAGATACTACGCTGTCATGAGGTGTCTCTGTGTCTCTCCACATGCCAATGTGAACGTTAGAGCTGTTTCCACACCCGGCTCCATGCACAGGGCTCCAGGTGTCCCAGCAGGAGTTCTGAATACAGTGCAGCAGAAACTCTGGAGCATTGCCTTGCCTTGTGCCATGTGGAAGGACAGACTGGCAGCCAAAAGGACTCTTTCCTATCAGGGCACATCCCCATGGATTAATGATTTGACAGTAATTTTGACTTTGCCGTTGTTTAAAGTCAGAGAAAAAGCCCTAGGGGCAGCATCCCTGCAGGCCTTGTAATGCACCGATGGAATCTCTAGGGGAAAAGGTAACCCTCTCTGATGGCCAGAAGCACCTTCCCTGAGTACAGAATCCAGGCCAGGAGATCCTGCCTGGTGACATTAGGCATCCCAGGCTGGCAGACGGAGAGAACCCGCTGGTCGGTCTGTGTCCAGCAACTCAATATGAGCAAATCCAGGCCACAAAGCAGGATTCTCAGAGCTTGTGACATCTTTGCTGCCCTTCTGCATGCGAGCATCTGAAGACCTGTGACCCCTATGACAAACCTGCAGCTGACCCCAATGGAGGCAGGATCAGGCACAAGAACTGGCCAGGGCTTAGAAGCAGAGGGAGACTGACTGGGCTTCTGGCTCACAGCCTCTTATAGGGACCAGCTGGGCCTGATTGGGGCATGGCCACAGCTGAACCTGCTTTCCCCAATCAGCCCAGGCTTCTTGCCCCAGCCCCAGCCCTCTCCTGGGCTGTTTCAAGCCCCGCAGGGCAGGAGCGGGTAACCACCCCACTACAGGCTAGCTGCCCCGAGTACAATCCCACCGAGACACCAGGTACGTATTTAGGGCTGCTAACCCCTCCCACCATGGACACCATTCAGCTATCGTGTTAGCTCAATCAGCGGTAGGCTGAGTAGGAATCCTCAAGCTGGAAATTACAACCCCAACGTGAAGTGCAGCCAGAGAGCGTGTGCAATTAAAAACCTGCTCCTGCTCCACTCGAAATCATTGACAAGACTCCCCTTGACCTCAGGCAGTGGCGGCAAGTGAGGGGCCCTTAATGCTCTCCGAATAGAGCAATCACTGCAGCACTTGTAGGGAAGGATTCTACTTGTGAGATTGCCAACCGTGTCGAGTGTCATTTTCTCAGCACTGCATATTGGAAAGAGACAGCAAACTCATTTTCAACGGCACGGATGGGCATGGACGTGGACACAAACGTATATGCACACTCACGCACAAGAACACACATGCACGAGTGCCCACGCACGCATGTGTCCCCCCTCACACGCATCCACCTGCATGCCCACGCCCGTGCACCTCCTTCTCAGTAGCGCTGAGGCTAAGTCATCGGGAGCATAACTCACCCTAAATCGGTAAGGAGTCGCTCGTGGCTGGCCATGTTCTGCTGAAATAACGAGCACACAGGGTACAGTTCCCAGAGCGTGGGAGTGGAGCAGTCGTGGGGGAGAGCAGTGCTAATTTATGGGGTTTCATTAACTTTGCTCGCGTTCCATTTGTTGTATACTCACAAGCCCGGCATTTTAAGACTCTTCTGTGGAGCAGGGGGATGCACAGCATGGGCCCTTCGGATGGCCTGGTGGCCCCTTTGCCAGATGGATGGATGTCGCACCCTTTAGATCAAAGCTAGGAATTTCGGGCAAAGGTCTATTCAATAAGACAAGTGGGAAGATTTAGTTGGGGATTGGTCCTGCTTTGAGCAGGGGGTTGGACTAGATACCTCCTGAGGTCCCTTCCAATCCTGATATTCTATGATAAGAGGGGAGCCTGCTTCTCATTATGGGCCACTTTCTCCCTTAAACCAGATTAAACCACCTAGAGGAAAGACTGTGAATTCCACCATGGAGGGGTGTGATTTACCCCCTCCTCATTCCTTACCCCATAGATCTTGGGGAAACCTTGGGATTCACAGGGCATCCATGCAGATGCACCTTGCCGGCCTGTTAGGAGACCCTAACATTTTGACATATGGAATAATCGTCGTGATCTCGCCTCAGATTGCGTCACAGGAATTGTCACATCAAAACCATCAACACCGTCTGGGCTCTGCACGCTGCATTGGGCATCTCAGTCTCCTGCAGAGCAGGGAACACACAGCAACCAGGGAGGACAAGAGACAACGCTCCTGAGCCTCATTTTCAACAGTGTTGAGCACTCATGATGCTGCTTCAAGACCATGGGAGCAGCAGGTGTTGAGCACGCCCGAAAATCAGGCCCCATGTACATTGGTCTGTTCTAGGTATGTGAGAGAATCCCAAATGACATTGAGACCATGGAGAATTATGACTATGTGTGTCATGTCCCTCTCTAGTGGCTGGTCCATATAGAGTATAAGACCCAGACCCCTTGATGCCCTGGCCCACCGGCCTCCTTTATTGTAAGTAACAGAGGCCAGTGCTCTTGCTGCTAAAGCTCCTAGGTTCAATCTCCGCCAATGACTTATGTTGCCAGTTGCTACAGTGCAAAGAGTTGACTGGTCCCCTATATGCTTGTTCAGCTATGAGCTATAATGATGTGTTGCATTGCAGGAATCAGATCATAGAATCATAGAATATCAGGGTTGGAAGAGACCTCAGGAGGTTCTAGTCCAACCCCCTGCTCAAAGCAGGACCAAACCCCAACTAAATCATCCCAGCCAGGGCTTTGTCAAGCCGGGCCTTAAAAACCTCTAAGGATGGAGATTCCACCACCTCCCTAGGTAACCTGTTCCAGTGCTTCACCACCCTCCTAGTGAAATAGTGTTTCCTAATATCCAACCTAGATCTCCCCCACTGCAACTTGAGACCATTGCTCCTTGTTCTGTCATCCGCCACCGCTGATCCACATTGAGCCATTTTCTATGGATATGGTGTTCATGGAATCTCCATTGAAGGCTATGAGAGAGCCTCAAGGATTGGGCCCATTTTTTTTTTGTGCTATGTCTTCATTATTATTTATTTTTGAGTGGCATAGGTTAGTCATGTACCAGGCCCTCCCACTGTGCTCGGTGCTGTACAAACACTGGACAAAAAGGTGGCTACACTAATGAGCTGACAATCTAGGTAAACACCAATGTTACCAACCTGCCTTTGATCTGAAAGGCCTTTGCTTTCTGCAGCCTAATGGCAAGCGATTTTATTCAGCACTCCTACCGCAATTTTACAAAAGTTGTGGATTTCGGAGATGTTGGTAAAAATCAAGTTTACCCGTATCTGAAATGCCTGACTCTCGTCATAGAAATTGCATGGAATCTTACATTACCAACGGCGCCAATCAGACCTGCTTGGTCATTTTTTTGTCAGCACATATGAGAATTATGTCTTTTTAATCAAATGGATTGCAAGACTGATCATGAGACAGGAAAGGAAAGTTCTTGTGTCCTAGATTCTAGAGAGGGGTATATTGGCATGACAGAGATTGCTTTCCGGGAGCAATACAAAAATAGTGACAAAATTAAAGCATCTCATACAACGTGGGAGGAATATCTCTGACATAAAGGAGAAAACAACCAGTTGGGTGAGAGGCAGAGAAGATGGCTAGAAGGGCACGGAGTGGAGGATTTTGCTTTTGAAAGTGTTTGTTAGTTAAGTGTTCATTATCCCTTGTCTCAATTCCATGCACAGTTTTAATATGCAGTTTTATTGGTTTGTTTTGTTTTAAATTCAATGGAGACATAAAAATAATCACGAAAGAAAAATACTGATATGCCGTCTAGGAGAAGCAGCCAGTCCATTAAACACAGACAGCAAACTAATCAGTGAACTATGCTGATTGATATCAGCTGATGATTTTGCCCCATTTGGAGAGGATTGGGAGAACCTCTTCGCAAGCCGGGAATTGAGAGCGGATGGAATTATTAATTATTATGATTGGCAGGAAGGTAGTTTCAACAAAAACATTCTGTTGAAAGTGACAAGTTTTCTGGGACTTTTTCCAACAAATTGCTCTGTTTTTTTGTTTGTTTGTTTGTTTGTTTGTTTTCCAATGAAAACATGGAATCCAATTTTTTTTCCAATAAAAATCTTTGGCAAAGTCTTCCAAACATTTTTTAATTGAAATTTTTTTATTTAAAATGGTTTAAACAAAAATAGTTTTCGTAAACTAAAAATATTTATTGAAAACATCATATTTGAACTGAAAACCATTGTTTTTTTTACCTTTGGATTTTCAATAATTTCTGTGAGAAACGTTGATGAAAACAAAACAAAACAAAATCACAATTTCCCAGTATTTTTGACCAGCTTTACAAATCACAAAACGTGAGCCACAGTAAGACAGAATGGGGGGGACACCAGAGGGTACCCTCAAAGCACACAAGTTCACAGTCCCATAGATTATGCAGATTACTCCTTACAACCAACCATTCTGGGATGATGAAAGTTGTCCATATCATCAGCAGAATTATTTCTATTTCCCACTTCATCTCTTCCATGTGCCTTTACCCCTGGTAACACAGACCTGTGAAATCACTGACCAAGTGTGCAAGGTCTTACGCTCAAGTTGATGGCATTTCTTTGTAAAGAGATAACATTTGAATGCCATATGCGCTCAATTCCAAAGTTTCAGGGAATGTTTTAGGCAGCAGTGGGCAGTACCCTATTGATTTGGGGGGGGGGAATCAGAAACCCAGAAAGGGGAAATGAGAGACACATGGTGTGCCTGGAATTGGATTAGCCCAGACAGCAACTTCAACCACCTCTGTAGTTGAATATAGATCAGGGAATGGGTTGATGGCAGCCACTAACATCAACACCTCCATCTCAGCTCTGCCCCTCGTCCCAGCAGAGTTTAAAATGTTGGCACCCTGAATGACTTATCTCCTAGACAGAGTGAAAATTGGGGGGCGGGGAGATGGCACAAAAAGCCCCTGGCATGGAGGAGAATAGAGGACAATGATGGGAGGGAAGGGGACATGGGGGACAGAATTAGCGGCTGACATACGGCGGGGGGGCAGCATGGTGAGGAAGAGGGGCGTGGGGGGCTAGGAGGAAGGGAGCATGGGGAGGTACACAGACCACCTCTCCTGGGGAGAAAATGTGGGGACTGACCCTGGTAGGGGGAGGAAGACACACAGAGCCACTGGCACAAGGGAGGCAGTGGGCGTGTTGCGGGGAGTCCCTGAAATGCGGTGGGAGGGTGGGTGGCACACAGGGACCTTGCGGGGGGAGGGGACCAGCCTGTCCACAGGGGCTGTTTGTTTGCACAGGGGCTAATCAAAAGCTAATCAGTAGCAATGGGCAGATAAGTTGAGCGCTCGTCTTTGTGGGGATGAGCGAGGGGCCGCAGCGCAGGACCAGACGAGCGGGGGCCGGTGTTACCCAGCCGAGGGCCATCGCAGGGCCGGAGGATGGATTTGCTGGCAGTGCTGCATGGTGGTAGGCATAGTAACCAGGCAGCAGGAGGAAGCTCAGCCCATTTTCAATGTTGTCTTTTCCCTCTCAAATCCCCAAAGTGATTAGATCGTAGGCAAGGCTGAAGGCCGACTCCATGGATGTTACCCCTTCTGTAATGCTGCAGCTGCTCCACGGCACTCAGTGGGGAAGTCATATCGCCGCAGGCGAGATCAGCATCTGGCCCGAAGTGTTTGCGAGTTTTCCCTTTTGTTAATCAATGTCATTTTAAAATTATATAACTGCAAAAAAAGCATCCAAACCTTGTGTATGGCACTTGTGTTGTATCAAACCTTCCCGCCATTAGTCCTCCCCCGCAGCTGCTGTCACCCGTTAGCATGCCAAAGGAAAATTAGTATGGATCCGCTCTGATCAGCAGCTGAGAGGGCACATCCCACAAGGAGATGCCTGGCATGCCAGCCAGCTCCTCAAATGTATCCCACCAGGAGGTACCTGCGTGAGCCAGTGGATTCTCACCAGCCTCGAGGAGTTCAGTGGACAGCCACTTAGCTGACTTGGTCCTCTCGCTAAATCCCAAATCCCACAGCTCCAATACATCACTAAGCCCGGTGGGCCTGGGTGTCCTGACTTCCCCAGAAAGAGAGTGGGGAGGAAAGGACATCAGAAAGGATGTGGGTCTGCTCTAAAAGGGGTGTGTCGGTATTCGGTTTATCATCTGCACCCAAAGCCTTCCATCTCATTTCCCCGTAAATTCTCTGACCTCTCAGGCAAGACCAAAATTTCCAAGGGAGGCAGGGCCCAGCCTCGTGTCCCGCACTCCCCAGACTCAGTATTTTTAATCCCCAAGGTGATTGCCTCTCCTCCCGCCCCTTTCTGGAACTGTATTTTCCATGTGGAACTCCTTCCGCCTTCTTGTGTGTTGCCCATTCTCCTCTCCGGGATGAGCCGGATCTGGCTTATATAGACCTCAGACCCCTCCTGCTCCCAGCGGCCTCTCGGAGGACAGGTTCATTAGAGTCAGCTGCTTGGTGGCTTTTGCTTGTTTTTCCTTCCTCCTCTTCCCCATGTCACAATTCGTTCTGTCACAACCTGGCACACCACCCAGCCCAGCAGGTGTGCCCTACCTGGAGGGACCTGGCGTGTTCAAGTGGCCACTCTACATGACAGAACCCATCTAGGCTGGGCCTGCCTGATCTTTGGTTTAATTTCTCACTGTTGCTGCTACTCGTACAGACTCAGTCGTCCTTGAAATGGTGGGAACGCTAGTGTAGACCGGCCACCAGCCCTCAACCACTGTATCTTCTAGCCCTGCTTGAAAGAGGGTCGGACAACATGGTGGTTAAAATGCTGACATGACCCAATGCCAAGTCTACTGTAGGACCTACCACTGGTGGAGCGGCAACAGTGTGAAACGTTAAAGAAAAATGCTAATGTAGACAAAGCCTGGAGCACCCCAAACCAACTCTGCCGGATATCAAGGGGAGTCTTTCCACAGAGCATAAGGAGAGTTGGATCAGGTCCATAACGAATAGGGCTGGTCAAGAACATAAGAACGTAAGACTGGCCATACTGGGTCAGACCAAGGGTCCATCTAGCCCAATATCCTGTCTTCGGACAGTGGCCAGTGCCAGGTGCCCCAGAGGGATTGAACAGAACAGGAAACCATCAAGTGATCCATCCCCTGTCGCTCATTCCCAGCTTCTGGCAATTCTGGATTTCTGGCAAGAAATTTCCCCTGAAACTGTTTTTCAACAGAAAATTGGGTTTTTGATTAAATCAAAGTGCTTTGGTAAGTCAGGGCCCTGGTGAGGCTGCTAAGTGAAAGAACTGGTCAGAAAATGGGCTTTTTTTTCCACTCTGGAAACTCTTGACTTTTCAGCAAAGTTAAAAACCCTGAAGTATCTCAGCCAAAAGCCGTACGACTTCAGTTAGGAAATGCCATTGTGCATCATGGAAGCTTCACCTCAAGGGCCTCATGCCTTAGTTCCATTCTTTGACCAGGTTTCTTGGTCAGACTGCATCTCCCGTGCTGCACAAGGGTCTCCCCTCATGGAGGAGGGAAGTGATTTCATGATAGGAGACTCTGGCTATGGTGCATCATGGAAGATCATCCTGGGGTGTACCATAGTCCAGTTGGGGAGCAAGGCCCCTAGAGCAGAATAGGGACCTGAGGAAACCAGACTACATCTCCCATGAGGCACGGCGGCAGAATATCCAAATCAAGATATCACAGTTTTCAGACATTTTGATTTTTCAATACAAAAAATGCAAACAAAAATAAAATAAATCATTTAGTCAAAACCCCCAATTTTCTGGTCTTTTAGCTACTGAAACATGGACCTCTACCATATGAAAGAACACAGAGCTGTCAGCAGTAGTAGCCCTTTATCTTCCCTATATACCAGCCACTAGAGGGCAATAAGATCTCTCTCAGGCCCACACGCTGGACAGAGCCAGTTCATTGCAGCAGCTGAAGTCCCTTTCTTAAACCGGATCCAAGTAAATCAGTCTTAGATTTAGGTTTCTGGTTTGTTTCCCTTCTGTTTCTTAGCTAAGCTGGTATAAATTCTTCCATTATATATCCAATTTTCCCAGAGGTTTTAAACTCATGTGACTTTTTTTCCCTCTCTTTCTCAAGTGGCATTAAAGCCCTCAGAGTTTTTTCTGCAAACTGTTGTCTCAGAACAAAAAAACAAAAACAGTTTGATCATTTAAAAATGACAGTGCAGTGCACTTCCGATCTAGTGAAAGTCTGTTTGTAGCGAAGCAGAATGATAATTCCAAATTGTTCTGGTACGTTGCAGTGTTCACATTGCATTCTGGTTACTGTGAACCTCTGCTTATGACCCTTGCTTCAGCAAAGCACCTGAGCAAGTTGTTAGCTTTAAGTATCTGAGTAGTTCCACTGGAGTCAGAAGCTGTGGCCAGTCATTTAGAGTCAACAGGACTTAAGCACATGAGTTATTTTCATACATGAGAGTGGTAGCCCCACTGAGCTCTATGTACTACAGACATGTCTGTAAAATTCATAAAATCATAGACTTTAAGGTCAGAAGGGACGATTATGATGGTCTAGTCTGACCTCCTGCACAATGCAGGCCACAGAATCTCACCCTCCCACTCTTGTATCAAACCTGTGTCTGAGCCATTGAAGTCCTCAAATCATGGTTTAAAGACTTGAAGGTGCAGAGAATCTTCCAGCAAGTGATTCATGCCCCATGCTGCAGAGGAAGGCAACCCCCGCCCCCCAGGGCCTCTGCCAATCTGCCCTGGAGGAAAATTCCTTCCCGACCCCAAATATGGCGATCAGCTAAACCTTGAGCATGTGGGCAAGACTCACCAGCCAGAACCCAGGAAAGAATTCTCTGTAGTAACTCAGATCCCACCTCATCTAACATCCCATCACAGGCCACTGGGCATATTTACCGCTAGTAATCAAAGACGAATTAATTGCCAAAATTAGGCTATCCCATTATACCATCCCCTCCATAAACTTATCAAGCTTAGTCGTGAAGCCAGATATGTCTTTTGCCCTCATTACTCCCCTTGGAAGGCTGTTCCAGAACTTCACTCCTCTAATGGTTAGAAACCTTCGTCTAATTTCAAGTCTAAACTTCCTGATAGCCAATTTATATCCATTTGTTCTTGTGTCCACATTGGTACTGAGCTTAAATAATTCCTCTCCCTCCCTGGTATTTATTCCTCTGATATATTTATAAAGAGCAATCATATCCCCCCTCAACCTTCTTTTGGTTAGGGTAAACAAGCCAAGCTCTTTGAGTCTCCTTTCATATGACAGGTTTTCCATTCCTCAGATCATCCTAGTAGCCCTTCTCTGTACCTGTTCCAGTTTGAATTCATCCTTCTTAAACATAGGAGACCAGAACTGCACACAGTATTCCAGATGAGGTCTCAGCAGTGCCTTGTATAACAGTACTAACACCTCCTTATCTCAACCGGAAATACCTCGCCTGATGCATCCCAAGACCGCATTAGCTTTTTTCATGGCCATATCACATTGGCAGCTCATAGTCATCCTGTGATCAACCAATACTCCGATGTCCTTCTCCTCCTCTGTTACTTCCAACTAATGCCTCCCCAGCTTATAACAATAGTTCTTGTTATTAATCCCTAAATGCATGACCTTGCACTTTTCACTATTAAATTTCATCGTATTACTATTATTCTAGTTTACAAGGTCATCCAGATCTTCCTGTATGATATCCCGGTCCTTCTCTGTATTAGCAATACCTCCCAGCTTTGTGCCATCTGAAAACATTATTAGCACATTCCCACTTTTTGTGCCAAGGTCAGTAATAAAAAGATTAAATAAGATTGGTCCCCAAACCGATCCCTGAGGGACTCCACTAGTAACCTCCCTCCAGCCTGACAGCTCACCTTTCAGTACGACCCGTTGTAGTCTCCCCTTTAACCAGTTCCTTATCCACCTTTCAATTTTCATACTGATCCCCATCTTTTCCAATTTAGCTAATAATTCCCCATGTGGAACCGTATCAAATGCCTTACTGAAATCGAGGTAAATTAGCTCCACTGCATTTCCTTTGTCTAAAAAATCTGTTACCTTCTCAAAGAAGGAGGTCACCTATTTACGTGTTTGACGGATCAGGTCTCAGTTACTAATTATTCATCCTGTTATTATTTTTCAATGTTCTCAAGGAAAGGGATTTAATATCCTACTTTGACTTCATTGCATTTGAACAACATCAACCAGTTAAGGGGCAAAGGGCTGCTTCTCTAGTGGCCCTCATCAGAGCTTTTGAAAGTCTAGCAAAGCCAGAATAAATATTAATTTAATAAATTGCTTGATTCTGAGGACAAGCTCTGTGGGAGAGTTGTAGTGTACAGTCCCCTCCTGGAGCTAAACACCAAGCAGCCATTTTCTGTATTTCACCCTATCATGGGGTCCACTCACTGCAGCTGGCGCCTCCCCTGGTCACTCTAGGGAACAGCTCTCTGCCAGGTCTGACATCTTGCCTTATGGTCTCTCTCTCATTGTCCTCCTTCTCACTCTGCGGCCCTTCTCTCACTCCAGGCACTGCAGCCTCCTGTGGTTAGATGTTGATAGATGTTTGGCTGCCTGCGTGTATTCCTTCTGTGTGCCACCCCAACCCTGCACAGACAGCTGGCACAGCAGACCTTGAGGGAACCGCCCAATGACCACAAGATCCATTAAGAGACGAAGGCACTCAGCCAGATTTATTGTCGGCAAAGCACAGTACTAGTATCCCGCAGACTCTACCGGCCCACTAATACATGTATGCCCGAAACAATGGACCAGCTCAGTGAACGGCAGGACTTTCCGTTCCTCCCTAGGCCAGACAAAGATACTCCCTCTGAGATACATCGTAATACCCTGATACACACAAATGAGTACTGCTCCTCTGACATAGTTAGTTACTGCCCCCTGATGTGGCTAGTTATCACCCATCGCCTTGTACATGTTGGTTCAATCAAAACATCTCTATTACGTACTGTCTCCCTGACCTTATCTTTGAGGAGGGGTCAGTGAGTTCCTGTTATCCTTGGGGAATGTTTTTGTACCCTCCTTGATATCGGGATGTTCTGGTACCACTTGGTATCGGGATGTGTTTGCGTGAGTGCTCTGTGCCCAGCACTGCGTAGGCATGTGCATTTCTGCAATATCAGCCCTGTTCTTGCCAGATTCTGTGAGCAGGTCCTGCCTCATACCAGGCCCCGAATACAAGGGCTTATGTTTCAGGCTCTCTTCCTACTACGCCTCCTCTTCGTGACTTGGTCTTTCGGCCAGGTCCTATTCCTTGCTGCGTTTCCCCTGAGCCTTTCCTTCCTTTTTCGCTCCTCCCCACGCTCTGGGTTTGCCAGCCCGAACTCCCTCCTCCCAGGGAGTAACTGTGGACTACTCTCTATAGTCCCAAACACACCTCCCTTCACCCAGGAAGTGCCTGCAGCCTACTCCCCTGCAGCTCCCCTCTGCTATGAGCTCCCCGGCTTTAGAGAAACCCCACCGGTTCCCACACAGGCGCATTTCCCCCAATTAGGAGTTTCCTCTCAGCCTTAACACTCCAGCCTGCCACCTAATAGGTTAACTGGCCTATCTGGCTTCCATTAACCCCTTCAGGGCAAGCGTGAGGTGGATGCCCCATCACATACCCTGAACCGGGCCCAAGTGGAAAGGGATTTGCGCAGGGGTGTTCTGCAGAGCTCAGGAGTGGAATCCTCTCCAAGGCCAGGGAGCACCCCCATGAGATGAGCTACTGCGCCCCCATGTGGAGTGATTTGGTTTGTGCATTTACATCAACAGAGATCCACTGACCCTGTCCCTTTGACTGGCCCGATTGTGAAGTGAGACAAGGCGGGTGAGGTAATATCTTTTATTGAACAAAAGGGAAGGCAGAGCACTGGCTTACCTTCTTGCAAAGCAGAATTTCAGGTCTCCTGTCTTCAGCTCTACTGACTGCTAGGACAGGACGGTCTGGGCAAAGGGGGCTGGCAGGATTTGGCCTTAATTCTTATCTTAATGCTGCACTTGATTCTCATCTCATGTTTGCACCCATGCAATTCCCTGAGTTACTTCTGATTTTCACCAGGGCGAGATCGGAACTGGACCTTCTGTCTTTTTTGGGTCTGGCCCTTCTGGTCTTGTTTACCCCCACGGTGACTCAGTTTCCCATTGGTGAAGATCCATTGAGTAATTTAGTGGAGAACTGGCCCCCTGGCGTGTCGCTCTGACTGCCGCAGGGCGTCGAAGAGAGATGCTGGATGATGCAGATTTTAACAGTAAAGAGAACCTTGCTTTTTTTTTTTCCAGAGACACTTTTTAATTAAGCCAGAATGTCTCCTATGGCAGTGTACGCAAAGCAATAAAAACCTTTAGAGCTTGATTAAACACTGAAGCGAAGCGGTGGCACCGCGGCTGTTATTTGAAAAGGAGAATGTACTCGCGCCACGCAGCCTTTCAGAAATAAAGTTGTGAACTGAAACGGCAAGATCTTACCAAGCAAAATGTCAGGCAGTAAAGGAATGTCAATACTTGGTGGTTTTCATTTGACAGTGCAAAGAAACGACTCTGCGGCAAGACACCCGGAGGATCAGCAGCCGCAGGAGCTCTCTCTGAAAAGGGAACAATACTAAACCCACCCCCCCTTAAGATGCTCTAGGATCAATTCTCCTGCCCCTGGCTCTCTCCAGTGCCACCTCACTTCCTGGAACTCTGCTCTGGTTTCCACTTGTCTTCTTCTTAATAGGCCACACTTCTTCTGCTGCTCCTCCCATGCTCTCAGGGGGTCTCTTCTGGCATGGGTACAAATCAGGTGCAACTCCATTAAGGGCAATGTAAATAAGAGAAACAAGTCCCATAACGCTGCTCCCAGCTACAGCTGAGCCTTCAGCTCCGGCTGCACCCCATCCCCCTTCCTTGCGCCCCTCCCAAAGGTCTCCTCTGCCCTCATCCAACTCTGGTGCATATCACACCATTTCTTACATTTGGAGCAGCCTCTTAACCAGAAACGGTTCTGAAAGCACCACCATTCTGTGGGCTATTCCAGACACCCAGACCAATTGCCACTCTGGGTATCATAGATTATTAGGGTTGGAAGGGACCTCAGGAGGTGATCTAGTCCAACCCCCTGCTCAAAGCAGGACCAATCCCCAGACAGATTTTTGCCTCAAATCTCCCCCTCAAGAATTGAACTCACAATACTGGGTTTAGCGGGCCAATGCTCAAACCACTGAGCTATCCCTCCCCCATGAACATATCTAATTCTTTTTTGAACACAGTTATACTTTTGGCCTTCACAACATCGCCTGGCCGCAAGTGCCACAGGTTGTCCGTGCGTTGCGTGAAGAAGTACTTCCTTATGTTTGTTTTAAATCTCCTGCCTACTAATTTCATTGGCTGACAGCTGGTTTCTGTATTATGTGAAGGGGTGAAGAACACTTCCTTATTCACGTTCTCCACCCAGTCACAATTTTATCAACCTCCATCATATCCCCCCATAGTCATCTCTTTTCTAAGTTGAACAGCCTCAGTCTTTTGAATCTCTCCTCTTATGGAAGCTGTTCCATCCCCCTCATCATTTTTGTTGCCATTCTCATACTTTTTCCAGTTCTAATAGATCTTTTTTTGAGATGGGGCATCCAGATCCGCATACAATATACAGGAAAGGCTCTGTTATCCGGCATGTTGGGGGCAGGGAGGTGCCAATAAGTCAAAAATTCCAGTTAACAAGAGGGAGGGAGTTTGGGTGCAGGAGGGGGCTCAGGGCTGGGGTGTGGAAGGTGCTGTGGAGCATGAGCTCTGGGAGGGAACCTGGGTGCGGGAGCCACTGCTTTGGGCCTGTTTATAGCATCGGGCTGCCTAGACTCCCAGAGAATGGCTATATTGAAAGTGGGAGCCTGCCGCTCGACGTGACCGCACAGATGCAAGCTAAAAAGAGCCAGTATGGATGCTGTGGCATGGGCAGCAGCGGCTTGGGCTAGCCGTCTGAGCTCGGACCTAAGGGGTCGGACGGGCTTGCTCTCAGGTGACTAGTCCAAGCTCCTGCCCATGGTGCAAGGCCCGCGCTGCGGTTTTTAGCGTGCTAGCTTGAGCGGACCTAGTGCAAGGCACTCTACCCATGCTGGAAGGCAGGCTCCCATCCGCAGGGTAGCCGTACTCTCCTTGACTACAACTGGCGCTTACATCGTGGGGCCGTGGAGTGTGTTCTCTCTCAAAAAGATTATTCTAGCCAATCTGCCGCTCACACCCAGGCCAGAAAATATAGATACCATAGACTAGAAAGATCATCTCCCCCCTCCCGACACACACACTTTCAATTACACCCATTTGTTTTTTTCTTGCTGCACATTTAAAGCTAAAAAGGATTAAGGAGCTGAGTTGTATTCTGTTCTCAAGGGTTTGAAAGGGCCCGGCTCCCCTTGCCATCTCTGCAAAGGCGGTGAAGCAAAGGCTGGAGCTATACAGCTGGACAAGGGTGTGAATGACTGCTGGAGGGCATGCCTTGAAAATGGGGGGGTTGACTAGGTGACCCACACAGTATTTTCCAGCCCTAACGTCACTTCCTTAGCTAAGTTATGCCCTGTGTTGGTGTAAAATCTGAGCTCCTCGTCATCTTTAATGCATTTAGACTCACAACCCCCTCATCCCCCCGCTCCCAATGGGGAAACTGAGGCACACAGAAACAAAGGCCAGGTCTACACTTACAAATCAGCTCGACCTAGCTATGTCACACAGGGCTGTGAAAAATTTCGCGCCCTGAGCACCATATTTAGGTTGACACTAAGACACGGCTAGGTCGACGGAAGAATTATTTTGTTGAAAAATGACCTTTTAAAAAAAATCCCCAAAACATTCAAAAACATTTCTTTGGAACCCCAAAATATTTTCATTTTTTCATGGAAACCAGGGGAGAGACGTGGGGAGGGGATGGAGTCAAAACTGAAAGTATGCCATGAAAAAGAAATGAAAAGCCATTCCTTTTTAAAATTATTTTACTTTTTTTCATAGGTTTTCATGAAACGTTAACATAACACAAAGGTTGCGTTGTTCATCAGGAAATGCCAAACTTTAGATTGAATGTATCATGTTAACAGTGGATCGGGACCTGCATTTGGCCTCAGGCAAACCTGGGTTCAATCCCTGACTCTGCCACTAGTTTGTTGCAAGACCTTGGACGAGTCACTTCACTGCTCTGTGCCTCAGTCTCTCTATCTGTAAAATGGGGATAACGCCACTGACCTCCTTTGTAAAGTGCTTGAGATCTATGGATGAAAAGTGACAGATCAGGGTGGGTTTCATTGTTGTGAATATATATTCATTGGAGACCATTTGTAATTACACATTGACATCATATGGTCCCTATCCTGCAAAGACATGCTCATATGCTTAGCTTTAGACACTCTGCGTAGTCCCATTGCGGAACCATATAGTTCAAAAACAGCTGTAACATTTTTACTTCATTAAAAAAAATCACAGGGTGGGCAAACAGTGACTGTGGAAAATTTCAGAGCAAAAGCGTCCATGAATTTCTGATGTCTTAAAATAGGCCTGGAAAATGGAAACTGGTTTACTACTTTAATAATATAGGGGTTGCTGACACCGCCACTAAAAAGCATGTAGGCGGATTAATGCATCGGCGACTACAGATCATTTATGTACATTATTTCTGCTTTCTGTATTTTATTTCGCACCAAGTGTTTCGCGTACAAAACACACATAGCAAAAACAACCCCGTAAATCGCTATGGCACAGACAATGCATAGTTATTATAGCTGGGAGGATCTTCCTTTAAGAATGCCAAATGAACTAGGAGAACATCACAGCTGGCAGTTCAATAGTTTGCCTTCAAGAAAAAAAAAAATCCAAAGACAAGAAAAATCTTTGACAATAACGTTCCTGTTCAAGAAAAACTGGCCCTCTGCAGACCTCTCAGATCTACACCTGCGTCAAATTGCCTTCCACAAAATAACACTTTTGCTGTACATTCTAGGACCTGAAGTAGCAACACCGGAATTAACTCTAGAGTGACAGTTTCAGTCGAACGCCACGTTGCGGATGCTTTACAGCTTTCTCAGCTTGAATTTCTCATGGCTGCTCCCAGCCCAGACGGGAATTATTTGGGAAAAGTTCATGTTTAAAATACACAGAGCAGATGCATGCTCCCAAGATCCACCCAAGGGTTTGATTTGTTTTGATGGAAGATACCATTCGCCACACTGGATCAGTTTATCAGTCTATTCCCCCTGGAATTCCTGCTCCCAACAGTGTCCAATATCTGATGTGCCCCCCACCCACACCCTCTGCAGACTGCTGTGTTCTACCTGAGAAGTGAGGTCTTCACTTTGCATTCAAAGATTTCCAGCAGCAAAGAGGAATATTTCTGGGAAGGGACAGGACCTGCCACACTTACCACCTCCCTCCCATATGGCTGTGCTGGAAAAATCGCTGTTATGCTAATTGATCAAGTAAAGCAAAACGTGCCTCTTCCTGCACTCCCCTTTAAAGACATTATGCCTTTCAAGGAACATAATGGCCGCACTGGGTCAGACCAAAGGTCCATCTAGCCCAGTATCTTGTTTTCCAGACAGGAGCCAGTGCCAGCTGCTTCAGAGGGAATGAACAGAACAGGGCAATTTATCTAGTGATCCCCTGTTGTCCAGTCCCAGCTTTTGACACTCAGAGGTTTAGGGACTGCGAGAGCACAGGGTTGCATCCCTGACCATCTTGACTAATAGTCATTGATGGACCAATCCTCCATGGACTTCTCTATTTTAAAAAAAAAAACCCAGTTATACGTTTGGCCTTCACAACATCCCTTGCAATGGGTTCCACAGCTTGACTGTGTGTTGTGGGAAGGTATCCTTCCCTATCTTTGTTTTAAACCTGCCACCGATTAATTTTACTGGTGACCCCTGGTTCTTGTGTTATGTGATGGGGTAAACAACACCTCCTTATACACTTTCTCCACACCAGTCATCATTTTATAGACCTCTGTCATATCCCCCTTAGTCGTCTCTTTTGTAAGCTGAACAGTCCCAGTCTTTTTAATCTCTCCTCATATGGAAGCTGTTTCATACTCCAATCATTTTTTTACTCTGTACCTTTTCCAATTCTAATATCTTTTTTTTTCTTGAGATGGGGTGACCGGAAGTGTATGCGGTATTCAAGGTGAGTGCACCATGGATCTAAATAGTGGCATCTCTTTCTTAATGGTTCCTAGCATTCTTTTCACATTTTTGACTGCTGCTGCATATTGAGCGGATGTTTTCAGAAAACTATCCACAGTGACTCCAAGATCTCTTTCATGAGTGGTAACAGCTAATTTAGACCCCATCATTTTGACTGTATAGTTAGGAGTACGTTCTCCAATGTGCATTATTTTGCAAAATACCTCCCAGGCACTGCTGCTCAACCAAAGTGCCTCTCCAGCGTGGCTCATAAAAGCCATAATTGAGCCCTTCATTTTTATGGGGTTTGATAATATTAAGACAATTCAGCAGAATGCTAACCAGCATTCTGCAGCCTATGGTCGCCACGCTGAAATCTGGCCTACTGCATGTAGGGACTCTCTCCTCTTGACCGCTACAGAACTGGCAAAATAACAGCTTTTGCAAAGATTACCCAAGTCTTGGGTACAAACACCCTGTTTTCTGTAACCCACTTGTCTCTTCACAGAACGGGGCCAACCCTGCCAGCCTCACTCACGGGAGTTGGACTGGAGCAAAGTAAATCACACCTCCGCTGAAAGTACAGAAGATGGGGCCTGTGAGAACCTTATTGCATGTAGGCCCCAATCTTGCAAACAACGACACACCATAGTCACATTCAGGTTTGCAAGATGGGGATCTTAGATTGTGAACTCCTCTGGCCAGGGATTCTGTCTTCCTCTCTGTTTATACAGGCCAGAGCACAACAGCGCCCCCTATCCTAATGGTGGCCAAATGAGTCATGTTTTCAGGATCAGGCTCTGGATTCGAATTGCCACTGAGGCCCCTTTAAACTGCTCAGGCCATGTAAAGGAGAACCAGGCCCATTCTTTACAGGACCCTTATTAAATGACTCCAGAGTTAGGGCTGCATTCTAAAATAGGCTTGCAAGTGGACATAGGTCCCTGGTTTTCGCTAAAAGTAGGTAGCTAATTGGTAGAAATTTCACACTGCATTCGTTTTTATACCTTTTGAATTTCCTGCATAGTTTTTGTTTGGTTTCTCATCAGAAGGTTTTACCAGGAAGACTTTGAATTTGCGTTGTGGTTGAAAATTTTCCTTGGCCATTCTACTTTTCACTACTGACTGATATCTTGTTTTCAAAAAATAACCTTCCATTATCCATCAACAATACACCTGGCAGAGAGCTGGATCCTGGATAGATCTGGTGCATTTGGTGGTGTTGAACATTTTTTTTTTTACCATTACATGATAGCCTTCTGCTACTGCCTATAACCTAACCCTTTACCGAGCTAACCGCTACACCAAACAAAGAATTCATAGGTTTGGGTTGGAAGAGCCCTCAGGAGGTTCTAGTCCAACCCCCTGCTCAAAGCAGGACCGACCCCAACTAAATCATCCCAGCCAGGGCTTTGTCAAGCCAGGCCTTAAAAACTATCCACAACTACTGGTGTTGTGGGGGAAATAAGCTGGTGTTTGTGCACAACCTAGCCCAGTGAGATCCTGGTCCATGAGTGGGACTCCTAGACACTACGACCATAGAAATAAATAATTCTAATGCGGCATGGCCTGTGGGGTGTAACAGGTGTAACAGTGATAAGGTGTATGCTTGTGGGTGGAAGAGGACACTAAGATAACTTTTCATGTCTTTGCTTTTCTGGGTTCGTGTCAGGCTTGCTGGGTGTAGCAACCCTAACTGCTTCATGACAAAGTTGTTCGTGTATTACTTATGCCCCCATCGAGCCAATGGCAAAACTCTCACTGACTCCCACAGAGAGCAGGGTCCGGCCAACCATTACAACTGTGTCAAATCTTAACAGGTCCACAGTCGAAATACAACAGTTTGCTTTTCTAGCTGGAAAAAATATATTAAGGTGACTGAGATGCTCTCGTTACAAACATAAGCGACTGATGTAACCTCCTTGCGGCCTGATTTTGAAAAGAGATCGGCAGATGAGTTGTTCTGAAAATCTATCTGTAAGGGACACAACTGGAGCTGCAGGGTACAGCACGCTGGAAAATGCCTTGCTTTGGGGCATTATCCCATTCATTTCAAAGGATACCTACAGAAATGGGCCTAAATTAATGGAAATGCTGGTCAAGTAGTAAATAAGCAGACCAGGACCTTCATGAGGTAACATGTCGTTAGGGAGTGCGGAATATTGGAGTTGTGATCCACCCTTCAGTTCCGCGAGCAGATTTTTGGCTCAGAGCCTCAGAGGTATTTGGGCTTTGAACTTCCATTGAAATCACTGGAAGTTAGGAGCGAAAATGCCTTCGAGGATATGGGCTTTGCCCTTGGAACTTCTTCTAAAGCCACCTGAAGTGAATGGGAGCCTTCCCCATCAACTGGAAAATCTGCAAAGGCTCCCAGACCATGACAGTGTGCTGTGGCTCAGGCTCTGCTTGTCCCTGAGCGACAACTGCTTTGGCACTGTTATGGTACCTGTTTAACATAAGAACGGCCATGCTGGGTCAGACCAAAGGTCCATCAAGCCCAGTATCCTGTCCTCCGACAGTGGCCAATGCCAGGTGCCCCAAAGGGAATGAACGAACAGAACAGGGAATCATCAAGTGATCCATCCCCCATCGCCCAATCCCAGCTTCTGGCAAACAGAGGCTAGGGACACCATTCCTGCCCAATAGCCATTGATGGACCCATCTTCCATGAATCTATCTAGAATCACAGAATTGGAAGGGACCTCGGGAGGTCATCTAGTCCAACCCACTGCTCAAAGCCAGGGGCTGCTCTAGCTTTTTTGCCACCTCAAGCACAGCAGTCAGGCAGCCTTCAGCAGCATGCCTTGCAGGAGCTCTGCCAGTCCCACAGCTTCGATGTACCCGCTGCCGAATCCACAGGACCACCAGACTTCTCACAGGCACGCCACCAAAGGCTGCCTGACTGCTGCCCTCACAAGGACCCACAGGGCACTCCCCACAGCTTGCCACCCCAGGTACGTGCTTGGAGTGTTGGTGTCACCGCTGCTCAAAGCAGGACCAATCCCCAGACAGATTTTTGCCCCAGATCACTGGAGGATTGAACTCACAACCCTGGGTTTAGCAGGCCAATGCTCAAACCACTGAGCTATCTTTATCTAGCTCTCTTTTGAACCCCCTTCTAGTATTGGCCTTCACAACACCCTCTGGCAAGGAGCTCCAGAGGCTGACAGTGCATTGCGTGAAAAAATACATTCTTGTGTTTGTTTTAAACCTGTTACCTGTTCATTTCAGTTGGTGGCCCCTTGTTCTTGTATTAGGAGAAGTAGTAAATAACACTTCCTTATTTGCTTTCTCTATACCACTCATGATTTGATAGACCTCTATCACATTTCCCCTTACTCGCCTCTTTTCCAAGCTGAAAAGTCCAAGTTTTATTAATCTCTCCTCATATGGAAGCCGTTCCATACCCCTAATAATTTATGTTTCCCTTTTCTGAACCTTTTCCAATTCCAACATATCTTTTTTGAGATGGGGCGACCACATCTGCATGAAGTATTCAAGACATGGGCGTACCATGGATTTATACAGAGGCAATATGATATTTTCTGTCTTGTTATCTATCCCTTTCTTAATGATTCCCAACATTCTGTTAGCTTTTTTGACTGCTGCTGCATATTGATTTTAGCCAGTTTATTAGTATATTCTGTGTGTGCCTTCAAGATCCAATCCTGCAAACACAAATCCACTGTACTTATGCGAGTCATTCCATCAAAGTTACTCTCTTAAGATGCCTCCATTAAAGTGGAGTATGTGTGTAAATGTTTGCAAGAACACAGCCACAGCTTTCGTGGTCCCTAATGGGAGCTGGGAATACCCCCAGGACTACACACAATAGCTGGTCTTTCGCATTTAAAAGACACTCTCAGAAGGAATTGGATATAAGGCTGTAATGGCTCCATCTATTGGGTAAAAATATACAAAATAAAACGAAACTCATAAGAACAATGAATTTAGACTAAAATGTCACTCTGGATTGAAGGCAGACAGTGCAGTCTATCGTTTGATATTATACATGTCTATTATTTATTCCTCATTGAAATAAAAAATAAAAATGAAGGCAGTTCAGACAAATTCATGTGCCAAAGATGGCTGCATTTCAGAAGAGTAGATGAAACAACCCCTGTGAACTCATCCTAGCTGATACAGAATTATTATTAATCAACATGCAGTTGTATAATATGTATAGCCAACTGCCTGCCTACACGTGTGGTTCATTATTACAAGTGTCCAAGAAACCAAATAGACAATACATTTGACTGAGTTTGGCTAAAGACAAAACCGCACCATACAAAACGAAGACAGACTTACCTTCCTTCCAGGAAGCAATTCTTATGTCACAGCATGTCTACCTCAAACAGGTTTGCTTTGAAGATACAACCCTAAAACTCTCTCTGTTTAGGTTATGGCTGTTTCCAAGTTAAAAAGCACTTTGCACATCGCCTAAGAGCCAACCCTCCAGTTCCTCAGCTTGCTGTTTTGTTTAATTATCACTGTTCTGGATCCCCATTGCCTTTAATTATCACTGTTCTGGATCCCCATTGCCAAACCAACCAGGTGTAGAGGAACATCCCAACTTGTGCTAGGATGCACCAGTCACGTCTCTTAGCTTTGACAGGCTTCCTATGATTTTTAATGACAAAGCTGACTTCAGCTTTGCAAAGTTTTGTGGGATACTTGACATGGGTGAACAGAACTGTGGGACGAGTTACTATAACTGTAACACAACTGCCCAACATTTAAATAGACAACGTATACTATAATATTACCATGTGGTGTAACAACCTGTATCCTCCAGAGCTTTGGGGAAGGAGCTACCTTCTGTGTGTAAGTCCTGACTGGGGCCTCTAGGTGCTCTCATGACATAACATTAATAAGAACAGTAAAGTTGATGTCACTCCATTTTTAAACTTCGCAGTACTGGGGCTGTTTGTGATGGGTATTAGCCTTTCATTTCTCAGTTTAAATAGAAACATACAAAAGATTTTTTTTAAAAGCCACAACATTGTAATTGGCTCTCCAAACCCTGCCTTTATTAGTTTCTGCCTGTGAATATAATGATACTTTCTGCCTTGGCTGTTGAAGGAGAGAAAACAAAGTCTGGTTTAAAGTAGGCAACATGACTGCCAGAGCTATCAAAAATGCAAGCACAGAGGGGCAGCCTACCCAGCCTGTTTGTTCTGATGTGCAAATGAAACTTCCAAACCAGGAAGAAGATTCAGGGTTGGGAGACGGGGAGGACACAGCGTGGTAATTGTAAATGACACTAGGCAGGGGCCTCAGTTAATTGAGGAGGGCTGAGTTATATATGTTGCTGCCTTCTCCTTTCTAGGAATCAGTCAGGGGAATGGAGAGAGAAGGGGAGGATATGTGGGGCTGCCGGTTGAGGGGGACTGAGGTCAGGGGCACCGCCCCTCCGTATGGTGCGGATGAAGAATCCCCCCACCCCCGAAACGATCCCTGGGTTGTATGTGAACCCTCGTAATCTAACCCTTGTGTGCAACCGCTGTGACACACCCTCGTTCCTCTCCCCCAGCAACCCATGAATCCGGAAGACAAAAAATACATCCGTGCCCTCTCTGGACCCCTCCACCCCCCTCGCTCCGGGCTGCTGCTCCTCAGGCGAGGGGTTCGCCTCCCCAACTGGCTGGAGGGTGGGCAGGGTTAATACGCAGCCGGGCGGCGCGCTGCCTGTGCCGGAGGCAGAGCTCCCCCCCGCCCCACTCCCCTCCTCGCCGGAGCCGGCGCGTCATGCCCTGTTCCTCAGTAGCGGGCTGCGCTCACGGAGCCCCCGCTGCCTCTCCAGGGCGCGCCGCGGTCAGGGGTGCCAGGGAGGGGGCCAGGCTCGCTCCTCTTCCCACCTCGGGGGCGGCTGAAGTTCCCGGACACCCGGATCCGCTCCGACCCGGCGCGGGGAGGCGAACGTGCTGCTTCCACCCCCAGCCCGGGCTCGGAGGCTGGGGGACCCGTGCGCCCCGGGGAGCCGGAGGAGGGAGCTTGCGCCCGGCGGCCCCGGCCGGGGCTGTGAACCGCTGAAAGGCTCGCCCCCCCCGCCGCCGCCGCTGCGGCGCCTCCGCCTCCTCTTCAGCCGCGTTGCTGGGAGAAAGAAGCTGCGTCCCGAGCCGGAACCCGGCAGAAGCGAGGGGCGACTCCGGAGCGTCTGGGCGCGGAAACCCCGGCGCTGGCCGCGGGGAGGGCACCGGCCCTGGCCGCGTGAGCGACCCCCCAGCGCGGGCGGAGCCCGGGGAGCGCGGGACGGGCGCAAGCCGCCAGCCGCACTTGGCGACGCGGAGCCTCCCGCGGGGAGCGCAGCGGGCTCGCAGGGGCGGCGCGGGAAGGGCGGTAGCGCCGCGGGAGCCCGGCGAAGACGCCCGGCGAGTGTCCCAGCGCCCCGACGGGGAGACGCGGCTCAGCGGTGCCCCGCGGAAGAGGCTCTAGGGGGGTCGGGGGCAGCGGGGCTGGTCCGCCCGAGGTCGCTCCCGGGGGCGGCGGGGCGGGCATGCCGCGCTGCCGGAGCTCCCGCCCGGCGGCGAGTTCCCGGCGGCCGGCGCTGGCGGCTCCCCATGGCGGCTGCCCCAGCCGCTCGGGGCCGCTGCTGGCCGCGGCCTGACTGAATGCGGGGGCCCCGGCTGCGCGGCCGCGATCGCCCTGCGGCGGCGGTGGAGGGGAGCGCCCATGGCGCGGGGCCGCCGGGCGCACCGGGCCCCGCCGCGGCTGCGCCCCCGGCTGCACGGGCTGCGGCAGATGTGCTCGCGGCGGGCGGCGCTGCAGCGGCGGGCGCTGTGGGTGCTGGCCTTCTGCACCTCGCTGGGCCTGCTGCTCTCCTGGTCCTCCAGCCGGCTGCTGCACTGGCTCGCCTTCCCCTCGCACACCCAGGTGCGCGCCGAGTGGAGCCGCCAGCTGCCCTTCCCCGCCGTCACCCTCTGCAACAACAACCCGCTGCGCTTCCCCCGCCTCTCCAAGGGGGACCTCTACTACGCCGGCCACTGGCTGGGGCTGCTGCTGCCCAACCGCACCGCCCGCCCGCTGCTCGCCGAGCTGCTCCGCGGCGACCCGGCGCGCCTGCAGTGGTTCGCCAAGCTCGCCGACTTCCGCCTCTTCCTGCCGCCCCGCCACTTCGAGGGCATCAGCGCCGACTTCATGGACCGCCTGGGCCACCAGCTGGAGGACATGCTGCTCTCCTGCAAGTACCGCGGCGAGCTCTGCGGGCCCCAGAACTTCTCCGCGGTGAGTGGGGCCGGGCTCTGCCCTCCTGTAGAGCTTGGGCTCTCTCCCCCCCCCGGGGGGCTCCTCTGAACACCCCCCCTCCCCAGGCACCCCCACTCCAAATCAGGACCTGCCTGTCCTCTTCCCACCCCTCTCCTCCAGCGCGCACACGCCCTCTCCTGCCCCCAAGTCAGCCCCGCTCTCAAGTTACCTTCCCTAGGGACCAGCCCAGGATCGAGTCCTTTTCTCCCCCCTGCTTCCCATGAGTCTTACCCAGCCTGACGCCCCGGGCCTGTAAGTGCCACCAATTGACTAGCAAAACTCCTACTGGGGGTTGTGCGGAGAAGCTGAAGGCAGAATAAAGGCCCTGCTTTAGCACTTGATTCCCCATTGCCAAAGCCAGTTAGTATTTGATTTCCTCCTCCCCAAGCAGAGGGGCTGTGGCCTAGTCCCTCTCCCCTCAAGCCAAGCGAAAAATCCTGGCAGCAAAGACTCTTTGACTTCAGTGGGGCCAGGATTTCACCCATTGTGTATTTCTCCCTCCCCTCTTCCTAGAAGAGAGTGACAGTTGTTCCCACCGGCACCCTCTTTTCTGGGGAAAGTCAGAGGGCTGGCTTGGAACAGGTTGTCTCTTGAAAACTAGCAGGATCTGGGACATATCAGTCAAACATCCAGAGCTTACTCGATTGCTTAGAAAGTCCAAGTATTTGGCAGGGTGGTTTTACTCTCTTTTTTGGAGGTTGGGGCCAAAATCCCACAATTCCAGCTGGGAGGTTGTTTTACAAAGCAATCGTGTATTGGTGATCAGAACGGAAATGCATCAATATTCAGCTCCTTCTGGGTTTTTGCTGCATGTTTGCCAAGTGACCTGGGCCTGGAATAGTCAAGGAACTAACTCTGGATTAGAGGGGCACAGGGGGGCTGGAACAGCTTGTATAGTGGGGGCGCTGAGAGCAATTGAACCAGCTTGTAAACCCTGGATATAATGGGAACCACCTCAAGGCAGGGGGTGCGGCAGCCCCCCTAGTTCCAGCCCCTATAGAGGGGCATACGAGTGTGTTTATTTTGACAAGGAGGAAGCGCAGAGTGAAATGACACTGGTTTTGGAAACGCTGGGCAGGATTACACTGTGACAAGGGGTTGTTTCAGAGTTTGAAATGTGCGGCTGGCCTGCTGTGCAAGACCCCTGGGCTCCGGTCCAAGTTCAGCCCTGGGTGGGTTCAATGTGAGAGCACTGTCCTTGGGGTGTGGATAAAACAGAAAGTTAGACAAGCTTCGTTTGAAGATGGAATGTTGGGCAAGTAAAAACACAGGCGCCAGGTCACAGAACAAAGCAGTCCCTCCCTCCCTTTCTAGGCTGCAGTTCACTCTACCCAAGTCCCATCGGGGGCTTCACCGTAATTGCTACAATCATTAATCACCGTGTTAACACTCCTGGGGAGATCGGGTTTATAGACCCTCCCCTCTTACCCTTTAGCCCTGAGCTTCTGTAACCATCCTGCGCCCGTGGAATCCCCAGGACTCCGCTCCCACGTGGCTGCCTACAAAATGTGGAGGAAGTCTCCCCTTCCTCCCGCGACTTGACTCCAGAGCTTCTTCGAGGGTAGCCCCAAATCAAAGAGCATTGCTTCCCATCAGAGCAGTCTTCCTCCTGTGAGGGCTTCTGCTTTGAAAACCGCCGCCCCGGTCCTTCCACGCTGGCAACCCCCTCCAGCGCTTCCTGTGACTTTACTCATCAGAGAGGCCAGGACTCCCAGCATATCCCGAGTCTCCATAGTTCTCCAGCCCCAACGGGGGAAGCAAAATCTCCCCAGGTCAGCGCTGTGTCCACACAGCCTCCTCACATGTGACAGTGCACTGGTGAAGAGAGATTGTGTTAGCAGCTGATCGGTTGTGCTAACGTGAGTTGCCTGGTGCATCGAGGCTACAGCTGAAGTTCAAAGCCCTGCTGCACTTGAGTCCAGGGCTTTTGTGTGTGGACAGGAGTCAAGTTAGGGGCAACGCTCGAGTGAACCCTGCAGTGGAGAATAAGCTTAGGAGCCAATTCTGCTTTCCTTATTCACAATCAGCAGAACAGTGCTGGGCAAGCCGTCCCTTTGATTCCTCTGGGATTACTGGTGGAATAAGGTGCTCTTTAGGGGAAAGCTAATTGAACGCACCTTCATCAATGCCAGCTATCGCTTGACTTTTTTGAATGCCCCTTTCCTGCTCCATTGACTGGAATACTCTGCTCTTCCAGTCTCTATAGTGATGTCAAGGTGAGAAGGATGCAGGTTGTGATTTAAATGCCACGCGTGCAGAGAGTCCTTAGGGAGATCAGCTTGTTATTTCTAGCTGCTGCTGCTGCTGCACACAGGAGACCAATTCAATTCCCTGGCCTGCAAGCCTAGTTTGAGAGACAAACCTAAAATCAAAAGGAACATTGTTCTCAAACTTGTCGCGTGAGGCTGGCTGGCTGCTAAACCGTAAAAAGGGGAGAGAGAAAAGAAGACACCCCGTGGGTCTATTTTGATCAGCCCAGTACCTCTGAGCTAGCATGTGCTCCTGTAGCTATGGGCAGAAGTGGCAGAGTTTTGTCTTATTAATAAAGGTGCCTTTGCTACTGAGAGGAGAGGTCTGGTTTTTGCTGGCAGTTGTTTAGGACATAGAAACACAAAATCCTATAGGGCCTCAGAGGGAAACTTATGAATGATAAGCAAGGAGCAGAGAGGAGGAAGCAAATGGGAATTCAACCTGTCATTTTGAAAAGAGCCACCCTCCCTTTTATAGCCTACATATTTTTCTCCATTTACGAGTGCAGTAGACCTGATTGTAGGTTTTAATGAACTCTTATTAAAGTCTTGGAGAGCAAGGAAGAGATGATTTGTAGGCACCGTTATCCTGAGAAACACGAAGCCTCAAGCACTCTTTCTGCTTGATATCATGGGAAGATTCCGGGGAGAGCAGTGCAGGAATCAAATGCAGACTTCTGTTTGAAGCTACAGCCAACCACCCAGCTACCAAAGACTGCAGCAGCTGTTTCTTACAGCTGAAGAAGACTAACGAACATGTTTCCCCCCCCGTCCTTCCTGCTTATGTTGGCAAGGTAGAGAATTCAAAATCCACCTCTTGAGGGTAGGAGCAGAGGAATGAGCTGTGCATTAGCACTTGGATGTAGTTGCAATGTTGCGGCTAGGCAGGCCAGTCAAGCTAGGAACACTGAGTCCTGAGCTGACTTGTTGATGCTTCACTGCGAGTTATTGTTAACACACAGGAAGAGAATTCGTGACTCTATGGTTTGAGAAGTTCTGGGGATTCCAGATTCTATTCTCAGATACCACCTAAGCAGCCTGCATTCATAGAATCATTGACTCCAGTTTGAGCTGGGGGTGGGCTGGGCAGGCAGAAATCGTTCTCATGCTCGAAATTAAAGTGCTTTGAGCTGAGTCTGTGTGTCATGCAATGCTTCTGCTTTCTCTGCAGTTAGAGAAAGTAATCGCATGAATAAGCAACCGAAAGAGTGTTGCTGGAGCTAGGCAGATATGTAAAATAAAGCAGGTAAAGTAGCTGAACACATTGGATGTATGCCAGTAAGCACGGTATTTTGCAGTTCAGATACCTGCTTGGATGCTTAAGGAAAAAAAAATGTGAATGCTCCTGTTGACCATATCCCAAAATGCAAGAGGGAGGAGACATTTGAAATTATATACAACAAATTCTAAATAGATATGGGGTTGGATTTTTTTAGTACTATTTTTCTGCATTGCACAAGTAATTTGTTTCAGAGTGGTAACCATGTTAGTCTGTATCAGCAAAAAGAATGAAGAGAGTCTCTGAGGTGCCGCAAGTACTCTTCATCCTTTTTACAAGTAATTTGTGGAACTCATTGCTGCAGGATGTACAGGGAAATAGTGTGGTTACTGAAAACATGATTACATATATAGGTGAATAGCAAATATGTGCAAGGGTATAAAAGAGGAGAAAAAATTGTTATCAGTGTGTTTGAATGGGTGTTAAGAAAGGGCAAAATCTGGCCTGGCATCTCCAGTGATGGTATCAAGAATAAAAATGGCAACGGGTTACATTCTGCAAATGGTTCGGCTCAAGGCCGTAAGGAGCCCAATTGACTTCCATCTCTGTGCCTGGGCATGTCCATTTGCAGGATCCAGTCTTAGAAGCTGTTGAGTTTTATGCTTTTAAGCTCCTATTCAGGACAGCATCATTATTCTCTGTTACAGACTAGGGACTGAATGGCAAGGAAGCAATTCTGCAGAAAAGGACCTAGGGGTTAGAGTGGAAGCTGGATATGAGTAAACAGATGTGCCCTTGTTGCCAAGAAAGCTAACGGCATTTTGGGCTGTATAAGTAGGGGCATTGCCAGTAGCTCAAGGTACCTGATCATTTCCCTCTATTCAACATTGGTGAGGCCTCATCTGGAGTATTGTATCCAGTTTTGGGCCCCACACTACAAGCAGGATGTGGAAAAAATGGAAAGAGTCCAGCGGAGGGCAACAAAAATGATTAGGGGGCTGGAGCACATGACTTATGAGGAGAGGCTGAGGGAACTGGGATTATTTAGTCTGCAGAAGATAAGAATGAAGGGGGATTTGATGGTTGCTTTCAACTACCTGAAAGGGGGTTCCAAAGAGGATGGATCTAGACTGTTCTCAGTGGTACCAGATGATAGAACAAGGAGTAATGGTCTCAAGTTGCAGTGGGGGAGGTCTAGGTTGGATATTAGGAAAAACTTTTTCACTAAGAGGGTGATGAAGCACTGGAATGGGTTCCCTAGGGAGGTGGTGGAATCTTCTTCCTTAGAGGTTTTTAAGGTCAGGCTTGACAAAGCCCTGGCTGGGATGATTTAGTTGGGAATTGGTTCTGCTTTGAGCAGTGGGTTGGACTAGAACCTCCTGAGGTCCCTTCCAACCCTGATATTCTATGATGCTATGATTCAGGATGGCACTTAAGCACATGCTTCAATGGTGTCCTGAGTGGAGGACTTTAGGACATAAGTTGATCACTCAGTTGAAGTCATGCATGCAGTCTCTCCAGTATAATACTATGGCAAAGCTGGACTGAGGTATCATAGATAAACTTGAAAGGGTTAGATTTTTGTTGGTGAATGTCAATTTCACCACACGCACAAGTCGATGAAAAAATATTTCCATCCACAATCATAGAAATTTTCAGACAAGCAAAGTAAGAAAAATGCTGCTTGAGATTCAAAACGTGAAAGCTTTATAACTGTTCAACACAAACTGTCGGCGTCGCATGTCAAAATAAATAGCCTGAAATCAAACATTAAATTCTCAACGTCTACTGTCATTAAATAATTGTGACCCCTTCATAATTTTACTGCAATGGGACTTTTTAAATTGATAAAAATAGAAAAATCAAAACATAAAACCTATAATAGAGAAAACCTGTGGAATTAGAGATGAGTCTGGAATTTCCCCCAAGGTCAGATTGTCAGTGACCTTGGGGTTTTTCCCCTTCCTCCGCAGCATGTGGGTGCGGGTCATTTGCCAGGATTATCTGGGTATCTCTCACTTCATCATTCCCCTGTCCTCAGGCACTGGTGTCCTTCCCTCCCTCCTGTTCTCTGCCTGTGACACGGAATAGTCTAGTCTGCTGTGGTTTGTCATACTTTGGTCTCATTTCTATTGTTGGATTCAGTGTGTGGG
This sequence comes from Mauremys mutica, assembly GCF_020497125.1. Lineage (NCBI taxonomy): Eukaryota > Metazoa > Chordata > Testudines > Geoemydidae > Mauremys > Mauremys mutica. The sequence continues at coordinate 11,178,780 of NC_059096.1, forward strand.
TGTTGGCGGCCTGTGAGGTACAAGAGGTCAGACGAGATGATCCGGTGGCTCCTTGTTGCTGTGATTTCTGTGACTCTGTACTGGAATAAATTATACAATCAATTTGTAAGCACCTAAAGGTTAAAAGGGTGATAAGAAATAGCCAGTATGGTTTTGCCAAGGGGAAATCATGCCAAACCATCCTGATTTCCTTCTCTGACAGGGTTCATAGTTCTGTGGATTGGGGATGTGATCAATCTTGATTTTATTTTATTTTTTAAATAAGGCTTTGGACACAGTCCCAGATGACATTCTTATAAGCAAAGTAGGAAAATGTGGTCCAGATTAGTGTAAGGTGTAGTAGTTATCAATGGTTTGTGTCAGACTGGGAAGGTGAATCTAGTGGATCCCACAGGGGTCAGTCCTGGATCCGGAACTATTAAATATTCCCATGAATGACTTGGATAATGGAATGGAGAGTATGCTTCTAAAACTGTGGATGATACCAAGCTGGGAGGGGTTGCAAGCACTCGAGGACAGGATTAGAATTCAAAATGACCTTGACAAATTGGAGGATTGGTCTGAGATCAGCAAGATGAAATTAATTAAAGACAAGTGCAAATAACTGTGTTTAGGAAGGAGAACTCAAATGCACAGCTTCAAAATGAGGACTGACTGGCTAGGCGGTACTGCTGGAAGGGGTCTGGGGGTTATAGTGGATCACAATTTGAATATGAGTCAACAGCGTGATACAGTTGCACAAAAGGCTGATATCATTTTGAGGTGTGTTAACACAAGTGTCGTCTGTAAGAGACATGTGGTAATTGTCTCGCTCTACTCAGCACAGGTGAAGGCCTCAGCTGGAGCACCGTGTCCAGAGCTGGGCAGCGCACTTTAGGAAAGAGGTTGATAAACTGTAGAGAGTCCAGAGGATAGTAACAAAAAGGGTCTAGAAAACTTGTCCTATGAGGAAAAGTTTAAAAAAAAATGGGGCATTTTAGTCTTGAGATAAGAAGACTGAGGGGGGACCTGATAAGTCTTCCAGTAGATTAAGAGTCTGTTATAAAGAGGGTGGTGATCAGTTGTTCTCCATGTCCACTGAAGGTAGAATAAGAAGTCATGGGCTTACTCTGCAGCAAGGGAGATTTAGGTGAGATATTAGGAAAAACTTTCTAACTATAAGGACAGTTAAGCTCTGGAACAGGCTTCCAAGGGAGGTTGTGGAATCCCTAGTTTCTGAGGTTTTTAAGAACAGGCTGGATAAACCCTGTCAGGGATGGTCTAGGTTTACTTGGTCCTGCCTCAGTGCAGGGGACTGGACTTGAAGACTTCTCAAGGTTCCTTCCAGCCTTATACTCCTATGAATCTATGAATTTCCTGTAACTGTAAACATTAAAATCAATAAAATATATATTTTTAAAAATGCTCAAAAATAAACATTGATATGATCTGTCAAAAGTATAAAGAAATAAAAATCAAATTCTGCCAGGCTTAATTATAGGTGGTATTCACCTTGCTGTGAAGCAAGTGGACATATCTGTACCTAGGTATTTGGTCTGCATGGACCATTCATAGAATCATAGACTATCAGGGTTGGAAGGGACCTCAGGAGGTATCTAGTCCAACTCCCTGCTCAAAGCAGGACCAACCCCAACTAAATCATCCCAGCCAGGGCTTTGTCAAGCCTGACCTTAACAACCTCTAAACCTTGTTTTTGTTCTGTCACTTCTATGTTCTATATCACTTGATTTATTCCCTAAAGCTCCCTTTTCATTTGAAGAATATTTATCATAGTTGCCGCATCCCATGTGTGTCGATTTTTATGAGGAAGTGATTAATATACCCCATGTGTTGAAACCTAAGAGAGCTAATTACATCATCTTGATCTAAGATCCCACCCCCCCAAATAAAGGTAGTCGTCTTACTTGTGAAATTGACTCGAAAATCGTAACTAGCAAGACGTACATTATAGGGGAGAGGTGTACAAATTGCATTGAGAGATGAAAGGTTTCACTCTGTTTCCTTATTACACTTCTGTGAAACAAACCATGTCGAGAGCTGTGATTTACTGGGCTGCTTCATTGGCTCTAGAGTCAATAGATATCCGTGTTCACCATTCATTTTAGAACCATCTTCATCTACTCTGTGAATGGGGACATTATGGAATAATAACTGGATAGAGACTTCTGTGCTAATTTGCTGCAGGATAATGTATGATGTACACATGGTTCATTTGCCAGAAGTGGTGTAAAAACCCGCCTTGTTCTTGTATATCTGCAAAGTTGGGTTTTTTTCTGGATAAGGTACCCTTGCCAGGTACCTGGCTGGCATGCATCAAACTAAACAGCAGAGACACCAACATTCGATTCATATTCTGTTTAGTTCTGACTGCAGACTTGTACAGTATGCTTGCAGCTCAGGTTGGCATAAAATTGAAGTATCTGTAAGAATCTTGTTTGTAACTGGAAATATTTAGCACTGCCATAGCAAATTGCATAGTATTTTGACAGTTTTTTTTTCTTACTTGCTGTGCTAGAAATATACTATTTTACCCAATTGCTAACGAACAGCCCTCCCTTTTAATAACAAAATTTCATTTTTTTAATTTTTTTTTTTTTAGCACTTGGGTTTTAAACAAAACTCAGAATCTGGCTTGCTTTCACCATTAGTTTTGGAAGAGAAGTGCATTGCATTTAATTACTGTGGTGTGGGATGGAAGCTTTAAATATGTTATTGATTTGTACAACCGGCATTAAAAAAAAACTACAAAATGGAGCCAGTTGGATTTAGTCTCTAAATTGTTCTTAGAACAAAACTGCCAAGGCTACATTCTACTTCCCAGGCTGCAATGGTATTGATTATGATGCTGATTTTTTATTACAGTAGTACCTGAGGATTGCAATAGAAATCAGTGCACCACTATGCTAGGTGCTGTACAAATATAGCAGGAGAGAGTTCACGCCATGAAGAACTAAAAATCTAATTAGACGAGATAAAGGGCTAAGGGGGAAGGGATAAAACATAGAAGCAGAGCTATAGTCGACAAATGTTGTATTAAGGCTATCACAGTTCAAGAGTTAACTGCAACTTTTACCCCTTGGTCACCTCCTTAAGGACAACCTGCTTATGTCTCAGGCGTCTAGCTATCCCCTTTCTCTGGGGGCAGGGGAGATCCCACAAATCTATCCCTGCAGACAGGATCCTGGACTTTATGCTGCAGACTCATGCAGTTCACTGTGTTTATCTCAGCAGGTCTGTGTTTAGTCCTGTTGTCTTGGGAGCAACGACGAGGTGAACCCATGATCAGCCAGTCTTCACAGAGCAAAGTACTGTTTATTCAGAACAAAAGCTTCGCAGAGAAAACAGGTCTTAAAAACAGCTTCTATGCAGGTCTTGTGTTCCAGGTGTTACTCGTCTTCCACATCCCTGATAGGATCAAAGTACTTCAGGGCCCTCTCACAGGGCCTGTCTCTGGTCACCATTTCATGTCAGTGCAGATCAGAGCAGTTATTTTATCTAGTCTCATGTCCTTTATGTTCATAGGTTTCTTGAAGCAAGTCAAACCAGCCTATGCTATTTCCCCAGGGGGTGAAATGTCAAAAGAACTTGTTACATGCGTTGTTCTCAGTATTGGGGATTTGCATTAATTATTTCCCCCCCCCCGCCTTTTGACATTTTGTAGTTCACCTGTTGAATACAATCACTAGCAAGCCCTTGAAGAGACACATAACACGGATATCAGAGTCTCTGACTATTCCATGTTTCCAAAGCATCATCACAAGAGCCATGATTTTTGTTGGGTTTGGTGTGTTTGATTTTTGGGTGGCGTTTGGTTGGGAAGGGATTGAACAGGGGCACTAAGGAAGGAGAGAGGATACTGAAGGGAGGGGTAATGGATGATAAGAGAAAAGGGAAGGAGGAGAGATGGAGGGTAGGTGGAGGGAGGCTGCAGAGATTGGGAGGAAGTTGAAATAATCGATACAGGGGACAGAATGTCCCAAAGTTGAGTAAGATGAGCAGGACTTGGCTTGATAATTGTAAAATTACGTCCTCTGATCTGTGCTAATGGCCCCCCACTTTCATCACTATTAGGGTGACCAGATGTCCTGATTTTATAGGTACTGTCCTGATATTTGGGGCTTTTTTTAATATGGGCTCCTATTACCCCTCCCCACCCCCATCCCAATTTTTCACACTTGCTGTCTGGTCGCCCTAATCACTATTGATGAAATTAACCTCCTTCCGTATGTGTCGTTCGTCATCAGTACGACCGTCTGCCAAAACCATGCTCCTTTCCCGTATCTCGGTAAGAGGGGTGGACGCTTGCTTTTAGAGCAGGCTGGCTGCTCCTAGACAGCCATGTCTTTCAGAGGATTTGGGCTAGAACTGGTTGAAATGTGGAATTACCATCATGCAAGGAATTCTGAGGTTTTGGAATCTGATTTTCTCCCACATCAGGATGAAAAGTCTATCAGAGAATTTTTGATTAAATGAAATATTCTGAAAATATTTTGTTTTGACTTTATCATTTGACTTTTGTGTTATACATAAATTATATTATAAATGTCAAAGTATTTCAATTTCATTGAATCAGCATTTTCTGATGGAAACCTCTTCTGTCCATTTTTTTGACCAGTCTTGATTTTGGGCCTGTTTTGGATACTTGCAGAACTTTTCATGCAATATAAAGAGAGATCCTGCTCCAGTGTAGGGCAACAAGGCATGATTCTGATGAAACTGCACCTGCAATACTATGTTTAATTCTAGGAATCTCAATGGTAGGAAGGTTTTGACAAATTGAGACAAATTTGGAGAACAACACAGCAAAAAGATTTAGCGGCTGTAGGTTTTGATTTGTGAAGAAAGATGAAAGGAATTACATATTCATAACGTGCCTGCACCAAAGGTGGATGTGACAAATAACTATAAAGTGATTAGGGTGATAGAATAGGATGAAATTGAACAAATATGCTAAATGTTGAGGGAAAATTCCCAACAATAAGCTCTAATAGGTTTTTTTTTTCCCCAACAGAGTCTCTTTTTGGTGTAGACCCAGCCCTCCAGAACACAGTGTAGGTGAACAATCTGCTACTGACTGGGAGTGACCTAATAGAAATTAGAGATGGGGCAGGCTTGTATTGTTAGTTGAAGAATTGCACCATCTTTTAAGGATCCGCTGTAAAATTGACCCCTGGACTGTGTCTCACTGAGGCATTCACAGAAGTTAATGCTGACAGAGCAATACATTGAGTTTGCCAGGGCCACAGCGAAATTCGTCAAGCTAACGGAGAGACTGAGACGTAAGAACTTCCAGGTGGATTTCTCTGCCCTGTTAATTATAAGATTAATTGTATCTTTCATCTCTGAAAGATACAATCTCCCCCCCCCTTAGCCTCCAGCTTGTTTAACAGTGCAAGAACACGCTGTAGAGATTGTTTATGAAGACCGACGGTCTTTCTGTAAACCAGCACAGTGAGCAACATGGCTGCCTTTCCTTCAGGCTTTGAACAGAAAGCGACGGGATCTGAGAGTGAATTCAGGACCCAACATTCTTAGCAAAAGGCTGGCTGAAATTCTGTGCTGGTTTACAGAAAGACCGTCGGTCTTCAGAAACAATCTCTACAATGTGTTCTTGCACTGTTAAACAAGCTGGAGGCTAAGACCCTATAGTCCAGGCCGAAACAGGGCAAGATCTCTTGGCCATGAGTGGCAGGTCCATGTCTTTTCCTCCTATGGTAGCCTGAGGGGGGGGGGGGTAAGATTCCTTCTCTCCAGCAGGAAGGAATCTTCACATCTGTTTTAGGAAGGGCCCAGACAGGTCCAAGGAAACTTCCAGTGACCCAACAAAATTTGTCCCTCAGACAGCAGAACATGGACCCTCATGACATTGGCTGTGCCTTCCAGCTGACTACCTGGCATATCTTGGCTCTAGAGAGTCATGAGGGTTATAAGCATCTGCCGCTAGTCACCAAAATGAATTCTCTTATGTTGCTCGCTAGAGGGAAATGCCTGTGTAGGCTTCTGGGTGTGAATTGGCATGATACCAAGCTGCTCCGAATGCCCCGTGTAGAGGGCTTGGGGGATGGGAATGGGAACCCCACTTCAGTGCCATTAAATGGAAAAGGATGGGGAGAGAATGGGCGATGCTGAGCACAGATAAAGGCTAGTGGTGGGGAGAAGGGGAGGCCGCATCACCATTCCTTGGGCACCACCTTCCAGTGAGGAACTGATGATGGTTTGCCTGAGGCCCTGGGGTGCAGGAGCCCATTGTAAAGAGCCCTATGCCATGGAGCAGTCAGGACAAGGCCTTATTTACAGGATGTTATCATAAAGTATCAGGGTTGGAAGGGAATTCAGGAGACCATCCAGTCCACCCCCCTGCTCAAAGCAGGACCAATCCCCAGGCAGATTTTTGCCCCAAATGGTCCCTTCAAGGATTGAATGCACAACCCTGGGTTTAGCAGGCCAATGCGCAAAACACTGAGCTGTCCCTGTATTTATCTCTGAGTAGTGTCTTGGGTACCTGGTTCTGGATGAGTTCTTCGACCCTTCAATTCAGCTGCATATTGCTTATTTGGCTGCAGTGCTATTCATAGAATCAGAGGGTTGGAAGAGACCTCAGGAGGTCATCAGCATTACTAAGAGAGCCAGTGCTGGTTTAGGTTGCATGAACATTGTGCTGTTCATAAACAAACTAGGGAAATGCAACCTCGATGGAGCTACTATAGGGTGGGTGCAAAACTGGTTGGAAAACCGTTCCCAGAGAGCTGTTATCAGTGGTTCACGGTCATGGTAGAAGGACATAACAAGTGGGGTCCCGCAGGGATGTTCTGGGTCCGGTTCTGTTCAATATCTTCATCAATGATTTAGATAATGGCATAGAGAGGACACTTATAAAGTTTGTGGACGATACCAAGCTGGGAGGAGTTGCCAGTGTTTTGGAGGATGGGACTAAAATTCAAAATGATCTGGACAAACTGGAGAAATGGTCTGAAGTAAACAGGATAAAATTCAAGAAGGACAAATACAAAGTGCTCCATTTAGGAAGGAACAATCAGTTGCACACGCAGAAAATGGGAAATGACTGCCTAGGAAGGAGCACTGTGGAAAGGGATCTGGAAGACACAGTGGACAATAAGCTAAATATGAGTCAACAGTGCAACATTGTTGCCAAAAAAGCAAACATCCTTCTGGGATGTATTAGCAGGAGTGTGGTGAGCAAGACACGAGAAGTAATTCTTCCACACTACTCCGCACTGATTAGGCCTCAACTGGAGTATTGTGTCCAGTTCTGGCTGCCACATTTCAGGAAAGATGTGGAAAAATTGGAGAGAGTCCAGAGAAGAGCCACAAAAATCATTTAAAGTTCTAGAAAACATGAGCTATGAGGGAAGATTGAAAACATTTGTTTAGTCTGGAAAAGAGAAGACTGAGAAGGGACATAAAAGGTTGTTACAAGGAGGAGGGAGAAGAATTGTTCTTCTTAACCTCTGAGGACAGGACAAGAAGCAATGGGCTCAAATTGCAGCAAGGGAGGTTTAGGTTGGACATTAGGAAAAACTTCCTGTCAGGGTGGTTAAGCACTGGAATAAATTGCCTAGGGAGGTTGTGGAATCTCCATCACCGGAGATTTTTAAGAGCAGGTTAGACAAACACCTGTCCAGGATGGTCTAGATAATACTTAGTCCTGCAGGGGACTGGACTAGATGACTTCTGGAGGTGCCTTTCAGTCCTATGATTCATCCCAAGTGACTATGACAACTATACATGGAAACTACTTAACCCCCTGCTGAATGCAGCGGGTGGAAATGCAGGAGCGGTTTAATCCTTGGACGCTAAAAGTCTCTAGTTCCATCAGGTCTGGCCAGAAAAGACCTACAGGGAACATTATGCCAGGAACAAGGAAAAATCTCTTCCTGGAGGGAACCAGTTGAGCCCTGTCTCTCTTGGACTGGGATTCCCACTTTTCCCAGGCTTTCCACTGAGCCTCTCCCAGCTTCTGGTCCCATTCTCTGCATCCTGCCGTCGGGTGGTGGAGTATAGAGGGTGCATGGAGCTGGGACAGGGGAGGTGAGTGGGGGAACATGAGGCTCATTGCCTGCTTGGGGGTGTGGGAGAGAGCTCCTGGAACTGAGCAGGAAGGGAGGTGAGGCTGGGGCAGTGAAGGAGCGAGGTTGGAGCAGAGGTAAGTTCCTGTCCCTTTGCACAGGACCACAGACATGTTCCTGTGCTCAGGGTTAACAGCACACACAAGCTCTGTTCTGTGTCCTGTCCAAAAGATGGCACCTCCTGGAGCAGAGGGCAGTGCTGAGGTGTTTGCTCGCCTCTCTGATTTGGTCCTGAACACCACCTACTGAAGCAAACGTCATTCATTGCTGCACCTGATCTCTTGGCCGAGCATAGCTCTGCCCTGAACCTGCTGACTTTAGTTGGTGGTCACAACTCGGGTTGGGCAGTTAGTCTGGGTTTGAACAATCGCAGCAGGAACAGAAACGCAGAGGGCGTCAGCCAGGGGAGGTCAAAAGAAGGTTTTGAAAAGGGACCGTCTCGTGTGAAATGACGTTGTGGCTCAGTGTTAAAAGTATGTGGGCGCAGGGAAATTGGCTTCATACTCCGACGGGGCTGCATGTGTCTGTAGTTATTCCAGGCAGAACTCCCTTTTTAGGTTTGGTTTGCTTTTCGCTGGAGCCATCAGTCAGGAAAAATTGATAATTCCTAGTCACTTGCAAAATGTGTAATCAACGCAGGTTTGTTTTTCATATAATAGATTCCAAATAATTATTTACAGCCCTGCAGCATAATGGGTATAATTAGGGACATAATAACACTTACCTACCACCCAGGGATGTGCGGAGGCTTAATTAATATTTTTAAATCTCTGCGAGATCTTCTGAATAACAACAATATATATATAAAGTACAAAGAATAATAATTATAATTATAAGATTGTTGTATATGAGCAGGCAACCAGCACAATGAAAAATCTGGGCCTTCCACCCGATTGGGAGAAGCCAAGTGACTGGATTTCCCACCCTCCACCCCCACATGCTTAACAAATCTTTTGAAGTTCAGTAGTAACTCTCGGCTCGCAGGCCTGTTGTCAGCAGTGGCGCTGCACCAGATGGCAAACGACAGCAGGATCTGGCCCGTGGCTTGGGTCCGGGGGTGAAAGTAACTCAAAGAACTTACCGGTACTCTGGAGTCCCTAGGAAGGGGCAGGGCCTCTACTGGAAGAGGTGGGGCCTCTACCGGGGCTGTGGTAGCAGCAGCTGGGAGCCCCGGGCCCTTTAAATCACCCCCAGAGCTCCCAGCTGCAGAGGCAGCTGGGAGCCCTGGGAGTGGTTTAAAGTGGTTTAAAGCCCCGGGCACTTTAAATCACCATCAGAGGGGGCTCCCGGCTGCCGCCGCTACCCCAGGGCCTGGCCTCTGGCAGAGCTTTAAAGGTCTGGGGCTCCGCTGCAGTAGCGGCAGCTGGGAGCCCCTGGCCCTTTAAATCCTCACCAGAGCCCCGCTGCCGGAGCCTTGAGGTAGCAGCGGCAGCCGGGGGCTCGGGTGCTGATTTAAAGGGCCCGGGGCTCCGGCTGCCGCTACTGCCCCGGACCCTTTCAATCATCCCCGGAGCCCTGCTGCCGGATTCCTGGGATAGTGGTGGCGGGGCTGCAGTGGCAAGGGCCTGGGGCGGTAGCGGCAGCCGAGTCCTGGACCCTTTAAACAGCCGCCGGAGCCCAGCGGCTGCTACCCCAGGGCTCCAGGGATGATTTAAAGGCCTCAGGGCAGTAGCTGCGGCAGGCACCCCAGGCCCTTTAAATCGCCGCCAGAGCCCTGCTGCTGCTTCCCCGGGGCTCTGGCAGCAATTTAAAGGGCCCGGGGCTCCAGCCCAGGGCGTACTTGCTTACTTTCACCTCTGCTTGGGTCCCATCTAATTGAGAAACTGTTGCTTTTCCACTGTGAGCACTGAAATCAAAGCTGCTACCATCGTTGCACTAATAGTCTCAGGGCTTGTTACTTCCCTGCATGTGGGGAGTAAATCTACAGTGTGCTAGTGGGCCATGCACTGGCTTGCCTAGCGGACCCTGCTACCTTATGCTAAAAGTTTCCTAGTGAACTTTGATCTAAAACAGCTGTAGGTCCTACCTAGCGCACAACAGAACTTTTAGTGCCTGGCAGCAAGGTCCACACAGCGACTTAGTGGATTTACACACCAGCTTGCCATGCAGTTCCTCTGTATGTGAACTTGCACAGGCACTGGGGATGCACTGGAACCCCTGGAAGCACCTTCTGCTGCACCTCTAGGGCTTAGACCCTGGTTCAGCAAGGTAACGCAGCGCATGTGAAGTTCCAGTGGACCCACTCAGTCAGTGCCATGGAGAATAGTCCATGTCTTGAGTCGGGCTGCTGCTCGAGGGGGGATGGTGGCGAGTGTACTTGTGGTGTTTTATAAAGGAGTGGAGGGAGTTTGATTGCCCTGTGTCTTGTGCATAGGGACACGGGGGCTGAGACAGTCCGGAAAAAATATATATATATAATGCTTGAAAGCGTGCATGGCACTTTACAGACCTGGTAGGAGTCAGTGCTTGTCCTGAAGAGCTTACAAGACACAGGCAGGAGGAGACAAAGCAATGCAATATGTTCTTCCATGCCCTTTTATTTGTGCTTGCATGTTTTTTTTAAGGTCCAGCCAATTTACTTTGTGTCGTCTTGTTGGCAGCTGTTGTTTCTGTGGTTAACCCTCAGCTCACCTCCCTTGCTGTTTCCAGCTCTTTCCTATCTTTGAGTCTCAACTCAGAATGAATAAACAGACGTCTTGAATAGATTTATTAATATTTTGCAGCATAGCTTTCACCTTTCTCAGTCTTCAGAAAGCAAAGAGAAGCCAGAGCCCTACTGCTGTAAAATTCAGTAACAGCGCAGTCAGATCATTTATTTATCTGTCTCGGTTCAAAGGGAATCATTTCTTTTTGGTATTTGTCATTTGGGTTTTTCTTCCACTCTCACAGTTTTGTAATTTACTTCTTGAATAAAACAAACTCAATCAAAAAATACCTCAATGTGCTCAAGTTTTGAAATTTTCCAATAAAAATAAAGTGCAAACACAAATTAAAAATTAAAGGAGTTGCTAATCTCATGACCACACAAATGCTCTCACATACTGGTTTTTATACTGTATATTAAATCATACTATAAGTAGCCATGAATCACAAGCAGGATTAATTGTTTCCAGTGTGTGCGGGTTTTTATTTTTGCATAATTATGATGGGAGCAGATTTTTTTTACTTTTAAGGCACAGTGCAGCAGCTGGAATGGAAAAAAGCAATGGAGACTTCATTAGCTATTTTGGTAATAAATTAATGTAATGATTAAGTCTCTCGTTGTGAACGTGTGCAAATCTTCACGCGCTCCTAGCATATGTTACTGACAAAAATAAGTAAACTCATCCTGTAGCTGTATTAGACTGAATGTATCAGCCGTTCCCCACTCACTCTTGCAGAAGGACCCCAATCTGTCTCCGAGCGGTGGGCAGAAGTGCTAGCATCAAGTGAGTTGATCCCATCATGACGTTTCTCTGGCTATGAACCATTTTTAAATGGAACATATGTATGGGTATTGGGTTTTTTTTTTTTTTTTTTTTGCAAGGGGGAAAAAAGCTAAAATTTGGTTAGCATCTCCCGCTGCCTTCAGGGCAAACTGGAAACTTCGCAACAGGAAGTGCAGAGGTGTGGCTAGGGGTTATGCTTTCACTCCAGACACCTGTTCAGCTGCTTATTGCGTGAGGACATCGCCTGTGTTCTGCACGTGTAACTCCAGCTGGCGCTAGCAGGAGGTACAGGCACATAAGAGCAGCATGTAGCCTGCTCTCAGTGTTCAGCCACTGAAACCGGGAGTGACACCTCCTAGAGGGATGGGGTCTGAAGCACCAGACTGCTGGGCAGTAAGTTGTCTGGGGATAGGGCCGGAATATGGAATTTTAACTCTGGAACTTGGAATTTTCTATGAGCTCCTGTTTTCCCCCCTGTCACCGTGCTGCCCGCAATCACAAGTTCCCTGCCACCCAGCAGGGCCAACCCACATTGCTCGCAAGGGACACGAGAGGTTCCCTGCTCTTCTCAAGTGAGGCGAAAGGCAGGTTTCGTGTTCCCCATTGGGGCTGTTTAATAGAGCTATGCCATGGCAGCAGCAGCACCCTTGGAAAGGGCTTCGGTCCTCTGCCCTGGCTGTTAATGGCAAAGCTCCCATTCATTTCAGTGGGGCAGGCGTTAAGCACTCAGTAGCCAGTATTTCCTGGAGACCATAGAGGGAACTTGAGGCCTGATCCAAACCCAGTGGGAATCGAATCCAATGGACTTCAGGCCGTTGCTCTCTAGAGCTTTGTGGCTATGCTTGAATATTGGTGCTGCTCATACATCTTCCATCCAAAACCACCTTTTCCCCCAAACCAGAAACTTCCATGAAATTTGCTTTGGATGAATTTTTCCCTTTCCACCGAACAATTTCATCCTGTTCCCTGTGCACATCAGCCCACTTTCTCTCACTTCTTCCACCCCCTACCATTTTTTTTTCTAGTGAGAGGAAGAATAAAGTGAGTATTTTCCCCACCACCCCCACTAGATATTTTTTTTTCCAAAATATTTTGGAAAATATTTTTCATTGAACAAAGAAAAAAGTTCACAACATTCCAAGGGAAAGGAGAAGCTTTAATTGTTGTTGTTGTTTTCTTAACCAGCTCTATCTAATGGAGCAAAATAATTGGCTATGCAAATACACAATGGAAGGTGGAAACTGAGCAGCTGTAACACTACTAGAGCTAGTATCTGGAGATAGTAGAAAGCAAATTAGGCGTAAGTGTGCAGTACACCTGGGCAGTGAAAAAGACCAAGGTGCATGTCAGCGCCTGAGCAGGGAGGTAATGATAGAATATCAGGGTTGGAAGGGACCTCAGGAGGTATCTAGTCCAACCCCCTGCTCAAAGCAGGACCAACCCCAACTAAATCATCCCAGCCAGGGCTTTGTCAAGCCTGACCTTAAAAACCTCTAAGGAAGGAGATTCCACCACCTTCCTAGGGAACCCATTCCAGTGCTTCACCCCCCTCCTAGTGAAATAGTGTTTCCTAATATCCAACCTAGACCTCCCCCACTGCAACTTGAGACCATTGCTCCTTGTTCCGTCCTCTGCCACCACCAAGAACAGCCGAGCTCCATCCTCTTTGGAACCCCCTTCAGGTAGTTGAAGACTGCTATCAAATCCCCCCTCACTCTTCTCTTCTGCAGACTAAACAAGCCCGGTTCCCTCAGCCTCTCCTCGTAAGTCATGTGCCCCAGGCCCCTGATCATTGCTCTAACTGTAGCTCAGGGTGTAAATGTACCTTCACTGCTGCATTCATTTCATTAGCAGAAAGTGAGAGACCTATTCAGCCAAGTTCAGAGGAGCAACAATAATGATAGAGGCTGAAACGATTTATGCAAAACTCAGCTTAGTCTTAACTGTGGAACTGGGCCTGGTGCTTTCTTACAAATATATGTTTATGAATCCTGATGTTCTGTAACACTAACCATTGTATCTGAATGAGCCAGTCTGTACCACTATACCTAGAGCGTATCTTCCAGAAAGACCTTCATCCATGGATGTCTTCAAATGAAGCCTGGAGGCCTTCCTGGAAGCTATACTTTAGCCCAACACCAGTCACTGGGCTAAATACAGAGGGAACTGGATGGAATTCTCTGGCCTGTGCTATTCAGGAAGTCAGACTAGATGATGTAATGGTCTCTCCTGGCCTTAAAATCTCTGAAATCTTTAAAAAATACAATATTTTTGGTCTATCTTAGGTAGTTCTCTGGCTCCCATCACCATATTACCTGAGCATAATCTTTAACACATGTATCCCTATAACACCCCTGTGAGGTAGTGCTTGCTGTTTTCACCATTGTACAGATGGGGAAACTGAGGCACGAAGAGGCCCAAGGTCAGCCAGCAAGTCTGTAGTGAACTTGGGTCGCTAGAATCTTATGCTGGGGCCTGAACCGCTGGACCACTTTAAACCAGGTCCCTCTTTCTATGCCAGCAGCAAACAGTTTTTTAAAAGCTAGAAATACCCAAAGAAAGACACCTGGTGGGTTTTTACCTTTTTAAGTGGAAGATAAAAGCATATTTCACTTGTGTTGCTAAAACACACGGGCATTTTTTTAACAAGCATTCTATACCCACGAAAACTTAACTTTTATACATACAGCTTGTAATTCTTGCAAGTACCCCAGTTTCAGATAATTACTCAGCATTTCTTATCCCCCTGCTCCGCTCCCATCAATTTACAGGAGCCGTTCTACGTCTGCAACAATATACCCACAAAGCAGTATAACAACCTCATGTTAAACTACAGAAACGTGTTCTCACAAGTGAATCCATTTTCAATATAACGTATCTCCATGCCCAGAATGATTCCCTATGAAATATTTCTTATAATATTTACTACATCAGATGATAGATTCAAACTTTGCATGCATGTACAGTCTCAAACGCCTGTAGTGCCCCCAAATCACCATATTCGGTGACATCAAACCCATCAATCATTCTGCTTCTAATAATGTCCGCCTCCGTGAATGCGCTCCTTCCCTATGAACCTCCTACGACTGTTGCATAACTTATTGCACCTTGGGATGCTGCTGCTCCTGGAATCTTCATTGTACATTTTATTAGCAGCATAGCCGTTCCCTTCTGTGCATCCAAGTAAGGAGTGTTGGTTGAAGGGTTTTGGTCAAAAAGGCCATTCCCTACCCCCTTCCCAATTAAAAAAAAAAACTCTGGGGAAGCTTAAAGACATTTTCATTTATTTGGGGGGTATTTTTGCTGGAAATATGTACCATTTTTGAGCATCTCTTGCTGGAAGTTGTTTGGGGGCACTAGTGACTGAGTGTTGAATTTGCGGGACTAGGGAATTTGCCTGGGTATCTTTTAACTTTGCCGAGTTCAAGGGGTCCCCAAAGGGCTGCTGTTGCTTCAGTGAAGGGGGCAGAGTCACCGGTGTTGGGTGAACCCATAGACTCATAGACTTTAAGGTCAGAAGGGACCATTATGATCATCTAGTCTGACCTCCTGCACAACGCAGGCCACACAATCTCACCCATCCACTCCTGTAGCAAACCCTTAGCCTATGTCTGAGTTATTGAAGTCCTCAATTTGTAGTTTGAAGACCTCAAGCTGCAGAGAATCCTCCAGCAAGTGACCCGTGCCGCATGCTGCAGAGGAAGGTGAAAAACCTCCAGGGCCTCTGCCAATCTGCTCTGGAGGAAAATTCCTTCCCGACCCCAAATATGGCGATCAGCTAAACCCTGAGCATGTGGGCAAGACTCACCAGCCAGCACCCAGGAAAGAATTCTCTGTAGTAACTCAGATCCCAACCCATCTAACATCCCAACACAGACCACTGGGCATACTTACCTGCTGATAATCAAATATCAATTGCCAAATGAATTGCCAAAATTAGGCTATCCCATCATACCATCCCCTCCATAAACTTATCAAGCTTAGTCTTAAAGCCAGATATGTCTTTTGCCCCCACTGCTCCCCTTGGGAGGCTGTTCCAGAACTTCACTCCTCTAATGGTTAGAAACCTTCATCTAATTTCAAGTCTAAACTTCCTAGTGTCCAGTTTATGTCCATTTGTTCTTGTGTCCATATTGGTACTAAGCTTAAATAATTCCTCTCCCTCCCCAATATTTATCCCTCTGATATTTTTATAAAGAACAATCATATCCCCCCTCAACCTTCTTTTGGTTAGGCTAAACAAGCCAAGCTCTTTGAGTCTCCTTTCATAAGACAGGTTTTCCATTCCTCGGATCATCCTAGTAGCCCTTCTCTGTACCTGTTCCAGTTTGAATTTATCCTTCTTAAACATGGGAGACCAGAACTGCACACAGTACTCCAGATGATGGCCATGTCACATTGGCCGCTCATAGTCATCCTATGATCAACCAGTACTCTGAGGTCCCACGTCTCTCTCTGCCTCCGCGCACTGGCATCCGGTTGGCGCTCAAGTGCCTAAATTGAGCGGTCGCTCCCATTCCGACCCTGATTGGGCCTTTGAATTTCTATCGGAGCCAAAATTTCAACCAATGAGTCTGGCATCCAGCTCCTAATGTCTGGTTGAGCCATAACATCTCTCCTAGAAAGAGCTCCAGTCTTGATTGAAAGAGCTCCAGGGATGGGCGGTTCACCATGGCCCTAGGTGAGTTGTTTCAGCATTTAATGACAGTCTCTGTTGAAAATGTCTGCCTTATTTTTAGTGTGCATTCATCTAGCTTCATCTCCCAGCCATTGGATCTTGTTCTGCCTTTGTCTGAGCCCTCAACTATCAGAAATCTTATCCCCACGTAGATACTTAGAGACCCCACGCGGTGTCATTCTTCTGTTCAATGGGCATCACCCAAAACATTCTGGCCATTTCAAGTCTCTATCGAGAGGGAAAGAGTATCACTCCATGTGTAACCTGGTGTAAAAGCACTTCTTCTCCTTTGGTAGTCTGTTAAAACTAGGTGTGACTGCGTGTCCGTGGCAGCAAAGTTCCTTGCTTGGCAGATCATTCTTGCTTACTACACCTCTCACCAGCAAAAATTATCCTGACCTTTTTGAAGCTAATATAACGGTGTCACTTCACAGTTGAGCCTAAAGCTGGTTTTCCACTGGGAGACTGATTTAAAAACACCCACCTTCTGCCCTGGCCCCCAGACGTGACCGAACAGATAGTGAACTCCCAGCAGTCTGGCCTGCTGTGTCTCAGACCTAGGGTGACGGGACAGCAAGTGTGAAAAAATCGGGACAGGGGTTGGGGGGTAATAGGAGCCTATATAAGAAAAAGACCCAAAAATAGGGACTGTCCCTATAAAATCGGGACATCTGGTCACCCTACAGGGGAGAGTTGTCCTGGGAAGTTTGGTAAAAATCAGAAAAGGAATGATGGTGTTTTGAAAGTTTTCCCATCCTTCCCTTTGCAGTGATACTCAGGCCTCAGTGGTTCAGGAGCCAAATTATCGATCAGCATTACCCAAAAGAGCCACAGCAGTGTGAATTCATTGTTTCATTTCCTATAGTACTATATATTCATTTTTAAACAGTATGACGGGAAATATTTACATGTCTGCCTGTCTGTCTATATCTATATCAGTATCTGTAGATAGATATTATTCTCACAGCAAAATGACTGACCAAGTATTATTTTTTCATCAACTACAGCTGGTCAATATAGTAAAAGCATCCTGATTGGTTAATAACTTGGATTGGTTAATGAAGAAAGGTTTCCATGTCCTGTGCTGTGTAGAGCCGCAGGAGACACACCCAAAGGCCACTCGCGGCCCCGAGCCTCAGACTGAGCATCACTATTCTAACCTGTATTTGGGCCAATCGTCGCTCCTGAGCAGCTTGGCTCAGGAAGTGCCTGATTTGTTTCGCTGACCTGTCTGAGAAGTTCCCTCTCTCGTGGAAGGGGACGGTGGTGCAAAGAAGAATGTCTGACAAGTTCTCGAGTGTGTCAGGATCCCTTGTTGTCAGGAAGTTGTACCCTGATCAGCTCCGGTGGAATCCTCCCCCGTTGGTCCCTTCATCCTTAGCCCCTCCCAGGTGTCATGCCTTCTCCTATTTAATCAGCATTGAAATGGAGTGGGTGGGAGGGACTGTGGTGTCTAGATGGCCAGGGGGAAGAGTGGCCCTATGCACACTTTGTACCGTGCCCATCTCGGTTAAGAATAATTAAACTTTAGCCAGTCGGGCCCAGATCCTCAGAAGTATTTAGCTTCCTAACTTTCATTGAAATCAGTGGGAATTAGGAGCCTAAGTACCTTTGGGGGATCTGGGCCTCAGTTCCTAAATGTGCCATTTGGTAGCCAGGTTAGGACTGATTGTCCTTACGGTGCGAAGCAGTGTAAATGCTGTGATTGGGGATATCAAAGACGTCTATGGGAGTTAGGTGCCTAAATCCAATGGGATTTGTGTGCCTACCTCCTTTAGGCTGAGGTTTTCAAACTGCCGAGCAGTGGTAGTCTATAAAAAGATCTCTCTCTAAGCCAGCCAGCCAGCATCCACATCCTTTCCCAGTACTAGTCCACTGCGCAACTGACAGTCCCTTCCGCTGATCTCCGTCATGCATAAATACAGCTAGGCCATTCATCACACAACCCCAGAGAAAGAAAATCACTGGAACAGAGCGCTCTTCCGGGATCGATGTCTCTCTCTTTGGTGTCGAATGCCTTGGCTTGGCAGTGATGTCCAGTTTTAATAGATGCCTGGGAGTTTGCCTGGCAGAAGCAGGTTCCAATGCTGTGACAACATTCTAGGCTATTATCATCTCCCAAGTAATTTATAGCTCCTTTTTCAGATTGCTATCCTAGGATGTCATTATGTAGCCAATGCTTCAGTGCTTTCTGGCAACAAAGGTATAACAGGAGCCTAGTGGAGGTATTTTCAGATTAGACGTCGCTCCACTTTCCCTCCAAGTAGCTGCTGAGTTTCGTCACCTGACCTTGTGTGTTTAACGAAAACGTGATTTCCAGCATCACGTAAACAGTCGACTTTATTTGTGATCAGCGATATGCCTGTCAAACCCAGGGCCGGAGCACTTATCGGATTTCACCCGTGTTTTACCGTGAGCCCAGACAGCAGGTAGTGGTATGTGTATCCTGCAGCTGAGTCTCAAACCGGGACCCTCCATGTCTGCTCTGTCAAGAGCCAGAAGGAAGTTTCCTCACGGCAGAGATTGGGGGGCAAGGGGGGTGAGCTTGTTTCCACCTATGCAGGCTGCTGTTTCGTGGCTCCTGCAATCAGGAGAAGGTATTAGAGGCTGTGGCCCAAAGCCTTCCCGCTGTTATGCCAGTGTAAACATGGAGGGATGGCGTTTTACTTCAGTGGGGTTACACCAGTGAACGTAAAGACGTGGGGACTGCCATGCCAGATTAGACCCCGTGGTCCATCTAACCCTGTCTCTAGCAGTGACTGGCACCAGCTACTTCAGCGTAAGATGGAAGGCCTTGCAATTAAGGCATTGGGTTGGGACGTGGGACACTGGGGTTTATGTTCCCTGCTCTGCCACAGACTTCCTGGGTGATGTTGGGCAAATCACTTAATCTCGCTGTGCCTCCATTCTCCCCTCTGTAAAATGGGGATAACGACACTTCCCTACTTCACAACATACACAAACGCATTAATTCTCCCAAGGCACTCAACCACTATAGTGATTGTGAGCGGGGAAGGGTGGGATAGAATTACCTGGCTAAATAGGGAGCTGCAAGAAATCAACTATTGTCCAGTAATGTAGAGTAACGAGGCCCACAGGACAAGTTTCTTCCTAACTCCAGGCATTCTCAGTGATTGGCTTATGGGGGTTTGTAGCTGTTAGTTTTTTATCTGGATATTTTTATTCAAATAAATGCCTTGATTTTTCAAAAGTTGGTGTTAGTTGGGGTTGGTCCTGCTTTGAGCACCTCAGGACTAGATGACCTCCTGAGGTCTCTTCCAACTCTAATCTTCTACGATTCTATGAAAAGCTACTAAGTCCCTGAGCTCAATAATATCTTGTGGCTGTGAGTTCCACTGTTCATCTTTCTGTAAGTATTCCCTTTTTCCAGTTCTAAATTAGCCACCTTTTAGTAGAATTTGATCCAGCGTGTTCTGCCACGCCCACTAAAGTAAACCATCATAATTTGATAATAAGTATTAACACTGGCAGCACAGCGACATTTATGAAATTACAGGTCATCATACGCTACTCCCCCCCACCACCAATTCCCCCAGAAGATTAGGAAGTTATATAGAGAGTGACTCCTGGATTTGAGAGCTGCCACCTTATGGGGAAGATGATGATAATACACACAGGGGAACTTGATACAGCATTATAAATTATAGGTTTTTATAGCTCTACATTGTACAGGCTGCTGGCACGAATTGTAACAATACAATGTACTGTATAGCCACAGAAGCGAATACTACATACCACAGCTGTTGCAATACCGTATGTCATAATGGAAATGGAAGGTGTTGCGCATAAAAATATGATTTAATGTTTTTAGAAAGTGATTTTAGCTGGATTGCCAACTCCAAGCTTTAAAAAAATCAGGAGATCTGGCAAAAATAAATAAATAATGCAATTTAAAAATAATACATTTTAGCAATTTGGGGGATTTTTAAACAACTTTTTAGGGATCTCATTTGTAAGCTTTTCATTTCAACCACAAGGACTAGAAACTTAGTTTTAAAGATAAATATTAGCAGAGATTCTCATGTATTAACATGAGTCTGGAAGCTGGAGTTTAAAGAAAAACTCCCAGTACCGTGAGACTCACACTAAAATCATGAGAGTCGGCGACGATCTGAAAGGCGCTGGATTGAAGTCCTGTTTATGCACAGAGCATGTAGACAACGGGCAGTGCATGCGCACACCGTCCCCTCCCCGCTCACGCACCTATCGCTGTGCATAGTGCCTGGACAATAGGTCAGTTGGTTGACATGGTCATTTTTGTCCTTGCTGCTTTTTCAAGGCTATAGGGTGACAGTCCATGCTAAGGGATGGTGGGTTTTGTCTTGTGGCCTCTGCCCATTAATTCAGCCACTGCACTGTGCCAAAGTCTCCTCCCAAAGGCCCTCCACAAGATGGAAAAGCTGGGGCCGGGGCCCAAGGAAAGGGACCGTCCATTGCCCTACCGCAGTTAGGATCTGGTTCAAAACTGATTGATGTCGTTGGAAAGGCCCGTTGATTTCAGTGGGCTCTGTAACAGGGCCTTAATGTTCTATGTGTGATTATAGAATGACATTTCATCAATCAATGGCCCACACGCTCCCAGGGCGATTGTGTTTTTTTCAAAAACATGAGGATGATTAGAGGGAACTTTACACAGGAGGGCCCAGTGACAAGGGTTCAGGCCTGGGGATTGAGAATTGTAAGTTCTGATCTGGCTTTGTCTCTCACTTGCCGCGTGATATTGGTTAAGCCACTTCAGTTCTTTGTGTGTTTTTCCTCATCTGTAAAAACAGGCAAAGCAGCACCACCTCTGTAAAGCACACAGATACCTAGAGGTGGAAAGCACAACATTCATGCAAAGCATTGTAAGTGTTACCAAAAGAGCTGGCAAAATCAAAGCTTACTCAGCCTGGAAAGGAAAAATGCCAAGGGGGGTTGATTTGAGGTATGCAAAAATTATGAAAGATTTAGCAGACACTGACCAGCCCATTGTTTTTTACACAGTGCAGCAGCAAAGGAACACATCAAGTTTAATAGCAGGAACATTAGGAACAATTAAAAAGAAGCACCGCTTCACGCAATATATTGTTAAACGGTGGAACTCACCGCAACAGGATGTCCTAGTCAAATACCATGGCTGGATTTGCAAAGTCTCTGAATAATTTTATGATCACTAATAACACTTGTAGCTATACATGGTCAGATAAGGGGAATCAAATTAAATTCTTCAGGGTCTGAGCTGATCCACTCGGGGTCAGGAAGAAACATTTTGTCCTTTGTATGATTTGCTTAGATGTGTTATGGTGATTTTTGCTGGGCTCTGAAGCATCAGGTATGGGTCACTGCTGGAGGCAGGATGCCACATTTGATTAACCAATGTTCTGATCCGTGATGGCAAAGCCTACATTGGTAGTAACATATGGAGATGTTTGCAGAAGGTCAAACAAATGAAAATAAGCAAGAAGAGAAGAAATATGCAGACTGTAAGAGAACATTTTTTGAAGCTTCTGGTGGGTGCCTGTGGGTTTTATGTTGGTAACCAATTGTTAAAAATAGCATGTGATGCTCTTCTCTTTGTACTTCTTGGCTTAGTTGAGTCATCTGTCTGATTGCAGTTTCGTTCTGTGGGAACCTCTATCTTCCCTGTCTCTCTTGTTTGTTTGATATCACACACTCATGCTTGCGGCACAATGACATCAGCTGGTGGAAGTGAGAGGAACACTCCTGATACCGCATCAGCCCTGGCTGCTACACCAACTGCATAAGCTACCAGATCCTAGGTGGAAATTACTGTACTTCTTTCACCCGTCCGGCCTCAAAATAAATAATCAAGAAACAAGAATCCTGAAAAAGTTTGGATGTGTATGTGAATGCTGGAAGTATCCAGAGTAATAATAGCCAATATTAAGAAAGATAAACCTTTCTGTGTCAAGGTCTCAACTCTAATAGCTATATGTTGGTTTAAGAATAACCTTTCCCTGGGGATAGATTATCCCATAACTGCCCACAGCAGGGTTTCTTACATCTTCCTGCGAAACAGCTGGTTTTGGTCCATCAGAGATGGGATACTGGGCTAGATGGACATTGGGTCTGATCCAGTCTGGCAATTCCTGCATTCCTAACCATCTCAATGAATTATTTCTCCCTATGAAGCACCTGCAAGATAGCAGGTAAAGCGTTCAGCAGTGCCCAAGCAACGGAGGAGCCTAGGGCGCACTGAAAATCAGTGGGACTTTGGTTGCAAACTCAATTATGGTAAGTCTGCACTGTGGCAGGTGGTGTAATTTCCAGGTCGGTGGATGTAGCTATGATGGAGCTAGCGTGCTAAAAATAGCAGCACAGGCGGCGATACAGGTTAGCCACTTGAGTATATACCTACATTCTTGGACAGGATGGCATTTGTAATGGCTCACCCATCCCACTTCCTGTTCCGCCATGGGCACATTGCTATTTTTAGCGCACTAGTTTAATCAAAGCTAGTGCGTATATGTCTACCCAAGATGGAAATTAGCCCTCCAGCTGTGATGTAGACACGCCCGGGGAAAGTTCCCATGACTTTCAATGAGACATAAGTATTGAAGTCACTTTTGAAAATCGGACTTGGGTTTCGGTGTCACTCAGGCACTCATATATAATCAGTTGGCCATTATTATTACTAACGTACACTGGCTCTTCCCAGAATACTCACACCTCCGCCTATCCACTCTCATAGTTATTAGAGCTAGAAGTTTACCCAAAGTTCAACTGGAAAAGGTATATAAAGCTTCATGAAGCGTTACAATGGCCTAACAAGTGTTAATGGGAAAAAAAAAGTTGTTTTCAATAATAAAAGCTATCAACAACTTCAAGAAAAACAGAGGAAAAAGTGGATTAGCCTAAACGAAAAAGGGCCGATTCATATAATTCAAGAACTGTTAAAATCCTGCCCTCTAAAAGTAGAAATTTAAAACCAGAGATTAATAAACCAAAAGTAGCGTGTCAAATATTGGGTCTGATTAGTGAGCAAAATAATAAGGGGATGAACTACGCTGCCCACTTTTTCCCTTTTTGGGGTGCTTATAAAAAGATTTAAAAAAAATCTGTATCTGTTCCCAGTGCATCCCAGCTCATCTCGTATTCCCCGACCCCAAGACAAAGGGAGCAGAGCAGGTTAAAGGACTTTCTTCCCGAGTGGAAGGCCACCAGCCTTGGTGTTGTTGAAGGAGCTTTGTTTTTTACTTGTCTCTCCTGAAAATCATCATTTCATCATGACATCCAGTCCTCAGCCCATCTGTGGGGATCCCTAATTGCCAGCACCACAGAGGCAATAAAATCCTGTTCTGTCTCCCTTCCTTTTGGGTACTTTCTGCTCCCCGTTCTCCTCCTCTCTCCTCTCTCTCACTTGCTCAGCTTTTCAGAGGATTCTGAAATCAACTGCACTGCATTCGCACAGCAAAAGGAGCTGGCCACAATCCTTCCCTGTCTTCAAAACCAAACCAATAACTAGATCATGTCCCTGATCAAAATATAAAGCAGGGTCCAAGCAACAGGTATTGTGCTCAGCCTGCCAGCCAAAGTCTGTAACTGAGCCGTCATCCAGTGTTCCAAAAACATCGACACAATTTGAATTTGCCCCACCTTCTCTATCCTGTCTCCTCCACCTCGTTCGTGTCTGTTAAACACAAGTAAATACCCTTCACGCACCAGGACTAGAAGTAAAATTAACCCTCGAAGAAAAGTTAATTAAAACGTAGTCCTTTTTTTGGTGGCAAAATATTAGAGTTTTTAAAAAAAATATTGTTTATTTTGGATAATCCCTCCATTTCAGTATAAATGCTTCTTTGAATTTTTTGTTCTTTCTTGTATTTAATCAATAAACTTCCAATATAAAATACATGCTTTTAAGTGTTTGCAAAAAAAAACAAAACACAAAAAACCACAAAAAACTAATCAGTCAAGGTCTCTGTAAAAATAAAAGCAACAAGAAAAACTCCAATCTAGGTATCCTTGTTTGAATGTTGGACAGTGAAACGTTTATAAACTAGGGTGACCAGACAGCAAGTGTGAAAAACTGGGACGGAGGTCCGGGGGTAATAGGAGCCTATATAAGAAAAAGCCCCAAATATCGTGAGTGTCCCTATAAAATCGGGACATCTGGTCACCCTATTTATAAACCCCTTTAACTCTTTTAGGCGCTGATGTCCATACATCACCCCTCTCCTCGTCTCCACTGTCTAGGCCAGGTTCTCTGCAGCCTCTCACAGGAGGTGCAGCTCAGGGGGGTGCGTTTGAGGCGGACAGGTCTAGGTGTCTCTGGGCCACCTTTGATGCCTTCTGGATTTTGAACCTAACCGGCTTACTCGATCCCTGGCATAATTCGGGGCAGCCCCAGGTGTTCCACCTTACACTAGCTTTGCGTGGC
Source organism: Mauremys mutica (assembly GCF_020497125.1). Taxonomy (NCBI): domain Eukaryota; kingdom Metazoa; phylum Chordata; order Testudines; family Geoemydidae; genus Mauremys; species Mauremys mutica. The sequence goes on from NC_059096.1 coordinate 11,203,374, forward strand.
CGCCTGGCCCAGAATAGTAGAAGCCTGGTGCACTTCAGCCAGGCCACCCTTTTCTTCTGATGCCCCCGGCTCTGTATGCCAGTAGCTGTGTCGGACGGCAGCATAGGGGCTTCTCCAACAATTGGCAGGTGAGTCCCTTTATATAGAGCATATGCTCCTGGAGGGCATCCTGCCTTCTTTACGTCATCAAACCTGCATAACGGGACCATGGCGGAGGGTGGAATTAGGCTGAAATTGGACACTTCTCTTACTCTTTTTCTTCATTTCTCCTTTCCCAGTTCTTCCTCCTCCTCTGCATCTCCAACAAAAAAAGGAAATGATTTAAATAAAAAAGGGGCTCGTGGCCACGTCTTGCTTCTCAGATATGGGGAGAGCCTGAAATGTGGGGGTTTAATATGAAATACAAGGGTGATTGGGTGTCATCTCCCCCGATCCACTTATGGGATTTCTGGGGTATTTACTGTGACCTGCCACGTCTTAACTGAAGATGGGGAGTGTGGTGTTTGAATTTGTAACATTCACCCTTTCCCCCCAAGTGTTTGTTAGCTATTGGAGTTAAGTGGCTGTTAAGCAAAATCTAATTAAAACCAGTTGTAGTCAGGCTAACTGGATATCCCGTCCCTTCTCAGTTTTGCTTGACTTTCACTCACGTGACCCTAGGGATGTCATGTTAGTTTTTCAATCACTATAGACTTTTTCAGGATAGACGTGCCCTGAATGTCTAATCTTTGGCGTTTATTTTTTGTTTTTTTTAAATTAAGAATGAAAAAACCTCTTTTATATTAATTCCTTTCAGACTTTTCACACACATGATAAAGGAGCAAAAAAAACCCAAAACAAACAAAAAACAACAACAAAAAGCACAATCCCATTTTTCCTCCCCTTTTGCAGCTGACATTTAGTCACCCACTGGACAACCGAGTGACCAGCCAGAGCTGATCACGTGATACATGATCCCCTTGGCTATGACGTTAGTGTCAGTTATCTTTGGTGCTTGTGACTTTGTGCAGCTTTCCAGCGGCTTGACAGAAGGCCTTGCTTATTCTCAGTTGGCTAGTGTTGCTGCTCCATGGATTTCTTAAAATGAGAGGTTTTAAAACACAGAAAGAAACCCAGATGTCCTTTCTGTTAGTGTGGCTCTCCGGAAAAATTCCAGCTTTCAGCTTAGTTAGGTTGCTTAGCTGCTTTTGTTCCGTTATTTAAAAACTTTCCTTCTTGGCCTCAACTTTGGGATTGCGAGGATGGCTTACTGGGATTTAAAGATCACCATTGCAATACTTAGACTGTGCTAGACCTCGTCACAAGTCACACAAGTAACATCAGGAGTCATGCCGCATACCGTGTGTGGCAGGGTGTCAGTATGGGACCTGAAAGAACCAAGGTGTTCTCTGCTGTGTGCATGGCCGTTAACAATCTCCTGGCACCTCCCCTAAGGAAAAGGGTTTGGTCCAGAGACTTCAGCCAAAAGTATGCCCCATGGCTGTTTCAGTGGTGCGGCATGTGTGCAAGGCCTAATTCTGATGTCTTCACAGAAATGATGTGATTTCATTGAAACCAATGGGACCAGACCACATGCTTTAAATGAAGCATCTGCTTTAAACACCTTGCTGAATCAGGGCCCGAGGGCTTTGCAGGTAAATTCAATGTACGGAGAGTGGTCGCTAGTGGAATTCATGCATCTCCTTCTCTTCCTTCCTCCCTGGAGAAAGGACGCTCAGAGTCGTGAATAACTTAAAAAAAAAAAAAAAAAAACCCTGTCATCTCACTTGTCACATAATATATATTCACAGTCAGGTTTTTGTTACACACACACACACACACACACACACACACACACACACACACACACACACACACACACACACACACACACACACACACACACACACACACACGTGTTTTGAGACCTAAGTTCTCTTCCTGACTCTGCGCCGAGGGCCTGCTGGGTGACCTGGGGCAAGTCACTTCTCTGTGCCTCGGGTTCCGCATCTGTGAAATGGGGAGGCTGATGCTTGCCTCCTTTGTAAAGCACTTTGAGGTCTGTGGATAATAAGTGCTAGATGAGATCTAGGTGTTATTGTTCCAGAATGTGGTTTCTGGACCATGTAAAATTAGCTGTCACTTTATCTTTCTCTTCCCACTCCAACTCCCATCAGCTGGACTTTATAAATTCTAAGATCCTCTTATGGCACAGCTGGTGCTTAGGTAAGAGGCGGTTTGCTAGGAACATCTGATTAAAATTGAGCTTTGCTATCTATAAAGTTCCTTAATAGCTATGTCCATAGTCTGGAATAAGTGTTTCTGAAAGTGTCATTGTTATCCGATGAATATTTATATCTAGAGACCCTCTCAAACCAGGTGTAGGAGCAGACAGTTACGTAGAGTTACTGGAAATGATCGATTCATTAATGCTACAACTTGGCAGGAAGAAAAGCAAAATTAAGGGCAAAATGCTCCTCTCTGATTCGCACTGCGGCTCTCTTAGCCACAGCTAGTGTGTCTGAGAGATCTCCAGGGCAGCTGGGAGAGAAGATGCTTGCCCCAGAGCTGATCTCAGTCCTCCACTGAGAATCTCCCTGAGTAATATACAAGGGAACACTTTTAAACAATGAAGAATGGAAGCAACTTAGCTTGATGTGAAGTGGGACTGTGTCCGCACCCCTGAACGATGCAATTCCCCTGCCTGAAATCCTGGTGTAGACAGTGTTGTATCAGTGGGGGGGCTTCTCCCATTGACATAGCTACCGTCTCTCCGGGAGCTGGATTAACTACACAGACAAGAGCAACTTTCCCGTCCACGTAGTTAGCATCCTCACTAAGCGTTAGAGCTGCGTCCCTGCAACGCTGTCTGTGTAGACGAGCCCTGTGTGATGTAAGAGGAAGCAAAGGCAAAGGACGTTGTTCTGTCTGTGTATGTTACCCGTGCTCAGAAGTGATTGTGGCCTCCCAGTAAAAAGCACTAATGCCTGCTCTTATTTTATTTCATTTTTTTTTAAAGGAGAGAATTTTGAGAAGGTGAAATAAGACACTAGAATGGCTACGCAGTCTCTTAAACACACTGTTAGGCCTGGTCTACACTGGGGGTGTGTGTGGGTGGGGGAGAATCGATCTAAGTTACGCAACTCCAGCTATGAGAATAGCGTAGCTGAAGTCGACGTATCTTAGATTGACTTAGACAGACTTACTTTGCATCCTCGGGGCGCAGGATCGACGGCCGCCACTCCCCCGTCGACTCCGCTTCCTACTCTCGCCCTGGTGGAGTTCCGGAGTCGACGGGGAGCGTGTTCGGGGATAGAGACGAGACGCGATACATTGATCCCCGATCGATCGATCACTACCCGCCGATCAATACCCTTAATGACAGCAGACCTGGCACAGGTGCCAGTCGTGAGCAGAGACACTGTGCCAAGCCAAGAGCATCCCCAGAGCATTGATTCCAAAGCAGGACGGGACCGTTGTGATGATCTAGTCTGGGCTCCTGGATAGCACAGGCCAGAGACCTGCCCCAGAATCATCCCTAGAGCTGTTTACAACAACATCCCGCCTTGATTTAAACATTGCCAGTGATGGAGAATCCACCGTGACCCTTGGTAAATTGTTCCAGTGGACAGTTAATGTCGTATTTCCCGTCTGAATTTAGCTAGCTTCAACTTCCAGCCTTTGAATCGTGTTTATGCCTTTCTCAGCTAGATTGAAGAGCCCATTGATAAATCTTTATTCCCCATGCAGGTACTTTACAGACTGCAATCAAGTCACCCCTTAACCTTCTCTTTGTTAAGCTGGATAGATTGAGTCTTTCCCTGCAAGCCTGGCTGAGCTTGTCACTACAAGCAGCAAGCCAGGTTGGTTCAAATGCCTTTTGCTACCCTGGATGCGAACAATCTCACATCATTCAGCTTTCTCCTAAAGACTCGCTTCTTCCGTGATGTTCACATAGAACAGATACAGGAGCGCGTCTTAGTCACTCTCTCTGCTGCACTTCACTGTGTTCCTCTTGGTCTGTCGGTGGATTGCAAGCCGTGTGAGCTGCAGGGGCTGTCTGTGTTTTGTGTCTTGTACAGCTCCAAGCACAGACAATAACTGGAAAATAAAGGAGGTGCAGCTGGGAACCCCTTAACAAGGGCAGACCCTGAATTCAAATGGCTTCCATCACACCACAGACAGAGGTGCACCAGCCCCACTGAAGGTTAGTCCTATGCAAATGACCCTGGGACGTGTTTTTGAGCGTCTTCTCATTGCAAGACCTGCTGGGGGGGGTTCTTTAAAAAATCAGGAATCTCGGGCAAGATAGCCTCTGAAGAAGCCAACCGCAGTGCTTGGGAAGGAAAAATGCAAGTGTAATTCAGCTCTTGTGTTCAAATAGTCTTGCTCCCCTGTCCTAAATTTCCCGTCCATCGCTTTATGATATACTGAAACCCTGGTGTGAATGACGGGAGAGCTTGAATCCAGGACATTTAGTGTTAAAATATGAGCCTTTACATTGTGCTAGGATAGGTTACAATTATTCAGGACACCATATCAACCTAGAATCTTAATCCTTAGATATCACAGTGATGAGCCTGGTGTGAATGCCTGGCTAGATTAGGCTGTTAGGTGTTCCAGTTGCTTAATTTTCCCATTTTCTCCTTACCCCCCACCCCAGCCCATTGGGGGGTCGAAACTTACATTGCCACAAACAAAGAATTCCGACCTCTGATGGGAAATAAGCAACCCATGTAGGTGAGCCTAAGACGCCACAAAGGGTCAGTTTTTCAGTAAATGCCTCTGGCAGATAAACGAGAGAAGGGAAAATACAGAGAAAATATTTCATATCAGGCAGCCCAGTTGTTTTCAGAAGCTGGCCATGAGGTGTCAGCGGCTGTTTGAATTAATCCGGCACCTGCTCTGGTTTGGTCTGTTCTCCTGTTAGTACATAAATGTCAGGTCCCTTTGATGCCAATGTATGTGTACAGAAGGAAGAGGAGACACCCTCATCTGGTAAAAGGAATCTGTGCCGTATCAGAGAGGAGTGAAGACAGCCTGTCGTAGGCTGATTACATTATGCATGAAGCTCATTTAATAATTTGTATCCCCTTAACTTTTAAATATGAAAAGCAGTAGCAAATCAATAATGAATAGAAAGAAAATTTAACAAGTAATAACACGTAAAGCTCCCAGTGATTAAAATATTCAGGACAGTTTTTTTGAAAACAAAATCAACAATTAAAGCGACTGACTGGAGCATGATTTGCTGTTTATGGAGAGTCGTATGGTTTGGTTTGTTTAAATGTGTTGATTTTGTAAAGTTAGCTGTTTGGAAGATCTACTTTGGAAGAGGTGGGGGTTTTATGTTAGGATTTCTTTATTTCCTAGTGATGTATCGACACTAACCAGTGACTAAATGCTCCCTATATGTAGGGATACATTATTATCCCCATTTTAAAGTCTAGTACAGCACGGAGTCACACAGAGCCTAAGGATATGTCTCCACTGCAGTAAAAAAGCCGTAGCGCAGAGTCTCAGAGCTCGGGTAATGGGCCTAAAATTAGTAGTGTAGATGTTCTGGCTTGGGCTGGAGCCCGGCATCTGACATCCTACATCCTCACTGGGTTTCAGAACATGGGTTCCTGCTGGAGCCAGTCTACACTGCTATTTTTAGCCCCATAGCCTAAGCTCCAGGAGCCTGAGTCCATTGACCTCGGCTCTGAGACTTGGTGTTGTGGTTTTTCTTCGCAGTGGAGACATACCTTAAGTGACTTGTCTTATGTGTCACAGTGAATTAGTCACTGAGCTGGGACTAAAATCCAGCAGCCCTGTCAAGCCACATGCCAAACGGGTATCAGTTCAGAGTTGGAAAATCTTAGTTAAATAAACTCTACAAAAAAAGTGGAATTAAGGAAATACTTTTAAATAACATGAATTTTAAATTGGCAAGTCCAGATAACTTGCATCCAAGAGTTTCAAAAGAGCTGGCCGAGGAGCTCACGGGATCCTTAATGTTGATTTTCAAAAACTCTTGTAGCGCCGGGGAAGTTGCAGAAGACTGGAAGAAAGCTAGTGTTGTGCCAATGTTTAGAAAGAGTAAACAGGATGAGCCAGGTAATTATGACATCGATTCCAGGCAAGTTAATAGAGCAGCTTGATTCAGGACTCAATAAAGAATTAAAGTAGAGTAATGCCAATTGCCAATTAATACCAATCAACATGGGTTTATAGAAAAACATATCCTGTCAAACTAAGTTGATATCTTTTTTTTAATGAGATTACAGATTTGGATGATAAGGGTAATAGTGTCAATGTAATATATTTAGACTGTGGTAGAACTTGGTACCATACAACATTTTGATTTAAAAAACTAGAACAATATAAAATCAACAGAGCACACATTAAATGGATTAAAAACTGGCCAAGTGATGGTTCTCAAAGTGTAACCGTAAACAAGGAATCGTCATTGAAGGGTGTGTTTCTAGTGGAGTCCCACAGGGATCAGTTCTTCGCCCTGTACTACTTAATTTCTTTTTCAATGACCTGGAAGAAAAAATAAAAACATCACTGATAAAGTCTGCAAATGACACACAAGTTGGAGGAGTGGTAAAGATGAAGAGGACAGGACACTGATACAGAACAATTTGGATCATTGGGCACAGGCAAACAGTATGCATTTTAATATGGCTAAATGTAAATATCTATATCTATCTAGAAACAAACAACGTAGGCCGTATTTACCAGACAGGGGTTTCTATTCTGAGAAACGATGTCTCTGACAAAGCTTTGGGGGTAGGGCGGATAATCAGCTGAACATGAGCTCCCTATGCAATGCTGTGGCAAAAAGAGTGTCATTCTTGGCGGCATTAACAGGGGACTCGTGAGTAGGAGTAGAGAGGTGATTTGACCTCTGCTTTGCACTGGGGTGGCCTCTGCTGGAATACTGTGTCCAGTTCCGGTGTCCACAATTAAGAAGGATGTTGGTAAGTTGGGGAGGGTTCAGAGAAGAGCCCCGAGAATGGTTAAAGGATTCGAAAATCTGCCTTATAATGATAGATTTAAGAGTCTCAATCTGTTGAGCTAAACAAAGAGAAGGTTATGGGGTGACTTCATTGCAGTCTATATGTAACTACATGGGGATCAAATATTCAGTCATGGGCTCTTAGTCTAGCAGAGGAAGGTCTAACATGATCCAGTGGCTGGAAGTTGAAGCTAGACAAATTCAGACTGGAAATAAGGCTACGGTTTTGACTGTGAGGGTAATTAACCATTGGAACAATTTACCGAGGGTTGTGGTGGATTCTCCATCAGTGGCAATTTTGAAATCAAGGCGGGATGTTTCTCTAAAAGCTCTGCTCCAGAAATTATTCTGGGGCAGTTCTCTGGCCTGTTTTATCCAGGAGGTCAGACTGGATGATCCCAATGGTCCCTTCTGGCCTAGGAATCAATAAATCTGTAAATTGTAAACTCTATAAAGCAAAATGCTCATGACATGTAATACAGAGGGTGCATATTTAGCTGTTCATGAATTTTAAGGAAGGAGCAGCTGTAACTTCAAACCACATTTATATTATGGAACAGATCAGGCAGCTGGGGTGTACAGGCAGCTGCCTGTGAACTCTGCCTGCTCTGTCAAGGAGTTGAGCCTTGATCTGGAGCGATTAACGACCCTAAAGCCAAAAAGTGATTTGTTATCTGCTGATTTAATCTTGAGCTTTGTACCGAAGAGAGGCTGTGATCCTAGTCAGGTTCTGTCCTGTTCTGATGCATCCGCCTCACTCCCAAACTTACTCGGAGTGCCTCAGGGGAAAGGCCTGGATTGCCTTCAGGCTAGTGCTTTGCAAGCTGGGAAATTAATTGATCTGTTTGACGGTTATCCTGCCCAGATACTTCACCTTCTTTTTATGTTCTTTTCACGTCCGCGTCCACTTACCTTTGTTACAGTGGCTGCTCCTGTTTTCCTGCAGTAGCAAAACCCGAAGGTGGAGGAGCACCATGGGAATCTGGACTTTTGTCACAGGATGTCAGTGTTCAGAGCTGTAAGGCCCTGTTCCTAAGGGTACGTCCACACTTGAAATGCTGGAGTGCTTCAGTGTAAACACGACAGCGGTGGGAGGGGTTCTCCCGTCACGGCAGTAAATCCACTTCCCTGGGAGGCGGTAGCTAGGTGGAGGGAAGAATTCTTCTGTCGACCTAGTGCTGGCCACACCCCTGAGAGACGTAGGTAAGTTCCCAGCATAGACCAGCCCTAAGAAATGCGGAGAGACTGCTACTCCTGGAGACTTGCATGGGGGGTGTTGGTGTTCGGTGCATCCCAGCAACAGGGGGCTGCTCCTTCTCCCAGAGAAGCCAGTGGAACTTTTGCCATCAACTTCAGTTGGAACATGACTGGCTGATTGGCTTGCTCCATTCTGTGGCCTAAGCAGGAGCGTCCCTCGCAATAAACGCTAGGGCTGCACCAGAGAGAACTCTGGCCCCCTCCAGCCGAACTCTACAATCACCGGACTGTTCGAGCATCTCTCTGGACCAAATCCAGGGACTTTGTAACCAGCCTTAATAGTAGGTATTTCCAAAGAGAGGGGGGCATAAGGAATCTTTCCCGACAAGCCCCTGAACACAATAGCTGGCAGAATCCTCTGAGGTCTTCTCCTGCTTGGAGTGTGTGTATGTGGGGTGGGAAGGATCCTTTTTATCTGTGGGGAGAGAAAGTGCTGTGAATGTTTATATGAATATATACTTACAGGAGTATTATACAACAGCAAAGAGGCCTGTAGCACCTTATAGACTAACAGATGCATTGGAGCATGAGCTTTCGTGGGTGAATACCCACTTCGTCAGACGCAAGAGTATTATAGTGGCCCTTTAAATAGTTGGCAAGTTCTCTAGTGTGGCTTACTGTATTTTAGCAAACCGGCCAGAGCAGCAGTGTGTATGTAACTAGGCCTTGCGTGTTGTGAGTAGCTAATAAACATGGTTATCTGGACCCACACTGTGCACTTGTGTTTTGTCCGGGCTATTATTGTTGCATAAAGGATAAAAGACACAAGTATCCCCCGGACAGGGGCTTCATTTCTCGAATAACTCGTTCACTGTGTTTAGCTTTGTCCAGCTCCAGGGAAAGCCCTGCCGCCCCGTGTGGATCTGGGACTGAGGACTGGATCCCCTAAGGTATTTAGGTGCTTAAAGGGAGTTAGGTTCCTAAGTACCTTGTGAGGAGCTGGATCCTAGTCTTCAGGCAATATGGACACTGAACCATTTGCTCATAGACTTCTAACAATCCCTTAGTTTTGCAGCAGGGCCGTCTTGTCAATACACACTGAACACTCTCCCTTTTTCAGCTGTTTGTTCTCATCTCCATCTCTCCTCAGTAAAAGGGCTGGTCAGATTGGCAGAGGCCTGGGGATGGGGTAGGGGAGTTTCGCCTTCCTCTGCAGTGAGTGGCATGGGTCACTGGCTTGCTTGAGCTGGAGTAAATTATGGATTCCATGGAACATGAAGTCTTTAAATCAAGTTTGAGGACTTAAGTAACTCAACCTGAGGTGAGGGGCCTATTACAGCAGTGGGTGGGTGAGGTTTGGTGGTCTGCAACACGCAGGAGGTCAGACTAGATGATCAGGATGGTCCCTTCTGGCCTTGAAGTCTCTGAGATTGTGTGTTTATTGCATGTAGTTAGGCACAGGCTCTGCAGCTGGTATCTTCGCCACAGTTCGACCAGCGGAAATGCTTTCAAAATGGCCCAAGTTCTGATGAACTTTGCAGAGGGAATGTTTATACCCCGGTGAAAAGGCCTGTGCCACTGATGTAGGTGTGTCATCTTTAAGTGGATTAGTGGTCAGCTCTTCACTTTGCAGACTGGTAAACGATTCCAGCTCATTACCCCGGCCACCACCTTCTTGAAATGACCTTGTTAGCAATTAGTCAAACCAGGAGCGAGCAGCTCTGGTGTGGAACGGTAATACTGTGGAAACGTGGATGTGATGGAGAGCGGAGGTTCCCAAACCTTTTGTGCTGACCCCCCCTCTTTGCTGATTCATGTCCCATGTGCACCCACTCTCCTTAGGAAATAGTATTTTTGCAGGAGGCAGGTGCTCGCTACCCATCGGGGCCAGGGATGGGGGTGCCTGGTACCTTGCGGGGATGGAGAGGGTCATTCACCATGTGGCAGTTCAGGAAGCTTCCCCACTTCCGGGGAAGCAGATAGGGCTCTGAGCCTTAGGGCTGCGCTGATGGGCCGGGATCAGCAGCAGGCTCTGGCCGGCAGCTGGGGTCAGTACTCACGGGGTGCAGCTCCCTGCTCGCAGAGCTCCCGCCAGCCTCCCCAGCAGAGGAGGGGAGCTGGTGGTTGGAGGCAGCTGCAGTTGTGGCAGTGGGGGAGTGAGACGGGGTAGGGAGTCTGATAATGGCAGCTAAGACCACCTGCAGAGCCCCGTCTGCTTCCCTGCCAGACAGAGCCCCCCTCCTGACCCCAGCCCATCAGCGTGGCCCTGGCAGGTCCTTGTGCCCCCTGCGAGCCTCATTGCACCCCTCCATGGGGCCTGCCCCACAGTTTGAAAACATCTGACTTAGGGGACAGAATGGGCCCTCCAGGAGTGTGTTTCCATTTATGTCATTTTCAGTGTCTCTATGTGGATTTTCGGCCACTTTTTAAAGACCCTCTTAGCCCCATGATTTGCACAATGGGTGAACTGAAAAACCCATCATAGACCCTCACACTGCGTCTAGCAGGAATCTGCCTGGCTTTGGAAAGCACAATACCCTATACAAATCTTGCATTTCTCTCTGTTACCCGCCCTTGTCCTCTCTGGCCAGGAGAAGGCACAGATGGCACAGTGCTCGGCTGTCCAGAGAGCAGGATGTGCAGAGATGTCAGGGCACCACCGGCTCCCAAAGACATGAATGTTTTCCAGGGCCGCGCCGGGGTTTCTTTTTGCAAGTGATGCTGCTCTGTGGCTAACTCGATGCTGTTGGTTCTGGGCTTGGCTTTCTGCCAGCCCCATATAGCTCTAACTCACTCGCAGTAAGTCTGCAGACTCCAGTTCTGAGTCATGGGCCCAGATTAATCCCTGGTGCGACCCATTGACTGAGAGAAATTGAACGTGCTGAACAAGGTCTATAGAGTTGATTGTCTAACCGAGGGAGGATTTTATGTGCATTGTTTTCTTTGCACGCACGGATGTGAAGAGGGGAACATGCAGGATAGTGAGAACTAGAGGGGGGAGGGCTAGCTCAGCAGTTTGAGCATTGGCCTGCTAAACCCAGGGTTGTGAGTTCAATCCTTGAGGGGGCCACTTAGGGATCTGGGGCAAAAATTGGTCCTGCTAGTGAAGGCAGGGGGCTGGACTTGATGACCTTTCAAGGTCCCTTCCAGTTCTAGGAGATTGGTATATCTCCAATTATTACCTTTTAACTGTGCGCTGAGCTCTTTTGGGAAATTGGGTGCTCGCGCTGGAGCGTGCTGCAGAGTTGTTAACAGCCAGCTTTTCCCCCTTCCAGGGAAAACAAGCCGGCAGGGTGGGCTGCAGTATCGCGTGTGCATCCTGACGAATTCTTAATATGAATCTTGATTATCAAGGTCTCAAAACAGCCACCTCCTTGGTGCACCTCCCTAGCTCCTGCTGGTGCAATGTGCTGCCCCGCTGGGAGACTGTGCCAAAAAGGACGAATTTTGTCTCATTTGAAGGAACAGACCTTGGACCCTGCTAGCTTGTAACTCTGGGCACAGCCCCCTAGGCTAATGGGGCATTTTGGTGCGGGGGAGGGGGCAAGGCAACAAGTGGAAAATCCTAGTAATCAGACTTGAGGCTTCCAAAAACATTTGGCAGGTTGGCTGGGCTGATTTGGGGCCATTCTGGGTGCTGGCTAGTTCACCCTTAATGAGCTTAGGGGAAAGCTCTGCTGTAAATGCTTAATATGAGCTACTTGAACTCATAACCTGGCCAAACCCAAACCCAATTCCCTTCAGAGCAAGTCAGGACAATCTATTTCTATTAAACTAGGTCAAATTAGAAATGATGACTGTAAACAGATAACACAGGTATGAAGGGAGAACATTAGAAAGGCCAAGGGACAAAACGAGATTAAACCAGCTAGAGACATAACGGGTAACAACAAAACATTCTAGAAACCCATTAGAAGCAAGAGGAAGACCAAGGATAGGGTAGGCCCGTTACTCGATGGGGGGAGAAAAACAATAACAGAAAATGTGGCAATGGCAGACGTGCTAAATTGCCTTTTTGTTTGAGTTTTCACCAAAAAGGTTAGTAGCGATCGGACGTCTAACGTAGCGAATGCCAGTGAAAATGAGGTAGGATCAGAGGCTAAAATAGGGAAAGAACAAGTTAAAAATTACTTAGACAAGTCTTCCAATCACCAGGGCCTGCTGAAATGCATCCTAGAATACTCAAGGAGCTGACTGAGGAGATATCTGAGCCATTAGCAATTATCTTTTAAAAGTCATGGGAGAGATTCCAGGGGACTGGAAATGGGAAAAACTAGTGCCCATCTATAAAAAAGGAAATAAGGACAACTCGGGAATTACAGACCAGTCAGCTTAATTTCTGTACTCGGAAAGATAATGGAGCAAATGATCAAGTAATCCATTAGCGAACACCTAGAAGATAATAAGGTGATAATTAACAGTCAGCATGGATGTATCAATAACAAATCATGTCAAACCAACCCAATAGCTTTCTTTGGCAGAGTAACAAGCCTTGTGGATAGGGGGAAGCAGTAGATGTGGTATATCTTGACTTTAGTAAGGCTTTCGATGCTGTCTTGCATGACCTTCTCATAAACAAACTAGGGGAATACAACCTAGATGGAGCATAACTGGTTGGAAAAAGTGAGTTCCTAAGGTCGGTGCATAACTGGTTGGAAAACCGTTCCTGGAGAGTAGTTATCAGTGGTTCATAGTCATGCTGGAAGGGTATACCGAGTGGGGTCTTGCGGAGATCAATTCTGGGTCCGATTCTGTTCAATATCTGCATCAATTATTTAGATAATGGCATAGCGAGTACGCTTATAAAGTTTGCAGATGATACCAAGTTGCAAGTGCTTTGCAGCATTGGGTTAAATTTCAAAGTGATCTGGACAAACTGGAGAAATGTTGTGAAGTAAATAGGATGAAATTCAAGAACAACAAATGCAAAGTACTCCACTTAGGAAGGAACAGTCAGTTGCACACATACAAAATGGGAAATGACTGCAAAGGAAGGAGCACTGCGGAAAGGGATCTGGGAGTCATAGTGGCTCTCAAGCTAAATATGACTCAACATTGTAACACCGTTGTAAAAAAGCAAACATCATTCTGGGATGTATTAGCAGGAGTGTTGTGAGCAAGACACGAGAAGTAATTCTTCTGCTCTACCCCGCACTGATTAGGCCTCAACTGGAGTATTGTGTCCAGTTCTGGGCATCACATTTCAGGAAAGATGTGGACAAATTGGAGAAAATCCAGAGAAAATCAACAAAAATAATTTAGAAAATCAACAAAAATAAAGGTCTAGAAAACATGAGCTATGAGGGAAGATTGAAAAAAACGGGTTTGTTTAGTCTGGAGAAGAGAAGACTGAGAGGGGACATGATAACAGTTTTTAAGTACATAAAAGGTTGTTACAAGGAGGAGGGAAAAAAATTGTTCTCTTTAACCTCTGAGGCTCGGACCAGATGCAATGGGCTTAAATTGCAGCAAGGGCAGTTTAGGTTGGACATTAGGAAAAAACTTACTAACTGTCAGGGTGGTTAAGCACTGGAATAAATTGCCTAGAGAGGTTGTGGAATCTCCATCATAGGAGATTTTTAAGAGCAGGTAGGACAAACACCTGTCAGGGATGCTCTAGATAATCCTTAATCCTGCCATGAGTGCAGGGGACTGGACTAGATGACCTCTCTAGGTCCTTTCTAGACCCACAGGTCTAAGAGTCTATGCTGAATTTCAAACCTCTCCCGTTCTGGATTAGGAGCTGCTCAAAAAAAGGGTGCACTTGTTATTTTTGTTTACTGATGTGAAATTAGAAATCTCTCTCTCTCTCTCTATATATATATATATTTCAGCCTCCCTAAATGTCTTGCCAAGGGATGAATATCTGAAAAATAGGGTTGGGTTTTTCATTTTTATAATGGGAACTGTTTTGTAACTGTATAGTGTCACTCCTATTGTAATGCCCAGGCATCTCCAGGAATCAGCCCCACTGTGCAGATGGGGAGGTATGGAGAGGGTTAAGTCATTTGCTCGAGCCCTCTCAAAAGTTTGTGATGGAGCCAGGAGTAGACCCTCCGAGACCAGGTGCCATCCTGTGCTTGATCTATTCAACCTCTCTGACTCCTAATGCCAGTCTAAAATAACAGAGGAAGCAGCTAGGATCGTAAGTGGGGGAATGTCCTCTCCGTTCTTGTGTGGCCAGCAGGGCCTCAGATCTTTGTAGATTTTATTCTTCTGTTAGTGCCAGGCAGGTCTGAAATGTGCTAGCCCAGTAGCTCTTTCCATGAGGAAGGGGTTTTGATCAAAGCGTCACTTTCCCTTTGAGAGAGACTATCCTGCCTACTCCTTGTGAACCCTTTGCCTGCTAAGCATGGCAGAGTCCAAACTCCAAACCTTTCATGTGGCAGCAGACGGCCCGTTCACCGCAACCCGGTGCGCCTCCCCCTGCCTTCACGTTGTCCGGTTTGCAGCAGCCGTCATTTCAAAAGTGCAGCGCAGCAAGGCTGATCATTTGTACTATTCAGCTTGCCTTCTGCTGTACTCGTGGAAACTCCTGCACACTGAACTTGGCAGTGCGTCTCCTGGTTTGTTCCCTCATGTATTGGAAGATTCCCGGCAGAGAACTTCAATCATCCTGCAGAGTGGCAGAGTTCAGAGAGAGTCTAGGTCTCCATTAAAGTTTTGCAGATGCTCAAATATATACATGGCCCACTTCCATCCTCTTATCTTTGCTTGCAAAGACAGTAGAGATTTTGAATGCTTGTTCCCCCCCCCTTCCTTTCTTCTGTGACTGTCAGACACAGTAAATTATGGATTAAACATTAAAACTAGCTGAAGGACTCTATCAGCAGCGAAGTGTTTGTATAAATGGGAGTTGTGGCTGCTTCTTTTTTTAAAAAAAAAAGACAGTAGAGATTCACTCTAAAAGCACGAAACTAAAATTTGCTTTCTGGCTAACATCTACTATAGTCTGTGCCTGGCATTCTTTGCCATTGGGGTATCGAGGGTCCTGCTGTTTTGTTGTTTGAAGAGTAGACAAGAAGCACAGCGTGGTTGTGCGCTGTGTTGTTTTAGGGTTGTACAGGAGGGTGGCACCGGAGCACTGCTGGGCTGTGCCCCCTGTCTTGCTGTCAGGTTGTTGGGGAACATTGCGGGATTGCATGCATCTTGTCAGGTTGTCCTGGGGCGCAAATGAATGGGGGGCTCCTGGAAATGATTACAACTCCGGGTTGTTTCTCTGAAGTACAGAAGCAGCAGACTCTGAAGTTGCTCGCCCGGAGTGCCTAGCACCTTGGACAGCATCCCTTTAAATACAGACACTCAGCAGACTGTGGCTGCCCTAGGTTTGTGAAATTAAACATATTGGGCGAGATCGTCTGGTGGAGTAAATCACTGCAGTGCCATGAAAATCAACGGTCCTACTTCCGTTTTCATCAGCAGAGGCTCCGGCCTGCTGTTTTTGCAAGCAAGAGACATGTCACTGAATAAAATAACGTTGTTATGATTAGGGATCCCAAGTTACATACAATTGGCAGAATGTTGTTAACCCTGCAAAGCCTTAGAAAAGACTAAGAGCGAGCAGTAGAGAATCGACAGATGTCATGCTCCATAGTGCCTCATTACCTTAAAATGGTCTGGAGACATCGTAGCTGTAAGAAATCTCATCAAAAATGTATTGTCTCCATGCATAATGCATACAGCTTTTTTTCCTTTTACCTTTTGCTTTAAAATTGGATAATTTTATAGGCAGAGAAGAGATGAATTGCTATTTTTAAAAGCAACTTTTTGTTGATACTGGAGGCAGTTCCATCTTCTGCAAAACTCAGGTGCGAGGTGGGTATGTATAATGGTTGGAGGTTTTTCTGAAAGGACGCTCTTGGGTTAGAACTCAGTTTATGCTACTCAGACATGACCTACTTTTCTATACGTTTCTGATATGCTCCAGACGTGCTGCTACTATTAAGAGTTACTGTAATAATAGAATTGGAGGGCTGATTTTGATGCATTCGCTAATAGCTAACCTGTGCAGTTATGTGTGCTTCCATGAATTCTGGACCTGACCGACTGTGCTAAGAAAGATGGGGGAGGTATGTGAGATGATACTGTGAAATGCTGTTTTAAGTTTCTTAGCTAAAATCTTGCTTTGCCGTTTGATAATGGCATCACAGGATCTGCTTTCTCCATGCCTTTGTCTCCTTCACTGAAGCTTTGGCTGGGTGTCGCATCCTGTACCCCACATGGCACCCTGTACCCCATACTCACCACTTTTATGTGGGCTGTGATATATTGTGTACAAAGTATGCCTTGTGATGTGTCGTTTGAAAACTCATAATCTACTGAACATTGCTGTCTTGGTAAAACATGTGGCAACCTTGTCAAGTTATGTGACTGTGTAACAATGGTGTTACTGTAACATGTTACAAAGTTAGAAAAGCAGGCTCAAAGTAATTTTTCAGAGACAAAGGCACACTGAGGTATCAGCATAGCCAAATGAACATCAGGGACTATAACCCCTATCACCTAGCTAAGCGGCCATCCTCTGGCAGGAAGGAGAGTGTGAACAAGAACTTTACATATTAGCGATGGAAAACAACTGGAGGTCTGGTGCAGACTGATTGTTGCCTGAATCCTAGTTGGAGGTCAAGACCGGCTTTAGGCCGATCACCAGGAATCGGGCCCCGCGCCTAAGAGGGCCCCACGCCAGAGCCCTGCGCCTTAGGCGCCTTTTTAATTATTTTTTTTACTCATCAGGCAGCACTCCGCTCCGGGGTCTTTGGCAACATTTTGGTGGTGGGGGAGAGGGGATCCTTCATTGCTGAGGAAGACCTGGAGCGGACCCCCCGCCACCAAAGTGCCGCAAAAGCCCCGGACTACTGCAGGGTATTTGAATCGGGCTCCGCAGTTGTTAAAGCCGGCCCTGCTGGAGGTAATCCTCAAAGAGAGGAACAAGGTATAGAAGAACCTCAGAGTTACAAACACCTCGGGAATGGAAGTTATTTGTAACTCTGAACAAAACATGATGGTTGTTCTTTCAAAAGTTTACAGTTCAACATTGGCTTAATACGGTTTGAAACTTTACTATGCAGAAGAAAAGTGCTGTTTTTAACCATCTTAATTTAAATGAAACAAGCACAGAAACAGTTTCCATACTTTGTCAAATCTTTTTTTAAACTTTCCCTTTATTTTTTTAGTAGTTTACATTTAGCACAGCACTGTATTGTATTTTTTTGGTCTCTGCTGCCCGATTGCGTACTTCTGGTTCCAAATGAGGTGTGTGGTTTGACCAGTGAGTTCGTAACTCTGGTATTCATAACTCTGTGTTTCTACTGTACAAGAGAAGAGAACTCACAACACACACATTACCTCTCCTCTTCACTTTATATCTCTCTGCTCATAACATCAATGAATATCTGAAGGACACTGAACTAAGGGGAGTTGGTCCCGGGCTGAAAGGAAATCCGGCCTGTGAACTAAGAACTGCGAACTGTCCCCAAAATCTGGTGAGGTGAGAAAGCTGTTTGCTTCAAATCTTATGTAGTTTGGTAAAGTTTAGGAATTAGATTGTGTTTTTATTTCTTTTGTAACCTATTCTGACCGTAATGCCTTATCACTTATAATCACTTCAAATCTTTCTCTAGTCAATGAACTTATTTTTATTATTTTATCTAAACCGGTGTGTTTTAGTTGAAGTGTTTGGGGAATCTCTACTCAGATTAACAAAGGCTAGTGCATGATCATTTCCTTTCATGAAATAACGGCCTAGTAATGAGCTCACATTGTTCAGTAGTATGCTGGACACCAAAAGGTGCACATTTTGTGGGGTGCAAGGCAGGGGCTAAGAATTTGTGCGTGTCATCCTGTATATAGTTCATGAGTGGCTGGGAAAGCATGCATCCATTACTTCATGTGGCAGTGAGTTCCACAGTTGAATTATGCATTGCACCTGTGGGAAAGGGAATATTTGGGCAGCTTGAGTTCACTCTGCAGAGATACTCAAGGCAGCAGGAGGATTGGTGAGTGCTTCTACCTAAAGAGAGACTAGGGGAGGGGCTCACCATTCCAGCCAGATGGAAAGCTCCTTGGGGCAGGGTCTTTTTAGAATCCTAGAGTTGGAAGGGACCTCAGGAGGCCATCTAGTCCAACCCCCTGCTCAAAGCAGGACCAATCCCCAGACAGATTTTTACCCTAGTTCCTGAAGTGGCCCCCTCAAGGATTGAACTCACAACCCTGGGTTTAGCAGGCCAATGCTCAAACCACTGAGCTCTCCCTTCCCCCTTTGTTCAGTGTTTGTACAGCACCTTGCACAGTGGGGTTCTGGTCCACGATTGGAGCTCCTAGGTGCGATGGAGATAAATAATGGCACTATCTGGGGTGAGGAGCAAGAACTTTAAGTGTAGGAGGCGTCTATGTGGCGTTCTTGGGGACCCCAAGAAAGAGAGCCAGTGGCAGAGCTAGAGGGGGTAATTCACAGGTGTGAATCCACAGTGCACTAGACTACCATGCACGCTAAGTCATGGGTGCACTCTGTGACCGCTCACTAACAGTTCCGCAGTGCAGTACATCAAAGTGCACTACAGACATTTAAGTGCGTGGTGGCAGGGTCCGCGTAGCCAGTTACTGCCTGGCAGGCTAGTGGACTGTAGATCCATGCCCCAGCTTACTGCAGGCTAAGTCTCCATGTAGACAAAATGTGCTGAGAAGCACAGGGCTGGGATCCAGGAACTCCCGCGTGATAATTCCAAGTCTGGTAATAGCTTGCTTTGCCTTTGCAAGTTCGTTCACCTTTCTCTCTTGGTTTCCCAGTAGGGCTGGTTGACATTTTTTTTAAAATAGAAAATCGGGTTTTCCACAACGTTAATTTTTTGTGTGAAAATATGAAGTTTCCATGAAAAAACCCAAAACATTTGTTCTGGAAAAAGTCTACATTTTTTTCTAAGAAAATGTTGACAAAAAATGTCCCCCCGCCAAATTGTCCATTTGAAAAACCCTACTTTCCAACCAGCTCTCGGCACTCAGTCATACAGCCCCACCGCATGGATGTGCAGTGAGCTGTACTTTGGGAAGCTGCTTTGAAGATGAAAAATGCAGCGTATAATTAATATCTCCAACTTGTGCTGAATGCATCTACTTCCTTGATTTATTGTGGACATTATTAAGAAGCCAATATTTACTGGCAGGGTTACCTGAGAGGCTATTACTTTGCACCAGAAGTGATGGTTGTATTGTAGATTCTGCTGTTAGGTAACTGTTGAGATTTTTAGAGATGGACATTATAATAACAAGAATCCAAGCAAAAAAGAGCACAGTCCCTCCAGTGATTTGTTCTTCTGGATGAGCCTGATTGATTAAGCTCATGTGACTGCTGCTAAGCTTTGGTTCAGAAGGTCAGAACCAGAATTTATAAGAGTGGGGCTGTAAACCTGCTTACCTAGTTAATTTAAATCTGATGCGTGGCTGCCCTAGGAAATTGTGAATCTGCAATAGTGAACAAAATGTGCATGACGTTAAAGCATCACAGGCAAATTAATTCCTATTATTGCCTGCTCCTGTAGAATATCATTTCCATTTTTCCCCTACTGCTAGAGGAAGGCAAGGATGATATTGGAGCATGGAACAATCATGCAGTTTTGTGAGCTGTGCTATTGCAGCTTTCCATTAAGGCAATGAGAATGAAAGAGTGCAAAAAACCCACGTGGTGAGATCTGGGGGAGAGAAATGATAGCAAAGGGACCACTAGATGTAACAGGGAAGGAATTAAGCAAAGGAAAATGCAGGGGAAGTATGGAGAAGATTGTTCTCACTGTAAATTCTGTTAAACTACAGATTAGTCTCCTAGGAAGCTAGTGAAGTGACGGAAGGCTTGTTGGTTGGATCACTTCAAACGGGCCTAGGCAAAGCATTGCGGGGCATATGCTGTAGGGATCGGTGCTGCACTTGGCAGGATTATGGAATAGAGGGGAGTATCCGGGACTTTTCTATGATGTAGCCAAGTGGCTGTTCATGCCGTGTGACAATGCAATTAAAAGTCAAACTCTGCTGGCTTGTCAAAACATGGCCCGGATCCATTGCTGCAGGTCTGAGCTTTCCTTGGGCTGCTGCCGTTCAGTCCAGCTGCTGGCTCAGGCAAAGGGTTCTGGGGGGTTAGAGCTTAGCCAAAATGCAGCAGCTGGTAAGTACAGCGCAGAGTAGCATGGATCCTGCAGTGCCTTAACTACTAACTCCCACCAGCACAGAGAGATGCCAGCTAAAAAGCCTCATCATACAGCCTGCTCTGCCAGAAATTAAATCCACGGCCCTAGATTTCATCCTTCATGGAGACCCAATGCAGCAGCTGACTTGCTAGAGAGAGCCCAGACTATGTAGTGCCATCCAGAAGGTCACGTATCTTTTTTTTCTTCAAACATTGTGCTTGTTCCAGTTCTGTCTGAAAAACTCTGATCTGACTAGGGTGGCCAGATGCCCCGATTTTATAGGGACAGTCCCGATACTGGAGGCTTTTTCTTATATAGAAGCCTATTACCTCCCACGCCCTGTCCTGATTTTTCACACTTGCTGTCTGGTCACCCTAGACCTGATTGCTGGCGACTGATATGTGCACCACATGGAGAGCTCCCGAAAACTCAGCAGAATCCTTAGAACGTTTTTTTAAAAAAAAACAAAACCCACAAACATTCCCCCACTTGCTGCTGTCCCATTCTTGGCAGATTTAATCATTGCACAATACAGCACAATTTAGTTTTGTACAGTGGCCTTCATGCAGAGAATCGCGTAATGTTCCTCAGCGAGAGCCGGTTGCAAGATAAACAGGGGAAAGCAGCCGCACGGCAAGACTTAAAGAGAAGCAGTAATTCAGCGGCTCAGCGGGAGAGGAGAGACTATTCCAGAGGGAATGGCTCATCTCACAACAGAGCAGCCACCACCCCAGCTCTCATCCGCCCCGCAAACTAAGAGACAAGGCAAAGAGACGGACAAGAAGCTAAGAGCAGAGAAGCTGTCAGTGGGTACATATTCAGAGGTATAGGTATAGAACAAATCCATGGAGATCATGAGAGCCGGGAGTGCAGTTTTGAATTGGATTCAGGGATGGGTAGGAAGCCAGTGAAGGTTGGATTGATAGGGTCCTTCGTCCTGGAAAGAGGGGTAGTTTGGTCTTAGTAGTTTAGAAGTTTAAAGGGCAGGTCTTCAGGTAGTTGATGGGACACAAAGGCAGGGAAGGAACAAGGTTTGCAAGGTCATACCGCAATATGCTATTCTGCATAATCCCATGCTGATGGCCAGCAAATTGAAAAATCAGGGAAAATATTGGGTTCGCGTCTGGAAATGTTTGGATTTGATCAGCAAACTGGAGACGTCCATTTAGGCCATCAAATGCAGTGTAGGAGACTGGGTTCCCTTTAGCCCAATGAGTCAGGTACTGGCCTGAGATGTAGGTGATCCAGCTTTGAATCCCCACTCTGGAGCAGACTTCAACCCAGATCTCCTCCTCCCGAGTGAATACTCAGACCACCAAGCTAGAGGTTATGGGGTAGGTTGCTCTTGATTTCTCCCTTTGGAGCTGTTCCACTTGTGATAATACTTACAGAATCATTGGGCCAGAAAGAGGAGGTGGGGGTGCATTCACCTGGGTTGGGGGAGAGCTGAGTTCCAATCTCTGCTCCAGAGTAGTTATTCAAAGGTGGGTCTCCCACATCCCCTGGGCAAAGATGATAACAGACAGAGACTTTGCTGGCCCTGAAAAAACTTTTCCCCCAGCAGAAACTATCAGGTCAAACCTGGGAATAGTTTCAGGGGCAACCAAAACAGCATTTTTCGGTGAACAAACAGATTGGCCAAACATTTCCCCCCGGTTCTATTGGAGACCCAGGAAATTCCCAGTGAAGGTTCAGTTTTCAGTCGAACATTTGTAAATGTCCAGCGAAGGCACCCAAATAATCTTAACTCTGCCTCTGCACTGAGGAAAACGCAGACTCTAAGCCAGCCTGACCCATCCATTCATTACAGGCAGTTTAAGCCGTTATCACAATGACTAGGATAGTTTACTGTTAAACGTTGTTTGCCGGGATGTTCTAGCCGTGTTGGTCCCAGGGTGTTAGAGAGACAAGGGGGGCGAGGTCAGGTCTTTTATTGGACCAACTCCTGTTGATGAAAGAGACCCGCTTTCGAACTGTGCTGAGCTCTTCTTCGATGGACAAACGCTTCAATGTCCTGTATGGCTATACACAGTCCACGTCGCTTGACATCCTGAATAGGCAAACACACTGGATACTGAAGAGACAAGACTTGGCACCTGTCCTCTGCTCTCTACTGACTTTCTGTAGACTGGTGAGTTACGGTCTTAGTCCTTATCTTCTTGCTCAGTGGCCTGGACCCAGGGTGTCTAGAAGGTCACCTACTGCTCCAGGTGAGGATTGTGGTCCATAACTCTGCTCCTCTGGCCCAAAGGAACTCTCTACCGTAGGGTTAAAGTGTGCTTATGCAGGAGCTTTTCAGGGGCTGGTCTGAAACTGTGGAAAGAACTAAGCACCATCACAAACCTCACCACCTTCCTTTCCCAGTGCTAGGCACATTTTTTAACCCCTGCCTTTGCTAATGTAAACACAGACCAAGGTGAACATTAAAAGAAAAAAAAATCCCCAGCAAGAAGATCCTACCAGAACAAACCACTTCACTGTACACCCAGTCCTGTCCTGGGGAGAAGGTGAGAGAGAAGACAAACCACAGGTGACAACAGGTTTTAGTCATGTTGCTTAATGCACAACTGAAAGATTCTCAGATACTACAGGGATCAGGATGGTATAGGAAGCTACATAGAATAGAATTCCAAATTGTTTTTAAGGGCCTGATCTGGCTCTCGCTAAAGTCAAAGGTAGAATCCTCGTTAATTTAATTAGAAGCAGGATTGGGCTCCACAGCACCATGGGGTCTGTGTGCTGTAGGAATAAACAAGATCAGAATCTTGCCCTGCGATTCCTTTACACAACCCCTGCCTAGACATCATTCACTGTGCTTGAACATGGTCATGTCCATAATTATGTCGCAGTCCACATAAATGCACCATTTCCTGATTGGATTTGTGTGTGTGTGTGTGTGTGTGTGTGTGTGTGTGTGTGTGTGAAAAATAACTGAGATCTGAAGTGACACGATATGAAAAGCGATTTCAGCAGAAGTAGGGTAAAAGCAGACTCTAGCAATGTTTCTGGCTCTGTAACATCCTGTGACCATTTAAGATATCTAACAGCCGTCTTAGTGATTTGTAGATGGTTCTTATGTTCCCGCCGTGCCCTGTACAGCTGGGTTCCAGGTAAACTGGCTATACAGGCAGAGGGGTTAACCAAAAAAAGTCCCAGTTGGAAAAAAACCAAAATACACAAAACAATGACAACAATCTCCCTATGCTGACCCGTGGTTTTCTGTAATGTAGCCGGCATCTGAATATATATTTCTGGCCTATAGTGTATCCATTATTAATTATTTCTGCTACAGTAGCATAAGGAGACCTCAGCTGAGACCAGGGCCTTGTTGTGCTGTATAAGAACCTAGTAAGAAACAGCCTCTACCTCAAAGAGCTCACAGTCTAAATGGATTAATCAGACAAAAGATGGGAGGACCAACAGACGCGACTCACCCAAGAACCAGTGTCTTCTGATTCCCAGGGCAGCGGCCTGGCCACTGCTGCCTCTCGCAGTGAGTTGGTGTCTAGAGGTTGTACGGGCCCTCCTTTGGAACGACCTCCATTAGCTTTTTTCTGGTTTTGCCATCTGGCACTTATGCAGCCAGCCCAATCTCAAGCTGATAAAAGCAGTCTCTCTCTCTGGGCTGGATCCTAATACTCATGCCGAGTAGTACATTACTCTGTGAGTATTCCCATTATGAGTAATGGTACCTTATATTACTGCTCACTGGTGTGCTGTGGTACACTTAGGTTTATAGTTTAATTTCCTGTTCTGGGGAAAGCAAGTTGGTAACTGATACACTGATTTGGTTTAATTTGCATAGTAATCATATTCTTCGGTGAAAATGTCAGTAATTGCTTAATATTCTGGGAAAGCGTTCTACCCTGGGTGATATTGGTGACGTACGATAAGGCACAGTCCTACCTTTCTTGTTCTTCAATACTCATTTGTGGATTTTTTTTTAACGCAGAAAGAGAAAATTACATTGCTGCTTTGAGCTGTAAAGGGCTTTATTAAGGATTGCAATTTCCTACTTAATCACACTGAACAATATTAAGAAAACAGTTAGGTTTTTTTATGTAAGGAACTTTGTAAGGCTCATATGAAGTATAAAAACTCCATTTATTTTGTACCACATCTTTCTTTAAAGGGGACGTGGGCGATGCGCTCTGTAACTTACTAATTTCCATTTATTAGTGCATCACATAATCATGAGTGGTGGAGTGCAGCGAAGAAATGAATGGGCTGTGAATGGCCGTAGTTAAGTGATTTGGTTAATCAGTGTTCCTCTGTCCACCTGCTCTGTATCATATCAGGGTTTGTTTAACGTACAAACATCATATTTTAATATAGTATTTGGAAGCAATTTTCGTATATAAAGAAGATAAGAGGGCTGGGGATGGGTGGTGCATGGCACACAATAACTATGCTAATATACTTTGTTAGCATTCACAATATTGGTCTAATACTAGCTCCAGAAAAATTAAGCTCAAATTAAGGCATCTAAATGCAATTCAGCAGAGGCTGTACCATTAAACCCATCCCTAAACACACATAAAACTCCCAAACATTCAACAGATGGAAAGCAAAAGCTAAGGTTTTGTTAAACCAGTCTGACACCAGCCTCAATACTCCTACAGGCCATTAAACGTTCTCCCACCAGAAAAATTAGACAGTTGTTTTATTGTGAAGTACAGCTTATGCTCTGGCATAAGAGTCAGAATTAGGATATGTTCATATATTGGCTTAGTGTCTCGTGGTATTTGTGTAGTTATGAGTACATGGGCTTGTTTTGTAGTGGAGAAACTGCTGGTTGTATGATAGTCACGTGACTTGTAGAAAAATATATATTTTGTTTTCATAGATTTTGCACAATCTGTGCACGAATAAGTGTTGATGTTCTGTGCGCTGTTAGAGAAAGTGGTGTGATGAATGGGTAAAGGCGCCGTTTTTATACCAGTTTAACTATTTCAGTTAGTGGTGTGAAATAGTTAGATCGGTATAAACTCTGGCATGGATGCAATTCTATCTGTATAAAGGTACCTTATACTGTATGGCTCAGTGTTTCTCAACCTGGGGGTCGCAAGCAGGGCTAACATTAGGGGGTAGGAAACAAGGCAATTGCTTGGGGCCCCACACCACGGGGGGCCTGGCAAAACTAATTTTTTTAAGATTCAGCCCTTCTTGGGCTGAAGCCAAGAACCCTGCGCTTAAGGCAGGCAGTTGCAATTTTCTAGGGGGGGGGGATTTTAATTTTAAATCCAAAGGGCACCAGCACAAAAAGGATGATGAATGTTGGTATAGCTTATCCCCTTGCCCTGTGGTAATATCTATACCGATACAAGGAAACGATATCAGTATATCTGTGTCCATACTAAGTGTAATTAAAGCACCACAATTTTTGTGTGTAGAAAAGGCTGGAACATTTTGGTTGTGCTTTGCTACAGGGGCAGAGTTAAGGCTATTTTGAGTGATGTTCAGCGAAACTATTTCTTGTTAATGGTGTGCGTACAGAAATGGGGTGATACAGTTAGCGTCAGAATTGCTTTTGTAACTTGGGCATGTGACTTCCTTAGAGATGACCATTTCAGTCTTCTTAGCGATGAGTGCAGAGTTGGTCTTGCTCTGAGTTGCACAATCACAGCCGTGACTTAGGATTAATCAGTCAATTTGGGTGGGGATTTTCTCAAGAGTTTTGCACGTGGCGTACGATGCCAAAAACTGCTTCTGAGGAGCCAGCCACTTTTTCTGAAGACAGAAGAGTAAAAACCCTAAAGGTCAAAATATAACCCCACTATGGCCTTGCTACCTTCTCCCTGTGATGGAGATTTTCACATCCAATAAGAACTCCTCTCTGTTTCGGTGATTGGTTCAACCATCTTTGGCTGTTTCAGGGGAGGATGGGTTACTCCCCTCAGGGGTGAGAAACCCAGACACCTGCACTACAGGTTGCTTGGAACATTTCATATTTTTAAAGCACATGCTGGAGAAAATGTGCTTAAATCCATAGGGCTAGACTCTGGGGCCAGTAGGGTGATCTCCCGGATGAACCTTGTAGAATTAAGTTTAATACCTTTTGAGATCCATTGTCTTAAAGCTACAATTATTTGCCTACAATTCCCTGATAACCTGTCACTTGCCTAGGAACTGTGCCTAATGTAAACCTTGGGAAATGTGAGGCCCATCAAAGGCCTTTTGGAAACAATCTGAACTATTAAAATTAAGTGGGTTTCACAAGAAATCTGTAAGAGGATGGGGTGTGCTAATGTAACCCCTCCAGGGCTTACCTGGTGGAAGCTTTGCCCTGGGAAGGGGACCCATTGTCTGGCTGATACCTAGCCATGGCCTCTTGAAACTGCGTGAAGGCCTCTCTCACATATTCATGGAGGCTGCTTGTTCTGAGCAAAGGGGGGGACGAACTCGAAAGCACAGGAAAGCCCCTGGGTGGGGTTTGAAGGACTGCTCCCCTGCCAGTGCCAATGGTGGAGTTTGAGGTTGGGAGGGGGAGTCTCTGGTAAGTTTATGAGCACGTGTGTAAGTTCTTTTATTGTTTTTAATATGTTTTCTCTGGGTTGGTTTTACCTCAAGAACAGAATGTGCTCGCTTAAAAAGAGCGGTGTGGGAATTACATGGCTACACAGTCGCTCAACTGTGGGAATTACATTGCTAATTGTCTCTGAAGAGAAGCCTGCTTAGGCATCCCCTCTATTGCTGCGAATATCGCAGGAGGGAGGGGACTGGTCAGCCTAGAAGTACCCTGGTCTGGAAGGAAGGATTCATGTCTTCACCCCGAAAGATCTGGGAACCTAGATTGTACCCTTCCTGTAAAGGTAACGTGTGTGTGTGTGGGGGGGTGTGACACATGGGGGCACATTCCTGCCCCACAGATTTGCTGCTTGGCTTCTACTAAGCATGCGCATATGAACTGAGCATGCTCAGTAACATCTTCTGAAGCCACTGCCCTCATTCCTCACCTCGCCCCCCTCCGCAGGTCTGGGTCGTCTCTGGCTTGCTGGACCACAGAGGGTCACTCCAGGTGCAGTTGCTCTGGACTGTGGCGGAGAGCATGCACAAGACCTCCGCTAGCCTAGGGTGACCAGACAGCAAGTGTCAAAACCCGGGACGGGGCTGAGGGGTAATAGGAGCCTATATAAGAAAAAGACCTGAGAATTGGGACTGTTCCTATAAGATTGGGACGTCTGGTCACCCACCGCTAGCCCCTGCTGGGACAGTGCAGCCTGAAGACAGGGTAGATAACGGCCTTAGTGATGGCTCGTCTCGCCTTCCCCTCCCTGCATTCCCAAAGAGCCTCTGTGCTGGGTCCCTGGGTCCGGCTGCCTCCCGCTCTGCTGTACCATCGGCGTAAGAGCTTTCCTTCCTAGCCAAGTGCCACTCTGGCAGCTTTGAAGGAGGCCAAGCTCCGCGGCAGGCTGGAGAGCGGGCAGCAGAATGGGAGGCAGCAGGGTCTGTAGGGACCAGTCTGGATCTGAGCCTGTGAAGTTTCTATGGTTGCCTGAAGAAGGAACCAGTGAATCTCTGAGCTGATATTCATAGCGTGATGGACCCGTCTGCTGCACACGCACTGACCTGGCGCTGTCTCCAGGGGAGCTGCACAATACCCGTTGTCCAGTGAAACTCTCCTTACTTTATCTGGGGAAGGAAATTGCACCTGGGGGCCCCCTCAAGGATTTACATTTTATCCGTTTCCTTGTGCATTACATGCATCTTCAGGACAATCCTGGCTCGGTGAGGGGAGACACGTTGGCTGTGGGCCATAGGAGGAGCCTTGCTTCACTCCTGCATTATTGTGTGATTCGGAGGGATAGACGGGTCTGAAAACTCCCAGCTGCTTTTCTTAAAGGCGGTGAATGTGCAGGTCAATGGGCAGCACCTGTCAAAAAAGCTAACAGAGTGTTAGGAATCATTAGGAAGGGGATAGATAAGAAGAGAAAAAATATCATAAGGCCTCTGTATAAATCCGTGGAGCACCCACACTCTGTACAGCAAAAGCTGTGTTATCAGACACTTTACTAACTGGAAAGCTCTAGAAACTGCCCCTTCAGGAGCGGGTTTGGAGCATGGGCTCTGTGAGGGAGTTTGGGTGTCAGAGGGGGCTCTGGGCAGGGTGCTGGGGCATGGGAGGAGTTTTGGGGTGCCGGATCTGGGTGGCGCTCACCTCAGGCGGCTCCCTGCAAGCAGCGACATGTCCCTGCTGCTCCTAGGTGGAAGAATGGACATGGGGGCTCTGAGCACTGGCTACACAGCTCACGTTGTCGGGGACCACGGCCAATGGGAGCTGTGGGGGTGGCGCCTGCAGGCAGCACACAGAGCCACTTGGCCACCCCTCCGCCTAAGAGCAGCAGGGACATGTCACTGCTTGCAGGGAGCCGCCCGAGGGGAGCACTACCCAGATCCAGCACCCTGAAACTCCTTCCATGCCCCAACCCCCAGCCCTGAGCCCCCTCCTGCACCCAAACTCCCTCCATCTTCTTAACCGGAATTTTTGACTTATTGGCACCTCCCTGCCCCCAACATGCCGGATAACAGAGCCTTTCCTGTATATTGTATGCGGATCTGGATGCCCCATCTCAAAAAAGATCTATTAGAACTGGAAAAAGTATGAGAATGGCAACAAAAATGATGAGGGGGATGGAACAGCATCCATAAGAGGAGAGATTCAAAAGACTGAGGCTGTTCAACTTAGAAGAGAGATGACTAAGGGGGGATATGATGGAGGTCGATAAAATCATGACTGGGGTGGAGAACGTGAATAAGGAAGTGTTCTTCACCCCTTCACATAATACAGAAACCAGCTGTCAGCCAATGAAATTAGTAGGCAGGAGATTTAAAACAAACATAAGGAAGTACTTCTTCACGCAACGCACAGACAACCTGTGGCACTTGCTGCCAGGGGATGTTGTGAGGGCCAAAAGTATAACTGGGTTCAAAAAAGAATTAGATACGTTCATGGGGGATGGAGCCATCAGTGGCTATTAGCCAAGAAGGTCAGGGATGCAACCCTATGCCCTGGGTGTCCCTAAACCTCTGACTGCCAGATGTTGGGACTGGAGAACAGGGGGTGAATCTCTTGAAAATTGCCCTGTTCTGTTCATTCCCTGTGAAGCCTCTGGCCCCAGTCACTGTCAGAAGAGAGGATATTAGACTAGATGGCTCATTGGCCTGACCCATTATGGTCATTCTTCTGTTCTTATGGAAGTATTGCAACAGAGTAACATGTTTCCGTGGGCATGGTAAATGGGGGACATGATTCTCGTTATGAAAATACGTCTTCCTGCTGCTCTGGACAAGAGCTTTGAGAAGAAAGATGTGCAATATTCCAGATAGCGTGCCCCTCCTTCTCTGTCGCCTGCCCTTGATCATAACTGGCAAATGTTATTTAGGGACTGCTGGCTCCAGCTGAGGACTGATGACTTCAACCTAGTCTTGCCTGCTTTGAGCGAGGCAGGAGAGCTACTATCATTCACTACTACAGAGGTGGGAGTAAAATCATGAAACTGCCATTCTCAGGATGGTTGCCTGCCAACACAGGGCTCTGTAGTTTGCAGTGTATTCAGCTCTCTGGAGTTCATCTCCTGGCTGCTTCTCCAAAGCAGGCAACTTTACTGCCAGGGAGTATGTGCTGGGTAAGGCTTCTGTTCACACAACACTAGATGCAGATGGTGAGTGATTCAACATAGTCAATTACAACAGTCCCTCTACATGGCAGCCAGAAGCAATGTGTTTTCTCTTCCTGTATCAGGTCAAACCTGGGTCGAAATTTTAGGCGGTTAAATACAAAACATAAGTCCAGGAGTGTTTAAATCCCAGTGGAAACAGCTCTCCAATAAACTAACCTCTCGCTGCAGGTTGCCAACCAGGGCAGCGTGAAACATATGGAAATTCAAAACCCACAACACTGGCAGGTTTTGCACTTTCTTTCCATTATGGAAAAATAACTTGTTCCCCCAAAATGCCTGTGTGTGATGATGAGGACATATATTTTAAAAAAAATGAAAAGAGGACCATTTTTGGAACACTCCATTTCTGAAACTTCTTCTGGCTAACATCCATTGTTTTGCATCCATCTGGAAAATTTTACGTGCTTCAGTGTGAAAGGCCAATTTCATGAAAATGTCATGGAAGTGTTCCATTTCCAGGCTGGGAGATAGCTTGGATTAAATTGTAACTAGTTTCTCATTGCAGGGAAGCAGGGCCGGCTCCAGCTTTTTTGCCAAGCGGCGAAGTGGGGAAAAAAAAAATCAAGCCGCAATCGGCGGCACTTCGGTGGCGGCTCAGCCGCACCGTTTCATTCTTCGGCAGCAATTCGGCGACGGGTCCTTTGCTCCAAGAGGGACTGAGGGACCTGCCGCCGAATTGCTGCCGAAGACCCAGACGTGCCGCCCTTCCCATGGCCGCCCCAAGCACCTGTTTCCTTTGCTGGTGCCTGGAGCCGGCCCTGCAGGGAAGAGGAATATGGGTTGATTTCACAGCAGTCTGGTCCTGATTTAAGAAAGCTGAAGCACACGTTTAAGTCAGTGGGAGTTGTGCACGTGTGCTACAGTGGGATATCACTAGCCCGACCGACCTACATGCTTGTGTGCATCCAGACACATCTCCCTTGTCCCCCTCAGCCTGAAGCTTCAATTCTGACTTGACTTTAGCAGCTCATCTCTTGAGAAAGAGATTCATGTTTTACACTTGTTGAATGAATCTGAGCTGCTTCCTGATGTAAAGCCTTGGTTATTAGCTCTAGCAGTTCCTGAGATAACCAGCACCAAAATCACGCTGGCATGGGGAGTACGAATACACAAGTTGGCTGTTGGAAGGGTGTTGCAGCCAAGGCTTCAAATGATAATTGTCCACCATTTGGGGAGCTTGGATTCTTCTCTCTCTTGGGGGCTGGATGCTTGTTTCTGGGCCAGACGTCTTTGTCAAGCATCAGACATTGAAATGCTCATCTCGCCATGCATTTTTAGCACTGATCCTGGATTGAGACGCTATAAATCCCATTGCTTAGCCCAGTGTAACTTTTTTCCTGTGTTGTTTAAGCCCTTTGTATCTAGGCCGATGGTAGGATGAAGTTGTGGTCATATGAATGGGACAATTAACATCTTAAACAAGACTTATCATTTGCATTCTAGAGTGTCGTTCCGTGCAATGCGGTTTGCATGCACATAAGTGTTTTGCTTTGTCCTCTTCAAGGTTGATAGCTGTGTTTGCTTTTCTAACGATGGCTTAAACCTAGTCTCAGCTGCTCTGAGCGAGGCAGGAGAGCTGCTATCATTCACTACTACAGAGGCGGGAGTGAAATGATGAAACTGCCTTTCCCAGGGTGGTTTACTAACGATGCTTACGCCTCTCTAAAGCGCTTTGACATCTACTGATGAAAAGCACAAGATAGAAGCTAAGGGTGATGTTTTATTACTTGTTATTGAGCCTGACCCTGCAAGATGCTCTGCACCCACCTGCAGAATGGGGAGGGCTTTGGATTCCTGTTGACCTCAAGGAGAGCCAAAGTCACCAAAGAGCTTGCTGAAAGCCCTCAGCACCTTAGAAGGCCTGATCCTGTGCTGTCAGTCAGAGACTTAAGAAATATCAGCATTGCCAGCTCTCCTCATAGAAGATCGGGTTTGGAAGGGACCTCAGGAGGTTCTAGTCCAACCCGCTGCTCAAAGCAGGACCAACCCTGACTAAATCATCCCAGCTAGGGCTTTACTTTGAGATCAGCACCCAGAGACAGGTGACCACATAAAAATCTCACCTTCGATTTTTAGAAAAAGCTTCTGGCCAACGTGGCTGAAATGAAATGCTTCAAACTTTCCCTTGCATGTACCCGGAAGGCTCCGAAAGCAAAGAAAGAGAACCTGGAATGTTACAGGGATTTCTAAATCTCATGATTTTTAAGTCAACCCTGTGAGGTTTTGGGGCCTGACTCCTGCTTTTTTGAATGGTTGACTGTACAGCACCATTCGTTTCCCCACTGTTGTGTCTTGTTTATTTGCCAGAGGCTAGCGGGCCAGATCCTCATCTGACGTAAATGGTCCAACGTCCGTGGAGTTCTGCTGATAGGCACCAGCAGGGGCTGTGGCTCTGTATGTCGCTGCATGTTAATGCTACTGATGAGCAGGAGAGCGTGCAGCCGTACGTGGCCGCGGAGCAGCTGAGAGACTCTCTCATTGAGTTTTGGTGGGCCGCACTAAATAGCGTCTTTCGATTTTATTTTATTAAATTCTCAGCAAGATTGTTTTAAAAAAAAAAATTTTGGAAACCCAGCATAAATATCTCGAATGCACAGCCACCTGCCTCGAGTCCCAGCAGCTTTGAACTCAGACAGACTAAAAGTGGTTAGCAACCCTAGAAGGCTAAAGAATTCTGCTGTTCAAAAACCTGTATGTTTGACACGATGTTTTATGGGCTTGTTTACAAGAAGGATGCGGGGGGAATCACTAGGTGTAGCTATGCATCTCAAGGTATAAAATCAATAGGGAGAGAGAGCACGGCAGTCAGTTAATGCACCAGAAGCCTATATAGGCAAGCACATGCCCCTTTAAAAAATGTACAGGTATGGGCAGTGCTGAACGTGCTGTCGTATTCCACAAAGCCCCTTCTATAACCTACCTTTGGCTTTTGCTTGTGTTGCCCGCCGAAGGGTTTGTGGCTTAGAAGGGGAAGAGACAGGCTCCAACTCTCCTGCCTCAAAGTTGCAGCGAAGGGGAACCCCCCCAGAAATAGGATAGGGAGTCCGTTTAAGAAGCATGGATTTAGTGTGCCTGGGTAAAGGTGTCCCTTGTGCTTACAGAAGGGATGTGCGCTTTTGCTGCAGAAATTACCCTAATGTTCCAGAATAAGCAAGAACTGAAGCGATAGCGCTGTTCGGGTCTCCTTTAAAACTAGCCCGCACTTTAAAGGCGATGGCTCTTTAAAGGACTCTTTCGGCCATATGGATTTCTCAAGTGCAAAGGGAGGCCGTAAAACAAGTCAACTGGGAGGCAATTGTTTGGTGTCTGCAGTCCTGAGTTCACCGGTCCCACTTACTCCCCCAATTTTGGCACAAAGATGATGGCACAGAGAAATTCACAGCGCCTAGAAACCCAGACTGGAGCACCCCCTGTTGGATGAAGGCAGGAACCCACTTTTCCTCTTGCCCCACTCCTCCCCGACCTGAGTTTCTTGCCCCATAAGTGAACACAACCTTTGTTAGGAAAGCAGAGAGTTGGCACATTTGCAGCTCAAAGAGCAAAACTGGCTTCCTCTTTTGTTCACCTCTGAATGACTCCTTTCTGATTTACTTATTTATAGCAGCGTCCCCAAGCTTCCGCCTTAGGGTTTTATGCTGTCACCCATCACCTTGGTATCTGAGCTTCTCAAGGTCCTTTGAGAACTGTGTTAACTCATGGCAGGGCTGGTTCCTAAACAGCGGGACCACTCCCTAGGTGAGAAACTGCTGCCTGGCTAATCCTCATTGAGGGCTGGAGAGTCTGGGGGGCACAGGGGCCAGGAGCGTAATAAATAACCCCGCCCTTTTGGTGCCTAGAAGCCACAGCAATGGGCCCATTAGAAACAATTGGCTACCTGAGTGATAGGGAGAGGAGCCAACCTCCACAGAATCATAGAATCTCAGGGTTGGAAGGGACCTCAGGAGGTCATCTAGTCCCATCCCCTGCTCAAAGCAGGACCAAACCCAACTAAATCATCCCAGCCAGGGCTTTGTCAGGCCTGACCTTAAAACCCTCTAAGGGAGGAGATTCCACCACCTCCCTAGGGAACCCATTCCAGTGCTTCACCACCCTCCTAGTGAAATAGTGTTTCCTAATATCTAACCTAGACCTCCCTCACTGCAACTTGAGACCACTGCTCCTTGTTCTGTCATCTGCCACCACTGAGAACAGTCTAGATCAGTGGTTCTCAAAGCCGGTCCACCACTTGTTCAGGGAAAGCCCCTGGCAGGCCGGGCTGGTTTGTTTACCTGCCGTGTCCACAGGTTCGGCCGATCGCGGCTCCCACTGGCCGCAGTTCGCCGCTCCAGGCCAATGGGGGCTGAGGGAAGGGCGGCCAGCACATCCCTCAGCCTGCGCCACTTCCCGCAGCCCCCATTGGCCTGGAGCGGCGAACCGCGGCCAGTGGGAGCCACCATCGGCCAAACCTGCAGATGCGGCAGGTGAACAAACTGGCCCGGCCCTCCAGGAGCTTTCCCTAAACAAGCGGCGAACCAGCTCTGAGAACGACTGGTCTAGATCCATCCTCTTTGGAACCTCCTTTCAAGTAGTTGAAGGCTGCTATCAAATCCCCCCTCATTCTTCTCTTCTGCAGACTAAACAAGCCCAGTTCCCTCAGCCTCTCCTCAAAAGTCATGTGCTCCAGCCCCCTAATCATTTATGTTGCCCTCCAGTCCTCCCCTTCATAGGAGAGTCCCCTTTCCTTTCCACCAGGCAGGGTCACTCCTGGCATACCCAGGGGTCTGGCCAACAGAGTCACTGGATACTGACCTCTGGCATGTCAGGGGTATTAACCTTTGGGAGCCCCGGCCAAAGTCATGTGACTGAGTCAGGGAATTCAAGTTAGAGCTGAGCAGGAACTGGAATTTCCCTTTCATGGAACAAAATGTTGAATTTATGAACTTCCTGTACCACGGAATTTTAGACAAATCTTGGTTTGGGGTCAATTCATGCATTTTGATTCTGACATTTTCATTTTTTTTTAAATACTAGGAAATAAAATACATTTCTAAATGAAAACCTGAAACGCTCCGTTCTGAAAATGTCAAAGCTGATGTTTCTCAAAATGCTTCTGTTTCGATTCTTTTCCTCTCCCTGGCAAAGTTTTGTTGAAATCGACATGTCGTGTCAGAAATTTTTCAGCCAGCCCAAATAAAATGTTAGCATCTTCCCAGTGCTCTGGTGTGCTCCTGAGCCAACCTCCTCCCAAAGCATTGCTTCATCCACCTTTTGGAGGGTCTTAGGACCCGCCTGGTGGGATGCCCCGTTGTTACCTGTGTGGCTTTTGAGGTGGAAGGGAGGAATTATCACAGCGCTAAACACAGAGCTTTCCCAAACAAAGATATGTGTAAAAACATCCAAATCAGAGATTTGTCTTCCAAATGAGCACTGCATATTGCAAGAGGGCTGTGGGCCACCATCGCAGTACACATGGGCCTGGAGCTAAATCCTAGACTGGACTGACAATGACTGAACCTGTTTGCAAAACAGTAACTTTGGAAGCAAGGGATTTCTGAGAATCCCTCTGTCTTTGCAACCAGGGTGGCAGCAGATGTGGCAGCTAAGGGACATCTGAAGATCATCAGCAGGTTCTTTCCTCCTTGAGTGCAAATATACTGCCAGTCACATCAGATTTCTGCACATTGAACAACTATATTTTGTGCTCCCACAGTGCTGTGGAAACTATTTAATTGCTGCCTGTTAGAGTATTGAGGTACAGATGAATGGGTGTTAATGTCATAGTCATTCTAGGGAGTGGAGAAAAGCAACAGGAGGAAATCTGATGATCCTCCTCCATCTTCTTCCTGCACTTGGCAATTCTCCCACCTGCAGCACGCTTCCTGCCTCCCTCAGTGTTAAAAAATTGGCAGTGCTCAGAAAGTATCCATGGGTTTGAATGAAATTCAGTGTGTTTCTCTGGTTAGCTTGGGCAGTCTCCATTTGATCTACATGAGCTGACTGCCCTGTGCTAAGTATGCACCAGGCAAGTGAAATGCATAAACTAGGGCGTGTGCAGCCATGCTGTCCATGCTAGTTTTCCTGGTCATCCCTTCCAGTCAGGTTAATGAACATATAAGAACATAAGAGCGGCCATACTGGGTCAGACCAAAGGTCCATCTAGCTCAGTATCGTGTATTCCAACAGTGGCCAGTGCCAGGTGCCCCAGAGGGAATGAACAGAACAGGAAATCATCAAGTGATCCATTCCCTGTCGCCCATTCCCAGCTTCTGGCAAACAGAGGTTAGGGGCACTCTCCCTGCCCATCCTGGTTAATAGCCATTGATGGACCGATCCTCCAGGAACTTAGTTCTTTTTTGAATCCTGTTATAGTCTTTGCCTTCCCAACATCCTCTAGTTCCACAGATTGACTGTGTGTTGTGTGAAGAAATACTTCCTTTTGCTTGTTTTAAATCTGGTGCCTATCATATACTAACCAGCTGATAGTTCAAACAGGTGATGAGAAAGAGAACACCTTAATAGAGGATAACAGACGTTTGGGAGCATGAGCTTTCGTGGGTGAATACCCGCATCCGACGAAGTGGGTATTCACCCACGAAAGCTCATGCTCCAAAACGTCTATTAGTCTATAAGGTGCCACAAGACTCTTTGCTGCTCTTACCGATCCAGACTAACACGGCTACCCCTCTGATAATAGAGGATGTAGATGGTGATTTAGTTACACAGAGATATGTCATCATTGTATGTGAACTTGATTCAAACCTAGTGGGGTAGGGAGTCTATGTAGACAAAGGCATTGCTAGGAAGTTTTTTTTTCCACTAGGTTTCCATCGCTTCATGTACAGACTCAAGAGGCTCAGAGTAATCCGATCATTCTGAGTGGTTTTTTTGCAGATACGAGCCATTGGAGATGCTTGTGCATTTGACGGATGGCATCAGTAATGTTTCTATTAGAGATCCACCATGACATTCATTAATGGTCCCATTCAATATGTCAGAGTCCCAGAAAACGTCTGGATGGCCAAGTATAGTCACGCTGTGTATGCTTGTCTATGATGAGATTTCTTTGTGCAGGTCCGGATGGACGTCAAAGTCCTGTTGATACGCCTGTCTTAAAGCAATTTCCTTTTAATCTAAGCCACTAGGGAAGCTACAATAGAAGAGGCAGAATGTACTGATAAGATAGACCATGCTGGTTAATTTACAAAGTGACATACAGCATAAATAGCATGAATTTCTTCTTCCACTAGCCTGATTGCTAGTATGGGTCTCTTGTAAGCACTCTGTACTCTTCGCTAGTATGGATTTTCAGTTGATTTCAATAAAAGTCGGGTCAGTGGGGGAACCCTAGTAAGGTTTTCACTTGCTCTCAAAATCTGCAGGAATTAAAATAGCTACCCAGAACTGGAGCATAGAAATAGCAAGGATTTTTCATTGAACGATTTGTGTTTGCCCACAAAACTGTCAAAATATGTTATTTATCTGTACAGGGATTTCTAGTTCAACTCAAGAGAAAAAGAAGCGTATAGGTCTGGAGATATTTTTAGTAGTCTCCTATGACAGAAGGTGGAGTTTATACATGGCACAAGCAGGATATGTATTTTTAAGTGATATGCAAAATGCACAAGGCAGCTAAGAATATTGAAGCAGGAGAAGTACTTGCAGAGCTGCATGAATTAGATGATGGTGCGGAGAATACACAGATGCGGTAGAAGACTCTCCAGATGAACGAGTTCTTAAGTAGGATGAGAATTTAGCATTTTCTTGTTCAAGATTTTTGTACAGAAATGTCATGATTCTAACCTCTGGGGAGGTGTCTGTACTTTGGGTGCCTCTGGGAAAAATGGAAGATCAGTGGGAGGGGGTCGGGTTGCGGAATCATAGAATATCAGGGCTGGAAGGGACCTCAGGAGGTATCTAGTCCAGCCCCCTGCTCAAAGCAGGACCAATCTATTATTTGGCTGGATTGTCCTATCCTTGCTTCGTAGCTAGAGATTTCATTGTGAAAGTTAAGCTTGAACTATTCAGTGAGGAGTTCTGGAGCAAAGGTAGCATGTGTCTTGCCTTTCATTTTTTATCTGCCTGGGCCGTTTTATCGTTGAGCCCGATCACTAAAAGCACTATCTAGGGTTGATGAAGATTTGAGTTGAAGCTTAAATCCAGTAAATGAAATCGTAGGCGAGTGAGAATGGCGTTAGCGCCGATTTGACCTTGTTTTAAAACTTTATTTCAGTGACCAGACGCTGTGGTACTTGGTGCTGTACATTTACCAGGGCCAAACAGCAAAATCAAACCTCAGCCCATTTACTTTTTCCTGACTCCAAATCCCTAGGAACGCCATACACACACCCATCGTGCACCCCAGGTTCCAGGTGTGACTGTGAATCATTTATCCCTTGACTTCTGCTCACTCCAGTTCTTTCTGAAACACTCTCTCTTTAAATTCATGTTTGTGGGGCTCCTTGCTGCCACTCTCTTTAAAAGCTTCCCCCCTCCGCAAGTAAATGATATTGCAAGAGAACTAGCAAACGCAGCGTGCCGCTGACAACGAGAATGTTAACTAATGGCTGCTTCTTGAAGGCTGCTGTAATGCAGCCAGAATAATGTTGCAATCTTCCCAGCACCCCTCATCTGAAAGAAGATGCAGGATCTACGAATATTGTGGCTTGTTTCACTGCTCCAGCACACAATCCAATGTATCTAGAATATAAAATCTAGATGTCTTATTTGCACATTACACTCTCGTATAGTCACTAGGAGAGAGTCTGTGGTTTTATTTTGTGTGTCTTCGCCATCTTTAGATTCAGCAGCTAAAGCAACGTATAAGACATATTTAGCCGTCGCTGGCCAGCCAACAATTTGATAGTATGTTTGCGGTAACATCTGTTTCTTAATAGACTCCTCTTCAAGTCTTTATTTATGGCTTTGGAGGTTGCACCTCTCTGGGTCCGCCGTGCTGCTGTGAAACTTGCCAAGCCACCTTGTCTCTCTCAGCTGTTTTTAGTTGTATGCCACTGGCATTTGAGGACTTGCAGGTATCGTTATTAGAGCATCTGTACTAATTCCTTCCAAATCCAAACGGCAGGGTCTGGCGCATATCGGTTCCCTGTAGCCATGAATAATTCCATTGTAAATGCCTTCAGCGCCCATTGGAATCATCTTAATCCTGGCAGGCGAGCCTGCTGCAACTGCAGTGCATCTTAGCCATGAAAAAAGCTGTATGACTTCCATTGCTGCTTCTTTCGAGTTGTCATTCTCTGTGCAGACAAAGAGGTGGTGTTAGTACTCCCGATGGTGGATACAACGGGTAACACTTGCATTAAGGAGCTGACCCCAGTAATTTTCAGTCCGAGTGCAAGCAGCCAGCGGCTCGTCTCGGTGAACAGCGTGATCAGTTACAGGTGGCCTTTGCCAGTCGTTTACATGACTAATGAATAGCCAATAACCGTGGTTTGCCTTGGCAACCAGCGCAAAGCCCCGTCGACGGCATTTGCAGTGACCTTGCTTTCTTGGCCTCCTCGTGCGTCTGCCAGAGCACAGATTCCGCATGTACTTTGTTCACTGCCAGAGCGAATTCTTCCCTTCCTTTCAAAAGCCCTGCTATGACTGACAATGAGTCTAAGCACTTTGCTTCCAGGAGGGCCAGGATGGAAGGGAAGCGGCAACTGGAACTTGCTTTCTGTTTCGGCAGCAGCACATTCCTGCAGATGCTCCCCGCTTGCTTCGGGCAGTGGAAGGGAAAGCACTTGGGATGACAGTCTCATAAATGCTGCCTCCTGTCTGTTTTTCGTGCCCGCCTGCCTTTTCCACTGCCCGGCTCTTCAGCGTCTGCACCACCATTAGATGTTAATAAGTTCTCTGCAGTCGTGTTTTTGAACGACTTCAGAACTGAGGAATATCAGCTGCCCAGGCAGCCCAGCCCATCTACTGGGGACCAGTTTTTAAAGTTTGGTTTGCTTTGAAAAGTGGTAGCACTTGCTTCCCCAGTAGCTTCATTCCCCAGTAGCTGACTCTCATGGCACAAACTTTTTTTTTCCCCCACTGCTTTTTATTCCCATGCAAAGAGAACAGAGTGCGGGTGCTGGGCCTGCTCTTTCTTGTGGAGCCTCAACAAGAATTGTTTACCAGCTCGCACCTGTGCAAATCCACTGCCAGCAGCATGATTATCCAGGGGTCACTAAAGGCCTAATTTGCCCCATCAAATGTTTGTCACTGATGATGCGGAAGAAGGACAGCGCCTGCCTGACTCTCGGAGCCCAGAGAGAGTTTACAGTGTCGGCAGCTGCGATGGAAACCGCTGCGTGACTTACCAATGAACACATTTGGTCTCATCTCCTTGAGAGACTACAAAGCCGGAGCCCCGAGATGTCATTTTCAGAAACTGCACTTTAAACCAAGCAGACGAAACGATTCAGTTGTGGCACCTTGACTAGATTAGAATGAACAGTTTGGATCAGGGGACGTGATCGCTCCTCGTCACTCTGTTATGGCAGGGTGAAGATTTCTCCTTGAGGAAGGAGCTTTAACAAACCAAAACTCACGATGTGCAATTAAATCTGTTCAGTGGCCTTGTGGCTGTAGATAGAGACCGGGACTCGTTAACAAGCATTAAAATAACATATTGTAGCGCGAAAGGAGACTTCACGCTGTCCTTGTGCTTTGAATTTCAGAGCAAGCACTTTGAGTAATTAGGTGTTTTGGATAGAGAGGCAATATGCATTTGTTTTTGGGTGTGTGGATTTTAATGCCTATGAAAGCGCAGGGTAGTTAGTGCTGTTCAGAGGCAGGCTCGGTATAGCGAGTTGCTGTAGGATGTTCCTTATTGCTCTGAATCAAGTATCAGTAATATATTGTGTAACTGATAAATGCTGCAAGGTTATTATTTGGATAGGCTCATTGGGTTTGACTGAGCTCATTACTCTTCTGACACATCACATTTTCCCTGAAGACAAGGAACCAAAACCCATGTATGCTCTGAGTTTTGTATTAAATAAATAACTAAACTCCTAGATGAGGCTACTCAGTCAGAACAGACACATGACATGGCTGGGATGAAACATTTGACTCACCGGTGTTTATAGACTTGTTTGGACAGACAGAGCACCCTATGATGCTGGGATTTCAATTCTAGCACCAAAACCAAGCGTTTGTTAGCAGGAGTTCATACAACGGCAATATGAGACAAATTGCAAGGCCTGTGATGATTAAACAAGAGCACTGACTCGTGCTGCTCAAAATTGTTGTCTAGACAGAACAGGGATGTGATCATTTAAATCGCAGCATGCATTTTATTGGTAGCGCACTGCATTTTAAAGTGTGCAGTTACCAGCGTGCGGATTTCTCATTGTTAGAATGTAATAAACATCTCCGGTTTTAAATGATTCTTCCTAGTAACACAGTGATGGTGGCTCTGCGTAGCTCCTTCAGTCAGAAAGCTGATACTGGTAATGAATCTATCAAAATATTCAGGAAACTAAATCCAGATTTTAAGCCAGGAGCCAGATAGGAATCACCATTTTAAAACGTCTACTGTTTGCCAATAGTTAGCATGCAGTAAAACTACTGCAGTTCC
Organism: Mauremys mutica; assembly: GCF_020497125.1. Taxonomy (NCBI): domain Eukaryota; kingdom Metazoa; phylum Chordata; order Testudines; family Geoemydidae; genus Mauremys; species Mauremys mutica. The sequence goes on from NC_059096.1 coordinate 11,244,957, forward strand.
TTCCTGTACGTCAATAGCTCTTCAAAATGAATGTGAAAAATTAGCACAGTAAGGCTCTGTGTTTGTGTGGTCAATTATTTCAAAGTCAAATGTGATCTTGTTATGACTAAAAAGATGTTTTCTACCGGCCAACCCATCAAGCTCAGCCTGGGTTCTGAGAGTCAAGCTGGGTTTTTTCCATCTCATGTATAATCACTAGTAATAAATATCATGGAGGCCAAATTAGGCCAGTGCAAACTCATTGCCGTCATCTGGTAAAGAGAACTGTTGATGATGCACAAGAAAGAATAGGCTCTGTCTTCTTTAGCCTTTATTGCTCTGGGAGAAGAAACTGGACTTCATTCTGATTTTCCTGGGACAAGGAGAAGACCGGGACAGTATGTGGGTTGCACTATCATTCCCAGCTGTTGATGCGGGACACTGGGCCCTTATGTACAGGTTGTTTGTTCCCAGCTTTGGCTGAAGGTTGCCAGGCTTCACCACCACCTCCTCCTTACGCAGGCGGCCGTAGGGTGCTGGAGGGACAGCAGCCCAGATGTGGAAGAACCAGCGGTGGTACCGGAGGCCTCTTGGTCTTCCATAAAGGACCTTATTCTAACCTGCCTTGTCATGGAGCACGGCCTCGGAACCCCATTCTGCTCCTTACCAAACAAGCCAGTTTTAACCCCGCTCGAGTAGGCATTCTCATGGCTACTATTACCAAGCAGATAGGTTATTTTTTTAAAATTTGAAGTTGGGAACTTTCTCTAACAAAACCCAGTATTGTACATTGAATTCAGACGGGTAGTCCTCACACCTGTCATAGCATTCATTCCCTACATGGATTTAAGAAATATCCCTCCTTTGATTAAGATTTTTACTTAGGATCATTGATCATCTCCAGGCAAAGTAGTCATGTCTCCTGTAAAGAGATCTGCTAGATGGCCATAAATTCACCACCTTCTGCAAGTTGGTTATCCCATCTTAGCCTTTCTTAGCCACTTCCTTTCTTTTTGCAGAAGCCTTCTCCATGGCTTAGTGCCTAGGAAAGATAGAGGAGACATTGATATATAATCAGTCTTGTCTTGGATGTCCACATTTAAAGGCTAATCCTGTTTCCTACCCTGGTGGCATGCTGCTATGAAAAGCCCATTATAGCAGATCAATGGACCTGAGCATAAAGGAAAATATGAATATGTTGTTATCTGTGCTTACCTGAAAATTTCCTTTCTTCTAATAACAAGGTCCACAGGTCTGGGCCACTTGGAGACAAGCTGATCATCCAGAATAGAGATGAAAACTGACAGCCAAGGATTTGAGATTGTTGTCATTAAGTGGAATTTGCCATGCTCTACAACATTAGAAATCATTGTGTGTTTTCCTCAAAGTATATTGAATAGATTCTGTAATTTAGGAGAGCAAATTTTTGGAAATTTTGTGGCTTTGGAAGTTATCTCAGCTGGAGGGAACTTCAGGAGGTGGGACAGTCCCCTCTTGCCAGTGACTGACAGGGCTAATTCTGCCTCTAAGCAGGCTAAAGTACCCATTGTAACTGATCTATGGACCATAATACTTGAAGAAAGGACATTTTCACTTAAGCATGGATAAATTTTCCTGTATGCATAAAAAATAGTCCAAGCTTATTTTAATTGGCAAGGTAAGCAGATTTGCTAATGGATCTACACAGGAAGGAGGTTTGTGGAGGAAACTGGTGTCTACTTTTCAGAGTAGAGCAGCGCTTTAATTAGCATAAGGCACCCAGGTGCCAAAGTGATCGGCACCATCTAAAAATGTGTAATTAAATGATTAAAGGAGATGGTACACACAGTGTGTTGAGACTATACAGAAGGAAACATTTGCAAAACATATGGGCTGGTATTTGGAAAGCTCTTTCAGTTTGCTGGTTCCAGGTGAGGTGTTTAAGGCAGAAAATGCCTCTGAAAGTTGGCCCGGAGTTCTTCTAGCGGAATGTGTGTATTTTCTTCCACCCTCGGATAACAAGTGCACTAATCAGCTTACATCACTGCCTGACTTCCAGAAGAGATGACTCACAAAGCTCGCTGGAAGTGTTTGTTAAATACAAAACCCGGTGAACCCGATCCCAATGGACGTTTAATGAAGGACCTGCCTGCGTCTCTTGCCATTTGTAAATCTGGCTTTCAGGCAAGTTAGTGGGAGTGAGATGAGGGAGGAAAAGGGAGTGGTAATAGGAAGTTTAAATATAGCGCCTGAGTTTAAAAAGATGCAATATCCCCTCTCGGTGTGGCCGGATCAAGGCCAAAGGGAACGGGCCCTCATTCGAGCATGGCTGTGAGAGGAGAGAGTGGGAATTTTTCTCCTGAGATGGACAGCAGGGGGAAATGTCAGAGAGACTAAAGAGGGGAACCTCTACACGACCCTAAGGAAACCTCACTTCTGCTCTCACTCACCCTGATTTAGGAGGGGGAAAGCCAGAGAAAATGCCCAGAAAGGGCCACGGGTGAAAAATATAATGCTGAGAAAAGACTTCAGGGAGCTAAATTTAGAGCCTAGAAAGGAGAGGCCTCAGCGGTCGTGATCAGAGTCTATAAATACCTTCAAGCGAACGGTCTAAATGAAAGGAGGGAATGATTAATGGACTCAGATGACAGCAGGACAAGGAGCAATGACCAGAGGTAAAGCAGGGGCTAGATATGGTGGTATTAGGTAGTCTGGCTGTGGTTTTAATCGTCTGAACAATGAGGCGGTAGAACGGCTATCCGGGAGAGGAAGTGAAGGCATTGGCAGGGCAGAGATTGAGGAGCATGTAAAAGAAGCCATCAAAGTCCCCAGGGATAGAATATCGGGGCTTTCCTGACCCCATGACAGATACTGCACGCCATGGGCCAGATCTTGAACTCGGCTACACTATTTGAAATCTGCACTAACTCCATGGACTTCAAAGGAGCGATTCCAAGTTTACAGCCAAGTAACCAGTGGCTCCTTAAGCCAGGCTGGCTCCAGATGTGGAAGGTCTGTGCTAATCTCTGGACTAGCAGCTCAATCCAAGTGGAAAAGTTTGCTGGGTGTAATCACAGCTTCCCTGCGCCAGAGCCGCTACAGAAAAGACACTTGCCTTCAGGAAAAGACACAGCTGGGAATTTCTGTTGAGGCTGCCTGAGGATTCAAGCACATGAAACCATCCCAGCAGTCAAAAGCATAATGTGCTCTTGGTTCCCGAGATAAGCGGCGTGTAATTCCCCACACACCCTCCCTGACTGTATTCAGGCTGTAAATGTTAGAAGGCAGTATATCCCCTCGGTTGGCACGTGCCGGGCTGAAGCCCTCAGACAGAACATTAACGGAAATGCACCGAAGTTCACCGCTACCTTTTGGTCTTATTGAGAGTGGTGGTTCTGAAGCTGTGGTCCACGGAGCCCCTCTTGGTGAATCGTTTGGTGCCCTGAGCGCTGGGATTGGGCTGTGTGTGTGTGGGTGGGGGGGAGTGTTTCATGAGCCCAACCCTTCCCTGGGGTGGGCCATAGAATGATGGGATCTACAACAGGAAAGGAGAGGCAGGACCACTAGCAAAACACGAGTGTGTTTGCATCAGTGCTGAAATTTCCATGGACAAAGGCTAAATGGTCAATGCAACAGGAGCAGAAATGCCCTTATTGTATCGTAGAACATTACCTGCCAGGAGCTTGTTATAAACAGCCCCATTTCTTCAGTTCATTTATGCATTTACTGGTTTCTTTGGAGGCTATTGGCAATGGGCCAGGTTCACAAAGGATCCACAACATTCTGGAAGTTAGGAGCCTAAGTACCTTTGTAGATCTGTGTCAAAGCGACCACGCATTCGCAATTTCACCTTACTGCTAACTTGACGCCTGAGGTGCCTTTCATTTAATTTCCTTCTAGTTCTTTATCCAGTTCTTTACTTGCATGTTGGCTGGCAGGAGCTTTTTAAAATCCCAGATGCATCATTTTACACTCACTCTTGTTAAAGTCCACCAGCCACTTCCTAGCCTGCTCCTCTTCTGGCTTTCAATCATCCTGAAGATGGTCTGTATGGAGGTATTTAATAATATTCCCACTCTACAGATTTATAGCTGCAGTTGTGCTCTTAGCTTTTCACTTTGCTTATTAATGACGAACAGTTCCCTCTCTGATGCCTGCGGCCGTGACCCATGGCTGTTAGATAGAGGCAAGAGGTCATCTCAGTTTAGCCAATTTGCTGTCCAATTTTCACTCCTGTGGCCCAATGAGAACTGTATTTGCAAATAGTCTATATCAGGGGTAGGCAACCTATGGCACTGATGCTGAAGGCGGCACATGAGCTAATTTTCAGTGGCACTCACACTGCCCGGGTCCTGACCACTGGTCGAGGGCTCTGCATTTTAATTTAATTTTAAATGAAGCTTCTTAAATGTTTTTAAAACCTTATTTACTTTACATTCAACCATAATTTAGTTATATACTATAGACTTATAGAAAGACTAAAAACGTTAAAATGTATCACTGGCACGCAAAACCTTAAATTAGAGTGAATAAATGAAGACTCGGCACAGTCGACCCCTGGTCTATATCTACAGCCATGCTAGCCGAAGTTTTCAAGCATGGAGGAAATGGTCTCATTGACAGGCTTTTTGAATTTTTCTTACATGTCTGACGTCAAGAAACTGTACCTCAGCAACTGACAGATGCCAATGTTGTCACTATCTATCAACATAAAGAGCAACCCTGAGAATTACTGCAATATCTCTTGGCTCTCCATGGCCAGCACGATGCTTGCACGGATCCTTCTGGACCAAACCCTGACCCAAATCATTGACAATGTGCTGAGTCGCAGTGTAGCTTTCACGCTCAGCAGAACAGTTGACATGATTTTCATAGTTCGACAATTACAGGTGAAATGTTGCCAACAGCACCAATCTTTGTACATTGTGTATCTCGATCTAACCAAGGCATTTGACACAGTTAACCATGCTGGCCTTTGGAAATTGCTCAATAAATTTGAGTTTCCAGACAAATTTATTAACATCATTTGGCAATTCCATGAAGGTATGGTGGGAAGAGTTAGTTTTGATGGTGACCTAATAGACCCATTTCCAATTATGAACAGAGTGAAGCAAGGATGTGTCCTCACTCCTAGCCCTTTTGGGCTATTCTTTGTTACGATGTTAGAGGAAGCCCTTTGTGGCTCTTCAAGTAGTGTCTTCCATGCTTCTGCACTGGTAAGCATTTCAGTCTTTCCCGTCTACATGCAAATATCAAAGTGATAGAAGTATTGATCAGGAGCTGCTCTATGCTGATGACTGTGCCTTGATGGTATGCTCTGAAGCAGCAATACAAGGTCTTACAAACTGTTTTGTTGTGGCGGTTCATAACTTTGGCCTCACCATCAGCCAAATGAAAAGGAAGGTTAAGTACCAGCCAGCTGCTCAACAACCTGATCAAGAAGCTTGGACTGTTCTCAGTGGTAGAAGATGACAGAACAAGGAGTAATGGTCTCAAGTTGCAGATGGGGAGGTTTAGGTTGGATATTAGGAAAAACTTTTTCACTAGTAGGGTGGTGAAGAACTGGAATGGGTTACCTAGGGAGGTGGTGGAATCTCCTTCCTTAGAGGTTTTTAAGGTCAGGCTTGACAAAGCCCTGGCTGGGATGATGTAGTTGGGTTTGGCCCTGCTTTGAGCAGGGGGTTGGACTAGATGACCTCCTGAGGTCCCTTCCAACCCTGAGATTCTATGATACCATGCACCAGGCCCGTTTACTTATCTTGGCAGAATGTTAAACAATGAAGCGACAATTGACCATGAAGTGGATCCCTGAATTGATAGTCCAGGCCACATATGATTGGCTCAAGCACTGAATCTCGAAGCAATGTGAAATCTGTCTATGGACAAAAATCAAAGTTGTTAATGCTGTTGTCCTCACAGCATTGCTCTGTGGGTGCGAAACATGGGCCCACTTGTGACAATGTATCCCATAATGCTTTATGGGAATATGACATAACTGGAGTATGTTTCATGCTACATGTGCCATGTAACTTATCTCTGTAAAGATTATGGTCTATTGAATCTATTCATCCTATATATATACCATTTGTGTACTTGACGTTATGAATATTGGCTGTATACTTGCTTGATTTCTAAGTAAGCTTTGTGAGGCATTTGATCAGCTTCTTTAGGAAGGAATTTGCAAACCATGGCTGCTACCTGTAGTTCTGAGTCATGCATGGACATGTGACTTGCCCAGGTGACTCCAGAACTCCATCTTGGAGCTGGACTTTGCATAGGAGTGAGGAGGGGGTCTCCACCCACAAGAGAAAGTCTATTTAACCCCATGGGAGACCCCTCCATTTTGTCTTCAGCTGGCTAAAGAGATAGCCTCTCCACCACCAAGGATATCTGAAAGGAACTGGAACAAAGGACAGTAACCACAGGGGGTGTGAGTGATTGCTGGACCCAGACTAGCAGGAGACTAGTCCGTAAAAGAAGCTTACTGGAACTGGTGAAGTTTTATTTGTATTCAGTTTCTTAGACATAGACTTGCGTGTTCTATTTTATTTTACTTGGTAATTCACTTTGTTCTGTCTGTTACTACTTGAAACCACTTAAATCCTACCTTCTGTATTTAATAACATCACTTTTTTCTTATTAATTAACCCAGAGTATGTATTACTGCCGGACGAGGGGTGGGGGCAAACAGCTGTGCATATCTCTCTATCAGTGTCACGGAGGGCAAACAATGTATGCGTTTACCCTGTATAAGCTTTATACAGGGTAAAACGGATTTATTTGGGTTTAGACCCCACTGGGAGTTGGGCATCTGAGTGTTAAAGACAAAGATATTTCCGTAAGTTGCTTTCAGTTAAATCTGCAGCTTTGGGGCACGTGGTTCAGACCCTGGGTCTGTGTTGGAGCAGACGGGCGTGTCTGGCTCAGCAAGACAGGGTGCTGGGGTCCTGAGCTGGCAGGGAAAGCAGGGGCAGAAGTAGTCTTGGCACATCAGTCTGGCAGTTCCCAAGGAGGGTTCTGTGATCCAACCCGTCACACCGCTCTGAATGGCACATTAAAAAGTTTGACAGTTTCCATTTGCCACACCTACAACAATTGCTGGGCAGCAAAAGGCAGGTTTCCAGCACTGAAGTCCTGGTGAAAGCTGGTTTGGGTTGGCATCAAGACTCATTTGATCTGCGCCTAATTGGAATGGGCTGGCCGTGCAATTTGTATGCCTGAGACCTCTTTATCAAAACATGTCTTGCGTTCCTAATTAAGCTCTGGCAGTGGTAAGTGTTGAGGGCTGATGAGACGCTTCAGAGGCACCCCGAAACAAAATCTGCACAAAACAAACCTTTCTGACTCGCACTTCGAGCGACTGGCGCTGAGTGGGAGGGGGTGGAATCTGTGCCTTTCAGAAAAATTGCGTGGAGCTGCTGGAAGCCCAGCGCCAGGCATGGAAACAATAAGCAGCTCAATCCGTACAACTAGGCAAATGGTTCTGTGGCCAGTGAAATTAACATTGTTCTTCCCCATTTGGTCTGTGAAGTCGTGCGAAGACCCATTAGCACAAGCTATGATGGTCACAGAATCATAGAATCTCAGGGTTGGAAGGGACCTCAGGAGGTTCTTGTCCTACCCCCTGCTCAAAGCAGGACCAATCCCAACTAAATCATCCCAGCCAGGGCTTTGTCAAGCCTGACCTTAAAAACCTCTAAGGATGGAGATTCCACCACCTCCCTAGGGAACCCATTCCAGTGCTTCACCACTCTCTGAGTGAAAAAGTTTTTCCTAATGTCCAACCTAAACCTCCCCCACTGCAACTTGAGACCATTACTCCTTGTTCTGTCATTGGGTACCAGTGAGAACAGTCCAGATCCATCCTCTTTGGAACCCCCTTTCAGGTAGTTGAAAGCAGCTATCAAATCCCCCCTCATTCTTCTCTTCTGCAGACTAAACAATCCCAGTTCCCTCAGCCTCTCCTCATAAGTCATGTGCTCCAGCCCCCTAATCATTTTTGTTGCCCTCCGCTGGACTCTCTCCAATTTATCCACATCCTTCTTGTAGTGTGGGGCCCAAAACTGGACACAGTACTCCAGATGTGGCCTCACCTAGCATCATCCCTCCCTCCTGGTTAATAAACCTTCCTTTTTTCCAGCTATAATTCTGCCATTTTCTGCCATGAGCTTGGCATAGAAGAATGTTGCCTCCCATTAAGCTGCCCTGTTTCTTCAGTCCATTTATGCAAACTCTCTTCTGGATAATCGCCCTTGGGATTGAAGATGGATTCACCAGCTTTTAGCTGCCTGCACTGCCCCTCTCCGCTTTGTTAGAGGGGAGGGTAGCATGGCCGGCCTCTTTGCTCCGGAAGGGTCATTTCCTGTTTTGTCTCCATTTTTATCTGCTTTCCTGCACTGAGGGGACTTGGCAGGACGCTCCCTTAGCCACACAAGCCCACTGCCGGTAGCTGTACTAAACCGGAGCATTGCATCTGGCTCTGGGAATATTTGCTTTCATAAGGATTGTGCAGGCTGGGGCTCGTGCCCAGAGTAGCAGGATCCAGCGGCAATGCAAATCCACAAGGCAGGGAGACAACTCGCACCAAGCCTGATTCCAGGAGCCTAACGGACATCAGCTCCCAAAAGAAGAAAGGATTTAATGCCCAGGGAACAAAGACATGGGTGAAGGTAGGGTGGGGGTGAGGTGGAGTGCTCGCACGAGTCCCAGGGATGGCATGGGCAAAGAAAGGCTTTCAGGATCAGGAGAGGGGATTGTCTGGTGATCAGGGCACTGACCGGGAACTCAGGACACCTGGATTCAATTCCCTACCTGGCAACCTTGGGGAAGTTGCTTGGGCCCCGATTTTTAAAGGTCTTTACGCATTGCAATGCCTAACTCATTTAGGAGCCTGAGGGCTTGTCTACATAGGGACATGCACGGAATTTAATTCAAATTAACTAAAGGTGTGTATTTGAAGTGGATTAGTTAAAGCACATTAAACCCCTATGTGGACGCTCTTACTCCGAATTAAAGTGGTCCTACTTCAGTTTAGCATAGTGAACTAAGCTCAACTGAATTAATGCCACTTTAAACCCCCGTGTTGACACTTGTTCGGAATTAATGTGGTTTGACTAATCCCCTTTCAATTCACACCTTTAGTTAATTCGGATTAATTTTCCTGAGTGCGTCTGTGTCAACAAGACTTCAGCCTCGTTTTCAAAAGGGGCCAAAATCCAACAATGCTAAGTAACTTTAAAAGGCTGGGATAATAGTTCTGCTCTACCCCACAGGGGTGTCTGAGAATAAGTAGGTTAAAGATTGTGAGGCATTCGGGTATTACCGTAACAGGGGCCAGGTAAGTACCATAGGTAGGACTTGAGAGGCATTAAAATTAGAACCAAGGGTTATTGGAGAGAGGAATGGGCAGGTCCCGCACTCCTCCTCCTGGAGTTGTCCTCTCCAAGGTCCTGAGAGGAAGTAGGACTGGACAAGACGTGCCAGATTTACAGAGTTTTGTTCTGTATTTGTACAGCCGCTGGCGCAATGCGGGACTGGTCCATGACCAGAGCTCCTATGTGCTACCATAATACAAATAAATAATATCTTTTATCCTCAAATCCCTGCGCTGCTTTTCCCCTCAGACAAGGAAACCAAACTCCCCCATGCTTGAACAAAGAGCAGAGGTGGCAGAGACTGAGTTCCCGTGAACTGCTTTCTCTGCTCAGGGAAGGGGGCACCTGGCAGGGAGCTGGGACAGCAGTGTGTGGGAGCTCATGCTGTGCATATTTCTGTGGGTTTTGTCCCTGAGGTTTGGGTGTCTGGTTTGTTCTTAATAAAGCGTGTAATTCTCTCATAAATATTTTGAGATGCTGAAAGCAGAACGGTCCCGTCAGCGCTCAGCACAGGTGACTGGCCACCCGCTGCCCCCACCTCGGCATGTTTCCCTGCTGTGATTTTTTATGTGCATTGGCTTTCCCGCTTCACATCTCACGCAGAGAAATGTATTTTACTCACCGCTCCGCCGCTTTGCTCAGGTCTGTTTTTAAACCCCACATCAAATGCACAAATGCTGCAGCGTCAACGTCTCTGATGTGCTCCGGGAAGGAGGCTGTAGAAAGCAACTTGTGTGTGTGGGTGAGCGAGCGGGCCTGCACTTTTTGTATCAGACTTTTTTTGGTAACCTCAGGATAAAGAAAATTGTTTATCTTTTAGACTGTACCCATTCCCATAGGAGTGGCATGGCCCAAGCTCATGCTTTATTATTAATTAATAAATTAATTCCATTCTCACTTTACCAACTGGAAATCCAGGCTGGGATCCAGGCTGGGCTTCTCACTTTACCAGCTGGAAATACAGACTGATTCACCGAATGGTCTGTGCTGTTAAACCCTAAGAAGCATAAAGGAATTTCCAGGCAAAGAGATGATCGAAGCTGGAGTTATGGCTGTGAATAGCTGCATGTGACTGATGTGATAAAACCCTGGAATGTGGGCTTTGCTTTGGAAGTTAAACCAGCCTTCGGAGACCGCAGCAGGGAAAACGCTGCTGAGTGTTTACACTCTCAGCTGGAAGCGCACTGGCGTGGCCACATTAGTAGCTCTTGCAACGCCACAAAGAGCAGTGCATTGTGGTAGCTATCTGAGTGTGCAAGTGGCTGCAACGTGCTTTTCAAATGGGGGGGGAGTGGAGTGTGACAGGGAGTGTGTTCGCAGCAGCAGCATTCCACACTAATGGTTTGCTTTGTCCCGGAGCAGAGAAGCATGCCAGCTGTCAGAAACGGAGCTTTGAAAGGGGATATCCGCATGCCTGCAGCCGAGTTCAAAACAATGGGAAGAGTGGCCACTTGACTTCAGGGGATTATGGAACATTTCCAGAGACCAGTCACAGCACAATAATGCAACATGTCATCCACACTGACGCCCGGGTGTTTCAGCCAGGGCGCAGCAAGCTTTATGCTTCTCATGGAGGTGGATTACCAGGAGTGCTCCAGCTGCAGAGTCCATGCACTCGATGTGCCTTGCCAGCGTGGACACCTCAGGAGTTAGGGCATCCAGGGTTTGCAAGTGTAGCCAAGCCCTTAGTTAAATTAAACTAAATTAGGGTCACTTTAATTCTGAATTACAGTGTCCACATGGGGGTTTAATGTGATTTGACTAATCCTTTTAAAAATCACATCTCTAGTTAATTCACATTAACGTTCCTGAGTGCCTCCATGTAGACAAGCACAAAGTGTCGGTGCCTAGTCTCCTGGTAAAGCAAACACTATTTGCACTTGCAGCTCTGCACACTCTTGCAGGGTTGTCCCAAACATTGGTAGGTTTTGATGACGACATAAAAGCCGGACTCTTCCCAGCCACGTTACTCCTGTTGTCTTTAGGGCCAGATAGTTTGCTCTAGTAATGTCAAGAGCGATGCGCTTGGTCTTAAATGCTACCATTCTACACAATCAGCCTATTAATAAATGTCAGATGGTCTTCTTAGACTGCTGCTCAGCATTCAAGGTCAAGCAATGAAGCAGGGGTGCTCTCGGGAATAGGATCTGTGAGCACTAATATATGGACAAGATAAAAGCAGTTGGCATGAGTTTAGCTGAGCATCACCTGACGCTTTCTAATTACCCTTTTACAAGTCTAACTCTCACTTTGAATTGGCAAGCCTCAGGAAGTTGTTATTTATTAGGTGTATTACGGTACATGGGCCAGGACCGTGTTGCGCTAGGCACTGTGCAAACATGGGAGATGACCTCTGCTCCAAAAGAGCGTCCAGTCTAATTTTGATTTCCTTTTAAAGAATTGCAGAGACAGGAGCTCCTGAGAACTTGCAAGCCCCGGAGATTATCACTGCTCCTTGTTAGAGGCCTTTCCCTTCGCCCCCTCCCCTGGCTCTTGTCACGCAGACAGAGAGCAGAAGACCAGAAGTCCAAAATGAAGGCAAGGAGATGTTTATTGGGGTTAGTTCCAATATCCATCGCTCTACACGTCGGCCGAGTCTGTTTCCTGGAGTTCCATTCCCAGCTCTGAGGCTGCGGAGTGTTTACCCCGTGTCCCCGTTCCTGCTCCGATGCCACAGAGCCTTGCCTGTGCCCCCGTCTCCCCCCTCCTCCTTCTTAGTCAGGCCCAAATAGACCTGCAATACACGCCCTCGGCCCCACCCCTTACAACTTATGGTCATTTTCCGTTTTGGGTCCTGGGTCTTCGTCCCACCTCTTTTGTATCCCATGGGGAGGAGTGAGGTTGTGCTCCGGTCAGGGACAGGCATTTCTTTGGCCTGTTAGTGTTTTATACTCCCCCGCACTCCCCGCCCTTTGCCCCTCCCGACTGCTTGCTCGACCTGGCCCTGAGAGAAGAGCCAGGCAGCCTTCCAGTGTATGCTCATATATCACACTCCTGCCATACCCTGTAACACTTTCGTTCCATCTCGTCTCTCTCTTCACCCGTCTGCTTGTGGGCAGATGGAACACACGGTGTCTTTGTCCTTTGTTTACCCATATTGGTATAAGATATAAGAGTATCAAAAGTCAAACCCAAAATTCTATCTCAGGCTCACAGTCCTCTGGCCCCCACCCCACCTCTCGTCTAACTTTCTCCATCCCAGTCCACGAAGACGACCCCGACTCTCCCCACTTGTGACTTGCAGTATCCCCTTCACAGGGGAAAAAAGAGGGAGCTATGATTATTAACTAAATCCCCCCCCACCCCTTCCCTGACTCATGGGTCTGTGTGGTTGGAGAAGGAAGCTGATAAGGCCTCATGGATACACCTTGCTTCCTGCATGGTAACATGAAAAGAGATAGATAAATATCATCCTGCTCACTCCCATCAGTGGAAGCATAACTGACTTGTGGTGACTCATGTGGTCCGTAGTTACTGTTGATTTATTTTTAGCATAAACTGAGTGAAGAGTTGGAATTAGGAACCTGGCAGTAAACATACTTAAACCCTAACAGAGAGGAATCAGATCATTTAGCTTACAGAAAGGGGAAAAAATAGCTGGTTGCAAGCCTCCCTTGTATGGAATAATTCTCTCCATCTGCCCCATGCTGAAGCTGTTTCCATTATAACTGTTTTATCAAGGTGCCATTATGCTACTCTGGCACTTGAAGGCCCCTTGTATCTATCAAAGGTAATTTTGCTCCCCATTAGCTCAGGATCTAAGTTATTTATCCTCCAGCTCCCCTGTGAGGCAGGGCCGTGCTGTGAGAACAGGGGACCTGAAGCACAGAGAGGCTCTGGCTGCACTGCAGCCAGAGGTATGATTGCAGCATGCGTTGACATTCCCGAGCTAGCTTTGATCAAGTGGTGAAGCCACAGCAGCATGGGCAGGACCCTGGGTATGTACTCAAGCAACTGGCCTGTGTAGCTGCATTTTCATGGCTGCTGGTGTTCAAGCCAGCTAGATCAAAGCTAGCTCAGCTAGGGCTCCAGGTGCTCCAGTCACGGCTCTGATTGCAGTGTAGACATCCCCTGAGTAGCTTGGCCAAGGTTACACAGGTCATCTGGGGTGGGGCAAAGAATTAAACCCCTGTCTCACAAATGCTAGGCTGGTGCTTTCACCATTGTGGTGAATGTTCTGCCACGTTTGTGTAAAGGCGCCTTCAGGTTAATCTGTTCCCGAACGTTCTCTTGTTGGGCTGAAATTCTCCAGCCTTGGCCTTGAGAGTGTGAAGGAAGATGGCTCTGGTGGTGGTCAGAAGAAGGGGGAAGAAATAAAACGGTTCCTGCAGCCTTTATTGAAGAACCCTTGCCCGGAAATGGCTAAGGGCGGCCAACAGACCTTTGGAAGGGAAATAGCCCTCACCGAGCAGACGTGGCTTTGAGATGTGCACTTGAGGCATGTGTGCTGTTCTTGCTGAGCAGTGCTCAGGGGGAAGCCGGGCTGCGCTGGGCGGACTGTACTTACCTTCCTTCCCCAGAATGACTCCAGTCCAACCACAAGCCATTTCAAAGTGGTTTTTAGGAAATACAAGGCGGAGTCTTGCTTCTGTTCTCCAGATAGTCCCAGCACTGGACTGAGAGAGCCTGCAGCCTCTGCGACTGGCTGGGTGTAACACTTTAAACCCTTGTTCATTAGCATCACCCCGCACCGCTACGGGGCAGACAAACAACCTAAACCCTATTTACTGCTGGGGGGGAACACTGAGGGGCTGAGTGATTTGCTTAGCTCATGCAGGACGTTTGTCGCAGAGCCGTGCCAGCTGACTCAGGCCCATGGGGCTTGGGGTACGGGGCTGTTTAATTGTGGTGTAGATGTGCAGGCTTAGGACCTCCGGGGGAGGGATAGCTCAGTGGCTTGAGCATCAGCTTGCTAAACCCAGGGTTGTGACCTCAATCCCTGAGGGGGCAATTTGGGGATTTAGTTGGGGTTGGTCCTGCTTTGAGCAGGGGGTGGGACTAGATACCTCCTGAGGTCCCTTCCAACCCTGATATTCTATGACCCTGCAAGTCTACACCACAGTGCAACAGACCATTTAGCTGGAGCCCATTGAGCCAGAGTCAGCTGGCACAGGCCAACCATGGAGGTCTAATTGCAGTGTAGACATACCCTAAAATATATAGCTGGTACATAGGGCAACATAGTCACAGTATCTCACCGCAATTATGTATAATAAACATTGTCAGTGCTGTTTATCACCAAGGGGTTGGATGATCTCAGAGAAAGGCTGGGTAAAAACATAAGGAAACCAATTTTCTTAATTGTTAATCAAATGTTATACCTGAAGGATTCAGCTAACATTCAACTCAATAGCAGACTAGGTCAAGAGGGGTCTGCGTCTAACTCCCAGGACCTCCTGATTGCAGTAGTCTGAAATCCTTAATTTAATCACTTTCAAGCCCTCTGGAAGATCTACTTTGCTGTGCTTTTGGGAGGTCTTTCCGCTCCTTAGAGTCATCATAATCAGAACGTAAGTATTATAGACAGGTGCAGCTTTGCAGGGCACAAAACTGATGCAGAAACTCCGAACGCAGTAAGTGGTGATCATTGCCAGAGTTAGTGGCATGTCGGGTTGGGTTTTGGTTGTTTGCTGGTTTGTTTTTGCTACAAAGAATTTGTTTTGTTTTTTTTTCCAATTCAGTTTAAACTCGATATAAAAAACTCTAATTTGTCCACAGGTTTCACATACCGATTATGGAGCCAACATTCTGGGTTTTGGTGGATTTCAGAAAGGGGCAGAGGTTGGAATGGAGACATGGTCAGACATACTGTGGAAGTTGAGTTGCTACCTTAACTCAGAAATGACTTCTGGGTTTTTGTAAGAAAGGGGCGTAATCCTGGACTATTGACCAAATTGCGGTTTGTGAAATTATTTCCTGCGTCTCCACATCTCCCGTGGTAGTTTCAGCTGGACACAGGATTCCCCTTTACTTCCTATCTGTAATGGTGGCTAACAGGTTAGCTTGTGAAGTGGGTTGGAATCCTCCTGGCTGAATGGAACCACGTAAATGTAAGAGGGTTTTTAAGGTCTGTTGTCCCATAACTACCCTTTAATGCTTATTCATGCCTAGTCATGATTAATATTCATTTGTATGATGCTCACTGTCATCCCTGCTTCAAAGAGCTTGCAAGTCAAAGGCCCCAATCCTGCAAAGATGTCTGTAACTTTATATGCTTGTGTCATAGGTTTATTCCCCACTTTGAACTTTAGCATCCAAAAGATGGGGACCTGCATGGATCCTTCTAAGCTTAAATCCTAGCTTAGATCTGGTACCGCTGCCACCAGCCAGGTTTCAGTGTCTGGCACACTCTCTGTTCCCCCAGACCTTTCCCTGGGGAACACAGATCCAAACTCCTGGGATCTTAACACAAGGGAAACTTAACCATTCCCCCTCTCCTTTCCCCTCCCTGGGTTGCCTTGAGAGACTCCACACTGATTCGAACTCCTTGAATCCAAAACAAAGAGGGATTCACCTTCCCCCCACCTATCCCTGGTGAGTTAGACTAATCCCCTGATCTCAAACAAGGGAAAAATCAAACAGGTTCTTAAAAAGAAAAGCTTTTAATTAAAGAAAGAAAAGTAAAAACTATCTCTGTAAAATCAGGATGGAAATGTTTACAGGGTATACAGCTTATAAAAACTAGAGGGACTCCACCCCACCTCTTCTAGTATAAGCACAAGTAACAGCAAACAAAAATAAAATATTTCTCCAGCAAAACACACATTTGCAAATACAGAAATTAATCAAAAAGACTAATCCGCCTTTCTAATACTCACTATACTGAATAGAAGAGAATACTTCAGGAAGCTTGGAGCGCCTGGATATATGTCTGGCCCCTCTTAGATCCAAAGAGAGAACAGCCCCCAAAACAAAGAACACAGACAAAGACTTCCCTCCACAGAGATTTGAAATTATCTTGTCCCTTGATTGGTCCTCTGGTCAGGTGTCCGTCAGGTTTACTGAGCTTGTTAACCCTTTACAGGTAAAAGAGACCTTAACCCTTAACTATCTGTTTATGACAGCTTGATTCAGCCCATTATTCTCCATGGGGTTACTTGTGTGTAAAGTTACGCTTGGGCTTAAGTGTTTGCAGGATCAGTGCATAAATAGTCAGTACGCAGCACTCAGATGGGGGAGTGGTTAAGGAGAGAGAAAAGCAGCAGCACAGGACAGGTTTCCTTTTAAAGACCTTCTTAGTTTTATACCCGGATCTCATTTTCATGTATTTTTTCACCCCTCTCACAATCTTTAATGTATTTTCCCTTGCAACACCCCATTGTCCAGATGGGAAACTGAGGCATGGAGTGACCAAGGTCACACAGGCTGGCTGTGTCAGAGCATGTTGAACCCAATTGTCCCAGGTCCTAGGCTAGCATCTAACCATTGGACCATCCTTCCTCACCTCCTTCAGCACCTCGTCCTATTGGCCAGGGCTCTGATTCAAAGCCCATTGAAGTCAACATGCCACAGCTTCTCCCAGCTGTTTGCTCTAATCTCCCCCCCTCCCCCCGGCACAGTGCTCTGAGTGTTGGACAGAGACATGTCACTCTGCATCTGAAAGCGGAGCTGGGACGAGCCAGTGGCTGCCTCGGCATTCAAAGGAAAAGGCTGTGGGGAGGGGAAGGCGCCACCAAGGGAGTAGGGACGGGGGTAGGGGGATGCCGTTGGCAAGTGAACCACATCGGCCGGGATGGATAAGACAAAACGTTCAGCCCAAGAGCTTGTGCCAGAAACTCCCGGTGCTCTGAGAGCGGAGGCTGTTGGCCCACAGCAGCTCCAGGGAGGGGGTGGAAAGAGGAGTGCATTAGGAACTGTTGTGCTAACCCAGGCTGGGCGATGGGGAGATTCTTGCTGGGACTGTACAGAAAAAAATCACTTGAAAAGGCTCCCTGGAGCCCCCTGAGCTGCAAGCCAGTGCCCACGCTGGCAGGAAGCCCTCTCCTGAAGTGACCCACTTGGAAAGGGGGTTATTGGTTTGTAACAGGCAGACCATACCTCGGCCAACAGCATTGCCCACCTCCCATGGCCTATCTAGAGAAACTGAAGTCTCTGGTGCAAGGAACAAATGTACTTTCTATACAGTGTTGTGCAGAGACCTCCCCTGTCTCCGTAGTTAAGGTGATTGCTATTGACGATGATTCAGGCTTCCAGAAATCTCCCAGAAGCCGTACACATTGGAAGTTCATCTCCCATTACAAATCTACGCTCCCCACCCTCCCCAAATTCTGCTCAAACAAAACCAGTCAACCTGCAAGTTCAGAGGCTTGTCCTTGTGCCCGGGCATATTTTATTGGGAACAATTGAGACCGCTCAGGGGAGGCACCTGGAAGAGCCAAAAAGGGCTCAGGAAAGTTATCGTTATCATTTATAGTTTGTATCACAGAGCACTTAGGGCCCTTGTCACGGCCAGGACCCCACTGTGCTAGGGGCTGTTTCTGGCATTAGTCAGCCGTTGAGCCAAGGAGTCAGAAGGCAGGTGGCTCGGATTTCCAGGGCTGGCTAAAAACAAGCTTGCAAATGAAAGGTCCTAAACACCCATTGGGACCATCATTAAAACAAAGGATCCACATGCTGCCTATGAGCAGTGAGAATTGTCTCTTTCCCCTCCACGATGTATGTAAATATTGTTGTTTAAATATGTGCATAGATCCCCGAGCAAAGCCATGTGACGGAATATGCATCAAAGCGACAGCTGGAGGCGCAGCAGTTCAACCAAGTTACAAACCTGGTTCAGTTGGGAGAAATTCTTGTCAGTAAGATTTTCAACTTTGCCGTAAAGCCGGGAGATCGTAGTTCTAAACACAAAGAGAAGATTTGCAAAGGTATTAGTGGCACTGAAGTGCTTAACTTTCCTTAACTTTCAGTGGGTTCTGGTTCCCCGAATGCTTCTTTGAATATCTCCCTGACTGTGCTAATCCCAATTTGGTCTGGCATTCATTTTCATCTAGTCTTTGTTTCTCAATATAAAAATGATGCACTCTTCCGCCCTTATGAAAAATGCTGCCCCTAATTAAGACACACCTAATACAGTATGCACATATTGTTTGAAATTCACCGAGGGCAGAGAGCTCATATCAATCACCAAGCGCTGCTTGCACTCCACATAATAAAAGTTGTCGGCTTTTCCAAAAGCCTCCGCTCTCTGATGAATTTCTTCCTCTATGATAAAGGACTTGTTAGACGTAGAGGTCCATAAACATAAATCCTACTTCCTCAAACTCCATCGACCTAAAGAGTAGATAGACCAGGTGGGCGTGAGGGCTGATCAGCTAATGGAATCCATCTGAGCTCTCGAACTGTGTTGGAATGATGGGAACTATAATGGCTACATAAAACAGTGACCCGGTGTAGACATCCAGTTCAAGAGGGGATGTATTTGGAAGTAGCAGCATGAATATTAGTGCCATAATCAATTAGCAGTAACCGTTGTTTGGCAGGAGGTATTCAAGCTGTAGAAATCTAAAGCAAAACTTCAGTGCAAAAAGCAACCTAGTCCAACATCCATTTTCAATACCAGCTTACTGAGAAGAAAATCAGCAAAGAGGAGGAAATTGGGCCACAACGCCTCATTTTTAAAGCTACTAACAGGTGACAAAGCCCTCTTGCAATATGAATCTTCCTCAGTAGTTGCCATTCGGGCCCTCTGAGCATAGAAATAATTTCCCCTCTATTTAGCGAAAACATATTGACGCAAAGTCTGGAGATTATCAATACTGAATTGCAGGGATGTTTCCAGTGTGTTAAGACGTGGGCCTGTCCCGAGGGGGCCAGATATTCAAAAGTGATCAGCACCCAGCATGGCCTGTTGTTCTGGGAGGCATAGGGAGGGATTCTTGATGGTCCTCCGTGGGAGCTGCCAGGTTCAGAGTGCTTTTGAATACTGTCCCAGGCTGTTTCAGCTTCACATAGCTGAGGCAGACAGTTTAGAAAGATGCAGGAAGTGATCCCAGGACACAGCCATGGGGTGCGTACTGAACAGGATAGGCCATTTTTGAGATTGGGCCCTCAGAGTATTGCACATTCTCATCTCCTTGACAAGTATATTAGCAGATATGTTTTGTTCAGACCCAGAATGCCCATGTTAGTCATCCATAATCGGTGATTCGTGGTATCTAATGCCTTGGAGAAGTCAATAAATATTACACAGGTTAAGTTGCAGGACTCCAGCCTGCACTTAATCCCTCATTTTTCAATGAGGTGGTAATTACAGAATAATTTGAGTGAAGCCCTGATGGAAATGTATTAAGAAAATGTGATTTTATTATATTTGGTCAAAGGTGAGTGAACACCTTGCTACAGTACATTAGAAATGACAGGCAGCGGTGACATGGGAAAGGAATTGCTTTATCATCACTCTTAGCGTGTTTCTGAGATAGCAGCCGCACGCCAGTGTTTAAAAGGCAACTTTAATCCATTCTGACTGGTTTCTCAAGTAGCTGAGGCGCCACATTGTAAAAGATAATTTCAACTATAAAAGGGAGCAAATAGCCTTTAAAAAATGATGGCCACGTTTCTATTTAAACATGAAGGGCTCTGATCTGATCCCGGCTCCCTGGAAGACCAGCATTCCACCAGGATCTCCCATGAGCTTTGGGGAAAAGATGTTACTGCATTTCAGGGAGCAGAATTATTACTGATGATCAAAATGACTATAGCGCACAGGAGCTCCAGTTGAAGACCAGGGCCCCGTGGTGCTCGGTGCTCTCCAAACACAGGACAAAGAGACAGCCTCTTCCCCAAAGAGTGTACGGTATAAGGATGAGACACACTCACGTTTATTGCCTGCTTTTTCCAATTACCGCCTCAGTTCATAATTCTCCTGCAGCTAGGTTAAAGGTAGAACATTCCCTCCTCTTATCAGAGTGAGGCAAAACGTAGGGACCAGATTCTACTCCTGTGCCACTGGAAATCTGGAGTAGGTCCATTGGAGGCAGTGGTGTTACTCTGAGTTTATACAGCTGTAACCACGAGCAGAACTGGGCCCATTATCTACTGCGGATTGTGATGAGGAACGATAGTGTTTTATGCAGCAGAACACAAAAGGAACTGGGTAGGACACTGTGTTCGCCCCCATAAAGGGCACATTCAAGTGTTTATGTTCAGTTTCCAGAAGTGCTGGTGTAAACTACTCCACTCTGAAAGAGTTAGCAGCTTCAGCCATGACTTTGCATTTTGACAGACGGCTTCGTATCCAAGGCCACGGCGCAGCTCTTCGGGGGAAACAACATTTATCAAAACTGAAAAAAAACCCCGCTTTCAGGTGTGATGCTGAACCAGTGAAGTGTCTCCAAGGCCGGCTTGCTCGGGGGCTGGGCTAGTCATCAGGACGCCAAACCTGTAGCTCTGTTTGTTTTAGGGGTTAGGTCAACGTGACCGCACAACTCAAAATGGCCTTGTTGTATGACTGAGTTTAGGAAGCTGGGCACTCCAGGGCAAAAATAAGGCAGAAAGCTCAGCCTTAGCTCTGGCCCTTTCTTGTACGTTAAATATCTATCCTTTCATGATAATATTTGGTATAATCCAGACTGGAATTTACGACCCAACTTGGCATGAAGTAAAGTATGGTATTTTACACCGAGTCGGCTTGCTTGAAGTCTGAATGAGATTTCAGAAGCCAAGCAAAGGGAGAGAGCTCTGAAATCTGAGCATCCTTAAATAAGGCTGCCCCTAGGGAGGTTAAGTATCAGAGGGTAGCCGTGTTAGCCTGGATCTGTAAAAGCAGCAAAGAATCCTGTGGCACCTTATAGACTAACAGATGTTTTGCAGCATGAGCTTTCGTGGGTGAATACCCATTTCATTGGCTGCAAGGATGCAGCCAATGAAATGGGTATTCCCGACATTGGAGGATTTTAAGAATAGTCCCTTCCAGCTCTCGTGTTTCTATGACTCCTTCAGAATGTGCTTATCCATAAGCCAATATCTTGTCCAACGCTGATCTCTAGGTGGGGCCTTCCTGGGAAGAGGCACACCAGCACCCCCTGTGGCATGTTCTCCCATTGCACTCTGCAGCCAGAATGTCTCTTAGGGTAGGTCTTCACTACCCACCGGATCGGCAGATAGCGATTGATCCAGCGGGGATCGATTTATCGCATCTAGTCTGGACACAATAAATCTCCCCTTGAGCACTCTCCTGTCGACTCCTGTACTCCAGCGCCGTGAGAGGCGCAAGCAGAGTTGACAGGGGAGCAGCAGCAGTCGACTCACCGTGGTGAGGACACCGCGGTAAGTTGATCTAAGTACGTCGACTTCAGCTACGTTATTCACATAGCTGAAGTTGCGTGATTTAGATCGATTCCCCCTCCCCCAGTGTAGACCAGGGCTTAGTCGTGCCACCTTCTAGCACAGAAGGCACAAGGGAGCCCATCCCACACATTGGCAGAGCTCTGGCAGGGCGGTGCCTGTGCCAGGTGTGATGCTAATGTAGAATGATGTTGTTTAGACTTCAGCAGAGAAAACTACGTTTCAGTTTTCTGCTTTAATTCCAATTTCAGCCCGTGGTGCTTTTGGCCTTGGCTGGTCTCAGCTCGCGTGGGAATGAAAGGATCCGAGGGATTTGTTTAGTTCCGCTCATTTTCCAATTCAGGTTTTGTTCTCCGGAGCCAGCTTTTTGCCTCCAAAACATGTAACGTGCTTCCTCTTCAGGTCTCTTACTGTGCTAAGGACAATGCGCTTGCAGCCAGCCAGCCACTGATTTGCTGCTAATAAAATATATGAGGAATAACACCGCCCTGTGGGCCAAGCAAGTGGTCTCAGAGCCCAGGGAAATACAAATGCCAACGTCTAACAAACGGATAAAGCACGGCTCGGGTTGTTACATCCCACAAGGTTCCATTTCTCCAACTAGCTCTGGGAGTATTAACCTGCCTCTACTTTGCTCTTGGCTGACGAATACTGACTGGCCTCTGAGAGTGTCAGCTTGCAGGATCTCGGCTGGGTGCCTGGGCGGCAGAGCTGTTGAATCAATACTTCTTCGGCGCAAAGAGGGGAGTTCCTTGGGAGAAGGCCAAAATACCGTCTTAGCCATTGGGAAAGGCAGGGCTGCAAACAATCCCCCAGCGTGAAATCTCAGTGCGGATGCAGCAAGCAGTTTATTTATAGACCTCTCTGTGGCGATCATCACCACAGTACACGAGTACCTTATCGGTGGTAATGGACCGGCTCCTCAGCTGGTGTTAATTAGTGCAGCTCCATTGATCCCCGAGTAACTTTGCTGAGACTCTGACTCAGTAGGCTAAGATGCTCAGCACCTTTGTATTATCCCCAATTAGGGCACCGGCCTATGGCTTGGGAGACCTCGGATTCAATTGCCTGTTCCGCCACTGACTTCTGGGGGAAGTCCCTTAGGCCTGGGTCTCCAAAGGGGCTTGCCACACCTGTCTTTAAGGCATTTGGACATTCACCGGAACAAGAAAACCCAGGTGAGGTGCCCAGGCTCCCTGTACAATGCGTGGGGACGGATAGGTGCCTATGAATGGCGTCCACAAAAGCCAGCTGGCTAGGCGGGAGCTACCTGAGCCAGCCAATGAGAGACATAGATGAGAGGGGTGTGGCCAACGCCTCACTCCCTTATGGGGTTAGGTGCCCACATTTGGGCTGCTGGGAAGTGCCCTGTCTCTGCTCGTGATCCTCAGCTGGGAGCCCGTCTCCTGGAGGCAGGTAGCTCAGGTGTTCGTTGGGAGAATGAGTTCGGGTACCGAGCCGGGCTGTGGGAGACCCTGGTTCGGGTGGGGGTTTGGCGGGTGGCGTGTTTAATTCACTAGAACACGGCTAGAAGTGAGGAATCAGTGTCTGCCTGAAATCAATGGTCTTGACCCTAGAATTGAGCTAGTGAAGCCAAGTACTGCCAGGACAGAGGCAGGGAATGAGAAATCACTTTATTAAGCTGGGAGTGAGCATGGCCTGGGCAGAGGCACAAAGATGGATGGGGGACCTGCCTGCTCCCAGGGCTGCCCGAGGGGGGGCAAGTGGGGCAATTTTCCTCAGGCCCGAGGCCCCGCAGGGGCCCTGTGAGTCCTGGCCGAGAATCCCTTTCCTCACCCAGCCCCACTCCGAGTCTGCAGCGGCGGCGGCATTTTGGCAGCGGGGGGCCCCTCAGTCACTGCAGGTCTTCGGCGGCATTTCGGTGGCAGAGGGTCCTTCAGTGCTGCCGAAGACGCGGAGCGACTGAAGGGCCCCCGCCGCCGAAATGCTGCCGCCACAGACTCGGAGCGCCGCCCGGTGAGTACAAGCTCCCCCTCTTTGCCCCAGCCCCCTGAATCCTCTGGGCAGCCCTGCCTGCTCCTAAACATTGGGCAGTAATTTTTACATTAAACTAGATTATCTGGGCCCGTTCCCTTCCTCATCCTCTGCACTTAAAGACCTGTGTGATAGCCAGTCTGTAACAGCCAGATTGAAGCTGCCAGTACAACTAGCCTGTGTGACATAGGAGGTCTTAATATGCCACAAAGTGAACATAAAAGATCCACTGGCCCATTCTCCATCAGCAGGACCAGACTATTAGCTCTAAATGGCTGGCCGATTGGCTTCCATCTCTGCTCCGTGCCGCAAGTCAGCTGTGCTCACGTTCATCCGAGAAGCGCGACCCCCCACGATGCAGACAGAACCCCGTTGTGCAAGGTGCTGTACAAACAGAGCAAAAAGAGAGTCCTTGCCTCAAAGAGCTGACTGACTCAGCGCTTACAGGAGAGCCTACCCTGCAGCAGAGACAGAAACATAAGAATCTAAGAATGGCCCTACTGGGTCAGACCAAAGGTCCATCTAGCCCAGTGTCCTGTCTTCCAACAGTGGCCAGTGCCAAGTGCCCCTGAGGGAATGAACAGAGCAGACAATCACCAAGTGATCCATCCCCTGTCACCCATTCCCAGCTTCTGACAAACAGAGGCTAGGGACACCGTCGCTGCCCATCCTGGCTAATAGCCATTTTGAGCTACCTTATTTTTTGCATATTGGTCTAGAAACTGGGGACAGGAATCCTGATGGGGGCAGCAGAGGCAGGGCAGGGGGGCTGGCTGGTAATGAGACAGGGAAATGCCCCCACAACAGGCACCTGTAGTGAGAATCACCCATCACCTAATTCCCCTGTTTCCAAAACTTTCTTGTGCTACTCTAGTGGCAAGCCCTTGCCACCCCACGTCCAGCTGCCAATCCCTTCTGCACTCTATCAATCTGGCTGTTGTAGACTGCCTGTAGGGCACAGCTGCTCCCTGTTATCAGCCGAGAATGGCCCTGTCCCCTCCACAGCCCTGAGCCAGAGTTCTCACACTTTTCCCTGCATCCTCTAATAATACTCCAAGCTCTCCGAAAATGGGGAAAAGCCACACTGAAGAGATTGTGGCCAGTGCTTGGGGAGAGAGAGGAATTAAAAACAGCAGAGTGTGTGTAAATATCCCAATCGCTCCCTGCAAGGAAACACCTCTTGCCTCTTAATGTCCCCGCAAGTTATGTCGCCCCAGATGTGAGGGGTGTATGTGCCCCAGAATTCGATGCAGCTAATTGCAACCATCTTATGTGCATTCAGACACCATGGATTAAATAATCTAGAACACCCCCTAGTTAAAGGTCAATTTGAACACGCTTGCAGGTTCTGCTAATCGAAATGGGAGGAGGGGAGAAAGGAGTCAACAAATTGAGACTGAAAGAAAATACTTGGACGAGAACCTTGAATTTGGGTGCCTTTGGTATAGACGCTTATGGTGACTAAGATTGTTAGGAATATTTTAGTGATTTATTGAAGTTGGAGAAGCGATGACCCAGTAGGGGTTGCTGTGATCTGTAAAAACAACGAGGAGACCTTGTGGCACCTTAGAGACTAACAAATGTATTAGGGCATAAGCTTTTGTGGGCTAAAACCCACTCCATCAGATGCATGGAGTGGAAAATACAGTAGCAGGTGTAAATACACAACACATGAACAGATGGGAGTTGCCACGGGAGGAAAAATCACTCTTGTAGTGGTAATGAGAATGGCCCATTTCAGACAGTTGACAAGAAGGTGTGAGTAACAGTAGGGGGTAATTAGGTTTTATAATAACCCAACCACTCCCAGTCGTTATTCAGGCCTAATTTGATGGTGTCCAGTTTGCAAATTAATTCCAGTTCTGCAGTTTCACATTGAAGTGTGTTTTTGAAGTTTTGTTGTTGAAGAATTGCCACTTTTAGGTCTGTTACTGAGTGACCAGGGAGATTGAAGTGTTCTCCCACTGGTTTTTGAATGCGTTTTGTGAAAGTTAGTTATGAAAAGACTAGATAATAGAGTGTACTTTAGAGCAGTTTCTCTGAAGCTATCCTGAGAGATTTATTTTTCCTGATACCAGATTCCCTGGCGGGAAGCATGTCAGATTCTAGGTAACTATTTGGGATGTTCTAAACCTATTGCTTGTGTCTGTGTGCTTAAATCTAATAAATTGTAGTTTCAGATAGGAGCACGCTTACTTGTATTAGTCTTTGATCCGACAGAATTGCTGGGTTCCCACTGTACGGTCTGAAGTGTAGACAAAGCCTTAATGTGGGGCAGATTCTCCCACATGTGCCCAGTGCAGAATCCTTACACCTTTCTCTGAAGCATCTTGTACTAGTCATTGTTGGAGACAGGCTGCTAGCCAGATTACCTTGGCTCTGATCCTGTCCGGCAGTCCCTAGGTTCCTGTGAACCAAGCCTTTTGTGTGCGATATCAGTCAATGCTTTGCAGCCAGTTGTGAGGTCAGAGAGGGTTATGGCCGTAAGCGAAGAGCAAGCAACAGGAGCCGGTTTGCTCCAAGGTCAAGTTCCTGGTTACAAGCCCAGACAAAGAAAAGGAGCGAATATGAAGAGCATGAACGTCTGGAATCATGCCAGTCTTTCAGCCCAGCCCAGGTGTCCTCTGATTGTTGTGTTTAAAAAGACAAAGTCTGTGTTTTCCCAAGGACACATTAATTGGGATTGAGTTTGAGAGTTATTGGGTCGTAACAAAAGGTTTGTTCTTAAACTGCGGTTTAGCAACTGCATGGCTGACCCAGGGTTATGAAAAGTCCTGGGGGACCTTAATGCAAAGCATGATCCTCCAGTCCATTTGCCATAAAGAGCGTTCTTGGTGCAGCTGAGTCTCACCTGCCTCTAGGGTTGCCAACTTTCTCCTTGCACAAAACTGAGCACTCTTGCCCCACCCCCTGCCCCCCCCTCCGAGGCCACGCCACGCTCACTCCACCCCCTCCCTCCATCCATCCATCACTCTCCCTACCCTCACTCACTCATTTTCACTGGGCTGACTCAGGGGGTTGGGGTGTGGGAGGGGTGAGGAATCCGGCTGGGGGTGCAGACTCGGGGGTGGGTCTGGGGATGAGGGGTTTGGGGTGCAGGAGGATGCTGCAGGCTGGGATCGAGGGGTTCGGAGGACGGAAGGGGGATCAGGACTGGGGCAGGGGGTTGGGGCACGGGAGGGATGCAGGCTCCAGGCGTCACTTACCTCAAGCAGCTCCCGGAAGCAGCAGCATGTCCCCTCCTCTGGCTCCTACATGGAGGCGCGGCCAGGTGGCTCTGCGCCCTGCCCCGTCTGCAGGCACCACTCCCATTGGCCACGGTACATGGTGCTTAGGACAGGGCCAGCGTGCGGAGCCCCCTGACTGCTGCTGCTTCCAGGAGCTGCATGGAGCCAGGACGTGCAGGGAGCCTGCCTTAGCCCCGCTGTGCCACCAACCGGACTTTTAATACCCTGTTCAGCAGTGCTGACCGGGGCCGCCAGGGTCCCTTTTCGACCGGATGTTCCGGTAGAAAACCGGACACCTGGTAACCCTACCTGCCTCTCCATGCTACTGCATGCGCCCCTTTCCTGCGGCCATCGGGCATGACCTGCCGCTCAGTGAGCACTTCCTCTGCAACCACTGTCAGCTGCACTGTGATACCTAGCGGGGTACGATACAGCCGCGGGATATGGCCCTGCCAGTCCAGACGTCACTCTCAGTTGTGTTGTATGCCAGGCCCTTTGTTTCTGGGGTTTATTTTATTTGTTTTTATTTCCTGGGAACTTATCAGTGTTTGTTCCAAATTAAAAAAAAAAAAAGTGAAAATCAGTGCAAAAAATGAGTGTAATAGTTTGCGGGTAAATATCAGGCTTAATATTGGAGGATGGGAGGGCTAAAAAAAGCAACCCAGAGAGGCAGTTAAGAGATTATTGTTCATGAAGCCATTATCGCTCGTCCTGGTTACCAGAATGAGTCTGGCTGGTGCAGGTACCTCAAGGCCTGGGCAGAGACGGCTCACAGCAGTGTTCTCAAAGTGACTTTTCCAGGGCTCCTTCTTCCTGGCAGATGTGTCGGGGGGGGATGGGTTGTTGGGCTGTCTGCACTGGGCGGGGGGTAGCTCGGTGGTTCGAGCACTGGCTTGCCAAACCCAGGGTTGTGAGTTTAATCCTTGAAGGGGGCATTTAGGGATCTGGGGCAAAAATCTGTCTGGGGCTTGGTCTTGCTTTGAGCAGGGGTTGGACTAGATACCTCCTGAGGTCCCTTCCAGCTCTGATATTCTATGAAGAGCCAGGATCAGGAGGTGACCAACTGTCCACTACCTGTGACTTCTCACTGCAGTGATAGGTGGGCTCAGCAGGCTTCCTGCCCATCTCAGTGCCCCATGGCACAGCTCTACCAGCTGGCAGTTACTCACCTGTGCACAGTGCCCTCCACTGGGGAGTCTGTGAGAGCACATCTAGGAAGTTCAGTATCCAAAGAGCAGATTTCTCAAAACCCAGGACATTTGCAGATGCTTTTGGTAAAATTGTGTGACCCTGCCAGGAGGGTGCTTCCTTGTCTGATGGCAGACCCCTATCATGCCTGCAAAATGCTGCAGCTGCAGCAGCTGCATGCTAGTGCTGGCACTTCAGCTTTCCTGTGCATGCATTGTGCAACAGGGCTTCAGATCCCAGCTCAGGTGGCCTCAGGAATGATGGCTCGGTACGGTAGCCTGGTGAAGGTATCTGTGAGACACCTTTACTTGTTTTAATCTTCTGTGCAAATAGACCTGCAAGCAATTAAGTTTTCTAAGCTAAATGCACTCTCCTGAATATAAAACACATTGGAGTTAACGGTTTAAAATGGAGATCAACTAAAATCTTTATTCAATGAGCCACTCTCCATGCAAACGAAGTTCTAAGGATCTGAGCGCTGCAGTAATTAGTGTCAAATTAATTAAAAAACTAAGTCTTTAGATTTCAGAACAGGTGGTTTTCAGATTTTTTGAGTCAGAGCTGAATTTTGTTCATGATTACCTGATGGCTCATTTGCATTTCTAATTACTGGAGAGGACTCTAGGGCAGTGGGTGTAAGGTTTCACTCTTGTCTTTCCCTCTTCCACCTCCTTGATCAGCTTGTAATGACGTGCGATGGGCACACGGCGTGATTACCCTGCAGAGCAGCTGCCTCGGTTGCAGAGCCACCGGCTTTACTGTCCTACGCTCCCAGAAATTCTCAAGGGCCCAGATCCACAACGGGACTTAGATGCCTGATCCCCAGATTTACGCGCCTAAGGCCCAGTTTCAGGCATCGTTCTGATCTGCACTCACCTGCCACCCAACCCTGTGGGGGCCTAAACTCACTTAGCAGCTACGTTTTGGCTGCACAAGTCCCCTGGGCACCTAAGTTTCTCACTCCGCGCATGTGCGCTGCTGCCTCCCCGTGGGTGTCCAGACACCGAGCTCACCCCTCAGCCCCTGTGCGATCCTCAGGCCAGGCAAAGATAGGTGTTATGGGGGAGTGGGCGTCCTTCCTTTACCCCGGCCATTAGAGTACTCACCTGGGATGTCAATTCTCCTGCTTGATGAGAAGGAGGATTCCCTGAACGTCCTAGCCAGTGGGCTATCGAGTGATTCTCAGGCCCAATGAATTTGTAATTAAAATGGAATGGCTTCAGCAGGAGAGATGGAGGATCCCACGGTCCAGTCGTTAGAGCAATCACCCTAGAGTTTGGAGTCCCCTCTTCAAATCCCTTCACCTCATCAGGCTGGGGGTGGGGGGGACTGAACTGGGGGTTCTCCCATGTCCTCGGTGAATGCCCTTGCCCCTGGCTAAAAGGCTACAAGGGGTGGAGACAGCACGTGGAGTAAGGCAGGAGCTGAGCTCCTTCTTGCAAGCAGTGACTTAGGCGCCGAAGCCACCTGATTCTGGGAGAGGGGTTCCCAGTTCATGGATCGCAAGCAGAGATAGGTGCCTCCTCCTGCCTGGACTTAGGCAGTGAAATCTGTGAGCGGACTGGGGCTTAGGACCCACCTGTCATAGCCTCCAGCCTTGGCTGGCTTAGGGGGCTCCCTGCCGAACGTGCAGGCCTTTGTGGGTCTGATTCCTGGGCGCCTGTTTCTCCCCATTCGTTGTAGAAGGAGCCTAGGGGCCTAACTCAGGCTTTGTGGATCCCAGCGTTGGCCTGTGATTTTTCTAGGTGCCTAATTCCCCTTGGGGATCCAGGCCAAGGTCTGTGGAGCTCACCATAAAATGGGACCCGGGGAGGTTACCAAAGAGCCGTGACTCCTGCAGTTTCAGGGACAGGCTCTGGTTTCCCGCACAATCTGAGCATTCCGGTTCGGAAATGACATTGTATTTTCTCCTCGTGATGCTTCTCTTCACGGTGTGTGCTGGGGAGCCATGAACCCAGCCATCTGCTAGCAGGTATGAGCACACTCGCAGGGACCCAGAGAGGAGCATCAAAATGCTCAGGTAACTGTCTATATAGAAAGGCACCATCCGAAACTCTGGACACGTTCACCAGAGTTAGGCTGGGACATTAAGAAGTGTGCAGGCCCCTCCTGAGTCGTCTCATTGTGAGCAGAGATCTTTGCAGCACAAACCCCACGCATCTAGGATGCCGGACGGTTTTAACACAAGAGGTTCATGTCTCCGCTGGAGCCTGCTATATGAGCTTGTGCTGCGACCAACGTTGGTTGTTTCACCTTCGAGCTATTTTATAACAGAGACCGGTGTGGCCAAAGCAGGGCACTGAACATGGGGAGTGAGTATCACGTGCAGTGGTGCAAAAAAAAAAATCACATTTTCTTTCCCATGCAGCGGAGCAATGCTTTGCACCAATCCTGCACCCCACTCCTGAAGTTTCATTCACTTTAACCTTTCAGCTGTTTTCATATGGAAAACATACGTAATTGTGCCCAGGGTCGCGTATGTTTGATGGAAAACCCACCATGGCTCAAGCATCCGCCCTTTTCTGCTTGAATGGATCGAAATGCTGTTGTCACATATCTCATGTGTGAGCTTGTAACAGAAGATGGATAAAACCCTTGAATTGTGCCTAATCTCTGTAGTCTGTGACAGATGTTTTGCCCACCTCCAGCGTGACGAGGTTTCCAGCCAATGGGTGATTGCAAAAACTAGGATTGTTGGACCTGAAAAGGCGGGCGGGGGGGATGAGGACAGTGTTTCAGTCACATGAAGGCTGGAATGAAAAGTGGTCAGGCCCAGCTGCATTCCTTCTTCCCTAATACAAGAACAGGGAATCACTCGACACATTAATGTAGAACGAGTGAAAATAACGTTTCATGCAGTTTATGGTCAGCCTTTAGAATTTACTGCTACAAGCGGTTTCTTTGTATTTGAAAAGGGGCTGCCTAGTTTTGGGATCAATGCCATTTATTGCTCAATAAATCAATATCCTTGATAGCAGATAATCCACTCTCCTGGGGGGGTGTAGGTAGATTGCCAGGGATGTGAGGCCGTTCCCTTCCCCCTCCCATGCACAGCTGGCCAGATGCAGCACGCTTCTGATCTTCCTCCAAAACATCAGGCTCGGGCCAGAGGCAGGAGACTCCAGCCAGTCGCCGCAGCTGCAGAACCAGCCAAAGCGGGACTGGGGCATTCACAGAGCTCACGGCAGTTCTGACGGGACTTCCTGTGCCCTGTGCCAATTGGCGCTTTGCTCCAGCTCTCCCACCCCCAGTCTCTTCACCCCAGCTTCAGTCTACACCTGCACCTCTTACCCTCATCTCCCCTGCCCTCTTACCCCCTTCCCTTCAGCGTCGCCTCGCCCTTCCCTTCTCATTCCACAGCTGATCTCTCTCCCCACAAAAACCATGCAACTAACATGCCGTTTGCTGCCATCGCATCGGCCTCTCTGCTGGTGTGTTCTACCCCTTTCCCACCCTGGAGTTGCCTGGACTGTGTTGACTGTAAGCTCTTCGGGACAGTCTGCTACTCTGAGTTTTTACAGCCGCCAACACAACGGGGCTCCATTCTTGGTTGGTCGTTAGGTGCCACAGTAATAAATATGGGCTGATTTGGTATGGCCGATCCTTTGTTCCTCTGCTCCATTGCTCTGTGGGAGAGGCAATGGCATGATCAAGCAGGAACTGTAGGGAAGGTCTCTTGTCACCTCCAGGAGGAAGTTAGAACCCATGTTGAGCCTTATGTGATGGCTGCCGTCTTGGTTGACCCATTGGGGATTGACCTTCGGAGCTAAAAGCATGAGTGTCTACAGCTTGAGCTACAAGCCAGGAGACTGAGCTGCACCAGTAACAGGCTCATATCTTCTGCGGGCCCTCAGGCTTCGAGGGGGACCCGTAACCCGCACTCGCCAGTGGATTCCACCGACACTTTAAACGCCCCTTGGTTCCCGTTTTCTGGTAAAGGCAGCACACCAGGTGTGTTTGCTTCTTGGTGCTGGATACTAAAGTCTCTCAACAATAAAACCTGAGGATGTTTGGATCCTGAGACACAGCTGCATGGTTGGGGTCTGATCTTGGATGTTCCACGGATGGTGCTGAATTCTGCAGTGACAGAAAGGAATTAAATGCAGAACTGAGACAGGAGGTGATGTGGGCAAAGAACTACATCTACACTACAGCCCATGTCAGCATCGCTGATGTCGCTCAGGGGTGTGAATAAAGTGGCAGAAGTTACACCGGCATTGCAGTCAGTGGGAGAGCTTCTCCCGCCGACAGAGCGGTTTTGTTATGAGCTCTCTCCTGGCAGCACAGAGCATCTTCCTCGCACGCACTGCAGTGGGGCAGCTGCATTGGTGCAGCGGTGCTGCTGCGGCACTGTTCACGTAGACATGCAGTGTTGGGGGGGAAAAAAAAGAGAAAGAGAAAGCTCTGAGAATTCATTCCCTGGGAACCCTCATAGCGGATCCAGGCAACCCCCTGTCATGGGCAATCTTCCAGGAAAGCGTCTGATGGTTGCTTAGGGGAATTTGAGCAAGGAGCCTAAGATTTGAATTTTACCCCTATCTTGGGTTTGGGGCAGGGTGTGGTGTGAGTGAGGGCTTATAGGGGGCACAAAGCCCAGTGCCGATCATGGCTGGAAAATATTGGAGATTTTTATACACTTCGCCCAGCTCCATTCCTTTCCTCTGGGGGCCACTTTTTTTTTTCTGATTTGGTGTTTGTGATGCTTAAAGCATCTGCAACAAAAGAGGCTTTGTAGTGCAGATCATCCTTTCCACTGGCTGGGGTGACTCCAGCAGCATCACTTGAATTAAACCTCAGGGTTAGTCCTGATCTTGGAATAGGCAGAGCATTCAAATGAACTGGCCGGCCCTGGTGGTTACAGAAACTTGGCAGGTTAATTAAAGGGATATTTTCCATTTAAGAAGCATACTGTATATATTAAACACATTTCCTTGCCTACGTCACCCATAACCCCTTGGATCGTAACAACCCAAAGAATATTAAAAATCAATGTACTTCCTAGGGGTTATGTTGTTTAGTTTCTGTATTCCCCTCAGCTGGAACCATTAAAATCAAGGAAACCAATTTCTCTTATGTTTATAGTTAATTTCAGGTTCTCCATGCTGCCATATTTGGATTCCAAACATTGCATGGGAATGTGTATTTGCTTCAAAACAAGGTTTCACTGAAATTCTATCTATCTATCTATCTATCCCCATAGCTACTCCTTTGTCTGTCTGTGCAAGGTTTTTTGTACTGCTGCCCAAGTAAGCACCCTTCATGTAAAATTGATACCAGTAGCAAAACTGCTGCTGGATTTAATGGGGTCTCTGACACTCTCCCGTTTCAGGGTAAAACTCTGCTTGTTTCTTGTGGGGGGGGAGGGCAGGGT
This sequence comes from Mauremys mutica, assembly GCF_020497125.1. Lineage (NCBI taxonomy): Eukaryota > Metazoa > Chordata > Testudines > Geoemydidae > Mauremys > Mauremys mutica. Next base: position 11,278,352 of record NC_059096.1, read on the forward strand.
TCTTACAGATTTGGGGTGTTTGGGGCAGGCAGGGTCTGGCTAGAAGGGGGTGTCAGTATGGTGAGTGTCATTCTTATGGGAGAAAGGCTTTTCCAAAGAGGAAGATTTTGCAGCATTTCCTAAAGACGCTTAGACTCTGGATTCTCCTGATTGCCACTGGAAGTTTGTTCCAAACCAGAATGCTTCATCCTGGGCTTTCTGATCCCGGAGCGTGTTTAAGTGAAGTTGGCTGCCATTTGCAACATGCTTTGCAATCTTTGCGTCAAAGATGGAGGCAACACCCGTCACTTTTCCAGATGGCTTTAGCTTTCTCTGAAAGCTGGGGGTGAGTCCAGGTTTGTTTCTTCTCCAAGCCGGTTGGTTGGCCTGTCTCTACTCTTGGCCCCTCACACTCTGAAAAGTGAAACAACTTTTGCGAGAAGGTCTCTGCTATCAATCATCATCGAAAACGAGTCTGGAGAGGAAGCAGAAGCAAAGTACACGGGGCGGGGGGAAATAGTTAAGGAAATGTTTGCAGTTGTGGCCTTTGATATTTTAGTCAGCCGATAACTGGAATCCTGCTTCTCTCTGCCCGGAAGCTGGCTCCAGCTTGTTAGGCCATGAGAACGTCTGTGAAATAATCAAGCAGTGGCCTTGTCAAACAGCCCTTATTTGAATGGGCGACAAGATGCACCTTCCTTTTCAGATCAGGCTCGTAGAGTTTGGATTCCCCTCTGGAGGACTCTGCTATAAAGCTCACAGGGGGAAGCGTTTTAATTCCTGTTTGGGTCTTTTGCCTTCCCCTCTAGCAAAGGGTGCGAATCAGTGTGAACACACCAGTGCTGTAGCTAAAGGATGCTGCGTCTGGGCATAGCCTGGGGTCTTTTCAGCTCTCCCCTGCGGGTATCTCAGTGCGCATTGCGGAGGCTACACATGTTATAGGTTTCTGTGTATTTGTGTAGCAGTGGTGCCCGGATTTTGTGGCGCTAGGTGCTGTACAGACTCAGAACGCACAGTCCCTGCCCCAAAGCGCTCAGGAGTCATGACGCCGGTGGAGTTACACCCAGCCGCTTTACAGATTAACCCTTTCCGTGCCAATTTAAAGAGACATTTTCTTAAAAAAAAAAAATCTCCCTAGGGGAACTTCCTGTTGATTCTCTTTGCCTGGTATTTCTTTCTAATAGTATCTGTCGGCTTTTCACTGCAGTTGCTGTAGCCTCGCCATAATCTCCAGGGATGATGATACCACCACTAAAGGAGTGGGTTTGTTTAATATGCTTGTTCTCCTGTTGCAGTGGCTCTTTAAGCAGCCAGGCTGGATGGGCTCTGTAAGCTAAGGTAACAGCGTGCACTGGCTAAGTGAATCTAGCCGTAATGAAAGCCTTCCTGCAGCTCCTGGCATTCACTGAGGCGAGTGCACATATCCTCTGGCGGCAATGAACATCCTGGGAGGAACTCTGTGTTTCACCGAAGGAGACAGGACACGTTTGATGGTGCGTCGGGGAAATCCTTGTGGCTCTTGCTCAGATCATTTTTCTATCAACTGATTGTCAGCCAGAACCCACCCCCATCCCCACAGCTTCCAAAAATTGCTGTGAGGGCTGGAGAGGCAGGCTGGGGACTAACCAGGCAATAGGCAGCTGGATCCAAGTCCTTGGCCTGCCACAGACTCTCTGTAAGATCTTGGTCAAGTCACGGTGGGTATGTCTGCACTACAGCGGGGGACGTAATATCCACCTTGGGGAGGTGTCTGCACGCCAGCTCTGATGGAGCGAGGATACAAAAATAGAATCATAGAATCATAGAATTCAAGATCAGAAGGGACCATTATGATCATCTAGTCTGACCTCCTGCAAGATGCAGGCCACATAAGCCGATCCACCCACTCCTTAAGCAAGCGACCCCTGCCCCATGCTTCGGAGGAAGGCGAAAAACCTCCAGGGCCACTGCCAATCTACCCTGGAGGAAAATTCCTTCCCGACCCCAAATATGGCGGTCAGCTGAACCCCGAGCATGCGGGCAAGACTCTCCAGCCAGACCCTCTGGAAAAAGGCTAACAATATCCTATCATTGACCCATTGTACTAATTACCAGTGTGGCACTTAATTGACCTATTGACTAAGCCCGTTATCCTATCATACCATCTCCTCCATAAATTTATCTAGCTTAATCTTAAAGTCATGGAGGTCCTTCGCCAGCGGAGGGGCTAGCCACCAGGATAAGTACCTAGTGTCTCCGGTGGGATTGTAGTTGGATGGCCAGCCCGGCCCTTGACTACACTGCAATTTTTAGCACGCTAATTCAGTCAAAGCCAGCGCGCGTATGTCTAGCCAAGCTGGAAATCACACCCTCCGGTGCCGTGTGGATGGAGCCAGTGTCCCTCGGTGCCTCGGTTTCTCCTCTCCCCAGCACTGCCCTGGGTAAATCCATTAAAGATTGTGCAGTACTATGGCACGTTGGCTGGGTAAGGCTGGAGTCCCACAGCAACATCGGACGGGGAATTCAACAGCTGTGCTCCCAGCTCCTGCTTGTCCGGTGTCTCTCACCCCAACTCTGATCCATCACGAGGCAGCTACTGCTCAAGGTTCTTTGGTGCCTTGGGCACCGGTGTTTTCCCATCAACACAAGCTCTTGTGTTGCTCTCTTCGGCATCATGCAGCTGCCACGGAGAACCACCCCGCTGCTCTTACTTCAAGACTCAAGAACCTGAATTTAGGAGCGGAATAGCCATCCTGTGAAAACACCTGGTGTTGCAATGTCAGCCCACTCTCCGATTTATTCCATGGGTCAGGAAAGGAGGTGCCAGCGTTCTGCGTCCCTTGTGCCAGGGAAAGCTAGCACTCTTCTCCGGTGCTGATCTTCAAAGCCATCCACCGAGCAGGACCCGGCTCCAGTAGAGATCCCCCAGGATGCCTGGCACCAGGACCTACTGGGACAGCTGTTAGCTGCTGTCCCGGAGGGGTTCCAAGCCCTGGCTGAAGCCTGCAAGAGCTGGAGATGCAGCACTCTCAGCATCAAGTGTTAGTTTGTGAAACAAGCTTCCAGGTGAGATGACGGCTCGCCCCAGTCTAGCTGGTTTAGAGCCGTCTCTGTGATAAATCCTCCCACCCAAACGGAAGAGCTTAACAAACATCACCAGCAGGATCAGGTGTGCGTCCTAGAACCAAGCGGAGCCTACAACTCCAGGGAGGCTTTAGAAACCCCTGGGAAGGGAGCCGAGCAACCTGGCCAAAGCCAGGACGTGATTTCACTTGGTTGTTGCAGCAACGGGCATTATAGAGAAACTAGAGAGGGAGATACTGCAGCAGGCAACGTCCCGAATGCCTTACATGACACATTGCTAGCGGGATGCTGGGGAGCAGATACGGGGATGCTGCACCAGCAAAAGGCACAGCTCTTCAAGGCTGGTACGAGGACGTACAGTCAAATACAAGTACAGAGTTCAGGGTTGCCCGGGCGGTTGAAGATGAGCCTACAGGTAACGTTTCAGGGTGAATAAGCAGCTGGGAGGAGCAGGGATTGGGGTGTGGGTGTCAGGAGGGAATCTCAGCTGTCCTGGGGAGAAGGAAGGCCCCTTGGACGTGGTGAATCCTCATTGGTGTCTTGGTTTGGAGGTGCAGATGCTAGTGCTGAGCTGCATTCTCATTACCTTTGTCAGAGTCTACCCTCACTTGAAACTGGGCGGTTTCAAAGTGAGGACCCGCATGTCTTCCCCCACCCCAAAATCCTAGGGTAGGTCTCCCCTTCGGCTGCCACCACCCGGTCAATTCCGTGGGCCGGGACACCCCTGTTTCCCCCCTTGGGAACACAGATCAATTCACAGAGGAGGAACCTTCCCCCTCCCCCCTGATTCAACTCCTTGAATCTCACACACACAGGGAAGCAGCCCACTTCCCCCTCCCCTTCCCCTGAATTTCCCCAAGGGAAGGAATTAACCAAGTCCAAAGAAAAGAAAAGAATTTATTAAAGAATAAAAAGAAAAATACAGAATCTCTATGAGCCCAAGCTGGACACTCATAGGGTATAACCTTATCAATCTCTGGAGAGAATCCCCTCTCCCCCTTTTCTCAGTAAAAGCAATATCAGCAACCAGGAATAAAGCGTTTCCTTTAGCAAACACACAATTGCAAATATAGAAATCAAATCATAAGACTAATTTGCCTTTCTAATTAATACTCACTATTAATTAGTAGAAACCACTCCAGGAGAACTTGGAGACATGACTGTCTTCTGTTAGATTCAAGAACAGTTCTCCCTCAGACAAAGGCTTCCCTCCACAGAGATTTGAAATTATCTCATCTCTGATTGGTCCTCTGGTCAGGTGGTCTCCAGGTACTGCATGTTAACCCTTTACAGGTAAAACAGACCTTAACCCTTAACTATCTGTTTATGACACGCCCCCCAAATCGCCAACAGTGGGAACTACTGGTGGTGATTTCCTCCTAGAACTGTAAAATAAACAGATAAACAAAACACATGCACTATTACATATACTACTAAGTATGTAAACAACAAGATATTTGACACTGGAGAACACTTTGTATGCATTTGAGCGGACATACTTGGCATCGTCCTTGCCCATCCCCTCCCAGTGGAAGGAATGTTTTTAACCTGTTTTTGCTTTGTTGACCCCAGAATGCCCCCTGGGATGTCAGGGCCCAAGCTTAAGAGCTTGTCCCAGTACTTAGTTGGAACTACCAACTGTCTTTGAGGATGCTGGCCTTCCTGGTGTCCACCAGAAAGAATGTCCTTATATAAAAGTCCTTGTTTTACAACAAACTGGAATTGGGTAGAAGAGCTGAGAGGCGGTGGGTTGCTTCGTGCCGCCGCCCAAAGCTTTTTTAAGGCTGTCATCGGCTTCCTGCTCAGTCTGGAACTGTTTCCTTGAGGCGGGAGACACCAGTTCCTTTGGGAGTGATGTAGGTGATGAGGTTGTTTCCGTTGACTGTGAACCGCTCTCCGCTGGTGCACAAGGTGATATATCAGGCTCTGGCTGAGCCTCTTGGGTAGAGTTGTTTGCTGCTTCTGCCAGTTTAGGCCCGTTGGCGCCCCCTGGCGGTGGAGTTGCAAGCGCTGGCGTCAGTGCTGGCGCTGGTTCTGCCGCTGGTTGCTTTTCCAGTTCCGGTCCTGGGACTGGATGTACTATGGCTGCTGTAGTTGCTGGCATGGGATCCGGTTTCACCACCTCTGTCTGGGTCTCTGGTAACACAGACAGGGTCCTGGTGGATGGCTCAGGAACAGGGATGGGAGTGCCTGCTTGTTTGGCCTGGCCGCGGGTGACCACTCCCCCCCTCTTGGCCAGCTGTACATGGTTGGCCAAGTCTTCCCCCAGTAGCATGGGGATGGAATAATTGTAATAGACAGCAAAAGTCCTCTTTCCTGACCAGTCCTTGTACTGGTCTTCAGGGATGTTGTACCCATGGCAGGTCCTTTTAACCTTTTTGAAAAAGGCCTTAGTGTCCTCACCTGCCATGTAGGTGGGAAATTTCTTGGGATGGGGAACAGTGCCTTCTGGTGCTGGCCACACCCCTCTGCAGTCAGTGAATTTTATGTGTGGCTTGCTGGTGTTGCTTTTTGGTGCTGGCCACACCCCTTTGCAGTCAGGGAATTGGGTTGCTTGCTTCCCAATTCCTAACCCTTTCTATTCCCGAGAGACTGAATAGAAAAGAAACAAAACCTTTTCATTTGCAAATGTGTAGTTGCTGTTTGCTGATATACTGAGAAAACCAAAAAAAAAAACCAAACCTGGTTTGTCCTGTTTCTAGCAACTTGCTAAGTACCTCACAGTGGGGGTCCTTTCTAACAAGCCTCCTAGAAAAACTTGCACCTCTTTCCTAGCTGTTTTCAAGCAGACAAAGAAAAAAGAAAAAAAAGAAAAGAAGAAGAAAAAAAAATCCTTTCCTAACACAGCCCGTTAGAAAACTTATGCCTCAGCTAAACCCAGCTGAAAATCTGTTTCCAAAAAAAACAATCTTCCTAATAAGCCCAGCTGACCGGCTGGTGCTACTTAGTACCTGCAGAAAAGTGTAGTAAATCCTCTGAGAGATTTGTATTCCCTGGCTCCAGAGGATTTGAAAAGACACAGGGAAAAAAAATCTGGCTGGAGGGTTTCTGTCTCCCCCCCCCCCCAAACCTGTTTTCCCTGTTGGATGGGAATGTACTTTGTCGAGCACTTCCCCCCACCTTAGGAATCCTGAGTGATACCTGATATCACAAAGGAAGGACACACCTCTAGGGAAGAGTTTTTCCTCAGCATAGCCAGCAGAGAAAAAAAACTCCTCCTAACCCTGAAAACTGCTTGAAACTGCCTTTTCCTCAAGCTGCCTGTCCAAGCAACAAGAACGAAAATATGCTTCCAACAAAGCCTGCTGGAAAACTAAATTGCCTCCAGCCAACCTGGCTGAAACTGTAAACTGCCTCTGCTCTGAGTTGCTGTACTCAGCAGCCCAGCTGAAAGGCTGCTGCTAACAATACCCTTGAGAAAAATCTGGTTTATTTCCTCAGGGATCTGTGTTCTCCTGTCTTCTGATCCTTTCAAAAGACACAGGGAGAGAAAAAAAAAACCTGGCTGGAGGGTTTGTCTCTTCCCCCCCCAAACCTGTTTTTCCTGTTGGATGGGAATGAACTTTGGCGAGCCCTTCCCCCCACCTCAGGAATGCTGAGTGGTACCTCGTATCACAAGGAGGCTTTGTAACAGAAAGCCCTGCAAAAACTGAAAATACTTCTAACCCTGAAACTGCCTCAGAGTGCCTCTGGTAGAAAAGCCTTGCCTCTCTCTCTGGGTCCGAAACACCACTGCCACCATGTCAGAGTCTACCCTCACTTGAAACTGGGCGGTTTCAAAGTGAGGACCCGCATGTCTTCCCCCACCCCAAAATCCTAGGGTAGGTCTCCCCTTCGGCTGCCACCACCCGGTCAATTCCGTGGGCCGGGACACCCCTGTTTCCCCCCTTGGGAACACAGATCAATTCACAGAGGAGGAACCTTCCCCCTCCCCCCTGATTCAACTCCTTGAATCTCACACACACAGGGAAGCAGCCCACTTCCCCCTCCCCTTCCCCTGAATTTCCCCAAGGGAAGGAATTAACCAAGTCCAAAGAAAAGAAAAGAATTTATTAAAGAATAAAAAGAAAAATACAGAATCTCTATGAGCCCAAGCTGGACACTCATAGGGTATAACCTTATCAATCTCTGGAGAGAATCCCCTCTCCCCCTTTTCTCAGTAAAAGCAATATCAGCAACCAGGAATAAAGCGTTTCCTTTAGCAAACACACAATTGCAAATATAGAAATCAAATCATAAGACTAATTTGCCTTTCTAATTAATACTCACTATTAATTAGTAGAAACTACTCCAGGAGAACTTGGAGACATGACTGTCTTCTGTTAGATTCAAGAACAGTTCTCCCTCAGACAAAGGCTTCCCTCCACAGAGATTTGAAATTATCTCATCTCTGATTGGTCCTCTGGTCAGGTGGTCTCCAGGTACTGCATGTTAACCCTTTACAGGTAAAACAGACCTTAACCCTTAACTATCTGTTTATGACAACCTTGTATGAATGAGGTTGACTTAAAACCAAGAGAGGCGTGTGCCTGAAGTCCCAGCAGCCGGGGGGACCAGAACATCTGGCACTTCTTGTGCCAGGCCTGATGCCAGGTCCATCAGGAACCTGGGGAAGGTTGGGATGTACCCCAACATTCATTTTATTCTGGGATTCACACATCAGTCGCCCGTGCACACTCCACCCTCAGCGTGGGAGGCCTCCGGCCCTTTACATTAGATGCAGGAACCTCAGCTACTCCCCCCATGGCGGAGACGCTCGAAAGCTTGTGCTGGGCCAAGTTCGCAGCTGGACACAGCTGCTTTGGAGCACATCTCGCTCAGCCAGGCCTGGTGGGAAGAGGTGTCCTGCCCACCTCATGGGATACGTGGGTGATTGCACCTGCACTTCTTTGTGTGTGTCCCTTCGAATGCTGCAGCTTTGCGTGCTCGCACTTAGAATCATAGAATACTAGGGTTGGAAGGGACCTCAGGAGGTATCTAGTCCAACCCCCTGCTCAAAGCAGGACAATCCCCAACTAAACCATCCCAGCCAGGGCTTTGTCAAGCCTGACCTTAAAAACCTCTAAGGAAGGAGATTCCACCACCTCCCTAGGGAACCCATTCCAGTGCTTCACCACCCTCCTAGTGAAACAGTGTTTCCTAATATCCAACCTAGACCACTTAACTGCTGTTCCTCAGAACAGCCCCACTCCAGAGTCTACACTGGGGGGTTAGGTCGGTGTAACCACATCGCTCAGGGGTATGGACTTTTCACCCCTCAAGTGACATAGTTATACCGACGTAAGTCTGTCGTGGAGACCAGACCTTAGTTTGGAGGAATGTACTTCCCGTAAAGTGCTTTGAGTCAGCCCTGGGTGTGAAATGTAAACAAGCTGCTAACTCTTTCGGTGGTGAGTGAGCTTCAACGGACATTTCAGGCGACTGGGCCATGAATGCCTGAATCTGATTTTAGAGGACAGCACAGCCTGTCACCCCTTTCCCTTGTGTCCTGTTGTATACCATACTAGACTGGATGAACATCTCTCCTCTGTCTCAATCTGCCACTAGCGAGACCGGTTGCATTTTGAGCTTGTGTTTGTGAGATGATTATAAATTAAAGTTGTTTGGACAAATAGCACGCTACCCCGGCTATCAATTTGAAGCTCCGATTTCTCAGTTGCAGACACTCTGTTCTCTCCCTCTGCCCTGAACGTGCCTGGGATCCTCAAGGAATGCGGTTCGCCCAGGTTTACAAGTATTATTACATTCAATCTTTAAATATTAGGTTAGACAAGATCCTCTTTTAAAGGTTTCACAAGGGGATAAACATAAACGAGAGATAAAAATATCACTTCTGAACCAATTCCACTCCGCCTGTGGTGCTGTCATCAAGAGCTCGTGCTTAAAGCGTAAACTGATGGCTGCAGAAGTCAGGAAAAGGGGTTCTCTCCACATCTGGCGAGGTGCTTTGTCGTTTTGTTGAATGAAACATCAACTCTCTGATGAGAGGATAAGGCAGAATTTAATGGATCAGTGGTCCGTTGTAGTATGGTACATCCTGCGCTCCCAACCTCTCTTCTTTATTTGTATAATGGCCTTCAATTTGCCTGGTCAGTTTCTCGGTCTCCTTACGTATTGTGCTGGTAGATTTTACTGCAAACGTTATGATCTGTGTAATCTGCACTCATATCTTTGTGTTTGGAGTAATAATATTTAAGAGAAAATTTCCAAGGCACATAGACCGTTCAGTGTCTAACAACCCATGAGCCTTTGGAAATCTATCCCTAAGAGTGTCTGGAGGAATTAGAAATATAACTCACCTTGGAAAGATTAGATTTTTATCGGTAAACGTCAGTAAACAACTATTTCACTGCACACACACAGACAAAATATTTCCGTTGGTAATACATGAGATGTACAGACAGGCAAAGTAAGAAAAATGCAGCCTGAGAACTTGTTGATTTATGGGTATTTATTTTGTATATTTTGACTTGTGCTATTTTAATGATTATAAAGCTTTAACTTCTTAAATCTGGGTCTGCTGTCATTAAATAAGAGCATTGGCCTGCTAAACCCAGGGTTGTGAGTTCAATCCTTGAGGGGGCCATTTGGGGATTGGTCCTGCTTTGAGCAGGGGGTGGGACTAGATGACCTCCTGAGGTCCCTTCCAGCCCTAATAATCTATGATTCTATAATTTTTGTTCCCCCTGTCATCCGACTCTCCCCCATAATTTTCTGCAGCAGTGAAAATTTAAATTGATAAAAACATTTAAAATCCATCATGTTGAGCAACTGTGAAAATTTAAATAGATAAACATTTAAAAATGCTTAAAATATCAGTGGTATCCATCAGAATTATGAAAAAACCCTTCCCAATTGAATTTGGCCAAGCCTAAATATAACTTTATTAAAAAGATGAAAAGCAACTCCATAAGCAAGCTGAAGAGGAATGTTTTGGCTCCTTCCCCACACAGCTCACTCGACCAAGCACACGGTAGAAGCATGGTGTGACCAGGACATGCTCACATGGCTTGAACATACCCGGAGGGCGAGACACTAGAAACCCAGCCACTAATGAGAGCTGGTTAACTCTTCTGTGGGTCTCACATCACGAGTATGTTTTTCAGCACTAGGTCATTATCAAACAGCAGGAACCTTGTCTGCATCACGGCCTGCAACGGTGCATTGATAATAAGGAGCTGAGAAGCAGTTGTTTATTGTAGAGGTGCATCACAGTATGTGCACCTCCAGTAGTACTGTCCTGTTTTTCTCTTCCCTTAGTATTCTGGAGACACAGCCAGGCAGTGCAGCCACGTATGCAGATTATAAACCTTTAGAAAGTGTGTCTGCGTCTAAAATCATTAATTTAGCTGCACCTGCTTCCTATCTCTCTTTTCCTTTCACTCTCATCTTATTGATCCCTTTTAATTCTAGTAGGAGGCCACTTTGCAATGCTGTGCGTGTGCAGGTGATAGGCAGTGTCTGAATTATGTCACAGCCGACGCTGGTTAGTTCAAGGATGCTGTTTATCTCTCGGTGGCAGGTCAAGCTAAATGGAAACGCCGCAGTAGTCCTGGTAGCTGAATTCTAACCCTGGTGACAGGTAGGGCATTTATTAATCCCGGCCTGGTGTTTATGAATAATCATTGAACTGAAACTGATTAGCAGGCAAGTGAGGAATTCTCTCTGAAATACACAAATACTCTAGTCGGCGCTGGCAGTTGCAAAGAGTCTTGGCTTCTTACAAATAAATCCCAGTTTCCTGTCCCCATCTTCGTTATGCTAAGAATGGGATGCAGCCAACCCGACCCCTGGATGTTCCTAGTTAAAACCGACACGCCAAATGAGTTTTGTGCAGATTGATTTCCTGCTGTTTGCAGCTCCAGGTTCCCAGGGTATTTTCTTTTACACGAAGAGGGCCTCATCCTCCCTGATTGAACTGGCCTCGTTATCTCCAGACTGATTCTGGCCTGCATATTTATCCCTGCCTCTGGAAATTTCCACCACATGCGTCTGATGAAGTGGGTATTCACCCACGAAAGCTCATGCTCCAATACGTCTGTTAGTCTATAAGGCGCCACAGGACTCTGTTGTCTTTTAAAGTGTCTTGCTGAACTGGGGCTCTAAGCAGTAATTTAAATGAAAGGACTAAATGGTGTTAATACCTTTGCCAAAGGATCTGTACAGCATACGTGGGCTCTTTCTGGTCTATGACATCCAGGGGTTCTTATGTTATATTTCTAATTCTTGTGTGCAGTTTGTTTGAGAGCAGATATTGCCCAACGGTCTCACAACTGTGTTGTTTTTCAAATTGTGCCTTTACAACCTTTCTGTCCTATTAACGCAGTCTCTGCAAGGCTGTCTTTGAAAAGCTACCCTGCATCCGAAGTTTAGCTATGCTGGCTCAGGACTGCAGTGAATAGTGCAGCTCGGTTACTGCTACGAGCTTGATTGCGTTGCTAGACATTTTCCATCGTCTAAATCTGATTCTGCCCCCAAGTGGAAAGTTATAAAGAGCAATTTGTATTACCCCACTACGAGACAGAGGTGACGTGACAGATGGCCACTTCTTACTGTGGAAATGCAGAACTGGGCAGCTAAGGTTATAGAAGACATTGTCTGCATCAGAATATTGAAAATCCCACAATCTCTTAGAGTGCAGATCCGCTCTGAAAAGTAGCTGCAAAAATGGCATCATCGTGGTCCATGTTTATTGCCATTCAATGACTTTTAAATCAAATCTGTGTGGCTTACAAGCACAAAGATGGGGTTTCAGTCCGCTGGCGCGTCAAATTCATCCTGGAATTTGAAAGTTAAGTTTCTCACATCACCATCAATAAAAATGTTGCAGTTGGATTGCTAACGCATGAGCTGGAAAAGAGTCCTGTTCATTATCCCACACCTGTGCTGGCTCTGCAAAGCTAAAAGGAGGAAAAAGGTAGCAAAAAGATCTGACTCTACCTACCCAGCTGGCTGAGGTAGAAGGGGACATTTTTACATAGTAATTTTTCAGAGTAGAATCAAGATTCACCCACAGCTGTTTCCCTCGTTGTCTGCAACTGGAGAAACCTGATCCCTCAGTACTATGACGGTCTGCCACAGACCCTGCCTTTTCTTTACTCAAGATGAATCTGTTTCCAGGGAATGGACGTTAGATGTCCTCATCACGTGCTATTTAAGTAATCAGTTCCATTGTTGCATTGTGTATGTTTATCTTACACTGTAAGGAGACAGACTGACTTTCTCTAGAGCTCTTATGAGGAGCAATTCTGTACTGGCACAGGAATCAGCTGGATGACCTGTTATTTTAGGACGCACTTTTCCATCGCTAATGTCTATGATTTGTGAAATATTGGATATTGCACTAATACAATGCATAGATCATGCAGATGCAAAATGCTAGCCACTCATAACATTATATACATCGATCTTTATATATAAACACTCAATAGATAACTGGCAACTAATAAGAGCTGGAATTCCATTGTGCAGCTGTAGTGATAAATTGCAGGTCAGTGGAGTTTTTCTATTTTATGTAACCCATGCAGCTGGGATTTTTGTACATGACTGCAGTACTTGCATTCAGAAAGGTCGCCGTTTTGAGTGGCAAAGTCTGATCAGACTGCAGAATTGAGACCTGGAGATTTCTTTTGGATCTGCTGCTAGTGAAAAGCAATTGAGATTTTATTTTAAATTCTTTTTGTTTTAATAGCTTAAGATCCTTTTAAAGTCTTGAGGAAGAGATTCAGGTTTTCTGGGTACAATGAACACGTTCACATAAAGGCCACAAGGGCACTGATGCAAGATCTTCATATTATAGTGGAGCTCATTGTTCATTCACCAAAGGTACAGAACAAGAAGAGAAAAGGGATAAAACAACAGAAGTCCTAGATGCCCGGTTCTTACCTATACTTGATTCTTTCCTTGCTAGTGCTGGGTAAATTTCATCCCAGACCTTCCTACTCCTGGACTGGGATTGACAGACAGCTCCTGCAGCATCCTCTCTGTGTCTCTGTCTGTCAGAGGCTCCTCTCCAGCTGTGGCTGCACCCTCAACCCCTCTGCCACCACGTCCTTCATAGGCCGGGATCTTGAAGAATTCAGTACGCCCTTTGAGCCTAGATTTGGGCCTGGAAAGCATAAACCTTGCTAGGGCATTCCCCAGTTAATAGAGTCCTCGTTGTTTCCTCAAGGACCCTTGGTATTCTCTCTGGTGGGACCTTATTTTTGCCATTGGTTTGTTTCCCTGACCTCTGTCTCCTTTGATTTAATGTCTTGCAGTCAGGCAGGACGATGTCAAGCAGTTGAAGTGAGGTGCACCTGCTGTTCATTAAAAAATAATGCAAATAACTGTCATTCTCAACACCCAGGATCAGGGGAACGATGCCCCTCGGGGGAGGTGGGGTCTAAGACACTCTTTTTCTTCCTCCTTCCCCTCATATGTCTGTGCAAAGATTTTGGGGGACCACGTGCTTCTGGAGAGGTGTGAGCGCCTCTCGCTGACTTCCTGAGTGAGCCAGCATCTGTGGAAACCCTGCCTGTGAGCTCCTCTCCTTACTCCCCCCACATGCGAGCTGGGATCTGAGGGGACCCTGCCCCTCAGAGGAACTCTGAGCCCTGCTCTCTATCCCCCTTTGTGAGCTGGGATCTGTGGGGGTCCTGCCCTTCTGGCGGGGTCTGAACCCCTCTCCCTGAACCCTCATTTATGCCAACATCTTCAGGGCCCTGTCCCTTGGGGTGAGGAGGGGAAGGGATCTGAGTCCCTTTTCCAGGCTTCCCATGTGTCAGCCGGGATCTGAGGTGTGAGTGCAGAGCTGCCGCTCTGGGGGAAGTCAGGTTTTCAGAGGCCCGAGAGTTACAATATTTGACATTCTGGAAGAGCACAAGATACCACTGGGCCACCGACTCTGCATTAACAATGTTTTTTTTGGTCAGTGAATAACCCTTGGCATCGGACTTGCAAAACATCAGACAAACACCTTCCCTTCTGCTGTCGTAAACCAGCAAGCCAGGATGCCAAGCGTACTTTTTTTTCCAAGGAACCTGCTGCTCCAGGGCTCTTTCCGTGGAAAATCACCCAATCTACTGATTTCTCTGGTGCTGAGCTGAGCTGCTGTAAAGATGGGACTGGGGATTTGATATCAAATGAGGAGTTATTTGTGGGTTTGAAGAAATGACCTTGGGTCTAAAATGTTTTAAAATCATCTTCTGCTCCCCACAATGGAGATTATCCACAGTCAGGCTCAAAAGACACAATTCTTAGGCAAGTGGTTATAATAATTTGTGCCTGCATTTATGCAAACATATGTAAATTTATTTAAATGTGTGCTTTTTTTTTTGTTAGAGGATGTTGGAAGGTATGAATTCGTACCCTAGAATACAAAAAATGTCTTGGGATCTGATCTGTTCCATTCTTCGGTATCTGAAAACCTATTTGACAATACTGTTGATGCCCTGTATAGATTCAATTGTGCCAGTAGATGGGCAGCAATAGAGGCTTTCAGGGAGGTTGATGTTTCCCCATTGTTACAAAGGGAAAATGGGTCATCATTTTAATTGGGTCTGAAGTAATGAAAGGCATTTGATGAGCTGGATTTGTCAATGGCCAATCGCATCGTGCCTAGCTGGCCTCGTTTCTTTTTTCCGAGAGGATGTCAGGGAGGCAGCCGACCAGGTTTTCTATTCAGAGTATGGCAACGGCTTTGACAAAGTACCACATAAGTATTTTATTCTTAATCTGGTCAGCCTGAAACTGGAACACAGGTGTAAAAATTGACCAGCAAATGGCCCAAAGGAAAAGGTCATTATTATTCCAGATGCCCTAGCACTGTAGGCAAGGACACGGGTTGGGGCTTGGGGATGGCGTTGGTGCTAAATTCTTTCCATACCCTAATATGCATGAAAGAAATTGCAGCTGTTAAAGAAATCCAGGTGATTATGAGCTGCAAGATGCGTGTTCTTGCCATAATTGCATGTTGGGAGCCCCATGGATACAGCAACGAATGGCTGCTGAAAAACATTCATTACTCCCAGGTGCAAATCTGTGAGTGACAAAATTCTGCAGCGGATCTTTTGTGCGGTGGAGCTGGGCTGAACAAGGAGGAGTCTGCATTGTTTCACTGCTCGTTTCATTTCTGGGCAGAGGAAAGAATGTAACCATCCCCCCAAGGCTCTGTGGACCATGGAGGTGTTTGGCGGCTCCCACACATTGCCCCCACCTGTTTCTGTTAAGGGCATATTTTTCTCATAGATGGTAATTCCTATGAAGAGCTCATTAGTCTTTCTCAGTGTTACCTTCCCTTGGTCAGACACGAATTAGGACATCCTGAGGACGTTCTTCCAAGGGACGCTTAGCTGGTCTGTCTTCTCTCATCCTAACCACATATGCTGCCCCCTGGAGACATTGGGATTGAACTACACTGAGGGTATGTCTACACCACGAAATTAGGTCGATTTTATAGAAGTTGATTTTTAGAAATCAGTTTTATACAGTTGATTGCGTATGTCCCCACCAAGCGCATTAAGCTGGTGGAGTGCATCCTCACTACCATGGCTAGCATCAACTTACGGAGCGGTGCACTGTGGGTAGCTATTCCACACTTCCCGCAGTCTCCGCCGCCCATTGGAATTCTGGGTTAAGCTCCCAATGCCTGATGGGGCAAAAACATTGTCGCGGGTGGGTTTGGGTACATGTCAACCTAACGCGGCTAAATTCGACCTAACCCCATGGTGTAGACCAGGGCTGACTCTACTTGGTTCTCTGTAGCCTCCTGCACTTCACTGCTAGATCTTCTCCACCCGTCATTCTCCCTTACTACCCCAAAAGTTGGTCTCAACACTTGATTTTTGAAGGTATTTTGCTGCCATTTCTTCCTTCTTAGTAAGTGCCTCGTCTCACGTCCCTGTAAAACAATACATCTGATTATGGTCCTGTATCTCGGAAGCTTGGTTTTTTTCAGTAACTGTTCAGAGCTACACAATCTCTGCAGAGAAAATAACTTTCCTGCTCTCTAACCATTCATTAACTTCCTCCCTCACCTAACTGTTGTTGGGAATTAAGGCTGCTTGGTATTTAAACGGACTTGTCCATATCTATGGTTATTGAGGCTAGCGGCCTCTGTCCCCTCTTACAGTAATAACTACACGCTCTGCGGTGACTGAGCTCATGACTATGTTTGTGCAAACCCTCCGAGAAGGACACCACGAGGTCACACAACACGGCTTTAGTCAAATGAGCGCCAGTATCCCAGGCCTGGTGCAGCTGCCCTAACAATGGTTTCAGTGGTCAAGGCTCAGGTGTACGTGTCATTGTCTGCACACAGTTAAACCCCCTGAGCCCTGAACGTAGCATTGGTGCAGCTGCCTTGTTGTGAAAATACGGATATTGGTGTTCAGTGCCCCTTGGAGAAGGACGCCAGGGCCATGCAGTTGAAAAGCCAGTGAGATTACAAAGGGCTGGTTGTTAGCGTTAATATTTTAAATCGATAAGTTTTGTCCTCCCTTGTCACTGGTGGTCTGAGCTCATTGCACTCGTATTCTTTGTTGGGGGAGGGGTTTAATGTGGTTTATTGTTGAAGGATCCAGAGGGCTCTTGTTGCAAAATCTGTAGCTATTTTAATAGCTAACCGTCTCCAGGGCAGGAAAATACAATGGCATCAACATGCCCATTCTTGCGTGAGGCAGAATCACCGCGTCCTGCTGCAGTGTGAATGAACATTTCAACACCCGGCAGCATCGGGAACCTAAATACATATTTATAGATCCACATATTCACAATGCGCAGTCCCTCCAGCTCTCCCCAGAACCACTATAACCTCATCTTCCGTCCCAACAGATTTTAAACTGCTCTGCAGCCTGTGTGTAACAGAGGTCTCTTCGGTCCCTGAAATGCAGCCATTTCTGGGCTGGAAATACAGCAGCAGTGCCACTTATCAGTGGCTTGGGCACTAACCCAAGAATTGGAAGACCTGGGCTCGATTCTCTGCTCTGCCACAGTCCTTCTGAGTGACCTTGGATGAATCACTTAGCCTCTCGTTGCTTCAGTTCCTCATCTGTACAATGGGGGGTTTGTGAGGACATAGGTGCCGAGTTCTAGTTTTCCCCCGGGGTGCTCCACCCCCACTCTGCCCTGAGGCCCCGCCCCTTCCCCCAAGGTCTTGCTCTTACTCCGCCTCTTCCTGCCCCCACTCCACCCTCTCCCCAAGGCCCCCGCCCACCTGCTGCACACTGCTCTCCACCCTCCCCAGGCTGCCAATCAGCTGTTTGGCGATGGCGCCAAACAGCTGTGTCTGGTGAGTGCTGAGCACCCACTGGTTTTTTTCCCGTGGGTGCTCTAGCCCCGGAGCACCCATGGAGTTGGTGCCTGTGGATAAATACATAAAACCTTGTGGCATGTTCAGATACTACGGTGCAGGGAGGGCCAGATCAGTACATGAAAGAAGAGTGTATTGAATGAAATGACAAGGAGAATTTATGAAGGCAGGTTGTAATTATTGCCTGAGTTAATGCCAGCCTTCTGGCCATATTCTAACACCTTTTAAAGGGCTTCTGGATGTTGCATAACCACAGAGGCTCAGGAACTTGGCTTTGTATCTCATCTGAAAGCTGGTATTTGGCAGTAACAGTGCCTGCTCAGCCCAAGCTTGGACTTTGAGCCAGTCTGCGCTGCAAAACGAAGCCGATCGAAGTTATGTCAACATGCAGCCACTGCAGTAATTGAATCGGTTTTACGCGTCCACATGATGCACCTTGTCTCAGCGGTGGGTGTCCGCACCCATTTAACTGCTAATGTGGGGCATTGTGAGATGGTTTCTGAAAGACAACAGCCAATGTAAGCAATGGAGTGTCTACACCAACGCTGTGTCAACCTACCTGGGTTGACCGAAGTGCTACGCCTCTCCCGGAAGTGTAGTTATGAAGTCGGTGTAGTGGTGAGTTACATCCGTGAGAGTTATGTTTTAGTGTACACGCTCAGAGTAAGATTTACATCAACCTAACTCTGTAATATAGACCAGCCCATAGAGTCCTGGCTTAAAAGGAAGAATGCTACCGACTGGATTTATGCAAACATATGTAAATTTATTTAAATTCATGCTATTTTGCTTTTTTGCTACTGGCAGAAGGGGTGAAGTTGGGGCATGGCCTGGGGTGGAGTGGGGGTTGAGTACCCCCTAGGAAAATGATAAGGTCGGTGCCTGTGCTTAACCTCAAGTTATAAACATTTGAAACAACTGTTTGTAGACAATATTAGTGTATTATAGACGTGTATAGAGTGAGGTCTTTTCTGAAAGCTAATGATCAATATCAGAAAAGGGAAGACAGCACAAGGTCATCCTGCCTCTTGAAACAAGGTCATTGAACTTTGGAAAATATAAGCGAGGGGAGAACCCATTTTTGGCATCCAGCACTAGAGAGACACATGAGCTCTTGCAAGCTGAGAAAGTGGGGTTGGAGTCTCTGGGAACTGATTATAGTGAGAAGCATGCACAGGCAAAGATCGTACCTTAAACTTTAGACTTTTCGCTGCAGTTTTGTTTTGCTTGTAACCCTTCCTAACGTTATTCCTTTTACTTAGCATCCCTTTACCTGTGTCCTCTTGTTTTATTTTTTACAGTAAACCAGCTCAGTGCTGTGTTTAAATGGAAGGTGAATTAACTCCAGTGAAGTTAATAAGCTGCGATGATAAGGCACAAACACCCTTCCTATTTCTCTGAACAATCTAGGAGAGGGCTGGACACTTCAGCGCACATGGTTTGGGGACAATCTGGGGCTGGCAGTTTCTTGGAGTCACCCTGCTGGTTGTAACGAAGGCTGGTGGAAGCTAGAGTTGGCGGGACTGGGGGGCCGTGGACCATGGGCTCTCTAGCACACAGACACTCAGGGTGTGACCTGCATGCTGGTGAAATGGTTGTGAACATCCCAGGTGCGGAGCTACAGCAGCAAGGTCTGGTGAGGCACTCAGGGTTACCAGGTTGGCGGTGACACAACCCCTCAGGAGTCTGGGTTGCCCCCCAAAACCCACCGACCTAAATGAAATGACAGAGCTGGGTGAGTGGTGACTTTCTGAGCTTGCTCACATTTTCTTTTGCAAGTTAAAATAACTTGTCTCCCCGGCACCTCTTGAAAAGAAGCCAGACTTACTGTTAGTGTCCACTGGGTCATTAGGTATATCTGTCCTTGGAGAAACAAAGCACAGAGTTAGCTAGTGCGGCTGTGACTCTAAACATCCTTGAGAGCAGAATGTCTAATAGAACAAAGCAGTACTCTTAATAGCATCTATTGCCATGTTGTTCTCCCATCCTTTTGTTATTCCTTCGAGGTAATTAGTGCTGGAGGGGACTCGTATAGACTGTATCCAATTTGCTTAATGTATGTGTCAGCCCTCATTTCAAATATTTTGAGCCTGACCATTAGAGTTTATCCAATTGCTACCAGAATATTAGCACGGTATTTCTTTTTAAATACCCACTCAACCAATGCTAAACTGCTGTGATAGCTGTATAGGTGATTTATGTCGGCCATAAGGACCCTCCATAAGTACTCACCAGTCAAATAAATGCTTGCACCAATATGCGATTAGTGAGTGACTGATTGCCCGAATATGAAGGAAATGGTAATGCCTCTTATTCAATTGAATGTGTTAGTCTTTGTGTATTTGTGCTGCTGGAGCTGAAATGGTCTTGAAGGAGAGAACATGTGTGTCTGAATTCTCACACAGTGAGGCACCTGTTATTCTGTATTTATTGTAACTTTAAAAGAGCATATCTGATATGTTCATGGCTTAAAAACACAAAAGTTAGATACAAACATGAAATACCCTGTGGGAGGTCACAGCGTAACACTACTTAAAATCAAGAACCTTAACACACTAGAATAAAAAACAGAGAGAGACAAAGCAGGCTGCTCTCTAAGGCAGAAGGCACTACTCAACTCCACCTTTTTCTAGCTGGGCTCTTTGTAAACTGAGTGCTGTTAGATCCGGATCACATGCTTCCCTACAGAGCCTCCTAGTCTGCAAGTAGAACCAGAAAATCCTGTGAGAATTTTAAGTGATAGCTTATAAATTTAACATGTTTTTCAATACACCACAATATCCAGTCTTGTCCAGCTCCAAGGAAACCAGAGTGAAGTGAGAGGCTCGTTATTAGCAGCACTATATATTATATAGCTGCTTGACTGGAGTGCTTGATTAATGTGCAGTTGGGACCCTGCACGTTTCTAGTTTATAGGAAGAACAATATTAATGGCAACATAAGTCTGACTTAGCCTCAGGCATTATCTGAGACCTCGATGAGTTCTTATTTAAGCACAGCATACTCGTATATAGCCTGAGATGCCATCTGAGTGCTTCCCAAAGGGTCACATGGCATCTGTGCCCAAAGGGGTGTGCGCACACATCGAATAGATTCCGACGAAACATCTCTCAGTCTCGCCTGCCAGCGTTGCTTGACATGCGCCAATGGGATAATTCAGCCGTGGAGGCCGAAAGTAAAACCTCGCCTGTAAACGCATCTCTGGCAGCTTTACAGTTCTGCTACCCAGAACTCCAGTTTCATCGCTTCTGCTGTCTCCAGATTAAACCTGACATTCCGAAAGATGGAAAACATTTTGCTTGGCAGAGATTCCTTGGCAGAGAAACCAGGGCTCCGGGTTTAACATAATACAAAGATCAAAGGGACATCAATAGCCACATCTGTTGGGAAAAAAGATTTCAAGGTATTTCATTTGAGTGCATCATTCCTAGCCAGTGTATATTAAGATGTACCAACTGCAGTGCCTAACGCTCCATCAGTGCTTTTTTTCCCAAGCAAGGCTGGGTCTGTAATATTGCATTATTGTCTTTCAAGTTGGGCACCCAAAATCTCTTTTGAATATTTAGGCCAGAGTTTAACTGGCATTTCTGTGGCCTTTTACACCATGCGACCCAGAGTTTGCTGTGCCATCCCCTCCCAGGAATAATTGTGGACAATTAAGGTTAATCCTACCACCTCTCTGCAACAGGGCCCACGGAGGGGATGGGGTGAGTGGTACTCAACCCCTGCCAACGTTCTGGGATCTGCAGGATTTGCCTGGCCAGGGACACCGCGGAGAGCTAGAGCCTCTGTGCTGCTCTGCAACACTTCTGTGTAGCGTGGCTCGCTGAGACATCATGCTGCTGCCGTTAGCTGATCTCTTCAACCTGGGCCCTGTCCCCTTCCCACACCCAGCGGTGCAGAGCAGGAGGGGTTGCTGAATCACAGAATATCAGGGTTGGAAGGGACCTCAGGAGGTCATCTAGTCCAACCCCCTGCTCAAAGCAGGACCAATCCCCAAACAGATCTTTACCCCAGTTCCCTAAATGGCCCCCTCAGGGATTGAACTCACAATCTTGGGTTTAGCAGGCCAATGCTCAAACCACTGAGCTATCCCTGAGTGTTGCTGTTGCTCAGCGTTTGCCGTGGATTGATGCTGCCCCAAGCAGCCTGCCCTTGGAACCATCCCGCCTCCTCCAGAAGTGTGACCGCCCGAACATACATCGCGTGCCTGACGTGGTGTCCACAGGCTTAGGGGCAGATGCTCGTTTGGCTCCGCTGCTCCCTTTGCTCCCGTGGGCCAAATTTGCATCAGTTTCTTACACCAGGCTATCAGTCTCGGGGTACGTCTACAATGTGATAAAAAACCTGCGGTACGAAGTCTCAGCTGACTCGGGCTCGCGGGGCTCAGGGCATGGGGCTAAATATAGCAGCATAGGCATTTGGGCTCAGACTGGCGCCCGGGCTCAGACATCCTCCCCCATCGTGGGGTCTATACTCCCATTTTGTAGCCCCGCAGCCTGAGCCAGAAGCCAGCCCTGGCCATGCTGCAGGTCTTCTATCACAATGTAGACGTACCCTCGGGGATTTATACTGCAGCATCTGCATCTCTGCCACGCTAAACCAACAGTCGAGTCCTTTTCAGGCTCAAAACTCTGCTTGGCGATCATATTTTTGTTTTGTTTCTCCCTTGCGCATCTAAAACCGAGGGATGCTCTGGTCCTCTGTGCCAGTTTGGTGCCTCTGTAGTGATCTGTAAGCCCAGAGAGACAGCACAGCACGCTGGCAAGAAATGCTCATCTCTTTAGGATGCTCATCCCTCTCTGCCGTTTAAGAATTCATAAACCTGTTTAGTGTAGGTATCAGCGGGGATTTGCTGTTCATAGCTGCTGTTTGGTTTTAAATAATGCACCATCATCTCCTGCTCGACTGTGTGAACAAATGGATCCCGTAATCTTGTGACACGTTTGCATAGTGCTAAGTGGACTGTGCCTTTCTTAGCACTTCGACTGAAATAGCAAAAGGACTCAATGCTACCATCTGCTCTTTGGATACTTATGGAGAGATCTTGGAGCCGGGAGAACATGATGATCTGTGATTTCTGCTATTACCAACCATGCAGAAACACAGCCCTATTTCTTGCTGAACTTCCCTTCTTCCTTATCCGTGATGTCATATGGATTGTCACTCATCCCCCATCAGTCCTGGTCTCCTCCTTTGGCTCCTGCAGCTTCTTCTGAACATGCCTTAATGGGAGAGAAACCTCTGTCTGTGTCCCTTTGACCGAGACCTTGAATGGGGGTTGAGACTCCATAAACACTTTATTAGAGCTAGTCAGAAAATGAGATTTTTTTATGGCATGGAAAATTTCCCCAAAAACAAACCAAAAAATAGTTTCCATCTAAATTTCCCACTGAAAAAAATGACTTTTTGGCAAAAGATTGAGAGCCAAAATATTTTGATTTGGAAATTCTGCCGAGATGCCTCATAGACGTTTTAGTTCCAGTGCCTCAAGTTACAATCTCCTTTATAGGCCAGACTCCCTCGCCAGACTACATCTCCCATGATACATGGCGGGCGGAGGTAGTTGCATCCTGGGAGTACCTAGCTATTATGAATCATGGGACATGTAGTCCAGCCTGGGAGCCTCACCCATAGAGGAGAACAGACACAAGAGGAAACTGAACTACAGCTCCCATGGGGCACCACGGTGAGTGAGCCAAATGGAAATATTTCAGTTTTGGGATGCTTTGCTTTTTACAAAATAGTCATCTGTTGGAGCAGGCACTTTTAGCAAAAAAAAAAATGGTTTTGGTGAAAACCAATTTTCCTTCAAAAAACAGTGTTGGTGGGAAATTTTCACCTAGCCTCGCTGCTTACCTTTCACTACCTCTCCATAGAGCCCAACAGCGTTGGGCCCGTCTGTGGGAAATCACTTGGCCAAAAATCCACTAATCAAATAATTGAGTTTAAAAAGATTTATTGAAAAAAGTGAGAAAAAGCTCACATTAAAATAAAAATAAACAGTTTTGCACAAGATACCTCATTGGACAAGGCAGGCATCCGTAGCTTAGCTAGAGAGGACAGGCAATCTTATATTTCATGAAATCAATCCATTGCCTGACTTCCTTTGCCATGCCAACACAAGATAGCATCGCCCCTGCCTGGTAGAGATCTTTCTCCTTTTCATCACCCACCCAGCGGGTCTTTCAGGCCTTTCAGCTAGTTCATCTCCACAGTGCTAGAGGCCATTATCATATCATCTGGAGGAAACTAACTGATCTCAGTTCCCCACAGTGTTTATCTATCCATCATTCCGCTAGCATCCCCTTCTCTAGAGTTCTGAAAGGTTTCCACACTTTCCTGTCTCCAGTCTTACTCCCAAAACTTCCTTCGGAAAGTAGCTACGTACAATAGATGTCTGCCAGTCTTTGCTTCCCTCTCTCCTAGGGAAGATGGTTGGTAGACATGTTAATTCACCCTCTTTTAAATGGATAATATCTTTATCCAGCAGATAACATTTTGTCTTCTGGGTGAACTCCATTCCACGTTTTTTGTCTGTGTTTTAAAAAGTAATTTACAGACTTCTGCTTTTACTATAATTTTTCTCTATACTAAAACCATAATTGATTGCCAGGCAACCTCTCTGTCCCATATTGACTTGTTATAAACAGTAAAGTACCTTTTATTCTATTATTCTGATCGGGTTTAGTCATGTCTTGAATATGAATCTGGTTTGGAATATTGGTTTGGTTTGACATTCAGCGGGATCTATATCTGTCTCTCTAGGCATTAGAAATAATTGCCTTTTGAGTTATAAATTGCAGCATCTTGGAGACATCTATAACCTGCATTTTAATTTCACCGAACACACATTTTTTCCCCTCTAGGCACTAGGTAAGAAGGGTCATTGTGTTACTTAAATACCATTTCACAAATTTAGAGCATGTTTGTCTTTGGACTTTAACATGGATTTTCAGATGAGCTGTCAGAAGTGATCCATCACTGAAAAATCTGGCATTTTATAGATGTGTTTCAAGGTAGGTGTTTGTCGTTTCCCTGGTCTGTGCTTGTCTTTTGTTGTTGTTGTTTGTTTAAAGTTAAAAGTACCGCTGCCACACTCAGGAAAATGTTAACAAAAACATTCCCCTTTTCTCCTAAAACCTCCCGTCAAACAAACCGAGATTAAATTGTCTCCTTTAGGGTTCCGTATACTCTGACATTGCTCAGCATAATGTCGAAGTGTAAGGAACTCAGTATGAGGAGGAGAGATTCTGCTGGAAATTATCCTCCAAACCATCATTCAGAAGACAGACAGGAAATGCCGGAAGAGTGCGGCTCTGTTCCATGTGGAGTTACTCGAGGGTATATAGATGTTAGCGTGCCTGGATTTGGCAATGGTTCTTTAACTGCTATTATAAATTAAGGTTGATCGCCTCTTGGACGGTTTGTAGGGAAGTGCTGGCCCGCTGGTTAAGGCTGTGGATACAGACTCAAGCCCCGTGTTCTGTTCTGTCCAGGTTCCTGTGCTGTCCTCACGGCTGTGGTATCTGAATGCTTTCCAGTCAGTCACGTGTGGTCCGTTCTCTCCCGGGGGGAGGAGTGTGTGTGCAGTGCAGTGTTTTGTTTTGGTAGAGTTTTAGTCTATGCCCATGCTGCTCTGTGTGTCTGTTGGGGAAGGCGATTGGAAGAAGTGTCCCACGCACTCAGAGTGGAGGGTGGGGAAGTCTGGGATGGTCCTTAGCTCCTGTGGGAGTTATTTGACACTCTCCAACTGGCCTCTGAGT
Source organism: Mauremys mutica (assembly GCF_020497125.1). Classification (NCBI taxonomy): domain Eukaryota; kingdom Metazoa; phylum Chordata; order Testudines; family Geoemydidae; genus Mauremys; species Mauremys mutica. The sequence continues at coordinate 11,303,450 of NC_059096.1, forward strand.
CTTTATTTTACTCTGGGGTGGGGAACCTGCCGGGCAGATGCGGCCCGTTGCTTCATTTCATCCGGCCTGCAGCAAGTCTCCTAGCTGCGGGCCGGAAGCCCCGAACCTCAGCACCCGCCCCAGGGACTGGAGCAGCGAGCGCCCGGCTTGTCCTGCTGCAGGAGGAAGCTGGGGTTGCCAGGCCATTAAAAGTCCAGTCGGCTCCATGCAGCTCCCGGAAGCAACCAGCGTGTCCCTGCGGCCCCTAGGTGCAGGGGTGATCAGGGGAGCTCCACGCACTGCCTCTGCCCCCAGTGCTGGCTCCGCAGCTCCCATTGGCTGGGAACTACAACCAGTGGGAGCTGCAAGGGTGGTGCCTGTGGGCATGAGCAGTGGGCACCGCACAGAGCCCCCTGGCCCCTCCGCCTAGGGGCTGGACATGGCACCTGCTTCTGGGAGCAGCACGGAGCCAGGGCAGGCAGGGAGCCTGCCTCAGCCCTGCTGCACTGCCAACCAGGAACCGCGTGAGGTAAGCGCCACCCAGCTGGAGCCTGCACCCCCAACCCCCTGCCCCAGCACCCTAACTCCCTCCCAGACCCTCCACCCACATGTAAACCCCCTGACCCAGCCCTGAGCCCCTCCTGTACCACAAGCCCCTCATAAAAAAAATGGAGCTATACCTATCTCATAGAACTGAAAGGGACTTTGAAAGGTCATTGAGTCCAGTCCCCTGCCTTCACTAGCAGGGCCAAGTACTGTCCCTGACAGGTTGTTCCCCCTCCCCACCCCCGATCCCTAAATGCCCCCCTCAATGATTGAATTTACAACCCTGGGTTTAGCGCACCAATGCTCAAACCACTGAGCTATCCTGCCCCCCCAGCTCAACCCTAGATCATGCCCCCCCACAGGAGGCCTCATCCCTCCCACACCTCAACCCCTGGCCCCAGCCCAGAGCCCCCTCCCTCACCCTGAACCCCTCATTTCTGGCCCTATCCCAGAGCCTAGGGGAAGCCCCGAACCTCCACACCCTGTGTGTGGCCCATGACTGATTTTTTCTGTGGGTCAGTGGCCCCTGATCAAATAAAAAAAGGTTCCCCGCCCCTGTTTGAGACCAGCATGGCCAGTCTCAGGGCTCCCCACCACAAGCCATACTCAGCAAGGTCTGCGGGTTGTTTAGCTCATTTGCCAAAGAAGCCTCACTTCTCCAGGCCCTGCTGGACCTGCGTGAAGCACTGTAATGGAAGCAGGATAGCGGAGTTTCTTCCTCAGCACAGGACATGGTGCTGTCAGTGTAGGGAGTTCCTCCTGGGGACCCCAAAGAGCTAGTACCGACCATCACAAAGACCCGCAGTTGTTCCTCTCTAGTTGATGGCATTGACTGGTGTGCCGGCTAATAGGGCTCACAGCACGGCCAACCTCTGTGTTAATTGTTGTTGGCACGTTAGAGATGAACTTAAACTTGACGTGTGTGTTTTGTAAGGACGGGGCGGCAGGGGGAGGGGTTGTGCTCTCTGTAGAGCCTGTGGAGTCATTAGAGCTGGCATGTATTCTCTGAGGGGGGGGGGGAACGGTGTATTAGGTGAATGGGCTTGTAGGGAGGTAGGGAGTGTGGTCCTACTCTGGGGAAGTGAGGTGAGGTCAGATTCTCTGGCTGGTACATAGGGAGGTAGGGGGCGGGGTCGTATTTTCTGGTTGGTGCATAATGAGGTAGGGGTGGGGTTGTATTCTCTGGTTGGTGCATAATGAGGTAGGGGTGGGGTTGTGTTCTCTGGTTGGTGCATAATGAGGTAGGGGTGGGGTTGTGTTCTCTGGTTGGTGCATAATGAGGTAGGGGTGGGGTTGTGTTCTCTGGTTGGTACATAATGAGGTAGGGGTGGGGTTGTGTTCTCTGGTTGGTACATAATGAGGTAGGGGCGGGGTTGTGTTCTCGGGTTGGTGCATAGGGTGGTAGAGGGCGGGGCCAGTGCATAGCAAGATGCCGTTGAGGCAGTGCATAAGGAAGTAGGGGGTGAAGAAGGGGGCGGGTTCATATTCTCTGGTTCGTGCACAGGGAGATAAGGGGTGGGGTTAAAGTCTCTGGTTGGTGCATAGGGAGGTAGGGGGCAGGATCATATTCATTGGTTGGTACATAGGGAGATAAAGGGCGGGGTCATATTCTCTGGTGGGAATGGTGGAGGGGCATTCTTTTACTATCTGGCTGGATTTATTTCACTACCAGAGGCTGTTGCTCAAGTGTCTATTTCCAGTCTGATTTTTATTATTCCTTGTTTCTTGGAACAGAGCTCAGCCTGGGGGAATATTGCCTGGGGGCTATTTTGGTTGGAGGCGTACAAACCTGTTTTGCTTTTTCTCACCCTGGACAGCCCTAGAGACCTCTGGTAGCAAAACTTTCTTGAAGAGGGAGGTGTGTTGAGGATCTGCCTTCCTTCCATTCACGCTGGTGTGAAACTCACCCCAGGTTCTGGGGACGTTCCCTGCCAGTGCTTGCCCTGTGAGTACACGTGGGATGTGGTCAGTGACTACAAAGAGTGCGTCTAATGGCAGATCCCATCCCATCCTTGGTCCTTTGAGGTGGAAAGGAATCTTCTTCCCTGTTTCTTTTGAGACATGGTGCTTTGCTAGGCCACCTGGTCTTGCACATTTTGAACTATCTAGTTTCCCTGCCTCAAGATTTAAATTTTCTGCTGGTTTTTGCTACTCCAGCCAGAAACATCGACCACCCCGTTCCTTAGGAGGGCAAGAGTCTCCGTGTCCCATCAGCCAGGATCACTGCACCCATGCAGCGTTTGGCTGTCGGCAGCTGTGGAATGGAACTCTGCACCATTTGGGGAAGGGAAGGGGATGTGGGGTTCTGTTTGCAGTGCAGGAAGGACTTTAACAGGGATCAGTGATTTGGTTATGAGTTTAGTTCAGCTGGACACATGGGCATGTTTGGAGATTCAGAGAGAGACGTTTAGGTTAGATCGGTGGTGGTGTGTGTGTGTGTTGTGTATGTGTTGTGTGTGTGCAGAGTGTTATACAGGTGAAATTCTCTGTCCCAGGAGGCACATTACCAGGCTATGACAAGAACAGGGACAAGGACTCCATCTGGCTACGTGGTGGGGTTAGATGCTGAATTATGCTTATTCTTGCCTGTGTGTTTAGGGTTGAGCCATTGACAACATCTGCCATTGGGAAGCAATTCCTTCCTCCTTCCAGAGGTGTATTGGCAGGGCCCGGGCTGTGGGTAACTGTTGTGAGAGTGTCTTACCATCCTCTGGAATGCTGTGCGGGGATCATCTGTCAGGGATAGCTGCCCAGGTCCCACCCAAAGGACTGTTCCCCATTGCTGACAGCGATTTATAGACCTTCCCTTCAGTTCCCTTTATTGCAGGGGACAGAGGGAGGGGGTGGAATACTTCTTCCGTTTCACGGGCAGTTAATGCCGTCGGGATGAGGATTCCCAGCAATGCAGCTCGGGAGGGGTGGCGCTGCTCTGGAACCTAATGTGTAGATCCATGTATTATAAACACGTATTCTGGCTGGAAGTTTTACCCTTAAAATGTTCAAGCCACCACGGGGCACTGGAAAATCCATCCCATATAAAAAGCCCTAAAAAATTACCTAGCTTCACTTTGGTGCTCATTTAGTTAAAGAATTTCCAGTAAAAATTGACCTGCATCAGGGGTCAGCGTTGAGCCCCTTCTTTTGTTTGTGGTTGTCTCGGATGTGATAAAGGAGAATATACAAAGGTAACTGCCTTGAAACACCATGTTTGCTGATGACTTAGTGATATGTACAGAAGACTGCGAGACTCCGCAAACCAACTCTGAACAGTGGCAACACAGTTTTGAGCAGGCAGGACTCGGCGTGAATGTTGGTAAGACTGAGGCTATGACAACTGAAAGAACAGAAGCCACCATAAAGGATATCACAGGCAGAGAGCTTAGAAGAATGAATGTGAATACCTTGGATCAATGGTGGTTGACAATGGTGGCCTCCTGAGTGATGCCCAGCATTGTACCAAACCCACTGGTGCAGGTTGTGGGAGCTAACCCCAGTTCTCTGCAATAAAAATTGTCAATAAAGTTAAATGGTAGAGTGTACAAAACTCGACCCATTGTAATGTATGGGACAGAGACGACGCCGTTCCCCCCCCAAAAAATCAGTATGCTCTCCACCATGAGAATGGAGATGTTGGAGGGGATCAAATGGTTGGGTGCTCAGTGATAGCGAACCAAATGAAATTGTGAGGGGCCCAATGTGGGTTGCCCTAATTGAAGATGTGTTGAGAGAGGGTAGGCTGCCAATGGAGTTAGATTGGTAGGATGAGCCTTGCAATGATCATGGCTGGAAGATGACCAAGGGAGAGATCAAAGACTCAGTACATGGACTGGATATTAGCAGACCTTAAAGAGACCAATTTGCAGGACAGTCAGGTGTACAATTATGAGTTTTGGAAGAAGGCAATACCCTAACCCTAACCCTATACAATTTGCTGCTGCTGAATAGAAAAGTGGCAAAAAGAGTAACGAATATACTGACTGTAGTGTAGATGTGACCTCAGTCCTTGTTCATTAAATAATATATTCTGTTGCCTTTGATATAAACCTTCCTGATTTCCTGTGATTTGCACTAACATAGGTTTTCTTCTTGCTTTATGTTAAACCATGCTAATTAGAAAATGTCACCTCTGTATGTGGAACATCTCTGGATAAATTTAAACCAAATCTAGCTGGTTGAGATTAACCTTCTAGATCTGGAGAGCTTAATCGGTTGGTCACATATTAAAGAGGGATTTTCACTTCAGAGGAAAGAAGTTTAAAAAGGACATTTTTGCAAACGCTTTACTTTTTCTGTGCTCCCTTTGCTCTGATTGGATAGCTCCACTGAAATATGCTCTTTTGTCCATTCCCAGCATCCTCTTTTCATTTGCTCCTGCACTGATGGGTGATAATTGCTTTGGGCACGTAGAAATGATCAAATTATTTGTTGGATGTAAATTAGCAGATGAGTCTGGCCTTTGTTTAGATTTATGAATCATTTGTGTGATAATTGGATCCCAGCGAATGCACTTATTTGTGAGTATTTGGTGCATCATTGAATGGAATCACACTCAGCTTGTAGTTTGTTCATGTGACCTGTTTGCTTTGATTGGTTGTTATGAATGAAGAGTAAACTGCTCTCTGATTGGAGGACTGGAGCTTTTGAAACTGGAAAACTCTGAATAGTGAGTTGCAAATGTTGCGTTTTCCAGTACTGACGTTCAGAGGAATACTCATCGCTGCTAAAAATATATGACATTTTGGGGATTTACAAATGTTTTCAAGAATAACCCAGCAGCCATATGAGTGCTCATGGACACAGTGTTGCCAAGTCTCATGATTTTATTGTGAGTTTTATGGTATTTGGTGCCAGGGGGGAAGGAGAGGGGTAGAGTCCCTACTGCTGAAATCTTGTGCCTGTGTAAGAATCTTGGCTTTTATTTAAAGGTATGTTTTTGGCCCTCACGGCTTTAAAGAAAAGCTTAAAGACGTGATCTCTAAATGCTCCAGCCTCAGAAGGCAAATAAACAGGAACTGATATTTTATTCCTTTTTTAATCTTGTGATTTTTAAGCCACGCTTGTAATGTTTGGGGACTTGACTCGTGATTTTTTATTCTTGGGGGTTGGCAGTGCTGCAAGCATCAAATAACATGTTTCTCACAAGGGACAGTGGAGTAAACTTGCCACCCCTCCTAATGAAAATATCTGAGTGTGGCTTCGTGTTATTTCTCTATTGACATTACAAGCAACTGCATGCAAATCATTGTCTCCATCCCAAGATCTAAATGGGAAGGGGTGATAACTGAGGCGTAGACTAAACCACTCATTAAACCAGGGATCTCAAACTCAAATCACCACGAGGGCCGCATGAGGACTAGTACATTGGCCCGAGGGCTGCATCACTGACATTTTCATACAAAGATACAAAAAGATACTCTTTTTTTTTCATTTTTGACTAATATAGTATGCTATTCAAAGTCAACGTCTTAACTTTTTAAAAACTCCTGAATCTTTTTTTAAAAATCCTGAATCTCAGGATTTGATATATGGTCAGTATTTTAAAAAAACGGTAATAAAAGAAGAACTGGAAGACCTTTATAGACTATAGGATTTCTATTTAAGTATGTACAATAGAGTACCTGAATTTGAATGTATCTTATTTCAGATGCTGAAGTTAAGCCAATGCATACATTTAAGTTCATTTAGTATGTTTGCAGACAGTTCACAAACAGGAAGAAGGCTATAATGACTGAATAGTTCACCCAACTCTGCTGTCAAAGAAGCACCTTCTCCTGTTATAATGAAGCATAAATGTCCCCCCGTCTGCCCCCGGCCCCGCCCCCATTCCACCCCTTCCATGAGGCCCTGCCCCGCCCTGCTTCTTCCCACCCCTTCCCCGCCCCCATTTCAACCTCTTCCCCAAATCCCCACCCCGGCCCTGCCTCTTCTCCTGCTCCTCCCCCGTCCCTTCAGGAAAGTCCTAAGCACTGCCAAACAGCTGTTTGGTGGCGGGAAACACTGGGAGGTAGGTGGAGGAGCAGAGATGCAGCATGCTCAGAGGGGGAGGGGAGCTTGGCTGCCGGTGGGTGCAGAGCACCCAGTAATTTTTTCCCATGGGTGCTCCAGCCCCGGAGCACCCACAGAGTCAGCGCCTATAGCGGGCCACAGGCAATAACTCTGCGGGCCACATGCGGCCCATGGGCCGTGTGTTTGAGACCCCTGGATTAAACAAAGATGGGGGAACTCTTGAAAACTTCCTGTTAATGGAGAAAGTTGTCCTCTTGTTATTGCTGTGGCTTTAAATGATAGGATTAAAAAGTACATTACATCTTTGTGTCAATATCGAGTGTGTTGAGACAGCAGCATTTTAATTCTATTGCGCTTGTTGGAAAAGGAGCTCTGTGTATGAACAATTCCCAGGTGTGCGATGTTTGGCTTAGCTTGAATGATCCTTGTTGAGTAAAAATCCAGTAGCAAGGTGGCTCAGGGTCAAGAAACAACTGTCATATGCAGAACCTCCAACTGTTGTATGCAGAACACTTGTCTCTGCCTTCAAAGAGAATTAGTCTAGCCTGCCAAATTCTCCACTCTTCAGCAGTAGCGTGTCTGCCTTTAAAGGCCTTTTATTTTTGAGTCATGGGGTTTGTATGGAGCGGAGGGAGATGGAAAGGAACAACAATCTTAAATGAAAACACGTATTTCACAGGCAGTAGGATTGGAGGAGGCTGGCAGCTAGATTCACCCGAGTCCCCTTGGAACAAACTGGGTTCCAGCACAGGCATTTGTACTCTTTTGAGCTTAGAGACGGGAGAGCCACTTCTAAATGTGCAGTGGTGAAAGCCCAGCAGCATCTGGCAGTGCTGCTGTAACATCTTGGATGAAACGGGACTTGCGTTATAGTTCAACGTGTACTCAAGCACTGCAAGTATATCGGTTTCTTAGAGAGCTAACACGGTGCGAGTCAGAGGAACTATTTCCAAAAACATTCGTTCGTTCCTTTAAAACGCTGTTTGTTCTCACCCTACTCTGTTTTTTTCCCCCTGTAAAGAGGAACACACTTAATATACTAAATTATTAAATCAGATTAGATCTGGCTTCAGATGTTTCCTCTGGAGCTCTGCCACACTTAATTTTTCATGTCTCTGCAGCCGCGGTCAGGTTGGGAAGAGGTGTGTTACATGGAGCTCTCTCTTTTCTCTCTCTCTTGAAGGTGTTTACAAAATATGGGAAATGTTACATGTTTAACTCAGGAGAAGAAGGGCGGCCCCTGCTTACCACAGTCAAAGGTGGGACGGGCAATGGATTGGAGATAATGCTGGACATACAGCAGGATGAATACTTACCGATATGGGGAGAAACAGGTAAGACTCAACATTAACTTTTTCTCTCTCTCTATCTGAGGACGTGCCTTGGTTGCACACATGCTGTGGTTTTGACATGTTCCATGGGATCCCCTCCATTACCAGAAGCCAGTTCTCCTTTAACTTAAAAGTTCTTGAGCTCTGCAAGGTCAAAAGCAGGTCAAGTTTCAAAGTTAGCTTGACCACCTCAAACTCAAGCGAGTGAAGTGGTTCTTGATGAAGACGAGGCTGCCAGACTGGAAGCATTCCCCACCTGCTTGGTTGTCTCCAAGCTGCTCCATTACCCCGTAGCCACAGCTACCTTTCAAAGCCAGCTCATGTGTTTGACCTCTGCATCAGGTTCCGGGTGACTACAGTGGGATTTCGGAATCTAAATTAGACATCTTGACAAGGGGAAGAACTGGCTGTGAATTCATGTCACCTTCCTGATGGATCCTCCAGGTGGGCCCCACACTCACATTATTTTTAAAATTCTGGGTATCATGTCACTGACTTATTGGGCTAAGCCTCACAGTGCTGGGCGATTCGAGTACTATCCAAATCCAGAGCAGCACTCTCTCCAGCGTGACTTTGGTGAGCTGAGGTTGTAGACTAAGAGCATCCAAGAACTAAGGACCATCCCAAACCTCACCACATTCCACCACTAGACGTGCCAGGTATATTGGGGGGAGGGGGATAGCTCAGTGGTTTGAGCATTAGCCTGCTAAACCCAGGGTTGTGAGTTCAGTCTTTGAGGGGGGCCATTTAGAGAACTGAGAATCTGTCTGGGGATTGATCCTGTTTTGAGCAGGGGGTTAGACTAGATACTTTCTAACCCTGATGTTGCATGATTTTTTGACCAGCTGTCTCTAGCATAAACCCATAGCAACATGTATATTAAAGACACACACACTCTCTCTTCCAAAACAAGACACTCAACTCCACATGCTTCTCCCTCTGGGGAGAGGATGAGAGAACAAAACAGGTGACAGATGTGTAGTCATGTGGCTTAATCCACTTCGGGAAGGTACTCAGATACTAAGGTGATGAGCGTGGTATAAAAACCTATATAGAAACACAGCCAACTTGGAAGCCAGTTCTGAAGAGTAAACCTGCTGACTTTAGTGTCTCTTCTTCCTGGATGCTTCTTCCTTCGCCTGTGCAGTGGATATAGATCAGCATGTGTTATGCTGTATATTGTAACGAGGAAGGGTCTCAGTAATTAGAGTCTGAGTCTACACTTGGTGCAGAGTAGGGTGACCACACAGCAAGTGTGAAAAATCGGGACAGGAGGTGGGGGGTAATAGGAGCCTATATGAGAAAAAGACTCAAAAATCGGGACTGTCCTGATAAAACCGGGACATGTGGTCACCCTAGTGCAGAGTATGAAAGGAATCTCCTTTGACGTTTTAAACCAATGTGTTTGAAAAATTGGTTTCTTTTCCAACTCCTTCCAAAGTTATAGTGCCATGGTTCTTTTTCCCCAGCAGTTGTTTTTTATACCTACTGCACAGAAACAGTGTGCCCTTGTTGCCAAGAAGGCTAATGGCATTTTGGGTTGTATAAGTAGGGGCATTTCCAGCAGATCGAGGGATGTGATCATTCCCCTCTATTCAGCACTGGTGAGGCCTCATCTGGAGTACTGTGTCCAGTTTTGGGCCCCACACTACAAGAAGGATGTGGATAAATTGGAGAGAGTCCAGCGGAGGGCAACAAAAATGATTAGGGGGCTGGAACACATGACTTATGAGGAGAGGCTGAGGGAACTGGGATTGTTTAGCCTGCATAAGAGAAGAATGAGGGGGGATTTGATAGCTGCTTTCAACTACCTGAAAGGGGGTTCCAAAGAGGATGGATCTAGACTGTTCTCAGTGGTAGCAGATGACAGAACAAGGAGTAATGGTCTCAAGTTGCAGAGGGGGAGGTTTAGGTTGGATATTAGGAAAAACTTTTTCACTAGGAGGGTGGTGAAGAACTGGAATGGGTTACCTAGGAAGGTGGTGGAATCTTCTTCCTTAGAGGTTTTTAAAGTCAGGCTTGACAAAGCCCTGGCTGGGATGATTTAGTTGGGTTTGGTCCTGCTTTGAGCAGGGGGTTGGACTAGATGACCTCCTGAGGTCCCTTCCAACCCTGAGATTCTATGATTCTATGATTCAGAGCATTTCTGTGTGCTTCTCAGATTGCAGTGCAGTGTTGTATTCATGGGTGGGGGTGCTGAATGTGATTCCAAGTTTCCCGGCAAGTTATCACCAGCAGTTCCTATTGTAACAGCCACCACCAAAGACCTGTTAACCTTTTGTTAAATACACAGAAGACAGAGAAGTGGTTACAGCATTTGAAACTTAAGCAGTTAAGGCAGCTTTTGATGTAAACAGTTTCCCTTGTTCAGTTTAGTCTTACAGAATTTTTTAAGAGACAAGACGTGCATCTGAGTCTTTACATGGTATTAAAAGACAGTGTGAACTGTTGGTGGGGGAACAAGACAGAGTCATTTTAGATGATCACTTTTGGGTTGTTGGCATTAAAGTCCCATCCTGTTTCTTTCAAAGACAAAGCAAAACAGATGCAGAATGGAAAGAAAAATTTGACTTTTGTCTCTAATGCTTTGTCCCTTACAATCTCGTTGCTGGAAGATACAGGCAGAGCACACAGCTCTATTAGCCACGCTGAGATTTTGGCCATTTGGGCTAAAAACATTCTTTAGAGCTTTCTTTTCTTTTCTTTTCTTTTCTTTTCGTGACAGTGGTGTTAGAAAAGATGGGTTTACCTTGGCTGGCTAAGCCGGGCTCTTATTAGACAGAAGGCAGAAAAAGGATAGGAAGGGTGAGGAACAAGGGTAGATCGAAGGAATGGAATGTTTCCGTCCTAGGTGGTGTTCAGGATCCAGCTAAACCCAGTGGAGGTTGTGATGGGAGCTGGTGCAGTGTCTCTGCCTCAGAATTCATTTGGGATGAGGATAATGGAGGTGGCAGGGGCAGGGCACTGGGATTTGGGGGGCGCCATTTAGGCAGAGGGAGCTGGGGCAGGGGAGCACGGGGAGGGCCGCCTGCAGCAAGTAAATGGGGGGGGGGCACGCAGGGGAACTCCCCTCCCCAGCTCACCCCTGCCCCACCTCCTCCCCGATCACGCCATGGCTGCTTCACTTCTCCCACCTCCCAGCTTGCAGCGCCTAAGCTGATTGGGGCTGCAAGCCCAGGAGGCGGGAGAAGTGAAGCAGCCACAGCGTGCTCGGGGAGGAGGCGGAGCAGGGGTGAGCTGGAGGGGGAGTGCCTCAAGGCGGAGGGTGGGCAGTGGGGAGCTTCCACAGGGGGGCGCCTCAGGGCGGAGGGGGGGAGCTGCCAGGGGGGGCGCCTCAGGGTGGGGGTGCGGGGCGGGAGTGCGGGGGGAAGGAGGGCGCAAGGTGGAAGTTTCGCCTAGGGCGCGAAACATCCTTGCGCCGGCCCTGGGCAGGGGATGGCAGCAGTAGCCCTGTTGGTGAAGCTCATTATTTTTCCAGCTGTTCGATCCACAAGCTGAGTTTGAGCAAGTTGCCAAGTGACACACACACACTCGCCATGTCCAGAAAGGGCCAGCAGCCTCATCCCATTAACGTTACCCACTGGAAACTCAGATCAAGTTATTCCACAACTGTTGCCAACTCTTGTGGTTTTACTGCGAGTCTCCCAATGTTTGGTGTTTGTTAAAGCCCCACCTCCTGGAATCCGGGGACTAGGTGAGAATCCCAAATTTCATTTTTCAAAAAGTAAGTTTCTAGCCTTCCTGGCTGCAGAGAAAAGCTTGAAAACGTGACCCAAGTGTGAGCTAAAACAAATACAACACATCCCAAATGTATTAGTTTTTAAAAGTTATGATTTTTGAGGCCCAACTCGTGACGTTTGAGCGCTCGTGGTTGGCAACTCTGCACTTCTTTCAGTGTCTAGACTCTCTCAGCTTGTTGCTAAGACAACCTGAGTATCTCTACAGTACATGGCCACAGGTGGCCCAGATCAGCAGGCTCAGGGCTATCCAATCGCAGTGTAGACATTAGGGCTGAGCCTGAACATCTACATTGCAACTGGATAGCCCCACAGCCCGAGCCCCGCAAGCCCATCACCTGACCCGGGCTCTGAAAGTCAGTGCTGTGGGTGTTTTATCATAGTGTAGATGCACCCCGTGGGGCCCAACCAAGAGCCATAAAGGCCCAGTTCTTGTGGCTGAAACACATCACATTCGGATTAGTCTTTTTGCTCCCAGCTTTCTCTGACTTTCTAAACAGTTTGTACATCAGGCCCGACTCTGGCCTGTACCGCTGGTTTAGTAGCATTGCAGGGTAGGTATTCACTGCCCAAAAGATGTGTGTTTACGTCCAGAAGGCTTGTAAACTCCTACTGGAGATAAGGCTCCGTTCTCCATGGAGGAGCTACTGGTAAAGTAAGGTCCTGCAGGCAGTGCAAAGAAAGGTACCAGGAGGTGTTTAGAAGTGGAAATTAACTTTGATGATATTTACCCTCTTTGAACCACTTAAAATCCAGGCTTCTGATCATCAACCAGGGACCACACCTTCCGCTGTATTTGTACAGCACCTGAGACAATGAGGCCTGATTGGGCCCTCTGGACACTACCAAGATATAAATATAAATCATGGTGATTAACAGTTGCTGTTCCCATGGAAACACTGGGAACACTCAGCAGGTAATTGAAGAAGTTGATGATTTCCAGGCATTTGCATTAAAAATGTAAATGTATTTGGAATTAAACTGACTCCGCATAGTGGGACCCAGCAACGCTTTCCTTTTCTTACGGAGAGCATTGCCATGTTGACCTGCAGTACATGCAGAACTCAGTAATGAACTTAAAACCCCAGAAAGAAGCTCGAGTCTTTGCCGCTCCCGATGCTTGGGTTATTATGGTCGTCTGTTAGTAGTAGTAGTACGGTAGTGCATAAAGGCCAACCAAGGAGGGTTGTGTTAGGTGCAGTGCAAACACATAGCAGTAGACAGGCCCTGCCTATGATCTAAATAGACCAGATGGACACAGGCTGGGGGAAGGAGTAGAAGACGCCAGCAGAGTGAACAAAGTGGCGGTGGCAGCAGATGGCATGTTAGTTCCATGATTGTTTTTTTTTATTTTGGGGAGTCTGGGAGAGGTGGGGGGTTAGTTAGGAGATCAGCTAAGTGGAAAGAAAAGTGAATGGAAGGAAGTGGGGGGGGGGGGCAGGACAGCGGAGAAGATGGTAAGGGGGCAGGTGTGTATTGTACTTCCCCCTTGCCAGCAGATTGAGCTGTTTCCAGCGGTGCCATCCCCACGATTTCCGGGTGCTTTGTGAGCAAGGCCTGGCCGATGGAGAGATTTGTACCCTTTCCAGCTGAGAAAAAAATATCTCCAAACTCCAGAGAAACCCGACTGGGACTGGGACTGGGACTGGGACTGGGACTGGGACACCTTGCCTGTGCGCTGACCCCTGCCTTCCCATCTGCTGGGCTTTAAAGGAAGCGGAGTGTCCCTGCTCTGCTCCTCTGGGCCCCTGCAGCCCGCTTTGGCCAGGGAGACAGTTCTGGGGTGTGTCTGAATTAACTAACCATGGCCTGAGGGAAGGGTCTGGCTTCCTGGGGAAGGGAGGGATCTCATTGGCTTTCATACCCTGTTGCCCCTCTTTTTTCCGACCCCTGCCATGGGTCTGTCTCGCCTCCCCAGCAAGCGTGAAACTCACGTCTGCTGTTCACAGATACAGCAGCCAGGCTGTGATGTGCAGCTCGTGTAGATGTATCTGAGTTAGCTCGCTGGCTAGATGGAGCAGTGAGGACGCAATGGCGCGTTCTCCAGCCTGGGCTGCACAAGCCGGCCTGACCCCGCCCCGGGTACGTACCTGCTTCTGCAGCCTCCTCAATGCTGGGTCTGGCAGGCTGGACACAGCACAGCTCGCGCGGGTACCTCTGTGCGAGCGGCAAGTCATGGGGCTTTGTGTTGTGTAGACGGACCCCAAGTCTCTGCGCAGCTCTGGCCCCGTCTGTGTCTCTGCTCTTGGCTCTCGCCATGTTCTGATTCGCTTCCCTGCCTCTGGCGGTAACCCCAGCGCCACTGCCCTTCCCTTCCTTCAATGCCCTTGGCTGCCACTGCCGCCCCCAGCCCGTCACAGCCTCCGAGCGCCCTTCAGTTAAATCCCACAACCTCTGCAAGTCCCACTAAAACCAAATCCTTTCCAGAGATCGGGCTCCCGGGGGGCTCTGGCCCGGGATGGGCTGCCACAGGCATCTCTCATTGTCCGCATCCTCAGACCAGGCATGGGGAGCGTCTGCCGTGCAACCTGGGTGGAGATGGGCTTCCTATAGGCAGAGTGAGAGGGCCTGTTAAGTCAACCGCGCTCCCCCACTGGGTGTGTGTTTGTGTCTCTCTCTCTCTCCCAAGAGGCTAAGGCCAGAAATGAGTCAAGAGGCAGCAAAATGTCTGTTGCTGGGGCTGAGGCGGGAAAAAAAAAGCTGCTTCTGGCTGCCCCTATTAGACAGGGCAGGCTGGAGCCTTAGCTCTGGTCTGTGCTACAAACTTCTGTCAATATAACTACGTGGCTGACGGATGTGGAAAATCCACGCCCCGTGCGATGCGGTTACACCGACCAAACTCCTGGTGTAGACAGCGCTCCGGCGCTTCTCCCGCCGACCTCGCTTCTGCCTCTCAGGGAGGTGGAGAAACTAAACCAATGGGAGAGCTTCTCCCATCAGCATAGGTTGCATCTTCACCAAGCGCCGGAGCGGTGCCACTGCACCAGTGCTGTAGACAAGCCCTCAGCTAAGCAGCTCGGGTGCTTTAATCAGCCTCTTGCTAACCTACAAAGAAAGGCTTGGTTGTTTTTCCTAGTCGGCCGCTCCAGTGAGGTGTGGTGGGGACGGCTCCTTCGTATTACATAAATCATCCAGCCCCTTCCCAACAGAACCAGCCGCACGCTCTCTGAACTCACAGCACAAGTGTCAGGAGGCTGCGGGACTGAGCCGGGCCTGTTTTCCAGGACATGACACGCATGGCTTTCCCTCTGCGCCACTCTGGCATCTTGTTCTGTCCACCTCCTTCCAGAGGCTGGGACAGACGGGCCCGTCAGTGCTCTTCAGAGAGTCCCCAGCAAATGACTCAGTCCAAGCAATTCCTCTAATGACCAGCGTGAGACAGCTTACAACCCTCAGATGCACACATGTGACTCCTGGCTCTGTGGGGCTGGGGGCATGTCACTTACTGAGCTGGGGGGGGGGAGGCAGGTAGGATTGCCAGCCCCCAGGATTGTCCTGGAGTCTCCGGGAATTAAAGATTAATGAAATCTCCAGGAATTCATCCAACCAAAGTTGGCAGCCCTAGGGGCAGGCCTCACCGATCCACCAAGGACGTGAGTCTGTTACAGTCTCTTCTGCACGTTCTGACTCTGTAGTTCAAGCCATAGTGACTCATGCTCTCGAGGTCCCTGGTTCAGCCCCAGGTATTGGCTAATGGTGATTGTCACATAAATAAGAATTTGTCTGCAGTTCAGACGACTGTGGGCCTAAGAGACTTGTGATGCGCTTTGTTGGTCCACAGGAAGTCTGGCTCATGAGGGCAGAATTTGGCCCTGTGGTTTTTACCCCTCTAAAACTCTGGAGTGTCAGTGCTGCCTTTACTCTTTCGTTTAGTCTCTTGGGTGTTTCACTCTCGGCAGGGGCGGCTCTAGCGATTTTGCCGCCCCAAGCACGGCAGGCAGGCTGCCTTTGGCGGCTTACCTGCAGAGGGTCCACTGGTCCCACGGCTTCGGCGGACCTCCCGCAGGCGTGCTGGGGCCTGGAGCCGCCCCTGACTCTCGGCCAGGAGTTAGCGATGCTGTAGTAGCGTTTTCCCCTCCTCTTGCCTCATGAAAAGATTTGGCACTTGCACTTGGAAGCTGGAACCTGCTGCTGGCTCAGTGCCTCTGGATTTCTGCAAAGCCAGTAGTCAAGGCACAGAAGGAAAATATTGGTCCCTGCCTGGGGATAGCGCTGCTCTGAGGGCTCCAGACGCCATGTCACAGCTTCACCTGCTTCGTTAAAACAAAAGAGGATTTAATTGTTATTGATCTGGCAAACAAAATGCAGCATATTGACAGTCTCAAAAGAGCTTTGCTGAATGCCCGTTAATATCTTTGGAAGCTGAAAAACCTTGGCTAATGAGTCACTTGTGTCAGAAAAAACATACCTTTGGTTTCAGTCTTGTCCATAAATGTAAGATCGTTATGGGGACACACTGATAAATCCACCTACAGTGAGCGTCTAATTCTATAATAGAAAGTGTACTCAGTTTTGCTTCGTTCTGGATTTTCTAGTGACAGGAACAGGTATATGGAACATGCCCAAATTGTCATGAAACGAAGCAGTATGGACAGCCCCTACCATTCAAAAATCATGAGTCTCCTCCTCCCCCCCCCCGAGGTCACAGGATTGGCTTAAAAATCGTGCCCTTTTTAAAAACAATACTGTAACCAAGTTACTTTGCTGGCCAGGGTGTGTGGGTGGCACCTCCACAGGCAGCCCCGGAGCAGACATGCCAAACCCATGGAAAAAATGCAGAAATTGGGCTCGTTTTTGGCCTACTTGGCTTGTGAGTTGCTGGTTGGCTAGTTTTTGGCTTGTAGCTTGTTGCTTGGGTGGCTTGTAGCTTCTTTTTATTTTTTGTTCGGCTCCTGGCAAGCAGGGACAAGGGATGGAGAGAGCCAGGAGTGCACAGGGGGCTCACCACAGTCCCACACTGCACTGCGGGGGATCTAGTCACATAGAGCGTTGGGGTCCTTCAGGATTGGATTGGTTTGGCCTTGTTTTGAAATGGGATCAGCTTGATGTTTGGCTTATTGTGAAAGTCGGGGGGCTTATTTACCGCGTGAAAGTGGGCAGCTGTGCCCCTGAGGAGAAGGACTCCGGACTCAGGAAGGTCAGAGGGGTGGCACCCATCTTGCGCAGGGAAAGCGAAAGGGCTTGTAGTCAGCAGCGTCAGCAGCAGGAGGGGAGCTGCTTCCGTCCCACCGTACAGTAATAAAGACAAGTTCGGCTGATGCCGTTCCAGGACTCTGCCTGCTTCTGCTAACCCACCAGGAAGCAGAGCGTAAGGTCCCACCACGCTGGTGGCAGCAGGTGGGATCAGCACGTAGCAGGAGAAGGAGGGAAAATGGCCGATGACAACAATGAAGAGGGTGACATGCTGCCAAGAGAAGCTGCAGACCAGAATGCCCTGTTTTTACACCTGATTGGAGCTCCTGGGCAGGAGACTTGAATGCGCTGCAGAGTGGGACTCAGAGGTCTGGGGGAGAGAAGGTGGATTTTCTGGTGCTGCTGTTGAGAGGCCCAGTCCTGCAAGTTTGCACGTGGCTGCCCCCCTCTCTGAAAGAGGCATTGGAGCTGGAGCAATCGCAGACCAGTAACACCAGGCCAGGGAAATGCTCAGAGACTATGGGAATCGGCTCCAGTAGCTAGCAGCAAAAGCAGTACAGGGCAGTCAAGGATGAGACCACTTCATTGCTAATGCAGGCCAGGGGGGTGTCAACACTGCAGATCCTCGATGAGGCCGTCATGCCAGCAAGCAAACTGGAGCAGATCCATGAGCTGCTGCGGCACGAGGGAGCCACACCTCCGGGTCCGGGGCCGTGGTGCTCAGGGACAGAACAATGAGAGCAGAGGGTTCAAGGATACTGTTAAGAGTCTGCAGGAAGCAGTGGAGATACTGACCTGGAAGTAGGAGAACAGCTGCCTTTCCAGCTGAACGCCACAGCAATAACAGGTGCAGAGGTGGCGGCATGCAGGTTTTCAGTCAGGAGAAACAAGGCAACACCCTGGTCAGTGTTCAAGGAGCACTGGAGTGAGTTACTGAATGCCAGAGAAGACCAGTCCAGGCCTGCTGGAAATACGGAAAGTCAGGCTATGTTACATGGGAGTGTCCACCGACTAAAACGGATATTGGACAGAGTGGTGCAGGGGACAGAGCCACAAGCTGTCTACTGGCAAAGCCACCGAAGTGTCTATCTCTATAGAGAAAGTTAGGGAAGTGTCATGTGAGATCCGAACTGATTCTGGGGCATGAGTTTCAGTGTTAACTGAAAGGTGATGAAAAGAAGCTTCCAGGGAGACACCACAGAGATTAACTCCCTCCTCTTGGGGGTGGGAGTGGGGAGGGAAGGCAGGGTTGCAAATGGCCAAAGACTGCAAAGACTGAATGTAATGGGTAATTGGCAAATCACTGTAGAAGCTGACAACCTTAAATTGGTGGGGGATTTTATCGTGGACTCTGATTACGGGGCACTGGTTGGGACTGATTGTCTGATGCAGTCTGGAGTGAAGCTTAATGTGAACGATGAGGCCTGCACTATGATTGGAAAAGGCACTGCTGTAATTTGCGGGAAGGATGCCACTGGGGCATGTCAGGTAGATCTGCTAGAGGACGTTCTAATCCCCTCAAAGATAGAAGGGGTCATTCCAGGCCAGGTAATAGGTATAGCAAGTAATGACAGACCCAGCTGCATTATGGAGCCAGCTGGTGGGACACTGGCGAAGCATGATGTGCTGCAGAAAAGGGAGCTAGGCTGCTCTGGGCGGCTAATTTAGCAACAGAGACTCCGATTGCAAAGCCCGGCACTAAATCAGAGGGGTTTCTCTTTGTTCTAGAGAGGAGGGGAGAATAAATGAGAACGCTGAGAAACCAAGCTCTGCCCCACCTATCCGAATGGGCCCAGGCAGGTGCTGAGACAATCCCTGGCAGATTTTGACACAAAGGTTTATGGAAACGCAGATGCGACATCTCGCATTCCAGCTAGAATTGAGATGGATGCGGCTGTAGAGATGCCTTCATGCTGCCACGCGCCTACGTGATTCTCGAGAGGGATGACATAGGAGGTCAGGAGTTGATGGTGAAATCTGAGCAAGACAGAGAGATCCTGTTTTACAGCAAAACAGAGTGGGCCTGTTAACTGGCTAATTCCGCATGGTTCAAACAATAGACCAGAGAAACCCATTGTTGCCTTGTGTTCTTGCTGCAGATGTTGCAAGTACTACATATAACGAGGTGGGAGACAGCTTGGAGTTGAGAAGCTCCCAGCCAGGGATTAGCCAGGCTGTACTAGCTGCAATGGAGAGCAGCTGTAATCTGCATTGACTGGGCTGCCAGGAAGTTGATGGGTTCCACCACAGCAGAGCACGTCTGGCTATACCAAATGGCATTTCCTTCCAAAGGGAGGTAGTGGGACCCCGGGTTGGCATGAAGATTGTGTTTCCATAGGTTGCTCTGTTGATTAGAAGTGAAGATGTGTCTTTTTCACAAGGGGAAGCAGTGTCAGCCAGTAAGGGGACTGGCTGGGTGTCTGTGTGCAGCACATCCGCAGACAGCACCTAAAGGGTGGGGCTGCTCCAGGAGTTGACAATCCAGACTCAGGAATGAACCCTAACAGGAAGATCAGAGCGGGAGTGTTTCCTGCCTGGCAGAAAGTTAACGGGCTTGGAGTCAGCAGCATCAGCTGCCTGTGCACCTTCTTAGAGTATTCGATGCAAGTTCTGCACTTACTAAGCTTGTGCCTGTGTTGTCCTTCCAAGGACTCTGCCTGTAGGTGCTAACCCCCCAAGAAGGAGACCATGAGGCCACACAACAGTACATCTGGAATTGTTTTTATTTGGCTTCTGTATTTTGCACCTTTAGGGATTTTCCAGCATTTATCTATAATCACGAGGACCAGAAACTTACTTATTTAAAAAAAAACCCTGAAAGCTGCCGTTCTGAGCTATTCCTATGACTCCAGGAGCTGGGGCTTAAAGAAAAGCACTCAATGCTGTGAGAAACTTACGAGAATTGACAACACTGCCCAAAGGTAAAATCTGAGCTTGAGGAACTAATGCGAGGGGGAAATCACTTTCCTAAGAGCGGTAGAGGATCCAGTGGACACCAAGTAACCTAACAGGAAGTCACAACTGATTAGGGGGTATCTTTCATGTATGGGCAAACAAATGATTGCACAATACTGTCTGTGATCATTTTATTTTCCTTTGTCATGGACGTGACAGAAATCCAATATATATATGAAAAGAGACTCTAAATGGTGGCACGAGTATTTGATTGGGAAAGGAATCTATTCCTAGTTAATTTTACTGCATTGGCCTGTTGCCGTTCGATATCGACCTACACCAACAATACAAGTAGGAAATCGTTCTGACCACAGTGTTGTAAATAAGAAACACAGTCGAAGAGAAGCTTGTGTTTGTTTTCTGGAAATGTCCGATAAAGTGAACCATTGCAAACCAATTAATTATGTAACACGTTTCACAAAAAAAGATGAGAAATACACCGTAGAATTGCATTAAAAGACTAAAAGCAGCATGAAATCCATAAAGGATGAGGCTACAATCCACTTAGGAAACTATCAAGGAGCATTACAGACGGTTGTTATTTAATACAATAAAAGATGTGGGCTGCAAGCAAACTCTCTGATTCAGGTCACACCCAAATAAGATCAAAACCCCTCGTCATTGTGAGGCAGCACAATCACAAATTGGTTAACACATGTTTGTGCTATTTTACATTCATTGTACATCAAGGCTCCTTACGATGACATGATCAAATATGGCCCTTTATCCTTATCAGGTCTCCTCTTGGGGGTTAGTGTGGGGTAAGGGGCCAGGCCAATAAATATGGCCTCTGCAGCACCCCCTACAGAGATTCTGCTGCGGCTGCCTCTGTCTTTGCGTCATCACTAAGGGCAGGTCTACACTTAAAATGCTGCAACGGGGCGGCTGCGTTGCTGTAGCACTTCAGCGAAGATGCTGCTACACCGACGGGAGGGCTTCTTCTCTTGGCATAGTTAATCCACCTTGCCTGGAGGTGGTAGCTGTGTCAATAGAAGCCCTCCTGCCGACAAAGTGCTGTCTACACCAGGGGTTAGGTCAGTAGAACTGCATTGCTCAGGGATATGGATTTTTCACACCCCTGAGCAATGTAGTTATACCAAAGTAAGTTTATAGCGTGGACTGGCCAAAGTGGGGGGAAGGTTAGGGTTAGGGGGCTGAATCACATTCCTCTAAGATGGTTTGGTTTACACATGGATCTCTGGCACTTCAGGTCTGCGTTAGTAGAGATGGATCTGATTAGAACCGTGGATCTGATTTCCACCGCTTGAAACTTTTAATGTCAGAATTAAACGTAGACCCCCCCCACGAAAAGAACACGGATTATCTAGCCCTGCCCCGGACCCAGCTCCCTTTTACATGGGCAGCATGTGGCTGATGGGGTGAAATGGAACGTCAGAAGCTTGACAGACCAGAAGTCCAGAGATTTTCAGTGCTGGTAACTGAGCAGAGAGGGAGGATAGCCCAGTGGTGTGGGAGCTTCCCTGGGCGTTGGGAGACCCAGGTTTAATTCCTTGCTCTGCCACATATTTCTTGTGTAACGATACTTAGGGTATGTCTACGCTGCAAAAAAACCCACAACACAGCAGCAAGTGTCAGAGCCTGAGTCACCTGACTCGGGCTTGCAGTACAAAGAGCCCTGTAGGCTGTCCCAGTCGGCTGGAGCCTGGGGGCTGAGACCCACCCCCTTGTCTGGCTTTCAGAGCCCAGGCTCCAGCCCAGTGGGAGTTAGGTGCCTAAATGATGTTGAGGAGCTCAAACTCAACCCCCCTTTTCTTCCCCTCCCTCTCTTGCAAACAACAGGGAGCCGTTTAGGGGGCTGCTGTGTAGTTTCTGGAATGTTGCTGTAGCCATGCTAGTCCCAGGACATTCGAGAGACCAGGTGAGTAGTCAGTATGTTTTACGGGGCCAGCTTCTGTTAGTGAGAGAGCCGAGCGTTGGCAGTTGCACCGAGCTCTTCGGGTCTGGCTCCAAGGGTCACAGCTAAATGCAGGGTTTGAACCCGGACGGGTTAGCATGAGTAGTTAGCACCTATTTCAAGAGACCATACAAAGACAAACCCCCTATCGCCACATTTCCCAAAGCGATCGCTCTCCGTCTGACCCATCAGCCCCCATCCTCAAAGGAAACCTGCACGAGGCTGTCAAAAGACGAGCCTGGGAGCTTAAAGTCATAACTTTGCTAGACGCTAAAAATCATGGACTGAACAAGGACACTGTCTTATTACAACGATCTGTAACCCACTAACAACCCCTCCTCTGAGCTGCTTCCTTCTCTGCCCCTTTCCTCCTTATGACTGGAAAGGTATGAATCACTTCACCTCGAATGGTCCCTTGAAATGTGTGTTAACTACTTATGCTGAACAATCTCTTCCACCTTGTATTCAGCTAGGCCGGTGAGTGCCTTTCCCAGGCCTGGAGAGGAGCTCTGTGTAGCGCGAAAGCTTGTCTCTCCCAGCAACAGAAGTTAGCCCAATAAAAGAGATCACCTCTCCCACCTTGTCTCTGTATTTTATGAGTCATTCCCCTGCCCCCCAGAGTGAACAGAGGGAACATCGGATTCCTTGGTCATCTCCAACACCAGGCGATTAGTGTCGCATTGCTACCCTACCTCTCCGATGCTCGCTGATACTGGAGAATTCACCTACATGACTTGCAACTAGCGAGTGCACTGGGCAGCTTGTTGGCGTTAGCAGCATTCCACCGCCTTGCTGCTGCTCCCAAGTCAGGAGAGCTGCAGCGCCGGCAGGACTGAAAGTTTTACTCTGAGTGCTGTGGCGAGCTGGAGGTGATAAGGGGGATAATTCTGGATCAGCCGCTGGCCTCAAAATTCCTCTTGCAACGTTTACCGATGCTGGTATAAATTCAGAGCGTTTCCAGGGGCCCTTTCATTTTCTTGCCCTCAAGGATTTCGCTCTAGGCAAGGTAGAATTAAAACTGTGTGCTGCGGAGATGCGTATGAGATGCTGTCCATGCTGTACTGTAGCTAAATATTCCATAGCAATTATGTCAGCATTGAGCTCAGAGCAAAGGCTGACTTGCCCTCCTGTTCCTAAGTATCCAAAGACATGCAGTCCTGGCTTTTCTATCCATGCAGCCCCTGTGCTCAACACACCCATGCTGTGGGACCATCGACTCCTAACCACCCACAGCCTGTGCAGGTGCACGGGATAGTCACTTGGAATTTACTTTGTCTTATCAATGTAATTCGTGGGTGTTCTTAACAAATTCAGGCATCTTTGATTACTGAATTCAGGGTGGCAGGTGTTACGTATCGTATCACAGGGCCATCATGAAAGACTGACTATCCGTTTACGGCAGTGTTAATTTGAGTGGCTTCATTACCTTCACTGGAGTTACTCCAGATGAGCACCAGTGTAATTGACAGCAAAATTTGGCCCTCTGGTGTTCATGGTGGAGGTTTGGGGGCAAAACGACATCTGACTTGTGCTCGTGTGTGATTCCTACACTGCCGAGTTCCATTACAAAAGGAAGACTTACACGCAGTGCGGTGCCCATGTGTGTATTTCTAAATATGAAATGTCGGGGGGGGCTGACATAGACAAAGAACCATTGATTTGGAGCAACATGTCTCAAAAAGGGATCGGCAATAGGTGTCCTGTTGTGGTTGAGAGCTTCAGATTGTCATGACTGGCCCGTTTGCCAGAAAGAGGAAATTAATAGCGCCAGATGCTCCGTGAAGTACAGTAGGGACTTAGTTATTGCTATTTATTATACATGGAAGGTGGTCAGATGCTATGGGGATGGGCGGCAGTATAACTCTGGATGCTATGCTGCTGAAAGCTGTCCTGCGTAGACGCTCCTTGCTGGCAGGAGAGGGCTCTCCTGGTGGCAAAATAAAACCACCCCCTATGAGCAGTGGTAGCTTTGTCAAAGGCAGAGCGTCTCCTGCTAACAAAGCACTGTCCATACCGGCGCTTTTCATCGGTAAAACTTTTGTCGGTCAAGGGGGTGTTTTTTTCACCGACAAAAGTGCACTGTAGACATAGCCTAAGATAGACGGGCAGATAGATGTGTATGGGGATAGATGGATGGATGGAAGATGTGTATGGGGATAAATGAATGGATGGACGTGTATGGGAGTAGAGAGATGATACCTTCTCCTCCCTACCATACATTAGAGCATCACAAATTTAGTGATCACTATGGCCAGTGGCAATGAAGGATGTCCAGTAGTTCTGATCTCCCCAAGTCCATCCCACATCTTGTAAGTCGAGTACCCGGGGCAGTCCCACAGCAACGCTTTGCCTGTGGCAGTGAACAGCTAGCCACAAATGGCAGGGTTTTCCCAGGGCCTGGGAATAAGAGCTGACCTGGACTCTAGAGAGAATGTTGTCAATGGACTGAAATTTAAAAAGTGGAATAGATTTGTGTCCTTTCTCTGTGGTCTGTCATGCTTTAGCGTGGTGGACTTAGGCCACGTCTACATTACGGGAACTACACTCCTGTGCACTGTATCTGTGTCATCCTAACCTTTCAGTGTAGACCAAGCCAGAAACACTCCTCCAATTCAGGAGGAGTTATTTCTTCCCATTGTTTGCCAATCTTTCCTATCAATTTTTTTTTCTCACGGAGAAAGAACATGTTTTGTCATTAAATTTATTAATGTGCATAAAGAAACAAATGAAAAATACAAAAAGGTGAATGACTTACAGCTTGTGTGTGTTACCAAATACTGCACATTTCACAGGCTAACCCATACAATTAGGCAGTTGTGAAGGAGAAGAGAAGAGGAGGACTAGGGGACAGGAAGAGAAAGGGAAAAGGCGGAGAGGTCAGATGGAATGTATCACGAAATGGGTCTACATTTCCCCGAATTCATATCATTGCTCTGTACATCGATACGCTATTCTTTCTTTCACTGCTCACTCAGACAGCTCCAATGAGAGAGAATAAATAAATCACACTAGTAAAGGCACTGGGGACTGTTACATACTAGGGGAGGAACTCCCATGGGATTTTGGCAACAATTGCATTTCGTTTTGCTTTCATTTATCCTCTGATTGCAAGGGCCCCAAGGAATTCATTTCCCAGTTGTTATAGAACATTTTCTGTGTACAAGCGGTGATGCTAGAGGGTAGACATGAGAGGGCAGATCAGAGAGCTGAGAAATCACAGAAAGTGATCACAAGCAGGACTGGGGGTCTAAAAAGGAAAATTGGTGTCAGCTGAACAAGGCCATAGGAAATGTGCTTTTTATGGAATGCTCCATCCTCTCAGTTGAGGGTAAGGACCTAGCTAAGGGGACACACATCCTGGAGATGAATGCATGGCTGAGCAGGCGGTGTCAAGACGAGGGCTTTGGCTTTCTCACCCATGGATGCTGTTCTGGGAAGGGGGACTCTGGGAAGAGACGGGGTCCACCTGAACAAGAAGGGGAAGAGTATCTTTGTGCACCAACTCACCATCCTAGTGAGAAGGGCTTTAAACTAGGTTCAAAGGGGCGAGCAGGTGACAAAAGCCCACCAGGGGTTCAATATTGCGGGGGAACATGGGGAATTACAGTAGGGTCATAGGAGCAACCAGAGGGAAATCGAGGGGGAATCTGCTCAATAACTTAGATGTCTATACATTAATGCAAGGGAATAAACAGGATAGAGTGGAAGTCTTGGTACATAGGTTAAAGTATGATTTAATTAGTATTACAGAGACTTGGTAGGATAAATCTCATGACTGCAACATTGGTATAGAGGGGGATTGTTTGTTCAGGAAGGACAGACAGGGAAGAAAGGGGGTTGGTGTTGCCTTATACGTCAAGAATATATACCCCCAGACGGAGGGGAGAGGAGACCGGTGGAAAGTCCAGTATTTACAATATGTTCTTGGAATGTATTGGGGACAACTTTTTGTTTCAGAAAGTAGAGGAAGTAACAAGGGGGGCAGCCATTTTATACTTGATTCTGACCAACAGAGAGAAATTGGTTGTGAATCAGATGGGAGGGAGGCAATTTGGGTAAAAGAAAGGAGTAGGAGCAGCAGAATAAGGACAACAGACTTCAGAAAAAGCCAACTTTGAAAAACTCAGAGAATTGGTAGGTGAGGTCTCACAGGAACAAAATCTAAGAAAGAAAGTAGTTCAGGAGAGCTGGCAGTTTCTCAAGGAGACAATATGAAACACACAACTGCAAACTATTCTGATGGGAAGGAAAGATAGGAAGAACAGTAAGAGGCCCACGTGGCTGTATTAGGAGCCCGTTAATGACCTGAAAATCTAAAGTGGAAACAGGGCCAATTTGCAAAGGCGGAATACAAATAAATAGCACAAATATATAGGGACAAACTCAGAAAAGCTAAGATACAAAATGAGTTGCACCTAGCAAAAGACATGAAAGGCAATAAGAGGAGGTTCTTTAAATACATTAGGAGCAAGAGAAAGACAAAGTGAAGTGTGGTCCACTAGTAGTGGGGAAGGAGAGCTAATGAGTGATGACATCAAAAAAGCTGAGATGTTCAATGCTTCTTTTGCTTCAGTCTTCATTTAAAAAGGTTACAAGCTTTTACAGTACAATTAATATGAAGAAGGAGGGAGGAATGCAAGCCAAAATAGGAAAGAACAGATTAAAGATTATTTAGTTAAATTAGATGTGTTCAAGTCAGCAGGGCCTAATGAAATTCATCTTAGTATATTTAAGGAAGTAGCTGAAGTAATGTCAGAACCATTAGCAATTATATTCAAGAACTGACTGAGGATGGGAGAGGTCCCAGGGGACTGGAGAAGGGCAAACATTGCACCTATCTATAAAATGGCAAACCAAGAGGACCCGGGAATTATAGACGAGTCAGCCAATTTTTGATACCTGGAAAGATAAATTATTAAACAATGACTTTGTAAATCGATAGAGGATAGTGGGATTATAAGAAATAACCAGCCTGGATATGTCAAGAGCAAATCATGCAAAATCAATGTAATTTCCTTCTTTGACAGCATTACTGGCCTGGTGAATAGGGGGAAAGGAGACATGATATATCTTGATTTTAGTAAAGCTTCCACAGAGAGCCATATGCCATTCTCATAAGGAAACTAGAGAAATGTGATCTAGATAAAATTACTGTAAGGCGGGTGCACAATTGCTTCACAGACCGTTTTCAAAGTGTAGTTATCAATGGTTTGCTGTCAAACGGGGAGGGTGGATCTAGTGGAGATCCACAGGGGTCAGTCCTGGGTCTGAAACTATTCAATAGTTTCCTTAATGACTTGGTAACGGAATGTACTCCTGAGGGAATTCTGCACCAAAAAATAAAAATTCTGTGCACAATATTTAAAACTTCTGCACAAGTGTGCATATTTTATTTCTCAAAACACCATAATATAATCATGTCAGTTTCAATTATTTTGGTAATTTATTTCAAAATACCTGTCAGCAAGTATGTCTGTAACAAAACAGACAACAAAAAAGATTCCGGAAATGGTTTTCTTTGGCAAATAAATTCCTTAGTAGGCCTATAAATACAGAACCTTGAGTAATATTTCATTTAAACTGCAATACAGAAATATATTTCCCGCACCTTTCAGAAGCAGTGCAAAGGCTTGAGGGAGTCACGGGTAACGGAGGAGCTGGGGGAGAGGGAAGTAATTGCTCAGAAGGAGCCTGGGAGTGAATCTGGAAGGTTGTTGGGTGTTGATGGGAGAAGTATGGAAGAGGTTGGGGTTTTTTTTGTTGTCTTTTTTTGCAGGGGGAGGGATTCCTAGAGAGTTGAGGAGCATCCCCCATGCTGACCCTGGCTGACCCCTAGCCTCTCCCATTGAGTCAGGCACATCTGTCCCTGTCCCCATGTGTCTCTGCACCCCCACTCTCCATTCAGCCAGGCATATATGCACATGTCCCCATGTGGCCCTGCACCCCCATTCTCTCCCCCCCGTGCCCCTTCACCCTCACTCCCTATTCATCCAGGCAACAGTCCCCATCTGTCCCTGCACCCCCACTCCCCACTCAGCCACTCTCACTCCCCTCATCCCCATGTGGCCCTGCACTCCTCTCCCTCCTGTCCCCATGTGGCTCTGCACCCCCATTTCCCTTCAGCCCCTGGCTCAATGTTGTCACCCCACTAGCTCCTGGCTCCTGCTCCAGTCTGTCCCCCCTCACTAGCCCTTCTAAACCCCAGTCTATGTGACCCCTCAGCAGCTCTGTGTACCCTTCTCTGTCCACCACCACCTCCCATATCCTGTGCCTCCTCATCTGCCCCATGGGCAGGGTGCTGTGAGGAAGGCAGCCTCTGCCCCCTCCCTTTCTGCTGCTGGCTACTCCAACTCATGAGCCAGCTGCCCTCTCTTTTAGAGCCACATCAGCCCCTGGTGGGTGAAAGGTGTAATTGCAGACCCATCAGAATCAATTATTCTGCATGGCACACTAATTCTGCACTTGCGCAGTGGCGCAGGAGCGGGAATGGAGAGTATGCTTGTAAAATTTGTGGTTGACACCAAACTGGGAGTAGTTGTAAGCACTTTGGGGGACAGGATTAGAATTCAAAACAACCTTGACAAATTAGAGAATTGGTCTGAAATCAACAAGATGATATTCAATAAAACAAGTGCAAAGTACTTCACTTTAGGAAGGAAAAATCAAATTCAAAACTACAAAATGGGGAATAACTGCCTAGGGAGTAGTACAGTTGAAAAGGATCTTGGAGTTATAGTGGATCGCAAATTGAATATGAGTAATATTCTTAATCTATACTATAAGGGTAATTAAGTTCTGGAATAGGCTTCCAAGGGAGGTTGTGGAATCCCCATCACTGGAGATTTTTAATAACTAGTTGGACAAAAACATGTCAGGTGGAGGTTTACATGGTCCTGCCTCAGCACAAGGGGCTGGACTTGATGAACTCTCAAAGTTCCTTCCAGTCCTACATTTCTATGAGTCTATGATTCAGTTCCTGTAGAAGAGAAGAAGAGATGATGGAGATAGCCAGAGACTAGAGTCTAAGGAAAAATGAGGCTGATGTATAGGGGACTGCAAGAGAGAACGTAAAACAGATTCACACCGAGACCAGGTAGAGACAGATCTACATGATCAGTGACTTCATACTGAGAAGAATCGACAGGCCTGTCACCAAGTCTGGAGAACAGAGTGTGTGCTGTCTGCCAGGAGCAAGGGTACAAGATGTAGACCTGAGGCTGAAGAGGATCCTGATGGGAGCAGGGAAACATCCACTGATTGTTCTGCATGTTGGGCTGAATGACACTGCTAGATTCCCACTGGAATGGATCAAGCACTGTGCTCAGCTGGCTAAGACTCTTAAAGAAATGGAAGCTCACGTGATTTTTAGTGGAATATGTCCAGTCCCTAGAGAAGGAGGATGAAGGTGTGACAAAATAATGAAGATTAGCAGGTGGATCAAGGATTGGATGATTGAGGAAGGTTTTGGGACGATTTACTGTTGGGAGATTTACCATTTACATAAAGAAGACTCTTTTCAACTGATGGACTCCACTTGAGTACTTGAGATATTAATTTTCTGTCAAGGCTGGCGGCATGATTTATAAGCAGGGCTTTAAACTAGCAGATGAGCAGAGAAGGTTGGGAAAGACTGGTGAAATCTCCATGGCTGGTTTCAATAAACAGGAACAGGAACATCAGCGAAGTGGAGCTGTAGTCAGAGTTAATGGAACACCACAAGCTAGAAAACTGGGGGTGGTCTGAGGGAAATAACTGAAATGCTTGTACATGCCTGCAAGGAGTCTAGGCAATACAATGGAGCAGCTGGAACTACTGCTGCAGGAGATCAAACCAGTTTCTACAGGGATTACACAATCGTGGCGGAATACACTGAGTGGAAGACAGGGATTGAAGGGCATGTGCTCTTTAGGAGAGAGAGGAATGAAGGTAAAGGAGGTGAGGTAGGGCTGTACATCAACGAAGCAGTAAATGGTAAAGAAATACAGGGTGATAATTATAACCGTAAATGCCCCTTTTTGCCATCTGGCAAAAGGCACATCCAACGTGCCGTTGTCGGAATATTTAGCTAAACAGCATCTAGTCAGGTAGGGCGTAAAAACCGGTAACACGCTGGTCATGAATATCCTTGTGAGGTGTACGTACGGGTTCTGCAGAAAGAGGGAGTTACGTATGTGTGCTGAGAATATGTTATAAGTTATAAACAATCCTGGCCTAGACAAACGAATGTGGATTTATGTGTCTGTGCAGCTTGAATAAAGACCCAAAGGATGATGAAAGTACATCTATATCTAAAGTAAACACCGTGAGTAAGGCCATCGAGAAAGCAAATTGACCAGAGGATGAGAAGATAGCATGGTGTCTGCACCCTAGTGCAGGAGAAGAACTCTGTGTGGGGTATACCCATCAAAGGAATACATTTCAAAGGTTTAGTTGCAGAGAATCCCTTAGTTATCTGTCACATAGAGGAGAAAGGGGTCTACACCCTCTAATTTTGTGAATGGTGGATCGTCCTGCCTCAGGGGCTGGAGATGCTGCTAGGTTGATGTAAGTGAGAAAGCTGCTTAGGTATCTTGCTAAAGTTGAGTTTTAGTCACCTGAAAACAGGTTATTTTTTTATTTGTTTGTAACCAGACCTGCCTCTTTTCCTCTTGCTTAGCATCACTTAAATGTATGTTCTTTATTAACAAACTTATTCTCAGGCTAAGTCTACATTTAAAACACCGCAGCAGTGCCACCATAACACTTCAGTGAGACACTAACTACAGCGACAGGAGCTGTTCTCCCATTACTGTAGTACAGTGACCATCAACCTTTCCAGACTTCTGCAGCCCTTTCAGGAGTCTGATTTGTCTTGCATACCCCAAGTATCACCTCACTTAAAAACTACTTGCTTACCAAATCTAGAGGAATTGGTGTACCCCCTGGAAGACCTCTGCAAACCCCCAGGGGTACGGGTACCCCTGGTTGAGAACCACTGCTGTAGTAGATCCACTTCCCCAAGAGTTGGTAGCCAGGTTGATGGGAAAAAAAAATCTGCTGACTTATCGCTGTCTACATGGGATCTAAAGTCAGATTAACTGTGCTGCTCAGGGGGTGTAGATTTTTCACAGAATCTGTTTGGATCAGAATTGCTTTGGGGAAGGAATGTAAAAAAGGCTATGTTGGAATAGCATTAGGGGTCAGCTATAGACTGCTAAGGTAAAACTCGGATATGGATAGTGATCTATTTAATATTATTAGAGAGAGCATTACTTTGGGGAATTTTGTCATAATGGGGCATGATCTTCTTGGATATAGAATGGAGAATAAATGTAGTGGGGCCTAGTTATGCTTGGATGTGATAGATGCAATTCTAAACTCAATTTTAGTAAGTAGTGAGGACATCATAAAGGAACAGGTTGTAGGAAATAATCTCGGATTAAGTGATCATGAGTAGCTTCAGTTTAAATGAAATGGAAGCCCAGTCAAAGCCAAGTTGTCAACTATGGAAACTTTTTTATTTCAAAACAGCACATTTTGGGAAATTAAGGGAATTAGTTAAAGAAGTCAGCTGGACTGAAGAGCGCTAGGATTTATATGTGGAAGAGGCTTGGAATTTCTTCAAATCACCTATACAGAAAGTATCAAAAATTTTCATCTCATGAAAGGAGAAAAAATTTTCGGGAAATGCTCCAATCCCAGCTGGATGAATAACCACCTCAAAAAGGTTATTAGGAGTGAGCAGGAAGCCTTTAGGGAATGGAAAAAGTGGTTGACCAGCAAACAAAGCTACATCGTGCAGGTTAGAAAGTGTAGGAATAAAGTGAGAATTGCTAAAAGTTAAGCAGTATTAGCTCTTGTCGAGGAAATTAAAATAAATAAGAAAATTTGTAGTTATATACATCAAAAGAGAATAAAGAAGGATGAGGTTGGGCCATTATGCAGTGTGGATGGGAAGGAGATTAACGATAATCTAGGTATGGCCCAAAAACTTAATGAATCTTTGACTCAGTTTTCAGTAAGGATGATAACTCAGAATGTGTGTGTGAACGGCAGAACAGCTGATTGCAATGAATGTTTAGAAATGGAAATTATCACATCTGAAATGTAAGAAAAATGTAAAGAACTTAATGCACTCAAGTCAGGGGGACTACATAATTTCCGTAGCAGAATACTGAAAGTGCTGCTAGTTCAGTAGCAAAGATTTTTTAATAAATCTATCTATTTGGGGCTACTACCATCTGACTGGAGAGTAGCAAATGCCATACCTAAATTTAAGAAAGGGTAAAAAGGTGAGCTGGGCAATTAAAGACCCGTTAGTCTGACCTCAATAGTATGCAAGGTTTTAGAGCTAATTGTGAAGGAACGCATAATTAAATTCATAGTGGTAAATGACAAAGGCGATGTAATGCAACATGGGTTGACCAAAGGTAGATCGTGCCAGAATAACCTGATTTCTTTCTTTGAGATTTTTTTAGATAAGGGAAGTGCAGTAGGTCGAATATACTTGGACTTCAGTGAAGCATTTGACATGGTACCACCTGGGAAATTATTAGTTAAATTAGGGAAGATGGGGATCAATAGAAACATAGTGAGGTGAATAAGGAATTGGCCAAAGGGGAGATGACAACAGGTCGTTCTGAAAGGTGAATTATCAGTCTGGGGAGAGGTTACTAGTGAAGTTCCTCAAAGATTGGTCTGGGGACCAATCTTATTCAATCTTTTTATTAATGACCTTGGCACAAAAAGTTGGATTGTGCTAATGAAATTTGCCAATGAAACTAAATTGGGAGGCATCATCCATACAGAGGAGGATCAGAATATTATTCAGGAAGATCTGGAGGACCCTGAAGACTAGAGTGACAGAAATGGAGTGAAAGTCAATAGTACAAGGGGTGGGTCACTTGATGATTATCTGTTCTGTTCATTCCCTCTGAAGCACCTGATATTGGCCATTGTTGGAAGACAAGATACTGGGCTAGACGGACCTTTGGTCTGACCTAGTCTGGCCATTCTTATGTTCTTATGTGAAAGTACAATGTCAGGCACTTAAGGTCTAATAATAAGAATTTCTGCTACAAGCTGAGGGCTTATCAGTTGAACGTGACAGATGAGGAACAGAGACCTAGGTGTGTGGGTCAATCACGGAATGACTATGGTCCATCAATGTGATGCAGCTGTGGCAAGTGCAGAGTCAGAGAAGAATTAATGCCATTGTACAAGGCACTGGAAGACCTCCCTTGGAACTCGGTATACAATTCTGGTCACCCATGTTCAGGAAAGATTCATTTAAACTGGAACAGCTGTGGGGAAGAGCTACTGGGATGACCAGGGGCATGGAGGGTCTGGCTTATCAGAAGAGACTGCAGGCACTTGGCTTGTTTAGTCTCACAAACAGAAAGCCGAGAGAGGATCCGATTGCTCTCTACCCCAGTGGCTCTCAAACTTTTGCACTGGTGACCCCTTTCACATAGCAAGCCTCTGAGTGCGACCCCCCCATAAATTAGTAACAATTTTTATATATTTAACACCATTATAAATGCTGGAGGCAAAGCAGGGTTTGGGGTGGAAGCTGACAGCTCACCACCCCCCATGTAATAACCTCATCCCGACCCCCAGTTTGAGAACCCCTGCTCTATACATACGTTGTGGGGTAAATTCCGGCGCGGCTGAAGTATACTTAAGCTAAAGGATACTGTTGGCACCAGTGGTGCTGGGACACTTTTTACCGTGGGCGTGTTGAAAGCCAGTGGTCCCCAGTTACCTCATGCCCCCCTTAGCCCTATCGCCCCCCCCCGAACTGGGACCAAGCGCGGGGCTGTGGCTCCGGGATGCAGACAGGAGTAAGGGGGGCCCGGCTGGGACCATAGCTGGGCCCTGGAGCTTGGGGCTAGTGGAAGCTGGGACCTTGTGTGCAGGGCTGGGAGCAGAGCCCCCGGACTGGCAGCCGGAGCCAGGAGCAGAGCTGGGTGGCACTCCCTCCCCACCTCCCCACCGCCCCCAGGGGCTGACCCGGGCCTCAGCCGTGCCCCCTAGGGGGGCACGTCGCACAGATTGGGGGGATGACCGCTGTTATAAAGCCTGCATATGCTTCTGACGGCACCAGCACTGGCCAACTTCTCCCAGTGAAACCTCCCCTAGTTCCCGCACCTCTGGATGGCACAAGAGCAGATGGATATAAACTGGCCAGGAATAAACTGAGCTGGCAAATCAGAAGGTTTCTAGCCATCAGAGGTTCTGGAACAGCCTCCCAGTAGGAGTTGTGGGGCAGAGAACGTAATTAGTGTGAAAAGAGCTGAAAAAACGTCTGTGTGTGTTTGTACAGTGGGGTGGCTTGTGGTGGTGGGGGGCAGGGCGCAGTAGCCCTGAGGCTCACTTCTGATTGAAATCCTGTGCTCCTAAAACTCATGCTGCAGGGTTTCAGCTGGCCACTGGCAAGAGTCAGGAAAGGATATTTCCACCCCATCCCCAATGTATTATACGAGGGGGTTTTTTAATCTCCTTCCTCTGAAGCATCAGAGATGGCCACGGCTAGAGATGGTCAGTGCTCTGGGGTGGCATAGAGGATTCTCTCGTGCTGGTGCTTGGCTGGCTGGTTCTCGCTCACATGCTCAGCATGTAACTGATTGCTGTACCTGAGGTTGGGAAGGGATTTTTCCCCAGGTCAGATTAGCAGTGACCGGGTGGATGGGGGAGGGTTTCACCTTCCTCTGCAGTATATGGGTGCAGGTCCCTTGCCAGGATTGTCTGGGTATATCTCATTTAATCATTTTCCTGCCATTGCAGGAACCTTGGGTACTGGTGCACCTTGGCCCCTCCTATTCTCTGCCTGTGACAGCACATAATGATCTAGTCTCCCGTGGGTCTCATCTGAAGTGGTCTCATGCCCACTCTTGGGGTGAGTGTGCAGGTGCCGAGTGGCATAGTGGTCTGTGCTATCCAGCTCAGGCTAGGTGATGTGGTGGTCCCTGTGACTCTCTGATGTCATCAGACTGCATCCCCCCTTGTAAGCTTGTCCCAACACCGCAGTACCCATAGCACAATGCTGCAATGCGACATGACGACTGCAGTGCAGGTTTGTCCCACTGGGCGTACACCAGATCAGAAGTGCTACTAGGAGTAGTGGGGAGCCCGCTGGGGTTTTGTGATGAGTGTCCTCTGAATACGCGGCGGCACACAGAACTTACAGAGGAGGCGGAATATGACCAGGGGCTTGTTCTGGTTTTTAACTGGACTATGCTCCTGTAGAATCGAAGCTGGTGAATGTCCACTGCTCAATTTCCCAGCACCTTTGCAAATCCAATTCCATTGCAGAGGTGTCACAAGCAGTTGCCTCCTGTTTATTTTACTGGATGGCCGAGGGACAGCTTTTTTGCACAGACTAAAATTGTACATATCTCACAAGGACTGGCTCTGAATTTCATTTGACTCTCAGTTAAAATAAATAATTAAAAAGGCAAGGTGCATCCGGTACATCCACCTCTTTTCTCAGTGCCTCTCGACCTAAAGCATTTTGCATGCTACTCGGCAAACTTCCTATCGTCAGTGGCAGATGAAAAGTGTCCCCCGCGGGGGCAGAAGGCAAACGGCGTTTAAACAAGGCATAACAAAAATACACAACAGCTTAGGATGTGGAAGGAGCAGTATTGAGTTCGGCTGGGAATTGCAAGAGGGATTTAGGCCAGGAGAATGTCTGAGCACCTTCGAATTTAACCAGGACACGTGGGCTAATACCCACTATTACTACAAAACCTGCCATGGGACCTTAACTAGCACAGA
This sequence comes from Mauremys mutica, assembly GCF_020497125.1. NCBI lineage: Eukaryota > Metazoa > Chordata > Testudines > Geoemydidae > Mauremys > Mauremys mutica. Next base: position 11,338,810 of record NC_059096.1, read on the forward strand.
CAGTCAGAACAGGGTTTATGTCTCATCCAGAAGATTTAGCTTCAGCAGCAACAACTCCCACGACTATGATCTAGTCTGATCTGTTTACTAATAACTGTTAGTCTTAAAGTGGCACCTGCTCAGTTGGGTGCCGTGTGTCTAAATGGCTCCTTGTCTCTTGCTCTAGCTACCCAACATACTCTTGTTGATGTCTTTACTCTTCCTCTGAGGCTCTGATCTACCTCGCTTCTCCATGGCTATTAAAATGCTAGTCACACATTACACTTAGAAAGGTTTAGAAGGGGCTAATTGATTATCAACCAGTGCCTGGATAAAGAGTTAACTCAGCTGTCCAACAGGTGGCTTCAAACCATGGTGGAGCCCCATCTAGGACATATACTCCTTAGGTATGTAGCATAATTGTAAATGATAGGAATCACTGAGTAGCCCCTTCAAAGCTGTTTATGAATATGCTCTCAATAGACAGTGGGATGAAACACCACTAGGGGTTGGCACCAGCATTTTAGTCTCTGTTTGCGCAGCGCCTAGCACAATGGGGTCCTGGTCTATGACGGGGGCTCCTTGATGCTATTGCAGCATAGGAAATAAAGAGGCCCACCTAACGCACTCAACCCATAGGGTACGATGACGGTGCGCTAAACGACCTGCGGCGCAGCCACCGCTGGCCCGGGTCAGCTGACCCAGGCTCGCGGGGCTCAGCCTGCAGGATTAGAAGGATGCAGTGTAGATGTTCAGGCTCGGGCTGGAGGGTCTCCGAGCCCAGGCTGCAGCCCGAGCCTGAATATTTCCATTGCAGTTTGTAACCCCCCAGCCCAAGCCCTGCAAGCCTGACTCAGCTGACCCCAGGCTCTGAGACTCGGTGCCGTGGGGGTTTTATTACAATGTAGACATAACCCATAGTTACGGTCAGCTTACGGCACCCGAGGTAGAGCTTAGAAATAAAGCAACGTTTGCTTTTGCTGGTGGGTGCTCCTCTGCCCTTCCCCCCTGCAAGCGGGGGGGGGGAGGCTCGGGGGGAAACGCCAAGCGGTGGCAGGGCATTGGGGTGGAGCAGCAGACGGGGCCTCGGGGGGAGGAGGCCAAGCAGGGGCGGGGCTCAGGGCGGGACATGGGGCAGGGCCACGGTTCGGAAGCTGGGGCCCACAAAAGATGAATCTGGCCCTGCGGGTGCTGAGCACCTCTATTTTTTTCCAGTGGGTGCTTGAACCCCGGAGCACCTACAGAGTCAGCATGGGTGGCTGCTAGTAAGGTAAAAAGAACAGGAGTCCCTGTGGCACCTTAGAGACTAACACGTTTATTTCAGCATAAGCGTCCGTGGGCCACAGCCCACTTCATCGGATGCATAGAATGGAACACACAGACAGGAGATATTTATACACACACAACATGGAAAGGTGGAAGTACCCGTACCAACTATAAGAGGCTAATTAATTAAGAGAAGCTGTTATCAGCAGGGGAGAAAAACTTTTGAAGTGCTAATCAGGATGGCCCATTTTGGACAGTTGACACGAAGGCGTGAGGCTACTTTAACATGGGGAAATAGATTCAATTAGTGAAATGACCGGACTCCTGTTCTTTTTGCTGATGCAGACTAACAGGGCTGCTACTCTGGAACCTGCTAGTAAGGTGTTCTCTGTGAATGGCCCCTTGACTGGGGAATGGGGCTGCCCCATCCCCTAGCTCTGAAACAGACCAGGGGTTGGTGTTTTCACCTTCATTGGCTGCTGCACATCTTGCCTTTCTCTCGGAGCTGTAGGGGAGGAGGCACTTTGGGTATTTATCCCCAGGTGAATATGATCACAGTTGCTGGCACTTATTGTTGCCTTTCTTATTTGTTACCATGTTTTATGGATCAGATGGATTCTAAGTTCTGTAAATACCTGCAGCTTAGGATAGGCACAAAATCGAAATGGAAATAAAAGACTGCCAGGAATGGACATAAAACCCACATTCTTCAGGCACTAAGCGAGAACCATCATGCCTCCGTTGCTCACGATGCTGGGAGAATGACTGGCTATAATATGCATGGTCAGAACCTAGCGCAGCTGCGCCATCGCATCATAAATATTTGACAAAATATCTGTGGAGAGTTCCCAGCACAGGGGCAGGGAAGTATTGATATCTTATGTTTCCAATAGCTTAGTTTAGCCAGTGATCTGTGCCACACAGAAACCCTCCATTGAAAGTCAAAAGTTGCCCGCTATTTCCCACTTCGCTGAATGTAACAGGGCCTTCTGTGAATAAATCTCTTGTGTAGCACTCTCCTTGCTAAGTAGAAGTCCTTCCTGCTTATGCTATGAAATTCCCCCATCAAAGGACTTCTGAAGAGCTGCATCAGGCTTACAAAAGGAGTACACTCGGTTTTGTTTTAACAAACGCTAAGGGGTTGAATTACCAGGTAAGTGAAAGCAATGGAAAAAAAGGGACAAGAGTTTGCTTCAGAGTGCGCAGAGCATAAAAGTCCTACTAGATAACTCACGTTTTCAAAGCGCCGGCGGGCTTGTGAATAAACAGCACCGGGGAGTGGTACACACTGGAGGGAGACGTACACATTGTTTTGTGCTGGAAGACAGCTTCACCCAGCCAAGACTCTGGCTAAACTCTGCAGGATTCTCCTTGACATTTGGGAGACTTGGAAGATGGCCCCCAAAGGGAAGCGCAAAAATGTTCTCTGTTTCATCGCCTCTTGAACCTTTTCCTAATGAGCGCCAGAATTCATTCAATTAGCCACGTTTCCCGGGGAGAAAAGGTCAGCTTTATTTCCCTCTTCCGTGAACAGGCTGAAGACCAGAGCATCCGGAAAATGAGACCCCCCGTCAAAAATAATTACGTGTGACTGAGCAGACCTTGGCAAAGAGAGGCAGCTCAAAGGTTAGGCATGTTCTTGTGTCCAGACTGTCCAGAAATGGCATGTGATTAGTGTATTCCAACATGTGGGGAATAACTCCCGTGGGGCTCCAGGCTTTGCCCTTTTCGTGGAGTTGATAAGTGCAGCTGTTGAAAAAGCTGTTTCTCCTCCCCCCCCCACACCCCGGTGTAACAGGTGCTGCTGATTTCCATGAGTTTCCCCACTCCCCAGGTCTGTGCTAGCTGTCTAACCCTGGTAGCAGAGCTGGGGAAATCCTAAGTGCCTTTGTTTTGGGCAATTACGATAGTGTGTTTTTATCAAGGAAATCCCAGGCTGATACTGCCTCCCTGTGGAGTCTCAAGCAGGTCACATGACTTCTGTGTCTCAGTTTCCCCTCTGTCAAAGGCAGATATTGATACATACTAAACTAGCCCACAGAGGATTGGTGCTAGTAAATCATGGGAGGAAAAGTGCTACGCAAGTGGTAATTATCAGGATTTCTTTGTATTATGCACTTTGGGGCTGGGGCTGTCTTTGTACAGCACCTACAGGAGGCCTGGAACACGCCTGGAGCTCCTGGGCACCATTATAATACACTGAATAGCAGTGAAAATGTACAGCGCCTGGCACAGCATGTTCCTGGTCTGCGACTGAGGCTCCCAGGTGCTACTGCAATCCAAATAACAGTGATCTGCCAATTATGTGCGTTCAGGTCAACTCCATGCTCTGGGTATCCCTAAACTGACTCTGACTGCCAGAAACTGGGACTGGATGACAGAGGATGGATCACTCGATAAATGGCTTTGTTCAGTCTCTCTGAAGCACTTGGCATGGCATGGGCCACTGTCAGAAGACAGGATACTGGGCTAGATGGACCGTGGGTCTGTCCCAGCCTGGCCGTTCTTATCTTCTTATTGCTGTGTAGAAGGGACAGTTGTGAGTTGTTGCCGGGGCAGGGGGTGTCAGTATGTAACAGGTACTCAACCTGTATGTCTCTCAGCCTTGCTTTCTGTCCAGTCTCCTGAGTAGTCCTTAGAGGAGTGGTTAGTGTACGGTGATGGCAGTGGTTGGCATTTTTATAGCATGGTTCATTTCTTGATTTCAAAGCTCTTTTCAGAGGCAGGTAAGTTCCATTCCCGTTCTACAGTGAGGGAAACTGAGGCATGGCGAGATTTTTTTTTTTAACTGGCCACATTTTCAAAAGCTCTCAGAGCTTGATTTTCAGTTGCCCAGCACTCACAGCTGGGGCTCGGTTTTCGGAAGAGCTCAGTATCTGACCAGCACAGCTCTCATGAAAATCTTAGATGCATAGAGATACAGGGCTGGTTAAGAAGTTGTCTAATCCATTCCCCCCCCTGCCCCCCACACACACTGAGGCAGGAGTAAGCCTTGTCCTAACTGTCGACAATGCAGTGCCCATTATCCGTGCCTGAGCTGTGCAGCCTCTGAAACCCCCCTCTGGTCACCGGAGCCTCTGCTAGGGGCACTAGAGACGCCTGGTCTTTATGCACCATGAGTGCTGGCTCGGGAACACAGCTGTGCGGGCACAGAGAAACAGCCTTTAAATTCCTGCCCGCACTCTACCCACTATTACTGGGGATAAACTTTTGCTCATCTCCTTCTCTTTTGGACTGCAGGTAGGATTGATTCTGGCTCAGACCAGGGCTTCTCTTCAGCGTCGCAAAACACTAAGTGCCTTTGTTTTGGACAATTACGATAGTGTTTTTTTATCAAGGAAATCCCAGACAGATACTGCCTCCCTCTATCAAAGGCAGATATTGATGCATACTAAACTACCTCACAGAGCTAGTAAATCATGGGAGGAAAAGTGATATGCAAGCAGTAATTATATATTGCTATGTTCCAGCATCCAGACCATCTGCTCGTAAAAGCTCCTTCCCTTAAGGAATCCATGAGTTTCAGCCCAATGAATGTTCAACTCTCATGGAGTATAGGACCCTGCTCAGACCATGTACCGTGGTCATGTGTCCATGTCAGACAATCTGCAAAGGATTACAGAATCTGGGGTCTTCACCGAGAAAGCTTGGACTGTCTGTTCCATCTGCCGTGTCCAGCTGGCTGCAGGGTAGTTGTGGGTATGTCGGTCCCAGGATGTGAGAGACAATGTGGGCGAGATAATAGCTTTTATTGGCCTCTACTGGGGCTCCACTCACCACATTGGCACCTCCTGCTGGCCGTCTTGGGGATTAGAGCCGCAGGTTGGTACGCCCTCTCCCAATGGTGCGTTGCCCTCTCTCATTTCTGCTCCTGGACCCATGTCATCCCAAGGACTGTGGTGTCCTCTTCATGACAGAGTCCTCCGGCTGTATCACGATCTATGCTCCCCCCTTCCAGGGGCGAGTGCTGCTCTCCAATTGTCCGGCCACTTCCCTGTGGCCCCAGCACCCTTTTTGTCCTTTGCCTCAGCCTGCAATTCCCAGCAGCCAGTCCAGAGCTCCCTTTAGCTCTCCCAGTCCCAGATAGCAGCACTCCTCTGTCCAGGGTGCTAGTTTATTTCTGCCTGCCAGGAACCCTATTCTCCCTCCTTAAGATCCAAAGAGTAATTGTCCCTGCTCTGCCCTGCAGCTCTTCTTATATGGGCCTGCCAGGCCCTGATTGGCTGCTCCTCTCAGCCCTTCTCTGATTGGCTGCCTTCTGCACAGCCTTCCTAAGGCTTTATTAACCCCTTAGAAGCCAGTGTGGGGCCAGCACCCCATCACACGACCAACTTCTGTTGGTGAGAGAGACAAACTTTCAAGTCACACAGAGCTCTTCTTCGGGTTGGCCTCAGTGCTGGCAGAACAGGAGACGGCTCCTATGTGGGAAGCCAGTTGCCGAACATCATTGTGCTTGCGTCACCTTGGACCCAGACAGTTTGCATGAGGACGATTTTAATATTCCATTATTTCATATTCGCCAAAAACAAATAAAAAATTGAAGAAATAATTTGGCTGAAAAACAGTTATCCACAGAAAATTTTGATGATAGCTAACAAAACAAACAAACAAACAAAAAGAGTGTTTTTGTCCAAATTTTCCATGAGAAAAAAACTGTTCTGCCTGGAGGGTGGACTGGTTACTCCTCCAGCTCAGTCCTGACAGCCGCTGTTGGCATGTGTTAATGGAGAGGGTGGGGTTTATTCTCTCAAGCTTCTCGGGCATCATACAACCTGCATGATGCTCACACCCATGGCAGCCCCACCATGCGTTCCTAAAGCCCTGGCTCCAGCTGCTGTGCTTTCCGGCAACAGGCAGCCAGCCTCCCGGCCTTCCCTTTCGCTCATCCCTCTGGATCCCAGCCAGGAAGTGGCAGCCGTTGCAGCAAAAGGTCAGAGGCTCCCTGAGCCCCAGTCAGCTGCACCTCTCTGCCTCCATCATGGACCAACAAATGTTCCCGTGCGCACTAGAAACCTCAGCAGCTCCTCCCACCCCCCATCACCAGCAAACAAACACCCCATGTATGCCAGCAACCCTCGGCCAGTGGTTCCCTACCTTTCCAGAGAGCTGTGACTATTACATCCCCGGAGTGCATAAGTGACACCGACATAAGCTGTAGTATGCACAGTGCTGTGTCGACAGGAGAGCATAGAACCGAGAGCCGAGCAGTTCAGATAGTCACAGCCCAGGCCAGCTCTCTGCAGAAAAACCCTTGGGGGATGCATCCGACGAAGTGGGTATTCACCCACGAAAGCTCATGCTCCAATATGTCTGTTAGTCTATAAGGTGCCACAGGACTCTTTGCTGCTTGGGGGATGAAATCTCCATAGGGACCTCCTCAGGCAGCCCCCGCCCTCCTACATTATCTCAGCGGGAAGGGTGGGATTTGCCTTCCTTTCTTCCACCCTCATGGGAAAAAAACCCAGGGCCCACTCCCAAGCCTGCTCCAGCCCCAGAACTGGGGCGGCTTCCTGGGAAGGCAGGGCTTCGCGTGTGGGAGCTCCATGCCTGGCCCAGCTCCCTGGAATGTGGTTCTGCAAGGATGCATTGAGGTCTCCCATAGCTTCTGCTGTGCTGTCGTATGATAGATTAACAGACAGCAGCTGTCCTCACTCCCAAGTTTGGGGTCCTTTCCTCTGATGCATGTGAGGAGTACGGAGTAATGTAACAGTGAGCTGCAATAGAGGACGAATGTTGATCTCCTTTTGTTAGTTTCTTTATGGTGTACTTGTAACAGTCTGAATGGTTCCCAGCTCCCAGTGTTGTTTTTGGTCTTGGTTTTTTAAACTGGAAAATGTCAGGAGTTGGATCTGGTCCCCGGAAAGGCTCAGTTTTTGGATTTTGAACTTTCTCAGCTGGAGGAATGAGTGTAGGGACATGTGAGCAAAATCTAACGGAAAGACAAAGAGGTGTAAGAAAATCCAAATAAAAATCCCTCCTCTTCTCAATTACTCAGGTGTCACTTGCATAGCATCTGTACTGTCACAGTCCTGCCAGTTCTCCGGTCATCCACAGCGTCACCCAGGAAACATAACCGAAACCTGAATTTCCCAAATAACAACCCAATGGGAAAAGAGCCAGTGTTATACACATAAAGGAGCAAAAAAAGGATGAAACCTAGTGTGCTTTCCTGTTCTGCAAGTCGCCGTTAGTCGAGGAGACATGTGCAGCAGCAGTCAAAAAAGCAAACAGGATATTAGGAATCATTTAAAAAGGGATAGAGAATATGACAGAGAATATCTTATAGCCCTTATATAAATCCATGGTACGCCCACATCTTGAATCCTGCATACAGATGTGGTCTCCTCATCTCAAAAAAGATATACTGGCACTAGAAAAGGTTCAGAGAAAGCAACTAAAATGATTAGGGGTTTGGAATGGGTCCCATATGAGGAGAGATTAAAGAGGCTAGGACTCTTCAGCTTGGAAAAGAGGAGACTAAGGGGAGATATAAAATCATGAGTGATGTGGAGAAAGTGGATAAGGAAAAGTTGTACCCACAATACAAGAACTAGGAGCCACCAAATGAAATTAATAGGCAGCAGGTTTAAAACAAATAAAAGGAAGTTCTTCACACAGTGCACAGTCAACCTGTGGAACTCCTTGCCTGAGGAGGTTGTGAAGGCTAGGACTATAACAGCATTTAAAAGAGAACTGGATAAATTCATGGAGGTTAAGTCCGTTAATGGCTATTAGCCAGGATGGGTAAGGAATGGTGTCCCTAGCCTCTGTTTGTCAGAGGGTGGAGATGGATGGCAGGAGAGAGATCACTTGATCATTGCCTGCTGGGTTCACTCCCTCTGGGGCACCTGGCATTGGCCACTGTCAGCAGACAGGATACTGGGCTAGATGGACCTTTGGTCTGACCCAGTACGGCCTTTCTTATGTTCTTATGTCCTCATGCAGTACTGCTGGCCAGGGGAATGCAGGTGGAATCATTTGCCTGTTACCCCACTGCTTTGAGACTAACAAAGGGATCAGCTTTTTGTGGGGGGTGGTATCTTTGTGGGATCAGTGGCTTGCCACTAAGCCGGGGATCAGTGGACCTGAATCCGTTCCAGCTGCCTTCGTCTTTTCGTGGGGAGAGTTTGCTGGGCAGTTGGCAAGCAGGGTTCACAGTGATTATGCTTTAAAGGGTTCTTTTTTTGGTCTGTCATGTGATTCTCATTTAAATTAACTCCTGGAAAGGCTGGCAGCATACCAGAGTCAACCAGACCTCGCAGAAAAGGGGCACGCTGAAAAGGCCCCCGGGTCATTTCATTTTCCAGATTTGAACTCCTGCCTGCTAACTGTGTCCGCACACGTCAGATTCCGCTCCTGTTCAAGTTAGAAAGTCTGGCTAATCAAGCAAGAGTGTCGCAGCTTATCTGCCAGTGTGCGGCAAATCACCACAGCCTTCCCCAAGGGCACGGATGGGTGCATCGCACTGCGCGTGCTATTAGAGACGCTTTCCTTTATAAATATTTAGCATAGCCCGTGAATTCCAACTGGACCCAGCGCTCACCTCACTTGTGTAAGGGTGCAGTAATACATGCATCAAAACAAGCTGCTCCTCTAAGGGCGCTGAGATGAGCCGGGCTGCAGGAATGCTCAGTTCTGGCCGGTGGAGAGAAAAGACGTTTCCATAGAATCATAGACTATCAGGGTTGGAAGGGACCTCAGGAGGTCATCTAGTCCAACCCCCTGCTTAACAGTCTTAGTGGATCGAACTTTGGTGATGCCTGTTGAGGAGCTGGTGTACACTAGAAAATTAGATTGAACCAGCTACAGTGCTCAGGGATGTGAAAAATCCACCCCCCTGAGCAGCGAGTCATAATTTCAATAGTTCTCCAATAATCACAGGGTCTCCTAGGGCATCCAAGACCTGAATTTCTGATAATAGTTTAAACACACACACACACACACACACACACACACACACTCATATACATATAGACAAACACACACACTGCAGAGTTGGACCGAAGCAACCCTCTGAAAGTGAGGGTTGTTGGGTTGTGAAGGAAAAAATAATTTGAGGGGCTTTTTTCCCATCACAAAGAAACCTTTGACAGCTGGGGCAGAACAAGGCTCAGGGAATACCCAGGGTTACCAAAGGAATTTGTGGAAGAGCAGAGAATTAAGCCTAGGTCTCCAGAGGTCCCAAGTGACAGCCCTAACCACTGGGTCATCCTTCCTATCTACCGTTATTAGACAATCCACTTACTATCACCATTTAACATCCTACCAGCCCATTCCTCAGCCGCCAAGGTGTCACCCTCAGTTTCTAACAGAAACTTAAACCGAGGATTTTATTTTGTAATCAGGGTTTGTTTTTAAGTTTAATCGGGGTTTCCCGTTCTGCTGCTGCTGTTTATTATGGGTCTTTTCATCTGTGGGCTTAACGCACCCATGTGTGGTCTTGCCATCCTTTTCAGTGTGTCCCCCATGCACCTCTCTGCTGGCCTCTTCGGCAGCACAGAGATAAAGCTTCCAAGCACCCCCCACCCCCACCCCCACCCCTGGGTGCTGCAGGGGAGTCTTGGCAAGGGAAGAGTTCTTCTCCCCTTCCACTCAGAAGGAAGCAGGATTCTGTCTAAGCCGTCCCCAGCGCTCCCTGGGCTGTGTGCAGTGTTCCGCGTTTAGAAGCAGCGTTAACACAGTACACGTCAAAGGAGGAGGGAAAGGGATGGGGGAGGGAGCTCTAATACGACCTCCCTAATGGATTAAACACTGGGCTGGGCCTCAGGAATCAGCGCTCTATTCCCATCTCTGCCATTACAGGGCTGGGTGACCTCAGGCAAATCATTTTGCCTTGTATGCCTCAGTTTCCCCATCTGTAAAATAGGGATAATGATACTGACCTTCTTTGTAAAGCACTTTGAGATGTACTGGCGAGATGCTCTAGACAAGAGCAGGGTTTATTACCAAGGCATAGGACAGGAAGCTTCAATGTTGCCAGCTCTTGTGATAGTTGGTATTTATCTTCAGTCTGAGCTGCGGGAGCCACACGATTTCATGAGAATCTCAGATTCATGTAAAAAAAAATGTTAAAGTGAGTTACTCGCCCTGGTGATTATAGGGGAAAGTTTCAAAGCACGACCCAAGTGTGTCCAAAGGGCGCCGATACCGGCAGGCAAATAAAAAGAACCAACATTTCTTCTTCTTTTTATGGAAAAAAAGTCATGATTTTTAAACCGATCCCATTGTATGCCTGAAATTAACTCCCACTGGCTTGGATATAATTCTGTCACACAGTTAAATGCCAGTTTAAGGACTATCAGCAACCAGTGGTGATAAACGACACTGTCTCAAACCAGGGATTGGGGGGAGGAGCAGCACAGGAACTGCCGTTAGAATCGTTTTGTTTTGCTCCTGTATCAGTTATCTGGAGGGGGACTGAGCACCACAGTAGAGAAATTTGCTGCTACAATTCAACTGGGGAAAGCTGCGGGCACCAGCGAAGATGGAGGGTGTATGAAAATAGGAACCTAGAGAGACTAGAAAGACGAAGATTCAGCTTTGAAAAATGCAACCAAATACATCTAGATGTTCCAGGGGGTAGACATCTGGGCAGCTGCGAGGGGTTTAGGGGTGGGAGTGGACAGTGCATTAGACATGAGCATGCAGAATAGCAGGATAAAAAGCCAGTCCTGTTTTGGGCTGCATAGTGGTTCCCAGAGGTATCAGGTCCTGGAACAGGGTGGCTAATGGATCTAAATCACTGCTGTCCTCAAAATATTGTCTCCTGTCCTGAACACTGACAAACTGGATGGAGTTTAGAGAAGAGGATGTGGGGGTTTGTTGTTGTTTTGTTTTTAAAAGGGAGGCTTATGAGAAAAGATTAAAACAGCTAACTACCATCTGCATAGCTTGGGTAAGTGACAAATTGTGGGAACATGAGAACGGTGGATACATATCTTGAAAGGTGTGAACGGGGGAGATGGAGAGGAATTATTTAGGGAGGCACCAGGGGATATAAGTAGATGGGAGGGGATGAAATTAAGGAAGGGAAAGTTTAGCCTGTGGATTAGCTCGTCGCTGAAAACCCCATCTCTAGGGACACTGAAATCTAGGCTAGATGAAGCCCTGGGAAATGTCCTGTACCAACCAATTCTGCACTGGCAGGGAGATGGGCCAGGCAACTTGATAGACCTTTCCTATCTTTGGGAGGGATAGCTCAGTGGTTTGAGCGTTGGCCTGCTAAACCCAGGGTTGTGAGTTCAATCCTTGAGGGGGCCATTTGGGGATAGGTCCTGCTTTGAGCAGGGGGTTGGACTAGATGATCTTCTGAGGTCCCTTCCAACCCTAATAATCTATGATCTTTAGTGTCTCTCATTCTCCCAGGCATAGGAGAAGGGTGTTTCATAATGAGCTGAAGAGGGTTGTTTTTTCACCATCCTGAACCCTTGTCTGACTTTCCAAAGGTATGTTCTGGAAAGGGAAGGTCTGTATTTCCCCCAACACTAACGAAAGGTCATCCGAGAACAAACAAATGGCAGGGCAGCTATCGGTGAGGCTGCCGATCAGACAGAGCTCTTCCAGAAATGCGCACAGTGCAGTTAGTTTCTCATTGTTTGGTCAAGCCAAGGCTCTGGCTCTGTCTTTATGAGCAATATCTGGCCCTGGATCAGCTCTGCAACAAGGCGGCTACCCTCGAGAATGAATGTAGCAGCAGCTGTCTGAGTGGTATCTTTTCCTGGATGCAGGTTTTGGGAAGTTGGTCCTTTTAGGAATGGTTGTGCATCAGAGCTGGCACGGAGAGGTCCCCAGAGACGGCTGCACAATACTTCCTGCATTCTAAGCAATTCCTGAGAAATTAGCCAAGATTGAAATCAGTAGTTTGAGGGAGTCCAAATGTCTGAATATTTTAATGCATGTCTAACTCGCAAATCCACTCCCCTCCTGAGCCAGCCTGCTGTATGCCTGTAACCTCTCTCAGACACAGACAGCGTCTCAACCTTTTGTGCAGAGGGAAATACATTTGACTGACTGGAAAGAGGAAAAGAAATGTAGGTGTGTAGGAAAGTGTACAGGAAGATGTGCTTGCAGTCATCTGGGACTCCGGTGTAAGGAAGAGCTAGATTCTGCTTTTTCACAGCTCAGCCTTCACTGGCTCAGCTCTCCAGCCAAGACTGGCAAGTACAGGATATCTAACAGCTTACCACGGACACATTCTGGGCACACAGAGGGGCCATGTAGGTTACAGAGGGTGTCTGATCCCTCCAAAAAAGAACAGCCAAGAATAATAGTAAGGACACACAGTGATGAGGCAGAGACGTTGATCCAGATGTCAGGAGCTGCAGGGGAGAAGGCTCTTGTGCACAGATGCTGGACCACAGGGAGGGATAGAAAAGTGGTTGGTGCTAGATAGGCAGAAGGCTCAAGGTGAGGAGTAGAGAGGCCAGGTTTGAGGTCAGCTGGAGAAGCAAGCCCAGGGAGAGTTTTTAAAAACAAAGGGGCGATGGAGAAAGACCCTGGACTGAGATTCGGGAGATGTTGGGTCTTTTCTTGCCTCTGCTACAGACCTGCTGTATTGCCTTGGGCATGTCTCTGAACCTCTCTGTGTCCCACTTCCCATCTGCAGAGGAGGAGCAGCAATACTTTCCTATGTCTGTTGTGAGGATAAATCCAGGGAAGCCAGTAAATCAGCTCTGAACTAGACCCTGAAATAAACAGAGATGTTTGAATACAGGGTGGTAGGCATGTTCCTTCTGTGTGAGGGAAGGCCAAGGGCAGCAATGTATACTTACTGGAAACCCGAGGGCTTGGGGAAAAGGGAGTTTCAATACTGAAAGCAAGAGGAGATGGAGGCCTCCATGGGACTTTTAGCAGAAGAAGATTCAAAGAGAGGGATCTATCAGGATTTGTTCACATGCCACAGTGAAGGTCACTGGGTTCTTCAGTAATATTTTTATTGCTTTTCAGGGCAAGAAAATGGGACTTTGTGTGGTAACAACAGAACAGAGATGATATAAAAGAAAAGGACTGTGGAACTCACTGCCACAGAAAATCATTGAGGCCAAGAATTTACCACAGAACTAAATTGGGATTCAACATTGATATGGATAACAAGAATCCATCATTAATGATTATACTTTTCTTTGGACGGGATATTAAATCTTGTGCTTCAGGGATTAATCCAGTCTCTAACTATTAGAGTTCAGGGTGAGATCTAATGTGGGGGCATATCACCCCATATCTGCCTATGGGAATATTCTCATCCCTTCCTGGTGCTGGCCAGCGTCAGAGACAGGATATTGGGCTAGATGGATCTTGGGTCTGATCCAGTCTGGCAATTCCTGTGTTCCTGTGTGGTACTTATCATACATCCAATCTACAGATACACACGGCCAGGCAATGAATATATACAGACAAAACACCAAGATGGACTCAGCACATATATCTGCTCTAATCTCACTTAGTCCTGTCGCTCTGTAATTAGACCTACTGCCGTTCGTTTTATCTGAAGTTCTTTTACTCAGAATGTCACACTCTCTTTATTACCAAGGACACTTAAGGTTCAGCTCTCCTCAGCCACGTGTGTGTATGTGTATGTAGGGGGGTCTTTCTTACCTGCTATGCTCCCCTCGCTATAGGAATCAGGCACCAATGAGTTTTTAATCCTATTAGCAATATAGAGCCCGCATGGCTAAGGGAGAGGGAGCAGAGTCTATTTACTCTCAGGGGTCATCAGCAGAATTCCGTGCTAAATTCCTGTCAGGTACACAATGGGGTTGTCTGTGAAGACCCTGCAGCCCCCTCATTAATGGCAATGGTGCATGAACTGAAAAGGACCCGGTTTGACACTCAGAACCCAGAGGGAGTTGGCAGGGATGGCATTTGGAAAAAGACATCTTTCCTTGTCAACAGGGGGCATTTGATGCAGAACCAAGAGATGATGAACACGGAGCCCCACAGAGACTTCTTTTTTTTTTTCCATTGTCAGTTTTCAAACTGCCATGTAACCCAACGTACCAGTTTTGAATGCTTGGTGTTTGGAGCTCTGGAATCTTTGCCATCAGGTTTGCTCCCCAGGCAAATTCATTTTGTGGCTCATTAACATTTCCCATGGAGTCGAGATAAACGCCAACCTGCACCAATACCCAGACTCTCCAGCTTGCGCACGGCCTCTCTCCTCGAAGGTTAGAGAAAAGATTCAGGCCATTTCTGATATAGCTGAAAACACATCGGCAAATCTGTTCCTTTGCTTTCATTTGCTTAGCCTCTTCCTCTAGGAGATCAAGGCCCTTCAAGGAGGCTAAGTTCAGCGTTTGAGAAGAAACAATGTTCCTGCTAAATGCCATTAAATACCACTCTCTGCTAACGGAATCGCCAGTGTTAGCGGGAATGCTGGCAGGAAATTGAAATAATTAAGCAATAAAATATCAGGTCTCAAGCATTGATCTACACAGAATTCCACAGCTCCACGGCTGGATTTTTTTGTGATGGGCTGGACTAGGCCCAGGGGCCCCTTGCTGGAGGCCTCAGTGTTCTGCCACACCCATCCCAGGAAAGAAGCAGTAGAGGAGCCCTCCAAGCAGCCTAGAGTAGCTGCAGGGGAAGCAGCCAATCAGGGAGGCTGCAGGGAGCAGCCAATCAGGGCCCAGGAGGGCCATATAAAAGGGACTGCAGTCACAGACAGTCAGTTCCCTGCTGAAGCTAGAAGAGCACATTATGCTCCTGGCTGGCCAAAGAGAACTGCAGCATCACAGACAGCTCAGTGACCGCAGGGACTGGGGCAGCGAGGAAGAGCTCTTGTCTGGCTGCTGGGCCTGAACATAGATGAGTCCTGAGATAAGGGTGAAGCTTTGGCGAAGGCTGGGGCCACAGAGAAGTGGCCGAGAGAATTTAAAGCAGTGTAGTTAAAGGGACAGGGTGGCATGTGGATGCTATTCTTAGGGTCTCTGGTCTGGGACCCAGAGTAATGGGTGGGCCTGGGTCACCCCCATAGATCACTGGGGAAGTGGCCTTCAATTGGACAGGGGAACTGAACTATTTCATGTCCCACCTGGAGAGATGGGGCCAGAGCAGATCAAGAGGGTGAAACCATTGTCTCTGGGGAGGAAGCCCTGGGGATATGGCCTGATACCAGGGCTGGGACAGTCCAAAGACTGCAGACACACCTGGCCAGAAGGGGGCACTCACAAGAGGTGGGTGCCACACCTTTAAACATGCTTAATTTGGCTTGGTGTGTGCCAGGGGCGAGTGGAACCATGTGGTGGCAGGAGAGGTGACTGTGCCTCAGGGAAGGGAGACAGATCAGCGACGCGTCTTGTCTATGACATTTGATCAGATTTGGCTCACGCCATTGGAGAGGTTCCCAACTATTACTGGTCCTTTGAGGGGAGCTGGGCCCAGCCTCAGTTATGATGGAACAGCTGCCTCTCAGCTGAGACAGATCCAATGATTATCAAAGCCATCAAGAGGCTCAGATGGGATACAGAGCTTCTGGGAGCAGGAAACCTCCGGCAGAAAGTCCCTGTGTTGAACGAGTGAGCCTGAGGGAGGCCATGAAGCAAGGTAGGGAAGGGGCTGTAGGGCGGAAAGCTTGGAATAGATAGGCCCCTGCAGAAGACCCTGGGTTGGGAGGCAGGGACAACCGATGTGTGTGTTGTATGTGGAAGAAATAAAGCTGAAGCCCTGGGAATGTCCTAGATGTGTCACTCCTTAGGCTGGGGAGACTAACCTTGCCCAGGCCAGAGGTGGAGGCATATAGATGTTATGTGGTCTGTTTTGTGGCAGAAAGTGGTGTGTATATCAAGTGTGTTATGTACACAATAGAGCAAGTGGGGAATTTTCCATGGAAATGCCCTTTCCACAAAATCAAAGTTTTCCCTGGGGAAAATTTCAATTTTGCTGAAACTTTTTGATTTTCTACCAGGAAAAACAAAACAAAACATTCTGTGTTGGGTCAGTTCAACCCAAATCAAAATGTTTCAGTTTGTTGAACTGATGCCAAAGTTTCCAGGCAGTTCAACATTAAAGTGCATTTAAACTGAGGTGACATTGCCTGTCGAGAGTTGTAGTTCAGACATTTCATGCCTTCGTTCTCTCCTACGTCTGGATTTGCTGGCCAGACTACGTCTTCCATGATGCAATGCAGTCCCCCTCTTCCTGAGCAGGGTACTGCATCATGGGAGTCACGTGCCTGGGAGATGCAGCCTATCAAGGCACTAAGGAAAACCGGGGCATGAGCCAACCATGCTACTATTTCCGTGAGGCAATTCAGCTCTACAGGGAAACACAATTTAATGCTGAGCTGACTCGAAATAAGACCCTCCAGGGCAATTCAACAAACTGAAATGAAACACATTGTTCCAGGAATATCTGAACTGGAATTTTTCAGAAATATTCTGATTCACGTCCCATTTAGGGTCGAACTGTATTTTACAACCGATGTGGAGCTGTGATGTATGTAGTGTGCAGGCCCCACAAGGGCCAGGAAAGGTGAACTGCTGAGGACTCAGTCAGTCCACCCACCTACCCCTGCAGTAGGTGCCGTCCTGGGAGGGAGGGGTGAAAAGGGGAGAGCCCAGCTCAGCTGGGAGTTGGCTGGAACAGCAGATCTCCAGCTCTCCTAGCAGAGTTCCAGCACTCAGTCGGTGAGAGAGCGCTGGCTGGGGCCAGGAACTGAGTAGCCTGCTGCCAGCCAGTGTCACTGGTCAGCTGTGGGATCACTGGCATGACTTGCTACCGGCAATGTGCGTATTTTTGCTGAGTGAGGCTGCTGCAGGTACAAGCAGACAAAAGGCAAAATTGTTGCAAGTCCAGGAGTAGCCTGGTCACTGGGTCAACCCTGTTGCCAGGGAAAACAATGGCAAAAATCAATCCTGTCAATGAGATCCAGCTCAGACTGTCCCTTGAGGGTTCCTGATTCTCAGAGCCCTCCCCGGATCGGATTCCTGAGGGAGAAATAGACACAGTTCGATGTTACACAGCAAATTGCTAGAATTCATCCCTGAAGCCAGCAACAATTTGTCTTCGCTGTCTCATCATGAAGCCGTTCAATACTGATATTTATATCCGTAACCACAGTAATGGCCTCGTTTGCTTATTTATATGGATGTTCTACGGGCTTCACTAAATATTCCATTAGTGGAAACAATAATTGAGCATTATGTAGACGCACAAACAGCTATTAAAATAAGAGATGATGCAAACCCATAAAGGCAAGGCTGCTCTGAATTGCAGCTCGCCCAGATCAGGGGAGCAGCCTACACCCGTGGAATCAATGGGAGTTTAGTCATTGAGTTACATGGGTGCTGGAGCTTGAGAAGTTCCTTCCTCCCCTTGGCGATTCCAGTGCTCTGGAGTTGTCCCACCGCGGCTTTCATTTTTGCTAACTCACTGTTCCATTGCCATGGCCGTGCACTGGGAGGCCAGTCGTGTAGGGCAGTGATAGTCAGCTGAAGGTCCACGTGAAGGCTTAGGGCTGTATTTAGATTTCCCCAGGAATAGGTGGGAATGAATCCATGGGAGAAACGGGTATCGCAGACAATGCTGCTGTGTTACCAGTTTGGTTTGGCTTAGGACGGTGGTCCCCATACTTTGGGGGAATGCGCCCCTGCTTACCCCTGTCTGCGCCACCCCATGGCTCTGGGTGGGGGGAGGACACAGACAGAGGTAAGGGGGCCGAGACTGGGGCCACAGCTGGGGGTGGGGCCACAGCTGGGAGTGGGGCTGGGACTGGGAGCTACCGACATCGTGCGAGCAGGATCAGGCTCCCCTTTATTCTGGGAAGTGCATGCACGACGCACACCCCACGTCATGCTGATCTGCCAGCCGTGAGAGGGAGAGGGGAGATGTTTCATTATCAGCCAGTTTCCAGCCTCCGTCAAGGCTGGGGAGCTGGTGGTTTAAAGGCAATTGGGTGTCTCTCGTCCCTGCATGCGGAGAAGTTGGCTGCCCAAGACAAACACTTCTCTGCGTGTTCCAAACGATCCGGGAAGCTGTTGTGAGGGGTTGGGCTCAGCCTTGTTAGCTCTCTGGCCTGGTTTCTGGCTTCCATTCAGAATAAATTTAAAGAAGCCCGTGGAGTCAGGGAACCGACACAAGAGCAGTAGCACCCCAAAATACAAGGGCACGGGCTTTGATTGATGGAAGCGGCGTGCGTGCATGCACACCGGAGAGAGACAAGACAGACTGGGGCCGTGTCTACATGATGGAGCCTATGTTGGCATAGTCCGCTAGTGCAGATGCAGCTCATAACCGCAGAAGGAGTTTTTCAGATGGTGTAGGAACACCGCCTCCTGGAATGACATTAGCTGCATCAGCAGAAGCACTCCCCTGTCAATCCAGCTGTGTTTACACTGGTGATTGTGTTGGCGTAGGTGTGTCGGTGGGAGTGTGGGATTTTTTTCACACCCCTGACCAATGTAGCTGGGCCGATATCACTTTTAAGTGTAGATCGATCCTTGGGGAGACTGAGAGACAACTCGGACAAACACGGTGTGTGACCCTGAAAGAAGCTAGAGAGAGGGGTTTCTGGGCTTAATGTTGGCTAAAGGGGCTTGCGGACTTTGAACAGCCACTTGGGTCACGATGATTAATCGGAGGCTGGAGAAGGTAAAGGTCCCAACAGGCAGAAACCAGGCTAAAGCAAAGGGTGAAGGGTCTCCAAGTGGCCCAGCCAGCTGATGCTGTCAGCTGAGAGCTCTGCTACCACCCGGTCTGAAAATGGAAAGATGTAAATGTGTGTGTGTGTCAAGGGAGATGAGATCCTGCTGGAAGGGGCCGGTGGATTAGGACAGTGGATTTCATGATGGTAATCATGATGACCACCTCAAAATGGTTCACAAAGGAGGCCAGAATCACTCACCCTGTTTTACAGATGACAAAACTGAAGTACAGAAGGGGCCCAAGATCACCCACCAGCAGAGCCTGGACTAGAACGCAGATCTTGTGAGCTCCACCCATTCGTCCGTGCTGTCTCCTGGGCCTCATGGACATCTGTTCACTGAGAACAACGGAGAGCCCCCAACCCGTTCTCCATGGGCCTAGGAACAGGTCTCACCTGGTTATTCCTTTTGGTCAGGACACACTTGGACTGCGTTCAGTTAATGTCCCAGACATGAAAGCCATTTTCTGTCAACTGTGATGAGACTACTCGGGGGCTTTAAAATTACGCCTGTGCTTAAGCGCTTTTCTGAATCAGAGCCCCTGTCCCTAAGGTGTGGGCTGCTATGGTTGGAGTGCAATGTTCAAAGGGAATTCAGTGGTCAAAGAGACTACATAGACAATGCTTTCCCTCGACAGAAATGTTTTGAGCATAGCAGCCAGTTCACTAGGGTGGTGAACGGAGTTGCACGTACTCTTAATACACATGGGATGGGTTAATACTGTTACGGGAGCTGATTGATATCTGATGGAGCTGACTAGATCTTTGACATCAAACGGTTATAATAACTTGCTTGAGTTTGGCTCTGCAGGGAATTCCGAATGTATATCATGGCTCTGCCCATTTCCAGGCTGGCAAGATTAATCTTTTGTTTGGTCAGAGTCACTGGCTGGAGTTGATTGAAGCCTGCTGTCCCTTGCTGTGGGCTTGCCTACTTACTGCCTTTGCAGTTGGGCATTTTAGGGTGCCAGTGATGCAAAAAGCAGCTGCATATTCCTCTTCCCACTAAAGAAAGGGAATATAAACTCCAGAACAATTAACAACTCATGTCAGTGTTATCCAGGTCAATTACCAGAGCCTCTTCTATGCAGCCAGATGGAACGCTGCCCATTTATAACAACGTTGGATCCATTACTGCAACCTGCCATTCAGATGCATTCAGTCAATAAGCTAATGTGAGTGACCCAGGACTCCCTGCTGCTACAGATTTGGGTCACACCGTGGGCATTGTGTTCAGCGACTTATCCCAGACCTTTCAAATCTGGCATTTAATCTCTGGATGCTCCTCAAGAGGCCAATAGCTGGGAGAGAGACATAGAGAGTATCATCCCCCTCCTTGCTGAGCTCGCTAGCGTTCCATTGTCACTCGGAACATCATGCACCATACGTGCAGTTTGCTAGCGACACTCTCCTCTGTGCCAATGGTGAAATGCTTTCCTGAGCTGATCAGAAACGATCGCGCTCCGGCAAGCTGGGGGTTAAATCGCAGAGCAGGGTTAGTGCGAGATACCTGAAAAGCAAGCCCGCCTTGCACGGGGAATAAGGCAATGAATAGAGAGTCCAGATTTTTGAGCCTCACTAAGATGATTGGAAGCCTGCTTGCTGCTGGCACTATTTTGATTCTCACCTTCGCATTTGTTCACACATCAGAATGGGCGTTCAGATGGGGAATCAGATGGGCTGTCTCTGACACTTGCTGTGTTCTGTCGCTGCAGAAATCCGGCTAGTCCTGCAGGTACTTGTGGCGGTTTCCAGCCACGGGGCCAGGCTGTGTGCTGGCTGCCTCTGAACCCTCAGCCTACAGACACTTTGAGCTCAGAGTCATTTTGAGCAGTGCACTATTGGCTCATTAAAAGCGGCAGATCGTTGATTTTTTTTTTCACCCAATGGAGCTCATGGCAGCATTGGAAGCTGCCAGCCTAACCCAGCAGATCTGGCATGCAGGATGCGATTTTCACAGGTTATTTTTATCAGCGTAGACTGTCAGGCTGCCTGCTGCCATCTGAGATCAGTCTATGTCCTATTGACCTTACCGGGGGCAGTACGCTACAACACAATGCAAATATTTTTATATATAGCGTCCTCCGTATGCGGTGTTCCAGAATGGCTCCGAATGCCTGCCATGGCAGAGAGAAAGGAAAGCCTTGAAACCAGACTGCATACCGAGAACTGGCTCAGTGGCTGGAAGAGAGGGAGAGCTCAAGGAATGTGGATAAGCTGAAGTCAGAGAAAGGTAGAGGGTATGCTGGAGGGTAGGGATAGGGTCTAGAGTGACCTAGACAAATTGGAGGATTGGGCCAAAAGAAACCTGATGAGGTTCAACAAGGACAAGTGCAGAGTCCTGCACTTAGGATGGAAGAATCCCATGCACTGCTACAGGCTGGGGACCAAGTGGCTGAGCAGCAGTTCTGCAGAAAAGGACCTGGGGATTACAGGGCACAAGAAGCTGGATATGAGTCAGCAGGGTGCCATCCTTGGCAAGAAGGCCAATGGCATATTGGGCTGTATTAGTAGGAGCATTGCCAGCACATGGAGGGACGTGATTATTCTCCTCTGTTCAGCACTGGTGACATCACACCTGGAGTATTGCGTCCAGTTTTGATCCCCCCACTAGAGAAGGGATGGGGACAAATTGGAGAGAGTCCAGCGGAGGACAACAAAAATAATCAGGGGGCTGGAGCACATGACTTACGAGGAGAGGCCGAGGGAACTGGGATTGTTTAGTCTGCAGAAGAGAAGAATGAGGGGGGATTTGATAGCTGCTTTCAACTACCTGAAAGGGGGTTCCAGAGAGGATGGATCTAGACTGTTCTCAGTGGTACCAGATGCAAGAACAAGGAGCAATGGTCTCAAGCTGCAGTGGGGGAGGTCTAGGTGGGATATCAGGAAACACTATTTCACTAGGAGGGTGGTGAAGCAGTGAAATGGGTTCCCTAGGGAGGTGGTGGGTTTCAAGGCCCTGCAGAGAACCTGTGTGAATGTTTAACTGCTGGACTGACACCTGTCTGGGAGCGTTGCTGCACCTGGAGCAATGCAATCCTGCAGCTTTCTGCTAGCTCCCAGGGCAGGACCTTAGGACAGTTTGGGAGCTGAAGAGCAATTCCCTCCCTGGGAGGGGGCAGGGGGATGAATACACGAATGAAATTGGTCACTGAGCAAGGAACCCGCAGTGGACTCCTTGGGCCTTCTGGGCGGGGTCCCTGACTCAAACTACAGTGACATTTTCTATAGCTGAATCCAAGGCGGGATAAATTGTTTGAAGGGTTTAGTGATCATCCCAGTGGCTGCAAGCCAGACGTGGTGTTCGGTAGGGGAGAGCTCTGTCTGCAGAAGGCAGATCTTGCCTTTGCAGTCCGTAGGTCAGTCTCCCAGACCTCCTGGATTGGTAGCTGCCTAGTTGAACACCTGAATGCTTCCCGTGGCTCTAGATCTGTGTGACACAGATGATGCTCTTTGGGGCGGGTCTTTTATTTTGTGTGTGCTAAAGGATAAGCACACAAAGGTCCTGATCCCGTATGGGACCTCGAGGTGCTAAGTATCACGACACCATTATATCTGGCAACATTAGGCTATGGGACATCTACAGCCCTGATTACCAAAGTGTCTGAGCGCTGCGTAGCCTTTAATGGACTTATCGTAACAACGCACCTCGGTGCGGGAGGGGGGTCGACCTAAGATATGCAACTTCAGCTATGAGAATAGCGTAGCTGAAGTCGACATATCTTAGATTGACTTACCTCCTGTCCTCACGGTGCGGGGTTGACTGCCACCGCTCCCCCGTCGACTCTGCTTCTGCTTCTCACCGCGGGAGTACAGGAGTCGACGGCAGGGCGATTGGGGATCGATTTATCGCGTCTACACTAGATGAGACAAATCGATCCCCAATAGATGGATCACTACCCGCCGGCGGGTAGTGTAGACGTACCTAAGGGCGCAACTCCCAAAGGTACAATGATTTCAATGGGTGTTTGGCATCAAAAGACCTTTGTGAAGCCCACCCCGAGCGACTTGCCCAGGGTCACACCAGTAGTTGTTGGTGAAGCAGGGACCTGAACTCAGGTCTCTCAATTCTTCAGTGTTCTAACCACTGGCTCATCCTTCCTCTCTCTGCCCAGCAGCAACCCAGCCTTCCCCTAGTTCCCTCTCCTTCCATGGCTACCTGGCCCATTGGCGTCCATATCTGAAACTCTCTCACCATTCTGTCTGTCTTTCCCTGCCTCTCTTTCTCTTGCCATCTCCCCCAGTAACATCAGGGTGGGAAGGACGCTTGGTTGATGCGCCCTTCAGGCCTGAGAGCAAGGTTTCACCCCCTCGAGAGAGGTCAGCCCCCCCAGTTTGGGATGCTGAAGGATAGTTCTGAACAGCACGCTGCCTTTTACTGGGGCACCTTCTGCCATTTGATTGCCTACTTCCAGCAGACATCCCCCCTTTCCCTACAGGGGTCCCCCTCGCATCGAGCCAGTGCCCCCATGGAGCAATATGGGAAAGGAATTGTGACCCTGGCACTATGAGTAACCGCTTATTTAGAAAGGCAGGGGTTACAAACGTCTGGCTAGCTGGGGAGAAGGGCCTTGTTTGGTAGCTCAGTAGAGGACCGGCTCACCTACGGTGAGAGCCAAGCTGCATATCATAGCTAATGATTTTAACGCCAATAGAGAGCAAAGATGGGCCAGTGGTTAGGGCGCTAACCGAAAACTCGGGAGATCTGGGTTTAAATCTTGCTCTGCCTCTGTGTGTCCTTGGGCATATCACTTAGCCGCTTTGAGCCTGGCTCCCCATGTCTAAAACGGTGACCATCGCATGGCCCTACCGCACAGGTGCAGGAACAAGCAGGTAAAAGACAGTGAGGCACCCAGAGGCTGTGCTAATGGGGGCTAGATAAGTAGCAGAGATAAATAAGCTCTCCGGCAGCTGGTTCGTCTCCTGGGTTGGAATCCGTGGCATCGCCTCGGATTAGCGAGGTTCTGCTGTGGCAGTAAATTACACTGATCGTGTCTCCTACTCGGGAGCTCTAGGGTGCTTTACGAAACCCTAATAAAGTCAGGCTACCAGAGAGCAATGGGCGCTGAACACTTGCCCGAGGGATCCCATCGCTTCCTGCCATGGACAAACTGACTGCTCACGGCAAAGATCATTTGTTAATGGAAATTGGTCTTTGTGAGCTTCCCACTGGCTGGTAGCTCGTCCATCTGCTGGCGTGACAGGGGCAGAATGAGAATGTGGCATCAGGACCCGTAAATCTGCTTCCATCTGGCTCGAATATGAACTGAAATTAGCAACAGCTATTTTACTGTTTAATATTTCAGGGTGTTCAGTGGGAAGTGGCCAGGCTCCTGGATGGGAGAGGAGAGGGGGCTGGCTTCAGAGAGACCGCTCCTGTGTTTCCCCTTATGGCGAAAGCAGCTTGCCGAAGTGAACGCCAGCGGATGGGAAGTTCAGGCCCAGGGACCCAGGGCTCTGGAAATGGAAGGTGGCGTAGGCGTGGGAGGGGGGTATTGATCCCCCTCTTTGCTTGTATTTCTGGCAGCTGCTGCCCGGTTGAGGGCTGTTCAGAAGGGTGGAGGAATGGCCATACATGGTCAGAGCTGGGGCCACCTACCTTGTGTGCTGTCTCCAGCCATTTCCAAGGAAGGTACAAGGAACCCCATCCTGGGAACTATGGAATCACTGGCTCACGGGGAAAGCTGCCTCCAAACCCCAGTAATTAGTGATGGTTCCTAAGCTGGGTGGTATAAAGGGGGGAGGGATAGCTCAGCAGTTTGAGCATTAACCTGCTAAACCCAGGGTTGTGAGCTCAATCCTTGAGGGGGCCGCTTAGGGATCTGGGGCAAAAATCTGCCTGGAGACTGGTCCTGCTTTGAGCAGGGGGTTGGCCTAGATATCTCCTGGGGTCCCTTCCAACCCTGATATCCTATGATTAAGGAAGGCAAGACAAAAGACCACAACAAGCACATTTCCATGAAAGGTAAATAAAGCCATCAGGTGAGCAAGGGGGGACAGAAACTGCCCCTCCCTGAAATGGGATTGGTGAACTACAGGGAGACATAAGCAGAGGTAAAAAGCTGTTTTGTTATCCTTGACCTATTCCATTATTCCTAGCTGAGTTAATGAAAAGTGGTTCCTCTTTTACCAGGAGTCAAGAGTAGCTGGAACTGACTACAGGAGAGAAACCTGTTTAGACAAAGGCTGTAACTTGCTGATGGTCGGTTTTGATCAGGAGGAAGCGCGTTTTGTTTTGTTTTACTTGTAACCATCCCTGTCTCCTCTAGTCTTGCTTATCGTCACTTACATTTCTCTTCGTTGCTAATGATCATACTCTTGGTTTATTCCACGCCCATCTCAGTCCTGTGCTTCGCACTGAAGGGTAAAGTCCTCACCTTTGCACGCTGGCATGTGCCCCGGCTCTCGGGAGGCAGTGAACGTGGTAACCTCTGTGAGGCACCAGTGAGGGACTGGACGTTGCCGGGGAGACAGCTTGGGAGAAACTTGGGCCTGGAGGGGCTGCTGATGTCCCCCCCACAAGGAGAAAGGGGGAAGCCACTGGGCTGTGGGCAGGCCACAGGTGTCAGGCAATCACACAACCCTTCCTGGTCTGGTGAGTCCCAAAGCGTGTCAGGGCTACACTTAACAGTTAGGTTGGCATAGCTACGGCATTCAGGGGTGTGAAAAATTCACACCCTGAGGAGCAGCAGCTACACCAACCAACCCCTGCGGTAGACACAGCTGGGCCCATGGAGGAATTCTTCCATCAGCCTAGGGACCACCCCACGGGGAGGTGGATTACCTGCATCGATAGAAAATCCCCTTCTGTCACTGCAGGAAGCGTCTACACTATGGTGCTGCAGTTGTGGCACCGTAGCACCCGTAGTGTAGACATAGCCTAGGTACCTAGGGAATTCAGGCACCCATGGTTCAGAGGAGCTAAATTTTGGACTTGGGCACCTAAATCCCTTTGGCTGTAGCCTGTGGTTTCTTTCCTTGCATGGGGTGTGCCCTGTTGTGCATTGGGAGAGGGTAGAGCCCAGTGCCTGATTCACCTTCTCTGTGCCATTCTTTCCTTGGTACACCTGTATCAATCCCCCTCCACACCTCGCCGCCCTCGCCCCTGTACTCCCGCCTCTGACAGAAGGCTTCCACTCCATCTCCGTGCCCGTCGCTGTGCCGTGATGAAAGCTGATCCGTTGTAACTTTTGCACACTCCAGCATCTACACTCTCTACATCAGCTCTCCCGTTTTTAGCCTTCTCTAGGGAACAAGAGGCTCCGTGAACTGCCCAACATGAGCCAACCCAGAGAACCTGAGAACAGTGAGTTGGTCCCACTGAGGTGCAACTGACCACCCCAAACAGGCCACTTAGCTTTCAGATTCCCATCCACTGTAGCCAGGAGCTTGTGAGGCGGAGAAGCTTTCCCTTGGTGGCTGGGCTTCCAGCTGCTCCCGGCATCTTACTCCCATGCTGAGAGCTCGTTAGCGTGATGAAAGTGAGGCTGGGTGTACGGTACAACCTACACATGGCAGCTAAGGTCTAAAAGCGGGAAAAGCCTGTTACATTTCTGGCTGTCTCAGGAGAGCTCTGTTTCTACAGCCAGCACCCACAGCAATCAGGGCGTCCCCACCACACAGACCTCGGCCACGCTAGGATGTAGGGACCTTTCGACTCCAGTCCTCCTGCTTTGGGGACAGAGCATAGTTTTGATGAAATACACAAGCTCACACAGACTCTGCATTTCTCTCTGTGTTCGTGTCCCCAGGCAGATGGAATCTTTTTTTCCCCTCTGTCTTTTGCATCACACAGGCTCTTTGTAGAAATCCATTCACTCTTTTCTGCCCAAAAGCAGAGAAACGTGAAACAAGAAATGCCATTTTCCAGTGAAAATTCTCTAGAAAACAAAGCCTCGTTCCCTTCTTAACACTTGAGGAATCTAGTCCTCAAAAGCTGCTGTCACGGGCTTGGGATACAGGATTGCTTGTTCACATCAAATAGCACGAGGTGAGCTTTTCAAAAAGTTCTCTTAACACCCCCCAAAGCTCTACCCCCAAATTAAATATTGTTTCAGGCCGTATTCCAGCAGATAAAGAGAAGGGATTGATTTACCTAGGTGACTAATGTTGGTATCTTTCTAGCTTTTAACACCAGTACCGGAGGTGGACTTGTGTTCAGACGTGCGTGTGTTTTGTTTCCCAGGTCGAGATCTTTAACCTCCCTGTAACAGGGCAACATTCCTCTCTTGTCTTCTGCTCTGTCTACTCAGACTTGGAGACCTTCACATGTCAAAGTACAGTTCGTTTACACTTGCTTTTTCCCATCATTTTACTGATCCATACAGCGTAATTATTTACAGTGTCAGTTTCTGTTCAGTTCTCTGCCAAGGAGGGGGACGAGATCTCTCTACCCAGAAATCTTTCCTGCATCTGGCTCTGCTAGCCTGCCTCTCCCCTGCACTTCATTCCTACCCTAGGTTGGATATTAGGAAACACCATTTCACTAGGAGGGTGGTGAAGCACTGGAATGGGTTCCCTAGGGAGGTGGTGGAATCTCCTTCCTTAGAGGTTTTTAAGGCCCGGCTTGACAAAGCCCTGGCTGGGATGATTTAGTTGAGGTTGGTCCTGCTTTGAGCAGGGCGTGGGACTAGAACCTTCTGAGGTATCTTCCAACCCTAATCTTCTATGATTCTATGAATTAATTGGAGGTGAAGGGACCAGAGTGCTGGGACATGCTGAAG
The DNA here is from genome assembly GCF_020497125.1 of Mauremys mutica. Taxonomy (NCBI): domain Eukaryota; kingdom Metazoa; phylum Chordata; order Testudines; family Geoemydidae; genus Mauremys; species Mauremys mutica. Next base: position 11,366,416 of record NC_059096.1, read on the forward strand.
TTTGCTGTGTGACGCTCATGCACTGTCATTTAAAAAGGTCTCTGTTACTTTCGAAACAGAGTTTGTCAATAGCCTGGCCCTTGTGATCGCTGTGCCAACAGACGTACCCTCTCTTTGCTTCGCTGCACCGTCTGCTCTTTGCTGGCTAGTATTTGGGGGATCTGCCCTGGGTGCCCGGTGAGAATGGAAAGAAACTCTAGGTGACTGAGGGAGCAGCAAGGAGAATCTATTTGATCCTCGTGAATGGCTAATTTAAACGAGAACAGAGTGCGTATGTGTGCACCTCGAGTCCAGCTGCAGGAGGCAGGGAGCACTGATACCAACCTCCATTTTAAAATGCTTTCCCCCACCTCCCAACCCTTACAGTCGGGATGAAAATATCCCAGAATGCAACGTTCGGGTGCACCCCACAAGTGACAGCCACGCCCCTGGGAGGGGTATCAAGGTGTAGAGGTGGTCACCGCCCACTAGAGGGAGCTGTTGAGTTGCATGGTGCCAAGCAAGCGATGGACAGGGAGGTTTGGAGACACAGCAAAGGGGAATTATTCGTATGTGGAACCTTGGGAGCCTGTTGTTTCCCTAGCCTCTGGGAGGGCAATGCTTGTGTTTTCTGCGTGGGCTGGTAACGTAACTATTATTGTGGTGGGTTTGCACCGTGCTAGCGCTCAGGAGAGCCTCAGGCAGTACACCCCGTTGTGCAAGGTGCGGTACAAACACAGAACAAAAAGACAGGCCCTGCCCCAAAGAGCTGGCAGTCTCAGTACAGGTGAATTCCAGTGATCTGAATTTTATATCCGAGTTTCCCATAAACAGTGTGTCCAGAGGTGAAAGGAAGCCGGTCCGGTCTGGTGTGGCAGACCGGTAAGAAAGTGACCACCGTAGCGGCAGGGCCGCTGATGGGGGGGGAGGGGGGGCGGGGGAGGAGAAGGGGCGCTTCCTCCGGCGATTTAAAAGGGCCCCGGGCTCCTAGCTGCCGCTGCTGCCAGCGCACCTGCGGCTGGAGCCCCCGGCCCTTTAAATCGCTGTTGAAGCCCCGGGCTGCATGGGCTGGGCAGTGCTGAAGGGCTGACTGGGGGATTTTGTCCCCAGCCCTGCCCCCTTCCGCCCAAGGCCCCGTCCCTTTTGCCCACGGAGCTGGATGCAACTGCCCTTCCAGGGGCCCAGAGCTGCCCCCCACACACACACCTTGCCCAGGACCCTGCCCTGCGCACCGGTAAGTCATTTAAGTTACTTTCACCCCTGAGTGTGTCCCCTACGTAGCCCTAGGTTAGTTAATCACCTGCTGAAAAAACAACAAGGTAAAGCACCGAGGAATGAACTGGATGAGTCAATAGGCCTTTTCCATCTTCAGTTCATAACCCTTTGTCCTGTCCCCAACCTCCTAGGCCTTGTCTAAGCAGGAAAGTTAACTAAGGCTTTGTCTATGCTACAGAACCTGTCCCACCAGTCACCTAGTCACAGCATATCCCAACAGGAGGCTTCTTCCTGCCGCTCTAGGAACACCACCAGGGGCTGTGCTGGCATCACTGTGCCACTGCAGGGTGTGGTTTTTTCACACCCCAGCCAGACATCACTACGCTGGCATAAGTGTTAAGTGTGGGCCAGCCCTTAAATGGGTTTTTTTTTAATAAGCAATGTAGTGAATGATCCTAAACTGCTGTAAGTTAAACAGAAGTAACGTAAACACATTCCCCGTCGACTTAATTTCAAACTGCAACAAGCCCCTTTCCTCCCGCAAGAAGGGGCTGCACCAGGGAAATTCACCCCTGAGGTCGCACCAGTGTAACTTTCCTGTGTAGACAAAGTCTTACGTTGTTGGGGCCCATTGCAAATATATGTTATGTGTAATTCTCCCCACTTCCTTGGGGGTGGCGGGTAGGCCTGGATGCTAATCACAGGGATGGTGGCCAATCGCAGGCTGTCTGTCCTGGGAATTTTCACTTAAAAGCCATGGTATGTGTTCGTGGGAATGGGGTTTGTTTTGTTTTTACGCTGCGGCTGAAGCGTCTGTTTTACAGGGAGCTGGATGCCAGGCCAGGCTCTCTCTTCTCTTTGGGTCTGTCTCTGTTGTGGCTAGGAGATGTGATTCCCAGCTCAGGTAGCCGTACGCACGGTAGCTCTTCTCCAGCCGGAGCCTAAAAATAGCAGTACGTACCCAGGGGCTGGGGGGGGGCATTTTATTCGAGCGGCTAGCCGGACTCACTGCCCTTCCTGCCATGGCCACGCTGCTCCTTTTAGCGCACCAGCTCAAGCAGAACGAGCGTGTGTCTATCTCCCCGAGCTGGGAATCACAGACCCTTTCACTCTGGAACTCTGCTGAGAGGTGAGGAGGACAGAGCTGTGGTGCGCCCCGTGTGATGGGAGCTCTGCGGCGGAGGGTTTTGTGTGAGCTGCGTATGGGGATGATTTGATTTTTTTTTGCAAATGTTTAAATAAAATGTCCCGGTTGGGAACATCACCTTAGGCTGGGGGTGTAACATACAGTCAGGAGATTAAGGTCAGAAGGGACCACCACTTCATCACAGGTCAACACCACCGCCCACCACCCGCGCAGTGAACCCAACAACTGAAATTAGCCCAAAGTATTACAGCCCACAGCAGACTAGATTATTGCGAATCACAGACAGAGACCGGGAGGGACCGAGGGGCACCAGTGTCTGAAGGGAATGATGAAGTGAGATACACCCAGATAATCCTGGCAGGTGACCTGCACCCCACACTGCTGAGGAGAGTGGAAAAAAAATAAAAAACAAGGTCCCTTCCAATCTGACTTGGGGGAAAATTCCTTCCCAAGCCCGCACATGGTGATCAGTGAAACCCTGATCATGTGAGCAAACACCAGCCAGCCAAGTACTTGAGTGAGAGAGAGAGTGTGTTTGGTGCCACCTCGGAGCCCTGGCCTACCCCGCCCAAGGTCCCATCTCCAGCTGTGGCCATCCCTGATACTTGAGGAAGGAGACCAATAAACTCCTCCCCGAATACGTTGTGGAGGGCGGGGGAATCTCTTCCTGACCCTACCAGTGCCTGGCTGAAACCTTGAAACATGAGGAACATGAGAGGTAACACGGTTAAACAGGTGCGGCAGAGTGAATGCTGACTAGCGCTTGATTATGTTTCGTCTCTGAAAATCCCAGCCCCTGGTGCCCCATGGACTGGGATGGTCTGCTGTGATGCACCTGCTAAGCAAGAGACTGTTATGCCCATCAGTCGGAGGAAGGAGCCCACCCAGGAAATGACTCGGAACTTCTGGGAATGGATCTCCATGAATTGGGCTGCTCTCCGAGCTACCCGTTGCTCCAGTGTTGTAACATGGATGAGCTCCGGATGCAGGATTCCTTTCATCTGGCACCTTCGACCAATGCCCAACTGCAGCAACCCTGCAGGATTCTGCCAGATGGAGCGTGAGTCTCACAGTCTGGTGCTTTGGCTACTTTGCATGGAAGTGAAATAGGTAGAAAGGAGAGAGGCCAGCTTGGCAGAGAGACAAAGAGCAAAAAACAAACAAACGGGTGAGCGATTGCTTCATCACACATGGTTTCCATGGCGATATATTAACCAGTTAGCCCTGCTGAAGCCTGACCCTCAAATGTCTCCGACCCCTGAGAGACGTGTGTGTGCAAAACATTACTGGAGAGACGCGTGGCTCCCGGCTGCTACCAATGAAGACACGGGGGAAGGGAGTGGTGGGTTTCGGGTAGGGAAGGCGAATGCATGGCATTTGTGCAGATCAGTGGAGTGCTCTCGCAAGAACAAGAGCAAAACAGGATTGTTCCTGCATGATAATCACCCTCCCCCCTGCACTAATAATAACACTGAACACGTAATGAGCGCTGGAGACAGCACTGTCGAAACATGAATGGCTTCTCCCCGTCCTCGCTGAGTTAGGTCACTCGTGTTACCCCCAGGGTGCAGGCAGAGAAACTGAGGCACAGAGCAGGTAAGAGCTTAGATCAAGAGCCAGGATGAGAGCCTGGGACTCTCAATTCTGTGCTTATTCCTCGAGGGTACAATGTTTCCTACAATACCATCGGGCTGCCCTCTAACGCAGGCTTCGTGTTCCCATGACCCCTATGACAGGGACCCGGGGTCGGGGGTTGCATTGGATGCTTTTGCCCAGATTGGAGAAGGTGGGTTTGCTTTGTTTTTTTCCACATAGGAACGTGTGTCCTTTTCTGCCCCATAGGATAGAGACGGCAGAGCAGCTATCGAACTGTTAGAGATACGAATGACCCGTAACCCAATTCTTTCCTCCACACCTCACTGGCATTAAATTAGTGTCAAATAGCATGGAGATATTAATCTACAACAGAAAGTCTTTGGGTGGGTTACATAGTAATCTGGAGGGGGGAGAAGGGTACCCAAGTACCAGTGATGGTGCTTTTCATTCTAATGGCAGCTCCCCATATAGACATGGGGATTGACTTTATAAACTGTACCCAAATATATGATCACCTGGAGCTTTATCAAGATTTTCTAGTGACAATATAACCCAGACCTATTTCCTTGGGTCATCAGAAATAGAAGCACCAGAAATGCTTGATGGTTTATAATGTTCTGAAGCCAGCAGGAAGCACACATCAAATTAATCCAGCAATTTAATTAACATAACTGTAATCCTTTAGCTAGACGAGCAGTCACAATTTCTTTGGGGACACTGTGCTGTGTACAACGCCGTATCGTGATGCATTTCAAAAACAGATACCAAGGGTTCTCCTGTCCATCCCAAGATGGGACTGTGGTGCAAGGAATTTTAAAAAAAATGCTACACTCTGAAGAATGGGATTAGCACGAAATCATGAGTCAAGTTTTAAAAAATGAGATATTTGCTTTAAAAGCATGAGATTAAAAAACATTTGGGATATTTTTGTTTGTTTGTTTTGTTCTCCAGTGTCTGAGACTCAGGTCACATTTTTGATATTTTTTTCACAACCATGATAGCTAGAAACTTACTTTTAAAAAAATGAAGGATGAGAGTATCACCTAATCACATGCCCCCAGGAGCCGAGACCCTAGAAACGTACCAAATATCACAATAAAATCATGAGAGTTCCCAGCATTGTCTGATGGACAAGCTCTGTTCTCCTGTCCTTCTTTTCAAAGTTTCTGGTATTGAGAGGGAGTATGTGTTTGATTCAGGGCTTTCTACACTGAGAAACTAATTCAGATTAAGATCGGGTGTGAATTTAAAGGGGAATAGCTAGTCCTGATTGTCTTCATGTGTGAGTACTTTTATTCTGGAATGAGTGATTTATTCTGAATTAGTTTGAATTAGCTGAATCCACTGGAATAAACTAAGGCATTCTTATTCCAGAATAAGGATATGGAGTTAATCAGGAATAGCTATTCAGAATAACTCCATGTAGACAATCCCTTAAACGCAGGGATCGGCAACCTTTGGCACGCGGCTCCCCAGGGTAAGCACCCTGGCAGGCTGGGCCTGTTTGTTTACCTGCCACGTCCGCAGGTTTGACCAATCGCGGCTCTCACTGGTTCGCTGTTCCAAACCAATGGGGGCAGTGGGAAGCGGCACGGGCTGAGGGATGTACTGGCCAGTGGGAGCCATGATCGGCTGAACCTGCGGAGGCGGCAGATAAACAAACCGGCTCGGCCTGCCAGGGGCTTTCCCTGGCGAGCCGTGTGCCAAAGGTTGCCGATCCCTGAACTAAAGTCTGGCCGACAACTCCCCTCCTTTGAACCCATGGATCATCTCACTGTAGAGAGCTGCACCTCTAGTGTGAATATGATCAAAACATCTGACACTCCTGGTTTTGCCTGAACTCTCTGTGTATTGACCCTTTGAGACGAAAGGCTGACAGAAATACTTAGTTTCAGGGTACTGAACCCTGGTTTATTTGTGTCCATGACGTCTCGTTTATTTGCCTGCCGTTTCATTTTTTTCTTCTGTGCCCCTTGGCTTTTTTTCCCCCTTGGCCCTATTCTTATGGTCCTTTCTCTTCTTTTCCCTGCCACACTGTGGCAAGCCGCATGAATGGAGGAGCTGGAGAGGACGGCCTCCTTCGAGAACTTTGACCTCCTGCTTTTCCTTGGAGGTGTCTCTCCAAGATCTTGTTCTTGTTTGTTGGAGAAACGCTTTTAAGAAGAGGGGAAGAGTTTGTTAACGTCTCCAGAGAACCAAAAGAGGAAAGCAATGGTATTTAAGAAAATGAACTACACTCAGGTTCTGAGTCTTACATGCCCTCCAGAAAAAAAAAAAATCTTGTGTGGCTACCAAAGGTTTCTTCACAGAGTTTCCCCTGCGTCCTTGGTGCCTCAGTGTGGATGGTCTGATTCTATGGATTCATAGCAGATTAAATTCTAGCTCCCTTTCTTTTTTTCCCTTTCATATGCGGCATGTATTTTAGATGGTCTCACACATACAGATCTCCAGACTGGTATCATAGAATCATAGAATCTCAGGGTTGGAAGGGACCTCAGGTACTAGTAAACATTTCATAGGGAGACTAATTATTTAGAACTGGTCCAAAAATATCCAATCAAAGTTTTTTGCGTGGAAAATGGCTATTTCATAGAAAGTGAAATGTCAGTGGGAAATGTTCTTTTTTTTTTAAATTACATTTTTCATTTTGTCATCAAAGACAAAGCAACAAACATTTGCAACTGAAAACCAAACCATCTTTAAACTTTTTTTTTTTAACAAACTTTTTCACATGGTGGAAAATACGTTCTCCATCCTGTTCTAGAGTTAATGCCTATTACACGTGAGGAATCTCTATTTAAAGTTACAAGTCCTACAATTTACAGGCCTGTTATAGCTCCCTGTAAATTATCTGTCTGTGCCTTGCTTGTCACAGTTTGTTTCTAGATGCATAATGCAATATATCATATGTGTGCACGCACCTGTCAGAAATGTTCCTAGATAACTCCGAGAAGAACAACCCAACTGTTTAAGAAGCTCAAGGTATTGATGTATGAGGAAGGTTAAGAAATGAAATATTTTTGGTCCAAAAATGTTCTAACAAAACAGTTCCCATTTTCCAATAAATGTACTAAATAAATGCCGTCTTCTCTCTCTTGCAAGGTAATTACCCAGGGAAATCCATGGTAACTACTTACAACTGTGGAGGATAACCAGGCAGGGCTAAGTAGTTGCTTAGGGTAGTATAAGGGAGTGTAATTAGAAATAACAGGATGGCATTAAATCAGAGGAAACGTAGGTTAATAACATGTTACCATACTGGGTCAGACCAATGGTCTGTTAGCCCAGTTTCCTGTTTCCAATTCTCAGAGCTTCAGGGGGAGTGCACAGAACAGAGGAAAAGGGAAGAAGGCGAACCCGGGGAACTACAGACCGGCCAGCCTCACCTCAGTCCCTGGAAAAATCATGGAGCATCAGTTATAAAGATACGGAACAAAACCGGCCCCAGGACCGACCCCTGGGGCACTCCGCTTGATACCGGTTGCCAACTAGACATTGAGCCATTGAGCTTGACGAACTAGCCAGCTTTCTATCCACCTTATAGTCCATTCATCCAGCCCATACTGCTTTAACTTGCTGGCAAGAATACTGTGGGAGACCATATCAAAAGCTTTGCTGAAGTCAAGCTATATCAGGTCCACCACTTTCCCCATATCCACAGAGCCAGTTATCTCATAAAAGAAGGCAATCAGGTTGGTCAGGCATGACTTGCCCTTGGTGAATCCATGTTGATTGTTCCTGATCACCTTCCTCTCCTCCGAGTGTTTCAAAATGGATTCCTTGAGGACCTGCTCCATGATTTTTCTGGGGACTGACTGAGGCTGAGCAGTCTGTAGTCAGGGCCGTCCTTAGGCATATGTGGCTGCTTAGGACACCCAAAAATTTGGGGCACCCCTGGGTCTTAGTGTACTACAACCTCCCACCAATCCTAGCCCTGTTCTGACGCTACCTTCAGGCTCCCACCACAGCTGGCTGCTGCAGCCTGGTGAGTCTACCTCCGGAGGGGATCTAGTACTTAAAACTGAAAAAGCCTCCAGCCTGCCAGACCTACATCTGATGTGTGTGTGTGTGAATGTGTGTGTCTGTGTATAGGTATTAGCTATAATGTGTGTGTATAAGGATTAAGATATTAGTTATTGCTCATAAATCAAATTGTTATAATAAATGTGGCATCTTTGTCTTGCCCCCTGAAAAGATCCTGTGTAGTTTTTTCTGTACAACAATAGGGCCCCATAAATCCTAAGGGCAGCCCTGTCTGTCGTTCCCCAGATTCTCTTTCTCCCCTTTTTAAAAGATGGCCACTATATTTGCCTTTTTCCAGACGTCTGGGACCTTCCCCAATCACCACAAGTTTTCAGAGATAACGGCCAATGGCTCAGCAATCACATCCGCCAACTCCTTTAGCAACCTCGGATGCAGCGCATCCGGCCCCGTGGACTTGTGCATGTCCAGCTTTTCTAAATGGTCTTTAACTTGTTCTTTCACCAGTGAAGGCCCCTCACCTCCTCCCCATGCTGTGCTGCCCAGTGCAGCAGTCTGGGAGCTGACCTTGCTTGTGGAGACTGAGGCAAAAAAAGCATTGAGTACTTCAGCTTTTTCCACATCATCTCTCACTAGGTTGCCTGCCTCATTCAGTAAGGGTCCCACACTTTCCCTGACCTCCTTCTTGTTGCTAACATACCCGTAGAAACCCTTCTTGTTACCTTTCACATCCCTTGCTAGCTGCAACTCCAGTTGTGCTTTGGCCTTCCTGATTACACCCCTGCATGCCTGGGCAATATTTTTATACTCCTCCCTAGTCATCTGGCCAAGTTTCCACTTCTTGTAAGCTTCCTTTTTGTATTTAAGCTCACCGAAGATTTCTCTGTTACGCTAAGCTGGTTACCCGCCATGTTTGCTATTCTTTCTGCAAATCATAATGGTTTGTTCCTGCGCCCTAAATAAGGATTCTTTAAAATACAGCCAGCTCTCCTGGACTCCTTTCCCCCTCATATTAGCCTCCCAGGGGACCCTGCCCATCAGTTCCCTGAGGGAGTCAAACTCTGCTTTTCTGAAGTCCAGGGTCCATATTCTGCTGCTCTCCTTTCTTCCTTTGGTCAGTATCCTGAACTCGACCATCTCGTGGTCACTGCCTCCCAGGTTGCCACCCACTTCTACTTCCCCTACCAATTCTTCCCTGTTTGTGAGCAGCAGCTCAAGAGGAGAACGGCCCCTAGTTGGTTCTTCCAGCACTTGGACCAGGAAATTGTCCTCAACACTCTCCAAAAACTTCCTGGATTGTCTGTGCACCGCTGTGTTGCTCTCCCAGCAGATGTCAGAGTGATTGAAGTCTCCCATGAGAACCAGGGCCTGTGACCTGGAAACTTCTGCTAGTTGTCCGAAGAAACACTCGTCTACCTCATCCTCCTGGTCTGGAGGTCTATAGCAGACGCCCACCACGACATCACCCTTGTTGCTCTCGCCTCTAAATGTAACCCAAAGACTCTCAACAGGCTTTTCTCCAGTTTCATACTCTGAGCAGTCATACTGCTCTCTTACATACAGTGCAACTCCTCCACCTTTTCTCCCCCACCTGTCCTTCCTGAACAGTTTATACCCATCCATGGCAGTGCTCCAGTCATGTGAGTTACCCCACCAGGTCTCTGTTATTCCAATCACATCATAGCTCCTTGACTGTGCCTGGACTTTCAGTTCTTCCTGCTTATTTCCCAGGCTTCTTGCGTTCGTGTACAGGCACCTAAGATAACTATCCGGTTGCCCTGCTTTCTCAGTATGAATCAGGAGGCCTCCCCGCTGCACCCTCCTCCTTGTGTTTCCTCCCGGTGTCCCACTTACCTCAGGGCTTAGGTCCCCAACCCCCAGCGAATCTTGGCAGTATAATTGGTGCCCACGTGGAGAAGTAGGAAGGGGTAGCAGTCCAAGGGTTTGATCTAAGGCTCAGCAGACACTCCATCACATCCTGAATTCTAGCTCCACGCATGCAGCACACTTCTCGAGTTTCCCGGTCTAGACAGCAGATGGATGACTCCGTCCCCCTTAGGAGGGAGTCCTCGACCACCACCACCCGTCTCCTCCTCCTGGGAGTGGTGGTCGTGGAACCCCCATCCCTAGTACAATGCATCCCATGCCCTCCGGTCGATGGGGTCTCCTTCTGATCCCTTTCCTCAGATGACTCTTCCAAACCATTCTCCGCTATAGTATCTGTGCAGAGAGCCTGAAAACGGTTTCTTATCTCTATCTGCCTTGGAGGTACATGGGTTCTCCTCTTTCTTCTCCTGGAGGTCACATGCTGCTGATTTTCTTCCCCATTCTGCACTGCCCTCTGATCCTTCAGCATGCTGTGCCTGCAGTATCAAACACTGACTTCTATCCAGAAAGTCTTCATTTTCTCTGATGCAGCGCAGGGTTGATATTGGGTCACTAGTCCTTTAACCTTCTCTTCCAATATGGAGACCAGCTGGCACTTCGTACAGATGAAGTCACTTCTGTCCTCTGGGAGAGAGACAAACATGTCACATCCTGTGCAGGTCACAACACCTGATCACTCACTATCCATATTGTCTTCCCTCTAAGAGCCTCTTCAGATGTTGTATTTACTGCTCACAGAAGCCTGAAAGGCAAAAACTCTGTGGGAACTCCCCCCAGGCAAACTCCCTCTGTTTGCCTCGCCTCTGTTTCACCACTCGCAACTGGCTGCTTTTCTATAAGTCTGCTGGCTCAAAGCAGTTGCCCCACCTCAAAGCCTTCTCCCCAATCAACCACTCAAGGCCACCTGGAACAACACTCCCAGTCAGGGCCATCCTTACCCATAGGCAAAGGACGCAGCTGCGCAGGGCACCAGGACATTTGGGGCACCACATTCCCTGGTGCCCTGCGCAGCTGCGTGCTGCTTCAGCCCCTGCTCCAGTTCTTCCTCAGGGCCCCCAGCCCCGATCTGCCCCAGCCCCGCCTCTTCCCGCCTCCACCCTGCCCCTGCTCTGCCCCAGCCCCGCCCTCACTCCCCTGGAGATTTCAGCCAGGCCGACCCTGCACTCACCGCATGGTCAGTGGAAAGACCCCGCCCCAGCCTGCTCCGCCCCCCTGGCTCCCAGGCTTGGGGGGAGGAGGGAACCGCCTCCCAGCACTCACCGGCGGCGCGGCTGGGAGCCAGGGGAGCAGAGCAGGCTGGGGCCGGGTCACTCCGCTTCCCGCAGGAAGTGGCCAGCCCCCCTCCCCCCCATCCCTCACGGAGGCCTGGGTCGAGGCCCCACACAGCCCCCCCCACTCTCCCCCATGGCGGCTTGGGGGAGCTGGGGGGGGCTGCCTAGGGTACCAAAATAGCTAGGGACGGCCCTGCTCCCAATTCACACTTTTCAAACAAACAACCGCACAGTCTAACAGTCCCTGCAGCTAGCACCAGTCAGACAAATGGTCACAGCAGACGGACACGCGCAGATTCACCCCACCAGCTCACAACACAGCCCCACTACTGCAGCACTCACCATAGCGCCTCTCGGATGGTTCCCAGGCAAACTCCCTCTGTTTTCTTCTCTTCTGTTCACCTGTGATGGGGCGTCTGCCCCACACTGCCCCATAAGGGGTTAAAGCAATCCTTTGGAGGCTGGGCAGGAGGCAGCCAATCAGGAGAGGGCTTATAGGGGCAGCCAATCAGGACTGGGCTGTGCCATATAAGAAGGGCTACTGGGCAGAGCAGCTTCAGTCACTCCATGGAGCTCAAGGAGGGAGGACCGGCTGCCTGCTGACAGACTGAGACCCTGAGACGGTGCTAAGGGCTGCAGGGGGGTGGCCTGGGGAAATAGACTGCAGGGTTGGAGGGGACGCAGCACGTGGCTGCGAGCTATAGGGTCTCTGGGCCGTGACCCGGAGTAGTGGGTGGGCCCATGTTTCCCCCCTCCCTGCCTTTGCCACCACTCGCCACTGAGGAGGAAGCGGCTGGACAGTGGATTGCCAGTCCCCTGGAAGGAAGGGAGAACCGAGTGCAGCACAGCCGGAGGGCTGTGTCTGGAAGAAGATGCTGTGGTCCTTGAAGTGACACGGGTCCTGGAGCAGAAGTGACGGCAGCAAAACGTCACCAGATGAAGGCATGCTAGCGAACAAAGCTAATTCCCAGGACAGCTAGCTGGAGGCACCACAGGGATGAGTCCACACCATCACATCGCCACTCAGTGATGATTCACTTGATGATTACCTGTTCTATTCATTCCCTCTGAAGCATATGGCATTGGCCACTGTTGGAAGACAGGACACTGGGCTGGATGGTCCTTTGGTCTGACCCAGTATGGCCGCTCTTACATCCAAATTAAAAGAGGAAACTTTTCAGGGGATTCCTTATCACCAGTACTGTTCTTGGTAGCGATGCTGCCACTAACACGGATGCTGTGTTAGATAATTTGTGCTTATTATCAGCGAAGAGCAACAGCCAGATAACCACTTGTAATACATGGATGATCTGAAACTGTATGGATGGTCACAAAAGGAGATGCAGAGACTGGTGACATATGTAGAAAAGTCTGAAGATACAAAGTTTCAGGTTGGCTTGGCTCAATGTGGAGTGGGGTCTGTAAAGACGGATAAGCTGGTACAATCAGACAACATACAAACTGATGAAAGTATTTGCCAAGATATCTCTCAGCTTGGTCCCTACAAATACCTTGGAATCAGGGAACTGTCTGAGTTACTACAGAAGGAAGTCAAAGAAAAAAGTGAGGAAAGGATATTACAGATGACTAAGATATACTCTAAGGACAAAACTCAAAGGATTTTATCTTAGCCTTTAATATGTGGATGATACCTGTAGTACTGTACACTGCCGGAGTGATCAAGTGACATGAAGAAGAGAAGAAAAAAATGAATATCCAAACAAGAAAGCTCCTAGTGATTCATTATTATTATAGGCAAGCATCAATCCATTGGATCATGGTATATGCCTAAGAGGTCTAGTCAGGCGCCTGATGAATCATATTATGGCTGACAAGCCCAATTTGAGAACGACATAGCTTGTTACAAATTTTACAGATGCATGTGTTGTCTGAGTTGGAGTCCAAATTTACTGCACATGGCTTCCTTCTTTCTCGCTTTTCTTCCATCCTCTGCATCAAAGTCGCTTTCTGTTGAGCTGCACCCAGTGCCAGATATTCCCTCCAGATTGGACGGATTCATAGAATAATGCATACCAATCAAGACGTGGACAGGACATACATCCGATGAGGTGATGGAGGAAAAGGTCTGCTATTGGTGGAGGAAGCAATCGAGAATGAAGAATATAGCCTCAAAATACATGAAGAGTTGACCAGAATGAAAGCTAATATGGTCACGATAACAAGAGGTGGCTGAGTGTGCATCCTAGGCCAAGAAAGCATCAAAGAAAGGAGAAACCAAATCAACAAAGGAAGACAAAAGATTTACATAGAAATCAGTGCACGTGCAGTGGTGGAGGGAGAGACAGCCTATTTGTGATCGAAGCTGAACAAACTCCTGGCTTGTAGAAGTCCTCTCAAGAGAGAGGCCGAGAGCCTTGCTGTGAATGGCCAAGAGCAGTCAGTCCATAAGGCTTAATTAAGTTTGCAACATAACTGCCCGACAGAACTGCTCCCCGAACTGCAGAGCGTGTTCCGAAAAGGAAAAACCAGTGGAGCAGGTATTGAGCACCTGCAGGAGCCTGGCTGCGAGAGAATATAGGAAGAGACACAATGAGGCTGCCAAGTGCCTGCATTGGAGCCTCAGTATAGATTTAAATGAACTGGGCAATGTTACGACCACCACATCAAAAGCACACTAGAGAATGAAGAGGATGAGATTTTATAGGATCTGGCAGTTGCCACAGACCTAACAGTTCAGGCCAGACATAGGTGCTGTATTAACAAAAGGCAAACCAGGCCATGTTAATTGATATTGCCATCCCAGCAGACAGAAATGCAAACAAGGAGGTGATGACATATGAAGAATTCTGCCAGGAAGTGGACCAGTTATGGAAAACTAGAACAAAGCCAATCCAGTGATTATTGGAGCACCTTGGGAGACCCTCAGGGCATGAATAAGCAGCTTAGGAACACATTAGGAGTGTGAGACATCATGATCAGCAACCTCCACAGACAGCGCTCCTAGGCACCCTGAGAATTTTAAAGAAAGTCAGAGGAGAACAAGTGCATTTGAGCACTTAACATGCAGGGAAACTCCTGGCTACCCAAACCTATGAGTTCATAGTCAGGATTTATTGGTGACCCATGGTGATAAATTTTAGGCAGTAGCTTTCCCTTTTTTATGCTTAAAGTTCTTGTACGTTAAGATTTTTTTAAATGATGTAATATTCCAGTAATAGTAATTATCAGGGGGTCATAACTTAGAGAACATCCAGCTCCAGAGATCAGCAGATTCATTATGCGCAGGACCCAAGTCTGTTGCACTTTGCTGAGCTGCCTCCAATTTATTCGTGCCTAGAACTGTGTTCCGGGTGCAGCACCACCAGTGCTGAATAGAGGACCTCTTGCATAACACGATGTGCCCAAAAGTGCATCTCCACGCCACATTGCACTTGTATCTAATTCACTGTCCACTCATTCTGCCCCCTACCTCCCCAAATGGCTTTCAGCCATTGCTGCTTTCCAAACTGTGCCTTCTCACTCGCTAGCCAACAGAGTAACTTACGTAGAACGCAAAGGAGGAGAAAGTCCAAAGCGAAGGCAGGGGCAGACTTCTGACAAAAGGAAGGAGAGAAGCGGGGCAGGATTATAACTTGAGGATTCCTGCCTCATGTGGGTTTAAATATCAACTTTAATGTTCCACTTAATGTGTCTTTCCAGAGTGAATTGCGAAGGGAGGGACGGGGGTGGGGGCTTCTGAACATCTCATGGTAGCCATAGGGGGAGGATGGGCCTCTTCAGAATGCTCACATCACCATGACCCAGAAGCTGTCAGCCAAGTATGTGGGTTTACTGTGAATCTAATGGAAAGGAACTTTCTGACATCACAAGCTTCAACTCCCCCATGACTGTTAAGCGTTGAAGTCCGATGGTTGACACCTGCAAAATTCCCAGTTGATAAGCACTGAAACCTTGGTTATTTGAGCCCCGGCGAGCTGATATTCTTGGTTAGCTTGAAGGTCAGCTGTAGTTCTACCAAGGTCCTGGGCTCTGTTTGCTGCTCCCCTGCAGCTCTGCTGAGCGGACTGTGCTTTGGGGAAGCCTGGCAATGCTGTGTAATCAGGAGAGCCAGCCAGTGCTCTCGGGAAGTTACGTTCATTATGGGGGAATTTGTGAACGTAGACTTCAGAGCATATTGGACTAATTGCTCCCAGTTTTCCAAAGTGTAAATCAATGGAATTTAGCTCGTAACTGCCTTAGGGTTTGTCTACACAAGGAGTTATTTCGGAATACAAGTGTTATTCCAAATTAGCTTAATCCACTTCCAAAGTGGATTAAGCTAATTCAGAATAAGGCACTGTTGTTCTGAAATAGTCTCCACGTGTGGAGTTAATCGAGAATAGTTAATCTGCTTTAAAATTCATGCCCTACTTTATTCTGGATTAATTTTCATGGGTAGACAAACCCTAACCTTTGCACTCTTACATCACTGAGACACCTTTGAAAATTGTACCCATGGTCTATAATGACATGATGGCATAGTATATTTCCTGGCTTGTTCAGTTCACATGATGGACCCACAAGGCGGAAGAATCAAAGTTGTCCAGACATCTGTGTAAACCTGGCATTTCCTACATTTTCAAGTGCTTGACCTTGCAGCCTAAGGCTTTGTCCACACTTGTGGTGGCCCCTAGGAAGCATGTAGCTGTACATGGCAGTGAAATGCTCTGGCAGGAGGAAGGCAGCCGGGAAAAGCTCTGGCAGTGGGGTGCTGCTGGAGCCTTTCTTCTCTGCCTTCCTCCAGTCAAGAGTCTTCCCCCACTGCTGGAGCAGCAGGGAGGCTGTGGGACTATACTGCTGGAAATAGCAGTGCAGATGGGGGAGGCACTGTTTGGGCGTGTCGAGAGCCATGCCGGGTATATACTCTAGGGTTCAGGCGTGTCTGTACTCTACCCTCCAAAGCAGTGCCTCACTGTCTACACTGCTATTTGTACTGTGTTAGCTGGGCTGGGCTCTACACTGCCAGAAGTGAAGACGTGCCACAAGTAATGTTCTTTTAACATACATGGGGTTTTTGGGGTGGGGGAAGCTTACCTAATGCGGGAAATATTTTTCAAACCAGATTTCTGCCTGGTAGAAAATAGCTGTAGTCCCTTGGGTACCTCAAACCTCAGAAAGAGACAGAGGTTGTCTGGACAGTGGCCTGGCCTCTCCAGGAGACAGGGCATCTTATCTGCAAAGCCCCCGCCCCCATCCCTAGAACCCTTCTGGCACATTTAGGAGTTGTGGAACCTGCCATAACGCAGCTGCTACCCAAGGGGGAAGAAGCCCACAGAACGGGCCGCTCTGTGCTCTGAGTCTGGAGAGGCTATTGATGTTTCAATGGCCAGCAGCAGTGGCTGCAGATGTGAGCCAGATTAACCCCCCGAAATGACAAATCCAGAGTCTGCTTAGTTCACCCACAAAGGATGGTCCTGATTCTCTTCCACAGTGTCCATCAAAGAGCCCTGCAGTAAAACACCACTGAGCGGACAAGTAGCACACGGTGATTTCTCCCCTCCTCCCTGAACAGCACATTTGCCAGTATAATAAATTCATCCCAACCCCTTTTGGTTGTAATAATGTAGTAACGATTCCAAACATGATCCGACGCACGAGCTCCCTTTTAAATCTGTATGCGACCCTCAGAGCCACGGCAGCCAGTTAGCGAACCTGTTCTTCCTCTGGTGACGTAGCATTCCTGCTTCTCTTTTTAGAGGAAACGACGTTTGAAGCTGGAGTCAAAGTTCAGATCCACAGCCAGTCGGAGCCGCCCTTCGTCCAAGAACTTGGCTTCGGAGTGGCCCCTGGATTTCAGACCTTTGTCGCCACACAGGAGCAACGGGTGAGTCTGTAGTTTGACGTGTGGAGTGGGGGCTATCAAACATTTTCCTATGGTGGGTCACTTCTAAGGGGAGAGATGGAGATATCCTGAAGTGACTCCCCTAATCCTGTTTTCCCTGCACTTCCAGGAGGGGTAGAACCTACCCTAATGAGGCTGCTACTCTGAATAGGCCACTGAGTAGGCCAAGGTGCGCGGTCACCACGCTGTCAGGAGACAAATGTCACACAAACTTGGGTGCGGCTGCTTAGTCACGTCTCCCGCTCTTATCTCTGTGCTGCTCATTCTCCCTGCCTGGTGCTACCCCCGCTGCTCCCAACTCTCCAGGGACATTTGTGACGTGTATTTCTCCCAGTTTTTAATTTCAGCAGCAAATCGGATCACTGCTGAATTTACCTAAAACACCCCCGACGACAAAGAAATCCATGGAGCAAGCACAGATGGGGAGGGGGGATTTGGTGGGAGGTATTTGTTTTCATGGGGGTGGGGAGGAAGCGAAAGGTGCTGATCAGGAAAACCTCTGCCAACCCTGCAAGTGTCCAGTCTGGGCTCTGAGTAGCTGTTGCCATTTCTGTTTGAAAACGGAGAGGTCCTTTATCTTTGGGACAAAACCAGCATGGCAGATAGAGTGCTCGCGTGCAACCTGCAACTTGAAAACCACTGAGTTGCATATTTAAACCCTTGAATGCAAGCAGGGCCGACGAGGCGGGGGAAGCCGGTACCAATTACCGGGGCCTGGCGGTCCGAAAGGGGCCCTGGGGCCAGCTTCCCCGGCTTCGTCAGCCCTGTTTAGCCAGTCCGCCCTTGCTAGGGAACCCGAAAACATTTTTTCACCGGGGCCCAAACCTGCTCTCCGTGGCCCTGAATGCAATCTTGCTGGCATTCTACCTCGCTATGCGATCTCAGGCTACAAAGGGGACATTTGAGTCCTGAAGAGTTGGTTGCAGAATTAGGAGTGATGTCCTGTGCATAAACATTGGCTTGTTTGTTGACTTGGATGTTCATTGTAAAATGTAAAGTTTCAATGGGGCGAAGGGGCTGTCTGACACGTGCCCTCACCTTTGAAGTCAGCAGGACCATGCTGAAAATTGCGTAGAAACAAATTTCCTTCTAGAATGTTGGCATCTCTGCCTCCTGATCAGAACCGGGACATGTTTGAAAATGAAGACTAGCATTAGCCAAAGCCTTTCCCCGTCTCCAGCGATAACTAGCTTATTTCATCCAAATTGGTTTGTCCATATTAATGAAGCCCGTATGAGACACACGGGTCCGATGGCCGTTTACAGGACAGCTGCCGTGCACAGACCTAGCAGTGTAAACGGGCATTAACGTGAGTATAAATATATTGTATACCCCCTCTAAAGCTTGCAGTGCAATGAGGCCTTAGTGTAGAAAAGAACCAGGCCCATACTAGTACTTATGGTAACGACCAATGGCTAAAAATTTGTACACAGAAATTCTCATTTGTCCTGTCATTGCCTGCTCTCCATAGCTGGTGTTTTGTGCTGTCTGGGAGGATTCTGCAAGACTGAAGACAGGGTGTGGAATCTGCCCTGCTGGTCTTACAGACACACAGCTCCCCCTTGTGACTGGGGAGGAGAATGTGCCAGCCGGCTGGAGAACTCTGCTTCCATTCCATGTGGCCAGCCAAGCCCAGAGGGTGAAAACTCTGTCTCAAATCCAGTGGCACTCCAAAGCAAAAGAGGAGACTAGTTGGGAGTAATTGTCCAGAGGAAGTTCCCTGTGTGCACCCGAGATCTTTGCACGTATCCCCTGCCGGCTGTTCGCACACTAAGCTGGAAGCGTGGGTGAACACAGGCCAAAGGCTGATTTGTGCAACTGTGGCTAGAAGCTCGGCTTTGCTAGCGAGGCTGATTTGCTGCAGTTAACTCAGTCTGTGATCCTCCCTGTGACTCATTGGAATAACGAATCCCTGACAGCACCCCCGCCCTCAGGTCTGGATGTGTGACAGTCGGAGAGGCTTTTATTCATTGCCTGTCATTTGAAACAAGTGTGTGTGAAATTCTAATCTGGCAGGATTGTGGGAGGGGAGAGGGTGGGTAACACACAGATTATTTCTGGAGTGGATGAACTGGAGGCTGACGGTAGCTTGTCGGAGGGGCTCATTACCCCTGGGGAGGGCTGTACGAAACCCAGATAGTCGGAACAATAGCGTTTCGTTCCACTCGAAAGGAAACATTTTCTTTTCAAGGGTTTTTTTTCACTTTTAAAAGAAAAATTGATCTAAAATTTGAAAGGAGACAATAGAAGAATGTGGGCCAGCGAGAGGTAGAATGACTTTGAGGTGCCATTTGGGCACCTGCCGGGAGGTGGCAGACCCAACGTCCGGTCCCACTGTGGAACAGCTTTGACAAGAGAGATTTGGAGCCTGCCCCAGATGACCCTCTGACCTAGGGTTAGGGCAAGTTCAAATCCCTTCTTCACAGCAAGCCCGAGGGGGGAACCTGGGTCTCCCACGCCTGGGGGGAGCGCGCTAACCACTGGGAGAAACGTTAGCAGAGGGGCACTTCCTCCGTTTGTCTTGGAGAACGACTGACGTGACATAAACACCCGCCTTCTGGCTGTGAATCCCAAGTGGAGGGAGATGCCTCCCTCCAGCCCAGAGTTAGGGCCCTACATCCCTATGAGGGGTGAGGCTTCGGCTGCTTTCTCGACCTTTCCTGTTGGCTAGTTTAGGTGGCTTCCTGCTCAGCTTGCTGGCTTGTAGGTGCCCAGGAACGGGAGTCACAGAAGTTCGGCGCTGCTGTGCTCAGCGTGGTAACGCCCAAGTCACCCCCTTCCCATACAGAGCGGTGGAAGGGTCTGAGAGTCGCCCTCCTGGCTTGGAAAGAACGGCCTAGGCCTTTGCCTTATTGATAGCGTCAGAGACATGTCGGGCTGGATGGGACCTCACCAGGAGAGCGTGTCCAGGCCCCCTGCGCTGAGGCAGGACCAAAAAACCTAGATCATCCCTGAGTGGGGCTTGTCCAGCCTGTTCTTCAAAACCTCCAGAGATGGGGATTCCCCAACCTCCCATGGAAGCCCGTTCCAGAGCTTCACTGCCCAGAGAGTTAGAACACTTTTCCTCATATCTCCACTAAATCTCCCTTGCTGCAGATTAAGCCCATTACTGCTTGTCCTACCTTCAGTGGAGATAGAGAACAATCGATCCCCGTCCTCTTCATAACAGCCCTGGGGTGCCGAAAGCCATTGGACCAAACTGTAAACCCTGCATATGATGGAAACCACTTCAAGCCAAGGGGGGCTGCCACCCCTCCCCTCCCAGCACGCTTAGTTCCAGCACCCCTGTAACAGCTCTTCATATATTTGAAGACTTATCAGGTTCCCACCCACCCCAGTCTTCTTTTCTTGAGGAAAAAAACCAGTGAGGTGGCAAAACTTGCAGACGATACTAAACTGCTCAAGATAGTTAAGACCAGACTGTGAAGAACTTCAAAAAGATCTCACAAAACTAAGCGATTGGGCAACAAAATGTCAAATGCAATTTAATGTAGATAAATGTAAAGTAATGCACATTGGGAAAAAGAATCCCAACTATACATACAATATGGTGGGGGCTAATTTAGCTATAACTAATCAGGAAAGAGATCTTGGAGTCATTGTGGATAGTTCTCTGAAGATGTCCACGCAGTGTGCAGCGGTGGTCAAAAAAGCAAACAGGATGTTAGGAATAATTTTAAAAGGGATAGAGAATAAGATGGAGAATATCTTATTGCCTTTTATATACATCAATGGTACGCCCACATTTTGAAAACTGCGTACAGATGTGGTCTCCTCATACTGGCATTAGAAAAGGTTCAGAGAAAGGCAACTAAAATGATTAAGGGTTGGGAATGGGTCCCATATGAGGAGAGATTAAAGAGGCTAGGGCTTTTCAGCTTGGAAAAGAGGAGACTAAGGGGGGATATGATAGAGGTATATAAAATCATGAGTGGTGTGGAGAAAGTGAATGAGGAAAAGTTATTTACTTATTCCCATAATACAAGAACTAGGGGCCACCAAATGAAATGAATGGGCAGCAGGTTTAAAACAAATAATAGGAAGTTCTTCTTCACACAGTGCACAGTCAACCTGTGGAACTCCTTGCCTGAGGAGGTTGTGAAGGCTAGGACTAAAACAGCATTTAAAAGAGAACTGGATAAATTCATGGAGGTTAAACCCATAAATGGCTATTAGCTAGGATGGGTAAGGAATGGTGTCCCTAGCCTCTGTTTGTCAGCGGGAGGAGATGGATGGCAGGAGAGAGATCACTTGATCATTACCTGTTAGGTTCACTCCCTCTGGGGCACCTGGCATTGGCCACTATTGGCAGACAGGATACTGGGCTGGATGGACCTTTGGTCTGACCCAGTATGGTCGTTCTTATGTTCTTATGAGACTAAACATGCCCTGTTTTTTTAATGTTTTAAATACTTTTCAGCCTGGTCCTGGTATCTGTGAGTCACCAACCGATGCGTGGGTTGCCGGGTGATCTGGTGATTGATTGCTATGGCTAGAACAGGTGATCATTATAAGCATGGGACTATCGAGTAGGAGTAGGGAGGTGATATTACCTGTGTATATGGCATTGGTGTGCCTCTGACTGCAAGACTGTGCCCAGTTCTGGTGGCCGCACTTCCAAAGGATGTAGAGAAATTGGAGAGGGTTCAGAGAATGGCTGTGAATATGATTTGATGTCTGGGAAACCTTCCTCACGCTGAGATTTAAGGTCTGTCTACACTGCATGTTAAGTCCAGGCTCAGACTTAGGTTTCAGCCTAAGCCCTTCTTCCATCCACACACAAATCAATCTGACTCTGGTCAGCAAGCACTCAGGACTGGGGTCCTCGGATCATGGGAGTGGGATGGGTCATAGTCAAGTCCCGCTGTGACTGGGGTCCACATCCTGTCATTTTGCAGTGTGGACCAAGTCAAGGTGCAGACTGGAATCAGAAGGTCTGCCTAGCGCAGCATGGACATGCTAGCCAGGTTCTGAGACCCGGGTCCAGCAATTGTAAACCATGTTTACAATGCAGTGTGGATGCTCAAACATGGCCAGAGAACTAGACCTTTTTAACTTACTGAGGTTCCGAGGCAAGTTGCTCAATTTCGGTAAGTCCCTAACAGGGGAGATGATTTCTGATAGTAGACGGCTCTCCAGTCCAGCAGATAAAGGCCAAACGAGATCCGGCTGCTGGAAGCTGAAGCTAGACCACTTCAAAACGGGAACAAGGCACCATTTTTTTAACACAGCTTATCTCAGGGTGTGATAGATTCTCCACATGAATTCTTGAACTCGAGACTGGATGTCTCTGTCTCAGAGACTGTAGTGCAACCTCAGGGTATTGGACTAGATGCCGGATAAAATTCCCTGGCCAGGTGATGGATAGCACTGCCCGTCCATTCTCTGAGCTCACTGCCTCTCTGACGTCCACCTCAGACATTCTATCCCCAGGTTTATTTTTATTCCAAGGGTATTTGGTGACTACCGCTGTTTTCAGTGTGGATTATCTCATAATGACCCCTCGCCTTGACTGTTTTCTGTTTGGATTTCATAAGGATTGATCATTCACTGTATTGTTTTTATTACATTTGCCAGAGCCCACAGAGGGGATTTCATCCCTGCAGGCCAGCTGATGCCCCTGTTTCCCCTCACACAGGTTGGCTCTGTTGACTTGTCCAGGGAGGCCATACTGCCATGCCCCGAGTCTCTTTCTGGGCACGGCTTTATCCTTAAAACTTAGTCAAAACATCAAACCCAAATCAGTTCCTCTAGGTAGGCCCTGGGTTACAGCCCCTGTTGGCTTGTCTCCATCCTGACAGGAAGATGTGCTCTCTCCATCCTGAAAGGAAGATGTGCCCTCTCCATCCTGATATGCCTTTTCCTTCCCCTCTGCTTCAGGGCCCACTGCAGGGACCTGTCTCCTGTTGAAGCTCCTTCCAGCAGAGCTTTCTCAGCCCTTCCTAGAAAGCACCGGATAACTTCTCAGCTGGGCCTGATAAATGAACAGGGCTGGCTGGCTCCCGGCCCTCAAAGGGGAAGGTGACCCTGTGGCCATCCCTTCAGAGTATTGTTTGGTGTTATTGTGTAACTGGCTGGTGAGGGTGTGTTACAGGTCCCCTCCGTGGCTGTGTTGGTACAACCAGCAGCTTTGGCAGCCTGGCTCTCAAACTAGCTAGATCTACGTTGGCCCAAGAGGGTGGCTAGCACAATTGCTCACTTACAATAATCCCAACATGTGCTGGCCACGTTCTAGATGCTCAAGCAGGGACAGTCCCTGCCCATAGGGGCTCAGGGTCGAAGGACAACGGGAGATTAGAGGAAAGGGGTATATGTAAATCAGCTTGTCTCCTTGCAGGCAGCATGGCAATATTTCAATTCTTTATTATTGCCAATGGTGGGAGGCCAGTGGCTCATAATACATCACTTCCCTCGTGTCCCAGCAACGATATGCTATCCCTGGACTGACCAATGAGATGTGACATTGCTGTTAGATCTGGATACTTGTTAGGAGCTCGAAAGTCAGCCAGTGGCATAAAGCTCTTTCCTGGAGCTTCTATTCTTTGCCGTCCTCGTTGCCCTTCTCAGGTTCTTCCTGCCCTTGTGTTCTCCTTCCAGTGCAATGGGACTCAAAAACTCAGAGCCAGTTCCAGGAGGCGTTGGGTTGTTTTGGTCATCCATGGCGTTAGAGCCACAGCTGTTCCGCTTCAGCTCAGATTAACTCAAGGAAACTCACCACCCGATTTACCACTTACCAGTGGAAATTCACCACCAAACGTATCTGTAAGCGGAGGACCATGTGGACCCTGGAACACAAATAATCACAGCAGGTTTGATGCACATCGGTTGTTATTTCAGTACAAGTCTGCGTATGGACGTTTGTGTTCTGAAATATGGCGAGCTAACTGAAGTCAGCGCATGGACGTTCATATTCTGGAATACGGCGAGCTAACTGAAGTCAGCGTGTGGACGTTTGTGTTCTGAAATACGGCGAGCTAACTGAACTCAGCGCGTGGACATTCGTATTCTGAAATACAGCGAGCTAACTGAACTCAGCGCGTGGACGGTCGTAGTCTGAAATACGGCGAGCTAACTGAACTCAGCGCGTGGACGGTCGTAGTCTGAAATACGGCGAGCTAACTGAACTCAGCGCGTGGACGTTCGTATTCTGAAATACGGCGAGCTAACTGAACTCAGCGCGTGGACGTTCGTATTCTGACATACGGCGAGCTAACTGAACTCAGCGCGTGGACATTCGTATTCTGAAATACAGCGAGCTAACTGAACTCAGCGCGTGGACGTTCGT
Organism: Mauremys mutica; assembly: GCF_020497125.1. NCBI lineage: Eukaryota > Metazoa > Chordata > Testudines > Geoemydidae > Mauremys > Mauremys mutica. The sequence goes on from NC_059096.1 coordinate 11,390,619, forward strand.
ATTCTGACATACGGCGAGCTAACTGAACTCAGCGCGTGGACGTTCGTATTCTGACATACGGCGAGCTAACTGAACTCAGCGCGTGGACATTCGTATTCTGAAATACAGCGAGCTAACTGAACTCAGCGCATGGGGCAATGGCAGCAGGAGCGGGACCAACTTGCTTTCCTTCCGCTCCTTTCATCCACCTTGCCAAGATGCAGCTACAGTGTATCAAAATAAACCCCGCGGCTGGGGCTTGCCGGGTGGGAGAATGTTCCCCTTCCATACAGCACGGAGTGAACCCACCGCTCCGTGCCTGAGAATGCAGTGGTCATTCGCACTGGGAGTTAGATCGCCGCAGCAAGGCGGTACACTAGACTGGAGGGGCTGTTGATTCAAGGTGCGATACTCACTACCGAACAGGCTGCTGCTAATTCATTAGGGCTTGTCTGCCCTTCCAATGCTGCAGTGGTGCAGATCCTGCACCCCACTCCCCCCCCCCCCCGGAAAGATGGGAGCTAGGTTGGCAGGGAATTCTCCCACTGACCTAGTTCTGTCTACACCGGGCGTTAGGTCGATTTAACTCCGTCGCTCAGGGACGTGGATTTTTCACGTCCTTGGAGGATGTAGTTACACGGACCTAATTTCCTAGTGTAGACCAGGCCTTAGGCGTCTATTCCTCCAGCAATTTCTTTTTGCTACAGAGTGCACACGGCAGATGCTATAGCTTCCATGGGGAAGGGGAACAGGCAGTGGAAACAGGATGTGTGGGGGGGTGGAGGTGTACACACCCACAGCGATTGGGGGAGTATGTTCATTTATTGGCATGTGCAGAGGCTTGGGCTAAAGTGAAACTGTCAGGAATTGAAAACCGCCCTCAACTGAATTAATACCAGCGCTTTGGACCAGTAAAACTGGAGCGATTTAAAAAAAAAACAAACCTCATCTTGATCTGATTTTACCATTTATGCTGTCGGTCTTAGTTCTGGGCCCCCAGTAGCAGGGCATGGCAGGCCAGCTCCCTAACCACTGGACCAGCCTCCCTCTCATTTTCTGTGGATTTGCTTTGTCCATTTCCAAAGCCAGAAATCAAGGCGTAACAACAATGTTTTCCCAAAGGGGTTTCCAAGGGAAAGGTGCAGTCAAATTGACCAGATGCTCACGGCAACGCTTTGCTGGTGCATACCGGCCCCAGAGAGACCTACGGTGCAGAAAGGAAACTGACCAGTTGTTTTCATTGGCCTCCCGAGTGTGAAATGCACAGAGCAACCCAACAGAACAAGAGGGGAAGGACTGCCCAGTGGTTAGAGTGATACCCTGGCAACCATGTTCAAGACTGAGGTGCTCAGATACTTTGGTAATGTGGGTTTAGAGCTACGATGGACTGGCCTAAATAGCGACATCAGGTGAATGAGATTTTGGTTTTTTTTTTATTATTCCAGTTTTACTAATCCAAAGAGCTGGTATTAATACAGATGAGGGCGGTTTTCAATTCCCGACAGTGTCACTTTAACACAAGCCTCTGCATGTGCCAATAAATGAACAGTCCCTTTCCGCCCCCCACACCTCTTTCTGCTGCCTCCCCCCTGGAAGCTGTTGCATCTGATGTGTACCTTCGATAGCAAAGAGTGCGTGATAAAGAAATTGCTGGAGGAATAGAAGCCGAACTGATTATTGTGCCTCGGATCAATGGTAGCTCCAGTCTAGTGTTTGCATTTGTGCAGCTAACTCATTAAAGTTGAAAAGGAGATTAGTGCATGTTTTGGTCAACTTTAGCAGAGTCTCTGAAATGCCAGCTGAGAGACTGGGGGCAGCGGGGTCGTACCGAGGCGCACACCTCACGTCGTTAAATGTAGCAATCTGCTCTTCTGGACGGCCCTGCAGTCATTTATCTCTAATGAGCTGCGTCTCACAAAGCACTTACCAAACTCGAATAAGTGTGAGCCCCACAAGCAGGCCTGAGATGCTGGGAAGCATCATAGAAATGTGGGGCTGGAAGGGACCTCACGAGGTCATCAAGTCCAGCCCCCTGCACTGAAGCAGAACCTAGTAAACCAAGACCAGGGGTAGGCAACCTATGGCCCGTGTGCCGGAGCTGATTTTCAGTGGCACTCACAGTGCCCTGGTCCTGATCACCGGTCCGGGAGGCTCTGCATTTTAATTTAATTGTAAATGAAGCTTCTTAAACATTTTTAAACCCTTATTTACTTTTACATACAACAATAGTTTAATTATATATTATAGACTTATAGAAAGAGACCTTCTAAAAATGTTAAAATGTATCACTGGCAGGCAAAACCCTAAATGAGAGTGACTAAATGAAGACTCGGCACAGCACTTCTGAAAGGTTGCCGACCCCTGACCTAGACCATCCCTGACAGGTGTTTGTCCAGCCTGTTCTTAAAAACCTCCAATGACGGGGATTCCACAGCCTCCCTGGGTATCCAGTCACAGTGCGTATCTATCCTTTAGTTCAGAAGTTTTTCCTGATAGCTAACCTAAATCTCCCTTGCTGCAGGTTAAGCCCGTCCTGTCCTAGCCTCATGGCACTGAAGAACAATTGATCTCCAGCCTATTTAGAATAGCCCTTAACATATTGGAAGGCTGTTATCAGGTCCTCCCTCGGTTGTCTCTTCTCTAGACTAAACATGGCCGGTTATTTCAACCTTTCCTCTTCTAAACTTCTGATCCGATTTGTTGCTCTCCTCTGGACTCTGATTTGTCTGAATTTTCCCTAACATGGGATGCCCAAAAATCAGGATGGGGACAGAGCACCCCCATTTTGGAAGTGACCATTACAGCTCTCAACATGACATGGTGCCGGGGAGCAGCATCATTATGTCCATTTTATAGATTGGGAAAACTGAGGCACAGAGCGGGGAGATGATTTACCCAAGGTAACAAAATAAGTCAGGGCCAGAGCAAGGGTCTCCTGATTCCCAGTCCACTGTTCCAGCCATTACTCCACCTTTATTTGAGATCGAGCACACCATTGATCATTTGCTGGCCCAGTATTTTACTCCTCTGTGATTACTTGTTTGCTTGCTTGTAAAGAAAGCCTCTTGCTGTTTTGGCAGCAGATGAAAGGAGGGTTTTTGTTTAGTGAACATTTGCGACTCCAGCAAAGCCACTGGCCCCCTTAGCAAGATCACATTAGTGCCGTAAAATCCACTAATAGCTTAAGTGCAAGAAATGACTTGCTAGAGTGGTGATTAATAAATACCTTTGCAGCCTTTTACATGGCACTCTGTAGCAAACTCACGTATTAGTTCTCAAACAGGCAATGAAACGCGGCGTTGGGTATTGTATTATACTCTGTACCCGCCTGACACTGAAGCAGTTTGGAAAAAGCTCCTTCTCAAATGCGACACATGTTACAGGAGCAAGTGGTAATTGGAAATATTTGTCTCCCGTTAATGTGGCTGCTTCATGGATGTTAGGAAATGCGTCTGTGGCCTAATGCCTACAGGAAAAACAAAGAATGTTCTCGTTCATGCACACACAGAGAGTTGGGCGCCAGAACACAAGTTCTCGAGCATAACCCGAGGGGATCAAGACAAGGTGTAAGGGGGTGGCTGTGACGGGTTAAATCACAGAACCCCTCTTGGGAGCTGCCACCTGATATGCCAAAACTACCTCTGCCCCTGCTTTCCCTGCCAAACTCGGGACCCCAGCACCCCGTCTTGCTGAGCCAGACACGCCCGTCTGCTCCAACACAGACCCAGGGTCTGAACCACGTGCCCCAAAGCTGCAGGTTTCACTGAAAGCAGCTAACAGAAATGTTCTTATCTTTAACACTCGGATGCCCAACTCCCAGTGGGGTCTAAACCCAAATAAATCCATTTTACTCTGTATAAAGCTTACACAGGGAAATCTCATGAATTGTTCACCCTCTATAACACTGATGGAGAGATATGCACAGCTGTTCCCCACCCCCGGTATTAATACATACTCTGAGTTAATTAATAAGTAAAAAGTGATGTTATTAATACAGAAAGTAGGATTTAAGTCGTTCCAAGTAGTAACAGACAGAACAAAGTGAATTACCAAGTAAAATAAAATAAAACACACAAATCTAAATCTAATGCAGTAATACAACTGAGTACAGATAAAATCTCACCCTGAGAGATGTTTCAATAAGTCTTTTTCTCAGACTGGACGTGTTCCTAGTCTGGGCATAGTCCAGTCCTGGTACAGCCCTTGTTCCAGCTCAGGTGGTAGCTAGGGGATTCCTCATGATGGCCGCCCGCTTTGTTCTGTTCCACTCACTTATCTATCTTTTGCATAAGGCGGGAATCCTTTGTCCCGCTGGGTTCCCACCCCGCCTCACTGGAAAAGCACCAGGTTAAAGATGGATTCCAGTTCAGGTGACATGATCACATGTCCTGTGAGACCCCCAAGCCTTCATTCCCCCCAGCCTGACTCGCAGGAAGGCTGCCTGCCCACAGAGCCATCCACAGGCAATTGTCCTGGTTGCTGGGAGCCATCAAGATTCCAACCCACCATTAATGGCCCACACTTTGCATAATGACAACAGGCCCTCAGAGATATATTTCCTATTCCTAGTTTCAGATACAAGAGTGGTACATTTATACAAATAGGATGACCACACTCGGTAGATTATACGCTTTGTAATGATGCCTTACAAGAGACCTTTTGCATGAAGCGAATTCCAGTTACATTAGCATATTTTCATAAAATCCTACTGAGTGCACCGTCACCGTGGCGATCAACCCGCCTCTTCTAGGTTACTAAAGAGGAGAGGGTCTCAGCTAGACCTGAGCTGGGTGGGAGGAAGGGGACCAAAGGGGAGCCTGGTATGAAAAAGGTTGTGAGCTACTGCTTTGATAGGTGAAAGGCAAATACCCCACCATGGGGGGGAGCTGCAGTCACTGTCGTTCACTTGTTCCTGTTCTGCTGCTTTCCCTGCCTTCCCTTGCGCTTAAAGGTTCTTTAGAGACACAGCTGCAAACTTTTCTTCTTTGCTTTAGTTCCCCCTGCCGGAGTGTCCTGTTTTGTTAAAATAAACAGGACTACACAGAACACGTGAGGAAGCGATTCCCCCTAGAGCGTGAAAGGAGGAAGGTGAGCCTGCATTGAATTGCCTAGTGTGACTGAATTAGAACTGTGTGTCATAGGCCCTGTACTGCTAATAGTGGTTGATGTTTTTTGTTTAGTTTGGAAGGCCTGGGCTTTTGCTGGGATTTCTGAATGGCCTGGTGTGCACCCTAGGAATAGCCAGGACATTTGTTGGAGGCCACTGATGTGTTACATTGAAGCAGAGTTGAGTGGAGCCAGGTACAATGCTGGGAAGAGTTGGTTTCATAGAATCATCGAATATCAGGGTTGGAAGGGACCTCGGGAGGTATCTAGTCCAACCCCCTGCTCAAAGCAGGACCAATCCCCAACTGGTTTGAATCCTGGTTGCAAATGGTCACTCACGCACACACCTTGAGGGTCTGGCCAGCAGCCCCCTGGGATTACTTGACCTCATGGCAGAGGGGATTGCTAGATCGCTGCCTCTCTAGTTGGGAGCGTGCAGGGTGCAGCCTGGCATAGGCCAGCCAGGTTGGTGCCTGAAAGTCAGAGAGGTGGCACCCAGTTAGAAAGAGAACTGGCTCCCAAAGGGAGCCTTGGCAGGAAATCCCCTGGTCCCTGGGAGAGGCCGATGGGAAGTGGATATGTATTTGGAGCTGCCGTCCTCTGGATGTCTCCTCCATTCTGTGTGCAACACGGCACAGCCAGTTAAGTGCTTTGTGGTGTGTGCTGGATGGGCATGGCTGTCTTCTGAATCGAGAACTGACCAGTGCCGAAGGCACTAGACAGACCCTTGATCTGAGCATCTTGAATTGTAAAGAAACTGGCCTTTCGTACTCCCCCATCGAGTGCAATTCCTCAGGGTTCTAGTCTCCTGGCTAGTTACTTCTTGAATGCTGCCGTGGTGCTTGGCTGTAATGTGTATCTGTAGCCGGAAGAGTCCCAGGACGACAGAGAAAATGAACCAAAATGTTTAGGAAGGATGATAAAATCTAGAGCTTTGTGGAAAGAAAATGAACATCACTCCAGATGTACTCCAGAAAACAAACCCCAAATCACAGATTAGCCACCTCTGCTGAGCCGGGTCTTCACCTTGGGCTGATACCTCAGTCCCCCGCTGGCATGAGAAGTCAATGTTATCCAGCTAGGGATGTGGTGGCCTACAATCCACATGGAATTAAGCTCATCCCCCCACGGGCCCTCTTAATGTCATCTCTGCAGAGTAACTTTCAATCACCAGGCGCAGAGTCGGGCCCGAGAAGCCAAGCGGCAGCGTGTTCATTCCCCTGCCAGCGCCGTTCTCTCCTCTTCTCACGCCATCCTCTGGTCAGGTTTTCGCACATTACCTGCCTTTCCAATATACAACCCGCCCCCCTCCCTGGGCTCATCCCCTCAGCCAGCCCACATCTCCTCTTCAAAACTATAGAAACTCTCCTGGAATGGGGGAAGTGGGGCAGCTGAGACAGGCGTCTCTTCTGAGCAGCCAGAATTACACCTAAAACATGTCCCAGGAGGCCTCAATCCCTGTGAAGCTCCATTGGTTTATACCGCTATTAAGAACAAATGAAACGAAGTTGGCAGACAATGCGACGGTCACCTAGCTTCCCTCGGCACAGGAAGGACATGGAGTGTGCGCTATGAACAGTTTTGCGCACTTAGCACCAAACAATTAGAGATAATAAAACCGATCGGAGTAGCTGCTGCCTTGATTTACCCTCCCCCTGCATCATTAAGATGGATGTTTATGTATCTTTAAAACCAGTGCTTTGGGTGTTGGGGGGGAGTTGGTCTTGTGGCTCGGGGGTTGGTCACGGGCTCAGAAGATCTGGGTTCAGTACTGGGCTCTGCTACTGTCTCCTTCCATGACCTTGGGTGAGTCACTTCTCTCTGTACCTGTAAAATGGGGTTAATGGTATTTCCTCTGTCTGTCTTGTCTATTCAGACAGCAAACGATCCAAGCGTCGTCAGACAGATACGTGCCCCCGAAATGAGTCCTGTCTTTTCCCAGTCGGCGATAGTACCGGGCATGACTCTCTTTTATCCTAATGCTCAGCTCTTACGACTGCAAAGCGCTGCCCCCTACCGACCCTCTGGGAGGCTGGGGGAGCTGGGGAGAATTGAGTGTGACACATGGGCATTGGGTAGTATCCCTTTAAGGAGCGGGTGAGCCCTCAAGTGGCGCACAGGGTGTGCTGTGTTTAGGCATCGTGGTTCTGCAGAGACCACAGGGCCCGTCTTGTTTCGGAGGCAGAAGAGTCAATGCCAAGGCACGGTGTTGAGCCTGGAATACGTCCTACGGCTCCCAGGCCTGTGCGTGAAGCATCTCTGCTCCGCTGAGGTTTCATACAGAGTTCGCTCCTCCTGGCGATGGCTGGACAATGACTGTAAAACAGCTCAGTGCGGCTTCCAGCGGCATCTGTTGCTTTTTGGTTCCGCCCTTCCGGGCGGGGTGGAGGTAAAACTGTGGCCGTCTGGCTGCAAAGACCTGCAAAGGCCACGTCTACACTGCGGGGGAACAAACCCAACCCCGAATCTCAGAGCTGAGTCCCCTGCCTCAGGCTCGCTCCATGGGGCTAAAAGTAGCAGCGTAGACTTCCCGTTTGGCTCTGGCACCTGGCAAGGGGGAAGGGTCCCGGGATGTGGGCCCCAGCCGGAGCCTTAATGTCGACACAGCTATTTGTAGCCCTGCGACATGAGCCCCAGGCCCCCGAGTTGGTTGACCCAGCCCGGAGCCTGGCTGCTCCTGTGCAAACTCTCCGGGGGCAGGATGGCAAATGAGCTTGTTAAACGCCACTTTAAAAATAGCTGCCGTGTTCCTCAGTGGCAGCGCAGGCTGGGGACAGCCCCTCTGCCCCGGGGGCAGGTTCGGCTCCTCCTGTGGTGCTCATTAATCTCTCCACTGACAGTGACTCGGCCGCCTCTCCAGCTGACGGCTCCATTATCGACTCGCTCCCGCCCGTAGGATGTGTTCCTCTTACAGCTACTCCAGTCCTGCCCTTTGGCAGTGGGCGGCTATTACTTCTCCTACGACAGCTTTGATGAGCCCCAAATACGTCTTCCCTTTCTTCCCCCTGCTGCCCCGGGAGTCTCTGTTCAAAGCCGGCCTCCTTTCCTGGAAATGAGAGAAATTAGCCACAGCCTGGCTTCCAGACGTGCTGAGCCCCGGCTGAAATCAATAGGAGCCGGAGGTACCTCTGAAAACGAAGCCACCGAGTCTTTCCTGTAGGAGCCTCTGACTGCCGTCAGGCTCCGCTGTGAAGTCTAGCTCCGTGCTGCCTGTTTTAGAACGGGGCGCTCCCGGAATGGTGTAAAACCCGCGGGGGGCAGGAGCCTTCCTCACCAGCAGTTTTCTCATGCGGCTGCTTCTCAGGTCGCCTTTGCCTCCCCGCTTTACTCACCCATTCGGGGGTGCCGCGGCTCATTAACGGCTCGTTTGAGCAGAGGCTGTGGGAGCAACTCCACGGTTAAGGTGCTCGCCAGCTTTGCACGGAAAGCCTCCGCCAACCTTCACTCGGGGCAGGTCTGCATTCAAAACGCTGCATCGGTGCCTCAGTGGAGATGCTCCTACACCGACAGGGGAGCTTCTCCCATTGGCGTTAATCCAGCTCCCCAAGAGACGGTATCTGTATCAATGGGACGGGGGGTTGGCTCACTAGAACTGCGCCGCTCTGGGGGGTAGATTTGTCACACCCCTGAGCGACGTAGTTGTACCGAAGTAATTCTGAGGTGGAGACCAGGGCTCAGGCTGTAGTGTAGACGTGGCCTGAGGCCTGCCACACTCTGGAAACGTTTCCCAGGACAGTAATGTCGACTAGGGGTGGGAGTTCTTTGCGATATTTCTGTACCGGGCAAAGCCCTAGTGTAGACACAGTTATGCCAGCATGCAAGTGCTTTTGCTGATGTCGCATATTTCACACCCTGGACCAGTCTAAGCTATACTCAGGCTGGCTGGCTGGTTCTTGCTCACATGCTCAGGGTCTAACTGATCACCTCATGTGGGGTCAGGAAGGAATTCCCCCCCAGGGCAGATTGGCAGGGCTTCAGTGAGGCGTTTCATCTTCCTCTGCAGCGTGTGGGTGCGGGTCACTTGCTAGGGTTCTCAGGGCATCTCTCCTTTCATCAATGGCCGTCCATTGCAGGGGCCTTGGGCACTGGTGCACCCGTTGTTCTCTGCCTGTGACACGTAATAGTCTGGTCTCCTGTGAGTTGTGATATTTTGGTCTCGTTTCCGCTGGGTTTAGTATCGCTATACCAGCAAACCTTCTGTAGTAAAGAACTAGCCTCAGTGAGCGTCTTTCTGCCTGAAATCTCTAGGCCAAAGAGATTCCCTCCCGAAGTTCAGATGGACGAGGCATCTTGGAGAGGTGAGTCAAAAGGTGCTTCTGACAAGGCTTCTGGGATGTTCTAGAAAATCCTACCCCCAACCTGGAACACTGGGTGCAGCACTGGTCACCCCACCTCGAAAAGGATATTGCAGAGCTAGAGGGGGTTCAGAGAGCGCTGACGACCATGATCCAGGGCCTGGAAAAACCCAACCCTGCAGAGATCAGTGCTGGTAGAATAAGCTAGATCCACAGCGAGAGAGAGTGCCGAGTGCTAAGACAGCCCCGCTTGGTTAAGAACTTCATTAAATGTCGTTAGTCAAAAATAAGGTTGCAAGTAAAAAATTCGTAGTGAAGGTTCGCCGATAACCATGTATAACTGCCCATCCTCGCCTGCTACCCACACTGGGCCTCCTCTGTATTGCCAGGAGTGATCCTATACTCCGCATACCGTTCACCCAGCCGTTCATGGGACCTCTTGTCCATCATCACCATAGAAACACTCTCGGCCCACTAAGGGCCAGGGAACCAAATCCATTTCATTCCCCCCCCCCCCACAGCCTGGAACCCCCATAGTACCTCTCCCTATGGCTGCATACCCCTTTCCGCCCCGCCCTCCACACCCAGTGGCCATCTGGAACCCACTGGGTGCAAACTGGCGGCCGGTGCCACGTTCCCACAGCAATGGGACACGGAGGTGAACGGGACATTGACATTTATAGCCAAAGTTGTTGTGACCCAGCTGTTTTCTCCAGGTGGCTGGACGGGGGTACAGCATTAGAGCCTAAGGCTGCCAGTTTCCTGAGCTGCTCCAGCAGGAGCTAGAGCAGAAATAGCTACTCCAGTGATTGCGCCCTCAGGGCAGGAGCTGTCCGAGTGCTGAGGTGGCATGTGCCGGATCCCAAGCCAGGCCCGGGGTATCCAGGTTCAGGCTGGCTCTCTGCAGAGATCTGGGGTCTGCTTCCAGCTGCCTTTTCTATATCTATCCCAATCTCTAAACGCAGAGTCGGCGTTGGTGCAGAAACCACGTGGCAACCCTCAGCGAAACCCTCAGCTGCCCTGTCGAACGCTTCCCCTCCGGCCACCCGATGCAGCCTCAGCGCCCAGGGCTGGCGTTCCGCGGGACGGGTGCGAGCTAACGGGGACTAACGAAAAGCTGGGAAGCGTCCGGCTTTATTGCAGCAGAGCTGAGCCGGGCTTCGCTCGAACACCATGCTGCACGCAGAGGGGGCTCCGTGTCATGGCAAAGAGAGGTTGCTATGGCAATTACCAAGTCTAATGAATAGCGTCTGTCCCTTTTCTGATGAGTGGTCGGAGCATGAGCCTTCAAAGTGGCTATTTGCGCTAACGGTGCCCAGGGCAGCCGCAGCTGCTGGGGTGGGGAGGGCTGGAAGGCAGGACAGCTGCCCAGAACTTTGCCTTCCGTTGAGCAGCTGCATTTGCTCTGAGCCCAGCTGGGGAATGAAGCACCCCCCTGTACTCATGCCTGGCGCAGGGATGGTTTTTCTTCTTCTGGTGGGCTAGAGAGGCGCTGGCCAGGAGCTGCCACGTGCCGTGGGACAAGGGGGCTAGAGAGGCGCTGGCCAGGAGCTGCCACGTGCCGTGGGACAAGGGGGCTAGAGAGGCGCTGGCCAGGAGCTGCCACGTGCCGTGGGACAAGGAGCTGCCACATGCCATGGGACAAGGGGGCTAGAGGGGCGCTGGCCAGGAGCTGCCACGTGCCGTGGGACAAGGGGGCTAGAGAGGCGCTGGCCAGGAGCTGCCACGTGCCGTGGGACAAGGAGCTGCCACGTGCCGTGGGACAAGGGGACCAGCCCCCGTCTATTAGACTAGAGATCAGAGCAAGAAGCTGCCGGGTGTGTCTGCCGCGAGTGACCGTTGGAAAGCAGAGGTGCTGCAGGGCTGTGAACAGGAGACCCCAGCGGTGAGCAACTGGGGCTGGCAATATGGGTCCATGGCAGCTGCACGTCTTCCCTGGGAATGGGGTGCTCCAGAGCTGGGGGCACCCCCTCCTGATTCTGAGCACGCTGCTGTCGGGGGCTGGGCTCTGCAGCTCTGGGCCCGGAGGGTCCCCACACACACACACACACACTGGTGGGCAACGGCTCTTACCCACGTCCGGTGCCCGCTGGGCAAGGCTCTCTCCCCCGCACACCCCAGGGACGAGCCTGAGCGCATGACATGCAGCACCGACGCTGGGGTGGGAATACGCTTCTGCTCCCCCTCCCCTGCACGTCACCGCTCCGAGCGAGGGGGCACGTGCACCCAGCCGTGAGCAGTACCGGCTCCCGGGCGGGGTGCAGGTGTGGGCACACGCACACGTTAGCAGGCACCAGCTGATCTGAGGCTGCCTTTGCCTCACCAGGGCACGCACCTCCCTGAACCTTGCGGCATTCGCTGACTCTTCGGCAGAGGCCAGGCACTGAGGATTTGAAACGGAATCAACCCCCACCGCAAGGGGTTCCATTAATCACAATAAAAAGCCTTTTCATAGAACCATGGATATCAGGGCTGGAAGGGACCTCAGGAGGTATCTAGTCCAACCCCCTGCTCAAAGCAGGACCAACCCCAACTAAATTCCCCCCTTCCCTCACCCTCTAGAAACGCCGAGGCCAGGGCTGCACTTAGCATATTCTTGGACTCATTTGTGTATGAGATTTCCGGTCTGAATGTGACAGCAGGCATCCCCCCAAAGCGGGGCACCACCCATGGCATTGCTTCAGCCCCTCCACACGAATTGATGGGCTCAGATAATGTTACTTCCCCGGCTCTATTGCTCCTTATTATGCCACAAACGCAGCACGTTAGAGAAGATGAAATGCGCACTAAACCGGCCATTTCTGCCAAGTTGGCAATAAAAATGTAAGAGGTTTCAATTAAAGCAACAGGTTGGAAGATGGTGCAATCCGGTTTAATGCGCCTCAGAGACTCATCCGCGTGCAATGTTTGCATGGGGCAGAGAACATCGGATACCAAGAACGGCAGTAACGAGAATTGTAAATACTCGGAGACGAGCGGGAAAATGGCACTCGAGGTCTGATGACAACGGTGCTTAAGCCAGACACACGGCTGCCTAGATGTAGGCCCATTTGGAAATGGTGATCAAACAGCACTTTGTGTTTTTCCAAGCGTTTGCCAAACAGCAGCTTTCCAGTCCTATTAGGAAAGAGGACACCTCCCCCCTGCATTATTCTAGCTCACCCCAGAAAGTTACTGGCACTTTGATTTTTTTTTCCCTCTGCTTCCCTCAATAACACAAACCCTGAACTCTGGGTATGTGTTGCTCGGTTCTGAATTAACTCTCACCGCGCAAGAACCAGCCCTGCATGCAATGGCGGCCAGCTCCCGTGAAGACCTCTGCTCCGGGTGCAGCAGCGGTCGGAAAAGCAAACAAAAGCTGAGGCTGCAGAAGGGACGGGCGGGGAAATAGGAAGCAGATGACGGCAGTGGCGTTTTACAAGGCGATGGTGTGGTCTCACCTTCAGTCGCATTCAGTTCTAGTCACCCCCTCTCCGCAATAGCAGGGGGGAAGGGAGCTTGGAAACACACAGTGAAAATGATTCAAGGCACGGACAAAACTTCGCATGAGGAGTGATTGAAAAGATTTGATGGATGGAGGAGGCCAGTGGGGAGATGTCATAGTGATTTAGACATTAGCGGTCGGGGGGTGCCCTTCGGCATAAAACAGGGTCAAGCGGAGGCTTGGTAAGATTGAAAAGCAGCACGTTTGTGACTGATGAAAAGGTGGTGCTTTTTTTTTTCCACACAACACACGTGGCCTAGTGGGGAGAGCCCTGGATGAGGCGAGGAGACCTGGGTTCAAGTCTCAGCTCCACCCCTGACCTCCTGGTTGACCTTGGGCAAGTCTCTGTGCCTCAGTTTCCCCCGCTGTATAATGGGGATAATGCTGGTGCCCTTTTTACTAATGCGCTTTGAGAGCTACTGCTGAACAGCGCTAGATAAGAGCTTGGGATTAAGGGATCAGAGAGGCCAAGAGGCTGGTAGGATTAAAAAAGAATTGGGCCTTGATTTGGGTTACGAGAACGCTCGCAGCTGTTAGGTGGGATTAATGAAAACATCAAAGAGAGGCTTCATTCATTGGCGCGGGGTAGGAAGGGATTTTGCCAATGGGTTATTCCATAATTGTCCACTGGGGGGTATCTTGCACCTTCCTCTGAAGTGTCCCGTCCCTATCGGCCCCTTGGTTCGATCCTGTCTGGCAAGGACACGGCCATTCCTTGAATCGCCTTATTGTGCCTGGGCATTTAGTGGCCTGGCAGCCGCTGCTCACAGCTGAAAGCAAACCAGCCCTGCCATGCAAAGGCACAATCCTTTCATCAAGGGGCGGGGGCGGGGGCAGGTGGTTGTGCCCTTGTGACTGAAGAGCGGCCCAAGGAAAGTGAAAAGCCGGCCAGCGTAGACTCCTATCCCCCCCGTATGAAAGCGCCGAGAGCGGGAGAGTTCGTTCCAACCCAGCAAAGCCAAACGAACAGGGCCGCACTAAATACCACTGATAATCTGGGGCTTTTACCCAGATCCCAAAGGGATTTACAATACGCGGTCAGGAAGGATCCTTATGCCCACGTTATGCCAAGCGCCTCTCCCAAGGATAGCAGCGTCCACAGTTATTGGCACAACTATGTCAACAACAAAAAACCCTACACGCCTCGTCAAGTTATGCCGGGAAAACTTTCTGTGCATCGATCCGGCCTTTCTCTGCGTTCCAGGGCCTCTCCGGCAACTCGGTTAACTCTTCGCTTTGATCGTGTGTGCCCCCAGCTGGGGGGGGGGGGATTTGTACAGTTTGGTGATTTTATCTTAAACACCCTAGAAATCCACACCCAGCTATTCCCAGAGGGCCGCAGGCTTAGCTGAAGAATGCATCAGGCCCCGATGCCGCAAAGCAGTTAAGCACGTGCTTAAGTTAATGGGACTTGAGCACATGCTTTAGTGCTTTGCTGAACTGAGGCCTTAAATTTCCGCCCCTCCTCATGACTCCACCCTCTTCCCTGGGCTGGACGCTGGCTGCTTTTTCCCACAGGGTGGCAACTCCAGCCTTCTGCTCTGGCACCTTGGCAGCAGAGCCAGCGTGGTTCCTCTGGGGAGGCAGGGACGCTGGGTGCTGTGGGGTTGCACAGGGAGCCCTGGCTTGAATCCCCTTAGCAGCTGCACCAGTGATGGGGCAGGAAGGCACTGAGCAGGCTGGGAGCTATGCAACCTCCCATCCCACAGACTGCTTGAGCCAATGCCCTGGACCCCATACAACTGGCTACTTGGGCTGGTGCTGCTCTGAGGATCTGGCCCGTGAAGTGAGGTCCCCCACGGCTGCGGGATTCCCCCAGGGATGATGAGGGCTAACAGCTGGCCAGGGATTCTCTGCCTGCACTCTGTGCTACCAGGTTTTTATCCAGCACTTCATGCAAACAGGCTAGCTCCCATGCTTTTTAAAATCACCATTTCTCCCCCGTCTCGGCAAAGATGGCTGGGAATCTTTGTTTCACCTGCACCAGCGCTTTGCCAGCCTTTTCCACGACACGGTGCCAGTGTTAGCCAGTAACCGAGCTGCTGCCGCTGGAGCTGTTCAGCTGCTGAATGGATTCTGATCTGTGCTAGGGAGAAATGGCTTCCCCGAGGGCCTCAGGGTACGTCTACAGGGCCAGGAAAAACCCAGGACTCACGCTCTTGGGCCTCCGGCTGCGGGGCTAGAAATAGCAGCGTAGAGGTTCCCACTCGGGTGCCGAGACCCTCCCCCTGCCGGGTTTCACAGCCCAGGCCTTGTGAGCCCGAATCACTTGATCCAGGCTCTGAGTCTTGATGCTGCAGGTTTTTCCTGCAGTGTAGACGTACCTTCAGCTTCCTCGCTCCTGTCCCGTCGGGTTAGGAGACGGGTTCCTGTCTGCTGTATGCCTGCTCCATGCTCCTGGACCACCTGCATAGGATCTGCTGGCCTTTCCCTCGAGGGCTGGGAGTGGGGAGGACTTTCCTCCTGGCCAGGCTTGGAGTGCCGGCCTCCCCTTCGCTACCTGCAGGTGGCTGGGTTAAAGCCCCTGTGGCAGAGTCAGCAGCGACCATGCAGCACGGGCAAGTCTGAGGAGCAGCTCTGAGCCTGGCTGCTTGGGCATGAAGCAACCTGCGTTAGCAGCTGTGGGAAGGGGTTACTCCGAAGCCCTCGCCAACGGCGGAGATGCTGACGTTTTGGAATTGCCTTGTTTCCCCCAGCAGGACAGGGTGTTCTGGCTGCGTGAATTAGTGCAAAATGATTTGGTGTATGGTAGCGTGTGGGCTGCACATGGACACTTGCTGGTGAGCCCAGCTCCTGCATAAGAGACTCTCTGAGCAGCTGGCTACATTCACTCTGGCCTCTGACCAGCGTCAGGGTTTTCTGTCTTTCTCTGCCGCATGGGGCCTGCTTCACTTGCTGGGATCATCTGGGCCTATCCCACCTCATCAGTTCCCTCAGCACGGGGGCCCCAGGCGCTGCTGCCAGCTCAGTCTCTGCTGTTCTCCCCCTGAGGCCTGAAATGCTTCAGTCTAACCGAAGGCTTTGGGCTTCATGCGGAGCTGTCCAGGTGAAATGTAATGGCCCGTGTGCTGCAGGATGGAGCTGATGGGCCCGGCTGGCCTTGGACTCTCTGAGATGAGAACAACAGCTCCTGCAATGTGTGACTGAGGAGCCTCAGTCAGAATGATGCATTTGGTGTGAACCTTGACGAAACGGGCTGATTGTCCCAGGCACCGCGCGCGCGGCTGCAGAGCCATCATGCTGCTGGGTGGCCCTTTGCGTGTTCAATCCCTTTGTTCCGAAGCCGTTAAACCAGGCAAAGACTCGCCCTCCGGGGGTCAGGGAGAGTGACTCGGGCAGTGACCCTGAGCGAGGGGGAATGTTACCTCCAGCAGAGCCAGCCGCTAGCCGGGGGTGAAACACGCATGCCGGGGCGGAGCGTGTAACGGGGACGAGAGAGAAATCCCACCCTTTGCCAGAGACAAGAGCTGCCCTTGGCCGCTCTCCCTTGCCCTGGACATGCTCAGAAGAGGTTGCTGAGATATGCACCTGAGCTCCAAGGCTCAGTGACCAGCAGCAGCACAGGGACAGAATAGGCTTGGAGGTACTGAAAGGACAAGCAGGGCTGCAGGCCGAGAGGAGTTTCTTGTGCCTGGCGGGCTCATGTCACCCAGCTCCGGCTCTGACGCCGTGTCTCTTGCTCCTTACTGACTCACCTCCCGTTTAGCTCCTACTCTCCTCCTTTCTTAAGCTCGGAGGATCCTTGTTCCCCCTGGTCTCGGCTCCACAGGGTCGGTGCTATGCCCCCTCCATGCGGAGAGGTGGGGAAATCCCTGTCCCCCTGGCTCGCTGGGTGCTCTGTGTCAATGGCCAGGAGACTGGATTTGTCGTTATCTTCTTAAATGGTCCATTGATATGGGGGCTAATGCCCACACAGCTAGGCGACACCCACACCTAGGTCTCTTCACCTGCTCTGAGAGCAAACTGTCCCTTTCCACCACCCCCTCTGGGTAACAAAGCAGCACCTAGGAGAAACTGAGGCACAAACAGGACTCATACAAATATTAAAAAATATTCCCACTTCGTCACACCACTGGAATCCCCTCCCCCTGGTTTCAGCATGGGCTGCAGGGAGGGTAGGAGAGGTGCCGTAGCCGAATGCACCTGCTGGTCCTGGTTGATTTCGGCCTGGGATGGGTGCACAAGGATTTCCACTGTCAAAAGCCCCGGGTGCTGCCTATGGGCCTGTCTCTGGAATTCATTGCTCACCTGTTAGCCTCTTCTCCCTACTTGGGACAAAGCATCAGCACCCATCGGTTCTCCAGCATGCCTCCCGCTTTCCGTCATGGGCAGGACACGGGCCGTTGTACCTCAGTACACTTCACAACCAAGCCATAGCGGCAGCTTGACACCAGCTCTCCTGAGGGTGGCCAGCAGCGGTGGAAAACCCAGCACGCCACAAAACAATCCGTTGCATTTCCATTGACAGGAAACTGGCCCGTCCTGTGTGTCAGGGGATTTTCCTCCTGTGCCTAGCCCCCCGGGGTGCGTGCATACCCCTTTCAGAGGCCTGGGACTGCTGGTCACAGAGGCTAGGACAGCAACGCTGTGGGCTTTCCTTCTGCTCCTGACAAACGTGACACCTACTTGCTTGCCTGGGGGGCGTCCAGCATCACAGTCAATACTCAGTCCACGTGGTTGGGAGGTCTGGGGGAGACATGTGATTGGCCAGCTGACGTTCCACCCATCGGGATCCTGGGACAAACACAGCCTGGCCGGGAAGACTCCTCCTTCGACTGTTCTTCTCGAGTTGTTAATATCCCGGCCTGTGTGGTCAGTGGGGTGACGCTGGCAAAGGAGGGCAGCTGAGTGCCGGAGGCCTGGGGCTCCCACACCCCAAGACTCACGCTTCTCCTCTAGCAATCTCCCAGGCCCAGTGCGTGGGGCCACCCGTGGGATCAGCGGGTGGACAGTCGCTATAGCTGCCGAGGCGACGGGGGTGTTTCCTGTGCGGCGCTCCGAGTGCCGGGAGGCAGCCCGGCTCACCGCGACGGGAGGGACGGGGTTAATTCTCTTGAGCATAGACGCCACTTTCAGCGTTCCCATGAAGGGAGCAAATGGGGAGGAACAGATGTATTGCACTGAACACGGCGCTGCCTGCGAAGGGAGACAGTAAATAGAGAAATTCCAGCTTCATTAACTAGGGGACGGTGACAACACGGCTGGCCCGCTGTGCGCGTGTGAAGCGTGGCAGTATTTTACAAGTGCTAAAGCTGTCTGGGAT
The DNA here is from genome assembly GCF_020497125.1 of Mauremys mutica. Lineage (NCBI taxonomy): Eukaryota > Metazoa > Chordata > Testudines > Geoemydidae > Mauremys > Mauremys mutica. The sequence goes on from NC_059096.1 coordinate 11,408,746, forward strand.
TGAAATTCTGCAGAGACGGGGCTACTTGATGTCTCATTAAAGAACATGGATTCCTGGCTATTATTTCATTTGGAGCAAATGCAAATACATCCAGCTTAGACGTTGCAGTGTACAGACAGCTGGTTAACCCAAAAGACATTGAGAGTCCCCTCAGATGAGCACAATCGGCAGTTTGGTCACATCATTTCTATTCAGTAGGGGCTGCCTGGATCAGCCATGCCCACATGCACACTCACTCTCACACATATGCACGTGCACACACGTACACACTTACACTCGCACACGCATGCATGTGCACACACTCACACATGTGCACACTCATGGATGTATACACTCTCTCACTCCCCCACACACGCTCACACTCACATGCACACTCACACATGTGCATACACATGCACACTCACATATGCACACTCACATATGTCCACACATACATACACGTGCACACTCACACATGGACACACTCACTCCCACACATATGCACACTCACACATGGACACACTCCTTCACTCCTACACACATGTGCACACACATATGTACACTCACATATGCACACTCACATATGTGCACACACACCTACATGTGCGCACACACACATGGACACACTCACTCCCACACATGTGCACACTCATGCATACTCACACACACACACGTTCCCTTGGGGAGCAAGCAAGAAGTACAGTCACACATGCATATGCAGCCTGCACACACCTTTACTTACCTACCATGCAGGAGATGATGCTGGTTTCTAACCTGGAAAGGCTCGGTCGTATTTGCCTTAGCTGATGGGAGCTCCCGGAGGCCAATACCGTCGAATTGCGTCCACATGACACCAAATTCGACCCGGCAAAGCCAATATCAGTACTAATCCCCTCGTCGGAGGTGGAGTAAAAAAATCGATTTAAAGAGCCCTTTACGTCGAAAAAAGAGGCTTCGCCGTGTGGACGGGTCCAGGCTTAAATCGAGGTAACGCTGCTAAATTCGACCTAAAATCGTAGTGTAGACCAGGCCTAGCCTAGCCTGATACCGTGTTCTGAATTCCGGCCCCTGTGACTTCTGCCCCCCGCCCCCAACTGGATTTCCTTGCTGCCGTGGGCAGGGTCTCAGCTCTGCCTTGTCTTTAAGCAGTTCTTCTGTCGTTAATTGTATTTCAAGAAGGAAAACCCATCATGCATTTAAAGAGACGATTCAATTTGTTCCCTTGTCTCTCGGCGCCTGCCAGTTCCAAACGGATTGTCTTAATCCTTAATAGCAGAGATCAAGGGGATTGAAGAAGCATTTAATTAATTAATTAATTAAATATTAATGGTTGTAAATGTGCGAGGAAGCGGGTTTGTCAACCTCCATTAGATATTAAAGTCTCATTTCTATAAGCCCCACAACACCGGTGTGCCAGAGAATGCTCCGTCTTTGGAACGCAGCCACAGCAATGAAGCAACAATGAGACCTTGCTGTTCCGCCTGCGGGACGTACCGCAAAGGGGCTGAGTGATGGGTTAAAACGTCACCCCTCGCACTCGCTTCCTTGGCTTTGCACCGGGTGCACCCGAGCTCTGCTCCCTTGGCTTGGCATTTGCATTCTGGACCCGGGTAAGGCCAGAGGTCTGAGCACAGGGCTGGGAGCCAGGAGCACCAAAGTACGGATCCGCATGCAGGGCAGCTCCTTCTGAAGCTTTGGGCAAGGAGCTTTGCCTTCCTGCCTTCCTTCCTTCCCCACCCAGGTAAACTGAAGGGCTTCCTCCCTCCCAGGGGTGCTGCAGGGATTCCTCAGTCAGTGTGCACAGTGCTTTGAATATGGACAGCTCGGCATCTCCTCTTATTATTAACAACCCTCAAGTCCTACCAGCACCAACTCGGTGGGTGCTCCGGGGCTCAAGCACCCACGGAAAAAAAAGAGGGTGCCCAGCATCCACCAGCCACCCTGGTTCCAGCTCTGGGGTTTGCCACCAATCAGCTGTTCGGCAGGCAGGAGGCACTTGGGGGAGGGGGTGCGGAGAGGAGGGAGCAGCAGGTGGATGGGGGGACCTCGGGGGAGGGGGTCGAGCAAGGGCGGGGCCTTGGGGGAAAGGGAGGAGTGTGGGTGGGGCCTTGGGGCCCACCAGGAAAAATACAAGTCAGCGTCTGTGCCTACCAGTGTTTCCTGGTGGGCAGAGACCCCGTCTCTGCAAGGGAGAAAGTCTCCAGTTCCCCTCCAGTTTTCATTAGGGAAGGAAGAGATAATAAGACGGAACATATCGTAAAGCCACTCTGTAAATCCCTGGTGCTGCCACACCTTGACTACTACGTGCAGGTCTGGTCACTCCATCTCAAAAAGGATAGATTGGGATTGGAAAAGGTACAGAAACGGGCAACAAAACCGATTAAGGGCATGGAACGGCTTCCGTCTGAGGAGAGCTGAAAAAGACTAAACCTGTTCAGTTTGGAAAAGAGATGATTCCGGGGGAGGGGAATGATAGAGGTCTGTAAAATCATGAATGGGGTGGAGAAAGTGCTTAAGAACGTGTCCTTTATCCTTTCACGTAACACGAGAACCAGGGCTCAGCCAGTTAAATGAACAGGCAGCAGGTTTAAAACAAACATAAGGACGTACTTCTTCTCCCGCCGCATAGTCAACGGGTGGGACTTGTTGCCAGGGAATGTTATTAAGACCAAAAGTTGATCTGGTTCAAAAAAGAATTAGATACATTCGTGGCGGATCAGTCCAGCAATGGCTGTGAGCCAACATGGTCATGTGAGGCAACCCCATGCTCTGAGCAGGGCCGGCTCCAGACCCCAGCGTGCCAAGCGCGCGCTTGGGGCGGCATCCCGCAGGAGGGCGGCAGGCGGCTCCAGTGGACCTCCCGCAGGCGTGCCTGTGGACAGTCCGCTGGTCCCGCGGCTCCGGTGGAGCATCCGCAGGCACATCTGCAGGAGGTCCACTGGAGCCACGGGACTGGCGACCGCCAGAGCGCCCCCCGTGGCATGCCGCCTTGCTTGGGGCGGCACAATTCCTAGAGCCACCCCTGGCTCTGAGTGTCCCTAAACTAAACCTCTGACTGCCAGAAGCAGGGACAAGAGGACAGGGGATGGATCACTTGCTGATTGCCCTGTTCTGTTCCTTCCCTCTGAAGCTTCAGAAAGAATTAAGCCCAGGAGACAGGTACTGGGTTAGATGGACCATTGGTCTGACCCAGTAGGGCCATTGAAAGAATGAAGCCCAGGAGACAGGTACTGGGTTAGATGGACCATTGGTCTGACCCAGTAGGGCCATTGAAAGAATGAAGCCCAGGAGACAGGTACTGGGTTAGATGGACCATTGGTCTGACCCAGTAGGGCCATTGAAAGAATGAAGCCCAGGAGACAGGTACTGGGTTAGATGAACCATTGGTCTGACCAAGTAGGGCCATTGAAATCGATCTGGTTATAGAGTTACAGAGTCAGCTAGTGCAGAGCACAGTGATTTCTGATGCAATGGCAAAGCTGTGAGGTTGTGTTATTTGTCTTCTGCCTGCTGCCAGACTTTCGGGTTAGCCCTCTGCATTTTTCCAGTCGTCCCCCCCCGACACGCACACACACACACGGTAATTCCAAGTTTCAAAATCCTCCTGAATTTCAAAGTTCTCCAAACAGTTGCAGTCCCAGGGAATGGCTGAGTGCCCATCCCACCAGCTCCACTACTCATGGAAATGGCAAATCTGACTTCGGTCCAGCCCTCGACGCACCTGTGCATCATGCGCTGCTCATATTAGCATCAGCCAGGAGTTTAAAAAACATTCACTCCGGAGGACGTGGTGGCTGCATCGTTCCATTCAGTGCTAAAAAGGCTTTGGGGAAAGATCAAATCCAATTAGCATCCCTCTTGCTTACTTTGCTCAGATGACTTGAATCTGCAGGATTGTTCTGTTCCACTAGCTTGTGTTTACAAGATAACAAGACAGAATTGTTTTCACAGCACCTTGTTAGATTCCGTGTATACAAATAGTTGGTTTTTGTGGGCCGCATTTTCAAAACTGGGTCCCCTAAATTCCTGTTTTACGCATCTAAATCAATACTCACCACAACAGGTATTCAGATGCTTAAATATGGATATAAGGGCCTAACATTGTGTCAGTGGTTCCCTGTGTAGCCTCAAAAACTTCAGTTTGCAGCCCTTCTGGCCAGGAGAAGGTTAAGTCTGGAGCTTCGGGTGAGATCCGAGAGCATTTTCTGACACTACCTGCAGGGCTGGATGCAAGAGAGATGGTGTAACAGGGCGGTACTCACCCCTGCGGCGCCTCCTGCTGGTGACTCTTGGAATTAGCTCCGTCCAGCGCCGGAGCGCCCTCTGCAGGCCAGTGATCCACCTGTTCGTCTGGCCCCCGTGTCCCTCCCTGGACCCGGTGCCCCTTTCTCTGGGGTGCTGCCCCCTGGCAATAACCCCCGTCTCTCTGGGTCTCCCCTCCTTAGGTAACCCTCACCCTCTATCCCTACCTTGCCTCAGTGTATGGCTACTGCCAGTCATTGTCTAGCCCCCCACTCTGGGCAGACTGCAGTCTCAGCCAACTCATCCCTGGCAAAAGGGTTTGGACCTGCTGCTTTGTCCTACCCCTGGGCCGCCCTCTGCAAGCCACAGTACCTATCGGCCCACTCCTAGGCCGCAGCCTGGGGCTTTCTAGGCTGGAGCTCCCCGGCTCCTCAGCCTTCCCCAGCCCTGCTGCACTCAGGTACCTGGTCTCTCTTTCCCAGCAGCTAGGCCCATCTCTCTCTGAAGGCAGAAGAGAGACTGTCTGGGCTCCTGGCTTCCCTGCCTTTTATAAGGCCCTGCTCCTCAGTTTGGGGCGTGGCCCCCAGCTGTAGCCACTTCCCCAATCAGCTCAGCTCTGTCAGGCCACTTTTAACCCCTTAAAACCCCGGAGCAGGGTCCACCCTGCTACAGATGGACTAATGATCTCTTGCTAGCTTTCTGTTTGTAAGGTGAGCAAAATAATTAGAAAAATTGCTTGGATCTTCTGCTTGCAGTGGTGTTGTCGCCATGTTGGTCCCCGGATATTAGAGTGACAAGTTGCGTGAGGGAATCTCTTTTCTTGGACCAACTTCTGCTGGGGAAGGAGACACAGAGTGACCAGAAGAGAGCTCTGTGGAGTTCAAAACCTTGTCTCTTTCACCAACAGAAGTTGGTCCAATAAAAGATATTACCTCACCCACCTTGTCTCTCTTATAATTCAGTAAGGTTATTCGTACCTACAATTAGAATCACAGAAGGCAATCAGGTTGGTCAGGCATGACTTCCCCTTGGTGAATTCATGATGACTGTTTCTGATCAACTTCCTCTCCTCCAAGTGCTTCAAAATGGATTCCTTGAGGACCTGCTCCAGGATTTTTCTGGGGACTGAAGTGAGGCTGACTGGCCTGTAGTTCCCCGGGTTCTCCTTCTTCCCTTTTTTAAAGATGGGCTCTATATGTCCTTTTTCCAATTGTCCGGGACCTCCCCCAATCACCAAAAGTTTTCCAGATAATGGCCAATGGCTCTGCAATCACATCAGCCAACTCCCTCAGCACCCTCGGATGCAGCGCATCCGGCCCCATGGACTTGTGCATGTCCAGCTTTTCCAAATAGTCCTGAACCTGTTCTTTCACCGCTGAAGGCTGCTCACCTCCTCCCCATGCTGTGCTGCCCAGTGCAGCAGTCTGGGAGCTGACCTTGTCTGTGAAGACAGAGGCAAAAAAACCATTGAGTACTTCAGCTTTTTCCACATGATCTGTCGCTAGGTTGCCTCCCCCATTCAGTAAGGGGCCCCCACTTTCCCTGACCTTCTTCTCGTTGCTAACATACCTGTAGAAATCCTTCTTGTTACCCTTCACATCTCTTGCTAGCTGCAACTCCAATTGTGCTTTGGCCTTCCTGATTGCACCCCTGCATGCTCTAGCAATATTTTTATACTCCTCCCTTGTCACTTGTCAAGTTTCCACATCTTTTATGCTTCCTTTTTGTGTTTAAGCTCACCGAATATTTTTCTATTAAGACAAGCTGGCCGCCTGCCATATTTGCTATTCTTTCTGCACATCGGGATGGCTGCGGGAACTGGCGTTATTTAGTCTGCAGAAGAGAAGAGTGAGCGGGGATTTGATAGCAGCCTTCAACTGCCTGAAGGGGGGTTCCAAAGAGGATGGAGTTCGGCTGTTCTCAGCAGTGGCAGATGAGAGAACAAGGAGCAATGGTCTAAAGTTGCAGTGGGGGAGGTCTAGGTTGGATATTAGGAAAAACTAGGAGGGTGGTGAAGCACTGGGATGGGTTACCTAGGAAGGTGGTGGAATCTCCATCCTTAGAGGTCTTTATGGCCCAGCTTGACAAGGTGCTGGCTGAGATGATTTAGTTGGTCCTGCTTTGAGCAGGGAGTTGGACTAGAACCTCCTGAGGTCCCTTCCAACCCTGATATTCTGTGATTCTATGAGTCAGACAGTGTATGTGATCAGGAAAATGAGATTAAAGCAATTACCCCCCCAGGCCTAGCCCTGGATCTGCTCCAAAGCAGAACTGGATTCAGGTGCGTTGTGAATCTTTCTTCTCTGGGGTGGGGAGGCAGAAGCCGCTGCCATATCATCCAAGGCCATCTCCTCCATGGAGGTTTGCCCAACAGCTGGCCAGCTGTTCTTAGCTCCCCTGACCTGGGAGACCTGAATCTCAGCTCACTTAACAGTAAAGACTGAGGTTTTCCGGAGCCAGGGGGGATTCGGGCGCCCTGTTCCCAGTGTGGCAGCCAGGCAGCTTTAAAATGCAAAGCCAAAGTGTCTTGCTCCTTTTCTTGGGAAAACAGAAATGAGTCACGAGGGCTGGTGGGTTGGGTCTGCAGCGAATATTCAACCGCCCTTCCCCAGCCTACAGCCACCCAGGGCTGATCGTCCCGCTTCCTAGTCCTGGCTAGCAGTCCACTGCTCAAACCATTAGGCAACGCACCCGCTATGAAATGATAGCGGCTCAGCGGCGTTTCCCGACGGCACGTAACACTGCGCTGGAGCAATCCACAGCAGAATGCAGGGGCATTGCGTAGGTCCCAGCCGCAGGAGACAGGTGCTTGGGGATGGCGCTGTTGTGCTGGTATCATAACTGAGACAAGCTGGGTGAGGTAATATCGTTTATTGGACCAAATTCTGTTGGTGGAAGGAACAAGCTGTCGAGCTTCTCAGGGCTTCAGGTCCTGAGGGAGAGCTCTGGGAATCTCCGACGTTTGTCCCTTCCGCCAACAGGAGCTGGCCCAGTGGAAGGTATTATCTCACCCACCCCGTCTCTCTCATATCCTGGGACCAACCCGGCTACAGCAACTCTGCAAACATTTATGACAACTGGCATTACAGAGTATCATTTAGTCCCGTGGTGCTCAACAAGTCTCACTGCTCACAGGCCTCAGCTAGGCTGGGATTTAAAGGGACGGTGTGAACCGCCGTGTGCTAGTGAGCATGTTTTCAGTGTCTCTTGGAGACAGGCTGTGTTTAATACCTGCCAAAACCCAGTGGGGACTGCAAGCTGACACCTGCTAACATCACAGTTTAAATCCTACTCTAGACAGGGCTGTAAACTAAACTGAGGGATGATGTCACCCACTACTGAAATGTGCTTTTCTCTTGGGAATGGGGAACGGCCACTTTTAAACAGATACAGCAAAAGTGCCTCCCAGCAGAGGATGGATAGTGAAGAGGTCTGCGGGCAGGCACTTTTGCTGTATCTGTTTAAAAGTGGCTGTAGATCTGGAGCATGCGCATAGGGTTGACGCTAATGGAGAAGAATGCTGTTCCCAACCAAACAGTGGAAACGAAGCCGTCGAAACATTTTTCAAAAAATGTTCCCTGACTGAAACGATTTGTTGAATTTGACCCGAATTCAGCAAATAGGTTCAGACCCCCCAAAAATGTATTTTTCAGTCCAGAAAAAAGCAATTTCCTGAAAAAAATTCTCCCAGGTCTCTATTGTATGGCTCGGCGCTGGCCCAGGATAAGTAGCCACCAGAGAGAAATGCACTGAATGCCATAACCACTCAACACCCTCCTGTCACTTTGTGCAACATGTTTGCACGTATGGGAGAGGGAGCCTTGTCGCTGGGAAATAGAGAAAGAATTAAGTTTTCCCCTAAGTGTCAGATCTGACGGGCCCGAGACTGAACCGCAAACTGGCCTATTGCACTCCACACGTCAGGTAACGTTGATATCCACGGGATATCTGCGGGAAAGCGTTGTGGACGCCTCCGGAGCTCCTTCAGGGCAGTGAGCGAGTGATTCCCTGTGCTCAGCTGTGGTGTGCAAGGCACGGGGACCAGGTGGCTAGTAACGAGGTTTTGTTCGTCTGACAAATGTCGCCATCAGCTCTCCCACAGCCAAGGCATCGGCAGCCTTCACCGTGGCTGTGTTTGCCGGGCAGTCTGTCAGCGCTGGAAGGACTCCGGGCGTGACTCTGGGAGCTGCTGAGCCGCTGCCGCAGGGTGCTGGGCTTCCTCAGCTCCCCTCGACCAACACACAGCGGGGGGCTGAGATTGCTCAGTACCCCCCAGCTGCTTTGCCGTCCCCTGCACAGGCGCATGCATACGGCCAGAGACCGGTGCCTGCCCATAGTGTGGGGTGGAGGGCAGAGTGAGGGCAGCATGATCGGTACAAGCCTAGCAGCAAATCAGGGGGAGTGGCACGTGATCCCACATGCCCCCCCATGAGTCGCCTCTGCAAAAAACAGCCCCCAGGCCCGTAGGGTCGGAGCACCCTACAGTGTTGAATGTGTTTATCCTCGCAACCCCCCCTCCAGCCCTGGAGGCGCCAAAACTCTCTCAGCACCTACGTTTTTGCAGTAAAGTTTCCGTCAGCACCTGTGTCTGCCACCAGGCGTGTGTGCTGCTGCCCCCTTGTGGCTGTCCGGGTGCCTCTCTCCCGCCTGAGCCCCAGAGCGGGTCACACCCCAGGGGACGATGGACGTTCAGCCGCCGGAGTCAAGTGCAGGGCCTGATCCGGGAGGCGCCCTCTGAGCAGGCCTGCTGGATCGGGCCCCTCGGGTGCGTTCGCACAGAACAGCAGGAGCTTGGGAAGAGCAATGGAGGTGGCTGTCCTGGGTAACGTTTAGCCCAGGGGTTAGGGTACCCACTGGGGAGGTGGTAGTCCCTGTTCAAGGGGGAGGCTGGCTCCTGGCTCTGTCACCTCCACCACCAAGCTACAGAGTCATTCCCGTGCTTCTGTTCTCGCTCCCTCTTGATCACTTGATCCCAGCTGCCGCCAGCTTCACGCCCTCTGCATAAGGTTTCTGTAGATCATTCTCTGCTCTATAAACAGGCTCCTGTTTCATGCTCAGGGTGGGAACTTGGGGGTGGTTCTGGATCCCAAGGGAGGTATGGGGCTGCACTGGCCACTCTAATCATTGCAGTTCAGACTTGAGTTTTCTAAAATCGCTTGAGACTCGAAGTCAAGTCTTCTCTTCTTATTCTACCAGCAATTCGTCTGGGCAGTAATGCGGTAAACCCAAGGGGATGGGATCTGAATTCAGAGAATAAGGCCGGCTGCTGCTTCGCAGCCTAGTCGTGCGGTCCTTTCGCAGGCAAGGCTCTCGCTGATTGAGCAGGGCCTGGCGGCTCCGTGTAACCTGGGCACTTACCCCGTCCCATCCCTTGGTCTCAGGAGAGACATGCTCGTGCGAGGAAGGACGGTGCAGAGCAGGACCGCGCGGGCAGCTCGCCGTATTGACTGGGACAGGAGCGCCAAAAAAAGAAAAGTGTCGTTAGGAAAGTGTTTGGAAGTAGGAACATTCCTGCGTGAATGCCCAGCTGCCGGCTCGTGAAATTAAAAGCCAGTGATGCCGCTGTGAGCTCCAGCCTTGTTTCTGGATGGAGCGGGGTTAATTTGCCCGTGATGGAAAAGAGCCGTGGTCACTGGCAAGGCAGTAAAGAGGGAGGCAGAGAAGGCTGCTATTGTTATAGTGGGAACATCAGCCATGCACGAGGTGTCTCCACCCTGCCTCCATCATCTGGAACATCAGCGTTGGTACCGAACTGCATATTGGTCACTGTATCTCCCCCCCCCGGGAACGACAGCAAATAGATGCCTAGTGCCTGGAGTCTCTTGGCGCTAAGGGGCCGTATATGGGAGCTCCAGCGATGGACAGATCTGGGGTGTTTGCATCCTAAAGCAGCAAAGCAGCCTACAAAGGGTACGTCTACACTATAGAGCCGATGCTGCCATCGCCCCTCGTGTAGGTGCAGAATACACTGGCAGAAGGAGTTTTTCTGTGGGTGTAGGAGGAGTCGCCGGAAGTACTCTCCTGTGGACATGCTGCATCTACACTGGGGGGGATTTCCACGCCCCTGACCGACATAGTTATGCCGCTGTAACGTTTAAGTGTAGACTGAGCCTCAGTTAAAGCAAACCTGGTTTATCTGCCCGTGATCTTCTATGGGCCTGAGCCAACTAGGGACTGAAGACAATGGGAGTAGAAGATGCCAGAGTCCTGCAGAATCTAACCCACGACGGGGCAGGTGAGCAATCAGTCTGGGATACAGACGATACGTTTTCCCCACAGTTCTTTGTCCCGTAGAGGTGCCAGTTCCGCCCCGGAAAAGGCCCCGCTCTGTTTCTCAGGCAAGGTCAGGCTAACTCACGCCAATGCAGGCCCTGCCTTTTCAGCCAGCCAGTGGCTTCCTCTTCGTCCCCTCATGGACCAGTGAGCACTCAGGCATGGACCGTCCTGTGCGACTCCTCTACGTTTGCCGCGTGATTTCCAAGCTGTGCGGCAGAAGGGAAACTATGAAAAGTTTAGGAGAGTCGCAGCAGACAAAAGAGGGTGAAGGTGGTGAATGTCCATTGGCCGTCGCACTGAGGAGGGTAGGAAGAGGGAAAGGGGTCAGGTTTGGGGGCCATCCAGGAGTTTTCAGATGTTACTGGACAACTCCATTCCTGAAGCTTCCCACCTTGCCAGGTGAGACCCTCCCATTTCTCCGGTTCCCGTCTCCGATTGTGACCCTTTTCCCCAGGATCAGGGTCTCCATTCCTGTCCTTTCCCCCATCACTTCCCTGCTCCTAGCAAGCCCTGGAGCCTGGCTCCTGGGTGCTCCTCAGCTGACCTGCAGCATTCCACCGGGGTGTCTCTTCACAGGTCTGCCCCCCTCGCTGAACAAAATGGGGGCCCAGTCCTGGTCCCGTTTACACCAGCGCAATCCCATTGGAGTCAGTGGGGGAGCATGGGAAAAAGGGAAGCAGAATTTGGCCCTCAAGCTTCAAGTACATGTTTCCATTGTATTTATTGTATAATATATATATATATATATATATATATAAATGGTTAGACACCAAGATAAAATGATCAACCCACTGCCAGCACCTGCATCACACCCATTGTGGCTCATTGGTTTGGCTGGAATCCCATCAGAAAAATATCCCTCTTTAAAAACTAATTTAAACTAGCCAGAAAGTCTCTTGCACGTGAGTTCATGCCAAACACAACCCCCCATTCAGCAACAAACCCTCCAGTTAAACTGAGCAAGGAACCCACCCGGGCTTCATTGACAAGGAAGACGGTCCTGGAGTGCATTGAACGGTCAGGCAGGTGTTTAACATCTCTGATTCAGAAGACGCTGGAGGATCAGTGAGAGCCAGAGGGCTGTGCGATGCGGTCACATTTCTTGGTGCATGGCAGAAGACACTCAGCAGTGCTGGACACGTTCTAGGGACTCAGGGAGGACAGAGGGGAGTGAATTGCGGTAGTCGGCCTAAGCACTTTGCGTGTGTGTCTGTCTGCGTGTGTGCACTGTCACCATGGAAATGGGTGGACTGCCTGTCCTCCTGTAACAGAGCACACACACAAAGGTGTCTGCCCGTACTCAGCCCCTTCTGGGGGTTGCCTGTATTCTTAAAATAAGTAACAGAGCCCCCTAAGGCAGGCCTGGCTTTGAAAGCATAAACCTTAGCTCTCACTGTCTGTTGAGCTGGCTGTTCCATGAAGTGAGCCCTGCCAACCCTCTGGATCACTCTTACCTTAGAGCGAGTCTCTGCCCTTTATACCCCTGAGTTAGGGCTAATGAGACTCATCTGTGGCAGCTGCCAGGGTGAGTCAGCCAAACAGCTCTGCACTTCCACACAGGGTCCTAACACCTGTCACAGTGCAATACCGGTGTGAGATTCTAGTTGCATGCGTAAAGCTGTCTGGGGCATATGAATGAATTTGGTGGGGCTGGAGCGGGCCTTGTGCCTCACTATGAAACGAGCTGTCTCTCTGTCAGCCTAATTGCATTTGAGAGGGTTTAACTGAACATTCAGCACGTGCATTTTTCACAGACACGGTGCCAATGCACAAGCAACGTGGCTTGAATCCAAAGCTGTCTGAGTAAGAAGTATTTAAACTAAATATCTGATAATGATCCCATTGTTCTCTGATCCCGTCACCTACATTTGGAATACAATTTAAAGAGTTTAAAAGATTTGTGTATAATGTGCTTGGGAAACATCTGATTCCATCTGAGACTGTGATTATTTATTCTTCTTTATCATGCAATGTGCAACATATGGGTCCCTTTCTCCACCACAGATGACTAAATGCTGGCAGCTGGTGCTCTTGGTATATTGCAAGTATACAGCAAATGAGAAAAGATGTTCTTGGAACACCACTTTGTCATTGTTGTTAGATCGTAACTAGTGCGGAGGAATTGGGTCGTTCACTTTAAATATTGAGTGAGTCCTCTAGTGGGGCTCCCTGTGTCCTGTGTGTTAGTAATCAGCCAGAGCAGCAGTGTGGAAATGTAGGCGGGCTTTGGAGACACCCAATTCCTGACACTACAATAATCCTCTGCCTACCTAGTGGCCGAGGCTTCCCACACAGGATGCTGATTTCAGGTGGGGTCAGGAGCAGATGAATTCAAGAGCAAAGAGGAGCCTGTTTTCGGGCAAATGCTCATCAGGAACCGGAAAAGTCAATCAGTTAAATCGTAGATCTTGCTGCCGCTTCCACGTTTTCTGCGCAGTGGTCACCACCGTAAAGTCAGCATTTACCCACGTGGTCCTGGAGACAGCCACAGTTGCTTCTGCAGCCGGGGGGTCTCCAGGCTCTTTAAACCTAACACATACTGTTATTGGAGCACTTGTGTTGCCCACCGTATCCATCAGATGCCCGCAGGGAAGGAGAAGGAAGGGGGAGTGCTGCCGAAGGAAAGTAACAGCGTTATTACCGATGGCTTTATATCACTCAGGGTCTCACTGACCACAGAAAACAGACATTAGTGCAGAATATAACACAGCCACTGCGTAAGAGCCTCGGCTGGTGGGGACTCCCTCTCCAGCTGAACGGGCAGCCCTGGGCTGTCAGCAGGCTTTCCTCAGCCAGTTTCTACCCTGCATCTGTTTATGTTGGTGCCAAACAACGCTTAGCACCTCTCCAGCATGGTCCCCGATAGCTCTGCAAATGCTTCACAATGTTATTACCCCCCCCCACACGCCACTGGCAGAGAAACTGAGGCACAGAGTGGGCCCACGGTCAGATTCTCAAAGAGCTCTGCCCCCAGGATGGTCTTTAGAGGATCAGATCACAGGTGAGTCTATGGCAGAATGAGGAACAGAACCCAGCTCTTCACCCTCCCAGCCAGGTCCCCAGCCCTCTGCTTGCTCCACCAGGCTGCCTCAGACCCCTCGTCCAGCCTGCAGAACCTGGGTGCTCTTACGATTATTAACAGTATCTGGATTATAGCAGCACCTAGCGACAAGGACCCCATTGTACTGCCTGCTGTCCAAACACACAGCCCTTGCCCTGAGGACTTAGGTAGGCCCACTCCTCTTATCCCAGAGCTGCTTCTCTCTGATCTGCTTCTTGGTCTGGATTTCAGGGGTATGGAGTGTGCAGAGGTCAATGGGAGGTGACGGTGTCCAGCTTCTCTGGAAATCAGCCCATAATGGAGGGTTTTGCACTTAGTTTTGATGCCAGGCACACTGATTTCTAGGACAAAATAGGGACGAATCTTGGAATGCTAGGAATCAAGGTGGAAAAGTCTGGTGAAGTCACCTAGGGCAGGATGTCCTGTTAGCTAAGGTCTCCATACAGAGAAGCAGAGCAGGGGAATCTGTCTGTATCCTAGTTCTCACGCTGACTGAGAAAGCTGCAGGAGATCAAGGGGGTTTGATCTCTTCTATTGAGAACCTGAATGTCTCAAGCCCAGATATGGCACCAAAAATGTGTAATAAATAGGGCTGGCGATTAATGGCAATTAACTCATGAGATTAACTCAAGAAAATTAATCGTAATTTTAAAAATTAATCACGACTACTCGCAGTTTTAATCGCACTGTTAAACCAATAGCATCCCAATTGAAATGTATTAAATATTTTTGGATGTTTTCCTACATTTTCAAATATACTGATTTCAGTTACAACACAGAATACAAAGTGTATACCGCTCACTTTATATTATTTTTATTACAAATATTTGCAAAGTAAAAATGAAAAAAGAAATCGTATTTTTCAATTCACCTCATACAGGTACCATAGTGCAATTTCTTTATCGTGAAAGTGCAACTTACAAATGTAGATTTTTTTTTGTAACATAACTGCTCTCAAAAACAAAACAATGTAAAACTTTACAGCCTAAAAGTCCACTCAGTCCTACTTCTTGTGCAGCCAATCGCTAAGAGAAACCAGTTTGTTTACATTTACAGGAGATAATGCTGCCCTCTTCTTATTTACAATGTCAACTGAAAGTGAGAAGACGTTCACATGGCACTTTTGTAGCCAGCATTGCAAAGTATTTATGTGCCAGATATGCTAAACATTTGCATGCCCCTTGGTGCTTCGGCCACCATTCCAGAGGACGTGCTTCCTTGCTGATGACACTTGTTAAAAAAATAAATAATGCATTAATTAAATTTGTGACTGAACTCCTTGGGGGGGAATTGTGTCCCCTGCTCTGTTTTACCCACATTCTGCCATATATTTCATGTGATAGCAGTCTTGGATGATGACCCAGCACGTTGTTCATTTTAAGAACACTTTCACTGCAGATTTGAAAAAACACAAAGAAGGTACCAATGTGAGATTTCTAAGGATAGATATAGCATTCAACCCAAGGTTTAAGAATCTGAAGTGCCTTCCAAATCTAAGAGGGATGAAGTGTGGAACATGCTTTCAGAAGTCTTAAAAGAGCAACACTCCGATGCAGAAACTACAGAACCTAAACCACCAAAAAATAAAATCAATCTTCTGCTGGTGACATCTGACTCAGATGATGAAAATGAAAATGCATCGGTCTGCTCTGCTTTGGATTGTTATCGAGCAGAGCCCGTCATCAGCATGGACGCACGTCCTCTGGAATGGTGGTTGAAGCATGAAGGGACATATGAATCTTTAGCGCAGCTGGCATGCAAATATCTTGTGACGCTGGCTACAACAATGCCATGAGAATGCCTGTTCTCACTTTCAGATGACTTTGTAAACAAGAAGCGGGCAGCATTATCTCCTACAAATGTAACCAAACTTGTTTGTCTGAGCGATTGGCTGAACAAGGAGTAGGATTGAGTGGACTTGTAGCTTTTACATTGTTTTATTTTAGAATGCAGGTTTTTTGGTACATAATTCTACATTTGTAAGTTCAACTTTCATGATAAAGAGATTGCACTACAGTACTTGTAATGGGGGAAGTGAAAAATACTATTTTTTTTTACAGTGCAAATATTTGTCATTAAAATAAATATAAAGTGAGCACTCTACCTTTTGTATTCTCTGTTGTAATTGAAATCAATATATTTGAAAATGTAGAAAACATCCCAAAATATTTAAGTAAATGGTATTATATTATTGTTTAACAGCATTATTAATCGCACGATTAATCACGATTAATTTTTTTAATCACTTGACAACTCTAGTAATAAATAACAATATAATGACAGTACAATATGTAGCAAAACACGTTCCCTGAGCCCAGCCTTACATTTCCAGATCCCACCAGTAGAGCTGTTTTAAAAATGACTCGTATTTATGGCAGGAAGTTAAAAATGATTTTGAAGTTTCCCACTAAAACAAAGATTTTTGATGAAAACCTGAAACAGAACATTTTTCACTTTTAAAGAATTGTTTTCAGTCAAGATTTTTCTGTTTTCAAAACCCCCAAAATCTGAAAACTCAAACCAGAAAATCTCTGCCAAAAAGAAAATTGTTTGCAACAATTTTGATTTTGGTCGAAAAGCCATTTTACATGTGAGGAGGGGGAAGCTCTGATTAAACAAATATGGCCCAGTTCTCTCCATCAGGCAGGAAACTGCAACAGTTTCTCTGTTCAATCAGGGTTTTCATGTCGTCTTCTCGCCGTCTGAGACCAACAGCCTTCCACGTTGGTCCTCCCTGGCGCGCGCTCTGCTGGGACTCCCCTACAGAAGAGCCCTTCCTAGTAATGCTTCCCTCTTCCCCACCCTCCAAATTTTCCACATATTTATCCCAGAGTACAGATAGAAGATCAACCAGATTTTGCGCCAGCCAACCATTCACCACCCCCAACCTGCAGACCAGCTTGCGCTGGGTTTAGCTTGTTCTTACACCCAAGGAATTGAGATGAGTGTGGAGGGCCTTTTCTGAAACCGCCCTGCTCTCTTAGAGCCTTGTCTTCACCACCATACTAAATCAACCGATTTTAGTGCATCTGGTGAGGATGCATTAAGTCGACGGGCAAGGACTCTCCTGTCGACATAACTCCTCCATATCAACGAGAGGCAGAAGCTGTGCATGGTGTAGACACTGCTCTAAGTTGACATAACTTACATTGCTCAGGGGGTGTTTTTTTCACGCCCATGAGCGACATAACTTACATTGACTTAAGTGGTCGTGTAGACAAGCCCTTAGATGCTAAAATCCAGGTGCCTGTGCTGAGAGGACATCAGCTGTCGCACTGTAGCCATTAAAAATCAATCGATCACTGGATATTGAATTACACCTAAAGTGGCTTTGGAGTCACTGCAGGTTGTTATGCATTGGAGTAGCAGCTCTTTACAATTAGATGCACTGAGCGGAGAGATCCCCACATTCTGCACCAGCTGCAGCCTGTGAGTGGTCATCACCGGTAGCTGTACGCAAAGCGAGAAAAACTCCATCTGGGAATAAGCTGCACATTTTTAACCAGGAGGGTAATTAATCACTGGAACAGCTTTCCAAGGGATGTGGTTGATTCGCCATTGCTTGGGGTCTTTAAATCAAGGCTGCAGCTCTTTCTAAGAGATTTGCTTTAGCTGGAGCTCAGCCAGAAGTGATGGGCTCCATGTGGAAGCCCTGGCTGAAAATTTCCGCTGTGGAATCACCTGGGTGTCTGGCTGGTGAGTCTTGCCCACATGCTCAGGGTTTAGTTGATCACCATATTTGGAGTCAGGAAGGAATTTTCCTCCAGGGCAGTTTGGCAGAGGCCCTGGGGGATTTTTGCCTTCCTCTGCAGCGTGGGGCACGGGTCACTCGCTGGAAGATTCTCTGCACCTTGAAGTCTTTAAACCACGATTTGAGGACTTCAGTAGCTCAGACATAGGTCAGGGGTTTGTTACAGGAGTAGGTGGGTGAGATTCTGTGGCCTGCATTGTGCAGGAGATCAGGCTAAATGATCATAATGGTCCCTTCCAACCTTAAAGTCTATGATTCTATGAAGACAACTCAAAAGCTCCGGCTGGTGCAGAATGGAGAGGCAGTGGGGCTTCCGTAATAACTGGCCCTATAAAATGACCCAAATTGTAAAAAGTTCACTGTAAAATGCATCTAAAAGTTTATAAATTGTTATAATACAGATGTTAATGAAAGTAACTTCAGCTGTATTTTTAACAATACATGTTATAAACAAATGCAAAACAACTAGACAAAGAAATGTTTAGTCTAAATGAAAAGCCACGTTGATATAATTTAAGGCCTATGTTAAAATCATGCATGGTTTAAAAAAAAAGTGGAACTAGAAATTAAGAAACTAAAATTGATCTGTCAAATATGAGGCCTAATTGGTGGACAAAATAATAAGGGGATGGGCTGTTCCACCCACCCCTCCCTTTTGGGGCCCTTAAAATAAGAGTTTTTGGAGAAAGCGGACAAAGAATGCTGAAGCGCGCGTCGCCATCCTGGTCCCCACCCCCACCATCTCCCGGGACCCCAGGCCTTTGTCTTTCTAATCCTGGGAAATGGCCTGACCAGACCGGGCCAGAGAGAGGGACCCAGATGACATCGCCACCCCTACTGGCTCCAGCTAAATCCCAAACACCACTGGGAATGTCTTGGGATTGGACTTTAACAAGAGCAGCACCACCATCACCTCCATCTCAACTAACTTCTCCTTTCTCCGGAAGGTCCGTTATTACCGGCTTTACACCACCTCCAAAGGACAGTCGGACACGGGCGGGTTTCCTTCTAAAACTCTCCCCAGCTGAAGGGAAAAGATACAGACTAACACGGCTACCACTCTGAAGCCTTACTGAATAATTCACATTTCCAGTGCGTTAGCTGTTTTTCCTTCTTTTCTGTATCTTTAATAAGAGGTTGAAAGGGATTTTTAATGGAGTGTTGCTGATGCTATTAAGCAGGCTGAGGTCCCTGTATACCAACCCCTAGACTGTGTTTAACACTGTTTATTGCTGGACAGAGACTAGGTTCTGTTAACACCCTTGGACCGTTTATTCCATCTCCGTTAATACAAGAGGGCTGTTTGCTCAGGGGCAGTGTGGCCTGCTAGACGGAGCTGTAGGCTGATGTTCAGAGGAGCTGCGTTCTGTTCCCACGGCTTTTACTGGGTGACCCCCCACTTTTTGGTGCCTCCAGTTTCCCTATCTGGGGACCGTGATACTGACTGGCTCTGTAAAGCACTTTCAGAGGGATGGATGAAAAACGTTATACAAGAGCCGGGTATTATGGCGGAAGTCAGATCATGTGATCAGAACTGTTCCTTCCGGCCTTAAAAATCTACCACTAGGAAACAACAAAGGCCTGAATCACTGTGCCAGGCAGAACGGGTGAAAATCTCCATGCCAAGGTATCATAAACATACAGCTAAGGGTAGCATAAAATCCCTCCTTTACCTGTAAGGGGTTAAAAAGCTCGAATAACCTGGTTGGCACCTCACCAAAAGGACCAATAAGGAAAAAGATACTTTCAAATTGGAGGGGAGTGGAGGAGGCTTTGTTTGCGTTCTGTGTGTGTTCCCTCTTGAGACAAAGAGAGAGGCCAAGCAGGTCATCCAGCTCCCACTAAAATGATACATCTAAAACTACAGAAATTGTAAGTAAGCAAGGAAATGCATTGGATTATCTTTTGTTTTAGCTTGTGAATTTTCTCTATGCCAAGAGGGAGGTTTATTCCTGTTTTGTAACTTTGAAGTTGAGCCTAGAGGGGAATCCTCTGTGTTTTAAATCTTTTTATTACCCTGTAAACTTACCTTCCATCCTGATTTTACAGAGGTGCTTCTTTTATTTTCTTTGTTTATAATAAAGTTCTTCTTTTAAGAACCTGAT
Organism: Mauremys mutica; assembly: GCF_020497125.1. Taxonomy (NCBI): domain Eukaryota; kingdom Metazoa; phylum Chordata; order Testudines; family Geoemydidae; genus Mauremys; species Mauremys mutica. The sequence goes on from NC_059096.1 coordinate 11,428,160, forward strand.
TGGTTGTTAGTGTCCTAAAAACCCAAGGGTTTGGTCTGTGCTCACTCGGTTAACCTATTGGTGAGGATATTATTCCCAAGCCTCCCCAGGAAAGGGGGTGAAGAGGCTTGGGGGGATATTTGGGGAAGGTAGGGCTCCAAGTGGCCCCTCCCTGAATGTTTGTTTAAATCACTTGGTGGTGGCAGCGATACCATCCAAGGACAAGGAAAGAAATGTGTGCCTTGGGGAAGTTTTTAACCTAAGCTGGTGGAATATAAGCTTCGGGGGTCTTTCATGCGGGTCCCCACATCCGTACCCCAGAGTTCAGAGTGGGGAGGGAGCCCTGACGCAAGGGCAGAGGCGAAAGGTCCCCTAAGCCAAGTGGGGTGCAGTGAGCCCCCCGAAGCTGTGTGCCTGCTTGGTAGATGTGGGGCTGACTCGTATGGGGGGGCAGGTAGGGGAGACAAGCCAGCAGAGCAGGGGATGGAGGAGCCCTGGGAGCAGGACACACCACAGCATGTGTGATCCATGCTTCAAGGAGTCAGGACTCAGCAGGGTCCCAGCTGACTGTTCACTTATCGAAGCCCTTCCAGAGGTTTATCCCAGGGATTCCCCTTACCCTTCTCCCGCCTCTTCTCCCCCATCCCTTTTCCTGATTAACAGTCCTTGTCATTGTAGTCTCTCCTGTTATGGCCATCTGTCCCCCTCCCCGCCCCCCATGGCTAGTTTCCAATACCCTTCTCTGGGCTCTTCCTGCTTCTGCAACGTTCTTTCCGAGACAACGGGTCTGTCTACACAGCACTGAAAACCCCGCGCCTGGCCCGGCACAGCTGACTCAGGCTTGGGCCAGGCTGTTTCATTGCTGTGGAGACTCCCGGGCTCGGGCTGGCGCTGAGCTCTGAGACCCTCCCCACCCAACAGGGTCCTAGACCCTGGGCTCCAGCCCCAGCCCGGACGTCCACACAGCAAAGAAACAGCCCCGGAGCCCGAGCCCTGCAAGCCCACGTCTACATTGCTGTGTAGACCGACCCACCGTGTCTGTAACAGAGCCCCGTGCTAGAGCCCATCCTGGGTAGCGCAGTTTAGAATAACGGGACCATTATCCTCCATCCCATTCTGAACGCAGGATCCTAACACCCTTGCTGCCTGCACCGGCCTCCCGCATTCTCCCCACAGAGGCTGCGGCGAATGCAGAAGCCGCCCAGGAGTACGAGTGCTTTAAACCGCTCCTTCAGACATGCATTTTGCCACACGGGTTGAATCTCAGCTCCTCCTCCCGCCATGCACCTGCCAATCTACTTCCAGGTCCCAGGACTCGGTGACTCCAGAAGGAATTTGGGGAGTGTGGCGTTGATAGTAGAGAGACGCACCCACGGCTGCCCTGCTGTTCACTACAAGAGGGATGCTGATCCGAGCTGAAGGAAGGACTCTGAACACAGGCGCCAGTGTGTGCTGCAGAAGGGTGGTTAAGGACTGATCAGAAACCCATGGGAGAGGCCTCAAAACGTCTGTAGACTTGGGATCAGGATCAGCATGCACACAAGGAGCTACAGACCACCGGCTCCTTTTCTGTCCTGGCGCCGCGGCTTGGGGATGATCCTGTGTATGGTGGTGGTGAGAGACGGGCCTCACAGTCTCCTTAGAGCGTAGTTGGAGCCTGGAGAGGTGCTGAAGCCCTTTGAAAGGGATGAAGACGTCTTGATTGTAGATGATGGTATTAAGCTAGTTTTCAATCCCTAGCACAGCCAACAAGCCATGCAGGCTAACCCTGTAAAACCTCCATCCGCTTGTTAAAGAAAGAAATGACTGGGAAACAATCCATTACCCATAAACGAGACGAGCCACCTGCAGTAATAAGCCTGATCTCTCCATGTTTCTGTGCAGAGAATGCCCCAGACCTAAAGCACAGGTAAATGTGTTTACTGATGGCCTTTTTTGTGGGGCTCATCCCCATAGTATCTGAGCACCTCCCCTGTGGGTTTACCCTTACGACCCCCCACCCCATAAGCACAGTCAGGGCTATTCTCCCACTTTAGCCAATGGGGAAACTGAGGCACCGAGCGGTTAAGGCTCGTGTTTTCAGAGGCTTGGGCGGGCTCTAGTAGCCCTTGGGTAGCTGCCATTGGCTAGGTGGATTCCAGACCTGCTGTCTCTTCTAAGGCCCCCATTGCTGCAGTGTCTGAGCACCTGACAGTCTTTATGGTGTCTGTTCACACGAGCACAGAATGCCCCTGCCACTAACCCTTTTATGGAAGGCAGGGAGCAGCTAAGTGATTTGGGCAAGGGGACCCAAGCACTCTGTGGCAGATTGAGTGTCAGACCCCGGTTTCCCAAGTCCCAGGGTAGCCTCCTCAACACTGGACCATCCTTCCTCAGCCTCTGCTGCTTTTTACTCCGTGGCTGTAAAACGGAAGCGCAGAACAGGAAAAGCTGTTGCGACAGCACTTGGAAAAACCCCTGAGCAATCCCTGCCTCCCGTTGTGTGTTCCCGAGGCTCTTCCACAAATCAGGGTTCTCAGGACATTGTCGTGTTGTCCCAGCAGGCCCCAAACAGCCCATGGGCGGATTGATTTACCTTGGGAGAGGCTGTGGCATTTGAACCAGGCACAGCATTGCCAAAAGCGCCGGGCCCTTGGGTCGCTCCCGTCCAGGGAAACCAATTTTACTGCTGAGTTCAATGGGAGCAGAGTTGACAATTCCACTCGAGGCGAATAGCAACGCTGGAGATCCTCCCATAACGGAGCAGTCCCGAAGCTCCCCGGCTGGGAGCACACAGACCATTTGGGCGCACGGTACCAAGAGCCAATTTTCAGTCTGCTTTGAAAATTCCCATTGCTTTCTAAGCCCCCAAGCCTGGCTGGCTACGTCTGTAACGAGCCTCACCCAAGATGCCTGGGGCAGAGACAAAGCTCAAAGCCAGGTTTCCTGAGTCCTCCATCACAAGGCTATTATCCCTCCTCCGAATTCATAAGAAATCTGTTATAAGTACCCAATGCCTGTGCCCGATGGATTGTATAGTGGCACTTTCTGACTCAACAGAGTCTGCATCCGGCTTCCACTGTGTCCTTTCTCTCGCCTACATCTGGCATTTTCGGAGGTGTAGGAAAGTGCTTAAAAGCAGCACACTAGAACCAAGACTCAGGGCTGCAGGATCATGGCCCATTGCCATGTGTTCCTTTAAAAAAAAAAGAAGAAGAAGAATGTGATTAATATTATCCCTTAAAAAGCTTTCCTCCGTCAACCGATACACTGCGCCAGCAAGAAATAGTCTGTGTTTGAAGCAAAGCCGTGTCAAAACTGTGGCCGCTTTCAAAAACGAAAAGAAAGTGTAATGCTGTCTATCCCGGAACACTGCAAAGCCGTTAAAAGTAGACGCGAGAGATGATAAACATTGCGAGGTACCAGACATGAGAAGGGTAAAGCAGATATGGCCAGGGCCGGCTCCAGGCACCAGCCCAGCAAGCAGGTGCTTGGGGTGGCCAAGGGGAAGGGGCGGCATGTCAGGCTCTTCGGCGGCAAGTCCCTCTCGGAAGGAAGGACCTGCTGCCAAATTGCCGCGGAAGAAGAAAGCGGAGCTGCCGCCTATCACAGTTGCGGCTTTTTTTTTTTCCGCTGCTTGGGGCGGCAAAAACCCTGGAGCCGGCCCTGGATATGGCCATGGGAACCGGGCGCTGAAATTATTCTGCCTCTACTGTGTCCTAGGCTCTGAAATAGAAACATTTTATGGGCTCAGTGAGGTGAGTTTTGGTTTTCGCACATCTGTGGTCTGCTCAGGGCATAGTAAATAATAATAACATAATGATAATAATAATTAATACTTTATTATTTATTATTATTTAGGTATTATATTGCAGTCGTACTTAGAAGCCCCGGTCATCGACCAGCACCCGTTGTGCCATGCACAGTACAAACACAGAACATAATGATTTTCCCTGCCCCAGCATGGCACTGAAAAGGCTGATAACCCAGAAAGAAACGTGTCACCTCTGGCTGGGATGGGGTCTAAGGAAGCTCAGCAGATTTGGGCGTACTCAGTATGTTGATGCTCGGAAAGTGACGTTATTCTGCGTGCGGGTGCTGTTTTGTCTAAGCCAGTACCCGAGACCATGTTCTGCAGCTGGATCTGTTGAGGAAGAAGGAGCCATTTTCTATTGTGTCACTTTTGCATGTAGAACTGGGAGAAGAAAGAGGAAGTTCTTCAGAGGCAGCGCTCCTTGAGCCAATGTTATTTCAGAGTTGACCTTTACTTGGTTTACCTACCTCCACATGGCAATCACTCGTCATTGGATTTCCCTTTGTCTCTTCTGTATGGCTCACAAACTCCAGGGGACACAAGTTCTTTCTTCCACTCAGTAATTTATGGGGTGTGCATGAGACAGGTGCTGGAACTAGGGGTGCTGGAGGGGCTGCTGCACCCCCTGGCTTGAAGTGGTTTCCATCATATACAGGGTTTGCCGTTTGGTTCAATGGATCTCAGCACCCCCACTGTCCACATTTATCCCAGCACCCCTGGCATGAGACTGAGCAGTCTGGAAATCAAAATAAAGCAATTAGATGGGAATTGTCAACATGCTGGTACCAGCAATTCTCTCTCTGCTGCGCGACAGTGTTCGATTGTTGCAATAGGAGACTTGTAATACAGCCTGGGCTGGGTTCTGTGGCTTGTGCTCAGTTCTTGAAAAATTGCCATTGATTATATTGAGAGTTTTATAGGAACTGAGCAAAAATAGCAGGACTGGGCAGTGCCTGAGCCGGCTTCTTAATGAGCCAAATCCCAGGTTGTCACATTGCACCAAGGAGGCATTGATCTGAAGAGCTGGATTTGAGGACTGCAGTCCTTTGGCTTTGTTCAGATTTGCCGTGGAGACTCAGAGAGACTTTTACTGAACCCATTTAATATCCCTAATTAAATCTCTTAACGAAGGTGGTTGAAATTCACTTTGCGGCTGTCGAGCAACCCATGAGCACTGAGCCGTGCGTCTCTGGGCCCGGGGGACTCCTTAAATCAAGTAGCTGAGAGCCCACAATGAGGCCCATCATGCTGAACTTTGTTATCGTAGCTGCACTGAATAGGTATCCTGAGCAAACAGCACTAGTGAAACTAGCAAAGCGCTATCCCAGCATGCCCTGGGCTCTGCATCAAACCCAGGATAGATTCCCTGGGGCTGGGCTTTCTGTCCATTGCTGCAGAGTCCCAATGGGGAATTTGGAGAGAGAAATCAGAAGGTAGAAATAAGGCAGAGATTGTAACTTGACAAGTTGTTCCAGTCATTGATTAGCTTCGCTTATTTCCAGTCTGAATTCGTCTGGCTTCAGCTTCCAATCATTGTCTTTTGTTCTGCCTTTGTCTGCTAAAGTAAAGAGCCCTCTACTATCAGAGATCCTTCCGCCATGGATGTACTTACACACCGTGATCAAAAGACCTCTCCACCTTCTCTTGGATAAAGGAAATAAATGGAGCTTCTTTCATTGCTCCCTGGAAGGCAGCTGTCCCAGACCTCAGATCACTCTTGTAGCTTTTCTCTCAACCTTTTCAAGTTTGTCAACATCCTTTTCAAAGTGTGGACGCCAGAACTGGGGGCAGGATCCGGTAATGGCCTCGCTAATGCCCCATACAGAGCTAACACCACCTCCCTGCTCCTCATCTACATTACTTTGTTTAGAAACCCAAAAATCAAGTCAGCTTCCTAAGCCACCGTCCTGCACAGGAGCTGACTTTCAATTGTTTTCCACGAGGAACCTTACATCTCTCAGCATCAGGCTACAGAGTCTCTGCCGGCACAACCCGCTAGTGTAGACACAGCATATGCCAACGGGTGGCGTTTTTCTGCTGATGGGAATGCCGCCTCCCTGAACGACATTAGCTATGCCACCAGAAGAACTCTACTGTCAGCATAGCTTCCTCTACACTGGGGGGCTTGTCTTCATTGTCGTGCTCACTAGGTTCACACCCCTGGCTGACATAAGTGCAAACGAGGTCTCACTGTTTTCCAAAATGCAGCCCCTCCCCCCATCTGGAGAAGAGAAGACTGAGAGGGGACGTGATAACTGTTTTCAAGTACATAAAAGGTTGTTACAAGGAGGAGGGAGAAGAATTGTTCTTAACCTCTGAGGCCAGGACAAGAAGCAATGGGCTTAAATTGCAACAAGGGAGGTTTAGGTTGGACATTAGGAAAAACTTCCTAACTGTCAGGGTGGTTAAGCACTGGAATAAATTGCCTAGGGAGGGTTGTGGAATCTCCATCATTGGAGACTTTTGAGAGCAGGTTCGACAAACACCTGTCAGGGATGGTCTAGATAATCCTTAGTCCTGCCATGAGGGCAGGGGACTGGACTAGATGACCTCTCAAGGTCCCTTCCAGTCCTGTGATTCTATGATCTTGTAAGTGTAACCTACATTCTTTGTTCTTAGATGGCTGTCCCTGCATGGCCTGCACTACAGCGTGTGTTGTTCAAACGAGCCCACCTTACCAAGCGAGGGAGATCGCTCTGTGAAACTGGCCTGACCTTATCAGCATTTACCACTTCACCAAGTTTTGTGTCATCCACAGACTTTATGAGCAATGGCTTTATCGTTTCTTCCCGATCTATAGATTGCAAGTGGAACTAAAGAGCTACCCTCCTGGAAAGCGAATAGATAGTTAGCTGCAGTGCAGCCAAGGCCTTACTATTGATTATTTCCGGTGTTTGAGCTTTCAGAAGTGTGCTGGGCCTTCTCCAGAGACACGCTGGCAGGGGAGACGGATTAGCAGGTAGAGAGAAGCTGAAGGATGAAAACACGCTCCGATAGCCTAAAATTCCACCTGCCCTACAATAAAGTCGTTTTTTGCTGGAATACATTGTTATCCACCTATGAAAGAGGCTCTCTAAAGCGGGACCTCGGTAGTATATGGGTTTTGTGTACTGCTCTTTTACAGCCAGAATCATGGGTTCAAATCCTGCATTAGCTCAAATGGGCAAATCGATTTGCTCCCCAAAACCTGCTGGAGGCCAGCCTGGAATCATCTCTTAGTTAGGGAGGGGATTGGCCAGGGCCGCTCGAGGAGCCTGAAGCAGCCAGGAAGGGCTGAGAGTCTCCAGTGAGGTACACTGGAGGAGCTGTGTTTGTGCAGGCCCCGCGAACTACAGGGCAAGGCAGGAATGCATTGCAGAGCTGGCCAAGCCATGCCCGGCCTGAGTCCTTCACTTTCCCAGCCCCGGCAGCTCCATTTCCCTGTCCTTAGTGGCTGCTTCAGTGTTTCAGGCTTGTTTCCTCGGTTCACAGGGTTTTTCACAAAGAATTTCATTCCAGCTCGTCTCTGCTGTGAGCCCCCTCTCTGTGCTCATCAGCTTCCGTGATGGCCCCATTTCCTGCAGGCCAGGGCCAGGATCACCCACGCAGCTGCCAAAGTTTGCAAATCTCTTACAGGTATTCAGGGTCCTGGCCAAAGATTGCAGCCGCTGCAGCCTGTGGGCGTTTCACTACCCTACTGGCCTCATGCTACTAGGAGCAACTGAATTGAGCAGCCAAGCATCCTGCTGGCCATGGCTTCTCCCTCCCCCCACCTCTGGCATTCCCCTGGTGTGCTGGTCTCTGTGCACAGAGCAAAGAGCTCCGGGGGCAGCAGGGAGAAAGAACCCAGTAAAGGATGATCTGGAAGTCCGGAGAGCTGGGTGCGCTTTGCAGCTCTGCCACTGACTTGCAGCATGATCTCGGACAAGTCATGATGCTGCTCCATGCCTCAGTTTCCCCATCTACTAACTGGGGATAATACTGCTGCCCTCACAGGTCCTCAGTTGCTACGATGATGAGCCCATAAATAACTAACTAATAGATGAACCACTAGAACTGAGATCAGAATTGGACCAGTACGTCTGGGGAAAGTGCCTCATTCAGGATAGAATCATAGACTATTAGGGTTGGAAGGGACCTCAGGAGGTATCTAGTCCCAGCCCCTGCTCAAAGCAGGACCAATCCCCAACTAAATCATCCCAGCCAGGGCTTTGTCAAGCTGGGCCTTAAAAACCCCTGAGGATGGAGATTCCACCACCTCCCTAGGGAACCCCTTCCAGTGCTTCACCACCCTCCTAGTGAAATAGTGTTTCCTAATATCCAACCTAAACCTCCCCCACTGCAACTTGAGACCATTGCTCCTTGTTCTGTCATCTGCCACCACTGAGATACTTGCTCATGACACCGAATTAAAGAGTAGCAGTCAACATGGTCCTAGTAGCCCCTGAAATTCCCCAGGCTTTGGGTTGTCCAGCAGTACTCTGGAACGTAACATCATGAAGAGCTGTGGAAAATAATCTAGTCTTGAATCCAATGTGAGGTTCATAATGGACATGGGGAATGAGTCAGACCCTATTCAATATCCAGGGCTTTCTGCTGGGTCATGCTGAGTGCCTCCTTCAAAGTCCTGAGCAATCTCAGATCCCATTGGTATTGAGGGTGTTCTGTGCTTTGCTAGGTTAGGGCATTAAACAGTATTGCTTAACCCGTCAGGACAACCTTGGATTGGAGGTGAGCAGGGAAGAATGAAGGCCCCTAAAAAGGCGTATGGATCCACAGAGCTCTTGCAGCAGTTGCAAAAAGCCAGGGGGAAAAAACAGTGCAAGATGTAGGTGAAATCCACACCACTGAAACTGACTGAGTTGCACAGTCCAATTGCAGTCACCGTCTGATCCCTAGCACGGCTATCAGCCAAAGGGGCAGAAATGGGAACATTTTCATCAAAATCTAAAGCAGCTGCATGGCAGAAAGCACTTGGGAAATGGGTTTTATGGGCTTCAAACGCTCCAGAATATGCTCCTTCTTTCAAGACCTGTGCAGTCCTGACCTCTGGGCATATTCCATACCATGGGCACTCTCCTCTCCCAAGCAGGGCCCTGCCTGTGCATTTTCCAAGCCACACAGCCATAAAATGTATAACCACCTGAGAGAATCTGTCAATTTATTGCAGTGCATGAATTTCCCCTTGAAGTACTATCTGTAATTTCTCATGATACAAAACCCTGAAAGCGCAGGAGCTGCCTTCCATCTCACAGATGCTGCACAAGAAACATCAACTATCGTCCAGAGATATTGTCATGATGACAAGGAGTAAAGATTCATTTTAAAACTTACCTGGCTCTTTACGGCTACAGGAAGGATTTTGTCAGGAATTTAGCCCATCCAGGAATTGCACCTAAACACTACAGCAGGGGTCCCCAACGTGGTGCCGGTGGCATTTTGGCAGCGACGCCTATTGACGTTACAGCTTGTCGGCAGAATTTCGGTGGATGCTCGTCCACCGCCACTGCCCTCCGTGGCTCATCATCTGGCGCCCACCAGACGAAAAAGGTTGGGGACCACTGCATTGCAGACTGCTCTCCCAAGAGGCAATACATTTAGTGAGTTAACAAAGCCAGGTGATGCTGCGGGACTAGTGGGTCTGTGGTTACTTACTGCACAAGAGACTTGCTATGCTTCACGGCACACCATCGGAGAAGTTCGATAAAAACAGAGAATACTCATGCTGGAAGGTTGCAACGCAACACAACTTTATTTCTCAGAAATCAGAATGATAACACACAAGAACCCCAAACAGAGTGAGACAAAACAGGCTGCTTGCCAGAAAACAGAGGCACAACCCCAGTCAGACCACCCTCCCCATAAGTCCCCTTCCTCTACAGAGTCAGATCCACAGAAGAAGGGGAAAGGGGTGGAGGGTGTTGGTTGACTGTCCACCTAAACTGTCCCCTGCCGCTGCCCTGTTCCCCACCCCCACACGCCCCAGGGACAGCCGTCCGTTTTTCACTTTGAAAATCTGGTCACCCTAGATGGGAAGGCCCCTATGACAGAAGGCCTGATGGGGAGGAGTCACTCCATTAAACACAGCCAGGGCTGGCTCCAGGTACCAGCCCAGCAAGCAGCTGCTTGGGGCGGCCAACGGTGAGGGTGGCACGTCTGGCTCTTCGGCAGCGGGTCCCTCACTCCCTCTCGGAGCGAAGGACCAGCCGCCGAATTGCCGCCGAAGACTGGAGCAGCGGCAGTAGAGCTGCAGATCACGATCATGGCTTGTTTTTTTATTTTTTTTTTGCTGCTTGGGGCGGAAAAACCCTGGAGCCGGCCCTGAACACAGCAGGATCCATGAGCTGTAGCCCACTGCTGAGTGTGCCCACAGGGCCCTCTTGTGCCTGATCCACCGAGCATGTGAGTCTGTTACAGCCCCAGAGAGAGGATTGGCCCCTGAGCTGCAGAGAAACAGCCTCCCCTCAAAAAAACATTCTCCTGAAGACACTGACAAGCCAGTTAATTTCATGCAAAACCAGTGTCAGAAGGAGGCTGTTTTAGAAGCAGGCTGGGCTGCAAATCCCCAAGAGATTGGCCAGGAGTTTTAAAGGCGCGCAGTGATTCTGGGAACCTGAATTCTTTGTCGCCTGCTTTGCCATGCCTGCCGCTCCCTGGCACCGCGCGATATCAGTGGCAGCTGCTGGAGCTCAGCGCCTTGGTGAATCAGACCCGACTTGTCTTACCCCAAAAGCTGAGACACTCAGAATCGCCGGACGCTTTCAGAATAACAGACCTGTACTCTTTGGCGGGAATAATAACAATGCCTGGCTCGGAGGGAGTTCATCCATTCCTTGGTCTCGGAGCAGGGGAGTATCATTATCCCCAGGTCACAGATAGACTCATAGACTTTAAGGTCAGAAAGGACCATTATGATCATCTAGTCTGACCTCCTGCACAACGCAGGCCACAGAATCTCGCCCATCCACTTCTATAACAAACCCCTAGCCTATGTCTGAGTTACTGAAATCTTCAAATTGTGGTTTGAGGACCTCAAGGTGCAGAGAATCCTCCAGCGAGTGACCCCTGCCCCATGCTGCAGAGGAAGGCGAAAAACCTCCAAGGCCTCTGCCAATCTGCCCTGGAGGAAAATTCCTTCCCAACCCCAAATATGGCGATGAGTTAAACCCTGAGCATGTGGGCAAGACTCACCAGCCAGCACCCAGGAAAGAATTCTCTGCAGTAACTCAGATCCCAACCCATCTAACATCCCATCACAGACCACTGGGCATATTTACTGCTGATAATCAAAGATCAATTGCCAAAGCACAAGGAACGGGGTGGTGAGGGAGAGTGACTTGTCTAAGGTCGCCTAACAAAGCAGTGGCAAGGCCAGGGGTAGAATCCAGGTCTGCTGAGAACTGTGCCAGCACGCTATCCACTAGGCCACACTGCCTCCCTACAGCACAGCTACCGGTGCCTCCCACGTGGGGTTCAGGACCCGTCTGGAGCTCTTTGAATTTGCCTACCTCATCTCACCGCTGCAGGGCTGTTGGCCTGCACTGTCAAAGGGGAGGAGTGACTGTGGCTGCCCTAAAAAGGTCTCAAATTGGGCACCCAAAACACGAGGCACCAAGAATCTCTAGTCACCTTGGCAACCGCAGGCCGCCGCCTTTTACCTGAGTCCCAGGCAGCTCCACTCCCCCACTGCTAAATGACATCGCCGAAGCAAACCATTCTTGGGGAATCACAGAATCATAGAATATCAGGGTTTGGAAGGGACCTCAGGAGGTTCTAGTCCCACCCCCTGCTCAAAGCAGGACCAACCCCAACTAAATTGTTGGGAAATAGTCAGGCTGGTTGGGTGGCTTTTTCTGGGAACCTGCCAGTTTCTTCTGCACCACAGCAAGGGAGATCCGCCTGCCATCGCCTGCCTGCCTGTTCTGGTTTGTGATGTGTTGCTACACTTAGGACTCTTCCCCGGCAGAGCAGAGTGGAGTCCCCGAGTCCCACTACCCTTTAGCAGTACAAATCTCCATCAGTGACTGTGCATGCTCCTAACGTTGTCTAGCTGCTGTGTCGGCCTCCCGCTCGGTCCCCACTTAACGCAGCCATTGTGCTATTACAGTCCTGCTCTCGTCCTTCACCCAGCGGGGCTCCTCTATCGGGAAGGGCCCGACACAATGAGAGAGACACACACGCAGCACCTTGCTCGCCGCCAGGATCTGTTAAAGAGCAGAGCTTCCCCTTCACACATCTTCCCCCTGGCGCCTTCTACGCTGCGCCTGTGATTTCCTAACAGCCGGCTCTTTCTGTCTCTTGCAGCTCACCTACCTGCCCCCTCCGTGGGGCGAGTGTCGCTCGTCGGACGTGGGGTTAGACTTTTTCCCCGTTTACAGTATCACGGCCTGCAGGATTGACTGTGAAACCCGCTACATTGTGGAAAACTGCAACTGCAAAATGGTCCACATGCCAGGTCAGTCTGCGGGGGGATGCGTGGAACGGACCTGACCGCGTCTGGTTGGGCTGAGGCCTTAGGCTCTTGTTTTGGCCGTCGGACAGTAGCCACATCATTGCAGGTGGGACCTGGAAGCCCTGACGTGGAGGGTGGGCTCTGCATGGTACTTTTCGGGACCAGAAGGGTTTGCGCTGGTGCCTCCCACGGGGCGCTGGGTGGTGTCTGCATTTCAGTGGTGACGTCTGCAGCCGCCACTGTGAGCCAGGGCTGCAGGATCGAGCTCGGCACTTGGAAGGGGCTGTGTACGTGCCAACGGTTCATCTTTAAAAGCCCTTGCTTGTGAAGGGAGCCAGGCTGGCCTAGTGGCATGTGCATTGACCTGGCACTCGAGAGAGTTGGATTCTCTCCCTAGCTCTGCTGCTGATGTCCTGAGTGATCCTGGGCAAGTCAGTACCCCTCCCGTGCCTCAGTTTCCCCGTGATAAAAGGTGGGTAATAATACTGACCCCACCTTGCAAAGTGCTTTCATATCTACTGATGGAAAGTGGTAGATGAGAGCAAGACATTATTAGTATGTTGCTTCCTGTCACTCTTCCTGCCACTCTGTACGACAGAGAGACGCGATTTACCCCACTGGCCTCCTGGCCCTTGAGGCCTGGCTCTGCTCGGCTACTTCGTACTGCTCCAAGCGGCACAAAGCGGCCAGAGACACAGCACCTCTGGCTCCCCGTGGGTTTGCCCCTGCCTAGGGGCAGTTCCTGGCTGTTGTATAGATGCTGCAGTGGTGGCATTTTGCCCAGCCTAAAGTGTGTGGCAGGGGGCCTGGCCAGAGGTTTCCCGTGACCCCCAGCTGGCAGAATGTCCCCTTGGAGCAGGACTGGCTCCTTATGCCACCCCCACTCTGTACTGTCCGGCATGAAGCGCAAAAGTTGGAGACCAACATTTCCTTTGTCCCAACCTCACTGGTCTGCCTGTCGCTCAGAATCCAGGCCCGTAGGACATCACACCGAGGTGCAGACTGGCTCTGCTTAGCAAGGAAGATTAATAGATTCCTGCCCCTACCCATAGCATCCCACTAGTCATTATGGTGCGGGGTAGACTCCTGACCCCCATTGATGCCAATGCCAAAATACCTATGGAGTTCAGTGGGGCCAGGATTTCACCCCAGGTGCCTGAAGCAGGTGTTTAGGCTAGAAACTACTAGAGGGCTTAAGCTCAGTTCATGCACATGAAGCAGGCTGCAAGGCTGCTGCTGTCTCGCTGAACCCAGGGCTCCTGCAGGATCTCAGAAGCCTGGAGCGTGTTTGCAGTTAAAATTCATAAGTACTATGAAGGAAACACTCCCCGGAAACACTAGGGAAGCACTAGTATTATTTGCTAATAGTGAGGGGGGATTTGATTGTTAGAAATATAGGTAGTTGGGTTTGTATTAGAAATATAGTTATTGGACTGGGAGAACCACACGGTGAATTGCCTGCCGGGTCTGAAGGTTGCAGATCTCACTTAGACATCTAGACAGACCTTGGGGCAGTGCTGGGGAGAAGCCAGCGGTCGTGGTTCATGTAGGTACCAGTGACACAGGTGAACGGTAAGAGAGAGGACCTGGAGGCCAAATTTAGGCTGCTGGGTAAGAGATTAAAGTCCAGGCGCTCAAGGTGTCATTCTCTGAAATGCTTCCAGTTCCACAAGCAGGGCCAGAACTTCAGGGTCTCAATGCATGGATGAGACAACAATGGTGTTGGGAGAAGAGATTTAGGTTTATTAGGAACTGGGGAATCTTTTGGGAAAGGAGAAAGGATGGGCTCCACCCAAACCAAAACAGAACCAGATTGTTGGCATGAAAATGTAAAAGATGGTAGAGGAGTTTTACACTAAGGGCAGGGGGAAAGCCACCAGCTGTGGATAGAGATGTTCCTTAGAGGAGGATTTATGAAAGGGGATACTCCATACCCAGGAAAGAGGAGAGGATAGAAGTTGATAACATCCAGGTAGGGACCGAAGAGAAACAGTCAAATGAAAGCAACAAAGAATCCTGTGGCACCTTATAGACTAACAGACGTTTTGCAGCATGAGCTTTCGTGGGTGAATACCCACTTCTTCAGATGCAAGTCAAATGAAAAAGAGTCTCATACAGTTACATCACATGAAGTCAGTCAGCTAACTACTGACACATTTTACCTGTGCTTGTATACAAATGCAAGAAGTCTAAATACTAAGATAGGTGAATGCCTGGTATTAAATGAGGATATTGATATAATAGGCATCACAGAAACCTGGTGGGATGATGATAATTAATGGGACACAGTAATACCAGGGGGCAAAATATAGCGGAATGTCAGAGTATCATAGAAGATCAGGGTTGGAAGGGACCTCAGGAGGTATCTAGTCCAACCCCCTGCTCAAAGCAGGACCAATCCCCAACTAAATCAGTAGGTCAAACTGGTGATGGAGTGGCACTATCCATTAAAGAAAGCATAGAGTCAAATACAGTAAAATACAGTCAAAATCATAAATGATTCAAACTGCACCATAGAGCCTCTCTGAATTCCATGCTTGACTAATAAGCATATAGCAGTAGGAATATACTACCGACCGCCTGACAAGGATGGGGACTGTGAAATGCTTAGGGAGATTAGAGAGACTACAGTATAGAAAACCCAACAGTAATGGGGGATTTCCACTATCTCCACATTAACTGGGAACATGTCACCTCAGGACAGGATGCAGAGCTAATATTTCTAGATACCAATAACGACAGCTGCTTGGAGCAGCTCGTCTTGGAACCCACATGGGAAGAGGCGATTCTTTTCATTCAGTTCTAAGTGGAGCACAGGATCAGGTCCAGGAGGTGAATGTAGCTAAATTGCTTGGTAAGCGTGTCTACAAGGTAATTACATTTAACGTCTTTGTAGGGGGGAAAACACCAAAGAAACCCACCGCAGGAGCATTTAACTTCAAAAAGTGGAACTACACAGAAATGAGGAGGCTGGTTACAAAGAAATTAAAAGGAACAGTCACAAGAGTGAAATGCCTGTGAGCTGCATGGAAACTTGAATAAAAACCCATCATGACAGAGGCTCAAACTATATGTATCCCCTAAATAAATACATAAAAATACTAAGAGGACCCCTCCAAAAAAATGCCACCATAGCTAAACAAGGGAACGAAAGAGGCAGTTAAAAACTAAACAAAAAAACTTAAAAATTGGAAGTCAACTCCTACTACGGAAAATAAAAGGGAGTAAAAACTCTGGCAAGTAGGGTGACCAGATGTCCCAATTTTATAGGGACAGTCCCGATTTTGGGGTCTTTTTCTTATATAAGCTTCTATTACCCCCCACCTTTGTCCCGATTTTTCACATTTGCTGTCTGGTCACTCTACTGGCAAGTCAAGTGTAAAAGTACAATTACACAGGCCAAAAAAGAATTTGAAGAACAACTAGCAAAAGACACAAAAACTAACAGCAACATTTTTTTAAGTCCCTCAGAATCAAGAAGCCTGCCAAACAATCAGTGGGGCCACTGGATGATTGAGGGTGTGTCATTCATTTTATACATAGCTTTGCAGACTCTAATGTGTTCTATACAGACTTTATCTGATTTATTCACAATT
The DNA here is from genome assembly GCF_020497125.1 of Mauremys mutica. NCBI lineage: Eukaryota > Metazoa > Chordata > Testudines > Geoemydidae > Mauremys > Mauremys mutica. The sequence goes on from NC_059096.1 coordinate 11,443,959, forward strand.
GTATGCATAAATTACACCAGAAAGGAGCACTCGAGGAAGACAAGGCTGTCGAGAAGAAGCCAAATTAATTCTTTGCATCGGTCTTTACTGCAGAGGATGTGAAGGAGATTCCTACATCTCAGCCATTCCTTTTAGGTGACAAATCTGAGGAACTGTCTCAGATTGAGAACTGTCAGTAGAGGTGACTTTGTAACAAATTGATAAATTAAACAGTAATAAGTCACCAGGACCAGATGGGATTCACCCAAGAGTTCTGAAGGAACTCAGATATGAAATTGAAGAACTACCCACTGTGGTATATCTATTGCTTAAATCAGCCTCTGTACCAAATGACTGGAGGGTAGCTAATGGAACGCCTATTTTTTTAAAAAGGCTGCAGAGGCGATCCTGGCAATTACAGGCCAGTAAGCCTGACTTCAGTACCGGACAAACTGATATAAATACCTAACTTCGGTACCAGGCAAATTGATAGAAACTATAGGAGAGAACAGAATTATTAAACACATAGATGAACACCATTTTTGGGGGAAGAGTCAACACAACTTTTGTAAAGGGAAATCATACCTCACTAATCTATTAGGTATCAGAGGGGTAGCCATGTTAGTCTGGATCTGTAAAAAGCGACAAAGAGTCCTGTGGCACCTTATAGACTAACAGACATATTGGAGCATGAGCTTTCGTGGGTGAATACCCACTGCGTCAGATGCATGTAATGGAAATTTCCAGAGGCAGGTATAAATATGTAGGCAAGAATCAGAGATAACAAGGTTAGTTCAATCAGGGAGGGTGAGGCCCTCTTCTAGCAGCTGAGGTGTGAACACCAAGGGAGGAGAAACTGGTTTTGTAGTTGGCTAGCCATTCACAGTCTTTGTTTAATCCTGAGCTGGTGGTGTCAAATTCGCAAATGAACTGAAGCTCAGCAGTTTCTCTTTGAAGTCTGGTCCTGAAGTTTTTTTGCTTCAGAATTCTTTTAGCAGGTTAACAAATATGTGGAGAAGGGTGATCCTTTGGATAGAGTGTACTTGGGCTTTCAGAAAGCCTTCGACATGGTCCCCCACCAAAGACTCTTAAAGAAAATAAGGAGCCATGGGATAAAAGGGAAGGTCCTCTTACGGATCAGTAACAGGATAAAAGATAGGAAATAAAGGGTAGGAATAAATGGCCAGTTTCACAGTGAAGAGAGGTAAATAGTGGTGTCCCCCATGGATCTGTACCAGGACCAGCACTGTTCAACATGTTCATAAATTATCTGGAAAAAGGAGTAAACAGATGACACAAATTATTCAAGATAGTTAAGTCCAAAGCAGACAGTGAAGAGTTACAAAAGGATCTCACAAAACTGGGTTACTGTGCAACAAACTGGTAGTTGAAATTCAGTACTGATAAATGCAAAGTAATGCACATTGGAAAACGTAATCCCAACTATATACACAGGGGAGCTGGAACAATTTGTATTGTGGGGGTGCTGAGAGCCTTTGAAACAAACTGTAAACCCTGGATATAATGGAAACCACTTCAAGGCGGGGAGTGCAGCAGCATCCCCTGCACCCCTAGTTCCAGCACCTATGTATACATCAAAAAAGATGATGTCTAAATTAGCTGTTACCACTCAAGAAAGAGATCTTGGGGTCCTTGTGGATAGTTCTCTGAAAACATCCGCTGGATCTGCAGCAGCAGGTCAAAAAAGCAAACAGAATGTTGGGAACCATTAGGAAAGGGATAGGTAATAAGACAGAAAATATCATAATGCCACTATATAAATCCCTGGTACGCCCACACCTTGAATACTGTGTGCTGTTCTGGTCGTCCCATCTCAAAAAAGATAGATTAGAATTGGAAAAGGTTCAGTGAAAGGCAACAAAAATTATTAGGGGGTGGAACAGCTTCCATATGAGGAGAGATTAAAAGACTGAGACTGTTCAGCTTAGGAAAGAGATGACTAAGGGGGGTATGACAGAGGTCTATAAAATCATGACTGGTGTGGAAAAAGTAAATAAAGACATGTTATTTATTCCTTCTCATAACACAAGAGCTAGGGGTCACCCAATGAAATGAATAGGCAGCAGGTTTAAAACAAACAAAAAGAAGTATTTTTACACACAATGCACAGTCAACCTGCGGAACTCATTGCCAGGGGATGTTGTTCAGGCCCAAAGTATAACTGGGTTCAAAAAAAGAATTAGGTGAGTTCAAGGAGGCTAGGGCCATCAATGGCTGTTAGCCAAGATGATCAGGAACACAACCCCATGCTCTGGCTGGCCCTAAGCCTCCAACTGCCAAAAGCTGGGACTGAACAACAGGGGTTGGAGCACTTGAAAATTGCCCTGTTCTGTTAATTTCCTCTGAGGCATCTGGCACTGGCCACTGTTGGAAGTCAGGATTCTGGGCTAGATGGACCACTGATCTGAACCAGTATGGCCGTTCTTATGTTCTTATGGATAATGGGGATTGGGAAATAAAGGAGCAGAAATTATTCTTACTCTGTTTGGGGTGCATATCATTTGACTGTGGCCCCAGGTGCAAACTATACTCTGCGATCAATTTATTCACCACTGAAATGCAGACGCCTCTGGGGAGGAATGCAAAAGCTGATTAAAAACTCACGGCAACAGTGCATAATTGTTTGTCATAGGAAGTGAGGCTACCATGCCCGGCTGAAACTGCAAAGAAGATGTAATTACCAGCCCCCTACCCTTGTGAAAAGTGTTGTGGGGTCATGAATGATCACAAATGGTCAGGGCTTTTTTTTAATATCTCATCTCAGAGAAAGAGTGCAGCACAGTGCATCTCTAACAGAGTGTCAAGTCCTAGGACCTCTGAACAGAGAGGCAGAGCTATTTCTGCTGATTCAGCCTGGCAGCCAGACCAGATGGGCCCTATTAAGTTAAATTCAGAAGTATAGAGAAGTTGAGTGTCTCTCTGCAGAAGAAGAAACTAGGGAGAGTGAGGGAAAAAGCCCTCTTCAGGAGAACAGCCAAGTTCAGGGGAAAGCTTAGGCTCAGGTTTAGGGTTTGTTTTCTTGTTTTTCAAGTTAACAATAAGTCCCTGGTGTGTGCATGCTGCGTTAGAAGCAGGTTCAGGAATGTCACCCACTTACAGATCCGTAGCACCGTGCCACAACCTTATTTCAATCCCGAAAAGGTGCCACTTATTTAATCAGCAACACTGCAGCACCTGAATGACGCTCAGAGATCTCCCATCCAAATACCGACCTAGGCTAACCGAGCCTCACCTGTAGGAGCTGACAAGCCGGACTAGCTATGGAAACCCTTATCCCATGTTATATGTGAAACAGCCCACTCCAGTATGCAATCTCCAGAGAACTGCATCCCAGGTGCAGATCAGACCCTGCCTCTCACCCTGCGCTGCACACTGGCTGTGTAAGCCTCTTTACCTGCACCCCTGCTCCTAGGTTACTGGCACGGTGTGTACAGACGAGAGGCTGCCTAATGCATGAATTCAGCTGCTTTCTTGCTGTAGTCGCTGGCCTGCCACTGTGCTCTGATTTCTGACTCCACGTTTCCCTCTTGTCTTGTGTTTCTTTTCTGTGCAGGGGACGCTCCGTTCTGTACTCCGGAGCAGTATAAGGAATGTGCAGAGCCTGCGCTGGGTTAGTGCATCGGAGGGGCTGGCCGGCTCGTTGGGGCTCTTTGGGATAGCCGGGCTGGCTCTTTGCAGAGTATAATGGCTGGGTCAGACTCCCGAAAGCTGCCTGTCCCCTCTTTCCCACTGGGCCAGGATTAATCCAGCAAAGGGCCCCTTTCTGACGGTAGCCGAAATGTCATTGCATGCAGGTTCCTCCAGTCCCATAGGCTCATGTTCTAACTTCATTCCGAGCCCATTCTAAGCTGCATGCTTAGAGCTGAAGCTGCCAGAATAAAGGACCACACGTGCCGTATTCTTACGCCTTGGGGACCCCCCTGCCACAGTTTGGAAGTGGCACATGGGACATGCTGGGGAATTGGGCTGCGGGGCAGGCCGAATAGAGAAAACACCCAACGGGATAGTGTAACCCGCACTGACACAGAGTCACCGCTGTGTCACCCGCACCCCTCCCCCTGTCCGACCCCCTCCCTCAGCTGGGCCCTCTGCCTTCCTTTCAGGGGCTGGGAGGGGGTGTTAAAGATACTGGGCAGCTTTCCCAAACGTGCTGCAAAGGGCCGTATTCCCGCGGTTGTTCCCAGGTGCTCGCAGGCACTCTCAGCAGCACTGCGTTATTCTCCCCTGTGTCCACGTACCTGACAAAAGCTTGGGGCAGGGGCCTTCGAAGGTGAAACCAGTTACATTAGGGGCTCCCTTCTGATAGGAAAAGGGTAGGCACCTCAAACCCCTTTGGGGAAGGGACCATCTTCTTGTTCTGTGTTTGTACGCCACCAAGCACAGTGGAGTCCTGGCACTACCGTAATGCACGTAAGACCAATAAAAATGTACATCACCTAGCACAACGAGGTTGCGGTCCATGACTGGGGCGCCTCGGTGCTACCATAATACACCTAAGACCAATAAAAATGTACAGAGCCTAGCACAACAGGGTCTTAGTCCAGAGCTGGACTCCTTGGCGCTACTCCAATACAAATCAATAATAATTAATATTGACTGTGTCAGATCTGTGCCCTCCATGTCCCAGCATGCAGCCACTTCCCACTCCATCCCAGACACTAATAGAAGCAGCTGCTAAAAGAGCACTTCTGCCCAGCTCCTCCACAATGTTCAGCGCTGTGTAAATATTATGCCACAACTTATTAAAGGGGCTATGGAGCATAGGGCCCCTGGGGATTTCATAGCGTCTTCGCCCAACGGTAGCTGCCATTGCTTCCCCAAGCTCTGAGACGTGCCTCCTTATGGACGGATGGAAATAACTGGATAAAACTTTGTGTCCTGGAAGGGACGGAAACTTTACAGATCTCTGGTGAGATGGGAGGCTGTGTTACTCATTATTGCCGACTCTAATGTGTTCTGATCTGATTTATTCACATTTGTATGCATAAATTACACCAGAAACCAAGCAGTCCCAACCCAGCGGGAATAGAAATCATGCCATGGGAACTAGGACAACTGAACCCTGGGTCTCAGATACATTCTGACCCCTAGGGATTCAGATAGCTGTTGGTTTAGAGAGACTCCATAGCTAACGTTATAACCAGGATTCAGTGTCTCTCTCTCCCTCCCACCCCCCTCCACACACATATATCTATTCTCCTGTAACTGTGGCATATGGGAGTGCGGGGGGAGACTACATTTTTATTTGTACAGGCCTAGCACAACGGGGTTGTGGTCCAGGATTGCGGCTCCTAAGCGTTATCACAGCACAAATAACAAGCCATAATCTTTTTTTCTGATTCCCGTCAGTCAGGTGAGCACTGATGACGGGGCTGAATGAAGCCTTCCCATCACTTTCTATCTTGTACCAACTTAACGGCTTCATTCGTCTTTAAACTTTTTTTGTTCTACATCCTTCTTCACCGTGTCAGTCCAGTGCATCCTCGGTGTGTCTCTGGTTCCTTCCCTTGTATGGTATCCCCTCCAGGGCCAAACCACTGCAGATGTCTTTCCTGAATCTTCTGCAACCGCTTTATTTCTTGCATAGCTGTTTTCTTATCTCTTCATTTCTTATTTTCTGCAGTCTTGAAATTCTCAGTATTCCCCTCAGCCACTTCATTTCTGCAGTCAAAATCTGTCGTCATGGCTTTCCTCTGACTGCAGATTTCCGACCCGTACAGCACTTTCAGCGTGACAGTTATCTCATATATGTTGATTTTTGTTTTATTGAAATGTCTTTAGCCTTCCAGATCATCCTGAGTTTTCCAAATGCATAAGTGGCTAATCCAATTCTTCTCTTACATCATCTTCATAATTCCCTTTCTTCGATACAAGTCCTCCAAGGCACATGCATTTCCCCACTTCTTCTAGTTCTTTGTCTCTGAGTTGGCCCTTTCCCTCTTTCTCTTGTCCTCCACTTGGTGTCATCTTGATCTTCTCCCAGCTGATCTTCAACCCAGATTTTCTGCTTTCCTAGCCTACCTTGTCTGTAAATCCTCCTTGGTCAATGCTGTGTGGTCAATATCCAAGGTAATGCACTGTCCTCCCACATAACATGACTCCTTCCATTTCATGTCTCAGTGCTACAGCCATCACTGTGTCCAGTACCAGGTTGAACAAATCCAGGGATAGAATGCATCCTTATCTCACTTCGGTGGTTGTCCTGAACCACTCCATCAGCCTTTTTGTCTACTCTCACCACCCTCATCAACTTGCTGTAGAAGGTCTTTATTATCTTCACCAGTTTTTCAGGGGTGCTGTACAGTCTCATAACTTGCCACAAGTCTTTGGCCAACTGCTATCAAAAGCCCATTTGAAGTCTATAAAATGGTTGTAACAGGTTCAGTTGTGTACTATGTATTTCTCTGGTGTCTGTCTTATCACAAACAACTGATCTATTGTATTTCTGGGCTAGTTCCTCTGAAAGCGCCACTTCCACATTCCCCTTCTTCAACGTCTTGCTGAATGCTTCCCCCGGCACACTCAATACGTTGATTCCTCTGCAGTTCTCGCATTCATTCGTATCTCTTTTTTTTTGTAGATCGATACTATAATTACTTTTCCCTGCTCACCTGGTACTTGCTCTGGCTTGTAGACCTGCTTGAGTAGCTTGTGCATTGGCTTTACCGTATGTTCCTCATCTGCTTGGAGCAGCTCAGCAGTTACCTTGTCACTTCTCGGCGCCTTTTGGTTTTTCAAACTTTCTATTAAGATCTTAGCTTCTTCTTCTAAGAATTCCGGCATCTGCTCTCCCTCATTTGTGCTGGGATGCTCCTCCGGGGCTGTTTTCTCTACTACGTTCTGCACATTGTACAGCTCTTCAAAGTATTCTTTCCATCACTTATTCTTTCCTTGTTCCTCCTTGATTATTTGTTCTCACTTGTTCTTACCACTGACCTCTTCAATTCATATGTCCCGCTCGGTTCTCTTATATTGCAATACAACCTCTGTGTCACTGTTCTCTTTGCCTATTATTCGCCTTCTTTGCATTGTTCGCTTACCCCAGTTGTTTCTGTGTCTCTTCACTTTCGGTTTTATCTCTATGGTGAGCCTGTTGTACTCAGCTCTTAGACTCATATCCTCCTTTTTGTTCTTCTTCAGCTTCCTATGCTTGTCACTCAACTGCAGCACTTCATCCATTATCCTCCGTGGCCTTGTAATCCTAAACTTGTTCAGCCGCTTTTGTAATCTCATTTTTATGCTGTTCCTTGTCTCTTCAACGCTCCTTTCTTCAGTCACCAGAGAGGTGATGTTTTCCGGCACATTCTTTCCTCAGATTGGACTCTTTGAACTGGCCCGTGTCATAGATTTCAGTTCTTGGCGCTTTTCAGATTGCTCTCAGCCTCCACTTCATTGATGCCAGCAGTAACATTTGATCTGGTCTGGTATCAGCCACAAATGATCTGCACAACAACACATTTGATTTCCATCTGTGATTCACAAGCACAAAGTCTACTATGTTCTTCTTTTGCCCATCAGGTGCTAGCCATGTCCACTTCCTCCATGGCTTGCTTTGTGGAAATAGCATGTTCGTTGTCAGCAGATTGTTGCTTAGGCAGGAATTTAGTAGCCCTTCTCCTCTCCTGTTTTCTTCACCTAATCCAAATCTGCCTACTGCTCCAATGCAGGAATTCCAGTCCTAGCCTACTTTCACATTAAAATCTCCCATCATCGTAACATGTCTTGTCTTGAAACTTCTGGTATTGTTTTCTATAGAGCGCTGTAAAATTCATCGAATTCTGGGGGCTGCTGAGGTCCACACGTGTATTTGTGCTATTGTAACTCCATGAGATTTGATTCTGAATGTCACGTTCAACCTATGAGCAGATTGCAGGTTAAATGCTATAAGAGCCTGGCGTGGCTTAGGCTTTATTACCAATGCAACTCTGTCCTAGTGTCTGCCATCGTCTCTTCCCAGTGTCAATATCCTGTCAATTCTCCTTTGCCTTCCCATCTTGGTTCACATAGACCAATGATTGCCCACTCATATCTTTTCAACTCGTGCATCATTACCACATGTCCTCCAGCCTCGTATAATGTTCTTCCAGTCCATGTTCCAACAAGCCTTGTCCTTTGAGTTCAGCATGTAATTCCCTGTTCTGCCTGCAGTTATCTGATCAGTGATCGCAGCCCTTGTTTGTCCGGACGACAATCGAGCTCGGATAATTTTCTTTTCTCTTTCCAGTCTCCATTCAGTTTCTATGGTCCAGTAGTCTCCACATGTTTGGCCATGACTCCTTGGCTTTGTGATTGACCGGTGTATCATAATCCAGCTGCACCAAAGCTCTAAGCTATCCACTAGCTTTTTCCATCACTGCTCCCAGCAACTTTGAAAGTTGTTTTGCCAGCTTCACCATAGGAGACACGATGCACTTTGTTGTACAGACAAAACTACACCGGATCTTTTCAGGGGGCAAGACAAAGATGCCACATTTATTATGATAACAATCTGATTTATGACCAATAACTAATATCTTAATCCTTATACACACACATTATACCTAAGACCTACACACACACACACACACACACATCCATCAGATGTTCTGCAGCCGCTTCATAGTTACCAGTCTTGAAGATAGCTTGAGTTAGTGGCTTGATTTTGCAGCTTGGGTTTGTAGCTTGTGGCGGCTAACTGGCCAGGAAAGCCGGGCACAAGGACGAGCTGGGTCTCTGTTGGGTATGCACCAATGTCCTTCCGTGTTGGCAGCAGAATGTTACCCTCCAAAGTCTCCCATCTCACCCATCCTTTTTGTAGGCTTTAGTTTGAATCCAGAGTCTATAGGTCTTGCTGTGTTATGCTGCCTCTGGGTTTGGTGATTGATCACCCGTCAATTGCAGGCGTGACTTTCAGCCTGGGACCTGGCTTTGATCTTCCTTCTATTGCACCTTTTCTTTTTAGGGTGGACTCTGCTTACTTTGTTAGGGCTCTTGTCTGCATCTTCAGCCGGTGGGATTTGAACTCTATTTCATCAGGACAGGCTGGGGCTGGAGGTTGATTCCATCATCCATACATACCTCTGTCACACATCTAAACTAAACTCATAAGATTATAGCAGGGTTTGTAAAATGAAGGTTGGAGGAAGCTTTCACAAAATGGAGTGAGCGTTTTAAAATGGGGTTTGAATTGCACTATGGCAAACAGTGAACAGAAGTTACAATATAGACATGTGTAGTGAATGGTGAACAGAAGTTATATTAATAAAGTGAACAATTAAAACCAACTTCATTTATCAGTTCTACAACTTGGACAGCCATACGTTCCCTTTCTCTGGTGGCTATTGCTGCTGGCTATGACCGCAAGGTTTAGCATGCCAGCAGAGGCAAGCTCCCGGGGCATGGTCCCAGAGGCAAGGTCCCCGTGCTGCAGAGCACACGTAGCTACTTGGAGCCACTCATGATTGATGAGTGAGTTGCTAGGACCAACTGCAAACAAACACCCCATGTAGGTGTGGCTGTTTACTATGCAGAGCTCGCCCTAGACACGCCAACAAACAATAATAATAGGATTTGGGGATCGTTTTAGGCTCAGAAGAGAATTTTCTTGCAGCGTTTCAGAAGTTTGGGATAAACAGTTCTGAAAGGGCAGGCTCTCAGAAACACCATGTAACATGCCACCTGACGTGTTCGCAAACAACCTTAACTGTGGCACAGCAGATGGGCCTGGAGAGAAGTTCAGCACCTGCCTCACTAATTGTATGTTCTGCAGGTGAACATACCCGTAAGTCAGTGAGGGGAGTGGCAGGGCAGTCCATAGGGATCTGTGCTGTGTTCGAGTTCCGGTTGTTTGTGAAATGCCGAATATTTGCATGTCTGGATTGGCTTTAACCATGTGTCCAAGTGGTAAGGCTTGTGGGAGGAATATTAAGAGAAATTCCCTTAAGCTGGTCATCTCCATACTGTTTAATCTCTTTTAATTGCCATGTAACACACCTCTGACACCACGTTAGCTAAAAGCGAAGGATAGAAATAAAGGGTAACATTTTCTAAAGCACCTAAGTCACTTAGGAGCCTAAGTCCTTTTTTTAAAATGGCTCAGGCACTTGGAGCCATATAGTGAAAGGCATTTAGGTGTCTAAAGACACCAGTAAGCGCCTAGTAGTATTTTCAAAAGTGCCCAAAGGGAGTTAGGCACCGAGGCAGTTTTAAAATCCCACTAAGCACCTACCTGCATCCTTAGGCACCTAAATACCTTTAGAAATCTGGCCCTAAGGCCATGTCTACTCGACGAGGCCTCTAATGGCCCAGCCGTGGTGTCATCGCTGTGCTGCTGTAACCAACCAATGGACGGGGTTTCTCCATCGCTGTAGGAACACGGTCTCCCCGAGTGGTGGTAGCTAGGGTGACAGAAGCATTCTTCCATTGACCCAGCTGTGCCTACACCGGGGGTTGGCATAGCTTTGGCGCTCAGGGGTGTGGGTTTTTCACACCCCCAAGCGATGTCGCTATGGCGACCTACCTTTTAAATATAGACCAGGCCTAAGTCACTTTTGAAAATGAGGCTTAGGTCCCTAAGCCACTTCGATGCTTTTGAAAATTTTACCCACCATCTTCAAGACCCCAATCTCTCCAGTAAGGCCTTTATCCCAGTGCAGCCTCCTGGATTGCCCCAGGGTGGAGACCAAACCTGGCCGGAGATGGAAGAGCTGCGTAACATAGCATATGCAGCCTTTTCTAGGGCACCCCCTTCCTCTGTCCACCCCCAGCAAACCCGGGCTCTGGGCCAGTCCCGGGGAAGGGCTGTCTCAATCTCCCAGGCTGATAGGAATGGCTGCTGCAGAGGAGGGATGGATTGAATGGTTGGAAATTCTGCCTCTTCTTATCAAAGACTTGGCTTGTTCAGCCCTTCCCTGGACAGGGAAGTCCCTTCCATCCCCCCTTTGCTTTGACTCATCAAGAAGAAAGGGCTCGTTTGAACCACCCCGCCCACCAGCTCCTGTGAGCTGTCTGGGACGCTCCCTGAGACCCGCTTCCCTCTCCTGTGTGCAGGTTTGCTTGCTGAAAAGGACAGCAATTACTGTATCTGCAGGATGCCGTGTAACCTGACCAGGTACAACAAAGAGCTCTCCATGGTGAAGATCCCCAGCAAGACTTCGGCTAAGTACCTAGAGAAGAAGTTTAACAAGTCTGAAAAATACATCTCGTAAGTGAGGGCATCAGTTCCTCCCAGTGCTGCCAGTTCCTCCCTTTTCACAGTGGTGATGGTATGAGTGGGTGGCGTGAGCGGACAGGATGGCTGTGCCGGGGCCATGCAGACTAGGGGCAAAGAGATCGCAGTTCTGTTCCCAGCTGTGCTGTCATTGGGCAAATGGCTGCCTCTCCCACCGTTTGCCTTGTCTATGCAGGGCCGCCCAGAGAATTCAGGGGGCCTGGGGTCTTCAGCGGTGAGGGGCCCCCGCCGCCGAAGACCCGGCACTTCGACGGCGGGTTCCGGGGCAGAAGGACCCCCCCCGCCGCAGGTCTTCGGGGCACTTCGGCGGCGGGTCCCGGAGCAGAAGGACCTTCCCGCAAGTGAAGGACCCCGCTCCAGTGGCCCCAAAAAACTCTCGTGGGGGCCCCTGTGGGGCCAGGGCAAATTGCCCCACTTGCGCCCCTGCCCCGGGCGGCCCTGTGTCTATGTAGTTTGTAAAGTCTTCAGAGCCAGGACTGTCCCTCACCATGTGTCAGTCCTGTGTGTCACACAAGTAGTAATAAGAGGCTGCTTGCCCCAAGGATACTGTTCACATTTCTGCAGGTGTCAGTAACCAGAAGCTGAAGGTCTAACATCTTTCTGATGGGAAAGCTGAAGGTGGAGAAGAAAGCGGGCACATGCAGAGTCGTTAGCTGAGCTCAGAAAAGTTGCTTTGCCCAGTGGCTAGACACTTGCCTGGGTCCTCGATACAAGTTCCTGCTCTGCTGGGAGCTTCCTCTGTGACCATGGCCAGGTCACTGAGCCGCTCTGTGCCGCAGTTTTCCCATCTGTACAATGGGGATAACAGCCCTGCCCTGCCTCCCAGGGGGGTTATGAGGATAAATACAGTAAAGATTGTGAGGTGCTCAGATGCTACGGTCACGGGGGGCAGATAAACATCATGGATAAATAGGTATCATGAGTGAATAGCATCTGTAAAACAGGGTTACCCAGGCCAGATCGTTTCAGGCCCTAAACCCTCCTCTGCTAACGCCACATTCTGGCTGTGTCTTCACTGCAGAAGTGAGTGTGTTTTACATGGACCTACGGTGTAAAATCCAAGTGGCGACAAGGCACCGGTAGCTGTTACCTGAATATGGCTACTCAAGGTCAACCCTCTGCATTGGCTCCATTAGCTTTTAAATCAAGGTAGCTGTCACGACGTGAAAACCACGCCTTTTACTGCAGCGAAGACATCTTTCTGTGGTGTGGGCACAGCCCGTATGAACCTGAGATCTAGAGGGCGGATGGGTGGAATTAGCAGTTTGGTGCATCAAAGAAAGAGTTAGACTCTCCCTCTCTCCTGCGGTGCCCAGGATCAGTATGGAGGCACTGGCAGTGATTCCATGTGTTAAGGGTCCTTGTGTCGCCTGCCATTCTAAGCAGGCCCTCCCTGCAGGAGAAAGATGAAATCAGGACCAGGTGTCTCTTTCTAAAAAATATGCACTTGCTCAACTACAAGATTTGGGCTTGATGCAGGAATCTCTGGCGAGGTTAAGCAGGAGATCAGACTGGATGGTCATGATGGCTCCTTCTGGCTTTAAAATCTCTGAATTTCAGCTTGCGTTGGTGGAGCTGCCAAGGCCTCCGCAGAGAAAGCAGCAGGGACAACAGGAGAAAGCAAACTAATCCCACTTCATTTCCTGTGACAAAGCAAATGCAGTGGCCGGGGGTTGGTGTTCTGATGGCTTTGTCCTGTTTCTACAGAGAGAATATTCTCGTGCTGGATATATTTTTTGAAGCACTCAACTATGAGACAATTGAGCAGAAGAAAGCATACGAAGTGGCAGCTTTACTTGGTAAGTGAAGATCTTACCGTACGAATTTCTGCCTTTGTGTATGGGTGTGGGTGGGTGCAGGGGTGGGTGTGCAGTATAGATGGTGGTGTGCAGGTGGGCGTGCAGGCTGAGGGTGTGCACAGTTTGCTTTTTAACGGCCTGGGAAATGACCCAGTGGTCTTGGAGAACTGGCAAAGTAACCGCACCTGCTCTTCCATCATGGTCTGTGAAGGGGTTCACTCACTGCGTGTGCGCCTCCTTGTGGCTGGGTCTGGGAATTAGCTCTTGCCCCATCTGGCGCCCCTTTCCATCAGTTGCTTGCACTGTGGCCCTTCTCTCTCACACTGCACTGTGGCCCCCTCTTGGGCACTCGGCCCTCCGGCTAGATCACTATGTAGTCCCACACCCCACCCCGCCCCGCCCTGCCCTTCCAGGGTAACAAAGCCCCACCAGACAAGCTATCTGGATGCCGTCTCGGGCAGTCTTCTGCTCGACTCCCGGCGTGGTGACACTTTCCCAGCGGCTGGTAGGGGAACCCAGGCCCACCTGCTGCTCCGGGATCCAGCCCAGGCACCCTGCGACTAGCACCCTAGATCTGCTCAGTCTCAGACCCTGTTGCTGTTTCCCTGGGCTCCTTCCTACCCTCCTCTCTGTTCCCTTGCCTATCTCTGGGCTTGCCAGCAGAGCTTCCTCTGCTCCCCATAGTTACTCCACCCCTCTCGGCCTCTAGCCCGACTCTCCAGTCCAGGGCAGGACCCCAGCGTTTACGCTCCCCCTGGACCTCCTCCTTGTCCCTGGCCAACTCCCTTTCCCTGTAAGGAGCAACTGCAGCCCCTTCCCTGCCACCCCCGCCTTCTCTCACTTCCTGGCTTTATCATCCGAGCCCAGCTCCTCCCCCCAGCCGGGCTTCCTCTGCCATTAGCGCCCTGGCTCTCCTCCCAGTGCAGCATCGAAGGTGAATTGGTCCCAGCTGGACCCCATTAACCCACCCCTGGACACCCACTCACGTGGCCTGAAATCCATTCCTGGCTTTCCTGCCACCACCCAGTGGGTGCCTGGCCCGGGCCGGGGAGCAAACCCCGCAGGAGAGTGGAACCAAAGCTAGTCCAGGCCTTGGCCAGCTAAGGTCAGAACGAGACCAGTCCCCGAGGAACAGGGCGCTACCTTATTCAGACCCCCTGGGACACGTGGCTGCCTCAGCCCGGTGTGCGGAGCGGCACAGGGAGTTGGCAAGGCGCTGGGATGCTGTGTGCTCCCGGGTGCTGGCTGCACTGCGGCCCCAGTCATTCGTGACTGGAGATTGTTCCTCTTTAGGAGCCTGTGCATGCCTGGGTGGGTCCCAGTCCAGTTCTTAGGGAAACCCTTGTCCTAATCTGCATGAATTGTCCGCCCAGGCAGAGAGGCCAGGGCTGAATGGGAGTGAAGTGCAGTGGTGCGGGCAGCTTGCCCGGCTCCTGCCCAGGCGGTGCCCATTCTGTCCAGAAATCCTGGACTTCAGTCTCCAGGGCTGGCAGCCCAGTGCCTTTCACCTGGGCTGAATTCATTCTACCTTTCCCGCCACCACAGCTGTGACCCTGGGCCCCTTCACTCTGTGGTACTGAGCTCATCTGGGGTAGCAGACAGAGCACTGGCCTGGGACGCGGGAGCCCTGGAGTCCCTTCTCTGCTCCGCTACAGAGCGTTCGGCACGACCTTGGGCAAATCCTTTAGTCTCTCTGTGCTATATCGTGAGAATTCCAGCCCTGCCCTGCCACACCGGGCGGGTTAGGAGGTGCTCAGATATCGCAGTGCCAGGGTCATAGATAGAAGGGAAGTGCTCCGTATTGTCTCTGTTTTCCGATGCACCATATAGCTAGTCAGCTGGTGTCCAGGGATCCACCACCTGCCTCTCACGTAGCATTGGGTTATAAGGGCCTGATTTGGCACCAACACTTCAATCTCGGCAGCTAAGTTTGTCTCTTTAAATGAAGAGAGACACTCGGAGGTTAAATCTCCCAGAGGAAGGAAACAAATTGAAACTGGAGACTGGCTGCAAACTCGGATGGGGGTTGGGCTGCGGGAGAGAGGGGGGGAGCTTACCCACTTGAATTCACCTGTTGGCATCTGATTCCATTCCCATCCCTCGGTGAATCCCTTTAATTCTGGTTATTACAGCTCCCAGCTCCTTCAATTACAGGCAAGAGCCAGGACAGAATCGAGCGCTACATTTCTTTTAACCCTGTCTGGCTTCTCGGAAGCAGACAGGTGGCTTTGTGCCCCGCCCGGGGGTTGCTGCTCAGAGCTGAAGTCCGATGCCACACAATTCGGGGCTGTTCGAGAGAGGCCCAGGGTGGGGTGTACAGCGAGTCGGCAGCATGGTGGGGGAGGATTCGGACTGGGGATGCAGGGTTGCTGCGGGTCAGGTCCGAGTTGCGAGGGCAGAGCTGTGTGTGTGTGACGCTAGCAGAGCAGGCGCTTAGCCCTGGCTGGGGCTTTTGAGTCCGTTGGTTTAATACACTTTGAACTCACCTGCCGTTCCAGTTTAATCCCGTGGCTTTGGACGCTCCGGTCGCAGGCCGCGGGGCGAGGGCGGCAGTTGTTGTCAGTGTTTCTCTGCAAACACTGAAATGAGTGGCAGGGCCTGGAATCTGCTCTCTGTGTTGTTCCAGCCAGACAAGTGAGAGGAACTGGATTAAACCAAATATTTGCTGTCGACAAACGTCCTCTTGGTCTTTGCAGCCCTAATGCTAATGCATTGCCTCAGAGGAATCAGCCCTGCCAAAAACCGCCTGGCTGCAGTAACGCTCCTGCTGTAACCTCCCAGCGCCCCACAGCTCCTCAGGCAGTGTCTGCTGGGACCTACCCGTCCCCCTCTGCACCTAGAGAGCAGGGACCTGCCTCTCCCTTGCCCCAGGCACCCCATAGAGCAGGGGTCTCCCCCCCGCATCCTGGGGCATTGCCCACAGCAGGGACCAACCCCTCCCCAAGCCATGGGCATTGCACAGAGCAGCGATCTACCCGCTCCCACCCGTCGGGAATAAGGGCCCATCTGAGTCTGGACTCCAGCAGGATCTGGAGACTCAGTGCGGGAAATGGGTCATGGTCCTGGCTGGCTCCTGTCAGCTGCAGGAGCCAGCCCCAGTGCCCAGCCGTGCAGGAAGCCGGAGCAGGGCGACACCTGCCGTTGTAGGGTGCCGGGGAGTCTCCCGGGCAGGCAGCGCTGACAGCAAATCACTTTATTCGGTTTATTACAAGCCAGCAGAGGCGGGGGATGGGGGAGCCTGAAACATGCAGGCAAGAGACCTGTCATGTCTCTGAGCCCGGCGACGTGCCGCTAACGAGCGCCATGAACCCTAATTGAAGTCATGAGCGCTGCCTTGGGGAGGGACGGCTCACTGGCAGCAGGGCACTGCCGGGCCGGGCGTGGGCTGCGAAGCCCACCCGGCCTGTCCCCGCTCATGGTGCCCAAGCCGGGTCCGTTAGGGACTGGGCAAGGGACCGGTGACAAAGGAGCATGGGCGGAGAGCTGGCCCCTCCTGACCGGCTGAGCCGTTCGGGCCGGCGTGACGGCCATGGAGGTGCTCGGCCAGGGAGGCTCAGACGTCTGCATATGGCGGGTCACAGCCTAGCTCAGAGGTTGTCTCCTGGCTGTGCCCTCACCCCACGCAGACACACTCACAGCCCCCACCCTCCACACACAGGGCCACTCACAGCCCCCACCCCACACAGGACCATACACAACCCACGCCCCCACCCCACACAGGGTCACTCACAGCCCCCGCCCCCACCCCACACAGGGTCACTCACAGCCCCCACCCTACACAGGGACACTCACAGCCCGTGCCCCCATCCTGGTCACTCAAAGCCCATGCCTCACATAGGGTCGTGTATGGCCTGCACCCTTTCCGACCCGGAGCTCATGCACAACCCATGTCTCCTCCCCACCATAGCTCATGCCCCCTCCTCACTTGGGGCTCATGCACAGCTCACTGCCAACAGACGGGTCACATGCAACCCACCCCACCTCCCCACCCAGAGATCACCAGACCTTTCAACCGGCAAACCTGCCAAGGCGTGGCACCGGCCATGGCAACGTGATGGTGGTGGGCGGCCCAGGCGGAGGGGTGGGGCCAAGGGATTCAGAGTGTGGGAGGGAGCTCCGGGCTGGGGCAGGGGGTTGAGATGCAGAAGGGGGGTACGGGATTTGGGCTGGGGGTGCAGGCTCTGGTTTGGGCCTGGGGATGAGGGGTTTGGAGTGCAGGAGGGGTCTCTGGGTTTGGGGGGCTCAGGGCTGGGGGAGGGGTTGGAGCACAGGGTTGGGGTGCAGGGTTGGGGTACAGGCGTACCTCGGGCAGCTCCCAGTCAGTGGCGCAGTGGGGCTAAGGCAGACTCCCTGCCTGTCCTGGCTCTGCGCTGCACCCCGGAATTAGCCAGCAGGTCCGGCTCCTAGGCGGAGGCTCCGTGCGCTGCTTTCACCTGCAGGCACCGCCCCTCCAGCTCCCATTGGCTACAGTTCCCAGCCAATGGGAGTGCAGAGCCAGTGCTCGGGGCGGGGGCAGCATGAGGAGCCCCGTGCCATCCCCCCACCCCTCGCACCTAGGAGCTGAACCTGCTGGCTGCTTCCAGGACGCAGCGCAGAGCCAGGACAGGTAGGGATCCTGCCTTAGATCCGCCAACTGGGCCTTTAAAAGTCCGGTCGGCGGTGCTGACCGGAGCCACCAGGGTCCCTTTTCGACCGGGCCTTCTGGTCGAAAACTGCCTGCCTGGCGACCCTATTCGGGCTCCGAGTCTCACCGGGGGTCACCCGTTCATTTCCAGATCAGGAGGAAATGTCCTTCAGTCTATTTTTTTGGGGGGGCGGGGGAGGATGCTCTGAGTCAGAGGCATTGTGTCCCCTCTCTGCACCAGAGTGGGGGGCACACGCTGAGCTGCAGTGACCGTGTCCTGCTGGGTGGGCTGGGTGCTGAGCTGCACCCCTACATTCAGCAGAGCCATGACAGCTCGGGTGCCTGCTCCTCGCTCCTTTCACCAGCGTGAGGGGCCAGCCACAGCCCTCGGACCTGCTCCAATGGGCCGCACTGAAATCTCCGCCTTTGAGCAGGCCAAGGGCTAGTCCCATCCTGGCTGTGGCTTTCCTTGGCTCCGAGTTACCCCCCTGCCACCCCGAGCCCCCTGCCACCCGCCTTTGTGTTTCTCCGCAGTGGGTTTTCCTGCAGCCGGGCTGCTCTCCTGTTGCTTTGATGAAAGCGCTGCTTCATTTGTGTTTGTCAAATCTCTCTCGCACACGGGCGCTTGTCATTTCAAGCCCCCGTCCCCCCTTTCCCAAGCTTTTTCCCCCCTGGGCCGGCGCATTTAGGCTGCTGTGCATCGGATTGTTCCCATCCCGAACTCATGAAGGCAACAGACACAGAGATCGGTGACAAAGACAAGCGGCTACACGTTTGGGGCAGGCACCAGGGGCGCCCGTCCCTGCCCCTCGGGTGGAGTATGGATCAGACACGGGGACCCACTTCGCGTAGACCTGGCCTTCCCATGCCGTTCTTCTTTGGCAATCACCCACGGGGGTCTTCTCTGAGTGATCTCAGACCTGCATGCGGACGATAGCTCACATCCTTAAATTCGTCACCATGGGGCCCAACTTACGCTGAGGCCGCATTCTCGCCTCCTGTGGATTGCTCGTTCCATGGCCTCCGTTAGGGAAATATCTAAACACTTCGCCCTCGCTTTGGCGGGCGGCAGTGTGGATTAGTGTTAGAGCAGGGGACAGGGACTCGGAAACATGGGGTCAAATTCCAGCTCTGCCACTAGTCTGCTGGGTGGCCTTGGGCAAGTCCTGTCACCTCCCCGTGCCTCAGTTTCCCCCTCTGTAAAAATGGGGACAGTGATCTTGACTTGCTTGGCAAAGTGCCTGGAGATCTAAGGAGGGTAAGAGCTGGGTGTTATTATTAGGATTTTGGCCTGAAGTCACCCAGGAAATCTATAGTAGCCGTGGAACTTGATGGTTGGTCTTCCACATCCTAACCACTGAACACCCAGCCTCTTGTATGGGCATTGTTGTGCCGACCTTAATCACTTACAGAGATTTTCCTGGGGCCCTCTCCATTAAATCTGCCCTCTCTCTGGAGCCACAAGGCAGCGCTGCATCTTGCCGCTCTGCGCCTAAATGAAAATAAACTCGGTGTCGGAGTCAGTCCGAGGGAGCTCGCCCTGGGCAGAATGACGTGAAACCCCGATCGATGGTGTTGCCTCCATGCCATCGCTGAGCCACGGCGAAGAGCGGAGCCCTGCTTCGAATGGGGTTTGCTGCTCACTGAACTACACAGAGCCGGATAATTTCATTACGTTTGCTCAAGTTCAGTCAGAAATCACAAACAGGGCGTAAAATATTCCTGGAACTGAAGTGGGGGCAGCCGCTTTGATATGAGAGGAAGAGGGAGAACCAGATTCGTCTCGTCAGTGAAAAAACAGTGTTGGAAGTGGGGTTACTCCAGATTTATGCCAGCACTACTGAGACCAGTTTGACCCTAAGTCTGCTGAAGTCCGGGGAGTTACTCTGGATTTACTCCGTGGTAGTCGATGTCTGGCCCTAACTCCATTGAAATGAGGGGGAGGGCGATTTTAGATCTATAGCCACTGCCCCCCTGCAATGCCTAATAGGACTCAACAGTTCTGGAGCACCAAGCCAGAGCAAACCCTTCACAACCAGTGACTAGTGCGCCCTGTGAAGTGGGTGTGGAGATGCAGCGGGATTATTGTATTTACCACTAGTTTCCAGCTACCTCTGCAGTGGGACACAGCCGCTGTTTCCTACAGCACCCGGCAGCCACACAAACCGGTTCAGCACGAGAGGTGAGTGCAATTACCATGTTCATTGACAAGAGCTCTGGGTACTTGCTCAAGTCAGAGCTAGCGCAGACCAGACCCCTGAAGCCAGTAGCTGCTCCCTTACAAGGATACGGGGGGATCTTTAAGGAGCACACACGCGGCAGAGCTGTTTCACTTTGCCACCGGCAGACAGCACCTGAACTAGCAGCGCCAGCTACTGCAGCCCCCAAAGCCCTGACGCTTCCTTGGATGTCCCCCATGAAGCTGCTTATTCAGCAAGAGCTCCAGGCTCCGGCACAGGGTGCCGTGGTGACGTGGCTGTCGGGAGCGGCTAGAATCAGTGGCATTGTTGGTGAATTTTGTGGCTTTGCTCATCTCCGTCGCACTCATCTAAGGCTCCTTTTATAAACTGGAATCTCTCTGCTGTATTGTCACCGTTTTTCTAAGGGATTCCAATCCCCCCATGTCCCACCTGCCAACGTGTCAGGCCAGGGATTCTCATCGCTCCCTCCCACCCCCGTACTCTCTCCTACTCCCACGTCTCTCTTTGCTGAGGCTGCCGCGGAGCCAGCACCCAGCACAGGCTGTCTGTTTGCTGCCCACACTTAGCTTGCTACGTCCCCAGTACAGGGCCAAACCAGAGAGCGAGGCTGGGAGTAGAATCTGCTTTGATACAAAAATCCTCTGGTAAATAGCAACCACGGCAAAGTCAAATGATGCAAGCCCAGCCAGAGATGAGTGGCTCTCCATATGTCTCCTGTGTATGCAAAGTCCTCCTTTCTAAACACATGTAGACCACACATACCCCATCCAATGATCCAGTGTGTATTTATGAATCCAGCTCCCATGTTTCTGGAGAGGCAGACGGCTAGAGTGCGTCTCTTGGGCAGTTTTCAGGAGGATCTGAAAGGTCAGCATGTCACAGGCTGAAACGTGAGCTGGAAAAAGTGGCGGCTTGACAGCCGAAGGCAGGCAGCTGTGCCCAGGGAGGTCTCCATCACCCCCCGTTAAAGTCCTGTGCCAAGAACAAATGCTGAAGCTAAGCTGGCAGGTTTGACCTCAATTTCCTGAACAGAATGCACAATTTGTCACCCCCGCGGTGTCTCGCCTAATGAATTACCTTTGCATCCAAGCCGTGGAAGTCTCTGTTCCCAGCAGATGGGTCCCTCCCACAATCATTCTGCAAAGGGAAGAACGCCGGGGCCCAAAGACAATTCGAAGAGAGGAGGAGAGCCCAGAAACCCTGCACAGGCAGCAGAGCAGGACGGGCGTGATGCGAGCTGGTCAGCTCAGTGTTCGAAGGTCCAGCTGTAGCATGTAAACTCCATGGAGCTAGAGGCCTGCCAGCCGCAAAGCAGAAGTGAGGGTGGCCTGGTATGGGGGGGTTGTCACTTTTGTGACGAGGGCAGGGCTGGCCTTATGGATGGGTGCTGTGGGCAACCGCCCAGGGTGCCGTGGTCAGGGGGGCGCTGTGGTCACACACACACACACACACACAGCCAGCCCAAGGCCCCTTTAACCCTGAGGGCTAGGCCCAGAGCTGGGGAGGGGCAGGGCTGGGAGCGCCCTAGCCGGAGGCTCCCACCATGCGCCAGGCTCCAGCTGCTAGTTCTGGCCAGGCAGGTATGGGACTTTCTCTTCCCCAGCACGGGCTGTTCCCGGGGCCAACTCAGACCCACCTCAGTGAACCTCTCCCAGCTGCAGGAAGCTCTTTGGCTGCTGGCTGGGCGCCCAGCTCTGAAGGCAGTGCCGCCAGCAGCAGCAGTGTGGACGTAAGGGTGGCAATATTGTGACCCCCCCATGACAGCCTTGCGACCCCCCCCCCCCAACCACCTTTTGGGTCAGGACCCCCTCGGTTACAACACTGTGAAATTTCAGATTTAAATATCGGAAACCGCAAAATTTAAGATTTTTAAAATCCTCTGACCGTGAAATTTACCAAAATGGATTGTGCATTTGGTAGGGCCCTACATGTCATGTTCCTGTGCGTAATAGGAGTGGGGGAAGGCTTGTGAACTTAAAACATCGAGGTCTTGCCTGTGGAGTGCGGATGCTAGAGATCACAAGAGTAGAGGTTTGGCCTGGTGCTGGTCATAGGTTGGTTGCTGCTCTCCACCCCAGAGGCGGCTACAGTCCGGTGGAGCAGTACGGGTAGTGCAGAGGCAGCTTGCACCGGGCTCCTTTTGGGCTGAAAGCTTCTGGACAAATCTAAATGATTAATGTGAGGTTGATGGACTCAATGCTGCCAGCGCTGGGCAAGATCTTATCCGCTACCCATCTGTTAGCGTCTGGCACAGCGGGAAGGGAAGGCACT
Source organism: Mauremys mutica (assembly GCF_020497125.1). Taxonomy (NCBI): domain Eukaryota; kingdom Metazoa; phylum Chordata; order Testudines; family Geoemydidae; genus Mauremys; species Mauremys mutica. Next base: position 11,466,063 of record NC_059096.1, read on the forward strand.
GCCTGGGGGCTCTGCCAGGAGGGACCTTCATCCATGCAGGATGTCTCCCATCACTCTGTCATGAATTCTGTGACTGGCTAGAGACAGACAGGCAAGCTGTGCTCGGCCAGAAGGGCAGTTACTGCACAGCAGGGGCTAGCAGATGGCCAGAGGCAAGCTTGGAGTGAGGGAGTTCACGGTCCAGCGAGAGGTGTGCAGGGTGCCTGCTCCAGAGGAAGCTGAAGGAAGCATTCATCAGTCACAGGAGCGTAAAGGGGCTTCTCAGACCGGCGTCTGGGCCCAGAACTCCAGCCTGGTATTGCTCTGATGCCAGAACATCTGGCCTGGCCTGGCCAGAATGCGGGGAGCAAGAACACGAGAGTGGAGAATGGTTCTGCCGGCTCGCGGCTGAGAACTACTATACAATGGTACGGTGAGAGGTTTGGGAGATGCTAGGGCCCATGGTGTGGTGCTGAGGGTGGGCTGGCTACCTGCTCTCCCCATGTCCTCACTGCAGGAGGGCGGGCTCGCCAGCCCTGAGGGCGCATTAGCTACTTTTCGTAAGAAATCTCAGCACTCTCTCCTCTCTTTCTCTCTGTTTGGGATCCCTGGGATGAAAGCCACTGTCTGCGTGTGACCGATGGCTGCCTCTGTGGCTAGTGTACCTTGTAACAGTATTGTGTTTTCCTTAGAAGTCTGTACAAAGACCAGGGCCGGCTCCAGGCACCAGCCGAGCAAGCTCCTGCTTGGGGCAGCAGATTCTAAGAGGCGGCGTTCCCTCCAATCCTTTTTTTTTTTTGCTTCGCCGCTTTGGCCGTCCCACGTTTTTTTTTCTTTTTTCTTTTTGGTTCGCCACTACGGCCGCCCTGTAGGGGGCAGCGGCGCAGAGGAGGGGAGCGCCCTGCTGGGAGCGGGCTGCACCCTCCGTCTCCCCAGCTGGTGCCAGGTCTGTAGTAATCACGGCAGCCCAGGTCCTTCCCTCCCAGCCGACCGGCAGGCCCCCTTCTCTCCCCCCGCCTCCCCTCTGCTGCCTGGGGCATGTCTGCAGCGCCAGGAGTCCCCCTGCACCCACGCTCCAGCCGCCCTGCACAGGATTTTTTGGCTCTGCTGCTCCGGCCGCCCCGCAGGTGGGTATTTTTTTGCTTGGGGCAGCAAAAAAGCCAGAGCCGGCCCTGGCAAAGACCTCATTCCTAGGGGAAAAGGTGACTGATCTGGGCTGTGCCGGCTGCATTAGTCATTCCGGTCGGCACTGGGCACAGGCATTTTTCTTCTGACCTCACAACCAGGAGCATTTTCCTGGCATCCACCCTGGGACCTTCCTCTGCCGTCAGAGGGCTGGCCTCCTTTGTGGGCTCCGTGTGATGAACTTCTGGAGGTGGCTTCTCTCTGGGTCGCGCATCTTCACCTGCTCCGCGTGAGGGGTTGAATGTGCGAGATGGGGCAAGGCTCCTAAATGCAAAGTGTATTTGTGCCTTCAGGTCAGCTTCTGGGGCCCACCGAGCCCTGCTCCGAATGTCAGCCGGGGCCGGTGGCAGAGGGATAGTTAGTGAGGATAATACTTGCTCATAAAGCACTGAATTAAAAACATTCCCTCGGCTCATATGGATCATCAAACACCCATTGCATGTGAGCTCCCTGTGGTCGTGGCCCCATAGCCTGCCCCCCACTGCCAGCACACCCGATCATACAACGCCGTTATAAACAAGCAACGGTGTGGCCGTACGGGGATGGAAAAACAAGAAGCATTCGTTCCTGCTAGGCCATTAGCCAAGAGGCCAACCAAAGCTTGGCCAAAGCAATTGGTCTTACAGTGCACCGTGAAGTTCACCATGGACCATCAGGAGACAGCAGATTCCAATGGCGCAGACTCACCACTGAGAGTTTAACCCTGGGAAATGCTACTGGCCCAGCAGATCATTATTGCTGCAGTTGGACACAGGCGGCTCCAGCTGCTTGTGCTCCCCTGAGAGGATGCTCAGGCAGGAAGACGACTTCCTGGGCCATCTGAGAGCCATAGAACACAGAGGAGAAGGATTTTACTCAAGATATTTCCTCCTCTCCAAGAAGAAAGGAAGTGGAATCTCAGACAGCTAAAGGACTTCATCCACTGCTTGAGCTTCAGAATAACCCTGGCTTCTGTAATCCCCTTGTTAAACACTGGTGGTGACTGGTTCACAGCTGTTGATTTAAAGGATGCTTGTGTCCATGTAGTCAAGTATCAGAGGGGTAGCCGTGTTAGTCTGGTTCTGTAGAAGCAGCAAAGAGTCCTGTGGCACCTTATAGACTAACAGACGTTTTGCAGCATGAGCTTTCGTGGGTGAATACCCACTTCTTCGGATGCAAGTAGAGTGCACTGCTTGCATCCGAAGAAGTGGGTATTCACCCACGAAAGCTCATGCTGCAAAACGTCTGTTAGTCTATAAGGTGCCACAGGATTCTTTGCTGTGTCCAGGTAGACATTCACCCGGCACACAGGAGGTCCCTACAGTTTTCTGTGGGCCTAGACCTTACCAATGCAGAGTACCCCCCGTTCAGTCTCTCGACGGCACCCAAGGTATTCCTGAAGGTGTTATTGGTAGTGGCAGTGTTCCCCTTCCGTGACAACTGGCCCCTCGCAGCGAAGTCATGCCAAGAAGTATGGATAACAACCTCGCCCCTGCCCAGATCTTAGCTGCATGCTTAGCTCCTGTGCAGATTATAGGCTTTATTAGAGCAACCCTATAGTCAATCCGAGCCAAAGCATACCCGACTAAGGACAGATTCCAGGCTCTGAAGGAGCTCTCGGACAATAATATGAACCTGCCTCGTCCTCCTCAGTCACATGGCCTGGTGTATATATCCAACACCCTTCGCAGGGCTCCAGCTGTGATTCCTGCAAGTGTGGCTGTCTGGACAAGCCAGTCTCACTCCCCCACAGGGTACGTGTGTGCAGCAAGTGGCCATGAAGCTCTGAGCCCAGGTCACCAGACCAAAGCTCGCTGAGCTTATCGTAGACTCATAGAATCTCAGGGCTGGAAGGGACCTCAGGAGGTATCTAGTCCAAGCCCCTGCTCAAAGCAGGACCAATCCCCTGACAGATTTTTGCCCCAGATCCCTAAATGGACCCCTCAAGGATTGAACTCACAACCCTGGGTTTAGCAGGCCAATGCTCAACCCCCTGAGTTATTCCTCCCCCCCCGCCCATTATGCTGCAGTGCTAAAAAAAGCTGTGTAAACGTTACGGCTCAGGCTGGAGATGGGGCCCTGAAGCCTAAGGAGTGGGGTGGGCTTCGCAGCCCGAGCTCTGGTCCAAGGCACAACTTAAAAGCACGGTCTACGCGGCCCCACAAGTCTGAGTCTGTCGCTCCAAGCTCAGAGGCTCCCTGCTGCTGGCTGTCCAGGCAGACCCACAGAGTTCTGACTTCACGCAGCTGGTGGGAAAACAGGGAGGCAGTGTGCCGGGGGGGAGGAAAAGGGAAGGGGAAGAGACTGATTACACACACCTCTCAACAAGGGTGGGGACCCATGTGGGTGAACATGTAGCACAGGGTACTTGGACCCACTTGCACATAAACCTTCTGGAGCTGCATGTGGTACATGAAGCCTTCACATGGTTCCTACCTTTCGCTCCGTCCTTGCCCGTTCAGGCCATGTAAGGCAGTTTATTACATCAACAGACATGGAGGTGTGAGGTCCACCCATCTCTCTCCATGTCCGGAACTGGTGCACTCACCACCACATCACCCCCTTGGCAGTACCTAGGTTTGGTTTTAGTTTGGTCTTGCACCCCTTCGGCAGCACATCTTCACAGGGTGCAGAACACCGTGGCAGACAGCCTCCAGGACCATGAATGAGAAGACCAGAGCATCTTTCAGCACTGCGGATTCCCACTGCAGGATCCCGTTGCATCTCAAGAGAACAAGAAAAGCCCAATGTCCTGCTCCAGTGAGGCTCCAGGCCAGAGTTCCGGAGGGGATACATTTCTAGGACAGTCGTTGGAACCACTGATGTACACATTTTCCACTGTCACTCTCTTTCATCGACTCCTGCGGGAGATCAACAAGTTGGAGCATTGATGAGCATAGTTGCTCCCCGGTGGCCAGTGCAGCTCTGGTTCCCCAGCATTCTCCAGATGTTCTCATGGCCATGTTCTGCTCTTCCCAGGCTCACTGACTCGGGACAAAGGCAAGATCCGCCCACCAACCTTGCATCCTTCCATCTAACAACATGGTATCCGGATGGGTGGCAAACCTAGAAGGGTCATGCTCGGAGGCAGTACATCCATCCTTGGCAGCAACAGAAAAGACTCCAAGAGAAAATGCTACCCAGCAAAATGGAAAAGATTTCCTAGCTGGTGCTGGCATCATCGGACTTACAGAGCATGAAATCCTTCAGGAAATCTAAACTGTTTGTCTCCTTTGCCAAACGCATAGGAGGGGAAGCCATGTCCCCACAGAGACTTTCCAAATGGATTTCAGGTTGCATCCTAGTTGGCTACGAGTTAGCAGCTACCCCTCCTCCACGAGTTGTGAGGGCCCACTCAGCCAGAGCTACACCAGTAGCCTCTCTTCCAGATGCCCCTCTTCTGATTTGCAGAGCGGCAACGTGAGGCTCTGTCAATACTTTTGCAAGCTTGTACAGCGGACACGTCCTTCAGCAGAGCAGTCCTCCAGTCTGTGATCTAGCCGAGGTCCTTGCAGCCGCCTCCTCAGTGAATGCTGCTTGTGAGTCACCTCAAGTCACATACACATAGAAACTCAAAGAAGAAAGCAAGGTTACTTACCTTTTACAGTAACTGGAGTTCCTTGAGATGTGTGGTCCCCATAGGTGCTCCACTTCCTGCCCTCCTTCCTCTCTGCGGCTGATCCTCGCTGGTTTGCAGTAGAGAAGGAACTGGAGAGATGGTCAGTCCGCACAGCCTCTTATATCCGTGGATCGGAGCACGAGGAGAAGGGCGCCAATGCGGACTAACACACTGCTAGTGAAAATCTTACGGTCTCAAACGCATGGAGCGCACACGCACCGCGAGTAGAATGCACGCAGAGACCATGGCTCTGGAAGAACTCCAGTTACTACACAAGGTAAACAGCGGCCTTCCCCACGACATCTCCAGGCCTAGGGAAGTGGATCAGAAGTAGAGTCCTGGCAATGCAAACAGAAGCAGGGAGCACGTGGACAATGAAAGGCTGGTCTGAGCGGCAGCTTCAGCCCCACTGACAGTGATGGGGAGGGCGACTATTTTGGAAAAGGGCAAAACTTCTCAAGCTCAGATGCAGAAATCAGAAGTTCAGGGGAACTCTTTCAAAGAAGCCCTGGTATCCCGGGACTTGTGATGAAATCGCAGGAATGGTTTTACGGACAGTGGGACTGCACGAGCCAGTTGTCTCGTCAGCTCCCAGACGGACGTGAGCAGGAAGCCTACTGGAGGGACGACTGAAGTGCCTCCTGTCGTGAATGCAGAGCCCATATGGTCTCCCCAGTCAGTGGCTACTTCTGTGGCCAAGTCAGCGCCCCGGGGGTTCAAGAGATACTCCGAAGAGAATAGACAGGCCTGAGGGCTCCCAGCAAGGCACCCAGCGGGCAGGACACCAGAGCCAGGAGCGACAGCGAGGAACTGAGGAGACGTTACAAGAATCGTTCTCAAACGAGTGTTCGAATGATTCCTTCCCCCATAGCTTTGTCAGAGCCACGAGCCTCAGCTAGGGTGAAAGCGATGTTATTCCTGGCCCCTCCGTCTCCTCGGAGCAGCCGTGACCTGAGAGGTACCTGGCCAGGAACCAAGTGGTCCTTCCTTAGAGGTTTTTAAAGTCAGGCTTGACAAAGCCCTGGCTGGGATGATTTAGTTGGGGTTGGTCCTGCTTTGAGCAGGGGGTTGGACTAGATGGCCTCCTGAGGTCTCTTCCAACCCCGATATTCTATGATTCTATGAAGTGGGACCGGGGAAGGATCCAGAGTCAGGTTGGCGGGCAGCTGGCTTTAGGGGTGTGGGGAGTAGATTCTAGTACTCTGGGATGGGTGGGCCCAGCTCCAGAGCGGGAGGCAGAGAAGGCTGTAAGGCAAGAGGATGGGAGGAACCACCAGGGGCAGGGAGGAAGCATTTCCAATGCCCTGTGTTGCCCTGCAACAGCAACGCTGGCGGAACATGCCGTTGGGCGCTGGGCTGCGATATTATAGATGATGTTTCTCTACTAAACTAATACGGCGTGTTCTGTTCACGGATGCTTTACTCCTGCAGCTGAGTGACAGATTGGGAACATACAGTCAAATTACCTCCAGCTGCATCCCTCTGCTTCCTGTGTATTTCCAGCAAATACATTAATGGGGAAGGTGAATAATCAGTTATCCACTTTGCCTCATACTTAGTGGATGAATCTCTCCTGGGTACCAGCAATGGAAGAACTACAGGAAAGGAGCCCGTATCCATGATTACAGATACAGTGGTTCACCGTGACCCAATGTTCTTGCACAAGAGCTATTTATTGCTAAGCATATTGGTGTCTCTGCCTGTGACGGCAGCTGCTGGGGAACATTGTTTTCCCAGGGTAACTTACCGGGAAAATGATCAGTTTGCGGCTTCGTCGGAGGCTTGTTTGGGCTAGCTTTGATGCTCATGCAGCAGAAGGTGAACCAGGACACTCCCCTAAGTGACAGAACACACTGCTTTGAAAGCCAGGAAGATGATAGCGGTAACTATTAAGCCATTCGCTGTCAAGATGAAGCGAAATCTGCGTAACGCTCATTCGCGTAATGTTAACAATTGGACGCTGTTCTCACCCACTCTGGGCCCAGCTGCAAACTGCGCCCCCTCCCCTGCCCAGCCCAGCCGCTGGAGTAGAAAACAGAGCAAGGGAGATTTCGCATGGGGGCTGCCTGTGCCGATCACACCTGCCTTTATTGGCTGCTTTAGGTAATTGTGCTTCCAGCTGCTGGGCCCTCACCTTCGCTAGCGGTTAATATCGTTTCTATTATTTTTGGCACTTTGCAGAGACACAAGCACTGATCTGATTGGCTAAGGCCCTTCTCTAGTCCCCCTCCCTGTGGTATCTGAGCACCTCACATTCTTTAGCCTCCCAGCACCCCGATGAGGCTGGGCCGTGCTGGGGAACGGCAACACAGAGAGACTAAGTGACATGCCCCGGGTTACACAGGCAGACTGTTGCAGAGCAGGGAGCTGAACGCTGGGTTCTTAGGTCCCAGGCTACCCCCCTAACCACTAGACCATCTGTCCTCAGCTGGGGGAAAGGGGTGGGAGAAACTGGTGAAAATCTTTTTCATGGAAATTAGTGGGAACATTTCTGACCCGTTGGGTCACGTGACTTTGCACCCAGCTACACTTTCATGTTTTGCCACGTTCGGGGGGACTGAACCTGCCCAAAGCCCTTTGGCAGGAAGAGGCGCCCTTGTGAATTCTGGCATGTTGCCGCAGAAGGAAAGGCTGCCTCCTCCTGGCCGGATGGCGAGAGCTCAGAGCACGTGTAGCACACGTGTAACACCATGTACTTAGCCCTGCCAGTGCTCTTGCACGTGAGTCATGGAAATCTCACTGCCCCCATTTTGGCCACAGGCAAACTGAGCTCAGAGTCGTGCCTGAGTTCTTGCAAGTCTGTGGCCGTATTTAAAACCCACATCTCTTGCATCTCTGCCCATTGCAGCATCCAGACAAGAGCGGATGCAATAGTCAGTCCCATGCAGAGTTACTCTGGGCTGGTTCCAATCAGGCTGTGTGATGCAATGCCCGAAATGCCCAGCCTGGTTAGGGACATCGATTGCTGGTGGCCTGGGGGGGGAAAAGTGGGAGTCCAGTAGGGAAACCTCCTCCATTTGCAAAGGAAAAAGAAGTCAAACAGAAATGAAACTGCAAGAGCAGAGGTGAGTTGGAGTCTTTGCTTTAGTAGAAGCACAATGGGACTGTTTGGCTCTTTTCCCACAACTTGACCTTAGGTGACTGGACAAACCCAGAGGGTGGCACTCCCGGAAACTCCCCAGGCACCCTCTCTGCCTCCAGTCCCTAAGCTGTGGAAATGCTTAGCCCAGGCTCAGCTCAGCGTGGAAATGCTCGCCCCGGGCTCAGCTCAGCGTGGCTGCTAGGTCTTTGGGAGGATTGCAGATCCTGAAGCCCTTTCCTCTGCTGTTACTGTCTCTCTCCACGTCTTCTAAGTAACTGACTAGAACCTACTGACCCTGCAGCCTTGGAAGTGACTCAGGCTGGATGCTAATAAGGGTCCGTTGACAGACTGATGCATTAGTTGATGCGATACTCATGCGGGCTGTCGTCACTGAGCTCGGATGCTGGATCCATGCAAGGCTAGGCAGCTGGTAAGGGCAGGCGGGCAGAGAGCGATGCTGTGGGGCTTTCTGGAACATCAGGGCTCTGTTCTTGACAGGATTCAGGGCTGCAGCCAGGGCTCCTGACCAGTGACATGGGTGAGGCAGTAGGCTACAAAGCCCTTTGTTTCTAGGGGCAAAGGCAGCCTGCTGCAGTGGCCTATATGACATGTTGTCAGTCGAGGTCTCCGCGCTCAGGTACCCGCAGTGCAGTCGTCCCCTTTGCTAGCCAGTGGGCAAAAGAACCTGAAAAACCAGGGCTTGCAAAGCGCTGCCAGAGAAAACCTTTTATGACGCACAACAGCAGGGTCTACAAAACACAGGCCCTGTTCTGGAGCACCACCTGCTGGCGCCGTAGCTATTTACCTATATACCGGCAGTGCGCACTCCTGTGACGAGAGCTAGAAAGAAAGTGGGCCGCCGGGACTGCATGCCATCTCTAGAAGGTGACTTTCCCAGGGCAGGGGTAGGAGGCAGCATGCCCGTCGCTTGTTCATTTCTGTAAGGGCACAGGAGTTCCACCTGCAGGTCTGTCAGCCTGCACCACACCCCCTTCAACGTGTGGAAGGAGAGGTTCAGTTGCTTGTTTGTTTAGGAGCATTTTCCCTCCAGTCAATGTCTGTTGTAATATTTCCCCATGCCCTGCCCCAGCCGTCCCTACCGCCATCTCTACCTGCACTGTCACACGACGCGCAGCCCCGTCGACAAGTCACTGGAAACCACTTCCTACCCGGGGAGTTGTTCCATCGTTTCGTTCCTTCCCTCGTCCCCGGCAACCAGCAGGCGAAGGTTTGAAAACCGCTGGGCTCCCCTGCGGGCCACAATGCGCCCGATCCTTCCTCACTAGCGTGATGTGGCGTTTCCCTAGTAAAGGTAGCTTTTTTCTCATCTCAGCGCCTGCCGACTGGGGCAAGAAGCCCCGCTCGTGCTGCGAGTGCCACTGCAATATCGCGTCACCGTCACGGCAGCCTCAGGGGAAACCTTGACGGAGAGCGCGGTGGAAATCCTGGCTTTGTGTCTCCCGGGATTTCATTCTTAGCCAGCAGAGAAAGGCGCTGATTGATGCTCAGAAAATCCCAGATAGGACATAACTGATGGGTCCCCATCCACACGTTTCTTTGACAGCATGTGAGTAAAACAAGCTCTTTTCTTTCCCCAGGTGACATTGGCGGTCAGATGGGATTGTTTATTGGTGCTAGTATCCTTACAGTACTAGAGCTCTTTGATTATATTTACGAGGTAAGATCTCCCCTTCTGTGTGCCTCATCCCACCGCTAGGCAGCGTGAGTGCCATGTGATTGAGGGAGCCCGGGCGCTGGGAACTCTGCCCAGCGGACGGACCCCCCAGCCAGGCTTGGGTGCAGGGGAACAGCTAGCGAGAGCCCCAGCGGTGTTGCCGCCCAGGTGCTTGTAGTTTGGCTGAGATTCGCTCCTGTTCGGAAGCTTTGTCTCAGGGGGTGACGCTCCCCCTGCCGCCCCCTCCCTTCACCGCTTTGTGCCTTTCTCTGCATAACATCATCACCAGCTTTGAAAGTGTCTTGAACTAATCCGCAGCTGCGGAGAGGCGGGAAGTTGGGCCATTCTGCAGCTCTGAGCCGGACGCGGTTGGGTTGGCTTGGGCCAGCATGGATTCGTGCTAGGTCTACCCGGGGCAGCCGTCTCTACGCCTCCATCAGGGAGGCCGGGTCCTCGGTCCTCCCATGGAATGGCCATCCCTGAAGCAGGCAGCTCCCTAGGGGCCTCGGAACTGATCGACCGGATCAGAACCAATGCCCTGTCTCCGGCAATGGTTGGTCCCAGCTGCTTCCCAGGAAGGTGCAAAATCTGCCATAATGGGAAATTATGGAATAACCAAGCCCTGGGGGGAGTTCCTTCCTGACCCCCACTTCAGTTTCCACCCTGAAGCAGGAGGGTTATGTCCCTTGTGTAGTTTAACTCATCTCGTGTAAATGACACATCACGTCAGTGCTGATGATCAAACCAAGAGCAAGGGGCAGCATTGCACCGACGTTTGTAACCCTGGTGCCCATCGCCTCCCTGCTTCCTGGTCCCAAAATAGCGCTGGCTGGTTGTGTGCCAGATGTGCTGTCCAGCAGCTCAGCGCTCTGGGGATGCAGTCGCGGTGCAGCAGGAAGGGGCCTGCTCCCCTAAGTATCAATAGCATTGGCAAGCGCGGTCTGCAGCCGTGAACACGCTGAGGGAGTGCTCCTCCCCGGCGCCCTGCCCCAGCACGGCTGTGCCAGTACCGTCCCCTCTTCTGTCCCTCAACGCACTCTCCCTCCACAGCTCCTCTCGCTTCCTCTCCTCCGCAGCGTGACAGACTCAGCCGCCCCGACCCGCACGGGAGCCATCGCTGCCTGAGCAGGCCTCAGCACCTCTGCCTGCTCCGTGTGTGCCATCCCTCCATGGGCGCAGGCTGCCTGCTAGCTCTGTTCCCCCAGTGCCAAACCCCACGCAGAGCCACAGGCCTCTCCTCTCCTGCACCACACGCACATCCACACATCCATGCCCCCCTCACCCCACCCCGGCAAGGCGCTCAGCTGGGTGAGGCTGGCCTGCCTGCCATGCCCAGCTGCCAGAAGATACATGCTTTGTGCACCCCAAACCCAGGAGAATGGCACCCCGGCTCCCCGCAACAGCTAATGATAGTGCTTTGCCTCTCTCTAGCATTTTCCACCCGAGGACCTCAAAGCACTCTCAAATCATTAGCGACTTTAGACTCACATCCGAGAGAATGGCATTAGCCCCACTTTACAGATGGGGAAACTGAGGCATGGGGAAGGGACATGACCTACTCACTGTCACACAGCAGGGGTGTAGCAGAGCTGGGGGGAGACCTCAGAAGCCCCAATCCCCAGGACCATCTCTCAGCTACGACACCACACTCAGGAGAGGAACGGAAGACGTTTCAGTAGGGGGCGGGGTGGGTTAATGGAGTGGAGGCAGCGGGGTTCAGAGGGAACAGCCACAAGGGGGAATGGAGAGAGCAAAGATTTGTGGGGAGGGAGAGCTCAGTGCTTTGAGCAGTGGCCTGCTAAACCCAGGGTTGTGAGCTCAATCCCTGAGGGGGCCATTTAGGGATCGGGGGCAAAGATCTGTCTGGGGGTTGAACTAGATGAGGTCCCTTCCAACCTTGGTAATCTATAAATGGGAGTCTCTCCAGGCAGGTGGAGGAGAGGGAGGGGAGCCGGCCTTGCTCTGAGGCAGGACTGGGAAGGGATCCGGGCCTGCCTAGAGCAGCCTCTTCCTCCAGCTGCCCCCTCGGTCAATGTTTCCGTCAACCAGACATGGGGGCAGATGGAAAAAACAAGCTTTGTCCTGCCCCACCTGGCTGGGTCATGGGCCTGCCCAGGGAAAGGGGCTATGGAAGCTTCTCCCCACCATTCAACCCAGGCCTTGTTTACCACCGGCTGAGCACTAGGTTAACAGTTGCTGCTGGGCCGGGTACTTGCCTCTGAGGACCCTGCTCTTCGCAGCAGCTGGGGGCATAAAGCAGAGCCCCAGATGCTCAGAGTCTTGACAAAAGTCCTCCCCTCCGCCCCATAAAAGTTTCCTGGCTGCCCAAGGCACCATGGTCACCAGCTGTTCCCAGGCCAGGACAGAACTTGGGAATAGAGCCCGGGGGGTGGGGAAGAAATGGACAAACATTGACTGAAAAGTGCAGTGTCGGGGCAGCTGAACGTATTCGCCCACTTGACAACCATGAGCCGTAAGGCTGCCCCATAAAAGTCTGCTCGTGTTGGGAGCATCAAACCAAAATGTTTCCTTCCGACCCTCGGCCACTTGGACAACAGCAAGTGAAAGATTCACAAGATGGCGGCAGCAGCTTCCCCTGGAAGCTTCAACCCCGTGGGGAGGGCTGGTGGGACCGGGCTCCAATTCCCTTCCCGGCCTGGGGGCATGGAGGGATTCGAACGTGTGCTCCCCCCGTGCCAGGGCAGCACCTTAGGGTATGGGACGCTTGTGTCCCGGGCTGGCTCGCGCTCTCCTCATGAAGCTGTCCCACCTTTCATAGAGAATGAAACTGCTGTTGGAGATGGGACTTGAATTTGGGTCTTCCTCATCCTGGGGCAGTGCCCTGAGCACCAGGCCAAGCCACTGTCATCATGGGCGGCGAGTCTAAGAGGCCAGGGGAGGCTCAGCCTCCCCAAACGGGATGCGGCACCAGCCCGCCATCTTTGGAGCGCTGCTGCCGAAAGGGCGGCCAGGCCGTCCCCCCACCTGCACTCTGCCCCGAGGCCCTGCTCCCGCTCGTCCTCTTCCCCCGTGGCCCTGCCCACGCTGCTCCTCTTCCCTCTTCCCCCGTCCTGAGGTCCTGCCCGTGCTCTGCCTTTTCCCTGAGGACCCCCAGGTCCGCTGCTCGCGCCTCTCCAATCCCTCCCCCAAGGCAACCCTGCCCGCTGGGAAACGACGGCCAGGTGGCCTCGAGGGAGGGGGTGAGGAGGCGCAAGCAGCGGGTGGGGGGGCTTCGGGGCTGGGCTTTGGGATGGAGCAGGGGGCGGGCCACGGGCCAGGCACCAGGGGCCCCTCCCACTTCTAGGGAGCTTCCAGTGCGCACGCCCAGCCTCCCCAAAGGCGGGAGTCACGCGCTGCCCATGACTGGCATCGTGAACAACCAGGACTTGCAGCTGGATATGGCGGCCGATGGTCATTGGGCCAGGGACAGCGAGTGCCCAGGGGGGATGAGCACCCTGCCCTGTTATCCCAGGCTTGCTGCAGGCCGCGGTTGTGAGGAGCTGGGACCGGGGGGAGGTTGTTGACACAGTACAGAGTGCAGCGTTGTCCTCTCAAGAATCCCGGCCTTAGAAAAGGCTTCCGGGCCCTACAGCACCAGGGTGGAAACACGCTAGCCAGATCGGTGGCATTTGCTTTCCACTTGGCACAGCTAACGCCACTGAGGTTTGGAAATATGTTGCCGTACAAATTCATCCGGACGAGGGCACGGTGAGCGGGAACCTCCGGTCCTGATGGAAATCAAATCCACCGACGTGCAGCGGCGCGTTTGGTACCTTCGCTGCTTCCCTTTCCCTGACCGGGTCCCTCACAACCTGCATGGAGGGAACCCCTGCGATGGCCCCTGTCATGGAGCTGCTGGTCTTCTCTGATCGCTGCAAGGAGTGTGTGTGGGGGGGAGAACTGAGAGATTTGAAGGATTGGACAGGAAATCAAGGCTCACAGGGGTGACTTGCAGCCCCCCATCCCTGCCAGTCAGCACTCCACTGCCGACAGGCGGCTCCTTGCTTAATTCTAACAGCGCCTTCACTGGCACATGCGGCACCAGTTGGCGCACGCTCCTCGCCGGGCACACAGATGCCTGGCAGAGCCTGCGGTGTGAATACCTGCCATTGCCACAAGGTCATGCCCCTGCTGATGCCGTTCACCTCTAATCCCCCCCGCCCCCATATCTTTTACACTGTCCCAGAGCTTAAATTCTCATTGAATATTTCCTGGAGCCCATAATGGGCCCCCCCCCCCCCCGCACCATTCTCCGCAGGGCATGCTGGGACTCAGGGCTTCAGCCCTGCAGCTCACACCCAGGTTCGGGACTCCAGCCTTCAGCCGCAGGGCTCCACGGACCCCCTGAAACCAGCTTGTGGATCCCCAGAGGGCCGCAGACCCCCGGTTGAGAACCGCAACAGCGTCAGGCTGGAGTCAATGTTTGAAAATACTTACCAGAGCTCCGCTCCAGACAGCTCCGGCTGACTTTAAGCCCTGCGCTTTCCTTTGTGCAAGAGGCTCTTAGGGAGCAGAGAGCGAAATCAAAATAAACGTCTTTGTGCCCTGGGGTTTTCGCCTCCCAGTCACTGGTTCTAATCCAGCCTCAGGTGAGAGTGAGGAGCAGCTGCCATTGGCTGGCCCTTTCCGTCAGTAATCTCCAAGTACTGTACATCAGAGGCCCACCGAGTTCCACTTTGTGTGATTTCTTTTAATGGGGGGAAAAACACTAACCAAGATTCCCCCTTGGCATCACTTCTCCCCTCCTTCACCCTCTCTGTTTGTTCTAGTGAATATTGTGCCGAATCAACAGCACTGGAGCCCAAATCCAATATCATTGGAGCAGGGCAGGGGATTTATTCAAGGTCACCCAGCAGCAGAGCCAGGAACAGACTGGGTCCCAGGCGAGTGCTCTCTCCGCCAGTTCACACTGCCTTGAAGATGAAGTTTCTGTCTGGTTCCCCACAGGCAAGCAGCCACCTTGTTCCAGAGAGAAGATGGGTTTGTGATTGTAACCCAGGCCTGGGAGTCAGGACACCTGGCTTCTATTCACGGTTCTGCCATAGACCCGCTGGGCACATCACTCGATGGCTCAGTCTGACTTATGAACACCTGCAGAGGGAGCTGAAATCGCGGTGTGAACATGCCACACACGTGCAAAGCGTTGTTCTTATCACAGCACCTGGCCCTGCTCAGTGTCCCACTGCCCAGCAGATGCCAAGGATTATTGCAGGCCATGGCAAGGCTCCTGGATGGGGGGGAAGCCCCATCTGGGGCGGGATCAAGGATTTTGGACTCCGGGGCTGTCGATCCAGCACGCAGCCCACTAGAACAAACAAAGGGAGAGGCTGGAGGGGGCCGAAGCGACTCAAAGGGAGAATCTTGGCTGGTTTCTTTCATTAAAAGAAATAAGCAAAAGCAGAATCCGCTGAGCCATGAAATATACCGGAGTGTATGTGCAGCATCCAGAAACAGTGGCTGGGTCAGCATGGAGCAGCTCTCTGCAATGAGGGGAATATTGTTTCATGTCTCGGCCTGCGATGAGCGCGTCCCCTTTTTAATATCACTGGTGCCTCGGTTGAATCGGTTGACTCGGCCAGGCAGAAAACGACTGCCTTTTTTTCACAGGAAGTGCAATTTGTGCTGCAAGTGAAAGAAGTGGAGAGAAGTCCAGACACTCAGGTGGGGAGGTTGAGGTTTGATATTTCATCCACCCCGAGGGCCTAATGGAGCCACATATAACATCCTCCGCATCACGTCCATGTATTTAAAATCGGAACCAAACCACCAGGTGCATCAGGTCTGGAACGTTTCAGCGAGAGGTCGGGGTGGTGGGTCTCAGCTGTGACCCCTCTGCCAGGGCGTGAGCGGGGTCTGGAAGGAGCTCACATGCCAGCGGCTCCATCACCAGGGTGATGAGCGTGGGACAAGTGATCCCACTACTGAATGCCACCCAGCACGGCTGGCACTTCTCCGCCCTCTCAGCAGCGGGCTCAGAGGCTGGGTGGGCCATGAAGACTCAGCTCCCTGCTCCCTGCTCCAGGGGTGTCTGTTCAGCACCGGGACACATTCATGGAGGAAGCCAGCCCAGGTGGTGCTCAGCAGTCGCACCTGCCATCCGTGGAAGCACCCTGCAAGGATCGGTCGGGGCTCTGTGCAAAGGAGAGGGGCTCAATCTCATCATCCGTGTTTTACAGATGGAGACAAAGTGGGCTCAGAGGGTCAAGTGACTGTCCCAGGAGCAGCTCTCTGCAGTGAGGGGAATATTGTTTCATGTCTCTGCCTGCGATGAGCGCGTCCCCTTTTTAATATCACTGGTGCCTCGGTTGAATTGGTTGACTCGGCCAGGCAGAAAATGACTGGGATAGAACCCAGGTGTCCTAATGCCTCATCTGGGCCCCGCCCAGTCCAGTCAGACACCAACATGTCCCCTGGTGCAGAGCTTTAACTCCCCACTACCCCGAGCCCCCCATGTTTCACAGCCTCAGCACCACCCAGGAACAGAGCATCTGCCTGTGTCGCCAGCTCCTAAGAGCAGCGAATGAGCCGGGCTGTGGGGCCGCGTCGCGGTGGTTTCAGTTTCCACTTCGCTAGCGTGCAGACTGGTGGGAGAGACGCTTCCTCCCATGAGCCGGCTCAGAGCAAAGCACCAGGCCGGCCTGCACGTGCTGGGCACTCATGCTGCCTCAGCCGGACAAACGTGATATTTCCTAGGGGCCAGGCCCAGGCTGGCCTTAGTGAACACAGCAGAGGGAGGCATTGAAACTTCTGGTTCCCTACATGTTCCATCCTTCCCACGCCCTCACTGCTGCCTTCCTTTCGTCCCGTCTTCCTCCACGGCCCTTGGAGCAATGCCCTGCCCCCCGTGAGCTCTCCAGCCTCTGCACTTCCGCATGCACCTGCATCGTGCCCTGCCGCCCAAGGGGGCACCCACTGCTTTGCGCCCAAGAGACAAAGTGGGCCCCTGGCTCCATCCTGCTGTGGGGCACTGACGCTGGGAGATCGTTTCCACCCCCAGCCATGCCAGTTCACACGGCAGCCTTTACATGGGGGCAGCTGGGCTTCATTCCGGAGTCTCCCCCACTCCGCCACCCCGTCCTTTGGAACTCGACCGCCTCTTCCACCTCCTCTCCACAGGGGGGCAGTGTAGTCCTGGGGTGGGGGATGCCGGGGTGGGAGCCAGATGTCCTGGGTTCTAGTCCCAGCTCTGCTGTGGCTTCTTTGCCTGACATGAGGGGAACTCCCCCGGTACAGCGGGCCAACACGAACCCGCAAACCAGGCCTTTGTCATGCATAGGCCTCATACTGATTTCACCCAAGCATGCGCACAGCTCCCCTTGAGCGCAGGGTGAGGTTCAAGTCAGGGCACGGGCCTCAGTTTCCCTCTGCCGTGAAATAGGGATAATGATACCCACTTTACAAAGCATGTTGCTGATATGTTCACACCACACAGCACGAATCCAAGCAGGCTGACTTATGTCCAGACCTGCTGTGGGACAAATGGGGTCTCTCCCCTGGCCATGGGTGTATCGGATATGGCTGGGGAGGCAGCCTTTTACTTCCTCCGAAAGGGAATTTCATAACGTCGGAGCACTTTCACTTAGAGCTGAGCAAATAATAGGGTTTCAGTTTGAGAGCTAAACTGCAAACTCTGAAAAAATTCCAGCTTGAGTCAAACCAAACCACATTTTTTTCATCAAATCAAAAACACACAAACCAAAAAAATCGTGTTGAATTGACAGAAATGTTTCGCGTCGACTTGACACAAATTTTGTTTCAAGTTTGTCATCTGGATTTTGGCCGTTTCGAGTGGTTTTCACCCTTTCTGTGTTTTGTTGGGTTTTTTTGGAGGGGGGATTAATTGGCCAAATTTGAAATCCAAACGCCACCTCAGCGAAAAACACTGAAATATTTCAAATTGGAAGTGTCTCGACTCTTTGGGGAGGAACATTTCCCCAGCTGAAACTATCCACCAAATTCTCTGTCAGGCTCCGAAAATGCCCTTTTATTGCAGTGAAGAAAGAAAAGAAAAGAAAAAATTCCCCCCACCTCTAATTTCAGTAACTTCCCATAATAGCCCACCTTAGGGAATCTCCCTGCTCAGGCTTTGCACTGCGTCCTTCACAAGGTGATCTACGGGCTTGACCTGGCATCTTAAAACTCGGTCTTAGGACCCTAAATGCGGAGAGAAGCAGGCACCTGCAACAGAGTCGCTTGAACAGGAAGAAGAAACTGGCTAGTCAACGATGCAAATATCCCGCACTGTCCTCCTGAGCTGCCAGCCGTAGGGAATGCGCTGCGTGGGGTGTGTGCTGCCAAGATGGAGCATACTGCGTGGTCACAGAGCGTGGGTATATAGAAAAGGAACCCGCTTTAGCAGGCAGCAGATGCCTGGAAAATGCCCAGGTTTAGAGACCTGAAACATGAGCTGTGTTTTGGAGAGGGGAGATTAGAGATGGTGGCGAAAATCTGCATCCAAATCACCAGCAGAGCCGCAAGGCAGGCAGGAAACCACAGTCTGAGGTCAGGACAGGCGGTGGTGGCTGAAATCGAGGTCAAACGTTAAGGGGCTCTGCCTCCCTCCAGAGCAGAGCGAGGGCAAAAGACAGCTGGGGAATCTCTCTCGCTGGCAATATTACAAGCGAGGCTGGCTGCCCGGCTACCAGGAACGGCTTATGGAGAAAGGTGTCAGGCCTTCCGTTGGACAGAGGCCGCATCGCTAGCCCTGCCCTTCCCCAAGAGGCTTAGGATTTCAAGAAGGCCTGCGGGAGTTCGTTGCCCAGCCGACTCCTGTGAAGACCCTGGCCATTATCATCAGTGATCCTTCCCCAAGGTCGCGCACGGCGCTGTACAAAACGCAAACATCGCAGCAGGCCCTGTCCTGGTGCACTGACAGCCCAGGAGAATCCAGTCTGATTCCTCACATGTGGGGTCTACGGCCTTCAGGAGGGATTGCGCTGAAGAGAGGATGGGAGCCTGGGGATTGGGAAGTGGCTCGTGGCTGCATGGATGAAGAAATGACAGTGGGAGAAAGGAAACGGGCTTTGAGACTGCCATGGCGGTGCAGGAATATTATAAAAAGACAAGATCTGAGCTGCGAAAGGGGAGGACAGGAAGTTCAAATTCAGTCCAGTGAGCAAGTGTAATGCTGACAGACCCTGCTTGCTGGTGAGCAGGATAGAACCGGGGAACCGCAGTGCATGAGCCGGAAGCTAACTGGCTGTTGAGCAGACTCGTTTAATTCTCTCGCTAAGTGGGCTCGGGGCCACTAGATGGGGCAGAGCCCCGCCCCCAGGAGGTGAGTGGGTCACCCAGGCAGGGACTAATCTGAATGGTGTCTGGCCACTGGCACCAGCTACCCTATAAACCCTGTCCAGAATCCAAGAACATGCAGCTGGAACTGCTGGAAGTGGGACGTCCCCGGAGGAAAGGCAAGTTGCAGAACAAGAGCGCCAAGCTGCTGTCTTAATTCGGGGGCCACCGGCTCCCTGCGTCTGGGACACCCATCTCCAGCACTTCGGCTCCGCACTGGAGAGCTGAGGGCGAGCGCTCAGCTCCTGTCAGAGCCGGTGGCTCGAAAAGCTGTCGTGTCAGAGAATCCCCCCGTCCCACCAGAGCTAAACAGCGTCAGTGACGGAGGAGCGCTGTCAGCCCTGCATGCAGGGGAACAGCAGAGAGTCAAGAGGGGCCGGCGTGTAGGTTTGCTATGCTGCTCCTGGCTGCCTTCACCTTTAAAGCAGGTGGGGGAAGAGGGAGACTGCTGATTGCAGGTCCCAGCATGCTGTGCGTCTTCTTGGTCAGCTTTGGGGGGGCTATTCTGAGCTATCTAGTCAGAGACATTCATCAGGAGCTTGTGTCTCCGTGTTAGACCCAAGCAAAGCCCACGGGAGAGGGGCTGCAATGGGAAACGTTCAGGAGAGTCCACGGGGTGGGTGTGTGTGTTACACACCATGTGCTCCTGGCACGCTGCTTTCGGGTCTCACTGCATGAGAGGTGGATGTCAGTGGCAGGGCCCAAGCACTTGCATTGCAGACTCAGAGCCAGGCTGCCATGGCATGAGGCTGCACTCAGGCCGACCCAGGAGACCGGGCACAGACCCAGCAAGGGAAGGGGCACAGGGTGTCCGGCGGATGTCAGAATGCCTGGACCTGAGCCTTCCCCTGGCCATGGAAGGCCCCTTGTGCAGATCTGACTGCAGGACACAGATGATCCAAGAGTGCCGGGTCTGCACCTGAGAGCAGAGTGAGTCTCAATCTGCCCCCACCCAGCACTGGGAAGCTGTGAGTTTTAAAGGCACTTGGTGTTGCTTTCTGAGCTGGTCCCTACCTTCTATTGGATGCTGGGCCCGGAGGCCCAGAGCAGCTAAGTGACTTGTCCAAGGTCACACAAGAGATCTGTGGCAGAGCCGGGAATTAGTTCCAGGTCCCTGGCATCCTACCCCACAGCCTTAACCATAAGGCCACTCTTCCCCTCTGCTCCTGGAGCATTTAACCCGCTCACCCTCTGGGCATGTCGCCACGTGCTCCTGTCCCAGCTCCATACACCCTCCTTTCCCTACTCAGCTGGCTTGTTACATCAGCTGGCTCCTGCTGCCCGTCCTTGGAGTGAGCAGCACCTCACTCTGAAACAAGCCAGCAGCTCTAACGCACCACTGATGGTTAAGCGGCAACAATTTCAATGCATAGCGGCCATTGATTTCCAGGAGGGCTATTCACAGAGTGGCAAAGGCTACTGAGAAGTCACAGCACGGTAGCACCCGAGCACGGCGATCTCTGGTGGTGTGCGGCACTGATGTCATGAGGAGGCAAATTCATTAAACAGCATTAGGGGTACAATTCCACTGGCGTAAAGGTGGCAGAATTGGGCTTTTGGACTCCAATCAGTTGAAGTCAGGGACTGCCCTTACTTTGTGTATGCCCAGCGCTGCACACAACGCGGCCGTGATCCCAACTGCTACAACGCCACAAATAATCATTTATCCCTCAGGCATTAGGGATTTGCCCTCGATAGCAATTTACAGCAATTTACTTAGTTACAAGAGGGCTCCCCATTGTCCGCGGCGCGCAGCAGAAGCGTGCGTAAGAGAGGAGCAAAAAACCCGGAAATGCAGGTTTCCGATTGCAAATAATGACTCTCTCCCGTGGGCATGCGCGAAGTTATGCCAGTTAAATGCCAGGACATATGTTGTTTCACTTCTTAAACAAAAAGCTGTTCCGCTATTTTAGTGACAGGCAGAGAATACGTCAGTAAAATCGTTGAAATTTTTTGACCATTTTAGTAAACTAGGTTTGAACATATGCAAATATTGTAGTGAAATAGTTTCTGAACATATGCCTTTTTCAAACATCCAGGAGATTTTAGTCTCATGCAGTTTGGGACGGTCAAATGGCATTTTCAAAAGCACCTAAATCATAAGAGCTAGCACTTAGATCGTGCTTTTAAGCAGAAGATCTCAAAGCACTTTACCGTGTCCTTATGTTATAGGTGGGGAAACTGAGGCACAGAGAGACAGCGTGAATTGCTCAAGGTCACCCAGGACTCCAGTTGCAGAGTTGGGAATAGAACCTAGGTTTCCTGAATTCTAGTGCAGTGCTGTAACCACTCAGTCAGACTGCCTTCCTTGGCTTTGCCATATGTGGCTTATTGATTTTCAATCCCACTTTAAGGCCTGGTCTATGCTAAAAAGTTAGGTTGGCCCAGGTACATGAAAAATCCACACTGCTGTGAGATGTAGCTAAGCCAGCCTACGCCCCCGGTATAGACAGAGCTAGCTTCCATCAACCTCGCTCCTGCCTCTTGGGGGAGTGGCTTATGTACACCAGTGGGAGAACCCTCCGGTCAGCACAGTGGTGTCCGCACTGAAGCGCGACAGCTGCCGGGTTACGGCTGTGCCACTGTAGCATTTCGAGAGTAGACAAGCCTTACGTGCTATTAAAGAGGCAGTGATGCATTTGCAATGTAGGGGAGGCAGTTCTGCGGACAGAGTCCCTTCTGAGCAGCCATTCATATTGGGTGGCATTATTTTGCAATAAAATATAATGAAAAATACGAGCATAAAACTCATCCGGGCTTTGGAGTTCAAACAGACTCTGCTCCCTGGTATATATCCGAATCTGTGCGCACACAGAATTTGATTAAAATCCAGTGAGCCAGTGTCTCTTTTGGATTTTTTGATAGGAAGGTAATAAGAATTCTCTCAAATAAAGTTTCTGGTGGGGAGGGGGGAGGGTTTCCATTCATAGAAGCTGGAGAATATTTTTCTCTTGATACATTTTTTTTCCTTTGGCAAACATTGATTTCTTGGTGTTACGAATGGAAATGACACTTTATTCCGTGAGGCCTCTGCACAATTGCACGGCACATCCCAAGAGTGTTATACACTGAGGACATCTGGAAGAACTGTTAGAGATGAGCAACCTTCATTGACAAAGGCCTTGTTTACACAGGGGAAATTGACCTGCAGAACTCTTCCAGAATCACCTTTCTGGAATACCTATTCTGGTATAATTTAGCTATCCTGGAATACCTCCCTTGTATGAACACTCTATCCCAGAATAAACGCTGTTCTGGAATAGCTATTACCGGTCAATTCCCCCTTGTAGAGAAGTCCCTATATTCTGGGGTTAGGACCCTAGAGATATTCTGGGGTTAGGATCCATCACATAACACAAGAAACAGGGGGTCACCAATGAAATTAACAGGTTTAAAACAAACCAAAGGATGTAATTCTTCACACAACACACAGTCAACCTGTGGAACTCATTGCCGGAGGATGTTCTGAAGGCCAAAAGTATAACTGGGTAAAAAAAAAAAGAGCTAGATAAGTTCATGGAGGATCGGTCCATCAATGGCCATTAGCCAAGATGGTCAGGGAGGCAACCCCATGCTCTGGGTGTTTCTAAACCTCTGACTGCCAGAAGCTGGGACTGAATGATAGGGTGGCTCACTCAATAAATTTCCCTGTTCTGTTCATTCCCTCTAAAGCTTCAGGCACCAGCTGCTGTCAGATGACAGGATGCTGGGCTAGATGACCCATGGTCTGACCCAGTGCAGCCGTTCTCATGTTCTTATGCAGATAGGTTATTCCATAATAGTCCACTTAGGGAGGTTCTTGCAATTTCCTTTGAAGCACCTGGTACTGGCCATCAGAGAGAGAATTAGACAGACCGCTGGTCTGATCCAGAGTGGCAGTTCCCAAACTCCTGCCAAAGTATCTTTGCCCATCCACCCACTTTCATGGCCTCTCTGGAAACAGGCCTTCTTGCTAGAGCTGCTCAGGAAATGTTTGGGGTGTGTTTTCAGGGAAGCGTTTGGATGAAACCATGATGTCCGAATTTTTGTACATGTTTTGGGTTCGCCTGGAAGACCCAACATTCTGTGGTTTTCAGCAACTGACAAATTTCAGAGGGACGGGCAAAAATGTGTGTGGCGGCGGGGGGGTTACTGAAAAAATTTTCACCCGGCCAACTGAGATTTTTCAAAAAAGAACAGGAGTCCTTGTGGCACCTTAAAGACTAACAAATTTATTTTAGCATGAGCTTTCGTGAGCTGCAGCTCACTTCTTCGGATGCATAGGAAGTGAGCTGCAGCTCACGAAAGCTCATGCTACAATAAATTTGTTAGTCTTTAAGGTGCCACAAGGACTCCTGTTCTTTTTGCGGAGACAGACTAACACGGCCGCTACTCTGAAACCGGAGATTTTTCAATAACCCGAAAAATGTCACTAGGAACAGCCCTTTTCCACTGGCATTTCTGACTCAACCAAATAGCTGTCTGCCATCAGAAAACGTCCTCCTCTTCCCCAATTTTTTCTGTCGAGGAAACGGACTCCCCCCCTACCCCCCCCCCCCCCAAAATACTGCAGATCTCCTGGGTCCTCTGTGCAGAGAACCTTTTTCTCTGCTGCCCCTTCTGCTGGCTTCTCTGATGGGCCTCAGGGAGGAAAATGTGACTCCATGGGACCCTCCTCTTTTGCTTTAGCCTGTCCCCTCCCCAGCCACGGATGCTGCTGCAGCATCTGGGCCTGTTGGGAACGGTGCTTCAGAGCCAGCTTATCCCCCTTCCTCAGCCTCCGCTGGCCAGAGCGCCTGGCCCTTAAGCACGTTCCCCGTTCAATTGCAACAGCTTCAGTTCGGTCAAACGTGGCGCTCCCCAGCCTGGCAGTTTGCATTCCCAAGCAGCTGGATCCAGCCGTCTAGCGCGACCTGCCCGTGCCCGGCAGCGTCTGTCCTGTGAGGGCGCCGTGCCAGGGGACTGCTCCAGCGATTAGGCAGCTCCCAGGAAGCCCTTCTGCTCAGTGCAACATTTGCAGCCTCTTAGACTCATGCCAGCGCTGCTGGGGCCGGATGTGCAGTCAGCACCCGGCACCCCGTCCCCACGGAGCCACCCAGCTCATGAGGGCGGCAGGGACAGGGCCACTCAGCACTGAGGTGTGGGGCGCACAATGGGCCGCAAGCCAGATTGGGGTGGGGTGGGGGGACGGCCCATTGCAGCACCCATCCATAGAAACAGGGCTTGTGGTCTCACCTGGAGCCAGTCCTGTTGGGAGGGTCTGATGCCAGACTGCAGGGCCAGAAGCTGCACTGGAGAGCGATTTGGCCTTCCACGTTCCCATGGAGTCGTCAAGCGGCCACCAGGCCCTTTAGGGGGCCGGGGAAGATCCCAGCCGCGCCTTAGAGAATGAGTGGTTGTCCTAGCTGGCTGCGGGCTGCTCCTGCTCAGGGAGGAGAGCTGTGACTGGCTGTTCCTACCTAAAGTAACCCAGTCTGCCTCTCTTTCAGCTGATCAAGGAAAGATTGTTAGACCTGCTTGGCAAGGAGGAGGAGGAGGGGAGTCATGATGAAAACGTGGTAAGGCTCCTCATCAGTACCGTCCCCGGGGGACTCACTACTACGGGAAGGCAGCATGGCCAACCCCACCACCAGGAGTCAGGCCCCCGTCAGTTGCAACAGCTTCAGTTGCTCAGGAGATTTTTGAATTGGGGAGGGGGGGTCTTTGGAATTGCTTTCTGCTTTTTGAGCATTTGCGGGGCGGGGGTGGTGTCCCATTTTCCACCTTCTCTTTGAATCCCTGAGGACTAGAACCTCACTTTAAAACGAAACAAAAAAGAATGAACGCTGAGATTCCCAGCCGGGGCTTTCAGAAAAACACCACACAGTGCAAGGCGTGCGATAAAATCTTCCGCGTTGTCAAGAGCGAATGTGTAGAAACGTCAAGCAAGGTAGACAGGTTGGGTTTGGAGAAGAGAGATGAAACTAAAGAAAAACTGCCCGTTCTTTCACAAAGCTTTCACTCCGACCAGTGGGAGACCCTGGAAAGAACGTTCCAAGCAGAGCTCTTCCAAACACGAGAAAACAATGCTGTTCAAAATGGCAAACTTGTTTCTGTTTCACAGGGTTTGAAATTGACCCATTGGTCTATTTTTTTCATGCAATTTTAGCTGGCATTTTTCTCAAAACGTTATCCCCAAAACACGTCGTCTGGCTGAAAACTGAGTGCTCAGTACCTGCTTTTTCGATGCGGAGTTTGGAAGTGATTTCTATAAACATGGCAATCAGTTGTCAATACAAAACAGTAATAAAAACGATCAGGGGAAATATTGCCGAAAATGGACAATTTCAATCCTGTTGACAGCTTTTTAAAAAAAAGTTTCAGTGATTTTTTTTTTTTTGAGGGGGAGGCATTTTTCAGCTACAACAAAAAGTGGAATCGTGTGCAAAACCAAACTGAAGCTCTATTTCGGAGACAGCTTTCCAGCCCCCCTGGCCCCCCCCCAGCAGGCCCTTCCCCTCTGTGCCCACAGTGCAGGCCTTCTGGATGGCTCTGGCCCAGATCCAGGTATTTAGGCACTTAACTCCCATTGATTTCAGTGGGACTTAGGCACTTGAAAACATGGATCGAAGGCCCTGGTTAAATGGAGGCTCATGTCTCCCTATCACAGCTCTGCCCAGTCTCAAATCCAGGCCCTGGGTGTCCCTGTGCAGTGCAACAAAGCACTTTCCAGCCCTCTTGCTGGTTTAAGGGTTGCCGTGGGGTCCCAGTGGCCTAGATGGGGAAGGGGAGGAGAAGCAGGACCAACCCATTTGGAATCTGACCCTTTCCGATATCCCCCTGGGGCTCTCTGACGCTCAGCCCTGGAGAATCCAGGGGCGCCTTGAGCAAGGCAAGAGCAGGCACATGGAAGCTCCGGAACTCACCTCCCTGCTCTGTCTCTAGGACCCAGGAGAAGTTCAAACTACTTGCCAGGCCTGTTCGTCCCAGCAGCAGGAGCAAGGGAAGTGCCGGGGTGGGGGGCTCCTGGGCTGACCATCTCCCCACAGCTTGGGACCCACGCTGGCACCGGCCAGTCAAATCATTCGAGTTGATCAGGACTTTCCCGCAGAATTTTTTTCTTCAGTGGAAAATGCAGTTTCTGCAAAATTGAAATGTTCCACCTGAGGAGTTTCCAGTTTTGCTAAAATAATGAAAAATAAATCAAAATAACCCATCCTGGACCTCATTCATTCACCCGCATTTAATGGCAAAACGGTGCCAGGGGGGGGACGCCCCCAATTAGCCATTTGGGAAACGTTTCGGTTTTTCACAAAACACAACATCTCCGTTGGAAAGGAAACAGAATGGAAACGTTCGCCTGGCTTTGAAATTTCCCATCCGCAAATCGGTCATTTTGCCCCCAATGACTAAACCCCGTTTTTTCCACTGGGAAAATATTTTGGTCCTAAACTTTCCACCAGCTCTGCTGGTAAGGGAAGCCCCAAACGCTGGGACCTTGCAGCCCCGTGCAGAAACTGCGTGCGTAAGAGATGCCGCGTGTCCCTGATGCTGAGTGAAGAGACGGGGTGGGACCAATGGAGAGACTGGGGCCGGGGCACTCTGGACTGGAGATATTTCACTAGATGGGGAAGTGAGAGGAAACGGAGGGTTCTGCTCTGCCACCCTGCACTACAAAGCACAACGTGACGCTGCCCCCAGAGCCCCACCCTGCCCCCCAGCTGTTACCCAGCGCCTCTAAGGCTCTGGCTGCCTTGCACTATAAACATGGGCCCAGACTCAGGTTTGAGCCAAACCCCACCTCCGTCTACACAGAACTCAGCCGGACTCGGGTGAGGCACCCCTCTGGACTCAGGCTCACGGACCCTGCTCGGGGGGGCAGGCGTCAGAGCCCAAGTCCGGCGGGAATGCGAGTCCACGCGTGGATACCACTGAAGCTGCAGATACCGCTGAAGCAGGGTGGCGTAGTGCAGTGTGGACGCGTTAGCACGGGTCCAGCGACTGCAAACCCAGGGTCACAATGCCGTGTGGACGCTCAAGCGTGGGTTTGGAAACACCAAGTCCACAAGCGCCAGGTTTAAATGCAGTGTAGCCATATCCCAAATTCCAGCCTGTCCCTCCCGCTGGGCAGCATGGGATACCCAGGGGGGCAGGCTTCGCCATCCCACCTCTGGGGTGACAGGCTTTGTCCAGCCCTCGCTGAGCTGAATCAGTTGTGGGGCATGACCCAGGTTCAGAGAGCTGGGGGGCTGGCTGTGCTGACCCACCTGCCAGCGGCATAGGTGGCAGCCCCTGACACCGCTGGCATGCCTGCTCTCGGGATAAGCATGGCTCTGCAGCCCCCGATCAGCTGGGAGCCCAAGCAGAGGGCTGTCAAAAGACAGAAGTGTATTGTTACCCTCGGCCACCACTTAGCCAAGCTAGCATCCCGCTGCCGCCCAAGGGGGCTGGGGACGTGACCATTCCAGGTACACCCAGGCAAAGCACACCTGCCACGCTGCTGCCCGGGAGGTGGGGCAGCCTGAATTCAGTGCCAACCCCTGGCAGCGCGAGGGCTGAGACCCCCTGCGGTAACCCTGTCGCTCTCCTTCCCCAGAGCACTGGCGACCCCATTCCAAATCATTCCGAAACCATCAGCCACACTGTGAACGTGCCCCTGCAGACGACCCTGGGAACGCTGGAGGAAATCGCCTGCTGACACCTCTTCGCCAGCTCCGGAGTGCCAAGACCAACCGAAAGGAGACTGCCCAGGAAAGCAAGGACCAAGCTCAGGTTTGCACCGGGAGAAAAGGAAGAAAATCGCTATGCATTAAAAAAAAATAATATATATCTATATATAACTGTATATATATTATACATCTCTGCCAAAACCAAGCGAGCGGCGCCTTGGCCTTGACACGCGTCGTCCTTTCCTGTGGGGGGGGCCTCGTCTTCGGGATCTGAAGACACACTCGTTTTTGAACTGTACAGACCAACACAGAAACTAACAAAGCCACCATTTCATATACTGCCGACTGTATAAAGCACTTGCATGCCGGTACTTTTTATGGCAATCTCTTCCTAGCTGTCTTTCTAAGCTCTGTTCCTCTGTACAGGCTCTGATTTCACTACCAAGAAGGAATTTTGTGGGCCCGTCCGGCCCTGAAATCACCGTTAATTAGGCTGTATTAGAATAAAGAACCAAACAAATCTGCAGCTCTTGGACTCTCCTTACCTCCTTGTTCTTCGTGTCAGTTTGCTAGGCCCGGCCCCGCAAAAGCTAAGCCGTGCTGCAGCCGGGCCTGGCGGAGGGACCACACCTGCAGTCTGACTCCCTGACCTGGATGGCTCTCGGATGACCACGCCCGTGGCTACTGTGTCGTGCTCCTGGGTCTGTAACGCAGCTTGTACAGTCCGGTCTGGGGAGGGGCAGGAACGGGCGTGGGGGTTATTTTTCATTCCTTTCCGTTGTGCGTTTTTCCTCGTTCTCCTGACTGATATTAAAGCTGGTCTTGTGGAAATGGCCAGACTGTGTCATTCCTGCTTTGCCTCCAACCCGCTCACCACCACCCTGGCCTCCAGGCGGACAGAGCAGCTGGGCTCCCCCCTCAATTGGCTGTTTTGGTGCATTTGGCCCTGCTGCCTCTCTGGTGGGTAGGGAAAGGGGGCAGCTGGGCTCATCCTCCACTGCCTACCCCTCGGCTGTTAACAGGCGGCCAGTCCAGCCTCTTCCTGCTGCATCAAACGGGGGCAGGGCCGTGTGCTTTGTCAGTTTGTGGGCACATTGGGGATTAGCCAGCACCCTCCACCCCGTCCCCTTCCCAGGTCATCTCCAGGGTGGGCTTTGTTCTTCCCAAAGCTGGGAGCAGTGCACCGCCTTTGTTCGGCCCCCAGCAGCTGCTCCTCCACCCAGGCGACATCACTAGGGCATTGACAGCACCACCCAGCCGATTGGGACCAGAGCTCCCCTGAGGCTGTTGGTGTTGTGCCTGACCTGCGAAGCCACCCACACGTTCCCACACAAACCCTGTGGCTTCCCTCCCAACAAGCCCCAGCCTGTGCCCTAGCACAGAGTCTAGCCTGTCAGTGCCGCTGCAGGAGTCTCCAATGTCAACCTCCCAACACCCCGCTGCTAGTCAGCTGCTCTGAAGCGTCTCTCGGATTCAGGCTCCCGGAAGCACTTGCTTGGCTATGATTCTCTTTGCAGAGGAGCTGGAAGCTGACCCCCTACTGTGGCCTCCCGTGTCCCCCTCGTGTATCATAGAATCATAGACTATCAGGGCTGGAAGGGACCTCAGGGAGCATCTAGTCCCACCCCCTGCTCAAAGCAGGACCAATTCCCAACTAAATCAAGCTGTAGCCTTCCAGAACACAGCCCAAACCTCCAGACAGCCATGGCGGCTCCTCCCAACACTGCTGTGCAATAGCCTTGTCACGCTGGCCGTAAACAATGCCCTTGACTGGCCCTTCAGCTCCCCTCAAAGCCCCAGCAGGGGCCTTTTTTGGCAGCCAAGTGCTGTGAGTAGAACAAATGATACGTATGTCAGCGAACAGCGGCATGACGGGCCAGCGCCCCAACTGGTGCGGATCGGCACACCTCAGCTGGCTTCTGTGGGTTTATGCCAATTCACACCAGTTGGGGATCTGACCCTACAGGCTTCCCTGGGTCTCAGTCGGGGCTGCCCCTTGGACAGCACCGGCATTGGGGGTATTTAGTGGGTATTGAACTAGTTCTAATCAACTCCAAAGAGTTTTGCCATTTCCTAGAAAGTGCAAAATTCCATCCCTCTCCCCCACCCCCACTGCACTTAGCTCGTAAACTCTGGCCTCACTGCATTTCCAGTGCGTGTGAATTATGGCGAGGGTGACCAGACAGCAAATGTGAAAACTCGGGACAGGGGGTGGGGGGGAATAGGAGCCTATATAAGAAAAAGACCCCAAAAATCAGGACTGTCCCTATAACAGCAGGACATCTGGTCACCCTAATTATGAGATTTCGCTAACGCTCCCCACCAGCCGAGAAGGTGCCTCCCAGCACACCCAGCAGCGGAGCTGGTCGCTCTGGAAGGGCCTATGGTGTCTGTTTCACAGCCCCCCCGTTTCTGCGATTCCCTGCGCCCACCTCTGTCCGGCCAGCTCTTGTTTTGTACGTGAATGACGCGGCCGCCCGTCCCAGTCTTGTTTGTTCGTGCCCCTGCGTGCGAAGGGAACCGTGTACCTTGTCGAAATGATACCGTGTGCTACAGCTTTACACCAATAAAGAGAAAGAAACGTGCGTTTCACAGAGCTCTGAGCTTGGCTGTTTTTATGAGCCCAGACAAGCGGGACTTGGGCCAGGCCCGGGCTGGGTTTGTCTCTTTATTAGCGGCGACAGCAGCGGCCTGGGCCGTGCTGGGAAGGGTAGGAACCAAGTGACTGATTGTGCAGCACGTTGAGGAATAACGGCCTTTTAGCAGCACTTTGCAAAGCAACCCCCCGAAGCCGGAGAAGGGCTGGGACCTCTCATTTGCCCCAGACATGGGCGCAAGGCCTTTTGTTATGTGCACCAATATGGAGGTGCTGGGTCACCTAACAAAATTCATGTGGTGGGGGTGGGGCCGAGGGGTTCGGAGTGTGGGAGGGGCTCAGGGCTGGGGATGACGGGTTTGGGGTGCAGGCTGCCGCGGGGCTACAGCAGGGCGAGAGGACTCCCCCCAGCTCTCTCTCCCCACAGCAGCACCTGGGCTGGGGGAGAGAGGCACCTTTCCCCCAGCCGCTGCGGCTCTGGGCCAGGGCTGGGTTGGCGCCTCTCCCCGCTGTGACAGGTCTGGGGCTGAGGGGGAGGTATCTCTCTTTGCTGCAGCCTTGAGCACCTGCATGGCGCTTAGAGGGAACGTAGGTACCTATTTTAGGTCCTTCCAAGGCCCATCACCATTGCAGCTGAGCACCTCGGAGAGGCACCGAGAGGCTAGAGTGACTCGCCCGAGGTCACCCAGGCCGTCTGTGGCAGAGAACCCAAATCTTCCACGTGAATGCCCCAGCCACTGGCTCATCACACTGCTCTTCTCCGCCCAACAGAGCAGTTACTGCAATGACTTGTACGTGAGCCTGAATCCGCAGAGAAGCGGAAGGATCCTGCACTGATTAGGGCACTACCTAGGCTGCAGGAGACCCGAGTCCATGTCCCAGCTCCGCTACAGACACCCAGTGTGATCTTGGCCAAGTCACGTCGCCTCTCTGTGCCTCAGTTCCCCCGCTGTAAACTGGGTGGGGAATAGCCCTGCCCTCCCGCAGAGCAGTGCTGTACGGCTCAATACATTGCAGACTGTGAGGCGCTCGGCTCCTACAGTGATGGGGGACAGACAAGCACCCTGGATAGATAGGCAGCAGTATAGGGAGAGAGTGGCTTGGGAAGGACGGAGTGGGCTAAGGAGGAGGAGCAATGACAGTGTGTAAATCTATTACCTGCTTTCGAGTCACTGATAACTCAGAAGAAAATTGTCTGGAATGTTTATGGATCAACGTCCTCACAGGTAATGCACAAGACAGAGTACGACTTGGTGCGTGCTACAAACCGCGGAGTCACACTAGGGAATAGTTTGGCTGGCTCTTTAATCCCCGAGCTATAATGTGTCCGAGAAAAAGCTGTGTGATCATGGCAGACTTCAGCCTGAGTGGCACACGCTGGAGCTCTCTAGCTGCTGGTACTAAAACATCCTTGGAATTTCTTAATATGATAGATGACAATTTCCTAACTCAAAACGTGCTGCGCCCAACATGGAGGAATTCTCTATTAGGCCTCGTCTTGGCAGATAAAGAGAAATTTATCACAGAATGGAAAATTAATGCTGCTCAGGTGCAGGTGATCATAACTTGATCACATTTGTGATGTGCAACCAGAATAAAGTCCAAACCACTAATATACATTGGTGCTTTAAAAGGCCCACTTTCACAGAGCTGAAAAATATTTTGAGCCAATTAGCTAGAAGGAAAATTTAAACAGAAAAGTGATAATTTGGGAATTGTTTAAGAACATTTTACTAGATGCCCCAAAAGCCACAATTACACAATTGAAAAAGAAGTCCACACTGGTTAAAAAACTGACAGGCTTAGGAGGGAAAGTGAAAGCAGCTATAAAAAAAATGAAAACAAAAAAAAAACCCAGTATATAATAAATGGAAGAAAGGGGAAGTTGAGAGTAATGAATATAAATCAGAAGATAGCAATTGTAGAAAATTGATATGGGAAGCAAAAGGACACAAGGCAAAATCTATGGCCAGCAGAGATAAGGACAATAAGAAGGAGGTTTTTTAAGTATATTAGGAACAAAATGAATGTAACAATGTTATTGGTGGATGGAAATTACTAGATGGAAATGGTAGCATTATCAATAATAATGCAGAAAAGGAAGAAGTATTAAATAAATATTTCTCTTCTGTATTTGGGGAAAAACAGATGGTGTAGTTATATCATATGAAGATGACACTCTTTCCGTTCCACTAGTAGCTGTGGAAAATGTTAAACGGCTGTTACAAAAGTTAGACATTTTAAAATCAACAGGGCCAGATAACTCACATCCAAGACTATAAAAAGAGCTGCCCAAAGAGTTCACTGCATCGTTAATGTTGATTTTTCAATGACTTTTGTAGCAATGAGGAAGTTCTGGAAGAAAATCAATGCTGTGCAAATGTTTTAAAAAGGTATGACCCGGGCCTGTCAATCCTGGGCAATATAATAGAGCAGCTGATATGGGACACAATTAATAGAGGTACTATAATTAATGCCAATCAATGCGGATTTATGGAAAATAGATCCCATCAAACTAACTATATTTTTTATTACATTGCATGATTGTTTGATAAAGGTAATAGTGCTGACTGTAATAACTTGGATTTCTGCAAGGCCTTTGACATGGTACCACATTTCATTTTGATTAAAAATAACTCAACTGGTATCAAATTAACCTGGTGCACATTAAATGGATTAAAAACTGGCTAACTGATAGGTCTCCACGTGTAATTATAAATGGGGAATCATCCCTGAGTGACTGTATTTCTAGTGGGGTCCTGCAGGATCTTAGCACTACACTATTTAATAGTCTTATCAATGACCCGGCAGTAAACATAAAGGGCTAGTCTACACTTACGAGCCGGATCGACGCGGTGAGTTCGACTTCTCGGAGTTCGAACTATCGCGTCTAATCTGGATGCGATAGTTCGAACTCCGGAAGCGATAGTTCGAACTCCGGTACTCCACCACTGCAAAAGGCGGTGGCGGAGTCGACCTTGGAGCCGCGGACTTCGATTCTGTGGCGTCTGGACGGGTGAGTAGTTCGAACTAGGGTACTTCGAATTCAGCTACGCTATTCACGTAGCTGAATTTGCGTACCCTAGTTCGACCCCGCTTCTTAGTGTGGACCAGCCCAAAATCTTCACTGAAAACGTTCCCAGCTAACATAAAAACCGAGAGAGTGAATGGTAAATAACAAAGAGCATAGATTGCTGAAGATAGCTTAGTGGTTTGAGCATCAGCCTATTAAATCCAGAGTTGTGAATTCAATCCTTGAGAGGGCCATTCAGGGACCTGGGGCAAAAAAATCTATCTGGAGATTGGTCCTGCTTTGAGCAGGGGGTTGGACTAGATACCTCCTGAGGTCCCTTCCAGCCCTGATAGTCTATGAATCACTTGGTACTTTGGGTGCGAGCAAACAGTATGTGTTTTAATACGGGTAAATGTCCACATCTAGGCCTAGAGAATGCAGGCCATACCTACAGGATGGGGGGGCTCTACGCTGGGTAGCAGGGACATTGAAAAAGACTTGGAGGATCATAATGGATTAGAAGCAGAACATGAGCTCCCAGTGGAACACCATGGCTGTAAGGGCGAATGCAATCCTTGGCTGCATAAACGAGGTTATTTTGCCTCTGCATTTGGCACTGGTGAGACCGTTGCTGGAACACTGTGTCCAGGTCGGGCGTCCAACCTTCAAGGAAGATGTGAATAAATTGGAGAGAGTTCAAAGACGCTGCGAGAACGAGTAAAGGATTAGAAAACCTGCCTTACAGTGATAGACTCCAGGAGCTCAATCTACTCAGCTTAACGAAGAGAAGGTGAGGAGGTGACTTGATTGCAGTCTGAGCACCTACAGCGGAGAACAAATATTTGATAACGGGCTCTTTAACCTCACGGAGGAAGGTCTAACATGATCCAAGGGCTGGATGTTGAAGCTAAACAAATTCAGACAGGATCTGATTGTAAGTGTGGGTGATTAACCATTGGAACAATTTCCCAAAGGGTTGTGGGCGATTCTCCATCACTGGCCATTTTTAAATCAAGCTGGGATTTTTTTTTCTAAAAGCTCTGCTCTAGTTCAAACAGGACTTAATGTCGCGAAGTCCCGTGGCCTGTGATGTGCAGGAGGTCAGCTGAGAAGATTACAGTGGTGTGGTCCCTTCTGGTCTTAGAATCTAGGATTCTCTAACGCAGAAGGGCCCTCACTCGGTAGGAGGCAGTGTCTCCTAGTGGTCAGAACACGTCACTAGGATTCTGGTCTCCTGGGTTCTACTCCCAGCTCTGACATCAGGCAAATGATTTTGCCGCTCTGTGCCTCAGTTTCCAAAGCTGTAAAATGGTGCTGATGATGCTGGCATCCTTAGAGGGCTGCAGATGAAAAGAGCGAGGTAGCTTTGTTCCCCCAGATCCACAGAGCCAGTTATCTCACCATGCAAAGCAATCACGTTGGTCAGGCACGACTTGCCCCAGTCCTGGGGCAGGGTCATGGAGCTCATGAAAGAGGCCAACCCTCCCCTAGGGCTTAAAATAAAGGTGAGATTTCTGCAGCGAGCAGCACCCTAGGGCCTGAAGGGAAGACGAGGGACCGAACGAGCAACCCTAGGCAGACGGTACGGGAAGGGCGGGAGCCAGCCCTTGCTGGGGGGAGGCAGCGCCAGCATGCCCAGCATGGGGTCACTGCTCCAGGACAGGTGTGAGAGAGCCGTGGGCCGGCACTCCAGGACAGGTCCGATAGCACCGTGGGCAGTCACTCCAGGACAGGTGTGAGAGAGCTGTGGGCAGGCGCTCCAGGACAGGTGTGATAGAGCCGTGGGCCGGCGCTCCAGGACAGGTGTAATAGAGCCGTGGGCCGGCGCTCCAGGACAGGTGCGGTAGAGCCGTGGGCCGGCGCTCCAGGACAGGTGTAATAGAGCCGTGGGCCGGCGCTCCAGGACAGGTGTGATAGAGCCGTGGGCCGGCGCTCCAGGACAGGTGTAATAGAGCCGTGGGCCGGCGCTCCAGGACAGGTGTGATAGAGCCGTGGGCCGGAGCTCCAGGACAGATGTGATAGAGCCGTGGGCCAGCGCTCCAGGACAGGTAGTCTTGTGGTGTGGCAGGGAGCTCTGGCCAGGACGTGGCTGCAGGATGCTCAGCTCTAGGCTGGGAGGTTTCTGTAGTGGCAGGAGCCCACGGGCACTGGCAGCTGGGAAGAGCCATGTGGGGTTTGCCCACCAGCACTTGGGTCTGTGGCTACTTCCCGTGTTCAAGTGGGAGGGCGGGGGGGGGGTCTGCTTGCGTGAAGAGCCTCCTCTCCCCTCCATCCTCAGATTATGGCGCTGGCTGCAGGGAAGCTCCACCACCTCCTCTAGCTGGACCCCTGGCGCTGCACCCTGGGGAGGGATGGGCAGCCCCACTCCTCCTGGCGGTTCAGAACCAGGCCGGCTGGGTGGTGGGCAGCGGTTAAAGCTGATTGGAACAGGAGGGGGGTGTCTCTGTGCTGTGTGCCAGGAACATGGGGGGCAGGGGGCTATTCTGCATCCAGGTGTCATTCAACTCATGCCCATTTCCAACCCCTGTCCTGTGCAGCCGGAGGGGGCTGGGGCTCGTTTCCGAGGTGGGGGGGCGGTTCATCCCCCCCCCCCAAATGGGCCATGTACAGCTCCCCCGGCGCTTCGCAGGTGCTGGGAACTAAACACACCGTAGCTGATCCCCCGCGGCTGTCCCGTGCCAGCTGACGTGGGCTTGCGGGGGCTTGGGCTAACGGGGGGGGCCGTTCCCACTGGGGCTGCCGTCGGCCCCGCCCAGCTCACAGGGCCCTAGCGCCCAGGGACCAGCCCAAGCCTGGATATCTACACAGCCCCTTAGCCTGAGCCCGGCGAGCCCAAGGCTCCTGGCACGGGCCAGGAGCAGGTGTTGAATTGCCGTGTAGACGTGCCCTAAGTGGCTCGTTCACTCCACAGTGGGGCCGTCTGGAGCCAACCGGGTTTTGTTCCTGGCTGGTCCTTTTCCTCCTGGCCCAGCAGCGTGATCTCCTGGCTTCTCTCTCAACCGCTGGCTACCAGGCCTCGGGTGGAAGCTCCTGCTTCTGCACGTAGCAGACACAGCTCGTATTCAGCAGCCTGGCCAGCGTAGGGCAGAAAAGCCCAGGAGCCTGCAAACGTGGCAGGCCCGGCCTGGCTCTGTACCGACAGCGCCGCCCAGCAGCCGGGGTGGCTGAATGAGTGTCCCTCCATCATGGAGCAGTTGTGCCCTATGGGGTGCTATAGGCACGTGAACCCCATTGGAAACCTGGCCCTTTGAGTGGTGAATTCGTTCCCCGGGCTCTGAGGGGGCTGCCTGACCTGCACCCGGACAGAGCACACAGGCAGCTTAGCTCTGCCCCCGCCGACGAAAGCTGGAGACCCAAACCCATTGGCCTCGCTAAGGCCTGCAGCTCGCGGCCCGTGCTGGCGCTGGCTCGAGGACTTAGGATAGGCAGTGAGACGCCCATCCTGGGCCGGGAACCACAGAGCAGCTGAACGCTATTTTGTGTAGTAGTAACGCAAGAAGCCTACAGGCCTGCTCCCCTGTAAGAGATTTAGCGTAAATAGTTACCAGAAGGCTTCGTAGGCCTACGAGCCGTGGCATAATTAAGTTACCCAGGACTGACCCTGAGTTTCTGGGGAACTGGGCACATTGGGTTGTGGGAATTTTGTACGAAATGGTACCAGGTAACTGCAGGAATATGAACGGATACCAGCTTTGGGCATTTTAGGCCAGGCCCATCTGCCAAAGTACAACCACACCCTTGCTTTGGCAAGGAATTGCCATCTGGGATAAGAAGTTGAGATTGTTACTATCAGCCCCCCACACTATCATTGGGGTAAGGCAGTCAGTTATGGACATTGAGGCGGGGCATTTATCTGAACATTCACACCAACTAGCAGGACCTAGAACAGGTCCAATCACCATGTAAGCCTCGGGATCCTGAGCCTCAGACACGCTCGAGGCAGGGCAGGTCCCTGGTGGCTCACCCCATCTCTTACCGCTCGGTCTCCATGGGAAGCTGTGAGTGTGGGTGCGCCATGGGGCGGGCACCACCTTCATGGCAGCTGACAGCTCCATCCTCCTGTGCTTTGGAACAGTTGTGTTTGTGTTAATCCTGCTAGGACGCGTTTAAAGCTTTGCTTCGCCCTCAATGTGAGTAGCGTCCTCGTGCCCGGCCCGGTTCCCGCCCAAACGCTGAACTTCATGCTGTCGTGCCCGGTTCTGGGCCTAGACCCGTTCACACCTCCCCGGCTGAGTCGGTGACGAACTGGAAATCCCCGAGCCGATGGACTCAATAACCATGCAACGAAGCTGGCAGCCGTGTCTAGCCCATGAATGGATCCTCCTTGAAGAGCTGCTGTGGCTGGCAATGCTCCGCCGGTGGGGCTGCTGTCCGTGGCCGCAGGGCCGTGGCCAGCCCCCAGGCCCATCATGGGTAAGATGCTCATTGGTAGCAGCTGCCTTCAGTGCGAGGCTGCAGCGGTCGCAGGGGGATTATGGCAGCCGCTGCCCTGGCTTCCTTGGCTTGTGCGCTGTCCGTGGTGCTACCTGCTGAGCCGATGAGCTTTGTTTAGCCCCCAAGCAGCGGAAGGAACTGCTCCCCCGCTTGCTGTGCAGAAACGCGCCCCGTGGCCATTGCTGGCCGGCGAGGGTAAAAAATGGGGAGACACCAGAGAATCCACCCCCACCCCCATTCCAGCAGCCACACGGCTCCCACCTGCAGCCCAGAGGAGCAGGTTACCCGGACGCCGCTGGGTCCCAGGTGGGGAATTTCAGTTTCTGGTCACGGCTTGTGCTGTGGTTAGGACCCTGGGTGACTCCTGCCCAGCTGGAGAAGATGTAGGCGGGGGCTGGCTGAGAGCACCAGGCGGGCTGAACGCGGCTCTCCTGGAAACCAGCAGGAGCCTCCCCCTTGGTGTCAATGGGAGCAGCGCGCGCCCAGCGCTGAACATCCTGCTCCCAGCTTGCAACCCACTTAGCAACCCTGCTGCTTACGTCTCAGGCCAGGGCATCTCCCAGGGCCTTGCATCCCCCAGCCTGTAATGGAGCCACCTCTGGGGTGGGGTGGGGGGCAGCAGCGCACTGCTTGGGCAGAGGAAAGGAAAGAACCTCAACTGACCCCCCCCACCCCGGGT
This sequence comes from Mauremys mutica, assembly GCF_020497125.1. Taxonomy (NCBI): domain Eukaryota; kingdom Metazoa; phylum Chordata; order Testudines; family Geoemydidae; genus Mauremys; species Mauremys mutica. The sequence goes on from NC_059096.1 coordinate 11,504,222, forward strand.
AGGGTAAGGGGATGGCGGGGGGGGGGGGTGTTCAGGTCCGGCACTCTGTACACAAAGGGGCCTGGGCAGGTGCCCGGCAAGAGGCAGCTCCCCAGCCAGTCTGGGACTGAACTACTCTGGGCAAAGAGGCTGCAAGAATTCGCAAAGGGCAACACACATGCACCAACCATCCAAATACAGAGATGGCCCTTCAATGATAAGCAGATCTCAAAGTGCTTTACAAAGGAGGCCAGTCACATTACCCCCATTTTACAGGTGGGGAAACTGAGGCACAAAGCAGTGACTCGCCCGAGGTCACCCAACCAGCCACTGGCTGAGCCAGGAGTAGAATCCAGGTCCCAGTCCAATGCTCTATCCACTAGGCCATGCTCTCCTAGGGTCTCTTTTAACCCCACCCAGCACTGGTCAGCTGCATCAGCACAGAGTCCACAAAAACAGCAGAGGCATCAAATAAGGGGACCAATGAGCCAGTGCCCCTCGGATGGGCAGTGATGAGGGCTGGGTGGGCATTTGTCCCCCTCCGAATCTCAGCAGCTGCCCTGGCCCTGTCTCGGCTGACACCCTGCATTGCCCACTTAAGGAGGAAACTGCTGTTTTCTTACGTAGAGGTGGGGCCCGAGCCAACCTGCTGCGGGCACACTCCTGTGTGAGCAGCGCTACATCCCCCGAGGCGTCCAGCTGGCCCAGGACTGAGGAGCGGGGGAGCTGGGCAGGGCACTGGGTCACCCTGCTGCTCCCCAGTCACTCTGACCCAGTCACAACCTATGACGAGTGTGGGTGCGCTGGGATCTCGCCGGATCAACCGGCAGAACTCAGCCTGTGGGCTGCGGGCAGCCGTGCGGGGGGCTAATTTGCTGGCTGGGCAGGTGTCCAGCCGGTTCCCGCCGGCCCTGCAGTCAGGCTGTGAGTGTAAAGGAAGAGGGGCTGGACGGCTCAATGGCATGGGCTGAACCCAGTTTATAAATGCCAGGGCCTCCCGCGGGTGCCAGAGCAGCAGCCGCACCCAGGCTCTCAGTGCCCAGGCTTGGAAATTAAAGCCAGACACATTCTCTGCAAAGTCAGAGCAGCCTCCAGCTGCTTGTGCCGTCACTCCCAGGGTCCCTGCTGTGCCAGGCAGCCGCCTGACCACGTCTTTCCTTGCTGGAAGCCCTGAAGTGAGCCTCCGCTCTGCCTCCCACGAGGGTACCTGGGCTGCGATCGGTTCTGTGCCGGCCTGGAACCAAACCAGCTGTTGGCTTTCGTCGGCACCATGTTGACGGCAAAGCCTTGAGAGCAGCTGCTCGCTGCCGCCCCGTCTCTGGGGCAGCAATCGCAGCAACGTTCCTCTGTCAATCTACGGAGGGAGCTTCAGCAGCGCAGACTTGACAGCAAACAAGCTCACCCGTGTCCTGTCTCAGAGCAGCCTCCTGAAACACAGGACTGCCCCCAAGCCCAGCTTGCCGCCTTCCTAGCAGAGCCATAGCCTCGATTTGTTTTACTCGTGGTAGAAGTTGTGATTAGCTCGACCGGGTGCTCCTGTCCTGCACAGACAGACTTTCTATCGCTCCAGGGCCTTGTCCGTGTGGTGCAACTGGCACAAGGCTGCTGCACGTCAAACCAGAGCCCAGTCGCCTCGGAATCCTCGCTGAACCAGGAGACAAATCCCGAGTGTGCTGCATGCTCCAGCTCTTTGCGATGAAGTGAAGATTTGCAGTGGCTCAGCAAACCCACACGCCAGCACCCCTCAAAACTCAGCTCGGCCTGGTGCCATGTCCTGAATTATGATTCCTATTGTTATTCACTGCAGACTAGAGTTCTCCCTTCACCACACCCCGCACATCCGCCACCAAAGGCCCATTTCAAGCCACTGCCCTCGCAGAGAGCTTTGTCACAAGGTCTGGAAATGTCCCCTCACCCACGCTGCCATTTCACTTTGGAGCTCCCTTGCTCCCGTCAAACTCCAGGGTCCCCCAGATTGACTCATTTCAGCAGCACACAAACCAGAGAAGCAGCTTCTTCCACATGCAGCCCTCCCAGCACCTCCAGGTGTGCTGGGTCCAAGCTGGACCAGGCCATAGAAGCAGGTGGAGAGCTCTGTTGTAACAATTTCGCTGCCGATGAGGCAGCCCCGGAGCTGAAGGACTCCACAAGCCCAGCCTGTCTGACTGGTGCTCACCTTGATTACAAGCTGAGTGCGAAATTTCCTTTCTAGTCTTTTGCACGAGCATGTTGGACTGGGCTGTGTCCATTGTTTGCTGCTATGTGGCCTTCTCCCTCCCATCGGGTTGTTCCTCCAAGAATTCCCCTCTGGTTTGAGATGCTGGAGATAATGTGCTATACCACAGAACTGCACTGAAGCAGGAAACTGCTCAGCAAACTTGCGTGCTTGCTTCTGGCTAGGGAGGGTGTCTGGCGAATCAGACATAAGGCTGGGATTCAGGAGACATGAGTTCTATTCCAGCTCCACTGTGTTCTCTTGAACACCACTTCCGGGCTCTGGGCCTCAGTTTTCCCACCTGTGAAATGGGGACAATGATACTGACCCTCCTTTTTCGGGCCCTTTGGGCTTTCTGATTGATGAGTCACGTGTTCTTGTCTCTGAGCTCGGGGGATAAAAGCACTGTAGACATGCAAAGAAATGCAACAGCGCAAGAATAGGAGCATTTAAAGGAGATTCCAAACAATCCTTTCCTAGGTTGATACTCCATGCTCTGGGCTCTAGTTCTCCTAAAACTTTTTCTCCATGGACATCAATAAATCCCAACAAAAGCTCTATTTGAAGGGCTCAGAACACATCAAAGGGTTAGGGTGAGGGTGTGGCATGGCCAGAGAAAGCTGACAAACCTGACATTTTCCCGGCTGACAGGCAAGTAACTACTTAGGAAGACACGCACATATGGCGGCAGGCTCCAGAAAACGTACAAAGAGAAGAAAACTGCAGCAATTGCTGTGGGATTTGTATGTTTCACTAGAGCAAATCACGGCTCCCAGGTCAGCCGATCTCTGTAAGGCGTTGCTGAAGTTGAAGCGCCCCTTGGAAGCCTTTGCCAAAGCCTTAACTATACTAATTGAAAATCCCCAGGTGACTGTGAAATTCACAGGTCAATATTTCTCGTACGGCATCAGGAGTGAGACCACTGTGGAAAAAGTAGGCAAACGTTAGGTAAATTCAGAGGGGATGTGTCAGGGTCACTGCAAGGTCCCGGGCAGAGGGTGGCTGTGAATCTAAAGGAGCTGTCATGAGACAAATGGGAACATTTTCAAAAGTGCCCAAGTACTTTAAAGTCTAAATAACATTGACCTTCAATGAACCGTAGGCTACTCAGGCCAACATTTACAAAGGTATTTAAGTCCATGGGCGTCTTGTCAAGGCACGTAACGTGCGAGCTAAGGGGAAAAGGAAGTTACAAACAATCTCCCCTTACGCTCACTTCTGACGTTGACCCAGTGCTTGGAGATTTAACACTCTCCAAACCCACAGTCTGGGTTTTAGATTGGCGTGGCTGACAATGCAAACTCACTGTCACTTAATCCACCTGGGGCTGCAGTCCCCTCGGATGGTGGAAACACGCTCCTGCATCGACTAGAAATGTGCATTCTGGGCTAGACAGCAGTGACGCATGGATCAGGGCAATATGGATTCTGGGTCTCTCCAATCAATGGGCCTGCAGTCGTGGATTCTGTGACTTTCTGCGACCTCCGTGACTTCTGCAGGGGCCAGTGTGGCTGACCCCAAGGCCACCCAAGCCCAAGCCACCACTCAGGTGGCTCCCGGGCAGCCACACCAGCTGCTGCTCTGGCGGGCCCGGCAGTGGTCCTCAGGTGGCCGTCAGGAGCAACCACGATCCGCAGCACCTGGCAGCTGGTGCCACTGACCCTGCCCCCCCAGCAGCACCTCCGATGCTCCCCCCCCCAGATTTAATCATGGGTATTTTTAGTAGACATCATGGACAGGTCACGGGCTGTGAATTTTTGTTAACTGCCTGTGACCTGCCCATGACTTTTACTAAAAATTCATGTGACTAAAACATTGCCTTAGTCATTCCCCCTGGGGTTCCAAACAGCCCTGAGCTGTTAATGTTTGTTCATCCCCAGCCTGGCCTGGATTTGGAACCAATGACCCACTTCCTCTGCCAACCGTCTGAGCCAGCTTGTTCCCCGCCCCCCACCTCTGGCTATTCTAACACTGGAGCCATGGAAGGGAGTTTGGCCACTCCTGGCACCAGGTTATCTGCTGCAGCCTTTCCCTCATGTTCTCCCAGACTGAACCAAACAGCCGTCAGGGACCAGCTCAGACTGGACTTGTCAGATAAGCTTCCCCTCTACTCGCCGTTCTCATCAGTGCTTGAGAAGAGGTCTCGGTGCCAAACTCAGTGACCAGGGACTGAACTGGCTGCTGATTTTGGAGGCCTGGGCTTCTGGGTGTCCAAACCTGGGCCTGATTAAATATATATATATAGAGAGAGAGAGATACCTATCTCATAGAGCTGGAAGGGACCCTGAAGAGTCATGGAATCCAGCCCCCTGCCTTCACTAGCAGGACCAAGGACTGATTTTGCCCCAGATCCCTGGGTGGCCCCCTTCATGGATTGAACTCACAACCCTGGGCTTAGCAAGTTGATGCTCAAACCACTGAGCTGTCCCTCCCCCTGGTTTTTATGGGGGCTGGGCACCCATCAGGCCCGTTGCCATCAGTGGGTGTCCATCACCCCAAGGTGCCTCGCGCTGGATGCCTGGGAGCCAAGTACCCCCCAGCGTGGAGGCCACTTTGGGGATATGAAGCATCACATCAGTATTCGATGTGAGCTTAAAGCCAGCATTCCATCTCCTGCAGCCTTCACTCTCCGCAGCGGCACCTCAGCCTCAGGAAACTGCAGGAGACGCTCGTGCCAGAGGGCCACCCTCGGCACTAACAGTTGTCTGATTTCTTTATGCTGTTGCCTGACACGTGGAGAGAGCCACCCAGGCACAGGAGGTCATTAGCGCTCTGCGGAATCCAGCCACAAGAATATACAGGAAACTGAGGACATGCAGGAGCCATCAGCTGCCCGTGTGCTGGTGTCCGGCTCGAAGGATATTTCACATCTCCAATCTGATTTCCAGTTGGCATTTCAAAGCGCAGCAGTGCCCAGCCTGCTGTTGCTGATTGGTGCCACCTCCGTCTGAAATGGATTTGTTCCAGTATCCCAGAAGTTCCCAGGCATTAAGCTGGCTCTTTCTCCATTGCTGTGTCAGTCGGCTGCGGTTCCTGTTCTGTCTGCCTCGACACGTCTCTCCGTGAAACGCCAAATGCGCCACTGATCTTCTTTCGGGCGCCGAATTCAGAAAGGCTGCACGGGAACGTCTGACAGAATAATTGCCTCTCGCTCTCATACTATTTGCACTGTCAAACTGTTTGATCATTGCCACAGTGTGGAGAAATGGCAATAAAGGACGTGATTTTTGAGGACGAAACTGAGCAAGTACGACACTTCAGGAAGCACTGATCTCTCGGTCCCTCACCCTGTGGTCCTTACATGAAAGTGCCGGTGGATCCAGCCCTAGTCATGTACATTGGCTGCCTTCCTTTAACTCAGTGGTCCCCAACCTTTTTGTGGCCAGTAGCACATTCATGTTTTCAGAAGAGCGTGGCGGAGCGCCAACAATTTTTCAAGGCTTATTTTGTATTTGTACATTAAATAATACGAAAAACATCATATTTAATATTCTTCCCACTCTGGGTTGAAATAATACGTACGTTGGCTCTTATTTGAACCACTCATTTTGGAGCAAAATGTTAAAAAAGTAATAAATTGCAAAGCACGAGAAACCAGCAGTATCAGTGCAGGAAGAATACTAACATACAGGCACCAGTGGAGCAAGCAGGTGCCTGCGTCAGCACATGCGATGGGGCAGCATTCGGTCCATTCTGCAGAGGCGGAGCGGTTTTTTGTTTTGTTTTGTTTTTTGGCGGCAGTTCTGGGCAGTGCAGCGAGAAGCCTGAGAGAAACTGTGCAGCCTGCAACCCTGGAGTACTCTGTCCCCAGCAGGCACGGGGGCCTGGCATCTCTCCCCTGCTGGGCACTAGGCGGGCCCCGCGCCCGCCGGGGACAGAGAACACCGGCGCCTGCAGCCCTGGAGTTCTCTGTGCCCGGCAGGCGCGGGGCCGCGGCTTCTTTCCCCTGCTGAGCACTAGGAGGGCGCATATAAGTGCCCCGGCGGGCACCATGGCGCCCGTGGGCACCGCGTTGGGGACCACTGCTTTAACTGAAGGAATTGGGAAACTCTCTAAAATCAGCAGAAGAACAGAAAGCAAAACTGGACTGTATACTCCCTGTGAATTTCAATTTCTTTGCTTCTCTTTTCACCCCTGTTTAAATGTGCCCTGGCAGACTCACAACGGGTCACATGTATCCAGGGAACTAGAGCTGGTTGCAAATTTCACATCAAGACTTGTTTTGGCAAAAATATGGGGATTTGATTCAAGGGAAATGCTCCCAGGAAGCGTATGCTTGTCTCAAAACGTGTCCTCTTTTCTCTGGCAAACTGAAAGCCTGGAGACTGAAAATTTTCAGATGAAAAACAAACATTGTTTGGTTTCCAGCCAAATATTTTCGGGGTCCGATTGCTGAAAAATGGTGGGGGCGGGGATCAGATTTTTTGTTCTCAACTCAAAGCTGGAATTTTCCACCAATAAAAATGATTGATTAGATTTTTTTTTCAGAATTTGCTTGTTGGCTTGTTTTCGAAATGACCCCCTTGGTGAAATGCCAGGAATTCAGGACATGTTTCAGTGTCACCGAATCTGCTTCTCTTCTCTTTTTTTTTTTTTTTTTTTTTGGCTGAAAAAAGGTTTTAGATGAAAAATTTCACTCAGCTCTATTCACAAATCTCATGCAAATAAGTCCAGCTTGAGAAGGGTCATCTGATCCCTAAAAGGTTCATTGCAAACTGCTCACCCACTGCTAATCATTCAATGAAAGGAATTAGCAGCAGCTACAACTCTGCTGTCACTTGGCCAGGGATAGCTATTACTGCTTCATTTTAGCTGACAGCAAACCTGCCTAGAAACCAGCAACCCTCATGCATCTGAAATGCTCCAAGATCTGAACCGCAGAAGTTTTACTGTAGGCTGGGGATTAAAAATGTCCTTTCTCTCCTGGAGAGGTAACGACTCCTGAAAGAGTTCCTCGTGCTGGCTGCCCTTGTCCTGCATGAACTCTTGCTGCAGATGTCTTCTGGATTTGGAAACAAACTCAGATCACTATGGGGAGCTGCAGCTCAGCCCTGTCTCAGAGAGGGGCTCCGTCGTGGCAGCATATCAGGGTGCAAGGCCCAAGTCACTAGTCGCAGGACACAGAATCATGAAGCTAGAGACAATGTCAAGAGGAGATGGAAACCACCAGGCAGATGCCTCACACCCTTCCTATAGCATGGTTGTCCCTCATGTATGCTGCACCAATTCCATGCATGGAGCTCCTGTAGCCATGAGCAGAGGTTCTGAATGACCGGCGTGCAAGAGACTCACTAGACGGCTCAGAGAGAATAATTCTGCCAAGTGACTGAGGACCTGCTGAGGCTCCTCGGAGTCTTGCGTGTCCTTGTCTGGCAATGAGCTTGTAACACGCGTCCTTGTCTGCATCTGTGAACAATCCTTATCATGGAATCATAGAATATCAGGGTTGGAAGGGACCTCAGGAGGTCATCTAGTCCCACCCCCTGCTCAAAGCAGGACCAATCCCCAACTAAATCAACTTAGCATGGGAGATTGTTAAGAGCAGGTTGGACAAACATCTGTCAGGGATGGTCTAGGCATATTTGGGCCCGCCTCAGTGCAGGGGGCTGGACTAGATGACCTCTTGAGGTCTCTTCTAACCCTATGAGTCTATGGTTACGAAGCATGGTGCCCCCTTGGAAAGTGACACAGATACACAGGGCATAAAGGGTACAAAAGGACATATGGCACCATAATTTTGTCTAGTTTTATATCAGTTACCTCACATCTGACTGTCCTGCATTCCAGCTATGTGGGACATTATTCTGCCTTAATTCTGCTGGGAATTAAGCAAACTGAGAAGGTTTCGCATTGAAGTGCAAGGTGGATGCAGCTGGGGGACGTAGTTTGCTTGGGGGCATCAGAGGGAGGCGGAGAGAGTCCCAGAGCTCTGGAGCGAACTGGCGACAGCAGGGCTGTGGGCACTAGGAAGGTGCAAAAGAAAGTGCAAGTTTTTCCCATTAACGTCTTATTTCCCTGCTTTTCAGGGTTTGGGCAGAAGGAGTGTGTCTGGCAACAGCCTTCCCTCTCACTGATGCAGTGGTTGGGTTTTATACTATACTCAATATACTTAGCAACCTGCCTTCAAAATGATTGTGTGTCGATATGTGACGCGAATCTAACCGTCTTCTCTGCTCCATCCCCACCAAATGCTCTGCTCAGCATAACGAAGGGCTAGTCTGCATTAAAAGTGCTACAGTTGCATTGGTGCAGCTGTGTCACTGGTGAAGACGCTGTCTGCGATGGGCGAGACCTCCTGCCAGCATCATAAAACCACCTCCCCGAGAAGAAGTAGTTATGGCGGTGGGAGAAGGTCTCCTCCCGACAGCGCTGTCCACCGTGGCACTTAGGTGGGTGTAACCGACGCTGCTCAGAGGGGTGGCTTTTTCTCACATGTTACACCAGGGGTAGGCAACCTATGGCACGCGTGCCAAAGGCGGCACACAAGCTGATTTTCAGTGGCACTCACACTGCCCAGGTCCTGGCCACCGGTGCTGGGGGCGCTGCATTTTAATTTAATTTAAAATTAAACTTCTTCAATATTTTAAATACCTTATTTACTTTCCATACAACAATAGTTTAGTTATATGTTATAGATTTATAGAAAGAGTCGTTCTAAAAACATTAAAATGTATCACTGGCACGTGAAACCCTATATCAGAGTGAATAAATGAAGACTCGGCACAGCACTTCTGAAAGGTTGATGACCCCTGTGTTACACTGACATAACCTGCAGTGTAGACAAGCCCTGAGGGTTCTGCTGAGGTTTTTTAAGCAACAGCATTGGCGCCTCCGTCCTAGCAGCCATGGCTTGGGGCTTTCGTTACCACGGACTGGGCCCGGTGACTGGTCAGAAACAATGCTGCCTTCGGCTGCCTGCTTCTTTCTGACTGGCCTTTGAGCAGGACCTTGGCTCCAGGGCTAGATTGAGGCCTGAGAGGGTAACGCAGGCAGGCTGGAGGACTAGGGCTCAAGGCAGGATCTGATCCAAGGGCACTCTTGCTATTAATTGCCTGCAGCGTCCTGACTCAGCAAGCGGGGCCAGGGTGGGGAAGGCTGCCCTAGGCTCCACTGACACAGCTTGCAGGAGGGATGCAAGGACGGGTATAGAGCTGTCACTTGCTGTTGGCTTTGGCAAAAGGCGCCTTTGAAAAGTCAGCCTGACAGCAGTGGTGCAGGCGTGGGGTAGGCATGGAGCCTCCCCTGGAAATCACTGCAGCTTTATCCTGTTAATCTTTGCCACGTGCAAAGAGCAGAGACTCATCTCCTCGGCTGGCTGCTCCCCTGGCAGTAACGCAGCCGAGTGAGACTTCAACAAGGCTCCAGCAGCTCAGAGCTCCCTGGGTAGCCCTGAAATGCAGCATCCTCATTCCAGGGAAAGGCTGGTTAGCCAGTGAGGTATTGAGCCATTGAAATAGCGCACTAGTGTGCAGACTAAGCGGGATATTCCAAGCCAGCAGGGCAGGATGGGGCAGGGACGGTGCAGTTGTGAACTGCTGAGTCAGCAGCTTATATGGGATTGGGTATTGTCAGTCTGGCCCAAGGTGCCAGAAATCTGTGGAAACTTAAAGCTGGCCAGTGTGCAATGCCCTACATCAAGGAGGAGGAGGAGGCCCCATAACAAAATCTAAAACTGGCTCTTTATTAAGTGAATTACATTACAGAGAAGCTGTAACAGCAGCTGGCATTCCAGACATGTGCACACAGACTGACTTTCGGGTGCCTCCTCCAAACTCTTCCCTCCTACAACCCGTGTTCCTCCCTCCAAGTCCCATGCAGGTGGCTATATCACAGGAGCAATCGCTATGCTCCATTCAGGGGGGTGTGAGCAGCTAAGAAGCCATTTAAGCTGTTACAGAGTGGGATGAGGTAGAGTCCCCATCTCCAGCTTTCAGGAACAAGCAAATCTCCAGGTTTTTCAGGACCAGGAGCATAGGGTCCCAAGCAGAAGGTCCATCACCCACGAATGCTTCTGTAAGGGGGCTCTGAAAACAGGCCTCCTCCACTTGGCTCACTGCCTCACTTCTCCAGCTGGGGGGTGGAGAATGAATCAGGGAGCGAGACTTCTTTCAGCCCTGCTCCCTCTACTCAGATGCTGGGAAACGGCGATGCTTATGCTAGGGAAATCATCCTGGCTCAGCGTGAATAGCTCTCTCTCCATGGCCAATCAGCTCTTTGCTTCGGAACTTTCTCCTCTATTCAGAAATGCACCTTCCCGTCCCACAACCAACCCCAGAAGGACCCACAAATTTGGAGGAACAATATAAAGAATGGATGTGGTCAGCAAATGGGGGGTTGTTTTCCACAGAAAAAGGTTGTCCCGCTCTCTGTCTGGCCCAATCTCTAGCCAGTGCCACCATGAGTGACAATGAATAGTCATTGAACCAGAAAAGAAGAACAAGAGTGACTCTGTAGTCCAGGGGTTTGGGTGCTTCCCTAGGCTGTGGAAAACCCAAGCTCAAGGCCTTCTTCCCTTGGCTAGTTAGTTTTCTAAAAAAAAATAGAGCGGCTTGCAAGACATGCTTCAGAATAGCCCAAGTTCAAATCCCTTCTCGGCACCAGGGATTCCAGGCAAGCGGGAACCGTTGTGATCATCTAGCCTGACTTCTAATAACACATGCTGTGGGACTTCTCCAAAATCATTCCCAGAGCAGAGCTTCTAGGAAAACATCGATCTCAATTTAAAACATGTCAGTGAATCCTCCTCGATCCTGGGTAAGCAATGGGCTTAAATTGCAGCAAGGGCAGTTTAGTTTGGACATTAGGAAAAACTTCCTGTCAGGGTGGTTAAGCACTGGAATAAATTGCCTAGGAAGGTTGTGGGTTCTTCATTATTGGAGATTTTTAAGAACAGGTTAGACAAACACCTGTCAGGGATGGTCTAGATAATCCTTGGTCCTGCTATGAATGCAGGGGACTGGACTAAAGACCTCTTGAGGTCCTGTCCAGTTCTGTGATTCTCTGAATTTGTTCCAAGGGTTAATTGCTCTCACCGTTGAAAATTTACACTTGAGGCAAAGTAGGGGAATTGAACTGTTGTCTAGTACAGTGAGTGCTCTAACCACTAGCTCACACCCTTGTTGGCTGTTTTGTGAATCTGGCCCTTTAAAAATGCTCCAAACAAAGCACTTTGGGTCAAGCACCGTTTCGATGGACCCAAAATGGATTTTTTTCCATTTGCCAAAATAGTCCACAATTTTTTTATTCAGTTCGACCCAAGTCAATTTTTTCCCCGGGAAATGCCAGCAAATGGAAAAATCAGTTCTTCCCCCAGCTCAAATCGTGGCGGGGCCTGATGCCTTTCATGGTATGAGGCCAATCGAATCCCCCCTTCTCTCTCAGGGTGGCTGTAACGGAGGCCAGAAGGGACCACTGCAATTATTTAATCTGACCTCTTGCATAGCACACAACAGAGAACCCCCCTTGGATCACACCCGTAACTCCTGATGGAGCCAGAGCATAGCTTTCCCACGGACACATCCAGGCTTGATTTAAAGACTCCCGGGGATGGAGTCCACCACATCCCTAGGGAGTTGTGCCAGTGGTTGATTACTCACACTGTTAAAAGGCCCCGTTTCATATCTACTCTGGGTAATTGTCATTCATGACAAAATGTCGGGCCGGTCTCTGTAATGGAGTCGCTCAGCCGGTCTCAGCTCTTTCGGTGTCTGATGTGTTCGACTTTCAGGCTCCAAAGGATCAGCGGAGACCCTGCCATATTTCAATCCCTTCTCACTCTGAACGCAGCATGAGTCTAAGACTGGGGGAGAACAAATTACCATTGGGCACAAACCGTTTTTCCGTCAGGGATCTAACCTGCCAGTTGATTAGGAGCGACGTACATTGTGTCGACGCTCTGCTGGCTTACCTAGTAACTGCAAAGCCAGATTCATGCTACAAGAAAGGGGAACATTATGCCTCCTGCCGGGGTTGCTTAGGACATGTCTGGCCTCTCTCTGTGCAAACATAACCAGTAATAGACAGCCAGCCCTGGCCACTGTCCTAAGTGCAACCTCACTGCCTGGGAAGAAAGGTCTGACAGCCAAGAGAGTGGACTGGGATTTCAGAGATCTATGATCAGTTCCCAGCTCTGCTACTGCCTTCCTCGGTGTTTTACCCAAGTTCCTTGATCTGTTCCGCTTCTGTAAAGCAGTGCCAATACTCGTCTGCCTGTTCTGGGGAGAAAATACGAGCGAGTTAGCGCCAGTATGGAGAAGCAGTGAGGGGCGCCCGGCGGGACCATGGGCAAGGGAGAGAAGCCAGTTAACCCAAGGGGACAGATTCTGCCCCTAGACACTGCTCAGGTGGCAAATACAGACTGTAAATGTGTCATGGCAGGTCTGGGCAGAATCCCTGACGCTGGCCCTCCCCTGGGCAGGGCGGAATATGTCCGGGGGGCCTGTCCCACTCAGTGCTGTGGGGACCCGGGGCTCTGCCCCAGCCCAGCACAGGTTGGGGCAGGAGTGCAGGGCTCAGATGTCCAGTGGACATACGCCCCCAGAGCAGGCCTAGGTCTGCCCATGGATCCACCCAAGTATCAGAGGGGTAGCCGTGTTAGTCTGTATCCACAAGAACAACGAGGAGTTCGGTGGCAGGCAAAGTCATCCCGGAGTGGCATGGGAAAGTGTCCTAATGCAGCTGAAGAAACAAGGCTGCCCTGCCTAGAAATCTTGGGGAGTGCCATAGGCGGAGGCTGACGTCTATGTTTGGGGTGGGGGCAGCTCCAGTCAGGCCAATGGAACTGCAAGTGTAGGGTTGGCAAATTCCACGCCTGCCCAAGGCTTGCAGTTTGGGGGAGCAAAGTACGCCCATGGGGGGAGGAGGGCAGAGGATGTCCACGTAAGTTTCACTGAGATCTCTCAAGAGGATAAAAGAGACATCCCTTTTTCTTTTATTTTGCTTGGTGACTTTACTTTGTTCTGTCGGTTACTACTTGGAACCACTTAAATCCTACTTTCCGTATTTAATAAAATCCAGGGTCCATGTTCTGCTGTTCTCCTTTCTTCCTTTGGTCAGGATCCTGAACTCGACCATCTCATGGTCTCTGCTGCCCAGGTTGCCACCCACTTCTACTTCCCCTACCAATTCTTCCCTGTTTGTGAGCAGCAGGTCAAGAGGAGCATGACCCCTAGACAGTTCCTCCAGCACTTGCACCAGGAAGTTGTCCCCAACACTCTCCAAAAACTTCCTGGATTGTCTGTGCACTGCTGTGTTGCTCTCCCAGCAGATATCGGGGTGATTAGAGTCCCCCATGAGAACCAGGGCCTGCGATCTAGTAACTTCTGCTAGTTGTCCAAAGAAATACTCGTCTACCTCATCCTCCTGGTCTGGAGGTCTATAGCAGACTCCCACCACGACATCACCCTTGTTGCTCTCGCCTCTAATCTTAACCCAAGGAGACAGCGGACCCGAGCCAGCTGTGGGTATTTAATTGCCATGTAGACATACTCTCAGCACTCCCCTTAGCGCTGTCAAACGTTTCACAAAATACCCAGGATGTGCAGTGTAGCCAAGTTAACTCTGCTCTGGGATCTTTCACTCTGTTTTTCCTGGACTTTTCGTTATCGCAATATGGCAACCTGAGCCTTACAGCGGCACTGGGGCTTTTAAAAATTTCATTCCATTGTTTGCCTTTGTACAATGCCCCTAGAAGAGTCCTGGTTCCCAGAGGGTTTGATATTCACCGGGAGTGGAGAGGAATGGAGTGAGTGACGTGCACTGTTGTTATAGTCGTCGTTACATTCCTCCAAGGGTGAGTCAACAGGCCAAGAGCGTGCTGGTTTCCCGCGAGGTGGCTGTATTATTAAACAGGTGTGTATAGACCAGACCAGCCTCTCCTTGGGGCTGTAACTTTCCATTCTTGGCCGGGCCCCAACGTCGATATTTTGTAAAGCTGCTTTTCAGCAAGCGTGAACCAAAATGCATTTGTGCCATGGGAAGAATTCTAGCGTTGCTCGTCTCAGGCCCAGCTAGAGCAAAGAGGGATGAAGGATTTGGGTGATGGGTTTCGTAACCATCTCGTTTCGGTCTGAAGGATTTCCATTGTAGGGAAAGGCACCTTTATCCTAGTGCAATGGGGCCCATATTGAGGGTTGTACCGATAGAACCGTTTGGATTAAAAAGAAAGTCCCATCCCTAAGGGAAGTAGTTAAACTGATTCAAACCCTGGGAGTAGAGCAAGTCTTAGGGGCATTTGAAGAACAGGCTGGTTAAATAGGAACGATTTTGAACCCTAAATATAGCAAGTGACGTATGACACGATAACATGTATTTGGCTGCAGCAAGAGAGATAATTGTGCTTCCCTGTGACTGCCTGGATGGTGGGTAGAATAGGCCGGGGAGGCTAAGCCTCCCCTAACCTAGGTCATGGCCCTCGCTTCCCTCTCCCCCGAAGCCGGTGTGGGCTCACCTCAGTTGGCAGGGCTCGGGCCGGCGCTCCGGGCCAGCCTAGGAGTCGGAGCAGCTGGCTCCCCAGGGGTCGGGGTGGCTGGACCCGTGCTTGGGTCAACCGGTGGCCTGGGACAGTTTGGCCAGGGCTCCTCCAGCTGTGGAGGGACGGTGGGGGGCTCCGGCGGGCAAGTGGGGGTGAAAGGGGCGGGGCAGGGACTCGGGATGAAGAGGCGGGGCTGGGGGCTAGCCTCCCTAAAGGGGGTGTTCATACGCTGCCTGTGTGTGGATGCTTTGCTATATAGCAAGAATGACGCGCACAGGAGCCCTCCCAAGGGTGATGCCCAGCTGAAAAGAACCAGCGGCCCGAGGGTGCTGGGCCACGGCTGCAATGACCAGCCATGGCAGGACTGCAAAGGAGCCGGCAGACCCTGGTTTTACATCTCATCCACAGGGCAGCTCCTCCATCGGCACGGCCCCCCCACGCCCTGGGCTTCCCTCCATTCTGATGCAGAGGAAAGCGATTGCTTTGCTGCAGGTCTCCTGGCAGAAGGCTGACCACATCCGACCCTCCTTAGCTTGGGAAACAAGCTAAGTCGGAAAAAACCACCCAATTTCCCAGCGAATGAGACTTGAAAAACAGTCCTTCCGGCAGCTCCCATTTGGAAATTCACTTGCTTTAAAAGAAGGAGACAGGCCCCGGCCCTGTGCAGGAGGAGTCGCCGAGCTCCAGCCAAGCGGAGCGAGTCAGGGCTCACCCCGGGCCCCCTCCCCCAGTGCTGTTACACACAATCGCGGCTGCTTGGCTGCGTCAGCAATTCTGTTCCGTTACAGTCACCGCTGCCCTTGGCGGAGCGCGGAGGCCAGTTCAGGCTAAACGTCACTAATAATCAGTAACACGCGGGCTGCAGCCCAGCAGCTCCACCGCCGGCTGCTTCCCAATCCAAGGGATGTGGGACAAGGCCGGAGAATTACAGGCCCCTGCTCTGCTTCCAAGCCTGGGCGTCGTTCCCGCCCGGTACCGATGGGGACGATTGGGCCATCCACCTTAGCCAGGAACAGTTTCAATTCTCGAACGTCTCCATTGCGTTTGGTGCTTACGGAGGAAGAGCTGCCGAGGTTAAAATTCAACCCCAGGGTCAGGTTTGCATGAGGCAAACAAAAAAAAATGTGTGTGTGCTCGTGTGCCTACACTTCTAACGAATTTGCACCAATCCCCGGTTACACCGTGGCCCTTTTGCACCACTTGGGCAGGGTCAAGTGGTCTCAAAGTGGGGGGCAGTTCCCCCCTAAGCACACCCTCTGCTTGGGGCAGGGCAGGCTTCCTAGCTGATATAAAGCTTGGTGAAGACCCCAGCACCTGTAGGAGGAGCAGAGAGGGGTACGGATAGTGCACTGTGCTGTAGCTATTCTCTGCTCTCTGCATAAAAAGGGAGAGCTCAGTGGTTTAAGTATTGTCCTGCTAAACCCAGGGTTGTGAGCTCAATCCTTGAGGGGGCCATTTAGGGATCTGGGGCAAACAAAACAGTTGGGGATTAGCCCTGCTTTGAGCAGGGGGTTGGACTAGATACCTCCTGAGGTCCCTTCCAGCCCTGATATTCTAAGTCATAAAGTAGAGCAGCCCTGTGGTTGCACTAACTTACTTGGGTTTTACACAGCTCTAGAATCCAGGGAGGGTAAAAGTGGCTTAAAGTTGGGCGATATTTCCCTTACCACCAAGGGCAACAGCAAGCAACCCTTCCATGTCACTTATCCACTTTGAAAGCAGCGCGTGAGAAACGGAAGAACTAAGGACGCAAGAATATAAAAGCCATACGACACCACCTGCACAAGGTCCCGTTACTGCCCAGTTATTGTGATGACATAGCCACACGATACAGCCATTGCTATATGCAGGCTCCTCCTGTCTCGAGGAAACAGAGTGAGGTTGGATGGCAACGTGACAGTCGTTTGTTTCTGGAAGGGAAAGGTCAGTTAGGCCCGAGTGAATTCCCCATTCTGCTGCGATAAGATCTTTTTGCAGATTTCTATTTCAGGAGGATTAATCTTTTTTGGCAATCACACTCACGCTCTGGGGGAATAACACTTTCCTTATCATTTATTAATATTTGCTATGGCACAAAAACTCCCTACAATAAATATCTGCCGATCACCACGGAGGTCAGCATTTAAGATCACCCTTATTATCACTTCAGAGGAAAGTTCACTAGAGGCCAACTCCACAGCATGTGTTTCCAGACTCTGGTTTTACTGCAGCCAAGGGCGGCTCTGTGTATTTTGCTGCCCCAAGCACGGCAGGCAGGCGGCTTTCGGCGGTGCCCCTGCGGGAGGTCCGCTGGTAATGCGGATGCGGCCGCGCCCCTGTGGGAGGTCTGCCAGTCCCACGCCTTCAGCGTACCCGCCGCCGAATTGCCACTGAAGCCGCAGGACTGGCGGACCTTCCGCAGGCAAGCCACCGAAGGCAGCCTGACTGCCGCCCTCACAGCGACCAGCAGGCCTCACCCAACGGCTTGCCGCCCCAGACACCTGCTTGGTGCGCTGGTGCCTGGAGCCGCCCCTGATTGCAGCATCTCTCATTTGCAGTCATGCCGAGTTTCTCCGGTCCAGCTGCTGTCCAGGACGTATCATGTTTTTGCTGGATAAGCTTTTGGCCTTAACTCCACGATAGGTTTTTGAAATTTTCTTGCTCGGTTTCTTCCAGAGCTGATCACTCCAACCAAGCTTTTGATTCCATTAACTGGCCTGTGCGCTGTTTACCAGAAGAGCAGCGGTATGTACAATTTGCAAGAGCCTGAAGTTTTGGTTTTAGCCAAGGGGTCTGGAACTATTAGCAATGAGGGTTTCTTAGGAACACAGGTCCAGGACCAAGATCCTCAAAAGGTATTTAGGGTACATCAACACGGCAAACAAACTAAGAAACACACCCGCACGGCCCAGAACCTGGGTCTACACTCTATGCTACTAACAACAGACATGGAGACAGTCTGGCTGGGGCTGGAGCTTGGGCTCTGAAGCCTGGGGCGGGGAGTGGGTTCAGATCCCGAGCGGCAACATCTGCATGTAGTGCCAGCCCACATCTGTCAACCTGGGCTCTGAGTCTCACCGGCGTGGGAGTTTTATTGCAGTTTAGACACACTGGAATGCACAGGAGTTTGGCACCTAAATACCCAGGACCAAGTCGCTGTCGCAGGAAGGGGCGTCCCTTAGAGTGAGCTGGACTTAGCTTCCTGCTGTGACTAATCAGCTGTCTCCCTGCTCGGGGGCTAAAAAGCCAACCAGCAGCTCACTGAGACTGAGATCAGGTTTTAGAGGGGTGGCCGTGTTAGTCTGTAACAGCAAAAACAAGGAGGAGTCCTTGGGGCACCTTGGAGACTAAAAGATTTATCTGAGCATAAGAGTTCGTGGGCTAGAACCCACTTCATCAGATGCCTGGAGTGGAAAATACAGGAGCAGGTGTATATACACGGTAGATGAAAAGATGGGAGTTGCCTTACCAAGTGTGTGTGTGGGGGGGTCAGTGCTAACGAGACAATCCAATTAAGGCGGAAGTGGCCTATTCTCAACAGTAGAACACCAAGGGAGGAAAAATCACCTTTGCAGTGGTACTGAGGGTGGCCCATTTCAAACGGGTGACACGAAGGTGTGAGTAACAATAGGGGGAATTAGTTTTTGGAATGACTGAGAATTATACAGGGTGTAAGGGGCAGCGGGCAGGAGATCCTGGGCCAGGAAAAGCACCAGGAAAGGAGCTTGCCACTGCAGTGAGGTGAAAGGCTGGGCTGGAGATACCTGCTGGATAAGCAGCAGAAGCGTGCTGAGGCTGTAGGAGAAGGTTGGCTGCCGTTTCTTCGTTTGGACTGACTGCTCAGTGTCTGTGTTTTCCTGGGGCAAAGGGACAGAAATACCGAGCTTGGCGGGAGTGTCCGTGAGGCAGCGGTGGTGAGCTGGGAGGCCGGCTTGCAGGAGAGTGAGGCAGCAAGGTAGAGGCAGGCTCTGACGCTGAGTTTGGGAAGAGTCCTCTTTCCCCAGCTGTCGGCTGGGTTCACACTTCGCCCCTGGGCCATTGTCCGTGAGCTGACTAGTTCTCTGGCTTCCAGAGGGGTGGGAAACAGGCATCAAAGCAGAATTTTCAAAGTTTAATTCATGCCCCAGCCTTTTCACATCTGATTCACCACCACGTTCCTCCAGCTGTACGCCAGCAGAACTCTGACTTCAGTGCAATCACTCTGGCTTAAAACCGACGGACCAGGAATTGCCAGCCTGCAGCACAACCAAGCTCTGTCTAGTCCAGTACGTGAAGCTGTATATTCCTCCCATATCTGAAAAACAATGGTGGAACAATGGGTTAAAGGAATTTCTTATTTTTTTAAAAAAACTGAAACCCAGCAGTCTCCAGCTTTCTGGACAGTTTGATGATAACAGGCTGAGATGGTCTCCTACTGTGCAACTGAGAGGAGAGTACTAAAGGCGAGGTTGGGTTTTATGTCCGTTGGCTTTTTTATCTTTGCTTTTAACCAGTAGTTTGTCCTCGTGCACAGGAGCTAATGTATCAGCAAATCAAATAGCATACGTGCCGAAGAGCATGAATCTGAGCTGGATGCCGGGGCCTGAACTGCAATTGCTGTAGATGAGTTTGCAAAGCATTTGGGGCTAGATTCAGCACACGTCTCCACTCCAGCAGCACAGATATGGGGCTGCAGACGCTCCGCTGCAATCGGTGTACACACTTTGTACATCAACAGAAGAGGTTTTTCCAATGATGTCGTCAATCCACCTGTCCGAGGAGCGGTAGTTAAGTAGACAGAAGACGACTTTTTCCGTCGACCTAGCCAGGTCTACACGGGGGCTAGGTCAGCCTTACTATGTTTCACGGGGCACAGAATTTTTCATAGGCCAGGTCTCCACCTAAAAATTAGATCAACCTAGCCATGTCGCTCAGGGCTGTGAAAATTTTCATGCTCCGTGTGATGTAGTTAGGTCAACCCAACCCCCTATGTAAGTGCGGCCAGGTTCATGGAATAATCCTTCCATCAACCTACCTACAGCCTCTCGGAGAGATGGATTAACTATATCGATGGCAAACCCCTTTCTGTCGACGTAGGAAGTGTCTACGCCACAGCGCTATAATGCCACAGCTGCAGCACCAGAGCGGCCGTAGTGTAGACGCAAAAAGAACAGAAGTACTTGTGGCACCTTACAGACTAACAACTAACTTAGTGTAGATGTACCCACCGCCCTGAGCAAGGTGGCTGGGTGGATCTAATCTTTAACTTCACAAAGGCGGTTTAGGCCTTGCAGCTCCTAGCTCCTAGGTGCCCTGCCCGCCAGTGGAATTCACACCCCTCACAGCGATAGGGGGCTGCGACCTAATGCGTGTTCTGAGAAAACACTGAGCCAGCCGCCCTCCACTCTCTGTGAAGAAGACTTGATGGGGCAACACCAGTCCCCTGCCTATGGCCTCAGAAGCCTGGTGGGTTTTTGTTTTGTGGAGGGGGGGAGAAAGGGGAGAATTGCTGCTCAAGCTGTGCAGGCAATTTCAATTCAACAGGCAGTTGCAGATTTCATAGAATACCAGGGTTGGAAGGGACCTCAGGAGGTATCTAGTCCAACCTGCTGCTCAAGGCAGGACCAATCCCCAGACAGATTTTTGCCCCAGATCCCTAAATGGCCCCCTCAAGGATTAGAACTCACAACCCTGGGTTTAGCAGGCCCATGCTCAAACCACTGAGCTATCCCTCCCTTCTTCAGTCCCGTCCCTCGTGCCTACCTCCCACTGCCGTGCAGCAGCATTCATATCGCACAGGGCCGGTGCATCTCTTGCACAACACCTGCCTGCCCTTTCCATGCCTGATGGGCAGAGGTGGGATCTGCTGCCTAGAAACTGCCGCCGTTTGGCCTATTAGGGGACGGGATCCATGGGAAGCGGGTAGTGGAGGGAGTCTGAGCGCTAAGTGACATCACCTCAGTGCCGCCAACCGCAAGCAATCAAAAATCATGAGATCAGCTTAAATATCAAGAGATTTTTTAAAAATAATAAATTTCGGGTTCTCCTCTACCACAAGGGCTAGAAGCCATCGGCTAGAAACACTCAAATGTATATAATTTAGTAAGCAGACTAGCCCACTAAATGAGAATATACAGCTAAACCGCTGGCCAATTTGCTGGCAAAAGTCAGAATAAGGAATGGTGTCCCTAGCCTCTGTTTGTCAGAGGGTGGAGATGGATGGCAGGAGAGAGATCACTTGATCATTGCCTGTTAGGTTCACTCCCTCTGGGGCACCTGGCATTGGCCACTGTCGGTAGACAGGATACTGGGCTGGATGGACCTTTGGTCTGACCCGGTACGGCCTTGTGTTCTATATGTTCTTATGTAAAAAGCAGATGGACTTTCCACAAAGAGATGAACTTTGCACACTTTCCAGAGGCTTCACAAATATCAGGTGTGAGCAGACCCGCAGGTTCCACATACACAAATAGTAAAGAGGAGGCTTTTCATTCAAAGCTAAAACATCTAATAATAAAAAATGCCACTCGGCCAAGGCTGCCAAGATGAAATATTGCCGAATATAGGCTGAAATATCCATGGGGTAAAATGTGCAAAGGACAAGATGTTCTCAGAAGTCAGAGGAAATGAATATGCGGAATCTGCTAAAAATAGACACCGTGAATTAGCTGCAGCCATAATACATGTGGGCAGAACAAAAAGATACATTCTGAGGGTCTTGAAGATGCCGCTGCAAAGTGAAATCACGCCTTGCCAAGAAAAGCATTAAAAGACCCTGCAAATCTAGTATCTGCACACGAGCATGGAAGACAGCGAGAACATGACAAATGGATCGTGTCATTAGAATAATAAATCATCCCACTACAGGGTTTCTAAAGACAGAGGCTTCCTTTTTCCAAGGTAGCAATGGCTGGAGCTTTGCGTCTGTTCTGTTTCACGGCACACACAAAGAGAATTTTAGATAAAAACACAAAACACTCTTGCAGGAGCATTGCAATGTCACGAGACATCATTGCTTAAAATCCCAAACCTCACCGTACAAGAACCAAAAATAAGGAGAGACAAAGCAGGCTGCTCCCTAAGGCAGAGAGGCACAACTCAAACCCACCTGGCTCTCGGCTGGCTCTTTGCAGACTGATTGCTGAGGACGGATCACATGCTTCCCTCAGAGCAGGGGCACTGGAACGGGGGAGGGGTATTTTTTACCAGACGTAAGGGCGAGCGATGGCGGGGAGAGGCAGAGAGGAGTGATCGGGGGCAAGGTCTTGGTGGGGAGAGGCGGTGTGAGAGGGAGCCTCTGGGGAAGGAGCGGTGAGAGGGCGGAGCCTTGGGGGAATGGGATGGTGAGAAGGCAGGGCTTGGGATGGAGGCTCGGGGGAAGGGACGGCAAGGGGGCGGGGCCACGGTTCGGGCACGGGTGGCCCACCCACTTTTAAGGACCTTCTGCTGCTCCTGCCTCAGAGCCCTTAGCCTGCAAGCAGGATCAGGAAGTCCCTTAGGATTTGAAGGGATAGCTTGTAATTTTAACAGTTTTCCATACACCACAGATTCCAGCTGGAGTTTCATGATACCCAGAAGACCCAGGGCATGGCAGTGCTGGCCAGACAACCATTCTCGGCTGTCAAAGCCTTTTGTTTAAAGCTGGCTGGAAAATGGCAGGGAGGGTCCCATGGAAAATTTAGGTGCTGAGGAAAAATATTTTTGTTTCCTCTAATATTTTAATGGAAAAAAAATGGACTTTTCTTGGAAAACCTGGAAAGCCCAAAACAGAACAGTTTTTGGCTGAAAATGCAAATGAAAAATAGAAGGAGCGCAGTCACTCACCTCCTCCCTCCCCCCATACACGCACTTTAGTTGAAAACCCAATTTTCCACCAGAGAAAAGTCTGGCTGGAAATTTCCCACATTTCTTTCAGTCTGCTGACCAAGTCTTGCAGAGATAAAATGCCAGAATAAATCTGACAACCTTGCCCCTTCCTGCAAGAGACGGAACGGTTTCTGCTAAAAGCACGTTCACAATTATCTCTGCACCTAATCTGGCCTCTATCACAGGAGTAGCTGAGCGCCTCGCAGTCTTTAATGTGTTTAGCCAGCACCCCTGGGGACACTGTCGTAGATCAGAGACTTGAACCCTGGTTTCTGGCTAGTACCCAAACCACTAAACGATCTTTACTTTCTGGGGAAAGCTTTTCCTGCTCGCACAGTGCTCAGGAGAGGCTGTGAGAGGATGGTCCATCCAAGGATACTATGCTGGGCTCCTTGAAGCAGTCACACCACCGGCCCTGCAGCCACGGGTCCTTGGCGGTCACAGACACAATGTCCCGCTCTTGGGAAAACTGCCACCGTCACTACTGAGAAGCACGGCAGCAGATTAGGTTAAGCATGACAAGTTGTACGTGACGCCCGCTCTTTTGGCTAACGCGCCGAGACTGAACCGAGGGCCTCAGAGCGAACCGTCTGAGCTGCTGCAGTTTGACAGGCGACACTCCCCAGGGAGCTGCTGTAACGGACCCACATCCTCTGTGCATCGGGCTCAGCATCAAACCTGCAGCAAGAGCTGAGAACATTTTTTTTTTTACTGAAATGCTATTGCAGAATAAAAGGCAGATTCGGGGGAACCAAAACATTTCACCAGTTTGGGCTGATTCGGGGGGATTGTTTTGGTCAGAAAAAAAAAGTTAAAAAAATCCAAATGACTGTTTTGAGTTACCATGACTTTTCGTTTTGAAATTACCACATTTATTTTATCACTTTAAAAAAGTATGGGGAGGTCCCTCAAAATTTAAACAAAATGTTTTGTTTGGGGTTGACAAAAACCCTTACTTTTGACCCGAGATAACTTTTTTGACTTTTCAATTTGCCAAAAAGTCTGGAAAATTTTGTTTCCTGGTCAGCCCTAACCTATTTTTTATTCAAAGTTTTGGAATCACGAGAGACCCAAAAAAATCCATTGTTCATCTACCTGCAACACACACTCACTAGTGGGTTACACAAGTTCTTCTATTTATATGCACATGCGAGTGTCTCATCATGATTAAGACAATTTTTTTCAATGCAAAGTCAACATGGGGCCAGGTTTTAATGGTACTGATCCAGCCAGTCAGAGCACAGGGATGGGTAGTAACTGACGCATAACCACAGAGTTTTGTGCCAGTTACACAATTCCCAGCCCTCAGGTTCTCCCTGGGCTCTGATCAGCTCCCGCAGTCACCGTTTTCAAGCTGATTACCGGAGAAGCTACCTCAGCTCCTTGCTCCCTGCAGCTGCCGGAAACATAAAAGAGAAGGCAAAGAAATGCCGAGAAGCAAAGAAAACTGGGTCATTAAAATAGCTTACAAGTCGGGTAGTTAAATGTCTGAGTACTGCCAATTTCCTTGCAGTTCATGCCAGTAGAGATAATCAGCTCCTGGAGGAGTTTTTTGCCACTCATTCCTTTTTTAAAGAGAGGAGATCTACTGGGCTAGATTCTGGTCCCTAAACTTCAGCTGCAAAGCAGCTACCTGGGGATTTCCTTTGCATAATGGGCATTCCGGGGGGGGGGGAGGCATAGGGCCTGCCTTGTGTCTTCATGCCACACCATCAACTCGGGGAATGGGGGAGTGGGTTGGGCACCTCTCCACTGTGGCTCTCTATGGCTCCCAAAGTGGCTATATATGTATATGCTGCAGAAGAAGAAAAAGAAAAAGTCTCAATAAAGGTATTTGCCTTTTGAGAGCTAGCATGAGTAAAGAATCCAGCTGAATTCTCCCGGTTGCTTTCTTCCTTTCAGCACAAGTGTCATGAAAAGGTGCATAAACAGAACCTAAGAGAAAAGCACCCCCTACAGGCTGCCAGTGGCATCCAAAGGTGTCCCTGCGTGACAGCCAACAGGGCTAATTACCACAGCTCATCCTCTGAGTCTCTGCTGGGCTGGAGAGACTCGGAAATGGGTGGTTTCCCCGCAGTAGAGTGCTTGGCTTGTTGAGATGTCTGGGAAGCACAGGTTCTGGACATTTCACGGGAGTGGTTCTGTTCCAGGGAGCAGCTTCGTTTCGAGTACAGTCCGGAGGAGACGTGATGGCTCATTTCAGAGGGGTAGATCTGTGCATGCGCCCCAAGTCCACCCACTCCAAACATGATTGTCTCTGGTCTCATTTATCATTAAAAGAAGAGTGGGGAGTGGCTGACACACGGGCTTGGAACTGAATCATGGAGCCAGTGCTTCTGGGTGACAGGTCACTGGCCACACCTGGGGCACTGGAGACGTGAACCTATTGGTATCTGATGGCCATGCAATGCCCAGGATTGAACGGGTTGGTGGGCTTCAGTCTAGCTCCTGCAGACCAGTGACTACGTCATAGAACCCAGCACAAGCATTGGCAGGAATGA
The DNA here is from genome assembly GCF_020497125.1 of Mauremys mutica. Classification (NCBI taxonomy): domain Eukaryota; kingdom Metazoa; phylum Chordata; order Testudines; family Geoemydidae; genus Mauremys; species Mauremys mutica. The sequence continues at coordinate 11,529,213 of NC_059096.1, forward strand.
GCTCTCCTAAACGTATTGTCTTGGCAGAGCTGTTTGCGGGAAGCTTGTCCTGCTGGTGCCTGGACTGTCCCCTCTGAGGGGATACATTGAGGATTCAGGCCCAGGTTCTCTCCTGCCTTGCACCTTGTATGGTTGTTCACGTCTGTGCAAAGCGACTGTAAAACACCAACTCAGAATTCTCCATCCACTCACACCTGGGGTCACGCACACTCACTTCCGTGCAACACAGGGGAGAACAAGTCACAACGGGCCATGCGCCTTGTGCCCTCATTTACACCAGTGTGAGGCGGGTGTGAAACACCACCATTCCCATCAGGGAGCATTTCACTCTTGTTTTGCACTGGGGAAGGTGACAGAGAATCCCACCCTCTGTCTCTAGGCTGCCACGGTGCTACAGCCCACAAGCACTACATTTATTACAGCAAAGAGCTAAGCGTCCTAACTCCTGAAGTCCAATTTCAGTGTTCACAGCCACGTCGGAGAGATTTTCCTCCCACCCCCACAGCCAGTCGGGAATCCTCCCCTGACGTTTGTGGAGTTACAGCAATTTAAAACGAGTGTGAGAGGAGCGCTAAGGACTTTGGCTGCTAGTTGCCAGCGAGAGTGGATTTGTACTGCTGAGTTATCAAGCCAGGGAAGCAGAAGTGTGTGTATATAATAGGCAACATGCAAGAGACTCTCTGCCTTCCCTGGGGGCTGCATCTGGGAAGGTTTGTGTGTTCCAGGGATCCTCAGAGTTGTGCCAACAGGAGTTTTTCACTCCTGGTAGAGTCACCCAAGCCAGACCGGGCAAAGGGTAGGGACCAGGTGATAAGCAGTACAACTAGTCCTGCAGGTTGGGGATTGAACAACAAGCTAACAACCTCCCCTGGCTTAAAAAGAGAGTTATAGAAACACAACAAGGCTGCCGATCCAGCACGCAGCATGACAGGGGTGGCGGAGCCTTGTCCGTGCCCGAAGCAATGTCTGACGGTGCAGGAAGGGCGCAGATTCAGCAAAGGTGCCCTGGATTTTCATGCAGCACTCTGCTGCAGCTGCTGCTCTCAAACAGCCATTGCAATATTCCGCCTGAAGCATTCGCCTGAATTTTGATTTCCCAGCTGGAAAACAGCCCCTTGTGTCCGGTAGCTGTGCGCCTCCTTCCCTCTTCCTCTCCAAGGTGCAGTGACGGATGCTGACTCCTGATGGGCTCACAATAATGCTGGGTTGAGACAAGCAGCACCCGAGAGCTGCCAATCACACTCAGAGCTGGTCCAGCATTTTGCCCCGGTGAGATTTACCCAATGGAAATATTAAATGCGAATCTGCTGGAAAGCACTGATGCAGATCCACTGGACAATTTCCTGTGGCCCAAACTCCTCCACCGGATCGCAATGCAACCAAAAGACTTTGAACGGTGCAGTCAAACCAACCCCAGAACAGCCAGGGGGGTCAGCCAGGCTGCTGGCACCAGCCCTTGTCACAGATCCCCAGGACACGTACGTTCTTAGGAATACAAATACAGTTGTCAGTGATCCTTCTCCTTTTCATCTGTGACGCTGGCAGACACACACGCTTGTGCCCAAAGCCAGAGCGCATCCTGAGAGCCACCCCTCTGTGTTTCAAGCTCCTTCTAGCAAAAATCTCAGGTATGCACAGGAGGCGTTTAGTTCACTGGCTCCCTGCAGTCCTCTCCTCTCTCTGTCGGAACAGCAGGGGCCAATACACAACAGAGAAGAAGACAGAGGTAAAATGCTTTTCTGCAGCAAATCTGGTGGCGGGTCTAACCCGGTACCAGTACGTGAGTTTCATGCTGAGTTCTCGCCCGCTCTTTGCCAACGGGAGAACGTCTATTTGTCCGTGGCAATGGAAAAGGCTGGGCAGTTCAGTCTGGATGAGCTCCCGAAAGTTGAGATGCTTATCAGAGGCTTATCCGGATCTCCTTGTTCTGCCAAACCAGGCTGGGAATGTCATAGAAACAGCCTGGTCTCCCTGTGCTGCTCCTTGGAGCTCCTGGCACTGAGCTTGTCGGCCTGTGGGAGCAGCACCCGGCGAGGACCAAAATGTGTTTGTTTGGAGAAACTCCTAGAGAAGTGAATATTCTAGACTGTGTAACACGGCAGCATGGGGTTAGCGGACATTACTTACCTGATGGGGCAAATTTGGAGGGTATAAGTAGGGAATTGGAGGCCAGATACACCCACGCAGGAGCAAGAAGATGCATCTTGCCCTGTCTCCCGGGCCTGCTTGGTCAGATGGGGAATTCCTCTGGGGGATGGCAGTGCTGGCCTGAAACTGACTTTTCCCACGTTTCTGCCAGGGGAGGCAGCTTTAGATTATGTCCTTAAGAGCCCTGCCTGGAGACCCTGCCCAGGACAAGTCCAGACTCACCCTGACACAGCTACCATCCAGGGCTGGTCCGGCCCACTTTTGGGGTTTTGCCGGCCATCTCCTGGCAGAGCTGGGGTTGCAGGGAGATGGAGCCGTTCCATTCCGATGAGGTCATAGCGGCATTTCCCCGAGACAAAAACTCGGGACATTTTTGTTCAGCTCTATGCATTGTTTCATTCTCTTTAAACTCCAGTTTCTTTCCTGAATCAGCAGCTATTTATTAGTAGTAAAAACAATTCATAATGATTGTATAGGATGTACATAGATGTATGAGGTGTAAAGACCTGTCCATAACAACTTCTGAATCCTCCCCAGGCCAGTTTTATCTCTTGAAACACTTTTCTCTGATAAATCTTTTTCTAGTCTTGGTTGAGCTACATCAGATCTGATCCATTTAAATTCAGCGAGTCTCGTCTTTTTTAATATCCTTCTCTGCTGCCCTCGCTGCTGCTGCTGCTGTGGTATCCTCCAAGGACTTCTTCCTCATGACCATCAAACCGCTGCTTCCTCTTGACAGGTCAGTTTTATTAAGTTGGGTTTTCAGAGAACTTCTCATTTATGTGTCTGGAAGTATTAACCTCAGACTTCATAAACGTATTTCAGATCTTCATGGCTTGAAAACTGATATGCAGAGCTTGAAATGTGCCTTTTACATTTTCTTTGGAGAACTCATTAATATTTTGTAAGGCATAAGCATGGGTAGCTGGGCAGATATTGCTCCTTTTGTTTTCATAAAGTCTGGGGCCAGATGGGGCCATTGTGGGATGATCTCGTGCTCATCAAGTGATTCCTGCATCAAGCCCATAACTTCTGATTGTGCATCTGCACATATATCACTATTCTGCGGCAAAGGCGGCAGGTTTGTATAATTTTTGATGGGGCCCAAAATGGTGGTGCCCCCCCCCCCGCTTCCGCCCTGTAAGCCGATATAAAATGAAGCTACAACGCGTCAGCGCCACAAGATTACAAGGGTCAATTAAAAGTGGAAAGTCAGAAGCAGCACTTGCCTACTTCAATATACGGTATTATATTTTGTTGCACCTGTTGTGATGAAGTGGGAATATTCTTAATATTTTCTCTGAATACTGTGTGTGTGCCTCAGTTTCCCCTATAAGATGCTACTTGAAGGTGTTGGGGACAAAGAGATCAGGTGGCCTCCTTGTCCGGAAGAGACACAGAGGCCAGAGGAGGGAGTGTCAGTTTGGAGCTGGCTGTGGAAATGGGGAGAGACCCAGAACTTGGTTCTGGGCTCCCCACCCCGCAAGATGGACCTGATAGAGGGGTTCTGTTTTCTGTACCAACAAGCTCTGTTTAAACTGTGTTCCTGTCATCTAATAAACCTTCTGTTTTACAGTCTGGCTGAGAGTCACATCTGACTGCGGAGTTGGGGTGCAGGGACCTCTGGCTACCCCAGGACCCCGCCTGGGCGGACTCACTGTGGAAAGTGCATGGTGTGGAAGGGCATGCTGAATGCTCTGAGGTCAGACCCAGGAAGGTGTAAGCTTCTTGCCCTGGAGACAGTCTGTTCAGAGAGGAGGCTCCCCCAGAGTCCTGACTGGCTTTGAAGGAGTGGTTCCAGAGCATCCCAGCATCCCCTTCCACCCCATGCACTTCCCAGAAGTCCGCACAGGCACTAACACTCCCTCCTGTGGCCTTTGTCAAGAAGGCTAACAGCATTTTGGGCTGTATAAGTAGGGGCATTGCCAGCAGATCGAGGGACATGATCATTCTCCTCTATTCAACATTGGTGAGGCCTCATCTAGAGAACTACGTGCAGTTTTGGGCCCCACATTGCAAGAAGGATGTGGAAAAATTGGAAAATCCAGTGGAGGGCAACAAAAATGATTAGGGGGCTGGAGCACATGACTTCTGAGGAAAGGCTGAGGGAACTGGGATGGTTTAGTCTGCAGAAGAGAAGAATGAGGGAGGATTTGATAGCTGCTTTCAACTACCTGATAGGGGGTTACAAAGAGGATGGATCTAAACTGTTCTCAGTGGTAGCAGAGGACAGAACAAGGAGCAATGTTCTCAAGTTGCAGTGGGGGAGGTTTAGGTTGGATATTAAGAAAAACTTTTTCACTAGGAGGGTGGTGAAACACTGGAATGGGTTACCTAAGGAGGTGGTGGAATCTCCTTCCTTAGAGGTTTTTAAGGCCCGGCTTGACAAAGCCCTGGCTGGGATGATTTAGTTGGGAATTGGTCCTGCTTTGAGCATGAGGTTGGACTAGATGACCTCCTGAGGCCCCTTCCAGCCCTGATATTCTATGATACTCTAAACTGACCACCAAATTTAAGTTGCGTGTTTTTCCTGTCAGGTGAGGACTCTGGGGCAGGGCTGGGGATAAGGAACTTGGGGTGCAGAAAGGCTGCCCCAGGGCTAGGGTCAAAGAGGACTCCCCTCCACCCTCCCTGGCAGCAGCAAGCTCCAGGGGAGGGACCCCTCCTCTCCCCCGCAGTTCACTGCACATGCTCCTAGGGTCCCTCTCAGGTCCAGAAAGCCCACTCGCCTCCCCTATGGTGGGTACCGAGGGGGGAGGTTGCCATCACGTGTGGCCTCCCCTGCTGCCACCCCTCACCATAGCCGCACTGGGGATGGGGCTGCCCCTTGCTCAGCATGGTGCAGGAGTGGGGACTGCAGGGTGGTAGCTGGGGAGGGGCAGAGTATCACAAAATTCACCCAAGCCCCAGCTGCACAGGTCTAGGAAGCTCCCCTCCCCAGTGGTGTAGCCAGGTTCTAACATCAGGGGGAGCGAACACGTAAAAAAAGATGCCAGCCAATGTATCCAATTACTAATCAGGTAGTTCTATAACAGGCTATAACAGGCTGCCCTGGACCCCATCACCCCCTGAAGCACAAGGTAGGGGTAGGCACCACCATGTTGTGCAACAAACACTTGACAAAATTACTGGACTTAGTGATGGACAATGCGGGCAGGTGGGTATTATGTCATTCAATCATTCAACCCATAACATTGCACACATTTTGCCTCAGTGAAATTAAATATCCAGAGAATTACTGGGCCTGTGATGATGATGATGACCAGGGCTTGCTCACCTGTGGCTCCCCCTCCCTGTGCTGTGGAGGCACAGCCAGGCAGGTCTGCATCTGCAAGCAGGCACCCTGCCTCATGTGCAGCGCCCGCCCATGGGCCCTGCTAGCCACTAGACTGGGAGCCTCCCGGCCAATGGAATGGGCTGGGCTGGGGGGCGGAAGGCAAAGGGGGAGATTGTAGGGAGCTTTGGAGGAGGGGAGGCAGTGGGGGAGGGGAGTGGGCTGGCACAAAGGGGAGGGCTCTCTGGAGAGGAGTGACAGGGACACAGGGGTCATTGGGAGTCTCTCGAGGGGGCAGAGGGTTGTGTGGGTCTCTGTGGGGCAGGGGGCTGTGATGGGCAGAGCCAGCTGCAACCTAGGTCTGCTCTGCGGGGAGTGTTGCTATAGTCCCCTCAGGAATCCCCCCCCCCATCCTGTGTATTTTATACCAGCCCCGGGGTGCCCATTGCTGCTCCTTTCCCCGCCCATGGCTCCATCTGTCTGTCCCACAACCCCCGGCTGTGTCTGTCTGCCCCCACCACCCCCTGGCTGTGTCCGTGTGTCTGTCTGTCCCACCATCCCCGGCTGTGTGTGTTTGTCCCCACCAATCCCCCGTCCCCGGCTGTGTCCATGTGTCTGGCTGCCCCCACAGCTCCCCGGCTGAGTCTGTCTGACAGGCACAGACCCTGCTGCTGCTCTGCTCAGGGCTCAGACGCTGCCTGTGGCTCCCTCCCCCTCCCTGCTGTGGAGGCGCGGCCAGGCAGCTCCGGCACCGCCCCCGGCAGCTCCCATTGGCTGGGGTTCCCGGCCAATGGGCTGTGAGCCCAGTCGCTGCTGGGGCCTCTCCCGGGAGCTGCCGCTGCGGTGAGAGCGCCCGGCAGTGCGACGCGGGGACCCCCGGAGCACAGGGCCTGGGGCCCAAACATTGGTGGAGCTGGGCCCAGCTTCAGGATTATTGGTGGGGCCTGGGCCCCACGGGCCCATAGAACTCGCCGCCTATGTTCTGCGGGGCTAATAGCTGACCCCCAAACTTATTCACTTAGCAACTTAAAGACCTAACTAGAATGCCTTTATATTTATACTTAACAAAGCAGAGCAAGAAAACAACTCTAAAGCTTTCTCTCTACTATACCTTTAAAACACTACAAATTCTTCCCAAGAGCAGAAGCAGCTCTCATTTTCTTCTGAGTTGCAGAGTCAAAGATACCCTTTGCCTTCCTGCCTTCCTTCCTTCAGGGAAAACACCTCAATAATGTACAGTCTAGGTTGCTAAGTGCACTTCAAGACCCTTCCTTAGACAGCTCAAGCTTTAAACAATATGGAAATCATAAGCTAAAGTTACACACCGGGTTCCAACGTCCGTGCAGACCATTCCTGCCTTGATGCAGGGGACTGGACCAGACGAGCTCTCAAGGTCCCTTGCAGTCCTACGAGTCTAGGAATTAAGAGAGACAGTCTCACTGACTAGCACGCCAATGACCTTAACTGCTCCTGGATTTGGGAGGATTTTCAGGCCCAGTCCAGCGTCTGTACTCTGTCAATCCAATCTATGAATATGCGATTGCAGCCTATGGACCCTTCATCTCCTATAGACCATTTGTCATCTGAAGCTGTGACAGTTCAAACTCCAGGCTGCCATGATCAAAGCCCCCTGAGAAGTTTGGAAGCACACGTCCCGTTAAAACACAGGCCTTCGCTCTAACCCGCATGGCCCCGCTCTCTGAGCACGCCGCCATTCTCCGGGTCTCGCTCCCCTGCCTCACAGGGCTATCGGGAAAGGTGCCAGTGTCCCCACTTTACAGAGGGGAACTGAGGCACTGAGCGGCTAAGCGACTTGCCAATGCTCCCACAGGAAACCTGGGGCCACGCGGAGAATTGAGCCCAGGAGCCCCAAGTGGGCAGTGGACCATCTCTGCTCTGCAGGGGCTCCTTGGCTGTTGTCAACGCCAGGTCATGTGAGCTCAGCTTCCCCCTGCCCCTGACATGTGCTTGCAGTCAGACCTCAGTGCCAGGGTGTCCACTGGGGTCACACACTCCCCAGCCCCTCAAAGACAAAACCATGATCTCAGGTAAGCAGGTGAGTCCCCAGCATCTCTTGTGGAATCACCTGCTGTATGTATGTGCATGGCGTGGGGGAGACATGACACATGCAGCCATGTGACTGTAGGGCATGTGGGTCTATGTGGAAGCATGCAGTATGCGTGGTGGGACACACCTGAGCATGGCGTGTGCCTCCTGCTGCCCAGGTAGCAGGGCTGCAGATCTGGGCTCAGGATCAGTCCCGCGTCCAACCCCCCTGGGTCTCAGCACTTCCTTTGCCCATTTGTCAGTGTCGCGCTGTGGGAGCAGTTTCCTCCAACCCGGCGCCCTCCAGGCTCAGTTGGCTAATGAGCTGCACAAACGTTCCTCCCATAAACAGCATTTAGTGGCATGTTAATGTTCCAGGCAGCAGTGAGGGCACATGCTAATCCCCATAACCGCGGTGTTTACTCACACATTAAAGGAATAGATGGATATCAGGACTTCGAAAAGGCCATTTGTCCCATCAAAGCTTATCTGTTTTCATACACTGCTTCCCTCGGGACATCATCTAATAGCTTCCTGAATGATCCCAATGTTCCTCCCTTGACAGCTGCACCCCAGGGGACTTTATTGGCATTAATTATGGAAGTTTAAAAGTGCAGCCTTGTGTTTGCGCAGATTATTTTAACTCACTCTTGTGCCTCCTGGTACCGTGGGCCCAGCATATCCAGTTTAATGTTACAGTTCTGAGCATTTGGCCAATAATCATCCCTAGCTCTTACCTAGCTCTTACCTAGTGGTTTGGCCACCCCTGGTATATGCCTTTAAAACATTCATTTTGGGAGAAGTGGGTCTAGTTCTCTACGTTTCAGCTGGAGAACTGAAGAGGCGTTTGGCGTGTCTAAACTGATTATATATATTTTTGCTCCTCACACTAAGCATGACAGTTTGTGCTGACCCTAGCAGCTGCTGTTTTAATGTAAGGGGCATAATTTTGTGATCTGGCATAAACATTCAAATTAAGATATGAGCCTGCATTTGTTTAGTATCTTGTGATATTTGTCTAAGCCTGGGTACACGGACTTGCTCTGCTGAACGGGGTGTATGATAGTCACGGAGTCGTGAGTTCTTACCTTGGCGGTTTGCGAATGGTTGTACAAAAGTAGAATTTGTATAACTTTTGCCCGAATAGTAGGAAAATAGTAAGGCCAACCTTTTGGAAAGGAGTCACTTATTTTTGGTTTCTCAAGCTGTGAGGCACCTGAGCACCCAAACACTGAAGCGCACAGAATCTTTGGCCACTTCTGAAAATACATCCCTTGCAAAGCACTGTGCCCCATGGGTGAAATGGGAATGGGTTCTCTACGGAGGTGGAGGAATCTCCTTCCTTAGAGGTTTTGGGTGGACTAGAACCTTCTGACATTCCTTCCAACTTACAACCCTGATCTTCTATGATTCTATGGCATGTGCTGAGAGCTAACATGGAGCAGCTGTTGGTGCAGAAGACTTTGCTGGCTCTCTATCCAGGAGTGGATTTCCAACTCACATACACAAACCCACACTAGCCTTGACCCAGCCAGTGCACTAAACACAGCAGTGTGAGCACGGCTGGTGAGACAGGCCAGCTGCCCAAGCACAGACCTAGGATTTCAGATGTGATCGCACTCAAGGCAGCTAGCATTACCTGTGCCACCATGGTTAAACCTCTGCTCCAGTGCAGAGATACCCGAAGAGAGAACGTTAGGTGATGAATCCTGTAGTCTTAGCTAGTGGTTTCCGTAGAGTTTCATGCTTGGGACCCTGATAGCATGTGAAATGTTGGTTTGTTCTGGAATGCCCTGAGCAAGGATAGCTAGAACATAGCAAAGGGTTTTCCCCTGGGATTGATCACCTTCACCATCCCTTTGTCAACTCTTGTGGCTGAGACCCGAGGGCTCGATCCCATATTCTCTGTGCACTGAAATCTCCTAGGGAAGACACTTGATGTGCAAGAGATGCAGGATCCATCCAATATTTTCAGTGACAGAGGGACAGTGAATTCCATTCCCTCCTGCCCAGGCTTTACAAATTGTATCGTGCTTCCTGCATTCGTTTCCTCTGTTCCTGGCATGCACTCTGCCAAACCACATCGTCCCCTCTCGGGAGAGGATCCATCTTTTATCCATCTCTTTTCTTCATCAAGCAGACAGGAAGCATCTTGTCAGACTCCGGCCCCCGGCCCCATCAGCAGGACAGGCTGCGTCAAGCTCCGTGGTTCATTCGGTCCAGCTGCTGGCTCCCGGCTCGTCCATCTGGGGTCTGTGCACACACCGGTGCTTTGCTGCATTGCACTGATTTGGGGCTGAGGGTAAATCACCCGTTTTTCTGGAGGGAGACAAGAGGAACACCAAAGTGCCTTGTGAGGGTCAAAGCCAGGTTGGAGACTTGGGCTTGGGAGCAAAATCTGAGCACAATCGAGGTACGTCTTTGACATCCTGGACCCAAGGCCACGTGCAGGGAACTGCCTCACCACCACTGAGCCTCTCCCGCTGCATTCTGGGGAAGCATCACGCACCAAGGGCTGGGCTCTCCCATTGATATGTGCACGCGACTCCTAGTAGGACCGCGTGACTGGTCCTATCAGGCCTTCTCTCCCCACTTCTGGAGGCGCTGGTGCCCTCACACCCCCTGCCTAGGAAACCCCCCTCAGGCTGGGATACCAACCAGGCACAGGGCTCCAGGGACCTGGGAGAGGCGAGAAGAGACCATAACCATTCAGGAGCCAGCGGGCAAGTTAAGCGGGTTTGCCTGCTCCAACAAGGGAGTGCTGGGACTGGGGCAGGAGCGGAGCCTGGGTCAAGGCTCACGTATGGGGGCGGGAACCAAGCGATTACCCGGTTTCGTGTTGATTTGCACACTTAAAGGCACAGGTCACCAAATGTTGAGCTCAACCATTCACGGACTGACATGGAGCTTTCCACACCAGTCACCTTGCTCCAGGCCGGAAGCAAAGGAGAGATTCCCAAGAGCACTCAGCACCCAGCAGCAGCCTTTGTTCTCAGTCGAGCTGCTGAGCGTGGAGCAGTTTTGGAAATGTGGCCAGCAGAGATTAGACCTTGCAGGGCTCATTCCCACTCCCTGCATCTCTCCTCCAGTGACAGAGCCCCACTGTTCCACATGCACCAGGGGAGGGAGAGAGAGAGAGAAAAGGAAAAAGACTCATGAATGGTTTGGGTCTGTTTTTACTGGACCTTCTCTGCAAGTCTGGCACCTGCTTCCCCATTCATCCTTGCCCATGCTCTGCCTTCTCCTCCCACCAGTGCAGAAGCCCCTCTACTTTCCGGTCTCGCCTGGGTTCTGATCTGCTGCTCAGCAATACAGGAATTCCCCGTTTCCTCCCATCCTCTGCTCCTCCTCTCACATCTACTCTGCAGCGCTGCGGGGTCTCTCCTGCTTTCCTCTTGCCTCAGCCCCATGCCTTGCTACTCAGCTCATCTTTGTGTTGCAGAATTACAAGACTGTTGCTGCAATGACGCATCCAGTCCTGGTGTCCAGGCTTCAGAAAGGATGTTGACAGATGGAAAAAGGTTCAGACCTCAGCCGCAAGCCCGCTTCGAGGTCCGGGAAAGCCACCTTACAGCGAGAGACTAAAGACGCGCTCGTTAGCTTATGCAAGGACAGATTAAGAGGTGCCTTGGTCGTGATTTATAAGTACATCCGCGGGGAGAAGATTTGAGAGCAGAGGGTTCTGTAATCGAGCTGACAAATGCAGAACAAGAGCCAACGCCTGAAAGCTGACGCTGGACAAATTGAGACTAGAAAAAGGTGCAAATGTCTAACAAGGTGGTTAATTAACTCTTGGAACAACTTACCTAGGGAGGCGGTTGATGCCCCATCACTTGATGGCTTTAAATAAATGCGGACGTCTCTTTCTGGAACACACACTGTAGCTCAGACAGAAGTGGTGGCCCTGATCCAGGAATTACTGCAGGAATTTTTCTGGCCTGTGCAATGCAGGTGGTCAGGCTACATCTGAGGTCCCCAAACTGTGGTGCGCACCCCCTTAGGGGGACGTTCTGGGGGCATGGACGGACCCAGCCCAGCCCCCATGGGGGAGAGGAGGGAGCGCCACCCAGTCCGGCCCCAGCCCCACCCCCACCCCCGGCCCTGTCAGTGAGGATAATGTGTTACGCAGGCCTGTACATTTGCCTGAGATGGAATTTTGGGTCTCATTTGCCCGTTTGATTTTTGATATTTTTATATTCTTACTAATACGTGTGAACAAAGAGCAAAGACTCTGGGCGCTACGTCGGCCCACAAGCAATTGGGTGAACGGAGAGAAGAGACAGAGCTTCAGTGCTGCTGGGCAGAGTGGGAGTGTCGTACACGTGACGGACAGCCCTGCCTCAACTCCCCTCCCGAGACAAGGTCAAGCAACCAGTGGGGGGGCAGGAGGATGGGAGGGGAAGGTATAAGAAACACTAAAAGGCCAGAGAAATGCCGGTCCCTGACCGAAGCACAACCTCACTCCTCCCCGAGATACAAAAGGGGTGGCACCAACCCCCCACCCCCACTCAAGACCGTCCAAAACGGAACTTGACCGTAAATTGTAAGGGGGGGGACCAGGGGCGTGCACTACAGGGATAATTATGCCTGCTAAGGAAGAGGAAAGGGGGAAGACGTTCAGCGGCATCAGAACTATGGAAATGCTTGTGTAACGGGGCGTCGGTGGGCAGGATCGAACCGGGGATCCCTGGAGTTTAGTGCATCAGCTTCTACCGCATGAGCTAAAAGCCAGCTGGCCGCTGGCTAAGGCTGTGGAGACTCATTTTATCTCTAAGGGGTCTCGGTGCCACTGGATGGGATAGAGCCCCACCCCCAGAAGGTGTGTGGGTTCCACTGGCTTGAAACGAACCCCAGTAACCCTCACGTTGCCTGCACTTTGGATTTCCGGTCTTCCGCTTTCTGTCTGCACGACAAGAATCAGGGGTGGGGTGAAGTGAAAGCCCCCAACAGACCCCTAGGCCTCCGCTCCCAGCGTCTGCTCCTGGCCATGGCCCCAACCACATCTCCAGCTCCAAACAAGCCCTGCTCTGGCCCCAGCTCCCGACTGCAGCTCCCAGGACCGGGGGCGGGGGGAGGCACAACTTAAAAAGTTTGGGGACTACTGGGCTAGAGGATCTCTGTGGTCCTTTCTGGTCTTAAATTCTGTGACTATGAAGTAGCTCCCAGACACTGAATCTGAGAAGGGAGAAATGCTTCTACGCGTGTCTGATTCACCCTCCCCTCCACGGAGCTCGATACATGGCGTTCAGCCTGGGGTCGGTCCATTCAGGCCCCCGTTGTGGTGGATGTGTGCGTTCCTTATGACACCGCCTGCCAAAGCATGCAAACCTCCATTGCAGAGACCTGGAGGGTGATCCGGAGTTCAAAAGGGAGCTAGATAGAGTCATGGTCCATCAATGGCTAGTAGCCAGGACGGGCAGGGATGGTGTCCCTAGCCTCTGTTTGCCAGAAGCTGGGAATGGACAACAGGGGATGGATCACTTGATGATTCCCTGTTCTGTTCATTCCCTCTGGGGCACCTGGCATTGGCCGCTGTCAGAGGACAGGATACTGGGCTGGATGGACCTTTGGTCTGTCCCAGCATGGCCATTCTTAGGTTCTTATGACCCACCCTGCTCGCAGCTTGAGCCAAGGCAGAGCTCCTGGAAACGTGGCTCTCTAGCAGAGTTAGACAACGGCAGAGCCAGCCAAGCTGCTGGGACAGCGGAGCAGCAGGACTGTGTTCAAATGGCACCGAATGCGGAGCGGAATCCTGTACAGGGAGCCCTCTCCTCCGCATCCCAGCTGAGCCCATCGCAAAGGCGGATTTTCAAACCCAGAGGCCAAGGGAGGTGTTTCTAGGGATGTGTGTGTCTACATTGCAATCAGACTTCCAGGCCCGGCCTGGGACAGCTGACTTGGACTGCGGGGCTATCAAATTGCAGAGTCTTGGAGAGGGTCCCCGAGCCTGGCTCCAGCCCAAGCCACAGTGTCTGCCCTGCAGTGTCTGCCCTGCAGCCCAAACCCAAGCCACCTGACTTGGGCCAACTGCGAGTGCTATAATGCAGTGTAAAGATGCCCTGGGAGGCTTCAGGACAGAACATACGGTCGGATCTTTCCACTATTCGAGCAGTCAGAAGGCAGTGGGAAGCCACAGAGGAGTTCTGAAGAGAGTGCAGTTTTAATAGCCACATCGTTTAGACAATGGATATTCCACGCCCCTGAGAGATGTAGCCGTGCTGCTGTAAGTATTCGGCATAGTCCAGCCCTGAGTGTACATCGGAGTCTTGTTTGGGAATTTTCCATTGTTCTAACGCCAGCCCCCGGCAGATGGACGGTGGAGAGAACACGTTTTCCCCTGGGCGGCAGTTACTCAGGTGCTGGCAGGCCTCAGCGATCAGCGATTGACCCAGGCCTGGCAGCGATGGGCTTGCAGGATTGTGGGGTTGCCCGGACATGGAGGCATTCCCTGGTGCCGCAATTTCATAACAACAACGCCCCGATAACGTCATGACAGTGAGCACAATTCACGAGCCCAGCCCCAAATCATCGCATAGGCCTCTGCAGCTGGCACGCGCAGCATAATTGGGCGCTGCAGGTCAGAAACCTGTCGCTCGGAGGGGATCTGTCCCCTGCTCCATCACCAACGGATTTCCCCAGCGTGTCAGGGCAGCCGAACACTCTCATTCATACCTGCCTTTCAGGACAGACATTTTAAGATTCTCAAGTAGATTTCAGCCGCTTGAGGCACTTGGGGTCCTTCAGTGGAGCTCTGCCGATTCACCCACCCGATCTGGTCCTTCCTGTTCTTCAGCGTGCAGCCTCACTTCACGGGAAGCTCTGGGGCGCTAACCTCTCTGCGGCTAAGAGGAAAGACTCGATGCTTTAACCCAGCTGACGAGGTCACAAATTGAGCAGTAAAGATAACACTCAGGATATGCCTACTCTGCAGTTAGATACCCCTGGCTGGCCCGTGCCAGCTCACTCAGACTCACGGGGCTTGGGCTGAGGGGGTGTTTAACTGCAGTGCAGACGTTCAGGCTCCGGCTGCAGCTTGAGCTCTGGGATCCTCCCACCCGGCAAGTTTTTAATTGCAGTGTAGACAGCCTCTCAGTCAAGCAGCCGCCAACTGCTCCACCCAAAATGAAACAATCGAGCTGTCAGAGTGAATGACAATGGATCCTTCTCCTTTTCAGCGCCACAATAAACACCCCCCTGTGCAGCGCTCTCGAACCAACGCTGTACAAATATCGCCAGCTTGCGGCTGCAGAATTAGAGTCTGTTGCCTGGGCATGTATTTCTTCTTTAACGGATGGAGCAATTCAGCACCCGGCCATTCCCCCTTCAGACTGTGCGTGGGGACTTACTGAGAAATCAGCCACTGGAGCCTTTGCTCCGGGGCGCTTCGAGATGTAATATCATTGCTTGCTAAATTAGGCCCGTTGCCAATTCTACCCCTGGCTCTTTAAACAGTGAGCCGCTTGCACAAATCTAATTTGAGTGAAAGCGATTTCAGAGGGTGTTGGGCTTCGCCGAGTTTTGCTCATCACGGCAGCGTTACGCTCGCATTTGCAAATTCATTTTTTTCCAATTTGCAGGGCTACGTTTCACAGGCCATCAGCCGGCACCCCGGGGAGAGCAGAGCAGCCGCGGGAAAGATCCACGTGGCTCTGGGGATTTGCAATGTCTTCTCAAGGGAGCGCAGGGCTCCTGCAATTCAGGTTGGGAAACGGAGGGCTCCCTGTGCCTGAAATATTGGGTGGACTTTGGAAGCAGAGGGTCCCCATGGAAAACTGAGCCCCTCGGAAGATCTCACGGCTGCTCCGGCTCCCGAAGTTCAGCCGAGCTGCCACGGCATCTGTGGCGACGTCCCACCGCGGGGCGAGTTAGGGCACGTGCAGGAGGTTGAAAGGAACGAATGGTGCAGACGCCAGCGGCACGGAGGACGTCACAGTTACTGCAAAGCTCAGCCTGGTAGCTCCCAACCCAGCCCCTAGGGTTTTACAGTTAACTCTGCCTTGTGGGGAACCCTCCACACTGGCTCCTTCTGCAACAGGGTGCGTCTGCACCCCGCTCTCCGCTCCCAGGCTGCCGGCTCCCCAGCCTTCCCTCTGCAGCCAGCTCCTAGCCTGCTGCTTCTGCTCCCACGCGGCCTCTGGCTCCGGCCTGGGGCTGGTCCCGGGTGAGCTCAGGTCTATCTCCCCTCCCTGGTGCATCTGCCCGTGGAGCCCTCTGCTGGCAGAGGGGGGCGCTCATAGGAATACCCTGGCCACCCACCCGCTAGCATTTCTGGATGCTGGGAAGGGGAAAAATCCATCCACTGAGAACCCGCCACCCCCTGCAATGTCTGTGGGGTTTAAGGTTGATAACAAGGCTCCCGGCACCAATTCCTCCTGCTGCGTATTTCTCCCTGTGCCGGAGCAGTGCGCTCGCCTGCAGCTGGGCGACGGCAAAGCTCCCTTAGACGCCGGCGCCAGGACTCAGCGCCGGTGATGTATCTCCATTAGAGCACCCGGCAAAGGGGGCTGGATTTGAAACGCAGCTCGCCTCACCCACCGCAGTGCCACCGCCTGGCTCCCATCACTCCAGTCCCTGAGCAGCTCACAAACTTTAACGTCTTTAACCTCACAGCGCCCCTGTGAGGCTGCTCTTCCTAATTCACAGGCGGGAAACTGAGGCACAACGTGACTTCCCTAAGGTCAAATAGGACATTTGCAGCACAGCAGGCAACTGAACGTGGGTCTCCGGAGTACTAGCCTTAGCCAGCCGGCCACCCACCCCCTGCTAACACATGCTACTAGGGCTGGCTCAGGAGAGGGTTCGCGGGGTCCCTCCTGCCGAGGGAAGCAGAGGAAGGACTTCACATTTGCTCTGGTTTAAAGGGTTATTAACACTGAAGAGGCTTTAAATCTAATATCTGTGCAAGATTTAAAGTGACCGAACGTGTTAAACCAGGGCATGCGGGAGGAGAACAGAAGAGGGCGTAAGAATCTATAGCAGTGATGCTCAAACTCTTGCACTGGTGACCCCTTTCCCATAGCAAGCCTCTGTGCGTGACCCCCCTTATACGTTAAATACACTTTTAATATATTTAACACCATTATAAATGCTGGAGGCAAAGCGGGGTTTGAGGTGGAGGCTGACAGCTCGTGACCCCCCCCATGTAATAACCTTGTGACCCACTGAGAGGTCCCGACCCCCAGTTTGAGAACTCCTGATCTATAGCAACTGGGTTGTTTCACTACAATTCATCCTGGACTAAGCTACGAGAGAGCGGCTGGGTCCATAGAAATCCCACTCGGGAAAGAGGCGGTACCATTAGCGGCAAATTGCTCTGCGCTGGTGCTGTTATATTGTCACTTGACAGGGTAATTGGCAGCTCGCTTTTATTACACGTTATAAGGATCATTCTGTGCTTTAGACCCTCGCTGACTAATTCGCGTGTGGGGCTGAAAATCAAGCCTGTTCCTCTTAACAACTGTGTATGAGACAAAGGCCAGGCACTTTCCAGAGCGGAGCTGTCAACGGCGGAGCTCTGAGGGGTCAAGTGAACTCCCTGGGCATTTGCAATCCAGTTTTAATGCCGCGCAAGGTGGTTAAAGCTTTGCTGTTCCAGAAAGACGATATTTCAGCTAGTGCTTGGGATTGCAGGACTCGACTCCTGGAAAAGGTCAGCTGCATTTCCACAGGGCTTTCTCCAGGCGGCAGCCAGCTCTCTGGAGCTACAAAGGAGAGAGCTGCGTTCACTGCTGTGGTGTGTGCAGTGCCAAAAGCTATTTCTTATGTTCCCGTGCTTTGCACCTTTCGTTGTCTAAGGGTGAGTCTGCTCTGCAGTCCGAGAGGTGACTGCAACATGTGTAGACACATCCCAGCTCTCTTTGCTCGAGCTAGTTCAAAGCCAGCTAAAGGAACAATAGCAGTGAAACTGGGGCAGCATGGGCGGCTGCCCGACTGGCCTGGCCCACCTGGGAGCTTGGGTAAGTGCTTGGGTGACTGCTGCCTGGACCCATGTAGCTAGAACAAAGCTAGCGCGGGTCTGTCGACGCGTGCTGAAGTCACACCTCTAAACTGCAGTGTGGACAGACCTCGTGTCAAGGGACGGCTGCCATTTTGTTGTCAGAGTCACTGCGGTGCACTACACAGGAGACATACGCAGTGCTGTGTGCTCTCATAGAGACTTTACGTTTGTTCTTTCTTCTCATTTTCTTTAGCATAAAGTGAAGTCACTTTAGACTGAATTTTGCTCTGTGGGGATCCTGTTCTGTGTGGGCAGTCCAAGAGGCACAGCACGAAAAGCACGGTCCAGGGGCAGTCACACTGCCTTTTCAGCCTCCAGATAGTGGGTGGTTCAGGGAAGCACATATGCAAGTTAGAGCAGTCCCTAGCTCTCCTAACTGACAGCAGCCCTTGCCAGGCATCCATGCAGCGCAGTATCACCCTAACGCCATGCATTATGGGCCCACCCCTACGTGCCCTCAATCCACATTCCTTATTCCAGGGCCTGGGATACCATGGCACAGGGCTGCCTGGCCTTATTCTGGGCCTTCACCGGGTGAATCCTTTCCTGCCTAGTCGCTGTGCCTCAGGGTCCCCTGTACGCAGCAGGAACAGGGCACAGAATCCGTCCAGAGCATGGAGAGACAGTAGCGATGAATCCCCGATTTGCACGGTCCCGTTTTCAGCCGGAGCCTTGAAGTGAGTTTGAGTTCGGAACCGCGCAACTATTTCCTGGCGGGTGGGGGTTGAGCTCTTATAAATCCAGATAAAACTTGGTCTTCTAGAGGCAGATCTGGCCGCTGACTGGCCCCCTCCTCGAGAGAAACTCGCTATGCGCTATCGGAACCTGCTCCTGTATATGTGGGCAGACTGCTCCCTGGCGAGAGCCTCCCCCACACTGAAAGCTTGTCTACACTAGAACATTATTGCAAATGAAGGGAGGGGTGGATTTAAAGCCCAATATCTGTTCCGGAACAACTCCAAGTGTGGATGCTTGTAGCGAGGTCGAAGATTCACTGGTGCGCGGCGCCTCCTGCTGGTCATCTGGGAATTAGCTCTTTTCCTGCCTTGGCGCGCTCTCTGCTGGCTGGTGTCTCACCTGCCTCAGGCCCCGTGTCCCTCTTGGACCCCGGTGCCCCTTTTCCTCAGGGTTCTGCCCCAGCAGTACCCCCCAAACTCTGGGTCTCCCCTCCCTGGGGAACCCCCAACCCTCTGAACCCACCCTGCCTCAGTGCTACTGCCAGTCGTCATCCAACCCCTGCTCTCTGGGGCAGCCTGCAGCCTGTCATGGCCACTCATCACTGGCAAGGGGGTTGGACCAGCTGCCTCTGCCTATTCCTAGGCTGCCCCTCTGTAGCCCCAGTACCTTCATAGGCCTTCACCGAGGCCTGCAGCCTGGGGGTTTACCAGGCTGGAGCTCCCCAGCTCCTCCTGCCCTTCCCCAACACTGCTCTGCTCCAGGCACCTTCCTCTCCGGCAGCCAGGCCCTTCCCCCTCCAGGGCTAGGGTGAGACTCCTCTGTCTCCTGGCCCCACAACCCTCTTATCCAGGCCAGCTGGGGCCGACTACCTCGCCAGCCTCCCTCAGCGGCTCTTAATCCCTTTTATCTTGGAGCGGGGCAGCCCCACTCCAGTGCTCTTATTCCAGAACACGAGTGGCGCCTCTCTCACGCCCTCCCTAGACTTTCAAAGTGGATTGGGCTAGACAGGAACAAGGCACGTGTGTTCTGGAATAAAAGTGTCCACGCATGGAGTTAATCAGTGTCATCAGCTTCATTCCACGGACGCTTGCCCAAGATCACCCCCCGCCCCCCCCCTCCCCCAGTTAGTGACAGGGCTGTGCATAGGACACGGGTTTTCTGACTCCCTGCTGGCTGCCTTACCCACAAAGGTATCTTTCCTCTCAGCTTTGCTGGGGACACAAGACATGCACATTTCATAACTCCTGTTAATCATGAACTATAAAGTCCATTTCCACAACCCGTTCACTCATCCAAAGGCTGCCAACAGGGAAGCCAATTGGAAGCAATTATACTGATGTTTTTAGCAGCCAATTTTCCCTGGTAGATATTAAGTCAGGCCGAAAGCAACGAGCCCTGAATCCAACCTTACTGGAACGGCTCGTTACAACAATTCTCCCCCAACTGGGTGGCTTGTGATGGTTTTATTCCTTTCTCCCGTCGACAACGGTTGTCGGCAATCTGGCAGCTCGGAGCACCCCTGAACAATTGCCGTCATTGTTGTTTCCCCGGCTGAATCTAAATGTATGAATATGAATGTGATTCGTGTTCGCCGTGAGGTTGACAATATCAGGAAAGCTTTTCTCCCCCGCCTCCCCGTCCGCATTGTCCTGCCTCTGCATTGTTATCCCAGATTTAGAACAGTTCTTAGCCTCCTAAAGAAAGGGATCTGCTGTGAGCCGGATTCCTTCCAGCTGCCAACAAATTAAAGTGAGGGGGGAATGCAGCACGTGCAGTAACACAGCCCGAGCAGCAGCAGAGAGAAAGAGAAACACGTTCTGCCCAGACCTGTGCTGAGGACCGGTGTCAGCAGCTGCATTACTGAATTTCTACATAAACCACCTATTTTTTGCCATACAGAAGATTTACGTAACACCAAACAGAGCCCCCCTAGGGCAGCGTCCTCCCAGGACCCATGGACACCAAGGAAGGAGCATTTTGAAGGATCACTAAGCTATGACAAAGCCCTGGCTGGGATGATTTAGTTGGGTTTGGTTCTGCTTTGAGCAGGGGGTTGGACTAGATACCTCCTGAGGTCCCTTCCAACCCTGACGTTCTATGATTGAATGCCACTACGATTGCCTATGGTGGAACTTCATGCCATGGGGTGTGAATATCCCTGCCAAGATTTCAGAGATCACTGCAGAGCATCATTTCATGCAGCAGGGCTGGCCCGTAGGACCCCTTCTCCCGGCATTAGGAGTGTGCTCTTGCTTCAGAAAGCAGCGGGCCAGCAGAGCAGGGGGCTGGCTGGTGCATGGACTGGCCCTGGAGACAGACTGGGTCCAGTTGGTGCAGCCACCCTGCTAGGGAGAGTGGGGTTTGCAGCCGCACTCCCAGCTGTTTGTGTTTAGAGCCATTTGGGGAAAGAGAGTTTAGGGGCATCAGGAAGCGGCCCGCAGGACCCGACAAACTCTTCTCAGTCAAGGGAGCCAGTAGCAATGCAGCCAGCAGTTCTGATTGCTCCTGTCAGCCCCACCTTGGTGCTCTCTGGATGGAATCAGAGGCCTCTCCCATTTACACAAACGCCAGGAGCTGGCTAATCCAATCAGCTGCATCCCAGGGGTTCTAGGGAACCAGAAGCCCAGAGATCCACACCCCACAGCTGTTACCACCTCCCCTGCCGAATGCAGACCTCAGACAAGGGATTGCCAGCTAAGCCACCACTCAGGACTCGTTTCATTGGAAGGAAAGAACAAAGCAACTCCCAGCCGATCCATCTTATGTGCTTATATGGCTTCTGTTTCCCCCTGTATCTGAACACCTCACCTGTGAGGCGGGGCAGGCCTGTTATCCCCATTGCACAGGGGGGAAACTGAGGCTCAGAGAGATGATGTGACTTGCACAAGTTCACATAGGAAGCCCATAGCAGAGCAGGGACTGAGGTCTCTTGAGTGTCAGGGCAGTGCTCTAACCACTGGACCATCCTTCCTCTCTGAATGAGGTCCCCTCCCTTTCTCCCCGCCAGGGGTCTGTCTGCACCTCCACATGGTCAAAGGCTTCTGGCAGAGAGGTCAAACAAAATCAGCAGAGCTGGTCAGCATTTTTCAACCAAAACCTCCCCCCCACCACCAAAAAAATGGGGTTTAATCAAAAAAACACTATTTTCCCCTCAGGAAGAGGTCATTTTCAGTGACATTTTTCAATGGGAAGTACAAATAGAAAAGTTTAAATTAGAAAATTTGCATTCAAAATGGAATGAAATTTGTTTGAGTTTCTCAAAAAAAAGAAAAGAAAAAAGAAAGGTTTGGCATTTCAGAATTGGGGATGTTTGTTTCTCCCCCTGTCAAGGCTGAATCCCCACTCTGGCACTCCGAGTGCAGAAGTGGGGCCCACAAGGATTCTAAAAATTAATACTGGCCACTCCAGGCTTGTATTAAACTCCCAAGGTTACAGCTTTTCCCTGACCTTGGCTTGGTAAACGCTGCCACCACCCAAATGCAGAAACCCCCTTGGACCCAGGAAGGAGCACTTGGGAATTCCTCCCTGTGGGGCACCCTCAAGCCCTTTCACGCTCCCCTCCCCCCCAGGGAAGAGCTGAGAAAGAAAACAAAGGAAATTAGCTGTTGCCACCAGCTAATCAAACAACATGCGCAAACCTCTTAGGCCACCAAAAATCCAATCCTGTTCTTAAAAAAAGGCAAATTTTATTAAAAACAAAAAGGAAGAAAATACATCTGGAACTTCGGCTTTTGCTAGATTTTAAAAGAGCAATTCCAAAAATCAAGCACCCAGAATAGCTTTCTTGGGGGTTCAGCTTAAAGGTTATAAGCAAACAAAGGCATCTGGGGTTAGCACAGAGGAGTCCACAAGCCAATAGGAAATAAAAGAAATAACCCTGATCGTGTCTTTTTAGACATTCCCTAATGTTACTTACATAGCTGAGGCTTCTGATAGGTAGGTTCGAGGTATGAATTGATCACCTATAATCATACCTGGCTTAAGCTGCTTGCAGCATTGCTGCTCCGTCCCTGCAGCCCAGAACAACAGACAAAGGGAAAGTTTCTTTCCCAATTTTAAAAAAGTTCTACCTTCCCATTGGCTCTTTTGGTCAGGTGCCCACTCCTTGTCTTTTACCTGTGGGCTTGTTAACCCTTTACAGGTCAAGCAAGCAGAGAACAGACCAAGAGGGATTTTACAGCTAACTGATTGCCTGGGTGCCCATCAAAGGGAGCTACTCCCACCCCCCTTCATGTATCATATCCCCTTTCTCCCCTTTTTTCTACAGAATTTTTATTATTAATAATAACAATAGTAATAGGTGCTTATCTAGTATTTTTCATCCGTAGATTTCAAAGCACTGTACAAAGCAGGTCAGGAACAGCATAATCTTCATTTTACAATTGGGGAAACTGAGGCACGGCACAGGGGAGTCATTTGTCCAAGGTCACCCAGCAGGGCAGTGGACCAGAAATTCCAAATTTTCAACTTTTTTGTTCTGATTTGGAACGAAAACATGTTTCCAAAAGGTCAGAATTTCCCACCTGACAGAAACTCCATTTTCTGGCCAGCTCTAAACACGCTTTTCCATTTGGAACCCCAGCCAGAATGACAGAACAAAACTCTGCTGGCAAAGAACCATGCTTGGTCTGCATGGAAAACCCCAGTCTGCTAGTGCCAGCAGCCGGCCGAGCACACAGCTCAGAAGTTAAATTTAACACGAGCTAGAAGAGACATCGGGAAATGTGCTTCCCCCACCACAAGTGACTGCAGCAATAGGAGCAAGGGGGCAGCTGGGTTTTCTTGGCCCCATGTCTAGGTCAAGCTGACAGCATTCAGGCAGGCCGGGCGATGATAGAGCAGCAGCTGAATAGTGACAGAGCTGTAGCAATAAAATCATCTTTGCATGCAAGCGATGTCACATCTAGCAATATTCTCTGTAGGGAGTGATGTCCCATGTTGCTTTTTGTGCAACGCAGACTCCTCTGCCACAGAGTGTTGTGACAGAATCTCCCATAAGGCTCTATGGAAAAATGCTTAGAATGTGTTTTATGCTACATATGCCGTGTAACATATCTCGGTAAAGCTTATGATCTACTGAATGTATTAAGCCTATTTTCATGCATGTATTGTTTTTCTATTCGACGTTATGAATGTTGGCTACGTACTGGTTTGATTTCTAAATAACCTTAGTAGAGCATTTGGTCAGTTCCTGGAGAAAGGAATGTTGAAATTAAGTACCTAATGAAGAAACACTTAAAAGACAATGAATCTTGGAAGGCTCCAATCCACATAAGACGTCTACTTGAGGACGTTCAAGGTAGCATGTGAACCATGGATGCTACCTGTAAAATCTGTGAGTCATGCATGGACATGTGGCTTGCCATCCTAAATGCCATCTTGGAGCTGGACTTTGCATAGGAGTGAGGAGGGGGTCTCCACCCACAAGAGAAAGTCTATTTAAACCCCTGGGAAACCCCTCCATTTTGTCTTCAGCTGGCTAAAGAGAGAGCCTCTCCACCCCCACAGGATACTTGAAAGAAACTGGAACAAAGGACACTGATTGCAAAGGGCGTGAGTGATTGCTGGACCCAGGCTAAAAGGAGATTAGCCAGTAAAAGGGAGCATTCTGGAACTGGTGAGGATCTTATCTGTATTCGGTTGGTTTAGACATAGATTTGCGCATTTAATTTTATTTTGCTTGGTGACTTACTTTGTTCTGTTACTACTTGGAACCACTTAAATCCTACTTTCTGTATTTAATAAAATCACCTTTTACTTATTAATTAACTCAGAGTCTGTATTAATACCTGGGGGAGCAAACAGCTGTGCATATCTCTCTATCAGTGTTATAGAGGGTGAACAATTGATGAGTTTACCCTGTATAAGCTTTATACAGAGTAAAACGGATTTATTTGGGTTTAGACACCATTGGGAGTTGGGCGTGTTAAAGACAGGAACACTTCTGTGAGCTGCTTTCAGGTAAACCTGCAGCTTTGGGGCAAGTAATTCAGACCCTGGGCCTGTGCTGGAGCAGATGGGTGTGTCTGGCTCAGCAAGACGGGGTGCTGGGGTCCCGAGCTGGCAGGGAAAGCGGGGTAGAGAAGTAGTCTCGACACATTGGGTGGCAGCTCCCAAGGGGGTGTCTGTGATCCAACCCCTCACAGGTATGAACGTCTACGATGAAGAGTCATAGCTGACAAGAAAGAGAATGTGTCTGGGGCTTGTTAGTCTATGTACTTATATGGCGCTCATCACCATGGTCTCAGCCCCTCACAATGGCTTTCATCCATTAGTAACGGGGATCATTCTTCCCATGTGCTAGGGGCTTTGTGAACAGCCCTGAACAGCTGGGAGGTACGAAAGGTTTATTCTCACTTTACAGAGTACAGCACCTACAAAGTCACTTGCCCCTGACTGGCAGAAAAGGGGTTAAAAGCAGCCCTAGGGAGGCTGCGCTGGAGGCAGCCAATTAGAAAGGGGCTGAGAGGAGCAGCCAATCATGGCTCGGCAGGCTCATAAAAGATGGGGTGCAGGGCAGAGCAGAGATCAGATGCTGACTGGAGCTCGAGGGGAGAAGACAAGGCTCCTAGCAGGAGGAAGGAGCGCCAGCACCTGGGACAGAGCAGTGCTGCAAGCAGGGACCGGAGGAGCTAGAGAGAGCTCCTGGCTGGCTGCTAGGGTCTGCAGGCTGAGGCCCTGAGGGAAGGGCAGAAAAGGGTGCTGGGGCCACATGGGAAGTGGCCCTGGGACAAAGGACTGTAACTGCCACTGAGGTAGTGGCTGGGCGGAGATTGTGTTCTCCCCTTCCGGGGAACCTGCAACGTGTGGCACAGCCGGAGGGCAGTGTCACTGAAGAGAGCTCCACGGTCCTGGGAGTGACATGGGTCCCCGGAGCAGAAGTGACAGCGGCTAGACGCCACCAGAAGAGGGCGCATCAGCTAGCAGAGCTGATCTCTGGGACATCCAGCAGGGGGTGCTGCAGTGGTGAGTTGCACCCCGTCACATGGGGACATGAGCAGGAGCAACCCAGTTTGATGCTGCAGGAAAACGTTTGATTAGGACACAGTCCCGCCAAAGGCGATGCTTCCTCTGTCCCATGCCCCTTCTAAGTCCACCTGCACTTCCAGCTAGCTCCCTCCCTGCATTGTAAATCCTCACTCTGTGATGGCCGTGTCCCCTGCCCGGGAGCTGGGTGTCACACACAGAGGACTAGATCCTAGGTGGGGGGAAAAAGCCAGAGCAGCAGAAAGGCTCTTAGATGCAAAGATCCTCCGTAAAAACAAAACAGGGTGAGAGGAAAATGGCCATTTTAAAAAGGTAATAATTGGAGATATACCATCCTCCTAGAACTGGAAGGGACCTCGAAAGGTCATCGAGTCCAGCCCCCTGCCTTTACTAGCAGGACCAATTTTTGCCCCAGATCCCTAAGTGGCCTCCTCAAGGATCGAAATCACAACCCTGGATTTAGCAGGCCAATGCTCAAACCACTGAGCTGTCAGTCTGACCCCCAGCATCCCTGCCTTGGTGCTGGGCATCGCTGGGTCGATCTGCTACGGCAGCATGTAAACCCCGGCTGGATGCTGTCAATCCGTCAGTCAGCCTAATGATTGACATGCTTGGACAAGATCAGCTCAGACCATGTGGCCAGTGGAGATTATGGTTCAAGGCATCCTAGCCCATGCCAAATAAAGTGAGGCACCTGAAGCATATGGTGCCAGCTCGTCTGCTCCTACCCCGTTGTAGGGAGCAAATAACTAATCGATCGCTGCAGGATTTAAACTCTCGGTCGAGATACATCACTGCAACACGCAGCCATGGAGGGAGGTTGATGTGAGGAGGAGACGGCTGTGCCGTCCATGGCCCGGAGAGGCAAGGCCTGTCCGACTGTCTCGCGCTCTCTTGGTGAGTTTACACTTTCACAGCACTACAAATGACAGGGGTTCTGTTCCCTTTGTTTCTTTCAGCCTCGGGGGTGTTGAGGCAGAGTAACACCCCAAATGCAGGGAATGGCTGGCGGTCAGCCGTGCGGATCGGCTGCTGTAATCGACGTAGACGCGTACCAGGTGGCGGTGAAGGGTTTGCGTTGGAGTACAAAGCTGATGCAGCCAGGGGGTGTGTTCCTTTGGGCTCAGATGGAGCTGGAAGGGGAAGCCTCCCGGCGCACCGGAGCGCGTTATCAGGAACTGACTAGTATTACCCTGCTTTTCAGGGTTTGGGTGGGCGGGCATGTCGTGCAGCAGCCTCCCTTGGCACTAGGCTCCGGTGAAGCTCGCTGGCGTACAGTGGAGCACCAGGCTCTCCCAGATCCTCAGACACAAGGCTGCCATGTTTGGGCAGCAGAGACAATGTTGGCTGGTCTCTTAGTCACACCTCTGCCTCACTCCGTTATAACCCTAAAGTTTTGTACCTTTCATTGTCTGGCCGCTTCTTAGGTGGGAATTGTCTCACTTTGGTTTTGTGCTTGCCTCCCCACCCAGCTTTGTCATAGGCCGGGTCATGTAGGGGGCAGGGCACTGGCCCTGGTAGTAGGAAACCTGCTTTCAATTCCCGTGCAGCCAGAGCTTTCCTGTGCCATCTTAGGCAAGTTACTGCAGCAACCTTGTGCCTCAGTTTCCCCACCCAGAGAAGAAGTATAATGCTTCCATATGGCATAGGGGTGTTGACAGGATACAAATCAGTCACTAACTGGGAGATGCTCGGATATTACAGCAGCAGGGGCTGCCTACGCGGATGCCTCTCCTCTGAAGCCTGTATCGCAAGCCTATAGTGCAGAGCCGTTCTCTTTGCTGTGTGTTTGTGCCGTACCCAGCACAATGGGGCGAAGAGCCGCAGCAGTACAAGTTAATGAAAATAATGGCACGGCGCGTGCTTTATGCACCCTCGTGGGTTAGCGAGTCTCCCCTGTTGGCTGTCGGATGAACATCGAAGAGCCTGGAAGTCTTGCTTCTGATATGACGTGTTTCCATTTACCTGCTCTATGGTGTATCCTGCTGTGGAACCTAACATCCCCTAGGTGCGTTCAGGTCTCTAGAGGCCTGTGGCATCCGTGCGCCAGGAATGCCTCCTGCCGGAGAAATGGCAGGCTGCCCACCTACATCCAGCTTGGCACATGCGCCCTGTCAAGTTGGCAGGTCGCCTGTGTGCACAGGCACAGGGCCATGCTGACCGCTGGGCCGTGTAGGCCTTGCATTTCAGCCCCATTTACTTTGTATCTAAGTAAGCAGGGCTGAGATGCAAGGTCTATAGGCTGAGGCCTGTAAGATTTTAGCTTAGCAATACTCGGCCTTGAAGGGAAAAAAATTGCTGCTATAAGTAACCCACCAAAGAATAACCTGATGCCCTAATATTACGGGACAAGATGTGCCAATGGGTAATATGGCAAAAAATTAACAGTACAAGTAATTGTTTGCTTACAAGCTACACGAGAATCACATTTTTCTAGCCCAGGCCTTAACCGCAAAGTGCACTCTGTGCCGAAATGCTAATAAGGTATCATCAGAATCACAATAGAAAAGAGGGTGCCTGAAGCTCCCTGTGGAAAACTCCAGTAGAAACCATCCCTCTACCGCTGATCAATCCACGGGAGACCCATCAGACCCTGGTAAGGTTGTGAGGATGACTATATCTGGAACTTGTGCGTATTTCTATATGTTTGGGTAATCATAACTTTACCTGTAACTTTAATAAAACTAGACCTTGAATGTGTGTGTGGTCACTGCCCTTGGTCTTTATGTGTCCCTAGAGATTCCAAATTTGAAGCAAGTAGCAAAGGTGACTTTCACTCTGTTCAGTGTAAAACTGTAGCAACCAGAGCCGAACCCACGGTGGGGTAATACCACATTACAAAATGCACTTTAAATAAAATAAAAGGCTGCAGGCAAAAGGGGAAGGAGACAAAGGACGGCGTAAGGGTATCGGCTAGATTTGAGGAAGACAGACTCCCTAGCCAGCCGTGTCAGAGCAGCAGCCGCAGCACCTGAGCTTCCTCAACTGCTGCCCTGGGAGCCATCTGCCAGCGGTGCCAGAGGGGATTAATGCTGAGAAAAAGGACAAAGTCACTGCCTCATGCAGCCATGGATGGGAGCATGGCTTTGTGGGCACCATCTACTACTGGGTTCTACTCCACGTTTTGCAGCTGGGTGACCTTGTGACATCCTGGCCTCTTTCCATGCCTCAGTTTTCCCATCTATAAAATGGAGCTGATGATACTGGCCTCCTTGGCACAGAGCTACTGACGAAAAGCATTAGCTGAAGGTGGTATTGTTACTAGTACTGGGCTAGAGAGGGAGGATAGACAGAGGGTCAGGGGCTAGCCAGGACTATAGGAGAGTGGGGCTTAATTCCTTCCTTTGCTTCATGCGCCTTGCGCAACCTTGGGAAAGTCCCTTTCTCTAGGCCGCAGCTCCCCAGCTAGACAGTGGGGGTAACAGCATCAACGGGCAAAACTTGATTTTGGGGAAACTCAGACAGGTGGGAAAGTCCTGCCCTGATCTTAGCAGGAACGCACCAGGGGCGGGGCCAGGCCAGGCAGCAGCATCCCCACAGGCGCTGGGGTGGCCCCCGCATCCAAAAGCCTTTCTGGGTGAATCACAGTGAGAGACGAGGTTGGTGGTGGTAGCACCCCCAGGCTCTGCCCGCCGCTGTGGAGTGGGGCGACCAGCCAGCAATGGGGATGGAGGGGTAATAGGCGCTTACGTAAGACAAAGGTCCAAATATCGGGACTGTCCCTATAAAATCGGGACATCTGGTCACCCTAGTGTGGAGGGAGCAGCAGGCTCTTGGGCTTGTTGAGCCCTGGGTGCGAGGGAGGGAGCAGGGAGACTGCGTGTGGCTCAGGGAGACCGTAATGGACGTGACGCTGGGCACCATGTGAGGCTGCCTGTGTGTGACTCGGGGCGCACCGGGGATTGGTCTGTGACTCGGGGCGCACTGGGGGCTGGTCTGTGATTCAGGGCGCTCCGGGGGCTGGTCTGTGACTCGGGGTGCTCTGGGGATTGGTCTGTGACTCGGGGTGCACCGGGGACTGGTCTGTGACTCGGGGCGCTCTGATGGTCGCTCATTTTGAAGGAGCTTTCCCAGGAACCCTGTTGGGGTGCTCAGGACACTCTGCCAGTTGTATAGGCTCAGGGGCAGCCTGGATGTCTGGGTTATTTTTACCTCAGAGATGGCAGCCCTAGGCCCAGCTGGGGGGAGCTGACTGGGGCGGGGGGGAGGGTGCAGTGCCCAGCTGGGGTGGGGCTCATAGTGAGGATGAGGGAATACCCTGGACGCGCTGCAGATGCTGAGGTGACATTGCTTAGCTACTTAAGGCCATTGGCATATTTTTCATGGGTACCCACAGTATCCGCACACGGCCCTCTGCCCCTGCACACAGTCGCGTATGCTCGGTTCTGTACAAGCAGGCGGCTTGTTAAAGCCAATGGCTGCAAAGCACTGTCTTCCAGGTGCAACAGAAGAAGCCAGCAATCCCCTTTCTCTAGTAAAAAGAATTAGGGGGAGAGGGATAGCTCAGTGGTTTGAGTATTGGCCTGCTAAACCAAGGGTTGTGAGTTCAATCCTTGGGTGGGCCAATATAGGGAACTGGGGCAAAAATCTTTCTGGGGATTGGTCCTGCTTTGAGCAGGAGGTTGGACTAGATACCTCCTGAGATCCCTTCTAATCCTGATATTCTGTGGGGATTCCACCCAGGGCACCAGGCCATGTGACAGGTCTGAGCTAAGCCGCATGGATCAAGGGGTGTCCAGGGGGCTGGGATATCTGTTGCAGGCAGGTCCCAGTCAGGAAAGCAGGTTGGGGGGGTGGATTTTGCCCTAACACAGGCAAGAATCAGCTGAACTCAAAAGCCCTAACCAGCCACCATGTGACTTTGCAACTAAGAGAAGATCTTAGATTTACTAGAAGGCACCAGAGGAAGTTGCCCTTGTAAACTGTGTGTTTGTTTGCTCAATGCCACTACCGGGTTTCAATTATGTATAACAAAATAAGACATCACAGTTGTATGTACAAGCAGGGGGTTGTTATCTAGGTTGCCAATAAAATATTGAAATGCAAAGTGTCTTTCTGCCTGGGGAACATTTCCCAGCTTTTAGCTTGAGTTTGTAACAACTGGTTCCTAGGGACTGGGCAACCCGATTAATAACCGAATGGTTTCTCTCATTTATGACTCTGGTGCACAGGGAAATTTGTCACTCACCTGCATTTTACTGGCTCTCCTGTGTCTCTCATGCACAGAGTCACAAAACGCTTCAGGGTTAACGGCAGGCCCTGGGGCTGAAAGCGTGTGGAGGGTCAAGCGATGGAAAGGACCCATGCCAGAGCGTCACAAGCGCTGGAGCGGCCCTGCCTGTGATGAGTGGTGAGGAGAGGCCTAGACTGAGACGCTGAGGGCGTGGGGCAGGGGAAGTCAGAGGGGAAGATGGAGGTTGTGGAGCACAGGTGGGACGAAGGTCACTGGAAAAGCAGAGAAGGTTGCCGGAGTGAGGCCATGGAGAGCTGTGCAGAGCAGGAGGCTGAGTTTGAACTGAATCTGAGGAGCCAGTGAGGGGGATGGAGGAGAAAGGGGATGGGCGTGGAACCAGCAAAGGGGACAGAAGGTAGCTGGGAGTTTAGACAAGAAGGCAGCAAAGCTGGGGGAGGAATGGACCAACCATCAGGCCAAAGGAGTCACAGGATCATAAATGACACCGGCCCCAGGATGAGAAAAATCTGAGATGGTTTAGTGTCTTTTTAGGAGTCGGGAATACAGGGGGAATCATCCCCTAACCTATGTGGACAATGATCAGATGAATCAGAAAGCCCTGATCAGCCACCAGACACGGGGGAATCCAGCAAAGGGGCTGGAGAACGGAGGCACGGGCAGTGGATGGAAGAACAGAGACGACGAGTGAAGCAAATCTATGGAGGGCCGTGAAGGAGATAGATGGAAAACCAGTAAAGGTGAAGCTGGCTTTACCAATGCAGGGACCCTTGTTCTGATGCTCGGTGCCCCCAGCATGGATGTGCCCTGCAGAAGGTCTGTGGGGCCCACCCCAGGAAGGCGCCTGAAGGCGAGAAGCTGATGAACATGCAGGGTTTGCGTATTCCTCCCGGCCGGACACGCAGGGTTTTAAGACGCATAAAGAGAAACAAGCAGCACACCAGAGAAGATGAATCTTGTCCACCCTGTCACTATCCATCTCCCAAAATGTGCTCTGTGGGAATTTTCATTAGCTTTCAGAGGGGAGTCGCGCTGTTCAAATTAATTGACAATTATCTCAAGGGATGCGCGGTATTAGTTGTGTTACATGGTTGTCCCCTTTGATGTCAGCAGCTTCATCAGGCTGTCTGACTGAAGCTACACTTTTATGCTAATGTGTGTTCTTTTAAATTGTATTTTAATTCAGACTGCGTTCCGGAGGAATTACAGCCACGTTCAAACTGATCCTCTGTGAGCTTGAGATCTGATCTTAGAAGTTTGTATAAGGATCATGTATAGAGCAAAAGAAAACAGAGGGCTGAGGATAAGGAACGTAGGCCCTGATCCTCAAAGGTATTTGGACTCCTAACTTCCACTGATCTGGGCCATCCACCTACTGCAAAATTCCCCGGTGATCTCACACTCTCCCGGGGTCCAGTCCCCTGGACATCGGTGGGAGGTACATGGTGAAAGGCTTCCAGGGTTGGACCTCCCACATGCATGGGATTCTCACTGAGGTAGCCCAATGCTATCCTGGCTTACACCTCCCCTGCTCCAGTGGAGTCCCTGGAGCTGCAGATCTGCCGTAGGCACCTGAGAAGTGACTTCTCCACTGATTCCGCTGAGAGAGGAAAGCAATACCCACTGCAGCAGAAAATATTGCTCCAGGCGCAGCTCCTACACGACCAATAATGAGGCCTGGCTTTGTTCACTGTGGTATTGCTTGGTGGCTTTATGCCAGCGGAGACGCTCGCTGGGCTGGAGCTGGTGAGAAGTGCGGAGCAGGCATAGAGGGCTGGAGGCTCAGACCCAGGGAATATAGAGGTTAACCGTTTCTCTGATAGGCTGTTCAAATCCATGGAGAACTTGATTAGTGGGGATCTTATTCCCCAGTAAATTCTGAGGCTCCCACAACCCACAGAACAGTGATCACTTTCCATTAGATTCTGTAACACAGCAGCTACCATACATGCATCTCCTCGAGTCCAGAGGCCTCGCTGCAGATAGCCTGCCTCAGTTTCCCCTCTTCACGTCTCCTTAATAAACTCCATACAGGATTCTCCCTTTGCAGACACTGCTCCTTGGGGACTGGGTTAATTAACGTACAAGCTCAGAACAAAACTCAAAGTCTATAAAGTCAAACCTATAGCAGGCTGCTGTCAGCCCTACCTGGCTGGAGTCTTGTTCCCCTGGCATCTCACAACGCTCCTGCACCTTCTGGTCTCAGCAGCAGCCTGGAGCTTTCTTACTGTTTCTCACACCGCTTCCTGCCACTCCACACTGATCCCTGAACACCCCCCTTTTTCATACAGCTCCCTGCTGCTCTTAATAGAGGGTGTCTGCCCTGTAGCAGGCCACATCCCCAGGCTCTTAATAAGGCAGAAGTGGACTGGAGCAGTTCCCTTTTAAAGGGCCAAGAGGTTCTAGGATTTTTCCATAAGCCTGGATATCAAAGCCAGAGCAAAACTGCCACCTGGGGCCAGAGACTTGAAGCCACTTTATCAAACAGGGGAAGTAATTTGCAGGATCAAGATCCTTGGGGGCAGTTTCTTGGTGCAGGTTTGTCTGCAGCCCGCTGTCATGGGAAATTAAATGCATAAAGCAAACCCATGCTCGAGCCCTTTCCTTTGAAATCCCAGTGCAAATGGAATAACTCAGTTATCTAGTTATTTAGCGGCTCCAGCCAGACCTCACGCGCAGAGGGGTTTAAAAACAAACTCCTGGACGCATTAGAAAAACCCAGGCAATTTATCTTGCTCCAACACTCTTCAATTTGTTCATGGTGAGCCATGCTGCCAATTATGAAGGGCGCAACATTCCTAGGAACATGTGCGGCTGTAATTCACACGTGCGCGCCCAATCCTGCGTGTGCACCTGGGAAAGGTCAGCTGTGCCGCAGGACAATATCTAGACAGAACGACAACCCCCTTCGGGATGCCGGGGTGGGAAGCAAGCTCGCTGCTGGCATCACCCCCGCATCCCCAGCTGCACGCTAACCTCACCCTGGCCAGGCCCACATGGGTGTAATCCATGCACAGCAAATCTCAAGCCCCCTTTGGAGAGGGCTGAGTATCCACACGGAGCATCGTCTACAAACACAACTTTCCATCCAGCCATCTGTACATTGCAGACGGGCACTCGAGCACAGCTGCAGCTGGCATTGGGCATAAGGACACAAAGATGTGGGCAGGGATACCAGGCCACAGGAACCAACAGGGGCTGGCATCTGTATGTTACAGAGTGACCTACACAGAGAGCAATGTTCAGCCTCCAGTGCTCCAAAACACCCCATCTTTGCTCCTGAGAGGAGAGTCCCACCCAAACTATTAAAGCTTTTGTACCTCCACAGCTCCTACAATCTAAGGATCTTCAAAGCCCTTTGGAGACATTAACGAATGAGGTCTCCATACCCCTGGAAGGTCGGGATTATTATCTCCCTTCTGAGATGAGAAAATTGATGCTCACAGAGAGGAAGTACTTGTCCAAGGTCACAGAGCAGAATTGAGATTAGCCAGAAGGTTGACTTGCCCTACCGTAACTATGGTTCTGGTGTGACCAGGACGTGGGTGGTCTCACCTAGTTGTCAAAGCAGGAGCCAGGCCAGGTCAGATACCAAAACTGAGAGCCAGGTGTCAGGCCATCTGGAGACAAACTTCAGAGCAGAACCACAGATCAATAACCAGCATCAGGATACCAGGTAGTCAAGCGAGGGAATGGGAAGCACCAGGCACACAGCCCAGGGCAGAGTGGATCCCAGGTGCACAGCTGGCCCACAGCTGGGTTTAAATAGGGGCTATGGACCAGTCAGAGCCCACAGTGTTCTGCCAATCAGTTCCTAGGACCGGGGCTGAGTTCAGCTCCTATCCTGAGCCTAGTTAGCAGCTCCTTGACTGGCAGGGTGGAACCATGTTAGTGCCACAGAGTCTGGAGATGCAGGATTGAAGAGTCATCCCCCCACTCCAATCCCTGATAGGCTCTTCGAGATGCAATTGGTACAAACCCCACTGGAGGGGCACCTGCACTGGAGATCAGACTCTTTTGAATATCACAGCTGCACCTGTCCTGTGCTGCCTCATGTGCCAGAGCGACTGTGACCCTCCCTCAGGCCTTGCACAAGTCAAAGTCCCTGACAGGTGAGTACCCTGAAAATGAGGATGGAGCAGGTTGCAGGACTCACAGTGACAACATCTCCAAGAGTCCCTGTTGCTGTAGGGTAAGTAACTATTCTCTCTTCTTCCAGTGTGGGCCCTGCTGCAGCTGACTGGCAAGCTGCACCCCATGAGGGTGGGATGAGGACCACCAGCTGTGTCAGTCACACAGCAATTGTGACACTGCTCTCCCAGCTGGGGCATATGGAGATATATACACCTATCTCATAGAGCTGGAAGGGATCCCAAAAGGTCTTTAAGTCCAGCCTCCTGCCGCCACTAGCAGGACCAAGTACTGATTTTGCCTCAGATCCCTAAGTGGCCTCCTCAAGGACTGAGCTCACAACCCTGGATTTAGCAGGCCAATGCTCAAACCACTGAGCTAGCCCTCCCCTGGGGGCTGAGTCCCGTGCAGGTGTTTGAGGAAGCTCAGCGGGTTACTCCATATTGCTGCCTGGCAGATTTCGGAAATTGGTCCTTGGGCTCGGAGGAGTGACCCCGATGCTTGGTGGGAGCAATACCCCAGGCAGCAGGGAACCCAGCACAATTATTATCCGCATAGACGTGCTTTGCGATGAGACAGCCTTTGGAATGGCCAGCCTCAGCCGGGAGTCAATGGAAGACCTGGCTCTGTCCGGGTAGCAAAGTGGTGCTCTGGAAATGTCCAGCCCACGCAGCGTCCTGTCTCCAAGCGGAGAGCGAGCTTTCAGGGAGAACCCAGACAAGTGAACTGCTCAAGTGAGAGGGAAACTGGAGATGACCCTGGGAATGAATTTAAGGTGAGGTTTCAACACTGTCTAGTCCTTGCGACACGTTGGGCAGGGACCAGTCGGCCCGGAGCTCCCGCACTCTCCCAGCTGATGCGAGAGTGACTAGGACGTCTGCCTTCAGCGTAGGATGAAATAAGGAGCCTTTTGACAGGGGCTTGCAGGGAAGCCCCAGAAGTCTCCAGAGGACAGTGCTGCAGTCCCAGGCAGGAGCTTGGAGAACTTGCAGTGGACGCTTGGAGAACTTCGATACCACTGAGTGAGAGAAGACAGAGCGCGACTGTACAGGCAGCTGTTAAGCGGAGCACACGCCGAGGTGAACCGTAATGGAGCGGAAGGGAACGCAGCAAGTTGGCGGGGATCTTCAGTATTGTAGACTGCACAGGGTCTAAGCCATGCTGGGCCATCCGTACAGAGAACCTCTTCCAATCTGACGGACAAGTCTTTCTGGAGGGCATCTTCCAACTCTGTATCAGGATCTTCTGGAGCTGTCCAGAGGAGTCCCTGTCCATGGCACTTAACCAGCCAGCACTGTCAGGGGCAGGGACTTCAGCCTCTGCATGGGGTATCTGCCCATGGTGCTGTGAGATGCAGTCCAGACATCTGCAGCAGATCTGACAGGCAGAACTGCCTTTGCAAGCAGGGAGCTCTGAGAACAATCCATGGTTCTGTTTCCTTTGACTTTGGATATCACCCTGAGGATCACAGAGCTTGGCGGGAAGGAGGCCTTGAGTCCAATGCCGAAGGGAGGCTTCTGGTAATGATCCTGCACTCCACGCCCCCTTTGGAGCAAAAGTTCTGACGGTGTCCGTCAGCCAGGGGGATGAGGCCACTGCAAGATGGACAGGATGGCTTAGGGTCTGCCACATGAGCCACAGCTGGCATGAAGTGCCTTCTCCTACTTCACAGGGGGCGGGAGGGGGGTTGTGCTGGGGGTTAGTCAGATTAATTTAGATTTATTTATTTATTTTGGCATGCCAAGAGTAACCAGACACAGATGGAGGACAACGATGCTCTTCACCGAAGATTTCAGAATAACCAAGAGAGTAGCAGGTAGATCATTCGCTGGGTCCCATCCAGCTGCCATGGGCAGTAAGAGGTAACTGAGGGAGGGTTGTGTCCCCTCTTTAAGCCCTCACATGAATGAACAAGGAGGCACCGGGTGCACACCTAGGACACAGCTATTCAAAAGCCTCCGACCTGCTTGCACGGGGCTCATGCATACCCAGGGGCGCTCTGCTGGTCGCTGCGAGGGCAGCAGGCAGGTTGCCTTTGGCGGCACGCCTGCGGGAGGTCCGCCAAAGCTGCGGGACCAGCAGACCCTCCGCAGGCAAGCCACCAAAGGCAGCCTGCCTGCCGTGCTTGGGGCGGCAAAATGCCTAGAGCCGCCCCTGCGCACACCTACAGCAGAATCCACACCGACATGTATTTGAAGAAGAGCCCAGATCTTCCAGATCATGTTCCCGTGCTGTAGCAACTAGACCAGGCTTCTTTGTGGATTCTTCCTGAGGTAACACTGCTGGCCCTTAGGAATGTGACTTTGCATAGCCCCAAAGCTAATACTCCCTCCTAGGGAGCAACTGCATCGAGCGTTGTAGACGGCAAGAGAGCAGAGCTGGAGACAAGATAGATCCGGCCTAGTTCTAATTCTCCTTTGCTTCTCCAGTTAGGCCATGGCAGGACTTGCTATTAGAGTGGGTCCAAAAAAATCAGGATTTTTCTTGTGAAGATTTGGGAACAAAAGGCCTTATTGCTAAAACCGCATGAACATTTGATGTTTTGGTTCGGTGGGCAGACCGGGGGGGCGGGGGGGGAAACATTTCAATAAACCCAAAATGAGAACGTTTTGAATTCTTCGGTTAACCAAAAAAGTGAAAAACATTTTGCCTTCAACCTGAAATGTTCTGCTTTTGAGGGCTTTTTCCTTTCCTTTTAAAAAATATAATGAAACTAGCCACGCCCTGAGTCAGTTTCCCAGCCCTGATGAAGAGCTCTGTGTAAGCTCAAGAGCTGGTCTCTCTCACTAACAGAAGTCGGTCCAATAAAAGATATTGCCTCCCCGGCCTTGTCTCTAACATCCTGGGACTGACACGGCTACACCACCACTGCATAGTCCTGGGTAAATGGGAAGCCAACTGATTGCACTGGGAATTCTCCATCAGGCCAAGTCTTATTTAAAATAGCAAATGGAACGAGCATCTGCTGGTGTAGGATTTAGAGGCGCTAAGGCATAATTTTCACTAGGAGGGCGGTGAAGCACTGGAATGGGTTCCCTAGGGAGGTGGTGGAATCTCCTTCCTTAGAGGTTTCTAAGGCCCAGCTTGACAAAGCCCTGGCCAGGATGATTTAGTTGGGGTTGGTCCTGCTTTGAGCAGGGGATTGGACTATCCTCAGGTCCCTTCCAACCCTGATATTCTATGATTCCTCAGATGCATGGAGTGAAAATGACAGATGCGGGCATTATTATACTGACACATGAAGAAAAGGGAGTTACCTTACAAATGGAGAACCAGTGTTGACAGGGCCCATTCAATCATGGTGGGTGGGGTCCACTCCCAATAATTGATGAGGAGGTGTCAATAGCATTTGCCAGCACACGAATGTTCCTTTGAGCTGGTGACAAGTGACCCACTGAAAGTTTGGAGGTTCCATGTGGAGAAGCGAGGTCCCAGATTAACCTCCTGTGAAGCTCTGATATCAGAAGATTCCTGGTACGTGCTGCTTCCGTTTAGGCATCAGGATGCCATGGGGATGGGCTCGCTTGCCTGGCATCAGGCTCCAGCAGGTTGATTTGATGCTCAGCAGCACTGACACTGGGAAAAAAGTTAACTAGTCCTTTTCTGCCCTCGGACAGGGTTGTGTTGAGGTTTTGGCTCGAGGCTTCAGAAGGGCCTGGTGAGGAGATTCCGCCTCTCCTCCCCACCGTAGTCACCCTCTTTAGCAGAGCCAGCGTCAGCAACAGGAGTCTGCAGGAAGCCAGCCCCAAGGCAGGGACATGAGTGCTGCTGACCTTAATCACTGAGTGTGAGGAGCTGAGGCTAGAGAAGGAGACCTGGCTAATCCCCAGGGGAGGAGGAGAGGGAACAGGAGGAGATTGTGGGTGCTCTGTCCTGAGGCTGCTTGTGCTCCACTGGATAATAGGGTCCCAGAGCCCTGGGTATTCCCTCCATCCTTAGCGCGGTCCCGCCTTTCTCTGTTTATTGTCTCTCTTTCTTTCTTTGTCTGCAGGGTCCCAGCTGCCCTGCACATGTGCTGACCCTCACGTGGGTCTATAGCAAGTACCTGCCTCTCCCGCACACTGGGGGTTTCCCTCTTTTGAATAAAACGCTGACACCCCTGGAAATCTGGGGACGTGCATTCTGACACCTATAAGGGCACTAACAGCCCCGAATGCAGTGATCCTCACTTACGCCAGCATGAATGGGGGTGAGGGGAGCGACAAAAGCTGGCTGCTGCTTCCAGAGCCTGGAAGGAGCTTCCTCAGCAACAGGCGGGGGCAATCATTGTGCCTTCTCTGAGCAACCTGGTGGGACGTGTGCCACGAGCCGCACGCCATTAGAGCTGCCTCCTCGTCATTCCCTGCTTGTGCAAGCTGTAAAACAGAGGGAGGTTTTCAAAGCCAGCATGGCTGTAAAACAGGCCAGTGCCTACAAGTCATCCAACGACTCATCCTGCTCCTGGAGATAAAGCACAATCGGCCAGTCAGTCAGCTGAGGGATGGCACCAGTTTTTCTTTTTGCAAAGTGGCCGCACACAGGAGGCGATATTGCTCAGATTTATACCGGCGACTGGTTCTTGGCCGGAGGCCTCTTTGGAAGCAGTTTGTCGCTAGCCTCCGTTATTCAACATTCAAGCCTCGTTGGACATGTTAGGACAGATTTCCGAAAGTGTCCTGCGATCAGCAGCTCCTGTGGAGAATGACGCCGCCCAGCATGCTGAGCACCATTGAAAACACGAGCCACGAGAGAGGCAGTTAGGTGCTGAGCTCCCACTCCAAGGCAGATGGAAAGGTTCCTGTTCCTTATCTATCTCCATACTCCCCCGTGCGTATAGATACCCACACACAGGTACAGCGGAGGTGCTGAGGGCCACTGAACCAAACAGTAAACCTGGTATATGATGGAAACCGCTAAAAGCCAAGGGGTGCGGCAGCCCCCCTGCAGCCCCCCTAGTTCCAGCACCTATGTCCATAGCCACACAGACCCTCTCTATATCACCCTACCCATCCCCATGCATACCCCTGTCTATCTATCTATCCCCATCCAGCCATCCAGCTAACCCATAAATCTTCCTTCCTTTCTTTCACATTTCTACCGATCACGTGGGTGTCCGAATGAACTCCCGTTAAGGGGTTTGGATACAAAGCATTCACTGCAGCCGCGATTGTCTTCACCGGTTGTTGCCCGTGTCCATGGAGCAGCCTGCTGAGAGAAGCTGTTTGTTTCATCTCATCATCAGTTGCCACGACAGTGATTTATGGGCCCATGGAGGAGCTGCATGTGCACCCTGCTTCAGAGGATGTTTTATAGCTTTAAAATACACCCAGGCAGCTGGCAGCCACGGTGTGGGTTAGGACCCCAGGCTCAGGGATGCACTTGGGGTTTGGGATGGGATTGGCTCACTGTGCGTGTTGCCTATTATTAAATTCAGAAACAATCTCCATTCTAGGGGCAGCTGGGCTGCTGTCAGGGAAGTGAATTATGTCTAATGAGCAGTTATGCTTCTTACGCCTGTCGATAATTTCCCCGCTTCCAGGCAGGAGGGATGGGTTTTACCACTGGCCCTGCTGCTGCCGCCACGGGCACAATCCAGTCCAACAGGCGCTAAGACAGGGATTCTCAAACTGGTTTTGCTGGGACCCCCTTTGAAAATAGTTCAGGCTGTGATGACCCCCCTCCCCAAAAGTGGTGACCCCCCCATACCATGCCGCCCTTACCCTTGTGCCACTGCTGGTGGCGGTGCTGCATTCTCACGACCTCCCCATAATAGTCTTGTGAGCCCCTTTTGGGTCACACCCCCCCCTCCAACCCCACACCCCCCGTTTGAGAAAGGCAAACCCGCAAGCAAAGAAAATTCGACACCTGAGTAGTGCCGGGAAGGGTTACGAGAAAAAAATGCAGAGAAATGCCTAACTTCACAACCTGTCTTAGCTTTAAAGCAACGTTTCGCACCACAGGCTTCCAACAGCATTACTGACCAGATCCTTCAGGTCCAGACCACTCCCCCTGAGCCCAACAGCTGCTTCCTTCAGGTGCAGAGAATGAGGGGGGCGGGGAGAGAAAGAAGAGCTCCCTGTGAAGGTTCCCCCCCCCTTTTTATGGCTTCAGTCCCTCTTTGAAAAGAATTTCCAGCTGAGAACCAAGAGACAGGGAGCGGGGCTGGTGCAGGAAGGAGACCTCATGCTTTCCTTTGCTAAAATGCAGATCTCTTTGTTCCTGCCCCCTTTTCTCTTTGTTCCTGCCCCCTTTCTTGCCAAAGAAGGTGCACTTTGATAGGTGATGGCCCATTAGCTTTGACGACACTTCATTGGGGTGTCAGCTTGTCCTTTGCCACTCCCCAGACTTATCTGGGAAACACGTCAGTCATGATTTCAACTTACGTTAATAACACTACACACAACGTCGCTATGTGCAGTTTGCCATGATACTACTGGTCAGCAAGTTATGAGTTTTCAGATGATACCTCACAAGACATGCCTTGTACAAAGAGTATTGCAATAGTGTGTAGGGTGTGAATACAGGGCTGCATTCCCTCGCAATGGGATTTTAGTTTTATTTTTAGTTCTAGAGGTCCCTAGTTCACACCCGGGTTTTGGCCAAAATGGCACCGTCACACTTTCTGAGGCAGCAATTTGTTATTTTCCCATGTGAGAGACCACAATGTGTATGACTCTGTGTGGCAGCTCCCTCTGAGGACAAAATGGCTGCCACCTCTCCATGCAGGCATGTTACAGAGAAAACCAAAGGCCTAGCACACATGTCACAAATCGGGGAGGCCTGGGCAAGACCGATTAATAACTCCCAAGACCTGGTTCTTCTCTCCCTCACATAGGAAAATCTCCACTCCAGTCAATGGATGCATCAGAAGGAGGAGAATGAGACCCTTACATCAGTCCCACGTGGATCTGTCCCAGTGGCAAATGGCTGCAGTCAAAGACTCTGCTTCTGAACGACACAGGAGCAGTGGCCTTGTCTCAGCCTTTATTGCCAATACAAGTAACTATAAACATTAATGAGCCATGTTACTCAGGTCTTTGCCCAACGAACTTAGCAAATACCTGCTCTGGTGCCAAAGTATATGGGTGAGATTAGACAAATCTGCAGACACGGCTGTTCATTTAGTCTTGCTGCCAAATCCTACCCCTTCAGGGCAAATAGGAAAGATTGATGAACAGGGGTGGAATCCTGGTCCCTCTAAGACAAGGGCAAAACTCTCAATGGAGCCAGGATCTCCCTCTAGGTGTCTAAGGATTTGCTCAGCTGACGCAGGGCCCGTCAGCAATGCAGCCCTGGGTGGAACTGTGCTTCAAGTGGCCCATTTAAACCCAGCTATGAAGCGTAAAATCCAGCTGGTGCTGACAGCTGCAGAACGGCCCAGTGCTGTCACGGTGCCAGTTGAATGCAGCTTTGCCAACTCTCGTGGTTTTATCATGAGCATTGCGATGTTTAATGCTTTTCACAAAGCCCCAGGGTTTGGAGTCACAGGATCACTCGGGACTCACATTTTTTATTTAAAATAAATGGAAGCTTGATAACGTGATAACGTGCCCTTCCCTCAAAAGCCCTAGCACCAGAAGGCACATTTCCTAGCTTGTTAAAGTTTCGTGATTTTTTGTGCTCATGGTTTCTGAAGAGGTGTGTCAATGAGGATCAAGGGAAACAGTTTCTTAAAGACCCTTTAAAATCCACATTTCCTCCTAAAACAGGAGCCTAGAAATCAGAAATAAACTAATCACACACACTGAGGAGCCCGGGTGCTATCGTCGAAGCCGTCGGATAATGGCAGACAAGAGGAGAGGGGCGTGAACTATATCTCAGTTAAGAATGGGCCACCTTAACGAACATGATTTGACTAATAAACGAGAAAGCTGAGTCAGCGGTGCATGGGCCGTGACTCGAGCAGGACTGATCCGAGGAGCGATGGAGCGATCAGCGTGTGAGGGGCTCTGAGCTGGGCCCGACTGTCTTGCAGCCTCGGCGAGAAAGGTTTTTCTCCTGATCTGTTTTGCCTCTTGAGCTCAGCTCCAGTCAGATTCAGGGCTGGCACAGAACCGCTTTGCTTTTTTAGTCTCATTGCAAATGGCTTTTAAAGCACTGGGGAACAAGCCGGGCTACCCCCAGGATACAGGGTCAGAATCACACAGGGCTTTTCCATCACTAACCCCCGTGGTCCTGACTCAGGAAAAACTCCCACTGTCTGCGCTCCTTCCGCCGGGCACATCCCTTTTCTGCCTCACTCGCTACCCATGCTGCTAACATGACCTGTTAGGTCCCATGGTCCCATTTATTAGCTTTGTTATTTATGTTCCATTATCAGAGAATATTTTATTCACTAAGCCAGAATTCCCAACTTCCCCAAAAGAAACCCCCACCCCAAGGAAGATGGGGCTCCATGGATGCCTAACTGAGCTGAAAGCCTGTTAAAACCCACAGATATGAGAGACGAGTGGAATAGGGTGGTGAAGAACTGGAATGGGGTTACCGAGGGAGGTAGTGGAATCTCCTTCCTTAGAGGTTTTTAAGGTCAGGCTTGACAAAGCCCTGGCTGGGATGATTTAGTTGGGTTTGGTCCTGCTTTGAGCAGGGGGTTGGACTAGATACCTCCTGAGGTCCCTTCCAACCCTGAGATTCTATCCCAGGGTCTGTCTAAAGATAGGGAGCAGTGTCCAGTGGCTAGGCCTTCAGAAACCTGGATTTGAGTCCCTGCTCTGCCCCCAGACTTTCTGCCTAATCATGGACAAATCGCTTAGTTTTTCTGTGCCTCAGATCCCCCATCTGTAACATGGGGAGAATAAGAACATACGCTGCTATACTGGGTCCAACCATGGTTCAT
Organism: Mauremys mutica; assembly: GCF_020497125.1. Classification (NCBI taxonomy): domain Eukaryota; kingdom Metazoa; phylum Chordata; order Testudines; family Geoemydidae; genus Mauremys; species Mauremys mutica. The sequence goes on from NC_059096.1 coordinate 11,572,480, forward strand.
TCTGCCCATTATCCTGTCTCTGACAGTGGCTTCAGGGGGGACTGTGGAGAACAGGGCAATTTGGGAGTGATCCACCCCTGTTTTCCACTCCTGGCTTCTGGCACTCAGAGGTTTGGGGTCACTCTGAGCATGGGGTTACATCCCTGACCATCTTGGCTAACAGCCATTGATGGTCCGATCCTCCATGAACTTATTCTTCATTGAATCCAGTTATTCTTTTGGCCTCCACAACATCCCCAGCAATGAGTTCCACAGGCTAGTTGTGTGAAAAAGTACTTCCACTTGTTTGTATTAAACCTGCTGCTCGTTATCTTCATCAGGGAACCCCTGGCTTTTGTATTGTGTGAAAGGATAAATAACGCTTCTTTATTCACTTTTTCTATCCCGTGCCTGACTTTAGAGACCTCGATCATATCCCCCTTAATTGTCTTTTTTCTGAGCTGAACAGCCCTAATCTTTTCAGTCTTTCCCTGTACGGCCTGATACTGACATTAGGATCACCAGCCAGGATCTCTTCTGGAGCCTTTTCAAAAATGAGGTTACATTAGCTACCCTCCAGCTAGCTGGTCCGGAGGCTGATTTAAGCAATAGGTTACACACCACGGTTAGTAGTTCTGGGATTTCAGAGCCGAGTTCCTTCAGAACACTCGGGTGAATCCCATCTGCTGTTGGTGATTGATTACTGCTCACTTTACCAATTTGTTCTAAAAATCTCTTCTACCGACACATCAGTCTGGGACAATACTTCAGCCTGGTCTTCCAATAAGACTAGCTCTGATATGGGTGTCCCCCCCACACCCTCTGCAGTGAAGACGGATGCAAAGAATGTATGTAACTTCTCTGCAATGGCCTTGTTTTCTCTGAGCGCCCTGTTAACCCCTTAGTCATCTCGCGGCCCGACTATCTGTTTGGCGGGTTTCCTGCCTCTGATGCACTTTACAAACATTTGCTGTTAATTTGTGGGTCTTTAACAAGTTGCTTCTCAAACTCTTTCTTGACCTGCCTTATTCTACTTGTACATGCTACTTGCCCCAGTTTGTGCACCTTCCGAGTTTCCCCATTAGGGTTTGATTTCCAAATGTTAAAGGATACGTTTGTTGCCTCGAATGGCCACCATTACACTGCTGTTTAGGCAGGCTGGCATTAGTTTGGTCCTCCTAATGTTCTTTTCTGATTTGGGGTGTATATTTAGGCAGAGCCTCTAGCATGGAGTTTTTAAGTAGTCTCTGTGCTGCTTGCAGGTATTTTACCCTTCTGACGGCGCGTCTTAATTTCCATCTAACTAGTGCCCATGTTCTTGTGTAGCTCTTCTTTTGAAAGGCAAACGTTACAGTGGTGGGTTTTTTCCCCCTGCCAGGATGTTTAGTTTAATTACACTACAGTCATGTAGTGCAGCGGGCACTCACCGCCACGGCGCCTCCTGCTGGCCAATCCGGGAATTAGCTCGATTCCAGCCTCAGGGCGCCTCCTGCTGGCCAGTCCGGGAATTAGCTCGATTCCAGCCTCAGGGCGCCTCCTGCTGGCCAGTCCGGGAATTAGCTCGATTCCAGCCTCGGGGCGCTTCCTGCTGGCCAGTATCTCCCAACCGGTGCCTGCTTTCTCCTGATCTCCACCACTTATAGCACTTCAGGCCCCACATCCCTCCCGGACCCCAGTGCCCCTTACCTTGGGGTGCTGCCCCACAGCAGTGCCCCGACACTCTGAGTCTCCCCTCCCCACGGAACCCCAATCCTCTCAGCTCAGTGACCCACTGCCAGTCCTCATCTAGCCCATCCCTCGGGGCAAACCGCAGTCTGAAGTGGCCACTCATCATCGGCAGGGGGGGTCGGACCTGCTGCCTTTCCAGCCCCAGCTGCCTCCCTGCGGCCCTAGTACCTCCCCTGGCCTTTAGCAAGGCCTCAGCCTGGGGACTCACCAGGCCAAGCTCCCAGCTCTGCCTGCCCTGCTCTGCCACAGGTGCCCTCCCAGGAAGCCTAGTCCTCCCTGCTCCCCAGCTGGAGCAAGAGTGTCTCCTCCCAGGCTCTCAGCCTGCCCTTTTATCAGGGCCAGCTGTGCCCTGATTGGGTGTGGCCACACCTGTGGCTGTTACCCAACCAGCCTCCCTTGGCTGCCTTTAACCCCTTCCTAACCGGAGCGGAGTGTCCGCCCTGCTACAGGTCACTATTACTGAGCAACTCAGCTCTAGTGACCATAGTCTGTGCTCCATTTAGGACACAATCGAGAATTGCCTCTCCCTGCGTGGGTGCCAGGACTAGCTGCTCCAAGGAGCTGTCATTAATGGTGTCTAGAAATGTTATCGCTGCATCGCGCCTTGAGATGACATTTACCTAGTCAATATGAGTGAAGCTGAAATCTCCCATTATTATTGCATCTTCTGGCTGTGTAGCCTCTCTAATCTCCCTTAGCATTTGACAATCACAGTCACCATCCTGGTCAGGCGGTCGGTAGTAAATTCCAGCTACAATACTCCTATTGTTCAGCCACAGCATTTCTATCCATGGAGATTCTATGGTGCAATTTGATTTGTTTGAGATTTTTCCTATATTAGACTCTTCTCTTTCTTACACAGATAATACCACTCCCCCACCAGCACGATCTACTTTGTCATGCTTATTATGGACGTTGAACCCACGTCCCATTGATTATCCTTTCCAGCACACTTCAACAATGTGGGGAGGGACAGCTCAGTGGTTTGAGCTTTTGGCCTGCTAAACCCAGGCTTGTGAGTTCAATCCTTGAGGGGGCCATTTAGGGAACTGGAGTAAAAATTTGTCTGGTGATGGGTCCTGCTTTGAGCAGGGGGTTGGACTAGATACCTCCTGAGGTCCCTTCCAGCCCTGATATTCTATGCCTATTATATTAATATACTATTATATCAATGGCCCTCCCCAGCTTCACAGAAGTCTTACAAGAAGCTACATTAAATATTATGGCAAGGGAGGCCAGGTAAATATCTTAGGTGACGCAAAACTTACCATTTTCCCAAAGCAAATTCACAATGGACGCAACACAGCAAATTCTCTGGATAAGGCAGGTCAAATCTGCCCCCAAGTCTTCAATGTCACTAGAATGAATTCATTCCCCCCCCAACGATACAACCTCATATAATCTCCCAGTAGAAGTAGCTGATGATAATAAGAGTAAATGAACAAGGATCATCTGCTATTAGGCAAGAAGTAATTTTCGTCTTGCTTCTTGTCTTCTGTTCCTTGGCCTGAAAATTGTCAGCTAAAAATGTGTTTGCATCCCTGAAATAGAGAAACTGCATTTCATAGGCTGGTAAAACAGCATCAAACAGCTCAGGGCATTTCCGTGAACATTTTCTCCCTTTTTGGGGGTGTCAAAATCATCTGTAGAGATGGACGGAAAACAACATGTCCTAATATTGGCGTCTTAAACTCCAGGACTAGCATGTGTCTGGCTCTCCAATGGTCCATGGAGGAGAAGGCCCCAGGCCCTTATCTCTCCCTTCTGCCTCTGCTCATGGGCCAGGTCTAACTGCAGCCAGGAGAGCACAGGGGCTGCTCCTTGCCAACATACCCTACACAAAGGCTGTGTCTACACTACACACCACTGGGGATGGCATGTCAGGTATAAATAGCTACACAGCACAGTGCAAAGCAAGTTGCTTCCATACATCAGTGTGTAGCTGCATGCAATGGTGAAAGGCTCGGGTAGGGGGAACTGACGGAGCCTTTCCCCTCCGCCGGAGCCTTTCTATAAGGTGGGCAAAGACTCTGGCAGCAGGACAGGACACGGCTAAAAGTAGCCATGTAGACGTGGCAGGCACTGCTTGGATGTGTAGCTTGCCATGTAGGGTACATACCCCAGGACTCTGGCGTGTCGTTACTCGTCTAAACAGGGCCCCACAGTCTACACTGCGATTTATACCTGTGCTGGGGGGGAGGTGTGCTGCGTCTGTACCGTGCACGCTGTTGCAAGGAGTGTGCCGTGTAGGGTGACCAGACAGCAAATGTGAAAAATCGGGACGGGGGTGGGGGGTAATAGGAGTCTATATAAGATAAAGACCCAAAAATCAGGACTGTCCCTTTAAAATCAGGACATCTGGTCACCCTAGTGCCCTGTAGACATACCTACAGAGGGCAGGGAAAAGACAGAGCCACCCCCACTCCACCGCTTCCGTACTGGCCAATGCAGCTGACTGCCAGGGAGGGGAACCACACGTTGCACCTTGCTGCGGGGACCTGGGTGCAGCGGGGGGGATTCAAGGAGCACTGGCAAGGGGTCCTGGAGCCCCCCCTGTGGGGGGCAGCTTTGTAATGCCCTCACTCAGGTGTGTGCCTTCGTGCCCCAGATGAACGCCAGCCTGTGGGTGAACTGCATCCTGCCACAGGAACCACTCAGCCACTGATCAATTGAGTAAACACAGCAATTTGTATGTGCCCCACTTCACCGAGCGCTGTCAGCTTTTGCTACCCGTCTGTCTGGAAACAGAGTGCAATGCAAAAGTTCCTGCATATGTGTCTGTGCACCACTGCCCTCTGGAGCGTGCTGGGCGCAACGTGTCCAACCTGCTCTGGTACCTGTCGGAGCTGCTCCATTAGTTCTCCTCACTCAGACACCTGCGCTGTCAGGGACAAATAACCCGGGCTAAACTCATCCTCAATCTAACACTATTCAAATTGGTGGTGTTTCCCCCGGCTGAAATGAGCACCCTGGTTCTTTGACCCAGGCGCTGCATGGATGCAATTAGCCGAGGGCTGCTACAGTCGCTCCTGCAGATTGGACAGTAACACTCCAGCGAGGCTGATTTAGAGATGTTCCAGTAATTGCTCCTTGCTCCCTAGCAGGCCAATAAGAACCATCGACACCCAGCGCCATTATGGGTCATTAACACTGGACCGATTCTCTTGCTTTTATGCTTTTTTAATGAAAGGCTTTTAAAGGTTTATTGAAGTCTCCCAGGAGCCGACTTCATTTCAGAAAGAATAACACTGTGCGTTGGAGAAAAATCTGCTCTTAATGCACTGAAAGATCCATATCTGCAAATGGGACACAGCAGCGAGACTCAGCAGTGGAACTATCCAAACTGGAACGGCTGCAGAGAGGAGGGTAAGTGACAAGTACGGTATTTCTTGAGCAAGCTCCTGGGCTGGATTTTGCAGGATCCTACAGAGAGACAAGGGATTTAACAGCCCAGATCCTCAAACGTAGTTAGGCGGAGCTGGCCACCTAATGAGGATCTGGGCTTTAATGAGCTCGATGAGGCCAGGGTTTCACACTTAGGGCTTCCTTTCATGCTTTACTTCGTCAAAGCGCTTTAGCTCATCCTCACAGTCCCCTGGGGGAAGCAGGTGAGTGCACTTATCCCCACTGTCTGGATGGAGGAAGTCAAACACAGAGGGTAAGGGATCTGACTAAGCTAGTGTCAGAAACAGGATTCAAAGGCATCCTTGAGGCTCAGTCTTGCGCTCTGTCCACTAGACTATGCTGCCTCTCTGGCTGCTGAGCAGCCCCTCCCGTGCTTGTGGCCAGAGCAGATGGGGTCGCCCCATCTCAAAAAAGATATATTAGAATTGGAAAAGGTTAGAAAAAGGGAGACAAAAATGATTAGGGTCTGGAACAGCTGCCATATGAGGAGAGATTAATAAGACTGGGACTGTTCAGCTTGGAAACGAGACGACTAAGGGGGGATATGACAGAGGTCTATAAACTCATGACTGGTGTGGAGAAAGTAAATAAGAACGTGTTAGTCACTCCTCATAACACAAGAACTAGGGGTCACCAAATGCAATGAATAGGCAGCAGGTTTAAAACAAACAAAAGGAAGTATTTCTCACACAGCGCACAGTCAATCTGTTGAACTCTTTGCCAGAGGATGTTGTGAAGGCCAAGACTCTAACAGGATTAAAAGAAGGACTAGATACGTTCATGGAGGGTAGGTCCATCGATGGCTATTAGCCAGGATGGACAAGGATGGTGTCCCTAGCCTCTGTTTGCCAGAAGCTGGGAATGAGCAACAGGGAATGGGTCACTTGATTACCTGTTCATTCCCTCTGGGGCACCAGGCATTGGCCACTGTCAGAAGACAGGACACTGGGCTAGATGGACATTTGGTCTGACCCAGTACGGCCGTTCTTATGTTCTTATATCATGATACACAGACTCTCAGTCCAACTCAAACATGAAGCCTTGAGTAAAGAAAATAGCTACAGACAAACAAGCAGGTTTCCCCACAACTTGAGTCCCAGCCTTGTCTGCCTCGTTTACCAGGGACCGTGTCCTGCCTGAAATTCTTAACAGCACATAGAGACATCTAGTGGCTGAATAACATACTGCAAACACATGTCATTACAATGCACATTAGAGGTCAGACTGTCAGAAGAGCTCCACCCCGAGTGTGCACCCTCTGGGACACCTGGCACTGGCCACTGTCAGAAAACAGGCTATTGGGCAGAGAAGCCAGCAAAGCTGTAGGCAGCAGGGAGGAAACATGCAGCAATGCTATTGCCATCCATGGTGGCCTAGGTGACAGTGCCCCACATAGATGCAATTGATCTGGGGTCTTCCCCAAGACGGGGCATCTCCTGGCTGTGGGTTCCCAAGGCCCTGAGGCCCAGTACAGGGTGAGGAGCACAGAAAACGGAAACCCTGAGACAAGCATTCAGCCCTAGCCATTGGGTTGTATTTTCAAGGCTGGGGAGCTACTTTTTCCGTCTGTCTTTGATGAAAGCTGAGACGAGTCCCGGAGATCCCAAATGGCAGAAGGATGAAGGGACAAAGGCTGATTCGGCCTGCAGCACTGGGCTTCTCCTGGTCTAGCCTCTGGTCTAGGAGGGAATCAGTTAACTGTGTGCCAGGAAAGCATCTCTGTTCCCTTGGTTATCAAGAGGCACAGGGGTGTCCAAAAGCTTTGTGCCCTGCCCTGCTCTACCCATGCTGAAATACCGGGACGACTAATGGAGGGAAAGAGCAACCGTCTCGTTAGGGGCCTGCTGCAGGAGATAAGGCGCCAGTTGCTTGATGGTAGGCTGTGCTCAACACAGAGTAAGTGGTCTGGGGCCCAGATGGAGGGCCCCACGCAGGACAGCTGCACCAGAGCACTAAATGAGCCGCACGTCCCCCGGAGGAGCTGTGTTTAGGTGCTATCAGGCTGGCCAGCCGCAGGATAAAGTTTCCTAGACCAAGGAGGGGAGCCAGGTCTGAATGGACGTGCTCTAGCTAGGAAAAATATGACCGTCCCTCACTGCTATAAAATGCCCATGTTCCAGCCCAGAGGCGGCTGCATTTCAATGCTGGCTCCAGGGCTCCTTTTGGAGACTCTGCGTCCAAGTACGTAACACGTTTTGGGATGAAAAGTGGCAAGCGCTTCTCTCCGGGGGGGTCTGCGGTTAGCACAGCAGAGGCGGCAGTACCACAGATCCTATGAGCGGAGAGTTCTGGGTTCTTAATGGCACTCCTGGTGCATGGCAGATACGACGATCCTATTATTACAAATGTCACATTTTGAATAATGATGATCTTCTGCAGCGAAAATCTGATTTGAGTCATTAACAGGCCAGTTAGTGTCAGTGCAGATACCCTCTGCCACAGTCAGCTGAGATACTGAAGATTTCCCCTGGCCGTTCTCTATTATTGTAATGTGTTGCAGTAGCTCTCCAGCCCAGCCCTGGACTGGAACTCCGTTGTGCTAGGAGCTGTACAAACACAGAGCAAAAAGATGGCAGACAATAGCCCCAAAGAGCTGGCAATCTACGCTGTGCCAATATGACGTAACTAGTAGCGAACACCCATGTCACACGGCTGTAAGCCACAAAGTCATGTGTGTAAAAAAGGCAAAAATGACTGAGAACTTTAACTGGGTGATACCAGACCATAAATCTGGGGTTTGAACCTGGGGATATTCTGAACAAAAAGAGCCCTCAGCCATGCTTGAAACTGTTTCCATTGCTTCACACTTTTTAGGGCTCAGAGTGATGTTTGCAGTCATTGCGTGTGCTGGTTGTGTTGTTATGAAGGTCATTGTGTTGTGCTGAGAGCATTGGATTTGTGCAGGTGGCAAATGAAGTGGGGGTGCTACAGTGAGGAGCTGTGTATGTTTCGGGTTATTGTGTATGCTAGTTGCATTGTTGTGGGGGTGGTTGTGCTGATTTGTGTCTGAAGGGTTGTGCTGGAAGATTTGCGCAGGTAGTAAATGATGAGTGTGTGCTGCAGCAGGGGCTGTGTGTGTTTGGGGTTACTGTGTGTGCTGCTTGTGCATGGGTTGTGTTGTGCTGGGAGATTTGTGTTGATTCATGCAGGTGACAAAGTAGGGGGGGTGCTGCGATAAGGGGCTGTGTGTGTTTGGTGTTATTGTGTTTGCCGGTTGTGTTGTTGTGAGGGTCATTGTGTTGTGCTGGGAGAGTTGTATAGATTTGTGTCTGGGCTGGTTGTGCAGGGAGATTTGTGTCAATTGCGGGGGGCGAATGAGGAGTGTGTGCTGGGGTGTGGCATTTGGGCCAACGAATCCACAATCTGTACAGTGTCCATCATACAACCAATGAAATTGTTGTGTGCAAATTAGCTGCAGAATAAGATTGGTGATTGGTCGAGTTACCTCTGCTATCACAGCGGTCCAGGACACTTGGCATGGCATCGATACATGCCTTACTCAAGCATGGGTATCATTTGTAAAGTCAAACTAGCTGGGAACTTAAAAACTGGATGGTAAAAGACCCAAAACCCAGGGATGTTTCAGCCTGGGGATATTCTGAACAATAGAGCCCTGAGCCATACTTGTAGCTGTTTCCATCGCTTCACACTGACTCAACAGTGGGTCAATAACAGATATTACCTCGTCCACTTTGTCTCTCTAATCCCTTGGGACCAACATGGCTACAGCTACATCGCATACCGACTCAACAGGCTTCCGCGTGAGATACAGACACAGCGACAACCCTGGAATCTTACCGCACAGCTCAGTAACTCAGGGGACATCTGCTTACTCAGGGGGTGACCTTCATAACACCCCTTCACCCCTATGCTTCTGGCACCGACTCACGGTGGATTCAGACCTGACTTGTCATCCAGGGGTGCTGCTCACGTACATTCTTGTTAGGTTTTTAAGTCTGTTGCCGTGGTATCTCACAGCTCCTCCTGGAAGTAAAAATAAACTGATTGACAGCTGTCAGCCTGACGCATGATGCTCCCCAGCGGGATCGAGGGCATGTGGGGCATTAGAATTCTGACCTCATGTGCTGTGCTGTTATTTGGGAGGCCGGGGGAAGGAGGGAGTTTTGGCCAGGGTTTTCAAAGAGCAGAAGGAAGGTAGATACCCAAATCCCACTGAAATTCAATTGAGCTGGGTACCTCGCTTTCATAGGCTCCTGCAAACTCCCTCTCCGCCTCCCCTCCCCCCAGCCTTTGCATTTGAACCAGCAAGTGCTGAAGTTTATAGTAGCTTTTAGTTCCTGTGGGCATGAGTTCCACAGTCCGGAGCACTGCGTCCAGTCTCCCTTGGAGTCAACGGGCCCATTGTCTGTGCAAAAGGAGCAGAGCTGCCAAGGACCAAGCGTGTAACGTGTCATGGACCCAGACCATTTAGTTCCTTGAGAATGAACCCGATGCAGTGCTCTGTAGACGTGGGACGACCTGCACTGCTGATAGTGCCCATGAGAGCCCTAGTGTAGACAAGGCTGCAGCGGCATCTTGCAACTGTACAAGCACCAGTGTCATTACATTGCTGGAAGCTGCCGGATCCCTCCCTCATCAATGCTAGTGAAGCCGTGCCAGCTCTACTGGGACTTTTCCCCCATTAAATTCCCTAGTGCAGGCATGCCCTGTGTGGTGGGAGGTGGTATATTTGAGGCAAGAATTGGAAACAGAGATCAACTTTACGTATGCCAATACAGCAGTGCGGTGCAATTCCCCAAGTATTAATGCTCAGGAAAAACTTCCTAGCTGTAAGAGGAGTCGGACAATGGAACAGACTGCCCAGGGCAGTCATGGAAGAGTCTTCACTGGAGTTTTCAAAAGGAGGCTGGAGAGTCATCTGTCTTGGATGGTTTAAGATGCAACAAATCCTGCATCGTGGCAGGGGTTTAGACTAGATGGTCCCTTCTAACCCAGTGATTCTATGCCACAGTGATACCAGTATAAAAGTGATTATGTTGGTGTAACGATTCCCATGGAGGAAGTGGAATAAATTATCCCAGAATAAATAAGGCATCTTTGTATACCAGTAAAGAAAAATCTCACCTCTAACAGACACGTGTGTGTGTGACCGGGCCTAACCTCAGCGGGGGATCTCCATTAAGCACAATGGTTGGGGTACGTAACTTTCTTCCCCAAGACACTAGGCAAGTTTCATTCGGGAATTGTGCTCGTTTGGTGGATGCTCCAGGAACACTAAAAATGGGCCCACATGCTTGAATTCTGTACTTGCCACATAGAGTATTAACCTCAGTTATATGCCACTGACACGCTGGGCTTCAGCTTCCCAAGCATAAATGCAATGCCAACCTCCAGCATTCAAGTAGCACAAGTCAATACACTCCCAAAAATATGAGATTTTTTTTAAATCATGCTGTTCAAAAAAAATCATGATGTTGGGGCTCTTTTTAAAATTAGATTTGGGGTTTTTTGAGCCTTTAGGGGTCACTTTTCCAAGATTTTTTCAATGACCACAAAGGCAAGAAATCAGGGGGTCGCCGCATTAGGCTGTATCCACAAAGACAACAAGGAGTCCAGTGGCACCTTAAAGACTAACAGATTTATTTGGGCAGAAGCATTCATGGGTAAAAAACCACTTCTTCAGGTACTTAAAAAAAAATGAAATCTGACATTCTCACATAATCCCATGACTCCAGGGGGTAGGGATTTCAAAAACCCCTCCAAAGAGTGTGAGAGTTGGCAATACTGCAACATTTATGAAGCATGCTTCACAAGCAAAGGCACCGTGCAAACACATATAATAGGGAACAGGTTCACACAGGCAAAAGCAGAAAAGTGTGTTTCATCCAGAAGCGAGGAGTATAATTTTGTAAATGCTGTACACTGGAGGAGGATGCACTGTGTTCTTGGTCCAGGGGAAAGAGATTGAATCACTGTTTAAGTGCAAATGTCAGTGCAGCCTTATCTGTCACTGGATCCAGTCACATTAGCTGGATCTTCATGCTGAAATATACTGCAGCTGACCTGTCTTTGATGAAGTGGGGGGTTTTCTTGGGGTTTTATGTGTTTTCCAGTGGTTTGCATGCACAGGGGGTGGGACTCAGTGTCCCTGGGTGTTACTGGTTTAATGAGGTGAGAGGAGAGGGAGTTTGTTGTTACAGAGGACCAGAGGGGGACTCGGGACCCCGGCTGCTGGCCTGGAGGATGGAGACCCCAGTGATTGGTGACCCGGAGACCCGGCTCAGGAGACACAGCCAGTTCTGGCCAGTGGGAGGACAATGGGCTGCAGAGAGAGGACCCTGGTGACCTGACCAGCCGGTTCCAGCCAGAGAAGGGCTGAGAGGAGAGGAGACCCAGGCCTGCCTGTGTACGACCCTGTTTACCTGGAGAGAAGACAATGGACAGAGGCGGGCTTGAGGCCAGGGATATCGGAGGCCCAGCTGGGAAGCAGGGGGGCTCGGGGCTGGCGAGGGGAAGCAGGCAGAGCCCACCTGGATGCAGGTAGACTGGGATGTGCTGTTATTGTGAGAGGCTGTGTTGTGTTCAACTGTGTTCAACTCTCAATAAACCCTCCTGTTTTATGCTGGCTGAGAGTCACTCCGGTCTAGAGAACAGGGTTGCATCAACCCCTTCGGGGATGAGGAGGCCCGGGGGGTCCAGGGTGCGTGGACTCCCTGGTGAGGCCCAAGGCGAGAGACAGACGTGCTGAGGCTCAGAGAGGTGCGGCTCCAGGAGGTGGAGGGGCCTGACCCCGAGAGAGAGTGGACCCCCGAGAAGGGCTGTCGCACTGAAAGGGGCACCCCCCACGGACCGCACAGGGCCATGAGTGGGCACGATCTGTGAGTCCGTGACACCGTCAACAATGGTGACACTAAGATTGTGGTCTTTAGGTTTCAGAGTCAACAGCCCGACTTTTAATAATGGGGCAGGTCACACCTCTTGGAGCTATTGTTTCAGGCTGCCTTTACAGCTACAGTAACTGCATTCATGTCACATTTTCAAGGTTTTCATTGCAGCTAGGAACATAATTAGACCAGGAACGTAATAAGGGCAAGGACCATCATTATTTTTACAATGAAAGTAGAGATTCTGGAGCATCCATTCAATAGCAAATATATTCGATGATGACAATTGGGATGTAGATGGAAATGAGTATGACTCACAGTATTAATAATTCAAGAACGAACATATTAATAGCACTTAAAGGTGGCCCATATGTTAGACTTTGCAACAATCTATTTGTGAGTCAGTTTCCAATTACCCAAACTCAGTACCTGGGTGAAACGAAGCAGAAAAGTTAGAGGAGAAATTTCAGAATGTTTACACACTGATAAACCAACACATGGATTGATTTGCCATTTCATTCTGGCCCCAAGGGGAAGTTTGTGAGTGATGTACTATTATCATGGTCACTATGGGAGTGGCTGGAGACACTACAGCACTAGCCACTGACCAAACACATAGTGAAAGCCAGCCCCTGCCGCAGAGTCTACAAGTTAATAGACAAAGGAAATGGGGAAACAGAAGCACAGAGAAATACAGGGATTTGCCTAAAGTCATTGGCAGAAGAACCTGGGTCTCCTGAGTTGTACCACAAAGCGACACCCACCAGATCATAACAAATCTCAGATAGGTATTAATATTAGCACAAGGCTAACAAAAAGGTTCCCTCTCTGTCCCATCCCGCCCAATCTAAGTATAAATTCCACCCAGCCTTACCTATGGAGGCTCTGTAGCAGCTCCTGCCATCGACTCTAGCCAGTATTCTGTCTGCCGAATTGGCCCGATGCATTGCACAAAGTATGCAAGGATGCCAACAGATACGCAGGAAAAGTCAGGCCCTGGAATTCAGCTCGAATGTTAAGCCGGTGCTCCTCCAAGAGGCCGAAGGGCTCAGTGCTTTGTTTGAGGGAATGAATTCAGACAGCAGCATGTCAAGAACAAGCAGAACTCTCCCTTAGTACAAAGTGCTGGTGCAGGAGGCAGTGGCCAGGGAGGACAACACAACACACCTGTCAGCTGTGATTTCGGTGATGGAGCGGGAGTTCCCCTGCATTTGTGCTTCAGCAGCTGCAGCTGGCAGAGGAAGCTGCTCCCGGCAATTCACTCCATTCCATTTTCTTAAGCAGCGGCAATTAAAAAGGATACTGTTAAAATGGGACATTTGGGTTAAAAGCAAGTGACTGCGTGTGCTGGAGTGCGGCGGCCGGCTCGTGGGGGGAGTGAAACCGGAGAAAAGGAACTGGGAAAGGTTTGGGTTGGCCGACCAGTCTGGGGATTTAGGGCCAGTCTCCCCATAGCTCAGCGCTCCATTCCCTCAGCAGCAGATGCGTGATGTAAATGCGGAGCAAATATGCTGTAGGGAGCCCTGCATGGCCCTTGAGTATGGGAACCTGATGGCATTGGAGCAGCAAAGCCAAGGACCCAGGTGCTTTCAAAATACTGAAGATGGGACATGCTGGGTGTTGAGAGGAAGGATGGTCCAGTGGTTAGAGTGCTAGCCTGGGACAAGGGCCACCCACAGCCAGTTCCCTGCGGTACAGACTCCCTGGCTGCCTACACTGCACTGTATGGGAGCCGGGCTTGTGGACTCGCTGGTTCCAAGCCCGGGCTTGAGCGTCCACACTACACTGTAAACCTGGCTTTCCTATTGCTGGGCCTGGGTCTCGCAGCTGTGCTAACGCATCCACACTGCACCACGCAGAGCAGGTCTGTGGCTTGAGCTGCATCCACACTGCAAAATGACAGGGCCTGGGCCCAAGTCGCAGTGGAACCCAGGCTCTGACCCACCCAATCCAGCAAGGTCCTAGGACCTGGGTCCTGAGTGCTAGCTGACCCGAGTCAGACTGATTTGTGTGTGGACGGAAAGGGAGCCTGGGCTCAAACCTGAGACAGAGCCCAGGCTTAGGATACGTCCACACTGAAATTAAAAACCCGTGGCTGGCCCATGCCAGCTGATTCGGGCTCATGGGTCTCGGGCTAAGGGGCTGTTTAATCCCAGAGCTCTAGCTGCAGGCCGGCCCCTACCATCCACACCACAATAAAACAGCCCCTAAGCCTGAGCCCCCGGAGCCCCGGTCAGCTGGCAGGGGCCAGCCGCGGATAGCTAACACCAGCATAGAGATACCCTTCGTCTCTGTGCCTCTGGCCCCCATCTATAACACGGGGGTAATAGCGCTGCCCTGTCTCACAAGAGCGTTGTGAGGATAAATACATTAAAGAGTGTGAGATGCTCAGATACCATGTTAATAAGGGACCAATAGCTCAAATTCACATAGTCACAGAAGGGAAATTGTGACAACTGATGGTTCGGCCCTAAACTCATCACGTTTTCCGAGATCCCAGGTGGAAGGCAGCCGAAAATGGTTGTCATCTGCACAAGATCATCCCAGCAGAGCAATTCTGCAGCTTAAAGTAGACTAAACTCCCAAGTAATTATATTAGCAAATGATCTGTTTGGGTCTGTGTTTCCTATTGACAGTATTAAGCTTATTCTCATTAATATTTCACTCTACAGGGAAATTAAAATTTAATGAAAAAGTGTTTACAATACTGGCTCGACAAGCTGAAAATGAAAATAACATTAAGACTGAAGCGGTGTGAATTATCCCTTGGAAATCAGCCCTCCGCCAAACAGAGCCCTTATCTGACTGCAGATCATTTCCGATCCGAGGCCCAGTTTCTGGAAAGAGATTCATTATCGGCAGGTATTTGCTGGTTTATGGACAAATATTTCAGCCTACACTGGGGGTCAGGGAGTGTCCCAGCTAAACTACTCACTACTGATGATATGAGTGATCATGGGATATCTTTTCCGCTCCCCGACTGGGCAGCTGAAACATTTAAAAGAGGAGAATAAGGAATAACAAATGGATGGATCTTTAGTGGGCTGGATCTCGGACCCGGAGCCAGATTTTTAAAACAGCTCTGCAGATTTCCAAGCCCCCACTGTGACACGTAGCACCAGATGTTCAGAAGTTCTCAGCAGCACCCAGCGTGCACAAAACCTGCCTCCGAGCGAATGGCCAATAGCGAATTGATACCTAGCAAAAAGGTAATCATTGTTCACACACAAGCCCCCTGCACTAGAACATTATTCCCTCCCACGCTCTGGGACGTCACATTCCCGATTGCTGTTGGCATGACAAGCTCTACCATTCACTGTGTGCAGCCCCCGATGGACCCCCACCCGCCAGAGAGCCCCAGAAAACAGGGTTCCATTCCTCATCCCCCAGGAGCACGTGGGGCCAACACCTCTTCAGGGGTGGCCTACAGAAATGCTCATTCTCTCAGGGACGAAAGAGACTGAAGAATGGCAACAGGAAGAGAGAGCAGACCCTCCTGGGTGGTCATGGTCCCAAGACAAGGGGACAATGCACCCAGCCCCAATCAATGGGGAAGACAATCTCCCGCACCTGCCAGGGTTGGCTGCTAATACAGGTGGCGTATACTCTTAGGGCTTTCTTTAAACCATAACCAATCGAGCCAAGGTCCTGTCGGGAAAAAGTGCTGGATTAACAGTAGAAACGGATGAAGTTTGGGAGTTGACACTTTTTTTTTTGTGGCAAAAAATGCCAGTTTGGTGACTCCAGAACGTTTTGCAAATTTCTGTTGGTTTCGCCGAGTTGTCCCTGTAGGGAAAAAACCTCCAAAATTCTAAAAAAATAAAAATAAAAAAAAATGTGTTCATTTTTCAGGTCGAAGCAACTTTTCATTTAGAAATTTCCTTCAATATTATTTGCGAAAATGAAAAAATCCCCTCCGCACCCCCTGCAAAAAAAAGCTGGTAATCTACACAACACGTTTCCTTCAACTGAAACAAATTTTCCCCAGCATTTTGATTGGCCAAAAACTTCTGAAACGTTTTGTTCTCAGGTTGACCCCAGAACTTTTTTTTTTTCAAAACTGTCAGTGAACCAAAAAACTGTGTTGTTCACCCAGCTCTGATCAAGAGGCCTAGAGGCTGTAATTGGCTTTCAGCCTTCGACACAGATTCAAGCCTGGATCAACAGACTCGGGCTTGCAAGGCTCTTGCCACCAGGCTAACAAGAGCAATGTAGATGTTGCAGCTTAATCTAGAGCTCAGCCTCTGAAGCCCCATGTGCTTCAGGCTGGACCTGAGCAGAGCTTCTGAATTCCCTTCCCCAGTTCGGGATTGTCTCCAGCCTCAGATTTCCTGCAATGAATCCCTGGCCCCCAGCACCCCAGGGTGCCTGCATCTCATTGTTTGCAGTGTCCTGGCTGATTTCTGTGTAGCTCTGCACCTGATCCATTGCATTCCTCCCCTCCCCTTTCTCTAGCCAAGAGTCCAGCAAGAAACGCAACCACATGGGGTGAAACATCAAACATGGCAGCTTCTCAGTTCAGTGAAGGATCTTGCCAATGACACAGCAAAGCACCAATGTGTTTGCGTGGGAGATATGGGATCTTTAGCAGCCTGATAGCGGTTTGAGATGGAAAGAACCGTCCGATCTAGCCCTCGGGCTGCCATTGCAGGATGGGTCCCTACAGTATGTTACCAAGCGCTCACGTAGAGAAGACAAGGACACATTAGCAGAGCAAACAAGGGGATTCCGAAGCTCATCTATCTGTTTCTTTCTGACAGTCATGTATTGTTGCAACATACACTATATGAAACATCATTTGGACTCTGAATTAATCCTGGGCACTTCCAGCTTTCTCTGTCTCTAGCTTCCCCTGTTACCTGAGGATCCAACGTTTCTGAAACTCAGCTCCCACTCCACATTAAAAGAATATTTTTCTCTATCTCTACTTGACATTTCATTTTTTCTAAGACAAAGTAACTAAGGGAGTAACTTATGGGGGAGCTGCAGCTGCAGCATACCAATGTTCTCTCTCCTCCAGACATTGTTTGCTGGTTTTGTGGAAGCTGATGAGAGGAAATTAATTAACTTCTTGGAAGCTTTCCTAGCCGCCCACCGCTACTGGTGGAGAAAACCTGCTCACAGACAAAGCATCTGGTGTGCACAACAGCTCTTTGCCTTGTCTCACATTGTCCCTCTCTGAGTTGCAATGGATGCCAGTCAAGCCTGGATGGAGCTCACTGACCAGCCCTGGGCAGATATTAGAATGGGTGACACTTTCACGTCTTCACTGGTATTTATTTGTATTCCTGTAGCCTCTAGAGGTCTCCTTGTGGTACGTGCTGCACAGGTAGTGAGAGCAGCCCTGCCGGTGAGTCCTACCTCTGTTCAGGGAACATCTATCCAGGACCAATTCCTTGTTCTGGGCCTTCACCCACATCCCTCCACTCAGGTCTTCATCCTGAGGGCTCCCCACAGCGTTCTGCCTTCTACTCTGGCTCAGGGCACATCGCTGCAGGGTCCACCCCTTGCTTCTGGGCTTGACTCCCCCTGACCAAACAAGAGCTTCTCCTTTTGCCCAGAAACCACTGCCGAAGTCTCCCACTCAGAAGTGGGTCACCGGTGGTTCTGCTCCAGCTCCCATCTGAACTCAGATCTCTCTGCCAGGTCTCCTGATGCATCCTCACTCTCTGGGTTCTCTAGTCTGAAGCAGCTCTCACCCAGCACCCTCTTTTAAACCCAGTCACGGCTCAGCTGACCAATCACCGGGGCACAGGCCTGTTCCTCCCTAAAGGGTCCCTGTTTTCCTGTGACAGAAGCCTGCAGGGGCAGCGGGATGGAGCTTTTGCACCTTTCAGCTTCAGCACAGAGTGATATGACTGGAGCAGCAGCCTGTCTCCACCACTCCTCCTGCCTGCCCCTTCTTCATGGCAGTCACGGGGCTTCGTGATCTAGGAGGCCGAGGGCGTGTCTACGCTGCAGAAAAGGTGTGCTTTCGATTTGGGTTAAAAGAGCAGTGAAAACACGCCGACTTGGCTTTTAACTTGCGTTAACGGCTTGAGTTCAACCACAGGCTGCCCTGTAGGCTTTGCCCTGTAGGCTTTAACTCCGTCTGCTAACCCAAGGGAAAAGCCAAGCTGCCATGTCTTCGCTGCTCTTTTAACCCAGCTTAGCTAATTTAGGTTAAGAACACCCATTTTTTGCAGCGTAGCCAGACTGTTAGCATCTCCCACTCCCTGCAACCCTCTGTCCCGCTCAGCCACAACTAGCTGTTGATGAGCTTGCTACAGTCTTGTCTCTGAGAGCTGTGTGGTGTAACTCAGACAAGAGACACTCCTGCTTTTAGAACCAGAATTCCCAGGTTCACTCCCCCAGGACAACAACCCACCCGTGGCTAAGCATGAAAATATTTGTCGCTGTCTGACACTTTCTCAAGCCAGGACCTGTGAGCTACTTAGTTACCCCCGTGAGAGAGAGACTCATTGGTGCTAAACTGGTGTCCACTCCTCAGAAGCTCTGTCAGCCTATACTCCTCCTTGTAATTTACACGTGGGGTACCCCAACCCCTGAACACCTCTCCCTGCAGTGTCCAGCCCCGTCACCGGACACACACAGTCATTACCAAGCCTGCTGTCTCCAAGAAGACCATGTACACACAGCTGGAAGGTTACAACTCAGGGTCAGTTCCTTTGTAGCTGCATCACACTGTAATCTATTGACAAAGACAAATCTATTAACAAAGAACAGAGGTTCACAGATTCAAGTGAGTATTGAGTAAGAAGAATGGAAACAGAAACGGTCACAAATAAAACAAAAGCATAACGAGCTTCTACAAGACTGATGGTAACTGACAGGTTATGCTCCTTTGTCTGAAATAGTTTCTCACCCTTGAAGTCCTTTGGCAGAGCCTGATGATTTTCAGTTAAATCAGGATCCAGATTTTCATGACACCCCCCTTCGCCCAGGGTGATCCTCAGTGAATGGGAATACCAAGGGCGTCTTTGGCCTTCTTCTTATAGTTTATCAGCCTTTGAAACTATCCTTTCCAAGGGCCCCTCCCAGATAAGCTTTCTCCCCCTCCCCCCCGCGGCGCTGGCTCTGTGGTATCTCCGCACCAGGCTGCCTTCACACACCCCTGTTCACTTACTCTTCCTTTTCACTTCACTCGCAAATGTAACTTTGCAGCTGGCTTCCCAATGCTTCATTGGCATTAGCAGCGGGGAGATGGTGCCTTCCCCCAAGTCTGGAGGAAACCTTGCTTCTTCGTGTGTTTGGTCATGGACTTTAGAGCATCGGTAATTATCCACAATTGCTCATACCATGGTAATACGTACATTTCTCAATGATATTAATGACCAGTGTAGCGCTGGTTTTTATTTGATCTCACCCAACGTTCTTGCTAGCTAAATACTACGGCAGCCGTGTGTGCCAGGATCCCCAGGGTGCAGCCTGGAGCTGTGGGACCACTGTGCCCCCTTCACTCTCCAGCCTGGGCTGTCTTTCATAATGTTTGCTAGTGACAAGCAGCAACCCCCTCCAGGCGCTGTGATCACTCAGCACAACAGCATGTGGAACCCTCCAC
Organism: Mauremys mutica; assembly: GCF_020497125.1. Lineage (NCBI taxonomy): Eukaryota > Metazoa > Chordata > Testudines > Geoemydidae > Mauremys > Mauremys mutica. The sequence continues at coordinate 11,591,998 of NC_059096.1, forward strand.
CCAGATTGCATGAATGCTCCCAGAGCCACATACGAATCACACAGAGAAAGGCACCAGCCAAATCCCCTCCCCAGCTCCCAGCCTTGTACCTCAGGAATATACCGTCTTGCACTGCACAAGATGAGCAGTGTGAGTTTATTAATTGGTTCACCACTTCATCAACATACACCCGCCTTTGTGAACCTGAGCAGATTTACCAAACACTTCAGGCAAACTCACTGGTAAAGATAAACATTCAAACAAGTTTATTGACTGCAAAAGAGAGATTTAAAGTGCTCATAAGTGATAGGCAAAAAGTCAGAGTTAGTTACCAAAATAAAAGAAAATGTCAGCCCACAGTCGAAACTCTCAACCCTGTTAGACAGGGGAACACCTAGATTCAGCAGTTTTTCTCACCCCACTGGATATTGCAGTTCACAGGTTTCACCCTTGAAACCTGGGCCCGTCTCCTCTGTTGGAGTCGTCTGAGTGTCCTTGTGCTTGTAGCGTAGGTGGGGGCAGGAGCAAAGGCCAAGCATGGGGTCTTTGTGTTCTGTTTTATACCCTCAGTCCATGTGCTGTTGGGTCTTGGTTGAGTCATTGTGCCTCCCTGTAACCAGGCGCAGACTCACCCAGCAGCACCTCCTGCTGGTCGTCTCCAGGAATGAGCTCTCCAGCCGTTGGAGCGCCCTCTGCAGGCCGGTGTCACGCTACCGCTTGGCCCTCGTGTGCCTCCCGGACCGGCGCCCTGTTGTCTGGGGTGCTGCCCCCTGGCAGTAACCCCTCACAGCTCTGAGTCTCCCCCTCCCAGGGGAATCCCCACCCACTATCCCCACTTTGCCTCAGTGTTAGGCTACTGCCCAGTCCCCATCTAGCCCTCATTCACTGGGGCAGCCTGCAGGATCAGCCACTCATCACAGGCAAAGGGGTTCGGACCTGCTGCCTCTACCTACCCGTGGGCTGTCCCTGCCACCCCAGGACCTAATAGGCCTTATCAGGCCTGCAGCCTGGGGCTTTCCTAGGCTGGAGCTCCCCGGATCCCTTGGCCTTTCCCCAGCCGTGCTCCACTCCAGATATCTGGTTAACCTCCCTGCAGCCAGGCCCTTCTCTCTCTGAACGCAGAGAGAGGCAGCCTCTGCTCCTGGCTTCCCTGGCCTTTATAGGGCCAGCTGGGTCTGTTTGGGGCATGGCCACAGCTGAGGCTGTTTCCCCAATCAGCCTAGTAGCTGCTTTTCCTGCCACAGCCCTCTCCCAGGGCTGTTTTAAGCCCTTCAGGGCAGGAGCAGGGTAACCACCCCACTACACTCCCAAAATGAGGGAGTGTAATCGTTCGCGCCGGGGCTCGACCCTCCTGAGGGCAGGAGGGGAGCCACACCGACTCACTACACGTCCTCTGTTGAATGGGCTGAGCAACAGTACACGGCTCGAGGAGGCTCAGGCCCCTGGCGCAGGGGATGAGCAGCAATACACAGTACAAGGGGCTCAGGCCCCTGGTGCAGGGGCTGAGCAGCAAACAGTATACAGGCCCAGGTCCTTACACCTGAACGTTGGGTGAGGGGGAAAACTGCCACCCGTGAGTGGGGTGGCAGGGGGGGCGCAGGCCCACCCACTCCACTGCGTCCCAGCCCGGGGCCCTAGCAGCGGCTATCACCGCTGCAGGTCAGTGGGGTTCTGACCGCAACACACTGACATGGGCACGTCTGTGTCTGCAGCCTGACTGGGGTCGGCTACCCTCGGGCTATTTCCAGCTTCCCCCCTCAGGGCCTACCTCGTCCGTGGCACCGGTTCCAGGCCCGTCAATGAGAATGGGCTCCTCTCGACCTGGGCTTGGTGGCAGGTCCGGCAGCTCCTCGGGGAAGTCCAGCCAGGCGTTCTCGGGCGGCTCCTCCGGGTAACAGCAGGGACGGGGAGGCTCTGACGGCTCCTCCTCGTTGCGGGCACGGGGGAGTTCCAGCGGCTCCTCCCAGTAACGAGCTCGGGGGAGCTCCAGCGGCTCCTCCTCGTAGCGGGCGCAGGGAAGCTCCGGCCAGTCAGGACAGCAGCCTCGGGTCCTGGAGGATTCCCAGTCACGAGCTCCCGGGGACACGTCTGCTCCCGGTGGCGGCTGGGTTCTGACTGAGCTCTGGCGGCCGGCTTTTATACTTCCTGTCCCGCCCCTTGACTTCCGGGGGGTGGGAACAGGCGGCGGTGGCTCCGCCCACTTGGGTGTCTGCAGGGGCGCTCCCTCTGCTGGGCAAGAGGGGAGCCACACTGACTCACTACAGGAAGGTTGTATTCTTTCTTTTCTCCTACCGTGTCTGTCCCCTCTCTTTAGATTGTAAACTCGCCAGCATCCAGACTTGCCCCACAGCGGTACAGTGCCCAGAACAATGAGGCCCTGGTCTCAGTCTGTAATAAAAATAATTAATAATAATATTGATAGTCTAGCATGGCTAGGCCTAAATCCCGCTCCCTGTACCCCAATCAGCTGGCTGGAGTGAGAGGAGTTCTTGGGGTCAAGATAAGGGACTTTCCCCCATGATTATGGAGCTGCAGTGAAGTCACTCTGCTGTGGCTATGCGCTCCATCCCTGTGGATCCCTCTCTCTCTCTCAAAATATGTTCATCTGTCATACACTTCAGCCCATCACCACAGTATCCAAGGGCCTTCCATGTAACACCGATAGCAATAGCAAAGTTGCCCATTGGCTTCATGGAGTCTTGGGCGCTTCTCAGGGTGGAAGCTCTGCTTGCAGTAGGGTTGTCATTTGGATCTTTTAGAGTTTATTCATTTCCTTTGTTTGGGTTGTTTCTTTTCAGTGGATTTGTTGCCAGATCATTTTTCCTGATGGGCCCGTTTGCCGGACAGGGCGCGGTGGGGTCCAAGCCTGCTGGTGTTGAGATGCCTGAAGGTGGTAAGGCCTTTTTGATCAGAGGCACTCTGAGAGAGGAGTCGGCTGTTTGAGCCAGGGATCCCAGCCAATTCACCAACAGTTGCTTAGTTCCACCTGGCAGCTAATGCTCAAAACTTCTGAAAAACCTGGCAGAAGGCTCAGCTCCTGCATCAGGCTGAAGCGGCTGGAAAGGCATCATATGGAGAACAGCTCTTTAGACGATTACACTGGAGTCCACTTAACGGATCAGAACCAAGCAACCAAATCCTTCCACCGCATGCTGAGCCCTGGGCAGAAATGCTACAAAGCTACGGGAAAGGAATCGCTGGAAAAGGGACCAGCTGCTTTGGGCAAGGAACAAAACAACAATAATAATGAATCCTTGTGTAGCTCTTAAGGGACAGACAGGGACTGGGACTTCAGAGAGCTCAGCATCAGCTCCCACTGGGAAAATCCAGCTAGGATTTAGAAGCCTAAATGGGAGTTGAGCAATCTGGAAAATCTGGCCATTTCAATAAATAGGGAAGGGGGCCGCATGCTGCATTCCAGACAGGGCTAGAGTGGGTGCACTCCCTTCTCCACCAAGGCGCTCTGAGAATACGGCATACCCAAGGCCATGCTGATCCCAGCGATCCCCTGAGGATGGAGGCTTGGTACGACCCATTCCCAGCACAGTCCAGTGCCTATAAAGCAGGAAGGAGCCATAGAATGTCACCATGTTCCCCATGGAACAGGACTCCTCACACAACCCACCGTCAACCTGTGGAACTCCTCACCAGAGGATGTTGTGAAGGCCAAGACTATAACAGGGTTCAAAAAAGAACTAGATAGTTCATGAAGGATGGGTCCATCAATGGCTGTTAGCCAGGATGGGCAGGGATGGTGTCCCTAGCCTCTGTTTGCCAGAAGCTGGGAATGGGAGACAGGGGATGGATCACTTGATGAGTCCCTGTTCTGTTCATTCCCTCTGGGGCCCCTGGCATTGGGCACTGTTTGAAGACAGGATACTGGGCTAGATGGACCTTTTGTCTGACCCAGTCTGGCCGCTCTTATGTTCTTATGACTCTGCTATCCACTGAATAGCTGCGGGGTCACAACTGCAGGGCACGCCCTTTATTCACCGATTCATAGTAGGAACATCGGCCTGGGCCCTGGCGTACTCAGTTGCAGAGTACTGTGCACCGGTGTAGACAAGAAGCCCCTAACCAGCCCTCCATACAGTTTCAGAAACCCAATGTGGCCCTCAGGCCAAAAAGTTTGCCCGCCCCTGATCTGGCTCCACTTGCGAGTGCTCAGCACTATTGAAATTTGGCCCCCAAATGCATCGATTTTCCATTTAAAAGCAGCTCTCCGACTGGCTTCCCGGCTAGGCTTGTCAGTCCCTCTGCCAACTAGCGACGAGCTTGGTAAGCAGAACATTTTTTTTAAAGTTTACTTTGCTTTTAAAATCTCCCAAGCTGAATTTTTCCCTTTGTTTATTTTGATTCGTAAATAAGTGTCCTGACGCCGCCAGCTGTTAGCAACGACATTTGGAATAACACTGACGGCTCCGCCTGTCAAATGCTGCGTGCCGGTAACTATTAGTTCTTTAGACGCACTCGGGCTCAGCATTCAGCGGCTCGGGAAGGCAGCCACCCTTTGCTGTCAGAATATGTTTTCAGATGTGTAAATGGACTGCAGCAACTTTGCAATGTTCAATTTCCGCTCATTAGCTGCAGCTGTCTGCTCTGCTATCAGCTTGATAAGGTACTACAGGTAATGCCTGGGGTCGGTGGAAAATTGTGCCAAAGGCCACCAAATTGCAGAAGTTGTGCTCCATTTGTTGTCAAAAATTGCAGGAAAATGCTCCCCGTTCTTCTCCAATCACAGGCATTAGGGGTTTGTTACAGGAGTGGGTGGGTGAGATTCTGTGGCCTGCGTTGTGCAGGAGGTCAGACTAGATGATCATAATGGTCTCTTCTGACCTTAAAGTCTATGAGTCTAAGTCCAGTCACCGGCGCAGTGGAGCTAAGGCAGGCTCCCTGCCTGCCATGGCTCCACACGGCTCCCGGAAGCAGCAGCATGTCCCCACTCTGGCTCCTATGCGTAGGGAATGCCAGGGGGCTCTGCATGCTGTCCCCGCCCCAAGCACCAGCTCTGCAGCTCCAATTGGCTGGGAACCATGGCCAATGGGAGCTGCGGGGGAGGCGCCTGCGGATGGGGCAGCACGCAGAGTCTCCTAGCCATGCCTCCACATGGGAGCCAGAGGGGGACAGGCCACTGCTTCCGGGAGCTGCTTGAGGTGTGTGCTGCCCAGATCCTGCACCCCGACCCCCTCCTGGGCCTCAACCCCCTGCCCCAGCCCTGATCCCCCTCCCACCCTCTGAACCCCTCGGTCCCATCCCGGAGCACCCTCCTGCACCCCAAACCCCTCATCCCCAGCCCCACCCCAGAGCCTGAACCCCAAGCAAGAGCCCTACTGACAGAACTACTGACCGAACATCCAATGCCTGGTTACTGTGGGCAGGAGAGGCGGGGAGGCACCGGATCATCACCCATGCCAGCCCCTACTCATCCGGGGCCACTTCCTACCTGTATCGTGTGACTGCAGCTCCCAGACCCGGCTCTGCAGGCGAATCCCTCCTGACCTAGGCCAGGGGAAGGGGGAGAGGAGAAAAACAGCAAGCGACGGGAGGGATGGGGAAGAGAAGTGGATGAGGTTGGGGCCTTGGGGGTGTAGTAAGAAGAGGCCTGAAACATAAGCCCATGTATCAGAGGCCTGGTATGAGGCCTGAGGCCTGGGCTAAAGTAGTCAAAATTTTGCTGATATAAAGCAAAGTGAAGTAGTGAGCAAGAGGCAATTTGGCAAGCACAGGGCTGATATTGCAGAAACATATATTCCTAAGTAGTGCTAGGTACAAGAATATATTTGCAAATACATTCCTGAAGGGTGGTACCAGAACACCCTGATACTAGTACATTCCCCAAAGATAACAGGAACACACTGACCCATCCTGAACATAAGGTCAGGACGGCAGCATGATGGATAGAGATGTTTTGATCAAACCAACATGTACAAGGCAATGGGTGGCACCATGATATGTCAGAGGTGCAGTACATAACTTGTTTGTATCGGAGTATAAAGATGTATCTCAGAGGGAATATATTTGTCTGGCCTTAGGGATGAGCGGAAAGTCCTGCCATTCACTGAGCCAGTCCATTGTCACAGGCATACATGTATTAGTGGTCCAGTAGAGTCTGAGGGATACTACTACCATGCTTCCTCAACAATAAACCTGGCTGGGCACCTTCATCCCTTAACGGATCTTGTGGTCATTGAGCGGTTCGCTCCTGGTCTGCCATGCCAGCTGTCTACGCAGAGCTGGGACAGCACACAGGGAGAACACACACACACAGCTGAACATCTAACCACAGGGGGGAAGAGGTGGGGCAGGGGTGGGGCCTGGCACGTGGGGAACAGGCAACACAGGGGAGGTTCTGGCACGCCTGCTGGAGTGTCCGGTTTTTAAATATTACCAAATCGGACACTGTAGGCTGAGGCCCGGCACCTCTAGGCTTGGCAGTTCATAGGCCAGGCACTTCTGCGCTTGCTGCATCAATTATGAATGTAAAAAAAAAGCAGCTTGAGCTCCGGCACCTCTTTCGTTACAAATGAAGCACTGCAGCCATGGCTCTGTAATGTAGACAAGGCTCAGTGGGTGTGATCGTTTCTCCCAGTTGTGACTGGGCCCAAGAACTATAACAGCCTGTTCCTTACTGTGGGCTAAAGGATCTTACTGAAGATGCAAGGTTTAATTCCTCCCCTGTGACCCAGGTGCTTTTCCCCGCTTTGTATCCACAGTTCATTATGTTGGCAGAGCCCTGGCACTCTGTGATCATGCGGTACATGGACTACAAGAAGATGGGCAAACTCATGTCACATGGAGCAGCAGAGCTTTGCAAAGCAGAGTGAATTATATCGAACATCTGTGGAGACAGGATGACCTGGGAGTGGAAATGTGTTATGGAGATATGCAGCTTTTAAAAAAAAAAAACTTTTCAAGGATGCTGCTGCATTTAATCTCTGTATTTTTAATACATGACAAAGACGCCTGGTGCATTGGATAGGGGGCCATGAAAATCTAAATTAATGCTCGTTGGCCGGCAGCCCAAGCTTGGTAGTAAATGGAAGCTGCTACCATCCTCTGGCTTTATGGCCCTGTGAGATTTACGGACTTTTATAAACATATTTTTAAAATGATTTCTAGCCTGCAGCCTTCCAGCTTTCAGTTCGTATATTTAACCCAACCAGCGAAAACTGACTTAGCCTGTAGGGTGGCGCATTGGCTCGAGGACTGGAGAGTAGAGCTGTGACACATTCATCAGCTGAAACATTTGGGGCTGAAAAATGCAGATTCAGCAACACCAGAATATTTCACATTTGTGTTGATTTTGCCAAATTATTTTAGTCAAAGAAAAAAAATTTACAAATCTAAAAAAAAAATCAGAAAAAATAGAAAGGTTTTGATTTGAAACAGCTTTTCCTTTAATTTTACGAACATGTTTTAAACTATTGAAAAACTGCTCAAAATCAAAACGAAATTTCTCCTTTTGGGTCCAATGAAACGTTTTGTTCGACCCAGAATGAATGTATTTTTATTTTTCGATTTGCTGAAAATTAAAAAAAAAAAGTTTTCAGTTTGACCCAACTTTTTTTTTTTAATTGCCAGCAAATTGCAAAATCCATTATTTCCCCCCCCCCCCCCCAGCAGTGAGGAAAGATGGTCCAATGGCTCGGTGCTACCCTAGGGCTAGGAAAACCTGGGTTCGAGTCCCTGCTCTACCAGACTTCCTGTGTGACCAGAAGCAAGTCAATTGGCCGCTCTATGCCTCCGCTTCCTATCTGTACCATGGGGATAATAGCACTGCCCTGCTGAGATGCTATGGTGGGGGCTATGGAAGTAGATAGAGAGAAGGTCCCAGGCACCGTGATTTCATCTGAGCCTTGAATTTCAGGCTGACCCCCAGCACCAGCTGCAATGAATATGCACAAAGCCGGAGGAAAGAGAAAGGAGCAGCATGGGGAGAGTCTGGAAGAGGGGCCCCTTGTCAAGTATATCAGACCCAAAGATAATTTAATTATTGGCTGCCCTGCCAGGGTATTGGGTAGCTTCCTGCTCTCAACGATGGTTCTGCTGCCAATAACACACGAGATGGATGGGCTGAATTACAGGGGGCACCATCCATTCCAGCGAGCGAGCCCAGCAACGAGATGCAAACCTCCCTCCGGGCTGGCTGCGGAGAAGATCTGCCCTCAGGAAGGGGAGGAGGCTACACACAGAGGGAAATAACCACAGTCGTCAATGGGAATAAGACATTGTAGAGAGAGGCAATCCCCTGCTAGTGCCAGTCACAGGGCCCTGCCTGGAGACCTCCCACTGCACTTTTGCTCTGGGCATTGTTCAGAGGCTGGGACAGAAAGACCGGCTGGAGCGAGGGTCCTTCCTTGTCAGTCTGTCAGAGCCCCTCACAGCAAAGGCCAGGCCTGCTAGGAGAAAAAATTTGGATAGTTTGCAGAGCAGCTGGTGGCGCAGGGTGGATGGGGACCGTGGCAAGGCCATTCTGTCACGTAAGGGACTGGGAGGTTCCTGCCAATCCTGGGGGGGGTTATAAAGGGAAAGAGGCAGTGGATACAAAGGAGGCTACCAAAGGGGAAGGATGTTGCCTGTCCCCTCCCAGCCATCTGAGGGATTGTTACTGGAGTCGGGTGGGAACTGGGTTCCCAGTTTCCTCAGGATCGTCCCTTATTTTTTAAGAGCGCTGTCGCAGGTGATCTGTAAGTCCTCCGGGGACATTCGAAGTCCCCGTGTTTGTCAGACATGCCCCGCTGGTTCCCCCAGCCCTTAGCGGCCGTTGCGGAAGGAACCATGGGGCAGAAGGGCCTGCATAGAGGGAGCTCCCCCTCTGGAGTATCTGGGAGGCATGGGGGGCTCAGGAGGACTGAGTGGATAACGGGGAGCCTGGGGCTAGCAGCACCCAGTCATGGCCGCACAGGTAGGGCTGCCAGGCACCCGGTTTGTGTGTGTGTGTGTGTGTGTGTGTGTGTGTGTGTGTGTGTGAGAGAGAGAGAGAGAGACAGACAGACAGACAGACAGAGAGACCCGATGTGCCCCCCCCACACACACGTGTTGCCTCAGGAAGACGTGGCACCAGGTACCAGGAGAGGTGGGCCCGTCCTGGCGGCCCAGCCAGGCATGGACAGCAGGGAGGGTCAGGTCAGTCGATCACCTGCTCCCGCCTTGTGTGAGAGAGGTGTACGGGAGTGTGTGTGTGTGTGTGTGTCACCTCTCCCTCTGTGGGGGGTAGGGGTGGGTGTGTTACCTCTCCCCATGCGAACTCTAAAGCCTTAAAGATAAGATGGAACAGGGGCTCAGTCAACTGGATGTTAGTTTGAATGTTTGTACTGCCTAGTTCTGATTGATTGTCGTTGATCTCGCTTGAATGCGAGTAATTTTACCAGGTGTCCCGTATTCAGCACAGGGAAATGTGGTCACCCTGTAAGAGTGCAGATCTTTAGTGTAAATGTCCCTTACTGGGACTGTCCAAACCATTTAAAACCCCTTCTCTCTGAATGAGGAAGCTGCAGAAATCAGGCTGTGACTTCAGAAAGGGTGCGGCAGCCCAATCAGATTCCCTAACACACTGTCCCATGCTACAGGATTGGAAGTCACCAGATGTCACTATTGCACATGGCCTGGTGAGTTCTGTTGATCAGAATGCATGGGAGTTCAATCGTGAACAAATGTCCATTGCCAGCAGCTGGTGTGCAATTCCTTTTAGCATGCCGAGCATGTCACCACTAAATCCTCTTCTGCATTAAACCCCCTGGCTATGAACAGTCGACAAGCAAAGCTGCTGTCTGGGGGTTATACCCATGCAAGGAAAGAAGCCCACGGCACGGTGCTGAAGCTGGCACGTTCTATTTGTGGTGTTAGGAAAGCAGCATCGGGATGACTGTATAACCGGCCCTGACTGGGGAAGGACTGAAGTGGCGCCTTGGCAACATGAAAGGTAATAATTGGAGATATACTAATCTCCTAGAACTAGAAAGGACCTTGAAAGGTCATCTAGTACAGTCCCCTGCCTTCACTAGCAGGACCAATTTTTGCCCCAGATCCCTAAGTGGCCCCCTCAAGGATTGAACTCACAACCCTGGGTTTAGCAGGCCAATGCTCAAACCACTGAGCTATCCCGCCCCCAAGAGGGTAAGAACTAGGGTATTTAAATGCCTAACTCCACTTGAAATCAGTGGGACTCAGGCACCTAAATACCTTTGAGCAGTTGGACCTAAAAGAACCAAATCAGAACAGCCATATTGAGTCAGACCAATGGTCCATCTAGCCCAGTGTCCTGTCTTCCACAATGGCCAGTGCCAGATGCTACAGAGGGAATGAACAGAACAGGACCATTTGCAATGATCCATCCCGTGTTGTCCAGTCCCTGCATCTGGCAGTTAGAGCTTTAGGGCCACCCAGAGCATGGGGCTGTGTCTCTGACCAGCGTGGCTAATAGCCATTGATGGCCCTATTCTCCATGAACTTGTTCAATTAGCTTTGATGCAGTAGCAGGCACATACGTCCCTATGCACGGAGTAGCCACTAGGCAGGGGGAAAGAACCACCCTGTTTTAGCATGGGTTAAAAATTACCTTTCTGGCAGCTACTTAATGACACGCCAGTTTCTTACTACGCGCCTCACCATTGGACCCCGCACAGCTGCTTAGAGCTGGCTAAAAAGATATCGGTGAAGAGCCGATGAGGGTTTTAGTGTCATCTGAGTTTTCACCAGGTTAATTGGGGGCGGGGGCTGTTTCGGTGAAGGAGCCAGAGCTGGCACGGGCTGCCCGGCCTCTGCTGGGGCACGATCCAGGGAGCGAGCGTTGCTGTGCTGAAGGAGACCCTTGTGCACATCGCTGTGGGGCGGGTGCAGGGCAGGGCTGATCTCTGCATTGCAGAGGATGTAGCTGGCTTGCTGGGCTCGGTGAGCAGCAGTGGTTCAGCCATGGGCTCCTGCAGGGCGCGGTTGTGTCTCGGCACATCCATGGAGGAATGGACAAGTAATGGCTGAACACTGGCCTGGTAAATTTGAGAATGAGCTATTAAGAGAGTGAAATACTGAATTAAACGCTGGCTTGTCCCATCTGGGAACAAACCCTGGTTCTTTGCTGTCTGTGTGCGTGAGGGGTGAGGAGAGTGTGAAGAGGGGACTGGAGAACCCCTTTCGGCTCCTGCGAGGAACACAGAGCACGCACATCACACCCGGCTTCTGCCCTTTGCTTGCTACAGCAAAGAGCTGGCTGGGGTGACACTGTGGCTGCCCTGTTCCTCCTTCCCTCCAGCTCCCTGCCTTTCGAATAGAGCACGTTGTGAGTGTGCTCTTGGCTCCAACACCGAAGGGCACCAGCCCCAGTATGGACCCTGGGAGACAGGGCACCGGCCACCAGGATGGACCCTGGGAGACAGGACACTGGTGCCCAATACGGACCCGGTACCCAGGTCACTGGTCCCCCAATATGGACCCCGGTACCCAGGTCACTGGTCCCCCAATATGGACCCGGTACCCAGGTCACTAGTCACTAATATGAACTGGAACACCTCAGGCCTTAGTCCCCGGAGCCCCAATACGGACCCAGTACCCAGGTCACCGGTCCCCAATACAGACCCGGTACCCAGGTCACCGGTCCCCAATATGGACTGGAACACCTCAGGCCTTAGTCCCCAGAGCCCCAATATAGACCCGGTACCCAGGTCACCGGTCCCCAATACAGACCTGGTACCCAGGGCACTAGTCACTAATATGGACTGGAACACCTCAGGCCTTAGTCCCCGGAGCCCCAGTATGGACCCTTCACTTGAAAAGTTTCAGATTTGCTAGCGAAGTTTTTTGGTTCAAGTGACCCCCATGTGCGTTCTGCTGGGCGAACCCCAATGGCCGGCGAGTCTTCAGCAAAGACGAGAAGCAAAGGCGCTGTGTTGGGATCAGACCTGGCGTGCCGGGCAGCAGCCTGGAGGCTGTTTACATGGCTGTGTGACAAGCCCCTGAAATCGGGGGTCGGGAAGGAAAACGCTGATACACCGGTAAGCGCTGTGCAGCGCGCGAGCGTATTTGCTGCCATAAGCTGACCTTTGCAAAATGCCAGCACGCTCCTGGCAAGACTCTCCCTTCATCATTCATTAGTTGTAAGCCCAGCTATAAAACAGGCCCCATCTCCGACAGCTCTTCGGCGCAATACAAGTAAACAGGCTTAACATCCCCCGCCTCCTCCACATGCACATTAACCTCGGCGACTCGCACTGCACAGCCCAGGACCTGGTTTCAGTGGGGGCGCAGAACTGGGCGTTAACGCTTATCTGCATGTGGCAGAGGTTTTTACAAGGCTCCAGGGACACTTTTTCCTTCTCTAGTTCCTCCCACCCATCATGATCCACCTTCATGACTGGCAGCCAAATTCAGTCCCCATTGAGATCAAGGGGCAAACTCCCCTTCAAGGGAGCGAGGGAGATTTAGGTGAGAGATTAGACAAAGCTTTCTACTACAAGGGCAGTGAAGCTCTGGAACAGGCTTCCAAGGGAGGTTGTGGAATCCCCGTCTTTGCGGGGTTTTAAGAACAGGCTGGACAAACCCTCGTTAGGGACGGTCTAGGTTTAACTGGTCCTGCCTCAGCGCAGGGGGCTGGCTAGATGACTTCTCGCAGTCCCTTCCAGCCCGACATTTCTATGATCCATTTCACTGGGATCAGGACTGAAGGGTATAACTGACAGCTTGGCTGAAATGTTCCTTGCCTGGCGATCTTTGAGGTTAATTGGTTGGAGTGGGCGGGAAGGTTGGGGGCTGAAGATGATGCTAAAAAAAAAATTGTTGTTATGCAAAAAGGTGCTGATAACTGCCGGCGGAGCTGTCTTGGCTCCAAAGACAAATCACAGAGCTCTTGGAAGCCAATGGCTGCTACGCACCCTTCTTTAGGCTCAGTAGAAGGAGCAAGCCAGGCCTTTTACATAGTAAAAACAGCTTCAGACCGTGGTGGCCGCCCAAGGCTCCAGGCTGCCCAGCAAGTCAGAGCTAGGCTGGGTGGCCAGAGGGGTTCTCCAGATGGCAAACACGGGGGCTAGGATATTCGTTTGGCAGTCTGTCTCAGCTGCAGGCAGAAAGCCCAGAGAAAGAGTTGTGAATGTGACTCTGAGACGAAGCAGAGAGACATAGCTTCTTGGGCACAGAGCCTGCTGGAGGGGCAGACGTTGGGATCTCTGAGCAACGAAACTACCTGCCTCTATTGTGTTCAGGGAAGCAGGACTCTGTGTCCGTTCTTGGTAAATAACCAAGCCTATGCTAAGAATAGACCTGACTCATAGCGTCGATTTCTCATCCCAGTGGCAACAGCCTGGGAAGGACCAGAGAACTGGTGAAGCCACCCAGATCAAAAGGGGCCTCACAGTTCATTATTGTTAGAGATCTCAGGGGCCTTATTCAGGGATCAGGGCCGCATTGTGCCAGGCGCCGCACAAACATGCATGGACGTGACAGATGGGGGGAAGCGTAACATTGAGACAACCTTGGTCCCTAGGACAAGCAGCAGTCACAGCTCACCAATGGCCCAACCAGTGCTGAGCGCTTGTGGCCTCCCCAGCACAGGGGAGCGTGACGGAGGACAGCAGAGTAGGATTTGAAGGACATTCCCATACACGTGCTGTCCTTATCCAGGCCCAAGGAATAGCAGGTCCTCCCAACGTGCATAGTAGAGAACACAGCCCTATGCCCAGGGAACATGTGGGGAGCTGCCTGTATTGGGCTCTTTGGAAGTTACGTGAATATGGCAAGAAGGAAACCAGAGGGTTAAGGGCAGTTCTCCTAGGCTCTCCGGAGCAGGCCCATTGCTCCCAGCGGAGTGCCTGGGGGCACATCTGCCCTGCAGCTGGAGGTGGGATTCCAGCTCGGGTAGACACACACATACTAGCTATGGTCAAACCAGCATCCTCGAAACAGCTGTGCAGCTGCAGCGCCACGGGCGGCAGGATGAGCTAGCCACCCCGAGTACGTACCTAGGGCCTTGAACAGGACCGCGGGGCAGCCAGCCTGTAAGGGTGCGGGTCTCACCCCTGCGGCACCTCCTGCTGGTCGTCCTCGGGAATTAGCTCATTTTCCAGCCAGGAGCGCCCTCTGCAGGCCAGTGATCTGCCTTACCTCACTCTGGCCCCCACGTCCCTCCCAGGACCCAGTGCCCCTTCACTGGGTTTCTGCCCCCACCCCTCAGTCTCAGGGTCTCCCCCTCCCAGGGGAACCCCCACCCACTATCCCCACTTTGCCTCAGGGTTTGGCTACTGCCCAGTCCCCATCTAGCCCCCGCTCACTGGGGCGGACTGCAGTATAAGCCACTCATCATAGGCAAAGGGGGTTCTGGACCTGCTGCCTCTGCCTACCCATGGGCTGTCCCCTGCAACCCTGTACCTAATAGACCTGTCAGCAGGCCTGGAGCCTGGGGCTTTCCAGGCTGGAGCTCCCAGCCCCTCTGGCCCTTCCCCAGCCCTGCTCCCAATCTAGGTTCCTGCTAGTCCTGCAGCAGCCAGGCCCTTCTCCCTCTAAGACAGAGGGAGACTGTGTGGGCTCCTGGCTCACTGCCTCTTATAGGGGCCAGCTGGGCCTGATTGGAGCATGGCCACAGCTGAGCCTGCTTTCCTCCAATCAGCCCAGGCTGCTTGCCCCAGCCACAGCCCTCTGCAGGGCTGTTTTCCACCCCGAAGAGCAGGAGTGGGTAACCACCCCGCTACACAGCCCCTCTCACCGTCCATGCTGTTGTGGCTACACTAGCTGGATTAAACCTGGCATGGGGGCATGTGCCCCCCCTACTCCCCAAGCTGGGACGCCCAGCTCCAAGGGCTGCGAGAGGAACAGCTGCAGCATGCAAAGGGTGGGGGGGAGAAAAATGCGTCCTCACCATTTGTTTGTAATAATGAGCACGTCAATCCCAGACCTAGCTCCGTGAAAACGCCTGCCACTAAATCTCTTAATCTTCTTAATGCTCCCACTCACATTTCTCCGTAGGTAGGAAATACAGAGCCCTACATCAAAGGGGAATTGAACTGCCAAGCCGTCCTGCCAGCACGAGAGCGCGGCTGTCTCTGTCTGACCCCGAGGAGAAGCCTGGCTTCTCTTAACGACTGGGGGTGCTGTTCCCACCAGAGCTTCGATTCCCACTTCTGCATTCCCTGATTACCCTTTTACAAACCCGGTCTTCAATTACCTTCCCCCTCGGTCCCTGCGGCCAGCAGCCACGTCTGCAATGAGTAGCAACCTGCCTGGAACTTGGAGGGAGGGCCGCAGGTTGCAGGAGGGAAGATGGCTTGTGATCAAATGCCCATTTGACAGTGAATCCCTTGAATTCCGCTGCAGGCTCTGTTACATCTATAAAGAGTTCTCTCCTTGAATTTCGTGGGACTTGTTTACCCACATGAAACCATTCCCCTGGGTGGGTCATCAGCTGTTATCCAAAACTGTAGCAGATTTATCAGTCCTTGTATGGGGCCCAGCCACTCCTAGAGGCAGAATGCTGCACTCAGTGGGTGCGAGATACCTACAGTGCTGGGATGAGAGTGCCTGACTCCCATAGGTCCCTCTGAGAATCCCAGACACAGCTACGAACAGTAAAAACTTCAGTGCAGGGCTGGGTGAAAATTTTCCATCAAAACCATTTTTCCAAGGGAAAATTGGGTTTGTGACAAAAGAGAATTTTTTTGCAAAAAATCTCTGCTCTCCAGGGGAAAATTTGATTTTGTGGGGGGGGGGGGTGTCAAAAAACCAAAACCCCCCAAAGTGAAAAAATTTCAGTTTGGAATTGCTGCCAGAGTGAGAGTTGTTCAGTAGCCTCATGTCTCCATTCTGAGACTACATCTCCCATGATGCACCATGGCCAGGGATTCCAATGATGCACTGCCTTGCCACACCAAAAGGGGAAATACTGGTGCATCATGGCGGATGTAGGATGTTCAGGGAGTCTGTCTTATAGAGGAGATTAGGAGCATGCTGCACCTGAACTACAATGCCCACGAGGCACCACCGTAGCATTTCCAAATCAAAATGTTTCTGTTTCTGCTGAAATTTTCCAGCATTCAAATTTCCAGTAGGAGAACTCGGCATTTTCTGCAGAAAAACACTCCATATTTTGATGAGCTCTGCTTCAGAAGGGAAACAGTTCTGCTTCAGCCAAAATTCACACGTCCTAAACTCCAGAGGAAATCAAAGTACAAAGGGGCCCTTCACAGGATTGTACACACGCTATGCAGTCTGCATCCAGCCGAAGCAAATGAAATGTGGAGGCATAATTCACTATGGAAATATGAAGTCCTGGATATCTTTGTGGGGTGGGTGCACAGACTCTGCGCTTGTTAACGGACATAATGCTGCTTTGTGCGGCTTTGGAGATGTAACCCAGCCTTTGGCTATGCGAGGAGATTGACTTTCTGATTTTATTCTGTGGCTTGAATGGAGATTGTGACTCAGATGGTTTCCCACGATGTCTCACCCTGGCCTAAAACTACCCTTTATTAGTAATTTGCAGCTTGCCGAGGCCTAAAGCAATTCAGGTCAAGATGGAGCACTGGATTCTAAAACCCCAGGCAGTTGCACCTCTCCATTAAGGGTCACAGCCATTGCAATCTGTTTCTTTTTATGATTATGTGGTCGCCCCATCTCAGAAAAGATATATTAGAATTGGAAACGGTTCAGAAAAGGGCAACAAAAATGATTAGGGGTGTGGAACGGCTGCCATATTAGGAGAGATTAATAAGACTGGGACTTTTCAGCTTGGAAATGAGATGACTGGTGTGGAGAAAGTAAATAAGGAAGTGTTATTTACTCCTTCTCATAACAGAAGAACTAGAGGTCACCAAATGAAATTACCGTAATAGGCAGTAGGTTTAAAACAAACAAAAGGAAGTATTTCTTCACACAACACACAGTCAATCTGTGGAACTCTTTGCCAGGGGATGTTGTGAAGGCCAAGACTATAACAAGGTTCAAAAAAGAGCTAGATAAATTCATGGAGGACAGGTCCATCAATGGCTATTAGCCAGGCTGGGCAGGGATGGTGTCCCTAGCCTCTGTTTGCCAGAAGCTGGGAATGGGAGACAGGGAATGGATCACTTGATGATGACCTGTTCTGTTCATTCCCTCTGGGGCACCTGGCATTGGCCATTATCAGAAGACAGGCTACTGGGCTAGATGGACATTTGGTCTGACCCAGTATGGCCGTTCTTATGTTCTTATATCATAATACACAGAATCTCAGTCCAACTCAAGCATGAGGCCTTGAGTAAAGAAAATGGCTACAGACAAACAAATAGGTTTCCCCACAACTTGAGTCCCAGCCTTGTCTGCCTTGTTTACCAGGGACCGTATCCTGCCTGAAATTCTTAACAGCACATAGAGACATCTAGTGGCTGAATAACATACTGCAAACACATGTCATTACAATGCACATTAGAGGTCAGACTGTCAAAAGAGCTCCGCCCCAAATGTGAACCCAATGTGCTGAGCACTTCTGAAAATCTGGCCCTGAGGCCCAGCTCCTCAGGGGAACTTAGGTGCCCAACTCCCCTTGATTTCAACTCTGGAAGCAGTTGGCGAATCCTTGTAAAAGTATCAGCTTGAACGTGCAAACACTGCCAAAGCAGAAAGAGCCAGGTTGCACAGCTCCCACCTCCTGTGTGTGACTGGTGTGACGTACAAGGAAGACTTCAGAGTTAATATGAGGAATCATTTCCTGGAATCGTCTGCTCCGTCCGGCCCCCAATCCAGAATGAGGCAGGCAAAACTTGTTACAGTCACTTAAAATGAGCCCGATCAAAGTAATGGGGAATATAGAGCTAGAGAGAATGCTGCCTGGGCTGGAGACATGAGCTAGGTGGATAAGCGGAAATATTTTTCCACCTCCAAGTTCTGTGTTTCAATAATTGCTCAGAAAGCTGGGGGGGAGGCGGGTGTTGTCTGTTTGGTTTTTCTGTCTGTACCTGCTGCCATTAGCTACTCTGCCATCTTTCACTGCTGCACACGGCACAGCTCATTACTCACGTTTTGTGGAGAAGGATGGGTCAATATTTTAGTTTTTTATGGCCAACTCGACACCAACAAGACAAGTTTACGATTCCAGCCGGATTTCCATCTGCCTTGGGAGGAATTCATTGAGGGACTGGAGTTCTCCACGCGCCATCTGTGTGTAGGTGAGGGGGACCGGCCTCGTGCGATCAAAGAGCCGTTCAGCCATTAAACCTGCAGGACACTTGGGATCCTACAGGACAGGAAAATCACTGCTGGTGCTGAAATGCGGAGCGCTCCGGAGAGGGCGGGGAAGGGAGGCTCTAAGGCCTGGTCTACACTAGGGTGGGGGGGTCGAACTAAGGTATGCGACTTCAGCTACGTGAATAGCGTAGCTGAAGTCGAACTACCTTAGTTCGAAGTACTCACCCATCCAGACGCTGCGGGATCGAAGTCCGCGGCTCCCCCGTCGACTCCGCCACCGCCGTTCGCGGTGGTGGAGTTCCGGAGTCGACGGGAGCGCGTTCGGAGTTCGAACTATCGTGTCTAGATTAGATGCGATAGTTCGAACTCCGAGAAGTCGAACGCTACGCGTCGACCCAGCAGGTAAGCATAGACCTGCCCTAAGAAAGGACAGTGGGGACCAGACAGAAAGTTTCTGGTTCATCTCTTTTTGCTTCCTGGTGTCACCTGCAATCATTACCTCCTGGGTATTTAGTTCGCTCTGCAGTGAGTGAAAGCAGTAATCACAACACAGCCCAGAAAAAAGTAAACCCTTCTTAGGGTACGTCTTCACTACCCGCTGTATCGGCAGGTAGCAATCGATTTCTTGGGGATCGATATATCGCGTCTCATCTAGACGCGATATATCGATCCCCGAACGCACTCCTGTCGACTCCGTAACTCCACCAACCCGAACGGCGGTAGCGGAGTCGACATGGGGAGCCGCGGACATCGATCCCGCGCCGTGAGGACAGTAGGTAAACCGATATAAGATACTTCGACTTCAGCTACGTTATTCACGTAGCTGAAGTTGCGTATCTTATATCGATTTTCCCCCGTAGTGTAGACCTGCCCTTAGACACAAAGAAGCAGCTGAGGGGTTGTGACAGCTGCAAAGGATGGGGAGAGGCACCTGAAGAAACCAGCAAATTTCTTTTGTTCACTGTCTGCAGCCTGCAAACCTGCCAGGAAAACTGAACAGTGGGTGTGCTATCCCCCCTGTATGGGCTGAGCCTGAGTCAGCTTAATAGCAGGGTTGGCTTGTCCCCAGTTACCCCAATTGGGGAAGACTAAGTTGTGGGTTCAAACCTTGTTGTTGATGCCTGTGGGGGTTAAGACGCATGAGTAAAAGATAGTACAAACCACTGCCAGGCAATACTTTTTAGGGGGGTTTTATATTGTATTTAGAAAGGCATTTGTTTGTTGGATGAATATTTGCTCTCCTGTTGCATTTCCAGGGTTTGTATTGTAGTTGATGGGAGCTGTCCCTCTAAGAACACGATGGAGCGGACCGAGAGCACATTTGAGTTGCATGGGAGACTTTGCCTGTGCCGAGGGGGGGAGACCCAGCCTATGTCAGGTCCGGAAGGATCCGAACTGAATGTAATCAACGTACCTGTCCAGAAAGCATCCTCATTCTCAGTGGTGTGATGTTAGCAGCTGGGGGGGACAGGACTCCTCAGGGTTTTGTGTTACTCATCAGAGCAGGGAACTCTGAAATGCTCAGTGGGGGAGGTGTGCCCCGAGATGGTTCTCATTATTGGGCCAGAGCTTGTA
Source organism: Mauremys mutica (assembly GCF_020497125.1). Classification (NCBI taxonomy): domain Eukaryota; kingdom Metazoa; phylum Chordata; order Testudines; family Geoemydidae; genus Mauremys; species Mauremys mutica. Next base: position 11,611,690 of record NC_059096.1, read on the forward strand.
TTGCTGGTGATTATTACAAGAGTGCTCTTTAAAAGAGGTGACTGTGTCCATGTAGCTAGCTCATCCCTGTGTAAATGGGCCAGTAGACAGCACTCAGGAATATGCAACATTGTTCATAGGTTTGGTGGAGCAAAAAAAGCAGTTGTTGCTATGCCTTGCAAACGGGTTCCAGTGCGCTGCTCCTTTTTAATGACTGTTAATGACTGTAGTAGTGCAGAGGAGCCCACTCAGGATCCAGGACCCCGCTGAGCAAACACGGAACTAAGGGGCGCGTGCGAGTCCGTGACATGCAGCTCTGAACGGTGATGACATGCAAAGCAGAGCGAGTTTGGCTTTCCAGGCCCAGGCAGAGTCTGCCGAGCTGACGGTTAAAACAAACAAACAAACAAAAATCTTATGCCTTGTTGGGGGCGGGATAGCTCAGCGGTTTGAGCACTGGCCTGTTAAACCTCAGGGTTGTGAGCTCAATCCTTGAGGGGCCATTTAGGGAATTGGGGTAAAAATCTGCCTGGGGATTGGTCCTGCTTTGAGCAGGGGGTTGGACTAGAACCTCCTGAGGTCCCTTCCAACCCTGATAGTCTATGATACCTGATTGCACTCACCCTAGGAGTCATGGGGCCAATAAATAAATTAATTTGACATTATATAGCACCATCAGTCCACAAAATGGTGTCCCGTCCCGTTTCAATGTATTACTCTGAGTGTCGGGCAACCAAGAAGAGACATGAGCAAATGATCTCTTGCACAGCAATGTGAATGTTGAGATGGATGAGAGGGGTAAGCAGGGGAAAGACCCCGTGAGGAACGTAGATGTTAGAGACAAACTGAGAGTAACACCCCTAAACAGGGCCGGTGCAAGGATGTTTCACGCCCTAGGCGAAACTTTCACCTTGTGCCCTCCCCTTCCACCCTGAGGCACCCCCCCCAAGCTCACCCCTGCTCCGCCTCCTCCCCGAGCACGCCGTGGCTGCTTCAGATCTCCCGCCTCCCAGGCTTGCGGCGCCAATCAGCTTAGGCACTGCAAGCCTGGGAGGCGGGAGAAGTGAAGCAGCCATGGTGTGCTCGGGGAGGAGGCGGGGAAGGGGTGAGCTGGGGCAGGGAGTTCCCCTGCGTGCCATCCCCCTACCTCCCCCTTACTCACTGCAGGCGGCCCTCCCCATGCTCCCCTGCCCCAGCTCCCTCCGCCTAAATGCCGGCGGTGACCGGGGCGGCCGAAGATCCAGCCACCGCGGTCACTGCCGAAGAAAATGGCGCCCCCAAAATCCTAGTGCCCTAGGCAACCGCCTAGGTCGCCTAAATGGTTGCACCGGCCCTGCCCCTAAATGAAAAAATGGGGAGCGCAGGCTCAGACGGGCTGGTCCTGTAAAGCACAGTGCTGACAACGACGGGAGTAGAGAGTCCAACAGACGACAGCTGAAGGAAAAACACAGCGACGCCGCCCCGGGAAGTAGTGATGGGATGACGCAAAGGAAGAAATGTCAGCATATGGCATTGACCAGGGCACTTTGGAGGGGAAGGCCTTGCAGAATGGACCCTATTGGACAGGATTAAGGCAAGAAGAATTGCGAATATTACCAGCCGCTCCCTGATCTGTGCCATTGAGGTCACTGGGAATACTGGAGGAATAGGGTTCTAGGTAGTATAAGAGTTACAAAAATAATCCAATATAATTAATGCGGAAGCCCCCAAATAACATACAACAAACCCTTCTTGAGACTTTACACTCCTCGGGAGTTTTGCCTGAGCAAATGTAACCCACAGCTGAGTGTGTTACGTGTCCCCCTCTGGCCCGGTCTGCGGAGGGTATGAGTCTGTCACAGCCCTCACTGGGGAAATTGGCCCTCTAGCTTCTGCGGCAGCAACTTGTGCTTTTAGCTCTGGAGATCCCTGGTCACGTAGGCACAATCCAGCTCCCGCTGGCTCCAGTGGGAAGATTCACACGGGCTGTCAGCAGGATCGTCAAGCTGCCGTTTCCCCCCAGCCCCTTCCTCCTTCCGGGTGAACGATACAAACCTCAGCGCCCCGAGCAGATGAGATCCCAGCCCCACGGCATGTCAGGCAGCTCGGTGCCTGCATTGCCGGCTCACTGGGTAGCCTCTGGGCCTCCTGGGATTTGTTACAGACTAGTGTTGCCAACTCTCCCGATTCCAGCTGGGGCTGGGGCTGATCTGGCAATGACACGGGTGAATTTGTGGGAAAACCCTTTGGATTGGCTGCTTCCCCACTGCCCCGCCTCAGGGGGCAGAGCAGCCAATCAGGGCTGCTGCAGGAGGGAGTAGAAGGAGCCCAGGTGGCTCCAGTCCCTCTTGTCCCAGCCCCTCTGGTGAGCACCAGGATGCTCCTCTGCTCCCCCCCGATTCCCTGCAACACCCGCCCTCAAGAGGAGCAGGGCTGAGGCTGCGACATGCTGCTGGAGCGGGGAGAGCAACATGAATTGTGACACATGCACACACGTGGGGGGGGCGGGCGGGGGGAGCTCAGAAATGTAAAGACGGCCCCAAACGCGTGAGACAATCCTTTAAGAAAAAATCATGATATTTCGGCCAGTCTCCTGATTTCTGGGGGCCGACTCGGGATCTGTCCTTCAGGGCAGGGGTGAGCATGGCTACAAAGCCTGGTCCAGCCTCGCTCGCTGATGGGCTGAGGACCGACTTGTGCTCGCACACCCCAACCAAGCGGACCGTCATCCCAAGGCAAGCTGGGTTTATGGCTTCCCCGTTAGCAGTTTAAAGCCCAAACTAACAGGGGCGGCTCTAGCTTTTTTGCAGTCCAACACGGCAGTCAGGCAGCCTTCGGCGGTGCGCCTGTGGGAGGTCCCCGGTCCCGCGGATTCGGCAGCTTGCCTGCGGGAGGTCCCCGGTCCCACGGATTCGGCGTACCCGCCGCTGAATTGCTGCTGAATCCGTGGGACTGGCGGACCTCCCGCAGGCAAGCCGCAGAAGGCAGCCTGACTGCCAGCCTCACAGGGCCTGGCAGGGCACCCCCCGCGGCTTGGCACCCCAGGCACGTGCTTGGAGCGCTGGTGCCTGGAGCCGCCCCTGCAAACTAAACTCTTTCAGGTTCAAGCCTCTGGGGCAGTTACAGTTAATTTAATTTAGTGGAGGACTGTGAATGACAAAACAAGTGATAGAATGGAAGATTTCATTTAAAATAAAATAATGAGTTAAAGCGAACGGACATTACAATATAACCACACACTGCATTGATACTCCCAGTCCAAGAGGAAATGGTGCATCCAGGGGTGAGAAGAATGGGTATAAAATCCTTTCTCTAGCGGTACCTTGACGCTAGATGCACGTGTGCATCTAAAATTAGCATTCGTCCATTTTTATAATCAATTATATCATCCCTTCCTTAGCATTATAGCATCCCGACCTTTTATCATATCTGTGTTTCCGCTCCCACAATTAAATATTTTCTACTTTCTCATTAACTATTTAATGTTAACCATCATCCTAATTAATATCTGCGTAAATATCAATCCAATGACTGTCAATACAGAGAGCATTCTTCCAAAGTGTTCACGTTTTTGTCTGAAACGTTTGTTAAAACCAAAACATGCTTACGACATCACCCAGGGCTGTGTCCCAATTTGTCTCTAACGTGCCTCTGAAATTGTCTTACGTCACTTGTATTTTACTGGGCCTCATTATTATGAAGACCAAATGTAGGGCCAAAAATCTATTCTCTGCTTACATGTCAGCATTGTTCTGTTTACCGTAAGTAAGCATCATCTCTAGAGCCCTGCCAAATTCACAGGCCATGAAAAATGTGTCATGGACCGTGAAATCTGGTCTCCGACTGTGAAATCTGGACTTTTGTGTGCTTTTACCCTGTACTACACAGATTTCACAGAGGAGACCAGCGTTTCTCAAATAGGGGATCCTGACCCAAAAGGGAGTTGCAGGGGGGTCACAAGGATATTGTAGGGGGGGTCGTAGTATTGCCACCCTTATTTCTGCACTACGTTCAGAGCTGGGTGGCTGGAGAGAAGCGGCTGTTGGACGGGCACCCAGCTCTGAAGGCAGCGCCCCATCAGCAGCAGCACAGAAGTAAAGGTGGCAGTACCATCCCATGCCATCTTTACATCTGAGCTTCCTCGTCTCTATCTTTCCTTTGCTCGGGATGGGGTCAGGGAAGGAGGATGTGGAGATGGCTCTGGAGTCATGTTATTATTTGTTTGTATTGGGGTAGCACCGAGGAACGCCAGTCATCATGGATCAGGGCCCCGTTGTGCAGACACAGAACCAAAAGATGGTCCCTGCCCCAACCTAAGGCTGTGTCAGCACAGCAATCTCTCACATGTGCTGCAATCACATACCCTAAGTCTAAGAAAGGAGAGACAGACAGACAGGGCGGGAGGCACAATGAAACAACATGACCATGGTTGGCAGGGGATTGTGGAGTAGGAGGCACACACTCTAATCCACCCCTTTCACTGTCAGCTCCTGCCTTGAAGCATCTAAGTGAAATGGCACCACCTCCCTAGTAGAGCTGGGAGTTAAAAGCTTGCTGGGGGGAAAGGGGCGGTCTCTGCGGCCTCACGCCCGCTTCTCAGCACAGAGTGTGTCAAGAATAATGATGTGGCATTTCATTAGTCTGTCACTGGCTTGGTCGCTCTCAGGCGAAGTCTCAGCAGTGCTCCTGGTCTCCATCCCTCAGTGCCTCGTCTGCAGTGCATGCGAGATGATTGGGAAAGTGTCTCTGGCTGGTGCCTGGTGCGTTGCAGCGTGAGCAGGGAAATGTCCCCCGGGCTGGGGGGATATTTAACCCTTTGGAAACGAACTAATTCCCAGACTGATGTCACTTGTGGCCTTGGTGAATTTCCTGACAGCTCTGGGAGCTTCGAGGATCTGAGTGTAGGGCAGAACTCCCGTCTTAGTAAACATGGCCACTTCCACTTCTGACTGCTGCTGCAATTGAGCAGATGCGTTCAGAGAACTATCCGCAGCGACTCCGAGATCTCTTTCTTGGGTGGAAACAGCTCATTTAGAATCCATCATTTTATATGTATAGCCGGGATTATTCTTTCCAAAGCGCGTCACTTTGCACTTGTCAACGGTGAATTGTATCTGCCGTTTTGTTGCCCAGCCACCTAGTATTGTGAGATCCCTTTGGAACTCCTTGCAGTCTGCTTTGCGTTTAACAACCTTGAATGATTTGTGTATCATCTGCAAACTTTGCTACTTTATGGTCCATGCCCTTTTCCGGATTATTAATGAATAAGGTGAACAGCACAGGTGCCAGTATAGATCCTGGAGGGACCTTACTATTCACCTCTCTCATTATGAAATCTGACCATTTATTCCTACCCTTTGTTTCCTGTCTTTTAACCAGCTACTGATCCATGAGACGATCTCACCTCTTATCTCACGACTGCCTACTTTCCTTAAGAGCTGTTGGTGAGGGACCTGGTCAAAGGCTTTCTGAAAGTCCAAGTACACTCTATCCACTGGGTCATCCTTGTCCACATGCTGGTTGACCCCCCTCAGAGAATTCTAACAGATTAGTGAGGCATAATTTCCCTTTACAAAACCTGTGTTGACTCTTCCCCAACAAATCCTGTTCATCCATGTGCCTGATTCTAGTTTCAACCAATCTGCCTGGAACCGAAGTTAGGCTCACCAGCCTGTAATTGCCAGGATTGTCTCTGGAGCTTTTTCTAAAAATTGGCATCACATTAGCTACCCTCCAGTCATCTCATGCAGAAGCCGATTGACGTGATGGGTTACATACCACAGTTAGTAGTTCTTCGGTATCATATCTGAGTTCCTTCAGAACCCTTGGGTGAACACCATCTGCTCCTGCTGAATTATTAGTGTTTAGTTTATCAGTTACAACTATTCAATTAACTTATCCTTGCAGCTATGCTGGAACAGGAGCAGTAGAACTTGCCAGCCCTTGGTTGTGAGAGGCGAATTCTCTGCCCTCTGGCTGTTGGTTTCTCCATGGTGCACGTGAGATACACAATGAGACGCTGGTCTCACCCCTGGGCTGGGCTGTTGTCACTCCCAGCCAGGGCAGGACTGGCAGGGAAGGGCACTGGAAGGAAATCCCCACTGCTGGGGGTCCAGGGAAGGGCTCTGGAGAGGTCTCAGGGTGGCAGCCTGTGGCTGTAATGGGTTACCGATGAGCAGTGGGTTCACCCACAGCTAACTATGAGAGACAGTTACTGTCACTTCCCAGAGAGATGAACTGGCCTCACAGGGCTGTTTGCCCCCCAGTGCCAATGATTTGGGATGCTGCGGAGGAGGAGGTGAAATCCAGCAGCCTAGAGATGATGATGCCTGTTTAGTGGGTTTGGTGCCTGCACTTCAGCAAGGAAACGCCAAAATAATACCCGAGAGCCTTAGCAGAAGCGGGGCCAGGCCTGGCCAACATGATGTGTGGCTGCCAGAACCCAGCCCTTAGTATCTGCACTATGTATAGTGACCAGCTCCCTTCCCCGTCGTTGCAGCTGCATGCCCGGCCCACCCACTAAACAACCGGAGATAAAATACTGTGCAAGATGGTCTCCATGCAGTTCTGCTCTACAGAGTGGCTGCAAAAATGGCAGTGTAGGGATCTGGGCTGTCCCCAAGGAGAAGTCTCCCCCGGGCTTTTTCCATCTCCTGCATCATCGCAGGAGACAATGGTTCTACAGGCCACATAAGGTCCTCGCGGACACCTTTGCTAACCCCGTTGGCCTCAGCAAATCTTAGCCTGTAGAACTGGTAGCTGCAGAGTGAACCCAACCATGCAAGAGTGATCTATCTCCGTCCCTTAGAAAGGCGGCGAATAAGAGTTAACCTGAAGGAAGTGTGTAAAATAACAACGGGTCTAGAGAAGGCCACAGTCCATGAAACTGAAAAGTGGCAATTTCAGAATTGCAAAAAGGAAATGTCTGTTTAGACCACACGTGTTTGTGAAACTCCCTGCCACTGGATGTCATGGGGGGCCAGTAATTTAGCAGGATTCCTGGAGGGATTGGGCATTTCTATGGATAGCAAGAATACCTGGAGTTATTCGAGGTAATGCTAAGAAAGGGGTATCAAACCTCGTTTAAGCCAACCTCTGATTATTAGAGACCAAGATAGACCTAAGCGGCTGGGAAGCAGATTATCCCACATCTGTCTTCAGTGCAGTTCTTACACCTTCCTCTGAGGCCTCTGGTGCCAGCCACTGTCACAGACAGGACACTGGACTGGATGGACCTCAGGTCTGATCCAGTCTAGCAAGTCCCATGTTCCTATGAGTGGTTTTATGGTTAAGGCCTGAGGCTGGGACTCAGGAAAACCAGATTCAATTCCATCTAGTGTCATAGACAGTATGACGTTGGGTCTTATGTGCAGCTCTGTGCCTCGGTTTCCCCATCTGTAAAAGGGCGACAATGACACTTCCCTTCTTCACAGAGGTATGACAGATCATTAATGTTTGCAAAGTGGTCAATTACTACGGTGATTTGAGGGAGGATGGGAACAGGACATCAAAGTAGATGGCATGGGGTGTAGTACGTTCCAGCACCAGCTACAGCAGCATTCCTTCAGCGGTCCCCCAGGATTCAGTACGACAACGCTTGCAATTGCTAATATTATATCAGCGATAACAGTGTTAACATTTCCAGTCTTATTAGATTGCTAGCTGCTGGTGGGTTATTGGAGACAGTAATCGTCTCAAAGTAATGCCACACAGACTGAAATGGCAATTTAATGCAAATAATTTCAAGGGTCTAATGGGCTAAGAGCTTTAAATATGGAGACATTGTTACACCTGACTACTGCTGGCCATAAAAAAGTTTATGTTTTCCCATAGCATGTAGCCTGGTAATTTGCTAAAAGCCAAAGAATATAATAACAAATATTTGTAAGGGCCATTTTGCAGACGAGCTAACGTAGAGCGTGTTGGAATTGTCTTGTCAAGCAGCTTTTGGGTAAGGCTCTAAAAGAGACTGCTGGGTTTGAAAGACTTTTTAAAATGCAGCTGGCCTTGGGAACGTGGGTCACACCAGATCGGGAAGGAAAAATAAAAGCAGCATTGCCAAATCTTGCTGTATTCTCTCAAGTCTCCTAATAGTCAACGTTCTTCTCCAAGCTCCAGCTCCTGGAGTCATGTGAATATGTGAGAATCTCAGCTTTCATTTTTTAAAAAAAGTGGCTGTGGTTGTGAAGAAATGCTTGAAAACGTGGCCCGAGTGCACGCTAAACCAGAAGTCAAATAAAATGAACCCCACATTTTTTATTTATTTTTTTAAAAAGCTCACGAGTTTTGAATGCTTGAGCTTGACTGTAATGTAATGCACCTCACTTCACATCCCTTTCCTCCAGGCTTTATTTCCAAAAACAAAACTCAAAATCAGAACAAATCATTCCAACTACTGCCTAGACCTGGTAGGAAAACAGACTTTTGACCTTTCATCTCAATTTGGGAAGAAAGGTTGATATGTTGAGTGTTTTCATGGAATGGAAACTCCAAACTATTTTAATTCAGAAACATCTAAATGGACTTAGCAAAATGGTTTGTTTTGATGATGTTGAAACGTGATAATATTAAATATTAAATATAAGTATAAACCAGGGGTAGGCAACCTATGGCACGCGTGCCGAATGTGGCACGTGAGCTGATTTTCAGTGGCACTCACACTGCCTGGGTCCTGGCCACAGGTCCGGGGGGCTCTGCATTTTAATTGAATTTTAAATGAAGCTTCTTAAACATTTTAAAAACCTTATTTACTTTACATACAACAATAGTTTAGTTATATGTTATAGACTTATAGAAGGAGACCTTCTAAAAGCGTTAAAATGTGCTACTGGCGCATGAAACCTTAAATGAGAGTGAATAAATGAAGACTCGGCACAGCACTTCTGAAAGGTTGCCGACCCCTGGTATAAACTATATTAATAGAACATTAAAATTGAATTAAAAAATGAAGTCGGAATGAAATGATAAGAAACTAAGCAAATCAAGAACATTGAAACAAAATACCCTGTTTCCGTTCGAATCACCCTGAAATTCAACATGCTCCCATGAGACGTCTCAATGAATCAGCATCTTCTGATGCAAGACTGGTCCCTCAAAACTTTTTCAACCCACTCTACTACTGGCTATTACCCTCCTGCCCAGTTAACCTTCCCCCATCAGCGAGTATGTAGGAGAGTGGCCCCAAAGCACAAGCCTCTACTAGTGACTTGAACTAAAAGAGTAACCGGGCTAGCAGCAAAGCTCACATCCGCTTAGCTAGGGAGTTACTGCATCAGAAACTGGGACAGGAAAGTTACACTGAATGCCTTCCCCCGACACATCCTCACAAGGAATAAAAGTTGTTTTGGGCCAGATTCTGCCCTTGGTTCCACTCCCATGACATACACCCACACCCCGTTGCCTTCACCGTGTTTTGCAAGAGGTGTCACTGATTGCAGCTTAGTCAACAATTCTGCTGGCGACTTAGGAGAAGGACGAGACTCCAGACTTGCTCTGCCATTCCGCTGCTGGCTCTGCAGAGAGGAGTACAGGACGGTCAAACCTCAGGTGTGACACTAAAGGCAGCGGAACTGATACACAAAGGGAGCACAGCTGCTGTGCAGAAAGGGGCAACTTTGCACATACACTTCTCAGAGCAGAACGGCACCTTCATATTTCATACAAAGATCATTAAGGAGCTGGCAAACTTCTCCCTTGTAAATCCCAGTGTGAAATATGCTGCTTGAGTTTGGGACATCTCGGATTTATCGTTAGCAAATAAATTAGAAACTGATGAAAGGGAAGCAAAGAGATTTGTTACAATGATGTGGGCCAGGATTGAATCCATTACTCACACCAGGATGGCTTTGAACTTGCTTCCCTTGAACTTCTTCAGTTATAAGAGCTGAGATAAGCATCTCCTTTGTCTCCATCATAATTAAATGGGCATTGATTAAAATAAGCCTGCGTGTGAACCGTCACATATTTCCAAGTGACTGGAGCACAGTAAAATAATGGTGTTGCAAATGTCAGACAGATTCGGGCGGAGGGGGTTTGTGGAGGAGTGGGGTCCCCCAGAGAATAATTTATCACCCAAGACTGAACTAATTATATCTCCTCTCAGACTCTGTGAAATGTTTGTTTATTCTCTCCTAATTCCAAGCAATCTGTTATTACAACGATCCCACATTTACAAGGCACTTTGCAGCCAAGTGGATCCAAAAGCACATCGCCAATGTTGCTAACCGAAAAGCAGAACAAGCACCACCAGCGGGAAGCTGAACCCAGACTAATTCAGATCAGAAATTAGGGGCAAATGTTTAACAGTGATTAACCATTGGACCAAACTGCTAAGGGAAGTGGTGAATTTTTCTCTTGGTGTCTCCAAATCCAGACTGGATGCTTTTCTGGAAGATGCTTTAGCTAGGATGACCAGACAGCAAGTTTAAAATATCAGGATGGGGGTGGGGGTAATAGGAGCCTATATAAGAAAAAGCCCCAAAAATCGTGACTGTCCCTATAAAATCAGGACATCTGGTCACCCTAGCCAGGCACATGTTATTGGGATTAATACCTATGCAACTGGGTGAAATTTAATGGCTGATATACAGGAGATCAGACTAGATAATCTAATGGTCCCTTCTGGCCTTAAATTCTATTAATCAATGAAGACCAGGGCACCGGCAAGCCTCGATGGGCCAAATTTCCAAACATTCAGTGCCAAGAGTTAGGACCTGATTTTTAGAAGGGCTCAGCACCTCCAGATTTTCAAAGATACTCGTACCCTATGTGCACCCAATGTGCTGAGCTCTTTGGGCCCAGGCAGCATTAGGGATGGATCCATTTAGCATGTCTGACCTTCTCAGCAGAATTGCACTCCCACCAAGCTCCTTCACAGCCCATTTACTCCGGCTTCCTCTAGACTCAGGACGTATCTGCACCACAAACGTTTGCTGCCGCAGTTAGTATATCACTTCTGCAGGTGCACACTTGTCTCCTTGCATTGGCACTGAGCATACTTATCAGGAGTGCGTGAGATGATGCACAGCGTGGTGCACCATGGGTAGGTAGCCCGGTGTGCAACTCACCACCGTGCCAGGCACCATCTTTTGGGAATTTTGAGCAATGCATGGTGAGGCAGAAATAAGTTGCGTGGGGTGACTGGCTCTGTGGGTCAAGTTCCCATCATGCAACTTTTCCCACCCCATAATGCCATCTCTATCCATAAATTTTTGCCCCTCTTTTGAAAATCCCGTGAACCCATACAGGACTTGTAGTTGTCAACCATCTCTGAGAGAAGCATGGAGCCTTCACAGGTCTGCACTGTTACCATGAATGTTGCAAGCGCTGGATGCACAATCCTCTGGCATTTGCACGTAACCCTTCTGCCCATCTGAGTTGGCAGCAACAAGGGCTGGGTTCAGAATCCAGGGGTTCCGTTTCAATAACGCAATGCAAAACCATCTCGAGCCCCCACCCAGTGACCTGGGACAATTACATACCATCCCCTGGGCACCTCTAAGAGGCAATACTTCCACTCTCGCAAGCATGGAGTCTGATTGTAGCAAAATTCTTTTAATAAAGTAGGGAAACAATGTGGCATTACGTTGGGGAAACACCACAAACAGGATTCATAACATAGAGCATGAGCAAACGACCCACCCCCATGTAAGTTTGGCAGTGTCTTTTCCCCTCAGGGTCTTAAGTCCAGCAACCCAAAAAAATCAAAGTCCCAAAAGTACCACACCCCAAAAGTCTCTGTCCCTCGTCAGTGCAGCCCCAGAGTTCAAAAGTTTATCTGCAGAGTTTTACCTCCCAGCCTGGGGGTGGGGGAGGGGGCAGCACAGAGGTGTTAAGGGGCAACTTACGTGGTCCAATGCCAACTGCCCTGCCTCTCCATGGGGTTCTGCTGCAGCCTTCACCGCAAGCCACTCCAGCAGCCGCTCTGCTCCACCAGCCATCCTGTGAGCCGCTCCAGCCGTTCCACGAATTGCTACATTCCACCAGCCGCTCAACAACATATCTTCAGGCCCTCTCACAGCACTCAGTGATTTCAGCTCTTAGCAATTTTAGTTCTTTAGTGATTTCAGCGTGTAGGGGGAGAGCCTCAGCATTGGTGCGCCATTGGCCCAAAGTGAATTCAGCTCAGCAGCCTCTAACTAGACTCCTAATGGAATTAAAATGAGCTCTGATATATCATAGTAGGAGATGGATGGCAGGGGGGGAGACAGAAACAGCAGCACAATTGGTATTTCAGGCCCTCAAAAGGGATCCATACTATCAGGCACAAACACCTACCCCCACCCTCTCTCAATTCACTGGGTTTTGGAACCCATGTCCCTTGTGTAGCAACTGCTACTTAGTTGATGGCGAGTCCCTCTGTCATAAAACAGTGTCATTGTCCTTGATTCACATAATCAGGATAACAACACTTTATTATTCCTGTCCCAATAACAGAGAAACTGGGGATCTCACAGAAGCCCAAGTGACCATTTGGGCTGCTGTGGGCTCATGCTAGGTGGGGTGGGTGTGCCTATGCAAACAAGATCAGCCCCTGAAGTTCTTTTCTACAGCTTGCCACAATTCACCACCAGATGTCAGAGTAGAGCTCATCCTGACTCTGCTTACATGCAGAACTTCAAGTAGAGCAGGGGGGAACATGACAGCTTCCTGAAGGACAGGTCGCTGTGGGACACAGCGAGAACCAGTTCAAGATTGTTGGTGGTGTTCACGCAGCAGCTGCACTGCGTGGAGCACCACTTCTGGGCCCGAAAAGCAACACTGACTGGTGGGATCGCATTGTAGTGCAGGCTTGGAATGACGAGAAGTGGCTGAAGAACTGTTGGATGTTCCAGGCCACATTCCTGGATCTGTGTGTGGAAATTTCCCTGGCTCTCCATTGCAGGGCCATCAGAATAAGTGCTGCAGTGACAGTGGAGAAATGAGTGGTGATTGCACTGTGGAAACTTGCAACACCAGATTGCTGCTGGCCAGTGCAAAATGATTTGGGAGCTGGAAAATGCACTGTGAGTGCCATTGTCATGCAAGTGTGCAGGGCCATTAATTGTCTCTTGCTACACAGGACTGTGACTCTCAGTAATATGCAGGACATAACAGATGGATTTTTCAGCAATGGGGTTCCCAAACTGCAGTGGAGGGACAGACAGCATGCATATCCCTATTTTGGTACCAGACCACCTTGCTGCAGAGTACATCAACAGAAAGAGCTATCCTTCCACAGTTATGCAAGCGCTAGTGGATCACCTTCTCTGACATCAGCGTGGGCTCGTCAGGAAGGTGCATGATACTAACATCTTTAAGAACCCAGGACTGCTCAGAAAGCTACAAGGAGGCACTTTCTTTGCCAACTGGGGGAGAGATAACTTAGTGGTTTGAGCATTGGCCTGCTAACACCAGGGTCGTGAGTTCAATCTTTGAGGGGGCCATTTAGGGAACTGGGGTAAAAATCTGTCAGGGGGTTAGACTAGATGACCTCCTGAGGTCCCTTCTAACCCTGATATTCTATGATTACTATTGGTAATATTGAAATGCCCATAGCAATCCTGAGGGACCTAGCCTATGCCTTGTTCCCATAATTCATGAAACCATATACAGGCCTCCTCAACAGCCCCACGGAATGATTCATCAGCTTAATGTGCCTTTGGTAGATTGAAGGAGCGCTGGCGTTGTCCACTCACCAGCGTGGACCTCACTGAGGAAAAACATCCCCATGGTTATAGCTGCCTACTGTGCATAATTACTGTGAAGCAAAAAGGGAAAAGTTGCTGCTGGAGTGGAGGGGCTGTCTGCTGAGTTTCAACAGCCAGCCACAAGGGCTATTGGAAGAGCTCAATGAGGAGCTATACGGCTCAGGGAGGCTTTGAAAGAGCACTTTAATAGCAAGCCACAGTAATGTATTGTAGTACTGCACTCTACCTGGCTCTGCTGTTTGGGGGCCTGTTAGGAATTGTGTGGTGCTTGGTGCACATCTATGACAGTGTCACTGATCCTGTGAGTTGTGTCAGACTGTACAATAACAGCTAAATGGGTGCTTTCACTACCACCAGGCATTGTGCACCGTACACTGGGAACCAATAAAGATGAATTATTTTCTAAACAATAGAGTTGTATTGAGTAACAAAAACACTTCAGAACAAAATTCTATGCAAGTAAAAAGCAACTACATCAAAACTTTAATACATTTATTGGACACCTCTTAAAGAAGAGGAAGGAACATTTGTGTCCATTTTAGCTACACATACATTAACCATGGCTCTCATGGGTCTTTAATGTCCCCAGTGTGGACCGGCTGGGGTAGGCTTGCGGCCCCTGAGGCCAAGTGGCATGTTGAAGGATTGTGTAGGGAGTGCTGTACTGGAGTTCTCTATGGGAGGTGAGCCTGGGATTGTTGAAACTGTAGGTCCAGAAGAGTCTGCAGCATCCTGTGTTTGCTGCCAGAGTAGCCCCATAATGTCCTGGTTTAGCTCCGAGATCATGGGGATGCTGCCTATTGGGTCTGCAGTGGCTGGCACTTCCCTGGGCTCCAAGTGCATTGATGACAATTCTGCCATGGCTACTAGCTAGCAGGGTGGACGGGTCAGACACCAGCACCTTCCAGACCCGGCTTTTAGGCCGTACAGGGAATGCTGGCAGCAGCGATACAGCCTCCCCTCCACAGCTCGGCCAGTGCCTCCCATCTTGTAAATTGCCTGCTAACAGCTAATCTCGAAGCTCCTCACAGCCCTGCCAATGCATCAGTACTGACCTGCACCATCCCTTGTCTATGCCCGTTCGGCTTCCCAGCTCAGCCAGTGCACCCAGGGATGAATGCACAAAAGGATTTAAGTGGTGTGGTTCTGAACCTCTTAGCAGGATATCTCAGTGGTTTGAGCATTGGCCTGCTAAACCCAGGGTTGTGAGTTCAATCCTTGAGGGGGCCACTTAGGGAACTGGGGTAAAAATCTGTCTGGGGATTGGTCCTGCTTTGAGCAGAGGGTTGGACTTAGATGACCTCCTGAGGTCCCTTCCAGCCCTGATATTCTATGATGCCTGGAAAAATCCCTTTGATTCACAAAGCCCAAGCAAGACAGGCATCCAGGCTCCGGTACAATGAATGGGGAGAGGCAAGTGACCAACTCGCATAACCCAGCAGGCTAGGCAGGGAGCCCCCTAAACTTGCCTGGGGGAGAAGCTGACCAGCAGGGGGTGGGGTTTACTAAGCCCCACCCCTGTCTCAGAGGCAAGCACTTACGCCCAGCTGCAGCGGGGCATCTAGTGCTGCTTGTAGTTCTCAGCTGGGAGCCCTCAGCTGAGTCTGGGTACCTGTGCTGGGTCGGTGAGGGGAGTAGGGCTCTCTCCTGACTTGTGTCAGCCATCAGTGTCGTTTGGGCCAGAGGGAAGGAGCAAAGGTGAGAACACACACTAGTCTGAGGATGGCTCCCTAGCCTAGTGGTTAGAGCACTCACCCGGGCTCTGACAGACCCCAGAGCCAGTTCCCCCACTCTAGCAAGTCTCTCGTTATTTAGCCAGAGGGGCTCCCTGTCCCACAGCTGCATTGCTAGAGCCCACGTCATCAGATGCAAGTAGTTTCCAGGGGCAGGTGTATATATATGCAAGCAAGAAGCAGGCTAGAGATAACAAGGTTAGTTCAATCAGGGAGGATGAGGCCCTCTTCTAGCAGCTGAGGTGTGAAAACCAAGGGAGGAGAAACTGCTTTTGTAGTTGGCAAGCCATTCATCGTCTTTGTTTAATCCTGAGCTGATGGTGTCAAATTTGCAGATGAACTGAATGTAATGTACGCCATCATATGCCAGCAATGCCCCTCTGCTATGTACATCGGCCAAACTGGATAGTCTCTACAGAAAAGGATAAATGGACACAAATCAGATATTAGGAATAGCAAAATACAAAAACCTGTAGGAGAACACTTCAACCTCCCTGGCCACACAATAGCAGATCTTAAGGTGGCCATCCTGCAGCAAAAAAACTTCAGGACCAGACTTCAAAGAGAAACTGCTGAGCTTCAGTTCATCTGCAAATTTGACACCATCAGCTCAGGATTAAACAAAGACTGTGAATGGCTTGACAACTACAAAACCAGTTTCTCCTCCCTTGGTTTTCACACCTCAACTGCTAGAAGATGGCCTCATCCTCCCTGACTGAACTAACCTCGTTATCTCTAGCCTGCTTCTTGCTTGCATATATATACACCTGCCCCTGGAAATTTCCACTACATGCATCCGACGAAGTGGGTATTCACCCATGAAAGCTCATGCTCCAAAACGTCTGTTAGTCTATAAGGTGCCACAGGACTCTTTGCTGCTTTCACAGATCCAGACTAACACGGCGACCCCTCTCATACAGAAACATGGGCACTGAGGGAGTTTAAGCACCTGCGGGGCCCAGCTTGGGGAAGATGTGGGGCGGGTTGTGTGCCACAGTAGCCACCAGACTGGGACTCAGGTACCTAAACCAGGATTTAGGGCCTGACCCCTTGTGGGGATTCAGCCCCTAGCTCCTACCCTGTCAACCTCGGCTCCACCAGCAGAAAGCTGCCCTGCAGCAGTCTCAAGCCGGCATCGCCGACTCCCCCAGAGGATCCGCAGGGCAATTTGGTACATGCTGAACCTTGATGATCGTGACCCAATTTAGGGAGCCCAACAGGAGCCCTGCCTGGGCTACCTGACTCTGATGGAGGATTGGGGGAGAGGATGTCAGTCAGTGTCGAGACACCCCGAGGGGAAAACAGGCACCTGGAACCCCAAAGAATAAACAGCTGAATCAGCCGAGGTGTACAACATTGTAGTGCTACAAAGACATGTCGAGTGAGATCTTTTAGGAAAGCTTGTCATGTTCTGATCTTCATCATCATTGGGAGCCGTGGCTACAGAGTGTGGTGCGGAATCTCGCGATCCGAATCGATAGAAAACTGTCAAATGGAACAATGGCGCGACTCCCGCATCACCTCCCAAAAGGGCAGTGAGCAGTCAGACAGGGAAGGGCACCTCCCAAGCCAGGAAATGAGATTCAAGTGCGCCCCCCAAAGCCCAGCCCAAGAAAGGACAATGGTGGATTATTAAAATTAACGGAAAGCCATTGAGACACCCCAGCTCGTGAATTAAGAGCAGCGGTTCTCAAACTGTGGATCGTGACCCCAAAGTCACTCGTGGCCCCATTTTAATGGGGTCGCCAGGGCTGGCTTAGACGTGCTGGGGCTCAGGGTTGAAGCCCAGGCCCCACAGCCCTGGGTGGCGGGGCTCAGGTTACAGGCCCCCTGGCTGGGGCTGAAGCCCTCGGGCTTGGACGCTGACCCCTTCCCCACCTGGGGTGGTGAGGATCAGGCTCTGCCCCCTCCCCCCCGGGGTAGTGGGACTTGGGCAGACTCAGGCTTCACACACACCCCCTGGGGTCGTGTAGTAACTGTTGTTGTCAGAAAGGGGGCACGGCGCAGTGAATTTTGAGACCCCCTGATTAAGAGAAAAAATAAAGAGAGAAAAAAGGCTTTTCAAAAGCAGGCTGGTGTCAGGTTTTGGCATCTAGACACTGAGAGCCGGCCATGGGTGCCGGCCATGAAACGCTGGATTCTCCGTGTGGCTAAGGGGGCCCGCTGGAAAACGGCTCAAAGGCCACAGGTAACGTGTACTACAGAAGGGACTTTATCTAATGTGGAAGTATGAAGCCTGAGGATGCGTCTTTATGTTTCTTTTCTATGTAACTCGTACGTCTTTGCTCTCCCCACTCCGCCATTTCATCATTGAATCTGGGATTTTTCTATCAAATAAACCTTTTTTTTTAGTTTTCCCCCAAGCACGTCTCTGGTGTGCAGGCTGTGTGCAGCACGTGCGCCAGAGGAAGCTGGTGTCTGGGGGGGGGTTGGATGAACCTTCAGGGGTGGATGAACCAAAGGGGAAAAGTCCAGAGTCTGGTGGGTGAGACCTCGGGAAGGATGGATTTGGGGAGACTTGTGCCTGGTGGGCTGGGTTAGGAGACCAGAGACAGAGATTTCCGCCTAAAAGAGCTTCAGATTTTTTCTCCCGGCAAGACGTCTTGCCTCTCGTCTCTGTAATGCAAGAGGAGAATGAGCATTTCTGAACCCACCTGTGGGGCTAATTTACCTCTTGGAAATCTATTTTGTATTACAGTAAATCCAAACCAGCCTCCAAATCACACCTTTCATCGGTTTGATTTCTCGGCGGTGATTTATTCCGGACACAAGCACAGCCTGTGAGGCTAGAAATAGGATTTCCAAAGCATGTTACGCTCATTAACGTTTCTTTTCCCCAGAGATATAATTCGAGTTCTATCGAACGATTTTTGCAGCAGGCAAGTAACTCTGTGACCTTCCTGCTCAGGGGACACGGCGTGTTATTGATTTATCCATCCCGCAAGGGGTATTTGACATAAGCTCTGTGGGACAGGGACTGTCCTTCTGTTCTGTTTGCACAGCACCCAGCAGGATGGGGTCCTGGCCCCCGTTAGGTGCTACTGTAATGCATCTAATAAATAATAATAATGGTGGGTAACGGGAGTGAAAGTTAACATCCATTTGTATGTGCCAGAAGCTGGGAATGAGCGACAGGGGATGGATCACTTGGTGATTCCCTGTTCTGTTCATTCCCTCTGGGGCACCTGGCATTGGCCACTCTCGGAAGACAGGATACTGGGCTAGATGGACCATTGGTCTGACCAGTATGGCTGTTCTTATGTTCTTAGGTGTGTGTCTCTATCTATGTGTCTGTGTGCAAACATCTAGGGTTAATTTATAGGAACCTGAACTGCATGGACTTTAAAATGCACCGGGGCCAAGATGTTGTGGTAATGGGAGCTAGAGAGACTGGTAAAATGCGTAGGCAATCCAGTATAATGCCCACAGAATTAGCCAAGAAAAGCTCATCCTGATTTTTGTTATTTCTAAGTCCCTTCCTGTGGCATTTCTTCCCCAGCCGGCACATGTTCTCACAATTTATTGTTGCATGGCAGGGTTATGCCGGGGCAGGGGTTGGGAGTGATTCAGGGCCGGGTGAGAGGAAAGCTTTCACTCAACGTGTGCCACCCACAGAAGCAAAGCAAAAAAATGATGCAGACTATTCTAAGCATCGGAAAAAGCCACGATTCAAGTCTATTTGAATCTGATTACGTATGGAGTGTTTTGTCTCCAGCACAAACAGATATGAATCTCGCCCAAGAATATCCTAACCATGCAATCTGCAAAATGAATTCACGTTCCAAAGAGCTAATGTGTAGCAACCCAATACCAGGCTAACTTTATCACTCAGCAATGACGGCAGATCCCATTAGCATTCCAGATGACTAACCCGCTGGTGTCCGCCAGTGGAGCAGCTCAAAAAGGGATTTGGAAGCTAATGTGTGAGTGTTAGTAATTTGGCCAATGCAGTTATTGTACATCACACTTGAAAAGCAATTTCCATCAGTTGCACTGCAATCCGATCTATGGCTGTGTTTAGTTAGCATTAATCTTCCACTCATCGAGCCTCGCTTCGCCAAAGGATCCCCTGGTGCTTCGCACACAGCCAACGTTTTGCTATGAGTTAAAAAAGTGCCTTTAAGATTCCCAACAGGTGTGTTGGGCAGGGTGTGTGGGTCTTGTTTAAAAATGGAATTACCCATTATCTTAATGCAATTTGCTCCCTATCAGCCTGAGAAATCTAAGATGTTGACTCCTAGACCTAGAGGTTGACATCACAAGAAGCTAATGATCTGCAAACATTCCCTTCAGACCCCCGAAAAGATGCTCCCAGGAATGAAATAATCTAATCCTCCTTTAACGTATGAATTCGTATATGTACCAACTCTCTGCCCATACAAACTGATTCTGCTCAGTTCTTCTGCCTCCACTGGGAATTTATTCTATTTACCATTCGCTCCATAAAATGAGGTCGCCTTGCATTCTTTTTACTTATGCTCCTGCTTAATTTAATCTTGTGTTCCCCAGTGCAGGCCTGCCTAACAACCTCACAAATCCATTTTGTAATTTCAGTCCTCTTCGCAACCACTTAATTTGCCCTTGCAACCGCTTAACTATTTCTCAAGACTACATAATCCCCGTTATTCAGTCCCACCTCGTATCAGAGTGTGATTTTGTGCAGTCACTGGAGGAAATGGAGGAGGACTCCAGCAGGTGTTTCTACATGACCTTACTCCTGGAGCATCTGAACTCAGTGGGGTGCTGCTTCTGGGCTCAGCTGACCTGCCCTGAGCGTTACGACAGGACAGCAAGGCTGACCTGGTGTGACGCTGTATGGAATATGTGGGACACTTAATGAGATTGCTGATACCAATATTATAAAACTGCAGGGAATCTGACCAGATATGCCATGTAAGGTATCTGTGAAAATGTTATAATTTGCCAAGTATGATAACCATGTTTGTATCATCTTTGTATTGTGAGCTATAGATATGTAGGGGATATCTGTGTTTCTAAACTCAGGCTGTGGTTCTGGGTGACACCCCCAGACAGCTTGGCATCAGCACTGCCGAGCCTGTTCGATGGCCCATCACGGGTCATCAGCCCAACAGTGACCCCATTGACAGGAACTAGGGGATACAGCTTAGGAGCCAGCAAGGCACGTGGGGCAGGCTGGTGGACAGAGAACTCTAAGGCTTTTCCATGCCACGTGCTGGGCAGCTTGTGTTTGGGAGAAAGGAAGTACCAGCCGCACGGCAAAAGGAATATAAAGGGCAGCTGCATCCTCTCCATTTTGTCTCCATTCCTGCTTCTTTTCTCTGGAGTAACTTTTCTACAAACGAAGCTCTGAACAAAGGACTGAACGACCCATCCAAGCTGGGGATCTGTTCCAGAGGGACTTTCAAGCCAGCAAACTCACCAATACTGCTCAGAACCTGATCTATGGACTTTGACGTCTCTGTGTGTATGTGATTGTTTTACCATTTAACAACTCTCTTCTTGGTCTTTCTTTTTTTCCTTATAACAAGCCTTTCGTTTCAGACACTAAAGGACCGGCTGGCAGCGTGGTATTTTGGGTAAGATCCAAACTAATATTGGCCTGGTGGCGTGGGTGACCCTTTGGGGTCAGAAGAACATTGTGTACAGTGAGCAGAGGTTTTAAATGACTTCTCGCTGCACTGGCCCTAGGTGCTGATGGGGGCAGAGAACTGGAATGCAGCAGAGGGGGCTGTGATAGATATATATTGGCTTCTTGATAACTAGTGTGAAGAATCAGCAGCACAGTTTGTGACTGACTGGGGAGTTCACTTCAGTGTTTCCCACCAGTCTTGGGAGTATCTTCTCCGCCTTTTCAGCCTGCTCTGACCTTGGCATTTCCAATGAGGGCTGCCCTAGGAACCCAGGTCACACCTGGGATGACTGGCACGGGGTGCAGAACTGCCTGCCACCTTCCTGGAAATGTGTGCTGAGTTCACTGCCTCCCTGCAGCACCATATCACCACCAGGAGGGTCCCTCGAAGCACGTGGTGATCACCATCCGGGCCCTGGCTGTCCCTGTTGCTGGTGTGGGGAAGTCCACAGATGGGGGCACTGCACTGGTATCAGGGACAGGGTAAGGAAGGAGAGGAAATGACAACTGAGTGTAGCTACTAGGGTGCTGCCTGTTGTGCTTGCAAAGCTAACGCAGCGCCAGACGCTTCCTGTGTTTAACCAGAGTCAAAAAGCGAAATGCCGCGTGAAATGCTCTGGCTACTCAAAATGGGACATAAGTGCCCTGGCCACGGACACCTCATGATTTCTGCCTCGCTACAGCAATAAACAAGCTGCCATGGGATGATGTGGCTGTTTAACCCTTATTTTCCTCTGCTGCTTGTGCCTTGCCGCCCAGGGAGGGACAGAGAGAAAAGGAAAACTGGGACTGTTTGAACACCACCCTGGGGGCGCTGCACCAGGTATCAGGTACAGAAGTGTTCAAGACAGCAAGTACCCCCCTCACGCCAGGGAGAAGGAAGCAGGATAGAAATGGACGGCTTCTCTGGCACATCTGCAGTCTGGTCGCCCTAACAGGTGGATGTAGAGCGTGAGGTGTGAAAGGTGTTGTTACTGTCCTTCGTGGTGGCGTGTCTCTGCGGCAGCTCTGTGGTTTTGCTCCGGCACTGGAGCCCACCTCTGTTATAGCCGAGTTCTAACATTTGTTCTTGGTGCTGTCAGTGCATCTTAGCCTGCCAGTGAAACTGGGTGTGCTCCTCTCCGCAGACGGCAAGAAGTCCAGTACCTCTGCACAGGACCACACAGAAGCACGAGACATATTGACCATGATTCCATGTGCTTGCAACGCAAGCAGGTCACAAATCCCCTTGGGCATGTGTGAACGGAGGTAGCAGGAGGTCCGTCCACATGACCCCAGAGCAGTGAAGTGCAGGGAGATCACAGACAGGTCTCTTCAGTTATGAATGGATGCAGCATGGGATAGCAGTGGGAGGACTAAATGAACCAGTGTTGTCATGTTGGACCGGCCAAGCACCCACATTGCCACTAAACTGATTTAACGCCCACTGAGATGAAGCGAAGTCCATGTAAAGGGGTTTGATGAAGGTTGCAGATGATAAAAAATTACTCAAGATAGTTAAGTCCGAAACTGACTGCAAAGAGTTACAAAGGGATCTCACTAAACTGGGTGAGGGTTAGGGTTAGGGTTAGCTGGGGAGAAAGTGAATAGGGAAGTGTTATTTAACAAGAACCAGGAGTCACACAATGAATTTAACAGGCAGCAGTTTTAAAACAAACACAAGGAAGAACTTTGTCAAACAATGGACAGTTAACCTATGGAACTCATTGCCACGGGATGTTGTCAGAAGACAGGATACAGGGATAGATGGACTCTGGGTCTGACCCAGTGTGGCTGTTTTTATGTACTGTGGTTGACACAGAATGAGGCAGCAATTTAAGACAAGCTGCATGGACACAAGGCAGAATCAGGAAAGTTCTACTAGTGCAACTGTCTTGTCTAGACAAGGCCTTAGACTCCCAATTCCCCATGACTTTCAGTCAGAGGCTGGTTCCAAACTCCCTTAGGCTTCTTTGAAATCACAGCCCAGATTCTTCCCTTCTGCCATTATCATTAATGCCGTGCAATGCCCTGCGTGGGTGCTGTTTCTGCTCAAGTGCTCCCCGTCTCACTTCAACACATTCCGTTTCATTCTTCACCTCTGATCCCCATTTGCCTCATCCAGCACGATGATCCAGCACCTCCCTCACCTGCTACCTCAGCATGGCTAGAAACAGAACGAGCTTGTGAAAACGCAGCGCGAGTTCCACCCTTTTGTATTGGCTCTGGGCCTGTATCCCCTTGTGGAACCTTCAGGGGATTTCAAACAAACCCATCAAAATCCTTAAGTTGCCAGCCGAACTACACAGGGGTCACTTCATCCAGCAACACAACCCCGCCAAAGCATCGGCCTTCACCCGTCTGTGAAAAGGGGATATAATCACTCCAGGCACAATGGTGTTAAGAGATGCATGACCACTGCAGTGACCAAAGCCATGCGGCTGCACAAGCAAACCCCAGGCCCAGCTCTGCGGGACAGGGGATGAGCCTCCAATCCCCACTGCACTCACCCTGTCTGCCTGCAAGACTCTGTGCTCAGCCACATGCCAGTTCTCCCCCACCGCCAACCTCGGCTGCTGAGATGCCCAACTCCCCTCAGCGGGTTCCTCCTAACCAGGACGAGAGGCTGGAAGCCCAGTGCAGGGCCCCACTGGAGGGGATTTCCCAGCAGCACGGAAAGTCAAAATGATTCACCCCAGGAAAAAGACCTGACTCATTTCCCAGCAGCCAGAATCCCACCCTCCTCCTGGCCCACCACCATGAGCTCCCCAACCCCTTATTGTTATGCTGGAAGGTGTTAATAGCTGTTGGCGGGACCTTCCTGGATCTACAAGCAATCACAGACCTCATTCAAGCTGATGGGCATGCTGCACCCCTCATTCAGGCTACATGGAAGAAGCAATTAAGCTCCTTTACAGAGTAAGATAGCTGGAAACAACAGAAGCCACCGCCGAAGTCACTGGGCCCAGGGGCGGCTCCAGGCCCCAGCACGCCAAGCACGTGCTTGGGGCGGCATGCTGTGAGGGGTGCTCTGCCTGTCGCCAGGAGGGCGGCAGGTGGCTCCGGTGGACCTCCCGCAGGCGTCCCTGTGGAGGGTCCGCTGGTCCCGCGGCTTCGGTGGAGCATCCGCAGGCATGTCTCCGGGAGGTCCACCGGAGCCGCGGGACCGGCGACCGGCAGAGCGCCCCCCCGTGGCGTGCCGCTGTGCTTGGGGCGGTGAAATGGCTAGAGCCGCCCCTGACTGGGCCATATGCAAGGAAGATGGGCAGCTAAGCCATGCAGGCCAAGGGGTTCCCCTGCGGGATGACTGCAAAAACAGGGGCTGGGGCATTGACTGGTTGCTGCTGTATGTGGCTTTGTGTGCCAGAAGCAGAACGCCAGGTGCCAGGGGAAAGAAAGAGAAAGCCAGCAGGTTGCAAGTGGAGAGCGTGGCAGGAGCGGAGACAGTTGTTTTTGGCACGCGACTGGCTGGAGAGGCAGGCTTGGAAATTGTGAGCCAGGAAAGCGCCTGCTGTTGTATGTTCCTGCTGTGTGCAGGGAAACGGGGCTTTGTAAATAAACAGTTTGCACCAAAGAAATGCCTGCCTCAATCATCAGTTTCTCCTCCTAACGGAAATAGCCGGGCAAGGCCCCAGATATTGGCTAACTGCTTAGGCTAAAGGGCAACATTGTTATTTCCCGGACTCCAGTGATGGACCAGGACCCCATGGCGCTAGGCGCTGTACAAACACAGGACAAAAAGACAGCTCAGCCATTTCCCAAGTGCCTGGGGATTAGATCCTTCAAAGTTGGCTCCAAAGGCCCGACAGTGATTCAGGCCTCGGAGCTGCTCTCTCTCTTTAACCAGGCGCTCTTCCAGCACCACAGCATATGGCGCCCAAGACCTTTCAGCCGTCAAGCATGTGGCAGAAGGCAGATCAGGGACACAAATGTTTTCTTTCTAGCCTGTTACTTGTGGAGTTTTGTCCTGGAGACACATTTAAATCTATTGTATATTAATGAGCCGACAGAGGTCCATAAACAGGCTGAGGCCGGGGAATATTCAAGGGTACTTAGGTACTTCTGAAAAGACAAGGACTTAATGTGCACAGGCCCAGGCCAAGCTGTGCACAGGACTTTAGAAAGCAGCTGATCGCTCAACACTTGCTTGCAAGTCAATTCAGCCTCACGCTTCTCGACTCTGGTTTTCTCTCTCTGCCCCGTCCCCCCATCCCTGCCCTCTGGTTCATTTTCCTTTGCAGAGGCTTTGTGGCATCAAGACTTAACCAACTCCTGCCGCTCTCTGTGTGCCCAAAGTCATGCCCCTCGCGTTGTGACATCACCATCTATTCCACACTGGGATGTCACAGGGCCCGGGTGGCAGCAGAAGGAGCAGATGATCACAAAGGCAGCCTGTAGAGGGATGGGGAAGGGATGGGTCTGTGTGCACTTTTGTGCTTCATGGTGATGGATTCAGAGGACCTGAATTCCCTACTCTGCATGTTTGTTTCATGCTTGACATTTATATTTGAAGTCCAGGCCTTGTCTCCCCTGGTTTTCCCAGAAGAGTCTATGGACCCCTGGAGAGCTACCAGGATTAGGGTGACCAGCCAGCAAGTGTGAAAAATCGGGCCAGGCGGGTAAATAGGAGCCTATATAAGAAAAAGACCCCAAAATTGGGACTGTCCCTATAAAACTCAGGACATCTCGTCAACCAGGATTATGACATCCCAGAGGCCAAGGAAGTGAAAGCCGGGTAGAGGAAGGGATTTGTATTCAGCCTGGTTGAAGCTCTCTGGGGTTTGTTTGTTCTCCGCAACACCTATTGAATGAAAATGGATGGGAGAAAAGCGTTTGCTATCTGCCCCACCCCCCTCTTCCATTCAAGTCTGACACCTTATTTACACGTCCCTCGGGGGTGGGGGGGTGAATAAGCCACCCCCCGGGGCGATCTACATTACACTGACCTAAGCGCCGGTGTGGACAGCTTCTCCTCCCAACATAGCTACCGCCTCTCATGGGAGATGGAGTAATCGAGGCGGCAGGAGAGCTCTCTCCCATCTGCTTAGAGGGTCTTCACCAGCAGTGATACAGCAACGCAGCTGCATGGGAGTCTCTGCACATAGCCACCGAGCGCTTCCAATCCACATTTCTAGATTCTCCCAGGAGCCCTGCAGGAAACCATCTTTAACAAGACCAAGGAAACCTGTTCAGTCCTCTTGTATCCGTCAGAAAGGAGCAGAAAGGGACAGACACCCAATTTTTAACTCCGCTTCAGGATCCTTTTAAAGGTGAGATCCTGATTTTATACAAAGGTCGCCAGAAAATATTGGACCAAGGGTAGATGTCACTGAGATCAAGGGAGTAGCCCCTGTTTACTCTGGGTCAGAATTAGTGTCCATCGACTCTGCATTTCTCCGAGGTGCCGCAGTCTCTTTTACAAGCAGGAATTCTCTCCCAGCAGCATTAAATGGCCATCATGTTTTATTTAGAGTATTAACCCCCGGGACAGGCCAAAGAAATCTGGATAGTAGCTAACATATGGGCACCACCTGCTTGCTCGAGCAGGCTTCCTGGTGTGTCTCGTGCCAACAGCACTCTGCAGGAAAGGGACATTCCTAACCTTCCATTGGAGCCCATGTCCAGCGCTCATATGGCCACCTGGTTTCCTTTTGGGCTGCATCCTTGTCCTTCTGGTGTCACTAATGGCTCTGTCGCTAATGTCTCTGTTGATGATCTTACAGGTGTCCTATTACCGGCATCTTCCTCTAGCAAATAACCCTAATTATAGAACAGATGCCAAGCTGCATCTGGGGAGGAATACGGAAACTCACAGCAGCAACTGAAGCCAAGTTAGTCAGGGGTGTGTAGCGAAGTGAAGACTCACCCGTGTGGCGCCTCCTGCTGGGAATTAGCTTGATTCCAGCCTGGAGCGCCCTCTGCAGGCCGGTGTCTCACCTGCCGCTGGCCTCCATGTCCCTCCAGGACCCCGGTGCCCTTTTCCTCAGGGTTCTGCCCCAGCAGTGCCCCTCACTCTGGGTCTCCCCTCCCAGGGGAACCCCCAACCCTCGATACCCACCCTGCCTCAGTGGCTACTGCCAGTCGTCATCTAACCCCTGCTCTCTGGGGCAGCCTGCAGCCTGTCATGGCCACTCATCACTGGCAAGGGGGTAGGACCAGCCACCTCTGCCTATTCCCAGGCTGCCCCTCTGCAGCCCCAGTACCTTCATAGGCCTTCACCGAGGCCTGCAGCCTGGGGGTTTACCAGGCTGGAGCTCCCCAGCTCCCGTGCCCTATTCCCCAGCCCTGCTCCGGTTCAGGTACCTTCCTCTTAGGCAGCCAGGCCCTTCTCCCCCCAGGGCTCGAGAGAGACTCTTCCAGCCTGGCCCTGCAGCTCTCTGATAAGGGCCAGCTGTGGCCTGACTGGGGCGTGGCCCCAGCTGTGGCAGCTTCCCCCAATCAGCCGTTCCCCAGCCACAGCCCTGCCCAGGGCTGCTTCTACTATTGGTTCCCCAGGGAAGCCTGCTCCCAGGGCTGTTTTAACCCCTTCAGGGCCGGAGCAGGGTGACCATCCCGCTACCGGGGGCGGGGGAAGGCACAGCTGCCACAATCAATGCAGGACTGGGCCAAATTTTGAAAGCCGTTCATGGCCAGATTTTCAAGTTCTCAGCATCCCAACTGGGGCCACATTTTCCAAAAAGCCCAGCTCTCAACAGGCTGAATTCTTTGGAAAATCTGGCTTGGCTCCTTTTGCAGAAGAGCATCATATTAAAGACAACATTTCATTAGCTGGATTCTTGGTGAACATAATTATAGCTAACCTCTAGGGCAGATTCTTCCCACTTTGTCAGTTGAAAAAACCAGGCCACGCATAAGAACGTAAGAATGGCCATAGTGGGTCAGACCAATGGTCCGTCTAGTCCAGCATCCTGTCTTCCAAAAGTGGTCAGTGCCAGATGCTGCCGAGGAAATGAACAGGACAGGGCAATTGCAAGGGATACAGCCTCTGTCATCCAGTCCCAGTTTCTGGCAGTTGGAGGCTTAGGGACCATAAACAGACCATCAGATCCTCTCCTTCCTAATCAGGGATAGTCACGGAATGCCTGAAGGAGAAGCCACAGGATCTGGCTAGATTGCCACGACACTTTGCCTGCACGTAAGTCTTGGTATGAATGAGGGAATGGGCTTCCTGTAGCTCGTCTGCAGCATTTTTAGTTTCTCCTTTTGGCGGCTGCATCTACAGAAAAATATGGGACCTCTGGTCCCAATAATAACCACTCCCCATGGTGACTTAGCAAAGACTGTGTAGCCTAGAGGATGGAAAGGCTGCTTCATAGCCTTAAACATATCGTGTTCTGAGGCTGTTAGAATGGCAGAACCCAGAGGCTGCACTTCAACTCAAGCGACTCACCCCAAACTGCAGAGATAGAATCATAAAATATCAGGGCTGGAAGGGACCTCAGGAGGTCATCTAGTCCCACCCGCTGCTCAAAGCAGGACCAATCCCCAGACAGATTTTGACCCCAGCTCCCTAAGTGGCCCCCTCAAGGATTGAACTTGCAACCCTGGATTTAGCAGGCCAATGCTCAAACTCCAGAGCTAGCCCTCCCACCTTTCAGTGGAAAACTGACTCAGACCATGTCTATACTTGCAGCAGCATGTCAGGTATTTGTAGCTATACACAGCAGCAGGGGGGAAGGCAGCAGGGAAAGGTTCCAGCAGCTTCCCAGTTGGGGGGTCCACAATGGGGACTGATTTTTGCCCCACTTCCCTAAGCGGCCCCCTCAAGGATTGAACTCACAATCCTGGGTTTAGCAGGCCAATGCTCAAACCAGCGAGCTGTCCCTCCCTTCTTTACCAGCTCCCCTGTGGCCTCAGGCTCCTTCTCTCTCCACCCCACTCCAGACACATCCGAAATCCTGCCCTTCTCCCATCTCTGCTCAGGCAGGGGAGTCACCCTCTTCCCCGGTTTCCTTCCCCCCTCATCCCCTCACCTCACTGGTCACCCCACCAGCCCCTGCTTTCACCACCCTCTCCAGTGCTCCAGCTCAAACCACTTGCTGGTTTTCCCCCACGTCTCCTCTTTTACCAGCGTCCTTTTTATTGAGTGGTCAGTTTGTTTTCCCTGTTGTGAAGTACAACTTTAAATTCACCCAGCCTAGCTAGGTCCTAAGGCTGCAATGTTGTGTCTGTCATTATTTTTATCTTTGGCATTTCTTTGCTTTATGAGAACAACAAGAAACCCTTTTCTAATTGGAAGCTGCACCAGCACCCTGAGGAAATGCCAGCTTTGCTTGGAGTGTACACACGCTGCTTTTGATCAATCTGCATCTGTTTCTGTTTATTAAAAACATATATATTTTTAAATCTGCTTTGCATAGCTTGCTTCATCCGCTGTTTGACATACAACTGCAGGATAAGCGTGTGTGTGGATGTGAGAGAGAGAGTGTGTTTGTTTGTGCGTGTATAGATGCATGTGTGTGTGGAGGGTGTATGTGTGTGTGAGATGTGCATGTGAATAGATATATGTGTGTGAGTGTGAGAGAGAGAGAGAGAGAGAGATGTGCATGTGAATAGATATACGTGTGTGTGTATGTGTAAGATGTGTGTGTGAATAGATATGTGTGTGTGTGTGTGTGTGAGAGACAGATGTGCATGTGAATAGATATACATATGTGTGTGTATGAGATGTGTGTGTGAATGGATATACGTGTGTGTGTGAATAGATATGTGTGTGTGTGTGTGTGTGAATAGATATAGGTGTGTAGGGGTGTGTGTGTGTGTGTGAATAAATATACGTGTGAGTGTGGTGAGTATGTGAAGGGTGTGTCTGTCCAGATGAACATGAGTATGGGGTATTTAGTTACATGAATGTATGTGTGTGTTATTAATTCATAGGCATTAGAATAAAAATGCTGGTTCACAAACATGGAAAACCAAGAGGACCACCGAGAAAAGCCACAAAAACGGTACAGGGACTGGAGAAGAGAACCGAGGAGAGACTGAGCAGGATTCCTGAGCAAGGTCACATTTTCAGCAGGCCTCTGTTTTGTGCATACAGGATCCACAAGCCAATTGGGAAAATGCCTCTCGGCTAGGCCCAGACCCAGGAAAGTACTTAGGGACCTGACTAGTCTAGTGAATTCAGTCATTAAAGTGAAAGTTCTCTGACCCTCCCACCCCTAAGTTCTGAAATATTCATTTTGATGTGGAGTGACCAGTATTCTGGGTAAGGCCGTCCCACTGATTTATATAAAGGTATTACAGTATTTTCCATATTATTCTCTATCCCATTGCTTATGCACCTAAACTAGAGCTGTCTGGAATATTTCTATTTGGTTGGTTGGTTTTGGGGGAAGGTTTTTAATTACAACTGTCTGGCAAAAAAAAATGAAAAGAAAATGTTCAGCAGAAAACTTTTGGTTTAAAATGGAAATTTTTGATTCAGAAATGTCACAGATGAATGGACAGTAAGGTGGATAGAAAACTGGCTAGATGGTCGGGCTCAACGGGTAGTGATCAATGGTTCCATGTCTAGTTGGCAGCCGGTATCAAGTGGAGTGCCCCAAGGGTCGGTGCTGGGGCCGGTTTTATTCAATATCTTCATTAACGATCTGGAGGATGGTGTGGACTGCACCCTTAGCAAGTTTGCAGATGACACTAAACTGGGAGGAGTGGTTGATACGCTGGAGGGTAGGGCTAGGATACAGAGGGACCTAGACAAATTAGAGGATTGGGCCAAAAGAAATATGATGAGGTTCAACAAGGACAAGTGCAGAGTCCTGCACTTAGGACAGAAGAATCCCATGCACTGCTACAGACTAGGGACCGAATGGCTGGGCAGCAGTTCTGCAGAAAAGGACCTAGGGGTTACGGTGGACGAAAAGCTGAATATGAGTCAACAGTGTGCCCTTGTTGCCAAGAAGGCTAATGGCATTTTGGGTTGTATAAGTAGGGGCATTTCCAGCAGATCGAGGGATGTGATCATTCCCCTCTACTCAGCACTGGTGAGGCCTCATTTGGAGTACTGTGTCCAGTTTTGGGCCCCACACTACAAGAAGGATGTGGATGAATTGGAGAGAGTCCAGCGGAGGGCAACAAAAATGATTAGGGGGCTGGAGCACATGACTTATGAGGAGAGGCTGAGGGAACTGGGATTGTTTAGTCTACAGAAGAGAAGAATGAGGGAGGATTTGATAGCTGCTTTCAACTACCTGAAAGGGGGTTCCAAAGAGGATGGTTCTAGACTGTTCTCAGTGGTAGAAGATGACAGAACAAGGAGTAATGGTCTCAAGTTGCAGAATGGGAGGTTTAGGTTGGACATTAGAAAAAACTTTTTCACTAGTAGGGTGGTGAAAAACTGGAATGGGTTACCTAGGGAGGTGGTGGAATCTCCTTCCTTAGAGGTTTTTAAGGTCAGGCTTGACAAAGCCCTGGCTGGGATGATTTAGTTGGGTTTGGTCCTGCTTTGAGCAGGGGGTTGGACTAGATGACCTCCTGAGGTCCCTTCCAACCCTGAGATTCTATGATTCTATGATTCAGCAGTGCACCATGGGAGTTGTAGTTCAGGATTCTCGTGAGCGCCTTCTGTTTGGGCCAGGTTCCCTCGTTGGACTACAGCCCGTGATGCACTGTGATCTTCCCTCTTGCTGAGCCAGCAGATGCATTGTGACAGATCCTGGCAATGGTGCATTGTGGGAGATACTATCCAGCTGGGGGGTCCACAATGGGGCAGGAGGTAACCGAACTCGAGCTCCTATAATGCATTGTGGTGGCATGTCTGACCTGAAATATTTTTTTGCCAAACTTGGTTTTCAGGTGTTTGGTTTTTTGGAGGAAACGTCAACGTTTTCTGCAGACAGCAGGAAAATTTTTCTTAATTGAAAATCCAATGTTCTGCCAAAAACAATTTTGAAGGACAGTATTTGATCAGTACTAACCCTAACATCTTGTTTTTCTGCCCACAGTTACACATTTAACAAATGTCTTTATTGAAATCTCCACAAGAATGCTGTGGCCATTTCCCGGAGTTTCTCGTTAATTCAGAGCCCAATAAGGTGCATGAGCCATTCCATTTTTTCCCCCTCCAAGATGCATTACTTGGCATTTGTGAATTCTATCTGCCACCACGATGCCCATTCAGCGGACTCAGTTAGGTCCCTGTGGATTTCCTCACAGCTCTCTGTACTTGACTAATCTTTGTGTCATCTGCAAATTTTGCCACATCACTGCCCACGCCCCCTTTCCAGATCGTTAATAAATATATTAAATAATGCTGAAAGCTTGTGTTATAGCATCGTGAGGCCTTTGTGGGTCTCTGCAAATTCAAGACAGCCCATGAGTAGCTACCCAAAGCAGGGCAGTGCAATACAAATACACACAGCAGTGTAATACAGTATAATAGTGTAAAACAACGCGCTTTGCAGCTCTTCGACTCCGCACACTATGCCAGTGGTCACAGGGCAGCGAGGCTACCTTGGGGGAGCAACC
Organism: Mauremys mutica; assembly: GCF_020497125.1. Lineage (NCBI taxonomy): Eukaryota > Metazoa > Chordata > Testudines > Geoemydidae > Mauremys > Mauremys mutica. The sequence goes on from NC_059096.1 coordinate 11,644,128, forward strand.
AGATTTTCTTCATTCTCATTGCATCTTGATAGCTCCATTTCTTAAACTGATTGAAAAACGAATCATGATTACGTCAGTTATCTGCTAGGGATTATTCTGGGGGCAGTTCTCTGGCCTGTGTTATACAGGAGATCAGACTAGAAGATCACAATGTTCTCTTCTGGCCTTGGAATCTATCAAGCTATAAATTAGATGCTTGCTGCAGATTGGGATGGGCAACATTAGCCCGTTCCACATCTTCCATTTCGCTGGACATTGATCCAGAATGACAATGAGCAGATGTTTTACCCCAAAAGTTAACAAGAAGGGCAAAGGGCCAGATTTTTAAAGGCATTAAGGCGTCTGGACTGGGAGTCAGGACACCTGGATTCTATTCCCAGCTCTGCCATTGGCTTGCTGGGTGACCTTATGTAAGTCACTTCAGCGCCCCGTGCCTCAGTTTCCCCACTGGTAAAATGGGGATGATGATACTGATCTTCCTCTGTAAAGTGCTCTGAGGGTGACAGGAGAAAAGTACTAAATCAGAGCTGGGTATTTATAAATTATTAGTGTGGTTTTCAAAAGCACCTCAGCTCCTAACCCCAGTTGATCTCACTGTGCATTGAACTAGGAACTTTTGGAAAAGAGGAACCTAAATACCTTTGAAAATCTCACTCAAAGTTCTTCTCTTGGGATTGTCCAGTGCGTCCCATCTTCCATATTCTGCTCTCCGGTTAGACATGGAAATCTAGGAGTCTCATGTCTGGAGGAGAGCAGACAGTACAGAACTCAGAACAAAATTTGGCCATTAGCCATGGGTCATTGGTAGAGATGGTGGAAAACTCAGATGTTCTAGTGGGAAAGGGGAGTCCACTGGATCCCATCCCTTCACTTCAAGAGAGAGCAAAGAGACCCAGGGATCAGCACGAGGTCGCTGTTGCATCTCCCTCCCAGACGGAATGACGGGCAGCCTTCCCCTTCCTCGTATATGGACCCAAGCTGGTACAACTGGTTGCAAAGTGTCCAGCAATCCCCCTGCCAGGCTCAAAAGCACCAACACCATCTTCCCAGGCCCCACACCTGGTCGGGTCTCCCCCCAGCCTGGCACACCCAGGGGAAAGGTCTTGCTTTTTGTAGCATGTGATGCTGAAGTGAAAGCAGCAAGTATGGCCCTGAGGCTGAAATTTGCCCCCAGCCCTGAGGCCAGGTACAAGGCACCTCTTAAGGGTACTTGGACCTTATAGCTGAATCATGAGACACTTCATGGTCACTCTCCCCTTAAACTCCCATTAGGACTGTGTGAAAATGGAGAGGACTATTCCCATCTCCCTGGAGATGTAGACACCCCCACTGACTTTGGCTGGGCTGGGGGAGATGTGGCTTCCCCTAACCCCTCCCTCAATTCCAGAAAAGCAGGTGGGGTCTGAGGCCAATCTTGGAGGATGTACATCAATGCAGATGGCCCTTGTCTCCATTCTGCTGCAGGGCCCTCGGACAGTTCTCATCATAGATTCCTAGAGTTTAAGCCCAGAAGGGGCCATTAGATCGTTTAATCTGACCTCCTGCTTAGCAGAGGCCAGAGAATGTCCCCCAGCTCCCCTGGTACTGAGCCCAGCAACCTGTGCGTGGCTAAAGCATCCTCCAGAAAGGCCTGCAGTCTGGAGCTGAAGGCTTCAAGTGATGGAGAATCCCTCAGAAGCTACCCCTTCCCTTGGGAGTTTGCCCCTGTGATTCATCCCCCTCACTGTTAAACCTCTGTGTCTAATGTGGCCAGGGCACTAACCTAGGCCTGGGGAGAACTGGGTTCAAGTCCCTGCTCTACCACAGACTTTGTGGGTGATTTTAGGCATGTTACTTAGCACCTCCGGGCCTCAGTTCCCCACCTGTACAATGAGGAGACCAGCATCTCCCTACCTCACAGAGGTGTGTGTGGAGAAATACAGTAAAGGTTATGAGGCTTTCAGACATGGTAGTAACAGGGGGCATAAGGACCATAGATAGAATCTCCCTGCCATGCTTGGAAGCAGAGGAGAACATGGATAAAACCCTAAGAAATTGGCACTAAGGTCTGTCGGGCAGGGGGGGACACCTCCTTCCGCTCTCCTTGTACCCTAGACACCGAGTGCCTGTAGGCAGAACCACCCCCATTGCTCTTTCTGGTTGTGTGTGATTGATCTGTGGGTTTCCACCCTGTCGGCTTCTCTGCTCCAGCTGCCGAAGAGCCCTGATTCTAAAACCAAGCAGTGAAATATGGATCCAGTCATTTGAACCATTTTTCATAGGGAAAAACTCAAGGAAAGGGAGTCTTAAAAACTTCCACTATATTTAATAACTGTCAGATGCCGGCTGATATCTACAGGCACTTCCCAGGCCACAGCCTAAGTGGAGCCGTTCAAGAGTATTCCCAGGGCAATTGATGTAATGCCTCGACAACGGGAGCACTGACCGTTTTACGGCTAGAAACAAGGAAGTTCATAATGTCAGCTATAAAATGGTAGCCGTCCGGAGCGGGCTATTCCAAGCAGCAAGGGCATGGGGGACAGCCAGGAATGCTTCAGCAGCTCGGCACAATTACGTTTCAGAGGCGAGGGGAAAAGACTTGGAATGGCTCACTGTGGCAGTGCCTTTCTGTGCTCAGTAGGGTTGCCAACTTTCTAATCGCACAAAAGCAAACAGCCTTGCCCCACCCCCTGCCCCCGCCTTTCTCCGAGGCCCCGGTCCCACTCACTCCATCCCCCCTCCCTCCGTCGCTCACTCTCCCCCACCCTCACTCACTTTCACCAGGCTGGGGCAGGGGTGCAGGAAGGGGTGAGGGCTCTGGATGGGTTGCAGGCTCTGGGGTGGAGCCGGGGATGAGGGGTTTGGGGCGAAGGAGGTGGCTCAGGGCCGGGGCAGGGGGTTGGGTTGTAGGAGGGGGTGTGGGTTCCAGAAGGAGGTTGGGGTGTGGGAGGGGGCTCAGGTTTGGGGCAGGGGTTGGGGTGTGGTGGGGGTGCAGACTTCAGGAGGGATCTTGGGTGCAGGAGGGGGCTCAGGGCCAGGAGTTCAGGATGCAGGCTCCAGCTGGGTAGCACTTACCTCAGGCAGCTCCCAGAAGCAGCCAACATGTCTGGCTCCAAGCCAGAGGGGCCAGGTAGCTCTGCATGCTGTCCACACCTGCAGGCGCCGCCCCCATATCTCTCATTGGCTGCAGTTCCCGGCCAATGGGAGCTTCAGAGCCAGCTCTCAGTGTGGGGGCAGCGCACAGATCCCCCATGGCCACCCCTACACTTAGGAGCAAGACATGGCAGCCACTTCTGGGAGCCGCGCAAAGCCTGCCTTAGCCCTGCTGCATTACCCACTGGACTTTTAGTGGCCTGGTCAGTGGTACTGACCGTAGCTGCCAAGGTCCCTTTTGACGGGGGGTTCCCATTGAAAACCGGTATCAGTGATTTCTGCTCTGCAGCATGGAACAAGACTCTCAGCTGAGTCTAAGTTAGCTCTTTTATTATCCCATGCAGAGAAAAAGGATCAAATGGTGTCCAGGACCCTTAAACAGGCCCCACACCACCATGTACCAGAACAGTACAGTACCCTACCCATCCCATCCCATCCCTCTCTCTACTCCAGGGGTCAGCAACCTTTCAGAAGTGCTGTGCTGAGTCTTCATTTATTCACTCTGATTTAAGGTTCTGCATGCCAGTAATACATGTTAACGTTTTTAGAAGGTCTCTTTCTATAAATCTATAATATAGAACTAAACTATTGTTGTATGTAAAGTAAATAAGGGTTTTAAAATGTTGAAGAAGCTTCATTTAAAATTAAATTAAAATGCAGAGCCCCCTTGGGCCGGTAGCCAGGACCTGAGCACTGTGAGTGCTACTGAAAACCAGCTCACGTACCACCTTCAGCACACGTGCCATAGGGTGTCTACCCCTGCTCTACTCATTGGGCTTTGGAACCCATGTCCGCTGCCTAGCGAGTGCCATTCAGTTGAGGATGAGTCCCTCCATTGGGGACTGCCAAGGACAGTTCTGCTGCGCTCGGTTCACACAACCAGGATAACAACCCTTTATTACTCCTGCCCCAATAACGAGACTGGGGATCCAACTCCGGCCACAGGTGATCATTTGGGCAAGCAATCCCATCATGCTGAGAGTGTGTGTGTGTGTGTGTGTGTTTTCATGGATTCATAGTCCATTTATCCTACAAGAATTAACTGTTATTGCTCATTCTAATGACAATTACGCTGTCCTACAGAAAAGCAAAATGTATCCAGACACTTAGCAACTGTTATCTGCTCACAGAATAAAGAATAAGGGAACTCTTCATGGTTCAGGCATTCTCACTGTACGCAGCATTTCCCAGGAGAAGTCACTGAGCCATTTCCCTACTGTTCCTGAGCAACCTGCCCCAGCTGGCCCCCCGGTCCTCAATATTAGATACAGAGCCAGCTGGTGGTGATGGCAGGAGACCTGAATGGGAATCATCTTGGCAGTGCTGCTCAGAATTCTGAACAGAATTATGCGCTTCTCTTGCTCATGGTAAATTCACTGAAATTGGCTGGTTTGATCCACTGTAGAAACAGTTCAATAACTGTTCCTGGGAAATCCAAAGAACAATTACAGCGTTTCAGCTATTATGGCTTATCGTATTCTCTGTCATAAAAGCCAGTTAACAAACACCCACGGAAACTCATTGCCAGGAGAGACAGTTCCAGTTCACTAGCTCTGCAGCTGAAATCTTTTATCCCTGAGATTGTATCTGAGCTCAGAGAAGACAAGAGAATAAACAGGCAAAATACGCCACAGTTCTAAAGCCTTTGCTAACCCTTCAGCAAAAAGGACTGCTCCTCTAAGCAGCTCTTTAAAGGGCAACGGCAACCGGAGAATCACAGTTTCTGGCTGCAAATTCTGTACCTGACACAATGACAGGTAGCATCTAAGACAAGCAGAACCGGATTCACTCTGTGCTTAGCCAGTGTCACTCTTTCAGTTACTGTTTTATCATTAGTCCTTGTCCTGTAGTGCCTAGAAGCTCCTGCTGAGATCCGTGGCCGACTGTGTCCAGCACTGTTCATGCACATGTGAGAGACTGTCCCTGCCTCAAAGAGGCAGATAGACAAGGGGAGAGGAAACAGGCACAGAGCGCAACCAGCCCAAAGTCAAAGAGCAGGCGAGTAGCTCAGCTCCAAAAAGAACCCAACTGAGCTGTCAAGTATCAGGGGGTCGCTGTGTTAGTCTGTATCCACAAAAATGACAAGGAGTCCGGTGGCACCTTAAAGACTAACAGATTTATTTTGGCATAAGCTTTCGTGGGTAAAAAAACCCACTTCTTCAGATGCATGGAGTGAAAGTGACAGATGGAGGCATTATATAATTATATCAGCTACCGCCCTCCTTGGCTAGTCATGTTCTCCCTTACTGACACTGCCCTCATTGTGACCTTCCTCACAGGGCAGCAGAAATGATGCATCTAACCATTTTTATAAAGCCATTTTTTAAAATAAGAGGCGATCCTATTTAAAGAAGGCATATGGCTCAAAAACTGGAACATGCATGGCTCTGCCAAAGACCTTACCAGAGGGCTCCACAAGGGTGAGTGAAATCTGATGGGTTGAGAGGGGAAGTGATTTGTTTAAAACTCTTTTTGATGTTGGTCACCTTTACTTAATTCAAACACCCAATGATCAGTGGGAGAAAACAGGTCTTTGTTAAAATGCATCATTCCCCAGCCTGAGGGTGCTTATAGGTGTTACAGAGACACTACAGAAAACAGCACTGCTGTGCAAAATACACATTGCCAAACAAGATAAAATGATCTCCTCCTCCGACCTCCCATTCCCGACCCTTCACAAAAGGAGAAATAGAAGCTACAGTAGTGATTGTCTGAATCAATACAGGACTGCATCCACTGGCAATGCCTTCTGGACAAGACTGTGCCTGTACCATGGCATAGACAGGGCATAGACAGGCTGGCTAGTGAGGAGGGCTTTAAACTAGATTCACTGGGTGAAGGAGACCAAAGCTCTGAGGTAAATGGGGGAAATGGGATACCGGGAAGTAGCATGAGCAGGAGAGTGCACGAGGGGAGGACTCCGGCCTCATACTGAGAAAGCAGGATGATCAGTGAGTTATCTTACATGCCTATACACAAATGCAAGAAGCCTGGGAAACAAGCAGGGAGAACTGGAAGTCCTGGCACAGTCAAGGAATTATGATGTGATTGGAATAACAGAGACTTGGTGGGATAACTCACATGACTGGAGCACTGTCATGGATGGATATAAACAGTTCAGGAAGGACAGGCAGGGCAGAAAAGGTGGAGGAGTTGCATTGTGTGTAAGAGAGCAGTATGACTGCTCAGAGCTCCAGTATGAACCTGCAGAAAAACCTGAGAGTCTCTGGATTAAGTTTAGAAGTGAGAGCAACAAGGGGGATGTCGTGGTGGGAGTCTGCTATAGACCACCAGACCGGGGGGATGAGGTGGACGAGGCTTTCTTCAGGCAACTAGCAGAAGTTACTAGATCACAGGCCCTGGCTCTCATGGGGGACTTCAATCACCCTGATATCTGCTGGGAGAGCAATACAGCAGGGCACAAACAATCCCTGTTTGTTTTTGGAAAGTGTAGGGGACAATTTCATTGTGCAAGTGCTGGAGGAACCAACTAGGGGCAGAGCTCTTCTTGACCTGCTCCTCACAAACTGGGAAGAATTAGTAGGGGAAGCAATAGTGAATGGGAACCTGGGATGCAGTGACCATGAGATGGTTGAGTTCAGGATCCTGACACAAGGAAGAAAGGAAACCAGCAGAATATGGACCCTGGACTTCAGAAAAGCAGACTTTGACTCCCTCAGGGAACTAATGGGCAGGATCCCCTGGGAGGCTAATATGAAGGGGAAAGGAGTCCAGGAGACCTGCCTGTATTTTAAAGAATCCTTATTGAGGTTGCAGGAAAAAACCATCCTGATGTGTAGAAAGAATAATATGGCAAGTAACCAGCTTGGCTTAACAGTGAAATCCTTGCTGATCTTAAACACAAAAAAGAAGCTTACAAGAAGTGGAAGATTGGACAAATGACCAGGGAGGAGTATAAAAATATTGCTCAGGCATGCAGGAGTGAACTCAGGAAGGCCAAATCACACTTGGAGTTGCAGCTAGCAAGAGATATTAAGAGTAACAAGAAGGGTTTCTTCAAGTATGTTAGCAACAAGAAGGTCAGGGAAAGTGTGGGACCCTTATTGAATGAGGGAAGCAACCTAGTGACAGAGGATGTGGAAAAAGATAATGTACTCAATGATTTTTTTGCCTCTGTCTTCACGAACAAGGTCAGCTCCCAGACTGCTGCACTGGGCAGCACAGCATGGGGAGGAGTGACCAGCCCTCTGTGGAGAAAGAAGTGGGTCAGGACTATTTGGAAAAGCTGGACGAGCACAAGTCCATGGGGCCGGATCCACTGCATCTGAGGGTGCTAAAGGAGTTGGTGGATGTGACTGCAGAGCCATTGGCCATTATCTTTGAAAACTCATGGAGATCCGGGGAGGTCCCGGATGACTGGAAAAAGGCTAATGTAGTGCCCATCTTTAAAAAAAGGGAAGAAGGAAGATCCGGGAAACTACAAGCCAGTCAGCCTCACTTCAGTCCCTGGAAAAATCATGGAGCAGGTCCTCAAAGATTCAATTCTGAAGCACTTAGAGGTGAGGAAAGTGATCAGGAACAGTCAGCATGGATTCACCAAGGGCAAGTCATGCCTGACTAATCTAATTGCCTTCTGTGACGAGATAACTGGCTCTGTGGATGAGGGGAAAGCAGTGGATGTGCTATTCCTTGACTTTAGCAAAGCTTTTGATACGGTCTCACACAGTATTCTTGCCAGCAAGTTAAAGAAGTATGGACTGGATGAATGGACTAAGGTGGATAGAAAGCTGGCTAGATCATCGGGCTCAATGGGTAGTGATCAATGGCTCCATGTCTAGTTGGCAGCCAGTTTCAAGCGGAGTGCCCCAAGGGTCAGTCCTGGGGCCGGTTTTGTTCAATATCTTCATTAATGATCTGAAGGATAGCGTGGATTGCATCCTCAGGAAGTTTGCAGATGACACTAAACTGGGAGGAGTGGTAAATACGCTGGAGGGTAGAGATGGGATACAGAGATACCTAGACAAATTAGAGGATTGGGCCAAAAGAAATCTGATGAGGTTTCTATGAGGTTTTTAAGGTCAGGCTTGACAAAGCCCTGGCTGGGTTGATTTAGTTGGGAATTGGTCCTGCTTTGAGCAGGGGGTTGGACTAGATGACCTCCTGAGGTCCCTTCCAACCCTAATATTCTATGATTGTATGATTCTACGAGGTTCAACAAGGACAGAATCCCATGCACTGCTACAGACTAGGGACCGAGTGGCTAGGCAGCAGTTCTGCAGAAAAAGACCTAGGGGTTACAGTGGACGAGAAGCTGTATATGAGTCAACAGTGTGTCCTTGTTGCCAAGAAGGCTAACGGCATTTTGGGCTGTATAAGTAGAAGCATTGCCAGCAGATTGAGGGATGTGATCATTCCCCTCTATTCGGTATTGGTGAGCCCTCTTGTGGAGTACTGTGTTTTGGGCCCCACACTACAAGAAGGATGTAGAAAAATTGGAAAGAGTCCAGCGGAGGGCAACAAAAATTATTCGGGGGCTGGAGAACATGATTTATGAGGAGAGGCAGAGGGAACTGGGCTTGTTTAGTGTGTGGAAGAGAAGAGTGAGGGGGGATTTGATAGCAGCCTTCAGCTACCTGAAGGGGGGTTCCAAAGAGGATGGATCTAGACTGTTCTCAGTGGTGGCAGATGACAGAACAAGGAGCAATGGTCTCAAGTTGCAGTGGTGGAGGTCTAGGTTGGAGATTAGGAAACACTATTTCACTAGGAGGGTGGTGAAGCACTGGAATGGGTTACCTAGGGAGGTGGTGGAATCTCCTTCCTTAGAGGTTTTTAAGGTCAGGCTTGACAAAGCCCGGGCTGGGATGATTTAGTTGGGAATTGGTCCTGCTTTGAGCAGGAGGTTGGACTAGATGATCTCCTGACGTCCCTTCCAACCCTGATATTCTATGATTCTATGATTCATACCCTATCCTTGACTCTTTGTTGTGGTGCTGTTTGAAGTCCTCATTGCCCACTGATTTCTGATCTAACATCCCTTGAATGTTTACTCAGCATTTATTAATTAGCTCCCCTATAGCCCCGGCAGTGTGCTAGGTACTTTACAAATAGGCCTGGGGGTAAACATTTGACAATCCAGATGATTCTAGATTAAACTCTAGATTGAATCAGTCCGACTCACCCTCGAGGAAGTGCCCTCCCCAATCTTCATAGGGTGTCCACTCCACATAGCCAAGTTTGGAGTAGGATCAGGGCCCAAATCCCTCCCTCCTCCCACATTGCAAAGGAACCTTTTGAGCTGATGGGCGGAAAATTGGGGCCCAATTCTGTTCCTATTGCCGGCAATGGGAACTTTGCTGTGTTTCAAGAGGAGTAAGACCTGGCTTTCAGAGAATCCAAGCTTAGTTGTTGTCTGGTGTCTTCCCAAAGAAATAGCAACATGTCTGTTATGACCTACATACCCAGCCCTCTATGCACAGGGTTATGAAGGTTTTGACTGCTTCCCTCTCACAGGAAATATCTTTATTTCCCTGGGTAAAATAAAAGTTTATCAGAAGATTTGACCTCCTCTCCAGAATTAGCTTCATTATTACATATCTCTGTCAAATAGGGGTCATTGTGGATGGGAACTCAGACAGTCACAGGCAAGTTTTCATGAAACTAACTATTTTTGCAGAGAATTAAATCCATTTTGCTGCATCAGTTGACCCTTGGGGTTAGATTTCTCCGACTGAAAACACACAAATCAGCCAATGCAGATGAGATTCATCCTGAGGAGTGAAGGGAATTAATGATGAATTTGCATTTATATAGCACCTTTCAAACCCAAAGGATACCACAGGAATTTGCAAACTCCTGTCCTTTGCTGTTCTCAAAAACACAGGTCTTCACTGGAGCTGGATGTTACTCAGACTAGAAGTCACATGTGAATGTGGAGAATGAACAGGCCTTTATGCAGCAATAGGTTGTTATGTTTTATGGTATACACACAAAGAAATTAGATCAAAAACTCAGAGGAAAAAAACTCATGTTGGAAGGTTGTAACATGACACTACTTTATTTCATAGAATTCAAAAACAGAACACACAAGAACCATAAAACAGAAAGAGACGAAGCAGGCTGCTCCCTAGGGCAGAGACGCACAACCTAACCCACCTTGGCTATCTCACTGCAGACTTACTGACTGGTCCGGGGCAGGGACAGGCCCAGATCACACACTTCCTTACGGAGTCCCCTACCCTGCAAGCAGGGCCAGGAAACTTGTGTGACTGCCAGGCTCCCTATCCATGCAAGCGAGGGTCTCGTCTGTTGCTCAGGGTCGAGTTAATGGGAATATTCAAGCTATAACACGTGGTGGCTCACTAATGAAGAGAAGCCCTCAGAGAAAGGGAGCAGCAGAGCAGAGCCAGTGGCACCTCCTCAGCAGACTGCTTCTTCCTCACGTTAATTCGTTGTCCAAAATTAGCTGGCGAAGAATTTCATGGACTAGTTCTTGGCTGGCATCTTGCTCAAGCCCCGCTCAATGAAATATTTGACTTTGGAAATCCAAGCTGTTTTGATTGGTTATATAGGTCACATGATATTGTTTCTGCTTCCTGACTGGATGGGTGCGGATTCTGGTGCAGATATTCTTGACTTCAAATTCACCTTTCCTTTTCTGTGAATCTTCTCCAATGTTCCCCCAAAATTCACTGTTTTGCTGAACATTCCTGCCAGAAAACCTGCTTGTTAGAGCATCTGTGGAAGGTGAAGATGGCTCAAACACTTTTGCAGCGCTCATGTAGCTGCAGGTATAAAAGCCAGTTTAGACCTTTTCTTTGTTTTCCTCTGCTCTGCACAGCATAAAAGAATTTTCTTCATCTATCCCGGAGGTCAAATGGACCTTTTGGGGACAAAGTCTGGCCATGCCTTGAGAAACAAACACCAGCCATGATCATTATTCCATTTTGAACACCTGTTCTATGAAAGATCATCTCCTAACACATCCTGTGGGCAGCAGCTGTGTCCCAAAGAAATGATTGTAGTTAGAAAGATGCCAGCAGAGACCCAATTTTACCTGTGTGTGTGTTCAGCTTCTAAAAGGAATTGCACTACAACTAACATCTATTTCTTCCAGGATCTAACTGCCTATACAATCAGGCAAACAGCAACTTGAAAGACTGTCTGTCATAGCGTCCTCTGGCGACTTTATTAATGTGACAGGTGTTTCCTCTTTAGCATGATTGACTGGATAGAAGTTGTCTATCTACCCATCTCATGCTCATCCCAGTAAATGACTCATCTGCCAGCAAGTGACCCCGAAGGCAGACTAATGAATGTACTGGGAAAAAGACGGGCTAGCCACGTGAAGGGAACCCAGGGAGATCAGAAGCTTTGCTTTCTATGAGTAAAGTCCTCATTGATACTGACAACGCCTGTTCTCTGCTGCCAGACAGTAAGGGCTCATCTACACGGAGCGACGATGTACGCTGGAGGGGTGTGATTTCCAAAGCGCACCAACGTGCTGTGCACTCACAGGCCTGTGGCGACCCAGCTGGCACACACTGAAAGTTCCTGAGTGTGTTAATGTAGGACTAGCACGTTTCCTAATGCACAAACCCAATGTTGGCACAAGCTAGAGAACTTGTAATGCACGCCAAGGGGGTGTGCCTGGGTCAGTGAGTGTGCAGAAACACACCTTCTAGTGCACATTGCTGCGGTGCATAGACCAGCCCTGACAGTATGGCTACACAGTGTTAAGACACCCGCTTGTCCATACAGAAACGGGAATTGAAATCATGAAATCACTTGTGAACAACACCGTTCCTTAGTTCGGTGCAAATCTGTGCCGTGGATTTCAGATGATTTGGGATTAAGGGTGGCCTAGTTCGACAGAGTCAGTAACAGAAAAAACACCCTAAGAATCAAATGGCAAACAGCAAACACAGAATACACTTTGATGGGGAGCTTTAGCCTCATTTTCAGGGGTGCTGGGCACATATCTGAAGTCAGTGGAAGTTAGAGATCAGGCCAATTGCCTTCTTTTAAAAATTCAATCAATACACATTAATTCTACTTGAGTGTCTCCTCAATTGAGGCTCTTATATCATGTCCTCCAGCATGGTATCTGATCCCCTCGACCTTTCCATTATCAGCTGGCCAATTTGATCCTGGCATCACAGCAGAGGTGGGTCCCAAGAAGGGATCTGATGGCAGACCGGGGAGTGGGCTTATGGAACAGTTCAGGGGCCATAATTCAAGCAGTGGAGCACAGTTTAGCCAGGATAATGGGGCCAGCATCACAGGATCCTCCATGACCGCAAGTGGCCAGGAACTCCATTCGACATCTCCTTTAACATACAGCAGCGCAGCGCCCACTAGAACCCCTGTCAGGGTTCGCTCCCCACTCCAAACTCTGGGGTACAGATGTGGGGACCTGCATGAAACACCCCCTAAGCTAATTTCTACCAGCTTAGGTTAAAAACTTTCCCAAGGCACAAATTCTTCCTTGTCCTTGGACAGTATCGCTGCCACCACCAAGTGAGTTAGACAAAGATTCAGGAAAAGGACCATTTGGAGTTCCTGTTTCCCCACAATATCCCCCCAAGCCCTGCACCCCCTTTCCTGGGGAGGCTTGAGAATAATCTACCAACCAAATAGGTTAACAAAGTGGGCACAGACCAACCCTTGGGTTTTTAGGACACTAAAAATCAGTCAGGTTTTTAAAAGCAGAACTTTATTATAAAGAAAAAGGTAAAAGAAGCACCTCTGTAAAATCAGGATGGAAGGTAATTTTACAGGGTAATAAGATTTCAAACACAGAGGATTCCCCTGTAGGCAAAACTTTAAAGTTACAAAAACCAGGAATAAACCTCCCTCTTAGCCTAAGGAAAATTCACAAGCTAAAAGAAAAGATAACCTAACACAATTCCTTGCTATTACTTACGATTTTTGTAATCTTAGGTGCTCATTTCAGGTAGGGGTTTAGGAGATGTTTTTTTTCTGCTGGCTGGGAGAGAATAACAAAGAGCACAAACAAAAACCTCCCCTCACAGATTTGAAAGGATCTTCTTCCCTTATTGGTCCTTTCGGTCAGGTGCCAACCAGGTAATTTGAGCTTCTGAACCCCTTACAGGTAAAGGAGGGATTTTATGCTACCCTTAGCTGCATGTTTATGACAACCACACTGGGCATTGGTGCAGTATTGGTTTTGAGGAGCACACCATCTAGTGACCCTTTCCACTTCCTGCAGCCCCCGCAGTTTTCTTAGGCAGTGGTCTCATTGCAGGATGTTCAAACTGATGGTGCTGACCATGCTGCCAAGCACCCACTCCGTTATGTGCATCATCATCCCCTCTAGGCTAGACTGCATGCAGGAGAACTAGGGGGAGGGATAGCTCAGTGTTTTGAGCATCAGCCTGCTAAACCCAGCGTTGTGAGCTCAAGCCCTGAGGGGGCCATTTAGGGTTTTGGGGCAAAAATTGGCCCTGCTAGTGAAAGCAGGGGGCTGGACTTGATGACCTTTCAAGGTCCCTTCCAGCTCTAGGAGATTGGTATATATCCTTTTATTACCTTAGGCCTTGCATCTGTTGCGAATAGCCCTGCTGTACATCGCAGTAGCATTTTGCTGACGTTTGCCCACACCCCTGGCCTGGCCATGTGATCCTGTGCTCATTAGGGCGACTCCACCAGAAAGCAAATAAACCATTTCCTGCAGTTGGAATGAGAGGCAAGCAGGCACCTGGTCTTGCACTGCCCGCCACTCAGTGTGACTGCCAGGAGCCAAATGAACCAGCTGGGATGGGCTAGCACCATGCAGGGGTTGGCAAAGCAGGCGGTAGAGCCCTGCCCCAAGACTGGGATCCCACAGGACCCACTGCCCTAGTAGTGGGAGTGAGTAAAATGTTCTTTGTTACGGGTGGGATTGGGTGGGCAGAAGAGCCAGATTGCAGGGATTTGTGGGGAACAAAATGCAAATGTAACTACACCTGCTGTTTGAACTTGACCTTATTATCGATCACTTAGTCTGAGCCTCTTTTTAAAATTTACTTCTATCAAAACCCTAGTGCTGTGAGCAGTTTTTCTGTTAAACGTTTTTCAGAAAGCAATAATACTCCTGGCATAAAACTAAATGGAATGGTATGTTTCAACGGTCTAAAAACGGTGCTTAAGCAATTGAAAAAAATCCAGGTTTTTTTAAACAACTAACTTTTTATAATCATTAAAAAAAAGAACTCTGCACCACAATTTTGCCTTAAAAGGTGCATTTTGTTTTGACATTCTGGCTGAGATACACATGACAGCAGTTTGTCATAAATAGAATTTATTTAGCAAGTTTTTCTTTTCTAAAAAGAAAGGTTTTAATACTTAAATTTAAGCGAGGGATAGAAAGAGATTTGATGTCTATCATAACCGGAGTTAAAGTCGGTTTTTTACATGATTTGAGCAAGATTTGTGTAATTCTTTTAGTAGTAAAAATTGTGTCTGAATTCCATTTATACATATATATATATACACACACACACACCTTTTTTTTTGTGGCATGAGGAAAATCTGTCTCTCTTGCAGGATCTAAGCTTTTTGCAGGTGGGAATGGGAAAAAACTGCAAGCAATAATATGGGAGCGGGTATTGCGGGGCGGGCTGGAAGAGGTATTAAAAAAATAGTCCCGTGCAGGTGTAACCCAGGCCAGCTTGGTGTGGCTCTCTGCCCGCCTCACTCACAGCCCAGCTAGCGGGTGATGAGTCTGCTACAGCCGGAGCCAAGAGCCATGTGCTTTTTAGCTCAGGCAGGAGAGGCTCATGCATTTAGCTCCAGAGGTCCCAAGATTCGATCCTGCCTGCCGACAGCCAGGGTCTGTTGGCATTACACCGAGGTCTAGCAGGCTACAGCTAGTGCACTCCCACTCCCCTCATTCATGGCACTTCCTGGAATCAGAGTAGTAACAGATGACGCTCAAACCTTTGAGCTAGTCTTCTCAGAGACTCAGCTCTTAGAATGAAGTGACAACTTTCACTAATGAAGCAGCTGAGAAGAGGCAATCTGGACTAGAGAACAGAGTGCCTGTAGCCAGGAATTCTGCTTTGATCCCAGTTCTGCCACTGGATGAGTTTGGCCAAAATCACTCCAATTTTTAGAAGTGGCCTCCAGTTTTGGGTACCTCCTTTTGGGAAGTGGGGAGGTGGGAGTGACCCAGGGTGCTGAGCACCCACAGCTTATGTTTCCAAGTCTCACGTTTCCAAGTCTCAGAAGTCTTGCATTGTTTTATTGAAGTTCCAGCTCCTGGAGTCAGGGGATTATATAAGACCCAGCATGTTTCTTTAAAAAAAATCTATTGTTCGCCCCATTGTGATTGTGGAGAAAAGCTGGGAAACACGGAGCCTAAAGGCCCCAAACCATAAGGCCAATAAAAGGAAACCAAAAATTATCAAATCTCAATATTTTTAAGCCAATCTCATGCTTTTCTGGGGCCTGACTAATGAGTTTTTGAACACTTGGGTTGGCCATATACCGTCACATTGACTTCAATCCACCAGGCACAGTTGGAGCAGCTGTTCCAATCGCAGCAAGACAAATGCCTCCACCAGTATCAGCCAGTCTGATCTCTGCTCATTGTGAAGAGCCATTTCAATGCTTCTCCTCTTTAACCTTCCATGTCTGCCGTTCCCACTTCCACCCATTGTTAAGCTCTCATGTGCACCAGACCATCCATGTCCTCACATTCCCTGGGGATTATTTTCCTCCTCTGTCCCCCTCCCCTCTGTTAAAAAGGATAGGAATAGGGATATGTTTTTTGTCTAAGGCCTGGTCCGCAGTACAAAGGTAGGTCGAGCTAACTACATCGCTCAGAGCTGCTAACAATTTCACACCCTGTGTGATCCAGTTAAGTCGAGCTAAGCCCTGGTGCAGACACCAAGCCAACAGAAGAATTCTTCCATCGACGTGTAGCTACTGCCACTCCGAGAGGTGGATTTACTACAGCAATGGAAGAATCCCTCCTGTCGCTGCAGAATGTGTCTCTGCTACAGCAGTGCCATGGTAGGGTTTCTAATGTAGACATCAATGTCACATTCTGAGGTGCAATGGGGACCAGTAAGGGGTTGTCTCATCATTTGCCGTATAGCCCTGGGAGCCCTGCAATGCTATTCTGCTGTAACTCCCAGCCTGGGACGCTGACAGTCAGCGAGCAGCATGCAGGTCACGCCCTGCGTGTCTGTGTGCTTAGACAGCCCAGGATCAGCAGCTCTCACCCCAGCAGCCTGGTTACAGCCCAACTCTGGCTTCCACCAGCCTGGGTTACACCCCACAAGGTGACCCCAACACACTCCCAGTCCTGGATTTCCCCAAGAGTCCAGCCCTCTCCTGGACAGCTCAGAGAAATAATAAGGTTTGATGCTCCTGTAAAGAGACAAAACCATTTTGAGCATATCAGCTTAACCGGGGTAAATACACCCTTCCCTTTAAACACAGCACTGAGCTGGTTTATAGTAAAATAAAATGAATGTAGGACACAGGTTAAGTGAGGCTCAGTCACAGGAATAAAGGGAGGAAGGGTTACAAAGAAATGAAAGTGAAAGCATGCATCTAAAAGTCTAAAACTTACTCTGACAAGATACAGGCTTTGTTCAGGACCATTTCTCTCCCCGAGGCTGAATTTCCCTTGGTCGGGAACTTCCACAGAGGTACAAGGTGCTGGCTTCCCTTCTCTTCCTGGGTGAAAGATCTTTGCCTAAGCAGGTTTCTCACCTATATTCAGTTCCAGAGGCTTCAACGCCCATTCCCCTTGGCGCAAGGACACATCTTTCTCAGTGTACACAGGCTTTCATAGCGTCTGTCTAGTGACGGATGCCCAAGCTGGGCTCTGTCCTTGCTTAGATCTCTCAGGGTTTGATGACCCACTCATGTGCTCATCTAGCTCTGTCCACCAGGAAGCTGACCTCACGCCGTTCTGCCTTCCTGTGGGCTTCCAATCCCCTGTGTGTAAACAGGGCTTCCATTGTTTTGGAGGCTTGTCTACCAGGCCTAATTTACATAGGAGACAGGTAAATAGCTGCCACCCTCCTGTCGGGGTGGGAAATGTTCCTTCCTTTGTTCAGCCCAGCCACATACTTTTAAACCTGCTCTCAGTGAGTATTCATAATTCCCCTTGAGGGTGAATGCAGACAATGCACAATGAAATTAATCCCCAGCATGTGACAGGCATTCATAAGAGACCTCACATGATACACTGACATTGTATTCAGTCAGTTCAATCAATTGCTAATTATTTGAGGTATAGACCCCTCCCCTCATCTTTATAGCTCAGATAAAGTTTCTCTTCCCTGCTGGGGTAGCTGTCTCTTCCCCCCACCTGATTTGTTAGCTTATTAGCTTTCTTTATCTGATATGTAAATACATTATCACTGTCTTGCACAGCCTTGTGGAAGTGACTGCCTGGGGGAGAAACCACATTCCTTTGTTCGGGGTGGGGGGTAACTCCTGTTTGGCTGGCAAACATTTTAAGAATTATAATTTCAGCTTGTGTCCATAACTTCGCACCAGTTGCTTGCACCTACGTGACACAGTGATGCTAATAACCAGTGAGTTATGAGCTTCCCGGTGACATACGCCATGACCCCTTTGAGACACAGATTGTAACAGTGGTGAGCTGGGGTACATTGGGCGGGTGAGACCAGCTGAAACTCACTGCTGGCCACTGGTGCCCCTGCCCTCTGCCCCGGGGCTGTTCTTAATCTCACACTTACCCTGAGAAATGAGTCTCAGCTGGGCAGCCCTGTGACTATGGCACAGCTGTGACACTATCAGAAAGGCCCCAAGCTGCCCTTCAGAATGCGGCTGTAGCCAGTTCCTGACACTGAACCAGGCTCTTTCAATAGCAAGGCCCTTGAATGATTTGATTACGCGATTAATATTCTGCATTAAAATGCCAGAATCAATCAGACTCGCAGAAATGTGGGGCTGGAAGGGACCTCGAGCGGGCAGCGAGTCCAGCCCCCAAGTAAACCTAGACCGTCTCTGACAGGTGTTTCTCCAGCCTGTTCTTACACACCTCCAGGGATGGGGATTGCACAGCCCCCCCGGGAAGCCCGTTCCAGAGTTAGTTAACGGGCCTAAGAGTTAGTAACTTTTTCCCCAATATCTCCCCACCATTACTCCTTGTCCCACCTTCAGTGGAGATGGAGAACAACAGATCCCCGTCCTCTTTGTAATAGCCCTGAACGTATTGGAAGACTCTTATCAGCTCCCCCCTCAGTGTCCTTTTCTCAAGACTAAACAAGCCCCGTTTTTTAACCTTTCCTCACAGGGCAGGTTTTCTAACCCTTTGATCATTTGTGTTGCTCTCCTCTGCATTCTCTCCAATTTGTCCACATCTTTCCGAAGTGCGGCGCCCAGAACTGGACGCAGTGCTGCGGCTGAGGCCTCCCTAGTGCCCAGTGGAGAGGGACAGTTACCTCCCGGGTCTGACATACGACACTCCTGCTAAGACACCCCAGAATGAGATTCACCTTTTCCACAACTGCACGTCACTCTGGGATCCACTATCACCCCCAGCTCCCTTTCAGCAGTACTACGGCCTAGCCAGTTATACCCCATCTCCACACTGGGGATTTGATTTTTCCTTCCTACTTTGCATTTGTCTTCTTCGAATTTCACTCTGTTGATTTCAGACCCATTCTCCAATTTGTCATGGTCATTTTGAATTCTAATCCCATCCGGCAAAGGGCTTGCAACACCTCTCTGCTTGGTGCCATTCACTCATGTTACAAGCATACTCTCTACGCCATTATCCAAGTCATTAATGAAAATATTGAGTAGTACTGGACCCAGGAATGGTCCCCAGGGAACCCAGTTAGATCCACACACAGCAAACCATTGATAGCTACTCTCTGAGTACAGTCTGTCACCCAGTGGTGCACCATCTTATAGCAATTTCATCTAGATCACATTTTCTTAGTTTCCTTATGAGAATGTCACGTGGGACTGTGTCAGAAGCCTTCCTAGGAATTCTGATACCTAGCTCATCTCCTTGGGAGATCTCAAAGCGCCTTATGCCAGAGGTCAGTGTCATTATCCCCATTTTGTAAATGGGGAAACTGAGGCCCAGAGCTATGCTGTGACGTGCCCAAAGTCACTTAAGCAGCCTAGTGGCAGAGCCAAGAATAGAGCCCAGGTCTAGTGTGGTCTTCATAGCAGTAAGAGTCACAGTTTCTCTTCTCCCAGCTGGAGCCATGACAGAGTCTCTTTTAACTCAAGTTCCTGGGCAGCTTTAACTTTTCATTTAATATGAGGGGCCTTAACTTTCTCATCGTGCGGGGAAGGGGCTTTTGAAGGGGAGAGAATCTGCTTTGAGTCCTTTTATTTCACTTGCTTTCACATTCGCCAACCAACAGATGTCACAACCTACAGCACATGGGTGAGACGTCACCTGTGTGGGGCACAGATTTGCATCCATTGCCAGTCCTATGAGCCAGCCAGCCTGTTCTCGCTTCCCAAGCATGCTGACAACAGAGTGCAATACTAGGATTCCTCTGCCCTGAGGCCACGGCATTCATTGCTGGCGGTGCCTGTGTCATCCTACTACATGCCAGCCTCATGCCACAAGGTTCAGAGATCAAGGCACAAATGAAAAGAACCCAAAAGTTACCTTTAAAAAATCATTGTAATTTTTAAAACGGTTTCTGCAATTCGGGGACCTGAGTTGTGATTATTGAACACCGAGGGTTGGCGACACTGAAGATCAAAATCAGGCCTCCCACGCCCTGGGGGAATGTATCTGATGCAGAAAAAACAAAGAGGGCATGTGGAGAAGAGCCAAGTGATTCCAAACCCACTGGCACCACTACACTGCAATGTAAACCCAAGAGCGTAGCACGGTGTGTGAGCACACTCATTACTGCATGCTCAACACGCACGAGGAAAAGAATTCAGTGTTTGACTTTCAATTCCTGGGCATTAAGCATCTTTCGAAGGCACCTGATTTTACAGGCTCAGTAATAAAAGATAGATACATGAATCTCGGGAAGAGGGTCCCAGTGCAGGACGGAGAGCAGAATCGTTTTCATTCCCCATCAAACCCATCTATCTTCTTTAAAGTAAGTGATGCAAAAGAACATGAATCTATTGAACAGGAGGGAGAACTGCCAGTCCAGGTGATCAAATGCATTTCCTGGCCAGGGACAGAGCAAATCATATTAAAAAAGCGAAGTACAGATGGCAGCCTCCTAACGAAGATGATTTGCCTAAGATAAAACAGGGAGGATGCCAGCAAGGTGTGGAATATTCATCAGCCCCAAGGATGGCTCCCAAACTTTCTGCATCTTGGGATAGTGCCAGTAGCGAGGAATATAGGAGAGATGGGTGAGGAGCTGGGGTGTTATTGTTACTGCATTACAGACCCCTGTGCTGCACAGAGGAGTCCCTGCGGCAGTGAACTTTTACCATCTAGGGCTTTATCTTACTCCCCCAGCAGTCAGTGGCAAAGCTCCTCTTTATAGTGTAGGGTCAGATACTAGGGGAGATGCTCTGATGCTTATCCAGATCCTGTGAGGCCTGTTGCATGGCAGGCACCCACCGCTGCGGCGCCTCCTGCTGGTCGTCCAGGAATTAGCTCGATTCCAGCCTCGGGGCGCCTCCTGCTGGCCGGTATCTCCCAACCGGTGCCTGCTTTCTCCTGATCTCCACCACTAATAGCACTTCAGGCCCCACATCCCACCCGGACCCCGGTGTCCCGTCCTTCCTCAGAGCTGCACCCTCAGGCTTTAAAACCCATCCCGAACTCTCCTTGCCGGGAGGGATTGTGCCATTCAGCACGGTCCCCTCCTGCCCAGAAAGGGGCAGGAGAGGGAAGCCAGCTCGGCTGGAGCCCTCACGTCCGTCCAGAACAGTCTCCAGACAATCAGCTGGGAGCTGACATGGGACTTGGGAAGCGTGCAGAACACAGGGCTAAAGCCCAGGGGACTAGAGAGAGGGGGCATGGGGGCAGGGGGCTGCCGGGAGGATCAGGTCTGGTGTGTGGAGCTGGGGAGGTCAGATCCCTGCTCAGCTGGGGCGAGTGAGGGGGAGACCCTCCTGCATTTGGGAACCACCGAGTCCTGTTATTAGTGGTTAGACAAGTCGCATGGCTGCTTCCAGGGAGACACCTTTAATAAGCAAGTTTCACAGACACCAAAATGCACCTGGCCCAGCCGAACCCAGACCTCGCAGGCCCCAGTGCCCAGGACGGCTCTGCTCTGTCATTCATAGCATGACCGCGGCTCACAAGATCAGAAGCTGGACAGAGTCACGGAAACACGAAATCCAGGAAGGGCTCCCAGACCTGCGGCAACAGCCTCGTCTCCTCCAGCTTCCCGGCAGGATCCCACCCTCCGGGGCTGCGTGCTGCGATGACAAGTCCTGACCCCCTCCGACAGCCTTGGCACTGCTTGCTGGACTCAGAGAACCCGTCCTGGTGGTGGACGTCACAGGGTACGTGCAGCAGCCGCCGTTCCGCCTCATGTGCTAGGGATTGAACAGGGACCTCCGGAGCTGAAAGCAGGAGTGGCTACAGCTCGAGCTAAAATTCCTTGCATGAGTTTGTACCAGACTCAGATCCTCGCTAGATGGGGCACACAAGGGGGACCTGTAACACTCACCAGCGGGTTGCATTTACATTGTAGACAGCTCCCCCTTATGCCATACCCAGATCTAGTGCGGTAGCCTGGCTCCCTACCAGTTCATTGGCACATACAGCTGGGAAGCAAAAAGGCACTGGACATTCTGAACTCTGCCAGCTGGCATGTCCCTCTTCTTGGCTCTTCTAGCCAGTGGGGACTTGAGCTGGCCTGAGGCTCAGCCCCCCATTTCCAGGGGGTAGATGGGCTGGCACACAGCAGCTCCAAAGGGAGACCAGGAATTGCACAGCGCCTTCTGCATCCATCACTCGGGAAAACCACACTGGGGCGTTTCTGAGAATTCACCGAAGTGTTGCTGTTTGCACGGCAAGCACCTGAGATGCTGCAGCAAAGATCTGGTCCAGCAGAGAGGGGCTCGGCCCTCCCACAGCTGCTGCTCCTTTATCTTTTCCTGTTAATTTTTCCGTGCTGGAGAAAGGCATCGAAATGGGAAACCTGGAGTTTGGAGACCTCTGCTTCAACCTTGAGCATCCGCCCTGAGCTGCGCTCCCCATGGGCCGCTCAGTCCTTGGCCTTGCTACCAGTCTGTGTCACTAGGGACCAGGCTGAGCCCCTGCAACTTATTTCATACAAGGTACTGAACAGCCTTCCCAGCCCCAATGCCCTGGGACCAGGGATCTGAGAGCAAGAAGTTCCGTCCCCCGGCTTGGTTACCAAGTCCCTGAGCCAGCCACTCCCCGCAGGGAGCATGCACACCACACACCCTCCCTTAGATCCCTGGTCTGCCCCATCAGCTCTGGTGGCTGGAGCAGGGTCCTAATCCCAGCTGCTCCCTCTGGGTGATTTCTGTCACCAGGGCACTCGGAAAGAGCAGCCGTGCTGTGCCGTCTGCGACCCTTCTCTTGTTCCAGGAGCCTCTTCATGACTCGGCCCTGCAGCCGGGTCACTCAGCGTGTTCCCCCTGCCACAGTAGCAAAAACCTTCCATCCCAATGGTCTCGGGCAGTCTGCTCCGGCACTGCCCGGATGGGGAACCCAGGCCTGCCCACGGCCCCAAGTTCCAGTCCCGGGCACCGGCAGTGTCATATACTGGACAGTGAACTTGTAAACATCTGCTTTAATACATGGTCTGACTTTGGGTCACAGCCTCTGGTTCTGGCCTCGGATCTTGCTCCAGGCTCTCTCGCTCCACTAGACAACCAAGTGCCTTTGTGTCCTTGGGTAAATCCCTTAGCCTCAGTTCCTCATCTATAACACAGGGCTAATAACACTGCCTGTCTCACCGCTGTGTTGGGAGTTGCTTTTGAGGTCTACTGATGAACGAGCACGGTAGAAGAGCTTGGTTATGTTAGTTAAACGGAAGTTGAGATTCTCACCTAATCGCATGACTCACGTTTCCCTTTCATTGAACAGGTCCTGCAGTCGTTTTTCAGTCGGTGTGGGAGTGACATTGCTCTAACCCATGCCAATTTAAATTAAATTTGCAGGGAAATGCGAGTCAGTTTAAATTGCACTTGGCTACATTAAATGCTTTACTAAAATCAAGAGATCTGAATGCCTGATGCCGTCCCTTCATCCACCAATTTAGCAATTTTATCAAAAATGTAATTAAGTTTGTCTAGCATGATTTGCTCTTAATAAACCTGAGCGGCGTATTGCTCACAGCTCTGTTATCCTCTAGATGTTTATAGTTATTAATATTCGCTCAGTTAATTTGCTAGGATTTGAAATTATATTCAAGTTAAAGTTGTCTATATTTTCAAATTAATAAACAATATCAATGCACACACAAAAAGAACAGGAACAATGCCCAGTTTGCATCATTCATTGACTAATTAAATCTCCCACACGCTGGCTCTAAGCTGCCCTTTGTGCAGATAGAGAAACTGAACCAGAGAGGTTTGGGTGATGTGCCCAAGACCAAGGAGACACATGGTGTCTGCACAGGATTCAAACGCTAATTCACAAGGCATGTTATTTGGTCAATTCCATCCCTTCTTTGTTCCCAAAATATCCAGGATCAATTGTGATTTTCTCAAATTTATTACCCAACCTTTGAAACGATTCCAGGCGATGTTTCATATATCTGATGTGGTCAAAATTCCAAATCCAAAATCCATGCCGTGTTGCTCAATTGTGATTAGCCAGATAAATCACCTGTTATTGTTTCTTTTCTCTAAGGGTACGTCCATACTACCCGCCGGATTGACGGGTAGCAATCGACTTCTTGGAGTTCGATATATCGCGTCTCATCTAGATGCGATATATCGAACTCCGAACGCGCTCCCGTCGACTCCGGAACTCCACCACCGCGAACGGCGGTGGCGGAGTCGACGGGGGAGCCGCGGACTTCGATCCCGCACCATGAGGACGGGTAAATAGTTCGAACTAAGGTAGTTCGACTTCAGCTACGCGAAGCTGAAGTTGTGTACCTTAGTTCGACCCCCCCCCCCCCCCGCAGTGTAGACCAGGCCTAAGTGGATAAGCACGGCTCTTCTGTTGCAGATGCTCACTGGAAGCCAATTTAAATTCAATTTCCGCAAGCACTAGAGTGTGCGGGCTTCAGGGGCCATTAGGGCTAGTTAAACACAAATGTTTGCCAAAAGCAAACACAAAAGGGTTGTGAACAGTGCCAAAGAGAATTCGATGACTAGGGTGACCAGATGTCCCGATTTTATAGGAACAGTCTAGATTTTTGGGTCTTTTTCTTATATAGGCTCCTATTACCCCCCCCCCATCCCGTCCCGATTTTTCATACTTGCTGTCTGGTCACCCTAATTCGATCTCATCTTCATGGGGATTGTTTACACTGTTTGCCCAGTCCTAGCTGTTCCTAGCTCTGGACACTAAGCCAAATCTCTGTCCCAAAGGACAGTAGTGTGCATAGGTCCATAAAGATGAAATCTACAGCATGTATATGCCCTTCCATTCGCAGCCCCCGGAGCTTCCTCCACTCCCGGTCTTTGCCGGCGGGGAGTCCTTCCGCTCCGGGGCAGAAGGATCCCCCACCGGCAAATTACCGCCGAAGTGGGATCCGCTGACGAAGTGCAGCCGGGTCTTCGGCGGTAATTCAGCAGCGGGGGGCCCTTCCGTTCCGGGACCTGCTGCCAAAGTGCCCTGAAGACCCGCGGTGGGAGCCCCCCACCACCGAATTACCACCGAAGACCCGGCTGCACTTCGGTGTTGGGTCCCACTTCGGCGGTAATTCGGCGGCGGAGGGGGCCCTCGCCACGGGTCTCCAGGGCACTTTGGCAGCAAGTCCCGGAATGGAAGGGCCCCCCCACCGCCGAAGACCCCAGGCCCCCGGAATCCTCTGGGCAGCCCTGCCTTGGTCTGCGGGCAATGCTCCTACTAATACAGCCCAATATGTCATTGGCCTTCTTGGCAACAAGGGCACACTGCTGACTCATATCCAGCTTCTCATCCACTGTAATCCCCAGGTCCTTTTCTGCAGAACTGCTGCTCAGCCAGTAGGTCCCCAGCCTGTAGCAGTGCATGGGATTCTTCCGTCCTAAATGTAGAACTGTGCACTTGTCCTTGTTGAACCTCATCAGATTTCTTTTGGTCCAATATTCCAATTTGTCTAGGTCACTCTGGACCCTATCCCTACCCTCCAGCGTATTTACCTCCCCCCCAGCTTAGTGTCATCTGCGAACTTGAAGGGAGGGAGTGGGAGAGAGAGAACAATTATATTATTTTCCTGAGCCAAACTTAAAAAACACAGTCTGCTGACAGCAGCTAAAGTTTGTAAGTGCCTGGATCCAAGTTGCCCCCAGAGAAGAAAGCGAGCTCCCTTGCCCGCCTGCCCCGCTCTCACCGCTGTGCAGCTCCAGCTGGGGACACTGGTGGCAGCTTTGCAGAGTCAAGCACCTGGCTAACATCCCGTGTGGTGTGTGTACAGGAACGATGTGACCTGGAGAGCAATAGATCACACTGCGTTTCAGTCTTTTCACGGACCCCCAGTACCCAGTTGAGTTTCACTCTTTGTGTGCCAGGTCTGGCACTGAACACTGCGGGACAGCCTCGCAGACCACGGCTCTTCTCCTGGGCTTTGCCGCGGTTGCTCCTGAATTCTAGCCGGGCCTGAGTCTCTCTCTTTCTGTGGCCTGGGGCAAGTTTTCTAGGTTCCTCAGTCACCTCCACTCTAAAACGGGGCTAGCAACGATCATCTGCCACCCAGGGGAGCTGAGACAAGGAGCCAGCTGGGGTGGAGGGGGGAGGCCGGGGAGGGGACAATACCCCAGAAGGAGTCTATACAGAGAGGCCAGAAAGAGACAGGCAGGAAGTGGGAAGGGAGCAGACCCTTCTGTTGAGCACTAGGATGGCACCGAGGGCTAGGGAGGTGGGGGTGCTGCAGGGATTCCCTCCTCATACTCCAGAAATGTAGGCCTGGAGGTCGTCTACTCCATGCCCCTGTGTGGGGGCAGGACCAAGTAAACCTAGACCATCCCTGACAGGAGTTTGTCCAACCTGTTCTTAAGCACCTTCAGGGATGGCGATTCCACAGGATTACGTAACCCGATCGAGCACCGAACTATGCTTATAGCTAGAAAGTTTTTCCCAATTGCCAACCTAAATTTCCCTTGCTGCATCTGGCAAAGCTCTCCATTTGGGCAGAAAAGCCCCAGTGCCTCAGGCTTTGTTATTAATTCGCAGCCACAAGCAGTCCCACTATGTGTCCTTGCATCCCTCACCCCCTCTCCCAAATGAAATCGAGGAAAGAGTTTCCTTGATTCTTTTCCGATGTCGCTGCAGCCAGTGGAAAGTCACGATCTCTCCATGAGCCACATGGTCCTGAAGGTTTCTCCCCATCGAATTGATGAGGGAAAAGTCTCTTGTTTATAAAAATCATTAATTCCATAGTGCATTAAAACGAGTGTCGAGCATAGGTCCTTTACGGTAACAGCTTGCAGCTAGGGAAGATGAAATTGACAGCTTCCCCAACCCTCTTAGCTGCGACCTGATCGCACCCCATACATGCCTTTGAGGGAACAGTATGAATTAAAGGCAGGCATTGTTCCAGACGAGGGCTGATTGGAAAGTTTCTGTCCAAATTTTTTTACAACGGAAAATTGGGGTTTTAACTAAATGAAAATTCTCACGGAAAATAGCAGCATTCCTCGAAAACTTCTGATTTTTCATTGATGAAAAACCAAAAACATGAATTTTTTCAAGCAAACACAAAACAAACAAAAACAGATTTTGTGGGGTGGCTTCGATTTTTCAATGAAAGGTCAAAATATTGAGCAATAAAATACCATTTTCAAGCCAGCTCTATTCACAGCTTCAGCAGATGGCAGGGCCTGGGCCCTGGACAGGAGGAATAAGTGAGTAAACATGAGAGCAACTAGCCATTATAATAAGCTCCTGAAAGACACCTCAAGGCACAGAACCAGGAGCAGGATCATCTCTATTCGTTGACTAGATGCAGCTCCTCACAGGATAGACTCTGTAGTCTCTGAACCTGACTGGATGCCCACAACTCTTTGAAATTTGAAATTACCTTTCTGAAAATATCCAAGTATGTGACAGATGCTGGAGCTGACATCTGTGCAGGGGCCTACCAAGAAAGCCTAACACATGGGAGGTTTAGGAAAAGTGTTCTTAGGAACAGTATTCTTGCCAGCAAATTAAAGAAGTATGATTGGATGAATGGACTGTAAGGTGGATAGAAAGCTGGCTAGATTGTGGGGCTCAACGGGTAGTGATCAACGGCTCGATGTCTAGTTGGCAGCTGGTATCAAGTGGAGTGCCCCAAGGGTCAGTCTTCAGGACGGTTTTGTTCAACATCTTGATTAATGATCTGAATGATGGGATGGATTGCACCCTCAGCAAGTTCGCAGATGACACTATGCTGCAGGGAGAGGTGGGGATAGGGTCCAGCGTGACCTAGACAAATTGAAGGATTGGGCCAAAAGAAACCTGATGAGGTTCAACAAGGACAAGTGCAGAGTTCTGCACTTAGGAAGGAAGAACCCATGCACCGCCACTGCCTGGGGACCGACTGGCTAAGCAGCAGTTCTGCAGAAAAGGACCTGGGGATTACAGTGGATGAGAAGCTGGATACAAGTCAGCAGTGTGCCCTTGTTGTCAAGAAGGCCAATGGCATATTGGGCTGTATTAGTAGGAGCATTGCCAGCAGATTGAGGGAAGTGATTATTCCCCTCTATTTGGTACTGGTGAGGCCACACCTGGAGTATTGCGTCCAGTTTTGGTCCCCCCAGCACAGAAGGGATGTGGACAAATTGGAGAGAGTCCAGCGGAGGCCAACAAAAATGATTAGGGGGCTGGGACACATGACTTTCAAGGAGAGGCTGAGTGAACTGGGCTTGTTTAGTCTGCAGAAGAGAAGAGTGAGGGGGGATTTGATAGCAGCCTTCAACTACCTGAACGGGGGGTCCAAAGAGGATGGAGCTCGGCTGTTCTCAGTGGTAGCAGATGACAGAACAAGGAGCAATGGTCTCAAGTTGCAGAGGGGTAGGTTTAGGTTGGATATCAGGAAACACTATTTCACTAGGAGGGTGGTGAAGCACTGGAATGGGTTACCTTGGGAGGTGATGGAATCTCCTTCCTTAGAGGTTTTTAAGGCCAGGCTTGACAAAGCCCTGGTTGGAATGATTTAATTGTCGTTGGTCCTACTTTGAGCAGGGGGTTGGACTAGATACCTCCTGAGGTCTCTTCCAACCCTAATCTTCTATGATTCTATCATTCTAAGTCCCGTAGGTAGCAGTTTGAAAACGAGACATTGTGTAAACACTGGACCTTTGGTGTCATTGTGACTTTTCAGAGGCTGGGAGAATTCCAGGTGTTGCGTTTCTTGCAATTTTAAATTGTATTGAAGAGTTATTGAGGGACAGTGCATGGTGCCCAGCCTGTTTATCGCAGCCTATTCTAGCAGAACCAAGATTCATGTCTCCACTGCTCTTTAGCCTGCTGGAAGGAGAGGGAAGGAACTGGGTACAGCTGAGACCAGCCAAGCAATGCCCTGACTTCTCACAGCCCTGCCAAGACAACTGAGCTATCCCTCCTTGGGGGGAGGGATAGCTCAGTGGTTTGAGCATTGGCCTGCTAAACCCAGTGTTGTGAGTTCAATCCTTGAGGGGGCCACTTAGGGATCTGGGGCTGTCATGGGCATGTCCCTCCCTAATGGTCTCTTCTGTCCCGCTCCTAAGTAGCCGCCACTTCCCAGCATGCACTGCGGGCTCCAAGGGGACATGCCACTGCTGGGCAGAATGTCAATTGCAGATTGTGGCACTTTCCAGTGTCAATGACCAAGCCCCCGGGTGATGGGAGAGAGGCCTCCGGCATGTGGGCGATGGGAACATAGGCCGCCCTTTGTGGGGTGTGTGTGAAAAGAGACTCTCAAGGTGTGCACTCTGCCCCATGGCTCTGCTCCCACTCATCTCCTTCCCCCAGGGCCCTGCCCACACTGCTCCCCTTCCTGTCCCCGCTCTGCCTCTTCCCCCCATCCCCGAGGTCCTACCCTTGTTCCACTCTTCCCCAGATGCCCCCCCACGCCTCTCTGCCCCCTTCCCTGAAGGCTCCCCCGCCCACTGGGGATGGAGAGGTACAAGTCATGGGTGGGGGGACCTCAGGGGAGCAGAGGAGTGAGCAGCAGGTGGGGGAAGCCTCCAGGGAGGGAGCAGAGAGGTGTGAACGGTGGGTGAAGGGGCTTTGTGGGAGGGGGCCAAGTGGGAGCAGAGTCTGGGGTGGAGCATAGGTGGGGCCTCGGGGGGGGGAGGCCGAGCAGGGGCAGGCCTCAGGGCAGAGCAGGAGACGGGGCCACAATCTGGGCATAGCTGCCCTGCCTCGTCCTAGGGAGCTTCTGTCGCTCACGCCCAGCCACCCCGAATGCAGGGGTCACACGCTATCGTTTCGGCCCGGCAGAAGGGTTACAGTGGAAAACCACTACTTGCATCCGATGAAGTGGGTATTCACCCATGAAAGCTCATGCTCCAAAATGTCTGTTAGTCTATAAGGTGCCACAGGATTCTTTGCTACTTTTACAATCAACAAGGTATATGAGCTTTCCTTGGAGAACTTTGGGGATCCAAGATCTGTCTCACCAGTATTCTTCCTGCCCCTGGACCATGACGGGGGGAGGAGGTGGCTGTATCCATCCAGGAAAGAAGTTGTTGATGTACTTTTTTACGCAGTGAAACATGAAAAATCGGGTGCACCTTCATCATATCGGGTAGCTGGCATTTCAAGGCCACCCAGTTAATATGTTGGACAACCCAGAACAGGCTGACATAGTGGAAGCCCAGCTTTCTTGAAAGCCAGGCAGTGTGCAGGTGTTGCATCGAAAGCCATACCTTATCCCTGACCACCAGGTGAGGGATGTTCTTCCAATGAAGGTTGGAGTATCATTTGTAATCCTAGGCTGATTCAAGGTGAAATTTCGATCTTTGTGGATGTGATGCAGGTGCTTTACCATGTTGGACACAGCAGGAACCTGGGACACTGGCAGTACAGACAAGTGAAATGAGGGTGGAAACGGTAGTTGTCATAAAAAGGACTCCAGTGGATTGACTTGTGATTGGGATTGTTGTATGCGAACTTGGCAAGGGGAAGAAGTGGCACCCATTCATTTTGATGGTGAAATCAAAATTAGGAGAAAAAAAGGACAGATCTGGCACTGATTGGGAGCCTTTGCAGTTCGTAGGTACTCCAAGTTTTTATGATCCTTGAATACCTGAACTGGAAAACACATGCCTTTCAAGGGATGATGCCATTCCTCAAGGGCGGTTGTGGTGGCCAGCAGCTTCTTGTCGCAGACTTCGTAATTTTGTTCCACAGGCATCAGTTTTCAGGACTGAATGCACAGGGGTGAAGAACACTTGGGAACTTATGTTGCTGTGATAGCAGTGCTCTGATTGCATAATTAGAGGTGTCTGCTTTGACAATGAAGGGTTTCTTCTGGTCCGGGTGAACTCAGACAGATGCTGATGTAAATGCGTCTTTCAGTTTATCAAAGGCAGATTTGGCCTCCTGCATCCAAACAAAGGCTGTGTCCTTGCAGAGCATCTGGGTAATTGGATTCACCACCTTTGAAAAACCCTTGATGAACCGCTGGTAGAAGTTTGTAAAACCCTAGGAAGCACTGAACATCACAGATGTATCTTGGAGCTGCCCTGTCCACAACTGCAGATATTGTTTGGGGATCCATACATATCCCATAGGGTCGGGTTTCCCATACAGGCCATTTGTTTGAAGACACTTGAGTACAAGTGGACATGCTGATCATGGAGGGCCTGGGTTTTCGAGAAGATGATGTCATCTAAGTAGATCACTGTGAACTGGTCCAGAACATCCTTAAAGATGTCATTGACAAAGTTCTGTGATGTGACTGGGGTACTGGAAAGACCAAAGGGCATGACGAGGTATTCAAAATGACCACAACAGGTGCAAAACTCTGTCTTCCACTCGTCACCCTCTTGAATATGGACTAGACTGTAAACACCATTGAGCTCAAGCTTGGTGAATATTTTAGCAGAGCCAAGCCACTCCAATTGTTAGTTGATAAAAGGTAAGGTGTATTTATTCTTGATGGTAATGTTGTTTAGGGCTGGATAGTCTACACAATGACACAAAGAGCCATCCTTCTTTTTGGCAAAGAGAATCAGGGTCCCAGTGGGGGATGTAGATGGACAGATAAAGTTCTTTGCCATATTCTCATTGAGATAGTCCTGTAGGGCCCTGAGTTCTGGTTCTGACAGGGGATAGATGCATCCAAATTTTGGCCCCTGACTGGAGATAGATGGGGCAGTCTCAGGACCTATACATGAGTAAGACATCAGCATTTCTTTTATCAAACACTTCAGCAAAATCTCAATATTTTGCAGGGATTGGCAAACCGACAGTTCCTTGAGTGTGCTGGGCACAGGAGGTGGCAGCCTTCTCCATGCTGTTTCCTTGGTGACTGACTTGATTAGAAACCATTTCTGGCTGTAGCTTGAACCAAATCCTACCTGTTGCATCTTCCAGAAAATATTTGGCTCATGGACTGAGAGCCAGAAGACGCAACGTCTGATTGAGCTAATCAAGTTGAATTGCAGGGTTTCTTGATGGCCTTGGATTTCAACCCAAAGGGGTACAGTTTCATGGGTGACAGGACCCGAGGACAGCAAACTACCATCAATTGATTCTACTAGGTCTGGGGTGAGCTTTCTTTGTACTGCAAGCTGGTTAGCCTTAGTGAACCTGGCATCCCTAAAATTGCTAGAGACTCCAGAATCTACAAGCACAAGCTGGGTGCAGCTCACCTCAGGTGTAGGCAGGACACAGAGACGGAGCAAGACATGCAGGTGGGGAAGCTCTAAAGAGCATGTATAGAGACAAATGAACCCCAAGAACAGGTTCTGAATAGGGAACCCCTGGTGTAAACGACAATGGTCTGTAATAGTACATGAGAAGAAGAAAGGACACAAGATGCTACAGATGAGAGACTCTGCCCATGGCAGTGTCTCGTGAAAGGTGGATCTCAGCTTTCTGACCTGGACAAGCATTGTCAAGACTGACCATTGGCTGAGAAATACCTTCTTAGACAGAAATGTCACTTGTTAATACTACAGGCTATAGTTTGCATGTTATATTTTTCTTTTACCTGTAACCTTATGTTTTCAAACCCTTCTATTTACTTTTATTTGAATCTCCAGCTCAAGCTCTATCAAATAAACTTTCATTTGGTTTTCCTCTAGACACATCTAAGTGCCTTGTGCTAAGGAGAGTGTAGAACTGAAATGGAACCCGTGAACCGGGGGACCCTGCTTCTACAGAGGCAGCGGATTAGTGTACATTGTGGATGTCCAGAAGACGGGGACTGGGCACTCAAGGTAACACTGTGTGAGGTGTAAATTGCTAATCTGCACTGGGAGACAATGGGCTTGTTGAGTATGGAGCAGAGATCTTGGGTTGCCAGCAGCCGGAAGTTGGGAAGGGTCTCTCCTCCTGGGCACAGACAAGGCTCCTTCTTGTGGTAAGCAGGTAGCAGTGATTCATCCTTTACACCTCATGTAACCCCAAAAAGTGTCACTCCATTCTCGCCTCTTCTGATGCCCTTGATTTTGCATGGCACACTGCACACCTAATTAATTAGGAGAAAAGCGCTGTTAATCTAAAAGGCCATCATTTTAGTGCTGACAGGTAATTACCAGCTAAGAAATGATAAATCTCACTGAACATTGTTTGTCTTTAACAAACACATTAAAATTATGCATCAGTATATAGCCGAGGCTTAACTTATTGTGTGTCGATGAACGAAGAGACAGCTCAGCACCACCCTGAAGATGACTTCCTGACACCTGCCAATGTTTTTCTCACCGTTCCTTTCTTTAGACATGGGTAAGAAAGCCCATGGTCTTCTTCCTAAGAGCCATCCCTAATGCAAGCTATGGAGAGAGCTGATTAAAACTGATAAAGGGAAATTCTTCATTACACAGCACTCAACTAGTCCACGGGTCTCCAGGCAACCCTCAGACACAGCCACCACCCAGCAGCTCATTGGGACCAGCAGGAAGTGTGGACTGGTGGACTCTAGCAATTACAACAAAAATAATCTGTGAATATCACAACCAAGATAGAAAATACGTTATAGTGTTACAATTAAATTTGTCACATACTCTGTACTGGTGGCATCCTTAAAGTTCATCCCTGCAGAACATTTGAGGTTTATGATTTTTTTCAGCATTAAATCAGAGGGCCTGTAGTGAGGAGGCATGGCCTCCCTCCGAGAAAGACCAGGAGGAGCCACAACCCCACCCCTTTGGCTGCAGAGGCAGGAAAGCCACACCTGACCCGCCGGAAGCTGAGGGGTGCGGCAGGAAGTGGAAGTACAGAAGGTGGCCCTGCAGCTCAGTTGGGCTGGAGCTGCCAAGGGAGAAAGACGCTTCTCTCCCGCTACCGGAGCAGGATGTTGAGAAGGAGCTACTGAGGCTGCTGCCTGAGGACTCGCCAGAGCTCCCAGGGCTGCCAGCCAACCAAAGCTGGGGCTACCACTGACCCCAGGGAGATGGAGGATATCTACAGCACGGAGGTACCAAACCCCAGGGTGGTAGGAAGTAGCCCAGGGAAACTAGACAACAGTCTGGCTGGGCCTTGGTCTGATACTAGGTCGGCTTGTTATGGGCGGATCCCCGCTGACCCTGTGGCAGACCCCTGAGCTGGGACCCGGTGGAGTAGGGTGGGCCCGGGTCCCCCTACCCCCTGCCACTCTACCCCTGGGGCGGCAGCCTCCTCACATTATGCCAGGAGGCTTGTGTTCAGTGCTCACCCTTGCTTGAGCCCCGAGAATGCCTTCCTTCTCTGCCCTGAGTGCAGGCCAGAGCCCCTAACTGTTTGTTCCCTACCCTGACTAAGGGCCTGAGCTTATAGACTGCGTTTCTCTGCCCTGACTGCAGGTCAGAGCCCCTATCTGTGCCCTGCCCTGCCTGAGGGCCAGTGGTCATAGACTCCCTATTGCCCAGCCCTGATCAAGCGGATTGGGCTCTAAAGACTGCTAATTCCCCACTAATTGATTGCAGTCCTAAGGGCTTGAAGCAAGGAGGCCTGGCCTCCCTCAGAGACAGACCAAGTGGGACGGCCTCACAGGCTTACAGAGCCCTAAAGAAGCCTCACAAAACAGTGAAATGCTTCTAACTCAATGGACTCAAATCTACTCAGTGGAATCTCACCAGCACCCCCTCGGCAGCTCCTCAGTGCGTGTTGCCCATGCTGGAGATTTCACCACAGTCCAGTTGTTCCGATGGTTAATTACCCTCATTGTTAAAGATGTGCACGTTATTTTCAGTCTGAATTTGTCTCAGCACCAGTGCAGGATGGCTGAGAGTCCACATTACAATCGCCACCTGAATGCAGGAGGTGGGAGTGTTGTATCATCATCCACAGAGCCGCTGGCATGCAGGAGCCGTACAGCAAGTGAATGCAACAGAGAGGCAGTGGCACCAGGAGCCAGAGATGGCAAAGCCCCATTGAAACAGCAGGACCTTCTGCAACAAGGGTCAGAGCCCAAGGGCCAGCATCCCCGAGAAGCATCCCGATGAGTCCTGGTTGCCATAGAGCTGCCAAGGAGATGGAGTCCTCACCCCTCCGGCCCGCTCTCGACCTTTCAGCTTCCAATTATTTCCAGCATGGCCGTATGAAAAAGCAAAGCCATTTAGTGCATTCCTGAGTGTCATTAGCAGGGTAATTTCTGCAAGCTGTAGTTGTAACTATCATTAAGAGGGTAATTTGCAGAGACCTGCCATTAGTCAATTAGAGCTGACATGAGTCTAAAAATAGCCCCCAGCAGAGCGACAGTTGCAGGAGGGTCAAGCTATGGTACAGACCAGCCCCGGCCCCCTGCCTCCTAGGAATAGCCCCAGCATTTGCTCATCAGGCTTGGGTTTGACAGCCCAGCACCCCACCTGTGTGATTGTTGCGTGATTCTTGGCAATAGTAATATTATACCAGCACCCTGGCCGTCACAGAGATCAAGGCCCCACTATGCTAGGCACTGCGCATACACATATGAAGAGACAGTCCCTGCCAGTAGAGCTCACAGTCTAGACAAGGCAGACAAACAGTGCGAGAAGAAACTGAGGCACAAAGATGGGAAAGGACTCGCCCAAGATCACCCAGCAGGACAGTGGCGGAGCTGGGACTAGAACACAGGTTTCCTGAGTCTCCGGTGTCTGGACTATGCTGTGACGAATGGGGGAGCGTTCTGTAATATTGTTATGAACACCAGGACTCTCCCCGTTGGGCTTTGAATTGTCACCCCTGGGATTCTGTGGGGTTAAGATGTTTCCTCTGTATCAGAGCAGGAGACATGAGGTGTCTGGGTCACGCAGCCATCTGGCATTAGCACACCCCCGAGAGCAGAGCTGGAATCAACCCAGAGGAATGGAAAACCCTGGAGGAGCGATAGGAACCTCAAGGACTGAAGATGAACACCTCGCTGCAGAGGCAGCCGAAGGGCGGAGAACAGAGCCCACGAGATGTCAGGTGTCCGTGATAAAAAGAGCAGCGTGAGCACAGGGGAGCGCTCCCGGGACAGAGAGAGCAGGGACAGTCCTATGGGGAGTAACTCCCACTAATGGGAACTGCAGGCCATGCCTGCCTGGCTCATGCTAACCCAAAGACTGTCAGATCTGGTATGCCGGGTGGCTAACAGATCGTTAGCTCGTTCTGAACAGGCTGCCTGGGGTCGCTGCAGACTCTTACTGAGAGCACTGTGCCTTGGAGTGGGGAGGAAAGTCTCCTGGAGGAGCCTGGCTTGACTGGACCTAGCAGGTCTCAGACCCCAGCATACAAAGGTCCTAAGTAGCTGACACCACCCAGCAGAAGCTACGTAGAGCTTGCCCTCCGCTGCCCACTATGGACACAGACCATGGGCGGAAGTCCCACCTCAAGGGGTCTGACAGGCAGCAGCCTCCTGGCGCCTGATTGGTTCCCCACTCTATATAAACCCAAGGAATGGCCCAGGAAGCGTCCAGGGAACCGTGTGGCTCTTCTGCCGCAGCTGGGACCGTTTCTGTCCCTGAACTTCTGGCTTCAGCCTTGGCTTGATTTGGACTTTGCCTCCTGATCCAGACCCTGAAATCTGACTTAGACTCTAGACCTTGGTATCGACCCCAGCCTGGAACCTGACCACAAACTCCTCTGCTAGTCCCAGCCTCGGGGGTGACCCAGCTCTGCCCCTTGGTCCTAGCTGCCGACCTGAGAGCACCAGAAAGGGGGAAGCGAACCAGGGGCATACAAAGAGAGCCCCACTGGCTTGGGGATGCGGGAGCGGTGGGGGGGGCAGTGACATGGTGGCTCCAGAAGGGCAGATCTCGCCCCACACCCCAATAGTGAGCATTCCCAATATTCAAGTGCCCCTTCCCAGGGAAGGTGCATTACTGGGGGGTAGGGAGGTTAAAATGCAAATGCTCCAGTGCACTGGAGGTAGCTAGGGTGGGTGGTGATGGTGAAAGATTTGCACCTGAAATATCCACAGCCCCCTGCACTAACACCTCCCTTTGGGATGAGCAAGGAAAAGGGGGAACCCCTGAGAGCTGGGAAGCATGGGGAACTGGGGGGGTTAATGTGTGGCATGAGGGAGGGGAACCTTGAAAACCTGGGATGAATGGGGGGGAGCTAAGACCTGGGACACTGCGGGCACAGCGAGGGTCCCCTGGGAGCTTGGGTATGGGGTCAGGACCCCCCCCCCCGAGTTACTCATCTATTTCCCCTGCAGTTTCAGCTCCCTTCCCCTCCCTGGAAGAGGTTGGCAACTTCCATCTCCCACTGGCTGGCCGAGATGGCTCGCTCACCTTCCATTGGGTGGCATCGCTTTTATTCAGGCCACCCATGGAAGGAGGAATAGCCCAGACTTGGGATCGTCCCAAAGGATTGTGGGTGTGGGCGGGGGGGAGAGCCTGCTTGCTCGCAGGGTGCGGCGGCGAGACTAGGAACCGGGCTGGTAAACCACATGCAGTGGTGAGTGGGGGGCCTCCTGCCTCACTGGGCTGCACCCCACAGGCAGCAAAGGGGAGCCCGAGCCTTTTGCCTCTGCACCACAGCACCCCCTGACTGTGGCATCCCTGAGGCCAGCCCTGTAGGGTACAGCTCCTTGGTGCAGGGACCAGGGACTCCGGCTCTGGCTACACTTGAAACGCTACCACTGTGGTGCTTCAGTGCAGACGCTCACTACAGCAACAGGAGGGGTTGTCCCATTGATGTAGGTCATCTGCCTCCCCAAGAGGTGGTAGCTAGGTCGAGGGAAGAATTCTTCCAGGCACTGTCCACACTGCAAGTTAGGTCGGCATAACTACGTCACACCCCGAGAGACATAGCTCGGTGGATGTAACTTTTCAGCATAGACAAGCTCTTACATTATGAGCTCTTTTTGTTCTGTTTCTACAGCACCTAGCGCCATGAGGTCCTGGTTCATGGCTGTGGCTCCTTGGTGCTACAGTAATAGAAATAATAAATAATCAGCTGCCCTGGTGAGCCAACAAATCACCTCAGATCTTGCTGACGGTAGATGATGCCCTTAAAGTGGGTCTCTGCTCTGAAAGGGACCATGTAAATATGGCTCCTGCTCCCTGCCTGCATCAGAGTCAGAGCTGCTATCTTTAGCAACTAAAATCTGTTGCACGGTTCTTCATTCCCACTAGCCCGGCAGAGCCAGGCCAGCTAATGGACAAGGAACTAGAGTCTGATCTGAGCTGGTTGCAACACCACATTAAATCCTCGCTCACTTCTGGGTAACCCACTGATGTCCTGGTCCTGCTTGCCGGTTCTGAGGGAACACGCAAGCGGGGGTCAAATTGCAGCCAGCCAACGTAGAGCCAGGGCAGTTGAGTGTTCCTCTCTGTTGTAGGGAGTGACCTGTGTGACAGTGTTGGTGTTATTAGGCATAACTTTAGGTAACTTAGAAGGGTAAAAAATCACAGTGTTAATAAAGCCTTTTTGTAGTAGGGCTAAATAAACTAAAGTTACTTTATGTTTGACCAAAGCGCTTTTATGTTTAAACTTTAATTAACCTAACAGGCCAGCAACAAAAAATGGTTATTAGTTGCAACACCTGTACCAAAAGGTAATAATAAGGCCTGCTTGCTTTTGGCTAAGGGGCAAAATAACAAATTTAAAAAAGCAAAACAAAATAACAGTTTACAAAAAAGTTACTAACAAGCTAAAGTGGTTGTTGCCAAGTATGACTTAATTGCTTAATGTAATTGCTACTGCAAAGTGTAATTTGCTGCATAAAAATAAAAGGTGAAAGAAAAAAAAAGTGGGGAAAAAATAAAAAAGGCTTAGTTAAAGTTATGTATATAACAAAAAAAAGCTGCTTGTAGGTGTGTGCTTAATCTAAAACAAGTCTGTCTCCTGGCACCGCTTTAAAATCTCAAATAAACTTTGTCTGCTTCTCCACCTTGGTGTGTTTATTAAAGCAAAGCACACCGGGCAACAAACTGCTGTTGCTGCCTCGGGCACTCTGTGCTGGCAACAACAGGGTCAGGCCACATGGCTACAGGAGAGTGATCGAAGGCAGATATATTAGCCCCAGGTTAAGTAGGTCCCCTTTCCCTGGGTAAGGTAACAGGGAAGGTTTCAGAACAATCAGGAACTTTCTGGAAACAATCAAGGCAGGCTAATCAGAGCACCTGGGTTTAAAAAGGAGCTCACTTCAGTTTGTGGTGGGCGTGTGAGGAGCTGGGAGCAAGAGGCACAAGGAGCTGGGAGCGAGAGGCTGTACTGCTGGAGGACTGAGGAGTACAAGCGTTATCAGACACCAGGAGGAAGGTCCTGTGGTGAGGATACAGAAGGTGTTGGGAGGAGGCCGTGGGGAAGTAGCCCAGGGAGTTGTAGCTGTCATGCAGCTGTTACAGGAGGCACTATAGACAGCTGCAATCCACAGGGCCCTGGGCTGGAACCCGGAGTAGAGGGTGGGCCCGGGTTCCCCCCAAACCTCCCAACTCCTGATCAGACACAGGAGGAGTTGACCCAGACTGTGGGGAAGATCACTGAGGTGAGCAAATCCGCCAATAAGCGCAGGACCCACCAAGGTAGAGGAGGAACTTTGTCACACCTGCTTTGTGTGTCTGGGGTGGGTGGGTTGGTTGGTTGGTTTTTTTAATTCTTGTGTGGTGTTATTCTGGATTTTAAGAAATAGTCGTATTATGATGCAACATTTCTTCAAGAGGATTTTGTTTTTATTTAATTCTTCTGTGTGTTTGCTGTGAAACATAAGTATTGCTTTCTGTATTTTGTAAAGTGCCCAGTTACAGTGTTGGCCAGTATCTAAATAGGTCAGGGCCCAACTGTGCTTCCTTTACTCCCATTGTGTAATCGACATTCAATCTTATTGATAGGGAATGAGCAGACCCACTTCCCCCAGTTACTCACCCTGCCAAGTGGGTTGCATCTGCACGGGCAGGGAGGCTGGTCCTTCTGCAAGCTCCCCCTCCTGCCACACACTGTATCCTCTGCTGGGGTAGGGTTGGCAAGATCCCCAAGAGCTGTAGAGTTGGAGGCTAACATCCCATTGAGACTCATGGGGCACTTCCCCTGTTTAAGAGCTAATGACTCAGGATCTCGGCAAACTCAGGCAGCCGTCACTATATAAGTCACATGTGTGTCTCATTTTCGAGCTTCTCTTTGCAATGATACTTTATTCTGAATGGAAGCTGAGATTCCGCCCTCCTCACATGACTTCAGGAGCTGTGGGCCTGCTGCTCCTCAATCCAGGCCTGATACCCTTTGCTGTCCTTCCAGATACGTGTCTCTGAGTAAATGCCTCGCCTGGCCCCAGTGCTTCAGGCTGAGTCCCTGTGCTTCTCTTGCCAAATGGCCAATTCAGACTTTACTGCAAGCCCCAGCCAGACCACCTGGGGCCGGGAAGGAGCCTGTAACACACACATACTAATACCGTCAATAAGTAATCTATGTGGCAAGAACAGCTCAAGCCCAATAAGAAGAGATGGCTTTCTGCCAGACCTCTCCTCTGCTTGAGAACCTCCCCCTCAGCCCCACAGGAAAGTCCTTCTCGAAGGATATCGATCGAACTCCGCTGCACTTTTAGCCTTGATTCAGAGAAAGCCTGCTGCAGTCGGAGGAAGTGTTCCTGTCCCCTGGAAAGGCCTGATCCTGGGAGACTCCTGGAAGGAGCCGCCTCCCTGGGAGCTGGCACTCAGTTGGGTCCCAAGGCCGTTATTAACAGGCAGAAGGATTCTCTGCCAAGGGAAGTGTCCCCAGGGAGCCATACTAGGCAATAATCTCACACGCGAGAGCCATTTTAGTGTTCTCTAAGCAGCCTTGGATTGAAGCAAAGAATGAACTTGGATTAATAGGGGGCTCTTAAATTTTTCATTGCCGAGCACAATATGCACTGGTAGGAGCGACGAGGGAGCTGAGATCTATTTATCATCCTGTATGCCAGCAGCAAAGGGATACAAGAGAGGGCAAAGTCATAAGTGTCTTCTAATCCATTATTAGTGTTATGGGAGCCCATAGAAATCAAGGATCGGGGCCCGTTGTATGAGGCACCGGATGAAGAACAACAAGGAGGAGGCCTGGCCCAGAAAGCTGGGAGAAGGATGGGCTGGGGTTAGGGTGATGGGTTAGTATGCTGGAGACCCAGATTCAAGTCCTGCTCTATCAGACTCCTTCTGTGACCTTGGTCAAGTTGCTCACAGCCAGATCCTGAAAAGTGAACTTAGATGCTGAACTGCCATTGGAGTCGGCCAAAATTCAGTAGCAACCTGGGTCTTGACTTGGAAAAAGTACAGAGAAGGGCAACAAAAATGATGAGCAGGACGGGAGGAGAGACTTAAAAAGGCTGGGACTGTTCAGCTTGGAATAAGGTGGGATATGAGAGTGGCAGATAAGTCACTGGGCCAACTGGGCCGGGGGGGGGGGGCATGGAAAAAGAGGAGGCCCAGACCTGGCGCGCCTGCCTGGCAAGCCCCCAACCCTGCTCCTTGGCAGAAGTGGGGGGGGGGACCGCAGGGGGCATTTGCTCTGGCCCAGGG
Organism: Mauremys mutica; assembly: GCF_020497125.1. NCBI lineage: Eukaryota > Metazoa > Chordata > Testudines > Geoemydidae > Mauremys > Mauremys mutica. The sequence goes on from NC_059096.1 coordinate 11,685,303, forward strand.
CCCCGCAGACCCTGACTCCAGAGGTCTATAAAAACATGGAAGGTCTGGAGAATACAAAGAGGGAAGCGTTATTGACTCCTTCATGCAACACAAGCATGAGCGGTCACCCACTGGAATTAATAGCAGCCGGATTCAAACAAACATGAGGCAGTACCACTCACACAACGCACAGCCCGCCTGTGGAACTCATTGCCGGGGGATACTGGGAAGGCCAAAAGCATAACTGGGTTCAAAAAACGAGCTAGCTAAGTTCATGAAGGATGAATGGCTATTCTCCAAGATGGTCAGGGATACAACCCCATGCTCTTGGGTGTCTCTAAGCCTTCAGCTGGACTGAACAACAGGGGATGGATCACTGGATAAGTGCCCTGTTCTGTTCATTCCCTCTGAAGCATCTGGCATTGGCCACTGTCAGGAGACAGGATACTGGGCTGGGTGGACCATTGGTCTGACCCAGTACAGCTGTTCTAATGTACTTGTCTTTAAGGAGCTGGACTTTGGTCTCTCTCTGTCTTGTTTCTCTATCTGCGATGTGAGGAGTATAGCCCTTCCCTACTTCATAGGGGTATGATGAGCGCAAGTACAGGAAAGATTATGAAACAGTGATAGATTGCTATGGTAACAGGAGCTAGATAGGTACCTGAGCCAGACCAATAGGGTGGGAATAATAAAATGAGCAGAGTTGAGCAGGAAGATGAGGATGTCTCATTCCAGCTCTTGCCAGATGGGCGTGGGCTCTGTTCAATGCAATAGAGTGACTAGCTAGAAGTGCGGGACACCAAATGCAGAAGCTTGGACGGAAGGGAGAAGCAGTCGGGTCCAGCTGAGGTCCTGCTCCCCAAGGGGTAACGTGGGGCTGTGCTCTGAGCCTTGTAAGGGATGGCTGTGCTGGGTAAAATCAACAGGACTCTTGGGAAACAAACAGGAAGGCAAAACAATGACTGGAGAGAAGACTCCCCCTCCCCAGCAAACACTTGGAGTGGGGGATTGTTACAAGACCAGGGAGTCAGTTTCAGCCTCCCACCAAACCGATTTTGGGCAGCAAGGCCGAGCCCAGGCAAACTGGAGACGGAGGACTGTGGGCCAGTGAGACTCTCCGATGGGAGGAGGTTGTGAGGGGAAAGGGAGGGCAATATGGGGCAGATGGGAGACAGGAGAGTCTGGGGGCAGCTCTCTGTCCTGTCTAGCTAGGGAAGGGATAGAGAGGGACGGAACGAGTCAGAGAAGGTCAGTGGAAGGACCTGGGAGGCCACATCTGGGTGTAGCTCAGGGGGGCTGGCTTTTCCCTCTTGCCCAGGAGCGATGCAAGGCTAAAGCGCTTTGAGACGGGCACTCAGAATTGGTATTATGAAAAACTCTACCGTCTATCAACAATTATGTGTCACAGTTCAATAAGTGCAACTCTAGCAATTGTGGACAGACAAAGGCAGAGGAGTCAGAAAACTCTCTCCTGCATAGATTACCTTTAAATAATAATAATAATAATAATTAATCATAAAAAGCCAAGATGCCCAGCTTTCCACATATATAACCCTCTTCCTTGCCTGTGTGCCCTGCAATCCCTCATACACTTTTATTGAATAACATTTTAGGTGAAGTACGGGTGTATTCTGGAAACAGATGAAAAATCAAAGTCTACCACGTAGATACACGGAAAGGAGCAAGAAGTCTAGGCTATTGAGATGCTGGTTCTGATTCATTGCTCTCATAAAGTAGTGCAGCTCCCTTAAACCCACTGATTTATGCCGTTTTGTACCAGCGGTGGATTTCACCCACAGTATCTATGTGAATAGAGTGAGACAATTTTCGAGTAAAATGAAAACTTGGCAACGCTCCACCTGCAAAAGGCGTCGCTTCCCAACCAGCGGAGGGAGTTGGTGAATTCCTGTCCTGATGGAAAGCTGAGGATAATTTATGGAGAATGTGGTAAGGAGGGGAAGGAAGCTGCTAACTTGCTGCGAGGGAATAAATCCCAGAGGATCAGGTTGGGCTGGGCATGGCAGTGCATTCAGCCCGGTCATTAACCAGTACCTGGGGACATAAGGGCGAAGTTTTATTTTTCCACGGGAGTGCTCCACCCTCGCTCTCCCCCAAGGCCCCACCCTCGCTCTGCCTCCTCCCGCCAGGGCCCGCCCTCACCCCGCCCTCACCCCACCTCTTCCCACCCCCACTCCAGTCCTTGCTCCGCCTTTTCACACCCCTGCTCTGCCCCTGAGGCCCAAACCGTCCCTCTGAAGTCCACCTCTTCCTGCCCCGGTCCGTCCCCGAGGCCCCGTCTGCCGCTCGCTGCTCTCCACTCTCCCACAAGTGCCTCCCCCACCGACAGCGCCCAACAGATGTGGCTGGTGGGTCCTGTGCACCCACTATTTTTTTCCATGGATGCTTAAGCACCCCTGGAGTCGGCACCTATGCTTGGGGAGATGGGGAATGACTCATTGCAACCTAAGACTGTGGCCAGTCCCTGTGAAGAAGTGTGCCAGGACCTCCCCATGTGTCAAGCTTAATGGGGTGACTCTGCTACCCACCTGCATCATCATCATCCTACCCAGCTCTTAGCTAGTTCGTTTCATCAGTAGCTCTTTAGTGTCGTTCTCCTTCCAGCACACCTATGCTATCGTCCCTATGGTACAGGTGGGAACTGAGGCACCGAGAGCCTAAGCGACTTGCCCAAGGGCACTCTGGAAGCCTGTGGCGGAGCAGGGAATTTACCCAGATCCCTCAAGCACTAGGCTAGTGCCCTAATCCCTGGATAAAGTTACTAACATCACACGCGTGAGTTCGGAAAGCCCCATCCTGCGAGCAAGGATGTTGCTATCAGAGTCTGAGGCTCGAAGGGACTCTTAGATCACCTAGGTTGGCCTCCTGTGTAACACAGGCCATTAAATTCACCCTAGTACCCCCGTATTGAGCCCTGTAACTCATGCTTGGCTCCAGCATCTTCCAGAAAGGCCTTGTGGCCTGGTTTGAGGACTTCAAGAGATGGAGAATCACCCCCACCCCTTCCTCTGGGGGTTTGTTCCACCACTGGCTAATCCCCTTCGCTGCTAAAACATTGCACCCAATTTCAATTTGTCTGGCTTCGGTTTCCAGCCATTCGTTCTACTCTGCTCTTTTCCGCTTGATGAAAGAGCCCTTTAGGACCCAGGGTTTTCTTCCCAGGAAGGTATTTATACACAGTGAAAGCCTGAGCTCTGTACGGTTCTCCCTGTGAGGATGTTCTCCAGTCACTGGGGTGGCTCTTTCTGCCCCCTTGCCAATTTGTCACATTCCGTGGGGCTACTTTATGCTACTGATATGCATAAGGTTACTCACCAAAGTGTTTGCAGGAGTGGGGCTTTTGTTCTTTCAGAAGGGACATTTCTGTCATTTAATAGCTGAAGGATTTTCAAACACGGGAATTATGATGTGAAAGACATAATGGCTTGAAGAAAGCCGAACATCCTTTGCTGTTTTTATACCAGTCTAAAGCAAAACATCTTTCAAGTGTTGGTTTTTATGTGGTTTTATCCATAATCATGGCAGAGAGATAAAGTTCTGTAATTTATTTCCACTAATGAAGCCAGTCAGCAGTTGATGCTTTTATGAGGGTGACTGTGATGTCTGTGCAATGTACTGATGTTTCTAGGGTGGTAAATTGGATTTATATAGAATACTCGGCACTCCTGTTGATCAAGGAGTGATGTTTCCAGGACAGCTAATGTGGTTTGGATTGATTAGATTAATAGCAATTAAGTGAGGTGACATTTGTGATGCAGACTCTTCTGGGGGAGGGCGGTTCTAACATCCCTAACCTGAGCGGTTGTGCTGCTTGTATTCGCAGTCAGAGGCCAGGTGTCAAAGACAAGGAATGAAGAGAATGAAGCTCCTAGCTGGGATAATACAAAGCTGCCACATCATTTGCTGGGGCTGCCCTGGGCACCAAACCCCAGGCAAGGGGATGCTGAAGCAGGAGACAGGGTGGTGGATGCTGATCTGTCTGAGGTGCCTTTCCAGGGGTGGACAGGGCAGGGAAGGGAGCTCAAGGTGGCGGCCGAGGTGGCACCATCTCATCAGATCCCGCAGCAATGGCCCTTGGGCAGGAGCCGCACCACCCACACAAACACCCCAGAGATTTCTGAAGGGGCCTCCTAGCTGGCAGTGCAGAGGTTTTCCTGGCTTGGCGGATAGGGGGCATTTGGACACAAGGAAAAGGCCATGTGGGGTGGGGATGCCAGTGAACTCCCTCCCCACCCCACGCCCACTGCTCACCACCTAGGCGAGCTGCTGTCCTGACCCAAAGCCCCAGGAGGTCGCCCCGGGGCGCTGCACCGCCCAAGGGCTCTCTTTTGCTGAGCCACTGAAATGGAGTCCCTGTCCGCCTGGGAAAGGAAACGGCTGGACTGTGTCATCAACTCTAATGATAAATCAGGCTCTGGGGTGGCTTGGCAAAGGCTAGTGTGTTCCCAGTATGGAGGGGGAAGGAATTACAGTGATTCAGGTTGTGCTCATGCCTAGGAGCCCCAGTCAGGCTAGACACTGTACATTGTATACTAGGTGTATTATGGTAACACCTAGGCACCCCAGCTAGGGACCAGCCCCCCACTGTGCTAGGGGCTGTATGTTGTCTACTAGGTGTATTATGGTATTGCCTCGGAACACTAGTTATGGATCAGGCCCGCATGGTGCGAGGGGCTGTGCAAACGTGGAACAGAAACACCATCCCTAATCAATACCGTATCTCCTGAATGTGCAGCGGAGCTGTAATTCCGTTTCTGAATCCCCGCAGGAAGGCACAGCAGCACGCCTCCACAACCGCCAACTTCCGCACTTCCAGCCCTCGAGTGCTGCGTAGCCTCCGTGTGTGTGTTCTCAGGGCTCGTCTCGGTGTCCACAGGAACCAGTGGGCAGGGTCTGCTCCTTAAACAGCAGCTGCTTTCTACCCCAGAGGTGGCTGCCTTTCAGCCCTGGTTGAAAGGACACCTACACCTCCCTGATCTTCCCCTATGTGTGAGGCGGATCAATTGCTATTTGTAAAACACCAGGAGGACCCTCTGATAGGCAGTGCTCTGGATGGGTGAGGGGTGATCATTGATTCTATCACGTGTGACAAGATGGCTGATGTAGTATGGTGGGTCCTGTGCTTTTCTTGATGGGGGGCTAAGATGCCACCCCTTGCCCCTGCTCTTGGGGCACCGAGGGCCCTACTGGTGGCCCGGGAAGGTGGTAAAGGGGGGAAGCAGGGGAGGGGTCTGGGTTTGCTCCTCACTCTGAGTCCCAGCCCCTCTCAACCCCTGTGGGTCCTTACCCTCTTCCCCCTTGGGTGGGGAACCTTCAGTCCTTAGATGATGGGGGAGGGAGTCTCCCTCACCTGCTGGGGCAGGGTCTCCTTTACTCCAGTTTTCTGATCTTCCAAGTCTCACAGCACACCTCTAAGCTCCAGTCCTCTCTCCTTCCTCCCTTTCCCCTGACTGCCTGAAGCAGGGGGGTTTATTAGGTGCTAACAGGACATTAATTGACTACAGGTGCTCCAATTAACCTGTAGCAACCCTCCCTAGTCTTCAGGGAACCACACCTTAATTAGCCTAGGGCTTATATACTTCCCCTCTACCAATCTCCCACTGCTCCCTGGCCCTCCTGTATCACACAGGTAACAAATGAAGTGACCCAGAGATCCCAAAAGACAGACCTTCCTCCAGCCCCTTGATCCGCCCTTCTCGCTAAAACCCAGCCCCTGTGTTGCCCTGGGCCTGGGGTTGTGCTGTCCCCGCTGGAATGAGAAGTGCCCGAAATGACCCTGCTGCTGCCAGGCCAATGCTGGGTACTTGGCAGTGTCAGAATCATTGTGTGTGTCGCTTTGCAGGCCTGCGGTGGGTTTAATGGATGGAATGTTTCTCCTGCTCACAGATGGGGCTTGCAAAGCTGCCCTGAGGACCGCGATTACCCCAGGAGCGGAGAGAGAAAAGCAATCCCCGCTCTGCTCACTGTGACCGTCACGGATGACATCGGCCCCAGTCAGGGACGGGCCTGGCCAGGGGTGTAACGTCTCAGTGTTGCCAGGCGTCCCGGTAAGCGAAGGGCCGCGCAGTGCTCAGTGACATCATGGGTGGCGGGTGTCATAGGCCAAGGGAGGCTAAGCCTCCCCTAACCCACGTCATGGCCCGGCCCAAGGCCTCGCCCTGGCTCCCCTTTTCCCCCGAAGCTGGTGGAGGCTTAGCTCAGGCTGGCAGCCTGGAGCTGGAGCATGGAAATCTGCCTGGGGGCCGTGGCAGCAGCCTGGGGGCCGGGGCGGCAGCCTGGCGCTCGGGTTGGAAGGTAGCCAGGGGTCAAGGTGGTTTGGCTGGAGCTCCTCCGGCCGTGGTCGGGTGCAGGGAGGGCTCTGGGCTCTGGCGGACAAGTTGGGGCAGAAGGGGCAGAATAGGGTGTGGCCTCGGGCGGAAGGGGCAGGGCTGGGGAGAGTCTTGTCTCTCCGAAGGGGGGGTTCATATGCCAGCCATGGGTGATGTGCTCTTGGATCCAGTCACGCACTGTGCACCATGCAAACGGAGTGCACCAGTTGTGTGGGCAAGGCACCATCGCACTTAACCAGAGGCACCAGGCCCAGCTGCTTCCATTGGGTCTCTGCTGCTCGGGCTTTGCTCGCGAGTCATTCCCCAAAGGGTGCCGAGTGCACTCCTCCATGCACACGCAGAGTCGTTCCTGTGCACACAAACGCCTGCACACTCCCTTTCACTCATGCACACACTCATTGCACTCTGCACGCTTGCTCAGACGCACGTACTCATGCACACGCTTGCTCGGGCTTGCACGTGCTCACGCACAGCTGTGTGATTGGGACAGCTCCCCAGAGGCTTCTTTTTGAGAATGTGTCGCCCTAGGGGTCAGCTGGCAGCCGCGGTGGTGTGGCAATAGCAGAACAGGAAGGAACTGCTGTCCAGGTCATATGGCCACAGCCTGCTCCTGCTAAAGCAGCATCTCTCTCAGCTGGTTCTCTCTGGGCGCATTTCTACAGCAGCTAATCGTGGTGGTGTCTCACTGCCCCCTTGTGCTGAAGAGTTGTTTTATATTCCTATTTGTATTCAGCCTGGCACAAGCCAAGCAACTTCGGTCCTTAGAATTACCGACAAAATCCTGCCTGGCAGAGAACTGCAACTAAGGCCTGGTCTACACTAGGACTTTAAATCGAATTTAGCAGCGTTAATTCGAACTAACCGCTCAACCGTCCACACCAGGAAGCCATTTAATTCGAACTAGAGGGCTCTTTAGTTCGAATTTGGTACTCCACCCCGACAGGTGGAGTAACGCTAAATTCGACATGGCTAGCTCGAATTAGGCTAGGTGTGGATGCAAATCGAACTTAGTAGCTCCGGGAGCTATCCCACAGTGCACCACTCTGTTGACGCTCTGGACAGCAGTCCGAGCTTCGATGCTCTGAGCAGCCACACAGGAAACGACCCGGGAAAATTTGAATTCCTTTTCCTTTCTGGACAGTTAGAATCTCATTTCGTGGTTGGACATCGGGGCGAGCTCAGCAGCACCGGCAGCAATGCAGAGCTCTCCAGCAGAGGAGTTCATGTAATCTCTGAATAGAAAGAGGGACCCGGCATAGACTGACCGTGAACTCTTGGATCTGATCGATGTGTGGGGCGAGGAGTCTGTGCTTTCGGAGCTGCGCTGCAACAAACGGAATGCAAAGACCTACGAGAAGGTCTCCAAAGCCATGATCCAGACAGAGGATACAGCCGTCATGCAATGCATCACCGCGTGAAAATCAAGGACCCCAGACAAGGCTACCAAAAAATCAAAGCGGCAAATGGACGCTACGGAGCCTGCCACCACTGCCCCACCAGTGACCATGGACTCTGATGATGGGACAGTGTCGACGGACAGTTCCTCGATGATGTTCACGGACGGGGAAGATGAGGAAGTGTTTGTGGAGGACGAGGCAGGCGAGAGCGCTTACAACGCTGGTTTCCCCGACAGCCAGGATCTATTCATCACCGTCACGGAGATCCCCTACCAACCCTCCCCGGCCATGAACCCGGATCCTGAATCAGGGGAAGGAGCAGTCGGTAAGTGCTTTAACCATGTTAACTTTTATTCTTAATATAACAGGAATCTGAAGTGTGTGAGAAGGAGGTCTCTCTATATATGGTGATAGAACAGAAATCCTCCTGGGAGATCTCCACGAAGCTCTCCTTCCGTTAATCGATAAGCATCAGCAGGAGGTTCCTGGGGAGAGCTGCCTTATTGGGTGCTCCGTGATAGCACCCTTTTCCGCGCGAGGCTTTCATGCGGTATTCAGGGAGCATTGCCTCCCCGAGCACGGCTGCATCGGTCCGTGGTTCATGATAGATTTCACGCAGCATGCGCTCTCTATCTCCTTCAGTGCCCGTCCTCACGGTGATCTCGCTAGGAGACTCATGCATCTAAGTAGTGGAATTACTGTTATGGTGCGCCTGGTCCAAAGTATTTTTAATAAATCCACGGACAGACGGCATAGCACAGACTCAGCACGCAGCTGCGTGATGAGTGTAACGGAAAGCCAAAGAATATAATGGACGCTCATGGAGGGAGGGGGGAATGAGGACGCAAGGTATCCCACAGTTCCTGCTGTCTCCGAAAAGTATTTGCATTCTTGGATGAGCTCCAAATGCTTCTAGGGTCAAACACAGTGTCTGCGGTGGGTCAGGGCATAGTTCGGCAATTTGCGCACACACCCCACCCACCACCAGAAGTGAAAGGGAAAACAATCCTCTCTTGACTCTTTTACATGTCACCCTATCTTTACTGAATGCTGCAGATAGACGCGATGGTGCAGCACTCAACACCAACATCCTTGCTCCCCCCACGCTATGGATGGCTGATGGTGCAATATGGCTGGTGTCCGTCCTCATCATCAGCCTATTGGCACATGGGGCAGTGCAAAAGGACTGATAACCATGCGTACTAGCATCTGTGAGGTCGATCAAGGGCGCCTGGCCCTAATTTTTCATGGTAGATGGTGCAGTATGGCTGGTAACCGTCCTCATCATTGCAACAGGGGGCTGAGCTCCATCAGCCCCCACCCTTCCTGTGTAAAGAAAAGATTGAATTGCCCCTGGACTAGCAGAGGGATGATGGGCTCCTTCATCCACAGTAATTAATGTCCTGCCTGGACTATCATTGCAGCTGGAGGCTTCCTTCCACTCATTTCTCACAAACAAGTCACTGTGTCTTATTCCTGCATTCTTTATTACTTCATCACACAAGTGGTGGGACAATGGTATGGTAGCCCAGGAAGGCTGTGGGAAGGCTGGAATGAACAGGTGGTGTTGTTGCAGGAGCACCCCCTGTGAATAGCATACAGCTCCAAATTTATGCAGGATCGGACACAGAGCAGCTGTGCTATCTGGTTCTATGATACAGTGGTTCTCTAGTACACTTACCCATAATCTAGGCAGGACTGATTCTATTTTTAGATACCAAAAAGGAGGGATTGACTCAGGGAGTCATTCCCAATTTTTGCTTTTGCGCCCCTGGCTGCTCGGCCAGGGGCACTTATGACAGCACCAAATGGTGCAGTGCAAAAGGACAGGTAACCATGCCCATCTTATTACCATCTTATTACCAATTTATGGTATGGTAGATGGTACAATATGGCTGGTAACCATCTCTGCTGTCATGCAAAAGCAAAAGCATGCTGCTGTGTAGCGCTGCTGGACCGCCTCTGTCAGTGGCATCTAGTACACATACGGTGACATACACAAAAGGCAAAACAGTGTCCATGGTTGCCACGCTATGGCGTATGCCAGGGCAATTCTGGGAAAACGGGCTTGAAATGATTGTCTGCCGTTGCTTTCCCGGAGGAAGGAATGACTGGTGACATTTACCCAGAATCCACCGCGAAAATGATTTCTGCCCCAGCAGGCACAGGGGTCTCAACCCAGAATTCACAGAGACAGCCTAGACTCAGTTAATTGTTCGCAAAAATGTATCTTTGCAAGGAATTCACTCCCTGTTTCCCATCTCACAGCTTCCACTGTCTCCAGACCTGCCACAGCATCCCCCTCGCAGAGGCTGGCAAAGATTAGGCGGAGAAAGAAAAAGACAAGGGACAAGATGTTCGATGAACGTATGGGCTGCTACCTAGCCGAGGCGGACCAGCAGAGCCAGTGGAGGGAGACCGTCTCTCTGTACCAGCGCTCACACAGCGAACGGGAGGAGAGGTGGCGTGAGGAAGACAAGCAGGCGACTCAAACAATGTTTGGACTAGTGAGAGAGCAAACGGACACGCTCAGGCGCCTTGTGGATGTTCTGCAGGACCGCAGGAGGACAGAGCCCCCCTGCAGTGTATCTGCAACCGCCCTCCCCCGCCACAAAGTCCCATACCCCCCTCACCCAAAATAACCAGAAGGAGGGGCGCCAGAGGCCGTGTAAACTGTCACTGCACCCCAGCAGAGTGCTCAAGTACCCAAAAGCTCTCATACCCTACATTTGCAGAAGTCGTTCCCTTCCGGACTCACACAAGTCCCAATCCCAGTTCCATCCCCTAAGTGTCTACTTAAGTAATAAAAATACTTTGCTGTTAATTACTGTTTCCGTCATGTTTTTTCAAAGAAGACTGTGTTTGTGTTTGAATGGGGGGCGTGGGGAAGGGGGTTGTTAATTGCATAGGACAGTCACCTTTCCCAGGGTACAGACACGGGGGCAGGATCAGCAGCGGGTCACACACACAGTGCAGTCAGTAGGCACCATGGTCGGTATGGGAGGTGGTTTCCAGGTTCTGTGTGGGCGGGGGAGATGTGACTTTGTAGCGGGGGAGGGCGGTTACAGATCTTATACAGCGGTCCTTGTCCTGGACCGCTGAGTCACGCAGCAGAGGAATCTGTATCCGTACTCCTCCGCCACAAGGTCACATATCCCCCCGCACACAGAATTCGAAAAAGAGGGATGGCAGGCTCCGTTGAAAGAAGCATTCCGGCACTGCGGACCGCTCTAGGAGCAAGAGCCTGTCATTCGTTGAGTTTAGAGGCGGTCTTTACATCACCGCACACCCTACCCAGCACAGTCTGCCTCCCAGTTTCAACCCTTTAATGCAAAGTCATGAATAAAGAAACCTTTCTTCAGTAACAATGGGACATGTATTTTATTTTTACACATGTGTTGGAAGTGGGGGAAACGGGGTGAACGGGGTATGTAACTGAAGAGGAGAGTCAACAGTCAGTGGGTAAAGAAACAGGGGCAGGTTCAGCTTCTCTGTAAAGAAAATGAACAGTCACAGGTCACGCTGCTTGCTGGTATTTGAAGAGTTCCTTGTCGCTGTCCCAGGCGCCTGTATAGGGCTTCATGAGCAAGTGCATTAGCGGGCAGGCTGGGTCCCCGAGGATGACTTTAGGAATCTGCTCATCCACAACAGTTATTTCGTGGTCCGGGAAGAAACTACCTTCCTGCAGGCGTCTGAGCAGCCCACAGTTCCTGAAAACACACGCATCATGAACCTTGCCCGGCCACCCGACGTTGATGTTTGCAAAACGTCCCCTATGGTCCCCCAGTGCTTGCAGCACCATTGAAAAGTAGCCCAATTTCTCATCAGCTGACTGTGGAAGAGGTGGACGATAAAGTGCGAGGAGGAGAAAACAGCGATGATCGCAGCGGGCTCCATGCTTGCAGTGCTGTGGCGTCCGCGCTGTCACTGACCAGAAAAGTGCACGAACAGATTGCCCGCAGGCGCTTTCAAGGAGGGAGTGAGGGAGGTTGTGATTGACGGTTCAATGACGACACTTACCCAAAACCACCCTCGACACATTTCTCCCCCCAGCAGGCATTGGGGGCTCTACCCAGCATTCCAATGGGCAGCGGGGACTGCGGGAACTGTGGGATAGCTTCCCACAGTGCACCGCTTCCAAAGTTGACGCTGGCCCCGTGAATGTGGACTCAGAAATTCGAATTAGTGTATTTAGTATGGATACACAAATTCGACTTCATAAGGTCGAATCCACAAATTCGAACTAAGTTGATTCGAAATAGTCTTGTAGTGCAGACAAGGCCTAAGAGTGCTGGATGTCTGTGCACATCCGCAAACTCCACGCCCCTAACGCAGAGAGAGGCCAGCCAAGGTGTTAGTCACATTCCAGTCCAGCGCGGCCAGGACATCGCTCTGAGAAAGGCAACGGGTCCCTCGATCTCATGGGACTGCGTGAAAGGCTCCCTCCCCTCGCAGTCCATCAGGACAAAGGTTCTGCTTGTGAAACTGGGCCACACAGAGCCAGCCAAACCTCCTCCACTCCTTCCCAGAATCTTTTCCACTCACACTAGTGTCACTAAGGCGGGAATGCGAGGGCACAGAACGTCTTGGGGAGGGCCCGAGATTTTCCACTGTGATCAAACCCGCCCCTCCGAGGGCTTCCTGGGGGCCAGCTCCCCAGCACTGCCCCAGGCTGGCACCGTCCCAACTCCCCACCCCTGTGCATCCCACCGCCGGTGGGCGCAGCCAGGGAAAGTGCTGTGCAGCGCCACCCATGGGGAGAGCGAGGGGGAGCAGCACCCACCTGTGTGACTGGTGCTCCGGCCCAAGCGTTCACCTGTCACAGGTATCCCCTGCCCCCTGCTGGCTGCACTCGGAAAGACTTTGTGCAGGAATCCAGAGGCCATCTAACAACAGTACAAGGGTTGGCTGCCTGGCAGAGCCAGGTCAGGTCTCTCTCCCAGAGGGCTGTTAAAAGTGACGGCAAAGCGGCGGCACCGTTGTTACACACAGCACACGTTCACGAGAGCTGGGACTAGAGACACACTCCAGCAGTAAGAACAGGGGCTTTACTATTGGAGCTAACGGGGATTTCACTTGGCTGGCAGTGGGTTTGTCCTCATTGTGGGCCCCAGCTACTAGACAGCACCTCACTCCTGCAACTCCCCAAAGCCAGTGCCCCTCATTGGACATTGCTTAGGGTGCCTGAGAGGTGCGGTTAAGTACATGAGTGCAGTGTGGATGGGGCTAAGGGGCAGATACCAGGTCCCGGGTTTCAATAGTCTCCCACCATGTGCCGAACCTTTTTCTGCCTGACTCTTATTCAATCTCTTACGGTCCCTGTCCCCGTGTTGTCACTGGTAGTTACGAGCTGTGCTGATCACATCAGAACAGCCTTCACTGCCCTCTTTTCCGATCAGTCCTGGTGAACGTGGATCCTGCTCTGAGAGCAGCCGGCTGGCCGACCACACCCAGGTGCTGATCATTGGGGGTGGGTGGAATGATCCCTCCTCCACGGCCTCACCTTGCCTGACTGAACATTCACCTGTCAGAGGCTGGAGCCGGGAGGCATTGACCAGACTCCGGCCTAGTGCTGGGAACACATCGAGCACCTGCAGCTCAAACAGTCACTCCAGGAGGGCAGGTCTTACAGGCTTCTTTTACAACAAGCTGCAGCCGCCGGTGTCAAGGGCTCCCAGTACAGAGCCTGGAGTGGCTCACGACCCCTCCTTGTTGTCTGACAGGATGCCAATGAGGCCCGGGTGAGGAGGCAGCAGGGACCATGGATACCCCGGAAGTCCCAGGAGGTGAGAAGCGTGTGATTCAGCACCTCTACCAGGAGGAGCCAGTTGAAGACTCCCCCACAACTTGACAAAACCGACAAGGACCCCGAGCCGTGGCAGGAACCAGAACCCAAGGCCGGCAAGTTACAATGGACCCCTATCCTGCCCACCAATATCCCTCTTGCTCTGGTGCTACATTCCTGATTTGAAGCCCAGACTGCTCTCTGCTCCACCCCGAGCATGACACAGCTATAAATCAATAAGTTTATTGATTTCCAATCAGCCGCAGTTATGCATTTGGCAGAAGCCGTGCAACAGATTATTAACGAACCATCGTTGTGCCCCTGTGTCTGTGCGTTTCGACCAGCACACAGCCAGCCATTGCTCCTGGTGCCACATGCAGGCGAGTTTAGAAAGGTCCCAGCTGAGGATGGTGCTAACGTTGGGTGCTCTGTTCAATATCTTTATCAACGACTTAGATGTTGGCATAGAAAGTACGCTTATTAAGTTTGCAGATGATACCAAACTGGGAGGGATTGCAACTGCTTTGGAGGACAGGGTCATAATTCAAAATAATCTGGACAAATTGGAGACACGGTCTGAGGTAAACCGGATGAAGTTTAATAAAGACAAATGCAAAGTGCTCCACTTAGGAAGGAACAATCAGTTTCACACATACAGAATGGGAAGAGACTGACTAGGAAGGAGTATGGCAGAAAGGGATCTAGGGGTTATAATGGTCCACAAGCTAAATATGAGTCCACAGTGTGATGCTGTTGCAAAAAAAACAAACGTGATACTGGGATGCATTAACAGGTGTGTTGTGAGCAAGACACGAGAAGTCATTCTTCCGCTCTACTCTGCGCTGGTTAGGCCGCAACTGGAGTATTGTGTCCTGTTCTGGGCACCGCATTTCAAGAAAGATGTGGAGAAATTGGAGAGGGTCCAGAGAAGAGTAACAAGAATGATTAAAGGTCTTGAGAACGTGACCTACAAAGGAAGGCTGAAAGAATTGGGTTTGTTAGTTTGGAAAAGAGGAGACTGAGAGGGGACATGATAGCAGTTTTCAGGTATCTAAAAGGGTGTCATCAGGAGGAGAGAGAAAACTTGTTCACCTTAACCTCTAATGATAGAACAAGAAGCAATGGGCTTAAACTGCAGCAAGGGAGATTTACGTTGGACATTAGGAAAAAGTTTCTAACTGTCAGGGTAGTTAAACACTGGAATAAATTGCCTAGGGAGGTTGTGGAATCTCCATCTCTGGAGATATTTAAGAGTAGGTTAGATAAATGTCTATCAGGGATGGTCTAGACAGTATTTGGTCCTGCCATGAGGGCAGGGGACTGGACTCGATGACCTCTCAAGGTCCCTTCCAGTCCTAGAGTCTATGAATCTATGAATCTATGAATGACAGAGGCAGGGTGGAGCTGGGTACGGTGCATGATACCTGTGTCCAGCATGGCAGACGTTGCCACTCGGCATAGGCATGGCAAACAGGTGGGAGCATGACACGGTCAAGCCGATGAGTCTGCACCCCACTGTAGCCATAATCTCAGTTTGAAGGGAACATCAGTGCATTTCTCTGCCCCCAGGATAACTTTCAGCCCCCACCCACAGAGGCAGGACAGTCTGCTGCTGCTCAGCACCCCACTCCACCTCCCAGCCAGCGATCAGCTGTTGGACTGGCCTGCAGGCCAAGGAAAAGGCAACTGCAGTTTCAGCCTATTGCCACTAGGGTCCACTCTGTCCCCCTGCTGGTTAAGTGTGGTGCTGCACTCTGGAGCCTTCGCTGCCCCCTGCCTGATCCCCCACGCCAGGCTCAGAGTACAGAGCAGGGGGCCAGCATGGCAGGCATGGGGCTGGGTAGGCTCCAGAGGAGAGACTGACCCCCTGGCTTCTTGCCCAGCAGCAGCTCCAGCTCTTCCTCCCTCCCCTCCCCCCGCTCAAGGGGGTTGGGAGCTTAGGGGAGACACAGCCGCAGGGTGGAGAACACTGGCTTGAAGGGGCACTATGGTAAGGGGAAGTGAGGATGACAGCCCCATGGGCTCTTGGTGCTAGGAAGGTACCGGTCCGCCCCCAGTGGTGCTAGCAAAGTGACTCCAGTTCCCGTCAGGAGTAACGTATACCTGACTGAATGTAGGGCCTGGCCCATTGAAGGCATTTTCTGCTGTTAAAGCACTGACGGTGACTGAGTAAAAGTTCTTCTGGTATTAAAATCTATAGCAGCCAGCATGGGACTTGAAGGGAAGAGCACAGGCTGCAGGAGGGAAGAGTTTGGAGGAAGCACCAGGAAGTCAGTCTGCGTGCGCATGGCAGGAATGTCAGCCGCAGTTGCAGCATCTCTGTAAATAGTTCTATTAATAAAGAGCCAGTTTAGATTTAGAAACATGGAGTCCTCTCCTGTTATTACCCAGCATGCATTGTGCCAGCCAAGATGGCAGCCATCACCCATGCACCCGGTGATCCCAGCCACTCATTGCCAAATGCCCAGCCACGGTGTGCAAGATTCAGCAGAAAAAATCATCTGCCACCGATTTGCAGCTCACCGAGCTTACACAGAGGGGACTGAGTGACTTTTCCCCAGACAGCACAACCCAGCCCCACAGCAATAAGCTTGGGTGGTTGGATGGGATTTGACAGGCTCCAGACACAGCCTCAAAGCTCTCGTCCGGCCAAGGACGACTGAACGGGGAAACGCCAAACTCAATCTCTTTACAGCCTGAAGAAGAAGGTCAAACATGAACCATCTTCCGAGTGTAAGTTTAACTTCTCCTGACAGGGCAGCTTCCCCTGCACAGGTGAATAATTTAGAACCAGGTTTTCAGGCTGGCAGTAACTCTAACTCTAGTGGTGCATTATGTAAGCCCTGGTCTACGCTGGGCCAGGGGGGATCGATCTAAGTTATGCAACTTCAGCTATGTGAATAATGTAGCTGAAGTCGACGTACTTAGATCGACTTACCACGGTGTCTTCACCACGGTGAGCTGACTGCTGCTGCTCCCCCGTCAACTCCGCCTGCGCCTCTCGTGGCGCTAAGAGCGCTCGGGGGTCAATTTATCGTGTCAAGACTAGACGCGATAAATCGATCCCTGCAGGATCGATCGCTGCCCGCCAATTCGGCAGGTAGTGAAGACGTACCCTAAATTGCCAGGCGGAACGGCATCAGTAGCTCGAGCTGCCTTGGAAATGGAGTAGCGGTGGTGGCTGTGCGACTGGAGAGGGATTGTGCTCACCACGCGCCTGAGAGGTTGGCTTTGCACCATGCTGGGGCATGAGATAAATCTCAATAGCACACGGGCCATGTCTGCATTACAGACATACGTCGGTATCACTATGTCGCTGTGAAAAATCCACCTCCCGGAGCTATGCAATTACACTGACCTGTGTAGACAGCACTGTGTTGGCGGGAGAGCTTCTCTCGGGGAGGTGGAATAACCATGCCAATGGGAGAAGCACAGAAGACAAGCCCATGGACTCTTCTTCCAAACAGAGAAATCATGAGAGTGTGTCTCTGCACCGGTGCTTTCTTTGTGTCTAGTGCCTGGTGATGTCCTCTGGGCTCAGATGCCATCCACCCTGGGGCCTGTCACTGTGCCCCCTGGGGCAACGGGCTTGTAGCAGGGTGCTGGTGCAAAGGCACCTAATTAGCCCCTGCTCAGCCAGCCCCAATCAGGAGAAATAGATTGGGCCTGGGGAGAAAGGCTGGTGCCTGGCCTCTGGAACTGGCTGCACCTGTGGGCCTGCTAGTAGAAGAGCTATAAAGGCTGGCTGGCAGCCAGTGTAAGGGGGAAATGGCCAGGGAAGGGGCAGTCTCCAGGCTGAAGGGAGACTCCCTGTAAAAGAGGAGATAGGAAGACCTGTCTGCTTGTAAATAGTATCGCTGGTGGTGGGAACTGTATGTAAATAAAAGCCACGGGTGCTGCAGCAAGAAAAGCCTCACAGTGCTTTATTGAGGGAGCACGGAGCTCAGCAAGGGGGGCGGCCCAGGAAAGGACCCGGTTACACGTGGGGGCTTGTCCGGGAACCGTGCCATAGACACAGTGTGGCAGCCTGGGCATGGAGAGCACCCTGCAATGGCTCGCCGAGCAGCACACCGAAATGCAAAAGACGCTACAGTCTTTCCAGGAGTCCCACCAGGTGGAGCGGCAGGCTCTCCTCGTCTGGCAGACCGAGCAGCAGAAAGCCCTCCAGGACTTTATCAAAGAGCAGTCAACTGTACAGCAACAGCTCCTGCAGAGATTGGTGAGTCCTGCTGTGGGGGATGGGACCCGAACGCCAGGCCTCAGCCTTTGTAAAATGGCCCCCGCCGATGACCCCGATGCTTTTTTGGGGACCTTCGAGCGGGTGGCCCTGGGTGCCGGTTGGGATCGTACCACCTGGGCCCTACGGCTGGGCCCTTATCTCACCGGGGAGGCGCAGGCCGCGTATATGGCCCTGACGGAGACCCGAGCCAGGGATTACGATGCGGTGAAGGCGGCCATCTTAGATCGCCTCGGGTTGTCGGCCGAGAAATACCGCCAGAAGCTTCGGGCAGCCCGATGAACAGGGCGTGTGCGGTCCCGGGCCTTTGCACAAAAGTTAACAGACTGGGCGGTTGAGGCCCGATGCCCACACGGTGGGCCAGATAATGGACCAAGTGGTCCTTGAACAGTTTCTACAGGGCCTCCCTGACAGCGTGCAGGTTTGGGTGTGGTGACATCAGCCGGCCACTCTGGAAGCGGCCGTGCAAAGGACCGAGGAATATGCGGAGGTTGACTTCCCAGCGAGGGAGCATCGAGTCCTGCGAGACCCAAAGGGGGGCAGGAAACCCCGTGAGCACGGCGGGGTGAAGCCGCCGGACAAGCGACGGGAGGAGCCCAAGGGGACCCCTAGCCGCCCGGGGCAGTTCGTGTGTTGGCGGTGTGGCCAGCTGGGACACAAAAGTCGGGACTGCCCGGTGATGGAGTGTGGGGCGGCGGACTTTTGTGGATGGACTAGGAGTGGAGCAGGGGAAAGGAGGCGTGGGTTGACCACCATCCCAGTGCGGGTAGGGAAAAGGCCCCATAGGGGTCTGGTGGACACGGCCTCCGCCCGCTCCTTTGTACAGCGGCGCTTGGTGAAGCCGCACTGGCTTATCCCCGGGGGACGGATGTGGGTGGACTGCATCCACGGGGATAGGAAATGTTGTCCCGTGGCCCAGGTACCTCTTGAAGTAGACGGGCGGTTTACCTGGAAGCGGGTGGGGGTAATTGAAGGGTTAGCTTACCCCGTGGTCCTAGGGCAAGACTGGCGCTTTCCCTTGAGCGGAAAGGCGGCCGGGGGGAAGCAACCGAGAACGAGGGGAAAAAGAACCCTGAAAGGGGAGAGCAAGGCCCTGGGGGAGGCGGATCGGGAGCAAGAGGAGGCCCCACAACCTCCGGCTGGAGAATTAGACCAGCCTAGACAACAGAGCCAAGATAGTAAACAAGAGGGAATGACTGAGGAGCCCAGGGAGCTCCCAGGGCAGGACCCCCTGGGGGAGGGAGCCCTCGGGGAGGTAGAAGGCATTCAGCAGAGTGAGGCCCAACAGCAAAGGGACAGAGGACCTGGACCAGAGACAGGGGGCCGACTCAGGGCAGTGAGCTCTGAGCCATCACCCCCACTGGAAAGGAAAGAGGAGCCTCTGGGGCGGCCGGCCCAGCCGTGTGAATGGTGTGAGGACCTCTGGGTAAGTGTGGACCTGTGGGGTGCCTCACCTCCTACCCAATGCAAATTTTGTGGGTGGGGGGTGCCAAAGCCCCCTGGGGTTGTTTCAGGGGACCCCTCGGCTGGGCAGGGGGCCCAACCTCAGAATAAAATCCCTGGCCGTGGAAGGCGAGGCCGAGGAAGACCAGGCCCGGCACCAGCTTAAGGGGGGAGGTGTGTAGCAGGGTGCTGGTGCAAAGGCACCTAATTAGCCCCTGCTCAGCCAGCCCCAATCAGGAGAAATAGATTGGGCCTGGGGAGAAAGGCTGGTGCCTGGCCTCTGGAACTGGCTGCACCTGTGGGCCTGCTGGTAGAAGAGCTACAAAGGCTGGCTGGCAGCCAGTGCAAGGGGGGAATGGCCAGGGAAGGGGCAGTCTCCAGGCTGAAGGGAGACTCCCTGTAAAAGAGGAGATAGGAAGACCTGTCTGCTTGTAAATAGTATCGCTGGTGGTGGGAACTGTATGTAAATAAACGCCACGGGTGCTGCAGCAAGAAAAGCCTCCCAGTGCTTTATTGAGGGAGCACGGAGCTCAGCAAGGGGGGCGGCCCAGGAAAGGACCCGGTTACAGGGCTCATGAGATTTCACAACAAAAGCAAGGCTGAGGCTGCTCAGGACCCGGAGGGGAGCCCACTGAGGAAAGTTAGGGGGCTGCAGACAGTGGGGTTGGGGAGTCATTGCTGAACCAGCCATCCCACGTGGCGCTAGGGAAAACTGGTGCAGGGGCATCAACGCTGCCACACTGGCAATGTCCAGGGCTGTCCAGTGGGGGTGGAGCAGGGAGCTGCTGCCTGAAGAGTTGGGGTGGAGTCAGGGTGTGAGTGCTGGAGTTTTGGAGGGAGCCAGGCTCAACTGATCCCTGGATTGGAAGTGGCGAGTTGGGGCTCTGGGTGAGGGGAGATTTCTAGCCAGTGAAAGGGGAGACAAGCATTAAACCTGGGAGATCAGATATTGGGCTGAGCTGGCTGCAGGGGGACGACAGCTGTGGCAGTTTCTTGAGGAGGCAGAGGGAGGAGTGGGAAGGCCTGAGCCTGGGATGCTCAGTGGGAGGGATGGGACTTCCACCAAACACATGGAAACCCCCCATCCATCTGCTGGGCCTCGCCTGTGTGCAGCCTCTTGGGGTGGGTTGAGGTGGGTTGGAGGGGGTGACTGCTGATCTGCATCTGGGGGATGGGATGTTTGTGCAGAATGGGTGAGTAGGAAGGGAAGGTGCATAATGAGGGGGGAGATGTGTGTGGAATGGCTGGGTGGAAAATGCGTGGCCGTGTGGGGCGGGTATGGGGACCATGCAGCATGAGCAGGGTGCCCTGGGCTGGCTGGAATGAATGCATGGAGGGGGCGCAAGCAGGACAGTCGGGCAATGTGGGCATAAATGTCTGTATATTTATGAAAACGCAGATCCCTCGCTTTCCATTTGCCCGTACCCGCCAGGCGAGAGAATTGTGAAGCAATGCTGGCTGCTAAGACCTGATTCCCTTCTCCCATCACCCGGGAGCGATTCAGGAACTGCTCTCAGCAGGTTTTCAGAACCCTGCCTGGCGCTGATGGAATAATTGTGGCTATTTTGTTAATGCAATAAAATAGGCCAATTTAATCCCTAATTAAAAGATAGCAGTGTGCTGTTTTACTGGCCTGCCTTCCTGTCCCTACACAACCCAATCATCTCTCCACGGCGTGGGCAGAGAGCCCCTGATTATTTTAAATGCCTGCCACATGCTGGGCTTGAGCCGGCTGTTCTCAGTGGGGAGGCTGAGCTGGGGAAGTGATGGGTGGCTCAGACCTGCCAACACTAAATGGACTCTGTGCCTTTGTTTATAGAGCCAAGTGCGCTATTGCACCTCGGCGGCGGCAGCTGCTGCTTGGCTGGAGTCATGGCGGGGGCAGCGGAGCCGCAGTGCATTGGTGCTGCTCGGAAGCAGGACAAGGGACGGATTTCATTTGTGAAGCAGAAGCCGAGCTGCTGCAGTCCACATGGGCAATGACTCGGCACCCCACATCACCTGGCCTCCGCTCCTGTCTTTGGCAACTCCCTGCTGATCACCCCAAACCTCCCTAGACACAAGTACAAAGTACTAGCTGGCAGCCATCTGGCAGACTCAGGCAGGGTGGCTGGTCCAGGGATTGTGGGGTTGGGATCTGTAGATTCTAAGGCCAGCAGGGAGCAATGTGCTTATTAGTCTCACCTCCTGTGTGATGCAGTGTTGTTCAGAGAGCTTCCCGGAGCTGATTCCCGGCTGAACTGGAACAGAGCTTTTAGAAAAACCTCCAGTCTTGGTCTTAAACTTGTTTTTATTCTTCAGAGTGCCTGGGCCCTGCATGCTCCTCGCTCATTAGTGTCGGTGTATTCTGAACAACGTTTTAGTCTTTGGATTTTTTTTCCTAGGTTTAGTCATAGAATCATAGAATCTCAGGGTTGGAAGGGACCTCAGGAGGTATCTAGTCCAACCCCCTGCTCAAAGGGGGACCAAACCCAACTAAATCATCCCAGCCAGGGCTTTGTCAAGCCTGACCTTAAAAACCTCTAAGGAAGGAGATTCCACTACCTCCCTAGGTAACCCATTCCAGTTCTTCACCACCCTACTAGTGAAAAAGTTTTTCCTAATATCCAGCCTAAACCTCCCCCTCTGCAACTTGAGACCATTACTCCTTGTTCTGTCATCTTCTACCACTGAGAACAGTCTAGATCCATCCTCTTTGGAACCCCCTTTCAGGTAGTTGAAAGCAGCTATCAAATCCCCCCTCATTCTTCTCTTCTGCAGACTAAACAATCCCAGTTCCCTCAGCCTCTCCTCATAAGTCATGTGCTCCAGCCCCCTAATCATTTTTGTTGCCCTCCGCTGGACTCTCTCCAATTTATCCACATCCTTCTTGTAGTGTGGGGCCCAAAACTGGACACAGTACTCCAAATGAGGCCTCACCAGTGCTGAGTAGAGGGGAATGATCACATCTCTTGATCTGCTGGAAATGCCCCTACTTATACAACCCAAAATGCCGTTAGCCTTCTTGGCAACAAGGGCACACTGTTGACTCATATTCAGCTTTTCGTCCACCGTAACCCCTAGGTCCTTTTCTGCAGAACTGCTGCCCAGCCATTCGGTCCCTAGTCTGTAGCAGTGCATGGGATTCTTCTGTCCTAAGTGCAGGACTCTGCACTTGTCCTTGTTGAACCTCATCATATTTCTTTTGGCCCAATCCTCTAATTTGTCTAGGTCCCTCTGTATCCTAGCCCTACCCTCCAGCGTATCAACCACTCCTCCCAGTTTAGTGTCATCTGCAAACTTGCTAAGGGTGCAGTCCACACCATCCTCCAGATCGTTAATGAAGATATTGAATAAAACCGGCCCCAGCACCGACCCTTGGGGCACTCCACTTGATACCGGCTGCCAACTAGACATGGAACCATTGATCACTACCCGTTGAGCCCGACCATCTAGCCAGCTTTCTATCCACCTTACCGTCCATTCATCCAGCCCATACTTCTTTAACTTGCTGGCAAGAATACTGTGGGAGACTGTATCAAAAGCTTTGCTAAAGTCCAGAAATAGCACATCCACTGGTTTCCCCTCATCCACAGAGCCGGTTATCTCGTCATAGAAGGCAATTAGGTTAGTCAGGCATGACTTGCCCTTGGTGAATCCATGCTGACTGTTCCTGATCACTTTCCCCTCCTTTAAGTGGTTCAGGATTGATTCCTTGAGGACCTGTTCCTTGATTTTTCCAGGGACTGAGGTGAGACTGACTGGCCTGTAGTTCCCTGGATCTTCCTTCTTCCCTTTTTTAAAGATGGGCACTACATTAGCTTTTTTCCAGTCATCCGGGACCTCCCCCGATCGCCATGATTTTTCAAAGATAATGGCCAACGGCTCTGCAATCTCATCGGCCAACTCCTTTAGCACCCTCGGATGCAGCGCATCCGGCCCCATGGACTTGTGCTCGTCTAGCTTTCCTAAATAGCCCCGAACTACTTCTTTCTCCACAGAGAGCTGGTCACCTCCTCCCCATACCGTGCTGCAGAGTGCAGCTGTCTGGGAGCTGACCTTGTCTGTGAAGGCAGAGGCAAAAAAAGCATTGAGTACACTAGCTTTCTCCACATCCTCCGTCACTAGGTTCCCTCCCTCATTCAGCAAGGGGCCCACACTTTCCTTGACTTTCTTCTTGTTGCTAACATACCTAAAGAAACCCTTCTTGTTACTCCTAACATCTCCGGCTAGCTGCAACTCCAAGTGTGATTTGGCCTTCCTGATTTCGCTCCTGCATGCCTGAGCAATACTTTTATACTCCTCCCTGGTTATTTGTCCAGTCTTCCACTTCTTGTAAGCTGTTCTTTTCTGTTTAAGACGAGCAAGGATTTCACTGTTAAGCCAAGCTGGTCGCCTGCCATATTTACTTTTCTTCCTACACATCGGGATGGTTTGTTCCTGCAACCTCAATAAGGTTTCTTTGAAATACAGCCAGCTTTCCTCGACTCCTTTCCCCGTCATGTTATTCTCCCAGGGGACCTTGCCCATCAGTTCCCTGAGGGAGTCGAAGTCTGCTTTTCTGAAGTCCAGGGTCTCTGTTCTACTGCTTTCCCTTTTTCCTTGTGTCAGGATCCTGAACTCGACCATCTCATGGTCACTGCCTCCCAGGTTCCCATCCACTATTGCTTCCTCTACTATTTCTTCCCTGTTAGTGAGCAGCAGGTCAAGAAGAGCTTTTCCCCTAGTTGGTTCCTCCAGCACTTGCACCAGGAAATTGTCCCCTACACTTTCCAGAAACTTCCTAGATTGTCTGTGCACTGCTGTATTGCTCTCCCAGCAGATATTGGGGTGATTAAAGTCACCCATGAGAACCAGGGCCTGCGATCTAGCAACTTCTGTTAGTTGCTGGAAGAAAGCCTCGTCCACCTCATCCCCCTGGTCCGGTGGTCTGTAGCAGACTCCCACCACGACATTACCCTTGTTGTTCATACTTCTAAATTTAATCCAGAGACACTCAGGTTTTTCTGCAGTTTCAAAGTCCTAGCAGAACATTTCCAAAACTGCAGCAGCTCCTCCCACATCTCTCGTGCGTCTGGCTTTGATTATCAGCCATTGGCTCATGGTCACAGTTGTGGGGTTGGTTTGTTTGAAAACAAAAAGTCCAAAAGGGAAATGTGATGGAGTGTACTGGGCCCTTTGAGGCCCCCTGCTGGAGGCCTTGTGGTCCTACCACATCCCACCCCAGAAAAGGAGCAGTGACGGTGGGTCCTCCAGGCGTGCCTAGAGAGGCTGCAGGGAAGCAGCCAATCAGAGCGCAGCAGGCTCAGTTAAAAGGAGCTGCAGGGGGCAAGCAGGTCAGTTCATGGCCAGGACCAGGAGGGAAAGGAGGTCCTGGAAGATGGAGAAGCTCTCCAGGCAAAGAGGCCTGGGGGAGACCCTGTGCATACAGGGAACAAGACAAGTAGAACCCAAGGAGTGTAACCTAAGGTAACAGGTGAAGGTGATGGGACCAAATGGGAAGCAGCCCAGGGAATAGCAGCAGCAACCCAGGAAAGAAAAGCAGCACGTGGCTGCTGTCTATAGGATTCCTGGGTTGTGACCCGGCATAATGAGTAGGCCTGGGTCCTCCCCACTGGAGAAGTGGCCTAAGCCCCAAGGAGGGGCTAAGACTCGGTATTAAAAGCCCAAGAAAGGGGCTGGGAGTTTAAACAGGCCTAGGGATGGGGCTGAAGAGCTTGCTGAGGGCCAGCCATTCATTGGATTTTGTTACTCCGGAAGGGGGCTGAACTTGAATGCATGACCTGCCTGGGGAGCTGGGGCAATAAGAACCTATAAAGAGTCTCTGGGGAAAAAGCCCTGGGGGCCCTGCTCTATACCAGGGCAGGCACAGACTTAAAGCTAGCTCAGACGGGGCTGAGACCTGAGCCCAGAGACAGGGCTCCCAACATTAGCAAGGGCACAGGGACAGGCTCAGTTGGACTTGGCTGGAGGGCTGAGCCACTGAAACCCACCTGACGAGGGTAACAGCCAACAGGGGGCACTGAGGGCAGAGAAAGGAAAGAGTGCAGGATTGCACCCAGCCAACAGAGGTGAGCGTGCAACAGGCCATGTCTACACTAGGAGTACATTAGCGGTGTAGCTATGCTGCTGTTCCACACCAGCAAAGCACTCCTAGCATGGACACAGCTTATACAGCCAAAGCTGCGTGTTTATGCCATTTCACCCCCATCCCCAAATGGAACGAGCTCTAATGGTCAGAGCCCGTGGTAACACCAGTCGAACTGCCTCTCCACTAGGGGCTTTCGTCTCACAGCCCTGTGGGGCACACATCCCACCTCTCCACACCCAGGGTTGGCACGGCTATGTCGCGTGGGCCTGGCCCAAGAGGAGACCCAGAGGTGAGCTGCGAGGCCATTTCAGCCAGGAAAGCAATACAGCTTCTTCCCCAGGTTGGGAGGTGCCAACTCAGCATTCAGACATCGGGGGGCTGATCTAAAGATGAAGACAGCAGAAGCACTTTGTGCAAAGGGGTAAGTGACTGGGGAGGGTGAGTGGAGAAGATCCAGGGGAGCTGAAGAAACCTCTAGGGCCAAGTCTATGCTACAGACTTTGTTGTTACATCGCTACGGGCAGTATGTCTCTCAGGCTCATGTGTACTTGGCTGCTTGCGTAGGCCCTGCACGTACTTACCAAGAGTGCATGTGTCGATGCAAAGTGCAGTACGCTGTGGGTAAGTATCCCAGTGTGCCACACACCACCCTCTGGCACTATGCCGTTTGGGGAAACGTCACAATATATCATGGTGCAGAAAGGAGCCATGCCAGGTGGACTGGGAGCAAGGGGATAAGTTCCCGTCATGCAACTTTATCTATCCCATAACGCCACCTCTATCCTATATCTTTCACGCCTCTTTTTGAAAATCCCACAAACCCACACAGGGCCATTCACCGTCTGTGACAAGCTCTGCACTATTCTAATAAATGTTGCAAACACAGCATGCAAGGATTTAGTTGGGGTTGGACTAGATGGCCTCCTGAGGTCTCTTCCAACCCTAATCTATGATCCTGTTGCAGATCACAGGATCCACTGCTACAATGGGGGACAGGATGAATTCTCGGAGGACAGTTTGCCAAGGAACAGAGCCAAAAACAAGTCAAGGTTGTTGGTGGTGTTCACAGAGCAGCTGAGGACAATAGAGTATCACGTCTGGGCCTGAGAAATGAACACTGACTGGTGGGATCGCAGTGTAATGCAGGTTTGGGACAATGAACAGTGACTGCAGAACTTTCGGATGTGCAAGGCCGCATTCCTGGCTCTGTGGGCTGAGCTTATCCCAGCCCTCCAGTGCAGGGACACCAGAATGAGAGCCGCACTGGCAGTGGAGAAGCAAGCGGCAAGCACATGGTGGAAGCTTGCAACACCGGATTGTTCCTGGTCAGAGGGAAATCAGTTTGGAGCTGGAAAAACTACAGGGCATGGTTAAATCTGCAGGGCCATTAATCATCTGTGACACAGGACTGTGACTCTGGCAATTTGTGGGGCATCATGGATGGATTTGCAACAATGGGGATCCCAAACTGTGGTGGAGCAATAGCACACACATCCTTATTTTGGCACGAGCCCACCCTCCTAGTGAAAAGGTTTTCCTAATATCCAACCTAAACCTCCCCCACTGCAACTTGAGACCATTACTCCTTGTTCTGTCATGTGGTACCACAGAACAGTCTAGATCCATCCTCTTTGGAACCCCCCTTCAGGTAGTTGAAGGCTGCTATCAAATCCCCCCCATTCTTCTCTTCTGCAGACTCAACATTCCCAGTTCCCTCAGCCTCTCCTCATAAGTCATGTGCCCCAGTCCCCTGATCATTTTCATTGCCCTCTGCTGGACTGTCTCCAATTTGTTCACATCCCTTCTGTAGTCGGGGAGTGGGGGCAAAACTGGATGCAATCCTCCAGATTTGGCCTCATCAGTGCCGAATAGAGGGGAATAATCACATCCCCCAATCTGCTGGCAATGCTCCTACTAATGCAGCCCAATATGCCGTTGGCCTTCTTGGCAACAAGGGCACACTGCTGACTCATATCCAGCTTCTGGTCCACTGTAATCCCCTGGTTCTTTTCTGCAAAGCTTCTGTTTAGCCACTCGGTCCCTAGTCTGTAGCAGTGCATGGGATTCTTCTGTCCTAAGTGTAGAACTCTGCACTTGTCCTTGTTGAACTTCATCAGGTTTCTTTTGGCCCAATCCTCCAATTTGTCTAGGTCACTCTGGACCCTATCCCTACCCTCAGTATGTCTACCACTCCTCCCATCTTGGTGTAATCCGTGAACTTGCTGAAAGTGCAATCCATCCCGTCATCCAGATCATTAATGATCCAATGACCTCTACTCGCCTGTGAACATTGAGCATCATTCTCATACATTTCTCAGCCATCTTGAAAGACAGCCCAGCGGCGCTTTCTCATACAACCTTTCCAAGGCAGAGGCTTCCACCAGAGCGCAGAAAGGACAATGCACCCACGCTCTGAGCACGCTGGACCTCTGCTCACTGCTCAAGCCCACACACACATGCCTTGTTGATCGAGCGATCACAGTGGTTCACAGAGCTGGTCGTTCATAAGATGGCGGCTCAGAAAATTGAGGTTGTTCTGCAATTAAAGGAGCAGAAACCTCTCTTCCAGCCTATCACAGTCTGGGGTCGTTGATATTCCTCCAAGGCAGAGTCAATCTGTCTTCCCTTTATTAAGTGCCTCCCCTTGCCTGTTCCCCTGTCCATTAGCATCCCCCCGGAGAGGCTCCCTAAGTTGAAGCCTCTGTCTCTGATGGCTCATTTATCCCCATGTCTATGGCTGGGAGCCGGGGGATTTGTGGAGCTCACTATTCATCTCGCTCCCGACAAGCCAAAGGGGAGGGTGGTGGTGGTGGTGGTGGTGGTTGAGCAGATCCATCTCCCACCTGTCCTGGTCTGAGACAGTGATGAGCATGCCTGGGCCAAGAGGGGCGCGCATGGTGTGATGTTCAAAGGTCCCACCCTGGCTTTGCATGGATTTGGGTTGCAGAGTCGTTTCCTGCCGAACGGGGGCTGCTGCCTGGTACTCTGCTCAGCTCCGACACGCCCCACGAGATGACAGATGGAGTCGGAGCAGCACAGGCATTTTAAAGCCAGCCAGACGGCTGCCAGGGAGGGCATGGGAGTCACTCGGGAGGCAGCAACAGAAGGAGAAAAGCACCTCTGTGTCTAGGGTTAAGGCAGAAACTTACAGCTCCCCCTTGCCCCCTTAGCAGCTAGCGTATAAGGCAGGTCTCTTCCAGCTACGGGGCCCTCCACAGAGCTCCTGAGCAACCTCAGCCCCTGCCAGCCTCTCCAGCTTGGACACTGAGGAGAAGGCATCAGAGCCCAGCACTAGGGGAGTGGACAGCACCAAGACCACAGCAACAGTGAGAGATTGTAAACTCTTGGGGCTGTCTGTCTGTTCCATGTACGTACAGCACCTAACACAATGGGGCCCTGGTCCATGGCTGGAGGTCCTAGTGCTACGGCTGTACAAATAATAATAACAATTAATAGTGTAATTAGAATGCATCAAATTAACTAAAGGTCATTTCACCCACCGTGTCTCTCTAATATCCTGGGACCACTACGGCTACAGCACAGCAAACATCAGTCATTACAGTGGCCCACGAGTCTGGAAATGCTAACGGCAAAGTTACCTGCATAGCCTTAACTCTGCCCCCAGACCACATGTATTATTATGATGCAGTACTCTTTGCATGATCACATGCTGGTATTTGCACAGGACCGCTGCCTCCTTCAGGGTGAAATTCCCTGCTGTGCGGGAGGGGCAAAAAGCCCATCCAATGCATAAATCTCACTTATACCTTGCAAGTCCGGTTTAGATGGCACTTCAAGTGAAGCGTTGTGCCTAGCGCTCATGCTGGCCCTCTGCCAGGGGTGGGTTTCACCCTCAATGGTGGCTCACAGCTGTTCGGTATTGACTGTTATCCTTTCTGACCCATGAGCAGACTCATTCTCTTCATTTCATTGGCTTCAACGGGCTTCGGATCAGGCTTCACAAATTGGGCGTGAGTCGTTTGACCTCTGCCTCAATGGCGACACAGTCCACCGAGACACCAAACGTGCTCTCAGCGATACTGGTGTAAATAATAATCGTGTTGCAGTGGTCCTTCGCGACCAAAGATGGCACTGATGAGGGTTCTACAGCTTGTGAGTATGGCTGTGACTAAAAGGGGCGATGCACGAGTGACAGTCCTTTCCGTGTGACGTGCAGAAGTAGCTCAGTGCCGAGGAAGGGATTATAATCTGCGCTTGCTGAGTTTGCTGCTGTTTACAACTCAGCCTCTGTGCCTCAAGTTCCATATGGCAGCTAATCTCGAATTGGGTAACCCCATCGCTGGCTACTGCTTACCAGCGTGATCGATCTGTTGCTGGTGGCTCCTAGCTGTCTACGTCAATGGAGCCCCGTTTCAAGGTATGCATCAGTGTGTCCTTGATGCATTTCTTCTGTCCATCTTTGTATGCGGTGGCCGACTTTCAGTTTGCCAGACAGCGCCTGCTTTGGCATTCTGGTACCGTACATCCTCAACACACGACCAGCTCAACAGAACTGTGATGCAATCAGCGTGGTTTCAGTCCCTGTGGACTGACTCCATTCCAAAACCTTATGACTGGTAACTGTATCCTGCCACGTGATGCAGAGTATGACTTGTCTAGAAACTTAATGTGATGCCTGTAGCAGGTCCAGGTCTCACACCCATACAAGTTGGACAGCACTACTGCTTTATAGACTTGTAACTTGATTTGAAGCTTAATATCATGTTGGTACTGGACTCTGCCTGATCATCTGCCAAATGATGAACTGGCTTTGTTGATATGACTTGTCAGCTCCTTCTCTATAGTAATGTCATTCGACAAAATACTACCAAGATAGCAGAAGTCTGTAACCCCATTCCGCTGCGTGTTGCTGATGGTGGCTTTTGGTTTCATGTAGGGTTTCCCTGATGCAGGCTAATCCATAAACCTCTCTCTTTTTCAGGCCAGTGATCACTGGACGATCGAGATGCTAAAGTAGCACTCAAGGACGATAAGGCCATTGCGGAGAAACTAAATGAATTCTTTGCATCGGTCTTCATGGCTGCAGCTGTGAGGGAGATTCCCAAACCTGAGCCATTCTTTTTAGGTGACAATGTGAGAAACTGTCCCAGATTGAGGTGTCATTAGAGGAGGTTTGGGAACAAATTAATAAACTAAACAGTAATAAGTCACCCGGACCACATGGAATTTACCCAAGAGTTCTGAAGGAACTCCAATATGAAATTGCAGAACTACTAACTGTTGTCTGTAACCTATCATTTAAACCAGCTTCTGTACCAAATGACTGGAGAATAACTACTGTGACACCAACTTTTTAAAAGGGCTCCAGAGGTGATCCTGGCAATTACAGGTTGGTAAGCCTTTCTTCAGTATCAGGCAAACTGGTTGAAAGTATAGTAAAGAACAAAATTGTCAGACACATAGATGAACATAATTTGTTGGGGAAGAGTCAACATGGTTTTTGTAAAGGGAAATCATGCCTCACCAATCTACTAGAATTCTTTGAGGGGGTCAACAAGCATGTGGACAAGGGGCATCCAGTGGATATATTGCACTTAGATTTTCAGAAAGCCTTTGACAAGGTCCCTCAGCAAAGGCTCTAAGCAAAATAAGCTGTCATGGGATAAGAGGGAAGGTCCTCTCATGGATTGGTAACTGCTTAAAAAATAAGAAACAAAGGGTAGGAATAAGTGGTCAGTTTTCAGAATGGAGAGAGCTAAATAATGGTGACCCCAAGGCTCTGTATTGGGCACAGTCCTATTCCACATATTCATAAATGACCTGGAAAAGGAGTAAACAGTGAGGTGGCAAAAATTGCGGATGATACAAAACTACTCAAGATAGTTATGTCCCAGGCCAACTGCAAAGAGCTACAAAAAATATCTCAAAACTGGGTAACTGGGCAATGATAGATGAAATTCAGTGTTGATAAAGGCAAAGTAATGCACATTGGAAAACATAATCCCAACTATACATAAAATGATGGGGTCTAAATTAGCTGTTACCACTCAGGAAAGAGATCTCGGAGTCATTGTGGATAGTTCTCTGAAAACATCCACTCAATGTGCAGCAGTGTTAGGATATAGATATTCACAGGATATAGGCCTGTCTGTAAAGGCCTATACTTTAAGAATTTAGGTGTATTCTTCTCACTTAGCTAGTTATAGAGGTATAAAAGAAAGAATCAAAATCACTCTCTGCCGGTGTAAGGGCCTTCTCTCACTGTGACAGTCTGAGGACTGGTTCTTAGGCTAAGGCCAGGGGTGGCTCCAGGCCCCAGCACGCCAAGCGTGTGCTTAGGGCGGCAAGCCACGGGGGGTGCTCTGCCAGTCGCCGCGAGGGTGGCAGGCAGGCCGCCTTCGGCGGCGTGCCTGCAAAGGGTCTGCTGGTCCTGTGGCTCCGGTGGACCTCCTGCAGGCAGGAGCAGCTCCAGGCCCCAGCACGCCAAGCGTGTGCTTGGGGCGGCATGCCGCCGGGGGCGCTCTGCCGGTCGCCGAGAGGGCGGCAGGTGGCTCCGGTGGACCTCCCGCAGGCGTGCCTGTGGCGGGTCCGCTGGTCCCGCGCTGGGGTGGAGCATCTGCAGGCATGTCTCCGGGAGGTCCACCGGAGCCACGGGACCGGCGACCGGCAGAGCGCCCCCGTGGCATGCCTCCGTGCTTGGGGCGGTGAAATCGCTAGAGCTGCCCCTGCCCGCAGGCATGCCTGCAGGAGGTCCACCGGAGCCGTGGGACCGGCGACCAGCAGAGTGCCCCCCACGGCATGCCGCCGTGCTTGGGGCGGCGAAATGGGGTCTAGAGCCGCCCCTGGCTAAGGCCTTCAGCTAAGCAGCAGAGGCAGCCATAAACTGGGAAGTGTCTGGTCACATCCTCACATTCCAAACTAGTCACATTGAAATAAGGGGCTATTGGGCTGTTAGGAATACAACCCTGTCCTGATATTCCTGTCACCTCCAGAGAAAGGGAAGAGCCTAGAAGATGTAAAAGGAAACTTAGTTTGATGCCATCCTGTCTTGCAAGAACTCACTTATCAATAGCTGGGATGTGAAATCCTCATTTCTGTATTGTTCTGTCACTGTAGTCTCCACTTCCCTATTGTTTGTCTGTATAATCTCTGTCTGGTTCTGTGATTTTCTGTCTGCTGTATAATTAATGTTATTGGGTGTAAACCAATTAAGGTGGTGGGATATAATTGGTTAAATAACCATATTACAATATCTTAGGATTGGTTAGTTAAATTTCAGTAAAATGATTGGTTAAGAGATAGCTAAGCAGAACTCAAGTTTTACTATATAGTCTGCAGTCAATCAGGAAGTAGGGGTGTTGCTGGCCCAAAAGGCCTGAGGCAGCAAACAGTGATTCGTTGCCCGGAGTGCCTCGCTCCAATTAGACACACCAGGGTGGAGAAGCAAAAAAAAGTTTATTTGAGATCTCAAAGCGCGTGCTCGGAGACACAGTCAGGTCTCAGATCAAGCACACCCCAGAAAAGCAGCTCTCTGTCTTTATACATGATCTTAGCTAAGCATGTCTATTACCCCTAATGCCCAGCTTTCCCCTCCGCCCCCCTCTTCTCCCTCCTTTTTAGTTCCCATACAGCAAATACATTATGAAGCAGCAATTACTCTAAACAGGTTAGATCATACTTGGCAAAAAACATATTATCTCGTTAGTAACTTTTCTTGACCGGTCATTCTGTTTCACTCCCTTTAGCCAGGTGCAAGCAGGCTGTATAATTGCCTCCTGGTACTGATAACTAGTTGCCACACATTCCATTCTTTCTATCTAGCCTGTGGGGTTAATTAAAGTCTAAACATGGACGCGGTTCGGACAAGCAGAGGCCTAATACAGGGAGCCTTCATTGGCACTGTCATTTTCCACCCCTCTGTCAACACTGGGTCATGCCTGGTGCCACCAACAATTCCCTCCTTTGAGAATACTCAACAAACCTTTGGCTGAGTGTTCTCATATACTGTGGACAAAACGTAATTGAGTTCTATGGAGCTGGGGCTGTCAATGAGAGGGTACATAGGGACCTTCGGGACACGGGGGGTACAAAGTTTACGGAGGAGCAGTTTAAAACAAGCAAGCAGGAGGAGGGTGACCAGGCACAGTATCACACCTGTGAGGAGGAGACGCACAAGGCCACTTCCCAGTTCTCCTAGGTTGGGCAACCAACTCCAAAGGGAATTAAAAATTGTGGGTTCCCTTTCCTGGGCCTTCCACTCCTTGAAAGCCTGTTTGGCTGACAGAATGTGTTTCCATAGCAAAGAGTAACATTGTGGCAAGCCCTAGGCCTGGATCCATACTGGGCAAGTGATCCTAAGGCCTAACAATTACAATTTCCCAAATACCCACAAAATTACTACTACTACTAACAAGCAGATTAAAAACAAAAGGGACCAGGCCCACAGGTTAGGCTGGCCCTGTGAAAATAAACACAGCCAACGCTCAGAGTGTTCACGGGGAGTGCGCTGTAACTGTCCAAAGGGGTTACAGGGCATTTTCAGCAGGCCTTACTGTCGCCTGAATAACAGCTTAAGTCCCAGATCGTCGTTGGCAGTCTTCTCCGCAGGTTGGACAGTTTACCGTTCAGGAGCTGGCACTGCTTTCAGACGGGAGTAGTGGATCCAGTTCTTGTATCCCTCGACCTTTGCTGCTGTGTGGGTGATCAGCAGGACGGTGTGAGGTCCCTTCCACTTCTCTTGGAGAGGCTCGTCCTTCCAGGTACGAACGAGAACGGAGTCACCAGGCTGCAGGGAGTGGACAGGGGCATCCAGCGGGAGAGGCTGCAAATTTTTGGTATACCTGTGGAGAGAACAGAGAACAGCAGACAGAGAGCACATGTACTGAGATAAGAAACCGCAGCCTACCTCCCACTTCCCTAACAGAACCGGTGTACCATTCATAGGCCATGCCCTCCCAAACATAATTTCAAAGGGACTAAGCCCTAACCTGCCCTTTGGGAGAGCACGAACTCGGAGCAAAACAAGGGGTAAGGCATCAGGCCACCGAAGAGAAGCCTCTTGGCAGACCTTTGAGAGATGCCGCTTGAGTGTCTGATTAGTACGTTCCACTACTCCACTGGCCTGTGGTCGCCATGGAGTGTGGAGCTTCCAGGTGATTTGTAGAACATCCGAAATCCCCTGAATGACTTGCGATGTGAAGTGTGTTCCATTGTCAGATTTCATCCACTGGGGGAGTCCAAAGCGAGGAATGATCTCCTTGACAAACTTGAGAGCCACAGTTCTGGCAGTGTTGTTTCGGCATGGGAAGGCTTCAGGCCATCCGCTGAATCGATCCACCATGACAAGGAGGTACCTGAACCCTTGGGTCCGGGGGAATTCAGTGAAGTCTACTTGCCACACCAATCCTGGCCCTGGGGTAGGTTCCAGAGTGGCTGGTGGCACTGACACTCCTGGTCGAGGGTTGTTCTTTTGACAGACTAAACACTCAGCCTGTACCTGGGAAGCCAGGGGTCTTAATCCAGAGGTTAGAAAATACTTATTCATAAGCTGGGTGAGAGCCTCCCTTCCAGCGTGAGTGGTCTGATGTAGTTTCTGTAGTACTGGCCGTATTAGGCTTTTAGGTAGGAGGATTTTTCCTTCTGTGGAGTGGAGCCATCCCTCCTTTTCCTGGAGCCCAAGGGAGTCGGCCAGATTCCTTTCTTCACAAGAGTACTGAGGGGCTGGGAGCTCACCCACTGATGGGATGAGGGCATGCACATGGGCCTCCTCAGCTTCCAATGGTTCCAGGGTGGCAGCCCGCTTGGCTTCCCTGTCGGCCCTGGCGTTGCCCTTGGCTACGTCCTGGTCTTCTCTTTGATGAGCCTTGCAGTGCACCACTGCTACCTCTGAGGGGAGCTGCACCGCTTCCAGAAGCCGGAGAATCTGTGTCCCATGCTTGACCGGGGACCCCTGAGCTGTAAGCATTCCCCTTTGTTTCCACAGACCAGCGTGAGCATGCAATACCCCAAAAACATATTTTGAGTCAGTAAAAATATTAACCCGTTTGTCTTTTGCCAGTTCAAGTGCACGGGTTAATGCTACTAGTTCAGCAAGCTGGGCAGATGTTCCAGCAGGTAAACTCTCTGCTTTCACTGTATCGTAGAGGGTCACAACAGCATAGCCAGCCCTCCTTTGCCCATCTATGACAGCACTGCTCCCATCAGTATACCACTCACAGTCTGCATTTGAGAGCGGTTGATCTTTTAAATCTGGACGGCTGGAGTACTGGGCATCTATGATTTCTAAACAGTCATGTTCCTGCTCCTCTGTTTCTGGTAACATAGTGGCTGGGTTGAGGGAGGGGCAGGTCTGCAGGGTAACTTCAGGATTTTCTAGGAGTTTAGCCTGGTACCGAGCTACCCGAGCCTGCGTGAGCCAGAGACCACCCTTAGTGTCCAGCAGGGCTTGAACCATATGAGGGGTATACACCTGCACAGTCCCCCCCAAAGTCAGTTTCTCTGCTTCACCAAGCACTAGGGCAGTTGCCGCGACAGCTCGCAGGCAAGCTGGCCACCCCTGGGCAACTTGATCCAGTTGTTTAGAGAAATATGCCACAGGACGTTTCCAAGTGCCTAATAATTGAGTAAGCACCCCTAGAGCCACTCCCTTCCTTTCATGCACATACAGTTGAAACGGCTTAAAGATGTCTGGGAGACCGAGTGCTGGAGCTTCCATTAGCTTTCTCTTTAACACTTTAAATGCCTTGTCAGCTTCTGAGGACCAGTGAAAGGGGTCGTGATCCATTCCCTTAACACATTTATACAAGGGCTTAGCCCACAGTCCGAACTCTGGGATCCATATTCTGCAAAAGCCTGCCATGCCCAGAAAAGCCCTGAGCTGTTTACGATTGCTTGGGATAGGAATTTGACAGATGGCTTCCTTCCTCTCGTTTGAAAGC
Organism: Mauremys mutica; assembly: GCF_020497125.1. NCBI lineage: Eukaryota > Metazoa > Chordata > Testudines > Geoemydidae > Mauremys > Mauremys mutica. Next base: position 11,721,459 of record NC_059096.1, read on the forward strand.
TGTCTCTCCCCCTGTCTTATGTGAAATCCTAAGTACTGTACTTCTGAGAGGGCAATTTGAGCCTTGCTCTGAGCTACCCGGTATCCTCTGAGTCCAACAAAGTTCAGGAGGCTCACAGTGGCGTGGAGGCAAGGGGTTAATCCCACCGCCCCTATTAACAGGTCGTCCACATACTGCAAGAGGAGAATCCCGTCCGGAATATTCCACTCCTCCAGGTCTTTGGCCAGAGCCTGGCCGAACAGCGTGGGGGAGTTCTTAAATTCCTGGGCTAACACAGTCCAGCAAAGCTGCCTTTTAACCCTTCGGTCGTCTTCCCACTCGAAGGAGAAAATCTCCTGAGATTGTGTGTCGACCGGAATTGTGAAGAAAGCATCTTTCAGGTCTAGGACTGAAAAGTGGGTGTACTGCCCTCCTATAGATGCCAACAGTGTATATGGGTTTGGAACAAGGGGGTGCAGAGTCTTAACCCGTTCATTAACTGCCCTCAGGTCCTGGACCAGCCGATAGGTGCCATTGGGCTTTCGAACAGGCAGGATGGGGGTGTTCCAGGCTGACTGACATTCTCGCAGTACCCCGTACTTTAGAAACTGATTTATAGTTTCCTGCAGCCCTTCTCTGGCCTCCCTCTTTATCGGATACTGCTTGATCCGCACCGGACTTTTTCCTGGCAGGAGCTGAACTTTAATGGGGGTGTGATGTACTGCCTTTCCTGGGACCCCCGATGCCCATACTAGAGGAAAAACCTGGTCCTCCCACTGGCTCCACTCTGGGGCTTGCATGGCTGAGGGCTCAACTGCAAGAGTCATTATCCAGGCATTCTCTGGGGGCAAGGTGAGGGTGATTTCATCTTGGGTGAAGTGCAGGGTGGCACCTAAGCGACAAAGCAGATCCCGTCCCAGTAGAGGCGTTGGGCAGTCGGGGAGGTAAACCAGCTTGTGGGAGAGAGTTCTGTCTCCCAAAGCACATTCTGCTGGGGCATACACTGGACATTTGATTCCTTTTCCTGTAGCGCTGACCACAGTGAGGGAATCTGCCACAGGCAGCTGGAGGGGTTGATTTACAGCGGTTCGAGCTGCTCCAGAGTCTACTAAAAAGTCTATTTCAGAATTTCCCACCCGCATTTTTACTCGGGGTTCCGGGGGCAGGATAGTCCGTCTCCCCTGACACCCCTAGTCTTGATTCTCTGCTGCCATCATAGGGGTATCTTCCCTCTCGGGGCACTCATTTTTCCAGTGTCCCTCCTTTCGGCATATGGCACACTGATTGCGACCCAAACGCCTTTCCTGTGAGCCAGGGCGCCCACGTCCACGACCTCTCATCCCCCGGCCCCTTCCACCACCTTCCTGAAACTTCCTCTTGTCACTGGCCTGTACTGCTGCAACCATCATCTTCACTTGCCTTTTTTCCTTCTCTTGCCTTAGCTATAACCTGATTCCTCTCCACTTCAGACAACAGGGTCCTCATAAGGATATTACAGTCATCCCAGTCAGGCTTGTGACTGGCAAAACATCCCTCAAAAACCGAAATAAACTTGCTGGGATTCGTGGAGAATTCCCCTGCCTGTGCCTTAAAGGCTGCTAAGTCCACTGGGTTAAAAGGCACATGTGAGTAAACTAGCATAGTAGTGGCCCGGCGCCCCTCCGCTCCCGGGCGAGCCACCACAGTCTCAGTAATCAACGGATAAAATCCCACTGAAGGAGCAATCTCTGAAACCTGAGGCACCTGGTCTTTATACGGTGGGGGTGTAGGAGCCGAAGGGGACACCGACTCTGCCATTACAACCGGGGAGGGGTTCGGGGAACTAACAACAGTGACTGCCGAGCCTGTCGGAGTCAGATTACACTCTTGCAACAGATCTGACCTATCTCTCAACAACATAAACAACTGTGCATACATAAATTCATTCCACTTATTCATTCGCTGACAAAACAAAGCTAATTGAAGGATCGTGTTGTAATTAAGTGATCCCTCCGGTGGCCACCTTTCCTGGCCCTCTAGCTGGTACTGAGGCCAGTTTACTGTACAGAATCTTTTCAGTTTACTTTTAGTCAATGGATTTTTTTTCAAACACTTTCCAATTCATCAGAATGCATTCTAAGGGTGTACACCGTACCCTGCCTGTACTCTGTCCCTGCCCCATACCTATGGGAAGACACTGGGCGTCCCCAGGTCTTAACAGGCAAACAAAAGGTTAACAGCACTGGACTGTTCCTACCTTGTCCACGAGACCGGTTCCCCACCGTCGCCCGTAGCTGCTTCTCCACTATCTGAGCGCGTTGCACCGTAGTGCCCTCCGGGGTCGACCACACCGCGTCTCCGCCGAGGCCCCCGATGAAGTCACCGGTGCGCGCTAGGCATCGGTCGTCGCCGCAATTCGTCGACCTCCAGGAGGGGTCCGGGCAAGGCTAAATTTAGCCTCAAGCCCACCCAGGGACGCCAAAACTGTTGCCGGCCCAAAAGGCCTGAGGCAGCAAACAGTGATTCGTTGCCCGGAGTGCCTCGCTCCAATTAGACACACCAGGGTGGAGAAGCAAAAAAAAGTTTATTTGAGATCTCAAAGCGCGTGCTCGGAGACACAGTCAGGTCTCAGATCAAGCACACCCCAGAAAAGCAGCTCTCTGTCTTTATACATGATCTTAGCTAAGCATGTCTATTACCCCTAATGCCCAGCTTTCCCCTCCGCCCCCCTCTTCTCCCTCCTTTTTAGTTCCCATACAGCAAATACATTATGAAGCAGCAATTACTCTAAACAGGTTAGATCATACTTGGCAAAAAACATATTATCTCGTTAGTAACTTTTCTTGACCGGTCATTCTGTTTCACTCCCTTTAGCCAGGTGCAAGCAGGCTGTATAATTGCCTCCTGGTACTGATAACTAGTTGCCACACATTCCATTCTTTCTATCTAGCCTGTGGGGTTAATTAAAGTCTAAACATGGACGCGGTTCGGACAAGCAGAGGCCTAATACAGGGAGCCTTCATTGGCACTGTCATTTTCCACCCCTCTGTCAACACTGGGTCATGCCTGGTGCCACCAACAGGGGGGTGAGAACAGGGAATGGGAACAGGAACAGGGACACAGGCAAGGCTCTGTGGTGTCAGAGCTGGGAAGGGGGACACTAAGGAAGGAAACTGGAATCATGCTTGCTGGAAGTTCACCCCAAGAAACATCAAATTGTTTGCACCTTTGGACTTCAGGTATTGTTGCTCTCTGTTCATGTGAGAATGACCAGGGAAGTGAGAGGGTGAAGGAATAAGCCCCCTAACAAGCAGCAGGTGAGAAAAGCAAAGAGACTGTTGGGAATCATTAAGAAAAGGATAGATAATAAGACAGAAAATATCTTATTGCCTCTATATAAATCTATGGTACGCCCACATTTTGAATACTGCATGCAGATGTGGTCGCCCCATTTCAAAAAAGATATATTGGAATTGGAAAAGGTTCAGAAAAGGGCAACAAAAATGATTATGGGACTGGAACAGCTTCCATATGAGGAGAGATTAATAAGACTGGGACTTTTCAGCTTGGAAAAGAGAAACCTAAGGTGGGATATAATAGAGGTATATAAAATCTTGACTGATGTGGAAAAAGTGAATAAGGAATTGTTATTTATTCCATCACATAACACAAGAACTAGGGGTCACCAAATGAAATTAATAGGCAGCAGACTTAAAACAATCAAAATGAAGTATTTCTTCACACAACGCACAGTCAACTTGTGGAACTCTTTGCCAGAGGATGTTGTGAAGGCCAAGACCATAACAGGGTTCAAAAAAGAGCTAGATTAGTTCATGGAGGATTGGTCCATCAATGGCTATTAGCCAGGATGGGCAGGGATGGTGTCCGTAGCCTCTGGTTGCCAGAAGCTGGGAATGAGCGACAGGGGATGGATCACTTGATGATTCCCTGTTCTGTTCATTCCCTCTGGGGCACCTGGCACTGGCCACTGTCGGCAGACAGGATACTGGGGTAAATGGACCACTGGTCTAACCCAGTATGGCCGCTTTTATGTTCTTAAGCTCTCACACCTCTATTGTTTGCAACAGGTCTCTGATATTCAGCCCTGAGGTAGGAGAATTGTTTTCTCTTTGTTCCATCAGATTCCGTTCAGATATTGCTTAGATAGAAACCCTGGGGTTTCCAACCTTTTTTCATTTGCAGACCCCTAAACATTTTCAAATGGAGGGGCCGGACCCATTTGGAAATCTTAGACATAGTCTGCGGCCTCCCAGGGGGCTGCAGAGCACAGGTTGAAAACCACTGTTCCATAGGCACTTAGTGCTCTGGGGCTGGATCAGCCCTGTGGATCAGCTCTTTCCCCTCCCCCACCCAGTGCCTCTCACCCGCCGGAGGGCCCTGCCCAGCCGCTCCTCCCCCTCCCTTCCTGCACTTCCTGCCAGAGGACGATCAGCTGTTCAGAGGCGTGCAGGAGGTGCTGCGGGGAGGCGCGGGGACAGGAAGAGTTGGAGGGAAGGGTGGGGTGGGGCAGAGTGGGGACATGAAGAAGGGAGGCGGGGTGGGGGCTTGGGGGAAGGGGTGGAGTGGGGGCCAGACCTGGGAGGGGGGTGTTGAGCAGCCCCCGGGAACTATCAAAGTTGGCGCTTGTGCACTGTTCGGTGGGAACAACGGCCTTTCGCGGACTCCTTAGACCTCGTTTGCCAACCCCCGTTTGTCCTCAGGCCACAGGTGGAGGGAGAACCACTGACATAAACTGTTCAGAACAGTCCCCTCCGGCACTTGTGTTCCTGCCCGAATCTCACTGAGCTTGAACCTCCCACTGACTGGGGACAGGGCCGGGTCGGGAGGGGCAGGACGCGCTGTCCCCAGTCGCTCGGTCCCAGCTCTGATTTCCGGGGGCGAATGCTGCTCTGGGAGACGCTCCCGCAGCTGTGCCCAGACCCCACTGGGGCTGCGGAGCCTGTTTGGGTCGTTGGCTGGGGCTGTCTCGGGATGCCCAGCTGTGACCGAGGGCAGAATTGGGCTCTGTGATGCCAGGACTGGCCGTGACAGAGACCTGAGCCGTTCCATGGACGCCGATCTAAGGGATACGGGCCTCAGGCCTGATGCCTGACGCTCACCCCCTTCCTGAATCGCTCTCCCCTGGGCAGGGGCCTCCCACCCCACCCCAAGCTTCACCACCCGCAGTGGGCCCTGTCTGCCTGGTGGGACTGAAATCCCTGTTACCTTTGAACCATCCCAGGGCAGGTAAATATTTGAGGGTAAACCAGCAAGGGGCAGTGACCTGGGGCCAGATCTCTGCATCCCTGGAGCTGGCAGCGAGCCAGGGCAAGCAGGCTGCAGCCTCCCTGTGCTGGTGTCTGCAGTCCGGGGGGAGGGGAGGTGACAGACCAGCCCTCTCCCCTCCCCTCCCCCTCTTCCCAATCCCAACTCACTCCTTTGAGTTTTCTTCTGAGTCTCTCTCTGTAGGACCCAGCCTGTCCTAATGGATCATACATCCCTCTCCTGCCCGCATCTGCTCCCTGCACTGAGGGGCGGGACATTAATGAGACACAATGCACCCCCACCCCCACTGCAGGAATTCAGAATGGACTGGGTGTAGGGGACTTGGGGGCAGTGGGTATTTCTGTTACCCAACCGATTTGCCTGTTACACAAGGAAACCCAGGTCTCCTCCCCACCCCCCCCCTCGAGTGAGGGCAAACATGGAAACTGAATTCTCCTCCCAGCCCATCTGGGGCTCCGCTGGCGGGCATGTGCCCATGTGTGAGTGAGAGCGCTCAGCCAGCTGGTAGATTTTTGCACCCCAGGTAATTATTTCATACTATAAACCTACCATAAAAGAACATGATTCACGCGGCGAAGCTGAGCGCTGGCACGTTAGGAAATGTCTGACTCACGGAACGAACAAGACGTACTTGTGTAAGAACACACTGTACCATAACACGCTCGCACGAGGGGGCTGAACGAGGGATGACACGGGCAATCTGCCTTCTGGCATTGCTGAACTTTTCACTTCTAGACTTTGCAACCTTCATGCTCCTGGGATGGCGTTTTTGTGTTTAATTTCTAGTGCTGGGGGGAGGGGTTAAAGAAAAACAAAGATTTTCTTGCGTGCCCCTGTACAGACCCCACCACTGCAGCCCAGGGCCATGGATTGTAAGGCCAGGAGGGGCCATTATATCATCTAGACCAGTGGGTCTCAAACTTTTGTATTGGTGACTCCTTTCACTCAGCAACCTTCTGTGTGCGACCCTCCTTATCAATATTAAATCCTTTTCTTATATTTAACACTATTAGAAATGCTGGAGGTGAAGCAGGGTTTGAGGGTGGAGGTGGCCAGTTTGCGACCCCAACATAATAACCGTGTGACCCCCTGAGAGGCAGGGCCACATTAAGACCTTTAGAGGCCCTAAGCACTGAAAAGATTATGGTGCCCCCCACTATGTAATTCAAAATAAAAACCATACTATACCGTAAAATCAAATTTTATTTTTTGAAATGACACAAAACTTACATGTTTGTTGAAATTAAAATAGCTTCTTTCTAGATTTTCTGATTGCAAAATTCTGGATAAGTTCATCGAAGCTGACTCGACGAAACATGTCCGCTTCCATACACAATAAAGTGAATCAAGTCTGTCCTGACACATTGTTGTTCTCTGAGGGTTTTTTAATCTTTTCAGCTGAGAAAAAGAGCATTCTGTGGAGCAGTTAGTAATCATCAATGTTAGGAAAAATACGTAGTGCGATCTCTACATTTGGCAATGCACATTGTATTCCATCTTTCAATATTGTGTCATGAAGATCAATGTGACTGAATTTCATTTTTCCCTGTTTCATTAAACTTTGCGCGCATATAACAGTGGAACTGCTGTACTTCTCCACAGAGATTCGTGTTCAAGTCAACAGGGTATGAGTCAACTAGCTTTTGGGAACCTTGTGAATATTGTTCATCAGATAAGTCCATATCATTTAGAAAAGAAAATCTACTTGATACTTCTTTGTACACTTCACCTCTCCTCTTCATATGAGCTTCAAGTGTATCAATTATAGAGTAGTAAGTAGATACGCAAAATTTGTCTCTAGGATTCAATGCTGTTTCTGTTGCACTGCTATCATTTGCTTGTTTTTTCCTGATTTGCTTGCGGGACTGGGCTTCTTTGTAGTTAGTATCAGACAAGATATCTTTTGATATGTCTTCAAATCTTTCTAAATCGTTCCTCAAAGCGTGTAAGGGTTCTGCTAATGATTGACAGAGGTCTGCACATGTTTTCAAATCCAATTCTTTTTCTTGGAGAGCTTGACTTGTGAGGTAAAAATGTTGTAAAATTTCATTCCATGTGGTCAACATGAATACAGACTCTAGTTCTTGCATCTTGTTTGCAATGTTTTCTGCCTCTCGTATAGTTTCTCCCTTTTGTGATTGGTCTTCAGCTATACTTTCTAATGCATCCACAATCTTTGAGTAGGACTCCAGAATTGCACTTGTTGCCACTGCATGTGCCTCCTAGCAAGTATTAGAAAGAGATTTCAATGCACGATCATTTCCCAAATATGTTTTAAGAACTGTCCATCAGTGTGTTGAGGCAGAGAAAGTAACTGGACTATTGAGAAAAACCTTACTGCCACCGGACAACAATCAACAGCACTGCGGCCAACAAGATTGAGAGTGTGTGCAGCACATGGTATGAATATGGCATATTTGTTCTGTTCTAAAAGCTCCTTCAGCATTCCTTGATAACGCCCTGACATGTTGGCAGCGTTGTCATAAGATTGACCTCTGCACTTTGAGAAATCTATTTTGCAAACTTGGCACAGATAATGCAGTACTTGATTTGCCATTTCTTCACCAGTGTGGCTTTTCCAATTGAGGAATGTTATAAATAGTTCAACTGGTTTTCCATCTGTGGGAGACACATATCTTAGTACAATACTCTATTGATCAATATGTGAAAGATCCGGTGTAGAGTCGACAGATAAGCTGAAGTACCCAGCAGTACTTATTTCATCCACAATCGCTGAACGAACTTTGTCACTCATTAGACCAATGAGTTCATCACATATTGTCTTGGATAAGTATGATGGGTTACCTTTGCCAGCATTCCCATATTTTGAGATATGGCCTGCTAAAAATGGGTGAAACTGAGCCACAAACTCCAACAATCCCAAGAAATTTCCATTCTGCAATGATCCAAATGTGTCATTTGATCCCCGGAAAGGCAGACCACGTTCAGCTAATGTTTGAATAACAGCTATAACACGCTGTATTCACGCTCCCCTTTAATTTGTTCTTCCAATTTTTGTGTCAATCCAAAGCCCTGTTCGATTTAAATATGTCAACATTGAATCTCTGTGAGTAGTGCTATTTTCATGTTGTTCAATGAAAACAGTATTCCGCCAGTCACTAAATCCATCTGCAGCAAACTGGGATGTTGAAGGTTTATATGCAAAAAGTTTGCAAACAAAACAGTACACAGACCCTGTTGATGGTGAATACAGTAGCCATTCTCGAGTGTATTTCTCACCATTCGCTTTCAAGCCGAAAAATATTTTTTGTGGACAATATCTTCCTTGTTTGCCATTGGTAAAAGTCCGACGTGATTTCTCAAATGACCCAGTGTGGTGTTGACAGTCATTTGGTCCATGATCTACCCAGTAAGCTACGTCATCGGTACTGAAATGAACCCACATACCAGGATCTTTTCTCCTATTATTTACAGCATGAGCAGGTTCAGTCTCTGATACATCCACACCTTCTAGAACAATGTCTGTTTTACCACCAGGAGTAGGACGATCAGTTACAGTCTCTGATTTCCTTGCATTATTTTGATCTACGTTAGTAGGACGCCCCCCTGGTTTAGGTGGGGATAAGTAATCAAAAGAGAACAGAAAAATGGGGGAAGAGTGCGTAGTGGAGTGTCAGGAAGTCTAACAAAGTTCTGATTTTTCCCATGATGACTCCTTCAATGCTCTTTTTGAAATATCAATTTTTTTTAAATCTCTTTTTTGGTGCCCCCCGCTTTGCTGGTGCCCTAAATACGTGCTTAGGCTGCCTATTGGGTAATCCAGCCCTGCTGAGGGGTCATGACCCCCAGTTTGAGAACCAGTAATCTCGACAGACCTCCTGCATAACACAGGCCAGAGAGTTGCACCAGATCTCCCTGTGCTGAGCCCATTGCTTGTGTTTGAACAAAGCCCGTCCTCCCGCAAAGCAGACAGTGGGGATTTGAAGATGTCCCTCGTTGTTCTCTCCATCCCAACTCGTAAATAAGAGCCGGTGGAAAAATGAAAGTTGACTCCAAGCACAATGCGCATTCCCCTAGGCTGAGGTTGATGAGATGTATTTCGATGGGAACCTATAGGAGGATCTATTTTGTCTGTGCCCTGTCTCATCCGGGGGTCTGTGGGGCTGGCTCCGTACGGTAGAAGAGCAGGCTGAGTGCACAATTTACAATTATATTTTGAGACCTATCAGTTAGCCAGTTTTTAATCCATTTAATGCATACTATGTTAATTTTATATAATGTTCCAGTTTTTTAATCAAAATGTTGTGTAGTATCAAGTCAAACGCCTTACAGAAATCTCAGTATAGTACATCAATACTATTACCTTTATCTATGAAATGTATAATCTCATCAAAAAAAGATATCAAATTAGTTTGACGGGATCTGTTTTCCATAAGCTGATGCTAAATAGCATTAATCATATGAGTCTTTTCTAATTCTTTATTAACCAAGTCCCATATCAGCCACTCCATTATTGTGCCAGGGATCTATGTCACACTGACAGGCCTCTAATTACCCAGGCCATCGCATTTACCATTTCAAGTATTAGCACAACATTAGCTTTCTGCCAGTTGTCTGGAACTTCCCCAGTGTTCAAGGCTTACTGAGAATCACCATTAATGGTCCAGCGAGTTCCTCAGCCAGCCTGTAAGGGTGTGGACTCACCCCTCCCGTGCCTCCTGCTTGTCATCCATGTGAATTAGCTCTTCCAGCATCGCTCCCAGGACCCCGGTGCCCCTTTCTCTGGGTTGCTGCCCCCCTGGCAGTACCCCCACACTCTGGGTCTCCCCTCCCAGGGGAACCCCCACCCACTAACCCCATCTCGCCTCAGTGTAAGGCTACTGCCAGTCACTATCTAGCCCCACTCCCTGGGGCAGACTGCAGTATACGCCACTCATCACAGGCAAGGTTGGGTTTGGACCCGCTGCCTCTCTCTATAGCTGGGCTGCCCTCTGCAGCCCGGTACTGGTCTTAGGCCCTCAGCTAGGCCGCAGCCTGGAGGTTTTCCAGGCTGGAGCTCCCCAGCTCCTCTAGCCTTCCCGCAGCCCTGCTCCACTCCCAGTACCCTGCTCAGCTCCCTAGCAGCCAGGCCTTTCTCTCTCTACAAGCAGAGAGAGATTGACTGGGCTCCTGGCTCACTGCCTCTTACAGGGGCCAGCTGGGCCTGATTGGAGCCTGGCCCCAGCTGAGCCGGCTTTCCCCAATCAGCCCAGGCTTCTTGCCCCAGCCACAGCCCTCTCCTGGGCTATTTTTAAGCCCTGAAGGGCAGGAGCGGGTAACCACCCCGCTGCTAAGCCCTTTTAAAACTCTTGGATATAAGTTATCTGGAGCTGCTGATTTTAAGGTGTCTCACTTTGGTAGCTGCTGTTTAACATTCTCCCCAGATACTAGTGGAATGGAGCGAGTGTTCTCCCCTTCGTATGACATGACAACTTCATCTGGTTTCTCCCAAATGCAGAACGGAAATATTTCTTGAACTCTTCTGCCTTCTCAGCATTCAGGAGCAGTAGATGCTCCCTAAAAGTGGGGGGCCACTGGCGTCCAAGCCATGGCCCCACCTTTGCACTACCCATTCCACCTGAGGCCCCATCACCATGTCACCTCTTCCCCCCAAGACCCCGTCCCCCATTCCCTCCTCTCCGCCCCTTTGCACCCATCGCTTGCCCTTACAGATAGTAAAAAGTGATGGGGCCATGGCCCCCTGGCACCCCCATTCCAGTGCTCTTGTTTGCATTATTATTGATAATTCTACCATTTCATCTAGTAATGGACCAATACCATTGTTAGCATTCAGATTGTTCTTAAGAACCAATTTTTAAAGTATATTATTGTCTTTAACTCTGAGGGCCATATATTTCTTCTTGTATCCCTTTGCTTTCCTTATCAATTTGCTACAGTTCTTAGGTTCTGATTTATATTTATTACTGTCAACTTCTCTCTTTTTCCCTTTGATACGCACATTTAGAAAAATATTTTATAGTTGTTTTCATGTGCCTTCTAAGCCAGGTCAGTTTTTTTACCGAGTATGGTCCCTTTCTTTGATTTTGGCTTTTGGGGCATCTAATAAAGTGTTCTTAAACAATTTCCAATTATCAGTCATATTTTTCTGATTAAATTCTTCCTCCCAGCTGCTTTGGCTCATAACTGTTTTCAGCTTTGTGAAATTGGGCCTTTCACAGCACCAAGTAGAAATATTTCTGGTCTGGACTTTATTCTGTTTGCACATTATAAATGTCATTGTCAGGATCACTTGTACCTAGGCTACCGTTCATTTTTAGTGCTGTGATCAGTTCCTCTTTACCTCTCAAGACAAGGGCTAATGTAAAATACCCCCATGCTGGATGCAACACTTTCTGAGTTAGGAAATTGTCATCTTTAATATGAAGAAATTCCAAGGACATTTTAGTATTCGTAGCATCACACCGCCAGCATGTGTCACTCACATTGAAATCCCCCAGGATCACACAGCGTTTTTTTCCTACACTCTATAAAGAGCTGCATAAGGAGCCGCCCATCCTGTTCCTTAGTGGGATTTGGTGATCTGCCCCAGATACCAGCTAATTGCTAACATCCCATCTTGTGCTGTATCGGTTAGGACAGGGATCCATAACTATTCAAAATCATTTTCTCCCAAGTTGTCAGTGACTCGGAAACAAGTCTGAGATACTCTACTAACCATGTGCAAATGTTCTGTACTTTATAATCTAGCCACATCAACATGGATTTTCATGGCAATAGGTAAAAACCTTCTCTTCTCCTAGCACAATTCCCCTGCCAAATTTAAATTCCATGCTCCGAGGCATGGAGACGCTAGAACTCAAAGAAATGCTCAGAAAAATGGATTGCCCTCGAAAAAACTACCTGTGTTAATGCCAACCATGTTCTTAGAAATGGCTCGACTTGTTTTTGCTGAAAGTTTACTGTGATACAGCATGGCCAGAGGGCAGCAGGAGAGGGTTAGAAGGGAGCCTTATTCCCTGTAGAGAGAAGAAAGTTTGCTATAGATTAATTAGAGCACCTGAAACCAATTAGAGCACCTGAAGTCAGTCACCGGATATAAACCCCCCTGCTTCAATCAGACAGGGGAAGGTGTTAGAGCAGAGAGGATTGGTGTTGGAGCAGAGAACAGTTTGAAGGAGTAGAAACAGATGGTACGTCCAGACTACCCGCCGTATCGGCGGGTAGCGATCGATTTTTCAGGGATCGATATATCGCGTCTCATCTAGATGCGATATATTGATCCCCGAACGTGCTCCCGTCGACTCCGGAACTCCACCAGAGCGAGCGGCGGTAGCAGAGTTGACACGGGGAGCCACGGACGTCGATCCCGTGCCGTGAGGACCCGAGGTAAATCGATCTAAGATATTTCAACTTCAGCTACGCTATTCACGTAGCTGAAGTTACGTATCTTAGATCGATTACCCCCCCCCCCAGTGTAGACCAGCCCAGAGTGGATTGGAGTTGGAGCAGAGAGCAGTTTGGAGGGAAGCAGAGGAAAATTTGGAGAAGTACTGCAGTGGGCTAAGAAGACCAAGACCTTAGGTAAAGGGACACCTGGCTTGTGCACAGGGAGGGCAAGAAGCCCCCACAAGCTGAAGGGCAGGAGAGGGAAGTAGCCCAGGAGAAAGAACCACTAGTTCAAGTGGTTCACCACTATCCTCAGGGCCCCTGGGCTGGGACCTGGAGTAGAGGGTGGGCCTGGGTCCCTCCCTCTCCACTCCCCTCCTCTAGGACACTAGTGGGGCAGTTAATATCCTAGTTCAGGGGCAAGAAACGGTGTCCTGAACCCTACCCCCCCCAAGAAGAGAGAGTGCGAGACCCATCATAGTAGTGCTAGCAATTTTCCACATTACAAAAAAAATTCATCCCAAAGCAGAGCCTGAACATGGAAATTTCATCCCCAGCCGTCCCAGTTTGGGAAGGTTAGAAGAGATCGTGAATGGGGTTTTCATGAGACATGTTCAGCAACCCCAACGTTCTTCTCATTTGCATTGCAACAGTGGGGGCGCTGCCAGAACCCACTTTACCAAAGTCATTTCTCAGCAAGCTCCTCCCCCCTGCTCCTGCCAGGGCTTTCCCAGCATCTCGGCTACTGCACCACCACTGACCCGACCCCCAGAGGGGTCCCACCCCCTGCCTTGTGACCAATGCAAGGGGCCTCCTGGCTCATCTGAGCCTTTGCCAGGCAGCATCCTCTGACTCTACTGCAAGAACATGTCATAGCCTCGAATCCAGCAGCTGGGGGTGGTGGGTAAATATTGTCCTGGCAGCGTCTGCCAGCCCCAGACAGAGACCTGACATCCCTTGTTTACCTTGGATCAAAGCGAAGCTCCAGCTCCAGAGTCTGTATCAGGGCAGAGCAGGCTGGTCTCCAGCACAGAGCGTGGGGGAGAGGGAGGAAGAAGGACCCAGAGGGGGGTGACGTGTGTGTGTCCCCTTGTGCCTGCCCGTCTGCCTGCACCCCAGGAATGGGGGCCCCACTAACCTGCCTGCTGCTCCTCCTGCACCTCACAGCTGGGACGTCTGCAGAGCCGTAAGCCGTGTCCATGTCTGTCTGTCTGTCCGCGTGGTGGGCGGTGCGGGGCGGTTGGAAGCAGCCGAGGGCACCGATGAGGGGGCTGCTGGATCCAAAACTGACGGGACAGGTCCGTTCTCCCCTGGGAACTCAGTCCCTGATGCTGGGTCCCTCCTGTGCCCCTCTGGTCCGACCCCTCCCAGCGCCAGGGGAGGGTGGCTCTGGTTAAGGCAGTGGCTTGGGGTGTGGAGAGCTGGGGTCAGTGCCCGGCTCTGCCACAGACACCCTGTGCACCCCCAGCCAGACACCAACCCTCTGAGCCTCAGCTCCCCTGTACCATGGGGTGATGATCCTCTGCGGCCGCCTGCTCCCGTCAGCCTGTCACCTCCTCGGGCCGCGGCCTGTCTCGGCCCAGCCCTGTCCCAGCAGGGGGGACACTCAGAAATCGGGAGTCACCCCCCGGTCCTAGGGGAGGCTCTGGGCTGTCCCCTCCCCCACTGCCCGGTGCTTTCCCCTCCCCAGGCACTATGTGGTGGTGAGCCCAGCCGAGCTCTACCACCCGCACACGGGGACGGTGTCAGTTCATCTCGGCGACCTCAACGAGACCGTCCGGGTGAGCGTCCGGCTGGAGAGGGGGGATGGGCGCAGCGCTATCACCCTGCTGGAGAGAGAGGTCCGGGAGCCCCGTCTGCACGAGAACGTGCGCTTCCAGGTGAGCCCCCGCCCGCAGCCATGGGCACGGCCCCGGGCACTGGCCATGGGCACGGAGCCCGTCAGCCCCGGGTCTGCAGCCCCAGCCCAGCCTCAGGCCCCGGGCACAGCAGGGCTCAGGGGACTGGCCATGGGCACGGAGCTGGTCACTCAATGGGCAGCTGTAGCCACAGAACTCGAGCCCATCCCTCAGCAGCGACAGGCAGGGGGGAGCGGGGATGGGTGGGGGGCACAGAGCGCCCTGGCTTCCAACTCCACCGAGCGCCCCAGGTTCATGCTCCCCAGGCTGGGGACGGGGGTTCCTGTGTTTGGGGGGATGGGAACAGGGACGCACAAACACCACTGCCCCCCACGCGATAGCGGGTCTGCGCCACGACCGGCCCGTTACCGGCCGCTGTGGCCTTGCTGGGGTCCCCGTGTGCAGGTTCCAGCCCCGTCCGGGGGGCAGCAGGAAGTGGCAGAGCTGCACGTCTCGATCCGGGGAGATGCCCTGCAGTTCTCTGAGCGGAAGAAGGTGCTGCTGCGGGCGCTGCAGCCCGGGACCTTTGTGCAGACGGACAAGGCCGTCTACAAGCCGGGACAGACAGGTGAGAGGGCAGGAGCTGCTGGAGGGAGTTTCCTGGGGCCCCAGGCCCTTGGGGTGGACTCCCGGGCTCCGGGGCTGAGCTGGGGGCCTAGCGGGGGATTCGGGACTCTCACTTCTAGGCCCCTGTCTGCACCCGGCCCCAGGGGAGAAGAGGCCCAAAGCCTGAGGCCTGTTTGGGGGCCGGTCTGGAACCAAGTGGGGGTCTCAGCCCGTCCTTGGCGATGGCACAGACACTGCAGGGGGCACCGATCGGCCTCCCCGGGCAGCCTCCTGCCACGCAGGGCAGGGCCGGGGCTCATTGGCAGAGGGCAGCGGGGGGAAGCTGGCGCTGCGCTGCCCTGGCTGGGCCCATTCTGCGGGTTCACAGAGGCCGTCAGTGCCCGGGGCGTCCGGCTGGCACCTTCCCCAGCTGGGAATTCACTCAGACAAACCGAGCCGGGGCTGATTCCCGCCTCTGCCTCTGCTCCTTTGCAGTGAAGTTTCGAATCGTCAGTTTGGACAAAGACTTCGTTCCCAGTACCCAGAAGGTGAGAGCTGGGGTGGGAGGTGCGGGGGGGCAGGGTAACAGGGCCCTGGTGCACTGGACACATTAGGTTTGTCTACACCAGGCAGCCTGTTCATCCGGTTTGAAATCAGACAGTCCTCTTCATGGGTGGTTTGCCCCCGTCCAGTGCATGCTTGTGTCTGGTATTGGATGGGGGGTGCCATTTGGCAGAGCACACTGCTCCGCCCCTGCTGGCGTGAACTCACACACACCGAGTGTGCGAAGTCATGCCAGCGGGGACAGGCCCACGCCATTCCTGGAAGTACCGGGATGTCCAGTATCTGGGAATGCCTCAGCCGCCAGCCTGCTCTACACTGCTGCAGGGGGCGAGTCTCCCAGGGCAGGTAACAGCCTTGCAGTAGCAGGGCTTGTGCTGGCCTGCTGAAAACAGCCGTGTGGAGCAGCCCCCTGGGCTTCAGAGCCCAGTGCCTTGGGCAGTGGCCTCTGTTGGTTGCAGTCTCTTCACTGCACAGAGAGGGTTGATTGCACATTGCATGGAGCCGGAGTGAGGGCGCTGGGCACCCACTGGCTTTAGTGCAGTCTGTGATTGGCTGTGGGTGCCCCCCCCCCGATGACAGTCATTAGCACCTTTCAGCCTAACCGTGCTGCGCGCTGAGTGAGGTGGCAGAATCGGGCCCAGTGCGGAAATACAGATTGACAGCTCCCCTCCCAGCCACCTCGCCCGGGCACTGGCTGCAGCGCAGACCCCCGGCCCTTAGACTGCCCCTTGGCAGAGACCCCAGCATCTTGCCCTGCTCCTCCACGCACAGACCAGCCACCCACTGCCCTGTACCCGCCACCGCCCTCATGGGCTCCCCTCCCTGTCCCTGCTCCCTCGGTCACCCCCGCTGCTGTCCCCATGATCCCCCATGGCCCCAGAGACACCCCGGCCCTGGGCAGGTCACAGGCAGACCCGGGGGCAGTGGGGGGTGTTTCCTGTCCCTCTAACCAGCCATCTCCTGTCTGTTTGCTTTGCAGCTGCCCCTGGTGACTGTGCAGGTCAGTCTGTGCCTCTCCAGCCTCCTCCTCTTCCTGTCTGGCTCATCCGAGGGCACCCAGGGGTGTTCAGTGGGGGGATCCCAGAGGAGTCTGGGCTGTGACCACAGTGTCCAGCAATCCAGCCCTAGAGCCACTGCCCTGCTGTGGGGGTGCAAAGGGTCCCAGAGCACAGGGCGTTTCTGGGCTGGGCCCCATGGGGGGCAGGGAGGGGACATTGTGCTATCGGGGTACGTCCTCCCCACCCCGAGTTTGCAGCGTCTGGGGGTGTCTGCCCGGGAGGCAGGTGGGTTTGGGCCTGGCTGGGATCCCTGCCTGAGTCGCTCACCCCAAATGTTCCCAGCCCCCAAACACTGGGTCAGGCGGTGACTTGATCAGCCGGTGGGGAACTCAGCGGGGAGCTCCCTTGGGAGCCTGATGGGGAAAGGGCAGGGGAGGAGGGAGGGTCTATGGGAGCAGCAGGGACAGAAGGGAGGGGTGGAGGTTTGGGGAGGGGGAAGGAGGCCAGGGAACGTACCCCCAGAGGCCTAGCACTGGGATGGAAACGGTCCCTACCGCTCGTCCCCTGGGCTTTGTCCAGGCTGGAGATGGGGTGTCCCTCGGGATCCTGTTCCCCCCAGGGGCGATGCCCTTGGGTCAGGGCTGAGGAGCGCTGGCAGGGGCCCCCTTACCCAGCGGCTGCCCGGCGGTGCCTGATCCAGGCTAAGGAGAAGGATTTGAGCCACTGGGCATCGATCCAGCCCCCGTCGGCAGCACGAGGCACTCGGGGGCTGCCGGGGACGAGCTGTGTGTGGGGGCAGCGGCTGAGCAGAGTGTGTCCGTGTGCCAGGATCCCAACGGGAACCGCATCGCCCAGTGGCGAGATGTGACTCGGCAGCAGGGCATCGTGGATCTGTCCCTCCCGCTGTCTGCAGAGCCGGCCCTGGGGACGTACGCCATCGAGGCGCAGGGGACGAGGCACTCGTTCAGCGTGGAGGAATACGGTGCGCAGCGGGGCCCAGGGCAGCGACCGAGGTCACGGCTCCGGCATGTGTCCCCCACCTCCATCTCTGCTCCTCCTGGAGCACAAGGGGCTCTTCACACATACACACCCTTCCCAGAGCTGGTGTTGCTGGGAGCGGGAGGGAAATGTCAGCGACCCCTTCTCCATCCTCCCCCCACCCCAAAACCTCCTCTGTCTCCTTCAGGGGAAGGGGAGAGAACAGCTCTGATGTCTCCCTTGAAAAGCTGCCACCTGCTCCTGACCCCCCCAACTGCCTCCCTCCCCCCACTTCCCCACATACCCTGCCCCTGAGCCCCCCTCCCACCACCTGCTCCCACCTTTCCCCTGCTGGCCAACCCCCCCATTTTGCAAGTAGGAGGCACCCCACAATTTCCTGCCCCAGCTGGTGGCCCATCCCAGCGCTGCACATTCACCCGGCCCCACCACACGCTCCCCTCCTGGGGCTTCTGGGCCTCGGAGCCGCCCAGCCAGCTCCTGTCAGTGCCCCAGGGCGGCCCAGACCCTGAGGGACAAACTGCCCCGGAGCAGCCCCCCTAGCCCCCCCAGCTCCTCTGGGCTGAGCCCAGGGGTGAATTTGGCCCTGTCTGGCCAGGCTGCCTGGCGGGGCCCTGCTGGGGACGAGGTCCCAGCCGAACACCAGCTCCCGGTGGGGAACAGCCGGCACCTCATCAGCCAGGAGAAACGCCCACGTCCACTGGGCCCCCGTGGTCCCTGGCACGTCCTTGCTCTGCACCCCACATGGTGCCTGGCACGTCCTCGCTCTGAGGCCCACGTCGCCCCTGGTCCAAACCTCAGCTCGGGTGACCATACCTCCCATTGTAGCCAGGACGGTCCTTTTTTCTTAAGCCCTGTCCCACTGACCCGACCTTTTTGGCAAAAGTGGGCACTTGTCCTATTTGCTCTTGCCACCTTGATCTGTGGGGGGCAGAGGCACATGGGAGGGGGGCGAGCAGCGATGCCAGCCCCAAGCAGGGGGGCAGGCAGGACGTGAGCAATCAGTGACGCCAGCCCCAGCCCCAGCCTGTGGGAAATATCCTCACCCTACCTGCTATGTGCGTTGCTGCCAGCCCCACACGGGGCAATGGGGGGCTCAGGCCAGCCCCATGTGGTGTCCTGTTTTCCCTTTGGGAAATAGGGTCAGCCTGGCTCTAGCCCATGTCGTCCCTGGTGCTGCCCCGCCCTTGAGCACTGGGGCCAGGCAGTGGGGGCAGAGGCTGTTTTTCAGCTTTACTGTCAGTGGGGTTGAAAAGGCTCCTGCTGCCTGGGGTTGCCAACTTCCCACTCGCACAAAACTGAACCCCCTGCCCCGCCCCCTGCCCCGCCCCTCCCCCAAGACCCCACCCCTGCTCCCTCCATCCCACCTCCCTCTGTCATTCGCTCTCCCCACCCTCACTCGCTAGCTCATTTTCACTGAGCTGGCTCAGGGGGTTGGGGTGCAGGAGGGGGTGTGAGCTCTGGGGTGGGGCCAGGGATGAGGGGTTTGGGGTGCAGGAGGGTGCTCTGGGCTGGGATCGGAGGGCTGGAGGGGGATCAGGGCTGGGGATGGGGTGGGGGTTGGGGTGCAGAGGGTGGCTCAGGGGTGCAGGCTCCAGGTGTTGCTTATGTCAAGCAGCTCCTGGAAGCATCAGCATGTCCCCCCTCCAGCTCACAGCCACGGTTCCCAGCCAATGGGAGCTGTGAGGGGCAGTGCTTGGGGCGGGGGTAGTGTGCGGAGCCCCCTGGCTGCCCCTATGGGTAGGAGCTGGAGGCAGGACATGCCGCTGCTCCTGGGAGCAGCATGTAGCCACGGCACACAGGGAGCCTGCCTTAGCCCCAGTGCGCTGCCGACCGGACTTTTAACGGCCCGGTCTGTGGTGCCAACCGGAGCCGCCAGGGTCCCTTTTCACCAGGCGTCCCAGTCGAAAACCCGACACCTCGCAACCCTACTGCTGCAGCCTGCAGCCTCTGCCCAGCCCTGCTCCATTTCCGGGCCCTTCCCCTTCCCAGCCCGGCCGGCAGGTTAGTGGGGGCTTCACGACCCAGGGAGAAGCTCCAAGGCTGAGGATCGCGATGAAACCCCCGAGCCGGGGCTGCGGGTCGGTTTCACCCCGTCCCTCTCTGCCCCCCAGTGCTGCCCAAGTTCGAAGTGACCCTGGAGCTGCCCCCCGTGGTGACGGTGCTGGATGAGACGTTCCTTCTGCGGGTGTGCGGCCGGTGAGTGTGACAGCAGCCCTGCCGGGCCGATAAAGGGGGGGCTGGTACCGCCCTGGGCCTGACTCCCCTCCCCCGCCCCCCCCAGGCCAGGATCTGACCTGCCCCTTCCCTGCCTGCGCCCCCCTCTGCCCCATGCTCATGGCCAGGCAGGGCTCCCTGGGGCTCTCACTCCACCCACACGACCAGCCCCACCCCAGCAGGGACCCCCCATGGGCAGGGGCGTTGGCCCCCTCCCCTCCCACTTACCCTCTCCCTCCCCTCTGCTAACCAGATACACCTACGGGAAGCCCGTCCTGGGGAGGGTCCAGGCCAGCCTGTGTCAGGAGGAACAACCAGCATATCCCTCGTACCGTCTTCATGCCAAGCAAACCGTGACTCGGTGCACACTGCTTATCGGCCAGGTGAGTGTGACTGGGGAGGGGGCAGGTACATGACATGCTGCTGGAGGAGGCTCCTCTCCATGTTTTTCTTACACTGGCCAGAGGGGGGCTGTGATCTGCTGTGATGATGTTGGTGACATTGGTGTAAAGCTGGTGTAAGTGCAGACGAATCAGGCACTGGATCCTTCAGGGTCCCGCATCTGGCAGGCTGGGGGTGGGGACATAAGAACGGCCAGACTGGGTCAGACCAAAGGTCCATCTAGCCCAGTATCCTGTCTATCAACAGTGGCCAGAGCCACGTGCCCCAGAGGGAATGAACAGAACAGGGAATCATCAAGTGATCCATCCCCTGTCTCCCATTCCCAGCTTCTGGCAAACAGAGGCTAGGGACACCGTCCCTGGCCATCCTGGCTAACAGCCCTTGATGGACCTATCCTCCATGAACTTATCTAGTTCTTTTTTGAACCCTGTTATAGTCTTGGCCTTCACAACATCCTCTGGCAAAGAGTTCCACAGGTTGACTGTGTGTTGTGTGAAGAAATACTTCCTTTTGTTTGTTTTAAACCTGCAACCTATTAATTGCATTTGGTGACGCCTAGTTCTTGTCAGGGGCCGCTCTAGGCATTTCGCCGCCCCAAGCATGGCACAGGCAGGCTGCGTTCAGCGGCTTGCCTGCGGGAGGTCCACCGAAGCCACGGGACCAGCGGACCTCCCGCAGGCAAGCCACCGAAGGCACCCTGCCTGCCGCCCCCGCGGCGCCGGCAGAGCGCCCCCTGCAGCTTGCCGCCCCAAGCACGCGCTTGGCGTGCTGGGGCCTGGAGCCGCCCCTGGTTCTTGTGTTATGAGAAGGAGTAAATAACACGTCCTTATTTACTTTCTCCACACCAGTCATGGGTTTATAGACCTCTGTCATATCCCCCCTTAGGTTTCTCTTTTCCAAAATGAAAAGTCCCAGTCTTATTAATCTCTCCTCATATGGCAGCCGTTCGATACCCCTAATCATTGTTGTTTCCCTCTTCTGAACCTTTTCCAATTCCAATCTATCTTTTTTTAGGTGGTGCGACCACATCTGCATGCAGTATTCAAGATGTGGCCATACCTTGAATTTATATAGAGGCAATATGATATTTTCTGTCTTATTATCTATCCCTGTCTTAATGATTCCCAATGTTCTGTTTGCTTTTTTGACCTGCCACTGCACATTGAGTGGATGTTTTCAGAGAACTATCCACAATGACTCCAAAATCTCTCTCTCTCTTGAGTTGTAACAGCTAATTTAGACCCCATCACTTTATATGTATAGTTGGGATCTGTGTTCCCTGTAAACTGCGAGAGATGAGAATTAAGTGCCACCCAGCTAATTAGCAGAGCAGCCAGCAGCATGTATTCAGGTGCCCCTCCCCCCATTTTGCTCCATCCTGCAGCTGCTCCCGGGAGCCGGGACCCTCCTGCTCACTGTGCAGAGCAGGGAGGTGGGTGCTGATGTCATGGTGTCCCCCTTCCCCTGCACCCCATCTCTATAAAACAGGGCAGAGGGGACAGCCTGGCTCAGGAGGACTAGGATCATAGAAACATAGAATATCAGGGTTGGGAGGGACCTCAGGAGGTTCTAGTCCCACCCCCTGTTCAAAGCAGGACCAATCCCAACTAAATCATCCCAGCCAGGGCTTTGTCAAGCCTGACCTTAAAAACCTCCAAGGAAGGAGATTCCACCACCTCCCTAGGTAACCCATTCCAGTGCTTCACCACCCTCCTAGTGAAATAGTGTTTCCTAATATCCAACCTAGACCTCCCCCGCTGCAACTTTAGACCATTGCTCCTTGTTCTGTCATCTGCCACCACTGAGAACAGCCGAGCTCCATCCTCTTTGGAACCCCCCTTCAGGTAGTTGAAGGCTGCTCTCAAATCTCCCCCTCACTCATCTCTTCTGCAGACTAAGCAAGCCCCGTTCCCTCAGCCTCTCCTTGTAAGTCATGTGCCCCCAGCCCCCTAATCATTTTCGTTGGCCTCTGCTGGAGACTCTCCAATTTGTCCACATCCCTTCTGTAGTGTGGGGCCCAAAACTGGACGCAATACTCCAGATGTGGCCTCACCAGTGCCGAATAGAGGGGAATGATAACATCCCTCGATCTGCTGGCAATGCTCCTACTAAAACAGCCCAATATGCTGTTGGTCTTCTTGGCAAGGAGGGCACACTGCTGACTCATATCCAGCTTCTCGTCCACTGTAACCCCTGGTCCTTTTCTGCAGAACTTCTGCTCAGCCAGTCAGTCCCCAGCCAGTGGCGTAGCCAGGTTCTAAGAGCAGGGGGAGCAAACATAAAAAGGTGCCCCCCTTGGCTCTTCCTCTGGCTGCTCTGCGCCCCCCCCCTTGGTTGGCTCCTCCGGCCATGCCGCCCCCACCCATGGCTCCTCTGGCCACGCCGCCCCCCCATGGCTCCTCTGGCCATGCCGTGCTGCCCCCACGGCCTCCCCCATGGCTCCTCTGGCTTTGCTGCCCCCCCATGGCTCCTCCGCTCATGCTGCGGGCTGCCATGCTGTGCCCCCCCATGGCTCCTCCAGCCACACCGACACCCCCCCTCATGGCTCCTCCAGCCGTGCTGCATGCCCCTTGCCTGCAGGAGCCCAGTGCCGGTGTAACGACATAAACAGCTCCTGCTCCCAATTCCCTATTTTGGGTGTACTGAGCATTCTCACCCGAACTGAGCATGCCCAGTAACCTTTGCTGTTGCCACTGCCCTCTCTCTGCCGGCCCGGCAGGCCAAGCTTCAGAGCAGAGCGTGGGCCCTGTCCGCTGGTGCCATGGTAACCCCTAACTAAGGTGCCGCTTTTGGGAAAAAGTGCTGAGGAGAAGCAGCTGCTTCCCCTGCACCCCCCCAGCTACGCTCCTGTCCCCAGCCTGTAGCGGTGCATGGGACTCTTCCTTCCTAAGTGCAGGACTCTGCACTTGTCCTTGTTGAACCTCACCAGATTTCTTTTGGCCCAATCCTCTAATTTGTCTAGGTCACTCTGGACCCTATCCCTACCCTCCAGCATATCTACCTCTCCCCTCAGCTTAGTGTCATCTGCGAACTTGCTGAGGGTGCAATCCATCCCATCATCCACATCATTAATAAAGATGTTGACCAAAACTGGCCCCAGGACCGACCGCTTGATACCGTCTGCCAACTAGACATCGAGCCATTGAGCCCGACAATCTAGCCAGCTTTCTATCCACCCTATAGTCCATTCGTCCAGCCCATACTTCTTTAACTTTCTGGCAAGAATACTGTGGGAGACCGTATTAAAAGCTTTGCTAAAGTCAAGATATATCAGGTCCACCACTTTCCCCATATCCACAGAGCCAGTTATCACATCATAGATGGCTATCAGGTTGGTTAGCTGCTGTCCTCTGAATGATGAGTGGCTGAGTGCCTTTCTTAAAGAGACAGTGAGGGCACTGTTTCTCAGATTTCCCCAGCAGCCAGCTCACAGAGTCTCTGTCTCTCTCCCCATGCCCAGGTACCCCATCTTCACAGAGCTGGGGAGGGGAGACAACAGGGCTCAGGACAGAGCAGGAGAACTTTGTGTTTTAAAGAGACAGTGCACAGCTTTCCCCAGCAGCCAGCACACACACTGTCTCTGTGTCACAGACACTTACACTTAAATTTAATTATGTGAGTATTGAGTTCTAAAATGCCTAACCTGTCCTGGCTGGAGTAATTATTCCTATGGTAACTTTTTAAAATATATATTAGATCTTGGTTATTTGTTTCTACTGGTGGTGCACATAGGCACATACCTCGGTAAACATAACAAAATTTATTCCGCACATAGATGGAAAAAATTAGAGGGAACATTGGTTGGGATTATGTTTTCCAATGTGCATTACTTTGCATTTATCAACATTGAATTTAATCTGCCATTTTGTTGCCCAGTAACCCAGTTTTGTGAAGTCCCTTTGTAGCTCTTCGCAGTCTGCTTTTGACTTAACTAACTTGAGTAGTTTTGTATCATCTGCAAATTTTGCCACCTCACCGTTTACCCCTTTTTCCAAATCATATATGAATATGTTGAATAGGATTGGGCCCAGTACAGACCCCTAGGGGACACCACTATTTA
The DNA here is from genome assembly GCF_020497125.1 of Mauremys mutica. Taxonomy (NCBI): domain Eukaryota; kingdom Metazoa; phylum Chordata; order Testudines; family Geoemydidae; genus Mauremys; species Mauremys mutica. The sequence continues at coordinate 11,745,731 of NC_059096.1, forward strand.
CCTCTCTTCATTCTGAAAACTGACCATTTATTCCTACCCTTTGTTTCCCATCTTGTAACCAGTTACCAATCCATGAGATAACCTTCCCTCTTATCCCATGACAGCTTACTTTGATTAAGAGCCTTTGGTGAGGGACCTTATCAAAGCCTTTCTGAAAATATAAATACATTATATCCACTGGATCCCCCTTGTCCGCATGCTTGTTGTTCCCCTCAAGGAATTCTAGTAGATTGGTGAGGCGTGATTTTCCTTTAGAAAAACCATGTTGACTCTTCCCCATTCAATTATGTTCATCTATGTGTCTGACAATTTTGTTCTGTACTATAATTTCAACCAGTTTGCCCAGTACTGAAGTCAGGCTTACCAGCCTGTAATTGCCGAGATCACCTCTGGAGGCCTTTTAAAAAATTGGCGTGACATTAGCTATCCTCCAGTTATTTGGTACAGAAGCTGATTTAAAGGTCAGGTTACAAACCATAGTTAATAATTCTGCAATTTCACATTTGAGTTCTTTCAGAACTCTTGGGTGAATGCCATCTGGTCCCGGTGACTTGTTACTGTTAAGTTTATCAATTAATTCCAAAACCTCCTCTAGTGACACTTCAATCTGTGACAATTCCTCAGATTTGTCACCTACAAAGGACGGCTCAAGTTTGGGAATCTCCCTCACATCCTCAGCTGTGAAGACCGATGCAAAGAATTCATTTAGTTTCTCCGTAATGGCCTTATCATCCTTGAGTGCTCCTTCATCATTTCGATTGTCCAGTGGCCCCACTGGTTGTTTAGCCGGCTTCCTGCTTCTGATGTACTTAAACAAATTTTTGCTATTACTTTTTGAGTCTATGGCTAGCTGTTCTTCAAATTCTTTTTTGGCCTTTCTAATTATATTTTCACACTTAATTTGCTAGAGTTTATGCTCCTTTCTAGTTTCCTCCCTAGGATTTAACTTCCATTTTGTAAAGGATGCCTTTTTACCTCTCACTGCTTCTTTTACTTTGTTGTTTAGCCACAGTGGCACTTTTTTGGTTCTCTTACTATGTTTTTTAATTTGGGGGATACATTTAAATTGAGCCTCTATTATGGTGTCTTTAAAAAGTTTCGGTGCAGCTTGCAGGGTTTTCACTTATGGCGCTGTACCTTTTAATTTCTGTTTAACGCACTTCCTCATTTTTGTGTAGTTCCCCTTTCTGAAATTAAATGCTACCATGCTGGGCTGCTGCGGTGTTTTCCCCACCACATGGATGTTAAATTTAATTATATTGTGATTACTATTGCCAAACGGTCCAGCTATATTCACCTCTTGGACCAGATCCTGTGCTCCACTTAGAACTAAATCAAGAATTGCCTCTCCTCTTGTGGGTTCCAGGACTAGCTGCTCCAAGAAGCAGTCATTTAAGGTGTCAAAAAACTTTCTCTCTCCATCCCTTCCTGAGGTGATATGAACCCGGTCAATATGGGGATAGTTGAAATTCCCCATTATTATTGAGTTTTTTATTTTTATAGCCTCTCTAACCTCCCTGAGCATTTCACAGTCACTGTCACCATCATGGTCAGGTGGTCAGTAATATATCCCTACTGCTATAATCTTCTTATTAAAGCATGGAATTACTATCCATAGAGATTCTGTGGTAGTGTTTGGTTCATTTAAGATTTTTACTTCATTTGATTCTACTCTTTCTTTCACATATAGTGCCACACCCCTACCACCACGACCTGTTCTGTCCTTGCAATATATTTTGTACCCTGGTATTACTGTGTCCCATTGATTATCCTCATTCCACCAAGTTTCTGTGATGCCTATTATATCAATATCCTCATTTAATATGAGGTGCTCTAGTTTACTCATCTTATTATTTAGACTTCTAGCATTTGTATAGAAGCACTGTAAAAACTTGTCACTTTTTAGCTGTCTGCCATTACATGATGTAATTGAATGGAACTTTTTTTTTCATTTGACTGTTTCTCATCAGATCCTACCTGTATTTTATCATCTTCCATCCTCTCCTCCTTACTAGGACATAGAAAATCTCCATTAATAGATGCTCCCCTAAGCGATGTCGCTGTCTGAACCACGTGCTCCTCCGTACTTGCCGACTTTCCCCCAGGCCTTAGTTTAAAAACTGCTCTATGACCTTTTTAATTTTAAGTGCCAGCAATCTGGTTCCATTTTGGTTTAGGTGGAGCCCATCCTTCCTGTATAGGCTCCCCCTTTCCCAAAAGTTTCCCCAGTTCCTAATAATCCTAAACCCCTTCTCCCTACACCATCGTCTCATCCACGCATTGAGACCCTGCAGTTCTGCCTGTCTAACTGGCCCTGCGTGTGGAACTGGAAGCATAATGTCACCATGGAGGTCCTGGACTTCAATCTCTTACCTAGCCTAAATTTGGCCTCCAGGACCTCTCTCATATCCTTCTCTATGTCATTGGTATCTACATATACCACGACCACCAACTCCTCCCCAAAACTACACAGATGTCTATCTAGATGTCTCGAGAGATCTGCAACCTTCACACCAGGCTGGCAAGTCACCATACAGTTCTCCCAGTCATCGCAAACCGAGCTATCTATGTTTCTAATGATCGAATCCTCCATAACTATTACCTGTCTCTTCCTAATAACTGGAGTTCCCTCCCCTAGAGAGGTATCCTCAGGGCAAGAGGATACCACGACATCATCTGGAAGGAGGGTCCCAACTATGGGTTCATTTCCCTCTGCTCCAGTTGGATGTTCTTCTTCCCTGAGACTTTCATCCTCCTCAACAGCACAGAGGCAGGGGTGGGACTGTTCTACTGTGTCCCGGAAAGTCTCATCTATGTACCTCTATGTCTCCCTCAGCTCCTCCAGTTCAGCCACTCTGGTCTCCGAAGCCCATACACAGTATCTGAGGGCCAGGAGCTCCTTGCATCGAATGCACACATAGGCCACCTGCCGTAGGGCAGGTAATCATACATGCTGCCTTGGATGCAATAACCTGGGTAGCCCCGACTCTGTTGCTGGACTTTTCCCTGCATTCCCTTTTTACTCCTGAAGCTTGGACCTTTGTTGTTGTTTTGGTTTTATCAGGGGGTGGTTTGGGCTTTAAATTTAAAGAATGTTAAGAGTATCTAGCCCCCCAGCTCACACTCCCCGCTCTAAACTCCCTCGCAAAACTCCCCTGTTAGCCGCTCCTGTTCACTAGCTCCTCTGGTTGCTTAGGAGCAGGCTTTTTAAAGCCCTGGTCTTCCTGAGTATCCCTGCCCCCTGGTTAAGGGTTAATGGGGGCTAAAGGGCTTAGGGATCGCAGCCTTGCCTAGCAGGCCACTAGGCTCAGCACAAACAGACCGTATGGTGTATTTCAATCAAGCAGCAAGCACACCACAAACACACACACTGCAGACAACTGGCAGCTGTGTCGCAGGGCTTAGAGACCTCTACGCCCCCCCCCCCGCCCCCACCTTCACCACACTATCTCAGTGCCTCACTTACCCTCCTAGCCCCCGGGAGGCGGGGCAGGCTCCTGTGCCCATTGTACAGATGGGGAACTGAGGCACGGAGATGCTCAGGGTCCGTCTGCACAGCAAAAACCCTGCGGAAGCGTCTCCCAGCCCAGCTCTGCTGCCTGGGGCTTGCACCGTGGTGCTAAAGGGACAGTGTAGACGCTCGGCTGGAGCCTCCCTGGGTCTAGTGCCTGGACCCAACCATTGACCTGCTGGTTCTACCCCGCAGCACAAGCGGGATCCGCAGGGCTGGGCTCAGACTCGCGGCCGCAGGGGGTTTCTGCTGGAGCCGTACTCAGAGGGACTTGCAGGCAGCCTGTGGCAGAGCAGGGACTCTCCAGACCTAGGCTAGTGCCCCAGGTTACGGGGCCGCCCGTCCTCATCAGCAGCTCTCGTTAGGCGGGGGCAGATCTCCCTGAATGCTCTCAGTCCCTGCGGGGCTGGGTGGGGACAATTGGAATCAGCCAGCGTTACCATGACGATGGGGGACCAGCACCAGGGGATCTGTGATGGTCACGAGTGGCCAGGGCCTGTTTTATGTCTGTGATGGGCACAAGTGGCCACCCACAACAGCGCCAGCTGCACAGCGCCCCCTAGTGCTGCACTGGGGTACCAGGGTCAGGGCTGACTCCAAGGTGAGAGCGCCCCCTGCTGCTGACTTCAGCACCCAGGTTCTCTTTGAGTGTCTCCCGTCCCAGCACTAACCAGGCCAAGCCCGATGAGAGACCCGCTGAGCTGACACCTGCGGGGCCTGGTGCAGAGCTGCTGCTAACGGGCTCTGATTCTCTCCCTGCAGACTGACAGCAATGGCTGCTTTTCCAGAGAGGTGGGGACGGCTCTCTTCAACCTGACCTACTCTGGCTACAAGCGGCGCTTTCAGGCCTACGCGTCTCTCTTGGAGGAGGGGACAGGTAAGGTTGACAACCCTCCAGGATTGGCCTGGACTCTCCAGGAATTAAATATTAATCTTTAATTAAAGATTATGTCATGCGAAGAAACCTCCAGGAATACTTCCAACCAAAATTGGCAAGCCTGGGGACAGGTGGGACTGAAATCAAGCACACGTGCACGCCCCCAGCTCTGAACCCCCAGGGGCAGAGGGGCTCACTTGTACATGTGATAGTCATTCGTAGCCCAGCTGCTTTAGCGATGGGCCCACAGGTAGCGTTGGGGGTTTTGGGTCTGGGGTTCTGGTTCAGCCCATTCACTGGGATCGATCCCTCATGAGGAGTTCAGACCTGGGCACGTTCATGCAAAGACTAAACACCCTCCCGCGAGTGGCCTCTGGCTGTGGACCGAGCTGGCAGAGTGGAGTGACGGCCCAGCCTGTGTCGCTGGGCCCTGAGTCACGGCCTCAGTGACGTTAGCGCTTAGCGTTCAAAACGGCAAGTGCTAATCGCTTAGTAACGAACCCAGATAACTCCACATTTAACCCGGAAGAATCCTGATTTCCAGAGCAGCCGACACCCGTTTGGCTGAAAACTGTAACTGTGGGGTGGCTACAACCTTCCCCTCGGGTGCTGACATCAGCGATGGCAAAGTGGCTGGAGGAGAGCGGGTCCAGAACAGCAACAGATCACTGGGCACTTCTGAAAATGGCCCTTTCTGGGGGCAGGCCCTGTGCCGAAAGGCCTGTGTGCGGGGTCAGCTCTGGGGCCGCTCAGTAAGGAGCTCTCTGCTGGGGAAAGGGCCGCAGAGCCAGGAGACCCTGCTGGCAAATGTCACGTGGCTGGTTTGGGATTAAGCCCCATGGAAGGTGGATCTAAATTTTCTAGTTTCTAGATTATCCAGGAAAATCTTTCTCCACCCCAGGCCGAACCTCCCAGATTCTCCCCCAATCACACCCTCCACTCCATAACGAGAGGGGGTAGAAATGGCTGGGCGGATTGTTATGGAGAGAAATCTGGGACATAGCCTGAACTCTGGTGTCACTCTTAGCACCAGCACCTTCCTCCTATTGTCCTTCCCTCTCCTGCTAGGGGTGGAGCTCAATGCAACCAAGAGCTGTGACATCGTGTCTGAAATCGCTACGGTGACCTTTGAGGACGCTGACGAGACTTACAAGGCTGGAATTCCCTACACTGGCAAGGTAACGGGATTACCAGTGTGACAGAGTGGGATATGTCTGTACCACACTGTAACCTCCATTGATGTTGACTGCTTGCCGGATGTACTGCACTTCTGGTGCTCATGTGCCCCATGCACTGGAGATCGGATGCGTTAGCTGTGCTCTCCATGTCCTCAAGCCCCCCTTCCCGAGGGCACGATGGGGGTTGAGCAACCAGCCAACCCTCAGTTCCTTCTCACAGCCTCTGGCTGAGAGCCAGAGCCAGCAGCAGTGTCTGGTCTCCTGCTCCGCTGAAGTTTTTCTCTTTATATTTTGTAAATAGTAATATTTGATAGTTAACAATTTTTACAGGAGATAATGGTTTAGTTAGTTAGGTCCCTCTCCTCGGAGCAAAGAGTGTCGGCCATACTTACAGGGTGGTGGAGTCTAGCCTGGGAAGCAGGGACTCTGAAAAACACTTGGGGATCGTGATGGATAATCAGCTGAAGACAAGCTCCCAGTGTGACACTGTGGCCAAAAGCGCTAATGCGATCCTGGGATGTATAAATGGGGGACTCTCAAGTAGGAGTAGACAGGTTATGTTACCCTGGCAGCCATCTCTTCCACCTCTAAGGCTGTGCCTGCCCCGGTCAGCGACCTCGAGTGTGATGGACGCCATCCTGCCAAGGAGCATAGGAATAGATCTCCTTCTCAGGTGCCTGCTACGTCACCTCTTTCTTTGTCACTTAAAAAGTTGGCTCGAGGCCAATCCCTGGTCCCTCTGGCGCCCAGAGAGAAGGAGTCCTGAGTCCTTGGTTCCTCTGATGACTGATCCCTTGGCACTGCAGGGAGGATTTAGTGTCTAATAGGATCCCGCAAGCATCAGTCCTGGGTCCAGTACTACTCAGTATTGTCATTTAATGACTTGAATAATGGAATGGAGAATGTGCTTATAAAATTTGCTGATGACACCAAGCTGGGAGGGGTTGCTAGCACTTTGGAGGACAGAATTCAAATTCTTAACAACTTTGACATATTAGAGAATGGGTCTGAAATCAATAAGACGTAATTAATTAAAGACAAGTGCAAAGTACAACACTTAGGGAGTCGAAATCAAATGAACAATTACAAAATGTGGAATACCTGGCTAGATGATAATACTGCTGGAAAGGATGTGTGGGTTACAGTCAATCACAGATTGAATACAAGTCAACAGTGTGATGCAGTTACAAAAAAGGCTAATTTCATTCTGAAGCGTATTAATAGGAGTGCTGAATGTATAGCACAGGAGGTAATTGTCCCATTCCAATCAGCACTGGTGAGACCTCAGCTGCAATACTGGGTCCAGTTCTGGGTGCCACACTTTAAGAAAGATGTGGATAAATTGGAGACAGTCCAGAGGAGAGCAACCAAAATGATCAAAGGCAAATGACCTGCCGTATGAGGAAAGGTCAAAAAACTGGGCATATGTAGTCTGAAGAAAAGAAGTCTGAAGGGGGACCTGAGGACAGTCTTCAAATATGTTAAGGGCTGTTATAAAGAGGATGGAAATCAATTGTTTCCATCTCCACTGAAGGTCAGACAAGGAGTAATGGGCTTAATCTGCTGCAAGGGAGATTTAGATTAAATACACCTCTACCTCGATATAACGCTGTCCTTGGGAGCCAAAAAATCTTACCGCGTTATACCAAACTTGCTTTGATCCACGGAGTGTGCAGCCCTGCCCCCCCCAGAGCGCTGCTTTACCGCGTTATATCTGAATTCGTGTTATATCGGGTTACGTTATATTGGGGTAGAGGTGTATGAGGAAAAACTTCCTAACTATACGTGTATTTAAGCTCTGGAACACACTTCCAAGCGTGGTTGTGGACAGGGCCGGCTCCAGGCACCAGCATTCCAAGCTGGTGCTTGGAGTGGCAAACTGCAAGAGGCGGCAGTCCCTGTCGTTTTGCCCCCAGCCAGCACGCCGAATTGCCGTCGTGGGCAGGTGTGGGGTGGGCAGTCCGTGTGCCCTTAGGGCGGCAGGCGTGTTTCCGCAGTGGCGGCAATTCGGCGGCAGCTTCGATGTTTAGCTGTCTGCTGTGGCTTCAGCTAAACATAGCAGCTGCCGCCGACTTGCCGCGGCCGCGGAAACACGCCTGCTGCCCTAAGGGCCCACGGACTTCCCACCCCCCACCCGCCTGCGGCGGCAATTCCACGCGCTGCTTGTAGCGGTGAAAACTGTAGAGCCGGTCCTGGTTGTGGAAACCCCATCACTGGAGGTGTTTAAGAACAGGTTGGGCAAACACCTGTCAGGGATGGTCTCGTCTGGGTTTACTTGGTCCTGCCTCAGTGCAGGGGGCTGGACTAGATGACCTCTCAATGTTCCTTCCAGCCCTACATTTCTGTGATTCTGTGATGTTCCTCGGGCACCCTTAAGATCAGCCCATCTATTAGAAGAGTTTTCAGCCTCCACTTCTTCTTGTGGAGGTAGTGAAGGGGGCTCAATATTCTGTTCCACTAGGGTACCCTTTTATGGCCCCTATGTATTAGAGAAACCCTTTAGGAATAAGGGCAGATATATGCATGATTGCACTAGACCCTCTGCTTGTATCCACCTACATGGCTTCATTCCCTTTACTGGTATGGCCAACGTTCCTGGCCTTACTAGCCCCCGTGGTCTCATGACATTCTAAACACATAGCCCTATCCACTTGAGGGTGAGGTATTCTTTGAAGGATCAACTGGTTGTGCCATAGACTTCTCAAGCTTCTGACATACAGCCCCAGATGATGCAGGAAGTTATGCCCCAACAGCTACTTGCTGGGGCAATTCGGGAACATCCTCATCATCAGATGAAGTCATAGCACCACCTCCTACATCTCTATTGGCAAACGATAAAATGTACCAAGAGCTTCTGCAGTGCATGGTGGAGGCATTGGGGATCCCAATGCAGAGTGTCCAGGAAAAGGGACAAATTGCTGGACATTTTACACACTCCTTTGCCTGAGAGACTTGCAGTTCCTATAAAAGGGCATTTTTGTACCAGTCCATTTATTGTGGCAGACTCCACCATCTTTACCACTACTGTCAAAGAAGACATAAAAGCAACGTCAAGTCCTTCCTGTAGGATTTAAATATTTCTGTTCTCAGCCTCCTCCTGGGTCTTTAGTGGTGACTGCAGCAGAGGCAATGACTAAACCACAATCTTCTAAGACCACCCCTTAAGATAAGAAACTGAAAAAACTGGATCTCATGGGAAGAGCTACTCATCTGTGAGTTACAAGTTTGTGTGGCAAATTTTGATAATTTCCTTTCCTGTTCTGACCATTTGAACTGGAACAAGGCCATTGAGGTCCTGGAGAAACATCCTTCTGAAGCCAAGGACAAATTTCAGGGTCAGTTAAGGCCTCATTCAGCACCAAGAGATGCGGTGGACCCCACTTCAAGATCTATGGTGACAGCAGTCACCAAGCATCGCCCATCATTGCTACAGTGCTCTGGGCTGCCAAGGGAAGTTGGAAATACATTGGACGATCTTCCCTTTGAGGGGAGTGAACTTGAAAGTGCAAAACCGGCTGAAGTGTTTGTGACGCTTCCCAAGGTTCCCCGGGCTTGTGAGGCACCTCACTACCATCTGCTCTTAGCGTGAGAAGGCCTAGACCAAGCCTTCCCGGACTCAGTTCCCTGACTGGCAACACATGTGTTGCTCTCCAGGCTTCCACACGCCTCACTCTTTCTTCGCAGGTTAGCAATGGGCACGCTCCAGCCCCCAGTCCTCTGAGCATCCCCTATAGTGTCCGGCCCCTTCTCCACTGGGCACTCACAGAATTACCAGGCCCACTGCTCCCAGAAGACCAGTGTACCACAGCTTACTAGTTATACCTTCGATCCCAGCTCCAATTAACACACAGAACTTAGATTTATTACAGAGCAAGCAAGTGGGTGTTTATTTAACAAAGAACAGAGATCCCTATGCCAGTAAACCAAAGTATTGGAAACAAGGGGTTAAATATACAATAAAATCATAAACACATTCTAGAGCCTGAATTCAGTTAACAAGATGCCCTTTTGTCTAATAAGGCTCTGCTTACCCCAAGTCCTCTTCTCACGGCATCTTTCAATCAGGATGGCTGAGACCCTACTTTCATGCGGTGAAGCCCCTGGCAGCTTGCCTCCCCGGTCAAGGATAACTGGGGGTTCATCTGCACCCCAGATATGGTTCCAAATGTTCATTGCGTTTACTCCTCAACAGGATATCCCCTGCTGCTTTTCTTTTTTCCCGCAGCTCTCACAATCTGTTGATTAGCATTTTGCTCAGACTGTAAATGGTACCCCGCTGTGAACCACTCAAAACTCAGTTTACACATGAGTGGCCAGAGAAAGAGAAGCATCTCTTCCCCCTCTGCCTGACAGGAGCATGTGGATCACCTTTTGGTGACCTGCATTAACTCACAGACCTAGAGAACATATTTTAATACATATACATAACTCCTCATATGTTTTCCATACAAACCTCTCACAATTGTTAGGATGACCAGTGTGACACGGGCTTTCATTAAAGACCTTACATGACACTCTTTGGCAAACTAGTACATAGTGTGACATTAGCCAAGGTACAATCTAGACAAATTAACAGCTCTGTTCCCTCAGTTCTCCAACCTAGGGTACCTTTTACACTGCTTCGCTGTGAGAGCTACCACTCCTGGTCTGCTCACACCCAGCCTCTAGCATGTAAGTTACTCCCAGTTATATTGTATGAGTGCTATGGCCAGCCACTCTTGAATTACACTGTAGAGCAACCCCAGAAAATTCCCAGTCCCACACTTTACCGCAAAAATGTGCGTCTTGTATTGCCCGGTGCCCTCTTGGACAATACAAGCTCGTATAAAGTCCCTCATTTTATTAACAGGAAATGATATGCACAAATCCTGTTATCCCAAATGGAGTTTCCCAAAAACTTCAATCCAAACACCCAGTTTTAAATCAAAGAGTAAAATAAATTTATTAACTACAAAAGATAGATTTGAAGTGATTACAGGTAATGAGGCCTAAACTTCAGAATTGGTTACAAGAAAATAAAAGTAAAAAGTAACTAATACCTAACTTAACAAGCTAAGTATATTCAAAGCAAAGGTCTCTCTCACTACATGTTACTGGCTGAATCTCTTTCAGTGTGGATCCATCCCCAGTCCAATGCTGCTTCCTTTGTTCTTCAGGTGTTGTCGATACTGTGGGTAGAGAGAAAGGGAGACATCATTTGGGGCATCTGCTCTCCTTTCTTCTTCTTTGAGAATTATCTCCAGCTGAAGGTCAGGAGACAGAAAGTCTGTTTGGATGGGAACCTCAAGCTGTTTCTTTCTCGAGATGTAGATTTTTTGCCCACATCCTCTCTCCTGCCGAAGAGTGGCCACTTAACCAAGTGACGATCCATTTGATTTCATTGACACCTGGCTTAGGCATCAGCTATACTTTTGTCTCTGGGGAACCGGTTTGTGACTGCCTTCCAGACATGGAACATGTCTTATTAATACCATACAGTAGAATCTTATAACTTTACATACAATGTAGCCACACATTTCACCAAGACAATAATGACCAACAAAGTATGAGTTTTCCAATGATACCTCACAAGACATACTTTGTACAAAATGTATCATAGTCTTGTAAACAGGATGAATATAAGGGTACAGACTGTCACAGAGACATCCCAGACTCAGGGGCTCCCTAGACCCTTCTTCCCCCTGTGCTCTCTACTGGTTGCCACAAAGGGGACCTTGGGTCCAGTGTTACACATGCAAAAAGATTTCCCGCCACACTCCCTGGGTATTTATACCCCACAGATTGAAAGGAAGCAGTCTCGTCCATTTCAGAGACATCCCGTTACTGCTCCATTCTACCACACCTAGCAGAGGTCTTCAGAGCAGTCCAGAGAGAAGCAACATCCTCACAAACGAAACCTGTCTTCTACAATAACTACAGCTCTTAGCCCTCCCCTCTCTTCCCTGAAGCAGTGAGTTTGACATTTCCATCAAGAGCTGCCAACCAGTCTCAGATGACTTTACCCTTTCCCACCCCATTTGCAGACCATTCACATTATTTCCAGGAAGTCTGGACCCATATTACCACTGATCAGTGAGTACCTACTGGAGGTAATTCAACAAGTATACTTGATCCAATTCCAAGTCCTCTTGAACCCTGATCCATCTTCCCCACCCCACCAGGGACTCCTCCCATGCAAGGTTATTACAGCAAGAGGTTCAGTCACTCATATCTCTGGGAGCAACAGAGAAGGTTCCTCAGCTGTTTCAGGGACAGTGGTTTTATTCCCACTACTTTCTGGACTCCAAGAAGTCAGAAGGTTGGTGTCCGGTATTATACCTCAGGGATCTGAACACTTTTGTATGCCAATGTGCCATGATGATCTAGCCAAGCTGTGATGGACTCCATCCCTGATTTGGTCTCTCTCTCTCTCCCTCTGTCTTTTGTCCACCCCAGTGAAAGCAGCTGAGTCCCTCGGAAGGGCTGCCTCCTCCTGATTACCTGACATCTTGTTCCCTTTGTTCTCCAGCTCAGTTCACATGTCCCACCCACTGGAGTTTCCTGCTGTTAGGTGCGCATTGTTCAGTTGTGGGACATCTCTTTGTTTCGCTGGACCTTCTGGTGATTTGGGTTGGTTCCAGACCGTTCTTTAATGACCCTATTCATTCCACCCAGACAACTAGGTGACACACATACCTCATGCCTCCTGCACGCCTCTAGGTTGACTGGGTAGCAATACAGAGCACAAAGGGAAACTGAGATACAGATAGGCTTCCTGAAAATATTACAGAAAATTCCCTCTTTGTCACAGCCAATTCAAGCTTCACATGGTAAGTATCTCCTCCATGCTTCCTTCCCTGGATCCTCTGGACTATTCTGCAGCTCTCTGTCTGCACCAGGCATATTTCTATATTTCCATCCGTTCAGCACACAGGAAATATCTGTTTTTTTGTGTGGGCAACACACACTATCAGTACAGAGTGCTGCCATTCTGGCTATCAACAGCTCCAAGGACTTTCATGAAATGCCTGGCTATGAAAGCAACCCATCTTAGAAAGAACAGCATCTTAGAGTACTGTACCTCAACAACTGGTTGGTGCAGGGTTCGTCTCCCCAACCGGTCACAGAAAGCATTCGATAAATCTTGACACTGTTCTCCACTCTGGGACTAACGATAATCAAGGACACGTCTCATCTAATTTCCACTCTGAAAATGGGATTCATTAGAGCCTTCATAAACTCTGCTGCAGCAAAGGCCTACCTGCCACAGCCAGCTTCAACAACACATTGGCTCCGATCACTCCAGTGCAGACCAAGTCGCAAACCACAATGAGGACACGCCTCGGTGGTGAGACGGAGTGGCCTCCCACTTAATCTGAGGGGGAGGAGTCACTCAGTAGACCCTGGTGGATGCAGTCAGGCCGGGATTTCCCCTCCCGTTGGAAGTTAAGGGGTGGGACAGGAAGTATAAAGGGCGGGTTCTGGAGCTCTGTTGGGCCACCACTGGAGGAGGCAGACATCTCCCGTCTGCTCCCAAGGCTGGAGATTGAAGAGGCGCCCCACCGAGCTGAAGAACGGCCAGACCTGCCGGAGCCATCAGCCGTCCGAGGCACAGAGGAGCCAATGGGACTGCCGCTAGCTTTGTACCCAGAGGAAATGGAGGATCCCCGCAGATTCAGGTACATCGCGGAGGGACGGTTGGAAGTGGCCCAGGGACAGCCGACCCCAACCTGGCTGCACTGCTGCCAGACACCCAGTCAACATATTGCAGCTGGATTCCTCTCTGACCCAGTGGCGGAACACTCCGCCACTGTTAGGGCCCTGGTCTGGGACCCAGTGGAGTCGGGAGGGCCTGGGTCCCCCTACCCTCTGCCTCCCCCCCTCGGGGTGGCAGCCTCCCCATCTTAGGCCACGAGGCCTGTGTTTGTCTGCCGTCTTCCTGAGCCAAGATGTCAGGCCATAGACTGTCTACTGCTCCACCCCGCCTCAGAGGTCAGAGAACCCCCCTCTTGAGCCCACAGACCCTTTGGTGCTCCGCCTGGCCTGAGGCCTGAGCCCCTACACTGCTTGATGCTCTGCCCTGCTCGAGGGTCTGGGCTCCTAGACTCACTGCAGCTCTGCCTCTGCCTAAGGGCCAGAGCTCACAGACTGCTGGTTTACTCTGCCCTGCCTGAGGGCCAGAACCCACTGATTGCTCGTTGTCCTGCCCTGCCTGAGGGCCAGACCTTAGACTGCTTATTACTCTGCTAATTCCCTGACTCTGGGTGACACCTCCTACTGACCCAGAGCGGGAGGACCCAGAGCTAACCCACTACAGTCTCCAATTGCTGGGTCATATGTAGGGCCCTACCAAATTCACAGCCGTGAAAAGCACATCACAGACTGTGAAATCCGGTCTTCCCCCATGAAATCTGGTCTTTTGTGTGCTTTTACTCTACACTATACAGATTTCACAGAGGAGACCAGCATTTTTCAAATTAGGGGTCCTGACCCAAAATGGAGTTGTGGGGGTGGGGGTCACAGGATTATTTTAGGGCGGGTCACGGTATTGCTTCCCTTACTTCTGCGCTGCCTTCAGAGCTGGGTGGCCGGAGAACATCAGCTGTTGGCTGGGCGCCCAGCTCTGAAGACAGCGCTCCACCAGCCGCTGTGCAGAAGTAAGGGTGGCCATGCCATACCATACCACCTTTATTTATGTGCTGCTACTGGCGATGGCTCTGCCTTCAGAACTGGGCTCCCAGCCAGCAGCCACTGCTCTCCAGCTGCCCAGCTCTGAAGGCAGCGCCGCCACCAGCAGCAGCACAGAAGTAAGGGTAGAAGTACCACAACCTACCCTACAATAACCTTGTGACCCCCCAACCCCTTTTGGGGTTAGGACCCCTACAATTACAACACCGTGAAATTTCAGATTTAAATAGCTGAAATAATGAAATATACGATTTAAAAATCCTGTGACCATGAAATTGACCAAAATGGACCGTGAATTTGGTAGGGCTCTAGTCATATGGCTTCATGCACATTGGTGACTCCATCCACAAGACTCACCATTTAGGTTGTCTGCAGTGTACACAGCAAAGGTGTGAAAGTGCAGATTCCACAAGACGTCCTGAACTCCTTCAGCTGGTGGAATGACCCGGAGCAAGTTTGCAAGGGTGCGCCTCTCTCACCGTTAATGCTCACAAAGCCCATCCTGACCCAGGCTTGTGCACTGGGATGAGCAGCTCATCTCGAGACCCTAACAGTTCAACATTCTGGAACTCGGGGCCATCTGACTTGCTTGCATGGTTTTTCCACCCCATATCAATGGCCAGAACATCCAGATAATGATGGACCATACCACTGTGATGTTCTATGTAAACAAAGAAGGAAGGAGCAGGTCCATCCCGTATGTAGAGAGGCCATCCTTCTGTGGAACTGGTATGTATGTCACAACGTTAGGATTTCTGAAATTTATCTGCCAGGTCTACAGAACATGCTGTTGGATCCTCTGAGCAGACACCGGTTGCAGAATCATGAATGGTCCATAAAAGACTCAGTTATGAGATCCATTTTACATTGATGGGGAGCTCTTCACACAGATCTGCTTGCGACTAAGCATGACAGAAAATGCAACACCTTGTGTTTCACAGGGGGGCAGAGTCTGGCTTCTCAAGCAGATGCTTTTCTAGTGCTCTGGACTCAGGGACTACATTATGCTTATACTCTCGTTCCTTTGATACATGTGTCTTACAGAAAATCAGACAGGAGAAAGCCTTGGTCATACTGGCAGCCCCAGCTTGGCCAGACAATACTGGCATCCAGAACTCAAATCTCTGTCACTGTCCCCTCCAGTTGTACTACCTCTGTGTCCGGACTTAGTCAGCCAGAACAATGGATCTGTTCTTCACCCAGACCTGATATCACTGCATCTGATGACATGGAAACTGCCTGGTTACTGGACTTAGAAAAAACTTGTTTTGCAGATGAACAAAACATCCTAGTTCAGAGCAGAAATAGTCCAGTAGGGTGTACCTAGGCTGCGATATGGACACACCTCTCTGCATGGTCATCTCAACACAATCTGCTCCCAACAGGGCCATCGATTCCTGATATATTTCAATATTTGCTGTCCTTGAAAACATCTGGACCATCTGTAAGCTCAGTACAGGTTCATCTGGCGGTAAACTTGCCACATCATCCACCAGCCCAACATTATACAGTTTTCTCTCACCCTAAAGTAAACAGAGTCTTTCTCCCAGAGCAACAGCCTCCTCCATTATGGGACCTTAATATGGTGCTTATCTGACTGATGGACCATCTGTTTGAGCTGGTCTACGCTGGTCTATGAAGACTTCATTCCTCATAACATTTACATCAGCTCAAAGGGTTGACAGATTACAAGGTCATCATAGCCTGTCTTTCATAAAGATAATGTGGCATTTAAACCACATCCTAAATTTCTCTCAGAAGTGGTTTCAGACTATCATTTAAACCATTTCATACCTTTACCTGTATTCTTTCCTAAGCCCCATTCCTTGAGGGGTGAAGTGGCTTTTACACATTAGATGTCCTTCAAGCCCTGTCTTTCTATCTGGAAGACAGAGCTTGAAGGGATAGGATAGATAACAAGACAGAAATTATCCAAATGCCTCTATGTAAATCCATAGAACATCCCCATCTTGAATACTGTGTACGGGTCTGGTTGCCCCATCTCAAAAAAGATATATTGGAATTGAAAAAGGTACAGGAAGGGCAACTAAAATGATTAGGGGTATGGAACAGCTTCTGTATGAGCAGAAATAAAAAAAACCCACGAGGTGTCTCTTCCAAACTGAAAGGTTCCTGGGGTGAAGGAATTTCAATGCAGAGGGTTTCCAAGTGGGTGTCCAGTTGCATTACAATAGTTTATGAGAGAGAATTTAGAACAATCTGGGCAGGTTAGATTACATTCTATAAGGGCTCAGGTAGCTTCCACTGCTTCTTTGTAGGGTGTTTCTTTAACCGATGTGTGTAGCTGCTACATGGTGTAGTGTACATACTTTTACCAGACACTACTCAATTGTGAAGCATCTCCTGATGCTTGGTTCGACAAAGCTGTATGATAGAATGTTTCAGTAGACTCAGTCCTCTCCAGCTTTATGATACATTGTGAGTCACCAGAAATGGAGCGAATATAGACAAGCACTTGGTGGAGAAAAGGAAGTTACATACCGTTTTTAAGATGTGTTGTTTAAATGTTCTGCACAATCCACCTCCATTTCCCCTTTACTGACAAGTCTATTGTTATGGTCTTGACAGTTGGGATGGAGCCAAAGGGTTGTTTGGCAGCTCCTCCCCCTTTATGCCCTGGGTAAGGGGGTGCCCAAGGGAGGTATGCAGGGCGCAGGCACAACCAATGGCCACTGGTGGCTAAATCATTCAGATCTGCATCGCATGGGGCACATATGCACCAGAAGTGGAGCACATATAGGCACCACATCTCAAAGAACTCCAGTTACTAACAGGTAGGTACCGTCCCTTTGTATTTTGTGCTGTGCACACACGTAAATTTGCGCAAGGTAGATTATCGAATTGCATTCTTGACAGGTGCCCAGCCTAGAAAAGGTATGCGACACTTAGCTGAAGGACGATCCTAGAGAAGATCTCAAGATGGCAATCTAGCGCCATCAGTTTTGATTGTTTCTCAACTACTGGCCCACCCCCACAGAACAATGTTTTTTCTACCAAAGGGCCTGCAGGTGGGGTGAGCATGTCTGGGGGAGGGAGAAGGAGTTTTCCAGCTGAGCACATGGCAGGAGGGTCCAGAGAGGCTCTACTTAAGAGGGGTCACTGCTCTGTGCAAGCCGTGCCGACCATCACCACGTGCCAGAAGGCCTGGCTGGAGACAGACAAGCCGGGAGGGATTCTGCCCAGCCTGAGCTGTTGACAAGCCCCAGAGTCAGAGGCAGGGTGAGGTCAGACTAGGGAAGGGTGCTCATCAGCACATTTGTTCTTTGGCAAAGATCTGTAACTCTTGAGCCGTCTGTGACTGTGGTTTAGAAATTCCTTTGTTACACCCGGGTTCCTTACTTGCCTACCGCATTGTCCCTCAGGGGTTAATCTTAAAGCCCAACCTGGCCACCACCCAGCTGGGACTCAGAGGGAATGTGTGTAAGCAAAGCAAGGGGGCTGGGAGATCTGAGGCCCTGGTTAATTCAGGGCCTGGGGGTGGCTGGACTGTAGAGTCCAACATCCCAAGGGAGGGCTCAAGGGTTCAGACAACCTGTTACCCCTCAGTGCTCACCCCAGCACCCCCAGCTATTCCAGTCCTGCCAAAACTTCTTCCCAGATCTGCTAATGCCCCTCAGTCCTCACCCCAACACCCATCCCAGCCCTGGGCTTTCCCAGAGCATCTCAGGGCTGGATCACACTGTCCCTTTCTGCCCCCAGCCAGCTCTTTAGCCCCTAGTGGGCAACACTCTCCCAGGAGTCTGCTCCCCTGAGTTGTGCGTCTCTCCCGGCTCAGATGCTCCTGAAGGCGGCAGGTGGCTCTGCGCTGAAGAATGAGAAGCTGCAGCTCTTTGTTAGCTATGGAGATGTGAAGCAGGACCAGACCTTCCTGACGGACGAGTCTGGCAGAGCCTCCTTCGAGCTGGACACCTCCGGCTGGACTGGGAGGGTCACTCTGAGGGTAAGTAACGGGCATCCCAACATCTGTGGGGATCCTGCACTCCAGCCTCTGATCATCTCCTTTCGGCTGGACTGGACACCTGCACTTGACGTATGAGGACACCCAGAACTGGGCCCAGCAGCTCAGCGGTTGCTGCATTGCCTCTGTCAGGCTGCCCCATTCGAACCACTGGGGTTTTCCATGTCACTTTTGTTAAGTGCTAAGAAATGTTGTTTCTGCTGCGGTTACGCTGTCTAGGCTGCTAACCTGTTACAGCTGCTCAGTGCTTCTGTTCTTGGAGCTCCAGTGTTATCAGCACTAGCAGAGAGTGCAGCTTGCTAATTCAGCAGACCTCAATGTTACTCATAAAGAAAGACCACAGGCACAGTTCAGTGATGAAGACACTTGGCTAGGTTTATGGTCCACGAAGCACGGTCCTAGCGCCCTGGTTCTGTGGTTGCAGGTACACTAACATATGTATGCTCATGACAGTGGACCAGCTCAGTCAGCAGAGGGACTGTCTGCTGCTTCCTCAGCTGGACAAAGGTGCCCTTCTTATGACTTCCCCTTTTATACATTGATGCAAACAAGTTACATATGACACTCCTGATATGGTTAGTTACCAACCCTACACCTTGTACGGGCTGGTTCAAACAAAACATCCCCATTCACTATTCTGTCATTCCATTCTTATCTTACTTTGGGTCGGCGTGTTCCTGTACCATCTCCAAGGATTGTGTTTATGTCGTTACGTGAGAACTCTAGGTTAGGGTGTACCTGTACTAGCCTTCTGGAATGCGTTTACATGAACACCTACTACTTCTTAGGAAAGCCTGTGTTTTAGCAACACTAGTCATATCTTTAGCAAGTTCATGTACCAGACAGTGGACTTGTAAGCAAGCGTCTGAGTTTTGCTCATAGCATGGCCTGGCTATGTTGACTGTGGTTCAGGCCTCAGGTCTTACACCAGGCCCAGTGCTCCAGATTCTCTTTCTCTACTACAACTCTTATGGACACAGGGTGAGGGGTCTTAATGAAGAAATCAGTTGGCAAAGCCTGCCTTGCCCTGGCGGCATTCCTGTCCTGTGCTAGGCACTCTGTATCCCTGATGATCCCCATCGCTCTCTCTATCCCCCAGGGGCACTTCAAGCAGGTGGATGGCAGCTCTGTGTTTGGAAGAGTCTCTCCCAGTTATCCGGATGCCCATCGTAACCTGGAGCCCTTCTACTCCAAGAGCCAGAGTTTCCTGAAAATCCGCTGGCTGGGAGGGGTGCTGCCCTGCGACCAGGCCCAGCAGCTCCAGGTGGATTACATCATTGCTAGGGAGGCCCTGGGGAACGGGTCCAGGAGCCTGGAGTTCATCTTCCTGGTGAGCCCGTCCTGGGAGACTGAAGTGTGTGTGTGTGTGTGTGTGTGTGTGTGTGTGTGCGTATGAGCATGAGGTACGGAATCAGCGCTGTGACCCCACGACAGACCAGTGGGCAGTAGGACAGTTCCTTTCAATGAAAAGGGCGGGGCTAGATCAGGACGGGGCTTTTCCACTTTCCCCACTAGGGCTCTGGTTCCAATCTGGCCCCAGAGCAGGGGCTGTCTGGCCTGGGGGGGCTGGGGATTGGGATACCTGCCTGAATGTTCTTCCTTGCATCCAACCTCTGCTGGCTCAGTCCATGGGGAGGAGAGGCCGCACCCTGCCCCGACTCCGGCCTGCGTGGCCATCCCCACGTCGGGACGTTTGTCAACCCCCCATATAGCGTCTGCTCAGTGACTCCCGTCTCCTCCTCCGCAGGTCGTGGCCAAGGGAGCCATCGCCAGGATCCTCCACAAGGGGCTGGACCTCAGGGAGGGGGCTGGTAAGTGGCGGGGGAGGGGTCTGTGCAGATAAGGGGCGCTCAAGGGCGACTGGGGATTGAGCCCCCTGAGCAGGGGCCGGGCTGAGGGAGGAGGCTCTGCTGGTTGGGCCTGACTTCCCCTGGGTGTTTCCCACCATCCCTAGGGCTGAAGGGCTCCTTCTCGGTGGAGCTGCCCGTTGGCGCTGACCTGGCACCCGCTGCCAAGGTGCTGGGTTACACGGTGCTGCCCGATGGCGAGATGGCTGCTGACCGCGCCCGGCTGCAACTGGCCAAGTGCCTCCCGAACAAGGTGAGCCTGGGGCTCGGGGCGGAGGAGCCTCTGGGTGGGGGTATCGCTCCCTGCCCCATAACAGCAGCCATGAGCAGGGGCATCGCTGGGTGCCCCCAGCCCCTCCCTTCCTGGCCTCACAGCAGCGCCAGGGTCGTTGCACCCCCATCCACCTCAATCGCTCTGGGGTGTCTATGAATAACCGCAGCTCCCTCAGCCGTCCCACGGGGGCACTGAATGAGCCTGGGCTGCTTCAACCCCCCACCCCCAGCAGCAACCCCCAAAGCCCCAGCCCTTCAGCCAGTGGGGCCGGAGTGACACTCGGTGCCTGCCCCCCTGCCCCCCGCCCGGGCCTGTCTCCCCCTGCCCCGGGGGTCTCTCCCCTCCCCTGTGACGCGCTGTGCCTCGCCAGGTGAAGCTGGCCTTCTCGCAGGACCGGGCCCTGCCGGGCTCAGAGCTCCAGCTGCGGGTGCAGGCTGCCCCCGGGTCCCTGTGCGCCGTCCGCGCCGTAGATCAGAGCGTGCTGCTCATGAAGCCCAAGGCCGAGCTCAGCGTCGACACGGTGAGTCCAGAGCAGCTCGGCTGCTCGCCCGACCCCTCCCGACGAGTCCTCCCCCCTCGCAGGGAGGGCGATGCACGGCCGCTGGGGGACACCCCTCGAGGCCACCTCTCCCAGTCTGAGGGCTGCTCCCATGGCACTTGTCACCCCCTAACTCTGGGGGGTCCCCGCTTGCCTTGCCTGTTCTCCCATCAGCCCTTGCAGTGCCCTCCTCCTGGCACCCCTTCCCCCTGGCTCCAGCTGGGAACATGGAGCTCGGAGCTGAGATAATGGCCGGGGTAACCGGAGCTCACTCTCCAGAGCAGACTGGTCCCCAGGGGCAGGGGCAGGAGAATACCCTGCCCCCCATGTACAGCAGGGGACAACTGGCCAGGTGCATTGTGGGAGTTGTCCCTTCCAGGGTGATAGAAAGGAATGGATGTGGGGGAGCTGCAGCGACAGACGCCCATGCGGGAGATGGGGTTGGGTGGAGGGAGGCATCTGTGCTGGAGATTGGCCAGGGCGATTGGGGAGGTTTGTGGGGTGATGCATCTGTCAGAGAAGGGGCTTGAATTGGGCTCTGACTTAGCTTCCACACCTCATGTTGTCTGTTTATTTTTAGGTCTATAACTTGCTCCCCCGTTTTCCCCAAGGAGACTATCCCGCTGCGGCTCGAGAGCCCGAGTCAGGCGATTGTCCATATTTCTCTGAATACCCTGACTACGTGGATCCCTGGCAGTGGCGTCACAGAAGGCCCCAGTCTGTCCAGTTTTCTGACAGTGACTCCTACCGTTTATTTAAGGTAAAGTAAATGTGGAGGCCAGAGTGTGATGAAGCCACAGTTGCTGTCCTGGAGCCTCAAAATCAGGGAGAGAAATATACATAGGTAATGGGGCCAGATCCCCAGCTGGTGTAAATGGTCCTAACACCATTGAAGTCAAAAGGGCCGGATCCCCAGCTGGTGTAAATTGACACAGCACCATTGGAGTCAATGAAATGACGCCGATTATGCTGAGGCCCATGGTGGGAGGGACATGGTAGTGCTGGTTTGCCTGAGATACCGCTGATCATGAGGGGCTGTTGACTCACCTGTGGACCCTAGAGAGAGCTGAGAAACTCGCCCTCAAGTAGCCTTGTCCCTTCAACAGAGATCCCAGAGGTTGGTGCTGGGATCTCGCTCTTCGCTCCTGAGTGCTTGAGTGCGTGTTCCAAGGTCCTGCCTTGTCTCCTGCTTTTATTCAGTGGGTCTGTGCAGTGCCAGGAGCGTGAGTGAGGAGGCGTAGCTTGCAATGCCTTCTGTCTGCTGCCGACGTGCAGCTCTTTGTGTCCATCACACTGTTGTAGAAATTTCTGTCCATTCCAGCTGAGGAATAAGGAGAGACGGACACAGCTAGTCAAGCAAGGAGCCCCAGGAGGGGCGATCCGTTTATTTCAATTGGGTTTGAGCTCATAAGTCAGCAAGAACAAAGAACACACTTACACCAAAGTATTATATACAGTTGACTATGATAATCTATAGCTCTATGATTGGCCAACATTTGCTATCATTACCATACATAATTAGCAAGCTACATGAATCTGCCCCTCTTGTGACCCCTTGTGTTAGTTTGCAAACCAAGTAGTTAGTTATCTATAGGATGCAGGCACAGAAAGTTCCATTGTCGGCGAGCTTGGAGTTTGGCTACATTTCCTCTCGAAGGATCTTCCAGAGTTAAGACTATCCATAGCTGACGCTGCATTTTTCCCTGCTCCTTTTTCCTATGTGTACGTGACAAACTTGCCCCTTATTATGGAATAATTTTATTTCAACACAAAGCCACAAAGGTTCAGTCAAGTGCTTTACCCAGAGTCCAGTTGAGACTGGGGCATAGCAGAGCTGTCCGGCTGTTCAGGTGAGGCTGCGATTAGGTTGGGGAAAACAACCAGAAGAGATGGCAGAGATTGTCGCCCACAAGTTTGCAATGTGCAGCTCACAATGACTATAGCTGCTTTGAGTTGATCAGACAGCAGCTGTAGCCAGGGCAGCATTTCTCCACATAAGTCTGATCAAACTGTTGCAACCTTTTCAGTCTGGCGTGGACCTTGCTACCATTATCCAGGCCTTTGTCACCTCAAGTCTTGGGTTACTGCATTGTGCTCCACAGGCAAAGCACCATTAGAGTCTTGGGCTGGTGCAGAACTCTGGAGCTGTGGCTAGTGGGGGGGCACAAATGAAAGATTCTGGGGGGGTCACATGCCCCCCAGACTCCTCGGGATGCCTGTGGTGGGGACACAGCGGCACTCTAGTCTCGGTGTGTCCATGCAGCGCGTGGAGTGAGGAAGCCACAGGCAATTCATTCAGACCTGCTGAATCACTCTCTGCGTTTGTTGGAATAAGCTTTGAGGTTATTCTTGTGTGTTATTCCCGAGTGTTACTTAGTTCTGTATCATATAGCAAAGATGTTACTCTTGCCCCTAAAAAGTTAAAATCTGTGTTCTACAATATCTGAGAAGCAAAACCAAGGAAACTTGCAGTTGAAGTGAGCTCCTTTTAATATAGCTCAGGGGGCATATGCCTCCCCAGCAGAGGTGACACATGCGGGGGGCATGCAAGGTCATATCCCTCCACCCCCGATTTCTCAGGATGCCTCTGTAAGGTTGCCAACTTTCTACTCACACAAAACCGAACACCCTTGCCCCACCCCTTGTCTGAGGCCCCGCCCATGCCCCACCCCTTGTCTGAGGCCCCGCCCCCGCTCACTCCATACCCCCCCGCTCGCTCTCCTCACCCACACTCACTTGCTCATTTTCACTGGGCTGGTTCGGGGGGCTGGGTTGCAGTAGTGGGTGAGGACTCCGGCTGGGGGTGTGGGCTCCGGAGTGGGGCCAGAAGGAGTTCAGAGTACGGGAGGGGGCTCCAGGCTGAGGCAGGGGGTTTGGATGCGAGAGGGGGTGAGGACTCTGGCTTGGAGTGCAGGCTCTGGGGTGGGGCCAGGGATGAGGGGGTTGGGATGCAGAAGAGGGCTCCAGACTGGAAGGTAGAGCCGAGGAGTTCAGAATATGGGAGGGGGCTCTGGGCTGAGGCAGGGGTGAGGGGGTGGTAGGAGGTACAGGCTCTGGGCTGGGAGTGCAGGTTCTGGGGTGGGGCCAGAAATTAGGGGTTCAGGGTGTGGGAGGGACCTCTGGGCTGGGACTGAGGGGTTCAGAGGACAGGAGGGGGATCAGGGGTGCAGGCTCTGGGGTGGGGCTGGGGATGAGGGGTTTGGAGTGCAAGAGGGGGATCAGGGCTGGTATTGAGGGGTTTGGAGGACGGGAGGGGGATCAGGGCTGGGGCAGGGGATTGTGGCCTGGGAGAGGGTCAGGGGTGCAGTCTCTGGGCAGCACACACCTCAAGCAGCTCCTGGAAGCAGTGGCATGTCCCCTATCCGGCTCCTATGTGGAGGCTCAGCCAGGTGGCTCTGCACGCTGTCCCGTCTGCAGGTGCTGCCCCCCGCAGCTCCCATTGGCCACGGTTCCCAGCCAATGGGAGCTGCAGGGGCAGCATTTGGGGTGGAGGCAGCAGCAGAGCCCCCTGGCTGCCCCTACGTGTAGGAGTCCGAGGTGGACATACCAGCTGCTTCCCAGGAGCCGCGCAGCATGGAGGCTAGCAGGGAGCCTGCCAGCCCTGCTGTGCAGCGTCACCAACTGGACACTCAATGGCCCCGGACCCACCAAAATCCCTTTTCAACCGGATGTTCCAGTCAAAAATTGGACACCTGGTCACCCTACGCCTCTGGCGGGGACGCTCAGTAGCAAGGAGGCAGCACTGCGCCTGGCAGTGGCACTCTCCCTGTGTCCCTCCAGCCAAGGGGAGGCAGGAAACAGCCAGGTGGCTGGCTGCTGACTGAGCTCTTCCCCCACCACATGGGGCTGCTGCGCCTTCTCTGCTGCTGGAGTCCCAGCGCTGCTGCCTGCTTTGCAAACCATCCGCCCAGGTGAGTCAAAGAGTGGCGGCAGAGGCAACACATGTGACTCCAGAAGCAAAGAAGGTGCAGCAGCCCCAAGTGGCGGGAGAGGAGCTCAGCCAGCAGCCAAACACTCTCCTGCTTCCTCCCTCCCTGGGCTGCAGGGACACAGGGAGAGTGCCACAGTGGTGATCAGCAGAGCTGCTGGAGTTGTTAAAAAAGGAGGGGGAAACTGGCTGGGGGGTGTTCTCTACAGGAGACCCTCAGTCTAGTTGGGGAGTCATAGAATCATGGAATCTCAGGGTTGGATGAGACCTCAGGAGATATCTAGTCCAACTCCCTGCTCAAAGCAGGACCAACCCCAACTAAATCATCCCAGTCAGGGCTTCGTCAAGCTGGGCTTTAAAAACCTCTAAGGATGGAAATTCCACCACCTCCCTAGGTAACCCCATTCCAGTACTTCACCACCCTCCTAGTGAATTTTTTTTCCCTAATATCCAACCTAGACCTCCTCCACTGCAACTTGAGACCATTGTGCCTTGTTCTGTCATCTGCCACCAGTGGGAACATCCGAGCTCCATCCTCTTTGGAACTTCGCTTCAGGTAGCTGAAGCCTGTTATCAAATCCCCCCTCACTCTTCTCTTCTGCAGATTAAATAAGCCCAGTTCCCTCAGCGTCTCCTCATAAGCCATGTGCCCCGGCCCCCTAATCATTTTCATTGCCATCCGCTGGACTCTCTCCAATTTGTCCACATCCTTTCTGTAGTGGGGGGACCAAAACTGGACGCAATACTCCAGATGTGTCCTCACCAGTGCCAAAAGGGGAATAATCACTCCCCTCAATCTGCTGGAAATGCTCCTTCTAATGCACCAGAAACCTGAGTCACCAGAACATGCTGACCTTGGAGGTCAACTAATGCTACAAGGCCCATCTGTTTCTCCAGCATCTGAGGGTGGGTTTGTGGAGGGCAGAGTGGCATGGCAGTGAGTGGGGTATTTTGTCAAATTGAATTGCTAGACTGGTTGTTCATTGCATTGTCCAGGTTGAGCAGTGGGGCTGGGAGGGTTGTTTGTGTGATGAGTTGCTGTTATGTGAGCATCTGGAGTTTAGGAGACTTGCCTCCTCTCATCCAAGCAAACTCACAGATATAGTACCACAGTCTTGGGTCTGCTAGTATTTCAGCTTTATTGCTTCATAGTTACTTTCCCTTTAAATGAGCAGCAAAAAACAGCCTCTTGCTGCTGCCTCTTGTACAGTGTTTTGCTGGTTGTATTGTTTTCCCCTCTTTCCTTTTTCCCAGGATGCAGCTTTGAAAATTCTCACCAATGCCAACACCAAGAAACCTTTCATCTGCCCTGATATTCCGATCTTCAGATACAGCAGTCAATCCCACTTGAAGGTCGGCCTTCCAGGAAGTCCAGGGGGTGAGTTCCCATCCTTCTTGTTTCTGAAATTCCCTATGGATTCTCCATTCCCTGAAGGCCAGAAATGGGATTGGTCAGGGTGGGGAAAGCCCTCAGAGTCGCTAGGGAGAGTCGCTCAGAGTCGCTATGAAACCATCTGCCCAGAGTGAAGCAGCACTCAGAAAAGCCAGCCCGCGTTAGTGGTAGGTTACAGAGAACGTGTCTCAATGGTGTTAGCGAGAGCACTGACCACCTTCATGTGGAGCCTTGCACTCAGTTTTGGTTGTTGCTCCTGAGCTGGGCAAGGCCTAGATAAAGGCAATGCCGATGAGGGATTTCGTGGCAGAATGAAGGTAGTTTAGTCTAGAAAAAAAGAAGAGAAGGAGGGGACTTTGCTGAGATGTTTCAGATTCTGATGGATTTAGAGGAAAGAGCTCAGTCCCTGCTTTGGATCCTGCCGCACAATATGAGACCCAGGGGACATTTGCTTGAATGAACAGACAGCTGGGAGATTTAGAACAAATAGAAATAAATTCTGGAGGATTCACTGAAGCTTCAGGAGTTATGGAGTCAGATACTGTGGCCACAGAGGGTCTGTCTCCACTGCTAGTGAACACCTGTGGCTGGCTTATGTCAGCTGACTCACGGGGCTCGAACTATGAGGTTGTTTAATTGCAGTGTAGACTTTCGGGCTCAGGCTGGAGTCTGGGCTCCAGGACCCTCTCCCCATGCAGGGTCTCAGAGTCCGGGCTCCAGCCCGTGCCTGACTGTCTACACCTCAGTTAAACAGCCCTGGAGCCAGGGGCAGCTCCAGCTTTTCTGCCACCCCAAGCAGCAAAAAAAAAAGACGAGCGGCAGCACTTCAGCGGCAGCTCAATCGCGCTGCTTCTTCAGTGGCAATTCAGCGGCGGGTCCTCCCTCTCTTCCTCTTCGGCGGCAATTGAGCGGCAGTGCAAAGAGGAAGAGAGGGAATGAGAGACCCGCCGCTGAATTCCTGACGAAGACCCGGATGTGCCACCCCAATATCAGATGGAGTGCCACCCCTTTGAATTGGCCGCCCCAAGCACCTGCTTCCTACGCTGGTGCCTGGAGCCCGAGCCCTGCGAGCCTGAGTCAGCTGACACAAGCCAGCCATGGGTATTTAACAGCAGTGTAGAGATATACTTGGAGAGCTGGAGCTGTGCAAGGCTATCAAATCTCTTGCTTCAGGACATCAGCTAATCACTGCAGGGGTCAGGAAGGGCTCATGACTGGATTGTTTATTTTGATCTGTTGCCGGCTTTGACCAACATCCAGGACCAGACATAAACTTTATAAACTGCACAATAATCAGACCCACCTAATGTCAGAGACTCTGCCAGGGAGAGCTGTTGGTGGGGTGGGGGAGGGGAGGGCGCTGCCATGTCTAACGGTGGGGGGAGGGGTATGTGAGGGGATGGCGTTGCTGTGTCTAACACTGTGGGGGGAGGGGGGTGGCATGTGTGAGGGGAGGGCATTGCCATGTCTAACGCTGCGGGGGGGTTGGTGTGTGTGAGGGGAGGGCGTTGCTGTGTCTGACACTGTGTGGGGAGGGGGGTTGGTGTGTGTGAGGGGAGATTGTTGCTGTGTCTAACGCTGGGGGGGTTGGGGTGTGTGAGGGGAGGGCGTTGCTGTGTCTGACACTGTGAGGGGAGGGGGGTTGGTGTGTGTGAGGGGAGATTGTTGCTGTGTCTAACGCTGGGAGGGACGGGGGTTGCTGTGTGTGAGGGGAGGGCGTTGCCATGTCTAAGGCTGTGGGGGTAAGGGTGTTGGGGTGTGTGAGGGGAGGGCATTGTGTCTAACGCTGTGTGGAGGAGGAGTGTTGGTGGGGGAGGAGAGGTCGTTGCTGTGTCTAATGCTGGGGGGAGGAGTGTTGGAGTGTGTGAGGGGAGATTGTTGCTGTGTCTAACACTGTGGAGGAGGGGTGTTGGTGGGGGAGGAGAGGGCATTGCTGTGTCTAACGCTGTGGGGGGGGTGTTGGGGTGTGTGAGGGGAGGGCGTTGTGTCTAACACTGTGGGGGAGGGAGGTTGGGGTGTGTGAGGGGAGGGCGTTGTGTCTAACGCTGGGAGAGAAGGGTGTTGGGGTGTGTGAGGGGAGGGCGTTGTGTCTAACGCTGTGTGGAGGAGGGGTGTTGGGGTGTGTGAGGGGAGGGCGTTGTGTCTAACGCTGTGTGGAGGAGGGGTGTTGGCGTGGGTGAATGTGGACAGGGGTAGTGTGCCTAGTGGTGTTTTTGCGGAGGGGAGGGGCGTTGTTGCAGGTGGGAGGGTCGGTGTGGGGGAAAGGCCTCTGTGCCTGAAGCTGCCCGTGTGCAGGTGATGAGCCTGGCTACTCCCGTTCGCACTTTTCTAGACTCTTCCAATAGACCCGAGATTTTGAGGATGAACGTACTCATGGAGCGTGGTGGATTAGGCAACGCCCTGCCGGAGCCAGAGCCCCGCACCGAGGAGGCGCCAGCGCCACGTGCCTACTTCCCAGAGACGTGGCTATGGGACCTGGTCCCTGTGGGGTGAGTGAGGAGCTACTGCAGGTCTTGCCTATGGAGCAGCCTCTATGCCTGGCCCTCTAAAGCAGTGGTCCCCAAACTTTTGAAGGTTGTGCCCCCTCTTTCCCTTGCCCCTGCCCCTGCCCCTGCTCTGGAGCTGGGGTCAGAAGTGGGGCCATGGCTCCAAGGGGTGGGGGCAGCAAACAGGGATAAGGGAGCTGAGGCTGCAGCTGAGGGTGGGGCTGGGGACAGAAGCAGGGCCGGGGACAGAGTTGTGGCCAGGGGTTGAGGTTCGGGGCGGGGGCAGGAGCAGAGCCGCATCCAGGCTGCAGTGGGGGCTGGATGCCAGGCCTGCAGCCGGGTGCGACTCTGCCCCTGGCCTCACCCCTGCATCCACTCTTTGTCCCGGGCTGGGAACGGAGCCATGGCCAGGGGCCAAGGGTGACGGCGGGGCTGGGGTCAGGAGTGGAGCCGCAGCCGTGCCGCACTGGGGGCTGGCAGCGAGGCCCCCAGCCAGGTGCAGAGCCGTGCCCAGGCTGGGGATGGGGCCATGGCTGGGGGTGGGGCTGGAACAGAGCTGGGTGTAGGGCAGGGCTGGTGGCGCTCCCTCCCCTGCATGAGAGCTGGCCTGAGCCAGCCGTGCCCCACCCCTGAACATTTCTCCATGCCCCCTTACGGGGGTGGACCCCACAGTTTTGGGACCTCTGCTCTAAAGACTTCCCTTGTTGCTTCTGTGCTGAATCCAAATATCCTGAGCTAACCCCAGATAAAGGCTCCAGACAACAGGGACAGAGAAGGAGCAGTGGGACTGAACTTGGCACGCCTCAGGAAGGGGAACAGCGATGGCACTGCATCACCTTTCTGGCCTCCACATTCCTAGAGCAGCTGAAGGTAGATTCAGCCCCCAGCTGAGAGGAGAGAGACCTTTGTGCCAGCCAGCAAGCACGCTTCATGTTGGCTTACGGCTGCTTTAAGCCCCCTGTGTGCTCCCGTAGTAGCCCGAAGGGGCCTTATCAAGGGCCGAATTGAGTCCTGTGTCCAGGCTTGGCAGAATTCAATTTTAATTTTTTATAATTATAATTTTGACAGAGAATATCGATGTTTATTTTTAAGCACATTTGGAGAAAACGATGGGAGATCAGACAACAGGGCAGGCCAGACAGTAATTATTTAATGTCAATAGACATTGGTAGTGGCTTTCACTCGGAGGCCAGCAGGCCTAGTGGACAGGTCATGGCTCAACAGTTTTTCCTACCCTGAAAGTCCTGGGATGGGCTTCTCTGATGGTGCCAAGCAATATATTGTTCCCCAAATGAATAGGCAGAGGGGAAAGTAGGGGGACTGGGCCCTCCCTTTTCTCCAGGTCCTGGCCCAGCGCCCAAGGGAAAGAGGCACGGAGTGCCTCACTTGTCTCTTCCTAGTATACCTAACCAGTCTTCTCTCAGTTACATTTGGGCTGCTTCCGACCTCCCTGCTTTCTCTTCGGCTTGGTTGCAACCTCTATCCCCCGCTAGCGGGGAGTTCCCTATGAGTCCCAGCAGCTCAGTTGGTCCAATAAGTGATCCCCAGCCCTCCTCCCAGGGTTCAGTTATTCTCCCTCATCCGCCTGCTCTGCGGTTAAGGACTTGGGGGGACGGGGATTAGACTGATGTTTGTCTGGAACCTCACCTTCAACCTTGCTGCCTTGGGTGACTGCCAGGAGGATGAGACTCCTGACAGCATCGCTCTCAGGATCATGGAAACACTCATGCCGCTCCACCACATCCAGGTCACAATTCTCTGGGACGGGGACATGAATCTGGAGGACGCCTGTGCGTAAATTCTTTTAATGTGGAGCCACCATTGTCCACAAGGGACATTCCCTGGGATTCTATACTACTGTCCAACATACAGCTGCTATCCAGAGGTTGAGGTGGGATGACAGAGAAAACCTGAGTTGCATGTTTGTCTAATATTGCTTTGTGTCTATCCCGGCCCAGCGAGGGGGGCTCCAAGGACGTCCCAGTCTCGGTGCCCGACACCATCACGGAGTGGAAAGCTGGGATGTTCTGCACGGCGGAGCTGGGCTTTGGGCTCTCGCCCACGGCCACCTTCACGGCCTTCAAACCCTTCTTTGTGGAGCTGGCCTTGCCGTACTCCGTGATCCGGGGAGAGGCCTTCGCCCTAAAGGCCACCGTCTTCAACTACCTGCAGCAGTGCATCAAGGTGAGCGCCGCCTGGGGCTGGGCTGCGGGGGCTGCTGGGGCCAGTGACCTGGGGCTGGGGGGCTGGGCAGCGGCGCAGGCCGGCGAGTGTCACCGGCAGTCACTGGCTGTGACCCTGTGACCACTGGGGTCAGCACATCGCGGTGAGGGGGCCTGAGCCCCAAAGGGGACACGTCTCGGCTGGAGCTGGCGCGTGTGAGCACGTCCCCCACAGCCCTAAGGGGGTTCTTGTGTTGGGCCCCACAGGTGCGGGTGACACTGGCAGAGTCTGCGCAGTTCCAGGTGCAGGCGGGCGAGGACGGCGCCTACACCAGCTGCCTCTGTGCAGACGAAGGGAAAACCTTCCAGTGGGAGGTGACGGCGAGCAGCCTGGGTAAGGGGCGCTGGGGGCTCTGTGCCGGAGGGGAGGGGCAGGGAAGTGGGAGGGCTCTGTACAGTGGGGGGGGCAGAGAAGGGGGGCTGGAGCCTTCACGCTAGGGAGGCAGATAGGGGCCTTTGGAGGCTCTGCGTGGGGGACAGACGGGTAAGGGGCATTGGAGGCTCTGTGTTGGGAGTGAGGAGGAGGGCGTAGGATGGGGTCACTCAGGGCTTGGTACCAAGCAGAGGGGATGAGAAGAGCTGCGGAGGAGGGGGCTGAGAGGATGCCCCAGCAGTGAAACCTCTTACGTCCTAATCACCATTTCCCACAGTCACTTCCCTCCGTCCTTCCCTTCCCCTCTGGCCTTCCCTCTCTTTTCTCCCCATTCCCTCTCTCTCTCTCTCTTCATTTTCTTTCTTTTTTTACTATTCTCTCCCTTCTTCACCACCCTTCCCTTCAAGTATCCTCCCACCCTCGGACCCGGGCTCCTCTCTGCCTCGGGCAGGGGCGCTGGTCTGTCTAACGGGGGCGTCTCCCGCCTTGCTCTGCAGGGGAGGTGAACTTCACCGTCAGCACCGAGGCTCTGCGCACCGAGGAGCTGTGCGGCAACGAGCTGGCCGTGGTGCCGGCCCAGGGGCGAGTGGACACCGTGATAAAGCCCCTGCTGGTCCAGGTCAGTGTCTGGTCGGGGCCTCTGGGCAGGGCGGAGGGAGATCCGGGGCCTGGGTCTCACCCCCTGGTGGCCGTGGGCCGAGTCTGCACTTGTGATTGTTCTTTGTCCTGACACAGAAAATAACGCCCCAGCACCGCACCGTCCACATCCTGGACCCCGACCTGCACTGCCCCGTCACACAGCCCCATCCCAGCGAGATCAGGGAGCTGGCGGGAGAGTCCTGGGGCAGACAGAGACGGGGGTTACCCCAAGGGGGGTGGCTGAGTGTGACACACGGGAGGGCTCGAGGGGGCTGAGTGTGACACACGGGAGGGCTCGAGGGGGCAGAGGGAACTAGCAGAGGGAAGTTCCGCACTGAAGAGGAAGAAGCTGCGAGATCTGCTGGGCTGGGAACAGTCTCCCTGGGGAAGGGACGGGAGCCCCATCGCTGGGGCGCTGAGAGCTGGATATGCCTGTGTCATAGGTTTGTTCCCCACTTTGAACTTTAGCGTCCACAAGCTGGGGACCTGCATGGACTCCTCTAAACTTAACTCCTAGTTTAGATCTGGTTCTTGCTGCCACCAGCCCGGTTTCAGTGTCTGGCACACTCTCTGTTCCCCAAAAACTTTCCCTGGGAACACAGATCCAAACTCCTTGGATCTTAACAGAAAGGGAAATCAACCATTCCCCCACCTTCTTCCCCCTCCCCTAGTCGTTGGGAGAGATCACCTTGATTCAAAATCCTTGAATCAAACAAAGAGGGATTCCCTTTTCCCCCCTCCCTCCTCCTCTTCCCTGAGATTCCAAACAAGGGAAGAAATCAATCAGGTTCTAAAAAGAAAAGATTTTATTAAAAGACAGAAAGAAAGAACACTATCTCTGTAACACCAGGATGAAAAAATACAGGGTCTAACTTATAAATCTGGAGAGACTCCCCCCCCCACACTCCTTTCTCAGAATAATCAAAGTAACAGCAAACAGAAATAAAGAGATTTCTCCAGTAACACACATTTGCAAATACAGAAATTAATTATAAGACTAATCCGCCTTTCTAATACTCACTATACTGAATAGAAGAAAATACTTCAAGAAACTTGGAGAGCCTGGATATACGTCTGGCCCCTCTTAGATCCAAAGAGAGAAAAAAAACCCAGACAAAGAACACAGACAAAGACTTCCCTCCACAGAGATTTGAAATTATCTTGTCCCTTGATTGGTCCTCTGGTCAGGTGTCCGTCAGGTTACTGACCTTGTTAACCCTTTACAGGTAAAAGAGACCTTAACCCTTAACTATCTGTTTATGACACCCTGAGCCCCACAGCACGGGCTGTAGGGGATGATCCTGCCCTGGCTAGCGGCACTGGCTGACCCAGCAGGCCCTGTCAGGCTGTGACGTGCGCGGTCCCTTCTCCTGACCTTCTGTCTGATGCTCCTTCCCCACAGCCGGGGGGGATCCTGGAGGAGAAGGCGCACAGCTCCCTGCTCTGCCAGGAAGGTAGGTTCCCAGCGCCTGTGCGGGGCTCAGTGGGTGTCACTAACACGGGGAGTCTCTTGGCTGCGGCACGTCAGTGATGGCTGAGCTGCTGGATGGCCCAGCTAGGGGCACAGGAGCTGACAGGCTGGACCGGACCAGGGGGCATCCAGGCCAATGTCCTGCCTGGGACAGGGTCCAGACCCAGCTGCCCGGGGAAGATGCACCCCCTAGTGGGCAGTTATGGAACCGTCTGCCACGGGCCGAAGGCTCGAGCACGTCCGGCTCCTGCTCCCGAGTCTGACTGGGCCCCTTTTACGCCAGCTCCTCTCCCCTGCAGCCTGGTCCCCGTGTGTACGAGAGCCCCGTACGGCGAGGAATGGAGGGATCTGATTGGCTGGAGGCAGGTGCAGGTTCCTAACAGGCCTTTAACGGTGTGTCTTTGCCTTCGTGTTACGCAGCGTCCGAAGAAATCTCCTTGCAGCTGCCTGCGAACGTCCTGGCGGGGTCCGAGCGGGCCCATGTGACTGTCCTGGGTAAGGAATTCCCCTGCCCCATCCCTGCCAGAGCACGGTGCCCTTCGCCAGCCGGCCCGTCTGTGGCCCAGCGCTCTGATCAGAGAGGCCGGGGCATCACGGATGGAAAAGACCAATGAGGTCTAGTGGGTGTCTGGGGCCGGGGCAGGACTGGTCCCTGCAGTCTGTGCTCCAGGGCCTCGACCCCAGCGAGGGGCAATAGACTCCCGCGGTGGTGCCATGAAGCTGTGCCAGGGCATTGGCATCTTGAGCATTCATCACCACGTATCCACGTAACCCCACCAGGCCTGAATCGAACTGGGGGTTCTGGGCCCCCACATGCCAGGGCTCCACTGACGTGGTGTTAGGGATAGGGCAGCTGTTGCGCAGCCTGGTAATTCTCTGCTCCCCCTGACTCCCTTGGTGCCAGGAGACATAATGGGCACGGCTCTGCAGAACATAGACCGCTTGCTGGCCATGCCCTACGGCTGCGGAGAGCAGAACATGGTCCGGTTCGCTCCCAACATCTACATCCAGCAGTACCTGGAGAAGAGCGGGCAGCTGAGCCCGGAGATCAGAGACAAGGCCAAGGGATTCCTCCAGAGCGGTGAGTGTCCTCCTGCCCCTGCGCCCCCAGGGCATGGCGGGGCCATGCGAGGGCCCTGTCCATGCCACCTCTGGGGGTCAGGGAATGAGATCCTTGGCCTTTCCTCTCTGGGGCACCAGTCCCGAGGCCCAGGACATAAGGACTGTTTGACTCAGGGTTCAGGCAATGGGAGAGGAGCTTTCCCCTCTAGGGGGCGCTGGTTGGGATCCAGCCCCCTATTCAAACCAACCCCTGGAATCTCTGAGTCTCAGCATCGTGGGGGAGAGGAGGGCTAGCGGGCCCCACGGGGTGCAGGCTGGGGGTGGATTCTAACCCCTGGGGGTGAGCGGATCCAGGACTCGCTGTCTCTCTCCCGTCTCCGCAGGCTACCAGCGCGAGCTGCTCTATAAGCACAACGACGGCTCTTACAGCGCCTTTGGGGAGAGAGACGCCACGGGCAACACCTGGTGAGGGGCCGCACGGCACGGGCGAGTCAGGGCTCTGAGTGGGCAGGGCCTTCTTAGGGGGCTTATTCCTTCACTCTCTCACTTCCCTGGTCCTTCTCACATGAACAGAGAGCAACAATAACCGAAGTCCAAAGGCACAAACAATTTGATGTTTATTGGGGTGAACTTCCAGCAA
The DNA here is from genome assembly GCF_020497125.1 of Mauremys mutica. Classification (NCBI taxonomy): domain Eukaryota; kingdom Metazoa; phylum Chordata; order Testudines; family Geoemydidae; genus Mauremys; species Mauremys mutica. Next base: position 11,780,816 of record NC_059096.1, read on the forward strand.
GAAATTATTCTCGTTTCCTTCCTTAGTGTCCCCCTTCCCAGCTCTGACACCACAGAACCTTGCCTGTGTCCCTGTTCCCATTCCCTGTTCCCATTCCCCCCCTTAGCAAAACATGATCCCAATTCCCCCACCTCCTGTTCTTATTCCCATTCCCCCCTTACTTCCTGATTGACTGCAGACTATATAGTAAACCCTGAGTTCCGCTTAGCTATACCTTAACCAATCATTTTGCTGAAATTTACCTAACCAATCCTAACATCCTGTAACATGGTTATTTAACCAATTGTATCCCACCACCTTAATTGGTTTACACCCAACAAAATTAATTATACACCAGACAGAAACAATCACAGAACCAGACAGAGACCATGCAAATAAAAATACAAAACAATACAGAAGCGAGGATTTCACACCCCAGCTACTGATAAGTGAGTTCTTGCCAGACAGGATGCTATCAAACTAAGTTTCCTTTTACATCTTCTAGGCTCTTCCCTTTCTCTGGAGGTGACAGGAATATCAGGACAGGGTTGAATTCCTAACAGCCCAATAGCCCCTTATTTCAATGTGACTAGTTTGGAATGTGAGGATGTGACCACACACTTGCCAGTTTATGGCTGCCTCTGCTGCTTAGCCGAAGACCTTAGCCTAAGAACCAGGCCTCAGATTGTCCCTTACACATACAGAGAGTGATTTTGATTCTTTCTTTTATACCTCTATAACTTGCTAAGTGATAAGAATACACCTAAATTCTTAAAATATAGGCCTTTACAGACAGGCTTGAATATCTATATCCTAACAGGTCTACCAGGCTGCAGCCTGACCCCCAGCCCCACTGCTATTCCAGTCCTGCTCCCCACACAGCTCTGCCCCACTTACTCACTCCAAACCCCCACCCCGTTCCCGTCTTGGGCTCCCCTGACAGCTCTGCTCACCCCCACAATGCTGACCCCCAGCCCCGTCCCCCACGCACCTCCCTCCTGGCCCACAGCATCTCCTGCAGCGTGTCCCTCTCCCCACCCAGGCTGACGGCCTTCGTTCTCAAGTCCTTCGGCCAGGCCAGGCCCTACATCTCCATCGACGAGAAGCACCTAGAGGACGCCCTAAGGTGGCTGCAACGTCACCAGCTGGAGAGCGGCTGCTTCCGCAGTGTGGGGAAGCTGTTCCACAACACCCTGCAGGTGGGAGGCTGGGGGGATGGGCTGATGGGATGGGGGAGGAGGGGACAAGCTGGGGAAGGGGGTGGGGGCCCCTCATGGCAGCTGGTTGTTGTGACCCGTTTCGGGTTGGGGGATTCCCCTGGGTTTTTAGCAATGGCTGAAAGGCTGGAACAGCCTGGGCAGCGGATTATTGCACCGAACGAGGGAGCAGCCCTGGGCCAGCCCCCCCCCCCCCGGCTCCTGCACAGCCCGGTCTCCCCGCGGCACTGAGCAGACCCCGCACTCATTGCCTGGCATGGAGAGCCTGAGGGGCAGGGCCCAGCCCAGCCCTGAAGTCATGTGTCTCCCACAACTCCCCATGCGGCTCAGTCAGAAGGGCTGTCGCGGTGCATCATGGGAGACGTAGTCCGAAGGAGCCGAGTCCACGGGGAGGCGGGGGCACGAGGCCAGTCCAGCTGAATGTTGAACTTGTTCGCAGTGGAAGGTTTCAGTTCAGGTCGCCAACCCGAGAGGCTGCGATTTGGGCCCCACCAACCCACCGCAGAATGTTGCATTTCTATTTTCCCAACGGAAATCAAAACGTTTCAGCAAAAGTAACATTTTCCCTCAAAGTTTCGGTTTTGTGGAAACTGCATCGTCTGTTGAGAAATCGTTTCAACAGGAAATTCCCACCCAGCTCGAGTCACAGCCCAATTCCTGCCACTGCCCCGGAGTTTGCAGGGAGCCGGGACACTACGGGAGGGGCCGGGGCTGTACCCGGCCGTTTGGGAGCGAGAAGGAGACAAATCTTAGGCAAAGTCCAGATTCCCGCACGGAGAGGGACTATTTAATGATCAGGAACTTGCCCAGTGAGGGGCAAATCCCTCAGCCTCTGCAGAAATGGCCCCTGGTCTTCACAGGAAAACCGGCAAATGTCAGTTCCAACTAACTTCCCAGCCTCTGGTTCCAGGGGGGCTCAGATAGGGTTTTATGCTGAAATTTTATACAACCTTGACAATGGAGCAGCTACCGCCTCTCCCTAGAACAAAGCTGTGGAACTCACTGCCACAGTGTGGCCTCCTTGACTGCTACAACTGGGGCAGCTGCTCCGGACCCAGATGGTCCTGGCAGGTCCCAGCAGGAGGCAGGACCCAAACCCAGCCACTCAGAGCGCTGGAGCCGGTTCTTCTCTGTCCCAATGGGCCTGTCCTGGGCAGCGTCTCACCTGCTCCAGGCAATGTATCCTGCAGCTCTGTCTGAGCCGGCTCCCGGTGTCTCCATCCCCCGCAGGGTGGCGTGGTGGACGAGCTCTCTCTCTCAGCTTACATCACGGCGGCGCTGCTGGAACTGGGGCAGCCGCTCACGGTGAGGCCAAGCCCCACTGTCCCAGGGGAGGGGCCGGCAGTCGGGAGGCAATTGGAGATTGTTGGTGACAGTGAGGGGGGAGTTAGTGCCAGGGAAGGGTTTGGGGTGAGACAGGGGAGTTGTGGGGGGTTGGCATCAGGGAGGGATTTGGGGTGAGGTGGGGGAGCTGTGGGGGGTTGGTACCAGGGAGGGATTTGGGGTGCTGTTGAGGGCAGTGGGGAGAGGGGTTGGTACTGGGAGGTGGGTCCGGGAGAGGTTGGGATGGGGACAGTGGGTCAGGGCATCAGGAAGAATCAGCAGCTCGGCCAGTTTCTTGGTCTGGCTCTGGGGCGGATCTGGGCGAGGCTTGGACGGGCTATTTATAGATGGGTCCAGGGCACGGGCGGTGGTGGGGAGGGACGGGTCGGGGGAGGTGACAGCTGCCTGCCTGCTGGTGCATTCTTGAGGCCCCATAGGGTGGATACCGGAAGACACACCCGGGCGCGGGGGGTCTCTTCTGGCCAGCTCAGCCTGACGAGGAGTCTGTTCGGTGTTTAGTGCTCGGGGGAGGGGGTCTGGCGAGGCTTGTGGGGCGCAGGGTGCGGGTGGTGGTGGGGGGATGGATCAGAGAGGTGATAGGCTGGCAGGAGGGGGGATTAGGGCCCCATGGGGTGGGTGCCGGGGGACACACCCAGGCGCGGCGCGGCTCCTCTGGCCGGCTCAGCCTGACGGGGAGTCTGTTCGGTGTCTCCCCCGTCCCAGGACCCGACGGTGACCAGGGCCCTCCAGTGCCTCCGGGAGTCGAGCACCAGCGACCTCTACACGCAGGCGCTGCTGGCCTACGCCTTCGGGCTGGCAGGGAGCACTGAGCTGCGGGACGCCCTCCTGCAGCGCCTGGCCCAGCACAGCGTCAGCGCTGGTACCGGCAGCACCTCGCTCTAGTGCTCCTCTCGCTGCCGGCCTCTGGGCCCAGGGCAGGGCCAGCTGCCCCCCACGGCCCTGCCCACCCAGGTGCCCCCTGCCCCGGGGCCTCCTCAGCCTGGCGGGGGAGCTGGGTCTCCGTGGCCCAGTCAGTCCGTGGTCTCTGCTGAGGCTGCCAGCAAGGGGCCGACGTGCCGGGCTCTGTCGTGGGGACACTTCTCCCCTCAGAGCTGGAGTGAGATCGTCCCGCCATTTCCCAGGGCCCAGCGCACGGAGCGAAGGGGGGCGAGGCTGGGTCGCTGCCAGCCTGGGGGGATCGGAGCTGAGAGCCTAGAGGGGCACAGCCCCATGTCCCAACCCAGCCCTCTAAAGCGCCCGGGGCCAGGAGCGTGACGGGTCCAGTGGGCTCCGAGCCCTGGGGCAGGGCCTTGCGTAGGCAGCTCCCAGGGGAACGGGCCGTAACCGAGCCCTGAGGAGATGCCGCAGGATCCCAGCCCCCATCCTGTGTTGGGGACATCCCAGCTGGGGAGTCCCTGCCCAAGGCTTCTCGGCTTGGCCTGGCTAATGCTGGGAGGGGAACAGGCTGCACTGGGCTGGCGGCCGGCTAGGCCCTGCTGGCTCTGGGAGAAGGGGTTGTACAGGGAAGCAGGTCTCTGGGTGCCCCCTGGTCTGCACCATGTGCCCCCCATGGATCCCTGGGAGGCTGCCCGTCCCCCAGCTCCAGTTCCCCCAGCCTGTCCCTGCACAGATGCCCTTGGGTTTGTGCCATTCCCAGCCCAGCCCCGGTGTGAGCGATGCAGCCTGAGGCCAGCTCCCCATAGGGTGGGAGGTCCCATGGGAGGCCTGAGGCCCACTGGGGGTTTCGGCTGGGGACGCAGGAGGTGGCGCTGCCCCGCATTGGTGCTGAGCTTAAGGAGCCCTCGGCATGAGGCCAGGGGGCGCTGGGATTCCCAGGTTGGGCCCCTCACACTCCTCATGAACACGCCCCAGTGATCTCTGTGCATCTCCTCGGCCCCATTCGAGCTCTGACTGAGCTGTGCTGGGAGCTGAGGCCTGGTGCGCTCGGGCCCTGGGGAGACATCCCCCCACAGAGAGGAGCCACCTGCATGGTCTGGGCGGCTTGGTCGTGTCTTAGCTCAGGTGAAAAGTCCCTTCTCTCCGAGCCCCGGCGCAGGGGCTGCAGCTGGTCTGTGCCTGCGAGTTGAGTGTGTCACTTCCTGCCCCGCCCCGAGGTGGGTAAGAAGTGCTGGAAGCAGCACGTGGCTCCTGCCCCAGGGAGGGGAGAGGTGGGGGCTCTGCTCCTGGGGCACCGAGGGGCCACCAGGCACTGCGGTAAAACAGCCCTCGGGTTACAGGACCCATCTGTGACGTTACAAGACCCATCTGTGAGGTCCATAAGACCCCGTGGGGTCCGGTGATAACCCAGTGTCAGCTCCACCGCTGCCCTTCAGCTGGGTCCAGCTCCCGCTCCAGCCCCCATGGGCCCCACACTCCCTCAGGGGCTCTCTGCCCCCCACCCCCCAGCTTTGGCCCCACTAGGTATAAGCAGACTAAGCAATTGCTTCGGGCCCAAGCAGCTCACAGCCCTGCCGGCTCTGGGAGCGGGGATTGGGCAGGGGAGGAGGCCTGTGGGTGCGCCACTGTCTGCACCATGCACCCCATCAGGGCTTCTCCTCGGCCCCATTCGAGCTCAGACTGAGCTGTTCTCCTAGGTGTAACTATAGCGCCCTCATGGCCAAGATGGAGTCTGCTCTGCAGGCAGCTCTGGCCAAGAGACAGCGCGCGCAGGAATGCAGCAGGAGAAATCCCTTCCACCCCAGGGGCACCTGTTCCAAACCCCCCAGAGTGAACACACACACCCACAGGAAAAGTACAATGGATATAACAAAGGGAGATATTTATTTACAGAGGGCTGGGAGGAGAAAAACAACAAGGAGAAATATAGGGGGAGCAGTAAAACAGGGCTGCATTCAAAACAAGGCCCCATGGACCCAGTGGTAGCACAGTCTGGAGGGGCAGACACTAAGCAATGTGTCTGCACACAAAGTTCAGGAGGCCTGAGCTTAGTTCCAGTCCGGTGGTGAGTCTTGGGTGCTCCTGGTCGTCTTTGGCGCCAGTGAACTCTCCCCAGCAAACCCCTCCGGTGCCTCTTCTGCCGCTCTCTGCAAAGCCACACAGAGCAGCCACCTCCCCACTTAACTATCTAACAGCCTCCCTCCTTATTTCCAGTGCAGAGTCACCAGCCCCAGTACTCACAGCCCCAGGCAGCTCCGGGCAGCCGTGATCCTGGGTCCAGCTCCGGCCTGTCCTTCTCGGGTGATTCCCCCCGGCACAGGGCTCCTCCTGGCTCCTGTCCTGGGCTGTCCCCGATCGGGCCTGTCCTTCTCAGGCCTCCGGCAGGTTCTCTCTGCTTCCTTCTCCAGGGCCAGCCATGCTGCTCTCCTCTCTCTCCCTCCAGCTCCAGCCCTGCCCCCTGGAGTTTCCCTCCTTTTTCTTACTCTCCCCCTCCCCCTTGGGAAAAAGATTTAAAGGGGCCATGCTCTCTAGACCCCAAAGGGGTTACATAGGGGTGCACTGAGGGCCCGTTGGACACTGGACTGAAACAGCCCTCGGGTGATGGTCCCGTCTTCAAGGCCCCAGGGATCACTCAGGAGGGGGGTGTTAACCCGGCATCAGCTCTGCCCCCTGCCCTTTGCCTGGGCCAGCTTCTGGGCAGGGGCCAAACTAACACAGGGGATCTCTGCCCCCCTCTAGTGGCTGCACCCCAGAGAGCTTTAGTGGGTGCCTGGAGCCGGTGAACCCCCTGGGCTCAGCTTGTAGCTCGGGCAGAAGAGGCTCAGGGGTTTTGAGTCAGAGATCCAGGGTTCAGTCCCTGCTGATGACCCACCCAGGGGTGTCGTGTTACACTTGTGTAGCCCTCCTGTGCGCTGTGAATCAGCTGCCGTGTCCTGCCCCAGAGGTGGCTGCATTCAGTGGGGGGCAGGAGTCCCTCTAGCCTGGGAAGCCCCTGGGGCCCCTTTGGAAAGCAACCAGGTGACCCACTGTGTTGTAACTGCAGCCGTGGGGCTGCCCTTCCCTCGACCCCTCTCCTAGGGGGACAGCTCCACTGGCAGAGGAAGGTGAAGGCCCTGCCCAGCCCCTATGGGAACCAGGCCCCGTCGGCGGAGGTGGAGATGACGGCTTACGTGCTCCTGGCCTATCTCTCCCTGCCCAACGTGTCTGCTGCCGACATGGCGACCGCCGCCCAGATCGTCCGCTGGCTCAGCAAGCAGCAGAACCCCTACGGGGGCTTCGCCTCCACGCAGGTAACACCCCTGCCCTCGGGCAAACCAGCGCTGCGGCCCTGGTGCAGGAAGGGGCCCCTGAGAGCTGCATCTCCGCAGCTGAGCCGAGGCCCTTCCTGGGAGAGGGAGTCCTGGGTGCAGAGCCCCCTGTCCTCAGGGGCTGGGAGCCGGCGTCCCGGTGTCAGCGCCCCGGCGGGTCCCGATCGTGCTGCAGTGAGTCTGAGCTGGGCTCCTCTCCCCAGAGCGTGACAGCAGCTCGGTGACTCTCCTCCCCAGGACACGGTGGTGGCCCTGCAGGCCCTGGCCAAATACGCAGCCCTGACGTACATTGCAAGCGGGGCTGTGTCGGTGACGGTGAGCTCCCAGGCCGGGGCCCGGCAGCAATTCCACGTGGACAACGCCAACCGGCTCGTGCTGCAGCAAGCGGCCCTGCAGGAGATCCCCGGGCAGTACACGGTGCGGGCCAGCGGCAAGGGCTGTGTCTTTGTGCAGGTGAGTGCAGGAGCCCCTGGGGCCCAGCCGGCCCAGCGGTGACTGGCTGTGCCCTTGCCCTGCCCCACGGCGCCTGGCTCTGGGCCCAGGCTCTGATCTGCTGTGGCGGAGGCAGCAGGCTCTGCCCCAACCCTCTTGCTTGTCTCCCAGCTGATCCTGCGCTACAACGTGCCGCCCCCAAAGAGCGCAGCGACCTTTGACCTGCGGGTGGAGACGGAGCCGAAGGAGTGCACCGAGAACGCCACATCCCGCTTCAGCCTCGTGCTGCACGCCCGGTACGAGCCCCAGCCCCCAACCCCCGCTGGGTCCGAGCGCCCGGGGGCAGGGGCAGGCCCCAGGCAGTGGGGAAATGGCCGAGGCAGAGCCGCCCCAATGCAGGAATCGATCGCCGGGGGAGCCATCCCCCCACAGGGCTCGGGGCAGAGGCGGGGCCCCTTGGAATGTGCCAGGGGCTAAAGGGCTGGTCCTGGGACTGATCTAATGGACAGTCGGCTCCCAAGCAGCTCCTGGGGCCGGGCCCCTTGCTGGGGAGCTCAGGGCTGGCCGGGGGCTAGCGGGGCTCACAGCCCAGAGCAGGCAGAGGCATTAGAAACGCCTGCAGGGCCGAGAGGACGGGAGGCCTCCACCCCCCTGGGGTCTGTATCCAGGGCAAACCCCGACCTCAGCGCACGGTTCCCGTTGCAGGTACAGCGGGGAGCGCCCAGCCACCAACATGGCCATCATCGAGGCCAAACTGCCGTCCGGCTACATCCCCGTCCAGAGCTCCCTGCGGCAGGTGAGCTTCCCAGGGAGGAGAACAGGCCGGGCCCGTCACACAGCATGAAACCAGGGGGCTGATCCATGGGGGAGAGCCCAGACCCCCAGGAGAGCACAGATTGCAGCTCTGACCCCCAGGGGGAGCTCCCTCTGCAGAGCCCTGCCCCCTGCCATGGGGCACTGGGCAGCCCTGGGTCTCCCATCCAGTCACTGAGCAGGTCCTGACCCTGCTTAGCTCCCCTACAACACAACACAACGCCCATGTCTAGACTCCTGCCCCTCCCCCAGCGGACACCCAGTGCTCAGATGTGACTGGCATGGGGGGTGGCAGCCAGGTCCCTCAGCCACGGGGGCGTTTGGTACCCCATGTCCCAGTCCCCAGCAGAGCAGTGACTCCAGCCCCAGCCTCTCCGTTCCTGGCTCAGCCGTTTCCTCCCTCTGCTCCTAGCTGGAGAAGCAGCCTTTGGTGAAGAGGCTGGAGGTGCAGAAGGACCAGGTGACGCTCTATCTGGACCAGGTGAGTGCGGACGGCTCGGGGCTCCGGGGGCCTGGTGTGAACAGGGAGGGCGTGTCCTCTATGTCACACGCACGGTGAGGGGTCACTGAAATCTCCCCTGGTTCCAAGTGACTCGTTTCCATAAAGGACGGGGAGATGGGACCAGACCAGCCAAACCCCAGGGAGGGCCATGAATGGAGTGACGGGGAGCTCAGGGTTGGGGAGGCTGGAGCTGAGCCCTGAGTGTGATGAAAGGGGGTCACATTTTGCAGGGGGGTGGAACAGGGATTCGGGGGGATCATTTTCTCACTGCTCCAGGCTGCAGGGCCAGGGGGAAGCAGCTGGGCCAGGCTGAGCCTCGGGGAGGAGGGGGTTCGAGCTACCAGTGCAGCCGTTCAGCCCAGGCGCTCGTTCTGTCGCTCTCTCGGTAGCTGACGAAGGAGGCGGCGAGTTTCACCTTCTCCCTGGAGCAGGATTTCCCTGTGAAGAATCTCAGAGCAGCCCCAGTGAGACTGTACGATTACTACGAGACGGGTGAGTCCCGCCCTGGCTCCGCCCCCATTACAGCTACTCGCTAGGCTCTGTGCCACAGTCAGTGGCTGGGTGGGCGTTTCCTACGCTTGCTCCACCCCCATTACAGCTGTTCTCGTGGGCTCTGTGTCACACTCAGGGCGTGGGGTCACCGAAATCTCCCCAGGATCCAAGTGCCCCATTTCCATAAATCCCACTCAGGTCAGAGCCTTCCCGGGTTCGAGCTGTGGGGTCGCTCACCACGAGGGACACGGGAGCCGTGTGCTCGTCAGGCTAGTGGGGAGGGTGCGGCTGGTGTAACTGGGGCCGTCCCAGCAGGAACAGGCGAGTCCCGCCCCTTTAGGACCCCCCACAGTTCCCCTGCCATCCAGCTCCTCAGACGCCCGCAGAATCCTTGGTGCTGGGCCAGGAGGTGGCAGGATGGTTTCCCTGGGTGTTTTCAGGGGTGACTCAGTGGTGATTTCTCCGCCCGTCTGACTTACTCGGAGATGGGGGATGGGAGAGCGCGCACAGCCCCACTCAGACAGCTGAGGGTGACCTCCCTCTCCCTTCTAGGGCTCAGACCTACTGCAGGGATCCCCTGGGGCTGGGGGAACAGACTCTGGCTCTGTGGGATGGGGGAGGGGTTCCCATCCCCCCACTGGGTCTCTCCTCCATTCCTTACATCCCTTGCTGTTGCAGGTGAACACACAGAGGCTGAGTACAGCGCCCCCTGCGGCTCAGGTAGGTGTGATGCACCCACACACAACTCCAGTCCCTACAGCTTTATGGGTGGGGGAGTCCATGGGCCGGAGAGGTCTGTGTGTGTTGTAAATGGCAAAGAAGGGGGGAGATGGAAGCACGGAACCCACCAGGACCATGTGTGTGTGTGGGACGGGGGGAGACATCTGGGGGAAAGGGTCTATGTGGGGCACAAGAGAATCTGTCTTGAGGGCAGGGGGTGACTCTGAGGGGAGAGTCTTATTGGGGGGTTAGAGAGTCTAGGGGGCCATGTCCACAGCTGTCTGCCGGGTGTTGTGGGGTGTTTTTGATCCTGTCTCAGAGGATGTTTGTGTTTGTTTAAAGCCCCTGAGGCCGACACGATGGAAAATTCCCGCTGAAGCCCCCACCCCTGCTGGGCAGCCCCCTCCCCTCCCATCCCGAGAGCCCCACGCCGGCAGCCGACACCCCAGGATCGGGGGGACATGGACAGGCCTTGTCTCAGCTGCTTCTCTTCTCCGAACCAGCTGTGCTATCCCTCTTAGCACCTTCTTCAGCCAACGCCTCCCTGTTTGCTCTGCAAACATCCCACCTGCTCTCCCATCTCTCAGCCCCCAGACCGGCCGCGTGATCCCAGCTGTCTGTCACACGCGGGGACCAGTTGCTGCAGTGGGGACCCCTGGGGTTTGCTGCCCCTTCTGCCTGGAGCCTCAGTGTAAAACAAAATACAAAAACCCACCTCTTTGTGTGGCTGTTTTGTCGCTGTGTTCCTGCCCTGCTGCTGCTCCTCACATGGCTCCTGTGCATCCTTAGTGCAGCCAGATCCTGGGACCGTGGCTCTGTCCCCTTTCCCAGCCCTTCGGTCATTGCTGTTGGGTTTGGCTTTAACCTTGGGTCGGGCAGCGGCAGCCCCCTGGGTTCCAGCCCCAGCTGGCAGAGCTGCCCTCATTACACACGTCTACATGAAAATGAACCAGTTCAAGTGAAGTTAGTTTTGAAACCAGTTTACTTACCCCAGTGAAAACCCCAGTGTGGATGCACTTATTGTGGTGTGGCGGAGGTTGTTTTAGTTTAGGTCCAATGAATTAGGAATTGAAGCTAAACCAGAATCAACTCTTCTCTCAGCCTGACAGGAGCACCTCTACCGGCTCGCATAGGTTGGACTAAATTGATTTTAAAAGCGAAGGCCTGAGAGAGGGAGGAATGGCTTGTCCGACTCCTTACAACTCTTGCTTGGTTTGGGGTTTTTTGGTATGTTTTGTTACTATCTGTTTAATTCCACGGACCAATGACCATTGTGGGGAAAGGCGATCTCTGTGACAGGTCTATCCCCACTCAACCAAGGTGTGAGAGCCTAGTGTACATGCTGGGAGATGCCCAGCAAGTCCTCCAGAGACCCCAGAGTAGACCAGACTCGACAGTTGTGATGCTTCCCGGGTAAATAGGAAGCAAGAAAAATAAATCCATAGACCGTTCAGACCCTCCCTATCCATCGTAAAGAAGCAAGAACTCTTTGCAGGTCCCCTTTACAAGCAGGAAGCTCCTTTTCCTTTGTGCAGATGTTAAAGGCACCTGATGCAGTTTGTAGGTGCAGGGGCTTTCCCCAGGGCCAGTGTGTGAAAGATTCACCAAAGAGTCACGACCACAAGCTCAGTCTCAGTGGGAAAGGATGGAAGAAATACGTCCCAGAGGGCTGCACCTGTCTAAGGGGGCAGGAGAACTGGACTTTAGTATTTGGGGAATAGGAAGTGCTCCCGTATTGAAAGACGGTATTGTTCTGTGTACAGCCGGGGCAGTCACAAAAAGGCATTTCTCTTCCTCTTTGCCCGGGCCTGGCTTCTGTAGCCATAACGTTACACTAACAGAGCTGGTGGCATTTAATTCCTGTTCCCAGTGATGTTTATAGGCGGAACCAATAGCAGCCCCTCTATTTCCGCTGCCTGACCCTTTCCATGATAAAATTCTCTCTCAGTCTTTTCTCTGAGATGCTCTCACCCGCCATTGTTTGCAGCGGGTCTTTGATATTCAGCCCTCAGGCTGGAGAATTGGCTTTTCTTTGTTCCATCAGATTCCATTCACATATTGCTTAGATAGGAGCCCCGGGGCTTCTACTTTTTTCCATTTGGGGACCCCTATAACATTTTGAATGGAGATGCGGACCCCCTTGGAAATCTTGGACTCCCAGGGGACTGCAGACCACAGGGTGAAAACCACTGTTCGGTGGGAACGACGGCCGTTCGCAGACTCCTTAGACCTAGTTTGCCAGCCCCTGTTTGTCCTCGGGCCACAGGTGGAGGGAGAACCACTGACATAAACTGTTCAGAACAATCCCCATTTCCCCTCCGGCACTTGTGTTCCTGCCCGAATCACACTGAGCTCGAACCACCCACAGTGCCTCCTCCTGCTGCCACCCCCAAAGCAGCAGCGCCAGCTCCTGTCCTGGGAACAAGTGGGAGCTGCTCTAGCAAGAGGTGTGGGCTTCCCTTCCTGGGCACAGACCATGGCTCCAGCAGCCCATGGCACCTCTGGGCGATCACATGGAGCAGGACCTCCGTCCCACCCGGCCCACTGAGCCAAATAGCCCATCACCCCCTCAAGACAACAACCTGCTCCTACTGCCACTTAACGTAATGCTGTGGCTGTGGCTCAAGGAGTAGCAGCCTGTGCTGAAGGTTCAAACACACAGAGGGACGTTGCACGCTCAGCACATACTGGACGCTGTGGTGTGAAGCCTGGAGACGGAATTCAGACGGAATGTGTCAGACCCAGGGCTGGCTCAGCACGACCTGAGCCTTGGAGACGCAGCTGAAAACCGCAGAGCAGATCAAACGGAGACAGCGCAAGAGAGCAGTGGGTCCCTGCGCAGCCCCCGGGGGTCATGTCCCACCAGCTGTTTTCCCTTTGCGGGGACCCTCCGCTCCGATTGTGGATCCCCCCAGGTTCCTGGAGTCTCTTCAGTCTGTGTGTAGCGCGGGAGGCATGTGGGGATGGAGCCGTGTTCTCTAGGCCCTATGGGGTCCCTCATTAGCTAGGAGGCTCCCAGGGCCGGGGGGACGAGGCGGGAGAGGCCCACAGTGGAGGTGGTGAAGCCTGAGATACAGCTGGGCACGTGGGGTCTGTGGGGAGAAAGCCCTGACGGACAGGAGATGTCTCGGGAGGGGGCAGCGTTCAAACCTGGCTGGACCCGGCTGGGTCGGGTTCTCTTGGCCCTGGCGTCTTAGCGTCAGTTTCTGAGCTGAATCGTGTTTCTCTTATTTCCTGCCCATCTCCCGGCTCGGGCCAGCTCCTGTCGGGTAATTTCTTGTCCCCCCTGCTCTCTGGAGCTCCTCCCTAGCTGGCGTCATTGCTGCGTTTCACTAACACGCCCTGAGGAGACTGGTCCATACGATGGGGCCTGGGGTGCAGACGAGCCCCCTCCCACCGCCCCAGCTAACAGCGACCCAGCGATTCTGGGTCAGCTCCGTTAGCAGCCTCCTGCCCCACACTTCCGCCTGGGGGACCTTCTCTCTCTTTGCTCTGGCCAGAAAGGCGGGAAGCGAACAGCCTCTGGGAGAGGGACCCCGGGAAGCAGGAAGGAGAAGGAGCTAAACCTGCCAACCCTCAGGGAGCAGCAGTGGGGCTGCTCTGGAGAGTCCATGGTGTGCTCTGTCTCTCAGGCCAGCGCTGTGTCGCTGGGACCACAGTCACCGAGTGCCCCGCTCCCCCTGCCACTCGCTTGGGCCCTCACCGGCCATCAGAGAACGTGGCTCCCGCCATCTCCCCAGCAGCGATGGGCTCCCGCTGGGCACTGCCAGGCGTTTCCTCACCATGAGAGCCATTCGCCTGGTCAGCAGGGGGCGCTGCAGACCCGTCCCCTGACTCATTTCAATCCAGGCCTGGGAAAGCCCGGCACGGACCGGGGACAGGGCCGGGTCGGGAGGGGCAGGACGCGCTGTCCCCAGTCGCTCGGTCCCAGCTCTGATTTCCGGGGGCGAATGCTGCTCTGGGAAACGCTCCCGCAGCTGTGCCCAGACCCCACTGGGGCTGCGGAGCCTGTTTGGGTCGTTGGCTGGGGCTGTCTCGGGATGCCCAGCTGTGACCAAGGGCAGAATTGGGCTCTGTGATGCCAGGATTGGCCGTGACAGAGACCTGAGCCGTTCCATGGACGCCGATCTAAGGGATACGGGCCCCAGGCCTGATGCCTGACACTCACCCCCTTCCTAATCGCTCTCCTCCGGGCAGGGGCCTCCCACCCCACCCCCAGGTTCATCACTCCTAAAGGCTGTTTGCCTTGTAGGACTGAAATCCCTGTTACCTTTGAACCATCCTAAGGGAGAGATAAATATTTGAGGGTGGCACGGAGTCCCCGGGCGATGCTCTGGAACTGCTCCCCACAAAGCCAGGCAGGACTTTGGGGAGCCTCCTCTCCCTCGGAGCAGACTGTCTGCAGGGCAAGAAGCTCACACGGCTTCACCTCCTGGGTCTGACCTTGGAGCATTCAGCATCCTCTGCCCCTCCGTGCGCTTCCCACAGCGAGTCCACCCAGGCAGAGTCCTGGGGAAGCCACAGGGTCATGCACACACCCCAACTTCCCAGTCAGACGTGACTTTCAGCCAGCCAGTAACACAGAGGTTTATTCGATGACGGGAACATGGTCTAAAACAGAGCTTGTAGGTCCAGAGAACGGGACCCTTCAGCCGGGTCCACTCTGGGGCCCAGCGAGCCAGACACCCACATCTGCGCTCATTTCCCGTCCCAGCCAGCTCCCAACTGAAACCACCTCCAGCCCCTCCTTTCTGCCAGGAGGTCACCTGATCTCTTTGTTCAGCTTTAGCTATTCCCGTGCAGGGGGAAGGGCCCCAGCCATTTGTTGCCAGGATACAGAGTGTCGGACATTTATCACACTGGAGACTTAAGAAATGCAGAGGGGAAACTGAGGCACCCACATAGTATTCAGAGGAAACATTAAGAACAGTCCCAATTCGTCACAGAGGGTAAACCAGGAAGGGGCAGTGAGCTGGGGCCAGATCTCTGCATCCCTGGAGCTGGCAGCGAGCCAGGGCCAGCAGGCTGCAGCCTCCCTGTGCAGGTGTCTGCAGTGCTGGTGTCTGTGTGTGGGTGTGTGTGACAGACCAGCCCTCTCCCCTCCCCCTCTTCCCAAACCCAGAGCTCCCTTGTGAGTCTCCCTGCAGGACCCAGCCAGTCCCAATGATCCTATATTCAGTGTGGGTGGAAGAGACCAGGGCTGGAGCGTGCGCAGCACAGATGCAATGTACAGAGACAAATATTCATAGCTTGATCGATTCCAAGGCCAGAAGAGAACATTGTGATCATCTAGTCTGACCTTCCGTATAACCCAGGCCAGGGAATTTCCCAAATATAATTCCTAGAGCAGATCTTGTAGAAAAAACATCTAATCTTGATTTAAAAATTAAGCTCACTGTTAAAAATGTTCACCGTATTTCCAGTCTCAGTTTGTCTAGCTTCAACTTCCAGCCATCGGATCGTGTTAGACCTTCCTCTGCTAAATTAAAGAGCCTGTTAGCCGATATTTGTTCCCCTTGTAGGTACGTATAGGCTGTAACCATATCACCCCTTAGCCATCTCTGTGGTAAGCTAATAAATTCAGCTCTTGAGGATATCACTATAACACATGTTTCTAATCCTTTATCAGAGGCGTAGCCATGTTAATCTGGATCTGTAAAAGCGACAGAGAGTCCTGTGGCACCTTACAGACTAACAGACGTTTTAGAGCATGAGCTTTCGTGGGTGAATACCCACTTCGTCGGATGCATGTAGTGGAAATTTCCAGGGGTAGGTATATATATGCAAGCAAGAAGCAGGCTAGAGATAACGAGGTTAGTTCAATCAGGGAGGGTGAGGCCTTCTTCTAGCAGTTGATGTGTGAAAACCAAGGGAGGAGAAACTGCTTTTGTAAAGTTGGGTAGCCATTCACAGTCTTCATTTAATCCTGAGCTGATGGTGTCAAATTTGCAGATGAACTGAAGCTCAGCAGTTTCTCTTTGAAGTCTGGTCCTGAAGTTTTTTTGCTGCAGGATGGCTACTTTTAAAGCTGCTATTCTGTGTCTAGGGAGATTGAAGTGTTTAGTCATTCTCGTGGCTCTTCTCTGAACCCTTTCCAATTTATCTACATCCTTCTTGAATGATGGGCACTGGGCACTGGGCACAGGATTCCAGCAGTGGTCGCACCAGTGCCAAATACTGTATGGAGATAAAATCACCTCTCTGCTCCTACTCCAGATTCCCCTGTTTATGCATCCAAGGATCACATTAACCCTTTGGGCCACAGCATCACATTGGGAGGCCATGTTCAGCCGATTCACACACACAAACGAAACTTTTTTGGTCATCGCTTCCCAGAATAGAGTCCCCCATCCTGTAAGTATGGCCTACGTGCTTTGTGTCTAGATGTGAACATCTACACTGTGCTACACTGAAACACATATCGTTTGCCTGTGCCCAGTGTACGAAGTGATCCATAGAACTCTGTATCAGTGACCGGTCAGCTTCGTTATTTACCACTCTTCCAATGTTTGTGTTGTCTGCAGTCTTTATCACTGATGAGTTTATGTTTTCTTCCAGGTCATTGATAACAATGTTAAGCAGCACAGAGCCAAGAACTGATCCCTATGCAATCCCCTCGATCAATGATGGTTCCCCATTTACAGTTACATTTTGAGATCTATCAGTTAGACTGTTTTTAATCCATTTAATCTGTGCCATGTTATTTTATATTCTTCTAGATTTTTAATCAAAATGTCGTGGTATCAAGTCATACGCCTTACAGAAATCTCAGTAAATTACATTGACACTATTACCTTTATCTACTAAATTTATAATCTCATCAAAAAAGATATCAGATTAGTTTGACAGGATGTGAGTTCCATAAACCATTGTGAATTGGCATTAATCATGAGAGTCTCTTCTAATTCTTTATTAACCAAGTCCCGTATCAGCCACTCCATTATTGTGGCAGAGATCCACGTCAGACTGACATGCCTCTAATTACCCAGTTCATCCCATTTACCTTTTTAAAATATTGACACAACATTAGCTTTCTCCCAGTCTTCTGGAATTTCCCCAGTGTTCAAGACTTACTGGGAATCAACATTAAAGGTCCAGTGAGCTCCTCAGCCAGCTCTTTTAAAACTCTTGGATATAAGTTATCTGAAGCTGCTGATTTTAAAATGTCTCACTTTGGTAGCTGCTGTTTACCATTCTCCCCAGATACTAGTGGAATGGAGCGAGTGTTCTCCCCTTCATGTGACATGACAACTTCATCTGGCTTTTCCGAAATGCAGAACAGAAATATTTATTGAACCTTTCTGCCTTTTCAGTATTCAGGAGTGACAGATGCTCCCTAAAATTAGGGGGGCCACCGGCACCGAACCATTGCCTCTCACACACACACCACACCTTCTCCCTGAATCCCTGCCCCCACACTGCCCTTCCCCCTGAGGTCCCACCCCACACTGCCCTGTCTCCCCAAGCCCCCACCCTCACACCACCATTCCATCCGAGGCCCCACCCCCAAGGACCTGCCCCCCATGCCACCTGTTCCCCTTAGACTTCTAAACATAATGGAACCATGGCCCCCTGCCCGTCCCCCCCCCCTTCCCATTCTGGCATCCCATCTCCATTATTGTTAATAATTCTGCCATTTGATTTGATAATGGACCAGTTCCATTGTTAGGATTCATTTTGTTCCTAATATACTTTAAAAGCTCCTTCTTATTGTCCTTAACTCAGCTGGTCATGTGTCATTTTGCTTCCCTTACCAAGTTTCTACAGTCCTGATTTATATTCATTTCCACCAACTTCTCCTTTCTTCCCTTTGCTAGACATCATTTAAAAAATATTTTACAGTTGCTTTTCATTCGCATTTTTCTGATTAAATTCTTTTTCCCAACTGATTCGGCTCATAATTGTTTTCAGCTTTGTGAAACGGGCCCTTTCAAACCACCGACTGGAAATATTACTGGTCTGGACTTTAATGTGTTGGCACATTGTAAATGTGATGGAGTCAGGATCACCTGTACCTAGGCTACCGTTCATGGTTAGTTCTGTGATCAGCTCCTCTTTATCTCTCAAGGCGAGGGCTCATACAGAACACTCCCCTGGCGGATGGAACACCTTTTGACTTAGGAAAATATATAAGAAATTCCAAAGACATTTTAGTACTGACAGCACCCGACCGCCAGCATGTGTCACTCACATTGAAATCCCCCAGGATCACACAGCTTATTTTCGTACATTCTATAAATAGCTGCATAAGGAGCCACTCATCCCGTTCCTTCGTGTGATTTGGTGATCTGCCCCAGACACCAGCTAACGCCCCATCTTGTGCTGTATCGGTTAGGACAGTGATCCATAACCATTCAAGATCATTTTCTCCAAAGTTGTCAGTGACTCAGAAACAAGTCTGAGACACTCTGCTGACCATGTGCAAATGGCAATGTTCTGTACTTTAAAACCTAGCCAGAGCCTAGATTGACGTGGATTTTCATGGCAAGAGGAAAAACCCTTCTCTTCCCCTAGCACAATCCCCCTGCCAGATTTCAATTCCAGGCTCCAAAGCATGAAGGCGTTAGAACTCCTCAACAAAATGTTCAGGAAAATGGATTGCCCTGGAAAAAGTTACCTGTGCTACTGCCAACTGTGTTCTCAGAAATGCCTCAACTCGTTTTTGCTGAAAGTTTACAAAAAACATTCAACCCAAGGCAGAGCCTGAACATGGAAATTTCATCCCCAGCTGTCCCAGTGCAGGAATGTAAGAAGCAATCGTGAATGGGTTTTCATGAGACATGTTCAGCAACTTCAATGTTCTTCTCATTTGCATTGCAGTAGTGGGGTCGCTGCCAGAACCCACTTTAATGAACTCATTTCTCAGCAAGCTCCTCCCCCCTGCTCCTGCCAGGGCTTTCCCAGCATCTCGGCTACTGCACCACCACTGACCCCAAGAGGGGTCCCACCCCCTGCCGTGTGACCAATGCAAGGGGCCCCCTGGCTCCTCTGAGCCTTTGCCAGGCAGCATCCTCTGACTCAAGCTGCAAGAACCTGTCAGAGCCTCGAATCATGCAGCTGGGGGTGGTGGGTAAATATTGTCCTGGCTGTGTCCCCCAGTCCTGCCAGAGACCTGACACTTCCCTTGTTTACCCTGGATCAAAGGCGAAGCTCCAGCTCCAGAGTCTGTATCAGGGCAGAGCAGGCTGGTCTCCAGCACAGAGCGGGGGAGAGGGAGGAAGAAGGATCCAAAGGAGGGTGACGTGTGTGTGTCCCCTTGTGCCTGCCCGTCTGCCTGCACCCCAGGAATGGGGGCCCCAGTAACCTGCCTGCTGCTGCTCCTGCACCTCACAGCTGGGACGTCTGCAGAGCCGTAAGCCCTGTCCGTGTCTGTCTGTCTGTTCATCTGTCTGTTCGCGATCCTCTGCGGCCGCCTGCTCCCGTCAGCCTGTCACCTCCTCAGGCCGCGGCCTGTCTCTGCCTGCGGGTCTGTCCAGCCCCAGCGCAGGGGGCCAGGCCGGGCTGGGCCTCTAGGCACCAGTGCAATAGAACAGAAATTACCCACGAACGCAGCGCGTTAAACCAACGTCTCAGCAGAACCGGGCAGCGCCCCGACGGTGCAAATGCCAAAGGGTTCCTGCGAGGGCGGGCGGAGGCCCCCGGGTGCGGACTGGGCTGGGGGTGGGGGTGGGGGTGGGGCTGTATCTAAGCCGGTTACTGGCTGCAAAGGGCTCAGGTGCTCAGTACAGCCCCAGACTAACCAGCCCCCCACCCCCCCCAAGCCGTACCCAGCCCTGTCCCAGCAGAGGGGACACTCAGAAATCGGGAGTCACCTCCGGTCCTGGGGGAGGCTCTGGGCTGTCTCCTCCCCCACTGCCCGGTGCTTTCCCCTCCCCAGGCACTATGTGGTGGTGAGCCCAGCCGAGCTCTACCACCCGCACACGGGGACGGTGTCAGTTCATCTCGGCGACCTCAACGAGACCGTCTGGGTGAGCGTGCGGCTGGAGAGGGGGGATGGGCCCAGCGCTATCACCCTGCTGGAGAGAGAGGTCCGGGAGCCCCGTCTGCACGAGAACGTGCGCTTCCAGGTGAGCCCCCGCCCGCAGCCATGGGCACGGCCCCGGGCACTGGCCCTGGGCATGGAGCCCGTCAGCCCCGGGTCTGCAGCCCCAGCCCAGCCTCAGGCCCCGGGCACAGCAGGGGTGAGGGGACTGGCCATGGGCACGGAGCCCGTCAGCCCCGGGTCTGCAGCCCCAGCCCAGCCTCAGGCCCTGGGCACAGCAGGGCTCAGGGGACTGGCCATGGGCACGGAGCTGGTCACTCAATGGGCAGCTGTAGCCAGAGAACTCGAGCCCATCCCTCAGCAGCGACAGGCAGGGGGGAGCGGGGATGGGGTGGGGGGCACAGAGTGCCCTGGCCTCCAACTCCATCGAGCGCCCCAGGTTCATGCTCCCTCCCATTCAGGGCCCCCAGCCTGGGGAGGGGGGTTGTGACAGATTTTCATTACCAATCTGCCTGGAGCGTCAGGTGATCTGGCTGTTGCTGCAGGGTCGTTTGGGGGGGAGATGACGAACACACCAAGTATTTACATTTTCAAGCTTTATTAATAAAATAATAAAATACAGCAGAGAGTGCTGGGAACGCTCCCACGTCACTCAGGGGGAGAAAGAAAGCTTTAGAACCCCAAGCCCTAACCCACTTTGATACTCACACACGCACGACCGAGACTGGCCAAGTCTGGGTGTTACGTCAGAAGAAGAGAGGGGGGAAGGTGGACGGGAGTGCTGTCCAGGGCCCAGGTCGTCCAAAGATCTGCTGTGCTCTCCAGATTGCTCCAGCTCTCAGGAGGGTTTTAAGTCCTGGCTCATCGGGGGGGGGCGGGGGAGTGCTCCATTCGGGGACCTCTGCTCCTGGTGCCCTCTGTGCCAGTGGAAACCAGCTTCCTGTGGCCTCCTTGACTTTCTCCAAAACACACCAGCTAGACTCTGTTGTCCTCTTTGTTTTCCTCTGTGCTGGCCTTCGCTTGCCTCGCTTGTTATGGGCTGGCTCTGCAGGTCTGTGTCTGTTCAATTAAATCTTCCTTTCTCACGGTTGGTTTGTGGATTCCGGGCCCCCCCTTTCTTGGCCGGCAGCCGAGAGTCAGATGTGTGCTGTGGCCTTGAGCTGGCTGGAGTTAGCGTCTTATCTTTGGACTGAGCTTGCTGGCTGCAGTGTTGAGTTAACCCGTTCTTTGCTTTCGTCTTTCTCTCCCCGCTCGGCCTCTCGTACCTGCAAAGGAAACTTCCACTCCCCGCTCACACACCTTTGACCCTTCCCAAAATGCTTTGCAATGCTAGCAGCAGCATTAGAAATATACAATGCAGATCTGCCTTCCCAGGGGACTCCCTGAGGGCGGGGGCCATTGGGTTGTGACAGGGTTCCTCACAAACACCACTGCTCCCCCACCCCCGTGCAATAGCGGGTCTGCGCCACGACCGGCCCATTACCAGCCACTGTGGCCTTGCTGGGGTCCCCGTGTGCAGGTTCCAGCCCCGTCCGGGGGGCAGCAGGAAGTGGCAGAGCTGCACGTCTCGATCCGGGGAGATGCCCTGCAGTTCTCTGAGCGGAAGAAGGTGCTGCTGCGGGCGCTGCAGCCCAGGACCTTTGTGCAGACGGACAAGGCCGTCTACAAGCCGGAACAGACAGGTGAGAGGGCAGGAGCTGCTGGAGGGAGTTTCCTGGGGCCCCAGGCCCTTGGGATGGGCTGGGGGCCTAGCGAGGGATTCGGGACTCTCACTTCTAGGCCTCTGTCTGCACCCAGCACCAAGAAATCCAAAGCCTGAGGCCTGTTTGGGGGCCTGTCTGGAACCAAGTGTGGGTCTCAGCCCCTCCTTGGTGATGGCACAGACACTGCAGGGGGCACCGATCGGCCTCCTCTGGCGGCCTCAGCAGGGAGGTGGGAGGCTGGCTGGGTCCTGGAGGCTGAGCTCCATGAACAGCAGGTATCAGAGGCTGGGGGACACTAACCTTCCCCAAACAGCCCTGTGTGGCCCTGCCCACGCTTCGTCCCCGGGACCCCTCCTGCTTCCCGCTGGCGCTCTGCGGCTCTTCCCTCATAGCCGGGGCCCCCGACTGGGGTGGGCTGGGGCTAGGGGGCCTGTGGTCAGGGACTCCAGGCGGCTGGAGCTGGTGCTCGGCTGCCCGGCGCTCCAGGCCTGGGGGCACTGAAGGCTGCACTGCCCGACCAGCGCCGGGGGAAGGGTTGGCAGGCGTCTGGTTTTTGACCAGAACACCCAGTCGAAAAGGGATCTGGTGGCTCCGGTGAGCACTGCTGACTGGGCCGTTTAAAGTTCGGGTGGTGGCGCAGCAGGGCTAAGGCAGGCTCCCTGCTTGCCCTGGCTCCGCACAGCTCCCCAGAGGTTGCCAGCATGTCCGGCCCTGAGGCACAGGGGCGATCAGGGAAGCTCCACGGGCTCCCCCACCCTCAGCGCCGGCTCCACAGCTCCCTTTGGATGGAAACTGCAACCAATGAGCGCTGTGGAGGCGGTGCCTGGGGGTGCGGGCATCACGGACTGCACAGAGCTACCTGACCACACCTCCATCTAGCCTGGGGTAGGCAAACTTTTTGGCCTGAGGGCCACATCTGGGTGGGGAAATTGTATGCAGAGCCATGCCTGTAGGGCTGTGGCAGGGGGTTGGGGTGTGGGAGGGGGCTCAGTGCAGGAGGTTGTGGTGCAGGAAGGGTGTGGGGTGCAGGAGGGGGCTCAGGACGGGGGTTGGGGTGCAGGAGGGATGCGGGCTTCAGCCTGGTGCCGCTTACTTCGAGTGGCTCCGGGGTGGCAGTGGGGCTAAGGCAGGCTCCCTGCCTGCCCTGGCCCCACGGCGCTCCCGGAAGTGGCCAGCATGTCTGGCAGTGGCTCCTGGGGGTTGGGTGGGGCAGGCAACTCTGTCACACTCTGTCCTCGCCTGTGGGTACCACCCCGAAATCTCCCATTGGCTGCTGTTCCCCTTTCCCGGCCAATGGGAGCTCCGGGGGTTGGGGATCTGGGGGCTGCACCACCTGCATAGTGCTCTGAGGCTGTGGGCTGCACCACCCACCCATCCAGGGCTCCAGGTTGGAGGGTCTCAGGCAGTCTAGGGCTGGGGCGAGGGAGGGGGCATCTGCGGAGGGGTGGAAGGTAGGGCTCTAGCCTCTAGTCTCTGACGGGGGCAAGAGGGCAGGAGGGGGTGGGAATTGGGGCCGGGGACAAGCCTCTCACATGTCGCCCTTGCTGAACTCCCTTCCAGCCACCCAGGGCAGGGCCGCGGGGGGAAATGGGGGAAGCTGGCGCTGCGCTGCCCGGGCTGGGCCCATTCTGCGGGTTCACAGAGGCCGTCAGTGCCCGGGGCGTCCGGCTGGCACCTTCCCCAGCTGGGAATTCACTCAGACAAACCGCGCCGGGGCTGATTCCCGCCTCTGCCTCTGCTCCTTTGCAGTGAAGTTTCGAATCGTCAGTTTGGACAAAGACTTCGTTCCCAGTACCCGGAAGGTGAGAGCTGGGGTGGGGGGTGGGGGGGGCAGGGTAACAGGGCCCTGGTGCACTGGACACATTAGGTTTGTCTACACCAGGCTGCCTGTTCATCCGGTTTGAAATCAGACAGTCCTCTTCATGGGTGGTTTGCCCCCGTCCAGTGCATGCTTGTGTCTGGTATTGGATGGGGGGCGCCATTTGGCAGAGCGCGCTGCTCCGCCCCTGCAGGTGTGAACTCACACACACTGAGTGTGCGAGGACACGCCAGCAGGGACAGGCCCACACCAATCCTGGAAGTACCGGGATCTCCGGTATTCTGGGAATGCCTCAGCCACCACCCTGGTCTACATCAGCGTTTCTCAAACTGGGGTCTGTGGACCCCTGGGGGTCCCCGATCGAACTCCAGAGGATCCGCAGGTCCCGCTCATCAGTTCCTCCCCCTCCCTCCCTCCCTCTATCTCCCAGAGGCTACTGAAGCCAAACCGGGAGATTTTAGGTGCTAAAAGTCCGGTCAGCGGTGCAGCAGGGCTAAAGCAGGCTCCCTACCTGCCCTCGCTCCGTGCTGCTCCCGGAAGCATCCAGCATGTCCCCGGGGCGGAGGCAGAGGGTCTCTGTGGGCTGCCCCCGCCCTGAGCACTAACGTTTGAGAACCGCTGCTCTACACTGCTGCAGGGGGCGAGTCTCCCAGGGCAGGTAACAGCCTTGCAGTAGCAGGGCTTGTGCTGGCCTGCTGAAAACAGCCGTGTGGAGCAGCCCCCTGGGCTTCAGAGCCCAGTGCCTTGGGCAGTGGCCTCTGTTGGTTGCAGTCTCTTCACTGCACAGAGAGGGTTGATTGCACATTGCATGGAGCCGGAGTGAGGGCGCTGGGCACCCACTGGCTTTAGTGCAGTCTGTGATTGGCTCTGGGTGCCCCCCCCCCCATGACAGTCATTAGCACCTTTCAGCCTAACCGTGCTGCGCGCTGAGTGAGGTGGCAGAATCGGGCCCAGTGTGGAAATACAGATTGACAGCTCCCCTCCCAGCCACCTCGCCCGGGCACTGGCTGCAGCGCAGACCCCCGGCCCTTAGACTGCCCCTTGGCAGAGACCCCAGCATCTCGCCCTGCTCCTCCACGCACAGACCAGCCACCCACTGCCCTGTACCCGCCACCGCGGGGTGGGACATGGGAGGTGCGAGGGCTCCAGCCTCATGGGCTCCCCTCCCTGTCCCTGCTCCCTCGCTCACCCCCGCTGCTGTCCCCATGATCCCCCATGGCCCCAGAGACACCCCGGCCCTGGGGAGGTCACAGGCAGCCTGGGGGCAGTGGGGGGTGTTTCCTGTCCCTCTAACCAGCCATCTCCTGTCTGTTTGCTTTGCAGCTGCCCCTGGTGACCGTGCAGGTCAGTCTGTGCCTCTCCAGCCTCCTCCTCTTCCTGTCTGGCTCGTCCGAGGGCACCCGGGGGTGTTCAGTGGGGGGGATCCCAGAGGAGTCTGGGCTGTGACCACAGTGTCCAGCAATCCAGCCCTAGAGCCTCTGCCCTGCTGTGGGGCTGCAAAGGGTCCCAGAGCACAGGGCGATTCTGGGCTGGGCCCCATGGGGGGCAGGGAGGGGACATTTGTGCCATCGGGGTACGTCCTCCCCACCCCGAGTTTGCAGCGTCTGGGGGTGTCTGCCCGGGAGGCAGGTGGGTTTGGGCCTGGCTGGGATCCCTGCCTGAGTCGCTCACTCCAAATGTTCCCAGCCCCGACTCTGGGTCAGGCAGCGACTTGATCAGCCAGTGGGGAACTCAGCGGGGAGCTCCCTTGGGAGCCTGATGGGGGAAGGGCAGAGGAGGGGGGGGTCTCTGGGAGCTGCAGGGGCAGAGGGGAGGGGTGGGGGTTTGGGGAGGCTGTGTGGGGGGAGGGGGGCAGGGAACGTACCCCCCAGAGGCCTAGCACTGAGATGGAAACGGTCCCTACGGCGAGTTCCCTGGGCTTTGTCCAGGCTGGAGATGGGGTGTCCCTCGGGAGCCTGTTCCCCCCAGGGGTGGTGCCCTCGGGTCAGGGCTGAGGGGTGCTGGCAGGGGCCCCCTTACCCAGCACCTGCCCGGCGGTGCCTGCTCCAGGCTAAGGAGAAGGATTTGAGCCCCCGGGCGTCGATCCAGCCCCCGTCGGCAGCACGAGGCACTCGGGGGCTGCGGGGACGAGCCGTGTGTGGGGGCAGCAGCTGAGCAGGGCGTGTCCGTGTGCCAGGATCCCAGCGGGAACCGCATCGCCCAGTGGCGAGATGTGACTCCGCAGCAGGGCATCGTAGATCTGTCCCTCCCGCTGTCTGCAGAGCCGGCCCTGGGGACGTACGCCATCGAGGCGCAGGGGACGAGGCACTCATTCAGCGTGGAGGAATACGGTGCGCAGCGGGGCCCAGGGCAGTGACCGAGGTCACGGCTCTGGCACACGGGGTGGGAGGGGGATTCCTGAGTCTCCCTGGGGCGAGGTGTCCGTGGGTCTCTGTCAGAGGGTCCCTGGGAGCTCAGAGCCCTGGGACTGGCCCACCAGCTCCAAGCTCTCCTGGGCCTCAGCCACTCCATGCCCACTCCTCCCGCAGTAGGGCCCTGGGGGAGGGGAAATTCAGACTCCCTGCCCTGCCCCGGCCCTGCCCCACTCTGCCCTAGGCCCTGGGGGAGGTCTCAGGTCGGTGCCGCTGCGGGGATGCAGAGCTGGGGATTTCAGTGTGGCCGGCCCCAGACACACCAGCAGCATGAGTCAGAACCGTGGCTGTTCCATGCTTTGGTCTGACTTTGGATTTCTGCAGCCCCACCCCCTCCCCCCAGTGTCTGTGGGAGGGGGAGGGGGACAGGGTCAGTTACCGTGTCACCAAAGTTATCGCAGGAGCTGGTCCTGGCTCCCGCTGCTGGATGGGACGGAGCTTCCAGCTTCTCACCAACCCCCAGCAGCTAACTCTGACCCCCCAGTCCCAGCCCAGCCCCCACCCACATCTGCCCTGTGCCCCCAGCCCCACCTCTGCCCAGCCCAACCCCCACCCACATCTGCCCTGTGCCCCCAGCCCCACCTCTGCCCAGCCCAGCCCCCACCCACCTCTGCCCTGTGCCCCCAGACCCACCTCTGTCCAGGCCAGCCCCCACCCACCTCTGCCCTGTGCCCCCAGCCCCACCTCTGCCCAGCCCAGCAGCCACCCACATCTGCCCTGTGCCCCCAGCCCCACTTCTGCCCAGCCCAGCCCCCACCCACATCTGCCCTGTGCCCCCAACCCCACCTCTGTCCAGCCCAGCCCCCACCCACATCTTCCCTGTGCCCCACCTCTGCCCAGCCCAGCACCCACCGATCTCTGCCCTGTGCCCCCAGCCCCACCTCTGCTCCTCCTGGAGCACAAGGGGCTCTTCACACATAAACACCCTTCCCAGAGCTGGTGTTGCTGGGAGGGGGAGGGAAATGTCAGCGGCCCCCTCTCCATCCTCCCCCACAAAAAACCTCCTCTGGCTCCTGCGGGGGAGGGGGAGAGAAGAGCTCTGATGTCTCCCTTGAAACAGCTGCCACCTACCCCCACCCTCGCCCCAGACACTTGCTCCTGACCCCCACAACTGCCTCCCACCACCCTGATCCCCAACAGGTGCTTGGGGCAGGGGTAGCGTCCGGAGCCCCCTGGCTGCCCCTCTGGGTAGGGGCCGGTGTGGGGACATGCCGCTGCTTCTGGGAGTGGTGTGGCACCAGGGCAGGCAGGGAGCCTGCCATAGCCCCATTGCGCTGCCGACCGGACTTTTAACGGCCCGGTCTGTGGTGCCAACCGGAGCCGCCAGGGTCCCTTTTCACCAGGAGTCCCAGGCGAAAACCTGACACCTGGCAACCCTACTGCTGCAGCCTGCAGCCTCTGCCCAGCCCTGCTCCATTTCCGGGCCCTTCCCCTTCCCGCCCGGCCGGCAGGTTGGTGGGGGCTGCACGACCCGGGGAGAAGCTCCAAGGCCGAGGATCGCGATGAAACCCCCGAGCCGGGGCTGCGGGTCGGTTTCACCCCGTCCCTCTCTGCCCCCAGTGCTGCCCAAGTTCGAAGTGACCCTGGAGCTGCCCCCCGTGGTGACGGTGCTGGATGAGACGCTCCTGCTGCGGGTGTGCGGCCGGTGAGTGTGACAGCAGCTCTGCCGGGCCGATAAAGGGGGGGCTGGTACCGCCCTGGGCCTGACTCCCCTCCCCTGCCCCCCAGGCCAGGATCTGACCTGCCCCTTCTCTGCCTGCGCCCCCCTCTGCCCCATGCTCATGGCCAGACAGGGCTCCCTGGGGCTCTCACTCCACCTACACGACCAGCCCCACCCCAGCAGGGACCCCCCATGGGCAGGGGTGTTGGCCCCCTCCCCTCCCACTTACCCTCTCCCTCCCCTCTGCTAACCAGATACACCTACGGGAAGCCCGTCCTGGGGAGGGTCCAGGCCAGCCTGTGTTGGAAGGAACAACCAGCATATCTCTGGTTCAGCTCTTATGTGTCGCTAATTCAGTGCATGGCGCTTACTGGCCAGGTGAGTGTGACTGGGGAGGGGGCAGGTACATGACATGCTGCTGGAGGAGGCTCCTCTCCATGGTTTTCTTACACTGGCCAGAGGGGGGCTGTGATCTGCCGCGATGATGTTGGTGACATTGGTGTAAAGCTGGTGTAAGTGCAGGCGAATCAGGCCCTGGATCCATCCGGGTCCCCTTCTGGCAGGCTGGGGGTGGGAATTGGCAGCTGTGTAGCAGGGCCTAGGGACTTCTACGCCCCCCCCTTCCCCACACTATCTCAGTGCCTCACTTTCCCTCCCAGCCCCCGGGAGGCGGGGCAGGCTCCTGTGCCCATTGTACAGATGGGGAACTGAGGCACAGAGATGCTCAGGGTCCGTCCGCGCAGCAAAAACCCTGCGGCAGCGTCTCCCAGCCCAGCTCTGCTGCCTGGGGCTTGCGCCGTGGGGATAAAGGAACAGAGTAGACGCTCGGCTGGAGCCGAGACCCACCCAGGGTCTAGCGCCTGGACTCGACCGACGACCTGCTGGTTTTAGCCCCGCAGCACAAGCGGGGTCAGCAGGGCTGGGCTCAGACTCGCGGCCGCAGGGGGTTTCTGCTGGAGCCGGACTCAGAGGGACTTGCAGGCAGCCTGCGGCAGAGCAGGGACTCTGCAGACCTAGGCTAGTGCCCCAGGTTACAGGGCCGCCCGTCCTCATGAGCAGCTCTCGCTAGGCGGGGGCAGATCTCCCCGAATGCTCTCAGTCCCTGGGGGGCTGGGGGGGCCGATTGGAATCAGCCAGCGTTACCATGACGATGGGGGACCAGCACCAGGGGATCTGTGATGGGCACGAGTGGCCAGGGCCTGTTTTACGTTTCATCCCACCCACAGCAGCTCCAGCTGCACAGCGCCCCCTAGCGCCGCGCTGGGGTACCGGTGTCAGGGCTGACCCCAAGGTGAGAGCGCCCCCTGCTGCTGCCTGCAGCACCCAGGTTCTCTTTGAGTGTCTCCCGTCCCAGCACTAACCAGGCCAAGCCCGATGAGAGACCCACTGAGCTGACACCTGCGGGACCTGGTGCAGAGCTGCTGCTAACGGGCTCTGATTCTCTCCCTCCAGACTGACAGCAACGGCTGCTTTTCCAGAGAGGTGGTTGTAGCTCCCGTTAACCTGACCCACTCTGGCTACAAGCTGAGCCTCCAGGCCAAGGCGTCTCTCGTGGAGGAGGGGACAGGTGGGACTGAAATCAAGCACACGTGCACGCCCCAGGCAGCCCCCAGCACTAAACCCCCGGGGCAGAGGGGTCTCACTTGCACATGTGGTCATGTCATTTGTAGCCCAGCTGCTACAGAGACGGGCCCAGAGGTAGCGTTGGGGGGTTGGATCTGGGGTTCTGGTTCAGCCCATCACTGGGATCGATCCCTCATGAGGAGTTCAGAGCTGGGCACGTTCATGCAAAGACTAAACACCCTCCTGCGAGTGGCCTCTGGCTGTGGACTGAGCTGGCAGAGCGGAGTGATGGCCCAGCCTGTGTCGCTGGGCCCTGAGTCACGGCCTCAGTGACGTTAGCACTTAGCGTTCAAAACTGCAAGTGCTAATCGCTTAGTAACGAACCCAGATAACTCCACATTTAACCCAGCAGAATCCTGATTTCCAGAGCAGCCGACACCCGTTTGGCTGAAAACTGTAACTGTGGGGTGGCTACAACGTTACCCTCGAGTGCTGACATCAGCGATGGCGAAGTGGCTGGAGGAGAGCGGGTCCAGAACGGCAACGGGTCACTGGGCACTTCTGAAAACGGCCCTTTCTGGGGGCAGGCCCTGTGCCCAGAGGCCTGTGTGCGGGGTCAGCTCTGGGGCCGCTCAGTAAGGAGCTCTCTGCTGGGGAAAGGGCCGCAGAGCCAGGAGACCCTGCTGGCAAATGTCACGTGGCTGGTTTGGGATTAAGCCCCATGGAAGGTGGATCTAAATTTTCTAGTTTCCAGATTCCCCAGGAAAATCTTTCTCCGCCCCCAGCCGAACTTCCCAAATTCTCCCCCCAATCACACCCTCCAGTCCATAGCGAGAGGGGGTAGAAATGGCTGGGCGGATTGTTATGGAGAGAACTCTGGGACGTAGCCTGAACTCTGGTGTCGCTCCTGGCACCTTCCTCCTATCGTCCCTCCCTCTCCTGCTAGGGGTGGAGCTCAATGTGACCAAGAGCTGTGACATCGTGTCTGAAATTGCTACGGTGACCTTTGAGGATGCTGATGAGACTTACAAGGCTGGAATCCCCTACACTGGCAAGGTAATGGGATTACCGGTGTCACAGAGTGGGATATGTTCGTCAGAGGGTGGAGATGGATGGCAGGAGAGAGATCACTTGATCATTGCCTGTTAGGTTCACTCCCTCTGGGGCACCTGGCATTGACCACTGTCGGTAGACAGATACTGGGTTAGATGGACCTTTGGTTTGACCCGGTACGGCCGTTCTTATGTTCTTATGTCTGTACCACACTGTAACCTCCATTGATGTTGACTGCTTACCAGATGTGCTGCACTTCTGGTGCTCATGTGCCCCATGCACTGGAGATCGGATGCGTTAGCTGTGCTCTCCATGTCCTCAAGCCCCCCCTTCCCGAGGGCACAGTGGGGGTTGAGCAACCAGCCAACCCTCGGTTCCTTCTCACGGCCTCTGGCTGAGAGACAGAGCCAGCAGCAGTGTCCAGTCTCCTGCTCCGCTGAAGTTTTTCTCTTTACGTTTTGTAAATAGTCATTTTGATCGTTAATAATTGTTACTGGAGATAGCGGTTTAGTTAGTTTAGCTGAACTCTCCTGTTGTAGGGAGGATTTCAGTCATAGACTCCCTCTCCTCGGAGCCCTGGCCCCCTGGTTGAAAATCACTAAACGAAATTACTGTACGATTGGTGCACAACTGGTTGAAACCTCCATACTCAAGGGGTTGTTATCTATAGTTTGCTGCACTCTGGGCAGACGTGTCTAGTGGGTCCCACAGGGGTCAGTCCTGGGTCCGGTATTGCTGAGTATTGTGATTAAAGACTTGGACAATGGAATGGAGAGTGTGCTTCTAAAATGTGGGGATGACACCACGCAGAGAGGTTCCTAGCACTTTGGAAGCAGGATTAGAATTCATAACAACTTTGACAAATTAGAGAATTGGTCTGAAATCAACAAGATGAAATTAATTAAAGCCCAGTGTGAGGTACTACACTTAGGAAGGAGAAATCAGATGAACAGCTACAAAATGAGGAACACCTGGCCAGGTGACAGTGCCACTGGAAAGGATCTGGGAGTAATAGCCCCCAGTCCTCTGAGCGTCCCCTGTAGTGTCCGGCCCCTTCTCCTCTGGGCATTCACAGAATTACCAGGCCACCGGCTCCCAAAGGACCAGTGCACCACAGCTTACTAGTTATATCTTAGATCCCAGCTCCCAAGGGAGGCATGCAGGGTGCAGGCGCAACCAATGGACACTGGTGGCTAATGCATTCAGATCTCCAGTACATGGGGCATACGCACACCAGAAGTGAAGCACATATAGACACCACATCTCGAAGAACACTAGTTACTAACAGGTAAGTACCTTCCCATTGTATGATGTGCTGTGGACACACCTAAATTTACCCAAGGCAGATTATCGTATTGTATTCTGGACAGGTGCCCAGCCTAGAAAAGGTGCGGGACACTTTGTTCAAAGACGATCGTGGAGAAGATCTCAAGATGGCAATCTAGCGCCATCAGTTTTGATTGTCTCTTAACTATTGGGCCACCCCCACAGAACAATGTTTTTTCTACCAAAGGGCCTGCAGGTGGGGTGAGCACGTCTGGGGGAGGGAGATGGAGTTTTCCAGCTGAGCACATAGCAGAAGGGCCCAGAGAGACTCTACTTAAGAAGGGGCGCTGCTCTGTGCAGCCGTGCCGACCATCACCACGTGCCAGAAGGCCTGGCTGGAGACAGACAAGGTGGGAGGGATTCTGCCCAGGCTGAACTGTTGATAAACCCCAGAGTCAGAGGCAGGGTGAGGTCAGACTAGAGAAGGGTGCTCATCAGGACATTTGTTCGCTGGCAAAGATCTGTAACTCTTGAGCCGTCTAAGTGACTGTGGTTTAGAAATTCCTTTGTTAACCCCAAGTTCCTTGCTTGCCTACCACATTGTCCCTAAGGGGTTAATATTAAAGCCCAGTGTGGCCACAACCCAGCTGGGACTCAGAGGGAATATGTGTAAGCAAAGCAAGGGGGCTGGGAGATCTGAGGCCCTGGTTTCAGGGCCTGTCGGTGGCTGGACTGCAGAGTCCCACATCCCAAGGGAGGGCTCAGTTAAGGGTTCAGACCACCTGTTACCCCTCAGCGCTCACCCCAGCACCCCCAGCTATTCCAGTCCTGCCCCAACTTCTTCCCAGATCTGCTAATGCCCCTCAGCCCTCACCCCCAACACCCATCCCAGCCCTGGGCTTTCCCAGAGCATCTCAGGGCTGGATCGCACTGTCCCTTTCTGCCCCCAGCCAGCTCTTTAGCCCCTAGTGGGCAACCCTCTCCCAGGAGTCTGCTCCCTGAGTTGTGCGTCTCCCCCTTTCTCTCCCGGCTCAGATGCTCCTGAAGGCGGCAGGTGGCTCTGCACTGAAGAATGAGAAGCTGCAGCTCTTTGTTAGCTCTGGGGATGAGAATAAGAACCAGACCTTCCTGACGGACGAGTCTGGCAGAGCCTCCTTCGAGCTGGACACCTCCGGCTGGACCGGGAGCGTCATTCTGAGGGTAAGTGACGAGCCTCTGAGCCCCAGTGGGGCCCCTGCTCTCCAGCCTCTGTTGCTGTGTCTGTGATTGTTGATGTTTATTGCGGTGGTGCCTAAGGAGCTGCCAGGATCGGGGCCCCATGGTGCTGGGTGCTGCACACACTCAATGTAGCAAACGGCCCTGCCCGAAGTGCCTGCAGGCTGAATAGCCAGGACAGACGGTGGGTGGGGGAGGCGCAGACCCCACCAGCAGAGCCATCAATGGGGTGACGCAAACGGCATCTTAGTGCCGCCACTTGTCTTTTCATTAATATTTGGGGTGGGGTTTAGTTAGGAAGGTCGCCCCCTTCGGGCAGCTCAGCTCCGGGGCTGCCCCATTGCCGCTGTCGGGCTGCTCCATTGGAACCGCTGGGGTTTTCCATGTCACTCTTACGGACGCAGAGCAGGGGGCCATGGGGGTGAACTCACCCGGCAGCATCAGAGCCTGGCCTGCCCCAGCTGCATCCCTGTCCTGTGCTGCGTGCTCTGCACCCCGGCGAGCCCCATCGCTCTCTCTATCCCCCAGGGGCACTTCAAGCCGGTGGCTCACAGCTCTGTGTATGGGAGACTCTCTCCCCGTTATCCGGATGCCGATCGTAACCTGGAGCCCTTCTACTCCAAGAGCCAGAGTTTCCTGAAGATCCGCTGGCTGGGAGGGAGGCTGCCCTGCGACCAAGCCCAGCAGCTCCAGGTGGATTACGTCATTGCTAGGGAGGCCCTGGGGAACGAGTCCAGGAGCCTGGAGTTCATCTTCCTGGTGAGCCCCAGCCTGGGAGACTAAAGTGTGTGTGTGTGTGTGTGTGTGTGTGTGTGTGTGTGTGTGTGAGAGAGAGAGAGAGCGCACAAGGTGCATGTGTGCACACATCTGTGAGCACGAGGTGCGGAGTCAGTGCTGTGACCCCACAGCAGAGCAGTGGGAAATCGAACAGTTCCTTTGAATTACAAGGGCCGGTCCTTTAGTGTCTGAAACGAAAAGTTTATTATAAGGAAAAAAGAAGGAACAAGAAGAGTGTTGTTAAATGGTAAAACAATCACATACACACAGAGACGTCAAAGTCCATAGATCAGGTTCTGGGCAGTACTGGTGAGTTGCTGGCTTGAAAGTCCTTCTGGAACAAATCCCCAGCTTGGATGGGTCATAGAATCATAGAATCTCAGGGTTGGAAGGGACCTCAGGAGGTCATCTAGTCCAACCCCCTGCTCAAAGCAGGACCAAACCCAACTAAATCATCCCAGCCAGGGCTTTGTCAAGCCTGACCTTAAAAACCTCTAAGGAAGGAGATTCCACCACCTCCCTAGGTAACCCATTCCAGTTCTTCACCACCCTACTAGTGAAAAAGTTTTTCCTAATGTCCAACCTAAACCTCCCATTCTGCAACTTGAGACCATTACTCCTTGTTCTGTCATCTTCTACCACTGAGAACAGTCTAGATCCATCCTCTTTGGAACCCCCTTTCAGGTAGTTGAAAGCAGCTATCAAATCCCCCCTCATTCTTCTCTTCTGCAGACTAAACAATCCCAGTTCCCTCAGCCTCTCCTCATAAGTCATGTGCTCCAGCCCCCTAATCATTTTTGTTGCCCTCCGCTGGACTCTCTCCAATTTTTCCACATCCTTCTTCTAGTGTGGGGCCCAAAACTGGACACAGTACTCCAAATGAGGCCTCACCAGTGCTGAATAGAGGGGAATGATCACATCCCTCGATCTGCTGGAAATACCCCTACTTATACAACCCAAAATGCCATTAGCCTTCTTGGCAACAAGGCCACACTGTTGACTCATATTCAGCTTTTCGTCCACCGTAACACCAACTTGCCCTTGGTGAATCCATGCTGACTGTTCCTGATCACTTTCCCCTCCTTTAAGTGGTTCAGAATTGATTCCTTGAGGACCTGTTCCATGATTTTTCCAGGGACTGAGGTGAGATTGACTGGCCTGTAGTTCCCTGGATCTTCCTTCTTCCCTTTTTTAAAGATGGGCACTACATTAGCCTTTTTCCAGTCATCCGGGACCTCCCCCGATCGCCATGATTTTTCAAAGATAATGGCCAATGGCTCTGCAATCTCATCGGCCAACTCCTTTAGCACCCTCGGATGCAGCGCATCCGGCCCCATGGACTTGTGCTCATCCAGCTTTTCTAAATAGTCTCGAACTACTTCTTTCTCCACAGAGAGCTGGTCACCTCCTCCCCATACCGTGCTGCAGAGTGCAGCTGTCTGGGAGCTGACCTTGTCTGTGAAGACAGAGGCAAAAAAAGCATTGAGTACACTAGCTTTCTCCACATCCTCTGTCACTAGGTTCCCCCCTCATTCAGCAAGGGGCCCACACTTTCCTTGACTTTCTTCTTGTTGCTAACATACCTGAAGAAACCCTTCTTGTTACTCCTAACATCTCCGGCTAGCTGCAACTCCAAGTGTGATTTGGCCTTCCTAATTTCACACCTGCATGCCTGAGCAATACTTTTATACTCCTCCCTGGTTATTTGTCAAATCTTCCACTTCTTGTAAGCTGTTTTTTTGTGTTTAAGACGAGCAAGGATTTCACTGTTAAGCCAAGCTGGTCGCCTGCCATATTTACTTTTCTTCCTACTCATCGGGATGGTTTGTTCCTGCAACCTCAATAAGGTTTCTTTAAAATACAGCCAGCTTTCCTCGACTCCTTTCCCCGTCATGTTATTCTCCCAGGGGACCTTGCCCATCAGTTCCCTGAGGGAGTCGAAGTCTGCTTTTCTGAAGTCCAGGGTCTCTGTTCTACTGCTCTCCTTTCTTCCTTGTGTCAGGATCCTGAACTCCACCATCTCATGGTCACTGCCTCCCAGGTTCCCATCCACTATTGCTTCCCCTACTATTTCTTCCCTGTTTGTGAGCAGCAGGTCAAGAAGAGCTTTTCCCCTAGTTGGTTCCTCCAGCACTTGCACCAGGAAATTGTCCCCTACACTTTCCAGAAACTTCCTGGATTGTCTGTGCACTGCTGTATTGCTCTCCCAGCAGATATCGGGGTGATTAAAGTCACCCATGAGAACCAGGGCCTGTGATCTAGCAACTTCTGTTAGTTGCTGGAAGAAAGCCTCGTCCACCTCATCCCCCTGGTCTGGTGGTCTGTAGCAGACTCCCACAACGACATTACCCTTGTTGTTCATACTTCTAAATTTAATCCAGAGACTCTCAGGTTTTTCTGCAGTTTCATACTGGAGCTCTGAGCAGTCATACTGCTCTCTTACATACAGCGCAACTCCACCACCTTTTCTTCCCTGCCTGTCCTTCCTGAACAGTTTATATCCATCCATGACAGTACTCCAATCATGTGAGTCATCCCACCAAGTCTCTGTTATTACAATTATGTCATAATTCCTTGACTGTGCCAGGACTTCTAGTTCTCCCTGCTTGTTCCCCAGGCTTCTTGCATTTGTGTATAGGCATGTAAGATAACTCACTGATCGTCCTGGTGACCCAGTATGGGGCAGGAGCCCTCCCCTCTTGCACTCACCTACTTGTGCTTTCTCCCGATATCCCACTTCCCCACTTACCTCGGGGCTTTGGTCTCCTTCCCCCGGGTGAACCTAGTTTAAAGCCCTCCTCACTAGGTTAGCCAGCCTGGTTAGCCAGTCGTTCAGTCCTTTGTTCAGAGCTTCGTTTGTAGAAAGTTACTCCAGAGGGAAGAAGCAGGAATGGAGACAAAATGGAGAAGATGCAGCTGCCCTTTATATTCCTTTTGCCAAGTGGCTGGTACTTCCTTTGTCCCAAACACAAGCTGCCCAGCACGTGGCATGGAAAAGCCTTAGAGTTCTCTGTCCACCAGCCTGCCCCTACGTGCCTTGCTGGCTCCTAAGCAGTATCCCCTATTTCCTGTCAATGGGGTCAGTGTCAGGCTGATGACCCGTGATGGGCCATCGAACAGGCTCGGCAGAGCTGATGCCAGTCTGTCTGGGGGTGTCACCCAGAACCACAGCCTGAGTTTTGAAATCCAGATGTACCACACAGAGCTAGAGCACACTACAAAGGTGATACAAAGATAGAAACAAGATCCTCATACTTGGCAAATCGCACCATTTCCACAGACCCCTTCCATCTCTGGCCAGATTCCCTGCAATTTTACAATGTTGGTATCAACAATACCATAAAGTGTCTCCCAGACTCCACACAGCGTCACACAGCTCAGTGACTCCCGTCTCCTCCTCCGCAGGTCGTGGCCAAGGGAGCCATCGCCAGGATCCTCCACAAGGGGCTGGACCTCAGGGAGGGGGCTGGTAAGTGGCGGGGGAGGGGTCTGTGCAGATAGGGGGTGCCCAGGGGTGACTGAGGATTGAGCCCCCTGAGCAGGGGCCGGGCTGGGGGAGGGGGCTCTGCTGGCTGGGCCTGACTTCCCCTGGGTGTTTCCCACCATCCCTAGGGCTGAAGGGCTCCTTCTCGGTGGAGCTGCCCATCGGCGCTGACCTGGCGCCCGCTGCCAAGGTGCTGGGTTACACGGTGCTGCCCGATGGCGAGATGGCTGCCGACAGCACCCGGCTGCAACTAGCCAAGTGCCTCCCGAACAAGGTGAGCCTGGGGCTCGGGGCGGAGGAGCCTCTGGGGTGGGAAAATTGCTCCCTGCCCCATAACAGGAGCCCTGAGCAGGGGCATCGCTGGGTGCCCCCGGCCCCTCCCTTCCCAGCCTCACAGCAGCACCAGGGTCGTTGCACCCCCATCCACCTCAATCGCTCTGGGGTGTCTATGAATAACTGCAGCTCCCTGAGCCGTCCCACGGGGGCGCTGAATGAGCCTGAGCTGCCTCAACCCCCCACCCCCAGCAGCAACCCCCAAAGCCCCAGCCCTTCAGCCAGCCGGGCCTGGGGCCGGAGTGACACTCGGTGCCTGCCCCCTGCCCCCTGCCCGGGCCTGTCTCCCCCTGCCCCGGGGGTCTCTCCCCTCCCCTGTGACGCGCTGTGCCTCGCCAGGTGAAGCTGGCCTTCTCGCAGGACCGGGCCCTGCCAGGCTCAGAGCTCCAGCTGCGGGTGCAGGCTGCCCCCGGGTCCCTGTGCGCCGTCCGCGCCGTGGATCAGAGCGTGCTGCTCACGAAGCCTGAGGCCGAGCTCAGCGTCGACACGGTGAGTCCAGAGCAGCTCGGCCCCTCGCCTGGCCTCTCCCGACGAGTCCTCCCCCCTCGCAGGGAGGGCGATGCACGGCCGCTGGGGGACACGCCTCGAGGCCACCTCTCCCCGTCTGAGGGCTGCTCCAATGGCATTTGTCACCCCCTAACTCTGGGGGGTCCCAGCTTGCCTTGCCTGTTCTCCCATCAGCCCTTGCAGTGCCCCCCTCCCCCCGGCTCCAGCTGGGAACATGGAGCTCGGAGCTGAGATAATGGCTGGGGTAACCGGAGCTCGCTCTCCAGGGCAGAGCTGGTCCCCAGGAGCAGGTGAATTTCCTGCCCCCATGTACAGCAGGGGACAACTGGACAGGTGCATTGTGGGAGTTGTCCCTGCCCGGTTGACGATATGGAATCGCACTCAGCCCATGGCTGTCGCCTGCTGTCCAGCGGCTCATGGGCTCTGCACATGGCTAGTGGAGCCTCCCAAGCCCCGGGGGGCAGCAGGAGACGGGACTCGCTGGGCCGGGGGCTTAGTCACGTATCCCTGTGAGCCGTGGCCCCGGGGCCAGCCATTTGCTGCCCCACGGCGAGAAGGGGCAGCTGCCCTCCCCCTGCCCCACGTTCTCCCAGGGCGTTGGGAGCCGCGGGTCCCTCTCCTAGGGCTGGGGGGGAGGTGCAAGGCCAGACGCCCACGTGGGGGATGGGGATGGGTGCTGGGCAGGGTGGGGGGAGGTGTCCAGGCTAGAGATGAGGCTGGGGCGAGAGCAGAGGTTGTGGGGTGATGTGTTAGTGGGAGGAGGGGCAGGAGCTGGCTCTGGGGTAGCTCATGTCTTGGTTTCACGGCTGATGTCGTGTGTGTTTGTCTTTAGGTCTATAACCTGCTCCCGGATTTTCCCCAAGGAGACTATCCCGACGCAGTGCGAGAGCTGGAGTCATGTGGTCCTTCGAGTCTAGTTCCTCACTGCCACGGCTTAGGTCCCTGGTGGAGGTGTCGCAGAGGGACTAGCAGCCGGACTCCCACACTGGCTAATGCCTACAGCCTGTTTAAGGTAGGGTTGGGCCTGGCCAGGCCTCACACTCCTTTGTAGCCTGAAAGGACTAAACTGGCTCCGATGTGCCCAGAACTGCTGGCATCCAGGGGCGAATCCCAGCAAACTCAGGCCTGGGATACACCTCCCCAGCCACCTTCAGACACGGCCCAGGCCCTGGGACAGATCCCCGGTGTATCCAGGGAGCAGGAACACCCCATCCTGCCCCACTCCTGGGCACAGGGATATTACCTGCGGGGCTGGCTGCACCACCTCCACTTACAGTTCTCTGGCACTTCCCGTTATAAGTTTTCAGTTCATGTAACTTTGTCAGACTGAAATGTTTGGGCCTGAAATTTCCCCAGTCGAGGGTTGGCCTCAAGCTGAACTTTCTGAGGCGTTTCAGCTAACACAGCTCAGCAGTTGCTCAGAAGGGGAGGTGGGGAAAAGACTCAGTTTTCCCATGATAAAATGAAGGTGTTTAATTGAGAAGCTCCCTGCCTGGGAGCAGAGACTGGACCCTAGGCCAGGAAGTCGCCCTGGGGTCAGGGAGGTGCCCTTTGCTTTCCCCATGACATGCAGTCCACATTTGGCTGCATGGGAAACTCCTGGGAATGGCAGGACCCACATGCCCAGCAGAGGCTTGGAGTTTGGCAGCATTATTCTGCGAGGAATCCCTCTGCACCGCGCCTGCTCCATCCCCTCCTACGTGCCGACCGGCCTGCACGCACCTTCGCCACAGAGCGACTGAGCCTGCTCCAGCCTGGGCCACAGAGGCAGAGCAGGATTTTCCTGAAATGGCTCCTCCGGCCAGCAGGACTTGCGGTGGCCCCGGGTGTGGGAACGGAGCATCTGGAGATGGTGTCTCTGGTGCTCCCAGTGCTCCCCTGCCCGTCCCAGGCATCCTGGAGGAGGAGGAAACCACCTGAGTGAAATGTGCGGGGTGGGGGAGGGGATGGGTGCAGAGGATGCAAGGAGGGGGTGGGGTATGGCTGCAGAGGGGGTAAGGAGGGGGTGGGCGGACAGGTGCAGAGTGGGAAAGGAGGGGGTGGAGGATGGGTGCAGAGGGGGTAAGGAGGGGGTGGGAGGACAGGTGCAGAGTGGGAAAGGAGGGGGTGGGGTATGGCTGCAGAGGGGGTAAGGAGGGGGTGGGCGGACAGGTGCAGAGGGGGTAAGGAAGGGGTGGGGGGATGGCACTTTGACCCGCCAGGGGGAGGGATGGATGATGTCCTCCCAAAGCCCTCAGGCTGGGAGTCAGGAGACGGGGGCTCTGTCCCAGCTGGAAGCCACCTGAGTGAAATGTGCAAAGGGGGCAAGGAGTGGGTGGGGGGATGGGTGCAGAGGGGGAAGGATGGGGTGGGTGCTGTCAGGGTTCCGTCTCCACTCCGAACTCTGGGGTACAGATGTGGGGACCTGCATGAAAGTCTCCCTAAGCTTATTTCTACCAGCTTAGGTTCAAACCTTCCCCAAGGCACAAATCCTTCCTTCACCTCGGACGGTATTGCTGCCACCACCAAGTGAGTTAGTACTTGGGAAGGGAGTTAGTATCTGGGAGTGGTGGCAGCAAAACCAGATCTAAGCTGGTAATTCAGTTTAGGGGAGCACATGCAGGTCCCCATATCTGTTCTCTAAAGTTCAGACTGGGAAAGGAAACTTGACACCCGTCTACAGCACCACAGAAGTTCCCACGCTCATCTTGGGACTGACAATCTCCCGGGCCCCCAAAACGCCCTCCTTGGCACCGTTCCCATTCCCCGGTGGCTGGGAAGAAGCAAGCCCTGGGAGGACCCCCTGTTAGGTCAGTAGCAGTTGTTCTGGCCCCAACCGAGCAAGCCTCAAACCAGGCTCTAAGGGACCGTGCAAGTGGAAGAGATCACATTACCTTCCACCCCGGATACCTTCGAGGCCACCAGAGGGCTCATTGAACCGATGGCTCCGGTGCCCCCGGTCCCAGCACCGGCTCCGACCCAAGTTCCGATACCATCCAAGGGTAAACTGGCGATGTTCGGACTGGAAGCCCTCAGACCAGCATCTCCATGCTGTGACGAAGTGAGACTGTTCTTAATGTTTCCTCTGAATACTGTGTGGGTGCCTCAGTTTCCCCTATGCATTTCTTAAGTCTCCAGTGTGCATAAATGGCCGACACCCTGTATCCTGGCAACAAATGGCTGGGGCCCTTCCCCCTGCACGGGAATAGCTAAAGCTGAACAAAGATCAGGTGACCTCCTGGCCCAGGAAAGAGACAAACGCCAGAAGGGAGGGGCTGGAGGAGGTTTCAGTTTGGAGCTGGCCGG
This sequence comes from Mauremys mutica, assembly GCF_020497125.1. NCBI lineage: Eukaryota > Metazoa > Chordata > Testudines > Geoemydidae > Mauremys > Mauremys mutica. The sequence goes on from NC_059096.1 coordinate 11,821,557, forward strand.
GGACGGGAAGTGAGGGCAGACGGAGGTGTCTGCCTCACTGGGCCCCAGAATGGACCCGGCTGAGGGGTCCTGCTCTCTGTACCTACAAACTCTGTTTTAGACCGGGTTCCTGTCATCTAATAAACCTCTGTTTTACTGGCTGACTAAGAGTCACGTCTGACTGTGAAGTGGGAGTGCAGGACTCTCTGGCTTCCCCAGGATCCCGCCTGTGCGAACTCGCTGTGGGAAGCGCACGGAGGGGCAGACGATGCTGAATGCTCCAAGGAGAGACTCAGGAAGGTGAAGCTGTGCGAGTTTCTTGCCCTGGAGACAGTCTGCTCCAAGGGAGAGGAGGCTCCCCAAAGTCCTGACTGGCTTTGTGGGGAGCAGTTCCAGAGCATCGCCCGGGGACTCCGTGACACATGCCACTTGGCATCCCAGCGCCGTTCCGAGTCCTGGCACCGCCCCAGGTATCGGTCAGACTCTCAGCACTGGTCCTGCAGTCCCGACCCTTGGAACATGGTCCCGCTCGAGGTCCAGGTTCAGACCGACGCAGTGTGGAACACCGATTCCCGCGTCGACTGTCGCCATGGCACCGGCCCACGGCCCGCCACCAATCTGCTTCATGGCACCACTCTCCATTGGCGCATCGCTCCCCATCACAGCACCGCCCTCCATCGCGGCACTGCTCTCCATCGTTGCACCAGTCACAGCGGGGGGGGGGGGAGGGATAGCTCAGTGGTTTGAGCATTGGCCTGCTAAACCCAGGGTTGTGAGTTCAATCCTTGAGGAGGCCACTTAGGGATCTGGGGCAAAAAATTGGTCCTGCTAGTGAAGGCAGGGGGCTGGACTCGATGACCTTTCAAGGTCCCTTCCAGTTCTAGGAGATTGGTGTATCTCCAATTATTACTAGAGCGGCACCACTCTCCATCATCGCACCGCTCTCTGTCACGGCACCGATCATCAGCTCAACACCAGTTTCCATCACGGCACCGCTCATCAACACAGCACCACTCCTCATCACGGCACCACTCTACGCCGCAGCACCAGTCACGGTCGCAACCAGCCTCTCGACGCCAATCCCCACATGACCCTCGCCTACCAAGGGACTCGGTGCCCCCTTTGCTGCATTCGCGCACCTCCCCTCCTTGGCCGTCACGATCTCAGTCTCCTTCCAGAAGGTCGGGGAGAGCTTCAGGGGTTTCGGACATCCCCTAGTCGGGCCCGGGAAGCCTTGGTTAAGACTCCCCAGCGCCCAACTGGCAGCCCCAGTGGCAATTTTGGACCCCCTGGGCCCATCATCAGGCCCAGGGCGCCCCCCCAGTTGCCCGGCCATTGTCATGCTCGAACGCCTGATCTCCTGAGGTGACCATCAGCCACCTTCCTCCAGACCCAGACCAACCCGTGGAGTCAGCACCTGCGGTAGGAGCTACACCAGGCGCCCAAGAGGAGCTGCCCGTGGCTGACCAAGAGACTATCTCCACACCGGCTCTTCCGGTGGAGTCATCTTCGTCCTCCCCTGATGAGGCTGTGGCTGGCACGTCCACGTCTGGTCCACCTCCGATGGACTTTAAGGTCCTTCAGGAACTGCTAAGGCACTCGGCTCTTAATATGAACCTCTAAGTTGAGGAGGTTGTGGAGGAGGAGGACCCGATAGTGGACATTTTAGGCCCGGAAGGGCCTTCCAGGGTGGCCCTTCCCATGAATAAAATTATTCAAAACAATGCCAAGACTCTCTGGCAAACCCCGGCCTCCATCCCTCCCACAGCTAAAGGGGTAGAAAGAAAGTGCTTTGTCCCCACCAGGGGTTATGAATACCTTTTCACCCACCCTGCCCCATGCTCGCTTGTGCTGGACGCAGTGAACGCCAAAGAAAGAGAAGGCCAACAGGGGCCTGTTCCCAAATCGAAGGATGTTAAACGGCTGGACATTTTGGGGAGAAAGGTTTATTCTACTGGGGTCTCCCGCTGCGGCTCGCTAACCAGCCGGCAATCCTCAGTAGGTACAATTTTAACTCTTGATCTGTGGTCCTCAAATTCCAAGATCTCCCAACAGAGGCTCGTACGGAACTGAGGAACATTGCTGAGGAGGGTAAATTGGTTGCTCGGACTTCCCTCCAAGGTTCCCTCGATGCTGCGGACGCGGCTGTGCATATCCTGGCGTTGGGAATTGCTATGCGGCGGAACGCCTGCCTCCAGTCTTTGGGGTTCCCGCCTGAGGTTCAGCACACCATCCAGGACCTCCACTTCGATGGTCAGGGCCTGTTTGCAGAGCAAACCGATTCCCGTTTACAAAACTTAACAGACACAAGAAACACTATTAAATCCTTAGGTATTCATACCTCGGCTAACCAAAGGAAGCCATTTAAACCCCAGGCCACCCAGCAACGCCTCTTCCCATCTAGACCCAGGCAGGACTTTTCTCGTCGAAGAAATAGATACTCTCGATGCAGACCCTCTTGTCCCCCTTACAGACAGGGTCAAGGACGGTCCAAGCCACCCCTGGGCCCAAAGCGCCCGTTTTGAAGGTGCGCCCGAGGACGGACTACCCAGCTCTCCCCCCGGATAATTATCCCTTCCTGAACCATCTATCCCGTTTCTACCATGCCTGGTCTCATATTAAATCGGACGGTTGGGTCCTCCACACGGTGCAGATGGGATATTCTATCCATTTCCGTTCCATCCCACCCTCCCACTCCCCTTCCCCGTCTCTCTTCAGGGACCTTTCTCATGAGCAACTCCTCGACCAGGAGGTTCAATCCCTCCTTGCCCTGGGGGCAGTGGAGGAAGTTCCTCAGGAGTTCAGGGGCAAGGGATTCTACCCCCGCTATTTCCTTGTCCCCACGGCAAAGGGAGGCCTAAGACCCATTCTGGACCTCAGGGAGCTCAACAAGTACATCGTCAACCTGAAGTTCCGTATGGTCTCTTTAACCACTATCATTCCCTCACTGGATCCAGGAGACTGGTATGCCGCACTCAATATGAAAGACACGTACTTTCACACTTCGATTACTCCGACGCCCAGAGGTTTCCTCTGTTTCATGGTGGGCAAGACGCGCTGTCAGTTCACAGCCCTCCAGTATGGCTTGTGCACAGCCCCTTGCGTCTTTACCAAGTGCATGGCGGTCATGGCAGCTTTTCTTCGCCGACACCATGTGCACATCTTTCCATACCTCGACGACTGGCTTATACGGGGACGGTCTCACCAACATGTCCAGTCTCAGGTACAAATTATGCTATAGCAGGCATAATTACCATCCTTTCCAAGTTTCTCACCACCACAGCAAGGCAGTGCCTCAGGTTGCTGCTGTACCTACGTGGTGCAGCACGCCAGGCTAAGACTCAGGCCTCTACAGACATGGTTGGCGTCAGCCTACCGACTGGTACGCGACAGTCTAGAAATGGTCCTCACGGTCCCGAAGTGCACACTCGACTCCCTGCGATGGTGGCTGAATCCTCGGATGGTGGGTGCTGGGGTCCCGTTCCATCCTCCTCAACCCACCTTGACTCTGGTTACAGACGCATCTGCCCTGGGTTGGGGGGCCCACCTCGGCGGCCTGTCAACACAGGGCATATGGAATGAAAGTGAGCTGTTGTTGCACATCAACATCAGAGAGCTGAGCGCGATCCACCTTGCGTGCCAAGCCTTTCTTCCCCACTTGCGGGGCCACTGCGTAGCAGTCCTAACAGACAACACCACGGCCATGTTCTACCTGAACAAGCAAGGCGGAGCCCAGTCATTGCCACTCTGCCAAGAAGCCCTCCTTCTGTGGGACTTTTGCTTAGCCCACTCCATCAACCTTCAGGCCTCGTACCTGCCGGGTGTCCAGAACGTCCTGGCGGACAGCTTGAGCAGGCGTTTTCTTACACACGAATGGTCGATACGTCCAGATATCATTCCATTTTCCATACCTGGGGGTTTACCTGAGTTGACTTGTTCGCTTTGCGGACCAACAGGAAGTGCCCAGCTTTCTGTTTCTTCCAGGGTCACAGTCCGGGCTCGAGAGCGGACACCTTCCAGATCACGTGGTCAGGCACAATTGCTTTATGCCTTCCCACCGTTCCCGCTGGTCCACAAGGTGCTCCTCAAGGTCCGCCGGGACAAGGCAGATGTCATACTGGTAGCTCCTGCCTGGCCGTGCCAGTGTTGGTACCATGTCCTGTTGGACCTGTCAATTCAGACTCCCCTACGTTTCCCTCTCAGCTCTGACCTCATCTCTCAGAACCACAGTCATCTCCTGCACCCGGACCTTCAGTCGCTCCACCTCACGGCCTGGAGGATCCGTGGCTGAACCTGGCTGAACGCACCTGTTCGGACTCGGTAAGGTGGATGCTTCTCGAAAGTCACAAGCTTACCTAGTGTCGACTAGGCTTACCTACGAGGCCAAGTGGAAGAGGTTTTCCAGCTGGTGCGCTCAGTGGCAGGTGCCCCCGCTCCAGGCTCTGATTCCGTGCATCTTGGACTACCTGATGTTCTTAAAGGACCAGCACCTAGCCTTTTGATCCCTTAAGGATCACCTCGCGGTCATCTCTGCATTTCACCCAGGCGTGGCCGAGCGCTCGGTGTTTGCACACCTGGTCATGCAGCGTTTCCTCAAAGGCCTGGAGAAAATCCATCCTCCAACGAAGCCACCCGTGCCTGCATGGGACCTTAACTTGGTCCTCTCCTGCCTTATGGGCCCTCCTTTCGAACCGCTGGCCTCCTGCTCACTTCTCTATCTCTCCTGGAAGGTTGCCTTCCTAGTGGCCATCACTTCCGCACGTCAAGTGTCCGAACTACGGGCTCTCACATGTGAACCGCCCTATACTGTTTTTCATAAAGATAAAGGTCAACTAAGACATCACCCGGCCTTTCTGCCAAAAGTGGTGTCCCGCTTTCATGTGAGCCAGGATATCTTCCTACCGGTTTTCTAAACCAAAACCACATGCTGACCTTCGGGAACAGCGTCTCCATTCTCTGGACATCAGAAGGGCACTTGCCTTCTATATAGACTGAACAAAGCCCTTCTGTAAAACAACCCAGTTGTTTGTCGCCATCGCGGAACGGATGAAAGGCACCCTGGTCTCCTCTCAGTGAATATCATCGTGGATCACCGGGTGTATTCATGCTTGCTACAACTTGGCAAATGTCCCTCTGCCTGCTGTCACGGCTCACTCCACGAGAGCTCAGGCGTCGTCAGCTGCCTTTCTGGCACACATTCCTCTCCAGGAAATCTGCAGGGCTGCCACATGGGCCTCGGTTCACACCTTCACGTCCCACTATGCCATCTTCCAGCACTCTCGGGATGATGCAGCTTTTGGCAGAGCAATCCTCCAATCTGCGGTTCCTTGACTCCAACCCCACTTCTGAGGTAAGGCTTGGGAGTCACCTAACTGGAATGGATATGAGCAATCACTCGAAGAAGAAAAAACGGTTTCTTACCTTTCTTCTTGTTGTTCTTCGAGATGTGTTGCTCATATCTATTCCATTCCCACCCACCTTCCTCTCTGTCAGAGTAGCCGGCAAGAAGGAACTGAATGGGGGTCGGGCCGGCAGGGGCTTATATGGATCACCATATTAGCGCCACTCCAGGGGGCTCCCCAGCCGGCCTGACGGGTAGCTGCTAGGGTAAAAGTTTCCGACATCCGTGCACGTGGCGCACACACACACCTAACTGGAATAGATATGAGCAACACATCTCGAAGAACAACAGTTACAGAAATGTAAGTAACCGTTTTTTTGCATGAGGAAAGACAGATCTTCCACCATTCCAATTAGGACTCTATCAGAGTCCGACCGCGGTGCAGTTCCTACTGTTGCCACCAGGGTGCTGCGCACCGAAGCGCTCGGCGCTGCGTCTTGGCACGGTGCTGGAGGTTGAGGGCTAAGAGCTGCCTCCGTGAGGAGCTGTCGCAGATGAAAGTCCCGCTCCTTTTTAGTCCGGGACCAGAAACCTTTGCAGATCCTGCACTTCTCAGTCTGATGAGATTTCCCCCAGACACTTTAGGCAAGAGTCATGGGGGTCACCCATTGGCATGGGCTTGGAGCAGGACGCAGGGTTTAAAGCCTGGAGCCCAAGCTACCGATGGGGAGGAGGGAAGATCCCTACTAACCCACTAGAACTATTTACACTATAACTATATAAAAACTCTGTAACTATAAACTATTAACAAGCTATTAACACTGTTGAGAGGAAAAACGCTAGGGAGAGTGGAGAGCAGCAAAGCCGAACTCCACAGTTCCAATGACCATCATGGGCGGTAAGAAGGAACTGAGGGGGCGCTGGGTCAGCTGGGGTATATATCCGGCGCCATAAAGGCGCCACTCCAGGGGGCTCCACAGCCAACCCACTGGGTGTTGCCAGGGTAAATTTTCTCCAACGAGCGTGCACGCGGCACGCACACACCTAATTGGAATGGATATGAGCAACACATCTCGAAGAACAACAGCTACAAAGGTGAGTAACTATCTTTTTCTTTTGAACCTCACTTTCCGTCATCGTAGCCTTCCTGTGTTCAGCCTAGCCTAACCCGAGAGCTAGAAAGAAAAAAATTAAACCCAACTTGTGAATTCCCTTGTTATAACTTAACTCCTCTGCCTCCAGGCAAAGAAAAAAACTCCAGCTGCTCTCTGCTTTAAAAAAAAAAAAAGTCCTTAAAAAAACCAAAACCTCCCTGGTTTTCAATCAGCCAAAAGAAACAATGTTTTTAAAATCCTGAGGTCTGTGTTTCTGGTTCAAAATGATCCCATGGTGTTGCCACCATGTCAGGGTTCCCTCCCCACTCTGAACTCTGGGGTACAGATGTGGGGACCCGCATGAAAGACCCCCTAAGCTTATTTCTACCAACTTAGGTTCAAACCTTCCCCAAGGCACAAATAAGAACATAAGAACACAAGAAAGGCCGTACTGGGTCAGACCAAAGGTCCATCTAGCCCAGTATCTGTCTACCGACAGTGGCTAATGCCAGGTGCCCCAGAGGGAGTGAACCTAACAGGCAATGATCAAGTGATCTCTCTCCTGCCATCCATCTCCATCCTCGGACGAACAAAGGCTAGGGACACCATTCTTACCCATCCTGGCTAATAGCCATTTATGGACTTCACCACCATGAATTTATCCAGTCCCCTTTTAAACATTGTTATAGTCCTAGCCTTCACAACCTCCTCAGGTAAGGAGTTCCACAAGTTGACTGTGCGCTGCGTGAAGAAGAACTTCCTTTTATTTGTTTTAAACCTGCTGCCTATTAATTTCATTTGGTGACCCCTAGTTCTTGTATTATGGGAATAAGTAAATAACTTTTCCTTATCCACTTTCTCAACATCACTCATGATTTTATATACCTCTATCATGTCCCCCCTTAGTCTTCTCTTTTCCAAACTGAAGAGTCCTAGCCTCTTTAATCTTTCCTCGTATGGGACCCTCTCTAAACCCCTAATCATTTTAGTTGCTCTTTTCTGAACCTTTTCTAGTGCTAGAATATCTTTTTTGAGGTGAGGAGACCACATCTGTACACAGTATTCGAGATGTGGGCGTACCATGGATTTATATAAGGGCAATAATATATTCTCAGTCTTATTCTCTATCCCCTTTTTAATGATTCCTAACATCCTGTTTGCTTTTTTGACCGCCTCTGCACACTGTGTGGACATCTCTAGAGAACTATCCACGATGATGCCAAGATCTTTTTCCTGACTCGTTGTAGCTAAATTAGCCCCCATCATGTTCTTTGTATAGTTGGGGTTATTTTTTCCAATGTGCATTACTTTACATTTATCCACATTAAATTTCATTTGCCATTTTGTTGCCCAATCACTTAGTTTTGTGAGATCTTTTTGAAGTTCTTCACAATCTGCTTTGGTCTTAACTATCTTGAGTAGTTTAGTATCATCTGCAAACTTTGCCACCTCACTGTTTACCCCTTTCTCCAGATCATTTATGAATAAATAGAATAGGATTGGTCCTAGGACTGACCCTTGGGGAACACCACTAGTTACCCCTCTCCATTCTGAGAATTTACCATTAATTCCTACCCTTTGTTCCCTGTCCTTTAACCAGTTCTCAATCCATGAAAGGACCTTCCCTTTTATCCCATGACAGCTTAATTTACGTAAGAGCCTTTGGTGAGGGACCTTGTCAAAGGCTTTCTGGAAATCTAAGTACACTATGTCCACCGGATCCCCCTTGTCGACATGTTTGTTGACCCCTTCAAAGAACTCTAATAGATTAGTAAGACACGATTTTCCTTTACAGAAACCATGTTGACTATTGCTCAAGAGTTTATGTTTTTCTATGTGTCTGACAATTTTATTCTTTACTATTGTTTCAACTAATTTGCCCGGTACCGACGTTAGACTTACCGGTCTGTAATTGCCGGGATCACCCCTAGACCCCTTTTTAAATATTGGCGTTACATTAGCTAACTTCCAGTCATTGGGTACCGAAGCCGATTTAAAGGACACGTTACAAACCTTAGTTAATAGTTCCGCAACTTCACATTTGAGTTCTTTCAGAACTCTTGGGTGAATGCCATCTGGTCCCGGTGACTTGTTAATGTTGAGTTTATCAATTAATTCCAAAACCTCCTCTAGTGATACTTCAATCTGTGACAGTTCCTCAGATTTGTCACCAAAAAAAGCCAGCTCAGGTTTGGGAATCTCCCTAACATCCTCAGCCGTGAAGACTGAAGCAAAGAATCCATTTAGTTTCTCCGCAATGACTTTATCATCTTTAAGCACTCCTTTTGTGTTTTCATCGTCAAGGGGCCCCACTGGTTGTTTAGCAGGCTTCCTGCTTCTGATGTACTTAAAAAACATTTTGTTATTACCTTTGGAGTTTTTGGCTAGCCGTTCTTCAAACTCCTCTTTGGCTTTTCTTATTACACTCTTGCACTTAAGTTGGCAGTGTTTGTGCTCCTTTCTATTTGCCTCACTAGGATTTGACTTCCACTTTTTAAAGGAAGTCTTTTTAGCTCTCACTGCTTCTTTTACACGGTTGTTAAGCCACGGTGGCTCTTTTTTAGTTCTTTTACTGTTTTTCTTAATTTGGGGTATACATTGAAGTTGGGCCTCTATTATGGTGTCTTTAAAAAGGGCCCACGCAACTTGCAGGGATTTCACTTTAGTCACTGTACCTTTTAACTTTTGTCTAACTAACCCCCTCATTTTTGTATAGTTCCCCCTTTTGAAATTAAAGGCCACAGTGTTGGGCAGTTGAGGTGTTCTTCCCACCACAGGGATGTTGAATGCTATTGTATTATGGTCACTATTTCCAAGCGGTCCTGCTATAGTTACCTCTTGGACCAGCTCCTGCGCTCCACTCAGGATTAAATCTAGAGTCGCCTCTCCCCTTGTGGGTTCCCGTACCAGCTGCTCCATGAAGCAGTCATTTAAAGTATCGAGAAATTTTATCTCTGCATTTCGTCCTGAAGTGAAATGTTCCCAGTCAATATGGGGATAATTGAAATCCCCCACTATTATTGGGTTCTTAATTTTGATAGCCTCTCTAATTTCCCTTAGCATTTCATCATCACTATTACTGTCCTGGTCAGGTGGTCAATAATAGATCCCTAATGTTATATTTTTACTAGAGCATGAAATTTCTATCCATAGAGACTCTATGGAACCTGTGGATTCGCTTAAAATTTTTACTTCATTTGAATCTACACTTTCTTTAACATATAGTGCCACTCCTCCCCCTGCACGGCCTGTTCTGTCCTTCCGATATATTTTGTACCCCGGAATGATTGTGTCCCATTGATTGCTCGCAGTCCACCAGGTTTCTGTGATGCCTATTATATCTATATCCTCCTTTATCACAAGGCACTCCAGTTCACCCATCTTATTATTTAGACTTCTGGCATTTGTGTACAAGCACTTTAAAAACTTGTCCCTGTTTATTAGCCTGCCTTTTTCTGATGTGCCAGATTCTTTTTTATGTGACTGTTTATCATCTGATCCGGCCCTTACATTATACTTTTCAGTCCTCTGCTCCTGAATATAACCTGGAGATTCTCTATCATCAGACTCTCCCCTAAGAGAAGTCTATGTCCGATCCACACGCTCCTCTGCAGCAGACGGCTTTCCCCCATCTCCTAGTTTTAAAACTGCTCTATAACCTTTTTAATGTTTAGTGCCAGCAGTCTGGTTCCACTTTGGTTTAGGTGGAGCCCATCCCTCCTGTATAGGCTCCTCCCATCCCAGAAGTTTCCCCAGTTCCTAATGAACGTGAACCCCTCCTCTCTACACCATCGTCTCATCCACACATTGAGACTCTGAAGCTCTGCCTGCCTACCTGGCCCTGCGCGTGGAACTGGGAGCATTTCTGAGAATGCCACCATAGAGGTCCTGGATTTCAGTCTCTTCCCTAGCAGCCTAAATTTGGCTTCCAGGACATCTCTCCTACCCTTCCCTATGTCATTGGTACCTACATGTACCACGACCACCGGCTCCTCCCCAGCACTACACATAAGTCTATCTAGCTGCCTCGAGAGATCCGCAACCTTCGCACCAGGCAGGCAAGTCACCATATGGTTCTCCCGGTCATCACAGACCCAGCTATCTACATTTCTAATAATCGAATCTCCCATTATTAACACCTGCCTTTTCCTAGAAACTGGAGTTCCCTCCCCCGGAGAGGCAACCTCAGTGCGAGAGGCAACCCCAGAACCATCTGGAAGGAGGGTCCCAACTACGGGAAAGTTTCCCTCTGCTCCCATTGACTGCTCTACTTCCCTGGGACCTTCTTCCTCCTCAACAGCACAGGTGCTGTCTAAGCGGAGGTGGGACAATTCTACAGTGTCCCGGAAAGCCTCATCAACATACCTCTCTGCCTCTCTCAGCTCCTTCAGTTCCGCCACCCTGGCCTCCAAAGTCCGTACATGGTCTCTGAGGGCCAGGAGCTCCTTGCACCGACTGCACACATACGCCACCCGCCCACAGGGCAGGTAATCATACATGCAACAGTCGGTGCAATAAACTGGATAGCCCCCACTCTGCTGCTGGGCTTCTGCCTGCATTGTATCCTAGTTAGTGAAAGGGTGGTTTACAGAAGGGAGTTTTGGAATGTGGTTTGGTTTATAGGTTTTAGGGGGGGGCCTCGGGGACGGGGTTAGGGCTGGCGAGGGGCTCCCACTCCCTTCCCACTCCCCTTTTAAACTCCCTTGCGAAACTCCCTGTTAGCAGCCCCTGGTTGCAAAGCTCCCTGGTCGCTTGTGCACGGCTTTATAAAGCCCTGGCCTGTGTGAATGCCCCGCCCACTGATTAAGGCTCAGCTTAATCCTTCCTTGTCCTTGGACAGTATTGCTGTGAGTTAGACAAAGATTCAGGAAAAGGACCACTTGGAGTTCCTGTTTCCCCACAATATCCCCCCTTTCCTGGGGAGGCTTGACAATAATCTACCAACCAATAGGTTAACCGAGTGAGCACAGACCAACCCTTGGGTTTTTAGGACACTAAAAACCAATCAGGTTTTTAAAAGAAAAACTTTATTATAAAGAAAAAAGGTAAAAGAAGCACCTCTGTAAAATCAGGATGGAAGGTAATTTTACAGGGTAATAAAAAGAGTTAAAACACAGAGGATTCCCCTCTAGGCTCAACTTCAAACTTAGGAAAACCAGGAATAAACCTCCCTCTTAGCATAGGGAAAATTCACAAGCTAAAACAAAAGATAATCTAACACAATTCCTTGCTATTACTTACAATTTTTGTAATCTTAGATGCTTATTTCAGGTAGGGTTTTAGGAGATTTTTTTTCCTGCCCTGGTCCCTCTCCCCACAGATTTGAAAGCATCTTCTTCCCTTATTGGTCCTTTTGGTCAGGTTCCAAGCAGGTTATTTGAGCTTCTTAACAACTTACAGGTAAAGGAGGAATTTTATGCTACCCTTAGCTGTATGTTTATGACGGGTGCGGAGGGTGATGGTATCTTGCCCCGCCAGAGGGAGGGATGGACGACATCCTCCCAAAGCCCTCAGGGGGCCCTGGAGTCAGGAGACCGGGGCTCTGTCCCAGCTGGGGGCTGCTCTGAGTGTTGGCAGCCTCCGCAAGGCCTGGAATCCCAGTCAGACGGCCATAGTGGAATGGGCTAGGACCTGCCCTCCCCCTGCTAGCACCCATCCAGTGGGCGTACTGCCCATGGCACCCAGCACCGCGCGCACCGCGGCATCTCGGGGCTGCCCAGTGGCCAAGTCACTCCCCAGAACTGTTCCCAGGTGGGCGGGGGCTGGGTTCTGGGTACCAGGGGACCAGACAGATGCTGCCGTGGGCGGGTGCTGCACATTGCAGGGGGGCGGCAGCTCTGCTCGAGCGGAGGTTGAGTGTCGCCGGCTGATTAAAGAGGAGTGTCTGAGTGCTCTGACATCCACAGCCTGGCCTGAGATTTGCTGTGCCTCATGGCAGGGCCGGGTGGGGCTAGTGGGCCACATGTCGGGTCATTTGAGCAGGGGGGGGCCAAGATTCAGCCCCCCCTCATGAAACGGGTTTACACGACCACCTGGTTCTCATCATGCTGTTTGCTCTGATGGGGAGGGGTGACCTGAATGGAGGCCCCAGAGAGTGGGAGGCGCATGTGCAGCCAGGCTGGGGCTCCACCTGTGGAGCCAGCGGGTTTGCAGGCAGTCTGGTGTCACAATGCCCGAGGGGCACTGGGGGACATGCTGTGGCCCGTGAATCTCCCACGGGCTGTGAGTTCAGGCCCCACCCGGGGCAGGTTTTGGAGGCTACGGGTTCCGCCTGTTGCCTCCACTCTGCAGCGGCTCCGTTTGGCAGTTTTGCCCGTGACCAAAATCTGGGGTTGAGGGCGACGTTTTCAAGGGCTGTAAGAGCCACGCGTTCCTGCAGACGGTTGCCAAGGAAACGAGCATCGAGCAGAGGGAAGGGCAAAGCCTCCAGCACCCGGTTAGGAGAATCCCAGCAGGCTCCTCAGAGCTGGACTGAGGCAGACTGGATCCTTTGAGGTTCACGGGCCCCTCTCCTGCCCCAGCTGCACCCAGCGCAGTGAGCACAGCCGCAGCCTCACAGCAATTCCCATCATGTCCCACAGCCAAGGGCCCCTTCTCAGTCATTCATCCCGTCCACTGCCCAAGGTGCCACCTCCGGCACCTTCCCCGTGGGCAGTGCCAGCTCCTGGGCAGAGCTGAGGCTGGGCTGGGGTGGCACCTCCCTTAACTCTTCATTGCCTGGTGTTCAGCGGGGCAGGATGAGGTGCTCGCCCCAGTCCAGAAGGGCAGGGGCACCGCTGGGCAACCTTCAGTCTGCGCCCAGGACATTTGGGGGCGTTTAACAGACAGTCACACATGCCCCTGCCCCCGAGAGCTCCCAGGCTGACCGGCAAAGGGAGGGAGGCGACTAGAGAGGAGACGGGACCTGCCCACGTCACCCAGCAGGTGGGCCGTGAAGGGAGGAACAGAACCCAAGTGTCCTGCCTCCCAGCCCAGTGTCCCAGCCTCCGGCCCGCGCTGCCTGTCATGGGGCACAGTGAGGAGTCCTGGGATCCAGCTGCCGGAACCGTCAGCAGGAGAACGGCCCGACAGTGTGATGTGTGAGGCTGGAATCGTCTCCTGGATGAGGCCCCCTCGCTTGGGACTTTTAGTACTAAAACCAAACCCCCAGGAAGAAGTGCTGTAAGGATCAGCCCTGCCCTGGCCCCGGGGGACGAGGGGGTGGAGAGATGAGCCGATGGGTCTTTCCCCTCCCTGTGCTCTGTGGCTCAGTGCCTCAGTTTCCCCATATGTAAAATACTGGTTCCGCCCCTTTGCAAAGCAGTTGCAGGGTGCTGGGCAGCAGCCGAGTCTCTGTGAATTCTGCTCCTGTGTTGCTTTGTTGCTGTGTGACCTTGGGCAGTAACAACAGGCATCACACCACCTCTGGTGCTTTCGCTGCTCGTGATGCTTTTACCTCCATCTTCCTTCTCTCCCAGGATGCAGCTTTGAAAATTCTCACCAACACCAATGCCAAGCAGCCCTGTGAACATGGACTCTCAAAAGACTTGTATTATGACATGGAAATCGCATACGAACTGGAAGGTCAGTGGGGCTGGGAGCTTCCATCCCCCTTGATCAGCAATTCCAAATGCCCTCTCTGCCCTGTGAGGGGAGACGCATGGGCTCGTGGATGAGGCCTGGGACCTGGGTTCTGACACTGTCCTTGTCAGTTCCATTGTTCTCAAAGAAGCCGAGGGTGAGAGTTTGTCCATTGTTTTCAAAGGGGCAGGGCCCAGGGTGGGAGGTTTTCTCCAGTGTATTCAGTGGGGGCTGGGTACACATAATCATCTGACCAGGGGCGGCTCTAGGCATTTCGCCGCCCCAAGCACAGCAGTCACGCTGCGTTCGGCAGCTTGCCTGCAGGAGGTCTACCGAAGCCGCAGGACCAGCGGACCTCCCGCAGGCAAGCCGCCGAAGACAGCCTGCCTGCCGCCCCAGCGGCGACCGGCAGAGCGTCCCCGGCGGCTTGTCGCCCCAAGCACGCGCTTGGCGTGTTGGGGCCTGGAGCCAGCCCTGCATCTGACTCTTCCAACTCAACTCTGCTCCTCCTCCTTTGGCTGGAACTCTTTGCCAGAGGATGTTGTGAAGGCCAAGGCTATAACAGGGTTCAAAAAAGAATTAGAAAAATTCATGAAGCACAGGTCCATCAATGACTGTTAGCCAGGCTGGGCAGGGATGGTGTCCCCAGCCTCTGTTTGCCAGAAGCTGGGAATGGGCAACGGGAGATGGATCACTAGATAAGTCCCTGTTCTGTTCATTCCCTCTGGGGCACCTGGCTCTGGCCAATGTCGGCAGACAGGATACTGGGCTAGATGGACTTTTGGTCTGACCCGGTATAGCCGTTCTTATGTTCTTACTTTCACAGAGACCGATGGCTTTTCTAGCTCCAGCCCCATGCGCTGCCCTGGGATCTGAGAGTCAAGCTGGGTGTTATGGAGGTGATCACATGGGGTCCTGCAATGCCCACTCGTGCTCGGTGATTGCGGTAGAAACACACTGAGCCTCTCTAGGCCTCCATGGTCCAGCTGCTCAGTGCGGCTAATGATTTGACCTGCCTGGCTAACAGCTCTTTGTGAAGGGCTCTGGGAGTGCAACATACCTTTAACGCTGCTCAGGGCAGAGCTGGGACTGAGCTCAGGACTCCCTGGCTCCTGCCCACGTGCTGAGTCCACCAGTGTGTGCTGCATGTAGGACACCCTCAGCCCCACCCCTCCAGCCCCAACGCTGCCAGCAGGGGTCAGTTCTCAGAGCTCCCAGGGGCCACATGCAGCCCCCGAAATGTCTCCAAACACCGAGACTTTGCAGGTGCAAACACATGTGAATCATCGTCTGGATTTGCCCCAATACTGTGTGGGGCTCCCTCAACCCCCTTTGTATCTTTTCTAGAAATGATCCCTTGGGCAGCAAGTGTGGATGGTGAAGCAGAGATCCCAGCGATCAACGGCCTGCTAGCACCAGGACCCAGCACCCAGGAGGAGGCAGCGCCACGTGTGTACTTCCCAGAGACGTGGCTGTGGGACCTGGTGCCTGTGGGGTGAGTGAGGAGCTGTCACAGACCGTCCCTGTGGAGCAGCCTCCAGGCCAGACCCTGGAAAGCAGCAGCTCCCAGAGGCAGTGCAGTGGTGGGGGAGGGCTGGCTGCCCGCGTGGGGCTGGTTCCTGCGCCCTGTTGCCAGTGGAGAGGGACCCAGCACAGCAGTGGGGAATTGAAGGTGGCACATGGGGTAGACGTGGGAGGGGCAGGGGATCCCTAGCAGGGGGAATTGAGGCTGACCCCAGGAATAGCCCTGTCATAGGTTTATTCCCCACTTTGAACTTTAGCGTTCACAAGATGGGGACCTGCATAGGCTCCTCTAAACTAAATCCTAGTTTAGATCTGGTAAACGCTGCCACCAGCCAAGTTATTAGTGTCTGGCACACTCCCTGTTCCCCCAAACTTTCCCTGGGGAACACAGATTCAAACTCCTTGAATCTCAACACAAAGGGAAATAATCTATTCCCCTCCCACCTTCTTCCTTCCCCTTCCCCTAGCCGTTGGGAGAGATCACCACAGATTCAAACTCCTTGAATCAAAACAAAGAGAGATTCACTTCCCCCCCCTCCCCCTCCCCTTCCCCTAGTCCTGGGGAGAGATACCTGGATTCAAATTCCTTGAACCAAACAAAGAGGGATTCACTTTTCCTCCCTCCCCTTCCCCTGAAAATCCAAACAAGGGAAGAAATCAATCGAGTTCTAAAAAGAAAAGATTTTATTAAAAGAAAGAAAGAAAGTACACTATCTCTGTAACACCAGGATGAAAAAATACAGGGTCTAACTTATAAACCTGGAGAGGCTTCCCCCCACCCCTTTTCTCAGAATAATCAAAGTTACAGCAAACAGAAATAAAGATATTTCTTCAGCAAACATACAATTGCAAATGTAGAAATCAATTATAAGACTAAACCGCCTTCTAATACTCACTAAACTGAATAGAAGAAAATACTTCAGGAAACCTTGGAGAACTTGAAGAATATGTCTGGCCTCTCTTAAATCCAAAGAGAGAACGGCAATCCAAACAAAGGACACAGACAAAGCCTTCCCTCCACAGAGATTTGAAATTATCTTGTCCCTTGATTGGTCCTCTGGTCAGGTGTTCATCAGGTTACTGCTTGTTAACCCTTTAAGAACATAAGAACATAAGAAAGGCCGTACCGGGTCAGACCAAAGGTCCATCTAGCCCAGTATCTGTCTGCCGACAGTGGCCAATGCCAGGTGCCCCAGAGGGAGTGAACCTAACAGGCAATGATCAAGTGATCTCTCTCCTGCCATCCATCTCCATCCTCTGACGAACAGAGGCTAGGGACACCATTCTTACCCATCCTGGCTAATAGCCATTTATGGACTTCACCACCATGAATTTATCCAGTCCCCTTTTAAACATTGTTATAGTCCAAGCCTTCACAACCTCCTCAGGTAAGGAGTTCCACAAGTTGACTGTGCGCTGCGTGAAGAAGAACTTCCTTTTATTTGTTTTAAACCTGCTGCCTATTAATTTCATTTGGTGACCCCTAGTTCTTGTATTATGGGAATAAGTAAATAACTTTTCCTTATCCACTTTCTCAACATCACTCATGATTTTATATACCTCTATCATGTCCCCCCTTAGTCTTCTCTTTTCCAAGCTGAAGAGTCCTAGCCTCTTTAATCTTTCCTCGTATGGGACCCTCTCTAAACCCCTAATCATTTTAGTTGCCCTTTTCTGAACCTTTTCTAGTGCTAGACTATCTTTTTTGAGGTGAGGAGACCACATCTGTACACAGTATTCGAGATGTGGGCGTACCATGGATTTATATAAGGGCAATAATATATTCTCAGTGTTATTCTCTATCCCCTTTTTAATGATTCCTAACATCCTGTTTGCTTTTTTGACCGCCTCTGACATCTTTAGAGAACTATCCATGATGACGCCAAGATCTTTTTCCTGATTCGTTGTAGCTAAATTAGCCCCCATCATGTTGTATGTATAGTTGGGGTTATTTTTTCCAATGTGCATTACTTTAAATTTATCCACATTAAATTTCATTTGCCATTTTGTTGCCCAATCACTTAGTTTTGTGAGATCTTTTTGAAGTTCTTCACAATCTGCTTTGGTCTTACAGGTAAAAGACACCTTAACCCTTAACTAACTGTTTTATGACAAGCCCCCTGACAGGGAGACGTGTCTGGCTGCGGAAGGGGGGATCCCCATCCCGTGGGACATTGAGCCCAGCCCGGAGAGCCCCGGGGCAGGGCAGGATCCTGCGCTAGCTGGCGTGGGGCAGAGGAGGGGAGGAGATGGCGGCACTGACAGCTCTTCCCCTCTCTGCTGTCTGGGATTGGCCTGTTTCTGGCCCCAGCCCAGCGGAGGGTCGGGCAGGGACGTCTCCGGTGGCCGTGCTCGTGGGCGCTTCCCAGGGGGCGGCCGCGTGTCTGACGCTCTGTTTGTGTCCGTCCCGGCCCAGCGAGGGGGGCTCCAAGGACGTCCCAGTCTCGGTGCCCGACACCATCACGGAGTGGAAAGCTGGGATGTTCTGCACGGCGGAGCTGGGCTTTGGGCTCTCGCCCACGGCCACCTTCACGGCCTTCAAACCCTTCTTTGTGGAGCTGGCCTTGCCGTACTCCGTGATCCGGGGAGAGGCCTTCGCCCTAAAGGCCACCGTCTTCAACTACCTGCGGCAGTGCATCAAGGTGAGCGCCGCCCGGGGCTGGGCTGCGGGGGCTGCTGGGGCCGGTGACCTGGGGCTGGGGGGCTGGGCAGCGGCGCAGGCCGGCGAGTGGCACCGGTAGTCACTGGCTGTGACCCTGTGACCACTGGGGTCAGCACATCGCGGTGAGGGGGCCTGAGCCTCAGAGGGGACACGTCTTGGCTGGAGCTGGCGCGTGTGAGCGCGTCCCCCACAGCCCTAAGGGGGCTCTCGTGTTGGGCCCCACAGGTGCGGGTGACGCTGGCAGAGTCTGCGCAGTTCCAGGTGCAGGCGGGCGAGGACGGTGCCTACACCAGCTGCCTCTGTGCAGACGAAGGGAAAACCTTCCAGTGGGAGGTGACGGCGAGCAGCCTGGGTAAGGGGCGCTGGGGGCTCTGTGCCGGAGGGGAGGGGCAAAGAAGGGGGGGCTCTGCATGGGGGGGCAGAGAAGGGATGCTGGAGCCTTCGCGCTAGGGGGGCAGGTAGGGGCCTTTGGAGTCTCTGCGTGGGGGACAGACGGGTAAGGGGCATTGGAAGCTCTGTGCTGGGAGTGAGAAGGTGGGCACAGGATGGGGTCACTCAGGGCTTGGTACCAAGCGGAGGGGATGAGAAGAGCTGTGGGGGAGAGGGCTGAAAGGACACCCCAGCAGTGAAACCTCTTACGTAAGAATCACCATTTCTCACAGTCACTTCCCTCTGTCCTTCCCTTCCACTCTGTCCTTCCCTCTCTTTTCTCCCCATTCCCTCTCTCTCTCTCTTCATTTTCTTTCTTTTTCTACTATTCTCTCCCTTCTTCACCACCCTTCCCCTTCAAGTATCCTCCCACCCTCGGACACGGGCTCCTCTCTGCCTCGGGCAGGGGCGCTGGTCTGTCTAACGGGGGCGTCTCCCGCCTTGCTCTGCAGGGGAGGTGAACTTCACCGTCAGCACCGAGGCTCTGCACACCGAGGAGCTGTGCGGCAACGAGCTGGCCGTGGTGCCGGCCCAGGGGCGAGTGGACACCGTGATAAAGCCCCTGCTGGTCCAGGTCAGTGTCGGTCGGGGCGTCTGGGTAGAGCGGAGGGAGATCTGGGGCCTGGGTCTCACCTCCTGGTGGCCGTGGGCTGATTCTGCACTTGTGATTGTTCTTTGTCCTGCCACAGAAAATAATGCCCCAGCACCGCACCGTCCGCGTCCTGGACCCCGACCTGCACTGCCCCGTCATGCGGCCCCATCCCAGCGAGATCAGGGAGCTGGCGGGAGAGTCCTGGGGCAGACAGAGACAGGGGTTAGCCCCAAGGGGGGTGGCTGAGTGTGACACATGGGAGGGTTCGAGGGGGCGGAGGGAACTAGCAGAGGGAAGCTCCGCGCTGAAGAGGAAGAAGCTGCGAGATCTGCTGGGCTGGGAACAGTCTCCCCGGGGAAGGGACGGGAGCCCCATCGCTGGGGCGCTGAGAGCTGGATGTGCCCGAGCCCCACAGCTCGGGCTGTAGGGGATGATCCTGCCCTGGCTAGCGGCACTGGCTGACCCAGCAGGCCCTGTCAGGCTGTGACGTGCGCGGTCCCTTCTCCTGACCTTCTGTCTGATGCTCCTTCCCCACAGCCGGGGGGGATCCTGGAGGAGAAGGCGCACAGCTCCCTGCTCTGCCAGGAAGGTAGGTTCCCAGCGCCTGTGCGGGGCTCAGTGGGTGTCACTAACACGGGGAGTCTCTTGGCTGCGGCACGTCAGTGATGGCTGAGCCGCTGGATGGCCCAGCTAGGGGCACAGGAGCTGCCAGGCTGGACCGGACCAGGGGGCATCCAGGCCAATGTCCTGCCTGGGTCAGGGTCCAGGCCCAGCTGCTGGGGAAGATGCACCCCCTAGTGGGCAGTTATGGAACCGTCTGCCATGGGCTGAAGGCTCGAGCACGTCCGGCTCCTGCTCCCAAGTCTCACTGGGCCCCTTTTACGCCAGCTCCTCTCCCCTGCAGCCTGGCCCCCGTGTGCACGATGCTCCCTGCAGAGCTCGTCACACTGGCTCTCTGGGGCCAGGAGAGGGACCGAGTCCCACAGGCAGGACCCCCCGCTGAGAACCCCCAGCCCTCACCCTCAAGGGCACGTACGTGCCACGGCCGGGGGAGCTGGGATTGAGAGAGGGGCTGTGACTGGGCGAGAGCCCCGGACGGTGAGGAATGGAGGGATCTGATTGGCTGGAGCCAGGGGCAGGTTCCCAACGGGCCTTTAACGGTGTGTCTTTGCCTTCGTGTTACGCAGCCTCTGAAGAAATCTCCTTGCAGCTGCCTGTGAACGTCCTGGCGGGGTCCGAGCGGGCCCACGTGACTGTCCTGGGTAAGGAATTCCCCTGCCCCAGCCCTGCCAGGGCACGGTGCCCTTTGCCAACCGTCCCGTCTCCGGCCCAGCGCTCTGATCAGCAAGTCCGGGGCATCACGGATGGAAAAGACCAATGAGGTCTAGTGGGTGTCTGGGGCCGTGGCAGGACTGGTCCCTGCAGTCTGTGCTCCAGGGCCTCGTCCCCAGTGAGGGGCAATAGACTCCCGTGGTGATGCCATGAAGCTGTGCCAGGGCATTGGCGTCTTGGCCATTCATCACCACGTATCCACGTAACCCCACCAGGCCTGAATCAAACTGGGGGCTCTGGGCCCCCCAATGCCAGGGCTCCATTGGTGTGGTGTTGGGGATGGGGCAGCTGTTGTGCAGCCTGGTAATTCTCTGCTCCCCCAACTCCCTTGGTGCCAGGAGACATAATGGGCACGGCTCTGCAGAACATAGACCGCCTGCTGGCCATGCCCTACGGCTGTGGAGAGCAGAACATGGTCCGGTTCGCTCCCAACATCTACATCCAGCAGTACCTGGAGAAGAGCAGGCAGCTGAGCCCAGAGATCAGAGACAAAGCCAAGGGATTCCTCCAGAGCGGTGAGTGTCCTCCCGCCCCTGCACCCCCAGGGAATGGCGGGACCTTGCGAGGGTGTCACGGAGTCCCTGGGCGATGCTCTCGAACTGCTCCCCACAAAGCCAGTCAGGACTTTGGAGAGCCTCCTCTCCCTCGGAGCAGACTGTCTTCAGGGCAAGAAGCTCACACGGCTTCACCTCCTGGGTCTGTCCTTGGAGCATTCAGCATCCTCTGCCCCTCTGTGCGCTTCCCACAGTGAGTCCGCCCAGGTGGGGTACTGGGGAAAGCCAGAGGATCGTGCACCCCCACTTCACAGTCAGACGTGACTCTCAGCGAGCCAGTAAAACAGAAGGTTTATTTAGATGACAGGAACACAGGTCTTGACGGTACAGACAACAGGACCCCCTTTAATTAGGTCCATCTGGGGCCTGCAGGGAGGCCACAGCCCCGTTGGGAAACCCAAGCCCCATCGGGGCTCCCCTCCATTTCCCAGCCAGCTTCAAACTGAAACTCCCTCCAGCCTCTCATTCAGCCTCACTCAGTCTTTTAAAAGACTTCCTTTAAAAAGTGGAAGTCAAATCCTAGTGAGGCAAATAGAAAGGAGCACAAACACTGCCAAGTTAAGTGCAAGAGTGTAATAAGAAAAGCCAAAGAGGAGTTTGAAGAACGTCTAGCCAAAAACTCCAAGGGTAATAACAAAATGTTTTTTAAGTACATCAGAAGCAGGAAGCCTGCTAAACAACCAGTGGGGCCCCTTGATGATCGAAATACAAAAGGAGCGCTTAAAGACGATAAAGTCATTGCGGAGAAACTAAGTGAATTCTTTGCTTCAGTCTTCACGGCTGAAGATGTTAGGGAGATTCCCAAACCTGAGCTGGCTTTTGTAGGTGACAAATCTACACAGGAACTGTCACAGATTGAAGTGTCACTAGAGGAGGTTTTGGAATTAATTGATAAACTCAACCTTAACAAGTCACCGTGACCCGATGGCATTCACCCAAGAGTTCTGAAAGAACTCAAATGTGAAGTTGCGGAACTATTAACTAAGGTTTGTAACGTGTCCTTTAAATCGGCTTCGGTATCCAATGACTGGAAGTTAGCTAATGTAAAGCCAATATTTAAAAAGGGCTCTAGGAGTGATCCCAGCAATTACAGACAGGTAAGTCTAACGTCGGTACCGGGCAAATTAGTCGAAACAATAGTTAAGAATAAAATTGTCAGACACATAGAAAAACATAAACTGTTGAGCAATAGTCAACATGGTTTCTGTAAAGGGAAATCGTGTCTTACTAATCTATTAAAGTTCTTTGAAGGGGTCAACAAACATGTTTACAAGGGGGATCCGGTGGACATAGTGTACTTAGATTTCCAGAAAGCCTTTGACAAGGTCCCTCATCAAAGGCTCTTACGTAAATTAAGCTGTCATGGGATAAAAGGGAAGGTCCTTTCATGGATTGAGAACTGGTCAAAGGACAGGGAACAAAGGGTAGGAATTAATGCTAAATTCTCAGAATGGAGAGGGGTAACTAGTGGTGTTCCCCAAGGGTCAGTCCTAGGACCAATCCTATTCAATTTATTCATAAATGATCTGGAGAAAGGGGTAAACAGTGAGGTGGCAAAGTTTGCAGATGATACTAAACTGCTCAAGATAGTTAAGACCAAAGCAGATTGTGAAGAACTTCAAAAAGATCTCACAAAACTAAGTGATTGGGCAACAAAATGGCAAATGAAATTTAATGTGGATAAATGTAAAGTAATGCACAGTGGAAAAAATAACCCCAACTATACATACAACATGATGGGGGCTAATTTAGCTACAACGAGTCAGGAAAAAGATCTTGGAGCCATCGTGGATAGTTCTCTGAAGATGTCCATGCAGTGTGCAGAGGCGGTCAAAAAAGCAAACAGGATGTTAGGAATCATTAAAAAGGGGATAGAGAATAACACTGAGAATATATTATTGCCCTTATATAAATCCATGGTACGCCCACATCTCGAATACTGTGTACAGATGTGGTCTCCTCACCTCAAAAAAGATATTCTAGCACTAGAAAAGGTTCAGAAAAGGGCAACTAAAATGATTAGGGGTTTGGAGAGAGTCCCATATGAGGAGAGATTAAAGAGGCTAGGTCTCTTCAGCTTGAAAAAGAGAAGATTAACGGGGGATATGATAGAGATATATAAAATCATGAGTGATATTGAGAAAGTGGATAAGGAAAAGTTATTTACTTATTCCCATAATACAAGAACTAGGGGTCACCAAATGAAATTAATAGGCAGCAGGTTTAAAACAAATAAAAGGAAGTTCTTCTTCACGCAGTGCACAGTCAACTTGTGGAACTCCTTACCTGAGGAGGTTGTGAAGGCTAGGACTATAAAAAATTTTAAAAGGGGACTGGATAAATTCATGGTGGCTAAGTCCATAAATGGCCATTAGCTAGGATGGGTAAGAATGGTGTCCCTAGCCTCTGTTCGTCAGAGGATGGAGATGGATGGCAGGAGAGAGATCACTTGATCATTGCCTGTTGGGTTCACTCCCTCTGGGGCACCTGGCATTGGCCACTGTCGGTGGACAGATACTGGGCTAGATGGACCTTTGGTCTGACCCGGTACAGCCGTTCTTATGTTCTCCCCCCAGCTCCTCCCCCAGCCTTTGTCCTTTGTCCAGTTTCCCAGGCAGAGGTGTTACCTGGCCTCCAACCCTCATCCTGGGTTCTCAGGTTACATGCTCAGGTATTCTCCCTTCCCCAGTACAGGTCGTCCCAGCACAACTCCCCTGCAACCTTTTCCCAGTCAATACTCCCCACTCGGCATTCACATAACACATCGAGAACATTCCCACTTCGTCACATCGGGCCCTGTCCATGCCACCTCTGGGGCCTGAGTTCCAGTCCAGCCCCAGATCAGGGCCCTGGCTGGCTCTGGGGGTCAGGGAATGAGATCCTTGGCCTTTCCTCTCTCAGGACCAGGACATAAGGACTGTTAGACTCAGGGTTCAGGCAATGGGAGAGGAGCCCTTTCCCCTCTAGGGGGCTCTGGTTGGGATCCAGCCCCAGGTCGGGGCGCTGGAGCATTTGGGGGATCGGGGCCCTATTCAGCCTTAACTCCATCACCCCAATTTTAACCAACCCCTGGAATCTCTGAGTCTCAGCACCGTGAGGGAGGGGAGGGCTAGCAGGCCCCACGGGGTGCAGGCTGGGGGTGGATTCTAGCCCCTGGGGGTGAGCGGATCCAGAACTCGCTGTCTCTCTTCCGTCCCCACAGGCTACCAGCGCGAGCTGCTCTATAAGCACAACGACGGCTCTTACAGCGCCTTTGGGGAGAGCGACGCCACGGGCAACACCTGGTGAGGGGCCGCACGGCACGGGCGAGTCAGGGCTCTGGGTGGGCAGGGCCTACCGGGCTGCAGCCTGACCCCCAGCCCCACTGCTATTGCAGTCCTGCTCCCCACACAGCTCTGCCCCTCGTACTCACTCCAACCCCCCACCCCCCTGTCACGGAGTATGGGGGAGTCAGGCCCTGCACCCCTCTTCCTGGGACTCACAGTGACTCTCAGCCAGCCAGTAAAACAGAAGGTTTATTGGAGAACAGGAACGCAGGCTACAGCAGAGCTTGTGGGCACAACCAGGACCCCTCAATCTGGTCCTTCTGGGGGTTCAGGAAGCTTAGTCCCCAGCTTGGGATTCCCTAAATTCCACCACCCAGCCTCAAACCGAAACTGAACTAACTCCCTCCAGCCGGCCCCTTCTTTTGTCCAGCTTCCCGGGCAAAGGTGCTGACACCTCTCCCCGCTGCCTGGCTCAGATTACCGGCTCAGGTCCTGTCTCTCACCTAAAGTCATCCCCAGCTCTTCCATCTCCCACACAGACAGTCCCTACTCCATCACACCCCCATTCCCGTCCTGGGCTCCCCTGACAGCTCTGCTCACCCCCACAATGGTGACCCCCAGCCCTAGCCCCCACACACCTCCCTCCTGAGCCACAGCATCTCCTGCAGCGTGTCCCTCTCACGGGGTCTCTCCCCGCCCAGGCTGACGGCCTTCGTTCTCAAGTCCTTTGGTCAGGCGAGGCCCTACATCTCGATCGACGAGAAGCACCTAGAAGACGCCCTAAGGTGGCTGCAGCGTCACCAGCTGGAGAGCGGCTGCTTCCGCAGTGTGGGGAAGCTGTTGAACAACGCCCTGCAGGTGGGAGGCTGGGGGGAGGGGGGGACAAGCTGGGGAAGGGGGTGGGGGCCCTCAGGGCAGCTGGTTGTTGTGACCCGTTTCGGGTTGGGGGATTCCCCTGGGTTTTTAGCAACGGCTGAAAGGCTGGAACGGCCGGGGCAGCGGGTTATTGCACCCAACGAGGGAGCAGCCCTGGCCTAGCGCCCCCTGGCTCCTGCACAGCCCAGTCTCCCCGCGGGCACTGAGCAGACCCCACACTCATTGCCTGGCATGGAGAGCCTGGGGGGCAGGGCCCAGCCCAGCCCTGAAGTCATGTGACTCCCACAACTCCCCACGCAGCTCAGTCAGAAGGGCTGTCGCGGTGCATCATGGGAGATATAGTCCAAAGGAGCTGAGTCCATGGGGGAGCGGGGGCACAAGGCCGGTCCAGCTGAATGTTGAACTGCTTCACAGTGGAAGCTTTCGGTTCAGGTCGCCAACCCGAGAGGCTGCGATTTGGGCCCCGCCAACCCACCGCAGCATGTTGTGTTTCCATTTTCCCAACGGAAATCAAAACGTTTCAGCAAAAGTAACATTTTCCCTCAAAGCTTTTGGTTTTGTGGAAACTGCATCATCTGTCGAGAAATCATATCAGCAGGAAATTCCCACCCAGTTCGAGTCACAGCCCAATTCCTGCCACTGCCCCGGAGTTTGCAGGGAGCCGGGACTCTATGGGAGGGCCGGGGCTGTACCCGGCCGTTTGGGAGTGAGAAGGAGACAAATCATAGAATCATAGAATTCGAGATCAGAACGGATCATTATGATCATCTAGTCTGACCTCCTGCAAGATGCAGGCCACATAAGCCGATCCACCCAATCCTTAAGCAAGCGACCCCTGCCCCATGCTTCGGAGGAAGGCGAAAAACCTCCAGGGCCACTGCCAATCTACCCTGGAGGAAAATTCCTTCCCGACCCCAAATATGGCGGTCAGCTGAACCCCAAGCATGCGGGCAAGACTCTCCAGCCATACCCTCTGGAAAAAGGCTAACAATATCCTATCATTGACCCATTGTACTAATTACCAGTGTGGCACTTAATTGACCTATTGACTAAGCCCGTTATCCTATCATACCATCTCCTCCATAAACCTATCTAGCTTAATCTTAAAGTCATGGAGGTCCTTCGCCCCCACTGTTTCCCTCGCTAGGCTGTTCCAGAATTGCACTCCTCTGATGGTTAGAAACCTTCGTCTAATTTCAAGCCTAAATTTCCTGACTGACAATTTATATCCGTTTGTCCTTGTATCCACATTAGCACTGAGCTGAAATAATTCCTCTCCTTCCCTGGTGTTTATCCCTCTGATATATTTAAAGAGTGCAATCATATCTCCTCTTATCCTTCTTTTGGTTAAGGAAAACAAACCGAGCTCCTCAATTCTCCTTTCATACGACAGGCTTTCCATTCCTCAGATCATTCTAGTAGCCCTTCTTTGTACCCGTTCCAGTTTGAATTCATCCTTCTTAAACATGGGAGACCAAAACTGCACACAATACTCCAAATGAGGTCTCACCAACGCCTTATATAACGGGACTAGCACCTCCTTATCCCTACTAGAAATACCTTGCCTAATGCATCCCAAGACCGCATTAGCTTTTCATAGTCATCCTACGATCAACCAGGACTCCTAGGTCCTTCTCCTCCTCCGTTACTTCCAACTGGTGCGTCCCCAGCTTATAACTAAAGTTCTTGTTAGTCATCCCTAAATGCATAACCTTACACTTCTCACTATTGAATTTCATCCTGTTACTAATACTCCAGTTTACAAGGTCATCCAAATCTCCCTGGAGGATATCCCGATCCTTTTCCGAATTGGCAATACCTCCCAGCTTGGTGTCATCCGCAAACTTTATCAGCCCACTCTTACTCTTGGTTCCCAGGTCAGCGATAAATAGATTGAATAAAATCGGACCCAAAACCGAACCTTGAGGAACTCCACTGGTAACCCCCCTCCAACCCGACAGTTCCCCCTTCAATACGACCCTCTGCAGTCTCCCCTTTAACCAGCTCCTTATCCACCTCTGGATTTTCATTTCGATCCCCATCTTTTCCAATTTAACCAGTAATTCCTCATGCGGTACCGTATCAAACGCCTTACTGAAATCAAGATATATTAGATCCACCGCATTTCCTTTGTCTAAAAAATCTGTTACTTTCTCAAAGAAGGAGATCAGGTTGGTTTGGCACGATCTACCTTTTGTAAATCCATGCTGTAATTTGTCCCAGTTGCCATCGGCCTCTTGATCCGTAACCACTCTCTCCTTTAAACATTTTTCCATGATTTTGCATACTACAGATGTTAAACTAACAGGCCTGTAGTTACCCGGGTCACTTTTTTTCCCCTTCTTGAATATAGGAACTACATTAGCTAATCTCCAGTCAAACGGTACAATCCTCGAGTTTAGAGATTTATTAAAAATCATCGCTAACGGGCTTAGTCTTAGGCAAAGTCCAGATTCCCGCACAGGGGAACTATTTAATGATCAGGAACTTGCCCAGTGAGGGGCAAATCCCTCAGCCTCTGCAGAAACGACCCCTGGTCTTCACAGGAAAACTGGCAAATGTCAGTTCAAACCAACTTCCCAGCCTCTGGTTCCAGGGGGGCTCAGATAGGGATTTATGCTGTAATTTTATACAACCTTGACAATGGAGCAGCTACCGCCTCTCCCTATAACAAAGCTGTGGAACTCACTGCCACAGTGTGGCCTCCTTGGCTGCTACAACTGGGGCAGCTGCTCAGGACCCAGATGGTCCTGGCAGGTCCCAGCAGGAGGCAGGACCCAAACCCAGCCACTCGGAGCACTGGAGCCGGGTCGTCTCTGTCCCAATGGGCCTGTCCTGGGCAGCGTCTCACCTGCTCCAGGCAATGTATCCTGCAGCTCTGTCTGAGCCGGCTCCCGGTGTCTCCATCCCCCGCAGGGCGGCGTGGTGGACGAGCTCTCTCTCTCGGCTTACATCACGGCGGCGCTGCTGGAACTGGGGCAGCCGCTCAGGGTGAGGCCAAGCCCGGCTGTCCCAGGGGAGGGGCTGGCAGTCGGGGGGGAATTGGAGATTATTGGTGACAGTGAAGGGGGAGTTAGTGCCAGGGAAGGGTTTGGAGTGAGACAGGGGAGTTGTGGGTGGTTGGCACCAGGGATGGATTTGGGGTGAGATGGGGGAGCTGTGGGGGGTTGGCACCAGGGAGGGATTTGGGGTGAGATGGGGGAGCTGTGGGGGTTGGCACCAGGGAGGGATTTGGGGTGAGATGGGGGAGCTGTGGGGGGTTGGCACCAGGGAGGGATTTGGGGTGAGATGGGGGAGCTGTGGGGGTTGGTACCAGGGAGGGATTTGGGGTGCTGTTGGGGGCAGTGGGGAGAGGGCTTGGTACTGTGATGGGGACAGTGGGTCAGGGCATCAGAAAGATTCAGCAGCTCAGCCAGTTTCTCGGTCCGGCTCTGGGGGGGATCTGGGCGAGGCTTGGACAGGCTGTTTATAGATGGGCCCAGGGCACGGGCGGTGGTGGGGAGGGACGGGTCGGGGGAGGTGACAGCTGCCTGTCTGCTGGTGCATTCTTGAGGCCCCATAGGGTGGATACCGGAAGACACACCCGGGCGCGGGGGGTCTTTTCTGGCCAGCTCAGCCTGACGGGGAGTCTGTTCGGTGTCTAGCGCTCGGGGGAGGGGGTCTGACGAGGCTTGTGGGGCGCAGGGTGCGGGTGGCGGTGGGGGGGAGATGGGTTGGGGGAGGTGATGGCAGGCTGGTGGGAGGGGGTGTTAGGGCCCCATGGGGTGGGTACCAGGGGACACACCCAGGCGCGGGGCGTCTCCTCTGGCCGGCTCAGCCTGACGGGGAGTCTGTTCGGTGTCTCCCCCGTCCCAGGACCCCACGGTGACCAGGGCCCTCCAGTGCCTCCGGGAGTCGAGCACCAGCGACCTCTACACGCAGGCGCTGCTGGCCTACGCCTTCGGGCTGGCGGGGAGCACTGAGCTGCGGAACGCCCTCCTGCAGCGCCTGGCCCAGCACAGCGTCAGCGCCGGTACCGGCAGCACCTCGCTCTAGTGCTCCCCTCGCTGCCGGCCTCTGGGCCCAGGGCAGGGCCAGCTGCCCCCCACGGCCCTGCCCACCCAGGTGCCCCCTGCCCCGGGGCCTCCTCAGCCTGGCAGGGGAGCTGGGTCTCCGTGGCCCAGTCAGTCCGTGGTCTCTGCTGAGGCTGCCAGCGAGGGGCCGACGCGCCGGGCTCTGTCGTGGGGACACTTCTCCCCTCAGAGCTGGAGTGAGATCATCCCGCCATTTCCCAGGGCCCAGCGCACGGAGCGAAGGGGGGCGAGGCTGGGTCGCTGCCAGCCTGGGGGGATCGGAGCTGAGAGCCTAGAGGGGCAAAGCCCCGTGTCCCAACCCAGCCCTCTAAAGCGCCCGGGGCCAGGAACGTGACGAGTCCAGTGGGCTCCGAGCCGTGGGGCAGGGCCTTGCGTAGGCAGCTCCCAAGGGGAACGGAGCGTAACCGAGCCCATGGGAAATGCCGCAGGATCCCAGCCCCCATCCTGTGTTGGGGAAATCCCAGCTGGGAAGTCCCTGCCTGAGGCTTCTCGGCTTGGCCTGGCTAATGCTGGGAGGGGAACAGGCTGCACTGGGCTGGCGGCCGGCTAGGCCCTGCTGGCTCTGGGAGAGGGGGTTGTACAGGGAAGTAGGTCTCTGGGTGCCCCCTGGTCTGCACCATGTTCTTCTTCGAGTGATTGCTCCTATGCATTCCATGTAGGTGTGCGCGCCGCGCGTGCACGGCTCTTCGGAACATTTTTACCCTAGCAACTCCGGCAGGCCGGCTGGCGCCCCCTGGAGTGGCGCCACTATGGCGGATGTTATATACCCCAGCCGGCCCGTCCGCTCCTCAGTTCCTTCTTTCCGCCCGTGACGGCTAGTAAGAACAGTGGAGTGCTCCCTTACCTCCACAGCCCTAGCGTTCTCCATAGATTTAGTGTATATAGTTGTTAGTAATTTGTTAAGTTTCTTGTTATAGTTGTATAGTTAGTTGTATAATATAGTAGTTAGGGAATTAGATGGGTTAGCCCTCTTCTTCCGCCCCGGTGCGGGCTTATGCCCAGAGCACCGGGATTCAAGCCCTGCGTGGCTTGCCAGCGGCCCATGCCGGTGAGTGACCCGCACGACTCCTGCCTCCGCTGCCTCGGAGAGTCGCACAGATCGGATAAGTGCCCGATTTGCGTGGCTTTCAAGCCTCGTACGAGAAAAGAGCGGGACTCTCGTCTGAAACAACTCCTTATGGAGGCTGCTCTCCAACCTCCGGCGCCAGCTCCGTCGGCGCCGAAGCCTGCCTCCGTGAGCAGCGCACCGGCAGCACCGAGCCGCTCCGGTGCCGACGCCTCTCGGCACCCGGCACCGAAGACCCGGCACCGCTCCCTCTCTCCGGGGAAGAAGCACAAGGTGCCGAAGACGGCCTCTGCGAAGCAGCAGCAGAAGCCGTTAGCCCCGCCACCTCCGACTCAAACGGTGCAGGCTGAGGCAGTGCACAAGAAGTGCACCGGGCCGTCAACTCCGGCGCCGCAAGGTCCGTCGAGTCCGGCACCGCCCAGCTCCCCGGTGCCTACCGAGGAGGAGCTGAGGCTCCCGTCCACGCCTGAGGCATTCGCGACGGCGAGGGAGCTGATCGACCTCACCGCTGATACGGGCCATCAGCTACCGGCACCGCCGGTGCGGACACTCAAGTCCATCGGAAAGCCGCTGATGATGCGCCCTCCCTCCCCTGGCGGCCGAGGTGATCGGGGCACAACGATCCGGTCTCGATCCCGATCTCACTCAAGGCGACGGTCGCCAACGCACCGGGCCCGATCCATGAGACGGTCAACGTCGAGACGCCGCTCCCCGTCTCGTCGCCGGTCGCAGTCCCGGTACCGCTCTCAATCGCGGTACCGGTCGCACTCCCGGCGACGCTCCAGGTCCCGGTCGCCGAGTCACCGGCACCGCACCAGGTCCGGCTCCAGGCATCGCGGGCGATATCGAGAGTCACGCAGCCGCTCAAGGCGCCGCTGCTCGCGCTCGAGGTCCGACTCCCGGCACCGCCGGTCGAGCTCCCAGCACCGCCGGTCAAGCTCCCGGCGCCGCAGGTCGAGCTCCCGGCACCGTCGGTCAAGCTCCCGGCACCGCGCCACACGCAGATCCCGCTCGCCTGTTAGACCGCATGACGACTGGCACCGTCCTTCGGCACCGGAGAGACAGTTTACTCCGGCACCGGACGTCCACCCGGGAACTGCTACGGCTCCTCCCTGGCCTTCGAGGGAACCCTCAGTTGCTTCCCCTGAGGGCAGTGCGGTAGACTTCCGAGGGGGTCTCTGCCGCAGGACCATGGACCCCAGCAGTGGGGATTTTGGGTACCCTGGGCCCAACATGAGCAAGGGCCTCCCCTTCCACCAAGGTAGCCAGGCTCGGAGCGTTCGGTGCCAGAGGCCACTATCAGCAGGCCACCCCCGTCTCCAACGCCACAGACCGCCGCTCACGGCACACCGTTGGGGCATGAGACACTGGCACCTGACCGCCCAGAGGCAGAGCAGGCACCTGAAGAGGTGCTGCCAGGTCACTCCTCGTCCTCCTCTCCCGACGAGGCTGTGGCAGGGGCGTCACCATCAGAACCCCCGCCTATTGACCTCAAGGCGCACCAGGACCTTCTCCGGAGGGTAGCGAAAGCCATCAACCTGCCCATCGAAGAGGTCCAAGAGGTCGATGACCCCATCACGGATGTCGTGGGAGCGGACGCCCCCGTGAGAGTAGCGCTGCCATTCATCCGCACAATCCAGCGGAACAATGCCGCCATCTGGCAGTCGCCTTCCTCCGTCCCTCCCACGGCACGCGGAGTGGAGAGGAAATATTCTGTCCCGCCCAAAGGGTACGAATATCTTTATGTGCACCCAACTCCGGACTCTTTGGTAGTCCAGTCCGTGAACGACTGGGAACGTAACGGACAGCCTGCCGCTGCGCCGAAGTCCAAGGAGTCCCGGCGCATGGACTTATTGGGGCGCAAGATTTATTCGGCGGGCGGCCTCCAGCTCCGCATTGCAAATCAAATGGCCCTACTGTCCCGGTATACATTTAACATCTTGGGATGCCTGGGAAAATTCGCGGAGCTGACCCCGCAGGACTCCCGCAGAGAATTCTCGGCGCTCCTGGAAGAGGGCAAGCTGGCCTCCAGGACCTTAATCAAAGCGGCGGTGGACTCAGCGGACTCGGGGGCCAGAACCGTGGCTTCCGGAGTAACCATGCGGCGCATTGCGTGGCTGCAGTCTTCCACTCTGCCGCCGGAGGTACAATACACCCTCCAGGACCTCCCCTTTGAGATGCAGGGTCTATTCTCTGAAAAAACAGACACGAGAATTCAGACCCTAAAGGACGGACGAGTGGCGATCCGTACTTTGGGAATGCATACGCCGGCCACACAGAGGCGACCGTTCCGGCAACAACCCTATCGGCCCGTCCCGCAGGCCAGGTCTCGGCCATTTAATAATCGAAGGGCCCCCTTCCGCCGCAGACCATCGGGGGGGCGGCGTAACCAGACCCAAGGCTCGTCCAAGGCTCCTCAAGGTCCAAAGCCGACCTTTTGATGGGACGCCCGAGGACGGCCCACCACTCTCCCCCCAGGATCCACCCCTTTTGTTTTCAAGTCGCCTTTCCCGCTTCCTCCAGGCGTGGTGTTCTGTAACATCGGACAGCTGGGTACACAACACCGTCCAGCACGGCTACCGCCTACAGTTTATTTCGCCCCCTCCCTCCCACCCACCTTCCCCGTCCCTCTTCAGGGACCCCTCTCACGAGCAAGTCCTCTTACAGGAGGTCCAGTCTCTGTTGAGCGTGGGTGCCATCGAGGAGGTGCCTCCCTGCAGGCGGGGCAGGGGATTCTACTCCAGATATTTTCTCATCCCCAAGGCGAAAGGAGGTCTTCGTCCCATCTTAGACCTCCGGGAGCTCAACAAGTACCTCTGCAAGCTCAAGTTTCGGATGGTAACCTTGGGGACCATTATCCCTTCCTTGGATCCGGGAGACTGGTTTGCCGCCCTCGACATGAAGGATGCTTACTTTCATGTGGCAATTTACCCCCCCACACAGACGCTACCTGCGCTTCATGGTCAACGAGGCCCACTACCAGTTTGCGGTGTTACCCTTCGGCCTCTCCACCGTACTGAGGGTATTCACCAAATGCATGGCGGTCGTGGCCGCAGCCCTCCGTCGTCGTCGAATTCATGTGTACCCATATCTCGACGACTGGCTGATTCGTGGCCACACCCAAGAGCTGGTGGCGGCTCAGGTGTCCGAGATACTGCATCTGTTCCGGTCTCTCGGCCTACTTATCAACGCCAAAAAGTCCCACTTAGTTCCGGCGCAAAGAGTGGAATTCATAGGAGCAGTCCTCGACTCCAATCTGGCCAGAGCCTGCCTCCCTCGTGCTCGGCACGAGACGTTGGCCTCCCTTATACGGACACTGCAGGCCTTTCCGACAACAACGGTGCGGTCCTGCCTACGTCTCCTAGGTCACATGGCAGCGTGTACGTTTGTGACCGCGCACGCAAGGCTGCGACTTCGCCCGTTCCAAATGTGGCTGGCATCGGTATACCGCCCTCATCACGACCCCATGGATATGGTGGTGGCGGTGCCGAGACCCACTCTCCAGACACTCACCTGGTGGCTGAATCCGGAGACAGTCTGCGCAGGGGTTCCGTTCCGCCCTCCTCGCCCGTCGATCACCCTGACCACAGACGCGTCGGCGCTTGGATGGGGGGCTCACATAGGAGACCTGCACACCCAGGGTCTCTGGTCAGCCCAGGAGCTCTCCCTCCATATCAACGTCCGGGAGCTGAGAGCGATCCATCTGGCGTGTCTCGCCTTTTGGACCCACCTTCAGGACCGCTGTGTAGCGGTGTACACGGACAACACCACAGCCATGTTCTATGTCAACAAGCAGGGCGGAGCTCGATCCTCCCCGCTTTGCAAGGAGGCGATGCTCCTCTGGGATCTTTGCGTGACCCACTCGATTCGCCTCGAAGCGTTTTTTCTACCAGGAGTGCAGAACACGTTGGCCGACCGTCTGAGCAGGTCCTTTGCCTCCCACGAGTGGTCCCTTCGCCCAGATGTGGCTTACACAATCTTCCAGAGGTGGGGGTTTCCCCAGGTAGACCTCTTCGCCTCCCGGGCCAACAGGAAGTGCCACAGGTTCTGCTCCTTCCAGGGTCAAGCTCCAGGCTCCCTCTCGGATGCGTTTCTCCTGCCATGGACGGAGTACCTCCTCTACGCGTTCCCCCCGTTTCCGCTCGTCCACCGAGTGTTACTCAAGCTTCGGAGGGACAGGGCTCACGTAATACTCGTCGCTCCGGCCTGGCCGAGACAGCACTGGTATACCCTGCTGCTCGAGCTGTCAGTTCGGGAGCCCATTCCCCTTCCGCTGTGGCCGGACCTCATCACTCAGGACCTCGGCAGGCTTTGTCACCCGAACCTGCACTCGCTGCATCTTACAGCTTGGTTCCTGAGTGGCTGACCGACGCAGAGAGGGGTTGTTCAGCGGCGGTGCAACAAGTTCTGCTGGAAAGCAGGAAGCCTTCGACGCGCTCTACTTACCTCGCGAAGTGGAAACGCTTTGCGCTCTGGTGCGACCAGCGAGGTCTTAACCCATTCTCGGCCCCCATCCAGACCGTCCTCGATTACCTCTGGTACCTGAAAGGTCAAGGTCTCGCGATCTCGTCCCTGAAGGTGCACCTGGCGGCTCTGTCAGCCTTTCGGCCCGCTATAGGAGGTCGCTCCGTCTTCTCCAACCCAATGGTAGCCCGCTTCCTTAAAGGGTTAGACCGTCTCTACCCTCAGGTGCGTCCTCCTGCTCCGACTTGGGATCTGAACCTGGTTCTCGCCCAGATGATGGGCCCACCCTTCGAGCCCCTGGCCACGTGCTCTCTGCTCCATCTCACCTGGAAGACGGCCTTCCTCGTGGCGATCACATCTGCCAGACGAGTCTCGGAACTCCGCGCCCTGACGGCGGGTCCCCCGTATACCGTCTTCCACGGGGACAAAGTGCAGCTTCGACCACACCCGACCTTCCTCCCGAAGGTGGTGTCGGCCTTCCATCTCAACCAGGAGATCTTCCTCCCGGTCTTCTTTCCGAAGCCGCACGCCTCACCTCGTGAGCAGCAGCTCCACACTCTGGACGTCCGCAGGGCCCTCGCTTTCTACATCGACCGGACGAAGCCCTTCCGGCGTTCCTCCCAGCTCTTTGTGGCAATTGCCGACCGCATGAAAGGCGAGCCGGTTTCCTCACAACGGATTTCATCCTGGGTGACGTCCTGCATACGAACGTGCTATGAGCTTGCTCGCATCCCCCCGTGCCGCCTCACCGCACACTCGACGAGGGTGCACGCCTCGTCGGCCGCCTTCCTGGCCCATGTTCCCATCCAGGACATCTGTAGAGCGGCCACCTGGTCTTCAGTCCACACCTTCGCTTCCCACTACGCGTTGGTGCAGCAGTTACGAGACGAC
Organism: Mauremys mutica; assembly: GCF_020497125.1. NCBI lineage: Eukaryota > Metazoa > Chordata > Testudines > Geoemydidae > Mauremys > Mauremys mutica. The sequence goes on from NC_059096.1 coordinate 11,857,260, forward strand.
GCAGCCTTCGGCTCCGCGGTATTACACTCCGCCACGTCTCATTCCGACCCCACCGCCTAGGTAAGGCTTGGGAATCACCTACATGGAATGCATAGGAGCAATCACTCGAAGAAAAAAAGGCGGTTACTCACCGTAGTAACTGGTGTTCTTCGAGATGTGTTGCTCCTATCCATTCCAGACCCGCCCTCCTTCCCCACTGTCGGAATAGCCGGCAAGAAGGAACTGAGGAGCGGACGGGCCGGCTGGGGTATATAACAGCCGCCATAGCGGCGCCACTCCAGGGGGCGCCAGCCGGCCCGCTGGAGTTGCTAGGGTAAAAATGTTCCGAAGAGCCGTGCACGCGCGGCGCGCACACCTACATGGAATGGATAGGAGCAACACATCTCGAAGAACACCAGTTACTACGCCTTTTCCCCCCATGGATCCCTGGGAGGCTTCCCATCCCCCAGCTCCAGATCCCCCAGCCTGTCCCTGCACAGATGCCCTTGGGTTTGTGCCATTCCCAGCCCAGCCCCGGTGTGACCGATGCAGCCTGGGGCCAGCTCTCCATAGGGCAGGAGGTCCCATGGGAGGCCTGAGGTTGGTGCTGAGCTTAAGGAGCCCTCGGCATGATGCCAGGGGGCGCTGGGAGTCCCAGATTGAGCCCCTCACACTCCTCATGAACACGCCCCAGTGATCTCTGTGCGTCTCCTCGGCCCCATTCGAGCTCAGACTGAGCTGTGCTGGGAGCTGAGGCCTGGCGCGCTCGGGCCCTGGGGAGACGTCCCCCCACAGAGAGGAGCCCCCTGCATGGTCTGGGTGGCTCGGTCGTGTCTTAGCTAAGGTGAAAAGTCCCTTCTCTCCAAGCCCCGGCGCAGCGACTGCAGCTGGTCTGTGCCTGAGAGTTGTGTGTGTCACTTCCTGCCCCGCCCCGAGATGGGTAAGAAGTGCTGGGAGCAGCCCGTGGCTCCTGCCCCAGGGAGGGGAGAGGTGGGGGCTCTGCTCCTGGGGCACCGAGGGGCCACCAGGCACTGCGGTAAAACAGCCCTCGGGTTACAGGACCCATCTGTGACGTTACAAGACCCATCTGTGTGGCCCATAAGACCCCGTGGGGTCTGGTGATAACTCAGTGTCAGCTCCACCGCTGCCCTTCAGCTGGGTCCAGCTCCCGCTCCAGCCCCCATGGGCCCCACACTCCCTCAGGGGCTCTCTGCCCCCCAACTCCTCCAGCAGTGGCCACACTAGGCATAAGCAGACTAAGCAATTGCTTCGGGCCCAAGCAGCTCACAGCCCTGCCAGCTCTGGGAGCGGGGGTTGGGCAGGGGAGGAGGCCTGTGGGTGCGCCACTGTCTGCACCATGCACCCCATCAGGGCTTCTCCTCGGCCCCATTCGAGCTCAGACTGAGCTGTGCTCCTAGGGGTGCACTGAGGGCCCGTTGGACACTGGACTGAAACAGCCCTCGGGTGATGGTCCCGTCTTCAAGGCCCCAGGGATCACTCAGGAGGGGGGGTGTTAACCTGGCATCAGCTCTGCCCCCTGCCCTTTGCCTGGGTCTGGCTCTGGGAAGGGGCCAAACTAACACAGGGGATCTCTGCCCCCCTCTAGTGGCTGCAGCCCAGAGAGCTTTAGCGGGTGCCTGGAGCCGGTGACCCCCCTGGGCTCAGCTTGTAGCTCGGGCAGCAGAGGCTCAGGGGTTTCGAGTCAGAGATCCAGGGTTCAGTCCCTGCTAATAACCCACCCAGGGGTGTCGTGTTACACTTGTGTAGCCCTCCTGTGCGCTGTGAAATACCTGCCGTGTCCTGCCCCAGAGGTGGCTGCATTCAGTGGGGGGCAGGAGTCCCTCTGGCCTGGGAAGCCCCTGGGGCCCCTTTGGAAAGCAACCAGGTGACCCACTGTCTTGTAACTGCAGCCGTGGGGCTGCTCTTCCCTCGGCCCCTCTCCTAGGGGGACAGCTCCACTGGCAGAGGAAGGTGAAGGCCCTGCCCAGCCCCTATGGGAACCAGGCCCCGTCGGCGGAGGTGGAGATGACGGCTTACGTGCTCCTGGCCTATCTCTCCCTGCCCAACGTGTCTGCTGCCGACATGGCGACCGCCGCCCAGATCGTCCGCTGGCTCAGCAAGCAGCAGAACCCCTACGGGGGCTTCGCCTCCACGCAGGTAACACCCCTGCCCTCGGGCAAACCAGTGCTGGGGGCCTGGTGCAGGAAGGGGCCCCTGAGAGCTGCATCTCCGCAGTTAAGCCGGGGCCCTTCCTGGGAGAGGGAGTCCTGGGTGCAGAGCCCGCTGCCCTCAGGGGCTGGGGGCCAGGGTCCCGGTGTCAGTGCCCCGGCGGGACCCGATCCTGCTGCAGTGAGTCTGAGCCGGGCTCCTCTCCCCAGAGCGTGACAGCAGCTCGGTGACTCTCCTCCCCAGGACACGGTGGTGGCCCTGCAGGCCCTGGCCAAATACGCGGCCCTGACGTACAGCGCGAGCGGGGCTGTGTCGGTGACGGTGAGCTCCCAGGCCGGGGCCCGGCAGCGATTCCACGTGGACAACGCCAACCGGCTGGTGCTGCAGCGAGCGGCCCTGCAGGAGATCCCCGGGCAGTACACGGTGCGGGCCAGCGGCAAGGGCTGTGTCTTTGTGCAGGTGAGTGCAGGAGCCCCTGGGGCCCAGCCGGCCCAGCGGTGACTGGCTGTGCCCTTGCCCTGCCCCACGGCGCCTGGCTCTGGGCCCAGGCTCTGATCTGCGGTGGCGGAGGCAGCAGGCTCTGCCCCAACCCTTTTGCTTGTCTCCCAGCTGATTCTGCGCTACAACGTGCCGCCCCCAAGGAGCGCCGCGACCTTTGACCTGCGGGTGGAGACGGAGCCGAAGGAGTGCACCGAGAGCGCCACATCCCGCTTCAGCCTCATGCTGCACGCCCGGTACGAGCCCCAGCCCCCACCCCCGCTGGGTGCGAGCGCCTGGGGGCAGGGGCAGGCCCCAGGCAGCGGGAAAATGGCCGGGGCAGAGCCGCCCCACTGCAGGAATTGATCGCCGGGGGAGCTATCCCCCCACAGGGCTCGGGGTAGAGGCGGGGGCCCCTTGGAATGTGCCAGGGGCTAAAGGGCTGGTCCCGGGGCTGATCTAATGGACAGTCGGCTCCCAAGCAGCTCCTGGGGCCGGGCCCCTTACTGGGGAGCTCAGGGCTGGCCCGGGGCTAGCGGGGCTCACAGCCCAGAGCAGGCAGAGGCATTAGAGACGCCTGTAGAGCCGAGAGGACGGGAGGCCTCCCCTACCCCTCCACCCCCTGGGGTCTGTATCCAGGGCAAACCCTGACCTCAGCGCACGGCTCCTGTTGCAGGTACAGCGGGAAGCGCCATGCCACCAACATGGCCATCATCGAGGCCAAGCTGCCGTCCGGCTACATCCCCGTCCAGAGCTCCCTGCGGCAGGTGAGCTTCCCAGGGAGGAGAACAGGCTGGGCCAGGAACACAGCATGAAACCAGGGGCTGATCCATGGGGGAAGAGCCCAGATCCCCAAGAGAACACAGATTGCAGCTCTGACCCCCAGGGCGAGCTCCCCCTGCAGAGCCCTGCCGTGGGGCACTGTGCAACCCTGGGTCTCCCATCCAGTCACTGAGCAGGTCCTGACCCTGCTTAGCTCCCCCTACAACACAATGCCCATGTCTATGTAACCCCTCTGCCAGGCTGTAACGATAGCAGCAAGGGCCGGGTTCAATACATAGGGGTCCCTTCCCCACAACATAATGCAAACCAGCTTGAGCCCCCAGCCAGTGACCTGGGAAAATCTTACACACACCCCTGGGCACCTCGAGGAGGCAATACTTCCCCTCTTGCAAGCACAGACTCTTGGTGTAGCAGAAAAGGTTTAATCACATGAGATAAACAACAAGCATTAAATTGGGACAATACCTCAACTAGAGTTCATAGGTCAAACTATGAGCAAAGCCCCACCCCAGCAAATTGGGCTGTGTCCTTCTCTCTGGGCCCTTGAGTCCAGCAACCCCCAAATCACCCACAGTCCCAAAAGTCCCACAATCCAAAAGTCTCTGTCCCGGGTCAGTGCAGCCCCAGAGTTCAAGAGTCTCTCTGCAGAGGTCCCCCTCCCGAGCCTGGGTAAAAAGGGGCACCTTACGTGGTTCGGGGCCAACTGCCCTGCCTCTTCGTGGGGTTTTGCTTCCACGAGTCGTCCCCGCAAACAGCTCAGCTGGCTCTGTGGCTGCTCCGCTCTGCCAGCTGCTCTGGTCCGCCACCTGTCCTGTGATCTGCTCCGTCCGTCCTCGTGAGCTGCTTGGCTCCACTCACCCAGTGGCTGCACAAACTACTCCACTCCACTCTGCCAGCTGCTCTGCTCCATGGTATTGCTTCAGGCTCCCCCACTCATTAGCACAGTACTCAGTGCTCTCAGCTCAGCAAGTCCAGCTCTTCAGTGATTTCAGCTCTTAGTGATTCTAGCTCATAGTAGGGGAGTCCCAGTGCCAGTGAATTCAGCTCAGTGACCTGTATCTAGATTCTTAGGGGAATGAAAAATTAACTCTGACATTCCACAGTGGAGAGAAGCATAGGTGGAACTGGTGCTTCTGGCTCACACAAGGCACCTATACCACCAAATACAGATATCTGTCCCCAGCCTCTCTCTTTTCAATGGGTTTTGGAACCCATGTCCCTTGTCTAGCAAGTGCTATTTAGTTGATAATGAAACCCTCTATCATAAGACAGTTTTGTAGTTCCTCATTTACTTAATCGGGGTGACAACATTTCGTTCCTCCTGCCCCAATAACAACGAAATTGGGGATCCCACCGCTGTGAAAATAACCATCCCAGGCTGCTGTGCTGTATGCTAAGTGGGGTGGGAGTGCCAATGCAAATAACTGAAATGCCAATGCAAACACTTGAAACTTCTTTCCGCACTCCCCATAATTTACCACCAGATGTCAGGGTGGGGCTCATCCTGACTCTGCTTACATCTAGACTCCCGCCCCTCCCCCAGCGGACACCCAGTGCTCAGGTGTGACTGGCATGGGGGGTGGCAGCCAGGCCCCTCGGTCATGGGGACATTTGGTGCCCCATGTCCCAGCCCCCAGCAGAGCAGTGACTCCAGCCCCAGCCTCTCCATTCCTGGCTCAGCCGTTTCCTCCCTCTGCTCCTAGCTGGAGAAGCAGCCTTTGGTGAAGAGGCTGGAGGTGCAGAACGACCAGGTGACGCTCTATCTGGACCAGGTGAGTGCGGGTAGCTCAGGGCTCCGGCAGCCTGGTGTGAATGGGGAGGGCGTGTCCTGCCCTGGCTCCACCCCCATTACAGCTGCTCTCATGGGCTCTGTGTCACATGCACGGCGAGGGGTCGCTGAAATCTCCCTTGGTTCCAAGTGACCCGTTTCCATATTGGACGGGGAGATGGGACCAGAGCAGCCAAACCCCAGGGAGGGCCGTGAATGGAGTGACGGGGAGCTCAGGGTTGGGGAGGCTGGAACTGGGCCCTGAGTGTGATGAAAGGGGGTCACATTTTTCAGGGGGGTGGAACAGGGATTCGGGGGGAGCATTTTCTCACTGCTCCAGGCCGCAGGGGCAGGGGGAAGCGGCTGGGCCAGGCCGAGCCTCGGGGAGGAGGGGGTTCGAGCTGCCAGTGCAGCCGTTCAGCCCAGGCGCTCGCTCTGTCGCTCTCTCGGTAGCTGACGAAGGAGGCGGCGAGTTTCACCTTCTCCCTGGAGCAGGATTTCCCTGTGAAGAATCTCAGAGCAGCCCCAGTGAGACTGTACGATTACTACGAGACGGGTGAGTCCCGCCCTGGCTCCGCCCCCATTACAGCTACTCGCTAGGCTCTGTGGCACAGTCTGGCTGGGTGGGCGTGTCCTGCGCTTGCTCCACCCCCATTACAGCTGTTCTCCTGGGCTCTGTGTCACACTCAGGGCATGGGGTCAATGAAATCTCACCAGGATCCAAGTGCCCCATTTCCATAAATCCCACTCAGGTCAGAGCCTTCCCGGGTTCGATCTGTGGGGTCGCTCACCGCGAGGGACACGGGAGCCGTGTGCTCGTCGGGCTAGTGGGGAGGGTGCGGCTGATGTAACTGGGGCCGTCCCAGCAGGAGCAGGCAAGTCCCACCCCTTCAGGGCCCCCTACATTTCCCCTGCCATCCAGCTCCTCAGACGCTCCCAGAATCCTTTGTGCTGGGCTAGGAGGTGGCAGGACGGTTTCCCTGGGTGTTTTCAGGGGCGACTCAGTGGTGATTTTTGGGCCCGTCTGACTTACTTGAAGATGGGGGATGGGAGAGAGCGCACAGCCCCACTCAGACAGCTGGGGGCGACCTTCCACTCCCTTCTAGGGCTCAGACCTACAGCAGGGATCCCCTGGGGCTGGGGGAACAGACTCTGCCTGTGTGGGATTGGGGAAGGGGTTTTCATCCCCCCACTGGGTGTTTCCTCCATTCCTTACATCCCTTGCTGTTGCAGGTGAACACACAGAGGCTGAGTACAGCGCCCCCTGCGGCTCAGGTAGTTGTGATGCACCCACACACAACTCCAGTCCCTACAGCTTTATGGGTGGGGGAGTCCATGGGCCGGAGAGGTGTGTGTGTGTTGTAGACGGAAAGGAGGGGGAGATGGGAGCATGGAACCCACCAGGAGCATGTGTGTGTGGGGAGAGACCTCGGGGGGGGAGAGTCTATGTGGGGCACAAGGGAATCTGTCTTGAAGGCAGGGCGTGACTCTGAGGGGAGAGTCTTATCAGGGGGTGGGAGAGTTTTGGGGGGCCGTGTCCACAGCTGTTTGCCGGGAGTTGGGGGATGATTTTGATCCTGTCTCAGGGGATGTTTGTGTTTGTTTAAAGTCCCTGACGCCGACACGATGGAAAATTCCCACTGAAGGTCCCACCCCTGCTGGGCAGCCCCCTCCCCTCCCGTCCCAAGAGCCCCGCGCTGGCAGCCAACACCCCAGGATCGAGGGGCACGGACAGGCCTCGTCTCAGCTGCTTCTCTTCCCCGAACCAGCTTCACTATCCCCCTTAGCACCTTCTTCAGCCAACGCCTCCCCATTCGCTCTGCAAACATCCCACCTGCTCTCCCATATCTCAGCCCCCAGACCGGCCCGTGTGATCCCAGCTGTCTGTCACACGCGGGGACCAGTGACTGCAGTGGGGACCCCTGGGGTTTGCTTCCCGTCCTGCCTGGAGCAGCAGGTTCAGTGTAAAACAAAATAGAAAAACCCACCTCTTTGTGAGGCTGTGTTGTCGCTTTGTGCCTGCCCTGCTGCTGCTCCTCACATGGCTCCTGTGCATCCTTAGAGCAGCCAGATCCTGGGACCGTGGCTCTGTCCCCTTCCCCAGCCCTTCGGTCATTGCTGTGGGGTTTGGCTTTAACCCTGGGTCGGACAGCGTCAGCGACAGCCCCCCGGGTTCCAGCCCCGCCTGGCAGAGCTGCCCTCGTTACACATGTCTACATGAAAATGAACCAGTTCAACTGAAGTTAGTTTTGAAACCAGTTTACTTACCCCAGTGAAAACCCCAGTGTGGATGCACTTATTGTGGTGTGGCGGAGGTTGTTTTAGTTTAGGTTCAATCAATTAGGAACTGAAGCTAAACCAGAATCAACTCTTCTCTCAGCCTGACAGGAGCACCTCTACCGGCTCGCATGGGTTGAACTAAATTGATTTTAAAAGCGAAGGCCTGAGAGAGGGAGGAATGGCTTGTCCGACTCCTTAAAACTCTTGCTTGGTTTTGGGTATTTTTGGTATGTTTTGTTACTATCTGTTTAATTCCACGGGCCAATGACCATTGTGGGGAAAGGCGATCTCTGTGACAGGTCTATCCCCAGTCAACCAAGGTGTGAGAGCCTAGTGTACATGCTGTGAGATGCCCAGCCAGTCCTCCAGAGACCCCAGGGCAGATCAGACTCGACATTCCTGCTACTTCCCGGTTAAATAGGAAGCAAGAAAAATATATCCATAGACCGTTCAGACCCTCCCTATCCATCGTAAAGAAGCAAGAACTCTTTGCAGGTCCCCTTTACAAGCAGGAAGCTCCTTTTCCTTTGTGCAGATGTTAAAGGCACCTGATGCAGTTTGTAGGTGCAGGGGCTTTCCCCAGGGCCAGTGTGTGAAAGACTCACCAAAGAGTCACGACCACAAGCTCAGTTTCAGTGGGAAAGGATGGAAGAATTACGTCCCAGAGGGCTGCACGTGCCTGTCTAAGGAGGCAGGAGAACTGGACTTTAGTATTTGGGGAATAGGAAGTGCTCCCGTATTGAAAGACGGTATTGTCCTGTGTGCAGCCGGGGCAGTCACAAAAAGGCATTTCTCTTCCTCTTTGCCCGGGCCTGGCTTCTGTAGTGATAACGTTACACTAACAGAGCTGGTGGCATTTAATTCCTGTTCCCGGTGACGTTTATAGGTGGAGCTAATAGCAGCCCCTCTGTTTCAGCTGCCTGACCCTTTCCATGATAAAATTCTCTCCCAGTCTTTTCTGTGAGATGCTCTCACCCGCCATTGTTTGCAGCGGGTCTTTGATATTCAGCCCTCAGGCTGGAGAATTGGCTTTTCTTTGTTCCATCAGATTCCATTTAGATATTGTTTAGATAGGAACCCCGGGCTTTCTACCTTTTTCCATTTGGGGACCCCTATAACATTTCGAAGGGAGGTGCAGACCCCCTTGGTAATCTTAGAGTCTGTGGACTCCCAGGGGGCTGCAGACCACGGGGTGAAAACCACTGTTCTGTGGGAACGACGGCCTTTCGCAGACTCCTTAGACCTAGTTTGCCAGCCCCTGTTTGTCCTCGGGCCACAGGTGGAGGGAGAACCACTGACATAAACTGTTCAGAACAATCCCCATTTCCCCTCCGGCACTTGTGTTCCTGCCCGAATCTCACTGAGCTCGAACCTCCCACAGTGCCGCCTCCTGCTGCCACCCCTAAAGCAGCAGCGCCAGCTCCTGTCCTGGGAACAAGTGGGAGCTGCTCTAGCAAGAGGTGTGGGCTTCCCTCCCTGGGCACAGACCATGGCTCCAGTGGCCCATGGCACCTCTGGGCGATAACATGGAGCAGGACCTCCGTCCCACCTGGCCCACTGAGCCAAATAGCCCATCACCCCCCCAGGACAACAACCTGCTCCTGCTGCCACTTAACGTAATGCCGTGGCTGTGGCTCAAGGAGTAGCAGCCTGTGCTGAAGGTTCAAACACACAGAGGGACGTTGCAGGCTCAGCACATACTGGACACTGCGGTGTGAAGCCTGGAGAAGGAATTCAGACGGAATGTGTCAGACCCAGGGCTGGCTCAACACGACCTGAGCCTTGGAGACGCAGCTGAAAACCGCAGAGCAGATCAAATGGAGACAGCGCAAGAGAGCAGTGGGTCCCTGTGCAGCCCCCAGGGTCGTGTCCCACCAGCTGTTTTCCATTTACGGGGACCCTCTGCTCCGATTGTGGATCCCCCCAGGTTCCTGGAGTCTCTTCAGTCTGTATGTGGCGGGGGAGGCATGTGGGGATGGAGCCGTGTTCTCTAGGCCCTGTGGGGTCCCTCATTAGCTAGGAGGCTCCCAGGGCCGGGGGGCGAGGCGGGAGAGGCCCACAGTGGAGGTGGTGAGGCCTGAGATACAGCTGGGCACGTGGAGCCTGTGGGGAGAAAGCCCTGACGGGTGGGAGATGTCTCAGGAGGGGGCAGCGTTCAAACCTGGCTGACCCGGCTGGGTCGGGTTCTCTTGGCCCTGGCATCTTAGCGTCAGTTTCTGAGCTGAATCGTGTTTCTCTTATTTCCTGCCCATCCCCCGGCTCGGGCCAGCTCCCGCCGGGTAATTTCTTGTCCCCCCTGCTCTCTGCAGCTCTTCCCTAGCTGGCGTCATTGCTGCGTTTCGCTAACACGCCCTGAGGAGCCTGGTCCATACGATGGGGCCGGACCCGTCCCTGGGGTGCAGACGAGCCCCCTCCCACCACCCCAGCTAACAGCGACCCAGCGATTCTGTGTCAGCTCCGTTAGCAGTCTCCTGCCCCACACTTCCGCCGGGGGGATCTTCTCTCTCTTTGCTCTGGCCAGAAAGGCGGGAAGTGAACAGCCTCTGGGAGAGGGACCCTGGGAAGCAGGAAGGAGAAGGAGCTAAACCTGCCAACCCTCAGGGAGCAGCAGTGGGGCTGCTCTGGAGAGTCCATGGCTGCTCTGTCTCTCAGGCCAGCGCTGTGTCGCTGTGACCCACACTCACCGAGTGCCCCACTCCCCCTACCACTCGCTTGGGCCCTCACCGGCCATCAGAGAACGTGGCTCCCGCCATCTCCCCAGCAGCGATGGGCTCCCGCTGGGCACCACCAGGCGTTTCCTCACCGTGAGAGCCATTTGCCTGGTCAGCAGGGGGCACTGCAGACCCACCCCCTGACTCATTTCAATCCAGCCCTGGGAAAGCCCGGCACTGACCGGGGCCAGGGCCGGGTCGGGAGGGGCAGGACGTGCTGTCCCCAGTCGCTCGGTCCCAGCTCTGATTTCCGGGGGGCGAATGCTGCTCTGGGAGACGCTCCCACAGCTGTGCCCAGACCCCACTGGGGCTGCGGAGCCTGTTTGGGTCATTGGCTGGGGCTGTCTCGGGATGCCCAGCTGCAACCAAGGGCAGAATTGGGCTCTGTGATGCCAGGACTGGCCGTGACAGAGACCTGAGCCGTTCCATGGACGCCGATCTAAGGGATACGGACCCCAGGCCTGATGCCTGATGCTCACCCCTTCTTGAATCGCTCTCCCCTGGGCAGGGGCCTCCCACCCCACCCCAAGCTTCATCACCCCCAGAGGGCCCTGTCTGCCTGGTGGGACTGAAATCCCTGTTACCTTTGAACCATCCCAGGGGACAGGTAAATATTTGAGGGTAAACCAGCAAGGGGCAGTGACCTGGGGCCAGATCTCTGCATCCCTGGAGCTGACACAGAGCCAGGGCCAGCAGGCTGCAGCCTCCCTGTGCAGGTGTCTGCAGTGCCCGTGTCTGAATGTGGGTGTGTGTGACAGACCAGCCCTCTCCCCTCCCCTCTTCCCAAACCCAGAGCTCCCTTGTGAGTCTCCCTGCAGGACCCAGCCAGTCCCAATGATCCTATATTCAGTGTGGATGGAAGAGACCAGGGCTGGAGCGTGCTCAGCGCAGATGCAATGTACAGAGACAAATATTCATAGCTTGATCGATTCCAAGGCCAGAAGGGACCATTGTGGTTATCTAGTCTCACCTCCTGTATAACCCAGGCCTGAGAACTCCCCCAAAATAATTCCTAGACCAGATCTTATAGGAAAACATTCAACCTTGATTTTAAAATTGCCGGTGATGGAGAATTCATCACAACGCTCGGTAAATTGTTCCACTGGTTAGTTACCCTCCATGTTAAAAATGGTCACCATATTTCCAGTCTCAATTTGTCTAGCTTCCACTTCCAGCCATTGGATCGTATTATGCTGTTCTCAGCTAAATTGAAGTGTCTGTTATCCAATATTTATCCCCCATGTAGGTACTTATAGACTTACTCCTGGGGGAATTCTGCACCAAAAAATCTAAACTTCTGCACCAAACAATCCAAAATTCTGCATATTTTTTGTTAAAATAATGCAATATAATCACACCAGTTTCACTTATTTTGGTTATTTATTTAAACTACCAGACAGAAATCCCCCCCAAAAGAACTGTTCAGCATTTCCTAAACACATGAAAGTTAAGTTACAAATACTTGGTAACCAAGACTCTGCATTCCAGTTACAATCCTAGATTTTCATTTAAATTATATGACTTTTATTTTGGTGTTCTGGCGAGGCGGCCAGCCAGCAAAAGCGCTCAGATGGCAGAGCAAGCAAGGTGCCTTCTTCCCGGGGTGCGGGGAGGTGAACTCACACAGCTGCACCTCTGAACCCTGCGTCCTCACTGACCCAGGACAACCACTGTGAGTGGGGTGGGGTGAGGGAGCAGAGAGGGGCACAGAACAGGAGCTGTGGTTGTAGAACTTCAGAACATGAGGCAGATGGCAGAAGACTCTGCCCCAGGCACTATGGGGTCGGCGTCCTGCTCACAGTTCTATGTCTATGAATCCTGCTTGTGACGTTTCCCCTAATTAATGTCAGGTGACTTCCCTCCTTTCATTAAACGTTTCCTTTCTACACTCAGACTCTGTGCTTTGCAAGCATGGGCACCAACTTATATGGGCTCCTGGGGCTAAAGCCCCAGGAATATTCACAGACAGGGGCTCTGCTCCAGCAATATTTGGAGCTAGGTTTCTCCCCTGCTCTTTGCTGCCGGCAGCCCAGAGCCCTTTAAATCCCAGCCGCGGCCGGGAGTCAGAGGGCTCTGGGCTGCCTGCAACCGCGGGGAGCCCAGAACCCTCTGATTCCCGGCCGCGGCTGGGATTTAAAAGGCTCTGGGCTCCCCGCGGTTGCAGGCAGCCCAGAGCCCTCTGACTCCCGGCCGCGGCTGAGATTTAAAGGGCTCTGGGCTCCCCGCCGCAGCGGGCAGCCCAGAGCCCTCTGATTCCCGGCCGCGGCTGGGATTTAAAAGGCTCTGGGCTCCCCGCGGTTGCAGGCAGCCCAGAGCCCTCTGACTCCCGGCCGCGGCTGAGATTTAAAGGGCTCTGGGCTCCCCGCCGCAGCGGGCAGCCCAGAGCCCTCTGATTCCCGGCCGCGGCTGGGATTTAAAAGGCTCTGGGCTCCCCACGGTTGCAGGCAGCCGAGAGCCCTCTGACTCCCAGCCGGGGCTGGGATTTAAAGGGCTCAGGGCTCCCGGCGGCTGCCAGCAGCCCAGAGCCCTTTGAATCCCAGCCCCTGGCCGCTGATTGCCCCCTCCCCAGACCCCTGCCCCAACTGCCCCCCAGGACCTCCACCCCCTATCTAAGCACCACTGGTCCTTGTTCCCCGATTACCCCCTCCTGAGACCCCTGCCCCTAACTGCCCCTTGGGACCTCAGCCCCTAGCTAAGCCTCCCTTCTCCTTGTCCCCAACTGCCCCCTCCTGAGACCCCACCCAACTTCCCCCCCAGGACCGCACCCCCTACTTGTCCCCTGATAAACCCCCTGGACTCCCATGCCTATCCAATTGCTGCCTGTCCCCTGACTGCCCCTCTGAACCTCTTCCCCATCCAACCCCCCCTGCTCCTTGTCCCTTGACTGCCCCCCCCGGAACTCCCTACCTCTTCTCCAACCCCCAAACTGCTTACTGTGCCACTCAGACCAGCGTATCTGGCTCCATGCAGCTCCAGACAGTTGCTGCCATGCTCCCCCATGGAGCCCACAGCCCTCTCCCACCCCCAGCACCTGCCTTCCAGATTTGAACACCTCAAAATTCAGGAGTGCTCAAGCTCAGTTTGGGCAGCTTTTACTTCATTTCTCCCAAATCAGTTTCCCCTGCAAGGTGCCAACTGAAGATGTTGGAGAACAGAGAGATCGGGTGGCCTCCTAATGCCTGGAAAAGAGACAAAGGCCAGAGGAGGGAGTGTCAGTGCCTGTGCGGACTTCTGGGAAGTGCACGGTGTGGAAGGGGATGCTGTGATGCTTTGGAACAACTCCATACAAAGCCAGTCAGGACTCTGGGGGAGCCTCCTCTCTTGGAGCAGACTGTCTCCAGGCAAGAAGCTTACACCTTCCTGGGTCTGACCTCAGAGCATTCAGCATGCCCTTCCACGTCATGCACTTTCCACAGCGAGTCTGCCCAGGCTGGTCCTGGGGCAACCAGAGGGCCCTGCACCCCAACTCCGCAGTCAGATGTGACTCTCAGCCAGACAGTAAAACAGAAGGTTTATTAGATAACGGGAACACAGTTTAAACAGAGCTTGTTGGTACAGAAAACAGAACCCCTCTGTCAGGTCCATCTTGTGGGGTGGGGAGCCCAGAACCAAGTTCTGGGTCTCTCCCCATTTCCCCAGCCAGCTCCAAACTGACACTCCCTCCTCTGGCCTCTGTGTCTCTTCCAAACAAGGAGGCCACCTGATCTCTTTGTCCCCAACACCTTCAGTTGGCATCTTGCAGGGGAAACTGAGGCACCCACACAGTATTCAGAGAAAATATTAAGAACATTCCCACTTCATCACAACAGGTGCAACAAAATATAATACTGTATATTGAAGTAGGCAAGTGCTGCTTCTGACTTTCCACTTTTAATTGACCCTTGTAATCTTGTGGCACTGACGCGTTGTAGCTTCATTTTATATCGGCTTACAGGGCGGGAGCGGGGGGGAACCACCATTTTGGGCCCCACCAAAAATTATACAAACCTGCCGCCTATGCTTGCAAGTGGGGCAGTATTGCCACCCAGAGGCACCCAGGGGTGGGCTGTAATTTTCCCAGGTTACTGGGTGGGGGCTCGAGCCGGTTCTGCGTTGTTTTGTTGAACCTCTAGATATTGAACCTGGCCCTGGTTCCTGCCGGCCCCACCTGGCAGAGGGGTTACAAACTCATTTCTCAGCAAGCTCCTCCCCCGTGCTCCTGCCAGGGCTTCCCCTGCATCCCGGCTACTGCACCACCACCGACTCCCAGAGGGGTCCCACCCCCTGCCATGTGACCAATGCAAGGGGCCAGAGCCTCTAATCCAGCAGCTGGGGGTGGTGGGTAAATATTGTCCCAGCTGCAGCCCCAGTCCCAGCCAAAGACCTCACACGACCCTTGTTTACCCCGGATCAAAGCGAAACTCCAGCTCCAGAGTCTGTATCAGGGCAGAGCAGGCTGGTCTCCAGCACAGAGCGTGCGGGAGAGGGAGGAAGAAGGACCCAGAGGGGGGTGACGTGTGTGTGTCCCCTTGCGCCTGCCCGTCTGCCTGCACCCCAGGAATGGGGGCCCCAGTAACCTGCCTGCTGCTGCTCCTGCACCTCACAGCTGGGACGTCTGCAGAGCCGTAAGCCCTGTTCGTGTCTGTCTGTCTGTCCGCGTGGTGGGCGGTGCGGAGGGGGTTGGAAGCAGCTGAGGGCAGCGATGAGGGGGCTGCTCGATCCAAAACTGACGGGACAGGTCTGTTCTCCCCTGGGAGCTCAGTCCCTGACGCTGGGTCCCTCCTGGGCCGCCTGGTCCGACCCCTCCCAGCGCCGGGGGTGGTTGGCTCTGGTTAAGGCAGTGGCTTGGGGCCCAGGAGAGCTGGGGTCAGTGCCCGGCTCTGCCACAGATTCCCTGTGCGCCCCCAGCCAGACACCGACCCTCTGAGCCTCAGCTCCCCTGTAACATGGGGTGATGATCCTCTGCGGCCGCCTGCTCCCGTCAGCCTGTCACCTCCTCGGGCCGCGGCCTGTCTCTGCCTGCGGGTCTGTCCAGCCCCAGCGCAGGGGGCCAGGCTGGGCTGGCCCTCTAGGCACCAGTGCAATAGAACAGTAATTACCCACGAACCCAGCGCGTTAAACCAACGTCTCAGCAGAACTGGGCAAAGGGCTCAGGTGCTCAGTACAGCCCCAGACTAACCAGCGCCCCCCATCCCCCGCCGTGCACAGGGGTCTCTGCTCACTCTCAGCACCACTAGTTGCCCCCTTCTGGGCAAACCGAGCAGCCGAGAGGCCGGGGATGGAGGGGGACTGAGCCCCTCTCTGTATCCCCGGGGCCCCTCCAGCTCCACGGGAGGCAGGCTGGGGCGGGGGAAGGAGCGGGGAGGCCTTGACCTGCCCCTGCCCTGTGGTTAGAGAAATGAATCAGCCTCCAGCACCATCGACCCAGCCCTGTCCCAGCAGGGGGGACACTCAGAAATCGGGAGTCACCCCCGGTCCTAGGGGAGGCTCTGGGCTGTGCCCTCCCCCACTGCCCCGGTGCTTTCCCCTCCCCAGGCACTATGTGGTGGTGAGCCCAGCCGAGCTCTACCACCCGCACACGGGGACGGTGTCAGTTCATCTCGGCGACCTCAACGAGACCGTCCGGGTGAGCGTCCGGCTGGAGAGGGGGGATGGGCCCAGCGCTATCACCCTGCTGGAGAGAGAGGTCCGGGAGCCCCGTCTGCACGAGAACGTGCGCTTCCAGGTGAGCCCCCGCCCGCAGCCATGGGCACGACCCCGGGCACTGGCCCTGGGCCCGGAGCCCGTCAGCCCCGGGTCTGCAGCCCCAGCCCAGCCTTGGGCCCCGGGCACAACAGGGGTGAGGGGACTGGCCATGGGCACGGAGCCCATCAGCCCTGGGTCTGCAGTCCCAGCCCAGCCTCAGGCCCCGGGCACAGCAGGGCTCAGGGGACTGGCCATGGGCCCGGAGCTGGTCACTCAGTGGGCAGCTGTAGCCAGAGAACTCGAGCCCATCCCTCAGCAGCGACAGGCAGGGGGGAGCGGGGATGGGGTGGGGGGCACAGAGCGCCCTGGCCTCTGACTCCACCGAGCACCCCAGGTTCATGCTCCCCAGGCTGGGGACGGGGGTTCCTGTGGTTGGGGGGGCAGGAACAGGGACCCACAAACACCACTACCCCCCCCACACGCGATAGTGGGTCTGCGCCACGACCAGCCCGTTAACTGGCCACTGTGGCCTTGCTGGGGTCCCCATGTGCAGGTTCCAGCCCCGTCCGGGGGGCAGCAGGAAGTGGCAGAGCTGCACGTCTCGATCCGGGGAGATGCCCTGCAGTTCTCTGAGCGGAAGAAGGTGCTGCTGCGGGCGCTGGAGCCCGGGACCTTTGTGCAGACGGACAAGGCCGTCTACAAGCCGGGACAGACAGGTGAGAGGGCAGGAGCTGCTGGAGGGAGTTTCCTGGGGCCCCAGGCCTTAGGGACGGACTCCCGGGCTCCGGGGCTGAGCTGGGGGCCTAGGGAGGGATTCGGGACTCTCACTTCTAGGCCCCTGTCTGCACCCGGCCCCAGGGGAGAAGAGGCCCAAAGCCTGAGGCCTGTTTGGGGGCCTGTCTGGAACCAAGTGGGGGTCTCAGCCCGTCCTTGGCGATGGCACAGACACTGCAGGGGGCACCGATCGGCCTCCCCGGGCAGCCTCCTGCCACGCAGGGCAGGGCCGGGACTCATTGGCAGAGGGCAGCTGGGGGAAGCTGGTGCTGCACTGCCCGGGCTGAGCCCATTCTGCGGGTTCACAGAGGCCGTCAGTGCCCGGGGCGTCCAGCTGGCACCTTCCCCAGCTGGGAATTCACTCAGACAAACCGAGCCGGGGCTGATTCCCGCCTCTGCCTCTGCTCCTTTGCAGTGAAGTTTCGAATCGTCAGTTTGGACAAAGACTTCGTTCCCAGTACCCGGAAGGTGAGAGCTGGGGTAGGGGGTGGGGGGGGCAGGGTAACAGGGCCCTGGTGCACTGGACACGTTAGGTTTGTCTACACCAGGCAGCCTGTTCATCCGGTTTGAAATCGGACAGTCCTCTTCATGGGTGGTTTGCCCCCGTCCAGTGCATGCTTGTGTCTGGTATTGGATGGGGGGCGCCATTTCATAGAATCATAGAATCTCAGGGTTGGAAGGGACCTCAGGAGGTCATCTAGTCCAACCCCCTGCTCAAAGCTGGACCAAACCCAACTAAATCATCCCAGCCAGGGCTTTGTCAAGCCTGACCTTAAAAACCTCTAAGGAAGGAGATTCCACTACCTCCCTAGGTAACCCATTCCAGTTCTTCACCACCCTCTTAGTGAAAAAGTTTTTCCTAATATCCAGCCTAAACCTCTCCCTCTGCAACTTGAAACCATTACTCCTTGTTCTATCATCTTCTACCACTGAGAACAGTCTAGATCCATCCTCTTTGGAACTCCCTTTCAGATAGTTGAAAGCAGCTATCAAATTCCCCCTCATTCTTCTCTTCTGCAGGCTAAACAATCCCAGTTCCCTCAGCCTCTCCTCATAAGTCATGTGCTCCAGCCCCCTAATCATTTTTGTTGCCCTCCGCTGGACTCTCTCCAATTTATCCACATCCTTCTTGTAGTGTGGGGCCCAAAACTGGACACAGTACTCCAAATGAGGCCTCACCAGTGCTGAGTAGAGGGGAATGATCACATCCCTCGATCTGCTGGAAATGCCCCTACTTATACAACCCAAAATGCCATTAGCCTTCTTGGCAACAAGGGCACACTGTTGACTCATATTCAGCTTTTCGTCCACCGTAACCCCTAGGTCCTTTTCTGCAGAACTGCTGCCCAGCCATTCGGTCCCTAGTCTGTAGCAGTGCATGGGATTCTGCCGTCCTAAGTGCAGGACTCTGCACTTGTCCTTGTTGAACCTCATCATATTTCTTTTGGCCCAATCCTCTAATGTGTCTAGGTCCC
Source organism: Mauremys mutica (assembly GCF_020497125.1). Lineage (NCBI taxonomy): Eukaryota > Metazoa > Chordata > Testudines > Geoemydidae > Mauremys > Mauremys mutica. Next base: position 11,875,340 of record NC_059096.1, read on the forward strand.
TCTGTATCCTATCCCTACCCTCCAGCGTATCAACCACTCCTCCCAGTTTAGTGTCATCTGCAAACTTGCTAAGGGTGCAGTCCTCACCATCCTCCAGATCGTTAATGAAGATATTGAATAAAACCGGCCCCAGCACCGACCCTTGGGGCACTCCACTTGATACCGGCTGCCAACTAGACATGGAACCATTGATCACTACCCGTTGAGCCCGACCATCTAGCCAGTTTTCTATCCACCTTACCGTCCATTCATCCAGCCCATACTTCTTTAACTTGCTGGCAAGAATACTGTGGGAGACTGTATCAAAAGCTTTGCTAAAGTCCAGAAATAGCACATCCACTGCTTTCCCCTCATCCACAGAGCCGGTTATCTCGTCATAGAAGGCAATTAGGTTAGTCAGGCATGACTTGCCCTTGGTGAATCCATGATGACTGTTCCTGATCACTTTCCCCTCCTTTAAGTGGTTCAGGATTGATTCCTTGAGGACCTGTTCCATGATTTTTCCAGGGACTGAGGTGAGACTGACTCGCCTGTAGTTCCCTGGATCTTCCTTCTTCCCTTTTTTAAAGATGGGCACTACATTAGCTTTTTTCCATTCGTCCGGGACCTCCCCCGATCGCCATGATTTTTCAAAGATAATGGCCAATGGCTCTGCAATCTCATCGGCCAACTCCTTTAGCACCCTCGGATGCAGCGCATCCGGCCCCATGGACTTGTGCTCGTCCAGCTTTCCTAAATAGCAGAACGCACTGCTCCGCCCCTGCGGGCGTGAACTCACACACACCGAGTGTGCGAGGTCACGCCAGCGGGGACAGGCCCACGCCAATCCTGGAAGTACCGTGATCTCCGGTACCTGGGAATGCCTCAGCCGCCAGCCTGCCCTACACTGCTGCAGGGGCGAGTCTCCCAGGGCAGGTAACAGCCTTGCAGTAGCAGGGCTTGTGCTGGCCTGCTGAAAACAGCCGTGTGGAGCAGCCCCCTGCGCTTCAGAGCCCAGTGCCTTGGGCAGTGGCCTCTGTTGGCTGCAGTCTCTTCACTGCGCAGAGAGGGTTGATTGCACATTGCATGGAGCCGGAGTGAGGGCGCTGGGCACCCACTGGCTTTAGTGCAGTCTGTGATTGGCTGTGGGTGCCCCCCCCCGATGACAGTCATTAGCACCTTTCAGCCTAACCGTGCTGTGCGCTGAGTGAGGTGGCAGAATCGGGCCCAGTGTGGAAATACAGATTGACAGCTCCCCTCCCAGCCACCTCGCCCGGGCACTGGCTGCAGCGCAGACCCCCGGCCCTTAGACTGCCCCTTGGCAGAGACCCCAGCATCTCGCCCTGCTCCTCCACGCACAGACCAGCCACCCACTGCCCTGTACCCGCCACCGCGGGGTGGGGCACGGGAGGTGTGAGGGCTCCAGCCTCATGGGCTCCCCTCCCTGTCCCTGCTCCCTCGGTCACCCCCGCTGCTGTTCCCATGATCCCCCATGGCCCCAGAGACACCCCGGCCCTGGGGAGGTCACAGGCAGACCCGGGGGCAGTGGGGGGTGTTTCCTGTCCCTCTAACCAGCCATCTCCTGTCTGTTTGCTTTGCAGCTGCCCCTGGTGACCGTGCAGGTCAGTCTGTGCCTCTCCAGCCTCCTCCTCTTCCTGTCTGGCTCATCCGAGGGCACCCGGGGGTGTTCAGTGGTGGGGCTGTGACCACAGTGCCCAGCAATCCAGCCCTAGAGCCTCTGCCCTGCTGTGGGGGTGCAAAGGGTCCCACAGCACAGGGCGTTTCTGGGCTGGGCCCCATGGGGGGCAGGGAGGGGACATTGTGCCATCGGGGTACGTCTTCCCCACCCCGAGTTTGCAGTGTCTGGGGGTGTCTGTCCGGGAGGCAGGTGGGTTTGGGCTTGGCTGGGATCATAGAATCATAGAATCTCAGGGTTGGAAGGGAACTCAGGAGGTCATCTAGTCCAACCCCCTGCTCAAAGCTGGACCAAACCCAACTAAATCATCCCAGCCAGGGCTTTGTCAAGCCTGACCTTAAAGACCTCTAAGGAAGGAGATTCCACCACCTCCCTAGGTAACCCATTCCAGTTCCTCACCACCCTACTAGTGAAAAAGTTTTTCCTAATGTCCAACCTAAACCTCCCCCTCTGCAACTTGAAATCATTACTCCTTGTTCTGTCATCTTCTACCACTGAGAATAGTCTAGATCCATACTCCTTGGAACCCCCTTTCAGGTAGTTGAAAGCAGCTATCAAATCCCCCCTCGTTCTTCTCTTCTGCAGGCTAAACAATCCCAGTTCCCTCAGCCTCTCCTCATAAGTCATGTGCTCCAGCCCCCTAATCATTTTTGTTGCCCTCCGCTGGACTCTCTCCAATTTATCCACATCCTTCTTGTAGTGTGGGGCCAAAAACTGGACACAGTACTCCAGATGAGGCCTCACCAGTGCTGAATAGAGGGGAATGATCACATCCCTCAATCTGCTGGAAATGCCCCTACTTATACAACCCAAAATGCCATTAGCCTTCTTGGCAACAAGGGCACACTGTTGACTCATATTCAGCTTTTCGTCCACCGTAACCCCTAGGTCCTTTTCTGCAGAACTGCTGCCCAGCATTCGGTCCCTAGTCTGTAGCAGTGCATGGGATTCTGCCGTCCTAAGTGCAGGACTCTGCACTTGTCCTTGTTGAACCTCATCATATTTCTTTTTGCCCAATCCTCTAATTTGTCTAGGTCCCTCTGTATCCTATCCCTACCCTCCAGCGTATCAACCACTCCTCCCAGTTTAGTGTCATCTGCAAACTTGCTGAGGGTGCAGTCCACACCATCCTCCAGATCGTTAATGAAGATATTGAATAAAACCGGCCCCAGCACCGACCCTTGGGGCACTGCACTTGATACCGGCTGCCTGAGTCGCTCACCCCAAATGTTCCCAGCCCCCGAACTCTGGGTCAGGCAGTGACTTGATCAGCCAGTGGGGAACTCAGCGGGGAGCTCCCTTGGGAGCCTGATGGGGGAAGGGCAGAGGAGGAGGGAGGGTCTCTGGGAGCAGCAGGGGCAGAGAGGAGGGGTGGAGGTTTGGGGAGGGAGGAGCGGACCAGGGAACGTACCCCCAGAGGCCTAGCACTGAGATGGAAACGGTCCCTACGGCGAGTTCCCTGGACTTTGTCCAGGCTGGAGACGGGGTGTCCCTTGGGAGCCTGTTCCCCCCAGGGGAGGTGCCCTCGGGTCAGGGCTCAGGGGCACTAGCAGGGGCCCCCTTGCCCAGCACCTGCCCGGCGGTGCCTGCTCCAGGCTAAGGAGAAGGATTTGAGCCCCCGGGCGTCGATCCAGCCCCTGTCGGCAGCACGAGGCTCTCGGGGGCTGCTGGGGACGAGCCGAGTGTGGGGGCAGCGGCTGAGCAGGGCGTGTCCGTGTGCCAGGATCCCAGCGGGAACCGCATCGCCCAGTGGCGAGATGTGACTCCGCAGCAGGGCATTGTGGATCTGTCCCTCCCGCTGTCTGCAGAGCCGGCCCTGGGGACGTACGCCATCGCGGTGCAGGGGACGAGGCACTCGTTCAGTGTGGAGGAATACGGTGCGCAGCGGGGCCCAGGGCAGCAACCGAGGTCATGGCTCCAGCATGTGACGGGGGGAGGGGGATTCCTGAGTCTCCCTGGGGCGAGGTGTCCGTGGGTCCCTGTCAGAGGGTCCCTGGGAGCTCAGAGCCCTGGGACTGGCCCACCAGCTCCAAGCTCTCCTGGGCCTCAGCCACCCCATGCCCACTCCTCCCGCAGTAGGACCCTGGGGGAGGGGTAATTCAGCCTCCCTGGCCTGCCCCGACCCTGCCCCACTCTGCCCTAGGCCCTGGGGGAGGTCTCAGGTCGGCGCCGCTGCGGGGATGCAGAGCTGGGGATTCCAGTGTGGCCGGCCCCAGACACACCAGCAGCATGAGTCAGAACCGTGGCTGTTCCATGCTTTGGTCTGACTCTGGATTTCTGCAGCCCCACCCCCTCCCGCCAGTGTCTGTGGGAGGGGGAGGGGGACGGGGTCAGTTACCGTGTCACCAAAGTTATCGCGGGAGCTGGGCCTGGCTCCCGCTGCTGGATGGGACGGAGCTTCCAGCTTCTCACCAACCCCCAGCAGCTAACTCTGACCCCCCAGTCCCAACTCAGCCCCCACCCACATCTGCCCTGTGCCCCCAGCCCCACCTCTGCCCAGCCCAGCCCCCACCCACATCTGCCCTGTGCCCCCAGCCCCACGTCTGCCCAGCCCAGCCCCGACCCACATCTGCCCTGTGCCCCCAGCCCCACGTCTGCCCAGCCCAGCCCCGACCCACATGTGGCCTGTACCCTCCAACCCCACCTCTGCCCAGCCCAGCACCCACCCACATCTGCCCTGTGCCCCAGCCCCACCTCTGCCCAGCCCAACCCCCACCCACATCTGCCCTGTGCCCCCAGCCCCACCTCTGCCCAGCCCAGCACCCACCCACATCTGCCCTGTGCCCCCAGACCCACCTCTGTCCAGCCCAGCCCCCACCCACATCTGCCCCGTGCCCCCCAACCCCACTTCTGCCCAGCCCAGCCCCCACCCACACCTGCCCTGTGCCCCCAGCCCCACCTCTGCCCAGCCCAGCACCCACCGACCTCTGCCCATTGTCCTCAGCCCCACCTCTGCTCCTCCTGGAGCACAAGGGGCTCTTCACACATAAACACCCTTCCCAGAGCTGGTGTTGCTGGGAGGGGGAGGGAAATGTCAGCGGCCCCCTCTCCATCCTCCCCCACAAAAAACCTCTTCTGGCTCCAGCGGGGGAGGGGGAGAGAAGAGCTCTGATGTCTCCCTTGAAACAGCTGCCACCTACCCCCACCCTCGCCCCAGACACTTGCTCCTGACCCCCTAACTGCCTCCCACCACCCTGATCCCCAACAGGTGCTTGGGGCAGGGGTAGCGTCCGGAGCCCCCTGGCTGCCCCTCTGGGTAGGGGCCGGTGTGGGGACATGTCGCTGCTTCCGGGAGTGGTGTGGCACCAGGGCAGGCAGGGAGCCTGCCTTAGCCCCACTGCGCTGCTGGCCAGACTTTTAACGGCCCGGTCTGTGGTGCCAACCGGAGCCACCAGGGTCCCTTTTCGACCGGGCGTCCCAGTCAAAAACCCGACACCTGGCAACCCTACTGCTGTAGCCTGCAGCCTCTGCCCAGCCCTGCTCCGTTTTCGGGCCCTTCCCCTTCCCGCCCGGCCGGCAGGTTGGTGGGGGGCTGCACGACCCGGGGAGAAGCTCCAAGGCCGAGGATCGCGATGAAACCCCCGAGCCGGGGCTGCGGGTCGGTTTCACCCCGTCCCTCTCTGCCCCCAGTGCTGCCCAAGTTCGAAGTGACCCTGGAGCTGCCCCCCGTGGTGACGGTGCTGGATGAGACGCTCCTGCTGCGGGTGTGCGGCCGGTGAGTGTGACAGCAGCTCTGCCGGGCCGATAAAGGGGGGGCTGGAACCGCCCTGGGCCTGACTCCCCTCCCCCGCCCCCCAGGCCAGGATCTGACCTGCCCCTTCCCTGCCTGCGCCCCCCTGTGCCCCATGCTCATGGCCAGGCAGAGCTCCCTGGGGCTCTCACTCCACCCACACGACCAGCCCCACCCCAGCAGGGACCCCCCATGGACAGAGGTGTTGGCCCCCTCCCCTCCCACTTACCGTCTCCCTCCCCTCTGCTAACCAGATACACCTACGGGAAGCCCGTCCTGGGGAGGGTCCAGGCCAGCCTGTGTCGGGAGGAAATACCAGAAGATCCCTGGTACGGGGCTCAGTGCATGGAGCTTACTGGCCAGGTGAGTGTGACTGGGGAAGGGGCAGGTACATGACATGCTGCTGGAGCAGGTTCCTCTCCATGGTTTTCTTACACTGGCCAGAGGGGGGCTGTGATCTGCCGTGATGATGTTGGTGATATTGGTGTAAAGCTGGTGTAAGTGCAGGTGAATCAGGCCCTGGATCCATCCCCGTCCCCATCTGGCAGGCTGGGGGTGGGAATTGGCAGCTGTGTAGCTGGGCTTAGGGACTTCTACGGGTCCCCCTTCCCCACAATATCTCAGTGCCTCACTTACCCTCCTAGCCCCCGGGAGGCGGGGCAGGCGCCTGTCCCCCTTGTACAGATGGGGAACTGAGGCACAGAGATGCTCAGGGTCTGTCCGCGCAGCAAAAACCCTGCGGCAGCATCTCCGAGCCCAGCTCTGCTGCCTCGGGCTTGCGCCGCAGGGCTAAAGGAACAGTGTAGACGCTCAGCTGGAGCCTGGGCTCTGAGACCCTCCCCCCTCCCTGGGTCTAGCGCCTGGACCCGACCGTCGACCTGCTGGTTTTAGCCCCACAGCACAAGCGGGGTGAGCAGGGCTGGGCTCAGACTTGCGGCCGCAGGGGGTTTCTGCTGGAGCCGGACTCAGAGCAACTTACAGGCAGCCTGTGGCAGAGCAGGGACTCTCCATACCTAGGCTAGTGCCCCAGGTTACGGGGCCGCCCATCCTCATCAGCAGCTCTCGCTAGGCGGGGGCAGATCTCCCCGAATGCTCTCAATACTGGGGGAGTTGGAGGGGGCCGATTGGAATCAGCCAGCGTTACCACGACGATGGGGGACCAGCACCAGGGGATCTGTGATGGGCACGAGTGGCCAGGGCCTGTTTTATGTCTCATCCCACCTAGAGCAGCGCCAGCTGCAAAGCGCCCCCTAGCGCTGTGCTGGGGTAGCGGTGTCAGGGCTGACCCCAAGGTGAGAGCGCCCCCTGCTGCTGCCTGCAGCACCCAGGTTTTCTTTGAGTGTCTCCCGTCCCAGCACTAACCAGGCCAAGCCCGATTAGAGACCTGCTGAGCTGACACCGGCAGGGCCTGGTGCAGAGCTGCTGCTAACGGGCTCTGATTCTCTCCCTCCAGACTGACAGCAACGGCTGCTTTTCCAGAGAGGTGGGGATGGCACCCTTGGAGCTGACCCACTATGACTATGAGATGAGCCTCCAGGCCAAGGCGTCTCTCGTGGAGGACGGGACAGGTGGGACTGAAATCAAGCACACATGCACGTCCCCAGGCAGCCCCCAGCACTAAACCCCCAGGGGCAGAGGGTCTCACTTGCACATGTGGTCATGTCATTTGTAGCCCAGCTGCTTTAGAGACGGGCCCAGAGGTAGCGTTCGGGGGTTGGATCTGGGGTTCTGGTTCAGCCCATCACTGGGATCGATCCCTCATGAGGAGTTCAGACCTGGGCACGTTCATGCAAAGACTAAACACCCTCCCGCGAGTGGCCTCTGGCTGTGGATTGAGCTGGCAGAGCGGAGTGACGGCCCAGCCTGTGTCTCTGGGCCCTGAGTCACGGCCTCAGTGACGTTAGCGCTTAGCGTTCAAAACGGCAAGTGCTAATCGCTTAGCAACGAACCCAGATAACTCCACATTTAACCCAGCAGTATCCTGATTTCCAGAGCGGCAACAGCCATTTGGCTGAAAACTGTAACTGTGGGGTGGCTACAACGTTACCCTCGGGTGCTGACATCAGCGATGGCAAAGTGGCTGGAGGAGAGCGGGTCCAGAACGGCAACGGGTCACTGGGCACTTCTGAAAACGGCCCTTTCTGGGGGCAGGCCCTGTGCCGAGAGGCCTGTGTGCGGGGTCAGCTCTGGGGCCGCTCAGTAAGGAGCTCTCTGCTGGGGAAAGGGCCGCAGAGCCACGAGACTCTGCTGGCAAATGTCACGTGGCTGGTTTGGGATTAAGCCCCATGGAAGGTGGATCTAAATTTTCTAGTTTCCAGATTCCCCAGGAAAATCCTTCTCCGCCCCCAGCCGAACCTCCCAGATTCTCCCCCAATCACACCCTCCAGTCCATAGCGAGAGGGGTTAGAAATGGCTGGGCGGATTGTTATGGAGAGAAATCTGGGACGTAGCCTGAACTCTGGTGTCGCTCTCAGCACCAGCACCTTCCTCCTATCGTCCCTCCCTCTCCTGCTAGGGGTGAAGCTCAATGTGACCAAGAGCTGTGACATCGTGTCTGAAATCGCTACGGTGACTTTTGAGGACACTGACGAGACTTACAAGGCTGGAATCCCCTACACTGGCAAGGTAACGGGATTACCGGTGTGGCAGAGTGGGATATGTCTGCACCACACTGTAACCTCCATTGATGTTGACTGCTTGCCGGATGTGCTGCACTTCTGGTGCTCATGTGCCCCATGCACTAGAGATCGGATGCGTTAGCTGTGCTCTCCATGTCCTCAAGCCCCCCTTCCCGAGAGCACAATGGGGCCTGAGCAACCAGGCAACCCTCAGTTCCTTCTCACGGCCTCTGGCTGAGAGACAGAGCCAGCAGCAGTGTCCAGTCTCCTGCTCCGCTGAAGTTTTTCGCTTTACGTTTTGTAAATAGTCATTTTGATCGTTAATAATTGTTACTGGAGATAGCGGTTTAGTTAGTTTAGCTGAACTCTCCTGTTGTAGGGAGGATTTCAGTCGTAGACTCCCTCTCCTCGGACAGGGGCGGCTCCAGGCACCAGCGCACCAAGTGCATGCCTGGAGTGGCAAGCCACAGGCGGCAGCCTGCCGGTCGCTGTGAGGGCAGCAGGCAGGCGGCTTTCGGCATCATGCCTGCGAGAGGTCCGCCGGTCCCGCGGCTTTGGCAGCAATTCGTCAGCAGGGATGCTGAATTGTGCAGCACCGGCAGACCTCCCACAGGCATGCCGCCGAATCCGCGTAATCAGCAGACCTCCTGCAGGTGTGCTGCCGAATCCACGTGACCAGCGGACCTCCTGCAGGTGTGCTGCCGAATCCACGTGACCAGCGGACCTCCTGCAGGTGTGCCACTGAATCCACGTGACCAACGGACCTCCTGCAGGTGTGCCGCAGAATCCGCGTAACCAGCGGACTGCGCGCAGGAGCGCTGCCAAAAGACACCTTGCCTGTCGTCCTTGGGGTGGCAAATAACATAGAGCCGCCCCTCTCCTTGGAGCAAAGACTGTCGGCCATAGTTACAGGGTGAGCGAGGGACTCTGGAAACGATTTGGGGGTCTTGGTGGATAATCAGCTGAACACGAGCTTCTAGTGCGATGCTGTGGCCAAAAGATCTAATGCGATTCTGGGAGGTGTAAATGGGACTCTTGAGTCGGATACTCTGTGTTTGGCAGGGGTGCAACTGATGCTGGAACCCCGTGTCCAGTTCCGGTGCCCATAGTTCAACAAGGATATTGATAAATTGAAGAGGGTTCGGAGAAGAGCCCCAAGGCTGGTGAAAGGATCAGACAAGATGCCTTATAGTGAGAGTCTCAAAGAGCTCAGTCTATTTAGTTTAAGAAAGAGAAGGTTAAAGGGCAACTTGATTACAATTTGTAATGTAAGATGACTCAGGATGAGCTCTACCCTGACATCTAGTGGTGAGCTGTGGAAAAGGACTTCAGGGCCTGATCTCATTTGCATGAGCACATCCACTCCACCTAGTATGATGGGACTGCCTGGCCAAATGGTCACTTTGGCTGCTGTGGGATCCCCAGTCTCTTTGTTATTGGGACAGGAGCAATAAAGTGGTGTTATCCTAGTTATGTGAATCAAGGACAGTAGAACTATACTTGGCATTTTATGACCAAGGGACTCGCCCTCACCTAAGTAGCACTGGCTAAGCAAGGGACATGGGTTCCAAAGCCTAGTGAATTGAGAGAGGTTGGGAGTAGTTATATATAGTTGATAGTGTGGGTTATTGGGATTTCTATTGTCTCTGATGTTTGTTTGTTGTTTTCTTCCACTGTAAAAGCAGAGCTAATTTTGGTTTTATTAGGAGTTTTGTTTCAGACTGCAGAGCTAGAATCTCTCATTCTGTAGGTTTAAGTGTTAGACCTACTTTGGGCTAGTGGTATTGAAGTGGTGAGACTCCCCACTATCTTCTAAACTCCCGGAGAGCTGTGTGAAGGGGAGTGGCTGAAGACAAGTTGGTGAGTGGCTAGGGGAGAGGCACAGAGAGTGGAGTGGATAGCAGGTTGGCTGCTGGAGAGGAGCAGATGGCTGCTGCAGAGATGTAGTGGAATCCCATGGAGAGGCCTGGCAATCATCCGTCAACCTGAGCAGCAGAGCATGTAAGATTGTGTGCGCCCCCCCCATATTTCCCTCATTTCCACCCAGGCTGGGAGGTAAACTCTGCAGATTAACTTCTGAATTCTGGGGGCTGCACTGACCAGGGACAGAAATTGTGGGTGGGGTGACTGTTGGGTTGCTGGACTTAAGTCTCTGAGGGGAAAAGGACACTGCCAAACTTACTTGGGGGAGGGTCATTTGCTCATGCTTTATGTTATGAATCCTGTTTGTGGTGTTTCCCCAACGTAATGCCGCATTGTTTCCCTCCTTTATTAAAAGGATTTTGCTACACTCAGACTCCCTGCTTGCGAGAGGGGAAGGATTGCCTCCTAGAGGCGCCCGGGGGTGGTGGTATGTAATTGTCCCAGGTCACTGGGTGGGGGCTGGAGCCGGTTTTGCATTGTGTTATTGAAACGGAACCCCTGGATCCTGACCCAGCCCTTGTTGCTGCCAGCTCAGATGGGCAGAAGGGTTACAGTAAATATTGGGGAACAAATATCCAGTCTAGCAGAGAAAGGTCGAACACGATCCAACGGCTGGAAGTTGAAGCCAGACAAATTGAAACTGGAAATAAGGTGTACATTTTTTATAGTGAGGGTAATTAACCAACACTTTACTGAGGTTCATGGTGGATTCTCCGTCCCTGACCATTTATAAATGAAGACGGGATGTTCTTCTAACAGGTTGGCCCTGGGCATTATTGTGGGGCAGGTTTCTGGCCTGTGCTATGCAGGAGGTCAGACTGGATGATCACAATGGTCCGTCCTGCCCTTGGACTCTATGTATCCTGGTACGGGGGGAGTGAGGGGGGCCTCTGAGGTCTTCTCCAGGTTTAGTCCCCAGGATTTAAATTATGTCCCTCGTGTGGGTTTGCCATGCCCGGAACGACAGACACTCTAAGTGTCTGTATTGTCTGGGTTCACAGACACACGCTAGAGAGCAGTGCAGGGACTTCAGAGCCCTCCCCAAACGGGCTGTGAAATCCAGGGAGACTAGACTGAAGGGATTTCTGCTGGAGAAGTCTAGGAGGCCAGGCTCAGTCCCTGAAGAGATGCAGGATCCTCCTAGGACCGATCACCCTTGGGTAAAAGTACCCTGGCAGCCACCTCTTCCGCCTCTAAGGCTGTGCCTGCCCCGGTTAGCGACCTCGAGTGTGATGGATGCCATCCTGCCAAGGAGCATGGGAGTAGATCTCCTCCTCAGGTGCCTGCTACGTCTCCTCTTTCTGTGTCACTTGAGAAGGGCAGCTCGAGGCCAATCCCTGGTCCCTCTGGCGCCCAGAGAGCAGGAGTCCTGAGTCCTTGGTTCCACTACTGGCTCGTCCCTTGGTGCCCAGAGAGGATTTCACTTGGTGGTGGCCTCTCAGCACCACTGCTTGCGGCACAGTCATTGCTGCTGATGCTGCTGCGGGTGCTTTCAGCACCACTGTTTGCTGCACCGATGTATCACGCCCGGAGCTCTCGCCTTCATTGCACCAGGTGCCGCTCTCCTCAGTGCCTCTGCTACCCGCACCTGTGGCCCAGACGTCCCATTTCCCACACTCAGCATCCATCGCACGGGTCCTTCCGCGCCGCTGCTGACAGTGCTGGATCTCGTTTCGCGTCCCGCACCGACAGGCACAGCACCAAGCGATTGGATCGTTTCTGAACTGCCAGACACCCTTTGTTGGCTCCTTGAGGCACAATAGGGGAGATTTTAAAGGCCCCGGTAAGAAAAGCCACATCTAGCAGTCAGGGTTCCTGGCCTAGTGGGAGGGGGGAAGCAGTAGCTCGATAGATCCTGTTTGTAGTGAGGCTTTTGACATCCTCATAAGCAAACTAGGGAAACGTGGTCTACGTCGGGGTTCTCAACCTTTTCCTTTCTGAGCCCCCCCACCCCCAACATGCTGTAAAAATTCCACAGCCCACCTGTGCCACAGCAACTGGTTTTCTGCATATACAAGCCAGGGCCGGCGTGAAGGGGTAGCAAGCAGGACAATCGCCCCATGTGGTGGGGCTGCAGCCCTCTGCCCTGGGCCCCAGCATGTCTCACACTGGCCCTGCTTGGTGGACCCCCTGAAACCTGCTTGCGGCCCCCCAGGAGGCCCTGGCCCCCTGGTTGAAAGTCACTGGTCTAAGTGAAATTACTGTAAGGTTGGTGCACAACTGGGTGAAACCCCCATACTCAAGGGGTTGTTATCAGTAGTTTGCTGCACTCTGGGCAGACGTGTCTAGTGGGTCCCACAGGGGTCAGTCCTGGGTCTGGTACTGCTGAGTATTGTGATTAAAGACTTGGACAATGCAATGGAGAGTGCGCTTCTAAAATGTGTGGATGACACCACGCAGAGAGGGGCTCCTAGCACTTTGGAGGCAGGCTTAGGATTCATAACGACTTTTGACAAATTAGAGAATTGGTCTGAAATCAAGAAGATGAAATTAAAGACCAGCGTGAGGTACTACACTTAGGAGAACAACGAGGAGTCCGGTGGCACCTTAAAGACTAAGAGATTTATTTGGACATAAGCTCTCATGGGTAAAAACCGACTTCTTCAGATGCATGGAGTGAAAATGAGAGATGCAGGCATTATTATACTGGCACATGGAGAGAAGGGAGTTACCTCACAACTGGAGAGGGGCAGGCACTCATTTTTAAAAGAGAGGGCTAAGCCTTAGGCGGGGTGGGGGCAAGTGGTGGGTGGGCTGGGGAGTGGAGAGGAGCTAGTGGGAAGGGCCATGGCTGCTGTACTGCCCAGGTAGGTTGGAGACTGGGGGGATCAACAGACATGGTATCCCCAGCCCAGGTGACGTGACAGCCAGTGGTGGATTCAGAGTTAGTGCCCCCCCAGCCCTGTGCTCAGCTTCATTTTTGGGGCCCCTCCTTGGGACCCAGCCAAGAAAAAGAACATTCTCTCTTATCTCCCCCGCCCCCGTTTTTCATTCTTTTTTTTTCTTCATCCTCCTTCTATAAGTCATAGCAAGTAAATGAAAATAAAGTGAGGTCCCTTGATTGTTCTTGTCGTCTAACTTATTTTTCCACAGACCACTTGAAACTCGCAGAGAGTCTCGACGGACCACTGAATGATCTTTTCAAATATTGTAAAAAAAAGTTGGGGTTCGGGATCTGGCCAGGAGCTTGGGCGAGGAAGGGGGCTGAGGGTTGGGGCAGGAGGTTGGGGTGTGGAGCACTTACCTGGGGCAGCTCCTGTTTGGTGCGAGGGGTGCAGGTGGGTATGGGGAGGGGGTGCAGAAGCTCCTGTTTGGTGCTCAGGGTGGGGATGTGGGGGGTGCAGAGGACAGGGCAGGGGGCTGGGTGTGGGGGGGGTGCAGGAGTCAGGGTAGGGGGCTGGGGAGGTGTGAGGGGGTACAGGGCTCAGGGTGGGCAGAGGGCTGGGGTCGTGGGGGTGCTCACGGCAGGGTGCAGGCACAACCAATGGACACTGGTAGCTAATGCATTCAGATCTACGGTGCATGGGGCATATGCACACCAGAAGTGAAGCACATATAGACACCACATCTCGAAGAACGCTAGTTACTAACAGGCAAGTACCTTCCCATTGTATGATGTGCTGTGCACACGCCTACATTTACCCAAGGCAGATTATCGTACTGTGTTCTTGGCAGGTGCCCAGCCTAGAAAAGGTGCGGGACACTTTGTTGAAGGACTATCCTGGAGAAGATCTCAAGATGGCAATCTAGCGCCATCAGTTCTGATTGTCTCTCAACTACTGGCCCAGCCCCACAGAACAATGTTATTTCTACATAAGGGCCTGCAGGTGGGGTGAGCACGTCTGGGGGATGGGGAAGGGGTCAGCTAACCTGTTACCCCTCAGTGCTCTCCCCAGCACCCCCAGCTATTCCAGTCCTGCCCCAACTTCTTCCCAGATCTGCTAATGCCCCTCAGCCCTCACCCCAACACCCATCCCAGCCCTGGGCTTTCCCAGAGCATCTCAGGGCTGGATCGCACTGTCCCTTTCTGCCCCCAGCCAGCTCTTTAGCCCCCAGTGGGCAACCCTCTCCAGGAGTCTGCTCCCTGAGTTGTGCGTCTCCCCCTTTCTCTCCCGGCTCAGATGCTCCTGAAGGCGGCAGGTGGCTCTGCACTGAAGAATGAGAAGCTGCAGCTCTTTGTTAGCTCTGGGGATGAGAATAAGAACCAGACCTTCCTGACGGACGAGTCTGGCAGAGCCTCCTTCGAGCTGGACACCTCCGGCTGGACCGGGTGGGTCACTCTGAGGGTAAGTGACGGGCCTCCGAGCCCCAGTGGGGTCCCTGCTCTCCAGCCTCTGTTGTTGTGTCTGTGATTGTTGATGTTTATTGCGGTGGTGCCTAAGGAGCAGCCAGGATCGGGGCCCCATGGTGCTGGGTGCTGCACACACTCAGCGTAGCAAACGGCCCTGCCCGAAGCGCCTGCAGGCTGAATAGCCAGGACAGACTGTGGTGGGGGAGACGCAGACCCCACCAGCAGAGCCATCAATGGGGTGACGCAAACGGCATCTTAGTGCCGCCACTTGTCTTCTCATTAATATCTGGGGTGGGGTTTAGTTAGGAAGGTCGCCCCCTTCGGGCAGCTCAGCTCTGGGGCTGCCCCATTGCCGCTGTCGGGCTGCCCCATTGGAACCGCTGGCGTTTTCCATTTCACTCTTACGGATGCAGGGCAGGGGGTCGTAGGGGTGAGCTCAGCCAGCAGCATCAGAGCCTGGACCTGCCCCGGCTGCATCTCTGTCCTGTGCTGGGTGCTCTGCACCCTGGCGAGCCCCATCGCTCTCTCTATCCCCCAGGGGCACTTCAAGCAGGTGAACGACAGCGCTGAGCATGACAGAGTCTCTCCTAGTTACCCGGATGCCAATCGTTTCCTGCAGCCCTTCTACTCCGAGAGCCAGAGTTTCCTGAAGATCCGCTGGCTGGGAGAGGGGCTGCCCTGCGACCAGGCCCAACAGCTCCAGGTGGATTACATCATTGCTAGGGAGGCCCTGGGGAACGGGTCCAGGAGCCTGGAGTTCATCTTCCTGGTGAGCCCCAGCCTGGGAGACGTGTGTGTGTGTGTGTGTGTGAGAGAGAGAGAGAGAGAGAGAGAGAGCAGGAGGTGCGCTATCAGAGCAGTGGGGAATCGAACGGTTCCTTTGAATTACAAGGGCTGGGCTAGATCAGGACGGGGCTTTTCCCCTTTCCCCACTAGGGGCTCTGGTTCCAATCTGGCCCCAGAGAGGGGGCTGGCTGGCCTGGGGGGGCTGGGGAGTGGGATACCTGCCTGAATGTTCTTTCTTGCACCCCCACCTCTGCTGGCTCAGTCCGGGGGAGGGGAGGCCGCACCCTGCCCTGACTCCAGCCTGCGTGGCCATCCCCACGTCGGGGCGTTTGTCAGCCCCCTGTACAGCATCAGCTTGTGACCCAGTGTGCCTGGGGCAGCCCTCACTGGAAATGCCAAGGGCAGGGCAGGCTGCAAAAGGAAGAGCAGATTCTCCCCAAACTGGTGGTTCACACAGAAGTTGGACTCACCAACCAGTCGCAAACTGCTCCTGATCCCCCGCGCTGGTTTTCTAGAACCTAATAAAAGAAATCACACAGCCCCCTCTGCTGCATTCCAGTTCTCTGCCCCCATCAGCACCTAGGGCCAGTGCAGCGAGAAGTCATTTAAAACCTCTGCTCACTGTACACAATGTTCTTCTGACCCCAAAGGGTCACCCACGCCACCAGGCCAAAATTAGTTTGGATCTTACCCAGAATACCACACTGCCAGCCGGTCCTTTAGTGTCTGAAACGGAAGCTTGTTATAAGGGAAAAAGAAAGAACAAGAAGAGACTTGTTAAATGGTAAAACAATCACATACACACAGAGATGTCAAAGTCCATAGATCAGGTTCTGAGCAGTATTGGTGAGTTGCTGGCTTGAAAGTCCCTCTGGAACAGATCCCCAGCTTGGATGGGTCGTTCAGTCCTTTGTTCAGAGCTTCGTTTGTAGAAAAGTTACTCCAGAGGGAAGAAGCAGGAATGGAGACAAAATGAAGAGGATGCAGCTGCCCTTTATATTCCTTTTGCCATGCGGCTGGTGCTTCCTTTGTCCCAAACACAAGCTGCCCAGCACGTGGCATGGAAAAGCCTTAGAGTTCTCTGTCCACCAGCCTGCCCCACGTGCCTTGCTGACTCCTAAGCTGTATCCCCTAGTTCAGAGGTGGGCACACTACGGCCCACGGGCCACATCTGGCCTGCGGGACCATCCTGCCTGGCCCCCGAGCTCCTGGCCCGGGAGGCTCGGCCCCAGCCCCTCCCCTGGTGTCCCCCCTTCCCCACAGCCTCAGCTCGCTTGCTGCGCCGCCAGCGCAATGCTCTGGGTGGGGGGCTGGGAGCTCCTGGGGCAGCGCAGCTGCAGAGCCCGGCCTGACCCAGTCTCTGTGCTGCGCGGTGGCGGCGTGGCCCGGCTCCAGCTGGGCGTGCGGCTGTAGTCCCGGGGGTGCCGTTAGGAATGAGAGGAGGGGTTGGATGGGGCGGTGGGAGAACAGGGGAGTCAGGGGACAGGGAGCAGGTGTGTGTGGATGAGGGAGGGGGCAGACAGGATGTGGGGGCCGGGCCACGAACCCCTCCCCTAACCGGCCCTCCATACAATTTACAAAACCCGATGTGGCCCTCAGGCCAAAAAGTTTGCCCACCCCTGCCCTAGTTCCTGTCAATGGGGTCACTGTCAGGCTGATGACCTGTGATGGGCCATCGAACAGGCTCGGCAGTGCTGATGCCAGTCTGTCTGGGGTGTGCAGTGGGGTGGTCACCCTGCTCATGCCCTGAAGGGCTTAACCCAGTCCTGGGCAGGGCTGTGGCTGGGGAAAGGCTGATTGGGGGAAGCAGCCACAGGTGGGGCCATGCTCCAATCAGGCCACAGCTGGCCCTATAAGAGGGCTGAGGGCCAGTGACTGGAGACAATCTCTCTTTAGCTCCTTGGAGAGAGAAGGACCTGGCTGCCTGGGAGGCTGAGCAGGGTACTAGGGTGGAGCAGGGCTGGGGAAGGGCAGAGGGAGCTGGGGAGCTCCAGCCTAGCAAAGGCCCAGGCTGCAGGCCGAGTTAAGGGCCCACAAAATGGTACTAAGGCTGCAGAGAGGCAGCCCAGGAATAGGCAGAGGCAGCAGGTCCAAACCTTCCTTGTCGACGATGAGGGGTTTACAGACTGTGTCTGCCCCAGGGAGTGGGGGCTAGATGGTGACTGGCAGTAGCCATTGAGGCAAGGTGGGGATAGGGGGTTCCCAGAGGAGGAGACCCCAACAGAGGGGCTATTGTGGTGGGCAGAACCCCTGGGAAAAGGGCACTGGGGTCTGGGAAGGACACGATGCCAGTGGCAGGCGAAACACCGGCCGCAAAGGGAGCTCCAGGCTGGAAAGAACTAATTCCCTGGATGACCAGCAGGAGGTGCCGCACCGGTGAGTTGTCGTTCCCATCACAGTGTGTCACCTAGAACCACAGCCTGAGTTTAGAAATCCACACAGACCTAGAGCACACTACAAAGGTCATACAAAGATAGAAACAAGATCCTCATACTTGGCAAATCGCACCATTTCCACAGACCCCTTCCATGGCATCTCTGGCCAGATTCCCTGCAATTTTACAATGTTGGTATCAACAATACCATAAAGTGTCTCCCAGATTCCCTACAGCGTCACACAGCTCAGTGACTCCCGTCTCCTCCTCCGCAGGTCGTGGCCAAGGGAGCCATCGCCAGGATCCTCCACAAGGGGCTGGACCTCAGGGAGGGGGCTGGTAAGTGGCGGGGGAGGGGTCTGTGCAGATAGGGGGCACCCAGGGGACAACTGGGGATTGAGCCCCCTGAGCAGGGGCCGGGCTGGGGGAGGGGGCTCTGCTGGTTGGGCCTGACTTCCCCTGGGTGTTTCCCACCGTCCCTAGGGCTGAAGGGCTCCTTCTCGGTGGAGCTGCCCGTCGGCGCTGACCTGGCGCCCGCTGCCAAGGTGCTGGGTTACACGGTGCTGCCCGATGGCGAGATGGCTGCCGACAGCGCCCGGCTGCACGTGGCCAAGTGCCTCCCGAACAAGGTGAGCCTGGAGCTCGGGGCGGAGGAGCCTGTGGGGTGGGGGAATCGCTCCCTGCCCCATAACCGGAGCCCTGAGCAGGGGCATGGCTGGGTGCCCCCAGCCCCTCCCTTCCCGGCCTCACAGCAGCACCAGGGTTGTTGGGGCAGTGCCAGCTCTGGTGAATTGCTCACTAGCCATTTCGCCCCCCCTGCAGGCGTTCCCACGGTGACGGGAAGAGCTCCGGCCCCCGCACAATGGAGGAGCAGGTGCCTGCCCTCCCCCCTCCCATTCCGCTCTCCCTGGCCCCAGCGAGTACCTGCTCCCCCAAACCCTTCCTGCCTCCCCCAGCCCAGCCTGCCTCCCCCGCAGACTCAGCCCCTCACTCCGGGCCCAGCAGGAACCTGCTGCCTGCCTGCCCCACCCCTCGCCTCCCCGTCCCCAGCTCCCCAGAGCTCCTGCTTCTGTCCCTCCCACCCCACTGACCGGGACCCGGCCCCTCCCCGGCCCACTCTGGGCTCTCTGGCAGGTACCTGCCGCCCTGAGCCCCCCCACACTCCCCAGTCTCCACAGCCACTTGCTCCCCCACCCCCCAGAACTTCTGCCACCTCAACTCTACCCACTGTCCATCCTCCGACCCGCGCCTGCCCCGCCCAGATGGGGAGATTCCTGGGGCGGGGGCAGGATATGATGGTCTGAGCCCCCTTCCCCTCTGGAGGCTTGCGGGGGGGGCCAGCTGCCCATATTTCTCTAGAGGGCTTCTAAGGGGCCGCTGCCCCTCCAGTCGACTGGGGCACAAGTGTCATGAGGGGAGGGGCCCCTCTCCTCCTCTGGGCCGGCAGCCGGCTCCCACTCTCAGCAGCTGAGCAGCAGAGACTCCCCCCCATGAAGGCTGGAGCTCCCCTCTCTGGGCAGCCGGCAGGGGCACGTCCCTGTCATTGAGAAAAAGCTTTCGCCAGGGACCAGCATCAGCCCCCTCCCCACTGCACATAGGGGTCAGCTGGGGGGAAGGCCCCTCCCCTCTGGGACTAGGGAGGTAAAGAGACAGAATTCCTCCTCCACCTCTCCCCTCCATCTTGTGGGGTCTGGCTGAGTCCTTCTGCCCCCTCCCACTTCACCCCACTGCCCTGGGGGTAAGTGTGACCCTTCTCCCCCACCCACCCACCCCGGCCCGGGGAGGCAGTGCACTGTTACCCGGAGGCGTTTCAATGCCCCCCCTCAGCAATGGCGGCTGCCTCCCCAGCAACTGGCATCTGCTTGGTATTGGAATGGGCAGAGGCAGGGGGAGCAGAGAAGCCAAAGCACAGGCTGCAGCCCAGGGCTTCAGGGGTCTGACTCAGGCGTTTTATCTGGTGGGGCTGGTGATCCTGTCATATCCCTACCCCCCTGCACCTTCTATTCCCCCCCCCCCCGGGTGTCTATGAATAACCACAGCTCCCTGAGCCGCCCCACGGGGGCGCTGAATGAGCCTGGGCTGCCTCGACCCCCCACCCCCAGCAGCAACCCCCAAAGCCCCAGCTGGCCGGGCCTGTCTCCCCCTGCCCCGGGGGTCTCTCCCCTCCCCTGTGACGCGCTGTGCCTCGCCAGGTGAAGCTGGCCTTCTCGCAGGACCGGGCCCTGCCGGGCTCAGAGCTCCAGCTGCGGGTGCAGGCTGCCCCCGGGTCCCTGTGCGCTGTCCGCGCCGTGGATCAGAGCGTGCTGCTCAGGAAGCCCGAGGCCGAGCTCAGCGTCGACACGGTGAGTCCAGAGCAGCTCGGCCGCTCGCCCGACCCCTCCCGACGAGTCCTCCCCCCACGCAGGGAGGGCGATGCACGGCCGCTGGGGGACACCCCTCGAGGCCACCTCTCCCAGTCTGAGGGCTGCTCCAATGGCACTTGTCACCCCCTAACTCTGGGGGGTCCCCACTTGCCTTGTCTGTTCTCCCATCAGCCCTTGCAGTGCCTCCCTCCTGGCACCCCCTCCCCCGGCTCTGGCTGGGAACGTGAAGCTCGGAGCTGAGATAATGGCTGGGGTAACTGGCGCTCGCTCTCCAGGGCAGAGCTGGTCCCCAGGGGCAGGAGCAGGTGAATTCCCTGCCCCCCATGTACAGCAGGGGACAACTGGCCAGGTGCATTGTGGGAGTTGTCCCTGCCTGCTTGACGATACAGAATCTCACTCGACCCGTCGCTGGTGCCTGCCGTCCAGGGGCTCCCGGGCTCTGCACACGGCGAGTGGAGCCTCCCAAGCCCCATGGGGCAGCAGGAGACGGGACTCGCAGGGCGGGGGCTGAGTCACGTATCCCTGTGAGCCGTGGCCTCGGAGCCAGCCCCTGACGTGGCCCCTCTGTGATCTGGACAGAGTGGGGGAGGGGCGATAAGAGCTATTCGCTGCCCCACGGCGAGAAGGGGCAGCTGCCCTCCCACTGCCCCAGGTTCTCCCAGGGCGTTGGGAGCCACAGGTCCCTCTCCTAGGGCTGGGGGGGAGGTGCAGGGCCAGATGCCCACATGGGGGATGGGGATGGGTGCTGGGCAGGGTGGGGGGGTGTCCAGGCTAGAGATGAGGCTGGGGCGAGAGCGGAGTTTGTGGGGTGATGTGTTAGTGGGAGGAGGGGCAGGAGCTGGCTCTGGGGTAGCTCGTGTCTTGGTTTCACGGCTGATGTCGTGTGTGTTTGTCTTTAGGTCTATAACCTGCTCCCGGATTTTCCCCGAGGAGACTATCCCGACGCAGTGCGAGAGCCGGAGTCATGTTCTCCGGGTGTTCCGGGTCCTCCGGGTGCTCCGGGTGTGGCGGGTGTTCCGGGTGGTCCGGGTCCAGTTCCTCACTGCCGCGGCTTAGGTCCCAGGTGGAGGTGTCGCAGAGGGACTAGCAGCCGGACTCCCACACTGGCTAACGCCTACAGCCTGTTTAAGGTAGGGTTGTGCCTGGCCAGGCCTCACACTCCTCTGTAGCCTGATAGGACAAAACTGGCTCCGATGTGCCCAGAGCTGCCGGCATCCAGGGGCGAATCCCACCAAATAGTCCGGCCTGTTCTAATGAATCCCCAGGGCTGCTCCTAGCAAACTCAGGCCTGGGATACACCTCCCCAGCCATCTTCAGACACGGCCCAGGCCCTGGGACATATCCCCAGCATATCCAGGGAGCAGGAATGCCCCATCCTGGCCCACTCCTGGGCACAGGGATATTACCTGCGGGGCTGGCAGCGCCACCTCCTCTTACGGTTCTCTGGCACTTCCCGGGAGGTCACCCTGGGGTCAGGGAGGTGCCCTTTGCCTTCTCCATGACACGCAGCCCCCAGCTGGCTGCATGGGAAACTCCTGGGAATGGCAGGACCCACATGCCCAGCAGAAGGTTTGAGTTTGGCAACATTATTCTGCGAGGAATCCCTCTGCACCGCGCCTGCTCCATCCCCTCCTACGTGCCGACCGGCCTGCGCGCGCCTTCGCCACAGAGCGACTGAGCCTGCTCCAGCCTGGGGGCACAGGGGAAGAGCAGGATTTTCCTGAAATGGCTCCTCCGGCCAGCAGGACCTGCAGTGGCACCGGGTGTGGGAATGGGGCTCCCAGAGACGGTGCCTCTGGTGCTCCCAGTGCTCCCTTGCCCATCCCAGGCAGCCTGGAGGAGGAGGAAGCCACCTGAGTGGCTTGCGGGGGGTGGGGTGGGGTGCAGAGGAGACAAGGGAGGTGGGGGATGGGTGCAGATGGGGCAAGAAGGGGGTGGGGGAATGGGTGAGGAGGGGGTTGGGGGATGGCATCTTGCCCCGCCCGAGCGAGGGATGGACGACCTCTTCCCAAAGCCCTCAGGGGCTGGGAGTCAGGAGACTGGGGCTCTGTCCCAGCTGGGGCTGCTCTGAGTGCTGGCAGCCTCCCCAGGGCCTGAGCCCAGTCAGACGGCAATAGTGGAATGGGCTGGGACCCGCCCTCCCCCTGCCAGCGCCAGTAGAGATGCTGCCATGGGGGAGCTCGAGGAGCGTGGCCGGCCCCATGGGCGGGTGCTGCACATTGCAGGGGGGCGGCAGCTCTGCTCGAGCGGAGGTTGAGTGTCACTGGCTGTTTAAAGAGGAGTGTCTGAGTGCTCTGACATCCACAGCCTGGCCTGAGATTTGCTGTGCCTCATGGCAGGGCCGGGTGGGGCTAGTGGGCCACATGTGGGGTCATTTGAGCGGGGGGGGGGGCTCAAGATTCAGCCCCCCGTCATGAAACGGGTTTACACGACCGCCTGGTTCTCATCATGCTCTTTGCTCTGATATGGGGGGTGACCTGAACGGAGGCCCCAGAGAGTGGGAGGCGCATGTGCAGCCAGGCTGGGGCTGTGGAGCCAGCGGGTTTGCAGGCAGTCTGGTGTCACAATGCCCGAGGGGCACTGGGGGAAGTGCTGTGGCCCGTGAATCTCCCACAGGCTGTGAGTTCAGGCCCCACCCAGGGCAGGTTTCGGAGGCTGCGGGTTGCGCCTGTTGCCTCCGCTCTGCAGCGGCTCCGTTTGTCAGTTTTGCCCGAGACTGAAATCTGGGGTTGAGGGCAACATTTTCAAGGGCTGTAAGAGTGTCACGAAGTCCCCGGGCGATGCTCTGGAACTGCTCCCCACCAAGCCAGGCAGGACTTTGGGGAGCCTCCTCTCCCTCGGAGCAGACTGTCTCCAGGGCAAGAAGTTCACACGGCTTCACCCCCTGGGTCTGACCTTGGAGCATTCAGCATCCTGTGCCCCTCCGTGCGCTTCCCACAGCGAGTCCACCCAGGCGGGGTCCTGGGGAAGCCACCGGGTCCTGCACCCCCACTTCGCAGTCAGACGTGATTCTCAGCCAGCCAGTAACACAGAGATTTATTCGATGACAGGAACAGCGTCTAACACAGAGCTTGTAGATACAGATAACCGGACCCCTTGGCCGGGTCCATTCTAGGGGACAGTGAGCCAGACCCCCATGTCTGCCCTCACTCCTTGTCCCCAGCCAGCTCCAGACTCAAAACCCCTGCCCAGCCCCTCCTCTTCTGCTCAGCTCCTTTCCCAGGCCAGGAGGTCACCTGATCTCTTTGTCTCTGTGATGCAGTAGGGACTGTCTGTGTCGGGGTGGGGAGAGTGGCAGGGAGGATTTTAGCTGAAACTCAGGTATGCAGCTGTAACCTGAGCTAGGCACGGGGGAGGGGAGGTCAAAACCTTTGCCCGGGAAGGGAGACAAAGAAGAGAGATGAGAGGAGAGGGTTGGGACAGGCAGCTAGTGGCTGGGTGGGGGGAACTTCAGGGGATCCTAGGTTGGGATCCGGACACCCTGAACCCCCAGAAAGGCCAGACTGAGGGGTCCTGGCTCTGAACACGAGCCCTGCTGTATCCTGTGTTCCTGTTGTCCATTAAACCTTCCATTTTACTGGCTGGCTGAGAGTCACTGTCAGTTCCAGGAAGAGGGGTGCAGGGCCAGACTCCCCCACACTCCGTGACAACTGGTGGCAGCGGTGGGATCTACTGCACCCCGTGGTCGGCGCTTCCTGCAGTAAGTGACTGGGGAGCAGGAAAACGAAGGGGTATTGCAGGGGTGCTTAACCCCTGGGGGAGTGTGACCAGAGAGAAGGACTTTGCAGTAACAGGGTCCCCCGGGGGATCACAGCGAGCGGTCCCAGGGGAGGAGGAGTCTGCAGCTCGACCCTGGCAGAGAGGTGGTGACCTCAAGGACTGGCACACTAGGGGTCCCCCTGGAACCCATGGGGAGCGGCGAGCACCCCGGCCTGTGAGCGGCCAGCAGGAAGATGTATGCCAAGCAGCGTAAGTGCGACCTGGTGGAGCTGTGCAAGCGGAGGGGGCTGCGCAGTGGGAAGCTCACCAAGGACCAGCTGATTGCCCAGCTGGAGGACAGAGATCGCATGAATGCACTGATCCCTGGCTCTGAGGGAAGCAGCCTGGCAGATGCAGCACAGGCACCAGTGTCTGTCCCAGCTGGGAGTGGTCAGCCGGCTGCTGAGGGCTTCCCGAGACTCCTCCCTCCTAGGGGGAGGAGGAGGAGGAGCCCAGCGACTACCGAGGGTACCCTGACCCCCCACCCGGCCAGCAGGGGGGCGTCCCGGCAAAGCTCACCCCCCAGCCGGGGATCGTCCCGGCGACACTCATCTGTGGAGCACATGCGGCTGGAATGGGAGAAGGAGCTAAAACTGAGAGAGCTGAAGGATCGTGAGGAACAGAGAGAACATGACCGGAAGGAGAAGGAGAGACAGAGGGAACATGACCAGAAGGAGAAAGAGCGACAGCGTCAACATGAGCTGGACCTGGCGAGGCTGGGGGGCAGCAGGCCCCGGGCGGCGGTGAGTGAAGGGGGGGCCAGGACTGCACAGAGCTTTGATAAGTCCATCCTGGCCCCGCGTAAGGAGGGGGAGGACATGGATGACTTCCTGGATGCCTTTGAGACGGCCTGCGAGCTTCACCAGGTGGATCCTGCGGACAGGCTCCGGGTACTCACCCCCTTACTAGACCCCAAGGCCATGGGGTTGTACGGCCAGCTGGGAGAGGAGGAGAAAGGGGACTACAAACTATTCAAGCAGGCCCTGCTGCGCAAGTTTGGGCTGACCCCTGAGATGTACCGGGAGAGGTTCTGGGGTCAGGATAAAACCCCTGAGGTCTCATATCTGCAACTAGCCGTCCGCATGGAGGGGTACGCCAGCAAGTGGGCAGATGGGGCCCAGACGCCAGGGGACGTGATTAAACTGCTGGTGCTGGAGCAGCTGTATGAGCGGTGCCCATCCGACATGAGGCTGTGGTTAAGGGACCAAAAGCCAGAGAACCCGCGACATGCAGGGCGGCTGGCCGATGACTTTGTGAAGAGCCGGTCGGGGGGTGGCAGGGAGGATCCCCAAAGGAACAGGCCCGTCGCGATGCAGAGAGAGTGTCATCCTGGGACCACTCAAAAGGGGAATCGGGAGAGCCCCCTCCCAAAGGGAACGGCCAGCGCCAGGGACAACCGACCAGTTCGAGGGGACCAACGGGACATGTGCTGCTATCACTGTGGCCAGAAGGGCCACCTGCGGTCCCAGTGCCCCAGGCTCAAGGACAAACTGAGCAGACCAACCCCACACTGGGTCAACTTGGTAGAGACCCAGTCGGATGAGGGGCAGCGTTCCCAGGAAAGGGGGGCTGGCCGCGTACCACCTGCGAAGGAGGGAGGGGGGCCCCGGGTCGGCCCCTCCGAGGGGCTGGATGCTCCCAGCCCTGAGTTTTGGGTTTACAGGGTGGGCACGGGGCTACCCCTCTGGAAAGAGTGACTTGTTCCCCTGGAGGTAGACGGGAGGGAGGTCACTGGGTACTGGGACACGGGCACAGAGGTGACACTGGCCCGGCCTGGGGTGGTGGCCCCAGATCGGATGGTGCCCAACACCTTCCTGACCCTGAGGGGTGTGAGTGGGACCCCATTCAAGGTGCCCGTGGCGAGGGTGCACCTGAAGTGGGGGGCCAAGGAGGGCCCCAAGGACGTGGGGGTACACCCCCATTTGCCCATGGAGGTGTTAATGGGGGGGGGAACCTCGAGGACTGGCCAACCAATGCCCGGGGTGCCCTGGCCGTGACCTGTAGTCAGAGTTGGCGCAGGGCACTGTGCCCTGACAACAGGGAAGGTACTCTGCCCGAGGCGCAGGATGACCCTGACCTGGTGGGGAGGAAACGCCCAGGGACACGGCTCAGAAAGGCTGCGGCTGCAGACCCAGCCGGCGAGAGAGAGCGGGTCCCTATCCCTGCCCCAGCGGCTGAGTTCCAGGCCGAGGTGCAGAGAGATCCCTCTTTGCAGAAGCCCAGGGACCGGGCTGACCTCAGTGCGGTACAGACCATGAGGAGAGGTTGCAAGGAGAAGTTCCTGTGGGAGAAGGGGTTCCTGTACCGAGAATGGGCTCCCCCCGGGGAAGTGGAGTCATGGGGAATCAGGAGGCAGCTGGTGGTTCCCCAGAAGTTTCGCCACAAGCTGCTGTACCTGGCCCATGACATCCCCCTCGCAGGGCACCAGGGAATCTGGTGCACCAGGCAGAGGCTGCTACGGAACTTCTACTGGCCTGGGGTCTTTACCCATGTCCGACAGTACTGCCGATCCTGTGACCCCTGCCAGCGGGTGGGGAAGGCCCGGGACAAGGGGAAAGCAGCTCTGAGGCCTTTGCCCATCATAGAAGAACCTTTCCAGAAGGTGGCCATGGAGATGGTGGGACCTCTCAGCAAGGCGACCCGGTCAGGGAAGAAACACATCCTGGTGGTGGTAGATTTCGCCACTCGCTACCCCGAGGTGGTGGCCTTGTCCTCTACCGAAGCAGACACCGTGGCGGATGCGCTGCTGACCATTTTCAGCCGGGTGGGGTTCCCCAAGGAAGTCTTAACGGACCAGGGGTCTAACTTTATGTCGAAACTGCTCCGGTCCCTGTGGGAGAAATGTGGGGTCCGACCCAGCTGGGCCTCAGCATATCACCCCCAGACCAACGGGCTGGTGGAGAGGTTCAACGGGACACTAAAGATGATGCTAAAAACATTTATGCACCAGCACCCACAGGACTGGGACAAGTATTTACCTCACCTGCTGTTTGCGTACCGGGAGGTACCCCAGGAATCAACTGGGTTCTCGCCTTTCGAACTGTTGTATGGAAGGCGGGTAAGGGGGCCCCTGGACCTGATGAGAGACGAATGGGAGGGGAAGGCCGCTCCCGATGGAGAGTCGGTGGTGGAGTATGTCCTGGCCTTCCGGGAAAGAGTTGCTGAACTCATGAGCCTGGCCAGGGAGAATCTGGCCCGAGCCCAGTGGAAGCAGAAGGTCTGGTACGACCGCACGGCGCGGGCCCGCACCTTCGCCACCGGGGACCAAGTGATGGTTCTCATCCCCGTGAGAAAGAACAAACTCCAGGCTGCCTGGGAAGGGCCCTTCAAGGTTGTCAAGCAGCTAAATGAGGTAAACTATGTGGTGGAGCTGTCGAGCCGGGCGCACCACCACCGGGTGTACCACGTGAATATGATGAAGCCATATTATGACCGGGGGAATATGGTGTTGGCCGTGTGTGGACATTGGGAGGAGCTGGGGGATGACCCTTTAGTGGATCTATTCCCAGGGACACAAGCTGGTTTCCCCCTGGAGGCGATTCCCCTCTCTGATCAGCTGACCCCTGCCCAGCATGCTGAGATCAGAGGGGTGCTGCATCTGTACCGACAGCTGTTTTCCAGCCAGCCTGGGCGCACTAATTTGACTGTCCACCGGGTCACACCCTCCTATAAGATGCTCCCCTTTTCGGGTCACCGGAAAAACTGCCCAGGACCTAGAAAGAGAGGTCAGGGACATGCTGGCCTTGGGGGTGATCCAGCCATCCGCCAGCCCCTGGGCCTCCCCAGTGGTGCTGGTCCCCAAGAAGGACGGGTCGATCCGGTTCTGTGTGGACTATCGAAAGCTCAATGCCATCACCGTATCTGATGCCTACCCCATGCCCAGGCCTGACGAGCTCCTGGACAAGCTGGGAGGCGCTCGGTACCTCACCACCATGGATCTTACAAAGGGCTACTGGCAAGTGCCGCTGGACGCAGATGCCAGGTTGAAATAGGCCTTCATTTCCCCTCTGGGGCTCTACGAGTTTCTGACCCTGCCCTTCTGCCTCAAGGGAGCGCCGGCCACCTTCCAGCGCCTGGTGGATCAGCTACTGAGGGGGATGGAGAGTTTTGCTGTGGTGTATATTGACGACATCTGCGTCTTCAGCCAGACCTGGGAGGACCACATGTCCCAGGTTAGACAAGTGCTGGACCGACTCCGGGAGGCTGGGTTAACCGTAAAGGCTGAGAAGTGCAAGGTGGGGATGGCTGAAGTATCTTACCTGGGCCATCGGGTGGGGAACGGCTGCCTAAAGCCGGAACCAGCCAAGGTGGAGGTGATCAGAGACTGGCCTGCTCCCCAAACCAAAAAGCAGGTCCAGGCCTTTATTGGAATGGCGGGGTACTATCGAAGGTTCGTGCCTCACTTTAGCGCCATAGCCAGCCCCATCACTGAGCTGTGCAAGAAGAGGAAGCCAGACAAGGTGGTCTGGACTGAGCAGTGCCAGGAGGCTCTCCAGGAGCTGAAGGAGGCTCTGGTCAGTGGCCCAGTTCTGGCAAACCCAGACTTTGATAAACCCTTTATGGTGTTTACCGATGCCTCAGACACAGGGCTGGGGGCGGTGTTGATGCAGGAGGATGAAAAGGGGGAGAGACACCCCATCGTGTACCTGAGCAAGAAGTTGCTCCCCCGGGAGCGGAACTACGTGGCCATCGAGAAGGAATGCCTGGCCATGGTGTGGGCCCTTAAGAAACTGGAGCCATATTTCTTTGGGCGCCACTTCACCGTGTACACCAACCACTCTCCCCTGACCTGGCTGCACCAGATGAAAGGAGCCAACGCCAAGCTCCTGAGGTGGAGCCTACCCCTGCAGGCTTATTACATGGACGTGGTCCACGTGAAGGGAAGTGCCAACCTGATAGCGGACGCACTGTCCCGGAGAGGGGGCCCTGAACTTCCCCGGGTCACTGGGCAGAGTGACCCCGCTCAGTTCAGTCTCGAAGGGGGGAGAGATGTGATGCAGTAGGGACTGTCTGTGTCGGGGTGGGGAGAGTGGCAGGGAGGATTTTAGCTGAAACTCAGGTATGCAGCTGTAACCTGAGCTAGGCACGGGGGAGGGGAGGTCAAAACCTTTGCCCAGGAAGGGAGACAAAGGAGAGAGACTAGAGGAGAGGGTTGGGACAGGCAGCTAGTGGCTGGGTGGGGGGAACTTCAGGGGATCCTAGGTTGGGATCCAGACACCCTGAACCCCCAGAAAGGCCAGACTGAGGGGTCCTGGCTCTGAACACGAGCCCTGCTGTATCCTGTGTTCCTGTTGTCCATTAAACCTTCCATTTTACTGGCTGGCTGAGAGTCACTGTGAGTTCCAGGAAGAGGGGTGCAGGGCCAGACTCCCCCATGTCCCTGCCAGCAGGTATATGGGATCTTGGGGAGCAATTACCACACGGGTGGGGTGCAAAGTAAACTTTATTAAGAAAATACAAAAACAGGGAAAATTCAATAGTGAGGGGTATGGGGGTTGTTAAGGTAGACAATTGGGGAGGGGGTTCTTTTTGGTGAACAGTAAGGGAGTTTCAATAGTGGGGTACAACACAGTAGGATACAATACAGTGGGTAATCAGTTAACACTGAGGTATAAATGTAACAGGTAGCTAGCGATTTCTATGTAAAAAGGTGTGTCACAGCAGCATATAACCAACTAACAGTTATGGATAAAATGTGTTAAATAACAAACAATTCCAGGTAAAAATGTGTCACAGTGGTGTAAATGTAGAATGTGAGGGGTACCAGAAAGGAAGAAAGTAACCAATGGGGTTTTATGCTAGAGATTTAAACTTAGTGAGACAGAGCAAACAGGCTGCAAGCTTAAGCAGCAGAGAGTGTAACAAGGTAGAAAGACACAGAGAAGCTGGGGGGGGGGGGGTGCGGGGTGCAGTGGGAAGACAGACAATTACAATTATACAGAACACAGCAAAATCTTATCTATGAGCTAACTTAACCAAGACTACACAAATTAAAACACAATGCAACAATTCTCTAAGCCTAACTTACAAAGTATAATGCTAAACTTAACTTAATGGGTGCACCTTATGCTAAGGATAGTTCCAGAGGGCTGAGTGGTGTGTGTCCAGGACACAGCTCCAAAGAGGGCGGGGGGGGGGTGACTGCAGCAGTGGATACAGCTGAGAACAGTCCAAGGCAAAGCCCACAGGAGCAGAACTTAGCAGCAGCACAAACTTATTTTCAGTGGCAGAGTGCCACGGGGTTTAAGAGAGAGGTTTTAAAACACAGACCAAGGTTTAGCTTGAGTCTGTGTGCTGGGGAGACAGAGCCAGCAGCTAAAATAATAAAATAAAAGTATAGAAAGTTTCACAGAGGGATTCTTACCATCCCCCAAGGCAGCAGCAGAGGCAGAAAAAGCAAGCACATCAGAAGGCTCGGTACAGTCTTGATATTCAGGAGATCTCTCAGGCAGCAATTCGTTCTTCGTGGGGGGGGGGTTCAAAAACAGGGGTACGCACAAAAATAAAACGAGAGCAGAGAAAGGACCCCCAGAATCCCTGGTTGATCAGACCAGGCAGCAATGCAAGAACCTTTCTGAAGTCTGTTCAAAAAATGTCTGTTTTTAAAGGCAAACCCTGGCAGCTTCCCGCCAGTAACTCTGATTGGTTCCCCTTCTCACAGGGAGGAGAGCAGGCAGGGAAAAACTGCAGGTAGTCACAGAGGCATGTTTGGACTAGCCCTGAGCCCAGAGGTATGACTCATGCCCAGGATCTTAAAAACACAATAGGTCTTGCAGCTCTGGACAGTGCCCACCCTACACCAAGCCCAGGTCTTAACAAGATGTCACGGAGTGTGGGGGAGTCAGGCCCTGCACCCCCGGGCTCCCTGCCGATTCACCAGGACTCTCAGCCAGCCAGTAAAGCAGAAGGTTTATTTAGACAACAGGAACACAGTCCAACACAGGTCTTGCAGGCACAGATAACCGGATCCCCCCGGTTAGGTCCATTTTGGGGCCTCCCAGCCCCCCTCGGGGATCAGAGCCCTCTCTCCCTGCTTCCCCTCTATCCCCAGCCAACTCCAGTCTGCCCAACCCCCTCCGGCCCCTCCTCTCTCCTCTGCTTCTTTCCCGGGCCAGGAGGTCACCTGACCCCTTTGTCTCCAACACCTTTAGATGCACCTTTGCAGGGAGGGGCCCGGCCATCAGTTGCTAGGCGACAGAACTTCAGGCATTTGGTTGCATGGCCTTTTGCTGCTAGAAACTTAGGATCTGTACCCAGCCCCCAGTACGAACAGACCCACTTCGTCACACCTCTCCCCCCTTCGAGACCGAACTGAGCGGGGTCACTCCAGCCAGTGACCTGGGGAAGTTCGAACCCACCTACATTCCCATGGCTGCCCCAGAGTCCCCCCCGTTCTGGGGGAAGAGTTACCCCAGGTCATTCCAGTTTCCTGCCCCCCTGTGGGTCGGGGGGACTCGAGGGCACTTGCAGGTTGCAGGGGGGAAGCCTTATGCCGCCCGCGCCCTTTCCCCACCCCAGTACCCCTGGGGTGCATGCTGGGCTGGGGCCCTCTCCCCACATTCCAATCTGGGGGGCTGTGATTCAGGCTCTCTCGGTTCAGAGCCCCCCTTTTGACCCTGGCCCCCCTCTGGACAGGCTCCTCGGGGCGGGGCAAGGGTCTTACAGCCATCTTCCCCCTGTCCCGGGCCTTCCTCCCCCTCTGGCAGAAGTCACAGGAGCGGCAGTGCTGCCGGACATGGGCAAAGACCCCAGGCCAGTAAAAGCTCCGTAGCAGCTTCTGCTGGGTACGCCAGGCTCCCTGGTGCCCTGAGGGGGGAATGTCATGGGCCTGGCACAGCAGCTGGTGGCGATACTCCTGGAGTACCACCAGCTGCCTGCTGATCCCCCCTGACTCCATCTTCCCTGGGGGAGCCCATTCTCGGTACAGGAACCCCTTCTCTCACAGGAACCTTTTCCGGCCACCTCGTCCCATGGTCTGTCCCCCCCCCCGAGGCTGGCCAGGTCCCCTATCCTCCGCAAGGAGGGGTCTTCCCGCACCGCGGCCTGGTACTCAGCCGCTGGGGCAGGGACGGGGATCTGCTCTCTCTCCCCGGCTGGGTCTGGGGCCACAGCCTCTCTGAGCCCTGTCCCTGGGCGTTCCCTCCCCACCGGGTCAGGGTCCGGTGCCTCGGGCAGAGTACCTTCCCCGGTGTCAGGGTGCAGAGCTCTGCGTCGACTCTGACTATGGTTCACGGCCAGGGCACCCCGGGTGTTACTTGGCCAGTCCTCGAGATCCTCCCCCCATTAACACCTCCGTGGGCAAATGTGGGTGCACCCCCACGTCCTTGGGGCCCTCCTTGTCCCCCCACTTCAGGTGTACCCTCGCCACAGGCACCTTGAATGGGGTCCCGATCACATCCCTCAGGGTCAGGAAGGTGTTGGGCACCATCCGATCTGGGCCCACCACCTCGGGCCGGGCCAGCATCACCTCTGCGCCAGTGTCCCAGTACCCAGTGACCTCCCTCCCGTCTACCTCCAGGGGAACAAGGCACTCTTTCCAGAGGGGTAGCCCCGTGCCCACCCTGTAAACCCAAAACTCAGGGTTGGGAGCATCCAGCCCCTCGGAGGGGTCGACCCGGGCCCCCCCTCCCTCCTTCGCAGGTGGTACGCGGCCAGCCCCCCTTTCTTGCGAACGCTGCCCCTCGTCCGACTGGGTCTCTACCCAGTTAACCCGGTGTGGGGTCGGTCTGCTCAGTTTGTCCGGGAGTTTGGGGCACTGGGACCGCAGGTGGCCCTTCTGGCCACATTGATAGCAGCGCATGTCCCGTTGGTCCCCTCGAACCGGTCGGTTGTCCCTGGCGCTGGCCGTTCCCTTTGGGCAGGGGCTCTCCCGATTCCCCTTTTGGGTGGTCTCAGGATGACTCTCTCTCTGCGTCGCGACGGGCCTGTTCCTTTGGGGTTCCTCCCTGCCACCCCCCAACCGGCTCTTCACATAGTCACCGGCCAGCCGTCCTGCATGTCGTGGGTTCTCTGGCTTTTGGTCCCTTAACCACAGCCTCAGGTCAGCTGGGCACCGCTCATACAGCTGCTCCAGTACCAGCAGTTTAACCAGGTCCCCCTTCGTCTGGGCCCCATCTGCCTACTTGCTGCCGTACCCCTCCATGCGGACGGCCAGTTGCAGATAGGAGACCTCAGGGGTTTTATCCTGACTCCGGAACCTCTCCCGGTACATCTCAGGGGTCAGCCCAAACTCGCGCAGCAGGGCCTGCTTGAATGGTTCGTAGTTCCCTTTCTCCTCCTCTTCCAGCTGGCCGTACAATGCCACGGCTTTGGGGTCTAGTAAGGGGGTGAGAACCCGGAGCCTGTCCGCAGGATCCACCTGGTGCAGCTCGCAGGCCGTCTCAAAGGCATCTAGGAAGTCACCCATGTCCTCCCCCTCCTTGCACGGGGCCAGGATGGACTTATCAAAGCTCCGCGCAGTCCTGGGCCCCCCTTCACTCACCGCCGCCTGGGGCCTGCTGCCCCCCAGCCTCGCCAGGTCCAGCTCATGTTGACGCTGTCGCTCTTTCTCCGCCCGTTCCTGCTCCCTCTGTCACGCCTCATGTTCCCTCTGTTCCTTACGATCCTCCAGCTCTCTCCGTTTTTGGTCTCTCTGTTCCTTACGATCCTCCAGCGCTCTCAGTTTTATCTCTCTCTCCCATTCCAGCCACGGTCACTCCACGGATGAGCGTCGCCGGGACGATTCCCGGCTGGGGGGTGAGCTTCGCCGAGAGGATCCCCTGCTGGCCGAGGGGGTCACGGTGCCTTCGGTAGCTGGGCTCCTCCTCTCCCTCCCCCTAGGCCTAGGGGTTGGAGGTCTCGGGGAGCCCTCAGCGGCCGGCTGACCACTCCCAGTGGGGACAGACACTGGTGCCTGCGCTGCATCTGCCCGGCTGCTTCCCTCAGAGACAGGGATCGGTTCATTCACACGATCTGCCTCCTCCAGCCGGGCCATCAGCTGGTCCTTGGTTAGTTTCCCACTGCGCAGCCCCCTTTGCTTGCAAATCTCCACCAGTTCGCACTTGCGCCGCTTGGCATACATCTTCCTGCTGGCAACTCGTAGGCCGGGGTGCTCGCCGCCCCCCACGGGTTCCAGGGGGACCCCTAGTGTGTCAGTCCTTGAGGTCACCCCCTCTCTGCCAGGGTCGAGCTGCAGCCTCCTCCACCCCTGGGATTGCTCGCTGTGATCCCCTGGGTGACCCTGTTACTGCAAAGTCCTGCTCTCTGGTCACGCTCTCCCAGGGGTTAATCGCCCCGTCGTTTTACTGCGCCCCAGTCACTTACTGCAGGAAGCGCTGTCCACGGGGTGCAGTCATCCCACCGCTAGCACCAGTTGTCACGGAGTGTGGAGGAGTCAGGCCCCGCACCCCCGGGCTCCCTGCCGATTCCCCAGGACTCTCAGCCAGCCAGTAAAGCAGAAGGTTTATTTAGACGACAGGAACACAGTCCAACACAGGTCTTGCAGGCACAGATAACCGGATCCCCCCGGTTAGGTCCATTTTGGGGCCTCCCAGCCCCCCTCGGGGATCAGAGCCCTTTCTTCCTGCTTCCCTTCTATCCCCAGCCAACTCCAGTCTGCCCAACCCCCTCTGGCCCCTCCTCTCTCCTCCGCTTCTTTCCCGGGCCAGGAGGTCACCTGACCCCTTTGTCTCCAACACCTTTAGATGCACCTTTGCAGGGAGGGGCCCGGCCATCAGTTGCTAGGCGACAGAACTTCAGGCATTTGGTTGCATGGCCTTTTGCTGCTAGAAACTTAGGATCTGTACCCAGCCCCCAGTACGAACAGTCCCACTTCGTCACACAAGGTGATAACAGGACTAACCCTTTGAACAGGGCAGTGGTCCCACTTAGCATAAGTGGCCATCCCTTTGAGAAGGGCACTGGCTTTTGTTGAACAACTTAAGGGGCCCTCCCTTCGAGAAGGGCAGAGGCCCTGGTAACAACTTAATAGCCAGGGAGGGGCGGCCACAGAGGAGAACAAGAACAAAATGGAGTAAGGGGACAGCTGTAAGAAACAAAATGGAGCTGTAACAGACACCCCACACTCCGTGACAGTCTCCAACAGCTTCAGTTGGTACCTTGCAGAGGAGAGGCCCAGGCCATCAGTTGCTAGGAGCAGGGGTGGCTCCAGGCACCAGCATGCCAAGCACGTGCTTGGGGCAGCAAGCCACTGAGGGCGCTCTGCCGGTGGCCGTGAGGGCGGCAGGCAGGTTGCCTTCGGTGGCACGCCTGCGGAGGGTCCGCTGGTCCCGCGGCTTCGGCGGACCTCCCGCAGGCAAGCCCCCGAGGGCAGCCTGCCTGCCATGCCTGAGGTGGCAAAATGCCTAGAGCCGCCCCTGGCTAGGAGACAGAGTGTCAGGCATTTATGTACACTGGCTCTTTGCTCTGCAGCAACATACACCCTTATCCCCCTGTGACGGTGCTGCCCGTGGGAGCCAGCTGAGGTCACTCAATCAGGGTGAACTGCAAACCAAACGGGGCAGACAAACCCCAGAAGCTGGTGGTTACTCCAATACTTAGATTTACCAACCAGCACAAAACAGCTTCTACAGTACCTTACCGGTCACTTAGAAGTCTAAACCATGCAGTTCCCTTAAAGTGCCCAGCCTCAGGCCTCCGTCCA
Source organism: Mauremys mutica (assembly GCF_020497125.1). Lineage (NCBI taxonomy): Eukaryota > Metazoa > Chordata > Testudines > Geoemydidae > Mauremys > Mauremys mutica. Next base: position 11,910,500 of record NC_059096.1, read on the forward strand.
GACACACCTGTCAGATATGATGATGATTCCTAAGAATCTTACTTCATCATATAAAAGAAAAGGTTCTTCCAATCCCAAAGGATCAGCCACATACCCAGGTCCAATTATAACTTAGATCTTACCCAAAATACACGCTATAGCCAATTCTTATTAACTAAGCTAAAATTTATTAAAAAAGAAAAGATAGAGAGTGTTGGTTAAAAGATTAATCTACAGACAGTCTTGAATTCAATTCTTGAGGTTCAGATACACAGTAGAGATGAGCTTGTAGTTGCCAAAAGTCCTTTTAGAAATAGTCCATAGGTTATAGTCCAACTTCCATATTCAGGGTGGCTCCAGTCAATGACTGGGGATCTCAATCCTTATGGCTTAAGGTTTCCCCCTCTTGAAACCCAAAGCAGATCTGAGATGAAGAAGGATCGTGTCCCAGGGTTTTTATACATTTCCAGCAGCCTTTCGGCCTGAGAAAACAATAGGCTTAATTCCTTCTCCCAAACATCCTGGCAATTAGCACAGAGTAATTTACCCATTAAACAGTTCAGATACAGGTTAGCACAACCTTCAAAGAGACACATAGACAATAATACTATTTTACTCAAGTATCATTATAAATGTTAATATTCCTTTTTTTGATCTTTGAATTAAAACTATAGCAATAGACAAGACTTGTTTGCTGTCATCACAAGACCTGAGCAAACATCTCCCCTTCTACCTCTAACAATGCAGACTTGCATTTCAAAGCTCTAGTCATTTACATATCTTCCTAACCAGTCCTTAAGGTTCACCCATGGGTCAGGTCAGTCTATGAGTTAATTAACTCTTTCTGGCCCTTTCCCCTTTCAATGAGATATTATATCACAGTCATAACGTCACACCCCCCACCTAGATACTTAAGAACTGCCTAGGGGACACTGAGGCACCAACACCGTATTCAGAGAAAACATTAAGAACATTCCCAGTTTGTCACAAAGAGCCAAGTGAAGACACTGCTGTTCCTGCAGAGGGTTGCCAAGGAAATGAGCATTGAGCAGAGGGATTTTTTTTTATATATAATTGGAGCTATACCCATCTCCTAGGAGTGGAAGGGACCTTGAAAGGTCATCAAGTCTAGCCCTGTCCCTTCACTAGCAGGACCAAGTACTGATTTTTGCCCTAAGTGGCCTCCTCAAGGATTGAGCTCACAACCCTGCATTTAAGCAGGCCGATGCTCAAACCACTGAGTTATCCCTCCCCCCAGCACAGCCTCCAGCACCTGGTTAGGAGAATCCCAGCAGGCTTCTCAGAGCTGGACTAAGGTAGACTTAACCCTTTGAGGTTCACGTGCCCCTCTCCTCCTGCCGCAGGCACAGCTCTGTGTGATGGGATCCCCAGGTGCACCCTGGAACTGGGATACTGCTGTGCCCCCTTCACTCTCCAGCCTGGGCTGTCTCTCCCAGCGCTTTGCTAGTGACAAGCAGAAAACCCCTCCAGGCGCTGTGATCACTCAGCACCACAGCATGTGGAGCCCCCCACCCAGCACATTGCATGAATGCTCCCAGCGCCGCATACGAATCACACAGAGAAAGGCACCAGCCAACCTCCCAAGCCCCCCGCCTTGCACCCCAGAACTGTACTCTCTTGCCCTGCTCAGAAGCCTGGCCAGTGTAAGTTTATTACCCAGCCCACCCCTCCCTCGATGTGGAGAGGGGACACTCCAGCCTTTGTAACCTCCGCTGAGATTTCCCAAGACTTCAACCAAAACACCCAGTTTTATGTAGGATACAACACAGATTTATTAACTACAGAAAGACGGTGATTAAGTGATTGTAAGTGATGGGCACAAAAGGTCACAGATAGTTACCAAAGAAAATAAAAGGTAAGTGCACAGTCTAAATCTTAAACCTTATTACACGAGGAGTATTTGGATCAAGCAGTTTTCTCACCCCACTAGAGGTTACAAGTCTTAACACTCAGGCTTCCCCTTTTAAGCCTGGGACCTGTCTCCTTAGCTGATGTCTTTGTCCTCCCAGCGTTCTTATTGCTTCTCATGTAGGTCAGGGAGGAGAAAGGCCAAAGTATGATGCCACAGTCCCCTATGTTAGCAGCTCCTGATGCTTTTTCCTCTGTCTTCCTTCTCACCCAGGATGCGGCTTTGAAAATTCTCACCAACACCAAGAAGCCCTGTGAACATGGACACTCTTTAACACGTCGTGCTGTCCTACCCTCGGCTGTCTGGCTGGGCCCCGCATTGTCCTCACCAGGTCAGTGGACTGGGCAACAAAATGGCAAATGAAATTTAATGTGGATAAATGTAAAGTAATGCACATTGGAAAAAATAACCCAACTATACATACAACATGATGGGGGCTAATTTAGCTACAACGAATCAGGGAAAAGATCTTGGCGTCATCGTGGATAGTTCTCTGAAGATGTCCACGCAGTGTGCAGAGGCAGTCAAAAAAGCAAACAGAATGTTAGGAATCATTAAAAAGGGGATAGAGAATAAGACTGAGAATATATTATTGCCCTTATATAAATCCATTGTACGCCCACATCTCGAATACTGTGTACAGATGTGGTCTCCTCACCTCAAAAAAGATATTCTAGCACTAGAAAAGGTTGAGAAAAGGGCAACTAAAATGATTAGGGGTTTAGAGAGGGTCCCATACGAGGAAAGATTAAAGAGGCTAGGACTCTTCAGCTTGGAAAAGAGAAGACTAAGGGGGGATATGATAGAGATATATAAAATCATGAGTGATATTGAGAAAGTGGATAAGGAAAAGGTATTTACTTATTCCCATAATACAAGAACTAGGGGTCACCAAATGAAATTAATAGGCAGCAGGTTTAAAACAAATAAAAGGAAGCAGCAAAGAATCCTGTGGCACCTTATAGACTAACAGACGTTTTACAGCATGAGCTTTCGTGGGTGAATACCCACTTCTTCAGATGCAAGACTTCTGAAGACTTGCATCTGAAGAAGTGGGTATTCACCCACGAAAGCTCATGCTGTAAAACGTCTGTTAGTCTATAAGGTGCCACAGGATTCTTTGCTGCTTTTACAGATCCAGACTAACACGGCTACCCCTCTGATAAATAAAAGGAAGTTCTTCTTCACGCAGCGCACAGTCAACTTGTGGAACTCCTTACCTGAGGAGGTTGTGAAGGCTAGGACTATAACAATGTTTAAAAGGGGACTGGATAAATTCATGGTGGCTAAGTCCATAAATGGCTATTAGCCAGAATGGGTAAGAATGGTGTCCCTAGCCTCTGTTCGTCAGAGGATGGAGATGGATGGCAGGAGAGAGATCACTTGATTCACTGTTCGATTCACTCCCTCTGGGGCACCTGGCATTGGCTACTGTCGGTAGACAGATACTGGGCTAGATGGACCTTTGGTCTGACCCGGTACGGCCTTTCTTATGTTCTTTTGTTATCCCTCTTGATCAGCAATTCCAAATGCCCTCTCTGCCCTTTGAGCGGAGACGGTCCTGTGGGCTCATAGATCAGGCCTGGGACCTGGGTTCTGATCCTGGTTTTGACATTGCCCTTGGCAGTTCCATTGTTCTCAGTGGAGTGGGGGTGGGGATTGTCCATTGTTCTCAATGGGGCCAGGGTGGGAGGGTTCTCAGTGGGAGCTGGGCACACGTGCTCATCTGACCCTTCCAATTCAGCTCTGATCCTCCCCCTTTCGCTGGAGGCTCTTTGAGGCAGGGCCTGCAGCTGCCTGTGGAGGGACGTACCCAGCCTCCTGCAAGCACCACCCCAATACACAGGCTAATCACACAGTGCCACGTGGTGGTGACCGTGGCATCGCCTGGCTCCTTGCCTGGCTCTCAGTGACTCCAGCCCAGATACACTTGCTTCACATGGAGACCGATGGCTTTTCTAGCTCCAGCCCCACACACTGCCCTGGGATCTGAGAGTCAAGCTGGGTGTTACGGAGGTGATCACATGGGGTTCTGCAAAGCCCACTCGTGCTCGGTGGTTGCGGTAGAAACACACTGAGCCTCTCTAGGCCTCCATGTTCCAGCTGCTCAGTGCGGCTAATGATTTGACCTGCCTGGCTAGCGGCTCTTTGTGCAGGGCTCTGGGAGCGCAACGTACCCTTAACACCGCTCGGGGCAGAGCTGGGACTGAGCTCAGGACTCCCTGGCTCCTGCCCACACGCTGAGTCCACCAGCGTGTGCTGCATGTAGGACACCCCCAGCCCCAGCCCTACCAGCAGGGGTCAGTTCTCAGAGCTCCCAGGGGCCACATGCAGCCCCCGAAATGTCTCCAAACATCGAGACTTTGCAGGTGCAAACACACGTGAATCATCGTCTGGGTTTGCCCCAATACTGTGTGGGGCTCCCTCCACCCCCTTTGTATCTTTTCTAGACATGATCCCTGAGGTAGCACATGTGGACAGTGCAGCAGGGACCCCAGTGAGCAATGCCCGGCCCGTGCCAGAACCCGGCACCCAGGAGGAGCCAGCGCCACGTCCGTACTTCCCAGAGACGTGGCTGTGGGACCTGGTGCCTGTGGGGTGAGTGAGGAGCTGTCACAGACCGTCCCTGCAGAGCAGTCTCCAGGCCAGACCCTGGAAAGCAGCAGCTCCCAGAGGCGGTGCACTGGTGGGGGAGGGCCAGCTGCCCGCGTGGGGCTGGTTCCTGCGCCCTGTTGCCAGCGGAGAGGGACCCAGCACAGCAACAGGGAATAACAAGCCCACAGGGCCGTGGGATTCGTCTCTTTACAGATGTAACGAACCCCGCAGAGCGGGGGAGGGGTCTGGGAGCCCGGGCAGCACCGTGACCCTGCATCTCGCCAGCAGAGGGGGGTTCGCTCCAGCCCCTCCCCTGCCATTCCCTGGATCCCGTCAGGTCGGCAGGGGGGTTTATCATCCTGACCCCATTGCTCTTCATGGGGTTTTCATTGCCACGTGGTGGCCAGAAGCTCCGACACTGAGAACACGGCGTTTGAATCCCCGGGAGGGGGGCAGTGAGGGTGGCACATGGGGTGGGGAGGGCCAGGGGATCCTGAGCAGGGGGAATTGAGGCTGACCCCAGGAATAGCCCCCTGACAGAGAGACGTGTTGTCACGGAGTGTGGGGGAACCAGGCCCTGCACCCCCGTGCTCCCTACGATTCACCAGGACTCTCAGCCAGCCAGTAAAGCAGAAGGTTTATTTAGGCGACAGGAACACAGTCCAACACAGGTCTTGCAGGCACAGATAACCGGATTCCCCCGGTTAGCTCCATCTTGGGGGGGCCTCACAGCCCCCCCACGAGGATCAGAGCTCGGTCTCCCTGCTCCCCTCTCTTCTTCAGCCAACTTCAGTCTGCCTAACCCCCTCCGGCCCCTCCTCTCTCCTCAGCCTCTTTCCTTTGTCTCTGCCCTGGCCAGAGGTGTCTCCTCCCCTCCCCCAACCCAGCTCAGCTCACCGTTTGAATTCCTGCATCTCACCTAAACCTCTGGCTCTCCCCTCCCCCGCACAGCCAGTCTGTGCTTCCTACTCCATTACACCTCTCCCCCCTCCGAGACTGAACTGAGCGGGGTCACTCCAGCCAGTGACCCGGGGAAGTTCGGACCCACCTACAACCTTATGCCGCCCGTGCCCTCTCCCCACCCCAGTACCCCTGGGGTGCACGCGGGGCTGGGGCCTTCTCCCCACGTTCCAGTCTGGGGGGCCGTGATTCGGGCTCTCTCGGTTCAGAGCCCCCCTTCTGACCCTGGCCCCCCTCTGGACAGGCTCCTCGGGGCGGGGCGAGGGTCTTACAGCCATCTTCCCCCTGTCCCGGGCCTTCCTCCCCCTCTGGCAGACGTCACAGGAGCGGCAGTGCTGCTGGACATGGGCAAAGACCCCAGGCCAGTAATAGTTCTGCAGCAGCCTCTGCTGGGTACGCCAGGCTCCCTGGTGCCCTGAGGGGGGAATGTCATGGGCCCGGCACAGCAGCTGGTGGCGATACTCCTGGGGTACCACCAGCTGCCTCCTGATCCCCCCTGACTCCATCTTCCCTGGGGGAGCCCATTCTTGGTACAGGAACCCCTTCTCCCACAGGAACCTTTTCCGGCCACCTCGTCCCATGGTCTGTCCCCCCCCGAGGTTGGCCAGGTCCCCTATCCTCCGCAAGGAGGGGTCTTCCCGCACCGCGGCCTGGTACTCAGCCACTGGGGCAGGGGCGGGAATCTGCTCTCTCTCCCCGGCTGGGTCTGGGGCCACAGCCTCTCTGACCCCTGTCCCTGGGCGTTTCCTCCCCACCAGGTCAGGGTCCGGTGCCCTGGGAGGAGTGCCTTCCCCGGTGTTAGGGTGCAGAGCCCTGCGCCGACTCTGACTACGGTTCACGGCCAGGGCACCCCGGGTGTTACTGGGCCATTCCTCGAGATCCCCCGTGGGCACCTCCGTTGGCAAATGCGGGTGCACCCCCACGTCCTTGGGGCCCTCCTTGTCCCCCCACTTTAGGTGCACCCTCGCCACAGGCACCCTGAATGGGGTCCCGATCACACCCCTCAGGTTCAGGTAGGTGTTGGGCACCATCCGATCTAGGCCCACCACCTCGGGCCGGGCCAGCGTCACCTCTGCGCCCGTATCCCAGTACCCAGTGGCCTCCTTCCCGTCTACCTCCAGGGGAACAAGGCACTCACTCCAGAGGGGTAGTCCCGTGTCCTCCCTGTAAACCCAAAACTCAGGGTTGGGAGCATCCAGCCCCTCGGAGGGGACAGCCCGGGGCCCCCCTCCCTCCTTCGCAGGGGGTACGCGGCCAGCCCCCCCTTCCCTGCGAACACTGCCCCTCATCCTGCTGGGTCTCTACCAAGTTGACCCGGTGTGGGGCTGGTCTGCTCAGTTTGTCCCGGAGCTTGGGGCACTGGGCCCGTATGTGGCCCGGTTGGCCACATTGATAGCAGCCCATGTCTCGCTGGTCCCCTCGAGTGGAACGGCTGGACCTGACGCCAGATGTTTCCCTTTGGTGGGGGTCCTCCCTCGGCCCCGTCTGGGAGGTTCCCTGGTGAGTCTCCCTCTGCGTCGAGGCCGACCTGCTACTTCGAGACGCCTCCTTATTATCCCCTGCCCGACTGTCCATGTATTGGTCGGCCAGCTGGCCTGCATGCTGCGGGTTCTCCGGCTTTTGGTCCATCAACCACAGCTTCAGGTCCGATGGGCACTGCTCATACAGGTGCTCCAGTACGAACAGGTCAAGCAGGTCCTCTCTAGTTTGGGCCCCGGCTGTCCATTTGCGGGCATACCCCTGCGCCCGGTTGACCAGTTGCAGGTATGTGCCCTCCCGGGTCTTACGTTGACTCCGGAACCTCTTCCGGTACTTCTCCGGGGTCAGCCCAAACTCACGGAGCAGGGCCTCTTTGAACAGGTTGTAGTCTCTCGCCTCCGCCCCTCTCATTCGGCTGTACACCTCCACGGCGGTGGGGTCCAGTAAGGGGGTGAGGCACCGGATCCTGTCTGCAGGGTCCACCTGGTGCAGCTCACAGGCATTCTCAAAGGCCGTCAGGAAGGTGTCTATGTCCTCCCCCTCCTTACACCGGGCCAGGAAGTTCTTATCGAAGCTCTTTGTAGGCTTGGCCCCCCCTTCACTCGCCGCAGCCGGGGCCTTACAGTTGTTCAGCTGGGCCATGGCCAGCTCATGTCTGCGCTGCTGCTCCCTGTCCTCGTATTCGCGTTGCTTCTTCTTCTCCCTTTCCTCGTATTCACGGTGCTTCTCCTTCTCCCTTTCCTCGAATTCACGCTGCTTCTGCTGGTCCTCCATCTCCATCAGTTTGATCTCTCTCTCCAAGTCCAGCCGCCTGAGATCCACGGAGGCCAAGCGTCGCCGGGATGATTCCCGGCTGGTCGGGGGGGTCACGGTGCCCTCGGTAGCTGGGCTCCTCCTCCCCCTCCCCCTACGCCTAGGGGTGGGAGGTCTCGGGGAGCCCTCAGCGGCTGGCTGACCACTCCCAGCGGGGACAGACACTGGTGCCTGCGCTGCATCTGCCGGGCTGCTTCCCTCAGAGACAGGGACCGGTTCATTGACGCGGTCTCTCTCCTCCAGCCGGGCAATCAGCTGGGCCTTGGTGAGCTTCCCATAGTGCAGCCCCCTCTGCTTGCACAGCTCCACCAGCTCACACTTGCGCTGCGTGGCATACATCTTCCCGCTGGCCACTCGCAGGCCGGGGTGCTCGCCGCTCCCCACAGGTTCCAGGGGGACCCCTAGTGTGCCAGTCCTTCAGGTTACCACCTCTCTGCCAGGGTCGAGCAGCAGCCTCCTCCGCCCCTGGGATCACTCGTTGTGATCCCCCGGGGAACCCTGTTACTGCAAAGTCCTTCTCTCTGGTCACACTCGCCCAGGGGTGAATCGCCCCTTCGTTTTACTGCTCCCCAGTCACTTACTGCAGGAAGCGCCGTCCGCGGGGTGCAGTCGATCCCACCGCTACCACCAGTTGTCACGGAGTGTGGGGAAACCAGGCCCTGCACCCCCATGCTCCCTGCGATTCACCAGGACTCTCAGCCAGCCAGTAAAGCAGAAGGTTTATTTAGACGACAGGAACACAGTCCAACACAGGTCTTGCAGGCACAGATAACCGGATTCCCCCGGTTAGCTCCATCTTGGGGGGCCTCACAGCCCCCCCCCCCCGAGGATCAGAGCTCGGTCTCCCTGCTCCCCTCTCTTCTTCAGCCAACTTCAGTCTGCCTAACCCCCTCCGGCCCCTCCTCTCTCCTCAGCCTCTTTCCTTTGTCTCTGCCCTGGCCAGAGGTGTCTCCTCCCCTCCCCCAGCCCAGCTCAGCTCACCGTTTGAATTCCTGCATCTCACCTAAACCTCTGGCTCTCCCCTCCCCCGCACAGCCAGTCTGTGCTTCCTACTCCATTACACGTGTCCGGCTGCGGAAGGGGGGATCCCCATCCCGTGGGACATTGAGCCCAGTCCGGAGAGCCCCGGGGAAGGGCAGGATCCTGCGCTAGTTGGCGTGGGGCAGAGGAGGGGAGGAGATGGGGGCACTGACAGCTCTTCCCCTCTCTGCTGTCTGGGATTGGCCTGTTTCTGGCCCCAGCCCAGTGGCGGGTCGGGCAGGGACGTCTCCGGTGACCGTGCTCGTGGGCGCTTCCCAGGGGGCGGCCGCGTGTCTGACGCTCTGTTTGTGTCCATCCCGGCCCAGCGAGGGGGGCTCCAAGGACGTCCCAGTCTTGGTGCCCGACACCATCACGGAGTGGAAAGCTGGGATGTTCTGCACGGCGGAACTGGGCTTTGGGCTCTCGCCCACGGCCACCTTCACGGCCATCAAACCCTTCTTTGTGGAGCTGGCCTTGCCGTACTCCGTGATCCGGGGAGAGGCCTTCGCCCTAAAGGCTAATATCTTAAACTACCTGCGGCAGTGCATCAAGGTGAGCGCCGCCCAGGGCTGGGCTGCGGGGGCTGCTGGCGGGGGCTGCCGGTAACCTGGGGCTGGGGGGCTGGGCAGCGGCGCAGGCTGGCGAGTGGCACCGGCAGTTACTGACTGTGGCCCTGTGACCACTGGGGTCAGCACATCACGGTGAGGGGGCCTGAGCCCCAGAGGGGTCACGTCTCAGCTGGAGCTAGCGCGTGTGAGCGTGTCCCCCACAGCCCTAAGGGGGCTCTCGTGTTGGGCCACACAGGTGCGGGTGATGCTGGCAGAGTCTGCGCAGTTCCAGGTGCAGGCGGGCGAGGACGGCGCCTACACCAGCTGCCTCTGTGCAGACGAAGGGAAAACCTTCCAGTGGGAGGTGACGGCGAGCAGCCTGGGTAAGGGGTGCTGGGGGCTCTGTGCCGGTGGGGAGGGGCAGGGCAGGAGTGGGGGGCTCTGCACAGTGGGGGGCAGAGAAGGGTCGCTCAGGGCTTGGTGCCACATGGAGTTGCCCAAACACTTCAATTTAAACACACTGGATTAGATAAAACAATCAAACACGTTCATTAACCACAAAGAGACAGAGATTTTAAGTGAGTGCAAGGAATGGGGCATAACAGTCAGAAACGGTTACAAGAAAAATAAAGAGAATACGTTTACTATGACCTGCCTTGACAAACTACATCCAATTCAAGCAAAGTTTCTCCCCGCTCGCTTCCCAGTCTCACTGACTGAGCCTGTAGGTCAGGACCCCTCTGCCGTCCCGCTGGCTGCGATATCACGTTCTGAGGTCCCCCCCGAACGCAGCTGTCAGGGATGTCAGCAGGGAGGGGGCAGGTTCTGGGTGGCCATTCGCTGTTCCCACACAAGGGCTAAGGCAGAGAAACCCATTACACTCCACTCATCACTCCCCTCCGTCCTTCCCCTCCCCCCCTTTCCTTCTCTCTCTTTTCTCCCCCAGTCTCTCACTCTCCATTTACTCTGCTTTTCTCTCCCTTCTTCACTGCTCTACCCCTTCCCCTCCCCCTTCCACTATTCTCCCCCCTCAGACCCAGGCTCCTCTCTGCCTCGGGCAGTGCCGCTGGTCTGTCTAACGGGGGCGTCTCCTGCCTTGCTCTGCAGGGGAGGTGAACTTCACCGTCAGCGCCGAGGTTCTGCACACCGAGGAGCTGTGCGGCACAGAGCTGGCCGTGGTGCCGGCCCAGGGGCGAGTGGAGACCGTGATAAAGCCCCTGCTGGTCCAGGTCAGTGTCTGTCGGGGCCTCTGGGCAGAGCGGAGGGAGATCCGGGGCCTGGGTCTCACCCCCTGGTGGCCGTGGGCTGAGTCTGCACTTGTGATTGTTCTTTGTCCTGACACAGAAAATAATGTCCCAGCACTGCGCCGTCTGTGTCCCGGACCCCGACCTGCACTGCCCTGTCACACGGCCCCATCCCAGCGAGATCAGGGAGCTGGCAGGAGAGTCATGGGCAGGGGCGGCTCTAGGCATTTTGCCACCCCAAGCACGGCAGGCAGGCTGCCTTCGGCGGCTTGCCTAAGGGAGGTCCCCGATCCTGCGAATTTGTCGGCAGCCTGCGGGAGGTCCGCCAAAGCCGCAGGACCAGAGGACCCTCCCTCGCGGCGACTGGCACAGCGCCCCCCATGGCTTGCCGCCCCAAGCACGCGCTTGGCGTGCTGGTGCCTGGAGCCGCCCCTGGTCCTAGGGCAGACAGAGACAGGGGGGTGGCTGAGTGTGACACAGACAGCCCCAAGGGGGGTGGCTGAGTGTGACACACGGGAGGGCTCGAGGGGGCGGAGGGAACTAGCAGAGGGAAGCTCCGCGCTGACAAGGAAGAAGCTGTGAGATCTGCTGGGCTGGGAACAGTCTCCCCGGGGAAGGGACGGGAGCCCCATCGCTGGGGCGCTGAGAGCTGGATGTGCCCGAGCCCCACAGCAGGGGCTGTAGGGGATGATCCTGCCCTGGCTAGCGGCACTGGCTGACCCAGCAGGCCCTGTCAGGCTGTGACGTGCACGGTCCCTTCTCCTGACCTTCTGTCTGATGCTCCTTCCCCACAGCCGGGGGGGATCCTGGAGGAGAAGGCGCACAGCTCCCTGCTCTGCCAGGAAGGTAGGTTCCCAGCGCCTGTGCGGGGCTCAGTGGGTGTCACTAACGCGGGGAGTCTCTTGGCTGCGGCACGTCAGTGATGGCTGAGCCGCTGGATGGCCCAGCTAGGGGCACAGGAGCCGCCAGGCCGGACCGGACCAGGGGGCATCCAGGCCAATGTCCTGCCTGGGACAGGGTCCAGGCCCAGCTGCCCGGGGAAGATGCACCCCCTAGTGGGCAGTTATGGAACCATCTGCCACGGGCCAAAGGCTCAAGCACGTCCGGCTCCTGCTCCCGACTCTCACTGGGGCCACAGGTGCTGACTCTGTGGGTGCTCCAGGCCTGGAGCCCCCTGTCTGAGACAGATTTCAGTTCGATCAACTTTGGCATTGGGAGAGGAAAAACAGGCTGGACCAGAATAAAGTTTAAAGCCAAGTGGCTGCATCTATTTGGGGGAAAGTTACAACTTGGGCCGAGGAAGAGAGGCAATTCTTAGCTGGGATGTTATCAAACAATACAAACACACCCAAAAATCCTCAGAAATACAAATCTATACTGCTCACCGCTTCACACTGATAGACAGACATGCACCAATTACACAAGATGGAAATTCGGGTTCGTCAGAGCAGTGCCCGGTGCAACACAGAAAAGAGGCCCACAGGCCACTGCCTCAACCGCCCTTGCTTTCACACTAAGGGCTTTACCCAGAGTGTGGTGCGGCTGCGATTGTGCAGATTCCACTCACTCAGATCGCGGGGACAGAAACCCCTTGGTCAGCTCATCCCCAGATGGAGATGGCACCCAGACCCAAACACTCCACACAAAGACAGAGCAGTAACTCACACAACTTAAAACAGTCTATAATTAACTATCTACTAAAACCCAGAACAAATATACAAAACTAGACAACTGTGCAATTATGAGCTCAATAATTCAACTCTTATATACTATATACACAGCTTGGTACCGAGTCAGGGAGGGGAGAAAAAGAAAGGAAGCTAGGTAAGCAAACTGTCAGAAATTAGAATGCAAATACCGCACTCCAGGCGCAGCTGACCAGCAGAGCAGACACCAGAAGCTGATAGAAATAAATCCAAAGTGACAAATCCAAAGCGACACGACACAAGCTAGCAATAACCGGAGGAGACCCTGGCTGAAAGGTTGATCAGGCCCTTCAGCTGACACGCGGACGCTCCTGAAAATTTTGGTGGGAAACCTAGTTTTATTCGAAGGGTCTCACTCACTCGTGTCAGCATCTGATTGGTCCCTGGCTCCTACACCCTCCAGGCTCTGGGCTGTTGCCCCCCCCACATCAGCAGGATTTGCACACGGCACACTGGCATCTCTGCACAAGGCACTAGCCTGACCCCTCAATGACCAAGCGAAAAGAGCGGGAAAATGCACGCAGCACTATAATGTTGCACACCGCACCTCAGGGTTGCACACGACACCGCGGTGTTGCTGGGCAGAATTAGGCCTCTGCCCTCTCCTGTGGAACAAGAACCTGGTCCAAGATGGAGGCTGCCTTGTCCTTTTAGCAGAACAAGATGGTCACGGACTGACAATTGGCCATACAGAACCATAACTATGTATAGGGTTGTGACACACCCATGGGGAAAAACTGCTCCCACCGGCAGCTCCCCGACCCAGCTCTCCTCTGCTCCTCCTCCACCTCCTCTCTTGAGCCCACTGCCACCGCTCCACTTCTCTCCCCTCCCTGGCTTGCCGCAAAACAGCTGTTTCGCGCAGCAAGCCTGGGAGGGAGGGGGGAGAAGGGGAAATGCGGTGCGCCCAGGGGAGGAGGTGGGGCTGGGGATTTGGGGAAGGGGTTGGAATGGGGGCAGGGAATGAGTGGACTTGGGGTGGGGCCGGGGGGGCGTGAGCACCCTTTGGCACCAGGTAAACTCAGCTCTTATGACCGGGCCCCTGTTCCGCCAGCTCCTCTCCCCTGCAGCCTGGTCCCCGCGTGCACGATGCTCCCTGCAGAGCTCGTCACACCGGCTCTCTGGGGCCAGGAGAGGGACCGACTCCCACAGGCAGGACCCTCCGCTGAGAGCCCCCAGCCCTCACCCTCAAGGGCACGTACGTGCCACGGCCGGGGGAGCTTGGGAGAGGGGCTGTGACTGGGCGAGAGCCTGGGACAGTGAGGAATGGAGGGATCTGATTGGCTGGAGGCAGGGGCAGGTTCCCAACAGGCCTTTAACGGTGTGTCTTTGCCTTCGTGTTACGCAGCCTCCGAAGAAATCTCCTTGCAGCTGCCTGCAAACGTCCTGGCGGGGTCCGAGTGGGCCCACGTGACTGTCCTGGGTAAGGAATTCCCCTGCCCCATCCCTGCCAGAGCACGGTGCCCTTTGCCAGCCGGCCCATCTGTGGCCCAGCGCTCTGATCAGAGAGGCCGGGGCATCACGGATGGAAAAGACCAATGAGGTCTAGTGGGTGTCTGGGGCCGGGACAGGACTGGTCCCTGCAGTCTGTGCTCCAGGGCCTCGTCCCCAGCGAGGGGCAATAGACTCACGCAGTGATGCCATGAAGCTGTGCCAGGGCATTGGCGTCTTGGCCATTCATCACCACATATCCACGTAACCCCACCTGAATCGAACTGGGGGTTCTGGGCCCCCGCATGCCAGGGCTCCACTGATGTGGTGTTAGGGATGGGGCAGCTGTTGTGCAGCCTGGTAATTCTCTGCTCCCCTGACTCCCTTGGTGCCAGGAGACATAATGGGCACGGCTCTGCAGAACATAGACCGCCTGCTGGCCATTCCCTATGGTGATGGAGAGAAGACCATGGTCCAGTTCGCTCCAAACATCTACATCCAGCAGTACCTGGAGAAGAGCAGGCAGCTGAGCCCGGAGATCAGAGACAAGGCCAAGCGATTCCTCCAGAGCGGTGAGTGTCCTCCCACCCCTGCAACCACCAGGTCATGGCGGGGCCATGTGAGGGCCCTGTCCATGCCACCTCTGGGGGTCAGAGAATGAGATCCTTGGCCTTTCGTCTCTGGGGCACCAGTCCCGAAGGCCAGGACATAAGGACTGTTTGATTCAGGGTTGAGGGAATGGGAGAGGAGCCCTTTCCCCTCTAGGGGGCGCTGGTTGGGATCCAGCCCCAGGTCGGGGCGCTGGAGCATTTGGGGGATCAGGGCCCTATTCAGCCTTAACGCCATACCCCTATTCAAACCGACCCCTGGAATCTCTGAGTCTCAGCGTCGTGGGGGAGGGGAGGGCTAACAGGCCCCATGGGGCGCAGACTGGGGGTGAGCGGATCCAGGACTCGCTGTCTCTCTCCCATCCCCACAGGCTACCAGCACGAGCTGCTCTATAAGCACCACGACGGCTCTTACAGCACCTCTGGGGAGAGCGACGCCAGGGGCAACGCCTGGTGAGGGGCCGCACGGCACGGGCGAGTCAGGGCTCTGGGTGGGCAGGGCCTACTGGGCTGCAGCCTGACCCCCAGCCCCACTGCTACTCCAGTCCTGCTCCCCACACAGCTCTGCATCTCATACTCTCTCCAAATCCCCCCCCCCCGTTCCCGTTCTGGGCTCCCCTGACAGCTCTGCTCACCCCCACAATGGTGACCCCCAGCCCCATGCCCCATGCACCTCCCTCCTGGCCCACGGCATCTCCTGCAGAGTGTCCCTCTCACAGGGTCTCTCCCCGCCCAGGCTGACGGCCTTCGTTCTCAAGTCCTTTGGCCAGGCCAGGCCCTACATCTCCATCGACGAGCAGCACCTAGAGGACGCCCTAAGGTGGCTGCAGAGCCGCCAGCTGTTGAGCGGCTGCTTCTGCAGTGTGGCGAACCTGCAGGTGGGAGGCTGGGGGCACAGGCTGATGGGATGGGGGAGGGGGGGACAAGCTGGGGAAGGGGGTGGGGGCCCCTCAGGGCAGCTGGTTGTTGTGACCCGTTTCGGGTTGAGGGATTTTCTGGGTTTTAGCAACGGCTGAAAGGCTGGAACAGCCGGGGCAGCGGGTTATTGCACCGAACGAGGGAGCAGCCCTGGCCCAGCCCCCCCGGCTCCTGCACAGCCCAGTCTCCCCATGGGCACTGAGCAGACCCCGCACTCATTGCCTGGCACAGAGAGCGTGAGGGGCAGAGCCCAGCCCAGCCCTGAAGTCATGTGACTCCCAGAACTCCCCACGCGGCTCAGTCAGAAGGGCTGTCGCGGTGCATCATGGGAGACGTAGTCCGAAGGAGACAAGTCCATGGGGGAACAGGGGCACGAGGCCAGTCCAGCTGAATGTTGAACCGGTTCGCTGTGGAAGGTTTCGGTTCAGGTCGCCAACCCAAGAGGCTGCAATTTGGGCCCTGCCGCCCCACAGCAGAAAATTGCGTTTTCATTTTCCCAACACAAATTGAAACGTTTCAGCAAAAGTAACATTTTCCTGCAGAGTTTTGGTTTTGTGGAAACTGCATTGTCTGCATCATCTGTCGAGAAATCATTTCAGCAGGAAATTGCCACCCAGCTCGAGTCACAGCCCAATTCCTGCCACTGCCCCGGAGTTTGCAGGGAGCCGGGACTCTAAGGGAGGGGCCAGGGCTGTACCCGGCCGTTTGGGAGCTAGAAGGAGGCAAATCTTAGGCAAAGTCCAGATTCTGGCACGGGCGGGGGGAACGACTATTTAATAAGCAGGAACTTGCTCAGGAAATCTGGCAAATGTCAGTTCAAACCAACTTCCCAGCCTCTGGTTCCAGGGGGGCTCAGGTAGGATTTTATGCTGGGAGCCCAGTGCAGCCATGACCGTGGAGCCGCTACCGCCTCTCCTGAACTACCCTGTGGAACTCACTGCCACTGTGTGGCTTCCTTGGGTGCTACAACTGGGGGCAGCTGCTTGGGACCCAGATGGGTCTGACAGGACCCAGCAGGAGGCAGGACCCAAACCCAGCCACTCGGAGCACTGGAGCCAGGTCTTCCCAGGCCCAATGGGCCTGTCCTGGGCAGCGTCTCACCTGCTCCTGAGAACGTGCCCCTCAGCTTGGTCTGAGCCAACTCATGATGTCTCCATCCCCCTCAGGGCGGCATGGTGGATGAGCTCTCTGTCTCAGCTTACATCACGGCAGCACTGCTGGAGCTGGGGCAGCTGCTTACGGTGAGGCCAAGCCCGGCTGTCCCAGGGGAGGGGCCGGCAGGGTGTGGTGGGGATCAGGGTGCTGTGGGGGGCAGTGGAGAGGCAGGTAGGTGGGGGGAGGGGAAGTTGACAGGTCACTGGGGGATTGGTACCGAGGCAGGGTTCAGGGTGCTGTGGGGGGCAGTGGAGGAGTGGGTTGGTGGGGGGAGGGGAAGTTGAAGGTCGGGGGGGGGTTGGTACCAAGGCGGGGGTCAGGGTGCTGTGGGGAGTTGGGCTGGGTCAGAGTCAGAGGAAGATTCAGCAGCTTGGGGAGGGGCTGGGCTGTTTCGGTGTCTAGCGCTCGGGGGAGGGGATCTGGCGAGGCTTGGGGGGTGCGGGGGGGTGGGGATGGGTCGGGGGAGGTGACAACAGGCTGGCAGGAGGGGGTGTTAGGGCCCCATGGGGTGGGTGCCGGAGGACGCGCCCTGGCCCCAGTCACAGGGCGGGTCTCCTCTGGCCGGCTCAGCCTGACGGGGAGTCTGTTCGGTGTCTTCCCCGTCCCAGGACCCGACGGTGACCAGGGCCCTCCAGTGCCTCCGGGAGTCGAGCACCAGCGACCTCTACACGCAGGCGCTGCTGGCCTACGCCTTCGGGCTGGCGGGGAGCACTGAGCTGCGGGACGCCCTCCTGCAGCGCCTGGCCCAGCACAGCGTCAGCGCCGGTACCGGCAGCACCTCGCTCTAGTGCTCCCCTCGCTGCCGGCCTCTGGGCCCAGGGCAGGGCCAGCTGCCCCCCACGGCCCTGCCCACCCAGGGGCCCCCTGCCCCAGGGCCTCCTCAGCCTGGCAGGGAGCTGGGTCTCCGTGGCCCAGTCAGTCCGTGGTCTCTGCTGAGGCTGCCAGCGAGGGGCCGACGCACCAGGCTCTGTCGTGGGGACACTTCTCCCCTCAGAACTGGAGTGAGATCGTCCCGCCATTTTCCAGGGCCCAGCGCACGGAGCGAAGGGGGGCGAGGCTGGGTCGCTGCCAGCCTGGGGGGATCGGAGCTGAGCGCCTAGAGGGGCAAAGCCCCGTGTCCCTACCCAGCCCTCTAAAGCGCCCGGGGCCAGGAGCGTGACGAGTCCAGTGGGCTCCGAGCCGTGGGGCAGGGCCTTGTGGAGGCAGCTCCCAAGGGGAATGGGGCGTAACTGAGCCCTGGGGAGATGCTGCAGGATCCCAGCCCCCATCCTGTGTTGGGGACATCCCAGCTGGGGAGTCCCTGCGTGAGGCTTCTTGGCTTGGCCCGGCTAATGCTGGGAGGGGAACAGTCTGCCTTGGGCTGCTGGCCGGCTCGGCCCTGCCGTCTCTGGGAGAGGGGGTTGTACAAGGAAGGAAGTCTCTGGGTGCCCCCTTATCTGCACCATGTTCCCCCCATGGACCCAAGGGAGGCTGTCCACCCCCCAGCTCCAGTTTCCAGTGTGGAAAAATTGGAGAGTCCATGTGAAGGGCAACAAAAATGATTAGGGGGCTGGAGCACATGACTTATGGGGAGAGGCTGAGGGAACTGGGATTGTTTAGCCTGCAGAAGAGAAGAATGAGGGGGGATTTGATAGCTGCTTTCAACTACCTGAAGGGGGGGTTCCAAAGAGGATGGAGCTCGGCCGTTCTCAATGGTGGCAGATGACAGAACAAGGAGCAATGGTCTCAAGTTGCAGTGTGGGAGGTCTAGGCTGGATATTAGGAAACACTAATTCACTAGGAGGGTGGTGAAGCACTGGAATGGGTTCCCTAGGGAGGTGGTGGAATTTCCTTCCTTAGAGATTTTTACGGTCAGGCTGGACAAAGCCCTGGCTGGGATGATTTAGTTGGGGTTGGTCCTGCCTTGAGCAGGGGATTGGACGAGATACCTCCTGAGGTCTCTTCCAACCCTGATATTCTGTGATTCTATGATTTCCCCAGCCTTTCCCTGCACAGATGCCCTTGGGTTTGTGGCGCGTCCTGCCTAGCCACGGTGTGAGCGATGCAGCCTGGGACCAGCTCCCCATAGGGTGGGAGTTCCCAATGGAGGTCTGAGGCCCACTGGGGGTGCGGTTGGGGACGCAGGAGGTGGCGCTGCCCCGCGTTGGTGCTGAGCTGAAGGAGCCATCGGCATGATGCCAGGGGGCACTGGGAGTACCAGGTTGGGCACCTCACACTCCTCATGAACATGCCCCAGTGGTCTCTGTGCAGCTCCTCGGCCCCATTCGAGCTCAGACTGAGCTGTGCTGGGAGCTGAGGCCTGGCGCGCTCGGGCCCTGGGGAGACGTCCCCCCACAGAGAGGAGCCACCTGCGTGGTCTGGGCAGCTCTGTCATGTCTTAGCTCAGGTGAAAAGTCCCTTCTCTCCGAGCCCCGGCGCAGCGACCGGAGTTGGTCTGTGCCTGCAAGTTGTGTGTGTCACGTCCTGCTCCGCCCCGAGGTGGGTAAGAAGTGCTGGGAGCAGCACGTGGCTCCTGCCCCAGGGAGGGGAGAGGTGGGGACTCTGCTCCCGGGGCACGAGGGGCCACCAGGCACTGGGGTGAAACAGCCCTCGGGTTACAGGACCTGTCTCCGAGGTCACAAAGACCCCGTGGAGGCGGTTGTTTCCCAGGCGTCAGCACCATCCCTGCCCTTCACCTAGGTCATGCTCCCCTCCTGACCCAGCCCCGGGGGGGCCCCGCACTCCCTCAAGGGCTCTCTGCCCCCTCTAGCAGTGGTGGCACGAGGCATAAGCAGACTAAGCAATTGCTTAGGGCCCCAAGCAGCTCATGGGGCCCCCAGTTTGGTATTACCCCCAAAACCCGTTCATCTAATGTAAGTGGCCTGTTTACCAGGGTGTCGATTTGGGGGTGGGGGGGTTGGGATTGTAATGGGTTGGACCCCGCTTCTGGGATAGCACCTGGTGTACTGGGATTTCACTGAGCCTCTCCTGCTCTGCCAGCCTGGGTTCCCTCTCCGTGCGTTGCTGAATTAGGCTCTCCGGCCTCTTGCAGCACACACACAGGTAGGGCCACACCCTGCTGCAGCCACAGACTGAAGTCAGCTCTGTGCGAGAGGCCTCCCCCAGCACTCACGTCACACCCCTTTGGGAGATAAACCCAGAATAATACTGTCTTGCACCGTATAGAAAAGTCTGCACAGCACAAGCTCATAAAAATCCGCCCTCTTCCTCAGCGTGACGAGAGATGTGCCTGACTTCCTGTCCCCTCTCCCCCAGTTAGAAAGTTACAAACTGCGTTAGATTATAAACAAGAAATAAGTTTATTAACTACAAAAAGGTGAATTGTAGGGGAATATAAGAGAGAACAGCCAGAACAAAGCAGATTGCTGAGCAAATAAAACAAAGTACGCAAGCTAAGCTCAATGTACTTAAGAAAGTTACAAAAAAGTCCCAGGTAATGTTTAGTAACAGGTGACAAGACCACCTGACCTAGCAGTGTCACAGTTACAGCCCTGGACACTTCCCAGGAGGGAGAGAGATTAGTATGCTCATGGTCTTGTTGTTCCTTCCTGAGGGCCCATCAAATCGGATGGCCTGTCCTGGTGGGTGTCTTCCCAATACACCCCTACTTGTAATGGTTACATAGTCCGTGTGCCTAACTGTAGATACAGAGATGATACATGCATACGAATTGGATAATCACATTCAGTAAATCAGAACCTTTCCAATGAAAGCTCACATGAGCCATTTTGCATAACGTGTATCTCAGTGACGTCATATTCGTCTCATAAGCATATTTTCATAAAGAATAGGGAGTGCAACGTCCCAGGGCTAGTTCTTTGTTTGTGGATATAGTGCAGCTAATATTTATAATGGGCTGGTGTGGGGGTGGGAGGAATATTCCTGTTAGGGCTCCCTTGGGTTAGCACCACCTTTGCCCCCGAGCGGCCACACCATATAGGTTTAGGGGTCACTTGCAGCCAGTGAGCCACCGGGGCTGAGCAGCAGAGGCTCAGGGGTTTTGAGTAAGAGATCAAGGGTTCAGTCTCTGCTGACAACCCACCCATGGGTGTTGGGTAGCCCTGCTGTGTGCTGTGAATCACCTGCCATGTCCTGCCCCAGAGGTGGCTGCATTCAGTGGGGAGCAGGAGTCCCTCTAGCCTGGGACGCCTCTGGGGCCCCTTTGGAAGGCAAACAGGTGACCCACTGTGTTGTAACTGCAGCCGTGGGGCTGCCCTTCCCTCGGCCCCTCTCCTAGGGGGACAGCTGTACTGGCAGGGGGAGCCCAGCTCCTACGGGAATGAGGCCCCATCGGCGGAGGCAATTACGGCTTACGTGCTCCTGGCCTATCTCTCCCTGCCCAACGTGTCTGCTGCCGACATGACGACCGCCGCCCAGATCGTCCGCTGGCTCAGCAAGCAGCAGAACCTTTACAAGGCCTCCACACAGGTAACACTCCTGCCCTCGGGCAAACCAGCGCTGCGGCCCTGGTGCAGGAAGGGGCCAGGAGCCCCTCAGGGGCTGCATCTCCGCAGTTGAGCCGGGGCCCTTCCTGGGAGAGGGAGTCCTGGGTGCAGAGCCCCCTGTCCTCAGGGGCTGGGGGCCAGGGTCCCGGTGTCAGCGCCCCAGCGGGTCCCGATCCTGCTGCAGTGAGTCTGAGCCGGGCTCCTCTCCCCAGAGCGTGACAGCAGCTCAGTGACTCTCCTCCCCAGGACACGGCGGTGGCCCTGCAGGCACTGGCCAAATACGCAGCCCTGACATACAGCGCGAGCAGGGCTGTGTCGGTGACGGTGAGCTCCCAGGCCGGGGCCCGGCAGCAATTCCACGTGGACAACGCCAACCGGCTGGTGCTGCAGCGAGCGGCCCTGCAGGAGATCCCCGGGCAGTACACGGTGCGGGCCAGCGGCAAGGGCTGTGTCTTTGTGCAGGTGAGTGCAGGAGCCCCTGGGGCCCAGCAGGCGCAGCGGTGACTGGCTGTGCCCTTGCCCTGCCCCACGGCGCCTGGCTCTGGGCCCAGGCTCTGATCTGCGGTGGCGGAGGCAGCAGGCTCTGCCCCAACCCTCTTGCTTGTCTCCCAGCTGATCTTGCGCTACAACGTGCCGCCCCCAAAGAGCGCCGCGACCTTTGACCTGCAGGTGGAGACGGAGCCGAAGGAGTGCACCGAGAGCGCCACATCCCGCTTCAGCCTCGTGCTGCACGCCCGGTATGAGCCCCAGCCCCCACCCCCGCTGGGTCCGAGCACCCAGGGGCAGGGGCAGGCCCCAGGCAGCGGGGAAATGGCCGGGGCAGAGCCGCCCCACTGCAGGAATCCATCGCCGGGGGAGCCATCCCCCCACAGGGCTCGGGGCAGAGGCGGGGGCCCCTTGGAATGTGCCAGGGGCTAAAGGCCTGGTTCTGGGGTTGTTCTAATGGACAGTCGGCTCCCAAGCAGCTCCTGGGGCCGGGCCCCTTGCTGGGGAGCTCAGGGCTGGCCGGGGGCTAGCGGGGCTCACATCCCAGAGCAGGCAGAGGCATTAGAGATGCCTGCAGGGCCGAGAGGCCTCCCCTCCCCGTCCACTCCCCTGGGGTCTGTATCCCGGGCAAACCCCGACCTCAGCCAACGGCTCCTGTTGCAGGTACAGCGGGGAGCGCCCAGCCACCAACATGGCCATCATCGAGGCCAAGCTGCCGTCCGGCTACATCCCCGTCCAGAGCTCCCTGCGGCAGGTGAGCTTCCCAGGGAGGAGAACAGGCCGGGCCAGTCACACAGCATGAAACCAGGGGCTGATCCATGGGGGAGAGCCCAGACCCCCAGGAAAGCACAGATTGCAGCTCTGACCCCCAGGGGGAGCTCCCCCTGCTGAGCCCTGCCCCCTGCCATGGGGCACTGTGCAGCCCTGGGTCTCCCATCCAGTCACTGAGCAGGTCCTGACCCTGCTTAGCTCCCCTACAGCACAACACAACGCCCATATCTAGACTCCCGCCCCTCCCCCAGCGGACACCCAGTGCTCAGGTGTGACTGGCATGAGGGGTGGCAGCCAGGCCCCTTGGCCACGGGGGCTTTTGGTGCCCTATGTCCCAGTCCCCAGCAGAGCAGTGACTCCGGCCCCAGCCCCTCCGTTCCTGGCTCAGACGTTTCCTCCCTCTGCTCCTAGCTGGAGAAGCAGCCTTTGGTGAAGAGGCTGGAGGTGCAGAAGGACCAGGTGACGCTCTATCTGGACCAGGTGAGTGCGGGCGGCTCGGGGCTCTGGGGGCCTGGTGTGAATGGGGAGGGGGTGTCCTGCCCTGGCTCCACTCCCATTACAGCTGCTCTCATGGGCTCTGTGTCACACGCAGGGCGAGGGGTCACTGAAATCTCCCCTGATTCCAAGTGTAACCCTTATGCCCCTCTGAGTTGGCAGCAACAAGAGCCGGGTTCAGTATCCAGGGGTTCCGTTTCAATGATGCAATGAAAAACCAGCTCAAGCCCCCACCCAGTGACCTGGGACAATTACATACCACCTCCCCCCCCCCCCCGGCACCTCTAGGAGGCAATAGTTCCCCTCTTGCAAGCAGGGAGTCTGAGTGTAGCAAAATCCTTTTAATAAAGGAGGAAAACAATGTGGCATCATATTGGGGAAACACCACAAACAGGATTCATAACATAAACCATGAGCAAAAGACCCATCAAGTTTGTTTGGCAATGTCCTTTTCCCCTTAGGGTCTTAAGGCCAATCACCCCAAAGTCCAACAACCCAAAAGTCTCTGTCCCTGGTCAGTGCCGCCCCAAAGTTCAAAAATTTATCTGCAGAGTTTTACCCCCCCTAGCCTGGGTGGAAATGGGGGGGGGGGCACACAGGGTGTTAATGGGCACCTTACATGGTCCGAGGCCAACTGCCCCGCCTTTCCGTGGGGTTCTGCTGCAGCCTTCATCATGGATGGCTCCACTCCACCAACCGCCTGTGAGCCACTCCAGCCGTCCCCGCAAACCACTCCACTAACTCACTGCTCTGGTCCGACCCTCCTACAAACTGCTCTGTTCTACCAGCTGCTTAGCAATATATCATCAGGCTCCCCCACTAGTTAACACAGCATTCAGCTCAGTAAGTTTAGCTCTTTTAGTGATTTCAGCTTGTAGTAGAGAACTTTCAGTGCTGCTGCACCATTGACCCAAAGTGAATTCAGCTCAGCAGCTTTTAGGTAGATTTCTAATAAAATCAAATTAACTCTGTTGTTCAACAATGGAGAGAAAAGAAGGTACAGTTAGCGTTCCAGGGTCTCAAAGAGGGCCATACCATCAGCCATACATACCAATCCCCAGTCTCTCTCAGTTCACTGGTTTTTTGGAAGCCATGGTCCTTGTCTAGCGAGTGCTACTTAGTTGATGGTGAGACCCTCTGTCATAAAACCAGTTCATAGTCCCTCATTCCCATAATCAGGGTAACAACACTTTATTCCCCCTGCCCCAATAACAGAGAAATTGGGGATCCCACAGCTGTCAAAGTGACCATTTTAGACTGTCGTGGGCTATGCTAGGAAGGGTGGGTGTGCCTATGCAAACATGATCAGCCCCTGAAATTCTTTTCCACACTTGCCATAATTCACCACCAGATGTCAGGGTAGAGCTCATCCTGACTCTGCTTACACAAGTGACCCGTTTCCATAAAGGATGGGGAGATGGGACCAGACTCAGCCAAACCCCAGGAAGGGCCGTGAACGGAGCTCCGGGGAGCTCCGGGGCTGGAGCTGGGCCCTCAGTGTGATGAAAGGGGGTGGAACAGGGATTCGGGAGGAGCATTTTAAGGTAATAAAAGGAGATATATCAATCTTCTAGAACTGGAAAGGTCATTGAGTCCAGCCCCCTGCCTTCCCTAGCAGGACCAATTTTTGCCCCAGATTCCTAAGTGGCCTCCTCAAGGATTGAACTCACAACCCTGGATTTAGCAGGCCAATGCTCAAACCACTGAGCTATCCCTCCCCTCACTGCTCTAAGCTGCAGGGGCAGGGGGAAGTGGCTGGGCCAGGCTGAGCCTCGGGGAGGAGGGGGTTTGAGGTGCCAGTGCAGACGTTCAGCCCAGGCGCTCGCTCTGTCACTCTCTCAATAGCTGACGGAGGAAGCGGAAAGTTTCACCTTCTCCCTGGAGCAGGATTTCCCTGTGAAGAATCTCAGAGCAGCCCCAGTGAGACTGTACGATTACGAGACTGGTGAGTCCTGCCCAGGACCTGCCACCTTTACAGCTGCTCTCCTGGGCTCTGTGGCACAACCAGTGCCTCGTTTAGGGTGGTGCCATTGCAGTCCCCCTGCTCCCTGCTCCCTGTGACCTGTGTCCATGGCGGATCTTGGCCCCCTGCTCGGGCCTGGGCGCAGCTCTTGGGCAGAGGCTGGCAGCCGACCCGCCGTGGGCCTGCGGGGGTCAAGCTGGAGACACCTGCTGGAGGCGTGTTCCCGGGTTCGATCTGTGGGGTCGCTCACCACGAGGGACACGGGAGCCGTGTGCTCGTCAGGCTAGTGGGGAGGGTGCGGCTGGTGTAACTGGGGCCGTCCCAGCAGGAGCAGGCGAGTCCCGCCTCTTCAGGGCCCCCCACATTTCCCCTGCCATCCAGCTCCTCAGACGCTCCCAGAATCCTTTGTGCTGGGCCAGGAGATGGCAGGACGGTTTCCCTGGGTGTTTTCAGGGGTGACTCAGTGGTGATTTCTCAGCCCGTCTGACTTACTCGGAGATGGGGGATGGGAGAGAGCGCACAGCCCCACTCAGACAGCTGGGGGTGACCTCCCACTGCCTTCTAGGGCTCAGACCTACAGCAGGGATCCCCTGGGGCTGGGGGAACAGACTCTGCCTGTGTGGGATTGGGGGAGGGGTTCTCATCCCCCCACTGGGTCTCTCCTCCATTCCTTACATCCCTTGCTGTTGCAGGTGAACACACAGAGGCTGAGTACAGCGCCCCCTGCGGCTCAGGTAGGTGTGATGCACCCACACACAACTCCAGTCCCTACAGCTTTAAGGGTGGGGGAGTCCATGGGACGGAGAGGTCTGTGTGTGTGTGTGTGTTGTAGACGGCAAAGGAGGGGGAGATGGGAGCATGGAACCCACCAGGAGCATGTGTGTGTGGGGAGAGACCTCGGGGGGGAAGGGTCTATGTGGGACACAAGGGAATCTGTCTTGAGGGCAGGGGGTGACTCTGAGGGGAGAGTCTTGTTGGGGGTTAGGAGAGTTTTGGGGGGCCGTGTCCACAGCTGTCTGACGGGTGTTGGGGGATGATTTTGATCCTGTCTCAGGGGATGTTTGTGTTTGTTTAAAGCCCCTGACGCCGACAAGATGGAAAATTCCCGCTGAAGCCCCCACCCCTGCTGGGCAGCCCCCTCCCCTCCCATCCCAAGAGCCCCTTGCCGGCAGCCGACACCCCAGGATCAGGGGGGCACGGACAGGCCTCGTCTCAGCTGCTTCTCTTCCCCAAACCAGCTTCACTCTCCCCCTTAGCACCTTTTGCTCTGCAAACATCCCACCTGCTCTCCCATCTCTCAGCCCCCAGACCGGCCCGTGTGATCCCAGCTGTCTGTCACACACGGGGACCAGTGGCTGCAGTGGGGACCCCTGGGGTTTGCTTCCCATCCTGCCTGGAGCAGCAGGTTCAGTGTAAAACAAAATAGAAAAACCCACCTCTTTGTGAGGCTGTTTTGTCGCTTTGTTCCTGCCCTGCTGCTGCTCCTCACATGGCTCCTGTGCATCCTTAGAGCAGCCAGATCCTGGGACCGTGGCTCTGTCCCCTTCCCCAGCCCTTCGGTCATTGCTGTGGGGTTTGGCTTTAACCCTGGGTCTGGCAGCGACAGCCCCCCGGGTTCCAGCCCTGCCTGGCAGAGCTGCCCTCGTTACACACGTCTACATGAAAATGAACCAGTTCAAATGAAGTTAGTTTTGAAACCAGTTTACTTACCCCAGTGAAAACCCCAGTGTGGATGCACGTATTGTGGTGTGGCGGAGGTTGTTTTAGTTTAGGTTCAATCAATTAGGAACTGAAGCTAAACCAGAATCAACTCTTCTCTCAGCCTGACAGGAGCACCTCTACCGGCTCACATGGGTTGAACTAAATTGATTTTAAAAGCGAAGGCCTGAGAGAGGGAGGAATGGCTTGTCCGACTCCTTACAACTCTTGCTTGGTTTTGGTTTTTTTGGTATGTTTTGTTACTATCTGTTTAATTCCACGGACCAATGACCATTGTGGGGAAAGGTAATCTCTGTGACAGGTCTATCCCCAGTCAACCAAGGTGTGAAAGCCTAGTGTACATGCTGTGAGATGCCCAGCCAGTCTTCCAGAGACCCCAGAGCAGATCAGACTCAACATTCCTGCTACTTCCCGGGTAAATAGGAAGCAAGAAAAATAAATCCATAGACCGTTCAGACCCTCCCTATCCATCGTAAAGAAGCAAGAACTCTTTGCAGGTCCCATTTACAAGCAGGAAGCTCCTTTTCCTTTGTGCAGATGTTAAAGGCACCTGTTGCAGTTTGTAGGTGCAGGGGCTTTCCCCAGGCCAGTGTGTGAAAGATTCACCAAAGAGTCACGACCACAAGCTCAGTCTCAGTGGGAAAGGATGGAAGAAATATGTCCCAGAGGGCTGCACGTGCCTGTCTAAGGGGGCAGGAGAACTGGAGTTTAGTATTTGGGGAATAGGAAGTGCTCCCGTATTGAAAGACGGTATTGTCCTGTGTGCAGCCGGGGCAGTCACAAAAAGGCATTTCTCTTCCTCTTTGCCCGGGCCTGGCTTCTGTAGCCATAACGTTACACTAACAGAGCTGGTGGCATTTAATTCCTGTTCCCAGTGATGTTTATAGGTGGAGCTAATAGCAGCCCCTCTGTTTCAGCTGCCTGACCCTTTCCATGATAAAATTCTCTCCCAGTCTTTTCTTTGAGATGCTCTCACCCGCCATTGTTTGCAGCGGGTCTTTGATATTCAGCCCTCAGGCTGGAGAATTGGCTTTTCTTTGTTCCATCAGATTCCATTTAGATATTGTTTAGATAGGAACCCCGGGGTTTCTACCTTTTTCCATTTGGGGACCCCTATAACATTTCGAAAGGAGGTGCGGACCCCCTTGGAAATCTTAGAGTCTGCGGACTCCCAGGGGGCTGCAGACCACAGGGTGAAAACCACTGTTCGGTGGGAACGACGGCCTTTCGCGGACTCCTTAGACCTAGTTTGCCAGCCCCTGTTTGTCCTCGGGCCACAGGTGGAGGGAGAACCACTGACATAAACTGTTCAGAACAATCCCCATTTCCCCTCCGGCACTTGTGTTCCTGCCCAAATCTCACTGAGCTCAAACCTCCCACAGTGCCGCCTCCAGCTGCCACCCCCAAAGCAGCAGCGCCAGCTCCTGTCCTGGGAGCAAGTGGGAGCTGCTCTAGCAAGAGGTGTGGGCTTCCCTCCCTGGGCACAGACCATGGCTCCAGCGGCCCATGGCACCTCTGGGCGATCACATGGAGCAGGACCTCCGTCCCACCCGGCCCACTGAGCCAAATAGCCCATCACCCACCCAGGACAACAACCTGCTCCTGCTGCTGCTTAACGTAATGCCGTGGCCGTGGCTCAAGGAGTAGCAGCCTGTGCTGAAGGTTCAAACACACAGAGAGACGTTGCAGGCTCAGCACATACTGGACACTGCGGTGTGAAGCCTGGAGACGGAATTCAGACGGAATGTGTCAGACCCAGGGCTGGCTCAGCACGACCTGAGCCTTGGAGATGCAGCTGAAAACCGCAGAGCAGATCAAATGGAGACAGCGCAAGAGAGCAGTGGGTCCCTGTGCAGCCTCCGGGGGTCGTGTCCCACCAGCTGTTTTCCCTTTACGGGGACCCTCTGCTCCGATTGTGGATCCCCCCAGGTTCCTGGAGTCTCTTCCGTCTGTGTGTGGCGGGGGAGGCATGTGGGGATGGAGCTGTGTTCTCTAGGCCCTGTGGGGTCCCTTGGTAGCCAGGAGGCTCCCAGGGCCGGGGGGCGAGGTGGGAGAGGCCCACAGTGGAGGTGGTGAAGCCTGAGATACAGCTGGGCACGTGGGACCTGTGGGGAGAAAGCCCTGATGGAAGGGAGATGTCTCAGGAGGGGGCAGCGTTCAAACATGGCTGGACCCGGCTGGGTCGGGTTCTCTTGGCCCTGGCGACTTAGCGTCAGTTTCTGAGCTGAATCGTGTTTCTCTTATTTCCTGCCCATCCCCCGGCTCGGGCCAGCTCCCGTCGGGTAATTTCTTGTCCCCCCTGCTCTTCACAGCTCCTCCCTAGCTGGTGTCATTGCTGCGTTTCACTAACACGCCCTGAGGAGACTGGTCCATACGATGGGGCCGGACCCGTCCCTGGGGTGCAGACGAGCCCCGTCCCACTGCCCCAACTAACAGCCACCCAGCGATTCTGTGTCAGCTCCGTTAGCAGCCTCCTGCCCCACACTTCCGCCTGGGGGATCTTCTCTCTCTTTGCTCTGGCCAGAAAGGCTGGAAGCGAACAGCCTCTGGAGGAAGCAGTAATGGGAAGGAGCTAAACCTGCCAACCCTCAGGGAGCAGCAGTGGGGCTGCTCTGGAGAGTCCATGGCTGCTCTGTCTCTCAGGCCAGCGCTGTGTCGCTGTGACCCACACTCACCGAGTGCCCCACTCCCCCTGCCACTCGCTTGGGCCCTCACCGGCCATCAGAGAACATGGCTCCCGCCATCTCCCCAGCAGTGATGGGCTCCCGCTGGGCACCGCCAGGCGTTTCCTCACCGTGAGAGCCATTCGCCTGGTCATCAGGGGGCGCTGCAGACCCACCCCCTGACTCATTTCAATCCAGCCCTGGGAAAGCCCGGCACAGACCGGGGATAGGGTCGGGTCGGGAGGGGCAGGACACGCTGTCCCCAGTCGCTTGGTACCAGCTCTGATTTCCGGGGGGCGAATGCTGCTCTGGGAGATGCTCCCGCAGCTGTGCCCAGACCCCACTGGGGCTGCGGAGCCTGTCTGGGTCATTGGCTGGGGCTGTCTCGGGATGCCCAGCTGTGACCGAGGGCAGAATTGGGCTCTGTGATGCCAGGAATGGCCGTGACAGAGACCTGAGCTGTTCCATGGACGCCGATCTAAGGGATACGGACCCCAGGCCTGATGCCTGACGCTCACCCCCTTCCTGAATCACTCTCCCCTCGGCAGGGGCCTCCCACCCCACCCCCAGGTTCACCACCCCCAGAGGGCCCTGTCTGCCTGGTGGGACTGAAATCCCTGTTACCTTTGAACCATCCTAAGGGAGAGGTAAATATTTGAGGGTGTCACGGAGTCCCCGGGCAATGCTCTGGAACTGCTCCCCACAAAGCCAGTCAGGACTTTGGGGAGCCTCCTCTCCCTTGGAGCAGACTCTCTGCAGGGCAAGAAGCTCACACGGCTTCACCTCCTGGGTCTGACCTTGGAGCATTCAGCATCCTCTGCCCCTCCGTGCGCTTCCCACAGCGAGTCCACCCAGGGGGGGTCCTGGGGAAGCCACAGGGTCATGCACACACCCCAACTTCCCAGTCAGACGTGACTCTCAGCCAGCCAGTAACACAGAGGTTTATTTGATGACGGGAACATGGTCTGAAAACAGAGCTTGTAGGTCCAGAGAACAGGACCCCTCAGCCGGGTCCATTCTGGGGCCCAGCGAGCCAGACACCCGCGTCTGCCCTCACTTCCCATCCTCAGCTAGCTCCCAACTGAAACCTCCTCCAGCCCCTCCTTTCTGCCAGGAGGTCACCTGATCTCTTTGTTCAGCTTTAGCTATTCCCTTGCAGGGGGGAAGTGCCCCAGCCATTTGTTGCCAGGATACAGAGTGTCGGCCATTTATCACACTGGAGACTTAAGAAATGCATAGGGGAAACTGAGGCACCCACACAGTATTCAGAGGAAACATTAAGAACAATCCCAATTCGTCACAGAGGGTAAACCAGGAAGGGACAGTGACCTGGGGCCAGATCTCTGCATCCTTGAAGCTGGCAGCGAGCCAGGGCCAGCAGGCTTCAGCCTCCCTGTGCAGGTGTCTGCAGTGCCTGTGTGTGGGTGTGTGTGACAGACCAGCCCTCTCCCCTCCCCCTTGTTCCAAATCCAGAACTCCCTTGTGAGTCTCCCTGCAGGACCCAGCCAGTCCCAATGATCCTATATTCAGTGTGGGTGGAAGAGACCAGGGCTGGAGCGTGCTCAGCGCAGATGCAATGTACAGAGACAAATATTCATAGCTTGATCGATTCCAAGGCCAGAAGAGAACATTGTGATCATCTAGTCTGACCTTCCGTATAACTCAGGCCAGGGAATTTCCCAAATATAATTCCTAGAGCAGATCTTGTAGAAAAAACATCTAATCTTGATTTAAAAATTAAGCTCACTGTTTAAAATGTTGACTGTATTTCCAGTCTCAGTTTGTCTAGCTTAAACTTACAGCCATCGGATCGTGTTAGACCTTCCTCTGCTAAATTAAAGAGCCTGTTAGCCGATATTTGTCCCCCGTGTAGGTACGTGTAGGCTGTAACCATATCACCCCTTAGCCATCTCAGTGGTAAGCTAATAAATTCAGCTCTTGAGGATATCACTATAACGCATGTTTCTAATCCTTTATCAGAGGGGTAGCCATGTTAGTCTGGATCTGTAAAAGCAGCAAAGAGTCCTGTGGCACCTTATAGACTAACAGACGTATTGGAGCATGAGCTTTCATGGGTGAATAGCCACTTCGTTGGATGCATGTAGTGGAAATTTCCAGGGGCAGGTATATATATGCAAACAAGAAGCAGGCTAGAGATAATGAGGTTAGTTCAGTCAGAGAGGGTGAGGCCCTCTTCTAGCAGTTGAGGTGTGAAAAACAAGGGAGGAGAAACTGCTTTTGTAGTTGGCTAGCCATTCACAGTCTTCGTTTAATCCTGAGCTGACGGTGTCAAATTTGCAGATGAACTGAAGCTCAGCAGTTTCTCTTTGAAGTCTGGTCCTGAAGTTTTTTTACTGCAGGATGGCTACCTTTAAAGCTGCTATTGTGTGTCCAGGGAGATTGAAGAGTGTAGTCATTCTCGTGGCTCTTCTCTGAACCCTCTCCAATTTATCCACATCCTTCTTGAATGATGGACACCGGAACTGGGCACAGGATTCCAGCAGTGGTCGCACCAGGGCCAAATACTGTACGGAGATAAAATCACCTCTCTGCTCCTACTCCAGATTCCCCTGTTTATGCATCAAAGGATCACAATAACCCTTTGGGCCACAGCATCACATTGGGAGGCCATGTTCAGCCGATCCACACACACATGCGAAACTTTTTCGGTCATCGCTTCCCAGAATAGAGTTCCCCATCCTATAAGTATGGCCTACATGCTTTGTGTCTAGATGTGAACATCTACACTGAGCTACACTGAAACACATATTGTTTGCCTGTGCCCAGCGTATGAAGTGATCCATAGAACTCTGTATCAGTGACCGGTCAGCTTCATTATTTACCACTCCTCCAATGTTTGTGTTGTCTGCAGTCTTTATCACTGATGAGTTTAAGTTTTCTTCCAGGTCATTGATAACAATGTTAAATAGCACAGAACCAAGAACTGATCCCTATGCAATCCCCTCAATCAATGATGGTTCCCCATTTACAGTTACATTTTGAGATCTATCAGTTAGCCAGTTTTTAATCCATTTAATCTGTGCCGTGTTATTTTATATTCTTCTAGATTTTTAATCAAAATGTCACATGATATCAAGTCAAACGCCTTACAGAAATCTCAGTAAATTACATTGACACTATTACCTTTATCTACTAAACTTATAATCTCATCAAAAAAGATATCAAATTAGTTTGACAGGATCTGATTTCCATAAACCATTGTGAATTGGCATTAATCATGAGAGTCTCTTCTAATTCTTTATTAACCAAGTCCCGTATCAGCCACTCCATAATTGTGGCAGAGATCCACGTCAGACTGACAGGCCTCTAATTACCCAGTTCATCCCATTTACCTTTTTAAAATATTGACACAACATTAGCTTTCTTCCAGTCTTCCGGAATTTCCCCAGTGTTCAAGACTTACTGGGAATCAACATTAAAGGTCCAGCAAGGTCCTCAGCCAGCTCTTTTAAAACTCTTGGATATAAGTTATCTGGAGCTGCTGATTTTAAAATGTCTCACTTTGGTAGCTGCTGTTTACCATTCCCCCCAGATACTAGTGGAATGGAATGAGTGTTCTCCCCTTCATGTGACATGACAACTTCATCTGTTTTTTCCCAAATGCAGAACAGAAATATTTATTGAACCTTTCTGCCTTGTCAGCATTCAGGAGTGATGGATGCTCCCTAAAATTAGGGGGGCCACCAGCACCGAACCATTGCCTCACACACATCCCACACCTTTTCCCTGAAACCCTGCCCCCACACTGCCCTTCCCCCTGAGGTCGCACCCCACAGTGCCCCATCTCCCCAAGCCCCCACCCTCACACCACCATTCCATCCAAGGCACCACCCCCAAGGACCTGCCCCCACTGCCACCTCTTCCCCTTAGACTTCTAAACGTAATGGAACCATGGCCCCCTGCCCATCTCCCTCCCTCCCATTCTGGCATCCCATCTCCATTATTGTTAATAATTCTGCCATTTGATTTGATAATGGACCAGTTCCATTGTTAGGATTCATTTTATTTCGAATATACTTTAAAAGCTCCCTCTTATTGTCCTTAACTCAGCTGGCCATAGATTTCTTAATATGTTATTTTGCTTCCCTTACCAAGTTTCTACAGTCCAGATTTATATTCATTTCCACTAATTTCTCCTTTCTTCCCTTTGCTATACATCATTTTAAAAAATATTTTATAGTTGCTTTCATTTGCCCTCTGAGCCAGATCAGTTTTTTAACCAGTTTGATTGATTGTGGCTTTTGGGACATCTAGTAAAGTGTTCTTAAATAATTCCCAATTTTCATTCACATTTTTCTGATTAAATTATTTTTACAGCTGATTCGGCTCATAATTGTTTTCAGCTTTGTGAAACAGGCCCTTTCAAACCACCGAGTGGAAATATTACTGGTCTGGACTTTAATATGTTGGCACGTTGTAAATGTGATGGAGTCAGGATCACCTGTACCTAGGCTACCATTTATGGTTAGTTCTGTGATCAGCTCCTCTTTCTCTCTCAAGGCGAGGGCTCATACAGAACACTCCCCTGGCGGATGGAACACTTTTTGAGTTAGGAAAATATATAAGAAATTCCAAAGACATTTTAGTACTGGCAGCACCCGACCGCCAACATGTGTCACTCACATTGAAATCCCCCAGGATCACACAGCTTCTTTTCATACATTTTATAAATAGCTGCATAAGGAGCCACTCATCCTGTTCCTTTGTGTGATTTGGTGATCTGTCCCAGACACCAGCTAACCCCGCATCTTGTGCTGTATCGGTTAGGACAGGGATCCATAACCATTCAAGATCATTTTCTCCAAAGTTGTCAGTGACTCGGAAACAAGTCTGAGACACTCTACTGACCATGTGCAAATGGCAATGTTCTGTACTTTATAACCTAGCCAGAGCCTAGATTGACGTGGATTTTCATGGCAAGAGGAAAAACCCTTTTCTTCCCCTAGCACAATCCCCCTGCCAGATTTCAATTCCAGGCTCCAAAGCATGAAGGCACTAGAACTCCTCAACAAAATGGTCAGGAAAATGGATTGCCCTGGAAAAAGCTACCTGTGCTACTGCCAACCGTGTTCTCAGAAATGCCTCAACTCGTTTTTGCTGAAAGTTTACAAAAAACATTCAACCCAAGGCAGAGCCTGAGCATGGAAATTTCATCCCCAGCTGTCCCAGTGCAGGAACGTTAGAAGCGATCGTGAATGGGGTTTTCATGAGACGTGTTCAGCAACTTCAATGTTCTTCTCATTTGCATTGCAGTAGTGGGGTCGCTCCCAGAACCCACTTTAACGAACTCATTTCTCAGCAAGCTCCTCCCCCCTGCTCCTGCCAGGGCTTTCCCAGCATCCCGGCTAATGCACCACAACTGACCCCCCAGAGGGGCCCCCTGGCTCGTCTGACCCTTTGCCAGGCAGCATCCTCTGACTCAAGCTGCAAGAACCTGTCAGAGCCTCGAATCCAGCAGCTGGGGGTGGTGGGTAAATATTGTCCCAGCTGCGTCCCCCAGTCCTGCCAGAGACCTGACGTGTCCCTTGTTTACCCCGGATCAAAGCGAAGCTCCAGCTCCAGAGTCTGTATCAGGGCAGAGCAGGCTGGTCTCCAGCACAGAGCGTGGGGGAGAGGGAGGAAGAAGGACCCAGAGGGGGGTGACGTGTGTGTGTCCCCTTGTGCCTGCCCCTCTGCCTGCACCCCAGGAATGGGGGCCCCACTAATGTGCCTGCTGCTGCTCCTGCACCTCACAGCTGGGACGTCTGCAGAGCCGTAAGCCCTGTCCGTGTCTCTGTCTGTCTGTCCGCATGGTGGGCGGTGCCGGAGGGGGTTGGAAGCAGCTGAGGGCAGCGATGAGGGGGATGCTGGATCCGAAACTGACGGGACAGGTCCGTTCTCCCCTGGGAGCTCAGTCCCTGACGCTGGGTCCCTCCTGGGCCCCCCTGGTCTGACCCCTCCCAGCACCGGGGGTGGTTGGCTCTGGTTAAGGCAGTGGCTTGGGGCCCAGGAGAGCTGGGGTCAGTGCCCGGGTCTGCCACGGATGCCCTGTGCGCCCCCAGCCAGACACCGACCCTCTGAGCCTCAGCTCCCCTGTACCATGGGGTGATGATCCTCCGCGGCCGCCTGCTCCCGTCAGCCTGTCACCTCCTCGGGCCGCGGCCTGTCTCTGCCTGCGGGTCTGTCCAGCCCCAGCGCAGGGGGCCAGGCCGGGCTGGGCCTCTAGGCACCAGTGCAATAGAACAGTAATTACCCACGAACCCAGCGCGTTAAACCAACGTCTCAGCAGAACCGGGCAGCGCCTTGACGGTGCAAACGCCGAAGGGTTCCTGCGAGGGCGGGCGGAGGCCCCGGGGTGCGGACTGGGCTGGGGGTGGGGGTGGGGGTGGGGCTGTATCTAAGCCGGTTACTGG
The DNA here is from genome assembly GCF_020497125.1 of Mauremys mutica. Lineage (NCBI taxonomy): Eukaryota > Metazoa > Chordata > Testudines > Geoemydidae > Mauremys > Mauremys mutica. The sequence continues at coordinate 11,945,841 of NC_059096.1, forward strand.
CTGCAAAGGGCTCAGGTGCTCAGCACAGCCCCAGACTAACCAGCCCCCGCCCCCGCGCTGTGCGCAGGGGTCTCTGCTCACTCTCAGCGCCACTAGCTGCCCCTTTCTGGGCAGACTGAGCAGCCGAGAGGCCGGGGATGGAGGGGGCCTGAGCCCCTCTCTGTGCCCCCTGGGCCCCTCCAGCTCCACGGGAGGCAGGCTGGGGCGGGGGAAAGAGCAGCGGGGCCTTGCCCTGCCCCTGCCCTGTGGTTACAGAAACGAATCAGCCTCCAGCACCATCGACCCAGCCCTGTCCCAGCAGGGGGGACACTCAGAAATTGGGAGTCACCCCCGGTCCTAGGGGAGGCTCTGGGCTGTCCCCTCCCCCACTGCCCGGTGCTTTCCCCTCCCCAGGCACTATGTGGTGGTGAGCCCAGCCGAGCTCTACCACCCGCACACGGGGACGGTGTCAGTTCATCTCAGCGACCTCAACGAGACCGTCCGGGTGAGCGTCCGGCTGGAGAGGGGGGATGGGCCCAGCGCTATCACCCTGCTGGAGAGAGAGGTCCGGGAGCCCCGTCTGCACGAGAACGTGCGCTTCCAGGTGAGCCCCCACCCGCAGCCATGGGCACGGCCCCGGGCACTGGCCATGGGCATGGAGCCCGTCAGCCCCGGGTCTGCAGCCCCAGCCCAGCCTCGGGCCCCGGGCACAACAGGGCTCAGGGCACTGGCCATGGGCATGGAGCCCGTCAGCCCCAGGTCTGCAGCCCCAGCCCAGCCTCGGGCCCCGGGCACAGCAGGGCTCAGGGCACTGACCATGGGCACGGAGCTGGTCACTTAATGGGCAGCTGTAGCCACAGAACTCGAGCCCATCCCTCAGCAGCGACAGGCAGGGGGGAGCGGGGATGGGGTGGGGGGCACAGAGCGCCCTGGTTTCCAACTCCACCGAGCACCCCAGGTTCATGCTCCCTCCCATTCAGGGCCCCCAGCCTGGGGAGGGGGGTTGTGACAGATTTTCGTTACCAATCTGCCTGGAGCGTCAGGTGATCTGGCTGACGCTGCAGGATCGTTTGGGGAGGAGATGACGAACACACCAAGTGTTTACATTTTCAAGCTTTATTAATAAAATAATAAAATACAGCAGAGTGTGCTGGGAACGCTCCCACGTCACTCAGGGGAAGAAAGCAAGCATTAGAGACCCAAGCCCTAACCCACTTTCATACTCACACACTGGCCAAGTCTAGGTGTAACGTCAGAAGAAGAGAGGGGGAAGGTGGACAGGAGTGCTGTCCAGGGCCCAGGTCGTCCAAGGATCTGCTGTGCTCTCTAGATTGCTCCAGCTCTCAGGAGGGTTTTAAGTCCTGGCTCATCGGGGGGGGGGGCGGGGGAGTGCTCCATTCGGGGACCTCTGCTCCTGGTGCCCTCTGTGCCAGTGCAAACCAGCTTCCTGTGGCCTCCTTGACTTTCTCCAAAACACACCAGCTAGACTCTGTTGTCCTCTTTGTTTTCCTCTGCGCTGGCCTTCGCTTGCCTCGCTTGTTATGGGCTGGCTCTGCAGGTCTGTGTCTGTTCAATTAAATCTTCCTTTCTCACGGTTGGTTTGTGGATTCCGGGCCCCCCCTTTCTTGGCCGGCAGCCGAGAGTCAGATGTGTGCTGTGGCCTTGAGCTGGCTGGAGTTAGCGTCTTATCTTCGGACTGAGCTTGCTGGCTGCAGTGTTGAGTTAACCCGTTCTTTGCTTTCGTCTTTCTCTCCCCGCTCGGCCTCTCGTACCTGCAAAGGAAACTCCACTCCCCGCTCACACACCTTTGACCCTTCCCAAAATGCTTTGCAATGCTAGCAGCAGCGTTAGAAATATACAATGCAGATCTGCCTTCCCAGGGGACTCCCTGAGGGCGGGGGCCATTGGGTTGTGACAGGGTTTCTCACAAACACCACTGCTCCCCCACCCCCATGCAATAGCGGGTCTGCACCATGACCGGCCTGTTACCAGCCGCTGTGGCCTTGCTGGGGTCCCCGTGTGCAGGTTCCAGCCCCGTCCGGGGGGCAGCAGGAAGTGGCAGAGCTGCACGTCTCGATCCGGGGAGATGCCCTGCAGTTCTCTGAGCGGAAGAAGGTGCTGCTGCGGGCGCTGCAGCCCAGGACCTTTGTGCAGACGGACAAGGCCGTCTACAAGCCGGAACAGACAGGTGAGAGGGCAGGAGCTGCTGGAGGGAGTTTCCTGGGGCCCCAGGCCCTTGGGATGGGCTGGGGGCCTAGCGAGGGATTCGGGACTCTCACTTCTAGGCCTCTGTCTGCACCCAGCACCAAGAAATCCAAAGCCTGAGGCCTGTTTGGGGGCCTGTCTGGAACCAAGTGTGGGTCTCAGCCCCTCCTTGGTGATGGCACAGACACTGCAGGGGGCACCGATCGGCCTCCTCTGGCGGCCTCAGCAGGGAGGTGGGAGGCTGGCTGGGTCCTGGAGGCTGAGCTCCATGAACAGCAGGTATCAGAGGCTGGGGGACACTAACCTTCCCCAAACAGCCCTGTGTGGCCCTGCCCACGCTTCGTCCCCAGGACCCCTCCTGCTTCCCGCTGGCGCTCTGCGGCTCTTCCCTCATAGCCGGGGCCCCCGACTGGGGTGGGCTGGGGCTAGGGGGCCTGTGGTCAGGGACTCCAGGCGGCTGGAGCTGGTGCTCGGCTGCCCGGCGCTCCAGGCCTGGGGGCGCTGAAGGCTGCACTGCCCGACCAGCGCCGGGGGAAGGGTTGGCAGGCGTCTGGTTTTTGACCAGAACGCCCAGTCGAAAAGGGATCTGGTGGCTCCGGTGAGCACTGCTGACTGGGCCGTTTAAAGTTCGGGTGGTGGCGCAGCAGGGCTAAGGCAGGCTCCCTGCTTGCCCTGGCTCCGCACAGCTCCCCGGAGGCAGCCAGCATGTCCGGCCCCTAGGCACAGGGGCGATCAGGGAAGCTCCACGGGCTCCCCCACCCTCAGCGCCGGCTCCACAGCTCCCTTTGGATGGAAACTGCAACCAATGAGAGCTGTGGAGGCGGTGCCTGGGGGTGCGGGCATCACGCACTGCACAGAGCTGCCTGACCACCCCTCCATCTAGCCCGGGGTAGGCAAACTTTTTGGTCTGAGGGCCACATCTGGGTGGGGAAATTGTATGCAGAGCCATGCATGTAGGGCTGTGGCAGGGGGTTGGGGTGTGGGAGGGAGTGCAGGGTGTGGGAGGGGGCTCAGTGCAGGAGGCTGTGGTGCAGGAAGGGTGTGGGGTGCAGGAGGGGGCTCAGGATGGGGGTTGGGGTGCAGGAGGGATGCGGGCTTCAGCCTGGTGCCGCTTACTTCGAGTGGCTCCGGGGTGGCAGTGGGGCTAAGGCAGGCTCCCTGCCTGCCCTGGCCCCACGGCGCTCCCGGAACTGGCCAGCATGTCTGGCGGTGGCTCCTGGGGGTTGGGTGGCCAGGCAACTCTGTCACACTCTGTCCTCGCCTGTGGGTACCACCCCGAAATCTCCCATTGGCCGCTGTTCCCCTTTCCCAGCCAATGGGAGCTCCGGGGGTTGGGGATCTGGGGGCTGCACCACCTGCATAGTGCTCTGAGGCTGTGGGCTGCACCACCCACCCATCCAGGGCTCCAGGTTGGAGGGTCTCAGGCAGCCTAGGGCTGGGGCGAGGGAGGGGGCATCTGCGGAGGGGTGGAAGGTAGGGCTCTAGCCTCTAGTCTCTGACGGGGGCAAGAGGGCAGGAGGGGGTGGGAATTGGGGCCGGGGACAAGCCTCTCACATGTCGCCCTTGCTGAACAACCTTCCAGCCGCCCAGGGCAGGGCTGCGGGGGGAAGTGGGGGAAGCTGGTGCTGCGCTGCCCGGGCTGGGCCCATTCTGCGGGTTCACAGAGGCCGTCAGTGCCCGGGGCGTCCGGCTGGCACCTTCCCCAGCTGGGAATTCACTCAGACAAACCGAGCCGGGGCTGATTCCCGCCTCTGCCTCTGCTCCTTTGCAGTGAAGTTTCGAATCGTCAGTTTGGACAAAGACTTCGTTCCCAGTACCCAGAAGGTGAGAGCTGGGGTAGGGGGTGGGGGGGCAGGGTGACAGGGCCCTGGTGCACTGGACACGTTAGGTTTGTCTACACCAGGCAGCCTGTTCATCCGGTTTGAAATCAGACAGTCCTCTTCATGGGTGGTTTGGCCCCGTCCAGTGCATGCTTGTGTCTGGTATTGGACGGGGGGTGCCATTTGGCAGAGCGCACTGCTCCGCCCCTGCGGGCGTGAACTCACACCGAGTGTGCAAGGTCACACCAGCGGGGACAGGCTCACGACATTCCTGGAAGTACCGGGATGTCACCCCGGCCCTGGGGAGGTCACAGGCAGACCCGGGGGCAGTGGGGGGTGTTTCCTATCCCTCTAACCAGCCATCTCCTGTCTGTTTGCTTTGCAGCTGCCCCTGGTGACTGTACAGGTCAGTCTGTGCCTCTCCAGCCTCCTCCTCTTCCTGTCTGGCTCGTCCGAGGGCACCCGGGGGTGTTCAGTGGTGGGGATCCCAGAGGAGTCTGGGCTGTGACCACAGTGTCCAGCAATCCAGCCCTAGAACCTCTGCCCTGCTGTGGGGGTGCAAAGGGTCCCAGAGCACAGGGCTCCCATGGGGGGAGGAAGGGGACATTTGTGCCATCGGGGTACGTCCTCCTCACCCCGAGTTTGCAGCGTCTGGGGGTGTCTGTCCGTTGAGGCAGGTGGGTTTGGGCCTGGCTGGGATCCCTGCCTGAGTCGCTCACCCCGAATGTTCCCAGCCCCCGAACTCTGGGTCAGGCAGTGACTTGATCAGCCGGTGGGGAACTCAGCGGGGAGCTGCATTGGGAGCCTGATGGGGGAAGGGCAGTGGAGGGGGGGGGGTCTCTGGGAGCTGCAGGGGCAGAGGGGAGGGGTGGGGGTTTGGGGAGGCTGGGTGGGGGGTGGGGGGCAGGGAACGTACCCCCAGAGGCCTAGCAATGAGATGGAAACGGTCCCTACAGCGAGTTCCCTGGGCTTTGTCCAGGCTGGAGATGGGGTGTCCCTCGGGAGCCTGTTCCCCCCAGGGGCGGTGCCCTCGGGTCAGGGCTCAGGGGTGCTGGCAGGGGCCCCTTTACCCAGCGGCTGCCCGGCGGTGCCTGCTCCAGGCTAAGGAGAAGGATTTGAGCCCCCGGGCGTCGATCCAGCCCCCGTCGGCAGCACGAGGCACTCGGGGGCTGCCGGGGATGAGCCGTGTGTGGGGGCAGCGGCTGAGCAGGGCGTGTCCGTGTGCCAGGATCCCAACGGGAACCGCATCGCCCAGTGGCGAGATGTGACTCCGCAGCAGGGCATCGTGGATCTGTCCCTCCCGCTGTCTGCAGAGCCGGCCCTGGGGTCGTACGCCATCGAGGCGCAGGGGACGAGGCACTCGTTCAGCGTGGAGGAATACGGTGAGCAGCGGGGCCCAGGGCAGTGACCGAGGTCACGGCTCTGGCACACAGGGTGGGAGGGGGATTCCTGAGTCTCCCTGGGGCGAGGTGTCCGTGGGTCCCTGTCAGAGGGTCCCTGGGAGCTCAGAGCCCTGGGACTGGCCCACCAGCTCCAAGCTCTCCTGGGCCTCAGCCCCCCCATGCCCACTCCTCCCGCAGTAGGGCCCTGGGGGAGGGGGAATTCAGACTCCCTGCCCTGCCCCGGCCCTGCCCCACTCTGCCCTAGGCCCTGGGGGAGGTCTCAGGTCGGCACCGCTGCGGGGATGCAGAGCTGGGGATTTCAGTGTGGCCGGCCCCAGACACACCAGCAGCATGAGTCAGAACCGTGGCTGTTCCATGCTTTGGTGTCACTTTGGATTTCTGCAGCCCCACCCCCTCCCCCCAGTGTCTGTGGGAGGGGGAGGGGGACGGGGTCAGTTACCGTGTCACCAAAGTTATCGCAGGAGCTGATCCTGGCTCCCGCTGCTGGATGGGACGGAGCTTCCAGCTTCTCACCAACCCCCAGCAGCTAACTCTGACCCCCCAGTCCCAACTCAGCCCCCACCCACATCTGCCCTGTGCCCCCAGCCCCACCTCTGCCCAGCCCAGCACCCACCCACCTCTGCCCTGTGCCCCCAGCCCCACCTCTGCCCAGCCCAGCCCCCACCCACATCTGCCCTGTGCCCCCCAACCCCACCTCTGTCCTGCCCAGCCCCCACCCACATCTGCCCTGTGCCCCCAGCCCCACCTCTGTCCAGCCCAGCCCCCACCCACATCTCCCCTGTGCCCCCAGCCCCACCTCTGCCCAGCCCTGCCCCCACCCACATCTGCCCTGTGCCCCCCAACCCCACCTCTGCCCAGCCCAGCCCCCACCCACATCTGCCCTGTGCCCCCAGCCCCACCTCTGCCCAGCCCAGCCCCCACCCACATCTGCCCTGTGCCCCCCAACCCCACCTCTGTCCAGCCCAGCCTAGCACCCACCCACATCTGCCCTGTGCCCCCAACCCCACCTCTGTCCAGCCCAGCCCCCACCCACATCTGCCCTGTGCCCCCAGCCCCACCTCTGCCCAGCCCAGCCCCCACCCACATCTGCCCTGTGCCCCCAGCCCCACCTCTGCCCAGCCCAGCACCCACCGATCTCTGCCCTGTGTCCCCCGGCCCCACCTCTGCTCCTCCTGGAGCACAAGGGGCTCTTCACAAATAAACACCCTTCCCAGAGCTGGTGTTGCTGGGAGGGGGAGGGAAATGTCAGTGGCCCCCTCTCCATCCTCCCCCACAAAAACCTCCTCTGGCTCCTGCGGGGGAGGGGGAGAGAAGAGCTCTGATGTCTCCCTTGAAACAGCTGCCACCTACCCCCACCCTCGCCCCAGACACTTGCTCCTGACCCCCTAACTGCCTCCCACCACCCTGATCCCCAACAGGTGCTTGGGGCAGGGGTAGCGTGCGGAGCCCCCTGGCTGCCCCTATGGGTAGGAGCCAGTGTGGGGACGTGCCGCTGCTTCCGGGAGTGGTGTGGCACCAGGGCAGGCAGGGACCCTCCCTTAGCCCCACTGCGCTGCTGGCCAGATTTTAAAGGCCCGGGCTGTGGTGCCAACCGGAGCCACCAGGGTCCCTTTTCGACCGGGCGTCCCAGTCGAAAACCCGACACCTGGCAACCCTACTGCTGCAGCCTGCAGCCTCTGCCCAGCCCTGCTCCATTTCCGGGCCCTTCCCCTTCCCGCCCGGCCGGCAGGTTGGTGGGGGGCTGCACGACCCGGGGGGAAGCTCCAAGGCCGAGGATCGCGATGAAACCCCCGATCCGGGGCTGCGGGTCGGTTTCACCCCGTCCCTCTCTGCCCCCAGTGCTGCCCAAGTTCAAAGTGACCCTGGAGCTGCCCCCCGTGGTGACGGTGCTGGATGAGACGCTCCTGCTGCGGGTGTGCGGCCGGTGAGTGTGACAGCAGCCCTGCCGGGCCGCTAAAGGGGGGGCTGGTACCGCCCTGGGCCTGAATCCCCTCCCCCGCCCCCCAGGCCAGGATCTGACCTGCCCCTTCCCTGCCTGCGCCCCCCTCTGCCCCATGCTCATGGCCAGGCAGGGCTCCCTGGGGCTCTCACTCCACCCACACGACCAGCCCCACCCCAGCAGGGACCCCCCATGGGCAGGGGTGTTGGCCCCCTCCCCTTCCACTTACCCTCTCCCTCCCCTCTGCTAAACAGATACACCTACGGGAAGCCCGTCCTGGGGAGGGTCCAGGCCAGCCTGTGTTGGAAGGAACAACCAGCATATCACTGGTTCAGCTCTTCTGTGTCGCTAATTCAGTGCATGGCGCTTACTGGCCAGGTGAGCGTGACTGGGGAGGGGGCAGGTACATGACATGCTGCTGGAGGAGGCTCCTCTCCAGGGTTTTCTTACACTGGCCAGAGGGGGGCTGTGATCTGCCATGATGATGTTGGTGACATTGGTGTAAGTGCAGGCGAATCAGGCCCTGGATCCAGCCGGGTCCCCATCTGGCAGGCTGGGGGTGGGAATTGGCAGCTGTGTAGCAGGGCCTAGGGACTTCTACGCCCCCCCCCCTTTCCCCACACTATCTCAGTGCCTCACTTTCCCTCCTAGCCCCCGGGAGGCGGGGCAGCTCCTGTGCCCATTGTACAGATGGGGAACTGAGGCACAGAGATGCTCAGGGTCCGTCCGCGCAGCAAAAACCCTGCGGCAGCGTCTCCGAGCCCAGCTCTGCAGCCTGGGGCTTGCGCCGTGGGGCTAAAGGAACAGTGTAGACCCTTGGCTGGAGCCAAGACCCACCCAGAGTCTAGTGCCTGGACTCGACCGTCGACCTGCTGGTTTTAGCCCTACAGCACAAGCGGGGTCAGCAGGGCTGGGCTCAGACTCGTGGCCGCAGGGGGTTTCTGCTGGAGCCGGACTCAGAGGGACTTGCAGGCAGCCTATGGCAGAGCAGGGACTCTCCAGACCTAGGCTAGTGCCCCAGGTTACGGGGCCGCCCGTCCTCATCAGCCGCTCTCGCTAGGCGGGGGCAGATCTCCCCGAATGCTCTCAGCCCCTGGGGGCGGGGGGGGGCGATTGGAATCAGCCAGCGTTACCATGACGATGGGGGACCAGCACCAGGGGATCTGTGATGGGCACAAGTGGCTAGGGCCCGTTTTCCATCTCATCCCACCCACAGCAGCTCCAGCTGCACAGCGCCCCCTAGTGCCGCGCTGGGGTACCGGTGTCAGGGCTGACCCCAAGGTGAGAGTGCCCCCTGCTGCTGACTTCAGCACCCAGGCTTTCTTGAGTGTCTCCCGTCCCAGCACTAATCAGGCCAAGCCCGATGAGAGACCCACTGAGCTGACACCTGCGGGGCCTGGTGCAGAGCTGCTGCTAACGGGCTCTGATTCTCTCCCTCCAGACTGACAGCAACGGCTGCTTTTCCAGAGAGGTGGTTGTAGCTCCCGTTAACCTGACCCACTCTGGCTACAAGCTGAGCCTCCAGGCCAAGGCGTCTCTCGTGGAGGATGGGACAGGTGGGACTGAAATCAAGCACACGTGCACGCCCCCAGGCAGCCCCCAGCACTGAACCCCCAGGGGCAGAGGGTCTCACTTGCACATGTGGTCATGTCATTCGTAGCCCAGCTGCTTTAGAGACGGGCCCAGAGGTAGCGTTGGGGGGTTGGATCTGGGGTTCTGGTTCAGCCCATCACTGGGATCGATCCGTCATGAGGAGTACAGACCTGGGCACGTTCATGCAAAGACTAAACACCCTCCCGCGAGTGGCCTCTGGCTGTGGACTGAGCTGGCAGAGCGGAGTGACGGCCCAGCCTGTGTCGCTGGGCCCTGAGTCACGGCCTCAGTGACGTTAGCGCTTAGCGTTCAAAACTGCAAGTGGTAATCGCTTAGTAACGAACCCAGATAACTCCACATTTAACCCAGCAGAATCCTGATTTCCAGAGCAGCCGTCCCCTGTTTGGCTGAAAACTGTAACTGTGGGGTGGCTACAACGTTACCCTCGGGTGCTGACATCAGTGATGGCAAAGTGGCTGGAGGAGAGCGGGTCCAGAACAGCAACGGGTCACTGGGCACTTCAGAAAAGGGCCCTTTCTGGGGGCAGGCCCTGTCGATAGGCCTGTGTGCGGGGTCAGCTCTGGGGCCGCTCAGTAAGGAGCTCTCTGCTGGGGAAAGGGCCGCAGAGCCACGAGACCCTGCTGGCAAATGTCATTTGGCTGGCTTGGGATTAAGCCCCATGGAAAGTGGATCTAAATTTTCTAGTTTCCAGATTCCCCAGGAAAATCCTTTTCTGCCCCCAGCCGAACTTCCCAAATTCTCCCCCCAATCACACCCTCCAGTCCATAGCGAGAGGGGGTAGAAATGGCTGGGCGGATTGTTATGGAGAGAAATCTGGGACGTAGCCTGAACTCTGGTGTCGCTCTCAGCACCAGCACCTTCCTCCTATCGTCCCTCCCTCTCCTGCTAGGGGTGAAGCTCAATGTGACCAAGAGCTGTGACATCGTGTCTGAAATCGCTACGGTGACCTTTGAGGACGCTGACGAGACTTACAAGGCTGGAATCCCCTACACTGGCAAGGTAATGGGATTACCGGTGTGACAGAGTGGGATATGTCTGTACCACACTGTAACCTCCATTGATGTTGACTGCTTGCCGGATGTGCTGCACTTCTGGTGCTTATGTGCCCCATGCACTGGAGATCGGATGCTTTAGCTTCACTCTCCATGTCCTCAAGCCCCCCTTCCCGAGGGCACAATGGGGGTTGAGCAACCAGCCAACCCTCAGTTCCTTCTCACGGCCTCTGGCTGAGAGCCAGAGCCAGCAGCAGTGTCCAGTCTCCTGCTCCGCTGAAGTTTTTCTCTTTACGTTTTGTAAATTGTAATTTTTAATAATTAATAATTGTTACTGGAGATAGCGGTTTAGTTAGTTTAGCTGAACTCTCCTGTTGTAGGGAGGGTTTCAGTCGTAGACTCCCTCTCCTCAGAGCAAAGACTGTCAGCCATACGTACAGGGTGGGGGAGTCTAGCCTGGGAAGCAGGGACTCTGAAAGACACTTGGGGGTCGTGGTGGATAATCAGCTGAACATGAGCTCCCAGTGCAATGCTGTGGCCAAAAGCGCTAATGCGATTCGTTGATGTATAAATAGGGGACTCTCAAGTCGGATCCTCTGTATTTGGCAGGGGTGCAACTGATGCTGGAACCTCGTGTCCAGTTCCGGTGCCCACAGTTCAACAAGGATATTGATAAATTGAAGAGGGTTCGGAGAAGAGCCCCAAGACTGGGGAAAGGATTAGACAAGATGCCTTATAGTGAGAGACTCAAAGAGCTCAGTCTATTTAGCTTAAGAAGGAGAAGGTTAAAGGGTGACTTGATTACAGTTTGTGAATATCAGGGAACAAATATCCAGTCTAGCAGAGAAAGGTCGAACACGATCCAACGACTGGAAGTTGAAGCTAGAGAAATTCAAACTGGAAATAAGGTGTAATTTTTTTATAGTGAGGGCAATTAACCAACACTTTACCGAGGTTCATGGTGGATTCTCTGTCCCTGACAATGTGTAAATGAAGACGGGATGTTCTTCTAACTGGTTGGCTCTGGGCATTATTGTGGGGCAGGTCTCTGGCCTGTGCTAGGCAGGAGGTCAGACTGGATGATCACAATGGTACCTTCTGGCCTTGGACTCTATGAATCCTGGTAGCGGGAGCAGTTCCTGTCTTCTCCACGTACAGGGGGGTTTTGCCCCCAAGATTTAAATTATGTCCCTCGTGTGGGTCTGCCATGCCCGGAACGACAGACACTTTAAGTGTCTGTATTGTCTGGGTTCACAGACACACGCTAGAGAGCAGTGCAGGGACTTCAGAGCCCTCCCGAAACGGGCTGTGAATCCAGGGAGACTAGACTGAAGGGATTTCTGCTGGAGAAGTCTAGGATGCCAGACTCAGTCCCTGAAGAGGTGCAGGATCGTCCTAGGACCGATCACCCTTGGGTAAAAGTACCCTGGCAGCCACCTCTTCCGCCTCTAAGGCTGTGCCTGCCACGGTTAGCGACCTCGAGTGTGATGGACGCCATCCTGCCAAGGAGCATGGGAGTAGATCTCCTCCTCAGGTGCCTGCTACGTCTCCTCTTTCTGTGTCACTTGAGAAGGGCAGCTCGAGGCCGATCCCTGGTCCCTCTGGCGCCCAGAGAGCAGGAGTCCTGAGTCCTTGGTTCCACTGCTGGCTCGTCCCTTGTTGCCCAGAGAGGATTTCACTTGGTGGTGGCCTCTCAGCACCACTGCTTGCGGCACAGTCATAGCTGCTGGTGCTGCTGCGGGTGCTTTCGGCACCACTGTTTGCTGCACTGACACATCACACCCGGAGCTCTCGCCTTCATTGCACCAGGTGCCGCTCTCCTTGGTGCCTCTGCTACCCGCACCTGTGGCCCAGACGTCCCATTTCCCGCACTCAGCATCCATTGCACGGGTCCTTCTGCGCCGCTGCTGACAGTGCTGGATCTCGTTTCGCGTCCCGCACCGACAGGCACAGCACCAAGCGATTGGACCGTTTCTGAACTCCCAGACGCCCTTTGTTGGCTCCTTGAGGTGCAATAGGGGAGATTTTAAAGGCCCCGGTAAGAAAAGCCACATCTAGCAGTCAGGGTTCCTGGCCTAGTGGGTGTGGGGGGGAAGCAGTAGCTCGATAGATCCTGTTTGTAGTGAGGCTTTTGACATCCTCATAAGCAAACTAGGGAAACCTGGTCTACTTTGGGGTTCTCAACCTTTTCCTTTCTGAGCCCCCCCACCCCCAACATGCTGTAAAAACGCCACAGCCCACCTGTGCCACAGCAACTGGTTTTCTGCATATACAAGCCAGGGCCGGCGTGAAGGGGTAGCAAGCAGGGTAATCGCCCCATGTGGTGGGGCTGCAGCCCTCTGCCCTCAGCCCCAGCATGTCTCACAGTGGCCCTGCTTGGTGGACCCCCTGAAACCCGCTTGCGGTCCCCAGGAGGCCCTGGCCCCCTGGTTGAAAATCACTGGTCTAAATGAAATTACTGTAAGGTTGGTGCACAACTGGTTGAAACCCCCATACTCAAGGGGTTGTTATCAATAGTTTGCTGCACTCTGGGCAGACGTGTCTAGTGGGTCCCACAGGGGTCAGTCCTGGGTCCGGTACTGCTGAATATTGTGATTAAAGACTCGGACAATGGAACGGAGAGTGTGCTTCTAAAATGTGTGGATGACACCACACAGAGAGGTTCCTAGCACTTTGGAGGACAGGATTAGAATTCATAACAACTTTGACAAATTAGAGAATTGGTCTGAAATCAACAAGATGAAATTAATTAAAGCCCAGTGTGAGGTACTACACTTAGGAAGGAGAAATCAGATGAACAGCTACAAAATGAGGAACACCTGGCCAGGTGATAGTGCCACTGCAAAGGTTCTGGGAGTAAGAGCCCCCAGTCCTCTGAGCGTCGCCTGTAGTGTCCGGCATTCACAGAATTACCAGGCCACCAGCTCCCAAAGGACCAGTGCACCATGGCTTACTAGTTATATCTTAGATCCCAGCTCCCAAGGGAGTCATACAGGGTGCAGGCACAACCAATGGACACTGGTGGCTAATGCATTCAGATCTCCAGTACATGGGGCATATGCACACCAGAATTGGAGCACATATAGACATCACATCTCCAAGAATGCTAGTTATTAACAGGTAAGTACCTTCCCATTGTACGTGCTGTGCACACGCCTAAATTTACCCAAGGTAGATTATTGTATTGTGTTCTCGGCAGGTGCCCAGCCTAGAAAAGGTGCGTGACACTTTGTTGAAAGACGATCATGGAGAAGATCTCAAGATGGCAATCTAGCGCCATCAGTTCTGATTGTCTCTCAACTACTGGCCCACCCCCACAGAACAAAGTTTTTTCTACCAAAGGGCTTATGGGTGGTGTGAGCACGTCTGGGGGAGGGAGAAGGAGTTCTTCTTCGAGTGCTTGCTCATATGCATTCCTGTTAGGTGTGCGCGCGCCGCGTACACATTCATTGGAATATTTTTACCCTAGCAACCCCCGATGGGTCGGCTGGGTCGCCCCCTGGAGTGGCGCCACCATGGCGCTGGATATATACCCCTGCCGACCCGACCACTCCTCAGTTCCTTCTTACCGCCCGTGTCGGTTATTGGAACAGTGGAGCGCGGCTTAGCTGTCCTCCACTTCCCTAGCTACTCCTTATTTCTTCGCTATCTTTCTTGTATATAGTTGGTTTTATATATAAGTTATGTTTAGTTTGACAGTTCTTAGATAGTTAGTGTATATAGTTCAATGGGGTTTGGGCATTAGCCCCTTCCCCGCGCCCTTTGCTGGGGCCTATGCCCGGTTCACCGGGCTTCAAACCGTGCTCGGCCTGCCATAAGCCGATGCCCACAAGCGATCCCCACGACTCTTGTCTAAAGTGCCTCGGGGAATCGCACATTACAGATAAATGCCATATTTGCAAGGCATTTAAACCGAGGACAAAGAAAGAGAGAGACTTTCGCCTAAAGAATCTCCTCATGGAGGCAGCTTTGAACCCTCCGTCCTCGGCACCGACCGCTGAGCATACTGCTAGCAGCACTCCTCCGGCACTGGACCGTTCTGGCACCGCCAAAACACCATGGCACCAGCCATCTCCGGCGCAGGGTCCTGCTCGGCACTGATCTCTCTCCCCGAAGGCAAAGAGGTCGAAGTCCTCTATCTCGGTGCCCTCGGCGCCACAGATGCAGCCCCGTTCGGACTGCCCGGCACCTGCACCTGCTGTGGCACCGACTGCTGCAGTACCGTTGACTCCTGAGAGCTGAGGCCTGTGGTTGAGCTTACGGTCCCCTCTACACCGGAGACATTCTCGACAGCCAGGGACCTTATAGCCATGACTTAGTCTGTGCTGCCTCAACCCCCGGCACCACCGGTGCGGGTATTACACTCCAGAGGCAAGCTAGCCATAATGAGGCCTCCTTCAGTCGGTTCAGCAGACCGGCACCGATCATGATCCGGGTCCCGGCGCCGTTCCCGGTCTCATCGACGATCACTGTCCCGACGCCGCTCGCAGTCCCGACACCGCTCGCCCATTAGCTACCGGTCGTACTCGTGGCATAGATCAACATCTCGGCCTCCGGCCTGGTACTCTCGGTATCGCTCCAGCTCTCGGCACCGCTCCCAGCACCGCGAATCTCGCAGCCGTTCCTGCCACAGACCTTCGAGATACAGGTCGACCTCCCAGCACCGTGCCGGTCGCAGGTCCCAGTCTCGCCCTCGGCACCGGTATGACTCCAGGTACCGATCCCCGGTGCAGAGGAGATCACCAACGGCGAGACAAAGTGGCTTGTACCAGGGTCTTTCAGCTCCTTCCTTGCCGTCCCAGCACCCGTCCGTGTCTTCGCAGGCGGACAGTGCGTATGCCCAAGACAAAGATGCCGATGTGCCCGCCACGATATTCCACGAGCCCCAGGCTCAGGATCACGGACCTCAACAGTGGGCATTCTGGACACCTTGGGCTTATCATCAGGCCCAAGGTGCGCATCCAGGTCCATCGCGCTCTGCCACGTCGGAACACCAGGTGCCGGAAGTCACGATAAGCCGCCCTCCTCCTTCTGCTTCGGAGGAAGTGTCGGTCCTGCCACAGGATTCCCAGATCCCAAGGGAGACAGAGGCTTTCCAACAAGAAGAGCCCTTGGCTGACCCGCTTGTCCCAGGTCTCTCCTCATCCTCCTCCCCTGACGAGGTGGTAGCCGGAACATCGTCTGTAGGCCCTCCACCAAGCGACCTGAGGGCCCACCAGGACTATCTCCGGCATGTGGCTCAAAATATGAACTTGCAAGTCGAGGAAGTCCCGGAGGTAGAGGACCCAGTGGTGGACATCTTATCATCTGATGCCCCCACAAGAGTGGCCCTCCCCTTTATACGGACGATCCAGACCAATGCCAACATGATCTGGCAGTCTCCGGCCTCTGTCCCACCTGCTGCGCATGGAGTGGAACGAAAATATATGGTGCCCTCCAAGGGCTATGAATTCTTGTACGTCCACCCCCCTCCTTGCTCCCTCGTTGTCCAGTCGGTCAATGAGAGAGAGCGCCATGGCCAGCAGGCTGCAGCCCCGAAATCAAAAGACATAAGGCGTATGGACTTGCTGGGGCGCAAAGTCTATTCTGCGGGGGCACTCCAACTCCGCGTGGCTAATCCACAAGCCCTCCTTAGCCGCTATAATTATAACACCTGGGCGACGGCGGACAAATTCAAGGAGCTGCTCCCGCAGGACTCCCAACAGGAATTTGCGGCCATCCTGGACGAGGGAAAAAGGTGGCTAGAACTTCCCTCCAGGCTTCCCTGCACGCCGCGGACTCAGCGGCCGGGACCCTAGCCTCCGGGGTCACTATGAGGTGTATCTTATGGCTGCAAGTCTCAGGCCTCCCCTCAGAGCTCCAACATACAATCCAGGACATCCCCTTTGAAGGGCAAGGCCTCTTCTCTGATAAGACAGACCCTAGGCTGCAAAGCCTAAAAGATAACAGGGTCATTATGCGCTCACTAGGCATGCACACGCCAGTGACTTAGCGCAGGCCCTTCCGCCCCCAGCCACCCCGCTCTTACCCTCAGCCCAGACAGAGACAGGACTTTGCTAGGAGGCGGGGTAGAACCGGTCGCCGGAGGCAGTCAGGCAACCAAGGGGGCCAGAACCAAAGTTCCTCGAAACCTTCCACAGGGCCAAAACCCTCCTTTTGAAGGTGCGCCCGAGAGCATCATACCAGTATCGTCACTGGATCCGTTCCCTCATTTCTCCAACCGCCTCTCTCTTTTCCTCCCTGCGTGGTCCCGGCTAACGTCAGATCGCTGGGTCTTACACACACTGGAATTTGGGTACCACCTCTAATTTATTTTACGCCCCCCCTTCCATGCCCCTTCCTCGTCCCTCTTCAGGGACCCCTCTCACGAGCAGCTCCTCCTCTGAGAGGTGCAGACACTCCTTGCCAAAGAAGCCATAGAGGAGGTACCGGAACACGAATGGGACATGGGGTTTTACTTCCGCTACTTCCTTATCCCCAAGGCAAATGGGGATCTCAGACCCATCCTGGATATGCATGAACTCAATAGATACATCATAAAGTTGAAGTTCTGTATGGTATCCCTGGGGACCATCATCCCATCCCTGGATCCCGGAGACTGGTACGCCGCCCTCGACATGAAAGATGCTTATTTTCACATAGCCATCTACCCACCTCACAGGAGGTTCCTCCGGTTCGTAATCAACCGCCAACATTTTCAGTTCGCGGTCCCACCGTTCGGACTCTCTACAGCCCCAAGAGTATTTACGAAATGCATAGCTGTAGTCGCCGCCCACCTCCGCCACCGTCGGATACACATTTTTCCGTATCTAGATGACTGGCTCATCCGAGGGGCCTCCGAGGCACAAGTGATCCATCACGTCCACATTGTCAAGGACCTATTCCTATATCTAGGCCTAATGATCAATGTGGAAAAATCCAGTCTGATTCCTAATCAGAGGATAGACTTCATTGGCGCCACCCTGGACTCCAACCTCGCCAGAGCCTGCTTACCGCTGCCCCGGTTCCAAACAATGGTGGCCATCATCCAGTGTCTGCAAGCTGCTCCGTTGACTTCGGTTC
Source organism: Mauremys mutica (assembly GCF_020497125.1). Taxonomy (NCBI): domain Eukaryota; kingdom Metazoa; phylum Chordata; order Testudines; family Geoemydidae; genus Mauremys; species Mauremys mutica. The sequence continues at coordinate 11,962,855 of NC_059096.1, forward strand.
GCACTTGCCTCGGTTTCCTGGGTCACATGGCGGCGTGCACGTTTGTGATGAAACACGCCAGACTGCGCCTCTGTGCCCTCCAATCGTGGCTCAACTCAGTGTACCGACCAGGCGGGGATGCCATAGACATGATCGTCACCATTCCCCCGAGCATCTTAGGCTCCTTCGAATGGTGGCTGACCCCCACCCTGGTGTGTGAAGGGCTGCTGTTCCATCCACCCCAGCCCTCTGAATCCCTGACGATGGACGCATCATCTCTGAGTTGGGGTGCTCACCTCGGGCATCTACGAACTCAAGGCCTTTGGTCATCTCAGGAACTGGCCTTGCACATCAATGTCTGGGAGCTGAGAGCAGCCCGCCTTGCTTGCCAGTCGTTCCGTCAGCACTTGCAAGGCCGTTGTGTGTCAATATTAACCGACAACACAACAGCCATGTACTATATAAACAAACAGGGCGGGGCGCGGTCCTCGACCCTTTGTCAGGAGGCCTTACGACTCTGGGACTTTTGTATAGCCCACTCCATAGACCTCATAGCGTCCTTTCTCCCGGGGGTTCAGAACACTCTGGCAGATCGCCTCAGCAGATACTTCCTTTCTCACGAGTGGTCGCTTCGCCCGGACGTTATTCTTCCGGAAGTGAGGATTTCCCCATGTAGACCTCTTCGCGTCCCGCGAGAACAGGAAATGCCAGATGTTCTGTTCCTTTCAAGGCCTCTCACAGGGTTCCATAGCGGACGCTTTCCTGATACCGTGGACGACTCACCTGCTATATGCTTTTCCACCGTTCCCACTCGTCCATAAGGTCCTGCTGAAAATACGCAGGGACAGAGCCCGCTTGATCATGATCGCTCCAGCGTGGCCCAGGCAGCACGGGTACACCATGTTGCTAGACCTGTCAATAGCCGACCCTATCCCACTACCTCTTCACCTGGACCTGATAACTCAGGACCATGGCAAACTGCGTCACCCAGACCTACAGTCCCTGCATCTCATGGCATGGCTCCTCAGTGGTTGACCCAGTCTGAGTTGCATTGCTCTGTCCCAGTGCAACACGTGCTCTTAGGTAGCAGAAAACCTTCCACTAGAGCAACATATCTGGCCAAGTGGAAGCATTTCACATGCTGGTGTGGAGAGCACAACGTTCTTCCCGCCGAGGTCTCCATCCCCACCATCTTGGACTACCTCTGGTCTCTTAAGCAACAGGGCCTAGCGGTATCATCTTTGAGGGTGCACTTGGCGGCCATCTCTACCTTCCATCCAGGGGAGAATGGCCGCTCGGTGTTTTCGCATCCTATGGTATCTAGATTCCTCAAGGGCTTGGAATGCCTATACCCCCAGGTACGCCGCCCCGCCCCGAGCTGGGACCTCAACCTGGTTCTTACCAGACTTATGTCAGCCCCATTCGAGCCATTAGCAACTTGCTCCCTTCTCTACCTGTCCTGGAAAACTGCCTTCCTTGTGGCCATCACATCGGTAAGACGAGTTTCCGAGCTTCGGGCTCTCACGGCGGACCCTCCATATACTGTGTTCCATATGGACTAGGTGCAGTTGCGACCACACCCGGCCTTTCTCCCCAAAGTGGTATCGGCCTTCCATGTTAACCAGGACATCTTCCTTCCGGACTTCTTCCCGAAGCCGCATTCATCGCGCAGAGAGCAACAACTGCACTCCCTAGACGTCCACAGAGCACTCGCTTTTTATATCGAGTGGACAAAGCCCTTCCGCAGAACCCCCCAACTCTTTGTCGCGGTGGCAGAGCGTATGAAGGGCCTACCCGTTTCCTCACAGAGGATTTCATCCTGGGTGACATCTTGCATCCGCACCTGTTATGACTTGGCTCATGTTCCATCGAGCCACCTCACTGCCCACTCTACCAGGGCTCAAGCCTCATCTGCTGCTTTCCTGGCCCACGTGCCCATCCATGAGATATGTCGCGCAGCTACCTGGTCCTCGGTCCACACCTTCGCCTCTCACTATGCCCTGGTTCAGCAGTCCAGGGATGATGCAGCCTTTGGCTCCGCAATATTACACTCTGCGACATCTCACTCCGACCCTACCGCCTAGGTAAGGCTTGGGAATCACCTAACTGGAATGGATATGAGCAAGCACTTGAAGAAGAAAAGACAGTTACTCACCTTTGTAACTGTTGTTCTTCGAGATGTGTTGCTCATACCCATTCCAAACCCGCCCTCCTTCCCCACTGTCGGAGAAGCCGGCAAGAAGGAACTGAGGAGCGGTCGGGTCGGCAGGGGTATATATCCGGCGCCATAATGGCGCCACTCCAGGGGGCGACCCAGCCGACCCGCCGGGGGTTGCTTGGGTAAAAATCTTCCGACGACCGTGCACGCGGCGCGCGCACACCTAACTGGAATGGATATGAGCAACACATCTTGAAAAACAACAGTTACAAAGGTGAGTAACCGTCTTTTTTCCAGCTGAGCACATGGCAGAAGGGTCCAGAGAGGCTCTACTTAAGAAGGGGTGCTGCTCTGTGCAGCCGTGCCGACCATCACCACGTGCCAGAAGGCCTGGCTGGAGACAGACAAGCCAGGAGGGATTCTGCCCAGCCTGAGCTGTTGACAAACCCCAGAGTCAGAGGCAGGGTGAGGTCAGACTAGGGAAGGGTGCACATCGGGAAATTTGTTCTCTGGCAAAGATCTGTAACTCTTGAGCCGTCTACGTGACTGTGGTTTAGAAATTCCTTTGTTACACCCGGGTTCCTTATTTGCCTACCACATTGTCCCTAAGGTGTTAATCTTAAAGCCCAACCTGGCCACAGCCCAGCTGGGACTCAGAGGGAATGTGTGTAAGCAAAGCAAGGGGGCTGGGAGATCTGAGGCCCTGGTTTCAGGGCCTGGGGGCGGCTGGACTGCAGAGTCCCACATCCCAAGGGAGGGCTCAGTCAAGGGGTCAGACAACCTGTTACTGGGGGTGCTCACCCCAGCACCCCCAGCTATTCCAGTCCTGCCCCAACTTCTTCCCAGATCTGCTAATGCCCCCTCAGCCCTCACCCCAACACCCATCCCAGCCCTGGGCTTTCCCAGAGCATCTCAGGGCTGGATCGCACTGTCCCTTTCTGCCCCCAGCCAGCTCTTTAGCCCCCGGTGGGCAACACTCTCCCAGGAGTCTGCTCCCTGAGTTGTGCGTCTCCCCCTTTCTCTCCCGGCTCAGATGCTCCTGAAGGTGGCAGGTAGCTCTGCGCTGAAGAATGAGAAGCTGAGGCTCTTTGTTAGCTCTGGGAATAAGAATAAGAATAAGAAGCAGACCTTCCTGACGGATGAGTCTGGCAGAGCCTCCTTCGAGCTGGACACTTCTGACTGGACTGGGACGGTCACTCTGAGGGTAAGTGACGAGCCTCCGAGCCCCAGTGGGGCCCCAGGTCTCCAGCCTCTGTTGCTGTGTCTGTGATTGTTGATGTTTATTGCGGTGGTGCCTAAGGAGCAGCCAGGATCGGGCCCCATGGTGCTGGGTGCTGCACACACTCAGCGTAGCAAACGGCCCTGCCCGAAGCGCCTGCAGGCTGAATAGCCAGGACAGATGGTGGGTGGGGGAGGCGCAGACCCCACCAGCAGAGCCATCAATGGGGTGAAGCAAACAGCATCTTAGTGCCGCCACTTGTCTTCTCATTAATATCTGGGGTAGGGTTTAGTTAGGAAGGTCGCCCCCTTCGGGCAGCTCAGCTCCGGAGCTGCCCCATTGCCGCTGTCGGGCTGCCCCATTGGAACCGCTGGGGTTTTCCACATCACTCTTACGGACGCAGGACAGGGGGCCATAGGGGTGAGCTCAGCCGGCAGCATCAGAGCCTGGCCTGCCCCAGCTCCATCTCTGTCCTGCGCTGGGTGCTCTGCACCCCAGCGAGCCCCATCGCTCTCTCTGTCCCCCAGGGGCGCTTCAAGCCGGTGGCTCGCAGCTCTGTGTATGGGAGACTCTCTCCCCATTATCCGGATGTCCATCGTCACCTGGAGCCCTTCTACTCCAAGAGCCAGAGTTTCCTGAAGATCCGCGGGCTGGGAGGGGAGCTGCCCTGCGACCAGGCCCAGCAGCTCCAGGTGGATTACGTCATTGCTAGGGAGGCCCTGGGGAACGGGTCCAGGAGCCTGGAGTTCATCTTCCTGGTGAGCCCGTCCTGGGAGACTAAAGTGTGTGTGTGTGTGTGTGTGTGTGTGTGTGTGTGTGAGAGAGAGAGAGAGAGAGAGAGAGAGAGAGAGAGAGTACAAGGTGCGTGTGTGCGCGCATTTGTGAGCAGGAGGTGCGGAGTCAGCGCTGTGACCCCACAGCAGAGCATTGGGGAATCGAACGGTTCCTTTGAATTACAAGGGCCGGTCCTTTAGTGTCTAAAACGAAAAGTTTATTATAAGGGAAAAAGAAAGAACAAGAAGAGAGTTGTTAAATGGTAAAACAATCACATACAAACAGAGACGTCAAAGTCTATGTGTCAGGTTCTGAGCAGTATTGGTGAGTTGCTGGCTTGAAAGTCCCTCTGGAACAGATCCCCAGCTTGGATGGGTTGTTCAGTCCTTTGTTCAGAGCTTCGTTTGTAGAAAAGTTACTCCAGAGGGAAGAAGCAGGAATGGAGACAAAATGGAGAAGATGCAGCTGCCCTTTATATTTCTTTTGCCATGCGGCTGGTACTTCCTTTGTCTCAAACACAAGCTGCCCAGCACGTGGCATGGAAAAGCCTTAGAGTTCTCTGTCCACCAGCCTGCCCCACGTGCCTTGCTGGCTCCTAAGCTGTATCCCCTAGTTCCTGTCAATGGGGTCACTGTCGGGCTGATGACCTGTGATGGGCCATCGAACAGGCTCGGCAGTGCTGATGCCAGTCTGTCTGGGGGTGTCACCCAGAACCACAGTCTGAATTTAGAAATCCAGATGTACCACACAGACCTAGAGCACACTACAAAGGTGATACAAAGGGCTGGTCCACACTAAGAAGCGGGGTCGAACTAGGGTACGCAAATTCAGCTACGTGAATAGCGTAGCTGAATTCGAAGTACCCTAGTTCGAACTACTCACCCGTCCAGATGCCGTGGAATCGAAGTCCGCGGCTCCAAGGTCGACTCCGCCACCGCCGTTTGCAGTGGTGGAGTACCGGAGTCGACCGCGGCGCTTCCGGAGTTCGAACTATCGCGTCCAGATTAGACGCGATAGTTCGAACTCTGAGAAGTCGAACTCATCGCGTCGACCCGGCTGGTAAGTGTAGACTAGCCCAAAGATAGAAACAAGATCCTCATACTTGGCAAATCGCACCATTTCCACAGACCCCTTCCATGGCATCTCTGGCCAGATTCCCTGCAATTTTACAATGTTGGTATCAACAATACCATAAAGTGTCTCCCAGACTCCACACAGCATCACACAGCTCAGTGACTCCCGTCTCCTCCTCTGCAGGTCGTGGCCAAGGGAGCCATCGCCAGGATCCTCCACAAGGGGCTGGACCTCAGGGAAGGGGCTGGTAAGTGGCAGGGGAGGGGTCTGTGCAGATATGGGGCGCCCAGGGGACAACTGGGGATTGAGCCCCCTGAGCAGGGGCCGGGCTGGGGGAGGGGACTCTGCTGGTTGGGCCTGACTTCCCCTGGGTGTTTCCCAACGTCCCTAGGGCTGAAGGGCTCCTTCTCGGTGGAGCTGCCCGTCGGCGCTGACCTGGCGCCCGCTGCCAAGGTGCTGGGTTACACGGTGCTGCCCGATGGTGAGATGGCTGCTGACCGCGCCCGGCTGCAATTGGCCAAGTGCCTCCCGAACAAGGTGAGCCTGGTGCTCAGGGCGGAGGAGCCTCTGGGTGGGGGAATCGCTCCCTGCCCCATAACCGGAGCCCTGAGCAGGGGCATGGCTGGGTGCCCCCGGCCCCTCCCTGCCTGGCCTCACAGCAGTGCCAGGGTCGTTGCACCCCATCCACCTCAATCGCTCTGGGGTGTCTATGAATAACTGCAGCTCCCTGAGCCATCCCACGGGGGCGCTGAATGAGCCTGAGCTGCCTCAACCCCCCACCCCCAGCAGGACTCCCAAAGCCCCAGCCCTTCAGCCAGCCGGGCCTGGGGCCGGAGTGACACTCGGTGCCTTGCCCCCTGACCCCCCCGGGCCTGTCTCCCCCTGCCCCGGGGGTCTCTCCCCTCCCCTGTGACGCGCTGTGCCTCGCCAGGTGAAGCTGGCCTTCTCGCAGGACCGGGCCCTGCCGGGCTCAGAGCTCCAGCTGCGGGTGCAGGCTGCCCCCGGGTCCCTGTGCGCCGTCCGCGCCGTGGATCAGAGCGTGCTGCTCATGAAGCCCGAGGCCGAGCTCAGCGTCGACACGGTGAGTCCAGAGCAGCTCGGCCGGCCCCTCCCGACGAGTCCTTCCCCCTCGCAGGGAGGGCGATGCACGGCCACTGGGGGACACCCCTCGAGGCCACCTCTCCCCGTCTGAGGGCTGCTCCCATGGCACTTGTCACCCCCTAACTCTGGGGGGTCCCCGCTTGCCTGTTCTCCCATCAGCCCGTGCAGTGCTCCCCTCCTGGCACCCCTTCCCCCTGGCTCCATCTGGGAACATGGAGCTCGGAGCTGAGATAATGGCGGGGGTAACCGGAGCTTGTTCTCCAGGGCAGAGCTGGTCCCCAGGGGCGGGGGCAGGAGAATTCCCTGCCCCCATGTACAGCAGTGGACAACTGGCCAGGTGCATTGTGGGAGTTGTCCCTGCCTGGTTGACGATACCGAATTGCACTCAGCCCGTCACTGGCTCCTGCCGTCCAGGGGCTCCCGGGCTCTGCACACGGCGAGTGGAGCCTCCCAAGCCCCGGGGGGCAGCAGGAGACGGGACTCGCTGGGCGGGGGCTGAGTCACGTATCCCTGTGAGCCGTGGCCCCAGGGCCAGCCTTCAACGTGGCCCCTCTGTGATCTGGACAGAGTGGGGGAGGGGCACTAAGAGCCATTCGCTGCCCCACGGCGAGAAGGGGCAGCAGCCCTCCCCCTGCCCCAGGTTCTCCCAGGGCATTGGGAGCCGCGGGTCCCTCTCCTAGGGCTGGGGGGGAGGTGCAGGGACAGACACCCACATGGGGGATGGGGCTGGGTGCTGGGCAGGGTGGGGGGTGTCCAGGCTAGAGATGAGGCTGGGGCGAGAGCGGAGGTTTGTGGGGTGATGTGTTAATGGGAGGAGGGGCAGGAGCTGGCTCTGGGGTAGCTCATGTCTTGGTTTCATGGCTGATGTCGTGTGTGTTTGTCTTTAGGTCTATAACCTGCTCCCGGATTTTCCCCGAGGAGACTATCCTGACGCAGTGCAAGAGCCTGAGTCATGTGGTCCTACGAGTCTAGTTCCTCACTGCCACGGCTTAGGTCCCAGGTGGAGGTGTCGCAGAGGGATTAGCAGCTGGACTCCCCCTCAGCCTGACGCCTACAGCCTGTTTAAGGTAGGGTTGTGCCTGGCCAGGCCTCACACTCCTCTGTAGCCTGAAAGGACTAAACTGGCTCCGATGTTCCCAGAAATGCTGGCATCCAGCAGCGAATCCCAGCAAACTCAGGCCTGGGATACACCTCCCCAGCCACCTTCAGACACGGCCCAGGCCCTGGGACAGATCCCCGGTGTATCCAGGGAGCAGGAACACCCCATCCTGCCCCACTCCTGGGCACAGGGATATTACCTGTGGGGCTGGCAGCACCATCTCCACTTACAGTTCTTTGGCACTTCCCGTTATAAGTTTTCAGTTCATGTAACTTTGTCAGACTGAAACGTTTGGGCCTGAAATTTCCCCAGCCGAGGGTTGGCCTCAAGCTGAACTTTCTGAGGCATTTCAGCTAACACAGCTCAGCAGTTGCTCAGAAGGGGAGGTGGGGAAAAGACTCAGTTTTCCCATGATAAAATGAAGCTGTTTAATTGAGAAGCTCCCAGCCTGGGAGCAGAGACTCGACCCTAGGCCAGGAAGTCGCCCTGGGGTCAGGGAGGTGCCCTTTGCTTTCCCCATGACATGCAGTCCACATTTGGCTGCATGGGAAACTCCTGGGAATGGCAGGACCCACATGCCCAGCACAGGCTTGGAGTTTGGCAGCATTATTCTGCGAGGAATCCCCTCTGCACCGCGCCTGCTCCATCCCCTCCTATGTGCTGACCGGCCTGCACGCGCCTTCGCCACAGAGCGACTGAGCCTGCTCCAGCCTGGGCTATGGGGGCAGAGCAGGATTTTCCTGAAATGGCTCCTCCGGCCAGCAGGACTTGCGGTGGCACTGAGAGTGGGAACGGAGCATCCGGAGACGGTGTCTCTGGTGCTCCAAGTGCTCCCCTGCCCATCCCAGGCAGCCTGGAGGAGGAGGAAACCACCTGAGTGAAATGTGCGGGGTAGGGGAGGGGATGGGTGCAGAGGAGGCAAGGAGGGGGTGGGAGGACGGGTGCAGAGTGGGAAAGAGGGGGTGGAGGATGGGTGCAGAGGGGGTAAGGAAGGGGCAGGGGGATGGGTGAGGAGGGGGTGGAGGGATGGCACTTTGCCCCGCCAGAGGGAGGGATGGTTGTCAGGAGACCGGGGCTCTGTCCCAGCTGGAAGCCACCTGAGTGAAATGTGCAGAGGGGGCAAGGAGTGGGTGGGGGGATGGGTGCAGAGGGGGAAGGATGGGGATGGGTGCTGTCAGGGTTCCCTCTCCACTCCGAACTCTGGGGTACAGATGTGGGGACCCGCATGAAAGTCTCCCTAAGCTTATTTCTACCAGCTTAGGTTCAAACCTTCCCCAAGGCACAAATCCTTCCTTCTCCTCGGACGGTATCGCTGCCCCCACCAAGTGAGTTAGTACTTGGGAAGGGAGTTAGTATCTGGGAGTGGTGGCAGCAAAACCAGATCTAAGCTAGTAATTCAGTTTAGGGGAGCACATGCAGGTCCCCATATCTGTTCTCTAAAGCTCAGAGTGGGAAAGGAAACTTGACACCCATCTACGGCACCACAGAAGTTCCCGCGCTCATCTCGGGACTGACAATCTCCCAGGCCCCCAAAACACCGGCCTTGGCACCGTTCCCATTCCCCGGTGGCTGGGAAGAAGCAAGCCTTGGGAGGATCCCCTGTTAGGGCCGTAGCAGTTGTTCCGGCCCCAACCGAGCAAGCCTCGAACCAGGCCTCTAAGGGACCATGCAAGTGGAAGAGATCACATTACCTTCCACCCCGGATACCTTTGAGGCCACCAGAGGGCTCATTGAACCGATGGCTCCGGTGCCCCCGGTCCCAGCACCGGCTCCGACCCAAGTTCCGATACCATCCAAAGGTAAACTGGCGATGTTCGGACTGGAAGCCCTCAGACCAGCATCTCCATGCTGTGACGAAGTGGGACTGTTCTTAATCTTTCCTCTGAATACTGTGTATGTGCCTCAGTTTCCCCTGTGCATTTCTTAAGTCTCCAGTGTACATAAATGGCCAACACCCTGTATCCTGGCAACAAATGGCTGGGGCCCTTCCTCCTACACGGGAATAGCTAAAGGTGAACAAAGAGATTAGGTGACCTCCTGGCCCAGGAAAGAGACAAAGGCCAGAAAGGAGGGGCTGGAGGAGGTTTCAGTTTGGAGCTGGTCGGAGACAGGAAGTGAGGGCAGACGGGGGTGTCTGCTTCACTGGGCCCCAGAATGGACCCGACTGAGGGGTCCTGCTCTCTGTACCTACAAGCTCTGTTTTAGACCGGGTTCCTGTCATCTAATAAACCTCTGTTTTACTGGCTGACTAAGAGTCACGTCTGACTGTGAAGTGGGGGTGCAGGACTCTCTGGCTTCCCCAGGATCCCGCCTGGGTGGACTCGCTGTGGGAAGTGCACGGAGAGGCATATGCTGAATGCTCCAAGGAGAGACTCAGAAAGGTGAAGCTGTGTGAGTTTCTTGCCCTGCAGACAGTCTGCTCGAAGGGAGAGGAGGCTCCCCAAAGTCCTGACTGGCTTTGTGGGGAGCAGTTCCAGAGCATCACCCAGGGACTCCATGACACATGCCACTTGGAGTCCCAGCGCCGTTCCGAGTCCTGGCACCGCCCCAGGTACCGGTCTGACTCACGGCACCGGTTAGACTCTCAGCACTGGTCCTGCAGTCCCGACCCTTGGAACATGGTCCCGCTCGAGGTCCAGGTTCAGACTGACGCAGTGTGGAACACCGATCCCCGCGTCAACTGTCGCCATGGCACCGGCCCACGGCCCACCACCGATCTGCTTCACAGCACCACTCTCCATTGGCGCATCGCTCCCCATCACAGCACCGCCCTCCATCGCGGCACTGCTCTCCATCGTTGCACCAGTCACTAGAGCGGCACCACTCTCCATCGTCGCACTGCTCTCTGTCACGGCACCGCTCTTTATCACAGCACCGTTCATCAGCTCAGCACCGTTTTCCATCACGGCACCGCTCATCAACACTGCACCGCTCCTCGTCGTGGCATCATTCTACCACACAGCACCACTCCGCATCGCGGCACCACTCTCCACCGCGGCACCGGTCGCGGTCGCAACCAGCCTCTCGATGCCGATCCCCACATGACCCTCACCTACCAAGGGACTCGGTGCCCCCTTTGGTCCATTCGCGCACCGCCCCTCCTTGGCCGTCACGATCTCAGTCTCCTTCCGGAAGGTCGGGGAGAGCTTCAGGGGTTTCGGACATCCCCCAGTCGGCCCGGGAAGCCTTGGTCAAGATCCCCCAGCGCCCAACTGGCAGCCCCAGTGGCAATTTTGGACCCCCTGGGCCCATCATCAGGCCCAGGGCCCCCCCCCCCCAGTTGCCCGGCCATTGTCATGCTCGAATGCCTGATCTCCTGAGGCGACCCTCAGCCACCTCCCTCCAGACCCAGACCAACCCGTGGAGTCAGCACCTGTGGTAGGGGCTACACCAGGCGCCCAAGAGGAGCTGCCCGTGGCTGACCAAGAGACTATCTCCACACCGGCTCTTCCGGTGGAGTCATCTTCGTCCTCCCCTGATGAGGCTGTGGCTGGCACGTCCACGTCTGGTCCACCTCCGATGGACTTTAAGGTCCTTCAGGAACTGCTAAGGCACGTGGCTCTTAATATGAACCTCCAAGTTGAGGAGGTTGTGTAGGAGGAGGACCCGATAGTGGACATTTTAGTCCCAGAAGGGCCTTCCAGGGTGGCCCTTCCCATGAATAAAATTATTCAAAACAATGCCAAGACTCTCTGGCAAACCCCGGCCTCCATCCCTCCCACAGCTAAAGGGGTAGAAAGAAAGTGCTTTGTCCCCACCAGGGGTTATGAATACCTTTTCACCCACCCTGCCCCATGCTCACTTGTGCTGGACGCAGTGAACGCCAAAGAAAGAGAAGGCCAACAAGGGCCTGTTCCCAAATCGAAGGATGCTAAATGGCTGGACATTTTTGGGAGAAAGATTTATTCTACTGGGGTCTCTCGCTGCGGATCGCTAACCAGCCGGCAATCCTCAGTAGGTACAATTTTAACTCTTGATCTGTGGTCCTCAAATTCCAAGATCTTCTCCCAACAGAGGCTCGTACAGAACTGAGGAACATTGCTGAGGAGGGTAAATTGGTTGCTCGGACTTCCCTCCAAGGTTCCCTCAATGCTGCGGACGCGGCTGTGCGTACCCTGGCATCGGGAATTGCTATGCGGCGGAACGCCTGCCTCCAGTCTTTGGGGTTCCCGCCTGAGGTTCAGCACACCATCCAGGACCTCCCCTTCGATGGTCAGGGCCTGTTTGCAGAGCAAACCGATTCCCGTTTACATACCTTAACAGACACAAGAAACACTATTAAATCCTTAGGTATTCATACCTCGGCTAACCAAAGGAAGCCATTTAAACCCCAGGCCACCCAGCAACGCCTCTTCCCATCTAGACCCAGGCAGGACTTTTCTCGTCGAGGAAATAGATACTCTCGATGCAGACCCTCTTGTCCCCCTTACAGACAGGGTCAAGGACGGTCCAAGCCACCCCTGGGCCCAAAGCACCCGTTTTGAAGGTGCGCCTGAGGACGGACTACCAGCTCTCGCCCCGGACAATTATCCCTTCCTGAACCGTCTATCCTGTTTCTACCATGCCTGGTCTCATATTAAATCGGACCGTTGGGTCCTCCGCACGGTGCAGATGGGATATTCTATCCATTTCTGTTCCATCCCACCCTCCCACTCCCCTTCCCCGTCTCTCTTCAGGGACCCTTCTCATGAGCAACTCCTCGACCAGGAGGTTCAATCCCTCCTTGCCCTGGGGGCAGTGGAGGAAGTTCCTCAGGAGTTCAGGGGCAAGGGTTTCTATTCCCGCTATTTCCTTGTCCCCATGGCAAAGGGAGGCCTAAGACCCATTCTGGACCTCAGGGAGCTCAACAAGTACATCGTCAACCTGAAGTTCCTTATGGTCTCCTTAACCACTATCATTCCCTCACTGGATCCAGGAGACTGGTATGCCACCCTCAATATGAAAGACACGTACTTTCACATTTCGATTACTCCGCCGCCCAGAGGTTTCCTCTGTTTCATGGTGGGCAAGATGCACTATCAGTTCACAGACCTCCCATATGGCTTGTGCACAGCCCCTTGCGTCTTTACCAAGTGCATGGCGGTCATGGCAGCTTTTCTTCGCCGACACCATGTGCACATCTTTCCATAGCTCGACGACTGGCTTATACGGGGACGGTCTCGCCAACATGTCCAGTCTCAGGTACAAATTGTCACGGACACACTCACTCGCTTGGACATCATGATAAACATCAGCAAATTTGCCCTCTCCCCTATTCAAACAATAGAGTTATAGGAGCAGTCCTGGATGCAAACCGAGGAAGCGCTTTCCTTCCGGAAGCACGGTGCCTGGCTACAGTGGGCATAATTACCAGCCTTTCCAAGTTTCTCACCACCACAGCAAGGCAGTGCCTCAGGTTGCTGGGTCACATGGTGTCCTGTACCCACGTGGTGCAGCACGCCAGGCTAAAACTCAGGTCTCTACAGACGTGGTTGGCATCAGCCTACCGACCGGGACGCAACAGTCTAGAAATGGTCCTCACGGTCCTGAAGTGCACACTCGACTCCCTGCGATGGTGGCTGAATCCTCGGATGGTGGGTGCTGGGGTCCCATTCCATCCTCCTCAACGCACCTTGACTCTGGTTACAGACGCGTCTGCCCTGGGATGGGGGCCCACCTCGGGGGCCTGTCAACGCAGGGCTTATGGCACGAAAGCGAGTTGTCGTTGCACATCAACATCGGAGAGCTCAGGGCGATCCGCCTTGCGTGCCAAGCCTTTCTTCCCCACTTGCAGGGCCACTGCGAAGCAGTCCTAATAGACAACACCATGGCCATGTTCTATCCGAACAAGCAAGGTGGAGCCCAGGCATTGCCACGCTGCCAAGAAGCCCTCCTTCGGTGGGACTTTTGCTTAGTCCATTCCATCAACCTTCAGGCCTCGTACCTGCTGGGTGTCCAGAACATCCTGGCGGACAGCTTGAGCAGGCGTTTTCTTACACACGAATGGTCGAGACGTCCGGATATCATTCATTCCATTTTCCGCACCTAGGGGTTTCCCTGAGTTGACCTGTTCGCTTTGCGGACCAACAGGAAGTGCCCAGCTTTCTGTTCCCTCCAGGGTCACAGCCTGGGCTCGATAGCAGACACCTTCCAGATCACGTGGTCAGGCACAGTTGCTTTATGCCTTCCCACCGTTCCGCTGGTCCACAAGGTGCTCCTCAAGATCCACCGGGACAAGGCAGATGTCATACTGGTAGCCCCTGCCTGGCTATGCCAGTGTTGGTATTCGGTCCTGCTGGACCTGTCAATTCAGACTCCCCTACTTTTCCCTTTCAGCTCCGACCTCATCTCTCAGAACCACGGTCATCTCCTGCACCGAGACCTTCAGTCGCTCCACCTCACAGCCTGGAGGATCTGTGGCTGAACCAGGCTGAACGCACCTGTTCGGACACGGTAAGGTGGGTGCTTCTCGAAAGTCCCAAGCCGTTGACTAGGCTTACCTACGAGGCCAAGTGGAAGAGGTTTTCCAGCTGGTGCGCTCAGTGGCAGGTGCCCCCGCTCCAGGCTCTGATTCCTTGCATCTTGGACTACCTGATGTTCTTAAAGGACCAGCACCTAGCCTTTGGATCCCTTAAGGTTCACCTCACCTCCGTCTCTGCATTTCACCCAGGCGTGGCCGGGCGCTCGGTGTTTGCACACCCGGTCGTTCAGCATTTCCTCAAAGGCCTGGAGAAAATCCATCCTCCAACGAAGCCACCCATGCCAGCATGGGACCTTAACTTGGTCTTCTCCTGCCTTATGGGCCCTCCTTTCGAACCGCTGGCCTCCTGCTCACTTCTCTATCTCTCCTGGAAGGTCGCCTTCCTCATGGCCATCACTTCCGCACGTCAGGTGTCCGAACTACGGGCTCTCACATGTGAACCGCCCTATACTGTTTTTCATAAAGATAAAGTTCAACTAAGACCTCACCCGGCCTTTCTGCCAAAAGTGGTGTCCCACTTTCATGTGAGCCAGGATATCTTCCTACCGGTTTTCTAAACAAAACCGCATGGTGACCTTCGGGAACAGCGTCTCCATTCTCTGGACGTCAGAAGGGCACTTGCCTTCTATATAGACTGAACAAAGCCCTTCCGTAAAACAAAGTTGTTTGTCGCCATCGCGGAATGGATGAAAGGCACCTGGTCTCCTCTCAGAGAATATCATCGTGGATCACCGAATGTATTCATGCTTGCTACAACTTGGCAAATGTCCCTCTGCCTGCTGTCACGGCTCACTCCACAAGAGCTCAGGCGTCATCAGCTGCCTTTCTGGCACACATTCCTCTCCAGGAAATCTGCAGGGCTGCCACGTGGGGCTTGGTTCACACCTTCACGTCCCACTATGCCATCTTCCAGCACTCTCGGGATGATGCAGCCTTTGGCAGAGCAATCCTCCAATCTGCGGTTCCTTGACTCTGACCCCACCTCCGAGGTAAAGCTTGGGAGTCACCTAACTGGAATGGACATGAGCAATCACTCGAAGAAGAAAAAACGGTTTCTTACCTTTCTGTAACTGTTGTTCTTTGAGATGTGTTGCTCATATCTATTCCATTCCCACCCACCTTCCTCTCAGAGTAGCCGGCAAGAAGGAACTGAAGGGGGGTCGGGCCAGCAGGGACTTATATGGCTCGCTATATTGGCGCCACTCCAGGGGGCTCCCCAGCCGGCCTGATGGGTAGCTGCTAGGGTAAAAGTTTCCAACATCCGTGCATGTGGCGCACACACACACCTAACTGGAATAGATATGAGCAACACATCGCGAAGAACAACAGTTACAGAAAGGTAAGTAACCGTTTTTTTGCATGAGGAAAGACAGATCTTCCATCATTCCAGTTAGGATTCTATCAGAGTCCGACCGCGGTGCAGTTTCTACTGTTGCCACCAGGGTGCTGTGCACCGAAGCGCTTGGCGCCGGGTCTTGGCACGGTGCTGGAGGTTGAGGGCTAAGAGCTGCCTCCATGAGGAGCTGTCGCAGATGAAAGTCCCGCTCCTTTTTATTTCTACCAACTTAGGTTCAAAACTTCCCCAAGGCACAAATCCTTCCTTGTCCTTGGACGGTATCGCTGCCACCACCAAGTGAATAAGACAAAGATTCAGGAAAAGGACCACTTGGAGTTCCTGTTTCCCCACAATTACCCCCCTTTCCTGGGGAGGCTTGACAATAATCTACCAACCAATAAGTTAACTGAGGGAGCACAGACCAGACTCGGGTTTTTAGGACACTAAAAACCAATCCGGTTTTTAAAAGAAAAACTTTATTATAAAGAAAAAGGTAAAAGAAGCACCTCTGTAAAATCAGGATGGAAGGTAATTTTACAGGGTAATAAAAAGAGTTAAAACACAGAGGATTCCCCTCTAGGCTCAACTTCAAAGTTAGAAAAACCAGGATTCCCCTCTAGGCTCAACTTCAGAGTTAGAAAAACTTCTTAGCATAGGGAAAATTCACAAGCTAAAACAAAAGATAATCCAATGCATTTCCTTGCTATTACTTACAATTTTTGTAATTTTAGATGCTTATTTCAGGTAGGGTTTTAGGAGATGTTTTTTTCCTGCCCTGGTCCCTCTCCCCACAGATTTGAAAGTATCTTCTTCCCTTATTGGTCCTTTTGGTCAGGTGCCAAGCAGGTTATTTGAGGGTAAAGGAGGGACTTTATGCCACCCTTAGCTGTATGTTTATGACAGGTGCGGAGGGTGATGGCATCTTGTCACGCCAGAGGGAGGGATGGACGATGTCCTGCCAAAGCCCTCAGGGGCTGGGAGTCAGGAGACTGGGGCTCTGTCCCAGCTGTGGGCTGCTCTGAGTGCTGGCAGCCTCCCCAGGGCCTGGGATCCCAGTCAGATGGCCATACTGGAATGGGCTGGGACCCGCCATCCCCCTGCCAGCGCCCATCCGGTGGGCGTATTGCCAATGGCACCCAGCTGCCGTGGGCGGGTGCTGCACATTGCAGGGGGGCGGCAGCTCTGCCACGGAGGTTGAGTGTCGCTGGCTGTTTAAAGAGGAGTGTCTGAGTGCTCTGACATCCACAGCCTGGCCTGAGATTTGCTGTGCCTCATGCAGGGCAGGGTGGGGCTAGTGGGCCACATGTGGGGTCATTTCAGCAGGGGGACCCAAGATTCAGCCCCCCTCATAAAATGGGATTACACGACCGCCCGGTTCTCATTATGCTGTTTGCCCTGATGGGGGGCGCAACCTGAACTGAGCCCCAGAGAGTGGGAGGCGCATGTGCAGCCAGGCTGGGGCTCCGTGGAGCCAGCAGGTTTGCAGGCAGTCTGGTGTCACAGTGACCGAGGGGCGCTGGGGGACGTGCTGTGGCCCGTGAATCTCCAGGGTGCCCACGGGCTGTGAGTTCAGGCCCCACCCGGGGCAGGTTTCGGCGGCTGCAGGTTCCGCCCGTTGCCTCCGCTCTGCAGCGGCTCCGTTTGGCAGTTTTGCCCGAGCCCGAAATCTGGGGTTGAGGGCGACGTTTTCAAGGGCTGTAAGAGCCACGTGCAGGCGTTGCCGTTCCTGCAGAGGGTTGCCAAGGAAACAAGCATCGAGCAGAAGGAACAGCAAAGCCTCCAGCACCCGGTTAGGAGAATCCCAGCAGGCTCCTCAGAGCTGGACTGAGGCAGACTGGATCCTTTGAGGTTCACGGGCCCCTCTCCTGCCCCAGCTGCACCCAGCGCAGTGAGCACAGCCGCAGCCTCGCAGCAATTCCCATCATGTCCCACAGCCAAGGGCCCCTTCTCAGTCATTCGTCCCGTCCACTGCCCATGGCACCACCTCCGGCACCTTCCCCATGGGCAGTGCCAGCTCCTGGGCAGAGCTGAGGCTGGGCTGGGGTGGCACCTCCCTTAACTCTTCATTGCCTGGTGTTCAGCGGGGCAGGATGAGGTGCTCGCCCCAGTCCAGAAGGGCAGGGGCACCGCTGGGCAACCTTCAGTCTGCGCCCAGGACATTTGGGGGCGTTTAAGAGACAGTCACACATGCCCCTGCCCCCGAGATCTCCCAGGCTGACCGGCAAAGGGAGGGAGGCGACTAGAGAGGAGACGGGACCTGCCCACGTGGGCCGTGAAGGTAGGAACAGAACCCAGGTGTCCTGACTCCCAGCCCAGTGTCCCAGCCTCCGGCCCGCGCTGCCTGTCATGGGGCACAGTGAGGAGTCCTGGGATCCAGCTGCCAGAACCGTCAGCAGGAGAACGGCCCGACAGTGTGATGTGTGAGGCTGGAATCGTCTCCTGGATGAGGCCCCCTCGCTTAGGACTTTTAGTGCTAAAACCAAACCCCCAGGAAGAAGTGCTGTAAGGATCAGCCCTGCCCTGCCCTGGCCCTGGGGGACGAGGGGGTGGAGAGATGAGCCGATGGGTCTTTCCCCTCCCTGTGCTCTGTGGCTCAGTGCCTCAGTTTCCCCATATGTAAAATACTGGTTCCGCCCCTTTGCAAAGCACTTGCAGGGTGCTGGGAAGCAGCCGAGTCTCTGTGAATTCTGCTCCTGTGTTGCTCTGTTGCTGTGTGAACTTGGGCAGTAACAACAGGCATCACACCACCTCTGGTGCTTTCGCTGCTCCTGATGCTTTTACCTCCGTCTTCCTTCTCTCCCAGGATGCGGCTTTGAAAATTCTCACCAACACCAATGCCAAGCCGCCCTGTGAACATGGACTCTCAATGGACTTGCATTATGACGCAGAAATCCCATATGCCATGGAAGGTCAGTGGGGCTGGGAGCTTCCATCCCCCTTGATCAGCAATTCCAAATGCCCTCTCTGCCCTGTGAGGGGAGACGCATGGGCTCGTGGATCAGGCCTGGGACCTGGGTTCTAACACTGTCCTTGTCAGTTCCATTGTTCTCAATGAGGTGGAGGGTGGGGGTTTCACCATGGTTCTCAAAGAAGCCGAGGGTGGGAGTTTGTCCGTTGTTTTCAAAGGGGCAGGGCCCAAGGTGGGAGGTTTTCTCCAGCGTATTCAGTGGGGGCTGGGTACACATAATCATCTGACCGGGGAGGCTCCAGGCATTTCGCCGCCCCAAGCACAGCAGTCAGCTGCGTTCGGCAGCTTGCCTGCAGGAGGTCCACCGAAGCCGCGGGACCAGCGAACCTCCCGCAGGACAGCCGCCGAAGGCAGCCTGCCTGCCGCCCCTGCGGCGACTGGCAGAGCGCCCCCGGCGGCTTGCTGCCCCAAGCACGCGCTTGGCGTGCTGGGGCCTGGAGCCAGCCCTGCATCTGACTCTTCCAATTCAACTCTGCTCCTCCTCCTTTGGCTGGAACTCTTTGCCAGAGGATGTTGTGAAGGCCAAGGCTATAACAGGGTTAAAAAAGAATTAGAAAAATTCATGAAGCACAGGTCCATCAACAACTGTTAGCCAGGCTGGGCAGGGACAGTGTCCCTAGCCTCTGTTTGCCAGAAGCTGGGAATGGGCAACGGGAGATGGATCACTAGATAAGTCCCTGTTCTGTTCATTCCCTCTGGGGCACCTGGCTCTGGCCACTGTCGGCAGACAGGATACTGGGCTAGATGCACTTTTGGTCTGACCCGGTATAGCCGTTCTTATGTTCTTACTTTCACAGAGACTGACGGCTTTTCTAGCTCCAGCCCCATGCGCTGCCCTGGGATCTGAGAGTCAAGCTGGGTGTTATGGAGGTGATCACATGGGGTCCTGCAATGCCCACTCATGCTCGGTGATTGCTGTAGAAACACACTGAGCCTCTCTAGGCCTCTATGTTCCAGCTGCTCAATGCGGCTAATGATTTGACCTGCCTGGCTAGCGGCTCTTTGTGCAGGGCTCTGGGAGTGCAACGTACCTTTAACGCTGCTCGGGGCAGAGCTGGGACTGAGCTCAGGGCTCCCTGGCTCCTGCCCACGTGCTGAGTCCACCAGTGTGTGCTGCATGTAGGACACCCCCAGCCCGACCCCTCCAGCCCCAACCCTGCCAGCAGGGGTCAGTTCTCAGAGCTCCCAGGGGCCACATGCAGCCCCCGAAATGTCTCCAAACACCGAGACTTTGCAGGTGCAAACACACGGGAATCATCGTCTGGATTTGCCCCAATACTGTGTGGGGCTCCCTCAACCCCCCTTTGTATCTTTTCTAACAGTGATCCCTTGGGCAGCAAGTGTGGATAGTGAAGCAGGGACCCCAGCGATCAACGGTCTGCTACCGCCAGAACCCAGCACCCAGGAGGAGGCAGTGCCACGTGTGTACTTCCCAGAGACGTGGCTTTGGGACCTGGTGCCTGTGGGGTGAGTGAGGAGCTGTCACAGACCGTCCCTGCAGAGCGGCCTCCAGGCCAGATCCTGGAAAGCAGCAGCTCCCAGAGGCGGTGCACTGGCTGGGGGAGGGCCGGCTGCCCGCGTGGGGCCGGTTCCTGCGCCCTGTTGCACAGCAGTGGGGAATTGAAGGTGGCACATGGGGTAGACATGGGAGGGGCAGGGGATCCTGAGCAGGGGGAATTGAGGCTGACCCCAGGAATAGCCCCTGACAGGGAGACGTGTCCAGCTGGGGAAGGGGGGATCCCCATCCCGTGGGACATTGAGCCCAGCCCGGAGAGCCCCGGGGCGGGGCAGGATCCTGCGCTAGCTGGCGTGGGGCGGAGGAGGGGAGGAGATGGGGGCACTGACAGCTCTTCCCCTCTCTGCTGTCTGGGATTGGCCTGTTTCTGGCCCCAGCCCAGCGGAGGGTCGGGCAGGGACGTCGCTGGTGGCCGGGCTCGTGGGCGCTTCCCAGGGGGCGGCCGTGTGTCTGACGCTCTGTTTGTATCCGTCCCGGCCCAGCGAGGGGGGCTCCAAGGACGTCCCAGTCTCGGTGCCCGACACCATCACGGAGTGGAAAGCTGGGATGTTCTGCACGGCGGAGCTGGGCTTTGGGCTCTCGCCCACGGCCACCTTCACGGCCTTCAAACCCTTCTTTGTGGAGCTGGCCTTGCCGTACTCCGTGATCCGGGGAGAGGCCTTCGCCCTAAAGGCCACCGTCTTCAACTACCTGCGGCAGTGCATCAAGGTGAGCGCTGCCCGGGGCTGGGCTGCGGGGGCTGCTGGGGCCGGTGACCTGGGGCTGGGGGGCTGGGCAGCGGCGCAGGCCGGCGAGTGGCACCGGCAGTCACTGGCTGTGACCCTGTGACCACTGGGGTCAGCACATCGCGGTGAGGGGGCCTGAGCCCCAGAGGGGTCACGTCTCGGCTGGAGCTGGCGCGTGTGAGCGCGTCTCCCACAGCCCTAAGGGGGTTCTCATGTTGGACCCCACAGGTGCGGGTGACGCTGGCGGAGTCTGCGCAGTTCCAGGTGCAGGCGGGCGAGGACGGCGCCTACACCAGCTGCCTCTGTGCAGACGAAGGGAAAACCTTCCAGTGGGAGGTGACGGCGAGCAGCCTGGGTAAGGGGCGCTGGGGGCTCTGTGCCGGAGGGGAGGGGCAGGGAAGTGGGAGGGCTCTGTACAGTGGCGGGGGCAGAGAAGGGGGGCTGGAGCCTTCGCACTAGGGAGGCAGGTAGGGGCCTTCGGAGGCTCTGCGTGGGGGACAGACGGGTAAGGAGCATTGGAGGCTCTGTGCTGGGAGTGAGGAGGAGGGCGCAGGATGGGGTCGCTGAGGGCTTGGTACCAAGCGGAGTGGATGAGAAGAGCTGCGGAGGAGGGGGCTGAGAGGATGCCCCAGCAGTGAAACCTCTTACGTCCTAATCACCATTTCCCACAGTCACTTCCCTCCGTCTTTCCCTTCCCCTCTGGCCTTCCCTCTCTTTTCTCCCCATTCCCTCTCACGCTCTCTCTTCATTTTCTTTCTTTTTCTACTATTCTCTCCCTTCTTCACCACCCTTCCCCTTCAAATATCCTCCCACCCTCGGACCCGGGCTCCTCTCTGCCTCGGGCAGGGGCGCTGGTCTGTCTAACGGGGGCGTCTCCCACCTTGCTCTGCAGGGGAGGTGAACTTCACCGTCAGCACCGAGGCTCTGCGCACCGAGGAGCTGTGCGGCAATGAGCTGGCCGTGGTGCCGGCCCAGGGGCGAGTGGACACCGTGATAAAGCCCCTGCTGGTCCAGGTCAGTGTCTGGTCGGGGCCTCTGGGCAGGGCAGAGGGAGATCCGGGGCCTGGGTCTCACCCCCTAGTGGCCGTGGGCCGAGTCTGCACTTGTGATTGTTCTTTGTCCTGCCACAGAAAATAATGCCCCAGCACCGCACCGTCCGCGTCCCGGACCCCGACCTGCACTGCCCTGGCACGCGGCCCCGTCCCAGCGAGATCAGGGAGCTGGCAGGAGAGTCCTGGGGCAGACAGAGACGGGGGTTAGCCCCAAGGGGGGTGGCTGAGAGTGACACACGGGAGGGCTCAAGGGGGCTGAGTGTGACACACGGGAGGGCTCAAGGGGGCTGAGTGTGACACACGGGAGGGCTCGAGGGGGCTGAGGGAACGAGCAGAGGGAAGCTCCACGCTGAAGAAGAAGCTGCGAGATCTGCTGGGCTGGGAACAGTCTCGCCGGGGAAGGGACGGGAGCCCCATCGCTGGGGCGCTGAGAGCTGGATGTGCCCGAGCCCCACAGCACGGGCTGTAGTGGGTGATCCTGCCCTGGCTAGCGGCACTGGCTGACCCAGCAGGCCCTGTCAGGCTGTGACGTGCACGGTCCCTTCTCCTGACCTTGTGTCTGATGCTCCTTCCCCACAGCCGGGGGGGATCCTGGAGGAGAAGGTGCACAGCTCCCTGCTCTGCCAGGAAGGTAGGTTCCCAGCGCCTGTGCGGGGCTCAGTGGGTGTCACTAACGCGGGGAGTCTCTTGGCTGCGGCACGTCAGTGATGGATGAGCCGCTGGATGGCCCAGCTAGGGGCACAGGAGCCGCCAGGCCGGACCGGACCAGGGGGCATCCAGGCCAATGTCCTGCCTGGGACAGGGTCCAGGCGCAGCTGCCTGGGGAAGATGCACCCCCTAGTGGGCAGTTATGGAACCGTCTGCCATGGGCCGAAGGCTCGAGCACGTCCGGCTGCTGTTCCCAAGTCTCACTGGGCCCCTGTTCCGCCAGCTCCTCTCCCCTGCAACCTGGCCCCCGTGTGCACGATGCTCCCTGCAGAGTTCGTCTCACCGGCTCTCTGGGACCAGGAGAGGGACCGAGTCCCACAGGCAGGTCCCCCCGCTGAGATCCCCCAGCCCTCGCCCTCAAGAGCACGTACGTGTCACGGCCGGGGGAGCTTGGGGTTGAGAGAGGGGCTGTGACTGGGCGAGAGCCCCGGACGGTGAGGAATGGAGGGATCTGATTGGCTGGAGGCAGGGGCAGGTTCCCAACAGGACTTTAACGGTGTGTCTTTGCCTTCGTGTTATGCAGCCTCTGAAGAAATCTCCTTGCAGCTGCCTGTGAACGTCCTGGCGGGGTCCGAGCGGGCCCACGTGACTGTCCTGGGTAAGGAATTCCCCTGCCCCATCCCTGCCAGGGCACGGTGCCCTTTGCCAACCGGCCCATCTCCGGCCCAGCGCTCTGATCAGCGAAGCCGGGGCATCACGGATGGAAAAGACCAATGAGGTCTAGTGGGTGTCTGGGGCCGTGGCAGGACTGGTCCCTGCAGTCTGTGCTCCAGGGCCTCGTCCCCAGTGAGGGGCAATATACTCCCGCGGTGATGACATGAAGCTGTGCCAGGGCATTGGCGTCTTGGCCATTCATCACCACGTATCCACGTAACCCCACCAGGCCTGAATCAAACTGGGGGCTCTGAGCCCCCCAATGCCAGGGCTCCACTGATGTGGTGTTAGGGACGGGGCAGCTGTTGTGCAGCCTGGTAATTCTCTGCTCCCCCGACTCCCTTGGTGCCAGGAGACATAATGGGCACGGCTCTGCAGAACATAGACCGCCTGCTGGCCATGCCCTACGGCTGTGGAGAGCAGAACATGGTCCGGTTCGCTCCCAACATCTACATCCAGCAGTACCTGGAGAAGAGCGGGCAGCTGAGCCCAGAGATCAGAGACAAAGCCAAGGGTTTCCTCCAGAGCGGTGAGTGTCCTCCCACTCCTGCACCCCCAGGGAATGGCGGGGCCTTGCGAGGGTGTCACGGAGTCCCTGGGTGATGCTCTGGAACTGCTCCCCACAAAGCCAGTCAGGACTTTGGGGAGCCTCCTCTCCCTTGGAGCAGACTGTCTTCAGGGCAAGAAGCTCACACAGCTTCACCTCCTGGGTCTGTCCTTGGAGCATTCAGCATCCTCTGCCCCTCTGTGCGCTTCCCACAGCGAGTCAGCCCAGGTGGGGTACTGGGGAAAGCCAGAGGATCGTGCACCCCTACTTCACAGTCAGACGTGACTCTCAGCAAGCCAGTAAAACAGAAGGTTTATTTAGATGACAGGAACACAGGTCTTGACGGTACAGACAACAGGCCCCCCTTTAGTTAGGTCCATCTGGGGCCTGCAGGGAGGCCACAGCCCCGTTGGGAAGCCCAAGCCCCATCGGGGCTCCCCTCCATTTCCCAGCCAGCTTCAAACTGAAACTCCCTCCAGCCTCTCACTCAGCCTCACTCAGTCTTTTAAAAGACTTCCTTTAAAAAGTGGAAGTCAAATCCTAGTGAGGCAAATAGAAAGGAGCACAAACACTGCCAAGTTAAGTGCAAGAGTGTAATAAGAAAAGCCAAAGAGGAGTTTGAAGAACGGATAGCCAAAAACTCCAAGGGTAATAACAAAATGTTTTTTAAGTACATCAGAAGTAGGAAGCCTGCTAAACAACCAGTGGGGCCCCTTGACGATCGAAATACAAAAGGAGCGCTTAAAGACGATAAAGTCATTGCGGAGAAACTAAATGGATTCTTTGCTTCAGTCTTCACGGCTGAGGATGTTAGGGAGATTCCCAAACCTGAGCTGGCTTTTGTAGGTGACAAATCTGAGGAACTGTCACAGATTGAAGTGTCACTAGAGGTTTTGGAATTAATTGATAAACTCAACCTTAACAAGTCACCGGGACCCGATGGCATTCATCCAAGAGTTCTGAAAGAACTCAAATGTGAAGTTGCAGAACTATTAACTAAGGTTTGTAACGTGTCCTTTAAATCGGCTTCGGTATCCAATGACTGGAAGTTAGCTAATGTAACGCCAATATTTAAAAAGGGCTCTAGGAGTGATCCCGGCAATTACAGACAGGTAAGTCTAACGTCGGTACCGGGCAAATTAGTCGAAACAATAGTTAAGAATAAAATTGTCAGACACATAGAAAAACATAAACTGTTGAGCAATATTCAACATGGTTTCTGTAAAGGGAAATCATGTCTTACTAATCTATTAAAGTTCTTTGAAGGGGTCAACAAACATGTGGACAAGGGGGATCCGGTGGACATAGTGTACTTAGATTTCCAGAATGCCTTTGACAAGGTCCCTCATCAAAGGCTCTTACGTAAATTAAGCTGTCATGGGATAAAAGGGAAGGTCCTTTCATGGATTGAGAACTGGTTAAAGGACAGGGAACAAAGGGTAGGAATTAATGGTAAATTCTCAGAATGGAGAGGGATAACTAGTGGTGTTCCCCAAGGGTCAGTCCTCGGACCAATCCTATTCAATTTATTCATAAATGATCTGGAGAAAGGGGTAAACAGTGAGGTGGCAAAGTTTGCAGATGATACTAAACTGCTCAAGATAGTTAAGACCAAAGCAGATTGTGAAGAACTTCAAAAAGATCTCACAAAACTAAGTGATTGGGCAACAAAATGGCAAATGAAATTTAATGTGGATAAATGTAAAGTAATGCACAGTGGAAAAAATAACCCCAACTATACATACAACATGAGGGGGGCTAATTTAGCTACAATGAGTCAGGAAAAAGATCTTGGAGTCATCGTGGATAGTTCTCTGAAGATGTCCATGCAGTGTGCAGAGGCGGTCAAAAAAGCAAACAGGATGTTAGCAATCATTAAAAAGGGGATAGAGAATAAGACTGAGAATATATTATTGCCCTTATATAAATACATGGTACGCACACATCTTGAATACTGTGTACAGATGTGGTCTCCTCACCTCAAAAAAGATATTCTAGCACTAGAAAAGGTTCAGAAAAGGGCAACTAAAATGATTAGGGGTTTGGAGAGAGTCCCATATGAGGAGAGATTAAAGAGGCTAGGTCTCTTCAGCTTGAAAAAGAGAAGATTAAAGGGGGATATGATAGAGATATATAAAATCATGAGTGATGTTGAGAAAGTGGATAAGGAAACGTTATTTACTTATTCCCATAATACAAGAACTAGGGGTCACCAAATGAAATTAATAGGCAGCAGGTTTAAAACAAATAAAAGGAAGTTCTTCTTCACGCAGCGCACAGTCAACTTGTTGAACTCTTTACCTGAGGCGGTTGTGAAGGCTAGGACTATAACAATGTTTAAAAGGGGACTGGATAAATTCATGGTGGCTAAGTCCATAAATGGCTATTAGCTAGGATGGGTAAGAATGGTGTCCCTAGCCTCTGTTCGTCAGAGGATGGAGATGGATGGCAGGAGAGAGATCACTTGATCATTGCCTGTTGGGTTCACTCCCTCTGGGGCACCTGGCATTGGCCACTGTCGGTGGACAGATACTGGGCTAGATGGACCTTTGGTCTGTCCCGGTACGGCCGTTGTTATGTTCTCCCCCCAGCTCCTCCCCCAGCCTTTGTCCTTTGTCCAGTTTCCCAGGCAGAGGTGTTACCTGGCCTCCAACCCTCCTCCTGGGTTCTCAGGTTACATGCTCAGGTATCCTCCCTTCCCCAGTACAGGCCGTCCCAGCACAACTCCCCTGCAACCTTCCCCGGTCAATACTCCCCACTCGGCATTCACATAACACATCGAGAACATTCCCATTTCGTCACATCGGGCCCTGTCCATGCCACCTCCGGGGCCTGAGTTCCAGTCCAGCCCCAGATCAGGGCCCTGGCTGGCTCTGGGGGTCAGGGAATGAGATCCTTGGCCTTTCCTCTCTGAGGCCCAGGTCATAAGGACTGTTAGACTCAGGGTTGAGGGAACGGGAGAGAAGCCCTTTCCCCTCTAGGGGGCGCTGGTTGGGATCCAGCCCCAGGTCGGGGCGCTAGAGCATTTGGGGGATCGGGGCCCTATTCAGCCTTAACTCCATCCCCCTATTCAAACCGACCCCTGGAATCTCTGAGTCTCAGCATCGTGGGGATGGGGAGGGCTAGTGGGCCCCACGGGGCGCAGGCTGGGGGTGGATTCTAGCCCCTGGGGGTAAGCGGGTCCAGTACTCGCTGTCTCTCTCCCGTCCCCACAGGCTACCAGCGTGAGCTGCTCTATAAGCACGACGACGGCTCTTACAGCGCCTTTGGGGAGAGCGACGCCACGGGCAACACCTGGTGAGGGGCCGCACCGCACGGGCGAGTCAGGGCTCTGGGTGGGCAGGGCCTACCGGGCTGCAGCCTGACCCCCAGCCCCACTGCTATTCCAGTCCTGCTCACCACACAGCTCTGCCCCTCGTACTCACTCCAACCCCCCACCCCCCTGTCACGGAGTATGGGGGAGTCAGGCCCTGTACCCCTCTTCCTGGGACTCACAGTGACTCTCAGCCAGCCAGTAAAACAGAAGGTTTATTGGACAACAGGAACGCAGGCTACAGCAGAGCTTGTGGGCACAACCAGGACCCCTCAATCTGGTCCTTCTGGGGGTTCAGGAAGCTTAGTCCCCAGCTTGGGATTCCCTAAATTCCACCACCCAGCCCCAAACCGAAACTGAACTAACTCCCTCCAGCCGGCCCCTTCCTTTGTCCAGCTTCCCGGGCAAAGGTGCTGACACCCCTCCCCGCTGCCTGGCTCAGATTACAGGCTCAGGTCCTGTCTCTCACCTAAAGTCATCCCCGGCTCTCCCATCCCCCACACAGACAGTCCCTACTCCACCACATCTCTCCCCCCTTCGAGACTGAACTGAGCGGGGTCACTCTGCCCAGTGACCTGGGGAAGTTCAGGGCCCCCTCTCCAGGACAACGCATCCACTGTCAGGTTGGCACTTCCCTTCACATGGACCACGTCCATGTCATAGTCCTGCAGGAGCAGGCTCCACCTCAGGAGCTTGGCGTTGGCTCCTTTCATCTGGTGCAGCCAGGTCAGGGGAGAGTGGTCGGTGTACACGGTGAAGTGTCGCCCAAAGAGATATGGCTCTAGTTTCTTAAGGGCCCACACCATGGCCAGGCATTCCTTCTCGATGGCTGCGTAGTTCTGCTCCCGGGGTAGCAACTTCTTGCTCAGGTACACGATGGGGTGTCTCCCCCACTTTTCATCCTCCTGCATTAACACCGCCCCCAGTCCCATGTCTGAGGCATCAGTGAACACCATAAAGGGCTTGTCAAAATCTGGGTTTGCCAGAACTGGGCCGCTAACCAGAGCCTCCTTCAGCGCCCGGAGAGCCTGCTGGCACTGCTCGGTCCTTGTCTGGCTTCCCCTTCTTGCACAGCTCAGTGATGGGGGCGGCTATGGTGCTAAAGTGGGGCATGAACCTACGATAGTACCCCGCCATCCCAATAAAGGCCTGGACCTGCTTTTTGGTTTGGGGAGTGGGCCAGTCTCTGATCACCTCCACCTTGGCTGGTTCTGGCTTTAGGCAGCCGTTCCCCACCCGATGGCCCAGGTAAGATACTTCAGCCATCCCCACCTTGCACTTCTCAGCCTTTACGGTTAACCCAGCCTCTTGGAGTCGGTCCAGCACTTGTTTAACCTGGGACATGTGGTCCTCCCAGGTCCGGCTAAAGACGCAGATGTCGTCAATATACGCCACGGCAAAACTCTCCATTCCCCTCAGTAGCTGATCCACCAGGCGCTGGAAGGTGGCCGGCGCTCCCTTGAGGCCAAAGGGCAGGGTCAGAAACTCGTAGAGCCCCAGAGGGCTGATAAAGGCCGATTTCAGCCTGGCATCTGCGTCCAGCGGCACTTGCCAGTAGCCCTTGTAAGATCCATGGTGGTGAGGTACCGAGCACCTCCCAGCTTGTCTAGGAGCTCGTCAGGCCTGGGCATGGGGTAGGCATCAGATACGGTGATGGCATTGAGCTTTCGATAGTCCACACAGAACCGGATTGACCCATCCCTTTTGGGGACCAGAACCACTGGCGAGGCCCAAGGTCTGGAAGATGGCTGGATCACCTCCAAAGCCAGCATGTCCCTGACCTCTCTTTCTAGGTCCTGGGCAGTTTTCCCGGTGACTCGAAAAGGGGAGCATCTTATAGGAGGATGTGACCCGGTCTCCACCCGGTGGACAGTCAAATTAGTACGTCCAGGCTGGTTGGAAAACAGCTGAGAGTATAGATGCAGCACCCCTCTGATCTCAGCGTGCTGGGCCAGGGTCAGCTGATCAGAGAGGGGAATTGCCTCCAGGAGGGAACCAGCTTTTGTCCCAGGGAATAGATCCACTAAAGGGTCATCTCCCTGCTCTTCCCAATGTCCACACACGGCCACCACCACATTCCCCCGTCATAGTATGGCTTCATCATATTAACATGGTACACCTGGCGGTGATGTGCCTGGTTAGACAGCTCCACCACATAGTTTACCTCATTTAGTTGCTTGACAACCTTGAATGGCCCTTCTCAGGCGGCCTGGAGTTTGTTCTTTCTCATGGGGATGAGAACCATCATGTGATCCCCAGTGGCGAAGGCGCGGGCCCGCGCCGTGCGGTCATACCAGACCTTCTGCTTCCTCTGGGCTCGGGCCAGATTCTCCCTGGCCAGGCCCATGAGCTCAGCAAGTCTTTCCTGGAAGGTCAGGACATACTCCACCACTGACTCTCCATCGGGAACGGTCTTCCCCTCCCATTCGTCTCTGATCAGGTCCAGGGGTCCCCTTACCCGCCTTCCATATAACAGTTCAAAAGGCAAAAACCCAGTGGATTCCTGGGGTACCTCCCGGTACGCGAACAGCAGGTGAGGTAAGTACTTGTCCCAGTCCTGTGGGTGCTGGTGCATAAATGTTTTTAGCATCATCTTTAGCGTCCCATTGAACCTTTCCACCAGCCCGTTGGTCTGGGGGTGATACGCTGAGGCCCAGTTGTGCCAGACCCCACATTTCTCCCACAGGGACTGGAGCAGGGTCGACATGAAGTTGGACCCCTGGTCCATTAAGACTTCCTTGGGGAACCCCACCCAGCTGAAAATGCTCAGCAGCGCATCTGCCACGGTGTCTGCTTCGATAGAGGACAAGGCCCCCGCCTCGGGGTAGCGAGTGGCGAAATCTACCATCACCAGAATGTATTTTTTCCCCGACCGGGTCGTCTTGCTGAGAGGTCCCACTATGTCCATGGCCACCTTCTGGAAAGGTTCTTCAATGGTGGGTAAAGGTCTCAGAGCTGCTTTCCCCTTGTCTCGGCCTTCCCCACCCTCTGGCAGGGGTCACAGGATCGGCAGTACTGTCGGACATGGGTAAAGACCCCAGGCCAGTAAAAGTTCCGTAACAGCCTCTGCCTGGTGCACCAGATTCCCTGGTGCCCTGCAAGAGGGATGTCATGGGCCAGGTACAGTAGCTTGTGGCGAAACTTCTGGGGAACCACCAGCTGCCTCCTGATCCCTCATGACTCCACTTCCCCTAGGGGAGCCCATTCTCGGTACAGGAACCCCTTCTCCCACAGGAACCTCTCCTTGCAACCTCTCCTCATGGACTGTAACGCACTGAGGTCGGCCAGGTCCCTTGGCCTCCGCAAGGAGGGATCTTTCTGCAACTCAGCCTTGAACTCAGCAGTTGGGACAGAGATGGGGACCTGCTCCCTTCTGCTGGCTGGGTCTGAGGCTGCAGCCTCTCTGAGCCATGTCCCTGGGCGTTCCCCTTGGGAGGGGGTTCTCCCTATTCCCCCTTTGGGAGGTCCCAGGATGACTCTCTCTCTGCATCGCGGCAGGCCTGTTCCTTTGGGACTCCTCCCTGCTACCCCCCGACCGGCTCTTCACAAACGCATCAGCCAGCCGCTCTGCATGTCGCTGGTTCTCTGGCTTTTGGTCCCTCAACCACAGCCTCAAGTCAGGTGGGCACCTCATACAGTTGCTCCAGTACCAGCAGTTTAACCAGGTCACACTTAAGGTGCTTGGCATACATCTTCCTGCTGGCCACTCGCAGGCCTGGGTGCTCACTGCTCCCCACGGTTTCCAGCGAGACCCCTAGCATGCCAGTCCTTCCTGAGGTCACCACCTCTCTGCCAGGGTTGAGCTGCAGACTCCTCCGCCCCAGGACCGCTCGCTGAAATCCCCCGGGGGACCCTGTTACTGCAAAAGTCCTTCTCTCTGGTCGCACATTCCCAGGGGTTAATCGCCCCTAAAATCGTCCCTTCGTTTTACTGCTCCCCTGTCACTTACTGCAGGAAGCGCCATCCATGGGGTGCAGTCGATCCCACCGCTACCACCAGTTGTCACAGAGTATGGGGGAGTCAGGCCCTGCACCCCTCTTCCTGGGACTCACAGTGACTCTCAACCAGCCAGTAAAACAGAAGGTTTATTGGACAACAGGAACGCAGGCTACAGCAGAGCTTGTAGGCACAACCAGGACCCCTCAATCTGATCCTTCTGGGGGTTCAGGGTGCTTGGATCCAGCTTGGGATTCCCTGAATTCCACCACCCAGCCCAAAACTGAAACTGAAATAACTCCCTCCAGCCGACCCCTTCTTTTGTCCAGCTTCCCGGGCAAAGGTGCTGACACCCCTCCCCACTGCCTGGCTCAGATTACAGGCTCAGGTCCTGTCTCTCACCTAAAGTCATCCCCGGCTCTCCCATCTCCCACACAGACAGTCCCTACTCCATCACACCCCCATTCCCGTCCTGGGCTCCCCTGACAGCTCTGCTCACCCCCACAATGGTGACCCCCAGCCCTAGCCCCCACGTACCTCCCTCCTGGCCCACAGCATCTCCTGCAGCGTGTCCCTCTCACGGGGTCTCTCCCCGCCCAGGCTGACAGCCTTCGTTCTCAAGTCCTTTGGCCAGGCCAGGCCCTACATCTCCATCGACGAGAAGCACCTAGAAGACGCCCTAAGGTGGCTGCAGCATCACCAGCTGGAGAGCGGCTGCTTCCGCAGTGTGGGGAAGCTGTTGAACAACGCCCTGCAGGTGGGAGGCTGGGGGCACAGGCTGATGGCATGGGGGAGGGGGGGACAAGCTGGGGAAGGGGGTGGGGGCCCCTCAGGGCAGCTGGTTGTTGTGACCCGTTTCGGGTTGGGGGATTCCCCTGGGTTTTTAGCGACGGCTGAAAGGCTGGAACGGCCGGGGCAGCGGGTTATTGCACCCAACGAGGGAGCAGCCCTGGCCTAGCGCCCCCTGGCTCCTGCACAGCCCAGTCTCCCCGCGGGCACTGAGCAGACCCCGCACTCATTGCCTGGCATGGAGAGCCTGCGGGGCAGGGCCCAGCCCAGCCCTGAAGTCATGTGACTCCCACAACTCCCCAGGCGGCTCAGTCAGAAGGGCTGTCACGGTGCATCATGGGAGACGTAGTCCGAAGGAGCCGAGTCCACGGGGAGGCGGGGGCACGAGGCCAGTCCAGCTGAATGTTGAACTGCTTCACAGTGGAAGGTTTCGGTTCAGGTCGCCAACCCGAGAGGCTGCGATTTGGGCCCCGCCAACCCACCGCAGCATGCTGTGTTTCCATTTTCCCAACGGAAATCAAAACGTTTCAGCAAAAGTAACATTTTCCCTCAAAGCTTTTGGTTTTGTGGAAACTGCATCGTCTGTCGAGAAATCATATCAGCAGGAAATTCCCACCCAGTTCCAGTCACAGCCCAATTCCTGCCACTGCCCCGGAGTTTGCAGGAAGCCGGGACTCTATGGGAGAGGCCGGGGCTGTACCCGGCCGTTTGGGAGCGAGAAGGAGACAAATCATAGAATCATAGAATCATAGAATTCGAGATCAGAAGGGACCATTATGATCATCTAGTCTGACCTCCTGCAAGATGCAGGCCACATAAGCCGATCCACCCACTCCTTAAGCAAGCGACCCCTGCCCCATGCTTCGGAGGAAGGCGAAAAACCTCCAGGGCCACTGCCAATCTACCCTGGAGGAAAATTCCTTCCCAGCCCCAAATATGGCGGTCAGCTGAACCCCGAGCATGCGGGCAAGACTCTCCAGCCATACCCTCTGGAAAAAGGCTAACAATATCCTATCATTGACCCATTGTACTAATTACCAGTGTGGCACTTAATTGACCTATTGACTAAGCCCGTTATCCTATCATATCATCTCCTCCATAAACTTATCTAGCTTAATCTTAAAGTCATGGAGGTCCTTCGCCCCCACTGTTTCCTTCGGTAGGCTGTCCAGAATTGCACTCCTCTGATGGTTAGAAACCTTCGTCTAATTTCAAGCCTAAATTTCCTGACTGACAATTTATATCCGTTTGTCCTCGTGTCCACATTAGCACTGAGCTGAAATAATTCCTCTCCTTCCCTGGTGTTTATCCCTCTGATATATTTAAAGAGTGCAATCATATCTCCTCTTATCCTTCTTTTGGTTAAGGAAAACAAACCGAGCTCCTCAATTCTCCTTTCATACGACAGGCTTTCCATTCCTCGGATCATTCTAGTAGCCCTTCTTTGTACCCGTTCCAGTTTGAATTCATCCTTCTTAAACATGGGAGACCAAAACTGCACACAATACTCCAAATGAGGTCTCACCAACGCCTTATATAACGGGACTAGCACCTCCTTATCTCTACTAGAAATACCTTGCCTAATGCATCCCAAGACCGCATTAGCTTTTTTAACGGCCACATCACATTGCCTACTCATAGTCATTCTACGATCAACCAGGACTCCTAGGTCCTTCTCCTCCTCCGTTACTTCCAACTGGTGCGTCCCCAGCTTATAACTAAAGTTCTTGTTAGTCATCCCTAAATGCATAACCTTACACTTCTCACTATTGAATTTCATCCTGTTACTAATACTCCAGTTTACAAGGTCATCCAAATCTCCCTGGAGGATATCCCGATCCTTTTCCGAATTTGCAATACCTCCCAACTTGGTGTCATCCGCAAACTTTATCAGTCCACTCTTACTCTTGGTTCCCAGGTCAGCTATAAATAGATTGAATAAAATCGGACCCTAAACCGAACCTTGAGGAACTCCACTGGTAACCCCCCTCCAACCCGACAGTTCCCCCTTCAATACGACCCTCTGCAGTCTCCCCTTTAACCAGCTCCTTATCCACCTCTGGATTTTCATTTCGATCCCCATCTTTTCCAATTTAACCACTAATTCCTCATGCAGTACCGTATCAAACGCCTTACTGAAATCAAGATATATTAGATCCACCGCATTTTCTTTGTCTAAAAAAACTGTTACTTTCTCAAAGAAGGACATCAGGTTCGTTTGGCACGATCTACCTTTCGTAAATCCATGCTGTAATTTGTCCCAGTTGCCATCGGCCTCATGCTCCGTAACCACTCTCTCCTTTAAAATTTTTTCCATGATTTTGCATACTACAGATGTTAAACTAACAGGCCTGTAGTTACCCGGGTCACTTTTTTTCCCCTTCTTGAATATAGGAACTACATTAGCTAATCTCCAGTCAAACGGTACAATCCCCGAATTTAGAGATTTATTAAAAATCATCGCTAACGGGCTTAGTCTTAGGCAAAGTCCAGATTCCCGCACAGGGGGACTATTTAATGATCAGGAACTTGCCCAGTGAGGGGCGAATCCCTCAGCCTCTGCAGAAACGGTCCCTGGTCTTCACAGGTAAACTGGCAAATGTCAGTTCAAACCAACTTCCCAGCCTCTGGTTCCAGGGGGCTCAGATAGGGATTTATGCTGAAATTTTATACAACCTTGACAATGGAGCAGCTACCGCCTCTCCCTATAACAAAGCTGTGGAACTCACTGCCACAGTGTGGCCTCCTTGGCTGCTACAACTGGGGCAGCTGCTCGGGACCCAGATGGTCCTGTCAGGTCCCAGCAGGAGGCAGGACCCAAACCCAGCCACTTGGAGCACTGGAACTGGGTCGTCTCTGTCCCAATGGGCCTGTCCTGGGCAGCGTCTCACCTGCTCCAGGCAATGTATCCTGCAGCTCTGTCTGAGCCGGCTCCCGGTGTCTCCATCCCCCGCAGGGCGGCGTGGTGGACGAGCTCTCTCTCTCGGCTTACATCACGGCGGCGCTGCTGGAGCTGGGGCAGCCGCTCAGGGTGAGGCCAAGCCCGGCTGTCCCAGGGGAGGGGCTGGCAGTCGGGGGGGAATTGGAGATTATTGGTGACAGTGAAGGGGGAGTTAGTGCCAGGGAAGGGTTTGGGGTGAGACAGGGGAGTTGTGGGGGGTTGGCACCAAGGAGGGATTTGGGGTGAGATGGGGGAGCTGTGGGGGGTTGGTACCAGGGAGGGATTTGGGGTGAGGTGGGGGAGCTGTGGGGGTTGGTACCAGGGAGGGAGTTGGGGGGAGGTGGGGGAGCTGTGGGGGGTTGGTACCAGGGAGGGATTTGGGGTGAGATGGGGGAGCTGTGGGGGGTTGGCACCAGGGAGGGATTTGGGGTGAGATGGGGGAGCTGTGGGGGGTTGGCACCAGGGAGGGATTTGGGGTGAGGTGGGGGAGCTGTGGGGGGTTGGCACCAGGGAGGGATTTGGGGTGAGGTGGGGGAGCTGTGGGGGGTTGGCACCAGGGAGGGATTTGGGGTGAGGTGGGGGAGCTGTGGGGAGTTGGCACCAGGGAGGGATTTGGGGTGAGATGGGGGAGCTGTGGGGGGTTGGTACCAGGGAGGGATTTGGGGTGAGATGGGGGAGCTGTGGGGGGTTGGTACCAGGGAGGGATTTGGGGTGAGGTGGGGGAGCTGTGGGGGCTTGGTACCAGGGAGGGATTTGGGGTGCTGTTGGGGGCAGTGGGGAGAGGGGTTGGTACTGGGAGGAGGGTCAGGGAGAGGTTGGGATGGGGACAGTGGGTCAGGGCATCAGAAAGATTCAGCAGCTCAGCCAGTTTCTCGGTCCGGCTCTGGGGGGGATCTGGGCGAGGCTTGGACGGGCTGTTTATAGATGGGCCCAGGGCACGGGCGGTGGTGGGGAGGGAGGGGTCGGGGGAGGTGACAGCTGCCTGTCTGCTGGAGCATTGTTGAGGCCCCATGGGGTGGGTACCAGAAGACACACCCGGGCGCGGGGGTCACTTCTGGCCAGCTCAGCCTGACGGGGAGTCTGTTTGGTGTCTAGCGCTCGGGGGAGGGGGTCTGGCGAGGCTTGTGGGGCACAGGGTGCGGGTGGCGGTGGGGGGGAGATGGGTTGCGGGAGGTGACGACAGGCTGGTGGGAGGGGGTCTTAGGGCCCCATGGGGTGGGTGCAGGGGGACACACCCAGGCGCGGCGCGGCTCCTCTGGCCGGCTCAGCCTGACGGGGAGTCTGTTCGGTGTCTCCCCCGTCCCAGGACCCCACGGTGACCAGGGCCCTCCAGTGCCTCCGGGAGTCGAGCACCAGCGACCTCTACACGCAGGCGCTGCTGGCCTACGCCTTCGGGCTAGCGGGGAGCACTGAGCTGCGGGACGCCCTCCTGCAGCGCCTGGCCCAGCACAGCGTCAGCGCCGGTACCGGCAGCACCTCGCTCTAGTGCTCCCCTCGCTGCCGGCCTCTGGGCCCAGGGCAGGGCCAGCTGCCCCCCACGGCCCTGTCCACCCAGGGGCCCCCTGCCCCGGGGCCTCCTCAGCCTGGCAGGGGAGCTGGGTCTCCGTGGCCCAGTCAGTCTGTGGTCTCTGCTGAGGCTGCCAGCGAGGGGCCGACGCGCCGGGCTCTGTCGTGGGGACACTTCTCCCCTCAGAGCTGGAGTGAGATCGTCCCGCCATTTCCCAGGGCCCAGCGCACGGAGCGAAGGGGGGCAAGGCTGGGTCGCTGCCAGCCTGGGGGGATCGGAGCTGAGCGCCTAGAGGGGCACAGCCCCATGTCCCAACCCAGCCCTCTAAAGCGCCCGGGGCCAGGAGCGTAACGGGGTCCAGTGGGCTCCGAGCCGTGGGGCAGGGCCTTGCGTAGGCAGCTCCCAAGGGGAACGGAGCGTAACCGAGTCCTGGGGAGATGCCGCAGGATACCAGCTCCCATCCTGTGTTGGGGACATCCCAGCAGGGGAGTCCCTGCCTGAGGCTTCTCGGCTTGGCCCGGCTAATGCTGGGAGGGGAACAGGCTGCACTGGGCTGGCGGCCGGCTAGGCCCTGCTGGCTCTGGGAGAGGGGGTTGTACAGGGAAGTAGGTCTCTGGGTACCCCCTGGTCTGCACCATGTTCCCCCCATGGATCCCTGGGAGGCTTCCTATCCCCCAGTTCCAGTTCCCCCAGCCTGTCCCTGCACAGATGCCCTTGGGTTTGTGCCATTCCCAGCCCAGCCCGGTGTGACCGATGCAGCCTGGGGCCAGCTCTCCATAGGGCAGGAGGTCCCATGGGAGGCCTGAGGCCCACTGGGGGTGCGGCTGGGGACGCAGGAGGTGGCGCTGCCCCGCATTGGTGCTGAGCTGAAGGAGCCCTCGGCCTGAGGCCAGGGGGCACTGGGAGTCCCAGGTTGAGCCCCTCACACTCCTCATGAACACGCCCCAGTGATCTCTGTGCATCTCCTCGGCCCCATTTGAGCTCTGACTGAGCTGTGCTGGGAGCTGAGGCCTGGCGCGCACGGGCCCTGGGGAGACGTCCCCCCCACAGAGAGGAGCCACCTGCATGGTCTGGGCGGCTCGGTCGTGTCTTAGCTGAGGCGAAAAGTCCCTTCTCTCCGAGCCCCGGTGCAGGGGCTGCAGCTGGTCTGTGCCTGCGAGTTGTGTGTGTCCCCTCCTGCCCCGCCCCGAGATGGGTAAGAAGTGCTGGGAGCAGCACGTGGCTCCTGCCCCAGGGAGGTGAGAGGTGGAGGCTCTGCTCCTGGGGCACCGAGGGGCCACCAGGCACTGCGGTAAAACAGCCCTCGGTTTACAGGACCCATCTGTGACGTTACAAGACCCATCTGTGAGGCCCATAAGACCCCGTGGGGTCTGGTGATAACTCAGTGTCAGCTCCACCGCTGCCCTTCAGCTGGGTCCAGCTCCCGCTCCAGCCCCCATGGGCCCCACACTCCCTCAGGAGCTCTCTGCCCCCCAACTCCTCCAGCAGTGGCCACACTAGGCATAAGCAGACTAAGCAATTGCTTCGGGCCCAAGCAGCTCACAGCCCTGCCAGCTCTGGGAGCGGGGGTTGGGCAGGGGAGGAGGCCTGTGGGTGCGCCACTGTCTGCACCATGCACCCCATCAGGGCTTCTCCTCGGCCCCATTCGAGCTCAGACTGAGCTGTGCTCCTAGGGGTGCACTGAGGGCCCGTTGGACACTGGACTGAAACAGCCCTCGTGTGATGGTCCCGTCTTCAAGGCCCCAGTGATCACTCAGGAGGGGGGTGTTAACCCGGCATCAGCTCTGCCCCCTGCCCTTTGCCTGGGCCAGCTTCTGGGCAGGGGCCAAACTAACACAGGGGATCTCTGCCCCCCTCTAGTGGCTGCACCCCAGAGAGCTTTAGCGGGTGCCTGGAGCCGGCGAGCCTCCTGGGCTCAGCTTTTAGCTCGGGCAGCAGAGGCTCAGGGGTTTCGAGTCAGAGATCCAGGGTTCAGTCCCTGCTGATGACCCACCCAGGGGTGTCGTGTTACACTTCTGTACCCCTCCTGTGCGCTGTGAATCACCTGCCATGTCCTGCCCCAGAGGTGGCTGCATTCAGTGGGGAGCAGGTGTCCCTCTGGCCTGGGAAGCCCCTGGGGCCCCTTTGGAAAGCAAACAGGTGACCCACTGTGTTGTAACTGCAGCCGTGGGGCTGCTCTTCCCTCGGCCCCTCTCCTAGCGGGACAGCTCCACTGGCAGAGGAAGGTGAAGGCCCTGCCCAGCCCCTATGGGAACCAGGCCCCGTCGGCGGAGGTGGAGATGACGGCTTATGTGCTCCTGGCCTATCTCTCCTTGCCCAACGTGTCTGCTGCCGACATGGCGACCGCCGCCCAGATCGTCCGCTGGCTCAGCAAGCAGCAGAACCCCTACGGGGGCTTCGCCTCCACGCAGGTAACACCCCTGCCCTCGGCAAACCAGCGCTGCGGCCCTGGTGCAGGAAGGGGCCAGGAGCCCCTCGGGGGCTGCATCTCCGCAGCTGAGCCGAGGCCCTTCCTGGGAGAGGGAGTCCTGGGTGCAGAGCCCCCCTGCCCTGAGGGGCTGGGAACCAGGGTCCCGGTGTCAGCGCCCCGGCGGGTCCCGATCCTGCTGCAGTGAGTCTGAGCCGGGCTCCTCTCCCCAGAGCGTGACAGCAGCTCGGTGACTCTCCTCCCCAGGATACGGTGGTGGCCCTGCAGGCCCTGGCCAAATACGCAGCCCTGACATACAGCGCGAGCGGGGCTGTGTCGGTGACGGTGAGCTCCCAGGCCGGGGCCCGGCAGCAATTCCACGTGGACAACGCCAACCGGCTGGTGCTGCAGCGAGCGGCCCTGCAGGAGATCCCCGGGCAGTACACGGTGCGGGCCAGCGGCGAGGGCTGTGTCTTTGTGCAGGTGAGTGCAGGAGCCCCTGGGGCCCAGCCGGCCCAGCGGTGACTGGCTGTGCCCTTGCCCTGCCCCACGGCGCCTGGCTCTGGGCCCAGGCTCTGATCTGCGGTGGCGGAGGCAGCAGGCTCTGCCCCAACCCTCTTGCTTGTCTCCCAGCTGATCCTGCGCTACAACGTGCCGCCCCCAAAGAGCGCCGCGACCTTTGACCTGCGGGTGGAGACGGAGCCGAAGGAGTGCACCGAGAGCGCCACATCCCGCTTCAGCCTCGTGCTGCACGCCCGGTACGAGCCTCAGCCCCCAACCCCCGCTGGGTCCGAGCGCCCGGGGGCGGGGGCAGGCCCCAGGCAGCGGGGAAATGGCCGAGGCAGAGCCGCGCCACTGCAGGAATTGATCGCCGGGGGAGCTATCCCCCCACAGGGCTCAGGGCAGAGGCGGGGCCCCCTAGGAATGTGCCAGGGGCTAAAGGGCTGGTCCCGGGGCTGATCTAATGGACAGTCGGCTCCCAAGCAGCTCCTGGGGCCGGGCCCCTTACTGGGGAGCTCAGGGCTGGCCCGGGGCTAGTGGGACTCACAGCCCAGAGCAGGCAGAGGCATTAGAGACGCCTGTAGAGCCGAGAGGACGGGAGGCCTCCCCTCCCCCTCCACCCCCTGGGGTCTGTATCCAGGGCAAACCCCGACCTCAGCGCACGGCTCCTGTTGCAGGTACAGCGGGAAGCGCCCAGCCACCAACATGGCCATCATCGAGGCCAAGCTGCCGTCCGGCTATATCCCCGTCCAGAGCTCCCTGCGGCAGGTGAGCTTCCCAGGGAGGAGAACAGGCTGGGCCAGGAACACAGCATGAAACCAGGGGCTGATCCATGGGGGAAGAGCCCAGATCCCCAAGAGAACACAGATTGCAGCTCTGACCCCCAGGGCGAGCTCCCCCTGCAGAGCCCTGCCCTGGGGCACTGGGCAGCCCTGGGTCTCCCATCCAGTCACTGAGCAGGTCCTGACCCTGCTTAGCTCCCCCTACAACACAATGCCCATGTCTATGTAACCCCTCTGCCAGGCTGTAACGATAGCAGCAAGGGCCGGGTTCAATACATAGGGGTCCCTTCCCCACAACATAATGCAAACCAGCTTGAGCCCCCAGCCAGTGACCTGGGAAAATCTTACACACACCCCTGGGCACCTCGAGGAGGCAATACTTCCCCTCTCGCAAGCACAGACTCTTGGTGTAGCAGAAAAGGTTTAATCACATGAGATAAACAACAAGCATTAAATTGGGATAATACCTCAACTAGAGTTCATAGGTCAAACCGTGAGCAAAGCCCCACCCCAGCAAATTGGGCTGTGTCCTTCTCTCTGGGCCCTTGAGTCCAGCAACCCCCAAATCACCCACAGTCCCAAAAGTCCCACAATCCAAAAGTCTCTGTCCCGGGTCAGTGCAGCCCCAGAGTTCAAGAGTCTCTCTGCAGAGGTCCCCCTCCCCAGCCTGGGTAGAAAGGGGCACCTTACGTGGTTCGGGGCCAACTGCCCTGCCTCTTCGTGGGGTTTTGCTTCCACGAGTCGTCCCCGCAAACAGCTCAGCTGGCTCTGTGGCTGCTCCGCTCTGCCAGCTGCTCTGATCCGCCACCTGTCCTGTGATCTGCTCCGGCCGTCCTCGCGAGCTGCTCGGCTCCACTCACCCAGTGGCTGCACAAACTACTTCACTCCACTCTGCCAGCTGCTCTGCTCCATGGTATTGCTTCAGGCTCCCCCACTCATTAGCACAGTACTCAGTGCTCTCAGCTCAGCAAGTCCAGCTCTTCAGTGATTTCAGCTCTTAGTGATTCTAGCTCATAGTAGGGGAGTCCCAGTGCCAGTGAATTCAGCTCAGTGACCTGTATCTAGATTCTTAAGGGAATGAAAAATTAACTCTGACATTCCACAGTGGAGAGAAGCATAGGTGGAACTGGTGCTTCTGGCTCACACAAGGCACCTATACCACCAAATACAGATATCTGTCCCCAGCCTCTCTCTTTTCAATGGGTTTTGGAACCAATGTCCCTTGTCTAGCAAGTGCTATTTAGTTGATAATGAAACCCTCTATCATAAGACAGTTTTGTAGTTCCTCATTTACTTAATCAGGGTGACAACATTTCGTTCCTCCTGCCCCAATAACAACGAAATTGGGGATCCCACCGCTGTGAAAATAACCATCCCAAGCTTCTGTGCTGTATGCTAAGTGGGGTGGGAGTGCCAATGCAAATAACTGAAATGCCAATGCAAACACTTGAAACTTCTTTCCGCACTCTCCATAATTTACCACCAGATGTCAGGGTGGGGCTCATCCTGACTCTGCTTACATCTAGACTCCCGCCCCTCCCCCAGCAGACACCCAGTGCTCAGGTGTGACTGGCATGGGGGGTGGCAGCCAGGCCCCTCGGTCATGGGGACATTTGGTGCCCCATGTCCCAGCCCCCAGCAGAGCAGTAACTCCAGCCCCAGCCTCTCCATTCCTGGCTCAGCCGTTTCCTCCCTCTGCTCCTAGCTGGAGAAGCAGCCTTTGGTGAAGAGGCTGGAGGTGCAGAAGGACCAGGTGACGCTCTATCTGGACCAGGTGAGTGCAGGTAGCTCAGGGCTCCGGCAGCCTGGTGTGAATGGGGAGGGCGTGTCCTGCCCTGGCTTCACCCCCATTACAGCTGCTCTCATGGGCTCTGTGTCACATGCACGGCGAGGGGTCGCTGAAATCTCCCTTGGTTCCAAGTGACCCGTTTCCATAAAGGATGAGGAGATGGGACCAGAGCAGCCAAACCCCAGGGAGGGCCGTGAATGGAGTGACGGGGAGCTCAGGGTTGGGGAGGCTGGAACTGGGCCCTGAGTGTGATGAAAGGGGGTCACATTTTTCAGGGGGGTGGAACAGGGATTCGGGGGGAGCATTTTCTCACTGCTCCAGGCCGCAGGGGCAGGGGGAAGCGGCTGGGCCAGGCCGAGCCTCGGGGAGGAGGGGGTTCGAGCTGCCAGTGCAGCCGTTCAGCCCAGGCGCTCGCTCTGTCGCTCTCTCGGTAGCTGACGAAGGAGGCGGCGAGTTTCACCTTCTCCCTGGAGCAGGATTTCCCTGTGAAGAATCTCAGAGCAGCCCCAGTGAGACTGTACGATTACTACGAGACGGGTGAGTCCCGCCCTGGCTCCGCCCCCATTACAGCTACTCGCTAGGCTCTGTGGCACAGTCTGGCTGGGTGGGCGTGTCCTGCGCTTGCTCCACCCCCATTACAGCTGTTCTCCTGGGCTCTGTGTCACACTCAGGGCATGGGGTCACTGAAATCTCCCCAGGATCCAAGTGCCCCATTTCCATAAATCCCAATCAGGTCAGTGCCTTCCCGGGTTCGATCTGTGGGGTTGCTCACCGCGAGGGACACGGGAGCCGTGTGCTCGTCGGGCTAGTGGGGAGGGTGCGGCTGGTGTAACTGGGGCCGTCCCAGCAGGAGCAGGTGAGTCCCGCCCCTTCAGGGCCCCCCACAGTTCCCTGCCATCCAGCTCCTCAGACACCCCCAGAATCCTTTGTGCTGGGCCAGGAGTTGGCAGGACGGTTTCCCTGGGTGTTTTCAGGGGCAACTCAGTGGTGATTTTTGGGCCAATCTGACTTACTGGATGGGGGATGGGAGAGAGCGCACAGCCCCACTCAGACAACTGGGGGCGACCTCCCACTCCCTTCTAGGGCTGAGACCTACAGCAGGGATCCCCTGGGGCTGGGGGAACAGACTCTGCCTGTGTGGGATTGGGGGAGAGGTTCTCATCCCCCCACTGGGTGTCTCCTCCATTCCTTACATCCCTTGCTGTTGCAGGTGAACACACAGAGGCTGAGTACAGCGCCCCCTGTGGCTCAGGTAGGTGTGATGCACCCACACACAACTCCAGTCCCTACAGCTTTATGGGTGGGGGAGTCCATGGGCCGGAGAGGTGTGTGTGTGTTGTAGACGGCAAAGGAAGAGGAGATGGGAGCATGGAACGCGCCAGGACCATGTGTGTGTGTGGGAGGGGGGAGACATCTGGGGGAAAGGGTCTATGTGGGGCACAAGGGAATCTGTCTTGAGGGCGGGGGTGACTCTGAGGGGAGAGTATTATTGGGGGGTTAGAGAGTCTGGGGGGCCGTGTCCACAGGTGTCTGCTGGGCGTGTGCGTGGGAGTGATTTTGATCCTGTCTCAGGGGATATTTGTGATTGTTTAAAGCCCCTGACGCCGACATGATGGAAAATTCCCGCTGAAGCCCCCGCCCCTGCTGGGCACCCGCCTCCCCTCCCATCCCAAGAGCCCCTTGCTGGCAGCCGACAACCCAGGATCGAGGAGGGCACGGACAGGCCTCGTCTCAGCTGCTGCTCTTCCCAGAACCAGCTGCACTATCCCTCTTAGCACCTTCTTCAGCCAACGCCTCCCCATTCGCTCTGCAAACATCCCACCTGCTCTCCCATCTCTCAGCCCCCAGACCGGCCGCATGATCCCAGCTGTCTGTTACACACTGGGACCAGTGACTGCAGTGGGGACCCCTGGGTTTTGCTGCCCCTCCTGCCTGGAGCCTCAGTGTAAAACAAAATACAAAAACCCACTTCTTTGTGAGGCTGTTTTGTCGCTTTGTGCCTGCCCTGCTGCTGCTCCTCACACGGCTCCTGTGCATCCTTAGAGCAGCCAGATCCTGGGACCGTGGCTCTGTCCCCTTCCCCAGCCCTTCGGTCATTGCTGTGGGGTTTGGCTTTAACCCTGGGTCGGGCAGCGACAGCCCCCCGGGTTCCAGCCCCAGCTGGCAGAGCTGCCCTCGTTACACATGTCTACATGAAAATGAACCAGTTCAACTGAAGTTAGTTTTGAAACCAGTTTACTTACCCCAGTGAAAACCCCAGTGTGGATGCACTTATTGTGGTGTGGCGGAGGTTGTTTTAGTTTAGGAACTAAACTAGAATCAACTCTTCTCTCAGCCCGACAGGAGCACCTCTACTGGCTCGCATGGGTTGAACTAAATTGATTTTAGAAGCGAAGGCCTGAGAGAGGGAGGAATGGCTTGTCCGACTCCTTACAACTCTTGCTTGGTTTTGGGTTTTTTTGGTA
The DNA here is from genome assembly GCF_020497125.1 of Mauremys mutica. NCBI lineage: Eukaryota > Metazoa > Chordata > Testudines > Geoemydidae > Mauremys > Mauremys mutica. The sequence goes on from NC_059096.1 coordinate 12,006,655, forward strand.
TGTTTTGTTACTATCTGTTTGATTCCACAGACCAATGACCATTGTGGGGAAAGGCGATCTCTGTGACAGGTCTATCCCCAGTCAACCAAGGTGTGAGAGCCTAGTGTACATGCTGTGAGATGCCCAGCCAGTCCTCCAGAGATCCCAGGGCAGAGACGACTTGACATTCCTGCTACTTCCCGGGTAAATAGGAAGCAAGAAAAATAAATCCATAGACCGTTCAGATCCTCCCTATCCATCGCATTTCTCTTCCTCTTTGCCTGGGCCTGGCTTCTGTAGTGATAATGTTACACTAACAGAACTGGTGGCATTTAATTCCTGTTCCCAGTGATGTTTATAGGTGGAGCCAATAGCAGCCCCTCTATTTCTGCTGCCTGACCCTTTCCATTATAAAGTTCTCTCCCAGTCTTTTCTTTGAGATGCTCTCACCCGCCATTGTTTGCAGCGGGTCTTTGATATTCAGCCCTCAGGCTGGAGAATTGGCCTTTCTTTGTTCTATCAGATTCCATTCAGATATTGCTTAGATAGGAACCCTGGGGTTTCTACCTTTTTTCATTTGGGGACCCCTATAACATTGTGAATGGAGGTGCGGACCCCCTTGGAAATCTTAGAGTCTGCGGACTCCCAGGGGACTGCAGACCACAGGGTGAAAACCACTGTTCTGTGGGAACGACGGCCTTTCGCAGACTCCTTAGACCTAGTTTGCCAGCCCTTATTTGTCCTCGGGCCACAGGTGGAGGGAGAACCACTGACATAAACTGTTCAGAACAATCCCCATTTCCCCTCCGGCACTTGTGTTCCTGCCCGAATCTCACTGAGCTCGAACCACCCACAGTGCCGCCTCCTGCTGCCACCCCCAAAGCAGCAGCGCCAGCTCCTGTCCTGGGAACAAGAGGGAGCTGCTCTAGCAAGAGGTGTGGGCTTCCCTCCCTGGGCACAGACCATGACTCCAGCGGCCCATGGCACCTCTGGGCGATCACATGGAGCAGGACCTCCGTCCCACCCGGCCCACTGAGCCAAATAGCCCATCACCCACCCAGGACAACAACCTGCTCCTGCTGCCACTTAACGTAATGCTATGGCCATGGCTCAAGGAGTAGCAGCCTGTGCTGAAGGTTCAAACACACAGAGGGATGTTGCATGCTCAGCATATACTGGACGCTGCGGTGTGAAGCCTGGAGACGGAATTCAGACGGAATGTGTCAGACCCAGGGCTGGCTCAGCACGACCTGAGCCTTGGAGATGCAGCTGAAAACTACAGAGCAGATCAAACGGAGACAGCGCAAGAGAGCAGTGGGTCCCTGCGCAGCCCCCGGGGGTCGTGTCCCACCAGCTGTTTTCCCTTTACGGGGACCCTCTGCTCTGATTGTGGATCCCCCAAGTTCCTGGAGTCTTTTCAGTCTGTGTGTGGCGGGGGAGGCATGTGGGGATGGAGCCGTGTTCTCTAGGCCCTATGGGGTCCCTTGGTAGACAGGAGGCTCCCAGGGCCGGGGGGCGAGGCGGGAGAGGCCCACAGTGGTGGTGGTGGTGGCCCACAGTGGTGGTGGTGGTGGCCCACAGTGGTGGTGGTGAAGCCTGAGATACAGCTGGGCACGTGGGGTCTGTGGGGAGAAAGCCCTGATGGAGGGGAGATGTCTCGGGAGGGGGCAGCGTTCAAACCTGGCTGGACCCGGCTGGGTCGGGTTCTCTTGGCCCTGGCGTCTTAGTATCAGTTTCTGAGCTGAATCGTGTTTTTCTTATTTCCTGCCCATCTCCCGGCTCGGGCCAGGTCTGATTTCCGGGGGGCGAATGCTGCTCTGGGAGACGCTCCCGCAGCTGTTCCCAGACCCCACTGGGGCTGCGGAGCCTGTTTGGGTCGTTGGCTGGGGCTGTCTCGGGATGCCCAGCTGTGACCGAAGGAAGAATTGGGCTCTGTGATGCCAGGACTGGCCGTGACAGAGACCTGAGCCGTTCCATGGACGCCGATCTAAGGGATACGGGCCCCAGGCCTGATGCCTGACGCTTACCCACTTCCTGAATCGCTCTGCCCTGGGCAGGGGCCTCCCACCCCACCCCCAGGTTCACCACTCCTAAAGGCTGTTTGCCTGGTAGGACTGAAATCCCTGTTACCTTTGAACCATCCTAAGGGAGAGGTAAATATTTGAGGGTGTCACTGAGTCTCCGGGCGATGCTCTGGAACTGCTCCCCACAAAGCCAGTCAGGACTTTGGGGAGCCTCCTCTCCCTTGGAGCAGACTGTCTTCAGGGCAAGAAGCTCACACGGCTTCACCTCCTGGGTCTCTCCTTGGAGTATTCAGCATCCTGTGCCCCCTCCGTGCGCTTCCCACAGCGAGTCCACCCAGGCGGGGTCCTGGGGAAGCCACAGAGTCATGCACACACCCCCACTTCCCAGTCAGACGTGATTCTTAGCCAGCCAGTAAAACAGAGGTTTATTCGATGACGGGAACATGGTCTAAAACAGAGCTTGTAGGTCCAGAGAATGGGACCCCTCAGCCGGGTCTCTTGATAACAATGTTAAATAGCACAGAACCAAGAACTGATCCCTATGCAATCCCCTCGATCAATGATGGTTCCCCATTTGCAGTTACATTTTGAGATCTATCAGTTAGCCAGTTTTTAATCCATTTAATATGTGCCGTGTTATTTTATATTCTTCTAGATTTTTAATCAAAATGTCACATGATATCAAGTAAAACGCCTTACAGAAATCTCAATAAATTACATTGACACTATTACCTTTATCTACTACATTTATAATCTCATCAAAAAAGATATCAAATTGGTTTGACAGGATCTGATTTCCATAAACCATTGTGAATTGGCATTAATCATGAGAGTCTCTTCTAATTCTTTATTAACCAAGTCCCGTATCAGCCACTCCATAATTGTGGTAGAGATCCACGTCAGACTGACAGGCCTCTAATTACCCAGTTCATCCCATTTACCTTTTTAAAATATTGACACAACATTAGCTTTCTCCCATTCTTCTGGAATTTCCCCAGTGTTCAAGACTTACTGGGAATCAACATTAAAGGTCCAGCAAGGTCCTCAGCCAGCTCTTTTAAAACTCTTGGATATAAGTTATCTGGAGCTGCTGATTTTAAAATGTCTCCCTTTGGTAGCTGCTGTTTACCATTCCCCCCAGATACTAGTGGAATGGAACGAGTGTTCTCCCCTTCATGTGACATGACAACTTCATCTGTTTTTTCCCAAATGCAGAACAGAAATATTTATTGAACCTTTCTGCCTTTTCAGAATTCAGGAGTAACGGATGGTCCCTAAAATTAGGGGGGCCACCAGCACCGAACCATTGCCTCACACACACCCCACACCTTTTCCCTGAATCCCTGCCCCCACACTGCCCTTCCCCCTGAGGTCGCACTCCACACTGCCCCATCTCCCCAAGCCCCACCCTCACACCACCATTCCGTCCAAGGCACCACCCCCAAGGACCTGCCCCCACTGCCACCTCTTCCCCTTAGACTTCTAAACATAATGGAACCATGGCCCCCTGCCCATTCCCCCCCTCCCGTTCCGGCATCCCGTCTCCATTATTGTTAATAATTCTGCCATTTGATTTGATAATGGACCAGTTCCATTGTTAGGATTCATTTTGTTCCGAATAGACTTTAAAAGCTCCCTTTTATTGTCCTTAACTCAGCTGGCCATAGATTTCTTAATATGTCATTTTGCTTCCCTTACCAAGTTTCTACAGTCCAGATTTATATTCATTTCCACCAATTTCTCCTTTCTTCCTTTTGCTATACATCATTTTAAAAAATATTTTATAGTTGCTTTCATTTGCCCTCTGAGCCAGATCAGTTTTTTAACCAGTTTGATTGATTGTGGCTTTTGGGACATCTAGTAAAGTGTTCTTAAATAATTCCCAATTTTCATTCACATTTTTCTGATTAAATTATTTTTTCCAGCTGATTCGGCTCATAATTGTTTTCAGCTTTGTGAAACAGGCCCTTTCAAACCACCGAGTGGAAATATTACTGGTCTGGAATGTAATGTGTTGGCACGTTGTAAATGTGATGGAGTCAGGATCACCTGTACCTAGGCTACCATTTATGGTTAGTTCTGTGATCAGCTCCTCTTTATCTCTCAAGGCGAGGGCTCATATAGAACACTCCCCTGGCGGATGGAACATTTTTTGAGTTAGGAAAATATATAAGAAATTCCAAAGACATTTTAGTACTGGCAGCACCCGACCGCCAACATGTGTCACTCACAATGAAATCCCCCAGGATCACACAGCTTCTTTTCATACATTCTATAAATAGCTGCATAAGGAGCCACTCATCCCGTTCCTTCGTGGGATTTGGTGATCTGCCCCAGACACCAGCTAACCCCCCATCTTGTGCTGTATCGGTTAGGACACGGATCCATAACCATTCAAGATCATTTTCTCCCAAGTTGTCAGTGACTCGGAAACAAGTCTGAGACACTCTGCTGACCATGTGCAAATGGCAATGTTCTGTACTTTATAACCTAGCCAGAGCCTAGATTGACGTGGATTTTCATGGCAAGAGGAAAAACCCTTCTCTTCCCCTAGCACAATCCCCCTGCCAGATTTCAATTCCAGGCTCCAAAGCATGAAGGCGCTAGAACTCCTCAACAAAATGGTCAGGAAAATGGATTGCCCTGGAAAAAGCTACCTGTGCTACTGCCAACCGTGTTCTCAAAAATGCCTCAACTCGTTTTTGCTGAAAGTTTACAAAAAACATTCAACCCAAGGCAGAGCCTGAGCATGGAAATTTCATCTCCAGCCGTCCCAGTGCAGGAACGTTAGAAGCGATCGTGAATGGGGTTTTCATGAGACGTGTTCAGCAACTTTAATGTTCTTCTCATTTGCATTGCAGTAGTGGGGTCGCTGCCAGAACCCACTTTAATGAACTCATTTCTCAGCAAGCTCCTCCCCCATGCTCCTGCCAGGGCTTTCCCAGCATCCCGGCTAATGCACCACTACTGACCCCCCAGAGGGGCCCCCTGGCTCCTCTGAGCCTTTGCCAGGCAGCATCCTCTGACTCAAGCTGCAAGAACCTGTCAGAGCCTCGAATCCAGCAGCTGGGGGTGGTGGGTAAATATTGTCCTGGCTGCGTCCCCCAGTCCTGCCAGAGACCTGACACGTCCCTTGTTTACCCCAGATCAAAGCGAAGCTCCATCTCCAGAGTCTGTATCAGGGCAGAGCAGGCTGGTCTCCAGCACAGAGCGTGGGGGAGAGGAGGAAGAAGGACCCAGAGGGGGGTGACGTGTGTGTGTCCCCTTGTGCCTGCCCATCTGCCTGCACCCCAGGAATGGGGGCCCCAGTAACCTGCCTGCTGCTCCTCCTGCACCTCACAGCTGGGATGTCTGCAGAGCCGTAAGCCCTGTCCGGGTCTGTCTGTCTGTCCGCGTGGTGGGCGGTGCGGGGGGGTTGGAAGCAGCCGAGGGCACCGATGAGGGGGCTGCTCGATCCGAAACTGATGGGACAGGTCCGTTCTCCCCTGGGAGCTCAGTCCTTGACGCTGGGTCCCTCCTGGGCCCCCCTGGTCTGACCCCTCCCAGCGCTGTGGGAGGGTGGCTCTGGTTAAGGCAGTGGCTTGGGGGCAGGAGAGCTGGGGTCAGTGCCCGGGTCTGCCACGGATGCCCTGTGCGCCCCTGGCCAGACACCGACCCTCTGAGCCTCAGCTCCCCTGTACCATGGGGTGATGATCCTCTGCGGCCGCCTGCTCCCGTCAGCCTGTCACCTCCTCGGGCCTCGGCCTGTCTCTGCCTGCGGGTCTGTCCTGCCCCAGCGCAGGGGGCCAGGCCGGGCTGGGCCTCTAGGCACCAGTGCAATAGAACAGTAATTACCGACGAACCCAGCGCGTTAAACCAACGTCTCAGCAGAACTGGGCAGTGCCCCGACGGTGCAAACGCCGAAGGGTTCCTGCGAGGGCGGGCGGAGGCCCCCGGGTGCAGACTGGGCTGGGGGTGGGGGTGGGGCTGTATCTAAGCCGGTTACTGGCTGCAAAGGGCTCATGTGCTCAGCACAGCCCCAGACTAACCAGCCCCCCGCCCCCCCCCGAGCCGTACACAGGGGTCTCTGCTCAATCTCAGTCCTCCTTCTGGGCAGACCGAGCAGCCGAGAGGCCGGGGATGGAGGGGGACTGAGCCCCTCTCTGCGCCCCCTGGGCCCCTCCAGGTCCACGGGAGGCAGGCTGGGGTGGGGGATGTAGTGGGGGGGTCTTGCCCTGCCCCTGCCCTGTGGTTAGAGAAACGAATCAGCTTCCAGAGCCATTGACCCAGCTCTGTCCCAGCAGGGGGACACTCAGAAATCGGGAGTCACCTCCAGTCCTGGGGGAGGCTCTGGGCTGTCCCCTCCCCCACTGCCCGGTGCTTTCCCCTCCCCAGGCACTATGTGGTGGTGAGCCCAGCCGAGCTCTACCACCCGCACACGGGGACGGTGTCAGTTCATCTCGGCGACCTCAACGAGACCGTCCGGGTGAGCGTCCGGCTGGAGAGGGGGGATGGGCCCAGCGCTATCACCCTGCTGGAGAGAGAGGTCCGGGAGCCCCGTCTGCACGAGAACGTGCGCTTCCAGGTGAGCCCCCGCCCGCAGCCATGGGCACGGCCCCGGGCACTGGCCATGGGCACGGAGCCCGTCAGCCCCGGGTCTGCAGCCCCAGCCCAGACTCGGGCCCCGGGCACAGCAGGGCTCAGGGCACTGGCCATGGGCACGGAGCCCGTCAGCCCCGGGTCTGCAGCCCCAGCCCAGCCTCGGGCCCCGGGCACAGCAGGGATCAGGGGACTGGCCCTGGGCACGGAGCTGGTCACTCAATGGGCAGCTGTAACCACAGAACTCGAGCCGATCCCTCAGCAGCGACAGGCAGGGGGGAGCGGGGATGGGGTGGGGGGCACAGAGTGCCCTGGCTTCCAACTCCACCGAGTGCCCCAGGTTCATGCTCCCTCCCGTTCAGGGCCCCCAGCCTGGGGAGGGGGGTTGTGACAGATTTTCATTACCAATCTGCCTGGAGCGTCAGGTGATCTGGCTGACGCTGCAGGATCGTTTGGGGAGGAGATGACGAACACACCAAGTGTTTACATTTTCAAGCTTTATTAATAAAATAATAAAATACAGCAGAGAGTGCTGGGAACGCTCCCACGTCAGTCAGGGGAAGAAAGAAAGCATTAGAGACCCAAGCCCTAACCCACTTTCATACTCACATGCACGACCCAGACTGGCCAAGTCTGGGTGTTACGTCAGAAGAAGAGAGGGGGGAAGGTGCACGGGAGTGCTGTCCAGGGCCCAGGTCGTCCAAGGATTTGCTGTGCTCTCCAGATTGCTCCAGCTCTCAGGAGGGTTTTAAGTCCTGGCTCATCGGGGGTGGGGTGGGGGAGTGCTCCATTCAGGAACCTCTGCTCCTGGTTCCCTCTGTGCCAGTGCAAACCAGCTTCCTGTGGCCTCCTTGACTTTCTCCAAAACACACCAGCTAGACTCTGTTGTCCTCTTTGTTTTCCTCTGCGCTGGCCTTCGCTTGCCTCGCTTGTTATGGGCTGGCTCTGCAGGTCTGTGTCTGTTCAATTAAATCTTCCTTTCTCACGGTTGGTTTGTGGATTCCGGGCTCCCCGTTTCTTGGCCGGCAGCCGAGAGTCAGATGTGTGCTGTGGCCTTGAGCTGGCTGGAGTTAGCGTCTTATCTTCGGACTGAGCTTGCTGGCTGCAGTGTTGAGTTAACCCGTTCTTTGCTTTCGTCTTTCTCTCCCCGCTCGGCCTCTCGTACCTGCAAAGGAAACTTCCACTCCCCGCTCACACACCTTTGACCCTTCCCAAAATGCTTTGCAATGCTAGCAGCAGCGTTAGAAATATACAATGCAGATCTGCCTTCCAGGGAACTCCCTGAGGGCGGGGGCCATTGGGTTGTGACAGGGTTCCTCACAAACACCACTGCTCCCCCACCCCCGTGCAATAGCGGGTCTGCGCCACAACCGGCCCGTTACCAGCCACTGTGGCCTTGCTGGGGTCCCCGTGTGCAGGTTCCAGCCCCGTCCGGGGGGCAGCAGGAAGTGGCAGAGCTGCACGTCTCGATCCGGGGAGATGCCCTGCAGTTCTCTGAGCGGAAGAAGGTGCTGCTGCGGGCGCTGCAGCCCGGGACCTTTGTGCAGACGGACAAGGCCGTCTACAAGCCGGGACAGACAGGTGAGAGGGCAGGAGCTGCTGGAGGGAGTTTCCTGGGGCCCCAGGCCCTTGGGACGGACTCCCGGGCTCGGGGGCTGGGCTGGGGGCCTAGCGAGGGATTCGGGACTCTCACTTCTAGGCCCCTGTCTGCACCCGGCCCCAGGGGAGAAGAGGCCCAAAGCCTGAGGCCTGTTTGGGGGCCTGTCTGGAACCAAGTTGGGGGTCTCAGCCCCTCCTTGGCGATGGCACAGACACTGCAGGGGGCACCGATCGGCCTCCTCTGGCGGGCTCAGCAGGGAGGCGGGGGTTGGCTGGGCCCTGGAGGTTGAGCTCCATGAACAGCAGGTATCAGAGGCTGGGGGACACTAACCTTCCCCAAACAGCCCTGCGTGGCCCCACCCATGCTTCGTCCCCGGGACCCCTCCTGCTTCCTGCTGGCGCTCTGCGGCTCTTCCCTCATAGCCGGGGCCCCCGATTGGGCTGGGCTGGGGCTAGGGGGCCTGTGGTCAAGGACTCCAGGCGGCTGGAGCTGGTGCTCGGCTGCCCGGCGCTCCAGGCCTGGGGGCGCTGAAGGCTGCACTGCCCGACCAGCGCCAGGGGAAGGGTTGGCAGGCGTCTGGTTTTTGACCAGAATGCCCAGTCGAAAAGGGATCTGGTGGCTCCGGTGAGCACTGCTGACTGGGCCGTTTAAAGTTCGGGTGGTGGCGCAGCAGGGCTAAGGCAGGCTCCCTGCTTGCCCTGGCTCCGCACAGCTCCCCGGAGGCAGCCAGCATGTCCGGCCCCTAGGCACAGGGGCGATCAGGGAAGCTCCACGGGCTCCCCCACCCTCAGCGCCGGCTCCACAGCTCCCTTTGGATGGAAACTGCAACCAATGAGAGCTGTGGAGACGGTGCCTGGGGGTGCGGGCATCACGCACTGCACGGAGCTGCCTGACCACCCCTCCATCTAGCCCGGGGTAGGCAAACTTTTTGGCCTGAGGGCCACATCTGGGTGGGGAAATTGTATGCAGAGCCATGCATGTAGGGCTGTGGCAGGGGGTCGGGGTGTGGGAGGGAGTGCAGGGTGTGGGAGGGGGCTCAGTGCAGGAGGTTGTGGTGCAGGAAGGGTGTGGGGTGCAGGAGGGGGCTCAGGACGGGGGTTAGGGTGCAGGAGGGATGCGGGCTTCAGCCTGGTGCCGCTTACTTCGAGTGGCTCCGGGGTGGCAGTGGGGCTAAGGCAGGCTCCCTGGCTGCCCTGGCCCCACGGCGCTCCCGGAAGTGGCCAGCATGTCTGGCAGTGCCTCCTGGGGGTTGGGTGGGGCAGGCAACTCTGTCACACTCTGTCCTCGCCTGTGGGTACCACCCCGAAATCTCCCATTGGCTGCTGTTCCCCTTTCCCGGCCAATGGGAGCTCCGGGGGTTGGGGATCTGGGGGCTGCACCACCTGCATAGTGCTCTGAGGCTGTGGGCTGCACCACCCACCCATCCAGGGCTCCACGGTGGAGGGTCTCAGGCAGCCTAGGGCTGGGGCGAGGGAGGGGGCATCTGCGGAGGGGTGGAAGGTAGGGCTCTAGCCTCTAGTCTCTGACGGGGGCAAGAGGGCAGGAGGGGGTGGGAATTGGGGCCGGGGACAAGCCTCTCACATGTCGCCCTTGCTGAACTCCCTTCCAGCCGCCCAGGGCAGGGCCGCGGGGGGAAGTGGGGGAAGCTGGTGCTGCGCTGCCCGGGCTGGGCCCATTCTGCGGGTTCACAGAGGCCGTCAGTGCCCAGGGTGTCCAGCTGACACCTTCCCCAGCTGGGAATTCACTCAGACAAACCGAGCCGGGGCTGATTCCCGCCTCTGCCTCTGCTCCTTTGCAGTGAAGTTTCGAATCGTCAGTTTGGACAAAGACTTCGTTCCCAGTACCCGGAAGGTGAGAGCTGGGGTGGGGGGTTGGCGGGGGCAGGGTAACAGGGCCCTGGAGGACTGGACACGTTAGGTTTGTCTACACCAGGCAGCCTGTTCATCCGGTTTGAAATCAGACAGTCCTCTTCATGGGTGGTTTGGCCCCGTCCCGTGCATGCTTGTGTCTGGTATTGGATGGGGGGCGCCATTTGGCAGAGCGCACTGCTCCGCCCCTGCGGGCGTGAACTCACACACACCGAGTGTGCGAGGTCACGCCAGCGGGGACAGGCCCACGCCAATCCTGGAAGTACCGGGATGTCCGGTATCTGGGAATGCCTCAGCCGCCACCCTGGTCTACATCAGCGTTTCTCAAACTGGGGTCTGTGGACCCCTGGGGGTCCCCGATCGAACTCCAGAGGATCCGCAGGCCCCGCTCATCAGTTCCTCCCCCTCCCTCCCTCCCTCTATCTCCCGGAGGCTACTGAAGCCAAACCGGGAGATTTTAGGTGCTAAAAGTCCGGTCAGCGGTGCAGCAGGGCTAAAGCAGGCTCCCTACCTGCCCTGGCTCCGTGCTGCTCCCGGAAGCATCCAGCATGTCCCCGGGGCGGAGGCAGAGGGTCTCTGTGGGCTGCCCCCACCCTGAGCGCTAACGTTTGAGAACCGCTGGTCTACACTGCTGCAGGGGGCGAGCCTCCCAGGGCAGGTAACAGCCTTGCAGTAGCAGGGCTTGTGCTGGCCTGCTGAAAACAGCCGTGTGGAGCAGCCCCCTGGGCTTCAGAGCCCAGTGCCTTGGGCAGTGGCCTCTGTTGGTTGCAGTCTCTTCACTGCACAGAGAGGGATGATTGCACATTGCATGGAGCCGGAGTGAGAGCGCTGGGCACCCACTGGCTTTAGTGCAGTCTGTGATTGGCTGTGGGTGCCAGCCCCCCCCGATGACAGTCATTAGCACCTTTCAGCCTAACCGTGCTGTGCGCTGAGTGAGGTGGCAGAATCGGGCCCAGTGTGGAAATACAGATTGACAGCTCCCCTCCCAGCCACCTCGCCCGGGCACTGGCTGCAGCGCAGACCCCCGGCCCTTAGACTGCCCCTTGGCAGAGACCCCAGCATCTCGCCCTGCTCCTCCACGCACAGACCAGCCACCCACTGCCCTGTACCCGCCACCGCGGGGTGGGGCACGGGAGGTGCGAGGGCTCCAGCCTCATGGGCTCCCCTCCCTTTCCCTGCTCCCTCGGTCACCCCCGCTGCTGTCCCCATGATCCCCCATGGCCCCAGAGACACCCCGGCCCTGGGCAGGTCACAGGCAGCCCGGGGGCAGTGGGGGGTGTTTCCTGTCCCTCTAACCAGCCATCTCCTGTCTGTTTGCTTTGCAGCTGCCCCTGGTGACCGTGCAGGTCAGTCTGTGCCTCTCCAGCCTCCTCCTCTTCCTGTCTGGCTCGTCCGAGGGCACCCGGGGGTGTTCAGTGGTGGGGATCCCAGAGGAGTCTGGGCTGTGACCACAGTGTCCAGCAATCCAGCCCTAGAGCCTCTGCCCTGCTGTGGGGCTGCAAAGGGTCCCAGAGCACAGGGCGTTTCTGGGCTGGGCCCCACAGGGGGCAGGGAGGGGACATTGTGCTATCGGGGTACGTCCTCCCCACCCCGAGTTTGCAGCGTCTGGGGGTGTCTGTCCGGGAGGCAGGTGGGTTTGGGCCTGGCTGGGATCCCTGCCTGAGTCGCTCACCCCAGATGTTCCCAGCCCCCGAACTCTGGGTAAGGCAGTGAGTTGATCAGCCAGTGGGGAACTCAGCGGGGAGCTCCCTTGGGAGCCTGATGGGGGAAGGGCAGTGGAGGGGGGGGGTCTCTGGGAGCTGCAGGGGCAGAGGGGAGGGGTGGGGGTTTGGGGAGGCTGGGTGGGGGGAGGGGGGCAGGGAACGTACCCCCAGAGGCCTAGCACTGAGATGGAAACGGTCCCTACGGCGAGTTCCCTGGGCTTTGTCCAGGCTGGAGATGGAGTGTCTCTCGGGAGCCTGTTCCCCGCAGGGGCGGTGCCCTCGTGTCAGGGCTGAGGGGGGCTGGCAGGGGCCCCCTTACCCAGCGGCTGCCCGGCGGTGCCTGCTCCAGCCTAAGGAGAAGGATTTGAGCCCCCGGGCGTCGATCCAGCCCCCGTCGGCAGCACGAGGCACTCGGGGGCTGCCGGGGACGAGCCGTGTGTGGGGGCAGCGGCTGAGCAGGGCGTGTCCGTGTGCCAGGATCCCAGCGGGAACCGCATCGCCCAGTGGCGAGATGTGACTCCGCAGCAGGGCATCGTGGATCTGTCCCTCCCGCTGTCTGGAGAGCCGGCCCTGGGGACGTACGCCATCGGGGCGCAGGGGACGAGGCACTCGTTCAGCGTGGAGGAATACGGTGCGCAGCGGGGCCCAGGGCAGCGACCGAGGTCACGGCTCTGGCACACGGGGTGGGAGGGGGATTCCTGAGTCTCCCTGGGGCGAGGTGTCTGTGGGTCCCTGTCAGAGGGTCCCTGGGAGCTCAGACCCCTGGGACTGGCCCACCAGCTCCAAGCTCTCCTGGGCCTCAGCCACCCCATGCTCACTCCTCCCGCAGTAGGGCCCTGGGGGAGGGGGAATTCAGCCTCCCTTCCCTGCCCCGGCCCTGCCCCACTCTGCCCTAGGCCCTGGGGGAGGTCTCAGGTCGGTGCCGCTGCGGGGATGCAGAGCTGGGGATTTCAGTGTGGCCGGCCCCAGACACACCAGCAGCATGAGTCAGAACCGTGGCTGTTCCATGCTTTGGTCTGACTTTGGATTTCTGCAGCCCCACCCCCTCCCCCCAGTGTCTGTGGGAGCGGGAGGGGGACGGGGTCAGTTACCGTGTCACCAAAGTTATCGCGGGAGCTGGTCCTGGCTCCCGCTGCTGGATGGGACGGAGCTTCCAGCTTCTCACCAACCCCCAGCAGCTAACTCTGACCCCCCAGTCCCAACTCAGCCCCCACCCACATCTGCCCTGTGCCCCCAGCCCCACGTCTGCCCAGCCCAGCCCCCACCCACATCTGGCCTGTACCCTCCAACCCCACCTCTGCCCAGCCCAGCCCCCACCCACCTCTGCCCTGTGCCCCCAGACCCACCTCTGTCCAGCCCAGCCCAGCCCCCACCCACATCTGCCCTGTGCCCCCAGCCCCACCTCTGTCCAGCCCAGCACCCACCGATCTCTGCCCTGTGCCCCCAGCCCCACCTCTGCTCCTCCTGGAGCACAAGGGGCTCTTCACACATACACACCCTTCCCAGAGCTGGTGTTGCTGGGAGGGGGAGGGAAATGTCAGTGGCCCCCTCTCCATCCTCCCCCACAAAAAACCTCTTCTGGCTCCTGCAGGGGAGGGGGAGAGAAGAGCTCTGATGTCTCCCTTGAAACAGCTCCCACCTACCCCCACCCTCGCCCCAGACACTTGCTCCTGACCCCTAACTGCCTCCCACCACCCCGATCCCCAACAGGTGTTTGGGGCAGAGGTAGCGTGCAGAGCCCCCTGGCTGCCCCTCTGGGTAGGAGCCGGTGTGGGGACATGCCGCTGCTTCCGGGAGTGGTGTGGCACCAGGGCAGGCAGGGACCCTGCCTTAGCCCCACTGTGCTGCCGACCGGACTTTTAACGGCCCGGTCTGTGGTGCCAACCGGAGCCGCCAGGGTCCCTTTTCGACTGGGCGTCCCAGTCGAAAACCCGACACCTGGCAACCCCACTGCTGCAGCCTGCAGCCTCTGCCCAGCCCTGCTCCATTTCCGGGCCCTTCCCCTTCCCGCCCGGCCGGCAGGTTAGTGGGGGCTGCACGACCCAGGGAGAAGCTCCAAGGCCGAGGATCGCGATGAAACCCCCGAGCCGGGGCTGCGGGTCGGTTTCACCCCGTCCCTCTCTGCCCCCAGTGCTGCCCAAGTTCGAAGTGACCCTGGAGCTGCCCCCCGTGGTGACGGTGCTGGATGAGACGCTCCTGCTGCGGGTGTGCGGCCGGTGAGTGTGACAGCAGCCCTGCTGGGCCGATAAAGGGGGGGCTGGTAACGCCCTGGGCCTGACTCCCCTCCCCCGCCCCCCCCAGGCCAGGATCTGACCTGCCCCTTCCCTGCCTGCGCCCCCCTCTGCCCCATGCTCATGGCAGGCTGGGCTCCCTGGGGCTCTCACTCCCACCCACACGACCAGCCCCACCCCAGCAGGGACCCCCCATGGGCAGGGGCTTTGGCCCCCTCCCCTCCCACTTACCCTCTCCCTCCCCTCTGCTAACCAGATACACCTACGGGAAGCCCGTCCTGGGGAGGGTCCAGGCCAGCCTGTGTTGGAAGGAACAACCATCATATCACTGGTTCAGGTCATATGTGTCGCTAATTCGGTGCACGGAGCTTACCGGCCAGGTGAGTGTGACTGGGGAGGGGGCAGGTACATGACGTGCTGCTGGAGGAGGTTCCTCTTCATGGTTTTCTTACACTGGCCAGAGGGGGGCTGTGATCTGCCGTGATGATGTTGGTGACATTGGTGTAAGTGCAGGTGAATCAGGCCCTGGATCCAGCCGGGTCCCCATCTGGCAGGCTGGGGGTAGGGACTGAGGCACAGAGATGCTCAGGGTCCGTCCGCACAGCAAAAACCCTGCGGCAGCGTCTCCAAGCCCAGCTCTGCTGCCTGGGGCTTGCGCCGCGGGGCTAAAGGAACAGTGTAGATGCTTGGCTAGAGCCTGGGCTCCGAGACCCTCCCCGGTTCAAGCGCTTGGACTCGACCGACGACCTGCTGGTTTAGCCCCGCAGCACAAGCGGGGTCAGCAGGGCTGGGCTCAGACTCGCGGCCGCAGGGGGTTTCTGCTGGAGCCGGACTCAGAGGGACTTGCAGGCAGCCTGTGGCAGAGCAGGGACTCTCCAGACCTAGGCTAGTGCCCTAGGTTACGGGGCCGCCCGTCCTCATCAGCAGCTCTCGCTAGGCGGGGGCAGATCTCCCCGAATGCTCTCAGTCCCTGGGGGACTGGGGGAGGCCGATTGGAATCAGCCAGCGTTACCATGACGATGGGGGACTAGCGCCAGGGGATCTGTGATGGGCACAAGTGGCCAGGGCCTTTTTTATGTCTCATCCCACCCACAGCAGCTCCAGCTGCACAGCGCCCCCTAGTGCCGCGCTGGGGTACCGGTGTCAGGGCTGACCCCAAGGTGAGAGCGCCCCCTGCTGCTGCCTGCAGCACCCAGGTTCTCTTTGAGTGTCTCCCGTCCCAGCAGTAACCAGGCCAAGCCCGATGAGAGACCCGCTGAACTGACACCTGCGGGACCTGGTGCAGAGCTGCTGCTAACGGGCTCTGATTCTCCCCCTCCAGACTGACAGCAACGGCTGCTTTTCCAGAGAGGTGGTTGTAGCTCCCGTTAACCTGACCCACTATGGCTACAAGCTGAGCCTCCAGGCCCAGGCGTCTCTCGTGGAGGATGGGACAGGTGGGACTGAAATCAAGCACACGTGCACGCCCCCAGGCAGCCCCCAGCACTAAACCCCAGGGGCAGGGGGGTCTCACTTGCACATGTGGTCATGTCATTCGTAGCCCATCTGCTTTAGAGACGGGCCCAGAGGTAGCGTTGGGGGGTTGAATCTGGAGTTCTGGTTCAGCCCATCACTGGGATCGATCCGTCATGAGGAGTTCAGACCTGGGCACGTTCATGCAAAGACTAAACACCCTCCCGCGAGTGGCCTCTGGCTGTGGACTGAGCTGGCAGAGCGGAGTGACGGCCCAGCCTGTGTCACTAGGCCCTCAGTCATGGCCTCAGTGACGTTAGCGCTTAGCGTTCAAAACGGCAAGTGCTAATCGCTTAGCAACGAACCCAGATAACTCCACATTTAACCCAGAAGAATCCTGATTTGCAGAGCAGCCGACACCTGTTTGGCTGAAAACTGTAACTGTGGGGTGGCTACAACGTTACCCTCGAGTGCTGACATCAGCGATGGCGAAGTGGCTGGAGGAGAGCGGGTCCAGAACAGCAACGGGTCACTGGACACTTCAGAAAAGGGCCCTTTCTGGGGGCAGGCCCTGTGCCGAGAGGCCTGTGTGGGGTCAGCTCTGGGGCCGCTCAGTAAGGAGCTCTCTGCTGGGGAAAGGGCCGCAGAGCCACGAGACTCTGCTGGCAAATGTCACGTGGCTGGCTTGGGATTAAGCCCCATGGAAAGTGGATCTAAATTTTCTAGTTTCCAGATTCCCCAGCAAAATCCTTCTCTGCCCCCAGCCGAACTTCCCAAATTCTCCCCCCAATCACACCCTCCAGTCCATAGCGAGAGGGGGTAGAAATGGCTGGGCGGATTGTTATGGAGAGAAATCTGGGACGTAGCCTGAACTCTGGTGTCGCTCCCGGCACCTTCCTCCTATCGTCCCTCCCTCTCCTGCTAGGGGTGGAGCTCAATGTGACCAAGAGCTGTGACATCGTGTCTGAAATTGCTACGGTGACCTTTGAGGATGCTGATGAGACTTACAAGGCTGGAATCCCCTACACTGGCAAGGTAACGGGATTACCGGTGTGACAGAGTGGGATATGTTCGTCAGAGGATGGAGATGGATGGCAGGAGAGAGATCACTTGATCATTGCCTGTTAGGTTCACTCCCTCTGGGGCACCTGGCATTGACCACTGTCGGTAGACAGATACTGGGCTAGATGGAGCTTTGGTCTGACCCGGTACGGCCGTTCTTATGTTCTTATGTCTGTACCACACTGTAACCTCCATTGATGTTGACTGCTTACCAGATGTGCTGCACTTCTGGTGCTCATGTGCCCCATGCACTGGAGATCGGATGCGTTAGCTGTGCTCTCCATGTCCTCAAGCCCCCCCTTCCCGAGGGCACAATGGGGGTTGAGCAACCAGCCAACCCTCAGTTCCTTCTCACGGCCTCTGGCTGAGAGACAGAGCCAGCAGCAGCGTCCAGTCTCCTGCTCCGCTGAAGTTTTTCTCTTTACGTTTTGTAAATTGTAATTTTTAATAATTAATAATTGTTACTGGAGATAGCGGTTTAGTTAGTTTAGCTCAGGGGTCTCAAACTCAAATGACCCCGAGGGCCGCATGAGGACTAGTGCATTGGCCCGAGGGCCGCATCACTGACACGCCCCCTTGCTGCCCCTGGCCCCACCCCCAATCCACCCCTTCCATGAGGCCCCGCCCCTGCCCTGTCTCTTCTCCACCTCCTCCCCTAAGCGCGCGCAGTTTTAATAAATATATACACTCAGTAATGCACCTCACTCAAAGGACAAAACACGCACTTAGATTTACTGCCTAAGGCTCTGGGAGGGAGTTTGGGTGGGGGAGGGGGTCTGGATGCAGGCTCTGTGCTCGATGCAGGCTCCAGGCTGCGGCAGGGGGTGGGGGTGCAGGCTTTGGGACGGAGTTTGGGGATAGGAGGGAGTGCAGGGGTGAGGGCTGTGGGGCTGAGGGCGAGGGGTACATGATGCAGGAGGGGGCTCAGGGCTAGGGAAGAGGGTTGGGCTGTGGGGTGAGGGCTGTGGATGAGGGGTTCATGATGCGGGGGGGCTCAGGGCTAGGGAAGAGGGTTGGGCTGTGGGGTGAGGGCTGTGGATGAGGGGTTCATGATGCGAGGGGGCTCAGGGCTAGGAAAGAGGGTTGGGCTGTGGGGTGTGGGCTGTGGTTGTGGGTTTCTTGTTGGGAGGGGGCTCAGGGCTAGGGAAGAGGGTTGGGCTGTGGGGTGAGGGCTGTGGATGAGGGGTTCATGATGCGAGGGGGCTCAGGGCTAGGGAAGAGGTTTGGAGTGTGGGGTGAGGGCTGTGGATGAGGGGTTCATGATGTGGGGGCGCTCAGGGCTGGGGCAGAGGATTAGGGTGCGGGGGGATGAGGGGTTCATGATGTGGGGGCGCTCAGGGCTGGGGCAGAGGATTTGGGTGTGGGGGGATGAGGGCTCTGGCTGGGGCTGAGGATTAGGGTGCAGGGGGATGAGGGGTTCATGATGTGGGGGTGCTCAGGGCTGGGGCTGAGGATTAGGGTGCGGGGGGAATGAGGGCTCTGGCTGGGGCTGAGAGTTTGGGGTTGGAGAGGCTCAGGGTAAGGGAAGCCTGCCTTGCCAGTACTGGCGGAGGGCAGGCACTAGGACCCTGCACCCTAATCCTCAGCCCCAGCCAGAGCCCTCATCCCCCCACACCCTAATCCTCTGCCCCAGCCCTGAGCGCCCCCACATCATGAACCCCTCATCCCCCCGCACCCTAATCCTCTGCCCCAGCCCTGAGCGCTTCCCTTCCCCCCCCCAGCCCGGCCCCGGCGGGTCCCGCTTCCCTTCCCCCGGCCCGGCCCCGGCGGGTCCCGCTTCCCTCCCCCACCCCCCCTTACCCGAGCGCGTCTCCGGCGGTCCCGCTCAGAGCCGCGTGGTGAGGGGGCGGGGCTGGGAGCTCCACGCCGAGCGCAGCGCTCAGCCCAGAGCTCCCATCCCCGCCCCCTCCCCACGCGGCTCGGATCGGGGCGGGGCTCAGGCGCTCGGACGGAGACTCGGCGCTCTATGCGCCGAGGCTCCAGGAGAGGGGCGGAGGCGGGAGCCTCCGCTTTTCTCTTGGGGGCCCCTGCGGAGCTCCCCTGTGGAGCTCCGCGGGCCGCAGGGAAGAGCTCCGCGGGCCGCATGCGGCCCGCGGGCCGCATGTTTGAGACCCCTGGTTTAGCTGAACTCTCCTGTTGTAGGGAGGATTTCAGTCGTAGACTCCCTCTCCTCGGAGCAAAGACTGTCGGCCATACGTACAGGGTGGGGGAGTCTAGCCTGGGAAGCAGGGACTCTGAAAAACACTTGGGGGTCATGGTGGATAATCAGCTGAATAGGAGCTCCCAGTGCAACGTGTGGCTAAAAGCGCTAATGTCACTTGAGAAGGGCAGCTCGAGGCCGATCCCTGGTCCCTCTGGCGCCCAGAGAGCAGGAGTCCTGAGTCCTTGGTTCCACTGCTGGCTCGTCCCTTGGTGCCCAGAGAGGATTTCACTTGGTGGTGGCCTCTCAGTACCACTGCTTGCGGCACAGTCATTGCTGCTGGTGCTGCTGCGGGTGCTTTCAGCACCATTGTTTGCTGCACCGACGCATCACTCCCAGAGCTCTCGCCTTCATTGCACCAGGTGCCGCTCTCCTCAGTGCTTCTGCTACCCGCACCTGTGGCACGGACGTCCCATTTCCTGCACTCAGCATCCATCACACAGGTCCTTCTGCGCTTCTGCTGACAGTGCTGGATCTCGTTTCGCGTCTCGCACCAACAGGCACAGCACCAGGCGATTGGACCGTTTCTGAACTCCCAGACGCCCTTTGTTGGCTCCTTGAGGAGCAATAGGGGAGATTTTAAAGGCCCCAGTAAGAAAAGCCACGTCTAGCAGTCAGGGTTCCTGGCCTAGTGGGAGGGGGGAAGCAGTAGCTCGATATATCCTGTTTGTAGTAAGGCTTTTGACATCCTCATAAGCAAACTAGGGAAACCTGGTCTACTTTGGGGTTCTCAACCTTTTCCTTTCTGAGCCCCCCCCCACCCCCAACATGCTGTAAAAACGCCACAGCCCACCTGTGCCACAGCAACTGGTTTTCTGCATATAAAAGCCAGGGCCGGCGTGAAGGGGTAGCAAGCAGGGCAATTGCCCCATGTGGTGGGGCTGCAGCCCTCTGCCCTGAGCCCCAGCATGTCTCACACTGGCCCTGCTTGGTGGACCCCCTGAAACCCGCTTGTGGCCCCCCAAGAGGCCCTGGCCCCCTGGTTGAAAATCACTAAATGAAATTACTGTAAGGTTGGTGCACAACTGGTTGAAACCCCCATACTCAAGGGGTTGTTATCAATAGTTTGCTGCACTCTGGGCAGACGTGTCTAGTGGGTCCCACAGAGGTCAGTCCTGGGTCCGGTACTACTGAGTATTATCAATAAAGACTCGGACAATGGAATGGAGAGTGCGCTTCTAAAATGTGTGGATGACACCACACAGAGAGGGGCTCCTAGCACTTTGGAAGCAGGATTAGAATTCATAACGACTTTGACAAATTAGAGAATTGGTCTGAAATCAACAAGATGAAATTAATTAAAGCCCAGTGTGAGGTACTACACTTAGGAAGGAGAAATCAGATGAACAGCTACAAAATGAGGAACACCTGGCCAGGTGATAGTGCCACTGCAAAGGATCTGGGAGTAATAGCCCCCAGTCCTCTGAGCGTTGCATGTAGTGTCCGGCCCCTTCTCCTCTGGGCATTCACAGAATTACCAGGCCACCGGCTCCCAAAGGACCAGTGCACCAGAGCTTACTAGTTATATTTTAGATCCCAGCTCCCAAGGGAGGCATGCAGGGTGCAGGCGCAACCAATGGACACTGGTGGCTAATGCATTCAGATCTCCGGTGCATGGGGCATACGCACACCAGAAGTGAAGCACATATAGACATCACATCTCGAAGAACGCTAGTTACTAACAGGCAAGTACCTTCCCATTGTGTGATGTGCTGTGCACATGCCTACATTTACCCAAGGCAGATTATCGTATTGTATTCTCGGCAGGTGCCCAGCCTAGAAAAGGTGCGGGACACTTTGTTGAAAGACGATCGTGGAGAAGATCTCAAGATGGCAATCTAGCGCCATCAGTTCTGATTGTCTCTCAACTACTGGCCCACCCCCGCAGAACAATGTTATTTCTACACAAGGGCCTATAGGTGGGGTGAGCATGTCTGGGGGAGGGAGAAGGAGTTTTTCAGCTGATCACATAGCAGAAGGGCCCAGAGAGGCTCTACTTAAGAAGGGGAGCTGCTCTGTGCAGCCGTGCCGACCATCACCACGTGCCAGAAGGCCTGGCTGGAGACAGACAAGGTGGGAGGGAATCTGCCCAGGCTGAACTGTTGACAAACCCCAGAGTCAGAGGCAGGGAGAGGTCAGACTAGAGAAGGGTGCTCATCAGGACATTTGTTCTCTGGCAAAGATCTGTAACTCTTGAGCCGTCTAAGTGACTGTGGTTTAGAAATTCCTTTGTTAACCCCGAGTTCCTTGCTTGCCTACCACATTGTCCCTAAGGGTGTGGCCACAACCAAGCTGGGACTCAGAGGGAATGTGTGTAAGCAAAGCAAGGGGGCTGGGAGATCTGAGGCCCTGGTTTCAGGGCCTGGGGGCGGCTGGACTGCAGAGTCCCACATCCCAAGGGAGGGCTCAGTCAAGGGGTCAGACCACCTGTTACCCCTCAGTGCTCACCCCAGCACCCCCAGCTATTCCAGTCCTGCCCCAACTTCTTCCCAGATCTGCTAATGCCCCTCAGCCCTCACCCCAACACCCATCCCAGCCCTGGGCTTTCCCAGAGCATCTCAGGGCTGGATCACACTGTCCCTTTCTGCCCCCAGCCAGCTCTTTAGCCCCTGGTGGGCAACACTCTCCCAGGAGTCTGCTCCCTGAGTTGTGCGTCTCCCCCTTTCTCTCCCGGCTCAGATGCTCCTGAAGGCGGCAGGTGGCTCTGCGCTGAAGAATGAGAAGCTGCAGCTCTTTGTTAGTTCTGGGGATGAGAATAAGAACCAGACCTTCCTGACGGACGAGTCTGGCAGAGCCTCCTTCGAGCTGGACACCTCCGGCTGGACCGGGAGGGTCACTCTGAGGGTAAGTGACGGGCCTCCGAGCCCCAGTGGGGCCCCAGCTCTCCAGCCTCTGTTGCTGTGTCTGTGATTGTTGATGTTTATTGTGGTGGTGCCTAAGGAGCTGCCAGGATCGGGGCCCCATGGTGCTGGGTGCTGCACACACTCAATGTAGCAAACGGCCCTGCCCGAAGCGCCTGCAGGCTGAATAGCCAGGACAGACTGGGGGGAGGGGGGAGGCGCAGACCCCACCAGCAGAGCCATCAATGGGGTGACGCAAACGGCATCTTAGTGCCGCCACTTGTCTTCTCATTAATATTTGGGGTGGGGGTTAGTTAGGAAGGTCGCCCCCTTCGGGCAGCTCAGCACCGGGGCTGCCCCATTGTCGCTGTCAGGCTGCCCCATTGGAACCGCTGGGGTTTTCCACATCACTCTTACGGACGCAGGGCAGGGGGCCATAGGGGTGAGCTCAGCCGGCAGCATCAGAGCCTGGCCTGCCCCGGCTGCATCCCTGTCCTGCGCTGGGTGCTCTGCACCCCGGCGATCCCCATCGCTCTCTCTATCCCCCAGGGGCGCTTCAAGCCAGTGGCTCACAGCTCTGTATATGGGAGACTCTCTCCCCGTTATCCGGATGCCGATCATAACCTGCAGCCCTTCTACTCCAAGAGCCAGAGTTTCCTGAAGATCCGCGGGCTGGGAAGGGGGCTGCCCTGCGACCAGGCCCAGCAGCTCCAGGTGGATTACGTCATTGCTAGGGAGGCCCTGGGGAACGGGTCCAGGAGCCTGGAGTTCATCTTCCTGGTGAGCCCCAGCCTGGGAGACTAAAGTGTGTGTGTGTGTGTGTGAGAGAGAGAGAGAGAGAGCACAAGGTGCGTGTGTGCGCGCATCTGTGAGCACGAGGTGCGGAGTCAGCGCTGTGACCCCACAGCAGAGCAGTGGGAAATCGAACGGTTCCTTTGAATTACAAGGGCCGGTCCTTTAGTGTCTGAAATGAAACGTTTATTATAAAGAAAAAAGAAGGAACAAGAAGAGAGTTGTTAAATGGTAAAACAATCACATACACACAGAGACGTCAAAGTCCATAGATCAGGTTCTGGGCAGTACTGGTGAGTTGCTGGCTTGAAAGTCCTTCTGGAACAGATCCCCAGCTTGGATGGGTCATAGAATCATAGAATATCAGGGTTGGAAGGGACCTCAGGAGGTATCTAGTCCAACCCCCTGCTCAAAGCAGGACCAAACCCAACTAAATCATCCCAGCCAGGGCTTTGTCAAGCCTGACCTTAAAAACCTCTAAGGAAGGAGATTCCACTACCTCCCTAGGTAACCCATTCCAATTCTTCACCACCCTACTAGTGAAAAAGTTTTTCCTAATGTCCAACCTAAACCTCCCATTCTGCAACTTGAGACCATTACTCCTTGTTCTGTCATCTTCTACCACTGAGAACAGTCTAGATCCATCCTCTTTGGAACCCCCTTTCAGGTAGTTGAAAGCAGCTATCAAATCCCCCCTCATTCTTCTCTTCTGCAGACTAAACAATCCCAGTTCCCTCAGCCTCTCCTCATAAGTCATGTGCTCCAGCCCCCTAATCATTTTTGTTGCCCTTCACATGGACTCTCTCCAATTTTTCCACATCCTTCTTGTAGTGTGGGGCCCAAAACTGGACACAGTACTCCAAATGAGGCCTCACCAGTGCTGAATAGAGGGGAATGATCACATCCCTCGATCTGCTGGAAATGCCCCTACTTATACAACCCAAAATGCCATTAGCCTTCTTGGCAACAAGGCCACACTGTTGACTCATATTCAGCTTTTCGTCCACCGTAACCCCTAGGTCCTTTTCTGCAGAACTGCTGCCCAGCCATTCGGTCCCTAGTCTGTAGCAGTGCATGGGATTCTTCCGTCCTAAGTGCAGGACTCTGCACTTGTCCTTGTTGAACCTCATCATATTTCTTTTGGCCCAATCCTCTAATTTGTCTAGGTCCCTCTGTATCCTAGCCCTACCCTCCAGCGTATCAACCACTCTTCCCAGTTTAGTGTCATCTGCAAACTTGCTAAGGGTGCAGTCCACACCATCCTCCAGATCGTTAATGAAGATATTGAACAAAACCGGCCCCAGCACCGACCCTTGGGGCACTCCACTTGATACCGGCTGCCAACTAGACATGGAACCATTGATCACTACCCGTTGAGCCCGACCATCTAGCCAGTTTTCTATCCACCTTACCGTCCATTCATCCAGCCCAGACTTCTTTAACTTGCTGGCAAGAATACTGTGGGAGACTGTATCAAAAGCTTTGCTAAAGTCCAGAAATAGTACATCCACTGCTTTCCCCTCATCCACAGAGCCGGTTATCTCGTCATAGAAGGCAATTAGGTTAGTCAGGCATGACTTGCCCTTGGTGAATCCATGCTGACTGTTCCTGATCACTTTCCCCTCCTTTAAGTGGTTCAGAATTGATTCCTTGAGGACCTGTTCCATGATTTTTCCAGGGACTGAGGTGAGATTGACTGGCCTGTAGTTCCCTGGATCTTCCTTCTTCCCTTTTTTAAAGATGGGCACTACATTAGCTTTTTTCCAGTCATACGGGACCTCCCCCGATCGCCATGATTTTTCAAAGATAATGGCCAATGGCTCTGCAATCTCATCGGCCAACTCCTTTAGCACCCTCGGATGCAGCACATCCGGCCCCATGGACTTGTGCTCATCCAGCTTTTCTAAATAGTCCCGAACTACTTCTTTCTCCACAGAGAGCTGGTCACCTCCTCCCCATACCGTGCTGCAGAGTGCAGCTGTCTGGGAGCTGACCTTGTCTGTGAAGACAGAGGCAAAAAAAGCATTGAGTACACTAGCTTTCTCCACATCCTCTGTCACTAGGTTCCCCCCTCATTCAGCAAGGGGCCCACACTTTCCTTGACTTTCTTCTTGTTGCTAACATACCTGAAGAAACCCTTCTTGTTACTCCTAACATCTCCGGCTAGCTGCAACTCCAAGTGTGATTTGGCCTTCCTAATTTCACACCTGCATGCCTGAGCAATACTTTTATACTCCTCCCTGGTTATTTGTCCAAACTTCCACTTCTTGTAAGTGGTTTTTTTTGTGTTTAAGACGAGCAAGGATTTCGCTGTTAAGCCAAACTGGTCGCCTGCCATATTTACTTTCCTTCCTACACATCGGGATGGTTTGTTCCTGCAACCTCAATAAGGATTCTTTAAAATACAGCCAGCTTTCCTCGACTCCTTTCCCCGTCATGTTATTCTCCCAGGGGACCTTGCCCATCAGTTCCCTGAGGGAGTTGAAGTCTGCTTTTCTGAAGTCCAGGGTCTCTGTTCTACTGCTTTCCCTTTTTCCTTGTGTCAGGATCCTGAACTCCACCATCCCATGGTCACTGCCTCCCAGGTTCCCATCCACTATTGCTTCCCCTACTATTTCTTCCCTGTTTGTGAGCAGCAGGTCAAGAAGAGCTTTTCCCCTAGTTGGTTCCTCCAGCACTTGCACCAGGAAATTGTCCCCTACACTTTCCAGAAACTTCCTGGATTGTCTGTGCACTGCTGTATTGCTCTCCCAGCAGATATCGGGGTGATTAAAGTCACCCATGAGAACCAGGGCCTGTGATCTAGCAACTTCTGTTAGTTGCTGGAAGAAAGCCTCGTCCACCTCATCCCCCTGGTCCGGTGGTCTGTAGCAGACTCCCACCACGACATTACCCTTGTTGTTAATACTTCTAAATTTAATCCAGAGACTCTCAGGTTTTTCTGCAGTTTCATACTGGAGCTCTGAGCAATCATACTCCTCTCTTACATACAGTGCAACTCCCCCACCTTTTCTGCCCTGCCTATCCTTCCTGAACAGTTTATATCCATCCATGACAGTACTCCAATCATGTGAGTTATCCCACCAAGTCTCTGTTATTCCAATTACATCATAATTCCTTGACTGTGCCAGGACTTCTAGTTCTCCCTGCTTGTTCCCCAGGCTTCTTGCATTTGTGTATAGGCATGTAAGATAACTCCCTGATCATCCTGCTGTCCCAGTATGGGGCAGGAGCCCTCCCCTCTTGCACTCACCTACTTGTGCTTTCTCCCGATATCCCACTTCCCCACTTACCTCGGGGCTTTCGTCTCCTTCCCCCGGGTGAACCTAGTTTAAAGCCCTCCTCACTAGGTTAGCCAGCCTGGTTAGCCAGTCGTTCAGTCCTTTGTTCAGAGCTTCGTTTGTAGAAAGTTACTCCAGAGGAAAGAAGCAGGAATGGAGACAAAATGGAGAAGATGCAGCTGCCCTTTATATTCCTTTTGCCAAGCGGCTGGTACTTCCTTTCTCCCAAACACAAGCTGCCCAGCACGTGGCATGGAAAAGCCTTAGAGTTCTCTGTTCACCAGCCTGCCCCACGTGCCTTGCTGGCTCCTAAGCTGTATCCCCTAGTTCCTGTCAATGGGGTCACTGTCGGGCTGATGATCCGTGATGGGCCATCGAACAGGCTCGGCAGTGCTGATGCCAAGCTGTCTGGGGGTGTCACCCTGAACCACAGCCTGAGTTTAGAAATCCAGATGTACCACACAGACCTAGAGCACACTACAAAGGTGATACAAAGATAAAAACAAGATCCTCATACTTGGCAAATCGCACCATTTCCACAGACCCATTCCATGGCATCTCTGGCCAGATTCCCTGCAATTTTACAATGTTGGTATCAACAATACCATAAAGTGTCTCCCAGACTTCACACAGCGTCACACAGCTCAGTGACTCCCATCTCCTCCTCCGCAGGTCGTGGCCAAGGGAGCCATCGCCAGGATCCTCCACAAGGGGCTGGACCTCAGGGAGGGGGCTGGTAAGTGGCGGAGGAGGGGTCTGTGCAGATAGGGGGCACCCAGGGGGTGATTGGGGATTGAGCCCCCTGAGCAGGGGCCGGGCTGGGGGAGGGGGCTCTGCTGGTTGGGCCTGACTTCCCCTGGACGTTTCCCACCATCCCTAGGACTGAAGGGCTCCTTCTCTGTGGAGCTGCCCGTCGGCGCTGACCTGGCGCCCGCTGCCAAGGTGCTGGGTTACACGGTGCTGCCCGATGGCGAGATGGCTGCCGACAGCGCCCGGCTGCACGTGGACAAGTGCCTCCCGAACAAGGTGAGCCTGGGGCTCAGGGCGGAGGAGCCTGTGGGGTGGGGGAATCGCTCCCTGCCCCATAACCGGACCCCTGAGCAGGGGCATCGCTGGGTGCCCCCGGCCCCTCCCTGCCTGGCCTCACAGCAGCACCAGGGTCGTTGGGGCAGTGCCAGCTCTGGTGAATTGCTCACTAGCCATTTCGCCCCCCCTGCAGGCGTTCCCACGGTGACGGGAAGAGCTCCGGCCCCCGCACAATGGAGGAGCAGGTGCCTGCCCTCCCCCTCCCATTCCGCTCTCCCTGGCCCCAGCGAGTACCTGCTCCCCCAAACCCTTCCTGCCTCCCCCAGCCCAGCCTGCCTCCCCCGCGGACTCAGCCCCTCACTCCGGGCCCAGCAGGTACCTGCTGCCTGCCTGCTCCACCCCTCGCCTCCCCGTCCCCAGCACCCCAGAGCTCCTGCTTCTGTCCCTCCCACCCCACTGACCGGGACCCGGCCCCTCCCCGGCCCACTCTGGGCTCCCCGGCAGGTACCTGCCGCCCTGAGCCCCCCCCCCACTCCTCAATCTCCACAGCCACTTGCTCCCCCACCCCCCAGAACTTCTGCCTCCTCAACCCTACCCACTGCCCATCCTCCAACCCGCGCCTGCCCCTGCTCAGCCGGGGAGATTCCTGGGGCGGGGGCAGGATATGATGGTCTGAGCCCCCTTCCCCTCTGGAGGCTTGCGGGGGGGCCAGCTGCCCATATTTCTCTAGAGGGCTTCTAAGGGGCCGCTGCCCCTCCAGTCGACTGGGGCACAAGTGTCATGAGGGGAGGGGCCCCTCTGGGCCGGCAGCCGGCTCCCACTCTCAGCAGCTGAGCAGTAGAGACTCCCCCCCACGAAGGCTGGATCTCCCCTCTCTGGGCAGCTGGCAGGGGCACGTCCCTATCATTGAGAAAAAGCTTTCGCCAGGGACCAGCGTCAGCCCCCTCCCCACTGCACATAGGGGTCAGCTGGGGGGAAGGCCCCTCCCCTCTGAGACTAGGGAGGTAAAGATACAGAATTCCTCCTCTACCTCTCCCCTCCATCTTGTGGGGTCTGGCTGAGTCCTTCTGCCCCCCCCCCCACTTCACCCCATTGCCCTGGGGGTAAGTTTGACCCTTCTCCCCCACCCCCACCCCGGCCCAGGGAGGCAGGGCACTGTTACCCGGAGGCGTTTCAATGCCCCCCCCCGCCGGCAATGGCGGCTGCCTCTCCGGCAACTGGCATCTGCTTGGTATTGGCCTCATCGCTCAGCCTTCAGCCGCCCCCCCCCGCCCCCCGGGCAGTGCTGTGTGTGTCCAGACACACAGGGGGGTTGGGGGGGGAGCGGAGAAGCCAGAGGACCGGCTGCAGCCCAGGGCTTCGTCCTCATCAAGAATCTCAGGACTTTTCGGGGGTCTGACTCCAGAGTTTTATCTGGTGGGGCTGGTGATCCTGTTCTATCCCTACCCCCCTGCACCTCCTACCCCACCCCGGGGTGTCTATGGATAATTGCAGCTCCCTGAGCCACCCCATGGGGGCGCTGAATGAGCCTGGGCTGCCTCGATCCCCCACCCCCATCAGCATCCCCCAAAGCCCCAGCCCTTCAGCCAGTGCGGCCTGGGGCCGGAGTGACACTCAGTGCCTGCCCCCGCCCGGGCCTGTCTCCTCCTGCCCCTGCGGGGGTGTGATACATGAAGCGGAGGGGGTGTGGGGAGTAGCTCCCTTTGATGGGCACCCTGGCAGTCAGTTAGCTGTAAAATCCCGCTTGGTCTGTTCTCTGCTTGCCTGACCTGTAAAGGGTTAACAAGCCCACAGGTAAAAGACAAGGAGTGGGCACCTGACCAAAAGAGCCAATGGGATGGTAGAACTTTTTAAAATTGGGAAAGAAACTTTCCCTTTGTCTGTTGTTCTGGGCTGCAGGGATGGAGCAGCAATGCTGCAAGCAGCTTAAGCCAGATATGATTATAGATGATCAATTCATACCTTGAACCTACTTATCAGAAGCCTCAGCTATGTAAGTAACATTAGGGAATGTCTAAAAAGACACATTTATGGTTATTTCTTTTATTCTTATTGGCTTGTGGACTCCTCTGTGCTAACCCCAGATGCTTTTGTTTGCTTGTAACCGTTAAGCTGAACCCCCAAGAAAGCTATTTTGGGTGCTTGATTTTTGGAATTGCTCTTTTAAAATCTATCAAAAGCCAAAGTTCCAGATGTATTTTCTTCCTTTTTGTTTTTAATAAAATTTACCTTTTTTAAGAACAGGATTGGATTTTTGGTGGCCTAAGAGGTTTGTACATGTTGTTTGATTAGCTGGCGGCAACAGCTAATTTCCTTTGTTTTCTTTCTCAGCTCTTCCCCGCGGGGGTGGGGGGGTTGAGAGGCCTTGAGGGTACGCCACAGGGAGGAATTCCCAAGTGCTCCTTCCTCGGTTCAAAGGGTTTTTTGTTTTGGGGGGTTTTTTTGCATGTGGGTGGTGGCAGCGTTTACCAAGCCAAGGTCAGGGAAAAGCTGTAACCTTGGGAGTTTAATACAAGCCTGGAGAGGCCAGAATTAATTTTGCATCTGAAGAAGTGGGTATTCACCCACAAAAGCTCATGCTGTAAAACGTCTGTTAGTCTATAAGGTGCCACAGGATTCTTTGCTGCTAATTAATTTTTAGAATCCTTGCGAGCCCCACTTCTGCACTCGGAATGCCCGAGTGGGGATTCAGCCTTGACAGGGGGTCTCTCTCCCCCTCCCCTGTGACGTGCTGTGCCTCGCCAGGTGAAGCTGGCCTTCTCGCAGGACCGGGCCCTGCCGGGCTCAGAGCTCCAGCTGCGGGTGCAGGCTGCCCCCGGGTCCCTGTGCGCCGTCCGCGCCGTGGATCAGAGCGTGCTGCTCATGAAGCCCGAGGCCGAGCTCAGCGTTGACATGGTGAGTCCAGAGCAGCTCGGCCGCTCACCCAGCCCCTCCCGACGAGTCCTCCCCCCACGCAGGGAGGGCGATGCACGGCCGCTGGGGGACACTTCTCAAGGCCACCTCTCCCCGTCTGAGGGCTGATCCCATGGCACTTGTCACCCCCTAACTCTGGGGATCCCCACTTGCCTTGCCTGTTCTCCCATCAGCCCTTGTAGTGCCGCCCTCCCGACACTCCTCCCTCCAGCTCCGGCTGGGAACATGGAGCTCGGAGCTGAGATAATGGCTGGGGTAACCGGAGCTCACTCTCCAGGGCAGAGCTGGTCCCCAGGGGCGGGGGCAGGTGAATTCCCTGCCCCCATGTACAGCAGGGGACAATTGGCCAGGTGCATTGTGGGAGTTGTCCCTGCCTGGGTGACGATACGGAATCGCACTCGACCCGTCACTGGCGCCTGCCGTCCAGGGGCTCCCGGGCTCTGCACACGGCGAGTGGAGCCTCCCAAGCCCCGTGGGGCAGCAGGAGACGGGGCTCACTGGGCCAGGGACTGAGTCACGTCTCCCTGTGAGCCACAGCCCCAGGGCCAGCCCCCGATGCAGCCCCTCTGTGATCCAGACAGAGTGGGGGATGGGCATCTGCCATCCCCTTGCCCCAGGTTCTTCCAGGGCGTTGGGAGCTGCGGGTCCCTCTCCTAGGGCTGGGGGGGAGGTGCAAGGCCAGACGCCCACATGGGGGATGGGGCTGGGTGCTGGGCAGGGTTGGGGGAGGTGTCCAGGCTAGAGATGAGGCTGGGGCGAGAGCAGAGGTTTGTGGGGTGATGTGTTAGTGGGAGGAGGGGCAGGAGCTGGCTCTGGGGTAGCTCGTGTCTTGGTTCATGGCTGATGTCATGTGTGTTTGTCTTTAGGTCTATAACCTGCTCCCGGATTTTCCCCGAGGAGACTATCCCGACGCAGTGCGAGACCCTGAGTCATGTGATGAATCGCCCATGACTATAGGGATTAGCAGCCAGACTCCCACACTGGCAAATGCCTACAGCCTGTTTAAGGTAGGATTGGGCCTGGCCAGGCCTCACACTCCTCTGTAGCCTGAAAGGACTAAACTGGCTCCGATGTGCCCAGAGCTGCTGGCATCCAGGAGCAAATCCCAGCAAACTCAGGCCTGGGATACACCTCCCCAGCCACCTTCAGACACGGCCCAGGCCCTGGGACAGATCCCTGGTGTATCCAGGGAGCAGGAACACCCCATCCTGCCCCACTCCTGGGCACAGGGATATTACCTGCAGGGCTGGCAGCACCATCTCCACTTACAGTTCTTTGGCACTTCCCGTTATAAGTTTTCAGTTCATGTAACTTTGTCAGCCTGAAATGTTTGGGGCTGAAATTTCCCCAGCCAGGAATTACCTGAACTTTCTGAGTGGAGAGGGAACCCTGACAGCACCCATCCCCATCCTTATCAGGCTGAACTTTCTGAGGTGTTTCAGCTAACACAGCTCAGCAGTTGCTCAGAAGGGGAGGTGGGGAAAAGACTCAGTTGTCCCATGATAAAATGAAGCTGTTTAATTGAGAAGCTCCCTGCCTGGGAGCAGAGACCCAACCCTAGGCCAGGAGGTCGCCCTGGGGTCAGGGAGGTGCCCTTTGCTTTCCCCATGACATGCAGCCCCCATTTGGCTACATGGGAAACTCCTGGGAATGGCAGGACCCACATGCCCAGCAGAGGCTTGGAGTTTGGCTGCATTATTCTGCGAGGAATCCCTCTGCACCGCGCCCACTCCATCCCCTCCTACGTGCCGACCTGCCTGCACGCACCTTCACCACAGAGCGACTGAGCATGCTCCAGCCCAGGGCCACAGGGGCAGATCAGGATTTTCCTGAAATGGCTCCTCCGGCCAGTAGGACCTGCGGTGGCACTGGGTGTGGGAACAGAGCATCCGGAGACGGTGCCTCTGGTGTTCCCAGTGCTCCCCTGCCCATCGCAGGCAGCCTGGAGGAGGAGAAAGCTACCTGAGTGAGATGTGCGGGGTAGAGGAGGGGATGGGTGCAGAGGAGGCAAGGAGGGGGTGGGGTATGGCTGCAGAGGGGGAAAGAAGGGGGTGGAGGATGGGTGTAGAGGGGGTAAGGAAGGGGAGAGGGGATGGGTGAGGAGGGGGTGGGGTGATGGCATCTTGCCCCGCTAGAGGGAGGGATGGACCACATCCTCCCAAAGCCCTCAGGCTGGGAGTCAGGAGACGGGGGCTCTGTCCCACCTGGAAGCCAGCTGAGTGAAATGTGAAGAGGGGACAAGGAGTGGGTGGGGAGATGGGTGCAGAGGGATAAGGATGGGGATGGGTACTGTCAGGGTTCCCTCTCCACTCCGAACTCTGGGGTACAGATGTGGGGACCCGCATGAAAGACCCCCTAAGCTTATTTCTACCAGCTTAGGTTCAAACCTTCCCCAAGGCACAAATCCTTTCCTTGTCCTTGGATGGTATTGCTGCCACCACCAAGTGAGTTAGACAAAGATTCAGGAAAAGGACCACTTGGAGTTCCTGTTTCCCCACAATATCTCTCCAAGTCCCTTCACCCTCTTTCCTGGGGAGGCTTGACAATAATCTACCAACCAATAGGTTAACCGAGTGAGCACAGACCAGACCTTTGGGTTTTTAGGACACTAAAAACCAATCAGGTTTTTAAAAGAAGAACTTTATTATAAAGAAAAAAGGTAAAAGAAGCACCTCTGTAAAATCAGGATGGAAGATAATTTTACAGGGTAATAAAAAGAGTTAAAACACAGAGGATTCCCCTCTAGGCTCAACTTCAAACTTAGGAAAACCAGGAATAAACCTCCCTCTTAGCATAGGGAAAATTCACAAGCTAAAACAAAAGATAATCTAACACAATTCCTTGCTATTACTTACAATTTTTGTAATCTTAGATGCTTATTTTCAGGTAGGGTTTTAGGAAATGTTTTCTCCTGCCCTGGTCTCTCTCTCTCTGAGAGAGAACAACAAAAAGAGCACAAACAAAAACCTTTCCCCACAGATTTGAAAGTGTCTTCTTCCCTTATTGGTCCTTTTGGTCAGGTGCCAAGCAGGTTATTTTCTTCTTCGAGTGATTGCTCATGTGTATTCCACAGTAGGTGATTCCAAGCAATATCTGCTGGAGGTGGGTAGGAGTTCACGATGGTTCGGGACGAGGTACCACCCTGCCGAACCTGGCGTCATCCCTAGACTGGGAGTGAATCGCGTAATGCAAAGTAAATGTGTGAACTGAGGCCCAAGTGGCCGTCCTACAAATGTCCTGGATGGGGACATGGGCGACATAGGCAGCTGATGAGGCCTGAGCCCTCGTAGAGTGTGCCCTGATGATTGCTGCCAGATCACAGCACATGCGTATGCACGAGGTGATCCAGCGGAAAAGCCGCTGGGTGGAGATAGGCTGCCCCTTTGTCCGCTCAGCTGAGGCAATAAAGAGTTGAGAAGATTTCCAGAATGGCTTAGTCTGATGCTATGGCGTTCTTCGAGATGTGTTGCTCATGTCTATTCCACACCCCGCCCTCCTTCCCCTCTGTCGGAGTTGTCCGGCAAGAAGGAACCAAGGGTGCGGGGAGCCTGTGTCTCCCCTTATAGCGCGATATACAGGGGCCACTCCAAGGGTCACCGCGGTGCTATGAGATAGTTAACAGCTCCCAGGCACTCTTGGACCATAAATGGCCCTTCCCATGATGCTTCCATCTTATGGGCTTGGAGCACCTTCAAGACCATGACCTGCTCCCCTACTTTGAAGGAACACTCTCTGGCATGTTTATCATAACAGGCCTTTTGCTCTTCCTGAGCATCTTTTAGGTTTTCTCTAGCAAGGGCTAAAGAGTCTCGGAGGGTGTTTTGCAGGGTGTTTACAAAGTCCAGAATGTTAGTTCCTGGAGAAGGCGTAAACCCCTCCCATTGCTGCTTCACCAACTGTAATGGCCCCTTAACCTTGTGGCCATACACAAGTTCAAATGGTGAAAACCCTAAACTGGGATGTGGTACAGCCCTGTAGGCAAAGAGCAACTGCTGCAAGACTAGGTCCCAATCATTGGAGCGTTCATTTACGAATTTACGTATCATGGCCCCCAAAGTTCCATTAAACTTCTCCACCAGGCCATTGGTTTGATGGTGGTAAGGGGTGACAACCAAGTGGTTCACCACATGAGTTTCCCAAAGGCTTTTCATGGTCTCTGCCAGGAAATTAGTTCCCGAATCCATAAGGATGTCAGAGGGCCAACCTACCCTGGCAACAGTGTCTGTTAATGCCTGGCACACACTTTTAGCTCTGGCGTTGCTTAGATCTATTGCTTCCGGCCATTGGGTGGCAAAATTCATGAAAGTCAGTATGTACAGCTTTCCTCTGGGTTTCTTTTTCGGAAAAGGACCCAGAATATCCACAGCTACTTGCTGAAATGGAACCTCAATTATGGGGAGTGGCTGAAGAGGGGCTTTGACCTGGTCTTGGGGTTTTCCCACTCTTCGGCACACCTCACAAGACCAGACATTCCCTCCCAGTGGAAGGACTTCCCCAAATGGTCTTTGGTCCTGTTCATCCCAGCATGGCAGCTAGGATGATCATGGGTTACGCTCAAGAGCTTTACCCGGTACTTAGTTGGAACTACCAGCTGTCTTTGAGGATACCAGTCTTCCTGGTGCCCACCAGAAAGAGTTTCCTTGTATAAAAGTCCTCTTTCTACAACAAACTGGGATCGATTAGAAGAGCTGAGAGGCGGTGGGTTGCTCCGTGCCGCTGGTCCCTCTGGAAGCAATGCAGGTGATTGGGCTGTTTCTGTTGACTGTGACCCGCTCTCAGCTGGTGCACTAGGTGGTATTTCAGGCTCTGGCTGAGCCTCTTGCATAGGTTTATCTCCTGCTGCCCGTGCAGGCTTGGCAGTGCCCTCCAGCCTTGGAGTTGTAGACGGGGTTGCAAGTGCTGGATTCAGTACTGGCAATGGTTCTGGTGCTGGTTGCTCCGCCCATTCTGGTTCTGGGACTGGTTCTGGTTGGGTCTCTGGGACTGGATCCACTACGGCCTGGGGACCTTTGCAGTTTATTACACCGGAATCACACCAATCTGTTTGGGTTCTTGAGGCAGTTGGCCTTTATATGCCCCAGCTCATTACATTTAAAACATCGCCCAGCTGACTGGTCATTGGGGTGAGGTGGGTGGCTGGAGACTGGTGTGGTGGGACGATAAGGGGTTTGGGGTTTTCCTTGGAATGTAGGTGGGGCCTTGGGCTGCCCCCGGTGGTAAGGTGTTGTTTTGGGTTGCCCCTTCTGATATCCGCTCCAACTGCTGCTAGCTTTTTTCCTTTCCGCCACCTCCACCCATTTGGTTCCGATCTCCCCCACTTCAGTTACAGTATTGGGCTTACCATCTAGGATGTATCCTTCTGTTTCCTCAGGAACACCCTCTAAGAACTGTTCCATTCTTCTTCGAGTGATTGCTCACATCAATTCCAGTTAGGTGTGTGTGTGCACTGCATGCACGGATGTCAGAAACTTTTTCCCTAGCAGCTACCCGTCGGGCCGGCTGGGGAGCCCCCTGGAGTGCTGCCAATATGGCGTTGTATATAAGACCCTGCTGGCCCGACCCCCCATTCAGTTCCTTCTTACCGGTTGTTGGAACAGTGCTCTCTTGTCTCCTCAAGTGCTCCACTAATCCCTAGCTTTTTCTTATCTTAATTGTTAGTTAATTGTTAACAGTTAGTGTTAAGTGTTTTTTCTGTAGCGTTAAGTGTAGTTTAGTAGTTGAGGGCAGTTCTGCACTCAGCGACTGCCCTGCGGGCTCTGGGGCATGCCGTCCCAGGGCTTCA
This sequence comes from Mauremys mutica, assembly GCF_020497125.1. Classification (NCBI taxonomy): domain Eukaryota; kingdom Metazoa; phylum Chordata; order Testudines; family Geoemydidae; genus Mauremys; species Mauremys mutica. The sequence goes on from NC_059096.1 coordinate 12,041,986, forward strand.
AGCCTTGCAAGTCTTGCAACAAGCCCATGCCTATGGGCGACCCCCACGACTCCTGTCTCAGGTGTCTGGGGGAGGGCCATCAGGCTGAGAAATGTAAAATCTGTAAGGCGTTCAAGCCCCGGACAAGGAAAGAGAGGGAAATTCGACTCAAGCAACTTATGGAGTCTGCTTTGCCGTCCCCCGAGGGCCTGAGCGCCTCGGTGCGCCGTGCTCCACCAGCAGTACTGTCATAACTATAAAGCGAAGGGTAACAGCCCTCCTGTGTACAATACTATAAAATTCCTCCTGGCCAGAGACTCCAAAATCCTTTTACCTGTAAAGGGTTAAGAAGCTCAGGTAACCTGGCTGACACCTGACCCAAAGGACCAATAAGGGGACAAGATACTTTCAAATCTTGGTGTGGGGGAGGCTTTTGTTTGTGCTCTTTGTTTTGGGGGGTGGTTCGCTCTTGGGACTAAGAGGGACCAGCCATCAATCCAGGCTCTCCAAATCTTCTGAACCAGTCTCTCATATTTCAAACTTGAAAGTAACAGCCAGGCAAGGCGGGTTAGGTTTATCTTTGTTTTCTCAACTTGTAAATGTTCCTTTTGCTAGAGGGTTTACCTCTGTTTGCTGTAATTTTGAACTTAAGGCTAGAGGGGTCCCTCTGGGCTCTTTGAATCTGATTACCCTGTAAAGTTATTTTCCATCCCGATTTTACAGAGATGATTTTTACCTTTCTTTCTTTAACTAAAAACCTTCTTTTTAAGAACCTGATTGATTTTTCCTTGTTTTAAGATCCAAGGGGGTTGGATCTGGACTCACCAAGAATTGGTGGGGGGAAAGGAGGGGGAATGGTTAATTTCTCCTTGTTTTAAGATCCAAGGGTTTGGATCAGTGTTCACCAGGAAATTGGTGCAGAAGTCTCTCAAGGCTACCCAGGGAAGGGAGTTAGTACTTGGGAGTGGTGGCAGCAAAACCAGATCTAAGCTGCTAATTCAGTTTAGGGGAGCACATGCAGGTCCCCATATCTGTACTCTAAAGTTCAGAGTGGGAAAGGAACCTTGACACCCATCTACGGCACCACAGAAGTTCCCGCGCTCATCTCGGGACTGACAATCTCCCGGGCCCCCAAAACACCTGCCTTGGCACCGTTCCCATTCCCCGGTGGCTGGGAAGAAGCAAGCCTTGGGAGGATCCCCTGTTAGGGCCGTAGCAGTTGTTCCAGCCCCAACCAAGCAAGCCTCGAACCAGGCCTCTAAGCAGGACAGGGTCAGTAGGCCCCGGTCTGCTCACGCCAGCCCCACACAAGGGACCATGCAAGTGGACAAGATTACATTACCTTCCACCCCGGATAACTTCGAGGCCGCCAGAGGGCTCATTGAAATGATGGCTCCGGTGCCCCCGGTCCCAGCACTGGCTCTGATACCATCCAAGGGTAAACTGGCGATGTTTGGGCTGGAAGCCCTCAGACCAGCACTCCATGCTGTGAAGATGTGGGACTGTTCTTAGTGTTTCCTCTGAATACTGTGTGGGTGCCTCAGTTTCCCCTATGCATTTCTCCAGTGTGCACAAATGGCCGACACCCTGTATCCTGGCAACAAATGGCTGGGGCCCTTCCCCCCTGCAAGGGAATAGCTAAAGGTGAACAAAGAGATCGGGTGACCACCTGGCCCAGGAAAGAGAAAAAGGCCAGAAAGGAGGGGCTGGAGGGGGTTTCAGTTTGGAGCTGGCCGGGGACAGGAAGTGAGGGCAGACGGGGGTGTCTGGCTCACTGGGCCCCAGAATGGACCAGGCTGAGGGGTCCTGCTCTCTGTACCTACAAGCTCTGTTTTAGACCATGTTCCCATCATCGAATAAACCTCTGTTTTACTGGCTGGCTGAGAGTCACGTCTGACTGCGAAGTGGGGGTGCAGGACCCTCTGGCTTCCCCAGGACCCCGCCTGGGCGAACTCGCTGTGGGAAGTGCATGGAGGGGCATATGCTGAATGCTCCAAGGAAAGACTCAGGAAGGTGAAGCCATGTGAGTTTGTTGCCCTGAAGACAGTCTGCTCCGAGGGAGAGGAGGCTCCCCAAAGTCCTGCCTGGCTTTGTGGGGAGCAGTTCCAGAGCATCGCCCGGGGACTCCGTGACACATGCCACTCGGAGTCCCGGCACCGTTCCGAGTCCTGGCACCGCCCCAGATACCAGTCTGACTTACGGCACCAGTTAGACTTGCAGCACTGGTCCCGCAGTCCCGACCCTCGGAATCATTCCTGCTCGAGGTCGCTGTCGACTGCTGGAACATGGTCCCGCTAGAGGTCCAGGTAAAGCTCAGCAACCTCACGGCACTGTTCGGACCGACGCAGTGTGGAACACTGATCCCCGCATCGACTGTCGCCACGGCACCGGCCCACGGCCCACCACCGATCTGCTTCACGGCACCACTCTCCATCGTCGCATCGCTCTTTATCACGGCACCCATCACCAGCTCGGCGCTGGTCTCCATCACAGCACCGCTCATCAACACAGCACCGCTCCTCATCATGGCATCATTCTACCTCACGACAACCACTCCTCATCACGGCACCACTCTCCACCGCAGCACCGGACGCAATCACAATCAGCCTCTCAATGCCGATCCCCGCATGATCCTCACCTACCAAAGGACTTGGTGCCCCCTTTGCTCCGTTCGCACACTGCCCCTCCTTGGCCGTCACGATATCAGTCTCCTTCCAGAAGGTTGGGGAGAGCTTCAGGGGTTTCAGACATCCCCCAGTCGGTCCCGGGAAGCCTCGGTCAAGACCCCCCAGCGGCCAACTGGCAGCCCCAGTGGCAATTTTGGACCCCCTGGGCCTATCATCAGGCCCAGGGTGCCCCCCCAGTTGCCCGGCCATTGTCATGCTCGAACGCCTGATCTCCTGAGCTGACCCTTAGCCACCCCCCTCCAGACCCAGACCAATCCACGAAGTCAGCACCTGTGGTAGGGGCTACGCCAGGCGCCCAAAAGGAGCTGCCCATGGCTGACCAAGAGACTCTTCCGGTGGAGTCATCTTCGTCCTCCCCTGATGAGGCTGTGGCTGGCACGTCCACATCTGGTCCACCTCCGATGGACTTTAGGGTCTTTCAGGAACTGCTAAGGCGCGTGGCTCTTAATATGAACCTCCAAGTTGAGGAGGTTGTGGAGGAGGAGGACCCGATAGTGGACATTTTAGGCCCGGATGGGCCTTCCAGGGTGGCCCTTCCCATGAATAAAACTACTCAAAACAACGCCAAGACTCTCTGGCAAACCCCGGCCTCCATCCCTCCCACAGCTAAAGGGGTAGAAAGAAAGTGCTTTGTCCCCACCAGGGGTTATGAATACCTTTTCACCCACCCGACCCCATGCTCGCTTGTGCTGGACGCGGTGAACGCGAAAGAAAGACAAGGCCAACAAGGGCCTGTTCCCAAATTGAAGGATGCTAAATGGCTGGACATTTTTGGGAGAAAGGTTTATTCTACTGGGGTCTCTCGCTGCGGATCGCTAACCAGCTGGCAATGCTCAGTAGGTACAATTTTAACTCTTGGTCTGTGGTCCTCAGATTCCAAGATCTTCTCCCAGCAGAGGCTCGTACAGAACTGGGGGACATTGCTGAGGAGGGTAAATTGGTTGCTTAGACCTCCCTCCAGGGTTCCTTCGATGCTGCGGACGCGGCTGTGCATACCCTGGCGTCGGGAATTGCTATGCGGTGGAATGCCTGGCTCCAGTCTTCGGGGTTCCCACCTGAGGTTCAGCACACCATCCAGGACCTCCCCTTTGATGGTCAGGGCCTGTTTGCAGAGCAAACCGATTCCCGTTTACATGCCTTAAAAGACACAAGAAACACTATTAAATCCTTAGGTATTCATACCCCGGCTAACCAAAGGAAGCCATTTAAACCCCAGGCCACCCAACAACGCCCCCTCCCACCTAGACCCAGGCAGGACTTTTCTTGTCAAAGAAATAGATACTCTCGATGCAGACCGTCTTGTCCCCCTTACAGACAGGGTCAAGGACGGTCCAAGCCACCCCTGGGCCCAAAGCGCCTGTGTTGAAGGTGCGCCCGAGGATGGACTACCAGCTCTCCCCCCGGACAATTATCCCTTCCTGAACCATCTATCCCATTTCTACCATGCCTGGTCTCATATTAAATCGGACCGTTGGGTCCTCCACACGGTGCAGATGGGATATTCTATCCATTTCCGTTCCATCCCACCCTCCCACTCCTCTTCCCCGTCTCTCTTCAGGGACCCTTCTCATGAGCAACTCCTCAACCAGGAGGTTCACTCCCTCCTTGCCCTGGGGGTAGTGGAGGAAGTTCCTCAGGAGTTCAGGGGCAAGGGTTTCTACTCCCGCTATTTCCTTGTCCCCATGGCAAAGGGAGGCCTAAGACCCATTCTGGACCTCAGGGAGCTCAACAAGTACATCGTCAACCTGAAGTTCCTTATGGTCTCCTTAACCACTATCATTCCCTCACTGGATCCAGGAGACTGGTATGCCACCCTCAATATGAAAGACACGTACTTTCACATTTCGATTACTCCAACGCCCAGAGGTTTCCTCTGTTTCATGGTGGGCAAGACGCACTATCAGTTCACAGCCCTCCCATATGGCTTGTGCACAGCCCCTTGCATCTTTACCAAGTGCATGGCGGTCATGGCAGCTTTTCTTTGCCGACATCATGTGCACATCTTTCCATACCTCGACGACTGTCTTATACGGGGACGGTCTCGCCAACATGTCCAATCTCAGGTACAAATTGTCATAGACACATTCACTCACTTGGGCATCATGATAAACATCAGCAAATCTGTCCTCTCCCCTATTCAAACAATAGAGTTTATAGGAGCAGTCCTGGACGCAAACCAAGCAATGGCTTTCCTTCCGGAAGCACGGCACCTGGCTATAGCAGGCATAATTACCAGCCTTTCCAAGTTTCCCACCACCACAGCAAGGCAGTGCCTCAGGTTGCTGCTGTACCTACGTGGTGCAGCATGCCAGGCTAAGACTCAGGCCTCTACAGACATGGTTGGCGTCAGCCTATCGACTGGGACGCAACAGTCTAGAAATGGTCCTCACGGTCCCAAAGTGCACACTCGACTCCCTGCGATGGTGGCTGAATCCTCGGATGGTGGGTGCTGGGGTCCCGTTCCATCCTCCTCAACCCACCTTGACTCTGGTTACAGACGCATCTCTCCTGGGTTGAGGGGGCCCACCTCGGGGGGCCTGTCAACGCAGGGCTTATGGAATGAAAGTGAGCTGTCGTTGCACATCAACATCAGAGAGCTCAGGGCAATCCACCTTGCGTGCCAAGCCTTTCTTCCCCACTTGCGGGGCCACTGCGTAGCAGTCCTAACAGACAACACCACGGCCATGTTCTACCTGAACAAGCAAGGCGGAGCCCAGTCATTGCCGCCTTCTGGGGGACTTCTGCTTAGCCCACTCCATCAACCTTCAGGCCTCGTACCTGCCGGGTGTCCAGAACGTCCTGGCGGACAGCTTGAGCAGGCGTTTTCTTACACACGAATGGTCGATACGTCCAGATATCATTCCATTTTCCACACCTGGGGGTTTACCTGAGTTGACTTGTTCGCTTTGCGGACCAACAGGAAGTGCCCAGCTTTCTGTTCCTTCCAGGGTCACAGCCCGGGCTCGAGAGCGGACACCTTCCAGATCACGTGGTCAGGCACAGTTGCTTTATGCCTTCCCACCATTCCCGCTGGTCCACAAGGTGCTCCTCAAGGTCCGCCGGGACAAGGCAGATGTCATACTGGTAGCTCCTGCCTGGCCGTGCCAGTGTTGGTACCCGGTCCTGTTGGACCTGTCAATTCAGACTCCTCTACGTTTCCCTCTCAGCTCTGACCTCATCTCTCAGAACCACAGTCATCTCCTGCACCCGGACCTTCAGTCGCTCCACCTCACGGCCTCGAGAATCCGTGTCTGAACCAGGCTGAACGCACCTATTCGGACTCGGTAAGGTGGGTGCTTCTCGAAAGTCACAAGCTTACCTAGCGTCGACTAGGCTTACCTACGAGGCCAAGTGGAAGAGGTTTTCCAGCTGGTGCGCTCAGTGGCAGGTGCCCCCGCTCCAGGCTCTGATTCCATGCATCTTGGACTACCTGATGTTCTTAAAGGACCAGCTCCTAGCCTTTGGATCCCTTAAGGATCACCTCGCGGCCATCTCTGCATTTCACCCAGGCGTGGCCGAGCGCTCGGTGTTTGCACACCTGGTCATGCAGCGTTTCCTCAAAGGCCTGGAGAAAATCCATCCTCCAACGAAGCCACCCGTGCCTGCATGGGACCTTAACTTGGTCCTCTCCTGCCTTATGGGCCTTCCTTTCGAGCCGCTGGCCTCCTGCTCACTTCTCTATCTCTCCTGGAAGGTCGCCTTCCTCATGGCCATCACTTCCACACGTCAGGTGTCCGAACTACGGGCTCTCACATGTGAACCGCCCTATACTGTTTTTCATAAAGATAAAGTTCAACTAAGACCTCACCCGGCCTTTCTGCCAAAAGTGGTGTCCCGCTTTCATGTGAGCCAGGATATCTTCCTACCGGTTTTCTAAACCAAAACCGCATGCTGACCTTCGGGAACAGCGTCTCCATTCTCTGGACGTCAGAAGGGCACTTGCCTTCTATATAGACTGAACAAAGCCCTTCTGTAAAACAAAGTTGTTTGTCACCATCGCGGAATGGATGAAAGGCACCCTGGTCTCCTCTCAGCGAATATCATCGTGGATCACCGGGTGTATTCATGCTTGCTACAACTTGGCAAATGTCCCTCTGCCTGCTGTCACGGCTCACTCCACGAGAGCTCAGGCATCGTCAGCTGCCTTTCTGGCACACATTCCTCTCCAGGAAATCTGCAGGGCTGCCACATGGGCCTCGGTTCACACCTTCACGTCCCTCTGTGCTATCTTCCAGCACTCTTGGGATGATGCAGCTTTTGGCAGAGCAATCCTCCAATCTGCGGTTCCTTGACTCCGACCCCACCTCTGAGGTAAGGCTTGGGAGTCACCTAACTGGAATTGATATGAGCAATCACTCGAAGAAGAAAAAACGGTTTCTTCTTCTTCGAGTGATTGCTCATATCCATTGCAGTTAGGTGTGTGCGCGCCGCGTGCACGTTCGTCGGAAGACTTTTACCCTAGCAACCCCAGTGGGTCGGCTGAGCGCCCCCTGGAGTGGCGCCATAACGGCACCGCATATATACCTCAGCCGACCCACCCGACCCTCAGTTCCTTCTTACCGCCCATGTCGGTCGTTGGAACAGTGGAGTGCAGCTTGTCTGACCTCCGCTTCCCTAGCTTCCTCATAGTTTTCTCTGTAAAAATTTGTACATAGTTAATATCTTAGCTTAGGTTTTCTTGTTTTCGATAGTTTCTTAAGTTTAGTGTTAGATAGTTAGCGGGTTCGGGGGTTAGCCCCACCCACACCCGGGACCGGAGCGTATGCCCGGCTCCCCGGGTTTCAAGCCGTGCTCGGCCTGCCGCAGGCCTATGCCTACAGGAGATCCTCATACCTCCTGCTTAAAGTGCTTAGGAGAGTCGCACTTGTCCACTAAGTGCCCAATTTGCAAGGCTTTCAAGCCTCGCACAAAGAGGGAAAGAGACATTAGGCTTAAACAGCTCCTAATGGAGGCAGCCTTAACCCCTCCGGCCGCGGCACCACCCGCTGTCCCTCTGGACTCTCGCAGCGCCGCCACGGCACCGGGCCACTCTGCTGTGCCACCGAAAGCGCCATCGGCACCGAAACCGGCCCAAAGACGCTCTCTCTCGCCAAAGGCGAAGAAGGGAAAGGCCGCTGCCTCTATAGCACCGCCGGCTCCGAAGCACCAGAGTGCGCCCCGTCCGGACCACCCGGCACCGAAACCTGCCGCAGACGCTTCTGCCGGCACTGGCGACTCCGGCCCCTGAGAGGCTGTTGAGCCCAGCACCTGTGACCTCCTGTCTCCGGCCGCGGTAGAGATGCAACTCCCATCGACTCCGGAGACCTTCGAGGCGGCGCGGGACCTCATCGCATTGACAGAACCGGCCACCGCCCCCGGCGCCACCGGTGCGGGTGACCCGCTCCATGGGCAAGCCGTCAATGTTTAAGCCACCTGCCGGCAACGACTCTGACTGGCACCGATCCCGTTCCCGTTCTCGCCACCGCTCACGCTCTCGACGCCGATCTCGATCTGGGCGCCGATCGCACCGCCACTCGCAGTCCCGGCACCGCTCAACTACGCGGCACCGGTCAGACTCGTGGCACCGGTCATTCTCCCGCTCTCCGACTCGTCATTCCCGGCACCGCTCAAACTCTCGGTACCGATATGGCCGTCGCTACTCGCGGAGTCGCTCCCGGCACCGATCCTGGAGATCCCGGTCGACCTCCCGGCACCGTGCCGGTCGCAGGTCCCATTCTCACTCCTGCTCTCGATATCGAGATGCCTCCCGGCACCGGTCACCACAGAGGTGGGAAATGCGATCTCTGGGCACTTCGGCGCAGGGGTTATCTGCTCCACCCTGGCCCTCTCGACACGCCTCGACCTCTTCACACGCCGACTGCTACTACGTCGACGACCATGACCCGCAGGTCCCTTCGGGAGCTGTACATCAGTCCCATTACGTGGACCAGGACCCTCATCAGTGGGGTTATTGGACCCCTTGGGCCTACCACCAAACCCAAGGTGCTCCTATACCTCCCAAGCGTACCGTACCCCACGAGTCACGCGTCCCGGAGGCTACTGTAAGCCGCCCCCCGGTTGACACTGAGGCACCATTGGGCGCAGAGGAAGGTATTCAGCCTGCTCAGGAAGCTCTGGAGCAGGAGACTTTGCAGGTTCCAGACGCTGACCGGGACACCATCATGCCCAGAATTTCTTCTTCCTCCTCTTCCCCCGATGAGGCAGTGTCGGGGTCGTCATCGGCAGGTCCCCCGCCAATTGACTTACGGGCGCACCAAGAGCTCTTTCGCAGGGTGGCACTGCGCATGGATCTCCAGGCTGAGGAGGTATCAGAAGTGAACGATCCGATAGTGACCATTTTGTCCGCGGACGCTCCAACCCGCATAGCTCTCCCCTTCATAAAGATTATCCAGCCGAACGCTGATACTTTATGGCAGACTCCGTCCTCTATTGCGCCCACAGCCCGAGGGGTGGAACACAAGTACATGGTCCCTTCCAAGGGATATGAGCATTTGTATGTGCACCCTGTCCCCTCGTCGTTGGTGGTCCAGTCTGTCAACGACAAAGAGCGGCACGGCCAGCAAGGCCCGGCTCCTAAGTCGAAGGAAGCCAGGCGAATGGACTTGCTTGGTCACAAGGTCTACTCTGCCGGTGCCCTGCAGATCCGAATGGCTAACCAACAGGCCTTGCTAAGCCGTTACGGACATGACACTTGGGCTGAGGTAGAGAAGTACAAAGAGCTCCTGCTTCAGGATTCCCGACAGGAGTTCGCAGCCTTCGTAGAGGAAGGTAAAAAGGTAGCACGCACCTCGTTACAGGCCTCCTTAGACGCGGCTGACTCGGCGGCACGTACTGTAGCCTCGGGTGTTACCATGCGCCGGATCTCTTGGCTCCAGAGTTCGACGCTCCCTCCTGAAGTTCAGTACACCATTCAGGACCTTCCTTTTGATTCGAAGGCGCTCTTCTCCAAAAAGACGGACTCCAGACTTCAAAATCCAAAGGACAACAGGGTTATCATCCGTACTTTGGGGATGCATACCCCGGCTACCCAGAGGCGTCCGTTCCGCCCCCAGTTTAACCGCCCTTACTATATGCCTCGCTACAGGCAGGACTCTGGACGGCGACGGGGTCGCGGGGGACGTAGGCGACAGCCTGGCAACCAACCGTCCCAAGGGCGAACCCCCTCTAAACCACCAGGGCCTAAACCATCTTTTTGAAGATGCGCCCGAGGACGGCATACCAGCTCTTCCTCCAAATTCCTCCCTGCCTTTTTCCAACCGTCTTTCCTATTTCCTCCCAGCGTGGGCCCGGCTGACCACCGATGCCTGGGTCCTGCGCACTGTGGAACGTGGTTACCAACTCCAATTCGTTTCACCCCCACCTTCCCACCCTCCTTCCCGGTCCCTCTTCAGGGACCCTTCTCACGAGCAACTCCTCTTACAAGAGGTGCACTCGCTCCTAGCCATCGGAGCGGTCGAGAAGGTTCCGGATGCGGAACGGGGCAAGGGGTTTTATTCCCGTTATTTTTTGATCCCCAAGTCCAAAGGAGGCCTTCGACCCATCCTCGACCTGCGAGACCTCAACGCATACATGCTGAAGGTGAAGTTCCGCATGGTATCCCTCGGGACCATTATCCCTTCTTTGGATCCGGGAGACTGGTATGCCGCCCTCGATATGAAGGACGCTTATTTTCATATCGCTATCTTCCCACCGCACAGACGCTTCCTCCGCTTCATAATCGCTCACCTACACTTCCAGTTTGTGGTCCTCCCCTTCGGCCTATCCACGGCCCCAAGGGTGTTCACGAAGTGCATGGCCGTTGTCGCCGCCCACCTCCGCCGGCGCGGCATCTCCGTTTTTCCCTACCTGGACGACTGGCTCATCAGGGGGGACTCGCAGGCCACGGTCCAGCAACAGGTCGCAGAGATCAAGGACGTATTCACGCGCCTAGGCCTAGTTCTCAACATAGAGAAGTCCACCTTAGTTCCAACTCAGAGGTTGGCTTTTATTGGCGCGACCCTGGACTCATCTCTAGCCAGAGCCTACCTTCCGCAGCTCCGGTTCCAGGCCCTTACGCAGCTAATTCGCGACCTTCAGGCCTCTCGGATGACCTCGGCCCGTGCTTGTCTCCGCCTCCTCGGTCACATGGCGGCTTGCACGCATGTCACTCCATTTGCCAGGCTCCGCCTGCGCCTGCTTCAGCTGTGGCTCCACTCCAGATACCGCCCACACAGGGACCCTCTGGATACCCTACTCACCATTCCAGCGGGCGTCCTTCAATCCCTGGATTGGTGGCTGACCCCTTCCCACGTGTGTGCGGGGGTCCCATTCCAGGCTCCTCAACCTTCCCTGTCCCTGACAACGGACGCCTCGTCCCTTGGATGGAGAGCCCATCTCGGCGATCTTCGTACTCAAGACCTTTGGTCGCTGCAGGAATTGAACATGCACATCAACGTCAGGGAGCTCCGGGCAGTGCGCCTGGCATGCCAGACGTTCCGAACTCGCCGCCATGGCCGTTGTGTCTCAGTCCTTACAGACAACACAACGGCCATGTACTATATCAACAAGCAAGGCGGGACCCGCTCTTCCCCCCTCTGCGACGAGGTGATGCTACTGTGGGAATTCTGCATAGCCCACTCAATACATCTAGTAGCGTCGTTCCTTCCTGGAGTCAAGAACACCATCGCGGATCGCCTGAGCAGGTCCTTTCTCTGCCACGAGTGGTCGCTGAGAGCAGACATCGCTCATGCCATTTTCCAACAGTGGGGATTTCTCCATGTAGACCTGTTTGCATCCCGATTGAACCGCAAATGCCAGGAGTTTTGCTCCTTTCAAGGCCTGGCATCAGGCTCTCTGTCGGACGCGTTTTTCCTTCCATGGACTCGTCACCTGTTCTACGCCTTTCCTCCGTTTCCCCTCATACACAAGGTCCTGCTGAAGCTCCGACGGGACAAGGCACATCTCATCTTAATTGCGCCAGCGTGGCCCAGGCAACACTGGTTCACCACGCTGCTCCGTCTGTCGGTAGCCAGCCCAATTCCTCTGCCGCTTCACCCAGATCCTATAACACAAGATCACGGCACTCTCCGTCACCCAGACCTGCCGGCCCTCCACCTCACGGCGTGGCTTCTGAGTGGCTAGACCAGACGGAATTGCGCTGCTCTGCTCCCGTGCAGCACGTTTTATTGAGCAGCAGAAAGCCTTCCACTCGATCTACCTACCTGGCCAAGTGGAAGTGCTTCGCTTGCTGGGCTCAAGCGCGCGACGCTATTCCTTTGGAGCTCCCGCTTCCAATGGTCCTTGACTATCTCTGGTCGCTGAAACAGCAAGGTCTTGCACTGTCCTCTATCAAGGTGCACTTAGCGGCCATCTCCGCTTTCCACCCCGGTGAGGGAGGGTTTACGCTGTTCTCTCACCCGCTGACTACTCGTTTCAGGAAGGGCCTTGATCGTCTCTACCCCCAGGTGCGCCACCCAATTCCCACCTGGGACCTCAATCTCGTCCTCAGCAGGCTCAAGTCCCCGCCGTTTGAGCCGCTGGCCACCTGTTCCTTGCTGTACCTGTCATGGAAAATGTTTTTTCTAGTGGCTATCACATCAGCCAGACGGGTCTCTGAGCTCAAGGCACTCATGGTGGACCCACTGTACACCGTTTTTCATAAGGACAAGGTGCAGCTACGTCCTCATCCGGTGTTTCTCCCGAAGGTAGTGTCCGCGTTCCACAATAACCAGGACATCTTCCTTCCAGTTTTCTTTCCAAAGCCTCACGCATCCCCGCGAGAGCAACGACTTCACTCCCTCGATGTTCACAGGGCGTTGGCTTTCTATGTTGATCGGACAAGACCGTTCCGCAAATCCCCGCAACTGTTTGTGGCGATTGCTGACCGGATGCGAGGTCTTCCTGTCTCGTCGCAGCGAATCTCCTCGTGGCTCACAGAGTGCATATGCACCTGCTATAACTTGGCTAATGTCCCCTTGGGCCATCTCACCGCCCACTCTGCCAGGGCCCAGGCGTCCTCCGCTGCCTTTCTGGCGCAAGTACCGATACAAGAGATATGCCGAGCGGCGACCTGGTCGTCCGTCCATACTTTCGCCTCGCACTACGCCCTGGTCCAACAGTCGAGAGATGACGCAGCCTTTGGCTCTGCGGTCCTGCATACTGCCACGTCTCACTCCGACCCCACCGCCTAGGTAAGGCTTGGGAATCACCTAACTGGAATGGATATGAGCAATCACTCAAAGAAGAAAAAACGGTTACTTACCTTTGTAACTGTTGTTCTTCGAGATGTGTTGCTCATATCCATTCCACACCCACCCTCCTTCCGCACTGTCGGAGTAGCCGGCAAGAAGGAACTGAGGGTCGGGTGGGTCGGCTGAGGTATATATGCGGTGCCGTTATGGCGCCACTCCAGGGGGCGCTCAGCCGACCCACTGGGGTTGCTAGGGTAAAAGTCTTCCGACGAACGTGCACGCGGCGCGCACACACCTAACTGGAATGGATATGAGCAACACATCTCAAAGAACAACAGTTACAGAAAGGTAAGTAACCGTTTTTTTGCATTAGGAAAGACAGGTCTTCCACCATTCCAATTAGGACTCTATCAGAGTCCGACCGCGGTGCAGTTCCTACTGTTGCCACCAGGGTGCTGCACACCGAAGCGCTCGGCGCTGCATCTTGGCACGGTGCTGGAGGTTGAGGGCTAAGAGCTGCCTCCATGAGGAGCTGTCGCAGATGAAAGTCCCGCTCCTTTTTAGTCCAGGGCCAGAAACCTTTGCAGATCCTGCACTTCTCAGTCTGATGAGATTTCCCCCAGACACTTTAGGTAAGAGTCATGGGGGTTGCCCATTGGCATGGGCTTGGGGCAGGACGCGCAGGGTTTAAAGCCTGGAGCCCAAGCTACCGATCAGGAGGAGGGAAGATCCCTACTAACCCACTAGAACTATTTACACTATAGCTATATAAAAACTCTGTAACTATAAACTATTAACAAGCTATTAACACTGTTGAGAGGAAAAACGCTAGGGAGAGTGGAGAGCAGCAAAGCCGAACTCCACAGTTCCAATGACCATCACGGGCGGTAAGAAGGAACTGAGGGGGCGCTGGGTCAGCCGGGGTATATATCCGGCGCCATAAAGGCGCCACTCCAGGGGGCTCCACAGCCGACCCACTGGGTGTTGCCAGGGTAAATTTTCTCCAACGAGCGTGCACGCGGCGCGCACACACCTAATTGGAATGGATATGAGCAACATATCTCGAAGAACAACAGCTACAAAGGTGAGTAACTATCTTTTTCTTTTGAACCTCACTTTCCATCATCGTAGCCTTCCTGTGCTCAGCCTAGCCTAACCTGAGAGCTAGAAAGAAAAAAAAAACCCAACTTGCGAATTCCCTTGTTATAACTTAACTCCTCTGCCTCCAGGCAAAGAAAAAAACTCCAGCTGCTCTCTGCTTTTAAAAAAAAAAATCCTTAAAAAAAAAAAAACCTCCCTGGTTTTCAATCAGCCAAAAGAAACAATGTTTTTAAGATCCTGAGGTCTGTGCTTCTGGTTCAAAATGATCCCATGGTGCTGCCACCATGTCAGGGTTCCCTCCCCACTCTGAACTCTGGGGTACAGATGTGGGGACCTGCATGAAAGACCCCCTAAGCTTATTTCTACCAACTTAGGTTCAAAACTTCCCCAAGGCACAAATCCTTCCTTGTCCTTGGATGGTATTGCTGTGAGTTAGACAAAGATTCAGGAAAAGGACCACTTGGAGTTCCTGTTTCCCCACAATATCCCCCCTTTCCTGGGGAGGCTTGACAATAATCTACCAACCAATAGGTTAAACGAGTGAGCACAGACCAACCCTTGGGTTTTTAGGACACTAAAAACCAATCAGGTTCTTAAAAGCAGAACTTTATTATAAAGAAAAAGTAAAAGAAGCACCTCTGTAAAATCAGGATGGAAGGTAATTTTACAGGGTAATAAAAAGAGTTAAAACACAGAGGATTCCCCTCTAGGCTCAACTTCAAACTTAGGAAAACCAGGAATAAACCTCCCTCTTAGCATAGGGAAAATTCACAAGCTAAAACAAAAGATAATCTAACACAATTCCTTGCTATTACTTACAATTTTTGTAATCTTAGATGCTTATTTCAGGTAGGATATTAGGAGATTTTTTTTTCCTGCCCTGGTCCCTCTCCCCACAGATTTGAAAGTATCTTCTTCCCTTATTGGTCCTTTTGGTCAGGTACCAAGCAGGTTATTTGAGCTTCTTAACCCCTTACAGGTAAAGGAGGAATTTTATGCTACCCTTAGCTGTATGTTTATGACGGGTGTGGAGGGTGATGGCATCTTGCCCCGCCAGAGGGAGGGATGGACGACATCCTCCCAAAGCCCTCAGGGGGCCCTGGAGTCAGGAGACCAGGGCTCTGTCCCAGCTGGGGGCTGCTCTGAGTGTTGGCAGCCTCCCCAGGGCCTGAGCCCAGTCAGATGGCCATAGTGGAATGGGCTGGGACCCGCCCTCCCCCTTCCAGCGCCCATCCGGTGGGCGTACTGCCCATGGCACCCAGCACCGCGCGCACCACGGCATCTCAGGGCTGCCCAGTGGCCAAGTCACTCCCCAGAACTATTCCCAGGTGGGCAGGGGCTGGGTTCTGGGTACCAGGGGACCAGACAGATGCTGCCGTGGGCGGGTGCTGCACATTGCAGGGGGGCGGCAGCTCTGCTCGAGCGGAGGTTGAGTGTCGCTGGCTGTTTAAAGAGGAGTGTCTGAGTGCTCTGACATCCACAGCCTGGCCTGAGATTTGCTGTGCCTCATGCAGGGCAGGGTGGGGCTAGTGGGCCACATGTGGGGTCATTTGAGTGGGGGGGGCCAAGATACAGCTCCCCTCATGAAACGGGTTTACACGACCGCCCGGTTCTCATCATGCTGTTTGCCCTGATGGGGGGTGGGTGACCTGAATGGAGGCCCCGGAGAGTGGGAGGCGCATGTGCAGCCAGGCTGGGGCTCCGTGGAGCCAGCGGGTTTGCAGGCAGTCTGGTGTCACAGTGCCCGAGGGGAACCGGGGGACGTGCTGTGGCCCGTGAATCTCCAGAGTGCCCACGGGCTGTGAGTTCAGGCCCCACCCGGGGCAGGTTTCAGAGGCTGCAGGTTCCGCCCGTTGCCTCCGCTCTGCAGCGGCTCCGTTTGGCAGTTTTGCCCGTGACCAAAGTCTGGGGTTGAGGGCGACGTTTTCAAGGGCTGTAAGAGCCACGTGCAGACGCTGCCGTTCCTGCAGAGGGTTGCCAAGAAAATGAGCATCGAGCAGAGGGAAGGGCAAAGCCTCCAGCACCCAGTTAGGAGAATCCCAGCAGGCTGCTCAGAGCTGGACTGAGGCAGCCTGGACCCTTCGAGGTTGACGGGCCCCTATCCTGCCCCAGCTGCACCCAGCGCAGTGAGCACAGCCGCAGCCTCGCAGCAATTCCCATCATGTCCCACAGCCAAGGGCCCCTTCTCAGTCATTCGTCCCATCCACTGCCCAAGGCGCCACCTCCGGCACCTTCCGCATGGGCAGTGCCAGCTCCTGGGCAGAGCTGAGGCTGGGCTGGGGTGGCACCTCCCTTAACTCTTCATTGCCTGGTGTTCAGCGGGGCAGGATGAGGGGCTCGCCCCAGTCCAGAAGGGCAGGGGCACCGCTGGGCAACCTTCAGTCTGTGCCCAGGATGTTTGGGGGCGTTTAACAGACAGTCACACATGCCCCTGCCCCCGAGAGCTCCCAGGCTGACCGGCAAAGGGAGGGAGGCGACTAGAGAGGAGACGGGACCTGCCCACGTGGGCCGTGAAGGTAGGAACAGAACCCAGGTGTCCTGACTCCCAGCCCAGTGTCCCAGCCTCCGGCCCGCGCTGCCTGTCATGGGGTACAGCGAGGAGTCCTGGGATCCAGCTGCTGGAACCGTCAGCAGGAGAACGGCCCGACAGTGTGATGTGTGAGGCTGGAATCCTCTCCTGGATGAGGCCCCCTCGCTGGGGACTTTTAGTGCTAAAACCAAACCCCCAGGAAGAAGTGCTGTAAGGATCAGCCCTGCCCTGGCCCCGGGGGACGAGGGGGTGGAGAGATGAGCCGATGGGTCTTTCCCCTCCCTGTGCTCTGTGGCTCAGTGCCTCAGTTTCCCCATATGTAAAATACTGGTTCCGCCCCTTTGCAAAGCAGTTGCAGGGTGCTGGGCAGCAGCCGAGTCTCTGTGAATTCTGCTCCTGTGTTGCTGTCTTGCTGTGTGACCTTGGGCAGTAACAACAGGCATCACACCACCTCTGGTGCTTTCGCTGCTCCTGATGCATTTACCTCTGTCTTCCTTCTCTCCCAGGATGCGGCTTTGAAAATTCTCACCAACACCAATGCCAAGCAGCCCTGTGAACATGGACTCTCAATGGACTTGTATTATGACTATGAATTCGCATACCTCACAGTAGGTCAGTGGGGCTGGGAGCTTCCATCCCCCTTGATCAGCAATTCCAAATGCCCTCTCTGCCCTGTGAGGGGAGACGCATGGGCTCGTGGATCAGGCCTGGGACCTGGGTTCTAACACTGTCCTTGTCAGTTCCATTGTTCTCAGTGAGGTGGAGGATGGGGGTTTCTCCATTGTTCTCAAAGAAGCCGAGGGTGAGAGTTTGTCCCTTATTTTCAAAGGGGCAGGGCCCAGGGTGGGAGGTTTTCTCCAGCGTATTCAGTGGGGGCTGGGTACACATAATCATCTGACCGGGGAGGCTCTAGGCATTTCGCCGCCCCAAGCACAGCAGTCAGGCTGCGTTCGGCAGCTTGCCTGCAGGAGGTCCACAAAAGCCACGGGACCAGCGGACCTCCCGCAGGCAAGCCGCCGAAGGCAGCCTGCCTGCCGCCCCCAGCGGCGACCGGCAGAGCGCCCCAGCGGCGACCGGCAGAGCGCCCCCGCTTGGCGTGCTGGGGCCTGGAGCCAGCCCTGCATCTGACTCTTCCAACGCAACTCTGCTCCTCCTCCTTTGGCTGGAACTCTTTGCCAGAGGATGTTGTGAAGGCCAAGGCTATAACAGGGTTCAAAAAGAATTAGAAAAATTCATGAAGCACAGGTCCATCAACAACTGTTAGCCAGGCTGGGCAGGGACAGTGTCCCTAGCCTCTGTTTGCCAGAAGCTGGGAATGGGCAACGGGAGATGGATCACTAGATAAGTCCCTGTTCTGTTCATTCCCTCTGGGGCACCTGGCTTTGGCCACTGTCGGCAGACAGGATACTGGGCTAGATGCACTTTTGGTCTTACCCGGTATAGCCGTTCTTATGTTCTTACTTTCACAGAGACTGACGGCTTTTCTAGCTCCAGCCCCATGTGCTGCCCTGGGATCTGAGAGTCAAGCTGGGTGTTATGGAGGTGATCACATGGGGTCCTGCAATGCCCACTCGTGCTCAGTGATTGCGGTAGAAACACACTGAGCCTCTCTAGGCCTCTATGTTCCAGCTGCTCAGTGCGGCTAATAATTTGACCTGCCTGGCTAGCGGCTCTTTGTGCAGGGCTCTGGGAGTGCAACATACCTTTAACGCTGCTCGGGGCAGAGCTGGGACTGAGCTCAGGACTTCCTGGCTTCTGCCCACGCGCTGAGTCCACCAGTGTGTGCTGCATGTAGGACACCCCCAGCCCCACCCCTCCAGCCCCAATGCTACCAGCAGGGGTCAGTTCTCAGAGCTCCCGAGGGCCACATGCAGCCCCCGAAATGTCTCCAAACACCGAGACTTTGCAGGTGCAAACACACGTGAATCATCGTCTGGATTTGCCCCAATACTGTGTGGGGCTCCCTCAACCCCCCTTTGTATCTTTTCTAAACGTGATCCCTGAGGCAGCAAGTGTGGATGGTGAAGCAGGGACCCCAGCGATCAACGGCCTGCTAGCGGCAGAACCCGGCACCCAGGAGGAGGCAGTGCCACGTGTGTACTTCCCAGAGACGTGGCTTTGGGACCTGGTGCCTGTGGGGTGAGTGAGGAGCTGTCACAGACCGTCCCTGCAGAGCGGCCTCCAGGCCAGACCCTGGAAAGCAGCAGCTCCCAGAGGTGGCGTAGTGGTGGGGGAGGGCTGGCTGCCCGTGTGGGGCTGGTTCCTGCGCCCTGTTGCCAGTGGAGAGGAACCCAGCACAGCAGTGGGGAATTGAAGGTGGCACATGGGGTACAGGTGGGAGGGGCCGGGGATCCCGAGCAGGGGGAACTGAGGCTGACCCCAGGAATAGCCCCTGACAGGGAGACGTGTCTGGCTGCGGAAGGGGGGATCCCCATCCCGTGGGACATTGAGCCCAGCCCGGAGAGCACTGGGGCAGGGCAGGATCCTGCGCTAGCTGGCGTGGGGCGGAGGAGGGGAGGAGATGGGGGCACTGACAGCTCTTCCCCTCTCTGCTGTCTGGCCCCTGTTTCTGGCCCCAGCCCAGCGGAGGGTCGGGCAGGGACGACTCCGGTGGCCGTGCTCGTGGGCGCTTCCCAGGGGGCGGCCGCGTGTCTGACACTCTGTTTGTGTCCGTCCCGGCCCAGCGAGGGGGGCTCCAAGGACGTCCCAGTCTCGGTGCCCGACACCATCACGGAGTGGAAAGCTGGGATGTTCTGCACGGCGGAGGTGGGCTTTGGGCTCTCGCCCACGGCCACCTTCACGGCCTTCAAACCCTTCTTTGTGGAGCTGGCCTTGCCATACTCCGTGATCCGGGGAGAGGCCTTCGCCCTAAAGGCCACCGTCTTCAACTACCTGCGGCAGTGCATCAAGGTGAGCGCCGCCCGGGGCTGGGCTGCGGGGGCTGCTGGGGCCGGTGACCTGGGGCTGGGGGGCTGGGCAGCGGCGCAGGCTGGCGAGTGGCACCGGCAGTCACTGGCTGTGACCCTGTGACCACTGGGGTCAGCACATCGCGGTGAGGGGGCCTGAGCCCCAGAGGGGCCACGTCTCGGCTGGAGCTGGCGCGTGTGAGCGCGTCCCCCACAGCCCTAAGGGGGCTCTCGTGTTCGACCCCACAGGTGCGGGTGACGCTGGCAGAGTCTGCGCAGTTCCAGGTGCAGGCGGGCGAGGACGGCGCCTACACCAGCTGCCTCTGTGCAGACGAAGGGAAAACCTTCCAGTGGGAGGTGACGGCGAGCAGCCTGGGTAAGGGGTGCTGGGGGCTCTGTGCTGGAGGGGAGGGGTGGGGGGGGCTCTGCATGGGGGGGCAGAGAAGGGGGGCTGGAGCCTTCGCGCTAGGGAGGCAGATAGGGGCCTTTGGAGGCTGCGTGGGGGACAGACGGGTAAGGAGCATTGGAGGCTCTGTGCTGGGAATGAGGAGGAGGGCGCAGGATGGGGTCACTCAGGGCTTGGTACCAAGCGGAGGGGATGAGAAGAGCTGGGGGGGGGGGGCTGAGAGGATGCCCCAGCAGTGAAACCTCTTACGTCCTAATCACCATTTCCCACAGTCACTTCCCTCCGTCCTTCCCTTCCCCTCTGGCCTTCCCTCTCTTTTCTCCCCATTCCCTCTCACGCTCTCTCTCTCTCTCTCTTCATTTTCTTTCTTTTTCTACTATTCTCTCCCTTCTTCACCACCCTTCCCCTTCAAGTATCCTCCCACCCTCGGACACGGGCTCCTCTCTGCCTCGGGCAGGGGCGCTGGTCTGTCTAACGGGGGCGTTTCCCGCCTTGCTCTGCAGGGGAGGTGAACTTCACCGTCAGCGCCGAGGCTCTGCACACCGAGGAGCTGTGCGGCAATGAGCTGGCTGTGGTGCCGGCCCAGGGGCGAGTGGACACTGTGATAAAGCCCCTGCTGGTCCAGGTCAGTGTCTGGTCGGGGCCTCTGGGCAGAGCAGAGGGAGATCCGGGGCCTGGGTCTCACCCCCTGGTGTCCGTGGGCCGAGTCTGCACTTGTGATTGTTCTTTGTCCTGACACCGAAAATACTGTCCCAGCACCGCACCGTCCGCGTCCCGGACCCCGACCTGCACTGCCCCGTCACGCGGCCCCGTCCCAGCGAGATCAGGGAGCTGGCGGGAGAGTCCTGGGGCAGACAGAGATGGGGGTTAGCCCCAAGGGGGGTGGCTGAGAGTGACACACGGGAGGGGTCGAGGGGGCTGAGTGTGACACACGGGAGGGGTCGAGGGGGCTGAGGGAACGAGCAGAGGGAAGCTCCGCGCTGAAGAGGGGGAAGCTGTGAGATGTGCTGGGCTGGGAACAGTCTCCCCGGGGAAGGGATGGGAGCCCCATCGCTGGGGCGCTGAGAGCTGGATGTGCCCGAGCCCCATAGCACGGGCTGTAGGGGATGATCCTGCCCTGGCTAGCGGCACTGGCTGACCCAGCAGGCCCTGTCAGGCTGTGACGTGCACGGTCCCTTCTCCTGACCTTCTGTCTGATGCTCCTTCCCCACAGCCGGGGGGGATCCTGGAGGAGAAGGCGCACAGCTCCCTGCTCTGCCAGGAAGGTAGGTTCCCAGCGCCTGTGCGGGGCTCAGTGGGTGTCACTAACGCGGGGAGTCTCTTGGCTGCGGCACGTCAGTGATGGCTGAGCCGCTGGATGGCCCAGCTAGGGGCACAGGAGCCGCCAGGCCGGACCGGACCAGGGGGCATCCAGGCCAATGTCTTGCCTGGGACAGGGTCCAGGCCCAGCTGCTGGGGAAGATGCACCCCCTAGTGGGCAGTTATGGAAACGTCTGCCACAGGCCAAAGGCTCGAGCACGTCCGGCTCCTGCTCCCAAGTCTCACTGGGCCCCTGTTGTGCCAGCTCCTCTCCCCTGCAGCCTGGCCCCCGTGTGCACGATGCTCCCTGCAGAGCTCGTCTCACCGGCTCTCTGGGGCCAGGAGAGGGACCGAGTCCCACAGGCGGGTCCCCCCGCTGAGAACCCCCAGCCCTCGCCCTCAAGGGCACGTACGTGCCACGGCCGGGGGAGCTGGGATTGAGAGAGGGGCTGTGACTGGGCGAGAGCCCCAGACGGTGAGGAATGGAGGGATCTGATTGGCTGGAGGCAGGGGCAGGTTCCCAACAGGCCTTTAACGGTGTGTCTTTGCCTTCGTGTTACGCAGCCTCTGAAGAAATCTCCTTGCAGCTGCCTGCGAACGTCCTGGAGGGGTCCGAGCGGGCCCACGTGACTGTCCTGGGTAAGGAATTCCCCTGCCCCAGCCCTGCCAGGGCACGGTGCCCTTTGCCAACCGGCCCGTCTGTGGCCCAGCGCTCTGATCAGCGAGGCCGGGGCATCACGGATGGAAAAGACCAATGAGGTCTAGTGGGTGTCTGGGGCCGGGGCAGGACTGGTCCCTGCAGTCTGTGCTCCAGGGCCTCATCCCCAGTGAGGGGCAATAGACTCCTGCGGTGATGCCATGAAGCTGTGCCAGGGCATTGGTGTCTTGGCCATTCATCACCACGTATCCACGTAACCCCACCAGGCCTGAATCAAACTGGGGGCTCTGGGCCCCCCAATGCCAGGGCTCCATTGGTGTGGTGTTAGGGACGGGGCAGCTGTTGTGCAGCCTGGTAATTCTCTGCTCCCCCAACTCCCTTGGTGCCAGGAGACATAATGGGCACGGCTCTGCAGAACATAGACCGCCTGCTTGCCATGCCCTACGGCTGTGGAGAGCAGAACATGGTCCGGTTCGCTCCCAACATCTACATCCAGCAGTACCTGGAGAAGAGCGGACAGCTGAGCCCAGAGATCAGAGACAAGGCCAAGGGTTTCCTCCAGAGCGGTGAGTGTCCTCCCACTCCTGCACCCCCAGGGAATGGCGGGGCCTTGCAAGGGTGTCACGGAGTCCCTGGGCGATGCTCTGGAACTGCTCCCCACAAAGCCAGTCAGGACTTTGGGGAGCCTCCTCTCCCTCGGAGCAGACTGTCTTCAGGGCAAGAAGCTCACACGGCTTCACCTCCTGGGTCTGTCCTTGGAGCATTCAGCATCCTCTGCCCCTCTGTGCGCTTCCCACAACGAGTCCGCCCAGGTGGGGTACTGGGGAAAGCCAGAGGATCGTGCACCCCCACTTCACAGTCAGACGTGACTCTCAGCGAGCCAGTAAAACAGAAGGTTTATTTAGATGACAGGAACACAGGTCTTGACGGTACAGACAACAGGACCCCCTTTAGTTAGGTCCATCTGGGGCCTGCAGGGAGGCCACAGCCCCGTTGGGAAGCCCAAGCCCCATCGGGGCTCCCCTCCATTTCCCAGCCAGCTTCAAACTGAAACTCTCTCCAGCCTCTCACTCAGCCTCACTCAGTCTTTTAAAAGACTTCCTTTAAAAAGTGGAAGTCAAATCCTAGTGAGGCAAATAGAAAGGAGCACAAACACTGCCAACTTAAGTGCAAGAGTGTAATAAGAAAAGCCAAAGAGGAGTTTGAAGAATGGCTAGCCAAAAACTCCAAGGGTAATAACAAAATGATTTTTAAGTACATCAGAAGTAGGAAGCCTGCTAAACAACCAGTGGGGCCCCTTGACGATCGAAATACAAAAGGAGCACTTAAAGACGATAAAGTCATTGCGAAGAAACTAAATGGATTCTTTGCTTCAGTCTTCACGGCTGAGGATGTTAGGGAGATTCCCAAACCTGAGCTGGCTTTTGTAGGTGACAAATCTGAGGAACTGTCACAGATTGAAGTGTCACTAGAGGAGGTTTTGGAATTAATTGATAAACTCAACCTTAACAAGTCACCGGGACCAGATGGCATTCACCCAAGAGTTCTGAAAGAACTCAAATGTGAAGTTGCGCAACTATTAACTAAGGTTTGTAACGTGTCCTTTAAATTGGCTTCGGTATCCAATGACTGGAAGTTAGCTAATGTAACGCCAATATTTAAAAAGGGCTTTAGGGGTGATCCCGGCAATTACAGACAGGTAAGTCTAACGTCGGTACCGGGCAAATTAGTCGAAACAATAGTTAAGAATAAAATTGTCAGACACATAGAAAAACATAAACTGTTGAGCAATAGTCAACATGGTTTCTGTAAAGGGAAATCGTGTCTTACTAATCTATTAAAGTTCTTTGAAGGGGTCAATAAACATGTGGACAAGGGGGATCCGGTGGACATAGTGTACTTAGATTTCCAGAAAGCCTTTGACAAGGTCCCTCATCAAAGGCTCTTACGTAAATTAAGCTGTCATGGGATAAAAGGGAAGGTCCTTTCATGGATTGAGAACTGGTTAAAGGACAGGGAACAAAGGGTAGGAATTAAATGCTAAATTCTCAGAATGGAGAGGGGTAACTAGTGGTGTTCCCCAAGGATCAGTCTTAGGACCAGTCCTATTCAATTTATTCATAAATGATCTGGAGAAACGGGTAAACAGTGAGGTGGCAAAGTTTGCAGATGATACTAAACTGCTCAAGATAGTTAAGACCAAAGCAGATTGTGAAGAACTTCAAAAAGATCTCACAAAACTAAGTGATTGGGCAACAAAATGGCAAATGAAATTTAATGTGGATAAATGTAAAGTAATGCACAGTTGAAAAAATAACCCCAACTATACATACAACATGATGGGGGCTAATTTAGCTACAACGAGTCAGGAAAAAGATCTTGGAGTCATCGTGGATAGTTCTCTGAAGATGTCCACGCAGTGTGCAGAGGCAGTCAAAAAAGCAAACAGGATGTTAGGAATCAATAAAAAGGGGATAGAGAATAAGACTGAGAATATATTATTGCCCTTATATAAATCCATGGTACGCCCACATCCTGAATACTGTGTACAGATGTGGTCTCCTCACCTCAAAAAAGATATTCTAGCCCTAGAAAAGGTTCAGAAAAGGGCAACTAAAATGATTAGGGGTTTGGAGAGAGTCCCATATGAGGAGAGATTAAAGAGGCTAGGTCTCTTCAGCTTGAAAAAGAGAAGATTAAAGGGGGATATGATAGAGATATATAAAATCATGAGTGATGTTGAGAAAGTGGATAAGGAAAAGTTATTTACTTATTCCCATAATACAAGAACTAGGGGTCACCAAATGAAATTAATAGGCAGCAGGTTTAAAACAAATAAAAGGAAGTTCTTCTTCACGCAGCGCACAGTCAACTTGTGGAACTCTTTACCTGAGGAGGTTGTGAAGGCTAGGACTATAACAATGTTTAAAAGGGGACTGGATAAATTCATGGTGGCTAAGTCCATAAATGGCTATTAGCTAGGATGGGTAAGAATGGTGTCCCTAGCCTCTGTTCATCAGAGGATGGAGATGGATGGCAGGAGAGAGATCACTTGATCATTGCCTGTTGGGTTCACTCCCTCTGGGGCACCTGGCATTGGCCACTGTTGGTGGACAGATACTGGGCTAGATGGACCTTTGGTCTGACCCGGTACGGCCGTTCTTATGTTCTCCCCCCAGCTCCTCCCCCAGCCTTTGTCCTTTGTCCAGTTTCCCAGGCAGAGGTGTTACCTGGCCTCCAACCCTCCTCCTGGGTTCTCAGGTTACATGCTCAGGTATCCTCCCTTCCCCAGTACAGGTCGTCCCAGCACAACTCCCCTGCAACCTTCCCCGGTCAATACTCCCCACTCGGCATTCACATAACACATCGAGAACATTCCCACTTCGTCACATCGGGCCCTGTCCATGCCACCTCTGGGGCCTGAGTTCCAGTCCAGCCCCAGATCAGGGCCCTGGCTGGCTCTGGGGGTCAGGGAATGAGATCCTTGACCTTTCGTCTCTGAGGCCCAGGTCATAAGGACTGTTAGACTCAGGGTTGAGGGAACGGGAGAGAAGCCCTTTCCCCTCTAGGGGGCGCTGGTTGGGATCCAGCCCCAGGTCGGGGTGCTAGAGCATTTGGGGGATCGGGGCCCTATTCAGCCTTAACTCCATCCCCCTATTCAAACCGACCCCTGGAATCTCTGAGTCTCAGCATCATGGGGGAGGGGAGGGCTAGCGGGCCCCACGGGGCGCAGGCTGGGGGTGGATTCTAGCCCCTGGGGGTAAGCGGGTCCAGTACTCGCTGTCTCTCTCCCGTCCCCGCAGGCTACCAGCGTGAGCTGCTCTATAAGCACAACGACGGCTCTTACAGCGCCTTTGGGGAGAGCGACGCCACGGGCAACACCTGGTGAGGGGCCGCACGGCACGGGCGAGTCAGGGCTCTGGGTGGGCAGGACCTACCAGGGTGCAGCCTGACCCCCAGCCCCACTGCAATTCCAGTCCTGCTCCCCACACAGCTCTGCCCCTCGTACTCACTCCAACCCCCCACCCCCCTGTCACGGAGTATGGGGGAGTCAGGCCCTGTACCCCTCTTCCTGGGACTCACAGTGACTCTCAGCCAGCCAGTAAAACAGAAGGTTTATTGGACAACAGGAACGCAGGCTACAGCAGAGCTTGTGGGCACAACCAGGACCCCTCAATCTGGTCCTTCTGGGGGTTCAGGAAGCTTAGTCCCCAGCTTGGGATTCCCTAAATTCCACCACCCAGCCCCAAACCGAAACTGAACTAACTCCCTCCAGCCAGCCCCTTCCTTTGTCCAGCTTCCCGGGCAAAGGTGCTGACACCCCTCCCCCTGCCTGGCTCAGATTACAGGCTCAGGTCCTGTCTCTCACCTAAAGTCATCCCCGGCTCTCCCATCCCCCACACAGACAGTCCCTACTTCATCACATCTCTCCCCCCTTCGAGACTGAACTGAGCGGGGTCACTCTGCCCAGTGACCTGGGGAAGTTCAGGGCCCCCTCTCCAGGACAACGCATCCACTGTCAGGTTGGCACTTCCCTTCACATGGACCACGTCCATGTCATCGTCCTGCAGGAGCAGGCTCCACCTCAGGAGCTTGGCGTTGGCTCCTTTCATCTGGTGCAGCCAGGTCAGGGGAGAGTGGTCGGTGTACACGGTGAAGTGTCGCCCAAAGAGATATGGCTCTAGTTTCTTAAGGGCCCACACCATGGCCAGGCATTCCTTCTCGATCGCTGCGTAGTTCTGCTCCCGGGGTAGTAACTTCTTGCTCAGGTACACGATGGGGTGTCTCCCCCACTTTTCATCCTCCTGCATTAACACTGCCCCCAGTCCCATGTCTGAGGCATCAGTGAACACCATAAAGGGCTTGTCAAAATCTGGGTTTGCCAGAACTGGGCCGCTAACCAGAGCCTCCTTCAGCGCCCGGAGAGCCTGCTGGCACTGCTCGGTCCTTGTCTGGCTTCCCCTTCTTGCACAGCTCAGTGATGAGTGCTGCTATGGTGCTAAAGTGGGGCATGAACCTACGATAGTACCCCGACATCCCAATAAAGGCCTGGACCTGCTTTTTGGTTTGGGGAGTGGGCCAGTCTCTGATCACCTCCACCTTGGCTGGTTCTGGCTTTAGGCAGCCGTTCCCCACCCGATGGCCCAGGTAAGATACTTCAGCCATCCCCACCTTGCACTTCTCAGCCTTTACGGTTAACCCAGCCTCTTGGAGTCGGTCCAGCACTTGTTTAACCTGGGACATGTGGTCCTCCCAGGTCCGGCTAAAGACGCAGATGTCATCGATATACGCCACGGCAAAACTCTCCATTCCCCTCAGTAGCTGATCCAAAAGGCGCTGGAAGGTGGCTGGTGCTCCCTTGAGGCCGAAGGGCAGGGTCAGAAACTCGTAGAGTCCCAGAGGGGTGATAAAGGCCGATTTCAGCCTGGCATCTGCGTCCAGCGGCACTTGCCAGTAGCCCTTGTAAGATCCATGGTGGTGAGGTACCGAGCACCTCCCAGCTTGTCTAGGAGCTCGTCAGGCCTGGGCATGGGGTAGGCATCAGATACGGTGATAGCATTGAGCTTTCGATAGTCCACACAGAACCGGATCGACCCATCCCTTTTGGGGACCAGAACCACTGGCGAGGCCCAAGGTCTGGAAGATGGCTGGATCACCTCCAAAGCCAGCATGTCCCTGACCTCTCTTTCTAGGTCCTGGGCAGTTTTCCCAGTGACTCGAAAAGGGGAGCATCTTATAGGAGGATGTGACCCGGTCTCCACCCGGTGGACAGTCAAATTAGTACGTCCAGGCTGGTTGGAAAACAGCTGAGAGTATAGATGCAGCACCCCTCTGATCTCAGCGTGCTGGGCCAGGGTCAGCTGATCAGAGAGGGGAATTGCCTCCAGGAGGGAACCAGCTTTTGTCCCAGGGAATAGATCCACTAAAGGGTCATCTCCCTGCTCTTCCCAATGTCCACACACGGCCACCACCACATTCCCCCGTCATAGTATGGCTTCATCATATTAACATGGTACACCCGGCGGTGATGTGCCTGGTTAGACAGCTCCACCACATAGTTTACCTCATTTAGTTGCTTGACAACCTTGAGGGGCCCTTCTCAGGCGGCCTGGAGTTTGTTCTTTCTCATGGGGATGAGAACCATCATGTGATCCCCAGTGGCGAAGGCGCGGGCCCGCGCTGTGCGGTCATACCAGACCTTCTGCTTCCTCTGGGCTCGGGCCAGAGTCTTTCCTGGAAGGTCAGGACATACTCCACCACTGACTCTCCATCGGGAATGGTCTTCCCCTCCCATTCGTCTCTGATCAGGTCCAGGGGCCCCCTTTCCCGCCTTCCATATAACAGTTCGAAAGGCAAAAACCCAGTGGATTCCTGGGGTACCTCCCGGTACGCGAACAGCAGGTGAGGTAAGTACTTGTCCCAGTCCTGTGGGTGCTGGTGCATAAATGTTTTTAGCATCATCTTTAGTGTCCCGTTGAACCTTTCCACCAGCCCGTTGGTCTGGGGGTGATACGCTGAGGCCCAGTTGTGCCAGACCCCACATTTCTCTCACAGGGACTGGAGCAGGGTCGACATGAAGTTGGACCCCTGGTCCGTTAAGACTTCCTTGGGGAACCCCACGCAGCTGAAAATGCTCAGCAGCGCATCTGCCACGGTGTCTGCTTCGATAGAGGACAAGGCCACCGCCTCGGGGTAGCGAGTGGCGAAATCTACCATCACCAGAATGTATTTTTTCCCCGACCGTGTTGTCTTGCTGAGAGGTCCCACTATGTCCATGGCCACCTTCTGGAAAGGTTCTTCAATGATGGGTAAAGGTCTCAGAGCTGCTTTCCCCTTGTCTCGGGCCTTCCCCACCCTCTGGCAGGGGTCACAGGATCGGCAGTACTGTCGGACATGGGTAAAGACCCCAGGCCAGTAAAAGTTCCGTAACAGCCTCTGCCTGGTGCACCAGATTGCCTGGTGCACCAGATTCCCTGGTGCCCTGCAAGAGGGATGTCATGGGCCAGGTACAGTAGCTTGTGGCGAAACTTCTGGGGAACCACCAGCTGCCTCCTGATCCCTCATGACTCCACTTCCCCTGGGGGAGCCCATTCTCGGTACAGGAACCCCTTCTCCCACAGGAACCTCTCCTTGCAACCTCTCCTCATGGACTGTAACGCACTGAGGTCGGCCAGGTCCCTTGGCCTCCGCAAGGAGGGATCTTTCTGCAACTCAGCCTGGAACTCAGCAGTTGGGACAGAGATGGGGACCTGCTCCCTTCTGCTGGCTGGGTCTGAGGCTGCAGCCTCTCTGAGCCATGTCCCTGGGCGTTCCCCTTGGGAGGGGGTTCTCCCTATTCCCCCTTTGGGAGGTCCCAGGATGACTCTCTCTCTGCATCGCGGCAGGCCTGTTCCTTTGGGACTCCTCCCTGCTACCCCCCGACCGGCTCTTCACAAACGCATCAGCCAGCCGCTCTGCATGTCGTGGGTTCTCTGGCTTTTGGTCCCTCAACCACAGCCTCAGGTCGGGTGGGCACCTCATACAGTTGCTCCAGTACCAGCAGTTTAACCAGGTCACACTTAAGGTGCTTGGCATACATCTTCCTGCTCACCACTCGCAGACCTGGGTGCTCACTGCTCCCCACGGTTTCCAGGGAGACCCCTAGCGTGCCAGTCCTTCCTGAGGTCACCACCTCTCTGCCAGGGTTGAGCTGCAGACTCCTCTGCCCCAGGACCACTCACTGAAATCCCCCGGGGGACCCTGTTACTGCAAAAGTCCTTCTCTCTGGTCGCACATTCCCAGGGGTTAATCGCCCCTAAAATCGTCCCTTCGTTTTACTGCTCCCCTGTCACTTACTGCAGGAAGCGCCGTCCATGGGATGCAGTCGATCCCACCGCTAACACCAGTTGTCACGGAGTATGGGGGAGACAGGCCCTGCACCCCTCTTCCTGGGACTCACAGTGACTCTCAACCAGCCAGTAAAACAGAAGGTTTATTGGACAACAGGAATGCAGGCTACAGCAGAGCTTGTAGGCACAACCAGGACCCCTCAATCTGATCCTTCTGGGGGTTCAGGGTGCTTGGATCCAGCTTGGGATTCCCTGAATTCCACCACCCAGCCCAAAACCGAAACGGAACTAACTCCCTCCAGCCGGCCCCTTCTTTTGTCCAGCTTCCCGGGCAAAGGTGCTGACACCCCTCCCCACTGCCTGGCTCAGATTACAGGCTCAGGTCCTGTCTCTCACCTAAAGTCATCCCCGGCTCTCCCATCTCCCACACAGACAGTCCCTACTCCCTCACACCCCCGTTCCCGTCCTGGGCTCCCCTGACAGCTCTGCTCACCCCCACTATGGTGACCCCCAGCCCTAGCCCCCACGCACCTCCCTCCTGACCCACAGCATCTCCTGCAGTGTGTCCCTCTCACGGGGTCTCTCCCCGCCCAGGCTGACGGCCTTCGTTCTCAAGTCCTTTGGCCAGGCGAGGCCCTACATCTCCATCGACGAGAAGCACCTAGAAGACGCCCTAAGGTGGCTGCAGCATCACCAGCTGGAGAGCGGCTGCTTCCGCAGTGTGGGGAAGCTGTTGAACAACGCCCTGCAGGTGGGAGCCTGGGGGCACAGGCTGATGGGATGGGGGAGGGGGGGACAAGCTGGGGAAGGGGGTGGGGGCCCCTCAGGGCAGCTGGTTGTTGTGACCCGTTTCGGGTTGGGGGATTCCCCTGGGTTTTTAGCGACGGCTGAAAGGCTTGAACGGCCGGGGCAGCGGGTTATTGCACCCAACGAGGGAGCAGCCCTGGCCCAGCCCCCCCGGCTCCTGCACAGCCCAGTCTCCCCGCGGGCACTGAGCAGACCCCGCACTCATTGCCTGGCATGGAGAGCCTGGGGGGCAGGGCCCAGCCCAGCCCTGAAGTCATGTGACTCCCACAACTCCCCACGCAGCTCAGTCAGAAGGGCTGTCGCGGTGCATCATGGGAGATATAGTCCGAAGGAGCCGAGTCCATGGTGGAGCGGGGGCACGAGGCCGGTCCTGCTGAATGTTGAACTGGTTCACAGTGGAAGGTTTCGGTTCAGGTCACCAACCCAAGAGGCTGCGATTTGGGCCCCGCCAACCCACCGCAGCATGTTGTGTTTCTCTTTTCCCAACGGAAATCAAAATGTTTCAGCAAAAGTAACATTTTCCCTCAAAGTTTCGGTTTTGTGGAAACTGCATCGTCTGTCGAGAAATCATATCAGCAGGAAATTCCCACCCAGCTCGAGTCACAGCCCAATTCCTGCCACTGCCCCGGAGTTTGCAGGGAGCCGGGACTCTATGGGAGGGGCCGGGGCTGTACCCGGCCGTTTGGGAGCGAGAAGGAGACAAATCTTAGGCAAAGTCCAGATTCCCGCACAGGGGGACTATTTAATGATCAGGAACTTGCCCAGTGAGGGGCAAATCCCTCAGCCTCCCAAAAACGGCCCCATGTCTTCACAGGAAAACTGGCAAATGTCAGTTCAAACCAACTTCCCAGCCTCTGGTTCCAGTGGGGCTCAGATAGGGTTTTATGCTGAAATTTTATACAGCCTTGACAATGGAGCAGCTACCGCCTCTCCCTATAACAAAGCTGTGGAACTCACTGCCACAGTGTGGTCTCCTTGGCTGCTACACCTGGGGCAGCTGCTTGGGACCCAGATGGTCCTGGCAGGTCCCAGCAGGAGGCAGGACCCAAACCCAGCCACTCGGAGCGCTGGAGCCGGGTCTTCTCTGTCCCAATGGGCCTGTCCTGGGCAGGGTCTCACCTGCTCCAGGCAATGTATCCTGCAGCTCTGTCTGAGCCGGCTCCCCGTGTCTCCATCCCCCTCAGGGCGGCGTGGTGGATGAGCTCTCTCTCTCGGCTTACATCACGGCGGCGCTGCTGGAACTGGGGCAGCCGCTCAGGGTGAGGCCAAGCCCGGCTGTCCCAGGGGAGGGGCTGGCAGTTGGGGGGAAATTGGAGATTGTTGGTGACAGTGAGGGGGGAGTTAGTGCCAGGGAAGGGTTTGGGGTGAGATGGGGGAGTTGTGGGGGGTTGGCACCAGGGAGGGATTTGGGGTGAGATGGGGGAGCTGTGGGGGGTTGGTACCAGGGAGGGATTTGGGGTGCTGTTGGGGGCAGTGGGGAGAGGGGTTGGTACTGGGAGGCAGGTCAGGGAGAGGTTGGGATGGGGACAGTGGGTCAGGGCATCAGAAAGACTCAGCAGCTCAGCCAGTTTCTCGGTCCGGCTCTGGGGGGGATCTGGGCGAGGCTTGGATGGGCTGTTTATAGATGGGCCCAGGGCACGGGCGGTGGTGGGGAGGGACGGGTCGTGGGAGGTGACAGCTGCCTGCCTGCCGGTGCATTGTTGAGGCCCCATGGGGTGGGTGCCGGGGGACACACCCAGGCGCAGGGGGTCTCTTATGGCCAGCTCAGCCTGACGGGGAGTCTGTTTGGTGTCCAGCGCTCGGGGGAGGGGGTCTGGCGAGGCTTGTGGGTCACAGGGTGCGGGTGGCGGTGGGGGGGAGATGGGTTGCGGGAGGTGACGACAGGCTGGTGGGAGGGGGTGTTAGGGCCCCATGGGGTGGGTGCAGGGGGACACACCCAGGCGCGGGGCGTCTCCTCTGGCCGGCTCAGCCTGACGGGGAGTCTGTTCGGTGTCTCCCCCGTCCCAGGACCCCATGGTGACCAGGGCCCTCCAGTGCCTCCGGGAGTCGAGCACCAGTGACCTCTACACGCAGGCGCTGCTGGCCTACGCCTTCGGGCTGGCGGGGAGCACTGAGCTGCGGGACGCCCTCCTGCAGCGCCTGGCCGAGCACAGCGTCAGCGCCGGTACTGGCAGCACCTCGCTCTAGTGCTCCCCTCGCTGCTGGCCTCTGGGCCCAGGGCAGGGCCAGCTGCCCCCCCCGGCCCTGCCCACCCAGGGGCCCCCTGCCCCGGGGCCTCCTCAGCCTGGCAGGGGAGCTGGGTCTCCGTGGCCCAGTCAGTCCGTGGTCTCTGCTGAGGCTGCCAGCGAGGGGCCGACGCGCCGGGCTCTGTCGTGGGGACACTTCTCCCCTCAGAGCTGGAGTGAGATCGTCCCGCCATTTCCCAGGGCCCAGCGCACGGAGCGAAGGGGGGCGAGGCTGGGTCGCTGCCAGCCTGGGGGGATCGGAGCTGAGCGCCTAGAGGGGCACAGCCCCATGTCCCAACCCAGCCCTCTAAAGCGCCCGGGGCCAGGAGCGTGACGGGTCCAGTGGGCTCAGACCCCGTGGGGCAGGGCCTTGCGTAGGCAGCTCCCAGGGGAACGGGGCATAACCGAGCCCTGGGGAGATGCCACAGGATCCCAGCTCCCCATCCTGTGTTGGGGACATCCCAGCTGGGGAGTCCCTGCCTGAGGCTTCTCGGGTTGGCCTGGCTAATACTGGGAGGGGATCAGGATGCACTGGGCTGGCGGCCGGCTAGGCCCTGCCGTCTCTGGGAGAGGGGTTTGTACAGGGAAGTGGGTCTCTGGGTGCCCCCTGGTCTGCACCATGTTCCCCCCATGGATCCCTGGGAGGCTTCCCGTCCCCCAGCTCCAGTTCCCGCAGCCTGTCCCTGCACAGATGGCCTTGGGTTTGTGCCATTCCCAGCCCAACCCCGGTGTGAGCGGTGGTGCCTGGGGCCAGCTCTCCATAGGGCGGCAGGTCCCATGGGAGGCCTGAGGCCCACTGGGGGTGCGGCTGGGGACGCAGGAGGTGGCACTGCCCCGTGTTGGTGCTGAGCTGAAGGAGCCCTCGGCATGAGGCCAGGGGGCGCTGGGAGTCCCAGGTTGAGCCCCTCACACGCCTCATGAACACGCCCCAGTGATCTCTGTGCATCTCCTCGGCCCCATTCGAGCTCAGACTGAGCTGTGCTGGGAGCTGAGGCCTGGCGCGCTCAGGCCCTGGGGAGACGTCCCCCCACAGAGAGGAGCCCCCTGCATGGTCTGGGCGGCTCGGTCGTGTCTTAGCTGAGGTGAAAAGTCCCTTCTCTCCGAGCCCCGGCGCAGCGACTGCAGCTGGTCTGTGCCTGAGAGTTGTGTGTGTCACTTCCTGCCCCTCCCCCGAGGTGGGGAAGAAGTGCTGGGAGCAGCCCGTGGCTCCTGCCCCAGGGAGGGGAGAGGTGGGGGCTCTGCTCCCGGGGCACCGAGGGGCCACCAGGCACTGTGGTGAAACAGCCCTCGGGTTACAGGACCCATCTGTGACGTTACAAGACCCATCTGTGAGGTCCATAAGACCCCGTGGGGTCTGGTGATAACTCAGTGTCAGCTCCACCGCTGCCCTTCAGCTGGGTCCAGCTCCCGCTCCAGCCCCCATGGGCCCCACACTCCCTCAGGGGCTCTCTGCCCTCCCACCCACCCCTGCAGTGGCCCCACTAGGCATAAGCAGACTAAGCAATTGCTTCGGGCCCAAGCAGCTCACAGCCCTGCCAGCTCTGGGAGCGGGGGTTGGGCAGGGGAGGAGGCCTGTGGGTGCGCCACTGTCTGCACCATGCACCCCATCAGGGCTTCTCCTCGGCCCCATTCGAGCTCAGACTGAGCTGTGCTCCTAGGGGTGCACTGAGGGCCCGTTGGACACTGGACTGAAACAGCCCTCGAGTGATGGTCCTGTCTTCAAGGCCCCAGGGGTCACTCAGGAGGGGGGTGTTAACCCGGCATCAGCTCTGCCCCCTGCCCTTTGCCTGGGTCTGGCTCTGGGCGGGGGCCAAACTAACACAGGGGATCTCTGCCCCCCTCTAGTGGCTGCACCCCAGAGAGCTTTAGCGGGTGCCTGGAGCCGGCGAGCCTCCTGGGCTCAGCTTTTAGCTTGGGCAGCAGAGGCTCAGGGGTTTGGACTCAGAGATCCAGGGTTCAGTCCCTGCTGACGACCCACCCAGGGGTGTCGTGTTACACTTGTGTAGCCCTCCTGTGCGCTGTGAATCACCTGCCATGTCCTGCCCCATATGTGGCTGCATTCAGTGGGGAGCAGGAGTCCCTCTGGCCTGGGAAGCCCCTGGGGCCCCTTTAGAAAGGAAACAGGTGACCCACTGTGTTGTAACTGCAGCCGTGGGGCTGCCCTTCCCTCGGCCCCTCTCCTAGGGGGACAGCTCCACTGGCAGAGGAAGGTGAAGGCCCTGCCCAGCCCCTATGGGATCCAGGCCCCGTCGGCGGAGGTGGAGATGACGGCTTACGTGCTCCTGGCCTATCTCTCCCTGCCCAACGTGTCTGCTGCCGACATGGCGACCACCGCCCAGATCGTCCGCTGGCTCAGCAAGCAGCAGAACCCCTACGGGGGCTTCGCCTCCACGCAGGTAACACCCCTGCCCTCGGGCAAACCAGCGCTGGGGGCCTGGTGCAGGAAGGGGCCAGGAGCCCCCCAGGGGCTGCATCTCCGCAGCTGAGCCGGGGCCCTTCCTGGGAGAGGGAGTCCTGGTTGCAGAGCCCCCTGCCCTCAGGGGCTGGGAGCCGGGCTCCCAGTGTCAGCGTCCCGGTGGGTCCCAATCCTGCTGCAGTAAGTCTGAGCCGGGCTCCTCTCCCCAGAGCGTGACAGCAGCTCGGTGACTCTCCTCCCCAGGACACGGTGGTGGCCCTGCAGGCCCTGGCCAAATACGCAGCCCTGACGTACATTGCGAGCGGGGCTGTGTCGGTGACGGTGAGCTCCCAGGCCGGGGCCCGGCAGCAATTCCACGTGGACAACGCCAACCGGCTGGTGCTGCAGCGAGCGGCCCTGCAGGAGATCCCCGGGCAGTACATGGTGCGGGCCAGCGGCAAGGGCTGTGTCTTTGTGCAGGTGAGTGCAGGAGCCCCTGGGGCCCAGCCGGCCCAGCGGTGACTGGCTGTGCCCTTGCCCTGCCCCACGGCGCCTGGCTCTGGGCCCAGGCTCTGATCTGCGGTGGCGGAGGCAGCAGGCTCTGCCCCAACCCTCTTGCTTGTCTCCCAGCTGATCCTGCGCTACAACGTGCCACCCCCAAAGAGCGCCGCGACCTTTGACCTGCGGGTGGAGACGGAGCCGAAGGAGTGCACCGAGAGCGCCACATCCCGCTTCAGCCTCGTGCTGCACGCCCGGTACGAGCCCCAGCCCCCACCCCCGCTGGGTCCGAGCGCCCGGGGGCAGGGGCAGGCCCCAGGCAGTGGGAAGTGGCCAGGGCAGAGCCGCCCCACTGCAGGAATCCATTGTCGGGAGAGCCATCCCCCCACAGGGCTCGGGGCAGAGGCGGGGGCCCCTTGGAATGTGCCAGGGGCTAAAGGGCTGGTCCCGGGACTGATCTAATGGACAGTCGGCTCCCAAGCAGCTCCTGGGGCCGGGCCCCTTGCTGGGGAGCTCAGGGCTGGCCGGGGACTAGGGGGGCTCACAGCCCGGAGCAGGCAGAGGCATTAGAGACGCCTGCAGGCCGAAAGGACGGGAGGCCTCCCCTCCCCCTCCACCCCCCTGGGGTCTGTATCCAGGGCAAACCCCGACCTCAGCGCACGGCTCCTGTTGCAGGTACAGCGGGGAGCGCCCAGCCACCAACATGGCCATCATCGAGGCCAAGCTGCCGTCCGGCTACATCCCCGTCAGGAGCTCCCTGCGGCAGGTGAGCTTCCCAGGGAGGAGAACAGGCTGGGCCAGTCACACAGCATAAACCAGGGGCTGATCCATGGGGGAGAGCCCAGACCCCCAGGAGAGCACAGATTGCAGCTCTGACCCCCAGGGGGAGCTCCCCCTGCAGAGCCCTGCCCAGGGGCACTGGGCAGCCCTGGGTCTCCCATCCAGTCACTGAGCAGGTCCTGACCCTGCTTAGCTCCCCCTACAACACAATGCCCATGTCTATGTAACCCCTCTGCCAGGCTGAAACGATAGCAGCAAGGGCCAGGTTCAATACATAGGGGTCCCTTCCCCACAACATAATGCAAACCAGCTCGAGCCCCCACCCAGTGACCTGGGAAAATCTTACACACACCCCTGGGCACCTCAAGGAGGCAATACTTCCCCTCTCGCAAGCACAGACTCTTGGTGTAGCAGAAAAGGTTTAATCACATGAGATAAAAAACAAGCATTAAATTGGGAAAATACTTCAACTAGAGTTCATAGGTCAAACCGTGAGCAAAGCCCCACCCCAGCAAATTGGGCTGTGTCCTTCTCTCTGGGCCCTTGAGTCCAGCAACCCCCAAATCACCCACAGTCCCAAAAGTCCCACAATCCA
Source organism: Mauremys mutica (assembly GCF_020497125.1). NCBI lineage: Eukaryota > Metazoa > Chordata > Testudines > Geoemydidae > Mauremys > Mauremys mutica. The sequence continues at coordinate 12,078,850 of NC_059096.1, forward strand.
AAAGTCTCTGTCCCGGGTCAGTGCAGCCCCAGAGTTCAAGAGTCTCTCTGCAGAGGTTCCCCTCCCCAGCCTGGGTAGAAAGGGGCACCTTACGTGGTTCGGGGCCAACTGCCCTGCCTCTTCGTGGGGTTCTGCTTCCACTAGTCGTCCCCGCAAACAGCTCAGCTGGCTCTGTGGCTGCTCCGCTCTGCCAGCTGCTCTGGTCTGCCACCTGTCCTGTGATCTGCTCCGGCCGTCCTCGCGAGCTGCTCGGCTCCACTCACCCAGTGGCTGCACAAACTGCTCCACTCCGCTCTGCCAGCTGCTCTGCTCCACGGTATTGCTTCAGGCTCCCCCACTCATTAGCACAGTACTCAGTGCTCTCAGCTCAGCAAGTCCAGCTCTTCAGTGATTTCAGCTCTTAGTGATTCTAGCTCATAGTAAGGGAGTCCCAGTGCCAATGAATTCAGCTCAGTAACCTGTATCTAGATTCTTAAGGGAATCAAAAATTAACTCTGACATTCCACAGTGGAGAGAAGCATAGGTGGAACTGGTGCTTCTGGCTCACACAAGGCACCTATACCACCAAGTACAGATATCTGTCCCCAGCCTCTCTCTTTTCAATGAGTTTTGGAACCCATGTCCCTTGTCTAGCAAGTGCTATTTAGTTGATAATGAAACCCTCTATCATAAGACAGTTTTGTAGTTCCTCATTTACTTAATCAGGGTGACAACATTTCGTTCCTCCTGCCCCAATAACAACGAAATTGGGGATCCCACCGCTGTGAAAATAACCATCCCAAGCTTCTGTGCTGTATGCTAAGTGGGGTGGGAGTGCCAATGCAAATAACTGAAATGCCAATGCAAACACTTGAAACTTCTTTCCGCACTCCCCATAATTTACGACCAGATGTCAGGGTGGGGCTCATCCTGACTCTGCTTACATCTTGACTCCCGCCTCTCCCCCAGCGGACACCCAGTGCTCAGGTGTGACTGGCATGGGGGGTGGCAGCCAGGCCCCTCGGCCATGGGGGCATTTGGTGCCCCATGTCCCAGCCCCCAGCAGAGCAGTGACTCCAGCCCCAGCCTCTCCGTTCCTGACTCAGGCATTTCCTCCCTCTGCTCCTAGCTGGAGAAGCAGCTTTTGGTGAAGAGGCTGGAGGTGCAGAATGACCAGGTGACGCTCTATCTGGACCAGGTGAGTGCGGGTAGCCCAGGGCTCCGGCAGCCTCGTGTAAATGGGGAGGGCGTGTCCTGCCCTGGCTCCACCCCCATTACAGCTGCTCTCATGGGCTCTGTGTCACATGCACGGCGAGGGATCACTGAAATCTCCCTTGGTTCCAAGTGACCCGTTTTCATAAAGGACGGGGAGATGGGACCAGAGCAGCCAAACCCCAGGGAGGGCCGTGAATGGAGTGACGGGGAGCTCATGGTTGGGGAGGCTGGAACTGGGCCCTGAGTGTGATGAAAGGGGGTCACATTTTTCAGGGGGGTGGAACAGGGATTCGGGGGGAGCATTTTCTCACTGCTCCAGGCCGCAGGGGCAGGGGGAAGCGGCTGGGCCAGGCCAAGCCTCGGGGAGGAGGAGGTTCGAGCTGCCAGTGCAGCTGTTCAGCCCAGGCGCTCGCTCTGTCGCTCTCTCGGTAGCTGACGAAGGAGGCGGCAAGTTTCACCTTCTCCCTGGAGCAGGATTTCCCTGTGAAGAATCTCAGAGCAGCCCCAGTGAGACTGTACGATTACTACGAGACGGGTGAGTCCCGCCCTGGCTCCGCCCCCATTACAGCTACTTGCTAGGCTCTGTGGCACAGTCTGGCTGGGTGGGCGTGTCCTGCGCTTGCTCCACCCCCATTACAGCTGTTCTCCTGGGCTCTGTGTCACACTCAGGGCGTGGGGTCACCGAAATCTCCCCAGGATCCAAGTGCCCCATTTCCATAAATCCCACTCAGGTCAGAGCCTTCCCGGGTTCGATCTGTGGGGTCGCTCACCGCGAGGGACACGGGAGCCGTGTGCTCGTCGGGCTAGTGGGGAGGGTGCGGCTGGTGTAACTGGGGCCGTCCCAGCAGGAGCAGGCGAGTCCCGCCCCTTCAGGGCCCCCTACATTTCCCCTGCCATCCAGCTCCTCAGACGCTCCCAGAATCCTTTGTGCTGGGCCAGGAGGTGGCAGGATGGTTTCCCTGGGTGTTTTCAGGGGCGACTCAGTGGTGATTTTTGGGCCTGTCTGACTTACTCGGAGATAGGGGATGGGAGAGAGCGCACAGCCCCACTCAGACAGCTGGGGGCGACCTCCCACTCCCTTCTAGGGCTCAGACCTACAGCAGGGATCCCCTGGGGCTGGGGGAACAGACTCTGCCTGTGTGGGATTGGGGGGGGGGGTTCTCATCCCCCCCACTGGGTCTCTCCTCCATTCCTTACATCCCTTGCTGTTGCAGGTGAACACACAGAGGCTGAGTACAGCGCCCCCTGCGGCTCAGGTAGGTGTGATGCACCCACACACAACTCCAGTCCCTACAGCTTTATGGGTGGGGGAGTCCATGGGCCAGAGAGGTCTGTGTGTGTTGTAAACGGAAAGGAGGGGGAGATGGGAGCACGGAACGCAGCAGGACCATGTGTGTGTGGGGAGAGACCTCGGGGGGGAAGGGTCTATGTGGGGCACAAGGGAATCTGTCTTGAAGGAAGGGGGTGACTCTGAGGGGAGAGTCTTATCAGGGGGTGGGAGAGTTTTGAGGGGCCGTGTCCACAGGTGTCTGCCGGGTGTTGGGGGATGATTTTGATCCTGTCTCAGGGGATGTTTGTGTTTGTTTAAAGCCCCTGACGCCGACACGATGGAAAATTCCCGCTGAAGCCCCCGCCCCTGCTGGGCAGCCCCCTCCCCTCCCATCCGAAGAGCCCCTTGCTGGCAGCCGACACCCCAGGATCGAGGGGCACGGACAGGCCTCGTCTCAGCTGCTTCTCTTCCCCGAACCAGCTTCACTATCCCCCTTAGCACCTTCTTCAGCCAACGCCTCCCCGTTCGCTCTGCAAACATCCCACCTGCTCTCCCATCTCTCAGCCCCCAGACCAGCCCCTTGTGATCCCAGCTGTCTGTCACACGCGGGGATCAGCAGCTGCAGTGGGGACCCCTGCGGTTTGCTTCCCGTCCTGCCTGGAGCAGCAGGTTCAGCGTAAAACAAAATAGAAAAACCCACCTGTTTGTGAGGCTGTTTTGTCGCTTTGTGCCTGCCCTGCTGCTGCTCCTCACATGGCTCCTGTGCATCCTTAGAGCAGCCAGATCCTGGGACCGTGGCTCTGTCCCCTTCCCCAGCCCTTCGGTCATTGCTGTGGGGTTTGGCTTTAACCCTGGGTCGGGCAGCGTCAGCGACAGCCCCCCGGGTTCCAGCACCGCCTGGCAGAGCTGCCCTCATTACACACGTCTACATGAAAATGAACCAGTTCAACTGAAGTTAGTTTTGAAACCAGTTTACTTACCCCGTGAAAACCCCAGTGTGGATGCAGTTATTGTGGTGTGGCAGAGGTTGTTTTAGTTTAGGTTCAATCAATTAGGAACTGAAGCTAAACCAGAATCAACTCTTCTCTCAGCCTCACAGGAGCACCTCTACCAGCTCGCATGGGTTGAACTAAATTGATTTTAAAAGTGAAGGCCTGAGAGAGGGAGGAATGGCTTGTCCGACTCCTTACAACTCTTGCTTGGTTTGGGGTTTTTTGGTATGTTTTGTTACTATCTGTTTAATCCCACGCACCAATGACCATTGTGGGGAAAGGCGATCTCTGTGACAGGTCTATCCCCAGTCAACCAAGGTGTGAGAGCCTAGTGTACATGCTGGGAGATGCCCAGCCAGTCCTCCAGAGACCCCAGGGCAGATCAGACTCGACATTCCTGCTACTTCCCGGGTAAATAGGAAGCAAGAAAAATAAATCCATAGACCGTTCAGACCCTCCCTATCCATCGTAAAGAAGCAAGAACTCTTTGCAGGTCCCTTTTACAAGCAGGAAGCTCCTTTTCCTTTGTGCAGATGTTAAAGGCACCTGATGCAGTTTGTAGGTGCAGGGGCTTTCCCCAGGGCCAGTGTGTGAAAGATTCACCAAAGAGTCACGACCACAAGCTCAGTCTCAGTGGGAAAGGATGGAAGAAATACATCTGCGGACTCCCAGGGGACTGCAGACCACAGGGTGAAAACCACTGTTCTGTGGGAACGACGGCCTGTCTAAGGAGGCAGGAGAACTGGACTTTAGTATTTGGGGAATAGGCAGTGCTCCCGTATTGAAAGACAGTATTGTCCTTTGTGCAGCCGGGGCAGTCACAAAAAGGCATTTCTCTTCCTCTTTTCCCGGGCCTGGCTTCTGTAGCGATAACGTTACACTAACAGAGCTGGTGGCATTTAATTCCTGTTCCAGTGATATTTATAGGTGGAGCTAATAGCAGCCCCTCTGTTTCAGCTGCCTGACCCTTTCCATGATAAAATTATCTCCCAGTCTTTTCTTTGAGATGCTCTCACCCGCCATTGTTTGCAGCGGGTCTTTGATATTCAGCCCTCAGGCTGGAGAATTGGCTTTTCTTTGTTCCATCAGATTCCATTTAGATATTGTTTAGATAGGAACCCCGGGCTTTCTACCTTTTTCCATTTGGGGACCCCTATAACATTTCGAAGGGAGGTGCGGACCCCCTTGGAAATCTTAGAGTCTGCGGACTCCCAGGGGACTGCAGACCACAGGGTGAAAACCACTGTTCTGTGGGAACGACGGCCTTTCGCAGACTCCTTAGACCTAGTTTGCCAGCCCCTGTTTGTCTTCGGCCACAGGTGGAGGGAGAACCACTGACATAAACTGTTCAGAACAATCCCCATTTCCCTTCTGGCACTTGTGTTCCTGCCCGAATCTCACCGAGCTCGAACCTCCCACAGTGCCGCCTCCTGCTGCCACCCCCAAAGCAGCAGCGCCAGCTCCTGTCCTGGGAACAAGTGGGAGCTGCTCTAGCAAGAGGTGTGGGCTTCCCTCCCTGGGCACAGACCATGGCTCCAGCGGCCCATGGCACCTCTGGGCGATCACATGGAGCAGGACCTCCATCCCACCCGGCCCACTGAGCCAAATAGCCCATCACCCCCCCAGGACAACATCCTGCTCCTGCTGCCACTTAACGTAATGCTGTGGCTGTGGCTCAAGGAGTAGCAGCCTGTGCTGAAGGTTCAAACACACAGAGGGACGTTGCAGGCTCAGCACATACTGGACACTGCGGTGTGAAGCCTGGAGAGGGAATTCAGACGGAATGTGTCAGACCCAGGGCTGGCTCAGCACGACCTGAGCCTTGGAGATGCAGCTGAAAACCGCAGAGCAGATCAAACGGAGACAGCGCAAGAGAGCAGTGGGTCCCTGTGCAGCCCCCGGGGCTCGTGTCCCACCAGCTGTTTTCCCTTTATGGGGACCCTCTGCTCTGATTGTGGATCCCCCCAGGTTCCTGGAGTCTCATCAGTCTGTGTGTGGCGGGGGAGGCATGTGGGGATGGAGCCGTGTTCTCTAGGCCCTGTGGGGTCCCTCATTAGCTAGGAGGCTCCCAGGGCCGGGGGGCGAGGTGGGAGAGGCCCACAGTGGAGGTGGTGAAGCCTGAGATACAGCTGGGCACGTGGGGCCTGTGGGGAGAAAGCCCTGACGGACGGGAGATGTCTCGGGAGGAGGCAGCGTTCAAACCTGGCTGGACCCGGCTGGGTCGGGTTCTCTCGGCCCTGGCGTCTTAGCGTCAGTTTCTGAGCTGAATCATGTTTTTCTTATTTCCTGCCCATCTCCCGGCTCGGGCCAGCTCCCGTCGGGTAATTTCTTGTCCCCCCTGCTCTCTGCAGCTCCTCCCTAGCTGGCGTCATTGCTGCGTTTCACTAACACGCCCTGAGGAGACTGGTCCATACGATGGGGCCGGACCCGTCCCTGGGGTGCAGACGAGCCCCCTCCCACCGCCCCAACTAACAGCCACCCAGCGATTCTGGGTCAGCTCCGTTAGCAGCCTCCTGCCCCACACTTCCGCCTGGGGGATCTTCTCTTTCTTTGCTCTGGCCAGAAAGGCTGGAAGTGAACAGCCTCTGGGAGAGGGACCCCTAGGAAGCAGGAAGGAGAAGGAGCTAAACCTGCCAACCCTCAGGGAGCAGCAGTGGGGCTGCTCTGGAGAGTCCATGGCTGCTCTGCCTCTCAGGCCAGCGCTGTGTCGCTGTGACCACAGTCACCGAGTGCCCCACTCCCCCTGCCACTCGCTTGGGCCCTCACCAGACATCAGAGAACGTGGCTCCCGCCATCTCCCCAGCAGCGATGGGCTCCCGCTGGGAACCGCCAGGCGTTTCCTCACCGTGAGAGCCATTTGCCTGGTCAGCAGGGGGCGCTGCAGACCCACCCCCTGACTCATTTCAATCCAGCCCTGGGAAAGCCCGGCACTGACCGGGGACAGGGCCGGGTCGGGAGGGGCAGGACGCGCTGTCCCCAGTTGCTCGGTCCCAGCTCTGATTTCCGGGGGCGAATGCTGCTCTGGGAGACGCTCCCGCAGCTGTGCCCAGACCCCACTGGGGCTGCGGAGCCTGTTTGGGTCGTTGGCTGGGGCTGTCTCGGGATGCCCAGCTGGGACCGAGGGCAGAATTGGGCTCTGTGATGCCAGGACTGGCCGTGACAGAGACCTGAGCTGTTCCATGGACACCGATCTAAGGGATACGGACCCCAGGCCTGATGCCTGACGCTCACCCACTTCCAGAATCGCTCTCCCCCAGGCAGGGGCCTCCCACCCCACCCCAAGCTTCACCACCCCCAGAGGGCCCTGTCTGCCTGGTGGGACTGAAATCCCTGTTACCTTTGAACCATCCCGGGGCAGGTAAATATTTGAGGGTAAACCAGCAAGGGGCAGTGACCTGGGGCCAGATCTCTGCATCCCTGGAGCTGACACGGAGCCAGGACAAGCAGGCTGCAGCCTCACTGTATAGGTGTCTGCAGTGCTCGTGTCTGTGTGTGGGTGTGTGTGACAGACCAGCCCTCTCCCCTCCCCTCTTCCCAAACCCAGAGCTCCCTTGTGAGTCTCCCTGCAGGACCCAGCCAGTCCCAATGATCCTATATTCAGTGTGGATGGAAGAGACCAGGGCTGGAGCGTGCTCAGCGCAGATGCAATGTACAGAGACAAATATTCATAGCTTGATAGATTCCAAGGCCAGAAGGGACCATTGTGGTTATCTAGTCTCACCTCCTGTATAACCCAGGCCTGAGAACTCCCTCAAAATAATTCCTAGACCAGATCTTATAGGAAAACATCCCACCTTGATTTTAAAATTGCCAGTGATGGAGAATTCATCACAACGCTCGGTAAATTGTTCCACTGGTTAGTTACCCTCCATGTTAAAAATGGTCACCATATTTCCAGTCTCAATTTGTCTAGCTTCCACTTCCAGCCATTGGATCGTATTATGCCGTTCTCAGCTAAATTGAAGAGTCTGTTATCCAATATTTATCCCCCGTGTAGGTACTTATAGACTTACTCCTGGGGGAATTCTGCACCAAAAAATCTAAACTTCTGCACCAAACAATCCAAAATTCTGCATATTTTTTGTTAAAATAATGCAATATAATCACACTAGTTTCACTTATTTTGGTTATTTAAACTACCAGACAGAAACCCCCCCCAAAAGAACTGTTCAGCATTTCCTAAACACATGAAGGTTAAGTTACAAATACTTGGTAACCAAAACTCTGCATTCCAGTTACAGTCCTAGATTTTCATTTAAATTATATGACTTTTATTTTGGTGTTCTGGCGAGGCGGCCAGCCAGCACAAGCGCTCAGATGGCAGAGCAAGCAAGGTGCCTTCTTCCCAGGGTGTGGGGAGGTGAACTCACACAGCTGCACCTCTGAACCCTGCGTCCTCACTGACCCAGGACAACCACTGGGAGTGGGGTGGGATGAGGGAGCAGAGAGGGGCACAGAACAGGAGCTGTGGTTCTAGAACTTCAGAACATGAGGCAGACGGCAGAAGACTCTGCCCCAGGCACTATGGGGTCTGCGTCCTGCTCACAGTTCTATGTCTATGAATCCTGCTTGTGACGTTTCCCCTAATTAATGTCAGGTGACTTCCCTCCTTTCATTAAACGTTTCCTTTCTACACTCAGACTCTGTGCTTGCAAGCATGGGCGCCAACTTATATGGGCTCCTGGGGCTTTAGCACCAGGAATATTCACAGACAGGGGCTCTGCTCCAGCAATATTTGGAGCTAGGTTTCTCCCCTGCTCTTCGCTGCCGGCAGCCCAGAGCCCTTTAAATCCCAGCCGCGGCTGAGATTTAAAGGGCTCTGGGCTCCCCGCCACAGCGGGCAGCGCAGAGCCCTCTGATTCCCGGCAGCGGATGGTATTTAAAAGGCTCTGGGCTCCCCGCGGTTGCAGGCAGCCCAGAGCCCTTTAAATCCCAGCCACAGCTGAGATTTTAAGGGCTCTGGGCTCCCCGCCGCAGCGGGCAGCGCAGAGCCCTCTGATTCCCGGCCGCAGCTGGGATTTAAAAGGCTCTGGGCTCCCCGCGGTTGCAGGCAGCCCAGAGCCCTTTAAATCCCAGCCAGGGCTGGGATTTTAAGGGCTCTGGGCTCCCCGCCGCAGCGGGCAGCGCAGAGCCCTCTGATTCCCGGCCGCGGCTGGGATTTAAAAGGCTCTGGGCTCCCCGCGGTTGCAGGCAGCCGAGAGCCCTCTGACTCCCAGCCAGGGCTGGGATTTAAAGGGCTCTGGGATCCCCGCGGCTGCCAGCAGCCCAGAGCCCTTTGAATCCCAGCCCCTGGCCGCTGATTGCCCCCTCCCCAGACCCCTGCCCCAACTCCCCCCAGGACCTCCACCCCCTATCTAAGCACCACTGGTCCTTGTTCCCCGATTACCCCCTCCCGAGACCCCTGCCCCTAACTGCCCCTTGGGACCTCAGCCCCTATCTAAGCCTCCCTTCTCCTTGTCCCCAACTGCCCCCTCCTGAGACCCCACCCAACTTCCCCCCCAGGACCGCACCCCCTACTTGTCCCCTGATAAACCTCCTAGACTCCCATGCCTATCCAATTGCTGCCTGTCCCCTGACTGCCCCTCCGAACCTCTGTCCCATCCAACCCCCCCTGCTCCTTGTCCCTTGACTGCCCCCCGGAACTCCCTACCTCTTCTCCAACCCCCAAACCGCTTACTGTGCCACTCAGACCAGCGTGTCTGGCTCCGTGCAGCTCCAGACAGTTGCTGCCATGCTCCCCCATGGAGCCCACAGCCCTCTCCCACCCGCAGCACCTGCCTTCCAGATTTGAACACCTCAAAATTCAGGAGTGCTCAAGCTCAGTTTGGGCAGCTTTTACTTCATTTCTCCCAAATCAGTTTCCCCTGCAAGGTGCCAACTGAAGATGTTGGAGAACAGAGAGATCGGGTGGCCTCCTAATGCCTGGAAAAGAGACAAAGGCCGGAGGAGGGAGTGTCAGTGCCTGTGCAGACTTCTGGGAAGTGTACGGTGTGGAAGGGGATGCTGTGATGCTTTGGAACAACTCCATACAAAGCCAGTCAGGACTCTGGGGGAGCCTCCTCTCTTGGAGCAGACTGTCTCCAGGCAAGAAGCTTACACCTTCCTGGGTCTGACCTCAGAGCATTCAGCCCTTCCACGTCATGCACTTTCCACAGCGAGTCTGCCCAGGCTGGTCCTGGGCAACCAGAGGGCCCTGCACCCCAACTCCGCAGTTAGATGTGACTCTCAGCCAGACAGTAAAACAGAAGGTTTATTAGATGACGGGAACACAGTTTAAACAGAGCTTGTTGGTACAGAAAACAGAACCCCTCTGTCAGGTCCATCTTGGGGGGGTGGGGAGCCCAGAACCAAGTTCTGGGTCTCTCCCCATTTCCCCAGCCAGCTCCAAACTGACACTCCCTCCTCTGGCCTCTGTGTCTCTTCCAGACAAGGAGGCCACCTGATCTTTGTCCCCAACACCTTCAGTTGGCATCTTGCAGGGGAAACTGAGGCACCCACACAGTATTCAGAGAAAATATTAAGAACATTCCCACTTCATCACAACAGGTGCAACAAAATATAATACTGTATATTGAAGTAGGCAAGTGCTGCTTCTGACTTTCCACTTTTAATTGACCCTTGTAATCTTGTGGCACTGACGCGTTGTAGCTTCATTTTATATCGGCTTACAGGGCGGGAGCGGGGGGACACCACCATTTTGGGCCCCACCAAAAATTATACAAACCTGCCGCCTATGCTTGCAAGTGGGGCAGTATTGCCATCCAGAGGCACCCAGGGGTGGGCTGTAATTTTCCCAGGTTACTGGGTGGGGGCTCGAGCCGGTTCTGCATTATTTTGTTGAACCTCTAGATATTTAACCTGGCCCTGGTTCCTGCCGGCCCCACCTGGCAGAGGGGTTACAAACTCATTTCTCAGCAAGCTCCTCCCCCGTGCTCCTGCCAGGGCTTCCCCAGCGTCCCGGCTACTGCACCACCACCGACCCCCAGAGGGGTCCCACCCCCTGCCGTGTGACCAATGCAAGGGGCCAGAGCCTCGAATCCAGCAGCTGAGGGTGGTGGGTAAATATTGTCCCAGCTGCATCCCCCAGTCCTGCCAGAGACCTGACACGTCCCTTGTTTACCCCGGATCAAAGCGAAGCTCCGGCTCCAGAGTCTGTATCAGGGCAGAGCAGGCTGGTCTCCAGCACAGAGCGTGGGGGAGAGGGAGGAAGAAGGACCCAGAGGGGGGTGACGTGTGTGTGTCCCCTTGTGCCTGCCCGTCTGCCTGCACCCCAGGAATGGGGGCCCCAGTAACCTGCCTGCTGCTGCTCCTGCACCTCACAGCTGGGACGTCTGCAGAGCCGTAAGCCCTGTCCGGGTCTGTCTGTCTGTCCGCGTGGTGGGCGGTGCGGGGGGGTTGGAAGCAGCCGAGGGCAGCGATGAGGGGGCTGCTCGATCCAAAACTGACGGGACAGGTCCGTTCTCCCCTGGGAGCTCAGTCCTTGACGCTGGGTCCCTCCTGGGCCCCCCTGGTCTGACCCCTCCCCGCGCTGTGGGAGGGTGGCTCTGGTTAAGGCAGTGGCTTGGGGGCAGGAGAGCTGGGGTCAGTGCCCGGGTCTGCCACGGATGCCCTGTGCGCCCCTGGCCAGACACCGACCCTCTGAGCCTCAGCTCCCCTGTACCATGGGGTGATGATCCTCTGCGGCCGCCTGCTCCCACTGGCCTGTCACCTCCTTAGGCCGCGGCCTGTCTCTGCCTGCGGGTCTGTCCAGCCCCAGCGCAGGGGGCCAGGCCGGGCTGGGCCTCTAGGCACCAGTGCAATAGAACAGTAATTACCGACGAACCCAGCGCGTTAAACCAACGTCTCAGCAGAACCGGGCAGCGCCCCGACGGTGCAAAGGCCGAAGGGTTCCTGCGAGGGCGGGCGGAGGCCCCGGGGTGCGGACTGGGGTGGGGGTGGGGGTGGGGCTGTATCTAAGCCGGTTACTGGCTGCAAAGTGCTCAGGTGCTCAGCACAGCCCCAGACTAACCAGCCCCCCCGCCCCCGCCGTGCACAGGGGTCTCTGCTCACTCTCAGCCCCACTAGCTGCCCCCTTCTGGGCAGACCGAGCAGCCGAGAGGCCGGGGATGGAGGGGGACTGAGCCCCTCTCTGCGCCCCCTGGGCCCCTCCAGCTCCACGGGAGGCAGGCTGGGGCGGGGGAAGGAGCGGGGGGGCCTTGCCCTGACCCTGCCCTGTGGTTACAGAAACGAATCAGCCTCCAGCATCATCGACCCAGCCCTGTCCCAGCAGGGGGGACACTCAGAAATCAGGGGGCACCCCCAGTCCTGGGGGAGGCTCTGGGCTGTCCTCTCCCCCAGTGCCCGGTGCTTTCCCCTCCCCAGGCACTATGTGGTGGTGAGCGCAGCCGAGCTCTACCACCCGCACACGGGGACGGTGTCAGTTCATCTCAGCGACCTCAACGAGACCGTCCGGGTGAGCGTCCGGCTGGAGAGGGGGGATGGGCCCAGCGCTATCACCCTGCTGGAGAGAGAGGTCCGGGAGCCCCGTCTGCACGAGACCGTGCGCTTCCAGGTGAGCCCCCGCCCGCAGCCATGGGCACGGCCCCGGGCACTGGCCATGGGCCCGGAGCCCGTCAGCCCCGGGTCTGCAGCCCCAGCCCAGCCTCGGGCCCTGGGCACAACAGGGCTCAGGGGACTGGCCATGGGCACGGAGCTGGTCACTCAATGGGCAGCTGTAGCCACAGAACTCGAGCCCATCCCTCAGCAGCGACAGGCAGGGGGGAGCGGGGATGGGGTGGGGGGCACAGAGCGCCCTGGCTTCCAACTCCACCGAGCGCCCCAGGTTCATGCTCCCCAGGCTGGTGACGGGGGTTCCTGTGTTTGCGGGGGCAGGAACAGGGACCCACAAACACCACTGGTCCCCCCCACGTGATAATGGGTCTGCGCCACGACCGGCCCGTTACCGGCTGCTGTGGCCTTGCTGGGGTCCCCGTGTGCAGGTTCCAGCCCCGTCCGGGGGGCAGCAGGAAGTGGCAGAGCTGCACGTCTCGATCCGGGGAGATGCCCTGCAGTTCTCTGAGCGGAAGAAGGTGCTGCTGCGGGCGCTGCAGCCCGGGACCTTTGTGCAGACGGACAAGGCCGTCTACAAGCCGGGACAGACAGGTGAGAGGGCAGGAGCTGCTGGAGGGAGTTTCCTGGGGCCCCAGGCCTTTGGGACAGACTCCCGGGCTCCGGGGCTGAGCTGGGGGCCTAGCGGGGGATTCGGGACTCTCACTTCTAGGCCCCTGTCTGCACCCGGCCCCAGGGGAGAAGAGGCCCAAAGCCTGAGGCCTGTTTGGGGGCCGGTCTGGAACCAAGTGGGGGTCTCAGCCCGTCCTTGGCGATGGCACAGACACTGCAGGGGGCACCGATCGGCCTCCCCGGGCAGCCTCCTGCCACGCAGGGCACGGCCGGGGCTCATTGGCAGAGGGCAGCGGGGGGAAGCTGGCGCTGCGCTGCCCGGGCTGGGCCCATTCTGCGGGTTCACAGAGGCCGTCAGTGCCCGGGGCGTCCGGCTGGCATCTTCCCCAGCTGGGAATTCACTCAGACAAACCGAGCCAGGGCTGATTCCCGCCTCTGCCTCTGCTCCTTTGCAGTGAAGTTTCGAATCGTCAGTTTGGACAAAGACTTTGTTCCCAGTACCCGGAAGGTGAGAGCTGGGGTGGGGGGTGGGGGGGCAGGGTAACAGGGCCCTGGTGCACTGGACACGTTAGGTTTGTCTACCCCAGGCAGCCTGTTCATCCGGTTTGAAATCGGACAGTCCTCTTCTTGGGTGGTTTGCCCCCGTCCCGTGCATGCTTGTGTCTGGTATTGGATGGGGGGTGCCATTTGGCAGAGCGCACTGCTCCGCCCCTGCTGGCGTGAACTCACACACACCGAGTGTGCGAGGTCACGCCAGCGGGGACAGGCCCACACCATTCCTGGAAGTACCGGGATGTCCAGCATCTGGGAATGCCTCAGCCGCCACCCTGCTCTACACTGCTGCAGGGGGTGAGTCTCCCAGGGCAGGTAACAGCTTTGCAGTAGCAGGGCTTGTGCTGGCCTGCTGAAAACAGCCGTGTGGAGCAGCCCCCTGGGCTTCAGAGCCCAGTGCCTTGGGCAGTGGCCTCTGTTGGTTGCAGTCTCTTCACTGCGCAGAGGGTAGATTGCACATTGCATGGAGCCGGAGTGAGGGCGCTGGGCACCCACTGGCTTTAGTGCAGTCTGTGATTGGCTGTGGGTGCCCCCCCCCCCCGATGACAGTCATTAGCACCTTTCAGCCTAACCGTGCTGCGCGCTGAGTGAGGTGGCAGAATCGGGCCCAGTGCGGAAATACAGATTGACAGCTCCCCTCCCAGCCACCTCGCCTGGGCACTGGCTGCAGCGCAGACCCCCGGCCCTTAGACTGCCCCTTGGCAGAGACCCCAGCATCTCGCCCTGCTCCTCCACGCACAGACCAGCCACCCACTGCCCTGTACCCGCCACCGCGGGGTGGGGCACGGGAGGTGCGAGGGCTCCAGCCTCATGGGCTCCCCTCCCTGTCCCTGCTCCCTCGGTCACCCCCGCTGCTGTCCCCATGATCCCCCATGGCCCCAGAGACACCCCGGCCCTGGGGAGGTCACAGGCAGCCCGGGGGCAGTGGGGGGTGTTTCCTGTCCCTCTAACCAGCCATCTCCTGTCTGTTTGCTTTGCAGCTGCCCCTGGTGACCGTGCAGGTCAGTCTGTGCCTCTCCAGCCTCCTCCTCTTCCTGTCTGGCTCATCCGAGGGCACCCGGGGGTGTTCAGTGGTGGGGATCCCAGAGGAGTCTGGGCTGTGACCACAGTGTCCAGCAATCCAGCCCTAGAGCCTCTGCCCTGCTGTGGGGCTGCAAAGGGTCCCAGAGCACAGGGCGTTTCTGGGCTGGGCCCCATGGGGGGCAGGGAGGGGACATTTGTGCCATCGGGGTACATCCTCCCCACCCCAAGTTTGCAGCGTCTGGGGGTGTCTGTCCAGGAGGCAGGTGGGTTTGGGCTTGGCTGGGATCATAGAATCTCAGGGTTGGAAGGGACCTCAGGAGGTATCTAGTCCAACCCCCTGCTCAAAGCAGGACCAAGCCCAACTAAATCATCCCAGCCAGGGCTTTGTCAAGCCTGACCTTAAAGACCTCTAAGGAAGGAGATTCCACCACCTCCCTAGGTAACCCATTCCAGTTCTTCACCACCCTACTAGTGAAAAAGTTTTTCCTAATGTCCAACCTAAACCTCCCACTCTGCAACTTGAGACCATTACTCCTTGATCTGTCATCTGGTACCACTGAGAACAGTCTAGATCCATCCTCCTTGGAACCCCCTTTCAGGTAGTTGAAAGCAGCTATCAAATCCCCCCTCATTCTTCTCTTCTGCAGGCTAAACAATCCCAGTTCCCTCAGCCTCTCCTCATAAGTCATGTGCTCCAGCCCCCTAATCATTTTTGTTGCCCTCCGCTGGACTCTCTCCAATTTATCCACATCCTTCTTGTAGTGTGGGGCCCAAAACTGGACACAGGACTCCAGATGAGACCTCACCAGTGCTGAAAAGAGGGGAATGATCACATCCCTCAATCTGCTGGAAATGCCCCTACTTATACAACCCAAAATGCCATTAGCCTTCTTGGCAACAAGGGCACACTGCTGACTCATATTCAGCTTTTCGTCCACCGTAACCCCTAGGTCCTTTTCTGCAGAACTGCTGCCCAGCATTCGGTCCCTAGTCTGTAGCAGTGCATGGGATTCTTCCGTCCTAAGTGCAGGACTCTGCACTTGTCCTTGTTGAACCTCATCATATTTCTTTTGGCCCAATCCTCTAATTTGTCTAGGTCCCTCTCTATCCTGTCCCTACCCTCCAGCGTATCAACCACTCCTCCCAGTTTAGTGTCATCTGCAAACTTGCTGAGGGTGCAGTCCACACCATCCTCCAGATCATTAATGAAGATATTGAATAAAATCGGCCCCAGCACCGACCCTTGGGGCACTGCACTTGATACCGGCTGCCTGAGTCGCTCACCCCAGATGTTCCCAGCCCCGAACTCTGGGTCAGGCAGTGACTTGATCAGCCAGTGGGGAACTCAGCGGGGAGCTCCCTTGGGAGCCTGATGGGGGAAGGGCAGAGGAGGAGGGAGGGTCTCTGGGAGCAGCAGGGACAGAAGGGAGGGGTGGAGGTTTGGGGAGGGAGGAGGGGGGCAGGGAACGTACCCCCAGAGGCCTAGCACTGAGATGGAAACGGTCCCAACAGCGAGTTTCCTGGACTTTGTACAGTATGGAGATGGGGTGTCCCTCGGGAGCCTGTTCCCCCCAGGGGCGGTGCCCTCGGGTCAGGGCTGAGGGATGGTGGCACAGGCCCCCTTGCCCAGCACCTGCCCGGCGGTGCCTGCTCCAGGCTAAGGAGAAGGATTTGAGCCCCCGGGCTTCGATTCAGCCCCTGTCGGCAGCACGAGGCTCTCGGGGGCTGCCGGGGACGAGCCGTGTGTGGGGGCAGCGGCTGAGCAGGGCGTGTCCGTGTGCCAGGATCCCAGCGGGAACCGCATCGCCCAGTGGCGAGATGTGACTCCACAGCAGGGCATCGTGGATCTGTCCCTCCCGCTGTCTGCAGAGCCGGCCCTGGGGACGTACGCCATCGAGGCGCAGGGGACGAGGCACTCGTTCAGCGTGGAGGAATACGGTGCGCAGCGGGGCCCAGGGCAGCGACCGAGGTCACGGCTCCAGCATGTGACGGGGGGAGGGGGATTCCTGAGTCTCCCTGGGGCTAGGTGTCCGTGGGTCTCTGTCAGAGGGTCCCTGGGAGCTCAGAGCCCTGGGACTGGCCCACCAGCTCCAAGCTCTCCTGAGCCTCAGCCCCCCCATGCCCACTCCTCCCGCAGTAGGACCCTGGGGGAGGGGGAATTCAGCCTCCCTGCCCTGCCCCAGCCCTGCCCCGCTCTGCCCTAGGCCCTGGGGGAGGTCTCAGGTCGGCGCCGCTGCGGGGATGCAGAGCTGGGGATTTCAGTGTGGCCGGCCCCAGACACACCAGCAGCATGAGTCAGAACCGTGGCTGTTCCATGCTTTGGTCTGACTCTGGATTTCTGCAGCCCCACCCCCTCCCCCCAGTGTCTGTGGGAGGGGGAGGGGGACGGGGTCAGTTACCGTGTCACCAAAGTTATCGCAGGAGCTGGTCCTGGCTCCCGCTGCTGGATGGGACGGAGCTTCCAGCTTCTCACCAACCCCCAGCAGCTAACTCTGACCCCCCAGTCCCAGCCCAGCCCCCACCCACATCTGCCCTGTGCCCCCAGCCCCACCTCTGCCCAGCCCAACCCCCACCCACCTCTGCCCTGTGCCCCCAGCCCCACCTCTGCCCAGCCCAGCCCCCACCCACCTCTGCCCTGTGCCCCCAGCCCCACCTCTGCCCAGCCCAGCACCCACCCACATCTGCCCTGTGCCCCCAGCCCCACCTCTGCCCAGCCCAGCCCCCACCCACATCTGCCCTGTGCCCCCAGACCCATCTCTGTCCAGCCCAGCCCAGCCCCCACCCACCTCTGCCCTGTGCCCCCAGCCCCACCTCTGCCCAGCCCAGCCCCCACCCACATCTGCCCCGTGCCCCCCAACCCCACTTCTGCCCAGCCCAGCCCTCACCCACACCTGCCCTGTGCCCCCAGCCCCACCTCTGCCCCGCCCAGCTCCCACCGATCTCTGCCCTGTGCCCCCCAACCCCACCTCTGCTCCTCCTGGAGCACAAGGGGCTCTTCACACATACACGCCCTTCCCAGAGCTGGTGTTGCTGGGAGGGGGAGGGAAACGTCAGTGGCCCCCTCTCCATCCTCCCCCACAAAAACCTCTTCTGGCTCCAGCGGGGGAGGGGGAGAGAAGAGCTCTGATGTCTCCCTTGAAACAGCTGCCACCTACCCCCACCCTCGCCCCAGACACTTGCTCCTGACCCCCTAACTGCCTCCCACCACCCTGATCCCCAACAGGTGCTTGGGGCAGGGGTAGCGTGCGGAGCCCCCTGGCTGCCCCTCTGGGTAGGAGCCGGTGTGGGGACATGTCGCTGCTTCCGGGAGTGGTGTGTCACCAGGGCAGGCAGGGAGCCTGCCTTAGCCCCACTGCGCTGCCGACCGGACTTTTAACGGCCCGGGCTGTGGTGCCAACCGGAGCCGCCAGGGTCCCTTTTCAATCAGGTGTCCCAGTCGAAAACCCGATACCTGGCAACCCTACTGCTGCAGCCTGCAGCCTCTGCCCAGCCCTGCTCCATTTCCGGGCCCTTCCCCTTCCCGCCCGGCCGGCAGGTTGGTGGGAGGCTGCACGACCCGGGGAGAAGCTCCAAGGCCGAGGATTGCGGTGAAACCCCCGAGCCGGGGCTGCGGGTCGGTTTCACTCCGTCCCTCTCTGCCCCCCAGTGCTGCCCAAGTTCGAAGTGACCCTGGAGCTGCCCCCCGTGATGACGGTGCTGGATGAGACGCTCCTGCTGCGGGTGTGCGGCCGGTGAGTGTGACAGCAGCTCTGCCGGGCCGATAAAGGGGGGGCTGGTACCGCCCTGGGCCTGACTCCCCTCCCCCACCCCCCAGGCCAGGATCTGACCTGCCCCTTCCCTGCCTGCGCCCCCCTCTGCCCCATGCTCATGGCCAGGCAGGGCTCCCTGGGGCTCTCACTCCACCTACACGACCAGCCCCACCCCAGCAGGGACCCCCCATGGGCAGGGGTGTTGGCCCCCTCCCCTCCCACTTACCCTCTCCCTCCCCTCTGCTAACCAGATACACCTACGGGAAGCCCGTCCTGGGGAGGGTCCAGGCCAGCCTGTGTCGGGAGGAACAACAAGCATATCCCTGGTACGAGGCTCGGTGCACGGAGCTTACCGGCCAGGTGAGTGTGACTGGGGAGGGGGCAGGTACATGACGTGCTGCTGGAGGAGGTTCCTCTCCATGGTTTTCTTACACTGGCCAGAGGGGGGCTGTGATCTGCCGTGATGATGTTGGTGACATTGGTGTAAGTGCAGGCGAATCAGGCCCTGGATCCACCCGGGTCCCCATCTGGCAGGCTGGGGGTGGGGACTGAGGCATAGAGATGCTCAGGGTCCGTCCACACAGCAAAAACCCTGCGGCAGCGTCTCCCAGCCCAGCTCTGCTGCCTGGGGCTTGCGCCGCGGGGCTAAAGGAACAGTGTAGATGCTCGGCTGGAGCCTGGGCTCCGAGACCCACCCAGGGTCTAGCGCCTGGACTCGACCGTCGACCTGCTGGTTTTAGCCCCGCACCACAAGCGGGGTCAGCAGGGCTGGGCTCAGACTCGCGGCCGCAGGGGGTTTCTGCTGGAGCCGGACTCAGAGGGACTTGCAGGCAGCCTGTGGCAGAGCAGGGACTCTCCAGACCTAGGCTAGTGCCCCAGGTTACGGGGCCGCCCGTCCTCATCAGCAGCTCTCGCTAGGCGGGGGCAGATCTCCCCGAATGCTCTCAGTCCCTGGGGGCGGGGGGGGGGGCGATTGGAATCAGCCAGCATTACCACGACGATGGGGGACCAGCACCAGGGGATCTGTGATGGGCACGAGTGGCCAGGGACTGTTTTATGTCTCAGCCCACCTACAGCAGCGCCAGCTGCAAAGCGCCCCCTAGCGCTGTGCTGGGGTACCGGTGTCAGGCTTACTCCGAGGTGAGAGCGCCCCCTGCTGCTGACTTCAGCACCCAGGTTTTCTTTGAGTGTCTCCCGTCCCAGCACTAACCAGGCCAAGCCCGATGAGAGACCTGCTGAGCTGACACCTGCGGGGCCTGGTGCAGAGCTGCTGCTAACGGGCTCTGATTCTCTCCCTCCAGACTGACAGCAACGGCTGCTTTTCCACAGAGGTGGGGATGGCTCGCTTGGAGCTGACCCACTCTGGCTATGAGATGAGCCTCCAGGCCCAGGCATCTCTCGTGGAGGACGGGACAGGTGGGACTGAAATCAAGCACATGTGCACGCCCCCAGGCAGCCCCCAGCACTGAACCCCCAGGGGCAGGGGGGTCTCACTTGCACATGTGGTCATGTCATTTGTAGCCCAGCTGCTTTAGAGACGGGCCCAGAGGTAGCGTTGGGGGGTTGGATCTGGGGTTCTGGTTCAGCCCATCACTGGGATCGATCCCTCATGAGGAGTTCAGACCTGGGCACGTTCATGCAAAGACTAAACACCCTCCCGCGAGTGGCCTCTGGCTGTGGACTGAACTGGCAGAGCGGAGTGACGGCCCAGCCTGTGTCGCTGGGCCCTGAGTCACGGCCTCAGTGACGTTAGCGCTTAGCGTTCAAAACGGCAAGTGCTAATCGCTTAGCAACGAACCCAGATAACTCCACATTTAACCCAGCAGAATCCTGATTTCCAGAGCGGCAACAGCCATTTGGCTGAAAACTGTAACTGTGGGGTGGCTACAATGTTACCCTCGGGTGCTGACATCAGCGATGGCGAAGTGGCTGGAGGAGAGCGGGTCCAGAATGGCAACGGGTCACTGGGCACTTCTGAAAACGTCTCTTTCTGGGGGCAGGCCCTGTGCCGAGAGGCTTGCGTGCGGGGTCAGCTCTGGGGCCGCTCAGTAAGGAGCTCTCTGCTGGGGAAAGGGCCGCAGAGCCACGAGACCCTGCTGGTAAATGTCACGTGGCTGGTTTGGGATTAAGCCCCATGGAAGGTGGATCTAAATTTTCTAGTTTCCAGATTCCCCAGCAAAATTATTCTCTGCCCCCAGCTGAACCTCCCAAATTCTCCCCCCAATCACACCCTCCAGTCCATAGCGAGAGGCGGTAGAAATGGCTGAGCAGATTTTTATGGAGAGAAATCTGGGACGTAGCCTGAACTCTGGTGTCGCTCTCAGCACCAGCACCTTCCTCCTATCGTCCCTCCCTCTCCTGCTAGGGGTGAAGCTCAATGTGACCAAGAGCTGTGACATCGTGTCTGAAATCGCTACGGTGACCTTTGAGGACGCTGACGAGACTTACAAGGCTGGAATCCCCTACACTGGCAAGGTAACGGGATTACCGGTGTGACAGAGTGGGATATGTCTGTACCACACTGTAACCTCCATTGATGTTGACTGCTTGCCGGATGTGCTGCACTTCTGGTGCTCATGTGCCCCATGCACCGGAGATCGGATGCGTTAGCTGTGCTCTCCATGTCCCCAAGCCCCCCATTCCCGAGGGCACAATGGGGTTGAGCAACCAGCCAACCCTCAGTTCCTTCTCACGGCCTCTGGCTGAGAGACAGAGCCAGCAGCAGTGTCCAGTCTCCTGCTCCGCTGAAGTTTTTCTCTTTACGTTTTGTAAATAGTCATTTTGATCGTTAATAATTGTTACTGGAGAAGCGGTTTAGTTAGTTTAGCTGAACTCTCCTGTTGTAGGGAGGATTTCAGTCGTAGACTCCCTCTCCTCGGACAGGGGCGGCTCCAGGCACCAGCACACCAAGCGCATGCCTGGAGCGGCAAGTCACAGGCGGCAGCCTGCCGGTCGCTGTGAGGGCAGCAGGCAGGCGGCTTTCGGCGTCATGCCTGCGAGAGGTCCGCCAGTCCCGCGGCTTTGGCAGCAATTCGGCAGCAGGGATGCTGAATTGTGCAGCACCGGCAGACGTCCCACAGGCATGCCGCCGAATCCGTGTAATCAGCAGACCTCCTGCAGGTATGCCCCCGAATCCACGTGACCAGCGGACCTCCTGCAGGTGTGCCACCGAATCCACTTAACTAGCGGACCTCCTGCAGGTGTGCCGCCGAATCCACGTGACCAGCGGACCTCCTGCAGGTGTGCCCCTGAATCCACGTGACCAATGGACCTCCTGCAGGTGTGCCGCAGAATCCGCATAACCAGCGGACTGCGCGCAGGAGCGCTGCCAAAAGACACCTTGCCTGTCGTCCTTGGGGTGGCAAATAACATAGAGCCGCCCCTCTCCTTGGAGCAAAGGCTGTCGGCCATAGTTACAGGGTGAGCGAGGGACTCTGGAAACGATTTGGGGGTCTTGGTGGATAATCAGCTGAACACGAGCTTCTAGTGCAAAGCTGTGGCCAAAAGATCTAATGCAATTCTGGGAGGTGTAAATGGGACTCTCGAGTCGGATACTCTGTGTTTGGCAGGGGTGCAACTGATGCTGGAACCCCGTGTCCAGTTCCGGTGCCCATAGTTCAACAAGGATATTGATAAATTGAAGAGGGTTCGGAGAAGAGCCCCAAGGCTTGTGAAAGGATCAGACAAGATGCCTTATAGTGAGAGACTCAAAGAGCTCAGTCTATTTAGTTTAAGAAAGAGAAGGTTAAAGAGCAACTTGGTTACAATTTGTAATGTAAGATGACTCAGGATGAGCTCTACCCTGACATCTAGTGGTGAGCTGTGGAAAAGGACTTCAGGGCCTGATCTCATTTGCATGAGCACATCCACTCCACCTAGTATGATGGGACTGCCTGGCCAAATGGTCACTTTGGCTGCTGTGGGATCCCCAGTCTCTTTGTTATTGGGACAGGAGCAATAAAGTGGTGTTATCCTAGTTATGTGAATCAAGGACAGTAGAACTATACTTGGCATTTTATGACCGAGGGACTCGCCCTCATCTAAGTAGCACCGGCTAAGCAAGGGACATGGGTTCCAAAGCCTAGTGAATTGAGAGAGGTTGGGAGTAGTTATATATAGTTGATAGTGTGGGTTTTTAGGATTTCTATTGTCTCTGTTGTTTGTTTGTTTTCTTCCACTGTAAAAGCAGAGCTAATTTTGGTTTTATTAGAAGTTTTGTTTCAGACTGCAGAGCTGGAATCTCTGCTTAGACCTACTTTGGGCTAGTGGTATTGAAGTGGTGAGACTCCCCACTATCCTCTAAACTCCCGGAGAGCTGTGTGAAGGGGAGTGGCTGAAGACAAGTTGGTGAGTGGCTAGGGGAGAGGCACAGAGAGTGGAGTGGATAGCAGGTTGGCTGCTGGACAGGAGCAGATGGCTGCTGCAGAGATGTAGTGGAATCCCATGGAGAGGCCTGGCAATCATCCGTCAACCTGAGCAGCCGAGCATGTAAGATTGTGTGCGGGCCCCCCCCCCCCGCATATTTCCCCCATTTCCACCCAGGCTGGGAGGTAAACTCTGCAGATTAACTTCTGAACTCTGGGGGCTGCACTGACCAGGGACAGAAATTGTGGGTAGGGTGACTGTTGGGTTGCTGGACTTAAGTCTCTGAGGGGAAAAGGACATTGCCAAACTTACTTGGGGGAGGGTCATTTGCTCATGGTTTATGTTATGAATCCTGTTTGTGGTGTTTCCCCAACGTAATGCCGCATTGTTTCCCTCCTTTATTAAAAGGATTTTGCTACACTCAGACTCCCTGCTTGCAAGAGGGGAACTATTGCCTCCTAGAGGCGCCCGGGGGTGATGGTATGTAATTGTCCCAGGTCACTGGGTGGGGGCTGGATCCGGTTTTGCATTGTGTTATTGAAACGGAACCCCTGGATCCTGACCCAGCCCTTGTTGCTGCCAGCTCAGACGGGCAGAAGGGTTACAGTAAATATTGGGGAACAAATATCCAGTCTAGCAGAGAAAGGTCGAACACGATCCAACGGCTGGAAGTTGAAGCCAGACAAATTGAAACTGGAAATAAGGTGTACATTTTTTATAGTGAGGGTAATTAACCAACACTTTACTGAGGTTCATGGTGGATTCTCCGTCTCTGACAATTTATAAATGAAGACGGGATGTTCTTCTAACAGGTTGGCCCTGGGCATTATTGTGGGGCAGGTTTCTGGCCTGTGCTATGCAGGAGGTCAGACTGGATGATCACAATGGTCCGTCCTGCCCTTGGACTCTATGTATCCTGGTACGGAGGGAGTGAGGGGGGCCTCTGAGGTGAGCAGTTCCTGTCTTCTCCAGGTTTAGTCCCCAGGATTTAAATTATGTCCCTCGTGTGGGTCTGCCATGCCCGGAACGACAGACACTGTAAGTGTCTGTATTGTCTGGGTTCACAGACACACGCTAGAGAGCAGTGCAGGGACTTCAGAGCCCTCCCCAAATGGGCTGTGAAATCCAGGGAGACTAGACTGAAGGGATTTCTGCTGGAGAAGTCTAGGAGGCCAGACTCAGTCCCTGAAGAGATGCAGGATCCTCCTAGGACCGATCACCCTTGGGTAAAAGTACCCTGGCAGCCACCTCTTCCGCCTCTAAGGCTGTGCCTGCCCCGGTTAGCGACCTCGAGTGTGATGGACGCCATCCTGCCAAGGAGCATGGGAGTAGATCTCCTCCTCAGGTGCCTGCTACGTCTCCTCTTTCTGTGTCACTTGAGAAGGGCAGCTCGAGGCCAATCCCTGGTCCCTCTGGCGCCCAGAGAGCAGGAGTCCTGAGTCCTTGGTTCCACTGCTGGCTCGTCCCTTGGTGCCCAGAGAGGATTTCACTTGGTGGTGGCCTCTCAGCACCACTGCTTGCGGCACAGTCATTGCGGCTGGTGCTGCTGCGGGTGCTTTCGGCACCACTGTTTGCTGTACCGACGCATCACGCCCGGAGTTCTCGCCTTCACTGCACCAGGTGCCGCTCTCCTCAGTGCCTCTGCTACCCGCACCTGTGGCCTGGACGTCCCATTTCCTACGCTCAGCATCCATCGCACGGGTCCTTCCGCGCCGCTGCTGACAGTGCTGGATCTCGTTTCGCGTCCCGCACCGACAGGCACAGCATCAGGCGACTGGATCATTTCTGAACTCCCAGATGCCCTTTGTTGGCTCCTTGAGGAGCAATAGGGGAGATTTTAAAGGCCCCGGTAAGAAAAGCCACGTCTAGCAGTCAGGGTTCCTGGCCTAGTGGGAGGGGGGAAGCAGTAGTTCGATAGATCCTGTTTGTAGTAAGGCTTTTGACATCCCCATAAGCGAACTAGGGAAACGTGGTCTATGTCGGGGTTCTCAACCTTTTCCTTTCTGAGCCCCCCCCCCCCCCCCAACATGCTGTAAAAACGCCACAGCCCACCTGTGCCACAGCAACTGGTTTTCTGCATATAAAAGCCAGGGCCGGCGTGAAGTGGTAGCAAGCAGGGCAATCGCCCCATGTGGTGGGGCTGCAGCCCTCTGCCCTGGGCCCCAGCATGTCTCACACTGGCCCTGCTTGGTGGACACCCCTGAAACCTGCTTGCAGCCCCCCAAGAGGCCCTGGCCCCCCGGTTGAAAATCACTGGTCTAAATGAAATTACTGTAAGGTTGGTGCACAACTGGTTGAAACCCCCATACTCAAGAGGTTGTTATCAATAGTTTGCTGCACTCTGGGCAGACGTGTCTAGTGGCTCCCACAGGGGTCAGTCCTGGGTCCGGTACTGCTGAGTATTGTGATTAAAGAGTTGGACAATGGAATGGAGAGTGTGCTTCTAAAATGTGTGGATGACACCATGCAGAGAGGGGCTCCTAGCACTTTGGAGGCAGGATTAGGATTCATAACGACTTTTGACAAATTAGAGAATTGGTCTGAAATCAAGATGAAATTAAAGACCAGAGTGAGGTACTACACTTAGGAGAACGAGGAGTCCGGTGGCACCTTAAAGACTAAGAGATTTATTTGGACATAAGCTTTCATGGGTAAAAAACGACTTCTTCAGATGCATGGAGTGAAAATGAGAGATGCAGGCATTATTATACTGGCATATGGAGAGAAGGGAGTTACCTCACAAGTGGAGAGGGGCAGGCACTCATTTCTAAAAGAGAGGGCTAAGCCTTAGGTGGGGTGGGGGCAAGTGGTGGGTGGGCTGGGGAGTGGAGAGGAGCTAGTGGGAAGGGCCATGGCTGCTGTACTGCCCAGGTAGGTTGGAGACTGGGGGGATCAACAGACATGGTATCCCCAGCCCAGGTGACGTGACAGCCAGTGGTGGATTCAGAGTTAGTGCCCCCCACAGCCCTGTGCTCAGCTTCATTTTTGGGGCCCCTCCTTGGGACCCAGCCAAGAAAAAGAATATTCTCTCTTATCTCCCCCGCCCCCGTTTTTCATTCTTTTTTTCTTCATCCTCCTCCTATAGGTAATAGCAAGTAAATGAAAATAAAGTGAGGTCCCTTGATTGTTCTTGTCGTCTAACTTATTTTTCCACAGACCACTTGAAACTCGCAGAGAGTCTCGACGGACCACTGAATGATCTTTTCAAATATTGTAAAAAAAAGTTGGGGTTCGGGATCTGGCCAGGAGCTTGGGCGAGGAAGGGGGCTGAGGGTTGGGGCAGGAGGTTGGGGTGTGGAGCACTTACCTGGGGCAGCTCCTGTTTGGTGCGAAGGGTGCAGGTGGGTATGGGGAGGGGGTGCAGAAGCTCCTGTTTGGTGCTCAGGGTGGGGATGTGGGGGGTGCAGAGGACAGGGCAGGGGGCTGGGTGTGTGGGGGGGAGTGCAGGGGTCAGGGCAGGGGGCTGGGTGTGTGGGGGGGAGTGCAGGGGACAGGGCAGGGGGCTGGGGGTCATGGGGTGGTGCAGGAGTCAGGGTAGGGGGCTGGGGAGGTGTGTGGGGGTACAGGGGTCAGGGTGGGCAGAGGGCTGGGGTCGTGGGGGTGCTCACGGCAGGGTGCAGGCACAACCAATGGACACTGGTAGCTAATGCATTCAGATCTACGGTACATGGGGCATACGCACACCAGAAGTGGAGCACATATAGACACCACATCTCGAAGAACGCTAGTTACTAACAGGCAAGTACCTTCCGATTGTATGATGTGCTGTGCACACGCCTACATTTACCCAAGGCAGATTATCGTACTGTGTTCTCGGCAGGTGCCCAGCCTAGAAAAGGTGCGGGACACTTTGTTGACGGACTATCCTGGAGAAGATCTCAAGATGGCAATCTAGCGCCATCAGATTTGATTGTCTCTAAACTACTGGCCCAGCCCCACAGAACAATGTTATTTCTACATAAGGGCCTGCAGGTGGGGTGAGCACATCTTGGGGATGGGGAAGGGGTCAGCTAACCTGTTACCCCTCAGTGCTCACCCCAGCACCCCCAGCTATTCCAGTCCTGCCCCAACTTCTTCCCAGATCTGCTAATGCCCCTCAGCCCTCACCCCAACACCCATCCCAGCCCTGGGCTTTCCCAGAGCATCTCAGGGCTGGATCGCACTGTCCCTTTCTGCCCCCAGCCAGCTCTTTAGCCCCCAGTGGGCAACACTCTCCCAGGAGTCTGCTCCCTGAGTTGTGCGTCTCCCCCTTTCTCTTCCGGCTCAGATGCTCCTGAAGGCGGCAGGTGGCTCTGCGCTGAAGAATGAGAAGCTGCAGCTCTTTGTTAGCTATGGAGATGAGAATAAGAACCAGACCTTCCTGACGGACGAGTCTGGCAGAGCCTCCTTCGAGCTGGACACCTCCGGCTGGACCGGGTGGGTCACTCTGAGGGTAAGTGACAGGCATCCCAACATCTGTGGGGCCCCAGCTCTCCAGCCTCTGTTGTTGTGTCTGTGATTGTTGATGTTTATTGCGGTGGTGCCTAAGGAGCTGCCAGGATCGGGGCCCCACGGTGCTGGGTGCTGCACACACTCAGCGTGGCAAACGGCCCTGCCCGAAGCGCCTGCAGGCTGAATAGCCAGGACAGAGGGGGGGCGGGGGAGGCGCAGACCCCACCAGCAGAGCCATCAATGGGGTGACGCAAACGGCATCTTAGTGCCGCCACTTGTCTTCTCATTAATATCTGGGGTGGGGTTTAGTTAGGAAGGTCGCCCCCTTCGGGCAGCTCAGCTCCGGGGCTGCCCCATTGCTGCTGTCGGGCTGCCCCATTGGAACCGCTGGGGTTTTCCATGTCACTCTTACGGACGCAGAGCAGGGGGCCATGGGGGTGAGCTCAGCCAGCAGCATCAGAGCCTGGCCTGCTCCGGCTGCATCCCTGTCCTGCGCTGGGTGCTCTGCGCCCCGGCGAGTCCCATCACTCTCTCTATCCCCCAGGGGCGCTTCAAGCAGGTGAACGACAGCGCTGAGCATGACAGAGTCTCTCCCAGTTACCCGGATGCCCATCATAACCTGCAGCCCTTCTACTCCAAGAGCCAAAGTTTCCTGAAGATCCGCGGGCTGGGAGAGGGGCTGCCCTGCGACCAGGCCCAGCAGCTCCAGGTGGATTACGTCATTGCCAGGGAGGCCCTGGGGAACGGGTCCAGGAGCCTGGAGTTCATCTTCCTGGTGAGCCCCAGCCTGGGAGACTGAAGTGTGTGTGTGCGCGTGCGAGAGAGAGAGAGAGAGAGAGAGAGAGCAGGAGGTGCGCTATCAGAGCAGTGGGGAATCGAACGGTTCCTTTGAATTACAAGGGCTGGGCTAGATCAGGACGGGGCTTTTCCTCTTTCCTGACTAGGGGCTCTGGTTCCAATCCAGCCCCAGAGTGGGGGCTGGCTGGCCTGGGGGGGCTGGGGAATGGGATACCTGCCTGAATGTTCTTTCTTGCACCCCCACCTCTGCTGGCTCAGTCCGGGGGAGGGGAGGCCGCACCCTGCCCTGACTCCAGCCTGCGTGGCCATCCCCACGTCGGGGCGTTTGTCAGCCCCCTGTACAGCATCAGCTTGTGACCCAGTGTGCCTGGGGCAGCCCTCACTGGAAATGCCAAGGGCAGGGCAGGCTGCAAAAGGAAGAGCAGATTCTCCCCAAACTGGTGGTTCACACAGAAGTTGGGCTCACCAACCAGTCGCAAACTGCTCCTGATCCCTCGCGCTGGTTTTCTAGAACCTAAAAAAAGAAATCGCACGGCCCCCTCTGCTGCATTCCAGTTCTCTGCCCCCATCAGCACCTAGGGCCAGTGCAGCGAGAAGTCATTTAAAACCTCTGCTCACTGTACACAATGTTCTTCTGGCCCCAAAGGGTCACCCACACCACCAGGCCAATATTAGTTTGGATCTTACCCAGAATACCACACTGCCAGCCGGTCCTTTAGTGTCTGAAACGAAAGGCTTGTTATAAGGGAAAAAGAAAGAGCAAGAAGAGAGTTGTTAAATGGTAAAACAATCACATACACACAGAGATGTCAAAGTCCATAGATCAAGTTCTGAGCAGTATTGGTGAGTTTGCTGGCTTGAAAGTCCCTCTGGAACAGATCCCCAGCTTGGATGGGTCATTCAGTCCTTTGTTCAGAGCTTCATTTGTAGAAAAGTTACTCCAGAGGGAAGAAGCAGGAATGGAGACAAAATGGAGAGGATGCAGCTGCCCTTTATATTCCTTTTGCCATGCGGCTGGTGCTTCCTTTGTCCCAAACACAAGCTGCCCAGCACGTGGCATGGAAAAGCCTTAGAGTTCTCTGTCCACCAGCCTGCCCCACGTGCCTTGCTGACTCCTAAGCTGTATCCCCTAGTTCAGAGGTGGGCACACTACGGCCCACGGGCCACATCTGGCCTGCGGGACCATCCTGCCTGGCCCCCGAGCTCCTGGCCCGGGAGGCTCGGCCCCAGCCCCTCCCCTGGTGTCCCCCCTTCCCCACAGCCTCAGCTCGCTTGCTGCGCCGCCAGCGCAATGCTCTGGGTGGGGGGCTGGGAGCTCCTGGGGCAGCGCAGCTGCAGAGCCCGGCCTGACCCAGTCTCTGTGCTGCGCGGTGGCGGCGTGGCCCGGCTCCAGCTGGGCGTGCGGCTGTAGTCCCGGGGGTGCCGTTAGGAATGAGAGGAGGGGTTGGATGGGGCGGTGGGAGAACAGGGGAGTCAGGGGACAGGGAGCAGGTGTGTGTGGATGAGGGAGGGGGCAGACAGGATGTGGGGGCCGGGCCACGAACCCCTCCCCTAACCGGCCCTCCATACAATTTACAAAACCCGATGTGGCCCTCAGGCCAAAAAGTTTGCCCGCCCCTGCCCTAGTTCCTGTCAATGGGGTCACTGTCAGGCTGATGACCTGTGATGGGCCATCGAACAGGCTCGGCAGTGCTGATGCCAGTCTGTCTGGGGTGTGCAGTGGGGTGGTCACCCTGCTCATGCCCTGAAGGGCTTAACCCAGTCCTGGGCAGGGCTGTGGCTGGGGAAAGGCTGATTGGGGGAAGCAGCCACAGGTGGGGCCATGCTCCAATCAGGCCACAGCTGGCCCTATAAGAGGGCTGAGGGCCAGTGACTGGAGACAATCTCTCTTTAGCTCCTTGGAGAGAGAAGGACCTGGCTGCCTGGGAGGCTGAGCAGGGTACTAGGGTGGAGCAGGGCTGGGGAAGGGCAGAGGGAGCTGGGGAGCTCCAGCCTAGCAAAGGCCCAGGCTGCAGGCCGAGTTAAGGGCCCACAAAATGGTACTAAGGCTGCAGAGAGGCAGCCCAGGAATAGGCAGAGGCAGCAGGTCCAAACCTTCCTTGTCGACGATGAGGGGTTTGCAGACTGTGTCTGCCCCAGGGAGCGGGGGCTAGATGGTGCCTGGCAGTAGCCACTGAGGCAAGGTGGGGATATGGGGTTCCCTGGGGGGGAGACCCAGACAGAGGGGCTATTGTGGTGGGCAGAACCCCTGGGAAAAGGGCACTGGGGTCTGGGAAGGACACGATGCCAGCGGCAGGCGAGACACCGGCCGCAAAGGGAGCTCCAGGCTGGAAAGAACTAATTCCCTGGACGACCAGCAGGAGGTGCCCCGCCAGTGAGTTGTCGTCCCCGTCACAGTGTGTCACCCAGAGCCACAGCCTGGGTTTAGAAATCCAGATGTACCACACAGACCTAGAGCACACTACAAAGGTGATACAAAGATAGAAACAAGATCCTCATACTTGGCAAATCGCACCATTTCCACAGACCCCTTCCATGGCATCTCTGGCCAGATTCCCTGCAATTTTACAATGTTGGTATCAACAATACCATAAAGTGTCTCCCAGACTCCACACAGCGTCACACAGCTCAGTGACTCCCGTCTCCTCCTCCGCAGGTCGTGGCCAAGGGAGCCATCGCCAGGATCCTCCACAAGGGGCTGGACCTCAGGGAAGGGGCTGGTAAGTGGTGGGGGAGGGGTCTGTGCAGATAGGGGGCACCCAGGGGACAACTGGGGATTGAGCCCCCTGAGCAGGGGCTGGGCTGGGGGAGGGGGCTCTGCTGGCTGGGCCTGACTTCCCCTGGGTGTTTCCCACTGTCCCTAGGGCTGAAGGGCTCCTTCTCTGTGGAGCTGCCCGTCGGCGCTGACCTGGCGCCCGCTGCCAAGGTGCTGGGTTACACGGTGCTGCCCGATGGCGAGATGGCTGCTGACGGCGCCTGGCTGCACGTGGCCAAGTGCCTCCCGAACAAGGTGAGCCTGGGGCTCGGGGCGGAGGAGCCTGTGGGGCGGGGGAATCGCTCCCTGCCCCATAACAGGAGCCCTGAGCAGGGGCATGGCTGGGTGCCCCCGGCCCCTCCCTTCCCAGCCTCCCAGCAGCGCCAGGGTCGTTGGGGCAGTGCCAGCTCTGGTGAATTGCTCACTAGCCATTTCGCCCCCCCTGCAGGCGTTCCCGCGGTGACGGGAAGAGCTTCGGCCCCCGCACAATGGAGGAGCAGGTGCCTGCCCTCCCCCTCCCATTCTGCTCTCCCTGGCCCCAGCGAGTACCTGCTCCCCCAAACCCTTCCTGCCTCCCCCAGCCCAGCCTGCCTCCCCCACGGACTCAGCCCCTCACTCCGGGCCCAGCAGGAACCTGCTGCCTGCCTGCCCCACCCCTCACCTCCCCGTCCCCAGCTCCCCAGAGCTCCTGCTTCTGTCCCTCCCCCACTGACCGGGACCTGGCCCCTCCCCGGCCCACTCTGGGCTCCCCGGCAGGTACCTGCTGCCCTGAGCCCCCCCCACTCCCCAGTCTCCACAGCCACTTGCTCCCCCACCCCCCAGAACTTCTGCCACCTCAGCCCTACCCACTGCCCATCCTCCGACCCGCGCCTGCCCCGCCCAGCCGGGGAGATTCCTGGGGCGGGGGCAGGATATGATGGTCTGAGCCCCCTTCCCCTCTGGAGGCTTGCGGGGGGGCCAGCTGCCCATATTTCTCTAGAGGGCTTCTAAGGGGCCGCTGCCCCTCCAGTCGACTGGGGCACAAGTGTCATGAGGGGAGGGGCCCCTCTCCTCCTCTGGGCCGGCAGCCGGCTCCCACTCTCAGCAGCTGAGCAGCAGAGACTCCCCCCGCATGAAGGCTGGAGCTCCCCTCTCTGGGCAGCCGGCAGGGGCACGTCCCTGTCATTGAGAAAAAGCTTTCGCCAGGGACCAGCGTCAGCCCCCTCCCCACTGCACATAGGGGTCAGCTGGGGGGAAGGCCCCTCCCCTCTGGGACTAGGGAGGTAAAGAGACAGAATTCCTCCTCTACCTCTCCCCTCCATCTTGTGGGGTCTGGCTGAGTCCTTCTGCCCCCCCCACTTCACCCCACTGCCCTGGGGGTAAGTGTGGCCCTTCTTCCCCCCCCCCCCCAGCCCGGGGAGGCAGGGCACTGTTACCCGGAGGCATTTCAATGCCCCCCTCGGCAATGGCGGCTGCCTCCCCAGCAACTGGCATCTGCTTGGTATTGGAAGGGGCAGAGGCAGGGGGAGCAGAGAAGCCAAAGCACAGGCTGCAGCCCAGGGCTTCAGGGGTCTGACTCAGGAGTTTTATCTGGTGGGGCTGGTGATCCTGTCGTATCCCTACCCCCCTGCACCTCCTACCCCACCCCTCCTACCCCTGGGTGTCTATGTATAACTGCAGCTCCCTGAGCCGCCCCACGGGGGCGCTGAATGAGCCTGGGCTGCCTCGACCCCCCCCCACCCCCAGCAGCAACCCCCAAAGCCCCAGCCCTTCAGCCAGCCGGGCCTGGGGCCGGAGTGACACTCAGTGCCTGCCCCCCTGCCCCCCCGCCTGGGCCTGTCTCCCCCTGCCCCGGGGGTCTCTCCCCTCCCCTGTGACGCGCTGTGCCTCGCCAGGTGAAGCTGGCCTTCTCGCAGGACCGGGCCCTGCCGGGCTCAGAGCTCCAGCTGCGGGTGCAGGCTGCCCCCGGGTCCCTGTGCGCCGTCCGCGCCGTGGATCAGAGCGTGCTGCTCAGGAAGCCCGAGGCCGAGCTCAGCGTCGACACAGTGAGTCCAGAGCAGCTCGGCCCCTCGCCCGGCCCTCCCGACGAGTCCTCCCCCCTCACAGGGAGGGCGATGCACGGCCGCTGGGGGACACCCCTCGAGGCCACCTCTCCCCGTCTGAGGGCTGCTCCCATGGCACTTGTCACCCCCTAACTCTGGGGGGTCCCCGCTTGCCTGTTCTCCCATCAGCCCTTGCAGTGCTCCCCTCCTGGCACCCCCCTCACCCCGGCTCTGGCTGGGAACATGGAGCTCGGAGCTGAAATAATGGCCGGGTTAACTGGCGCTCGCTCTCCAGGGCAGAGCTGGTCCCCAGGGGCAGGGGCAGGTGAATTCCCTGCCCCCATGTACAGCAGGGGACAACTGGCCAGGTGCATTGTGGGAGTTGTCCCTGCCTGGTTGACGATACAGAATCTCACTCGACCCGTCGCTGTCGCCTGCCGTCCAGGTGCTCCCGGGCTCTGCACACGGCGAGTGGAGCCTCCCAAGCCCCGTGGGGCAGCAGGAGACGGGACTCGCTGGGCGGGGGCTGAGTCACGTATCCCTGTGAGCCGTGGCCTCGGGGCCAGCCCCTGACGCGGCCCCTCTATGGTCTGGACAGAGTGGGGGAGGGGCACTAAGAGCCATTCGCTGCCCCACGGCGAGAAGGGGCAGCTACCCTCCTCCTGCCCCAGGTTCTCCCAGGGCGTTGGGAGCCGCGGGTCCCTCTCCTAGGGCTGGGGGGTGAGAGGTGCAGGGACAGATGCCCACGTGGGGGATGGGGATGGGTGCTGGGCAGGGTGGGGGGAGGTGTCCAGGCTAGAGATGAGGCTGGGGCGAGAGCGGAGGTTGTGGGGTGATGTGTTAGTGGGAGGAGGGGCAGGAGCTGGCTCTGGGGTAGCTCGTGTCTTGGTTTCATGGCTGATGTCGTGTGTGTTTGTCTTTAGGTCTATAACTTGCTCCCGGATTTTCCCCGAGGAGACTATCCCAACGCAGTGCGAGAGCCGGAGTCATGTCATCCTCTGGGTGTTCCGGGTGCTCTGGGTCCTCCGGTTGTGGCGGGTGAGCCGGATGTTCCGGGTGGTCCGGTTCCAGTTCCTCACTGCCGTGCCTTAGGTTCCAGGTGGAAGTGTCGCAGAGGGACTAGCAGCTGGACTCCCCCTCAGCCTGACGCCTACAGCCTGTTTAAGGTAGGGTTGGGCCTGGCCAGGCCTCACACTCCTCTGTAGCCTGAAAGGACTAAACTGGCTCCGATGTGCCCAGAGCTGCCGGCATCCAGGGGCGAATCTCACCAAATAGTCCAGCCTGTTCTAATGAATCCCCAGGGCTGCTCTTAGAAAACTCAGGCCTGGTATACATCTCCCCAGCCATCTTCAGACACGGCCCAGGCCCTGGGACAGATCCCCGGCGTATCCAGGGAGCAGGAACACCCCATCCATTCCTGGCCCACTCCTGGGCACAGGGATATTACCTGCGGGGCTGGCAGCGCCACCTCCACTTACGGTCCTCTGGCACTTCCCGGGAGGTCACCCTGGGGTCAGGGAGGTGCCCTTTGCCTTCTCCATGACATGCAGCCCCCAGCTGGCTGCATGGGAAACTCCTGGGAATGGCAGGACCCACATGCCCAGCAGAGGCTTGGAGTTTGGCAGCATTATTCTGCGAGGAATCCCTCTGCACCGCGCCTGCTCCATCCCCTCCTACGTGCCGACCGGCCTGCGCGCGCCTTCGCCACAGAGCGACAGAGCCTGCTCCAGCCCGGGGCCACAGAGGCAGAGCAGGATTTTCCTGAAATGGCTCCTCCGGCCAGCAGGACCTGCAGTGGCACCGGGTGTGGGAATGGGGCTCCCAGAGACGGTGCCTCTGGTGCTCCCAGTGCTCCCCTGCCCGTCTCAGGGTACGTCTACACTACGGGATTATTCCGAATTTGCATAAACCGGTTTTGTAAAACAGAATTTATAAAATCGGGTGGAGCGCGGCCATACTAAGCACATTAAATCGGTGGTGTGCGTCCATGGTTCGTGGCTAGCGTCGATTTCTGGAGCGTTGCACTGTGGGTAGCTATTCCCTAGCTATCCCATAGTTCCCGCAGCCTCCCCCGCCCCTTGGAACTTCCGGGTTGAGATCCCAGTGCCTGATGGGGCAAAAATCATTGTCGCGGGTGGTTCTGGGTAAATGTCGTCAGTCACTCCTTCGTCTGGGAAAGCAACGGCAGACAAGCATTTCGCGCCTTTTTCCCCTGGATTGCCCTGGCAGATGCCATAGCATGGCAATCATGGAGCTTGTTTTGCCGTTTGTGACTCTCACCGTATGTGTACTAGATGCCGCTCACAGAGGCGATTCAGCAGCGCTACACAGAAGCATGCTTTTGCTTTTGCATGACAGCAGAAATGGTTACTAGCCATATTGCACCATCCAAATCCTTCCATAAATTGGAACTGAGGATGATCATGGCTACCAGTCCTTTTGTACCATTTGCTGCTAGTGCCCCTGGCCAATCAGCCAGGGGCGCAAAAGCCAAGATTGGTTACTAGCCATATTGCACCTTCCATCGTTTTGTACCATTAGCTGCTGTCATAAGTGCCCCTGGCCGATCAGCCAGGGGCGCAAAAGCAAAAATTGGGAATGACTCCCTGAGTCAATCCCTCCTTTTTGGTATCTAAAAATAGAATCAGTGCTGCCTAATATAGGCAAGTGTGCTAGAGAACCACCGTATCATAGAACCAGAGAGCACAGCTGCTCTGTGTCAGAGCCTGCAGAAATTATTATCTGTATGCTATTCACAGGGGGTGCTCCTGTAACAACCCCACCTGTTGATTCCGTTCTTCCCCCAGCCTTTCTTGGCTACCGTAGCATTGTCCCCCCACTTGTGTGATGAATTAATAAAGAATGCAGGAATAAGACACACTGACTTGTTAGTGAGAAATGAGTGGAAGGCAGCCTCCAGCTGCTATGATAGTCCAGACAGGACATTAAGCAGTGTGTAGGAGAGAAGCCCAGCATCCCACTGCTAGTCCAGGGGCAACTGAATCTTTTCTTTACACATGAAGGGTGGGGGCTGATGGAGCTCAGCCCCCTGTTGCTATGATGAGGATGGTTACCAGCCATATTGCACCATCCATCCACCAGAAAAAATTAGGGCCAATAGGCTGATGACGAGGACGGTTACCAGTCCTTTTGTACCATCAGCTGAGGCTGATGATGAGGATGGATTTCCATCTTTTTGTACGATCAGCCGCCCATGGCGGGGGGGGGGAGCAAGGATGTTGGTGTTGAGTGCTGCACTATCGCGTCTATCTGCAGCATTCAGTAAAGATAGGGTGACATGTAAAAGAGTCAGAGGATTGTTTTACCTTTCGCTTCTGGGGGTGGGTGGGGGGTGGGTGAGTAGATTGCCAAGCTATGCCCTGACCCGCGGACACTGTGTTTGACCCTAGAAGCATTTGGAGCTCAGCCAAGAATGCAAATAATTTTCGGAGGCTGCAGGAACTGTGGGATAGCTTCAGTCCTCCAGTCCATGCGCATCCATTTGATTCTTTGGCTTTCCGTTACGCTTGTCACGCCGCAGTGCGCTGAGTCCCTGCTATGGCGTCTGTCTGGAGATTTTTAAAAAAGGATTCTGAATTTCATCTTCTGTAACGGAGCGCTGATAGAACGGATAGAACGGATTTGCCTGCCCTTACAGCGATCACATCCGCATGGTCCATGCGGGAGCTCTTTTTTTTATTTTGATTTCGGACTGCATCGCCACCCGTGCTGATCGGAGCTCCACGCTGGGCAAACAGGAAATATTCAAAAGTTCGCGGGGCTTTTCCTGTTTACCTGACCACTGCATCCGAGTTCAGATTGCGGTCCAGAGCGGTCACTGGTGCACTGTGGGATAGCTCCCGGAGGCCAATACCGTCGATCAGCGTCCACACTAATCCTAATCCGATATGTTAATACCGATACTAGCGTTACTCCTCTCGTTAGGGAGGAGTACAGAAACCGGTTTAAAGAGCCATTAAAATCGATATAAGGTGCCTCCTAGTGTGGACGGTTTTGGCGTTAAATCGGTTTTACGCTCCTAAAACCGATTTAAACGCCTAGTGTAGACCAGGCCTCAGGCAGCCTGGAGGAGGAGGAAGCCATCTGAGTGGCTTGCGGGGGGTGGTGTGGGGTGCAGAGGAGACAAGGGATGGGTGCGGAGGAGGTAAGGAAGTGGTGGGGGATGGGTGCAGATGGGGCAAGAAGGGGGTGGGGGAATGGGTGAGGAGGGGGTGGGGGGATGGCATCTTGCTCCGCCCGAGCGAGGGATGGACGACCTCTTCCCAAAGCCCTCAGGGGCTGGTTGTCAGGAGACCGGGGCTCTGTCCCAGCTGGGGGCTGCTCTGAGTGCTGGCAGCCTCCCCAGGGCCTGGGATCCCAGTCAGACGGCAATAGTGGAATGGGCTGGGACCCGCCCTCCCCCTGCCAGCGCCCGTAGAGATGCTGCCATGCGGGAGCTCGAGGAGCGCGGCCGGCCCCATGGGCGGGTGCTGCACATTGCAGGGGGGCGGCAGCTCTACTCGAGCGGAGGTTGAGTGTCGCTGGCTGTTTAAAGAGGAGTGTCTGAGTGCTCTGACATCCACAGCCTGGCCTGAGATTTGCTGTGCCTCATGGCAGGGCCGGGTGGGGCTAGTGGGCCACATGTGGGGTCATTTGAGCAGGGGGGGGCTCAAGATTCAGCCCCCCGTCATGAAACGGGTTTCCACGACCACCTGGTTCTCATCATGCTCTTTGCTCTGATATGGGGGGTGACCTGAATGGAGGCCCCAGAGAGTGGGAGGCGCATGTGCAGCCAGGCTGGGACTGTGGAGCCAGCGGGTTTGCAGGCAGTCTGGTGTCACAATGCCCGAGGGGCACTGGGGGAAGTGCTGTGGCCGGTGAATCTCCCACGGGCTGTGAGTTCAGGCCCCACCCAGAGCAGGTTTCGGCGGCTGCGGGTTGCGCCTGTTGCCTCCGCTTTGCAGCGGCTCCGTTTGGCAGTTTTGCCCGAGACTGAAATCTGGGGTTGAGGGCGACGTTTTCAAGGGCTGTAAGAGTGTCACGGAGCCCTCGGGCGATGCTCTGGAACTGCTCCCCACCAAGCCAGGCAGGACTTTGGGGAGCCTCCTCTCCCTCGGAGCAGACTGTATCCAGGGCAAGAAGTTCACACGGCTTCACCCCCTGGGTCTGACCTTGGAGCATTCAGCATCCTCTGCCCCTGCATGTGCTTCCCACAGCGAGTCCGCCCAGGCGGGGTCCTGGGGAAGCCACCGGGTCCTGCACCCCCACTGCGCAGTCAGACGTGACTCTCAGCCAGCCAGTAACACAGAGGTTTATTTGATGACAGGAACAGGGTCTGAAACAGAGCTTGTAGGTACAGAGAACCGGACCCCTCGGCCAGGTCCATTCTAGGGGACAGTGAGCCAGACCCCCACGTCTGCACTTCACTCCTCATTCCCAGCCAGCTCCAAACTGAAAACCCTTCCAGCCCCTCCTCTCTGCTCAGCTCCTTTCCCGGGCCAGGAGGTCACCTGATCTCTTTGTCTCTGTGATGCAGTAGGGACTGTCTGTGTAGGGGTGGGGAGAGTGGCAGGGAGGATTTTAGCTGAAACTCAGGTATGCAGCTGTAACCTGAGCTAGGCACGGGGGAGGGGAGGTCAAAACCTTTGCTGGGGAAGGGAGACAAAGGAGAGAGACGAGAGGAGAGGGTTGCGACAGGCAGCTAGTGGCTGGGTGGGGGGAACTTCAGGGGATCCTAGGTTGGGATCCGGACACCCTGAACCCCCAGAAAGGCCAGACTGAGGGGTCCTGGCTCTGAACACGAGCCCTGCTGTATCCTGTGTTCCTGTTGTCCATTAAACCTTCCATTTTACTGGCTGGCTGAGAGTCACTGTGAGTTCCAGGAAGAGGGGTGCAGGGCCAGACTCCCCCACACTCCGTGACAGTCTCCAACAGCTTCAGTTGGTACCTTGCAGAGGAGGGGCCCAGGCCATCAGTTGCTAGGAGCAGGGGTGGCTCCAGGCACCAGCATGCCAAGCGCGTGCTTGGGGCAGCAAGCCACTGAGGGCGCTCTGCCGGTGGCCGTGAGGGTGGCAGGCAGGTTGCCTTCGGCGGCACGCCTGCGGAGGGTCCACTGGTCCCGCGGCTTCGGCGGACCCCCGAGGGCAGCCTGCCTGCCATGCTTAAGGTGGCAAAATGCCTAGAGCCGCCCCTGGCTAGGAGACAGAGTGTCAGGCATTTATGTACACTGGCCCTTTGCTCTGCAGCAACATACACCCTTATCCCCCCAACCTAGATACTTAACAACTGCCTAGGGGACAACTGCCTAGAGGCACCAACACCGTATTCAGAGAAAACATTAAGAACATTCCCAGTTTTGTCACAAAGAGCCAAGTGCAGACACTGCTGTTCCTGCAGAGGGTTGCCAAGGAAATGAGCATTGAGCAGAGGGAATTTTTTTTATATATAATTGGAGCTATACCCATCTCCTAGGAGTGGAAGGGACCTTGAAAGGTCATCAAGTCTAGCCCTGTCCCTTTACTAGCAGGACCAAGTACTGATTTTTGCTCTAAGTGGTCTCCTCAAGAATTGAACTCACAACCCTGCATTTAAGCAGGCCAATGCTCAAACCACTGAGTTATCCCTCCCCCCAGCACAGCCTCCAGCAGCCGGTTAGGAGAATCCCAGCAGGCTCCTCAGAGCTGGACTAAGGTAGACTTAACCCTTCGAGGTTCACGTGCCCCTCTCCTCCTGCCGCAGGCACAGCTCTGTGTGATGGGATCCCCGGGTGCACCCTGGAACTGGGATACTGCTGTGCCCCCTTCACTCTCCAGCCTGGGCTGTCTCTCCCAGCGCTTTGCTAGTGACAAGCAGCAACCCCTCCAGGTGCTGTGATCACTCAGCACCACAGCATGTGGAGCCCCCCACCCAGCACATTGCATGAATGCTCCCAGCACCGCATACGAATCACACACAGAAAGGCACCAGCCAACCTCCCAAGCCCCCCGCCTTGCACCCCAGAACTGTACTCTCTTGCCCTGCTAGAAGCCTGGCCAGTGTAAGTTTATTACCCAGCCCACCCCTCCTTCGATGTGGAGAGGGGACACTCCAGCCTTTGTAACCTCAGCTGAGATTTCCCAAGACTTCAACCAAAACACCCAGTTTTATGTAGGATACAACACAGATTTATTAACTACAGAAAGACGGTGATTAAGTGATTGTAAGTGATGGGCACAAAAGGTCACAGATAGTTACCAAAGAAAATAAAAGGTAAGTGCACAGTCTAAATCTTAAACCTTATTAAACGAGGAATATTTGGATCAAGCAGTTTTCTCACCCCACTAGAGGTTACAAGTCTTAATACACAGGCTTCCCCTTTTAAGCCTGGGACCTGTCTCCTCAGCTGATGTCTTTGTCCTCCCAGCGTTCTTATTGCTTCTCGTGTAGGTGAGGGAGGAGAAAGGCCAAAGTATGATGCCACAGTCCCCTATGTTAGCAGCTCCTGACGCTTTTTCCTCTGTCTTCCTTCTCACCCAGGATGCGGCTTTGAAAATTCTCACCAACACCAACACCAAGAAGCCCTGTGAACATGGACACTCTTTAACACGTCGTGCTGTCCTACCCTTGGCTGTCTGGCTGGGCCCCGCATTGTCCTCACCAGGTCAGTACACTGGGCAACAAAATGGCAAATGAAATTTAATGTGGATAAATGTAAAGTAATGCACATTGGAAAAAATAACCCCAACTATACATACAACATGATGGGGGCTAATTTAGCTACAACGAGTCAGGAAAAAGATCTTGGCGTCATCGTGGATAGTTCTCTGAAGATGTCCACGCAGTGTGCAGAGGCGGTCAAAAAAGCAAACAGGATGTTAGGAATCATTAAAAAGGGGATAGAGAATAAGACTGAGAATATATTATTGCCCTTATATAAATCCATGGTACGCCCACATCTCGAATACTGTGTACAGATGTGGTCTCCTCACCTCAAAAAAGATATTCTAGCACTAGAAAAGGTTGAGAAAAGGGCAACTAAAATGATTAGGGGTTTAGAGAGGGTCCCATACGAGGAAAGATTAAAAAGGCTAGGACTCTTCAGCTTGGAAAAGAGAAGACTAAGGGGGGACATGATAGAGGTATATAAAATCATGAGTGATGTTGAGAAAGTGGATAAGGAAAAGTTATTTGCTTATTCCCATAATACAAGAACTAGGGGTCACCAAATGAAATTAATAGGCAGCAGGCTTAAAACAAATAAAAGGAAGTTCTTCTTCACGCAGCGCACAGTCAACTTGTGGAACTCCTTACCTGAGGAGGTTGTGAAGGCTAGGACTATAACAATGTTTAAAAGGGGACTGGATAAATTCATGGTGGCTAAGTCCATAAATGGCTATTAGCCAGAATGGGTAAGAATGGTGTCCCTAGCCTCTGTTCGTCAGAGGATGGAGATGGATGGCAGGAGAGAGATCACTTGATTCACTGTTAGATTCACTCCCTCTGGGGCACCTGGCATTGGCTACTGTCGGTAGACAGATACTGGGCTAGATGGACCTTTGGTCTGACCCGGTACGGCCTTTCTTATGTTCTTATCTTATCCCTCTTGATCAGCAATTCCAAATGCCCTCTCTGCCCTCTGAGCGGAGACGGTCCTGTGGGCTCATAGATCGGGCCTGGGACCTGGGTTCTGATCCTGGTTTTGACATTGCCCTTGGCAGTTCCATTGTTCTCAGTGGAGTGGGGGTGGGGATTGTCCATTGTTCTCAATGGGGCCAGGGTGGGAGGGTTCTCAGTGGGAGCTGGGCACACGTGCTCATCTGACCCTTCCAATTCAGCTCTGATCCTCCCCCTTTCGCTGGAGGCTCTTTGAGGCAGAGCCTGCAGCTGCCTGTGGAGGGACGTACCCAGCCTCCTGCAAGCACCACCCCAATACACAGGCTAATCACACAGTGCCACGTGGTAGTGACCGTGGCATCGCCTGGCTCCTTGCCTGGCTCTCAGTGACTCCAGCCCAGATACACTTGCCTCACATGGAGACCGATGGCTTTTCTAGCTCCAGCCCCATGCGCTGCCCTGGGATCTGAGAGTCAAGCTGGGTGTTATGGAGGCGATCACATGGGGTTCTGCAATGCCCACTCGTGCTCGGTGGTTGCGGTAGAAACACACTGAGCCTCTCTAGGCCTCCATGTTCCAGCTGCTCAGTGCGGCTAATGATTTGACCTGCCTGGCTAGCGGCTCTTTGTGAAGGGCTCTGGGAGCGCAACGTACCCTTAACACCGCTCGGGGCAGAGCTGGGTCTGAGCTCAGGACTCCCTGGCTCCTGCCCACACGCTGAGTCCACCAGTGTGTGCTGCATGTAGGACACCCCCAGCATGACCCCTCCAGCCCCAGCCCTGCCAGCAGGGGTCAGTTCTCAGAGCTCCCAGGGGCCACATGCAGCCCCCGAAATGTCTCCAAACATCGAGACTTTGCAGGTGCAAACACACGTGAATCATCGTCTGGGTTTGCCCCAATACTGTGTGGGGCTCCCTCAACCCCCTTTGTATCTTTTCTAGACATGATCCCTGGGGCAGCACATGTGGACAGTGCAGCAGGGACCCCAGTGAGCAATGCCCGGCCCGTGCCAGAACCCGGCACCCAGGAGGAGGCAGCACCACGTCCGTACTTCCCAGAGATGTGGCTGTGGGACCTGGTGCCTGTGGGGTGAGTGAGGAGCTGTCACAGACCGTCCCTGCAGAGTGGCCTCCAGGCCAGACCCTGGAAAGCAGCAGCTCCCAGAGGCGGTGCA
The DNA here is from genome assembly GCF_020497125.1 of Mauremys mutica. NCBI lineage: Eukaryota > Metazoa > Chordata > Testudines > Geoemydidae > Mauremys > Mauremys mutica. Next base: position 12,120,925 of record NC_059096.1, read on the forward strand.
CTGGTGGGGGAGGGCCGGCTGCCCGCGTGGGGCTGGTTCCTGCGCCCTGTTGCCAGCGGAGAGGGACGCAGCACAGCAACAGGGAATAACAAGCCCCCAGGGCCGTGGGATTCGTCTCTTTACAGATGTAACGAACCCCGCAGAGCGGGGGAGGGGTCTGGGAGCCCGGGCAGCACTGTGACCCTGCATCTCGCCAGCAGAGGGGAGTTCGCGCCAGCCCCTCCCCTGCCATTCCCTGGATCCCGTCGGGTCAGCAGGGGGGGTTTATCATCCTGACCCCATTGCTCTTCATGGGGTTTTCATTGCCACGTGGTGGCCAGGAGCTCTGACACTGAGAACACGGCGTTTGAATCCCCGGGAGGGGGGCATTGAGGGTGGCACATGGGGTGGGAGGGGCAGGGGATCCCGAGCAGGGGGAATTGAGGCTGACCCCAGGAATAGCCCCCTGACAGGGAGACGTGTCCGGCTGCGGAAGGGGGGATCCCCATCCCATGGGACATTGAGCACAGCCCGGAGAGCCCCGGGGCAGGGCAGGATCCTGCGCTAGCTGGCGTGGGGCAGAGGAGGGGAGGAGATGGGGGCACTGACAGCTCTTCCCCTCTCTGCTGTCTGGGATTGGCCTGTTTCTGGGCCCAGCCCAGCGGAGGGTCGGGCAGGGACGTCGCTGGTGGCCGGGCTCGTGGGCGCTTCCCAGGGGGCGGCCGCGTGTCTGACGCTGTTTGTGTCCGTCCCGGCCCAGCGAGGGGGGCTCCAAGGATCTCCCAGTCTTGGTGCCCGACACCATCACGGAGTGGAAAGCTGGGATGTTCTGCACGGCGGAGGTGGGCTTTGGGCTCTCGCCCACGGCCACCTTCACGGCCGTCAAACCCTTCTTTGTGGAGCTGGCCTTGCCGTACTCCGTGATCCGGGGAGAGGCCTTCGCCCTAAAGGCCACCGTCTTCAACTACCTGCGGCAGTGCATCAAGGTGAGCGCCGCCCGGGGCTGGGCTGCGGGGGCTGCTGGGGCCGGTGACCTGGGGCTGGGGGGCTGGGCAGCGGCGCAGGCCGGCGAGTGGCACCGGCAGTCACTGGCTGTGACCCTGTGACCACTGGGGTCAGCACATCGCGGTGAGGGGGCCTGAGCCCCAGAGGGGTCACGTCTCGGCTGGAGCTGGCGCGTGTGAGCGCGTCCCCCACAGCCCTAAGGGGGCTCTCGTGTTGGGCCCCACAGGTGCGGGTGACGCTGGCAGAGTCTGCGCAGTTCCAGGTGCAGGTGGGCGAGGACGGCGCCTACACCAGCTGCCTCTGTGCAGACGAAGGGAAAACCTTCCAGTGGGAGGTGACGGCGAGCAGCCTGGGTAAGGGGCGCTGGGGGCTCTGTGCCGGAGGGGAGGGGCAGGGAAGGGGTGGGGGGCTCTGCACAGTGGGGGGCAGAGAAGGGTCGCTCAGGGCTTGGTGCCACATGGAGTTGCCCAAACACTTCAATTTAAACACACTGGATTAGATAAAACAATCAAACACGTTCATTAACCACAAAGACAGAGATTTCAAGTGAGTGCAAGGAATGGGGCATAACAGTCAGAAACGGTTACAAGAAAAATAAAGAGAAGACGTTGACTATGACCTGCCTTAACAAACTACATCCGATTCAAGCACAGTTTCTCCCCGCTCGCTTCCCAGTCTCACTGACCGAGCCTGTGGGTCAGGACCCCTCTGCCGTCCCGCTGGCTGCGATGTCACATTCTGAGGTCCCCCCCAAACGCAGCTGTCAGGGATGTCAGCAGGGAGGGGGCAGGGCCTGGGTGGCCATTCGCTGTTCCCACACAAGGGCTAAGGCAGAGAAACCCATTACACTCCACTCATCACTTCCCTCCGTCCTTCCCTTCCCCCCTTTCCTTCTCTCTCTTTTCTCCCCCAGTCTCTCACTCTCCATTTTCTCTGCTTTTCTCTCCCTTCTTCACTACTCTACCCCTTCCCCTCCCCCTTCCACTATTCTCCCCCCTTGGACCCGGGCTCCTCTCTGCCTCGGGCAGGGGCACTGGTCTGTCTAACGGGGGCGTCTCCCGCCTTGCTCTGCAGGGGAGGTGAACTTCACCGTCAGCGCCGAGGCTCTGCGCACCGAGGAGCTGTGCGGCACAGAGCTGGCCGTGGTGCCGGCCCAGGGGCGAGTGGACACTGTGATAAAGCCCCTGCTGGTCCAGGTCAGTGTCTGTCGGGGCCTCTGGGCAGAGCGGAGGGAGATCCGGGGCCTGGGTCTCACCCCGTGGTGGCCATGGGCTGAGTCTGCACTTGTGATTGTTCTTTGTCCTGCCACAGAAAATAATGTCCCAGCACCGCGCCATCCATGTCCCGGACCCCGACCTGCACTGCCCCGTCATGCGGCCCCATCCCAGCGAGATCAGGGAGCTGGCGGGAGAGTCCTGGGGCGGGGGTGGCTCTAGGCATTTTGCCACCCCAAGCACGGCAGGCAGGCTGCCTTCGGCGGCTTGCCTAAGAGAGGTCCCCGATCCTGCAAATTTGTTGGCAGCCTGTGGGAGGGCCGCCAAAGTCGCGGGACCAGCGGACCCTCCTTGCGGCGACAGGCACAGTGCCCCCCGTGGCTTGCCGCCCCAAGCACGCGCTTGGCGTGCTGGTGCCTGGAGCCGCCTCTGGTCCTAGGGCAGACAGAGACAGGGGTTAGCCCCAAGGGGGGCGGCTGAGTGTGACACATGGGAGGGCTCGAGGGGGCTGAGTGTGACACACAGGAGGGCTCGAGAGGGCGGAGGGAACTAGCAGAGAGAAGCTCCGCGCAGAAGAGGGGGAAGCTGTGAGATCTGCTGGGCTGGGAACAGTCTCCCCGGGGAAGGGACGGGAGCCCCATCGCTGGGGCGCTGAGAGCTGGATGTGCCTGAGCCCCACAGCACGGGCTGTAGGGGATGATCCTGCCCTGGCTAGCGGCACTGGCTGACCCAGCAGGCCATGTCAGGCTGTGACGTGAACGGTCCCTTCTCCTGACCTTGTGTCTGATGCTCCTTCCCCACAGCCGGGGGGGATCCTGGAGGAGAAGGCGCACAGCTCCCTGCTCTGCCAGGAAGGTAGGTTCCCAGCGCCTGTGCGGGGCTCAGTGGGTGTCACTAACACGGGGAGTCTCTTGGCTGCGGCACGTCAGTGATGGCTGAGCCGCTGGATGGCCCAGCTAGGGGCACAGGAGCTGCCAGGCCAGACCAGGGGGCATCCAGGCCAATGTCCTGCCTGGGACAGGGTCCAGGCCCAGCTGCCCGGGGAAGATGCACCCCCTAGTGGGCAGTTATGGAACCATCTGCCACGGGCCAAAGGCTCAAGCACGTCCGGCTACTGCTCCCGAGTCTCACTGGGGCCACAGGTGCTGACTCTGTGGGTGCTCCAGGCCTGGAGCCCCCTGTCTGAGACAGATTTCAGTTCGATCAGCTTTGGTATTGGGAGAGGAAAAACAGGCTGGACCAGAATAAAGTTTAAAGCCAAGTGGCTGCATCTATTTGGGGGAAAGTTACAACTTGGGCCGAGGAAGAGAGGCAATTCTTAACTGGGATGTTATCAAACAATACAAACACACCCAAAAATCCTCAAAAATACAAATCTATACTGCTCACTGCTTCACACTGTTAGACAGACATGCACCAATTACACAAGATGGAAATTCGGGTTCGTCAGAGCAGTGCCCGGTGCAACACAGAAAAGAGGCCCACAGGCCACTGCCTCAACCGCCCTTGCTTTCACTCTAAGGGTTTTACCCAGAGTGTAGTGCGGCTGCGATTGTGCAGATTCCACTCACTCAGACCGCGGGGACAGAAACCCCTTGGTCAGCTCATCCCCAGATGGAGATGGCACCCAGACCCAAACACTCCACACAAAGACAGAGCAGTAACTCACACAACTTAAAACAGTCTATAATTAACTATCTACTAAAACCCAGAACAAATATACAAAACTAGACAACTGTGCAATTATGAGCTCAATAATTCAACTCTTATATACTATATACACAGCTTGGTACCGAGTCAGGGTGGGGAGAAAAAGAACGGAAGCTAGGTAAGCAAACTGTCAGAAATTAGAATGCAAATACCGCACTCCAGGTGCAGCTGACCAGCAGAGCAGACACCAGAAGCTGATAGAAATAAATCCAAAGTGACAAATCCAAAGCGACACGACACGAGCTAGCAATAACCGGAGGAGACCCTGGCTGAAAGGTTGATCAGGCCCTTCAGCTGACACGCGGACACTCCTGAAAATTTTGGTGGGAAACCTAGTTTTATTCGAAGGGTCTCACTCACTCATGTCAGCATCTGATTGGTCCCTGGCTCCTACACCCTCCAGGCTCTGGGCTGTTGCCCCCCCCACATCAGCAGGATTTGCACACGGCACACTGGCATCTCTGCACAAGGCACTAGCCTGACCCCTCAATGACCAAGCGAAAAGAGCGGGAAAATGCACGCAGCACTATAATGTTGCACACCGCACCTCAGGGTTGCACACGACACCGCGGTGTTGCTGGGCAGAATTAGGCCTCTGCCCTCTCCTGTGGAACAAGAACCTGGTCCAAGATGGAGGCTGCCTTGTCCTTTTAGCAGAACAAGATGGTCACGGACTGACAATTGGCCATACAGAACCATAACTATGTATAGGGTTGTGACACACCCATGGGGAAAAACTGCTCCCACCGGCAGCTCCCCGCCCCGGCTCTCCTCTGCTCCTCCTCCACCTCCTCTCTTGAGCCCACTGCCACCGCTCCACTTCTCTCCCCTCCCTGGCTTGCTGCAAAACAGCTGTTTCGCGCAGCAAGCCTGGGAGGGAGGGGGGAGGAGGGGAAATGCATCGCGCCCAGGGGAGGAGGTGGGGCTGGGGATTTGGGGAAGGGGTTGGAATGGGGGCAGGGAATGAGTGGACTTGGGGTGGGGCCGGGGGGGGCGTGAGCACCCTTTGGCACCAGGTAAACTCAGCGCTTATGACCGGGCCCCTGTTCCGCCAGCTCCTCTCCCCTGCAGCCTGCCCCCGTGTGCACGATGCTCCCTGCAGAGCTCATCTCACCGGCTCTCTGGGGCCAGGAGAGGGACCGAGTGCCACAGGCAGGACCATCCGCTGAGATCCCACAGCCCTCGCCCTCAAGGGCATGTATGTGCCACGGCCGGGGGAGCTTGGGAGAGGGGCTGTGACTGGGCGAGAGCCCCGGACGGTGAGGAATGGAGGGATCTGATTGGCTGGAGGCAGGGGCAGGTTCCCAAAAGGCCTTTAACGGTGTGTCTTTGCCTTTGTGTTACGCAGCCTCCGAAGAAATCTCCTTGCAGCTGCCTGCGAACGTCCTGGCGGGGTCTGAGCGGGCTCACGTGACTGTCCTGGGTAAGGAATTCCCCTGCCCCAGCCCTGCCAGGGCACGGTGCCCTTTGCCAGCCGGCCCGTCTGTGGCCCAGCGCTCTGATCAGAGAGGCCGGGGCATCACAGATGGAAAAGACCAATGAGGTCTAGTGGGTGTCTGGGCCCGGGACAGGACTGGTCCCTGCAGTCTGTGCTCCAGGGCCTCATCCCCAGTGAGGGGCAATAGACCCACGAGGTGATGCCATGAAGCTGTGCCAGGGCATTGGCGTCTTGGCCATTCATCACAACGTATCCACGTAACCCCACCAGGCCTGAATCGAACTGGGGGTTCTGGGCCCCTGCATGCCAGGGCTCCACTGACGTGGTGTTAGGGACGGGGCAGCTGTTGTGCAGCCTGGTAATTCTCTGCTCCCCTGACTCCCTTGGTGCCAGGAGACATAATGGGCACAGCTCTGCAGAACATAGACCGCCTGCTGGCCATGCCCTATGGCAATGGAGAGGAGACCATGGTCCAGTTCGCTCCAAACATCTACATCCAGCAGTACCTGGAGAAGAGCGGGCAGCTGAGCCCAGAGATCAGAGACAAGGCCCAGGAATTCCTCCAGAGCGGTGAGTGTCCTCCCGCCCCTGCAACCACCAGGGCATGGCGGGGCCATGTGAGGGCCCTGTCCATGCCACCTCTGGGGGCCAGGGAATAAGATCCTTGGCCTTTCCTCTCTGGGGCACCAGTCCCGAGGGCCAGGACATAAGGACTGTTTGACTCAGGGTTGAGGGAATGGGAGAGGAGCCCTTTCCCCTCTAGGGGGCGCTGGTTGGGATCCAGCCCCAGGTCGGGGCGCTGGAGCATTTGGGGGATCAGGGCCCTATTCAGCCTTAACGCCATCCCCCTATTCAAACTGACCCCTGGAATCTCTGAGTCTCAAGTGCCGTGGGGGAGGGAGGGCTAGCGGGCCCCATGGGGCGCAGACTGGGGGTGAGCGGATCCAGGACTCGCTGTCTCTCTCCCATCCCCACAGGCTACCAGCACGAGCTACTCTATAAACACAACGACGGTTCTTACAGCACCTTTGGGGAGAGCGACGCCAGGGGCAACGCCTGGTGAGGGGCCGCACGGCACGGGCGAGTCAGGGCTCTGGGTGGGCAGGGCCTACCGGGCTGCAGCCTGACCCCCAGCCCCACTGCTACTCCAGTCCTGCTCCCCACACAGCTCTGCATCTCATACTCTCTCCAAATCCCCCCCGTTCCCGTTCTGGGCTCCCCTGACAGCTCTGCTCACCCCCACAATGGTGACCCCCAGCCCCGTCCCCCACGCACCTCCCTCCTGGCCTGCAGCATCTCCTGCAGAATGTCCCTCTGACGGGGTCTCTCCCCGCCCAGGCTGACGGCCTTCGTGCTCAAGTCCTTTGGCCAGGCCAGGCCCTACATCTCCATCGACGAGAAGCACCTAGAGGACGCCCTAAGGTGGCTGCAGAGCCGCCAGCTGTTGAGCGGCTGCTTCTGCAGTGTGGCGAACCTGCAGGTGGGAGCCTGGGGGGATGGGCTGATGGGATGGGGGAGGAGGGGACAAGCTGGGGAAGGGGGTGGGGGCCCCTCAGGGCAGCTGGTTGTTGTGACCCGTTTCGGGTTGGGGGATTCCCCTGGGTTTTTAGTGACGGCTGAATGGCTGGAACGGCCGGGGCAGCGGGTTATTGCACCGAACGAGGGAGCAGCCCTGGCCTAGCCCCCCCTGGCTCCTGCACAGCCCAGTCTCCCCGCGGGCACCGAGCAAACCCCGCACTCATTGCCTGGCATAGAGAGCCTGAGGGGCAGGGCCCAGCCCAGCCCTGAAGTCATGTGACTCCCACAACTCCCCACGCGGCTCAGTCAGAAGGGCTGTCGCGGTGCATCATGGGAGACGTAGTCCGAAGGAGCCAAGTCCATGGGGGAGCGGGGGCATGAGGCCAGTCCAGCTGAATGTTGAACCGGTTCACAGTGGAAGGTTTTGGTTCAGGTCGCCAACCCAAGAGGCTGCAATTTGGGCCCTGCCGCCCCACAGCAGAAAATTGTGTTTTCATTTTCCCAACACAAATTGAAATGTTTCAGCAAAAGTAACATTTTCCTGCAGAGTTTTGGTTTTGTGGAAACTGCATCGTCTGCATCATCTGTCGAGAAATCATTTCAGCAGGAAATTCCCACCCAGCTCAAGTCGCAGCCCAATTCCTGCCAATGCCCCGGAGTTTGCAGGGAGCCGGGACTCTAAGGGAGGGGCCAGGGCTGTACCCGGCTGTTTGGGAGCTAGAAGGAGGCAAATCTTAGGCCAAGTCCAGATTCTGGCACGGGCGGGGGGAACGACTATTTAATAAGCAGGAACTTGCTCAGCGAATCCCTCAGCCTCCCAGAAACGGCCCCTGGTCTTCTCAGGAAATCTGGCAAATGTCAGTTCAAACCAACTTCCCAGCCTCTGGTTCCAGGGGGGCTCAGGTAGGATTTTATGCTGGGAGCCCAGTGCAGCCATGGCCATGGAGCCACTACTGCCTCTCCAAAACTAGCCTGTGGAACTCACTGCCACTGTGTGGCTTCCTTGGGTACTACAACTGGGGGCAGCTGCTTGGGACCCAGATGGGTCTGACAGGACCCAGCAGGAGGCAGGACCCAAACTCAGCCACTCGGAGCACTGGAGCCGGGTCTTCCCAGGACCAATGGGCCTGTCCGGGGCAGCGTTTCACCTGCTCCTGAGAACGTGCCCCTCAGCTTGGTCTGAGCCAACTCATGGTGTCTCCATCCCCCTCAGGGCGGCATGGTGGACGAGCTCTCTGTCTCGGCTTATATCACGGCGGCGCTGCTGGAGCTGGGGCAGCCGCTCATGGTGAGGCCAAGCCCGGCTGTCCCAGGGGAGGGGCCGGCAGGGTGTGGGGGGATCAGGGTGCTGTGGAGGGCAGTGGAGAGGCAGGTTGGTGGGGGGAGGGGAAGTTGCCAGGTCACTGGGCGATTGGTACCGAGGCAGGGGTCAGGGTGCTGTGGGGAGCAGCGGAGGAGTGGGTTGGTGGGGGGAGGGGAAGTTGAAGGTCGGGGGGGTTGGTACCAAGGCGGGGGTCAGGGTGCTGTGGGGAGTTGGGCTGGGGTGGGAGTAAGAGGAAGATTCAGCAGCTTGGGGAGGGGCTGGGCTGTTTCGGTGTCTAGTGCTGAGGGGAGAGGGTCTAGCGAGGCTTGGGGGGTGCGGGGGGTGGGGATGGGTCGGGGGAGGTGACGACAGGCTGGTAGGAGGGGGGATTAGGGCCCCATGGGGGGGTGCCGGAGGACGCACCCTGGCCCCAGTCGCAGGGCGGGTCTCCTCTGGCCGGCTCAGCCTGACGGTGAGTCTGTTCGGTGTCTCCCCCGTCCCAGGACCGCATGGTGACCAGGGCCCTCCAGTGTCTCCGGGAGTCGAGTACCAGCGACCTCTACACGCAGGCGCTGCTGGCCTACGCCTTCGGGCTGGCGGGGAGCACTGAGCTGCGGGACGCCCTCCTGCAGCGCCTGGCCCAGCACAGTGTCAGCGCCGGTACCGGCAGCACCTCGCTCTAGTGCTCCCCTCACTGCCGGCCTCTGGGCCCAGGGCAGGGCCAGCTGCCCCCCACGGCCCTGCCCACCCAGGGGCCCCCTGCCCCGGGGCCTCCTCAGCCTGGCAGGGAGCTGGGTCTCCGTGGCCCAGTCAGTCCGTGGTCTCTGCTGAGGCTGCCAGCGAGGGGCCGACGCGCTGGGCTCTGTCGTGGGGACACTTCTCCCCTCAGAGCTGGAGTGAGATCGTCCCACCATTTCCCAGGGCCCAGCGCACGGAGCGAAGGGGGGCGAGGCTGGGTCGCTGCCAGCCTGGGGGGATCGGAGCTGAGCGCCTAGAGGGGCAAAGCCCCGTGTCCCAACCCAGCCCTCTAAAGCGCCCGGGCCAGGAGCGTGACGGGTCCAGTGGGCTCCGAGCCGTGGGGCAGGGCCTTGCGTAGGCAGCTCCCAGGGGAACGGGCCGTAACCGAGCCGTGGGGAGATGCCGCAGGATCCCAGCCCCCATCCTGTGTTGGGAACATCCCAGCTGGGGAGTCCCTGCCCAAGGCTTCTTTGTTTGGCCTGGCTAATACTGGGAGGGGACAGTCTGCCCTGGGCTGGTGGCCGGCTAGGCCCTGCCATCTCTGGGAGAGGGGGTTGTACAAGGAAGGAAGTCTCTGGGTGCCCCCTTATCTGCACCAAGTTCCCCCCATGGACCCATGGGAGGCTGTGCACCCCCCAGCTCGTTTCCAGTGTGGAAAAATTGGAGAGTCCATGTGAAGGGCAACAAAAATGATTAGGGGGCTGGAGCACATGACTTATGAGGAGAGTCTGAGGGAACTGGGATTGTTTAGTCTGCAGAAGAGAAGAATGAGGGGGGATTTGATAGCTGCTTTCAACTACCTGAAAGGAGGTTCCAAAGAAGATGGATCTAGACTGTACTCAGTGGTACCAGATGACAGAACAAGGAGCAATGGTCTCAAGTTGCAGTGGGGGAGGTCTAGGTTGGATATTAGGAAACACTATTTCACTAGTAGGGTGGTGAAGCACTGGAATGGGTTACCTAGGGAGGTGGTGGAATTTCCTTCCTTAGAGCTTTTTAAGGTCAGGCTGGACAAAGCCCTGGCTGGGATGATTTAGTTGGGGTTGGTCCTGCCTTGAGCAGGGGATTGGATGAGATACCTCCTGAGGTCTCTTCCAACCCTGATATTCTGTGATTCTATGATTTCCCCAGCCTTTCCCTGCACAGATGCCCTTGGGTTTGTGGCGCTCCCTGCCTAGCCCCGGTGTGAGCGATGCAGCCTGGGACCAGCTCCCCATAGGGTGGGAGGTCCCATGGGAGGCCTGAGGCCCACTGTGGGTGCGGCTGGGGACGCAGGAGGTGGCGCTGCCCCATGTTGGTGCTGAGCTGAAGGAGCCCTCGGCATGAGGACAGGGGGTGCTGGGAGTCCCAGGTTGGGCCCCTCACACTCCTCATGAACATGCCCCAGTGGTCTCTGTGCGTCTCCTCAGCCCCATTCGAGCTCAGACTGAGCTGTGCTGGGAGCTGAGGCCTGGCGCGCTCAGGCCCTGGGGAGACGTCCCCCCACAGAGAGGAGCCACCTGCGTGGTCTGTGCGGCTCTGTCATGTCTTAGCTGAGGTGAAAAGTCCCTTCTCTCCAAGCCCCGGTGCAGTGACCGGAGCTGGTCTGTGCCTGCGAGTTGTGTGTGTCACTTCCTGCCCCACCCCGAGGTGGGTAAGAAGTGCTGGGAGCAGCACGTGGCTCCTGCCCCAGGGAGGAGAGAGGTGGGGGCTCTGCTCCCAGGGGCACCAAGGGGCCACCAGGCACTGGGGTGAAACAGCCCTTGGGTTACAGGACCTGTCTCCGAGGTCACAAAGACCCCGTGGAGGGGGTTGTTTCCCAGGCATCAGCACCATCCCTGCCCTTCACCTAGGTCATGCTCCCGTCCTGACCCAGCCCCGGGGGGCCCCGCACTCCCTCAAGGGCTCTCTGCCCCCCTCTAGCAGTGGTGGCACGAGCCATAAGCAGATTAAGCAATTGCTTAGGGCCCCAAGCAGCTCATGGGGCCCCCAGTTTGGTATTACCCCCAAAACCCGTTCATCTAATGTAAGTGGCCTGTTTACCATGGTGTTGGTTTGGGGGTAGGGGAAGGGGTTGGGATTGTGATGGGTTGGACCCTCCTTCTGGGATAGCACCTGGTGTACTGGGATTTCACCGAGCCTCTCCTGCTCTGCCAACCTGGGTTCCCTCTCCGTGCGTTGCTGAATTAGGCTCTCCGGCCTCTTGCAGCACACACACACAGGTAGGGCCACACCCTGCTGCAGCCACAGACTGAAGTCAGCTCTGTGCGAGAGGGCTCCCCCAGCACTCACGTCACACCCCTTTGGGAGATAAACACAGAATAATACTGTCTTGCACCGTATAGAAAAGTCTGCACAGCACAAGCTCATAAAAATCCGTCCTCTTCCTCAGCATGACGAGAGATGTGCCTGACTTCCTGTCCCCTCTCCCCCAGTTAGAAAGTTACAAACTGGGTTAGATTATAAACAAGAAATAAGTTTATTAACTACTTAAAGGTGAATTGTAAGGGAATATAAGAGAGAACAGCCAGAACAAAGCAGATTGCTGAGCAAATAAAACAAAGTACTCAAGCTAAGCTCAATGTACTTAAGAAAGTTACAAAAAAGTCCCAGGTAATGTTTAGTAACAGGTGACAAGACCACCTGACCTAGCAGTGTCACAGTTACAGCCCTGGACACTTCCCAGGAGGGAGAGAGATTAGTATCCTCATGGTCTTGTTGTTCCTTCCTGAGGGCCCATCAAATCTGATGGCCTGTCCTGGTGGGTGTCTTCCCAATACACCCCCACTTGTAATGGTTACATAGTCTGTATGCCTAACTGTAGATGCAGAGATGATACATGCATGCGAATTGGATAATCACATTCAGTAAATCAGAACCTTTCCAATGAAAGCTCACATGAGCCATTTTGCGTAACGTGTATCTCAGTGACGTCATATTCGTCTCATAAGCATATTTTCATAAAGAATAGGGAGTGCAACGTCCCAGGGCTAGTTCTTGGTTTGTGGATATAATGCAGCTAATATTTGTAATGGGCTGGTGGGGGGGTGGGAGGAATATTCCTGTTAGGGCCCCCTTGGGTTAGCACCACCTTTGCCCCTAAGCGGCCGCACCACATAGGTTTAGGGGGTCACTTGCAGCCAGTGAGCCACCGGGGCTGAGCAACAGAGGCTCAGGGGTTTCGAGTCAGAGATCGAGGGTTCAGTCCCTGCTGATGACCCACCCAGGGGTGTTGGGTAGCCCTGCTGTGTGCTGTGAATCACCTGCTGTGTCCTGCCCCAGAGGTGGCTGCATTCAGTGGGGAGCAGGAGTCCCTCTGGTCTGGGAAGCCTCTGGGGCCCCTTTGGAAGGCAAACAGGTGACCCACTGTGTTTTAACTGCAGCCGTGGGGCTGCCCTTCCCTCGGCCCCTCTCCTAGGGGAACAGCTCCACTGGTGGGGGAAGCCCAGCTCCTACGGGAACGAGGCCCCATCGGCGGAGGCAATGACGGCTTACGTGCTCCTGGCCTATCTCTCCCTGCCCAACGTGTCTGCTGCCGACATGACGACCGCCACCCAGATCGTCCGCTGGCTCAGCAAGCAGCAGAACCTCTACAAGGACTTCGCCCCAACACAGGTAACACCCCTGCCCTCGGGCAAACCAGAGCTGGGGGCCTGGTGGAGGAAGGGGCTGTGATGAACTGGGAATGTTCTTAGTGTTCTTTGAATGCCGAGTGGGGAGTGTTGGCCTGGGAAGGCTGCAGGGGAGTTTTGCTGGGACTGGCTGCATTGGGGATGGGAGACTGTCCTTGAGGGAGGCTACCTGAGCATGTAACATGAGATCCCAGGAGGAGGGTTGGAGGCCAGGGAACAACCTCTGCCCGGTAATCTGGACAAAAGGTTGGGGAGGAGCCGGGGGGAGGCTGAGTGAGAGGCTGGAGGGAGTTTCAGTTTGGAGCTGTCTGGGAAAATGGAGGGGAGCCCAGATGGGGCTCTGACCTCCCAACGGGGCTCTGGCCTCCCTGGAGCCCCACAAGAGGGACCTAACAGAGGGATTCTGTTGTCTGTACCTGCAAGGCCTGTCTTGGACTTTGTTCCTGTCATCTAAATAAACCTGTTTTACTGGCTGGCTGAGAGTCATGGTGAATTGCAGGAAGCTGGGGGTGCAGGGCCCGGTCTCCCTCACACTCCGTGACAGGGGCCAGAAGCCCCCCGGGGGCTGCATCTCCGCAGTTGAGCCGGGGCCCTTCCTAGGAGAGGGAGTCCTGGGTGCAGAGCCCCCTGCCCTCAGGGGCTGAGAGCTGGGGTCCCGATCCTGCTGCAGTGAGTCTGAGCCGGGCTCCTCTCCCCAGAGCGTGACAGCAGCTCGGTGACTCTCCTCCCCAGGACACGGTGGTGGCCCTGCAGGCCCTGGCCAAATACGCAGCCCTGACGTACAGCGCGAGCGGGGCTGTGTCGGTGATGGTGAGCTCCCAGGCCGGGGCCCGGCAGCAATTCCACGTGGACAACGCCAACCGGCTGGTGCTGCAGCGAGCGGCCCTGCAGGAGATCCCCGGGCAGTACACGGTGCAGGCCAGCGGCAAGGGCTGTGCCTTTGTGCAGGTGAGTGCAGGAGCCCCTGGGGCCCAGCCGGCCCAGCGGTGACTGGCTGTGCCCTTGCCCTGCCCCACGGCGCCTGGCTCTGGGCCCAGGCTCTGATCTGCGGTGGCGGAGGCAGCAGGCTCTGCCCCAACCCTCTTGCTTGTCTCCCAGCTGATCCTGCGCTACAACGTGCCGCCCCCAAAGAGCGCCGCGACCTTTGACCTGCGGGTGGAGACGGAGCCGAAGGAGTGCACCGAGAACGCCACATCCCGCTTCAGCCTCGTGCTGCACGCCCGGTACGAGCCCCAGCCCCCACCCCCGCTGGGTCCGAGCGCCCGGGGGCAGGGGCAGGCCCCAGGCAGCGGGGAAATGGCCGGGGCAGAGCCGCCCCACTGCAGGAATCGATCGCCGGGGGAGCCATCCCCCCACAGGGCTCGGGGCAGAGGCGGGGGCCCCTTGGAATGTGCCAGGGGCTAAAGGCCTGGTTCCGGGGTTGTTCTAATGGACAGTCGCCTCCCAAGCAGCTCCTGGGTCCGGGACCCTTGCTTGGGAGCTCGGGGCTGGCCGGGGGCTAGCGGGGCTCACAGCCCAAAGCAGGCAGAGGCATTAGAGACGCCTGCAGGGCCGAGAGGCCTCCCCTCCCCGTCCACCCCCCTGGGGTCTGTATCCCGGGCAAACCCCGACCTCAGCCAACGGCTCCTGTTGCAGGTACAGCGGGGAGCGCCCAGCCACCAACATGGCCATCATCGAGGCCAAGCTGCCGTCCGGCTACATCCCCGTCCAGAGCTCCCTGCGGCAGGTGAGCTTCCCAGGGAGGAGAACAGGCCAGGCCAGTCACACAGCATGAAACCAGGGGCTGATCCATGGGGGAGAGCCCAGACCCCCAGGAGAGCACAGATTGCAGCTCTGACCCCCAGGGGGAGCTCCCCCTGCAGAGCCCTGCCCCCTGCCATGGGGCACTGTGCAGCCCTGGGTCTCCCATCCAGTCACTGAGCAGGTCCTGACCCTGCTTAGCTCCCCTACAACACAACACAACGCCCATATCTAGACTCCCGCCCCTCCCCCAGCGGACACCCAGTGCTCAGGTGTGACTGGCATGGCGGGTGGCAGCCAGGCCCCTCAGTCACGGGGGCTTTTGGTGCCCAATGTCCCAGCCCCCAGTAGAGCAGTGACTCCGGCCCCAGCCCCTCCGTTCCTGGCTCAGCCGTTTCCTCCCTCTGCTCCTAGCTGGAGAAGCAGCCTTTGGTGAAGAGGCTGGAGGTGCAGAACGACCAGGTGACGCTCTATCTGGACCAGGTGAGTGCAGGCGGCTCGGGGCTCTGGGGGCCTGGTGTGAATGGGGAGGGCGTGTCCTGCCCTGGCTCCACCCCCATTACAGCTGCTCTCATGGGCTCTGTGTCACACGCAGGGTGAGGGCTCACTGAAATCTCCCCTGATTCCAAGTGTAACCCTTCTGCCCCTCTGAGTTGGCAGCAACAAGAGCCGGGTTCAGTATCCAGGGGTTCCGTTTCAATGATGCAATGAAAAACCGGCTCAAGCCCCCACCCAGTGACCTGGGACAATTACATACCACCTCCCCCCCCCCCCCCCGGCACCTCTAGGAGGCAATAGTTCCCCTCTTGCAAGCAGGGAGTCTGAGTGTAGCAAAATCCTTTTAATAAAGGAGGGAAACAATGTGGCATCATATTGGGGAAACACCACAAACAGGATTCATAACATAAACCATGAGCAAAAGACCCACCAAGTTTGTTTGGCAATGTCCTTTTCCCCTTAGGGTCTTAAGGCCAATCACCCCAAAGTCCAACAACCGAAAAGTCTCTGTCCCTGGTCAGTGCCGCCCCAAAGTTCAAAAATTTATCTGCAGAGTTTTACCCCCTAGCCTGGGTGGAAATGGGGGGGGGGGCACACAGGGTGTTAATGGGCACCTTACGTGGTCCGAGGCCAACTGCCCCGCCTTTCCGTGGGGTTCTGCTGCAGCCTTCATCATGGATGGCTCCACTCCACCAACCGCCTGTGAGCCACTCCAGCCGTCCCCACAAACCACTCCGCTCGCTCACTGCTCTGGTCCGACCCTCCTACAAACTGCTCTGTTCTACCAGCTGCTTAGGAATATATCATCAGGCTCCCCCACTAGTTAACACAGCATTCAGCTCAGTAAGTTTAGCTCTTTTAGTGATTTCAGCTTGTAGTAGGGGACTTCCAGTGCTGCTGCACCATTGACCCAAAGTGAATTCAGCTTAGCAGCTTCTAGCTAAATTTCTAATAAAATCAAATTAACTCTGTTGTTCAACAATGGAGAAAAGAGAAGGTACAGTTAGTGTTCCAGGCTCTCAAAGGGGGCCCATACCATCAGCTATACATACCAGTCTCTCTCAGTTCACTGGTTTTTGGAACCCATGGTCCTTGTCTAGCGAGTGCTACTTAGTTGATGGTGAGACCCTCTGTCATAAAACCAGTTCATAGTCCCTCAGTCACATAATCAGGGTAACAACACTTTATTCCCCCTGCCCCAATAACAGAGAAATTGGGGATCCCACAGTTGTCAAAGTGACCATTTTAGACTGTCGTGGGCTATGCGAGGCGGGGTGGGTGTGCCTATGCAAACAAGCTCAGCCCCTGAAATTCTTTTCCACACTCACCATAATTCACCACCAGATGTCAGGGTAGAGCTCATCCTGACTCTGCTTACACAAGTGACCCGTTTCCATAAAGGACGGGGAGATGGGACCAGACTCAGCCAAACCCCAGGGAGGGCCGTGAACGGAGCTCCGGGGAGCTCCGGGTTGTGGGGCTGGAGCTGGGCCCTCAGTGTGATGAAAGGGGGTGGAGCAGGGATTCGGGGGGAGCATTTTAAGGTAATAAAAGGAGATATATCAATCTTCTAGAACTGGAAAGGACCTTGAGTCCAGCCCCCTGCCTTCCCTAGCAGGACCAATTTTTGCCCCAGATCCCTAAGTGGCCTCCTCAAGGATTAAACTCACAACTCTGGGTTTAGCAGGCCAATGCTCAAACCACTGAACTATCCCTCCCCTCACTGCTCCAAGTTGCAGGGGCAGGGGAAAGTGGCTGGGCCAGGCCAAGCCTCGGGGAGGAGGGGGTTTGAGGTGCCAGTGGAGACGTTCAGCCCAGGCGCTCGCTCTGTCACTCTCTCAATAGCTGACGGAGGAAGCGGAAAGTTTCACCTTTTCCCTGGAGCAGGATTTCCCTGTGAAGAATCTCAGAGCAGCCCCAGTGAGACTGTACGATTACGAGACTGGTGAGTCCTGCCCAGGACCTGCCACCTTTACAGCCGTTCTCCTGGGCTCTGTGGCACAACCAGTGCCTGGTTTAGGGTGGTGCAGTCCCCCTGCTCCCTGTGACCTGTCCCCATGGCGGATCTCAGCCCCCTGCTCGGGCCTGGGCGCGGCTTTCGGGCAGAGGCTGGCAGCCGACCCACCGTGGGCCTGCGGGGGTCAAGCTGGAGACACCTGCTGGGGGCGTGTTCCCGGGTTCGATCTGTGGGGTCGCTCACCGCGAGGGACACGGGAGCCGTGTGCTCGTCGGGCTAGTGGGGAGGGTGCGGCTGGTGTAACTGGGGCCGTCCCAGCAGGAGCAGGCGAGTCCCGCCCCTTCAGGGCCCCCCACAGTTCCCCTGCCATCCAGCTCCTCAGACGCTCCCAGAATCCTTTGTGCTGGGCCAGGAGATGGCAGGACGGTTTCCCTGGGTGTTTTCAGGGGCGACTCAGTGGTGATTTTTGGGCCTGTCTGACTTACTCGGAGATGGGGGATGGGAGAGAGCGCACAGCCCCACTCAGACAGCTGGGGGTGACCTCCCACTGCCTTCTAGGGCTCAGACCTACAGCAGGGATCCCCTGGGGCTGGGGGAACAGACTCTGCCTGTGTGGGATGGGGGAGGGGTTCTCATCCCCCCACTGGGTCTCTCCTCCATTCCTTACATCCCTTGCTGTTGCAGGTGAACACACAGAGGCTGAGTACAGCGCCCCCTGTGGCTCAGGTAGGTGTGATGCACCCACACACAACTCCAGTCCCTACAGCTTTATGGGTGGGGGAGTCCATGGGCCGGAGAGGTCTGTGTGTGTTGTAGACGGCAAAGGAGGGGGAGATGGGAGCATGGATCCCACCAGGACCATGTGTGTGAGTGGGGGAGAGACCTCGGGGGGAAAGGGTCTATGTGGGGCACAAGGGAATCTGTCTTGAGGGCAGGGGGTGACTGAGGGAGAGTCTTATTGGGGGTTTAGAGAGTTCTGGGGGACCATGTCCACAGGTGTCTGCCGGGTGTGGGGGGTGATTTTGATCCTGTCTCAGGGGATGTTTGTGTTTCTTTAAAGCCCCTGATGCCGACACGATGGAAAATTCCCACTGAAGCCCCCACCGGTGCTGGGCAGCCCCCTCCCCTCCCGTCCCGAGAGCCCCGCACCGGCAGCCAGACACCCCAGGATCGGGGGGGGGGGCACATGGACAAGCCTTCTCTCAGCTGCTGCTTCTGGGACCCTCTGCCCTATTCCCTGGCCCTGGGCTGGAAGGAGGCTGCAGCCCCGCAGTCGAGACACGGACTCTTAGCGCCTTCTTCTGCCAACGCCCCCGAGCTCACTCTGGAAACATCCCACCTGCTCCTGTGACAAGTCACCTCAGAAATGAGGGGGATGGGGGGAGATTAGCGCAAAAACGAACGGACACTTTGGGCAGGGTCAGTTCCCCGGGTGCCCCTGCCAACAGCTCCCCCCGCTGCAGACAGCTGCCCCCGTGCAGACAGCTCCCCCCCCGCAGACAGCTCCCCCCGCTGGGTCAGTATCAGGGACCAGCCCACCTAGGACCAGCTGCTGGCCTGCTCCCTAACTGCACTGCTAGCCCAGATTGCAATGGACAGAGCACCCACGGCCCCTGCCTCGCTCACCCTCTAGAGCCTGGTCACATCCATTGTGTCAGCAGCACCTGGGGACCGCCCCCTCCTTTGCCCCCCCCGCGGTAGCTTTTGCAACCCTTTTCCTTTCACCCATGCAGCGAGTTAGTAGTTCTCAGCCTCAGCTGCCTGGTCCCAGAGAGCAACCCTTGCAGTCCCATTCCCAATTGTACGTCACGCTACGGAAGTGGTTGCTCCGTTTGTCTCTGGCCCCACCGAGGGGCTTTTGGAAGCTGTGGTTCATGCCCAAACACCTTTGCTGAGAGGATCCAGAAGCGAGGAGGATCCTGGAGAGAGTAAGGCCAGAAATTCCAGGCCAACATACCAACACGTGGCCAGATTTCTCAGCGGTCAGCATGCCAGGTGCAGGTGAGGGTCTGGGGCCTGCCATGTGCAGATCTGTCCCCCAGCCAGGGGAGGAAGGCAAGGGGGTGGAGTCCAGGAGTTTGGAGGCAAAGGGGATGTCGGGTCTTGGCTTGTCCCCAGCCCATGGAGGAGCCGCTGCCATGCCCAGCTTCTTTTTTCAGGCCATTTTATTTCCCAAACATGAGCAAAACCAACAAAACAAATCCTCAGCCCGCGCTCAGGGATTTCCTCCTTTGCCTCTCAGTCCCTCCTGCTTCAGGGCCTTTGGCAGGATTCTTCTGTGCCCCTCTGACAGCGCATCACCTCCCAGAGCGTTTCCCCCAGCACGTTGCCACCGCCTCCTGCTCCGTGAGCATCCCCCGCCCTTACTGCCAGCCTGGCTATCCAGAGCCCCAGGTGCTGCCCCACTCTTGTGATTGGCCACACTGGGAGCCCCTGTTCTAGCAAGGGGAGCTGGACCTGCTTCATTTGCAGAGCCAGCTACCCCGGGACAGGGGAGCAGATGGGGAGGTAGCCACAGGGGGGCAGAGGGAAGGAGTCTGAGCTTAGAGGAAGCAGTTGAGGGAAAGGAGCCAGAGGGGGGTGATTTTGAAGTTGAGAGTGAGAGACGGTGCCAAGGCCTGGGCGGTGTGTGCACCCCCACCCCGTTTGGGGAGCCCAGCCGCCTGCCCCGCCTCTTTAGCCCCAGGCCCTGTCCCCACTCTGCCCCTCCTGCGCTGTCGCAGGCCGGCACTCCCCTCCCCCGGCACACTTCTGGGCTGCCTACAAACCCCCAGCCATGTTTCCAACACATGATTTCCTCATCCATGGACTACATGTAACTCAAATGCACCCCCCCTCCCCCCAGTCATGTCATTGTTTCTAGGTGTAGGATTACAGCGGAGTCGCAGGAAGACACTGTCAGGTTCTTCTTTTTCACATCCCAGCACGTTTTGGCAAGAGTGAGCGAGTTCCTAATAAAACTTAAAGCTGGAAAGTTTGTTTCACTGTTTGCTTCCCCCTCGCCATGTTGAATTCCAGGTGGGGCGGGAGGGCGCCAAGGTGCTGGCGTGCAAACCGCCATTAGCGATACACGCTGCTAGCCTGCTCGTGTCGTTAAACCGGAAATCCCTCCCATTCGTGTATTAATAGCTACAGACATGGAGCCAGAAACTCACCTGGCGCTGGGGCGAGTTCTACCTCTCCCATATCTGCCGCGGGTTTCCCAGCAGGCTGCTCCTGTGTGCTCCTCTGAGTACAGCCCCAGGACGTGCTGCTGTGGCAGCAAAGCCTCCTCAGGGACCAGTGTCTCTCCAGAGTCACATCAGTGGCCTGATGTAGCCACTGCTGCCTCCGATGCTGATTCTGGGGTCAGCAGGTCTCCAGCTGTCACCACTGACAGCTCCATGCTCGGTGTGGTACCCAGCACTGAGCGACTGAGGCCAAAAGGGACCATGCTGATCATCTGGTCCAGCGGTTCTCCAACTGTGGGTTGGGACCCCAAAATGGGCCGTGACTCCATTTTAATGGAGTTGCCAGGGCTGGCATTTGACTTGCTGGGGCCTGGGGCTGAAGGTGGTGGGGCTAAGGCTGGGGCTAAGGTCATAGGCCCCCTGCTTGGGGCTAAAGCCCTTGGGCTTCTGCTTTGGCCCCCTACCCTGGGCGGTGGGGCTCAGGCCTCAGTCCCCCCTCTTGCCAGAAGGGGGTCGCAATGCAATGACGTTTGAGACCCCCTGATCAAGTCTGACCTCCTGCACACGGCAGGCCCCAGAACCTCACCCACCCACCTTTGGCTGAGTTACCTAACTCCTCATATCTTGATTTAAGTTACAGAGAATCCACCAATTACTCTACTTCAAACCACTAAGTGTCCCACACTGCAAAGGAAGGTGAAATCTCCCCAGGGTCTCTGCCTGGGGGAAAATTCCTTCCCGCCCCCAAATATAGCCATCAGTTAGACGCTGAGCATGTGGGCGAGACCCACTAGCCAGACAGGTAGGAAAGAATTTACTGTAGTTACGCTGAGCCCTCCCCATCCAGTGCCCCACCTCCGGTTGTTGGAAACACTTGCTAACAGCAGTCACACATGGGCCATAGGCCATTGCAGGCAACCGCCATACACTTATCAAGCTCAGTCTTGAAACAAGTTGGGTTTTTCCCCCCATTACTCTCCTTGGAAGACTGTTCCAGAACTTCACTCCTCTGATGGTTAGAAACCATCGTCTAATGTCAAGCCTAAACTTCTTGATGAGCAGTTGACATCCATTTGTTTTGTGCCAGCAGTGCCCTTTAACTTAACTCCTCTCCCTCCCCGGTGGTTAACCCTCTGATGAATTCATAGAGACCAATCAGATCTCCCCTCAGCCTTTGTTTTGGGTAGGTTAAACAAGCCAAGCTCAAGTCTCCTCTCATAAGGTAGGTTCTCCATTCCTCTCCTCACCAGCGAAGTCCGAGTTGAGCTTACCTCAACTGCAGGTTTTTCCTCATAGTTTTAGTTAGTTGTAGTAGTTTAGTTTTTTTTAAAAATTGTTGTAAGGACCACTGTCCTTCCAGTTTTTCTCTGTGGGGAAATTTAGATGGCTGGAAAGTTATGCCGAGCTCTCCCATTTTTAAACATTGCCTTTTGTGCAGGGAGGTTATCCCGGTGAGCGACGGGCATCCCCAGTATGTTCGTTGCCTCGGGGAGTCACACAGCCACAAAAAGTGTAATTTTCACCTGGCCTTAAAATCCAGAGCCAGAAAGAACCGGGAGATTAAACTGTGCGACCTAATGATGGAGAGCTCCCTCCGTCTGGCTTCTGACCCGGGCCAGGGGACCGTCTGCCCCCCACGTACACCAGTCTCGGAGCAAGTTAGCCGCTTCAACCATTTCAGCACAACACTCTCCTAGAGTTTCTAAGAGGAAGACTCAAGGATCCTCTCAAAAAGACTTTAGGAAACGGAGCTCGGGTTCCCCAGATAGGGAATGTCCTTCAGAGGAACCCTGGTGGCTGAGTGAGACATCTACTTCAGCGCCTGCCAGTTCCTGACTTGGTTCCCACAAGGCTGCAGCTTCCTCAGGTGCTGAGAGCCCCAGGAAACCCAAAGATTCTAAGGGTTCTTCTTCGAGTGATTGCTCATATCCATTCCAGTTAGGTGTGCGCGCGCCGCGTGCACGTTCGTCAGAAGATTTTTACCCTAGCAACCCCAGTGGGTCGGCTGAGCGCCCCCTGGAGTGGCGCCATAACGGCACCAGATATATACCTCAGCCGACCCACCTGACCCTCAGTTCCTTCTTACCACGGTTGTTGGAACAGTGGAGTGCAGCTTGCCTGCTAAACCCAGGGTTGAGAGTTCAATCCTTAAGGAGGCCACTTAGGGATCTGGGGCAAATATTGGTCTTGCTAGTGAAGGCAGGGGACTGGACTCAATGACCTTTCAAGGTCCCTTCCAGTTCTAGGAGATTGGTATATCTCCAATTATTACCTCCGCTTCCCTAGCTTCCTCATAGTTCTTCTCTTGTGAAATTGTACATAGTTATTATCTTCGTTTTAGTTTTTTCTTGTTTTCTTTTATTAGTTTCCATCAGTTTTAGAGTTATATTAGTTAGCGGGTTCGGGGATTAGCCCCTTCCCGCGCCCGGGACTGGAGTGCATGCCCGGCTCCCCGGGTTTCAAGCCGTGCTCGGCCTATGCCTACAGGAGACCCACATAGCTCCTGTTTAAAGTGCCTGGGAGAGTCGCACTTATCTTCTAAGTGCCCAATTTGCAAGGCTTTCAAGCCACACACCAAGAGAGAGAGAGACATCAGGCTCAAACAGCTCCTCATGGAGGCAGCCTTAACCCCTCCGGCTTCGGCACCATCCACTGTTCCATCAGACTCTCGCAGTACTTCCTCGGCACCGGGCCACTCTTCTCTGCCCAAACCGAGAGCACCTTCGGCGCCGAAATCGACCCCGACACGCTCTCTCTCGCCAAAGGCGAAAAAAGCGAAGGCCGCTGCCACCTCGGCACCGCCTGCTTTGAGGCTGCAGAGTGCGCCCCGACCGGACCGCCCGGCACCGAAGCCTGCCGCAGCACCGACAGTACCGGCACCGGTAATTCTGCCAGTACCGTCGACTCCGGACCCACAGAGGCCGTCGAGTCCGGATCCTGTGTCCTCCCCGGCACCGGCCGCGGTAGAGCTCACATTGCCATCAACTCCTGAGACCTTCACAGCGGCAAAGGACCTCATTGCTTTAACGGACCCAGCAGTGCCTCCACCCCCGGCACCGCCGGTGCGGGCGCCCCGTTCTATCGGCAAGCTGGCACTGCTCAAACCGCCTCCTGGCACCAAATCGGACCAGCACCGCTCCCGCTCCAGGTCTCACGAGCGTTCATGGTCCCACCGCAGATCTCATTCCCAGCGTCGATCCCAACGCCGCTCGCAGTCCCGACACCGCTCTGCCATGCGGCGCCGGTCAGACTCACGGCACCGGTCCTTCTCCCGCTCTCCGACTCGTCACTCACGGCACCGATCCAGATCCCGGTGCCGATACGGACGCCGTGCCTCTCGAAGCCATTCTCATCACCGAGAGTGGAGATCACGGTTGACCTCCCGGCACCGTGCCGGTCGTAGGTCCCGTTCTCGCTCTCGCTCTTAATGCTACACTGCCTCCCGGCACCGGTCACCAGAGCGGAGGGGAACAAGATCAGTCGGCACCTCGGCGCAGGGCTTCTCCGCCCCTCCATGGCCCTCCAGGCACGCGTCGGCATCATCACAGGCCGACAGCTATTATGTGGACGAGCATGACCCTCAGGTGCCCTCGGGAATCTTCCAGGAGGCCCAATACACAGACCAAGACCCTCGTCAATGGGGTTTTTGGACTCCTTGGGCTTACCATCAGGCCCAAGGCGCTCCTCTGCCTCCCACCCACGCAGTACCATCAGAAGCGCGCATCCCAGAGGCTACTATAAGCCGCCCCCAAGCTGAGATGGATGTACCACCACCCCTTCAGCCTGCTCCGGAGCCTCCTCTTCCCAGGACCCAGAGGCTGGGCAGGACACCATCATCCCGGGGGTATCTTCTTCCTCCTCCCCGAATGAAGCAGTAGCGGGGTCTTTGTCTTCAGGGCCCCCTCCGATTGATTTGCGGGCACACCAGGATGTCCTTCGGAGGGTGGCGTTACGCATGGACCTCCAAGCAGAGGAGGTGTCGGAGGTGGACGACCCGGTGGTCACCATTTTGTCAGCAGACGCCCCAACCAGGGTGGCCCTGCCATTCATTAAGACTATTCAAGCGAATGCTGACCGCTTTTGGCAGGCACCGGCCTCTATTACTCCCACAGCCAAAGGGGTGGAACGCAAGTATATGGTTCCCTCTAAGGGATATGAGTATTTGTACGTCCCCCCTCCCCCCTCGTCGCTAGTGGTCCAATCCGTCAATGACAGGGAGCATCACGGTCAGCAAGCTCCGGCGCCTAAGTCTAAAGATGCAAGACGAATGGACTTGCTGGGCCGCAAGGTCTACTCTGCGGGTGCCCTACAGCTACGAGTGGCTAACCAGCAGGCCTTATTGAGCCGCTACGGTCATGACACGTGGGCCGAGGTGGAGAAGTATAAAGAACTGCTTCCCCAGGACTCGCGCCAGGAGTTCGCAGCCTTCGTGGAGGAAGGTTAAAAGGTGACTCGTACATCGTTACAAGCCTCCTTGGATGCTGCCGATTCAGGAGCCCGAACTCTAGCCTCCGGCATTACCATGCGACACATCTCCTAGCTGCAGAGTTCGAATCTTCCCCCCAAATTACAATATACTATCCAGGACCTTCTCTTTGATGGCAAGGGATTGTTCTCCGAAAAGACGGACTCCAGGCTCCAAAGCCTGAAGGATAATAGGGTTATTATCCGCACATTGGGGATGCACACCCCTGTGACCCAGAGACGTCAGTTCCGTCCACAGCTTAACCGGCCTTACTTTATGCCCCGGTACAGGCAAGACTCCGGTCGACGTCGCGGTCGAGGGGGACGTAGACGACAGCCTGGTCCACAACCGTCCCAAGGTCGGGCCCCATCTAAGCCATCGCGGGACCAAAATCGTCATTTTGAAGATGCACCCGGGGACGGCCTACCAGCTCTTATTCAGGATCCTTTCCCTCCTTTTTCCAACCGTCTTTCCTACTTCCTCCCAGCGTGGTCCCGGCTGACCTCCAATGCCTGGGTCCTCCGCACAGTGGAACGTGGATATCACCTCCAATTCGTTTCACCCCCACCTTCCCACCCTCCTTTCCGGTCCCTCTTCAGGGACCCCTCTCACGAGCAATTCCTCTTACAGGAAGTGCAGACGCTCCTCGCTATCGGAGCGATAGAGGAGGTTCCAGACGAGGAAAGAGGCAAGGGATTTTATTCCCGTTATTTCCTGATCCCCAAGTCCAACGGGGGCCTCAGGCCCATTCTAGACCTGCGAGACCTCAACAAATACATGCTAAAGTTGAAGTTCCGCATGGTCTCCTTGGGGACCATCATTCCTACCTTGGATCCTGGAGACTGGTATGCCGCCCTCGATATGAAGGACGCTTATTTTCACATCGCCATCTTTCCACCGCACAGGCGCTTTCTACGATTTACAATCACCTTCACTTCCAGTTTGCGGTCCTCCCCTTTGGCCTATCCACGGCCCCAAGGGTATTTACGAAGTGCATGGCCGTCGTTGCCGCCCACCTCCGTCGGCGCGGCATCTCTGTTTTTCCCTACCTAGACGACTGGCTCATCAGGGGGGATTCGCGGACCCAAGTGCAGCACCATGTAGCCGTGATCAAAGACTTGTTCACGCGGCTGGGCCTGGTCCTCAATGTGGAGAAGTCCATCTTAACACCCACCCAGAGGCTGGACTTCATAGGGGCCACCCTGGACTCCACTCTAGCCAGGGCTTCCCTACCTCAGCTTCGCTTCCAGGCTCTCACACAGATCATTCAAGGGCTTCTAACCTCCCGCATGACCTCGGCCCGTACCTGCCTCCGCCTCCTGGGTCACATGGCGGCTTGCACCTACGTAACCAAGCATGCCAGACTCCGCCTTCGCCCTCTACAGATGTGGCTCAACTCGGTATATCGTCCGAACAGGGACCCCCTAGACACCCTGCTCACCGTTCCAACGAGCACCCTTCGCTCCCTGGACTGGTGGCTGACCCCATCCCAAGTGTGTGCAGGGGTGCCATTCCATCAGCCTCAGCCTTCGCTTTCCCTGACGACGGGCGCCTCGTCCCTCAGATGGGGGGCCCACCTCGGCCACCTTCGTACGCAGGGCCTCTGGTCACTGCAGGAGTTGAAGCTACACATCAACGTCAGGGAGCTATGCGCAGTGCGCCTCGCTTGCCAGACATTCCAGAATCAACTCAGTGGCCGTTGCGTCTCAGTCTTTATGGACAACACAACGGCCATGTATTATATCAACAAGCAAGGGGGAACTCGCTCTTCCCCACTCTGCCATGAGACGATACAACTGTGGGAGTTCTGCATAGCCCACTCAATAGACCTAGTGGCGTTTTTCCTCCCAGGCGTGAACAACACCTTAGCAGATCGCCTGAGCAGATCTTTTCTCTGCCACGAATGGTAGCTGAGACCGGACGTCGCCCATACAATTTTCCAACAGTGGGGGTTTCCCCAGATAGACCTGTTCTCATCTCGAGTGAACCGGAAATACCAGGATTTTTGCTCCTTTCAAGGCCTGTCACCGGGGTCCCTGTCGGACGCTTTTCTCCTTCCATGGAATCATCTACTCTACGTATTTCCCCCGTTCCCCCTTGTCCACAGAATCCTGCTGAAGCTCCGACAAGACAGAGCACATCTCATCTTGATTGCGCCAGCGTGGCCCAGGCAGCACTGGTACACCACACTGCTCCGTCTCTCCATAGCCAGCCCAATTCCTCTGCCGCTTCACCCAGATCTCATAACCCAAGATCACGGCAATCTCCGTCACCCAGACCTGACGGCCCTCCACCTCACGGCGTGGCTCCTGCGTGGCTAGACGAGTCGGAGTTGCGCTGCTCTGCTCCTGTACAGCATGTCTTGTTGAGCAGCAGAAAGCCTTCCACTCGCTCTACTTACCTAGCCAAGTGGAAGCGCTTCGCTTGCTGGGCTCAGGCGCACAACGCTTGCCCTTCGGAGCTCCCTATCCCAGTTGTCCTCGACTACCTCTGGTCCCTGAAACAGCAAGGCCTAGCATTGTCCACCCTGAAGGTACACTTAGCGGCCATATCCGCTTTCCACCCAGGAGAGAATGGTCACATGGTTTTCTCTCATCCATTATCTGCTAGATTCCGGAAGGCCCTCGAGCGTCTCTACCCTCATGTGCACCACCCGACTCCTACCTGGGACCTAAACCTCGTCCTCAATAGGCTCAGGTCTCCACCCTTTGAGCCGTTGGCCACCTGCTCGCTGCTGTACCTGTCCTGGAAGACGGACTTTTTGGTAGCCATCACATCAGCTAGGCGGGTCTCTGAGCTCCGGGCGCTCATGGTGGACCCGCCCTACACTGTTTTTCATAAGGACAAGGTACAGCTGCGACCGCATCCAGTGTTCCTCCCGAAAGTGGTATCGGCCTTCCACAAAATCAGGACATCTTCCTCCCAGTTTTCTTCCCGAAACCGCATGCATCTTCCCGCAAGCAGCAGCTTCACTCTCTCGACCTTCGTAGGGCGCTGGCTTTCTATATAGATCGGACAAGACTGTTCCGCAAGTCCCCCCAACTGTTCGTTGCAGTTGCCAACCGCATGCAAGGTCTTCCCATTTCATCGCAGAGGATCTCCTCGTGGCTGACAGCGTGCATACGCACCTGCTATGACTTAGCTCATATTCCCTTGGGCCATCTCACCGCCCACTATACCAGAGCCCAGGCTTCATCCGCCGCCTTTCTGGCTCACGTGCCAATACAAGAAATATGCTGTGCGGCAACCTGGTCATCGGTTCATACCTTCGTCTCTCACTATGCTCTAGTCCAGCAGTCTCGAGATGATGCAGCCTTTGGCTCCGCAGTCCTACATTCCGCCATATCTCTCTCCAACCCCACCGCCTAGGTAAGGCTTGGGAATCACCTAACTGGAATGGATATGAGCAATCACTCGAAGAAGAAAAAATGGTTACTTACCTTTGTAACTGTTGTTCTTCGAGATGTGATGCTCATATCCATTCCACACCCACCCTCCTTCCCCACTGTCGGAGTAGCTGGCAAGAAAGAACTGAGGGTCGGGTGGGTCGGCTGAGGTATATATCTGGTGCCATTATGGCGCCACTCCAGGGGGCGCTCAGCCGACCCATTGGGGTTGCTAGGGTAAAAATCTTCTGACGAACGTGCACGCGGCGCACGCACTCCTAACTGGAATGGATATGAGCAACACATCTCGAAGAACAACAGTTACAAAGGTAAGTAACCGTTTTTTCCAGCTCAGGAAGATCTTTGGTTGTCTCCATTGGGGAATCAGGGTGACAAAGGAGAAGTCTGCCTCTTCTAAGTCGGTACTGGTAGAATCAGCCAGGCCCTCAGTACCTAACCTTTTGGTACCGCCGAAAACCAGGCTAACGGCTAGTGAACATTCCTCAGAATGCAGAAAGCCTACGATATTGTCTGCTTCCTCTGTCGCAATCACCGTTGCTCAGGCTGCTTCCTCAGTACTGCCACCACGTCGGTACTGCAGGAGTTTAGCTTTTCACAGGGCCTTCCGGCAGCAGAGATACCTGACTCGCCTTTGTTTGGTACTGATCCATTTCGGTACCGAGGTCTCCAGACATTCATCAATGGAATCACCACATTCTTCTACTGGTGCGCCACCTCTACAAAGTGACATGGACGGTGATGATGATGATGGGGATGTCTCATCAGTCTCATACATTTCAGTAAAGAGCTCTACTCTTTGCTATCAGAGGAATATTTTTCTGGAGAATTCTAGGGAGATGGAACATATTCATGAAAGAAACATTCAAGTTCCATTCTAGTGATGAGAGCACCCAAGAGTGCTCCTACCTATGGCATTTTGTACCCCCGGCACTCTTGGGTGCTCCCAACTAAGCTGTACGGGCCCCCGATTGGCCGTACTGGGATCCATGGGCAGCATACCAGTGCCACCAAGTTTATAAAGAAAGGAAATGTCTTGATTTAATTAGTGCACATCATATTTGTCTGCAACACTGATGTTTAGAATCACCAGCTACCAGGCGTTCCCATGATGAGATATACTCATACCACGAGTCAAATATCCTACCCTAGTTTGGGGCCTCAACTTAGTGCTAATGTGCCTTACAGGACCTCCCTTTGAGCCAGTTCCCTTCTTGACTTATCAATGAAAATGGCATTTCTGCTTGAAGAGTTGGGTAGACGAGGGATCTGATGGCAAACCCTCCACCCCCTTCACAGTATTTTTTAAAGACAAGGTCACATTGCATCCACATCCCAAATTCTTACTGGAGATGTCCTCAGATTTCCACATTAACCAGTCTACTCATCTTCCAGTTTTCTTTCCTAAACCACACCTGAATGAGGAGGATGTATTACGTACCCTTGATGTCAAAAGGACATTAGCCTTTCCCTTGGACAAGACTAAGCCATTAGAAAATCTCCCAGATTGTTCATGTCGGTTGTGGGCAGATCGAAGGGATCTCCAATTCCCAAGCAAAGACTCTCTAGATGGATCTCTGACTGCATTACATTTTATCAGTCACCTGATCGCCAACCTCCTAGATTATTCACTTGTTCAGCGAGCTCTCTCACTACTTCAGTAGCCTCTCAAGAACTTTCCCATTGCTGAAATATGTAGACCTGCAATTTAGACACCCACCCCCCACATACCTTTTCGGAATATTATGCAATAATTTATGACTCAGCTTCTGATGCTGTGTTTGGCTCTGCTTTTCAGTCTTCAGTTTTGGACTCAACTCTGAAGACCCCACTCCCCTTAGAGGGTACTGCTTAGTAGCCACCTGAAGTGGAGCACTCAGAGCAGTGGTTCTCAACCCCGGCCCGTGGGCTGCTTGTGGCCCAATCAGCACACAGCTGTGGCCCATGTGACATCCTAAGGGCCATACAGATAGAATATATATTGTGTGAATGAGGCCCACATAACACAGAGAGCTGCATATGCAGCCCACAATGGTATATAAGTTGAGAACCACTGACCCATAGGGACACTACTTGAAAGAGAAACCACTCACCCTGTGCAGTAACTGTAGTTCTTCAAGATGTGTGTCCCTACAGATACTCCACTACCTCATAGACTCATAGACTTTAAGGTCAGAAGGGACCATTACGATCATCTAGTCTGACCTCCTGCACAACGCAGGCCACAGAATCTTACCCATCCACTTCTATAACAAATCCCTAACCTATGTCTGAGTTATTGAAGTCTTCAAATTGTGGTTTGAAGACCTCAAAATGCAGAGAATCCTCCAGCAAGTGACCCGTGCCCCATGCTGCAGAGGAAGGCGAAAAACCTCCAGGGCCAATCTGCCGTGGAGGAAAATTCCTTCCCGACCCCAAATATGGCGATCAGCTAAACCCTGAGCATGTGGGCAAGACTCACCCGCCAGCACCCAGGAAAGAATTCTCTGCAGTAACTCAGATCCCATCCCATCTAACATCCCATCACAGACCACTGGGCATACTTACCTGCTGATAATCAAAGATCAATTGCCAAATTAATTGCCAAAATTAGGCTATCCCATCATCCCATCCCCTCCATAAACTTATCAAGCTTAGTCTTGAAGCGAGATATGTCTTTTGCTCCCACTACTCCCCTTGGAAGGCTGTTCCAGAACTTCACTCCTCTAATGGTTAGAAACCTTCGTCTAATTTCAAATCTAAATTTTCTGATAGCCAATTGATATCCATTTGTTCTTGTGTCCACATTCCTCTCCCTCCCTAATATTTATCCCTCTGATATATTTATAAAGAGTAATCATATCCCTCCTCAACCTTCTTTTGGTTAGGCTAAACAAGCCAAGCTCTTTCGGTCTCCTTTCATAAGACAGGTTTTCCATTCCTCGGATCATCCTAGTAGCCCTTCTCTGTACCTGTTCCAGTTTGAATTCATCCTTCTTAAACATGGGAGACCAGAACTGCACACAGTATTCCAGATGAGGTCTCACCTGTGCCTTGTATAACAGTACTAACAACACCTTATCTCTACTAGAATACCTCGCCTGATGCATCCCAAAACCGCATTAGCTTTTTTAACGGCCATATCACATTGGCGGCTCTTAGTCATCCTGTGATCAACCAATACTCCGAGGTCCTTCTCCTCCTCTGTTACTTCTAACTGATGTGTCTCTTCACAAACTCATCGGCCAGCCGCGCTGTATGTCGCGGGTTTTCTGGCTTTTTGTCCCTCAACCACAGGTTGGACGGGCACCGCTCATACAGTTGCTCCGGTACAATCAGTTTAACCAGGTCCCCCTTCGTCTGGGCCCCATCTGCCCACTTGCTGGCGTACCCCTCCATGCGAATGGCTAGTTGCAGATATGAGACCTCAGGGGTTTTATCCTGACCCCGGAATCTCTCCCGGTACATCTCAGGAGTCAGCCGAAACTCGCACAGCAGGGCCTTTTTGAATAGTTTGTAGTCCCCTTTCTCCTCCTCTCCCAGCTGGCGGTACAATGCCACAGCTTTGGGGTCCAGTAAGGGGGTGAGAACCCGGAGCCTGTCCGCAGGATCTACCTGGTGCGGCTCACAGGCCATCTCAAAAGGCATCCAGGAAGTCATCCATGTCCTCCCCCTCCTTACACTGGGCCAGGATGCACTTATCAAAGCTCCGCGCCGTCCTGGGCCCTCCCTCACTCACCGCAGCCAGAGGCTCACTGCTCCTTAGCCTGGCCAGCTCCAGCTCATGCTGCCTGTCTCTCTTTCTCCTCCAGTTCACACTGCCTTTGTCTCTCTTCATGTGGCCTCTGTTTCTCACGATCCTCCAGCTCTCTCATTTTTAGCCCCCATTTCAGCCGCGTCTGCTCCACAGATGCTGAGTGTCGCCGGGAGGATTCTCTGCTGGCCAGGGGTGTCACGGTGCC
The DNA here is from genome assembly GCF_020497125.1 of Mauremys mutica. NCBI lineage: Eukaryota > Metazoa > Chordata > Testudines > Geoemydidae > Mauremys > Mauremys mutica. The sequence goes on from NC_059096.1 coordinate 12,152,616, forward strand.
CTCGGTATTCGCTGGGCTCACTCCCACCCTTCCCCTAGGCATAGAAAGAAGGGGTCTCAGGAAGCCCTCAGCAGCCGGCTGACCACTCCCAGCTGTGACAGACACTGGTGCCTGTGCTGCATCTGCCAGGCTGCTTCCCTCAGAGCCAGGGATTAGTTCATTCGACTGATCTCCCTCCTCCAGCTGGGCAATCACAGGTGAGCCTCCCACTGCGCAACCCCCTCTGCTTGCACAGCTCCACCAGGTCACTCTTAAGGCACTTGGCAGACATCTTCCTGCTGGCCACTCGCAGGCCAGGGTGCTCGCCTGTCACGGACTCACAGATCGTGCCCACTCGTGGCCCCGTGCGGTCCGTGGGGGGTGCCCCTCTCCCAGTGCAACAGCCCTTCTCGGGGGTCCACTCTCTCTCGGGGTCAGACCCCTCCACCTCCTGGAGCCGCACCTCTCTGAGCCTTAGCACGTCTGTCTCTGCCGTGGGCCCCCTCAGGGAGTCCACGCGCCCTGGACCCTCCGGGCCTCCTCACCCCTGAAGGGGTTGATGCAACCCTGTTCTCTAGACTGGAGTGACTCTCAGCCAGCATAAAACAGGAAGGTTTATTGAGAGTTGAACACAGCACAGGAAACTCTCAGGGCCTCAGGCCTGGCCTCTCTCAGCCCAGCACATCCCAGTGTCCCTGCATCCAGGTGGGCTCTGCCTGCTTCCTCTCGCCAGCCCCGAGTCCCCCTGCTTCCCAGCTGGGCCTCTGATATCCCTGGCCCCAAGCCACCTCTGTCCATTGTCTTCTCTCCAGGTAAACAGGAAGGCCTGGGTCTCCTCTCCTCTCAGCCCGTCTCTGGCTAGAACCGGCTGGTCAGGTCACCGGGGTCCTCTCTCCGCAGCCCATTGTCCTCCCACTGGCCAGAACCGGCTGCGTCTCCTGAGCCGGGTCTCCGGGTCACCAGTCGCTGGGGTCTCCATCCTCCAGGCCATCGGCCGGGGTCCCGAGTCCCTCTCTGGTCCTCTGTAACAACAAACTCCCTCTCCTCTCACCTCGTTAAACCAGTAACACCCGGGGACACTGAGTCCCACCCCCTCTGCATGCAACCCACTGGAAAACACAGAAATCCCCAAGAACCGCCCCCCCCACACACACTCCATCACATTGCCATTCCCGTTTCCAGGGAGACCGCTAGTGTGCCAGCCCTTCTCGCGGTCACCACCTCTCTGCCAGGGTCGAGCTGCAGACTCCTCCACCCCTGGAACCGCTCACTGCGATCCCCCAAGGGACCCTGTTACTGCAAAAGTCCTTCTTGCTGGTTACACACTCCTGGGGTTTAATCGGCCCCTGAAACCGTCCCTTGCTGATTCTTCAGCACGCCTGGTCCCTGTCAATCCCCCTTCATTTTACTGCTCCCCAGTCACTTACTGCAAGAAGTGCCATTCACGGGGTGCAGTACATCCCACTGCTGCCACCAGTTGTCGCAGTGTGGGGGGAGACTAGGCCCAGCACCCCCGGATTCCTGCGATTTACCATGACTCACCCAGCCAGTAAAACAGGTGGTTTATTTAGACGACAGGAACACAGTCCAAGACAGGTCTTGCCGGTACAGCCAACAGGACCCCCTTTAGTTAGGCCCATCTGGGGCCCCAGGGAGGCCACAGCCCTGTTGGGAAGCCCAAGCCCCATCAGGGCTCCCCTCCATTTCCCAGCCAGCTCCAAACTGAAACTCCCTCCAGCCTCTCCCTCAGCCTCCCCCCAGCTCCTCCCCCAGCCTTTGTCCTTTGTCCAGTTTCGGGCAGAGGTGTTACCTGGCCTCCAACCCCCCTCCTGGGTTCTCAGGTTACATGCTCAGGTATCCTCCCTTCCCCAGTGCAGGTCCTCCCAGCCCAACTCCCCTGCAACCTTCCCCGGTCAATACTCCCCACTCAGCATGCACATAACACAGCCAGAACATTCCCACTTCGTCACAGTGCCCTAGTGAAGTTCCTGTGGGTCCACAGCAGGCAGAGCCAGCAGCTTCCTCCACCTTGAAGTCATTTTTGGGGGGCCGGTTTGAGCCCATCTTTAAGGAGATTGTGATTAGGTGCCAGGCAGCAACTGGTGCTGTGCTGGGGGAGGGGAGGCTGTGGCAGCTCCCTGGGGGCTCTCACACTGAGAGTCACCTAGGGCCACTCGTGCAATGTTCACAACCATCTCGACTGCAGCTGGTCTGGAGCCTGCGGTGGAAGGTGCAGGACCCAGCCTGGGGCACCTGCCCCCCTCTGTCCCTACAGCAGCTGGTGGGGGGTGTATTTCTTTTACTGAGGGCCCCACTGCCAGGCCCCGGCAGCTGGGTGCTCCGTGCAGCGAGCTGATGCCTGTTCCCTGGGACAAGGCCGGGCAGGAATGCACAGCTGCGATCACGGGGTGTCTTCTAGGCACCCGGCTTTTCTCGAGGCAAGCGCAGCATCAGCGAGTTTTCCACCTCCAGCATCAGACAGCTGCATGGCTACAGCCCACTTAGTTCCCTGCCACTGCAGGGGCCTCAGGCAGTGATGCCACCTCAGTCCCACCGGTGCCACACACGAGTTTCACCTGCTGAGGACTGAGAGTTTGGGCTGATTCCAGGGGCTGGCTGGCTGCGCCTTAGGGACCTGTGCGAGGCAGCAGGTGAGACTAGCTGAGGAGACTCAAACTCAACCGCTCACCAATCTGCAGCTGGAGTGACAGACGGGTGGTGCCCGTGGCGCTGGGGTAGGGGACACAAGGGAGCAATGAGCAAGGTGGTGCACAGAACTACGCCAAACAGGGTGTGAGCAAACACGAGCGAAACCACTGCAGGCAGCCATGGGGGACGGCCCAAGGAGCCAATCAGTATCTGTCTAGAGCAGCTGATCCTTTGCACGGCTGCCTCCCACCCTAAACACAGGCACAGCCCAGAACATCAGCCACCAGAGTGCTGGGCCCGTGCTCAGCCTCTCTAGGCCACCAGCAGCACGGCAGGAGCCATGGACTCCTCTTCAGCCCAGGCTCTGCTCGCGGCTTGAGAGACTTCGCAAACCAGAGGCCAGGCTGGTGCCGGGAGCCTGACAGATCCCAGTCTAAGGCCCTGGGTGCAGCAGGTTGTAACTGGATTCCAGCTGTGTCTGCCACAGTCACTTTATTTATTTATGGGCTGGTGTCACGTAACATGGCTCTGCTAGTTCAGAAAAACACAATGATTTGCCCTGGTTAAAGATTCCTGCCAGTGTTTTGCTGAGCTCTGGCTTTGGAGCTCATGTCAATATGAGTCTCTAAAAACAACTGTTTGCACATGCTCCGTAGAGACTTGTCACTGTTTTACAGCTAAGTTCTCCAAGAACTGAGCATGCTCCCTGCTCTCCCGACTCTTAGCGCCAGCCTGCCTGTATGCCCCAACCCACAGAATGACTGAGCATGTGCCAGTCGTGGAGCCAAACTTTTCGTTCCAGCCCCCAGAGACCACCCGAAAGACAGAGCAGGAAACGTGCCTGCTGTGACTCCACACTCCTGCTGCTGGAGCCCAGGCAGCGTGGAAGAGAAGGAAACTGGGACCAGGACACACAAAGGTGAGGAAGACGTGGGGCCGGGCGGTGGCAGAAGTCAGAGGGGACGGATCTAGAACCACTAGAGAACACTCCCCCCAGCACCTGGAATGGAACCCTGACCGCCCTCCGTCTCCATGTCCCATTGCTGTGAAACCCCCTGGTGAAGGGGGAAGTCTCATTTCTCCCCTCTAGTGAGTGGTCTACATGGAGGACAACAGCTTTCTACTGCTATCAGCTGCTCCGCTGGCTGAAGTGACAGGTCTGCACAGTTGCTCTAAAGGCTCCAGCCCTGCTGCTGACCTGTGCAGAGGGGCAGCAGGGTTCCAATTAGGGGCTTTTTAAACAAAAACAAAACTCCGGAAGCTCCACGCACAAGGCCACGTTAAAGGCTTTAGCTGCAGTCAGGTACTTGGGAAACGCCCGATTTAAGGGTGGCTGCGCCAGTGCTCTCACCCCCAGCTAAGATCCTGGGGCAGCCTCCCGAGAGCTCACAGTGCAGGGACCCTCACGTCACTGAGCTGGTGGCCCCGTCTGGACCGGCCACGAGGCTGGGGGAGAGAACGAAGCCGAGTCGTTTCAGTGAAGAGACACCAAAACAGAGCCCAAGAACATCCCTCCCGCCCTGCCCTCAACTCCACACTGATGCCTCTGCCCAGAGCAGGAGAAACAGAGTTCTGCCCCCTCCCCCTTCCCCCCCACCCCACACTTGGCAACACAGCCTGGGTTCTGGCCTCTGTCCCAGGCCTCCCGACCTCCCCTGTCCCAGTAGCTAGCACCCCACTGGCCCCCAGAAGCCACAATTCAGGCCTTTCTCTCAGGTCCCCTATTAAGATGGGCAGGGCTGGGAGAGAGCCCCAAGGGGAGAGGCCACGGCTCGTTTGGGGAGCTGCCCCATCTGATGCTGGCAGCTGCACCTGCCCCAGCGTCCTGCTGGTACTGGAGCCAGGAGGCCGAAAGAGACACCCAGCCCCAGAGCTAACGAACAGGCTGGCAAAGCCACGGGAAACAGCAAACAGGCCCAGAGAACAGGGTTTAATTTCAGAGCAAGCCAGGAGAGCAGCGGCCCCCAGGGAGCCCAGACAGGGGAGCTGAGAAAGCCCCAGGGACAGGGACGCCTCCCCCTGCCCAGCTTTGGCTCCTGCTTTCCCAGCGAACCCCCCTCTGCCGACAAGCAGAGCAGGAAGCCCCTGCCCTGGGCCAGGCCCCAGACTGCACGGGTTGGCTCAGCACGGGACGCCTGGCTGAAAGCCAGAGTCACTCCTGGTCCTGCTCTCGGGGGGACCGGGACCCGCACGCAGTGGGGTGTGGCTGGAAGGTGGATGTACAGAGTGCGGCCGTCTCCCTGGGGAGTCTCATCACAGCTGTCAATTCTGGGTGGGCAACACAGAAGCCACATGACCAGGGCTAACCAATCGTCTGCCGCACAGCAAGCCTGGGAAGGGCAGTGGCAGCACGAAGCAGAGGCTGGCAGAGCCGGTTCCCGCGAGGCTGCAGACAGGAAGTGGCTCCACTGCCAACAGGAAGTGACCTCTTGTGATCCAGAGCGCGACTCCCTCCTCCTCTGGCTGAGGAGCCGGGGGCTCGGAACAGGGTCAGGTTGTCCAGAGTCACTTGGAGCTGGGGCCAGGGCTGGCACATGGGCCGTCCAGCCACCCCAGCCTGGCACACGGTGCCAGGCGCCGGCCGTGCCCAGCCCTCGGGGCAGAGTCCTCACTTGCGGCGCCGTCTCGTCTTCTCTTTGCCCTTCTGAGCCCTCATGTCCTTCTTCATGCGACTGTCCACCACCTTGAAGTGCCCCTTGACCCCCGCAGGGCGCCGCACACGCCGGCCGACCCCCTTCTTGGCCACCAGGTAGGTGACCTCCCGCTTCTCCTTCCCCAGGCCGGCCTTCTTGTAGATGCTGCCAGAGGAGAGGGGAGAGGTTAGAGCAGAGACCAGCGGGTGTCAATGCGACAGCTGCTGGGAGCAACCCCCAGCCCTGGACTCCACACGCTTCCTGGGGCACAAACAGCACTGGGCTGAGCCCCCCGGCTCCAGGGCCGCAGCCTCAGAAAAACATGGGGGACCCCCGCCACCTCCCCACCTTTGTTCTCAGCTGCCTCCTCAGCCCCCGTCCAGCCAGCCCCCCGCCCTCCCAGGTCACTGGCTGCACGACCCCCCCGGCTCAATGCCACGACCCAGCACTGGTGCCCCAAGCAGGGGTGGCCTGGCCGAGGCAGGGGTGGGGAACCTGCTGATGCGGCTCTGGCAGCCTGCCTAGCCTCATGGTCCCATGCTGGCCTGGCCCGGCCTCTGCTGTTCCGAGAGATCCGACCAGCCCCTGCCCACGCTGTACATCCCGACATCATCGTAACTCACCTGCGCAGCTGGGCCACCTTTTCACGCTCCGAAATATCCACCGTGCTCACCACAGCCTCTGCCTTCTTCTTCATCTGCTCCATCTTCTTCAGCAGCTGGGGGAGACGGGAGAGGTCAGGGGGTGGCTGGGGGCCCCGCCAGGCAGCAAGAGGAGAGGGTAGGGGAAGGGAAACCCCGCCCAGGGACGCCAGCTGTGCGGCTCACTTACCCGCCGCTTCTTCCGGGCCTTGGCCTCTGCCACCTTCTTGATGGGACGGGCGTTGATCTGGCGCCAGCGCTGCCGGTATTCCTCCACCGTCTGCCGGTCCAGAGGCAGCTGCTTCCGGCGGTGCTGCTGCTCTTCCTGCTGGAACCACTCGGGCAGCTCCCCCTCCTCCTCGTTAAAGGCATACCTGGGGGAGGGGTGCCCAACGGGTGAGGGCAGGCCCCAGGGACAGGCAGAGGCCTGCCCCACCCCCGCCTTGGGGCTAATGGACAGAGACACCACCCCCACGGGAAGTGACTGCCGGACACAGCTCACACCCACAGGGCAGGAGAGAAGGGGTCAAATGAGGGATCCCCCCTCCCGCAACACACCCCGTTCTCTCCCCAAGAGAGAGAAACCAAGGGGGGATGGGCCCCTCAAGATCACAGCTGACCCCCCCAGGGCCCGCTCGGGCCAGCTGGCTGCCAGCGCCCGGCCCTGCCTGCTGCCCCCGGTACCTGTTGAAGGAGTTGTCAATCAGGTCCCGCTTGGCTTTCCTGGAGGTGGCAATGACAGACCCCAGCGCGAGCCCCTCCGCGTCCAGGACACGGGCCCTCTTCACTGGGGGCAGAAGACTTGCATGTTAGGGCTCAAGCTGCTACAAACGCTCCCACCCGCCCCCGGCGGCTCCCGAGAGCATTGGGCACCGAACCATTGTGGAGGCCCCTGGCTGCAGAGGTGGCAGATCACCCTGCAGCTCCCCCCCGGGACATGGACTCAGCGGTGAGGCTGCACCCAACCCTGACGCAGCGCAAGGACCAGGCCTGCCCCAGAAACACCCCAGGGCCCTGCCCCTCCATGCCAGTGTGGGCCGGCAGGCTCAGCCCAGCAGAATCCAAGTCTGCAGGGGCTCAGTGTGGGGGGATCCAGGTGTGGGGTGAGAGGGTTCTGTGTGGGGCAATCTGGGTGCGGGCGGCTCAGCGAGGGATCTGGAGGCACAGGGGTTTGTTGGGGGTTCTAGGTACAATAGGACCCTGCAGGGGGGTCTAGGTGAAGGTGGTTGGGGCTCAGCGGGAGGGGGTCTGGGTGGCTCGGTGGGGTGGGGATCCAGGTGCAGGGGGAGTGATGCTCACCCGGAGGGGGTTCTGGGTGGGGGGTGAGTGACACTCAGTGGGAGGGTCTGGGTATGGGGGGGGGTCTGGATGCACGGGGGGTTGGGCAGATGGGGGAGCAGCTCCCTGTACAGGGATCCGTCCCCAAGCAGCTGAGGAGCGGCAGGTGCAGGATGCAGGGCGGTGGGGGGAGTTTGCAGAGCTTCCTGCAGCCGGGGGAGAAATTTGGGGTGGCTCTGACAGCCCCGGATGCCGTGCAGGGGAAGAGGAAGTCCTGTCCTACCCAGCCCAGCCGGGACTAGCAGCTGAGCCGAGCGCAGGGTAGGAGCCACCAGCCGGGTCTTCCCCAGTCCCACCCCCATCCCACAGTGATTTACCTCTGCCAGTTGCCCTGGGAACCCGAAACATATCGCTGGGGAGGGTCACATGACCACTCTAGGGGCTTCCCTTTGCTTCCCCGTCAGAAAGTCATTTTTCTGCAGGGAAGCAAAGAAATCTGTGGGGCACATAAATTCTGTGCAGAATTCCTCCAGGACTAGAAACCTCCATGGCCTTATGCCCTCCCCCACCAGCTGGGCCTGTGCCCACCACCTAGCCCTGAGCTCCATGCTGGTGTCCAGGAGTGCAGACGCCCCAGCAGGGCTGCCTTTCCCTGCACACAGCCCCCACTCAACTCACCTGGGTCCTCAATGGGCACCACCTCGAAGCCACCTGGCTCGGCCAGCACCCGCTTCCTTCCCTTCTGCGACGTCTCCCTGCGGGGGAAGAGAGGAGCTGTCACTGCCTGTCATGAATAGTTAGTTAAGGGTCAACACATAGTACCTGGTGAACACCTGACCTGAGGACCAATCAGGGAAGAGAATTTAAAATTCCTAGGAGGGAACTTTTTCTCTCTGTTTCTGTGTGTGTTGTTCTTAGCCGTTTGGAGTTACAAGGGTCCAGATGTATTAATCAAGTCTTCTGCAAGTTTCCATCTTTCTGAACTAATTTCTTCTAGTCAAGATAGTGAGTATTAGAAAGGTACTTTGTGACCTCATCTAATAATCCTATGTTTGCAATTCTGTGTGGTTGTTATTGATTATTCTTAATTCTGCCTGTATTGTTTGTACTGAGAAGGAGAGAGGATTCTCTCCAGAACTTAGCAAGGTTATACCCTATGAGTGTCCAGCTTGGACTCATAGAGATTCTGTATTTTCTTGTTTTTCTTTTAATAAATTCTTTCTATAAAGATTTGATTAAATCCCTCCACTGTGGATACAGGGGGAGGGGGCTAAGAAACTCTCTCTCGGTGGTGAGACAAGCTTATCTCCGGGCAGAGAGGGGAGGGGGGAGGTTTCTCTCTCTGTGAGTTGATCTGTGTTTCCCCAGGGAACGTCTCTGGAAAGAGGAGGTGGGGAAAACAGGGGTGTCCCGGCCCATGTATTCGACCGGGTGGTGGCAGCAAAAAGGGGACCTACCCTAGGATTTTAGGGTGGGGGGATACATGCGGGTCCCCACATTGGAACCCAACAGTTCCAAGTGGGGGTGAGACCTATGACACTGCCGCTCATGCAGCGCCCCCCAAGGCGACGGTGCTCAGGACTGAGGGGGGGGGCAACCCCCTCCCAGCTCATCCCTCCACTGCATAGAGTCCGGGGGCCCGGGCCCCCGGCTACACCCACCCCTCCCCCACATTGGGCAGGCCAGCGACCCCTGTTGGCTCCTCACCTCTCCTCGTCGCTGCTGCTGTCAGAGTCGTCCTCGCCGCTGCTCCCCCCGCCCTGGGCTTCGCTGGGACCAGCCCCCACGGCTGCCCTGGGCCCCACCTCCGCTGCAGCTTCCTCCTGGGATGGGGGCAGCTTCTTCTGCCCCTTCCCCTTCACGTTCTCTGGGTGTGACAAGCAAGGCCAGTGGGTGAGGTGGACTGGAGGCCCCCAAGGGAGCTCACGGCCGAGAGGGGCATTGCGGCTGATAAGGGGGAATCCTGCTTCCCGGGCCCCAGCCACGCGGGCTGGATGGACAGCCTGGGGCCGGCCTGCTACCTTCAGGGGAGCCCTGCGCTCTGCCCCGTTCGGCTGGGTCCCTTTCCCTGGGGAGACTGAGACAGGGTCGAGCTCGTCTCACCAGCCGCTCCCCACATTCAGTCGCACCCGAGAGCGGGTCAGGGCTCCAGGGCTCCAATTGCTTCTGTGACCCCGTGGCCAGTTCCTCGCCTGGACAATGGGGGCCCAGCTCCCTCCCAGGCTTGGCTGCCAGGGACTCTGTCATAAACATACAGCTGCGGGTAGCGTAAAATCCCTCCTTCCTCCGGAAAGGGTTAAGAAGCTCAGATAACCTGGCTGGCACCTGACCAAAGGGACCAGGAAGGGGAGAAGATACTTTCAAATCTGTGCGGGAAGGTTTTTGTTCCGCAGCGAGGAGCCAGGGCAGGGAAAACATCTCCCCGAGCCATATCTGAACTAAGCATCTAATATCACAGAAACAGTAAGTAACAGCGAGGAAATCCTCTGTGTTCTGAATCTTTTTGTTACCCTGTAAAGTTATCTTCCATCCTGATCTTACAGAGGTGATTCTTTTATCTGTTTTCTAAAATAAACGTCTTTTAAGAACCGGATTGTTTTTCAGTGTCCCAAAGACCCGGGGGGGTGATCTGTGCTCACTTTATAACCAATTGGTGAGGATGTTATTCTCAAGCCTCCCCAGGAAAGGGGGTGTAGGGGCTTGGGGAGGTATTTTGGGGGAGATAGGGCTCCAAGTGGCCCTCCCTGAACGTTTGTTTAAATCACTTGGTGGTGGCAGCGATACCAAGGGCAAGGAAGGAATTTGTGCCTTGGGGAAGTTTTAAACCTAAGCTGGGAAAAATAAGTTTAGGGGCTTTTTCATGCGGGTCCCCACATCCGTACCCCAGAGTTCAGAGTGGGGAGGGAGCCCCGACAGGCGCCATCCCCAGCGACAGCCGGCCCTCTGCACCACGCCACGGCCCCCTTCTCACCTGCCGGCGGCTCCTTCCTCTCGGACAGCGCCTGCGCCTGGCTGATCTCCAGGGCCTCGTCCGCGTCGTCCTCAATGCCGGCAAAGACCTCCTAGGGAGGGGGAGGGGCTGGTCACAGAGGGCAGGGCTGAGCTGGCGGGAGGGGGGGGCAGCAGGAGACACATGAATGGCAGGGAGCTGGCAGGGATGGGGGGCAGGGGGAGATATGTGGGGAGCTGGCGGGGGGGCAGGAGGAGACACGTGGGGAGCTGGGAGTGAGGGGATGTTTGAGGCAAGGACGCAGGCCCTTGTGCGTGGGCTGCTTTCACTGCGCTCCCCCCCCTTCTCCCCCCATCCTTGGGGTCCCTGCAGCCCATGTGGGGAAACTCTGGCCCCTGTAACTCTCCAGCCCGACAGGCCTCCCTGGGGGAGCTCAAGAGTCTCCTGCCAGCCACTGGCACCGCGGCTCACGCGCACTGTGCTGCCACCAGAGGGCGACAGGCCAGAGCCAGCGCAGACCTTGCTCCAGCCAGCAGAGGGCAGGTGGGCCCAGGTGAGGCTGGAGCCGCTGCCCAGGGGCTGGGATGCCCCCCACCTCGAGGCCTGGCACTTCCCGGCCAGTGGGGGCACTCACCTTCCCGAACCATAGGTTGGTCTGCCTCTCCTCCAGCACCGACTTCTCCTCCAGGGGCACCAGCAGGGGATTCTCCTCCCCCTCCTCCTCCTCCGCCGGCTGCTGGAAGGTCCCTCTGCAACACAGCCAGCCGGGCGCGCTCAGCCCTGGGGCCACGGACCGGGACCCGGCGGGGGGCGGCCGGGCGCCCTCAGCCCCGGGGCCGCGGACCGGGACCCGGCGGGGGGCGGCCGGGCGCCCTCAGCCCCGGGGCCGCGGACCGGGACCCGGCGGGGGGACGGCCGGGCGCCCTCAGCCCCGGGGCCGCGGACCGGGACCCGGCGGGGGGGCGGCCGGGCGCCCTCAGCCCCGGGGCCGCGGACCGGGACCCGGCGGGGGGCGGCCGGGCGCCCTCAGCCCCGGGGCCGCGGACCGGGACCCGGCGGGGGGCGGCCGGGCGCCCTCAGCCCCGGGGCCGCGGACCGGGACCCGGCGGGGGGACGGCCGGGCGCCCTCAGCGTCCGGGGCCGCGGACCGGGACCCGGCGGGGGGACGGCCGGGCGCCCTCAGCCCCGGGGCCACGGACCGGGACCCGGCAGGGGGCAGCCGGGCGCCCTCAGCCCCGGGGCCGCGGACCGGGACCCGGCGGGGGGCAGCCGGGCGCCCTCAGCCCTGGGGCCACGGACCGGGACCCGGTGGGGGTGGCCGGGCTGCTTTGCACAGGGCTCCCTGGGGCAGGGCACTTAGCTGCCCACCTGGCTCCAACCCCTGGGAAAGGGGCAGAGCCTCCCACCACAGTGGTGCTGCAAGAGTTAAGGGCCAGGCAGGCCGATTCCATCCGCCCGGTCATCACCCCAGGCAGTCACAGCGCCCCCTACTGGGAGCCCAGAGTACAGCGGCTGTCCCCTGCCCAGCACCCCTCACGGCCACGGCCCTACCAAATTCACAGTTTTTGTAAATTTCACTCATAGCATTTTTAAAAGCTTGACTGTCCCGGTTTCAGATACGTAAATTTCACGGTGTTGTAACGAAGCATGAACGTGTGTTTAAAAATGGCAAAAGATGTAAAGCCCATGCTGCCCCCCCCCCCAAAAGTGACGACCCCCCAATACCATCCTACCCTCACTTCTGTGCTGCTTTCAGAGCCGAGCAGCCAGCCAGCAGCCGCCACTCTCCAGGCAGCGCAGAAGTCGGAGTGGCAAAGCCACGACCCCCTTCCGGGTGGGGAGCCCCAGTTTGCGAAACGCTGCTTAGGGTAAAAGCTCACAACAGACCAGATGTTATTACAGGGGAGACCAGATTTCATCTTATGTGACACGTTTTTCACGGCCGTGAATCTGGCAGTGCCCTACTCATGGCCAAGCTGGCCCCCAAGCTGCTCCAACCGGGGGGAGTTTACTGCAGCTGCCAGGATCCCTCACCTGCCCCCCGCTCCCCACAGTGGCTCTGACCTCTTTGGGCCCAGCCCCCGCTTGGCTTCCTGCAGCCGCTCCTCGACGTCGGCCAGTTCGTCCGAGCCCAGGTCGCTGGCCAGAGACACGTCGTCCGCGTCGTCCTGCTCCGAGAGCGCCACGTCGTCGTCCTCGTGCGGCACCTGCAGGAAGGCGTCCGCAGACGCCATGTCGCCCCTGGCCACCTCGTTCAGCAGCTGAGGACCAGGGAGTGAGGGTCAGGAGCCAGGCCCCAGGGAAATCAAATCATCCTGCCTCCCTCCCAACCTGGCCTCGCCAACACCCCGGGAGTGCCCCCACCCACCACTCTCCTAGCCCCGCTCACTCCCCTGTGGCCTGCCCATTGCCCGAGCCCCACCAACCCCCCGGCTCTGCCCCGAGCAGACATGGGCTGTCACGCCGGTGGGGAGCCAGCTGCCGCCCCCGCAGCCTCACCCGGGTCTTGCCGATGGTTCGGAGGGAGAACATGCCAGTCTCGCCCTCGTCCGCGATGGAGACGCCGGGCAGGTCCATCTTCAGCTCGATGCGCTCGCGCTGCTTCCGCTGCTCCTTCAGGATCTTCTTCTTCTTCCTGGGGGGAACCCACCGGGGGAGGGGCGTCACGCTGCAGCCAGCGCCCCACAGCTGCCGTCGCGGGGATGAGGGAGCCCGGCTGCCCCAGCCTGCCTCCCAGCGGGCCTGTCCGACTGCCTCCCCCAGATGGAGACCCCTGTGCTGTGGGGCTGGGCCGGTAGTGCTCTCAGCTGCACAGTCATGGGGGAAGGGGCACCATCCCCTCACCCGCGAGGTGCCTCCCTGGCTGCTGGGGCAGAGCACTGGGCAGCCCGAGGGGCGGCATGGCTGCCAGCCGGCAGTGAGCTCCAGCTGCTGCCAGGGACACATGGAGCCGGGTCTCTCAGCAGGCGGGGGGGTGTCAGAGAAGGCCTGGCTGGCAGGACTCCTGGGTCCTATTCCCAGCTCTGCTGCAGACCATGGGAGCTTGGGCCAGTCACTCCATTCAGGGCCTCTGCTTCCCTCACATGCTGGGGTGGGCGAGCGTCTGAGCCGGGCTGGGGTCCCTGGGAAGGGCAGAGGTCCTGAGCCCAAAGGAAACTGCTCCCAGAAACACGTCTGAGAGGAGGGGGTCAGGGAGAGGAGCCATGGGGGTACGCCGGGCAAACGGGTACTCGGGGGCTGTCCGCATGAGGCAAGGGAGAGCCCCCTGCAGCTGAGGATGGGCCCATCACATGCCTGCAGCATAGCAGGAGCTCCCGGCACTGAGCTTCCCCCACCCCTGGGTGCCCAGATCCCCTGGGGAGGGCAGCTCTCACCTCTTCAGCTCAGCCACTTCCTCCGCCTTCAGCTCCGCCAGCCTCAGCTCCATCTCCTCCTCCTCTGTGGCTCCAGCCCCAGCTGCTCCCGACGGCTTCCCAGCCTCCTCCTCGCCGCCCTCCTCCTCCTCGCCGGAGCTCAAGCTGCCAGAAGATGGAGTCACTCAGCCCGGCCCTGCCCCATCCAGCCAACCCTGGGCCAGGATCCCCAGCGCCACCAGCTGGCGGGCACGAGCTATGGCGTCACAGCGCCCCCTGGTGTGCGTGGAGGGGGCAGCTGCAGATTTTGGAAGCCACTTTTCTCTTCCTACCTGATGTCCAGCTCCTTGGCCTGCTCCTTCAGCTTCTTGGCCATAAAGCGACGGAGCTTCGTCCTCCAGTTCAGCAGGGCCCTGAGCAGAGAGGCAGCGAGTTAGAACCAGCCCCCCAGGCAGTGCCGGACTCCCCAAGCCCAGGCCGCGTGCCCCCACTCCCCGGTACCTGAGCTCCTTGCGGCCCAGCACGCGGATGTCCCGGCAGCACTGGCGCAGCTCCTCGGTGGTGGCGCTGTGCCGCTCCAGCTCGCTGTCCCCCAGCGTGATCTGCACAGGAGCCAAAGGGGAAAGGCTGCAGCTGCCTCCTTCCCAAGGCCCAGCAGCCCCCACAACCCTTCCCCTGCCCCAAGCCCAGGGCCGTGGGTCCCCCCAGCAAGCCCCTGGGTGCTGCTAAGTGCACTGCAGGTGTCCAGCAGAGGGGCTGAGCCAAGCCCAGGCTGGGGGCTCTCCCTGCTCCGCTCCCCCGGGGGCCGGCCAGGCCCTGGGCACTCACCTCGTTGGCCTTGGAGAGGAAATCCACAGGGTTGGGGGCCTTGAGGAAATCCATCAGCGTGAAGCGGTGATAGAGCGTCGTGTCACCTTCTGCGTATCCCTCCGCCTGCGAGACGGGAGGACGGGGTCAGAGCCGTAGAGTCCCGGCGGGGCCATTGGATCAGCTTAGCCCAGCCATTTCACTTCCCCCCCTCACACCCCCATGGAGCCCAACGGCTTGTGGTGCCTCCAGCCTGGAGCTGACGACACCGAGATGGGGCCCCCTCCCTTCCCTGGGCAGTTTGTTCCAATGGCCAATCGCTCGCTCGGGAAACACGTCCTGCTTCATTTCTAACTTGAACGTGTCTAACGTCAGCTTCCAGCCAGGGGTTCTCGTTCTGCCTGTCGCCTTTAACGAGCCTGTTAGTCGCCAGTATTTTCTCCCCATCAAGATCAAATCACTGCCGTCAAGTCAACTCTCAGTCTGCTCTGTGATCAGCGAAACATACTGAGCTGTGGGGGTGTCACTCTCCGGCCTGTTTGCCAGCCCCCAAATCGCTTTTGTGGCTCTTTTCTGCACCCTCTCTAATACGTCAACATCCGTTTTGAATGCGGACACCAGACCGGAGTGCAGTCTCCAGCGTCGGTCCCAGCAGCGTCATACAGAAATCCGCTCCGACTCCCCTCTTCACACAGCTACGGGTCACATCAGCACCAACCCGGGAGCTCACGGGCATCTGCTTGTCCACAATGACTCCTAGGTCCTGTCCAGGGTCCCTGCTTTGCAGAACGCAGGCCCCCATTCCGCAGGGACGGCCCTAGACCCATGACCTTGCTTTTGGCTGTATTAAAACACCTGGTGTTTGAACGGATCAGTTCAGCCAGCGTTCCTGATCGCTCCATAGACCACCCTGTCCCAATCGCTATGCCTCACTCCACAAATCTTTGGGCAGGTCTACACTAAGGGTGGGGGTCGAACTAGGGTACGCAAATTCAGCTACGTGAATAGCGTAGCTGAATTCGAAGTACCCTAGTTCAAACTACTCACCCGTCCAGACGCCGCGGAATCGAAGTCCACGGCTCCAAGGTCGACTCCGCCACCGCCGTTTGCAGTGGTGGAGTACCGGAGTCGACCGGAGCGCGCGGGGAGTTCGAACTATCGCGTCCAGTTTAGACGCGATAGTTCGAACTCCGAGAAGTCGAACTCTCCGCGTCGACCCGGCAGGTAAGTGTAGACTAGCCCTTTGGCTCAGCTGCACATTTGCTATTTGCTGCCAGACTGATGAAATATTGAATGAGGTCAGGCCTAGTACCAGGCCCCGCGGAAGCCCACTGGACACTCGCCCATTAGATGACGACGCCTTTCGACAGGTCTTAATCCACGTACTGCTTTGTAGGTACTGCACAGTGCTACGTTTTCAGTTAGAACGTTGTGCAGTACTAAGACAAGTACTTTTCAAAGAATGAAACTACGTTTGACAGCCCCCCAAACCCCCCACCAATCACGTTAATTGACATTAATTACCATCAGTAGGTTAGAGATTTTCTCAGCCAGCTCTTTTAGGACTTTTTGGTTGCTAGTGACTTGCTGATTTAAAAATGTTTGTTCCTAGTAGATGCTTTTTAACATCCACCTTGGTTGCTAACGGACTAGCAAGTACTTCACCACTCTCATGTAATATGAAAGCATAATCCTGCTTCTTGGCAAACACACAAATATGCATGCATCCGACAAAGTGGGTATTCACCCATGGAAGCTCATGCTCCAATACGTCTGTTAGTCTATAAGGTGCCACAGGACTCTTTGCTGCTTTTAAATATTTATTAAACACTTTTCTGCCTTTTCTATATTAACACCTTTACCGTCTTCACCTAGCGTAATAGGCCTATACAATTGCTAGCATTTATTTTGTTCCTAATATCCTTAAACTCTTTATTGTCCTTAGCTATGAAAACCAGGGAGTTTACCCTGATCTCTTTAGCTTCCCTTATCAACTTTCTACACTCCATAAGTTCTAATTTATACCCATTGCTATGCATTTTCCCTTTTTTTCCATGTGTTATCTATTGCTTTTTTATGTCTAATTGTCACTTTCTCTTCACCACTGAACCAGGATGAGATTTTAGGCCAAGTTCTTTCTTGACTGTAGAATCAAGGCTTTTTGGCCTGTAACGCACCCTTTTAAAAGGGTTCATTAATTTTCCTGCCAACATTTTTCCTCCCAGGCAATTTCACTCATAGGTTTTCCTCGGCTTTGGGAAATGAGCACGTTTGAAGTGTCAAGCATATACATGACTAGCCAGACGGGATGAGTAAGCAGCAGGCTCCACTCGGCAGGGTCCAAGCACCACAGCCTCCCCCAGCCCCACTCTAGACTGTGGACCCCTCTCCTTATCCATAGGGGCTGCTCTCCCTGCCCCAAAGGACCTCCCCTCACAGCCAAGCCCCTCAGGCTGCTCATTTGTACCTTTGGTTTCTTTTTGGTCACCAGCTCGCTCACAGATTTGGCCTGAATCTCAACTTCCTTGAAGGCAAATTTGGGATCAAAGAATTTGCTGTCAATTTTATCTGGGGACAGATATCCTGGGAGAGGGGAAAGAAAAGGATCAGAGGTGTCAGCCAGCAACCCCCACTCCCTTCCCACTCAGCAACCCCCGGCCCCAGCTCACCCTGGCAGACGACGAAGATCTCGGCCGACTCGTTGCGGGAGGCCTGCGGCTTGGTGGCCTGCACCTTGCGAAACAACTGCTGGAAGATCCACAGGAGGGGCTGGTAGTCACGGGAGCGGAAGACTTTTGTGATGAACCAGCCGCCCTTGGAAAGGAATTCGCAGGCCAGCTTCAGGGCCATGAGCGTCAGGTTGGCTGGAGTGGAGAATGGAGGTGGATCAGCGCCAAAGCCAACCTCGTTGAGCCTTCACTCCCAGTACAGCAGCCCGGGGCGCGGCTAGGGAGCGGGATCCAGCTTGATTCTGGTTCCCATGGTGCCTGTGGTGATACCTGAGGGGAAGGATGAGGCAGGGGGCGGGGCTGGGCCGGACTCAGCCCTGGGCCTGCTGAGGAGACACTCGCCCGGCGCAGCATGTTCCTTTCCCTCCCCCGGGGCGTCCGTCTCACACTTCCACGGAGCCCAGGCCTCCTGCCGCTCTCTGCTCAGGAGCACACGACCGACAGTGCCGGGCTACAGCCGGAGGGTCCCGCTCCCTCGTAGCTGGGCCGGCCCCCGAGGGCCCTTTGCTCCTGCACTGGGGGCGATGGGACACAGGGTCGCTGAGCCAGACCCAGGGGCTGCGCTGCAGCTGCAGGGCACTAGGGATGGAGCTGAACCCTCGGCTGTCACAGGGACCGGGGCCGCCAGGCGAGGTACCTTGGGAGTACGCGTCATGCACCCAGCTGGCCCCCACATTGGGGGCCCCGTCGTTCAGCACCACGTCCACCTTCCACGTCTGCAGCTCCTTGCGCACGGCCTGGGGGGCGAGGGCAGGGGGTGAGCCTGGGACACCCTCCCTGCCAGGACAGCCCCCCTCACATTCCCCACAGCAGAGTGGGGGGGCGAGGGCAGAGGGAGCCTGCCGCCCCTCCTCCCACGCCAGGCCTCTCCTCCGACACCCCAAGACCAACGCTCCCGCCGGCCTACAGAGCCTGCGTCCCAGGGCTGAGCCAGACCCAAGGGTCCTACCCACTCCCCCAAGGGAAACCGGGGTGGGTGGCTCGGGGATCCCACCGCAGAGAGGCCTCTGGGGGGTGGGTGGACATGATGCCCCCCTCATCCCCCCAGAAACAGGGCCGGGGGAGATGCGCTAAAGTGTCCGACTGTCGGGGTTCAGGAGGCGTTGTGAGGTGGGAATTACCTGGCGACACTTCTCCGTGGTGATGTCCTCCTGCAGCGTCACCACGTTGGGGATGGGCTTAATGGGGACCAAATCCACCCCTAGGAGAGAGACACTCAGCATCTGCCAGACCCCTGCCCCGAACAGGGGGGTTGCCCCGTTCTCAACAGCCCCCAGCTCCCATGAGGGGTAGCGCCTGCCCCAGCCATCAGGAGGGACAGCGTCCCCCTCCCAACCAGCCCCTCGGCGACTGCCCCTTCTCTTCTGGGCCCAGCCCCCCGGGCATCCTGTCCTGCCCCTCTCCCCGGCTCCCCTCACTCACCAATGATGAGGCTGGAAACTGGCATGAACTTGGAGGCCACCTGCAGCCTGTGGAGAGGAGAGAGGGCCAGAGACAGCGTAAGGCCTTGTCCCCCCATAATGACCCACATGGGTCCCCCCCCTTCCCACGAGCACCATCACGGGAAAGGAGACGAGCCCCACAGGACTGACTCCGACAGAGGAGAAACCCAGGCAGGGTGGGGCTCCGCGCCCACCCCCTGGGGCCTGGCACCCCGAGTCTCTACGCAGCCCATGGATACGGCTGTTTGGGGTCACCCCCGCACCAGGCTGGTCTGAAACTGGCAGAGTGTGGGGGGATCCAGCTTGGAGGACCTGGCAGCGTTGGGAGCTGCTCCCCCGACGTGCAGCAGCCTCTGCCCAGTCCGCGCTGCCTCGGCTGGGGACAGAGGTGTTACCTGGGAGGGCTCTGCCCTCATCTTTCATGGGGAGACACCTGTGATACCGCACCTGGCGGAGCCAGAGCGGGGAGACTCCCTGGGGCTTCAGCCCACACAGGGCCTGGGGGGCAGTATGGGTCTCGTGCTTCCCTAGGGGCCGGCAAAGCACCAGCAGCAGCTCCAGAACTGGGCGCTGAGCTCTCGCCAGCCGCTGCCTGCTACGGGACAGTCACCCGGGGCTTGGGGCAGGATAGCGATGGTGCCCCTGGAGTCCGACAGGCGCAGGGCTCCCCCCCGCGGTTGCAGCCTGCGATGGCCACAAGGCTGCTCGCCAGCCCGGGGAGCAGGGAAGTCGGACAGTGTCTGGTCCTGCCCCCGAGCCACGGGGCCGCCGCACAATTCCTCTTCTGCCCCAAGACTCAGTTCGTTGGCCACCGACAGAGCCCAGGAAGCAGGCAGGGCTGCACATGGGCTCTGGGTCTCCCCAAGGCGCAGGCGAGTGGGCTGGAGCTCTGCCAAGCCAGCCAGGACATTCCTGCCTCCTGTCACCCGGGGCCCTGCCAGCCCCCGTGTCCCTTGGGTTCTGATGGGACAGCCGTGGCCCCGGTCACTCACCAGCCGCCAGGGGCCGCGCACAAGTCCAGCAGCGCGCGGGATTTCGGCAGGAACTGGAACTTCCGGTTGAGCTGAATCAGCTTGAAGGAGGATCGCGAGCGAAAGCCTAAAGGGAGGGAGAGTCAGAGCTTTCCGGGGGTCTGGGTGAGTCCCAGCTCGGCACTCGGCAGGCGCCAGGGGGCCGTCGCCAGCGCCCCAGCAGCTGCTGCAGGGCAGGAAGTGGGGAAACCAACAGAACGAGGTGTGGCGGAGATCACGGCCCAGGCCAGGCCACGCGTGGGAAGTCGTGGCCCGGCAGAGGGAGGATGTGGGCGCTGAGGGGCAGAGACACCCCCAGGACTCAGCAGACGCTGCCCCTCGCCCCCGCTCACCCGTCTCCTTGGCCAGGCGGTAGAACTTGTCCCGGCGACTCTTCCCGACTTTGCCCTTCTTGCCCATGCTGGGGGGTGAAGGAGCCGCAGGCTGGCTCAGGCCACGGGCTCGGCTCGCTCTCCGGCGGGCGGGGCAGCCCCACGACCAGTTGCAGGCAACAGCACACGGCTTCTGCGGAGAGACGGGAAGCGGCAGCAGGTTGAACTCAGAGTCCAAATCGCCCCTCTGAGCACCCCGGGGAGCACGTCACTCACCCCAACACTGGGCTGGGGGAAGGGAGGCCCCCCTCCCATCCCATTCCCTGCAGCTGCCCTCCAAGGCAGACGGCTACGGATCAAGGTGCGAGTGACCACACGACTCCGTCCGAGGCCCCCCCACTGGGACCCCAGTACCAGCCCCACTCCTGTCTACAGCGGGACAAGCCTCTAAACGCATGTCGTCCCGCCCCATAAAGAAAAACATCCATAGGATCGCAGAATGCCACCTATGACATGGCTGGCTACGGCCCCCTCGCAGCGTGACCCCAAGCCCCAGTGCAACCCGCACCCACCGCCTCCCCGAGCAGCAGCTGAGCGGGGCGAGGACCTGTCAGACCCCCAGCCAGCGGGGAGACCAGATCCGCATCCGCTGGCTCCAGCCCAGCACCCCCAACACCGAGTCAAAGGAGCGCAGCTCCTCACACCGCAGGGGTGCCCGGGGGTCAGCACCAGGGAGGGGAGGGGCACCTGGCGAGGCCCCCAGGGACCCAGCTGGAAACGCGCTGGGCCAGGCCAGCGGCTTCCAGCTGGGAGCAGCTATGGAAGAAATAAATTCCCCCCGCCCTCCCCCAGCAATCCCCACACGAGTTCCCCCAACCCTACCCCACTGCCCGCACCCCTCCCCCACTGCCCGCATCC
This sequence comes from Mauremys mutica, assembly GCF_020497125.1. Taxonomy (NCBI): domain Eukaryota; kingdom Metazoa; phylum Chordata; order Testudines; family Geoemydidae; genus Mauremys; species Mauremys mutica. Next base: position 12,173,337 of record NC_059096.1, read on the forward strand.
CCTCCCACCAATCCCTGCGCGAGTCCCTCCCCACCCCCACGCGAGTCCCCTATTCCCACCAATCCCCACGCGAGTTCCTCCAACCTCCCCACTATCCCCCCCCACTCCCACCTATCCCCCACGCCAGTTCCCCAACCCTCCCCCACTCCCTCTCACCTATCCCCCACCCCCACGCGAGTCCCCCACTCCCACCAATCCCCACGCGAGTTCCTCCAACCTCCCCACTATCCCCCCCACTCCCACCTATCCGCCACACGAGTCCCCCAACCCTCCCCCACTGCCCGCACTCCCTCCCACCTATCCCCCACTCCCCACGCGAGTCCCCCACTCCCACCAATCCCCACGCGAGTTCCCCCCAACCTCGCCACCCCCACGAGTTCCCAACCCTCCCACCTATCCCCCACTCTCCACGCGAGTTCCTCCAACCTCCCCACTATCCCCCACTGCCCACTATCCCCCACTCCCCCCACGCGAGTTCCTCCAACCTCCCCACTATCCCCCACCCCCCACGCGAGTTCCCAACCCTCCCACCAATCCCAATCCCCACGCGAGTCCCCCCTCAAATCGCCTCCCTCCCCCCCAGTCCCCGACTCACCCCGGCCCGGCTACTGGTGTGTGCAGCTTGCACACCACACGCACGCGCCCAGCTACTTCCCACACTGCCCCGCGCGCGCCTCCACTTCCGTTTCCGTCACGACGCTGCCCCGCCGCCATCTTGTGAGTGGCGTCCAGGCGCTGAGGCGGAGCGGGGCCGGCGGGGGAACACGGCGCCCGGGAGGACTCAGGGGAACGTTCTCATCAGGGTGTTTGTCCCTTTCTCCCTGCAAGCCCGAAGGTTACTGGAGAGACCCCACCAAGATGGCGGCTAAGGACCGGCGGAGGCGGCCATCTTAGGTGTGGTCATTGGAGCCCGGAAGCGTGATGGGTGTTTTGAGCGTTCATAGCCAGAGAAAGGAAATGACGGCGACGCGCTTCCTGCGCGTGCGCACGGGGGAAAGGGGCGAGGCGGCGGCCATATTGGATGTGGGCAGAGAGCTCCGCTGGTCTATCTACGCCTGCGCAGTGCGCGTCGGTTCCCTGACTGGTCACAGCGCCCCGATGCCGGCGGAGAAGATGGCGGTGGACGGGCCGGAGCAGGTGAGAGACCCCCGGGGGGAGGGGGGGCTGAGGGGCGGCCGGCCCGGGCCGAGGGGGCCCGTCCTGCCCTCGGGGCGGCTCCGCGGAGCCGGGGCCGCGTTGTGCTGAGTCAGGCCGCGGGGGGGGAGGGGGGATCCCGGGCAGGGAGGGGGAGGGGAGTCATGGGCGAGGGAGGAAGAGGAGGGCTGGGGGCTGGGGGAGGTGGGATGGGGGGGAGGGAGGAAGAGGAGGGATCGGGGAGGGGAAGGAGGGAGGAGGAAGAGGGATGGGGGGATCCCGGGCCGGGAGGAGGGATGGGGTGACGGGGGGGTATCCTGGGTGAGGGAGGAAGAGGAGGGATGGGGGGTCCGGGACGGGGTGGAGGGATGGGGTGGCAGGGGGAGGGGAATCGGGGGCAAGGGATGGGGGGAGGGGGAGAGGGATCGGGGGTGGGGGGAAGGTGAGGAAGAGGGTTGTGGGGGGATCCCAGACAGGGAGGAGGGATGGGGTTGCAGGGGGAGGGGAGAGGGATCGGGGGGGGAGGGAGGAAGAGGAGGGATGGGGGGGAAGCGGAGAGGAGGAAGAGGGATGGGGGGATCCCGGGCCGGGAGGAGGGATGGGGTGGCAGGGGGAGGGGAGTCATGGGCGAGGGATAGGGGGGAGGGGGAGAGGGATCGTGGGGGGGAGGGAGGAAGAGGGATGGGGGGATCCCGGGCAGGGAGGCGGGGTGGGCTGGCAGGGGGAGGGTATCCTGGGCGAGGGAGGAAGAGGAGGGATCGGGGGCGGGTTTGTTGCAGATGCTTGTGCAGAACCAAGGGGGAAATGGCTCCTCCCTCGCCAGTGGGGCCCAGGATCTCAGGGCCTGCTCCCCTGGTGAGCGGTGGGGCTGGGTCCCCTCCCCATGGCCCCAGGGCTGGCCACAGAGGTTCTCACACCCACCAGCTCCTGTCCTTTTGGGATTCTTTGCCCGCGATTGGAGCAGCCGGGTCCCCGAGAGCTTGGGGGGTCCCTGGAAGCGAACAGAGCCCCGGCCTGCACCCGCCTTGTGGAGCCAGGGCTCCTTGGAGCCTGGTGGCTGCAGGTGTCACTTTAGTTACGCTGGGGCTGCCTCCCACCCTTCCTGTGCGGAGGGGCCTGTGGACCGGGCTGAACCTGCCTGTGCCGGGAGCTGGCTCTGGAGGTTCGGATGTGAGCGGCCCTGCGCCCCACTCGGTCAGAGGGTCTCCGGGGAGCCCTGGGGCTGCCTTTGCAGGCCCTGAGCTCCAGCCGGGCTGTGGCTCGGAGGGCAGAGGCTCTCGATTCGCTTGATAGCTGGCAGCCAGCACAGGGGGCTGTTGTGCTAGACCTGTGGACGGGGCCCAGCCTCTGCTCCTCTGGAGAACGAGCCGCACCCCCCTCCCGCGGGTAGGAGCCCCCCCGTTCTCACGCCGAGGGGCTCCCCTGGGCCAGTGGGTGTGTCCTGATGTGTGCTCTCTGCAGATGGAGATGGATGAAGGCAAAGGGGGGACAGGGCTCCGCCAGTACTACCTGTCCAAGATCGAGGAGCTGCAGGTGAGCTGAGTGGGGGGCTCTCTGGCCCCAGGGAGTGGGGTCTGGGCTGGGGCATCGTTTCTAGCTGGTGGGTGGCCGGAGGGGCTGCTCTGACGGTGCTGAGGATGCGCATTTTGGTTTGCGGCAGGGGAGCTGCCATCTGTGCTGGCCAGCTCGTCTCATGGGGCTTCCGAGGGAACCAGCAGCCTCTTCCAAGCGATTGCAGCCCGTGCTCAGTGCCAGCATCTCTGTCAGTGGCGCTGGGGCCTCAGAGGGCTCCCAGCGGGAGGTGCAGGTTGGGAGCCAGGGACTAGCAGGCAGGTGCGGGGGCCGTCAGTGGCAGGCGTCCCCAAAGCCAGCTGGGCTGGAAGGGGCCGTTCTGACCGTTGTTTCTCAGAGCAGAGCGGCGCGGGCCCGATAACGGGGGTGGGGGGGTAGGGTGTGTCACAGAAGCAGTTTGCTTGGCAGAGCCCCCTGGCCCAGTGTCAGGGTGGGTGGTGGTACCCCCACTCCTGCGGCAGGGACAAAGTGACCAGCAAACCCCCTCAAAGGGGAAATGTTCCTTGTTCCTGGCAGGGAGGGGAGGCCCTTAGCCTGGGTTTGGTGCAGACCACGCGGTAAGAGCCGCTCACAGCTGGGTCCCCTCCCCTCCCAGTGCCGGCTGCTTTCCCGAGCGGTTCACGCTGGAGGCGCTAGGCAGGACCCGGTGCAGGGGCTGCTGTAGTGACGGGCGTGAGGCGGGGATGGGGCCTAGCGCTCGCCAGGGAGGAGCCTGCGCATTGCCCACCGGAGACACACGGGCACTTCCTAGCTGCTAGACTGGCGGGTAGCCCGTGTTCAGGAGCCGACCCTGAGCTGAGGGGCCGGGCTGGGGCCGGTTGTGCAGGGGGGACCCCTGGGCTCCTGTGGGCTTATCCCTTCCCCCCTCTCCCCAAAGCTCATTGTGAACGAGAAGAGCCAGAATCTCCGCCGCCTGCAAGCGCAGAGGAACGAGCTGAACGCCAAAGGTAGGGCTCCCGCTGGCCTCCTGGCTCCCGGTGGCCTCAGGGATCCCGCTGGCCTCCCCTGCGTACCCGTGCTCGGCTCCCGCTGGCCTCCCCCCGCGTACCCGTGCTCGGCTCCCGCTGGCCTCCCCCCGCGTACCCGTGCTCGGCTCCCGCTGGCCTCCCCCCGCGTACCCGTGCTCGGCTCCCGCTGGCCTCCCCCCGCGTACCCGTGCTCGGCTCCCGCTGGCCTCCCCCCGCGTACCCGTGCTCGGCTCCCGCTGGCCTCCCCCCGCGTACCCGTGCTCGGCTCCCGCTGGCCTCCCCCCCCGTACCCGTGCTCGGCTCCCGCTGGCCTCCCCCCCCGTACCCGTGCTCGGCTCCCGCTGGCCTCCCCCCGCGTACCCCGTGCTCGGCTCCTGCCGGCCTCCCCCCGCGTACCCCGTGCTCGGCTCCTGCCGGCCTCCCCCTCCTCGTCCATGTTCCTCACGCTCAGCTCCCTCTGGCCTCCCCCTCCTCGTCCATGTTCCATGCGCTCGGCTCCCGCTGGCCTCCCCTGCCTCATCCCCGTGCTCAGCTCCCACTGGCCTCCCCCTCCTCCTCCATGTTCCTCGTGCTCAGCTCCTGCTGGCCTTAGGGCTCCCACTGGCCTCCCCCGCCTCGGCTCCCGATGGCCTCCCCCTCCTCCACCGCGTTCCCTGCGCTCAGCTCCTGCTGGCCTCCCCCGCCTCGTCCCCATTCCGCGTGCTCGATTCCCCCTGAATTGGTGCTTTGAAAACAAGAAAGTGGGGGCGGCCTGGTGGACGGGATGCGAAGGGTGTCCAGAGCGTACCATGAGAGCGTCTCCTGCGGGGAGGGTTGGATTGTTCCCCGTTCTGTCAGGGAGGGAGGCAAAGTCTCCCCGGCTGGGTGATCTCTCGGGCTCCCAGTGGTCGCAGCAGGACAGCCAGGCGCCCTGCCCCCCGGGGATACAAAGGCTCTGACCCATGGTGGAGAAGGAAGCCGGCGCTGACTCCAGAGCGCATGTGGGGAGTGAGCAGCACCTGCCCCCTCTGGGTTAATGGCAGTGGCTGGCTAACCCTGCCCTGGAACTGCCCTCTCTGCTTGGGCCCTGAGCGGGGGGTGGCCTCTGCGCCCCGTGGGGGCAGGCCGGGCCGGGGCTCACGGGTCCGTGTTGCGCTGCAGTGCGCCTGTTGCGGGAGGAGCTGCAGCTGCTGCAGGAGCAGGGCTCCTACGTCGGCGAGGTGGTGCGAGCCATGGATAAGAAGAAGGTGCTTGTCAAGGTACGGAGCGGGGCCAGGGGTTTGTGGGTGGGTGGCCGGCCAGGCTCATGAGCTCAGGGCACTGCGGCTCTGCTCCCTGACCGGAGACCGTCGCTCTCCCGGCTGCTGGTGGGCTCACTCCCCGAACGAGCCCGGGAACAGAAACCCCAGGAGCACCAGCTGGGCGCCCCAGGGGCCTGCCCTGGAGCAGGGGGAGGGTGCCAGCCCACTGCAAATCCATGGGGCAGCAAGGAGCCATCTGCCCCCCCTTAGTGCCGAGGGGTGCTCAACCGGGGGGCAGGCAAGTCGTTCGAGATGGCCCGGGGGGCGGGCTGAATCCCAGGGGCTGGCTCTGCGGGGAAGCCGGTTACCAGCACGTGCTGCTGGGTGTGGAACCGTCTCCCAGGGGCAGGAGGCCCAGTGGGTGGGACGGGGTATTAGAAAAGGCTTGAGCGGGAGCAGCCCCCGGGCACCTTGCTGGGCTCTTCTTCCCCCTGGGGGGTTTGTGGGGGCTGTGCCCACTGGCTGGGGATGAATTGGGGGGGGAGGGAAGCTGTGCCCACCGGCTGGGGCTGAATTGGGGGGGGGGGAGCTGCATGTGCTGCCCCACACCCACCCCACAGGTCTCTGCTCTCTGTGTTCCAGGTTCACCCAGAAGGGAAGTTTGTGGTGGATGTCGATAAAAACATTGACATCAATGATGTGAGTACCAGGCCCCTCGGAGCAGCGCGCCCCGGCCGGGGGCAGAGGGGGGCGGCTTGGCCGCAGCTGCCTTCCCTTGTGCCCGTCGTCACCAGCCTGCCAGGGGCAGCAGAGGGTGATGCTCCCTTCCCAGCAGCTGCTGCTGCCCAGCCCGGGGGGGTTCCGTGGGCCATGCCCCTGCCCCAGCTCTTGCTGGGGAGATACCCAGGCTGGGTGCCTAGGCCGGGCGCTGCGAGTGCGGCAGGTGCCCAGCAGGCAGCTCCCGCCAGCTGGCATTGAAGGGGGGGGGGGCAGCGGTGAGCTCCTGCCCGTCTGTCTCCAGGTGACCCCGAACTGCCGCGTGGCGCTGAGGAACGACAGCTACACGCTCCACAAAATCCTGCCCAACAAAGTGGACCCGCTGGTGTCCCTGATGATGGTGGAGAAGGTCCCGGACTCCACCTACGAGATGATTGGCGGCTTGGACAAGCAGATCAAGGAGATCAAGGAAGTGATTGAGCTGCCCGTCAAACACCCGGAGCTCTTCGAGGCCCTGGGGATCGCCCAGCCCAAGGCAAGTGCTCTCCGGGCCGGACTCGCAGCTGTGCCCTGCCACCCGCCGCGGGGAGGGGCTCTGCCAGCCCTGGGCAGCTCAGATCTGCACTGCCGGGGGCTGGTGCTCCGCACACGGAGAAGGGAGCCCTCTCCTGTCCCGGGATGGTGCCTGCCACCCCATGGGAGAGGGGGAGGAGCTTCGTTACCAGCTCCCAGTAATGGGGACGACGGAGCAGCTCCCGCTCTCCCCTGCGACTTGCTCCGGTTCTCCGGCCGTGCCGGGGGAGGGAGCAGGGAACCAGTCACTGAGTGGGTGGGACCCCAGTGCCTGCCAAAGGAGGGGCCCGGCCCCTGTGCACCCCCAGGCTGGCGCTGCCAGCACCCCCCTGCAGTGCTAGCTGGGGGGAGGGACGGCGGCTCGAAGGGCCTAGATGCTCCCCGTGGGAAGCAGCTGTAACGACCCTTTTCCCTGCCAGAGCCCAGCACGGCTCCCTGCTGGCAGCTGCAGCAGGGCCAGGGCCAAGGGTGGGTGCGAGTCTCCTCCTGCCTCAGCCCTTCCCGGGGGATGGCAGCTCCTCGCCCATGTGGAGGGGGGTGAACGTCGTCCCACTCAGGGGTTAGCACAGCGCCCCCTGCTGCCCTTGCTGGAGGAGGCAGAGCTTGAGCAGCCCCCCCGCCAGTGAACTGCGTCCCCATGGTGCGAATCCACCGCAGGCCTGGTCCGTCCCCTCCTGTCCAAAGCCAGGCTCCCCGCCGGCGGCACTGGGCTTGGCTCTGGCAGCTCGCCCACTAGGTGGCACCAAATGCCCCCGTCTGTGCCGGGCTGTGCAGTGCCGCTCCTGCACCGAGCGCCCTGGGCTGATGCCGCTGGCCTGGCCATTACAGGGTGTGCTGCTGTACGGCCCTCCTGGCACCGGGAAGACCCTGCTCGCCAGGGCCGTGGCTCATCACACTGACTGCACCTTCATCCGCGTCTCGGGCTCGGAGCTGGTGCAGAAGTTCATTGGCGAGGGTAAGTGTGGATGTGGAGGCGGGGGGGGGGGGAATATGTGAGTTTAACCCCCCCCATCCCCAAGCAAAGCCCTGGTGGCAGGTCACAGGGGCAGGGGGTGGTGTGGCCCCCTCACAGCTGCGGCCGTGGGGCCCGTGTTCCTGTTCTGAAGAGCTGGGGCCAGGGGGATGAAACACGATGGTTACAAAAACCCCTACGAATGGGATTAGGTGCTGTAATGAAATACATTTTTCTCTTTAAAAATAACATGATATTATGAAATTCGAGTTGAAATTATTCCGGCCGGTGTTCAGGCCTGAGAGTGTCGTTATCAACGTTGAAATAACCAGTAAAGTGCGTCCCAGGAGCTTTCAGAAGGTCCCAGTGTCACGTTGTCCATGTTACAATAGTCAGTCCTCACGATGGAGCGAAGGCTGGTTCGTTACGTCTTTCCACGTGTCGGGATTTCCAGCGTCTGGGGGAGCAGAGACGCTTTGGGGGTCAGATTAACCAGCAGGTGCAGAGAATCCTTCATCTGGACTAGCTCATTCCAGGCTGAGAAAGCAGCTGGGAGTTGGGAACAGCAGGCAGGTGGGGAGGATGAGCTCCGCTAACTAAAAACTTGAAGGATGTGGGGCCAGGTTTCCAAAGGGGTTCGGGCCCCTAAAGATGCAGGGAGGTGCCGACTGGGATTTCCCAAAGCTGTAGGTATCTCTGAGTTCACCCATTCCAGTGAATGCTCCCTTTGTGCAGTAAATCGAGCTGCTTTAAATGCAAAACACATTTGACAACCTGAACGTTTTTTCCAGCGCATCTGAGTTATTTATTGAACTGAAACCGTTTTAAAATGCTGCTTTGTGCACTTAATTGAAATCCAGTTTCCAGCCAAAAGCAGCTTGACCCCAATCCCGAGTCAAGGAATTAGCGAGTAAATAACTGAATCCTTTGCCGTTTTCGAACATCATGAAGTGACAGTCAAGAATCTGAAAAGGGAACGTGCAGTGAGCTCGTGTGTGGGCCTGCCAGCCCCGCGCGCCGAGGAAAGGCGGGATTGTTGGCCAGGCGACACGTGTAATGGTTATACCAGCCCATGAGCATGAACCTGGGAGCAGGAAAATAGCTACAGGACAAACGCAAACCAAGATTGCGGTCGGGGATTTAAATCAGCCCCTCCTGTGTGCATGGCCCTGTGCTGAACGCCTCTCGCCCGTGCCCACAGGAACCGAGGGCCAGGGGCTGGTGTCTCTGTTCCCCGTGCTGCAGAGGAGCCCTCCTCAGGCCAGGCCCGGGCCCTCGGGGGCACCGTGGTCCCAGCCCCAGGGCTGCGCTGACCAGCGCGTTGCAGGAGTTCTCCGGCCCTGCAGGGAGAACGGGGCCGGGGCTCAGCCCTGGGGTGGCCGGGCGCCGTTCTGCGGCAGGGCATTCAGGGCCCCTCTGCTTTGCCCTCAGGCGCGCGCATGGTGCGGGAGCTCTTCGTCATGGCCAGGGAGCACGCGCCCTCCATTATCTTCATGGACGAGATCGACTCCATCGGCTCCTCGCGCCTGGAGGGCGGCTCCGGGGGGGACAGCGAGGTGCAGCGCACCATGCTGGAGCTCCTCAACCAGCTCGATGGCTTCGAGGCCACTAAGAACATTAAGGTGCGTAGAGCCTGGCGTGACCCGGGCAGGAGGGGAGTCGGCTGCCCCGTTTCCCAGCTGGGCGCTGAAGCCAGGTGGCTTGGCACGGCTGCCCCCCCTCCTCCCCCCCCGAGCCGCAGCGGGGGGAGGGGGGCGCTTGCCCCTCCCTGCGGGATAAAGGCCCAGCTCCTTTGCAGTGACACCTCCTCCCTTGCAGGTGATCATGGCCACTAACCGGATCGACATCCTGGACTCTGCTCTGCTGCGCCCGGGCCGCATCGACAGGAAGATCGAGTTCCCCCCCCCAAACGAAGAGGTAACGGGGGGGCTCTCCCCTGCGGCCGACCCCTTGCAGGCTCCCAGGGCTGCTGGTCAGCTGGGCGGGCCTGGCCCGAGGGCTGAACTCTCCTTCTGTAGTGTCCTGGCTCTGAAAGGGTCTGGGTCCCAGCCTGGCCCCACAGCCGTTCTCCCTTCCTTTGCTGGCTGACCTCTCGGGTGCTGGCCCCCCTCACCCCCCCCCCCTCGCTGGGCTCTCCCCACAGGCTCGCCTGGACATTCTCAAGATCCACTCTCGGAAAATGAACCTGACGCGGGGGATAAATCTACGTAAAATTGCAGAGCTGATGCCAGGAGCATCCGGGGCTGAGGTGAAGGTGAGTAGCTGGGCCGGGAGCTCTACAGGCCGGTGGGACAGGGAGCAGCCGCTCCTGCTGAGCTGGGGAAGGGGCTTTGAGCCAGGACTAGCTGCCACGGGCCTGCTCCTTACATGTTCCTGGGGCCATGCTGAGCGCACTGCGTTCCCTGGAGGGCTGGAGTGGGTGCAGCGGGCAGGTCGCCAGGAGCCCTACAGGACTCCCTTGGCACATGCCGGGGGAGCAGTTCCCTTGTCGAGGGGCAGCGTGTGGGGCGGGGGGGTGCTGTGCAGAAAGAGGGGTGATGGTTCTTCCTTGCTCTTGTGCCCTTGCAGGGGGTGTGCACGGAAGCCGGCATGTACGCCCTGCGGGAGAGGAGGGTGCATGTTACACAGGAAGATTTTGAAATGGCCGTAGCCAAGGTAAATTCCGCCGTGCGCTGCTCCAGCAGCGGGTGGGGGGGGGGTGGCTTCAGTGCACCAGGCACCTCCGTTCCTTGGGGGCTGCTGGCCATGCCCCCGGTCCAGCTGCCCTGCCAGCCCTCAGCCCCCTGCTGGAGAAGTGGGACAGTCCCTCCCAGGGACTGACGGCTGGGGCCATTCCGAGCTGGAGGGGCTGCCAGAGCCCCAACCCTGGTCTCCCCGAAAGGGGGGCGGGGGGAGAGACAGGCTCAAGGAATGCAAAGAAATGAGGGGCCCAGAAGGTAGATGGGGGGCTGCTCGTGCGCCCGTCCCCCTGCTGCCAAAACAAGGGCCCCCAATAAAGCCCCATGGGGGACTTTCACCCCATGCCCCTTTGGCCAGGAGTTCCACAGGTCCCAGCACCACTCAAGGGGTAAAATCAGAAATTCTCCTGCCCTGCTCACCTTCCCCTGCAGTGGTGGGCCCAGGTGCTGGTAGCGTCCCAGTCCCTTGCTGGCCGCTCAGGAAGGGATCAGCCTGTGGCCGAGTCACAGGGGGAAGTCAGAGCAGCGGAGAGGGGAGTTAACTGGCTTATGGGGCAACCCCTGGGGCCTCCCATTTGCACAGAGACGCTGCTGCTCTAGGGGCCTGGGCCGGCCTGGCCTTTGCAGCTGTGCTGGGGCAACCTGCTCCCCAGCAGCTGTTTTCTTCCCTGAGTCTCAGCTGCTGTCCTTGCCCTGCCTCTGGTGAATGCCAAGGGGACTGCGGCCTAGACAGGGCAGTGCCCTGAGCTGGAGTGCGGGGTCCTGCCCGGAGGGGGCTCCAGGGGCCCAGCCTGGTTCCTGCCTCGGGTGCGGGTCAGGACGGGGGCTGAGGAACATGCAGGTGACCTCACTCCAGGGCTGAGTGCTGGAAGCAGGGCCTGACCCTTCTTGTCTCCCCACCGCAGGTGATGCAGAAGGACAGTGAGAAGAACATGTCCATCAAGAAGCTCTGGAAGTAACCGGGGAGGGCCTGACCCCTTGGTGCTGGGTCCTGGCCCCTCACCTTTTCTTTAATAAAGCTCTGTGCTGGCCGAGTTACACCCCCAGACTCTGGCTGTTGGGGGGAGGGATAACGCTGCCACCCCTCCTGCCAGCGGCTGGGACCCCGCAGGTCACAGCTCAAGGAGCCTGGGCTGGGTGCGGGGGACTGAGCAGCCAGCGGCTAAACATGAAGGGGACACGCTGCCCAGCCTGGCTTGGGGCAGGCTGGTCTCGCTCGGCCTTTAGCAGCTGAAGCCCAGGCAGAGATGGGGCAGGAGCTGCAGGGATGGGGGAAATATTGACATGGTTACTCCCCTGGGCCTTTGAGCTCCTGTTTCCTGGCTGCAGCCAGGTTCCCCCCACAGGGACCAGAGGGTGGCTCTGCTCCAGCCCCCCACCTCCCTTGGGGTGCATCTGCTCAGCTGGTGGTGAGGAAGGAGACACTGGCACAAGCTGCTGCTAAATGTTTTTATTAGAAAATATCCAACCCAGACAAAATGGTTACAAGAACAGGTGGCCCAAGCCTCACTCCCAGTCCCCCCTCTCCTGCCTGCCTAATTCTACCATGCAGGGCTGCCCTGCCCCCCAGGAAACAGCCCCTGTTCCCTCCCGCCAGGGCAGCAGGGGAGGGGCTGGGGCTGGGTTAAGGCACATGGGAGAGCCCAGCTCACAGTGTCACCTTTGCTGTAACAGACACTGGCTTCTCCACTTGGCTCTAGTCCTGTGTGCACTGCCCTGAGTAACGGTGGCTGCGGCCAGTCAGCACCCCATCCTCTGCCGGCCCCCGCGGCCCCTGCACCCCCCCAACCCGCTGCATGTGAAAGGAGGGAGGCTGGAACATTCAGCTGATTGTCAGAGACAGACTAAGCTCGGTTGCCCAGGAGCACAGTGACTCGGTTGCATAGGTTTAGGCGGGAGGGCAGGACGAGAGGGAACCTCGTACATTAATCAAATACAAACCCACTGTACAAAAGGCTTTTTATAAAACCTGCTCCCAACACCATAGTGCAAAACACGCCGCCAGCTCGGCCGGCCTTTGGAATGGACAAAGCTTTGGTTTCAAAAGTGCCCAGCAGCTGCCTGCCCTCCGCGCGCAGGGGAGAGGCTGCCACAGGCTCAGCGGGCAGCCGGCAAAGCCCTTGGCCGCCCAGGAGGCCGTTGTGACGCTCTGGCCACATCGCTCAGTATGAAGAAGCGCCTAGGTGGCCCCTTGGCTTTGGTTCAGGGAGAGCTCGTACCCTCTGGGCAGCGACTCCAGCAAGGCTCCGGCCCAGGCCGGCAGGGGAGGGGAAGCTCTGGTTCGCAGGGGAGGAGCTCCGCGCCTGCCCTGAACACTACGGGGAGAAAGGCGAAGGCAGCAAGCAAGGCCAGTAATGCACTAAAGGGGCCGGGATGAAGAGTGGCAGGGAAAGGGCAGAGGCTGCACAGGTGACCCTGTGACCCCACACGCCCCGGGCCTTTGGCTAGAGCTCGGAGCCCCAGGGCTGGGAGCCCCCGGGGACACTTGTGGCTCAGAGCTTTGCAAGTGCTGTGTTTCATTCCAGTAAGATGTACCGTAAGGCTCAGGCACTCGAGAGAGCAGAGCCCCTGAGCCGTGCCCAGCCCCTTAGGTGAGGCGAATCCCAAGCACTTGTTCCAGTTCCTGTCTGCGCTGCTGAACCTGAAAGGCACAAGAGGCGCGAGGTGGGACGGGACCTGGGAGAAAGGCAGGGCTGGCTGGGGGAGCGTCCGATGGGCACAGGCTCTCTTGCCCCTCTGGGGCATTTTCACTGGCCTGGAAGCAGGAACCTCAGCACCAAGCCGAGGCCCCGGTGCTGGGAAGGGGGGGGGGTCCGTTCCCTGACTGCTCAGGATTTTAGATAGCAGGCCTGATGCCCGAAGGCCCCCCCCGCCCCCGCTGCTCCGGCCCCGGCTTCGGGCCATTCCCACAGCATGCTGTGGGGCAGATCTGACCTAATCCAGGCCTCCCAGAGCTCTCCACCCTCGGGGGAGGACTCCAGTACCTGCCGCCTCCCTGGGCAGCTGAGAGTGAAACCCACAGGGCTGGGTCAGTTTCACGCCCGCCCCGTGAAACTGACCAGGGTCTTGTCAGGTTCCCTGCTGGAGGGCGCAGCCTGCTCCTGGCTGGCCTGCGGAAGGGCAGGGACAGAGCTCTGGAGCGGGGGTGGGAAGGACCAGTCTGGTCAGGAAAGGGGAGGGGCTGAGCACTGATCCCTCAGAAACAGCCCAGTTCCCAGCTGGCTCGGCTCCAGGGTGGGCAGGTTCGAACCCCGGCTCACAGGAAAAGGCGCAGAGAGTGACCGGGCCACGGACCACGGGGCTCTGCCCACCCTCTGGGGCAGGGAGCCTGGCCCGCACGCCAAGAACCCACCTTGGCAAAGATGTGCCTCCCCGCAGCCTCCTGCGCCCAGGGCTGATGGTAGAAGTCGGCTCGTCTCTCCTCCTCGGGGTTCCCAATCACGTCTGTTATGATCTGCAGCACCGCATGGGGAGGAGGAAATGGTCAGCGGGACGCAGACTGCTGGGCTCATGGGCAGCTGCTGCCATCCCAGGGCCCTCAGCAGGCTTCCCGGACACCCCGCCCCTGCCAGCAGGGACGCGCCCAGGCAGAGCCTGCTCCGGAGGGGAGATGCCCCATGGCTGCTGGGCAGCGTGGGCCCCATGCCGCAGGGGGCTGTTACTGCATTACCCTGCAAGGTAACGCCAAGGCCCAGGCCCTGCTCAGCAGCGGCTCGGCTCTCCAGTGGGGCCCCCGCTGTACCTTGAGGTCCCTCCTCTGGGATTTGATCCATTCCTGAATGAAGTCCTGCGGGTTGTTGCTGAAGCTCAGCATGAAATCTCGCTGCGTCTTCAGCTGGTTGATGGACTCAATGGTCTCGTGGATCTAGCAGGAGAAAGCGAGTGAGGCCTGGATTGGCCATTTTGCTTGCGATTGTCTGTCAAAGGCTCCAAGCAGGGGGGAGAGGCTGGCGGGGCCCAAGGGAAGGCTCAGCGAGAAATGAGCGGATCCCTCTCCCTCCGGGTGCCAAAGCTCAGGGACACACGGGGTAGCAGCAGTCGCTGGAGCTGAGGTGCAGGGGGGTTAACCCGCCCCCCAGCTCAGCGCCGGACACAGAGAGAGCCCCCTCCCCCATCTTCTAGGGGTTAGACTCTCCCCTGGCAGCTAGCCCCAGGGATTCCAGTTCCCAGCCCCGACTCCTTCCTTAACCCTGCCCTGCATGGCCAGGCCCCGGGCAGGCGGCTCTGGACTCCCAGGGCAGGCATGGCCAGGCAGCGTGCCAACGGGGCGGGGGGGGGGCGGGGGGGGGGCAGGGGAGCGCACTGCAGCCTGCGGGAGGGGAGCCCGCACCAGGACTGAATCTCGCTCGGTGGGAGGCTGCTCCCTGTCTGCTGGCCTGGCACGCAGCTCAGATGGGGCAGTGAATCCGACCAGGGGCCCGTTTCCTGCTCCCCTCGGTGGCCAGCTGCAGCCCAATGGCTTGGCGCACCAAGGGGCCAGTGCAGTGCACAGGTCCAAGCTAGAAACGGCAGATTCCCGCCCCAGGCTCGGGTGCTGTGCAGGCCTCGCCCAGAGCCGGGATCTCAGCTGTTACTCAAACAGGGGGGAGGGGGAAGCTTGAAAACATGAAACAGGGTGACTGGTGCAGCAATGTCTGCCTGAGCCTGCTGAGAGCCTGAAACCAGTTCTCCCCTTCGCAGCCTGCCCGCCCTCCAGGAGGGTAGCCCCGTGTCCGCCCCAGGGACTCTCTCGCTGCTGCAGACACCCCCAGCTGATGGGCTCACCCCACAACACAGACATGACCCAGCTGCCCCAGCCCCCACTCGCAACAGAGAGCTCAGGCCTGTCGAACTGGAAGCATGGGGAGAGCAGACAAGAAAGAGAACTTTAACAGCTCCCTCTGGCTGCCTGGTCCCTGCTTCCAAGAAGCCCCCCACCCCCAATCCATTGGGTACCCCATTATCTCCCTGCCTAGGCTGGGGGCGAGCTGCCAGCAGGCCTGGGAGCTGCCAGGGGAGTCACTGGATTGCATAGGCTGCATGCTGGGTTGCGCTCTGGGACATGGAGCCTTCTGCACTGACTGGCGACCCTGCAGCAAGCCAGGACCCAGCCGTTCACAGCCTCAGGCTCCCACTCGCCACAGCAGGACTCCTGCTCTCTACAGACGGGGCGAGGACTGGGCCCAAGGGTGGCACAGACAGGCCCCAAACCTTGGTATCCAGGGAGGCAATTTCCTGCTGGTTGGTGGTGGAGGCCAGGAAGTTGCTCATCTGAGCTTTCAGGGGGTCATCCACCTCGACATCGATGTCGTAGCAGGCCGTCTTCTTCTGGTCGTTGGGATCCACGCTGGGGGGTGAGGGGAGGCTGGCGGTTAGGGCCCACACCTGGCATTTTGCAAGCAGCAGCCAGCCCCGCAGCTGGAGACGTGGTCACATGCAGCCCTGTGCCCCGAGGGAGACCAGCCTCCACCCCCCACAAAACCAGCCTGGCAGGAAACAGAATGAGCTGCACAGAGCTCACCACACCCTGGGGCCCCATCCCCTGACCTCCTCCAGCCAGATGCCATCCGTTCCCGTTTCCTGCTCCGGAGCCAGCCACTCTACACGCCCCATCCAGCCTGAGCACACTGAAGAAAATCCCAGAAGCAACCCAACCCCAGCCCAGCCCAGGGAAGTCCCAGCCCCAGAGCAGACAGCAGGGGCCATGCCATGCCTACCTGATCATGTGGTTGATGATGATGGGATCCGGATGCTGCAGCAGGCCTGCCAGCTTCATGGGGATCTCGGAGAATCGCATGCGAATGCAGCTAAAGATCTATGGGGGCAGGAAGTCAGAGCATTAGCAGCCCCCGTGGGGAGCACAGGGGGATGGGACCCAGACTCCAATACGGGCAGGGACCAGATCACCATCTGCTGGCGTAAGGTAGGTAAACGCTTCAGTGACACCCACGGGGAGTGGGGCACGCCACAGAGCAACTGGCCTGGGGGCAGCCAGATCCTGAGCACTCCTCCCCCAGAGACACGGCCCAGAGACCCCTTCCCCTCGCCCACCCTGGGCCCTGCGGCAAGATGCTGAGCCCGTTTCTGCACGGCAGGGAAAGGGTTGAGCTGAGGCTGGCGAAGGGCGGGGACAAGGGGCGGGGCTCTGCGGAGGCAGGGCAGGGCCAGGCCGGGCTGGCTGCAGCCCAGGGAGCGGGGAGCCCCAGGCCCACCTGGCGGAAGTAGCGGTTGCAGTTGATGTACTCCTTCTCGTGACTGTCCTGCAGCTTGTTGTGTTTGATGTAGAGCCACAGGGCCTGCATGATGCTGGCCCGGGTCTGGGTGTGGACACCCAGCAGGCGAGCCAGGCGAGGGTCCAGTTTGTACTGCGGAGGCTGCAATGAGACACAGATACAGAGACAGTGGCCCCAGGGAGGGCCCGGGCGTCTTGGCTCCACTGAGGTACCCGGGCGCTCCCTCCCAGCACCACCCGCCGACACCAATCTGCAGCCACCCCTCCTCCCTGGGTGGGCACACCGGGTCCGGGGGGGTTGGCCTGCTATTGCCATTCGAAATTCAAGCTACGGGCGCAGCCCAGCTGGGAGCTGTCTGCCCTTCTCCCAGAGCTGGTGCAGCTCCTGCAGCGCTATCCCAGCATGCAGTGTGGCTGGGCTGATAGGATCGGGGTGGAGCACGGCCTGCTGGGATCTGTAGTCTTCCTGGGCCACCAGGGTGCTGAACTGATCTTCTCCCTACAAGGACAGAGCCTCTCATGGACCCACCTGGGCACTGCCTTCCCCACCGTCCCTGGTGACCTGGGTACCACTGGCCACTGCGAGAGTGGCCCCCCATCCCTCTTGCATGGTGGCCAGCTAACCCCCCGGCAGAGGCCCAAACTCTCCAGTGCACAGGCTGATTATCTGCCCCTGGGGCCGGGGGGGGGGGGGGGGGGAAGAGAACAGGCCGGGGGAGGAGTGGGGGTGGAAGAGAAGTCAGTGCTATGGGGGCCAGACCCTGTATGGGGAAAGGACCGTCACTGGGGGGGAGACAGGCCTGGCTCCTTCACTGTTCAGGGCCATACATGCTTATGAAGCCTGGGGCTGGGCCACACCAGCCTCTCCAGCTGTGGGACCCAGCAAGTGCCCTCCCCATCCAGGGACAGTCAGCAGGTGGCCTCAGACACCCAGCAGGGACGAGAGAGGGGAAGAGCAGGCTCTGGCAGGGTGCAGCCACCCTCAGCTGACAGGGCAGCCCCAGGGTGGTGCACATGGACAGGAGGTAGGGGGGCGGGATGGCGAGACACTGGCAGTCAGTGCCGGGAGGTGCCGCCTGCCTCCGGAATGAATCCCCCCACCCAGCAGACGCTGCCGAACCTGCCCTCCCTGGGGGGAGCTTTATGCCCGCTCAAGACGAGCGAATGTTTTGCCTTTGGGGTACCCCAGCATGCACCACATGGCAGGTATTTTTACATACATTTGCTGGGGGCCTCCCCTCCCCGGCTCCTGAAGGTCACTCGATGGGCTGCTCAGGAGATCTGTCCCAGGGACGGCCCCTCCCTGTGCTCCCGGCACAGCCATGCCATTACCTGCCGCTAGAGGGGAGGGGCTTTCCCCAGGGCAGGCAGGCTGGGCAGCGGAGGAGACGGGCCTCACCTGGTGATCCAGCATGAGCAGCAGGGTGCATTTCACATTGACGTCGCCAGGGCGCTTCACCTGGAAGCCGTCGGTCTCCTGGGTCGTGGGCATCCTGTGCCACTAGGGAAAAGGCCACCGAGAATTACTGCCAAGACCACAAGGGGGCGCTCTACACACGTTAGTCGCTAGTTACACCAACATCAGCCGTTTGGAGCCTGACCCAGCGCCAGGGAGCTTGGGGCTGGAGCCTTCTCCGCACCCTGCGGCCTCGGGCTGGCACCCTGGTTGATTACCGACCCGACTGCTGTGCAGGGTCTGTGAACCCCCAGCTCCCAGCTGCTCCGAGTGGACTTGAAACATCCCAGGGCAGCTGAGTTTGAGCCCGTCCTCGGTTGAAAACCCCCCTGCACGCTTGTGCAGCTCAGTGTGTCCCACTTCCCTGCCGCCCTCTACCCCGGGGGCTGGGGGGATACAGAAACCCCGGACATCACTGATAGGGGTTCACACAAACCGCTCAGTAGCAGAGCTCTGGCCGGACACACAGGTCTAGAGCCCTGGAGCCGTGCAGCCATCACACTAGAGTGGGCAGGAGAGTCAGAGTCCTATAAGCCCCTCTGAGTACAGCGCTGGGTATTCCAGGTAGGGTGACCAGAGGTCGCGATTTTATAGGGACAGTCCTGATTCTGGGGGCTCTCTTTTATAGGCTCCTATTCTCCCCCCCACCCCCCAATCCCTTGTCCTGAGGTTTTACACTTGCTGTCTGGTCACCCTGATTCCAGGGCCCCAGGACCGGCCACGGAACCGTGGCCCAGAACCTGAACTTTCCTAACAAAAGCCAGTTCGGTGCAGACAGGCTCAGAAACACAAACCAAGCGTAACTGGAGTCTGCAGCCAGCCTGGAACAACAGCTCTGAGATTGGGCCCTGCCTCCCTTCTCAGGGAGGGAGCTGAGCCCCCGGCGAGCAGAGCGGAGATCCCTGTCGAACACGCTCTCAGCGAGGACTCACGGAGGGGGGGAGTGTGTGTGCTGAGGGGTATTGCAGTGCTTGAATACATTAGTGTCACTGCAGAATTGGGTCCCACTGTGCCATGGAGCACATGGCGTCCCTGACCCATTATTCCCAGGACCACCACCCCCCCTCAAAAATTGCTGACGGGCAGATCTTGGCAATCAGAGCCCTGTTATAGCAGCTTCAGAAACAGTTCAAATCAACAACAACGGGGGTGGGGAACATTTTCTCTATCAGGCCACTGACCCACAGAAAAAAAAAATCAGTTGTGGGCCACACAGAGCTCCACAGGGTACGTGGAGGCTCAAGGTTCCTCTGGGGTGGGCCCAAAAATGAGGGGTTCAGGGTGTGGGAGGGGGCTCTGCGCTGGGGTGCAGGAGGGGGTCAGGGCTCTGGGGTGGGGCTGGGGGTTTGGGCTGCAGAAGGGGGCCCCAGTCTGGGGCCAAGGGGGTTGGCGTGTGGGAGAAGGTTCAGGGTGCAGACTCCGAGAGGGAGTTTGGGTCCAGAAGGGGGCTCAGGGTGCAGCTGGGGGGTCTGGGAGAGAGTTAAGGTGTGTGAGGTGGTTCTGACCAGGAGGTTGGGATGCAGGGTCTGGGAGGGAGTCAGGGTGCAGGAGGGGGCTCAGGGCTGGGGCAGGGGTGCAGGGTCTGGGAGGGAGTTTGGATGCAGGAGGGGGCTCAGGGCTGGGGCAGGGGGTTGGGGTGCAGGGTCTGGGAAGGAGTCAGGGTGCAGGAGGGGGTTCTGACCTGGGGTTCCGGGTGCGGGCTCTGGCCGGGCAGTGCTAACCTCAGGCGGCTCCCAGTCGGCAGCGCAGCAGGGCTGAGGCAGGCTCCCTGCCTGCCCTGGCTCCATGCTGCTCCCAGAAGTGGCGCCATGTCCAGCCCCTAGGCGGAGGGGCCAGGGGGCTCTGCGCGGTGCCTGCGGTCCCTGTAGCTCCCATTTGCGGTTCTCGGCCAATGGGAGCTGCGGAGCCAGCGCTGGGGCAGCACACGGAGCTTCCCTGCACCCCGGGGCCGTAGGGACATGCCGGTCGCTTCTGGTCACTTCGCGGAGCCAACCAGACTTTTAACAGCCTGGCAACCCGCCCCCCGCAGCGGAGCAGGCCAGCGCTCCCGGCTCCAGTCCAGCGGGGGGAGGAGGGGGCGCTAAGGCTCAGGGCTTCAGGCCTGCAGCGTGGAGACTTGCTGCAGGCCAGATGAAATGAAGCAGAGGCTGGATCCAGCCTGCAGGTTCCCCACCCTGAACTACAAGTTAACACAGAAACTGCCCGGCTGGGTCAGGGCCGAGGCCCATCTAGCCCGGTAGCCCACACTGCATGCTGGAGGCAGGTGCAGGAAGCGCTGCAGGAGGCAGTTCTGGAAGGATTTGCTTTGAGGGAGGGTCTCTGACCCCGTTAGAGGCTGGCTGATGCCTGGGAACCTGTTTCCACAGTGTTCACTGTCCAGCTCAGGGTCTGCCCCCTGCCCAGTGACAGCTCTGGCAGTAAGTTTCACCGGCCAGTCGCACGTCACGTTCCCGGAGGTTTCCTGCTTCCCCCAGGGCTGCCCAGGTGAAAAGCAGATTTACGACAACATTTGTTTGTGGGCTGGGACAGGCAACATTTGCCCCCGACCAGCAGCCATGCGAAGTTTGGGATTCTCACGCCCCCCCCAAGGCTGGAAGTGTCTAGTGCGCACCCCACTGCAGCCGGGAATCCTCCCCTCACATGCGGGGGCCGGAGAGCACCCCCGTACAGCGCCCCACAGAGCCCTAGGAAGCTCGCCAGACCCAGCTCTCCTGCGGCCTGCTCCAGCCCAAGAGCGGAGATGCTGTGGGCTCACTCTGACCCCTCGACTCCCAGCTTGCCTCCCAGAGCTCCACTGAGTGGATTTCAGGGCAGGGATTTGTCAGGAGCAGGCACTGGGCAGGGCAGTGCCCCGTTATCGACGGGATTTCACAGCAGGATCTCCCAGGCCCTAGAGGCTGCAGGAGTCCTTCAACACGTGGGGGTGGGGAGGTGACACACAAGCTAGTGCCAGCAAAGCCACGAGCTGTCTAGGGGGCAGCGCTGCACGAGCCCCCGTCCCGCCCCCGTTTTCTGGGATCTCGACACGGCGAGCGGAAGCGTTGGTGCGGGCAGCAGTCGCCGGCCCGGCCTGCCCAGCGCTGCCCTGCCCAGACCATTCCACAGTGCTGGGACGGCCCAACTCCGGCACCAGGCCCCTCCGACTGGTCCTGCTGGGTCTGCAGCTCGGGCTGGGGCTGCTTCCTTCACCCAGCACCTCACCTCTCCTCGGGCTCCTCTCCCACCTCCTGCTCCCGCAGCTCAGGCTGCCAAGTTCCCCCTGCCCCACCTGAACCTCACCCAGGCCTCCAGTGACAACTGCACCCGGCTCCTCCTCTCCCCACCACCACTTCTCAAAACCGCCCCACACCCCCCTCTGCCAACCTGCCCTGGGCCCCAAGAGGTTAACGGCGAGGGCTGCTGGGCGGGGCAGCAAAGCGGCAGGCAGTTGCTGCTGGGAGTCGTCCAGGTGGGGGCGGGGGGGAGAGGCAGGCCAGGCCAGGCTGTTGCCACTTCATTCTGGGCCACGCGCCAACACCGCCACAAACAAAACAAAGCCACAAGCTGGAAGCCAGAGCAAGCCCCAGCCACTCCCTGCAGGGAGGGCCCGGTGCAGCCGCGCAGATGCCAGCCCCAGCATTACTGCCGTTCCGCCGGCTCCCCCACGGAGGGGCTCTCTGCTCCAGGCACGAGCCCTGGGGTACCACGCGCTCAGGGGGTGACTAGCTGCCTAATGGCCTCCCTTGGGCCATTTGGGTCTTGGCCAAAAGGATCCCACCACTGAGCGTGCCACAGAGCCAGCCCCAGGCCTCCAAGGAGGCCCGGAGCTCGCAGGCCAGAGACCCGCTGGGGGCGCTGCTAGGAGACGGCTGCTCCACCCCAAGCCGCGGCTCACCTCCACCAGATGGTTGTCTGGTCCATAGAGCTCCTTGTCCAGTTCGATGACGAGGCTCTTGAAAAAGGAGGAGAACTTCCTCTTCTGCTTACTCGGCTGAAAGAGAGGAACCGCTGCAGTGCCTGCCTGCCCTTCCCCAGCTGCAGGGCCGGGGGGCAGGAGTGCAGCAGGCCATTACCAGAGCCCCAGGCCCCAGACAGACAGGGCGGGGGGATTACAGAGGTGCAGCCACACAGGCAGCTCCTCAGCTGGCTGCTCGGAGACGGTTGTGGGCACATCAGAGCGAGCACTGGTGCTGCGGGGCCCAGGAGTTTGCAATGCCGGGCTCTGGAAGGGGTGCGATGGAGAGGCCCTACACAGCTAGAAGCGAAGGGCTGCTCTGGGGGAGGGCCTGGGAACCTGCTGGCACACGGGGCGAGGTGGGAAGGGGGTGCTGCCAGTGCTGTGGGGCTCTGCACAGAGTACCAGGTGCCGTGTGGACATTCACAGCCTCCCTCACAGCCAGGCCAAGTCCAGAACCCGGGCAGGGCCAGTGTTACTCCCTGTCCCATGGCTATCAAAGGGAAGATCTGGGCTGGGAGAGGCTCCGAACATGGGGAGGGATAGACGGGGGCTGAACAGCTGCGTGCAGCTCCCCCAGCAGGAACAGCTCTCAGCTCCCCTGTGCAGCACCAGGCGGCGTGGAGGCTGCCAGGCTGGCAGTCAGTGTCCTTACATCCTCCAGGAGCTTGCCTTCCACGCGCAGCTCCCACGAGGCCACGCGCTCGCTGCCGTCCCCCTCCTCCTTGCCCGGGGTGAAGGTGTTGGAGATGTAAATCCGCAGCTTCCGCTTTTGCTGCAGTGCGGAGAGAAACAGGGGAACACCCTGGATTCAGCGAGCACCCAGCACCCACCCCAGAGCCTCTCCCTCCGGAGACCTGCTGCCGGGAGGGGGAGCACCATCTCCCATAGCGGTCGGGGAGGGGGCAGGAGAGAAGCACGCACACAGGAACCGACAAGGCCAGACCGTGGCTGCAATCTGCCCGTGCTCCCCCAAGCCACACAAAGGGCTATGAAACTGCTGCTCGGCTGCACGCTCCTCTTGGTCCCAGCTGGCTGGAGAGCCACCTCCTCCACGCGTATCTCGGGAAGGCCCGGGAGTGAGGTGGGCCCCACTCAGATGGGGCAGCTCCAGCCCCTATTTTTGCACGTGGCTCTGGCTATTTGCCCTTCCAGCAAGGCAGCTGCCTGCTCCTTTGGTCCAAGAGCTGGATCACAAGCAGGGGCTGCCCAAGCAGGATCCGACTTTCCAGGGCTGTCACGCACCGTGAGAGGTTTCTTGATGGCCTCCTGGATTTCCATTCTCTTCCGGGCAATGGTCTGATCCAGCTTGCGCTCGAAGGCGAGAAGGTCCATGTAGGCCTGAGACTCTGGGACCAGCTCCCGGATCTACCAAACAGAGAGCCCATCAGAGAACCGCCGTGGGCCCCGCACTGCACGCCTGCCCCTTCCCTGCAGGGACGGTTTGCCGGTCTCCGCCCTCCCCAGGCCATGCACATGTCATGGCTCACTCCCCCCATACCCTACAGCAGCAGCTCCCAAGTCACAGGGCCGAGTCACTAGCACCACGGAGCCCGGCAAGGTGAGAGCCCAGCTCGGGCTTGAGGCCATTTGGAAAAGCTGCCCAGTACTCCAGACAACCTCTGAAATCCCCACCCCCGCTGAATGGGCCTGACCACTGTGACCTGAACACCCCAGCTCACATCCCCACCCACAATGCCTGGACACCCCAACTCCCACGCCTGGGGCGTCTGGAGCTGGATATCCCAGCTGTTCAGGCCCCGACTAACTCTACAGCTGCGCAGCTCGCCCCGGCAGGCAGGCGGGCGCGAAGACAAACCACCTCTGAGGATGCAGTTTCATTCCAGAGCAGCGTCATTGCAAGCGTGCCCAGCACGGGCCTGCAATGCACCTGCCAAGCACTCCAAGCAGGGCGCTCGCCAAGCAGGGCTGGCGGCACGTTCCTGCCCCCGTGGGCACTGCCACCCAGCTCGGAGCCCGCCTCGCCACTCTGCAGCCGCCTAGGGTTCCAGCCCAGCAGGTGATCTCGCACCGGCGAGGGCAGGGCAGACCAAACACCCCAGTGCAATGGCCTTTGTCAACAAGCCCAGAGGCTCAGAATGGGAACAACTGCACCAGGGTTCTCGAAACCAAGTCACTGTTGCTCTCCCCCATTCCCACCCAGGGTAGCCCCTAACCCATGGGCATCGTCTTCCCCTGCTGCTATAGAGGGCGCGTCACCTCCCCTCATCTCCACCCCACTGAGGGTGCCTCAAGACCCCGGGCACCTGCTTACCCTCTGAGGGCAGGAAGGTAACAGAGAAACCATTCCCCCTACAACGCCCATTCCACTGGCAGGAGTGCACCCCACTCTGGGGCTGAGGCCCAGCACCCTCGCTCAGCAGCACTTACCCTCTGCGGTAGGACCTTGTCCGCCATCTTCCTTCTTTTCAGCCTGCAAGCAGCACACAGAACGGCAGCGTTAGGTGAGCGCAGGCTGAACTCCTGAGCAGCTTCTAATACCCACGTCAGACCAGAGCCCCATGTGCTGGGGCTCTGCAGACAAACACAACACCCTGCCCCCCAGCACCGCCTCATTTGTACTATAGCTTGTTATTGGTTAGTGGTCTGCAGCTCCAGTAACTCCAGCCTAGAACTCAGAGGGTCACAGCAACTCTCAGATCATGGAGAGTCAGCCACCGAGCCAGCCCTGAACCCTCTGGAGACTCCGCTCCTTGCTGAGGGCGCGAGAATCAGCCAGACAGAGCTGGAGTTTCCAGGCCGCGCCGTCCCTCCTGGTTCAGGCGTGCACAAGACACATCACAGATCGGTCAGTCAAGGGGTGGATGGGGGGTTGTCCCCTGAGTCACCCCAAGCTTGGGTCTAGCAGCAGCGCTCTGGCTAACAGCAAGGGGCAGGATGGGGAGAGCAGGGAGTATCCCAGCACCTCCCAACACCATCCAAGAGCTGGATGTTTCTGCTGAGGCAATCAGCAAAGTGGTTATTGTGGACACTTGAACTATCCTCATTAGGTTTCAGAGTTCGGATCGTGCTGCCCTGAGGCACCTCGGACCCTATGCTGATGCCCTCTCTGCTGACCGTCAGCTGGTTGCTGAGAGGGGAGTTCAGCACAGGAAGCCAGGAGGTCCAGTGCTTGGAGCTGTAGCTCCTACAAATGTACCTGCCTACTGGGAAGGAGGCAGAGCGAGGGCGAGGGCCACACCCAGGAGCGTCTGGACATTTGCCTCCTGCATTACCTCAGGCTGCTGGGGAGCCCTGGCCCATTAGATCTGCAGCTAATCAGGGAGCAGAGCAGTGTATGCCATGGGTCAGAGCGCAATGCCATGCTGGCTAGGGCAAAGCTGCACGTCCTGCAGAGGCCGAGCTCACGCCATAGGAAGGGGTCCCTCGCTCCACCTTTCCTCCCCCCCAGCCCAGGCGTGGCTCATGCTGTGGGGATCACAGGAGGCAAACGAAGGATTCTCAGGGGTTTTTCCCCCCGAAACAGGGACACTGCCGGTAATCGGCTGCTTTCACGCCCCTCATTCAGCCAGCTGCATTTCCCCATTTATCTAAATTCCACCTCTGCTCAGGAACATCACCCAGACGCACAGAGCCAGCGATTCCCCTGAGTGAGTCTCTTTCCCCCCCCCAGATGCCTGCAGCCAGCTCCGTGACACCATGGAAATCTGCATCGATTCCCAGAGCATGGGAGCTCGGCCTCCTACAGTACAGCTGGGCTCTGCTAAAGGGAAGGACCCAGCGATCTGCCAAGCTGGGGTAATGCACCTTCATTCGGGTTTTGAAATAACCGGGGCCCAGGGCGCAGCCTCCATTAGACCCACGAGAACCTGCCCTGGGGCCCCTGAGAATCAATCAACAAACCCTCATGAAAACAGACACAGAGCAAAGCCATTACCAGCCCTGTAAACAACTCAGGATGTGCTGGCAGGGCCGAAAGGGGGAAGAGGCCAAGAGAACGCTGCGTGCCGGGAAGCTGGCTGCCACAGGCCATGACTTCGGCTGCAGTGACGCTCCTAGCAGCCTCCAGCCCCACAGCAATCCCCACGGGGCTTCCCTCACTTCAGCCAGCAGCGTGGCAGGGCGCGGGGGAGACACATCACGCAGCCCCTCCCAGGAGAGGTCCAGAGCTCCCACTGTGTCTGGGCGCCTGCCAGAGCAGTGTGAGAGCAGGAGCCTCACGACACCAACACTGCTTCTGTTGTGTGTGTGGGGGGGGGGGGGGGGACAGTTCTCAGAGCCCTGTGCCTCTCAGGGGGCAACTAGCAAGTGACAGGCCCTGGATCCCCACAGCTCCCCTGCAAGGACACCAGTTGGGGAAATGGAGGCAGAGGTAGATCAGGGACGTGCTCCCAGCCTGGAGCCCTGGGCAGAACTGGGGTTGGTTGGGATGCAGCAGCGCAGGCTGGAGCCAGCGCACTAACGCCCCCGGCGATGGGGACTTGGGCTCGCCCATCCCCAGGTCAGGCGCATCGTCGCCCGCACAGACACCCTTACCCTCGCCTTTGGCTTGCCAGAGGGGGCTGCGCCTGCGGGGCAAGCAGGCGCTTTCTGAAGGGATCCATGATCGCCTGTGGCATTCCTGGTCGCATCGGAGAGGCTGCTCCATAGGGGGGTCCTGACGGGGATCCCACCTGCAATCCTGCCATGGGCATCCGGCTCCCCGGCGGCATCCCAGGACGCTAGCAGGAGAGAAGGAGACACAGTTACCTTGGCAAGCCTCCTCCTGGGCTCTCGCAGGCTCCCTAGAAGGGCCTGTGACCCACATGGCCCAGGTGTCTGTGCACCCAGCTGCTGGCAGCACAGCCTGGAACGTGCAGGCGCTGGGAGCAGGCACCGAAGAGCCCACAACACCCCACCCCGCGCACTCACAGGGGAGGGCAACGGCGCAGGGCAGCGGCAGAGCCAGAAAGTGACGGGGCAGCTGCACAAGGTGAGGGCTCCTGGACACTCGGGTTTGACGTGGAGATAACTGGTTGCTAATCAACTCCTAGGGCTAGACTGGAGCCACTGCAAACATCTGGGGATTCCCCTAGGCTGAGCACAGAGCACTGTCCCCTGCCGAGTGTGGCAGGGGGAGGTGTGGGGGGCAGGGCTAGGAGAACAGAGCACAGGCAATCCCGGAGCTGCACCATGGGAGGGCACCACGGAGCAGAGTCACGCAGGGAGAGGCAGTGTGGGGGGCACGGCTTGGGGGCCCAGAGAGATGTCACTTGCTGAGATGAGGGAGCACAGCGGCGTCACCTGCTGACCTGCAGTGTGGAGGGAGGGGCCATGCTGGCTGAGCTGGGGGGGGGGGGGTCACAACGTGCCATCATGGGTTGAGCTGCAGCTTTTGCTACTCTAGAAAATACAAGCAGGAAAGTGGAACAGAAAATGAAGAAGTGCAAGCCGCAGGGAGCACCCCCCCGCTAACGGACTTGTCAGTACACGGGAAACCCCCTTTGGGGGTCTAGGCAGGTTCCACCACAGGCCTGGCCGCTTTCACTTCCCTCTGGGAGGAGGAGGGGGACACAGGCTCAGCACAGAACGAGGCTCCCTGCAGTAACTATGGCACCACGCTGATTCCCTGCCACCAGGGGATGTGCACCCCAAGACCCACATCGCACTCGGCAGCTACTGGTGGGAGGTTCTGGCTCTGGACTGGCCTGGTGCCTGCCCGAGTGCTGCAGTGCCTTGACTCAGGGCACACAATGGCCTCTTAAAGCACGACAGTGGCCTTCACACAGCTGTGTTTATTAGTGTCACGTTCCCAGAGGTGGTGTGCGTGGCTCAGGGCGGGTCCTCTCTCCTGACAGCCCAGTACCATCATGATGGGGTTGTGCCAGGGAAAATCCAGCTCCCTAATGGCCCACTGACATGTACCTTTAGACAGACAGTATCTGATTGGGTGACAAAGGCTGCACGGGGGCCGGGGGGAGTTGTGTGACATTAAATGAGCCCTGACGACACCTCAGGAGGTACGAGCTTGATCCTGTGACCTCTGGCCTCATCACGTGATCCCCCCGGGGATCCAACAGCGCATTCCTTGGAGGCTGTAAGCCCACAACTTCACACCTCAACCCTCCTCTCCAGGATCCACCTCCACCCAGAGCCAGGCCCAGACAGGTACGATCCAGGGCATGCAGAGCGAAACGGAGCAATGCATGCTGGGACCCGCAGTCTCTGCCGCAGCACTGCTGCGCTGAACACAAGGCTGCAATTGACCTCATGTTACCTACATTTAGTGCAGCCTTTGGGTGCTTGACAAACTGCCAGCGTGGCCGCTGGCTGGCCAACCGCCTCAGGGCTTCCTAGTTTGCTTGGTCTGCTTTCCGAGATATCAGGAATGGGCTCCCTATTGCCAAGGAGGTTGTGTGGCTGGGAAAGTCACCAAGCCAGCAGGACAACATTTCATTGCTGCCAGCAGCTCCAGAACATGCCGAGACAGCCCCCGCTGTTCCCCGGCTGCTTTTGCTTGGGCCCTGCATGTGACGGAGGGCGTTGGAGAGCATGGAAGAAAAACAGACTGAGCCGCTGTGTGGCGAGCGCTTCCTCCAAGGGAGAAGAGCTCGGGGAACTGACTCAACGTACGAGCCATGTAACGGCCAAGCAGCAGTGCTGCCCAGGGGCTCAACAGGAGCAGCTGCCGGCCCTGATGCGCAAGGTACCTGCACACACTGCCACCAAACACAAAACGTCCTGAATAGGGATTTCTGCTCAGCCTGCTGCAAACGCAATGAAACGCTGCAATAAAACAGAGAGGGGCCCGTTTGGCTGGGCTGCGTGTACTCTGGAGTGACCATCGGGGTGCACATCACGGCCAGGTTTTGCACAGCCCTATGTGACATTTTAGGTGAAGTTAACGAGCTTGTCTGCATATAGCCATAACTTCGGCTTGAAGTCGGGTGATGTAGCGAGCTTTGGAGATCCCTAGTTACTAAAGCCCTCTCCAGAACAAGCCTCCTACACAGACTGCCCGAGGGGGCGAGACACTGATCCCAGGCATACCAGGAGCAGTTCAGGCTCCATGGCTCACACAGGTGTTGACCACTCGGCTGAGTTCACCAATTAGCATAAAGCCTGGGTTTGGACTGGGGGAACTGGAACTGAGTCCCACCAAACTCATCTCCTAGAGAAGCCAAAGAGCCATTAAACAGGCACAATTTCCACTCCCTGCTCAGCTGGACTGGATGCAAACAGGTGAGCTGCAAGTGGAAGGTTCTGACAGCTGCTAGATATGCTCTGAGGCCTCCAGTTTCTCAACAAGTGCCAACTTCACAGGAGGCCCTATACAAATATTTTAAAAAGTCCACATTTAAACACGTTAAGGCTGCAAAGTCAGGCACCCAAAGTTAGCAAGTGCCAAATTTCAGGCTGCCCAGGCAATCTTAATTCAACCCACATGTAATTACAGACTTGTCACAATGCCCTACATGGGCTGTCAGCACTTTGGAACCCGGGACCTTCAGAGCCATAGTACAGACCTCCTCCACTTGAGCTACAGGAGCAGCTAGTAGCAGAAGTAGGCTGTTGCCCAACATGCCGTTACTGTTTCACAAATAGTTGTATAATCTACCGGCTAACTGTCATGTTGCCCTCTTGGGGCTGGTCCACAGAAGAGTATCAGAATTCCTAGGTTATACTAATGGCTGTAAGACAGAGCAGGGCACAGGGTTACAGACAGGATAGACAAGCACATAAATGTGGCACATTAATTCTGAAAGGCACTGTGGGAAATGGATAAGCCTTAGTTCTAGCTTACTAGAGAGCTGGGCTCTATTCCTAGCTCTTCCTGAAGTCACCTTGGGCAATCTTTCAGTTACCCCCATTGTGAAGTATGGGGAAATTCCAGTCACTTAGCTTCTAACATTTAATCTCAACAATTCCACCTGGCACGGAAAACACAGAACAGACTGAATTCTAAGGGGCAGAACTCGTGCAAAACTAATTCATTTTGCTTCCGATTTCCTTTGTTGGCACCACCCAGGAAGCTGAACAATGTTCCCAAACGGAGAGCAATCACTGCTACACCCCAGCTAGTTCCCGCCACCTACAGCTGCCCACGTCGCTGCCCCCACACAGGAGACCGCGTCACATGGCACCTACTCAACAGGACATGGGGATGGAGCAGTCCAATTGGCTAATGAGAATTTCAAACAGCAACGAGATAGTTAAATGAACTGCTTATCGTTTTACCTGGTAAATAAAATGAAGCTGTACTGGGGACATTTATGGGCCTTGTCTGGTGGGCCCACTCCTCGCACATTCCCGCCCAGCACTGTTGCCGCTTTCTCTCTCTGCTCCCGCCCCATATTTCTTAGTTTCTCTTCCCCTATTTCTCCTCTCCTGCCCTGCCAGCTTCCCCCAAGCTGCGTAAAGGAGAGATGCTGCAGAGGATGGAGAGCAGCTAGCCGTTGACGGCTCTGAGCGCTGGCCACATGTACTCTTGGGACTGAGGTGGTGCTGTAGGGGGGGGAAAAGGCAAGAGACGCTTGAGCCAGTGGCCTCATCTTGAAGCGCATCTCTGCTCTGATAAGCAGCACCGTAAAGATGGCATCGTCCACAGATCCACACACAACCCCCCCCACCGCGTGCACCGAAATCAGATCTGCTGGCTTTAGTGACAAATCGGTTTTACTGCTTTTTACTCCGGATGGCCCTACACAGTCAGCACAGGCAGGAATCTATTCCTTCTTGGACATCACCACCACAAAATGTTTCCCTCGTTCCCGTCAGTTCCACTTGCACAAGCCCAGCCGGCCCCAAGCTCTCTCAGTTCCTTCTTGCCGGCCAGCAAGGATGCAGAGGGGTAGGAGGGCGGGCCGTGGTATGGACATGTGCAACACATCTTGAAGAACAACAGTTACAAAAGGTTAGTAACCGTTTTTTCTTTCCGAGTGATTGCACATGTGCATTCCTCTTTCGGTGACTCACAAGCCGTAAAGTGGGAGAAGGGATCGGAGTTCATGTACGCACAGATTGGAGTACAACTCGTCCAAATTTAGCATTGTCTCTGGAATACTGAGTAATGGCATAAGGGGATGCGAAGGTGTGAACTGAAGACCAGCCGCTGCTCTACGAATGTCCTGGTTAGGGACTTGCACAAGGAATGCCGTTGTTGCTGCCTGTGATCTTGTGGGACGTGCTATCAGTCTCCCTGGCAGTGAAACGCCTGCCAGGTCGTAAACATGAGTGCAGGAAGTTCCAAGATGAAATTCTTTGCAAAGGGAGCGGGAGACCCTTCGTTCTGTCTGCTATGGCCACAAGTAGTTGGGCTGACAAACAAAACTGTTTAGTCCTGTCTACATAGAAAGTCAACGCTCTTCTGACACCAGAGCTCTGCCAACATTGCTCCTCTCTATTGGCCTGTGGTTCTGGGTAAAATGTAGGTAAGTAAACTGGCAGGTTAATATGAAAATTAGATACCATTTTAGAGAGAGATCTCGGAGGAGGGTGCAGGTACACCTTATCCTTAGAAAAGATCGGATAAGGCAGTTCGGCCCCACTCCTGGCTGCAGAGGTAGCTACCCAGAAAGCTTTCTGGCTGGGACTGCAGGGTACAATCCCAAAGACTTCAGAGTGGTCCTAGAGCCCCTCGAGCCATGGAGCTTAGACTCAGTTTGCTGCAAAAACAGCAACGCCCCTTCCAAGGGCAGGTGCCGTAAAGCCTGTTGAACCTCTTGGGGAAGCCCCGTGGCCAAGAGCTCCCACGTGCGGCCACCGCAGAAGCCGTGGACCTAGCCGCCAAGTCTGCTGCATCCAGCGCAGCCTACAGAAAAGATCTCGCTACAGATTTCCCCTCATCAACTGAGGAGAACTCCCACCT
Organism: Mauremys mutica; assembly: GCF_020497125.1. Classification (NCBI taxonomy): domain Eukaryota; kingdom Metazoa; phylum Chordata; order Testudines; family Geoemydidae; genus Mauremys; species Mauremys mutica. Next base: position 12,204,560 of record NC_059096.1, read on the forward strand.
AGCGGCCTCCAGCATCACGTCTCTGAACTTTAAAAAGAAATCCCACCCATTAAAATCGTACTGGCCCAAAAGCATTCGCTGGTTGGCAATCCCGAGCTGCAACCCCCCGCTAAAATAAACTTTTCTGCCGAACAGATCTAGTTTGTGTGCGTTTCTTGATTTACGGGTCGCCCCTTGCTGCTCCCTTTCATTAGCTGCTGACACCACCAGACAGCCCAGAGGGGTGGATGAGGGATTCAAACCCCTGGGAAGGCAGGTAGGATTTACATCTGGCCCTTCTTGAGGTGGGGGAAGGGACAAAGGGGTCTGTCAGAGAGCCTTAACAGGGTCCCAAATTGCCTCGTTAATAGGTAAAGCCACACAACGGCCCAGCTTCGGCCAAAATGTCAACAAGGTGATGAGGATTCTGGTACTGGGCTCAGGAACAGGCGGTGTCTGGTGAGCAGGTGTCCCCCACCTCGCCGAGGACACAGAACAGGAAGTCTCATGTACGACCTAGAAACTGGTGGGAAACTCCAGGGGTTCCAAAAAGGCCATTAGTCTGGTGGTGGGCACCAGAGACCTCCTGGCCACCCCCTCAGTGGTCCTCCCGCTGAAGGTAGTGCCACAATGGCGAGTAACGAGAGCAGCTCTGAGGCTGGGAGACACAGGAGCCAACCTGGGATTCAGAGGACAATGACTCTCCCTCCGCTGACCAAGGAGGGGCTGCTACGACGGTGCCAAAGACCAACACCGAGTTGGAGAACGATGCAGTACAGCCCATATTGCAGGATTCCCCTTGGATGGTACTGACAGACGTGCAATTTGAGGTAACAGAGGCTGACAGTACCAAGTGGTGCACTGATGTTGCTGGTGCCCTCTCAGTCTGCTGGTACCAAGAGCATGGTCTCCTGCACCACTGGAAATACCAGCACCGAAAGGTTCAGCAGATCTCTTGCTGCTGCAGACGCACCCGGCACGGTCAGTACCGAGATGGTGCCAGCGTCAATGCTTGCCAGCTTCGGCAGTGCCAGAGAAGAGGAGTGCTTAGCTTGAGGCCGCACTCTACTCTTATCCCCACGCCTAGATGACACGGGTGCCAGCAACCTTCCCCTCTCCGCGGCCTGCTTGGAGGTTTTACGCCTCTTCCTAGGCCCTGGGGAGCATGAGCAGTGCTGGGACTCAGGCAACGGGGAGGCCCTCGGAGCAGAGTCTGACCTTCGGGGCTCCGACAGAGGTCTTAGCATGAGCAAAAACTTTAGCCTGGCTTGTCTGTCTTTCCTTGTCTGCGGCTTAAAGTCTTTGCAGCTCTGGAAATGATCCTGAATATGAGCTTCTCCTAAACACTTCAGGCAGCCTGAGCGTGGGTCACTTACGGGCACCGGCCTACCCCGAGAGACGCAAGGCCTGAAGCCGGTGACCGAGGCATCCCTTGGTACAGGGTAATGGAAAAAACCCTAAGTCCGGCCAAAAACGAAAACTTACACTATCAGCTAAGTACTAACACTATAAATCTAGAAAAGTCTCTACAATTAATTTACAACGAACACGCAGAGCACTCGCTAAGGCAAGCCAAGCAATTCCAAGAACCGGCACCGGTAAGAAGGAACTGAGGGAGCTCGGGGGCAGCTGGGCCCGTTACGCAGACACGCAGCAGCTGAGGGCAGTCAAGCCAGAGGAAAGTTTCCAACGACTGTGCGCAGGGCCCATGCATGGAAGGGACGGACATGTGCAATCACTCGAAAGAACCTTCATTGCGGTGAAACAAAAGGGGAACGCCCAGCTTGACTTTCAGGCTTATCAACAGCAAGGAAATTCACACAGGGCAACTATTTTGACGCAGCCCTAAAGCTGACTGGTGTAGTTTAGGCTGGTAATTTTTCTGGCATAAACCTATGACAAGCCTCCCCAAGCGAGAGGATGTCGCCAACGGCCAGGGCCTGGCCTGGCCAAGTCTCTGCCAGCCAGGGTGCAGTGGCTCTGCGGTATCCCCAACTCCTAATCTCGTCACTTGCTATGCCTCTCACATACACACGCTAAAGCAGTGGGTCTCAGCCAGGGGTCCGGGGCCACCTGCGGTCCACGAGCAGGTTTCAGGGGGTCCGCAAAGCATGGCTGGTATTGGACTCGCTAGGGCCCAGGGCAGAAAGCCAAAACCCCACCACACAGGACTGCAGCCCAGGGCCCCGACCCTGCCACGTGGGGCTGAAGCCTGAGCAACTTAGCTTTGCAGGGCCCCCTGTGGCATGGGGCCCCCTGTGGCATGGGGCCCCCTGTGGCATGGGGCCCCCTGTGGCATGGGGCCCCCTGTGGCATGGGGCCCCCTGTGGCATGGGGCCCTGCTTGCTACCCCCCAACAATGGTCCTGGCTTTTACATACAGAAAAAACATTGTTGTGGCACAGCTGGGCCTAGAGTTTTTATAGCTTGTTGGCAGGGACCTCAAAAAGAAAAAGGTTGAGAACCCCGGCTCTAAAGTAACCAACCCCTGACTGTCGTTCTTGGGACCTGTCCACCTCATTCACTGGGCTATTTTATTTGGTCAGATTTCTGAAGCTTGGGCAGGAAAAGGAGCTCTCTTTGGGGAGGGACTTGGAGGAGCCTGGAGTCAGCTCAGAGGGTGTGTCTGAAAGCTTGCCACGAGTGATAACATGCTGTATGAAGATTTCTTGAAGCTGACCTGGCATGAGGAAGCCTGCAGAGACCAGGCGGCTCCAGTGGGGAGAAGGGAGGCCTCATGTTTGTAAGTGAAGCGTCAGCACCATGACAAATGGATCTTTGATGCTTGACTTCGGCATCACCTCCACTAGCGCTTGAGCAGTCTTCACCCACAGCTCAGATTTAGCCCTCTGGCCAGGCAGCACGTCACAGACCTGGGTTCAATCCCTTGCATGCGAGGAACTGGAAAGGTGGAATCACACAAGTAGAGTCCCCGTCTCCTGGTTTATCCCCGCGGGCCTTGTTCAACAGCTGCTTAGAGAATCCTCTCAAGGACAGAGCAAAGCCCCTGCTGGTTTGAGTTCTACCAGCAGTATCCATGGTGCTGCCTTGTGTGTGTTACAGCCAGCGAGTCCCAGCTCCTAGCACATAATGCCCATCCCGACTGGGGTCTGCAAGGGCCTCTAGTCTCCACAGGCCCCAGGGACCCTGCCGCCTAGAACCCCTCACATTCCTCCAGCTGATGGGCTACGCTAAGGGAAAAGCTCGGAAGTTACATTTCAAGGAAGATGTTGGCCAACGTCCAGAATTCCCAACAGAGAATGAGTGGAGCCATTTGGAAGTGGGATAGAAAATTTTTGCTTCTATTCCCTCTCGAAGCTGAAAGCATGGATAGAGCGGCCTACAGTGGAGTGGTTCATTCCAGATCAGTGCATAGGCCTCTTGCACTTTGGGAGCCCTGCTTGGCGTCAGCTTCCCCCAGAAGTAACATCAGTTTGGAATGCTTCCTGATGAACATTTGCCTGCATGACAGAAACCTACATGCCTGCCAAGGGCTGCTCACGAGAAGGGGGCAGGCCAGGAGTTGGAGACGCTGCAAGTAGGGAACCGAAGGGGAGAACTAACTTCAGTGCTCGGTCAGCAGAGAGACGCCAAGCCAGACAGTCTGAGGCCCTGTCTACACTCCACCGTTTTGTCGACACACTGCAATGCTCCTCTCGGCGATGTAACTCCCCTGCTATGTGGAGGCTCAAGGCTTGTGTCGATGCTGTTGGCTGTCATTCTTGTCAATTTCACAGCTCTGCTGTGAAAGCCGGGCAGCCAGACCCCAGCTGGGAACAGGGAGGTGGGGGCGGGCAGCCTGCCAGGAGCCCAGGAGCCTGTGGGGCAGCCAGGCTCCTGGCAGGGAGCTGCCAGTGGAGCTGAGAGACCAGGCTCTCTGCTCCCCATGCTGCCTTTCTTAGCTCAGTGGAAGTGCTCCTGGTGAGGACGTGCGCCACCCACCCAAGGTGGGTAGTGTGGACATGCACCACTGCAGTAATTCATGCAGTGGCTGTAAGTTGACCTAACACAGGTCGACTTATCTTTGTGGTGCAGATATAGCCTGAGTCACACGCTGTTTAAAGAAAGAAACAGAGTGATTCTGAAAGTAACCGGAAGAGACCGTCTCTAATTCTCTGTTCCTCTTTCTCCCAGTGTAATGGCTCTTCTCTACAACTTAACACCAAGGAGAACACCCCTCTCAGTGCCCAGGGCTAAGGAAAGGATGATCCAAAAGACCTCATCTGTCTAATGAAAACCAGGAGTGGTGCTACTAGGATGCAGTATCAAGTTCCCCACAAAGAACACGTGCACAGGCAGGCAGTGGGCAGGGGATATGCTTGAAAGTTGTAGGAAATCAACTGAGACTGAAACAGACCGGTTGCTGCCACAGGGGCAGGTCCATGGTACGCCTGGTGCAGACCAGAATATGGTCCTTGCTCTGGTTTGTATTTCAGGATCCTACAGGCCGTAGTTACTGACACTATCTGTCAGTTCCCAAACCTGAATCCAGTGTAGCCTTTAAGAACAAAGAGCAAAGGGGGCTTTCCTGACATGCCAGAAGCGTGTGATCCAACTTCGTACACACTGACATTTATGGAGAGAGCCACATGTATTCTTGCTCGGGGCTTTGGAAGCAAGGCCTGGATGGATGCCCAGTGAAGGCAATTCCTGCATGTTCCTCCAGAATCCCCATAAGCCAAACAGCAATGTTTACCATTCTGACATGCAAAACAAACCCTGTTCAAACAGGATTTCAGCTCAGCTTTTAGGCTCATGCGAGGGATCTCTTGGATTTTGAAGCTACATTATCCCTGCTGCAGAAGGGCCCAACTCCCACGCGGCATTCTGAGTCTATGGCTGTTTCACTTCCCCTCGACTCAGTTTGCCAGTCTGTAGAACAGGGATAATACCTGCCCCACAGGGACATCAGGAAGCTCAGTTTGTTCAAGGGCACTGAAATCGTCAAACAGAAAGGATCAGAGGAAGGCAATATTAAGATGTTGCCTAGTCTCCTGGAAATCCCAGTACAGACTTCTCCCCTAGCAGGACTACAGCTGTGTAAGGAGACTGCTGCAGGGTCAGGACTTGCATGACTGGAGATTAGTTGTATTTTATTACAACAGGAACTCCAGAAGTCAGGCTATTCCTGCGCTAAAATCTGAAGACAGGAGGGTAGTGAATAAAGGGGACTGGGAACAAAGCAATGGCCAGAACCATGCAGCAGAAAATTTAGTCACGTGATGCTGCAAGCACCAGCTGAGATATTTGGGTCCAGACAGATTTGCTTGCGAAGCCACAGATGTTACAGGTCGGAGGATTCTGCCTTCAACTCAATCCGGGCATGAAGCCACACTTGTGCCAGAACCCACAATGGCAGTTTTACTGCTCGCTGCTACTGCAAGGTCCCAGGGGGAGATCGAGGGAAGGGAGAGAAACAAGTCAGTTTATGCTGCACATCAGGGTCCATTTAATATGAGTAAAAAAAAATCAATTTCTGACATTCTGTCTCCCCAGCCCACTGTACAAACGGTGCGCAAGTTATAACCTGAGACTTCTGCACCTGCCATTGAAACACAGCAGGCTAGAACCATGCCATCCTTCATGCAAAACATCACAGAAGACAACAGACTCACACACTTCATGGTCTCAGACAGGCAGAGGGAAGAGACAAACAGATGGCACAGAAAAAAGTAAATGCAAGAGTGAAAACATCACAAGCAAATCCAAGAAAGGGGACAGGAAGGAGACAGCAAAGGGGTGGAATTTAATTTATCAGAGGGGTAGCTGCGTTAGTCTGTATCCACAAAAACAAGGCGGAATCTGGTGGCACCTTAAAGACTCTCTGCTCCCCATGCTGCCCTTATTTGAGCATGAGCTTTCATGGCTAAAAAACCCACTTCTTCAGATTTTTGTGGCATTTAATCTGTAGCCCAAGCATTAAGGCAAAATGAAATAAGGAGAAAGGAGTACGATTCTCACCAAAAAGGGAGTGCTGAGAAGACTAGCTTTCTACTCTACAGGCCACAGTTAGCAGCAGCATGAGAAGCAGCACTACTTTCCCACCGGAAGCTCAGAAGGGAAACAGATCACTGAACTGGCCCCCAAAAGGCTGCCCTGGTAAGGCCTGCCCTCTCCAGACCCTGGCTAAGGAAAGGAAGGCTACAGAAAAGAGAGGAGTTGAGGGAGTATCCGCAGAAAGGGTGGGGGCGCGTCTCAAGAGAGGCAGCAGAAAAAGAACTGATGATGGGTGGAGTGGAAGCCTCAGACAGCAGGTTTCACAGAGATTTTACATCTAGATTAACTCCAATCTCACCACCTCAGGTGCTTTCCTCTTGGGGGCAAAGGGCTGGGTATGACTCAACTGTTGCCTCTCCCTCCTCAAAAGAGGAAGCAGATGATTTAAGCGACGATACACAATTTAACTCAGATGTATAATCTCTCGGATGAAACCTGCCCTCTAAAACCACCGCCGTTCGGGCAAGGAAGGGTTACACGCCAGCGTAACAGCACATCCATGTAGCTGTTTTTAAAGGACAGATAGTCCCTTGCTCGGCTAGAACCCTAGTCCAGGTCATTCGCTCTCATCTTGACTCCTAGCAACCCTGATCCCTTCTCAGATTCATTCAAAATGCTGCTGTTGCTGAAATCATCTTGGCCTGGCACTTTGTCCATTGCACCCCACTTTGAGTCCCCCCACTGAATCTGACTTCTACACCACAGACAAGTGGCCTGGTGCAGATTCATATAAAAAACTCCTGTGAAATAGATACAGAGCTGGCTTAGATAACCATGTATTCCTATTACCGAAACCCCCTTCACTGTGCGTTACACCCATTAAATCACATACCAGTGAGACTGCAAGCTCTCTGGGGCAGGGACAAACAACTCTTATTTCAAACAGCCTCTAAACATCTTGGAAAAGAAGATCTTTCTCATTCAGCAAATACTGATCAAACCATTTCTAATGGAACATGTAGTTTTCTGGTCTATTATTTCTATTCTGGCATAACATCAGTACCCGAGATAGTTCATTTATAGGGCAGAGCCACTAGGGGCAGCAAAGAGCACAACAGTTTTGTAGAGGTCCTACATAAACGAACCGAAAGCAGCTCTTTCTTCACCAGAATGTAACCATTTTAACATGGTCAGACAGCTTAGGCCCAGCATTAGAGCTGTGCCCTTGCACATGAAGGCTGCCCTGATTTTGACTGAATTAAACCATCACCTAATTTGCATTAAAGAGTACAAATGGCACATTTCAGCCTGGGACTCAGCCTCTAATGGTGGCACTTCCACCTTCGAGGTGAAAAGCACAGCAGAAATACTGCAATTAAATTCCTCACTGGTTCCTCAGACCACACCACTCCCTTATTCAAATCCCTTCGAGAGCTTCCCTTGCCAGCTGCAGCAAGCTCAGGCCTCGCCTCCTCACTGTCAAGACGGCCCGTCTCCAGACTTGTTTTTTTCTGCTCACCAGTTGTCTTCACTCTAGCCAAGCGCCCCCTTTTGTAGCCAGTTTTCTGTCTGACTCCTTCTATGCTCAGGACAGAGTTCTGCTCATGATCGAACAGTCCCCAGCACCACTGCTCAAACCCTTCCCTCAAAACCCCTTCTGCTGAGCCCTTCAGCAGTGACCTCTGCCAAGGCCCTGCTCTGCCTCAAACTCCTCTGCACACCCATGTGTCAGAATTAGCTGGCAGGCTCGTGGGAGGCACTGACCGGGTCTCCTCATTCTGCACTGTGCCAAGCACCTTGGCAAAGCTTGAATAATCGTCCATTTTCTGATCCTCTTACTCAACCCCTCTTTGTTGTCTAAACTCCACTGCTGGGCGCCATGCAGAGGACCAGGGTCTGGCTATTCTGGGAACACCAATAACTAACCACCAGGTTAGAAGACTCTGGTGCCACTAATGCATGGGGGATAAACAGAGACAAAACCCCCTGACGCCGAGACGAGCCACCTGCTTAAACTCCCTACTCGAGCTGTTAACGAAACAGCCAAGTGATACACAAGGATGTAGAAGGATTAACGTATCATGTTAATAATCCACCAATTAAAGAGCCCTTGAGTATTCCCTGGCACAGACCCGTTACTGTGTCCCTCAGAGCCTGAACTGTGGAGTAAGTTCCCAACTAAACCAAGGCACCCCAGGTCTGAATCTGTGTCCATAGGCCTACACCAGCGTTCTCCAGCTGCACAGAACAGACGGCAGCAGCTCTGCAAGCACGCACTCCCTGTGATCCGGTGCTGTGAGGCTCCAGTGAGGAACAGTCATGAAAGTGAAGGGCTGATAGTACTGGCTACAGCCAGCGTGGAGACAAGTATGTAGTCGCTATTAATGCATCCCAACTATGGCCCACAGCACCCCTTGTTACCCCAGCCCTAAATCTCAACAAACTCTTGTCAACAGGCCTCTGTCCTGCCCTATGGCACCTTCCACAAATTTAAGATGTGGGTCTTTATTGACTAGTTTAATGACACCATCTTAGCATCTCCACATACTCTACACCAGACAGACAGAACACAGAAGCTGTACAGTATGCGGAGATGCTAGGATTGGAGCACTGCGGGTGATACCGTTGAAAGGAAAGTGCATGTTACAGCATATTAGCGTGGTCAAGAGTTGGGACCCTAGTGGGTTAATGCTCAGAGTTCTGTATATTACCTTGATTTGAGATTTCCTCGCTTTTTGGTGTTTGAGGAAATAACTTGAACAGCCTTAACTCTCTGTTAATGATGTTTTCAATGTGGACATTTCCTAGGCTGGGGGATGAGTTGTTTTTTAATTCGTGGATATAAATGGGGTGGGCTGGTGACCTGGAGGTGGAGACTAGCAGAGGGGTGGAAGATGGGCTAGCTGGAGACTGTAGAACAATTAGGTCTCCTCCATTTAAACACTGGCAGAGAGCTGTACCCAACCCTGCAGCCTGCTCAGAGCGAATCACACCAGCATGCAGGAGCCTAGCAGCATGAGCAGCTTTGCAGGCTGAGGGCAGAGAGTTTGAGTGTCAGTTATAATATTACACTCCTCACAAAGAACACTAGACAGCACACAGAATTGTTTCACTGACTCCCAAACCTCCCTAGCTCTGCTCGCTGGCCAGCTCCACTCCAGAGACCAGTGTCCATTCCCTGCTTCAGATACTAAGCAGGAACCTTCTCCTTCCCCTCCATTATTTTCCACTATCTGTCCAACTTCCTTCAGGTAAACTATATGCAGGAAATCTAAAATTTGGGCATAGCTGTTATACCTGCAAAGCATGCGCATAAATATTGACTTACATGAGAGCTCTGCAAAAGGGGAAACGGAAAACAGGGGAACTGGAGAAGCTTCAGTAGAAAACAACATCGTCGCCTGAGGTTGTTCACACTTAGCTGTCTTCAGAATGGTTTGGCTTTCACACAAACAGAATGACCGTCGCACAAACCCCAAGTGAATCTCAGGGCTGCCCCTGACATAGAGTCACGTGCAGCAGTTCCTGCTGGCTGTTTACAGCCGACCCAGACCATCATCCTATGCTGAGAGCGTTTGCACAGCAACACCACAAGTGAGTCAGCGTTCATCTGCTAACACTGTTTTTCATGGACTTTAAGTGGCTAAAAGCCACGGAGAACCAAGGAAAAGAAGGCATAAACAGAGGTGGCATAAGGGACAAATCTGACACAAAAAGAACAGGAGTACTTGTGGCACCTTAGAGACTAACAAATTTATTTCCGCATGAGCTTTCATGAGCTACAGCTCACTTCTTCAGATGCATAGAATGGAATGCATCTGAAGAAGTGAGCTGTAACTCACGAAAGCTCATGCTGAAATAAATTTGTTAGTCTCTAAGGTGCCACAAGGACTCCTGTTCTTTTTGCGGATACAGACTAACACGGCTGCTACTCTGAAACCTGTCATTATGCAAAATCTGACACAGCATCTGGACAAAGTTTCTTTAACACACTGATCACATGCTAGAAAATTTCAGTGGAATAAAATCCTCAGTTGACAATATGGAGCCTGTGCTATCACCCTGCACTGTGACCGTTGCCGTCCTAAGGAGGAGATGTTAATCCGAGAACCAAGTCTGGTATGTGTTAGAGATCCCATAGCACTTTTTGGAAACTGTATGGGGAAGAAGAGTCTTGTACTAAGACACAGGGAAGGGAGTCAGGATTCTGTTCCCAGCTCTCCCACTGACTTGCCATCCAACCTTAGCCAAGCAATTCAGGCCAACATTTTCTAAACCAGGTTCTAATATCCAAAGCTGCACGCAGAGGGGCTGCTTGGTGGCCTGCTGCACGTCCATGATCCAACTCACCACCTCAGAAGAGGTGAAGCAGCAAGTGGCCTGCCAAGTAGCCAAATCATGCCCACAAGTGTTACCTCCTCTCAGCTCCTGGGAAAGCAGGAAGGGCTGTTTGATACAATTGAGGGTTTTGGTTTTTGGGAGTTTTTTTGTGGGGGGGGGGGTGGGGGGGAGAAGAAGAGAGATGTTGGCTGAATTCTAGCACATTCCTATTGAGTACTACAGCTACCCACAGATATTATGCACACATTCCCGTACAAGACCCAAGAAAAGCAACCCCATTCTCCACCCCACCCTTCTGCCAACAGGCTTTATCACCTCCACAGAACAGCCTCAGCGCATACATCTACACTGCAGCTGGAAGTGCACCTCCCAGCCCGGGCACATAGATATGGGCTAGAAGTATCAGTGTGGATGCTGCACCATAGGCCAGCCACCCGAGTACAAGCTTGTCCAATTCCCTGGGGCTGTACTGGAGTGGCTAGCCCACACCGTCACCTGGGCCACAGCTATTGTCAGCAGCGTGTGTCTGTCTACCCAGGCTGGAAGGCCATGCTCCGAGCTGCAGTGCACATATCCTAAGAGTCCATTTACCAGACTCTGGTACAGAGAACCCGGTCAGGGCACCAAAACAGCAAAGAACAGACTTGACTGGGGTCTGTCTCCTGTCCTGTTATTTTCTAATGACTCTCATGCACAGACCCCTTCCCCCAAACATACACAATGCTGTTTTAGGCACCATAAAAGCCTCCAAGCTCCTGGTCAATATAATCTGGTTACCTTTCAAGTAGAAGCTACCATCTGCATTTCATCTCTCCAAAACAAAACAACTCCCCCGAGTGACAGCTCCTACCAGGAGACACCCCACCCCAAGCCATCTAAAAAGGATCTCAGCCGAATTCAGAAACAGGAAATGAAGCATGAGCTCATTCCGGGGGGGGGGGGGGGCACATATCTCTCTCAAGTTCCCCACTGCTTCAAAGAACAGGGTGTCCATAAGTTGGACTGCTACAGCCATTTCTTTTTAAACTAGTAAATGGAATGATCACATCCAGCCCCATGGTAAATCCACCCATAGGGCAAGATCTCCAAGCCTCAGGACCCAATTAGCAAAGTTACAGATTCTTCTTCAGTTGACATCTTAGACCCTTTCCCTACTTCTTCAAAATTATGTTGTAGAATAAGAGCCAGAGCGGAGGAGCTGGAATTAACGTAGTGTAACCATTGCCCACTTGATCCCGGGTTACTGCTACACACTCTCTTTTAATTAGTCCCTGGCTGCTGCTGGATGCACAGGCAGAAGCTGAGCCCATGAGCAGGTTTTTCCATCTGTGCCTGGCATGACGAGCGGGACACATTTTTCTGAATGCAGACTTTGCTGCCATGACCCAGTGTAACCTAGCGCAACGTGCTCTGTGTGGGGCCACGTTCTGAGAGCACTTGGAAACCGAGGCGGCTGAGTGTACCTGGTGCCACCGTGGTGTAAGGACTTCTGCACTGAACGGTGTGAGACCTAGTGCCGCAGCCCGGATCAGCAGAGGCACTCCAGCTGGTGAGAGCCCAACCCCAGCAGGGCACTGGGCTGGAAATCATTTCCTCCCTTGGGCCGGAGCTTGGCTCCCCAGGGGAGGGCTGCAGGGTGCACAGGGACCGGGCAAATTGGAAGGATGGTGTTTAGCTAGGTATGGCTCTAGGAAACTCACCCATGGCAAGGGAGCAATGGGGGCTTCCTGGGGCTGCCACCGCCCTCCTCCTCCTCCGGTCCGGCACCACATGGCACCTTCCGCCAGTCTCTCCCCAGTACTCTCCCCACACCTCTTAGTCCCCCAGTGCCCCCCTACACACACACAGTCACCCCCCTCCCCCACGGCCACCCGCTGCCCAGTGCCCTCCTCCCCACACACAGTCACCCCCCTCCCCCACGGCCACCCGCTGCCCAGTGCCCTCCTCCCCACACACAGTCACCCTCCTCCCCCCACACCAGGGCCCCCACAGTGCCCTCCACCAGCCCCCCTCCAACACATGGGTCCTTCAGTGCCCTCTCCCAGCCCCCACCTCCAGCCCAACTCCCCCAGTGCCCTCCCTCAGCCCCTCAGAGGCCTCCCCCACACCCCAGTGCTCTCCCCATCCCCCCCACACAGTCCCCCCACATTGCCCTCCCCCACGCCCCCGCAACCCACACACCCCAGTGCTCTCGCCTCAGCCCCAGCGCGCTCCTCCGGCCCCCGCACACCCCGCCCGCCCGCAGCCCTCACCTGGTACTGGACGACGGCGGGCCCCATGGGCCGGTACCCCGCGGCCCCCGCTCCGGCCGGGCTGGCGCCCCGCATGAGGCCGGGCCCCGCGGCGGAAGGGGGCGGCGCGGCCCCGGGGGCGGGGGTCAGCGGGCTGAGCGGGAACGCGCCGCGGCCGGACATCGGCTCCCGCGGCGCCGCGGCCCGGCTGTTTACTAGGAAGCGGCGGCGGCTCCCAGGGCGAGTCACCGCGCGGCACCCAGCAGCGCCCGCCCCCAGCCCGAGCCCCGCCTCCTCCTGCGCCCTGAGCCCCGCCCCCACACCGAGCCCCGCCTCCTCCTGCGCCCTGAGCCCGGCCCGAGCCCCGCCTCCCGGGCCCCGCCTCCACACCGAACCCCGCCCCTCCTGGGCCCTGGGCCCCGCCCCCACCCCTAGCCCCGCCTCCCGGGCCCCGCCCCCACACCGAGCCCCGCCTCCTCCTGCGCCCTGAGCCCCGCCCCCACACCGAGCCCCGCCTCCTCCTGCGCCCTGAGCCCCGGCCCCACACCGAGCCCCGCCTCCTCCTGCGCCCTGAGCCCCGCCCCCACACCGAGCCCCGCCTCCTCCTGCGCCCTGAGCCCCGGCCCGAGCCCCGCCTCCCGGGCCCCGCCTCCACACCGAACCCTGCCTCCTCCTGGGCCCCGCCCCCGGCCCGAACCCCGCCCCTCCTGGGCCCTGGGCCCCGCCCCCACCCCTAGCCCCGCCTCCCTGGCCCCGCCCCCACACCGAGCCCCGCCTCCAGGCCCCGGGCCCCGCCCCCGGCCCGAACCCCGCCCCTCCTGCGCCCTGAGCCCCGCCCCCGGCCCGAGCCCCGCCTCCCGGGCCCCGCCCCCACACCGAACCCTGCCTCCTCCTGGGCCCCGCCCCCGGACCTAGCCCCGCCCCTCCTATGCCCTGGGCCCCGCCCCCACCCAAGCCCTGCCTCCTGCTCTCTCTCTGGGCACCGCCTCTGAGCTTCAAGCCCCGCCCCCCGGCCTTTGAGCCCTAGGAGCGGAGTCGCCTGCTGCCCGAGGGTGGGCGCTGGGCGCTGTAGCAGCCGCTGAGGGGGCCGGGGCCGCCCTGGGCTGGGTGCAGGACCTGGCCCGGAGCAGGCGGGCGGGGCTCAGACTGTGGGACCGAGGGCCAGGCTTCACTAGGATGATTGGCTGCTTTACCTGTAATGTGTGTGTGTGTGTGTGTGTGTGTGGACCTATGCACACCCCAACACCCGTGTGTACACCTGTACCCCTCCCACCTCAATATGCACTCGTCTATGTCTGTACCCCCACACCCTCCATCACCCACGTGTGTGCGCCTGTACTGCTGTACAGCCAACAGGCACGCATGTGTGCCTGTACAGCCAACAGGCACGCATGTGTGCCTGTACCTATGCGCACACCCTGACATCTGCATGTCCTACACACACCCAAAAAGCACATGTGTGCACCTGTACTTACACACACTCTAAAAGGTAATAATTGGAGATATACCAATCTCCTAGAACTGGAAGGGACCTTGAAAAGTCATTGAGTCCAGACCCCTGCCTTCACTAGCAAGACCAATTTTTGCCCCAGATCCCTAAGTGGCCCCCTCAAGGATTGAACTCACAACTCTGGGTTTAGGAGGCCAGTGCTCAAACCACTGAGCTATCCCTGCCCCCCAATGCACGCTGATATCCCTATGCACTCTGATATCTGTGCATGTACACCCATACCTACACACACCTCAACATGTAGGCATGAGTGCCTGTACCTACACACAACCCATCAGTGCATGTTTGCCTGTACCTATATACCCTGACATGCATGCATGTATGCCTATAACCCCATACCCCCCAACACCCATACATGTATGCCTGTACCTATGCATACCCCAACAACCTCACGTGTGTACCTATAACTATGCACACCTGGCACCTGTGCATCTGCACTTGCACCCATACATACACCATGACATGCACGTATGTACATCTGTACCTCCATATATAGTAAGGCTTTTGATACTGTCTCACATGACTTTCTCAACAACAAATTAGGGAAATACAACCTAGATGGAGCTACTATAAGGTGGGTGAACAACTTGTTGGAAAATCGTTCCCGGAGATTAGTTATCAATGGTTCATAGTCATGCTGGAAGGGCATAATGAGTGGGGTTCCACAGGGATCGCTTCTGGGTCCGGTTCTGTTCAATATCTTCATCAATGATTTAGATAATGGCATAGAGAGTACACTTATAAAGTTTCCGGATGATAGCAAGATGGGAGGGGTTGCAAGTGCTTTGGAGGATAGGATTATAATTCAAAATGATCTGGACAAAATGGAGAAATGGTCTGAAGTAAATGGGATGAAATTAACTACGGACAAATGCAAAGTGCTCCACTTAGGAAGGAACAATCAGTTGCACAGGCACAAAATGGGAAATGACTGCCAGGAAGGAGCACTGCAGAAAGGGATCTGGGGTCATAGTGGACCACAAGCTAAATATGAGTCAATAGTGTAACACTGATCCAAAAAAAGTGAACATCATTCTGGAACGTACCAGCAGGATTGTTGTAAGACAGACACAAGAAGAAATTCTTCCGCTCTACGCTGCACTGATTAGGCCTCAACTAGACTATTGTGTCCAGTTCTGGGCGCCACATTTCAGGAAAGATGTGGACAAATTGGAGAAAATCCAGAGAAGAGCAACAAAAATGATTACAGGTCTAGGAAACATGAGCTATGAGGGAAGATTGAAAAAACTGGGTTTGTTTAGTCTGGAAAAGAGAAGACTGAGAGGAGACATGATAACAGTTTTCAAGTACATAAAAGGTTGTTACAAGGAGGAGGGAGAAAAATTGTTCTTAACCTCTGAGGACAGGACAAGAAGCAATGGGCTTAAATTGCAGCAAGGGAGGTTTAGGTTGGACATTAGGAAAAACTTCCTAACTGTCAGTGTGGTTAAGCACTGGAATAAATTGCCCAGGGAGGTTGTGGAATCTCCATCATTGGGGATTTTTAAGAGCAGGTTGGACAAACCCCTGTCAGGGATGGTCTAGATAATCCTTAGTCCTGCCACGAGTGCAAGGGACTGGACTAGAGACCTCTCGAGGTCCCTTCCAGTTCTGTGATTCTATGATTCTATGTACGCATGTACCTACGCCCATTCTGAAACCCATGTGTGTATGCCTGTACCTACAAGTGTCCCAACACCCAGGTGCGTCCCACTGCACCCCCACATGTCCTAACATCGGCGCATGTGTGCCTATACCAACACACACACCCCAACACGCATACATGTACACCTGTATCCCCCACACATCCTGACACGTATCTATGCCTGTACTTCCCACATGTGGACACCCACCCATGTATGCCTGTACACTGGCACCAACAAACATGCATGTTCGCCTGTACCCCCGACACCACAATGCATACCCATGTGTAGCCCCTCACACCCCAACATGCACACACCCGACACCCATGCATGCACACCTGTACTCCCCCACATACCCTGACACCCATGTGCACACACCCATACACACACACACCAACACTCACGTACACACACTCAGACCCATGCACACACCCCAACACCCATGTGCATACACCCATCCCCACGCACACACTCCAATGCATATGTGCACCCACTCCTTCCCATCCATACACACCCTGACACCCACACGCACACACTCATAGCCATGTGCACACCCCAACACCGACACATGCACACCCCATCCAGACACGCACCCCGCCACATACCCCCCACCCCCAACATCCCCACATGTACAACTGTACCCATGCACACACCTCATGCACACCTGCACCAATACACACCCCAACACCCATACACGTGTTCTGACACACACATGTACCCCCACCACACCCTGTACACATACCCCCATATGAACACACACCCAATCTCCCCTACACCCTCCACATATGTACCAACACACACACGTGCCCCCCCATGCACATCTGCATGTGTGCGCACGTATACACAGTATAACAGTCCTTATAGCAGTGCCGTTTATTCTGGTACAGGAAGCTAAATAAGCTACATCAATATAAGTCGCCATTCTACGGGCACAACTGCATCCGACTAAGGCTTGGATCCGTATAACTATACCGGTTAAAAAAGTCACACTCCTCCCTGCCTTAGTTACACCAGAGTAACTGTTCTGGTGCAGGCCAGGCCTCAGGGACTCCTGGTGCTACTCCATTAACTTCAGAGACATTACACCGGGGATGAACATTGGGGTCATGCATCCATTTTACCCAGCTTGTTTCTCTTGTGGAGCTAGGTGGATGGGTGAAGCTGTAACCTCAGGGATGTGTAACTATCACGGAGTGATAGATGCTGGGTTCAACAATACAACAACCATCAGCTGTCCTCTACCCTGTTCTGCCACCATGTGGCCATTCTACTTCCTTTCATTCATTTTAAACTCTCTGTCCCCCCACCCCACCTCCGTTATTAGACTCTGATTCCCTCAGTCCGATCAGACGGTTTGTTGCTCCTTGGGTGCTGGGCTTGTTTGACTAAATCCAGGGAGCCGGACTACCTTTGGAGTGAAGCTTGGAGCAGGTCACACAGATCTTCACACTAGTGACAGAGGAAAGCAGGAATTGGTGTATCGGATCAAACCAACTGTCCCACTAGTTCAGTTTCTGGCCAGTGCCACATACTTCAGAGCAAGGTGTCATGGTTCAGGAAAACCACGCCTGTATTTCCCCTCAGTGGTCCAGCAAAGGACCCCCCCCCCCCCCCCGCCCCCGCCCCCTCTCACAGGCTTCTGGCTTCCCTGGTTGTCACCTCTCTCGGGTGAAGACACGTGTCTCTCTCCCTTCTGACCAAGGTGTCTCCAGGCTGAACAAGTCCCTGCCTTCACTGTGTTATTCCCAGCAAAAGACAGACTGTCCTTTGGCCTCTCTATCCCAAAGGCAGCCAATCAACTCCCAGGAAATGGAAGCAACCCCCCCTTGTTCAAGTACAGCAGCTCGGCATTTAACCCTTCCGTTTTATTCTGACTGCTGAGCTGCAAACACAGGGAATGTTCTGCACATGGGTGGTGGCGCAGCCGCGGCCACCGGTTGCGGGTTGGATGGGGGACGTTTTTGCTTATTATTATGCCCCATGCAGGTTCCAGGGTGGCCAAGGAGGCGCTATCTGCTATTCAGCTTCCTGGGTTCACCAGTAATCTCCCTGATTCTATGATATCAAACGCTCAGGTTCTTCTTTTGGAAGAGAAACGAAACAAGAGCTTTTCCCGCAGGGCGGCTTGGGGTCTGGGGAGGTGCAGCTGGGGGGGGGGAAGGGGCTCCAGCTGGCCCAAGGCTCCTCCGGGCAGAGGGGCTCATGGCTCTGGCCACCACGGAGGGGCAGGGGGTCTCAGGGCTTTGGCTGTGGGAGTGGTAGGGGGCTTGGGGCTCTAGTCACAGGGGGGGAGGTGGGAGGAAGGGGCAGATCTGGGGACTAGCCTCCCCGAACAGGGGCCCAACCCACCACCAATGGTTCTGCGTTTGCAATGGCCACCGCTCAAGTGCCCTGCTTCCTGGGTGCAGGGGGGACACAGCCAGGTTTTGGTGACTCGCTGGGGCGAGGCGCAGCAAACTGTTCAACTTGCACAAGAGTTCCAGGAATGACCCGGCGTACCAGCTAACCACGAAGAAGCTGGCAGCGTTGGGGGATGCACAGACAGGTGACCGGTGCAGGGAGAGGATTAGGTGGCTCAGGCATGACTCCCAGAAAGCCAGGGATGACAGCTGCACCTCTGGGAACTCACCGTCATCCTGCTCTGAGGAGTTTGACTGGGGGCGGCGACAGAGCTGAAAACAGGGGAGGTTGAGTGGAGCAATGTGGGAGGAGAAGGCAGGCAAGCCCCTGGTGCTAAGGGGCAGTGAGTGAGTTCTTGAGAGTGTTTGCTTGCTCGCTGGTTTGTTGTCAGTTTGCAAAGTCTGGCAACAGGGCGCAGTGTGTTGTGAGAGACGCACACCTGAACCTTGACTGGACGCAGGCCGATAAAGGCAGCCAACGTAGACGGCGCGTAAACCGCTCATTTGGGGAGGCTAGTTCCTGGCCCTGCCCCTTCTGCCCGAGGCCACGCCCCTCCCCTGCCAGAGTCCCAAGCCCCCCACTGCAGTCGGAGGAGCCCTGTCTCAGCTACCCTGAGTCTCAGCCTGCCGACCGGCCCAGGCCACCAGCCACCCTGCCCCAGCCCCAAACCGCCCCGCCCGAGTGCTCCCAACCCCAGGCCGGCCCACCCGATCGCAGCCAGTCCCAAAGCACTGGGCGGCCCGAGCACCAGCTCCAGCCGCCCTGAGTCCTGGGCCGCCAGCTTGCCTGCCCTAGCCCCAGCCCCCGCATGCTTCTGGGAAGAGGAGCATCCTGGTCATGGGGGAAGAGCTGGAGGCGGAGCATAGGTGGGACCATGGCTGGCTGTTTGGGGAGGCTTAGCCTTCCCTGGCCTACAATACCTGCTGCCCATGGGCCAGCCAGCCAGTGGCACAGGGCTGAAACGGCCTGAAAACTGGGTGGGAATTTGTAAGGGGAGGGTGTGTTTGGTGGTGTGTTTGTTTGGTGGTTTGTTTGTTTGCTTCCTTCTTGACGGGAAGGCTATGACACTGTCATAGTAGCCCAGAGAATGGAAGAGACAAGATGACTGGATGTGCATGCTGTGGGATGTACATTATCCTGGAGCAGGTATGAGGTGCCGCCTGTTAGAGCTGATGGAAGAAAAGAGACACAGCTAGACACTACGGTTGAGTTTTGAAGGAGATTTGAGCAGACGGTGGAGGGAAGGAGAGAGGAGGCTGAAGGGAAACCTCAGGATTGGCAGATGCAAGCTGGACCAGAGAACTGTGAGGGGAGACTGCTGGGTGAAGAAGGTGGTCAGGGGAAGCATGTGACTATGAGAACAAGGCAGAGGAAAGACCGGCTGGAGAAGGAGAAATAGAGCTGAGGAACAGGTTGGCTGTGTTGGAAGATGAGGGGACATGGCAAGCCGTAACACAAGGTGGGAAGTGAAGGAAGGAGAGAAGAGCAGTTACCTGTACAAGAAAAGGAGAAGAGTCAGTGGAGATGGCTGGAGTTGGGAGCCCCAGGAGGATACAGGATGACCCGCAGAAGATCGCAAGAGAGAACAGAAGACAAGAGCACTTGCAGCCAGAACAGATGGGGGAAGGCTGGAGAATTGCACCAACTATATGACTGAGGACTCTCTACTAAGAAGGACAGACAGGCCTGTCACCAGAGCTGATCTGGAGCACAGAGGGATGTGCTAAGATATAGGATGTGGACCTGAGGCTGAAGAGGATCCTAATGGGAATGGGAAAGAATCCACCCATTGTCCTTCATGTGAGAACACATGATAATGCTAGAGTCTCGCTGGGAGAATATGCCAGGCTGGGGAAGATGCTTAAAGAAATGGAGGCTCAGGTGATCTTCAGTGGGATTCTGCCTGTCCCTAGTGGGGGAGAGCGAAGATTATGATGATCAACAGATGGCTCAGGCAGTGGTGCTATAGGAGGGATTTGGGATGTTTGTCCACTGGGAGCATTCACGGACAGACGATTGTTCTCATGGGATGGATTGCACCTGAGTAGGGAGGGAAATAGACTTCTAGCATGAAAGCTGGCACAACTGGTTAAAAGAATTTTAAACTAGGAGCTTGGGGGAGACAATTTGGAAATGCTCATGTAACCTCCACGCCTGATTCTAATACTGAGTGGGAGGGAAATCAAGTAAAAGAGAATAAGCAATGGAGAAAGGAACAACAGAGGACATGAGAATGGACATGAAGAGGAAAGTTAGTCCCAATACCAATGGCTGTAACAGTCAGGTAGGCAATACGGGCAGTAAAATGACCATACCTAATTGGGTGAGGAATCTGGGTGAAACCACACAGAAGCAACTACGATGTCTGTACACCAATGCCAGGAGCTTGGGTAACACAATGGAGGAACTAGAATTACTGATGCAGGAAGTGAAACCAGATATTATCGGGGTCATGGAAACATGGTGGAATAGTAGTCACAACTGGAATATGGGGATTGAAGGGTATGTCCTGTTCAGGAAAGACAGAAATAAACGTAAGGACGGAGGAGCAGCATGGTATATTAATGATGTAGTAGAGTGTAAACAAGTTAGAAGTGATGAAATGGATAAAATTGAATCTGTTTGTGTCAATCACTTTGGGGGAGAAAGGTAACAAAGGTTCCACTGGGACAGTGCTTAGGGTCTGCTACAGACCCCACAGATCTGCTTGGGATATGGATAGAGACTTCTTTACTATTTTTAATGAAATGAATACTACTAGGGATTGTGTGATATGGGAGATGTTAATTTCCCAGATTTAGATCAGAGGACAAGTGCTACTAATAATGGTAGGGCCCAGATATTCCTGGATGTGATAGCTGACAGATTTCTTCACCAAATAGTCACTGAACCAACATGAGGGGATGCCATTTTAGATTTAATATTAGCAACTAGCAGGGACCTCATAGAAGAGCTGGTTGTAGAGGACAACCTTGGTTCAAGTGATCATGAGTTAATTTACTTCAAACTAAATGGAAGGATAAACAAAAATAGGTCTGTAACTAGGGGCCTTGATTTCGAAAGAGCAACCTTGAAAAACGTAAGGGAATGAGTTGGGGAAGTGGGCTGGACTGAAGAACTCCAGGATCTGAATGTGGAGGAGGAATGACTTTAAGTCAAAATTGCAGAAACTATTTGGAGCCTGCACCCCAAGAAAGGGGGAAAAACTCGTTGGGAAAGGTTGCAGATCAAACTGGATGAACAAGCATCTCAACCAGGTTATTAGGAGAAAGCAGAACACCTACAAGGAATGGAAGGAGGAAAAGTTACTCAGCCTGTGCAGTGACTGTAGTTCTTCGAGATGTGTGTCCCTACGGGTGCTCCACTTCACGAGGTTCTAGGGAGCAGTGCCTGTTCAACCAGCACAGGCATCCCACCTCATGTACTGCCCCCAGCCTCAGGCTGGCTATATGGAGCTGTGCAGGTGAGCTACCTAGCAGAGAACTCTGAAGCAGGGAGAAAGGAGGTCAGGTAGTGGAGTATCTGTAGGGACACATATCTTGAAAAACTACAGTTACTGCACAGGGTGAGTGGTCTCTCCTTCAAGTAGTGTCCCTATGGGTCAGTTGTTCTCAACTTATATGCCATTGTGGGCTGCATATGCAGCTCTCTCTGTGTTACGTGGGCCTCATTCACACAATATATATTCTATCTATATGGCCCTTAGGATGTCACATGGGCTGCAGCTGTGTGCTGATTGGGCCACAAGCAGCCCACGGGCCGGGGTTGCGAACCACTGCTCTGAGTGCTCCACTTCAGGTGGCTACTAAGCAGTACCCTCTAAGGGGGGTGGGGTCTTCAGAGTTGAGTCCAAAACTGAAGACTGAAAAGCAGAGCCAAACACAGCATCAGAAGCTGAGTCATAAATTATTGCATAATGTTCCGAAAAGGTATGTGGGGGGTGGGTGTCTAAATTGCAGGTCTACATATTTCAGCAATGGGAATGTTCTTAAGAGAGGCTACTGAAGTAGTGAGAGATCTCGCTGAACAAGTGAATACTCTAGAAGGAGGTTGGCGATCAGGTGACTGATAACAAAATGTAATGCAGTCAGAGATCCATCTAGAGAGTCTTTGCTTGGGAATTGGAGATCCCTTAGATCTGCCCACAACCGACATGAACAATCTGGGAGATTTTCTAATGGCTTAGTCTTGTCCAAGGGAAAGGCTAATGTCCTTTTGACATCAAGGGTACATAATACATCCTCCTCATTCAGGTGTGGTTTAGGAAAGAAAACTGGAAGATGAGTAGACTGGTTAATGTGGAAATCTGAGGACATCTTCAGTAAGAATTTGGGATGTGGATGCAATGTGACCTTGTCCTTAAAAAACACTGTGAAGGGGGTGGAGAGTATGCAATCAGATCCCTTATCTACCCAACTCTTCGAGCAGAAATGCCATTTTCATTGATAAGTCAAGAAGGGAACTGGCTCAAAGGGAGGTCCTGTAAGGCACATAAGCACTAAGTTGAGGCCCCAAACTAGGGTAGGATATTTGACTCGTGGTATGAGTATATCTCATCATGGGAACGCCTGGTAGCTGGTGATTCTAAACATCAATGTTGCAGACAAATATGATGTGCACTAATTAAATCAAGACGTTTCCTTTCTTTATAAACTTGGTGGGACTGGTATGCTGCCCATGGATCCCAGTACGGCCAATCAGGGGGCCCGTACGGCATAGGTGGGAGCACCCAAGAGTGCCGGAGGTACAAGATGCCATAGGTAGGAGCACTCTTGGGTGCCCCCATCACTAGAATGGAACTTGAATGTTTCTTTCATGAATATGTTCCATCTCCCTAGAATTCTCCAGAAAAATATTCCTCTGATAGCAAAGAGGAGAGCCCTGAACTGAAATGTGGGAGACTGATGAGAAATCCCCATCATCATCACCGTCCATGTCACTTTGTGGAGGTGGCGCACCGGTAGAAGAATGTGGTGATTCCATTGGTGAATGTCTGGAGACCTCGGTACCGAAATGGATCAGTACCAAACAAAGGCGAGTCAGGCATCTCTGCTGCCGGAAGGCCCTGTGAAAAGCTAAACTCCTGCAGTACCGACGTGGTGGCAGTACTGAGGAGGCACCCTGAGCAGCAGTGATTGCGACAGAGGAAGCAGACAATATCGTAGGCTTTCTGCATTCCCAAGAACAGTGATTTCCCTACACCCCCCCTGAATTTTCCCAACACCCCCCCCAGTTTTGTGAGCTAGTTACACACCAATTTAGTGACTGTTTGGAAATCTGAATTTAAACTGAAACATTAATACACACTTTAAAAGCTTATACAGTGTATGATAAAATATGTGTATCTGAAAAAGTATAATAGCTTTGAAAAGTATGACCATAGACTAGCTTCCTTGCTTCCTTATACAGCTGTTTTTTATGATGTCAGTGCATTCATTTTGGTGATGTTGGCCAACCTAATAATTTCAAATGATGATTTGTAAGCAAAGTCTAAATGAGCTCTCCCTGACAGCTAGTGATGAGCTGGGGGCTAAGGCTTCAGGGCCAGATTATATTTACATTCACACCTAATCTACCTAGGTATCCAGCAAACAGAGCTGTGTTGTCCAAGTGATAGATTTTGGCTGCGGTTGGGTTACAAACCACTTGAATGTGGGGGCAAGGGGGGGATGAAGTGTTGTTCTTTATTGTATGAGTAAAGGGCAGTAGAACTGTACTTAGCCTGTGATGATTTGAAGGCATCAAGAGAGAGGGTGGGGACCTGTCCCTCTCCACTGTTTAAAGACAGAGCTGATGAGGCTCCATAGATAGTCTTTTGTTCTGTTAAGTGACCACTGCAGCTGAAATCACTGACAATCAGGTCTAAGTGCTTAGTCCTGTTGTGGGGACAGTGTTCCTGTAGGTACAGTGTTTTTGTGTAAGAGACAACCCAGACTGCACTAGCAGCGAGGTTCCCGCACTGAGGGCTCAGCTGAAATCACTGAGAGCTGGTGGAACCTCAAGAGACCAACTCACAGAGGTCACAGTGGTAGATGACAGCAGAAGGTGACTGTGCAGGGCCATTGGCAACAGAGTGGTGGAGTGAACGGTGGCACAGTGAACAGCCATGGCCACAGCAAACTGTGCATTTTTGTCCCCCACCTGGAAGGTGTACTCACGTGAAAGCCCTTCTGAACTCTGAGTCTCCACTGACGAAGGGCAACACCGGTGAGTGGAGTGCGGTGGAGGGAAAAGTGAGGGGCACGTTAAATAAACATTTGTTTGTTGGACTATATTTTAGTCACTTTGCTCCAGAATGCTAGATTTGTGACTGGGAATGGAAACTTATATAAATATGTTTCCCAGTAGGCCAAGATTTTTAAAATGCATTATTTGCCAAGGTTGTTATCTCATATTGTTGCTATCTTGGGAGGTCATTATGTTGGGGAGTTTCTGTACTAAACATTTTTATTATAATTAATTTTTACATAAGAATAGTCATACTGGGTCAGACCCATGGTCCATATAGCCCAGTATCCTGTCTTACAACAGTGGTCAAGGCCAGGTGCTTCAGAGGGAATGAATAGAACAGGGAATCATCAAGTGATCCATCCCCTGTTGCCCATTCCCAGCTTCTGGCAAACAGGCTAGGGATACTCAGAGCATGGCGTTGCATCCCTCTCATCCTGGCTAATAGCCACAGATGGACCTGTTCTCCAGGAATTTATCTAGTTCTTTTTAAAATCCTGTTATAGTTTTGGTCTTCACAGCATCCCTTGGCAAAGAGTTCCCTGGGTTGACTTTATATTGTGTGAAGAAATACTTCCTTTTGTTTTTTTTAAATCTGCTACCTATTAATTTCATTGGGTGACTGCTAGTTCTTGTGTTATGTGAAGGATTAAATAAAATTTCCTTATTCACTTTCTTCGCACCAGTCAAGATTTTGTAGACCTCTATCATATCCCCATTAGTCATCTCTTTTCTAAGCTGAAAATTCCCAGTCACTTTAATCTCTCCTCCTGTTTCATACCCCTCATCATTTAAGTTGCCCATCTCTGTACCTTTTCCAATTCCAATATATATATATTTAAGATGGGTGACCAGATCTACACACACTATTCAAGGTGTGGATGTACCATGGATTTATATAGAGGCAATATGATATTTTCTGTCTTATTATCTATCCCTTTCTTAATGATTCCCAACATTGTTTGCTTTTGTGACTGTTGCTGCACATGGAGTGGATGTTTTCAGAGAACTATCCACAATGACTCCAAGATCTCTTCCTTGAGTGTTCAGACTTCAAGGAGCTAATTCAGATGCCATCATTTTGTATGTATAGTTGAGATTGCTTTCCAATGTACATTACTCTGCATTTATCAACATTAAATTTCATCTGCCATTTTTGTTGTCCAGTCACCCAGTTTTATAAGATCCCTTTGTAATTCTTCACAGTCTGCCTGGGACTTAACTATCTTGAATAGTTTTGTATCACCTGCAAATTTTGCCACCTCACTGTTTACCCATTTTTCCAGATCATTTATGAATATGTTGAACAGCACTGGTCCCAGTACCGACCCCTCAGGGATACCACTATTTATCTCTCTCCATTCTGAAAACTGATAATTTATTCCTACCCTTTGTTTCCCATCTTTTAACCAGTTACTGATCCATGAGAGGACTTTCCTCTTACCCCATGATGGCTTACTTTTCAAAAGTCAATTTAAATACTTTTTTTTTAAATGTATATATTTTTAGAAATCTAGACCTGTTATGTGTTTTGGTGTAACTTGCATTATTCTTATGTTAAATTTGCATAATCCTAACAAAACATTTACTTTATTCATATCTTTTTTTATATATCTCATTGGTCCTGACACCCCCCCTGTAAATTCGAACACCCCCCCTAATTTCAATTCCTGGGGAAACCACTGCCCAGGAATGTTCACTAGCTGTTAGCCTGGTCTTCGGCGGTACCAAAAGGTTAGGTACTGAGGGCCTGGCTGATTCTACCAGTACCGACTTAGAAGAGGCAGACTTCTCCTTTGTCGCCCTGATCCCCCAGTGGAGACAGCCAAAGATCTTCCTGAGCTGGAACCCTTAGAATCTTTGGGTTTCCTGGGGCTCTCAGCACCCGAGGAAGCTGCAGCCTTGTGGGAACCACGTCAGGAACTGGCAGGCGCTGAAGTAGATGTCTCACTCAGCCACCAGGGCTCCTCTGAAGGACATTCCCTATCTGGGGAACCCGAGCTCCGTTTCCTAAAGTCTTTTTGAGAGGATCCTTGAGTCTTCCTCTTAGAAGCTCTAGGAGAGTGTTGTGCTGAAATGGTTGAAGCGGCTGACTTGCTCCGAGACTGGTGTACGTGGGGGGCAGACGGTCCCCTGGCCCGGGTCAGAAGCCAGACAGAGGGAGCTCTCCATCATTAGGTCGCACAGTTTAATCTCCCGGTTCTTTCTGGCTCTGGATTTTAAGGCCAGGTGAAAATTACACTTTTTGTGGCTGTGTGACTCCCCGAGGCAACGAACATACTGGGGATGCCCGTCGCTCACCGGGATAACCTCCCTGCACGAAAGGCAATGTTTAAAAATGGGAGAGCTGGGCATAACTTTCCAGCCATCTAAATTCCCCCACAGAGAAAAACTGAAAGGACAATGGTCCTTACAAATTTTTTTTTAAAAACTAAACTACTACAACTAACTATGAGGAAAAACCTGCAGTTGAGGTAAGCTCAACTCGGACTTTGCTGGTGAGGAGAGGAATGGAGAACCTACCTTATGAGAGGAGACTTGAGCTTGGCTTGTTTAACCTACCCAAACAAAGGCTGAGGGGAGATCTGATTGGTGCCTATTAATTCATCAGAGGGTTAACCACCGGGGAGGGAGAGGAGTTAAGTTAAAGGGCAATGTTGGCACAAAACAAATGGATGTCAACTGGTCATCAAGAAGTTTAGGCTTGACGTTAGACGATGGTTTCTAACCATCAGAGGAGTGAAGTTCTGGAACAGTCTTCCAAGGAGAGTAATGGGGGAAAAAACCTAACTTGTTTCAAGACTGAGCTTGATAAGTGTATGGCGGTTGCCTGCAATGGCCTATGGCCCATGTGTGACTGCTGTTAGCAAGTGTTTCCAACAATCAGAGGTGGGGCACTGGATGGGGAGGTTCTCAGCGTAACTACAGTAAATTCTTTCCTACCTGTCTGGCTAGTGAGTCTCGCTCACATGCTCAGCGTCAAACTGATGGCTATATTTGGGGTCGGGAAGGAATTTTCCCCGAGGCAGAGACCCTGGGGAGATTTCACCTTCCTTTGCAGTGTGGGACACTTAGTGGTTTGAAGCAGAGTAAATGATGGATTCTCTGTAACTTAAATCAAGATTTGAGGAGTTAGGTAACTCAGCCAAAGGTGGGTGGGTGAAGTTCTGGGGCCTGCCGGGTGCAGGAGGTCAGACTAGATCAGGGGGTCTCAAACGTCATTGCATTGCGACCCCCTTCTGGCAAGAAACATTACTACACGACCCCAGGAGGGGGGACTGAGGCCTGAGCCCCACCGCCCAGGGCGGGGGGCCAAAGCAGAAGCCCAAGGGCTTTAGCCCCAAGCAGGGGGCCTATGACCTTAGCCCCAGCCTTAGCCCCACCACCTTCAGCCCCAGGCCCCAGCAAGTCTAATGCCAGCCCTGGCAACCCCATTAAAATGGAGTCACGGCCCATTTTGGGGTCCCAACCCACAGTTGGAGAATCGCTGGACCAGATGATCAGCGTGGTCCCTTTTGGCCTCAGTCGCTCAGTGCTGGGTACCACACCGAGCATGGAGCTGTCAGTGGTGACAGCTGGAGACCTGCTGACCCCAGAATCAGCATCGGAGGCAGCAGTGGCTAGATCAGGCCACTGATGTGACTGGAGAGACACCGGTCCCTGAGGAGGCTTTGCTGCCACAGCAGCACGTCCTGGGGCTGTACTCAGAGGAGCGCACAGGAGCAGCCTGCTGGGGAACCCGCAGCAGATATGGGAGAGGTAGAACTCGCCCCGGCGCCGGGTAAGTTTCGGCTCCATGTCTGTAGCTATTAATACACGAATGGGAGGGATTCCTGGTTTAACGACACGAGCAGGCTAGCAGCGTGTATCGCTAATGGCGGGTTGCACGCCAGCACCGTGGCGCCCTCCCACCCCACCTGGAATTCAACATGGCGAGGGGGAAGCAAACAGTGAAACAAACTTTCCAGCTTTAAGTTTTACTAGGAACTCGCTCACTCTTGCCAAAACGTGCTGGGATGTGAAAAAGAAGAACCTGACAGTGTCTTCCTGCGACTCCGGTGTAATCCTACACCTAGAAACAATGACATGACTGGGGGGAGGGGGGGTCCATTTGAGTTACATGTAGTCCATGGATGAGGAAATCGTGTGTCTGAAACATGGCTGGGGGTTTGTAGGCAGCCCAGAAGCGCGCCGGGGGAGGGGTGTGCCGGCCTGCCACAGCGCAGGAGGGGCAGAGTGGGGACAGGGCCTGGGGCTAAAGAGGCGGGGCAGGCAGCTGGGCTCCCCAAACGGGGTGGGGGTGCACACACCGCCCAGGCCTTGGCACCGTCTCTCACTCTCAACTTCAAAATCACCCCCCTCTGGCTCCTTTCCCTCAACTGCTTCCTCTAAGCTCAGACTCCTTCCCTCTGTCCCCCTGTGGCTACCTCCCCATCTGCTCCCCTGTCCCGGGGTAGCTGGCTCTGCAAATGAAGCAGGTCCAGCTCCCCTTGCTAGAACAGGGGCTCCCAGTGTGGCCAATCACAAGAGTGGGGCAGCACCTGGGGCTCTGGCCAGCCAGGCTGGCAGTAAGGACAGGGGATGCTCACGGAGCAGGAGGCAGTGGGAACGTGCTGGGGGAAACGCCCTGGGAGGTGATGCGCTCTCAGAGGGGTACAGAAGAATCCTGCCAAAGGCCCTGAAGCAGGAGGGACTGAGAGGCAAAGGAGGAAATCCCTGAGCGCGGGCTGAGGATTTGTTTTGTTGGTTTTGCTCATGTTTGGGAAATAAAATGGCCTGAAAAAAGACGCTGGGCGTGGCAGCGGCTCCTCCATGGGCTGGGGACAAGCCAGGACCCGACATCCCCTTTGCCTCCAAATTCCTGGACTTCACCCCCTTGCCTTCCTCCCCTGGCTGGGGGACAGATCTGCACACGGCAGGCCCCAGACCCTCACCTGCACCTGGCATGCTGACCGCTGAGAAATCTGGCCACGTGTTGGTATGTTGGCCTGGAAATTCTGGCCTTACTCTCTCTGGGATCCTCCTCGCTTCTGGATCCTCCCAGCAAAGGTGAATTGGCGTGAACCATAGCTTCCAAAAGCCCCTCGGTGGGGCTAGAGACAAACGGAGCAACCACTTCCGTAGCAAGGGGGGGATGGGACTGCAAGGGTTGCTCTCTGGGACCAGGCAGCTGAGGCTGAGAACTACTAACTCGCTGCATGGGTGAAAGGAAAAGGGTTGCAAAAGCTACCGCAGGGGGGGCAAAGGAGGGGGCGGTCCCCAGGTGCTGCTGACACAATGGATGTGACCAGGCTCTAGAGGGTGAGCGAGGCAGGGGCCGTGGGTGCTCTGTCCATTGCAATCTGGGCTAGCAGTGCAGTTAGGGAGCAGGCCAGCAGCTGGTCCTAGGTGGGCTGGTCCCTGACACTGACCCAGCGGGGGGAGCTGTCTGCAGGGGGTGGGGAGCTGTCTGCACGGGGGGAGCTGTCTGCAGTGGGGGGAGCTGTCGGCAGGGGCACCCGGGCAACTGACCCTGCCCAAAGTGTCCGTTCATTTTTGCGCTAATCTCCCCCCATCCTCCTCATTTCTGGGGTGACTTGTCACAGGAGCAGGTGGGATGTTTCCAGAGTGAGCTGGGGGGCGTTGGCAGAAGAAGGCGCTAAGAGTCCGTGTCTCGACCGCGGGGCTGCAGCCTCCTTCCAGCCCAGGGCCAGGGAATAGGGCAGAGGGTCCCAGAAGCAGCAGCTGAGACGAGGCTTGTCCATGGCCCCCCTCTCCCTGATCCTGGGGTGTCTGGCTGCCGGTGCGGGGCTCTCGGGATGGGAGGGGAGGGGGCTGCCCAGCAGGGGTGGGGGCTTCAGTGGGAATTTTCCATCGTGTCGGCATCAGGGGCTTTAAACAAACACAAACATCCCCTGAGACAGGATCAAAATCACCCCCCAACACCCAGCAGACACCTGTGGACATGGCCCCCCAGAACTCTCTAAACCCCCAATAAGACTCTCCGCTCAGTCACCCCCTGCCCTCAAGACAGATTCCCTTGTGCCCCACATGGACCCTTCCCCCTCGAGGTCTCTCCCCCACTCACACACATGGTCCTGGTGGGTTCCATGCTCCCATCTCCCCCTCCTTTGCCGTCTACAACACACACAGACCTCTCCGGCCCATGGACTCCCCCACCCATAAAGCTGTAGGGACTGGAGTTGTGTGTGGCTGCATCACACCTACCTGAGCTGCAGGGGGCGCTGTACTCAGCCTCTGTGTGTTCACCTGCAACAGCAAGGGATGTAAGGAATGGAGGAGACACCCAGTGGGGGGATGAGAACCCCTCCCCCAATCCCACACAGGCAGAGTCTGTTCCCCCAGCCCCAGGGGATCCCTGCTGTAGGTCTGAGCCCTAGAAGGCAGTGGGAGGTCGCCCCCAGCTGTCTGAGTGGGGCTGTGCGCTCTCTCCCATCCCCCATCTCCACGTAAGTCAGACGGGCCCAAAAATCACCACTGAGTCGCCCCTGAAAACACCCAGGGAAACCGTCCTGTCACCTCCTGGTCCAGCACAAAGGATTCTGGGGGTCTCTGAGGAGCTGGATGGCAGGGAACTGTGGGGGGCCCTGAAGGGGCGGGACTCGCCTGCTCCTGCTGGGACGGCCCCCGTTACACCAGCCGCACCCTCCCCACTAGCCCGACGAGCACACGGCTCCCGTGTCCCTCGCGGTGAGCGACCCCACAGATCGAACCTGGGAACACGCTTCCAGCAGGTGTCTCCAGCTTGACCCCCGCAGGCCCACGGCGGGTCGGCTGCCAGCCTCTGCCCAAGTGCTGTGCCCAGGCCCGAGCAGGGGGCCGAGATCCGCCATGGACACAGGTCACAGGGAGCAGGGGAACTGCAATAGCACCACCCTAAACCAGGCACTGGTTGTGCCACAGAGCCCAGGAGAGCAGCTGTAAAGGTGGAAGGTCCTGGGCAGGACTCACTTGTCTCGTAATTGTACAGTCTCACTGGGGCTGCTCTGAGATTCTTCACAGGGAAATCCTGCTCCAGGGAGAAGGTGAAACTTTCCGCTTCCTCCGTCAGCTATTGAGAGAGCGACAGAGCGAGCGCCTGGGCTGAACGTCTGCACTGGCACCTCAAACCCCCTCCTCCCCGAGGCTCGGCCTGGCCCAGCCGCTTCCCTCTGTCCCTGCGGCCTGGAGCAGTGAGAAAATGCTCCCCCCAAATCCCTGTTCCACCCCCTTTCAAAATATGACCCCCTTTCATCACACTCAGGGCCCAGCTCCAGCCTCCCCAACCCTGAGCTCCCCGTCACTCCGTTCACGGCCCTCCCTGGGGTTTGGCTGAGTCTGGTCCCATCTCCCCGTCCTTTATGGAAACGGGTCACTTGTGGAAGCAGAGTCAGGATGAGCTCTACCCTGACATTTGGTGGTGAATTATGGCGAGTGTGGAAAAGAATTTCAGGGGCTGAGCTTGTTTGCATAGGCACACCCACCCTGCCTAGCATAGCCCACGACAGTCTAAAATGGTCACTTTGACAGCTGTGGGATCCCCAATTTCTCTGTTATTGGGGCAGGAGGAATAAAGTGTTGTTACCCTGATTATGTGAATGAGGGACTATGAACTGGTTTTATGACAGAGGGTCTCACCATCAACTAAGTAGCACTCGCTAGACAAGGAACATGGGTTCCAAAAACCAGTCAATTGAGAGATACTGGGGACTGGTATGTGTAGCTGATGGTATGGGCCCCTTTTGAGAGCCTGGAACACCAACTGTACTGTTTCTTCTCTTCATTGTTGAATAGCAGAGCTAATTTGATTTTATTAGAAATCTAGCTAGAAGCTGCTGAACTGAATTCACTTTGGGTCAATGGTGCAGCAGCACTGGAAGTCCCCTACTACAAGCTGAAATCACTAAAAGAACTAAACTTACTGAGCTGAATGCTGTGTTAACTAGTGGGGGAGCCTGATGATACATTGCTAAGCAGCTGGCAGAGCAGAGCAGTTTGCAGGACGGTTGGACCAGAGCAGTGAGTGAGCAGAGCAGTTTGCGGGGACGGCCGGAGTGGCTCACAGGTGGCTGGTGGAGTGGAGCCATCCATGGTGAAGGCTGCAGCAGAACCCCACGGAGAGGCGGGGCAGTTGGCCTCGGACCACGTAAGGTGCCCATTAACACCCTGTGTGCCCCCCCCACCCATTTCCACCCAGGCTAGGGGGGGTAAAACTCTGCAGATAAACTTTTGAACTCTGGGGTGGCACTGACCAGGGACAGAGACTTTTGGGTTGTTGGACTTTGGGGTGATTGGCCTTAAGACCCTAAGGGGAAAAGGACACTGCCAAACAAACTTGGTGGGTCTTTTGCTCATGGTTTATGTTATGAATCCTGTTTGTGGTGTTTCCCCAATATGATGCCACATTGTTTCCTTCTGTTATTAAAAGGATTTTGCTACACTCAGACTCCCTGTTTGCAAGAGGGGAACTATTGCCTCCTAGAGGCGCCCGGTGGGGGGGTAGTATATAATTGTCCCAGGTCACTGGGTGGGGGCTGGAGCCGGTTTTGCCTTGTGTTATTGAAATGGAACCCCTCGATACTGACCCCGGCTCTTGTTGCTGCCAACTCAGAGGGGTAGAAGGGTTACACTTGGAATCAGGGGAGATTTCAGTGACCCCTCGCCCTGCGTGTGACACAGAGCCCATGAGAGCAACTGTAATGGGGGTGGAGCCAGGGCAGGACACGCCCTCCCTGTTCACACCAGGCCCCTGGAGCCCCGAGCCGCCCGCACTCACCTGGTCCAGATAGAGCGTCACCTGGTCCTTCTGCACCTCCAGCCTCTTCACCAAAGGCTGCTTCTCCAGCTAGGGGCAGAGGGAGGAAACGGCTGAGCCAGGAACGGAGGGGCTGGGGCCGGAGTCACTGCTCTGCTGGGGGCTGGGACATGGGGCACCAAATGCCCCCGTGGCTGAGGGGCCTGGCTGCCACCCCCCATGCCAGTCACACCTGAGCACTGGGTGTCCGCTGGGGGAGGGGCGGGAGTCCAGACATGAGCGTTGTGTTGTAGGGGGAACTAAGCAGGGTCAGGACCTGCTCAGTGACTGGATGGGAGACCCATGGCTGCACAGTGCCCCACGGAAGGGGGCAGGGCTCTGCAGAGGGAGGTCCCCCTGGGGGTCAGAGCTGCAATCTGTGCTCTCCTGGGGGTCTGGGCTCTCCCCCATGGATCAGCCCCGTGGTTTCATGCTGTGTGATGGGCCCGGCCTGTTCTCCTCCCTGGGAAGCTCACCTGCTGCAGGGAGCTCTGGACGGTGATGTAGCCGGACGGCAGCTTGGCCTCGATGATGGCCATGTTGGTGGCTGGGCGCTCACCGCTGTACCTACAACGGGAGCCGTGGGCTGAGGTCGGGGTTTGCCCTGGATACAGACCCCAGGGGGGTGGAGGGGGAGGGGAGGCCTCCCGTCCTCTCGGCCCTGCAGGCATCTCTAATGCCTCTGCCTGCTCTGGGCTGTGAGCCCCGCTAGCCCCCGGCCAGCCCTGAGCTCCCCAGCAAGGGGCCCGGCCCCAGGAGCTGCTTGGGAGCCGACTGTCCATTAGATCAGCCCCGGGACCAGCCCTTTAGCCCCTGGCACATTCCAAGAGGCCCCTGCCTCTGCCCCGAGCCCTGTGGGGGATGGTTCCCCCGGCGATCGATTCCTGCAGTGGGGCGGCTCTGCCTCGGCCATTTCCCCGCTGCCTGGGGCCTGCCCCTGCCCCCGGGCGCTCGGACCCAGCGGGGGTTGGGGGCTGGGGCTCGTACCGAGCGTGCAGCACGAGGCTGAAGCGGGATGTGGCGTTCTCGGTGCACTCCTTCGGCTCCGTCTCCACCCGCAGGTCAAAGGTTGTGGCGCTCTTTGGGGGCGGCACGTTGTAGCGCAGGATCAGCTGGGAGACAAGCAAGAGATTGGGGCAGAGCCTGCTGCCTCCGCCACCGCAGATCAGAGCCTGGGCCCAGAGCCAGGCGCCGTGGGGCAGGGCAAGGGCACAGCCAGTCACCGCTGGGCCGGCTGGGCCCCAGGGGCTCCTGCACTCACCTGCACAAAGACACAGCCCTTGCCGCTGGTCCGCACCGTGTACTGCCCGGGGATCTCCTGCAGGGCCGCTCGCTGCAGCACCAGCCGGTTGGCGTTGTCCACGTGGAATTGCTGCCGGGCCCCGGCCTGGGAGCTCACCGTCACCGACACAGCCCCGCTCGCGCTGTACGTCAGGGCTGCGTATTTGGCCAGGGCCTGCAGGGCCACCACCGTGTCCTGGGGAGGAGAGTCACCGAGCTGCTGTCACGCTCTGGGGAGAGGAGCCCGGCTCAGACTCACTGCAGCAGGATCAGGACCCGCCGGGGCGCTGACACCGGGACCCCGGCTCCCAGCCCCTGAGGGCAGGGGGCTCTGCACCCAGGACTCCCTCTCCCAGGAAGGGCCCCGGCTCAGATGTGGAGATGCAGCCCCTGGGGGGCTTCTGGCCCCTGTCACAGAGTGTGAGGGAGACCGGGCCCGGCACCCCCAACTTCCTGCAATTCACCAGGACTCTCAGCCAGCCAGTAAAACAGGTTTATTTAGACGACAGGAACACAGTCCAAGACAGGCCTTGCAGGTACAGACAACAGAATCCCTCAGTTAGGTCCCTCTTGGGGGGCTCCAGGGAGGCCAGAGCCCCGTTGGGAGGTCAGAGCCCCATCCGGGCTCCCCTCCATTTTCCCAGACAGCTCCAAACTGAAACTCCCTCCAGCCTCTCACTCAGCCTCCCCCCAGCTCCTCCCCAACCAGTCCAGTTTCCCGGGCAGAGGTTGTTCCCTGGCCTCCAACCCTCCTCCTGGGATCTCATGTTACATGCTCAGGTAGCCTCCCTCAAGGACAGTCTCCCATCCCCAATGCAGCCAGTCCCAGCAAAACTCCCCTGCAGCCTTCCCAGGCCAACACTCCTCCCTCAGCATTCAAAGAACACTAAGAACATTCCCAGTTCATCACAGACCCTTCCTCCACCAGGCCCCAGCGCTGGTTTGCCCGAGGGCAGGGGTGTTACCTGCGTGGAGGCGAAGCCCCTGTAGAGGTTCTGCTGCTTGCTGAGCCAGCGGACGATCTGGGCAGCGGTTGTCATGTCGGCAGCAGACACGTTGGGCAGGGAGAGATAGGACAGGAGCATGTAAGCCGTCATTGCCTCCGCCGATGGGGCCTCGTTCCCGTAGGAGCTGGGCTTCCCCTGCCAGTACAACTGTCCCCCTAGGAGAGGGGCCGAGGGAAGGGCAGCCCCACGGCTGCAGTTACAACACAGTGGGTCACCTGTTTGCCTTCCAAAGGGGCCCCACTGAATGCAGGGATGCCTGCCCCCCACTGAATGCAGCCACCTCTGGGGCAGGACACAGCAGGTGATTCACAGCACATAGCAGGGCTACCCAACACCCCTGGGTGGGTCATCAGCAGGGACTGAACCCTTGATCTCTGACTCAAAACCCCTGAGCCTCAGCTGCTCAGCCCCGGTGGCTCACTGGCTGCAAGTGACCCCTAAACCTATGTGGTGCGGCCGCTCGGGGGCAAAGGTGGTGCTAACCCAAGGGGGCCCTAACGGGAATATTCCTCCCACCCACCCACCAGCCCATTACAAATATTAGCTGCATTATATCCACAAACCAAGAACTAGCTCTGGGACGTTGCACTCCCTATTCTTTATGATAATATGCTTATGAGATGAATATGACGTCACTGAGATACACGTTACGGAAGATGGCTCATGTGAGCTTTCATTGGAAAGGTTCTGATTTACTGAATGCGATTATCCAATTCGCATGCATGTATCATCTCTGTATCTACAGTTAGGCACACGGACTATGTAACCATTACAAGTGGGGGTGTATTGGGCAGACACCCACCAGGACAGGCCATCAGATTTGATGGGCCGTCAGGAAGGAACAACAAGACCATGCGGATACTAATCTCTCTCCCTCCTGGGAAGCGTCCAGGGCTGTGACTGTGACACTGCTAGGTCAGGTGGTCTTGTCACCTGTTACTAAATATTACCTGGGACTTTTTTGTAACCTGTTTCTTAAGTACATTGAGCTTAGCTTGCGTACTTTGTTTTATTTGCTCAGCAATCTGCTTTGTTCTGGCTGTTCTCTCTTCTATTCCCCTCCAATTCACCTTTTTGTAGTTAATAAACTTATTTCTTGTTTATAATCTAACGCAGTTTGTAACTTTCTAACTGGGGAGAGGGGACAGGAAGTCAGGCACATCTCTTTACATTGAGGAAGAGGGCGGATTTTTATGAGCTTGTGCTGTGCAGACTTTTCTATACGGCGCAAGACAGTATTATCCTGGGTTTATCTCCCAAAGGGGTGTGCACGTGAGTGCTGGGGGAGCCCTCTCGCACAGAGCTGACTTCAGTGTGTGGCTGCAGCAGGGTGTGGCCCTACCTGTGAGTGTGCTGCAAGAGGCCGGAGAGCCTAATTCAGCAACGCACGGAGAGGGAACCCAGGCTGGCAGAGCAGGAGAGGCTCACTGAAATCCCAGTACACCAGGTGCTATCCCAGAAGGAGGGTCCAACCCATCACAGTCCCAACCCCCACCCCCACCCCAAACCGACACCCTGGTAAACTGGCCACTTACATTAGATGAACAGGTTTTGGGGGTAATACCAAACTGGGGACTCCATGAGCTGCTTGGGGCCCTAAGCGATTGCTTAGTCTGCTTATGCCTCGAGCCACCACTGCTAGAGGGGGGCAGAGAGCCCCTGAGACCCTGCGGGGCCCCCCGGGGCTGGGTCAGGAGGGGAGCATGACCCAGGTGAAGGGCAAGGACAGAGTTGACGCCTGGGAAACACCCCCTCCACGGGGTCTTTGTGACCTCGGAGACAGGTCCTGTAACCCGAGGGCTGTTTCACCCCAGTGCCTGGTGGCCCCTCGTGCTGGAGCCAGGCAGGAGCCACGTGCTGCTCCCAGAACTTCTTACCCACCTCGGGGTGGGGCAGGACGCGACACACTCAACTCGCAGGCACAGACCAGCTGCAGTCGCTGCGCCGGGGCTCGGAGAGAAGGGACTTTTCACCTCAGCTAAGACATGACAGAGCCGCCCAGACCATGCAGGTGGCTCCTCTCTGTGGGGGGACGTTTTCCCAGGACCCGGCAGGAACCGAACGCGCCAGGCCTCAGCTCCCAGCACAGCTCAGTCTGAGCTCGAATGGGGCCGAGGAGACGCACAGAGATCACTGCGGCATGTTCATGACAAGTATGACGGACTCAACCTGGGACTCCCAGCGCCCCCTGGCCTCACGCCGAGGGCTCCTTCAGCTCAGCAACGACACGGGGCAGCGCCACCTCCTGCGTCCCCAGCCGCACCCACAGTGGGCCTCAGGCCTCACATGGGATCTCCTGCCCTATGGGGAGCTGGCCTCAGGCTGCATCGCTCACACCGGGGCTGGGCTGGGCTGGGAGTGGCACAAACTCAAGGGCATCTGCAAGGAAAGGCTGGGGAAATGATAGAATCACAGAATATCATGGTTGGAAGAGACATCAGGAGGTTTCTAGTCCAACCCCCTGCTCAAAGCAGGACCAATTCCCAACTAAATCATCCCAGCCAGGGCTTTGTCAAGCCTGACCTTCAAAACCTCTAAGGAAGGAAATTCCACCACCTCCCTAGGGAACCCATTCCAGTGCTTCACCACCCTCCTAGTGAAAAAGTTTTTCCTAATATCCAACCTAGACCCCCGCCAGTACAACTTGAGACCATTGCTCCTTGTTCTGACATCTGGTACCACTGCGAACAGTCTAGATCCATCCTCTTTGGAACCCCCCTTCAGGTAGTTGAAGTCTGCTATCAAATCCCCCCTCATTCTTCTCTTCTGCAGACTAAACAATCCCAGTTCCCTCAGCCTCTCCTCATAAGTCATGTGCCCCAGCCCCCTAATCATTTTTGTTGCCCTTCACCTGGATTGTCTCCAATTTTTCCACACTGGAAACTGGAGCTGGGGGCGGACAGCCACCCTTGGGTCCATGGGGGGGCACATGGTGCAGATAAGGGGGCACCCAGAGACTTCATTCCTTGTACAACCCCCTCTCCCAGAGACGACAGGGCCTAGCCGGCCACCAGCCCAGGGCATCCTGTTCCCCTCCCAGTATTAGCCAGGCCAAGCCAAGAAGCCTCAGGCAGGGACTCCCCTGCTGGGATGTCCCCAACACAGGATGGGGGCTGGGATCCTGCGGCATTTCCCCAGGGCTCGGTTACGGCCCGTTCCCCTGGGAGCTGCCTACGCAAGGCCCTGCCCCAGGGCTCGGAGCCCACTGGACCCGTCACGCTCCTGGCCCCGGGCGCTTTAGAGGGCTGGGTTGGGACATGGGGCTGTGCCCCTCTAGGCTCTCAGCTCCGATCCCCCCAGGCTGGCAGCGACCCAGCCTCGCCCCCCTTCGCTCCGTGCGCTGGGCCCTGGGAAATGGCGGGACGATCTCACTCCAGCTCTGAGGGGAGAAGTGTCCCCACGACAGAGCCCGGCGCGTCGGCCCCTCGCTGGCAGCCTCAGCAGAGACCACGGACTGACTGGGCCACGGAGACCCAGCTCCCTGCCAGGCTGAGGAGGCCCCGGGGCAGGGGGCCCCTGGGTGGGCAGGGCCGTGGGGGGCAGCTGGCCCTGCCCTGGGCCCAGAGGCCGGCAGCGAGGGGAGCACTAGAGCGAGGTGCTGCCGGTACCGGCGCTGACGCTGTGCTGGGCCAGGCGCTGCAGGAGGGCGTCCCGCAGCTCAGTGCTCCCCGCCAGCCCGAAGGCGTAGGCCAGCAGCGCCTGCGTGTAGAGGTCACTGGTGCTCGACTCCCGGAGGCACTGGAGGGCCCTGGTCACCGTCGGGTCCTGGGACGGGGGAGACACCGAACAGACTCCCCGTCAGGCTGAGCCGGCCAGAGGAGACGCCCCGCGCCTGGGTGTGTCCCCCGGTACCCACCCCATGGGGCCCTAACACCCCCTCCCACCAGC
Source organism: Mauremys mutica (assembly GCF_020497125.1). Classification (NCBI taxonomy): domain Eukaryota; kingdom Metazoa; phylum Chordata; order Testudines; family Geoemydidae; genus Mauremys; species Mauremys mutica. The sequence goes on from NC_059096.1 coordinate 12,243,777, forward strand.
CTGTCGTCACCTCCCGCAACCCATCTCCCCCCCACCGCCACCCGCACCCTGCACCCCCCAAGGCTCGCCAGACCCCCTCCCCCGAGCGCTGGACACCGAAACATCACAGCCCCTCCCCAAGCTGCTTAATCTTCCTCCGACTCTCACCCCAGCCCAATTCTCCACAGCACCCTGACCCCTGCCTCGGTACCAATCCCCCAGTGACCTGGCAACTTCCCCTCCCCCCACCAACCTGCCTCTCCACTGCCCCCACAGCACCCTGATCCCCCCACACCCTGCCGGCCCCTCCCCTGGGACATCTGGGCTTCGCCTCACCGTAAGCGGCTGCCCCAGCTCCAGCAGCGCCGCCGTGACGTAAGCCGAGACAGAGAGCTCATCCACCATGCCGCCCTGAGGGGGATGGAGACACCGGGAGCCGGCTCAGACTGAGCTGCGGGGCACGTTGCCAGGAGCAGGTGAGACGCTGCCCAGGACAGGGCCATTGGGCCTGGGAAGACCTGGCTCCAGTGCTCCGAGTGGCTGGGTTTGGGTCCTGCCTCCTGCTGGGTCCTGTCAGACCCATCTGGGTCCCAAGCAGCTGCCCCCAGTTGTAGAACCCAAGGAAGCCACACAGTGGCAGTGAGTTCCACAGGCTAGTTCAGGAGAGGCGGTAGCAGCTCCATGGCCATGGCTGCACTGGGCTCCCAGCATAAAACCCTACCTGAGCCCCCCTGGAACCAGAGGTTGGGAAGTTGGTTTGAACTGACATTTGCCAGTTTTCCTGTGAAGACCAGGGGCCGTTTCTGCAGAGGCTGAGGGATTTGCCCCTCACTGGGCAACTTCCTGCTTATTAAATAGTCCCCCCATGCGGGAATCTGGACTTTGCCTAAGATTTGTCTCCTTCTCGCTCCCAAACGGCCGGGTACAGCCCCGGCCCCTCCCATAGTGTCCCGGCTCCCTGCAAACTCCAAGGCAGTGGCAGGAATTGGGCTGTGACTTGAGCTGGGTGGGAATTTCCTGCTGAAATGATTTCTCGACAGACGATGCATTTCCACAAAACCAAAACTCTGTGGGAAAATGTTACTTTTGCTGAAACATTTAAATTTCCGTTGGGAAAATGAAAACGCAACATTCTGCTGTGGGGCGGCAGGGCCCAAATCACAGCCTCTTGGGTTGGAGACCTGAACCGAAACCTTGCACTGCGAACCAGTTCAACATTCAGCTGGACTGGCCTCATGCCCCCACTCCCCCATGGACTCTGGCTCCTTCAGACTACATCTCCCATGATGCACCGCGACAGCCCTTCTGACTGAGCCGCGTGGGGAGTTGTGGGAGTCACATGACTTCAGGGCTGGGCTGAGCCCTGCCCCGCAGGCTCTCCATGCCAAGCAATGAGTGCGGGGTTTGCTCGGTGCCCGCGGCGAGACCGGGCTGTGCAGGAGCCAGGGGGCGCTAGGCCAGGGCTGCTCCCTCGTTCGGTGCAATAACCCGCTGCCCCGGCCGTTCCAGCCTTTCAGCCGTTGCTAAAAACCCAGGGGAATCCCCCAACCCAAAACGGGTCACAACAACCAGCTGCCCTGAGGGGCCCCCACCCCCTTCCCCAGCTTGTCCCCTCCTCCCCCATCCCATCAGCCTGTGCCCCCAGGCTCCCACCTGCAGGTTCGCCACACTGCAGAAGCAGCCGCTCAACAGCTGGCGGCTCTGCAGCCACCTTAGGGCGTCCTCTACGTGCTTCTCGTCGATGGAGATGTAGGGCCTGGCCTGGCCAAAGGACTTGAGAACGAAGGCCGTCAGCCTGGGCAGGGAGAGACCCCGTGAGAGGGACACGCTGCAGGAGATGCTGTGGGCCACGAGGGAGGTGCGTGGGGGACGGGGCTGGGGGTCACCATTGTGGGGGTGAGCAGAGCTGTCAGAGGAGCCCAGAACGGGAACGGAGTGGGGGTTTGGAGTGAGTACAAGGGGCAGAGCTGTGTGGGGAGCAGGACTGGAATAGCAGTGGGGCTGGGGGTCAGGCTGCAGCCCAGTAGGCCCTGCCCACCCAGAGCCCTGACTCGCCCGTGCCATGCGGCCCCTCACCAGGTGTTGCCCCTGGCGTCGCTCTCCCTGGAGGTGCTGTAAGAGCCGTCGTTGTGCTTATAGAGCAGCTCGCGCTGGTAGCCTGTGGGGACGGGAGAGAGACAGCGAGTCCTGGATCCGCTCACCCCCAGGGGCTAGAATCCACCCCCAGCCTGCGCCCCATGGGGCCCACTAGCCCTCCCCTCCCCCACGGCGCTGAGACTCAGAGATTCCAGGGGTCGGTTTGAATAGGGGGATGGAGTTAAGGCTGAATAGGGCCCTGATCCCCCCAAACTCTCCAGCGCCCCGACCTGGGGCTGGATCCCAACCAGCGCCCCCTAGAGGGGAAAGGGCTCCTCTCCCATTCCCTCAACCCTGAGTCAAACAGTCCTTATGTCCTGGCCCTCGGGACTGGCGCCCCAGAGAGGAAAGGCCAAGGATCTCATTCCCTGACCCCCAGAGCCAGCCAGGGCCCTGATCTGGGGCTGGATTGGAACCCAGGCCCCAGAGGTGGCATGAACAGGGCCCTCGCATGGCCCCACCATGCCGTGGGGGAGCAGGGGTGGGAGTACACTCACCACTCTGGAGGAATCCCTTGGCCTCGTCTCTGATCTCTGGGCTCAGCTGCCCGCTCTTCTCCAGGCACTGCTGGATGTAGATGTTGTGAGTGAACCGGACCATGTTCTTCTCTCCATCGCCTTCGGGCATGGCCAGCAGATGTGCTGTGTTCTGCAGAGCCGTGCCTATTATGTCTCCTGGCACCAAGGGAGTCAGGGGAGCAGAGAATTACCAGCTGCACAACAGCTGCCCCATCCCTAACACCACGTCAGTGGAGCCCTGGCACATGGGGACCCAGAGCCCCCGGTTCGATTCAGGCCTGGTGGGGTTACATGGATACGTGGTGATGAATGGCCAAGACGCCAATGTCCTGGCACAGCTTCATGGCTTCACTGCATGAGTCTATTGCCCCTCGCTGGGGTCGAGGCCCTGGAGCACAGACTGCAGGGACCAGTCCTGCCCCGGAACCAGACACCCGCAGGACCTCATTGGTCTTTTCCATCCGTGATGCCCCGGCCTCTCTGATCAGAGCACTGGGCTGCAGACAGGCCGGCTGGCAAAGGGCACCGTGCCCTGGCAGGGCTGGGGCAGGGGAATTCCTTACCCAGGACAGTCACGTGGGCCCGCTCGGACCCCGCCAGGACGTTCGCAGGCAGCTGCAAGGAGATTTCTTCGGAGGCTGCATAACACGAAGGCAAAGACACACCGTTAAAGGCCTGTTGGGAACCTGCCCCTGCCTCCAGCCAATCAGATCCCTCCATTCCTCACCGTCCGGGGCTCTCGCCCAGTCACAGCCCCTCTCTCAGTCCCAGCTCCCCCGGCCGTGGCACATACGTGCCCTTGGGGGCGAGGGCTGGGGGATCTCAGCGGGGGGACCTGCCTGTGGGACTCAGTCCCTCTCCTGGCCCCAGAGAGCCGGTGTGACGAGCTCTGCAGGGAGCATCGTGCACACGGGGGCCAGGCTGCAGGGGAGAGGAGCTGGCGGAACAGGGGCCCGGTCATAAGCGCTGAGTTTACCTGGTGCCAAAGGATGCTCACGCCCCCCCGGCCCCACCCCAAGTCCACTCATTCCCTGCCCCCATTCCAACCCCTTCCCCAAATCCCCAGCCTCACCTCCTCCCCTGGGCGCACCGCATTTCCCCTCCTCCCCCCTCCCTCCCAGGCTTGCTGCGCGAAACAGCTGTTTTGTGGCAAGCCTGGGAGGGGGAGAAGCGGAGCGACAGCAGTAGGCTCAGGAGAGGAGGTGGAGGTGGTGCAGAGGAGAGCTGGGGCAGGGAGCTGCTGGTGGGAGCAGTTTTTCCCCGTGGGTGCTCCAGCCCCGGAGCACCCACGGAGTCAGCACCTGTGGGCCCAATGAGACTCGGGAGCAGGAGCCGGACGTGCTCGAGCCTTCGGCCCGTGGCAGACGGTTCCATAACTGCCCACTAGGGGGTGTATCTTCCCCAGCAGCTGGGCCTGGACCCTGTCCCAGGCAGGACATTGGCCTGGATGCCCCCTGGTCCGGTCCGGCCTGGTGGCTCCTGTGCCCCTAGCTGGGCCATCCAGCGGCTCAGCCATCACTGACGTGCCGCAGCCAAGAGACTCCCCGCGTTAGTGACACCCACTGAGCCCCGCACAGGCGCTGGGAACCTACCTTCCTGGCAGAGCAGGGAGCTGTGCACCTTCTCCTCCAGGATCCCCCCCGGCTGTGGGGAAGGAGCATCAGACAGAAGGTCAGGAGAAGGGACCGTTCACGTCACAGCCTGACAGGGCCTGCTGGGTCAGCCAGTGCCGCTAGCCAGGGCAGAATCAGAGAATCATAGAATCTCAGGGTTGGAAGGGACCTCAGGAGGTATCTAGTCCAACCCCCTGCTCAAAGCAGGACCAAACCCAACTAAATCATCCCAGCCAGGGCTTTGTCTAGCCTGACCTTAAAAACCTCTAAGGAAGGAGATTCCACCACCTCCCTAGGTAACCCATTCCAGTGCTTCACCACCCTACTAGTGAAAAAGTTTTTCCTAATGTCCAACCTAAACCTCCCCCTCTGCAACTTGAGACCATTACTCCTTATTCTGTCTGTCACGGAGTGTGGGGGAGTCCGGCCCTGCACCCCTCTTCCTGGGACCCACAGTGACTCTCAGCCAGCCAGTAAAACAGAAGGTTTAATGGACAACAGGAACACAGGATACAGCAGAGCTCATGTTCAGAGCCAGGACCCCTCAGTCTGGCCTCTCTGGGGGTTCAGGGTGTCTGGATTCCAGCACAGGTTCCCCTGCAAACCCACCACCCCGGTCCCAAAACCAAAGACTGACTCCACCCTCTCCACTCAGCTCCTTTTCTTTTGTCCAGCTCCTGGGCCGAGGGGTCACCTCCCCTCCCCCAGGCCTAGCTCATGTTACAGTCTGCATACCTGCCTCTCACCTAAAATCCTCCCTGCTCTCCCATCCTCCCTGCTCTCCCATCCCCCACATAGACAGTCCCTACTCCACCACACTGTCATCTTCTACCACTGAGAACAGTCTAGATCCATCCTCTTTGGAACCCCCTTTCAGGTAGTTGAAAGCAACTATCAAATCCCCCCTCATTCTTCTCTTCTGCAGACTAAACAATCCCAGTTCCCTCAGCCTCTCCTCATAAGTCATGTGCTCCAGCCCCCTAATCATTTTTGTTGCCCTCCGTTGGACTCTCTCCAATTTATCCACATCCTTCTTGTAGTGTGGGGCCCAAAACTGGACACAGTACTCCAAATGAGGCCTCACCAGTGCTGAGTAGAGGGGAATGATCACATCCCTCGATCTGCTGGAAATGCCCCTACTTATATAACCCAAAATGCCATTAGCCTTCTTGGCAACAAGGGCACACTGTTGACTCATATTCAGCTTTTCGTCCACCGTAACCCCTAGGTCCTTTTCTGCAGAACTGCTACCCAGCCATTCGGTCCCTAGTCTGTAGCAGTGCATGGGATTCTTCCGTCCTAAGTGCAGGACTCTGCACTTGTCCTTGTTGAACCTCATCATATTTCTTTTGGCCCAATCCTCTAATTTGTCTAGGTCCCTCTGTATCCTATCCCTACCCTCCAGCGTATCAACCACTCCTCCCAGTTTAGTGTCATCTGCAAACTTGCTAAGGGTGCAGTCCACACCATCCTCCAGATCGTTAATGAAGATATTGAACAAAACCGGCCCCAGCACCGACCCTTGGGGCACTCCACTTGATACCGGCTGCCAACTAGACATGGAACCATTGATCACTACCCGTTGAGCCCGACCATCTAGCCAGTTTTCTATCCACCTTACCGTCCATTCATCCAGCCCAGACTTCTTTAACTTGCTGGCAAGAATACTGTGGGGCTCGGGCACATCCAGCTCTCAGCGCCCCAGCGATGGGGCTCCCGTCTCTTCCCCGGGGAAACTGTTCCCAGCCCAGCAGATCTCGCGGCTTCTTCCTCTTCAGTGCAGAGCTTCCCTCTGCTCGTTCCCTCCGCCCCCTCGAGCCCTCCCGTGTGTCACTCTCAGCCCACTCGAGCCCTCCCGTGTCTCACACTCAGCCACCCCCCTTGGGGTAACCCCCATCTCTGTCTGCCCCAGGACTCTCCCGCCAGCTCCCTGATCTCGCTGGGATGGGGCTGTGTGACGGGGCAGTGCAGGTCGGGGTCCAGGATGTGGACGGTGCGGTGCTGGGACGTTACTTTCTGTGGCAGGACAAAGAACAATCACAAGTGCAGACTCAGCCCATGGCCACCAGGGGGTGAGACCCAGGCCCCGGATCTCCCTCCGCTCTGCCCAGAGGGCCCGACAGACACTGACCTGGACCAGCAGGGGCTTTATCACAGTGTCCACTCGCCCCTGGGCCGGCACCACGGCCAGCTCTGTGCCGCACAGCTCCTCGGTGCGCAGAGCCTCGGCGCTGACGGTGAAGTTCACCTCCCCTGCAGAGCAAGGCGGGAGACGCCCCCATTACACAGACCAACGCCCCTGCCCGAGGCAGAGAGGAGCCCGGGTCCAAGGGGGGAGAATAGTGGAAGGGGGAGGGGAAGGGGGAGAGTAGTGAAGAAGGGAGAGAAAAGCAGAGTAAATGGAGAGTGAGAGACTGGGGGAGAAAAGAGAGAGAAGGAAAGTGGGGAAGGGAAGGACGGAGGGGAGTGATGAGGGGAGTGTAATGGGTTTCTCTGCCTTAGCCCTTGTGTGGGAACAGCGAATGGCCACCCAGAACCTGCCCCCTCCCTGCTGACATCCCTGACAGCTGCGTTCGGGGGGAACCTCAGAACGTGACATCGCAGCCAGCGGGACGGCAGAGGGGTCCTGACCTACAGACTCGGTCAGTGAGACTGGGAAGCGAGCGGGGAGAAACTTTGCTTGAATCGGATGTAGTTTGTTAAGGCAGGTCATAGTCAACGTCTTCTCTTTATTTTTCTTGTAACCGTTTCTGACTGTTATGCCCCATTCCTTGCACTCACTTAAAATCTCTGTCTCTTTGTGGTTAATGAACGTGTTTGATTGTTTTATCTAATCCAGTGTGTTTAAATTGAAGTGTTTGGGCAACTCCATGTGGCACCAAGCCCTGAGCGACCCTTCTCTGCCCCCCACTGTGCAGAGCCCCCCACCCCTTCCCTGCCCCTCCCCTCCGGCACAGCGCCCCCAGCGCCCCTTACCCAGGCTGCTCGCCGTCACCTCCCACTGGAAGGTTTTCCTTTCGTCTGCACAGAGGCAGCTGGTGAAGGCACCGTCCTCGCCCGCCTGCACCTGGAACTGCGCAGACTCTGCCAGCGTCACCCGCACCTGTGGGGCCCAACACGAGAGCCCCCTTAGGGCTGTGGGGGACGCGCTCACACGCGCCAGCTCCAGCCGAGACGTGACCCCTCTGGGGCTCAGGCCCCCTCACCGCGATGTGCTGACCCCAGTGGTCACAGGGCCACAGCCAGTGACTGCCGGTGCCACTCGCCGGCCTTCACCGCTGCCCAGCCCCCCAGCCCCAGGTCACCGGCCCCAGCAGCCCCCGCAGCCCAGCCCCGGGCGGCGCTCACCTTGATGCACTGCCGCAGGTAGTTGAAGACGGTGGCCTTTAGGGCGAAGGCCTCTCCCCGGATCACGGAGTACGGCAAGGCCAGCTCCACAAAGAAGGGTTTGAAGGCCGTGAAGGTGGCCATGGGCGAGAGCCCAAAGCCCAGCTCCGCTGTGCAGAACATCCCAGCTTTCCACTCCGTGATGGTGTCGGGCACCGAGACTGGGACGTCCCTGGAGCCCCCCTCGCTGGGCCGGGACGGACACAAACAGAGCATCAGACACGCAGCCGCCCCCTGGGAAGCGCCCACGAGCACGGCCACCGGAGACGTCCCTGCCCAACCCTCCGCTGGGCTGGGGCCAGAAACAGGTCAATCCCAGACAGCAGAGAGGGGAAGAGCTGTCAGTGCCCCCATCTCCTCCCCTCCTCTGCCCCACGCCAGCTAGCGCAGGATCCTGCCCTGCCCCAGTGCTCTCCGTGCTGGGCTCAATGTCCCACGGGATGGGGATCCCCCCTTCCGCAGACGAACACGTCTCCCTGTCAGGGGCTATTCCTGGGGTCAGCCTCAATTCCCCCTGCTCAGGATCCCCTGCCCCTCCCACCCCATGTGCCACCCTCAATGCCCCCCTCCTGGGGGTTCAAACCCCTCCCATGTTCTCAGCGTAGGAGCTCCTGGGCACCACGTGGGAATGGAAACCCCACGAAGGGCAATGGGGTCGGGATGATAAACTCCCCTGTCGACCTGACGGGATCCTGGGAATGGCAGGGGAGGGGCTGGTGCGAACACCCCTCTGCTGGCAAGACGCAGGGTCAGGGTGCTGCCCGGGCTCCCAGACCCCTCCCCGCTCTGCGGGTTCGTTACATCTGTAAAGAGACAAATCCCACGGCCCCGGAGGCTTGTTATTCCCTGTTGCTGTGCTGGGTCCCTCTCCGCTGGCAACAGGGCGCAGGAACCAGCCCCACGCGGGCAGCCAGCCCTCCCCCAGCCAGTGCACCGCCTCTGGGAGCTGCTGCCTTCGAGGGTCTGGCCTGGAGGCCACTCTGCAGGGACGGTCTGTGACAGCTCCTCACTCACCCCACAGGCACCAGGTCCCACAGCCACGTCTCTGGGAAGTACGGACGTGGCGCTGGCTCCTCCTGGGTGCCGGGTTCTGGCACGGGCCGGGCATTGCTCACTGGGGTCCCTGCTGCGCTGTCCACATGTGCTGCCCCAGGGATCATGTCTAGAAAAGATACAAAGGGGGGTTGAGGGAGCCCCACCCTGGTTTGGGGGCAAACCCAGACGATGATTCACGTGTGTTTGCACCTGCAAAGTCTTGATGTTTGGAGACATTTCGGGGGCTGCAAGTGGCCCCGGGGAGGTCTGAGAACTGACCCCTGCTGGCAGGGCTGGGGCTGGAGGGGTCGGGCTGGGGGTGTCCTACATGCAGCACACACTGGTGGACTCAGCGCGTGGGTAGGAGCCAGGGAGTCCTGAGCTCAGTCCCAGCTCTGCCCCGAGCAGCGTTAAAGGTACGTTGCGCTCCCAGAGCCCTGCACAAAGAGTCGCTAGCCAGGCAGGTCAAATCATTAGCCGCACTGAGCAGCTGGGAGATGGAGGCCTAGAGAGGCTCAGTGTGTTTCTACTGCAACCACCGAGCACGAGTAGACATTGCAGGACCCCATGTGATCACCTCCATAACACCCAGCTTGACTCTCAGATCCCAGGGCAGCGCATGGGTCTGGAGCTAGAAAAGCCGTCGGTCTCCGTGTGAAGCAAGTGTATCTGGGCTGGAGTCACTGAGAGCCAGGCAAGGAGCCAGGTGATGCCACCACTTGGCACTGTGTGATTAGCCTGTGTATTGGGGTGGTGCTCGCAGGAGGCTGGGTACGTCCCTCCACAGGCAGCTGCAGGCCCTGCCTCAAAGAGCCTCCAGCCGAATGGGGAGGATCAGAGCTGAATTGGAAGGGTCAGATGATCACGTGTGCCCAGCTCCCACTGAGAACCCTCCCACCCTGGCCCCATTGAGAACAATAGAGAATCCCCACCCCCATCTCATGGAGAACAATGAAGAATCCCCCACCCCCGGCCTCTTTGAGAACAATGGAACTGCCAAGGGCAATGTCAGAACCAGGATCAGAACCCAGGTCCCAGGCCCGATCTATGAGCTCACAGGGCCGTCTCCCCTCAGAGGGCAGAGAGGGCATTTGGAATTGCTGATCAGGAGGGATGGAAGTGCCCAGTCACTGACCTGCTGAGGACAATGCAGGGCCCCGCCAGACAGCTGAGGGTAGGACAGCACGACGTGTTAAAGAGCGTTTACGTTCACAGGGCTTCTTGGTGTTGGTGTTGGTGAGAATTTTCAAAGCTGCATGCTGGGAGAGAAGGAAGACAGAGGAAAAAGCATCAGGAGCTGCTAAAATAGGGGATTGTGGCATCATACTTTGGCCTTTCTCCTCCCCCACCTACACAAGAAGCAATAAGAACGCTGGGAGGACAAAGACATCAGCTGAGGAAACTGGTCCCAGGCTGAAAAGGGGAAGCCTGTGTGTTAAGAAAAGACGAGATGTGTTGCTCATATCCATTCCAGTTAGGTGTGTGCGCGCAGCGTGCACGTTTGTCGGAAGATTTTTACCCTAGCAGCACTCGGTGGGTCGGCTGGGCGTCCCCTGGAGTGGCGCCGCTATGGTGCCGGATATATACCCCTGCCGACCCATCCACCCCTCAGTTCCTTCTTGCCGGCTACTCCGACAGTGGGGAAGGAGGGCGGGTCTGGAATGGATAGGAGCAACACATCTCGAAGAACAACAGTTACAACGGCGAGTAACCGTCTTTTCTTCTTCGAGTGATTGCTCATATGCATTCCAGTTAGATGATTCCCAAGCCTTACGTAGGCGGTGGGGTCGGAGTGAGATGTTGCAGAATGCAAAACTGCTGAGCCAAATGCTGCATCATCTCTGGACTCCTGGACCAATGTGGCAAAGGTGTGGACCGAGGACCAGTTAGTTGCATGACACATCCCCTGAAAGGGTATGTGAGCCAGGAAGGCAGCAGAGAAGCCTGAGCCCTGGTGGAATGTGCAGTAAGGTGGCTCTATGGAACATGGGCCAAAACACAGGAGGTGCGGATGCACGACGTCATTGAAGATGAAATCCTCTAGGAGGAGACAGGTATGCCCTTCGTCCGGTATGCCAGTACGACGAAGATTTGGGGGTGTTACGAAAGGGCTTTGTCCGCTCGATATAGATTGCGGACGCCCTACGGACGTCTAGGGAGGGCAATTGTTGCTCTCCTTGCGATGAGTGTGGCTTCGGAAAGAAGACCGGAAGGAAGATATCCTGGTTGATATGAGAGGCCGACAGCACCTTAGGGAGGAAGGGCGGACGTGGTAACAACTGCCCTTGTCCTTGAGGATCACAGTATACCGTGGGTCCATCGTGAGAGCCCGAAGCTCGGAGACTCGTCTGGCCAATGGAAAGGCTACAAGGAAAACTGTTTTCCAGGACAGGTATATCAGTGAGCATGTTGTCAGTGGCTCGAATGGGGCAGTCATAAAACTGGTTAGAACCAGGTTGAAGACCCAGGTTTTGGCGGGGGCCAACTGGGGTGAGTATAAACACTCCAAGCCCTTGAGGAACCTAGAAACCACAAGGTGTAAGAATATGGAGCGGCCACTCTCCGCTGGGTGGAAGGTAGAGATGGCTGCCAAGAGTACCCTTAATGATGACTGCGCCAGGCGCTGCTGTTTGAGAGACCAGAGGTAGTCCAAGATGGAATGGATCGGGACCTCGGCGGGAGAAACATTGTGCATTTCGTAGCAGCAGGAGAAACGCTTCCACTTGGCCAGATACGTTAACCGAGTGGAAGATTTCCTACCACCCAGGAGAATCCTGTAGAACCGAGGCAGAACAACGTAACTCGGATCGGTTTAGCCACGCAGCAGGCATGCTGTGAGGTGCAGGGATTACAAGTCTGGGTGGTGAAGCTTGCCGTGATCCCGCGTTATGGGGTCTGGGCAAAGAGGCAGGGGAATAGGGTTGGCTACCGACAGGTGTAGCAACCTGGTGTACCAGTGCTGCCTGAGTTATGCTGGAGCGATCATGATCAGGTGCGCTCTGTCCCTGCAGAGTTTTAGCAGGACCCTGTGAACCAACCGGGAATGGTGGAAAAGCGTACAGCAGATGGCTCATCCACGGCATCAGAAAAAACCTCCAAGATTGAGCCCGGGGAGAGGCCTTGGAATGAGGAGAACTTCTCTCTCTTTTTGTTCTCGCGAGAGCGAAGAGGGCTATGCGGGGAAAGTCCCACTTCCGGAAAACGGAATGGATAATGTCTGGAGGAAACGACCACTTGTGAGACAGGAAGGATCTGCTGAGGCGATCCTCCAGCTGAAACGCCTGGTATACAAGGCAGACTGCTCTCAGCTCTCGGACATTGATGTGAAGGCCAGCTCTTGAGCCGACCGAAGGCCGTGAGTGCGAAACTGATCCAGGTGAGCACCCAGCCGAGAGATGGGGTGTCTGTCATGAGGGACCCCGAGGGGTGAATGGAACAGCATCCCTGGATACACCAGGGAGGGCGTCGACTCCCGGTCGAGGGAGCCTAGGATGCTCGGGGGGAACGAGACGACCATGAGTATGCTATCTCTGCCCGGGTGGTACACCAAGGTGAGCCACGATTGAAGTGGACTGAGGCCAAGCCTGGCATGTTTGGTTACAAACGTGCAGACAGCCATGTGACTCAGGAAACCTAGGTAAGTGCGAGCCAAAGTTGTCGGGAAGGTCCGTAGACCTTGTACAATTGTTACCATCGCCTGAAACCGAGGCTGAGGTAAGCAGGCTCTGGCGAGACTGGAGTCCAGGATGGCCCCAATGAATTCTATTCCCTGTGTGGGAATCAGAGTGGATTTTTCTATTGATCATCAGGCCTAGACACAGGAATAGGTTCGTGTCGATGCCCACATGACTGGTAACTTGGGCCCGGTGGTCCCTCGAATGAGCCAATTGTCTAGATATGGAGAACGTGTATCCGATGGTGGTGAAGAGAGGCAGCGACTACAGCCATGCACTTTGAATACACTTGGGCTGTATAGAGGCCAACCGGGAGGGCCGTAAAACTGGAAATTATGACGGTAGGCCCCAAACCGGGGGTACCTTCTGTGTGGAGGAGAAATGGCGACGTGAAAATACGCGCCCTTCATATCGAGGGCGGCATACCAGTCTCTGGGATCCAAGGATGGGATGACTGTCCCCATGGGTACCATGCGGAACTTAGCTGTATCATGAATTTGTTGAGTTCCCGCAGGTCTAGGATAGGTCTGAGACCTCCCTTCGCCTAGGGGATTAGGAATTAATGAGAGTAGAACCCTTTGCCCTTTTCGTCCTTAGGTACCTCCTCTATAGCTCCGATGAAGAGGAGCGTCCGCACCTCTTGCAAGAGGAATTGCTCGTGAGAGGGGTCCCTAAGAGGGACGAGGATGGGTAGGCTTTTGCCCCATTGGTGGTTAGAAGGACCCTAATTTTGGCTCCTTTGGGGTCCTGATTGACGCCTACGACCGCGTAAGCCACGCCCGCTGGCAAAGTCCTGTCTTTGTCTAGGCACAGGGTAAGAGCGGTGAGGCTGGGGACGGAAAGGTCGGCGCTGAAGCACCGGCGTGTGCATGCCGAGAGAGAGCGCAAAGTGACCCTGCTGCCCTTTAGGCTTTGCAGCCTAGGGCCAGTTTTTTCAGAGAACAGGCCTTTGCCATTGAAGGGCAAGTCCTGTATAGTGTGCAGCAGCTGTGAGGGAAGGCTCGATAACTGGAGCCATGAAATGCGCCTCATGGCAATACCCGAGGCCAGAGTCGTGGCAGCGGAGTCAGCTGCATCCAACGAGGCCTGGAGGGAAGCTCTCGCCAGCTTCTTCTTTTGCTCCAGGAGGGCATCAAACTCTTGATGGGCGTTCTGAAGAACCGACTCTGTAAATTTGCCCACCGCCACCCATAGTAGCGGCTAAGCAGGGCTTGCTGGTTTGCTACACGAAGTTGCAGGGCCCCCGCCGAGTACATCTTACGGCCCAGTAAGACCATTTGCCTAGCCTCCTTGGATTTAGGGGCTGGTGCCTGCTGGCCATGGCGTTCCGTCCCATTGATGACAAGGGAGCAGGGGGAGATGTACATATAGGTACTCGTACCCCCTGGAGGATACCATGTACTTGCATTTCGATTAGAGGAGGGCCCGAGGAGTATGTTCCTGCCCCCGCCTCATCTGGGGAGGAGGAAGAAGAAAGGCCAGGGACAAGCGGGTCCTGTGTGGGCTCGCGCTCCTGGACGACCTCCTGATCCGGTGGGATCTGGAAGCCCGGTGGCTGAACCGGGGCTTGCTCTGTACCAGTCGGAGGGGGACGGCTAATTGTCGCCTCTGGCACCCAGTGCTCCGACAGAACAGAGTGAGATGGGATCACAGGTACGCCTCTGGCGTGGTAGTACGCCCAAGGTGTCCAGAATGACCACTGATAGGTCTCCAGGAAGACTCTGGAGGGCACATCGGAAACAGAGCACTGCGCATATGAAGTGTCCGCGCGGGACGACACTGATGCATGGCTGGATGGCCCTGGAGGAGCTGAAAAGCCCTTGGTAGAGTCTCCCTCTCTAACTGACGATGCTCGACGCGGCACCGGGGATTGGTACCGGGAGGCATACCGGTACCGAAAACGGGACCTGCCACCGGAGCGGTGCCGGGCGGTCAACCGAGATCGCGAGGCTCGATGTCGGGAGTGGCTACGGGAGTCCCGGTGCCTGGAGCGGTGCCGGGAGCTGGATCGGTGCTGAGTGTACCAGGCCGGCGAACGGGATGCTGACCGGTGCCGCGAGTACTACTGGTACCGAAATGGAGAACGGTGCCGAGACTGTGAGCGGCGTCGGGACCTCGATCGGTGACGGGACCGAGAACGTCTGCGGGACCATGATCGTGAATGGTGCCGCTCTGCGGTGCCGACGGAGGGTGGTCTGATCAAGGCAGGCTTGCCGATCGACTATATAACCCGCACTGGCGGTGCCGGGGGTTGAGGCAGCACAGGCGCTGTCTTTGCAATCAGCTCCCTCGCCGTGGAAACTGTCTCCGGTGTGGAGGGAATAGTGAGCTCGACCACAGCTCACGCCGGGGAGCTTTCAGGCACCGGACTCGACGGCTCTTGCGTGGCTGGGGTCGACGATGCCGGTATTGTCGGTGCCACGGCAGGTATCGGGGCCGGACAGTCCGACTTGGTATAGCGCTCGGGCTGCGGAGCAGGCGGCTCTCACACAGCTTAATAGTGAGCTCGACCACGGCTCGCACCGGGGAGCTGTCAGGCACCGGAGTCGACGGCTCTTGCGTGGCCAGGATCAACGGTGCCGATATTGTCGGTGCCTCGGCAGGTATTGGGGCCGGGCGGTCCAACTTGGTATAGCGCTCGGGCTGCGGAGCAGGCGGCTCTGACGCAGCTTAATAGTGAGCTCAACCACGGCTCGCACCGGGGAGCTTTCAGGCACCGGAGTCGACGGCTCTTGCGTGGCGGGAATTGATGGTGCCGATATTGTTGGTGCCACGGCAGGTATCGGTGCCGGGTGGTCCGACTTGGTATAGCGCTCGGGCTGCGGAGCAGGCGGCTCTGACGCAGGAGTCTTGTGCCTCTTCACCTTCGGGGAGAGGGATCGGTGCCGAACGGATGTTGGTGCCGGCGACGGCCGGTGCCAAGAGGCCTTGGCGGTACCGGCGATCTGATGCCGAGGGAGCGCTTCTTGAAGCCTGACCAGCACTCGGTGCAGAGGGCTGAGGAGTAAGACCTGCCTCTCTCAGGAGCTGCTTGGGACAAAAGTCCTGCTCCCCCTTCGTTCTCGGCTTAAAGGCCTTACAAATGCGGCACTTATCTGTTAGGTGAGATTCCCTGAGGCACTTAAGACAGGAGTCGTGGGGATCTCTTGTCGGCATCGGCTTGTGGCAGGCCGAGCTTTGAAAACTCGGTGAACTGGGCATAGGCCCAGGCACCGGGTGCGGGGAAGGGGATAATCCCCGAACCCCTGTGAACTATATACACTAACTATAGTACAAACGAATAAAGTTAACTACAACTATATAAATCTAAACTATATACAAGAGAATTAACGAGAGAACTACGAGTAGCTAGGGAAGTGGAGGTCAGCTAAGCCGCGCTCCACTGTTCCAACGACCGACACGGGCGGTAAGAAGGAACTGAGGGGCGGATGGGTTGGCAGGGGTATATATCTTGCGCCATAGCAATGCCACTCCACGGGGCGCCCAGCCAACCCACCGAGTGTTGCTAGGGTAAAAATCTTCCGACGAACGTGTACGCGGCGCGCACACACCTAACTGGAATGCATATGAGCAATCACTCGAAGAAGAAAAGACGGTTACTCACTGTAGTAACTGTTGTTCTTCGAGATGTGTTGCTCCAATCCATTCCATGTAGGTGCGCGCCGCGCGTGCCCGGCTCTTCGGAACATTTTTACCCTAGCAACTCCGGCGGGCCGGCTGGGCGCCCCCTGGAGTGGCGCCGCTATGGCGCTGGATATATACCCCAGCCGGCCCGGCCGCTCCTCAGTTCCTTCTTGCCGGCTACTCCGACAGTGGGGAAGGAGGGCGGGTCTGGAATGGATAGGAGCAACACATCTCGAAGGACAACAGTTACTACGGTGAGTAACCGTCTTTTCTTCTTCGAGTGATTGCTCCTATGCATTCCATGTAGGTGATTCCCAAGCCTTACCTAGGCGGTGGGGTCGGAGTGAGACGTGGCAGAGTGTAAGACTGCGGAGCCGAAGGCTGCATCGTCTCTGGATTGCTGCACCAACGCGTAGTGGGAAGCGAAGGTGTGGACAGAAGACCAGGTGGCCGCTCTACAGATGTCCTGGATGGGGACATGGACCAGGAAGGCGGCCGACGAGGCGTGCGCTCTCATCGAGTGCGCGGTGAGGCGGCATGGTGGCACGCGAGCAAGCTCGTAGCATGTCCGGATACACGCCGTGACCCAGGAGGAAATCCGCTGCGAGGAGACCGGCTCGCCTCTCATGCGATCGGCAACCGCCACAAACAGCTGGGTCGAACACCGGAAGGGCTTCGTCCGCTCGATATAAAAAGCGAGGGCCCTGCGGACGTCCAGGGTGTGAAGCTGTTGCTCCCGAGGTGAGGCGTGCGGCTTCGGGCAGAAGACCGGGAGGAAGATCTCTTGATTGACATGGAAGGCCGAGACTACTTTTGGAAGGAAGGCCGGGTGTGGGCGAAGTTGTACCTTGTCTGCATGGAAGACCGTGTAAGGTGGACCAACCATTAGGGCATGAAGCTCGGACACTCGTCTCGCTGAAGTTATAGCGACGAGGAAGGCCGTCTTCCATGACAGGTAGAGGAGGGAGCACGTGGCCAAAGGTTCGAAGGGGGCTCCCATAAGCTTGGCCAGAACCAGGTTTAAATCCCAGGCCGGGGTAGGACGCCGTATGGGCGGGTACAACCGGTCCAGACCCTTCAGGAAGCGGGAAACGAGCTGGCTGGAGAAGATGGATCGGCCGTCTATTGATGGGCGAAAGGCGGATATGGCCGCCAGGTGTACCTTTAAGGAGGAGACCGCGAGACCCTGCTCCTTAAGGTACCAGAGGTAGTCCAGGATTGTAGAAAGAGGGACTATGAAGGGATTGAGGCCTCGTTGATCACACCAGAGGGCAAAGCGCTTCCACTTCGCGAGGTAAGTGGAGCGGGTGGAAGGCTTTCTGCTTTCCAGCAGGACTCGCTGTACTGCCGCAGAA
The DNA here is from genome assembly GCF_020497125.1 of Mauremys mutica. Classification (NCBI taxonomy): domain Eukaryota; kingdom Metazoa; phylum Chordata; order Testudines; family Geoemydidae; genus Mauremys; species Mauremys mutica. Next base: position 12,261,098 of record NC_059096.1, read on the forward strand.
CAGGCTCTCTCCGCCTGGGTCAGCCACGTAGGTACCAAGCTGTGAGATGGAGGGACTGCAGGTCCAGGTGGCGGAGTCTGCCGAAGTCCTGTGTGATGAGGTCCGGCCACACTGGGAGGGGAATGGGCTCCCGAACGGAGAGCTCGAGCAGCAGGGTGTACCAATGCTGCCTCGGCCAGGCCGGAGTGATGAGTATTAGGCGGGCTTGGTCCCTCCGAAGTTTGAGCAGCACTCGGTGGACGAGCGGGAACGGAGGGAAGGCGTAAAGGAGGTGATCTGTCCAGGAGTACAGGAAGGCGTCTGACAGGGAGCCCGGAGAGCGACCCTGGTAGGAACAGAACTGGTGGCACTTCCTGTTCTCCTTGGAGGCAAACAGGTCGACCTGGGGAAAGCCCCACTGTTGGAAAATCGTCTGTACCAGGTCCGGACGAAGGGACCACTCGTGAGCGAGGAAAGACCTGCTGAGGTGGTCCGCTAGCGTGTTCTGCACTCCTGGGAGAAAGGACGCTTCTAGGTGAATCGAGTGGGTCACGCAGAAGTCCCACAGGAGCATCGCTTCCTTGCAGAGGAGGGAGGAGCGGGCTCCGCCCTGCTTGTTCACGTAGAACACTGCCGTCGTGTTGTCCGTGAACACCGCGACGCAGCGGCCTTGCAGGCGGGTGCGGAAGGTTTGACACGCTAGACGGATCGCTCTTAGCTCCCAGATGTTGATGTGAAGAGCGAGCTCTTGGGGTGACCAAAGACCTTGGGTGTGAAGGTCGCCCAGATGAGCCCCCCACCCCAGCGCTGAGGCATCCGTGGTCAGCATGACGGATGGGCGAGAAGGGTGGAACGGGACTCCTGCACACACCACCTCTGGGTCCAGCCACCAGCTGAATGACTCGAGGGTGGGCTTCGTGACCGTGACCACCATGTCGATGGGGTCGCGATGTGGGCGGTACACCAACACCAGCCAGGACTGGAACGGGCGAAGGTGGAGTCTCGCGTACGCGGTGACAAACGTACAGGACGCCATGTGGCCCAGGAGGCGGAGGCAGGACCGAACCGTTGTCGTGGGAAAGGTGAGGAGGTCTCGGATGATGGAGACCATCGTCTGGTGCCGCGATCGCGGGAGTCGAACACCGCTCCAATGAACTCCACCCGCTGAGACGGAGTTAAGGTGAACTTCTCGGCGTTGATGAGAAGACCGAGGTGTCGGAATAGAGACAGTATCTCTGTCATCTGGTCCGTTACCAGCCGCTGGGACGTCCCGCAAACCAGCCAATCGTCGAGATATGAATAAACGTGGATATGACAACGGCAGAGGGCTGTGGCGACCACTGCCATGCACTTGGTAAAAACTCTCGGCGCGGTGGATAGGCCGAATGGCAGCACTGCGAACTGGTAGTGCGCGTTGTTGACTACAAAGCGCAGGTAGCGTCGATGGGGAGGATAAATCACGACGTGGAAGTACGCGTCCTTCATGTCGAGGGCGGCAAACCAGTCTCCCGGATCCAGGGAGGGAATGATGGTCCCCAGGGTGACCATGCGAAACTTGAGCTTGAGCAGGTACTTGTTGAGCTCGCGGAGGTCCAGTATTGGACGTAGACCTCCTTTCGCTTTGGGGATGACAAAATATCGGGAATAGAATCCCCTGCCCTGCATGTCATGAGGCACCTCCTCTATGGCACCCACGCTCAACAGAGTCTCGACCTCTTGTAAGAGGAATTGCTCGTGAGAGGGGTCCCTGAAGAGGGACGGGGAAGGCGGGTGGGAAGGAGGGGGCGAAACAAATTGAAGGTGGTAACCAGACTGGATTGTTTGAAGCACCCAGTTGTCCGTTGTTATTCTGGACCACGCCGAAAAGAAATGGGAAAGGTGGTTGTAAAATAAAAGGGGAGGATCCGGTGCAGAGACTGATGGGCCATCCTCGGGCGTCCCATCAAAACGCCTGCTTGGGACCCTGGGGGGGCCTTGGAAGACGGATGGGTTTGGTTGCGCCGGTTGCCCGATGGTCTACGGCGATTCAGGCCTGGCCGTCTGCTGTTATAGGGACGGGACCTGGGCTGATTAAACCGGTAGGGTTGCTGCCTGAACGACCTGTGCTGGGTTGCAGGTGTATGCATCCCCAGAGTGCGGATGGCTATGCGACCGTCCTTCAGGGCCTGGATTCTGGAATCAATCTTTTCAGAAAACAGACCCTGGGTATCGAAGGGCAGGTCCTGCAGGGTGTACTGCACCTCGGGCGGCAGTGTGGAGGATTGCAGCCAGGAGATGCGCCTCATGGTCACTCCTGAGGCCAGGGTTCTTGCACCCGAGTCCGCCGAGTCGAGAGCGGCCTGGATGGAGGACCTGGAAGACTTTTTCCCTTCTTCCAACAGCGCCGAGAACTCCTGGCGGGAGGCTGTTGGTACCAGCTCTGCGAATTTCGCCAGGGACACCATGATGTCAAAGGTGTACCTGGCGAGGAGGGCCATCTGGTTGGCGATCCGGAGCTGCAGACCTCCTGCAGAGTAGACCTTGCGGCCCAACAAATCCATACGCCTCGCCTCCCTGGACTTCGGCGCTGGGGCGGGCTGGCCATGCCTCTCCCTGTCGTTGACCGACTGGACAACCAACGAGTCTGGGGTAGGATGAGTATTCAAGTACTCATACCCCGTGGGGGGGACGGAGTACTTCCTTTCGACCCCGCGGGCGGTGGGAGGAACGGACGCCGGTGACTGCCAGATGGTAGTGGCGATTTTCTGAATGGTGCGGATGAACGGCAAGGCCACCTGCACTGGAGCCTCCGCTCCAATCACATTTGTCACCGGGTCTTCGTCTTCCGTGACCTCCGCCACGGGGAGGTCAATAGCCTTCGCCACCCGGCGAAGAAGGTCCTGATGGGCCCGCAAGTCAATTGGTGGAGGGTCTGTTGTAGCAGCCCCAGCCACCGCCTCGTCCGGTGAAGACGACGAGGATAGGCCTTGAACCACTGCCTCCGCGGGTGGTTCTTCTAAGGCGTGGGCGGCTGACTCGGGCCGAGGATGTCTCTGGGGATCAGGTGGCAATTGAGCCGAACCTGGTGGAGAAGGGGGTGGCCTGCTGACTGTGGCCTCCGGTACCCTGTGTTCGGAGGTGGGGGCCCTCGGAGGGAAAGACATCCCTTGAGTTTCGTATTGGGCCCAGGGGACCCAGAAGCCCCACTGCTGCACACCCTGGGCTTGACCTTGCGGGGCAGCCGGAAGATGAGCATCGCTGCCAGTCCCCGAAGCGACCGACGAGTGTCGAGATGGCCACGGGGGTGCAGAGGCGCTGATGGACTGCGCCGTTGAGGTCAGCCATTTGTCTCCGGACGGTGCCGAGGATCGGTGCCGGTCGTCGCGGTGCCGAGATGGCGAAGGAGACCATCGACCGCCGCGGTGCCGGGAGCTCGACCGGTGCCGGGAGCTCGACCGGTGCCGGGAGCTTGACCGGGAGCTCGGCGCGGTCGGTGCCGGGGGCTGGAGCGTTGCCTCCATGAGGAGCTGTTTTAGGCGACTGTCCCGCTCCTTTCGTGTCCTGGGCTTAAAGGCTGCACAGATAGGGCACTTATCCATACGGTGAGTCTCTCCGAGGCAGCGCAGGCAGGAGTCGTGCGGATCACCGACAGGCATGTGCCGCTGGCAAGACGCGCAGGGCTTAAAGCCCGGTGCCTTGGGCATGAGCCAGCACCGGTTGCGGAAAAAGGGGGGGTAACCCCTCCTTATTCCCTTATACCTAAACTATACTAACTAACTAAATCAACTATCTAACAGTAACTACTGAAACAACTATATACAGACAAAATTAGCGAACGCTAGGGTTGTGGAGGACAGAGAGCACTCCACTGTTCCAACTGGCCGTCACGGGCGGTAAGAAGGAACTGAGGAGCGGACGGGCCGGCTGGGGTATATATCCAGCGCCATAGTGGCGCCACTCCAGGGGGCGCCCAGCCGGCCCACCGGAGTTGCTAGGGTAAAAATGTTCCGAAGAGCCGGGCACGCGCGGCGCGCACCTACATGGAATGCATAGGAGCAATCACTCGAAGAAGAACTGTGACCTCTAGTGGGGTGAGAAAACTACTTGATCCAAATACTCCTAGTGTAATAAGGTTTAAGATTTAGACTGTGCACTTACCTTTTGTTTTCTTTGGTAACTATCTGTGACCTTTTGTGCCCACCACTTACAATCACTTAATCACCGTCTTTCTGTAGTTAATAAATCTGTGTTATATTTTACAGAAAACAGGGTGTTTTGGTTGAAGTCTTGGGAAATCTCAACGGAGGTTACAAAGACTGGAGTGTCCCCTCTCCACATCGAGGGAGGGGTGGGCTGGGTAATAAACTTACACTGGCCAGGCTTCTGAGCAGGGCAAGAGGGAACAGTTCCGGGGTGCGAGGCGGGGGGCTTGGGAGGTTGGCTGGTGCCTTCCTCTGTGTGATTCGTATGCGGTGCTGGGAGCATTCATGCAATGTGCTGGGTGGGGGGCTCCACATGCTATGGTGCTGAGTGATCACAGCGCCTGGAGGGGTTTGCTGCTTGTCACTAGCAAAGCACTGGGAGAGACAGCCCAGGCTGGAGAGTGAAGGGGGCACAGCAGTATCCCAGTTCCAGGGTGCACCCGGGGATCCCATCACACAGAGCTGTGCCTGTGGCAGGAGGAGAGGGGCACGTGAACCTCAAAGGGTCCAGTCTGCCTCAGTCCAGCTCTGAGGAGCCTGCTGGGATTCTCCTAACCGGGTGCTGGAGGCTTTGCCCTTCCCTCTGCTCGATGCTCATTTCCACAGCCTCTGAAACCTGCCCCGGGTGGGGCCTGAACTCACAGCCCGTGGGCACCCCGGTGATCCATGGGCCACAGCACGTCCCCCGGCGCCCCTCGGTCACTGTGACACCAGACTGCCTGCAAACCCGCTGGCTCCACGGAGCCCCAGCCTGGCTGCACATGCGCCTCCCACTCTCTGGGGCTCAGTTCAGGTCGTGCCCCCCTCGGGTTCTGGACGTTCCCCTCAGTAACACTGGGAATATTTCTCCCCAGAGAAGTGGGGGTGGGGGGCACTAGCTGGGGTAAATCCCAAGCAGCTGAGATCAGTTCGGGAGAATCAGAGCCAGAGCTGGAGCCCCAAGTGTGGGCAAACAGCATGATAAGAACCGGGCGGTCGTGTAAACCCGTTTTATGAGGGGGGCTGTATCTTGGGCCCCCCCGCTCAAATGACCCCACATGTGGCCCACTAGTCCCACCCTGCCCTGCCATGAGGCACCGCAAATCTCAGGCCAGGCTGTGGATGTCAGAGCACTCAGACACTCCTCTTTAAACAGCCAGCGACACTCAACCTCCGCGGGAGCAGAGCTGCCGGCCCCCTGCAATGTGCAGCACCCGCCCATGGGGCCGGCCACGCTCCCCGAGTTCCCCCTGTGGCAGCATCTGTCTGGTCCCCTGGTGCCCAGAACCCAGCCCCCACCCGCCTGGGAATAGTTCTGGGGAGTGACTTGGCCACGGGCAGCTCGCTCACTGTATGGGCGCTGGCAGGGGGAGGGCGGGTCCCAGCCCATTCCACTATGGCCGTCTGACTGGGCTCAGGCCCTGGGGAGGCTGCCAGCACTCAGAGCAGCCCCAGCTGGGACAGAGCCCCGGTCTCCTGACTCCCAGCCCCTGAGGACTTTGGGAAGAGGTCGTCCATCCCTCCCCCTGGTGGGGCAAGATGCCATCACCCCACCCCCTCTTCACCCATCCCCCTGCCCCTTCCTCGTCCCCTCTGCACCCATCCTCTACCCCCTCCTTGCCCCATCTGCACCCCCTCCTTGCCCCCCTGCACTCAGCCCCCACCCCCTCTTTACCCAGCCCCTTAACTCCCTCCTTACCCACTCTGCACCAATCCCCCCACCCCCTCCTTGCCCCACGCACATTTCACTCAGGTGGCTTCCTCCTTCTCCAGGCTGCCTGGGACGGGCAGGGGAGCACTGGGAGCACCAGAAGCACCATCTCCGGGAGCCCCATTCCCACACCCGGTGCCACTGCAGGTCCTGCTGGCCGGAGGAGCCATTTCAGGAAAATCCTGCTCTGCCCCTGTGGCCCCGGGCTGGAGCAGGTTCAGTTGCTCTGTGGCGAAGGCGCGCGCAGGCCGGTTGGCACGTAGGAGGGGATGGAGCAGGCGCGGTGCAGAGGGATTCCTCGCAGAATAATGCTGCCAAACTCCAAGCCTCTACTGGGCACGTGGGTCCTGCCATTCCCTGGTGGCTGCATGTCATGGGGAAGGCAAAGGGAAAAGACGGTTACTCACCTTTGTAACTGTTGTTCTTCGAGATGTGTTGCTCATACCCATTCCAATTAGGTGTGCGCGCACCGCATGCACAATCTTTGGAAGATTTTTACCCTAGCAACACTCGGTGGGTTGGCTGATGCGCCCCCTGGAGTGGCGCCCTTATGGCGCCGGATATATACCCCTGCCAACCCAGCGCCCCCTCAGTTCTTTCTTGCCGGTTACTCCGACAGTGGGGAAGGAGGGCAGGTTTGGAATGGATATGAGCAACACATCTCGAAGAACAACAGTTACAAAGGTGAGTAACTGTCTTTTCTTCTTCGAGTGCTTGCTCAGATCGATTCCAATTAGGTGACTCCCAAGCCTTACCTAGGCAGTGGGGTTGGGGTGAGATGGCGCGGAATGGGCGACCGCTGAACCAAATGCAGCATCGCCTCTGGACTGCTGCACTATGGCATAGTGGGAAGCGAAGGTGTGCACGGATGACCAAGTCGTTGCCCTACAGATCTCCTGGATGGGCACATGGGCCAGAAAGTCGACGTACAAAGCTTGAGCCCGAGTAGAGTGGGTACTGAGGCGGGTAGTTGGGACGTTAGCCAAGTCATAGCACGCATGGATGCATGATGTAAACCAAGACGAGATTCACTGTGAGGAGACCGGGAGGCCCTTCATCCGGTCTGCCACCACTACGAACAGCTGGGGCGTTTTTCTAAAAGGCTTTGTTCCCTCGACGTAAAAGGCAAGAACATCTAGGGAATGTAGCTGTTGCTCTCATCGCGAAGCGTGCAGCTTCGGAAAGAAGACTGGGAGGAAGATATCTTGGTTGACATGGAAAGCAGACACCACCTTAGGGAGGAAGGCAGGGTGTAGTCACAGCTGTACCTTGTCCTTATGGAACACCATATATGGTAGGTCTGCTGTGAGGGCCCGGAGTTCCGACACGCGCCTCGCCGATGTAATAGGGATGAGGAAAGCTGTTTTCCAGGAAAGGTACAGAAGCGAGCAGGTGGCCATCGGTTCAAACGGGACTCTCATGAGCCTAGATAGGACCAGATTGAGGTTCCACGTAGGGGCCGGATGACAAACTTGCGGGTACAGACGTTCCAAAGCCTTGAGGAACCTGCTGACCATAGGATTGGAGACGATTGAGCGCCTGTTCTCGCCAGGATGGAAGGCTGAAACCGCTGCTAGGTGTACCCTGATGGATGAGACAGCTAGGCCTGGCTGTTTCAGGGACCAGAGATACTCTAGGATGGTAGACTCTGGTACCTCCAGAGGGACAGCATTGTTCTGGGCATACCAGCAGGAGAAGCGCTTCCATTTGGCCAGGTATGTGGATCTAGTGGAGGGCTTTCTGCTACCCAAGAGTACTTGCTGCACTGAACTGGAGCAACACAGCTCAGATTGAGTTAACCATAGAGCATCCATGCTGTGAGATGGAGGGACTGTAGGTCTGGATGGCGTAGCCTGCCGTGTTCCTGAGTGATCAGATCCGGCCACAGTGGTAGCGGAATTGGTTTGGTCACCGACAGACTGAGGAGTGTGGTCTACCACTGCTGCCTGGGCCACACCGGAGCGATCAAGATTAAGTGGGCCTTGTCCCTGCGTAACTTGAGAAGGACCTTGTGGACCAGTGGGAACGGAGGAAAGGCATAGAGCAGGTGTGTGACGAACTAGGACTGTTCTTACTGGAGTCTCTGAATGCTGAGTGGGGGGTGTTGGCCTGGGAGGACGATCTGCATTGGGGGATGGGAGACTGGCTGTAGAGAGAATACCTGAGCATGTAACGCGAGAACCCAGGAAGGGGGAGAGGCCAGGTGACACCTCTGCCCGGGAAACTGAACAAAGGCTGGAGAGTGAGAGGAGTTTCAGGAGGTGGCTGGGGAATGGAGGGAAGGACAGACAGGGCTCTGACCCCCCCAAGGGGGCTTTGATGCTCCTGGGACCCCAAGATGGACCTAACTGGGGAGGATCCTGTTGTCTGTGCCTGCAAAACCTGTTTTGGACTGTGTTCCTGTCGTCTAAATAAACCTGCTTTACCGGCTGGCTGAGAGTCACCGTGAGTCCCAAGGAGAGGGGTGCAGGACCGGACTCCCCCACACTCTGTGACAACTCATGGCAGCGGTGGGATCTACTGCACTCCGTGGATGGCGCTTCCTGCAGTAAATGACTGGAGAGCAGTAAAACGAAGGGGCGATTTCAGGGGTGATTAACCTCTGGGAGTGTGTGCCCAGTGAGAAGGACTTTTGCAGTAACAGGGTCCCCCGGGGGATTGCAACGAGCAGTCCCAGGGGTGAAGGAGTCTGCGGCTCGACCCTGGCAGAGAGGTGGTGACCTCAGGAAGGGCTGGCACACTAGAGGTCTCCCTGGAAACCGTGGGGAGCGGCGAGCACCCAGGCCTGTGAGTGGCCAACAGGAAGAGGTATGCCAAGCACCTTAAGGGCGACCTGGTGGAGCTGTGCAAGCAGAGGGGGCTGCGCAGAGGGAGGCTCACCAAAGACCAGCTGATTGCCCAGCTGGAGGAGGAAGATCATTTGAATGAACTGATCCCTGTCTCTGAGGGAAGCAGCCTGGCAAATGCAGCACAGGCACCAGTGTCTGTCCCCGCTGGGAGTGGTCAGCCGGCTGCTGAGGGCTCCCCGAGACCCCTTCTCCCTATGCCTAGGGGAAGGGCGGGAAGGAGCCTAGCAAATACCGAGGGCACCGGGACCCCCCTGGCCAGCAGGGGATCCTCCCGGCGACACTCACCCGCCAGCAGGGGATTGTCCCAGCGACGCTCAGCATCCATGGAGCGGAAGCGGCTTGAATGGGAGAAAGAGCTAAAACAGAGAGCTGGAGGATCGTGAGAGACGGAGAGAACATGACCGGGAGGAGAAAGAGAGACAGCGTCATTATGAGCTGGAACTGGCAAGGCTGGGGGGCAGCGGGCCCCCGGCTGCTGTGAGTGAGGGGGGGCCCAGGACTGCGCGGAGCTTTGATAAGTGCATCCTGGCCCAGCGTAAGGAGGGGGAGGACATGGATGACTTCCTGGGTGCCTTCGAGACGGCCTGCAAGCTGCACCAGGTAGATCCTGCGGACAGGCTCCGGGTTCTCACCCCCTTACTGGACCCCAAAGCTGTGGCATTGTACCACCAACTGGGAGAGGAGAAAGGGAACTACGAACTATTCAAGCAGGCCCTGCTGCGCGGGTTTGGGCTGACTCCTGAGGTGTACCGGGACAGGTTCTGGGGTCAGGATAAAACCCGTGAGGTCTCATATCTGCAACTAGCCGTCTGCATGGAGGGATACGCCAGCAAGTGGGTCGATGGGGCCCAGACGAAGGGGGATCTGGTTAAACTGCTGGTACTGGAGCAACTGTATGAGCGGTGCCCATCTGACCTGAGGCTGTGGTTGAGGGACCAAAAGCCAGAGAACCCGCGACATAAGACGGTTACTCACCGTAGTAACTGGTGTTCTTCGAGATGTGTTGCTCCTATCCATTCCAGTCAGGTGTGCGCGCCGCGCGTGCACGGCTCTTCGGAACATTTTTACCCTAGCAACTCCGGCGGGCCGGCTGGCGCCCCCTGGAGTGGCGCCGCTATGGCGCCGGATATATACCCCAGCCGACCCGTCCGCTCCTCAGTTCCTTCTTGCCGGCTACTCCGACAGTGGGGAAGGAGGGCGGGTCTGGAATGGATAGGAGCAACACATCTCGAAGAACAACAGTTACTACGGTGAGTAACCGTCTTTTCTTCTTCGAGTGATTGCTCCTATGCATTCCAGTTAGGTGATTCCCAAGCCTTACCTAGGCGGTGGGGTCGGAGTGAGATGTGGCAGAGTGTAAGACTGCTGAGCCGAAGGCTGCATCGTCTCTGGACTGCTGCACCAACGCGTAGTGGGAAGCGAAGGTGTGGACAGAAGACCAGGTGGCCGCTCTACAGATGTCCTGGATAGGAATATGGGCCAGGAAGGCGGCAGACGAGGCCTGCGCTCTCGTCGAGTGAGCAGTGAGGCGGCATGCAGGCACACGAGCAAGCTCGTAACATGTCCGGATACACACCGTTACCCAGGAAGAAATCCGCTGCGAGGAGACCGGCTCGCCTTTCATGCGATCGGCAACCGCTACAAACAGCTGGGTCGAACGCCGGAAGGGCTTCGTCCGCTCGATATAAAAAGCGAGGGCCCTGCGGACGTCCAGGGTGTGAAGCTGTTGCTCACGAGGTGAGGCGTGCGGCTTCGGGAAGAAGACCGGGAGGAAGATCTCCTGATTAAGGTGAAAGGCCGACACCACCTTAGGGAGGAAGGCCGGGTGTGGTCGAAGCTGCACCTTGTCTCCGTGGAAGACGGTGTATGGTGGACTAACCGTTAGAGCACGGAGCTCAGAGACTCGTGTTGCTGATGTAATTGCGACGAGGAAGGCTGTCTTCCAGGAGAGGTAGAGCAGAGAGCACATGGCCAGAGGCTCGAAGGGCGGTCCCATCAGCTTGGCCAGAACGAGGTTCAAATCCCAGGTCGGAGTAGGACGCCGCACCGGCAGGTACAAACGGTCCAGGCCTTTAAGGAAGCGGGAAACCATCTGGTTAGCGAAGATGGAACGACCTCCTATGGATGACCGAAAGGCGGACAGGGCTGCCAGGTGCACCTTCAAGGAGGAGACTGCCAGACCTTGCTCCTTAAGATACCAGAGGTAGTCCAGGATGGTAGGGACAGGGACTACGAAGGGATTGAGGCCTCGTTGATCGCACCAGAGCACGAAACGCTTCCATTTCGCAAGGTAGGTGGAGCGAGTGGAAGGCTTTCTGCTCTCTAGCAGGACTTGCTGCACTGCCTCCGAACAGTCCCTCTCTGCGTGGGTCAGCCACGCAGGTACCAAGCTGTAAGATGGAGGGACTGTAGGTTCGGGTGACAGAGCCTGCCGAAGTCCTGCGTGATGAGGTCCGGCCATAACGGGAGGGGCATGGGATCCCGAACGGAGAGCTCGAGCAGCAGGGTGTACCAGTGCTGCCTCGGCCAGGCCGGAGCGACGAGTATGACGTGGGCCCTGTCCCTCCGAAGCTTCAGTAGCACTCGGTGTACGAGCAGGAATGGAGGGAAGGTGTAGAGGAGGTGATCCGTCCAGGAGCAGAGGAATGCGTCCGACAGAGAGCCTGGCGAGCGACCCTGGTATGAGCAAAACAGGTGGCACTTCCTGTTCTCCTTGGAGGCAAATAGGTCTATTTGGGGAAACCGCCACCTCCAGAAAATTGTGTGCACCACATCCGGGCGAAGAGACCACTCGTGTGAGAGGAACGACCTGCTGAGATGGTCGGCCAGCATGTTCTGCACTCCTGGAAGAAATGAAGCTTCCAGGTGAATGGAGTGGGTCACGCAGAAGTCCCACAGGAGCATCGCTTCCTTGCAGAGGAGGGAGGAGCGGGCTCCGCCCTGCTTGTTCACGTAGAACATTGCCGTCGTGTTGTCCGTGAAGACTGCCACGCAGCGGCCTTGCAGACGGGCGCGGAAGGTGTGACACGCTAGGCGGATCGCTCGCAGCTCCCGGACATTGATGTGGAGAGCGAGCTCTTGGGGGGACCAGAGACCCTGGGTGTGAAGGTCGCCCAGGTGAGCCCCCCATCCTAACGCCGAGGCATCCGTGGTTAAGGTGACGGATGGGCGAGGAGGACGGAACGGGACTCCTGCACACACGACCTCTGGGTTCAGCCTCCAGCTGAGCTACGCGAGTGTCGGCTTTGTGACGGTGACTATCATGTCTATTGAGTCGCGGTGCGGGCGGTATACCGATGCCAGTCAAGATTGAAAAGGGCGAAGGCGGAGCCTTGCGTACGCCGTGACGAACGTACAGGACGCCATGTGGCCCAGGAGGCGCAGGCAGGACCGAACCGTCGTCGTGGGAAAGGTGAGAAGGTCCTGGATGATGGATACCATCGTCTGGTGCCGAGAGCGTGGGAGGCAGGCCCTGGCCAAAGTGGAGTCGAGGACCGCTCCGATGAACTCCACCCACTGTGATGGAGCTAGAGTGGACTTCTCGGCATTGATGAGAAGGCCGAGGGACTGAAACAGGGATAGTATCTCTGACATCTGGTCCTTTACCAGCTGTCGGGATGTCCCGCGAACCAGCCAGTCATCGAGATATGGGTATACATGAATGTGACGACGGCGGAGGGCTGCAGCAACTACTGCCATGCATTTGGTGAAGACCCTCGGCGCGGCGGACAGGCCGAAGGGTAGCACCGCAAACTGGTAGTGCGCACCGTTGACCACAAAACGCAGGTAGCGTCGATGGGGAGGGTAAATAGCGATATGGAAGTACGCGTCCTTCATATCGAGGGCGGCAAACCAGTCTCCCGGATCCAGGGAGGGAATGATGGTCCCCAGGGTGACCATGCGAAACTTGAGCTTGAGCACATACGCGTTGAGCTCTCGGAGGTCCAATATGGGTCGAAGACCTCCTTTCGCCTTGGGGATGAGAAAATATCGGGAATAGAATCCCCTGCTCCGCATGTCGTGCGGCACCTCCTCTATGGCACCCAAGCTCAACAGAGTCTCGACCTCTTGTAGGAGGAATTGCTCGTGAGAGGGGTGCCTGAAGAGGGACAGGGAAGGCGGGTGGGAAGGAGGGGGTGAAACAAATTGAAGGCGGTAACCGGACTGGATTGTACGAAGCACCCAGCTGTCCGATGTTATTTGGGACCAAGCTGGAAGAAAGTGGGAAAGGCGGTTGCAAAATAAACGGGAAGGATCCGGGAAAGAGACTGATGGGCCATCCTCGGGCGTCCCATCAAAAGGCCTGTTTGGGTCCTTGAGGGACCTTGGAAGGCGCCTGGCCCTGGTTGCGCCTGTTGCCCGACGGTCTACGGCGACTCAGGCCGGAACGCTCCTATTGTAGGGTCGCGACCTAGGCTGGTTAAATGGCCGGTAGAGTTGCTGCCGAAAGGACCTTTGCTGGGTAGCCGGTGTGTGCATACCCAGAGTGCGAATGGCTATGCGACCGTCCTTCAGGGTCTGAATTCTGGAATCCGTCTTTTCAGAAAACAGACCCTGAGTGTCGAAGGGTAGGTCCTGCAAGGTGTACAGCACCTCCGGTGGCAATGTGGAGGACTGCAACCAGGAGATGCGTCTCATGGTTACTCCTGAGGCCAGGGTTCTAGCACCTGAGTCCGCAGAGTCCAGAGCGGCCTGGATGGAGGACCTGGAGGACTTCTTGCCCTCTTCCAGGAGGGCCGTGAACTCCTGGCGCGAGGCTGTTGGGATCAGCTCTGTGAATTTTGCCAGGGACACCAAGATGTCAAAGGTGTATCTGGCGAGGAGGGCCATCTGGTTGGCAATTCGGAGCTGGAGACCCCCTGCCGAATAGACCTTTCGGCCCAACAGGTCCATGCGCCTCGCTTCCTTGGACTTCGGCGCAGGGGCTGGCTGACCATGCCTTTCCCTGCCGTTAACCGACTGGACCACGAGCGAGTCTGGTGCAGGATGGGTATATAAGTAGTCGTACCCCGTGGGGGGGACAGAGTACTTTCTTTCGACACCGCGGGCGGTGGGAGGGATGGACGCCGGTGACTTCCAGATGGTAGTGGCATTTTTCTGGATAGTGCGGATGAATGGCAAGGCCACCCGCACTGGAGCCTCCGCTCCAATCACATTTGTCACCGGGTCCTCGTCCTCAGTGACCTCTGCTACCGGTAGGTCGATAGCCTTCGCTACCCGGCGAAGAAGGTCCTGGTGGGCCCGCAAGTCAATAGGCGGAGGGTCTGCCGTAGAAGCCCCCGCCACCGCCTCGTCTGGTGAAGATGACGAGGACAGACCTTGGACCACCGCCTCCGCAGGTGGGTCTTCGATGGGGTGGGCAGCTGACTCGGACCGTGGACGCTCCGCGGGATCAGGCGGTAACTGGGCCTCACCCGGTGATGGGGGCGGCCTGCTGACAGTGGCCTCCGGCACTCTGCGCTCGGAGGCTGGGGTCCGCTGGGGGCAAGGTAGCCCTTGAGCTTCGTATTGGGCCCAGGGGACCCAAAAACCCCACTGCTGTGCCCCGTGGACTTGTCCGTGCGGGGCCGCCTGGAGATGGCCATAGCTTTCTGCCCGCAAAGCGACCGACGAGTGACGGGATGGTCACAGAGGTGCGGAGGCGCTGACGGACTGCGCCGTCGAAGCTGGCAGCCTGTCCCCGGACGGTGCCGAGGGTCGGTGCCGGTCGTCGCGGTACCGAGATGGCGAGTGAGACCATCGACTGCCGCGGTGCCGGGAGCTCGACCGGTGCCGGGAGCTCGACCGGAATCTCGACCGGCGGTGCTGGGAGCGGCTTCTGGAGTCACGGTGCCGGGACTGGTGCCGGGACTCGGACTTCCTGCGGTGCCGACGGGACGGTGATCGGGACCGGGAGCGTCTCCGGGAGTGCAACCGGTACCGCGATGCTGAGCGGTACCGGGACTGCGACTGGCGTCGAGAGGGTGAACGGTACTGCGATGGAGAGCGGTGCCGGGACCTGGAGCGGCGCGACGGTGACCGTCTTCAGGACCGGGAGCGAGACCGAGTCCTGGAGCGACGTCTATCCCGTCCGTCAGGGGAAGGGGGCCACATCATGGCCGGCTTGCCCGCTGACTGAACAGCCCGCACCGGCGGTGCCGGGGGCCGGAGGCTCGGTGCCTCTGTGAGCTCGATAAGCTCTCTCGCCGTCGAGAATGTCTTGGGCGTGGACGGGAGATGCAGCTCGACCGCGGTTGGCACCGGGGAGCAGGGGGGTACCAGACTCGATGGCTCTTGAGGTGCCGAAGTCAACGGGACCATGCACGGCTTGTGCACTACCACAGCTGGTGCCGGAGGTGCTGGTGATGGCTGGGTAAGCTGTCCCGAAGCAGGAGGCTTAGGAGCCGAGTGCGCCGTCTTCCGCTTCCTCGGTGGAGAGAGGGAACGGTGCCGGGACTTCGGTGCCGTCTGCGAAGATTTAGCCGCGTCGGTACCGGGGCAGCTCGGTGCCGCTGGTGCGCTGCGCACCGAGGACGGTTTCGGGGACGGCGGGGACGGCGCGGGAGGCTGAAGTGCCGACTCCGTAAGGAGCTCCGTAAGGAGCTGCTTGAGGCGAGAGTCTCGCTCCTTTCTGGTGTGCAGCTTAAACGCCGTGCAGATTGGGCACTTATCTGTCCTGTGAGATTCCCCGAGGCAGCGCAGGCAGGAGTCGTGCGGGTCGCCCACGGGCATGTGCCGCTGGCAAGCCGCACAGGGCTTAAACCCCGGTGCCTTGGGCATGAGCCCGCACCGGTTGTGGAAGAAGAGGGGCGAACCCCTCTAATTCCCCTATTATACTATAACTAACTAAACTTATTCAACTAATCTAACTAGTAAACTAAGTTAACCAACTATGTACAGAGAAGAATGGAGAAACACTAGGGCTGTGGAGGTAAGAGAGCACTCCACTGTTCCAACTGGCCGTCACGGGCGGTAAGAAGGAACTGAGGAGCAGACGGGTCGGCTGGGGTATATATCCGGCGCCATAGCGGCGCCACTCCAGGGGGCGCCCAGCCGGCCCACCATAGTTGCTAGGGTAAAAATGTTCCAAAGAGCCGTGCAGGCGCGGCGCGCACACCTGACTGGAATGCATAGGAGCAATCACTCGAAGAAGAAGCAGGGCGGCTGGCTAATGAGTTTGTGAAGAGCCGGTCAGGGGGTGGCAGGGAGGAGTCCCAAAGGAACAGGCCCGCCGCAATGCAGAAAGAGAGTCACGCTGGGACCTCCCAAAGGGGGAATATGGAGACCCCCCCTCCCAAGGGGAACATCCGGCATCAGGGCCAACCGACCAGCTCGAGAGGACCAATGGGACATGGGCTGCTTTCACTGTGGCCAAAGAGGCCACATACAGACCCAGTGCCCCAGGCTCAGGTACAGACCAAGCAGACTGGACTCACAGAGGGTTAACTGGGTAGCAGTCCAGCTGGACGAGGGGCAGGGGTCCCAGCAAGGGAGGCTGGCAGCTTGTCAACTGCTCAGGAGGGAGGAGGGCCCCAAGCCAACTCCTCCACAGAGCTGGATGCTCCGGACATCAGGTTTTCCGTTTACAGGGTGGGTGCAGGGCTGTCCCTGTGGAGCGAGAGCCTTTTTCCCCTGGAGGTGGATGGGAGGAAAGTCTATGGATACTGGGACACAGGCGCTGAGGTAACGCTGGCCCGGTCCGAGGTGGTAGCTCCAGATCAGGTGATACCCAACACCTATCTGACCCTGATGGGGGTGGGCGGAACCCCATTCAAGGTGCCCGTGGCAAGAGTACACTTGAAATGGGGGAACAAGGAGAGCTCACCCACTGAGGTGTTAATGGTGGGGATATGGAGAACTGGCTGAGCAACCCCCAGGGTGCCCTGCTCATGACCCGTAGCCCAAGCCTGCATGGAACACTGCACCCTGACCTCGGGAAGGGTACCTTGCCCAAGGCGCAGGACCCTAACCTGGTGGGGAGGGAACACCCAGAGTCACAGCTCAAGGAGGCTGCAGCTTCAGACCCAGCCGGTGAGAGAGAGCAGGTCTCCATCCCTGCCCCAGCTGCTGAGTTCCAGGTCGAGTTGCAGAAAGATCCCTCCCTGAGGAAGAGAAGGGACCTGGCCGACCTCAGTGTGGTACAGACCATGGGGGGAGGTTGCCGGAAAAGGTTCCTGTGAGAGAAGGGGTTCCTGCACCGAGAGCCCGAATCACAGCCCCCCAGACTGGAACGCGGGGAGAAGACCCCAGCCCAGCTTGAACCCCAGGGGTATTGGGGGGGAAAAGGGCATGGGCCACATAAGCCTTCCCACATGCGAACTACGAATGCCATCGAGCACCCCCGACCTAAAGGGGAGCGTGAAACTGGAAGGGCCTGGTGTAATTCTCACCAAGGAATGGGAGGGATGTTGGGGCATCCCTGGGAATGTGGGTATGTTCGAACCCAGGAAGGGATTAGAGGCCAGGTGACACCTCTGCCCGGGAAGCTGAACAAAGGCTGGAGAGTGAGAGGAGTTTCAGGAGGTGGCTGGGGAATGGGGGGAAGCTCAGACAGGGCTCTGACCCCCGAGGGGAGTTTGATGCTCCTGGGACCCCAAGATGGACCTAACTGGGGAGGATCCTGTTGTCTGTGCCTGCAAAACCTGTTTTGGATTGTGTTCCTGTCATCTAAATAAACCTTCTGCTTTACTGGCTGGCTGAGAGTCATGGTGAATTGCAGGAAGACGGGGGTGCAGGGCCCCGACTCCCCCACACTCCGTGACAAGGTGGTCTTTCCACGCTATCAGGAAGGCATCCGGCAGGGAGCCCGGGCAGTGTCCCTGGAGAGAGCAGAACACCTGGCACTTCCGATTCTCACGAGAGGCGAAGAGGTCTATGTGGGGAAACCCCCACTTCCGGAAAACAGAACAGATAATGTCCGGGTGAATCGACTACTCATGAGCCAGGAAGGACCTGCTGAGGCAATCTGCCAAGGTGTTCTGGACTCCTGGGAGAAACGACGTCACCAGGTCGGTTGAGTGGGCCATGCAGAATTCCCAGAGGTGTATGGCTTCCTGACAGAGGAGGGACAACCGCGCTCCACCTTGCTTGTTGATGTAAAACATGGCCGTTGTGTGTCTGTGAAGACTGCGACACAATGGCCTTGAAGGTGTTCGCGGAATAGCTGACACGCGAGGCGTACTGCTCTCAGTTCCCTTATGTTGATGTGTAGGGTTATTTCTTGTGCGGATCAAAGACCTTGTGTGCGAAGTCCCGCAAGGTGAGCGCCCCAGCCCAGAGATGACGCATCTGTGGTCAGGGCTAGAGAGGGCTGTGGGGCATGCAATGGCAGCCCCCCGCAAACCAAGGTGGGGTTTAGCCACCAACCCAGAGAGGCTAAGACCTCCGTTGGCACAGCGAGAATTGTGTCCAAGCTGTCTCGGCCTGGCCAGTACACTGACGAGAGCCAGGTCTGAAGTGGACGGAAGCGTAGTCTGGCATGTCTGGTCACGAAAGTGCATGAGGCCATATGGCCCAGAAGAGCGAGGCACGTGCGTTCTGTTGAGGTCAGGAAGTTTTGGAGGCCATGAAGAATGGTCATCATGGACTGGAAGCGGGCCTGCGGTAAGCACGCCCTGGAGAGATTCGAGTCTAGGATCGCCCCAATGAAGTCTATTCTCTGTGTAGGTTCCAGAGTGGACTTTTCGGTGTTGAGCAGCAAGCCGAGTTGCTTGAACAAGCTCATGACAAAACAAACATGAGACCACACCTGCAGCTCAGAGGGACTTCGAATGAGCCAGTCATCGAGGTATGGAAACACTTGTATCCAACGTCGGCGGAGCGAGGCCGCTATGACAGCCATACATTTTGTGATGACTCTTGGCACTGTGGACAGGCTGAAGGGAAGGACAGTAAATTGGAAATGCTGTTGGTTGACCACAAAGCAAAGGAATCACCTGTGCGGTGGGTAAATTGCTATGTGGAAGTACACGTCCTTCATGTTGAGGGCGGCGTACCAGTCTCCATGATCCAGGGAAGGGATAATGGTCCCCAGGGAAACCATGCAGAACTTCAACTTTGCCATGAATTTGTTGAGTCCGCGCAGGTCCAGGATGGGCTGTAGACCCCCCTTTGCCTTGGGCATTAGGAAGTAATGGGAGTAAAACCCCCTGCCCCTCAAATCCTTTGCGACCTCTTCTACTGTTCCAATAGCCAGGAGCGCCTGTACCTCCTGTAAGAGGATGTGCTTGTGAGAGGGGTCCCTGAAAAGGGACGGGGAGGGAGGGTGAGGAGGGTGGTGCGAAACAAACTGAAGATGGTATCCACTTTCCACCGTGAGTAGGACCCAATTATCTGAGGTCACGCAGGACCACGCAGGGAGGAAATAGGAGAGGCGGCTGAAGAAAGGTGGGAAAGGATCCGGCAAGGAGACTGGTGCTCCGTCCTCGAGCATACCTTCAAAAGTTTTGTTTGGGCCCTGCCGATGGTTTTGGGGGGCCCTGATTCTGGCCTGATTGAGGACCAGATTGTCTCCTGCGATTACCGCAGCCACGCCTTCTAGTGAAGTCTTGCCATGGTCGAGGGTTAGGGTAGGTGCGCTGTGACTGGGGCCAGAAGGGCCTACGTTGCATCAATGGGGTATGCATGCCCAGTGAGTGCATGATGGCCCAGGTGTCCTTCAGACTCTGAAGCCTGGGGTCAGTTTTATCAGAGAATAGCCCCTGGCCATCAAAGGGCTGGTCTTGAATGGTCTGCTGCAGCTCTGGTGGAAGACCGGACACTTGTAGCCATGAGATGCGGCGAATAGCCACACCTGAGGCTAGAGTCCTAGCCGCCGAGTCCGCCACATCTAAAGATGCCTGCAGGGATGTCCTCGCCACTTTCTTGCCCTCTTCGAGCAAGGCCGCAAACTCCTTTCTGGACTCCTGGGGGAACAACTCTTCGAACTTCCCCATCGAGGTCCAGGTGTTATAGTTATAATGGCTCAGGAGGGCCTGCTGGTTAGCTACCCTGAGCTGTAGACCACCAGCGGAATAAATCTTGCGCCCAAATAAATCCAAGCACCTGACGTCCTTGGATTAGGGGCGGGCGCTTGCTGGCCATGCCTCTCCCTCTCGTTCACCGACTGCACCACGAGGGAGCAAGGGTGGGGGTGAACATACAGATATTCATATCCCTTGGAGGACACCATGTATTTCCTCTCCACCCCTCTGGCCATGGGAGGAATAGATGCTGGGGACTGCCAGATTGTATTGGCATTAGCCTGGATGGTCCTAATGAAAGGTAGGGCGACATATGTTGGGGCATCGTCCGATAAAATGTCCACCACCGGATCCTCCACGTCCACCACCTCCTCCACCTGCAGGTTCATGTTATGTGCCACCCTACACAGGAGAGCCTGGTGTGCACAAAGATCTATAGGCAGTGGGCCAGAGGAGGACGTACCTGCCACTGCCTCATCAGGCGAGGAGGAAGAGGATACCCCTGGTACAAATGGATCCTGGGGAAGGTCTGGTTGGGGAGGGTCCTGCTGCCATAGGTCCACTACGCTGGTGACATGGGCCTGATCTGGTGGCAGGACAGTCGCCTCCGAGTCTACCGGGGGAGGGCGGCTCACAGTGGCCTCAGGCATCCGATGCTCCGAATGAGCGGATCGAGAAGTGCCTGAGGGGACACCTTGGGCTTGGTGGTATGCCCAAGGAGTCCAGAAGGACCATTGTGGGGGTCCCTGATCAGGATCCTGTCCTTCATATTGTCCCTGGCTAGCACGCTCAGCGTCATGGCCCTGGGTGTGGTAGCCACTCCCCGCTTGGGATGACAACAAGTTCGGTCGCGAAGACCAAGGAGGGGCCAAACGCCCATGTGCCGTTGCACCGTCCCGCTCTGTCAGTTCGTGCCTGGGAGCCGGAGACCGGTGCCGGGATCTTCGGCAGTACTGTGATCGGGATCGGGACATACGGTCATAACGGTGCTGGGAGGCCGATCTAGATCTCGACGAGGATCTACGGTCCGGGCGGTATCAGGATTGGCTGCGAGGCGACTGGTGCTGGGATCGGTGCCAGGAGCTGGATCGGTACTGACCGTACTGGAAGGGAGACCTGCGTGAGGTGGAGCTGCGCCGCGAGTACGACCGGCGCCGAGATGGGGATCGGTGCCAGGACCATGAGCGGTGCCGGGTCTGGGACCATCGGCAGCATCGGGACTGCGACCTGAACCAGGACCGAGGTCGATGCCCAGCTGTCCCACTCTGCGAGGAGGGTCGCATAAAGGTAGGATTCCCTATAGATTGAACAGTCCGCACTGGTGGTGTCGGAGGCTGAGGCGGTCCAGGCTCTGTCAACGCGATCAGGTTGTGAGCGATGGAGGTCTCCGGAGTGGACGGCAGGCCAAGCTCAACCACGGTGTGCACCGGGGAGCTTGTGTGCACCGGACTCAACGGCCCTTGCAGAGCTGGAATCGACAGTCCCAAAATCGGCGGTGCCGGAGTTCGAGCGTTAGTGGGATGGGACGGTCTGGGCTGTTGCTCCAATGGGGCCACAGGCGGCGTCTGCAACTGTATAGAAGCAGCAGGTGGTTTGTGCTGCTTCTTGGGCCGTGGAGACAGTGAACGATGTCGAAACTGTACCAGTGCCGGAGACGTCCGGTGCCGAGAGTCTTTGCTGGCGCCGGGTCATTCCAGTGCCAGAAGCACGCTTTGGACCGACGGCATCTGGTCTGCGTGTGGCACCAAAGGCTCCGGGCTAAGTGCTGCTTCTATTAGGAGCTGTTTTAAATGAAAGTCCCGCTCCTTTTTTGTTCGAGGCTTGAAAGCCTTACAAATGTGACACTTATGTGGTTGATGGGATTCCTCTGGGCACTTCAAGCAGGAGTCGTGGGGGTCTCCCGTAGGCATCGTCTTGAGACAGGCCGAGCAAGGTTTGAAACCCGGAGACCTGGGCATGGGCCCTGGTACCGGGGAGGAGGGAAGGGGATGAACCCCGTTTCCTCCAAGTACTAACTAGACTATATACAAACTCACTAATAAGTACACTGTAACTACAAAAAACTATTTACAACTACACTAAACAACTATCTATAATACGAGGAAAGCTAGGGAGGTGGAGATCAGCTACACTCCATAGTTCCAACGACCATCACGGGCGGTAAGAAGGAACTGAGGGGGCACTCGGTCGGCAAGGGCATATATCCGGCGCCATAAGGGCGCCACTCCAGGGGGCGCCTCAGCCGACCCACTGAGTGTTGCTAGGGTAAAAATCTTCTGACGATCGTGCACGCGGCGCCCGCACACCTAACTGGAACTGATATGAGCAAGCACTCGGAGAAGAACCTCCCTGACCCCAGGGCGATCTCCCGGCCTAGGGTCAAGTCTCTGCTCCCAGGCAGGGAGCTTCTCAATTAAACAGCTTCATTTTATCATGGGAAAACAGAGTATTTTCCCCACCTCCCCTTCTGAGCAACTGCTGAGCTGTGTTAGCTGAAATGCCTCAGAAAGTTCAGCTTGAGGCCAACCCCTGGCTGGGGAAATTTCAGCCCCTAACATTTCAGTCTGACAAAGTTACAAGAACTGAAAACTTCTAATGGGAAGTGCCAGAGAACCGTAAGCGGAGGTGGCGCTGCCAGCCCCACATGTAATATCCCTGTGCCCAGAAGTGGGGCAGTGTGATGCAACAAGAAGCGGGGCAGATTTGACCTCGGAATGTTGCAGGGGAGATACATTGGGGATGGGGGACTTCCCTTGAAGGAAGATCCCTGCGGTTTAACCTGAGCCAGGAGGGGGGTTGGGAGAAGTGACACTTTCTGGCCCGGAGACTAGACAAAGGAGAGGAGGAGCTAGGGTGAGGGAGGAGAGAGCTGCTGGAGGAGTTTTTAGTTTCAGTTTTGTGCTTGGTGGTGGAACGCAGGGAATCCCAAGACTGGGATCTAAGCTCCCTGCCCCCCAGAAGGACTTGACTGAGAGGTCCTGGTCGTAGCCTGTGTTCCTACTGTCCAATAAACCTTCCGTTTTACTGGCTGGCTGAGAGTCGTGGTGAATCCCAGGAAGAGGGGTGCAGGGCCCTGACTCCCACACACTCCATGACAGGCGAGATGGGGCGTTCCTGCTCCCTGGATTTGCCGGGGATCTGTCCCAGGGCCTGGGCCGTGTTGAAGGTGGCTGGGGAGGTGTATCTGTGATGAACTGGGACTATTCTTAATGTGCTCTTTGAATGCTGAGTGGGGGGTGTTGGCCTGGGAGGACGCTCTGCATTGGGGGATGGGAGACTGGCTGAAGGGAGGAGACCTGAGCATGTAACGTGAGAACCCAGGAGGGGGTTAGAGGCCAGGTGACACCTTGGCCCAGAAACTGAGCAGAGGCTGAGTGAGAGGCTGGGGGGAGTTTTTTCAGCTTGGAAGCTGGCTGGAAATGAAGGGCAGCCCCGATGGGGCTCGGGCCTCTCAACGGGGCTGGGGCCTCCCTGGGGCCCCAGATGGACCTAACTAAAGGGGGTCCTGTTGTCTGCACCGGCAAGACCTGTCCTGGACTGTGTTCCTGTCATCAAAATAAACCTCTGTGTTACTGGCTGGCTAAGAGTTGTGTCTGACTGCAAAGTGGGGGTGCAGGACCCGGTGGCTTCCCCAGGACCCTGCCTCGGTGGACTCGCTGTGGGAAGCGCATGGAGTGGCACATGCTGACTGCTCCTAGGAGTGACCCAGGAGGTGAAGCCGTGTGAGCTTCTTGCCCGGAAGACAGTCTGCTCCAAGGGAGAGGAGGCTCCCCAAAGTCCTGACTGGCTTTGTGAGGAGCAGTTCCAGAGCATCGCCAGGGGACTCCATGACAACTGGTGGCAGGGGTGGGATCTACTGCACCCTGTGGATGGCGCTTCCTGAAGTAAGTGACTGGGGAGCAGTAAAACGAAGGGGGACTGATGGGGACCAGGTGGGCTGAAGAGTCAGGGTGAGACAGTTTCAGGGGGCGATTAACCCCTGGGAAAAGACGGTTACTCACCGTAGTAACTGTTGTTCTTCGAGATGTGTTGCTCCTATCCATTCCAGTTAGGTGTGCGCGCCGCGCGTGCACGGCTCTTCGGAAGACTTTTACCCTAGCAACACTCGGTGGGTCGGCTGGGCGCCCCCTGGAGTGGCGCCGCTATAGCGCAGGATATATACCCCTGCCGACCCATCCACCCCTCAGTTCCTTCTTGCCGGCTACTCCGACAGTGGGGAAGGAGGGCGGGTCTGGAATGGATAGGAGCAACACATCTCGAAGAACAACAGTTACTACGGTGAGTAACCGTCTTTTCTTCTTCGAGTGATTGCTCCTATGCATTCCAGTTAGGTGATTCCCAAGCCTTATGTAGGCGGTGGGGTCGGAGTTAGATGCTGCAGAATGCAAACTTCTGTGCCAAAGGCTGCATCATCTCTGGACACTTGGGCCAATGAGGCAACGGTGTGTACTAGCTGCACGACACATCCCCTGAAAGGGTATGTGGGCCAAGAAGGCAGCAGGGAAGCCTGAGCCCTGGTGGAATGTGCAGTAAGGTGGCTCCATGGAACATGGGCTAAACACAGGAGGCGCAGATGCACCAGTCATCGAAGATGAAATCCTCTAGGAGGAGACAGGTATGTCCCTCGTCCGGTATGCCAGTACGATGAAGATTCGGGGGCGTTACGCAAGGGCTTTGTCCGCTCGATATAGATTGCGGACGCCCTATGGACGTCTAGGGAGGGCAATTGTTGCTCTCCTTGCGATGAGTGTGGCTTCGGAAAGAAGACCGGAAGGAAGCTATCCTGGATGATATGAGAGGCTGACACCACCTTTAGGGAGGAAGGCCGGACACGGTCACAACTGCACTTGTCCTTGAGAGAGACAGTATACCGTGGGTCCATCGCGAGCGCCTGAAGCTCGGAGACTCGTCTGGCCGATGGAAAGGCTACAAAGAAGACTGTCTTCCAGGACAGGTATGGCAGCGAGCATGTCGTCAGTGTCCCGAATGGGCAATCATAAAACTGGCGAGAACCAGGTTGAAGACCCAGGTTGTGGCGGGGGCCAACCGGGGGGGGGGGGGTATACCGCTCCAAGTCCTTGAGGAATCTAGAAACCACAAGGCGGAAGAATACGGAGCGGCCACTCCCCGCTGGGTGGAAGGGAGAGATGGCTGCCAAGAGTGCCCTTAATGAGGGCCGCGCCATGTGCTGCTGTTTGAGACCAGAGGTAGTCCAAGACAGACTGGATCGGGACCTCGGCGGGAGAAACATTGTGCGTTTCGTAGCAGTAGGAGAAACGCTTCCACTCTGCGAGATACGTTAACCGAGTGGAGGATCTCCTATCACCCAGGAGAATCCTGTAGAGCCGAGGCAGAACAATGTAATTCGGATCAGTTTAGCCACACAGCAGCCCTGCTGTGAGGTGCAGGGATTACCAGTCTGGGTGGTAAAGCTTGCTGCGATCCCGCGAAATGGGGTGTGGGCCAAGAGGTAGGGAAATAGGGTTGGCTACCGACAGGGGTAGCGACCTGGTGTACCAGTGCTGCCTGGGATACGCTGGAGCAATCATGATCAGGTGCGCTCCGCCCCTGCGGAGTTTTAGCAGGGCCCTGCAAGCCAGCGGGAACGGTGGAAATTGGACAGCCGATGGCTCATCCACGGCATCAGAAACCTTTCCAAGACTGAGCCCAGGGAGAGGTCTTGGAATGAGGAGGACTTCTCTCTGTTTTCGCTCTCGCGGGAGCGAAGAGGGCTATGCGGGGAAAGACCCATTTCCGAAAAACGGAATGGATACCGTCCGGAGGGAACGACCACTTGTGAGACCGGAAGGATCTGCTGAGGCGATCCGCCAGCTGAAAAGCCTGGCATACAAGGCAGACTGCTCCCAGCTCTCGGACACTGATGCGTAAGGCCAGCTCTTGGGCCGACCAAAGGCCGTGAGTGCGAAGCTGACCCAGGTGAGCACGCAGCCGAGAGATGGGGTGTCCGTCATGAGGGACCCCGAGGGGTGAATGGAACAGCATCCCTGGATACACCAGGGAGGGCACTGACTCTCGGTCGAGGGAGCCTAGGATGCTCAGGGGGAACGAGACGACCAGGGTGGTATCTCTGCCCGGGTGGTACACCAAGGTGAGCCACGATTGGAGTGGACAGAGGCGAAGCCTGGCATGTTTGGAAACAAACGCGCAGACAGCCATGTGACTCAGGAAACCTAGGTAAGTGCGAGCCAAAGTTGTCGGGAAGGTCCGTAGACCTTGTACAATTGTTACCACCGCATGAAACCAAGGCTGAGGTAAGCAGGCTCTGGTGAGATTGGAGTCCAGGGTGGTTCCAATGAATTCTATTCCCTGTGTCGGAACCAGAGTGGATTTTACCATTGATGATCAGGCCTAGACACCGGAATAGGTCCGTGTCAATGCCCATAGGACTGGTACTTGGGCTCGGAGGTCCCTCGAACGAGCCAATGCGGAAGAGAAATGGGGACATGAAAATACGCGCCCGTCATATCGAGGGTGGCATACAGTCTCCGGGATCCAAGGGTGGGATGACGGTCCCCCTGGGAACCATGCGGAACCTATCCGCAGCGTGAACTTGTTGAGGACCCGCAGGTCTAGGATATGTCTGAGACCTCCCTTCGCCTAGGGGATTAGGTTTCGTCCCTAGGCACCTCCTGTATAGCTCCGATGAAGAGGAGCGTCCGCACGTGTTGCAAGAGGAATCGCTCATGAGAGGATGGTTAGAAGGACCTTAACCTTGAGGGCCTGATTGACGCCCACGACCGCATAAGTGATGCCTGCTGGCAAAGTCTTGTCTTTGCCTAGGCGCAGGGTAAGAGCGGTGAGGCTGGGGACGGAAAGGTCGGTGCTAAGCACCGGTGTGTGCATGCTAATAGAGAGCGGGAAGTGACCCTGCTGCCCTTCAGGCTTTGCAGCCTAGGGCCAGCTTTCTCAGAGAACAGGCCTTTGCCAGTGCAGGGCAAGTCCTGTATAGTGGACAGCAGCTGCGAGGGAAGGCTCGATAACCGGAGCCAGGAAATGCGCCTCGAGGCCACACCCGAGGCCAGGGTCGTGGCAGCGAAGTCAGCTGCATCCAACTAGGCCTGGAGGGAAGCTCTATCCAGCTTCTTCCTTCGATCCAGGAGGGCATCGAACTCTTGACGTGAGTTCTGAAGAACCGACTCTGTAAAGTCGCCCACCGCCACCCGTAGGAGCGGCTAAGCAGGGCTTGCTAGTTTGCTACACAAAGTGGCAGGGCCCCCGCCGAGTACATCATACGGCCCCGTAAGACCAGTCGCCTAGCCCCCTAGGATCTAGGAGCTGGTGCCTGCTGGCCATGGCGTTCCATCCCATTGAGGGACTGGACGACAAGGGAGTGGGGGGGGGTTAGATGTACCTAGGTACTCGTACCCCCTGGATGATGCTATGCACTTGCATTCCGATCAAAGGAGGGCCCGAGGAGTACGTTCCTGCCCCCACCTCAGCTGGGGAGGAGGAAGAAGAAAGGCCAGGGACAAGCAGGTCCTGTGTGGGCTCGCACTCCTGGACGACCTCCTGATCCGGTGGGATCTGGGAGCCCGGTGGCTGAACCGGGGCTTGCTCCGTACTGGTCGCAGGGGGACGGCTAATTGCCGCCTCTGGCACCCAGAGCTCCGACGGAACGGAGCGAGATGGGAGCACCGGTATGCCTCTGGCGTGGCAGTACGCCCATGGTGACTAGAAGGACCTCTGATAGGTCTCCTGGAAGACTCTGGAGGGCACATCGGAAAAGAGAGTACTGCGCATATGAAGTGTCCGCACGTGGCAACACTGATGCGTGACTGGGTGGCCCTGAAGGAGCTGAAGAGCCTTTGGTAGAGTCTCCTTCTCTAACTGACGTCGCTCGACTCGGCACCGGGGATTGGTACCCGGAGACATACCGGTACCGAGAACGAGACCTGCCACCGGAGCTGTGCTGGGCGGTCGACCGAGAGCGCGAGGCTCGACGTTCAGGAGTGGGTACGGGAGTCTCGGTGCCTGGGGCGGTGCCGGGAGCGGGATCGGTGCCAAATGTACCGGACCAGCGAACGTGACGCTGGCCGGTGCCACGAGTACTAAAGGTACCGCAATGGAGAACAGTGCCGAGACCACGAGCGGCGTCGGGACCTTGATCGGTGACGGGACCGAGAACGTCTGCGGGACCGCGATCGGGGACGGTGCCGCTCTGCGGTGCCGACGCAGGGTGGCGTGAGCAAGACAGGCTCGCCAAAAGACCATATAACCCGCACTGGCGATGTCGGGGGTTAAGCAGCGCAGGCTCTGCCCTTGCCATCAACTCCCTCGCTGAGGAAATGTTCCCAGCGTGGAGGGAATAGTGAGCTCGACCACAGCTCGCACCGGGGAGCATTCAGGTGTTGGACTCGACGGCTCTTGCGAGGCCGTAGTCTACGGTGCTGATACTGTCGGTGCCGTAGCAGTCACCGGTGCCGGGCAGCCCGACGTAGTAGAGCGCTCGGGCTGCGGAGCGGGCCGCTCGGACGCCGCTGAAAAGCGAGCTCGACCACTGTTCGTACCGGGGAGCTTTCCAGCACCGGACTCGACGGCTCTTGCCTGGCCGGAGTTAACGGCGCGGATATTGTCGATGCCGCGGCAGACATCGGTGCCGGCGAACCGACTGAGCGTAGCGCTCGGCTGCGGAGCAGGCAGCTCGGATGCAGCTTCATAACGAGCTCGACCACGGTCCGTACCGGGGAGCTCTCCAGCACTGGACTCGACGGCTCTTGCCTGGCCGGAGTTAACGGCGCGGATATTGTCGGTGCCGCGGCCGACCTCGGTGCCGGGTGATCCGACTGAGCATAGCGCTCGGCTGCGGAGCAGGCGGCTCGGACGCAGCGTCATAGCGAGCTCGACCACGGTCCGTACCGGGGAGCTTTCCGGCACCGGACTCGACGGCTCTTGCCTGGCCGGAGTTAATGGTGCGGATATTGTCGGCGCCGCGGCAGACATCGGTGCCGGGCGATCCGACTGAGCATAGCGCTCGGCTGCAGAGCAGGCGGCTCGGACGCAGCAAGTATATTGTGCCTCTTCATCCTCCAGGAGAGGGAACCATGCCGAGTGGACGTCGGAGTCAGCGAGGGCCAGTGCCGGGAGGCCTTGGCGGCACCGGGGAACCGGTGCCGAGGGAGCGCTCCTTGAAGACTAACCAGCGCTCGGCGCCGAGAGCGGAGGAGCAAGAGCTGCCTCCCTCAGGAGCTGTTTGAGACGAAAGTCCCGCTCCCCTTTGTTCTAGGATCAAAGGCCCCGCGAATGCGGCACTTATCTGTCAGTTGAGAATCCTCAAGGCATTTAGGAGAGGATCTCTTGTCGGCAATGGCTTGTGGCCGGCCGAGCATTGTAAAACCCTGTGGACCGGGCATCGGACCCGGCAACGGGTGAGGGGAAGGGGATAAACCCCGAACCCCTGAAAATAAATCCTATACTACAAACAAATAAAGTTAACTACAACTATAAACTATACACTAAACGAGAGAAACTACGAGTAGCTAGGGAGGTGGAGGTCAGCTAAGCTGCGCTCCACTGTTCTAACGGCCGTCACGGGCGGAAAGAAGGAACTGAGGAGCGGATGGGTCGGCAGGGGTATATATCCTGCGCTATAGCGGCGCCACTCCAGGGGGCGCCCAGCCGACCCACCGAGTGTTGCTAGGGTAAAAGTCTTCCGAAGAGCCGTGCACGCGCGGCGCGCACACCTAACTGGAATGCATAGGAGCAATCACTCGAAGAAGAATGTGCGACCAGAGAGAAGGACTTCTGCAGTAACAGGGTCCCCTGGGGGATCGCAGTGAGCGGTTCCAGGAGCGGAGGAGTCTGCAGCTCGACCCTGGCAGAGAGGTGGTGACCTGAAGAAGGGCTGGCACACCAAAGGTCTCCCTGGAACAGTGGAAAGCTGAGATCACAGACCAGCGAGTGGCCAGCAGGAAGATGTATACTAAACGCCTTAAGAGCGACCTGGTGGAGCTGTGCAGGCAGAGGGGGCTGCACATTGGGAGATCCACCAAAGAACAGCTAATTACCCAGCTGGAGGAGAAGGATCGCTTGGATGAACCGAGCCCTGTCCCTGAGGGATGCCACCCGGTGGATGCAGCATTGGCCCCGGGGCCTGACCTGGCTGGGAGGGGTCAGACTGCTGCCAAGGACATCCCAAGACCCTGCCTACCTATACCTAGGGGAGGGGTTGGGGGAAGCCCAGTAAATACCAAGGGCACCCTGATCCCAGCGGTCAGCAGGGGATCGTCCCGGCGGAGCTCCCCGTCCTTGGAAAGGATGCGGCTGGAATATGACAGGGAGCTGAGACGGGAAGAGCTCGAGTTAAGGAGGCAAGAACTGAAGCAGGAGCGGAAGGAACGGGGAAAAACAGCACCAGCATGAGGAGAAGCAGCATCAGCATGAGGAGAAGCAGCATCAGCATGAGCTGGAGCTGGTCCGGCTGAGGAGCAGTGGGGCCCTGGCTGTGGTGAGTGAGGGTGGACCCAAGACTGCAAAGAGCTTTGATAAGTGCTTCCTGGCTCAGGGTAAGGAGGGGGAGGACATAGATACCTTCCTGACGGCCTTTGAGAATGCCTGTGAGCTACACAGTTGACCCTGCAGACAGGCTCCAGTTTCTCACCCCCTTACTGGACTCCACAGCCCTGGAGGTGTACAGCCGAATGAAAGGGGTGGAGACAGGGGACTACAAACTCTTCAAAAAGGTCCTGCTCCGCGAGTTTGGGCTGACTCCTGAGATGTACTAGAAGAGATTCCGGAGTCAGCATAAAACCCGTGAGGTCACATACCTACAACTGGTCAACAGGGCGCAGGGGTACGCCCGCAAGTGGACAGCTGGAGCCCAAGCTAAAGAGGACCTGCTTGACCTATTCATACTGGAGCACCTGTATGAGCAGTGCCCATCTGACCTGAGGTGATGGTTGATGGATCAGAAGCCAGAGAACCTGCAGCACGCAGGCCAGCTGGCCGATGAATCTGTGGACAGTCGGGCAGGGGATGACAGGGAGGAGTCCCAAAGGAACAGGCCTGCCATGATGCAGAAAGAGAGTGACCCTGGGACCTCCCACAGGGGAAGCATAGAGAACCCCCTCCCAAGGGGAACATCCAGCATCAGGGCCAACCGGCCAGCTCAAGGGGACCCACGGGACATGGGCTGCTATTACTGTGGCCAGAGTGGCCACATACGGACCCAGTGCCCCAAGCTAAGGGACAGACTGAGCAGGCCGAACCCACAGAGGGTCAATTTCGTAGAGACCCAGCCGGACGAGGGGAAGATGGCCCAGGCAAGGGGGGCTGACAGCTTCCCAACTGCTCAGGAGGGAGGAGGGCCCCAGGCCAGCTTCCCTGGGGGGCTGGATGCTCCGGATACCAGGTTCTCCATTTACAGGGTGGATGCGGGGCAGTCCCTGCGGAGCGAATGCCTTGTTCCCCTGGAGGTGGATGGGAGGAAGGTCAATGGATACTGGGACATGGGCGCTGAGGTTACGCTGGCCCGGCCCAAGGTGGTAGCTCCAAATCAGGTGATGCCCAACACCTATCTGACCCTAATGGGGGTGGGCGGAACCTCATTCAAGGTGCCCGTGGTGAGGGTACACCTGAAATGGGTGGCCAAGGAGGGCCCCAAGGAAGTGGGAGTGCACCACCATTTGCCCCCTGAGGTATTAATGGGGGGGGGCACCTGGAGGACTGGCCAAGCAACTCCCAGGGTGTCCTAGTCGTGACCCATAGTCAGACCCAGCGAGGGGCACTGCGTCCTGACAACGGGAAGGGTACTTTGCCCGAGGTGCAGGACCCTAACCTGGTGGGGAGGGAATGCCCAGGGACATGACTCAGAGAGGCTGCGGCCTCAGACCCAGCCAGCAGAAGGGAGCAGGTCCCCATCCCTGCCTCAGCTGCTGAGTTCCAGGTCAAGTTGCAGAAAGATCCCTCCTTGTGGAAGATAAGGGACCTGGCTGACCTCAGTGTCGTACAGACCATGGGGGGAGGTTGCCGGAAAAGGTTCCTGTGGGAGAAGGGGTTCCTGTACCGATAATGGGCTCCCCCAAGGGAAATGGAGTCAGGGGGGATCAGGAGGCAGCTGGTGGTACCCCGCAAGTATCGCCACCAGGTGCTGTACCGGGCTCATGACATCCCCCTCTCAGGGCACCAGGGAACCTGGCGTACCCAGCAGAGGCTGCTACACAACTTCTACTGGCCTGTGGTTTTTACTCATGTCCGACAGCACTGCCGATCCTGTGACCCCTGCCAGAGGGTGAGGAAGGCCTGGGACAAGGGGAAATGGCTGTAGGACCCTTGCCCATCATAGAGGAGCCTTTCCAGAGGGTGGCCAAGGTCAAAAGGGAGGCTCTGAACCAAGAAAGCCCGAATCACAGCCCTCCAGGCTGGAAAGCTGGGAGAAGACCCCAGCCCAGCTTGAACCCCAGGGGTATTGGGGGGGGGGAAAGGGCACGGGACACATAAGCCTTCCTACATGTGAACTACGAGTGCCATCGAGCACACCCGACCTAAAGGGGGGTGTGAAACTGGAAGGGCCTTGTGTAATTCTCACCAAGGAATGGGAGGGATGTTGGGGCATCTCTGGGAACGTGGGTAGGTTCGAATTTCCCCAGGTCACTGGCTGAAGGGACCCCGCTCAGTTCGGTCTCGAAGGGGGGAGAGATATGACGAAAAGGGACTGTTCTTACTGTGGTCTGTGAATGCTGAGTGGGGGGTGTTGGCTTGGGAGGACGATCTGCATTGGGGGATGGAAGACTGGCTGGAGGGAGGATACCTGAGCATATAATGTGAGAACCCAGGAAGGGGTTAGAGGCGAGGTGACACCTTGGCCCAGGAAACTGAACAAAGGCTGAGTGAGAGGCTGGGGGGTTGTTTTCAGTTTGGAAGCTGTCTGGAAATGGAGGGGAGTCCTGATGGGGCTTGGGCCTCCCAACAGGGCAGTGGCCTACCTGGGGCCCCAGATCATAGGGTTAGAAGGGACCTCGGGAGGTCATCTAGTCCAACCCCTGCTCAAAGCAGGACCAATCCCCAGATTTTTACCCCAGTTCCCCAAATGGCCCCCTCAAGGATTGAACTCACAACTCTGGGTTTAGCAGGCCAATGCTCAAACCACTGAGCTATTCCTCCACCCCAGATGGACTTAACTAAAAAGGGTCCTGTTGTCTGTACCGGCAAGATCTGTTTTGGACTGTGTTCCTGTCATCTAAATAAACCTCTGTTTTACTGGCTGGCTAAGAGTCACATCTGACTGCGAAGTGGGGGTGCAGGACCCTCTGGCTTCCCCAGGACCCTGCCTGGGTGGACTCGCTGTGGGAAGCGCACGGAGGGGCAGAGGATGCTGAATGCTCCAAGGTCAGACCCAGGAGGTGAAGCCGTGTGAGCTTCTTGCCCTGAAGACAGTCTGCTCCAAGGGAGAGGAGGCTCCCCAAAGTCCTGACTGGCTTTGTGGGGAGCAGTTCCAGAGCATTGCCCGGGGATACCGTGACAGTATCCCAGGCCTGAGTTTGCTAGGAGCATCCCTGGGGATTCATTAGAACAGGCCGGACCGTTTGGTGGGATTCGCCCCTGGATGCCAGCAGCCCTGGGCATATCAGAGCCAGTTTAGTCCTTTCCGGCTATTGTGATGAAGTGGGGGATTTTCTTGTTGTTTCCTTGTTTTTCCAATGGTTTGCATGCAGAGGGGGGTGAGACTCAGTTTCCCTGGGTGTTGCTGGTTTAACCAGGTGAGGGGAGAGGGAGTTTGTTGGTACACAGGACCAGCGAGGGAACTTGGGATCCCGGCCAATGGCCTGGAGAATGGACACCCCAGTGACTGGCGACCTGGTGACCCAGAGGCCCAGCTCAGGAGTCACAGCCGGTTCTGGTCGGTGGGAGGACAATGGGCTGCGGGGAGAGGACCCCGGTGACCTGACCAGCCGGTTCCAGCCAGAGGGGCCAGAGGACAGAAGAGGGGAGAGGCCCAGGTGACCCTGTTTACCTGGATAGGAGACACTGGAAAGAGGGGGGGCTTGGGGCCAGGGATATCGGAGGCCCAGCTGGGAAGCAGGGGGGCTCTGGGCTGGAGAGGGGGAGCAGGCAGAGCCCACCTGGCTGCAGGGAGACTGGGATGTGCTGGGCTGAGGGAGGCCAGGCCTGAGGTCCTGAGAATTTTCTGTGCTGGGTTCAGACACTCAATAAACCTCCTGTTTTACGCTGGCTGAGAGTCGCTGCGGTCTAGAGAACAGGGGGGCATTATTCCCTCTGGGGGTGGAGGCCCTGGGGATCCAGAGCGAGTGGACTCCCTGAGGGGGCCCACGGCGGGAGACAGACATGCTAAGGCTCAGAGAGGTGCAGTTCTAGGAGTTGGAGGGGCTTAACCACCAAGAGAGCGTGGACCCCCGAGAAGGGCTGTCGCACTAAAGGGGGTTCCCCCCACGGACCACACGGGGCCAAGAGTGGGCACGAGCTGGGAGTCCGTGACAGCTATAGAGGAGTGTAAGGCCTGGCCAGGCACAACCCTACCTTAAACAGGCTGTAGGCGTCAGGCTGAGGGGGAGTCCAGCTGCTAGTCCCTCTGCGACACCTCCACCTGGGACCTAAGGCACGGCAGTGAGCAACTAGAAGGGGAGCGGTCACAGGAGGACATGACTCCGGCTCTCGCACTGCGTTGGGATAGTCTCCTCGGGGAAAATCAGGGAGCAGGTTATAGACCTAAAGACAAACACACATGACATCAGCCATGAAACCAAGACACGAGCTACCCCAGAGCCAGCTCCTGCCCCTCCTCCCACTAACACATCACCCCACAACCTCCGCTCTCGCCCCAGCCTCATCTCTAGCCTGGATACCTCCTCCCACCCTGCCCATCCCCCAGCCCCAGACCCCACGTGCAGAGCCATAACTAGGGATTTTGGCGGCCGAGGCAAGGGACAGGGGCCGCACATCCAGCTCTTCGGCGACAGGTTCCTCTCCTCTGTTCTTCAGCGGCAATTTGGTGGCAGGTCCTTCCCTCCGAGAGGGTCTGAGGGACCCGCCGCCGAATTTCCACCAAAAAGCCGGACATGCCGCCCCTCTCCCTTGCTGACGACTGGTGGCAATTCGGTGGCGGGTCCCTCAGTCCCTCTCGGAGGAAAGGACTTGCCGCTGAATTGCCGCCGAATGAGACTTTCTGCGCCTCTGACTTTCCGCACCCGAGGCAAGTGCCTCACTCGCCTTGCCCTCGTTACGGCACTGCCCATGTGGGCATCTGTCCCTGCACCTCCCCCCACAGCCCTAGGAGAGGGACCCACGGCTCCCAACGCCCTGGGAGAACCTGGGGCAGGGGGAGGGCAGCTACCCCTTCTCGCTGTGGGGCAGCAAATGGCTCTTAGCGCCCCTCCCCCACGCTGTCTGGATCACAGAGGGGCCGCGTCGGGGGCTGGCCCTGGGGCCACGGCTCACAGGGATACGTGACTCAGCTCCTGCCCATCAAGTCCCGTCTCCTGCTGCCCCACGGGGCTTGGGAGGCTCCACTCGCCGTGTGCAGAGCCCGGGAGCCCCTGGATTGCAGATGCCAGCGATGGGCTGAGTGCGATTCCGTATCGTCACCTGGGCAGGGACAACTCCCACAATGCACCTGGCTAGTTGTCCCCTGCTGTACATGGGGGCAGGGAATTCACCTGCCCCCGCCCCTGGGGACCAGCTCTGCCCTGGAGAGCGAGCGCCAGTTACCCCGCCATTATCTCAGCTCCGAGCTCCATGTTCCCAGCCGGAGCCGGGGTGAGGGGGGTGCCAGGAGGGGGGCACTCCAAGGGCTGATGGGAGAACAGGCAAGCGGGGACCCCCCAGAGTTAGGGGGTGACAAGTGCCATGGGAGCAGCCCTCAGACGGGGAGAGGTGGCCTCGAGGGGTGTCCCCCAGCGGCCGTGCATCACTGTCCCTGCGTGGGGGGAGGACTCGTCGGGAGGGGCCGGGCGAGGGGCCGAGCTGCTCTGGACTCACCGTGTCGACGCTGAGCTCGGCCTCGGGCTTCCTGAGCAGCACGCTCTGATCCACGGCGCGGACGGCGCACAGGGACCCGGGGGCAGCCTGCACCCGCAGCTGGAGCTCTGAGCCCGGCAGGGCCCGGTCCTGCGAGAAGGCCAGCTTCACCTGGCGAGGCACAGCGCGTCACAGGGGAGGGGAGAGACCCCCGGGGCAGGGGGAGACAGGCCCGGGCGGGGGGGGGGGGCAGGCACCGAGTGTCACTCCGGCCCCAGGCCTGGCTGGCTGAAGGGTGCTGGGGGTGGGGGGTTGAGGCAGCCCAGGCTCATTCAGCACCCCCGTGGGGCGGCTCAGGGAGCTGCAGTTATACATAGACACCCGGAGGGGGGGAATAGGAGGTGCAGGGGGGTAGGGATATGACAGGATCACCAGCCCCACCAGATAAAACTCTGGAGTCAGACCCCCAAAAAGTCCTGAGATTCTTGATGAGGACAAAGCCCTGGGGCTGCAGCCTGTCCTCTGGCTTCTCCGCTCCCCGCCCCCCCCCCCCCGGGTGTCTGGACACGCACAGCACTGCGCGGGGGCGGGGGGGCGGTCGGCTGAAGGCTGAGCGATGAGGCCAATACCAAGCAGATGCCAGTTGCCGGGGAGGCAGCCGCCATTGCCGAGGGGGGCATTGAAATGCCTCCGGGTAACAGTGCACTGCCACCTCGGGCTGGTGGGGGCAGAAGGGCCACACTTACCCCCAGGGCAGTGGGGTGAAGTGGGAGGGGGCAGAAGGACTCAGCCAGACCCCACAAGATGGAGGGGAGAGGTGGAGGAGGAATTCTGTAACTTTACCTCCCTAGTCCGAGAGGGGAGGGGCCTTCCCCCCAGCTGACCCCTATGTGCAGTGGGGAGGGGGCTGACGGCTGGTCCCTGGCGAAAGCTTTTTCTCAATGACAGGGACGTGCCCCTGCCGGCTGCCCAGAGAGGGGAGCTCCAGCCTTCATGGGGGGGGGGGGGGAGTCTCTGCTGCTCAGCTGCTGAGAGTGGGAGCCGGCTGCCGGCCCAGAGGAGGAGAGGGGCCCCTCCCCTCATGACACTTGTGCCCCAGTCGACTGGAGGGGCAGTGGCCCCTTAGAAGCCCTCTAGAGAAATATGGCCAGCTGGCCCCCTGCAAGCCTCCAGAGGGGAAGGGGGCTCAGACCATCATATCCTGCCCCCGCCCCAGGAATCTCCCCGGCTGGGCGGGGCAGGCGCGGGTCGGAGGATGGGCAGTGGGTAGGGCTGAGGTGGCAGAAGTTCTGGGGGGTGGGGGAGCAAGTGGCTGTGGAGACTGGGGAGTGGGGGGGGGGCTCAGGGCAGCAGGTACCTGCCGGGGAGCCCAGAGTGGGCCGGGGAGGGGCCGGGTCCCGGTCAGTGGGGTGGGAGGGACAGAAGCAGGAGCTCTGGGGAGCTGGGGACGGGGAGGCGAGGGGTGGGGCAGGCAGGCAGCAGGTTCCTGCTGGGCCCGGAGTGAGGGGCTGAGTCCGCGGGGGAGGCAGGCTGGGCTGGGGGAGGCAGGAAGGGTTTGGGGGAGCAGGTACTCGCTGGGGCCAGGGAGAGCGGAATGGGAGGGGGAGGGCAGGCACCTGCTCCTCCATTGTGCGGGGGCCGAAGCTCTTCCCGTCACCGTGGGAACGCCTGCAGGGGGGGCGAAATGGCTAGTGAGCAATTCACCAGAGCTGGCACTGCCGCAATGACCCTGGCGCTGCTGTGAGGCTGGGAAGGGAGGGGCCGAGGGCACCCAGCAATGCCCCTGCTCAGGGCTCCTGTTATGGGGCAGGGAGCGATTCCCCCACCCAGAGGCTCCTCCGCCCTGAGCCCCAGGCTCACCTTGTTCGGGAGGCACTTGGCCACATGCAGCCAGACGCTGTCGGCAGCCATCTCGCCATTGGGCAGCACCGTGTAACCCAGCACCTTGGCAGCGGGTGCCAGGTCAACGCCGATGGGCAGCTCCACAGAGAAGGAGCCCTTCAGCCCTAGGGACGGCGGGAAACACCCAGGGGAAGTCAGGCCCAGCCAGCAGAGCCCCCTCCCCCAGCCCGGCCCCTCTCAGGGGGCTCAATCCCCAGTCACTCCTGGGCGCCCCATATCTGCACAGACCCCTCCCCCGCCACTTACCAGCTCCCTCCCTGAGGTCCAGCCCTTTGTGGAGGATCCTGGCGATGGCTCCCTTGGCCACGACCTGCGGAGGAGGAGACGGGAGTCACTGAGCTGTGTGACGCTGTGTGGAGTCTGGGAGACACTTTATGGTATTGTTGATACCAACATTGTAAAATTGCAGGGAATCTGGCCAGAGATGCCATGGAAGGGGTCTGTGAAAATGGTGCGATTTGCCAAGTATGAGGATCTTGTTTCTATCTTTGTATCACCTTTGTATTCTGCTCTAGGTCTGTGTGGTACATCTGGCTTTCTAAACTCAGCCTGTGGTTCTAGATGACACACTGTGACGGGGATGACAACTCACTGGCGCAGCACCTCCTGCTGGTCATCCAGGGAAAAGACGGTTACTCACCTTTGTAACTGTTGTTCTTCGAGATGTTTTGCTCATATCCATTCCAATTAGGTGTGCGCGCGCCGCGTGCACATTCATCGGAAGATTTTTACCCTAGCAACACTCGGTGGGTCGGCTGGGTCGCCCTCTGGAGTGGCGCTGTTATGGCGCTGGATATATATCCTTGCCAACCCAATGGCCCTTCAGTTCCTTCTTGCCGGTTACTCCGACAGAGGGGAAGGAGGGCGGGTTTGGAATGGATATAAGCAACACATCTCGAAGAACAACAGTTACAAAGGTGAGTAACCGTCTTTTCTTCTTCGAGTGCTTGCTCAGATCGATTCCAATTAGGTGACTCCCAAGCCTTACCTAGGCGGTGGGATCGGAGTGAGATTTTTGCAGAATGTAGAACTGCTGAGCCAAATGCCACGTCAACCCTGGACTGTTGCACCAATGCGTAATGTGACGCAAAGGTGTGAACCGATGACCAGGTAGCTGCCCGACATATCTCCTGGATGGGAACATGGGCCAGGAAGGCAGCAGATGAAGCTTGAGCCCGACTAGAGTGGGCGGTGAGGTGGCTAGTCGGAACGTGAGCCAAGTCATAGCAGGCATGGATACAGGACATCACCCAAGATGAAATTCTCTGGAAGGAGACTGGCAGGCCCTTCAATCGATCTGCCACCGCAACCAAGAGTTGGGGCGTCTTTCGAAAGGGCTTTGTTCATTCGATATAAAAGGCGAGAGCCCTGCGGACGTCTAGGGAGTGCAGCTGCTGTTCCCGATGCGATGAGTGCGGCTTCGGGAAGAAGACCGGAAGGAAGATGTCTTGATTGACATGGAAGGCCGATACCACTTTAGGGAGGAAGGCGGGGTGTGGTCGCAGCTGAACCTTGTCCTTGTGAAGCACCGTATATGGGAGGTCTGCTGTGAGGGCCCGAAGCTTGGATACTCGCCTTGCCGATGTAATGGCGACAAGTAAGGCTGTCTTCCAGGAGAGGTACAGCAGCGAGCAGGTGCTAGCGGTTCGAAGGGAGCACCGATAAGCTTGGCTAGAACTAGATTGAGGTCCCAGGTCGGGGCGGGACGTCGGACCTGTGGGTAAAAACTTTCCAAGCCCTTGAGGAACCTTGAAACCATAGGGTGAGAGAAGACTGAATGCCTGTTCTCCCCTGGGTGGAAGGCGGAGATGGCCACCAGATGCACTTTTATGGATGAAACCGCTAGGCCATGTTGTTTCAGGGACCAGAGGTAGTCCAGGACAGTAGGAACTGGTACCTGCGTGGGGACAGCGTTACGTTGAGTGCACCAGCAGGAGAAACACTTCCACTTGGCCAGGTATGTCAACCTAGTGGAAGGCTTCCTACTGCCTAAGAGTACCTGTTGCACCGAGGCAGAGCAGCGTAACTCGGACTGGCTTAACCACGCAGCAACCATGCTTTGAGGTGAAGAGACTGTAGGTCTGGGTGGTGAAGTCTTCCGTAGTCCTGAGTTATGAGATCCGGGCAGAGTGGAAGGGGAATTGGGTCGGCCACCGACAGGTCGAGCAACATGGTGTACCAATGCTGCCTTGGCCACGCTGGAGCGATCATGATGAGGTGGGCCCTGTCTCTGCGGAGCTTGAGCAGGACCCTGTGGACCAGCGGGAACGGTGGAAAGGCATAGAGCAGATGGTTCGTCCACGGTATCAGGAATGCGTCTGAGAGGGAGCCCAGGGAGTGACCCTGGAAGGAGCAGAACAAGTGGCGTTTCCGATTTTCGCAAGAGGTAAAGAGGTCTATGCAGGGAAACCCCCACTTCCGGAAAACAGAATGGATGATGACCAGACGAATCGACCACTCGTGGGTTAGGAAGGATCTGCTGAGGCGATCTGCCAGGATGTTCTGAACTCCTGGGAGAAAGGACGCTACCAGGTCGATTGAGTGGGCTATGCAGAACTCCCAGAGCTGAATGGCTTCCTGACAAAGAAGGGAGGAGCGTGCTCCGCCCTGCCTGTTTATATAAAATATGGCTGTTGTGTTGTCCGTAAACACTGATGCACAACGGCCTTGGAGTTGATGAGAAAACACCTGGCATGCTAGGCGAACCACCCTCAGTTCTCGCATATTGATGTGTAAGGTTAGTTCTTGAGCCGATCAAAGGCCTTGAGTACGGAGACCCTCTAGGTGGGCACCCCAACCCAGAGATGACACGTCCGTGGTTAGGGCCATCGAAGGTTGCGGTGGGTGGAATGGCATCCCTGCGCAGACCAGGGTGGGGGTCAGCCACCAGGTCAGGGAGGCTAAAATGTTCGAGGGAACAGTGACTATCATGTCCAGGCTGTCTTGGCCCGGTCGGAACACTGAGGCAAGCTAGGTTTGAAGTGGACGGAGGCGTAGCCTGACTTGTTTGGTCACAAAGGTGCAGGCTGCCATGTGGCCTAGGAGGCTGAGACAAGTGCGAATCGATGTTGTCGGGAAGGTTTGGAGGCCTTGAATAACTGTTGCCATCGCCTGGAAACGAGGCTGCGGCAGGCAGGCTCTGGCCAGATTGGAATCCAGAATCGCCCCAATGAAGTCTATCCTCTGCGTGGGTACCAGAGTAGACTTCTCGATGTTGATCATCAGGCCTAGTCTCCTGAAGAGATCTTTGACGATGCAGAGATGACTTCTCACTTGTGACTTGGAGGCCCCTCGAATGAGCCAATCGTCGAGATACAGGTAGACGTGCACCCAACGACGGCGAAGGGAGGCGGCGACTACAGCCATGCATTTTGTGAATACTTGCGGGGCCGTAGAAAGGCCGAATGGAAGGACCGTGAATTGAAAATGTAGATGGTTGACCACAAAATGGAGGTACCATCTGTGTGGCGGGTAAATTGCGATGTGGAAATACGCGTCCTTCATATCGAGGGTGGCATATCTGTCTCCGGGATCCAATGACGGGATAATGGTCCCCAGGGATACCATGCGGAACTTCAACTTTATCATGAACTTGTTGAGTCCTCGCAGGTCTAAGATCGGTCGCAGACCTCCCTTTGCCTTGGGGATTAGGAAGTAGCGGGAATAAAACCCCTTGCCCCTCAGGTCTTTTGGTACCTCCTCTATAGCTCCAATGGTTAGAATTGTCTGGACCTCCTGTAAGAGGAATTGCTCATGAGAGGGGTCCCTGAAGAGGGACGAAAAGGAAGGGTGGGAAGGAGGGGGTGAAACAAACTGAAGGTGGTATCCCAACTCCACCGTGTGTAGGACCCAATGATCTGATGTTAGCTGGGACCACGCAGGGAGGAAATGGGAGAGGCGGTTGTGAAAGGGTGGGGAAGGATCTGGGAAAACAACTGGTGCGTCGTCCTCGGGCGTCCCTTCAAAAGTTCTGTTTGGGCCCCGCAGGTGGTTTAGGGGGGCCCTGATTTTGACCCCCTTGGGGCCCAGACTGCCTTCTGCGATTCCCCTGGCCACATCTTCTGCCGAAGTCCTGTCGTGGCCTAGGTGGGGGGTAAGTGCGGTGAGGCTGGGGGCGGAAGGACCTGCGCTGGGTCACTGGGGTGTGCATCCCCAGCAAGCGCATGATTATTCTGCTGTCCTTTAGGCTTTGCAGCCTAGGGTCAGTCTTTTCTGAGAATAGCCCCTGGCCTTCAAAGGGCAAGTCTTGTATAGTCTGCTGTAATTCAGGTGGAAGGCCTGACACTTGAAGCCAGGAGATGCATCTCATCACCACTCTGGAAGCCAGAGTCCTGGCCGCAGAGTCTGCTGTGTCCAGAGAAGCTTGGAGGGAGGTTCTCGCTACCTTTTTTCCCTCTTCCAACAGGGCCGAAAATTCTTGGCGGGACTCCTGGGGAACAAGCTCCGTGAACTTCCCCAAGGACGTCCATGTATTGTAGTTGTATCTACTTAGGAGGGCTTGCTGGTTTGCCACCCTAAGTTGGAGGCCCCCAGCCAAATATATTTTGCGGCCTAACAAGTCCATGTGACTAGCCTCCTTGGACATGGGAGCAGGAGCTTGCTGGCCATGGCGTTCCCTCTTGTTGACCGATTGTACTACTAGGGAGCAAGGAGGAGGGTGCACGTAGAAATATTCGTAGCCCTTGGAGGGCAGCATGTACTTCTGCTCTACTCCCTTGGCTGTCAGGGGAATAGAGGCTGGGGATTGCCAGATGGTATCAGCGTTCACCTGTATAGTGCGAATGAAGAGCAGGGCCACTCTTGTAGGGGTGTCTGCTGATAAGATGTCCACCACTGGGTCCTCTATTTCAGGGACCTCCTCCACCTGAAGATTCATATTCTGCGCCACCTGTCTCAGAAGGTCTTGATGAGCCCTTAGGTCAATTGGGGGAGGGCCGGAAGAGGATGTCCCTGCCACCGCCTCATCAGGTGAGGAGGAAGAGGAGAGGCCAGGGACAAGAGGGTCCTGTGGGGGCTCCTGCTCTTGAGGGGCGGCGTCAGGCTCA
The DNA here is from genome assembly GCF_020497125.1 of Mauremys mutica. Taxonomy (NCBI): domain Eukaryota; kingdom Metazoa; phylum Chordata; order Testudines; family Geoemydidae; genus Mauremys; species Mauremys mutica. The sequence continues at coordinate 12,303,614 of NC_059096.1, forward strand.
GGTGGGGCCTGGATGTCTGCCGGTGGTACCGAAGCCTCATCCGTACCCATGTGGGGGGTGGCTTACGGTTGCCTCTGGCACCCGGTGTTCCGATGGGGCAGATCGTGGTGCAGCTGGGGGAGCACCTTGGGCTTGGTGGTACGCCCAAGGTGTCCAGAAAGACCACTGATGGGGCCCTTGCTCGTGGCCTTGGCTCTCCGGAAACATATGGCTAGGACATCTGAGTCACGGTCCTGTGCATAGGAAGCGCTACCAGCATGAGACGACACCGAGGTGTGTCTCGATGGCCAAGGCGGTGCTGAGAGACCCTGAGAAGGAGCCATGTCTCAGGCTCGTCTTTCCCGGGACGGCACCGGGGAGCAGTATCGGGAGCTGTAACGGTACCGTGAATGAGACCGGGACCTACGACCGTAGCGGTGCCAGGAGGTCGACCGGGATCTCGATCCCCTTCGCTTAGAATGGCTGCGAGATGAGTGGTGCCATGAACGGTGCCAGGAGCCGGATCAGTACCAGGTGTACCGGGCAGGCAAACGGCAGGCCGAGCGGTGCCACGAGTGCAACCGGTACTGCGATGGAGAGCAGTGCCGGGACTGCAAGTGGCGTCAGGACTGGGATCGGCGGCGTGACAGAGATCATCGGCAGGACCGAGATCTTGAACGATGTCTCTTGGCGGCTCCCATGGAGGTTGGCCTCAGCAAGGCAGGCTTGCCAATAGAGTGGATGACCCGCACCGGCAGTGCCGGGGGTTGAGGCAGCGCGGTCTCCGTCATCGCAATCAACTCCCGTGTCGTGGAGAAGGTCTCCGGTGTGGATGGGAGAGCGAGCTCGACCACGGCGTGAGCCAGGGAGCTTTCAGGCACTGGACTCAACGGCCCTTGCGGGACCGGAATCGACAGTGCCACAGTCGGTGGTGCCGCGGCAGATGTCGGTGCCAGGCGATCCGTCTTAGGCAGGAGCTCTTTCTGCGGTGCGGATGGTACCGAGGCAGCTGGAACCTTGTGTTGCTTCCTGGGCCGCGGGGACAGGGAGCGGTGCCAAGCCAACGTCGGTGCCGGCGAGGGTCGGTGCCGGGGCTCCTTCGCGATACTGGAGCAGTCCGGAGCCGAAGGAGCGCTCCTCACAGATGCGAATTGTTCAGCGCTCGGTGCTGAGGGTGTTGGACTAAGAGCTGCCTCCATCAGGAGCTGTTTGAGACAAAAGTCCCACTCCTTCTTCGTCCTCAGCTTAAAGGCCTTACAGATGCGGCACTTGTCGGAAAGGTCTGTGAGGCACTTAAGGCAGGAGTCGTGGGGATCCCCTATTGGCATCGGCTTTTGGCACGCCGAGCACGGTTTGAATCCCGGTGACCTGGGGATGGGGCCCAGTACCGGGGTGGAGGGAAGGGGCTAATCTCCGATCCCCCCGCAACTATATACACTATTTATATATACAAACAACTAAAACTAACTATAACTGTAAAAACTCGAACTATATACACAACTATCAGTAAAGAACTACAAGTAAGCTAGGGACGTGGAGATCAGCTAAGCTGCACTCCACTGTTCCAACGACCGTCACGGGCGGTAAGAAGGAACTGAAGGGCCGTTGGGTCGGCAGGGGTATATATTTGGCGCCATAACGGGGCCACTCCAGGGGGCTCCACAGCCGACCCACCAAGTGTTGCTAGGGTAAAAATCTTCTGACGATCGTGCATGCGGCGCGCACACACCTAATTGGAATCGATATGAGCAACACATCTCGAAGAAGAATTAGTTCTTTCCAGCCTGGAGCGCCCTTTGCGGCCGGTGTCTCGCCTGCTGCTGGCATCGTGTCCTTCCCAGACCCCAGTGCCCTTTTCCCAGGGGTTCTGCCCACCACAATAGCCTCTCTGTCTGGGTCTCCCCCCCCACCCCCCAGGGGAACCCCCAACCCCCTATCCCCACCTTGCCTCAGTGGCTACTGCCAGTCACCATCTAGCCCCCACTCCCTGGGGCAGACACAGTCTGCAAACCCCTCATCGTCGACAAGGGAGGTTTGGACCTGCTGCCTCTGCCTATTCCTGGGCAGCCTCTCTGCAGCCTTAGTTGTGGGAATTTGGCAGATGGGTATGTGAGAAGCCGAATTGTTTAGACTTCAAGGATGGGGCTAATTAGGCTGTGAATTGTGTAGTGAGGGCTGGCCTTGGGCTGGTTCTCATCTGCCAGCAGGCAGTAAACAGGATAATAAACCAGAAAGTTGTACAGGATGACAATTACCCTATGAAGTTATAGCTGTGCCTGTGTGTATCTTATTAACCAATTAGCAATTGCTTGATTGCCTGTTATAATTGTATATAAGAACATGCTGGAGAGAAATAAAGGACTTTGCTACCAATCACATTGATTGTCGGGCTCTGTCCGTGCCCGCCTGAGAGGCACTGCGACGCAACAAATGGTGACCCCGACGTGATTCGAATCGAATGATGATAGTGTCGGTGGCCTAGTGTCGGTGGCCTGTTCCAGGCGGAGGAGCTGCGGTGGGGAGCTGGAAAAGCCCCCGGGCGTCCGAAAAGAGAGGCGCACCTGAGCCCTGAGGAGAGCGGCTATAAGCCGCGGAGGAGAAGGGCGGCTATAAGTCGCGGAGAAAAGCGGCGGCTATAAGTCGCGGAGAAGAAGGGCGGCTATAAGTCGCGGAGGAAAGCGGCGGCTATAAGTCGCGATAGAGAAGGGCGGCTATAAGTCGCGGCGGAAGGGCAGAGCAGCTAAGTTATGAGTACCGCTGTATCAGCTGAAGAAAAGATAACACAGAAGCCTTTATTGCACATTATGAACCGACAGGGGGAAAGAATCTCCCCTGCTGCACTACCTCACTTATTAAGGAAAGAGGGGGAGCTGGAGAGGCTCCTCCTGACCGCCCTTCGGGCATACGATGAGGAGGTGCTCCGCTGGAAGCGAGCCCTGGACGGGAAGACTTTGGAGTGCACGGCGCAGGCAGAGGCTCGTGCCGTGGCCCCGGAGGTCGTTCGGACCTACAAGCAAGTAAGTTGTTTTGGCAGGAGCCTGGAGAAGGCGTCCTACGCTGGCTGGTCTACGCCTGGGACAATGCCGAGAAAACCGTTATGCTTCTCCGGTAGGAGCTGCAATAGCTGGGTGTCCTGACACAGGATTTACAGATTAAAAGAAGCCAAGCAGGGAAGGAAAAAGAACAGAATGGGTTAATCGAAGAAAGCTCATTCTTTTCTGGCCCCGGTCAAGGACACATTGCTCACAGCTAAGACTAATGAGAGCTGAAAAACCGCCCAAAAAAGCTAATGAGAGCTGAAAAACCCTGCCAGGCACTAACGGAATGTGTTAGCTGTCTCTTCTCACAGGTATGGAAGAGCTGCCCAAAGATCCTAGCAGCCCCCCCCCCACTCCTTGGAACCAGGAGACTGACTGCCTGGACCCATGATTCTTATTGCAAAAAGACCACTTCACATCAAGAGAAGTTTCCTACTGATGATTGGCCTATATATATATATATATTTTTAGCTCCATTGTGCTTTTAAACAGCAGGAAAAAAGGACAAGGTGACGTGCTAGCAAACCTCTCCCTTGTCCGCTGCAGCCCCCATTGTGTTATTGGATTTTTTTTTGAAAGAAGCAAAACCACTATAGGATGATGTCCTGATAATCTTCCCTCGTAGAAGCTGAACCATGACGGTGGTGGAAAAGAAGAAAAAATACTCACATTATTGACATTGCCAAAGTCCAGAAATTCCTGACTAAAAGGACATTGAGAACTGACCCTGGTGAAGAACAAAGGATTGTATACTGGCAGGAAGAAATTTGGGACTCCTGCTGAGAAGTGTGATATTAATTGGATTTTGGGATTTATTCTACAGGCTGCGCCCTGTGTTTTGGATGAAATTTTTAGCATGTATTGCCCTCCCTAATTGGATTGTAAATGATATTGCCCTTATTTAGTTTTTCATTGTTGGAGCTCCGCTGATGGCCATTCGGAGTGATTTTAAGCACCAAGATGGCCCACTGCCCGTATAGATACATTAGGAGTACCATCTGATTTGGGGCTGTAGAGATATACCTGGACACTGTCTGGGTGGAAGTGTGAATATTTGCAGTGCCTCTCCCCAGCTTGTGGCCCGGTTGGGTTGGGGGGTGAGGGCTCTCACTTACCGAATCCTGCCGGGTTCATGGGGAGGATGAATGTGGAACTAATTACCCCCTTATTGATTACCCCAGCTTCCTAGAGTTTAATTGTTTTTTGTTTTTAAAGTTTGAGAAAACTCAGCCAAAAGGTTTGTTGAGTATTCTCAAAGGGGGGAGTTGTAGGTTACTAGGCATAAATTTAGGTAATTTGGAAGAATGGCTTTGAATTTATGTGACCCTAAGTACCTTTATGTAACGTGCTTTTGTTAGCCTTGCTAGATTTTTGTAAATTTTGTGTTATGTGCTGATATTGGCAGCTGTAAGACTGCTTGATATTAGATGTAGCCTATATTAAAATAGATAGGTTGAAAGCAGATGTTGTAATTAAAGTTATTCTTGAGAATGTGGCCCCCACGGTGGGAAAGTACAGATAATTGTTTACAGAATACCAGAAGGATGGGGGCTAGTTAAAAGGTACACCCTCCTAGCTAAATTAGTAGTAAAATAAGTTGGTATCCTTGAAAGGAACGGTTTAGCAAGGGGAAATAAGGATCGGGCCCAGGCGGCAGGCAAGAGACAAAGAATTTGGAGAGGAAAAAAGGATCGGGCCCAGGCCGGCAGGCAATAGACAAAGAGATTGGAAATCAGGTTGATAACTTTTGAGGGTGTAGCGGGCGTAATAAGTAATTAAACACAAGCTTGGGAATTTCAAATATTTAGGAGGATACTTGGAATGGTGATTTAAGTTGAGAAAGGTAGTTGTTGGAGAACAAGTGAGTAATTTAAGGCACAGTAAAAAGTTAATTCTGTGGTTGCTAGAGGGGACAGCAGTTGAATTTTGTAAAGATGCAAAGAGTAAAGTTTTTTGGTGTTTTTAAAATGTTTGTAAATAAATTTAGGCAAAGAAATTAGTTTGCAATTGTTTGCTTATAAACAATTTTGTTGCATTAGCTGAAGAATGTATATAGTGCTATGTAATTGAGATTGTATTCGGTTCTAAGGGTATATAGTGGTGATGTTTTTCGTTAGTGTTTAAAAGTAGAAGTTAATGTAAGAAATTTTAAACTGTGAATAGCTTTGAATTTAGAAGCAAGCCAGGAAGCAATTGTATTAATGTGACTGATTTAATTGATGATGTAATTCCCCTGTTTTGCTTGATGTTTATAAGGGTGTTTGTATATTTTATGTAATGATTGATTGCCCAGTAGGGGTAGATTTGTTTTTGTTTTTTAGATATTATAGATAATTGATGCTAGCTGCATAGCATTTAATGTACCATGCATTTACTATAGAGCTAAAATTTATGTTTTGTGTTCTATGTTCTGTTTTGTGGTGTTTGTTTTCTGGCCAGAATTGTTGTTGTGTTGTTTTAGGGAAGATTTTTATGTGGTTTTTGGTGTGTTTTCTTTAGGCGCCCCCCCCTCAGTGTCAGTTTGATCACCTGACATATGAGGGATGTATTGGTAATAGAAATTTGTCACAGGTTGGTGTGCAATAGAGTATGGGGGAACCCTGCAGAATTTACACCATTTTTGTGTTTTACCCTTGTTAATTTATGTTTGTTTTGTCTGATGTTGTTGGTGTTATGTGTTAAGAATTGCATGGTTATAGGTGCGCCCTATAGAATAAGGAAATATTTTGATTTTGAGTAAAGGGGGGAGATGTGGGAAATGCTGTGTATTTTTGCTGCTTGCCTTTTGTATTTTTGCTATTTGTGTGGCCGCCGTTGCTGTTGTGTGGCACGCACATTGGCAGGACCCTCCTGGCCCCTTGGGCCACTTGCGTTACCTGGAGGAGGGATGTAATAGGTAAAAGTAGGGCACTGCGGAAGATATTGTTATGGTTTAGTTAGGCAGCTGGCGTTTTTATTTGCCTTTTAGCTTTGGCTTGTGTAGATTGTAGTATTGATTTTATAAGTTGGGAATGTTTTGCTAATGCCTTCTCTCCTTTTCTTTTTGATTTTGAGAAAAGGGAGGAGATGTGGGAATTTGGCAGATGGGTATGTGAGAAGCCGAATTGTTTAGACTTCAAGGACGGGGCTAATTAGGCTGTGAATTGTGTAGTGAGGGCTGGCCTTGGGCTGGTTCTCATCTGCCAGCAGGCAGTAAACAGGATAATAAATCAGAAAGTTGTACAGGATGACAATTACCCTATGAAGTTATAGCTGTGCCTGTGTGTATCTTATTAACCAATTAGCAATTGCTTGATTGCCTGTTATAATTGTATATAAGAACATGCTGGAGAGAAATAAAGGACTTTGCTACCAATCACATTGATTGTCGGGCTCTGTCCGTGCCCGCCTGAGAGGCACTGCGACGCAACACTTAGTACCATTTTGTGGGCCCTTAACTCGGCCTGTAGCCTGGGCCTTTGCTAGGCTGGAGCTCCCCAGCTCCCTCTGCCCTTCCCCAGCCCTGCTCCACCCCAGTACCCTGCTCAGCCTCCCAGGCAGCCAGGTCCTTCTCTCTCCAAGGAGCTAAAGAGAGATTGTCTCCAGTCACTGGCCCTCAGCCCTCTTATAGGGCCAGCTGTGGCCTGATTGGAGCATGGCCCCACCTGTGGCTGCTTCCCCCAATCAGCCTTTCCCCAGCCACAGCCCTGCCCAGGGCTGGGTTAAGCCCTTCAGGGCATGAGCAGGGTGACCACCCCACTGCACACCCCAGACAGACTGGCATCAGCACTGCCGAGCCTGTTCGATGGCCCAGCACGGGTCATCAGCCCGACAGTGACCCCATTGACAGGAACTAGGGCAGGGGCGGGCAAACTTTTTGGCCTGAGGGCCACATCGGGTTTTGCAAATTGTATGGAGGGCCGGTTAGGGGAGGGGGTCGTGGCCCGGCCCCCACATCTTGTCTGCCCCCTCCCTCATCCACACACACCTACTCCCTGTCCCCTGACACCCCCTGCCCCATCCAACCCCTCCTCTCATTCCTGACAGCACCCCCGGGACTCCTGACCCATCCAACCACCCCTTCTCCCTGTCCCCTGACTGCCCCCTCCTGCCCTCTATCCAACCCCCCTCCCCGTTCCCTGCCATCGTACCGCGCCGCACAGAGCAACGGTGGCTGGCAGCACTACAGCCGCACGCCCAGCTGGAGCTGGGCCACGCCGCCACCGCGCAGCACAGAGACTGGGTCAGGCCGGGCTCTGCAGCTGCGCTGCCCCAGGAGCTCCCAGCCCCCCACCCAGAGCATTGCGCCGGCGGCGCAGCAAGCGAGCTGAGGCTGTGGGGAAGGGGGGACAGCAGGGGAGGGGCTGGGGCCGAGCCTCCCGGGCCAGGAGCTCAGGGGCCAGGCAGGATGGTCCCGCAGGCCAGATGTGGCCCGTGGGCCGTAGTGTGCCCACCTCTGAACTAGGGGATACAGCTTAGGAGCCAGCAAGGCACGTGGGGCAGGCTGGTGGACAGAGAACTCTAAGGCTTTTCCATGCCACGTGCTGGGCAGCTTGTGTTTGGGACAAAGGAAGTACCAGCCGCATGGCAAAAGAAATATAAAGGGCAGCTGCATCCTCTCCATTTTGTCTCCATTCCTGCTTCTTCCCTCTGGAGTAACTTTTCTACAAACGAAGCTCTGAACAAAGGACTGAACGACCCATCCAAGCTGGGGATCTGTTCCAGAGGGACTTTCAAGCCAGCAACTCACCAATACTGCTCAGAACCTGATCTATGGACTTTGACGTCTCTGTGTGTATGTGATTGTTTTACCATTTAACAAGTCTCTTCTTGTTCTTTCTTTTCCCCTTATAACAAGCTTCCGTTTCAGACACTAAAGGACCGGCTGGCAGCGTGGTATTCTGGGTAAGATCCAAACTAATATTGGCCTGGTGGTGTGGGTGACCCTTTGGGGCCAGAAGAACATTGTGTACAGTGAGCAGAGGTTTTAAATGACTTCTCGCTGCACTGGCCCTAGGTGCTGATGGGGGCAGAGAACTGGAATGCAGCAGAGGGGGCCGTGCGATTTCTTTTTTAGCTTCTCGATAACCAGCGCGAGGGATCAGGAGCAGTTTGCGACTGGTTGGTGAGCCCAACTTCTGTGTGAACCACCAGTTTGGGGAGAATCTGCTCTTCCTTTTGCAGCCTGCCCTGCCCTTGGCATTTCCAGTGAGGGCTGCCCCAGGCACACTGGGTCACAAGCTGATGCTGTACAGGGGGCTGACAAACGCCCCGACGTGGGGATGGCCACGCAGGCCGGAGTCAGGGCAGGGTGCGGCCTCCCCTCCCCCGGACTGAGCCAGCAGAGGTGGGGGTGCAAGAAGCAACATTCAGGCAGGTATCCCATTCCCCAGCCCCCCCAGGCCAGCCAGCCCCCACTCTGGGGCCGGATTGGAAGCAGAGCCCCTAGTGGGGAAAGGGGAAAAGCCCCGTCCTGATCTAGCCCAGCCCTTGTAATTCAAAAGAACCGTTTGATTCCCCACTGCTGTGCTGTGGGGTCACAGCGCTGACTCCGCACCTCCTGCTCTCTCACACACACACACACACACACACACACACACACTTTAGTCTCCCAGGCTGGGGCTCACCAGGAAGATGAACTCCAGGCTCCTGGACCCGTTCCCCAGGGCCTCCCTAGCAATGACGTAATCCACCTGGAGCTGCTGGGCCTGGTCGCAGGGCAGCCGCCCTCCCAGCCAGCGGATTTTCAGGAAACTCTGGCTCTTGGAGTAGAAGGGCTTCAGGTAACGTTCGTCATCCCAGTAACTAGGAGAGACTCTGTCATGCTCAGCGCTGTCGTTCACCTGCTTGAAGTGCCCCTGGGGATAGAGAGAGCGATGGGGCTCTCCGGGGTGCAGAGCACCCAGCACAGGACAGGGATGCAGCCGGGGCAGGCCAGGCTCTGATGCTGCCGGCTGAGCTCACCCCATGGCCCCCTGCCCTGCGTCCGTAAGAGTGATGTGGAAAACCCCAGCGGTTCCAATGGGGCAGCCCGACAGCGGCAATGGGGCAGCCCCGGAGCTGAGCTGCCCGAAGGGGGCGACCTTCCTAACTAAACCCCACCCCAGATATTAATGAGAAGACAAGTGGCGGCACTAAGATGCCATTTGCGTCACCCCATTGATGGCTCTGCTGGTGGGGTCTGCGCCTCCCCCGCCCCCCCTCTGTCCTGGCTATTCAGCCTGCAGGCGCTTCGGGCAGGGCCGTTTGCTACGCTGAGTGTGTGCAGCACCCAGCACCGTGGGGCCCTGATCCTGGCAGCTCCTTAGGCACCACCGCAATTAAACATAAAAAAAATCGCAGAATGAATAACAGGCTGGAGAGCTGGGGCCCCACTGGGGCTCGGAGGCCCGTCTCTTACCCTCAGAGTGACCCACCCGGTCCAGCCGGAGGTGTCCAGCTCAAAGGAGGCTCTGCCAGACTCGTCCGTCAAGAAGGTCTGGTTCTTATTCTCATCCCCAGAGCTAACAAAGAGCTGCAGCTTCTCATTTTTCAGCGCAGAGCCACCTGCCGCCTTCAGGAGCATCTGAGCCGGGAGAGAAAGGGGGAGACGCACAACTCAGGGAGCAGACTCCTGGGAGAGTGTTGCCCACTAGGGGCTAAACAGCTGGTTGGGGGCATAAAGGGACAGTGCGATCCAGCCCTGAGATGCTCTGGGAAAGCCCAGGGCTGGGATGGGTGTTGGGGTGAGGACTGAGGGGCATTAGGAGATCTGAGAAGAAGTTGGGGCAGGACTGGAATAGCTGGGGGTGCTGGGGTGAGCACTGAGGGGTATCAGGTTGGCTGACCCCTTGACTGGCTCCCCATCCCCCAGACGTGCTCACCCCACCTGCAGACCCTTATGTAGAAATAACATTGTTCTGCGGGGCTGGGCCAGTAGTTAAGAGACAATCAGAACTGATGGCGCTAGATTGCCATCTTGAGATCTTCTCATGATAGTCCTTTGACAAAGTGTCCCGCACCTTTTCTAGGCTGGGCACCTGTCCAGAATACAATATGATAATCTGCCTTGGGTAAATGTAGGCGTGTGCACAGCACATCATACAATGGGAAGGTACTTGCCTGTTAGTAACTAGCGTTCTTCGAGATGTGGTGTCTATATGTGCTCCACTTCTGGTGTGTGTATGCCCCATGCACCGGAGATCTGAATGCATTAGCCACCAGTGTCCATGGGTTCTGCCTGCACCCTGCATGCCTCCATTGGGAGCTGGGATCTAAGCTATAACTAGTAAGCTGTGGTGCACTGGTCCTTTGGGAGCAGCAGGCCTGGTAACTCTGTGAGTGCCCAGAGGAGAAGGGCCTGGACACTACAGGGGACGCTCAGAGGACGGGAGGCTATTACTCCCAGTTCCTTTCCAGCAGCACTATCACCTGGCCAGGTGTTCCTCATTTTGTAGCTGTTCATTTTATTTCTCCTTCCTGAGTGACATCTTCATCATATAGACCCAGGGGAAGGAGGCCCTTGAAGAATTCCACCTGGATTTCAACAATTTCCACCCCATCATCAATCTCAGCCTGCACCAGTCCACACAAGAGATTCACTTCCTGGACACTACAGTGCAAATATGTGATGGTCACATAAACACCACCCTATACTGGAAACCTACTGACTGCTATACCTACCTACATGCCTCCAGCTTCCATCCAGGACACACCACACGATCCATTGTCTACAGCCAAGCCCTAAGATACAACTGCATTTGCTCCAATCCCTCAGACAGAGACAAACACCTACAAAATCTCTGTCAAGTGTTCTTAAAACTACAGTACCCACCTGGGGAAGTGAAGAAGCAGATTGACAGAGCCAGAAGAGTACCCAGAAGTCACCTACTACAAGACAGGCCAAACAAGGAAAATAACAAAACGCCACTAGCCGTCACCTACTGCCCCCAACCAGTACCGGATTTATCATGGCGCCACTGGCACCATGGCGCTGGGCCCAAGGTTCAAAGGGGCCCCGGCCCGGCTTCTCTTCTCCGCCCCCACTGCTCTCTCCTGTGGGGGCAGAAGCTTGATGCTGCCGGCTCCTGGGGCTCCTCCTGCAGCATGGCAGGCTCTGCTGGCAGCCAAGATCCCCCCTCCCCCGCCTCTTCCCCCAGCCTGCTGCATTCCTGCCCCTCCCCCTCTCCCTGCCCCAATCAGCTGTTTGTAGGCAGGAGGGAGGGGGAAGAGCGGAGCCTCAGCAGGCTCACTGCTCCCGGGAGGAGGAGAGGTGGGGGTGGGGCCTTGGGGAAGGGGCTGGAATCAGGGCATACCCCCTCCAGCCCCCTGCCGTGAGCACCCCCACGACCCCAACCCACACCCCAGCCCTCTGCCCACCCTGACCCCTGTACACACACCTCCCCACACACCTCCCCAGCCCCTTACCCTGACTCCTGCATTCCCCCCACACCCCCCAGCCCTGTCCTCTGCACCCCCCACATCCCCACCCCCACCCTGAGCACCAAACAGGAGCTTCTGCACCCCCTCCCCATACCCACCTGCACCCCTCACACCAAACAGGAGCTGCCCCAGGTAAGTGCTCCACACCCCAACCTCCTGCCCCAACCCTCAGCCCCCTTCCTCGCCCTAGCTCCTGGCCAGATCCCGAACCCCAACTTTTTTTTACAATATTTGAAAAGATCATTCAGTGGTCCGTCGAGACTCTCTGCGAGTTTCAAGTGGTCTGTGGAAAAATAAGTTAGACGACAAGAACAATCAAGGGACCTCACTTTATTTTCATTTACTTGCTATTACCTACAGGAGGAGGATGAAGAAAAAAAGAATGAAAAACGGGGGCGGGGGAGATAAGAGAGAATGTTCTTTTTCTTGGCTGGGTCCCAAGGAGGGGCCCCAAAAATTAAGCTGAGCACAGGGCTGGGGGGGGCACTAACTCTGAATCCACCACTGGCTGTCACGTCACCTGGGCTGGGGATACCATGTCTGTTGATCCCCCCAGTCTCCAACCTACCTGGGCAGTACAGCAGCCATGGCCCTTCCCACTAGCTCCTCTCCACTCCCCAGCCCACCCACCACTTGCCCCCACCCCGCCGAAGGCTTAGCCCTCTCTTTTAGAAATGAGTGCCTGCCCCTCTCCCCCCCCCCCCAGGCTTTTCTGGCAGCCCTGTTGCCAAGTATCCAGTTTTAGACTGGAAACCCCAGTAGAAAACAGGACCTGAGTGTCCGGTTAGCAGTGCTAACTGGGAACTAAATGTCCAGTTATAGGAGTAACCACATTAGCCGCCGCTCCTCCCACTCCCAACACCCCCCGCAGAGGGCTGGAAGAGAACCTGGCCTGCTGCTGCGGGAGCAGGGGCAGCTCAGTGCACAGAGAGACAAAGAGACTGGGCCAGATCCAGGCAGGTACCCGCTCTATGTGGGCAGGGGCGGAGGGATCCTGTTTACCCCCTGCCCAGCCCTGCTGCGCTTGCAGTTTACCCCTGGCCCCTCCTTTGCTCCAGGGACCAACCCTAGCTCCTGCCCCACTGTGCTTTTACCCCCAGCTCCTTTTTCAATCATTTCCCGGGGAAGCCCGCAAATATGTTTGGCGTCGGGACCACAAAAAGTTAACCCGGCCCTGCCCCCAACTTAAACCTCTCCACTGCATCATCAACGATCTACAACCTATCCTGGAAAACGATCCCTCACTCTCACAGATCTTGGGAGACAGGCTAGTCCTCACTTACGGACAGACCCCCAACCTGAAGCAAATACTCACCAGCAACTACACACCACACCACAGAAACACCAGCCCAGGAACCAATCCCTGTAACAAACCCCATTGCCTACTCTGTCCCCATATCTACTCTAGCGACACTATCAGAGGACCCAACCACATGGGCCACACCATCAAGGGCTCATTCACCTGCACATCTACCATATGATATGTGCCAGCAATGCCCCTCTGCCATGTACATTGGCCAAACCAGACAGTCTCTAAGTAAAAGAATAAATGGACACAAAACAAAAGCCAGTAGGAGAACACTTCAGTCTCCCTGGACATTTGTAACAGATTTAAAAGTAGCCATCCTGCAACAAAACACTTCAGAAACACACTTCAAAGAGAAACTGCAGAACTAAAATTCATTTGCAAATTTAACACCATTAATTTGGACTTGAATAGGGACTGAGAGTGGCTGGCTCACTGCAAAAGCAATTTTCCCTCTCTTGGTATTGACACCTTGTGACGAAGCGGGGCTGTTCTTAATGTTTGCTCTGAATACTGTGGGGGCGGGGGGGCTCAGTTTCTGACCAACCCTCTGTCGCCTGGCAACTAATGGCCAGGCCCTTCCCCCTGCAAGGGGATGCTAAAGATGTGGGAGAACAAATAGGTCAGGTGACCTCCTGGCCCGGGAAAGGAACTCAGCAGAGAGGAGGGGCTGGAGGGGTTTTCTGTCTGGAGCTGACTGGGGACGAGGAGTGAAGTGCAGACGTGGGGGTCTGGCTCACTGCCCCCCAGAATGGACCCGGCCGAGGGGTCCGGTTCTCTGTACCGGCAAGCTCTGTTTTAGACCCTGTTCCTGTCATTGAATAAACCTCTGTGTTACTGGCTGGCTGAGAGTCACGTCTGCAAAGTGGAGGTGCAGGACCCTGTGGCTTCCCCAGGAACCCGTTGGGGCGGGCTCGCTGTGGGAAGCGCACGGAGGGGCAGAGGATGCTGAATGCTCCTAGGAGAGACCCAGGAGGTGAAGCCGTGTGAGCTTCTTGCCCTGAAGACAGTTTGCTCCGAGGGAGAGGAGGTTCCCCAAAGTCCTGACTGGCTTTGTGGGGAGCACTTCCAGAGCATCGCCTGGGGACTCCATGACACACCTCCTCATCAATTATTGGGAATGGACCACATCCACCCTGACAGAATTGGCCCTGTCAACTAGGGTGACCAGATGTCCCGATTTTATAGGGACACTGACGATTTTGGGGGCTTTTTTCTTATATGGGCTCCAATTACCCCCCACCCTCATCTCGATTTTTTACATTTCCTATCTAGTCACCCTACTGTCAATACTGGTTCTCCACTTGTGAGGTAACTCCCTTCTCTCCATGTGTCAGTATAATAATGCCTGCATCTCTCATTTTCACTCCATGCATCTGAAGAAGTGGGTTTTTTACCCACGAAAGCTTATGCCCAAATAAATCTCTTAGTCTTTAAGGTGCCACCGGACTCCTCGTTGTTTTCCTAAGTGTAGTACCTCACGCTGGTCTTTAATTAATTTCATCTTGTTGATTTCAGACCAATTCTCTAATTTATCAAAGTCGTTATGAATTCTAATCCTGTCCTCCAAAGTGCTAGGAGCCCCTCTCTGTGTGGTGTCATCCACACATTTTAGAAGCACACTCTCCATTCCATTGTCTGAGTCTTTAATGAAAATATTCAGCAGTACCGGACCCAGGACTGACCCCTGTGGGACCCACTAGACACTTCTGCCCAGAGTGCAGCAAACTACTGATAACAACCCCTTGAGTATGGGGGTTTCAACAGTTGTGCACCAACCTTACAGTAATTTCATTTAGACCAGTGATTTTCAACCAGGAGGCCAGGGCCTCCTGGGGGCCGTGAGCAGGTTTCAGGGGGTCCACCAAGCAGGGCCAGTGTGAGACATGCTGGGCCCAGGGCAGAGGGCGGCAGCCCCACCACATGGGGCGATTGCCCTGCTTGCTACCCCTTCACGCCGGCCCTGGCTTTTATATGCAGAAAACCAGTTGCTGTGGCACAGGTGGGCTGTGGCGTTTTTACAGCATGTTGGGGGTGGGGGGGCTCAGAAAGGAAAAGGTTGAGAACCCCGACGTAGACCACGTTTCCCTAGTTTGCTTATGAGGATGTCAAAAGCCTCACTACAAACAGGATCTATCGAACTACTTCTTCCCCCCACCCACTAGGCCAGGAACCCTGACTGCTAGACGTGGCTTTTCTTACCGGGGCCTTTAAAATCTCCCCTCTTGCGCCTCAAGGAGCCAACAAAGGGCGTCTGGGAGTTCAGAAACGGTCCAGTCGCCTGGTGCTGTGCCTGTTGGTGCGGGACATGAAACGAGATCCAGCACTGTCAGCAGCGGCGCGGAAGGACCCGTGCGATGGATGCTGAGTGCGGGAAATGGGACGTCTGGGCCACAGGTGTGGGTAGCAGAGGCACCAAGGAGAGCGGCACCTGGTGCAGTGAAGGCGAGAGCTCCGGGCGTGATGCGTCGGTGCAGCAAACAGTGGTGCCGAAAGCACCCGCAGCAGCACCAGCCGCAATGACTGTGCCGCAAGCAGTGGTGCTGAGAGGCCACCACCAAGTGAAATCCTCTATGGGCACCAAGGGTTGAGCCAGCAGTGGAACCAAGGACTCAGGACTCCTGCTCTCTGGGCGCCAGAGGGACCAGGGATTGGCCTCGAGCTGCCCTTCTCAAGTGACACAGAAAGAGGAGACGTAGCAGGCACCTGAGGAGGAGATCTACTCCCATGCTCCTTGGCAGGATGGCATCCATGACACTCGATGTTATGTCCTTTTTTGTTCTTGGCTTAAAAGCCTTGCAAATGTGGCACTTAGCTGTCAGGTGCGATTCCCCGAGGCACTTCAGACGGGAGTCGTGCGGGTCTCCTGTCGGCATCGGCTTGCAGCAGGCCGAGCACGGTTTGAAACCCGGTGAACCGGGCATGGGGCCCGGCACCGGGTGCAGGGAAGGGGCTATTCCCCAAACCCCTCTTAACTATATTATACTAAATATACTATAAAGTGATACACTAAGTTGAACTATATAAATTTTTTTGTAACTATATACACAACAAGGAACGAGAGAACTACGAGTAGCTAGGGAAGCGGAGGTCAGCTTCGCCGCACTCCACTGTTCCAACGACCGACACGGGCGGTAAGAAGGAACTGAGGGGCGGATAGGTCGGCAGGGGTATATATCCGGTGCCATAGCGATGCCACTCCAGGGGGCGCCCAGCCGACCCACCGAGTGTTGCTAGTGTAAAAATCTTCCGATGAACGTGCATGCGGCGTGCACACACCGAATTGGAATCGATATGAGCAAGCACTCAAAGAAGAACAAACACCTACAAGATCTTTATCAAGCATTCTTACAACTACAGTACCCACCTGCGGAAGTGAGGAAACAGATTGAGAGAGCGAGACAGGTACCCAGAAGTCACCTACTACAAGACAGGCCCAACAAGGAAAATAACAGAACGCCACTGGCCGTCACGTACAGTCCCCAGCTAAAACCTCTCCATTGCATCATCAACGATCTACAATCTATCCTGGAAAATTATCCCTCACTCCAGGGGTGAGCTGGAGCCGGTTCGCACGGGTTCGCACGAACCCGTTTGTTATATCCTTGGGGCAGCCGGTGTAGGAAGCAATCACTTGAGGCCAGAGAGCAGACAGCTAACCAAAACCTCCATTTTATTTACAGACACAGAGAGCTCACTCAGCCGGTTGAAACCGGCTGAGCTATCCCTTAATAGTCTAACTCAGTTGCCATAGTAACAAAACCCATGACAACCAAATACACAACATATTCCTCCCCCCCTAATAAGAACATCCCCAAAATAAAACACACACTAAACTAGAGAAGGAGGGTAGACTGCCTCCATTCCCGGGTAAACCCTGGGGATTATTTTGCCCCATAACCGTGGGTTCGCCCTAACTAAAGATCCAGCCGATGAGGAGGCCTTCTGTCTCTAGGTGGATTACAGCGAACTTCTGGTGTTGTTGCACCCGAAAGTACTAGGGGCTCAGGGTCCGCAGCACGAATAGGTGAGGAGGTGGTATCAGCTCGTGCTGGGCAAAGGGGTATCTCAGCTGCCGGCGGTAATGGAGGAGAACAGTCAGGAACAGGTGACTCATGATTCGGTGTCTCACCAGGAGGGGTGAAGTCAGACCCCTCAACTGCAGATGCGTCCTGAAGACTGGCATGACCTGGCAACAGCTGATCTACATGTCGCCGCCAGGTAAGATTCTCTGCAGTCCGGACCATATAGGAAACAGGTCCTGTTTGAGTGATGACTGTGGCCGGGACCCATTTAGCTCTGGAAGTATAATTCCGAGCCAAAACTGGCTGTCCTGGGCTAAAGGTTCGGTCTTTTGCTCTGGGTGCCCGTCTGATGACTTGATATTGCTGCTGATGTTGCACAGTTTGTCTGGGTTCAGAAGGTTTCAGCAGATCAAAGCAAGTGCGCAGCTGTCGTCCCATCATTAGAAAGGCTGGGGAAGCCTGGGTCGTAGCATGAGGTGTGTTTCTATAGGAAAGTAAGAAGGTATCCAGACGCTTTTGAATGGAGTGTTGTCCCTTTGCTGATTTCAAAGCGTTTTTCATTGTCTGCACAAATCTTTCAGCTAATCCGTTGGTGGACGGATGATATGGTGCTGACGTGATGTGGTGTATCCCATTTGCCTTCATAAAATTTTGAAACTCCTGAGAGACGAACTGCGGTCCGTTGTCGCTCACAAGTTGTTCTGGCAGACCAAAACGACTAAAGAGTCCTCGTAGTTTTTGAATAGTACTCTCTGCAGTAGTGGACTGCATTATAGAGACTTCTGGCCATTTAGAATGGGCATCTACTGCCACCAAGAACATGCTTCCTTCAAGGGGGCCAGCAAAGTCAACGTGAATACGTTGCCACGGTTTTCAGGCCAGTCCCATGGGTGTAGGGGTGCCAACTGGGGTGCATTTCTTACACCCTGACATGACATACAAGCTTTTGCCTTCTCTTCAATAGCACTGTCCAATCTAGGCCACCAAAAATAGCTTCGTGCAATTTCCTTCATGCGCACTATTCCACAGTGACCGGAATGTAGCTGTTCTAACATCTGTGATCTCAGGGGTGGTGGAATAATGACACGCCTCCCCCACAACAAACAACCAGATTGGACCGATAACTCCGTCCGCCTGGACATGTAGGGAACAAGGTCGGGTGAGACCGGAGAGGTTTGTCGAGATTTACCATGCATCACCAGGTCCATAACTTGGGATAATACTGGGTCAACGCGGGTTGCCTTCTTTATCTGAGTAGCAGTGATGGGTGTATTCTCTACCTGTTCAAAGTAGAAGATTTCCTTTTGGGCACTATCTTGATGTTTGACCGGTAAAGGCAACCTTGAGAGGCCATCTGCATTGCCGTGCAGAGTGGATTTCCGATATTTGATTTCATATGTGTGTGCAGAAAGTATCAATGCCCAACGTTGCATACGACTAGCAGTTAATGGGGGAATGCCTGTGTAGGGTCCAAAAATTGATGTCAGAGGTCGATGGTCTGTAAGAAGAGTAAACTTTCGCCCAAACAGGTACTGATGAAACTTCCTAATTCCAAAAACAATTCCTAATGCCTCACGTTCGATTTGGGCGTAGTTAGTTTCTGCTTTGCTTAGAGTGCGTGAAGCAAAAGCAATAGGTCTTTCTTCTCCCGAAGGCATAATGTGTGACACGACCGCTCCCACTCCATAAGGGGAAGCATCGCAGGCCAATTGCAGGGGTAAGGATGGATCAAAGTGCGTTAGAACTTCAGAATTTAACAATGCATCCTTAGCTTTGTTAAATGCAACATCACAGGCTTCAGTCCACTTCCAGGCCTTGTTCTGCCCAAGGAGCTCATGAAGTGGTTTTAGCAGTGTGGCTAACTGTGAGATGAACTTTCCATAATAGTTCAGTAGTCCTAGAAATGAGCGCAGCTGGCTTACATTTCGAGGTGGGGGAGCCTCCACAATAGCTTTAACTTTTGCAGGGGCCTTATGAAGACCTGCAGAATCGATGATGTGTCCCAAATATTCAACAGAGGGCTTGAAGAATTCACACTTGTCTTTGCGAACTCGTAGGCCATACTCTTCCAGTCTTTGTAGGGTAGCCTCTAAATTCTTTAAGTGATCCTCTTCATTTCTTCCAGTGACCAGGATATCATCCAGATAGCACTGAACTCCTGACAAGCCACACAAGATCTGGTCCATAGCCCTCTGGAACAGGGCGGGAGCCGATGTGATTCCGAAGGGTAGGCGACAGTATCGATAAAGCCCCTTATGAGTCACAATAGTCAACAGCTCTTGGGACTTTTCATCGACGTGCATCTGTAAATATGCTTGACTCAGATCAATCTTACTGAACTTTTGTCCCCCAGCCAGGCCTGCGAAGAGGTCATCGATGCGGGGAAGCGGGTATTGCTCTGCACACAACACTGGGTTGACAGTGACTTTAAAATCACCGCAAATCCGGAGAGAGCCATCTTTCTTCACGATTGGAACGATAGGAGTGGCCCATGAGCTATGGGTAACTGGTATTAGGACTCCATTGGTGACCAGGCGCTCCAGGTCTGCTTCAACTTTTGGCCTGATGGCATATGGCACAGTTCGGGCTTTCAGATATTTTGGTGGACTGCCAGGTTTAATGTTCAATGTCACAGTGATTCCCTTCATACTTCCCAAATCATCTCCAAAAACAGCAGCATGTTTCCTTAGTATAGGGGTTAGACTGGTTTCTTCTTTAGTCATCCGGTGCACTTCTGCCCAGTTCAGCTGAATCTTCCCAAGCCAAGACCTACCCATTAAGGCTGGGTAGTTACCTCTCACCACAAACAGTGGCAATTTAGCCGCCCGTCCATTGAGCTCCACCTTAACATCAATAGTGCCCAACATGGGCACAGCTTCACCTGTATACGTCTTCAGAACAGTTTTTGTTGCCTTAAGCGGAAGATGCTGTAGCTTTTCCTTATACACAGTCTCAGGAACCAGCGAGACAGCTGCACCAGTGTCTAGTTCTATGCGTATAGGTTTGCCCTCCAATAAGGGGGTTACCCAGTATTCATGTGAGCCTGCTGCCAAAGACAAAACATGCAGTGGCACTTCCTCTTGTGAGGCGGTGTCACCTTGATCATCCTGGGTCTGCTCTAGGGTATGCAAGGTTCCTCTTTTTGTCGGCCAGACCACAGGCCTCTTTTTCTTTTGTTTACAGGCACACTCAATGTGTCCCTTTTTGCCACAGTGTCGACACACCAGGTCCTTACACCAACATTCTGATGCCTGGTGTCCTGGCTTACCACAGCGGTAACATTCTTGACTCTGCACAGTTTTGTGGGTCGGTTCTTGTGACACTTTTTGCACCCTAGGGGGTGCACCGATGTATTGTGCCTCCCTTGTAGCCAGTTCCATGGAGACAGCAATATCAACAGCCTTCTGTAATGTAAGCTGAGCCTCTGTCAGTAGGCGCTTCCGTATAGCTTCACTGCAGAGGCCACACACTAACCTGTCACGCAGGGCATCATTTAACATCTCTTTAAATTCACAGTGTTCTGCTAGCTTTTTTAAAATGGCTACAAATTGTACAACTGTTTCATCTTCCTTTTGGTCTCTTTTGTGGAACCTATATCTTTCAGCAATTACCAGTGGTTTTGGGGAGAAATGAGACTCCAGGATTTCCACAATGTCACTGTAAGATTTAGTCTCAGGCTTAACAGGGTGTAGTAAGCTGCGTAGCAGAGAGTAGGTTTTAGCCCCTACAACAGTTAAGAATATTGGCACCTTCTTCGCTTCTGTAATGTCATTTGCAATACCAAAAAGCTCAAAACGCTCAGTATACACATGCCACTGCTCTGTATTCTCATCAAAAGGCTCCAGGGGCCTGGTCAGAGTAGCCATGATTTTTAGTTTCACTTTCACAGTCAGTGCAAACAAGCAGCTTTTTTTCTTAGTTTGGTCTTTACCTTGACTTCTACTTCCTTCTGTTACTGGAGCAGCACCAGGATCCCACCCTCGTCGCCAGTGTTATGTCCTAGGGGCAGCCGGTGTAGGAAGCAATCACTTGAGGCCAGAGAGCAGACAGCTAACCAAAACCTCCATTTTATTTACAGACACAGAGAGCTCACTCAGCCGGTTGAAACCGGCTGAGCTATCCCTTAATAGTCTAACTCAGTTGCCATTGTAACAAAACCTATGACAACCAAATACACAACACTCGAGGTCGCTAACCGGGGCAGGCACAGCCTTAGAGGCAGAAGAGGTGGCTGCCAGGGTACTTTTACCCAAGGGTGATCGGTCCTAGGAGGATCCTGCATCTCTTCAGGGACTGAGCCTGGCCTCCTAGACTTCTCCAGGAGAAATCCCTTCAGTCTAGTCTCCCTGGATTTCACAGCCCGTTTGGGGAGGGCTCTGAAGTCCCTGCACTGCTCTCTAGCGTGTGTCTGTGAACCCAGACAATACAGACACTTACAGTGTCTGTCGTTCCGGGCATGGCAGACCCACACGAGGGACATAATTTAAATTCTGGGGATGAAACCCCCCTGTACCTGGATAAGACAGAAACTGCTCACCTAAGAGCCCACCCTCACTCCCCCATACCAGGATTCATAGAGTCCAAGGGCAGGACGGACCATTGTGATCATCCAGTCTGACCTCCTGCATAGCTTAGGCCAGAGACCTGCCCCACAATAATGCCCAGAGCCGACCTGTTAGAAGAACATCCCGGCTTCATTTACACATTGTCAGGGATGGAGAAACCACCAGGAACCTCAGTAAATTGTTGGATAATTACCCTCACTATAAAAAATTTACACCTTATTTCCAGTTTGAATTTCTCTAGCTTCAACTTCCAGCCGTTGGATCGTGTTCGACCTTTCTCTGCTAGACTGGATATTTGTTCCCCGATATTTACTGTAACCTTTCTGCCCATCTGAGTAGGCGGCAATAAGGGCCAGGTTCAGTATCCAGGGGTTCTGTTTAAATAACACAATGCAAAACTGGCTCGAGCCCCCACCCGGTGACCTGGGACAATTACATACCACCCCCCGGGCGCCTCTAGGAGGCAATCCTTCCCCTCTCGCAACCACAGAGTCTGAGTGTAGCAAAAATCTTTTAATAAAGGAGGGAAACAATGCAGCATTACGTTGGGGAAACACCACAAACAGGATTCATAACACAACCCATGAGCAAGTGACCCACCCTCAAGTAAGTTTGGCAGTGTCCTTTTCCCCTCAGGAACTTAAGTCCAGCAACCCAACAGTCACCCCGCCCACAGTTTCTGTCCCTGGTCAGTGCAGCTCACAGAGTTCAGAATCAGAGGGGCGGCCGTGTTAGTCTGGATCTGTAAAAGCGGCAAAAAGTTTTGTGGCACCTTATACACTAACAGACATTTAGGAGCATGAGCTTTCGTGGGTGAATACCCACTACGTTGGATGCACGTATTCACCCACGAAAGCTCATGCTCCCTGTAACAGGCCGGTGTGGCTCCCCTCCTCCCCGGGGAGGGTTGAGCCCCGGACACCGGAGTGGGCGGGGCTACAGAGCAGTGAGCCTGCCCCGCAGAGGGTCAGGCGGCGACCCGGAAGCACAAAAGCCCGGCCATCAGAGCTCAGTCGATGCCCAGCCACCGTCGGGAGCAGACCTCCCGAGAGGGCTCGGGACTGGGAAGCCGCTGGGGTCCCGAGCAGTTGCCCGGACTGGCCGGAGCTTCCCCTCGCTCGCTACTGGGAGGACCCGCCGGAGCTTCCCCGCGCCAGCTACGAGGAGGAGCTGCCGGGGACTTCCCCTCTCCCTTGTTGTTACCCCGAGGAGCCCCCGGAGCAGAACTGGCCGGACTTCCCCGAGGAACTGCCGGATCTACCCCCCAGCCCGGGCTGCGAGGAGCCCATGCTGTTGGACTTCCCGGGAGCGGACGCCACGGAGCAGGTAGGCCCCGAGGGGGAAATTGGGAGTGGCCCGGGGGCAGCCAACCCTAGTCAGGCTGCAGATCAATCCACGCCCATGTCAGTGTGTTGCGGTCAGGATCCCCACTGACCGTCAGCGGTGGTAGTCGCTGCCTAGGGCCCCGGGCCGGGACGCAGTGGAGTGGGTGGGCCTGCGTCCCCCCTGCCACCCCACTCACGGGTGACAGTTTCCCCCTCACCCCAGTGTTCAGCCCCTGCACCAGAGGGTCTGAGCTCTGACCGTTGTTGCCCCACCCTAATCTAGGGCCTGGGCCTTTATCCTAGATTGTTTGTACTGTTTGCTGCTCAGCCCCTGCACCAAAGGGCCTGAGCTCTGACTGTTGTTGCCTCACCCGGACCCAGGGCTGGGGCCCCTATCCTAACTGTTTGTTGCTCAGCCTTGCAGCAGCAGGCCTAAGCCCCTGAGTGACTGTGGCTCAGCTTTGAAGAGTCGGGACAGGACGCGACTAAGAGCAGCAGGCCGGTGTGGCTCCCCTCCTCCCCGGGGAGGGTTGAGCCCCGGACCCACACGTTTACACTCCCAAACGTCTGTTAGTCTATAAGGTGCCACAAGACTCTTTGCTGCTTTTACAGAGTTCAGAAGTTCATCTGCAGAGTTTACCTCCCAGCCTGGGTGGAAGTGGAGGGAGGTATGGGGGGACACAATCTTACATGCTCTGCTGCTCAGGTCGATGGACAATTGCCAGGCCTCTCCATGGGGTTCCACTACACCTCTTCAGCTACTGTCTGCTCCTCTCCACCAGCCACCCTGCTGTCCACTCCGCTCTCTGTGCCTCTCCGCTAGCCACTCACTAGCTTGTCTTCAGCCACCCCCCTTCACACAGCTCTCCAGGAGTTTAGTTGGAACTGGGGGAGTTTCAATACTGCTATCCACTAGCCCAAAGTAAATCTAGCACTTAAACCTATGAAACCAGGAATTCCAGCTCTGTAACCTATAACAAGCCTACTAACGAAACCAAAATTCACACTGCTATTACAGTGGGGAGAGACAGCAACAAAAGACATGACAGTAATCATGACATGACATGACATGACATGACATGACCCCCACTATCAAACACACATACCTTGCCCCAAATTCTCTCAATTCACCAGATTTTGGAACTCATGTCCCTTGCTTAGCGAGTGCTACTTAGGTGAGGGCAAGTCCCTCTGTTATAAAATGCCAAGTATAGTTCTACTGAAACCAGGAATTCCAGCTCTGTAACCTATAACAAGACTACTAATGAAACCAAAATCCACACTGCTATTACAGTGGGGAGAGACAACAACAAAAGAAATGACAGTAATCATGACACGACACTCCTCCATTATCCAACACAAATACCTAGCCCCAGTCTCTCTCAATTCACCAGGTTTTGGAACCCATGTCCCTTGTTAGCGAGTGGTACTCAGTTGAGGGCAAGTCCCTCGGTCATAAAATGCCAAGTATAGTTCTACTGTCCTTGATTCACATAACCAGGATAACACCACTTTATTGCTCCTGTCCCAATAACAAAGAGACTGGGGATCCCACAGCAGCCAAAGTGACCATTTGGGCAGGCAGTCCCATCATGCTAGGCGGGGTGGGTGTGCCCATGCAAATGAGATCAGGCCCTGAAGTCATTTTCCACAGCTCACCACTAGATGTCAGGGTAGAGCTCATCCTGAGTCATCTTACATTACAAATTGTAATCAAGTCACCTACTAACCTTCTCTTTCTTAAACTAAATAGACTGAGCTCTTTGAGTCTCTCACTATAAGGCATCTTGTCTAATCCTTTCACCAGCCTTGGGGCTCTTCTCCGAACCCTCTTCAATTTATCAATATCCTTGTTGAGTCACATAACCGGAACTGGACACGGGGTTCCAGCATCAGTTGCACCCCTGCCAAACACAGAGTATCCGACTCGAGAGTCCCATTTATACCTCCCAGAATCGCATTAGATCTTTTGGCCACAGTGTCGCACTGGGAGCTCGTGTTCAGCTGATTATCCACCACGACCCCCAAATCGTTTCCAGAGTCCCTGCTTCCCAGGCTAGACTCCCCCACCCTGTAACTATTGCTCCGAGGAGAGGGGCGGCTCTATGTTATTTGCCACACCAAGCATGACAGGCAGGTGTCTTTCGGCGGCGCTCCTGCGCGCAGTCCGCTGGTCATGTGGATTCTGCGGCACACCTGCAGGAGGTCCGCTGGTTACGCGGATTCTGCGGCACACCTGCAGGAGGTCCACTGGTTACGCGGATTCTGCGGCACACCTGCAGGAGGTCCGCTGGTTACGCGGATTTGGCGGCATGCCTGCAGGAGGTCCACCGGTGCTGCGCAATTCGGCATCCCTGCCGCTGAATTGCTGCCGAAGCCGCGGGACCGGCGGACCTCTCGCAGGCATGACGCCAAAAGCCGCCTGCCTGCTGCCCTCACAGCGACCGGCAGGCTGCCGCCCGTGGCTTGCCGCTCCAGGCACGCGCTTGGTGCACTGGTGCCTGGAGCCGCCCCTGTCCGAGGAGAGGGAGTCTATGACTGAAATCCTCCCTACAACAGGAGAGTTCAGCTAAACTAACTAAACTGCTATCTCCAGTAACAATTATTAACGATCAAAATGACTATTTACAAAACGTAAAGAGAAAAACTTCAGCAGAGCAGGAGACTGGACACTGCTGCTGGCTCTGTCTCTCAGCCAGGGGCCGTGAGAAGGAACTGAGGGTTGGCTGGTTGCTCAGCCCCCATTGTGCCCTCGGGAAGGCGGGCTTGAGGACATGGAGAGCACAGCTAACGCATCCGATCTCCAGTGCATGGGGCACATGGGCACCAGAAGTGCAGCACATCCGGCAAGCAGTCAACATCAATGGAGGTTACAGTGTGGTACAGACATATCCCACTCTGCCACACCGGTAATCCCGGTACCTTGCCAGTGTAGGGGATTCCAGCCTTGTAAGTCTTGTCAGCGTCCTCAAAGGTCACCATAGCGATTTCAGACACGATGTCACAGCTCTTGGTCACAGTGAGCTTCACCCCTAGCAGGAGAGGGAGGGACGATAGGAGGAAGATGCAGGTGCTGAGAGCGACACCAGAGTTCAGGCTACGTCCCAGATTTCTCTCCATAACAATCCGCCCAGCCATTTCTACCCCCTCTCGCTATGGACTGGAGGGTGTGATTGGGGGAGAATTTGGGAGGTTCGGCTTGGGGCGGAGAAGGATTTTCCTGGGGAATCTGGAAACTAGAAAATTTAGATTCACCTTCCGTGGGGCTTAATCCCAAACCAGCCACGTGACATTTGCCAGCAGGGGCTTGTGGCTCTGCGGCCCTTTCCCCAGCAGAGAGCTCCTTACTGAACAGCCCCAGAGCTGACCCCGCACACAGGCCTCTCGGCACAGGGCCTGCCCCCAGAAAGGGCCGTTTTCAGAAGTGCCCAGTGACCCGTTGCCGTTCTGGACCCGCTCTCCTCCAGCCACTTCGCCATCGCTGATGTCAGCACCCGAGGGTAACGTTGTAGCCACCCCAGTTACAGTTTTCAGCCAAAGGGGTGTCACCGCTCTGGAAATCAGGATTCCTCTGGGTTAAATGTGGAGTTATCTGGGTTCGTTACTAAGCGATTAGCACTTGCCGTTTTGAACGCTAAGCGCTAACGTCACTGAGGCCGTGACTCAGGGCCCAGCGACACAGGCTGGGCCGTCACTCCGCTCTGCCAGCTCAGTCCACAGCCAGAGACCACTCGAGGGAGGGTGTTTAGTCTTTGCATGAACGTGCCCAGGTCTGAACTCCTCATGAGGGATCGATCCCAGTGATGGGCTGAACCAGAACCCCAGATCCAACCCCCCAACGCTACCTCTGGGCCCGTCTCTAAAGCAGCTGGGCTACGAATGACATGACCACATGTGCAAGTGAGACCCTCTGCCCCTGGGGGTTCAGTGCTGGGGGCTGCCTGGGGGCGTGCACGTGTGCTTGATTTCACCCCCACCTGTCCCCTCCTCCATGAGAAACGCGAGGGCCTGGAGGCTCATCTCATAGCCAGAGTGGGTCAGGTTGAAGGGAGCCATCTCCACCTCTGTGGAAAAGCAGCCGTTGCTGTCAGTCTGGAGGGAGAGAATCAGAGCCCGTTAGCAGCAGCTCTGCACCAGTCTCCGCAGGTGTCAGCTCAGCGGGTCTCTCATCGGGCTTGGCCTGGTTAGTGCTGGGACGGGAGACACTCAAAGAGAACCTGGGTGCTGAAGTCAGCAGCAGGGGGCGCTCTCACCTTGGGGTCAGCCCTGACACCGGTACCCCAGCGCGGCGCTAGGGGGCGCTGTGCAGCTGGAGCTGCTGTGGGTGGGATGAGACGTAAAACAGGCCCTGGCCACTCGTGCCCATCACAGATCCCCTGGTGCTAGTCCCCCATCGTCATGGTAACGCTGGCTGATTCCAATCGACCCCCCAGCCCCCCAGGGACTGAGAGCATTCGGGGAGATCTGTCCCAGCCTAACGAGAGCTGCTGATGAGGACGGGCGGCCCCGTAACCTGGGGCACTAGCCTAGGTCTGGAGAGTCCCTGCTCTGCCACAGGCTGCCTGCAAGTCCCTCTGAGTCCGGCTCCAGCAGAAACCCCCTGCGGCCGCGAGTCTGAGCCCAGCCCTGCTGATCCCACTTGTGCTGCGGGGCTAAACCAGCAGGTCGACGGTCGGGTCCAGGCACTAGATCCGGGGAGGGGGGAGGGTCTCAGAGCCCAGGCTCCAGCCAAGCGTCTACACTGTTCCTTTAGCCCCGCGGCGCAAGCCCCAGGCAGCAGAGCTGGGCTGGGAGATGCTGCCGCAGGGTTTTTGCTGCGCGGACAGACCCTGAGCATCTCTGTGCCTCAGTTCCCCATCTGTACAATGGGCACAGGAGCTTCCCCGCCTCCCGGGGGCTAGGAGGGTAAATGAGGCACTGAGATAGTGTGGGGAAGGGGGGGGCGTAGAAGTCCCTAGGCCCTGCTACACAGCTGCCAATTCCCACCCCCAGCCTGCCAGATGGGGACCCGGATGGATCCAGGGCCTGATTCGCTTGCACTTACACCAGCTTTACACCAATGTCACCAACATCATCACGGCAGATCACAGCCCCCCTCTGGCCAGTGTAAGAAAACCCTGGAGAGGAGCCTCCTCCAGCAGCATGTCATGTACCTGCCCCCTCCCCAGTCACACTCACCTGGCCAGTAAGCTCCGTGCACCGAGCCCCGTACCAGGGATATGCTTGTTGTTCCTCCAGACACAGGATGGCCTGGACCCTCCCCAGGACGGGCTTCCCGTAGGTGTATCTGTTTAGCAGAGGGGAGGGAGAGGGTAAGTGGGAGGGGAGGGGGCCAACGCCCCTGCCCATGGGGGGTCCCTGCTGGGGTGGGGCTGGTCGTGTGGGTGGAGTGAGAGCCCCAGGGAGCCCTGCCTGCCATGAGCATGGGGCAGAGGGGGGCGCAGGCAGGGAAGGGGCAGGTCAGATCCTGGCCTGGGGGGTGGGGGAGGGGAGTCAGGTCCAGGGCAGTACCAGCCCCCCCTTTAGCGGCCCGGCAGGGCTGCTGTCACACTCACCGGCCGCACACCCGCAGCAGGAGCGTCTCATCCAGCACCGTCACCACGGGGGGCAGCTCCAGGGTCACTTTGAACTTGGGCAGCACTGGGGGCAGAGAGGGACGGGGTGAAACCGACCCGCAGCCCCGGCTCGGGGGTTTCATCGTGATCCTCGGCCTTGGAGCTTCTCCCCGGGTCGTGCAGCCCCCATCAACCTGCCGGCCGGGCGGGAAGGGGAAGGGCCCGGAAACGGAGCAGGGCTGGGCAGAGGCTGCAGGCTGCAGCAGTAGGGTTGCCAGGTGTCGGGTTTTCGACTGGGACGCCCGGTCGAAAAGGGACCCTGGCGGCTCCGGTTGGCTACACAGCCCGGGCCGTTAAAAGTCCGGTCGGCAGCGCAGTGGGGCTAAGGCAGGCTCCCTGCCTGCCCTGGTGACACACCACTCCCGGAAGCAGCAGCACGTCCCCACACCGGCTCCCACCCAGAGGGGCAGCCAGGGGGCTCCGCACGCTACCCCTGCCCCAAGCACCTGTTGGGGATCAGGGTGGTGGGAGGCAGTTAGGGGGTCAGGAGCAAGTGTCTGGGGCGAGGGTGGGGGTAGGTGGCAGCTGTTTCAAGGGAGACATCAGAGCTCTTCTCTCCCCCTCCCCTGCAGGAGCCAGAGGAGGTTTTTTGTGGGGGAGGATGGAGAGGGGGTCACTGACGTTTCCCTCCCCCTCCCAGCAACACCAGCTCTGGGAAGGGTGTTTATTTGTGAAGAGCCCCTTGTGCTCCAGGAGGAGCAGAGGTGGGTCTGGGGGCACAGGGCAGATGTGGGTGGATTCTGGGCTGGGCTGGGCAGAGGTGTGGCACAGGGTAGATGTGGGTGGGTGCTGGGCTGGGCAGAGGTGGGTCTGGGGGCACAGGGCAGATGTGGTGGGGGCTGGGCTGGGCAGAGGTGGGGTTGGGGGCACAGGGCAGATGTGGGTGGGTGCTAGGCTGGGCTGGGCAGAGTTGGGGTTGGGGGGCACAGGGCAGATGTGGGTGGGGGCTGGGCTGGGCAGAGGTGGGGCTGGGGGGCACAGGGCAGATGTGAGTGGGGGCTGGGCTGGGCAGAGGTGGGGCTGGGGGGCACAGGGCAGATGTGAGTGGGGGCTGGGCTGGGCAGAGGTGGGGCTGGGGGCACAGGGCAGATGTGGGTGGGGGCTGGGCTGGGCAGACGTGGGGCTGGGGGCACAGGGCAGATGTGAGTGGGTGCTGGGCTGGGCAGAGGTGGGGCTGGGGGCACAGGGCAGATGTGGGTGGGGGCTGAGTTGGGACTGGGGGGTCAGATTTAGCTGCTGGGGGTTGGTGAGAAGCTGGAAGCTCCGTCCCATCCAGCAGCGGGAGCCAGGACCAGCTCCCGCGATAACTTTGGTGACACGGTAACTGACCCTGTCCCCCTCCCCCTCCCACAGACACTGGCGGGAGGGGGTGGGGCTGCAGAAATCCAGAGTCAGACCAAAGCATGGAACAGCCACGGTTCTGACTCATGCTGCTGGTGTGTCTGGGGCCGGCCACACTGAAATCCCCAGCTCTGCATCCCCGCAGCGGCACCGACCTGAGACCTCCCCCAGGGCCTAGGGCAGAGTGGGGCAGGGCCGGGGCAGGGCAGGGAGGCTGAATTTCCCCTCCCCCAGGGCCCTACTGCGGGAGGAGTGGGCATGGGGTGGCTGAGGCCCAGGAGAGCTTGGAGCTGGTGGGCCAGTCCCAGGGCTCTGAGCTCCCAGAGACCCTCTGACAGAGACCCACAGACACCTCGCCCCAGGGAGACTCAGGAATCCCCCTCCCACCCCGTGTGCCAGAGCCGTGACCTCGGTCGCTGCCCTGGGCCCCGCTGCTCACCGTATTCCTCCACGCTGAACGAGTGCCTCGTCCCCTGCGCCTCGATGCCGTACGTCCCCAGGGCCGGCTCTGCAGACAGCGGGAGGGACAGATCCACAATGCCCTGCTGCGGAGTCACATCTCGCCACTGGGCGATGCGGTTCCCGCTGGGATCCTGGCACACGGACACGCCCTGCTCAGCCGCTGCCCCCACACACGGCTCATCCCCGGCAGCCCCCGAGAGCCTCGTGCTGCCGACGGGGGCTGGATCGATGCCCGGGGGCTCAAATCCTTCTCCTTAGCCTGGAGCAGGCACCGCCGGGCAGGTGCTGGGTAAGGGGGCCCCTGCCAGCACCCCTCAGCCCTGACCCGAGGGCACCTCCCCTGGGGGGAACAGGCTCCCGAGGGACACCCCATCTCCAGCCTGGACAAAGCCCAGGGAACTCGCCGTAGGGACCGTTTCCATCTCAGTGCTAGGCCTCTGGGGGTACGTTCCCTGCCCCCCTCCCCCCACACAGCCTCCCCAAACCCCCACCCCTCCCCTCTGCCCCTGCAGCTCCCAGAGACCCTCCCTCCTCCTCTGCCCTTCCCCCATCAGGCTCCCAAGGGAGCTCCCCACTGAGTTCCCCACCGGCTGATCAAGTCACTGCCTGACCCAGAGTTCGGGGGCTGGGAACATTCAGGGTGAGCGACTCAGGCAGGGATCCCAGCCAGGCCCAAACCACCTGCCTCCCGGACAGACACCCCCAGACGCTGCAAACTCAGGGTGGGGAGGATGTAATCCGATGGCACAAATGTCCCCTCCCTGCCCCCTATGGGGCCCAGCCCAGAAACGCCCTGTGCTCTGGGACCCTTTGCAGCCCCACAGCAGGGCAGAGGCTCTAGGGCTGGATTGCTGGACACTGTGGTCACAGCCCAGACTCCTCTGGGATCCCCCCCACTGAACACCCCCGGGTGCCCTCGGATGAGCCAGACAGGAAGAGGAGGAGGCTGGAGAGGCACAGACTGACCTGCACGGTCACCAGGGGCAGCTGCAAAGCAAACAGACAGGAGATGGCTGGTTAGAGGGACAGGAAACACCGCCCACTGCCCCCGGGTCTGCCTGTGACCTCCCCAGCGCCGGGGTGTCTCTGGGGCCATGGGGGATCATGGGGACAGCCGGGGCCATCTGGAGGGAGAGGGATTCTGCCACGTCACTCAGAGCGCACAGCACGGTTAGGCTGAAAGGTGCTAATGACTGTCATCGGGGGGGGGCACCCACAGCCAATCACAGACTGCACTAAAGCCAGTGGGTGCCCAGCGCCCTCACTCCGGCTCCATCCAATGTGCAATCAACCCTCTCTGTGCAGTGAAGAGACTGCAACCAACAGAGGCCACTGCCCAAGGCACTGGGCTCTGAAGCCCAGGGGGCTGCTCCACACGGCTGTTTTCAGCTGGCCAGCACAAGCCCTGCTACTGCAAGGCTGTTACCTGCCCTGGGAGACTCGCCCCTGCAGCAGTGTAGGGCAGGCTGGTGGCTGAGGCATTCCCAGATACTGGACATCCCGGTACTTCCAGGAATGGCATGGGCCTGTCCCCGCTGGCGTGACTTCGCACACTCGGTGTGTGTGAGTTCACGCCCGCAGGGGCGGAGCAGTGCGTTCTGCCAAATGGCGTCCCCCATCCAATACCAGACACAAGCATGCACTGGATGGGGGCAAACCACCCGTGAAGAGGACTGTCCGATTTCAAACCGGATGAACAGGCTGCCTGGTGTAGACAAACCTAACGTGTCCAGTGCACCAGGGCCCTGTTACCCTGCCCCCCCACCCCCCACCCCAGCTCTCACCTTCCGGGTACTGGGAACGAAGTCTTTGTCCAAACTGACGATTCGAAACTTCACTGCAAAGGAGCAGAGGCAGAGGCGGGAATCAGCCCCGGCTCGGTTTGTCTGAGTGAATTCCCAGCTGGGGAAGGTGCCAGCCGGATGCCCCGGGCACTGACGGCCTCTGTGAACCCACAGAATGGGCCCAGCCCGGGCAGCGCAGCGCCAGCTTCCCCCCGCTGCCCTCTGCCAATGAGCCCCGGCCCTGCCCTGCGTGGCAGGAGGCTGCCCGGGGAGGCCGATCGGTGCCCCCTGCAGTGTCTGTGCCATCGCCAAGGACGGGCTGAGACCCCCACTTGGTTCCAGACAGGCCCCCAAACAGGCCTCAGGCTTTGGGCCTCTTCTCCCCTGGGGCCGGGTGCAGACAGGGGCCTAGAAGTGAGAGTCCCGAATCCCTCGCTAGGCCCCCAGCCCATCCCCGGAGCCCGGGAGTCCACCCCAAGGGCCTGGGGCCCCAGGAAACTCCCTCCAGCAGCTCCTGCCCTCTCACCTGTCTGTCCCGGCTTGTAGACGGCCTTGTCCGTCTGCACAAAGGTCCCGGGCTGCAGCGCCCGCAGCAGCACCTTCTTCCGCTCAGAGAACTGCAGGGCATCTCCCCGGATCGAGACGTGCAGCTCTGCCACTTCCTGCTGCCCCCCGGACGGGGCTGGAACCTGCACACAGGGACCCCAGCAAGGCCACAGCGGCCGGTAACGGGCCGGTCGCGGCGCAGACCCGTTATCGCGTGGGGGGGGCCAGTGGTGTTTGTGGGTCTCTGTACCTACCCCCCCCAAACACAGGAACCCCCGTCACCAGCCTCGGGGACCTGAATGGGAGGGAGCATGAACCTGGGGCGCTCGGTGGAGTTGGAAGCCAGGGTGCTCTGTGCCCCCCACCCCATCCCTGCTCCCCCCTGCCTGTCGCTGCTGAGGGATGGGCTCGAGTTCTGTGGCTACAGCTGCCCATTGAGTGACCAGCTCCGTGCCCAGGGCCAGTGCCCTGATCCCTGCTGTGCCCGGGGCCTGAGGCTGGGCTGGGGCTGCAGACCCGGGGCTGACGGGCTCCGTGCCCATGGCTGCGGGCGGGGGCTCACCTGGAAGCGCACGTTTTCGTGCAGACGGGGCTCCCGGACCTCTCTCTCCAGCAGGGTGATAGCGCTGGGCCCATCCCCCCTCTCCAGCCGGACGCTCACCCGGACGGTCTCGTTGAGGTCGCCGAGATGAACTGACACCGTCCCCGTGTGCGGGTGGTAGAGCTCGGCTGCGCTCACCACCACATAGTGCCTGGAGAGGGGAAAGCACCGGGCAGTGGGGGAGGGGACAGCCCAGAGCTTCCCCCAGGACTGGGGGTGACTCCCGATTTCTGAGTGTCCCCCCTGCTGGGACAGAGCTGGGTCGATGGTGCTGGAGGCTGATTCGTTTCTGTAACCACAGGGCAGGGTCAGGGCAAGGCCCCCCCGCTACATCCCCCACCCCAGCCTGCCTCCCGTGGAGCTGGAGGGGCCCCGGGGGACGCAAACAGGGGCTCAGTCCCCCTCCATCCCCGGCCTCTCGGCTGCTCAGTCTGCCCAGAAGGGGGCAGCTAGTGGGGCTGAGAGTGAGCAGAGACCCCTGCGCATGGCGGGGGCGGGGGGGAGGCTGGTTAGTCTGGGGCTGTGCTGAGCACCTGAGCACTTTGCAGCCAGTAACCGGCTTAGATACAGCCCCACCCCCACCCCCACCCCAGTCCGCACCCCGGGGCCTCCGCCCGCCCTCGCAGGAACCCTTCGGCCTTTGCACCGTCGAGGCACTGCCCGGTTCTGCTGAGACGTTGGTTTAACGCGCTGGGTTCGTCGGTAATTACTGTTCTATTGCACTGGTGCCTAGAGGCCCAGCCCGGCCTGGCCCCCTGCGCTGGGGCTGGACAGACCCGCAGGCAGAGACAGGCCGCGGCCCGAGGAGGTGACAGGCCGGCGGGAGCAGGTGGCCGCAGAGGATCATCACCCCATGGTACAGGGGAGCTGAGGCTCAGAGGGTCGGTGTCTGGCCGGGGGTGCACAGGGCGTCTGTGGCAGAGCCGGGCACTGACCCCCAGCTCTCCACACCCCACGCCACTGCCTTAACCAGAGCCAACCACCCCTGGCGCTGGGAGGGGCCGGCCCAGGTGGCCCAGGAGGGCCCCAGTGTCAGGGACTGAGCTCCCAGGGGAGAACGGACCTGTCCCGTCAGTTTCGGATCCAGCAACCCCCTCATCGGTGCCCTCGCCTGCTTCCAACCCCCCCACCCCACCCCCCCAGCACCGTTCATCACGTGGACAGACAGACAGACCCGGACACGGCTTACGGCTCTGCAGACGTCCCAGCTGTGAGGTGCAGGAGCAGCAGCAGGCAGGTTACTGGGGCCCCCATTCCTGGGGTGCAGGCAGACGGGCAGGCACAAGGGGACACACACACGTCACCCCCCTCTGGGTCCTTCTTCCTCCCTCTCCTGCACGCTCTGTGCTGGAGACCAGCCTGCTCTGCCCTGATACAGACTCTGGAGCCGGAGCTTCGCTTTGATCCGGGGTAAACAAGGGTCGTGTCAGGTCTCGGGCTGGGGCTGGGGACGCAGCTGGGACAATATTTACCCACCACCCCCAGCTGCTGGATTCGAGGCTCTGGCCCCTTGCATTGGTCACACGGCAGGGGGTGGGACCCCTCTGGGGGTCGGTGGTGGTGCAGTAGCCGGGATGCTGGGGAAGCCCTGGCAGGAGCAGGGGGGAGGAGCTTGCTGAGAAATGAGTTTGTAACCCCTCTGCCAGGTGGGGCCGGCAGGAACCAGGGCCAGGTTCAATATCTAGAGGTTCAACAAAACAACGCAGAACCGGCTCGAGCCCCTACCCAGTAACCTGGGAAAATTACAGCCCACCCCTGGGTGCCTCCGGGAGGCAATACTGCCCCACTTGCAAGCACAGAGTCTGAGTGCAGAAAGGAAACGTTTAATGAAAGGAGGGAAGTCACCTGACATTAATTAGGGGAAACGTCACAAGCAGGATTCATAGACATAGAACTGTGAGCAGGACGCCGACCCCAGGGTGCCTGGGGCAGAGTCTTCTGCCGTCTGCCTCATGTTCTGGAGTTCTACAACCACAGCTCCTGTTCTGTGCCCCTCTCTGCTCCCTCACCCCACCCCACTCCCAGTGGTTGTCCTGGGTCAGTGAGGACGCAGGGTTCAGAGGTGCAGCTGTGTGAGTTCACCTCCCCGCACCCCGGGAAGAAGGCACCTTGCTTGCTCTGCCACCTGAGCACTTGTGCTGGCTGGCCGCCTCGCCAGAACACCAAAATAAAAGTCATATAATTTAAATGAAAATCTAGGATTGTAACTGGAATGCAGAGTCTTGGTTACCAAGTATTTGTAACTTAACTTTCATGTGTTTAGGAAATGCTGAATAGTTCTTTTGGGGTTTTTTTCTGTCTGATAGTTTAAATAAATAACCAAAATAAGTGAAACTGGTGTGATTATATTGCATTATTTTAACAAAAAATATGCAGAATTTTGGATTGTTTGGTGCAGAAGTTTGGATTTTTTGGTGCAGAATTCCCCCAGGAGTAAGTCTATAAGTACCTACACGGGGGATAAATATTGGATAACAGACTCTTCAATTTAGCTGAGAACGGCATAATACGATCCAATGGCTGGAAGTTGAAGCTAGACAAATTGAGACTGGAAATATGGTGACCATTTCTAACATGGAGGGTAACTAACCAGTGGAACAATTTACCGAGCGTTGTGATGAATTCTCCATCACTGGCAATTTTAAAATCAAGGTTGGATGTTTTCCTATAAGATCTGGTCTAGGAATTATTTTGGGGGAGTTCTCAGGCCTGGGTTATACAGGAGGTGAGACTAGATAACCACAATGGTCCCTTCTGGCCTTGGAATCTACCAAGCTATGAATATTTGTCTCTGTACATTGCATCTGCGCTGAGCATGCTCCTGCCCTGGTCTCTTCCATCCACACTGAATATAGGATCATTGGGACTGGCTGGGTCCTGCAGGGAGACTCACAAGGGAGCTCTGGGTTTGGGAAGAGGGGAGGGGAGAGGGCTGGTCTGTCACACACACACACACACACAGACACCGGCACTGCAGACACCTATACAGTGAGGCTGCAGCCTGCTTGTCCTGGCTCCGTGTCAGCTCCAGGGATGCAGAGATCTGGCCCCAGGTCACTGCCCCTTGCTGGTTTACCCTCAAATATTTACCTGTCCTCAGGGATGGTTCAAAGGTAACAGGGATTTCAGTTCCACCAGGCAGACAGGGCCCTCTGGGGGTGGTGAAGCTTGGGGTGGGGTGGGAGGCCCCTGCCCAGGGGAGAGCGATTCAAGAAGGGGGTGAGCGTCAGTCATCAGGCCTGGGACCCGTATCCCTTAGATCGGCGTCCATGGAACGGCTCAGGTCTCTGTCACGGCCAGTCCTGGCATCACAGAGCCCAATTCTGCCCTCGGTCACAGCTGGGCATCCCGAGACAGCCCCAGCCAACGACCCAAACAGGCTCCGCAGCCCCAGTGGGGTCTGGGCACAGCTGCGGGAGCGTCTCCCAGAGCAGCATTCGCCCCCGGAAATCAGAGCTGGGACCGAGCGACTGGGGACAGCGCGTCCTGCCCCTCCCGACCCGGCCCTGTCCCCGGTCAGTGCCGGGCTTTCCCAGGGCTGGATTGAAATGAGTCAGGGGGTGGGTCTGCAGTGCCCCCTGCTGACCAGGCGAATGGCTCTCACAGTGAGGAAACGCCTGGCAGTGCCCAGCGGGAGCCCATCGCTGCTGGGGAGATGGCGGGAGCCACGTTCTCTGATGGCCGGTGAGGGCCCAAGCGAGTGGCAGGGGGAGTGGGGCACTCGGTGACTGTGGTCACAGCGACACAGCGCTGGCCTGAGAGGCAGAGCGCACCATGGACTCTCCAGAGCAGCCCCACTGCTGCTCCCTGAGGGTTGGCAGGTTTAGCTCCTTCTCCTTCCTGCTTCCCAGGGGCCCCTCTCCCAGAGGTTGTTCGCTTCCCACCTTTCTGGCCAGAGCAAAGAGAGAGAAGATCCCCCAGGCGGAAGTGTGGGGCAGGAGGCTGCTAACAGAGCTGACACAGAATCGCTGGGTGGCTGTTAGTTGAGGCGGTGGGAGGGGGCTCGTCTGCACCCCAGGGACGGGTCCGGCCCCATCGTATGGACCAGTCTCCTCAGGGCGTGTTAGCGAAACGCAGCAATGACGCCAGCTAGGGAGGAGCTGCAGAGAGCAGGGGGGACAAGGAATTACCCAAAGGGACCTGGTCCAAGCCGGGGGATGGTCAGGAAATAAGAGAAACACGATTCAGTTCAGAAACTGACGCTAAGACGCCAGGGCCAAGAGAACCCGACCCAGCCGGGTCCAGCCAGGTTTGAACGCTGCCCCCTCCCGAGACATCTCCCCTCCATCAGGGCTTTCTCCCCACAGACCCCACGTGCCCAGCTGTATCTCAGGCTTCACCACCTCCACTGTGGGCCTCTCCCGCCTCGCCCCCCAGCCCTGGGAGCCTCCTAGCTAATGAGGGACCCCACAGGGCCTAGAGAACACGGCTGCATCCCCACATGCCTCCTCCGCCACACACAGACTGAAGAGACTCCAGGAACCTGGGGGGATCCACAATTGGCGCAGAGGGTCCCCGTAAAGGGAAAACAGCTGGTGGGACACGACCCCGGGGGCTGCGCAGGGACCCACTGCTCTCTTGCACTGTCTCCGTTTGATCTGCTCTGTAGTTTTCAGCTCAGGTCCAAGGCTCAGGTCGTGCTGAGCCAGTCCTGGGTCTGACACATTCACAACTGAATTCCGTCTCCAGGTTTCACACCGCAGTGTCCAGTATGTGCTGAGCGTGCAACGTCCCTCTGTGTGTTTGAACCTTCGGCACAGGCTGCTACTCCTGGAGCCACAGCCACAGCTTTACGTTGAGTGGCAGCAGGAGCAGGTTGTTGTCCTGGGGGGGTGATGGGCTATTTGGCTCAGTGGGTCTATGGATTTATTTTTCTTGCTTCCTATTTACCCGGGAAGTATCAGGAATGTCAAGTCTGCTCTGCTCTGGGGTCTCTGGAGGACTGGCTGGGCATCTCCCAGCATGTACACTAGGCTCTCACACCTTGGTTGACTGGGGATAGACCTGTCACAGAGATCGCCTTTCCCCACAATGGTCATTGGTCCGTGGAATTAAACAGATAGTAACAAAACATACCAAAAAACCCCAAAACCATGCAAGAGTTGTAAGGAGTCGGACAAGCCATTCCTCCCTCTCTCAGCCCTTGGCTTTTAAAATCAGTTTAGTCCAAGCCATGCAAGTCGGTAGAGGTGCTCCTGCTGGTCTGAGAGAAGAGTTGATTCTGGTTTAGCTTCAATTCCTAATTGATTGAACCTAAACTAAAACAACCTCCGCCACACCACAATAAATGTATCCAGACTGGGGTTTTCACTGGGGTAAGTAAACTGGTTTCAAAACAAACTTCAGTTGAACTGGTTCATTTTCATATAGACGTGTGTAACGAGGGCAGCTCTGCCAGGCAGGGCTGGAACCCGGGGGGCTGTTGCTGCCCGACCCAGGGTTAAAGCCAAACCCCACAGCAATGACCGAAGGGCTGGGGCAGGGGACAGAGCCACGGTCCCAGGATCTGGCTGCTCTAAGGATGCACAGGAGCCATGTGAGGAGCAGCAGCAGGGCAGGCACAAAGCAACAAAACAGCCTCACAAAAAGGTGGGTTTTTCTATTTTGTTTTACACTGAACCTGCTGCTCCAGGCAGGACGGGCAGCAAACCCCAGGGGTCCCCACTGCAGGCGCTGATACCCGCGTGTGACAGACAGCTGGGATCACGCGGGCCGGTCTGGGGGCTGAGAGATGGGAGAGCAGGTGGGATGTTTGCAGAGCGAACGGGGAGGCGTTGGCTGAAGAAGGTGCTAAGGGGGATAGTGAAGCTGGTTCGGGGAAGGGAAGCAGCTGAGACGAGGCCTGTCCGTGCCCCTCGATCCTGGGGTGTCGGCTGCCAGCAAGGGGCTCTTCGGATGGGAGGGGAGGGGGCTGCCCAGCAGGGGTGGGGGCTTCAGTGGGAATTTTCCATCATGTCGGCGTCAGGGGCTTTAAACAAACAAAAATATCCCCTTAGACAGGATCAAAATCACCCCCCAACACCCGGCAGACACCTATGGACATGGCCCCCCAGAACTCTCCTAACCCCCAACAAGACTCTCCCCTCAGTCACCCCCTGCCCTCAAGACAGATTCCCTTGTGCCCCACATAGACCCTTTCCCCCAGATGTCTCCCCCCCTCCCACACACACACATGGTCCTGGCATGTTCCATGCTCCCATCTCCCCCTCCTTTCCGTCGACAACACACACAGACCTCTCCGGCCCATGGACTCCCCCACCCATAAAGCTGTAGGGAGTGGAGTTGTGTGTGGGGTGCATCACACCTACCTGAGCCACAGGGGGCGCTGTACTCAGCCTCTGTGTGTTCACCTGCAACAGCAAGGGATGTAAGGAATGGAGGAGAGACCCAGTGGGGGGGATGAGAACCCCTCCCCCAATCCCACACAGGCAGAGTCTGTTCCCCCAGCCCCAGGGGATCCCTGCTGTAGGTCTGAGCCCTAGAAGGCAGTGGGAGGTCGCCCCCAGCTGTCTGAGTGGGGCTGTGCGCTCTCTCCCATCCCCCATCTCCGAGTAAGTCAGATGGGCAGAGAAATCACCACTGAGTCGCCCCTGAAAACACCCATGGAAACCGTCCTGCCACCTCCTGGCCCAGCACAAAGGATTCTGGGAGCGTCTGAGGAGCTGGATGGCAGGGGAAATGTGGGGGGCCCTGAAGGGGCGGGACTCGCCTGCTCCTGCTGGGACGGCCCCCGTTACACCAGCCGCACCCTCGCCACTAGCCCGACGAGCACACGGCTCCCGTGTCCCTCGCGGTGAGCGACCCCACAGATCGAACCCGGGAACATGCTTCCAGCAGGTGTCTCCAGCTTGACCCCCGCAGGCCCACAGCGGGTCGGCTGCCAGCCTCTGCCCAAGTGCTGTGCCCAGGCCCGAGCAGGGGGCCAAGATCCGCCATGGGGACAGGTCACAGGGAGCAGGGGGACTGCAATGGCACCACTCTAAACCAGGCACTGGTTGTGCCACAGAGCCCAGGAGAGCAGCTGTAAAGGTGGCGGGTCCTGGGCAGGACTCACCCATCTCGTAGTAATCGTACAGTCTCACTGGGGCTGCTCTGAGATTCTTCACAGGGAAATCCTGCTCCAGGGAGAAGGTGAAACTCGCCGCCTCCTTCGTCAGCTACCGAGAGAGCGACAGAGCGAGCGCCTGGGCTGAACGGCTGCACTGGCAGCTCGAACCCCCTCCTCCCCGAGGCTTGACCTGGCCCAGCCGCTTCCCTCTGTCCCTCTGTCTCTGCGGCCTGGAGCAGTGAGAAAATGCTCCCCCCGAATCCCTGTTCCACGCCCCTGAAAAATGTGACCCCTTTCATCACACTCAGGGCCCAGCTCCAGCCTCCCCAACCCTGAGCTCCCCGTCACTCCGTTCACGGCCCTCCCTGGGGTTTGGCTGGTCTGGTCCCATCTCCCCGTCCTTTATGGAAACAGGTCACTTGGAACCAGGGGAGATTTCAGTGACCCCTCGCCGTGCGTGTGACTCAGAGCCCACGAGAGCAGCTGTAATGGGGGTGGAGCCAGGGCAGGACACGCCCTCCCCGTTCACACCAGGCCCCCGGGAGCCCCCAGCCGCCCGCACTCACCTGGTCCAGATAGAGCATCACCTGGTCATTCTGCACCTCCAGCCTCTTCACCAAAGGCTGCTTCTCCAGCTAGGAGCAGAGGGAGGAAACGGCTGAGCCAGGAACAGAGGGGCTGGGGCTGGAGTCACTGCTCTGCTGGGGGCTGGGACATGGGGCACCAAACGCCCCCGTGGCCGAGGGGCCTGGCTGCCACCCCCCATGCCAGTCACACCTGAGCACTGGGTGTCCGCTGGGGGAGGGGCAGGAGTCTAGACATGGGCGTTGTGTTGTAGGGGAGCTAAGCAGGGTCAGGACCTGCTCAGTGACTGGATGGGAGACCCAGGGCTGCACAGTGCCCCACGGCAGGGGGCAGGGCTCTGCAGGGGGAGCTCCCCCTGGGGGTCAGAGCTGCAATCTGTGCTCTCCTGGGGGTCTGGGCTCTCCCCCATGGATCAGCCCCTGGTTTCATGCTGTGTGACGGGCCCAGCCTGTTCTCCTCCCTGGGAAGCTCACCTGCCGCAGGGAGCTCTGGACGGGGGTGTAGCCAGACGGCAGCTTGGCCTCGATGATGGCCATGTTGGTGGCTGGGTGCTCCCCGCTGTACCTGCAACAGGAGCCGTGGGCTGAGGTCGGGGTTTGCCCTGGATACAGACCCCAGGGGGGTGGAGGGGGAGGGGAGGCCTCCTGTCCTCTCGGCCCTGCAGGCATCTCTAATGCCTCTGCCTGCTCTGGGCTGTGAGCCCCGCTAGCCCCCGGCCAGCCCTGAGCTCCCCAGCAAGGGGCCCGGCCCCAGGAGCTGCTTGGGAGCCGACTGTCCATTAGATCAGCCCCAGGACCAGCCCTTTAGCCCCTGGCACATTCCAAGGGGCCCCCGCCTCTGCCCCGAGCCCTGTGGGGGGATGGCTCCCCCGGCGATCGATTCCTGCAGTGGTGTGGCTCTGCCCCGGCCATTTCCCTGCTGCCTGGGGCCTGCCCCTGCCCCCGGGCGCTCGCACCCAGCGGGGGTGGGGACTGGGGCTCGTACCGGGCGTGCAGCACGAGGCTGAAGCGGGATGTGGCGCTCTCGGTGCACTCCTTCGGCTCCGTCTCCACCCGCAGGTCAAAGGTCGCGGCGCTCTTTGGGGGCGGCACGTTGTAGCGCAGAGTGAGCTGGGAGACAAGCAAGAGGTTGGGGCAGAGCCTGCTGCCTCCGCCACCGCAGATCAGAGCCTGGGCCCAGAGCCAGGCGCCGTGGGGCAGGGCAAGGGCACAGCCAGTCACCGCTGGGCCGGCTGGGCCCCAGGGGCTCCTGCACTCACCTGCACAAAGACACAGCCCTTGCCGCTGGCCCGCACCGTGTACTGCCCGGGGATCTCCTGCAGGGCCGCTCGCTGCAGCACCAGCCGGTTGGCGTTGTCCACGTGGAATTGCTGCCGGGCCCCGGCCTGGGAGCTCACCGTCACCGACACAGCCCCGCTCGCAATGTACGTCAGGGCCGCGTATTTGGCCAGGGCCTGCAGGGCCACCACCGTGTCCTGGGGAGGAGAGTCACTGAGCTGCTGTCACGCTCTGGGGAGAGGAGCCCAGCTCAGACTCACTGCAGCAGGATTGGGACCCACCGGGGCGCTGACACTGGGACCCCGGCTCCCAGCCCCTGAGGGCAGGGGGCTCTGCACCCAGGACTCTCTCTCCCAGGAAGGGCCCCGGCTCAGATGTGGAGATTCAGCTCTCGGGGGGTTTCTGGCCCCTGTCACGGAGTGTGAGGGAGACAAGGCCCTGCACCCTCGGCTTCCTGCACTTCACCAGGACTCTCAGCCAGCCAGTAAAACAGGTTAATTTAGACGACAGGAACACAGTCCAAGACAGGCCTTGCAGGTAGAGACAACAGGATCCCTCAGTTAGGTCCCCCTTGTGGGGGCCCAGGGAGGCTAGAGCCCCGTTGGGAGGTCAGAGCCCCATCCGGGCTCCCCTCCATTTTCCCAGCCAGCTCCAAACTGAAACTCCCTCCAGCCTCTCACTCAGCCTCCACCCGGCTCCTCCCCAACCCTTTGTCCAGTTTCCCGGGCAGAGGTTGTTCCCTGGCCTCCAACCCCCCTCCTGGGTTCTCATGTTACATGCTCAGGTAGCCTCCCTCAAGGACAGTCTCCCATCCCCAATGCAGACAGTCCCAGCAAAACTCCCCTGCAGCCTTCCCAGGCCAACACTCCCCACTCGGCATTCAAAGAACACTAAGAACATTCCCAGTTCATCACAGCCCCTTCCTCCACCAGGTCCCCAACGCTGGTTTGCCTGAGGGCAGGGGTGTTACCTGCGTGGAGATGAAGCCCACGTAGATGTCCTGCTGCTTGCTGAGCCAGCGGACGATCTGGGCGGCGGTCGTCATGTCGGCAGCAGATACGTTGGGCAGGGAGAGATAGGCCAGGAGCACGTAAGCCGTCATTGCCTCCGCCGATGGGGCCTTGTTCCCGTAGGAGCTGGGCTTCCCCTGCCAGTGGAGCTGTTCCCCTAGGAGAGGGGTCGAGGGAAGGGCAGCCCACGGCTGCAGTTACAACACAGTGGGTCACCTGTTTGCCCTCC
Organism: Mauremys mutica; assembly: GCF_020497125.1. Taxonomy (NCBI): domain Eukaryota; kingdom Metazoa; phylum Chordata; order Testudines; family Geoemydidae; genus Mauremys; species Mauremys mutica. The sequence goes on from NC_059096.1 coordinate 12,346,750, forward strand.
AAAGGGGCCCCAGGGGCTTCCCAGGCCAGAGGGACTCCTGCCCCCCACTGAATGCAGCCACCTCTGGGGCAGGACATGGCAGGTGATTTACATCACACAGGAGGACTACACAAGTGTAACACGACACCCCTGGGTGGGTTGTCAGCAGGGACTGAACCCTGGATCTCTGACTCTAAACCCCTGAGCCTCTGCTGCTCAGCCCCGGTGGCTCACTGGCTGCAAGTGACCCCTAAACCTATGTGGTGCGGCCGCTCGGGGGCAAAGGTGGTGCTAACCCAAGGGGGCCCTAACAGGAATATTCCTCCCACCCCCCCACCAGCCCATTACAAATATTAGCTGCATTATATCCACAAACCAAGAACTAGCCCTGGGACGTTGCACTCCCTATTCTTTATGAAAATATGCTTATGAGACGAATATGACGTCACTGAGATACACGTTATGCAAGATGGCTCATGTGAGCTTTCATTGGAAAGGTTCTGATTTACTGAATGCGATTATCCAATTCGCATGCATGTATCAGCTCTGTATCTACAGTTAGGCACACGGACTATGTAACCATTACAAGTGGGGGTGCATTGGGAAGACACCCACCAGGACAGGCCATCAGATTTGATGGGCCGTCAGGAAGGAACAACAAGACCATGAGGATACTAATCTCTCTCCGTCCTGGGAAGTGTCCAGGGCTGTAACTGTGACACTGCTAGGTGAGGTGGTCTTGTCACCTGTTACTAAACATTACCAGGGACTTTTTTGTAACCTGTTTCTTACGTACATTGAGCTTAGCTTGTGACTTTGTTTTATTTGCTCAGCAATCTGCTTTGTTCTGGCTGTTCTCTCTTATATTCCCCTACAATTCACCTTTTTGTAGTTAATAAACTTATTTCTTGTTTATAATCTAATCCAGTTTGTAACTTTCTAACTGGGGGAGAGGGGACAGGAAGTCAGGCACATCTCTCTTCATGCTGAGGAAGAGGGTGGACTTTTATGAGTTTGTGCTGTGCAGATTTTTCTATACGGTGCAAGACAGTATTATTCTGGGTTTATCTCCCAAAGGGGTGTGACGTGAGTGCTGGGGGAGCCCTCTCGCACAGAGCTGACTTCAGTGTGTGGCTGCAGCAGGGTGTGGCCCTACCTGCGTGCGTGCTGCAAGAGGCCGGAGAGCCTAATTCAGCAACGCACGGAGAGGGAACCCAGGCTGGCAGAGCAGGAGAGGCTCAGTGAAATCCCAGTACACCAGGTGCTATCCCAGAAGGGGGGGTCCAACCCATCACAATCCCAAACCCCCCCCAACCGACACCCTGGTAAACAGGCCACTTACATTAGATGAACGGGTTTTGGGGGGTAATACCAAACTGGGGGCCCCATGAGCTGCTTGGGGCCCTACGCAATTGCTTAGTCTGCTTATGGCTCGTGCCACCACTGCTAGAGGGGGGCAGAGAGCCCTTGAGGGAGTGCGGGGCCCCCCGGGGCTGGGTCAGGAGGGGAGCATGACCCAGGTGAAGGGCAAGGACAGAGCTGACACCTGGTAAACACCCCCCTCCACAGGGTCTTTGTGACCTCGGAGACAGGTCCTATAACCCGAGGGCTGTTTCACCCCAGTGCCTGGTGGCCCCTTGGTACCCCCTGCAGCAGAGCCCCCACCTCTCCCCTCCCTGGGGCAGGAGCCACGGGCTGCTCCCAGCACTTCTTACCCACCTCGGGGAGGAGCAGGACGCGACACACACAGAACTTGCAGGCACAGACCAGCTGCAGCCCCTGTGCCAGGGCTCGGAGAGAAGGGACTTTTCACCTGAGCTAAGACATGACAGAGCCGCCCGGACCACACAGGTGGCTCCTCTCTGTGAGGGGACGTCTCCGCAGGGCCCGAGCGCACCAGGCCTCAGCTCCCAGCACAGCTCAGTCTGAGCTCGAATGGGGCTGAGGAGATGCACAGAGACCACTGGGGTGTGTTCATGACGAGTGTGAGGGGCCCAACCTGGGACTCCCAGCGCCCCCTGGCATCATGCCGAGGGCTCCTTCAGCTCAGCACCAACGCGCAGCAGCGCCACCTCCTGCGTCCTCAGCCGCACCCACAGTGGGCCTCAGGCCTCCCATGGGACCTGCCGCCCTATGGGGAGCTGGTCCCAGGCTGCATCGCTCACACCGGGGCTAGGCAGGGAGCGCCACAAACCCAAGGGCATCTGTGCAGGGAAAGGCTGGGGAAATCATAGAATCACAGAATATCAGGGTTGGAAGAGACCTCAGGAGGTATCTCGTCCAATCCCCTGCTCAAGGCAGGACCAACCCCAACTAAATCATCCCAGCCAGGGCTTTGTCCAGCCTGACCTTATAAACCTCCAAGGAAGGAAATTCCACCACCTCCCTAGGGAACCCATTCCAGTGTTTCACCACTCTCTGAGTGAAAAAGTTTTTCCTAATATCCAACCTAGACCCCCGCCACTGCAACTTGAGACCATTGCTCCTTGTTCTGACATCTGGTACCACTGAGAACAGTCTAGATCCATCTTCTTTGGAACCCCCTTTCAGGTAGTTGAAAGCAGCTATCAAATCCCCCCTCACTCTTCTCTTCTGCAGACTAAACAATGCCAGTTCCCTCAGCCTCTCCTCATAAGTCATGTGCTCCAGCCCCCTAATCATTTTTGTTGCCCTTCACCTGGACTCTCTCCAATTTTTCCACACTGGAACTGGAGCTGGGGGATGGGCAGCCTCCCTTGGGTCCATGGGGGGGCACATGGTGCAGATAAGGGGGCACCCAGAGACTTCCTTCCTTGTACAACCCCCTCTCCCAGAGATGGCAGGGCCTAGCTGACCACCAGCCCAGGGCAGACTGTCCCTTCCCAGTATTAGCCAGGCCAAGCCGAGAAGCCTCAGGCAGGGACTCCCCAGCTGGGATGTCCCCAACACAGGATGGGGGCTGGGATCCTGCGGCATCTCCCTAGGGCTCGGTTACAGCCCGTTCCCCTGGGAGCTGCCTACGCAAGGCCCTGCCCCACGGCTCGGAGCCCACTGGACCCCGTCACACTCCTGGCCCCGGGCGCTTTAGAGGGCTGGGTTGGGACATGGGGCTTTGCCCCTCTAGGCTCTCAGCTCCGATCCCCCCAGGCTGGCAGCGACCCAGCCTCGCCCCCCTTCGCTCCGTGCGCTGGGCCCTGGGAAATGGCGGGACGATCTCACTCCAGCTCTGAGGGGAGAAGTGTCCCCACGACAGAGCCCGGCGCGTCAGCCCCTCGCTGGCAGCCTCAGCAGAGACCACGGACTGACTGGGCCACGGAGACCCAGCTCCCCTGCCAGGCTGAGGAGGCCCCGGGGCAGGGGGCCCCTGGGTGGGCAGGGCCGTGGGGGGCAGCTGGCCCTGCCCTGGGCCCAGAGGCCGGCAGCGAGGGGAGCACTAGAGCGAGGTGCTGCCGGTACCGGCGCTGACGCTGTGCTGGGCCAGGCGCTGCAGGAGGGCGTCCCGCAGCTCAGTGCTCCCCGCCAGCCCGAAGGCGTAGGCCAGCAGCGCCTGCGTGTAGAGGTCGCTGGTGCTCGACTCCCGGAGGCACTGGAGGGCCCTGGTCACCATGCTGTCCTGGGACGGGGGAGACACCGAACAGACTCCCCGTCAGGCTGAGCCAGCCAGAGGAGACGCCCCGCGCCTGGGTATGTCCCCCGGCACCCACCCCATGGGGCCCTAACACCCCCTCCCACCAGCCTGTCGTCACCTCCCCCAACTCATCCCCACCCCCCGCACCCCCCAAGCCTCGCCAGATCCCCTCCCCCGAGCACTAGACACCGAAACTGCCCAGCCCCTCCCCAAGCTGCTGAATCTTCCTCCAACTCTGACCCCAGCCATCCTCCCTACAGCACCCTGACCCCCACCTTGGTACCAACCCCCTCAACCTGTCAACTTCCCCTCCCCCCACCAACCCGCCTCTTCACTGCCCCCCACAGCACCCTGACCCGCCAAATCCTGACAGCCCCTCCCCTGGGACAGCCGGGCTTGGCCTCACCGTAAGCGGCTGCCCCAGCTCCAGCAGCGCCGCCGTGACGTAAGCCGAGACAGAGAGTTCGTCCACCATGCCGCCCTGAGGGGGATAGAGAAATGAGTCAGCTCAGACCGAGCTGAGGGTCACGTTGCCAGGAGCAGGTGAGACGCTGCCCAGGACAGGCCCATTGGGACAGAAAAGAACCGGCTCCAGCGCTCCGAGTGGCTGGGTTTGGGTCCCGCCTCCTGCTGGGTCCTGTCAGGCCCATCTGGGTCCTGAGCAGCTGCCCCAGTTGTAGCAGCCAGGGAAGCCACACAGTGGCAGTGAGTACCACAGGCTAGTTCAGGAGAGGCGGTAGCGGCTCCATAGCCAGGGCTGCACTGGGCTCCCAGCATAAAACCTTATCTGAGCCCCTCTGGAACCAGAGGTTGGGAAGTTGGTTTGAACTGACATTTGCCAGTTTTCCTGTGAAGACCAGGGGCCATTTCTGCAGAGGCTGAGGGATTCGCTCCTCGCTGGGCGAGTTCCTGCTCATTAAATAGTCCCCCCATGCAGAAATCTGGACGTTGCCTAAGATTTGTCTCCTTCTCGCTCCCAAACGGCCGGGTACAGCCCCGGCCCCTCCCGTAGTATCCCGGCTCCCTGCAAACTCCGGGCAGTGGCAGGAATTGGGCTGTGACTCGAGCTGGGTGGGAATTTCCTGCTGAAATGATTTCTCGACAGACGATGCAGTTTCCACAAAACGAAAACTCTGCAGGTAAACGTTACTTTTGCTGAAACATTTCAATTTCCGTTGGGAAAATAGAAACGCAACATTCTGCTGTGAGGCGGCGGGGCCCAAATCGCAGCCTCTTGGGTTGGCAACCTGAACCGAAACCTTCCACTGTGAACCGGTTCAACATTCAGCTGCACCGGCCACGTGCCCCCACTCCACCATGGACTTGGCTCCTTCGGACTACGTCTCCCATGATGCACCGTGACAGCCCTTCTGACTGAGCCGCCTAGGGAGTTGTGGGAGTCACATGACTTCAGGGCTGGGCTGGGCCCTGCCCCTCAGGCTCTCCATGCCAGGCAATGAGTGCGGGGTCTGCTCACTGCCCGCGGGGAGACTGGGCTGTGCAGGAGCCGGGGGGCACTGGGCCAGGGCTGCTCCCTCGTTCGGTGCAATAACCCGCTGCCCCGGCCGTTCCAGCCTTTCAGCCATTGCTAAAAACCCAGGGAAATCCCCCAACCCGAAACGGGTCACAACAACCAGCTGCCCTGAAGGGCCCCCACCCACTTCCGCAGCTTGTCCCCCCTCCCCCATCCCATCAGCCTGTGCCCCCAGCCTCCCACCTGCAGGGCGTTGTTCAACAGCTTCCCCACACTGCGGAAGCAGCCGGTCTTCCGCTGGCGGCGCTGCAGCCACCTTAGGGCATCTTCTACGTGCTTCTCGTCGATGGAGATGTAGGGCCTGGCCTGGCCAAAGGACTTGAGAACGAAGGCCGTCAGCCTGGGCGGGGAGAGACCCCGTGAGAGGGACACGCTGCAGGAGATGCTGCGGGCCAGGAGGGAGGTGCATGGGGGACGGGGCAGGGGGTCAGCATTGTGGGGGGGAGCAGAGCTGTCAGGGGAGCCCAGAACGGGAACGGGGTGGGGGTTTGGAGTGAGTACGAGGTGCAGAGCTGTGTGGGGAGCAGGACTGGAATAGCAGTGGGGCTGGGGGTCAGGCTGCAGCCTGGTAGGCCCTGCCCACCCAGAGCCCTGACTTGCCCGTGCCGTGCGGCTCCTCACCAGGTGTTGCCCCTGGCGTCACTCTCCCTGGAGGTGCTGTAAGAGCCGTCGTTGTGCTTATAGAGCAGCTCGCCCTCGTAGCCTGTGGGGACGGGAGAGAGACAGCGAGTCCTGGATCCGCTCTCCCCCAGGGGCTAGAATCCACCCCCAGCCTGTGCCCCGTGGGGCCCGCTAGCCCTCTCCTCCCCCACGATGCTGAGACTCAGAGATTCCAGGGGTTGGTTTGAATAGGGGGATGGAGTTAAGGCTGAATAGGGCCCTGATCCCCCCAAACTCTCCAGCCCCCTGACCTGGGGCTGGATCCCAACCAGCGCCCCCTAGAGGGGAAAGGGCTCCTCTCCCATTCCCTCAACCCTGAGTCAAACAGTCCTTATGTCCTGGCCCTCGGGACTGGTGCCCCAGAGAGGAAAGGCCAAGGATCTCATTCCCTGACCCCCAGAGCCAGCCAGGGCCCTGATCTGGGGCTGGATTGGAACCCAGGCCCCAGAGGTGGCATGAACTGGGCCCTCGCATGGCCCCGCCATGCTCTGGGGGCGCAGGGGCAGGAGGACACTCACCGCTCTGGAGGAATCCCTTGGCCTCGTCTCTGATCTTTGGGCTCAGCTGCCCGCTCTTCTCCAGGCACTGCTGGATGTAGATGTTGTGAGCGAACCGGACCATGTTCTTCTCTCCATCGCCGTCGGGCATGGCCAGCAGATGTACTGTGTTCTGCAGAGCCGTGCCCATTATGTCTCCTGGCACCAAGGGAGTCGGGGGAGCAGAGAATTACCAGGCTGCACAACAGCTGCCCCGTCCCTAACACCATGTCAGTGGAGCCCTGGCATGCAGGGGCCCAGAACCCCCATTTTATTCAGGCCTGGTGGGGTTACGCGGATACGTGGTGATGAATGGCCAAGACGCCAATGCCCTGGCACAGCTTCATGGCTTCACTGCATGAGTCTATTGCCCCTCGCTGGGGTCGAGGCCCTGGAGCACAGACTGCAGGGACCGGTCCTGCCCCGGCCCCAGACACCCGCAGGACCTCATTGGTCTTTTCCATTCATGTTACCCTGCCCTCTCTGATCAGAGCGCTGGGCCACAGACGGGCCGGCTGTCAAAGGGCACCGTGCCCTGGCAGGGCTGGGGCAGGGGAATTCCTTACCCAGGACAGTCACGTGGGCCCGCTCGGACCCCGCCAGGACGTTCACAGGCAGCTGCAAGGAGATTTCTTCGGAGGCTGCGTAACACGAAGGCAAAGACACACCGTTAAAGGCCTGTTGGGAACCTGCCCCTGCCTCCAGCCAATCAGATCCCTCCATTCCTCACTGTCCGGAGCTCTCGCCCAGTCACAGCCCCTCTCTCAACCCCAAGCTCCCCCCGCCGTGGCACATACGTGCCCTTGAGGGCGAGGGCTGGGGGTTCTCAGCGGGGGGTCCTGCCTGTGGCACTCGGTCCCTCTCCTGGCCCCAGAGAGCCGGTGTGACGAGCTCTGCAGGGAGCATCGTGCACATGGGGGCCAGGCTGCAGGGGAGAGGAGCTGGCACAACAGGGGCCCAGTGAGACTCGGGAGCAGGAGCCGGACGTGCTCGAGCCTTCGGCCCGTGGCAGACGGTTCCATAACTGCCCACTAGGGGGTGCATCTTCCCCGGGCAGCTGGGCCTGGACCCTGTCCCAGGCAGGACATTGGCCTGGATGCCCCCTGGTCCGGTCCAGCCTGGCAGCTCCTGTGCCCCTAGCTGGGCCATCCAGCGGCTCAGCCATCACTGACGTGCCGCAGCCAAGAGACTCCCCGCGTTAGTGACACCCACTGAGCCCCGCACAGGCGCTGGGATCCTACCTTCCTGGCAGAGCAGGGAGCTGTGCGCCTTCTCCTCCAGGATCCCCCCCGGCTGTGGGGAAGGAGCATCAGACAGAAGGTCAGGAGAAGGGACCGCGCACGTCACAGCCTGACAGGGCCTGCTGGGTCAGCCAGTGCCGCTAGCCAGGGCAGGATCATCCCCTACAGCCCGTGCTGTGGGGCTCAGGCACATCCAGCTCTCAGCGCCCCAGCGATGGGGCTCCCGTCCCTTCCCCGGGGAGACTGTTCCCAGCCCAGCAGATCTCACAGCTTCCCCCTCTTCTGCGCGGAGCTTCTCTCTGCTAGTTCCCTCCGCCCTCTCGAGCCCTCCCGTGTGTCACACTCAGCCGCCCTCCTTGGGGCTAACCCCTGTCTCTGTCTGCCCTAGGACCAGGGGCGGCTCCAGGCACCAGCACGCCAAGCGCGTGCTTCGGGCGGCAAGCCACGGGGGGCGCTGTTCCGGTCGCCGCGAGGGAGGGTCCTCTGGTCCTGCGGCTTCGGCGGACCTCCCGCAGGCTGCCGACAAATTCGCAGGATCGGGGACCTCCCTTAGGCAAGCCGCCGAAGGCAGCCTGCCTGCCGTGCTTGGGGTGGCAAAATGCCTAGAGCCGCCCCTGTCCAGGACTCTCCTGCCAGCTCCCTGATCTCGCTGGGACGGGGCCGCATGACGGGGCAGTGCAGGTCGGGGTCCGGAACGCGGACGGTGCGGTGCTGGGGCATTATTTTCTGTGGCAGGACAAAGAACAATCACAAGTGCAGACTCGGCCCACGGCCACCAGGGGGTGAGACCCAGGCCCCGGATCTCCCTCCGCTCTGCCCAGAGGGCCCGACAGACACTGACCTGGACCAGCAGGGGCTTTATCACAGTGTCCACTCGCCCCTGGGCCGGCACCACGGCCAGCTCTGTGCCGCACAGCTCCTCGGTGTGCAGAGCCTCAGTGCTGACGGTGAAGTTCACCTCCCCTGCAGAGCAAGGCGGGAGACGCCCCCGTTAGACACACCAGCGCCCCTGCCCGAGGCAGAGAGGAGCCCGGGTCCGAGGGGGGAGAATAGTGGAAGGGGGAGGGGAAGGGGAGAGTAGTGAAGAAGGGAGAGAAAAGCAGAGAAAATGGAGAGTGAGAGACTGGGGGAGAAAAGAGAGAGAAGGAAAGGGGGGAAGGGAAGGACGGAGGGCAGTGATGAGTGGAGTGTAATGGGTTTCTCTGCCTTAGCCCTTGTGTGGGAACAGCGAATGGCCACCCAGAACCTGCCCCCTCCCTGCTGACATCCCTGACAGCTGCGTTCGGGGGGGACCTCAGAACGTGACATCGCAGCCAGCGGGACGGCAGAGGGGTCCTGACCTACAGGCTCGGTCAGTGAGACTGGGAAGCGAGCGGGGAGAAACTGTGCTTGAATCGGATGTAGTTTGTTAAGGCAGGTCATAGTCAACGTCTTCTCTTTATTTTTCTTGTAACCGTTTCTGACTGTTATGCCCCATTCCTTGCACTCACTTAAAATCTCTGTCTCTTTGTGGTTAATGAACGTGTTTGATTGTTTTAGCTAATCCAGTGTGTTTAAATTGAAGTGTTTGGGCAACTCCTTGTGGCACCAAGCCCTGAGCGACCCTTCTCTGCCCCCCACTGTGCAGAGCCCCCCACTCCTGCCCTGCCCCTCCCCTCCGGCACAGAGCCCCCAGCGCCCCTTACCCAGGCTGGTCGCCGTCACCTCCCACAGGAAGGTTTTCCTTTCGTCTGCACAGAGGCAGCTGGTGTAGGCACCGTCCTCGCCCGCCTGCACCTGGAACTGCGCAGACTCTGCCAGCGTCACCCGCACCTGTGGGGCCCAACACGAGAACCCCCTTAGGGCTGTGGGGGACGCGCTCACACGCGCCAGCTCCAGCCGAGACCTGACCCCTCTGGGGCTCAGGCCCCCTCACCGCGATGTGCTGACCCCAGTGGTCACAGGGTCACAGCCAGTGACTGCCGGTGCCACTCGCCGGCCTGCGCCGCTGCCCAGCCCCCCAGCCCCAGATCACCGGCCCCAGCAGCCCCCGCAGCCCAGCCCCGGGTGGTGCTCACTTTGATGCACTGCCGCAGGTAGTTGAAGACGGTGGCCTTTAGGGCGAAGGCCTCTCCCCGGATCACGGAGTACGGCAAGGCCAGCTCCACAAAGAAGGGTTTGAAGGCCGTGAAGGTGGCCATGGGCGAGAGCCCAAAGCCCAGCTCCGCCGTGCAGAACATCCCAGCTTTCCACTCCGTGATGGTGTCGGGCACCGAGACTGGGACGTCCTTGGAGCCCCCCTCGCTGGGCCGGGACGGACACAAACAGAGCGTCAGATACGCGGCCGCCCCCTGGGAAGCGCCCACGAGCACGGCCAGCAGAGACGTCCCTGCCCGACCCTCCGCTGGGCTGGGCCCAGAAACAGACGAATCCCAGACAGCAGAGAGGGGAAGAGCTGTCAGTGCCCCCATCTCGTCCCTTCCTCTGCCCCACGCCAGCTAGCGCAGGATCCTGCCCTGCCCCGGGGCTCTCCGGGCTGGGCTCAATGTCCCACGGGATGGGGATCCCCCCTTCCGCAGCCAGACACATCTCCCTGTCAGGGGGCTATTCCTGGGGTCAGCCTCAATTCCCCCTGCTCGGGATCCCCTGCCCCTCCCACCCCATGTGCCACCCTCAATGCCCCCCTCCCGGGGGTTCAAACCCCTCCCATGTTCTCAGCGTCAAAGCTCCCAGGCACCGTGTGGGAATGAAAACCCCACGAAGGGCAATGGGGTTGGGATGATAAACCCCCCTGTCGACCTGATGGGATCCAGGGAATTGCTGGGGAGGGGCTGGCGTGAACCCCCCTCTGCTGGCGAGACGCAGGGTCACGGTGCTGCCTGGGCTCCCACCCCTCTTCCCTGATCTGCGTGTTCATTACATCTGTAAAGAGACGAATCCCACGGCCCTGGGGGCTTGTTATTCCCTGTTGCTGTGCTGGGTCCCTCTCCGCTGGCAACAGGGTGCAGGAACCAGCACCAGGTGGGTAGCCGGCCCTCCCCCAGCCAGTGCAACGCCTCTGGGAGCTGCTGTTTTCAAGGGTCTGGCCTGGAGACTGCTCCGCAGGGACAGTCTGTTGACAGCTCCTCACTCACCCCACAGGCACCAGGTCCCACAGCCACGTCTCTGTGAAGTACGGACGTGGCGCTGGCTCCTCCTGGGTGCAGGCTTCTGGCACAGGCCGGGCATTGCTCACTGGGGTCCCTGCTGCACTGTCCACATGTGCTGCCCCAGGGATCATGCCAAGAAAAGATACAAAGGGGGGTTGAGGGAGCCCCACCCTGGTTTGGGGGCAAACCCAGACGATGATTCACGTGTGTTTGCACCTGCAAAGTCTCGATGTTTGGAGACATTTCAGGGACTGCACGTGGCCCCCGGGAGCTCTGAGAAAGGACAGTTACCTGTTCCATAACGCGTTCTTCGAGATGTGTTGCTCAGCCACGTGCACCAGTGCCGGAAGTTTTTCCCTTAGCAGTACCTGTACTGGGGGAGCACCGCTGCAACCCCTGGAGTGGCGCCTGTATATCGCGCTATAAAGGGGGCTGCATGCTCCCCCCACCCTCAGTTCCTTCTTGCCAGACAACTGACAGAGGGGAAGGAGGGTGGGACGTGGAATACACCTGAGCAACACATCTCGAAGAACGCCAGTTACGGAACAGGTAACTGTCCTTTCTTCTTCGAGTGATTGCTCCTGTGTATTCCACAGTAGGTGACTCCAAGCTATACCTGATGGAGGCGGGTAGGAGTTTAAATGTAAAGTTCGAAGGGTTACTGGGGCGGAGCACCACCCTACCAAATACGGCATCATCCCTCGTTTGGGAGACAATCGCATAGTGCGATGAAAAGGTGGGGACAGAGGACCACGTAGCAGCCCTACAGATGTCCTGAATAGGGACATGAGCCGCATAGGCTGCTGATGAGGCCTGGGCTCTGGTCGAATGAGCCTTCACAATAAGAGGCGGGGGAACCCCTGCCAGGTCGTAACAGGTGCGAATGCACGAGGTGATCCAGCGGGAGATGCGCTGGGTGGACACCGGCCGTCCCCTCATACGCTCGGCCGAAGCAATAAAAAGCTGGGGGGACCTCCTAAATGACCTGGTTCTGTCCAGGTAAAAGGCCAGTGCTCTGCGCACGTCCAACATGTGCATGCGGCGTTCCTCATTGGAGGAATGGGGTTTAGGACAGAGGATCAGGAGGAAAATGTCCTTATCCATGGGAAAAGCCAAGACTACCTTCGGCAAAAAAGCGGGGTGAGGGCGGAGCTGAACCTTGTCCTTATGGAAAACCGTATACGGTGGTTCAGAAGTCAGGGCCCTGAGCTCCGAGACCCAGCGGGCTGAGGTGATGGCCACTAGGAATGCCACCTTCCACAACAGGTGGGACCACGAGCACGTGGCTAAAGGCTCAAAGGGAGGCCCTGTGAGGCGGGAGAGCACCAGGTTCAGGTCCCAGAGTGGGGCCGGGGGTCTGGCGTAATGTGATGAACTGGGGCTGTTCTTAATGCTCCCTCTGAATACTGTGGGGGGGGCCTCAGTTCCTGGCCGACCCTCTGTTGCCTAGCAACTAATGGCCAGGCCCTTCCCCCTCGGCAAGGGGATGCTAAAGGTGTGGGAGAACAAAGAGGTCAGGTGACCTCCTGGCCCCGGAAAGGAACTGAGCAGAGAGGAGGGGCTGGAGGGGTTTTCAGTCTGGAGCCGGCTGGGGACGAGGAGTGAAGTGCAGACGTGGGGGTCTGGCTCACTGTTCCCTAGAATGGACCTGGCCGAGGGGTCCGGTTTGCTGTACCGACAAGCTCTGTTTTAGACCATGTTCCTGTCATCGAATAAACCTCTGTGTTACTGGCTGGCTGAGAGTCACGTCTGACTGCAAAGTGGGGGTGCAGGACCCTGTGGCTTCCCCAGGACCCCACCTGGGCGGACTCGCTGTGGGAAGCGCACAGAGGGGCAGAGGATGCTAAATGCTCCAAGGAGAGACCCAGGAGGTGAAGCCGTGTGAGCTTCTTGCCCTGAAAACAGTCTGCTCCAAGGGAAAGGAGGCTCCCCAAAGTCCTGCCTTCCAGAGCATCGTCCAGGGACTCCATGACACGTAAGGGAATGCCTGATCTAACCCTTTCAGAAACCGGGCCATCATGTGATGGAAGAACACAGAGCGGCCCTGCACCGGGGGGTGGAAAACTGAAATGGCCGCCAGGTGCACCCTGATAGAGGAGGGCGCCAGCCCTTGTGTCCTAAGTGGGAGGAGGCAGTCGAGGACAAGCTGGATAGATGCGGAGGAGGGAGAGGAGCTCTATCCCTCGCCCACATAGAGAACCTAGACCATTGAGCCAGGTAGGTTCGACATGTGGAGGGTTTCCTACTTTCCAGCAGGACCTTTCTCACATCCTCAGAACACCTCCCTTCCTCCTCATTTAACCATGGAGCAGCCACGCTGTCAGGTGGAGTGCAGCTAGGCTGGGATGGAGGAGGCGACCTTCCTCCTAGGAAAAGAGGTCCTGGCAGAGCGGCAGCCTGCACGGAGGAGCTGCTAAGAGTTGCAGTAGGGACCCGTACCAATGCTGATGGGCCCAATCCGGGGCTATGAGAACAACCCTCGCCCTGTCTGACTTCACCTTCTGTAGGACCCTGCCTATTAAGGGTACAACCGGGGCCCCGACCATGGGAGCAGGAAGGCATCCGATATTGCCCCGTCGACCCCTCCCGCTCTGGAGCAGAATCAAGGACAAAGCCCGCAGAAGTATGTTGTGGGCTATACAAAACTCCCACAGGAGTTGGGCTTCCTGGTATAAGGCCCGGGAACGCGTGCCCCCCATTTGTTGATGTAATACATGGCGGTCGTGTTGTCTGTAAGGACTCTGACCACCTTCCCCTGTATGTGCTGGCAAAAAGCGTATGGCCCTGAGCTCCCTGCCATTTATGTGCAGGGTCAGTTCCTCTGCTGACCACATGCCCTGGGTCCTGACATCCCCCAAGTGGGCTCCCCAGCCCAGGTCCGGGGCGTCCGACACTAGGTCTAGTGAGGGGGGGGGCTCTCAGAAGGGGACCCCCCCGGAGCATGTTGCTCGGGAGGGACCACCATTGGAGACCTGCCACCACCCTGGGCGGGACCAAGACAACCTTGTCGAGGCCGTCCCTGGCCTGGGAGTACCGGGAGGCCAGCCAGAGCTGAAGGGGCCCCATGCGAAGCCTGGCATATCGCACCACATAGGTGCATGCTGCCATGTGGCCAAGGATTTGCAGGCGCACCCGTGCCGTGGTTACCAGAAAGGCCGTAACTGAGGCGATGAGAGCTTTGAGCGTCTCGAATCTGTCCCGTGGGAGGGAGGCTATGGCCACCCGGGAGTCCAGCAGTGCCCCTATAAAGCTTATGCCCTGAACCGGGATTAACGTGGATTTCTCCTCGTTTACCAGTAGGCCTAGAACTGCGCAGGTGTTTAGCAGGACGCTCATGTGCTGCTGCACCAGAGACTGAGACCGGCCCTTGAACAGCCAGTCATCGAGGTAGGGGAAGATCTGCAGCCCTTTCCTCCTGAGATGGGCAGCCACCACCACCATACGCTTTGTAAATACCTTGGGGGCAGTAGAGAGGCCAAAGGGGAGGATCGTAAACTGGAAGTGGTCCTGACCCACCATGAAATGGAGGAAACGCCTGTGACCCTCGAAAATGTGGATGTGAAAGTACGCATCCTGGAGGTCCAGCGCCGTAAACCAATCCCCTTGGTCTAGGGATGGAATAATAGAGGCCAGGGACACCATGTGGAATTTGCAATGAACCAGGAACTGGTTGAGATTCTGCAGGTCGAGGGCCGGAGCCCGCCCTTCACCTTCGGGATGAGGAAATACCTGGAGTAAAAACCCCTGCCCTGGTATTCCCGAGGTACCCTTTCCACCACTCCCAGGGAGAGGAGGTGCTGCACCTCCTGGCGGAGGAGGAGGGCATGCTCCGGGACCCCGGCCAGCTGCCCAGACGGGGGACAGTTGGGAGGGGTGGAAACAGACTGCAGCCTGTACCCTTGGGAAATGGTGCCGAGGACCCATTGGTCCAATGTTATACGGGCCCATTGCAGTCGGAAGGCCGATAAACGGTTCATAAAAGGCAACTTTATTAACTGGGTGGGGAGTATACTGGCAACAGGCCCGGTGACCCCCCTCAACGAGTCAAAAATGCCGTTTTTCCAGCCGCTTGGCCTTCGAGGCCCCAGGCCAAGGGGCCAAACAGGATTGGTGTTGGGACCGACGCCTTTGTTCCCTCTGCCGCTTATGTGGGGGTTCGTATCTGCCCCGAGCCAGAGGCGCAGAGGTTTGAGGCCTGGGCTTGTCCTTAGGGGGCGGGAGGTAGAGGCCTAGCGTCTGGAGGGTGGTGCGGGAGTCCTTCATCCCGTGCAGACGGGTATCTGTCTGTTCCGCAAAAAGGGCCTTGCCATCAAACGGCAGGTCCTGCATTATAGATTGTGACTCGAACGACAATCCTGAGAGCGAGAGCCATGACGCCCATCGCATGGAGACTGTGGAAGCCATCGTATGAGCGGCTGTGTCTGCTGCATCCGAAGCCGCTTGGATCCGAAGCCTCGTCGATCAGAGCCCGAAACTTCTTTCCATCCTTGTCCCGAAGAAGGGGCTCAAACTTGGAGAGGGAACCCCAGAGATTAAACTCATACCGGCTCAGCAGTGCCTGGTGGTTGGCCACTTGGAGCTGGAAACTCGCGGACGAATAAACCTTTTTCCCAAAGGTATCTAGTCTGCGAGCATCCTTGTCTTTTGGCGTGGGCGCGGGCTGGCCATTCCGCTCACGGTGGTGGACTGACTCTACCACCAAGGAGTTAGGAGCTGGGTGGGTGTATAGGTACTCGTGATCCTTTGTGGGGACGAAGTACTTCCTCTTGGCCTTTTTGGAAACTGATGCAAGGGAGGCCAGGGTCTGCCAGAGGCCAGTGGTGATGTTGGCTACTCCCTGATGGAATGGGAGCACCACACGCCCCGGTACCGAGGAGGCGAGGACATTATAGAGGTTATTGGAGGGCTCCTCCATCTCCTCGCCCCGGAGCTCGAGATTTGCTGCCACCCTCCTAAGCAGGTCCTGGTGTGTCTTGAAGTCTTCTTGGGAAGAGGGAGGCGGCACCACAACTGAATTGCCCTGCACCGAAGAGGTGGATGGCGCGGTGCCTTCAGCAACCGACGGCATCGTAGGCTCAATGTCCGGGTCCGGTGCTGGAGTCGGTGCCGGGGGTTCGGCGCCCACAGTCTGATCCCGGTGCCGGGGAGGCAACGCAGGGTGGCCCTGAGAGGCTCCTGCCACGGAGCGAGGTCCCAGATGCGCAGGTGCCTGAGGCCACGGTGCCCAGTGGCACCATTGTCCTTGCCAGGGAACAGCTTGGAAATGAGATGCATCGGGCGCCGGCAAGGCTGGTTGCTCATGCGGTGCAGTGCAGCCCTGGGAGAGACGGCTGCGCGCCGACGCCGAAATCCTGGAGGAACGCAAGGTGCCGTAAGAATGACTGGAGCGCTCTCTATCGTGATGGCTCCTGCCCCAAGACTTTGACCTGGAGGAAGTTGAGAGGTAAATGTTCGAAGAGGTGTCTCTGGACTCCCTGCAGCGCCTGTGACCACGGCACCTCGGTGCCAGCGCTCTCGGGACGCACTCCGAGCATGGCCTCTGTGATGGCGAGTGCTTGAGTATGAGCGTCGGTGCCGATGGCAGCGAGACCGGTTCCTCTTGGACTGGCTGGAGGAGGAACGGCGCCATCTCTTGTCACCTCCTCGACGGCGTCCGAGATCGGAGGAGTGGGATTCACTGACCAAAGAGCCGGGACGCGGAGTCGATGTGCGTCGCGGGGCTCTGCTCAGCACCTCGACCTGGGAAGGTACCTCAACCTCCGACACCTCCAGGGAGGGTTGATGGGCGCCCAAGGGCGGCTTCCCACGGGACTGGGGGCCCGACTGAGGTGGCGCTCCTGGCACTGGAAGCGCTAAGATATCACGCGCGGCCTGAGCTGCCTCTGGCGTTGAAGACATGTGTACTTCGGGTGAGGCTCATGCGGATGGGACTGGACTACTCCGCTCAGCACGAGTCGGAGGTCTATGTCCCGATGGGGATCGTGGGCTGCCCAACTCAGGTCTGGCCTCACCCCTCTCCTTCTCTCGGCGCTGCTGAGTCTTCCCTTGTTTAGCAGGGGAGCGGTGCCGGCTTGTCATCAGCGCGTCGCTGCGCACCGAGGACACGGTACCGGGCGCGGAATCAGGACGACGCACCGGAGGCGCTTTGCTGCGTCCTGAAGACGAGGTGCCGGGCGCGGGGTCGGCTTGATGCGCCGGTGCCGGGGCCAATGCCGACTCCATGAGGAGAACTCGGAGTCAGATTTCACGCTCCTTCTTCATACGCGGCTTGAAGGAGCGGCAAATTTTACACTTCTCACTAATGTGAGCCTCGCCCAGACAGCGAAGACACTGATTGTGTGGATCGCTTCTGGGCATGGAGTTGCAACAGGAGTCGCACGACTTGAAGCCTGGGCCACGAGGCATGCCCCGAGCCAGGCCTTCGTGAGAGAAAGTTCAGCAAAGAAGTTTTCAGGGAAACTGGATACCACTAAGGCTATAACGCTGCAGCCAAGGCTGGAGCAAGTTCCGACTACCTTCACTGGCGGCAAGAAGGAACTGAGGGTGGGGGGAGCACGCAGCCCCCTTTATGGTGTGATATGTCAGCGCTACTCCAGGGGTCGCAGTGGTGCTCCCCCACTACGGGTACTGCTCAGGGAAAAACTTCCAGCACTGGTGCACGTGGCGAGCACACACACCTATAGTGGAATACACATGAGCAATCACTCGAAGAACTGACCCCTGCTGGCAGAGCTGGGGCTGGAGGGGGTCGGGCTGGGGGTGTCCTACGTGCAGCACATGCTGGTGGACTCAGCACGTTGGCAGGAGCCAGGGAGTCCAGAGCTCAGACCCAGCTCTGCCCCGAGCGGTGTTAAGGGTACGTTGCGCTCCCAGAGCCCTTCACAAAGAGCCGCTAGCCAGGCAGGTCAACTCATTAGCTGCACTGAGCAGCTGGGACATGAAGGCCTAGAGAGGCTCAGTGCGTTTCTACCGCAACCACCAAGCATGAGTAGACATTGCAGGACCCCATGTGATCACCTCCGTAACACCCAGCTTGGCTCTCAGATCCCAGGGCAGCATGTGGGGCTGGAGCTAGAAAAGCCATTGGTCTCCGTGTGAAACAAATGTATCTGGGTTGGAGTCACTGAGAGACAGGCAAGGAGCCAGGCGATGCTGCAGTCACCACTACTTGGCACAGTGTGATTAGCCTGTGTATTGGGGTGGTGCCTGCAGGAGGTCGGGCACAGTCCTCCACAGGCAGCTACAGGCCCTGCCTCAAAGAGCCTCCAGCCAAAGGGGGAGGAACAGAGCTGAACTGGAAGGGTCAGATGATCACGTATGCCCAGCTCCCACTGAGAAAAAACGGTTACTCACCGTTGTAACTGTTGTTCTTCGAGATGTGTTGCTCATATCCATTCCATGTAGGTGTGTGCGCGCCGCGTGCAAGTTCGTCGGAAGACTTTTACGCTAGCAACTCAGTGGGTCGGCTGGGCGCCCCCTGGAGTGGCGCCACCATGGCGCCGGATATATACATCAGCCGACCCACCCACTCCTCAGTTCCTTCTTGCCGGCTACTCCGACAAGGGGAAGGAGGGCGGGTTTGGAATGGATAGGAGCAACACATCTCGAAGAACAACAGTTACAACGGTGAGTAACCGTTTTTTCTTCTTCAAGTGATTGCTCATATCCATTCCAGGCTGGTGATTCCCAAGCCTTACGTAGGCGGTGGGGTCGGAGTGAGATGTTGCAGAATGCAAACTGCTGAGCCAAAGGCTGCATCATCTCTGGACAGTTAGACCAAAGAGGCAAAGGTCCGGATAGAGGACCAGGTAGTAGCATGACATCGCCCCTGGAAGGGTATGTGAGTCGGAAAGGCAGCAGAAGAAGCCTGAGCCCCGGTGAAACGAGCAGTAAGGTGCCTTGACGGAACATGGGCCAAGTCACAGGAGGTGCAAATGCATGACGTCACCCAAGATGGAAAGCTCTGGGAGGAGACAGGTAGGCCCTTCATCCGGTCTGCCAATACAACGAAGAGTTGGGGGCGTACAAAAAGGCTTGTCCTCTCAACATAAAAAGCGAGCGCCCTACGGACGTCTAGGGAGGGCAAATGTGCTCCCGTCGCGATGAATGGGGCTTCAGAAAGAAGACCGGAAGGAAGATATCCCGGATGATATGAAAGGTCAACAGCACCTTAGGGAGGAAGGCCGGACGTGGTCACAACCGCCCCTTGTCCTTACGCAACATAGTGCACCGTGGGTCCACTGTGAGAGCCTGCAACTCGGAGACTTGTCCAGCCGATGCAAAGGCTACAAGGAAAAAACTGTCCCTCAGGACAGGTATCTCAGCGAGCATGTTGTCAGTGGATCGAATGGAGCAGGCATAAGTCTGCTTATAACCAGGTTGAAGACCCAGGAGTTGGTGGGGGCGGCGAACCTGGGGGCATAAATGCCCCAAGCCCTTGAGGAACCTAGAAACCACAGAGTGTGAGAATATGAAGCGGCCACTCTCCCTTGGCAGGAAGGTAGAGACGGCTGCCAAATGCACCCTTAATGATGAACTGCGCCAGGCGCTGCTGTTTGAAGATCATAGGCAATCCAAGAGGAAATGGATCAGAACCTCTGTGGGGGAAACATTGTGTTTCGTAGCAGCAAGAGAAAGACTGCCAGGTGGGCAGATACGTTAACCGAGTGGAAGGCTTCCTACCACTCCGGAGAATCCTGTAGAACCGAGGGAGAACAACGTAACTCAGATCGGTTTAGGCCCGCAGCAGGCATGCGGAGATGTGCAGGGATTGCAGGTCTAGGTGGTAAAGCTTGCCGTGATCCAGCGTTATGAGGTCTGGGCAAAGAGGCAGGGGAATCGGTTGGCTACCGACAGGTCTAGCAACATGGTGTACCAGTGCTGCCTGGACCATGCTGGAGCGATCATGATCAGATGCGCTCTGTCCCTGCGGAGTGTTAGGATCTTGCGAACCAGCGGGAGCGGTGGGAAAGCGTACGGCAGACGGCTCGTCCATGGCATCAGAAAAGCAGCCAAGATCGAGCCCGGGGAGAGGCCTTGGCATGAGCAGAACTTCTCTCTCGTTCTGTTCCCGCGAGAGCGAAGTTCCAGAAACGTAATGGATAACATCCGGAGGAATCAACCACTTGACAGACAGGAAGGAACTGCTGAGGTGATCCGCCAGAGTGTTCCAGACCCCTAGGAGAAAGGACACTACCAGGTCCGTCGATTGAGCTGTGCAGGAGTCCCGGAGCTGGATAGCTCCCTGCAAAGAGAGGAGGACCGTGCTCCTCCGTGCTTGTTTGTGCAACGGGTGTCCGTTGTGTTGTCTGTGAACACTGAGACACAACAGCCTTGTAGGTGCTGCTGAAGCTCCTGGTACACAAGGCAGACTGCTCTCAACTCCCGGACATTGATGTGCAAGGGCAGCTGTTGAGCCAACCAAAGGTCTGGAGTGGGAAACTGACCCAAGTGAGCACCCCAGCCAAGAGATGGGGGTGTCCAATCATGAGGGACACCGAGGGTGAGGGTGAGGTGGATCGAACAGCACCCCTGCACACGTCAGGGAGGGCGTCAACCCCCAGTCGAGGGAGCCTAGGCCGCTCGGGGGGATCGAGGCGACCATGACCATGCTGTCTCTGGCCGGGTGGTACACTGAGGTGAGTCACGATTAAAGTGTACGGAGGCGAAGCCTGGCATGTTCGGTTACGCACGTGCAGGCAGCCACGTGGCCCAGAAAACCTAGGCAAGTTCAAGCCAAAGTTGCCGGGAAGGTCCGTAGACCTTGTACAATGGTTACCATCACGTGAAATCAAGGCGTAGATAAGCAGGCTGTGCGATACTGAAGTCCAGGGTGGCCTCAGTTAAGACTATTCCCTGAGTGGGAATCAGGGTGGATTTCGCTATATGGAACATCAGGCCTAAACGCAGGAATAGGACTTCGTCGACGCCCACACGAGTGGTAACTTGGGCCCCGGTGGCCCCTGGAATGAGCCAATCGTCCAGAGACGGAGAACGTGTATGCGACGGTGGCGGAGAGGGCGGCGACTACAGCCAGACACCGTGAATACACAGGGGCTATATAGAGGCCGACCGGGAGGACCGTAAACTGGAAATGACGGTTGGCCACAAACCGGAGGTACCTTCTGTGCGGAGGATAAATGGCGACGTGAAAATACGCGTCCTTCATATCGAGGGCGGCATACCAGTCTCCGGGATCCAAGGATGGGATGATGGTCCCCATGGATACCATGTGGAACTCCAGGTATATCATAACTTGTTGAGCTCCCGCAGGTCTAGGATAGGTCTGAGACCTCCCTTCACCTTGGGGATCAGGAACTAGTGGGGCTAGAACCTTTTGTCCCTTTCGTCCTTGGAACCTCCTCTATAGCTCCAATGGTGAGGAGCGCCCGCACCTCTTGCAAGAGGAATTGCTCGTGAGAGGGGTCCCTAAGAGGGACGAGGAGGGATAGGTTTGCTCGATTGGTGGTTGGGAGGACCCTGATTTTGGCTCTTTAGGGATCCAGACCAACACCTACGACTGCCTCAGCGTCGCCTGCTGGCAAAGCCCTGTCGTTGTCTAGGCGTAGGGTAAGGGCAGTGAGGCTGGCGGAAAGGTCGGCAGTGAGACATCGGCATGTACATGCCGAGAGGGAGTGCATAGTGACCTCGCTGTCCTTTGGGCCCTGCAGCCTAGGGTCAGTTTTGAGAACAGGCCTTTGTCATTGAAGGACAAGTCCTGTATAGTGTGCAGGAGCTGCGAGGGAAGGCTCGATAACTGGAGCCATGAAATGCGCCTCGTGGCAACACCTGAGGCCAGAGTTGTGGCTGTGGAGTCCGCTACATCTAACAAGGTCTGGAGGGAAGCTCTCGCCACTTTCAGCCCTTTTTCCAGGAGGGCATCAAACTCTTGACAGGAGATCTGAGAAACCGACTCCGTAAATTCTCCCACCGCCGCCCATAGTAACGGCTAAGCAGGGCTTGCTGGTTTGCTACGCAAAGTTGCAGGGCGCCTGCCGAGTACATCTTATGGCCCAGGAAGTTCATTCGCCTAGCCCCCTTGGACATAGGGGCTGGTACCTGTAGGCCATGGCGTTGCGTCTGATTGACGGACTAGATGACAAGGGAGCAGGGGGAAAGACGTACATATAGGTGCCTGTCGCCCCTGGAGGATACCATGCACATGCATTCGACTCACGTGTCCACGGCGGGATAGTGGCCATTTGGAGATTCATAGTGAATGCCACCCGTCTCGGGAGGTCCTGATGGGCCCCCAGGCTGATTAGGGGAGGGCCCAAGGAGTACGCTTCTGCCACCGCCTCATCTGGGGCGGAGGGAGAAGAAAGGCCGGGGATAAGTGGGTCCTGTGTGGACTCACGCTCCTGGACGACCTCCTGATCCGGTGGGATGTGGGAATCCGGTGGCAGAACCGGACTTCCTCCGTACCGTTCGGAGGAGGACGGCTAACTGTCGCCCCTGGTACCCAGTGCTCTGACGGAACAGAGCGCGATGGGATCACAGGTAGGCCTTTGGCCTGATGGCACGCCCAAGATGTACAGGGCAGCCACTGATGGGGGTCAGGGTCCTGGCCTGGGGCACCCGGAAGACTCTGGTGTGCACATCCGAATGGATGGCCATGGAGAAGTTAAAGCCCTGGGCAGAGTCTCCCTCTCCAGCTCATGGCGCTCGACGCGGCACCGGGGATCGGTACCGTGAGGCCTACCGGTACCGGGAGCGAGAATGGGACCTGCGACCGGAGCAGTGCCGGGAGGCTGACCAAGATCTCGAGGCTCGACGCCGGGAGTGGCTACGGGAGTCCAGTGCCTGGAGCGGTGCCGGGAGCTGGATGGGCACTGAGTGTACCAGGTCGGGGAACGGGACGCTGATCGGTGCCGCGGGTACGACCGGTACTGATATGGGGAACGGTGCCAGGACCGTGAGCAGTGCCGGCACCTGGCTTGGTGACAGGACCGAGAACATCTGTGGGACCGTGATCGTGAACGGTGCCGCTCTGTGGTGTCGACACAGGGTGGCCTGAGCAAGACAGGCTCGCCGATAGACAATATAACCCGCACCGGCGGTGCCGGGGGTTGAAGCAGCGCAGGCTCTGTCACTGCCATCAACTCCCTCGCTGTGGAAATGTTTCCGGCGTGGAGGGAATAGTGAGCTCAACCACGGCTCGCACCGGGGAGCGTTCAGGCGCTGGACTCAACGGCTCTTGCGTGGCCGGAGTCAACGGTGCCAATATTGTCGGTGCCGCGGCAGGTATCAGAACAGGGCAGACCGACTTAGTATAGCGCTTGGCTACGGAGCTGAAGAGCGAGCTCAACCGCGGCTCGTACCGGGGAGCGTGTCAGTACCGGACTCGACGGCTCTTGCATGGCCGGAGTGGACGGTGTCGATACTGTCGGTGCCGCAGTAGGTATAGGTGCCGGGCAGTGTGACTTAGTAGAGTGCTCGGCTGCGGAGCAGGTGGCTCCGACGCAGCTTAATAACAGGCTCGACCACGGTTCATACCGGGGAGCTTTCCAGCACCTGACTCGACGGCTCTTGCATGGCCAGAGTTAGCGGTGCGGATATTGTCGGCGCCGTGGTAGACATCGGTGCCGGGCGATCCGACTTAGCATAGCGCTCCGGCTGCGGAGCAGGCGGCTCGGACGCAGCAAGAATCTTGAGCCTCTTCATCCTCCAGGAGAGGGATCCATGCCGGGTGGACATCGGAGCTATCGACGGCCGGTGCCAAGAGGCCTTGGCGGTACCGGCGATCCAGTGCCGAGGAGGCGCTCCTTGAAGACTACCCAGCGCTCGGTACCGAGAGCGGAGGAGCAAGAGCTGCCTCCGTCAGGAGCTGCTTGAGACGAAAGACCCACTCCCCTTTGTTCTCGGATTAAAGGCCTCACAAATGCGGCCCTTATCTGTGAGGTGAGATTCCTCGAGGCACTTAGGAGAGGATCTCTTGTCGGCATTGGCTTGAGGCCGGCCGAGCATTATAAAACCCTGTGGACCGGGCATCGGACCCGGCACCAGGTGAGGGGAAGGGGATAAACCCCGAACCCCAGTGAAATAAATACACTATACTATACTACAAACAAATAAAGTTAACTACAACTATAAAAATCTGAACTATATACGATACTTAACGAGAGAAACTACGAGTAGCTAGGGAAGTGGAGGTCAGCTAAGCAGTGCTCCACTGTTCCAACGACCGACACGGGCGGTAAGAAGGAAATGAGGAGTGGGTGGGTCGGCTGGTGTATATATCCGGCACCATGGTGGCGCCACTCCAGGGGGCGCCCAGCCAACCCACTGAGTTGCTAGGGTAAAAGTCTTCCGACGAACGCGCATACACCTACATGAAATGGATATGAGCAATCACTCGAAGAAGAACACTGGAGAAACCCTCCCACCCTGGCCCCATTGAGAACAATGGAGAATCCGAACCCAGGTCCCAGGCCCGATCTATGAGCCCACAGGACCGTATCCCCTCAGAGGGCAGAGAGGGCATTTGGAATTGCTGATCAAGAGGGATGGAAGTGCCCAGTCACTGACCTGGTGAGGACAATGCGGGGCCACGCCAGACAGGTGAGGCTAGGACAGCATGACGTGTTAAAAAGTGTTCATGTTCACAGGGCTCCTCGGTGATGGTGTTGGTGAGAATTTTCAAAGCCGCATCCTGGGTGAGAAGGAAGACAGAGGAAAAAGCATCAGAAGCTGCTAAAATAGGGGCCTGTGGCATCATACTTTGGCCTTTCTCCTCCCCCACCTATGCTAGAAGGAACAAGAACGCTTGCTGTACCGACAAGCTCTGTTTTAGACCGTGTTCCTGTCATCAAATAAACCTCTGTGCTACTGGCTGGCTGAGAGTCACGTCTGACTGCAAGAACGCTGGGAGGACAAAGACTTGAACTGAGGAGACTGGTCCCAGGCTTAAAAGGGGAAGCCTGTGTGTGCTGAGGGAGGCCAGGCCTGAGGCCCTGATTGTTTCCTGTGCTGTGTTCAACTCTCAATAAACCCTCCTGTTTTATGCTGGCTGAGAGTCACTCCGGTCTAGAGAACAGGGCGGGGGGAGCATCAACCCCTTCGGGGGTGAGGAGGCCCGGAGGGTCCAGAGTACATGGACTCCCTGAGGGGGCCCATGGCAGAGACAGACGTGCTAAGGCTCAGAGAGGTGCGGCTCCAGGAGGTGGAGGGGCCTAACCCCAAGAGAGAGTGGACCCCCAAGAAGGGCTGTCGCACTGGGAGGGGCACCCCCCACGGACCGCACGGGGCCAAGAGTGGGCACGATCTGTGAGTCCGTGACACTTACCTTTTATTTTCTTTAGTAACTATCTCTGAGCTTTTGTGCCCACCACTTACAATCACTTAATCACCGTCTTTCTGTAGTTAATAAATCTGTGTTATATTTTACAGAAAACAGGGTGTTTTGGCTGAAGTCTTGGGAAATCTCAGCGGAGGTTACAAAGGCTGGAGTGTCCCCTCTCCACATCGAGGGAGGGGTGGGCTGGGTAATAAACTTACACTGGCCAGGCTTCTGAGCAGGACAAGAGGGAACAGTTCCGGGGTGCAAGGCAGGGGGCTTGGGAGGTTGGCTGGTGCCTTCCTCTGTGTGATTCGTATGCGGCGCTGGGAGCATTCATGCAATGTGCTGGGTCGGGGGCTCCACATGCTGTGGTGCTGAGTGATCACAGCGCCTGGAGGGGTTTGCTGCTTGTCACTAGCAAAGCACTGGGAGAGACAGCCCAGGCTGGAGAGTGAAGGGGGCACAGCAGTATCCCAGTTCCAGGGTGCACCCGGGGATCCCATCACACAGAGCTGTGCCTGCAGCAGGAGGAGAGGGGCCCGTGAACCTCGAAGGGTCCAGGCTGCCTCAGTCCAGCTCTGAGGAGCCTGCTGGGATTCTCCTAACCGGGTGCTGGAGGCTTTGCCCTTCCCTCTGCTCGATGCTCGTTTCCTTGGCAACCCTCTGCAGGAATGGCAGCGCCTGCACGTGGCTCTTACAGCCCTTGAAAACGTCGCCCTCAACCCCAGATTTCGGTCTCGGGCAAAACTGCCAAACAGAGCCGCTGCAGAGCGGAGGCAACGGGCGGAACCCGCAGCCTCCGAAACCTGCCCAGGGTGGGGCCTGAACTCACAGCCCGTTGGCACCCTGGAGATTCACGGGCCACAGCACGTCCCCTGGCGCCCCTCGGTCACTCTGACACCAGACTGCCTGCAAACCCGCTGGTTCCACGGAGCTCCAGCCTGGCTGCACATGCGCCTCCCACTCTCTGGGGCCTCCCTTCAGGTCACGCCCACCCTGCCCCCTCACATCAGGGCAAACAGCATGAAGAGAACCGGGCAATCCTGTAAACACGTTTTATGAGGGGGGCTCAAATGACCCCACATGTGGCCCACTAGGCCAACCCTGCCCTGCCATGAGGCACAGCAAATCTCAGGCCAGGCTGTGGATGTCAGAGCACTCAGACACTCCTCTTTAAACAGCCGGCGACACTCAACCTCCGCTCGAGCAGAGCTGCCACCCCCCTGCAATGTGCAGCACCGGCCCATGGGGTATGTAATATCCTTGTGCCCAGGAGTGGGGCGGGATGAGGCGTTCCTGCTCCCTGGATACACCGGGGATCTGTCCCAGGGCCTGGGCCATGTCTGAAGGTGGCTGGGGAGGTGTATCCCAGGCCTGAGTTTGCTAGGAGCAGCCCTGGGTATTCATTAGAACAGGCCGGGCTGTTTGGTGGGATTTGCCCTTGGATGCCGGCAGCTCTGGGCACATCGGAGCCAGTTTAGTCCTTTCAGGCTACAGAGGAGTGTGAGGCCTGGCCAGGCCCAACCCTACCTTAAACAGGCTGTAGGCGTTAGCCAGTGTGGGAGTCCGGCTGCTAGTCCCTCTGCGACACCTCCACCTGGGACCTAAGGCACGGCAGTGAGCAACTAGAATGGCACTGTGCGTAGAAGGACATGACTCAGGCTCTCGCACTGCGTCAGGATAGTCTCCTCGGGGAAAATCCGGGAGCAGGTTATAGACCTAAAGACAAACACACATGACATCAGCCATGAAACCAAGACACGAGCTACCCCAGAGCCAGCTCCTGCCCCTCCTCCCACTAACACATCACCCCACAAACCTCCACTCTCGCCCCAGCCTCATCTCTAGCCTGGACACCCCCCCAACCCTGCCCAGCACCCATCCCCATCCCCCACGTGGGCATCTGTCCCTGCACCTCTCACCCCCCAGCCCTAGGAGAGGGACCTGCGGCTCCCAACGCCCTGGGAGAACCTGCTGTACATGGGGGCAGGGAATTCTCCTGCCCTGGCCCCTGGGGACCAGCTCTGCCCTGGAGAGCGAGCTCCGGTTACCGCAGCCATTATCTCAGCTCCGAGCTCCATGTTCCCAGCCGGAGCCGGGGTGAGGGGGTGCCAGGAGAGTGGCACTGCAAGGGCTGATGGGAGAACAGGCAAGGCAAGCGGGAACCCCCCAGAGTTAGGGGGTGACAAGTGCCATTGGAGCAGCCCTCAGATGGGGAGAGGTGGCCTCAAGAGGTGTCCCCCAGCGGCCGTGCATCACCCTCCCTGCGAGGGGGGAGGACTCGTCGGGAGAGGCCAGGCAAGCAGCCGAGTTGCTCTGGACTCACCGTGTCGACGCTGAGCTCGGCCTCGGGCTTCATGAGCAGCACGCTCTGATCCACGGCGCGGACGGCGCACAGGGACCCGGGGGCAGCCTGCACCCGCAGCTGGAGCTCTGAGCCCGGCAGGGCCCGGTCCTGCGAGAAGGCCAG
Organism: Mauremys mutica; assembly: GCF_020497125.1. Taxonomy (NCBI): domain Eukaryota; kingdom Metazoa; phylum Chordata; order Testudines; family Geoemydidae; genus Mauremys; species Mauremys mutica. Next base: position 12,374,183 of record NC_059096.1, read on the forward strand.
CTTCACCTGGCGAGGCACAGCGCGTCACAGGGGAGGGGAGAGACCCCCGGGGCAGGGGGAGACAGGCCCAGGCGGGGGGCAGGGGGGGCAGGCACCGAGTGTCACTCCGGCCCCAGGCCCGGCTGGCTGAAGGGCTGGGGCTTTGGGAGTCCTGCTGGGGGTGGGGGGTCGAGGCAGCCCAGGCTCATTCAGCGCCCCCGTGGGACGGCTCAGGGAGCTGCAGTTATTCATAGACACCCAGGGGTGGGGTAGGAGGTGCAGGGGGGTAGGGATACGACAGGATCACCAGCCCCAGCAGATAAAACTCTGGAGTCAGACTCCTGAAAAGTCCTGAGATTCTTGACGAGGACAAAGCCCTGGGCTGCAGCCAGTCCTCTGGCTTCTCCGCTCCCCGGCTTCCCCCCGACTCCTGCAGTGTGTCTGGACACGCACAGCACTGCCCGGGGAGTGAGGGGGGTCGGCTGAAGGCTGAGCGATGAGGCCAATACCAAGCAGATGCCAGTTGCCGGGGGGGCAGCCGCCATTGCTGAGGGGGGGCATTGAAATGCCTCCAGGTAACAGTGCACTGCCACCCCAGGCTGGGGGGGGGTCAGAAGGGCCACACTTACCCCCAGGGCAGTGGGGTGAAGTGGGAGGGGGCAGAAGGACTCAGCCAGACCCCACAAGATGGAGGGGAGAGGTGGAGGAGGAATTCTGTATCTGTACCTCCCTAGTCCCAGAGGGGAGGGGCCTTCCCCCCAGCTGTCCCCTATGTGCAGTGGGGAGGGGGCTGACAGCTGGTCCCTGGCGAAAGCTTTTTCTCAATGACAGGGACGTGCCCCTGCCAGCTGCCCAGAGAGGGGAGCTCCAGCCTTCATGGGGTGGGGGAGTCTCTACTGGTCAGCTGGCTGAGAGTGGGAGCCGGCTGCCGGCCCAGAGGAGGAGAGGGGCCCCTCCCCTCATGACACTTGTGCCCCAGTCGACTGGAGGGGCAGCGGCCCCTTAGAAGCCCTCTAGAGAAATATGGGCAGCTGGCCCCCCGCAAGCCTCCAGAGGGGAAGGGGGCTCAGACCATCATATCCTGCCCCCGCCCCAGGAATCTCCCCGGCTGGGCAGGGCAGGCGCGGGTTGGAGGATGGGCAGTGGGTAGGGCTGAGGTGGCAGAAGTTCTGGGGGGTGGGGGAGCAAGTGGCTGTGGAGACTGGGGAGTGGGGGGGGGCTCAGGGTGGCAGGTACCTGCCGGGGAGCCCAGAGTGGGCCGGGGAGGGGCCGGGTCCCGGTCAGTGGGATGGGAGGGACAGAAGCAGGAGCTCTGGGGAGCTGGCACAGGGAGGTTGTGACAAACTAGGAATGTTCTTAATGTTTTCTCTGAATACTGTGCTGGTGCCTCAGTGTCCCCTAGGCAGTTCTTAAGTGTCTAGCAGAGCAAAGTGCCAGTGCACCTAAATGCCTGACACTCTGTCTCCTAGCAACGGATGGTCTGGGCCCCTCCTCCCCTGCAAGGTGCCAACTGAAAGTGTTGGAGACAAAGAGGTCAGGTGACCTCCTGGCCCGGGGAAAGGAGCTGAGCAGAGAGGAGGGGCTGGAAGGGTTTTCAGTTTGGAGCTGGCTGGGAACGAGGAGTGAGGGCAGACGTGGGGGTCTGGCTCACTGCCTCCCAGAATGGACCCGGCCGAGGGGTCCGGTTCTCTGTACCTACAAGCTCTGTTTTAGACCGTGTTCCTGTCATCTAATAAACCTCTGTGTTACTGGCTGGCTGAGAGTCACGTCTGACTGCGAAGTGGGGGTGCAGGACCCTGTGGCTTCCCCAGGACCCGCTGGGGCGGACTCGCTGTGAGAAGCGCACAGAGGGGCAGAGGATGCTGAATGCTCCAAAGAGAGACCCAGGAGGTGAAGACGTGTGAGCTTCTTGCCCTGGAGACAGTCTGCTCCGAGGGAGAGGAGGCTCCCCAAAGTCCTGCCTGGCTTTGTGGGGAGCAGTTCCAGAGCATCGCCCGGGGACTCCGTGACAGAGGGCGAGGGGTGGAGCAGGCAGGCAGCAGGTACCTGCTGGGCCCGGAGTGAGGGGCTGAGTCCGTGGGGGAGGCAGGCTGGGCTGGGGGAGGCAGGAAGGGTTTGGGGGAGCAGGTACTCGCTGGGGCCAGGGAGAGCGGAATGGGAGGGGGAAGGGCAGGCACCTGCTCCTCCATTGTGCGGGGGCCGGAGCTCTTCCCGTCACCGTGGGAACGCCTGCAGGCGGGGGCGAAATGGCTAGTGAGCAATTCAGCAGAGCTGGCACTGCCCCAACGACCCTGGCGCTGCTGTGAGGCCAGGCAGGGAGGGGCCGGGGGCACCCAGCGATGCCCCTGCTCAGGGCTCCTGTTATGGGGCAGGGAGCGATTCCCCCACCCAGAGGCTCCTCCACCCAAGCCCCAGGCTCACCTTGTTCGGGAGGCACTTGGGCACGTGCAGCCGGGAGCTGTCGGCAGCCATCTCGCCATCGGGCAGCACCGTGTAACCCAGCACCTTGGCAGCGGGCGCCAGGTCAGCTCCGACGGGCAGCTCCACAGAGAAGGAGCCCTTCAGCCCTAGGGATGGTGGGAAACGTCCAGGGGAAGTCAGGCCCAACCAGCAGAGCCCCTTCCCCCAGCCCGGCCCCTCTCAGGGGGCTCAATCCCCAGTTGTCCCCTGGGTGCCCCTATCTGCACAGACCCCTCCCCCCCACTTACCAGCCCCCTCCCTGAGGTCCAGCCCCTTGTGGAGGATCCTGGCAATGGCTCCCTTGGCCACGACCTGCGGAGGAGGAGACGGGAGTCACTGAGCTGTGTGACGCTGTGTGGAGTCTGGGAGACACTTTATGGTATTGTTGATACCAACATTATAAAATTGCAGGGAATCTGGCCAGAGATGCCATGGAAGGGGTCTGTGGAAATGGTGCGATTTGCCAAGTATGAGGATCTTGTTTCTATCTTTGTATCACCTTTGTAGTGTGCTCTAGGTCTGTGTGGTACATCTGGATTTCTAAACTCAGGCTGTGGTTCTGGGTGACACCCCCAGACAGCTTGGCATCAGCACTGCCGAGCCTGTTCGATGGCCCATCACGGATCATCAGCCCGACAGTGACCCCATTGGCAGGAACTAGGGGATACAGCTTAGGAGCCAGCAAGGCACGTAGGGGCAGGCTGGTGGACAGAGAACTCTAAGGCTTTTCCATGCCACGTGCTGGGCAGCTTGTGTTTGGGACAAAGGAAGTACCAGCCGCATGGCAAAAGAAATATAAAGCGCAGCTGCATCTTCTCCATTTTGTCTCCATTCCTGCTTCTTTCCTCTGGAGTAACTTTTCTACAAACGAAGCTCTGAACAAAGGACTGAACGACCCATCCAAGCTGGGGATCTGTTCCAGAGGGACTTTCAAGCCAGCAAACTCACCAATACTGCTCAGAACCTGATCTATGGACTTTGAAGTCTCTGTGTGTATGTGATTGTTTTACCATTTAACAACTCTCTTCTTGGTCTTTCTTTTTTTCTTATAATAAACCTTTAGTTTATAGAGAGAGGAGGGGTTCACGTTCATTAGGAACTGGGGAAACTTTTGGGATGGGGGGAGCCTATACAGGAGAGATGGGCTCCACCTAAACCAAAGTGGAACCAGACTGCTGGCACTAAACATTAAAAAGGTTGTAGAGCAGTTTTAAAACTAGGTGATGGGGGAAAGCCGACTGCTGCAGAAGAGCATGTGGATCGGACACAGACTTCTCTTAGGGGAGAGTCTGATGATAGAGAATCTCCAGGTTATAGTCAGGAGCAGAGGACGGAAGAGGATAATGTAAGGGCCAGATCAGATGATAAACAGTCACATAAAAAAGAATCTGACACATCAGAAAAGGGCAGACAAATAAACAGAGACAAGTTTTTAAAGTGCTTGTACACAAATGCTAGAAGTCTAAATAATAAGATGGGTGAACTAGAGTGCCTTGTGATAAAGGAGGATATTGATATAATAGGCATCACAGAAACCTGGTGGACTGAGAGCAATCAATGGGACACAATCATTCAGGGGTACAAAATATATCAGAAGGACAGAACAGGTCGTGCAGGGGGAGGAGTGGCACTATATGTGAAAGAAAATGTAGATTCAAATGAAGTAAAAATCTTGAGCAAATCCACATGTTCCATAGAATCTCTATGGATAGAAATGTCATGCTCTAATAAAAATATAACATTAGGGATCTATTATCAACCACCGGACCAGGACAGTAATAGTGATGATGAAATGCTAAGGGAAATTAGAGAGGCTATCAAAATTAAGAACCCAATAATAGTGGGGGATTTCAATTATCCCCATATTGACTGGGAGCATTTCACTTCAGGACGAAATGCAGAGATAAAATTTCTCGATACTTTAAATGACTGCTTCATGGAGCAGCTGGTACGGGAACCCACAAGGGGAGAGGCAACTGTAGATTTAATCCTGAGTGGAGCGCAGGAGCTGGTCCAAGAGGTAACTATAGCAGGACCGCTGGGAAATAGTGACCATAATATAATAACATTTAACATCCCTGTGGTGGGAAGAGCATCTCAACAGCCCAACACTGTGGCATTTAATTTCAAAAGAGGGAACTATACAAAAATGAGGGGGTTAGTTAAACAAAAGTTAAAAGGTACAGTGACTAAAGTGAAATCCCTGCAAGCTGCATGGGCGCTTTTTAAAGACACCATAATAGAGGCCCAACTTCAATGTATACCCCAAATTAAGAAACACAGTAAAAGAACTAAAAAAGAGCCACCGTGGTTTAACAATCATGTAAAAGAAGCAGTGAGAGATAAAAAGACTTCCTTTAAAAAGTGGAAGTCAAATCCTAGTGAGGCAAATAGAAAGGAGCACAAACACTGCCGACTTAAGTGCAAGAGTGTAATAAGAAAAGCCAAAGAGGAGTTTGAAGAACGGCTAGCCAAAAACTCCAAAGGTAATAACAAAATGTTTTTTAAGTACATCAGAAGCAGGAAGCCTGCTAAACAACCAGTGGGGCCCCTTGATGATCGAAATACAAAGGAAGCGCTTAAAGACAATAAAGTCATTGCAGAGAAACTAAATGGATTCTTTGCTTCAGTATTCACAGCTGAGGATGTTAGGGAGATTCCCAAACCTGAGCTGGCTTTTGTATGTGACAAATCTGAGGAACTGTCACAGATTGAAGTGTCACTAGAGGAGGTTTTAGAATTAATTGATAAACTCAACATTAACAAGTCACCGGGACCCGATGGCATTCACCCAAGAGTTCTGAAAGAACTCAAATGTGAAGTTGCGGAACTATTAACTAAGGTTTGTAACCTGTCCATTAAATCAGCTTTGGTACCCAATGACTGGAAGTTAGCTAATGTAACACCAATATTTAAAAAGGGCTCTAGAGGTGATCCCGGCAATTACAGACCGGTAAGTCTAACGTCGGTACTGGGCAAATTATTGAAACAATAGTTAAGAATAAAATTGTCAGACACATAGAAAAACAAACTGTTGAGCAATAGTCAACTTGGTTTCTGTAAAGGGAAATCGTGTCTTACTAATCTATTAGAGTTCTTTGAAGGGGTCAACAAACATGTGGACAAGGGGGATCCAGTGGACATAGTGTACTTAGATTTCCAGAAAGCATTTGACAAGGTCCCTCACCAAAGGCTCTTACGTAAATTAAGTTGTCATGGGATAAAAGGGAAGGTCCTTTCATGGATTGAGAACTGGTTAAAAGACAGGGAACAAAGGGTAGGAATTAATGGTAAATTCTCAGAATGGAGAGGGGTAACTAGTGGTGTTCCCCAAGGGTCAGTCCTAGGACCAATCCTATTCAATTTATTCATAAATGATCTGGAGAAAGGGGTAAACAGTGAGGTGGCAAAGTTTGCAGATGATACTAAACTACTCAAGATAGTTAAGACCAAAGCAGATTGTGAAGAACTTCAAAAAGATCTCACAAAACTAAGTGATTGGGCAACAAAATGGCAAATGAAATTTAATGTGGATAAATGTAAAGTAATGCACATTGGAAAAAAATAACCCCAACTATACATATAATATGATGGGGGCTAATTTAGCTACAACGAGTCAGGAAAAAGATCTTGGAGTCATCGTGGATAGTTCTCTGAAGATGTCCACGCAGTGTGCAGAGGCGGTCAAAAAAGCAAACAGGATGTTAGGAATCATTAAAAAGGGAATAGAGAATAAGACAGAATATATTATTGCCCTTATATAAATCCATGGTATGCCCACATCTTGAATACTGTGTACAGATGTGGTCTCCTCCAAGGGTAGTTAAGGACGTTGAGGTCAATGGTAATTGGGACAAAATACAACATGGTTTCACAAAAGGTAGATCGTGCCAAACCAACCTGATCTCCTTCTTTGAGAAAGTAACAGATTTTTTAGACAAAGGAAATGCAGTGGATCTAATTTACCTCGATTTCAGTAAGGCATTTGACACGGTTCCACATGGGGAATTAATAGTTAAATTTGAAAAGATGGGGATAAATATGAAAACTGAAAGGTGGATAAGGAACTGGTTAAAGGGGAGACTACAACGGGTCATACTGAAAGGTGAACTGTCAGGCTGGAAGGAGGTTACTATTGGAGTTCCTCAGGGATCAGTTTTGGGACCAATTTTATTTAACCTTTTTATTACTGACCTTGGCACAAAAAGCGGGAATGTGCTAATAAAGTTTGCGGATGACACAAAGCTGGGAGGTATTGCTAACACAGAGAAGGACCGGGATATCCTACAGGAAGATCTGGATGACCTTGTAAACTGGAGTAATAGTAATAGAATGAAATTTAATAGTGAAAAGTGCAAGGTCATGCATTTAGGGATTAATAACAAGAATTTTAGTTATAAATTAGGGACGCATCAGTTGGAAGTAACAGAGGAGGAGAAGGACCTCGGAGTATTGGTTGATCACAGGATGACTATGAGCCGCCAATGTGATATGGCCGTTAAAAAAGCTAATGCAGTTTTAGGATGCATCAGGCGAGGAATTTCCAGCAAAGATAAGGAGGTGTTAGTACCATTATATAAGGCACTGGTGAGACCTCATCTGGAATACTGTGTGCAGTTCTGGTCTCCCATGTTTAAGAAGGATGAATTCAAACTGGAACAGGTTCAACAGGTTCAGGATGATCCGAGGAATGGAACACCTATCTTATGAAAGGAGATTCAAAGAGCTTGGCTTGTTTAGCCTAACCAAAAGAAGGTTGAGGGGGGATATGATTGCTCTTTATAAATATATCAGAGGGATTAATATTAGGGAGGGAGAGGAATTATTTAAGCTTAGTAACTATGAGGACACAAGAACAAATGGATATAAACTGGACACTAGGAAGTTTAGACTTGAAATTAGACAAAGGTTTCTAACCATTGGAGGAGTGAAGTTCTGGAATAGCCTTCCAAGGGGAGTAGTGGGGGCAAAAGACATATCTGGCTTTAAGACTAAGCTTGATAAATTTATGGAGGGGATGGTATGATGGGATAGCCTAATTTTGGCAATCAATTTGGCAATTGATCTTTGATTATCAACAGGTAAGTATGCCCAGTGGTCTGTGATGGGATGTTAGATGTGGTGGGATCTGAGTTACTACAGAGAATTCTTTCCTGGGTGCTGGCTGGTGAGTCTTGCCCACATGCTCAGGGTTTAACTGATCGCCATAATTGGGGTCGGGAAGGAATTTTCCTCCAGGGCAGATTGGCAGAGGCCCTGGAGGTTTTTCGCCTTCCTCTGCAGCATGGGGCACGGGTCACTTGCTGGAGGATTCTCTGCGGCTTGAGGTCTTCAAACCGCAATTTGGGGACTTCAATAACTCAGACATAGGCTAGGGGTTTGTTATAGAAGTGGATGGGGGAGATTCTGTGGCCTGCGTTGTCCAGGAGGTCAGACTAGATGATCATAATGGTCCCTTCTGACCTTAAACTCTATGAGTCTAAAAAAGATATTCTAGCACTAGAAAAGGTTCAGAAAAGGGCAACTAAAATGATTAGGGGTTTGGAGAGGGTCCCATATGAGGAAAGATTAAAGAGGCTAGGTCTCTTCAGCTTGGAAAAGAGGAGACTAAGGGGAGATATGATAGAGGTATATAAAATCATGACTGATATTAAGAAAGTGGATAAAGAAAAGTTATTTACTTATTCCCATAATACAAGAAAAGATGGTTACTCACCGTTGTAACTGTTGTTCTTCGAGATGTGTTGCTCATATCCATTCCAGTTAGGTGTGTGCGCGCCGCGTGCATGTTCGTCAGAAGATTTTTACCCTAGCAACACTCGGTGGGTCGGCTGGGCGCCCCCTGGAGTGGCGCCACTATGGCGCAGGATATATACCCCTGCCGACCCATCCACCCCTCAGTTCCTTCTTGCTGGCTACTCCGACAGTGGGGAAGGAGGGCGGGTCTGGAATGGATATGAGCAACACATCTTGAAGAACAACAGTTACAACGGTGAGTAACCGTCTTTTCTTCTTCAAGTGATTGCTCATATGCATTCCAGTTAGGTGATTCCCAAGCCTTACGTAGGCGGTGGGGTCGGAGTTAGATGTTGCAGAATGCAAAACTGCTGAGCCAAAGGCTGCATCATCTCTGGACTCTTGGACCAATGAGGCAAAGGTGTGGACCGAGGACCAGGTAGTTGCATGACACATCCCCTGAAAGGGTATGTGAGCCAGGAAGGCAGCAGAGAAGCCTGAGCCCTGGTGGAATGTGCAGTAAGGTGGCTCTATGGAACATGGGCCAAAACACAGGAGGTGCGGATGCACGACGTCATCGAAGATGAAATCCTCTAGGAGGAGACAGGTATGCCCTTCGTCCGGTATGCCAGTACAACGAAGATTAGGGGGCGTTATGAAAGGGCTTTGTCCGCTCGGTATAGATTGCGGACGCCCTACGGACGTCTAGGGAGGGCAATTGTTGCTCTCCTTGCGATGAGTGTGGCTTCAGAAAGAAGACCGGAAGGAAGATATCCTGGTTGATATGAGAGGCCGACACCACCTTAGGGAGGAAGGTCGGACGTGGTAACAACTGCTCTTGTCCTTGAGGAACACAGTATACCGTGGGTCCATCGTGAGAGCCTGAAGCTCGGAGACTCGTCTGGCCGATGGAAAGGCTACAAGGCAAACTGTCTTCCAGGACAGGTATATCAGCGAGCATGTTGTCAGTGGCTCGAATGGGGCAGTCATAAAACTGGTTAGAACCAGGTTGAAGACCCAGGTTTTGGCGGGGGCCAACTGGGGGGGTATAAACGCTCCAAGCCCTTGAGGAACCTAGATTCCACAAGGTGTAAGAATACGGAGCGGCCACTCTCCCCTGGGTGGAAGGTAGAGATGGCTGCCAAGTGTACCCTCAATGATGACCACGCCAGGCGCTGCTGTTTGAGAGACCAGAGGTAGTCCAAGATGGAATGGATCGGGACCTCGGCGGGAGAAACATTGTGCGTTTCGTAGCAGCAGGAGAAACGCTTCCACTCGGCCAGATATGTTAACCGAGTGGAAGATTTCCTACCACGCAGGAGAATCCTGTAGAACCGAGGCAGAACAACTTAACTCGGATCGGTTTAGCCGCGCAGCAGCCATGCTGTGAGGTGTAGGGATTACAGGTCTGGGTGGTGAAGCTTGCCGTGATCCCGCGTTATGGGGTCTGGGCAAAGAGGCAGGGGAATAGGGTTGGCTACCAACAGGTGTAGCAACCTGGTGTACCAGTGCTGCCTGGGTTACGCTGGAGCGATCATGATCAGGTGCGCTCTGTCCCTGCGGAGTTTTAGCAGGACCCTGTGAACCAGTGGGAACGGTGGAAAGCGTACAGCAGATGGCTCATCGACGGCATCAGAAAAAACCTCCAAGATCGAGCCCAGGGAGAGGCCTTGGAATGAGGAGAACTTCTCTCTCTTTTCGTTCTCGCGAGAGCAAAGAGGGCTATGCGGGGAAAGTCCCACTTCGGGAAAACGGAATGGATAATGTCCGGAGGAAACGACCACTTGTGAGACAGGAAGGATCTGTTGAGGCGATCCGCCAGCTGAAACGCCTGGTATACAAGGCAGACTGCTCTCAGCTCTCGGACATTGATGTGTAAGGCCAGCTGTTGAGCCGACCGAAGGCCGTGAGTGCGAAACTGACTCAGGTGAGCACCCAGCCGAGAGATGGGGTGTCTGTCATGTGGGACCCCGAGGGGTGAATGGAACAGCATCCCTGGATATACCAGGGAGGGCCTCGACTCCTGGTTGAGGGAGCCTAGGATGCTCGGGGGGAACGAGACGACCATGAGTATGCTATCTCTGCCCGGGTGGTACACCAAGGTGAGCCACGATTGAAGTGGACGGAGGCGAAGCCTGGCATGTTTGGTTACAAACGTGCAGACAGCCATGTGACTCAGGAAACCTAGGCAAGTGCGAGCCAAAGTTGTCGGGAAGGTCCGTAGACCTTGTACAATTGTTACCATCGCCTGAAACTGAGGCTGAGGTAAGCAGGCTCTGGCGAGACTGGAGTCCAGGATGGTCCCAATGAATTCTATTCCCTGTGTGGGAATCAGAGTGGATTTTTCTATTGATCATCAGGCCTAGACACAGGAATAGGTTCGTGTCGATGCCCACATGACTGGTAACTTGGGACCGGTGGTCCCTCGAATGAGCCAATCGTCTAGATACGGAGAACGTGTATCCGACGGTGGCGAAGAGAGGCGGTGACTACAGCCATGCTCTTTGAATACACTTGGGCTGTATAGAGGCCAACCAGGAGGGACGTAAACTGGAAATGACGACGGTAGGCCCCAAACTGGGGGTACCTTCTGTGTGGAGGAGAAATGGCGACGTGAAAATACGCGCCCTTCATATCGAGGGCGGCATACCAGTCTCCGGGATCCAAGGATGGGATGACGGTCCCCATGGGTACCATGCAGAACTTAGCTGTATCATGAACTTGTTGAGTTCCCGCAGGTCTAGGGGATTGGGAATTAGTGGGAGTAGAACCCTTTGCCCCTTTCGTCCTTAGGTACCTCCTCTATAGCTCCGATGAGAAGGAGCGTCCGCACCTCTTGCAAGAGGAATCGCTCGTGAGAGGGGTCCCTAAGAGGGACGAGGATGGGTAGGCTTTTGCCCCATTGGTGGCTAGAAGGACCCTAATTTTGGCTCCTTTGGGTTCGTGATTGACGCCTACGACCGCGTAAGCCACACCCGCTGGCAAAGTCCTGTCTTTGTCTAGAGCGGTGAGGCTGGGGACGGAAAGGTCGGCGCTGAAGCATCGGCGTGTGCATGCCGAGAGAGAGCGCAAAGTGACCCTGCTGCCCTTTAGGCTTTGCAGCCTAGGGCCATTTTTTTTCCAGAGAACAGGCCTTTGCCATTGAAGGGAAAGTCCTGTATAGTGTGCAGCAGCTGCGAGGGAAGGCTCGATAACTGGAGCCATGAAATGCGCCTCGTGGCAACACCTGAGGTCAGAGTCATGGCAGCGGAGTCAGCTGCATCCAACGAGGCCTGGAGGGAAGCTCTCGCCAGCTTCTTCCTTTGCTCCAGGAGGGCATCGAACTCTTGACGGGAGTTCTGAAGAACCGACTCTGTAAATTTGTCCACCGCCACCCATAGTAGTGGCTAAGCAGGGCTTGCTGGTTTGCTACACGAAGTTGCAGGGTCCCCGCCGAGCACATCTTACGGCCCAGTAAGACCATTCACCCAGCCTCCTTGGATCTAGGGGCTGGTGCCTGCTGGCCATGGCGTTCTGTCCCATTGAGGGACTGGACGACAAGGGAGCGGGGGGGGGAGATGTACATATAGGTACTCATACCCCCTGGAGGATACCATGTACTTGCGTTTCGATAGAGGAGGGCCCGAGGAGTATGTTCCTGCCCCCACCTCATCTGGGGAGGAGGAAGAAGAAAGGCCAGGGACAAGCGGATCCTGTGTGGGCTCGCGCTCCTGGACGACCTCCTGATCCGATGGGATCCGGGAGCCCGGTGGCTGAACCGGGGCTTGCTCTGTACCGGTCGGAGGGGGACGGCTAAATGTCGCCTCTGGCACCCAGTGCTCCGACGGAACAGAGCGAGATGGGATCACAGGTACGCCTCTGGCGTGGTAGTACGCCCAAGGTGACTAGAATGACCACTGATAGGTCTCCTGGAAGACTCTGGAGGGCACATCGGAAACAGAGTACTGCGCATATGAAGTGTCCGCGCGGGACGACACTGATGCATGGCTGGATGGCCCTGGAGGAGCTGAAAAGCCCTTGTTAGAGTCTCCCTCTCTAACTGACGTCACTCGATGCGGCACTGGGGATCGGTACTGGGAGGCATACCGGTACTGAGAACGGGACCTGCCACCGGAGTGGTGCTGGGCGGTCGACCGAGATCGCAAGGCTCGATGTCGGGAGTGGCTACGGGAGTCCCGGTGCCTGGAGTGGTGCTGGGAGCTGGAGCGGTGCTGAGTGTACCGGGCCGGCGAACGGGACGCTGACCGGTGCCGCGAGTACTACTGGTACCGAAATGGAGAACGGTGCCGAGACTGTGAGCGGCATCGGGACCTCGATCGGTGACAGGACCGAGAACGTCTGCGGGACCGTGATCATGAACGGTGCCGCTCCGCGGTGCCGACGGGAGGGTGGTCTGATCAAGGCAGGCTTCCCGATCAACTATATAACCCGCACCGGCGGTGCCGGGGGTTGAGGCAGTGCAGACGCTGTCATTGCAATCAGCTCCTTCGCCGTGGAAACTGTCTCCGGCGTGGAGGCAATAGTGAGCTCGACCACAGCTCGCGCCGGGGAGCTTTCAGGCACCGGACTCGACGGCTCTTGCGTGGCCGGGATCGACAGTGCCGGTATTGTCGGTGCCACGGCAGGTATTGGAGTTGGTCGGTCCAACTTAGTATAGCGCTCGGGTTGCGGAGCAGGCGGCTCTGACACAGCTTAATAGTGAGCTCAACCACGGCTCGTACCAGGGAGCTTTCAGGCAGCGGATTCAACGGCTCTTGCGTGGCCGGAATCGACAGTGCCAATACTGTCGGTGCCGCAGCAGATATTGGTGCCGGGCGGTCCGACTTAGCATAGCGCTTGGGCTGCGGAGCAGGCGGCTCTGACGCAGCTTAATAGTGAGCTCAACCACGGCTCGTACCGGGGAGCTTTCCAGCACCGGGCTCGACAGCTCTTGCATGGCTGGAGTTAACGATGCCGATATTGTTGGTGCCGCGGCAGACATCGGTGCCGGGTGATCCGACTTAGTATAGCGCTCGGGCTGCGGAGCAGGCGGCTCAGATGCAGCAAGAGTCTTGTGCCTCTTCATCCTCCAGGAGAGGGATCCATGCCGAGCGGACGTCAGAGCCAGCGACGGACGGTGCCGAGAGGCCTTGGCGGTACCGGCGATCCAGTGCCGAGGGAGCGCTTCTTGAAGACTAACCAGCGCTCAGTGCCAAGAGCGGAGGAGCAACAGCTGCCTCCCTCAGGAGCTGCTTGAGACGAAAGTCCCGCTCCCCTTTTGTTCTCGGATTAAAGGCCTTACAAATGCGGCACTTATCTGGTAGGTGAGATTCCTCGAGGCACTTAGGAGAAGATCTCTTGTCGGCATCGGCTTGTGGCCGGCCGAGCGTTGTGAAACCCCGTGAACCGGGCATCGTACCCGGCACCAGGTGCGGGGAAGGGGATAATCCCCGAACCCCTGTGAACTAAATACACTAACTATACTACAAACGAATAAAGTTAACTACAACTATATAAATCTGAACTATATACAAGAATTAACAAGAGAAACTACGAGTAGCTAGGGAAGTGGAAGACAGCTAAGCCGCGCTCCACTGTTCCAACGACCGACACGGGCGGTAAGAAGGAACTGAGGGGTGGATGGGTCGGCAGGGGTATATATCCTGTGCCATAGTGGCGCCACTCCAGGGGGCGCCCAGCCGACCCACCGAGTGTTGCTAGGGTAAAAATCTTCCGACGAACATGCACGCAGCGCGCACACACCTAACTGGAATGCATATGAGCAATCACTCGAAGAAGAACAAGGGGTCACCAAATGAAATTAATAGGCAGCAGGTTTAAAACAAATAAAAGGAAGTTCTTCTTCACGCAGCGCACAGTCAACTTGTAGAACTCCTTACCTGAGGAGGTTGTGAAGGCTAGGACTATAACAGTGTTTAAAAGGGGACTGGATAAATTCATGGTGGTGAAGTCCATAAATGGCTATTAGCCAGGATGGGTAAAGAATGGTGTCCCTAGCCTCTGTTCGTCAGAGGATGGAGATGGATGGCAGGAGAGAGATCACTTGATCATTGCCTGTTAGGTTCACTCCCTCTGGGGCACCTGGCATTGGCCACTGTCGGTAGACAGATACTGGGCTAGATGGACCTTTGGTCTGACCCGGTATGGCCGTTCTTATGTTAGTTTCAGACACTAAAGGACTGGCTGGCAGCATGGTATTTTAGGTAAGATCCACACTAATATTGGCCTGGTGGCGTGGGTGACCCTTTGGGGTCAGAAGAACCTTTTGTATAGCGAGCAGAGGTTTTAAATGACTTCTCACTGTACTGGACCTAGGTGCTGATTGGGAGCCAGAGAACTGGAATGCAGTAAAGGGGGTTGTGTGATTTCTTTTTTAGCTTGTTGATAACCAGTGTGGGGGATCAGGACCAGTTTACGACTGGTTAGTGAGTCTAACTTCAGTGTGAGCCACCAGTTTTGGGAGAATCTGCTCTTCTTTTTGCAGCCTTTACAGGGGGCTGACAAATACCCCGACGTGGGGATGGCCATGCAGGCTGGAATCAGGGCAAGGTGTAGCCGCTCCTCCCCATGGACTGAGCCAGCAGAGGTGGGGGTGCAAGAAAGAGGATTCAGGCAGGTATCCCATTCCCCAGCCCCCTCAGGCCAGCCAGCCCCCGCTCTGGGGCCGGATTGGAACCAGAGCCCCTAGTCAGGAAAGAGGAAAAGCCCCGTCCTGATCTAGCCCAGCCCTTGTAATTCAAAGGAACCGTTCAATTCCCCACTGCTCTGCTATGGGGTTACAGCGCTGACTCCACACCTCCTGCTCTCTCTCTCTCTCTCGCTCTCTCACGCACACACACACACACACACACACACACACACACACACACACTTCAGTCTCCCAAGACGGGCTCACCAGGAAGATGAACTCCAGGCTCCTGGACCCGTTCTCCAGGGCCTCCCTAGCAATGACGTAATCCACCTGGAGCTGCTGGGCCTGGTCGCAGGGCAGCCCCCCTCCCAGCCAGCGGATCTTCAGGAAACTCTGGCTCTTGGAGTAGAAGGGCTGCAGGTAACGTTCGTCATCCGGGTAACTAGGAGAGACTCTGTCATGCTCAGCGCTGTCGTTCACCTGCTTGAAGTGCCCCTGGGGGATAGAGAGAGCGATGGGACTCGCCGGGGTGCAGAGCACACAGCACAGGACAGAGATGCAGCCGGGGCAGGCCAGGCTCTGATGCTGCCGGCTGAGCTCACCCCTACGGCCCCTCACCCTGCGTCCGTAAGAGTGACATGGAAAACCCCAGCGGTTCCAATGGGGCAGCCCCTGAGCTGAGCTGCCCGAAGGGGGCGACCTTCCTAACTAAACCCCACCCCAAATATTAATAAGAAGACAAGTGGTGGCACTAAGATGCTGTTTGCGTCACCCCATTGATGGCTCTGCTGGTGGGGTCTGCGCCTCCCGCCCTCCACCACCATCTGTCCTGGCTATTCAGCCTGCAGGCGCTTCAGGCAGGGCCGTTTGCTACACTGAGTGTGTGCAGCACCCAGCACCATGGGGCCCCGATCCTGGTTGCTCCTTAGGCACCACCGCAATAAACATCAACAATCACAGACACAACAACAGAGGCTTGTAGCCCTAAGGATTAATCTGCTGGTCTGGATAAATATCTTTCTTATCAATTTGAGTATTTGATGTAATAGGCTTATAGATTTATATTAAGAATAAGTTGGCTGTAATGCAAGAGACCTACAGGTCAAACATCCTGTACATGACACTAAGGCAACTTTAGCACATTTTGGGACCCTTACTCAGAGAAGTAATAATAGACAAAATACCTATGCAGATGTCTGGAGACCGTTGACTGAACCAATAACAATAAAGGGTGGAAAAGGGGGATTTTTGCCCACAAATCTAACAAGTACACCACAAATGCGTACATACCATTCATACACACATACATACTAGCCAAAGGGGTAAGTGTATCCTAACATTTCCATGGGGGAAAGATGAAATTTGGGCATAGGAGGAAGGATTTCCAACTAATGCCCTATAAAAAGGTGAGACAGCTCACCATTAGGCAGGCAATCTACCCATCTATTTGCTCCTGTCTACTCTTCATTGCCTCCACCTTCAACTACGTATCGATGCTACCCATCTACGATGACTAATAACTATGAATAGGCCGCAGTATTATTTCTTTTCAAACTGTAAGTGAAAAGGGATTTAATTTCCCGTACGTTTTATTTTAGTTAAAGCATATAGAGTTAAATTAGAAAGCAAACAACTTTGCAGTAACTTCCTCTGCCAGAGGTGTGAAAACGCCCAAGGCGGTGCTGCTGTATTCTAACACCAGAGTGTGAGTATTAATCAAGTTTGCATAAATCATAAATATATATCTTAAAGAACTGTGATATTTGTAACTCTGTAATCCTAACTGTTTTACCATTCGCTTACCATTTCATTGATTTTAATAAAAAGGTCTTTATGACTATATCTGTCTCAGTGTAAGCTCCTGTCATGACCCCAAAGTTC
This sequence comes from Mauremys mutica, assembly GCF_020497125.1. Taxonomy (NCBI): domain Eukaryota; kingdom Metazoa; phylum Chordata; order Testudines; family Geoemydidae; genus Mauremys; species Mauremys mutica. The sequence continues at coordinate 12,390,870 of NC_059096.1, forward strand.
CTTTTATAAACTCTGTGAAACCTGATTCAGGACGAACTTTATCTTCTGATCAAACATATTGGCGAGCCAAACCCATACTAATTAATATCCAATAATTATTATTAATATTATTAATTAATTAAAATTAAATGAATAAAATTAATTAAAGTGGATAAATTACATCAACACTACTAACACACCCCAAATCAGGCTACAAGCTGGAGAGCTGGGGCCCCACTGGGGCTCAGAGGCCCGTCACTTACCCTCAGAGTGACGCTCCCGGTCCAGCCGGAGGTGTCCAGCTCGAAGGAGGCTCTGCCAGACTCGTCCGTCAGGAAGGTCTGGTTCTTATTCTCATCCCCAGAGCTAACAAAGAGCTGCAGCTTCTCATTCTTCAGCGCAGAGCCATCTGCCGCCTTCAGGAGCATCTGAGCCGGGAGAGAAAGGGGGAGACGCACAACTCAGGGGAGCAGACTCCTGGGATAGTGTTGCCAACCAGGGGCTAAAGAGCTGGCTGGGGGCAGAAAGAGACAGTGCAATCCAGCCCTGAGATGCTCTGGGAAAGCCCAGGGCTGGGATGAGTGTTGGGGTGAGGACTGAGGGGCATTAGCAGATCTGGGAAGACATTGGGGCAGGACTGGAATAGCTGGGGGTGCTGGGGTGAGCACTGAGGGGTAACAGGTTGTCTGACCCCTTGACTGAGCCTTCCCTTGGGATGTGGGACTCTGCAGTCCAGCCACCCCCCAGACCCTGAAACCAGGGCCTCAGATCTCCCAGCCCCCTTGCTTTGCTTACACACATTCCCTCTGAGTCCCAGCTGGGCTGTGGCCACACTGGGCTTTAAGATTAACCCCTTAGGGACAATGTGGTAGGCAAGCAAGGAACCCAGGGTTAACAAAGGAATTTCTAAACCACAGATCAAGAGTTACAGATCTTTGCCAGAGAACAAATGTCCTGATGAGCACCCTTCCCTAGTCTGACCTCACCCTGCCTCTGACTCTGGGGTTTGTCAACAGTTCAGGCTGGGCAGAATCCCTCCCGGCTTGTCTGTCTCCAGCCAGGCCTTCTGGCACGTGGTGATGGTCGGCACGGCTGCACAGAGCAGCTCCCCTTCTTAAGTAGAGCCTCTCTGGACCCTTCTGCTATGTGCTCAGCTGGAAAACTCCTTCTCCCTCCCCCAGACATGCTCACCCCACCTGCAGGCCCTTGTGTAGAAAAATGTGGGGGTGGGCCAGTAGTTAAGAGACAATCAAAACTGATGGCGCTAGATTGCCATCTTAAGATCTTCTCTAGGATAGTCCTTCAACAAAGTGTCACACACCTTTTCTAGGCTGGACACCTGTCGAGAATACAGTATGATAATCTGCCTTGGGTAAATTTAGGCATGTGCACAGCACATCATACAATGGGAAGGTACTTACCTGTTAGTAACTAGAGTTCTTCGAGACGAGGCGGCTCTAGCCATTTCGCCGCCCCAAGCATGGCGGCACGCCGCGGGGGGCGCTCTGCCGGTCACAGGTCCCGCGGCTCCGGTGGACCTCCCGCAGACATGCCGCAGACGTCCCACCGAAGCCGCGGGACCAGCGGACCCTCCGCAGGTACGCCTGCGGGAGGTCCACCGGAGCCGCCTGCTGCCATCCCGGCGACTGGCAGAGCACCCCCCGCAGCATGCCGCCCCAAGCACGCGCTTGGCGTGCTGGGGCCTGGAGCCGCCCCTGCTTCGAGATGTGGTGTCTATATGTGCTCTACTTCTGGTGTGCGTATGCCCCATGCACCGGAGATCTGAATGCATTAGCCACCAGTGTCCATGGGTTCTGCCTGCACCCTGCATGCCTCCCTTGGGAGCTGGGATCTAAGCTATAACTAGTAAGCTGTGGTGCACTGGTCCTTTGGAAGCAGCGGGCCTGGTAACTCTGTGAGTGCCCAGAGGAGAAGGGGCCGGACACTACAGGGGACACTCAGAGGGCTGGGGGCTATTACTTTCCAGCAGCACTATCACCTGGCCAGGTGTTCCTCATTTTGTAGCTGTTCATTTGATTTCTCCTTCCTAAGTGACATCTTCATCATATAGACCCATGGGAAGGAGGCCCTTGAAGAATTCCACCTGGATTTCAACAATTTCCACTCCACCATCAACCTCAGCCTGCACCAGTCCACACAAGAGATTCATTTCCTGGACACTACAGTGCAAATATGTGATGGTCACATAAACACCACCGTATACCGGAAATCTACTGACCGCTATACTTACCTACATGCCTCCAGCTTCCATCCAGGACACATCACACGATCCATTGTCTACAGCCAAGCCCTAAGATACAACTGCATTTCCTCCAATCCCTCAGACAGAAAAAGACGGTTACTCACCTTTGTAACTGTTGTTCTTCGAGATGTGTTGCTCATATCCATTCCAGTTAGGTGTGCGCGCGCTGCATGCATGTTCGTTGGAAGATTTTTTCCCTAGCAACACTCGATGGGTCGGCTGGGTGCCCCCTGGAGTGGCGCCACTATGGCACCGGATCTATACCCCTGCCAACCTATCCACCCCTCAGTTCCTTCGTGCCGGCTACTCTGACAGTGGGAAAGGAGGGCAGGTTTGGAATGGATATGAGCAATACATCTCGAAGAACAACAGTTACAAAGGTGAGTAACTGTCTTTTCTTCTTTGCGTGCTTGCTCATATCGATTCCAATTAGGTGATTCCCAAGCCTTACCTAGGCGGTGGGGTCGGAGTGACATGTTGCAGAATGCAAAACTGCTGAGCCAAAGGCTGCATCATCTCTGGACTGTTGGACCAGAGCATAATGTGAAGCAAAGGTGTGGACCGAAGACCAGGTAGCTGCACCACATATCTCCTGGATAGGTACATGAGCCAGGAAGGCGGCAGATGAAGCCTGAGCCCTGGTAGAGTGTGCGGTGAGGTGGCTCGATCGTACATGAGCCAAGTCGTAACAAGTACGGATACACGCCGTTACCCACGATGAGATCCTCTGGGGTGAGACAGGTAGACCCTTCATTCTGTCTGCCACTGCGACGAAGAGCTGGGGCGTTTTACGAAATGATTTTGTTCGCTCGATATAAAATGTGAGCGCTCTACGGACCTCCAGGGAGTGCAATTGTTGCTCCCGTCACGATGAGTGCGGCTTCCGGAAGATGACCGGAAGGAAGATATCCTGGTTGACATGAAATGCCGAAACCACTTTAGGGAGGAATGCCGGGTGTGGTCGTAACTGCACCTTGTCCTTGTGGAACACAGTATATGGTGGGTGCACCGTTAGAGCACAAAGCTCGGAAACTCGTCTGGCTGATGTAATGGCTACGTGAAAAGCTGTCTTCCAGGACAGGTATAGCAACGAGCATGTTGCCAATGGCTCAAATGGGGGAGACATAAGTCTGGTTAGAACCAGGTTGAGGTCTCATGTTGGGGCGGGGCATCGTACTTGTGGGTATAGGTGCTCCAGGCCCTTAAGAAATCTAGAGACCATAGGGTGTGAGAACACGGAGCGGCCACTCCCCCCTGGATGGAAGGTAGAGATGGCCGCCATGTGTACCTGCAATGAAGATACCGCCAGGCCCTCCTGCTTGAGAGCCGAGAGGTAATCCAAGATGGTTGGGATCGAGGCCTCAGTAGGGGTAACACTGTGTGACCCGCACCAGCAGGAGAAACGCTTCCATTTGGCCAGATACATTGACCGGGTGGAAGGCTTCCTGCTAACCAGGAGTACTTGCTGTAATGAGGCAGAGCAACGCAACTCTGACTGGTTTAGCCATGCAGCAGCCACGCCTTGAGGTGAAGGGCCTGCAGGTCTGGGTGGCGAAGTCTGCCGAGGTCCTGCGTTATGAGGTCTGGGTGGAGTGGCAGGGTAATCGGGTTGGCTAGTGACAGGTCGAGCAGCGTGGTGTATCAGTGCTGCCTGGGCCACGATGGAGCGATCAAGATTAGGTGCGCTCTGTCCCTGCGGAGTTTTAGCAGGACCTTGTGTACCAGCGGGAACAGCAGGAAGGCATAAAGCAGATGGTTCGTCCACGGCATCAGGAATGCGTCCGAGATCAACCCCGGTGAGAGGCCTTGGAAGGAGCAGAACATCTGGCATTTCCTGTTCTCGCAGGAAGCAAACAGGTCTATGTGGGGAAATCCCCACCTCTGGAAAACCAAATGAATAACATCCAGGCGTATCGACCACTCGTGGCAAAGGAATGACCTGCTCAGTCAATCCACCAGAGTGTTCCTAACCCCCGGGAGAAAGGACGCTACCAGGTCTATCGAGTGGGCTATACACAAGTCCCAGAGTCTGATGGTCTCCTGACAAAGGGGGGAAGATCAAGTCCCTCCCTGTTTGTTTATATAGTACATGACCGTTGTGTTGTCCGTAAACACTGAGACACCAAGGCCTTGTAAATGTTGCAGGAACGCCTGGCACGCTAGGCGGACTGCTGTCAGTTCTTGGACATTTATGTGCAGCGTCAGCTCCTGAGGTGACCAGAGGCCTTGCGTACGAAGGTTTCCGAGGTGTGCGCCCCAGCTGAGAGAAGACGCGTCCGTCGTCAGGGACACTGAGGGCTGAGGCGGATGGAACGGTAGCCCTGCACACACCAGGGAGGGAGTCAGCCACCAGTCTAGAGAGCCTAGCGTGCTCGGGAGAATGGTGACTATTGTGTCTATTGAGTCCCTGCTCGGGCGGTATACCGAGTTGAGCCAAGTTTGTAACGGACAGAGGCGGAGCCTGGCATATTTGGTTACGAACGTGCATGCAGCCATGTGACCCAAGAGACCGAGACAAGTGCAAACCGAGGTCGTCGGGAAATTCTGCAGACCGCGAATGATTGTTGCCATTGCTTGAAACTGCGGCTGTGGTAAGCAGGCCCTGGCTAGATTGGAGTCTAGGGTCGCTCCTATGAAGTCTAACCTCTGTGTGGGAACCAGAGAGGACTTCTCTATATTGATCACCAGGCCTAGACAAGTGAATAGGTCCCTGACGATGCCCACATGCTGGGTGACTTGTCTCTCGGAGGTCCCCCGGATGAGCCAATCGTCCAGATATGGAAACACGTGTATCCGACGTCGGCAGAGATATGCGGCAATCATGGCCATGCCCTTCATGAATACCCTTGGAGCTGTGGAAAGGCCAAAGGGCAGGACTGTGAACTGGAAGTGCTGAGGGTCGGCTACGAAGCGGAGGTACCTCCTGTGCGGAGGAAAAATGGCGATATGAAAATATGCGTCCTTCATATCGAGGGCGGCATACCAATCTCCAGGATCCAAGGACGGGATAATGATCCCCAGGAATACCATACGGAACTTCAACTTTACCACAAACTGGTTGAGTCCTCGCAGGTCTAGGATGGGTCTGATACCACCCTTCGACTTGGGGATTAGGAAATAACGGGAGTAAAACCCCTTGCCCTTTTCGTTCTTTGGCACCTCCTCTATAGCCCCCATGGCGAGGAGTGACCGCACCTCTTGCAAGAGGAATTGCTCCTGAGAGGGGTCCCTGAAGAGGGACGGGGTGGGAGGGTGGGGTTAAAACAAATTGGAGGTGGTATTCATATTCCACCGTGCGTAGGACCCAGAGATCCAAGGTTAACTGGTATCAGAGGGGTAGCCGTGTTAGTCTGGTTCTGTAGAAGCAGCAAAGAATCCTGTGGCACCTTATAGACTAACAGATGTTTTTGCAGCATGAGCTTTCGTGGGTGAATACCCACTTCTTCGGATGCAAGGTTAACTGGGACCATGCCGGGACCATGCCGGGAGGAAGTAGGAGAGACGGTTGGAGAAGGGAGGAGAAGGATCCTGGTCTGTAACTGGTATGCCGTCCTCGGGCGCACCTTCAAAAGTTAAATTTTGGTCCCGCTGGTGGTTTCGAGGGACCTTGATTTTGGCCCCTTTAAGGTCCTGATTGGCGTCTACGCCCACCTCAGCCGCGCCGTCTGTCAAAGTCCTGTCTGTTTCTAGGCACAAAGTACGGACGGGGAGGTTGGGGGCGGAAGGGCCTGCGTTGGGTCATTGGCGTGTGCATGCCTAGCAAACGCATTATGACCCTATTGTCTTTCAGGCTTTGCAGCCTAGGGTCAGTCTTCTGAAGAAGGAAGATCCAGGGAACTACAGGCCAGTCAGTCTCACCTCAGTCCCTGGAAAAATCATGGAACAGGTCCTCAAGGAATCAATTCTGAACCACTTAAAGGAGGGGAAAGTGATCAGGAAGAGTCAGCATGGATTCACCAAGGGCAAGTCATGCCTGACTAACCTAATTGCCTTCTATGAGGAGATAACTGGCTCTGTGGATGAGGGGAAAGCAGTGGATGTGCTATTTCTGGACTTTAGCAAAGCTTTTGATACAGGCTCCCACAGTATTCTTGCCAGCAAGTTAAAGAAGTATTGGCTGGATGAATGGACGGTAAGGTGGATAGAAAACTGGCTAGATGGTCTGGCTCAACGGGTAGTGATCAATGGTTCCATGTCTAGTTGGCAGCCGGTATCAAGTGGAGTGCCCCAAGGGTTGGTGCTGGGGCCGGTTTTATTCAATATCTTCATTAATGATCTGGAGGATAGTGTGGACTGCACCCTTAGCAAGTTTGCAGATGACACTAAACTGGGAGGAGTGGTTGATACGCTGGAGGGTAGGGATAGGATACAGAGGGACCTAGACAAATTAGAGGATTGGGCCAAAAGAAATATGGTGAGGTTCAACAAGGACAAGTGCAGAGTCCTGCACTTAGGACGGAAGAATCCCATGCACTGCTACAGACTAGGGACCGAATGGCTGGGCAGCAGTTCTGCAGAAAAGGACCTAGGGGTTATGGTGGACGAAAAGCTGAATATGAGTCAACAGTGTGCCCTTGTTGCCAAGAAGGCTAACGGCATTTTGGGTTGTATAAGTAGGGGCATTTCCAGCAGATCGAGGGATGTGATCATTCCCCTCTACTCAGCACTGGTGAGGCCTCATCTGGAGTACTGTGTCCAGTTTTGGACCTCACACTACAAGAAGGATGAGGATAAATTGGAGAGAGTCCAGCGGAGGGCAACAAAAATGATTAGGGGGCTGGAGCACATGACTTATGAGGAGAGGCTGAGGGAACTGGGATTGTTTAGTCTGCAGAAGAGAAGAATGAGGGGGGATTTGATAGCTGCTTTCAACTACCTGAAAGGGGGTTCCAAAGAGGATGGATCTAGACTGTTCTCAGTGGTAGAAGATGACAGAACAAGGAGTAATGGTCTCAAGTTGCAGAGGGGGAGGTTTAGGTTGGACATTAGGAAAAACTTTTTCACTAGGAGGGTGGTGAAGCACTGGAATGGGTTACCTAGGGAGGTGGTGGAATCTCCTTCCTTAGAGGTTTTTAAGGTCAGGCTTGACACAGTCCTGGCTGGGATGATTTAGTTGGGTTTTGTCCTGCTTTGAGCAGGGGGTTGGACTAGATGACCTCCTGAGGTCCCTTCCAACCCTGAGATTCTATGATTCTCCGAGAAGAGGCCTTTACCATCGAACGGCAAGTCCTGGATGCTGTACTGCAGCTCAGCCGGGAGGTTGGAAACCTGAAGCCATGAGATATGCCTCATGGCAACACCTGAGGCCAGAGTCCTGGCTGCTGAGTCGGCTGCATCGAGCGAAGCTTGGAGGGAAGTTCTGGCCACCTTTTTTCCTTCCTCCAAGAAGGCCGTGAACTCCGGGCGGGAATCCTGAGGGAGTAGTTCCGTAAATCTCCCCACCTCCGCCCATGTGTTGTAATTATAGCGGCTGAGGAGGGCTTGTTGATTCACCACCTGGAGCTGTAAGGCACCTGCCGAGTACACCTTACGGCCGAGCAGGTCCATTTGCCTAGCCTCCTCCGATTTTGGGGCTGCCGCCTGCTGGCCATGGCGTTCCCTCTCATTAACTGACTGAACGAGGAAGACACCTTAGAGGGCACCATATATTTACACTCGACTCCCCTGGCCGTAGGTGGGATGGAGGCCGGCAATTGCCATATAGTGTCGGCATTGGCCTGGATGGTATGAATAAACGGTAGGGCCACTCTGGTGGGAGCATCCGCCGACAGAATGCTCACTACTGGGTCCTCCACCTCTGGGACCTCCTCCACCTGGAGGTTCATGTTAAGTGCTACCCTCCTGAGGATGTCCTGGTGGGCCCTCAGGTCAATTGGAGGAGGGCCCGAGGAGGATGTCCCTGCCACCGCCTCGTCGGGAGAAGAGGAAGAGGAGACACCTGGGACGAGAGGGTCCTGCGTGGCCTTTTGCTCCTGAGCAACCTCCTGCTCCGGGAGGACTGGGGAGTCCGGTGGGTGGACTGGAGCTTCCTCCATACCAGCTGGAGGGGGACGGCTGATTGTCGCCTCTGGCACCCGGTGCTCTGATGGTGCCGAGCGGGACGGGACTACTGGTGCCCCTTGGGCCTGATGGTATGCCCAAGGCGTCCAGAAGGACCACTGGTGTGGGCCTAGGTCCTGGGCCTGTGTCTCTTGGAAGACCCCGGTGGGCACATCGGACTCGCGGTCCTGCGCATAATAGCTGTCCGCGCGGGACGACTCTGAAGCGTGTCTGGATTGTCATGGAGGAGCAGAGAGGCCCAGAGCAGAGTCCCTGTCTCTAGCTAGCCTATCTCTACTCGGCACTGGAGACCGGTACCGGAAGGCATACCAGTACCAGGAGGCATACCGGTACCGGGAGGAATACCGGTACCGGGAACGAGATTGGGACCTGTGACCGGAACGGTGTCGGGAGGTTGACCGCAATCTCGAGGCTCGGCGTCGGGAGCGGCTACGGGAGTCATGGTGCCTGGAGTGGTGCTGGGAGCTGGAGCGGTGCCGAGAATAGCGGGCCGGTGACTGGGATGCCGACCGAAGCCGGGAGTGCGACCGGCACCGAAGAGGAGAACGGTGCCGGGACTGCGAGCGGCGACGGGAGTGGGAGCGCCGTCGGGACCTGGAACGTCTGCGGGACTGTGATCTTGAACGGTGCTGGTCTGCTGTGCCAAAAGAGGGTGGCCGAATCAAGGCCGGCTTGCCTATAGACTGTATCGCTCGCTCCGGCGGTGCCGGGGGCGGAGGCAGCGTCAACTCTATCATTGAAATCAGATCCCTCACCGTTGAGAACGTCTCCGGCGTGGACGGGATAGTAAGCTCTACCACGGGTCTAGCCGGGGAGCTGACAGGCACCAGACTCGACGGCCCTTGTGGGACCAGAATAGACGGTGCCATTGTCGTCGGTGCTGAGGCAAGTGTCAGCGCCAGGCGGTCCGACTTGGACAAGCTCTCTGGCTGCGGTGCAGGTGGCACGGAAGCAGCAGGAGTCTTAGTCTTTCTCGACCTCAGGGAGAGGGAGCGGCATCGAGCCGGCCTCGGTGCCGGTGACGGGTGGTGCCGAGGAGCCTTGGACATACCGGCGCGGTCTGGTGCCGAGGAGGTGCTTCTGCTCGAAGAGTGACCAGCGCTCGGTGCCAAAGGCGGAGGGGTGAGAGCCGCCTCCATGAGGAGCTGCTTTAGCCTGATGTCCCGCTCCTTTTTTGTTCTTGGCTTAAAAGCCTTGCAAATGTGGCACTTAGCTGTCAGGTGCAATTCCCCGAGGCACTTCAGACAGAAGTCATGCGGGTCTCCTGTCGACATCGGCTTGCGGCAGCCCGAGCACAGTTTGAAACCCGGTGAACCGGGCATGGGCCCCGGCACTGGGTGTGGGGAAGGGGCTATTCCCCAAACTCCTCTTAACTATATTATACTAAATATACTATAAAGTGATACACTAAGTTGAACTATATAAAAAGTTTTTAACTATATACACAACAAGGAACGAGAGAACTACGAGTAGCTAGGGAAGTGGAGGTCAGCTAAGCCGCGCTCCACTGTTCTGACAACCGATACGGGCAGTAAGAAGGAACTGAGGGGCGGATGGGTCGGCAGGGGTATATATCCGGTGCCATAGCGACGCCACTCCAGGGGGCGTCCAGCCGACCCACCGAGTATTGCTAGGGTAAAAATCTTCTGACGAACGTGCACGCAGTGCGCGCACACCTAATTGAAATCGATATGAGCAAGCACTCGAAGAAGAACAAACACCTACAAGATCTTTATCAAGCATTCTTACAACTACAGTACCCACCTGCGGAAGCGAGGAAACAGATTGAGAGAGCGAGACAGGTACCCAGAAGTCACCTACTACAAGACAGGCCCAACAAGGAAAATAACAGAACACCACTGGCCGTCATGTACAGTCCCCAGCTAAAACCTCTCCATTGCATCATCAAGGGTCTACAAGCTATCCTGGAAAATGATCCCTCTCTCTCACAGGCCTTCGGAGGCAGGCCAGTCTGCGCTTACAGACAGCCCCCCAGCCTGAAACAAATACTCACCAGCAACTACACACCACACCACAGAAACACTAACCAGGAACCAATCCCTGTAACAAACCCCATTGCCTACTCTGTCCCCATATCTACTCTAGCGACACCATCAGAGGACCCAACCACATGAGCCACATCATCAGGGACTCATTCATCTGCACATCTACTAATGTGATATGTGCCAGCAATGCCCCTCTGCCATGTACATTGGCCAAACCAGACAGTCTCTACGTAAAAGAATAAATGGACACAAAACAAAAGCCAGTCGGAGAACACTTCAATCTCCCTGGACATTCTATAAGAGATTTAAAAGTAACCATAGTTCAACAAAAAAACTTCAAAAACAGTCTTCAAAGAGAAACTGCAGAGCTACAATTCACTTGCAAATTTAACACCATTAATTTGGGCTTGAATAGGGACTGGGAGTGGCTGGCTCACTGCAAAAGCAACTTGCCCTTTCTTGGTATTGACACCTCCTCATCAATTATTGGGAATGGACCACACCCACCCTGAATGAATTGGCCCTGTCAACTAGGGTGACCAGATGTCCCGATTTTATATGGACAGTCCCGATTTTGGGGGCTTTTTCTTATATAGGCTCCTAATACCCCCCATCCCGTCCTGATTTTTTACACTTCCTATCTGGTCACCCTACTGTCAACACTAGTTCTCCATTTGTAAGGTAACTCCCTTCTCTTCAAGTGTCAGTATAATAATGCCTGCATCTGTCATTTTCACTCCATGCATCTGAAGAAGTGGGTTTTTTACCCACGAAAGCTTTTGCCCAAATAAATCTCTTAGTCTTTAAGGCGCCACCAGACTCCTCGTTGTTTTCCTAAGTGTAGTACTGTCATGGAGTATGGGGGAGTCAGGCCCTGCACCCCTCCTCCTGGGACTCACAGTGACTCTCAGCCAGCCAGTAAAACAGAAGGTTTATTGGACAACAGGAACGCAGGATACAGCAGAGCTTGTAGGCACAACCAGGACCCCTCAATCTGGTCCTTCTAGGGGTTCAGGGTGCTTGGATCCCAGCTTGGGATTCCCTGAATTCCACCACCCAGCCCAAAACCGAAACTGCCCCAAACCCTCTTTAGCAGGCCCTCTTCCTTTGTCCAGCTTCCCGGGCAAAGGTGTTTTCTCCCCTTCCCCCCTGCCTGGCTCAGGTTACAGGCTCAGGTCCTGTCCCTCACCTAAAGTCACCCCCTGCTCTCCCAGCCCCCACACAGACAGTTCCTACTCCATCACAAGTACCTCATGCTGGTCTTTAATTAATTTAATCTTGTTGATTTCAGACCAATTCTCTAATTTGTCAAAGTTGTTATGAATTCTAATCCTGTCCTCCAAAGTGCTAGGAACCCCTCTCTGCGTGGTGTCATCCACACATTTTAGAAGCACACTCTCCATTCCATTGTCCAAGTCTTTAATCACAATACTGAGTAGTACCGGAGCCAAGACTGACCCCTGTGGGACCCCACTAGACACGTCTTCCCAGAGTGCAGCAAAAAGACGGTTACTCACCGTTGTAACTGTTGTTCTTCGAGATGTGTTGCTCATATCTATTCCAGTTAGGCGTGTGCGCGCCGCGTGCACGCTCGTCGGAAGATTTTTACCCAAGCAACACTCGGTGGGTCGGCTGGGTGCCCCCTGGAGTGGCGCCGCTATAGCGCCGGATATATACCCCTGCCGACCCGTCCGCTCCTCAGTTCCTTCTTGCCGGCTACTCCGACAGTGGGGAAGGAGGGCAGGTCTGGAATGGATATGAGCAACACATCTCGAAGAACAACAGTTACAAAGGTGAGTAACCGTCTTTTCTTCTTCAAGTGCTTGCTCATATGCATTCCAGTTAGGTGATTCCCAAGCCTTACGTAGGCGGTGGGGTCGGAGTGAGACGTGGCAGAATGTAAGACCGCTGAGCCAAAGGCTGCATCGTCTCTGGATTGTTGCACCAATGCATAGTGGGAAGCAAAGGTGTGAACAGAAGACCAGGTAGCCGCTCGACAGATTTCCTGGATAGGAACATGGGCCAGGAAGGCGGCAGAAGAGGCCTGTGCCCTCGTAGAGTGAGCAGTGAGATGGCTAGGCTGAACCTGAGCAAGCTCGTAGCATGTCTTGATACATGATGTCACCCAAGACAAGATCCACTGAGAAGAGACTGGCATGCCCTTCATGCGATCTGCTACTGCCACAAAGAGCTGGGGCGAACGCCGGAAGGGTTTCGTCCGCTCTATATAGAAAGCAAGAGCCCTACGAACGTCCAGGTTATGAAGATGCTGTTCCCGGTGTGATGCGTGTGATGCGTGTTGGAAAGAAAACCGGGAGGAAGATGTCCTGGTTTACATGAAAAGCCGACACCACCTTAGGGAGGAAGGAGGGGTGTGGCCGAAGCTGCACTTTGTCCTTATGGAAGATCGTATACGGCGGGTCAGCCGTCAGGGCGCGAAGCTCAGAGACTCGTCTCGCCGAAGTGATAGCGACGAGGAAGGCCGTTTTCCAGGACAAATATAGAAGGGAACACGTGGCCAAAGGCTCGAAGGGGGCTCCCATAAGCCTGGCCAAGACCAAGTTCAAATCCCAGGTAGGGGTTGGACGCCGTACCTGTGGGTACAACCATTCTAGCCCCTTAAGGAAGCGGGAAACCATCTGATTAGAAAAAACAGAACGTCCACCCTCACCGGGCTGGAAGGCCGAAATTGCTGCCAGGTGCACCTTCAAGGAGGAGACCGCGAGGCCCTGCTCCTTGAGGGACCAGAGGTAGTCCAATATCTTTGGAATAGACACCAGGTGAGGGTCGAGGTCGCTCTGAGCGCACCAGTGGGTGAAACGTTTCCACTTGGCAAGGTAAGTCAATCTGGTGGAAGGTTTCCTGCTCCCTAGGAGCACCTGCTGTACCGCAGCAGAACAGTTCCGCTCCGCTTGGGTCAGCCACGCAGGAGCCAAGCTGTGAGGTGAAGGGACTGCAGGTCCGGGTATTGAAGCCTGCCGAAGTCCTGCGTTATGAGATCCGGCCATAGCGGCAGGAGAATGGGATCCGCCACTGATAGGTCGAACAGCAGAGTGTATCAGTGCTGTCTCGGCCATGCTGGTGCAATGAGAATAAGGTGAGCCCTGTCCCTCCGGATCTTGAGCCGCACTCTGTGAATGAGAGGGAATGGAGGGAAGGCATACAACAGGTGATTCGTCCACGGGAGGAGAAACGCGTCTGAAAGGGAGCCCGGAGAGCGTCCCTGGTAAGAGCAGAACCGGTGGCATTTCCTGTTCTCTTTGGAGGCAAAGAGGTCTATTTGGGGAAAGCCCCACGTCTGGAAAACTGTACGAATGACATCAGGACGAATGGACCACTCGTGAGATAGGAATGACCTGCTGAGATGGTCTGCCAGTGTGTTCTGTACTCCCGGGAGAAACGATGCCACTAAATGAATGGAGTGGGCTATGCAGAAGTCCCACAGTTGCATTGCTTCCTTGCAAAGCAGGGGGGAGCGCGCCCCTCCCTGCTTGTTTATGTAGAACACCGTTGTCGTGATGTCTGTGAAGACGGACACGCAGCATTCTTGGAGATGGGTTCGAAATGTCTGGCACGCCAGGCGAACCGCTCTCAGTTCCCTGACATTGATATGCAAGGCCAGCTCGTGGGGTGACCAGCGGCCCTGAGTGTGTAGACTGTCGAGGTGCGCACCCCACCCCAAGGCAGAGGCGTCTGTGGTCAGCACAATGGAGGGTTGGGGAGGGTGGAACGGGACTCCGGCACACACTACCGCTGGGTCCAACCACCAGTTGAGGGAGTCGAGGGTTGACCCCGGGATCGTGACCACCGTGTCCAGAGTATCCCTGTGCGGCCGGTATATGGCGGCAAGCCATGCTTGAAAGGGGCGAAGCCGGAGCTTCGCATACAGGGTCACTAAAGTGCATGAGGCCATGTGGCCTAGCAGGCTGAGGCAGGTACGCACCGACGTTGTCAGGAAGGACTGGAAGCTTCGAATGACGGAAGTCACAGTCTGAAACTGAGGCAGAGAGAGGCAGGCTCTGGCCAGATTGAAGTCCAGGACCGCGCCGATGAATTCTATCCTCTGTGTTGGAGTCAAGGTAGACTTCTCGGTGTTGATCATAAGGCCTAGTCTGTGAAAAAGGCCTGTGACCACGGACATGTGCTGCGACACTTGTTGGTGGGATCTTCCACGTACCAGCCAGTCACGGGCGGTAAGAAGGAACTGAGGAGCGGACGGGTCGGCAGGGGTATATATCCGGCACTATAGCGGCGCCACTCCAGGGGGTGCCCAGCCGACCCACCGAGTGTTGCTAGGGTAAAAATCTTCCGACGAGCCGTGCACGCGGCACACGCACACCTAACTAGAATGGATATGAGCAATCACTCGAAGAAGAACTATTGATTATGGGGGTTTCAACCAGTTGTGCACCAACCCTACAGTAATTTCACTTAGACAAGTGATTTTCAACCAGGGGGCCAGGGCCTCCTGGGGGGCTGCAAGCAGGTTTCAGGGGGTCCAAAAAGCAGGGCCAGTGTGAGACATGCTGGGGCCCAGGGCAGAGGGCTGCAGCCCCACCACATGGGGCAATTGCCCTGCTTGCTACCCCTTCGCGCTGGCCCTGGCTTTTATATGCAGAAAACCAGTTGCTGTGGCACAGGTGGGCTGTGGCGTTTTTACAGCATGTTGGGGGTGGGGTGGCTCAGAAAGGAAAAGGTTGAGAACCCCGACGTAGACCACGTTTCCCTAGTTTGCTTATGAGGATGTCAAAAGCCTTACTACGAACAGGATATATCGAGCTATTGCTTCCCCCCTCCCACTAGGCCAGGAACCCTGACTGCTAGACGTGGCTTTTCTTACTGAGGCCTTTAAAATCTCCCCTATTGCTCCTCAAGGAGCCAACAAAGGGCGTCTGGGAGTTCAGAAACGGTCCGATCGCCTGGTGCTGTGCCTGTCGGTGCGGGATGCAAAACGAGATCCAGCACTGTCAGCAGCGGCGCGGAAGGACCCGTGCGATGGATGCTGAGTGTGGGAAATGGACGTCTGGGCCACAGGTGTGGGTAGCAGAGGAACTGAGGAGAGCGGCACCTGGTGCAATGAAGGCGAGAGCTCCGGGCGTGATGCGTCGGTGCAGCAAACAGTGGTGCCGAAAGCACCCGCAGCAGTACCAGCAGCAATGACTGTGCCGCAAGCAGTGGTGCTGAGAGGCCACCACCAAGTGAAATCCTCTCTGGGCACCAAGGGACGAGCCAGCAGTGGAACCAAGGACTCAGGACTCCTGCTCTCTGGGCGCCAGAGGGACCAGGGATTGGCCTCAAGCTGCCCTTCTCAAGTGACACAGAAAGAGGAGACGTAGCAGGCACCTGAGGAGGAGATCTACTCCCATGCTCCTTGGCAGGATGGCATCCATCACACTCGAGGTCGCTAACCGGGGCAGGCACAGCCTTAGAGGCGGAAGAGGTGGCTGCCAGGGTACTTTTACCCAAGGGTGATCGGTCCTAGGAGGATCTTGCATCTCTTCAGGGACTGAGCCTGGCCTCCTAGACTTCTCCAGCAGAAATCCCTTCTGTCTAGTCTCCCTGGATTTCACAGCCCGTTTGGGGAGGGCTCTGAAGTCCCTGCACTGCTCTCTAGCGTGTGTCTGTGAACCCAGACAATACAGACACTTACAGTGTCTGTCGTTCCGGGCATGGCAGACCCACACGAGGGACATAATTTAAATCCTGGGGACTAAACCCCCCTGTACCTGGAAAAGACAGAAACTGCTCACCTCACTCCCCCATACCAGGATTCATAGAGTCAAAGGGCAGAAGGGACCATTGTGATCATCCAGTCTGACCTCCTGCATAGCTTAGGCCAGAGACCTGCCAGAGCCAGCCTGTTAGAAGAACATCCCGTCTTCATTTACACATTGTCAGGGATGGAGAATCCATCACGAACCTCAGTAAAGTGTTGGTTAATTACCCTCACTATAAAAAATTTACACCTTATTTCTGGTTTGAATTTCTCTAGCTTCAACTTCCAGCCATTGGATCGTGTTTGACCTTTCTCTGCTAGACTGGATATTTGTTCCCCGATATTCACAAATTGTAATCAAGTCACCCTTTAACCTTCTCTTTCTTAAGCTAAATAGATTGAGCTTTTTGAGTCTCTCACTATAAGGCATCTTGTCTAATCCTTTCACCAGTCTTGGGCAGAGCCGCCCAGAGGATTCCGGGGGCCTGGGGTCTTCGGCGGCGGGGGCCCCTGCTTCGGCGGTAAGTCGGTGGCGGGGAGTCCTTCCGCTCCGGGACCCGCCGCCAAAGTGCCCTGAAGACCCCCAACAGGGGCCCCCAGCCGCCGAGTTACCGCCGAAGCGGGGGCCCCCGCCGCCGCAGTGCAGCCGGGTCTTAGGTGGTAATTCAGCGGCGGGGGGCTCCGGCCGCGGGTCTTCAGGGCACTTCGGTGGCGGGTCCCGGAATGGAAGGGCCCCCCGCTGCCGAATTACCGCTAAAGACCCGGCTGCACTTTGGCGGCAGGTCCCGCTTCGGTGGTCGGCGGCGGGGGGTCCTTCCGCCACGGAGGGGAAGGACCTCTCACCGGCGAAGACCGGGAGCAGAAGAAGCTCCGGGGGCCCGGGCCCCGCAAGAGTTTTCCGGGGCCACCGGAGCGAGTGAAGGACCCTGCTCCAGAGGCCCTGAAAAACTCTCGTGGGGGCCCCTGCGGGCCCCAGGGCCTGGAGCAAATTGCCCCACTTGCCCCCCCGCCCTGGTCTTGGGGCTCTTCTCTGAACCCTCTTCAATTTATCAATATCCTTGTTGAATTGTGGGCACTGGAACTGGACACAGTGTTCCAGCATCAGTTGCTCCCCTGCCAAATACAGAGTATCCGACTCGAGAGTCCCCTGTTTATACATCCCCGAATCGCATTAGCGCTTTTGGCCACAGCGTTGCACTGGGAGCTCATGTTCAGCTGATTATCCACCATGACCCCCAAGTGTTTTCCAGAGTCTCTGCTTCCCAGACTAGACTCCCCCACCTTGTACGTATGGCCGACAGTCTTTGCTCCGAGGAGAGGGAGTCTGCAACTGAATTCCTCCCTACAACAGGAGAGTTCAGCTAAATTAACTAAACCGCTATCTCCAGTAACAATTATTAACTATCAAAAATTACTATTTACAAAACGTAAAGAGAAAAACTTCAGCGGAGCAGGAGACCGGACACTGCTGCTGGCTCTGTCCCAGAGGCCGTAAGAAGGAACTGAGGGTTGGCTGGTTGCTCAACCCCCATTGTGCCCTCGGGAAGGGGGGCTTGAGGACATGGAGAGCACAGCTAAAGCATCCGATCTCCAGTGCATGGGGCACATGGGCACCAGAAGTGCAGCACATCCAGCAAGCAGTCAACATCAATGGAGGTTACAGTGTGGTACAGACATATCCCACTCTGTCACACCGGTAATCCCATTACCTTGCCAGTGTAGGGGATTCCAGCCTTGTAGGTAGCATCAGTGTCCTCAAAGGTCACCATAGGGATTTTAGACATGATGTTGCAGTGCTTGGTCGTGTTGAACTGCACCCCTAGCAGGAGAGGGAGGGTTGATGGAAGGAAGGTGCCAGGAGCAACACCAGAGTTCAGGCTTCATCCCAGATTTCTCTCCATAACAATCCGCCCAGCCATTTCTACCCCCTCTCGCTATGGACTGGAGGGTGTGATTGAGGGAGAATTTGGGAGGTTTGGCTTGGGTCAGAGAAGGATTTTCCTGGGGAATCTGGAAAAGGACAGTTACCTGTTCCGTAACTGGCGTTCTTCGAGATGTGTTGCTCCTGTCTATTCCACAGTAGGTGTGCGTGCTCGCCACATGCACTGGTGCTGGAAGTTTTTCCCCTAGCAGTACCCATACTGGGGGAGCACCAAGGTGACCCCTGGAGTGGCCCCTGTATATCGCGCTATAAGGGGCGCCGCGGGCTCCCCCCACCCTCGGTTCCTTCTTGCTGGACAACTACGAGAGAGGGGAAGGAGGGAGGGGTGTGGAATAGACATGAGCAACACATCTCGAAGAATGCCAGTTACGGAACAGGTAACTGTCCTTTCTTCTTCGAGTGATTGTTCCTGTGTATTCCACAGTTGGCCGGGACTGAGCACCGCCCTACCAAACCCGGCGTCATCCCGTGCTTGGGAGACGATCGCATAGTGTGAGGAAAAAGTGTGGACAGAGGACCACGTGGCAGCCCTACAGATGTCCTGGATCGGGACATGGGTTACATAGGCGGCCAATGAGGCTTCAGCTCTCGTGGAATGTGTCTTCATGATAGGCGGCAGGGGAACCCCTGCCAAGTCGTAACACATGCGTATGCACGAGGTGATCCAGCGGGAAAGGTGCTGGTTGGAAACTGGTTGCCCCCTCATCCGCTCGGCCGACGCAACAAATAATTGCAAGGACTTCCTGAAGTGCCTGGTTCGGTCGAGGTAGAAGGCCAGCGTGTGTAGGCCATGTTCCTCATTGGAGGAATGGGGCTTAGGACAGAGTACTGGTAGGAAAATGTCCTGATCCATATGGAAGGTGGAGACCACCTTTGGGAGAAAAGTGGGATGTGAGCGAAGCTGGACCGTATCTTTGTGGAAAACCGTATGCGGGGGTTCCGAGGTCAAGGCCCTAAGCTCCGAGACGCTATAGGCTGAGGTGATAGCCACCAAGAAAGCCACTTTCCATGACAGGTGAGACCAGGAACACGTGGCCAAGGGTTCAAAGGGAGGACCCGTGAAGCCGGATAACACTAGGTTCAGATCCCAATGTGGAACCGGGGCCCTGGCGTACAGGAATGCACAATTTAGGCCCTTTAAAAAACAGGAGGTCATCTGATGGGAGAACACCGATTGACCTTTCACCTGAGGGTGGAAGGCCGAAATGGCTGCTAAATGAACCCTGACTGAGGCAGGAGCTAGCCCTTGGGTCCTAAGGGACAGGAGGTAATCGAGAATAAGATGGAGGGATGCGGATGATGGGGAGGCACCCCACTCCCCTGCCCACCTGGAGAACCTAGACCATTTGGCGAGGTACGTCCGCCGTGTGGATGGCTTTCTGCTCTCCAGCAGAATTCATCTTACGTACTTCGAACACCTTCCCTCCTCCTCGTTTAACCATGGAGCAACCACGCTGTCAGGTGGAGCGCAGCCAGGTTGGGATGGAGAAGGCATCCCCTGCTCTGGGAGAGGAGGTCCGGATGAAGCGGCAGCCTTCGTGGTGGGGGGGGGGCGCTAAAAGCTGCAGAAGGGTCCCGTACCAATGTTGACAGGCCCAATCCGGGGCTATGAGGATAACCCTCGATCTGCTTGCCTTTACTTTCTGCAGAACCTTGCCTATCAGGGGGAAGGGTGGAAAGGCATAGAACAGTTGGCCTGATCACCGGAGGAGGAATGCCTCCGAGATCACCCCCCTTTCTGCCCCTGCCCTGGAGCAGAACTGGGGGCAGCGTCTGTTCTGGGCGGGTGTCCGTGGCAACAGGCCCGGTGGCCCCCCACAAAGAGTCAAAACCGTCTCTTCCCCTGCCTCTTGTCCTTCGAGGGGCCTGGTCACGGGACTGATGCTGAGACTTGCGTCTCTGCTCCCTCGATCACTTAGGAGGGGGTTCATATCTACCCCTAGCGGGGGGAGCGGAGGTCTGCGGCCTAGGTTTGTCCTTTGCTGGCGGGACATATAGGCCCAGAGTTTGCGGGGTGGTACAGGAGTCTTTCATCCCATGCAGTTGAACATCGGTTTAGTCCACAAATAGCGCTTTCCTGTCGAAGGGAAAGTCCTGCATCAGAGACTGAGACTCTGCAGACAGACCAGACAGGAGAAGCCATGACACCCTTCGCATGGATATGGCTGGCACTATAGAACGGGCTGCCGTGTCCGAGGCAGCTTGGAGGGCTGCTTTTACCACTGCTGCCCCTTCCTCAACCAGAGCCTTGAACTCTTTCTTGCCCCGCTCCGGGAGAAGAGGCTCCAACTTCGGTAGAGACCCTCACAAGTTAAAATCATAGCGGCTCAACAGGGCTTGGTGATTGGCCACCCGAAGTTGAAAGCTCACAGAAGAATGAACTTTCCTGCCAAAAGAATCAAGTCTCTTGGCATCTTTGTCCTTGGGGGTGGTGCAGGCTGGCCATGGGGTTCACAATGGTTGACTGACTCCACCACCATGGAGTTAAGTGCCGGGTGGGAGTACAGGTACTCATGTCCCTTAGCCGGAACAAAGTACTTTTTCCCTGCTTTCTTGGAGATGGGCACCAAGGAAGCTGGGGTCTGCCTCAGGGCAGTCCATATGTTGGCCACACCTTGGTGAAGGGGTAAGGCCACACGGCCCGGTGCCGAGGAGGACAGAACATTGAAAAGGGTGTCCGATGGCTCCTCCATGTCCTCAGCCTGGAGTTGGAGATTCGAGGCTACCCTTTTGAGCAGGGGCGGCTCTAGCTATTTCGCCGCCCCAAGCACGGCGGCACGCCGCGGGGGGCGCTCTGCCGGTCGCTGGTCCCGCGGCTCTGGTGGACCTCCTGCGGGAGGTCCACCGGAGCCGCCTGCCGCCCTCCTGGTGACTGGCAGAGCACACCCTGCAGCATGCCGCCCCAAGCACGCGCTTGGCGTGCTGGGGCCTGAAGCCGCCCCTGCTTTTGAGGAGCTCCTGGTGAGTTTTAAAGTCCTCTTGAATAACAGACGGAGGTGCTGCTATTGTCTCCTCCGGTGCCGGCGAGGGGGCCGGTCCGGCAACCAGAGCTTCGGGAGGTGCCGCTGGGTCAACTCCCAAGACTGAGTCTGGGCCTGGTGCCGCCAGTTCGATGCCCGTCGACTTCTGACTCTGTCGAGGGGGACACACCGAATGGGTCTGGGACACCCCAGCTACTGAGCAGAGTCTCGCCTGGGCAAGCAATTGCGGTGCCCCTTGCCACTGACTGGCTTGGGTCCTGAGTGGTGCAGGCTGCTCCTAGGGCCCGGTACGGCTTGGGGGTGGGCGGCTGGGTGCCGAGGCCGTGGTCGCCATTGACCACACGGTGCCGTAGGAGTGGCGGGAGCATCTACAGTCATGCCGGTGCCGACTTCGAGATCTGGACCTCGACGCCAATGAGGAGCAGCACTCGACCAAAGTGCTGTTCTCATAGTTGTCCCGGTGATCGTAGCTTCGACACTTCGGTGCCGGTAATGCCCGAGGAGAGCTCTGTCTATGGTGTCTAGTGGAGCGGGCACTTGAACCCGAGCGTCCATAATGATGGCGTTGGGATCTGCTCCTGTAGCTCCTATCTGAAGAGGAGCGTCGACGTCGCTTGGCTCGGTGCCTGTGCTCCTGACAGTGAGTGGAGGACCTTCGAGACTCCCGCGAGGGTGAGTCAGCCAGCCTGACCGGAGTGGAGGGCTGACGCGAGCTATGTGAGGACCTCATCGAACGGGGCGGTGCACGGTCCTCAGAGCGCAGGCTGTCTCTTGCCAGGGAGGGCTGATGTGCTCCCAACGGCGGCTTCCCTCGGGACCGGGAACCTGTCTTGGGCGGCGCACCTGGCACTGGAGAGGATGTCACGCACGGCCTGTATGGCGTCCGAGGTCGACGGCATTCAGGACCAAACTACTCCGCTCAGTGCAGGTCGGAGGTCGGGGTCCCCAGGGGGATCGTGGGCTGCCCAACTCGGGTCCGGCCTCACCCCTGTCCTTCTATCGATGCCGCTGAGTCTTCCCTTGCTTCTTAGTGGGTGAGCAGTGCTGACTGGTGGAGGGCGCCTCGCTCCACACCAAGGATGAGGCACCTGGTGCTGAGTCCGATCAGCGCGCCAGTGCCGGGGCCAACGCACATTCCATTAGCAGGGCCCAGAAACGGATCTCTCTCTCACATTTTGTTCAAGGCTTGAACAACCGACAGATCTTACAACGATGAGTCTCACGCAAGCAGCAAAGACACTGAGTGTGCGGGTCGCTTCTGGGCATAGAACTGCGACAGGACTTGCAAGACTTGAAGCCTGGGGCATGGGGCATGCCCCACACCAGGCAACTAACTAAAGGAGTTATCCAACTATGGAGATGATGAGTACTACTAAGGCTACCAGAAGGGCTGCAGCAAGGCTGGAGCACAAAGTTCCAGCTACCTCCACTGGTGGCAAGAAGGAACTGAGGTTGGGGGGAGCCCGTTGCTCCACTTATGGTGCGATATAGAGGCGCCACTCCAGGGGTCACAGCAGTGCTCCCCACCTAGGGGTATTGCTAAGGGAAAAACTTCCGACACCAGTGCACGTGGCGAGCACGCACACCTACTGTGGAATACACAGGAGTAATCACTCGAAGAAGAACTAGAAAATTTAGTAAAAGCAGCAAAGAATCCTGTGGCACCTTATAGACTAACAGATGTTTTGCAGCATGAGCTTTCGTGGGTGAATACCCACTTCGTCGGAAAATTTAGATTCACCTTCCATGGGGCTTAATCCCAAACCAGCCACATGACATTTGCCAGCAGGGTCTCCTGGCTCTGCGGCCCTTTCCCCAGCTCCTTACTGAACGGCCCCAGAGCTGACCCCACACACAGGCCTCTCGGCACAGGGCCTGCCCCCAGAAAGGGCCGTTTTCAGAAGTGCCCAGTGACCCGTTGCCGTTCTGGACCTGCTCTCCTCCAGCCACTTCACCATCGCTGATGTCAGCACCCGAGGGTAACATTGTAGCCACCCCACAGTTACAGTTTTCAGCCAAAGGGGTGTCGCTGCTCTGGAAATTAGGATTCTGCTGGGTTAAATGTGGAGTTATCTGGGTTCGTTACTAAGCGATTAGCACTTGCAGTTTTGAACGCTAAGCACTAACGTCACTGAGGCCGTGACTCAGGGCCCAGTGACACAGGCTGGGCCGTCACTCCGCTCTGCCAGCTCAGTCCACAGCCAGAGGCCACTCGCGGGAGGGTGTTTAGTCTTTGCATGAACGTGCCCAGGTCTGAACTCCTCATGAGGGATCGATCCCAGTGATGGGCTGAACCAGAACCCCAGATCCAACCCCCCAACGCTACCTCTGGGCCCATCTCTAAAGCAGCTGGGCTACAAATGACATGACCACATGTGCAAGTGAGACCCTCTGCCCCTGGGGGTTTAGTGCTGGGGGCTGCCTGGGGGTGTGCACGTGCGCTTGATTTCAGTCCCACCTGTCCCGTCCTCCACGAGAGACGCCTTGGCCTGCAGGATCATCCCATAGCCAGAGTCGGTCGGCACTAAGCGAGCCATCTCCACCTCTCTGGAAAAGCAGCCGTTGCTGTCAGTCTGGAGGGAGAGAATCAGAGCCCATTAGCAGCAGCTCTGCACCAGTCTCCGCAGGTGTCAGCTCAGTGGGGGTCTCATCGGGTTTGGCCTGGTTAGTGCTGGGACGGGAGACACTCAAAGAAAACCTGGGTGCTGAAGTCAGCAGCAGGGGGCGCTCTCACCTTGGGGTCAGCCCTGACACCAGTACCCCAGCGCGGCGCTAGGGGGCGCTGTGCAGCTGGAGCTGCTGTGGGTGGAATGAGACGTAAAACAGGCCCTGGCCACTCGTGCCCATTACAGATCCCCTGGTGCTTGTCCCCCATCGTCATGGTAATGCTGGCTGATTCCAATCAGCCCCCACAGCCCCCCAGGGACTGAGAGCATTCAGGGAGATCTGCCCCCACCTAACGAGAGCTGCTGATGAGGACGAGCAGCCCCGTAACCTGGGGCACTAGCCTAGGTCTGGAGAGACCTGGGGGCAAGTCCCTGCTCTGCTGCAGGCTGCCTGCAAGTCGCTTTGAGTACGGCTCCAGCAGAAACCCCCTGCGGCCGCGAGTCTGAGCCCAGCCCTGCTGTCCCCACTTGTGCTGTGGGGCTAAACCAGCAGGTCAATGGTTGGGTCCAGGCGCTAGACTCGGGGAGGGAGGAGGGTCTCGGAGCCCAGGCTCCAGCCGAGTGTCTACTCTGTTCCTTCAGCTCCGTGGCACAAGCCCCAGGCAGCAGAGCTGGGCTAGGAGACGCTGCTGCAGGGTTTTTGCTGCGCAGACGGACCCTGAGCATCTCTGAGCCTCAGTTCCCCATCTGTACAATGGGGACAGGAGCCTGGCCCGCCTCCCGGGGGCTAGGAGGGTAAGTGAGGCACTGAGATAGTGTGGGGAAGGGGGGGCCGTAGAAGTCCCTAAGCCCTGCTACACAGCTGCCAATTCCCACCCCCAGCCTGCCAGATGGGGACCCAGATGGATCCAGAGCCTGATTCGCCTGCACTTACACCAATGTCACCAACATCATCACGGCAGATCACGGCCCCCCTCTGGCCAGTGTAAGAAAACCATGGAGAGGAGCCTCCTCCAGCAGCATGTCATGTACCTGCCCCCTCCCCAGTCATGCTCACCTGGCCAGTAAGCTCCGTGCACAGAACCCCGTACCAGGGATCTTCTGATATTTCCTTCCGACACAGGCTGGCCTGGACCCTCCCCAGGACGGGCTTCCCGTAGGTGTCTCTGGTTAGCAGAGGGGAGGGAGAGGGTAAGTGGGAGGGTAAGTGGGAGGGGAGGGGAGGAGGCCAACGCCCCTGCCCATGGGGGGGTCCATGCTGGGGTGGGGCTGGTCGTGTGGGTGGAGTGAGAGCCCCAGAGAGCCCTGCCTGGCCATGAGCATGGGGCAGAGGGGGGCGCAGGCAGGGAAGGGGCAGGTCAGATCCTGACCTGGGGGGTGGGGGTGGGGAGTCAGGCCCAGGGCGGTACCAGCCCACCCTTTATCGGCCCAGCAGGGCTGCTGTCACACTCACCGGCCGCACACCCGCAGCAGGAGCATCTCATCCAGCACCGTCATCACGGGGGGCAGCTCCAGGGTCACTTCAAACTTGGGCAGCACTGGGGGCAGAGAGGGGTTGGGTGAAACCGACCCGCAGTCCCGGCTCGGGGGTTTCATCGCGATCCTCGGCCTTGGAGCTTCTCCCCAGGTCATGCAGCCCCCACCAACCTGCCGGCTGGGCGGGAAGGGGAAGGGCCCGGAAATGGAGCAGGGCTGGGCAGATGCTGCAGGCTGCAGCAGTAGGGTTGCCAGGTATCGGGTTTTCAACTGGGATGCCTGGTGAAAAGGGACCCTGGCGGCTCCGGTTGGCACCACAGACCGGGCCGTTAAAAGTCCGGTCGGCAGCGCAGTGGGGCTAAGGCAGGCTTCCTGTGTGCCTTGGCTACGTGCTGCTCCCAGGAGCAGCGGCATGTCCTGCCTCCAGCTCCTACCCATAGGGGCAGCCAAGGGGCTCCATACGCTACCCCCGCCCCAAGCACCCGTGAGGGGTCGGGGTGGTGAGAGGCAGTTAGGGGGTCAGGGGCAGGTGTCTGAGGCAAGGGTGGTGGTAGGTGGCAGCTGTTTCAAGGGAGACATCAGAGCTGTTCTCTCCCCCTCCCCCACAGGAGCCAGAGGAGGTTTTGGGGGGGGAGGATGGAGAGGGGGCCGCTAACATTTCTCACCCCCTCCCAGCAACACCAGCTCTGGGGAGGCGGTGCTTGTGTGAAGAGCCCCTTGTGCTCCAGGAGGAGCAGAGGTGGGGCTGGGGGGCACGGGGCAGATGGGCTGGGGCTGGGGGGGTGGGTTCTGGGCTGGGGCTGGGGGGACAGAGTTAGATGCTGGGGGGTTGGTGAGAAGCTGGAAGCTCCGTCCTATCCGGCAGCCAGCGAGCTCCTGCAGCAGGAGCTGGGATCAGCTCCCGCGATAACTTTAGTGACACGGTAACTGACCCCGTCCACATCCCACAGACACTGGGGGGAGGCGGGCGGGGCGAGGGGGCTGCAGAAATCCAAAGTCAGACCAAAAACATGAAACAGTCATGGTTCTCACTCATGATGTTGGACCCACAGACACCTCGCCCCAGGGAGACTCAGGAATCCCCCTCCCGCCCCACGTGCCGGAGCCACGGCCTTGGTCGCTGCCCTGGGCCCCGCTGCGCACCGTATTCCTCCACGCTGAACGAGTGCCTCGTCCCCTGCGCCTCGATGGCGTACGTCCCCAGGGCCGGCTCTGCAGACAGCGGGAGGGACAGATCCACGATGCCCTGCTGCGGAGTCACATCTCGCCACTGGGCGATGCGGTTCCCGCTGGGATCCTGGCACACGGACACGCCCTGCTCAGCCGCTGCCCCCACACACGGCTCGTCCCCGGCAGCCCCCGAGAGCCTCGTGCTGCCGACGGGGGCTGGATCGACGCCCGGGGGCTCAAATCCTTCTCCTTAGCCTGGAGCAGGCACCGCCGGGCAGCCGCTGGGTAAGGGGGCCCCTGCTAGCGCCCCTCAGCCCTGACCCGAGGGCACCACCCCTGGGGGGAACAGGCTCCCGAGGGACACCCCATCTCCAGCCTGGACAAAGCCAGGGGACGAGCCATAGGGACTGTTTCCATCTCAGTGCTAGGCCTCTGTGGGTATGTTCCCTGCCCCACTCTCCCCACACAGCCTCCCCAAACCCCCATCCCTCCCCTCTGCCCCTGCAGCTCCCAGAGACCCTCCCTCCTCCCCTGCCCTTCCCCCATCAGGCTCCCAAGGGAGCTCCCCGCTGAGTTCCCCACTGGCTGATCAAGTCGCTGCCTGACCCAGAGTCGGGGCTGGGAACATTTGGAGTGAGCGACTCAGGCAGGGATCCCAGCCAGGCCCAAACCCACCTGCCTCCCGGGCAGACACCCCCAGACACTGCAAACTCGGGGTGGGGAGGACGTACTGCGATGGCACAAATGTCCCCTCCCTGCCCCCCATGGGGCCCAGCCCAGAAACGCCCTGTGCTCTGGGACCCTTTGCAGCCCCACAGCAGGGCAGAGGCTCTAGGGCTGGATTGCTGGACACTGGTCACAGCCCAGACTCCTCTGGGATCCCCCCACTGAACACCCCCGGGTGCCCTCGGATGAGCCAGACAGGAAGAGGAGGAGGCTGGAGAGGCACAGACTGACCTGCACGGTCACCAGGGGCAGCTGCAAAGCAAACAGACAGGAGGTGGCTGGTTAGAGGGACAGGAAACACCCCCCACTGCCCCCGGGGTCTGCCTGTGACCTCCCCAGGGCCGGGGTGTCTCTGGGGCCATGGGGGATCATGGGGACAGCAGCGGGGGTGACCGAGGGAGCAGGGACAGGGAGGGGAGCCCATGAGGCTGGAGCCCTCGCACCTCCCGTGCCCCACTCCGCGGTGGCGGGTACAGGGCAGTGGGTGGCTGGTCTGTGCATGGAGGAGCAGGGCGAGATGCTGGGGTCTCTGCCAAGGGGCAGTCTAAGGACCGGGGGTCTGCGCTGCAGCCAGTGCCCGGGCGAGGTGGCTGGGAGGGGAGCTGTCAATCTGTATTTCCACACTGGGCCCGATTCTGCCACCTCACTCAGCGCGCAGCACGGTTAGGCTGAAAGGTGCTAATGACTGTCATCGGGGGGGGCACCCACAGCCAATCACAGACTGCACTAAAGCCAGTGGGTGCCCAGCGCCCTCACTCCGGCTCCATGCAATGTGCAATCTACCCTCTGCGCAGTGAAGAGACTGCAACCAACAGAGGCCACTGCCCAAGGCAGTGGGCTCTGAAGCCCAGGGGGCTGCTCCACACGGCTGTTTTCAGCAGGCCAGCACAAGCCCTGCTACTGCAAGGCTGTTACCTGCCCTGGGAGACTCGCCCCCTGCAGCAGTGTAGAGCAGGGTGGCGGCTGAGGCATTCCCAGATACCGGAGATCCCGGTACTTCCAGGATTGGTGTGGGCCTGTCCCCGCTGGCGTGACCTTGCACACTCGGTGTGTGTGAGTTCACGCCAGCAGGGGCGGAGCAGTGCGCTCTGCCAAATGGCGCCCCCCATCCAATACCAGACACAAGCATGCACGGGACGGGGGCAAACCACCCATGAAGAGGACTGTCTGATTTCAAACCGGATGAATGGCCTGGCTGGTGTAGACAAACCTAACGTGTCCAGTGCACCAGGGCCCTGTTACCCTGCCCGCCCTCTCCTACCCCCAGCTCTCACCTTCCGGGTAATGGGAACGAAGTCTTTGTCCAAACTGACGATTCGAAACTTCACTGCAAAGGAGCAGAGGCAGAGGCGGGAATCAGCCCCGGCTTGGTTTGTCTGAGTGAATTCCCAGCTGGGGAAGGTGCCAGCCGGACGCCCCGGGCACTGATGGCCTCTGTGAACCCGCAGAATGGGCCCAGCCCGGGCAGTGCAGCACCAGCTTCCCCCCGCTGCCCTCTGCCATGAGCCCCGGCCCTGCCCTGCGTGGCTGGAGGCTGCCCGGGGAGGCCGATCGGTGCTGTCATAGGTTTATTCCCCATTTTGAACTTTAGCGTTCACAAGATGGGGACCTGCATGGACTCCTTTAAACTAAAATCTTAGTTTAGATCTGGTTCTTGCTGCCACCAGTCAAGTTTTACGTGTCTGACACACTCCCTGTTCCCCCAAAACTCTCCCTGGGGAACACAGATTCAAACTTGAATCTCAACACAAAGGGAAACAACCCATTTCCCCCCTCCCCTCTCCTAGTGCTTAGGAGAGATACCTGGATTCAAATTCCTTGAATCAAAACAAAGAGGGATTCACTTTTCCCCCCTCCCCTTCCCCTGAAAATCCAAACAAGGAAGAAATCAATCAAGTTCTAAAAAGAAAAGATTTTATTAAAAAGAAAGAAAGAAAGTACACTATCTCTGTAATACCAGGATGGAAAAATACAGGGTCTAACTTATAAACCTGGAGAGGCTCTCCCCTCTCCTCCTTTCTCAGAATAATCAAAGTAACAGCAAACAGAAAGAAAGATATTTCTTCAGCAAACACACAATTGCAAATGCAGAAATTAAATTAGAAGACTAGTCCGCCTTTCTAATACTCACTAGACTGAATAGAAGAAAATACTTCAAGAAAACTTGGAGAACTTGAAGATATGTCTGGCCTCTCTTAGATCCAAAAAGAGAACGAACTCAAAACAAAGAACACAGACAAAGGCTTCCCTCCACAGAGATTTGAAATTATCTTGTCCCTTGATTGGTCCTCTGGTCAGGTGTTCATCAGGTTACTGAGCTTGTTAACCCTTTACTATCTGTTATGACAGGTGCCCACTGCAGTGTCTGTGCCATCGCGAAGGACAGGCTGAGACCCCCACTTGGTTCCAGAGAGGTCCCCAAACAGGCCTCAGGCTTTGGACCTCTTCTCCCCTGGGGCCGGGTGCAGACAGGGGCCTAGAAGTGAGAGTCCCGAATCCCTCGCTAGGCCCCCAGCCCAGCCCCGGAGCCCGGGAGTCCGTCCCAAGGGCCTGGGGCCCCAGGAAACTCCCTCCAGCAGCTCCTGCCCTCTCACCTGTCTGTCCCGGCTTGTAGACGGCCTTGTCTGTCTGCACAAAGGTCCCGGGCTGCAGCGCCCGCAGCAGCACCTTCTTCCGCTCAGAGAACTGCAGGGCATCTCCCCGGATCGAGACATGCAGCTCTGCCACTTCCTGCTGCCCCCCGGACGGGGCTGGAACCTGCACACGGGGACCCCAGCAAGGCCACAGCGGCCGGTAACGGGCCGGTCGTGGCGCAGACCCGTTATTGCATGGGGGGACAGTGGTGTTTGTGGGTCCCTGTTCCTGCCCCCCCAACCACAGGAACCCCCATCCCCAACCTGGGGGGACCTGAATGGGAGGGAGCATGAACCTGGGGCGCTCGGTGGAGTCGGAAGCCAGGGCGCTCTGTGCCCCCCCACCCCATCCCCGCTCCCCCCTGCCTGTCGCTGCTGAGGGATGGGCTCGAGTTCTGTGGCTACAGCTGCCCATTGAGTGGCCAGCTCCCTGCCCATGGCCAGTCCCCTGATCCCTGCTGTGCCCGGGGCCTGAGGCTGGGCTGGGGCTGCAGACCCGGGGCTGACGGGCTCCGTGCCCAGGGCCAGTGCCCAGGGCCGTGCCCATGGCTGCGGGCGGGGGCTCACCTGGAAGCGCACGTTCTCGTGCAGACGGGGCTCCCGGACCTCTCTCTCCAGCAGGGTGATAGCACTGGGCCCATCCCCCCTCTCCAGCCGGACGCTCACCCGGACGGTCTCGTTGAGGTCGCCGAGATGAACTGACACCGTCCCCGTGTGCGGGTGGTAGAGCTCGGCTGGGCTCACCACCACATAGTGCCTGGGGAGGGGAAAGCACCGGGGCAGTGGGGGAGGGCACAGCCCAGAGCCTCCCCCAGGACCGGGGGGTGACTCCCGATTTCTGAGTGTCCCCCCTGCTGGGACAGGGCTGGGTCGATGGTGCTGGAGGCTGATTCGTTTCTCTAACCATAGGGCGGGGCAAGGCAAGGCCTCCCCGCTCCTTCCCCCACCCCAGCCTGCCTCCCGTGGAGCTGGAGGGGCCCAGGGGGCGCAGAGAGGGGCTCAGTCCCCCTCCATCCCCGGCCTCTCGGCTGCTCGGTCTGCCCAGAAGGGGGCAGCTAGTGGTGCTGAGAGTGAGCAGAGACCCCTGTGCACGGCGGAGGATGGGGGGGGGGGCTGGTTAGTCTGGGGCTGTGCTGAGCACCTGAGCCCTTTGCCCGGTTCTGCTGAGACATTGGTTTAACGCGCTGGGTTCGTGGGTAATTACTGTTCTATTGCACTGGTGCCTAGAGGCCCAGCCCGGCCTGGCCCCCTGCGCTGGGGCTGGACAGACCCACAGGCAGAGACAGGCCGAGGCAGACACGGACAGACAGACAGACACGAACAGGGCTTACGGCTCTGCAGACGTCCCAGCTGTGAGGTGCAGGAGGAGCAGCAGGCAGGTTACTGGGGCCCCCATTCCTGGGGTGCAGGCAGACGGGCAGGCGCAAGGGGACACACACGTCACCTCTCTCTGGGTCCTTCTTCCTCCCTCTCCCCCACGCTCTGTGCTGGAGACCAGCCTGCTCTGCCCTGATACAGACTCTGGAGCCGGAGCTTCGCTTTGATCCGGGGTAAACAAGGGACGTGTCAGGTCTCTGGCAGGACTGGGGGATGCAGCTGGGACAATATTTACCCACCACCCCCAGCTGCTGGATTCGAGGCTCTGGCCCCTTGCATTGGTCACACGGCAGGGGGTGGGACCCCTCTGGGGGTCGGTGGTGGTGCAGTAGCCGGGATGCTGGGGAAGCCCTGGCAGGAGCAGGGGGGAGGAGCTTGCTGAGAAATGAGTTTGTAACCCCTCTGCCAGGTGGGGCCGGCAGGAACCAGGGCCAGGTTCAATATCTAGAGGTTCAACAAAACAACGCAGAAGTGGCTCAAGCCCCCACCCAGTAACCTGGGAAAATTACAGCCCACCCTTGGGTTCCTCTGGGAGGCAATACTGCCCCACTTGCAAGCACAGAGTCTGAGTGCAGAAAGGAAACGTTTAATGAAAGGAGGGAAGTCACCTGACATTAATTAGGGGAAACGTCACAAGCAGGATTCATAGACATAGAACTGTGAGCAGGACGCCGACCTCAGGGTGCCTGGGGCAGAGTCTTCTGCCGTCTGCCTCATGTTCTGGAGTTCTACAACCACAGCTCCTGTTCTGTGCCCCTCTCTGCTCCCTCACCCCACCCCACTCCCAGTGGTTGTCCTGGGTCAGTGAGGACGCAGGGTTCAGAGGTGCAGCTGTGTGAGTTCACCTCCCCCCACCCCAGGAAGAAGGCACCTTGTTTGCTCTGCCATCTGAGCGCTTGTGCTGGCTGGCCGCCTCGCCAGAACACCAAAATAAAAGTCATATAATTTAAATGAAAATCTAGGATTGTAACTGGAATGCAGAGTCTTGGTTACCAAGTATTTGTAACTTAACTTTCATGTGTTTAGGAAATGCTGAACAGTTCTTTTGCGGGGGTTTTCTGTCTGGTAGTTTAAATAAATAACCAAAATAAGTGAAACTGGTGTGATTATATTGCATTATTTTAACAAGAAATATGCAGAATTTTGGATTGTTTGGTGCAGAAGTTTAGATTTTTTGGTGCAGAATTCCCCCAGGAGTAAGTCTATAAGTACCTACACGGGGGATAAATATTGGATAACAGACTCTTCAATTTAGCTGAGAACAGCATAATACGATCCAATGGCTGGAAGTGGAAGCTAGACAAATTGAGACTGGAAATATGGTGACCATTTTTAACATGGAGGGTAATTAATCAGTGGAACAATTTACCGAGCGTTGTGATGAATTCTCCATCACTGGCAATTTTAAAATCAAGGTGGGATGTTTTCCTATAAGATCTGGTCTAGGAATTATTTTGGGGGAGTTCTCAGGCCTGGGTTATACAGGAGGTGAGACTAGATAACCACAATGGTCCCTTCTGGCCTTGGAATCGATCAAGCTATGAATATTTGTCTCTGTACATTGCATCTGCGCTGAGCACGCTCCAGCCCTGGTCTCTTCCATCCACACTAAATATAGGATCATTGGGACTGGCTGGGTCCTGCAGGGAGACTCACAAGGGAGCTCTGGGTTTGGGAAGAGGGGAGGGGAGAGGGCTGGTCTGTCACACACACCCACACACAGGCACTGCAGACACCTGCACCGTGAGGCTGCAGCCTGCTTGCCCTGGCTCTCTGTCAGCTCCAGATATGCAGAGATCTGGCCCCGGGTCACTGCCCCTTGCTGGTTTACCCTCAAATATTTACCTGTCCCCTGGGATGGTTCAAAGGTAACAGGGATTTCAGTCCCACCAGGCAGACAGGGCCCTCTGGGGGTGGTGAAGCTGGGGGTGGGGTGGGAGGCCCCTGCCCAGGGGAGAGCGATTCAGGAAGGGGGTGAGCGTCAGGCATCAGGCCTGGGGTCCGTATCCCTTAGATCGGTGTCCATGGAACAGCTCAGGTCTCTGTCACGGCCAGTCCTGGCATCACAGAGCCCAATTCTGCCCTCGGTCGCAGCTGGGCATCCCGAGACAGCCCCAGCCAACGACCCAAACAGGCTCCGCAGCCCCAGTGGGGTCTGGGCACAGCTGCGGGAGCGTCTCCCAGAGCAGCATTCGCCCCCAGAAATCAGAGCTGGGACCGAGTGACTGGGGACAGCGCGTCCTGCCCCTCCCGACCCAGCCCTGTCCGTGCCAGGCTTTCCCAGGGCTGGATTGAAATGAGTCAGGGGGTGGGTCTGCAGTGCCCCCTGCTGACCAGGCGAATGGCTCTCACAGTGAGGAAACGCCTGGTGGTGCCCAGCGGGAGCCCATCGCTGCTGGGGAGATGGCGGGAGCCACGTTCTCTGATGTCCGGTGAGGGCCCAAGCGAGTGGCAGGGGGAGTGGGGCACTCGGTGAGTGTGGGTCACAGAGACACAGCGCTGGCCTGAGAGACAGAGCGCACCATGGACTCTCCAGAGCAGCCCCACTGCTGCTCCCTGAGGGTTGGTAGGTTTAGCTCCTTCTCCTTCCTGCTTCCCAGGGGCCCCTCTCCCAGAGGCTGTTCGCTTCCAGCCTTTCTGGCCAGAGCAAAGAGAGAGAAGGTCCCCCAGGCGGAAGTGTGGGGCAGGAGGCTGCTAACGGAGCTGACCCAGAATCGCTGGGTGGCTGTTAGCTGGGGCGGTGGGAGGGGGCTCGTCTGCACCCCAGGCCCCATCGTATGGACCAGTCTCCTCAGGGCGTGTTAGCGAAACGCAGCAATGACGCCAGCTAGGGAAGAGCTGCAGAGAGCAGGGGGGACAAGAAAAAGACGGTTACTCGCTTTTGTAACTGTTGTTCTTTGAGATGTGTTGCTCATATCCATTCCAGTTAGGTGTGCGCGCGCCGCGTGCATGTTTGTCGGAAGATTTTTACCCTAGCAACGCTCGGTGGGTTGGCTGGGCGCCCCCTGGAGTGGTGCCGCTATGGCGTCGAATATATACCCCTGCCGACCCATCCGCTCCTCAGTTCCTTCTTGCCGGCTACTCCGACAGTGGGGAAGGAGGACAGGTTTGGAATGGATATGAGCAACACATCTCGAAGAACAACAATTACAAAGGTGAGTAACCGTCTTTTCTTCTTCAAGTGCTTGCTCATATTGATTCCAATTAGGTGATTCCCAAGCCTTACCTAGGCGGTGGGGTCGGAGTGAGACGTCGCGGAGTGTAAGACCGCTGAGCCAAAGGCAGCATCGTCTCTAGATTGTTGAACCAATGTGTAATGCGACACAAAGGTGTGGATGGAAGACCAGGTAGCCACCCTACAAATTTCCTGAATGGGCACATGGGCCAGGAAGGCAGCAGAGGAGGCTTGAGCCCAAGTAGAATGGGCAGTGAGATGTCCAGCGGGAACATGCGCCAAGTCATAGCACGCCCGGATACATGATGTCACCCAAGAAGAAATTCGTTGGGAGGAGACGGGCATACTCTTCATTTGGTCAGCGACGGCCACAAAGAGCTGAGGAGAGCGCCGGAAGGGCTTGGTTCTCTCAATATAAAAGGCGAGAGCCCTGCGGACATCCAAGGTGTGTAGTTGTTGTTCCCGACGCGATGAGTGCGGTTTCGGGAAGAAAACATGGAGGAAAACGTCTTGATTGACGTGGAATGCAGACACCACTTTAGGGAGGAATGCCGGGTGCGGTTGGAGCTGTACCTTGTCCTTATGGAAGACAGTATAAGGGGGATTTGCAGTGAAAGTGTGAAGTTCCGAAACTCGTCTCGCCGATGTAATAGCAACGAGAAAGGCCGTCTTCCAGGAGAGGTACAGCAATGAGCAGGTAGCCAAAGGCTCAAAGGGAGGACCCATGAGCTGAGCCAGCACCAGGTTCAGGTCCCAAGTAGGGGCAGGACTCCTGACTTAAGGGTACAGTCGTTCCAACCCCCTACGAAACCTGGAAACCATGTGGTGAGAGAAGACTGTACTGCCCGCCTCTCCCGGATGGAAGGCGGAAATGGCTGCAAGATGCACTCGTATAGATGAGACTGACAGGTTTTGCTCCTTAAGGGACCATAAGTAATCCAGGATAGTGGAGATGGACTCGGAAGGAATCCCCGCTGAGCGCACCAACAGGAGAAGCGCTTCCACTTGGCGAGATATGTCGTTCGCGTGGAAGGCTTTCTACTACCCAATAGGACCTGTTGCACAGCATCCGAACAGCGCAACTCTGATTGGCTTAACCAGAGAGCAGCCACGCTGTCAGATGGAGGGACTGCAGGTCCAGGTGGTGAAGCCTGCCGAAGACCTGGGATATGAGGTCTGGATAGAGTGGTAAGGGAATCGGATCCGCCACTGAGAGGTCGAGCAACTGGGTGTACCAATGTTGCCTCAGCCACGCTGGAGCAATTAGAATAGGTGAGCCCTGTCCCTGTGGAGCTTGAGGAGGACTCGGTGGACAAGTGGGAACGGAAGGAAGGCATAAAGGAGGTGTTCGTTCCATGGGATCAGGAACGATCGAGAGGGAGCCCGGGGAGCGACCCTGCAGGGAGCAGAACTGTTGGCATTTCCAGTTCTGCCGGGAGGCAAAAAGGTCTATGAGGGGAAACCCCCACCTTTGGAAGACAGAATAGAGGATGTCCGGGCGGATGGACCACTCGTGAGTGAGGAAGGATCTGCTCAATTGGTCCGCCAAGGTTTCCGGATTCCTGGGAGAAAGGATGCTACCAGGTCTATTGAGTGGGCTATGCAAAAGTCCCATAGCCGAATCGCCTCCCGACAGAGGGGGGAGGATCGTGTTCCCCCTTGCTTGTTTATATAATACATGGCTGTTGTGTTGTCCGTGAAGACCGAGACACAACGACCCTGCAACCGATCCTGGAATGCCTGACATGTTAGGCGGACTGCTCTCAACTCCCGGACATTTATGTGCAACGCCAACTCCTGGGGGGACCAGAGGGCTTGCGTGTGAAGGTGCCCCAGATGAGCGCCCCATCCCAGGGATGATGCGTCCGTTCTTAAGGACACAGAGGGTTGTGGTGGATGGAACGGGAGGCCCGCACACACCAGGGACTGCGACCTCCACCAATTGAGGGAGGCGAGGACGCCTGATGGAATGGTGAGTATCATGTCTATGGCGTCCCTGCCTGGGCGCTATGTCGAGGCGAGCCAAGTTTGAAGGGGCCTCATGCGCAGTCTGGCGTGCTTTGTTACAAATGTGCACGCTGCCAGGTGGCCAAGGAGGCGGAGGCAAGAGCGAGCTGAGGTTGTCGGGAAGTCTTGGAGCGTTTGAATTAGGGAGACAATCGACTGAAATCGAGGCAAAGGCAGACTGGCTGTTGCAAGAGTGGAGTCTAGCATCGACCCGATGAACTCTATTCTCTGCGTAGGTACTAGAGTGGATTTCTCTAGATTGAGCAGGAGGCCTAGACGCATGAACAGGTTCTTGATGATGTGTACGTGCGTGGTGACTTGTGCCTTCGAAGTCCCTCGAATTAGCCAGTCGTCGAGGTATGGGAAGACATGAATTCGACGGCGGCGGAGGGAGGCCGCGACTACCGCCATGCACTTCGTAAACACCCGCGGGGCCGTGGAGAGGCCGAAGGGGAGTACTGTGAACTGAAAGTGCTGGCAGCCCACCAGAAACCGTAAACACCATCTGTGTGGAGGGTATATGGAAATGTGGAAATATGCGTCCTTCATGTCGAAAGCGGCGTACCAATCTCCGGGATCCAGGGAAGGGATGATGGTCCCCAGGGATACCATGCGAAACTTGAACTTTTTCATAAACTTGTTCAGTCCTCGCAGGTCCAGGATAGGTCGAAGACCCCCTTTTGCCTTGGGGATTAGGAAATATCGGGAATAAAACCCCTTGCCCCTTGAGTGCTCTGGAACCTCCTCTATAGCTCCGATGGCACAGAGTTTGAGTACCTCTTGTACGAGGAGTTGCTCCTGAGAGGGGTCCCTGAAGAGGGACGAGGTGGGGTGGGAGGGTGGGGTTGAAATAAACTGTAGGTGGTATCCCAATTCCACCATGCGAAGGACCCAACGATCCGAAGTGAGTTGGGACCATGCAGGGAAGAAGGAGGAAAGACGGTTGCGAAACAAAAAGGGATCCTGTTAGGTCATCGGTACGCTGCTCTCGGGCGCACCCTCAAAAGTTTGCTTTGGGTCCCGCGGATGGTTTAGCGGAACCCGAATTATTGTTGCCCCCTTGAGGTCCCGACTGTCGTCTGCGAGTATAGCGACCTCGACGTCTAGCAAAGTCCTGCCTTGGCCGCGGTGGGGGGTAAGGGCACTGAGGCTGAGGGCGGAAGGACCGTCTCTGAGTCTGAGGGGTATGCATTCCGAGTGAACGCATAATCACCCGGTTGTCCTTCAGACTCTGTAGCCTGGGGTCTGTCTTTTGAGAAAATAGGCCCTGGCCATTGAATGGGAGGTCTTGGATAGTATATTGAAGCTCCGGTGGCAGACCCAACACCTGAAGCCATGAAATCCGTCGCATCGCTATGCCCGAGGCGACTGTATGAGCTGCCGAATCTGCAGCGTCCAGCGAGGCCTGGAGTGAGGTACAAGCTACCTTTTTGCCTTCCTCCAACAATGCTGAGAACTCTTGTTTGGAGTCCTGAGGGAGCAGCTCAGAGAACTTACTCACTGACTGCCAGGTGTTATAATTGTACCTGCTCAACAGGGCCTGCTGGTTTGCTACTCGTAATTGGAGGCCCCCTGCAGAGTAGACCTTCCGGCACAATAGGTCCATATGTCTGGCCTCCTTAGATTTCGGGGCAGGGGCCTGCTGGCCATGGCGCTCCCTCTCATTAACAGATTGCACGACTAACGAGGAGGGAGGGGGGTGTACATACAAGTACTCATAGCCCTTGGAGGGCACCATGTATTCGCGTTCAACCCCTCTGGCAGTCGGCTGAATGGATGCCGGGGATTGCCAGATAGTGTCTGCTCTGGCCTGGATTGAATGAATAAAAGGGAGGGCCACGCGGGTGGGTGCCTCCGCTGACAAGATGTCTACGACCAGGTCTTCCACCTCCGGGACTTCCTCTACGGGCAAGTTGATATTCTGTGCTACCCGCCGGAGGAGGTCCTGATGCGACCGAAGGTCGATAGGAGGTGGACCCAATACGGATGTGCCAGCCACTGCCTCATCTGGGGAAGAGGAAGAAGATAGCCCCGGAACGAGTGGGTCCTGAAGTGGCTCCTGGACCTGGGCAACATCTGGGGTAGGAGAAGCTTGGGCATCAGGTACCGGTGCTGAAGCGTCCTCGGTACCGGTCGGTGGAGGCCGGCTAATCGTCGCCTCTGGCACACGATGCTCTGCAGCAACCGGGCGAGGCGGCACAGCAGGCTCGCCTTGGGCCTGATGGTATGCCCAAGGCGTCCAAAAGGGCCACTGCTGCGGTGCATGGTCTGGGGCGTGATGTCTCTGGGAGACTCTACTATTATTGTCCGAGTCCCCATATGAGGCAGAGTCGGCATGAGACGAAGCCAAGGCGTGTCGGGACAGCCATGGCGGAGCTGTGCTGGAATGGGGCGGGTCCCTGTAGGCGGACGACCCATGTGCCCTATGCGGCACCGGAGAGCGGTGCCAGGAGTCGTAGCGGTACCAGGATGGAGATCGGGACCTACTACCAGCGCGGTGCCGGGAGGTCGACCGAAGTCTAGAGTCCCTGCATCTCGACCTGCTGTGGGAGGCCCGGTGCCGGGATCAGTGCCGGGACCGGGAGCTGTGCCGGGAGTACTGCGTCGGCGAACGGGACCACGATCGGTGCCGTGAGTAGGACCGGTGCCTTGATGGATAGCGGTACCAGGACTGCGAACGGTGCCGAGATCGGGATCGATGACTGGATCTCAACCGTCTGCGGGATCTCGACCTGGAGCGGCGACGCTTGACGGTGCCCTGCGATGGCTGGCTTGCCTATTGATTGAGGAGCCCGCACCGGCGGTGCCGGGGGCTGAGGCGGCCCTGGGTCCGTTAGGGTGATCAAGTCCCTCGCCGTTGCAAATGGCTCCGGCGTAGAGGGCACAATAAGCTCAACCACGGCAGGAGCCGGAGAGCCAATGGGCACCGGACTCAACGGCCCCTGAGAGGCCGGAATCGACGGTGCGACCGGTGTCGGTGCCGCGGCAGTTGAGGGTGCCTGGCGGTCCGATCTCAGTGCACGCTCAGACTGCGCCCCGGACGCGGGTGCCGCAGGAGCCTTGCGCTTCTTGCCACACAGGGAGAGTGACCGGTGCCGTGTATGAGTCGGCGGCTGGTTCGGGGCCTTCGCAGTGCTGGTGGTCCCCAGTGCGGAGGCGGTACTCGTCCCCGGTGCCGACGGTGGTGCCGATGCAGGAGGAGTGAGAGCTGCCTCCATTAGGAGCTGCTTAAGGCGAATGTCCCGCTCCTTTTTTGTCCGGGGTTTAAACGCCTTGCAAATACGGCACTTGTCCGCAAGATGGGATTCTCCGAGGCACCTAAGACAGGAGCTATGAGGGTCTCCTGTGGGCATCGGCCTATGGCAGGTCGAGCACTGTTTGAACCCCGGCGAACTGGGCATGGGCCCGGTACCGGGCGAGGGAGAAAGGGCTAAGTCCCGATCCCTCTCAACTATTTACACTAACTA
This sequence comes from Mauremys mutica, assembly GCF_020497125.1. Lineage (NCBI taxonomy): Eukaryota > Metazoa > Chordata > Testudines > Geoemydidae > Mauremys > Mauremys mutica. The sequence continues at coordinate 12,430,454 of NC_059096.1, forward strand.
CTACTAAAAATAATAAAAGTTAACTATAAACACAAATACTGAACTATATACACTATAAAGAGAAGAAAAACGAGCGAAAAGCTAGGGAAATGGAGGACAGCTAAGCCACGCTCCACTGTTCCAACGACCGACACGGGCGGTAAGAAGGAACTGAGGAGCGGATGGGTCGGCAGGGGTATATATTCGGCGCCATAGCAGCGCCACTCCAGGGGGCGCCCAGCCGACCCACCGAGTGTTGCTAGGGTAAAAGTCTTCCGACGAACGTGCACGCGGCGCGCGCACACCTAACTGGAATTGATATAAGCAAGCACTCAAAGAAGAATTACCCGATGGGACCAGGAAATAAGAAAAACATGATTCAGCTCAGAAACTGACACTAAGTCAACAGGGCCAAGAGAACCCGACCCAGCCGGGTCCAGCCAGGTTTGAATGCTGCCCCCTCCCGAGACATCTCCCCTCCGTCAGGGCTTTCTCCCCACAGGCCCCACGTGCCCAGCTGTATCTCAGGCTTCACCACCTCCACTGTGGGCCTCTCCCACCTCACCCCCCGGCCCTGGGAGCCTCCTGTCTACCAAGGGACCCCATAGGGCCTAGAGAACACGGCTCCATCCCCATGTGCCTCCCCCTCCACACACAGACTGAAGAGACTCCAGGAACCTGGGGGGATCCACAATCGGAGCAGAGGGTCCCCGTAAAGGGAAAACAGCTGGTGGGACACGAGCCCCGGGGGCTGCGCAGGGATCCACTGCTCTCTTGCGCTGTCTCCGTTTGATCTGCTCTGTAGTTTTCAGCTGCGTCTCCAAGGCTCAGGTCGTGCTGAGCCAGCCCTGGGTCCAACACATTCCGTCTGAATTCCGTCTCCAGGCTTCACACCGCAGTGTCCAGTATGTGCTGAGCATGCAACGTCCCTCTGTGTGTTTGAACCTTCAGCACAGGCTGCTACTCCTTGAGGATCCTGACACAAGGAAAAAGGGAAAGCAGTAGAACAGAGACCCTGGACTTCAGAAAAGCAGACTTCGACTCCCTCAGGGAACTGATGGGCAAGGTCCCCTGGGAGAATAACATGACGGGGAAAGGAGTCGAGGAAAGCTGGCTGTATTTCAAAGAAACCTTATTGAGGTTGCAGGAACAAACCATCCCGATGTGTAGGAAGAAAAGTAAATATGGCAGGTGACCAGCTTGGCTTAACAGTGAAATCCTTGCTCGTCTTAAACACAAAAGAACAGCTTACAAGAAGTGGAAGATTGGACAAATAACCAGGGAGGAGTATAAAAGTATTGTTCAGGCATGCAGGTGTGAAATCAGGAAGGCCAAATCACACTTGGAGTTGCAGCTAGCCGGAGATGTTAGGAGTAACAAGAAGGGTTTCTTTAGGTATGTTAGCAACAGGAAGAAAGTCAAGGAAAGTGTGGGCCCCCTTGCTGAATGAGGGAGGGAACCTAGTGACAGAGGATGTGGAGAAAGCTAGTGTACTCAATGCTTTTTTTGCCTCTGTCTTCACAGACAAGGTCAGCTCCCAGACAGCTGCACTCTGCAGCATGGTATGGGGAGGAGGTGACCAGCTCTCTGTGGAGAAAGTAGTAGTTCAGGACTATTTAGGAAAGCTGGACGAGCACAAGTCCATGGGGCCGGATGCGCTGCATCCGAGGGTGCTAAAGGAGTTGGCCGATGAGACTGCAGAGCCATTGGCCATTATCTTTGAAAAATCATGGTGATCGGGGGAGGTCCCGGATGACTGGAAAAAAGCTAATGTAGTGCCCATCATTTAAAAAGGGAAGAAGGAAGATCCAGGGAACTACAGGCCACTCAGTCTCACCTCAGTCCCTGGAAAAATCATGGAACAGGTCCTCAAGGAATCAATCCTGAACCACTTAAAGGAGGGGAAAGTGATCAGGAACAGTCAGCATGGATTCACCAAGGGCAAGTCATGCCTGACTAACCTAATTGCCTTCTATGACGAGATAACCGGCTCTGTGGATGAGGGGAAAGCAGTGGATGTACTATTTCTGGACTTTAGCAAAGCTTTTGATACAGTCTCCCACAGTATTCTTGCCAGCAAGTTAAAGAAGTCTGGGCTGGATGAATGGATGGTAAGGTGGATAGAAAACTGGCTAGATGGTCGGGCTCAACGGGTAGTGATCAATGGTTCCATGTCTAGTTGGCAGCCGGTATCAAGTGGAGTGCCCCAAGGGTCGGTGCTGGGGCCGGTTTTGTTCAATATCTTCATTAATGATCTGGAGGATGGTGTGGACTGCACCCTTAGCAAGTTTGCAGATGACACTAAACTGGGAGGAGTGGTTGATACACTGGAGGGTAGGGATAGGATACAGAGGGACCTAGACAAATTAGAGGATTGGGCCAAAAGAAATATGATGAGGTTCAACAAGGACAAGTGCAGAGTCCTGCACTTAGGACGGAAGAATCCCATGCACTGCTACAGACTAGGGACCGAATGGCTGGGCAGCAGTTCTGCAGAAAAGGACCTAGGGGTTACGGTGGACGAAAAGCTGAATATGAGTCAACCGTGTGCCCTTGTTGCCAAGAAGGCTAATGGCATTTTGGGTTGTATAAGTAGGGGCATTGCCAGCAGATCGAGGGATGTGATCATTCCCCTCTACTCAGCACTGGTGAGGCCTCATTTGGAGTACTGTGTCCAGTTTTGGGCCCCACACTACAAGAAGGATGTGGATAAATTGGAGAGAGTCCAGCGGAGGGCAACAAAAATGATTAGGGGGCTGTAGCACAGGACTTATGAGGAGAGGCTGAGGGAACTGGGATTGTTTAGTCTGCAGAAGAGAAGAATGAGGGGGGATTTGATAGCTGCTTTCAACTACCTGAAAGGGGGTTCCAAAGAGGATGGATCTAGACTGTTCTCAGTGGTAGAAGATGACAGAACAAGGAGTAATGGTCTCAAGTTGCAGAGGGGGAGGTTTAGGTTGGATATTAGGAAAAACTTTTTCACTAGTAGGGTGGTGAAGAACTGGAATGGGTTACCTAGGGAGGTAGTGGAATCTCCTTCCTTAGAGGTTTTTAAGGTCAGGCTTGACAAAGCCCTGGCTGGGATGATTTAGTTGGGTTTGGTCCTGCTTTGAGCAGGGGATTGGACTAGATACCTCCTGAGGTCCCTTCCAACCCTGAGATTCTATGATTCTATGAGCCACAGCCACGGCATTACGTTAAGTGGCAGCAGGAGCAGGTTGTTGTCCTGGGGGGGTGATGGGCTATTTGGCTCAGTGGGCCGGGTGGGACGGAGGTCCTGCTCCATGTGATCGCCCAGAGGTGCCATGGGCCACTGGAGCCATGGTCTGTGCCCATGGAGGGAAGCCCACACCTCTTGCTAGAGCAGCTCCCACTTGTTCCCAGGACAGGAGCTGGCGCTGCTGCTTTGGGGGTGGCAGCAGGAGGCGGCACTGTGGGAGGTTCGAGCTCAGTGTGATTCGGGCAGGAACACAAGTGCCGGAGGTGAAATGGGGATTGTTCTGAACAGTTTATGTCAGTGGTTCTCCCTCCACCTGTGGCCCGAGGACAAACGGGGGCTGGCAAACTAGGTCTAAGGAGTCCGCGAAAGGCCGTCGTTCCCACAGAACAGTGGTTTTCACCCTGTGGTCTGCAGTCCCCTGGGAGTCCGCAGAGTCTGTCTAAGATTTCCAAGGGGGTCCGCACCTCCCTTCGAAATGTTATAGGGGTCCCCAAATGGAAAAAGGTAGAAACCCCGGGGCTCCTATCTAAGCAATATCTGAATGGAATCTGATGGAACAAAGAAAAGCCAATTCTCCAGCCTGAGGGCTGAATAGCAACGACCCGCTGCAAACAATGGCGGGTGAGAGCATCTCAAAGAAAAGACTGAGAGAGAATTTTATCATGGAAAGGGTCAGGCAGCCGAAATAGAAGGGCTGCTATTAGCTCCACCTATAAACGTCACTGGGAACAGGAATTAAACGCCACCAGCTCTGTTAGTGTAACGTTATCGCTACAGAAGCCAGGCCCAGGCAAAGAGGAAGAGAAATGCCTTTTTGTGACTGCCCCGGCTGTACACAGAACAATACCGTCTTTCAATACGGGAACACTTCCTATTCCCCAAATACTGAAGTCCAGTTCTCCTGCCCCCTTAGACAGGCACGTGCAGCCCTCTGGGATGTATTTCTTCCATCCTTTCCCACTGAGACTGAGCTTGTGGTCGTGACTCTTTGGTGAATCTTTCACACACTGGCCTGGGGAAAGCCCCTGCACCTACAAACTGCATCAGGTGCCTTTAACATCTGCACATCTCACAGCATGTACACTAGGCTCTCACACCTTGGTTGACTGGGGATAGACCTGTCACAGAGATCGCCTTTCCCCACAATGGTCATTGGTCCGTGGAATTAAACAGATAGTAACAAAACATACCAAAAACCCCAAAACAAGTGAGAGTTGTAAGGAGTCGGACAAGCCATTCCTCCCTCTCTCAGGCCTTCGCTTTTAAAATCAATTTAGTTCAACCCATGCGAGCCGGTAGAGTTGCTCCTGTCGGGCTGAGAGAAGAGTTGATTCTCGTTTAGCCTCAATTCCTAATTGATTGAACCTAAACTAAAACAACCTCCACCACATCACAATAAGTGCATCCACACTGGGGCTTTCACTGGTGTAAGTAAACTGGTTTCAAAACTAACTTCAGTTGAACTGGTTCATTTTCATGTAGACGTGTGTAACGAGGGCAGCTCTGCCAACCGGGGCTGGAACCCCGTGGGCTGTTGCTGCCCGACCCAGGGTTAAAGCCAAACCCCACAGCAATGACCGAAGGGCTGGGGAAGGGGACAGAGCCACAATCCCAGGATCTGGCTGCTCTAAGGCTGCACAGGAGCCGTGTGAGGAGCAGCAGCAGGGCAGGCACAAAGCGACAAAACAGCCTCACAAACAGGTGGGTTTTTGTATTTTGTTTTACACTGAACCTGCTGCTCCAGGCAGGAGGGGCAGCAAACCCCAGGGGTCCCCACTGCAGTCACTGGTCCCCTTGTGTGACAGACAGCTGGGATCACACGGCCGGTCTGGAGGCTGAAAGATGGCACAGCAGGTAGGATGTTTGCAGAGTGAACAGGGAGATGTTGGATGAAGAAGGTGCTAAGGGGGATAGTGAAGCTGGTTCGGGGAAGAGAAGCAGCTGAGATGAGGCCTGTCCGTGCTCCCCTGATCCTGGGGTGTTTGGCTGCCGGTGCGGCGCTCTCAGGACAGGAGGGGAGGGGGCTGCCCAGCAGGGGTGGGGGCTTCAGCGGGAATTTTCCATTGTGTCAGCATCAGGGGCTTTAAACAAATACAAATATCCCCTGAAACAGGATCAAAATCACCCCCCAACACCCGGCAGACACCTGTGGACACGGCCCCCCAGAACTCTGTAAACCCCCAATAAGACTCTCCCCTCAGAGACTTACACTCCTCCAGCCAATCAGATCCCACCATTCCTCACTGTCCGGGGCTCTCATCCAGTCACAGCCCCTCTCTCAATCCCACCTCCCCCGGCCGTGGCACGTACGTGCCCTTGAGGGCGAGGGCTGGGGGATCTCAGCGGGGGGACCTGCCTGTGGGACTCAGTCCCTCTCCTGGCCCCAGAGAGCCGGTGAGACGAGCTCTGCAGGGAGCATCGTGCACACGGGGGCCAGGCTGCAGGGGAGAGGAGCTGGCAGAACAGGGGCCAAGTGAAACTTGGGAGCAGGAGCCGGACGTGCTCGAGCCTTCGGCCCATGGCAGACGGTTCCATATGTGTAGGTGTGTCTCTGATGCAGACCACTGGCCTTGTGGCCTGTGTCCCCCTAAATGCACTCCCCAACCGATTAGGGAAGTGTCCGTGGTGAACATGAGTACTGGGGATCATTGCTGGAAGGAAACCCTAGTGAAGAGGTTCTCTGGTCTTGTCCACCACAGTAGAGAAGCTAGAACATTGGGAGGAGGAGTTAACAGCATCCCTAAGGTGTGTCTGTTGGGTTTGAAATTGGAATTGAGACAGCCCTGAAGACATCTCATGTGCAGCCTGGCGTACTGGACTATGAAAGTGGTGTCTGCCATGTGACCAAGGAGCTGTAGGCAGAGCCTTTCCTGTGTCCTTGGACGAATAGAGAGCGTGCGTATGACCTGCGTGATAGCGAGGAATCTGTGATATGGGAGCAAGGCTCTGCTCTGGATTGAGTTGAGATGAGCTCCGATGAACTCAATCTGTTGTGTAGGTACCAGGGTGGATTTTTGGGCGTTTATTTGGAGGCCTAGGCTGTGAAAGAGGGCGATAGTGAAAGGGTAGCTTGGAGTGTCTCGCCATAGGAGTTGCCCTTGATGAGGCAATCGTCCAGGTAGGGGAACAGCGTGACCCCGTGTTTGTGGAGGTGAGCCACAACCACCGCTAGAGTTTTGGAAAAGACTCTCAGCGCTGTGGAGAGGCCGAAAGGAAGAACTCTGTATTGGAAATGGTCGTGACCAATTGTGAAGCGTAGAAAGCGTCTGTGAGCTGGATGAATTGATATATGAAAATAGGTGTATTGTAGGTCGAGGGCTGTAAACCAGTCCCCTTGATCCAGTGCAGGAATTAATGTGCCCAGTGTGACCATTTTGAATTTTTGTATCCTCGCGAATTTGTTCAGTTGGCGTAAGTCTAGTATAGGCCTCCATCCCCCAGTCTTTTTCTGGGTCAGGAAGTAATGGGAGTAGAAACCTTTCCCTCGATGTTGCATCGGCACAGGCTCCACTGCGCCTAGCTGTAGAAGATGAGCCACTTCTGCGCGAAGCAGGTGCTCATGAGAGGGGTCCCTGAAGAGGGACGGGGAAGGGGAGGAGGATAGGATATGAATGGGATAGAGTAACCGGACTGAACTATCTCAAGGACTCAGCGGTCCTGTGTAATTTGCTTACAGGCATGTTGGAAAATTCTGGAGGGGGTGGCCAAATGGGCAAGTAGGCTGTGGAATCAAGGGGTGGTCGCACAGACTCTGGACCAACCTTTTAAAATTGTTGTTTATTCCCGGATGGATGGGAAGTGGTTGCTTGAGCCTGATTTTGTCTGCGCTTAGGGGGTCTAGTGCGATTCCTATTTATGTGGTAAGGTTTAGGTTGAGGCCGATAATATTGTTGTGTACGTGGCCTTTGGTAGGGTTGGTATCGTTGACCCCTGGGAAGAGATGGGTGAATGCCCAGGGTGCGCAGTGTCGCTCTAGAATCTTTCATTGTGTGAAGTAGTTAATCAGTTTTTTAGAAAACAGTTTCTCTTTCTCAAAGGGGAGGTCCTCCACTTTGTTCTGCAGGTCTTTAGGGATGCCAGATGCAGAAAGCCATGAAGATCTGCACATAACCACAGCCAGTGCAGTCGTACGGGCTGCTGTGTCTGCCATGTCTAAAGAGGCTTGTAGGGCCGTTCTGGAAATCAATTGGCCCTCGCTCAGAATTGATTTAAAGTCCGCTCTCCTGTCCTCTGGAATGTAAGAGGCAAATTCAAAAGTTTATTGTAGTTATCAAAGTTGTGCATGGCAAGAAGTGCAAGGTAGTTTGCAATCCAGAATTGTAGAGTGGAGGATGTGTAAACCTTGCGACCCAAGACGTCAAGGCATTTAAGGTCCTTGTCTTGCGGGGTGGACCGATATTGTGGCTGTTTCGTTCTTTATGCGACTGCATCGATAATGAAAGAGGTCGGTTGTGGGTGAGAAAATAGGAAGTCAGCGTCCTTAGCAGGAACATAGTATCTACATTCGGCTTTTCTGCAGGTTGGTAATAAAGAAGCTGGAGTTTGCCAGAGAGCGTCAGCTGGTTCCAAGAGTGCCTCATTTATAGGGAGCGTGATCTTTGAGGGCGCAGAGGGTTGAAGGATTCTGAGGAGTTTATGTTGTGTCTCCTGAATATCTTCTAGGGGGATGTCCTGACTGAGTGGTAGGAAGGATGTGGCCAAGGGTACCACTGAGGCCAAGGCATAGGGTAGGAAAACCCAAGTGCTGCCCATGGAGGGTCGAAGTAGGGAAACTGAGGCTGGTGGCTGCAGACCTTAGCCTGAGGTGGAAAAGGCTCCAGTGGGGGAGGATAGGGAGGTGTGGAGAACTCTGCTTGCTGTTGTAGATCAGGTTCACTTTCAGTGAAGGTAGCCAGTTCAGGTGGTGAGAGTGGGTGTTCGAAGAGTAAGCCCTGTGTATCGAGGAGCAGAGAGTTAGGCTCAGGTGGCACTGAGAGGTCGCTCTGAGTGAAGAAGTGTTGCTCCTGCTCCCTGGGCTGTGCTGAGCCTGGACTGTGCTCTGTCATGTTAAGAAGCAAAAGTGAAAGTGTGAGCAGTGCAGTGGGTCAGTTGGAGGTGCCCTGCAGGGGGGTCTGCTGCTGGTGCGGGGGCGGAAGGCAGGCTCGGTGCCAACGTTCTTCCTGGCACCGGGACAGAGCGCGCGGTCGGGTTTTTTTTTCTTTTTTCTTTTTTTTTTTTTTGCCCTGAGGCTTGCGGTGCCAACCTCTTTGTCAGCACCGGGGCAGAGCGCGCAGCCAGCTTCGCGGCTATTTTTAGCGCTGAGGCACTTGGTGCCGCGGAATCCTTTTGTGTCCGGGAGGTTGAATTTCAGCCTCTATGGTCTGTGGGAGCCGTAGTTGAGGCGTGATCCGGGGCTGAGGCGCCTGCCTTTGGCGCTGTCAGCACAGAGGGTAGGGATCTCGCAGGAGACCCCTTACCCTTGTTAAAGTCTCTCCTATGAGACTGCTCTGCTTCTTGCCTCCGCTTCAGGGAGGGTGAAGCAACGCTCCCCACCGGTTCAGATCTGGCTGCGGAGGATGTGGGAGCGGGTTTAACTTTCCCCGTCTCCGAAAGCAGCTGCAGGGATTTTTCCATGAGAAGCATTTTAAGCCGCAGGTCCCTGTCGCGCCGAGCCCTTGACTTGAGGCTCATACAGTGGAGCACTTTGCGGGGATGTGGGCTTCCGCGAGGCTCTTCACACAATGTGAGTGCCCATCCAACCTTGGCATGGAGTCCTGACAGAAAACACACCTCTTGAATCCTGAAGCCCCTGGCATTGTGAATTAGAAATGGCAGGGGAGAGTGTCTCAGTGAGAGACAAGTCTGAAGTGATTTTTTTTTTAAACTAAGTCACTATGTAACTACACTAAAGGAAGGGAAACAACTGGGATGTAACTAATAATTATTTCTATATTCTTTGTTACTTTGTTCCTACAGAGACCAGGGAAGAGAAGCAGCACTGCCCCGAGTCCCGTCTTCAGCCGGGAACGGTTGAGAAGGAACTGAGGGGGGTGAGAGACACAGGCGCTCAGGAAGATTCCAACGAGGTGGGAGATACCATCTGAGCGCCTGCGTCCCGACCAGGCACTGCTACCGAATATCTCCGATCAATGGCGCCGGGACGCACCAACACCTAGAGTGGAGCACCCACAGGGACAGCACTCGAAGAAGAACCCCATTTCTGAGCCTCCTACAGGAACCCAGTCTGTGTCCCCAGATACCACAGGCCAGGGGACCCAACCAGAGGTGGTGGAACCAGACTCCAGACCACAGTCTATGGCAGCAGCTGTAAATCCAGTTCCTGGGACCCAGCCAGAACCAGCCCAAGGATTGGAACTGGCAGAGCAGTCAACCCCAGAGCCTGGGCCTGCAACCCCACCAGAGTCAGAGGAGCCAGCACCAAGGGGTGCCACAGAGCCTGCATCTGCAGCAGCAGCTAAACCGGCGCAAGAGGCTCAACCGGAGCCTGAAATACCACCTAGTGCACCAGTGGAGAGCGGGTCACAGTCAATGGAAGCAACCCCATCACCTGCATTGCTTCCAGTGGGACCAAGCTGAAGCCCACCACCCAGAGATGCCCTAATGTCTCCAGCCTCAAGGGAACAGTTCCAGGCAGAGCAGGAAGCAGATGAGAGCCCCTTGAGAGCTTGGATGGCCGCACGGAACAACCCACCGCCTCTCAGCTCTTCTAACAGGTCCAGGTTTGTTATAGAAGGAGGACTCTTACAAAAGGAGACCCTTTCTGGTGGGCACAAGGAGGACTGGCATCCTCAGAGACAGTTGGTAGTTCCAAAAACTCTTGAGCTTAACCCACGATCACCCTAGTGGCCATGCTGGGGTGAACAGGACCAAGGACCATTTGGGGAAGTCCTTCCACTGGGAGGGGATGGGCAAGGACGTTTCTACCTATGTCCGGTCTTGTGAGGTGTGCCAGAGGGTGAGAAAGCCCCACGAGCAGGTCAGGGCCCCCTCCAGCCCTCCCCATAATTGAGTTTCCATTTCAGCATGTAGCTGTGGATTCTCTAGGTTCTTTCCCTACGAAGGCACCCAGAGGAAAACTGTACATACTGACTTGCATGGATTTTGCCACCCGATGGCCGGAAGCAGTAACTCTAAGCAACACCAGGGCTAAAAGCGTGAGCCAGGCATTGGCAGACATTGTTGCCAGGGTAGGATGGCCCTCTGACATCCTTACGGATTTGGGAACTGACTTCCTGGTGGGGACCATGAAATGTCTTTTGGAAGCTCATGGGGTGAACCACTTGGTTGCCACCCCTTACCACCATCAAACAAATGGCCTAGTGGAGACGTTTCATGGGACTTTGGTGGCCATGATACGTAAATTAGTGCATAAGCACTCCAATGATTGGGACCTAGTGTGGCAGCAGTTACTCTTTACCTACAGGGCTGCACCACATCCCAGTTTGGGATTTTCACCCTTTGAACTCGTTTATGGCCACGAAGTTAAGGGTCCATTACAGGTGGTGAAGCAGGAATGGGAGGGGGTTACATCTTCTCCAGGAACTAACATTTTGGACTTTGTAACCAACCTGCAAAACACCCTCTAGGACTCTCTATCCCTTGCTCAAGAAAACCTACAGGATGCTCAGCAAGAGCAAAAGGCCTGGTATGATAAACATGCCAGAGAGTGTTTCCTTCAGAGTAGGTGACCAAGTCATGGTCCTGAAAGCGCTCCAGGGCAATAAGATGGAAATGTTGTGGGAGGGGCCATTTATGGTCCAAGAGCACCTGGGAACTGTTAATTATCTCATAGTGTTCCCAGACCCTACCCTAAAACCTAAAGCATACCATGTTAATTCTCTAAACTCTAAAGTTTTTTTATTCCAGAGAAATCAAGGTTCTCCAGTTTACAGACCAGGAGAGAGATGATGCTGAGTGGTCTGAAGGAATCTACTATAAAGGGAAAAGCAACGGTTGCGTAGAAGAGGTGAGCCTTTCCATGACCCTTGGGCATAAGCATTGACAGCAAATACAGGAGCTATGCACCAGCTTCACGCCGATGTTTTCAGCCACCCCAGGACAGACAGAACAGGGGTACCACTCCATTGACACAGGTGATGCTCGCCCAGTTACAGCCCAACCCTACCGGATGGCTCCTCAAGCCAAAACCACAATAGAAAGGGAGCTCAAGGACATGTTACAGATGGGTGTAATCCATCCCCCTGAGAGTGCATGGGCCTCTCCAGCGGTTCTGGTTCCCAAACCAGATGGGAAAATCCGCTTTTGCTTGGACTACAGTATGCTAAATGCTGTAACTTGCCCAGACAACTATCCAATGCCATGCACAGATGAGCTAATGGAGAAACTGGGACATGCCCAGTTCATCTCCACCTTAGACTTAACCAAGGGGTACTGGCAAATGCTGGTAGATGACCCAGCCAAGGAAAGGTTAGCCTTCATCACCCATACAGCGTGTATGAATTTAATGTGCTCCCTTCGGACTGCGAAATGCACCCTCCACCTTCCAGAGACCGGTAGATAACCTTCTGACTGGATTTGGAGAATTTGCAGTCGCCTACCTTGATGATGTGGCCATATTCTCAAATTAATGGGCAGAACATGTGGGACACCTCCAAGCTGTCTTCCAGAGCATAAGGTAGGCAGGATTAACCATTAAGGCCACAAAGTGTCAAATAGGCCTCAACAGGGTGGGTCAAGGTACTATCAACCCCCTACAGACTAAGGTAAATGCTCCAAAATTGGCCTGTCCCTAAGTCAAAGAAGCAGGTCCAATCCTTCTTGGGCTTGGCTGGGTATTACCAATTATTTGTACCACACTACAGCCAAACTGCCACCCCACTGACAGACCTGAGGAGAAAGAAAAACAGCCAAATGCCGTTCAGTGGATTGAGAAGTGTCAAAAAGCCTTTAACCAGCTTAAGGCGGCCCTTACGTCTGACTATGTACTGAGGGCCCCAAACTTCAACCAACCATTCGTCATAACCACAGATGAGTCCGACCATGGTGCAGAAGCAGTTTTAATGCAGGAAGGACCAAATCAACAATCCCATCCTGTCGTGTTTCTCAGAAAAAAACTTTCTGAGCTGGAAAGCCATTGGTCAGTCTCAGAAAAAGAATGTTATGCCATTGTGTATGCTCTGGAGAACCTACATCCATACATTTGGCATGTATGGGTGGATTTGATAGCAGCCTTCAACTACCTGAAGGGGTGTTCTAAAGTGGATGGAGCTCGGCTGTTCTCAGTGGTAGCAGATGACAGAACAAGGAGCAATGGTCTCAAGTTGCAGTGGGGGAGGAAACACTATTTCACTAGGACGGTGGTGAAGCACTGGAATGGGTTACCTAGGGAAGTGGCGGAATCTCCTTCCTTAGAGGTTTTTAAGGTCATGATTGACAAAGCCCTGGCTGGGATGATTTAGTTGGGAATTGGTCGGGCTTTGAGCAGGGCATTGGACTAGATGACTTCCTGAGGTCTCTTCCAACCCTAGTATTCTATGATTTTATGATTTGGGGACAGCGGTTACACCTGCAGACTGATCATGCTGCACAGAAGTGGCTTCACTCAATCAAAGAAAAAGATGGTTACTCACCTTTGTAACTGTTGTTCTTCGAGATGTGTTGCTCATATCCATTCCAATTAGGTGTGCACGTGCCGCGTGCACGTTCGTCGGAAGATTTTTACCCTAGCAACACTCGGTGGGTCGGCTGGGTCGCCCCCTGGAGTGACGCCGCTAGAGCGCCGAATATATACCCCTGCCGACCCAACGGCCCTTCAGTTCCTTCTTGCCGGCTACTCCGACAGAGGGGAAGGAGGGCGGGTTTGGAATGGATATGAGCAACACATCTCGAAGAACAACAGTTACAAAGGTGAGTAACCGTCTTTTCTTCTTCGAGTGCTTGCTCATATCGATTCCAATTAGGTGATTCCCAAGCCTTACCTAGGCGGTGGGGTCAGAGTGAGATGTTGCAGAATGCAAAACTGCTGAGCCAAAGGCTGCATCGTCTCTGGACTGTTGGACCAGTGCATAATGTGAGGCAAAGGTGTGGACTGAGGACCAGGTAGCTGCGCGACCTATCTCCTGGATGAGTACGTGAGCCAGGAAGGCAGCAGAAGAAGCCTGAGCCCTGGTGGAATGTGCAGTGAGGTGGCTCGATGGAACGTGGGCCAAGTCATAGCAGGTACGGATGCACGACGTCACCCAAGATGAAATCCTCTGGGGTGAGACAGGTAGGCCCTGTATTCGGTCTGCCACTGTGACAAAGAGTTGGGGCATTTTACGAAAGGGCTTTGTCTGCTCGATATAAAATGCGAGCGCCCTACGGACGTCTAGGGAGTGCAATTGTTGCTCCTGTCACGATGAGTGTGGCTTCGGAAAGAAGACTTGAAGGAAGATATCCTGGTTGATATGAAAGGCTGATACCACCTTAGGGAGGAAGGCTGGATGTGGCCGCAACTGCACCTTGTCCTTGTGAAACACAGTATACGGTGGGTCCACCGTGAGAGCCCGAAGCTCGGAGACTCGTCTGGCCGGTGTAATGGCTACGAGGAAAAAATGGTTACTTACCTTTGTAACTGTTGTTCTTCGAGATGTGTTGCTCATATCCATTCCATGTAGGTGTGTGCACGCCGCGTGCACGTTCGTCGGAAGACTTTTACCCTAGCAACTCAGTGGGTCGGCTGGGCGCCCCCTGGAGTGGCGCCACCATGGCGCCGGATATATACACCAGCCGACCCACCCACTCCTCAGTTCCTTCTTGCCGGCTACTCCGACAGTGGGGAAGGAGGGTGGGTTTGGAGTGGATATGAGCAACACATCTCGAAGAACAACAGTTACAAAGGTATGTAACCGTTTTTTCTTCTTCGAGTGATTGCTCATATCCATTCCATGTAGGTGATTCCCAAGCCTTACGTAGGTGGTGGGGTCGGAGTGAGATGTTGCAGAATGCAAACTGCTGAGCCAAAGGCTGCATCATCTCTGGACAGACAGACCAAAGAGGCAAAGGTCCGGATAGAGGACCATGTAGTAGCATGACATCGCCCCTGGAAGGGTATATGAGTCGGAAAGGCAGGAGAAGAAGCCTGAGCCCTGGTGAAACGAGCAGTAAGGTGGCCCGACAGAACATGGGCCAGTCACAGGAGGAGAAAATGCATGACGTCACCCAAGACGGAAAGCTCTGGGAGGAGACAGGTAGGCCCTTCATCCGGTCTGCCAATACAACAAAGAGTTGGGGGCGTACAAAAAGGCTTGTCCGCTCAACATAAAAAGCGAGCGCCCTACGGACGTCTAGGGAGGGCAAATGTGCTCCCGTCGCAATGAATGGGGCTTCGGAAGAAGACCGGAAGGAAGATATCCCGGATGATATGAAAGGTCAACAGCACCTTAGGGAGGAAGGCCAGACGTGGTCACAACCGCCCCTTGTCCTTACGCAACATAGTGTACCATGGGTTCACTGTGAGAGCCCGAAGCTCGGAGACTTGTCCAGCCGATGCAAGGCGACAAGGAAAAAGCTGTCCCCCAGGACAGGTATCTCAGCGATCATGTTGTCAGTGGTTCGAAAGGAGCAGGCATAAGTCTGCTTATAACCAGGTTGAAGACCCAGGAGTTGGTGGGGCGGTGAACCTGGGGGCAAAAATGCCCCAAGCCCTTGAGGAACCTAGAAACCACAGCGTGAGAGAATATGAAGCGGCCACTCTCCCTTGGGAGGAAGGAAGAGACAGCTGCCAAGTGCACCCTTAATGATGAACTGCGGCAGGCGCTGCTGTTTGAAGATCATAGGGAATCCCAGAGGAAATAGAATGGAACCTCTGTGGGGAAAACCTTGTGTTTCGTAGCAGCAAGAGAAAGACTGCCAGTTGGGCAGAAACGTTAACCGAGTGGAAGGCTTCCTACCACCCAGGAGAATCCTGTAGAACCGAGGCAGAACAATGTAACACAGATCGGTTTAGGCCCGCAGCAGGCATGCGGAGATGTGCAGGGATTGCAGGTCTAGGTGGTAAAGATTGCCGTGACCCAGGGTTATGAGGTCTGGGAAAAGAGGCAGGGGAATCGGTTGGCTACCAACAGGTCTAGTGACATGGTGTACCAGTGCTGCCTGGACCACGCTGGAGCGATCATGATCAGATGCGCTCTGTCCCTGCAGAGTGTTAGCAGGACCTTCCGAACCAGCGGGAGCGGTGGGAAAAACGGACGGCGGACGGCAGACGGCTCGTCCATGGCATCAGAAAAACAGCCAAGATCGAGTCCTGGGGGAGGCCTTGGCATGAGCAGAACTTCTCTCTCGTTCCGTTCCCGCAAGAGCGAAGTTGTACCGGAAATGTAATGGCTAACATCCGGAGGAATCCACCACTTGAGAGACCGGAAGGAACTGCTGAGGTGATCCGCCAGAGTGTTCCGGTCCCCAAGAGAAAGGACGCTACCAGGTCCGTCAATTGAGCTGTGCAGGAGACCCAGAGCTGGATAGCTCCCTGCCAAAAAGAGGAGGACCGTGCTCCTCCGTGCTTGTTTATGCAACGGGTGTCCGTTGTGTTATCTGTGAACACGGAGACACAAAAGCCTTGTAGGTGCTGCTGAAGCGCCTGGTACACAAGGCAGACTGCTCTCAACTCCCGGAAATTGATGTGCAAGGGCAGCTGTTGAGCCAATCAAAGGTCTGGAGTGGGAAACTGACCCAAGCGAGCACCCCAGTCAAGAGATGGGGTGTCCATCATGAGGGACACCGAGGGTGAGGTGGATGGAACAGCACCCCTGCACACGTCAGGGAGGGCGTCGACCCCCAGTCGAGGGAGCCTAGGACGCTCGGGGGGATCGAGGCGACCATGACCATGCTGTCTCTGGCCGGGTGGTACACTGAGGTGAGTCACGATTAAAGTGTACGGAGGCGAAGCCTGGCATGTTCGGTTACGCACGTGCAGGCAGCCATGTGGCCCAGAAAATCTAGGCAAGTTCAAGCCAAAGTTGCCGGGAAGGTCCGTAGACCTTGTACAGTGGTTACCAACGTGTGAAAGCAAGGCGTAGGTAAGCAGGCTGTGCGATACTGAAGTCCAGAGTGGCCTCAGTTAAGTGTATTCCCTGAGCGGGAATCCGGGTGGATTTCGCTATATGGATCCTCAGGCCTAAATGCAGGAATAGAACCTCGTCGACGCCCACGAGTGGTAACTTAGGCCCCCGGTGGCCCCTGGAATGAGCCAATCGTCCAGATACGGAGAACGTGTATCCGACAGTGGCAGAGAGGGTGGTGACTACAGCCAAAGACTGTGAATTCACAGGGGGCTGGATAGGTCAGCCAGGAGGACCGTAAACTGGAAATGACAGTTGGCCACAAACCGGAGGTACCTGCTGTGCGGAGGATAAATGGCGACGTGAAAATACGCGCCCTTCATATCGAGGGCGGCATACCAGTCTCCGGGATCCAAGGATGGGATGACGGTCCCTATGGATACCATGCGGAACTCCAGGTATATCATAACTTGTTGAGCTCCCGCAGGTCTAGGATAGGTCTGAGACCTCCCTTCACCTTGGGGATCAGGAACTAGTGGGGCTAGAACCTCTTGTCCCTTTCGACCGTGGAACCTCCTCTATAGCTCCGATGGTGAGGAGCGCCCGCACCTCTTGCAAGAGGAATTGCTCGTGAGAGGGATCCCTAAGAGGGATGAGGAGGGATAGGCTTTTGCCCGATTGGTGGTTGGGAGGACCCTGATTTTGGCCCCTTAGGGGTCCCAACCAACTCCTACGACTGCCTCAGCGTCGCCTGCTGGCAAAGCCCTGTCGTTGTCTAGGCGCAGGGTAAGGGCGGCGAGGCTGGGCGGAAAGGTCGGCGGTGAGACATTGGCATGTACATGCCGAGAGGGAGTGCATAGTGACCTCGCTGACCTTTGGGCCTTGCAGCCTAGGGCCAGTTTTGAGAACAGGCCTTTGTCATTGAAGGAAAAGTCCTGTATAGTGTGTAGCAGCTGCGAGGGAAGGCTCGATAACTGGAGCCATGAAATGCACCTCGTGGCAACACCCAAGGCCAGAGCCGTGGCTGTGGAGTCCGCTACCTCCAACAAGGTGTGGAGGGAAGCTCTCGCCACTCTGAACCCTTTTTCCAGAAGGGCATCAAACTCTTGACAGGAGATCTGAGAACCCGACTCCGTAAAGTCTCCCACTAGATGACAAGGGAGCAGGAGGAAAGACGAACATATAGGTGCCCGTCGCCCCTGGAGGATACCATGCACATGCATTCGACTCCCGTGCCTACGGGCGGGATAGTGGCCACCTGGAGATTCATAGTGAATGCCACCCGTCTTGGGAGGTCCTGATGGGCCCCCAGGCCGATTAGGGGAGGGCCTAAGGACCACGCTTCTGCCACCGCCTCATCTGGGGAGGAGGGAGACGAAAAGCCAGGGCAAGTGGGTCTTGTGCGGGCTCACGCTCCTGGACGACCTGCTGATCTGGTGGGATGTGGGAATCCGGTGGCAGAACCGGACTCCCTCCGTACCGGTCGGAGGGGGACGACTAACTGTCACCCCTGGTACCCATTGCTCTGACGGAACAGAGCGCGATGGGAGCACAGGTAGCGCGCCCAAGATGTACAGGGCAGCCACTGATGGAGGTCAGGGTCCTGTCCTGGAGCACCCGGAAGACTCTGGTGCCCTCATCCGAATGGATGGTCATGGAGAAGTTAAAGCCCTGAGCAGAGTCTCCCTCTCCAGCTCATGGCGCTCGACGCGGCACCGGGAATTGGTACCGTGAGGCCTACCAGTACTGGGAGCGAGAATGGGACCTGCGACCGGAGCGATGCCAGGAGGCTGGCCGAGATCTCGAGGCTCGACGCCGGGAGTGGCTACGTGAGTCCAGTGCCTGGAGTGGTGCCGGGAGCTGGATCTGCACCGAGTGTACCAGGTCGGGAAACGGACCACTGATCGGTGCCGCGGGTACGACCGGTACCGATATGGGGAAACGGTGCCAGGACCGTGAACGGTGCCGGCACCAGGCTTGACGACAGGACCGAGAACATCTGCGGGACTGCGATCGTGAACGGTGCCGCTCTGTGGTGCCGACGCCGGGTGGTGTGAGCAAGTCAGGCTCGCGATAGACAATATAACCCGCACCGGCGGTACCGGGGTGTGACGGTGCTGCCCGTGGGAGCCAGCTGAGGTCACTCAATCAGGGTGAACTGCAAACCAAACAGGGCAGACAAACCCCAAACGCTGGTGGTTATTCCAATACTTAGATTTACCAACCAGCACAAAACGGCTTCTACAGTACCTCACTGGTCACTTAGAAGTCCAAACCCCGCAGTTCCCTTAAAGTGCCCAGCCTCAGGCCTCCGTCCAGACACACCTGTCAGATATGATGATGATTCCTAAGAATCTTACTTCATCATATAAAAGAAAAGGTTCTTCCAATCCCAAAGGATCAGCCACATACCCAGGTCCAATTATAACTTAGATCTTACCCAAAATACACGCTATAGCCAATTCTTATTAACTAAGCTAAAATTTATTAAAAAAGAAAAGAGAGAGAGTGTTGGTTAAAAGATTAATCTACAGAGAGACTTGAATTCAATTCTTGAGGTTCAGATACACAGCAGAGATGAGCTTGTAGTTGCCAAAAGTCCTCTTAGAAATAGTCCATAGGTTATAGTCCGATTTCCATATTCAGGGTGGCTCCAGTCAATGACTGGGGATCTCAATCCTTATGGCTTAAGGTTTCCCCCTCTTGAAACCCAAAGCAGATCTGAGATGAAGAAGGATCGTGTCCCAGGGTTCTTATACATTTCCAGCAGCCTTTCGGCCTGAGAAAACAATAGGCTTAACTCCTTCTCCCAAACATCCTGGCAATTAGCACAGAGTAATTTATCCATTAAACAGTTCAGATACAGGTTAGCACAACCTTCAAAGAGACACATAGACAATAATACTATTTCACTCAAGTATCATCATAAATGTTAATATTCCCTTTTTGATCTTTGAATTAACACTATAGCAATAGACAAGACTTGTTTGCTTGCATCACAAGACCTGAGCAAACATCTCCCCTTCTACCTCTAACAATGCAGACTTGCATTTTAAAGCTCTATTCATTTACATATCTTCCTAACCAGTCCTTAAGGTTCACTCATGGGTCAGGTCAGTCGGTGAGGTGAGTTAATTAACTCTTTCTGGCCCTTTCCCCTTTCAATGAGATATTATATCACAGTCATAACGTCACACGGGGGTTAAAGCAGCGCAGGTTCTGCCCTTGCCATTAACACCCTCGCTGTGGAAATGTTTCCTGGGTGGAGGGAATAGTGAGGACAACCACAGCTCGCATCAGGGAGCGTTCAGGTGGTGGACTCGACGGCTCCTGCGTGGCCGGAGTCTACGGTGCTGATACTGTCGGTGCCGCGGCAGACATCAGTGCCGGGAGATCCGACTGAGCATCGCGCTCGGCTGCAGAGCAGGCAGCTCGGACACAGTTTCATCGCAAGCTCGACCACGGTTCGTACCGGGGAGCTTTCCAGCACCGGACACGACGGCTCTTACCTGGCTGGAGTTAATGGTGCGGATATCGTCGGTGCCGCGGCAGACATCGGTGCCGGGCGATCCCACTGAGCATAGCGTTCGGCTGCGGAGCAGGCGGCTCGGACGCAGCTTCATAGCGAGCTCGACCACGGTCCATACCGGGGAGCTTTCCAGCACCGGACACGACGGCTCTTGCCTGGCCGGAGTTAATGGTGCGGATATTGTCAGTGCCGTGGCAGACATCGGTGCCGGGCGATCCGACTGAGCATAGCACTCGGCTGCGGAGCAGGCGGCTCAGACGCAGCTTCATAGCGAGCTCGACCACGGTCCGTACCGGGGAGCTTTCCAGCACCGGACTCGACGGCTCTTGCCTGGCCGGAGTTAATGGTGCGGATATTGTCGGTGCCGCAGCAGACATCGGTGCCGGGCGATCCGACTGAGCATAGCGCTCGGCTGCGGAGCAGGCGGCTCGGACGCAGCAAGGATATTGTGCCTCTTGATCCTCCAGGCCGAGTGGACGTCGGAGCCAGCAACTGTCGGCGCTGAGAGGCCTTGGCGGTACCGGCGATCCAGTGCCGAGGGAGTGCTCCTTGAAGATTAAGCAGCGTTCGGTGCCGAGAGCGGAGGAGCAAGAGTTGCCTCCCTCAGGAGCTGTTCCCGCTCTCCTTTGATCTCGGATTAAAGGCCTCACAAATGCGGCACTTATCTATGAGGTGAGATTCCTCAAGGCACTTAGGAGAGGATCTGTTGTCGGCATTGGCTTGTGGCCGGCCGAGCATTATAAAACCCTGTGGACCGGGCATCGGACCCGGCACCGGGTGAGGGGAAGGGGATGAACCCCTGTGAAATAAATACTATTCTACAAACAAATAAGGTTAACTACAACTATAAACATCTGAACTATATACCTAACGAGAGAAACTATGAGTAGCTAGGGAAGTGGAGGTCAGCTAAGCCACGCTCCACTGTTCCAACGACCAACACGGGCGGTAAGAAGGAACTGAGGAGTGGGTGGGTCGGCTGGTGTATATATCCGGCGCCATGGTGGCGCCACTCCAGGGGGCGCCAAGCCGACCCACTGAGTTGCTAGGATAAAAGTCTTCCGACGAATGTGCACGCGGCACGCACACACCTACATGGAATGGATATGAGCAATCACTCGAAGAAGAAAACTGTCTTCCAGGACAGGTATAGCAGCGAGCAGGTTGCCAGTGGCTCGAATGGGGCAGACATAAGTCTGGTTAGAACCATGTTGAGGTCCCAGGTTGGGGTGGGGCGGCGAACTTGGGGACATAAGCGCTCCAAGCCCTTGAGGAACCTAGAAACCATAGGGTGCGAGAATACGGAGCGGCCACTCTCCCCTGGGTGGAAGGTAGTGCACCCTCAATGAAGATACTGCCAGGCCCTGCTGTTTGAGAGACCAGAGGTAGTCCAAGATGGAATGAATCAAGACCTCGGTGGCAGTAACATTGTGCGTTTCGCACCAGCAGGAGTGTCATAAACAGTTAGTTAAGGGTTAAGGTTTTTTTCTACCTGTAAAGGGTTAACAAGCAGTACCTGTGAACACCTGACCAGAGGACCAATCAGGGACAAGAGATTTTCAAATCTCTGTGGAGGGAAGTTTTTTTTTTCTGTTCTTTTGTGTTAGAGAGTCTCTCTTGAGAGTTAAGGGAGTCCAGACATCTTAATCAAGTCCTCCCAGGTTTCTGCAATAAATTCTTCTATTCAAGCTAGTGAGTATTAGAAAGGAACTAGTATTCTTATACTTTTATTTCTGTATTTGCAATTCTGTGTTTTGCTATAGAATTTCTTTAATTCTGTACTGTTATTGCTTTTACTGAGAAAGAAAGGAGGGGGGATTCTCTCCAGAGATTGATAAGTTTAGACCCTGTGTATTGTTCCATCTTGGTATTACAGAGACAGTTACTTTCTTTTTATTCTTTAATAAATCTTTTCTGTTAAGGACTTGGTTGATCTTTCCTTGGGTAAATTCTCAGGGAAAGGGGAGGAGGGAGGCATCCCTCTGTAGTTGAATCCCGGTATCTCTCCTAGGAAAAGGGAGGGGGGAGGAAGCAGGGGGGGAATGGTTTATTTCTCCTAGGTGTAAGAACTCCATGGATTTGGGGCTCTTGGGATCCCCAAGGATTTGGGGGAAGGACTGTGTCCCAATACACGTACATTATTGGGTGGTGGCAGCTTTTACCAGATCTAAACTAGGATTTTAGTTTAGGGGAGTCCATGCAGGTCCCCATATTGGAACCCAACAGCTCTAAGTGGGGGTGAGACCTATGACATGGTTGGCAGCGGTGACGAACCTGAGAGCCATACAGAGGCAAGGCTTTTCTACCAAAGGGGGTTTAAAGCAGTTTTTCAGGGTTAGAAGGAATTTTCAGCTACGTTGGCTGGAGGGAATGAGGGTTTTCTGGCAAGGCTTTGTTACAGGAGACCCCATACTGAGAGCTACTTAGCAAGGGCGAGAGACACTGGTTAAACCAGTTTGTCTTGCTCTTGGGTGGAGGGGGGAAATTTTTTTTTCTTTCTCGGTCAAAAGCACAGTCAGTGGCTGTGAACAGTCACTCCCGCAGAACACAATTTGCAAAACAAAAGATTTGATTTCTCTTTGTTTAGTCGATGATAGACAGGGTTAGGAACTGAAACAAGCAACACAGTACATTCCCTGACTGCAGAGGGGTGTGGCCAGCACCAGAAAGCAACACCAGCAAGCCACACAGAAAATTCACTGACTGCAGAGGGGTGTGGGCCAGCACCAGAAGGCACAAACATGAGTGGCAATGATACAGTTGACAAACTGGAACTTGCTAGGTTGCAAATAGACCTAGTTAAGGCAGAAAAGGAGAGGGAGGAAGCTACCCACCGGAGGGAGGAAGCTAACCACAAGAGACAGATGGAAGCCAAACAGGCGGACCAACTAGCCAAAGAGGCTGAGCACAGGAGACAAATGGAGTTAAAAGACAAAGACCTGGAAATAGCAAGGGCTACTCCACCTGTTCCAGCCCAACCCAACAACCCTTCTCCAGCCACTGTTCCCCATCCCAAGAAATTTCCCACCTACAGGACAGGTGATGACGTTGAGGCCTTCTTAGAAAACTTTGAAAGGGCCTGCATTGGGTACAGCATCCCTGAAAACCAGTACATGGTAGAGCTGAGGTCACAGCTCTGCGGAGACTTATCACAGGTGGCAGCTGAAATGCCTAAGGACAAAATGAACGACTATAAACTGTTCCTAACCAAGGCTAGATACAGAATGGGCATAACCCCTGATCACGCCTGTCAGCGTTTCAGAGCCCAAAAATGGAAACCAGAGGTGTCATTTCCAAAACACGCCTACTATCTTGAAAAGCAGTATTTTTCCTGGTTGTCAGGAGCCAATGTTAACACCATGGACGAACTAAACCTCCTGATACTGATGGAGCAATTCTTGGATGGTGTTCCTGAGAACATTAGACACTACATACAAGATAGAAAACCAAAAACTCTCACTGAGGCAGGGGAGATTGGAGCCAAATGGATGGCAGTGGCAGAAACCACGACAGCTACTGTCAAGGGGAGCAAATCCCACAGGGTACACACCGACACTAAACCCTACCATCGAGGGCCAATCAAGCCCACACCCACAACCCAAGGACAGCCGCAAACTACCTATTCTTCTACCTCACCAGTCTCCAGTAATCCACCTCGGACCAGTGACCCGTCAGCTGGGAGATGTTTTAAATGTAATGAACTGGGACATATAAAGGCCAAATGCCCCAAGAACCCAAATCGAGTACAGTCCATTACCCCAGCATCCCACCAAGGATCCCTAGGCCCAGATATCTCTCAAATACCCCCGAACCGCAGGGAAACCTTGAGAGTGGGCGGGAAGAAGATTACTGTGTGGAGAGACACCGCAGCGAGCGTGTCAGTTATCCACCAGTCCTTAGTGGACCCGAAATTCATCAACCCAGAGGTCAAAATCACAATTTCTCCATTCATGTCAAAATCTGTAACCTTACCTACAGCTGAATTGCCTGTCCAGTACAAGGGCTGGTCAGGACAGTGGACTTTTGCTGTCTATGACAATTATTCCATCCCCATGCTACTGGGGGAAGACTTGGCCAACCATGTGCAGCTGGCCAAGAGGGGGGGAGTGGTCACCTGCAGCCAGGCCAAACGAGCAGGCACTCCCATCCCTGTTCCAGAGCCATCCACCAGGACCCCGTCTGTGTTACCAAAGACCCAGACAGAGGTGGTGGAACCGGATCCCATGCCAACAACTACAGTAGCCATAGTACATCCAGTCCCAGGACCGGAACTGGAAGAACAACCAGCGGTGGAACCAGCGCCAGCACTGACGCCAGCGCTTGCAACTCCACCGCCAGAGGGCGCCAACGGGCCTGAACTGGCAGAAGCAGCAGACAACCCTACCCAAGAGGCTCAGCCGGAGCCTGAAATAACACCCAGTGCACCAGCGGAGAGCGGTCCACAGTCAACGGAAACAACCTCATCACCTACATCGCTTCCAGAGGGAGCAAGCCCAAGTCCACAGTCTACGGAGGAACTGGTGTCTCCAGCCTCAAGGGAACAGTTCCAACTGAGCAGGAAGCCGATGACAGCCTTAAGAAAGCTTGGGCGGCGGCACGGAACAACCCACCGCCTCTCAGCTCTTCTAACCGATCCCGGTTTGTTGTAGAACAAGGACTTTTATATAAGGAGCTTCTTTCTGGTGGACACCAGGAAGGCTGGCATCCTCACAAACGGTTGGTGGTTCCAACTAAGTACCGGGAAAAGCTCTTAAGCTTAGCCCATGATCATCCCAGTGGCCATTCTGGGGTGAACTGAAGCAAAGACAAGTTGGGAAGGTCCTTCGACTGGGAGGGGATGGGCAAGGCGGTTGCCAATTATGTCCGGTCTTGTGAGGTATGCCAAAAGGTAGGAAAACCCCAAGACCAGGTCAAGGGCCCTCTCCAACCACTTCCCATAATTGAGGTCCCATTTCAGCGAGTAGCTGTGGATATTATGGGTCCTTTCCCAAAGAAGACCCCCAGAGGAAAGCAGTACATACTGACTTTTGTGGACTTTGCTACCAGATGGCCGGAAGTAGTAGCTCTAGGCAACACCAGAGCTAAAACTGTGTGCCAGGCCTTAACTGACATTTTTACCAGGGTAGGTTGGCCCTCCAACATTCTTACAGATCAGGGACCATGAAAGACCTGTGGGAAGCTCATGGGGTGCATCATTTGGTTGCCACCCCGTACCACCACCAAACCAATGGCCTGGTGGAGAGGTTTAATGGAACTTTGGGGGCCATGATCCGTAAATTCGTAAATGAACACTCCAATGATTGGGATCTAGTGTTGCAGCAGTTGCTGTTTGCCTACAGGGCTGTACCACATCCCAGTTTAGGATTCTCACCATTTGAGCTTGTGTATGGCCATGAGGTTAAGGGGCCATTACAGTTGGTGAAGCAACAATGGGAGGGGTTTATGCCTTCTCCAGGAACTAACATTCTGGACTTTGTAAGCAACCTACAAAACACCCTCCGACACTCTTTGGCCCTTGCTAAAGAGAACCTAAAGGATGCTCAAGCGGAGCAAAAGGTCTGGTATGATAGACATATCAGAGAGCGTTCCTTCAAGGTAGGAGACCAGGTCATGGTCTTGAAGGCGCAACAGGCCCATAAGATGGAAGCGTCCTGGGAAGGACCATTCACGGTCCAGGAGCGCCTGGGAGCTGTTAACTACCTCATAGCATTTCCTACTTCCTCTCTAAAGCCTAAAGTGTACCATGTTAACTCTCTAAAGCCCTTTTACCCCAGAGAATTACAGGTCTGTCAGTTTACAGCCCAGGGAGGAGATGATGCTGAGTGGCCTGAAGATGTCTACTACAAAGGGAAAAGAAATGGCGGTGTGGAAGAGGTCACCCTCTCCACAAACCTAGAACGTCTACAGCGGCAACAGATCAAGGAGCTGTGCACTCACTTCGGCCCTTTGTTCTCAGCCAACCCAGGACGGACTGAGCAAACATACCACACCATTGACACAGGTAATGCTCACCCGATTAGAAACCCACCCTACCAGGTGTCACCTCATGCCCAAGTTGCTATTAAACGGGAGATTGAAAACATGCTGGAGATGGGTATCATCCGCCCCTCTACCAGTGCATGGGCATCTCCAGTGGTTCTAGTTCCCAAACCAGATGGGGAAATACGCTTTTGCGTGGACTACCGAAAGCTTAATGCTGTTACTCGCCCTGACAACTACCCAATGCCACGCACTGATGAGCTATTGGAGAAACTGGGACGTGCCCAGTACATCTCTACATTAGATTTAACCAAGGGGTACTGGCAAGTACCACTAGATGAACGCGCCAAAGAAAAATCTGCCTTCATCACCCATGCAGGGGTGTATGAATTTAATGTGCTTCCGTTCGGACTCCGGAATGCACCTGCCACCTTCCAAAGGCTGGTAGATGGTCTACTAGCAGGATTGGGAGAATGTGCAGTTGCATACCTCGATGGTGTGGCCATTTTTTCTGATTCATGGCCTGAACACCTAGAACATCTGGAAACGGTCTTTGAGCGCATCAGGCGGGCAGGACTAACTGTTAAGGCCAAAAAGTGTCAAATAGGCCAAAACAGAGTGACTTACCTAGGGCACCAGGTGGGTCGAGGAACCATAAACCCCCTACAGGCCCAGGTGGAGGCTATCCAACAGTGGCCTGTCCCACGGTCAAAGAAACAGGTCCAATCCTTCTTAGGCTTGGCCAGATATTACAGGCGATTTGTACCACACTACAGCAAAATTGCTGCCCCACTAACTGATCTGACCAGAAAAACACAGCCAAATGCTGTTAAGTGGACTGATGAGTGTCAGAAAGCCTTTACCCAGCTTAAGGCGACGCTCATGTCTGACCCTGTGTTAAGGGCCCCGGACTTTGACAAACCCTTCCTGGTAACCACCGATGCATCTGAACGTGGGGTAGGAGCAGTTCTAATGCAGGAAGGACCGGATCACAACTTCCATCCTGTTGTGTTTCTCAGCAAGAAACTGTCTGAGAGGGAAAGCCACTGGTCCATCAGTGAGAAAGAATGTTACGCCATTGGGTATGCCCTGGAAAAGCTACGCCCATACGTTTGGGGACGGCGGTTCCAGCTACAAACTGAGCATGCTGCGCTAAAGTGGCTTCATACTAACAAGGGAAACAACAAAAAACTTCTCCGATGGAGTTTAGCTCTCCAAGACTTTGATTTTGAAATTCAACACATTTCAGGAGCTTCCAACAAAGTTGCTGATGCACTCTCTCGTGAAAGTTTCCCAGAATCAAGTGGTTAAAAAGTGTTCTTGACATGTTTACATGCTTAGTAGTATATGTAATACTGCATGTGTTTTAGTAATCTGTTTATTTTACAGTTCTAGGAGGAAATCACCGCCAGTGGTTCCCACTGTTGGCGATTTGTGTCATAAACAGTTAGTTAAGGGTTAAGGGTTTTTTCTACCTGTAAAGGGTTAACAAGCAGTACCTGTGAACACCTGACCAGAGGACCAATCAGGGACAAGAGATTTTCAAATCTCTGTGGAGGGAAGTTTGTTTTTTTTCCTGTTCTTTTGTGTTAGAGAGTCTCTCTTGAGAGTTAAGGGAGTCCAGACATCTTAATCAAGTCCTCCCAGGTTTCTGCAATAAATTCTTCTATTCAAGCTAGTGAGTATTAGCAAGGAACTAGTATTCTTATACTTTTATTTCTGTATTTGCAATTCTGTGTTTTGCTATAGAATTTCTTTAATTCTGTACTGTTATTGCTTTTGCTGAGAAAGAAAGGAGGGGGGATTCTCTCCAGAGATTAATAAGTTTAGACCCTGTGTATTGTTCCATCTTGGTATTACAGAGACAGTTACTTTCTTTTTATTCTTTAATAAATCTTTTCTGTTAAGGACTTGGTTGATCTTTCCTTGGGTGAATTCTCAGGGAAAGGGGAGGAGGGAGGCATCCCTCTGTAGTTGGATCCCGGTATCTCTCCTAGGAAAAGGGAGGGGGGAGGAAGCAGGGGGGAATGGTTTATTTCTCCTGGGTGTAAGAACTCCATGGATTTGGGGCTCTTGGGATCCCCAAGGATTTGGGGGAAGGACTGTGTCCCAATACACGTACATTATTGGGTGGTGGCAGCTTTTACCAGATCTAAACTAGGATTTTAGTTTAGGGGAGTCCATGCAGGTCCCCATATTGGAACCCAACAGCTCTAAGTGGGGGTGAGACCTATGACAGAGAAACGCTTCCACTTGGCCAGATATGTTAACCGAGTGTAAGGTTTCCTACTACCCAGGAGCACTTGTTGTACCGAGGCAGAGCAACGTAACTCGGATCGGTTTAACCACGCAACAGCCATGCTGTGAGGTGCAGGGATTGCAGGTCTGGGTGGTGAAGTCTGCCGTGATCCTGTGTTATGAGGTCTGGGCGAAGAGGCTGGGGAATCAGGTTGGGCTATCAACAGGTCTAGCAACATGGTGTACCAGTGCTGCCTGGGCCACGCTGGAGCGATCATGATCAGGTGCGCTCTGTCCCTGCGGAGTTTTAGCAGGACCCTGTGAACCAGCGGGAACGGTGGAAAGGTGTACAGCAGCTGGCTCGTCCACGGCATCAGAAATGAGTCCGAGATCGAGCCCGGGGAGAAGCCTTGGAATGAGCAGAACGTCTGGCATTTCCTGTTCTCGCGAGAAGCGAAGAGGTCTATGTGGGGAAAGCCCCACTTCCGGAAAACAGAATGGATAACGTCTGGACGAATCGACCACTCGTGAGACAGGAAGGATCTGCTGAGGCGATCCGCCAGAGTGTTCCGAACCCCTGGGAGAAAGGACGCTACCAGGTCTAGCGATTAGGCTATGCAGAAGTCCCAGAGCTGGATGGCTTCCTGACAAAGAGGGGAGGACCGTGCTCCTCCCTGCTTGTTTATGTAATACATGGCCGTTGTGTTGTCTGTGAACAGTGAGACAACGGCCCTGTAGGTGCTGCTGAAACGCCTGGCATGCAAGGCGGACTGCTCTCAGCTCTCGGACATTGATGTGCAAGGCCAGCTCTGGAGCCGACCAAAGGCCTTGGGTGCGAAGCTGACCGAGGTGAGCACCCCAGCCGAGAGATGACGCGTCCGTTGTCAGGGACACCGAGGGTTGAGGCGGATGGAACGGTATCCCTGCACACACCAGGGAGGGCATCGACCACCAGTCCAGTGAGCCTAGGATGCTCGGGAGGATCATGACGATTATGTCTATGTTGTCTCTGCTCGGGTGGCACACCGAGGTGAATCACGATTGGAGGGGACAGAGGTGTAGCCTGGCATGTTTGGTCACGAACGTGCAGGCAGCCATGTGACCCAGGAGACCGAGACAAGTGCGAGCCAAAGTTGTTGGGAAGTTCCGTAAACCTTGTATCATTGTTACCATCGCCTGAAACGGAGGCTGAGATAAGCAGGCTCTGGCGAGATTGGAGTCCAGGATGGCCCCAATGAATTCTATTCTCTGTGTGGGAATCAGAGTTGATTTCTCTATATTGATCATCAGGCCTAGATGCAGGACCCTTGACAATGCCCACATGACAGGTGACTTGTGCCTCGGAGGTCCCCTGAATGAGCCAATCATCTAGATACGGAAAAATGTGTACCCAACGGCGGCGGAGGGAAGCGGCGACTACAGCCATGCATTTTGTAAATACTCTTGGGGCTGTAGATAGGCCGAACGGAAGGTCTGTAAACTGCCAATGCTGACGGTTGGCCACAAACCGGAGGTACCGTCTGTGGGGAGGATAAATGTCAGCATGAAAATACGCACCCTTCATATCGAGGGCGGCATACCAGTCTCCGGGATCCAAAGATGGGATGATGGTCTCCCAGGGATACCATGCGGAACTTCAGCTTTATCATGAACTTGTTGAGTTCCCACAGGTCTAGGATAGGTCTGAGACCTCCCTTCGCCAAGGGGAGTAGAACCCCTTGCCCCTTTCGTCCTTTGGTACCTGCTCTATAGCTCTGATGGTGAGGAGCGTCCGCACCTCTTGCAAGAGGAATTGCTCGTGAGAGGAGTCCCTGAAGAGGGACGATGGTGGGGGGGGTGAAATAAACTGGAGGTGGTACCCCAGTTCCACCGTGTGTGGGACCCAACGCTCCCTATAAATGAGGCACTCTTGGAACCAGCTGACGCTCTCTGGCAAACTCCAGCTTCTTTATTATCAACCTGCAGAAAAGTTGGGACCACGCAGGGAGGAAAAAAGGAGAGGCGGTTGAAAAAGGAGGGGAAAGGATCCTGGGAAGTAACTGGTACACCGTCCTTGGGTGTGCCTTCAAAAGTTTGGCTTTGGCCCCCCCGGTGGTTTGGAGGGACCCTGATTTTGGCCCCCTTGGGGCCCTGACTGTCGCCTACGCCTGCCTCGGCCATGCCTTCTGCCAAAGTCCTGTCTTTGTCTAAGCGCAGGGTAAGGGCAGTGTGGCTGGGGACGGAAAGGTCGGCGCTGAGTCACCGGCGTGTGCATGCCAAGGGAGCGCATAGTGACCCTGTTGTCCTTTAGACTTTGCAGCCTAGGGTCAGTTTTTTCGGAGAACAGGCCTTTGCCGTCGAAGGGCAAGTCCTGTATAGTATGCTGCAGCTCCGGCGGAAGGCCCGACACTTGAAGCCATGAAATGCGCCTCATGGCAACACCCGAGGCCAGAGTCCTGGCTGTGGAGTCAGCTGCATCCAACAAGGCCTGGAGGGAAGTTCTCGCCACCTTCTTCCCTTCTTCAGGAGGGCAGCAAACTCCTGACGGGAGTCCTGAAGGACCAACTCCCTAAATTTGCTCAGCGCCGCCCAGGTGTTGTAGCGGCTAAGCAGGGCTTGCTGGTTTGCTACGCGGAGTTGCAGGGTCCCTGCCGAGTACACCTTACGGCCCAGTAAGTCCATTCGCCTAGCCTCCTTCGATTTAGGGGCTGGCGCCTGCTGGCCATGGCGTTCCCTCTCACTGACGGACTGGACAACAAGGGAGCAAGGAGGAGGATGTACATACAAGTACTCATACCCCCTAGAGGGCACCATGTACTTGCATTCGACTCCCCTGGCCGCGGGCGGGATAGAGGCTGGAGACTGCCAGATGGTATCAGAATCTTGCCCGCATGCTCGGGGTTCAGCGTGCGACCACTGGTAATTAGTACTGAGGGTCAACGTTGGGATATTGAAAGTCTTTTTCCTGAGTGTCTGGCTGGAGAGTCTTGCCCGCATGCTCGGGGTTCAGCTGATCGCCATATTTGGGGTCGGGAAGGAATTTTCCTCCAGGGTAGATTGGCAGTGGCCCTGGAGGTTTTTCGCCTTCCTCCGCAGCATGGGGCAGGGGTCGCTTGCTGGAGGATTATCTGCTACTTGAAGTCTTTAAATCAGGATTTGGGGACTTCAACAGCTGAGTCAAGGGAGAGAATTATTTCAGGAGTGGGTGGGTCAGCTTTTGTGGCCTGCATCTTGCGGGAGGTCAGACTAGATGATCATAATGGTCCCTTCTGATCTTAAGTTCTATGATTGGCCTGGATCGTCCGAATGAACGGTAGGGCCACTCTAGTGGGGGCATCCGCCGACAGAATGTCTACGACCGGATCCTCTACCTCCGAGACTTCCTCCACTTGGAGGTTCATATTGAGTGCCACCTGTCTCAGGAGGTCCTGATGGGCCCTTAAGTCAATTGGAGGAGGGCCCAAGGAGGATGTTCCTGCCACCGCCTCATCCAGAGAGGAGGAAGATGAAAGGCCGGGGACAAGCGGGTCCTGTGTGGGCTCTTGTTCCTGGATGACCTCCTGTTCCAGTGGGATCTGGGAGTCCGGTGGCTGAACCAGGGCTTCCTCCGTACCGGTCGGCAGGGGACGGCTAACTGTCACTTCTAGCACCCGGTGACAGAGCAAGATGGCATCACAGGTATGCCTTGGGCCTGGTGGTACGCCCAAGGTGTCCAGAATGACCACTGATGGGGGCCATGGTCCTGGGCCTGGGTCTCCTGGAAGACTCTGGTGGGCACATCAGAATCAGGGTCCTGTGCGTATGAATTGTACGTGTGGGACAACACTGATGTGTGTCTGGATGGCCATGGAGGAGCTGAAAAGCCCTGGGCAGAGTCTCCCTCTCTAACTGACGTCGCTCGACGCGGCACCGGGGATCGGTACCGGGAGGCATACCGGTACCGGGAGCGAGATCGGGACCTGTGACCGGAGCGGTGCTGGGAGGTCTACTGAGATCTTGAGGCTCGACGTCGGGAGCGGCTACGAGAGTCACGGTGCCTGGATCGGTGCCGGGAGCTGGATCGGTGCCGAGTGTACCGGACTGGCGAACGGGACACTGACCGGTGCCGCGAGTGTGACCGGTACTGAGATGGAGAACGGTGCCGGGACTGTGAGCGGCGTCGGGACCTGGATCGGTGACGGGACCTAGAACGTCTACGGGACCGCGATCGTGAACGGTGCCGCTCTGCAGTGCCGACGGAGGGTGGTCTGATCAAGGCAGGCTTGCCGATCGACTGTATAACCCGCACCGGTGGTGCCGGGGGTTGAGGCAGCGCAGATTCCGTCATTGCAATCAACTCCCTCGCCATGGAAAATGTCTCCGGCGTGGAGGGACTAGTGAGCTCAACCACGGCTCACACCGGGGAGCTTTCAGGCACCGGACTTGACGGCTCTTGCAGGGCTGGAATCGACAGTGCTGATGTTGTCGGTGCCACGGCAGGTATCGGTGCCGGGTGATCCGACTTAGTATAGCGCTCGGGCTGCGGAGCAGGCGGTGTGGACGTAGCAGGAGTCTTGTGCCTCTTCGCCCTCGGGGAGAGGGATCAGTGCCGGGCGGACGTCGGTGCCGGTGCCGGT
This sequence comes from Mauremys mutica, assembly GCF_020497125.1. Lineage (NCBI taxonomy): Eukaryota > Metazoa > Chordata > Testudines > Geoemydidae > Mauremys > Mauremys mutica. The sequence continues at coordinate 12,462,992 of NC_059096.1, forward strand.
CGGTGCCAAGAGGCCTTGGCAGTACCGGTGTGATCCGGTGCCGAGGGAGCGCTTCTAGTTGAAGACTGTCCAGTGCTCGGTGCCGAGGGCGGAGGAATAAGAGCTGCCTCCATCAGGAGCTGCTTGAGACGAAAGCCCCGCTCCTTTTTTGTTCTCGGCTTAAAGGCCTTACAAATGCGGCACTTATCTGTTAGGTGAGATTCCCCAAGGCACTTAAGATAGGAGTTGTGGGGATCTCCTGTTGGCATCGGCTTGTGGCAGGCCGAGCATGGTTTGAAACCCGGTTCACCGGGCATGGGCCCCGGCACCGGGTGCAGGGAAGGGGCTAATCCCCGAACCCCTCTTAACTATATACACTAACTATACTACAGACGAATAAAGTTAACTACAACTATAGAAATCTGAACTATATACACAACAAGGAATGAGAGAACTACGAGTAGCTAGGGAAGTGGAGGTCAGCTAAGCCGCGCTCCACTGTTCCAACGACCGACACGGGTGGTAAGAAGGAACTGAGGGGCGGATGGGGCGGCAGGGGTATATATCTGGTGCCATAGCGGCGCCACTCCAGGGGGCGCCCAGCCGACCCACCGAGTGTTGCTAGAGTAAAAATCTTCTGACGAACGTGCACGCGGCGTGCGCACACCTAATTGGAATCGATATGAGCAAGCACTCAAAGAAGAACTAACAAAAAACTTCTTCAGTGGAGTTTAGCTCTTTGAGATTTTAATTTTAAAATACAACACATTTCAGGAGCCTCTAACAAAGTGGCTGATGCACTCTCCTGGAAAGGTTTCCCAAAATCAGCCAGGTAAAAATGTCCCTGCATTCTAAGTCATTGTAGTCCTTGAAATGTAAAAAGTACTGTTTGGTTCTTCATGTAACACTGCTCTACAGCCAAAATGCTTCTGAAATAAATGTAGTCAAACTTTACTAATTCTGGGTCACTGAGAACGAAAATGATGCTTAAAATTGTTGATTGGCTCTAGTTTTCAAGTTATGCTATTGGGTCAGTATATATGACCCTTGACTTGGGAATGGCGGAGGACAAGTGAGTTATAAAGGGAAGGGATCTCAATTTAAACCAGAAATGACTAAAATACATCTTTGACTGGATCTATGAATAAATCTATGACTGGGTTTGGACAGTACTTGCTTTTTAGGCAAAACAATGAATGATGCAATCTGAAGCTGGTATTGTGTCATACATGATATGAATTGCATCATGTTATTCCTAGAAGTCATGGATGATGCAATCATAACGAAGCTTACATCACTCTGCTGAACAAATTGCCGTATATCAGCTCTAGAAATCATACAGTGTCGTGCTCTCTTATTTGTCAGTGTTTGATTTTGCAAAGGGACACATTTCTGTTTAGCCAAAGTGAGCAGAGATGCCTCGTACTTGTGTGAACAGTGCAGATAACTTCTGCTATGTTTGTGGGGAAGTGACTTTCGCATCACAAAAGCGCAGTATAACCACTATGGTTAAGAAAGCCTATCACCTTTATTTTGGCTGCAAAATTGGAGATCAGGACAAGAGGTGGGCCCCACACATATGCTGCAACACTTGTGCAACAAATCTTCACCAGTGGTTGAATGGAAAAGGAAATCTATGCCTTTTGCAGTGCCAATGATTTGGAGAGAGCCAACAGATCATACCAGCAATTGTTACTTCTGCATGGTGCCTCCAGTTGGGAAAGGTGTGTCAAAGAAGAAAAAGTGGACTGTGCATTATCCAAACATTCCATCAGCTATACGCCCAGTACCCCACGGAGAAGGACTGCTGGTTCCTGATGCACCAGAATCATTCTCACTTGAGTCAGATGAGGAAGAGGAAGAGGATGAAACTAATTCCCAGAACAGACCAGCAGGAGGCGCCGCAGGGGTGAGTCCGCACTTCTACACTGTGTCATAAATGCCCTTCTGTCTCTGTGTATCCACCATTGCTGATGAGGCTTTAAGCATGTCCCTCCCAGATCAGGGATGACAGTAGGTCCTCAGAACTCAACAACCACCTATTCAGGGTGAAGCACCTTCAGGGCCAGCTCCAGGCACCAACTAAAGAAGCAGGTGCTTGGGGCAGCCAATACCAAGGGGTGGCACTCTGGCCGCTATTAGGGCAGCACGTCTGGGTCTTCGGCAGTGGGTTCCCTCAGTCCCTCTCGGAGCGAAGGACCTGCTGCCGAATTGCCGCCAAAGACTGGAGCGGCGCAATCGCACTGCTGCCACTTTTTTTTGTTTTCTGCTTGGGACGGCAGAAAACTGGAGCTGACCCTGAGCACCTTTCACCTGTGGGTTTGCTGGAGCCTAGGAGAAGCTACTTCCTCCTCTTGTCTGAAGCGAGGAGGGAAGCTGAGTGGAGATTCCCCAGGCTGGACAAGGAGACAGGGGACAAACAGGCCTTTATAAAAGAATTCAAAGGGGAAGAGCCACGCAGGACATCTGGGCAGGAGATGGCGGAGGTCAGAGTAGACGAACTGGGGGAGAAAGCTCCAGGTTTTGAATCACAGGCCGTGGATTGTAACAAAAAGCCCGGGGCCATCCAGGGACAACCCTGAGCCCAGCCCAGAGACTGCTCTGGAGCGGTGAGGAAAGCCAGGCAGTGAAATGCACCAAGGGTTCACTGGCTTTGATTAGACCTGTGTGGGTCTCATGTATAAAGGAAAGAACACTAGCATACTAGACACCCCTGCAAAGTGTCTGTGCGTGTTCTATGCTGCACCGACCCCCTTCAAGAAGTGCACGGCAGGCACCCCCCGTCGGGTGGAGCACTGCGAGGGGGCACATCTCAGCTATGGTGCGAGTTCCAGGAACTGTGTGGGGTCAGCTCTCCGGAGATCTGCACCTCAAGCGTGTGCCCAGCAGCCCTAAGACAGGGGCAGGGCCTGAATCCGGGCAGGCTCTGGAGGGGGGAAAACACTCGAGCTCCAGTAGTGGGATCCTCTCTCAGCAAGCTGGTAAGTGGTCAAGAGGAGACGTTCACTGAAGTCACCCTCCCTCCACCTCACTGCAGACACCTATACAGTGAGGCTGCAGCCTGCTTGTCCTGGCTCAGTGTCAGCTCCAGATATGCAGAGATCTGGCCCCAGGTCACTGCCCCTTGCTGGTTTACCCTCAAATATTTACCTGTCCTCAGGGATGGTTCAAAGGTAACAGGGATTTCAGTCCCACCAGGCAGACGGGGCCCTTTAGGGGTGGTGAACCTGGGGGTGGGAGGCCCCTGCCCAGGGGAGAGCGATTCAGGAAGGGGGTGAGCGTCAGGCATCAGGCCTGGGGTCCGTACCCCTTAGATCGGCATCCATGGAACGGCTCAGGTCTGTGTCATGGCCAGTCCTGGCATCACAGAGTGAAGGCTGCACAGCTTGGGGGAAAGCACCCACAGTGACTGTGGTTGCTGGAGGGAGCAGGCTGGGGGAACAGCCACCACCAGGCTAGAAGAGTGAAGGGAGCCCTGACCAGCTTGGGGACAGGTACCTGGCAAGGTAGCAGAGCCCCGGGCTCTGAGCTCGCACTGCACCCGAGGGGCAGGAGGGGGCCTATTCTGGGAGCCGTGGCGACAGGGCATGCAGATGGCTTGTCGGTGGAGCCAGGGTCATTGTGCTGCTGAGGCGCCAGGGCTCAGGGTGCTGGGCTCTAGTGGGGATGGGGTGTGATTCTCCTGAACGGCCCCACGTGCTGATGGAGCTTTGGCCACATCCAGCTCGTCCTCGCGCTCCGCCTGAGTGTGACACACAGCTGGTCATGACCTCCTGCCAAGTGGGCGAGGGGCATGGCAAGAAGGTCCTTGTCATGGTGCCCCGCACCCAGCTCCCCACACTGCCCATGTCCTGGGCCCTCAGTGCCTCACTGCAGTGAAGGTTGTTGTAGGAGCAGCAGTGATCTGTATGCTCTGTATAACCTGTATGCTCAAAAGGTCTATTACACTCCCCCCACCCCCGCCCCATCTCATCTCCCTCTTTGAATACCTGTGAAGTGGCTTTCCCCCACCCCTCCCTCCTGGAATGCTTGTGGGATGAATGGGCTGCTTAAACAGCTGGAAGATCAGAAGAGCCCCTAGATAGACAAGATGTCTGGGACTCTAATTAGGCAGCACTCACACACCCAGTGCATTGACACTGCCCGAGGTGGAGTGTGATCAACCAGATGCGGCCAAGTCATCTCTAGTCGCAGGCCATGAAGAGCAAGTTCTTAAAAGGGGAAGGGGCCATGTGCTCAGGAGTGCACTCACAAGCTTGTACCTCCCGTGAAGGCCCTTCGCCCGGACCACCTGGCCAGTGATTCGCTGCATTGCATTCCATCCAACAATCTAGGAAGTTTCTGGAAAGTGTAGGGGACAATTTCCTGGTGCAAGTGCTGGAGGAACCAACTAGGGGGAAAGCTCTTCTTGACCTGCTGCTCACAAACAGGGAAGAAATAGTAGCGGAAGCAATAGTGGATGGGAACCTGGGAGGCAGTGACCATGAGATGGTCGAGTTCAGGATCCTGACACAAGGAAAAAGGGAAAGCAGTAGAACAGAGACCCTGGACTTCAGAAAAGCAGACTTCGACTCCCTCAGGGAACTGATGGACAAGGTCCCCTGGGAGAATAACATGACGGGGAAAGGAGTCGAGGAAAGCTGGCTGTATTTCAAAGAAACCTTATTGAGGTTGCAGGAACAAACCATCGGGATGTGTAGGAAGAAAAGTAAATATGGCAGGCGACCAGCTTGGCTTAACAGTGAAATCCTTGCTCATCTTAAACACAAAAGAACAGCTTACAAGAAGTGGAAGATTGGACAAATAACCAGGGAGGAGTATAAAAGTATTGTTCAGGCATGCAGGTGTGAAATCAGGAAGGCCAAATCACACTTGGAGTTGCAGCTAGCCGGAGATGTTAGGAGTAACAAGAAGGGTTTCTTCAGGTATGTTAGCAACAGGAAGAAAGTCAAGGAAAGTGTGGGCCCCTTGCTGAATGAGGGAGGGAACCTAGTGACAGAGGATGTGGAGAAAGCTAGTGTACTCAATGCTTTTTTTGCCTCTGTCTTCACAGACAAGGTCAGCTCCCAGACAGCTGCACTCTGCAGCACGGTATGGGGAGGAGGTGACCAGCTCTCTGTGGAGAAAGAAGTAGTTCGGGGCTATTTAGGAAAGCTGGACGAGCACAAGTCCATGGAGCCGGATGCGCTGCATCCGAGGGTGCTAAAGGAGTTGGCCGATGAGATTGCAGAGCCATTGGCCATTATCTTTGAAAAATCATGGCGATCGGGGGAGGTCCCGGATGACTGGAAAAAAGCTAATGTAGTGCCCATCTTTAAAAAAGGGAAGAAGGAAGATCCAGGGAACTACAGGCCAGTCAGTCTCACCTCAGTCCCTGGAAAAATCATGGAACAGGTCCTCAAGGAATCAATCCTGAACCACTTAAAGGACGGGAAAGTGATCAGGAACAGTCAGCATGGATTCACCAAGGCCAAGTCATGCCTGACTAACCTAATTGCCTTCTATGACGAGATAACCGGCTCTGTGGATGAGGGGAAAGCAGTGGATGTACTATTTCTGGATTTTAGCAAAGCTTTTGATACAGTCTCCCACAGTATTCTTGCCAGCAAGTTAAAGAAGTCTGGGCTGGATGAATGGACGGTAAGGTGGATAGAAAACTGGCTAGATGGTCGGGCTCAACGGGTAGTGATCAATGGTTCCATGTCTAGTTGGCAGCCGGTATCAAGTGGAGTGCCCCAAGGGTCGGTGCTGGGGCCGGTTTTGTTCAATATCTTCATTAACGATCTGGAGGATGGTGTGGACTGTACCCTTAGCAAGTTTGCAGATGACACTAAACTGGGAGGAGTGGTTGATACGCTGGAGGGTAGGGATAGGATACAGAGGGACCTAGACAAATTAGAGGGCCAAAAGAAATATGATGAGGTTCAACAAGGACAAGTGCAGAGTCCTGCACTTAGGACGGAAGAATCCCATGCACTGCTACAGACTAGGGACCGAATGGCTGGGTAGCAGTTCTGCAGAAAAGGACCTAGGGGTTACGGTGGACGAAAAGCTGAATATGAGTCAACAGTGTGCCCTTGTTGCCAAGAAGGCTAATGGCATTTTGGGTTGTATAAGTAGGGGCATTTCCAGCAGATCAAGGGATGTGATCATTCCCCTCTACTCAGCACTGGTGAGGCCTCATTTGGAGTACTGTGTCCAGTTTTGGGCCCCACACTACAAGAAGGATGTGGATAAATTGGAGAGAGTCCAGCGGAGGGCAACAAAAATGATTAGGGGGCTGGAGCACATGACTTATGAGGAGAGGCTGAGGGAACTGGGATTGTTTAGTCTGCAGAAGAGAATAATGAGGGGGGATTTGATAGCTGCTTTCAAGTACCTGAAAGGGGGTTCCAAAGAGGATGGATCTAGACTGTTCTCAGTGGTAGAAGATGACAGAACAAGGAGTAATGGTCTCAAGTTGCAGAGGGGGAGGTTTAGGTTGGATATTAGGAAAAACTTTTTCACTAGTAGGGTGGTGAAGAACTGGAATGGGTTACCTAGGGAGGTAGTGGAATCTCCTTCCTTAGAGGTTTTTAAGGTCAGGCTTGACAAAGCCCTGGCTGGGATGATTTAGTTGGGTTTGGTCCTGCTTTGAGCAGGGGGTTGGACTAGATGACCTCCTGAGGTCCCTTCCAACCCTGAGATTCTATGATTCTATGACTATGATTCTATGATCGTGCCTCGGGAAGACTTGCCTTCATCGCACCGTCCATCGCTGTGCTGTGGGACACTTACCTTAAAAGCAGCAAAGAGTCCTGTGGCACCTTATAGACTAACAGACGTTTTGGAGCATGAGTTTTCGTGGGTGAATACCCACTTCGTCGGATGCATCCAAAACATCTGTTAGTCTATAAGGTGCCACAGGACCCTTTGCTGCTTTTACAGATCCAGACTAACACGGCTACCGCTCTGATACTTACCTTAAAGGATCCTGACATCTCCAGTGCCATGCCTGTCCTGCGAGCGTGAGTATGTAAGTGTGAGTGTGACCCCCCCCCCTTCTTTTGAGCTTAGCTATCAATATAATAAACGTGCTGCTTTCTGACAAACTCTGCTGGGTCATTAGACCTCCCTAAGCTTACTAGCTGACCCAATTTCGGGTAACAGAGGGGACACTTGTCGAGTGGAGACCCTCTTCTCTGGCCATGGCTCCTCTCCCACAGAGGCTGGAGACAGGCAAGTCACCACAGGCCCAGCACCCTCGGGAGATTGGCCCCCATCTCTTTTGGCCAGGCCTGATGCAAGGCCAAGACTAGGCGGAGAAGAGGAACCCCTGAGTGCTGCGGGCCTCCCGCCCCTCATGTGTAGGAGTCCTGTGTAGGAGTAAGGGAGACTGTAAGCAGGGATCCTCCCTCTTGTCCTCACCCCTCCATAGGGGTGCCAGGCATCCAGTTTTCAACCGGAACACCCAGTTGAATAGGGACCCTGGCCACTCTGGTCAGCACCGCTCACCAGGCCGTTAAAAGTCCGCTTGGCGGTGCAGCGGGGCTAAAGCTGGTTCCCTGCCTGCCCTGGATCCGCACAGCTCCCAGAAGCAGCTGCCATGTCCCTATGGCCCCCTAGGCACAGGGGTGATCAGGGAAGCTCCGCATGCTGCCCCTGCCCCGAGCGCCACCTCCATAGCTCCCATTGGCCGGGGACTGCGACCAATGGGAGCTGCGGGAGCAGCATTTGTGGGTGTGGGCAGTGCACACTGTACAAAGCTTCCTGACTGCACTTCTGCCTAGGTGCCGGACACGCTGACCGCTTCTGGGAGCAGTGTGGAGCCAGGGCAGGCAGGGAGCCTGCCTTAGCCCCGCTGCACCACCCACTGCAAGCCACCTGAGGTAAGTGTCACCTGGACAGAGCCCACACCCCGAACCCCCTGCCCCAGGTTGGAAACCCCCCCTCATCCTAACTCCCTCCCAAACCCCACACCCCCATCCACACCCCAATACCCTGCCCCAGGACAGAACCCCTTCACGCACCCTAACTCCTGCCCAGACCCTGCACCCCAACCCCCTGCCCTAGCCCTGAGCCCCCTCCCACACCCAAACTGCCTCCTGCAGCCTGCACCCGAACCCTCTGTCCCAGCCCTGAGCCCCCCTCCCACTCCAATCCCCTCAGCCCCAGCCTGAAACCCCCTTCTTCAACCCAAACCTCTCATCCTTGGCCCCTTCCCAGAGTCCTCACCCCCTCCAGCATCCCAACCCCCTGCCCCAGCCCAGTGAAAGTGAGTGCGAATGGGGGAGAGCAAGGGACAGAGGGAGGAGGGTTGGAGTGAGTGGGGCGGGGCCTCAGGGAAGGGTCGGGAAGGGGTGAGGCCTTGGGGTGAGGCAGGGGTGTTCGGTTTTGTGCAATTAGAAAGTTAGCAATCCTACCCCTCCTGATCCCCAGGAGCTGCCTCAGGGGATCAGAGCTGGGATTTAAGGGTCTGAGTTTTCAAAAGCACCTACATCCTTTCAGCTGAAAACCCCTGGCCTCAGACCCTCGTGCTGAAGCTGCTGTGACCTCTGCCTCACTGGGGACTGGGGTGAGAGCAAACAGCCAGAGAAGGCAGTTACTGGATGCCAGCTAAACCCCAGATCTCCTGGGCTCTCCTTGTTGGCTTTGATGCTGAATGCCAGCGGCTCTGTCCCTTGTGCCCAGTAACGCTCCCAACCAGACACCAGGGACTGCTGTGATGGGGGGCACCCTTGGGTCAGTGGGCTGAGCTGGGTCCGGGCACAGGGACACAAGGGGTTAAAATGCTCTGCAGAGTGGGATGGTCTATTCAGGTCTATAGAGTTTGGTCTGTTCGGAGTGGCGGGGTGTCTCCATGTCTGGGTGAGCAGCACCCAGCACAATGGGGCACCCAGTCTCTCTGGGACCTGGGGTGTCAGCACTGTATTAACAGTGGGAAGAACACAAATAGGGTGGCTCTGTAGCGGAGTAGGGTGGTTCTGCTGGGAAGTCTCTTTATTCCCTTCGAATCTGGACGTCCTAGGGTCATTGCACTGGGCCTGGCCACGCTCAGGCTTTGTACCCATATAACTGTGCTGGGGGGGTGTGTGTGATTGTTTTACTGATACGGTTAGACCAGGGCACCTCCCAGTGTGGATGCAGTTATACTGGGATGAGGTGCCTTAGCCCAGTATAACTTATTCCCCTTCCCGTGAGAATAGCTATCCCAGTATAAGCACCTTTACATGGCTCGCACTGCGCCCACACGAGGGGCTGTACGGGGATGTGACGGGGCGTACCAGCTGAACGCCTAAGGCAATGGCTACACTAGAGAGCTAAGAGGTGTTGCCTCAAAAGGGGAAAAAGGTAACTTTTAGAATAAATCGGGTGTGGTAGAGGGAAAGAAAATGGATACCCCTCTTTCTCAGAAGTGCAGATACGACCCACTCTGGTGTCTAATCACCCAGTGGACCAATACCCAGGTATGGTGTGGTGTATGATGAAGAGGAGACGGGTAAGTAAGGTGGAAGCAAAGAGATGTGTATTATTAGGGATAAGAATACAATTGATAGGGAAGGGGGAAAACCACACACGCAAACCAGTATTACAACCAATAACAACAGTGACTTCCAGTGGGGCATAAAGCGCAGACCCAGGTAAATTCCTCCCTGGGCCAAGTGCCCTGTAACAGAGATTGATTTCTTCCTACCTCAGCTGGGTGCTGAATTGTGAGCGGTGGTGGTGCTCAGGACCTCAACTCTCGGGCCAGTGGAAAGCCGTCAAGGAGGAACTCTGAGGAGCCCAGCAGAGGGATGGTGATCTCCATGGAAGAGACGCCCTCCGGAGATGGAACAGCAGGATAAGGTAGGCGTTGACGGTCATCTCCGGTGTCTTCGGGTAGGCGTCACTCTCGTCAATATGGTCAGGACCATGATGAGACCCGCACCGCACCGCACACAGGCTGCTGCTCAGATGCACAGCCCCGCACCCGCGCTGGGGTCGGTCTTTTATAGATGTCAAGGTGGGAAAAAAAGGACTGTTCCAAATAGCAACGCCAAGCAAGTCTGAGGTGATAGAACCTTCAGGGATTTGGGCGGGAAAACAGATGGAATGTCCGGAGCCCTGAGGCGGGAAAATCCAGTCCTGACCAGTTGGGGCTGGCTTAGAGTCAGTGCCCCTGAGGTAAACAAGGATGGAGTTCCAGTCACATGTCACAGACTCCATTTTGTATTTCTTATTTCAATTATCCCAAACAAGGGTGGCTTAACTCCTCCAGCCTCTGCAAGCGGCGGTAGCTATGTCAGCAGGAGAAGCTTTCCGGAGCTTAGGTCGGTGTAACTTACATCGCTCAGGGGGGTGTTTTATTCACCCCCCTGAGTGACATCAGTTGTACCAACATACACTGTAGTGTAGACAAGGCCTAAGAGATGGCAAAGCTTTGCAGGGTTGTGTCCAGGCCATGCCACAGGCCAGTGCAGGATCATTCCCCGTGCAGGCTTTCTAGTGCTTTGCATCTCCTTGTTCTAAATCCCTGCCTATGGGGCTCTCATGTCTCCTCTTCCCCTGGCAGTCTGTGCCCCGGCCCCTGCACCTCAGTGTCAGCACGGTTCTCCTGATGTTCCGCCTAGACACTCCCTTTGCTAATCTCCTTCCACAGTCCCTGTTGTTAATGTTTATTTGTGTTGTCATGAATCAGGATCCCCTGGGTGCTAGGTGTGGTACAAACACCCAGCAAAGAGACAGTCCCTGCTCCAGCCTCTGTTTACTTTAAAGTGGCTATCACACCCCCTCCCAAGTGTCCAAGGATAACATCAGCTCAGCTCAAAGGGGGCCTCCCCACCTGGGTCAGTGGTTCTTCGGGGGAAGGTGCGGGGGGCATGGCGATTACCAGCCTTCTCCACACCCCGTATAGGCAGCAGCCCGCCAACTGCTCCTCTCCAATGGGCAGTCTAGAGAGGACAGGTGTGTTACCACTTGCTGCTCCCTTCCTCGAGGTGAGGGGACGCCAAGAGCCTGAGAAATTTTAGAGGGGGGCCAGGATTGTTGCAAGGCTTCCCAGACCAAGTGGTGAAAACATAGGTCCAGCTCCTGAAAGGTATGGAGGTGCCTAACCCCTATTGAAATCCCAAAGGGTTTCCTTCTGCAGTTCTGAGCAGCAAGGGTAATACCAGTTTCCGACAATCCTTTGCCTCTTGCTGCCTGGCTTCTCATTTTCCTTCAAACTCTCTTGTGAGGGACGTTATCCACCCGCACCCCCAAATCTGTTTCAGAGTCTCTACTTCCCAGGATGGAGTCCCCCATTCTGTAAGCATGGCCAACAGTATTTGTTCCTAGATGTGTATATTTACATTTAGCTGTATTAAAACACATATTGTTGGTTTGCACCCTGTTTACCAAGCGATTCAGTGACCTGTCCTCTGCATTATTTACCACTCTCCCAATTTTTGTGTCATCTATAAGTGATGATTTTATGTTACATAGCGAAGGGCCCAGAACCAATTCCTGTGGGGCCCCACTGGAAACACTCTTGCTGCATTTACAGTTACATTTTGAGATCTATCAGTTAGACAGTTTTTAATCCATTGAATGTGGGCCAGGTTAATTTTATATCATTCTAGTTATTAATCAAAATGTGCAGTACAGAGTCAAATGCCTTACAGAAGTCTAAGTATATTATGTCAGCACTACTACCTTTATCTACCAAACTTTTAATCTAATCAGAAAAGATAAATTAGTTTGGCAAGATCTAGTTTCCATAAACCTACATTGATTTGCATTAATTACATTGCTCTTCTTTAATTCCTTATTAATCAAGTCCCACCCCATTTTCTTGCCCAGGAATGATGTTAGGCTTACAAGCCTATAATTACCCAGGTCATCCTGTTCACCCTTTATAAATATTGACACAATATTAGGTTTCTTCCAGTTTTCTGGAACTTCCCCAGTGCTCCAAGACTTACTGAAAATCAACATTAATGGTCCACCCAGCTCCTCAACTTGCATGCAATAGTTTTAAAGAGCTAGTTATCTGGACATGCTGATTTTAAAATGTCTGACTTCAGCAACGTCTGCTTTACATCCTCCAGCGACACTAGTGGAATGGAAAAAGTGTTAGTATCACCCTACGATGCGACTATATCATGTTTTCCCCCAAATACAGAACAGAAGTGTTTATTGAACACTTCTGCCTTTTCTGCATTATTATTGATAATTCTACCATTTCCAGCTAGTAAAAGACCAATACCATTGTCAGGATTCTTTTTGTTCCTAATATACTTACAAAACTCCTCCTTATTGTCATGAATTCTGCTGTCCATAGAGTTCTCCTTATGTCGATTTGCTTCCCTTATCAATTTTCTACAGTTCCTAGCTTCCAATTTAGATTGCTATAAACTTCCCCTTTCTTCCATTTATTTTATTTTTATAGCTGCCTTCACTTCCCCTCTAAATCAGATTTTTTTTCCCACCATTAAGGCCGTCTTCCTTGAGTGTGGGATTGGGCTTTACGGGCATACAGTAAAATGCACTTAAATTATTCCCAATTAGCATCCACATTTGTCCAATTAAATTCTTCCCGACAGCTGATATATTTTGATCATCCCCTTCTGAGATGCCCCCATGCCTGCCCCCTGCACTTATGCAGGGCTCTGGTGCAGACAGTCTTCAACAGACAACAATGGCATCCCAGTGGTGGTGATCATCTCTGTGCCAGGGGCTCACTCCCCCAGATCCATGCACCCTCGGGTGCCATCCAGGACCACACTAAATGGGATAGCAGGTGTGGGCTTCCCTGCCTCTCTATGAAGCTGGGATGAAATATGCACGAAGATAACTACTCTGACCATCAGACTACAGAGTCATTTTGGCCTGAGACAGAAAACCCCAGGGAGGGGCCCCAGGCAGGTCCCTGTGGAAGCAGCTCCTCACACCACTCAGCCCCCAGAGGAGGTTTTGGGAACAAATTGATAAACTAAACAGTAATAAATCACTAGGCCCAGATAGGATTCACCCAAGAGTTCTGAAGGAACACAGATATGAAATTGGTGAACTATAACTGTGGTTTGTTACCTAGCATTTAAACCAGCTTCTGCACCAGATGACTGGAGGGTAACTAATACAATGCCTTTTATTTTTTATTTTATTTTTTTAAAAGGCTCCAAAGATGATCTCAGCAATTACAGGCCGGTAAGCCCAACTTCAGTACCAGGCAAATTGGTAAAAAAAAAAAAAATCTATAGCAAAGAACAGAATTATCAGACACATAGATGAACACGATTTGTTAGGGAAGAGTCAACTTGGTTTTTGTAAAGGGAAATCATGCCTCATTAATCTATTAGAAATCTTTGACGGGGGTCAAACAACATGTGGACAAGGGTGATCCTGTGGATATAGTGTACTTAGACTTTCAGAAAGCCTTTGACAAGGTCCCTCAACAAAGGCTCTTAAGCAAAATAAGCAATTGAGGGACAAGAGGTAAGGTGCGCTCATGGATCAGTAACTGGTTACCAGATAGGAAACAAAGGGTAGGAATAAATGGTCAGTTTTCAGAATTGAGAGAGGTAAATAGTGGTGTCCCCCCCCGAGGTCTGAACTGGGACCAGTGCATAAATGATCTGGAAAAAGGGGTAAACAGTGAGGTGGTAAAATCTGCAGATGATACAAAACTACTCAAGCTAGTTAAGTCCAAAACAGACTCTGAAGAGTTACAAAGGGATCTCACCAAACTGGGTGAGTGGGCAACAAAATGGCAGATGCAATTCAGTATTGATAAATGCAGAGTGATGCACTTTGGAAAACATAATCCCAACTATACATACAAAATGGTGAGGACTAAATTATCTACTCCCACTCAATAAACAGATCTTGGAGTCATCATGGATAGTTCTCATAAAACATCCACTCTCAGAAAACATCAATGTACAGCAGCAGTCAAAAAAGCTAACAATGTTAGGAACCATTAGGAAAGGCATAGAAAATAAGACAAATATCATCATTCCGCTATATAAATTCATGGTATGCCCACATCTTGATTACTGCATGCAGATGTGGTCACCCCATTTCAAAAAGGTATATTACTGTAACCCTTCTGTCAGACAGAGTTAACAGCAGCAAGAGCTAGGTTCAGTAAATAGGGGTTCCCTATCAACAGTACAATGCAAAACCAGCTCAAGCCCCCACCCGTGACCTGGGGAAATTACACACACACCCCGGGTGCCTCAAAATGCAATACTTCCCCTCTCGCAAGCACAGAGTCTCAGTGTAGCAAAAATCTTTAATAATATGAAGTAAGCAACATCAGCATTAACTTGGGAAAACACCACAACTAGGATTCATAAACACAAACCATGAACCAGAAGACCCACCCCCAAGCAGAGTTTACCTCCCAGCCTCGGTGGAAGGGGGGAGGTATGGGGGCACCTTACTGTCACAGAGTGTGGGGGGCAGTGGTTTCCCCAGGAATTGAAATTAGGGGGGGTATTCGAATTTACAGGGGGGGTGTCAGGACCAATGAGATATATAAAAGAGATATGAATAAAGTAAATGTTTTGTTAGGATTATGCAAATTTAACATAAGAATAATGCAAGTTACACCAAAACACATAACAGGTCTAGATTTCTAAAAAAATATACATTTAAAAAAAATATTTAATTTGACTTTTGAAAAGTAAGCCATCATGGGGTAAGAGGAAAGTCCTCTCATGGATCAGTAACTGGTTAAAAGATGGGAAACAAAGGGCTTGGCTACACTTACAAGTTGCAGCGCTGGTGGAGGCTTTCCAGCGCTGCAATTACACCCCGTCCACACTTGCAGGGCACAACCAGCGCTGCAACTCCCTGGTTGCAGCGCTGGCTGAAAACCCATCCCGGCAGGGGTATAAGGAGTGCAGCGCTGGTGATCCAGCGCTGCTCAGCAGGTGTGGACACTCACCAGCGCTTTAAGTGTCCTCCAGGGAATAAGGAGTTATCCCAGAATTCCTGTTCAGCCACTCTGCTCATCAGTTTGCACTCTACTGCTCTTGCCTCAGGTGACCAGCCCTTTAAATGCCCCGGGAATTTTAAAAATCTCCTTCCTGTTTGCTGCAGCCAGGTGTGGAGTGCAATCAGTTAATCTTTCCAGGTGACCATGCCTCCACGTGGCAAACGAGCCCAGCATGGAGCAATGGCGAGCTGATGGACCTCATCAGTGTTTGGGGGGAGGAATCAGTGCAGGCACAGCTGCGCTCCGGCCGTAGGAATTACGATATCTTTGAGCAGATATCAAGGTCCATGCTGGATAGGGGCCATGATCGGGACGCACTGCAATGCAGGGTGAAAGTTAAGGAGCTGCGGAGTGCCTATTACAAAGCCCGCGAGGGGAATCGCCGATCCGGAGCTGCCCCCACGACCTGCCGTTTTTACAGGGAGATGGACGAGATACTTGGGGGTGACCCCACTGCCAATCCCAGGATAACGATGGACACTTCTGAGCAGGCTGGGGGACAGGAGGCGGAGGCGGGGGAGGAAACCACAAGTGAAGCTACTGGGATGGGGGAAGACACCCCAGAGTGGGCATGCAGCCAGGAGCTCTTCTCAAGCCAGGAGGAAAGTACCCAATCGCAGCAGCCAGCAGTTGCAGAAGGACAAGCAGAGGGCGTTAACAGTAAGCGGCTTTTATTTTCTGGGTGGAAATGTTTCTGGAGAGGAAGGGGGGTTATGGCTGCATGCATGCCAGCCTCTAGATGTGGAATAGCCCGTTGATGTGGTCTATCACGTCGCGGTAATCTGCTTCAGTTATCTCAGCAAAAGTTTCAGCCAGAGCGTGGGCAATATGCCTGCGCAGGTTTATAGGGAGAGCCACTGTGTTTCTTGTCCCAGTCACGCTGACGCGTCCGCGCCACTGTTCCGCGAGTGGGGGGGGGGGGATCATTTCTGAACACAGGCAAGCCGCGTAGGGTCCCGGGCGGAATCCACATTGCTGTAAAAGAGCCTCCCGCTGTCCCCTAGTGACTCGCAGCAGGGAGATATCTTGCAGGATTAACTCCTGTGAAAAATGTTGGGAGACTCTTTAGTGAAGAGATAGGTAGATAGTGAAGATCACCCCTGCAGCTGCATCTTCACTCAACCCCTCTATCACTCCAGATTACCCGAAGCAACCAGCCACAATCTATCAATCAAGCCCCACTTCTCCTTCTATAAGCACCCCTCACTCACCATTTCGTGGCTTCTGTCGTGTTATGCGTGTGGGAAAAGAATGTTAAAGTGCGAACTCCCTCAGTGTAACAATTCATGTCTGGAGATAGTGGATACAATGCTGCCCCTGTTAAACGTTTCATTTCTGGGTTTCTACAGTGACCTTGACTCCTGGAGTGGGCAGATGTTCCACAGCACAGAGGCTACAAAATTTGAGAAGAAATCCCGAAAGAGCAAAGAGGACATGCTGAAGACTGTTCTTCATCACTCTGCTGCAGAGAGAAAGGAATTGAAGGAGTGGCGAGAGAAGGAAAGCATGATCCGCCAGAGACATTGGCGTAGAAATGCTGTGGCAAAGAAGAAAAGCACAAACCAGCTGCTAGAGATCCTGTCGAGCCAAGCGGACTCTCTCAAGGCTATCGTAGCCATGCAGGCAGAGCAGTCCCGTGCTGCCCCACAGCCCACCCCGTCCCAAAGCTTTTTTCCTTGTGCCCCAATGTCAGCTCAAACCGCCTTTCCCCAGCATTCAGTTTCTTACCAGCACCAGCTGCCTCCAACACCTGTACGTTCACCAACCAGCCCTGATACCTACCACCCTTACCCTCTGCACTCAACCCCCATAACCATGCAGTATATGCACCCTGAAGTGCAGGATTCGTTAAACAGCACTCCAGACAGGACATATGCAAACTTGTGACTGTACAGTTCACCAACCCACACCCCTTCCCTCTTGTGTTCATGAAATGTTGTGTCTGTCTGTCAAGGAATTTTTTTTCTTTACAATAAAACAATTCTTGGCTTTGAAAACAGTCTTTATTATAGCAGATAGTGAAAGATACCTTAGCCCAGTAAAGAAAGAGGCACTGCAAATCATTTTAGGGATAATAGAATAACAGTGTAAACAGTGCAATTCACTCCCATGCAAGTCAGCAAACATTACTGTTGGCTTTCAGCCTCAAATTCTTCCCTCAAGGCATCCCTAATCCTTGAAGCCCTGTGCTGGGCCTCTCTATTAGCCCTGCTCTCTGGCTGTGCATATTCAGCCTCCAGGACTTGAACCTCGGTGGTCCATGCCTCACTGAATGTTTCACCCTTCCCTTCACAAATATTATGGAGGGTACAGCAAGCGGATATAACCGCGGGGATGCTGCTTTCCCCCAAGTCTAGCTTCCCATACAAGCAACGCCAGCGTGCCTTTAAACGGCCAAAAGCACACTCCACAGTCATTCGGCACCGGCTCAGCCTGTAGTTGAACCGGTCCTTGCTCCTGTCAAGCTTCCCTGTATAGGGTTTCATGAGCCAAGGCAGTAACCGGGGTCTCCAAGGATCACAATGGGCATTTCGACGTCCCCTACTGTGATCTTCCTGTCTGGGAAAAAAGTCCCTGCCTGCATCTTCCTGAACAGGCCACTGTTCCGAAAGATGCGTGCATCATGCACCTTTCCAGGCCAGCCTGTGTAAATGTCAATGAAACGCCCGCGGTGATCCACAAGCGCCTGGAGAACCATAGAGAAATACCCCTTTCGATTAACGTACTCTGATGCCAGGTGGGGGGGGGGCCAGAATAGGAATATGCGTCCCATCTATTGCCCCTCCACAGTTAGGGAAACCCATTTGTGCAAAGCCATCCACCATGTCCTGCACGCTCCCAGAGTCACGGTCTTTCTTAGCAGGATGCGATTAATTGCCTTGCAAACTTGCATCAAAACGATTCCAACGGTCGACTTTCCCACTCCAAACTGGTTCCCGACCAACCGGTAGCTGTCTGGATTTGCCAGCTTCCAGATTGCAATAGCCACCCGCTTTTCCACCGTCAGGGCAGCTCTCAATCTTGTGTCCTTGCGCCGCAGAGTGGGGGCGAGCTCAGCACACAGTCCCATGAAAGTGGCTTTTCTCATACGAAAGTTCTGCAGCCACTGCTCGTCATCCCAGACTTCCATGACGATGTGATCCCACCACTCAGTGCTTGTTTCCCGAGCCCAAAAGCGGCGTTCAACGGTGCTGAGCATTTCCATGAATGCCACAAGCACTTTGGTGTCACACGCGGCAGGAGAATCGATATCGATATCATCGTCAGACTCCTCACTGTCACTTTGGAGCTGAAGGAATAGCTCGACTGCCAAACGTGTTGTGCTGGCGACACTCATCAGCACAGTCCTCAGCAGCTCGGGCTCCATTTGCCACAGAAATCGCGATTCACACAGAGAGTAAAACAGAAAGACACTCACAATGGCGCCAAACGCTGCCGGAAAGAGTGAATGCTGGGATGTGAAGCGATGCACCACGGGGCGTTGGAACAGGAAGCGGAATGACCCACACACTTCCTTCCCCTTCCCACAATACTCAGCGCCAAAACGGCGCCAAAACGGGACGAGGTGCTCTGTGGGATAGCTGCCCACAATGCACCTCTCAATACAGCGCTGGAAAGTGCTGCAAGTGTGGCCACACTGCAGCGCTGGTAGCTGTCAGTGTGGCCACACTCCAGCGCTGGCCCTACACAGCTGCATGACCAGCGCTGTAACTCCCAGCGCTGCAACTTGTAAGTGTAGCCAAGCCCAAAGGGTAGGAATAAATTATCAGTTTTCAGAATGGAGAGAGATAAATAGTGGTATCCCTGAGGAGTCGGTACTGGGACCAGTGCTGTTCAACATATTCATAAATGATCTGGAAAAATGGGTAAACAGTGAGGTGGCAAAATTTGCAGATGATACAAAACTATTCAAGATAGTTAAGTCCCAGGCAGACTGCGAAGAGCTACAAAGGGATCTCACAAAACTGGGTGACTGGGCAACAAAATGGCAAATTAAATTCAATGTTGATAAATGCAAAGTAATGCACATTGGAAAGCAATCTCAACTATACATACAAAATGATGGCATCTGAATTAGCTGTTAACACTCAAGGAAGAGATCTTGGAGTCATTGTGGATAGTTCTCTGAAAACATCCACTCCATGTGCAGCAACAGTCACAAAAGCAAACAATGTTGGGAATCATTAAGAAAGGGATAGATAATAAGACAGAAAATATCATATTGCCTCTATATAAATCCATGGTACGTGCACACCTTGAATAGTGTGTGTAGATCTGGTCACCCATCCTAAAGATATATATATTGGAATTGAAAAAGGTACAGAGATGGGCAACTAAAATGATGAGGGGTATGAAACAGGAGGAGAGATTAAAGTGACTGGGAATTTTCAGCTTAGAAAAGAGATGACTAATGGGGATATGATAGAGGTTTACAAAATCTTGACTGGTGCGAAGAAAGTGAATAAGGAAATTTTATTTAATCCTTCACATAACACAAGAACTAGCAGTCACCCAATGAAATTAATAGGCAGCAGATTTTAAAAAAACAAAAGGAAGTATTTCTTCACACAATATAAAGTCAACCCAGGGAACTCTTTGCCAGGGGATGCTGTGAAGACCAAAACTATAACAGGATTTTAAAAAGAACTAGATAAATTCCTGGAGACAAGGTCCATCTGTGGCTATTAGCCAGGATGAGAGGGATGCAACGCCATGCTCTGAGTGTCCCTAGCCTGTTTGCCAGAAGCTGGGAATGGACAACAGGGGATGGATCACTTGATGATTCCCTGTTCTGTTCATTCCCTCTGAAGCACCTGGCCTTGACCACTGTTGTAAGACAGGGTACTGGGCTATATGGACCATGGGTCTGACCCAGTATGACCATTCTTATGTAAAAATTAATTATAATAAAAATGTTTAGTACAGAAACTCCCCAACATAATGACCTCCCAAGATAGCAACAATGTGAGATGATAACCTTGGCAAATTTTAAAAATCTTGGCCTACTGGGAAACATATTTATATAAGTTTCCATTCCCAGTCACAAATCTAGCATTCTGGAGCAAAGTGACTAAAATATAGTCCAACAAACAAATGTTTATTTAACATGCCCCTCACTTTTCCCTCCACTGCACTCCACTCACCGGTGTTGCCCTTGGTCAGTGGAGACTCAGAGTTCAGAGGTGCTTTCACGTGAGTACACCTTCCAGGTGGGGGACAAAAAGGCACAGTTCGCTCTGGCCACAGCTGTTCGTTGTGCCACCGTTCACTCCACCGCTCTGTTGCCAATGGTCCTGCAGAGTCACCTTCTGCTGTCACCTACCACTGTGACCTCTGTGAGTTGGTCTCTTGAGGTTCCACCAGCTCTCAGTGATTTCAGCTGAGCTCTCAGTGTGGGAACCTCGCTGCTAGCGCAGTCTGGGCTGTCTCTTACACAAAAACACTTGCATCTGAAGAAGTGGGTATTCACCCACGAAAGCTCATGCTGCAAAACATCTGTTAGTCTATAAAGTGCCACAGGATTCTTTGCTACTTTTACAGAACCAGACTAACACGGCTACCCCTCTGATACAAAAACACTGTACCCACAGGAACACTGTCCCCACAACAGGACTAAGCACTTAGACCTGATTGTCAGTGATTTCAGCTGCAGTGGTCACTTAACAGAACAAAAGACTATCTATGGAGCCTTATCAGCTCTGTCTTTAAACAGTGGAGAGGGACAGGTCCCCACCCTCTCTCTTGATGCCTTCAAATCATCACAGACTAAGTACAGTTCTACTGCCCTTTACTCATACAATAAGAACAACATTTCATCCCCCCTTCCCCCAACATTCAAGTGGTTTGTAACCCAACCCCAGCCAAAATCTATCACTTGGACAACACAGCTCTGTTTGCTGGATACCTAGGTAGATTAGGTGTGAATGTAAATATAATCTGCCCCTGAAGCCTTAGCCCCCAGCTCATCACTAGCTGTCAGGGAGAGCTCATTTAGACTTTGCTTACAAATCATCATTTGAAATTATTAGGTTGGCCAACATCACCGAAATGAATGCACTGACATCTTAAAAAACAGCTGTATAAGAAAGCAAGGAAGCTAGTCTATGTTCATACTTTTCAAATCTATTATATGTGTATCTGAAAAAGTATTTTATCATACACTGTATAAGCTTTTAAAGTGTGTATTAATGTTTCAGTTTAAATTCAGATTTCCAAACAGTCACTAAATTCGTATGTAACTAGCTCACAAAACTGGGGGGGGTGTTGGGAAAATTCAGGGGGGGTGTAGGGAAATCACTGGTGGGGGAAGACTAGGGCCTGCACCCCCAGATTCCTGCCATTCACCATGACTCTCAGCCAGCCAGTAAAACAGAAGATTTATTTAGATGACAGGAGCACAGTCCAAAACAGGTCTTGCCGGTACAGACAACAGGCCCCCCTTTAGTTAGTTCCATCTGGGGGCCCCAGTGAGGCCACAGCCCCGTTGGGAAGCCCAAGCCCCGTCGGGGCTCCCCTCTCCATTTCCCTGCCAGCTACAAACTGAAACTCCCTCCAGCCTCTCACTCAGCCTTCCCCCAGCTCCTCCCTTAGCCTTTGTGTCCTTAGTCCAGTTTCCCGGATAGAGGTGTTACCTGGCATCCAACCCCCCTCCTGGGTTCTCAGGTTACATGCTCAGGTATGCTCCCTTCCCCAATGCCGACTGTCCCAACTCCCCTGCAACCTTCCCAGGTCAATACTCCCCACCCAGCATTCACATAACACATCGAGAACATTCCCACTTCATCACACTTGCATGCTCCACTGCTGGGGTCAACAGCTGCTTGCCACACCTCTCCATGGGGTTCTGCTGCAGACTTCACCACCAGCCACTCCTCTCCACCAGCCCCCCTGCTCTCAATGATTTCAGCTCTTAGTAACTTCAGCTCTTTAGTGACTTCAGCTGTTAGTAGGGGAGCCTCAGTGCTAGTGCACTCAAAACCACTAGGCCACAGTAGGTCTAAGACTCTAACGCTTAGATGTAGGTTTCCTGATTTTAGCTCAACAGCATATAACAATACTCCTAATGGAGTCAAAATTAGCTCTGTTATTACACTGTGGAGAGAGAAGGGATCAAGGAGGTGCTCAGAAACCCGAGAAGGGGCCCATACTACCCAAAACACATACCTATCCCCTCTCTCTCTTAGTTTACTGGGCTTATTCATGGGCAGGTCACCCATGTCCCTTGCCTAGGGAGTGCTTCTCAGTTGAGGGTGAGTTCTGCTGTCCTTGATTCACATAAGAACCCTTTATTATGCCTGCCCCAATAACAAAGAGACTGGGGATCCCACCACAGCCAATGTGACCATTTGGGCAGGCAGTCCCATCATGCTAAGCAGGGTGGGTGTGCCCATGCAAATGAGATCAGCTCCTTTTCCACAGCTTACCACCAGATGTCAGGGTAGAGCTCATTCTGACTCTACTTACACTAGAATTGGAATAGATACGGAGAAGGACAACAAAAATGATTAGTGGGTGGAACAGCTTCTATAAAGTGGCGTCTCTAGCAATTTCGCCGCCCCAAGCATGGCGGCACGCCGCGAGGGGCGCTCTGGCGGTCGCAGGTCCCACGGCTCCAGTGGACCTCCTGCAGACGTGCCTGCGGAGGGTCCGCTGGTCCCACGGCTCCGGTGGAGCATCCACAGGCATGCCTATGGGAGGTCCACCAGAGCCGCGGGACCAGCGGACCCTCCGCAGGCACGCCTGCGGGAGGTCCACCGGAGCTGCCTGCCGCCCTCCTGGCAACCAGCAGAGCGCCCCCCGCGGCATGCTGCCCCAAGCACACGCTTGGCGTGCTGGGGCCTGGAGCCGGCCCTGCTTCTATATCAGGAGAGATTAAAAAGATTGGGACTTTTCAGCTTGGAAAACTGATGACTGAGATGGAGGCAGGACTTGGGGGACAGTGATATCGGATGCCCAGCTGGAAGGAGGGGGTCTCTGGGCTGGGAGGAGAGAGCAGCCAGAGCCCATCTGGAGGTGGGACAAACCTAGATGTCCTGTGCTGCGGGAGGCCAGGCCTGAGGCCCTGAGAGTTTCCTGTGCTATGTTCAGACACTCAATAAACCCTCCTGTGTTACGCTGGCTGAGAGTCGCTCTGGTCTAGAGAACAGGGCTGTATTATTCCCTCTGGGTGTGGAGGTCCCAGGGGTCCAGAGCACGTGGACGCCCTGAGAGGGCCCACGGCGAGAGACAGGCATGCTAAGGCTCAGAGATGTGCGGCTCCAGGAGGCGAAGGGGGCTGTGGCTTGACCCCTGACAGAGAGCAGACCCTCGAAAAGGGCTGTCACACTGAAGGGGGTTTCTCCCAGGGACCGTACAGAGCTGGGAGAGAGCATGAATCCTGAGAGTCCGTGACACCTGCCCCTCTGCTCACCAGACACTGCCCTGCGCCCTCCTGCTCATCTCAATGCGATGCAGAGGGCAGGCAGCTGGCTTGTTCCCTCATGCCCTGGAGACACCAGCGGCGTTGGTGTAACCCACTGCTGGGCGGGTCTGTCAGCTCCCCCTCAGGCCCCCACAGCTGTCACGGCTCCCAGCTCCAGGTGCTCACGGCTAGCTCAGGAGGGCGCCGGTTCAATTCCCGGTGTGTGGGCCAAGAGCATAGCTGTCACATAAGGATGGTGCAGGCCGAGGTGATGCACAGACATGGCTGACAACCAGGCACCAGCCCTGCCCATCCTGGGAGACCCGGGCCCAGAACACCAGCACTGTCCCCCATGCTGGAGACACCTGGGGTCTTCCACTTCCCCAGGAACCTCGAGGTCCCTTCCATGGCAGCAGCAGAAGGGAGCTCTGGCTGACGTGTCATCGGAGCAGAGGTGCAAACACACGAAATAAGGGGTGCTGGAGACATGCATTAGTCCTGAGGCTATGGCAAGGAGATGCCAGCAGACAGAAAAGGGCAGGAGCGTGGCGGGAAGGACACATTCCTCCCCCCGCCAGTAGCTGCGCCTAATAGCACAACCTCTTCCTGCCTGGGGCAGGAGAAGCTGCCACGTGAGGGGACAGCCACATTGTGGAAACAACTAGACAATGAAGCATCTTCTTAGTAGCTGACAGAGGAGTCCTGGCAAGCTGAGAGGCGAGTCCAGGCAAGCTGCCCTTCTGGCTCCACGGGGTGGGGCAGGGCGAGGCGAGGAACGGGAGAGGATGCAGCAGGGAGCTGCCCGTCACTGCGGGAGCTAGTCCAGTGAACGAGCGGGGACGAAGGACAGAGCGGTCTGTCAGGGCCCGACACACCAGCTTCGCTGGGCCAGGGGGGACGCTTGCTGCAGCAGGGATCCCCAAGCCAGGCAGGGACAGGGGGTGCAGGTGAAGAGGAGAGCTCCCAGGAGGCACAGAGCCAGGCTCACAGCTTGCCCTGGGTGTAGTCGTAATACTCTGTGGAGAGAAAGGGGAGGTGGTGGCAGTGCAGCGAGGGGGCGGCCCGTGGCCCTGCCCTGCCGGATGTCAGAGGGATGCGAGGCCAGAGGGACCCCAACGCCAGGCCCGGAGCCACCCAGCAAGGGCTGGGAGGGATTTGGCCTGGCCGTGTGGGCCGCGGGAGCAGGACTCAAGGGGAGAAGGCAGGGACAGCAGCAGGAAGGCTCTTTCCCTACAACGCTGTGCTGCAGGCTGGAGCTAATGTGCATTTATTGACCCCGTGCCTGGGACTTGGGGCTGTCGCTGTCTGGATCCCTGACCCAGGGCTTGAGGAAGGCGAGCGCTGTGTACGTGGCCTGGGCCCATGGCATGGGACGTGGGAGGTTTAAGGCCTGTGCTAGCAGCCGGGGAGGTGGCACTGACACTGCTGCAGAGCTGGCGGAGGAGCGGGGCTGGGCCCCTCACAGTCCCCGTCAGGCAGGGGGGAGCCACAAGGGGAAGGGGTTTGTCTGCAGCTGGAAGGGAGAGACGGCCACCTCTGCAGGCAGGAGATGTGCCAAGGGCAGGCTTGGGCGGAGAAGGGCATCCTTACCTGCAGCTGGCGGGACATCGGCTCCCACTGTCCCCGTGGCGCTGGGCGGCGGGGGCGGAGGGACCACTTTGCTGGGGAAACAAAGCGAGGGCAGAGGGTCAGCAGCGATGGGGGGAGGGAGGGAGCTCCCCATCCCCCAAACAAGCCAAACCACCGCAGCCTGCAGGGGCTAGTGGAGGAAACAGATTCAGGAGTCCTGGAGGCAGAGAGCCCAGGCAGAGAAGACCCTCAGGCTCAGACAGTAGGAAGGCTGAATCTGGCACTCCCACCCGCTCCTAAATCTCCTCCCCCCACCCACAGCATAGCCCATCTCCCAGTGATGCTTCACCTGTCACCCAGGGTGCTAGTTACTGCAGTAGCACCCAGGGGCCTCAGCTAGGTGAGGAGCCCTGGTGTGCCTGGTGCTGCGCGCGCGTGCACACACACAGTTGTGCCAGGTGCTGCACACACACATACACACACACTGTTGTGCACACACACACGTGCACAAACAGAGTGAGAGCCACTCCCCGCCCCAAGGAGCTCAGAGTGTGAACAGAGAAGGCAAAGGGCAGGAGAGAGGAATGTTCCATCTCTACATTACAGCTGGGGAACCGAGGCACAGAGATGAAGTGACTATCCCCGCGTTTCCCAGGGAGTCTGTGTCAGGGCCAGAACCTGGATCTCCTGAGTCCCAGCCCAGTGCCTAGCCACAAGGACATGAATGTAGAAGGTGCGGGTCTGGTTAGTTACATCTTATTAAACTAGCTGCCCTCTAAGGCCCCAGGTCCCACTGTCCAGTTTCCCCGGCTGCTCTTCGTCACTGTTCATATAAACAGGATGCCCAAAAACTGGGTTTCTGCCCCAATGACAGTGTTCACGGTGCTCCACGGGAAACTTCACGTTTTTTTAAAAAACCTGAATGTCCCCAAACCAAACGTTTCTTCTTGTCTGTCCCGCTGCAATGCCTCATGGGAGCTGCAGTTCGGTTTCCACATGCCCCCAATTCCCTTCTATGGGCCGGGCTACATCTCCCACAATGTAGGGGGGCCTCACACACCCCTCTCTCCAGACAGGCCCCTGCTAGTGCCCAGACTGAGATTTTACTATGTACCTTGGAATGCCCCCCACCCCACCCCAGTGGCAGCAGCCTGCCCCCCACCTGCATCCCTCCCTGTCTCCATGGAAGGGACTGGCCCGTGGTCTGAGTGGGTGGAGGCAGGGCCCAGGAGCCAGAGGAGCTGGTGAGTGCGGTGATGGGATTCTAACCCGGTAGGAGGGGATGAAGTTAATTAAATGGGAGAATTTATTGGAATTCATGGATTCCTGCAGCCGGCTCTGCCCATCTCCCGCTCTGATGCAGTGGACGTTTCCCACCTTCCCTGCTCGTTTGATAAACCCATCATCCCCCCTTCTCTGCCCATGGCACCAGCCTCTCCTCCCCCTGCTGGCCTGGGCCCACCTCCCCAGCGCTCAGCTTCCGGCTCCGTACACCTCCTGTGGCTGGCTCCCCACGGACGGTGCATTCTCATTACTCACTCATCCTGAGTCCGGCCTGCTGGGGCTGGGTGCGGGTCCAGGCCGACGTGGCGTATGCTAGGGGGCTCCTGTGCCCAAGCTGGAGGCTGTGCCAGGGGCTGCCATGGGGGGGCAGGAGTGGCGGTGGGGTACGGTGCGTAGTGGTGGTGGAATACCAGATCTGCTTCTTCATCTTCAGTGTGCAGAGGGACCAGGTTCACCTGCAGGGAAGGAATAAAAGGCATCTTGGGGTGTCTCCTTGCCCTTGGCCATGATGGCTACCCCTGGAGCTTTACCTGACTCTCGGTAACTGTGTTTAGAGATTGATTCCTAAGCCCAGCAAGACGCCCCCACGCTCACAGGCTCTGCAGCTCCCAGCTGGGCTTGCCGGCCGCTCTTACAGCTTACGCCTGGTAACCTGATCGTAGAATCATAGAAGATTAGGGTTGGAAAAGACCTCAGGAGGTTTTAGCCCAACCCCCTGCTCAGAGCAGGACCAACACCAACTAAATCAGCCCAGCCAGGGCTTTGCCAAGCTGGGCCTTAAAAACCTCTAAGGAAGGAGATTCCACCACCTCCCAAGGTAACCCATTCCAGTGCTTCACCACCCTCCTAGTGAAATAGTGTTTCCTAATATCCAACCTAGACCTCCCCCGCTGCAACTTGAGACCATTGCTCCTTGTTCTGTCATCTTCTACCACTGAGAACAGTCTAGATCCATCCTCCTTGGAACCCCCTTTCAGGTAGTTGAAAGCAGCTATCAAATCCCCCCTCACTCTTCTCTTCTGCAGACTAAATAAGCCCAGTTCCCTCAGCTTCTTCTCAGAAGTGATGTGATCTCGTGCTGTAGCATGAGACTGTCATGGGGCCAGCAGTACCTTCCAGGAGCCCATGCCAGGCCTTAGGGACACCCTGTGCGGTGACACTGCGCAGCATGGGCTGGGAGCTGAAGAGCCAGAGGGAACCGCAAGGTCTGTCTGAGTCCAGCAGCCTCAGTAGAAACTCCCCTTTGTGTTTCAGAGAATGTCAGGCCGGCAGGTATCCCAGTGATCACCCAGTCTGACCTGCACACCGCGGGCTCTAGGGATGAATTCATCCCTACTTGAACTAGAGCAGAGCTTTCAGAAAAACATCTCATCTTGATTTTAAAATGGCCAGGGATGGAGAATCCACCCCAGCCCCTGGTAAGTCGTTCCGATGGCGTTCAGCACAGCTGAGTCCGTCCCTGCTCTGCCATGAGGGTCACGCCTCAGCCCGCTAGGCCCTGGGAGTCCCCTTGGCTCCCCTGGTGACGGGCTGGGGCCCACAACTGGCTGGCAGGGGCAGCTGTATCCCATGCAAAGTGCTATGGTGCGTGAACGCTCACGCTATAGAGGGAAGCCCTTAAACGTCGTGAAATGCCATGTGCCGATG
Organism: Mauremys mutica; assembly: GCF_020497125.1. Taxonomy (NCBI): domain Eukaryota; kingdom Metazoa; phylum Chordata; order Testudines; family Geoemydidae; genus Mauremys; species Mauremys mutica. The sequence goes on from NC_059096.1 coordinate 12,490,816, forward strand.
GCCCACCTTGTGCATTGCGCAGTGCCAGAGGCGGGGTGTGTGGTAGGGATGGGGCCAGGCTCCACTCACCACACAGCTCGGGCAGCGGAAGAGGCAGCTGCCTTTACCTGGGCGTTTCCTGACTTTTGAGAGCTCCGCTCTGCAGCCAGGCCATTGGTTTCAGGTGTTCGGGGTGGGCCAGGGCAGCAGGTGCCTTCAGCCAAGCAGTGGGCCTGGGGGGTAGCTCCATGCGGAGAGCAGCTTTCCTTGCAGCCCCCTGGGCTAGGACGTGGGGCTGGCGTTTGCCCCTTTCCAGCCGTGCAGGTGAGGGAGGGAGCGGAGAATCTGTCACACGTTCCCAGCTGAGTTCTGTGTTGCTGGGGGGAGGGGAGGAGATTGCGATTTGATTGATTGATTGGTTTTAAATTGAGCAATTCAGTGTTTATAAGCTGGGCATCCTGCCAGCTGGCACATCCTGAGTTTCACAAGGCAGGCCTGCCTTCTAGCACCCTCTTCTGGCCAAGCACAGCACTGCAGGTGCTCCCTGCCTCAATTTCCCTCACCAGGGCTTTGTCTCTCCTGCGGATTCCCATAGGTTAGCTGGCTCGCTGAGTCACCCCATTGGTCAATCCCCTTCTGGGGTAACAGAAGTCCAAACAAAAAGGTCCTCCCTGCCTCATTTGGGCTCCTCTTCAGCCCACCCTCGGGGCTCCCTTTCCATCTTCCCTGCTCTGGGATACAGCCCTGGCCTCCTGGCTGCTTCCCTGGAGTCCTTCCCAAACCTCCTTCAGGGCCTCGCCAAACCCCGGGTGTAGACAATGCTGTGTTGGCAGGAGAGTGTCTCCTATCGACAGAGCTACCGCCTCTCAGGGAGGTCAATTCACTACGCCAATGGGAGAAGCTCGTAGCAGCATCTTCACTGAAGCGCTACAGCTGCACCACTGCAGCATTTTAAGCGTAGCCCTGCCTGCAATATAGCTATAGCTGGATCCATGCTATGCGGGGAGGGGATTGCATCGCTTTAACTCCACTGGTATAACTAGAGCAGTACAACCTCTGTGTGTAGACAAGGCTTAGATTATTCCAGGGAAAGAATTTTAAAACCTCACTTACGTTCCCCTGCTAGGACAGGGGCTTACCTAGCTCAGTGGCTCAGGGAGTGAACTTTGATCAAGTTCTAGTCAATGTTTCTGTGACGCTGACAGACCAGGGGCCAGCTCTTGCCAAAGCCCCAGGCCTCACTGAATGCTCACAAATGTGTGGCTGGAAGCCAGGCCAATTCCCCTGTGTATTAGTAGAGATCAAAGTGATTGTTAAATGTATAAGAGTGTTTAAACTTCATGACAAGTAATGGGAAGTTACATGCATGGTTTTTCACTAGCCTGTTTTTTCTGGTTTCACTAGCCATGGTTTTCTGTAGCCTGTTATAATGTAGCAAACATTCACATTGTGTTACTCCTGCCACTAAATAACCCACCAAAGGAGAAAGAAGCCTTGTGACATGCAAATGATGAACTTTAACAGGAAAGTGCTAATTTCAAAGCAAGTGGTCATTGCGTGTGTGATGATTGGAGGTGAAAGACTCTAAATGCGTTCCTCACGCTCTGTCCTCAAAGGAAGAGCCCACCTGGGCTGTTTTCTGTGAGAAGAAGCTATAAGTGTGGATTCAGGGAAATCCTTCATCTCTGGACTGTTTCAGATCCTAACAGGGCGGAATAACTGAACGAGAAGCTGGAAATCCCGAGTCATTCTGGGTAGCCCTGAGAGAGTTTTGGGAAACTAGCCGACTACTATCAGAGAGGTAGCCGTGTTAGTCTGGTTCTGTAAAAGCAGCAAAGAATCCTGTGGCACCTTATAGACTAACAGACGATTTGCAGCATGAGCTTTCGTGGGTGAATGCCCACTTCGTCGGATGCAAGAGTGGAAATTTCCAGGGGCAGGTAAATATAAGCAAGCAAGAAGCAAGCTAGAGATAATGAGGTTAGATCAATCAGGGAGGATGAGGCCCTGTTCTAGCAGTTGAGGTGTGAAAACCAAGGGAGGAGAAACTGGTTCTGTAGTTGGCAAGCCATTCACAGTTAGTCTATTAGTCTATAAGGTGCCACAGGATTCTTTGCTGCTTTAGCCGACTACTACATCTCTGCTACCATTTGGAATTACAGACTGTGACTCACCTGTACATATATTGTACCTGCTTTACATAAGAACGGACTGGGTCAGACCAAAGGTCCATCCAGCCCAGTATCCTGTCTGCTGACAGTGGCCAATGCCAGGTGCCCCAGAGGGAGTGAACCTAACAGGTAATGATCAAGTGATCTCTCTCCTGCCATCCATCTCCACCCTCTGACAAACAGAGTCTAGGGACACCATTCCTTACCCATCCTGGCTATAGATTCATGGAGGTTAAGTCCATTAATGACTATCTAGTTCTCTTTTAAACCCTGTTATAGTCCTAGCCTTCACAACCTCCTCAGGCAAGGAGTTCCACAGGTTGACTGTGCGCTGTGTGAAGAACTTCCTTTTATTTGTTTTAAACCTGCTGCCCATTAATTTCATTTGGTGGCCTCTAGTTCTTATATTATGGGAACAAGTAAATAACTTTTCCTTATTCACTTTCTCCACACCACTCATGATTTTATACACCTCTATCATATCCCCCCGTAGTCTCCTCTTTTCCAAGCTGAAAAGTCCTAGTCTCTTTAATCTCTCCTCATATGGGACCCATTCCAAACCCCTAATCATTTTAGTTGCCCTTCTCTGAACCTTTTCTAATGCCAGTATATCTTTTTTGAGATGAGGAGACCACATCTGTATGCAGTATTCAAGATGTGGGCGTACCATCAATTTATATACGGGCAATAAGATATTCTCCGTCTTATTCTCTATCCCCTTTTTGAATGATTCCTAACATCCTGTTTGCTTTTTTGACTGCTGCTGCGCACTGTGTGGACGTCTTCAGAGAACTATCCATGATGACTCCAAGATCTCTTTCCTGATTAGCTGTAGGTAAATTAACCCCCCATCATATTACTTTACCTTTATCCACATTAAATTTCATTTACCATTTTGTTGCCCAATCACTTAGTTTTGTGAAATCTTTCTGAAGTTCTTCACAGTCTGCTTTTAACCTCTCAATAACTCTCATTCCTTTTTCTTAGCTAATAAACCTTTACTTAATTTTACTATAGAATTGGCTACAGGGTTGTCTTTGGTGTAAGATCTAGGGTACCAATTGATCTGGGGAAGTGACTGGGCTCTAGGCACTGGAAGGAAATGAACGTGGTGTGATTTTTGGTGTAGTGACCATTTATCCCAAAGTCCAGTTTGCCGGGGTGGCAAGATAGATTGGAGAGCCCAAGGAGACTGTCTGTGACTCCATGGTCAGACTGGGATAGTGATCCAGGAGTTCATATTTGTTACTAGCTTGGTGAAATCTAATTAGAGACCACACCACCAGCTGGAGGCGTCTGCCCTGGTTTGTCACAGTCTGCCCTGAGTCAGGCATTCACAGTGGTGGACTACTCCAGACAGCGTGACAATCTCGTCCCAGTCAGACACACCTACCTGGGCAGCAGCGGGAGCTGGGCTGAATCCAAAGGATGTCAGTGCGGCCATTGTCATGTTGCTCATGATCACCTGATGCATCTGGGCATTTTGTATCATCATTAACTCTATCAGATCTGCCAAGGGGAAAAGAACAACCCCTCACTATAGAGCTGGGTGAGAACGAGAGAGCAAAGCCATTCAGTTTGAAGCAACAGTCAGTCAGACTGACTAACGCCAAGCTATTTACTGACTGTTGTGCACGGAACGCCTGGAAGATCGATAAGAGGCTGTTAATCGTATCTTAGGGAACATGGCCATTGCTTTGCTGTGTCAGGAATACCTGTCGCTGGTTTCAGGAATTGCAGCAGTCTGAGCTGGTGTCAGCTGTGATCTCCTAAGAGCATGAAGCAAGATGCTTTGAAACAGTTAACCCACCTGTGTGATGCTTCCCAGGGATGACCTTGCTACCACCTGCTCCTAGTGTGAGGCACCTTGCTACCACCTGCTCCTAGTGTGAGGCTTGTCTGTGCCTGCCAGGGGTCAGCTCCCCACCTCCACTAGCAACACAAGCCCTTGTCTCTCAGCAGGGCCCCCCGGGGGAGGAGGGCAAGTGGGGCAATTTGCCCCAGGCCCCGCAGGAGCCCCCATGAGAATATACTATTCTAGAGTATTGCAACTTTTTTTTAATGGAAGGGGCCCCCAAAATGGCTTTGCCCCAGGCCCACTGAATCCTCTAGGCAGCCCTGTCTCTCAGTCTGCCCACTCTGCTGGTTTGCAACAGGCAGAAACAGTGCTGCTTTCTCTCCTTTTCTCTCCTCACTTGCCACTTGCACAATTCCCAGATCCACTGTTCCCAAAGGACCGGCACCCCAGATTACCAGAGACACCACGGGACCACCACTCCACTCAGCTCACAGCACTGGTTCAGGGAGAAACCAAGTGTAAGCTTATTTAACAGCAATTCAAGTAATAGCAAGTGGGTAGAAGTGTTGGAAACAACTGGTTCCATCTTTAAAAAAAGGTCACACTGCGCCTTCTAGAGCTTAGGCTTACCTAACAAGCCATTCCAATGTCTCGTACAGGTTAGCTCAACCAAACTCTTCCTCCCAGAGTAACAGACAGGCTGGCCCGGGCCCTCCATTCTGAAGACAAGCATGCTGGCTGCTTGTCTGCCAGGTAGGTACCGGGTGTCTCTCTTCATTCTCCTGAGATACCAGACTAAGGGCTTGTCTACACTTGAAATGCTACAGCGGCACAGCTGCGCCTCTAGTGCTCCAGTATAGACACGACCTGCAGCGATGGGAGGGATCCTCCTGTTGGCATAGGGGAGCTGCCTCCCCAAGAGATGGTCGCTAGGGCCTTGTCTACACTACACAGTTTCGTCGACGCAAGTTACGCCGACAATCAAAAACCGGTATAATGACATGGCTTGTACATGTTCCCACGATGCTCCTTCTGTTGGCGGAGCGTGTCCACAGTTGGTGCTCTAGCATCGACAGCAAGAGTAGTGCACTGTGGGTAGCTATCCCACTGTGCTACTCACCACCTACTCGCTGGGAAGATGCGAGGTGAGCTGTCCACGCCAAGCAAACAGGAAGTGGAATGTCAAAAATTCCCAGGTCTTTAAAGGGGGAGGGGTGAATGCCTGCTACCTGGGTGCAGGGCAGTGGAGTTTGAACTGCTGACTAGAGCAGTCAGGATGGGCATTGTGGGACACCTCCTGGAGGCCATGTACAGTGACATAACCAAGTGTGGTGTCTACACTAACACTTTGTGCTGCAAAAAGCTCCACGCTTCTCGTCAAGGTGGTTTTATTTTGTCGGCAAAGCAGGAGAGTTTTGTCAGAAGGAGCATTGCAGTGTGTACACCTCCACTGTTTTGTCAATGAAACGGCATTTGTCGACAAAACAGTGTAGTGTAGACAAGGCCTTCATATAAGAATCATAGAAGATTAGGGTTGGAAGGGACCTCAGGAGGTATCTAGTCCAACCCCCTGCTCAAAGCAGGACCAATCCCCAACTAAATCATCCCAGCCATGGCTCTGTCAAACTGGACCTTAAAAACCTCTAAGGAAGGAGATTCCACCACCTCCCTAGGTAACCCATTCCAGTACTTCCCCACCTTCCTAGTGAAATAGTGTTTCCTAATATCCAACCCAGACCTCCCCCACTGTAACTTGAGACCATTGCTCCTTGTTCTGAGTAGAATTGCCTACACTGGGGGGTTAGGTTGGCTTACCTACACCGCTCAGGTGTGTGGAGTTTTCACACCCCTGAGTGACAGAGCTAAAACAACTTAATTGTCTAGTGTAGATCAGGTCGAATTCTTTGATCTCAGTCATAAACAGGACAATCCCCTCCTGTGTGTTCCTTCCTGCAGATTTCATGATCTCTCCTTGACAAGACAATCTTGATTAGCTCATGGCGCCATATGTAGATTGACTTATGCAGAAGACACCCAACGGTCAGCCAGGGAGTGAGAAGCCTCTCCTACCCGCTGCCTGAATTGAATCTGTTTGTCACCTTCAAGAGACCTATCTGAACTTACACACCTTCAGAGCATAGTTTTCAGTTTGGCTACATAACTCCTTAAATATCACCCGTACATACATCTCCCAGTGACTAGGACGACCAGTGCTTTACTGGCTGTTGGAAGAGACGTCAGTGCCATGCTTTGCAGCACTGTTGTGTAGGCATTAGACCCAAGGATAAACCCCTGGGCACCCTCTATGCCAGCTACAAGTTGGCACCAAGCGGGCTTTGGGTCACGAGTACCTGCTTAGAAGGGGATGATGTGCGCTGTTTGGTTTCTTTCGGCTGGATAAAGATGTCTGTTTAAACCATTGTTCTGGGGGGGTTTTAGCATGAGAATTTCTGCCTGAGTATTTGTTAGTGTTGCTGAACTTGCAGGGAAGGTTTTGTGTTTTAGTCTCCTACCTTCTCGGACGTGTCCTGGCCTTACGGGCTGAGTGAACGGAGACAGGATCCCAGGGATCTGCTGAAATATTGTCATCGGCTGTTGGGGAATCTAGAAAACAATGCAGAGAGCAACTAATGTGAGAGGGCTGCGGGGTGGGAGGAACGATTGGAGAGAGGAAGGGCTGGAAGCAGGGGAAACATTGGGGGAAGGCAGGGCTGGGATTGGAGGGGGGGGAATTGAGGTGAGCCAGGACTGGGGCTGGGGGGGCTGCACCCTACCCCACTGAGCACGGAGCCGGCCTGCTGCAGCCCACCAGCACATGCATGTCTGTGAGGTCTCAGTACAGGGCAACCCTCGATGACCCTCTGCCTCCGGACAGGGCCTTGCATCCTGCAGAGCCAGGAGCAGTCATAGGGGAAATCTCACAAGGAGGCCTAGTCCCAGCCCAAACCTTCCCCACAACTGCTCCTCATCCCACCTCACTCCAACCCCTCTTCACCCCAATCCCACCCAACTCCCAACCTCACCTCACCCCAACCCACTTCCACCTCACCCCAATCCCTCCCGCCCCTCATCCTCCCTCACCCCAACCTGCCCTCACCCCAATCCCTCCCACCCCTCATCCTCCCTCACCCCAATCCCTCCCACCCCTCATCCTCCCTCACCCCAATCCCACCCGCCCCTTGTCCTCTCTCACCCCAACCTCTCTTCACCCCAATCCCACCCAACTCCCAACCTCACCTCCACCTCACCCCAATCCCACCCGCCCCTTGTCCTCCCTCACCCCAACCCCCTGTCACCCCAATCCCAGCCTGACCTCACCCCAACCCCCCACTCCCACCTGGGGTTACCACCTGACTGATATTTGACCAGCCTGGCTGTTTTTTTATGGATTTGCTGTTGCCAGAAAAGTAATTTAATTTCCTGGGGTTTTTTCACGTGTGTCTAAAGATTTGCGTTTGTCACACTGCACTGGGCTAGCTAATGTTCAAAGTGTCTGTGTCCTGCCAGAGACACTGCAGCGTTCCCACTGCCGCAGTTTACGCGACAACAGATCACAACTACCGAAAACACAGCCGGTCTGCCCACCAACACACAAGAGCGAGGGGACCCGGGATGTCGTCTGTCTTCTCTATGTGTGTTCTCTCTGTAGACACTATAAAGTGGCTGTTGCAGGGAGGTTGCGGAGTTGCCTTGTGGTTGGGTTGGGGTTGTGGCGGGTTTGCCTTGTGTGGGTGGGGGCCGGTGTTTTTGCATTTCAAAGGTGGTACCCTACTCCCACCCTCACCTCACTCCACTGCCCCCCACTCCTGGCCTGGTCTCCCCGAGCCCGCTCACTCCCACCCCAAGTCACCAACCCCCCCACCTCATCCCAGTCCCTCCCCTGATTACCCCACACCAGCCCCCCTTGTCTCACCCTAGTCTCCTCCCCAGCCGTGGCCCCATCAGAGAGCCCAGGACACAGGGTCTCCTGAGGGCTGACGCTGTCACGAGCAGTCCTGGCAGAGGAGTGGAGGAACAGCTAGAAACACAGTGTCCTGAACGCCTCACCACAGCAAAGGGAAGCCCAGCCTGAGTAATCAGGACCTGGCTGCCCCATAGCTGCCCACACATGAGCAACTCAGCAAGACCTTAATCTGCAGCTCGGTCTCCAGGATTTACCTACCGGCTGTTGGATGATCTGCACCCGTGGGGGAGTCTCCCCCCAGGCCTCAGCTGCTCCCAAATTCATGGTGAAGGCACAGCCCCCATCTGGAAGGAGCCTGCCAGTGAGGCCTGGATGGGAGCAACCCTCCAGGGAGCAGGAAGCAGTAGGCGGCCAGCACAGCTCGTTGCTATAGATGCCGTGTGTAAACAAACCCGCTCCAGAGGCAGAGAAGGCGTCTCAGCAGGGCTCTCCCAATGAATTGTGTCCCCAGAGACATAGGCTTTGTAGAACCCCTGCACTGAAATGAAGCAGGCACACACGGGGGGGCAGAGTTAAGGGTGTGCGTGCAGCCTTCACTCTGGCATTCCTAGCCTCAGAGGGCACAAGCATGTAGCCCCAGCATCCTGCTAGGGCCGGAGGATGATCCTAATGCAAGGAAACACTCACCAGTATGAGGCAGGGGTTCACGTTGTGGCTCCAGGTGCACATCCCTGCGCCCGCAGGGTTAGCCACGCACCAGTAATGGTGCCGTCACCCTGAGCTTTGGGGAGAACAACTCAAAAGCCAGGCCACGTATCAGCAAACTCGAAAAGTGACCAAAAAGAAAGATTTTGAGCTCAGATTAAAGCAAGAACAATCGCCCAGCTCCCGCTGTGTTCCAGGGACCAGAACCTCCTAGCAGCAAAGGAGGGTCAGATTTGTAAAGGTACCAGGCACTGAAGATGCGCTTGGTGGGATTTTCCAACACTCCTGGGCTACTAAGACAGAAAGGCAGCATGGTCCAGTGGTTAGTGCACTAAGCCTTGTGAGACCAGGGTTCAGTGCCCAGCTGTGCTACACTCTTCCCATGGGCCCTTGGGCATCTCTGGTTCTCTGCTCCCAGGGCCCTGCCGAGCCAAACAGAAGTAACCAGCTGCCAGTGTCCTCCCTGTGACAGAGCCATATCCTCCTCCCCCAGTGGTGTGAGAGCAGTCCTCTAGCTGGATAGCTTCCTCAGCCTTGGCTGTCTCTATATCAGGGGTAGGCAACCTATGGCACACATGCCGAAGGCGGCACGCGAGCTGATTTTCAGCGGCACTCACACTGCCCGGGGCCTGGCCACTGGTCCAGGGGGCTCTGCATTTTAATTTAATTTTAAATGAAGCATCTTAAACATTTTTAAAACCTTATTTGCTTTACCTGCAACAATAGTTTAGTTATATATTATAGACTTATAGAAAGAGACCTTCTAAAAACGTTAAAATGTATGACTGGCCCGCGAAACCCTAAATGAGAGTGAATAAATGAAAACTCGGCACAGCACTTCTGAAAGGTTGCAGACCTCTGCTCTATATGAATACTCGAGTCTCGAGGAATTCCTCATGGGCACGGATGCGCCTCACCCTAGCCACCTCCTGCAGCTCTCCCAGCTGCTCTCCGTGCTAATCAGGGGCTGTCCACGCTGTGCTGCAGACAGCTACTAAACCCCAATGCTGTTACCACATGGGCCGAGTCGCTCCCTTGGGGTGCCCAAGGCAGGGCGCTCCCGGTGCCAGGCAGGGGTGCTGGCGGCTCCAGGGTTTGACTGAAGGGGGCGGTGAAGCCAAGGGGGCCGGGGCTCGCCCTGGTGACCGAGTGAGACGCTAAGGGAGCCTGGCACACGGAAGGGGCCGCCCAGGGATTGGGCCAGGGCACGAACGCGTGGCCGCTTCGTGGTGCCGCTCGGAGCAGCTCCCCGACTCGCTGGGTTCTGCCCCCGGAGCGGGAGCGCGGGGCTAATCGCGGGGTTAATGCAGCTCCCGCCGGCATCGCTGCCACGGGGCGGGGAGCAGGTTCCCGGGGCAGAGGCGCTTTCCCGGAGCCCCCTCAGCCCCCTGTAGCCGCTGCTCCGGCTCTGCTCCACCTTCCCCCCGCACCAGCCGCTCCCCTCGGCTCCGGCCCCCCCGGGACCCCCGAGCTGCCCCCGCGGAGCCTGGGCTCCGGGCGTCACGAACCCCCCTGCGCGGGCCCCGCCCGCCGCCCGGCCAATCCGGGGCGGCCCCGCCCCGCCCGCAGCCCTTTGTCCGGCCGAGGAGCCATGGCCGGGGCCGGGGGCCCAGCGCGGCGGCTGCTCCGGCCCCGCCGGCAGCGGGGCGGTGAGGTGGGCGGGGCCGCGCGGCGGGGACACGGGCCGGGGGGGCCCGTGGGGGGTGCGGGGCGGGCGGGGTCGCTGGGCGCGGGGTGACCGGGCAGCGCGTGGGAAAGCGGGACCGGGGCGGGGGGGCGAAGGCGCCTGGACAAGACAAAGCCCCAAATATCGGGACTGTCCCTGTAAAACCGGGAGCTCAGGTCACCCCACCTGGGGGGCTCTGGGGACACCCCTGCTCCGCGCCCGCAGCCGGGAACGCGAAGGGGTGTCAGGGGCCCTGGGGAAGGGCCCGGGGATGAGCCACAAAATCCCCCGGTGCCGGATGGAAACCCACCTGCGCCCGCCCCGGGAGCACCAGGGGCCAGCACTGCCCTGTTGCCTGATGGACAAGACAAAATCACCTGCTCAGTGACGGACCTCGGGCGGGGGGGTTTATGTCAGCATTTCTTGAAAAATGACCACGGCCCTCAGCATTTTTACCCCGGATACTTGTGTCCGTGTCCGGCCGCGTTGCTGGTCCCTGGTGAACGCCGCGCGCAGATCAGGTCACCCCGTCTCCAAAACGGTGTTTGGGAATTGGAAAAGGTACCGAGAAGGGCAACGCCCAGGAGAAGGGGCATGGAACAGCTTCCCGCCGAGGAGAGATTGAAATGACCCTGGGATGTTCAGCTTGGAAAAGAGACGACTGGCAGAGGGCGGGTATGATCGAGGTCTATCAAATCATGGATGGTTTGGAGCAAGTGACTAGGGAAGTGCTATTTACCTCTTCAGGTAACACAAGAACCCAGGAGCGGCGCCAGGGTTTCTGGCGCCCTAGGCAGAATTCGGGAGGCAGCATTTTGTGCGCTCCCCACAGGGCGCACGGGAGCTTCCGGTTCCACTCCCATTGTGCCGCCGAAGAAGGACCCTCTGCCGAAATGCGGCAGGCGACAGCGGCCGTCATTGAGCTGCTCAATTGCCTGCCACTGTTTTCCGCAGCACGTCGGCAGAAGGTCCTTCTTCGGCGGCGCGATGGGAGTGGAATCGGAAGCTCCCGTGGGGAGTGTACAAAATGCCGCCCCCCGAATCCTGGCGCCTTAGGCAACCGCCTAGGCTCACCTAATGGAAGCGCCGGCCCTGCAAGAACCAGGAGTCACCCGATTAAATTAACAGGCAGCAGGTTTAAAAGGAACACGAGGAAATACTTCTTCACACAAGGCACGATCAGTCTGGGGAGCTCGTTGCCATGGGATGTTGTGAAGGCCAAAAGTACAACTGGGTTCCAAAAGAAATTAGATAAATTCAGGGAGGACAGGCTGGTGAATGGCTGTTAGCCAAGATAGTCAGGGACATCCCCCGTCCCCGCAAGTGCCGGGTGTCCCTAAATTCTCCAGAAGCTGGGACTGAATAACAGGGAGCGGATCTCATGCTAATCGCCCTGTTCTGTTCATTCCCTCCAAAGCATCTGACACCGGCCACTGGGCTAGGTGGACCATTGGTGTGACCCAGTATGGCCCTTCTAATGCTCTTATGTGGGTGGAACGGCTGGAGCTGGGGATCGTAGGGCTGCTTGGAGCTGGGCTCGGGGGTGTGGCCATGGGGGAGTCAGAGCCAGACTTTGGGATGCGTTGGTGTGAGGGGCCTGTAGATGTGGGGGAGGTTCAAAGCTGGGCCTTGGGGGTGTGCCAGTGTGTGTGCAGGGGTCAGAGCTGGGATATTAGGTGTGTGTGGTTTGGGGGGATATTTGGTTTGAGGGGTCCATGTTCAGATCTGGCACTTTGCATACATTGTGGTTGGAACTGGGGAAGTTGGTGAGGAAAATAGAAAGGAGCATAAACTCTGGCCAATGAAGTGTAAAAATATAACTAGGAAGGCCAAAAAAGAATTTGAAGAACAACTAGCCAAAGACTCAAAAAGTAATAGCAATTTTAAAAAATATATATATATGCGAAGCAGGAAGCCTGCTAAACAACCAGTGGGGCCATTGGACTATTGAGATGCTGAAGGAGCACTCAAGGACGACAAGGCCATTGCGGAGAAACTAAATGAATTCTTCGCATCAGTCTTCACAGCTGTGGATGTGAGGGAGATTCCCAAACCCGTTGTTAGAGGAGGTTTTGGAACAAATTGATAAACTAAACAGTAATAAGTTACCAGGACCAGATGGTGTCACCCAAGAGTTCTGAAGGAACTCAAATGTGAAATTGCAGAACTACTAACTGTAGTTTGTAACCATTGTAATCATTTAAATCAGCTTCTGAACCAAATGACTGGAGGATAGTTAATGTGACGCCAATTTTTAAAAAGGGCTCCAAGATGATCCCGGCAATTACAGGCCAGTAAACCTGACTTCAGTACTGGGCATACTCATTGAAATTATAGTAAAGAACAAAATTGTCAGATACATATATGAACAGAATTTGTTGAGGAAAAGTCAGCATGTTTTTTGTAAAGGGAAGTCATGCCCCACCAATCTACTAGAATTCTTTGAGGGGGACAACAAGCATGGGGACCAAGGTGATCCAGTGGATATAGTGTACTTTGATTTTCAGAAAGCCTTTGACAAGCTCTTAAGCAAAGTAAGCTGGATAAGATAGGATAAGAGGGAAAGTCCTCTCGTGGATCAGTAACTGGTTAAAAGATGGGAAACAAAGGGTAGGAATAAATGGTCAGTTTTCAGAATGAAGAGAGGTAAATAATGGTGTCCCCCGGGCGGGTCTGTAATTGGACCAGATCTATTCAACATATTCATAAATGATCTGGAAAAAGGGGTAAACAGTGAGGTGGCAAAATTTGCAGATGATACAAAACTATTCAAGTCCCAGGCCGACTGCGAAGAGCTACAAAAGGATCTCACAAAACTGGGTGACTGGACAACAAAATGGCAGATGAAATTTAATGTTGATAAATGCAAAGTAATGCACATTGGAAAACATAATCCCAACTATACATATAAAATGACGGGGGCTAATGATGTAGATAGTTCTCTGAAAACATCCACTCAATGTGCAGCAGCAGTTAAAAAAAGCGAACAGACTGTTGGGAATCATTAAGACAGGGATAGATAATAAGAGAAAATATCATATTGCCTCTATATAAATCCATGGTATGGTCACATCTTGAATATGTGTGCAGATGTGGTCGACCCATCTCAAAAAAGATAGATTGGAAAAGGTTCCGAAAAGGGCAACAACAATGATTAGGGATATGGAAAGGCTTTCGTATGAGGAGAGATTAATAAGACTGGGACTTTTCATCTTTGAAAATAGATGACTATAAAGGGGAATATGACAGAGGTCTATAAACTCATGATTGGTGTGGAGAAAGTAAATGAGGGAGAGTTATTTACTCCTCATAACACACGAACTAGAGGTCACCAAATGAAATTAATAGACGGCAGGTGGTGTTTTTTTTCACACAACACACAGTCAACCTGTGGAACTCTTTGCCAGAGGATATTGTGAGGCCAAGATTATAACAGGGTTCAAAAAAGAACTAAGTAAGTTCATGGAGAATAGGTCCATCAATGGCTGTTAGCCAGGCTGGGCAGGGATGGTGTCCCTAGCCTCTGTTTGCCAGAAGCTGGGAATGGGCAACAGGGGATGATTTAGTTGGGGCTGGTCCTGCTTTGAGCAGGGGGTTGGACTAGATACCTCCTGAGGTCCCTTCCAACCCTGAGATTCTATGATTCTATGATCACTTGGTGATTCCCTGTTCTGTTCATTCCCTCTGGGGCATCTGGCACTGGCCACTGTTGGAAGACTGGATACTGGGCTAGACGGGCCTTTGGTCTGACCTAGTATATCTGTTCTTATGGTTGTTTGGGACGTGCATGGGGCTGGGGAATGTTTGGGGCTCAGGTTTGGGCTGCATCCCTGTCACTCCACCAGGGTGTCCTGTGTCTTCCTTGGAAAACCTAGTTCTGCTTTCACTGCCCCCCTGAGATCTGCCTCGCTGAGGCTGAACTGTATCTGGCAAGAAAGTCAGTCCCAGGGGCTCTGCACAGGCATGTGCAGGGCAGGATTGGGCCCTGGAAGCTGTGAGGCTCTTTCGAGCAGTTTGTAACATCCCTCCCCCCGTTTCTTCCAGGAGGCACCGGGAGAGCATCTGGCCTGTCAGCAAAAAGCCGAGGAGCAGCGGCAAAGTGCAGAGCTCCTGGTAGGTGCCCAGAGCCCCCTGCCCCTCAGGTTTGCCTGGGATCAGAGTGCCCTGAGTGACACCAAACGCAGGGCCTGTGCTACCAGCCTCAGCCAGGAAAGCATCCCCCCTGGAGCCCAGGGAGAGGGCAGGGTCAGACGTCGGAGCAACATGATGTGTTTAGGGTCCAAGAGGCTCCTGCGCAGGAGAGTGTCAGTCCGTGGCCCGGAGAGGCCCTGCCCAAGGGCTGCTCAGGTATTATAGTGACCAGGTTCCTTTCTAGCCCCTAGGGGAGATGGAGGGAAGGAGAGGAAATGTGGGTGGGCAGATGAAGAGTTTGGTTCAGTGCAATTTGATGAGGTTTGGGGAGAAAAGTCCCCCGTTAGCCATGTGCAGCTCACCCCACGCTCCTTCCTCCGCCCTTCCCGGCCTAACTGAGCTCCCATCACCCGCCGCATCAACCCTGTGTTCTGGTAAATAACTCCCCCCTCTGCTGGGGCACAGGTCTGATTCTCCCGTTACCGAGCTGCCCTCTCCCTGGGTTGCAGAAACAGACTGAAGCCGAGAGGCAGAAGATCGTTGCGGAGTGGAAGGAGCTGCGAGGGTTCCTGGAGGAGCAGGAGCAGCTCCTGCTGTCCCAGCTGGAGGAGCTAGCCAGAGCCATTGTCAGGAGAAGGGACCAGGGCGTCTCCAGACCGTCCGGGGAGATTTCCCTACTCGGAGAGGAGGGGCAGCAGCAGCCGAGGAGCCGATCCCCGCAGGTCAGACTGGCTTACGGCAGCGCTAATACGCTGCTTCTCAGCCCTAGCCCCCAACGCGCCTCACAAGGTGGGGTCAGGGACATTATCCCTATTGTGCAAAGGGGAAAGTGAGGCACAGGACGGAGCAGAGTCCTGCCCACAGTCACACAGTGAGTCTGTGGCAGAGCCAGGGCTGGGACCTGGGACCCCTGGGTGCTGTAACCCCACGACCGTCTCTCCTGCCCTGTAAATGTCTCTCTGCGTTTGCACTTTGAGGGTGAAATTCCCAGCCCACCCTCCCCCCCCGCCAGGCCCAAGGTCCCATGTCGTCCCAGGCTAGTTGGTTCAGTGGTGTGAGGAGGTTTGGGGGGGCTCTCAGCACTAGGGGGAATGTTCTCTTCCTATAAAGTGCCTGGGGAGAGACTTTCCCCGATGGCGACCTCCTAGCAGGAACTCCTGGGCTTGCTGAGGGCAGACGTCCCAGCCGGGCGTAGCAGTGGGGGTGGGAGATGGCAGCTGTTCTCTGAATGTGAACCCAAGTGTCTGAAATTCCCCAAATACCCGCGGCTCCAGTGGTGACTCCCCTGCAGAGCAGGAGGCCACCCTAGCCTGGGACAGGCCCACTGACTGCCTCTTCTTTCTCCCTGTGCAGGGTGCTGGACGCACTGAGAGCCGGTACGTCCTGGGCTCCGTTTCAGCGTTCGCGTGGAAAGCAATGGTTTAGAATTGGAATTCCACTGACTGCGGCGCTTCCCGCGCTGTGACACGTGGGCTGAATGCCTGAGATCACGTCTTTCCTTAGTGGCTGCCTCAGGAAGGAGAGAGCCTCTTACTACCTGACAGCTAATGGGGGCTGTCAAACACAGGGCCTGTGGGCCAGACCCAGCCTGGCTGATGTGTTTACGAGGCCACATCACGTGTTCACAGTGTGCAGAATCTCAGCTTTTGTCTTTTAAGAATAGGTTTCTGGCCTTCACGCTTGCAAAGAAACCTTCTGAAATGCAAAGGGAGGCGATGGTGCCTTCCTGTCTACAGCGTTTCAGTGTAGACGCTCCCTATGGCGACGGGAGGGGTTGTCCCACTGGCGTAGGTGATCCGCCTCCCCACAGGCAGGAGCTAGGTCGATGGAAGACGCTCGTTTGGCCCAGCACTGTCTGCTGGGGCACTCAAGTTGGCTTATCTACGCTGCTCAGAGGTGTGGATTTTTCGCTCCCCTGAGCAATGTAGTTAAGACAACCTAATATTCTAGTGCAGACCAGGCCTGAGTCTGTGAAACAGCCTGAAACCCGGCTCAGAGATGTGTGAACTCCCCTGGGAATCTCATTGGTGTGTCAGCTGAAATGATGTCGCTTGAATGTCCATTGCTGGTCTCTGTAGCAGGTGGGATTGGGAGGGGACAGGAGTGAAGCCCTTGAGAGGTGGGAATAGGGAGTTGCTGTAGGGAGGGAAGAACAGAGGAGAGACACAGGCTATGTCTACACTGGCAACTGGTGTTTAAAAAAAAACAAAAACAAAAAACCCTGAAAGACAAAAGTTTTGCTGCAGCAAGTGCCAGTGTGAACAGCATGTTCTTGGCAGGAGCGCTCTCCTGCCGACAACGCAAATGCCGCTCCTTGTGGGGGGGACGGTTTTTGTCGGGAGGAGAGCTGACAACGGCTACACTGCGTGACATGTAGTGGCACGGCTGTGTCTCCAAAAGCTATGTAGTGTAGACAAGCCCACCAAGACAAGGACGGGGGGCGGGGGGAGGAAGGCAGGGAAACAGGGTAGAAATAGCAGAAGTGGCTGTTTTCCCTCTGAGTGAAAAAAGCTGTGACAATGAAGTACTTTATAACTAACAGGAATTAAAGCTTTCGATATAAAGGGCAGATTCCCGCCCTGGATCTTTGTGCCTGGGTGTCCCCAGTTTATGCCCTAGCCTGAGGACAATGATAAGTGGGATACAGGCCCTCCACCAATGGGGCTGACACCCCGGGATCACTGCTTTAGCTGAAGTTCTCCGGGCTTTGGGCATTGAATGGTCCAGGTTCAATCACTGGGGAAGACCTGGGCTCTGTCTGTGCCCCTGTGAGCACATGGGACACGCCCACTCTCTGGTCTCCGTCTCCTCCCTTTCCACATATCCCAATGCTGGTGCCCCTTGGTGCTGGAATAACGCAGGGTGGAGGGTGGCTCAGCACCCCAGCGTGTCCCCGCGAGGGCACCAGAACCTGTCTCCATTCCGGACCCCAATGGCTCCCCACATCCCATCTCTCTGGGCCCATGGAGCGCACCGGGCTGTGGGCAGGTGACATCTCAGACGATAAAGCTCAGATGCAGGTTTTCTGGAGTTTGGGGGTTTCTGGGATTGGGGATCGGACCCATGTCTCACCCTTCCTGCTTTCCCCAGCAGGGAGGACGGGCCGTTTCAGAAGCCAGAGCCGGGGTTTGCGGAGCTGGAGAAGAGACTCAGCGATTTCTCTCTGAAAAGTGCCATCCTGCAGGAGGTGCTGCTGGGATTCAAAGGTGAATTGGAGTTTGGCAGCAGCTTCCTACTGGTTGGAGGGACCCTCGCCCTGGGGAGGAGTCAGGGGCTATAGTGTGTCGCTGACCCTGGGCTCCGTCTCAGCCCCAGCTCAGGGAGTTCCCCTCGCCCATGCGAGTAGCCCTGTGGGGCCGGCTCTGCCTGAGTTACCAGCCTCGCCCCGGGTCCCCATCTCATCATGAAAAGCAGGTACGTTAGTAACCAATAGGAATATGCCCATGAGTGCGAGGGCCTGAATTCTCACCTCTGCCTTCCTCTCCCCCAGAGACTCTGCGGCTGGAGCTGGAGAACCACACAGGTACGTTTCTGTCTCTCCTGGGGGGGTTCTGACCAAGAACCATGTTAGCGGCCGGGGATTGCTGCCCCCAGCCCGAGATAAACCTGGAAGCGGTGGAGCAGTGACTGCCCAGGTCACTCCTGCGGTGAGGCCTGGGGGGGTCAGAGTGAATCCTGAGCTGAGTGGTGCATTTCCCTTTGAGAAAGGAACAAGAACCTGAGAGGTGTGAAATGGTGAGAGGAGGCTGAAACACCCACACACGGTGCAGTCTGCAGCTGTAATGAGTGGCTGAAAAAGGCCCCAGGGCGGCAGCAGAGTTTCAGGAGGGAGGGGTTGGAACCCTTGTCTAGACTGATCCTGAATGCGAAATGGGGCTGCTATGGTGTGTACGGACTGGCTGTGAAGGGAAGAGGGCACTGAGCTGTGTGGGGCTCGTTCTGAAGGAGGAGGGGGCTTCGCTAGTGGAGATCAGTGTTTCTCTCACTTCACGCTGGGGAGCCTTCCGTTGAGGTAAAGAATTTTTGTAACTTTCTGACGTTTACGCTAAAAGTAAGACCAGGGCTATGGAAGGGTGTTAAGCCTTCGCAGTGCGTGTTTCATGAGGCCGACAGAGAATCCCTGGCCTTGAGGGATAAGAGTGTGCAGGGCCTGGGGCAATGAGGTTTTCCTTATTTAGGCCTAATAAAGCTTCCAGTATTTCCAGGCCCCCACGACTGCCTCTCCTGAGCCCCCTGGGCGCCATGACTAAGGCTACGATTTAGTCACGGGGTATTTTTAGTCAAAGTCATGGACGGGTCACGGGTAATAAACAAAAATTCACGTCCTGTGACCTGTCTGTGACCTTTAGTATAAATACCCCTGATTAAATCTTAGCTGGGAGCCCCCAGGGAGCCAGCAGCTGGGCACCGCTGAGTAGCAGCTGCTCTGTCTGCCCCCGGGGCCACTGCTCCGGTTGCCCCCAGACAAGTGCTCGGGCAGCTCCCAGGGCCAGCCACACCTGCTGCTGCCTGGGTAGTCCCCAGGGCCAGCTGCCGGGGGCCGACGAGCAGCGGCTGGCCCCATGGCTGCTGCTGGAGCAGACTCTGTACACACACCCTACTGACCATAACATTCAGAGCATGACGGGCTTTCATGAAATACCTCACTTGACGTATATTTATAGCCAATAACATTGTATACAGCCTGCCTCAGAATGGTAATGAGGCGGATGAACTGGAAGGGTGAAATCAGCATCAACGGAGAGCAGTTAAACCATCTCAGATTCATGGATGATATTGTGCGGATTGCCAAAAACACTATCAAACTACAGAAAATGCTGTAAGAACTCGACACAAAAAGCAGCCAAGTGGGACTGAAAATGAACCACTCTAAAACGAAATTCATGCGGTTTGAGGCCTTGCCAAAAGCCCAAATAATAGTCAAGGGGGAACAAATAGAAGTGGTTGAGCGATACGTCTGTTTGGGCCAAGAAATCAACCCGCACCACGGTCAGGAAGGCGAACTATCGCAAAGAAAGGAAGCTGGCTGGCGCGCATTCAGTTCTACCAGGGGTGTCCTCCAAAGAAAAATCAACAAGGCAACACACGCCAACCTCTACTGCCGGAAGTGTTATACGGCAGCGAAACATGGGCGCTTACCAAGATAGAGGAGCAACAGCTGGTCTGTCATGGAGAGGGCGGCGGAAAGAAGAATTCTGGGGATTTCAATCAGCGACCGAGTCCCCAATGACGTGATCAGACAGCAGAGTTGAGTGCAGGACGTCGTCGTTGAAAGCAGGTACAGTAAAATGCGATGGGCCAGGCATATAGCTAGGTTCACTGACAATCGATGGCTGCAGCTGTTGCTGAGTGATACCCACGGGAACTGAAACAACCGCTCGGCTGACCTCCAAAGAGATGGGAAGATTTTATCATGCAAAGGCATGGCCGCACCTGGAGAAGGAAGGCCAGGATAAGAGAAGAATGGAAGACTCACTGTGATCGGCGCAATCTGTATGAGGGCTGAAGTCACCGATCGATCAGCTGCAGTCAGTTCCAGCTACCCCAGGTTTTCAGGCCAAAAAGATCTCCCCCTTAGTCCCCTAGGTAATGGATGCCAGAATGGCTGTCTGCCTTTGGGTATGTGACCCAGAGTCTGTCTCTGTGCCAAGAGCCAGTGTGAAGGCTGCATTCCCCGTCATGAGTGCTAAATGGGCTCTCCTTGGTTTAGCTTGAGGGTTTGGTTTATGTTATAGGTAGATGGCTTTTCTTTGTCCTCCCAGGAACTGCCTGGTGCAATTTCCATTGGAGACACGGGAAAACAGCATTTCTTTGTCTGGGACAGGCTGGGTGTATGCACTGCTTATAAAAGACATTTTAAAAACCTTTTCAGCACATGCCTATACTTCCTTACACATGACCAGTACGTGTAGCACACGGTACTATTAATGCCAGGCATGTTACCTGTTTGCAGAGGATACTTTACATGACAACTTTTAGTACTGATAATGACAGCAGTGTGTTGGGACAATGGGATCAGCCTGAGGAGAGTCGCGTATGGCATGTCCTCTGCCAGATGACACCGAGGGCTCCATGGGCCACACAGGGAAGGGGAGATTTGGGGGATCTGGAGCTGCAGGGGATCCCAGCCAGTTAACACAGAATCTCTGCCCAGGCCCCATTGCTTTGGAGCCTACCCTTCATTTATTTTCATAGGCACCAACTTTCTCCGGCGCCGGGGGGACTCGTGCCCCCCAACCCCACCCCAACTCCACCCCTTCCCCAGCCCTGCCCCGCCTCCATTCCAACCCCTTCCCCAAATCCATGCCCTGGCCCCGCCTCTTCCCTGAGCATGCTGCGCTCCCCCCCCACCCCAGTGCTTACCGCGTGAAACAGCTGTTTTGCGGCGCAAGCGCTGGGAGCCAGGGGGAGAAGCAGAGCCCAGTGTGCTCAGGGGAGGAGGCAGAGGCGGAGGTGAGCTGGGGCGGGGTGGGGCGCTGCCAGTGGGTGCAGAGCACCCAGCAATTTTTCCCTGGAGCACCCACGGATTCGCCGCCTATGTTTACTTTAGTCCTTTTTCACTTGCTTTTACATATTTTTTTCACATATTCTTATTTCTTGTCCTCTCTCCATCACTCACTTCCCCCCACGGATGCCCTTCCCTACCTGCTGAGGCTGCAGACACTGTTCCCGAGTCCATACATTCCCCCCTCGCACTTCCTTCCCCAGCACAAATGGGCACTTCGGTGATTATGTCACAACGTGGTTAAGAGACTTCTGGGGACTCAGAGAATTTCACTTCTCTCTCCCCGTCTGCAGCAGCCACAGTCTGTCTTCCCTGCAGGCTCCTTGGATCTTTGAGCCAGTCCCTCCTGAGGCCACATGGCCCGATTCTTGTTTCTCACATTCTCCTTGTGCAGAGAAAATCAGAGTCTCTTGCTCCTGAATTATATTCTGTAATTTCCCAGCCACATGCCACACGCTGGGGTATTTTAAGACTCCCTCCCACTGCACCTGACTCATTAGATTTCCTGACATCTGTTACCTCTGAACTGCTGCATTCATTGACACCCCCGCTCCCTCCTATCCCTTACTGTGCTGAAACCCCTCTAGCTCATGCTCACTGGTCTCAGCTTCTGTAGGACTCTCGCATTGTCACTGTCAGTGAGAACTAGATCCAGGGTGGTGTCCCCTCTGGC
The DNA here is from genome assembly GCF_020497125.1 of Mauremys mutica. Taxonomy (NCBI): domain Eukaryota; kingdom Metazoa; phylum Chordata; order Testudines; family Geoemydidae; genus Mauremys; species Mauremys mutica. The sequence continues at coordinate 12,512,348 of NC_059096.1, forward strand.
TGGAGCTCCCTCTTTCTGGGACATAGAAATGGGTTCTCTGTATTTTAGGATCCCCTCTGTTGTCTGGCTGTGAGTGTTCCCAGCAGAGATGTGGACAGTTAAGTCTCCCCATTAGCTGAGTATCCTGCAGTTTGGAGCACCTGGGGAGCTGGCTCTGGGATTTTACTGCTTTAAATAAGTTTATGTTAAATAATACGACATTGTGACAAATATCCCACAAATTCACCTGCCCTCACCTATTTTCTTCCCCTGAGCGGGGCTTCCAGTTTCCAGATCTAATGTGCTCTTCCAGCTGGAACAAGCTCAGAGCAAAGAGATCCTGGGAGCTGATTGCACAGATGGGAATGAGTTAAACTAACTCAAAACTTCTTTGTGTGTAATGAAAAGAGTCTGGGAGTCCCTAAAAAGACCTTGTGAACTCTGGGTTTAGGGTTGTCCTCAACATGTGATGTGGCCTCATGAAGGAGGTCAGTTTCCCGCCCACCCTCACTGACATCTGGCAAAGCTTCCTCCCTGATGCGTGGGATGTGGAGGCAGATTGATCCTGTCCTCGCTCTCCTCTGGGAAAAGTTTTGGGAGGAGTCAGCTCCTGATTTTTTCCATTTCTCCAGCAATTATTTTGGTTTGTTTCCCCCTTTTCCCAGAGCAGGGAATGACTCATGATTGGATTGTCTCTCTGTTGCAGCAGGTGATGGGGCAGTGAGTGAGAACGAGGAGCAGAATCCGCAGCAGGGAGATACTCAGCACATGGAACCACCCGGAGTGTTATCAGAAAGATCTGAAAAGACTATTCACTGGAGTCGTGAGCAGAGAAAAGGTCATGAGAGTCAGCACTGGCCAGAGAAGCAGCAGGGAAAACAGCCAGGGGATTGTCGGGGAAGTGGCAAGGGTCTCCAGGAAACCACAGCCCAGCAGAGAATCCCCCCAGGAGAGAGAAAAAATACCTGCAGTGAGTGTGGGAAAACCTTCAGTAGCTGCTCAGCTCTTATTACACATCAGAGAATCCACATGGGCAAGACACCCTATAGATGCTGCGAGTGCGGGAAAAGCTTCAATCGGAACTCGCACCTTAGTAGACATCGGAGACTCCACACAGGACAGAGACCCTTTAAATGCTCGGAGTGCGGGAAAAGTTTCAGTGTGAGCTCAAACCTCATTGCACATCAGACAATCCACACAGGAAACAGGCCCTTTACGTGCTCTGAGTGCGGGAAAAGCTTCAATCGGAACTCAAACCTCATTACACATTTTAGAATCCACACGGGAAGCAGACCGTTCACATGTGCTGACTGTGGGAAAAGCTTCACTGACAGCTCCAACCTTACTCAGCATCAGAGAACCCACGTGGGGGAGAGACCCTATAGATGCTCAGAGTGCGGGAAAAGCTTCACTCGGAGCTCAGACCTTATTAGACATGAGACAATCCACACGGGAGACAGACCCTTTAAATGCTCCAAGTGCGGGAAAAGTTTCAATCAGAACTCACACCTTATTACCCATCAGAGAATCCACAAAGGAGAGTAACCCCATAAATAGCTTGGCTAGGGCTGGCCGGAGTTTGGGTTTTTTTTATAATACATTTGCTATTTCCCACATAGTGACCTTTAAAGCTGTTTGCACCATTTGCTTCACTCTGGTCCCTCAGCTCCCCCAGGTGAGTTGCCTGCTTTTGCCGCTCACCCTTTGTTGGGGTGAAGCCCATCATCCGTTCTATCAATTCCTTGATATCCTGTAAGTCATGGGAGCGTGTGCCCCTCCTGACAGGAATGTCCGTCAGTCCCAGATAGGGAGATAGGGGTGACCTCAGCTAGCTACACTGAGGTAAAATCTACTTGGACCTTGTCTCCACTAGGGTTTTCCATGGAGTTAGCAAGCTTGAGTTACCTATCTTGAGTTAAATGCTTAGCTCTTTTTGCAGTAAAGACATAGCCCTGGGAAAGTGGTTGGGGTTAGCTAGCACATTACGCTGACCTAACCTGCATCACCCTTCCTAGTTCAGACAACCCTAAGGATCGCATTTATATTTACTCCTGCGGGAATTCTGCGCCGAAAAAATAAAAATCCCGCACACAATATTTTAAAATTCTGCCAATGTTATTTGTCAAAATAACACTACATAATCATGCCCGTTTCAAGTATTTTGGTAATTTATTTCAAAATACCTGTCAGCAAGTATGACTGTGACAATACCGACACACACACAATTTCCCCCATGAGCAGAGAGTTAAAGAAACCCCTTTGACAGCCCAGTTCCTGTTTCTCTGCCCCCTCCCCGCCCTGCCCAGATCCCAGCCGGGTGCCCAGACACCAGCTCCCCTCCCCCCCAAGCCCAACTGTGACCCACCCCCAGGCCAGACACCTGCTCGCCTCCCCCACTCAAGCCCAGCTGTGACCCACCCCAGACATCAGCTTTCCTTCCCTCCCAAGACCAGCTGTGCCCCCCTAGGCCGGATAGCACCCACCTCCTGTGCAGAGCCCAGCCGTGGCTCCCCAGCCCAGGCACCCATCCCCCTACCACCCAGAGCCCAGCAGTGGCCCTCCCAGCCCAGACACCAGCCCCCTACTGGCCAGGGATCCAGAGGGAGAAACAGCCTGTTGCTGGGTCCCCGGCTTGTGCGTAGTTTCCTGCATGCCACCCTCTCCTTCCCTCGGGGCATGCGGGGAACTGCAATTGCCAGGAACTCTACTCTCTCCCCCGAACCTCCTCACCGCTGCAGTGTCTTCTGTGTGCAAGCAGGGCTCAGCTGGGTCCAGCGGCCCCTGCTGGCGGCCAGCAGCATTGCAGTCCATTTCTGTGAGGGAAAGGAAATTATGCGAAAAAAACTATTAATTTCTGCAAAATTCTGCATTGCGCAGTGGCACAGAATTCCCCCAGGAGTATTATTGTTCCCCCACTAGCAGAGTGATTGTCAGAGTAACTGAGTTCACCCTTTGTGGACAGATTGTCTCACTCCTTGTTGTTCTCACTTTCTCCAGGTAGTGCTCAAAAGTTGTTATTTTTGTACCTTGGGGTGAATTGGAGGGATTCTTTCCTGCCCCATCACCACTAGGGCTTTAGAATTTATTCTATCCCTCCATCTCTCAAAGTGTCATGTGACACACTGTTCTCAGCTCTCTGTGTTTCAAAATCAGAGACTTGTTAGCACTGGAAAGTGTCACAGACCTAGAGGGGAAATTTGAATGGATCCCAAAGCCAGTGTAATCATTCTGATCTTAAATCCCAGTTTCCATTGATTGAAAAAGTGACTTTGGGGCTTTTTCCTGCGAGCAGATGGGAAGGCTGCTGTTTTCCCCCATTTCAATGATGCTAAAACTTTTGAAAAATAATAATGAGGTAGTGTTGAGTGAAGCACGTTTGAATGGATCATAGGAGAATGCAGTGGGAGAATTTGTCCTCCTGGCTTTTGAATCATTAGATATAACCTCCTCTGGAATTTCATAGTGTATTACATGGTAATTGTCAAATTTCTCTGCATTATGGATTTTTCTCTCTTTCCTGAATGCCGTTTGGTCACGTAACTGGATATTTTGTTGGATAGAATGTGGATCAGATTCATTAGGGACTTGGAAACAGATGACCATTTGCTAAAATAGTCTTGTGATTTTTTCGCATCCCTCCATGGTAACATAGAGGAAATTATTTCAGTCACCGGGAGAGAATACTCCAGTTTATTGGGCATGCTACCAAGGAACTAGTCAGGTATTTTAAATCTCCATACTGAAATGGTGGACAACAGTACCCCACAAATGGTGCAGCTAGCTGAAGTAATTGGATATGGTCACACTGTTGTTCAGTTGGTTGGGTCAATATCATGTCAGATTGGGAGAGAATTTCACAGGAAGTGACTTGGAACTAGGCAAAATATTTGGTTCCCAGAACAGTTGTGGCCCAGGCAGGTCCAGATTAAAGAATTTTGGGGGGCCCTCCCCACCTTCCTTAAACTAGACAGAGCATGTGATACACCATATGTAAATATGAGAACGTCTTCATTGATGATGATGCTTGTTAATTAGAGCTTTCTCAGCAGAAAATACAGCCGCACCACTGGAAGTGAAATGATTGTGTCTTACGCTAACTTATACAGCAGCATCGTGTATTTTGAGTATTAGAAAGAACACAAACAGAATTGAATACAAGAATAAAAATTAGCTCCACTGAGTGTAAAAAAGCATTATACCGTGTGCTGTGCTGCCTGTTTCATGTACTGGAAGAAAACATGTATGTTTAATATATTTTATCGTGTTTTGTTTGTTTAGGGTTTTTTGTTAACCATAATTCTCCGTTTTTACCTTGTCGTTTGTTCACTTTGTTACCTTTTTTTAACAAACCTAATGTGTTTCTTTTATAGAATGCTTCAGAATACAACATGCACCTGGTGTATTAAACTAAATTGGTTTGTTCAATTCTCAAATAAATTGTTACATCCAAACAATTTTTCAATCATATTTTTATGGCCTGGATGGAGAAGGCATTGCTGCTGGGCCCGATCCTTCCAACTTTACTCTTTGAAATCAGTGTGTGCAAGGACTATGCGAACCAGACCAACTCTTATTCTGCAACAGATTTAACAGGTTTTGTTTGTTTGTTTTTTGCTTTTTAAGTGTAATCAGTTAGCTGGGCATTGTGCCAAGACTCCAGTGATTATGAGAGAGAGAGAGTGTGTGTGTGTGTCTTTCTATCTCTCTCTCTCTCTCTCCACACACAGACATCTGAGAATCCAGGATAGAGCACCAGTCAGTAGTTTAGGGACACCCAAAGCATGGGGTTGCATCCCTGACCATCTTGGCTAATGGCCATTGATGGACTGATCCTCCATGAACTTACCTAGTTATTTTTTGAATGCACTACATCGGTGCAGCTGCATTGCTGCAGCGTGTCTGGTGAAGACATGCTATGCAGACAGGAGAGCGCTCTCCCGACAGCATAAGTACCCCACCACAACAAGAGGTGGAAACTGTATCGTCAGGAGAGTGTCTCCCACCAACACAGATCGGTGTAGACACTGCTTCAAGTTGATGTAACTTATGTCGCTCGGGGGGGGGTTCATAACTCTGAGCGACGTAACTTAAGAGGTAGTGTAGACAAGCCCTTATACTTTTGCCCTTCACAACATCCCTTGGTGATGAGTTCCACAGGTTGACTGTGTGGGGTGAAGGAGTACGTGCTTCTGTTAGGGTTAAATCTGCTGCCTGTTCATTTCATTGGTGACCCCTTGTCCCTGTGTTATTTGAAGGCAGAAATAACACTGCCCTATTCATCTTCTCCACACCATTATAGACCCACACTTTATAGACCTCTAGCACATCCCCTGCTTTGATTTATAATCACATAATGTCTATTGTAGTTAATAAATTTGTTTGTTTATTCTACCTGAAGCAGTGTGTTTGGTTTGACGCATGTCAGAGACTCCGCTTGGGATAACAAGCCTGGGTCCATATCAATTTCTTTGTTAAATTGACAAACTCATATAAGCTTGCAGCGTCCAGCGGGCATAACTGGACACTGCAAGACGGAGGTTCCTAGGGTTGTGTCTGGGGCCGGAGATATTGGCTAGTGTCATTCGGTTGCACAATCCAAGCAGTTTATATGCCAGAGGCTATGCGTGAACAGCCCAGGAGTGGGGTTCTCACAGCAGAGCAGGGGAAGGCTGGCTCCCAGAGTCAAGGATTGGAGTGACTTAGCAGATCACCGGTCTAGATAACACCAGGGGACGTCACACCTGGACTTCAGGGATTTTTCAATTTTTTGGAGACCTCTGCAGCTTTTGGTATTTTAGGGATTTTCAGAGGTTGGAGAGTTTGGGGGATTTTTGAAGGCCCCAGAGCTTTTTGGATTTGGGGGATTTTCAGAAATTCCAGAGCATTTGGGATTTTTTGGATTTTTGGAGTCCCTGGATTTGGGGATTTTTGGAGCTCCCCTAGTTTTTGCAATATCTCAGATTTGTTGAGGCCCCAGAGCTTTTGGGATTTTCAAAGGCCCCAGAGATTTTGGGATTTGGGGCAGGAGAGGCAAACAGAGGAAGTTTGCCTGGGAACCATCTGAGAAGAGCTCCAGTGAGTGCTGCATTAGGGGGGCTGTGTTGTTTGTGAGCTGGTGGGGTGAATATCCGAGTGTCCGTCTGCTGTGACCATTTGTTTGACTGGTGCTAGTTGCAGGGACTGTTTGACTGGGTGGTTGTTTGTTTGAAAAGTGTGAATTGGGAGTGTTGTTCCAGGTGGGCCTTGAGTGGTTGACTGGAGGGAAGGCTTTGAGCTGGGATAACGTTATAAAAAAGCAGCCAGTTGCGAACCCAGTGAGCAGCGAAACAGAGGGGAGGCCAACAGAGGGAGTTTGCCTGGGGGGAGTTCCCACAGAGTTTTTGCCTTTCAGGCTTCTGTGAGCAGTAAATACAACATCTGAAGAGGCTCTTAGAGGGAAGACAATATGGATAGTGAGCGATCAGCTGTTGTGACCTGCACAGGATGTGCCATGTTTGTCTTTCTCCCAGAGGACAGAAGCAATTTCATCTGTACAAAGTGCCAGCTGGTCTCCATATTGGAAGAGAAGGTTAAAGGACTAGTGACCCAATATCAACCCTGCGCTGCATCAGAGAAAATGAAGACTTTCTGGATATAAGTCAGCACTTGGTACTGCAGGCACAGCATGCTGAAGGATCAGAGAGGGCAGCGCAGAATGGGGAAGAAAACTGGCAGCATGTGACCTGCAGGAGAAGAAAGAGGAGAACCCATGTACCCCCAGTGCAGAGAGAGGTAAGAAACTGTTTTCAGGCTCTCTGCACAGGTACTACGGTGGAGAATGGTTTGGCAGAGTCACCTGAGGGAAGGGATCAGAGGGAGACCCCATCGACGGAAGGCCTGGGATGCGTTGTCCTAGGGACGGGGGTTCCACGACCCCCCACTCCCAAGAGGAGGAGATGGGTGATGGTGGTCGGGGACTCCCTCCTAAGGGAAACTCGAGGACAACGAAAATGATCAGGGGCACATGACTTACGAGGAGAGGCTGAGGGAACTGGGCTTATTTAGTCTGCAGAAGACAAGAGTGAGGGGGGATTTGATAGCAGCCTTCAGCTACCTGAAGGGGGGGAGTTCCAAAGAGGATGGAGCTCGGCTGTTCTCAGTGGTGGCAGATGACAGAACAAGAAGCAATGGTCTCAAGTTGCAGTGGGGGAGGTCTAGGTTGGATATTAGGAAACACTATTTCACTAGGAGGGTGGTGAAGCACTGGACTGGGCTCCCTAGGGAGGTTGTGGAATCTGCATCACTGGGGATTTTTAAGAGCCAGTTAGACAAACACCTGTCAGGGATGGTCTAGATAACACTTAGTCATGCCATGAATGCAGGGGACTGGACTAAATGACCTCTCGAGGTCCCTTCCAGTCCTATGATTCTATGATTTCTATTATAGTCAATCTGATAGTCCAGTGTCTATCAAAAAATCCCTCACGGGGCCCCCCTTGATCACCCCCTGGAGCATAGGGCAACCGGATACGTCCCGTCCCAGACTAAGGATATGGACAGGATGCCTCCCTGGGCACCCCTAGGGTATAGTCTCTCCCTCCTGCCCTCCCAGCTGTTCTGAGAACAATAACACTTCTGTCTCCTAGCAAAACTGTGTGCCTGACACTGCAGGCAATCCCAGGCCCCTGGTCTCCATGACCACGCCCCTGCCGATCTGGGGAGATCCTGGGGAGCCAGTTTAGCTTGAAGTCTCTGAATCTGGTGTTCTATTGCTGTCTGCTCATCCCGAAATCGCGGCCCCACGGGCGGTGGGTAGAATAGGCCTGGAGAGGCTCAGCCTCCCCTGGTGCAGCCACTGCCGCCGGACGCCAGTTGTGTTTTTGGTGGGGGAAATCTTTGCTTATTATTATGCCCTCTGCTGTCAATACACTTCACAGTCTGAGCAGGGCAGCCCCAGGCGAAACAGGCTCTGGATGCTGAACGTCCCTCTCGTCCCAGAACTCCTGGCTCCTTCCCGCTGGAAGTAGTATTATGGTGAGCAGCACCAGGCGGCCCTTCTTGTTACACAGGCTGATGAGTTCTTGTTCAGTCTCTTTGGAAGACAATCTTCTGCGTTCAGTGAGGCCGTTGTCCTAGGAGAGAAGCTGTGGCAGACAGCAGCTGCTGTATCTTGGTATTCGGAGGCAATTTGGGCACAGAGGAGCTTCCTGGGAAGCAGGCGTTGGTGCATGGTGAGATTGCGGGAGGAAGGGATTGCCGGGCCCGTGTGCTCTTTGCCTCTGTTCCAGGACTGCTGCATGTGTGTTAATAAAGCAACTCACACTTAGAATTCACCCAGCCTCTGTACACTGATTTCTCCTCCACTGGGAAGCTGACCGGCAAGGCCCAGGACATTTCAGGCTCACCAGAGGGGCAACCCTGGTAGCAGTAGGATAATATCATGGCTGGCCTTACAGATGGGTGACCAACCAGGGCACCATGGTCAAGAGGCAAGGAGAGGGGGTGGGCCCTGGGTGCGAGGCTGCAGAAAGGAGCTCAGGGCAGTGAGGGAGAAGGCAGCGGGGCCCTGGGACGATGGGGAGCCCAGGAGAGCAGGGGATGGGTGGGTGACCCAGGGAGGCAGTGGGGTCCAGGGGCAATGAGGGGCAGAGGGAGCCCGTGGAAGCAGTGGGAGCCAGGGGTGATGGTGAGGAGCCCAGGGAGGTAGCGGGGTCCAGGGGCAATGGGGGGATAGGTGGGGGGCTCAGGGAGGCAGTAGGGGGTCACAGGTGATGGGGGAGCCAGGGGAAGCAGTGGGAGCCCGGGGGATGGGGGGAGCCCAGGGAGGCAGCGGGGGCCAGGGGTGATGGGTGGGGGGCTCAGGGAAGCAGTGGGGGTCCAGGGGCGATGCGGGGGGAGCCGAGGGTGGCAGTGGGATGCAGGGGTGACGGGTGGGGGCTCAGGGAGTGGGGGTCCAGGGGCGATGCGGGGGAGCCCAGGGAAGCAGCGGGGTGCAGCGGTGATGGGTGGAGGGCTCAGGGAGGCAGCAGGGTCCAGGGGCGATGTGGGGGGAGCCCAAGGAAGCAGCGGGGGCCAGGGGTGATGGGTGGGGGGCTCAGGGAGGCAGCAGGGTCCAGGGGCGATGTGGGGGAGCCGAGGGTGGCAGTGGGATGCAGGGGTGATGGGTGGGGGGCTCAGGGATGCAGTGGGATGCAGGGGTGATGGGTGGGGGGCTCAGGGATGCAGTGGGATGCAGGGGTGATGGGTGGGGGGCTCAGGGAAGCAGTGGGATGCAGGGGCGATGCGGGGGAGCCCAGGGAAGCAGCGGGGTGCAGCGGTGCCAAAGGGCAGCGTTTCCCCTGAGGCCGGCGTGGCGATGAGGGACCCTGGGCCCGCGGTTGCTCTGAGCCGTGCCCAGGAGCGCGAGTCCCCGGCCGCCCCCAGGGGGTTCCCGGGCCCCGCCGCGGCCAGACCGGCTCTGGCGGGGGGACGCGGCCGCTGCAGGACGGAGCCGCCCGGGCCCGGGTCTGTTCCCCGGGCGGGACCTTTCCCCGGCGCTGGCGGGATCTGCCCGGAGCGAGGCGGTGACCGGAGCCGGGAACGTGTCGCCCCCCGGCCCCGTGCTCCGGGGGCGGCTCCTGGCCGGGCTCCGGGGCGCCCCGCGACGGGCCGAGCCCGGGGCCGGGAGCGCGGCAGCCCGGGCGGCGATTCCCGGGCACAGGAAGCGGCGCGGAGCCGGGGGCGGCGGGGAGGGAGCTCGGTGAGCTCAGATCCTGCGCAGCTGCGGGGGTGAAGCCGGCCCGGCCCGGCCCGGCCGCTGCGCTGGGACCCGGGCTCGGCCCGGCCTGGAGTAGCCCCCGCGGGAGCCCCGGGCTCTGGAGACATCAACGCCTGGGTGGAGACCGCAGGTAACTGAGCGACTCCGGGGAGTGGGGCAGGAAACCCCCCTGCACCAGGGCTGGGCGCCGGCAGCCCCTGGGAATCCTCCTGGCACCCTGGAGACTAACACAGTTATTGGGCATCAGCTTTCCTGGGCTACAGCCCACTTCATGGGATGCCTGGAGCGAAAAATACAGGAGCAGGTACAAATCCGTGCCAGGCTGGGGGTGGCTTTACCAAGCGCGAGGTCAATCTGAGGAGATAAATCCATAACAGCGGCTACCAAGGGAGGAAAAATAACTTCTGAAGTGGTAAGAGGGTAAGACCTTGTCCCCACTACAGTGCCCGGGGGCAGGGTCCCAGCTGAGTGAACAACTCCGCAGCTGCTGCTCTCAGGTCTTCCCCGGGGTCTGCTCCAGGGGTGATTTTTGTCACTAGATTTAGTGACCCGTTGGTTTCCCTGGCGAGGAAATAACTGTCAAAGTGACCAATTCAGTGACTTGCCCGGCCGATTACAGTGATCGCCAGAGAAAGAAATACCAATTTGTGTAGTCACAACATCATTCACAAGAAGCTCAATAGTGTTATTAAAATCTGTTCCTGGCTCTTCTGCCTGCTCAGCAAGTCAGTGTCATTACCTCTGACTTGGGCATGTCCTCGGAAGGCCCCGCATTCAGGGCTTGCTTGGGCTGACAGAGGCTGGGAAAGAGAGGAAGGGTTTGACTCCAGTTCCTAGTGGCAGAATAAATGCTTAGCACAAAACGGGGGCTCAGCTTCTCTGCCTTAGGAAAAGCCAGGTCTAATGGGGAGGGGAGGCTGGAAGAGGGGAGGGTATAACTACCCCTGGGGGGGAAAGTTTAGATCTTCTGCTTAGTAAAAACTAGGGCTGTCAAGTGATTTAAAAAATGAATCACGTGATTAATCACACTGTTCAACAGCAATAGGATACCGTTTAGTTCAATATTTTGGATGTTTTCTACATTTTCAAATATATTGATTTATATGGAGCTATACCTATCTCATAGAACTGGAAGGGACCTTGAAACACAGAATGAAAAGTGTACAGTGCTGACTTTATATTTCTTTTTGATTACAAGTATCTTCACTGTAAAAAAACAAAAGAAATTGTATTTTTCAATTCACCTCATAAAAGTACCGCAGTGCAATCTCTTTATCATGAAAGTTGAACTTACAAATGTAGAATTATGAACAAAAATAACTGCACTCAGTCCTACTTCTTGTTCAGCCAATCGCTCAAACAAACAAGTTTGTTTACATTTGCAGGAGACAATGCTGCCCGCTTCTTGTTTGTAATGTAACCTGAATGTGAGAATGGGCGTTTGCATGGCACTGTTGCAGCCGGCATCACAAGATATTTACGTGCCAGATGTGCTAAAGATTCATATGTTCCTTCATGCTTCAACCATCATTCCAGGGGACATGCGTCCATGCTGATGACAGGTTCTGCTCAAAAACAATCCAAAGCAGTGTGGACCAACGCATGTTCATTTTCATTATTTGAGTCAGATGCCCCCAGCAGAAGGTTGATTTTCTTTTTTGGTGGTTCAGGTTCTGTAGTTTCCGCATTGGAGTGTTGCTCTTTTAAGACTTCTGAAAGCATGTTCCACACCTCGTCCCTCTCAGATTTTGGAAGGCACTTCAGATGCTTAAATCTTGGGTCGAGTGCTGTAGCTATCTTTAGAAAACTCACATTGGTGCCTTCTTTGCGTTTTGTCAAATCTGCAGTGAAAGTGTCCTTAAAATGAACAAAATGTGCTGGGTCATTGTCCGAGACTGCTATAACATGAAATATATGGCAGAATGTGGGTAAAACAGAGCAGGGGACATACTGTTCTCCCCCAAGGAGTTCAGTCACAAATTTAATTAATGCATTGTTTTTTAACAAGCATCATCAGCATGGAAGCATGTCCTCTGGAATGGTGGCTGAAGCATGAAGGGGTATACGAATGTTTAGCATATCTGGCACATAAATACCTTGCAATGCTAGCTACAAAAGTGAATGCAAAAGCCTGTTCTCACTTTCTGTTGACGTTATAAATAAGAAGAGGGCAGCATTGTCTCCTGTAAACATAAACAAACTTGTTTGTCTTAGCGATTGGCTAAACAAGAAGTAGGACTGAGTGGACTTGTAGGCTCTAAAGTTTTACATTGTTTTGTTTTTGAGTGCAGTTATGTAACAAAAGGAATCTACATTTGTAAGTTGCATTTTCATGATAAAGAGATTGCACTATTGTACTTGTATGAGGTGAATTAAAAATACTATTTATTTTGTTTATCATATTTTAATATTTGCACTGTAAAATGTAATAAAAAGTAATCAAAATAATATAAAAAAAAATTCAGTTACAATACAGAATACATATATATATATGACAATGTAGAAAAACATCCAAAAATATTTAATAAATTTCAATTGGTATTCTATTGTTTAGCAGTGCGATTAAACATGATTAATTTTTTTGAGTTAATCGCGTGAGTTAACTGCGATTAATCGACAGCCCTAGTAAAAACTGTTTTTGACCAGGGCAGGTGTCACTCTCTGGGCAAGGGCGATGCAGGAAAAACCATTTGTCAACAGAACTTTGAGACTCTGGCCACTGAAACATTGTTAACTGATCAAAATCAGGGAAGCCAGCTTGTGTAGCTGGGCGATTCCTTGGGACTTTGCTGGACCTGCCCCCGTGACTACCTGGTGCGCTCCCCTGGCCCGGGCGAGAGGACGCTCCCAGCCGCTGAACAGAAAGCAGCGCCAATGCTGGATAGCTTGGCAGCCGAGTTGTGTTTGTTATCATTGACCTGCTCTATTGGTGTCTCTCAACTGGTAGGGGGCTGGCAAGGGGTTTCATGGCTGGCCTGGTTACATGGGGCAGGGCTGGGATCCCCCCTCTGTCTAAACCTGGCATTTGGCTGCCCCTGCTCACTTCAGAATAATTTGTTTCCACCTTTCTCTCCATTAAAATGTTTGCTGAGGAAAGTGGCTGCCCCATATTTAATACACACCAAACCCAGAGGCCTCCTCCTGTTTGGGGGAACGGTGTCTTCCAGTTGCTAACAGGAAAGTTGGCCGGACCCCTTTCTTTTTCCCAGATGGCACAAGATGAGGGGTTCACGTCCCTCAGGGGGCTAACCAACTCCGTTCGTTTTAAGAGCGAGAAATGTGTGAGTGCCATTGTATGATATGGTTGCTTGTGATGGTAAGGGGCTTGGTTATGTCTTACGTTTCTAAAATCTCATGCTTCAGGGTTTCAGCCGGCCACCTGCAGGGGTCAGGAAGAGATCCCCAACCAATGTCGTCTGGGTATGTTTGTTGTTTGTCTCCTTCCTCTGAAGCATCAGGAATGGCCATGGCTGGAGATGGAACACGGGCCATTGGTCAGGACTCAGACATGGCACTGAGCATTTTCTCTCCTGGGTGCTTGGCTGGCTGGTTCTTGCTCACGTGCTCGAGATCTATCTGATCACCATTTATGTGGGGAAGGAATTTTCTCCTAGGTCAGATTGGCAGTGATCTTGGGAGGTTTTTTGCCTTCCTCTGCACCGTGGGGGTCACTTGCTAAGTCCCCTGTAAGCAGTGTGGATGTGCAGCAGCTATTTAGTGCCGCACAGGTGCTCAGGGAACCCGCCCTGGGACCTGCCACGACCGGGGATGGGGCAGCCCGAACCCAGCCCCCGCCCGGACCTGCTGCGGCCGGGTCGCCCCTACCCTGGCCCGAAACCAGCTGGGGTGGCCTGGATCTGCAGCAGCCCCATACCCTGGCCCAAACCCAGCCAAGGCCCGGACCTGCCATGGCCACAGCGCCCCTCCCCTGGCCTGAACCTAGTCCCAGCCCAGGGCAGGAGGGGCACCTATCCTGCGGCCCCAGCCCCAGAGTTGCCATGGCAGGGAGAGGCGCCTCTCCCCCGCAGCCCAGAGGCTGCAGGAGGCGGGGTGGGGCCAGTGATCTCATCCCTGGGGGCTGCAGGAGGGGGAAGGGGGCTGGTGATCTTGTTCCCGGGGGTTGGGGCCAGTGATCTCGTGCCCAGGGGTTACAGGAGGGGGAAGGGGGCTGGTGATCTCATGTCCATAGGCTGCAGGAGGGGACTGGGGCTAGTGGCCATGTGCTCAGAGACCGGAGGTATTGTGTGCTCTGGTGCTGGTGGGGAGCGGAGAAGGTGGAAGTGGCTTAGTCTCTTGGGCTGTGGTTGGTCCTGGCGGGTGGAAGGTAGCAGGTTCCCATACCTCTGCCGGGGGCTGTTGGGGTGGGGGAGCTAATTCCTTCTTGCGAATTGAAACGCGCATTGGGGTGGCCACGGGGGCATTATCGAGAAGGGAGTGGAAATTTTCTTAAATATTTTGGCTCCTCCATTTTCCTGTTTAAAAAAGCATCCCCCAGGGCTCCCTGCTGCCTGTGTGAATAGCCAGCAGGTGGTGGTGGTGGTGGTAACTTTCTATCCATTTATCAAATACTGCTATGAAATCACTCAATTCAGGGCAATTGCTTCTGTATCCCACCTCTGTGGTCCATCCTGGGCATCCATTTTTAGATTTCCAGCTCCCAGCCACCACCTCTCTTGAGTGGAGACCCATGTCTCTCTCCCTCCTGATTGGGGTTTTTCCAGGCTGCTGTTTCCTGCCTACGCACTGATATTCCCAGCAAGCCAGGCCACTGCCTGGTCTTTGATTTCTCTCCAGAGGATATAAACACTGTTTATATATAAATACTGCTGTGAGTTACCACACAACCCTTTCTAAGTAGGCTTGGCAGAATTCAATCTTTATCGTTTGATCATTTTGGTGGATAACACTGATGTTTACTTTAAGTGCTGTTTTTAGATTTTTATAGAGAGTTAAATTTTTCACAGTTGTGGGAATTCGTGGCGGGGTCAGTCAATAATTGTTTAATGACAGTGGAGATTGAAAAGTTAAAGCTTTAGAAGGATTAAATCGTGAATTGTCAACATCACACGTTACAATATACTAAGTAAATATCCTTAAATCAAACCCTTTGCATATCTCAAGCAGCATTTTTCTTTCTTTGTCTACCTGTAAATTTTGATTCTAATCAAGGGAAATATCTTTTCATCGGTTTGTGTGTGTACAATGAAGTCAACATTTAGCAAAAAAAAAATCTAATCCTGCCAAACCTATTTATAAGCAAGCCCCTTTATTCTTCAGGTGAAAGTATTACAGAAGAAACATAAGCAATAAAAGAACCTCCGCTCATGCTAATAAGCTTAAGATCCGCCAAGGGCTCTGGGAGGAGTCCGTCCTGCAAAGCTCACCAAGGGGTTTGCCTGTGGTTACACATTTCTAATAGTCTTAGCTCAAGATCCAGAACAGCCCTGTAAATGGGTGTGTCCAGGGCTCAACCCTCCCCGGGGAGGAGGGGAGCCACAGCGGCCTGCTGCTCGTAGTCGCGTCCTGTCCTGACTCTTCAAAGCTGAGCCACAGTGCACACGGTCACTTAGGGGCTCAGGCCTGCTGCTGCAAGGCTGAGCAACAAACAGTTAGGATAGAGGCCCAGGCCCTGGATCACAGCGGAGCAACAACAGTCAGAGCTCAGGCCCTCTGGAGCAGGAGCTGAGCAACAACACAAACAGTTCAGCATACAGGCCCAGGCCCAGAATCAGGGCGGGGCAACAAACAGTCAGGGCTCAGGCCCTTGGGCAGGGCTGAGCAGACAGACGAACGGTTCAGGATACAGGCCCAGACCCTTATGCCTGAGCGCTGGGGTAAGGGGGAAGACTGTCACCCGTGAGTGGGGTGGCAGGGGGGGGCGCAGGCCCACCCACTCCACTGCATCCCGGCCAGGGGCCCTAGCAGTGGCTACCACCACTGACGGTCAGTGGGGATCCTGGCTGCCACACACTGACATGGGCACTGGTTGATCTGCAGCTGGACTGGGGTCGGCTGCCCCCGGGCCACTTCCAATTTCCCCCTCGGGGCCTACCTGGTCTGTGGCGTCTGCTCCCGGGAAGTCCAACAGCGTGGGCTCCTCACAGCCCGGGCTGGGGGGTAGATCCGGCAGTTCCTCGGGGAAGTCCGGCCAGTTCTGCTCCGGGGGCTCCTCAGGGGTAACAACAAGGGAGAGGGGAAGTCCCCGGCGGCTCCTCCTCGTAGCTGGCGCGGGGAAGCTCCGGCGGGTCCTCCCAGTAGCGGGCGAGGGGAAGCTCCGGCCAGTCCGGGCAACTGCTCTGGGCCCCAGCAGCTTCCCAGTCCCAAGCCCTCTTGGGCAAGTCTACTCCCAACGGTGGCTGGGCTCCTACTGAGCTCTGCCGGCCGGCTTTTGTACTTCCGGGTCGCCGCCTGACCCTCTGCGGGGCGGGATCACTGCTCTGTAGCCCCGCCCCTTCCAGTGTGCGGGGCTCAACCCTCCCCGGGGAGGAGGGGAGCCACACCGACCTGCTACAAGCCCTAAATAGTTCAGTCTCCTTTATACAGCTCGGGCCTTCGCTCTTGGCCCTGGGTAACAGGTAATCAGCAGACAAAGGCCAGGCCCACTCTTCAGGGGGTGGTTTCAAAGCCTGGAATTTTTGCATAACTGGGGGGGCTGGAGAACTTGCATTCACTTCCCCTTAGATATGTCCCAGAAAATTCACTTCATACCTATTGTCCCAAAAGACCATTCCTAGCTGCCACGTTGTTCAATATAGGCCTTTGGTCACCCTGGCCCACAATAATACAGAGCCTTTGTGTCTAATGGAATGGACTCCAAAGACACTTACACTTAATTCTGTAAGTTTTGTGAGGGTGCAGTGCACCCTCGCTGTAACGAACCCCTGGGGATTCAAGGCGTTTGTTCACTGTAGCCAGGGGTTCGTTATAGTGAGAGATTGGGGAGGGTCAGAGCCTCCGGCCCCGGGGCCGTGGCGGGCGGACAAGAGAGCTCCTGCAGCCCCGGGCTGCTGCCAGCACAGGGTGCTCCTCTGGCTGCAGCTGGGACAGAGCTCTGAGCTCCCTGCCACGGCCCCGGGGCCAGAGGAGCTCTCAGCCCCCCACCACTGCAGGCAGGGCTGCAGGTGGGATCCAGGGAAGGGCGGGTCAGTCTGTTAGCAGGAAATTGCCACGTCTGTCACAGTCACTACAGAGGTTGCTTCTCTGTCCCCTTCAGAACTGGAGGAACTTGGGGAAAACTGTTGTCCTAAATCCTTATCCCAGATGTGGGGAGTGAGGGAGGTGGGACGATCTGTTTAAAAGGATTCTGGCCTCATCCCTCCTGAGCCATGTTTCTGGCCTCACCGAGCCCAGTGTTAATTCAGGGTCACTGCAAGGAAGAACAAGGAGTGACTCCAGATTAACACATGGGGGCAAATGGGGAGTGGTTTCATGTGACCAGGGAGCTCTAGTCCTTGCTGAAGGAGGGGATGGGGGGCTGCTCCCTCCCTCTCTCTGCTCAGGATATTGGGGGTTGAGCTTTCTGGGTCCGAAGCTGCTGCCTCCATTGTGATCTGGGAGCCCAGACTGAGCAGCTGCTGCTCCCCTACCAGGCTCTGTGCTGGGCAGTGACCTTAATGAAAGCTTCCTCTGTGCCCCTCCAAGGTGACGACTTGCTCCATGTGGTACTAGCCCCCCCTTGACATCAGCTCCTGAGCCTAGGGCTGCCCTGGGGATTAGCACCAGCTGGAGAAGGTCCTCACCTAGGCTGGGCCCAGAGGGACTCTAGGTAATTGAGAGAGACCTCGGAGAAAGTTGCTGGGGACAAGCATGAAAGTGACTCTGCACGAACAGCCCCTCTTGGGATCATCCTTAGTCCTGCCACGAGTGCAGGGGACTGGACTAGACGACCTCTCCAGGTCCCTTCCAGTCCTGTGATTCTTCATCAGTCGTCTCTTCTCCCATTAGCAATTGCAGGAGCTGAGCCAGCCATGGGAGAGTGAATTCCCCGAGCCGGAGGGATGGGAAAGGAGATATAAAGGGATAGAGGAGAGAGAGACTGAAGGGGGCAGTGGAAGAAATAGGTGGGAATGGAGGTCCCCAGACCTCTAGCCTATGGGGAGACACTTATTGCCGCATCGCTGGGCAGATTCGCTTTCCTGTTAACAAGCTGAGGAGCAGAGAGAGGAAAAGCTCGTTCCTGGCTCTCCCTGTTTGCCTTGCTGGGGGAGTGTGCTGCCCCCAGGGACAATGTCGGGGAATCCCCAAAGAGACACCTTTGGTTCTGCTCTTTTCTAGCATTTGGTTCCTAGAAAGTTAAAGGGAGGGTTTAAAAATGTCTCAGCGGGAGGGGCTGGGTCTGCACTGCTGGGGGGGAGTGATCACGCATCGTCTTAGCACGAGAGTGTCTCGAACGTCTGGGGAAGCGTGAGGTGAAATAAACGAAAGCCTGTTCTGAAATCGCCACCATTGCCTTTCTCACCCTGCCAGGCTGCAGCTAACGCCCGTGTTTCGCTCCAGCTCATCCCACCCGCCCATGGGACAGGGAAGGGAGATGGTTTCAGTGCAGCCAGTTCAGGTAGGGATTATCCAGGTGCTGGACGGCGAGGGACAGTAAATATATAGGGGGTGGGAGCTTCTGGGGAGTTTGGTCCGGAGGGCAGGGTAGAGAAAGGGAGGGAGACAAGGTGTGACAAGCCTGCTGGGACTTGTTTAATTGGGGGCCTGGATTGTAGGAACAGACCCCTGAGGTTTGGGGGTAGAAATTCCCCAATTTGTGAAATAGGAAACAACCCTCCTGGACCAGGCTGGGAAAACTGACCGGACTCCCAGTGCTGGAGCCTGAACTCACTAGCCAGAGGCTGCTGTGAAATATGAAGGGGGCACCCACCAGTGAGACTTAGGGGGCGTGCCCCGTCCTCTCGCACCCAGCGGCTGGCAATGGGAATGGCGTTTGGGATTCCTACCGGGGGCTCCATCTCCTGTATCAGTCTCTGGCTGGTAGGTGTGTGGTGAACGGCAGACTGCCTTCCCCCTCTCTCTGCTGGGAGAGCCGAGGGGCTCCTCTTTCTCCCTCACCCTGATGCCTCCTGGCTGCTCTGAGTGGGGTGGGAAGGGACCCTGCTGCCTGTCTCCCTCCCAGAGCTTCCGTTTGATTGGCCCTGCCCCCCCGTGAATAGTGGGGTTGTCAGAGGGGCCGCGGGTACTAACCAGGAGACTCTTGCTCTTTCAGGGGCTGGTGACCTTCGCGGAGGTGGCTGTGTATTTCACCAAGGATGAGTGGGCTCTGCTGGACCCCGCTCAGAGAGCCCTCTACAGAGACATCATGCAGGAGAACTATGAGAATGTGGCCTCGCTGGGTAAGGATTCCTGTCCTCTCTGCTATTTGAAGGGGAAGTGACGAGTTAAGGTTCACATGACCCACACAATGCAACCTCAACTCTGCCCTGTTTCAGCAACACCCCAACAGGCCTGTGACACACATGCTCTGCCCTCCCTGTGACAGAACCCGTTGGGAACAGAGCAGAGGTGCAGTACAGTGCAAAGTCTAACATCTCCTTTTTGCCAAGACAACTTGGGTTTAGGTCCAGCATAGGGAACAGATGTTGCCTGCACTCAAATACAGAGCCCACTCCCTGCAGACTATCTCAAACTTGCAAACTGTTCCCACTCCTTTACCCTTGCCCTGAGAATTTCTTCGGAGTCACTGCCTTCGCTCACCCCTTCCTAAGCCCTGGAGACCACTACCATGTCCGGGACCAACTTGCTGACAATCCCCGTGGCAAGAACACAGCCTTATGCACCTTTATCGAAACCACCTATAACACTGAGCACTGAAATGAGGCACACTTGGTCTCTCACCTGGGTCCCTCGCGGTTCACCTAAATTCAGTCACAGCTCTGCCAAACTGCTCCAGCGAATCCCTCGGCTGTTCAGTTACAACTACCGCTGACACGGTGAACACAGCTGGAGGACATGCAGATAAATGCCAGTATTCAAATGTGTAGAACACAAGGCAACTAACGGCATGTTCTCTTAGTCCTTCCTTGCACCTACTGTAGATCACAGATTTTAAGGCCAGGAGGGGCTATTAGGTTATCTATATAACCCTATGTTCTATATAATACAGGCCATAGAATTTCTTCCAGTTACTGCTGTATTGAGCTGAATATATTGTATTTGGCTAAATCATCTTCCAAAAAGGCATCCTGTCTTGACTTGAAGACTTCAAGAGATGGAGAATTCTCCACTTCCCTTGGTAGTTTCCAAACCATTTCCTATGGCTCTTGGCAGCGCCAGAGGTAGGGGATGAGGGCAGAGTTAAGGTTGTATTGCAGGGGTGGCACGTACTTTAATTCTTCCTTTCCTGTTTTTCAGAAGTTTAAGTTTAGCCACCCTGCACGTGCTGGAAGGGCACCAGATAGCACTGGGCAACCTTAACTCTGTGTTTATGTAGCTAATGGGCATCTTGGTTCCTTGATTTTTTTTAATAGACTTTTTTTTCCACTTTTTTGTGTCTACACTACAGCTTTTGCCAGCGTAGATATGTTGGCTAGGGATGGGATTTTTCACACCCCTAAATGACAGAGCTATGCTGGCAAAACTTCTAAGCGCAGGCCAGGCTGGAATCTGCAAGTAGATATTAGGGCACTTTAAAATATTGCTCTTAACCCAGAAATGTTGGTATCAGGACAAAACTTCCAAGAGGAACTCCTGCAGAAGGCCATAAAGATGCACAACACACATTGTCTGGAGGTGATCTGCGGTAGGGTAGTGGATGTAGCTGCAATTCAATGGCCACGGCACGTCCCTTCGAGCCAACCCATTACTCTGGACAGCAGCTTGTTGGAAACCCTCCAGCTGTTAACCGGAGCCTGTGCATTTCAGTCTCGTTTTGGCTCGTCACTTTGGCGCATGCCAATCTGCAATTCCAAACTCTGCGGTTCACTTTTTCAATTGTCCGTCCCCAAAGCGGCAGTTGGGTGCCATGAACCAGCTTGAGACAAATGCCAAGTGCCAGATCAGTTGATGAACAATTAGAACCGTAGCTTGAGCTCCAGGTGTGTGCCAAGAAATGTTATAAGAGCTCGGTGCTCCTGGGGTGCTACGAAGCAGAGGGCTGACAGCCGTGGGAGGAAGGGGAGGGCTGAGGGGAGGATTAGAATCAGGAAGGGTTGAAGTGGAAGGAAGAGAAGGGAGGGAGTCGGAGTCAGAGACAAGAGCTTCTGGGAACTGGTTGTGGGGAGGGTTGGGGAAGTGAGACACTAGGGGGGAAGGTGGTGTTGGTGGGGGAGGAACTGGGCAGGAGATCCGGGTTAGCTGGGAGTAGGGAACACTGCGGGTAATGGGAAGGAGGAGGGAGGGCTTGCTGTAGGGAGTGGGGAGGGTCTGGTGGGAGTGGGAAGGGAAGGTTTCAAGGAGGCAGAAATTTGGGCCACTTCTCTGTGACTATTTTTGTCGCAGTCTCGAATGACTCCTTCAGCATGTCCTTAGGAGGATCCTCCCCACCCCCATCCCACTTCCTGTGAGGGTTCCACAGGGCTCTGGCCTTCTTCCCCTTCTCTTCTTCCTCTGCACCCTGTCTCCGGGTGATCTCGTCCACAAACACAAATTTAGCCAAATCTCTATGCTGACAGGTCAGAGATCTACCTGTGTGCTCCACACCTGTCTCCCTCTGTCCAAACAAAATCTTAGACTATGGCTCTGCCATCCCTTGCAGATATCTAGCTTTTGGCTTATGATTAGAGCTAAAAATGGCTAACGAGACTCTTAATAAACCCCCAAGTCATTCCCCTACCTCCTTTCTCTATCACTGTGTCAGCACCACCAAACCACGTGTCACTAAGGCCTGCAAGCTGGGCATGATCTTCCACACAGACCACTCTCTAGGTCCTCACATCCAGCCTATGACTCCATCTTGCATTTTCTTTCTGCATAACATCCCTAAGATATGGTCCTTCCCATCCATCCATGGAGCTAAAACTCTCATCCCGACTCTCATCGTTTCTATCTCAGTTACTGTAACATCCTTGCCCTGCTCATATCCATTAAAAGCATAAGAACGTCAATACTGCCCCAGATCAAAGGTCCATCTAGCCCAGTATCCTGTCTTCCGACAGTGGCCTGAGCCAAATGCTTCAGAGGGAATGAACAGAACAGCGCAATTATTACATGATCCATCCCCTGTCATCCACTCCCAGCTTCAGAGGCTTAGGAACACTCCAGAGTGTGGGGTTGTGTCCCTGACCATCTTGGCTAATAGCCATTGATGGACCTATTCTCCATGAACGTATAATGGAATGTTGTGACAAATGTCCAGTGAATTCACCTGATCTCACTTGTTTTCTTTCCCCTGAGCAGGGTTTCCAGTTTCCAGACCTGATGTGATCTCCCAGCTGGAACTAGGGAAAGAGCTGTGGGTCCCAGATCTTCAGGGCTCAGAGGAAAAAGAGCTCCTAAGAGATGCCTACACAGGTGAGGAATCACTAAACCAACTCAGAAACTCTGTGGCTAAAGGAAACAGCTGGCATTCCCTACAAAGACCTTATGAGGCCTCTGAATTTAGGATTGTCCCCAGATGTCATATCCTTAGGTCAGATATTGCTCATGGTCCCTGGGCAGTAGCTTCCTCCCTGACCTCCCTTCCCCCTGAATGTTTGATTGGGATGTGGAGGGAGAACTGATCCACTCCTCTCTCCTATGGAAAAGAGTGTGGGCAAATTCAGTTCCCGGTTTTTATATTTTTCAGTCTCTCCAGGTCGTATTTTGGTTTGCTCTCCCCTTTTGCACTCCTGTTTCTGAAGTTTCTCTCTCTGTTCCAGCAGGTGATGGGATGGTGATGGAGGAGCAGAATCCTCAGCAGGAAGATGCTGAGCAAGTGGAACTATCTGGGGCGTTAGTGCAAAGATCCAAAGGGGATGTGCCCAGGAGTTCTGAGCAGGGAAAAGCCCGTGAGAGTCAGCACAGGCCAGAGAGGCAGCAGGGCAACCAACCAGGGCAAAAGGTGGGTAAATCCATTAATTGTCAGGAAACTCATGAGGCCCTCAAGGAAACCACAGCCCAGCAGAGAATCCCCACAGGAGAGAGAAACAACACATGCACGGAGTGTGGGAAAACCTTCAGTAGCCGTTCAAGCCTTATTACACATCAACGGATCCACACAGGAGAGTGACCCTATAACTGCTGTGAGTGTGGGAAAAACTTTGCTCGGCGCTCAACCCTTATTACACATCAGAGAATCCATACCGGAGCAAGACCCTATGGATGCTGTGAGTGCGGGAAAACCTTCAGTCAGCGGTCACATCTTATTACACATCAGAGAATCCACACAGACGACAGCCCCTATGAATGCTGTGAGTGCGCAAAACACTTCAGTGTGATCTCATACCTTATTAGACATCAGAGGATCCACACAGGAGAGAGGCCCTATGAATGCTGCGAGTGCGGGAAAACCTTCAGTTACCGATCAGGCCTTATTACACATCGGCGAATCCATACAGGAGAGAAGCCCTATGGATGCCATGAGTGCGGGAAAACCTTCAGTCAGAGCTCACACCTTATTACGCATCAGAGAATCCACACAGAAGACAGGCCCTACGAGTGCTGTCAGTGCGGGAAAACCTTCATTCGACACGCACACCTTATTAGACACCAGCAGATCCACACGGGAGAGAGACCCTATGAATGCTGTGAGTGCAGGAAGACCTTCACTCGGAGCTCACATCTTATTACACATCAGAGGATCCACACAGGAGAAAGACCCTATAGATGCTCCGACTGTGGGAAAAGCTTCCATCAGAGCTCAGCTCTTATGTATCATCAGAGAATCCACAAGGGAGATAAAAACCATAAAAACTTTGTCTAGGGCTGACAAAAAGGTTTTTTAAAATATTTTTGCTGATTCCTACATAGTGACCTTTAAGCCTATTTGCACTATTTGTCATCGTAGTCTCCCAGGTCCTTCCAGGTGAAAGGCCCACTTTGCAGCACACTTTTGGGATGAATCCTGTGGTCGTTTCTGTCAGCTCCTTTGTTCTGAGACAATTCTATAATAATAAGACAGCACTGAATGATGCAGGTTTGACTAGATCAGAGGGGAGTGTGATGGGAGAATCTATTATTCTGATTCTGAATTATCCAATGCAACCTTCTCTGGAATTTCACTTTATGTGAAACTGGAAGTGTCTTTTACCTCTTATGTGATATGAGTTTTTCCTCTCTTTCCTGAAGGCCGTTTGGTCACACAACTGGATATTACTTTTGTTTGACAGACTGTAACTCAGATTTATTGGGAACTTTGAGACAAATAACCAGCTGCTAAAACACTCATTTCTCACTTTATTTTAGCTTTTCCCCCACCCCTCCATGATGACATGGAGAAAGTTCAACTGCAGTTCAGTAAACAGGAGAAACTACGTCAAGTTATTGGACATGATAGAAAGGAAACCGAAGTATTCTTATAACGCTCCAGTATGAAACGGTGAACAGCAGCACACCCCAAATTGTGCAACTAATGGAAGTAACTAGGTATGATCACAGTGTTGTTCAATTGCTTAAGTCAATATTGTCTCAGATAATCCCTGGAGAGAATTCCACAGTAAGGGATTTAGGAGGAGGCAAAATACCCATGTATTTGGTTCCCAAACAGTTGAGACCTAGTACCTACAAGATCTCTTAACTAATCCTATGATTTAGGACACATTGTCCCTAACTACATAGATGTGGAGGAAGCAGAAGTGGTGTTCTTGTTGAACTCAGCCTTTGTAGTGCACGTGTATCCAATTAACTGAGTGTTGAATGTGACATAGCTGCAGAAAACTAATTATTTTCAAATAGAACTCCCCCCCCTCCACCTTTGGTAGATTAGAGATTCGGATCCAGGCCTGTATCTAGTTCTTAACTTCGATCTGTGCCAACAGATTAAAGAAACAAACACTTGTTGGCCATTTGTTACTAACACTGCTGAGATTTTTGGTGGTTTGGTAAAGGATTCTGCTCCAGAGAAGTATAAGTTTACTCTGACCAAGGCCAAGAATTTGGCAAGAACTCAGGTCAAAAAAGCATTCACACTAGAGAAGAAAGCTATGGTGGACTATGGTCCAGGTAAAACTGTTTTTAAAACATCCTTCGCTAGTGCAGTGGCATTGACTACTGTCTCAGTTGCGAACAACAGCTCGATTGGGAACAATTGTCCTTTACCATCTGGATCCAAAGTTTCAAGAGGCAAAGAAAGAAGCAGTTGGTGCCTTCAGAGGACATTCCTTCCCATGGATGCCAATCTTGCTGCTTTGTTGGACATTGAAGACTTTTATGATATTCAAGTGCTGATAACCAATGAGGGAATTGACGTGTCAGCCTCTAGCTCTGACCTGAGTCCTGATTCTATGCTTTTGTTTGCTCTTGTGTCTTATGCATTTGCATCCCTTCTCATCCACCTCCTGCTACTTTGAAAGATTAAAATGTGGGAAAAGGTGCTTGTTCTCATGATACAAACTTTCCCATGTAGTGCAAGACCCCTTTCCACAAATTGTGGCAGAAGGTCCAGCCACAAACAAACTCACAGAAGTAGCAGGCCCGTTTTGGGATAAGCTACAGCTTTATACAAGGGTTCACTTGGTGGAAGTAGGGATTAAAAGAAACCTAACGTGTATGATAAGATTGTGCAATCTTTGACCCCGTTGTTACCAATGAAAACAAAATTAAATATGAAGTTTAGTGGTTAAAGAGTAAAGATTAATTATATGACAATCTAATTTAGATTGTAAAACTGAAAGTTACAGCTTTTCTTTTTGTTATCAATTTAGTTAAATCATCAAAAAACGCTTCACGTCCAGGGCCATCCAAGAGCAGTTTAAAGTTCTCATGACAAGCTGGATCTGGATGTATTAAAGTGTCTGTCCTTCTGTCAGCTCTGTCCATCACGATGATGAAAAATAACCAAGTGTAATAATATTTACTAGGGCTGTCAAGTGATTAAAATTAATCATGATTATTTAATTGCACTGTTAATAACAATACCACTGATTTAAATATTTTGGATGTTTTCTCCATTTTCAATTATATTGATTTCAATTACAACACAGAATACAAAGTGTACAGTGCTCACTTTATTTTTTTTATGACAAATATTTGCACTGTAAAAAACCAAAGAACTAGTATATTTCAGTTCACCTAATACAGTAATTCCTCACTTAACATTGTCCCGGTTAACATTGTTATGTTGCTGATCTATCAGAGAACATGCTCATTTAAAGTTGCCAATGCTTCCTTAGAACATTGTTTGGCAGCTGCCTGCTTTGTCCACTGCTTGCAGAAAGAGCAGCCTGTTGGAACTAGTGATGGGGGCTTGGAACCAGGGTGGGCTGGAGGCCCCCATATCAGCTCCCCGTGCCGCAGCCACCCAGCAGGCTATCAATTGCCGACAGTTCAGCTGTCCCTGCCATGTGCAGCTCCTGCCCTCTGCCTTGGAGAGCTGCTCCTGGGAGCCTCCTGCTTGCTGTGCGGGGGGGGGCAGGGGGAGAAGCTAGTGTCAGGGTGTCTCCCTCCTCCATCCTGCTCCTTTACCCCATCTCCACAGAGCAGTGTGTGTGGTGGGGCATAATAGGGCTCAGGAGGGACAGAGCTTGCTAGCAGCAGCTGCTGTCTCAACTTGCTGATATTACTTAAAAAGGCAATGTACTTAGTGTGGGGCCAGTGTACTTAAAGGGGCAATGCGCATCTCTCTCACACACCTACAGTGTGTCTCTCTCTCAGCCATGCTGTCTCCCTTACCTCCATTCATGCTACCTCATAGAGTGTGAGGCTACATTAACATGTTAACCCTTGAGGGCTCAGCCAAGTGCTACTTCATCATTTAGCACTAAGGCATTCCCTAGGAAATATCCCACCCTCTGACTTCACCATGAAAATCATCACTGCTGTGTACAGTATTAAATTGTTTAAAACTTATACTGTCGTGTGTGTGTGTGTGTGTATGTATATATATATATATATATATAAAAAATAGTCTGGCAAAAAATTTTTCCCTGGAACCTAACCCCTCCCCAATTTACATTAATTTTTATGGGGAAATAGGATTCACTTAACATTGTTTCACTTAAGCAGCATTTTTCAGGAACATAACTACAATGTTAAGTGAAGCGTTACTGTACAAGTACTGTAGTGCAATCATGAAAGTTGAACTTACAAATGTAGAATTACATAAAAAAATAACTGCATTCAAAAATAAAAAAACACAATGTGAAACTTTAGAACCTACAAGTCCACTCAGTCCTATTTCTTGTTCAGCCAATCAAGTTTGCTTACATTTGCAGGAGATAATGCTGCCTACTTCTTGTTCACAATGTCACCAGAAAGCGAGAAAAGGCATTCACATGGCACTGCTGCAGCCAGTGTCACGAGTTATTTACATGCCAGATGCGCTCAAGATTCGTATGTCCCTTCATGCTTCATCAACCATTCCAGAGGACGTGCGTCCATGCTGATGATGGATTCTGCTCAATACCAATCCAAAGCAGCGTAGACCACCGCATGTTCATTTTCATCATCTGAGTCAGATGCCACCAGCAGAAGGTTGATTTTCTTTTTTGGTGGTTCAGGTTCTGTAGTTTCTAATTCAGAGTGCTGCTCTTTTAAGACATCTGAAAGTGTGCTCCACACCTCGTCCCTCAGATTTTGGAAGGCACTTCAGATTCTTAAACGTTAGGTTGAGTGCTGTAACTATCTTTAGAAATCTCACATTGGTACCTTCTTTGCGTTATGTCAAATCTGCAGTGAAAGGGCTCTTAAAATGAACAACGTCCTGGGTCATTACCTGAGACTGCTATAACCTGAAATATATGGCAGAAGGCGGGTAAAACAGAGCAGAGGACATGGAGTTCAGTCACAAATTCAATGAATGCATTGTTTAATGAGCGTCATCAGCATGGAAGCATGTCCTCTGGAATGGTGGGCAAAGCATGAAGGGGCATACAACTGTTTAGCATATCTGGCATGTAACTAACTTGCAATGCCAGCTACAAAAGTCCCATGTGAATGCCTGGTCTCACTCTCTGGTGACACTGTAAATAAGAAGTGGGCAGCAATATCTCCTGTAAATGTAAAACTGGTTTGCCTTAGTGACTGGCTGAACAAGAAATAGGACTGAGTGGACTTGTAGGCCTCAAAGTTTTGCATTGTTTTGTTTTTGAGTGCAGTTATGTAAACAAAAACAAAAAGCTACATTTGTAAGTTGCATTCACGATCAAGAGATTGCACTACAGTACTTGTATGTGGTGAACTGAATACTGTTTCTTTTAGCATTTTTCAGTGAAAATAGTTGTAATAAAATATATAAAATGAGCACTGTACACTTTCTATTGTGTTGTAATTGAAAGCAATATATTTGAAAAGGTAGAAAAACATCCACAATATTTAATAAATTTCAATTGGTATTCTATGGTTTAGCAGTGCAATTAAAACTGATCACAATTAATTTTTAATCACAATATTTTTTTTTTTGTTAATCACGTGAGTTAACTGCAATTAATTCAGGGTTTCTTAAAGGGGGTCGCCGCTTGTGTAGGGAAAGCCCCCAGCAGCCAAGCCGGGGCAGTATCAGGTGACCATGCCCCTCCCCCCCAGCAGCAGCAGGAGTTTGGGTGTGGGAGAGGGCTCAGGGCTCCATGGAGTCAGGTAGGGAGCCTGCCAGCCCCAACTCTGGGGCGGGAGGGGTGGCGGCCCATGGGCACCACAGCCACCCCCCGCCCCCGAAGTTAGTCAGGGGTATATAGCACAAGTTATGGACAGGTCACAGGCCATGAATTTTTACTGCACGTGACCTGTCTGACTTTTACTAAAAACAGCCATGACTAAAATGTAGCCTTAGTCACAGTCCGATGTCAGCCTGACCCAGTCTGGAGCTAGGGACCCCAGTCTTGCGACTCAAACTTCTCCTGACGAAGTGAACCCAGCCCCTCCAAGCTCGGCTCACGTAGCCATTAGCATGTACAGACCCACTCAGCAGCGTTACATGAATCCCTTCCTCACCATTCCTGAACAGATACAGAACCCCCCTAGCCCTCAGCCCCAGCTTTGCATGTCTCATACTGCTCAGGAAACTACCCCCCCGACACCCCTCCAAACAGGGTAAACTCATTACGTCTGTTAGTCCATCAAAGGGGAATGAACATGCCCCAGCCTTCATTAATCTGAGCAGAAATCCCCAAAGACTTCAGTCAAATCACACTGGTTTAATGAACCCACTAAAACAAGTTTATTAACTAGAGAACAATAGCTGTTAAGTGATTATAAGTCACAAGTGAACTGGTTACCGAAGTGTTACCAAGCTAAATAGGAGTTGAAAGACACCTCTCTCACCCCCAAACTTCCAGCAGTCCATCCAGTTCAGACCAATCCTCCCAGTTCAATGATGGTTCTGTGTCTTTCAAACGATCTTGCTACCGGACCTACCCCCGGCTATCCAGGAGTCCACCAAATGGCCCCACTTAGATCTTGGCCTGGCACGTTCCTCACAGCTTGGGGTCCAGGTACAGCAGTTTTGCCCCCCTCAATCCAGGCTATGCTCCTTCCTGCCAGCAGCTAAACACTCTCACTGCACTCCCTCCCACTGCACTGCCACAAACCCTTGCATGGCACTTGTGCTACCCCCATCATCATCCCTGGAGGCCCTAGATTATAAACTAGGGGTGCACCTGACACGCCACCTGAGATCAAGGGCCCCTCAGATACCCCATGCCTGAGATCAGGACTTCCCTACGTTGCAGGTCTGCTGGTCCACAAGGCATCATGGAGCAGACCACCTGGAGGTGAAGTGGATAAGGCTCACCGGGTCCTCCTCCGTGCCCCCTGGCTGGCCCCACCAGTGTCTCCAGGGGTGCTAATGTCTTGGAACAGGTCCCCCCCGGCTGCCTCCTCAGCTGCCGCCTCAGTGTACTGGGTGCTCCAGGCCCTGGGGTCCTTGTTTTGGATCTGATGAAAAGAGGCAGGAAGGGGGGATTGAGACAGCGGGGCTGTGACCTCCCCCAGGGCCTGCCTGGGCAGCAGAAGCCCTTAAGGGCCACTGGTCTACTGCCCCCTGTGGAGGACCCCCTTGCCCAGGCACCCTGGGATACCCCCAAACCTCAGTCCCCTTGGTTGCTCATTTCCCCAAGACCTGCCCTGTAGGGTTTTAGTCTTCATTTCCCCACAGCCCCCCCTTAGTGACCCCCACCTCCAGGCACCCAAGCTTAGGCCCCCTTCGGGGCTCAGGCTCTGCTCCCCCTAAATCAGAGCCCTCCCCTCCCGGCAGGTACCTTGGCGACGAAGCGCAGGATCTGCATCTTGGAGGTCTCCTTGGCAGCCCGGGCCCCCCACTGGAACTCAAACTCGGGGGGATCTGTGTGGGGTATGCGGTTGTATTCCAGGTACCTGAGGGGGCAAGAGCACAGCAATCGGCAACCACGCCCACTTCTCCAACCCGTCAAATCCCTGCCCCCCCTCCACTGTCACTGAGCCCACATCAATCCCTGCCCCCCTCAGCCCCACTTCCTCCCAAAGAGCAGCCACATGACCCCAGTAACCTGCTCCCAGCATGGCCGAGTAGGCAGAGCCGTGGGCTCAGGACACCTGGGTTCTAGCTCGCCTGTTACTCCTGCCCTCACAGCCCCGTGGGGTGTAGACTCCATGCCCCTCCCCTTGGTGCTCTCATTCTCCAGAGCCCCTGGGGCCAGCCCTCCTTCCTGTTGCCAGAGAGAAAATGGGGTGCTGGATCTCCCCAGCCCACGGAGAAGGGCAAAGGGCCAGCCCAGGCTGTGTGCGTGTCCGATGCCCTCGGCACAGGGAACCGACCTCCAGGCTGACTGCGTGAGAGGCAACGAGATAATCTGCGGCATGGCATAAACAGCCAGGCTGTGGGCTCCGCCATGGCTGCTCTGAACACGCCGGCCACCTGGGATTTGAACCGCCTGCCCCCAGGCTCGCAGAGAGAGCAGCCACCCAACCTGCTGGGCCATTGCAGCACCGCGGACAGGGCCCAAATCTACTAATGTGCAAGGAGGGTGAGTGACAGAAGGACTCCTGGGTTCTGTGCCTGGCTCTGGAAGGGGAGTGGGGCCTACTGGTTAGAGCAGGGGGGCTGGGAGCTAGCTCTTCACCTCCCCATCCTACTAGACGCTGTGACATTCTATACATACGTATTCCTTGTTTCTAGATACAACTGTGATACTGCGTATCAAACAGGCCATGTGAGGTATCGGGGAAAGGTTATGATCAGCTGAATGTCACTGTTCTAGCTACATATTGTGACAGGGCAAGGCCAGATGGCTATAGAAAAGTAGTGAGAGATCGAGAAACAAATCCCTGGTACTAGGATAAGTAAATGGCAGCTGCTCCAGGTCAATTAAGACACCTGGGGCCAATTAAGAGCTTTCCAGAAGGCAGGAGGATGCTAGGTTGATTGGGACACCTGAAGCCAATCAGGAGCTCGCTGAAACTAGTTGTATGGTTGTCACTAAAATACGCTTTGGGTTTGGGAAGCACCCAGATACTAGCTCTCCAGACCCAATGCCAAGGAAAGTAACCAACCTCCAGGCGGGTGTCAAGCAATATTAACTGCTATTGTCCAGCAACCCAGATACAATTCCATGACTTACTCACAGGAGACACACTGGGGTATTGCTTCACCTTGTGACTCAGCAATGCCCACCAGACATGTCTGGACTTGTGTTCTCCAAGCACATGGACTAAGGGTATAAAACAGAGGCCCAGCATGTGGCCATGGTGTTTTCTCCTGCTGCAAGCAACAAAGACATTCAGAAGACTGAAGACTCCAACAGAGGGAACTGGCCCAGGTTGAAGGGACAAACCTGTATATTAAGGACTGCAAAATCCAGTGGGGTGAGAAACTGCTTTATCTAGATGTTGCTGAGTCTGATAGGGTTGAGTGTTTAGACTGGGCGCTTATATTATCTTTTGGTAACTATCACTTACAATCTATCTTTTGTAGTCAATAAACGTATTTTACTGTTTATCTTTACCAGTGAGTTTGCTTGAAATGTGTGCTAAATCTGCTCAGGTTTGCAAAGGCTGGTGTATATCCACTTTCCATTGATGAAGTGGTGAACCAATTAATAAATTTGCACTGCTCATCTTGAGGGGGGGGCGGGAATTTGGCTCTGGTGCCTTTTTCTGTGTGATTTATGAGTGGCTCTGGGAGCAGTCAGTCAATCTAGCTGGGTGTGGGTATCCACATGTGGTTGTGCTGAGTGATCACAGCACCTGGAGGGGGTTGCTGCTTGTCACTAGCAAAACAGAGACAGCCCAGGATGGAGGGTTAAGGGGGCACAGTGGTCCCACAGTCCCAGGCTGCACCCCAGGGATCCAGTCAGACCTCACTCCCCTCCCAGAGCCAGGTACAGAACCCAGGAGTCCTGGCTCCCAGCCCACCCTGCTCTAACTATTAGACCCCACTCCCCTCCCAGACATAGAACCCAGGCATCCCGACAAGCCCAAACTTACTTTTGGCGGACAAATTCCTCAGTCACCAACTTCTTGACATCCCCAAAGACCTCGTGTCTCACTCTGGAGGGGTTGTGGATAGGAATGTGTTAATGGGGCATGGCCTCAGGGCACAGGCCCCTGCTGCTCCACCCCCACTCTGCAAGCCCCTTCATTGATTAGCTGGTGCCCAGAGAGGGAGGATCCTGCAGCTGGCAGGGGACAGCATTAACCCCTGGCACCCCAGACCCCGCACATACCCAGGGTCAACTCGCAGTCTCCTCAACATCTCCCACACAGCAGCTGAAAGGGCAAAGTGAGAATGTCAGTCAGGAGGCGGAGCCTGCAGGGAAAGGGCAAGGCCCGCAGGGAAGGGGCGGGGCTTACATTCTTTAGCAGCATTGCCCTTCATGAAGAGGAAGCTGAGGATGACGGTGAGGAGGCCCAGCTTTGCTGTGCAATCATCCCTGCAACACACAAGAGGGGGTGTCACTCACCCAGGGAACTCTGCGGAGGACTGGGGATCTGGACAAGGAAGTAGAAGGTTTAATGGCAGAGCAAAGACCCCTCGCAAACCTTCCAGACCTGGAAAAAGAACCCTGGCATCCTGGCTCCCAGCCTCCCCCACTAACTACTAGAGCCAGGGACAGCCTATAGACCAGGGGTCCCCAACCTTTTCAGGACCAGGGACCGGTCATGCCTGCGGAGGGAGCGCTCGTCCCGCGGCTCGGGTAGACCTCCCGCAGGCACGCGGCTCCGGTTGAGCTGCCGCAGGCATGACTGCGGACAGTTCGCTGGTCGCGCGGCTCAGCTGGACCGCCCGCAGGCATGCCTGCAGCAGCTCAACCGGAGCCGGTGGACCTCCCGCAGGCTGAGCCGCGCCACCAGCATGCGGGAGGTCCACCGGAGCCCCGGGAGCAGCGGACCTCCCGCAGGCATGACTGCGGAGGGAGCGCTCGTCCCGCGGCTCGGGTAGACCTCCCGCAGGCACGCCTGCGGGAGGTCCACTGGGTCGGTTCGCGGCCCGGTTTGTAAGAGGCTGCGGACCGGTACCGGGCCGCGGACCGGGGGTTGGGGACCCCTGCTACAGACCTCCCAGCAGACCTCAGCCACATGGACACTGCAAGGCAGCCTTCTGGCCACTAAGGGGCAGAGGAACACAATGCCAGGATGGGGGCATGTAGGGATCAGCCATGGCAGTTTTATGTGGGGTGGGGTTTGGTGGGTGGGTGGAGCCTAATGACAAGGATTAACTCTTAAAGGCTTGGAAGCCTCTTGATGGGGGTGGGTGGGTGGGGGGGTGGATGAATCTGTCATGCTGCCTCCCACCCCAGCCAGCCAGTCCCCTCCCTCCCTTACTGTTTCAGGTTCTCCACTTCCAGGCGCGGCAGGTTGCTGACCAGGATGTAGATGTGATGCTTGGGGTCTATCTCCACCAGCTGCAGCCCAAAAACCTGGGGGGGAGGGGAGGTTAATTTCAGAGAGGCATGGGATGGGGAGTGGGGTCCTGTAGTTAGAACAGGGCATGATGGGAGGAGCCCAGACTCCTGAGTTCTATTCCTGACACTGGGAGGCGAGTGGCAAGAGGAAAGGGCTGCAAGTAGCCAAGATAATACCGACCAAGAACATCAAGGCTATGTCTACACTACAGACATAATGCAGCTGCTCTATGCTGGCAGGTAGTGTGTATCCTGTGTAGTCACTCTACGCCGGCCAGAGAACACTCTCCTGCTGACATAACACTGTCCACATCATCACTTTTGCTGTTGAAACTTATGTCGGTCAGGGGGTGTGTTTTTTCACACCCCTGACCGACAAAAGTCCGTGCAGACAAAGCCCAAGGCAAACACAACAGCTTTAAAAGATTTTTAAAGATCACTCAGCTGAAAGATAGTCCCTCATGCAACACAGCACCCAGCACTGACTGGCAGGGGAGAGTGCCCTCTGCCAAGCTCCCCGCAGCACAGTACCCCCTAGTGCCCAGCACTGATTGGCAAAAGAGAGTGCCCTCTGCTGAGCCTGCCCGGGGAGTGTGTCCCCAGCCGAGCCCCCCGTTCCATCCCCCACAGCATGGTGACCTGCTGGAGGGTCCTGCCGGCTCGCTTAATGATCTCAGAATAGACGCTTCTGTAGTCTTTGATGACATTTTTCAGGATATCTATAAGGGGGAAGAGAGGGAGACATGTTACAGCTATTCCCATGGCTCCTAACACTCCCTGCTGGCAAGACAGTGCCCCTGCAGTGGTAACCCTCCAACCCAGCAGGGCCAGTAGCAGAATCATAAAATATCAGAGTTGGAAGGGTCCTCAGGAGGTATCTAGTGCAACCCCCTGCTCAAAGCAGGACCAATCCCCAACTAAATCATCCCAGCCAGGGCTTCGTCAAGCCTGACCTTAAAAACCTCTAAGGAAGGAGATTCCACCACTTCCCTAGGGAACCCATTCCAGTGCTTCACCACCCTCCTAGTGAAAAAGTTTTTCCTAATGTCCAACCTAAATCTCTCCCACTGCAACTTAAACCAGAAGTAGAATCCACAGGTCTGGAGTTGTAACTTTTTAATGACTGTTTCAGCTACATTCCCCTCCTCATCAGATACTCCTCCCAGGGATCCCAGAGCCTGCACCACGGGGATCTAAGTTGAGTCTCTGAAAGTTTCAAACATTATTGGTGACCCCTACGAAGGGGATTGGGAAACGAGGACTCCTGGGTTCTGTCCCCGCCTGTGAGGGGAGTGGGGTCCAGTGGTTAAAGCGGGGACCACTAGAAGCCAGGACTCCTGGTTTCCATCCCTCGTTCTGAGAAGGGAGTGGGGTCTAATGGGTTGGAGCAGAGGAGACTGTGAGTCAGGACTCCTGGGTCCTCTCACTAGCGGGGGGGGGGGGGGGTGCAGAAAAGGGCTAATCAAAACATGCAGATGCAGCACAGAAGGGGGAGGCCAGAGAAAGTCACTGTGGCCAAATGGCTGAGTCCTGGCTCTGCTGCCTCAGAGATCTGGATTTAGACTGAGTGGGGGATAGAAGTGGCCGCAGGGAGCCCCTCTGCTCATGTGAAGGGGATTGCAGACCCCCCCCCTCCCCCGCAAAGTCCATGACCATCTAGCAGGCCTCTTACCTGCCCGTTTGATGGGGATTTTCTTCTGATCCTTGACCAGCAGGTACTGCACCAATTCGCTCACCTGCGGGTGGAGGACAAGGTGCGTTACCCAAAGGGAGGGGGCTCCCGGGAGGTGTGGGGGGGGACAGGCCCCCCCACGCGGGGTTGCCAGGGTTGGTTGGCTGCATTCCTGGGGTTTCACCCCCTGCCGCGATCGCTAATGCGAGATTAGCCTGTAATTCCTGGAGACGGCAGGGCAACCCGGGGGGGGGGGGCTGCCCCGTCACAGCGATCACCCTCCCCCCCGCCCACCTACCTTCTGATCCACCTGGGCCGGCGAGAGTCGCTCCAGGCTCCGCTGCACCTGGCTGGCGCTCGGGGTCGGCGCGAAGTCCTCGTCCGCGGCCAAGTCTTCCCCCTGCGCAGGGCGGGAGGCGCATCAAAGCGGCAATGGGGGGGGGGGCGCCGGGCCGATCCCAGCCGGCCCGGAGGGGGGGGAGGAGAAGGGGCCCCCCGGGCTCGCTCCGTACCTGGGAGGGGCCGGGCCCCTTGGTGCGCCTCTTCTGCGCCATCGCGGCCCGGCGGCTCCTCAGCGCGGGGGGAGGGGGGGCGCGCTGGCACCCGGCGCGCGGCCTCAACCCGCCGTTTCCCTCGCGGCCCCCAACAATACCCTCCGCGCATGCGTCACGTCACCCCATCGCGCGCGCGCCCTCGCCTCCCGCCAGCCCCGCCCCCTTTTGCGTCATGCCTCACCCAGCCCCCTGCAAACGCCCCGCCCCCCCGGGTTTGAAATACGGCGCGAAAATGATCCTTAGTTCCCAGCCACGGGGGGGGGGAAGGCGCCCCTCCCCCACGCCACAGCGGCGCGTGCCCCAGCCAGTGGCCTCCCGGGCCCTCCCCCCATTAGACACTCACACGTGCCCCTCCCCCATCACAGCAGCATGGCCGTAGCTCCTGGACCTGGGGGTGCTGCTGCTGCACCCGCTGGCTTGGGGTCGCTTCACTCGGGGGTCACAGTTCGGTCCAATGGCTCTCAGTCAGCCCCCTCCCCCCCCACAATACACATTGTTCCAGCCCCCTGAGCCCCCCCAGCCCACGCCACCACCCCAGGCCCCACTTTGGCTGCAGGAGACTTGCTGCCACCAGGCCCTGTGTGATCTCAGGCCTGGCCCCATCCGCTCATCCAGGGTCTCACCCTACCGGCTCTCCCATCCCCCCACCTTGCCCCGCAGTAGCTTCACACAGGGGGAAACTGAGGTATCACAGAAGGGGTTGGGACTTGCTCTGGGGCACAGAACCCAGCAGTCCTGACTCCCAGCCTCCCTCCCCGCACTAGCCACGCCTCCCCCCCCCCCCCCGCTGGCTCTAACCACTGGATCCCACTCCCCTCCTAGAGCCAGGGAGAGAACCCAGGAGTCCTGACTCCCAGCCACCCCTCCCTCAGTTGGGCTGATAAATCTTCCTTCTGGTCTGGGCTGCAGGTTGCTGCTTCTGCAGGGGACAATGCCTCTGTTGGCCCCAGGCGCCCCAGCCAGTGGGCAGGCGAAATAAGGAGAGCATTGTGTGAGTGACAGCAACAAAAACAGATCAGGACCCACTGAGCTCGGAGCCTTTTTCACCCTAAACCCACAATGGGAAGCATTCTCCAACCCAGGGCAGGTGGCACATGCTTTTGCGACACCTCTTTTTGATTCCCCAGCACGGGTACCTCCTGTGAGGATCACCTCCCTTGCCATCTTATTTCTGGCGTAAGAAGACCCCTCTCAAAACAACCCTTTCCCCTCCAGCAGAAGGATTTATAAGAAGACTGACGGGTGTTCTGGAAGGGGACCCAAGAGATGGGGAGGAGTGATGCGTGTCTCTGGATGCCTCAGTTTACCCACCTGTCAAATGGGTTAAAATAGCCTCTGGCTATTTAGGTGGTCAGATTTGGGGTAGGAACCGTCTCTTACTGTGCATATGTACGATGACTGGGCATAATCAGGCACGGCTTTCAGTTGGGGTCTGTGCAGAGCCAGGCACAACGGGGCCCTGATCTTGGTTAGGGTCTGTGGAGTGCCTGGCACAATGGGGTCCTGATTGTGGTCAAGGGGGGTCCCGGGGGAGCAGTCAAGAAGGAGGAGGGGTTGGATGGAGTGGTGGGAGGCAGTCAGGGCAGGCGTTCCAGGGGCAGTCAGGGGACAGGGAGAAGGGGTGGTTGAATGGGGCAGGGGTCCCGGGGGGCCATCGGGAATGAGAGGAGGGGTTGGATGGGGCGGTGGGGGGCAGTCAGGGGACAGGGAAGGGGGGTGGATGAGGCAGGGGTCCCAGGGGGGCATCAAGGAATGTGGGGGGGTTGATGGGGCCGGAGTCCCGGGGGCAGGGGTGGGCCACGACCCCCTTATGGGGTGAGGAGGGAACCGGTTGTTAAGATTTTGGCAGCTCATCACTGCTTACGCTCCAGAGGGGGGAGCATGCCTGGGGAGCTGGGAAGTTGGCTAGTGTCTGCTGTTTGCACTCAGGTAGCTCAGTCTGGGTGAGTGGCACCACCTGCTGTCATGTTGGGTGATAACAGGGCCTGGTGAGGCTGGCTGGGTCTCCAAGCCAGCTGTGTGTTGTAGAGGGGCACAGCGGTTCCCGCAGCTCCCAGACTGCACCCTGGGGGTGACAACCCATCACAAGCACCTCCTTGGACACACCCCTAGACTGCCCCCTCTCTCCTCCAAACGGTCCATATCACAACTCTACAAAATGACCTTGATATCAACAAGATGAAATTCAATAAATGCACCCCCCTGCCCTGCCCACACCAGCCCCGCACCCCCTGCCCGCAGGCAGCCCCTGCCACGCCCGCAGCCAGCCCTACACCCCCTGCCCTGTCTCCAGTCAGCCCCACACCCCCCATCTCCAGCCAACCCTGCACCCCCTTGCCTCAAGCCAACCTCCTGTCTCCAGCCAGCCCCGCACTCCCTGCCTCCAGCTAACCCTGCCCCACGCTCCTGTCTGCAGCCGGCCCCACGTCCACTGGTGCCCTGCAGTTCCCAGGGCAGTAACCCTGCACACCTGCTTCAATGAGCGGGGCAGGGAGCAGCTCGGACCCACACATGTGCACACCCTAGGGTAAGCAGACAGTAAGTGTGAAAAAGCAGGATAGGGGGTGGGGGGTAATAGGAGCTTATATAAGAAAAAGACCCAAAAATCGGGACTGTCCCTATAAAATCA
Organism: Mauremys mutica; assembly: GCF_020497125.1. Lineage (NCBI taxonomy): Eukaryota > Metazoa > Chordata > Testudines > Geoemydidae > Mauremys > Mauremys mutica. The sequence continues at coordinate 12,550,806 of NC_059096.1, forward strand.
GGACATCTGGTCACCCTAGCACACCCCCAGGGAGTGGCAGGGCCCACACATGTGAAACGGAGCTCAGTTCTAGCTCAGGCCCATCTTTTCAAAAAGTACTTTAGGTAGGGTTAACATACAGCCGTATTTTCCCGGACATGTCAGGCTTTTTGGTTCTTAAATCGCCATCCGGGAGGAATTTTTAAAATTTAAAAATTTCTCCCGGGAAAATACAGGACGTCTGGTAACCCTATTGGTACAAAATATACATACTGTGGCACATCCCTTAAATCAGAACTTTTTATAGGGAACCGGTTGTTAAGATTTTGGCAGCCCATCACAGCCCCCACCCCCACCCCCACCCCGCCTCCCTCCCCGGCAAGGTAGCCATAGACGTTTGATGCAATTAAGATGACCTCTATAGGTACGTACTGTTCTTATTTTTATCTTTGTTCAGGGTTCTTTCTCGACTTGTAACAATGTCTGTCTCTGTATGTACAGATAAATGCAAATGAATTGATAAGAGAATGTATATAACAGGCTACGGTGGCACCATATTTTTGAAGCTGCTTGTCAGTCTTCCCGGTACCATGAATAAACCCCCTTCAGTATTGTCTGTGCTTGCCTGATTCTTGGGGAAAAGAACCTCTTTGCCCGACAGTTTTGGTGCAGCGAGCAGGGTGTGATCGGGAATCCTCGGAGTCTTTCTCACAACCAGGGATAGAGGTGAGGACCTTTTTACTTACCACCTCTAGCACATACCTTGGTTTGGGACTCCCCGAGGCACCCCTCCACACCCCTTTTTAGGACACACAGGCAACAGGACTGAACGGGACTGTGTTTGTGGCCAAGCACTGAGCACCAGGGTGTGTGCTGCAGTGATTGTTGGGGTGCCGGGGTCGGGGGAGGCGAAGGCGGCACTGCCAGGTACTGAGCACCAGGGCGTGTGCTGCAGTGATTGTTGGGGTGCCGGGGTCGGGGGAGGCGAAGGCGGCACTGCCAGGTACTGAGCACCAGGGCGTGTGCTGCAGTGATTGTTGGGGTGCAGGGATCGGGGGAGGCGAAGGCGGCATGGCCAGGTACTGAGCACCAGGGTGTGTGCTGCAGTGATTGTTGGGGTGCCGGGGTCGGGGGAGGCGAAGGCGGCACTGCCAGGTACTGAGCACCAGGGCGTGTGCTGCAGTGATTGTTGGGGTGCAGGGGTCGGGGGAGGCGAAGGCGGCACTGCCAGGTACTGAGCACCAGGGTGTGTGCTGCAGTGATTGTTGGGGTGCAGGGATCGGGGGAGGCGAAGGCGGCATGGCCAGGTACTGAGCACCAGGGCGTGTGCTGCAGTGATTGTTGGGGTGCCGGGGTCGGGGGAGGCGAAGGCGGCACTGCCAGGTACTGAGCACCAGGGCGTGTGCTGCAGTGATTGTTGGGGTGCCGGGGTCGGGGGAGGCGAAGGCGGCACTGCCAGGTACTGCGCACCCGGGCGTGTGCTGCAGGGATTGTAGGGGTGCAGGGGTCGGGGGAGGCGAAGGCGGCACTGCCAGGTACTGAGCACCAGGGTGTGTGCTGCAGTGATTGTTGGGGTGCAGGGATCGGGGGAGGCGAAGGCGGCACTGCCAGGCACTGAGCACCAGGGTGTGTGCTGCAGTGATTGTTGGGGTGCAGGGGTCGGGGGAGGCAAAGGCGGCACTGCCAGGCACTGAGCACCAGGGTGTGTGCTGCAGTGATTGTTGGGGTGCAGGGATTGGGGAGGCGAAGGCGGCACTGCCAGGTACTGAGCACCAGGGCGTGTGCTGCAGTGATTGTTGGGGTGCAGGGGTCGGGGGAGGCGAAGGCGGCACTGCCAGGCACTGAGCACCAGGGTGTGTGCTGCAGTGATTGTTGGGGTGCAGGGGTCGGGGGAGGCGAAGGCGGCACTGCCAGGTACTGAGCACCAGGGTGTGTGCTGCAGTGATTGTTGGGGTGCAGGGGTCGGGGGAGGCGAAGGCGGCACGGCCAGGTACTGAGCACCAGGGTGTGTGCTGCAGTGATTGTTGGGGTGCAGGGGTCGGGGGAGGCAAAGGCGGCACTGCCAGGTACTGAGCACCAGGGTGTGTGCTGCAGTGATTGTTGGGGTGCAGGGATCGGGGGAGGCGAAGGCGGCACTGCCAGGCACTGAGCACCAGGGTGTGTGCTGCAGTGATTGTTGGGGTGCAGGGATCGGGTGAGGCGAAGGCGGCACTGCCAGGTACTGAGCACCAGGGTGTGTGCTGCAGTGATTGTTGGGGTGCAGGGATCGGGGGAGGCGAAGGCGGCATGGCCAGGTACTGAGCACCAGGGTGTGTGCTGCAGTGATTGTTGGGGTGCAGGGATCGGGGGAGGCGAAGGCGGCACTGCCAGGTACTGAGCACCAGGGTGTGTGCTGCAGTGATTGTTGGGGTGCCGGGGTCGGGGGAGGCGAAGGCGGCACTGCCAGGTACTGAGCACCAGGGTGTGTGCTGCAGTGATTGTTGGGGTGCAGGGGTGGGGGGAGGCGAAGGCGGCACTGCCAGGTACTGAGCACCAGGGTGTGTGCTGCAGTGATTGTTGGGGTGCAGGGATCGGGGAGGCGAAGGCGGCACTGCCAGGTACTGAGCACCAGGGTGTGTGCTGCAGTGATTGTTGGGGTGCAGGGGTCGGGGGAGGCGAAGGCGGCACTGCCAGGCACTGAGCACCAGGGTGTGTGCTGCAGTGATTGTTGGGGTGCAGGGATCGGGGGAGGCGAAGGCGGCACTGCCAGGCACTGAGCACCAGGGTGTGTGCTGCAGTGATTGTTGGGGTGCAGGGATCGGGGGAGGCGAAGGCGGCACTGCCAGGTACTGAGCACCAGGGTGTGTGCTGCAGTGATTGTTGGGGTGCAGGGGTCGGGGGAGGCAAAGGCGGCACTGCCAGGCACTGAGCACCAGGGTGTGTGCTGCAGTAAGCTGAGTGCAAGGGTGTGCTCAGTCAGTGTCCCCCCCCCAAGCACCGTGTAAATGGGTTTCAGGAAGCTGGGATACAATGTCTTATGAATTGCCCCAGAATGCATCAATGATACCCTCCATGGGTGGGGAGACTCGTTGGTGTGCCCCAGGGTGCACAAATAATACCCTCTACGTGAGGGGGATTCATTGACTGGCCCCGGGGAACATCAGAGATGCCCTCCATGGGAGGGAGACTCATTGATTTTATGAAAGGGAAACATGAGAAGGTTCAAAAGATAATGGCAAAAGATGTCTGGAATGAGGGTCTGAGTATGATGGATAGTGTGTTGTGGTGGTCTGGTCAGACAGAAGGAAGATTAGGGATCGTAATAATTTATTGCGGATATGAAAGAAATTTACAAGAGTTGGAAACACGCCAAAAAGCTCTTACCTCAGAGCTAAATCAACAGGTAGATTTCAACCTAAGCTAAGTCAGCTTGAAGCAGAACACAAGGCTCTAAAAGCAAAACTAAAAAAACCCACCTTCTCTACCCTTCTGTTGTAAGCTAGCAACAATACAATGTGCAATTTTACTGACCGTGACTCAAGCAGCGATACTGATAAAGACCAAAACGAAATGAATTGGAAGCACCTTGAGAAACAAATTCAAAATTGGAACCTGGCACACACGGGGGACAATCGAGATAATTGGCCCCCTCCTCCTCCTCCTCCTCTTCCCCCCCCCTTTAACCCGGAATTTAGTGCCAGTGTCCCCTTGGCCCCTCTCCAAGTGACCACTTGGTGGTCAGGGACATGTGAAAACAGAGTGGCTCGTAATACTTAGAAGTACACTCCTCTCAGCACAGAGGAAATGCGGGGCTGAAAGATCTCCCTGATTTAAAGTCCAAAGACCCAAATCTGATATTCTGGAAAAGATTAAGCCAGATGGTTACCACCCATATGTTACATCCCAGGGATCTTTATATCTTAACAAAAGCTAAATCCTGACCTATCATGGGCCAAGATCCCAACAGAAGGGCACCAAAACGGCGTTTGGGCCTCGGTTAAATTTGAATCTGAAATTGATATGACCCATGCCTGCACTGGGTTTAAGGAAGCTGTCCAAGAAGCCTTGGGGAACGGAGCTGGCTGCTGGAGACTGATCGTGGGCTGCGCACAAGGCCAGGACGAGCCGGCCTCTCAGTACAGTGAGAGAAAGAGGGAGATGTATTCCAGCAATGCAGGCATTACAGACCCCCACAAAAACCTAATCAGACATTTTAAAAAAGGTTAAAGGAAGGTTTTAACTCCCACCTGCAAACAGCCCTTAATTTGGGAGTGACCCCAGGCTCTGATTATGAATCCATCTGTATGTGGGCCTGGGAATGCGAACCAGACAGGCCAAAGAGATAAGGAGCAAGTCTACTCGCGTTGCTGTGGTAACAGCAGAAGCTAATGTAATCTGTCGTGATTGTGGGTGTCTCGGGCATACCCAAAAGAACTGCAGGCGCAAACCCCCAAAGCCTAGTCAGGGACAGAATCACGGCCAGTCGAATCCCTGCTTCACTGCCTTTCCGACCTGGTCTGGGTCCTGTCCCCCACTGCCCCCAACCCCCCAAGGTTTTGTGTGCAGAGAGACTGGGCAGCCGGGTGTCCAAGCCAAATAACCCTGGGTAACCAACAACAGCCCCACCCGGTGTCTCAACCGACTGCCAACCCTTCTCACACCGCAGTAAAGGGGAAATGCCAGGCGTTTAAATTCCATGGCTCGCCAGGATCCGCCCCCCTTGTCTGTCAGTATTGCTGATGCAGATATCGATCCCTCAAGGCCACACTTACAAGCATGGCTAAGGGGCCGGCCAGGCACAATTCTCGTGGACACGAAAGCATCTGTTTCCATTACTGACCTTCCTCTCCCCACTACTAAATGGTACGTTACTATTTGGGGGGTAGGAGGTGCACAACTCACGGCTTACAAAAGCTCCCCTCTTCTTGTAGAACCTAATCTCTTCTTCAGTCTCTTCTTATGTAGCTCCAAATGCATTGGGGACTATTCTGGGCACGGACGCCCTCTGCGACCTTGCTCAGAGCACAGTTACTGATAAACGTATGCGTACTCAGACCATCCCCCTCCGCAATGATACATTTCTCTCTTCTGTTGCACTGCCAAATCGGTGGCTCTTACCTGGGCGACATCTAACCCTTTTCCAAGAATTATGTTCCAGGTTCCCCTCTGTTTGGGCAGAAAATCAGCTCTATTCCAGTTCGATGCCTGCTCATCTTTGCCCACCCATCCAGGTTACCAGTCAACTTCCTCCACCAACCAAGGAAAACCCCCTCAAATCTGAGGCCATGGACATGGTAGGTAATATTATTTACTCTTTACTTCAGCAAGGCATCCTGGTCCCTTGTAGAAGTGGACCCTCTTAAGCCCAGGACCCTCCAGAAACCCCCTCTTGGGCAGAAGGGTACAGGGGGGAAATCAGGTCATGGTATTGGCCCATACAAACACCTCTGTGAAAGTGCAAGGAATTCCAACATGGGTTCATAAAACCAGAATTCAAATGTATAAATACATTCATTTTGTTTATATTGTATCCTTTTAGGTAACAAATGTGACTCCCCACGTTAATCCTCCTGGCAAACATACCCGATGCAGCCTCCTGGGATCTGCCCTTAGGAATCTTGTGTAACATGTACCGTTTCAAAGCTGGCCAGTATGTGCAACTCCCTACAGGAGGCAGCGGCGAATGGGTAAAGAAACCAGACACTTGGCTGGTCCCCACCTGGGACCTATCGTGGTTACAGCTCGCTCCAAGGTCTCAATCTGACTACCACAGCCCGGGAGCCGTCTTTGGCTCCCTCCCTGCATCTCACCCCACCTGGACTGTAACTGGGTATTTAGCTTCAGGGGATGTGGGCACACGCAGGTAGAACCCCAAGTTTGGAATGCAAGATCACAAAATGGTGGGTCAAAGGCCAAACCACCCAAGCCCTTAGACATACCAACACTGGGTTATCTTATGCTTTGACTGCAACAGATGTAGCCATAGAGGATTTTTACAAAATCATTGCAAAAACCTCAAATGCTATAGTCAACCTGGCCAAGTCACAGGTTAAAGGTCGTGCTTGTGATATGCTGGCTCACACTCTATTTAACATTGCAAAAAAAACCCCAACAACAAAAACCCACATTAGCTGTATGCCTGGGTTGACCCATACACTTTCCTCCCCCACTCTTGCCCACATTGCAGGCATCGCTACACAACTAATAGTAGCCTCAGTAATTCCTCCAGACTCACCCTCCTCCTTCAATTTCCTTCTTGTGTATCCTTCTGCCATTCCTACTCATGTGTTTCCTTCTTCTTTCCGTTTCAAGTCTATTGAGTATGTGGCTAATAATATGGGGTACAAAGTAGGGCTGTCTGGATACCTGACACCATCCCCTGACAATGCTACACTGATGACAACCTCGGCCTGTTGCACAGAAACAGACAATTACATCGTGTGCTCCTGTTCTACCCTTCGCCCTTTGACCTCGTCCTCTTCTGTTGTTGTGGACGTCCTTCCTCTTGCAGATGGTGAAGCTGCTGTACAAGTATCCTCTACCCAGTGGTGTTTCATCAACACTGCATCTTATTACATGTACAAACCATTGCAGTGCCAGGCAAACGCTTCCACGTGCCTGCAGATTACTGACTCATTTACCCTAGGTGATGTGCACCTCCCCGGCCATGTGTTCACTGGAATGACAACAGCTCCTCGGTAATATAACAATCTATACCTGGACAATACACCAGTTCAACTGGCCAAGGAGCTACTTCTCATAGTGGTCCTGGCTGCTGCGTCTGTGTTTACCACCGTTCATAACCATGTCACCAAAAGTCGCATTCAAGTCCAGCTCTCCAATCAAACCATCACCCAACTGGAAGATTTTACTCATAATTCATCTTACAGCCCCATCTCCTGGTGGCAGTTGTCCAAACAACAGCTGCTGCTGCTTCTATATTTGTGTTACTAACCTCTCTTGTCATGTGTGGGTACTTCAAACACATGCTTAAAAATCTTACTATGTTTCCTACCTTTACCCCCTTCCTCCAATTCCCCTCTCCCACCTTCCTCAGGCAACCTTAAAACAGATCATGCATATCAAAGTATTTAAAGTATTAACTTTATCTCCCTTAAAAGTTCGATTTGTCAAAAGGAGGGAATTGTCAGGAAGGAGTTAAAATTCAGCCAGCAGAAAAGACAGAAACTGCTGAGAAGCAAGGACACAGTTTCTGTCAATACCTGACAATTTAGCTCATCTTATAGGGTCAATGCCTGCCCAGTAACTCAGTTCTTAGAACAGCGCTAACCCTCCCTTCACAACCCACTGGACGTCTGTAAGCACGGTGGATACCCTGCCATGTGGATGGGTGTGACATACCAGGGTACAATCCAGACCAGTGCAGGACTATGTCACTCCTGCCCCATAACCTGGGGGGGCCTTGCTGCTGTAGCCTCCAACCTAGTTTGCTCCAAACAGCCTGCCAGCATGCAGGCCATTCCCAGATGTGTTTGTGTAACTGCAGGCTGTTAGTTTCACTTGGACTAAACTCTGGCTTTTACCAGCCTGGGTTATTACTGCAGGGAGACCCCCAACACACTCCCAGTCCAGGATTTCCCCCTAGAAATGTAGTCTTGTGCTGCCCAGCCTTCTCCTGGACGGTCCAAATATATTAAGTCTGTTATTCTTTTAAGGGAATAAATACACAACAGCTTATTACCTTAAATAGTTACCCACACACTTTTTAAATACACACTGGATTAGATAAAACAACGAAACAAGTTTATTAACTACAACCAGATAGATTAAATGAGTACAAGTAATGAGGCACAAAAATCATAAGTGGTTACAAGAAAAATAAAGATAAAATGTTTTCTTGTGCGTAGCTTACCAAACTACCTGTATATTAGATTCAAGCAAAGTTTCTTACCATGTTTCTAGCAGCATTACTGACCAAACTTTTCAGGTCACGACCCCTCCTGCAGAGCCCAATGGTGGTTTCCTTTGACTTCTAAGGTGCAGAGAATGAGGTGGGCAAGGAGAGAGAGAGAAAAGAGGGTCTTGGGGTATCTTCCTCTCTTTTTTTGTTTTTTCAGTCCCTTTTTGTAAAGCATTTCCATCTGAGACCAAGAAACAGGCAGTCTGCTAGAGGAAGGAGACTCTAGGCTGTTTCTTTGTTCATACACAGACCTCTGTCCTTGCCTCTCTTCCTTGCCAAAGACTGGTCACTTGGTAGGTGATTGTCCATCAGCTTTGTTGACACCTGGCTTGCCCTGTCTTTGAGAAACTGATTTAACCACTCCCCAGACTTACCTGGGAAATGCACGTCAGTCACGATTTTTATGTTCATAACTTTACATATAACAACACTATATGCACTTTACCATGATATTCCTGAGCAGCAAGTTATGAGTGTTCATCTTGTACAAAGATTATTACAATAGCATGTAGGGGTGTATTCCACCCCAGTGGGTAATGCTAAAAGGTTTCTTTAGTTAGAAACTTATTTTAGTCGATTTTAGCTTGTTAAGTTTTAGTCACTTAGAAGCATGTTATGCTTTTGTTTGATTTGTAACCATTTCTGTCTCTATTATTCTTGCTCAATATCTCTTAAATTACTGTCCTCGGTTAATAATCTTCTCTGTTTTATCATAAGCATGTCAGTGCTATTATATTAAACACAGTATGAATTCCTGGTTAAATCACGCAAACTAGTGGTACACTCTCTCTAGGGACAGCGAACTTGGTAATTGTGACAGTGACCAGGGGTTGGAGGCTGCAGGGAGATGCTTCTGGAGAGTTTGGGGACTGAAGTACAACAAGGGTTAACCTGCCAGGCACAATTAGGACTGGTGGCATCCTGTGGAATCTAACGAACTGGAGTGGCAAGGAGTTGTCACTTTGGTTAGCACCACCAGATCCAGAGGGGTGACTTACAGTTCTGGACACCCTGAGAAAGCATCACATCTCATGACTGATGTCATGCCTTTGCTTTGCAAACAAGAGACGTAGGGAACTCAGTGACCCTTGCAGACTAACTGGGTAAAAGATTACACTACTTGTCTCCTTAAGCAATTTCCACTTAACAGAAAATTTGCTTTAGAGCTTGTCGAAATAAAGAACATAAGAATGGCCGTACTGGGTCAGACCAAAGGTTCATCCAGCCCAGTATCCTGTCTACCGACAGTGACCAATGCCAGGTGCCCCAGAGGGAGTGAACCTAACAGGTGATGATCAAGTGATCTCTCTCCTGCCATCCATCTCCATCCTCTGACAAACAGAGTCTAGGGACACCATTCCTTACCCATCCTGGCTAATAGCCATTAATGGACTTAACCTCCATGAATGTATCCAGTTTTCTTTTAAACGGTGTTATAGTCTGAAGTTAAACACTGGGTCAGTACTCTCATATACACTATTTCTCTCTCGTATCCCCCCACTCCAACCGTTGAAGTGAAGTTTTTCTTCAAAACTTATTAGTACAAAGGATGTATCTTACATCAAATATACCTGAAAAGATTAGTCACCATTTCCTATACTAAAAGAGAACCAGTGTAAAGTCGCAGTGTTCCAGTATAATTCATGTTATCACAAAATTAGTGTCGTACTCTTTAACCAATAATTAACTTCATGTTTAATTTCATTTCCATTGGTAACAATAACATATTCGAAGATTGCGAAATCTTGTATGTGTTCGTTTCCTCTTAATTCCCAGTTCTATCAAGTGAGTCTCATGTAAAGTTGCATTCTGTGCCAACATAAGTGTCTTCCGCTTCTTTGAATTCGTTTATCTCTTGGTCTTCTGCTATAAATATTGGTGAAAGGGAAGGTCTGCAGCATGAGAACAAGCACCTCTACTCTATTTTCACACTTTCTAATCTTTCAGATTAGCAGGACGTGACGGAGAAGTGATGCAAATGCATAAAGCACAAGGGCAAAACTAAGAGACAAAAGCAGAGAATCCACATTTATGTATCCGGCTGTCTGCACTTGCAGTCTAACACATCCATTCCCTCAGTGGTTATCATCACTTACACAGCATGAAAGTCCTTCTTGTCCACCAGTGGAGCCAGCCTGGGATCCATGGGGAAGGAACGTCCTTTGAAGGCACTAACTGCTTCTTTCTTTGCCTTTTGGTAAAGGACAATTGTTCCCAGTTTATCTACGGCATCCTCAGGGACCTCACTCAATGCCGTTAACCTAGGGAGGGGTGTTCTAAACACAGTTTTACCTGGGTCACCACAGAGTCCTTTTCTGGGGTGAAAACCAACCAGTGGTACCTGCTATTACCGAGTGCCTGCCGAATCCTTGGCCTTGGTCAGGGGAAATTTACACTTCTCTGGAGTAGAATCCTTTATCAAACCACCCAAAATCTCAGCAGCGTTACAATTTGTTTCTTTAATCTGGTGGCACAGGTCTAAATTAGGGACTGCATCAGAATCCCGGCAAGCCACCAAAAGTGGGGGTATCTATTCAAAAATCACTATTCCGCAACTACCCCACATTCAACATGGAGTTCATTTTATACCCATCTGCAACATGAACAAAGGGTAAGTTCAGCAAAAATGCCACTTCCATTTCCTCCACATCTACACAGACGGGGACAGTGTTTCCCCAAACACAGGCAACATGCACCTGATTAGGAAGGAAATAGCTTCCTAATGTGAAGGGCCTGGGCCTCAACTCCTTTGGGAACCAAATATACAGTTATTTTCCCTAGTTTTCAGTCACTTACTCTGGAATGCTCTTCCCAGACAGTTGGAAACGATACCGCCTCACCCAGCTGAACATGGGTGTGATTGTAGTCAGTTACTTCAGTCAGTTGCACAGATTGGGGTGTGCTGTTATTTACCATCTCGGAGTCACTACTGTTTCCATGGCAGCACGTCCAATTGGCTGAAGCATGACCTCTCCTGATGACTGAACTGCACGTGAACTTCCCCCCATGCGCCACATCATCGTGGACGGGCGAGGAGAAAACAAAGATCAAGAAATGACTATTTTAGCAAATGGTCATTTGTCTCAAAGTCCCCACTACATCCGAGCTACGTTCTGTTTAACAAAACTGCTCTCCAGTTATGTGATTAACTGGCCTTCAGGAAAGAGAGAGAAACCAACCATACCCAGGGGTATAAGACACTTTCAGTTTCATATCAACTGAAATGGCAGCGCAGGCTACAGCTGATGACTCAGAATCAGGACAGCAGATTCTCCCATTGTCCTCTGATCCATTCAAACGGGCTTCACTCAGCGCCATCTCCTTATTTTTCAATCAGGTTATTTACAAACGTTTTAGCATCATCGTAATGGAGAAAAACAGCCAAACTTGCCCTCAGCAACAATCCCAGCTGAGCCGGAAAAAGCCCAGAAGCAGCTTTGCCAGTTGAGGGAAACGCAGATGAAAGCACAGAACAATTACTCAGTGTTTGGGATTCATTCAAATTCCTGCTCCAGGTCTGTGACTCTTTCAGTTCCCGCCCTAACGCGTCTGCACGTAGGTATCACAATGTGATCCTGAATCAGAGAGCCGAGAACGTTGCATCACATGACGCTTTGGGAGGTGGAGCGGTAGAATGCGGGCAGAATAAACTCTATGGATATGATTACACTGCCCAAAAAGCAAAGTGGCAGCGATTCTCAGATCCTGGGTCTCTCGACTCTGGCTCATGCTACAGCGCTAAAAGCTCCATCCCCAGGCTTCAGAGCCCAAGCTCCAGCCTCATCTGTTTTCTTGGCTATTTTTAGGTCTGTAGCATACGCCCACGCCTGCAGACCCAGGCAGACTCTAAGACTTGCTGCTGCAGGAGTTTTTGGAGTGTAGACATAGCCAATCTGTCCCCAAGGGGGAACTCAATGCCTCTGACAATCGCTCTGCTGACCGTGGGGGACCGTGATGCCCAGGGTTTGTCTAGGCTAGGAAAAGTGATGGAGGTTAGGTCAAGGAGGAACATGCTAGATAATGGGCTATGGCTGCACTGCAAGAGTTGTTATGTTTTACATCAGGATAGCTAACCTGAGCTAATTATCTCCATGGAAAATCCTAGTGGAGACATGGCCTAGGCATATTACATCTCAACGTAGCTAGTCGAGGTCACCGCTATCTCCCCAGCTGGGGCTGATGGACATTCCTGGCAGGTGGGGGACACCATCCTCTCCACTACCAGGAGCTGATAGAAGGGGCCCTGGGATTCACCCCAAAGAAGGGTGAGCTGCAGAAGTGGGGCAGCTCAGAGCATGTGGTGACACAGCTGGTGCAAACAGCCTTAAAGGTCTCTGTGGGAATTAGCAAAAGCATCTTTGGCCAGCCCTAGTCAATGAGTTTACTGTCCTTTGTGGATCCTCTGATGCCTAATAAGGTTTGATCGGTCATTGAAGCTTTTCCCGCACTTGGAGCATTTAAAGGGTCTGTCTCCTGTATGGATTGTCTCGTGTCTGATCAGGTCTGAGCTCCGTGTGAAGCTTTTCCCGCACTCGCAGCACTCATAGGGTCGCTCTCCCGTATGGATTCTCCAATGTGTAATCAGGCTGGAGCTCACACTGAAGCTTTTCCCGCACTCGGAGCATCTATAAGGTCTCTCCCCCATGTGGGTTCTCTGATGCGTAATAAGGTTGGAGCGGTCGTTGAAACTTTTCCCGCACTTGGAGCATTTAAAGGGTCTGTCTCCCGTGTGGATTGTCTCATGTCTAATAAGGTCTGAGCTCCGAGTGAAGCTTTTCCCGCACTCTGAGCATCTATAGGGTCTCTCCCCCACATGGGTTCTCTGATGCTGAGTAAGGTTGGAGCTGTCAGTGAAGCTTTTCCCACAGTCGTGGCATTTAAAGGGTCTATTTCCCGTGTGGATCCTCCAATGTTTAATAAGGTTTGAACGCTGATTGAAGCTTTTCCCACACTCTGAGCATTTATAGGGTCTATTTCCCGTGTGGATTCTCCAGTGTGTAATAAGGTTGGAGCGACTACTGAAGGTTTTCCCACACTCAGTGCAGGTGTTTTTTCTCTCTCCTGGGGGGATTCTCTGCTGGGCTGTGGTTTCCTGGAGATCCTTGCCACTTCCCCGACAATCCCCTGGCTGATTTCCCTGCTGACTCTCATGACTTTTTCTCCGCTCACGACTCCAGTGAACATTCCCTTCAAATCTTTCTGAAAACATCCCGGGTGGTTCCACTAGCTCGTGATCTTTCTGCTGAGGATTCTCCTCCTTGCACTTACATACTGCCCCTTCACCTGCTGGGATAGAGAGAGGGAATCCAGGCATGAGTTATTGCAGGTGCTGGGCAGAAAGGAAACCTCAGGGGATGGGAAAAGGGGGAAACAAACGACAGTAACTGCTGGAGAGATGTGGGAAAACCCCCAAGGAGCTGAACCCCTCCCATCTTTCCCCAGAGAAGAGAGAGGAGACCCGTTCTGCCTCCACATCCCATGCGAACACTCAGGGGGAAGGGAGACTGGGGAGGGAGCTACTGCCAGGTGTCAGTGAGGATGGGTGGGAAGCTGTGACCTCCTTCATGAGGACCTATCACATGCTGAGGACAACTCTGCACTTAGAGTTCACAAGGTCTTCGGAGGGAATCCCAGCTCTTTTCTTCAGACACCAAGAAGTTTTGAGTTTGTTGAACTGATTCCTACCCCGGCAGGCACCTCCCTGGATCTCTCTTTCCTCTGAGCCCTGGAGACCCAGGACCCATGGATCTTCCCCTTGTTCCAGCTGGGAGACATCAGCAGGTTTGGAAACTGGAAACCCTGCTCGGGGAAAGAAAACAAGGGAGGGCAGGTGAACTTGTGGGACATTTGTCACAAACAGTGTTGTGTGGTTTTAACCCCAGCTCATTATAAACCAGTGAAATTCTAAGTGCCCAAAGCTGCAGGACACTGCTAATGGGGGAACGTAACCATCTGCATCTCTGCTGGGAGCACACACAGCCAGACACTCATCATCAAGGAGATCCAAGGGGAGACTGCAGAGAGAGGAGGAGTGGCCCTGAGTGCTCTTCTCACCAACAGAGGTGTCCAGTGCCAAGGAGAGGCCTCAGGAAACAGGGACCATTGAGCACGAGCTGGCTGGGTTCAGCTCGCGTGAGGAATGTTGTCAGCACCAAATACAGCACCTCAGAGTTATCAGATGTCAAGAAAGTGCATTTGGGGGAATAACGGACTCTATCGAGTTACGAGTAATGGGAGAGAGTATGAAAGTCCCCCAGGGTGGGGAGAGGACGAGGGAATTAGAATTTGGGAGAAACTGACTGTAATTCTTCTGGAAAAGGAGAATGCGAGAAATAAGATTCAGGTCACGTGACCGAAAGAGGGACCAGCTCAAAGATCCAAGGAGCCTGCAGGGAAGAGAGATTGTGGCTGCTGCAGACAGGGAGGGGGAAGCGAGATCCTCCGAGTTCCCAGAAGTCTCGCTACCATCCTGTGCCATCACCAAGGGGCCGGGGAAGGGGTTGTCCCATGGCAGGGATGAAATGCAGGAACAGAGTCCAGGGTTTCAGTGGGTAGGGATGAGGTGGGCAGGGGGAGGACTGAGCAGTGGAGGGAGGACAAGGGTTAAAACAATATAAAAAATACATCAAAGAAAGTGCAAGTGGACTAAAGAAAATGGAGGGTCGGCACCAAGGCAACGGGGCCTGGGCAGAGATTCTGTGTTCATGGGCTGGGACTCCCCAAGATCCCCCCAACCTGCCCTCCCTCCCTGGTGGCCATTAGTCTTCTTCCTCCACACTCCCCCCCGCCCTCCTCACATCCTGGGACCACAGCACCTACTCCTTGTGTTCCCCTCTCCCGGCCCTAACCCGCTTCGCTTCCAGGTCCTCAGCCGCCTTCCATCCCACCCTCCCACTGTTCCAAGCTGTAAGACAGTTGCAAAAATTCTTTACCTCAACTGAAGGCTCCCCAGTGTGAAGTGAGAGAAACACTGATCTCCACTAGCGAAGCCCCCTCCTCCTTCAGAACGAGCCCCACACAGCTCAGTGCCCTCTTCCCTTCACAGCCAGTCCGTACACACCACAGCAGCCCCATTTCGCATTCAGGGTCAGCTAGACAAGGGTTCCAACCCCTCCCTCCTGAAACTCTGCTGCCGCCTTGGGGCCTTTTTCAGCCGCTCATTACAGCTGCAGACTGCACCGTGTGTGGGTGTTTCAGCCTCGTCTCACCATTTCACACCACTCAGGTTCTTGTTCCTTTCTCAAAGGGAAATGCACCACTCAGCTCAGGATTCACTCTGACCCCCCCAGGCCTCACCACAGGAGTGACCTGGGCAGTCACTGCTCCACCGCTTCCAGGTTTATCTCGGGCTGGGGGCAGCAATCCCCGGCCGCTAACATGGTTCTTGGTCAGAACTCCGCCAGGAGAGACAGAAACGTACCTGTGTGGTTCTCCAGCTCCAGCCGCAGAGTCTCTGGGGAAGGAGAGGAAGGCAGAGGTGAGAATTCAGGCCCTCGCACTCATGGGCATATTCCTATTGGTTACTAATGTACCTGCTTTTCATGATGAGATGGGGACCCGGGGCGAGGCTGATAACTCAGGCAGAGCCGGCCCCACAGGGCTACTCGCATGGGCGAGGGATACTCCCTGAGCTGGGGCTGAGACGGAGCCCAGGGTCAGCGACACACTATAGCCCCTGACTCCTCCCCAGGGCGAGGGTCCCTCCAACCAGTAGGAAGCTGCTGCCAAACTCCAATTCACCTTTGAATCCCAGCAGCACCTCCTGCAGGATGGCACTTTTCAGAGAGAAATCGCTGAGTCTCTTCTCCAGCTCCGCAAACCCCGGCTCTGGCTTCTGAAACGGCCCATCCTCCCTGCTGGGGAAAGCAGGAAGGGTGAGACATGGGTCCGATCCCCAATCCCAGAAACCCCCAAACTCCAGAAAACCTGCATCTGAGCTTTATCGTCTGAGATGTCACATGCCCACAGCCCGGTGCGCTCCATGGGCCCAGAGAGATGGGATGTGGGGAGCCATTGGGGCCCGGAATGGAGACAGGTTCTGGTGCCCTCGCGGGGACACGCTGGGGTGCTGAGCCACCCTCCACCCTGCGTTATTCCAGCACCAAGGGGCACCAGCATTGGGATATGTGGAAAGGGAGGAGACAGAGACCAGAGAGTGGGCGTGTCCCATGTGCTCACAGGGGCACAGACAGAGCCCAGGTCTTCCCCAGGGATTGAACCTGCACCATTCAATGCCCAAAGCCCGGAGAACTTCAGCTAAAGCAGTGACCCCCGGGGTGTCAGCCCCATTGGTGGAGGGCCTGTATCCCACTTATCATTGTCCTCAGGCTAGGGCATAAACTGGGGCACCCAGGCACAAAGATCCAGGGCGGGAATCTGCCCTTTATATCGAAAGCTTTAATTCCTCTTAGTTATAAAGTACTTCATTGTCACAGCTTTTTTCACTCAGAGGGAAAACAGCCACTTCTGCTATTTCTACCCTGTTTCCCTACCTTCCTCCCGCCGCCTCCTGTCCTTGTCTGTGTGTCTCTCCTCTGTTCTTCCCTCCCTACAGCAACTCCCTATTCGCACCTCTCAAGGGCTTCACTCCTGTCCCCTCCCCATCCCACCTGCTACAGAGACCAGCAATGGACATTCAAGCGACATCATTTCAGCTGACACACCAATGAGATTCCCAGGGGAGTTCACACATCTCTGAGCCGGGTTTCAGGCTGTTTCACAGACTCAGGCCTGGTCTGCACTAGAATATTAGGTTGTCTTAACTACATTGCTCAGGGGAGCGAAAAATCCACACCTCTGAGCAGCGTAGATAAGCCAACTTGAGTGCCCCAGCAGACAGTGCTGGGCCAAACGAGCGTCTTCCATCGACCTAGCTCCTGCCTATGGGGAGGCGGATCACCTACGCCAGTGGGACAACCCCTCCCATCGCCATAGGGAGCATCTACACTGAAACGCTGTAGACAGGAAGGCAACATCGCCTCCCTTTGCATTTCAGAAGGTTTCTTTGCAAGCGTGAAGGCCAGAAACCTATTCTTAAAAGACAAAAGCTGAGATTCTGCACACTGTGAACACGTGATGTGGCCTCGTAAACACATCAGCCAGGCTGGGTCTGGCCCACAGGCCCTGTGTTTGACAGCCCCCATTAGCTGTCAGGTAGTAAGAGGCTCTCTCCTTCCTGAGGCAGCCACTAAGGAAAGACGTGATCTCAGGCATTCAGCCCGCGTGTCACAGCGCGGGAAGCGCCGCAGTCAATGGAATTCCAATTCTAAACCATCGCTTTCCACGCGAACGCTGAAACGGAGCCCAGGACGTACCGGCTCTCAGTGCGTCCAGCACCCTGCACAGGGGGAGAAAGAAGAGGCAGTCAGTGGGCCTGTCCCAGGCTAGGGTGGCCTCCTGCTCTGCAGGGGATTCACCACTGGAGCCGCGGGTATTTGGGGAATTTCAGACACTTGAGTTCACATTAAGAGAACAGCTGCCATCTCCCTCCCCGACTGCTACGCCCAGCTGGGACGTCTGCCCTCAGCAACCCCAGGGGTCCCTGCTAGGAGGTCGCCATCGGGGAAAGTCTCTCCCCAGGCACTTTACAGGAAGAGAATATTCCCCCTAGTGCCGAGAGCCCCCCCAAACCTCCTCACACCACTGAACCCACTAGCCTGGGACGACATAGGACCTTGGGCCTGGCGGGGGAGGGTGGGCTGGGAATTTCACCCTCAAAGTGCAAACGCAGAGAGACATTTACAGGGCAGGAGAGACGGTCTTGGGGTTACAGCACCCAGGGGTCCCAGGTCCCAGCCCTGGCTCTGCCACAGACTCACTGTGTGACTGTGGGCAGGACTCTGCTCCATCCTGTGCCTCACTTTCCCCTTTGCACAATAGGGATAATGTCCCTGACCCCACCTTGTGAGGCGCGTTGGGGGCTAGGGCTGAGAAGCAGCATATTAGCGCTGCCGTAAGCCAGTCTGACCTGCGGGGATCGGCTCCTCGGCTGCTGCTGCCCCTCCTCTCCGAGTAGGGAAATCTCCCCGGACGGTCTGGAGACGCCCTCGTCCCTTCTCCTGACAATGGCTCTGGCTAGCTCCTCCAGCTGGGACAGCAGGAGCTGCTCCTGCTCCTCCAGGAACCCTCGCAGCTCCTTCCACTCCGCAACGATCTTCTGCCTCTCGGCTTCAGTCTGTTTCTGCAACCCAAGGACAGGGCAGCTCGGTAACGGGAGAATCAGACCTGTCCCCCCCGCAGATGGGGGAGTTATTTACCAGAACACAGGGTTGATGCGGCGGGTGATGGGAGCTCAGTTAGGCCGGGAAGGGCAGAGGAAGGAGCGTGGGGTGAGCTGCACATGGCTAACGGGGGACTTTTCTCCCCAAACCTCATCAAATTGCACTGAACCAAACTCTTCATCTGCCCACCCACATTTCCCCTCCTTCCCCCCATCTCCCCTAGGGGCTAGAAAGGAACCTGGTCACTATAATATCTGAGCAGCCCTTGGGCAGGACCTCTCCAGGCCACGGACTGACACTCTCCTGCGCAGGAGCCTCTTGGACCCTAAACACATCATGTTGCTCCGATGTCTGACCCTGCCCTCTCCCTGGGCTCCAGTGGGGATGCTTTCCTGGCTGAGGCTGGTAGCACGGGCCCTGTGTTTGCTGTGTCATAGAATCATAGAAGATTAGGGTTGGAAGAGACCTCAGGAGGTCATCTACTCCAACCCCCTTCTCAAAGCAGGACCAACTTGTTCTGTCATCTGACACCACTGAGAACAGCTGAGCTCCATCCTCTTTGGAACCCCCCTTCAGGTAGCTGAAGGCTCCTATCAAATCCCCCATCACTCTTCTCTTCTGCAGACTAAATAAGCCCAGTTCCCTCAGCCTCTCCTATTTGTCCACATCCTTTCTGTAGTGGGGGGCCCAAAACTGGATGCAATACTCCAGATGTGGCCTCACCGAATAGAGGGGAGTTATCACTTCCCTCGATCTGCTGGCAATGCTCCTATTAATGCAGCCCAATATGCCGTTAGCCTTCTTGGCAACAAGGGCACACTGCTGACTCATATCCAGCTTCTCGTCCACTGTAACCCCCAGGTCCTTTTCTGCAGAACTGCCGCTTAGCCAGTCAGTCCCCAGCCTGTAGCAGTACATGGGATTCTTCCATCCTAAGTGCAGGACTCTGAACTTGTCCTTGTTGAACCTCATCAGGTGTCACTCGGGGCACTCTGATCCCAGGCAAACCTGAGGGGCAGGGGGCTCTGGGCACCTACCAGCAGCTCTGCACTTTGCCGCTCCTCCTCGGCTTTTTGCAGACAGGCCAGATGCTTTCCCGGTGCCTCCTGCAAGAAGGGGGAGGGGGATGTTTACAAACAGCGCCAATGGGCCTCACAACTTCCAGATTTCAGGGCCCAATCTTGCCCTGCACATGCCTGCGCAGAGCCCCTGGGACTGACTTTCTTGCCAGATACAGTTCAGCCTCAGCGAGGAAGATCTCAGGGGGGCAGTGAGAGCGGAACCAGGTTTTCCAAGGAAGACACAGGACACCCTGGTGAAGTGACAGGGATGCAACCCAAACCTGAGCCCCAACCATTCCTCAGCCCCATCCACATCCCAACCAACCAACTTCAGACATTCCCCTAACTTCCCCAGCTCCAACCCCAACATACCCAAAGTGCCAGATCTGAACATGGACCCCCTCAAACCCAATATCCCCCCAAACCACCACCCCCAATACCCCAGCTCTGACCCCTGCACACACACTGGCACATCCCCAAGGCCCAGCTTTGAACCTCCCCCACATCTACAGACCCCTCACACCAACACATCCCAAAGTCTGGCTCTGACCCCTCCACTGACACACCCCAGAGCCCAGCTCCAAGCAGCCCCACGATCCCCAGCTCCTGCTGTTTCTCCCACATAAGAACATTAGAACAGCCAGACTGGGTCAGACCAATGGTCCACCTAGCCCAGTGTCCTGCCCCTGACAGTAGCCAGTGTCAGATTCTTCACAGGGAATGAACAGGCCAATTATGGCAAGATCCACTCCCTGTTACCCAGTCCCAGCTTCTGGCAGAGTTTAGGGACACCTGGAGCTTGTGGGGGGCGGGAGGGGGAGGAAGGGGTGTCATAGACTCATAGAATATTAGGGTTGGAAGGGACCTCAGGAGGTTCTAGTCCAACCCCCTGCTCAAAGCAGGACCAACCCCAACTAAATCATCCCAGCCAGGGCTTTGTCAAGCCTGACCTTAAAAACCTCTAAGGAAGGAGATTCCACCACCTCCCTAGGGAACCCATTCCAGTGCTTCACCACCCTCCTAGTGAAATAGTGTTTCCTAATATCCAACCTAGACCTCCCCCACTGCAACTTGAGACCATTGCTCCTTGTTCTGTCATCTGCCACCACTGAGAACAGCTGAGCTCCATCCTCTTTGGAACCCCCCTTCAGGTAGTTGAAAGCAGCTATCAAATCCCCCCTCACTCTTCTCTTCTGCAGACTAAACAATCCCAGTTCCATCAGCCTCTCCCCATAAGTCATGTGCTCCAGCCCCCTAATCATTTTCATTGCCCTCCGCTGGACTCTTTCCAATTTCTCCACATCCTTCTTGTAGCATGGGTCCCAGAACTGGACACAATACTCCAGATGTGGCCTCACCAGTGCCAAATAGAATGGAATAATCACTTCCCTTGATCTGCTGACAATGCTCCTACTAATGCAGCCAAATATCCCGTTAGCCTTCTTGGCAACAAGGGCACACTGTTGACTCAAATCCAGTTTCTCGTCCCAGGATCTTTTCTGCAGAACTGCTGCCCAGACTTCGGTCCCTAGTCTGTAGCAGTGCATGGGATTCTTCCGTCCTAAGTGCAGGACTCTGCACTTGTCCTTGTTGAACCTCATCATATTTCTTTTGGCCCAATCCTCCAATTTGTCTAGGTCCCTCTGTATCCTAGCCCTACCCTCCAGCGTATCAACCACTCCTCCCAGTTTAGTGTCATCTGCAAACTTGCTAAGGGTGCAGTCCACACCATCCTCCAGATCGTTAATGAAGACATTGAACAAAACCGGCCCCAGCACCGACCCTTGGGGCACTCCACTTGATACCGGCTGCCAACCAGACATGGAGCCATTGATCACTACCCGTTGAGCCCGACGATCTAGCCAGTTTTCTATCCACCTTATAGTCCATTCATCCAGCCCAGACTTCTTTACCTTGCTGGCAAGATACAGTGAGAGACCGTATCAAAAGCTTTGCTAAAGTCAAGCTAGTCCCTGGCTCTCCTGGCTAAGAGCCGCTCACCAGCCAGATCTGCAGCGTTCCCGGTGCGGGCGCAGGTGGGTTTCCATCCCGGCACCGGGGGATTTTGTGGCTCATTCCCGGGCCCTTCCCCAGGGCCCCCGACACCCCTTCGCGTTCCCGGCTGCGGGCGCGGAGCAGGGGTGTCCCCAGAGCCCCCAGGTGGGGTGACCAGAGCTCCCGGTTTTACAGGGACAGTCCCGATATTTGGGGCTTTGTCTTGTCCAGGCGCCTTCGCCCCCCGCCCCGGTCCCGATTTCCCACGCGCTGCCCGGTCACCCCGCGCCCAGCGACCCCGCCCGCCCCGCACCCCCCACGGGCCCCCCCGGCCCGTGTCCCGGCCGCGCGGCCCCGCCCACCTCGCCGCCCCGCTGCCGGCGGGGCCGGAGCAGCCGCCGCGCTGGGCCCCCGGCCCCGGCCATGGCTCCTCGGCCGGACAAAGGGCTGCGGGCGGGGCGGGGGGCGGGGCCGCCCCGGATTGGCCGGGCGGCGGGCGGGGCCCGCGCAGGGGGGTTCGTGACGCTCGGGGCCGCCAGCTCCCGAGAGCGGAGTCCGGAGCTCAGGCTCCGCGGGGCGGCGGGGCGAGCTCGGGGGTCCCGGGGCGGGGCCGGTTCCCGCGGGGGCCGGAGCCGAGGGGAGCGGCTGGTGCCGGGGAAGGTGGAGCAGCGCCCGAGCAGCGGCTACAGGGCGGATCAACTGCAGCGAGCGGCTGCGCTCGGCTCCAGCTGGCTTGTGGGTGAGAAACCGGAGCAAAAAGCGGAGTCGCGGATCTCAAGGGCAGGAAGGGCCCCGTGCTCAGCCAGTCTGACCCCTGCACAGCACAGGCCAAGCACGTCCCCCAAATAATTCCTAGGGATGTGTTAGGAAAACAGCCACCCAGCCAGGGCTGATTTAAAAACGGTCAGCAGCAGAGACTTCACCACCCTCTTTGGTACATCGGTCCAGTAGCTAATTCTCCTCACCGTTAGCAATGTGCCTTGTTCCCATCTGGATTTGTCTAGCTTCAACTGCCAGCCACTGGATCGTGTCACACCTGTCTCTGCTGCATCAAAGAGCCCATTAGTCAATATTTGTTCCCCATATAGATACTTACAGACTGTGATCAAATCACCCCATAACCTGACCTTTGTTAGCCTAAGTAGCTTGAGCTCTCCAGGTCTGTCACTACAAGGTGTTTTCTAATCCTGTATCCAGTCTCATGGTTCTTCTCTGAGCCCTCTCCAATTTATCAACAGCCTTCTTGTATTATGAGCACCGGAACGGGACACAGGATTCCAGCAGCGATTGCACCACTCTCAAATACAGAGGTAAAATAACCTCTCTGCTCCTACTCAAGATTCCCCTATTTATGTCTCCCAGGATCCCATTAGCTCTTTTGGCCACAGCATCACGTTGGAAGCCCACGTTCAGCTGATTATCTACCATAACCCCCAAATCTTTTTCAGAGTCACTGCTTCCCAGGATAGAACCCCCGCATCCACCAGTAACCTGTCCTCTCCATTATTTACCACTCCTCCAATTTTTGTGTCATCTGCAAACTTTATCAGTGATCATTTTATGTTTTCTTCCAGGTCATTGATAAAAATGTTAAATAGCATGTGCCTAGGGCCAAGAACCAATTCCTGCGGGACCCCACAGAAACGGACCCACTTGACAATGATTCTTTGCTTACAATTACATTTTGAGATCTATCAGTTAGCCAATTTTCAATCCATTTAATGTGTGCCATGTTAATTTTATATTGTTCTAGTTTTTTAATCAAAATGTTGAGTGGTACTAAGTCCAACACCTTTCAGAAGTCTAAGTGAATTGCATCAATGCGATTACCTTTATCAAGCAAATTTGTAATCTCATAAAAAAGATAGGCTCTATTTCCATAAATCCGTATTGATTTGCATTAGTTACATTACTCTCCTTTAATTCTTTATTAATTCAGTCCAAGAGCAGCCACTCCATTATCTTGCCCAGGATCGATGTTAGATTGACAAGCCTGTAATTACCTGGGTTTATAATTTTTAAAAATTGGGACAATGTTAGCTTTCTTCTAGTCTTCTGGGACTTACCCCATGCTGGAAGACTTATTGAAAATCAATGTTAATGGTCCTGCAAGCTCCTTTTAAAACTCTTGGATACAAGTTTTCTGGACCTTAGAAAAATAAGTCATAAAAATGTCTAACTTCAGTCGTCTGTTCTCCAGCAACACTAGTAGAATGGAAAGTGTGTTATTACCATATGATGAGACTATATCTGTGTGTTCCCCAAATACAGAACAGAAATATTTATTGAACACTTCTGCCATTTCTGCATTACTAGCCATGATTCTACCATCTCCATCCAGTAACAGACCAATACCATTGTCAGGGGATTCTTTTTCTTCCAATTATATTTTAAAAATCCTTCTTATTGTGCTCAACTCTGCTGGCCATACATTTCTCCTTGTGTTCTTTGTTTCCCTTATCCATTTTATACCTTTCCTAAATTCTGATTTATATTATTTACTATCAATTTCCCCTTCTTCCATTTGTTATATATATTTTTTAATTTTTTTAAAGCGGCCTTCACTTTCCCTCTAAACCAGGTCATTTTTTTTAACCAGCACAGCCTCCTTCCTTAATTGTGGGGTTGTGGCTTTTACGGTATCGGAAATGATTATGTGACACTGTGTACCTCAAAGTAAGCACCCTGGAACCCACATATTCACTGTTGTCATATAATTATGATATGTTTTGTACAAAGTATACCCTGTAGGGTATCATTTTAAAAGTCTTGATCATAGAAGATTAGGGTTGGAAGAGACCTCAGGAGGTCATCTAGTCCAACCCCCTGCTCAAAGCAGGACCAACACCAACTAAATCATCCCAGCCAGGGCTTTGTCAAGATGGGCCTTAAAAACCTTTAAGGATTAAGATTCCACCATCTCCTTAGGTAACTCATTCCAGTGCTTCACCACCCTCCTAGTGAAATAGTGTTTCCTAATATCCAACCTAGACCTCCCCCACTGCAACTTGAGACCATTGCTCCTTGTTCTGTCATCTGCCACCACTGATAACAGCCGAGCTCCATCCTCCTTGGAACCCCCCTTCAGGTAGTTGAAGGCTGCTCTCAAATCCCCCCTCACTCTTCTCTTCTGCAGACTAAATAAAAAACGGTCACTTACCTCTCGTAACTGTTGTTCTTCGAGATGTGTTGCTCATGTCCATTCCAGTAGGTGTGTGCGCGCCACGTGCACGATCGCTGGAAAGCTTTTCCCCTAGCGGTACCCGTCGGGTCGGCTGTGGAGGCCCCTGGAGTGGTGCCTTTATGGTGGTGTATATATGTCCCTGCTGATCGGCCGCCTGCTCAGTTCCTTCTTGCTGGAATATTCTGACCGTGGGGAAGTGGGCAACACATCTCGAAGAACAACAATTACGAGAGGTAAGTAACTGTTTTTTCTTCTTTGAATGATTGTTCATGTGCATTCCAATAGGTGACTTCCAAGCAGTTACCCAGGGGGAGGGGTCAGAGTTCACCTGATTGCTGGGTGCAGGACTGCCCTACCAAAACCAGCATCATCCCTCACCTGCTGGGTGATGGCATAGTGTGAAGTGAAGGTGTTGCCACCTGCAGATATCCTGTAAAATGCCAAGGCATGTCTAACTTCCAAGGAATGGAACATGCGCTCCCTGTTAGTGGCATGGGGCTTAGGAAAGAACACAGGTAAAAATATATCTTGGTTCACGTGAAACTGGGATACAACCTTAGGCAATAACGCAGGGTGAGGCCGTAGCTGCTCCTTGTCCTTATAAAATACCGTATGAGGAGGTTCAGAGGTCAGTGCTCTGAGCTCGGATACCCTTCTAGTGGAGGTTATGGCCACCAGAAAGGCCACCTTCCAGGAGAGGTAGGGCAGAGGACAGGTAGCCATGGGCTCAAAAGGGGGCCCCATGAGTGAGGACAGGACCGGGTTGAGCTCCCACTGGGAAACGGGCCGACATACCAGGGCATAAACTCTGTCCACGCCCTTAAGAAACCTGCCCACCATGGGGTTACCGAACACTGACCCACCCACTGTTCCCGGGTGAAAGGCCAAAATGGCCGCAAGGTGTACCCGCAGGATGATATCGCTAACCCTTGGTGCTTGAGATATAAAAGATTGCCCACAATAAGGGGAATTGAGGTTGATTGTGGTTCATTTCCCCTTTGTCAAGGACAAATGGAGAAACGCTTCTACTTAGCCAGGTACGTGGCTCGAGTTGAGGGTTTCCTACTTCCTAACAGGACCTCCCTCTCTGGGTCTGAGCACTGAAGCTCAAGAGGGTTCAGCCATGGGAGGGAGCGCTACTAGGTGGTCCACTGAGAGGTTCAGTAACATGGTGAACCAGTGCTGGTGAGGCCACGCGGGCACTATGAGGATCAAAGAAGCCCCATCCTGACGAGACTTGAGGCACACTCTGCACATGAGAGGGAATGGTGGGAACGCGTACAGCAGGTGACCCGTTCATGACAAGTGAAAAGTGTCCGCGGCGGAGCCTGTGCTGTGGTTCAGGAAGGAGCAGAACCTCTGGCACTTCCTGTTGCTCCATGTCACGAACAGGTCCGTGTGGGGAGAGCCCCACCTCTGGAAAATGGAGTGAGCGATGTCTGGTCTGAGGGACCACTCGTGTCCATGGAACAAGTGACTGAGGCAGTCTGCCAGCTCGTTCTGCGCCCACAGAAGGTGCAATGCCTGCAGGTGTATAGAGTGGGTGATGCAAAAGTCCCACAGCGCGAGGGCTTCCTGACACAGGGGACAGGAGTGAGGACCCCCCTGTTTGTTTATATAGAACATCGCTGCAGTAATGTCCGTGAGCACTGATATGCACGTGCCCTGAAGGCAGGCCTGGAACGCTTGGCACGCCAGACAAGCCGCCTTCAGCTCCCTTACGTTGATGTGCAGCGATAGCTCTGCCTGGGACCGGAGGCCTTGGCTTCTGATATTGCCCAGATGTGCTCCCCAACCAAGCACATCTGGGCAATATCCGTGACCAGGGAGAGCGTAGATTGGGGTTTGGCAAAGGGTACGTCCCCACAAACCAGTTGTGGTTGTAGCCACCAGGGGAGAGAGTGGAGAATCCAAGGCGGGAGAATCACTATTGAGTCCAATGGGTCCCTGCCCTGTCTGTGCACCTGTGCTCACCAGGCCTGGAGGGGCCGAAGGACAGCCTGGCATGCTGTACCACGTATGTACAGGCTGCCATGTGCCCCAATAGCTTCATACAATTTCTGGCTGTGGTTGTGGGCAAGTGGTGTAGGGTCTGGATAATGTCCGTGAGCGCTTTGAAATGCAGTTCCAGAAGGAACGCTCTCACGTGCGTGGAGTCCAACTCTGTCCTTTGTGTGGGGGTCAATGTGGTCTTGGGCTCATTCAATATAAGTCCCATCGTGTGAAACGTAGCCCGGGCCAGGGACACGTGCTCTGCTACCTGTGCTTGGGACTCGGTCTTGATGAGACAGTCGTCCAGATACGGGAATACCTGCACCTGGCGCTTGTGGAGGAAGGCCGCCATAACCGCCATAGACTTGGTGAACACCCGGGGGGCCACTGACAGGCCAAATGGGAGCACCCTGAACTGGTAGTGCCGGCCACTGACCACGAATCTGAGAAAGCATCTGTAGGCTGAGATAACAGCAATATGAAAATATGCGTCCTTCAAATCGAGGGCAGCGTACCAGTCTCCTGGATCCAGGGAGGGAATGATGGCAGCCAGAGAGACCATGTGAAACTTCACCTTCTTTATGAACGTGTTGAGATCTCATAGGTCCAGGATAGGCCGAAGCCCGCCCTTGGCCTTGGGGATGAGGAAATAGTGGGAGTAGAACCCCTTGTCCCTGAATTCGTGGGGAACCTCCTCTATTGCCCCTAGAGAAGGAACGATTGCACCTCTTGTAAAAGGAGTTGCTACATCATCTATCAGTAGGCTGCCTCCCCCATTCAGTAAGGGTCCCACACTTTCCCTGACCACCTTCTTGTTGCTAACATACCTGTAGAAACACTTCTTGTCCTTCACATCCCTTGCTAGCTGCAACTCCAGTTGTGCCTTGGCCTTCCCGATTACACCCCTGCATGCTCGAGCGATATTTTTATACTCCTCCCTAGTCATCTGGCCAAGTCTTCACTTCTTGTAAGCTTCCTTTCTGTGTTCAAGCTCACTGAAGATTTCACTGTTAAGCCAAGCTGGTCGCCTGCCATATTTGCTATTCTTTCTGCAAATTGTAATGGTTTGTTTCTGCAACCTCAATAAGGCTTCTTTAAAATACAGCCAGCTCTCCTGGACTCCTTTCCCCCTCATGTTATTCGCCCAGGGAATCCTGCCCATCAGTTCCCTGAGGGAGGCAGAGTCTGCTTTTCAGATGTCCAGGGTCTGTATTCTGCTGCTCTCCTTTCTTCCTTGTCTCAGGGTCCTGACCATTAATATCCTGTTGGATTGTATGTGCTGTCATTGTATGGGAAGTTATGAAGTTTTGCTGTGTGCGTTATTGAAATATGTTGTGAGATGCCCACAGCCAACCTTTCAGTTACAGCAAAGGACCAGCCAGAGCCGTGCTGATGGCCCATTAAAGGGAATCCACTCTCCGAGTGGCCATCCCAGAGACTTCTCTGAGAGAGCAGATATCACTTCATGGCAGGGATCTCTCTAGCAAGCTGGAAGAAGGTATAACAAGAGAGACAGTGACATCATTACCTGGCCTTTCCCACATGCCCCCTCAACACCTGGAAGAAGGTCTGGAAGACAAAGGCTTTGAACTGGGGAAAGGTGGCTCTGGCCTGTGTACTGAGGAACTGTTACCTTCTGGTACCATTTGTCAGGATGAGACATTTTTTTGATTCAACTCTTGCTTAGACTAAAAGTTTAGGATTTAGAATGTATAAACACGCATTTTTCATGTTCTTACATCTCTGACCTTTATGTCTTCCGTTTATAATCACTTAATCCATCTTTCTGTAGTTAATAAATCTGTTTTTTGTTTTACCTAAAACTACCCATGGCAGAATCGTAACCTTAGTTATGAACTGCCAGGTCTCGTCTCTGACTTCCTCTCTCAGATTCCTTGGAGGCCAGCTCCCTCCTTCCTTGAACTTGGTGTCCTGGTGTTTCCCAACACTGGCTGTCTAGGACCTCCTCAGCTTCTCTGATTAGTGGGATGTGTTTGCATCCCACTAAGAAGCACTTGGTAATTATTGGGGGGCGGGGAGAGTTGGAAACTTTCTGGCTTGAATGAATCATGGGGTTCTCCATGGGCAGGATGTGAACCCCCCCTTTGGGAGGCTGGCCCCTCGGCCCTGCCCCTTCCCCCCCAACACCCCACCCCACCCCTTCGCCCCTCACCCCCTGGAGTCCTCCCCCCACTGTGGCTGGAGGAGCCCCAGCTGAACCATCCCAAGCACCGGCCCGCCTGTCCACCCTAGCCACCTTGAGCCGTGGGCCCCTGGCTGGCCTGCCCCAGCCGCACCGGTTGCCCCATGTCCCGGGCTGGTGGCTGCCCTGAGCCCCAGGCTGACCCCTGGGCTGCCGGCCATCCTGAGTCATCCCAGGCCACCGGCTGCCCTGGGCCACTAGCTGGCCCTGGCTGAGCCCCAAGCTCCAGGCCGCTGGCCCAAGCTGAGCCCCTGCCAGCTTTGGGGCAGAGGGGGAATGAGGGTGGGGCCGAGGGTGGGTGGGGCCATGGCCTGGGTTTGGGGAGACTTAGCCTCCCTTGCCTATTACACCCACCACGCATGGGGTTCTCCCCAATTAAAGTGTTTCCATATGCCACCGATTCAGGCTCAGCAAATATGATCTGTGCATGAAACCAGCCAGGCATGGGCCTTTGATCTAAGGACTTTGCCTTGCCTCTTATTTCAAGGGGGTTACCTCATTCATTTGGAGCTGTGCATAACTGATTCCAATAGTAGGATCCAGCTTCCTTATCGCCCAGAAGAATTTACTCTGTAGCTGCAGAAACTGACACACACAGCAATAGAGATGCCAGCAGAACTGACTGGACCTTCTGTCTGTCGTCCACCACCCAGGATGGGTTTCACACTGCTTCAGTCAATAAGCTGAGTTCCTTCTTCCCATGGATGTTTGCAGCATAGGGAATGGGGGTCGGGGTGGAGATGGAACCTGAAAAGACTTTCCTGATTCAGAGTTTCCCTTTCACTTCAGTTTTTCAGAAGAGAGGGGAACACCTGGAGCATGAGGTTACATCCCTGACCATCTTGGCTAATAGCCACTGATGGACCTATCCTCCAGGAACTTACATAATTATTTTTTAAAACCCAGTTATAATTTTGGCCCTCACTACATCCCCTGGCAACAAATTCCCCCGGTTGACTGTGCGTTGAGTGAGGAAGTACTTCCTAATGTTTGTTTTAAACCTGCTTCCTGTTAATTTCATCCGGTGCCCCCTGGTTCTTGTGTTATGTGAAGGGGTAAATAAGGCTTCCTTGTTCACTTTCTCCACACCAGTCATGATTTATAGACCTCTAGCACATCTCCCCTCGGTCACCTGAACAGTCCCAGTCTTTTTACCTTTTTCAATTCTACTTTATCTTTTCTGAGATGAGGTGATCAGAATTGCGCACACTATTCCAGGTGTGGGCATAACATGGATTTACAGAAAGGCATTATGATATTTTCTGTCTTATTAGCAATCCCTTTCCTAACGGTTCCTAACATTGTTAGCTTTTTTGATTGCTGTGGACCACAGAAGTTGATCCAATAAAAGATATTCCCTCCCCCACCTTGTCTCTCTAATATCCTGGGACTGACCCAACTACACAGCTCTGCATAAAGCCCGGCATGACCTTTACTGGGTCAGGATTTTGGTTCTTTCCCCATGTTTTGCATATAATGAACATTGAACCTTGTCATTAATATTGCTATTTCCATCTTGGGGATGTATTTAGATACGTGTTGTTCTATTATATGCTTATATTTTACATTAAAAAATAAAACTAGTTAAAACAAAATCACATGGCTTTTCATTCCTTGGGTTCTGGTGCCATCATGTGGCCATTTTGTTCCACTCCTGCCAATTAAAAGCTCTAGCATTTTGTAAAGAAACGTTAGTTCAGGGGTCGGCAACCTTTCAGGAGTGGTGTGCTGAGTCTTCATTTATTCACTCTAATTTAAGGTTTTGTGTGCCAGTAATACATTTTAACGTTTTTAGACGATCTCTTTCCATAAGTCTATAATATATAACTGAACTATTGTTGTATGTAAAGTAAATAAGGTTTTAAAAACGTTTAAGAAGCTTCATTTAAAATTAAATTGAAACACAGAGCCCCCTGGACCGGTGGCCAGGACCCAGGCAGTGTGAGTGCCACTGAAAACCAGCGCATGTGCCATAGGTTGCCTACCCCTGCGTTAGTTCCTTGGGAGAGACCCTGCAGGGGAAGCTGCATTCATTTAATCTTAATAATTAAATAAAATAAGAGTGAAATATTCCCCTGGCAGCTGAGTCCCAAGCTGCCTGCCATGCCTCTGCCCAGCTCGCAGCCCAGTGGTTGCTGATGCCCCTCAGCCCCAGGGTGTGAAGCCATGGCATGGTGCACTCCTTGCTCTTCCACAAACTTCTGCAACCTCGTGATCCAGGAATCACCCA
This sequence comes from Mauremys mutica, assembly GCF_020497125.1. Lineage (NCBI taxonomy): Eukaryota > Metazoa > Chordata > Testudines > Geoemydidae > Mauremys > Mauremys mutica. The sequence goes on from NC_059096.1 coordinate 12,581,570, forward strand.
GAGTCCACATGTTGGCAACCCGGCAGCGCACACATTTCTTTCCCCTCAGCAGTGCAGGTACCTGTGCTGTCAGTTCCAAACCTCTGCACTGTGTCTCTTTGGAAACACCACATTATCCTGCCCCAAGAGTAGGAATAGCAACTCACCTCCCAAGAGGCTAGTAAATTAAAGATTTTTTGTCAAGCAACTGGCCCCTTCCAAAAGGACAAGACCTCCCAGAACCTGGCTCAAGGGGTGGGGGAAGAGGTCCGTGTAGATGGGCATGGGCCACCCAGATCCTGACGCACACATGGGGGGCAGCCAGAGGAGCTCAGACACCCCCCATATCCGTTTATAAGAGGGATGCTGGAAGGGGCAAGAGCCCCCCAGATCTGGGCACTCATGTGGGAGAGGAGAATGTAGGGCTGAGAAATGCCTCTGCCCCTATTCTCATCCAGTCGCTCTGCCACTGATCCTCGTCCTGTACTTAACCTACCTCCATCCCGAGCTTTAAACTTAACCCTAACACTGATTCTAACTTCAGTTCTACCAGAGGACGGAGGAATAGGACTAAGATTATCTTGAATATTTTTGTACCATCTGAAAACCTTGCCCTGCACCTATATCTTACCCTACCCTAATCCTAACCCTACGTGTACAATGAACCCTAATCATAACCCTACACCCAAACCCTAGAAGTGTCACAAATCTTAACCCTTACCGTCGCCAACCCCAACCCTGGCCCAAACACCAACCTCAGTCCTAACCAATGTTCCCTCTAAATTTTTCCATCCATGTGCGGAATTAATTTTATGTGCAGCAGTATCAAGGTAAAGTGTGGGTGTGCACCACCAGGAGAAACAAAAAGCCTAGATAGAATATACATATTTTAAAAGTTACCGGAGGGATAATTACTCCAGCCAGGACAGGTTAGGCATTTTAGAACTCAGTACTCAAAGATTTAAATTTAAGCATAAGAGAGAAATAAAATTATGAAATGCACAGACCAGTTAAAAACCTAAAATAACAGCACTGTGAAAGAATAAAAGCTCAGAGAATATATGTGCATTGCAGGAAGTACCAAGAAGTAACACCACCAACACAAGAATGTGTTGGGAGGTGAGTGTGAAAGAGCCAAAGTTTGTGTGTGACACACAGAGACTCTGTGCGTGTGTCTGAGACTGTGTGTGTGAAAGACAGACTGTATGCGTGAGACACAGCATGTAAAAGTGAGAGACAGTGTATGTGTTTGTGACAGTGTGTATGTGTGAGAGACACAGACTGTGTGTGTGTGTGTGTGTGTGGGCTGCTGGGGAAGTCTGAGAGACCGTGCACTGCAGTGTTTTCCCCAGGAATTAAAATTAGGGGGGGGTGTTCTAATTTACAGGGGCAAGGATCAGGGTTGATGAGGGGTGAGACTGTGAGGGTGAAGGTGGACTGTATGGCACATTGTAAAAACTGAAAAAATGTTTCATGACCATTTTATTAGATTTAACTCATGTTTTAAAATCTTTGCACAAATTAAAGTTGGCTACTCAAGCCTTCTATGAAGCACTACAATACATCCTTCTTGGTTTCTTGTTATAATTTTGCACAACTCTGTTAATGAACTTCTTGAATGCAATGCGTTCATCTTTGGTGGCTTCTCATGTGTCTGGTACTTCCATTCCTTCAGTTGATATGCTCATTAGTTCATTCAAATGATCAGGCACAAGGCGACTTCTTTCAAAACACAAAATTCTATTCAATGATGAAAAAGATCGCTCAGCTGTAGCTGTTGTGACTGGGAGTAGCAAGAGATTAATTCCTACTTCTTTCAGCCCAGGAAACAGAACACAAAGATCGGGTCGAGCCACTAGTGATGATAAAAAAGAAGTTGAAATCAAATCTTCATTCATTCGTCGTATGATATTCCACTCTGTGTTCAAATTCTCTATTCTGTCCTGAGCACATGGCAGCCCCATTGCTGGTAGAGCCTCACTCCACTCAATTGTCGGTGTTTTATAGGACAGGGATCTGTAAAAGCTATGTAGAGGTTGAGTAGAATCTAGAAGTCGCTGTTGTCGATTTTTAAGCATCAAGTCTGTGTACTTTTTCAGTTGTCTTCTTGTCCTATTCACTTAAGGATTCAGTATAAATGCCTTCATTAGTCAACTTCTGAACTGAAGTCTTTGCTTCTTCCAGTACTTGTTCAATGGATAGCTCTCTGATTGATCCAAATGTAGCTTCTATTGCTGGACAAAGATCTACTACTGTTGTAGCAGATGCCTGGATGGCATTGTTTAATGACCCAAGTGGTTTCAACAGTAGACTTACGAGAGGGAGAATGGCAATAGTCTTCTCTGAACGTAGTAGCAAAAGTAATCCACCAGCCTCACTACTTAGATCCATCCCATCTTGGTAGATACTTTCCAAAGCCAGTAATAATGGCTGGAGTAATTTTAAGACAACAGCCAAAGATCGCTCATGAGAAAGCCAGAGGGTTTTCCCAGGTTGGACTAATTTGAACTTCAGTCCTAGTGTATCTTCTATATTTTCCAAGATATTCAGTGTAGACGAGCTCTTCGTTGCTCTACGGCACTAATTCGCGGGAGACCACTCTTTCAAACACCAGGGCCCTTTTATTTCCTTGTATTTTCCCACCACCACGTATCTACAGCTTTATACAGTTCGCTATCAGGCAGGTAGCCCCTTGGGGAACAGCTTGTTCTTACAGCTAACTGGGGGCAACAGGCCCTGACTCCTCACTTTCCTGTTCCTCCCCTCCTCCTTCCTTCCTGCTTTATAGGCCTTCCCCCATCAAGCTCACAGGTGTCTCTCCTTTAGGGCTTTAATCAGCCACCACCTGGCAGCTCCAATCTCTTCCCCTTACTCGGAGCTGAGCTAGCAGGCTCTGAGCTAACGGGCTGAGTCAGTGCCTTTTGGCCAGCACCCTGTTGCATTCAGTCTTTTTGGACTCTTGCTGAAAAAAATAATATAATGAAAACTTTAAATGTATAGCTTTTTAAATGTCTTTTGAAGAGTCTGCAGCTCGTACTAGATATTGATTTCAATTACAACACAATACAAAGTGTACACTGCTCACTTTATATTTCTTTATTACAAATATTTGCACTGTAAAAACAAAATAGTATTTTTCAATTCACCTCATACAAGTACTGTGGTGCAATCTCTGCATCACGAAAGTTGATCTTATAAATGTAGAATTATGTACCAAAAAAATAACTGCATTCAAAAACAAAACAATGTAAAACAAGTCCACTCAGTCCTACTTCTTGTTCAGTCAAATGCTCAAACAAGTTTGTTTACATTTGCAGGAGATAATGCTGCCCGTTTCTTGTTCACAATGTCACCTGAAAGTGAGAACAGGCATTTGCATGGCACAGCTGTAGCCAGCGTTGCAAGATATTTACATGCCAGATGCGCTAAAGATTCATATGTTCCTTCATGCTTCAACCACCATTCCAGAGGACATGCTGACGACGGGTTCTGCTCGATAACAATCCAAAGCAGCGTGGACCAACGCATGTTCATTTTCATCATCTGCGTCAGATGCCGACAGCAGAAGGCTGATTTTCTTTTTTGGTGGTTCAGGTTCTGTCATTTCCGCATAGGAGTGTTGCTCTTTTAGGACTTCGGAAAGCATGCTCCACACCTCGTCCCTCTCAGATTTTGAAAGGCACTTCAGATTCTTAAACCTTGGGTCGAGTGCCGTAGCTATCTTTAGAAATCTCACATTGGTACCTTTTTTGCCTTTTGTCAAATCTGCAGCGAAAGTGTTCTTAAAATGAACATGTGCTGAGTCATCATCCGAGACTAACAGAACATGGCAGAATGGGGGTAAAACAGAGCCGGAGACATACAATTCTCCCCCAAGGAGTCATGAATTTAATTAATGTTTTTTTAAACGAGTGTCAGCGTGGAAGCGTGTCCTCTGGAACGGTGGCTGAAGCATGAACGGGCATACAAATGTTTAGCATATCTGGCACATAAATACCGCTTGTTTTTGAGCGAAGTTATGTAACAAAAAATAAAATCTACATTTCTAAGTTGCACTTTCAAAATAAAAAGATTGCACTATGGTACTTGTATGAGGTGACTGAAAAATACTATTTTAAAAATAATTTGTACAATGCAAATATTTGCAATAAAGTGAGCAGTGTACACTTTGTATTCTATGTTGTAATTGAAATCAATATATTTGAAAATGCAGAAAAACATCCAAAATATTTATGAAATTTCAATTGGTATTCTATTGTTTAGTAATGTGATTAAAACTGTGATTAAATCACCATTAATTTTTTTTAGATTAATTGACAGCCCTAAAAATAACCATCCAATCCTCCACATTGTATTGCTTTGCAAAACCTACATTATTCACACACGAGTCACATGAACAAGCGGGATGGCTACCTTTCCTTTTGCTGAGCGGCCAGCGCTGGTCAGAAAGGGGGGCAGCAGGCCTTTCTTCAAAAGCAATAAAACTTTCATAACAACTGGAACATTAGCAAGTCCATGGAACTGGCTCAGAAGCAAGACGACATTTCTGATTAGACTGAATCCTGGGCAAGGAGGAGGGGAATTTTGCACACAGCACATGTACGAAAACCGCTGTTTCAGGCCAATCCTGGTTTATGTTGTGAGAAGGGCACAGGAGATGGTTGGTAAGAGGGCCAACAGAACTGAAACTGCCAGCTCTAGAGCAGCCAACATCGCTAAAGCTGGCTAGGTAACATTGTTCAAGCACAATACAGGAGAGAAAAAGCTTTAGCTATCATTCTCCTCCTTTAGTGACTGCTTAAGCAAGCCCTAGGAGGTTCCACAGGTGACTGCTGAAAGAGGAGTGTCTAAGGCACCAGGGAATGGGACAGTACTTGCACCCCCACGCCCCCCAGGAGAAAAAAGGAGATTGACAAGGAGGTAGGCAGTAAGAGGAGCCTACAGTCCAGTTTTGTTTTTAAAACAAACAGCTACCTGTTGACTTGCAGAGAGCACACTCCAGGTTATGCCTAGAAGAAGGGCATTAGCACCCAGACCACGATGGGGATTTATTGCAGGGATTCTTGCCTCAACCAAAAAAAAAAGGAAGGTCTCTTTAGTAAAATAGGAGGACTCTTAACCAAGCATATTTTGAGGTCAGAGAACTTCTGTTCCAAAGGATTTATTTCCACAGCTGCTGCTTCAACTCAAAATAGAACAGAACAGATTGAAACTAAAGTAAAAATGGCATCCTTGTCCATCTCCACTCTCAGCTTCCATCCCAATGGGCTTGTTGGTGGCACCAGGAATAGCCCAGTATTAACAAAACGGTGGAAAACAACAGTGCCAATGAAGGCTCCCTGTATCAGGCCTCTGTTTGTCCGAACCGCTTCCATGTTTAGACTTTAATTAACCCCACAGGCCAGATGGAAAGAATGGAATGTGTGGCAACTAGTTATCAGTGCAACACTGATACCAGGAGGCAATTATAAAGCCTGCTTGCACCTGGCTGAAGGAAGTAAAACAAAATAACCGGTCGGGAAAAAGTTACTAACGAGCTAAAGTGGTTTTTGCCAAGTATGATTTAACCTGCGTAATGTACTTGCTATATGGGAACTAGAAGGGAGGGAAGAAGAGGGGGGGAAGGGGGGGGGGCTGGGCAGTGGGGGTAATAGAAATGCTTAGCTAAAATCATGTATAAAGAAAGAGAGCTGCTTGTATGGAGTGTGCTTGATTTGAGACGTGTGTGTCTCCGAGCATCCTGCTGCTTTGAGATCTCAAATAAACCTTTGTTTGCTTCTCCACCTTGGTGTGTCTATTGGAGCGAGGCACACCGGGCAACGAACCACTGTTGCTGTCGCCTCAGGCCTTTGTGCCGGCAACAGGCTGGATGGCCGTTGTATATGCAGTTGGACTAAAAAACAGAAAACTGAGCAAGCCAGTGTGCCTGAATGTACAGTAATGATCTAAATGACAGCAAATGTGTAGCTTGCTGGGGAAGGGTCCTGCCTCGTTATATGAAGAACGCTGCCATTTAAGGTGCAGCACTGCAAATTTCATGGCCAAATGGTGCCCATACAAGCATAAAGTCCGTGCACACTCAAGCTGTAGTTCTCTTTCTACGGACACTTTCTTCTCAGCAACAGACCTGGTTCTGCCACCACTCAGATCCCAGCAGTCCCACAGAACTTCAGCTCCTACGCTGGCAGAAACCTCCCCTGTGATTCTATAGATTTGGCCAGGCCAGCTCTGCTGCAACCCCTTGCCTCCTCTTTCCTCTAAGGCTCAAGGGCACACCGGGAAGGGCTGAACCAATTTTTCATTTTCTCGGCTGCTCAGAAGTTTTCCTGATTTGATAACATTTTTCAAGCACAATTTCATCTGCTACAGCAGATGAAAGAGAGGACTAGAAATCTAGGGTGCTCACAAGCATAAACAATGCTTGAGAAGCATGGAGCATTCTGACACATACAGCTCAGGGACTGTGGGTTTTTTTCACCTTCCGCTGCGGGATGGATAGCCTAATGGGATCATCTGGGCACGTCTCACCTATCAATTCCTGCCATTGCAAGGGCATCGGTGGCACCTCAGTTTCTTCTGTTTTCCGCCTGGGGCACGCAATGGTTCAGTCTCTCCCCACTGAAATAATTTAGTCAACTCATTAAGCTCAATACAGGATGAAATGTAATAGCCTGTGAAATACAGCAGGTCATACTAGATCCCTGCTGGGGTAGTTCGTACTTTAGTTCAGCCCATTTTCTTGCCCACAGTAACTAGACATTTAAGTTTAGATGAAAAATGTACCGGTATTCCTTTTCTCCAATTTTCAACAGGTTACCTACCGCTGCAGTGTACAGAATGCAATGCACAGAAATACACCCACTGCATTGGGGGAGAGGAATGTTGTGCTTATTGGTGATTTGTTTTGTTTTTTTTAACAAGATACCATTGCACCAGTTACAGAACACTGAACTGGTTCCCAGAAAGACACAAAACGTGTCTACATTATGACAGCTCGGCAGCATGATGACCAGACACCTGGAAATCCGGGAATGCTTTAGACTTCTACAGGAAGCTGGGGGCAGGAGCGCCAGTGAAGGCTGTTTAAAGTGGACTCCTCCCAAGTTCCAGAGATAACTATTCTGTGACAGAAACCTGTCCGCTGGCGGGAAAAAAATGGTGATGTTACAATGAGACACTGTTTTCCTTACTCCACATTTAAAAGCAGGTAAAGTTCTGTGGCTAAGAAGTCATCATGTCTCATTCAGCTGTTTCCTCTAACTCTCCTTCAGGTGCAAAGATGCTTTTCAGAGTTGACAGGGAGCAGGGGTATATAAAGGATAACCCTTCCTCCAAGGCTGCGGGACAGGAATTTCCTTTCATTTCTGGCCAGAAAGCTTTAGGAACACCACGCTTCCTCTTTCCTCCACCCCAGTGGCTGTAAGTTTGAGGTTTATTGCGCTGTTTCCATCCATCTCTGTGATGTGTTGTGTGAGGTGCATGTTATTAGCCAGGCTGGGCAGGGATGGTGTCCGTAGCCTCTGTTTGCCAGAAGCTGGGAATGGGTGACAGGGGATGGATCACTTGGTGATTCCCTGTTCTGTTCATTCCCTCTGGGACACCTGGCACTGGCCACTGTTGGAAGACAGGATACTGGGCTAGATGGACCTTTCTGACCCAGTATGGCTGTTCTTATCCCAATGCTAAAAAACCACCTGTCCCACACAGGAACTGGCCAGGCTGCATTTCAATTTCCTTCTGGAAACCTTGTCAAAATACCAGCTCCAGAGCCCCAACAGGGAGGGAGACTGAAACCAGCTTGCCAGGACAGACTGGCCGTGCAAGCAAACAAAGTCTTATGGTTTTTTGAGGTTGGACCTGTCAGAGAGACGAATCGGATGAAGCACAGAACTTCTTCTAGAGATACAAATCTACCGAGGTATATCCCTGCTCCCCAGCTGAAGGCAAGGGGATGAGAGAGCGGTTCCTAAAAGGTGGTAGGAAGAGGAGGAAAAGTGGAGGTTAAACTAGACATTTAAAAGCATTCTACTGAACAGTATTTCTGCGCTTCTGGGGTGAAGCACTCAGCATTCACTGGGAAAAGTCAGCCTGGGAAAGGCCTTTCAAAGACATGCAGGAGGTGTGGAAACAGACTCAGAAACAAGGGAACAGCAGCAGCCGCCGCAGAGCCTGAGGCAGGAAGAGCCACAGTTGGGTTAAAACTGTCTTTACCCTAACAAAGGAACTTGGCAGCGGCTGCGGTGATCGTGCCCTTCCCTGTGAGAGCTACGCCCCACCTCTGCAGAGGGGTCAGTTTCCATTTGGGGACCACTGAATTCACACTGCACCCCTCTCCATGCGTGTATGCTCTGCAGGGCAGGCCCCTGTAGGGTTTTATTACTTTCCTCACAAGACGTCTGCATGTGGAAAATAACACAGAGAAACCCCCAGCACAGGGAAGGCACATCACATTTTTCCTTACAGTTCTTATCTCCTCCATCCCCTCTCCACTCCCCCCCACCCTCAATAAAAAACCGAGGTTATCACAACCATTGCTAGTAGTAGAGCTGATGAAAAATATTCATTGCGCCCATCTCCTGTGTAACTAGAGTCTGCAGTACACAGGCAACAGGCTAACCACATTAAAGGCTGGGCTTCTAGTTCCAATTATGGCATCCTCGGCCACATTTGCTCCCCTCTGCATGGCCCATATGTGATTACATCTGCGTGTCACTTGGCACACACTGCAGTTTACAGAGCAGGACTAACCCAAAGGTCACAATGAACTAGGCAGTACACATCTGGGGAGGACAGTCTGTCTTCATCCAAATGGTTCTCTCCTCTAGCTCGAATGATCAGCTCACGTCAGGTACTGCACCACAAGGAACATGATCACGCAGCTCAAGAGCATTCCGCCGATCATGAAGTATTTGTCCTGGAAAGCCCGCTTCTCAATCAGTCGCATCACTGTGTTCGATAAGCCCAGCATGTTGGCAACATCTAGGATTTTTTTGTGAGTGCCCTGAGAATGACAAGGAGTTAAAAAAACACCAAATCATTAGCTTTGTGTCCCAGCACTTCTCATACCACATTAAGGATGTTTTAGCTCTGGAGACAGGTGCTGGCCTATTTGATCTCCACATAGGAGATGGAGCTCCCCACTGACCAACAATTCTCACCACTCAAGAGGGAATAGGACACTTGGGAATCAACTGAGATAGAAAACACACAAAAATCCAGAACAGGAGTGAGATCAAAGGTCCAGAAGGAAGGATCCAGAAGGGGACATCACACTGAGGATCTCAGCCAGTGTCTGTTACTCCAAGAAGATATTAAGGGAACCATGTCAGGGAACTTCTGGGTGGTGACCCAGATACACGATCTAACAAATACACGTAAGATTTTACAGTCAGACATGCCTCTCATCCAGCTTCTTCCTCCTAGACTAATGGATGGCCAACGCCAGGAGGCTGACAAGGTCTCAAGACTTGTGGGGCCATTGACAAGGCGTGTAAAAATGAAAAGGTGTGTGAGAAATGCACCCAGAATCTCAATAAGAGGATCTGGAGGAGACAGAAGAGGGCCTGCAACCTGGCGCACCATGCCTGGCATGTCCCATGGACTCCCTCTTGCTGCTAAAGGGAGTTGGACTAGATGACCTCCTGAGGTCTCTTCCAACCCATATCGTCTGTGATTCTAAAGAGGCAGGCATGGGGGTATCTGAACTGCACCAGCCACACCCCCATACTCACAGCTATGTGAAGGAGCCATCAATTTAAACTCTTGGAGAGCCCTGGAACCAGGGGGGATTAGTAACTGGCCCACTGGGATCTTCACCATTGCATGATGGCAGTATGCTCTGCCACACGGTGTTGGGCGGGACTGAAGGGCGAGGAAGTATAAAGGGAATAAAGGGTGGCAATTACTGACAATGGTGATAGCAGCTTTGAACTGGACAGACAAACAGCCATTTGATAGTAACCAATCTAGCCAGATTTGAACCGGCCACCGTTACTACTCCCCATCATCGTTGTAACAAACAGAACTGCATATTGCAACAGATACCAACATTATCACTTGTGTACACAGAAGCACTGGTATTTGCCCAATTAGTTTCTTCTCCCCAGCTGATGAGACCAGTAAGATTCCTCCACCCCACCCATGGGACTCTCATTAAAATTTGGGAATGCTTCACTTTCAAATTCAACCTTCCGTCTGCCTCTGCAGCAGCCTATAACACTTCAGCCTCTTTCAAAGAATCCTTGCTGCATCAGAAAAAACAGAAGGAGCAGAACCCAGAGAAGTATATAGTTTTGCCTTGCTTGGTAACAGTGAGCCCTTTAGTGGTCATTCTTGTTAGGCCGGCCAGAAAAAGCTGTACGCAGACTAGCTGAGACTACCATGTTCCTAAGGCCACTACTATTCATGAGTCCAACCCACTTCCCGCCATCCGCAGCACAGAGAGGAAAAGGGCTGAGAGCAAATCAAAAGACACTAGATATTTATGTGCAGTAACTCCTCACTTAAAATTGTCCAGGTTAACGTCGTTTCATTGTTATGTTGCTGACCAATTAGGGAACATGCTAGTTTAAAGTTGTGTAATGCTCCCTTCTAAGTCGTTTGGCAGCCGCCTGCTTTGTCTACTGCTTGAAGAAAGAGCAGCCCATTGGAGCCAGCTGGTGGGGGCTTGGAACCAGGGTGGACCGGCAGCCCCTTATCAGCTCCCTGCCCGCAGTTCAGCTCTGTCCCTCCCCGCACTGCCATGTGCTGCTCCTGCCCTCTGCCTTGGAGCTGCTCCCCGAAATTCCTGTTTGCTGTGCTGGGGGGGAGAGGGAAAGAAGAGGGGGGCTAATGTCAGGGTGTCCACCTCCCCCATGCTCCTGCACCCCGCTTACCCCATCTTCCATAGAGCAGGGCTCAGGATGGAGGGACAGCAGCTGTGGTCTCAGCAAGCTGATCTAATTAACAAGGCAGTGTATTTATGGGAAATGCGCATATCTCCCTCCATTCCTGCTGCCTTGCAGAGTGAGAGAATTAACCCTTGAGGGCTCAGCCAACTGCTAGTTCATCATTTAGCAGTAATGGAAATATCCCACCCTCTGACTCCTGCACCTCAATCAAGCTTCACAATCATCATCACTATGTACCAGTATTAAATTGTTTGTTTAAAACTTAGAGAGAGAGAGAGAGAGAGTGTGAGTGAGTGTGTGTGTGTATATATATAGTCTTTTGTCTGTTGAAAAACATTTCCCTAGAACCTAACCCCCTCATTTACATTAATTCTTATGGGGAAATTGGATTCGTTTAACATCGTTTCGCTTAAAGTCGTATTGTTCAGGAACATAACTACAACGTTAAGTGAGGAGTTACTGTAAACTGCTCCCAAGCACTTTCACCCTTTGCAAATTTGAGATGTGGCACTTCCTCAGCTGGTAAGCAGATTATGGCTAGACTCCTTCAAAGCTAGGATGGGAACTTTCAAGGTTTGGCCACGAAACTAGTCTTATTTACAGGTGAGAGTGCAAGAATTCAGGACTAATAAAAAAGTTTAGTACCGACACCCTTTGAGTCCTCTGGTCTGCCAGAGAAAAAGCCTAGTATACCTAGCAGCAACGTGAGCTTTCTCAACACATTTGTGTGTCAATATGCCTCAGTCCTGGAGAGAGCATGTCTCTCAGGGTGAGAAGAACTATATCACCATGGCTCATTCAGTTCTTGGTAGGGTGACCAGATTATAGGGACAATCCCGATTTTTGGGTCTTTTTCTTATATAGGTTCCTATTACCCGCCACCCGTCCCGATTTTTCACACTTGCTGTCTGGTCACTCTAGTTCTTGGTTTATCTGAGCAGAATGCCAGCAAGAGGGCCAATTCATGACAAAGTCTGATGGTGTTTTTGGTGATGTGAACACTTGTTTCCTGGAAATCAGACAGACCATGAGCACTGCACAGCCGTCAGATGGTAACAATTTTAGGTTCTTACTGAGCTGGGCTGGATGTGACTCAGTGATGTACGGCTAAATGGTAATTCAATAGACAGCCGGAGGCACACAGTCCCCCAAAAGGAAGCAATGTCAAAACATTTAAGAAGGCGATTAAGCAATTCTCCCCACATTCAGCTGGGACTTTTGAAAGCTGTCACAATATAACAAGTTTGTAAGTGTAAAAGCTTAAAATGTTAACCCAGAAATGCTGGGTTAACCCATGCTGATGCCTTCTGGATTCAAATGACATTTGAGCGTCCCCCACTCTGCACTAGCCCAGGTTCCTCTGGTCATTCATAGAACCTCAGGGGGTTCTAGTCCAACCCCCTGCTCAAAGCAGGATCAAACCCAACTAAATCATCCCAGCCAGGGCTTTGTCAAGCCTGACCTTAAAAACCGCTAAGGAAGGAGATTCCACCATCTCCCTATGGAACCCATTCTCTCTCATGTTCCATGAAAGAGTTAATTCTGTATCTTTGAGCTGCTGTCACATTTGAACAGAGCCTGAAACAATCTTTAAAATAAGGGCAAAATGCCCTACTGATCAAGGGACATCAAGAGATATGGCCCCCTTCAATACAGAAATTCAGACAGGAATAGACAGTTTACATGTGCTGGCTCTTTGAGACAGCATCTTTATCAGATAACTCAGAAAAAAAAAAAGACAATTACTTTACAGAAACCTTAATATAAGTAGCTGAAAGATCTTTCCAGACATTAAGGCCTGGTCTACACTTAAAACATATACCAGATTAGCTATGTTGATTAGGAGGGGGTTGTTTTTTTTGGTTGTTGTTTTTTAAACCACCAAACATAGCTATGCCAGAATAAGTTATAACGTAGACGCACTTATGCACCTCTACCCCGATATAACGCTGTCCTCGGGTGCCAAAAAGTCTTACCGTATTATAGGTGAAACCGCGTTGTATCGAACTTGCTTTGATCCGCTGGAGTGCGCAGCCCCGCCTCCCCGGAGCACTGCTTTACTGCGTTATATCCGAATTTGTGTTATATCGGGGTAGAGGTGTATTGGCATAAAAGTGCTTTTGCTGGTATAGCTTATATCTCTCAGGGAACTGGTATAAAAGCTACATGGGCAAATAAACTGCATCTGTACTAGAAGGGTTTACTGCTGTAGCTATACCAGCAAACCTTTTCTGGTGTAGACAAGGCCTTAGTCTCAGAATCTATTGATAAGGTATGCGTTATTTCCCCCATTTTACAGATGGGTAGACAAGATAGAAAGAGAAAGTGACTTGATCAATGCCCCATAGTGAGTCAACAGCACAGCTTCAGAATAGCACCCAGGGGCCTGATTCCTAGTGTCCTATCCTGCTAAGGCATCTAGCTCAAAAAGTTGTTTCAAGTTCTTGTCTGCTACCGCCTAAAACAAATTTCGAGGATTTGAACTTGCAGGTTAGTTGAAGTGCAGGACTGTTGTGGCCCCACACTCTGGACCTGAAGTGCTGGGTTTAAACAAACCAAGGGGTGTCTATTAGGCCTGGTCACCATAAATGAAGGAACTTGGGGTCTTTTTGGTAAAAGGGATGCCCCACCTTTAGTGTCATTCTCTGGTCCCTCAGCCCATGCAGGATGCTGGTCCCACTGCCAATAAGATCATCCATGCCACGATGGGCATTCTGGAGGGATTCATTAAACTGTAATGTTTCGTCGATCGGTATGGTGGTGTCAGAGTCCTGTGGGGAAATGCAGTTTCTTGGTTACCTCTCCAGCTTGCTGAGTCACGCTCCCCTTCCCCAAGCCCCAGGCGACTGTTTGAACCAGAATGGACAGACAAAAAATGAGCAGGGTGTGGGGGGAAATCTTGGGGGAACTTGTTTTGTTTTGAAGAGAATGAACTACACAAATACGATGGCATCAACACTAGGAAACTGGTTCAGATGAGCCTAAGCTGACAATGCTTGAGGGAAGCGTTGTCCAAAGGGATCAGAGTCGGTCTAACTCTGCTCTCTGACCACAAGGGAGCAGAACTAGGCTAAAGCGGGTGCTTTTGAAACCTCTACTTTAAGTCCATGTAGAATAGGGCACTACAATAAGGAGCACTGAATTTACCACTAAGAGCAGAAAGGGGATTTACAAGGGAGTCACTTTATCATGGTCTGTAAGTATCCACAGGGGGAAGATTTCTGATAGCAGAGGGCTCTTTAAAAAATAAAAAACAAAGACATAAGATGTAATGGCTGAAAAGTGAAGCTGACATTCCGTCTAGAACAGGGGTGGGCAAACTATGGCCCGCAGGCTGCATCTGGCCTGCTAGCCATTTTAATCTGGCCCTCGAGCTCCTACTGGAGAGCCGAGTCTGGGGCCTGCCCCGCTCCGGTGCCTCAACCGGGGAGCAGGGTCAGGGACTGCTCAGAGCAGCTTCACACACTGCCCTTGCCTCAAGCACCGCCCCTGCAGCTCCCATTGCCCAGGAACCGCAGCCAATGGGAGCTGCAGGGGTGGCGCCTGTAGACAGGGCAGTGCATAGCAAAGCTGCCTGGCCACACCTCCGTGTAGGAGCCGGAGGGGGAACATGCTGCTGCTTCTCCAAGCTGCTTGAGGTAAGCACTGCCTGGAGCCTGCACCCGAGACAACCCCCATGCCCCACCCCCCCTACCCCAGGCCTGATCCCCCTCCCGCCCTCCGAACCCCACAGTCCCAGCCCAGAGCACCCTCCTACACACCCCAAACCCCTCATTTTTGGCCCCACCCCAGAGCCTGCACCCCCAGCCGGAGCCCTCACTTCCTTCCCACACCCCAACCCCAATTTCATGAGCATTCATGGTCTGCCATACACTTTCTGAACCCAGATGTGGTCCTTGGGCAAAAAGGTTTGTCTACCCCTGGTCTAGAACAAAGGCACAATTTTTTAACAGCAACGATAATTAACCATTGGAACACACTGCTCTAGGACTCATCAGTTAAGTCTGAGCTAGAACATCTCTTTCAGCAAGAAACATCCAACCAGAAAGTTCTGGGCTTGACACAAGAATATCTTGGTGAAATTCTAGGGCCTGTGGTGGGAAAGGTCAGAGTAGGTGATCACAACGGTTCCTTCTGACCCTTAAAAAATACATTAAAAAAAATCTATGAATCCTATCTTCTCTGGACACAGGGCAGATTAAAAAAAAGCCAGGCAATAGGCAGTGAGCCATGATAGAGATCATGCACTCCCATCCTGTTTTACAAACAGTATCCCTTGTGGCACAGTTAGGGTGACCAGACAGCAAGTGTGAAAAATCGGGATGGGGGTGGGGGGTAACAGGAGCCTATATAAGAAAAAGACCCCAAAATCGGGACTGTCCCTATAAAATCAAGACATCTGGTCACCCTAGGCACAGTAAAAAGTGGGTATGGGAAGACTGTTCCAGCTGCTTCCTTGTACTCTGAATGGCAACAGCATCACCCCTTTTTACTATAATGGGATGTGTAACGTGAGAATTAAATAATAACATGGACCCCCTAAGAATGCCATATGGCTTTACTGTGTAGGCTTGTGGCATCACACTTGTCCAGAGCGGATTCTGAGGATTATCACAGTGATACATTGATATGGTGCTGAGGGTGCTTTAAACATGTTTATCATCTGACCACACCTTTCTTCTGGCTATAAAAAAAACCCCAACATCCAGAAAAAGGGGGTTTAATTTCAGCTAAGGTTCCCTTCCATCAATGGAGAGGGAAATTGGGAGTTCAGAATATTTGAAGAGCAGGGCCATTGGTAGCAAAGGCATCCCTTATACCAAGGTTTTATTAGACACTGGACTTCAATGAAGTGTTCATGGCTTTGAAGAAAGAGTCCAACTGCAAACTGCCTAGTGATCAATCTCATGGATTGTCATTATCCCATGAGTCCATAACACTTCTGAGCAAAATGACCTCAATTTCCAATGCAAGACATTTTTCAGGCCACCTTTATATATCACAGATCACCAAGAAGAGGGCATAAGCCTAATTTTTTCTTCTTTCATTAGGACAACAGCATACTGCTAATACTATAAAATCATGTTATTTCTACAGGATGGTGCAGCAGAAGCTTTAACATAAAGATGAAATTTAAATATCTGTGAATCAAACAAAAGGACCCAAACAATATTATAGTTTTCAATAGTACCATTTTCCATCCTAAAGAGCTCGATTCAGTTTGGTTATATACACCTCTACCCCTATATAACGCTGTCCCCAGGAGCCAAAAAAATCTTACCGCGTTATAGGTGAAACCGCGTTATAATCGAACTTGCTTTGATCCGCCAGAGTGTGCAGCCCTGCCCCGCCCCGGAGCACTGCTTTACCGCGTTGTATCCAAATTCGTGTTATATCGGGTCGCGTTATATGGGGGTAGAGGTGTACTTATCTCACACATTTTTGCTTAACACAACTGCATAAGATACTATGGGTAAAAGAAAAATGCAGAACTATATAGATCATAAGCTATCAAATTTTCAGGGACTTTAGAGTCCCAAAGGGTAAGTGCTATGGCAGCAGCTGAAGCAAAAATTGTATCTATTTGTGAATTAAAGAGACAGGCCAGAGCTTTAAAAGTGACACCTTGAATTTAGTCTCACTGAACATGGAACTGAAAAAGTTTAGAGGAAAATGATCTCTCCATATTCCAGTTTACATTTTGCATCTGACAGCCCTTTGTACAGATAGTGTTATGTTACTCTTTGTCAGTTTTCACTTCTGTGGATTTTTCACAAAACCAGGGAGAGAAAAATCAATGTTAGGAAAATGCAATTGTAAAGATACAAGAATTTGCAGGAGAACTCAGTGGAAGTCATAGCCCCCAGAACTGTCACTTTTAAAAACAGACTACATTCCACGTTGGCATGTTCAATGGGACAACCATCTATAACTTTGGGGTGGCCAATCAAAAAGCTAAATCCTCGAGAGGTGCATTGACATTGGCCTTGGCACAACAGTCATGAAAATTTAACGGCTCAGGCCTAGATTTTGCTTGACCTCCCTTTACAATAGTGAATGAGGACAAGAAAAATCAACTGTATTTTATTTGTCTGAAAAAAGTTACTGGCCCTGGGCTAGAAGAAGCAGAAAACTGGAAGCCTGACCTAACTATGTTGCTCAGAGCAGAATTTCTCCGTGTTGACATGGTGGTAGAGTCTCCCCATGTAGCAGCGAAGAACTAAACTGTATTTAACATTTAAACGCAGCATTTGAGACTCTAAAGGGCAGCTGCCATCTTGCAAGAAAGCTACGCTTATGGCAGAGGGAGGTAGGGGACCCCAGAATCAAACTTAAGCCTGTTTCCACCTAATTCTTGTTTGAATCAGAAAAGCTTCTGCACTAAAGCTACACAGAAAGGCTCTTGCAACTGTACAATCTTACCCCAGACAGATGAGAAATAACTGGCAGTCCCTGGCACGGAGGTGAGTAAAATGCTGTTAAATGATACCACTTTCCAACCATATTGCGGCTCAAACGCTGTTCTTAAAGGACATTTTGAAGCCTATCTGCGTGGTTGTTGTGGAGTGCTAACGTAAACTCTCATATTCCTGAACTGGAAATAACCTGCACATTTTTAACAGGGAGGGTTATTAATTATGGGAACAATTTACCAAGGTTTATGGTGGGTTCTCCATCATTGGAAACGTTTAAATGAAGACTGGATGATTTTCTAAACGATTTGCTCTAGTTCAAACACGAATTATGTTGGGAAAGCTCTATGGCTCATGTTATGCAAGAGGCCAGGTTAGATCACAGTGATCTATGAATCCCCACTACAAAAAGCACAACAGGGGTGCTTCTTTCTAGAGAAATTCTCTCTCTTTTGTGCTTGCCGTTTAACACTTTTGGCTTTGCTTTTAAAATATTGCCCTACATCCAAACCCAGAGTTTTCCTTTTCTACCTTCACAAACATTTGTGTCATCTCGCAGCAGACACTTTATGGCAGGGGAGGGCAAACTTTTTGGCTCAAGGGCCACATCTGGGAATAAAAATTGTATGGTGGGCCACGAATGCTCACAAAATTGGGGTTGGGGTGCGAGAGGGGGTGCGGGCTCTGGTTGGGGGTGTGGGCTCTGGGATGGGTTCAGAAACGAGGAGTTCAGGGTACAGGAGGGTGCTCCGGGCTGGGATCGAGGGGTTTTGAGGGCGGGAGGGGGGGATCAGGGCTGGGGCAGGTGGTTGGGGTGCGGGGAAAGGCTCGGGGGTGCAGGCTCCAGGCGGCACTTACCTCAAGCGGCTCCCGGAAGCAGCAGCATGTCCCGTCTCCAGCTCCTATCTATGTGGAGGCGCAGCCAGACGGTTCTGCATGCTGCCTCATCCACAGGCACCGCCCCTGCAGCTCCCAGGCAATGGGAGCTGCGGGGGCGATGCTTGTGCTGGGGGCAGGGTGCAGAGCAGAGCCCCCGTCTGCCCTTTCGTGTAGGAGCCAGAGGGGGGCCATGCCGCTGCTTCTGGGAGCTGTATGGAATGGCCCCCGACCCTGCTTCCTGGCTGGAGCGCCGGAGCGGGGCAAACCCCATACCCTGCTCCCCAGCGGGAGCTCCAGGGCGGGATTAAAACGGCCCGCAGGCCGTAGTTTGCCCACACCTGCTTTATGGTCTAATCCTGTATCCTCCACTCCATCTCCTCCCCAAACCTTGATATAAAGGAGGCTTAATGTTTGGCTGCCCCCGGTTGTAGAGCAAGGGATATTTACATTAGCAGTGAAAGTGCGTGCCAGGAGCTCCTCTCGCTGTTTCTCCTGTTGCTCCCGACTGTAACGACGATGCTGGAAGTTCCTCAGTGCTGACTGCAGGTGCTGGACATCATATTTTAGCTGGTCAACTCGGCTAGAAAGAATCAGTGAGAGGAAGACAATAACCCCAAGGAAAATTCACTGACAAAAAACATTGTTAATGCAGAGTAAAAGTGACCCAGAGGTGTCTCATGCCCTTCCAGAATATCAAATTCAGCAAACGTGAAAACCAAGAAATACAGTCTGCTTAAGTTACACACCCACACAACCTACACTCTGCCCCCTTTTCAATATGCTCCTAACACATACTTGGACGCTGCCTTTGCACTGTATTAAACAGGAGCTGCCTCCACCTGCTCTACACACTGCTAAATTTTACACTTCCAACCCTTTTACAATCTCTTCATTTTTATGTGCATGACGCCATCTAACACGATATTTTCACTTGCCCTTCTTTAAAAGTACAGACCACACTCATCTCCCATCTCAATAGCAAGACCACCCCCTGCCCTGCTACTGACACCCATAAGAACAGCCATACTGGGTCAGACCAAAGGTCCATCTAGCCCAGTATTCTGTCTTCCGACAGTGCCCAATGCCAGGTGCCCCAGTGGGAATGAACAGAACAGGTATCATCAAGTGATCCATCCCCCATCGCCCATTCCCAGCTTCTGGCAAACAGAGGCTGGGGACACCATCCCTGCCCGTCCTGGCTAATAGCCATTGATGGACCGATCCACCATGAATTTATCTAGTTCTTTTTTGAACCCTATTATAGTCTCGGCCTTCACAGCATCCTCTGGCAAAGAGTTCCACAGGTTGACTGTGCCTTGTGTGAAGAAAAACTTCCTTTTGTTTGTTTTAAACCTGCTGCCCATTAATTTCATTTGGTGACCCCTAGTTCTTGTGTTATGAAAAGGAGTAAATAACACTTTCTTATTTAATTTCTCCACACCAGTCATGAGTTTATAGATTTCTATCCTACCCCTTCTACCCCCCCTTAGTTGTCTCTTTTCCAAGCTGGAAAGTCCCAGTCTTATTAATCTCTCCTCATACTGAAACTGTTCCATATCCCTAATAATTTTTGTTGCTCTTTTCTGAACCTTTTCCAATCCCAATATATCTTTTTTGAGATGGGGCAACCACATCTGCAAGCAGTATTCAAGATGTGGGCGTACTGGGATTTATATAGAGGCAATATGATATTATCTATCCCTTTCTTAATGATTCCTAACATTCTGTTCCCTTTTTTTGACTGCCGCTGCACACTGAGTGGATGTGTTCAGAGAACTATCCACAATGATTGCAAGATCTCTCTCTTGAGTGGTAACAGCTAATTTAGACCCAATCATTTTATACTCAATGCAGTCCTGTAATGAGGTGTACAGGATCTCTCCAGGTACACATGCTCCTCTTTTCTTTGATCACACACACACTGGAGTCAGTTAGAGAGGCTCATACATCCCCAGAGGGGCACCGCCCCTCCAGATTGCCTCCTATCTGGAACAGAGCTCTGCCATGCTGTTTCAGCTAAACCCACTCAGTACAATTACACCTAATACAGCGAATGCAGCTGGAGTACATGCAGGTAATTCCCACTGGCTACTACCAGTTTCAGTGGGGCAGAATTAAGGTTGTGTGGGCATGTACCTTAGCTCTTCATTGCCTGATTTTCAAATGTTTATGTTTTCTGGTCTTGAAGGGCACAAGAAACCACCAGGCAACCTTAACTCTGCATTAACAATTTTTTTGGTCAGTAAATCGTTGTGCTTTAGTTCCCCGTCTGCACTACAGAGATTATACTACTATTTTTTTTTCATGTGTTGTCTGTGTCACCCCTTTCTAACCTAAGCACTTAGCCAAAACTTGGGGTCCTGCAGGTTATTTCAGCTAGGAGGAGAAATCAATGTTGGAGTCAAGTATTTCCTTTGATACAACCCTGTTTATTTACAAAAAATGTACCAAATCCTGCTTCCCTGTATGCAGCATAAATCAAACAGGAGATCTTTATTTTATTCTGGAAGGGCATGAGAAACCAGCAGGCAATCTTAAGTATTTTGTCAATGAATTTTCTAGTTTTTTGAACAGAAAGAGAAATGTTGTAGGAGTTAGTGGTCATTTAGCCAGTTATGTAGGTTTGCAGCTGCGATGCTGCTATAGATCCCAAAGAACTTTACTGTAAGGAGGGAAATACTATCCTCATTATCAGAGGGGTAGCCGTGTTAGTCTGGATCTGTTAAAAAAAATAAATAAATAAATAAATGGCGATATACCTATTTCCTAGAACTGGAAGGGACCCCAAAGGGTCATTGAGTCCAGTTCCCTGCCTTCACTAACGAGGACCAAGTACTGATTTTGCCCCAGATCCCTAAGTGGCCCCCTCAAGGATTGAACTCACAACCCTGGGTTTAACAGGCCAATGCTCAAACTATTGAGCTATCCCTCCCCTACAAAGCTTTCGTGGGTGAATGCATCCGACGAAGTGGGTATTCACCCACGAAAGCTCATGCTCCAATACGTCTGTGAGTCTTTAAGGTGCCACAGGACTCTTTGCTGCTTACACTATCCCCATTGTACAGATGGGAAAACTGAGGCCTAGTCTATACTACAAAGTTGACATAAGATGTTTTGCATCAACCTAGTTATGCATGTCTACGCTGAAATCTGTCTCCCACAGCCATAAGTACCCCATTATGCTGACATAATATCACCTCCCTGAGTGTCACAAAACCATGGTTGGTGTATGGAGGTTGACACAGCGTGAGCATAGACACTGCATTACTTATGTGATCCCTGACAGTCCTCCAGGAGCTATTCCACAATGCCTGATACTCATTGCTCTGTTCACCATTGTGAGCCCCAGTGCTCAGGGGTCACAGAAGCGGGAAGCCCCGCCCCCCGGCCACTTAAAGCCCCTGTGAATTTTTGAAATGCCTTTTCCTGATTGGATTGCTGCTCAGCTGCACACTGTAGTGTGTAAATGCCCAGCTGCCTGTGCCAGCGACATGCTCCGGACGTGTGTCCGCCTGGAATAGACAGGCAATATCGGACGTCCTTGGCCTATGGGGAGAAGAGGCTGTGCAAGTACAGCTCCAAACCAGCCATAGAAACATCAACATCTACAAGCAGATTGCTCAGGGGATGCCAGAGAAGGGGTACGACAGGGAGCAGCAGCAGAACCATGTGAAAGCCAAGGAGCGGGAGCAGGAGCAGGAGCAGGAGCCGGGGGGGGGAAGCTCAGTGGTTTGAGCATTGGCCTGCTAAACCCAGGGCTGCGAGTTCAATCCTTGAGGGGGTCATTTAGGGATCGGGGGCAAAAATCTGTCTGGGGATTGGTCCTGCTTTGAGCAGGGGGTTGGACTAGATGACCTCCTGAGGTCCCTTCCAACCCTGAGATTCTATGAAATTCTATTAAATCTATGAGCTGCGGCAGGCTTACTGGGAGGCCAACAATCAATTGGGTGCAGAGCCACAGACATGCCACTTTTACAAGATGCTGCATGCCATACTTGGCAGAGACCCCCACCACGACCCCACACACCACCATGGCTATCTCCAAGGAGCTCAAGTCACAGGCCCCAGCTGCGAACAGCAAAGAGGTGGACGAGGAAGAGGCGTATGGGAGACAGGTAACCAGGGGATCCAGCTGGAGAGTGAGCCAGGATCCGTTTTTGACTCCATGGCAGTCCAGCCAATCAAGCACAGGCGAGCCCAATGCAGTGGAAGGAACATCAAGTAAGTTTGTAAATAAAATTTCCATTGCAGGGATGGCACCCCCAAATTAGCAGGACACAGATTTCAACTTTTCATTAATTTACTCACGCCAGCAGAGGTAGCGGTACAACAAACAGAGGGAGTGTTGCTAACTGCTTTTCATTCCCCTGCAGAGTTCGGCAGCAGGGACCCATGCAGAACACTTTGTTTATGGACACAGGGATGTCCCTTTGAATCCTCTTGAGAGATCTCAATGAAACTTCCCTGGAGGTACTCTACAATCCTCTCCCCAAAGGTTTCAAGGGAGGGCTACCTTATTTCTTCCGCAATAGGGCACTTTCTACGCCAGGCGGTGAGAACTTCAGCAGGCACCATTGCTATAAACAAACTAGCGGCATACAAGCCTAGGCAGCTTCAGGATGCCAGCAGCAGCTGTGCTGCCTCTACCTTGGTTACTCTCAGGAGTGAGATATCAGCTAAAATCACCAGCGCCCGTGGAACATGGTGCCAGTATTCAGTACCATTGCCCTACATTCATGCAACCGAGCAATTTCCTCCTCTGTTCCCAGACCCCTGGCAGATCATACTCACCATAACTTGAGTTGAGAGTGGGTCCAAAGCAGAAGTGTCAATATTCTAGTCTTGTTTTACACTTCTGGGGAGCAAGTGAAAGGGGAGATTTCTGAATCTTCCATTCCTACTATCCTGACTATTCCTTTTGTGTATACAGACTATACCTGTCTGGTGATGTTCTCCTCCTAATACAGCATGGCAAGAAAATCCTGCAGCCTTGAAGGGGACTCTCTTCATGATGGGTGATCACTCATTACCGAGTATGATCATCTTCCATGGGAGTTATGGGTCCTCAGATGGCTAATAAGGCCAATCCTTGAACCACAAGTTCTATTGCAATGAGAGCAGATGTTTTCAGGCTTAGCAGGAGGCTGATGACCATGACTGAAGCCAGTCTCTCCTTCCTCCTACGCCTCTTGTCCTCTTCAGCTTGTTGGCGAGCAAGTTCAAAATGCAGGGAGCCATCACGTAGGACTTCATTTCATTTTAAGCGATACTGGGCAAGTGTCTCCCAAGTGTCAATGTCAATATTACACTTTTTTAAACAGAAAGGAGTTCTCAACCTTAACTATAGCAGAGCAGACACTCCACTATAATGCAAAAGGAAGCAACCAGGAAACCTTTCTTGGTCTTCAATTTGTGAATGGGTATTAAAAATTCATTATGATCAGGGTTAAAAATAGTATTTTGTACTTATCTAGAACATTATAGAACAATTAATGAAGTCTCAACACCCAAGAATGATAATACCTGCGGTGCCTCAGTTGTGCAGCAAAACAGAGAAGTGATTTAGACATGGGCAGTGGCAAAATCAGAAGTAGGCCCCTGACTGCCTCAGGCATGCTCCCTGACTAGACTGCCTCCAGACTAGCAGTTAAAACCTAATTTCAGATAGATTTTTGAAGGTAGGAATTGAACAGTTTTTCTTGTTTACTTCTTGGCCCATGACTCCAGATGCATCATTTCACTATTAGTGAAATGGAACAGGGTTCTGAAAATGCCTTTTATCAAAGCCCTCTGCCTAAGGTCAGGATTTTCAAAGTTCCCTACAGGTTGAAGAGCAGCACTGGAGCGAAGTGTGAGGCAAGGTTATAGAACATAAATTTTCTGACTAGAATCAGACATGAGATAATGCTTCTCATTACCATTGTACGAGCAGAAAATTGAGAACAAGAGTTACTCTTCCAAATTAAAAACTTGAGAGACCACAAATCACAGCAAAACCACCTAAATCAACATCATATACAAGACAAAACCACCCGACAACACATTCAGCAAGCAAATCGGACTGAAAATCAACCGTGTATCATCACCAGTACAAATAGCGGATCACGTTCTCACCCAGGGGGGAGGGATAGCTCAGTGGTTTGAGCATTGGCCTGCTAAATCCAGAGTTGTGAGTTCAGAGGCCATTTGGGGATTGGTCCTGCTTTGAGCAGGGGGTTGGACTAGATGATCTCTTGAGGTCCCTTCCAACCCTAATAATCTACGATTCCATGTAGAAACATTCACACACTCAGACAGCAGCAGCAGCCAGGATGGTGGAACAAGCCAGGACATCAGACACAGAATCAATAAAGCCAGGAACATCTTTAGGGGCTTAAATGCAGTCTGGAAATGATCGAAATACAACACCAAAACCAAACTCGAGATTTATCAGTACTGCGTACTTTCAACATTACTTTATAGTGCGGAATATTGGAGAATGACAAAATATGACACGTCCAAACTGTTTTCATTCCATACAACCTGCCTCAGAAAAATCCTTCGTATCTCTTGGCTCAGAACAATCTCAAACCAAGACCATTCACACAGTGCAGCCAAGTAGATCTGAGCACCATCGGTACCAGAAGGCAATGGAGATGGATTGGCCATGTGCTTTGGATGGAAACTGATTCCATCACCAGAACAGCAATCAGATGGATACCTGAAGGCAAGCGAAAATGAGGCCACCTAAAACAACGAGGTGAAGAGCTGTAGAAGCTGAGCTGAAAAACCTGGGGCACAGCTGGTGAACCATTGAAAGGCTTGCCAGAAACAGACAGGAGTGGGCGAGCTTCATTGCTGCCCTAATCGCCAGAGGCATAATGGGCACTATAACTAAAAGACAGAGATAAGGAGGCTCAATAATGCAAAGTTGAGATCCTCTGTTGAAAGATGCTATGGAAGGTAAAGGAAAGCGCACACTTACAGTTTGGCATTCTGCCGTTTGTTGGCAGGTTCTTTGCTAGACAGGATCTCCAGGCGTTCCAGGTTGCTGAATATCCTGTCTATTCTTGCCTGAATTTCATTTTCTACCACTGTAAGAAAAAAAGAGGAACAAGTTGTTGGAAGAGACTAAATATACAATGCACTGTCTCTTAAGGAACTGGAGACACATTAGTCCAGATTTTGAAAGATATTTAGGTGCCTAACTCCCTAACCCTAACTCATTGAAAACAATCAGAGTTCAACATCTAGATAACTTTAAAAATCTGGTCCATTGTATACTACAGCCTCAAAACAGCCGAAATTAAACAGACAGAGCACGCTAAGGCAAAGAAAATGAGCCTGCATGTTTGGCTCAGTGAACCCTGTGTCAATTGTTCAATAAAATGTGCACTTCTGTGGCACCTCCCACCCAAGGATCTCAAAGACTCAGACCATTCCTGCAAGATAGGTTAAATAACCTAATATCGAATTTTACAAAAGCAGAAAAGGGAGACCTGCCAAAGAGTATACAGAGAGAACGGAGAATAAGACCCAGATCTTTCAGCGTCCAGACCTGCTCTTCAGCCAAAAGACCAGCACTGCCCTTATGAATTCCTCAAGTTCACAAGAACGTGTGCTGTATGCCTCACTGGATTTATGGAGCAGTGTATTTACTGTTTTACAAATACAAAAATCCTGGCCCCACAATCTAATTTAATTACATAATTACTGGTGTAATGATGATACTACTATCATTTAAAAAAGTAGCAACAAACCCTGGATTTGCCCCTCCTCCACAAACCTGGAACCGATTAAATTCTGAAAAGCAAACAGGGACCTGAATTTGCGTAACTTCTCCTGAGACCAAGTTCTCAAGTACAAATTTGTATGTTTGTGCGCGCTCACCTGCAGAGGCAAAAATCAACTCTATACATTTATTTTTGAAATCTGTAACACCAGTGTAATAGTCAGGAAATTCACCTCCACCATCAAGATGTAAGGGAAGAAGCTTTTGGCAGCTAAGTTTACAACTTATAAGGCCAGAAGAGACATGTGATCATCTAGCCTGACCTCTTGTATAACACAGGACATAGGAATTCCCTGAATTAATTCCTTAAATTGAGACTACCAGGGAGAAGGCTTCGGTCCAGGGCCTCTGTGGTAGATCTCTCTGAAATGCTTCCAATTCACATGCGGGTTCAGCTAGGCAAAGGGAATTTCAGATCTCAATGCACGATTGAGACGATGATGTAGAGAAAAGGGGTTTCCATTTCCGAGGCTGAGGGTGCTTCTGGGGAAAGGAGACGACTATACATTTAGGAATGGGGCCCCTCCTTTAATCAAAATGGAAGCAGACGGTGGCACACAAAATAAAGAAGCTGTTGACTGAGGTTTAAACTAGCAGCCAGAGGAAAGCTGACAGGGGCCAAGGAGCACACATGTCAGACAGACATCCGTCTAGGATAGGGTTAATTGTGAATCTAATAAAGGGTCGGACACAAAAAACAAAACTGACCTAGAGCAGGGGCAGCAAAAGAACACAAACTTCTGAAACCCGCTGACGTCACAGATTAATAAAAAGAGGCACCTGGGCAACAAGAACTATAAATGATCTTTATAGAAACGAGAGCCACTTAAAACCAAAGGCAGGCAATGCGTCACAGCAGATAAGGACTCTGTCGTTATGGAAGCCTGGTGGAACTACAAAAATCAATGGGATACTATAAAACCCGGGAGAGCTACAAGTCTTCTGAGGATGCTCAGAGCTTCCTGTTCCTTCCACAGCCCATGGAGGCAGGGAATGAATTCATAGATTTACTGATTCCAAGGCCAGAAGGGACCATCATGACCATCCAACCCTCCCCTCTCCCCCTTTCAGGCTGTAGAATTTTTCCAATAGAATGGATTGAAACATATTTTTGAAAGATATCTGATCTCATTTTAAGGACTTCAGGTGATGGTGAGTTCACCACCTCCACTGGTAAACTGTTCTAATGTTTAACCTTCCTCACAGCTAGGAAACTGCATCTTAGTTCAAGGCTGAATTTGTCTAACTTTCAACTTCCAGTCATTGTTTCTTGTTCTGCCTTTGCCTGCAAGGCTGAACACCCCTCCCCCAAGCACCACCAAGTCATTGCTTTTGTCCATGTGTCAGTGCCTAAACATAGCGATCAAGTCATCTCTCAACCTCCTTTTTGATAAACTGAGTAAGTTGAGTTCCTTAAACCTCACATTGTAAGGCTCATTTTCCAGCATCTGGATCACTTTTGTGGGGCTGCTTTGAACTCTCCAACATTTCCACATCCTTCTTGCAACGTGAACACCAGACCTGGACAGAGTATTCTAGCAGCAGTTTTACGAAAGCTGTGTAGAGGGGCAGAATCACTTTCCTATTTCTACTTGATAGTCCTCTTTTGAATACATCCAAGGATCATCTCAGCACTTTTTGCTGTAGCATTGCACTGAGAGCTCCTGCTGAGGTGATTGTCTAATGACCCCCAAGTCCTTCTCTGAGTCTGCTTTCCAAGACAGTCTCCCAACTTGTAAGTATAACCTACGTTCTTTGTTCCCAGGTATAGAGCCTTGGGTTTGGCTATGTTCAAATGCATTGTGATAGATTGTGACCATTTAAGCAGGTGATTCAGATCACTCTGTGCTCTTTACTCTGTGTCATATACAACCTTTACCAATTGAGGAAGGTAAGACAATACTGAGAAACTAAGTTATTTCTTTGCATCAATCTTACCAGCACACATTAGGGAGATACATACACTGGCCTGGATCTTTTCTGGTAATAAAGATGATGTACTATGAGAGACTGAGATGTAATAACAAGAGGGCTGGAAAAATCTGGTAATTTAAAAAGCAATAAATTACCAGGCCCAGAAGGTACATCCAAGTGTTTTAAAGGAGTCCTAGTATGATGTGGTTGAGCTGCTACCAAAAATAGGTACTCATATAGTAGAGGATTGGAGGGTAGCAAACATTGTACCTATATTTTAAAAAGACAGTAGGGATGATCTCAGTATGGATGATCTCCTGAGGGAATTCTGTGCCACTGCACATGCACAGAATTCATTTCCCCCGCAGATGTTTTTCTCTCGACAGAAAATACATTGTCAGACACTTTGCAGTTACACTTTCTGCCCACCAGAGAGTGCTGTGGCACCAGAACAGAGGGCAGCCGGCTCACCAGCCATAGCAAACAGCTATGTGTTCCTCACTGCGCCCTGCCGGCCGGAGGTCAGACAGAGTGGGGCACACGGGGTTGCTGGGGGCGGGTCACACAGACTGGAGTTCAGAAGGGCTAGTGGGAGGGACAGACTAGGGCAGGGCCCACATGGGGATGCAGGGCCCACATGGGGACTGTGTCTTTTTCTGACCCACCCTTCGGAAAGCCCTGGCCTTATTTAAATCCAACATAAAACTGAACTGGGTAATTAGAGTTTAGTTTTGTGATGTGGACCGTTGTTTCATTCCCAGGAGGCAAAGACTGAACTCCTTTCATAAAGAACAGCTAATGGAATCTTAAAACATCTGAGTTTAAATGCTAATAGGAAACGTGACCCAAGAGCATTAGATCACACCAACAGTTGAGTCGCCGGATTTAGTTGTTAACTTACAGTGCACTGACTGCTTGTCGGAGGTCTCCAGATGCCCCATGTAAGACTGAACCTCATGGACTTGCCTATCAAAGGAAGAGAGGGAAGAAATGGGAATTAGAGTCAAGCAACAGCTATTGAATCAGGAAAGATTTTTTTTTTCAGTACAAACAAGTGGCAGACTTGAAATACTAAACATATAGTGTAATGTAACATTCAGAACTAGTAACCATTCAGAAAGGGAACTAGGTTTCCATATACTAGTGCAAACACTTTACAGCATTTCCTAAGAATGTGAGGCACAAAGAAGACCTTAAGTGTCAAGAAGCCAAAGTTCCCTCTCAATATGTACCTGCCACTGCAGTATTTAAGGTGTAAAGACCAGAGTAAAAATCCAATTGAATTGACAAAGCTTTTTCTGAACGTTTTCTGAAAGTTAATAGAGCAGGGATTGGCAACCTTTGGCATGTGGCCTGGACCGGGCCGGTTTGTTTATCTGCCATGTCCGCAGGTTCAGCTGATCGCAGCTCCCACTGGACATGGTTCGCAGTCCCAGGCCAATGGGGCCTGCAGGAAGCGGCGGCCAGCATATTCCTCGGCCCGCGCTGCTCCCCGCAGCCCCCATTGGCCTGGGACAGCGAACCACGGTCAGTGGGAGCTGCGATCGGCCAAACCTGCAGACGTGGCAGGTAAACAAACGAGCCCGGCCCAGCCTGCCAGGGGGCTTACCCCGGCGGGCCGCAGGCCAAAGGTTGCCGATCCCTGTAACAGAGTAACACGAGACCCCATTCAGATTCCACTCACTTTATATATTCCATAAAGTGAGCCAATACAGTTACCTGGTATGTGTCAAGAACCACATCCAAAACAAACAATGTGAGTGGTATGGTGGGAACCACTAATTCTGCCAACAGCCAGACCTGTTTGTTTTGGAAAGACTCGGACTATTAGGCCAGAGGGTCACAAAGGGCAAAAACAGGACAAGGAAGCTCTAGCTGTCAAAGGAGAGAATTGCTGCTTTGCCCTTCAGCACCGCTGTGAAAACCACACATAATGGAGCCCACATTGTACCCACCAAGAGGGAAACAAATTTTCAAATCAAGATTGGATGTTTTCTGGCCTGTGTTATACAGGAGGTGAGACTAGATGATCATAATGGTCCCCTCCAGCCTTGGAATCTATGAATCTAAAAAAGTGTCTTATTGTGACCATCTGACCTCCTGTATAACACAGGCCAGAGAACTGCCTCAAAATAGTTCCTAGAGGAGAGGTTTTAGAAAAACATCCAGTCTTGATTTATATTTGTTACTATCAACATTCCCGACCTTCCATTTGTTATGTATTCTTTTCATTGCTTCCTTCCCTTCCTCTCTAAATGTAAGTTTATCATAACATGTTTTCTTTTTTTAACAAATAAGACCTTCTTCCTTGGTTGTGGACTGTGGCTTTATGGACATTGAAAAGTGTTCTTAAACAATCAGAGAATTGAATTGGTAGATCTAGTCCTTGTTCAGCTGTTGATTTCATGGGAACGCTCTGGATCTAGGGGAAGAAGAGATTATCTGGAATACTGAGTTCCATGGGCTGAAGGTTAACGGTTAGGTTGGGTTAACCGGTAAAACTAATGCTTACCAGTTAATCGTTTACTATTTTACATCCCTAAATTCCAACGTTGCTCACAGTAGCTGTGTCCAAAGTCCTAGCTTGCTTATGGAACCAGCTATGAGCATCACGGATCAGCTATTTCAAGCATATAGAAAAACATATAATATGATGCCAAAGGTCAGTGTGTCTTTTAGTAGCTTAGTCTCCAGAGATAGACAGATTAGATATTTATTAGCAGTAAAATTAAGTAGGGTGATTACACTACTGCATAGGTGAAACTGCTACTGGAATACTGTGTACAGTTCTGGTATTCACAGTCCAGCTAGAGAGAGTTCAGAGAAGAGCCACGACAACGATTAAAGGATTAGAAAGCAGGCCTTAGAGTGATTCAGCCCCTTCCACCTATTTAGCTTAAAAACCAGAGGGTTAAGGGATGACTTGATCACAATGTATAAGTACCCACATGTGGAACAAAACTTTCGTCATGGGCTCTTCAATCTAACAAAGAAAGGTATAACACAATCCAATGGCTTGAAGTTGAAGCTAGCCAAATTCAGATTGCAAATAAGGCTTAATTAACAATGAGGGTAATTAACTATTGCAATAATTCACCTACAATTGTGATGGATTCTCCATCACTGGCTATTTTAAAATACTGGGGGGGGGGAGGGAGAAAATCGATCTAAGTTACGCAACTTCAGCTACGTGAAAAATGTAGCTGAAGTCAACATACTTAGATCGACTTACAATAGTGTCTTCACCGTGGTGAGTCGACTGCTGCCGCTCCCCCGTCAACTCTGCCTGCTCTTCTCGCGGCGCTGGAGTACAGGAATTGACGGGAGAGTGCTTGGGGGTCAATTTATCGCATCTAGACTAGAGGCACTAAATCGATCCCCACTGGATCGATCGCTGCCCACCGATCCGGTGGGTAGTGTAGACATACCCTAAATGATCCCTCTGTCACCTTCTGGCCTCAGAATACATGAAAATTTTGCCTAGGGGATATTGGACATAGTAACTGGTCTAAGGCAGTTAAGACTCCACACAACATCAGAGCTTCTTCAAGTCCCTCCTTAAAACACCTTATTCTAAAGGGCCTAATAACTGTTTTTATTAGTTAAATAAAACTACCTTAAATGTGCTGAATACATAAAAACGTAAGTTTATCATAACATGTTTTGCATTTAAAACCAATGATTAAACAAAGAAAGTATTATCAGTAGTTAGTGACCTGAACTGATTACTTCTGACTACCATGTGCTTCAAGATTTTAGAAGCAGACCTCATTCTCTCATGCCTCATTTTTATTAATAGATTGGAAAAGAAAAACTAGTTTTCCTACTTTTTTCATCTTCCAAATGGTTTCTCAATTTTGAATAAAATAGTGATTGAAATGAACTGAAGAAAGTGAAATGAAGAATCCTCTCTCTGCATCTGCAGAAGAGGCAACTGGATGTCAAAAGCCTTTTTAGCACAAACTCTGCAGTTCAGTTGTTTCACTTTCTTTGAAACTTCATCAGCAAACATATTACTTATTTGATTTATTTTATTTTAATAGATTATAGTAAATTTAGGCCTTAACATAAATTGTCATAAATTTATTCAAATTTAATTTGAAATTTTGCAAAATTTGCAGACAATTCAAAATTACTCAAGACAAAAGTTGGGACTGGACAATGGGATGGATCTCTTGATATTACCCTATTCTGTTAATTCCCTCTGAAGTATCTAGCACCAGCCACTGTCAGAAGATACTGGTCTAGATGGATAGCTGGTCTAAGCCAGTAACGCCAGTCTTAAATTATTTAAAAAAAAAAACAAACCAGCCCTGTATTTAAATAAAAACACAATTTTTGATTAATAAAAATAACCAATTTTTATCCACATTCCTCCTCCAAAATACTTCCGAACATCCACCTGTTTTTTGTAAACTGCTTTAGTAATAACTCCACTCTGTTTTGTGTTGTATCCACTAGGGCTTTTTAACAGTAAAATCTTGAGACAGATACTCATATACTCTACACATTATGGTATCATCCAGAGGCCCCAGTTGGGAAGGGGGTTCCTTTGTGCTAGATGCTGTACAAACAGACAAATAGACACTGTTCCTTCCTTAAAAGAGCTTACAATGTGGTGCTACATAAATATCGGCAAGTCCTGCGTATTTCAAGGACATGCATGCTTGTTGATAAGAAAGATTGGTTTTAATCTTGTGTACCCCCTCTTGCCCTTATCTACCCTTGCTCCCATTTCCAAAAGAAATATAATAATGGAACAAGAAAGCCATGCATTTTACAAAGAGAAAGACAACACTACTGTAAAACTACTATTTACATTTAGACACTATGATTAAATTATTATTGCAGCAAATGTATTGATACTAAAATCACTAACGCAATACCATGGACAGCAAATTAGCTCACATCTGCCCACTGCAAGGTTTCTTACACCTTCCTCTGAAACATCTGGTGCTGTTCTCCACTGGGAGATAGATACCAGACTACATAGACTTCAGGTAATCCCTGTGTTGTCCTCTTCCCCCTAAACTTTATTAGTTATGCCAATTCCAAGACAAGCTATTCGTTTGTTGGCACTTACTCAGAGGACACCATTTTTCAGTGTTCCAGAGTCACTGTGCTGATACCACTTATGCCATAAACACCAACCACTGCAGCGCCTCAGCTGAAATGCTGCCCCTGGAAGTGCGGGGGTGGGCAATGTATTCACTCCACAATAACGAGCCTGACCAGCCCTTTAACGCTTCCCGCACGATTTCATTTTGCCCCTTGCTGCAAACCAGGAGATAGAGATTCGGAGGAACAGCAGAACAATGAGGTTCCGGACACTAGAGCGCCCAGGGCACTTTCCACGTCCCTAATATTGCTGGACACCCCCCCGCCGCTTCCAGTCTGGGCCATGACACTTCGCCCGCTTCCACCCCCCGCCCCCGGGAGCGCACGTCGGGCAAAGCCTCGTTCCGCGCAGCGGAGCAGGGCTGAGCCGCGACAGGCTCCGCGCCAGAGGTGGCAGCCCACCGGGGGGGGGGGGGGATTCCCGCCCGCCGGACACAGCCCTGCCCCGGCTCGGCTCTCACACGGCCGAGGCGGGCTCGGCTCGGGAGGCGGGACTGGGGCTCCAGCCCCGCAGGCGCTTCAGCCCGGCCCCGGGCTCCCCCTCAGCCGCCCCCGCCCGCCCCGGAGCCTCGCGCCGGCCCGGCCCGGCCCCTCCCTCACTTGTTGGTCTGGTGGTAAAGCGCCTCCATCGCGGCCGCACCGCCCGGCCCGGCTCCGCGCGACACGTCAGCACCCGCCACTTCCGGCTTCCGCGCGCGCGAGGCCCGGCTCGCTTCCGGCTCCGCGAGAGGCTGCCCGCGCTGCTGCCTGACGGCGGGAGGGGCGCGCGCGCTGCAGCCGGCCCGGCGGGGGCCTTCAGGGCCCGGCCGCGCGAGGAGCGTCCTGCGCCGCTGGGGGGCGCCGCGGGGCTGCGGCCTGGCCCCGGGCCGGTCTCAGGGCGGTGCTGGCGGCCCGGCTCGTCGCACCCTCCCCGCCCCCGTTCACAGACCCTGGCTGAGCTGCGGCCCCTTTCCCGGCCTGCGCTGGGGGCCCGGCCTCCGCCTCCCCCCGCCGGGCGGTGCAGGTGCAGGCGCAGAGCTGTGTCCCGTTTGGTCCCCCCCCACTACAGACAGGATGGGGGCAAATTGGAGCGAGTCCAGCGGAGGTCAAGGAAAATGATTAGGGGGCTGGAGCACATGACTTATGAGGAGAGGCTGAGGGAACTGGGATTGTTTAGTCTGCAGGAGAGAAGAATGAGGGGGGATTTGATCGCTGATTTCAACTACCTGAAAGGGGGTTCCAAAGAGGATGGATCTAGACTGTTCTCAGTGGTACCAGATGACAGAACAGGGAGCAATGGTCTGAAGTTGCAGTGGGGGAGGCCTAGGTTGGATATTAGGAAAAACTTTTTCACTAGGAGGGTGGTGAAGCACTGGAATGGGTTCCCTAGGGAGGAGGTGGAATCTCCTTCCTTAGAGGTTTTTAAGGTCAGACTTGACAAAGCTGTGGGTGGGATGATTTAAAAGGTAATAATTGGAGATATATCAATCTTCTAGAACTGGAAGGGACCTTGAAAGGTCATTGAGTCCAGCCCCCTGCCTTCACTAGCAAGACCAATTTTTTTGCCCCAGATCCCTAAGTGGCCCCCTTAAGGATTGAACTCACAACCCTGGGTTTAGCAGGCCAATGCTCAAACCACTGAGCTATCCCTCCCCTCTAATTGGTTATGCTTTGAGCAGGGGGTTGGACTAGATGACCCCCCTGAGGTCTCGTCCAACCCTAATATAGCCTAAAAAGATAAGAGCAGCCAGACTAGGTCAGTGCAAAGGTCCATCTAGTCCAGTATCCTGTCTTCTGATAGTGGCGAATGCCAGGTGCCCCAGAGGGAATGAACAGAACAGGGAATCATCAAGTGATCCATCCCCTGTCGCCCATTCCCAGCTTCTGGCAAACAGAAGCTAGGGACACCGTCCCTGCCCATCCTGGCTAATAGCCATTGATGGACCTATTCTCCATGAACTTATCTTGTTCTTTTTTTAACCCTGATATAGTCAGATGACTCTGCTGATAATCAGCTAGTGGGGTCCTTGGCAGCAGAGATGACAGCAGAAGAGGGAAAGTGACCTCTTGCGTGGGGAGATGTGCCCCCTGCTGGCAGATTCCCCTCTCATCTGCTGACTCTGAAGGAACTGCTTGGGAGCTAGCCTTGGGGGCAGGCACAGAGCTAAAGATAAGCACAGGGCTGAGGCACAGCTGCTTCCCTTCAGTTCTGGATCAGGTGTCCTCTGGGGGGTGGCAGTGCTGCTGCTCTGCCCCCTTTACTGCCCCCCCCCAAGAAAGTTCAGTGGGAGGAGCTGGCTAAGGAGCAAGGGGTTTTTTGGGCGGGGGTGTTATTGGTGCCACCCCTCCACATACACTAGAGGAGCCCATTGTGGAGGAGTCTGCCTGTGTCCGTAACATCTGTCCCTGCAGTTGGTGCCAAGGTTGAGATTTCTTCCTCGTTTGCGAGTGGGGCAGACTCTGTGAGTGGGGACCTCTCAGACTGTCCCTGCAGTTGGGGGCGATCAGGGCTCTGGGTACAGTTGACCTAGGCTCTGTTAGTTCTGTTGAGCATGGTGGTGTTGCTGACATAGAATCATAGAATATCAGGGTTGGAAGGGACCTCAGGAGGTCATCTAGTCCAGGGGTCCCCAACCCCCGGTCCGCGGCCCGGTACCGGTCCGCGGCCTCTTACAAACCGGGCCGCGAACCGACCCAGTGGACCTGCGGGAGGTCTACCCGAGCCGCGGACCTCCCGCAGGCACGCCTGCGGGAGGTCTACCCGAGCTGCGGGACGAGCGCTCCCTCCGCAGGCATGACCGGTCCCTGGTCCTGAAAAGGTTGGGGACCCCTGATCTAGTCCAACCCCCTGCTCAAAGCAGGACCAGCCCCAACTAAATCATCCCAGCCAGGGCTTTGTCAAGCCTGACCTTAAAAACCTCGAAGGAAGGAGATTCCATCACCTCCCTAGGTAACCCATTCCAGTGCTTCACCACTCTCTGAAATATCCAGCCTAAACCTCCCCCACTGCAACTTGAGACCATTACTCCTTGTTCTGTCATCTGCTACCACTGAGAACAGTCTAGATCCATCCTCTTTGGAACCCCCTTTCAGGTAGTTGAAAGCAGCTATCAAATCCCCCCTCACTCTTCTCTTCTGCCTTCTCACCTGCCATATTCATTATTCTTCCTACACATTGGGATGGTTTTTTCCTGCAACCCCCTGTCACAAACATCCTCTAGAGATACTAGGGGAATGGAAACTATTAACATTACCATATGATGAGACTGTATCATCATATCTCTCCCAAATATAGAACAATATTTATTAAATCCTTCTGCCTTTTCTGCATTATTATTGATAATTCTACCATTTCCATTTAGCAATGTAAAAATACC
Source organism: Mauremys mutica (assembly GCF_020497125.1). Lineage (NCBI taxonomy): Eukaryota > Metazoa > Chordata > Testudines > Geoemydidae > Mauremys > Mauremys mutica. The sequence continues at coordinate 12,617,889 of NC_059096.1, forward strand.
ATGTCAGGATTCTTTGTGTTCCTTATATAGTTAAAAAATTCTTCTTAACCGTTTTTAACTCTGCTGGCTATAGATTTCTCTTTGTGTCCCTTGGCTCCCCTTATCAATGTTCCACATTTCCTAACTTCTGATTTATATTCATTGCTATGAACTTCCCCTTTCTTCCATTTATTGTATATATCTTTTTATTTCTTATAGCTGCCTTCATTTCACCTCTAAACCAGGTCAGTTTTTTAACCAGCACGACCTTCTTCCTGTGGCGTTGTGGCTTTGGGGGCATCTAGTAAGGTGTTATTAAGTTATTCCCACTTATCATTCACATTTTTTTCTGGTTAAATTCTTCCTCCCAGCTGTTTTGGCTCATAATTGGTTTTAGCTTTATGAAATTGGCCCTATTAAAGCACCAAGTATATATATTACAGGTCTGGACTTTGTTTTGCTTGCACATTATACATTTGATCAAGTCATGATCACTTGTACCTAAGCTACCATTAATTTTAGTTCTGTGATCATTTTCTCTTTATCTGTTATTCTAATAAAGAATTCCCACATGTTGGCATTCAAGATCATATTCTTCCAAGTTATCAGTGACCTGGAAACAGGTAATGCCATTTTTGACATGAGTGCACCTTGCCCTCCCCTTTTGCCCATTCTGTCATTCCTAAATAGATTATAATGATCAATGTTTAAGATTCCAGTCGTGCGAATCATCCCACCAAGTAATATCAACTAGGTCAAATGTATGCTCATACATGAGCAATTCCAAATCCTCTCGTATGTTACCCAGTCTCCTAGCATTGATGTACAGTCAATTAAATAATTTCTTCTCATCAAGTCCTTTGGGACCTTGCTTAATTTTGTTCTCAACATCTTGATCTTGTGCTGAGTGCTCATATCTTCCCTCTTTTTACCCTCCCATTTTGCAATTAGTTTAATTCTCTCCTGTCCATTTTAGCCACCCTTCTACCGAAGTGGACCCCATGCAAACTATAGAGCACCCTCTCCCCATAGAAGGTGGACAAACCACAAAATCAAAACCCTCCTCTGTACACTACTTACCTAGCCAACTCTTCACTTCCAGAATCGTCTGCCTATGTTTTCCTTTGCTCATGGTCCAGGAAGGATCTCAGAGAAGATTGTGTGGACTTTCTTTTTTTTTCAGTATGTTTCCAAGTTCCATGAAGTCATCTAATTTCAGTGGGGTATCCCACAGTGCAGAGTCATTAGGGCTAATAATAACCATCATCAATGGATTCTTGCCCGTCAACTTCAGAAGCTTGTGCAATCATAGAGTGATGTCTCATGTTTTAGCTCCAGCACATCATACTGTTGTCTGTCTGGCCCTTATGGAATATTCTTTCAATTCTTCTGAGTATTGAGTCTCCAACAAGGATTGTCTGTTTTCCTAGGATGGTTGGAGAACTCTTTGCAGGGAAGCTTGATTTTCTTACAGGTTGGGATAAACTGCCATCCATGTGTATTTCCCATACATCTCTCTGTTCCCTTGGACCTGCTGGATACTGACAGGTATTTTCTAAAGTTTCCACATTGAGGACCTGGTATTGATTGGAAACTTCTAGCTGTGTGGAATTCCTTCCAGTCCTCTTCTCTCTCCTGCCCACAGCCTGCCCATCCTCATCTGTCTCCAGTCATGCAGAATGGCATCGTGACCTCTTGCCTCTGGTGCTTACAAACCACCAGGCCTCCTCTCTGATTTCCACTCTCTCTGATTCCGTGGTGGCCAGTTCCATTCTTACTCAAACCTGGGGTACTGTTGTTTCCTGAACCTGTCTGTCTAGGACTTCCTAAAGCTTCTTTGTTTCTCAGCAGTGTCTGTACTTGCCCCTTGAATCCAAGAATCTTCTCCTTAAGCACAGCCACCAATTTACACTTCATGCATATGACATCCTGTCTTCTGGCAGGAAAGAGAACATGGTTCATCCATTGGAGCTCACCACTACTGGCCACCTTGATATCACACACAGTGCTGAACCTGGAAGGAAGGCCTCTCATGTTCCCTATCTCAACTCCCTCCAAAACTCCCCTGTTGGCTGTCTCTGTTCGCAGCTTTTGAATTTGCCTAGCAAGTGACTTTTTATACTAATTCTTCCCCATGTCACTCAGCTCAGTTCTGCCCCTCACCACCAGGAAGCGATTAACCACTCAGAAACTCAAACAGCTGGGCTGATCAGAACCCCAAGAGTTAGAGCTTCATGGCCTTTAGCAAGGCATCCTGCTTACTCAGCCCGTACACAGAGTACAGAGAGTCAACCAACCTGCACCACGTCCTGCTACCTCCATGCACAGTCTGCAGCTACTGCCTCTGAAACTCCCCTTAGCAGCTCTTAAAGTCACTTAGCAAATGACTTTTTATACCAAATACTAATGAATGGATACCCAGCGCTTCTCCCTCCTCTGCGTTATACTGAAAACAGCCTTTTGTTTCTATTCATAGACAAGGAGAACCTGTCTGTTGTAAAGTTCCTTCTTTACCTTCAAATGGGTTTGACTGTTTGCATTTGCCTCTGATGGTTTTCCACGGAAAGTCTTGGTATTGAGCAAGGCAAAATCAGGCAGGGTGACAACTCCCTCCTGCCACCACGAGACGTATTATCCCCTGGTGACTAACAGCATATTTTTAATATAATTACATTATTTTTTAAATATTACCCATACATACATCTCGCAATGGCTCTGAATCGTGAAAAGTTACGAGCTTTCTGTAGATGCCTTACATTGTTATTCTTTATGGATAAATATCCTGTAAGATGTGTTTGGTATGGTGACTTTGTCAGTCTGAGGTGAGAGTTATTTGCAAAGAACAGGGGACCCTTTGCCAAGGAGCCTCTATGTCACACAGTGAAGTTAAGGTTTAAAGAGTTAGTGGTTTGATTAGTTTATGGGATTTTTTACATTTAAAAAAATCAACTGAAGTTAAGTTGCAGGTTGGCTCCTTAGCTGGTGTATGTTGTCACAGCTAATCTGACCTGAAAGGAGCTAAACTCATATGCCAGCTGAGGATCCATCCCAATCTAGTCTGTATCCTCCCCAGATGTTCTCAAAGCTTCCAGAAACAGCCCCAAACCTCAGCTGAAGTTAATGATGCCAAAACATCATGAGAGTAAATAAATGAGATGATATCTGTCCTCACAGATGCCGACTTTCTGATTCCCCGGGGATGCCCCCCCCCACTCCATCTCAGGCCCTGCAGCCACTCCATCCCCTCCCCTGAGGCCCCACCCCTGTCCCGCCTCTTCCCACCCCGCTCCCTGTTAGTTACCCCTTCCTGTCCCGTTCTGCCCCCTCCCTGAGCATGCCTCACCACAGGGGACTGGTGCCTCCGGGGGGCGGGGGACAACAATGTAATGGGGAGGTCACATGACTGGTCACATGTACCCGCACCCAGCCCGGGGCCACTACGCTCTCCCTGCCCCACGTTACCTGCAGGGAAAGGCACCATGTTCTCCCACTGTGCCTGCCCTCCTCCCCCGGAATGCTCCACTGCTCTCCAGCAGCGTCCCAGCGGCTGGAAGGGGCTGGTCCCACCCCTTCCTCTCCTGGCTCCCTGGCCCACTCCTCAGCGCCTAGGGCAGGGGTCCCCAACGCAGTGCCCGAGGGCGCCATGGTGCCCGCCGGGACGTCTAAGTGCGCCCGCGTCCCGGCTGGTGGAGGAGCATCCGCTGAAATGCCACCGACAAGCAGCATCATTCAGAGGCGCCGCCGCTGAAATGCTGTCAAAAATCGGCGGCATTTTGGCGCCGCCGCCTCTGGATGACGCTGCTTGTCGGCAGTATTCAGCAGCGATGCCTATTGACGTTGCCATTTGTCGGCAGCATTTCGGCAGATGCTTGTCCGCCGCTATGGTCCTCCGTGGCTCATCGTCTGGCACCTGCCAGACAAAAAAGGTTGGGGACCACTGCTCTAGGGAGTACCCCCCCCCGACGTGTCACCCAGCCCTGCCTTCGTTCTGCCTCTTCCACGGAGTGGTGCTGGGGGGAAGGAGTAGGAGGGGCCCGCTGGTGGGTGCTAAGCACCCACTATTTTTTTTCCAGGGTGCTCCAGCACCAGAGCACCCACAGTGTCGGGACCTATGCATGTCCTGATTTACAGTCCATGTTTCTGGCTCATAGACTCATAGACTTGAAGGTCAGAAGGGACCATTATGATCATCTAGTCTGACCTCCTGCACAATGCAGGCCACAGAATCTCGCCCATCCATTTCTATAACAAACCCCTAACCTATGTCTGAGTTATTTAAGTCCTCAAATTGTGGTTTGAAGGCCTGAAGCTGCAGAGAATCCTCCAGCAAGTGACCCGTGCCCCACGCTGCAGTGGAGCAAGGCCCTACACGCAACTCGATGGCATTTCTCTAAATAAAGGGCTATTTCCAGTGTGCAGAATCCATTTAGTTACTAATGTCCCAACTGTTCCATTCTCTGACATGTATCATCAACAGAACTGCCAGTTAAGTGCTAAATCCAGGATTTTTATAGCAAACATTGATTTAAGAAGCAAGCAGGATTCACTTTGGAATTTCAAGTACTAGCAGCAGGCGTTAGAAAGCTCAGGTTTGCTTTAAAACGGCATAATTTTTACAGAGGGTCATTATCCTGAACTGCTAACTAATAAGTGAAGTTAAATGCAGTCTTCTCATGGATCCATATTTTCTGTCCCTAGCTGAGCCATCCAATTCTGAACAGTAACACAACAGACCAGGTGCAGTTCTTTGGAAAAAGACCCAATCCCAAGTGTTCTAAAATCATGAATCAAGCCTCCCAGAATCAAGATACTGGCTCAAAGTGCATGAGATAAAACAAAACAAAAAAATGAACAAAAATGTTGGGTTCTTTTTACTTGCCTTCTAGTGTCTGAGCCTTTAGGTCACACTCAGGTCACATTTTAAAGCTTTTCTCTGAAAACCACAAGGGCTAGAAACTTACTTTCAAAAAACAAAGAAACAAAAAATCCCATACAAACCAACCAACCAAAAAAACCCCCCACCCCAAACCAAACAAAATAAAAAACCAACCCTGAGATTCTCCCATAGTCACATGCCTCCAGGAGCTGTGGCTTTAAGAAAATCGCCAGGTATGTTGGCAGCACTATAATGTATTTCTGCTTTTGGGAGAAACTGTTTTTTCTGAAGTCCAGCTGGTATGTTTGTTAGACTTTGAGAGACAAGGTAGGTGAACTAATATCTTTATTGGCCCAGCTTCTGTTGGTCAAAGAGACAAGCGTTCGAGCTACACAGAGCAATTTTTTAGGTCTCTGGAGGTTCGATTTTGAGTCCTTCCCAGGAGAGCCTGTCAGCAAATTGGCTCATTTAGCCACAACAGCCAGGTGCATGGACGGTAAAGAGGAGTTTTGTTCCAGGAAAGCCCCTGTATTGTAAACAGGATAAAAGGGGATGGAAAGAACCACTTATCACTGTCTAATACATCCCCAGGTCATTCCTGTGCTAGCTCCTAGTGGAGGAAAAGGATTTCATGTTAACAGGTCTTGTTAACTCCAAGGCCAAAGGTTGGGATTTTTTGATTGTTGAGCAGCCAGCAGCCATAACGTGCCTTGAGTAGAGCAGCTCAAACCCTCCCTTAGCACAGCTCTGCACTGCCCCCTACTCAGAGCTGTGGCTAAAGTCACAAATTGCACCCATAAGGAAATCCAACTCTTGGCAAAGTCACCTCCATCTGGCTACTCTTTCAGGATGTGACCCCAATCCACAGTCAGCAGAGCATGGCAGGGGCAGAAGAGGCTTGTTCTTGCCTCGCCCCATAGGAATCTTTCTGAAGAGAAGACTCCAAAAATAGGGCTGTTTTTCTAACCCCAGTCCCCAGCACCTTGACAGAGAGACACGTATGTGCACACACCCGCACAGGCAGTCTCTTGCACTCTCACTGGTCCTGGGCTTTCTAGGAGATGAGCGTGCCTCCTTAATACTAATAACCGTGGAGCTTTGAAAGCAAGGAATGCCGAACCTCGGGGCATGCTGAAGAAACGAGAAATGTAGATGAGTGCTTGATAGAGACTCATCGCTCAATCCGGCTCCAGGCTATGGGACCTGCATGTCCGAACTTTGACAGGCTCTCTTTTACATAAGCCAGACCTCCCAGAGCGCCTCACAGCACTTTGGGAGCACTGGGGGAGGGAGGGGGTCAGAAAAAGAAAACACGACAAGAAAGTCGGAGGCTTATCCATCAAGATCCTTCAAACGCTGGGCAGCATGCTGATCTCCAACCTGCCTGAGCACTGACCTTCGTAAAGGTGCGCGGCACCTCCTCCCTTCGCTGGATGAAGCACATCTCCCCAGTAACGTATCTGGGAGGTGGCAGTAAGATTGGCTGCCAGCTCGGGATGCAGTGCCCAGCAGTTTGTAGGCAGTTTGCCATCGTGCAAGAAACAGCATTAGATGGAGAACCCCAAAAGTGAATATTTTCGCGGCTACACTGTAAAAATCCATGTGGAAGCTGGTCACTTAGGCCTTGACCCTGTAAGCCCTTGTGCCCGGCACAGCAGGGACGCTCCAGCACTAATGCAGGCAGCACCTATTTGTGGGTGCAAGGAGGGTTAAGGGCTGGGCATATCTTCCACCCTGCAGGTGGTGAGTGGTATGTCGACATTGCAGCTGGGAGGTGTGATTGCAGACATGTCCGACCTGGCTTTGATCTAGGAAACGTCTGCACGGGAGCTGGAAGGTCTAAATTTCAGTTGGGGGAGACAGCCTTGCACTAGCCCACACTGAGCTAGTGTGCTCGAAGTGGAGGGTAGCGACAGCAAAAAGTGTGTAACTATCATCCCCATGATACAGAGGAGGAAACTGACCAGAGAGAGGCTGAGCTGCCCACAGTCACACAATAAAGCAATAACAGAGTGAGGACTAGAAACCAGGGCTGCTTCCGTCAGAACTGAGGAGTGTTTTGGGGGACTCAATTGGAGATACCTTGAAGAAGGTGATTGTTGGAGGGAGGGTGCTCAGCACTTTCTGAAAGGCCCCCCTGCGGGTTGAGAACCACCACACTAGCTTTTTACTGCTCTGTTTGCAGCTTTCCACTACCTGAAGGGGGGTTCCAAAGAGGATGGAGCTCGGCTGTTCTCTGTGGTGGCAGATGACAGAAGAAGGAGCAATGGTCTCAAGTTGCAGTGGGGGAGGTCTAGGTTGGATATTAGGAAACAGTATTTCACTAGGAGGGTGGTGAAGCACTAGGGAGGTGATGGAATCTCCTTCCTTAGAGGTTTTTAATGTCAGGCTTGATGAAGCCCTGGCTGGGATGATTTAGTTGGGGATTGGTCCTGCTTTGAGCAGGGGATTGGACTAGAACCTCCTGACGTCTCTTCCAGTCTTAATCTTCTATGATCCTATGTTGTCAATCAGTAGACCTGCAGGACTCATGACTTTCACTCAGCTTCCCATCACGTTCCTAACATTGTGAACACACCCATCAGTTAACATAACTAAGAATAAATCAATCACAATCCCCCACATTAGACAAAAGGCGTTTTGGAATAAGTGTCTGGAGGGTGCTATAATTTGTGAGTCTTGGGTGGCAATTTGATGTTGATGACAATGTAATCAAAGTCTTTGTGGGGTGATGGGTGGAATTAGGCATGTGAATGCTTCCTGGGCAGGGAGCAGTATGGAGTCATAGGAGTGGAGAAATAGAGGGAGAATGGTGTGGGGCTGCAGCGAGGGGAGAGGGGATTGTGGGGAGTGGGGATAGGTGGGAGGGGCAGGGAGAAAGATTGGGGGTTCAGGGGAGGAAGACATAGTACCACCCAGCTCTTCCAGTGTCCCAGCCTCCTGCACTCCTCATGCCTGCACTCTGCCAGTGCACCCCAACCACTCTGGGTCCCAAGCTTCCTGCAGCTCAACCATCCTGCAGTCTCAACCCTGCCAGTGTACCCTGACCACCCAGCACCTCAACCCTCTGTACCCCCCAGCACTGCCAGTGCAGCCCAACCCTGGTGTCCTCTAATAACAAATGGGGAGTGCAAAAAGCAGTAAGATCGGAGCACTCAGTACAAAATTGAGAGGTTGAGAACAAAATTCATTAAGGAACCAAAGGAGGTGAAGAGAAGAAATTCTTGAATTGCCGATACACCAATGCTAGGAGCTGGGTAACAAACAAAGGGAGTTGGAATTGTTCATTTCTGAGCATACATTCGATCTAGTTGGCGTTACAGAATGCTGGGGAATGATTAGCATGCTTGGAATGTGAAAACTAGGATTTTCAAGCAATTAAAAATTTGCTATTAATCGCACTAACAATAATAGAATACCATTTATGGAAATATTTTTGGATGTTTTCCACATTTTCATATCTATTGCTTTCAATTACAACACCGAATACTGAGTGTACATTGCTCACTTTATATTTATTTTTATTACAAATATTTGCCCTGTAAAACAGAAATGAAATAAATAGTATTTTTCGATTCATCTAATACAAGTAGTGTGGTGCAATCTTTTTATCATGAAAGTTGAACTTACAAATGTAGAATTATGTACAAAAAATAACTGCACTCAAAAATAAAGCAATGTAAAACTTTAGAGCCTAGAAAGTCCATTCAGTCCTACTTCTTGTTCAGCCAATTGCTCAGACAAACAAAAGGGGAGGGGAAGTGGCACTCTATTTCAAAAATGGCATTACCTGTTTCCAAGTCACTGATAACTTGGAAAAAAATCTTGAATGCTTATGGATCAAGTTCCTAACAGGCAAAGAACAAGATGGGGTATTAGTCAATGTCTGCTTCAGACCACCAAATGATACTAGGGAATAGGATGACAATCTCCTTACACACCTATCTATAATGTGTAGGAACAAAGGCATGATCATGGGGGACTTCACTTTGAGTGGCATGTGCTGGAGGTGTCATACTGCCAGTACCAAAACATCCTTGCAATTTCTAAATATTATAGATGAAAATTTCCTAACTGAAATAACATTGCATTCAACTCAAGGGAATTCTATATTAGGCCTCGTCTTGACAGATAAAGAGGAAACGATGACAGAACTAAAAGTGAATGGCAGTTTAGTACAAGTGATCATGACTTGATCACATTTATAATGTGCCAGCAGAATGAAGTCCAGACCAGTGATAAACATACTTGATGCTTTAAATGGGCCAATTTCACAAAGCTGAAACCAATTATGAGCCAAATCAGCTAGGAAGAAGACTTTAATCATAAAAATGTGAATGATAAATGGGAATTGTTTAAGTACACTTCACTAGATCCCCCCCAAAACTGCAGTCCAACAATCAAGGAAGCAGGACATATTGGTTAAAAACAAACTTGGCTTAGAGACTGAAGGCAGCTATTAAAATAATAAAAATATATATAACAAATGGAAAAAAGGAGAAGTTGACAGTAATGAATATAATCAGAGGTTATGAATTGTAGAAAATTGATAAAGGAAGCAAAGAAGCAATCTATGGCCAGTAAAGTTAAGGACATTATGAAGGAGTGTTTTTTAAAGTATATTAGGAACAAAAAGCATCCCAACAATGGCAATGGTGGAATTAGTAATAATAATGCAGAAGTGTTCAATACATATTTCTGTTATGTGTTTGGGGAAAACAGATTAAGTAGTTGGATCAGGAGATAACACTCTTGCCATCCCACTGGTATCTCAGGAGGATGTTAAACAACAACTACTAGACATTTTTAAATTAGCGGGTATGGATAATTTGCATCCAATAGTTTTAAAACAGCTGGCTGAGGGGCTCCCGGGACTTGATTAATAAAGAACTAAAGAAGGGTAATATAATTGATGGCAATCAACATGGGTTTATGGAAAATAGAGCCTGTTAGACTAATATTATATCTTTTTGATGAGATTTCCAGTTTGACATTTTGATAAATCTAATAATATTTATGTAATACACTTAAATTTGACTTGGTACCACATGACATTTTGATTACAAAACTTGAAAGATATAAAATAAACACGGGACACATTAAATAGATTATAAACTGGCAAACTGATAGGTCTCAACAGGTAATTGTAAACTGGGATTCATCATCAAACAGTATGTTTCTAGTGGGGTCTCAAAGGATGTTTCATTTTTATTAATGATCTGGTGGTCTCAAAATGTAATTATAAGTAGGGAATTGTCATTGAACTGGTGTGTTACTAGTGGGTGCCTGAAGAGATTGGTTCTTGCCCCTGTGCTATTTAACATTTTATTAATAACTTGAAAGAAAACATAAAATCATTACTGATAAATTTTGAAGATGAGACAAAAATCTGGGCAGTGGTAAATAATGAAGAGAACATGTCACTGATTCCAAGTGATCTGGATCGCTTGGCAAACTAGCTATAAGCAAACAGTAGGTGTTTAATATGGATAAATGTCTAGGAACAAACACAGGTTGGGGCACTATATCCCGGGAAGCAGTAACTTTGAAAAAGTTTTGGGGGTCATGGTGGATAATCAGCTGACCATGAGTTCCCAGTGTGACTCTGTGGCCAAAACAGCTAATGCGATCCTGGGATGGATAAATAGGAGAATCCTGAGTAGGACGAGTGAGATTATTTTAACTCTGTATTTGGCCCTAGTGTGACCACTGCTGGAATACTGTGTCCAATTCTGATGTCCTCAATTCAAGAAGGATGTTGATAAATTGGAGAAGGTTCAGAGAAGAGCCACGAGAATGATTAAAGGATTAGAAAACCTGCCTTACAGTGGTAGACTCAAGGAGCTCCATCTATGTAGCTTAACAAAGAAAAGGTTGAAGAGTGACCTGAGTATAGTGTATAATTACTTACATGGGGAACAAAGTGTAAGTAATGGGGTCTTCAGTCTAGCAGAGAAAGGCATGACACCATCCAATGGCTGGAAGTTGAAGCTAGAGAAATTCACACTGGAAATAAACCATCAGTTTTTAGCAGAGAGGGTAGTTAATCACTGGTACAATTTACCAAGGGTCTTGGTGGAGTCTCCATCACTGACAATTTTTATATCAAGATGGGATGTTTTTCTAAAAGCCCTGCTCTAAGAATTATTCTGGGGGCAGTTCTCCAGCCTGTGTTATACAGGAGGTCGGACTAGGTGATCACAGTGGTCCCTTCTGGCCTTGGAATCTAGGAATCTTGTCAGCTACTCTGGCTAGCACAAGATGCCTCCGCGGAAGATGCAAGAAACCCTAGGGAGATGTGGGATAATCTGTTGCTCTGTAGGACTCATCCAAATCCTTAATGGTTAGGAGTTGTAGCACAAAGATTTATATCCCTTCCAAAATGTTTGAATGAACTATTCTAATGCTCATTATTCTCAATAGCCATGTCCAATTTCTCTTTGAATCTTGCTAAATTCTTGGCCTCAACAATATCCTGTGGTAGTGAGTTCCACTGTCTCATTTCACACAGTGTGTAAAAATGTTTACTTTGATTGATTTTGAATTTATCACCTCTCAAATTAATGGAGTACTCCCTTTATCATGTGTTATGAGTAAGGTGATGATTTTATCACAGAGATTGTGGAAGTCATGGAATCCGTGATTTCCAGAGACCTCCGTGGCTTCAGCCCACGATGGCTGGGAGATGCAGGGTCCCCCCGCCGTGGCCGGTGGCCGAGAGCTGTGGTGCCCCAGGAGCTCTGAGCTGCTGTGGATGGTGGGAGGACCCCACAGCTCCAAGCTGCAGGCAGAGGGGTGGTGGGGGACCCTGGAGCTCTGAGCGGGCCCTGCAGCTGCCCAGCCACTGCAGGTGGTGTGGGGACCCCGCAGCTGAACTCCCCATTTTGTCATGGATATTTTTAGTAAAAGTCACTGACTTTTTCCATGAATTTTTCTTTATTGCCCGTGACCTGTCTGTGACTTTTACTAAAAATATCTGACAAAATCTTAGCCTTAGTTATGAAACAGAGAGATCAGAAGCTCACGATCATTCACTACTTTATGTATTTTTATCATGCCCCCTCTTACTTGTCTCCTCTCTAAGGTAATATTCCCAATCTAGTCTCTCTCTCTTCGTATGAGAACTTTTCCAGGCCATTGATCTTTCTCACCAGCCTTCTCTGAACCCCTCACACCCTGCAATATCCTTTTTTAGATGGGGGTGACCCATGCTGCACACAGCATCCAGATGACGCTGCACCTTTGTGTTATATAAAGGCATTAGAATAGTCTCTGTGTTTGTCTCCATCCCATTGCTTACCCATCCCATATCTTGTTGGCTGCTTTGACTCCCGCAGCACATTGAGTAGAGGTTTCACTGAGGTCCTCAGCGGTGCCCCAGTCCCTTTCTCTGCTGCCTGTTTTTAGAATGGAGAAGGAGGGGTGGAGAATTGAGAGATTAAACAAGACAGAGCAGAAAGCTTTGAATTTTTCCCTTAATACTCAGCCATTTAATGACTAGCTTGATGACAAGCATGAAATTAAATAGACAAAGGAAATTCTCAAGTGTCTGGGAAGCAGATAATCAGGCTTTGCCTGGGACACTATGAGATAGTACATATTAAAGACTGAGTGAGGTTCTGCTTTGTCTGTGAGGTTGGTTTAACGTTGTGGCTGCCTTGGTTGTCCCTGGAATCTGACTGCTGATTTCTGCTGGTCTGACTTTGTGTATTCACCAGATCTCTCTAATGGCCAAATCCTGAGGTCCTGGCTTAGATTTTACTCGGTCCTTAAAAAGGCAAAACTCCCAGTGAAGCTAGTGGGAACTGCAGTTGCTCAGCATCTTTGAAAATCAGGTTACTTAGTTAGGTGCCTTAGTATGGATTTTGGTGCTTCAGTTCAGCCCCACAGGTTTGAACATTTTGGCCTGAGTAAAGAATGAGTTAGGGCCTAAGAAATGAGCCCAAACACTTAGGCCTAGATCCTCAAAGGCATTTAGGTGTCTAACTGCCACTGATTTCAGGGGCCACTTAAGAAATCTACAGTGAGTGAGACATAATTAAATGAGAATGTCAGAATAGGAGTGGGAGGGGGACATGGGGAACACTGCTGGAGACTGGGAGTGCCACAGGACCTGGCCGTGAGCTTTTGGACTCAGGGTTTTAAAGACCTGATCCAAGCTGAACAAAATAGGAGACTAAAATGATAGAAACTGGGACCATGCAATCTTCCAGTGAGGCAGGCAACGCACTCAGGTGCTGCTGCACCCCCCTGCAGAACCACACACACCACATGAACAGGGCCTAGCAGGTCTCATGGAGCTGGTGTGGAATTTTCCAACAAAATGTTTTTATGTTGGGAAATGCTGATTCATCGAAACCAAACCTGTTTGTGGGGAAGGGTTAATTTCTACGACTTTCCCAGGTTTGAAATTTTTTGAAAAAAGAGTTTGGAAATTGTTGAAATTTAACAATTTAAAACCAAAAAAATTTCATTTTTCATTTCAAAACAACTTGTTTAAAAATTTCAGTTAATTTTACTAAAAAAATTAACAATAAATAAATAAATTAAAAGGGCAAAAGTGAAACAGAGCTTTTCAAAATGATCAGAATGAAACGTTTGGATGGACCCAGTCGAAATCTTTTTCGTCAGCTTTTGAACATTTTCGAGATTTCAACTTTTTGTCTCAGTCCATGACAGGATTTTTTTTTTTTTTAAATCTTGGCAATTCTCTCAGGTTGGGAATAACTATTTCCCTCCTTGGTGTGATCCATACAAATGGGGGCAGGGGTGGCAGAGCTTGTCCACCTGCCAGTCAGTCATTGCAGTGAGAGGGCCAGGGGAGGGATGAAGGGGAGGCAGGGAGGGAGAGCGTTGCTCAGGGATGCTGCTCATGAGTCTACAAAGGCCAGACTCAGACGTTAGACTCAGACATTCTTTGAGCCTTATGTGCAGCCTGAAGCTATTCAAGAACTCAAAGCCCAAACACACACACACAAAGAGTTAGCTTTTAATGGATGTTAAATGTTTGTAGAGACCTTTGACCTGTGTTAATGCTGCTGCTGACCAGCCAAGGGCTCAGTAATCAGTGACCACACATTAGGCTCAGCTGCTCACTTCAGTGCTCAGGGCCGTGCTTAGACTCAGCTGCTTGGGCAGGGGCCCAGTCAATGGTTTTTAGGGGATTTTACAAGGGCTGTGCTGCTAAAAAAAAAAAAGCCTTCTGTGTAGCAGCCTCTCCAACCTGTCCAGTTCATTACTCAGCAGATTTGAAGGGGGTTAAAGAAATGGCGCCTGGCATTTGGGGCTGATTTGTTCTACCCAGCAAACAAAATGAGCTGGAAAACCATGCTGGTAAGGAAAGAGGTGCATTTAAAATGTCCCTGAATTGCAAGGGGAGGCAGGGAGAAATGGCTCCTTCTGAAATCTCAAAGGCATTGAGTTCCAGCCCTGGTCTTGGTCAATAGCTGAACCTTCTCCAGATACATGAAGAGAAGGAACAGTACAACTAACTGCAGGGTCTTATTATTGCAGTTTTTTTCAGACTGATAATCCACGGTCATTTTAGTAACCTGCAATACACACCAGATTGCGCAAAGATAGATCCATTCCCATCCCAAGGTCATAAAATCATAGAAGATGAGGGTTGGAAGAGACCTTAGGAGGTCATCTAGTCCAACCCCCTGCTCAAAGCAGATCCAACTCCAACTAAATCATCCCAGCCAGGGCTTTGTCAAGCCGGGCCTTAAAAACCTCTAAGGAAGGAGATTCCACCACCTCCCTAGGTAACCCATTCCAATGCTTCATCACCCTCCTAGATGGCAGAGTGGTGGAGCTTATTCTGGCTCTGCTGTGAGGACTGATGAGACCTCAGTCTCCAGGGCTGGCAACCTGGCAACCAGCACAAAATTCATGTAAAAGCTGGTTTCTAAAAAGGAAGTGATGATGTATGGAAAACGAGTAGTAATGGGAACAACCCACCTCCCTTAGTTTTGAGACAAAAGCAGGGATAGGGTAAAATTCTGACCTTGATACCATGCGAGTATCCCCACTGAAATGAATGGGTACCTCAGAAGCAGAATGTGGTCCACGGCTCTCCCTGTGACGCTGGGCAATGGTACATTAGAAGGATTTGCACTGTGGGTGTCATAACGGCTGCTGTTCTGGGAGCTGCACAGGGGCTTGACGGATGGTCTGACACAGAGGGAACCTCCAGCCAGAGTCCAGACATCTGTGGAGTCTGCAGAGGAGATTGCACATGTGCCCCTCTATGCATGCACGTTACATGGGGAAGCAGAGATAGGCCGTCCTCATGCCTATCCTAACCTAGTCCCTGCAAATCCTACTCCCACCATAGTGTGTCAGAGCAGACTCTGAGACACCGAGTGCTACACTGGCACCTCGCCAGAACTCCAAGGCTGGACAAAGCCATGCAACATGTTCCTATCCTAGCATCTTCCTTGATCAATTAATAGAAATGGCCAATTGTTGACAATTCAACATTGATGATCACCTGCCATTGGTGAGCTTTGTTGCAACCCTGCGGTTATAGTCAAGGGTATGTTTTAGGATCCTATGGGCCACACTAGAGGCAACACTGTCATGTCCAGCTTTTCAAAGGAGGGTGGGAGACTGAAATTGTCTTCAGTAGTGTCACCACAACACTCAACAGTGTAATGATCTCTCAGCTCATTGCAGTATCTGTGGGCCCCTCAGTGATGCATATGGTGGCAGGATCAGAACATAAGAACAGCCAGACTGGGTCAGACCAATGGTCCATCTAACCCAGTATCCTGTTTGCCGACAGTGGCTAGTGCCAGGTGCCCCAGAGGGAATGAACAGAACAGGGAATCATCAAGTGATCCATCCCCTGTTGCTCATTCCCAGCTTCTGGCAAACAGAGGTCAGGGACACTTCAGAGCATGGTTTTGCAACCCTGCATCCTGACTAATAGCCATTGATGGACCCATCCTCCATGAATTTATCTAGTTCTTTTTTTAACCTTATTATAGTCTTGGCCTTCACAACATCCTCTGGCAAAGAATTCCACAGATTGACTGTGCGTTGTGTGAAGAAATACTTCCTTTTGTTTGTTTAAAACCTGCTACCTATTAATTTCATTTGGTGACCCCTAGTTCTTGTGTTATGAGAAGTAGTAAACAACACTTCCTTATGTAATTTCTCCACACCAGTCATGATTTTATAGATCTCTATCATATCCCTCCTTAGTCATCTCTCTTCCAAGCTGAAAAGTCCCAGTCTTATTAATCTCTCCTCATATAGCAGCCATTCCATACCCCTAATCATTTTTGTTGCCATTTTCTGTACCTTTTCCAATTCCAATATATCTTTTTTGAGATGGGGCAACCAGATCTGCATGCAGTATTCAAGATGTAGGTGTACCTTGAATTTATATACAGGCAATGTAATATTTTCTGTCTTCTTATCTATCCCTTTCTTACTGATTCCCAACGTTCTGTTTGCTTTTTTGACCTGCCGCTGTGCATTGAGTGGATGTTTTCAGAGAACTATCCACAATGACTCCAAGATTTTTCTTGAGTGGTAACAACTAATATAGACCCCATCATTTTATATGTGTAACCCTTCTGCCAGGCCGAATTGATAACAGCAAGGGCCGGGTTCAATACATAGGGGTCCCTTACCTATAACGGAATGCAAAACCAGCTCGGGCCCCCACCCAGTGACCTGGGAAAATCTTACACACACACCCCTGGGCACCTCGAAGAGGCAATACTTCCCCTCTCGCAAGCACAGAGTCTTGGTGTAGCAGAAAATGTTTAATAACATGAGATAAACAACATAGCATTAAATTGGGAAAACACCTCAACTAGAGTTCATAGACCAAACCATGAGCAAAGACCCACCCCAGGAAATTGGGATGTGTCCTTTTCCCTGGTCTCTTGAGTCCAGCAACTCCAAAAGCACCCCAAGACTCCAAAATCCAATACCCCAAATGTCCCTAGAGTCCAGGAACCCAAAGATCACCCACAGTCCCAAAAGTCCCGCAACCCAAAAGTCTCTGTCCCGGGTCAGTGCAGCCCCAGAGTTCAAGAGTTTATCTGCAGGGTTTTCCCCCCACCAGCCTGGGTAGAAAGGGGCACCTTACGTGGTCCGGGGCCGACTGCCCTGCCTCTCTGTGGGGTTCTGCTTCAGCCGACCCCACAAACTGCTCAGCTCCGCTTTGCCAGCTGCTCTGCTCCACCAGCCATCCCGTAATCCGCTCCAGCTGTCCCTGCAAGCTGCTCGACTCCGCTCGCTCCATGGGCCGCTCCAAACATCCCACAAACTGCTCCGCTCTGGCAGTTGCTCTGCTCCACCAGCCGTCCTGTGATCCGCTCCAGCTGTCCCTGCAAACTGCTCAGCTCCATTCGCTCCATGGGCATTCCAACTGTCCCCACAAACTGCTCTGCTCCACCAGCTGCTCTGCTCTAGCTTCAGGCTCCCCCACTAGTTAGCACAGCACTCTCAGCTCAGTAATTTTAGCTCTTTAGTGATTTCAGCTCTTAGTAGAGAAGCCCCGGTGCTGGTGCACCATCAGCCCAAAGTGAGTTCAGCTCAGTAACCTGTAACTAGATTCTTACAAGAATAAAAAATCAGCTCTGATATTCAGGAGAGAAGAGGCAATTGGTACTTCTAGCTCATACAAGCAGCCCACACCACCAGGTACAAATACCTATCCCCAACCTCTCTCAATCCACTGGGTTTTGGAACCCATGTCCCTTGTCTAGCGAGTGCTACTTAATTGATGGTGAGACTCTCTGTCATAAAACAGTTTCATAGTTCCTCATTTACATAATCAGGGTGACAACACTTTATTCCTCCTGCCCCAATAACAAAGAAATTGGGGATCCCACAGCTGTGAAGTAACCATTTTAGGCTGCCGCAGGCTATGCTAGGTGGGGTGGGTGTGCCTAGGCAAACACGAACACAATCAGCCTCTGAAATTCTTTTCCACACTAACCAGAATTCACCACCAGATGTCAGGGTAGAGCTCATCCTGACTCTGCTTACATATGTATAGTTGGGATTATATTTTCCAGTGTGCATTACTTTGCATTTATCAACACTGAATTTCATCTGCCATTTTGTTGCCCAGTCACCCAGTTTTGAGAGATCCTTTTGTAGCTCATCACAGTCTGCCTGGGACTTAACTATCTTGAGTAGTTTTGTATCATCTGCAAATTTTGCCACCTCACTATTTACCCCTTTTCCCAGATCCTTTATGAATATGTTGAATAGCTCTGGTCCCAGGAGAGTCCCCTGAGGGACACCACTATTTACCTCTCTCCATTCTGAAAACTGACTTTTATTCCTACCCTTTGTTTTCTTTCTTTTTAAACAGTTACTGATCTCTGAGAGGGCCTTCCCTCTTAGCCCATGACAGCTTACTTTGCTTAAGAGCCTTTGGTGAGGGAGCTTGTTGAAGGCTTTCTGAAAATCCAAGTACACTGTATCCACTGGATCCCCCTTGTTGACCCCCTCAAAGAATTCTAGTAGATTGGTGAGGCATGATTTCCCTTAACAAAAAACATGTTGACTCTTCCCCAACAAATCATGTTCATCTATATGTCTGATAAATCTGTTCTTTTCTATAGTTTCAACCAATTTGCCTGTAACTGCCGGGATTACCTCTGGAGTCTTTTTAAAAAACAGAGGTCACATTAGCTATCTCCAGTCATTTGATACAGAAGTTGATTTAAATGATGGGTTACATATCAGTTAGTAGTTCTGCATTTTCATATTTAAGTTCCTTCAGAACTCTTGGGTGACACCATCTGGTCCTGGTGACTTATTACTGTTTAGTTTATCAATTTATTCCAAAACCTCCTTCTACTGATACCTCAATCTGAGAGAATTCCTCAGATTTGTCACCTAAAAGGAATGGCTCAGGTGTGGGAATCTCCCTCACATCCTACCTCAGCTGTAAAGACCAATGCAAAGAATTCATTTAGTTTCTCCACAACGGCCTTATCTTCCCTGAGTGCTCCTTCAGCCTCTCGATTGTCCAGTGGCCCCACTGGTTTTTTAGCAGGCTTCCTGCTTCTGATGTAATTTAAAAAAATTCTGTTACTTTTTGAGTCTTTAGCTACCTGTTCTTCAAATTCTTTTTTGTTCTTTCTAATTATATTTTTACACTTCACTTGCCAGTGTTTATGCTCCTTTCTATTTTCCTCAATAGGATTTAATTTCCACTTTTTAAAGAATGCCTTTTTGCCTCCAACTGCTTCTTTTACTTTGTTGTTTAGCCACGGTGGCACTTTTTTGGTTCTCTTACTATGTTTTTTTAATTTGAGGTTTACATTTAAATTGAGCCTCCATTAGGATGTCTTTAAAAAGTTTCCATGCAACTTGCAGGGATTTCACTTTTGGCGCTGTACCTTTTAATTTCTGTTTAACTAACCTCCTTATTTTTGTGTAGTTCCCCTTTCTGCTGCGGCATTTCCCCCACCACAGGGATGTTGAAATTTATTGTTATGGTCACTATTACCAAGCAATCCAGCTATATTCACCCTTGGACTAGATCCTATGTTCCTTTTAGGACTAAATCAAGAATTGCCTCTTCCTTGTGTGTTCCAGGACTAGCTGCTCCAAGAAGCTGTCATTGAAGGTGTCCAGAAACTTTATCTCTGCATCCCGTCCTGAGGTGACATGTATCCGGTCAATATTGGGATATTTGAAATCCCCCATTATTATTGAGTTTATTATTTTTATAGCCTCTCTAATCTCCCTGAGCCTTTCACAGTCACTATCACCATCCTGGTCAAGTGGTCAGTAGTATATCCTTACTGTTATAGGCTTATTATTCATGGAATTTCTATCCAGAGAGATTCTGTGGTACAATTGGGTTCATTTAAGTTTTTTACTTCATTTGACTCTATGCTTTGTTTCACATAGAGTAACACTCCCCCCACCAGCATGACTTTCTATCTATCTATCTATCTATTTACATGGCACTTATCACCCTGCTTCACAGGTCCCTGGCATTTCAGGCTTGGCCAGGAATCATGTCCAAGAGGTGTTTGTAAGTTCACAACCTGAGACACTATCTGGCCCTTGTACACAGGGGCAGCTCTAGGTATTTTGCTGCCCCAAGCACGGCAGGCAGGCTGCCTTCGGCGGCTTGCCTGCGGGAGGTCTCTGGTCCCATGGATTTGGTGGCACGCCTGCGGGAGGTCCGCCGAAGCTGCAGGACCAGCGGACCATCTGCAGGCAAGCCGCCGAAGGCAGCCTGCCTGCTGCCCTCGCGGCGACTGGCAGAGCGCCCCCCGTGGCTTGCCGCCTCAAGTACGCGCTTGGCGTGCTGGTGCCGCCCCTACTTGTACATGAAGCAGGTGATGTGCTGTTCTCCTAAGGTCTGATTTCCTCTTCTTAGGAGACAAGGATGCAATGAAGTCCAGGGACTAGGGAGAGAAGTGCTCAGTTGTTTCTGGTAGGATGCACCCCAGCTCTTGTCTTCTTAACCTTCACAGGCACCCAGCCACCTTCATAGCTTCTGCAAAACCATTGGTCAAAACTTCTCTTATCATTCTTTGTATCACAGGAGCTCCCCTAGGCCCAATGAAATCACGTCCCCACTGGGCTAGGGGCTCTCTGTGTATACAGTAAGAGAAAGAGATAGACACCGCAGCCAAAGGATGCACCTGTGGAGCTGGGGCACTGGGGGTTGTGGGACCATATTTACAATAGAGCTTTGGACCAGATTATTCATGTGCTTGGCACCCACAATTAGGGTGAGATAGTTCAAGAGAAGTTGCACCCATTTAAACATCTAGAGAAGAGCCAGATTTTCAACATCCAATGTGCTAAGCAATTTTGAAAAGCGATTTGCCAAAGGTCGCCAGGGAGTCTTTGGCTGAGCAAGGAATCAGACCGTGGCTATGTCTATGCTGCAGCTAGGAGATGTGATTCGCAGCATGTGGGAGCTCTGCTCCGGCCAGGATGCTAAAAATAGCAGGGTAGCCACAGTGGCACAGGCAGCAGCTTGGACTCGTTTCCCAAGTGCAACCTCATCTGAGATCCTAGGTGCGTCCTCAGATGGTTAATCCAAGCTACTGCCCATGCTGCTGCAGCCACGCAGCTACCCTGAGCAGAGTTAGCACGTGCACCTATCCCTCATCTGGGTATTAATCCTCCCAGGGGTGGTGTAGCTGTACCCAGAGACTCCTGAGTCTCCAGCCACTCCTTTAAACACGGGTCCATCCTGTTCACAGGAAGTGAGTAATTTGCGATTGATAAGGCCTGTGGAAAAGGCAAGGGCAGTATTTAGTTCTCTAATAAGGGATACAGCATGTGTTAAAAGCTCATCTTAAAGCAACTTCAAATAGCAAATAATTTTGTTCAAATTTCAAAAATGTCAAACTCTTTCACTCTGCTGTGTTTCAGAATAGGCTGACTTTCCATTTGTCAACATGTTCCCTCATTCTGGTTTCATTCGCTAAACCAGAACGTTCTCCAAAATGAACATTTCACATTTCAAAATCTATTTTATTTTTTAAACGAGTCTGTCATAAAAGGATCCCACTGTGTGACTAGAATAACCATTCGAAATTAGGGGTAAGGAGAAGAGTGAAACTGGACGCAGGAAAGAAGATTGAAAACAAATACAGGATAAAAAAAACCAACCCAAAAACTGGGTTTGTGGAACCTTTTTAAGAAATCAAACATTGCTGAAAAGTGGCAACATTTTGTCCAAAAAAATTGTTTTTAATAAAAGATTTTGACCAGCTCCTGTTCACAGTCATAAATCCCAGGGTAACTTTACTTGGGTTTATCTTATTGGATAGTCTGTTACTATTTTACATGTAATTTACAGCTTTTCAGCAATTATGCTGAACACACAGAGAACCTGTCCCTCACTACGTTTGTCTATCATGTAGCAGAGCGGGCCCCTGAACTGGCTGAGACTCTGATGCTAGTGCAATATAAATGTTAAATAATAATAACAACAAGAAGAGAACCCACAATTGCTTTTATTTTCCATGACTTTAGCTCTGATGGAAGTTCCCTTGTGATTGAAGTCCTCTGTCGATACCACAGACAGCAGCAGTGCAAGCTTCCTGCAACATGGCCACCCCTTGCCAACATGCCTCATCCCAGATCAGGAGGCACTATCTCCAGATGCCATGGCTTGATCGGTGTTTTGTCTTTCTAGGGACAGCCAATGAAAGTGTCCCTTGGGACCAGCAGTGGTGGCAGCTTTTGGAATTGGGTGGAGACCAGAGCTGGATTAGATGGTTCTGAATCCAATTACCAACCCCTTGACTCTCTTACTACGATGAGAACCCAGGAAATCTTTGCATGCAGTTGCTGTGCACCCCATAGCCCTGCATTATGCAATGCTCAAATCAGCAGACAGTTGACCACATCACAAAAGCCATCAAGGTGGCAGCCTCTGCTCAAAAGAAATAGGCCTGGGAAAGAAGGCATGGTGGGGATCAAGAACGAAATGCCTTGGAGGATCTGCATAAAAGAAAACTTACACCAGCCTGCATTGTGCCTGGCCCTGCTAGTGAGAGTAGGACAAACTGAACACTAGAGAGGGGTCCAAAAGCAACATTCAGAAGCAGATGTTGATCCAATATCTGCAGCTTCCAGGCTCTTTGGATCTGGAGTTCTGGTTCAGGCTCCTGAAGCCAGTGTGTATTTTCAAAAAGAGAGGAAACGGTGTATGTATTTCAGCATAAAATTATGAGACCCTCTTAAATTAACACTCAAGAATGGATCCAGCCTAGTTAAAAGAATAAAGTGCCAGTGCAGCGAAGGGTGAAATGCAGCAGGAAACTGACCTGATAAAGGGATAATCCTGGTCAATGAATAACATTTTCCACGCACCAATGCAAACTACATAATGCATAGTTCATAAAGCAGCAGTGGCAGCCTCTGTAACAAATCTCTTCTATGGGAAGGGTAGACTTGGAAGAGAGTTGTTCTAGGGTGAAATTTTCAGTAGCCCCCAGTGACTCAGGAATGTAAGTCCCATTTTCAAAAGTGACTAAATTACATCTGCAACTGGGATTTAGGCTCACGAGTCACTTAGGTGCTATTGAAAATGCCAACAAGCAAAGCTGCGGTCTAGTGGTCAGACCAGGCGAGACTGGGAGTTCAGACTCAGAGGTTCTGTTCCTTGCTCTGAAATGCACTGTGTAGCATGGCTGCCAAAGAAAACTGAAAGCCAGGACTCCTGGGTTCAACTTCTGGCTGGGCCTCTGGTTCTGTGTGTGACCTTAAGCAAGTCTCTGTGATTCTCTCTTTTTAGCTGCACAATGGCGCCTACCTCCCAGACGGGCCTCAAACAGCTGTTCATGAATCAAATCCTTGAGCTCCCTGGATGGAAGGTGTCTCATAACAGGCCAAGCCCTAGGCCCATGGAAATCAATGGACATTTTGCTATTGACTTCAGTGAGGCCAGGCTTTGCTACAGGAGGATTTTAGTGGGAGGGGAGGGAAGGAGGAGGACTGAGGAAAGTTGAACCCCTCCTTCCTAATCAGGGACACAGTGACGCAGCTGCCTTTGGAACCAGAGCAGAGAGAAGAGCTGAGCAGATGTGAAGCCTGGAGTTCCTCTTGGTCAGCTCGCCGGCCATGCGGGCTCCAAAGCCCCTGCTGAATGGGGTGAGTTAGGAGGAAGGGAAGGAGGGGGCTTCATCCTGTGAGGTTGACACTTCTGAGTAACCTGCCTCTTAGCAGCCTCTCTCCTGGCGGCACTACTGCTGGCGGAAGCAGCCGGATCATTTTTGAGGTCAGATAGTGGAATTTTAGCTGGAGGCGCTTTGTGTCTCAGGAGAGCCCTGATGGTTCGTTCGGCTGAGAGATCTAAGGGGGGGGCCGCTGCTGCAGAAATGGCTTGTTTGGGCCATGGAACTGCTCCAGTACATTCATGCAGGCCCCCCACCGTCTTGTTTAATCTTTCATGCAGCTCCAATTGCCCTAGGCTGGACACTTCAGCGAGGCAGCTTGATAGAAGTGATGATTAGCTCCCCACCCCTCTGTGCTATGCGGGCGACTGGGAAATGTACGTCTAATGGCCAACCCTTCACGGATCCCCAGCCATGCCCCTGAGGGCAGCAGGGGTCATTAGCGGCAGCTCGCACTGGAGGGGCGTGCTGTTTGTCTCATTCTCCTGGTCAAAGGCACATGAAAGAGCTACAGGTGCAGCAGATCTGACCTGCTTGTTTCTGCCGGGTGCCTCCTCCCCAGTTTCCCTGCCACTGGGACTCTGGTGTCCCCTTGAAAGTGCCTTTGAGATAGACCTGAGCGAAATGTGTCTGTCCCCTGCCTGCTCACACCTAGACTTCTCCTTGCTGCCTGGTCTGAAGGGTGAGATGGGGACCCAACCCTCCATGGACCCACCCTGGCTCCAAGCTCCCTCCCATCCACCAAAATCTCCCCTACCTCCCCACAGGGACTGATCCCTGCTCAGTTACAAGCCCTTCCCACATCAGTCTGCCTGGGGCCCACACATGTCTTACTTCCTATAGAGCCTCACAAAACCTAGGGGCTGTTCTGGTGATTGGTGCCTCTCGAACTAAACACATGCCTGGGAAAGAACAAGGGCTAACAACAGACGGGCCCAATCCCCAGCCCATCGGTCTGCGTATCAACTTCATCAATGTTTGGGAGGCTCAAGATCTACGGGAAATGGGAATTGGGACCTCATCCCAGCCAGAGTTGGTTGACTGAGTAGTTAGTGTAGATCATCAGTAGCTGGGATCTTTGCCTGGGAAAGGCAGCAGTTGGAGCAGCTCCTGGCAGAGGAGAACTGCTCTGTCCAGCATGCAGAGGAGTGGGGTCATATTGAAGAAAAGCCGTCCCTCTGTCCAGAGTTTTGGAAGAAACCAGAGAACAAAGGATGGATGTACAGGCTCAGATCAAGGAGGCTGAGCCGCAGGAAAACCTGGCCCAAGAAGCAGGTGAATGCTAGAGGAAGCTTGTTAAAAGAGCGCAGGTAGTCCCGATGGCCTGTATGTCCCACAGCCCACATACAAACCTGGTGCCCAGGACTCACTGGACTTCCTTCTTGAGGCTAAACAGAAAGTGATTGTGGAACACAAAGGTGTTGTAGGGCTGGCTATGGAAAAGCAATTTTGGGGAAGTTCATCACTCTGCAAGTGTATCCCAAATGCCATAGTCCTCTCTGTCCATGTCCCATCCTGGGACAGTCTGGTGGCAGTTCTGTGAGCGGGCTATGAAGCCTGGTGTGATGCAGGGCTCACATGGGAGGGACTAGCTGACACATTGAAAATGATACCAGGCAAGTGCAAAAGTCCCAGCCATGATGACATGGTTCTTGGCTCTTGGCACAATGGACTGGGGCTGTGCCAGGAACTGAGAACTGGCATCCTCAGTATGCTGAGACCAGGGCGAGGGGATGGAAACAGGCATGCTGGGAACATGACACAGGCACACAGCACTAAGATCAGGAGAAGTTAGCTGAATTCACACTTCTCAGGGCTGTTGTTTCATGCTGTGTTCATCATCATGGGATGTTCTCATTCAGCTGAGCACAGTCCGTTGAGATGAATGGGACACTTTCTTAGATTCATAGACTCCAAGGCCAGAGGGACCGTTGTGATCATCTAGTCTGACCTCCTGTATAACATAGGCCAGAGAACTGTCCCAAAATAATTCCTAGAGCAGAGCTTTTAGAAAAACATCCAATCTGGATTTAAAAATGGTCAGTGATGGAGAATCCACCACGACCCTTGGTAAATTGTTCCAGTGGTTAATTACTCTTATCATTAGGACATAAGAATGGCCATACTGGGTCAGAACAAAGGTCCATCTAGCCCAGTGTCCCATCTTCTGACAGTGGCCAATGCCAGTTGCCCCACAGGGAATGAACAGGTAATCATCAAGTGATCATCCATCCCCTGTCCCCCAGTCCCATCTTCTGGCAAACAGAAATCCTGTCTCTTCGCTGCTACGCGAGAGTCTGCCTTTGTCCACGACATTGCTTCGGCTGGCGTGGCCTTAGCTGTCACCTGTTCCAGAGCTTCACTCCTCTAATGATTAGTAACCTTCATCTTCTGCTTCCCTGGTATTTATCCCTCTGATGTATTTTTGGAGAGCATTCATAGCTCCCCTCAGCCTTCTTTTGGTTAGGCTAAAAAGCCAAGTTATTTAAGTCTTGTCTCATAAGGTAGGTTCTCCATTCCTTGGATCATCCTAGTAGACCTTCTCTGTACCTGTTCCAGTTTGAATTCATCTTTCTTAAACATGGGAGACCAGAACTGCACAGTGTTCCAGATGAGGTCTTACCAGTGCCTTGTATAACGGTACTAACACTTCCTTCTCCTTTCTGGAAATACCTTGCCTGATGCATCCTAGGATTGCATTAGCCTTTTTCATGTCCACATAACATTGGTGGCTCAGAGTCATCCTGCGATCCACCAATACACCCAAGTCTTTCTTCTCCTAGGTCACTTCCAGCTGATAAATGCCCGGTGTACAGCAAAAATTCTTGTTGTTAATCCCTAAATCCATGACCTTGCACTATTAAATTTAATCCCATTTATATTACTCCAGTTTTCACGGCCTTCCAGATCTTCTTATTCTGGTCCTCTTCTGTATTGGCAATACCTCCCAACTTTGGATCATCCACAAATTTTATTAGCACACTCCCAGTTTTTGGCAAAGGTCATTAATAAAAATCAGGGTTTTCAAGTGATTCAAAAAGTAATCATGATTAAAAAAATTAATCGTGATTAATCGCATGATTAATTGCGCTGTTAAACAATAATAGAATACAATTTACATAATTTTTTTGGATATTTTCCACATTTTCAAATATATTGATTTCAATTACAACACAGAATACAAAGTATATAGTGCTCACTTTATATTTATTTTTAATTATAAATATTTGCACTGTTAAAATAAAAAAAAACAGTATTTTTCAATTCACCTAATACCAGTACTGTAGTGCAATCTTTTCATCATGAAAGGTGAACTTGCAAATGTAGAATTATGTACAAAAAATAATTGCACTCAAAAACAAAACAATGTAATACTTTAGAGCCTACAAGTCCACTCAGTCCTACTTCTTGTTCAGCCAATCCCTCAGACAAATAATTTCCCATTTGGAACTGTATCAAATGCCTTACTGAAATGAAGGTAGATTAGATCCACTGCATTTCCTTTCTCTAAAAGAATCAGTTATCTTTTCAAAGAGAGATCAGGTTGGTCTGGCATGTAAAACCATGTTGTATTTTATTGCAATTGCCACTTACCTCTGTCTTTACTTTCTCTTTCAAAATTTGCTCCAAAACCTTGCATACAATTGAGGTCAAACTAACAGACCTGTGGTTTCCCTGATCACTTTCCCCCCTTTCTTAAAAATAGATACTGTATTAGGAATTCTCCAGTCATAGGGTATGACCCCCGAGTTTATGGATTTATTAAAAAGCCTTGCTGTTGGGTTTGCAATTTCATGAGTCAGTTCCTTTAATATTCTTGGATGGAGATTATTTAAGACCCCCGATTTTGCCCCATTTAAGCTGTTTGAGTTTGACTTCTACCTCGATTGTGGTAATTTCTACTTCCATGTCCTCATTTCCATTAGCCACCCTGCTACTATCCCTCAGCTCCTCATTCCCCTTACTATAAACTGAGGCAAAGTATTTGTTGAGGTGTTGGGCCATGCCTAGATTATCTTTAATCTCTGCCCCATTCTCAGTGCTTAGCAGTCCCACTTCTTTCTTTTTATTTATACGGCTAAAGAACCTTTTACTGTTGGTTTTAATTTCCTTTGCAAGATCCAACTCTGCTTGGCTTTTGGCCGTTCTCACTTTTCCCTGCATTTTCTGACCTCCAAGAAAGGTTTCCTTGCTGATCCATCCCATCGTCCACTCCTTGTAGGCTTTCTGCTTTCTCTTAATCACCTGTGTGAGATGCTTGCTCATCCAGCTTGGTCTGCAGTCCTTCCCTATGAGTTTTTCTTCCCTTGCTTGGGATGCAGGCTTCAGACAGCTTCTGCACCTTTGACTTAATAATTCCAAGTCTCCTCTACATGCAGATCCTTGAGTTCTTTGATCCAGTCCACTTCCCTAACTAATTCCCTGAATTTTTTAAAGTTTGCCCATTTGAAATCAAGGACCCTAGTTGCAGAGCTCTTTTTGTTTATCCTTCCATTTAGTTTAAACTGAATCAGCTTATGATCACTTGAACCAAGGTCGGTCTCTACACCCAGTTCTTCTATGAGGTCCTCACTACTCACCGACACCAAATCTAAAATGGCATCATCTCTTGTTGGTTTGGTGAGTATTTGGTGAAGAAAACTGTCAGCTATCACATCCCGGAAAATCTTGGCCCTGTTATTATTAGTAGCACTTGTTCTCCAGTCTATATCTGGGGAGTTACAGTCTCCCATAATCACACAATTCCCAGTAGTATTTGTTTAATTAAAAACTTTAAAGAGGTCTCTATCCATATCCAGATCGGATCTTGGGGGCTGGTAGCACACCCCAAGCACTATCCCAGAGGAGCCTCTGGTAGCTTTCTTCCCCAAAGTGATTTTGACCCAAACACCCTCTGTTTTATCCTTTCCATCTCTTCTAATTTCCTTAAAGTCTACCTCATCACTAATACACAATGCTGCTACACTATCTTTACCTTTATTTCTGTACCAGGGACTTTCCAGCATTTGAACTTGGACCTCAAAGGAGAGAAAACAAAATGGAACAGGACAGCTAAGAGCTCTGCTGGAATGGAAACTGAATGTCACGAGTGACAAGACTGTCTAGTGCCTCTGATACTGAATCAACTTTAAATCCTAAATAAGGGATAGCGAAATCCCTCTTCACACATCTTTCTCCAAAAGTTGGATTTAGCCACAAGTCATTAGCCATTGGCCATTATCTTTGAAAACTCATGGTGATCCAGGGAGGTCCCGGATGACTGGAAAAAAGCTAATGTAGTGCCCATCTTTAAAAAAGGAAAGAAGGAGGATCCGGGGAACTATGGGCCTGACAGCCTCAACTCAGTCCCTGGAAAAATCATGAAGCAGGTCCTCAAGGAATCAATTCTGAAGCACTTGGAGGAGAGGAATGTGATTAGGACCAATCAGCATGGATTCACCAAGGGCAAGTCATGCCTGACTAACCTAACTGCCTTCTAGGATGAGATAACTGGCTCTGTGGATGAGGGGAAAGCAGTGGACGTGTTATTCCTTGACTTTAGCAAAGCTTTTGATGTATTTGCTGTTCCATGGGAAGCCAGTGTAGAGAACAGAAGATGGGTCTCATGTGCTTGTGGCAGCCTGTATTGCTGAAGAGACACACTGAAATGTTTGTACTAGCTGGAGTTTCCAAAGTGCTGAAGGTTTCATAGCCAAGTATATCTCATAGCTGTAGTCCAACCAAGAGGTGATGAAGGTGTGAAAAACCAAGGCTGGGTCATTGTCCACCAAGAAGGGATGGACTCTCCTAGCCAACCAGAGATTATAGAAAGTTACTTGAAGATGCTGCTGCTACATGACCACGTTGTCTTTTTTTGACAGGATTACAGATCTGATTTATAAAGATCATTGTGTTGATATAGCTTACTTGGATTTGACTTAATACCACCATTTTGATTAAAAATTGTGTATTATATGGAATGAACAGGTCCTCCAGGAGATGGATTAAAAGCTGGTTTACAGATAGATCACAAAATGTTGTTAATGAGGAAATACCCATGAATGGGGCTGTTTCTAGCTGGGTCTGCCAGGGATTGGCTCTTGGTCCAAGGCTAGTTAATATTTTTATCAATGATCTAGATGATGATATTAAATCATTGCTGGTGACATTTGCAGATGACACAGAGGTTGGTGGGGTAGTGACTAACTGGTGATCTAAATTGCCTGACTAAATGGTCTCTGTTAAGGGCCAGGCTGTGGGTGGTCTTGCTTAAAGGTCAGGGCAGGAGGCTGGTTTAGTGGTTGGGGCAGTGGTGACCAGAACTAGTGACCAGAGCCTGAATCAGGAGGTGAGTTACCAAATCCAGGGTGTGAACTGGGGTTTGGAATCAGGAGTCAAGGGTCAGAGCCATGGTCCGAAGTTGAATACCAAGTCCAGGGAGTGAGCTGGGGCTGAGAGCCAGGAATCAGGAGCCAAGGATCAGAGTTGGAGTATGATCTGGAGCAGGTGCAGAAGCCAAGAGTGGAAACCAGGAGGCAGGGGGAGAAAACCAGGATCCAGGACCATCAGGGGCGGCTCTAGGCATTTTGCCGCGCCAAGCACGGCAGGCAGGTGGCGGAGGGTCCGCTGGTCGGGGGAAGCCGCGGGACCAGTGGACCCTCCGCAGGCAAGCCGCTGAAGGCAGCCTGCCTGCCGCCCTCGTGGCGCTGGCAGAGCGCAACCCACGGCTTGCCGCCCCAAGCACGTGCTTGGTGTGCTGGGGCCTGGAGCCGCCCCTGAGGACCATGGAGCAGGAGACAGCAGCAAGGGCTAGGAGCAAACAAGGAGCTGAGAGCAGGACCAGAGACACAGCTGTGGGCTTGGAGTGCGATAGAGCAGCGAGAGACCCAGAGCTGCCTGCAGGGTTTAAGAATGTGCCCGCTGGAGTCTTCAGCCAATCACATGGCTAGCTGAATCAGCTGAGGACAATGTGTCTGGGCTCAGCTATGGGTCCCTGGCAGTCCAATCTAACCAGATATGTTTTAACACAGCCAAATGCAAGGTAACCCACCTGGGAATAAAATGTGTGAGATATAGATACAGGGTAGGAGACTGTCTTGGAAAGCAGTGACTCAGAAGGACCTGGAGGTCATCATAGATAACCACTTCAGCATGGGCTCTCAAGCCATGGCAGAGGCAAAAGGGGATAATGCGATCCTTGGATGTATAAAAAGGGAATATTAAGAAGTAGGGAAGTGTTCTTGCTTTTGCAAATGGCATTAGTCAGAGCACTACTAGAATACTGCATCCAGTTCTCATGTCTGTATCTCAAGAGGCTGTGGAAATATTGAAAAGCGTTCCAATGAGGCCCACTAAAACCATCCAGGAGCTGGAAAACAAGCCATATGATGTGAGGGTGAAGGCGTGCAACCTATCGAAGAGACGGTTGAGAGGTGGCATCAATAGCTACTTACACATGGAAACAAACATCTGATGGGGGAAGGGAGGTTTTTCAGTCATGCTGATAAAGACCATAGCAAGATTTTGTGGCCGGAAGCTGAAGTTGGACAAATTCAGTCCTGAAATATGTCTGACTTTCCTTGCAGGGAGGGTGGTTAAACGCTGGAACAGCTTACAGGAACTCACTATTGCTTGAAGTCATTAAAACAAGATTAGATCTCTGTCTGAAAGATGTTTTAATCCAGTTTATGAGAGAAATTCTACAGCTTGTGAGTACAGTGGGATCAGGCTGGATGGTCAAGGAGGTCCCATCTGGCCTTGGAATCTGTGAGTCTATGAATCCCCCTGCTCAGCCCCTTTCTTCACGAACCATGGAGAGAACAGGATTGCCCAACATGTTCATAACACTTGTAGCTCTGCATTAAGACAGAGACTATAATCTAATCTCATGCTTCAAACTCCAGCATAGCAGATTTAGATTAAATCGCAGAAAAAACTTCCTAACTGTAAGAACAGGAGGACAATGGAACAGATGCCTAGGGAGGTTGTGGAAGCTCCTTCTCTGGAGGTTATCAAAAGGAGGCTGAATAGCCATCTGTTTTAGCTGCTTTAGACACAATGAACCCTGCATTTTGGCAGGGGGTTAGACTAGATGACCCTTGTGGTCCCTTCTAATCATATGCTTCCATGATTTCACTCGTGACTGTTCCTTTTAATTTTCACTTAACTGATTTCCTCATTTTTGTGTAGTTCCCCTTTTTGAAGTTAAATGCTACTTTGGTGGGTTTCTTTGGTATTTTCCCTCCTACAAGGACGTTAAATTTAATGACATTATAGTTACTATTACTGAGTGGCTCAGCTATATGTACCTCTTGGACCAGATCCCGTGCACCACTTAGGACTAAATCAAGAATTGCCTCTCCCCCCTGTGGATTCCAGGATTAGCTGCTCCAAGATCCCCCCATCCCAGATGCCATCTGATGTGCTGAGGTCCCACTGGTTCTTCCCGTTCCACCAGCCTGGGTTTCCTCACCCTTTCTTAGCTGTGCCAGGCCCTCAAGCCTTCTCTGGCACACACACAGGTAGGGATTCGCCCAGCTGCAGAAAGACACAGACACTGAGATCAGCTCTGTGTGAGAGGAATCAGCTCGGGGATTCACCCAGCACATTTGTGCACACCTCCTTTGGGGGATAAACCCAAAATAATATTGTCTTGCGCTGTAGAGAAAGATCTGCACAGCGCAAGCTCATAAAAATTCACCCTCTCCCTCAATGTGGAGAGAGAGATGCACAACTTTTTGCGCCGCTCCCCAAGATGTGAATTGCACAAACTGGGTTTTGAAATGAACAAGAAATAAGTTTATGAACTACAAAAGGTAAATTGTGAGTGATTATAAGGGACAGCAAACAGACCACAGCGGATTACTGAGCAAATAAACCAAAACACGCAAACTAGGCTTAAAACACTCAAGAAACAGGTTACAAAATGTAACTTCTCACCCTCAGTGTTGTTTTAGGCAAGTTGCAGAGTTTCTGTAGCTCAGAGTTCCAGTTATTTCTCTTTACAGACTGGACCCCGTCTCAGCCTGGACTCAACCCTGCCTTTCCCTCCAGGTGTTTTTAGCAGTCTTCCTTCCTGGGCAGGCAATGGGGGAGAGCCAAGATTAACCCTCTCTCCCTCCTTAAAAAGGATTTACCTAAGGCAGGAATCCATTGTTTGATCCCCATCCCCCCACGGTGGAAAAGTACCAGCAAGTTAAGACATTGTCTAGTACCAGGTGACACAGTCACCTGACCCCGCAGTGTCAATGCAGCATCCCAGGAAACTTCTCAGGAAGGAGTGAGATTAGCATTTTCAAAGTTCTACTGTTCTCCTTAATGGCTCGTCCAGGCTCTTTGCCTACTGTCTAGTGGGAGTTGTACAACACAGTTGTAATTGTTACATCATTAATATTCGTAACTCCAGATACAGAAATGATACATGCTTACAAACTGAATAAACACATTCAGAAAATCATAACCTTTCTAATGATATCTCCCATGACCCATCTTGCATAGAACGTATCTTAGTTATGCCATATTCATATCATAATGATATTTCTACGAAGAATAGAGTGTAACGTCACACTGTCATTCATGGTATCTAGCAGCTTTATCTCTGCATCGTGTCCTGAGGTGACATGTACCCACTCAATATGGGGATAGTTGAAATCCCCCATTATTGCTGAGTTTTCTATTTTTGTAGCCTCTCTAATCTCCCTGAGCATTTCACAATCCTGATCAGGTGGCCGGTGTTATATCCCTGCTGCTATATGCTTATTATTCAAACATGGAATTGCTATCTATAAAAATTAATTTGATTAATTTCAGATTTTTACTGTATTTCTCTATGTGTTCTTTCACATAGAGTGCCACCCCCTCACCAGCACAACCTACTAAATCATTCCTATACATTTTGCACCCTGGTATTACTGTGTCCCACTCATCATGATTCCACCAAGTTTCTATGAGGCCTATTATATCAATATTCTCATTTAATGACCAGACACTCAAGTTCACCCATCTTAGTATTTAGATTTCTAGCATTTTTATACAAGCATTTATAAAATTTGTCAATATTTAGTTATCTGCCTTCATGTGATTGAATGAGACTCTTTTTCATTTGACTGTTTCGCCTCAATTTCTGCCTGTACTTTATCACCCTCGATCCTCTCCTCTTTCATAGGCTAGTCAAGTGAATTTCCTTTAATAAATAGTCCCATAAGGGATGTCTCTGTCTGAACCATGCGCTCCTGTCAGCTTTCCCCCAGCCCTTAGTTTAAACCTTTTTAATTTTACAGGCCTGCGATCTGGTTTCATTTTGGCTTAGGTGGAGCCCATCCTTCCTGTATAGGCATCAACTTTCCCAAATTGATCCCCAGGTCCTAATAAACCTAAATCCCTCCTCTAAACAACATTGTTTCATCCACACATTGAGATTCTGCAGTTCTCTGTGTCTAGTTGGTCCTACATATGGAACTGGGAGCATTTCAGAGAATGCTACCAAGGAGTCCTGGACTTTAATCTTTTACTTAGCAGCCTAAATATGATCTCCAGTACTTCTCTCTTACCTTTCCCTGTGTCATTGGTACCTCCTTGTACCATAACCACCAGCTCTTCCTGAGCACAGCACATAAGTCTGTCTAGATGTCTTGAGAGATCCACAACCTTTGCACCCAGCAGGCAATTCACCAAGCAGTTCTCCCAGTCATCACAAACCCAGCTATCGATATTTCTAGTCGAATCACCCATGACTGTGACCTCTCTCTTCCTAATAACTGGGGTCTCCTCCCCTGGAGAGTATCCTCAGAGTGAGAGGATACCATGACGTCATCTGGAAGGAGGGTCCCAATGATGGGATCATTTCCCTCCATTCCAGATTGATGTTCTCCTTCCCCAAGACTTTCATCCTCATCAACAGCACAGATGCTGTCAGCCTGGGGTTGGGACCTCTCTACCATGTCCCAGAAAGACTTGTCTATGTACCTCTCTGTCTCCTATAGCTCCTATGCATCCGATGAAGTGGGTATTCACCCACGAAAGCTCATGCTCCAAAACGTCTGTTAGTCTATAAGGTGCCACAAGACTCTTTGCTGCTTTTACAGATCCAGACTAACACGGCCGCCCCTCTGATATATAGCTCCTCTAGTACAACCATTCTGGTGTCAAAAGGCCATACTCAGTCTCAGGGCCTCCCAGAGGATTCCGGGGGCCTGGGGTCTTCGGCGGCGGGGGGCCCTTCCGTTCCGGGACCTGCCGCCGAAGTGCCCCGAAGACCCACGGCGAATTACCTCCGAAGCGGGATCCGCCGCCAAAGTGCAGCCCGGTCTTCGGCGGTAATTCGGCGGCGGGGGGCCCCCACCGCGGGTCTTCGGGGCACTTCTGCGGCGGGTCCCTGAACAGAAGGGCCCCCCGCCGCCGAATTACTGCCGAAGACCGAGCTGAACTTCGGCGGCAGGTCCCGCTTCGGCAGTAATTCGGCGGCGGAGGATCCTTCCGCCCTGGAGTGGAAGGACCCCCCGCCGGCGAAGACCGGGAGCGGAGAAGCTCCTGGGCCCGGCCCCGCAAGAGTTTTCCGGGCCTCCCGGAGCAAGTGAAGGACCCCGCTCCAGGGGCCCCGAAAAACTCTTGTGGGGGCCCCTGTGGGGCCCAGGGCCTGGGGCAAATTGCCCCTCTTGCCCCCCCCCCTCTGGGCGGCCCTGCTATAGGCCCAAAGGTGAAGACTGAGGTCAAAAGACGCCATAAGCCAATGAAGCATCTATAACAAATTCCAGTCTCCTTTGTGATGTTAATTGGTATTTAGATTGTTGGGAAATGGAGATCACAGAGCCAGCAGGAGCAGCCTTTCTCACTGAATACTGCTATGCTCAGTTCTCTGGCATGGAACGCCAGACACTGTTATTACTTCAGTCTGGCTGTCCGCAATTCGCCCAATTTTCAGCTGCAGCAGAATTTGAGCACACATGGCACCATCCCCCCATCATGGCCAGTCTGATGGCAAAGTAGGAGCAGCTGTCAAGATTGCCAAGAAAAGAAAGCCATAGTGGGACTCCTGGACAGCATTACTGGCCTGGAGAAATACATCACCCGAGGGCATGGGCAGTAGGTGTCACTGCATACACTCCACTGCCTACAGCAAATATAATTTTGCAGCCAGGAGTAGTGGTAAAAGGGGCTGAACAAATTAAACCGCAGTGACAGTGAGTCAAATACTACTGCCAGAAAGCACCTGCAAAGCTCCCTCAACTCCGGCTAGGACAGCCAGTCAGTGTGCAGCCAGCACCTACTCACACCGACAAGAGCTGCAGGGCAGGGACATGTGTGTGAAAAAGGAGAACTAAGGTCCTACGTGGTAGCATCAAGTCCAGAAGGGACCATTGTGATTATTTAGTCTGATCTCCTGGATAACACAGGCCACAGAACTGCCCCCACCCCCAAATAATTCATTTTGAACTAGAGCAGATCTGTTAGAAAAACATCCCATCTTGATTTAAAAATTGTCAGTGATGGAGAATCCACCCCAACCCTTGATAAATTGTTCCAGTGGTTAATTACCCTCACTGCTAAACATTTACGCCTTATTTCCAGTCTGAATTTGTCTAGCTTCCCATCCCCTCCCTCCCCACGTCCCTGCCCTTTGATAATCCATGAGGAATCCAATAAAGACTCCTGCAGGAATTCACAGCAATGCATTCCTTCTCCCCGCATCATCCTCACTCTGGGCAAAACTCTTCTTATGTAACTCTTCTGACAGAATCTGAAACCACAAGTATTTTAAGCTGAGATGAAGAAAGTAGTGGTCTGTAATCCAAACTGACAGCAACATTATTAATCAGTGAGGAGAGAAGGCTGCAGAGAGCAGATTGCTCCCAGAGCCAAGAACCAGCCCTGGGTTGGGAGAGGGAACTGCTTGGTTCTAGGTGGGGGGGAAGATACAGAGCCTCTCACCTTCAGATCACCTGGTCAATAGCCATCAAAAGATGTTAGCAGAAAGGGGGTCAGATAGGACCACCTGGTTCTGAAGGACGCACCTGTTCTCAAAGCCTGGGGACGTTCAGAGCCACACAGAAAGCACATTTTCCGAAGGGCTCAGGGCCAGGCTTTTCAGTGCGTAGGACTCACACCTGAGGCCAGATTTTCACAAGAACTCAGCCCGGAACATGCACCCAATCAGCTTGGAAATTCTGGCCTCATTGAATATTTGGGGGCACACGTGACACAAGCTGGACTCGTCTCAGACCAGTTTATATTCCCCATCACAGAACTCACTGCTTAGTGTTCAAGCATCCAAAGAGTGAGCCAACTCCGTGCAGCAGGGAGGCTTTATTCCTTCCTGCACATGTGCTGTCTTCTCCCGTCAAGCACGTTTGGAAAGATGTGTTCTCTGAATTCCTAGACAAAATCATGGTCTGGCACCCCCTGTTGGAGAGCTATTTATTGTAACATCCCTTCTGTTACATTTATTTGAGCTGGAAAATTAAACAGGCTTCAGAGTAGCACCGTGTTAGTCTGTATCCGCAAAAAGAACAGGAGTCCTTGTGGCACCTTAGAGACTAACAAATTTATATGAGCATAAGCTTTCGTGGGTTACAGCCCACTTCATCAGATGCATAGAATGGAACATACAGTGAGGTGATATATATACACATACAGAGAACATGAAAAGGTGGAAGTTGCCCTACCAACTCTAAGAGGCTAATTAATTAAGATGAGCTATTAGCAGGAGAGAAAAAACTTCTGTAGTGATAATCAAGATGGCCCATTTCAGACAGTCTGACAAGAAGGTGTGAGGATACTTAACATGGGGAAATAGATTCAATGTGAGTCATGTTTAAAATTAAACATGAATTCTACAATCTACTTTCTATTATACCCACCACAACAGTTAGATCATAGACTCAGACTTTACGGTCAGAAGGGACCATTATGATCATCCAGTCTGACCTCCTGCACAATGCAGGCCACATAATCTCACCCACCCACTCCTGTAACAAACCCCTAACCTATGTCTGAGTTACTGAAGTCCTCAAATCGTGGTTTAAAGACCTCAAGGTTCAGAGAATCTTCCAGCAAGTGACCCGTGCCCCACACTGCAGAGGAAGGTGAAAAACCTCCAGGGCCTTTGCCAATCTGCCCTGGAGGAAAATTCCTTCCCGACCCCAAATATGGCGATCAGTTAAACCCTGAGCATGTGGGCAAGACTCACCAGCCAGCACCCAGGAAAGAATTCTCTGTAGTAACTCAGATCCCACCTCATCTAACATCCCATCACAGACCACTGGGCATATTTACCTGCTGATAATCAAAGATCAATTAATTGCCAAAATTAGGCTATCCCATCACATCATCCCCTCCATAAACTTATTACGCTTAGTCTTGAAGCCAGATATGTCTTTTGCCCCCACTACTCCCCTTGCAAGGCTGTTCCAGAACTTCACTCCTCTAATGGTTAGAAACCTTTGTCTAATTTCAAGTCTAAACTTCCTAGTGTCCAGTTTATATCTATTAGTTCTTATGTCCACATTGGTACTAAGCTTAAATAATTCCTCTCCCTCCCTGATATTTATCCCTCTGATATATTTATAAAGAGCAATCATATCTCCCCTCAGCCTTCTTTTGGTTAGGCTAAACAAGCCAAGCTCTTTCAGTCTCCTTTCATAAGACAGGTTTTCCGTTCCTCAGATCATCCTAGTAGCCCTTCTCTGTACCTGTTCCAATTTGAATTCATCCTTCTTAAACATGGGAGACCAGAACTGCACACAGTATTCCAGATGAGGTCTCACCAGTGCCTGGTAT
This sequence comes from Mauremys mutica, assembly GCF_020497125.1. Lineage (NCBI taxonomy): Eukaryota > Metazoa > Chordata > Testudines > Geoemydidae > Mauremys > Mauremys mutica. The sequence continues at coordinate 12,656,133 of NC_059096.1, forward strand.
AACGGTACTAACACCTCCTTATCTTTACTGGAAATACCTCGCCTGATACATCCCAAAACCGCATTAGCTTTTTTCACGGCCATATCACATTGGCAGCTCATACTCATCCTGTGATCAACCAATACTCCGAGGTCCTTCTCCTCCTCTGTTACTTCCAACTGATGTGTCCCCAATTTATAACTAAAATTCTTGTTATTAATCCCTAAATGCATGACCTTGCACTTTTCACTATTAAATTTCATCCTATTACTATTACTCCAGTTTACAAGGTCATCCAGATCTTCCTGTATGATATCCCGGTCCTTCTCTGTATTGGCAATACCTCCCAGAATTCCCTCAGTGACACTTTGGGAGTCACTCTAACTGAACACAAACTTATAATAGGTTGGGTAGTGGCTCTGAAGAAGGAAATTGAAGAACACCTTTCTTTTGTAATAAGGAGTATATGCCTTATGATGTGCCTTTTGTTCAAAAGTTCTCTATGCTACTGGCTCTTCTTGTCTGAGGGTTCTGCAATATTAATAAAACTTCATCATGGAAGATAATATAGCTTTAAAACTGACCTGCTATAGTGGTTGTAGACAACAGCTCTTCAATGGGCTGAAATACAGAGCAAACTCTGTCTTGAAGCAGTAATAGAGCAGAGTGAACTGCACTGAGGATCTTCCTACTCAGCCCCTATAAAAAGCTTAAAGTGGGTCCTGCTGAAAACTAACACACAATATCAGCCCAAGTTCACCCATTCTCCCCCCCACCCCTCCACTGGGCAATGGCCCCTCAGGACAGAACCAGGCAGTGCTCCCCAAGGGGCTGGAGACGGGCCTGTCCAAGCGATCTCTAAACAGCCATTGTCGCCAAACTACGAGTGGGATTTAGCAGCGGGGGCTGGGATGTGTTAAAGGGAGATTGTCTATTGGACATTCACCCTGAACGTGGGTGGGGAACGGAGCGAACAGAGTACTGCCAACGTTACTGTGGGGCAGAGTTTTACCTTGGCCAGGTCAATACTAGCAAATTAGGTCGGTGTAGCTACATTGCTCAGGGTGTAACAAATCACCCCCCCCCCAAGTGACGCAGTGATACCGCCCTAGCCGCTGGTGGAGAACAGCGCTAAGTTGATCGGGGGGCTTCTCCTGTCGACATAGCTACCGCTTCTCGGGGAGGTGGAGTCCCTACGCTGGTGGGAGAAGCCCACAGCAGCCCCACTGAAACGCTACAGTGGAGCAGCTGTGCCGGTGCAGCATTTACGTGTAGATCTGCCCTTATTCATTCTGATACTTTGGTGCTGTGTTTTCCCACCCTCGTGCTGTGTTCCCTCGCCCCCTAAGAGTTTTCCTTATTTCATACAGAGACTCGGTGCTTGCAAGCGGTGAAGAATTGCCCTTAAAAGCGCTCAGGAAACATACTGAGTGATCCCAGGAATTCTGGGCGTGGGGATGGGTGAACTTGTGCTGATGGGGTGTGTTAGTTTTCAGCTGGACCCATAGCCACTTGAACCTGGCCCTTGTGGCTACTGACGGCATCTGGCAGAAGGAGTTACAACCATCTCGCTAAGTCTCCCACCCATCCCACCCATCCAGCTCAGATGACAAACAGGGTACTAGGTAGGGATATTATGCAAGTCCGAAGGAGCATTCGTTCCCTTTTGCTCCACATGGAATTGTTATTATTTGTATCACAGACAGCTAGAAGGCCCAGTGAAATCAGGTGCTAGGAGCTGAACGGGCAGATGAGAGGCAGTTCCTGCCTTTGGCCAAATAGACAAACCGTCCGAGACAAGACCTGACTTGCCCACGGTCACACAGCAGGTCATTGTCAGAGCCAGGAATACACCTTAGCTCTTATGGTTCCCAGCTGAGTGCTCCAGCCACTAGACAACACTGCCTTTCTGGGTTAAAGTCACTCCTGAATCGACCCGTGCCACCAGCTCATATAAAACATTGTAATTTCCACAACCTTTGCCCATAGGTGGCGAGTTCCATACCCACGTGGTGCTAGGACACCAGCAATATTCAGAGCCAGGGGCCCACCTTCATCAAAATTTGGGGCCGGGGCGAGACGAGACGTGATAAATCGATCCCCGATAGATTGATTGCTACCTGCCGGTAGTGTGGACGTACCCTTTGTGTTCATTAGAGCCAAAACTAGATTCTTCTGTACCACAAGGAACATTACAGCTCTAAGCACCATGACCGTCACAGTGGTTAAATTCAAGTGTCAGCCAACTTCCATATTACTCCTTAGCTTGAGTTTGGTAGCATCATGTAGGTGCAATGCCTCCCTAGAGGAATGGATTGTATATTCATAGATTTTAAGGCCAGAAGGGACAATTATGATCGTCTAGCCAGACCTTCTGCACAGCACAGGCCATAAAGCTTCACCCAGGGATTCCTGCCTCAACCCCACAACTTCTGGCTGCGTAAGAGCGTGTTTTTAAAAAGACAGCTAATCTTAACTTAGAAGCTTCATGTGATGGAGAATCTGCCACTTCCATGCCAGGGAAGTTTTTTCAATTACCCTCCCTGTTAAAATATTGTGCATTATTTCCAATCTGAATGTGTCTAGCTTTAGCTTCCAGACATTGGCTCTTGTTACACCATTTCCTGCTAGTTTAAATAAGTATAAAAAATCACCTTCATATGTAGGTACTTGTAGGCCAGGGTCAAGTCTCCTCACAACTTTCTAAGTGTTAAGCTAAATAGATTGAGCTTCTTAGCTATAAAGCAGGTTTTGAGTCCTCAGATAATGCCTATAGTTTTCTTCTGAACACTTCGCCAACCTCCTTTTTGAAATATAGACACCAGAACTGGACACAATACCTAGGAATGGTCTCACCAATGCCACTGTGACCAACCCCAACCCCAATTGTTGTCTTTTGGTTGGCCTTGGTCTCTCTTCTCATGTTTTCCAACCATGGCATGATGACAACACAAATTACCGGAAGTGAATACCTTTGTTCAATCCTTTGGTCTGTGTGGGCTACAGGTTTCAGAAACTCTCTACCTTTCCTTTGACATGTCTCCTAGCAGGTCATGGGGACCTCTTGAGGATGTGTACATGTAATCACCTGGACAACAGCAATCTTTACCAAAAAAATGTATTAAAAACAGAAAATGGAGGCAAACAAAAGAATCAGTTTGCTTCACATCTCTAGATTTAGACTTCTCTGAAAGTAAAGTAGATACAACATTCTCAGCTGAGTTACAGAGGAAAGAAAGCCGACATTGCTGCACCACTGTAAGCTCTCTAGTGTAGACACGGCCTCTGTCTGCATCACTTGCTGTCTAGAGAGAGGTCTGACTCCTTCCCTGGTCCTTCTATTAAAGTCCCACCAATCCAAACCAACTGCACCCAGTTTCCAAACCACGGTACTCCATCTCTATACATGCACAGAGTAGAATTGGGAACAGCCTGAATTCTCTAAGACATGGACCATCAAGGATGCACAGACTCTTTAATGAAGATTAAAACCAGCTTTTAAAAAGGTTTTTAACAACCAACCTTACCTATGGTGTTCCACAGGCCACCCTGTCTGGTTTTAGACAGACCTCTTGTTAAACTCCCTATGCATTTTTGATCTTCTCTATGAATGCTGGACAGTGGGACAGACCCTGTGTCACAGCGGTGTATGAAGGTAATATTACCTCCCTATTCCTCCCTGGTATTTCCTTGCTTATGCATCCAAAGATAGCTTTGACCTTTCTAGCTACAGCATTGCATGGGAATCTCATAGTCAGCTGTTTATCTGCCATTCCAACAGACAGAGTCGCTGCTTTCCATGAGCCAATCCCGCATTCTGTAAGGGTGACTTACATTGTTTGTGTCGAGACGTATGACCTTGCACTTGGCCGTAATAAAAAAGACATGTTCCAAAGACCCCAATTACTGAGCAATCCAGGTCACTCTGGCCTTATAAGTATTTGCAACGCCACCAATTTTTGAATCATCTGCAAATTTTACAGCAATAATTTCATATTTTCTGCCAGATCATTGATAAAGATATTGAATAGTATTGTGCCAAGAACCGATCCTTGTGGGACCCCACTAGAAACACACCCCTCTCCCCTGGGATGAGGATTCCCATTTTCAATTACTTTTTGTAGCTACAAATAGCCAGCTTTTAATCAGTTAAATATGGGCTGCACTGGTTTTACCAAGGAATGCAGCTACATGGTCAGTGACCATGTGGGTACCAAGAGCGTCAGTGGTGCTATAAGATCCCCCGGGATGGACGCAGACTGAATACACAGCCTTAAGGACCTAGCTAGAAATGGAGCTGGATGAAATGCGACCGCAAACCGGCTGCATTCCACTGGGATTTGCTGTCACGATGATGACATTGAGTTTCCATAATGCTAATTTTTAGTCAGAATGTCTTGCAGTGCTAAGTCTAATGAATAATTTGAGGGCTGGAAAACCTTATAGTGAGAAACTAAGGCCTGGTCTACATTACACGTTTATACCGAATTTAGCAGCGTTAAACCGAATTAACCCTGCACCCGTCCACACAACGAAGCCCTTTATATCGATATAAAGGGCTCTGAATACTGGTATCTGTAATCCTCCCCGATGAGGGGAGTAGCGCTGAAATCGGTATTGCCATGTCGGATTAGGGTTAGTGTGGCTGCAAGTTGACAGTATTGGCCTCCGGGCGCTATCCCACAGTGCACCATTGTGACTGCTCTGGACAGCAATCTGAACTTGGATACACTGGCCAGGTAGACAGGAAAAGCCCCGCGAACTTTTGAATTTCATTTCCTGTTTGCCCAGCGTGGAGCGCCGATCAGCACGGGTGACCATGCAGTCCCAAATCCAAAAAGAGCTCCACCATAGACCGTACGGGAGATACTGGATCTGATCGCTGTATGGGGAGACAAATCTGTTCTATCAGAGCTCCGTTACAGAAGACGAAATGCCAAAGCATTTGAAAAAATCTCCAAGGCTATGATAGACAGAGGCCACAGCAGGGACTCAACACAGTGCTGCATGAGAAACGTAATGGAAAGCCAAAGAATCAAATGGACACTCATGGAGGGAGGGAGGGGGGACTGAGGACTCGAGCTATCCCACAGTTCCCTCAGTCTCCAAAAAAAATTTGCATTCTTGGCTGAGCTCGCAATGCCTGAAGGGTAAAAAACATTGTTGCAGGTGGTTCAGGGTGTATGTCGTCAATTTCCTCCCCTCCCCCCCGCCCCATGAAAGAAAAGGGAAAAAAATTGTTTCTCGTTTTTTTTCAATGTCATCATATGTCTACTGGATGCTGCTGGTAGACGGGGTGCTGCAGTGCTAAACAGCAGCATCCTCTCCCCTCCCCAATGGCAGATGGTGCAATAGGACTGATAAACCATTGTTACCATTCTGTGAGTGCTCCTGGCTGGCCTCAGTGAGGTTGGTCGGGGGTGCCTGGGCAAAAATGGGAATGACTCCAGGTCATTCCCTTCTTTAAGCTTTGTCTCCTGGAGATTCAGTCCTGCCTGGAATATCATAGCAGCTGGAGGCTGTGAGCCTCTCTTCTTCCCCGCCCCCCTTTAATGTTTAATGGAGTTTCTGTCCTGCCTAGACTATCATAGCAGCTGGAGGCTGCCTCCCCCTCATTTTATCTCACTAAAAAGTCAGTGTTTCTTATTCCTGCATTCTTTATTGCTTCATCACACAAAGGGGCAGACACTGCCACGGTAGCCCAGGAGGGCTGGGGGAGGAGGGAAGCAATGGGTGGGCATCGACTCCAAAGAGCCTAACCCCTATGTCCTCGGCTTTAGGTGCTAAGCCGTTCTTCTTCTCCTCAAGATGTTTTAAACTCAAAGCATAAAATTCCTCTCTGGGGGTCAGTGCTATGACAAGGGGTACAAGTTTGGCCCATTGTGATTTTATCAATGACTGTTTGGCAGGTTGAGGCAGACTGGATCTACTCAAGGAGCAGTCTGCAGAATCGATACATGGCCCTGAACATACTGCGCTGAGTGACTGTAGACGTGCGGACTCACCCCTGCGGCGCCTCCTGCTGGTCGTCCTCGGGAATTAGCTCTTCGACCCAGGAGCGCCCTCTGCAGGCCGGTGATCCGTCTGTCCTCTGGCCCCCATTTCCCTCACAGGACCCCAGTGCCCCTTTAACTGGGGTGCTGCCCCCACTGATCTGGGTCTCCCCTCCCTGGGGAACCCCCAACCCACTATCCAGGCTGGAGCTCCCCAGCTCCTCTGCCTTTCCCCAGCCCTGCTCCACTCAGGTCCCCTGTCTCTAGCACCTTGCAGCCAGGCCCTTCTCCCTCTACAGGCAGAGGGAGACTGCTGCTCCTGGCTTCCCTGGCCTTCTTATAAGGCCCTGCTGCTCAGTTTGGGGCGTGGCCCCAGCTGCAGCCACTTCCCCCAATCAGCCAAGGTTTTACCTTGCCCAGCCCTCTGCAGGGCTTTTCTAACCTCTCCAGGCTGGAGTGGGTGGTCACCCCACTACAGTGACCTGCCAGGCAAGCATGAGCCCTGCCACATTACGCACAAGGTAGCGCTCAGCAGTGTGCTGCTGTCATAGAGACAAGAGCCCCAGCTCCCATCAAGAATGGGCTGCTTCTCGGGCCCTGAACTGAGCAGTATTTCGGGTAGGCACTCCAAGGATAAGGGAGGTGTAATTCCAGCTTGGGTGAATGTACACACACAAGCTCTGATCAAGCTAGCGCACTAAAAATAGAATTGTAGCTGCAGTGGTGGCAGGAGTGGGATGGGCTAGCCGTCCTGAGTACACAGGCAGGGTCCCAGGTGGGACTGCATTTGGGTTGGCTTGCACTGCTGTGGCTAGCTCGCTACCCCGTCCAGCGGAGGCGTAGGCATTCCCTGACAGGGAGACTTGCTGTACTCTGGCTCAAGGCGGCCTAGTGGCTAACGCTCCCCACAGGGAGTTAGGAGGCCTTTGGTTCTAGTCTGCTATTGGCCTGCTCCATGATCTTAGATAAGTCACTTACCCTCCCTGTGCCTCTGTTTCCCCTCCCACTCTACGGCTGGTCAACTTAGATTGTGAGCGTTCGGGGCAGGGCCTGTTGTTCACGACATGTCATGTCAGCCCAGTCACACCTCGGGGCTATGGCAATACTGTGAATAGCTTCCCTGGCCTGTGGGAGAAGCAGGCTGATGTTAAGAGACAAGGGCTTGAGTCAAACACTTCTGCTCTGTGGAGACAGTTTGGGTGGGACTTGGGTGGGCTCTCAGCACTGGCCTCATTTGCTCCGGTTGAAGTTGATGGTAAACCCCAGTCAGAGCACAATTTAGCCAATGACGAGTGCATCTGACTGCAGCAGCTCGTGGTTCTTAACAGGGGCTACCCAATGGGAATTCTGCACAAACGTATGCCCCCAATTTCCAGCCTTGGATGGGGCCAGAGCATCTTCTGACACGGAGGCTGAGATTTTCGAAACCACCTAAGGGATTTGGCTGCCCAAGCCCTATTACAATGAATAGGATTATGGGCATTACAGTAGCATACGGAGGCCTCAGCTGAAATTGGGCCCCGTCGTGCCAGGTGCTGCACATACACAGGGAGAGACAGGCCCTGCTCCCAGCGTTCACAGCCTAGGTGAGATAGACAAAGGGGGGAAGGGAAGTGACTGGCCCAGAATCACATCATAGGTCAATGGCAGAGCCAAGTGAAGAACTCAGGTCTCCTGAATCCCACCCCAGTGCCCCGTCTGCAAGATTACACTGCCCCAGAAAGGCAGGTGGCCAGATCCCCTGTGCGCCGGTGAAAACCTCCCCCAGCAAACGTGGAGCCGAGAGCAGATGGCTGGTGCCGCTACGATGTGCCACCGTCCGTTTTGAAGGATTCTCAGCCTCATGTTCAAACCTGACCCAGCTTTTCCCCAGCCTGAGCGGGAGGAAACATGAGAACTAAAGCTGGCAGCTCTGGCTGCTAATGTGTCACCCTCCCCCTTCAGCAATTCCCTGAGCCTCTCCTCTCCGCAGTGAGGGTGGGAGAGACTCGCACTGGCCCCTGCAACACCTGCACAGGCTGCTGCCTTCGGTGCCTCTGGCAAAGCGAGGCTGGAAACCACACAGCCCAGAGAAGGTGAAAAAGAGTTTAAGGAAAGAATTGAAATAAAAATGTTACTTTCAGGTGACCCTGGGGATTTTCTTATTCTCACTCCAAGATCAGAGCATGTCAGCTGCAAGGTTGAGCCCCAGGAAGCTGGAGTGAAGCAAGCTGCTGCTATGAACGATCCATCCCCCGTGCCCCTGGGCCTGTCCAGGCAAACGGGCAGGAATTTGCTGGCAAATCAGGTCCAGGGGAATGTGATTTCTCTGCCCATCTCCCTGCTTTCTGGCTTCCCTGTTAGTCTGGCCAAACCCCTGACTGTCAGAAATGCTCTTTATACTCGTCTTCAGGGAGGGAGCAAAATCCATCCTCCTCCCACCCAACACCCGTGTAACGCTGCCGGTTTCAGTGCGCTTGCGAGGGGTGGAAAGGAAGAAATGAGCTCCCACCGAAGAAAGGGGGAGAGGGTGAACAAATGGCCTGGCCGTGGCACACCACAGGGCCTGGGCCATTTCTGCACCTCCCGGATGCAGCCGCTAGTTCAGTCCCCGGCGTAAACAGGAGCAGCTGCAGCGGCTGCTCAAGCTGACACGCTGGTTGCAGCACTCCGTAGGAGCCCACCCAGGGCCGCGCAGAGGGGGAGGCAAGTGGGGCAATTTGCCCCAGGCATCAGGCCCCGCAGGGGCCCCGCGAGCCCTGGCTCGGCGGCAGTCTGGGTCTTCGGCGGCATGACGACACGGAGCGACTGAAGGGCCCCCCCGCCGCCAAAGACCCGGAGTGCCGCCGGGTGAGTACAAGCGTCGCAGCTCCCCCGCTTTGCCCCAGGTCCCCCGAATCCTCTGGGCGGCCCTGAGCCCACCCACCCGTGCCCGCCTCTGGTGCAGCTTCTTACGCCTGCCCCCGCCCCCCCCCCCCAGCCATGCCTTCAGTATGCACCAGGCCAGCGGGACAGTGCAGGACTCTGCCACCAAAACGTCCTCCTTGCAGGGGACAGCTGCAGTCGGATGAGCTGGCTGATTTCCAGGCCAGAGCAGCACAAAGAGGCCAGGATGAAACCCAGAGCAGGGGCCAGGGAGGAGCGGTCGGGGGATAGACCGAGGCAGAGGGAAGGGAGGCGGGTGTGAGTTAGGGGAAGGGGAAAAGCGGAGGGAGAGAAAGGAAGGTGACAATGATCAGGGATGTGGCATGGAGTCTATCGCAATTCACAAGCTCACAGCTCCCTGACCCACAGCAGAAAAAGCCAGGCTGCCAGGGTAACCCACACACCTCCTGGGGGTGGGGCTCTGTCCCATCTAGTGGCACCGAGACCACTTAGCGAGAGCGATTTATGAGTCTGCTACAGCCTTAGCTAAGGGCCCCGTGACTTTTAGCTCGTGCAGTAGCGGCTCGTGCCCTAAGCTCTACAGGTCCCAGGTTCGATCCCGACAGCCGGGGGAGGGTCTGTTGCCGTTACACCAGCACCTCTTGGGAGCACCCAATGGCCTGGGCAATGCTAAGTGTGTTGACCAGGTGAGAATTTAATCCACGAAGGGCCAGCTGTGTAGCACGTTGCACATGCAGCCTCTGCACATAGTGTTAAAATCGCCTGCCCTTTCTAGAGCCACGAGGGGCGTCCCGGAAAACTCCCAAGGCCACACACCCGCGCGAGTGCTGGGAGGCGCAGAGTCCTGAGCCAGGTAATTATGAGCAGGGTGGAATGCAGCAGCTTTGTTAGGTAATGCTTTGGAAAGGGTTTCGGCAGCTGCCGTGTAGCCAGGGGTCTGTTAGGGTGGGACGTACTGAAACATGAGAACAGAGTGAAACACACGTACCTCCGTGGCTGCACCTGGGCCTAACCAACACGAGCCATGCTGAGCTGGGCCTAGGAGCCGCTAGCAGGTTGTCGCAAAGACTCTCGCTGGGCATTGCCAACAGAGACGGGCTGCTCCAGCCAGAACACAGACATAGCAGTGTCAGGCAGCCAAAGGACTTCCTCAGACATTGAGCAATGTGGCCTTGTGGCGTGCGTGCAGGATGTGGAATCAGCAGGCCTGGCTTCATTCCCCAGCGCTGCCACTGACTCCCTCCGTGACCTCGAGCATGTCACTTAAATGCCCACTGCCTTTGTTCCCCATCTGCACCTTGTTGGGTGGGCAAATTCCTTCATGTTTTTCAAGTACTTGGAGACCTTCAAAGGAAAGCTGCTGGGGAAGGTGTTCATTGTTATACAGGATTTAAAGTGGGCGTCTAGAGCCACCAGTAACAGGCTCTGGGTTCAGCACTTGGCAGGGGAAGAACCAAACTGAATGGCCAGGCCTCAAGTGGATGGGAGGCCCAGTAGCTGAGCGGAGAAGAACCTGGGCTGAATTTGTATGTCGGCCTCAAAGCAGGGTCTAGCCCCAGCGGCTGGAGAAGTCAGTGAGCTGCATTGGTGGGGCATGCTGGGAGTGCAGTGTGTGGGACCCTGCTCGCCCTGTCAGTAGTGTGTGTGCTGCTCTCGGTGGGCCCTGAGCTGGCGATACAGGGCTGTACATTGCAGGGAGCCACGTGCCTCCGCAGACTCAAGCCGGCTGGCTGGAAGAACGGAAGCGATGGGGTCACGTGCCCTGGGCTTGCTGGCGCTCAAACGTGGGACATGAGCATGGCAGGAAAAGAAACAAAATGAGGGATACGCAGAAGAGTGTGGTGAAGGAATTGCACTAAAGCCCAATTGTTTCTCAGTCACAGATTTCAAACCCTTTTACAAGCACCAGTTCCATTTTATAGAGAGGGAGACTGAGATAGCGAGACTGGAAGCCATTGGCCCCAGGCAGGAACAGAACCCATATGTCCTCAGCCCTAATCCAGGGCCCCAGCCACCAGACCGCATGAGCTCCTCACTCAAATCCTGCTGGCCCAGTGGAGTAAAAATACTTTAGCCTGAACAATGTTTTTCTCATTTCTCAGTTTCACAAGCAAGGTATTTTCAGTGGTGCGCTAGTTAGTTACAGTCATCAATCGTGAGCTCTGCCATATTCCAGCCAGAGATGACATGTGCTTCACTGCAGCGGAGCGGTTCCACATGTGGGGCTTGCACTGAATTTATAATAAACGGGGCTGGCCATGGGAATGAAGGGGCCCCATATTTCATCAGAGGCAAAGAAACCTTCCCATGTTGTCACGTCCCCAGTGCCCAGTCCACCCCTGCGACAAAGCTGTCTCAGTAGCTGAAGTCTAGACTAGAGACTTGTGCCGTTCACATGGGAAATGCCTGCTGCCATCCAGCCTGGGGGTAAGCCCAGAAACCGGCACAGATCTGGCCTTTGGCTCGCAGATGCTCAGTGCCAGGAGGGAACCCGTAATCCCCGGGTCGGTGTGTGGTGAGTGTCCCGCTCCAGGCCCGAACCGGAGCGCGTGGGAGCTAGTGCAGAGCTGGCGTTCTAGCTCAAGCTGTTTGCTCTTAGCTCCCGAGGGCCCTGCTGCAATCTTCGGTGTCAGCTAGGAAGGCGGTCAGCACGTGTGCACAGTGCGGCCTTCAGCTTCACCCCCCTGCTTAAGCTTTGGCTTTGTTAAGGCAGAAATTAACAATAAGATAATTTAAAGACCAGCTCAAAGCGCCCTAGACTTGGCTGCTGTGAGTTCCTCTGTGCGGCGCTGCCAGCCAGACAGTCAACGGCCCGGCCAATGGTGCTGACCGGAGCCGCCAGGATCCCTTTTTGACTAGGTGTTCGGCTCAAAAACGGACACCTGGTCACCCTAGTCGGCTGCCCAGAGCCTCTGACCCAGGGAGCCACTGGCCTTGCCTCGGTGAGTCAGAGAACCCACTCCACCCTTCCCGACAGGATCCGCACCCGAGCCTGGAGCGTGTCAGGGAAATGCTGCCAGGGCACTTTGGCCACAGCTCCCAGGGAGTCATTTCTCCAGCTTGCCAGGGCTGCAGGAGGAGCCAGGCCTGGCCTTTGGGCGGCGGTGGGGCTTCTCGGCGCGGGCGGGGCAGGCTTTGCCTCAGCCCATTTGGAGCTGCCTGAGCCCGAACGCGCCTTTAGCGACTGGTTTGTTAGTCAGCTGCCCCGTGCACTCAGGGCCTTGGGGGCTTTAGGGGATGGGGTGAGATAGGCACCAAGCAGGGGCCAAGGCCCGTCGTCAGCGTGAGCAGGGCTGCAGCCAGGCGAGAGAGCACGAGAATGAGCAAAGTAGCGCCCGGATCTAACCCAGGAGCCCAGAAGGAAGGAAGAGCAAAGGGGGGAGGCGCAATGAGGGCACGAGAGCATGGAGGGGCGGAGCCAGCTGTCAGCCAAGCTGTTTGTCCAACAGCCCACGGTGTTTTTTAGCTCAAGGATCTGCCCAGAAGATGAGCAAACCAAGCTCTTTGTGGGGCCTCCTGTTTTCACGCAAACCCTGTGCCCCGGCCGGCCTTGGCTGGGGTGATCTCTTCCCCCAGCTGGGGTACCTGCTCGCTCACCCTAAGGACGTGCACGGGGGCTGGGGGGGCTGCGCTGACCCTCCCTCGTGCCGCCTGAGCCAGGCGCAGCGGGATTGACGTGTCATGGGACATGGCTTCTGGCAAGGGAGGCGCGCGGGATGCCTGCTTCTCTGGGCAGCCAGGCTGAAAATCCCCCTCCCTGCGTGGACAGAGCGAGGCCGGGCGGGGCTCTGGGCCCACTCAGAAACTGGGCGAATGCTCCTTGTCATAGCTGCCCACCAGGCTGCCTCTTGTCTGTCCCGCGTCTCTTCTCCCCTGAGCTGGGCAGCAGGGTCCACCCCAAGCACCCCTGTGAAACCCAGGCACCAACTCCCAGTCCCTCGAGCCAGTGAATTCTGCTCCTCTGCCGCCTTTAGCAGCATTAAATCTGCTAACTGTTATTTGCAGTCTGGTAGCACCCAGAGGCTTCAGCTGTGATCTGGGCCAGGGTGCTGCACAGACTCTGAGAGACTGCCACAAAGAGCTCACCAGCTACACAGACAAAGAGGAGGAAGGGAAACTGAGGCACAGAAAAGGAAAGTGATTTGTCCACAGTCACACTGGAGGTCAGTAGCAGTGCTGACCATAGCACCCAAGTCGTCTGTGTCCTAGCCCAATCTGCTACCCACTAGACCACACTGCCTCCCAACCTGGAGCGTGATAACAACATGAATGGGCCATAAGCCCGTGGTTTACAGCACTCGAGTGCTTACATGCCACTAAGTGTCATCCTGCATCATACACTGATCCTGCATCTCACACTGGGTCAGCTGCAGAGAATGTATCCAGCCCCGCAGGAGTTGGTCCTTCACAGGCAGGGAATTCCCCTCGCTCCCAATTGCAAGATGCTCTTTATGGGCAAAAACTCCTTTCTACTCCCTTCCAGTGCCTGCCCCGGGGCTGTGGGTTCCACTAGGGGGCAGGGTGCTCAGCTGTGCAGAGCCTAAGGGGGAAGCCACCTTGGCTAGCCACTAGGACATGCTGGGGAGAGCGGTGTGGCCTAACCTCCACCCCTCAAAATGAGTTAGGCCGATGGGAGGCGCCTCCCTGTGTTCTGGCTTCACAGCTGTGAACCCGGCCTTGGAACTTAGTGGGTTTTTCACAAAGAAAGGAGGAGGTGGTGGTGCCACCCTACAACCTGTAGGGGTGGGGAGGGCTCCTGGGGTGGGGAGGGCCACGTTCACGTCCCTGCTCCACATCCGGCAGAGGGGGAAGCTGAACCTTGATCACCCATATCCTTGGGGAGTGCTCAAACTACTGGGCTAAAGGTGATAAGCGAAGGCACCCTGTCTCCTCCATGCAGGCACGCGCCGATTGGCCCTGAAGCCAAGAGAGGCAGGGAGACACCTTCTCTGTGACGCTCACTGGCACTCGGAGGAGCCAGCGCTTAGCTGGCTGGGTGTATGCCCAGCTGTGGGGATTTTAACCGTGGCAGCTGAGGCACTGTGGGGCACCTCTAATGGTAGATGGCAGCTGGGCAGGGGTTTTGTGAATGGCAGCGGCACCTAAAAATTGGACTGAGTCCCTCTTGTGACTCCTGGAGCTCACTTGAGATGGCAGCTCCTATGTCACTTAAGCACTTTCCAAAAGTTTGCCCAGAGCTGGAGTTAAGGTTGAAATCACGCAGCAGAAAAGAGGTTTGGAATGTAACATTTTTATCCCACTGGAAATGTTGGCATTTAAAAATGAGCCTCTGTTTCAACTTGGGATGGAATATTGAAATAGCAACACAAGATGAAATTCGATAAGCACAAATGCAAAGTTCTCCATTTAGGAAGGAACAATCAGCTGCACACACACAAAATGGGAAACTGCCTAGGAAGGAGCACTGAGGAAAGGGATCTGGGGGTAATAGTGGGTCACAAACTTAAATATGAGTCAGCAGCGCAACAGTGCTGCAAAAAAAGCAAATATCATTCTAGGATGTATTAGCAGGAGTGCTGGAAGCAAGAGGTGAGAAGTAATTCTTCTGGTCTACTCAGAACAGATTCGGCCTCAACTGGAGTCCAGTTCTGGGACCACATTTCAGGAAAGAGAGAGACAAATTGGAGAAAGTCCAGAGAAGAGCAACAAAAATGATTAAAGGTCTAGAAAACATGAGCTATGAGGGAAGATTGAAAAAAGTTGGTTTGTTTAGTCTGGAGAAGAGAAGATTGAGGGGTGGGACATGATAACAGGCTTCAAATATGTAAAAGGTTATAAAAAGGAAAAATAGTTCTTAACCACTGAACACAGGACAAGAAGCAATGGTCTTAGATCACAGAAAGGGAGGTTTAGGTTGGACATTAGGAAAAACTTCCTACCAGTCAGGGTGGTTAAGCACTGGAACAAATTGCCTAGAGAGGTTGTGGAATCTCCATCATTGGAGATTTTTAAGAGCAGGTTGGACAAACACCTGTCAGAGATGGTCTAGATAATACTTAGTCCTGCCTCAGAGTGGGCTACTGGACTAAGTGATCTACTGAGGTCCCTTCCAGCTCTACATTTCTATAATTTCTATGATTTCTATGATTTGGGATTATGAGTCCTAAAAGTTTTTAATCAGAAATGTTGAAACAAAAACTTCCATAGCTTCAAACAAACCTATACAAAAATTGTCATCTTGAACTGACATTTCAGAAGAAAATGTTTCAGTCTTTATGTTGAAACAAAATAAAGATTGACATTTCAACTGGAAATGGTGATTAGAAACCAAAATTTTCATTTTGACATTTCTTGCAGAAAAACTGAATGTTTTCATCAGAACTGCCATTTCCCCATGAAAACTGTCATGCTGGATGAAACTGCATTTTTCAATGGGAAAACTTTTTCTATGCGACTTTTGACCAGCTCTACATATTAGTAATTTAGGATTAAATATGTTCCAGGGATGTTGTGATAAGCCCAAAAGCAAGCATGGTAACCCCAGGCAATTCAGAGTGATGGTCAACTATATAAGATGGTCAACTATATAATTCACACATGTAAGTTATGAAAATGCAGTTAGGGCACCCTAACAAGCTTGACTCTGCCCTATAGTGACACCAGGAGAGAGAAAAAAGGGGAAAAAAACAATGTGTCTTTAAAATTTAGTTTAATGTAATCTGGGTCCACAACCACTAAAATGGTTGTCATAGAATCATAGAAGATTAGGGTTGGAAGAGACCTCAGGAGGACATCTAGTCCAATCCCCTGCTCAAAGCAGGACCAACCCCAACTAAATCATCCCAGCCAGGGCTTTGTAAAACTGGGCCCTAAAAACCTCTAAGGATGGAGATTCCACCACCTCCCTAGAACCCATTCCAGTGCTTCACCACCCTCCTAGTGAAATAATGTTTCCTAATATCCAACCTAGACCTCCCCCACTGCAACTTGAGACCATTGTGCCTTGTTCTGTCATCTGCCACCACTGAGAACAGTCTAGATCCATCCTCTTTCTGGTAGTTGAAGGCTGCTATCACATCTCCCCTCACTCTTCTGCAGACTAAGCAAGCCCAGTTCCCTCAGCCTCTCCTTGTAAATCATGTGCCCCAGCCCCCTGAGCCTTTCCGTTGCCCTCCGCTGGACTCGCTCCAATTTGTCCACATCCTTTCTGTAGCAGAGGGCTCAAAACTGGATGCAATACTCCAGATGTGGCCTCACCAGTGCTGAATAGAGGGTAATAATCACTTCCCTCGATCTGCTGGCAATGCTCCTACTAATGCAGCCCAATATGCCCATTAGCCTTCTTGGTAACAAGGGCACACTGCTGACTCACATCCAGCTTCTCATCCACTGTAATCCCCAGGTCCTTGTCTGCAGAACTGCCGCTTAGCCAGTTAGTCCCCAGCCTCTAGCAGTGCATGGGATTCTTCTGTCCTAAGTGCAGGACTCTGCACTTGTCCTTGTTGAACCTCATCAGGTTTCTTTTGGCCCAATCCTCTAATTTGTCTAGGTCCCTCTGTATCCTATCCCTACCCTTCAGTGTATCTACCACTCCTCCCAGTTTAGTGTCATCTGCAAACTTGCTGAGGGTACAATCCATCCCATCAGCCAGATCATTAATAAAGATGTTGAACAAAACCATCCCCAGGACCAACCTCTGGGTTACTCCGCTTGATACTGGCTGCCAACTAGACATCGAGCTGTTGTTCACTACCTGTTGAGCCCAACAGTCTAGCCAGGTTCTATCCACTTTATAGTCCATTCATCCAATCCATCCTTCTTTAACTTGCTGGCAAGAATACTGTGGAGACCGTATCAAAAGCTTTGTTAAAGTCAAGATATATCATGTCCACTGCTTCCCCCATATCCACAGAGCCAGTTATCTCATCATAGAAGGCAATCAGGTTGGTCAGGCATGACTTGCCTTTGGTGGATCCATGTTGACTGTTCCTGATCACCTTCCTCTCCTCCAAGTGCTTCAAAATGGTTTCCTTGAGGACCTGCTCCATGATTTTTCCAGGGACTAAGGTGAGTCTCACCGGTTTGTAGTTCCCCAGGTTCTCCTTCTTCCCTTTTTTAAAGATGGGCACTATATTTGCCTTTTTCCAATTGTCCAGGACCTCCCCCAGTCGCCATGGGTTTTCAAAGATAATGGCCAATGGCTCTGCAATCACATCAGGCATTCCCTCAGCACCCTCGGATGCATTAGATCTGGACTAATGCATGTCCAGCTTTTCTGAATAGTCCTTCACCTGCTTGGTGTCTGCTTAATCTGGTCCTTAACCAGCTATATTGCTTGGTGTCACTACAGGGCAGAGTTAAGGGTTGTAAGGGAGCCTTAGCTGTTCATTTCCACACCTTACCATGCCTGGATTTCTTTTTAAGTTTAACCTTACTGCTGAATTTCCTGGGTTTGTAATGCTTGGTTGGGGATAATTACAACTTCTCTGCAATGAACTGAACCGTCTATTGCTGAACTGTACATTAGCTCTATTTTAACATCAGTTTTGTCTGAGACTAGAAAAAGGAGTGGGACCCTAGCAGTCTCCATTCAAGGCAGCACGTGTCTGAACTCAAGAAGTGGCTACACACGTCCCGTCATACTGCTGCCATGCCTGGAGCAGTTCATGCCAGCAGAGAGGGGACACCCTCCGGCCTCGCACCTCTGCACACCTAGCTTCAAATGGGCTTTAGATCCAAAGCGAATGGAGCCTGCTGGTTCTGACTGAGCCCACAAGAGCTGTTTGCCCACATCAGTATCTGGGGCTAATCAGTCCCTTCCTTCACTTCCAGAAGTACTGAAAATGGGCTCCCCAAAGCTGCCTCAGCAGTTCACTGCTATTGGGATGGAGCATAAATCTTCCCCAGGGACCTACCCAGGGCTCCCCCAGCTGCCCAGTGCTGGGTTTACTGGAGCTAAAGACTCCATGGAGCAGCTACAAAGCCAGAATTTTTGAGAGAGCTCAGCTCCCGCTTCGGCAGCTAAAGAAATGGGCAGGCAGGTCGGGGCACTGAGCGCGTGTGGGTGCTGAGGGCTTGGCGAGCTGGCCCTCACTCATCGCAGTGCTCTAAGCTCCAGCAGGAAGTAGCTGAAACCTTCTGCCTGGGATTTGGAGCAGGGCTCCAGTCTCTGAGGGAGACTGGCCTTGTGGATTGGGTATTAGATAATCCCAGTTCAATGTCTGGGCCTGCAGTGGATTCCCCTGGGACGCTCCCTTAATCTCTCTGTTCCCCACCTGTGAAACAAGGCTAATAACCATCCCTCTGCCTTGTTTATTTAGACTGTAACCCACGGGGGCAGGGCCTGGCTTGCTCTATGGACATGTGCAGCACCCAGCCCAACAGAGCCGTGGTCGCTGTTGGGGTTCCCGGTACTATGGCGACACCAATCAGAGTGGGACGTATTGACCTGGGCCTGGGCAAACGTCTCCCTTCCCACCCCTGGCCGGCCAAACGTGCTGGGGAGGGAGTGATAGGGAGAACTCCAGTCGCCGAGGCAATGGGGATGCTTTGGGCTGTTCTGGGAGGGTCCATTGTCTGAGCTCTGGACAGGAGATGGGCGGGTGAGTGCAGTCTGGGAGCAACACTGTGATAACAACATGGAGACCCACCCGGAGGAGGGATGGGGTCTGTGCTATCTAGGGACACCCAGGCCAGCTCTTTGCCCAGAACATTATGGATTGGTTAGAGGAACAATCCCAGCGCCCCCTACCCACACGATTCCGGGCTGATTTCTGGCCCATTGTCCTCAACAGAGCCTCTGTGCACCCAAACATCAGCTTCACTCTGCTCATTGAGTGCATTCATCTCCAGTGCCCTTTCATCGTCCCCCTCCCCTCCTCTCCTGCTCTATACCCCTCTCCCCCTGTAATCAAAAGGTAACTTCTCCCCTTGTCCTAGACCCCCCTCTAGCTGGGCAGCAGAATTCTCCCTTCTCCCAAAGCAGGTAAAGAGCCCAGCCTCCTCCATCCCGGATCGCCCGCGATAACGTGCATCCCTGCCACTCTTAGTCTAATCCCTGAGGAAGGGGGAACTGACCCAACCTCGTCTGCACTGGTGCAGGGAGACGCTTTCCCACTGCCCAGGGTAGCGCCACCAGGAGCCACAGGTGCTTGCTGAAGGCAGGTTGGTCCGGTGTCATGGCTCAGGGTGCTCTGTTAGAACACACACACTGGCTTCCTTGAAGTTACTCATCTCCTGGCACCTGGGCTTGTCACCGCACTCGGGGGTGGAGCTCCCAAACCTCTCCCTCCGAACCTGCCCCCCGGGGTGACCCAGGATCACTCACTCCATTACTCCTGCCTCTGCAGTAAGAGGGGGCTCTGTCTAGGCTGCAAGCTGGGGTAGGACTCCCCTGCTCAGGTACGCGCACTCACCTGGCGCTCAGGGACCCAGCAGGACTCTTGGCAGCGGAGCTCTAGGAGCACGGGAAGGGAGTGGAGGCACCTGTGAGGACAACCGCCCCTGAAACCAGTGGGGATGTAGGCGGCTGGACTCTGCTGCTATTTCTAGCCATGCTAGTTCAATGAGAATAGCTGGAGCACATGTACAGCAGCTGGGAGTCAACCCCGTAGCTCCAGTGTAGATGCAGCCTTTACCACTGCAGGGGGGAGCATGTGGCTAAGTGCAGGTAGACAGACCTAAGTGATCTCTGCATGAGCTTGCACCCTAGAACTAGGGGTTTGGCCAGGGTGGCAGCTTGGGCCAGCTGCTCTGGTAGTGCCAGTGGTCAGGCACGACTGTATGCAGCAGCCACACTGCAGCTGCAGAACTAGTGTGTATCTGCCGACCTGCTCGGGGGAAGCCTACTCCCAGCTACCCTGCAGACATACGGTAAGAGCAGAGATCGGCCAACGGCACTGCTCACCAGCTTCTGAATGTCAAAATAGCTGCAACTTCCCTTTGTTTGTGGGTTGGGGAGGGGAGGGATCGGGAAATAGTTGGATGTAATATTAGTGACGTTTCTACCATAGAGTTTGCAAAAAATATTTGAAATTTTGAAAATATTCCCAATAAAAAGCAGAAAGATGTGTGTGTTTTTAGAAATAATTGATATTTATGGACCACCAAAGCAGACTGGACGTTAGTGCAACACTTCTCAGAAACCGACAGCCATACAAAATATATAAATTAAAAGTTATAAGAGACTTCTGTACAATTTAGAAAAATGTACAAGGAGTGGAATGCAATTTAAAAAACACACAAGCTTATTTCTTTCAGGGAGCTCGACAAAGAATATAAATAAGAACTCTCTTTCCTTGCCCTACATGCTGTACATTTTGAGGTAGAGAACTACTTTCTTTTCCTTAGAGCACAAAGCAAGATTCGGTTTTGCACCATTAGTTCATTACACTCCTAGTTCCAAACTCCTCCCCTCTGCTTGTGAGGTGAACTAGAGCGCAGGTGATTAGTCAGAACGAGGTTGCCATTTATTACCCTTCTCATAAGAATCTCCCCCTCAGCCTGTGCTGGTCTTGTCACCTGTCTAATGGAATGTCAGGGCAGGGACCATCTTTTCATCATGTGCACAATGCCTAGTGCGATGGGCCACGGATTCCTCGCTGCAGCGTCCAGGAGCTACCGCAATGCAAACAACAGGACAGTTTTTCAGCAGTAGTTCCTTGGGTTGGCCAATTACACAATCTCTTCCTGAGCAATTTGAACCTCGGCTACGGGCAGGTGCTTCTGCAGACGCTAAGGAAACAGCCCATGGTGCCTCTGCTCCAGTTCTTGCTTCCATGCAGTGTTGAGCTGATAACCAGACTAGGCCTCGTTTGGCATGACCCCCTGGCAAGGCACCTGAGACCCTGTTGAGAGCTCATCGGAAAATGGGATTCACATGGAAAATTTTAACTTTGTGGCAAAAGTCAACCCCCCAGATCTTCCCATTCAGAAATGCAGGGGTGGTTCCCCATGTCCCCCCTGTCCTCTATGGGCCAGACTCCCCAGCCTGACCTCTTCTCTCGTGGTGACCAGAAGGGAGAGTAAGAGCCAGATCTTGGCATGGCAATAGTAGCAGAGTTGTCACCCTCCCTCCGTGGTCCAGCTGCTAAGTGGAGGATACCCGAGGCACAATATGTTGCGGTGGGTTACAGAAGCAAGCTTTCCTTCTGGACGGCTTTGTGGCAAAATGGAAGAGACTAGGCTTTATTTCTATTAGCAACTGGGGTCTGGGCCCAGCTCTGCCTGCAGTGATGTTGATCTGTGAAATGGGTGAATGCTATTTCAAGCCAAGGTCTCCTACCTTGAGGGTAGCCAAGGGTCATGAAGGGGGAAAAAATATTAGACAGCAGGCTGTGGAAGAGCTGGGCCCGGAGCTCCTGGTCACTCAGGTCACTGCACCTCCTACTAGGGGGCCTCCCCCTGTGGTTTTACTTCCCAAAAGTTGCAGCTTGTCACTATCCCCAAACTGCCTGCTGGGGTGGGGAATCACAGGACTCATGATCAGTGCAGGAAAGCTGGCAAAACAGCAGCGGCCTGGTCCCCCCCCAGAACAACACTGAACCTCTGCACCAAGTGCCCGGGCCAGGTCCAGGCTCTGGTGGCAAGGGGGAGGTAGATCATAGCACAGAGGGCAGTTCTGCCAGGCCCCACTCCCAGCTCCAGGGATTTTAGCCCTTCATGGAAAACTGCTGCTGCTTCTTCCCCCTTTTTACACCCACTCTGAGGAGCTTGGGAGGCTCATGCTCCAGGAGGATTAGCAGGAACAGGGAAATAACGATCTGTTCGTTAATAATTCCTAAGATATTTAGGGTGGTAAAAAATGAAGGCAGATTGTCCCCATTGGCACTAATGGGCAGGTGATAAGCACTTTGGCAGGACTTTCCCTGCTCTGGCTAATGTTGACTTTGTGTAAGGGATAAACCCACTGCTAGCCAAAGGACCATTTTAGTGGCCTCCAACTCTCAGTTAAGAAAGAGCTTTGCTCTGAGCTAGTCAACTTCAGCCTCTTTCAGAAAACAGAACACGCTGGTTTGGTTGAAACTGAATGGTCACAAGATCAAATATGAATAGGGGCACGGGCATTAATTTACAGTCTCAAAGCCATTTTTAATAGGGTGTGGAAGGGTGCTAATGAACCTGTGTCTGAGATTCAGACTTTAAGGTCATAAGGGACCCTCATGATCATCTAGCCAGCCCTTCTGCACAGTGCAGGCCACAGACCCTCCCCTTCCCCTTCCAGTAACAGACCCCCTAACCTCTGGCTGGGTTACCGAAGTTCTCAAATCATGCTTTAAAGACTTCAAGTTACAGAGAATCCACGCTACAGTGGAAGGCAACCTCCCCCCAGGGTCTCTGCCAAGCTGAGCCAGGGAAAGATTCCTTCCCAACCTCAAATATGGTGATCGGTTAGACCCTGAGCATGTGGGCAAGATCCACCAGCCAGACACCTGGGAGAGAATTCACCGTATTAACAACTCCGTGCTCTCCCCATCTTGTGTCCCACAACTGGCCATATGAGATATTTGCTGCTAGCAGTCACAGAGGGGACTGCCAACAATGGCATATAGCCAATCAGACCATCCCCTCCATAACCTTACCAAGCTCAGTCTTGAAGCAAGTTAGGTTTTTTACCCCGCGGGCTCCCCTTGGGAGGCTGCTCCAGAACTTCATCCTCTGCTGGGTAGAAACCTTCACCTAGTTTCAAGCCTAAACTTGTTGATGGCCAGTTTAGAGGCCTTTGTTCTTGTGTGCACATTGGCACTTAACTTAAATAACTTCTCTCCCTCCCTGGTATTTATCCCTCTGTAAATACATCAGCGAGCGATCAGATCTCCCCTCAGCCTTCGCTTGGTGAGGCTAAACAAGCCAAGCTCTTTGAGTGTCCTCACATGTCACAGCACGAATGTGTTACAACTTGGACGCACACCAAGGTTAGAAAGTAGATGGTTGGGCTCGAGGTCTATCCCTGGCTCGCATGCCTATTGAACAGCACCAGAATGGTGCCAGCCTCTTGGGAGAACTCAGCTGCACCCAAACTCTGTCCTGTTCAGTTCACCCGCAGCCCCCGTGCACAGGGGCCAGCAGTTCAGATTGGAGAATTCAAACCCACTTTCTTTCTCCCCTGACCCTCCAAGTTCTCAGGGATTTGGATATGAGGCTGCAGTTTTGACTCCTCTGAAGTGGAAGATTTAAACACCTGCAGCCTGGGGAGCTCCCCACAGCAGCATCTTGCCAACCCCTGAGTCACCAAGCAGAACTGAGGGGTAGAGCCGTGGACTAGGAGTGAAGAGACCGGGTTCTAGTCTCAGCTCTGCCGGGTGAGCAAGACCCTTCCCTTCTCTAAGCCTGTGTTCCCACCCCGCCTTGGCGCACTAGGTTCTGAGCACTTCAGGGCAGGGATGCTGCGTCTTGCTGTGGTTAACATTTTGAAATTGCTTCAGTGACTTAGATACTTTTTAAAGTTTTACCCAATCCATCTACAGTCCCCAGCACAAGGGAACCCCATTATCCTTTCCTCTCCTTCCCTGTGGAATCTGGGACAGGGAATGTCCCTCCCTAACACATTTCTCTGCAGCTGGTTGTTTTTACTCCCATCAAGAACAAGGTTTCACTCAAGAAAGAAGTTCCTATTGCATTAGTGTTTCTGCATCTTTCCCTCCCCCCAACCTCTCTCTGCCCTTTGTGTGTGATCTGTCCCTGACCGAGCCTCTGGTTCTGCATAGATTCCATGGCCAGAAGGGACCACTGAGATAAACAGGAGATCGGACTTGACTAACACAGGCCAGAGACCTAGAGTAGATTTTAGAGAAACATCCAGTCCGGATTTTAAAATGGTCAGTGACAGAGACTCCACCACAACCCTTGGTAAATTGTTCCACTAGTTAATTACTCACTGTTAAAAACGTGTGCTTTATTTCCAGCCTGAACTGGGCTAGCTTCAACTTCCAGCCACTGGATCGCGTTGCATCTTTCGCTGCTGGATTGAAAGATCAAGTCACCCCTTAACCGTCTCTGTTAAGTTAAGCAGATTGCGCTCCTTGAGTCGGTCATGTTTTCTAATCCTTGAATCATTTTCGTGGCTCTTCGCTGAACCCGCTCCAATCTATCAACACCTTTCTTGAAGTGTTGCTACCAGAAGTGGACACAGTATTGCAGCAGTGGGCACACAAGTGCCAAATACAGAGGAAAAATAAACTCTATTCCTACTCAAGAGTCCCCCGTTTAACCCAGACTCGCATTAGCTCTTTTGGCCACAGAATCCCTCTGGGAGCTCCTGTTCAGCTGATTGTCCACCATGACCCCCAGCTCTTGTTCAGAGTCACAGGACGCAGTCCCCCAGGCTGTATTCATGGCCTATATTCTTTGTACCTAGCTATAGACACTTAGCCACATTAAAATGCACATTGTTCGCACCCCTGGTTCACGGGACAATCCAGCGTATCCTGTGCCGTGGCCCCTCCGCATGCAGAGGGAGAAGGAGCTGAGCGCCTTGCAGCAAGCAGTGCCTGCCTCTGCCTCACCCCAGAACGGGGCCCCGGCTCACTCCTGCACATTGCATGGATTCCTTTCCTGACGCGAGCCCTACTGCTTGCAGCTGTAGATCACCTCCTCCTGCATGCACTGCTGGCATTCCACATAGCAGCACCACTGCACTTGGCAGTGGCAAGAGAAGGTGACCATCCGGCTCTGCGTATTGTAGCCACGCCCACAGCACAGGCTGTCACAGCTGGCCTCCCGGGAGCATGTCCTTCCGGCAGTGCCCAGCGAGTATTTGCTGGGCCGGCAGAAGCTGGGAGAGTCCTCCAGGTACACCAGATCCGTGGAGCGTGGAGTAGCTGGGCTTTTGGGGGAGTGGCTGCGTCTCTGCGTGCCCACGAGCTCAGAGTGCCCCACGGCATCATTCGTGGCGCTGAAGATCTTGACAGCATCGTCAAAGCGCAGCTTGAGGATCTTGCCAGTCTCATGGAAAGGGGAGAGCTGCTTCCAGCAGGTCCTCACAGCACAGGAGCCCGAGACGCCGTGGCACTTGCACGTGGTTTTGAGACCATTCTTCACGGCCTGAGGAGGAAGAAACGCCAGTTAGTATTTGCAAGGACCATGGGCCTAGCTCTCGGTATAGATAACACTGCACGCCGCACCTCCGGAGAGCATCTCAAAGCACTTCCATGCGGGATGCCAGGCCTGTGTTACAGATAGGGAAACGAAGGCACACCAAGAGGGGTCATCATAAAAATGGTTTGAAGGGTGGGAAAGTGCCTTACAGTGAGAAACTGACAGAGCTCCATCAAAAAGAAGAGGGAGAGGTGGCTCGATTCAGCAGCTGGGGATCTTCACAGGGAGAAAACACAGGGTATTAACGGACACTTGAATCTAGCGGAGAAAAGCAGAACAAGAACCAGTGGCTGGAAGCTGAAACCAGACAAATCCAAACGAGAAGTTAGGCCCCAACTGAACAGGGAGCGTGATTAACACTGGAATGAGCTACCAAGGGGAGTGGTTGGGGAGGGCTCAGCACAGGGGTGACATTTAAGGGCCTGCGATAGCTGGATGATCTAATGGTCTCATCTAGCCTTAAATTATGAATCTATGACTAGCCTTGCCCAAGGTCACAAGGCAGCAGAGGCGGATTTACTATGAAACAAACAGTGCAGTGGCACAGGGCCCCCAATGACAGGACAAATCTCGGCGGACAACCTGCCCCCGAGTGCCGGCTGGCAGCACAGCAGGGCTCAGGCAGGCTGCCTGCATTCCCTGGCCAGTGGCCCCAGGCCGCTCCCAGAAGCAGCCGGCTGCTGGCACATCTCTGTGTGCCCCTGGCGGGGGGGGGGGGGAAGGTGGCTCCGCGTGCTGCCCCCACCCCAAGTGCTGACTCTGCAGCTCCCATTGGCTGGGAACTGCGGCCAATGGGAGCTGTGTGGGCGGCGCCTGTGGGCAGCGGCGCACAGAGACCCCCTGGTCCCCCCCACCTAGGAGCCGCTGCCAGGGGGGTGTGCCGGTCGCTTTGGGAGCCACACCACCCATGGTAAGCGTCACCCTCCGACGCTTCCCACACCCCAACCCTCTGCCCCAGCCCAGATCCCACACCCAGCACACAAACTCCCTCCCAGAGCCTGACCCCTGCACTCCCTCCTGCCCCAATCAAGGTACCTCACTTTATTTTCATTTCCTTCCTATTACTTATAATATAGGAGGAGGATAAAGAAAAAAAAGAATGAAAAACAGGGGGGGAGAGAAGAGAGAATGTTATTT
This sequence comes from Mauremys mutica, assembly GCF_020497125.1. Classification (NCBI taxonomy): domain Eukaryota; kingdom Metazoa; phylum Chordata; order Testudines; family Geoemydidae; genus Mauremys; species Mauremys mutica. Next base: position 12,682,163 of record NC_059096.1, read on the forward strand.
TTCTTGGTGGGGTCCTGAAAATGAAGCTGCGCACAGGGCCCCACTAACTCCCAATCTGCCAATCCCAGCCCCTTTCTCTAACCACCTGCCAGCCCTGCATCTCTAGCCAGACTCAAAACCCGAATGGCCAGGTGAACACGGACGGATTTACCGAGGGCAGAGCCATACGCAGACTTCACAGCGTCACTATGCTGCTGACAGCGGGCACTCAGGTTCACAGCAGGGGGCATATAGAAATCGCTCCTCTCGATCAGCCCAGGCCCCTGCCACCCGAGCGAAAGGAGAATTTTTGGTTAGCTCTCAGTAGCACAAGGCCTATGCCACAGGTAAGCGGTTCTGCCTAGTCAGTAACGGGGCAGTGGCCTCTCTCCCTCACCGCACCAGTTCCCCTGTAGAAGACATGACGGCAGAGGAGAAGTCAAGATGTTTGCGTCTGATCCCGGAGCCCCTCCTTGGCCTGGTGCCCTGCCCCTCACCTTGATGCCCACGTTGGTGTTGTGGATATCCATCTTAGCCCGCAGGTCTTTGCCGATCTTCTTCTGGCCCAGGAAGTTTTTAAGGAACTTGGTGCTGTATTTGAGGTTGTCGCCACATACTCCCCACTGCCAGGCCTTACGATTCTCCAGGTCCGGAGAGTCATCGCAGGTGCAGCGCTCCATGCGTCCAGCGCTGCAGGCCCGGGCCAGGGAGTGGGTAAGCGCCGCAGAGGACACTGCATACAGGAAGGCAGTTTCCTTAAAACCTGCACAAGATAAAGAGGTTAAGAGAGGCTGGGAATGAGGAACAGGCCTTCACCCACATAACTGGGCGCTCTGCTGTATCCACACAAAGAAATACTGGGCCCTAGTCTATGGGGAGAAGGGATGGTACAGTTTGGATGACCTACATCTCAGTCTCTTTTGGGTGACAGACCATCATGCTCCTGACTAGCACCCTCCCTTCCTGTTGCTTGTTGAGCTAATGGGATGAACAGCACAATCATAACTCTGACACTGGGTATCACAAATGTAAAGAACCAAGAAAGAGGTTCCTCAAGTGCCCGGACAGGGATTCTAGAACCTGGGGGATACAAGAAATCACAGACACCCATTTATAAAGAAGAAGTTAGACATCACCGGTATTCCTGAAACCTGAGCGAAATGTTAGTCACTGGACACGCTGGGTTAGAAGATGCACAGAATCCAAGGCCAGAAGGGACCACTGTGATCATCTAGTCTGCCTCCCTGTGTAACCCCGGCTGGCGAAGTTCCCCAGAGCAGATATTTAGGAAAATCATCCAATCTTGATTTATAAATGGTCAGTGACGGAAAATCCACTGTGACCCTTTGTAAATTACTCTGTTAAAATTCCCATCTGAATTTGGCTAGCTTCAGCTTCCAGCTATTGGATCAGTTTAGACCTTTCTCTGCTAGACTGAACAGCCCATTATTAAATAATTGTTCCCTATGTAGGTACTGATTGTAATTTAGTCACCCTTTAACCTTCTTTGTTAAGATCAATAGATTGAGCTCTTGGAGACTATCACTAGAAGGCAAGTTTTCTAATCCTTTAATCATCCTTGTGGCTCTTCTCTGAACCCCCTCCAATGTATCAAATTCCTTCTTTAATTGTGGACACCAGAACTGCACGCAATATACTGGCTGGGTCACATTAGAGCAAAGTACAGAGAGAACCTCTACTGCCTACTCAAGATTCCTGTTTCCTCAACCAGTACAGAACCAGATTGCTGGTATGAAAAATTAAAAAGGTCAAAGAGGAGTTTTTACACTGAAGGGCTTGGAGAAAGCCGCAGGTGCTGAGGAACACACAGTTCAGACAGACATATCCATGAGTGGAGGATTTATTAGAGGGGATACCCTATATTCAAGATAAAGAGGATCACATAGAAGTTGATAAAGCACAGGCAGGAACTGAAGAGAAACATTCAAGCAAAAAAGAGTCAAATTCAATTACATCACATGAAGGCAGACAACTAAATATTGACACATTTGATAAGTGTCTCTATACAAATGCTAGAAGTCTAAATACTAAGATGGGTGAACTTGAGTGCCTGGTATTAAATAAGGATATTGATATAATAGGCCTCATAGAAACTTGGTGAAATGATGATGAGTGGGATATGGTAATACCAGGGTGCAAAATATATAGGAATGATTTAGTAGGTTGTGCTGTGGGAGAGTGGCATGGTATATGAAAGAACACAGAGTGAAATACAATATAAATCTTAAATGAATCAAACTGTACCATCGAATCTCTAAGGCCAGAAAGTCCATGCTTGAATAATACGAGTACAGCAATAGAAATATACTACCGACCACCTGACCAGGTGATTCTGAAATGTTCAGGTAGATTACAAAGCAAAAACCAAATAATAATGGGGGATTTCAACTATCTCGATATGGACTGGATGTGTGTCACCTCTGGACGGGATGCAGAGATAAAATTTCTAGATACCATTAACGACTGCTTCTTGGAGTAACTAGTCCCAGAGCCCACAAGGGGAGAGTCAATTCTTGATTTAGTTCTAAGTGGCACACAGGATCTGATCCAAGAGGTGAATATAGCTGAACTGCTCAGTAATAGTGACCTTAATGCAATTAAATTTAATATCCTTGTAGGGGGTAAAACACCAAAGAAATCCATCACAGTAGCAATGACCTTCAAAAAGGGGAACTACACAGAAATGAGATTAGTTAAACAGAAATTAAGAGAAACAGTCACAAGAGTGAAATGCCTGCAAGCTGCATGGAAACTTTAAAAAACCTCCATAATAGAAGTGACTATATCACTATATCTTACTATTAATATGCTAAATATATCTCCTCAAGTGTAAACAAACAAAGAAAGAAACAGGACCTCCCCACCCCAAAATTAACTGCCACCATGGCTAAACAGAGTAATCAAGGCAGTTAGAGGCAAAAAGGAATCCTTTAAAAATTAGAAGCCAAATCCCAGTGAGAAAAATAGACAGGAGCATAAACTTGGGCTAGTCAAGGATAATTAGGCAAACCAAAACCGTATTTGAAAAGCCAATAGCAAAAGACACAAAAACAAAACAGCAAAAGTATATCAAAAGCAGGAAGTCTGCCAATCAGTGGGGCCACTGGACAATCAAGGTGCTAAAAGAGCTCTGAAGGCAGACAAGGCCGTTAGAGAAATTCAATGAATTGTTTGCATCAGTTTGCATTTCAGAAGAAGTGAGGGAGATTCCCAAACCTGAGCCATTCCTTTTAGGTGACAAATCTGAGGCACTGTCCTAGACTGAGGTGTTAGAGGAGGTTTTAGAACAAATTGATAAATTAAATGATAATAAATCACCAGGACCAGATGGTGACACCCAAGAGTTCTGAAGGAACTCAAATATGAAATTGCAGAACTATTAACTATGGTATGATGTAACCAGCTTCTGTACCAGATGGGTGGAGGATAGCTAATGCAACATTATTTTTAATAAAATGGCTCCAGGCTGGTAAGCCTAACTTCAGTACTAGGCAAACTGGTTGAAACTACAGTAAAGGACAGAATTATCAGACACACAGATGACCACGATTTATTGGGAAAGGGTCAACTTGGCTTTTGTAAAGAAAAAATCATGCCTCAGCAATCTATTAGAATTATAGTAGGGGGTCAACAAGCACGTGGACAGTAGTGATTCAACTGATATAAGTGCCCTTGGATTTTCAGAAAGCCTTTGCCAAGATCCCACACCAAAGGTTCGTAAGCAAGGTAAGCAGTCATGGGGTAAGAGGGAAAGTCTTATCATGGATCAGTAACTGGTTAAAAGATAGGAAACAAAGGGTAGGAATAAATGGTCAGTTTTCACAGTGGAGAGAGCTAAATTGCAGGGTCCCCCAAGGATCTGTACTGGGACTTCTGCTTTTCAACATATTCATAAATGATCTGGAAAACAGGGTGACCAGTGAGGTGGCAAACCCTGCAGACAATATAAAATTACTCAAGATAAATTCCAAGCAAACTGCAAAGCATTACAAAGGAAACTCTCAAAACTGGGTGACTGGGCAACAAAATGGCAGGTGAAATTCAATGTTGATAAGTGCAAAGCAATGCACATTGGAAAACATAATCCAAGTTATGCATACAAAATGATAAGGTCTAAATTAGCTGTTACCACTCAAGAATGGTCTTGGGGTCATCATAGATCGTTCCCTGAAAAGATCTACTCCATGTGAAGCGGTGGTCAAAAAAGCTAATAGAATGTTAGGAACCATTAGCAAAGGGATAGATAGTAAGACAGAAAACAAAGCCACAATATATTCACTCTCTCAGAAAGTGCACTCTTTATTTGTGAGCAACATGTTTTAATACAGCCAAAATGCAAGGTCAGGCATCTTGGACCCAAGAACGTAGGTCACCCTCATGAGATCCTGAAAAGAGGCGACTCTGAAGAGGATGAGGGGGTCATTGTGGATAGCCCACCTAATACGAGCTGTGACTTAGGGAGAATGTAAACTTTGGATGTTTAACATAGGCATGGGAATACTGAATAGGAGAAAGGAGTTACCACCATGGCATAAGGCATTAGTGAGACTGTTACTGGAACGGTCTGTCCAGTTCTGGTGTCCATGCTGCAGAAACAACGTTAACGAGCTGGAATGGGATCAGAAAATAGCTACATGAATGATTCAAGGTCTGATAAACCTGCCTTCTAGTGAGACTAAAACAGCTTGGTGTATTCAGCATAGCCAAGAGAAGGTAAAGAAGTAATTTGATTGCAGTCATCTACCTACCTGGGGAAAGATTTCGGATAGCAGAAGGCTCTTTAATCTAGCAGGTAGGGTTGCCAGATGTCCAGTTTTTGACCGGAACGCCCAGTCAAAAGGGACCTTGGCAGCTCCAGTCAGCACCATCGACCGGGCTGTTAAAAGTCCGGTCGGCGGCGCAGCGGGGGCCCAGGGCTTAGGCAGCCTCCCTGCCTGCCCTAGCTCCGCACGGCTCCTGGAAGCGGCTGCCAGGTCCTAGAGGTCCCTAGGCCTGGTGCCGGCTCTGCAGCTCCCATTAGCCAGGAACCATGACCAATGGGAGCTGCAGGGGCTGCACCTGTGGGCATGGGGGCAGCATGTGGAGCCCCCCGGCCGCCCATGCACACGGCTGATTCCTGGGAGCTGCAGTAAGCACCGCCAGGACCCCAAACTCCTGCCCCTCCCACACCCAAACTTCCTCCCCAAGCCTGCACCCACCCACCCCCAGCCCAGACCACAGTCCCCTCCTGCACCCCAAACCCCTTATCCCCAGCCCTACCCCAGAGCCTGCACCCCTAGCCAGCACCCCCAGCCCAACCCCCTGCTCCAGCTCAGAGCCCTTTCCCGCACCCTGAACCCCTCATTTCTGGCCCCACCCAGAACCCACATCCCCAGCCCAAAGCCCATACCCTCCCTGAACCCCAACCCCCTGCCCTAGCCCAGAGCCCCCTCCCATACCCCAAATCCCTCATCCCCCACCCTAGAGCCACACCCCCAGCCAGAGCCCTCACCCCCCTCCTAACGCCAACCCCTGCCCCAGCCCAGTGAAAGTGAGGGTGGGGGAGAGCAAGCGACAGAGGGAGAGGGGATGGAACGAGCAGGGGTGGGGCCTTGGAGAAGGGGTGGGGGTGTTCGGTTCTGTGCCACTGGAAAGTTGGCAACCCTCCTAGCAGACAAAGGCAGAACAAGGTCCAATGGTTGGAAGCTGAAACCAGACACGTTCGAACTATAAATAAGGCTCATATTTATAAATGAGGCTAATTAATTATTGTAGCAACTTGCCTTGGGATGTGGTGGATTTGCATTGGCTGGGGGTCTTACATCAAGACTGCACGTCTTTCTAAAGGCTGCTTTAGCTTGACCAGCAGTGACGGGTTTGAGGCAGGAATCCCAGGCTTAAGTTTTCTGGCCTGTGCTGGGTGGGAGGTCAGCCTAGATGATCCCAGTGCTTCCTTCTGGCACTAACACTCTCTGAATCGTGCACAGTACCTCAGAGGGTGCTCAAGGGGACGGCGTTGCCAGAAGTGCTACCTTGTAGATTAAATTTACCCACAGTCCTGACTATTTGGGATCACTAATGCTTGCATGGCACCTGCAGTGAGAGTCTGAGTGCTCACCCTGGTGTCCAATTCCCATTTCCCTTAATTATAGGGCCTCCTAAAGGCCCCTGGTAGTTTCACTTGGAGATAGGACTGGAAGGGTGGGAGAATCCTAAATTATTCCATAGCATGACTGTGCAGCTGTTACATTTCTGCCATGCTTTGCCCCAGAGTTGGTCACATTTCAGCAATGGTCAAGTTGATGTGTGTTTGTAGAATGCTTCTGAGATTAAAACTTTTTCAAGGAATAAAATTATCTATAATCAAGGATGTGCGTGTGCCCAGCAATCCAGCTTGGCGTGATTAAACATCCCATATGCCACATTATGCACATTCACAAACCAGGCAGCAAGCTCTGGGCTAGAGCAAGCAGCCAAGATGTCACTGCTTGCACCCGCTTACGCCAAGGCCAGGCTTGGTCCTGTAGGTTCACAGACTGAGCTGACGATCTGTCTTAGAGCAGCGGCTCAGTCCTCAGAGCCCAAGGACAGAGCGGGGCCAATGTGATTTTAAGCCACTGTTGTGGTTTTCCAATTCTAGGCCTCCGTGGGAAGGGGGAAACTAGGCAACCCAAGCCAAGTGACCTGCGGGCAGCAGCACTAGACAGAATTACTGTCAAGGTATCTGCTAAGGCCCCGCCCCACCCCAGGCGGGCACACTCCCCTTTCAGAGAGGGCCTCACATGATAGCATGCGCTGGTGTTACTCGGCTCTTGCATTCTGGGGGGTGGGAGGGCAGAAATCCATTATGCTGCCAGAGCAGGAAGGAGAATCCCTCTTCAGTTCTAAGGCCAGCAGCGGCCATTACGATCACCTAGTCGGACGTTCTGCAGAACACAGGCCGGAGACCTGCCCCACTGATTCCCGCATCCCGCTCAGTTTCTGGTTGGGCTGGAGCAGATCTTTCTGAAAGAGGCATCCAGGCTTGATTTAAAGACTCCAAGTGACCGAAACCACCACATCTCCAGGTACGCAAATCCAATGGTTAATTCCTCCCCCTGTAACAACTGGCAAACTTAGTGCTAGTCTGAATTTTCCCAGCTTTAGCTTTCAGACACTGGATTTTGCTCTGCCCTTTTCTGCTAGATTAAAGAGTCCTTGGCGGTCAGGAATCTTCTCGTGTAGGTACCTGTGGTGTGCGATCAAGTCACCATTTGTGTAGGCAATGAACATGCGCACGCGCGCACACACACACACACACACACACACACACACACACACACACACACACACACACACACACACACACACACCCCCCTTCTTAAGGTAAAGATTCAGGGCCGGATCTCAGAATTTAAGGGACCTTTCACCCCTCGGTGACTGATTCAAAGCCAGCCAGGTGAGTAGCCACTCTTGAAGGCTCCTCTCAGGTGGCCTGTTCAGTTGCCTGCAGGAAAGGAGTCTAGTCTCAGTCCTGCTCCCAGGGGCCAGAAATCCACATTACAATAGCTGTTCTGAGCAGAGAGGCCAAGGATGGATGGTTCTAGAGAGTGGGCTGAAACCCGGTGGCGAGGGCAGAGCGCCTGCCTGGTCCCTGCCTGTTCTGTGGGCAAAGAGCATGAGTCCTGCCCTTTCACCGGCTCGACATTCCCAGGAAAGACACGTTCTCCAAACTCAAGCCTGGTTCCCTGCTCTGGTGAGGCCCAGCTACTGTACCGCAGGCCAGCGGCTGCTGCGTACCTCTCTTCAACAGGCTGGTCCGTCCATCCAGGCTGCAGTTCCAGCGCTCGTTGCGGAACTGGTACTGGCACTCCATGATGCTGAGCCGGATGGCATCCCGCAGGGTCTCCGCCAGCCCCGGCTCCCGCTGGCAGAGCCTCTTCTGCTTACGGGACAGCTTGAGCAAGTCACACTGCTTCAGGTGCGCCTTCCCTTGGGCAGGGTTCGCAGAGGGGCCCAGTGAGGGAAGATGGGTCAGACCTTCCTTCCCGGTCAGGCTGAGAGGGGAGAGAGCAGGGAGAGGTGAGTCCAGAGAGACACCGTGGCCAAAGGGCTGATAGGAGGAAGCTTCAGAAAGCTGCTAGTTAGAACGTGGCCCAGTTACCAGCTCGAGGACTGGCCAGTAGAGCTGGTGAAGAACAGATTTTTTGGTTTGCTGGCAGTTCCAAAAACTGGAAATATTAATTTAAAATAATTGATTGGATGGAACCGAATGCAGCCCTGGCAAATCAAAATGGTTGACAAAGATTTCATTTTGGGTTGAACAAAACGTTTTGTTCAACCAAAAATTAAACAGTTGCATTTAGTTTCTGGGCACGCATTCACATAAAAGCAAAGGGCTAGAGTCACAAAACAGCCAGAGGAGGAAGTGACAGTCTTGAGCCCAGTGGTTCAAGCACTCACCTGGACCATGGAAGACCCAGGTTCAATTCCCCCCATGTCTGACATGGGGGAGGAATTTGGACTTAGGTCTCGCACGTTGCACGAAAGTGCCCTATCTACGGGGCTAAGAAGTACATTGGTGTGTGCATCTCACACACTCCTGTTGAAGCAGTTCCACTGCAGATAAATAATGCAAGTGTCATTGGCGCAGGGATATGAACATGGGTCTCCCCACTCCCAGGTGTGTGCCCTAACCGAAGAGGCAGCTCCACCCTCGCTCTCTGGCCCAGTGGCCAGTCAAGTATTTTATACAGCGTCATCAGAAGAGACAGAGAACCTGCCCCAGAACAGCCGACAGCCCAGGGGCTTGGGCACTTTCCTGCAATGTGGGAAACAAGTTCGGATGCCATCTCCGCATCAGGCAGGAGGCAAATTGAATCTGGGTCTTTTCTATCTCGGGTGAGTGCCCCAGCACTAGGGTAAGAGCTGTAAGTTAGGTGGCAGCACCCACTTCCTTCTCCAGTTTGGGAATGGGGCCCACTTCCCTGACATTTTCCACCAACACTTTTTGGCAAACATGTCACATTCACAAATTGTTCTGAGTCCACTGAAAGTTCATTTTTCAGATAATAAACGATTCACCCAGCTCCACAGGCCACCACAGCTCAAGCCACTGGCCCATCAGATCTGGTCTGCCATCTCCTGAACTGACTAAGGCCAGGTCAGAGCCTGATGGGCCAATGGCCTGATGCTGCAGAGTAAACAGAAGATACACACCCCCATAACACACCCACCATCACCCACTGCAGAGCACCAACAGGGAAGCTTCCTCGCAGGCCTCTAATGGAGCAGGTTACGCATCAAGCCTGAAGCTCAAGTTAGGGTTGCCAATTTTGGTTGGAAATATTCCTGGAGATTTCATCACACGATATTAATCTTTAAAGATTAATCTTTAATTCCTGGATACTCCAGGACAATCCTAGAGGGTTGGCAACCCTAGCTCAAGTACCCGTGTTTGTCACTGCCAGCATTTTCACAATCACACGCTGTTTGTCTACATGCTGATAGACCAGTTACTGCACGAGGATACGGCAGGTTGCTACATATCACAATTCATGTGACTGAATTTACTCATAGGTACATTGATCACATTGACCGAGGCCATTCGTAAACCCCTCCAGTGCTGCTCTAGGATACGGCCAGCACGAAAGAAGAGACACTATGGCTAAGGGCAGTCCGGACCCTGCTAATGATCACAGGGGCGAGTTCCAGGCTCACAGTCTGCCAATAAGGGCAGCGAGTGCTTTATAAATACCTAGAGTCCCAACAAGCATCCCCAGCATCCACATTAACCCTTGGAGATTCCAAAATCCACAGCCCATCAGCCCGAGCTTCCCTCTCCGCCCCCAGAGCACACATCCTGCCACATCTCCCCAACCCCAGATCAAGCCTTGGCAAGGTCACTCAACATCAGCCAAGCGAGCAGCTGCTGGGCTCACCCTTGGCGGCTGCACAGGAAGATCTGTGATCCATGAGGTGTGTCCACAGAAACTAGCAAGCAGCTGGGACTCAGGCGGGGGGAATGATAGCATCTGTTCATGGATGAGGAGTTTCAGGAGTAAGCATGGAACACTCCTTCTCAACATGGCCCAGAGCTCTCCCCTGCAGCCAGAGGGAGACACCAGTTAATCATTAAACTGGGCTGGGAAACTGGTAAGTTTCCAGACTATCAAACCCAAAGCTCTTTTCTCAGCAGCAGCCTGGGGAGAGCACTCTCATCTTTACACGCTCACCCACGGTACTCCTTCCTGCAGCGGGGTCCCTCAGCAAGCCGTGCCTTTGCCGGGCAGATCATCTGGCCAGGTACACCCGTTTTCTGGCAGAGGAGACCCTGCATATACTCCCCGATTACTGACACAAACAGTGGAAATTCCAGAACAGTGAGCACTATGGGTATCCACCCCACACCCCCACCATCAAATTCTGGCTCAAGCACAAGCACAGAGAGCTGTGTTAACCTGTGGAACTCATTGCCACAATATGGCAAGTCAAAGATCTCATTAAGGTTTTTTTTAAAAAAAAAAGATTAGATCTATAGGAATATCTTCCTGAATGATCCCAGCTAGGATGGACATAGTAGAGGGATAGAAACCTTCATGATTTAGGGCACAAGCCAGGAGTTCAGATCAAGCTTCCCCCATGGACATGTTACTGCATCGCTATCCATTAATTCAGCTTTTACATCTTCCTCCGAAGCATCTGAGATGCTACAAGGACCATTGGTCTGACTGACTATGGTGCTTACCCGGCTCCTGTTCTCATAGGACCTGTGTACCTCAGAGTCTCCGGGTACATCAGCTACACCACTGTACACATAACAGCGACAGAAAGGGGCTTTCCATCGTAAATCCACCCCTGACCTAGCAGCATCTACAATGTGGGCTAGGTCGACCTAACCACATCGCACAGGGCATGACATTTCCCACAGCCCTGAGCAATGGAGCCAGACATGACCTAAGTTGTACATGTAGCCCATGTGTTAATGGATTTGTCCGCCCAACCCCCTGTGAGGCAGGGCAGTGCCATTCTCCCCATTTTCAGATGGGAAATGGAGGCAGAGAGGCTAAGCAACTTGCTCAAGGGCATAAAACCACAGGGTTAGAAGGGACCACAAGGGTCTTCTAGTCTAACCCCTGCCAAGATGCAGGACTTGTTGCGTCACGGGTGGCATGTTTGTAGAAATTTTGGTGGTGCCCAGAACCCGCCCCTGCCCAAACTCCGCCCCCCCACCTGCCCAAGGCTCTGGGAGGAAGTTTGGGTGAGGGAGGAGGTCTGGGGTGCAGGCCCTAGGCTGGGGCAGGGTGTAGGTTCTGGGAGGGAGTTTGGGGATGGGAGTGGGATGGGGTGCAGGGGTGAGGGCTGTGGGGGTGTGGCTGCAAATGAGGGGTTTGGAGTGTGGGAGGGGCTCGGGGAGAGTAGGGGGTGAGGGCTCTGTCTGGGTCTGGCAATGGGGGGTTTGGGGTGTGGGAGGGGCTCAGGGGGAGAGTAGGAGTGTGGGGGGGGTGAGGGCTCTGGCTGGGACTGAGGATAAGGTGTTTGGGGTGCTGGAGGGGCTCGGGCAGAGGTTTGAGGGTGCAGTGGGGGGGTGAAAGCTCTGACTGGGGGTGTGGGCTCTGGGGTGGGGATGAGTTTGGGATGCAGGCAGGCTGCTCCGGGACAGGGGCCAGAGAGGAGGACTCCCCCCCCCCAGCCCTTTCCGTGCTGGCAGCAGCAAGCTCTAGGAGAGGACCCCCCCTTTCCTGCCCCCTCAGCAACACACTGTCACTGTAGCCTCACTGGGGGTGAGGGATGGGGCTGCCTCCTTGCATGGGGCAGGAGCGGTGACTGCGGGCGGGGGTGTGTGTGTGCTGTGCTGCTGCAGGGTCCTGCCAGAAAAGGGCAGGGGTTTGAGGGGGCAGGGCAGGCTCAGTCAGTCTGCCCTGGCAGTGGAGATGGGGGGCCCTAGGACCCTGCGGCAGCAGTTGCTGCAGGGAGGCAACATGGAGCTGCACAGGGAAGAGACAGTCAGCGACTCTCTGCTCCGGGCCCGGGAAAGGGCAGCAAGTCGGGGCCGCGGGACAGGCGTGGGGGGGGCACCCGCCCCCACATATTGCCGGAGCTGGGCCCTTAGGCGCTGACGATTGCTGGTGCCCGAGCACCGCGTGGGGATGGAACTCGCCGCCTAGGCGTTATGTCTAAATCATCCAAAGCAGATGGCTCCAGCCTCCTTCTGAAAAGCTCCAATGAAGGGACTTCCACGACCTCCCTCGGCAGCCTGGCCCATTGTCCTGTAGTTCTTACAGGGAGGAAGTTTTCCCCTGAGATTCAGTCTAAATCTGCTGTGTTGGAGTTTGAACCCCTTGCCTCTTGTCCTGCCTCTGTGGCAACAGAGAACAACTTCTCTTCATCTTTTTTTATGGCAGCCTAATATCTGAAGACGACTATCATGTCCCCCCTAACCCCCTTGTTTCCAAACTAAAACATACCCCAGTTCCTTCAGCCTTTGCTCATAGGGCTGCATTCCATTCCTCTGATCGTTGTCACTCACCTCTGGATCCTTTCCAGTTTCTCTGCATCCTTTTTATACGTTTATAACCAAAACTGGCCACAGTGCTCAGCTGAGGCCTAACCAGCACAGTACTATCCCCTCCCAGGACGTGCAATTTTAGGCTGCATTAAGAGAGGCAGAGCATGCATTTACTTTTTTGGCAACAGCATTGCATTGTTGACTTATGTTGAGGTTATGATCCACCAAAACTGCCAGATACTTCTGAGCAGTGCTGCTGCCAAGCCAGTTATCCCCCAGTCTGTCTTTGTGCGTTGGGTTTCTCTTCCTTAAGTGTAGGACCTTACATTTATCTTTGTTGAATTTCATTTTGTCATCTATAGCTCAGTTCTCCAATTTATCAAGATACCTTTTAATTTTCGCTCTATCCTCCAAAGTGTTGGCAACTCTCCCTAGCTTTGTGTCATCCGCGAATTTGATCAGTATCTTCTCCATTTCCACATCCAGGTAATTAATAAAAAGATGTTCATTAACACCAGACCCAGAACCGAACCCTGTGGAACCCCACTTGAGACCTCCCTCCAATCTGACATCATTCCATTAATAGTTAGTCTGTGTTTGTTTAACCAATTATATATCCCATTAATGATAGTTCTACCGAGCTCGAATTTCTCCAGCTTTCTTATGAGAATCATGTGGGACTGCGTCAAAAGCCTTGCTAAAGTCCAGGTATATTATGTCTACCGCATTCCCCCCTCCACCAAACCAGTTACCTTCTAAAGAAAGAAATGAAGCTGCTTTAGCATGATTTGTTCTCAGTCAATACATGAGGAGTCTCTCAACCAGCTATTTGTAAACTGAATGTTGTAGATATTGCTGTAGGAGCTTCCCAGGTATCAAGGTCAGGCTGACTGGTCTATAGTTCCCAAGCTCCTCCTTTTTAAAAGTCACACAGGAAGCCTGTGGCAGAGTAAGAAACTGACCCTAGATCTCCCCAGATCCTGGCTAGCCCCTAGCTGTTTCTATGCACTGGAACAGCCCCATGAAAGGAGTTTATTACAATCCCACAACATGGTCCTATGGACTTCACAGCCAAGGTTAGCAGGGCAAATACAGGCCTTATAGAGAGAACTAAACCAAACCACTAATACAGCTGGTGACATCTCTCACTGTCAACTTTTTTGCCTAAAAATGCTGATTTGGGTCAACACATTTGGGTTAATTTTGCCAAATTGTTACAGCCAAAATGATTTTTGTTTTTTAATTTGGAAAAAAAATAAGAAAGTTTACAACATTATCAAACAGGCACATTTTGATTAGAGATAAGGTGGGTCAGGTAATATCTTTTACTGGACCAACTTCTGCTGGTGGAAGGGACACACTTTTCTCCAGGTCTGGGGAAAGAAACAGAGGGCTTGTTTGCACTAGAAACACTACACCGGTGCAGCAAAACTGCTATAATGCTTCAGTGTAGACGCTACTTCCCGCAGTGGAAGGCTAGCTAGGGCCTGGTTTACACTACACGGTTAGGTTAATGCAAGGCAGTTTACATCAACCGAGCTGTGGATGTGTCTACACTTAAAATTTCACTCCTGCCAGTATCAATGCCCCACTACATGGACGTACCACCATCACCTCCCCACGTGGCAGAGTGTCATGGTCTATGTAGTTAAAATGACAGTGATAGCATAGACATGGCATTACTTATGACTGTTACTGGCCTTCAGGAAATGACCCTCATGTCCCACCCTGATGGTTCTGGTCACTGTTGTGAATTCCACTGCCCAGGAGTCATGTGGACAGGAACTGCCCCTCCCCTTGACAGCTCTGAGAATTTTTGAAATTCCTTTTCATGGTTGCCTGGCTTGGTGAGCACACCTAGCATCTCTTCAGAGTGTGTGTGTGTGTGTGTGTGTGTGTGTGTGTGTGTGTCTGCCCAGCTGACCATGCCAACTACACGCTGCAGACATGCTCCTACCTGGAGTACACAGGAGGTATTGGATCTCCCTGTCTGCGGGGAGAAGCGGCTGTGCAGAGCCAGCTGTAGAAACGTGGACATCTATGATCAGATTGCTCAGGGGATGCCGGAGAAAGGCTCCCCCAGGGAGCAGCAGCAGTGCCACGTGAAAGTCAGTCAGTGAGCTGTGGTAGGTGGACCAGAAAGCCAGGGAGGCCAACAACCGATCGGGTGCAGAGCCACAATCCTGCTGGTTTTACAAAAGAGCTGCAAGCCATCTTTGGAGAGACCCCACCCTCACCCCCAAGAGCCCTGTGAATACTTCAGAGGAACTAGAGTCACAGCCCCCTGCCGTGAACAGCGAGGAGGAGGTGGTGGTGGAGGAACAAGGAGGAAGAAGGAGGTGGAGTAGGGGGGACAAATAAGCAGGGATCCAGTAGCGCAGCAAGCCAGGACATGTTTTTGACTTCATGTTTTTGGCCAGTCGAGCCTAGCAAGCCTGATGCAGGGGAAGGTGCTTCTGGTGAGTATGCAGTTTGCTTTGATGTTACAGGGTTAGAACTCCCAAAGTAGCAGGACATCTGTTGATTTACTCTTTTAGACTTGTGCTAGAAGAGGTAGTGAAACAAGCAAGAGGTGGAGTTGCTATCGGCTTTTCATTCCACGCTAGAGTTAGTGCAGCAGAATGTCCTGTGAATCCACAATAGAGATCTTGATGAAACTTTCATGGAGGTGCTCTGCAATCCTCTGCTGAAGGTTTCTGAGAAGGGCTGTGCCTCAGTGGATCACAGCTGAAGAAGCAGTTTGTCCTGAATTTGGCAGAGAAATAGGACAAGCTCACCCCAAATGGGGGGTTATTCTCTCATTAGATTATACCAAACCACTAACAAAAGTAAACTTCTGTCTCACCACACTGGGTAACAGGCAGCCAAAGATGCAGCAGCCTCCTTAGGTTTTCCAGCCTGTCTCACCACCCAGAGGGGGGGATAGTTCAGTGGTTTGTGCATTGGCCTGCTAAACCCAGGATTGAGAGTTCAGTCCGTGAGGGGGGCCATTTAGGGTACTGGGGTAAAAATCTGTCTGGGGATTGGTCCTGCTTTGAGCAGGGGATTGGACTAGATGACCTTCTGAGGTCCCTTCCAACCCTAATCTTCTATGATTCTATGACCCTAGACTCTCTGATGAGTTGTTACTGAAAACCAATGTAATCAAACATAGGGTTCTTCTAATCCCAAGAGATCAGCCACTTAGGTCAATATAGAATTCAGATCTTACCCAATAATCACAGTTTCCAATCATGTAGTTTTTTCTTAAGATTTAATAAAGAAAAAAAAAAGAGATAATAACAGTTAATAGATCATATATCTACAAATAATTGCAAAGTCCTTATTTCAGGTTTGTAGCAGTGATGGTATAGATTGCTGGACAGTAAAGTCTCTCTGGTTGCTTCCAAAAGATTGGAAGCGCCTCAGTCCATAGTTCAAAATGCTCTTTTTGGTTGTAAATCCACAGACCAGATCTCAGGGCAGGAAAGAGGCAAAATGGTGATCTCAGGTGTCTTTTATATCCTTTGCCATGTTCCTGGAAATTTACTGTTTCAAAACAAAGCTCACAGTTCAGCCTGTAGAAAGTTACTGGCTCAAGATGGAGTCCTAGGTCACATGAGCATAGCACGTGTTCTTACATAGTTTGACTCACATGGGCAGCCATTACCCATGTTCTTGCTGAGGTGTTCACAGGAAGAGCTATCTGGGCAGAATGAGTTTCTTCTATGGCCCATTGTGAGAACGAAGTGTCCTGGATGGTCGATCAACACACAGCTGTCTAGTCTTAATGTAAATTTTACTTGGTGGGTGTTAGCCAGGAATACAACCCAGGTATGATGCCAGTACATAGCCAATATTCATAAACTTCAGATACAAAGATGATATAGGCATATAAACTGGATAATCATACTTAATAAATCATAACTTTTCCATTTGCACCTTTAATAGAATCATGGAACTGGAAAAGACCTTGAGGGGTCATCTAGGCCAGTCCCCTGCACTCATGGCAGGATTAAGGATTATCTAGACCATTCCTGAAAGGTGTTTGTCTAACCTGCTCTTAAAAATCTCCAATGATGGAGATTCCACAACCTCCCTAGGCAATTTATTCCAGTGCTTAACCACCCCGACAGTTAGGAAGCTTTTCCTAATGTCCAACCTAAACCGCCCTTGCTGCAATTTAAGCTCATTGCTTCTTGTCTTATCTTCAGAGGTTAAGAACAATAATTTTTCTCCCTTCTCCTTGTTACAACCTTTTATGTACTTGAAAACTGTTATGTCCCCTCTCAGTCTTCTCTTTTCCAGACTAAACAAACCCAATTTTTAAAATTTTCCCTCATAGCTCATGTTTTCTAGATCTTTAATCATTTTTGTCACTCTTCTCCTGACTCTCTCCAATTTGTCCACATCCTTCCAGATATGTGGCACCCACAATTGGACACAATACTCCAGTTGAGGCCTAATCAATGTGGAGTAGAGCAGAAGAATTACTTCTCATGTCTTGCTCACAACACACCTGCTAATACATCCCAGAATGATGTTTGCTTCTTTTGCAACAGTGTTACACTGTTGACTCATATTTAGCTTGTGGGCCACTATGACCCCAGATCCCTTTCTGCCGTACTCCTTCCTTTGCAGCCATTTCCCATTTTATATGTGTGCCACTGATTGTTCCTTCTTAAGTGGAGCACTTTGCATTTGTCCTTATTGAATTTCATCCCATTTACTTCAGACCATTTCTCCAGTTTGTCCAGCTCATTTTGAATTTTAATCCTGTCCTCCAAAGCACTTGCAACCCCTCCCAGCTTGGTATCATCCATAAACTTTATAAGTGTACTCTCTATGCCATTATCTAAATCATTGTTGAAGATATTGAACAGAACTAGACCCAGAACTGATCCCTTCAGGACACTACTTATGCCCTTCCAGCTGTGAACCACTGATAACTACTCTCTTGGAACAGTTTTCCATCCAGTTTTGCACCCACCTTATAGAAGCTCCATCTAGGGCCTGGTCTACACTGGGTGGGGAGAGGGGGGGGAAAACGATCTAAGATACGTCAACTTCAGCTACGTAGCTGAAGTTGCGTATCTTAGATCAACTTACCTCCTGTCCTCGCCCTGGTGGAGTTCCAGAGTCGACGGGAGTGTGTTAGACGAGACACGATAAATCTATCCCCGATAGATCGATTGCTACCCACCGATCCGGCGGGTAGTGTGGACGTACCCTAGGATGCATTTCCCTAGTTTATGTCCATGACATGCTCTGCAGAAGATTTGTTGCAATTGTATGACAGTGGCAATATCAACAATGTAGATGGACATAGTCAATCTCACAGCATCACAGGTTGCCTTATTTCTTCTGCCGCAGGAGGACACTTTCTCACACATCTCAGTGATTACTTCATCAGGCTAGCAGCATATGGGCCAGGGCGGCATCAGGACACCAGGAGCAGCTGTGCTCTCTGCCCGTTATCTCACTCCTGGGGGTATCAGCTAAAGTCACCACTGTCTGTGGGAAATGGTACTAGGATTCAGTGCCACTCCCCTCACATGTCCTCCACACACACACACACACACACACACTCCACCCTAGGGCCAAATTCACCATGGCTGACAGGTTTCAGAGTGGTAGCCATGTTAGTCTGTATCAGCAAAAACAATGAGTCATTGTGGCACCTTAAAGACTAACAAAATTTGGGCATAAGCTTTCATGGGCTAGAACCCACTTTATCAGATGCATGGAGTGGAAAATACAGTAGCAAGTATATACACACACGCTACCATATTTTCCACCCCATGCATCTGATGAAGTGGGTTCTAGCCTACAAAATCTTATGCCCAAATACATTTGTTAGTCTAAGGTGCCATAAGGACTCCTCATGGGGAAAACAATGGCTGGTGCTGTATTAATCCCAAGGAAAAGTCAGAATGTAGTGCCTACAACTTTTGGGAATCAAGAGGAGTGAGTTCAGAATCCTAATTTTCTATTTCCATCACGACTACGCGGACAATGGTACCTCTCTGTGTTGTATCTATGGCTGCTGCCATTGTGGTCTTCAAGGTCTCCCCCTCCACACCCGTGGAATGCCTGAACTTATATGAGGAGAAAAGAGGACTCAGGATGACCTGTTCCAGGAGATCCTGCAAGCCTGTGCTGCATCAGGGGATGAGACCACAGCTGGAGGATCATCCTGGCAGACAGCATGGAGAAGGAAAGAGCGGAGAGGAGAAAGACCCAGGAGTCCAAGCAGGAAAAAAAGGACAGGGAGATGCACCAGGACATAATGGGGCTTCTCAGACAACAGATGCTGTAGACTCTGGTAGACCTGCAGGTTCAATCATCATGTACTTGCCTCTCTCTGCAGCACACAGAGATGTCAATATAGGGACACACACACACACTCACTCAACATTCCACATGGCATCAGAGCTCACTGGACTACCCGTACCACTCTGCCCTGAGGGACAACATTAAAAACAATCACAGCTTCACATACACCAACAGCATCTTTCACAGGTCAGTGTATGTGTACCTGAAATAGAAATGTTTGTTCTTTCCCCTTCATAAATTCTGTTCCCTTAATAAATTAAGTTTTAAATGTTTTTTTAAATTGCCTGGTTCATGTTACTGAATAAAATTCTATTTTTGGGTCAAGATTCATCATTGTTAGTTCACACCATATGCTGCCTCATGCAGAGCAGGTCCGACATGCACAAATTTCCTGTTACTTCGTTTTTGTCAGAGAACCCATAACACTCTGCGCAGATAGTATTAATAGGTACATTGGCAATGTTCTATTTCTACATACACAGCAATCACTACAAGGATCAGACCAGGCTGCAAAGGAACAAGGCCATGTAACGCACACTACCACCACCACCACACCCCTCTGGCTCACTATTAAAATGTTCTTTCAAAGCTTCATTGAACCATCACATTCCATGCTAAGCTCTTCTGATAGCCCTTGTATTTGGCTATTCAAATTCAGCCGAGATCCACTCCACCTCCACCCTTCCAGCAAGTTTTCCCCCTTTGCTTCACAGATATTATGCAAGACATAGCCGGCAGCTATAACCATCGAGATTTTCCCCCCCCACTGAGGTCCAATCTCGTAAGTAAAAAATACCAGCGACCCTTCAAACCACCAAAGGCACATTCAACTGTCAGTCTGCACCTGCTGAGCCCGAAGGCGAAAAACGCCTTCGTGCTGTCGAGGTGGCCAGTTTATGATTTCACGAGCCAGGGGAGCAAGGGATAGGCTGGGTCTCCCAGGATCACTATTGGCATTTCAGCATTCTCACTGGTAATCCGCTGGTCAGGAAAGAAAGCCCCTGCTTGCTGAACAGCCCTGTGTTCTTCAAAATTCATGCTCATGCACCTTCCTTGACCAGCCCGCATGGATCACCAGGTGTGCTTTACCGACATCAACCACTGCTTGTATTACCATAGAAAAGTAGCCCTTTCTATTGATGTACTCTGCGAAGGCGGTTACCTGGCACACACATTCCTATTGTATCGTCCCATTGCAGTTCTGGAAGCCCATTGCTGCAAAAAAAAAAAAGGGGGAAGGATAGCTCAGCAGGGGGAGGGATAGCTCAGTGGTTTGAGCATTGGCCTGCTAAACCCAGGGTTGTGAGTTCAATCCTTGAGGGGGCCATTTAGGGATTTGGGGATTGGTCCTGCTTTGAGCAGGGGGTTGGACTAGATGACCTCCTGAGGTCCCTTCCAACCCTAATAATCTATGATTCTAAAACCATCCACTATTCCTCTGCATTGCCTAGAGTCAGTCCTGCATAGCAGGAGGTCAAGCAAGTGTGCATGGCCATTAACCACAACCACAACAGCCCCCATGGTGGACTTCCCAACTCCAAATTGACTCCTGACTGACCACTAGCTATCTGGCATTGCAAGTTTTCATAGTGCAATTGCCACTTGCTTCTCAACTGTTAGCATGGCACCTCCACCACAGGAGTGAGGAGAGTTTCAGCCCATGGATCCAGGAATGTGGCCTTGCACATCCAAAGTTCTGCAGACACTGCTCATCATCCTGAACCTGCATTACGATGTGATTCCACCGGTCAGTGTTTATTTCTCTGCTCCAGAAAGGGCGCTTCACCACCTCCAGCTGCTCTGTCAATGCCACCAGCAAGCTTGAATTATTTCTTTCTAGTTCCCACAGCAAACTGGCTTCAAGGAATCTTCGTGTTCCCTGCAGCTCCTCTTCTGGCTCTGCAAATTACTCCCGGGCAATGCAGAATTTTGCAGAAATTAAGGTTGTGCGCGCAGAATTTCCTTTCCGCTACAGAAATGGTCTGCAATGCTGCTAGCTACCACCAGGGGCTGCTGGACCCAGCAGAGACTATAAAAGACACTGCTGGGGCGGGAGGAGGAGGAGGGAGCAGGAGGGTTCCTGACAGCTGCAGTTCCCGGCATGCCCAGAGGGAAGGAGAGGGCAACATGTAGGAAACACCACACAAGCCTGGGATCACGCATCAGGCTGTTTCTCCCTTTGGAGCCTTGGACTCTGAGGGGTAGGTGGGCAGGTGTCTGGACTTGGCTGGGGCAGGGGGAGGGGGCAGGTGTATTGGCTGGGGGAGGCCCCATGGCTGGGCCCTGCGAGGGAGAGAGCAGGGCAGAGGAGGAGGAACTGGGTTGTCATAGGGGCTCTAACTCTCCACTCCTGGGGGAATTTGTGTTTGCCTGTATTGTTACAGATATAGACATACTCGCTGACAGGTATTTTGAAAAAAATCAATATAATTGAAACTGGCGTGATTATGTAGTGTTATTTTGACAAATAACATTTGCAGAATTTTAAAACATTGTGCGCAGATTTTTTTTTTTTTTTTGGCACAGAATTCCCCCAGGAGTAGCAAATACAACAGAATCACGGACCCTGTACTTGCAACACTTGTGACAATAGTGCAGAGCTGTGCAGGCTCCATGCTTCTGTCAGGGATGGAGGACAGTGAGGTGGGACATGTGGGTTTGCAGGGGATTTTGAAAAGAAGGCCCAAAATATTATCTGATGGAGATGAAATTATCGGATGGAGAACACTGCACTATGGGAACTTGACCCGATGTGCCCAGTCACCACTAAGCAACTCATTTTGGCCCCATGAGGTGCCCCTGAGTTGGTGGTTCCTGGTATGAGGGGAGCTTGGCGAGGTTGGGTCAGGTTGTTTGAAGAGCAGATGAGGGGGTTCGGGAAGGATTTCTTTCAGGATGTGGTCCCCATCAAATATGGGATGTGAATTGTTTGATGATACCTTATATGGGATCCAATGCAGTGTGGCAAGTGATAACAGGAGATGTGTGGTCACTGGGTTTCTTTTTCCTGTATTGAAGCAGGTTCTCCAGGGATAGCTGGGTAGCTTTTTCCATGATGTGATCTACTTCTCTGGTGGAGTGTCCTTGTTTGGTGAAGGTGGTTTTAAGTGCGTTAAGATGTGTGTCCTGGACTTTATCTTTGGAGCAAGTTCCATGATATCTGAGTGCTTGACTATAGACAAACATTTTTTTGGGTGTGTGTCTAAGGTACTTGCTGGATCTGCGGAGGTAAGTGTAGTGATCGGTGGGTTTCAGGTACATAATTGTCTGTAAGTTTCTATTCTTGAAGCTGATCATGGTGTCCAGGAACTTGATGCTGGTAAGAGTGTTCAACAACCACCACCCATCCATGAAACTCTAGAAGTTGTGGAAATCTATGAGGGGGTCTAGATCTTCTGTTCAGACCAACACAGCTACACCACCACTGCAAACAAGCATTTTGATTATTCAGGCTGAACTGGCAAGGGGATTTAGGCACCATTCACAGAAAAGGATAGGGCGCCCCCCTTATAGCCTTTAGAGCAATGGTTTAAGCACTTACCTGAGAAGAAGGGACCTCGGCTCGAATCCCTACTCCAGAGCACGTTCATTGGAGCAGGGACCAGAAGCCAGGTGGCCTCCACCTCCCAGGCAAGAGCTCTATCCCCAGACTTTAGCATCAAATCACTCGTTTTCTCTGTGACCCAACAACCACTGAAGTATTTCATGCAGGCAGTGAGAGTGGGGGCTGGATACGCTTACGATTCTTTAAACTTAAAGCCAAAAACACCCCATCATAAAAACAAAAGAACGAGCTTCAGGAGTAAACAGATAATGCAGGCAGAAGTCCAGCAACAGAGTCGGGGCTACCCAGGTTATCGCATCCAATGCAGCATGTACGATTACGTGCCCTATGGGCAGGTGGCGTATGTGTGCATTCGGTGCAAGGAGCTCCTGGCCCTCAGATACTGTGTATGGGCTTTGGAGGCCAGAGTGGCTGAGCTGGAGGAGCTAAGGGAGACAGAGAGATACTCATAGATGAGACTTTCCGGGACACAGTAGAATGGTCCCGCCCCTGGTCTGACAGCCTCTGTGCTGTTGAGGAGGATGAAAGCCTCAGGGAAGGAAAGCATCCAACTGGAGCAGAGGAAAACGATCCCATAGTTGGGACCCTCCTCCCAGATGATGTCATGGTATCCTCGTGCACTGAGGATACCTCTCCGGGGAAGGAACTCCAGATATTAGGAAGAGACTGGTATTAGTAATGGGCGATTCGATCATTAGAAACAGATAGCTGGGTTTGCGATGACTGGGAGAACGGCAAGGTGACTTGCCGGCCTGGTGTGAAGGTTGCAGATGTCTTGAGACATCTAGATAGACTTATGTGTACTGCTGGGGAGGAGACAGTGGTCATGGTACATAGGGAAGGGTAGGAGAGAGATCCTGGAGGCCAAATTTAGGCTGCTAGGTAAGAGATTGAAGTCCAGGACCTCCATGGTAGCATTCTCCAAAAATCTTTCCAGTTCCAGTTAGACAGGCAGAACTGCAGGGTCTCAATTTGTGGATGAGATGATGGGGTAGGGAGGAGGGGGTTTAGATTTATTTATAATTGGGGAAAATTTTGGGAAAGTGGGAGCCTATAGAGGAAGGATGGGCTCCACCTAAACCAAAATGGAACCAGATTGCTGGCACTTACAATTAAAAAAAAAAAAAGTCAGAGCAATTTTTTAAACTAAGGCCTGGGGGAAAGCCAACAGGTGCAGAGGAGCACGTGGTTCAGACAGCGACATCCCTTGAGGAGGATCGATAAATGGAAATTCCCTATGTCCTAATAAGGAGGAGAGGGTGGAAGATGATAAAATACAGGTAGGATCTGATGAGAAACAGTCAAAAGAAAAAAAAGTCTCATTCAATTACATCATGTAATGGCAGACAGCTAAAAAGTGACAAGCTTGTCAAGTGCTTATATACACCAATGCTAGAAGTCTAAATAATAAGATGGGTGAACATTTTAAATGAGGAGATTGATATAACAGGCATCACAGAAACTTGGTGGAATGAAGATAATCAATGGGACACAGTAATATCGGGGTACAAAATATATCAGAAGGACAGAACAGGTCGTGCTGGTGGGGGAGTGACACTATATGTGAAAAAAAAAAGTAGAATCATTTAAGATTTTTTTTACTTCATTTGAATCAAACTGTACTATCGAATCTCAATGGATAGTAATTCCATGCTCTAATAATAAGATTATAGCAGTAGGGATATATTATCGACCACCTGACCAGGATGGTGATAATGACTGTTAAATGCTTAGGGAAATTATATATGCACACACACACACACACACCCTCAGTAATAATGAGATTTCAGCTATCCCGGTGTTGACCAGGTACATGTCACCTCAGGATGGGAGGCAGAGATAAAGTTTTCTGACACCTTAAATGACTGCTTCTTGTGGGTTCCAGGACTATCTGCTCCAAGAGGAGACAAATCTTGATTTGGTCCTAAGTAGAGGACAGGATCTGGTCTAAGAGGTGAATATAGCTGGACTTCTTGGTAATAGTGACCATCATAATCAAATTTAAACATCCCTGTGGCAGAGAAAACACCACAGCAGTCAAACACGGTAGCATTTAATTTCACAAAGGGGAACTACACAAAAATGAGGACGTTAGTGAAACAGAAGTTAAAAGGTACAGCACAAAGTGAAATCCCTGCAAGCTGCATGAAAACTTTTTAAAGACACAATAATAGAGGCTCAATTTAAACATACACCCCAAATTTAACAAAAAAAAAAAACCAACCACCAAAAACGTGAAACCCTGCTTTTACTTTGTTTTTTAGCCAGAGAGGCAAAAAGGCATCCTTTAAAAAGTGAAAGTTAAATCTTAGGGAGGAAGATATAAAGGAGCATAAACTCTGACAAGCAAAGTGTAAAAAGATAATTAAGAAGGCCAAATTTTTTTTGAAGAACAGCTAGCCAAAGACTCAAAAAGTAATAAAAAAATTTGCTATGTACATCAGAAGCCTGCAAAACAACCAGTGGGGCCACTCGACAATCAACATGCTAAAGCAGCACTCAAGGACGATAAGGCCATTGCAGAGAAACTAAATGAAATTTTGCATCGGTCTTCACAGCTGAGGATGTGAGGGAGATTGCTAAACCTGAGCCGTTCTTTTTAGGTGACATCTGAGGAACTGTTCCAGATTGAGGTGTCATTAGAGGACAAGTTGATAAACTAAATAGTAATACCGGTAAGTCACCAGGTCCAAATGGTATTCACCCAAGAGTTCTGAGGAACTCAAATGTGAAATTGCAGAACTGCTAACTGTAGTCTGTACCCTAGCATTTAAATCAGCACCTGTACCAAATGACTGGAGAATAGCTAATGTGACGCCAATTTTTAAAAAAGGGCTCCAGAGGTGATCCTGGCAATTACAGGCTGGTAAACTTCACTTAAGTATCAGGCAAGCTGGTTGAAACTACAGTAAAGAACAAAATGGTCAGACACACAGATGAACATAACTTGCTGGGGAACAGTCAACATGGTTTTTGTAAAGGGAAATCATGCCTCACCAATCTACTAGAATTCTTTGAGGGGGGTCAAGAAGCATGTGGACAAGGGGGATCCAGTGGATATAGTGTACTTATATTTTCAGAAAGGCTTTGACAAGGTCCCTCAAAGACTCTTAAGCAAAGTAAGCTGTTGGGGATAAGAGGGAAAGTCCTCTCGTGGATTGGTAACTAGTTACAAGATAGGAAACAACGGGTGGGAATAAATGATCAGTTTTCAGAATGGAGAGAGGTAAATAGTGATGTCCCCCAGGGGTGTGTACTGGGCTACTCAAGATAGCAGTCTGCTTGGGACTTAACTAAGAGCTACAAAGGGAATCTCTCAAAACCGGGTGACTGGGCAACAAAATGGCAGATGAAATTCAGTGTTGATAAATGCAAAGTAATGCACATTGGAAAATATAATCCCAACTATACATATAAAATGATGGGGTCTATATGAGCTGTTACCACTCAAGAAAGATCTTGGAGTCATTGTGGATAGTTCTCTGAAAACATCCACTCAATGCGCAGCGGCAGTCAAAAAAGTGAACAGAATGTTGGGAATCATTAAGAAAGGGATAGATAATAAGACAGAAAATATATT
The DNA here is from genome assembly GCF_020497125.1 of Mauremys mutica. NCBI lineage: Eukaryota > Metazoa > Chordata > Testudines > Geoemydidae > Mauremys > Mauremys mutica. The sequence goes on from NC_059096.1 coordinate 12,708,089, forward strand.
GCCTCTATATAAATCCATGGTACGCTCACATCTTCGATACTGCGTGCAGATGTGGTCGCCCCATCTCAAAAAAGATAGATTGGAACTGAAAAAGGTTCAGAAAAGGAACTAAAATGATTAGGGGTTTGGAACAGCTGCCACATGAGGAGAGATTAATAGGACTTTTCAGCTTGGAAAAGAGATGACTAATCAGGGGATATGATGGAGACCTATAAAATCATGACTGGTGTAGATAAAGTGGAGAAGGAAGTGTTGTTTACTACATCTCATAACACAAGAACTAGGGGTCACCAAATGACATTAATAGGCAGCAGGTTTAAAACAAACAAAAGGAAGTTTTTCTTCACACAACGTGCAGTCAACCTGTGGAACTCCTTGCCAGAGGATGTTGTGAAGGCCAAGACTATAACATGGTTCAAAAAAGAACTAGATACGTTCATGGAGGATAGGTCCATCAATGGCTATTAGCCAGGATGGGCAGGGATAGTTTACCTAGCCTCTGTTTGCCAGAAGCTGGGAATGGATCACTTGGTGATTGCCTGTTCTGTTCATTCCCTCTGGGGCACCTGGCATTGGCCACTGTTGGAAGACAGGATACTGGGCTAGATGGACCTTTGGTCTGACCCAGTGTGGTCATTCTTATGTTCTTTTAAGATGAGAAATGGGACCTGCCTACAGAAGAGCCAGGATCCCAGTGGTTGGGGCATTCACCCAGAAGAGGGAGACCTGTGTTTGAGTCCCTGCTCCAGAGTGGAGATTCCAACCTGAGTCTCCCACCTCCCAGGTGAATATCCCAACCACTAGGCCAAGGGTTAAAGATTGAAAAACAAGTGCCTGTACCGTTTGTAATGGAAACGGACTTTTCCAGTGTTTTGGAATTGCCAGCTTGGGACATAAGTCAGTTATTAGCACAGCTCTAACCACCAAACAGCTCCCACCCCGCCCCAATACTTCATGACCTAATGCAGACTTTTCAAGTGTTACCAGAGCTTTCTGCTCCTGCTCCAGCTATTAGGGTGCAGCATGAGCCCTTGCTCTTCAGCTAGACCGATTCCACCTTCAGATGTCAACAGTGCACAGATTTGTCCATTTAGGCTCCGGTACAGCACCACACTGAAGCATGTGGGTAACTCCACTTAAGTCTGTGGGACTGAGCACTGCTCTGGAGGTCAGCATGCGCTTAAGGGCCTTATTTCCAGAAATGCTGAGCATCCATAGCTCCCTTTGACTAGTTAGACTTGTGGGGGCTGGGATTCACAGCTCTACTCTCCAGACACCTCCAGTTAGAGACAATCCATTAAAAAGAGAAGGAAAACAAGACATGGCAATAAGCAAATAACCATGCAGCACTAGGAGCCCCCACTTTCCCTGTGCATTGTCCCTCAAGCCGCATTCCCCTCCTCAGAGGAAGTTTTCCAGAATGTCCTGAGGATCAACACCTAGGATATTTTAGGCCAAAGTGGCAGAGATTTGGGGAGTGCATTCCAGAGCCAAGAGGCCTCCTGGAGAACAGTCTGCTGGCAGCTCCCTTTCGTATATACCAGAGGAGCACCAGAGCTTAGCTATGGCAGGAAGGATTAGGGAGAGCACTGGTCTCAGGCAGGTTCTATCTTATCTGGGGCTTTTATAGGTCAACACCACCACCTATAACCATCCAGAAACCCACAGGCAGACTGGAGCATCTGTGTAATATGCACAGGGGGGACGAGACATGCCACTTAACAAGCAGCTCTAGTTTCTGCATGCTCCAATGTACCTCCCCTCTCCTCCACCCTCCAAACAGGCACCTTACAGTAACCTAGCCCTGACATGACAAAAGCAGGGCTTCTGGCGCAAGCCTCCATCAGAAAGAGAAGGCCTTTAGAGAGGGACCTGTGCCTTACAGCCAAGATCATTCTGAGAGTTAGGAGAACTAGGTTAAAGTCCTGGCTCTGCCACAGACTCCCTCTGTGTCCTTGGGCAAGTCCCTTCCGCACCCTGTGCCTCAGCTGCGAGATGGGAACAGCGGTCCTTCCTTTGCCCATTTTTGTCTATTTAAGTTGTGAACTCCTTGGGAGAGGACTGTCGTCCTCCTACGTGTTTGTACAATAGCCTGCATCATGGAGCCATGCTTTCCCCTTGACTAGGGCCTCTAACCCAGCGACAGGTGGGAATCTTACCAGACTCCTGAGAGGCTAATGTGAACGGCCCACAGAAGTAATTGAGCTGCATCCTCAGTTACAAGGACAGACCTAATTCATTAGCTGCATCTTCCAATTGCATTCCCCAGCCCATCATCATCTGGTTTACCTGTGTTGAGCTCCTGCAAGGTCATTCTTACCAATGCTCCAATCTTGGTCAGACACTGGGAAGGTCACTCAGACTCAGGGTCTGGTTCAGAAGAGGTAGAAATATGTAGGCCACTAGCATACTGGAGATGCCACAATCCATGCTCTCTCACCGGCGTTTACTAATAGCCTTATATAAAACATGGAGGACAAGGCTAAATCCTACAGAATCCTTGTATCTCGAGAGATCCCAGAGGACAAGAGCGAAACCACTTAAAAGCAGCACCACCAGCTAATGCAGGGGTCTGTAGGAAATCAGCAGGTGTCCGGGATGTGCCTTTTGTGCCATGATCAATGGTGTTGCAGAGGCAGCTGATAGATCAAGAATCTCTACTGGTATAGTTGGGTCTGTTGCCAGGAGATCACCTGCCATCACAGCAGTCTCTGCACTGTACCCCCACCAGCACCAGATTGGCAAGAGGCAGCCAGATACTGGAAGAGTACGATCAACACAACCTTCTTGGTGAGCGTTACCACAAAGGAAAACGGCACACAGGGCAGTGACCGGCATCTCTTCGGTTATCTTCTGAGTTAGCCTCTTCCTGGAGTTTGGCTTTGTTGGCAAAGTTGTTCTTATTCAGCAGGTGCGGGCTTTGTCTGGAGACCCTGCCACCTGAAATCATCACTCCTGAGGGCATGCAGCGCCAAAAAATTAGAAGTTCTGCACACAATATTTTAAAATCCTGAAAAGTTTGTCAATAAACAAATGTGGAGGCTCCAGCCTGGCAGTGGGGAGCACAGGCCACTGGCTGCAGGGAGGTGGGAGAGAACCTTCTTCTCTGCCCCTCCCAAGACACGGACTCGATGGTGAGGCTGCACCCAACCCTGACACAGCACAAGGGCTTGACCTGCCCCAGAAAAACCCTGGGGCTCTGCCCCTCCACGCCAGGCAGGCTCAGCCCAGCAGGATCCAAGTGTGAGGGGGGAATCCAGGTGTGGGGTGAGAGGGTTCGGTGTGGGGCAATCTGGATGCCCAGGGGATTGTTGCGGGGCAATGGCGGGGGGGGGGGTCCAGATGAAGTTCATAGAATCTCAGGGTTGGAAGGGACCTCAGGAGGTTCTAGTCCCACCCCCTGCTCAAAGCAGGACCAACCCCAACTAAATCATCCCAGCCAGGGCTTTGTCAAGCTGGGCCTTAAAAACCTCTAAGGAAGGAGATTCTACCACCTCCCTAGGGAACCCATTCCAGTGCTTCACCACCCTCCTAGTGAAAAAGTTTTTCCTAATATCCAACCTAAACCTCCCCCACTGCAACCTGAGATCATTACTCCTTGTTCTGTCATCTGCCACCACTGAGAACAGTCTAGATCCATCCTCTTTGGAACCCCCTTTCAGGTAGTTGAAGAATGGGGGGGTGGGAAATTTGATAGCCGCTTTCTCTTCTGCAGGCTAAATAATCCCAGCTCCCTCAGCCTCTCCTCACAAGTCATGTGCTCCAGCCCTGTAACAATTTTTGTTGCCCGCTGCTGGACTCTTGTCAATTTTTCCACATCCCTCATGTAGTGTGGGGCCCAAAACTGGACACAGTACTCCAATGCCGAGTAGAGGGGAATGAGCACGTCCCTCGATCTGCTGGCAATGCTCTGACTTATACAGCCCAAAATGCTGTTAGCCTTCTTGGCAACAAGGGCACACTGACTCATATCCAGCTTCTGGTCCACTGTAACCCCTCGGTCCTTTTCTACAGAACTGCCGCCTACCCACTTGGTCCCTAGTCTGTAGCCATGCATGGGATTCTTCTGTCCTAAGTGCAGGACTCTGCACTTGTCCTTGTTGAACCTCAGATTTCTTTTGGCCCAATCCTCTAATTTGTCTAGGTCCCTCTGTATCCTATCCCTACCCTCCAGCGTATCAACCACTCCTCCCAGTTCAGTGTCATCTGCAAACTCGCTGAGAGTGCAGTCCACACCATCCTCCAGATCATTAATGAAGATATTGAACAAAACCGGCCCCAGGACCCACCCTTGGGGCACTCCGCTTGATACGGGATGCCAACTAGACATGGAGCCATTGATCACTACCCGTTGAGCCCAATGATCTAGCCAGCTCTCTCTCCACCTTATAGTCCATTCGTCCAGCCCATACTACTTTAACTTGCTGGCAAGAATACTGTGGGAGACCGTATCAAAAGCTTTGCTAAAGTCAAGGAATAACACGTCCACTGCTTTCCCCTCATCCACAGACCCAGTTATCTCCTCATAGAAGGCAATTAGGTTAGTCAGGCATGACTTGCCCTTGGTGAATCCATGCTGACTGTTCCTGATCACTTTCCTCTCCTCTAAGAGGATCAGAATTGATTCCTTGAGGACCTGCTCCATGATTTTTCCAGGGACTGAGGTGAGGCTGACTGGCCTGTAGTTCCCCCGTTGGTTGGGGCTCAGTAGAGGAATCTTGGTGAGGTGGGATGTGGCCTAACAGGGGGGTCTGGGTATGGGGGCGGGGCTTAGCTTGGGAGTCCAGGTCCAGATGTTGGTGGGGGTCTGGGTGTAGGGGGCTTGTCGTGGTGAGAGATGGAGTGTGTGGGAGGCCCCCCCAACTACAAGAAGGTTCAGCAGGGCAGGGGTTCAGGTGTGGGGAGGTCTGGGTATGCAGGGGTCCAGGTGCACAGGGATGGCCGGACCGTGGAGCAGCAAGGGCACTCACTCTGCGACACCTGCTCCTCAGCCTTCATCCATCCAACATAAGAACAGCCACACGGGGTCATACCGAGGGTCTGTCTAGTCCAGGATCTGGTCTTCCAACAGTGGCCAATGCCAGATTCTTCAGAGGGAATGAACCGAACAGGTCATCAAGTGATCCATCCTGTCTCGCCCAGTCCCAGCTTCTGGCAGACAGAGGGTCTTGGGCAGAGACCCGTCTCGCTCTCCTTCCTGACTGGGGTTTCTCAAGACTGCACAATTCCCAGCCTGCACCGAGTTTCCCAGCAAGTCACACAAATCCAGCATCTTGGCTGGGGGTTAGACTAGATGACCCTTGTGGTCCCACTAACCCTGTGGTTCAAAACCAGATGACTTAACCAGGCAGCTTTGCCTTCTCCTCAGAGGCAATAACCTGCCCCCAGTTAGAAGTTACCACAAAGCCCTTTCTAAGCATGTTTATTTTTAAGGTAAACATTTGCCCACCCCTGCTCTGGAGCATTCCCTGTGGTGTTCAGCCCCAGAGCCACTGAACACTCCCAGAATTCCCAGGCATGCTGTCCCCAGAGGACAGTACACGCCAGCTTGTAAGGGTCGACTCAATACCACCTTGCTTCATGCCACAGCACTGACACCTATTGTCACTATGAATATAGGAAAGATGATCAAAGAACAGAGATTCAAAAGACGGTGAGTAACGATCTTAGAAACAAATGGTGACAGATAAAAAAAATCATAATATGCTTTCTAGGGACTAAACTTAACTAACAGGTTATCCTTCTGTCTAAAGAAGCATCTCACCCTCAGTCCACACCAGCATTTTCAACCAAGCCCGACTGAGACCCCTTTTTCCATGAAGGAAAGTCACTGTCCTTTTACTTACTCAAATGGTGGTAGGGGGTCTTTCTTGCCTCCAATTATAGTACATCAAGGGGTCTCTCCCTGTGCTGTTTTTCCCTTCCTGAAGTCTTCACAATTCTTCATTTGCATTCAGTTCAGACAGATGATGGGAGACCCATGGCAAAGGAGCCAATACTCAGTTTACATGTAAACAGACAGATGGATAAACATCTCCTCTGGCAGAAAGCCTGTCTTCCACCTGTTCTGATAACCAGTCCTGCCACACAGACTTTCAGAACCTATTTTCACTAAATATACGTAACTCCTGCCATAGTACGGATACATACGTTTCACAAGGATACCAATGTGACAAGCTTTTATTCAAGATCTCACATGGACTCAGCAAGACCATAAATACTAAAGACGTGAGATTCCTGTAACCCCTATGCACCCCCTTGCCAGTTAGCATTAAGAGGTTCCTGGGTCACACTATTCTACAGGAGGTCAGACCAGATGAACACAATTGTCCCTTCCAGCCTTATGACCTAGGAATTACTGCATCTCATTTCTCCTATCTGTAAAATGGGGACAATCCTACCCTCTCTCCTCACCTCGCAGGGATTTTTAGAAACAAACACTCAGACACGATGGTGGTGAATGGCACAGAAAAGCCCATGAAGAGACTAAGAATTTGGTCTTCAGGGTTTCAATAGTGTGCAGAAAAAAAGGCCTGGGGCCTCATGTTGAGCAGCTGCTCATTCAGTGAGCACCATCCGTTCTGTGCCCTGAATGAGGCAGGGCTCTTGCAGGAAAAAAAAAATCTATCATGTGATCACATCATTGAAGGTGGTCTCATAATGCAGCTGCACAATGGGTCTGAATTACGGTTGCACAGGCATCTTTAGTACTTGCATTTCCTAACCTTTGAATGTTTGACTTCACAACCTTGATGTTTTAATAGAGTTTTTGTGAGCACTACATGTAAGTGCCTGCCTGTGCCAAGTAGGATTGGGGCCAGAAACAAAAATAGATTACACAGTTCGTTTGCTAATCAAAGACACTCGATACTGGTACCTTATTCTGAGAAATCTTATTCATGCAAGTAGTCCCATTTACATCAGGTACATGGGTTACATGGGTACCAGAAGGCCCCAGCTGAGACAGGAATCTCACTGTGCTTCCATACACATGGCAAGAGAATCCCTGCTCCAGACATCTTACAGTGTAATGTTGAGAGCAGATGCAAAGGCACAGAGAAGAAGTGACTTGCCCAATGTCACAGTGTTGGTCCAGAGCAGAGCAGGGAACCGTCTCCTGACTCCCAATCTAACTCCCTATCCACTGCCTCAACAAAAGAGCTCATGGGAGCAGCACAGCCGCTTATGGGAACAGTTTGCAGAAGCTGACCTGTATTAAATGTAGTTTTATTTCATCAGGTAAAACTAAAATGAAAGATCAAGATTACAATAAAACCACATTCTCATACACAAAATTAAACATAAAACATGCAGATATTTGCACCCAGACAAACTGCGGGAGTCACGTTAGCTATGAAGCTTTATAATTGCAGTTAACTCACACAATTAACTAAAAAAATTAAGTGATTAATTGCCGTTTTAATCGCACTGTTAAATAGAATAGCAATTGAGATTTATTAAATATTTGAAGTTTTCTACATTTATATTGTATTCTGTGTTGCAACTGAAATCAAAGTATTTTTATCACAAATATTTGCACTGTAAAAATGATAAAATAGTATAAGGTGAACCGAAAAATACAAGTACTGTTGTGCAATCTCGGTTGTGAAAGTGCAATTTACAAATGTGCATATTTTCAGTTTTCCGGGGGAAAACCCCCACCTCTCACTAAGACCCCTTTTTCTCATGAGGATTGCTACATGCAGAAGAGTTTATCAGAGTCTCAAGGTCACTTCTGCACAGCTACATGCAAAGTCAAGCTACTGGCTCCATTTCCCTGACCTGGATTAAGACTGGTCCAATTTTTAAAGGTATGATTTTGCAGATTTTATAGGAGGAGAGTATGTCATGAAGGGTATTCATTTGTGTCAATGTTGCAACAGGAAATTTGAGTAGCATCAGTTTATACACAGACTTAGTGCCAGTTAAGTTCAGTACCTACAACTGCCAGAAGCCAGTGAAAACAGGAATTGCCAGCCTGGCTCAGACCTATGGCCCATCTAGCTCAGTATCCCATCTCTGACGATGGAAAGCACCAGATGCTTCAGAGGAAAGTACAAGAAACCTTTATTAGGCAGATATGGGATAATCCACTCCCACCTGCCCATATGAGGTCTCCTCCTAACCCCTACAGTTAGAGATTGTTTTCCAGTCCTGAAGCATTAAGTTTAATAATACTAACAAGTTTTTGGAGAGCTAATTATTGTAACTCTGAATATTCTTGTTACCCATATAAGTGTCTAATCTTTTTTGAATCTTGCTACATTCTTGGCCTCAATTACTTCCTGCCACAGGAAGTTCCACAGTCTAATTACACATTGCATGGAGATATTTCCTTTCATCTGTTTGGAACTTGCCATCTTTCAGTTATTTCCAGTGTCCCTCTGTTCTGATACTGATAAAAATTGCCCATTTAATTGTACAGTTTCTCACCTCTCAGTCAATTTTTGATCCAGGACAATAACGGCTGCTACTACCTCTCATATAGGACTTTTTCAAAAGGCCATTTGAAAGTCTAAATAAGATGGATAAAGGAGAACTGGTTGACCTACTACTATATTGACACAAAAAATTAAGAGATTAGCAATACAATTTCCCTTTGCAAAATCTGTGCTGGTTAGACCCGATCAGATTATGATCTTCCAGATGTTTTACATGAATCAGCAAGTGGACGCTATATGGGCAGGCTAGATAGAACTGCCGTTGTGGTAGTGTACCACTGATGCCACCCATCGGGCACAGAACCACATGTCATAGTCCTCTCACTGCTCATAGAGATTCTTATTTAGCAAAGGCCCAGGCTTTTGCAGCAGAAAAATCTGGGTACTACCTTCAAGAAGTTCAATGCTATGTAGCAACCACCATGACTTCCCTAACTGGCTGTGGATATTCAATATAAACATAGAAGAAAAAAGAGTCTAACAATGGAATGGATAAAACAGTCTGTTTGGGTCAAAATCACTTTGGGGAAGAAAGCTACCAGAGGCTCCCCTGGGATAGTACTTGGGGTGTGCTGCAGACCCCAGGATCTGATTTGGATATGGACAGAGACCTCTAATGTTTTAAATTAAATAAATACTACCAGGAATTGTATGATTATGGGAGACTAATCTGCTAATATAGATTGGAGGACAAGTGCTACTAATAATGGTAGGGCCCAGATTTTCCGGGATGTGATAGCGGACAGATTTCTTTACCAAATATTTACCAAGCCAACATAGGGTGATGTGATCGTAGATTTGGTATTGGTGAGTAGTGGGGACCTCATAAAAGAGCTGATTGTAGGGGACAACCTTGGTTTGAGTGATTGTGAGCTAATTCAGTTTAAACAAAATGGAAGGATGATTTTAAAAAGGATCTGTAATGAGGGTCCTTGATTTTAAAAGGGCAAACTCTAAAAACTTATGGGAATTAGTTAGGGAAGTGGACTGGACTAGACTGAAGAACTCAAGGATCTGAATGTGGAGGCGACTTGGAATTATTAAGCCAAAATTGCAGAAACTGTCTGAAGCTGCATCCCAAGCAAGCGTGGGGGGGGAAACACCACAAACAAACCCACTCCTAAGGAAGGGCTGCAGACCAAACTGGATGAGCAAGCATCTCACACAGGTGATGGAGAAAGCAGAAAGCCTACAAGGAATGGAAGATGAGCAGGATCAGCAAGGAAAGCTACCTCAGAAAGTGCAGGGAAAAGGGAGAACTGCCAAAAGCCAAGCAGAGCTGGGCCTTGCAACGAGAATCAAAACCAACAGTAAAAGGTTCTTTAGCCGTATACATAAAAAGAAATCAAGGAAAGGAAACATGGGACTGCTGAACACGGAGGATGGGGTGGAGATTAAAGATAATCTAGGCCTGGCCCAACACCTCAACAAATACTTTGCCTTTATTAAAAACTGAAGCAATGAGGAGCTTATGGATAGTAGCAGGGTGGCTAATGGAAATGAGGACATGGAAGTAGAAGTTACCACATTGGAAGTGGAAGTCAAACTCAAACAGCTCCATGGGACTAAATGCAGGGGGTGGGGGTGGGGGTGGGGGTGGGGCAAAATAATCTCCAGTCCAAAATATTTAAGGAACTAGAAAGAACTAGATACGTTTATGGTGGATCGGTCCACCAGGGTGGGCAGGGATGGTGTCCCTAGCCTCTGTTTGCCAGAGGCTGGGAATGGGCGACAGGATGGATCACTTGATTCCCTGTTCTGTTCATTCCCTCTGGGGCATCTGGCATTGGCCACTGTTGGCAGACAGGATACTGGGCTAGATGGACCTAACGGTCACATGAAATTGCAAGCCCAATAGCAAGGATTTTTAATGAATCCATAAACTCAGGGGGCATACCCTATGACTGGACAATTGCTAAGATAGTACCTATTTTTAAGAAAGGGTGGGGGAGAAGTGATCAAGGAAACTACAGCCATACATACAATTGAGGTCACACTACAATTAGTTTGACCTCAATTGTATGCAAGGTCTTGGAACAAATTTTGAAAGCAAAAGTAGTTAAGGACAGAGATAAGTGGTAATTGGGATGAAATACAATATGGTTTTACTAAAGGTAGATAGATCAGGTTGGTCTGGTGCACTTTTTGGAGAAGATAACTGTTTTTTTAGATGGAGGAAATGCAGTAGATCTAATCTACCTGGATTTCTGTAAGGCATTTGATATAATTTCCTATGTGGAACTGTGAGCTAAATTGGAAAAGATGGGGATCAATATGAAAATTGAAAGGTGTCTAAGGAACTGGTTAAAAGGGGAGACTACAGTGGGTCATACTGAAAGGTGAACTGTCAGGCTGGAGGGAGATTACTAGTGGATTTTCTGGGATTGGTCATGGGACCAATCTTATTCAACATTTTTATTAATGACCTTGGCACAAAAAGTGGGAATGTGCTAATAAAATTTGCAGATGACAAAGTTGGGAGGTATTGTCAATAGGGAGGAGGACTGGAATATCAAACAAAATCTGCACAACCTTGTAAACTGGAGTAATAGAAATGGGATGAAATGTAATAGTGCAAAGTCATGCACTGAGGGACTAACAAGAATTTTTACTATAAGACGGGGACTTAGTTGGAAGTGACCTAGGAGGAGAAAGACCTGGGTCTATTGGCTGATCACAGGAGGACTATGAGCTGCCAGTGTGATGTGGCCATGAAAGAGGCGAATGCAATCCTAGGATGCATCAGGCGAGGTATTTCTAGGAGAGAGAAGAAAAGTATTAGTACCATGATACAAGACACTGATGAGACCTCATCTGGAACACTGTGTGCAGTTCTGGTCTCCCATGTTCAGGAAAGATGAATTCAAACTGGAACAGGTGCAGAGACGGGCTGCTGGGATGAGCAGAGGAATGGAAAACCCACCTTATGAGACAAGACTTAAAGAGCTTGGCTCGTTTAGCCTAAGCTAAAGAAGGCCGAGGGGAGCTGAATGCTCTCCATAAATGATTTAGCTGGCGTTGGTCCTGCTTTGAGCAGGGGGTTGGACTAGATACCTCCTGAGGTCCCTTCCAACCCTGATATTCTATGATTCTAAATACATCAGAGGGATAATACCAGGGAGGCAAAAGATGAAGGTTACTAACCATTAGAGAAGTGAAGTTCTGGAACAACCTAAGGGGAGCAGTGGGGGCAAAAAAATCTAACTGGCTTCAAGACTGAGTTTGGCAAGTTTTTGGAGGGGAGGGTGTGATGAGACTGGCTACAATGTAATGTAGCTGATCTGCAAGTGCTAGTAGCAAATATCCTCAATGGCCAGAGATGGGACACTAGCTGGGGAGGGCTCAGTTACCACAGCGAATTCTTTCCCAGGTGTCTGGCTGGTGGGTCTTGCCAAAAGGGTCAGGATCTAACTAATCACCATATTTGGAGTCAGGAAGGAATTTTTCCCCTGGTCAGATTGGCAGAGACCCTGGGGGTGTTTCACCTTCCTCGGCAGCATGGGACATGGGTCACTTGCAGGTCTAAACAAGTGTAAATGGTAGATTCTCTGTAACTCGAAGCCATGATTTGAGGACTTCAGTAACTCAGTCAGAGGTTAAGGGTTTATTACAGGAGTGGGTGGGTGAGTTTCTGTGGCCTAAGATGTGCAGGAGGGCAGACTAGATGACCATGATGGTCCCTTCTGGCCTTAAAATCGATAAGGAAGGCAAAGCTTGAAAGGGGACGGCTATTCTCACTCACCCCCACTCCAAGACCTACCTCCTCCAGTGTGCAAACATTCCCAAGTCCCCGTGTGCTGTAAGGCAAACAAGACCCCACAAAACCTGAGGCCAGCTTGGGCTAGGGGACAGCCTTCGTCATGTGTGACTCATCCAGACATTTCCAACAGGAAAGACAAGAACACACCAAGTTAAGGGCCAGATTCTGCTCCCACTGAAATAAGTCTCATTAATTTCAGGGGAACACGACTGGAGCTTTGCCATACTAAAGGTCCAACGTCTCCAGAGGCCGAGAGAGTGAAACTCCAGGGTGCCTCAGTGCTCCCTGCATAGGTCAGGATTTTAGTCTTGGAAGAGGTTACAGAGAAGCGCTGACGCAGCTCCTGACGCATACTTGAGGGGCAAGATTGACAAACTGGCCCATAGTCTGCATTTGCAGTGACCCATTCACTGCAGAATTACAGGATGCCAAGAGGCACTGGAAATTTTGATCGTCAAGATGAATATGGAGGCTAAAAAGCCTTGCACAGCAGTGATTGTAGCCGGCATCTGAATAATGCATGGCAAGGAGAAAAGACCCCACATGCTTTCAGCTCTCTCAACTACTCCTATTTGTGAGTTACTCAGGCTCAGAGTTTGCCCAGGTCTGGAACAAGCCAGACAAAAAGGGGGAGCTTTCAGAAAACTGCAGTCACCCAAAAACATGAAGTGGGGAGTGAGAGGGGAGAGGCCCCGGGGCCCGCGCTGCAGGACATTCTGGAGTGCCAGGTGCAATTCCCACATTTCAGGAGATTGTGAAGTGTTTCAAAGCAGCAATTCCAGTCGGTGTTTCTCTGGAATTCCACAGCAGAGTAACTTGCCACTGGCAAATTATATTGAATTACCGACACCGTGCACACACAAGGCCCCAAATACCTGCTTGTCCTTCCAGAGAGTGACAGATCTACAAACATACCCAGCCCACTGCTCTCCTCATTATCACTCCCCTGTTACCTTCCCTTCCTCCAGATCCTCCTCCTTCCCCTCACAGCCCCCCAGCGCAAATTGCTTCCTAAGCACCCACTCATCACTTTCCCCCAGCCCCCTTTTGCAGTCCTCCCCACCTCAATCTCTGACCACGCACAGACCATTACACCTCCCTACCCATTCTCTGATCTATGCCCCCCGTCCTCCCCATCAGTTCAACCTGTACACCCCTGCTCCGGTCACTCCTTGCAGCAATTCTGCTCCCTCCCAACGTCAAGCCTCAGTACCCTGCCCCCAATTCAACAGAATTCCAAACCACTCCCCCCTCATGGGGACATGGCCTCAGTTCAGTTCTCACCCCCCTCCCTCCCCTTCCAAAGGAACTGAGACACCCCCTGCCCCCCAAATCCAATTATCAACCCATCCCCCATCTCCGAGCCCCTCCTCCAACCCAGCTGTTCTGGGGCTCCTTCCCCTGACCCCGTACAGGCCCCTCACACCACTGCCTGGTGAGCAAGTCCTGGCTCCAGTGGGCCCTACAGAGCCTCCCTGCCACCGCCCTCTTAGCCCTGGAGGGAGCCCAGCTTCCCAGTGCCTCCTGCACCCTCGTGCTGAGTGTGTGCCGAGGAGGAGCTGGGTGCCTGTGCGCCCTCACCAGCCAGGACCAGAAGAGCTGTACCTCAGCACCAGCATCCCACCAACACAGCAGTCATGGGAGAAGGGGTCTCGGGGGCACAGCGGAGAAGGGAAGGAGCAGTGGCTGAAGGGAGGAGGCAGGGGACGGGGAGAAGCGCCCGAGGAGGGCAGCTGTCGCAGAGGAAGGGGGTGTGGATGGGAGGACAAGGAGAGGGCTGTCAAGTGCATGCTGCACATATTGGGGGAACCGGGTGCTGCTGGAGGAATTAATGGCCACACAGTGTGATCAGGGGGTAGCGTTCAGGCTTCGGGAAAGTGGGGTCAGCTGAGCTCTCCGAGCATCACTGCTGGGAGGTTCACAGCAGTGCTGTTCTGAGCAGCAGCCGGCTTCCTTAGAGACACAGGAGAGCCACCTCCCAGCACAGGTTTCCTTTGGAGAGTTTCAGCGCAGTGCTCTCTGCTGCAGAAGTCATGTTCCCACAGATGCCCTGCACCCATTTCTGACGGCCACAGCTCATTCTCTTTTCCCACAAACTCTAGGAAATTGCCTGCAAAAAAACTACCACTAATGTATAATTAAGGTTGCAAGATCAGGTATGTAATGAGTCAGGAAATTCCAACATGCACTAGGAGTGTTCGCTTAGCCACACTGCATATGCATATGTGCTCCTCTTTCCTTTCTTAAATGCAAGTCTGACTTTATTCTCTGGCCCCAGTCCTGCAAACTGCTCCACACAAGTAGACCCAACCTGCGTGATTTCCAAAGAGCACCTGGCCACCTTAATACTTGTAAGACAATCGTCATCTTTCCCTAGTCTTAGTCATTTTTGTGCTTGTCGAAAGAGCACCTTCCATCACTCCGATATTGACAGAGCCAGAACCAGACACGGCATTAGAGGTGCTGTCATCTCAACACTAGAGAGCTCCTCCAAGTATCTGTCTACACATACACTGCCGCAGCTGCACCGCTGTAGCGCTTTAGTGAGGACGCTCCTGCACCGCCAGGCGAGCTTCTCCCTTCAGCATAGCGAGTCCACCTCGGAGACAGGTGGTAGCTAGGTTGATGGGAGAAGCCCTCCTGCTGACGCAGCGCTGGCTCCACCGGGGTTAGGTCGGTAGAACTGCATCGCTCGAGGTGTGGTGAGTGACGTAGTTACGCCGATGTAAGTTTGTAGTGTAGACACGGCCTAACACGGCTTTCAGACTGGAGGCTTCTGGGTATGCAGTCCAAAGCTACAAGGGCCCTTTTCAATGAAGTGTCACTGTGCAAACGCCTCATTTGCTGTTCATCAGGTCTCTCTCTGCATTATCCTTTTTCAAGCCCCCAATTCAACAAATCATTTAAGCACGGATGTAGTCCTGATTTTAAGTGCCAGTACTCCACCCCCCCATGACCCCTCAGAGCATTTCTGTTTAAAATGGCATCCTCCATGAGGCATGACCTCGCACATACAGTGCGTGAGGTCAAAAGTGCACGAACGAATTTCCCACCCTGCTACCACACTGCTTAAGTCCATCCCTATTCAGCAAAACACTGAAACCGATGGTTAAAGACCCACCCCCCATTAAATAGCCACCTCGCAGATTAGATTGTATCTGTCACAGCTGAATCTCATTTTAACATTTCCTGCCTATATCACTAAAATATTACAGTTCCCTACTAATCCATTTCCCCAACCAGCACCTGGAAATATCATCCCATTCTTATGAATTATTGCTTCAACTGCCCAAAACAATGCAGTTGTTACTGAGGCTTCAATTTATTTTTGTTTATTCGTTTTAAAGTTCTCTTTTCAATTAAATGCTGAAAGTTAAGGAGCAAGAACTCTTGCACTGCACGTGCCACTGCAAAAAAGCTTATGCCTCAAGGACAAAATGTAACAAAGCAGGAAAATTCCAGCCTGAAACTCTGAAACACATGGAAGAGAGAGACTGGCTAATATCAGCCCCTGATTTTTCATTTCAGGGAAATACAAGGCAGGTTAGAAAGGCATTCCACTAACCAAAGGATCATTGTTAAGAGATCAGGGATCATTCATGTTGCTTAAACAACTGAAGCCACCTAGAGTAATATTCAATATTTGTTTTGTGTTAAGGAAATATGAGAATATTTAATTTTGCTTTGTATAATCGGCAATACATACTTCCTGTAACGAGAAATCCAAACAGCAGCTACCACTTCCTAGCTCTGTACAAGGTATGTGCTTAGATGTATTTTCAATCTCCAAGTGCTGGTATATATGGGATATTCCCTTTGACGACAATAAATAAGCAAAGTGAAACAATCATGTAGATCACATCTTTAAACATAAATAGAAACTTAAAAATCCATCTGACTTAAGGAATCCTTTAAACTCCTTAAAACACTGATTTGGCTACATTCTTTCTTTAAAAAGTGTTAAATGAAAGTGACCTAGGCCCCAACCCTGCAAGCATGTGTAACTTTATGCATGCAAGTATTCTCTTCACTGGGACTATTGGTGTCTGTGTTTGCAGGATCAGAGCCCAGACAGTGAACCAGATCTTCAGCTGGTGCAAGTCAGAGTAGCTCCATTGACTCCAATAGAGTTACCCTGACTTCACCAGCTGAGGATCTGGCCCAGGATTTTATGGACAGTTATTGCAGTGTTCAAATGTATTCATCCTCCTGCATCTCTCAAACATTTATAATGCAACCACATGCACTAAGAGCGCAACATACTGTAAAACAATAAACATATGTACACTGGCATCTCCTACCCACAAATAAGATTTTGCAAAGACTTATGCACATAAGTAACTTGAGACACTGGAAGCAGCCCTACTGAAGTCAATAGGGCTGCTCAGTCAGAGGCATAGGTTTTTGCAGGATCAAGGCCATAGAAAGGAATATCTTATTGACAAAGTAATTTGTAAAGGGTTTTCCCAGAACCAAGCAGAGCAAATTTCAAAGAAAATCCAATTTTTCTATTGGAGAAATTCCGTTTTTCTAACATGTTCCAAAACAAACATAGGCATCTTTAAAAATCAACATGTAAAAAAGTCTTTATTGGGCAGGGGGTGATGATTCAGGGTGCTCAGTTCAGGGGCTGACATACGCATACAGCTCTGATATTGTCCCGGATAGCGTGACTTGGGCTGAGGCAGCCATTCCCTTTGCATTTCCGTCACCTACCTGCAAAGCCAGCTACCCACTATGGTCACCTTACTCAGACTGGACAAACCTCCATGGATGTCACCTGCCAGCAAAGTCAGAGGTCAAGGGCATCCGGATTCCCTCCACTTTCTCTCCGCTGCCCTCCTTAAGAACTTGACTGTTCTTTGGGGTAGGGTGACCAGATGTCCCGATTTTATAGAGACAGTCCCAATTTTTGGGTCTTTTTCTTACATAGGCTCCTATTACCCCGCACCCTGTCCCGATTTTTCACACTTGCTGTCTGGTCACCCTACTTTGGGGACACTTTGTCCATCTGGGCAGAGGTCTGAGCTGCTGCCTTTTGGATTTCAACAGGGACAATGATTCAGACCCCTTCTAAACACGCAGCTCTGAACAAGGGATTTCACAAGAAAAACCACAGCATACAACAAGTTCCCTTTCACTCGCTCCTTTGCTAGAGACCCGGGCAACAGCCTTTGCCTTCCCCACGGAGACAAATTCCTTCCCGCCCCCCACCCCCGAGGGAAGGGAGAATAGAGCCCCAGAGCCCTTGAACGCCTGGTCCTGGATTTAACCCCACACCAAGGAACTGTCACCGCTTCGCGGTTTCCCACAGCGACCGAGGTCAGCCCAGGGATCTCACTGAGCAGTTCAGCGGGGGGGACTCGGGGCTGCCCGGTGCTCGGCGCTGGCCAGGCGCAGGCGGCCAGGCTCCGCTCAGGGAGCGGACAAGTCCGGGGAATGGGGCACCCCAGAGCCCCGCCGGCTGCCTCCCCCCAAGCCCAGTCGGGAGCGCACCGGAGCCCCAGGCTGCGCGGCGGTGCCCCCGGCCCGCCCCACCCAGGGAGCCAGACCCCACCGCGGGCGCAGGGAGCGGGACGGGACCGGACCGCGGGCGGCGCTGACCCGAAGTAGGCGGCGGAGCCGGGCAGCAGCCAGAGGCACAGGGCGGCCAGCAGGGTCCGGGAGCGCATGGTGCCGGCCGGGCGCGGCGCTGCGCTGCGCGGCCGGCGGCGGGGCTCCCGCGGCTCTTTAAACCGGCGGGGCGGGGCGGGAGCCGGGGCTTCCCGGGGGCGGCTGCTCACCTGCCGCCCCGCCCCGCCCGGGAGCCGCCGGGACATGCCCCGCTCGCCGGCCCGGCCCGGCCCGGCCCGTCGGGGCTCCCTGCAGCAGAGCGCCCGGTGCAGCCCCGAGCCGGGGGAGCGGCTCCGCAGCCTGCTCGCGGGGCCAGGCTCCCCCCAGGGGTCCCGAGACGAGCCCGGGCCTGGCCCCTTGCTCTGCTCCTAGCGGGTCAGCGCAGAGGGGCTCGGCTGGGACAGCCCCCGCCGGCTTCCCTGGCCTGGCCGAGGGGGAGGCGCTGCCCTTCGCCTGGCAAGCGGGGGGTTCCGAGCAGGCCAGAGGGGACCCTGGGGTGAGCAGAGGGAGCCAGCGACAGGTCCCTGGGCCACCCCTGCACCTTAGCTCAGCCTAGCTACGGGGCTGGGGCGGTGACCAGCTCCCACCCGGCGAGGCCCTGCAGCTGACCTACGCCCCGGTGTAGCCACCTCGCTGCGCATGGAAGAGCTGTGCCCCTGTAATGTCTGTCGTGTAGACATACCCGCCGCATGGGCCTCCTAGCCTCCTTCCTGCACCTGCTCCCTCATTCTGCAAACTCTAACCGGGCAGTGCCTGCCATAACCAGCATCCTGCCCCCATCTCTGCCCAGCCACACAACCCACCCCAAAGTCCATCCGAGTGCCGCCGACCTCTCTGATGTGCGGAGCTGCCACTGTTCCGTCCAGCAGGCCCCTGTAATCAGCTCTTGATCCTTCCATTCCGTTCGTGTTTCTGGGGTGCCCATGGGGCACTCAGCACTGTATGAACAGGAGGGAGAGGAAGGTTCTGCGCTAGGGCACTGGCTGGGCAATCTGGGCTTTATTCCCAACTCTGCCACTGCCTCCCTGAGTGACCTTGGGCAATCACTTCATCTCTCTGGCACTGCCTCAGCTTCCCCATCTGTATAATGGGGATAATAATCGTGCCATCTGGCATAGGACATTGTAAAACTATTAATGTGTGTGAGGCATTCAGGGGACTGGATCATGGAAGAAGCCTATCAATAAAAACAGTGAGAGGAAGGTGTCACAGTTCAGGGCACCTGTACTTGTATTTCCCCTTTATGGCCCAGCAAGGGCATCCACTCTAGGACCCTGGTTCCTCAGCCGTCACCTCTCTTGGGTGGAGACCCACATCTCTCTTCCTCCTGACTGGGATATTTCCAGGCTGCACAGTCCCCTGACTATAGTGTGATATCTCCAGCAAGCCAGACTGCCTAAGCAGGCCTGCTTTGCTTCTCTCCTCAGAGACAGTACAGTTACCTAACTGCACAGCTGTTTCTGAGCAAGCACGTTTGTTCTGTAGGTAAAAGCATCACAGGAAAACATTAAAAACCACAAAGGAACCTTCATACATGCTAAAAAGCTTACCAGAGATCACCCCCATCTCCAGGAAGGGCTCTGGTTGGTGATCAGTCTTTCAAGGGGTTCTTCCTGTGGTCACAAGTTCATCAAAGCTGCTGAATGTTATGGGAACTCAGTGGGCCAAAGGCCTGCCCCTCCTCTGTTTGCTGGATCAGAAAGCAGGCCCCAAGTCAGTAGTAACTCAGGCTGTTTAACCAGAAGTCCTTTCTTTGTCTGTTGGTTCCTGGAAAACCCAGTTTGAACCAGTAGGTGTGAGCCTTTTTCCAGGTGGTGAGAGCTCTCTGGAGTTGATAGGACCAGAGTGAAATGTCTTAACAACGTCCCACTGTTCATCATTCCTGGAGGGCTGAGGTTCCCCTGCCTCCATGGGGTTCCGTACAACCCCTCAAGAATACAGAAACACTTGCTTTTCTCAGACACTTAATTCAACAAGGTTGGTCTAGGAGGTTGCAGAATATTGTCATGTCTGTTACCGAAGGCATGAGACCTGCTCATTTACATTCTAATCTATAAATGTGCAGGAATTAAGGAAGAAACAGGTGAGGAGGCAGCTATGTGCTTGACATTTGTACAGTCCATCAGCACAGTCACAATGGGAGTAATATTTCCACATAACAGCGCTGAAATGCAGCTACCGCGGAGCCCAGCAGGCCCTTTATGGGACTAAGAACACTTCCAAAGGTACCTTGTAGGGATGGGTGCAGCTCAGAAGAGCCCCACTTTGCACAGTCGCTGGCTGTGCAGCAGCACCACTGGCTGCTGGTTTTATATAGCAGGAAACCGATAGAGGAAGATCTCAGACCAAGGTAAAACTAGGCAAGGAGACGTACGGCATGTCCATAGGCACTGGCTCCGTGCACGCTCTGGGGCTGGAGCACCCATGGAGGAAAAATGGCATCCATCGGCAGCGCCTCCTATCAGCCCCTGCTCCCTCCCCCGTGTGCCCTGCCGATCAGCTCCTCTCCCTCTTTCCCCAGGCCTCCCATCTGTCATGATCAGCTGTTCTGCGGTGTACAGGAGGCTCTCGGGGGGAGGAGGCAGGAGCAAGGATGCAGCATGTTTGGGAGAGGGAAGGGGTGGAGTGGACGCAGGGCCTGGGGCAGAGCTGGGGTTGAATCACCCCCCCGCCCCGCCCCGGCACATTGCAAAGTCTGCGCCTGTGGATGTGTCCATGATCACATGATCATACAAACATACCTTCTGGGGGAGTCAATGCACATACACCCCCTGAGCACACTTAGACTCACTCGTGTACACACACACAAATTCACACCCTGAAAGAGACACACACGCTAGTGCAGATATACAAAGTCACACTTACATGCACTCACAGGCAAGCACACAGATACACACATTTGTGCAGCCACACCTGTGTAGAGAGACACATTTACACACACACATGCACAAGTGTCACCAAATACAGAAACCCTAGGGCCAAATTTCCAGCAGCACCCGGCTCCCGGTAGCTCCCCTGGTGACCAGTTTTTAACAGAGCTCAACACCCAGTGTCCTGAGCTTTTTGGAAGAGCTGGCCCCTAATGTCACAGTACACAAGCAGAGAGCTGTGTACATCACACACACACACACACACACGCTCACACATGGGCATATGCAAAGACACGCGCACACGAGCCCCACGTGTATTAAAAAAACCCTACCAGTCAATAAACAAGAAGCGGCCACTCTGCCGAGGCGATGTGTGTACTGTTCTGTTTCGCATACACGTCTCTATCTGCTTGTGCCTCTGATCCAGGTTGCTTTGCAAACATCGAGAGCAAACACGTGGACAGGCCATTAAACTGCAGCCCTTCATCACAATGTTTAAGGAAGGCACAAAGGCAATAGTGCCGAGGCCAAGCTGTAATCTTCACAAACCCTGCCGTGGCGCCTGCGGAGGGCTGGATGAGGGAGGCTGGAAATACTTAGGCCTTGTTTACCTGCACACGGCTCCCCCCAGCGCTAGGCTCCTGCTCGGTGCGCGGCCTCGGCCCCTGGCGACAGGACCCCTCTGGCCATGCCCCTTGGGGATGGAGGTTCCAGGCTGGCTTTATCCTTCAGAACCTTCCCTCAGTGATCACGATTATTTAACTGTATTGTTCTAGTGCCTAGAAGTCCTAGTCATGGACCGTGGAGCCCTCTTCTCTGGGGGGAGCTCTGCGTGAAATCCCCCAGGCAGCAGTAATCTAATGCAAACCCGGTTTATTAGGAGAGAAAGGCAGTTAAAGCCAAAGACGAGGTTTGCTTAGTGGATCTAGTGGCAGTAATTGTGGTAGGAAATATTGGTATGATGGTAGCACCCTGAGGCTCCATTCAGAATGGGCCCCATTGTGCCTGGTGCTGTACACAAAAGAGACACCCCCTGCTGGCAGGGGGAGCAGTCTGAATCACAAGGAGATGGCTACAGCCTACAAGCAAATGGCCCTGGGGAAGACTTGGCCGGCTTGGTTATTTCCACGTACAGAGCCCTGCAATCCGTGGATATCTGCTTTGTATCCACCGCCCGTGTTTGCAGGTGGCGGATCGGGTGCGGGTACAAACTTTGTAGCCGTGCCGGGCTCTATCCATGTGTATTCTGTTAAGTGGGGTTATAGCTGGTTAGGAAGGGCACAGAGAAAGGAAAGACAGGAGAGAACAATAGTCAAGCTTGTCACCGGCTGGTTCTGTGCTGGGCGTGGCGAGGGATTTCTCTGGCTGCACATTGAGGGTTTAAACTTTTTTAAAAATCCCATGTTTCTGACTCCTACTTCCTCTTGGGGAGGGGCAGCGCCATTTTCCAATTGCTGTTGGCCTGCATGGACCCAACAATGATCCTCTGCACTATGGTAGCAAACACGGAGGCTGATTGGACTGTATTTCAGGACTCAGAGTTGGATTAATTCAGTTATGGCTTCACCTGCCCCATCCTCGAGCAGATAATGTGTCGGCAACAGCAGCGCCTCCAGCAGCAGGACGGTCTTCAATGGCGGAGGAAATGGGCCAAGCACAATGAAGAAAAGGAAGGACACCCCCCAGTTGGCACAGGAGCAGCTTCACGCTGTGCACTGCCGACATGGGAGGGGCTGTTCTACAGACCGGGGTGAGCAGCAGTGGAAGAGAATTTCCAGCTGGGGAGGGCCCCTTTTTGGAGATATGTGCGTAGCGGAGCCTGGCGCTGCAGTGGCAGGGTAGCAGCATGTGGGGCCTCGTGCTTGTGGAGAAGCAGCTTGCCATTGCCATTGGTAGCTGGCCACTGGTGTGGAGCCAACCAGCTTGGCACGGGGAGACTGACTGCAGGCGTGTCATGCCATGGAAGGGGAGCTGTCACTGCGTCCTAAACCCAGTCCGTGCTCAGGAGATTATTGATGGCTTGGTAGGGACTGGATTCCCAAACTAGCTTGGGGCAGCTGATTGGAACTCCCCTACCTAGCGTTTGCCCCCGAGTCAGAATTCATCGGCAGAGGGGTATTTCTCCACCATGCCAGGCTCAGAGACATAAATGCTGGGTGCCCTGGAGGGGTCCACAATGCTAGGGTCCGTCAGAACTCAGCTCAGTTTCCATTAAAGGAGTAAAGACAGTTGTCTGCATGAGATTGCTCCGGTTATCCTGTGAGACCCGGCTTATCCTTGGCTTCCCTGGTTAATGAAGCCATTCACAGGCCGCTGGGATGGACGGAAGGAACTGTAGCTGCAGAGTGGTAGTGGAGTGTCCATTTGACAGGCAGGGGGCACTTCTTGTGGACTAGGTTGGAAGCAGCAGGAGAAACCATTCTGACTGTTACAGCAGCATGTTGTGTTCTGCTCGGTATTTGGGAGCATAAGGGAGAGACTGGTGGGAGGATGAAGTGCCATCTCAGACTAAACCAGCAGTTTGAGCAGCTGCCGTGGCGACCCATAGAAAACAGAAACAGCCAAGGCAATATTATCAGGGATGCCTGGAAAGGTACCTGGGGCAGATTGTGAGCAGTGCAGTATTGAGCATGGGGTGGGAGGTTGCCTATATACTTCTGTAAAACCCAGAGATTCTTTCAGTTTTATTTTAAGGGTTTTCTGCATTAAATGCAGTGACAAGCCATTATGCTTGAATTTTAAATGGTTTTTCATTATAAACCAACAATCAATTCAGTAGGAAAAACAAACATAAAGTTTTACTTGGACCAATAATAACACAACCGTGTTTCAATACTGGCGAAATGCATTTTGAAATAATCCGTTACACTAGAAAGAATCCTTGAAGTAAAACAACATTGAAGCCAAACTGAAAGTGTAACAGTGCAGAGCAGAAGAAAGTTGGCGGGGAGGTCTTCAACTCACACCTCGGCTCTGCCACGTCATTTTCACGGGGCTTCTGGGGTTGAGTGACACAGTTCACATTTATCCAGGGGGCTGGAGAGTTCAGAAGAGCTGGGCTAATGGGTGCACCCGAAGGTTGGCTTTGGGAGTGGAATGGCCTCTGGGCACATGGTTCCAGTGGCACAGAAAGGCGGAGTTGCTGGCGTTCCCAGAAACCTGCATTGGCCACGGGCTGAAGAACATGGCAGGTGCCTGGTGTACAGCCCTGACGTGCCTGCTGCCCTCTCAGCAGCCCGCAATGAAGCCAAGAATGTTGGCTTAGGATTGTCTCCATGAGTTGCTTTTGCATCTTCCTGTCTTTTTTTCATGTTCTCTTTGGCCATGGTGATGTCTTCCCGGGCAACTGCCACAGTCTCCTTGGAGAGTCCGTTTCCTTTCCCTCTGGGTCCGCAAATACGACTTCCACTCTCAGCTAGTTTGGTTTTCCTGTGGGGCTCTGCAATGAGCTGCACAAACATCTCACGGAGAGTTCTCCATTTTTACCCCCTCCGGGGTTGAGAGAGGCCCTGTCCTTGAGGGTGTGGGTGTGGCCGTTGCAGGCACCATGGTGGGGGAGTATGAAAAAAACAGTCAGTTACTGTTCATATTCCAGACAGACCATGGTAGTATTTGTTTATATACATCTGTGCCTCTAGCTCCCTGAGATTCTCACCAGTCTTGGGGGAAACGCAGACTAGTAAGTGGTGTGTGTGTGTGTGGAGAGGGTGCTGGATGCACTGGGATTTTTGTGTGTGCAGTTTATATGGTTTGACCTTGCTGCAGTGCCTTGGAGGGTCACAGAGGTGGAATTATGTTCTCGGTCGAAGGAATTAAGCGGGGGGCATTGGGGGGCGAGCTGGCTAGTAATCCACCTCCCTCCCCTTTAGGCTCGCCTGGCTCTCAGTGGGTGGGTGCCTAGGAAGACGAGGCAATGGGACCGACCAGCGAGATACACTGTGAGGTTATTAATTGGGTTAGTGGGCAGGTGCTGGGTGGGGCTGGTGGCCTGTGACTTACAGGGGGTCAGAGTCAGTGATCTGGCCTTAAACTCTCTGACTGTAAGATGGTCCCCAAGAAGCGCTGCAGGAGACGAAGGGCACTGCAAGCTGTATTGGGGGGAATCACTGTGTGACTATCCCCGGCACGGCCGGACAAAAATGGAGCAATTTCTCAGGGTTAAGTTCTGTTTTATCTGCAGAGAAAAACAGACTGGGTTCTGCAATGATGGCCGGTGCTTTTCCTGTAAGAATCCATGTTATAGGGGACATCTACCTCTGCAGGGAGCAGTCGATTTGTATCTTCACAGGCATGTATTGTCCATGTCAACTGAGAACACTAACCAGACACCTGTCCTGGAACTACTGTTTCAATAAGCTGGTGAATTTTGCCCAAGTGAACGTTTTCATTATTCAAATCTGTCTTGGGACGGCGGTGGGGGCTGTGGCTTGTGCCAGGAGCCGGCTGCCATTTTCAGATGGCGAATGAGGGGCTCGGGGGTC
This sequence comes from Mauremys mutica, assembly GCF_020497125.1. Classification (NCBI taxonomy): domain Eukaryota; kingdom Metazoa; phylum Chordata; order Testudines; family Geoemydidae; genus Mauremys; species Mauremys mutica. Next base: position 12,733,254 of record NC_059096.1, read on the forward strand.
AAGGGGATGGTTCACCAGGCAGGACAGATGAGGGGAGGAGCCAGGCTAGATGGGGGCATGAGCCCTCGGTGATGTCCGCATTGCCAAGTGAAATTCTGCCATGCGTAGCGGTTTGTACAGGTGCTTTCTCTGAGTCAATGGCAAGTGCATGGTCCCGGTCATGGATTCCTGAATCCGTTTATTTCCACTATCCACCCACCTGCTTGTGACCTTAAAGCCAGACTTTCCCAACCAGCTCCCCACCTCCAATCGCAACCAGATATCCAAGAGCGCAGTATACTGGGGGCTCAACATTCAAAAATCTCCCCCAAGTTCTGTCGAAAATTTGCCCCCCTGTCATTTGTTAAGGCATTATCAGAGAAAAAACAGCCTCAATGGAAGGAGGCAAAGGAAGAGAAGGACACAGCGTAGGACAAGCAAGTGACTTACAGAAACCAGAGATCGAAATGGTCTTTTAGCGCCTTCCTGGGGCAGTTCTCTGTAGCATATTATTGAAGATTTTGTCCGGGAGTTTTACAGGGCCAGTTCGTGGTGGGTCAGTGACCTGGTATTTTTCCCTGGCGCTTGTAGTTCACAATCAAAGCTTTCATTATAAAAAGATGTTCTGTCCAATTGTCATTTAAACTGTGCTCTGGCAGTGGAAAGGGGTTTTAAAGTGGGTGGCTCCCGTACACCTCTCAAGTGCCCATGTATATTTCCTTGGTATATTTCTCCTGGTGAGAATCAGACCCTAAGCCTAGCCCTTAGTTGCAGACGTAACTGTTAAAACATGAACCAACTAAAAACCAATTCAGTGATGGCTGCCTGTGTCTGCAGACACCTGAAACAATAGCTCTGAGGTGTGGGAGCTCTTCCCATTCATCTCAATGCAGTGTTGGCGCTGAAGCCTCATGATGACAGACTAAATGTCAACATGGTTCACTGTTTCCCTGCTGATCAAAGCAGGCAGTGCTGGACCTAAGGTGCTGGGTCCTCTGCGTGTCCACCACTGCCCTGTACTAGGGCAAATGTTAGCCCTGCTTTGGGGTGCCTCAGAGAAGCCCTCAGATTGCTGCAGCTGCACTGCTAGCAGCATGGGTTGGCAGGAGCTGCCTACACACAGCACGCAAGGCACGGAGCAGCAAGCCTCAGAAGGCCAGCGTGGGAGGCAGAGGGCCTCAGAAGGAGAGTTTGGTCCCCACAAGACATCTAGCACCCTATGGCCTCTGAAATAACTAGCAAACTGGCATAGAAAAGGGAGGGGAGGAGATTGGTGCTTCTGAGGGGGGTGGGGTGCAAAGTGGGAGCTGTCCAATGGAGGTGGCTAGGGCCGGGTCTGTGCAGTAACACTGGCCCTGAGAACTCTCTCACTGCCCCTTCTGTCTCTGCCAAGCCCCACCGCCTGGTACCGTTAGGTCTGGCACCAGAAGGAAAGGGAATCTCTCACTTTCCTCCTGGGGGGGGGGGCGGGGGAAGGGAGCGGTAGCAAAGCCCTGGTTAAATCTGCACCAGAGCCTAATGGGAAATAGAATGGGAAGAGCTGTGAGTAAGAATAAAGCCTGGGGGGAAAGGGAGAAATTTTACTGGAAAAAAAATGGAATCACACAATGGAGCATCAGGGCTATGGATTTTCTGTGCACTTCAGTTCAGAGGGAAGTGGTGGCACTACAAATATTGGGGAAGAAAAACAGATGGGTTTTGAAAATGGGTCTGTAGAGTCTGGCTGCTTTTTGCAGCCCTTTTGCAAAGACTATATATGGAGATTTTATTCTCAGCTTCTGCTGGAGATTACTGGCCAGCAAGCGTTCACACGTTGCTATTTTATGATTTCGTTTCAGAACTGATTTGAGCTGAGCTACTTTGAAATTGCCGCATTAACGATATGATAACATTGTTTGCAAAGCAGCCACCCATAGCTGTACACGGCGACAGATTCATCACAGTCCCGCAGCCCGGTAGCCCTGTTGTGGCTATTGACTCCAGAGCACTACGCTGACTAACGATCAGCTTTGCTAGCTCGTGCCCTGAATCTGACACACATGGCAGCCCATTGGCCACGTTGCAATGGCCACCTGTGATCGAAAGTCGACATTGCTCCATCGTTGAATGCTCGCTGCAGCGGGGAGGTCAGTATATTGTCATGTTTTGTGAGGCCATGGATTAGCTGCCTTTTATTTTACAGCTTCAGTTTACACCGTTGCTTTAAAAACTAGGGAAATTCACACAGGGCTAGATCCACACAGGGCCTGGGCCCTGGCAGGGAGACAGGTGGGGATGCCAAGGCTGAGAATCCTGCTGGGGCTTTGGGCTAGTGAGGACAATGAGCACAACTCCTTAGCTGGGGGGCATCAGCAGCACTTAGCCGGCTTTGCACCTGCCACCCAGCGGATGCCTCTGTGCCCAGAGGACTGTAGGCGCTGGCAGGGTTGGGCAGCGGCTGAACGGTGGTTTTGAGAATGTCAGTAGCTCCTAAACTACTGGCTTTTTTGCTGCCCCAAGCAAAAAAAAAAAAAAAAAAAACCCTGCGGGGCAGCTGGAGCCAGGGTGCAGGGGGACTCCCCGTGCTGCAGACGTGCAGCGGCGTGCGTGCCCGGTCTAGCGGGGGGGGGAGGGGATGGAGAGGAGGAGGGAGTGGGGGGAGAGAGAGAAGGGGAGTGGCCAGGGCTTCAGTGGGGGGCTTGCCACACGGCCCCTCCTGCCACGCCGCTTGCCGGGAGGGCTCCACGCCGCTCCGGTCAGCTGGGAGGGAAGGACGCGGGCTGCCCTGCTGAGTTTGCTGCAGGGCGCTGCCCTCCTCCGCGCCGCCGACCCCTACAGGGTGGTCAGAGCGGCGAACCAAAAAGAAAAAGAAGAAAAAAGGGCGGCCGGAATGCCGCCCCTTGGAATCTGCCGCCCCAAGCACGAGCTTGCTCAGCTGTTGCCTGGAGCCGGCCCTGCTCCTAAATGTTAGACTTCGGCGTGTCTACATCCCTGTGTGGATCTAGCCCCCAGACCTTAACTCTGACACTGAGACAAGAAGGAGACAGCTATTAACAGCACGGCCCCTTCGAGGAAATAGTTCTCTCCAGATTCCTTAGAAATAAAGAACAACTCTTAACCTACGTCTCCTTCTGTGTATGTGATCGCAGGGAGGCTGCCCGGTGCATAGCTCAGAAAGCCGGGGATGGTAATAACATGTTCTGGAAGGAGGCTGGCAGCGGGGAAGAGTTCCGTGGTTCTATACTGCTGCAGGTAAAGCCAGGCCAGTGTGGCTGTGATCTGAGATGTTTAGTTCTAAGCTTTTCAGCACGGGAGGAAAATCATATTACGGTAAAGTAGAGCAGCCTTAACTCATGACTTTTTTTTTTTAAGGCCTGACCACCAGCCAGGCTGTCTCACTGCAACTCCTCTGGGTGAGCCATGAGCATCGGCACAGCACCTTTGCTACCCCAGACGCTCAAAAACTGAGGCTCAACTGTTAAGAAGTTAAATGTCCCTAGCTTGACCAAGGGGAGCTAGCGAACAGGGGACCACCAACAGGGGAATTTGAGAGGGGTTGAAGGAGATCCCCCTCCTGAACGAACAAGGTGCGAGTACTAACTTGGGGTGAGTGAATTTGTTTAGCTAATTGTGTTTTTCTTTCTCTTTCAGGTTATTTCAGTTACTGGGTCAGTTGGGATTGTGTGTCTGGGGACTGTTGGAGCCTTTGTTCCCTTTGATCATCTTTGATCAGCCTCAATCAGCCTTGTGATCACCCCCCCCCCCCGTGTGATTAACGAGGGGGTAGGGCTGACCTAGGAGAGAAGAACTTAAAAGCCAGAGGCTAAGCAACCAAGGGGCACTAGGAAACAGGGGAGTTTGTGGGAGGGAGGAAGGGCCGCATCGCCAGTGCCAACACTGCCCATGTCTCCTCTACCTGCACCTGTATCAAGACAGAGAACTTAACCATGGATGCTTCTACCCAGATCCTGGTGTGGACTTGCAAAGACTGTGGTCTTCATTTCCCACTCACAGAAAGCCAGGCTGGGGGGACCATCCAGTGTGAGCGGTGCCTGCTGGTGGAATCTCTCAGGAAGCAGGTGGGAGAGCTACAGGAGGAGGTGGCTAGGCTGAGGAGCATCCGTGCCCACGAGGAATTCCTCGAGAGTATTCATATAGAGATATCCAAGGCTGAGGAAGCTATCCAGCTAGAGGACTACTGTCACACCACCAGGTGAGGAGGATATGGCTCTGTCACAGGGAGGACACTAGCTACTGGTTACTTCTGGCAGCAGGCAGTGCTCCACCTCTACTCCCAACCCACCCACCATGGTGACGGAAAACTGATATGCTGCCCTGGCAACGAGCGATGAGGAATCACCCCCAAAGGTGGAGGAGGAGAAGCCATGTACCTCCAAGGCTGGGAGTATCGCAGCCACCACTCCTAGGAGGAAACGTAGGGTAGTGGTGGTGGGTGACTCTCTTCTGAAGGGGATGGAGTCACTCATCTGTTGCCTGGGACATGGCATCCCAGGAGGTATTCTGTCTGCCAGGGCCCCGTATCCGAGACATTACGGTGGGATTGTTGAGGATCATCTGGCCCTCTGACTATTACCCCATGCTACTCATCCATGTGGGCACTAATGATACTGCGAGGTATGACCCTCAGCAGATCATCAGTGACTATAGGGCCCTGGGGGTAAGGGTGAAGGAGTTGGGAGCACAGGTGGTGTTCTCTTCTATCCTTCTGGACAAGGGTAGGGGCCCAGGCAGAGACAGATGCATCCTGGAGGTGAATGCCTGGCTGCGAAGATGTCACCAGGAAAGCTTTGGTTTCCTTGACCACGGGATGCTATTCCAGGAAGAAGGACTGCTAAGCAAAGATGGGCTCCACCTACTGAGGAAGGGGAAAAGCATATTTGGATACAGACTGGCTAAACTTGTGAGGAGGGCTTTAAACTAGGTTCGAAGGGAGCAGGTGACCAAGCCCACAGGTAAGTCAAAAACATGGAGACCTGGAAGAAGGATCGGAATTTGCGGGGAGCATGGGCTGTTATAGCAGGGATAAGGGAGAGACAAGACAGAACTTGGGGGGAGGGAATCAAATCAGTATCTTAGATGTCTATACTAATCCGAGAAGTATGGGAAATAAGCAGGAAGAAATCAAAATGCTAGTAAATAAACACAACTATGAGATAGTTGGCATCACAGAGACTTGGTGGGATAATACGCATGACTGGAATATTGGTATAGAAGGGAACAGCTTGCTCAGGAAGGACAGGCAGGGAACAATGGGAGGAGGTGTTGCCTTATGTATTAAAAATATATACACTTGGATGGAGGTTGAGATGGAAATAGGAGACAGACCTGCTGAAAGTTTCTAGGTAAGGATAAAAGGGTAAAAACAAGGGTGATGTCATGGTAGGGGTCTACTACAGACCACCTAACCAGGAAGAAGAGGTGGATGCAAGGGCGGCTCCAGACCCCAGCATGCCAAGCGCGTGCTTGGGGCGGCATGCCACGGGGGGCGCTCTGCCCGTCACCGGGAGGGCAGCAGGTGGCTCCGGTGGTCCTCCCGCAGGGTCCGCTGGTCCCACGCGGAGGGTCCGCTGGTCCCGCACGGCTTCGGTGGAGCCACGGGACCAGCGGACTGTCCGCAGGCACGCCTGCGGGAGGTCCACCAGAGCCGCGGGACCGGCGACCGGCAGAGCGCCCCCCGCGGCATGCCACCCTGCTTGGGGCGGTGAAATGTCTAGAGCCGCCCCTGGGTGGATGAGGCTTTTTTTAAACAACTAACAAAATCATTACAAGCACAGGACTTGGTGGTGATGGGGGACTTCAACTACTCAGACATCTGTTGGCAAAATAACACAGCAGGGCACAGATTATCACACAACTTCTTGGAATGTATTGGGGACAATTTTTTATTTCAGAAGGTGGAGAAAGCTACTAGGAGAGAGGCTGTTCTAGATTTGATTTTGACAAACAGGGAGAAACTGGTTGAGAATTTGAAAATGGAAGGCAGCTTGGGTGAAAGTGATCATGAAATGATACGAGTTCATGATTATAAGGAATGGTAGGAGAGACAAAAGCACAATAAAGATAATGGATTTCAAGGCAGACTTTAGCAAACTCGGGGAGTTAGTAGATAAGATCCCATGAGAAGCAAGTCTAAGGGAAAAACAATTGAAGACAGTGGCAGTTTTTCAAAGAAACATTACTAAGGACACAAGATCAAACTATCCCACTGCGTAGGAAAGACAGGAAGTCTGGCAGGAGACCACCCTGGCTTAACCAGGAGATCTTCAATGATCTGAAACTAAAAAAAGAGTCCTACAAAAAGTGGAAAATAGGTCAAATTACAAAGGATGAATATAAGCAAATAACAAGTATGAAGGGACAAAATTAGAAAGGCCAAGGCATAAAACAAGATCAAACTAGCTAAAAACACAATGGAGAACAAGAAAACATTCTACAAATACATTAGAAGCAAGAGGAAGACCAAGGACAGGGTAGGATTGTTACTCAATGAGAGGTGGAAAATAACAGAAAATGTGGAAATGGCAGAGGTGCTTACTGATGTCTTTGTTTCGGTTTTCACCAAGAAGGTCGGTGGTGATTGGACATCTAACATAGTAAATGTCAGTGAAAATGAGGTAAGATCAGAGGCTAAAATAGGAAAAGAACAAGTTAAAAATGACTTAGACAAGTTACATGTCTTCAAGTCACCAGGGCCTGATGAAATGCATCCTAGAATACTCAAGGAGCTGGCTGAGGAGATATCTGAGCCATTAGTGATTTTTTTTGAAAAGTCATGGAAAGATTCCAGAAGACTGGAAAAGGCCAAATACAGTGCCCATCTAAAGGGAAATAAGGACAGCCAGGGGAATTACAGATCAGTCAGCTTAACTTCTGTACCCGGAAAATAATGGAGCAAATAATTAATCAATTTGCAAACATCTAAAAGATAAGGTGATAAGTAACAGTCAGCATGGATTTGTCAAGAACAAATCATGTCAAACCAACCTGATAGGTTCCTTTGACAGGGTAACAAGTCTTGTGGATAGGAGGGAAGCAGTAGACGTGGTATATCTTGACTTTTGATACTATCTCATTATTCTGGGATATATTAGCAGGAGTGTTGTAAGCAAGACACGAGAAGTAATTCTTCATGCTGATTAGGTCTCAACTGGAGTATTGAGTCCAGTTCTGGGTGCCACATTTCAGGAAAGATGTGGACAATTGGAGAAAGTCCAGAGAAGAGCAACAAAAATGATTAAAGGTCTAGAAAACATGAGCTATGAGGGAAGATTGAAAAAATTGGGTTTGTTTAGTCTGGAGAAGAGAAGACTGAGAGGGGACATGATAACAGTTTTCAAGTACATAAAAGGTTGTTACAAGGAGGAGGGAGAAAAATTGTTCTTCTTAACCTCTGAGGATAGGACAAGAAGCAATGGGCTTAAATTGCAGCAAGGGAGGTTTGGGTTGGACATTAGGAAAACCTTCCTAACTGTCAGGGTGGTTAAGCACTGGAATAAATTGCCCAGGGAGGTTGTGGAATCTCCATCATTGGAGATTTTTAAAAGCAGGTTGGACAAACCTCTGTCAGGGATGGTCTAGATAATACTTGGTCCTGCCATGAGTACAGGGTACTGGACTAGATGACCTCTCGAGGTCCCTTCCAGGCCTATGATTCTATCTCACCACAAGGTGTCACTCTTACCCCACACCATGAGCAGCCGGGCCATTTTCCCAGAGCCACAGTCCCATTGCAGCTCTTCGCAGCTCAGGATCTGCAGACAGATGAGTGAGAACCTGAGCAATTGGGTCTGGGAGTCCTAGGTGGCAGAAGTCTGTGTTAGACTGTTAAAGCCACCCCCAAGGGCTGTACTTGTGTAGGGGTTAGGGGCACAGAAGAGATTTCAGGATTGCAGGAGGGGGTGCAGTGCAGAGGTGGGATGCAGGAGGGGGTGCATAGGTTAGGGGTGCAGAAGGTGTTGCAGGGATTAGGGGCACAGGAGGCAGTGTAGGGGTAGGAGCACAGTGTAGGGATTAGGGGCACAGGAGGGGGCAGCGTGCAGGAGTTACGGGCGCAGGGATGCTGGGGAGCCCAAGGGGGCCAGGGGCACCAAAATGAAAGTTCGCCCAGGGCAGCATTTTCCCTAAGGCCGGCCCTGGGCAGGGGAGAGAGGCTCAGGCCAGGTCCATAGAATCATAGAATCTCAGGGTTGGAAGGGACCTCAGGAGGTCCATGTGCAGGGAGTGGAGGGGTTGCCAGTTTTGGTTGGATGTATTCCTGGAAATGTCATCACATGACATAATCTTTAATGAGAGTTTCATCTTTAATTCCTGGAGACTGCAGGCCAATCCTGGAGGGTTGGCAACCCTAGTGTGGGAGAGGGGACTGAGGAGAGGGGTTTGGGTGAGTGGCTCAGGCAGGTCGGGGTGACGGGAATGTACTTACCCTACTACAGCCGGCCTCCGGCTTCTGGCCTGGCCAGGAGGCAGGGCCTCAGAGAGGAAAGAGGAGGAGCAGGGCAGGCCTTCTGGGATCCTGTGGGGGGCCCTGTTGGCCCGTGCAGTAATCCGCCACTGCTCCCAGTATCCCCCTGCAGTGTCCAGCTCCTCTGCCAGGCCTGGTGGGTGGAGCAGAGGCTGATGGGGGCATGGATGTTGGTTGCTGGCTCCCATGAGCACTCCATCCTCCCAGTCTAGGAGGTACAGGAGCTTCTCTCAGAGGATCTTGGAACCAAAGATTTGATTCACAAGGTATTCTTCCTGACCTCGCACCATGACCAGATAGGGCCGCCCGGGGGAGGAGGGGGGAAGTGGGGCAATTTGCCCCAAGCCCTGCAGGGGCCCCCATGAAAATGTCTGAGGCTCCCCCCCGGCCCCGCCTTCCCCCATCCCCAGTGCCTCAGTGCGCTGCGTCCAGGAGCGGCCCTGGACAGAGCTAAAGCGGTGTGGCTCCAGTGGGGCCTGAGCTCCTCCCGCTCAAAGTCGCGTGGTAAGGGGGCGGGGCCTGAGCTCCTCCCGCTCAGAGCCGCGTGGTAAGGGGGCGGGGCCTGAGCTCCTCCCGCTCGGACCGCTCAGAGCCGCGTGGTAAGGGGCGGGGCCTGAGCTCCTCCCGCTCAAAGCCGTGTGGTAAGGGGGCGGGGCCTGAGCTCCTCCCGCTCAGAGCCGCGTGGTAAGGGGGGGGCTGAGCTCCTCCCGCTCGGAGCCGCGTGGTAAGGGGGTGGGGCTGCGAGCTGCAGCCAAGCGGCGGGAGCTCAGGTTCTGCTGGGGCCATGCCGCTGCAGCCCTGTCCAGGGTCGCTCCTGGACGCGGCGCGCTGAGGCTCCGGGAGGGGGGGAGGCAGGGGTAAGCGGCATGATAAGGGGGCCGAGGCCAGGGGGGTTGGATAAGGGGCAGGGAGTCCCGGGAAAAGTCAGGGGACAGGGAGGGGGCAGAGGTTTTGGGGAGGCAGTCAGGGGATGGGGAACGGGGGGTTGGATCATGGGCGTTCTGGGGGTCTGTTAGGACTCGGTGGAAGTGTGTGGATAGGGGTCAGGGCAGTCAGGGGACAGGGAGCAGGGGAGGTTGGTGGGGGGGTGGGGTCCCAGGGTGGTGGTTGGGGGGCATCTCGGAGGTGATGGCGAGAGAACAAGGAGCAGGAGGGGTTGGGGATTCTGAGGGGGGCAGTTTGTGGGCAGGAAGTTGGTGGGGGTCGGATATGGGGCAGCGCCAGGCTGTTTGGGGAGGCTCAGCCTTCCCTACCCTAAAAGCTCAGTCAGCAGTTTGAGGCTTGCAGACAGCAATTTAACACAAAGAGCCAAGCTGTTATCTTTTCCCTTAGGGCTACCAACCCTTTCACTGCTCAAATGCCAAATTATAGTCTACATTTAATTTCAGTGCCATAGGGAGATTCATGTCGGGGAAGGTAGCTTCATTAAAATTAGCCACTTTAGATTAACAGTGATAGAGCCAAGAAAGCCATGAGGGAGGGATCACATGAGAAGAGCAATATCCTACACCACCTACCTCCTTCCCAACCCTACCAAGGGAGACCCCCGCACCTCCCCTGCATTCCCCGAGGCTCCAGAGGGGTTAATTCAGTGGTTCTCAAACTTTTGTACTGGTGACCCCTTTCACATAGCAAACCTCTGAGTGCGACCCCCCACTTATAAATTAAAAACACTTTTTTATATATTTAACACTATTATAAATGCTGGAGGCAAAGAGGGGTTTGAGGTGGAGGCTAACAGCTCGCAACCCCCAGTAATAACCTCATGACCCCATGAGGGGTCCCGACCCCCAGTTTGAGACCCCCTGGGTTAATTTAATTTTAGCACCCTGTGTCCATTCACATGCATGTGCTATTTTGAGCATTTCAGTTTTCACAACATAGGCTCATCCCAGATTCTGGAACAAGCTCAAATGCTCAGTTCGTGTAGTATGTACATAAGTTATACTAAAGAAAAAACCCACAGTAACCGTCTCCAGTTTGTGAAGGACCCCATCAATCCAGTCTCTAGGAAACAGATAAATTCATGGAGATTAAGTCCATTAATGGCTATTAGCCAAGATGGGTAAGAATGGTGTCCCTAGCCTCTGTTTGTCAGAGGGTGGAGATGGATGGCAGGAGAGAGCGATCACTTGATCATCACCTGTTAGGTTCACTCCCTCTGGGGCAGTTGGCATTGGCCATTGTCAGTAGACAGGATATTGGGCTGGATGGACCTTTGGTCTGACCCAGTATGGCTGTTCTTATGTTCTTATGTTCTAACCTAAATGAACCCAAAGTTATGGAGACAGATATGAGTCAAGGAAGCCAGAAGAGTATCAGAACCTGGAAAATTCTCTGACTGGATGGGCTCAGGCATTTGGTCACAAGCTGAGGTGGTTCAAAAGTTTTGGATTTTTTTTAAGCAGAATTTTTGTATTGTTTCTTTAAACAATCAAACACAGCAAGCAGCAAATATTTGGCCACACACTTCTGAAACCCCAAACCATGTTCAGGTTTTGGCAGATTAATTTCAGTTTTTCAATTATAAAAAACCCCAACAAACTTTGAAGGAAAGCAGACATTGTCCGTGATTTTTCCTGCTTTTTAAAAACCCCTAGTTTTCGATCCAAAAAAAGTTTTGATGGAAAATATTTGTCCAACCCTTTTAATGAGCTTTAGTACCTTTTAGACTCACTGGCGCGGGGCCTCCTGCTGGTCATCCTGGGAATTAGCTCTTCCAGCCCGGAGTGTCCTCTGCAGGCCGGTGTCTCGCCTGCCGCTGGCCCCCGTGTCCCTCCCAGACCCCGGTGCCCCTCTGTGTCTGGGGTCTGGGGTCCAAGGGAACCCCCAACCCTCTATCCCCACCTTGCCTCAGTGGCAACTGCCAGTCACTGTCTAGCCCCTGCTCACTGGGGCAGACACAGTCTGTAAACCACTCTTCATAGGCAAGGGGGTTAGGACCTGCTGCCTCTGCCTATTTCTGGGCTGCCCTCTGCAGCCCCAGTACCCTTTTGGCCTTTTAGCAAGGCCTGCAGCCTGGGGTTTGACTAGGCTGGAGCTCCCCAGCTCCGTCTGCCCTTGCCCAGCCCTGCTCCACCTCAGGAACCCTTCTCAGCTCCTAGGCAATCCAGTCTTCTCTCTCTACAGCTAGCGAGAGAGGGTTCCCTTTCAGCCTCTGGCCCTCAGCCCTCTTACAGGGCCAGCTGTGGCCTGACTGGGGCATGGCCCCAGCGGTGGCTGCTTCCCCCAATCAGCCTAGCTCTCCACAGCCGCAGCCCTCTTCAGGGCAGGAGCGGGGTGACCACCCCGCTACACCTTGCATACTACTGAAGTCAGACTAATAGATCTGTAGTAGCCTGGATCACCTTTTTGCCCTTTCTTAAATATAGGTCCACATCCGCTATTCTCTAGTCACACAGTGGGAAAGGGCTTTACAGTAAGAGATTTAAATTCAATCTGACTAATTTATCATAAAGAAAATGAGAGGTAATCTGAGGAGTGGGCGGGTAAGGTTCTGTGCAGGAGACCAGACTAGATGATCATGATGGTCCCTTCTGACAAAGTCTATGAGTACCACCCTCCAATTTGATAGATTTATTAAAATTTCTCGCTACCGGACTTGCAGTCTCATGTGCCAGTTCTTTCAGTTTTCCCAGATTACCCAGTTCTCCTGCATTGGGCGCGACGAGTTTTGCTTCCTCCTCAGATGCAGTGACTTCCATTTCTATGCTCATTCCCATTCTATGCTCATTCCCATTCGCCTTTGTTCCTATGTTTTACATCATCATCCTTATGGAAAACGGAGCAGCTAAGCCACATATTGTTTTTGTCTGTGCTATTGCTTGCCTGTAATAAGGCCTGGTTCTTCAGCTCAAGCCTTATTCTTTTACACACAGAAGTCCCATGTTCAGTCCTCCCAGATGACCCAAACAGGGACAGTGTTACATGTGGCTGTGCTTTCTGTAATCACTAGACCACAATACACCTCCCAGAGCCAGGAATAGAAACCAGGTATCCTCATGCCCTACATCCCAGCTCTGTCCCACAAATACGGTTTTGTAGCCTACTGGCCAGGGATATGCTGTTTCTTACAGTATGGGGAGGTCCCAGTGTTGCCAACATCAAAGCTCAGGTTTTCACCAGTCACTTGTGAAAAGTAGCCCACAGCTGACCAAACAATAGTTTATTTCTGAAAGTCTGAATCCTCCCCGTTTCAAAAGAAATCACCAACGTTGGCAACATGGTGTAGCACCCGATGTGTCTGCGCATTCAAAAAGCCACCAGATGGCAGCAAAGAGACAGGGACTGAGGACTCCTTAAAATCGCCCACATTTCACCAAAAGGAAGGAATTTGTAGCCCCAAAGTCGCCTGTTGCCGATTCAAGATTTTTGTTGCCTCATCCTTTCAAAAGTAGGCCAGCCGGGAACAAACCGCGAAGGAAAATAGTCGGCTTTCGTTCTTCCGCTTACAGAGAAGACAAAGTCTGTGCTGTGGATTTCAAGGCCTCAGTGTTCAAACCCATCTGATGATCCATGTGACAATGAAAATCTCCATCTGGGTATAAAAATTGTAACACTGACAGACAGGGCCGGCTCTAGGTTTTTTGTCGCCCCAAGCAAAAAAAATTTTGGCTGCCCCCACCCCAGCCCGGGGTTCACCCCCACTGCCCCAGCTCTGGGCCTCCCCCCACCCACACCCCCCTGCGGTCCCAGCCCTGGGCTCTCCCCCCAACACACACCCCGTGCTGCCCCAGCTCTGGGCTCCCCCCTTCCCCTCCACCAGTGCCTCCCCACCCACACACAGCCCTGGGCTCTGCCCCCCTCCACCCGCACCCCCTGCTGCCCCAGTCCTGGGTCCGTCCCCCCACTTGCACCCTCCTTCCACCCCAGCCCTGGGTCACTGGTAACTCACTCCCAGGGCGGGTCATTCAGCAGGAATTTTGGATGTGCACAGAACACAGACAGGATTGGTTCCCATATAACCATACAGAACTGCAGTAAAGTGGAACAATTTTCAGCTTGTGTGATTGGAGGAGATCTGGATGCATATTATAAGACTGTCCTCTGTAAATGAGGAAAAGTTGAGGTGCCTTTATTATTCTTTTGTTCCACTCTTTCTTTCTACGGGGAATTTGCCAATGCAATAGCACTGCCTTCCTTTTAAACAAATAAAACAAACAAACAAACAAAAAAAAGGCAATGGCTGTTGAAAATAGCAATTCCAGTCCTAGTTAGCACTGGGAAGCATTTCTTGCTCAATTTTATCCTACTTTTTCTACAGCAAGTTACAGTGGATCAGTATATTTGATTTGGGAGAAATGAAGTAACAGCTGCCCAAATTGAGCTTGAGCACTCCTGAATTTAGAGGTGTTCAAATCTGGAAGGTAGGGGCTAGATTCCCTTTCTGAACATTAGCTAACTCTGGAAAGGAAAAGTCAATTTCTGCTTCCATGGCTCAGAAGTGGAAATCCTCCTACGTGTCTGGTACTGTATCTAAAGCTGCCCAGGTCCAGTAGAGCCTCCCCTCCCTTACTTTTCATTTTAAATTCTAGTGGGATCCACGTATCTCCCTTGCCAGGCTTCAGATAGAGAGGGGCACTGTCCATTTAGTCCACCCAATTCCTTCTGTGGGGGCTGCAAGGTGAGGTCACACCAGTATCCCTAATCCAGTCTGGGGATGTCTTGTGAAGGGGACATCTGGGCCAAAGCCTTCTACTCCTTGGCCACACTTGTTCTCCATTCACAGCACCACCCTTCTCTAGCAGCGAGCGCTCCATTCACAGCAAGCTGCAGCATGAGGTTTCAGCTACCATACTCCCTCCCCCTCCCTTTCCTGTTGATAGCAGCCAAAGGAATGCTGGGAAATGTAGTTCTTTCCCTGCTCCAGGGCTGGCTCTGTAGGCAGGGAGCTAACCAAGGAATTATAGCTCCCAGGGCCCCCTGTTGGTTCTCAGCTCCCAGGCTGGATCACTGCCAGCTGCCACCCCTGCAAATGGGCTGCCCCAAGCACCTGCTTGCTTTGCTGGTGCCTAGAGCTGTCCCTGCAGACAGACCCCGGTCATCAGCAGGCAGAATTGAGCCTGGGACCTCTGGAGCTTAGTGCATGAGCCTCCACATTATGAGCTAAAAGCCAAGGCCTTCTTTGCTAAGGCTGTAGAGCAGACTCATTAATCGCTCTCGCTAAGTGGTCTCGGTGCAACTAGATGGGCCAGAGCCCCACCCCCAGGAGGTGCGTGGGTTACACAGTGTCCCTGGAGTGACTTGGAATTATCCCGTATTGCAAAGCAGGGTGTTGAGAAGTGAGCTAGGCGGTGGTCCTAGTGTCTGCTGGGTTTTCATGATCGGTATCTGGTTAATGGAAGCTGTTCCTTTCAGAACTGGGCATAAGAACAGAAGATGGACCTTGCGGTGAGTGAGTTTGTTTGTTGTTGTGAGCTTGCTTGTGTGCCATGTGCCTGCTTGATTGAAGTTTATAGTGCGATCTGGGGGTGGGGGGCTGTGTGCTGAGCCTAGCAGCCTGCTAGACAAGGTGGCTCTAGCCTGCCATCCTTTGACTGTAATTCCTTCAGGGTCACTTGACAAGGGGGTGGGGCTACCTCATGGAGAAGAGGGTTATAATGACCAGGGTAGCTAGCGATCAGGGAGTTTTGCAAGGGAGTTTAAAGAGGGAGCATGGCAGCCAGATACACCCAATAAACATTCTTTAAACTTAGAATCATCGACTCATAGACTTTGAGGTCAGAAGGGACCATTATGATCATCTAGTCTGACCTCCTGCACAGAGCAGGCCACAGAATCTCACCCACCCACTCCTGTAACAAACCCCTAACCTATGTCTGAGTTATTGAAGTCCTCAAATTGTGGTTTTAAGACCTCAAGCTGCAGAGAATCCTCCAGCAAGTGACCCGTGCCCCATGCTGCAGAGGAAGGTGAAAAACCTCCAGGGCCTCTGCCAATCTGCCCTGGAGGAAAATTCCTTCTCGACCCCAAATATGGTGATCAGTTAAACCCTGAGCATGTGGGCAAAACTCACCAGCCAGCACTCAGGAAAGAATTCTCTGTAGTAACTCAGATCCCACCCCATCTAACATCCCATCACAAGCCATTGGGCATATTTACCACTAATAGTCAAAGATCAATTAACTGCCAAAATTAGGCTATCCCATCATACCATCCCCACCATAAACTTAGGCCAATAACACCTCCCTGCCAAAAAAAATGACACCCCCCCCCAACACAAACACAAAGAACAAACAAACAAACCCTGCAAAAGTAAAAACAATGCAGGTAGACATCCAGCAGCAGAGCGGGGGCTCTCCAGTCTATTGCACTGAAAGCAGCATGTACCTTGTGGCAGGTGACATAGGTGCACATTCAGTGCAAGCAGCTCATGGCCCTCAGAGACCAAGTCCAGGCTTTGGAGATCAGAGTGGTTGAACTGGAGGAGCTAAGGGAGGCAAACGGGTCCATAGGCGAGACTTTCTGGAACACAGCAGAGAGGTCCCACCCCGCATCTGACAGCCTCTGTGCTGTTGAGGAAGATGAAAGTCTTGGGGAAGGAGAACATCAAGATGGAGCAGAAGGAAACAATTGTTCCAATTGGGACCCTCCTTCCAGATGATGTCATGGTATCTTCTCATACTGAGGATACATCTCCAGGGGAGGAGACCCCAGTTATTAGGAAGAGACTGGTCACAGTGATGGGGTATTTTATTATTAAAAATTCAGATAGTTGGGTTTGTGATGACTGGGAGAACCAGGTGGTGACTTGTGTGCCGGGTACTAAGGTTGCAGACAACTTGAGATACCTAGACAGATTTATTTGCAGTGTTGGGGAGGAGTCAGTTGTTGTGGTACATGTAGGTACCAGTGACATAGGGAAAGGTAGGAGAGATCCTGGAGGCCAAATTTAGGCTGCTAGGTAAGAGATTAAAGTCCAGGACTCCACAGTAATAGTCTCTGAAATGCCCCAATTTCATGCGCAGGGCCAGCTGGACAAGCAGAACTGCAGGCTCTCAAAGCATGGATGAGATGATGATGTTCAGAGGAGGGATTTAGGTTTATTAGGAACTGGGGGACCTTTTGGGGAAGGAGCCTATACAGGAAGGATGGGCTCTGCCTGCTGGCCTGTAAAACTAACAAGGTTGTAGAGAAGTTTTTAAACTGAGGACTGAGGAAAAGCTGACAGGTGAGGAGGAGCACATGGTTCCAACAGAGACATCCCTTAAGGGAGGATTTATTAAAGGGGATACTCTACATCAGGGGTGGGCAAAATTTTTGGCCTGAGGGCTGCATCGTGTTTCATAAATTGTATGCAGGGCCAGTTAGGGGAGGGGGTTGTGGCCCGGCCCCCATCTCCTATCTGCCCCTCCCCCCAGGACTTCTTCCCCATCCACACAGCCCTGCTCCCTGTCCCCTGACCACCCCCAGACTCCCGCCACCCCATCCAACCCCTCCTCTCATGCCTGACGGCCCCCCCCAGGACCGTGGCCCCATCCAACCACCCCTTCTCCCTGTCCCCTGACTGCCCCATCCAACCCCCCCTCCTTCCTGACTGCCCCCCCAGGACTCCTGCCCCCATTCAACCCCTGTTCCCCCCTTGTCCACCCCAATCCTATCCACACCCAGAAGCGCCGGCCGCCTTTTTGGTGCCCTAGGCGGCGGAAGGTCCCGCCCCCAAAATGGCACCCCTGACAGAGGTGGCAGAAGGTCCCGCCCCCAAAATACCGCCGACAACCGCGGCGGCCGGATGTTCGGCCATCACGGTCACCACCCCCCAAATGTCAGTGCTCTAGGCGACCGCCTAGGTCGCCTAAAGGGTTGCGCCGGCCCTGTCCACATCCCCACCCCCTGACCACCACCCTGAACTCCCCTGCCCTCTATCCAACTCCCCCTCCCTGCCCCCTTACCACGCTGCCTGGAGCACGGGTTGCTGGCGGTGCTACAACTGTGCTGCCCAGCTGAAGCCAGGCCACGCTGCCGCCACTGCGCAGCACAGAGACCGGGTCAGGCCGGGCTCTGCAGCTGCGCTGCCCCAGGAGCTCCCAGCCCCCCGCCCAGAGCATTGCATCGGCGGTGGAGCAAGCAAGCTGAGGCTGCGGGCAAGGGGGGACAGCAGGGGAGGGGCCAGGAGCTCGGGGGCCAGGCAGGAGGGTCCCACGGCCCGGATGTGGCCCGCGGGCCGTAGTTTGCCCACCTCTGCTCTACATCCTAGAAAAGAGGAGAGGATAGAAGTTGGTGAAGTACAGGTAGGAACTGAAAAGAAACAGTCAGACGAAAAAGAGCCCCATTCAATTACATCACGTGAAGGTAGACAACTAAATATTGACAAATTTTATAAGTGCTTCTATACAAATGCAAGAAGTCTAAATACTAAGATGGGTGAACGTGAGTGCTTGGTATTCAATTGGGATATTGATATAATGGGCATCACAGGAACTTGGTGGAACGATGATAATCAGTGGGACATGGTAATACCAGGGTACAAAATATATAGTAGGGCCCTATGAAATCCATTTTATTATTGTGAATTTTTGGATTTATTATTTTCTGATTTTGTTTTTTTCCATTAAAAATAATAATTCTGCCTTTACGGTTTTTAAATCCAAATTATTTGATACATTTACAACAATTAAGTAGCCTTACTATAAATGCATAGAAAATGTTCAGAATTGGGTTGCAATGGGAAAAACTGATTTAAAAAAAAAACCCTACAATTTAAGGAAAACATCCTGCAGATATACAGTCTGCAGTAAAAGTCACACATTTAAAATTACTTTTTAAAGTAGCACTCTGGAATCTGACCAAACTGACTTTGCTGAACAGTAACACAGGAAGTCCCCAGCAGTAAGAGCCTCTTCTGGTGTCAATATAACTGAATTCATACTTGAATAATAAAAAATTTTTAAAAAATGCACTAAACATAAAATAATTCACCATTGCAGCAGTCATTGGTGCCATTTTAAATTAAACTCGGTACTTTCAAGCTGCCCATATTCTGAAGGAATGCTTACATTGATTTCAGATTTGATTAAACAATTTCAAACTATCAAACCAATCGTTTAGTGCTGAGTAGCATCACAAATTGACAAACTTAAATGTCATTCTTTTTGCCGTCTCCGGCAGACATTTCCATTGTGGTATAATATAGTTAGCCTTTTAGGGTTTTCCTCAGAAAGTGATTCTCTCTTGTCTGTAGGTAGATTTTTATTTTTTACTAAAGCTTCTCCCTGTGTCTAAAATGCTGACAGGGAAGAAGATGTAAGGTAGGGCAACTTCTGCTACTTTAGCCACTCATCCCTTCATAACCTTCCAGTAAGTGCAAAAATCCAGTGCATCTGGATGCGACGGGATCCCCAGGGTACAACCTGCAACTGGGGTACTGCTGTGTTCCCTTAACTCTCCAGCCTGGGCTGTCTCTCCCAGTGCTTTGCTAATGACAAGCAGCAAACCCCTCCAGGCGCTGTGATCACTCAGCACAACAACAAGTGGAGTCCCAGTCCCAGCTAGATTGTATGAAGGCACCCAAAGCTGCTCATGTCACCAGCCACTGCTGCAGGGGTCACATCCAGAGCCTGGCGTGGCACACCACGTATGTGCACACTGCCATGTGACCTAGGAGGTGCAAGTAAACCCTGGCCGTGGTCAAGGGAAATGCAGAGATTTCTGTGATGAGGTCCGTTAGTGCCCTGAATCTCTCCAGCGGCAGGAGCATCCTGGTGCAGGTCGAGTTGAGCACTGCTCCGATGAACTCTATCCTCTGTACTGGAACTAATGTGGATTTTTTGTTGTTCACCAACAGGCCGAGGCGACGGCACGTGGCCAACAGCACTGCAACATCCCCTTGGACCTGGAGTTTCCTTTGACGAGTCAGTTGTCGAGGTACTGGTAGATCTGGATACCCCGACGTCTGAGGTAAGCCGCCACCACCAACATGCACTTGGTAAATAGCCATGGTGCTGTCACTAGCCCAAACAGGAGGACCACAAACTGATAGTGGTCAGGAAGCATCTGTGTCCCTCAAAGATGGCGATGTGGAAGTATGCATCTTTCAGATCGAGGGCGGTGTACCAGTCTCCCGGATCCAGAGAGGGAATAATGGAGGCCAGGAGACCATGCGGAACTTCAGTTTTGCTAACTAGCGGTTCAAGCCCCGCAGGTCTAATATGGGCTGCAGACCACGCTTGGCTTTGGGGATTAAAAAGTATCGGGAACAGAACCCCTTGTTCCTGTACTGCACAGTATTGGAGCTTGTCCCACAACTAGGGAACCTTGCTCTGAACCTGAGCTAGAACCCAAGCAGTCGCTCCCCTACGACCAAGATGGGGCTGAGTGGTGGCTCTGTCCCAATCGGTATCGGTCGCTCCTCCTGGAGTTGGATCTGGCTGACCTTGACGAGCGCCTGGATCGGGGCCTCGGCGACTGGTGGCACTCGGCGGATCTGTGACAGCCCTGGGTCAGTAATCTATGCCTCACACTTAACGAACGGTACTGGGATATGGAGCAGGACCGGGAACCACAGCAGGCGCGGTGTCGTGAAGATGCAGCCGCAGATGGTGATGCCGCCCTGGGGGCAGGGCCGGCTCCAGCGTTTTTGAAGCCCCAAGCAGCGCAAACCCCCCCCCCACCCAAAAACGCGATCAGCAGCACTTCGGTGGCAGCCCTACCACCGCTGCGTCTTTCTTCGGCAGCAATTCGGTCCTTCCCACTGACTTGCCGCCGAAGAGCCGGACATGCCGCCCCTCTTCGTTGGCCGCCCCAAGCACCTGCTTGCTGCGTGGGTGCCTGGAGCCGGCCCTGCCTGGGGGATCGGCAATGGTCTGAGGAACAGTACTGTCAGTCCCTTGACCTGTTCCTGGAGTAGTACTGGTGCCGTGGAGATTCCGGGTGCCGACTCCACAACCCCTGCCGGGGGGTGCAGACCTCCAAAGGTCTGTGCCCGGTCACCGACAAGCCACATCTCTAGCCTCTCTGCCCTTGTTCAAGGTATAATTAGGAAGGCCAAAAAAGAATTTGATGAACAGCTAGCCAAAGACTCAAAAAGAAATAGCAAAAAAGTACATCAGAAGCAGGAAGCCGGCTAAACAATCAGTGGGGCCACTGGACAATCGAGATGCTAAAGGAGCACTAAAGGATGATAAGACCATTGTGGAGAAACTAAATGAATTCTTTGCATCGGTCTTCACAGCTGAGGATGTGAGGGAGATTCCTAAACCTGAGCCATTCTTTTTAGGTGACAAATCTGAGGAACTGTCCCAGCTTGAGGTGTCATTAGAGGAGGTTTTGGAACAAATTGGTAAACTAAACAGTAATAAGTCCCCAGGACCAGATGGGATTCACCCAAGAGTTCTGAAGGAACTTAAATGTGAAATTGCAGAACTACTAATTGTAGTCTGTAACCTATCATTAAAATCAGCTTCTGTACCAAATAACTGGAGGATAGCTAATGTGGCACCAATTTTTAAAAGGGGCTCCAGAGGCGATCCCAACAATTACAGGCCAGTAAGCCTGACTTCAGTACTGGGCATACTGGTTGAAACTATAGTAAAGAACAGAATTGTCAGACACACAGATGAACATAATTTGTTGTGGAAGAGTCAACATGGTTTTTGTAAAAGGAAATCATACCTCACCAATCTACTAGAATTCTTTGGTGGGGGGGTGTCAAAAAGCATGTGGACAAGGGGGATCCAGTGGATATAGTGTACTTATATTTTCAGAAAGGCTTTGATAAGGTCCCTCACCAAAGGCTCTTAAGCAAAGTAAGCTGTCATGGGATAAGAGGGAAGGTTCTCTCATGGATTAGTAACTGGTTAAAAGATAAGAAACAAAGGGTAGGAATAAATGGTCAGTTTTCAGAATCACCTTTGTCTCCTTTGTCTGGCTTGTGCTCCTCCATCCCTTCACGAACACAAGTCGACGCCACACCATTCTATTTGTTGTGAGCACATGTTTTCCATTTCTGGCCAAAGAGTGTTATCATGGGATCGGCCCTGTGCATTTTCGGTCTGCCCAGCGGTCGCTTGTGGTCTCTGGGGATACAGTAACTGATGCGGGTTGTCCACCTATTGTCTTGCCTGCGGACCACATGACCAGCCCATCTTCACTTTGCATCGTACATTGCCCGCACTCCATCGGTCATCTCTGTACGCCTTATGATCTCCTCATTTGGTATATGAGCAATGTGCAATATCTTACATATTCGCCTTTCCATTGCTCTCTGGGTGACAGCTAATTTTTCTTCCTCCGCTTTCGTCTTTGGACAGCTTTCTGCTCCGTATATCATTGCTGGCAGAACAGGGGAGTTAAACAGTTCTTTCCTTTTCTTCATGGGCAGTTCATCATCCGTTAGAGACGTCTTTATTTTGTTGAAACTTGCCCACCCTGCCTCTCGCTTCCTACTGCATTTCCCTTCGCATGAGTTGTCTCTGCTCAGCTGCTGACCCAGGTAAATATATTTGTCGACCTCTCAATTTCTTTCCTGTTTACAGTAATGATTCCTTCTGCACAATGCTCATTCCACATCCATTTCGTCTTCTATGTGTTCACTTCCAACCTGATATCATGTAAAAGTGTTTGCAGTTGCTGCAGTTTGTTCTCCAGCTCTGCTGTGTCCTTTGCCAGTATTACACAGTCATCAACGAAGAGAAGATGCATTAACTGTTCTCCGTCAATTCTGATTCCTTCTTCCCAGTTCAATTTCTTGAACAGCAACTCCAGTACTGTTACAAACAGCTTCGGTGAGATTTTGTCACCTTGTTTGACTCCTCTGCATATAGTAATAATGCAGGGGACATTGAATAATGTTATATCTGTCGAGCAATTGCGGTTAATTTCTTCCAGCAGGTTGATGTACCTCGGGTCGATTCTGATTTCATTGAGCATGTTGACTAAAGCGTTAATCTCTACCAAGTCAAATGCCCTTTTATAGTTGACAAATGCAATACACAATGGTACTTTGTATTCCTTGTATTTTTCTATGAACCGCCAAACTGAGTGAATATGATCAATTGTCGAATATCCTGAACGGAAACCAGCTTGTTCTCTGCTTTCGTGTATTTCAAGATCCTTCTTAATCTGATTGAGTATGACACGGTTAAAGACTTTATACACTTGTGAGAGAAGTGTGATCAGATGGTAGTTGCTCAGTTCTTCTGGATCGCCTTTCTTCATCACTAGTATTGGTTTTGATTTCTTCCATGCATCTGGAACACGCTTGCTATTGATGTAGATGGTGAACCATTGCGCCAATGCTTTGAAGAGAGTATCTTCCCCTGCTTTGAGATATTCCAGTCGAACATCGTCCACTCCTGGACTCTTCGCTCTCTTTATGTTACGACCTGCTTATTGAATTTCTTCCCACATAACGTCAGAACTTCTTCTATAACCTGCTGCCTTGACAGTGTACACTGGACATTGACATGTGAGGAGTAGAGGTCATTGTAGAATTTTGTACATATTTCATTCATCTTGCTGCTTTCTGATGTCCTTTCACCATTTTCATCTTTCAGCGCTGCCGGGATAATCTGTTTCAGCCTAACATCACTTTCTGCCTTCTACAGACTCTCGTTCTTTTTGGCTGCCTCTCTCAATTTCTTCTTTCTAAAGTCTTCGTAATCTTCTTTGATCGTCACACGAATTTCTTTGCACAGTGGTCTGTATTCTTTGCCCATTTTTCCTTCTAATTTCATGCACAGCCTCCTTGCCATCAGATTCACAGTTTCCTCGCTGATCCTTTGCTTGTCTTTGCCTTCTTAGATGCTGAGATTATCTGCGAGATAAACTCTTCGGAGCCCTCATTGATGTCCTCGTTGACCTTATACTCGAGGTCCATTTCACTCGCGTCCTGTGCAAATTCCTCTTAATTGAAGAGCCATTTTTGCTTCTCTTAACTCGGTCTTCATAGACATTGTCAACACATTGGTTTGAGCGCAACATACGTTGGTCTGAGCCTGTGAAAATGATTCGTTCTCCTATTGTCGCTGAAGATTCTTCTGGTATCCATCATTACATAATCCATCTGATTTAGTGTGACTCCATCTGGGCTTTTCCATGTCCACTGCCGATGATGTTCTTTTTGAAATATCGTGTTCATTATATGGAGATGGTTTGCCTCTGCGAATGCAACCAGATGTGCTCTGCGATCATTAGTAGGTGGAAAAGAGAGTGAGAAAGAAAAGTACACAAGAAAATTCGGTAAAGGTGTAAGTTTTCAGAATGGAGAAAGGTAAAGAGTGGTGTCCCCGAGGAGGCTGTACTGGGACCAGTCCTAGCCAACATATTCATAAATGATCTGGAAAAAGGGATAAAAGTGAGGTGGCAAAATTTGCAGATGATACAAAACTACTCAAGATAGTTAAGTCCCAGGCAGACTGCAAAGAGCTACAAAAGGATCTCACAAAACTGGGTGACTTGGCAACAAAATGGCAGATGAAAGTCACTGTTGACAAATGCAAAGTGATGCACATTGGAAAACATAATCCCAACTATACATATAAAATGATGGGGTCTAAATTAGCTGTTACCACTCAAGAAAGATCTTGGAGTCACTGTGGATAGTTCTCTGAAAACATCCACTCAAGGTACAGCGGCAGTCAAAAACGCGAACAGAATGTTGGGAATCATTAAGAAAGGGATCGATAATAAAACAGAAAAAAAAACATCTTGGCTCTATATAAATCCATGGCACTCCCACATCTTGAATACTGTGTGCAGATCCAGTCACTCCACCTCCAAAAAGATAGATTGGAATTGGAAAAGGTTCAGAAAAGGGCAACAAAAATGACTATGGGTATGGAACAGCTTCTGTATGAGGAGAGATTAATAAAACTGGGATTTTTCAGCTTGGCAAAGAGACGACAGGGGGGATATGATAGAGGTCTATAAAATCATGAGTGGTGTGGAGAAAGTAAATAAGGAAGTGTTATTTATGTGCATCTGTGACACCCCCTCTACTGTCTCATCATCACCACTTGAACCCAGAACCTTCAGCCCCCTCTGCTAGCAGTTGAGCCACAGGACTCGCTGTATTAGCCAGCACTAAGAGAAGTCTGTTATCCCAGATGGGAAATGGGGTGCTGAGTTTGTGGAGTGGTTGGGGGCAGGGAGCCCAGCCTGACTCTCTCTTTCTCCCCCACCCCCAGTGTTGGGGGAGCTTCTGCCCATGTCATGCCCCTTATGAGATGGAAGTGGACTGCTGGGACAATGTGCTGGGTTGGAGGTGCCAGGCTCGCTCTCCTACGTACCCCCACTCCCTGGCTACACCTGCTCTTCTAGGGCAGAATGTGCTGCTGCTGTTGCTTTAGGGGGTGATGTGAGCTCAGCCTCCGAACAGTCAGTGATTTTGGCAGGCTGTCACCATTCCCCGGACAATACAACTAGCAGACATGGAATGGCAATTTTTTAATACTTTACATCTTGGCCAAATCTGAATGGAATTTCGTGGAACTTCTGTAGCCCGAGGGGATTCCCCCTGCGAATATCAGGGGCCTGCTGCAAGCCTGGAGGAGTGAGATCATCTCAGAGAAAAGTCCCAAGAATCCCTTGCGGACAGTGGTAGGCAGCTTAGCACAAGGGGTTGCTATTAGCGCCTCTTGTAACAGCATGGAGGCAAATCTACAACATACGCTCGATGGCAGTAGTACAAGAAGGGGTAGGTTCTGTTCCCTGCACTGGCTTTACCTTTGGTGTGAGTCACTTCCCCGCCAACCCTTTGTCTGGTTAGATCATAGGCTTTTTGAGGCAGGGACTGTGTGTTAGGATGTGTTTATACATCTCCTTGCACAAAAGGGACCAATCCAGATTGGGGCTTCTAGGTGCTCCCATAATACATATTCTAAATGATATTAGCCAGGGATACAACACAGCAGCTGTTTGGCTAAAACAGCCCTTAGGGTTTGAGTTCTGCAGCCCTTTAATGGAGCGAAGCTCCCCCTGAAATCCAAGAAGTGAGCACGTCACCACGCCAGGAATAATTTGGCCCTTAAGAGTTTATCTCTGGCTACTGGCCAATCAGATCCACACCTCAACAAGAAGAGCTTGTCTCTGGAAGACCTTAGAGCCACTGCAAGCAGGAGTTTATCTCGATCCCCCAAAGAAGCCCCCACCTCTGAGAGGGATGGTTCTGAGCCGGTTTGTGCGGGGGCTGCTGAGGTGACGGGCGTCACTAGCTGTTTATCAGCTCTGAACGTGTAAAAGTTTCATAACTATAGAGGAAGTGTGTGGGGGCGGGGGCCTTCGGCTGGGGGAACAATCGGCTGAAAGAGACATTGTCTGGGCGCCAGGGTGGGTCCCCAGGGGAAGGGATGCGGAGGTTTGTCCTAGATTTGTTGGGGGTTTTTTTTGCCTGAGCTCTGAATGTATAATTGTGGGAGGAGACAAGAGAGAAAATGAGCTGAAGCCTCCTAACGCAGAGGCTGGTCCTTATGAGTAAAGGGCCACATGTCTCCTTTTATCACTGGCCATAATTCCCTCCTTGGCTCAAAGGCGGCTGTGAAAAGAGCAGGACTGGTTCAAACTTCCTTGTGGTCTCCGTGGCAACCATCCCTGCAGGAGCCTTTTCTTCCTTTTCCCCCTTTCCTCTTTTGTTGTTGTTGTTGTGTCATTAAAACTTCCCTCCCCAAAGGCCAGGACTGAATCCCTACCCAGCGGCTTCACAGCCGCTGCCTCAGCCCTCCTGCCTGCCTCCTGCCCAGCTCGTTCCTTTCCAGAGCAGCTGCCCTTGCTGAGGTCTCTAGTGGCCACTCCCAGGATAGTGGGGATGGAAGCAAAGACTTGATGGTTTTTTGGGGAAGTGTCTTATTTCCAGCCCCCACGGGTCCTTCTTTCTCAGTCTACCCCATAGACTGGCCTCAAGCCTTCGGGTCCCTTAAAGTCCCAGGATAAAGTTGTGTGCACAGATCCTGCTCCCACCCAAAAGCTCCGAAAAGCCACTCAGTGCAGCCTGTTACATTTATAACCAGGTGGGCCCAACCCAAAACTTGGATGTGTCCAACTTAAAGCTGTGATCCTGGACCATCTCTCGCTATAACGGGCCAGCGCCAGTAGTGAGGCTGCGTTACCCTAATGGGGCCTAAACTGGCCTTCTTCTGGGACCCTCAGGATGTAACCCAGCAATTTTGTCTCCCTTAGATTTCCTTAGACTCACCTTGGAATTTGGCCCAAACATACCCCAGTGCTTGGGACTCCTGAACCGAGATGCAGAGTGTTTTCTCAGAAGAGATGTCACTAGAAATCATACACATGGTTCATGCTGTTGCCCTCACATGCAGACCAATAGGGCAGAATTTCAAAATTGCTCCTGGCCAAATTTTACAAGAAAGCTCAGCATGTTGAGCCCTGAGCTCTTTTGAAAATTCTGGCCATGCGGGCCCGATTCCCCACTGTCTTGTAGCTTGGATCATTGCCTACACTGGTGCAGTGTGTGGGTGAATTGCTACCGGATCAGAATGGCCACAGGTTCACACCCATTTGCACTCAAGATGGATGTAGATGACAACCCAAGATACAAGGAAGCGTAGTCTCTGGTCCATTATTCTTTACATGTGGTACAATCACTAGTACACTTAGTGGGAGCCATCGAACAGGAGAAGTTAGTGTAAAGGCTAAATGTGCCTAACCGTGAGCAATGCTGAGCATCCTGATTTCCCAGAAGAGCATGTCCTGAGGTGTGGCAAGGCAAGCTTCTTCTTCTTCACTGCCTCACCAATATGGCACTACCTTGACCTGGAGGGTGAATTCAGTCTTCAGGCTCCTTCAGTCCTTTTTCCTCCCTGCTCGGACTGCCAGTGGATATGCCTTTTTGGATATGTCTACACAGCCTAGTGAACCTGGTACTGTGTGACCTGCACCTGCAGGTTTGGAGTGTGGGAGGGGATTCCAGGCCAGGGGGTTGAGGTGCAGGGGGTGCGGGGTCTGGGAGGCACTTACCATGGCTCCGAGGAAGTGGCCGCCTGGTCCCTGTGGCCTCTAGGTGGAGGCGTGGCCAGGAGGCTGTGTGTGCTGCCTTTGCGCCCACAGGCACCGCCCCCTTCATCTCCCATTGGTCATGGTTCCCAGCCAATGGGAGCTGCAGAGCTGGTACTCAGGCAGGGGTAGCGTGTGGAGCCGCCCAGTCCCTGGCCGCCCCAGCGCGTAGGGGCCGCGGGGACCTGGCAACCACTTCTGGGAGCAGCGCAGAGCCAGGGCAGGTAGGGATTCTGCCTTAGCCCTGGGCCCCCACTGTGCTGTCGAGCAGACTTTTAACCCTCTTTGACCGGACACTCCGCCGGCGGGCTGGAGGCAGTAGAGGAGAGTGGGGAGCTGGCTGCCCGTGGGTGCTAAGAACCCACTAATTTTTTTCCATGGGTGCTCCAGGGCTGGAGATGACGCCAATGCACGAGCTTGATGAGAACTAATGCGAGTATGTGTGCATGAGCAGGGGAACCACACGCCTAGCTTGTAGTGTAGACATAGCCTTTGTTTTATGATGCTTCTTTTTGGGTCAGCTGAGGTGAGCAATGAGGAAAGTTGCTCTCTGCCTTAATCTCTCTAGCTAGCGTAATTTCCTGAGGCAGAGCTGCTCCCTAGGAGCCAGAGAGGGTGTTTTGGCTGAGATTCTTGGAAAAGGAATTGCCCGAGTGTTGACTGATCACTTCTGTTCAAGGACTGGTGTATCTGCTGTTTTCTAGTGATACCACATTATGTACAGAAATCATGTAATCAACCACTGAACTGCAGCCACCCCTATGGTGGAGCCCTGCAGCTGTTTAACAGTACACTGTGTGCCACATAACAGGCTATGGTGAGGAAGTGCAGAACATAAGAACATAAGAACGGCCGTATTGGGTCAGACCAAAGGTCCATCTAGCCCAGTATCTGTCTACCGACAGTGGCCAATGCCAGGTGCCCCAAAGGGAGTGGACCTAACAGGCAATGATCAAGTGATCTCTCTCCTGCCATCCATCTCCATCCTCTGACAAACAGGGGCCAGGGACACCATTCCTTACCCAGCCTGGCTAATAGCCATTAATGGACTTAATCACCATCAATGTATCCAGTTCTCTTTTAAATGCTGTTATAGTCCTAGCCTTCACAACCTCCTCAGGTCAGGAGTTCCACAAGTTGACTGTGCGCTGCATGAAGAAGAACTTCCTTGTATTTGTTTTAAACCTGCTGCCCATTAATTTCATTTGGTGACCCCTAGTTCTTGTATTATGGGAATAAGTAAATAACTCTTCTTTATCCACTTTCTCCACATCATATCCCATATCCAACTGAAACAATGTTTGAAAGCGATCATGGCCATTTAAGTTAATCAGGGTTCTGGCACCGACACCATTTCTCATGGGAAAAGCTTGATACTCTCAGTGAGCACAAGGGGTCCCAAGTTCACTGTTAGGTTCCATTAGGAAGCTGACACCTGAGAAGGCACAGTGCCCTGTGCACCATGCTGGCATGCTGCTTCAGTAAGGCGTCCGTGGGTGAACCCCACCACCATTTCATTCAGCTCTCCCTTTATGTTCCCATCCAAGTACTGATCAGGCCTGACACCACTTAGCTTCTGAGATAGGAAAAGAATGTCGCCCAGTGCTGTAGATTTGTTAAGTGTTACACCTGATTGCGTCGGCTGAAAACATCTACCTCTCTCAAGATTGACTGCCATCTGTCATCGCAGTATCTGCGCTCTTCCAGGTAGAGCAGCTTGGTGATAGCAAAGTCCTAGTAGTTTCCAGAGACGGTGTCATATTTCTGTGATTTAGTCATGAATTTAGGGGACCACATCTCAGACACAGACAAGGTGTGACTGGAAGGGCTGCAGTGCATGCGGCTTTGCTGTTAGGAAGGGCCCACGGAGGGTTTATTTCGTGTTCCAGCTGCCCCAGATCTAAGGGAACTCACCATTTTGCGGCCGGAGGGGAGAGTTAAAGCAGCACAAATGGAACACTCCAGCGCACTCGCTTGTTTCCTCTCTTAGGGGCTCAGCCTGGGGCTGTCCTAAGGGGAGGAGGATACAAAGCCAAGAAATGAGTCCTGGTCTTTTTGCTGCTGGTTGTAACTTTCCACCGTGTTGTAACCTGAAGTCCTCAGGCCAAGTGCAGCCCTGGTGTAGGCAGGTGCACACGCAACTGAAGCATAAGGAGCTGCCCATGTGGACTCCAGTGCTGCATGTCCCCAGTCACTGCCCATGGGCTCCCATATGGGGCAGTTCTGGCTGGCAGTGGTGACTCCTGGTCATCTGGCAGTGCTGTTGTCTCTGTGACATTCTGTACCTTGGGACAGCATCCTGTAACCCCCAGATTCCTCATCTGTATCTAACTGTGATATTGCATATAAAGCAGGTCATGTGAGGTATCAGGGGAAAGGTTATGAACTGCTGAAACCCACTCTTCTAGCTCAATAGGTCTATCTTTAGTGCATATGACGTTATGAGAATGGTGTTGTATGGTTGTCATTAAAACATGCTGTAAATTGGTGAATCAGCCAGATATTATCTCCCCAAAGACAACAGCAAGGAAAGTAACGCCTGGGTGGGGTGTCAAACAACCATCAACAGCTATTATCCAACAAGGGAGCTACAATTCAATGAGTCACCTGCAAAAACCCACACCAGGGGAATTGCTCAACCTTGCCTGGGGACTCAGCAATGATACCAGACATGCCTGGACTTGTGTTCTCCAAGCACATGGACTGAAGGTATAAAACAGAACACAGGGCCACATGCTTGGCTTTTCTCTTTCCCTCACCTACACTGAAAGCAACAAGGACACTCTGAAGACCCCAACAGAGGGAACTGGCCCAGGTTTAAGAGACAAACCTGTATATTAAGGACTGAAATATCCAGTGGGATGAGAAAAACTGCTTAATCTAGATGTTGCCCAGTCTAATAGGGTCGAGAGTTTCGACTGTGGGCTGATATTTTATTTTATTTTGGTAACTAACTCTGACTTTTTGCCTATCACTTATAATCACTTAAAATCTATCTTTTGTAGTCAATAAATTTAACTGCTTATCTTTGCCAATGAGTTTGTATGAAGTGTGTGGCAAATGTGCTCAGGTTTGCAAAGGCTGGTGTAGATCCACTTTCCATTGATGAAGTGGGGAATCAATTCATAAATCTGCACTGCTCGTCTTGAGCAGTGCACGACGGTATATTCCCGAGGTGCAGTGTTGGGAGCTGGGGGGTTTGGCTGGTGCCTTTCTCTATGATTCATGAGTGACTCTGGGAGCATTCATGCAATGTAGCTGGGTGGGGGGCTCCACATGCTGTCGTGCTGAGTGATAACAGTGCCTAGAAGGGTTCCTGCTTGTCACTAGCAAAGCATTGTGAGACACAGCCCAGGCTGGAGAGTTAAGGGGGCACAGTGGTCCCACAGTCCCAGGCTGCACCCCAGGGATCCCATCACAGTCCCCTAATGTGAGATGCTGCCATATCATCTCTGAATAGGAGCTCTTCTCAACTGCTGTGACTCTGCTGTGAGCCTGGGCATAGAGTAAACCAAACTGGGATTGGCTCTATCATCGGATCTGTCCATTTGGGGCATCCTCCCATAATTCCCTCTGAGCCCGGTGATCCCAGCAAGCCAGGGTAACCGCTAAGGAATTGCAACCTCTGCCGGAAGAGCTGGCCCAATAAGTGGTGCAAGACTCCAATAAGGGATGCCCAGTGACCAAAAGTAATTACCATCTGGCATCTGTTTGGTGGCCTATGTGAAATGAGTTTCATGGGTTTCAGCCTATTTCCAATTGGACAGGTGCCCAGGTCATGCAGGATATGTCTACACAGCACACTGAGCCCGGGCTAAGACTCAGGTTTAAGCCCAAACCCTGCTTCTCTCCACACAGAAATCAGTCTTAATCAGTCCAGGAACCCTTCTGGACTTAGGCCCATGTACCCTGATGTGGATGAGGGTCAGAGTCCGAGTCCCACTGTGACACAGGTCAAAGCTGAAGCATTTTGCAATGTGGATGCAACTCAAGTCTGAGTCACCGGACTTAGGTCTGGAGAGTCCACCAACACTATCCCATAATCTCCTGGGACTGTGCTTCCCAGCCTGTCCCTCTCCAAACTTCCCACTTGCCTCGCAGACATTGTGCACAACACAGCAGGCCACAATCATACCGACTGCACTGACGACTGGCATCCAAACAGTTTTGAAGGCAGCACCAATGGGATTTCAGTCTGTCAAACGCACATTCCACCACCATCCTAAAACTACTGAAGAGTAGTTGAACCTGCTTTTGCCAGTCCTCTTAAATCGGTACGATTTCATAAACCAAGGGCAACAGAGGGTAATCGGGTTCCTCTGGAATAAAAATGGGGACAGTGACTCCATTTATAACAATGTCATCCAGTGGGAATAATGTCCCAGCTTGTCCATGAATGTAAGTCCTGATATTCAGGACACCCTGGCACCATGCAAATGCCAGTTCATCCCATGCTGGCACCCATGAATTTCCCCCGTGGCTGACCAGGGCCTGCATAAAGATGGAGCAGTACCTTTCATGGTTTAGGTACTTGTGTTCTTTGCAGCGCACTCATGCTAGGAAAAAGAACATGTAAAACCATGTGTAAGAGCGCCATCTGGTGACTCCCGCTGTAACAATAAAGTAGGCCACACTGCTTTCTCTTACACTGGTGTCACTCCATTGAATTCAGTGTGGTTATACTGGTGTAGGTGAGGGCAGAATTGACCCCGGCATTCTCTGAAAAGTGCTTTGGGATCCTTCTGATAAAAGTTGCCATAAAAAATGAAGGAATTATCATTAAACAATTAGACCTGAAGAAGAGCTTTGTGTAAGCTCGAAAGCTTGTCTCTCATCAGCAGAAGTTGGTCCAATAGAAGATATTTCCTCACCCACCTTGTGTCCCCATTGGACAATCTGACATCTGTTGTACCAAGAGGATCATGGCCTCTATAGTCTGCTAAGAGTAGCAGCTTGTTGTTGCTTTATGTGTTTGTATATTAATTCGGAGGGAATTTTCTTAGTAAGTTAGTGTCTTTGTTTGACTTCCTGTGGTCTCTCCAAGATCTGTCTCTAATTCTCCGTGATGGAGCAGAATATCACAAAGCAAGCCGGGTTCAAACTGTTGGGGCTTTTCCAATTAGGGTCCGATGGTTCTGAAAGAAGTAATACAGGTGATGATGTGACGCAGCATGCTGGGGACTCTTCTGGCCAGTAGTTCTGATAGTTCCAGCTCAGCAGGCAGGCAGAGCGCAAGGTGCTTGGTGGTAGTAGCAGCCTCCAGTGTATCCAGTTCAGGTTTCTTCTCACATGACAGGAGAGCAGCAGGGCCCTGGCTACAAAACAAGATTTATATGTGTAAGAGGATCAAAAAGTCTGGAATCAGAGTGATACCAGCCCTCTCCACACCAAACCACACTAGCAAGGGTCATTGTCACAGCAAGAGACGCAGAGGGCTTCAGAGCAAAGAGCTTGAAATGGGGCAGGATGCAAAGCGAGACAGAAGCACCTGGGAATTTTACTGAGACTGGCTAGACATGGAAGGTCGTTGGCAGGGATGGTATTAGGTCTGTGGAGTATCAATAGCTCCTGAATTTCAGCTCAATGCTCCTTCGGGCAGGAATTGTCTGTTCAGTCTATGACTGTGAACAACAGGGGTCTGATCTCTGGCTGGGGCCTCTAAGTATTCCCATCATGTAACAAGGATTGGAGATGCCAATCAAGGGCGGGTGTTACAGAGTCAGCTCCAGAAGCAGGTCTCTCTCTTATAAAGTGGTCCCCAGGATGAAACAGCTGGAGGACTGATCATCATTTGGTTATTTCGTCTGCCCTAGGAACACCCGGGCTGCAATACCAGGTTCCACAAGGAACTTCGGTACACAGGATTGACATCTATTATTATTATTTGTGTGACAGAAACACCTGGAGGCTCCGCCTGAGATCAGGACCCCATTGTGCTGGGCACTGCACAGACCCACAATCAGGGACAATCTCCCAGGGCCTCACAGTCTGAAGAGACAAGACGGGCCAAGGAGAGGTTATCATCCCGAAATGACAGGCCGGGAACAGAAGCCCAGAGATGTGATGGGACTTGCCCAGGGTCGCACAGGAAGAGAGCGCAGATCTTCTGAGGTGCAGTTTGTGCACAGCAATGTGGGTCTGGCTGCGGAGGCCAAAGGGCAACCTTCATTGTGGAAGGGGGCATCGTTTAGACTGGGGAGGGCAG
The DNA here is from genome assembly GCF_020497125.1 of Mauremys mutica. Lineage (NCBI taxonomy): Eukaryota > Metazoa > Chordata > Testudines > Geoemydidae > Mauremys > Mauremys mutica. The sequence continues at coordinate 12,766,844 of NC_059096.1, forward strand.
GTCCCACTGTGGCAGGTTGCAGTTCACAGCAGGCTCTGCTTTCAGTGTTATATAATTCTTACATAAAAATTAAAATAATATAATTTTTAAATAAATCTCTTGTTGCTTTAATACAAAGTACAACAAACAATTAATGCCGTGGCCACAAGACCAGCCAAGACCTCTCATCCAAAGCATGGTACAAGAAGCCTCAACCTCTGCACCTTTGAAAGCTGGGCAATGTCTGATGTGAGTGGGAGTCTGAGTGCTGGGAGAGGAGACAGAAGAGTGTGGGGAAAGATTACTCCTGGGGGGATTCTGTGCCAAAACATTAAAAATTCTGCACCAAAATATTCAAAATTCTGTGCACAAAATTTTAAAATTCTGCAAATGTTTACATATTTTATTTGTCAAAACAACACAATATAAATCACCCCGGTTTCTATTATTTTAGTCATTTATTTCAGAATACCTGTCAACAAGTATGTCTGTAACTACAGACAACAAAAAGGATTCAGGAAATGTTTTTAGACAAATAGATTCCTTACTAGACATATTAATACAGAACTTTGAGTACTAATTCATTTAAACTACAATACAGAAATATATTCCCCACACCTCTCAGAAGCAGTGCAAACGCTTGGGGGAGTCATGGAGAAGCTGAAGGAGAGGGAAGTAATTGCTAAGAAGGAGCCTGGGAATGAAACTGGAGGGTTGTTGAGAGGATCACTGCAGACTACATGGCTCTGGGAAGAAGGATAAAGGAGTTTGAGGCACAAGTGGTATTCTCGTCCATCCTCCCTGTGCAGGGAAAAGGCCTGGGTAGGGATCGTCGAATTGTGGAAGTCAATGAATAGCTACACAGGTGGTGTCGGAGAGAAGGCTTTGGATTCTTCGACCATGGGATGGTGTTCCAAGAAGGAGGAGTGCTAGGCAGAGACGGGCTCCACCTCACGAAGAGAGGGAAGAGCATCTTCGCAAGCAGGCTGGCTAACCTAGTGAGGAGGGCTTTAAACTAGGTTCACCGGGGGAAGGAGACCAAAGCCCCGAGGTAAGTGGGGAAATGGGATACCGGGAGGAAGCACGAGAAGGAGAGTGCAAGAGAGGAGGACTCCTGTCTCAGACTGAGAAAGTGGGACAATCAGCGAGTTATCTTAAGTGCCTATACACAAATGCAAGAAGCCTGGGAAATAAGCAGGGAGAACTGGAAGTCCTGGCACAGTCAAGGAACTATGATGTGATTGGAATAACAGAGACTTGGTGGGATAACTCACCTGACTGGAGCACTGTCATGGATGGATATAAACTATTCAGGAAGGACAGGCAGGGCAGAAAAGGTGGGGGAGTTGCACTGTATGTAAGAGAGGAGTATGATTGCTCAGAGCTCCGGTATGAACCTGCAGAAAAACCTGAGAGTCTTTGGATTAAGTTTAGACGTGTGAGCAACAAGGGTGATGTCATGGTGGGAGTCTGCTATAGACCACGGGGGTGAGGTGGACGAGATTTTCTTCTGGCAACTAGCAGAAGTTACTAGATCGCAGGCCCTGGTTCTCATAGGAGACTTTAGTCACCCTGATATCAGCTGGGAGAGCAATGCAGCGGTGCACAGAAAATCCAGGAAGTTTTTGGAAAGTGTAGGGGACAATTACCTGGTGCAAGTGCTGGAGAAACCAACTAGGGGCAGAGCTCTTCTTGACCTGCTGCTCACAAACTGGGAAGAATTAGTAGGGGAAGCAAAAGTGGATGGGAACCTGGGAGGCAGTGACCATGAGATGGTCGAGTTCAGGATCCTGACACAAGGAAGAAAGGAGAGCAGCAGAACACAGACCCTGGACTTCAGAAAAGCAGACTTTGACTCCCTCAGGGAGCTGATGGGCAGGATCCCCTGGGAGAATAACATGAGGGGGAAAGGAGTCCAGGAGAGCTGGCTGTATTTTAAAGACTCCTTATTGAGGTTGCAGGAAAAAAACATCCCGATGTGTAGGAAGAATAGTAAATATGGCAGGCGACCAGCTTGGCTTAACAGTGAAATCCTTGCTGATCTTAAAGGCAAAAAAGAACCTTACAAGAATTGGAAGATTGGACAAATGACCAGGGAGGAGTATAAAAATATTGCTCAGGCATGCAGGAGTGAAATCAGGAAGGCCAAATCACACTTGGAGTTGCAGCTAGTAAGAGATGTTAGGAGTAACAAGAAGGGTTTCTTCAGGTATGTTAGCAACAAGAAGAAAGTCAAGGAAAGTGTGGGCCCCTTACTGAATGAGGGAGGCAACCTAGTGACAGAGGATGTGGAAAAAGCTAATGTACTCAATGATTTTTTTGCCTCTGTCTTCACAAACAAGATCAGCTCCCAGACTGCTGCACTGGGTGGCACAGCATGGGGAGGAGGTGACCAGCCCTCTGTGGAGAAAGAAGTTGTTCAGGGCTATTTAGAAAAACTGGACAAACACAAGTCCATGGGGCCGGATGCGCTGCATCCGAGGGTGCTAAAGGAGTTGGCGGATGCGATTGCAGAGCCATTGGCCATTATCTTTGAAAACTCATGGCCATCGGGGGAGGTCCCAGATGACTGGAAAAAGGCTAATATAGTGCCCATCTTTAAAAAAGGGAAGGAGGAGGATCTGGGGAACTACAGGCCAGTCAGCCTCACCTCAGTCCCTGGAAAAATAATGGAGCAGGTCCTCAAGGAATCAACTCTGAAGCACTTAGAGGAGAGGAAAGTGGGGGGAGGGATAGCTCAGTGGTTTGAGCATTGGCCTACTAAACCCAGGGTTATGAGTTCAATCCTTGAGGGGGCCATTTGGGGATTGGTCCTGCTTTAAGCAGGGGGTTGTACTAGATAATCTCTTGAGGTCCCTTCCAACCTTAATATTCTATGATCAGGAACAATCAGCATGGATTCACCAAGGGCAAGTCATGCCTGACTAACCTAATTGCCTTCTATGAGGCGATAACTGTGGATGAGGGGAAAGCAGTGGATGTGTTATTCCTTGACTTTAGCAAAGCTTTTGATATGGTCTCCCACAGTATTCTTGCCAGCAAGTTAAAGTATGGGCTGGCTGAATGGACTATAAGGTGGATAGAAAGCTGGCTAGATCGTTGGGCTCAATGGGTAGTGATCAATGGCTCCATGTCTAGTTGGCAGGCAGTTTCAAGTGGAGTGCCCCAAGGGTCGGTTCTGGGGCCAGTTTTGTTCATTATCTTCATTAATGATCTGGAGGATGTCGTGGACTGCACTCTCAGCGAGTTTGCAGATGACACTAAACTGGGAGGAGTGATAGATACGCTGAAGGGTAGGGATAAGATACAGAGGGACCTAGACAAATTAGAGGATTGGGCAAAAAGAAATATGATGAGGTTCAACAAGGACAAGTGCAGAGTCCTGCACTTAGGACAGAAGAACCCCATTCACTCTTACAGACTAGGGACCGAGTGGCTAGGCAGCAGTTCTGCAGAAAAGGACCTAGGGGTTACAGTGGATGAGAAGCTGGATATGAGTCAACAGTGTGCTCTTGTTGCCAAGAAGGCTAATGGCATTTAGGGCTGTATAAGTAGGGGCATTGCCAGCAGATCGAGGGACATGATCACTCCCCTCTATTCGACATTGGTGAGGCCTCATCTGGAGTACTGTGTCCAGTTTTGTGCCCCACACTACAAGAAGGATGTGGAAAAATTGGAAAGAGTCCAGCGGAGGGCAACAAAAATGATTAGGGGGCTGGAGCACATGACTCATGAGGAGAGACTGAGGGAACTGGGATTGTTTAGTCTGCAGAAGAGAAGAATGAGGGGGGAATTTGATAGCTGCTTTCAACTACCTGAAAGGGGGTTCCAAAGAGGATGGATCTAGACTGTTCTCAGTCAATAATGACAGAACAAGGAGTAATGGTCTCAAGTTGCAGTGGGGGAGGTTGAGGTTGGATATTAGGAAACACTATTTCACTAGGAGGGTGGTGAAGCACTGGAATGGGTTCCCTAGGGAGGTGGTGGAATCTCCTTTCTTAGAGGTTTTTAAGGTCAGGCTTGACAAAGCCCTGGCTGGGATGGTTTAGTTGGGGTTGGTCCTGCTTTGAGCAGGGGGTTGGACTAGAACCTCCTGAGGTCCCTTCCAACCCTGATATTCTATGATCTCTGTTCAGTGACAGACTGTCCTAAGTAAACAATGGGCAAGGTCTTCAGGATTTGACTCTACATATGTAGTTACGCTTAATGCACCCATCACCATAGTATGCATATTCTGGAATAGCATCAAGTCCCCCTAACTCCACCATTTATATCCTTTCTTAAGCTGGGTTGCTCATGCTTGGCTGTCTCCAAGAGAGACGTTTCCAGGCATACTAAAGGCTTCATTAATGAGCCCTAATCCTAACCCTAATGAAAAGCTAAGAGATGCATGTTGTTTTGCCTTCTGAGGATGGCAGAACATCAGAACCACAGACCTGGCAGCAGAGCAGTAAATGGGTGAAGAGCCAGTGTACAGTGCGTAGCCTGGGGAGGAATGTCCTCTCACTGATGCATGATGCCTGGTAAATTGGCCAGAGAGAGAGAGAGGGAGTTTGGTATCAAGATTGAGTAAGTTGGTCATGGAGATGTTAGACCAAATGAAGTTTGCAGGGGGCGATGCACTCTGGACTCATTGAACTCATGGAAATGAATAAAGGCTGCAGGATTCGGCCCAGTGCATTTCAGGAGTTATCTATATTCAAAACTGAGTTTGGCGCCAACAGCCTCGGGTTCTGGGGAGAAGTCTTACAGCTTTTAAAAGCAAGCCCATTAGGCTGCCTGAGACCAGACCCCATATTTCTGTTATTTCCGCTTCCCCGTGATCATTTGCTTTGATGCCTGGTTATAAGGAGCCAGATCTTCAGCTGGTATAAGCTGGCACAGCTCCATTTGAAGTCAGTGGAGCGATGCAGATTTACACGAGTTGAGGATATTACTGATTGTTCCCATGTGTTGTTTGTGCTGAATCACCTTATTCTGCTGACACACAGGTCACTGTCAATAAAGCACCTCCACTGTCACTAATGAGGTGTCCTTATTGGCCTTTCACTGTGTCTGTTCAGAACATGGGCTCTCTATGCTGGAAGTGGGCTAGCCGGTGAGGAGTTGTGTTTTCTCATGATAGTAACTTATTACTTTAATGAGACTTTACCCTACTACAGCACCTTGCATCCAAGGATCTTTGAGGCATCACTGTGTGATAGGTGGTGTTATACCCATTTTACAGGTGGATCAACAGGGACACAGAGACAGGAAGTGACTTTTCCTAAGGTCACACAGTGGGTCAGTGGCAAAGTCAGGAAAAGAACCCAAAAGCCCTGAGTTCCAATTGCCCCGCTCCACCCATTGCACCCCCTGCACTCCCACTTAGGAGCCTTGGCTCCCAGGCCCCCCTGCTTTGACCACTAGGCACCGATGCCTTTATTTAAGGTTTAACTAGTTTGGGGCATGCAGTTATTTAACTTTAAAAAAACAGATCGATTGCAAAGCAGCAAAACTAATTCTTGCAACCTTCCCTTGCTGACGTTCCACTGCGAGGGGTTTATATTTACCTCCATCACCAACTAAAGAGGTCATTTTTCCCTTCCCCACCCTGAGACTGAGAGAAATCAGAAATATCCTTCTTCCTTACCTTGGAGTCTCATCACGACAAGCCACGTGCAGAAGCAGTGCACCCGGGTTCCTAAGTGAACTTAAAAAAAAAAAGAAAAAAGAAAAAGAAAAAGAAAAAAAAAGAAATCTCATTATCCCAGCAATGTCTCTCGCAAAAGGGTTTCTCTGTGCCCTTCCCCAGTGAGGGCTAGGAACAAAGTTGTGGGGCGGCGGGGGGGGGGAGGGGAGGGATGACTGACAGCCCTGAACTATAGAATCATCCCTTACCTTAGGCCATGCAGTCTGATTGGCTGCCTGCTGACATCCCCAAGCCCTGCACTTTTTAATAGAAGCTTTGGGATGATCTACAGGGGGAAAGGCTTGGAGAGGTGCGTTTCTGACAAGAGAGAAAGTCATTCTGCACTTCAAGGGACTTTGTTTGACTGTTTGGGGTTGGGGGGGGGATACTTCATTTTCACCCTTAATGTTTTTCTGAAAACTTCACCGAGATTTTCCCTTGCACCAGTCTGGACTAATGGATTACCACCTGCTTGGATTAATTTTATCTTTTCTCTTCAGTGGCACAAAGGTCTTAGCCGGGTACCCAATTTGGTGGTAAGATTTCCCCCCGAGTTTTTATGATTAATTGATGGGTTCATTAATTATTAGCGACGGGGTTGTGTGTGTGCATGTTCCTTCCTTCCCACCCTTAGTTCTTCTGAGCTAGCCACAATTGCGTGTTTGGTTCCAAACACAATTTCTGTAGCTTTGCCTGGTCATTCATTAAACCTTTCGGGGTCATTTTTAAAAGGACAATGTATAGGTTTATCCCTGAACTAAGCGGGATTTCTCCAACCCCCTTAATTCTCCAATTCCAGCCATTGTAGTTGTGTTTAAAATAAATATACTGGGATGTATTTTTATTCACTGTGCAATATAATATTCATCTGTCACAGGACTCTGGCTTTTGTTCATAGGTAGATTTCTCCTCCCCTTCTTATTAAATACGGCTCAATCCATTATTATTTTTTAAATTCTGTTTTCTTTTGGACTGCTGCAGTTTGGGGTCTTCTTTTTCTCCTTTTGTTTTATTCGGTCCTTCGTGTGAATTTAGCCCAGAAAATATGCAGAGGACACAAATAAGACCCGAGAGAAATGTTATATTGCAGATACGTCCCTTATTTTCTCTTCCCACAAAATAAAAGAAACCAGTTTTAGCTTAGAATGTGGCTGATAATTGACCTGTATTATTCTACCTTTTAAAAATAAAAACATTGACAAAATGTCATCAAAGGTTAGATCCCTCCTTGAAGAGCAGAAATGCAAAACAATCATGTGTCACTTGAAGATAGAAGATGTTTAGCACAATGTATAATATAGTACAATATTTCAGTCAATTTCTCAGTTTATCACATATGATTTCTCATTGGAATGAGTTTCTTATGTCTCTATACAATGTAGGTAGGGGACTGGGTATGTAAGGAACCCAGAGGCAGAAACTAGTTATGTCAAAATATTTTAATTATTTTTCCCCTTTCCAGAAAAGCTTTTTTTATTAATTAATTACATCCCTTCTGTGCAGACTTGGTGATGCAGAGAAGTAGGCTGGAGTGAACTTGGAACTGGACTGCCATGTCTGGGGAAAGAGGAAGGGGAGCGATCATTAAACAAATCTGTGACTTGTCATGGGGATTAAGAATGAAAATTTCAATTATTGCAGTCAAAGCATGTCTAATAATGCGACTATGAGTATATCATTTCTAATTCTTTAAAAGATACGCAGACCCCTTAAAATGGCCAAATCTCAGCCTTTCCATTTTTTTTTCTGCAAAATAAAATTCTCCACCCTGATCACGAATGCTGAACTTGAGGGCCTATGCCTGGCGTAGGAGGTCCACCAAAATGAAGACCTTGTCAGATTCCTTTAGACCCTTCTCCTCCTCATTCAATAATCAAGACTGTGAAGCAATGCAGTGTGCATCTGGAGAGGAGGGTGCCTGCTGGGGGGTTGTGTCTAAAGAGAAAAAATGCCTTTGGAGCTGCACAGGATGATTGGACTTTGTTATGCAACCAACTATTTGAGAATCCAGTTGGGTTCTCGCCCTGAGTGAGATTCTGACATAACACACTTAGGGTTAAATAATTGAGGCAGGAGCCATCTGCTGAGATTTTCATAGTGAGGAATGAAAATCCCCTGGAAGAGATAGATCTGTTTTCCTTCTCAAGTAGAGGTTTCTTCCTTAGAATGAGTCTTCTCCCTGTTGGCAGAGAAACACACCACAGAGAGTGCGGCTCCCCAGGCCCTTGGCTTCCCCAGGCACAAATCATACAAACAATGGTCAGTTACACAAGTATGTTGGGCTCGGCGAGCAGCGACAATGGGAGCGGAGAGAGTTAATCAATCAATCAATATAGAACTTGCCTACAATTCAAGTAATCGGTACCCCGCATCGTTTAGGAAAGCCCTGTTCCCTGGCAGTGCTCAGAGTGCTAGAGGAGTCTCTGCCACACAGATATGATGGGGTGACTGAGTCTTAAAATGGGGGCAGGGAGACAAAGTGGCCAAAGCTTTTGAGAGACTTTTTGCAGGCTGAGTAGCAGCAGGCAATGAGTATCTGGAGCAAGGACTCCCTGGCAGTTTGAGAATTCTCGCTGCTAAGACCGTGCCTTCCACAGCAGAGGAAATAAACAAGAGCTCCGGACCTAAGGCTCCAGTTCAGCAACACACTTCACCACACTCTTAATCTTAAGGATGTCCTTAAGTCTCACTGAAGTCAAGTGCTTATATGCTGTGCTGAACTGTGTTCTAATTTACTATGCAATAGTGCCTGTGCTGAGAAGCACCTTTAAAAGGCAGCTGCCTCCTTTTAAGCACTCCCTCTAAAATACCCTCACGAAGTACCCAGTGACCTTTACCTACAGACCAACCTCTGAGAGATGAATAATTGCTAGACCTTCAGGGAGGTGCTTGATTTGGGTTTCACCGGACCTCAAGGCTCATAGACTCAAGGTCAGAAGGGACCATTATGATCATCTAGTCCAGGGGTCGGCAACCGGTGGCTCGCGGCTTGCCAGGGTAAGCACCCTGGCGGGCCGGCCCGGTTTGTTTATCTGCCGCGTCGGCAAGTTCGGCCGATCGTGGCTCCCACTGGCCGCGGTTCGCGGTCCCAGGCCAATGCGGGAGGCAGGAAGCCACGGCCAGAACATCCCTCGGCTCGCGCCGCTTCCTGCCTCCCGTATTGGCCTGGGACCGCGAACCGCGGCCAGTGGGAGCCGCGATCGGCCGAACTTGCCGACGCGGCAGATAAACAAACCGGGCTGGCCCGCCAGGGTGCTTACCCTGGCGAGCCGCGAGCCACCGGTTGCCGACCCCTGATCTAGTCTGACCTCCTGCACAACACACAGGGCCGGCTCCAGACCCCAGCATGCCAAGCACGTGCTTGGGGCGGCATGCTGCGGGAGGGCGGCAGGTGGCTCCAGTGGACCTCCCGCAGGCATGCCTGCGGATGCTCCACCGGAGCCGTGGGACCGGCGACTGGCAGAGAGCCCCCCGCGGCGTGCCGCCGTGCTTGGGGCGGCAAAATTGCAAGAGCCGCCCCTGACAACACAGGCCACAGAATCTCACCCACCCACTCCTGTAACAAACCTCTAACCTATGTCTGAGTTAGTGAAGTCCTCGAATTGTGATTTAAAGACCTCAAGATGCAGACAGTCCTCCAGCAAGTGACCCGTGCCCCATGCTGCAGAGGAAGGCGAAAAACCTTCAGGGCCTCTGCCAATCTGCCCTGGAAGAAAATTCCTTCCCGACCCCAAATATGGCGATCAGTTAAACCCTGAGCATGTGGGCAAGACTCACCAGCCAGCACCCAGGAAAGAATTCTCTGTAGTAACTCAGATCCCAACCCATCTAACATCCCATCACAGGCCATTGGGCATACTTACCCGCTGATAATCAAAGATCAATTAATTGCCAGAATTAGGCTATCCCATCATATCATCCCCTCCATAAACTTATCAAATTTAGTCTTGAAGCTAGATATGTCTTTTGTCCCCACTACTCCCCTTGGGAGGCTGTTCCATAACTTCACTCCTCTAATGGTTAGAAACCTTTGTCTAATTTCAAGTCTAAACTTCCTAGTGGGTTTAGTCATTCTAGTGCAACTCCATGGGGCATTTCCCTAGCCTGTGTTGGAATATTTGCCTCTCAGACTACATTCCACTTCCATCTGCAGTAGGCCAACTCCGCTGATGCCAATGGGGTTGAGCCAGTATAAATGGGGGCCAAACTGGATCCTATTGTGTGCACAGAGTGTGTCAATGTAGGCTAGGAAAATACACTATGAAACAGAGCCAAAGTGAATAGTAGGAAGAGTCCAAGGTCTCTAGAACAATTCTGATTCTTCTGCAACTCAGCTAAAGGATTCAGTTCGGGTTGGAAATAAACCAATATAATGTCTTCCAAACAAGGAATAAGAATAAAAAAAGATAAAATCCACAGAGGGACTCGCATGTCCCAAAGTTTTGTAACACCCAGGCCTCGTGGTAGCAGCTGGATAGACATGATAGATAGGGTCTGTCCAGGTTTTCCCAAGATTGTCCCTTCTTTTAATGTATCCATCCTGATATATCTGTAAGGGTGGTCAGTACATACTGCCAGTTGTCTAGTTTTGTGGGCTCAGGCTCATCCTGGATGTCCTGTTTTTGTGTACCTCAGAGATGGCATCCCTAGATGTAGAAGATACCTCCCAATATCTGGAGCTGTTACAGTCTGTTAACCGCCACAAAAGAGCCAATCAGAAGAGTGGAACGATGGAGTATTCCCAAAACCAGTCTATTGCGTCAATATGGCACATACTAAAATTGAGTCCAGTATCCACGTCTGACGAATGAATCTTCAAAGGCTTGATCCTATAGTTCTTACCACAGCAAATCTCCCCTTGCAGTTGATGGTCACTCTCTTGCTCTAAGGGCTTCAGGACTAGGTGGTTGGTTTCTCTTTCTAGAAATTAACATAAGAGACAGGGCAGGGAAACTGTTGGTTGGGATCCAGGCTCCATTTTATCTGAGATTCTGTAGTTCTCTGGGATTGAGGTAAATGGTTTCAGCCCATATGCATATAACACACATTTTATATATAAACCTTTCTGGAAAAGGCCCTGATTCACCAAGGTTCTTCAGCATGCATGAAACATTGGAGAGAATGGAGAGTAAATGGGACTACAGTCATGCTAAAGTACCTTGCTGGGTCTCTTTCCCACCCACCCACTCACAACAACCATTTAATAAAAAGATAGTCCTGCCCCAAAAAGCTTACATTCTAAATAGACAAAACAAATTGGGTGAAACAATAATTAGAAACAGAATAACAAAACATCTGGATCATGTTCTGATGGGAACTTGAAAGGAAAATTGTGTCTCACTAATCTCTTAGAATTCTTTGAACATGTCAATAAAATAGCGGAAAAAGGAGAACCCATTGGAGTTTACCAGTTGAATTTATTTAGACTTTCAAAAGGCATTCAATTAGGTCCTACACAAAAGGCGCTAAGTACTTACAGCATTAGAAGCAAAGTATTATCAGGGATCAAAAAATCGCCCAAGACAGAAAGCAAAGAGTAGGATGAAATGGTTAATGTTCAGCATGGAAGAAGTTAACAGTGGGGGCCTCAAGCTTCCATACTAGTTCCTGTTTAGACACCACCAGAGAGGAGTGTGATGAACTTCAGAGAAACTGGACCATGGTTGGTCAATGGGGAACATCTTGGCAAATGAAAGTCAGTGTGGATAAATACAGAGTAATTCACACTGGAGGGAAAAATAATCTACTCACATATTTTACAGGGTTATAAATTAAGGGTATCAACTCAAGAAAGAGACCTGGGTATCATTGTAGGCAGCTCAGTGGAACCTCTGCTCAATGCGCAGCTGTGGTCAAAAATACAAACAAGATGTTAGGATGCATAAGGAATGGGATGGCGAATAATACATAATATTCTAATGCCATTCCATAAAGCAATGTTGCAGACTCACCTTTGAACTGTGTGCAGCCCAGGATCTCCAAAAGGCTATTGCAGAGTTAGAGGGGATTCAGAGAAGAGTGATGAGATGATGAAGAGTCAGGAAATACTTTTATATGAAGAGAGATTGAAACAATTAGGATTGTTGCTTTAGAAAGAAAACAAATAAGATATAAAAAAATATATAAAATATTGAAGGGTCTAGAGAAGATAGATTAGGAAGTTCTTCTCTCCTTGTTTCATAACGTGAGACCAAGGGACATACTGTGAAATTAAAAGGTGGGAAATTCAAAACTAATAAAAGGAGATATTTTTTCACAGTTTTTAATTAGAATGTGGAACTCACTGCCACAGGAAGTTGTTGAGGCCAAGATTCAAAGAGAGATCGAATATTTATATGGATACCAAGGAAGTCCAGAGTTAATGAAAATGAACGCTGTGGAAGGGACATGTAAGCTAATCTCTAACTATTAGAGACCAGGGTGAGACCTAATGTTGGGAGCAAGATACTGGGCTAAATGGACCTTGGATCTGACGCAGTCTGGCAATTCATAGAATCGTAGGGTCGGAAGGAACTACAAGGGTCATACAGTCTAACCCCCTGTCAAGATGCAGGATTTCCGAGATTCCCAAGATAGATAAAGGGTGGGAGGGAAGGTGACTTACCCAAGGTCACACAACAGATTAGTGGCAGAGTAAAGAATAGAATTTCCTAATGCTCCCAAATACTTAGGTCCATAATACAACTCTTTCTAGTCCTTAGGACTGGGGCTATTATGAAAGATCTCCTGTTATTACTCCAGTGAACCTGAAAGCTGATTAATGGGATCTGAAAATGACTCCGCTTGCATGTGGTGCCTTGAACTAGTGCCTGATCTTCATGGGTGCTGAGCACCAGCAGCTCCTCCCGATGGAGTTGTGGATGCTCAACCCCTCTGAAAATCAGGCCCAGGTTATCTCAAGTTGGGCTTCCAAAAACCAGACACCACTTGTGAAACTGTTGTCTTAATGTGTTAATGGACTGGAAGAGTCTCCAATAGTTATATCATACACTCTCGCCTAGTACAGGTCTTTGTCCCCCTCTCGTGGCTTCATTTCAAGTAAGGCACATGCACTTAGCTCTGACGGTCTCTGGTTGAAGCCCTATTATAGGGTTAGGACGATGTAAAAAAGCAGAATGTCTATCAAAATTCTATGCTTTTTATAACTGACATTCCAGTAACATAGTCTAGCGGCTGCAACTAGATTGTGCTCAATGTTAATTCCCTGATTTATGGCTTATAAAGCAGTTCAGTGACTAATATTCATTCCCACTGGTGACAGTTCCTTGCCTGTGGTGAACTGAGGGGGCCGCAGGATAGTATTTAGTGGACAGGCCTGGAAATACGCTGGCAGTCTATTTTCCCTGCTGTTGCTACCACCACCATCTGTGCGGTCCCCATCCTGTGGTTAAATAGAAGGTTCCAGAGCTGTCAGGCCTTGACGCGTCCCAAAGCTAACCACTTAACTGGTCTTGAGGGTCCGTAGCTGTATTGCAACATACAAACTATGACTTGAAAAGAATGTTAAGTTTGCAAAGTCAAGCACCCAGAAGTTAGAACTGCCAGATTTACAGTTCCAGTGCCACCATAATTCATCCCCCTTGTGCGTACGCATTATGAGAACCTTAATTAAAGGGCGACAAGGAGTCCTGTGGCACCTTATAGACTAACAGAAGTACTGGAGCATGAGCTTTCGTGGGTGAAGACGCATCCGACGAAGTGAGTATTCACCCACGAAAGCTCATGCTCCAATACTTTGTTAGTCTATAAGGTGCCACAGGACTCCTTGTCACTTTTTACAGATCCAGACTAACATGGCCACACCTCTGATATTTTAATTACAGGGTCACCTGCTGCTTTTCCCAGAGGACCCCTGCCTCAGTCAGTTCTCAGGAGGGAAGGTGCCCACTAATTGGGCAGCTAGTCAATATTTCTTTTTAGCCCATTCAATCAGTGTATGGCCCTATTTACGTCCACCATGCAAACCCTGCTCTGCATACAAAGTCATTCACTCCTCATGGGTGTTTCTGTAGTGCCATCACTATCCCATTGGAGAGTGGTGAGATGGTACCGTTGTCCTCTTTGCACAGGAGGAACTGAGGCATATTGAGCTAGATTCACACAAGGACTAAGGCACCCAACTGCCACTTTAGATGTATAAACCACAGAATCAGGCCCCACTGGGAATCCCAAAACTCCTGCTCAGCTGCTGCCAAATCCTGTGAGCATCTAAACTCACTCGGAGCCTATATTTTTGCAGTAAAAGCTCCCTGTGCACCTAAGGAAGGTGGATTTTGGTAAGCTCAGAGAGCTGGTAGGTAAGGTCCCATGGGAATCAAGACTGAGGGGAAAAACAACTGAGGAGAGTTGGCAGTTTTTCAAAGGGACACTATTAAGGGCCCCAAAGCAAGCTATTCCGCTGGGTAGGAAAGATAGAAAATGTGGCAAAAGACCAGCTTGGCTTAACCACGAGATCTTGCATGATCTAAAAAAATAAAAAGGAGTCATATAAAAAAATGGAAACTAGGACAGATTACAAAGGATGAATATAGGCAAACAACACAAGAATGCAGGGGCAAGATTAGAAAGGCAAAGGCACAAAATGAGCTCCAACTAGCTATGGGAATAAAGGGAAACTTTTTATCAATACATTAGAAGCAAGAGGAAAACCAAGGACAGGGTAGGCCCACTGCTCAGTGAGGAGGGAGAAACAGTAACAGGAAACTTGGAAATGGCAGAGATGCTCAATGATTTCTTTGTTTCGGTCTTCACCGAGAAGTCTGAAGGAATGCCTAACGTAGTGAATGCTAATGGGAAGGGGGTAGGTTTAGAAGATAAAATTAAAAAAGAACAAGTTAAAAATCACTTAGAAAAGTTAGATGCCTGCAAGTCACCAGGGCCTGATGAAATGCATCCTAGAATACTCAAGGAGCTAATAGTGGAGGTATCTGAGCCTCTAGCTATTATCTTTGGAAAATCATGGGAGACGGGAGAGATTCCAGAAGACTGGAAAAGGGCAAACATAGTGCCCATCTAGAGAAAGGGAAATAAAAACAACCCAGGAAACTACAGACCAGTTAGTTTAACTTCTGTGCCAGGGAAGATAGTGGAGCAAGTAATTAAGGAAATCATCTGCAAACCCTTGGAAGGTGGTAAGGTGATAGGGAATAGCCAGCATGGCTTTGTAAAGAACAAATCGTGTCAAACCAATCTGATAGCTTTCTTTGATAGGATAACGAGTCATGTGGATAAGGGAGAAACAGTGGATGTGGTATACCTAGACTTTAGTAAGGCATTTGATACGGTCTCGCAGGATATTCTTATTGATAAACTAGGCAAATACAATTTAGATGGGGCTACTATAAGGTGGGTGCATAACTGGCTGGATAACCGTACTCAGAGAGTAGTTATTAATGGTTCCCAATCCTGCTGGAAAGGTATAACGAGTGGGGTTCCGCAGGAGTCTGTTTTGGGACCAGCTCTGTTCAATATCTTCATCAAAGACTTAGATGTTGGCATAGAAAGTCCGCTTATTAAGTTTGCAGATGATACCAAACTGGGAGGGATTGCAACTGCTTTGGAGGACAGGGTCATAATTCAAAATGATCTGGACAAATTGGAGAAATGGTCTGAGGTAAATAGGATGAAGTTTAACAAAGACAAATGCGAAGTGCTCCACTTAGGAAGGAACAATCAGTTTCACACATACAGAATGGGAAGAGACTGTCTAGGAAGGAGTACGGCAGAAAGGGATCTAGGGGTCATAGTGGACCACAAGCTAAATATGAGTCAACAGTGTGATGCTGTTGCAAAAAAAGCAAACATGATTCTGGGATGCATTAACAGGTGTGTTGTGAGCAAGACACGAGGAGTCATTCTTCCGCTCCACTCTGAGCTGGTTAGGCCTCAACTGGAGTGTTGTGTCAAGTTCTGGGCACCGCATTTCAAGAAAGATGTGGAGAAATTGGAGAGGGTCCAGAGAAGAGCAACAAGAATGGTTAAAGGTCTAGAGAACATGACCTATGAAGGAAGGCTGAAAGAACTGGGTTTGTTTAGTATGGAAAAGAGAAGACTGAGAGGGGACATGAGAGCAGTTTTCAGGTATCTAAAAGGGTGTCATAAGGAGGTGGGAGAAAACTTGTTCACCTTAGCCTCTAAGGATAGAACAAGAAGCAATGGGCTTAAACTGCAGCAAAGGAGGTTTAGGTTGGACATTAGGAAAAAGTTCCTAACTGTCAGGCTGGTTAAACACTGGAATAAATTGCCTAGGGGGGTTGTGGAATCTCCATCTCTGGAGATATTTAAGAGCAGGTTAGATAAATGTCTATCAGGGATGGTCTAGACAGTATTTGGTCCTGCCATGAAGGTGGGGGATTGGACTCGATGACCTCTCGAGGTCCCTTCCAGTCCTAGAATCTATGAATCTATGAATAAGTTGCTGTCTCTGGGTATGCACAATACAGCTCCTCACCAGACATCCAGACGCCCAAGTCCCAGAGCGATGCACAAATGGGGGAAGACAGGTGTTCCTCCAGCTAACACGCCTGCAGGACCAATCCAGTAAGCATGCTCAGAGCTCACCTGCTGGATCAACCCCAACAGGGAAGGTTACATATGGCAGCAGCAGACACCTGGGCTATGGGATAGTCTGATATGGGGTTCATAGAATATCAGGGTTGGAAGGGACCTCAGGAGGTTCTAGTCCAATCCCCTGCTCAAAGCAGGACCAAACCCAACTAAATCATCCCAGCCAGGGCTTTGTCAAGCCTGACCTTAAAAACCTCTAAGGAAGGAGATTCCACTACCTCCCTAGGTAACCCATTCCAGTGCTTCACCACTCTGAGTGAAAAAGTTTTTCCTAATATCCAACCTAAACCTCCCCCACTGCTCCTTGTTCTGTCATAGAATCATAGAATTCAAGATCAGAAGGAACCATTATGATCATCTAGTCTGACCTCCTGCAAGATGCAGGCCACATAAGCCGATCCACCCACTCCTGAAATAATTCTCTCCCTTGACTCTGCTGTTGAATGCTCCAAATCATGATTTAAAGACTTCTAGTAGCAGATAATCCACCAGCAAGCGACCCCTGCCCCATGCTTCAGAGGAAGGCGAAAAACCTCCAGGGCCACTGCCAATCTACCCTGTAGGAAAATTCCTTCCTGACCCCAAATATGGCGATCTACTGAACCCCAAGCATGCGGGCAAGACTCTCCAGCCAGACACTCTGGAAAAAGGCTAACAATATCCTATCATTGACCCTTTGTACTAATTACCATTGTGGCACGTTATTGACCTATTGACTAAACCCGTTATCCTATCATACCATCCCCTCCATAAACTTATCTAGCTTAATCTTAAAGTCATGGAGGTCCTTCGCCCCCACTGTTTCCCTCGGTAGGCTGTTCCAGAATTGCACTCCTCTGATGGTTAGAAACCTTCGTCTAATTTCAAGCCTAAATTTCCTGACTGACAATTTATATCCGTTTGTCCTCGTGTCCACATTAGAACTGAGCTGAAATAATT
Source organism: Mauremys mutica (assembly GCF_020497125.1). Lineage (NCBI taxonomy): Eukaryota > Metazoa > Chordata > Testudines > Geoemydidae > Mauremys > Mauremys mutica. The sequence continues at coordinate 12,783,999 of NC_059096.1, forward strand.
CCTCTCCTTCCCTGGTATTTATCCCTCTGATATATTTAAAGAGTGCAATCATATCTCCTCTTATCCTTCTTTTGGTTAAGGAAAACAAACCGAGCTCCTGAAGTCTCCTTTCATACGACAGGCTTTCCATTCCTCAGATCATTCTAGTGACCCTTCTTTTTACCCGTTCCAGTTTGAATTCATCCTTCTTAAACATGGGAGACCAAAACTGCACACAATACTCCAAATGAGGTCTCACCAACGCCTTATATAACGAGACTAGCACCTCCTTATCTCTACTAGAAATACCTCGCCTAATGCATCCCAAGACCGCATTAGCTTTTTTAGCGGCCACATCACATTGCCTACTCATAGTCATCCTACGATCAACCAGGACTCCTAGGTCCTTCTCCTCCTCCGTTACTTCCAACTGGTGCGTCCCCAGCTTATAACTAAAATTCTTGTTAGTCATCCCTAAATGCATAACCTTACACTTCTCACTATTGTATTTCATCCTGTTACTAATACTCCAGTTTACAAGGTCATCCAAATCATCTGCTACCACTGAGAACAGTCTAGATCCATCCTCTTTGGAACCCCCTTTCAGGTAGTTGAAAGCAGCTATCAAATCCCCCCTCATTCTTCTCTTCTGCAGACTAAACAATCCTAGTTCCCTCAGCCTCAATCTCTCTTGTTGAAGCTGTTCCATTGTGGAGAACTAGTGGCCTGCGCTGTGCAGGAGGTCGGACTAGATGATCACGATGGTCCCTCAAAGCCCCTGAGTCTCTGACAGCGCCATTGGTGCGGGGTGAGAGGGAGTGCAGACGTGGATGACTATGGTTAGAGCATTCAGAGCTCTCTTCAAATCCTTTCTCTCCATCAGCTGTTGCAGGGACTTCAGCCAGAGTTTCCCACATCCCAAGTGAATACTCCAGGCACTGGGCTAAAAGCTGGGGGGGGGCGCTCTTCCCACTCCCACCCAGGGGCTTCTTGCAAAACCAGCACAGCTGCCTAACTCCAATGGAGGGTTTACAGCTGAGACTCCCAAGCAGAGAGGGACAGGGCTGAGGACATACCCTGCATGTTGGCACCTCCCACTGGCTAGCTTAGGCAGCTCCCTACATACATGCTGGCTTTTGTGAATCGCTCCCTACAGTATTAATTTTATAGGGAGCCTGGCTACAAACAGAGGCTTTGTGACTCAGTGATTTTCCAATTGCCTAAAAATTACAGGGATTAAGACCAAAAGCGTCAAGTGTCCACTAACTTCGGCCAAACTTGAGATACGACAGACTTGCTAGAGCACCTTGCATTACCCAGCACTTCGTAGGTTCAAAGCACAGCTCTCAGTGACCATCTCTGGCAGCTGGGGGGCTCAGCATGTCTGCAAATCGGTGTGGCTAATTGTGCGGCCGCCGGAGCCAGAGGTCGGGGCCCCCTGGGAAAAGTTTGCTGTAAGCGACTTGGCCAGCCCCACACAGGGGCTCTGCGGTAGCAGCAGGGACAGGCTCCACTTCGCCAAGGTGTTAGTCAGCTGTCCTACCCACCAGAACTTCCTTACTCCTCCAGTAACCCCCTGCCTCATTCATCCCGCCCCTTCCAACTTCCACAAGACATAAGGCAGGATCCTACAGGCAAGAGCCTCCCTCATTACACAGCCCTGATTCACTCCCAGGGCACCCAACTGCCGCTTTAGGCATCTGAATCCCAGAATCAGGCCCCACTGGGATTCCCCAAACCCACACTCAGTTGCTGCTGAATCCTGTAGTTGGCTAAACACGCTCGGTGCCTAGTTTTTTGCAGTGAAAGTTCCCTGCAGGCCTGTTTCTGCCTCTGGCACCCCGTGCCAGGCATGTGGACACCAAAAGCCCAGAGCGATGCCTGAAGTAGGAGAAGACGGGCGTTCCTCTGCCAAGCTCACTTGCAGGGCCCGATCCAGTACACATGCTCAGAGCTCACCACCTGGCCTAGCCCCCATAGGCAAGTGTACGTGCTGCAGCAGTGCCCCCCCCCCCAATGCCTGCGGGAGGTCCGTCGAAGCCGCGGGACCAGAGGACCCTCCGCAGGCAAGCCACCGAAGGCAACCTGCCTTGCTGCCCCAAAGGTTAGGGTGATGTCAGGAATGGTGGGTCTTGCCCCGGATCCACAGGGCTCGGAGGAGCTAGTAAGCTCCAACCAGCCACCCGGTGACCTGCTAACAGTCGCTAGGGCAGAAGCTGGACCCCACCAGAGCACTCAGTCCTGGAACCGGAGTGGCGGGATGCTGGGAGGCCTGACTGGTTCACAGCTTCTCTGTAAACCCAGCACAGCACCAGGAAGTTGTCCAGAGAACTGGTACCCGCCCTGCTCCTGTGGCTTGACTCCTCCTGTCCGACTTGTGGTTCCAATCTCTGGTTTTACTCCTGCCTCTGATCTCCTGGTAACCTGACCCAACTGACTCTTAAGAACATACGAACGGCCAGACTGGGTCAAACCAAAGGTCCATCCAGCCCAGTATCTGTCTACCGACAGTGACAAATGCCAGGTGTCCCAGAGGGAGTGAACCTAACAGGCAATGATCAAGTGATCTCTCTCCTGCCATCCAGCTTGACAAACAGAGGCTAGAGACACCATTCCTTACCCATCCTGGCTAATAGCCATTTATGGACTTCACCACCACTAATTTATCCAGTTCTCTTTTAAACGCTGTAATAGTCCTAGCCTTCACAACCTCCTCAGGCAAGGAGTTCCACAGGCTGACTGTGCGCTGCGTGAAGAACTTCCTTTTATTTGTTTTAAACCTGCTGCCCATTAATTTCATTTGGTGACCCCTAGTTCTTGTATTATGGGAATAAGTAAATACCTTTTCCTTATCCACTTTCTCCACACCACTCATGATTTTATAGACCTCTGTCATATCCCCCCTTAGTCTCCTCTTTTCCAAGCTGAACAGTCCGAGCTTCTTTAACCTCGTCTCATATGGGACCCATTCCAAACCCCTCATTATCTTAGTTGCCCTTCTCTTGGCTCTTGTCCTGTGACTGCAGAGCCTGGCTCTAGCTGCTAGGGCTGGTTGCCTAGGACCTGGCCATGAAAGGTTCTCACCTGGCAAGTGGGAGACCCCTGGCTCTGACTGAAAGGGAGAAAAGCTTTGAACAGGTATCGGCCACTTCTCCCATGAGTGCCCCAGCGACTGAGCTATGGGATATTCTGATGCAGGGCTCCCTCCATTCTCCTGCTGAAGCTATTCCAGTGTGAATCACCAAGGGAAGAACAATTGACAGCGTGTGAGCATGAGACTCACCACCTGGGAGGTGAGAGACACGGGACCGCTCCCCTGCTCTGATCATGCCGGTGATTTATTCACAGTGGAACAGACTCAACAGGAGAGACTGAGGGAGCCTCACCCAGAACACTCTGGAGCCCGGTGGAGAAAGCGCTCACCTGAGAGGGCAACCCCCTGCTCAGAGCCTTTCGCTCCTCCCCAGTTCCACGCACAATATTTTAAAATTCTGCAAAATGTATTTGTCAAAATAATGCTATATAATCACGCCAGTTTCAATTCTTTTGTAATTTATTTCAAAATACCTGTCAGCAAGTAGGTCTGTAGCAATACAGACACACACAGAAATTCCCCCAGGAGCAGAGAGTTAAAGAAACCCCTTTGACAGCCCAGTTCCTGTTTCTCTGCCCCACTCCCCTGCCCAGAGCCCAGCCGGGGGGCCAGAGACTCACAACCCCTCCCCCCCAGAGCCCACCTCCGTCCCCCCCCCCCAGCCAATACACCCAAACCCCCTCCTCCCCGGAGTCCAACCACAGGCCCCGCCCAGCCCAGATACCTACACCCCCCCTCCTCAGAGCCCAGGGATCCAGAGGCAGAAACAGCCTGATGCTCGGTCCCAGGCTTGCAGAGCTTCCTGCACGCTGCCCTCTCCTTCCATCAGGGCATGCTGAACTGCAGCTGCCAGGGTTTGTAATAATAGCTAAGTCTGGTAGGACACTACAATGAAACCCTGCTAGGGTACATCATAGAATACAGAATATCAGGGGTGGAAGGGACCTCAGGAGATCATCTAGTCCAACCTCCTGTCCATCAACAGGATCATAGCTGACAAATATGCATTGTGGTAACGGTCTGTTACAGTAAGGCAGTGTTTAGGAAATGCTAGGTACCTGCTCTTTGAACATACGTCATTGGCTCTCTGTATGAAACAAAGTTGGTTAGCTGAGAAGTGGAGTATTCAGGCATCCTGGGAAAGGAGGGGATCCAGTTATCAGGGTTATAAAATCCTGCCAGGCAAGGGCGGCTCTAGGCACCAGCAAAGCAAGCAGGTGCTTGGGGCAGCCCATTTGCAGGGGCAGCAGCCGGCAGTGATCGAGCCTGGGAGCTGGGAACCAACAGGGGGCCCTGGGAGCTGTAGTTCCTTGGTTAGCTCCCTGCCTATAGAGCCAGCCCTGGAGCAGGAAAAGAACTACATTTCCCAGCATTCCCTTGGCCGCTATCAACAGGAAAGGGAGGGGGAGGGAGTATGGTAGCTGAAACCTCATGCTGCAGCTTGCTGTGAATGGAGAGCTCGCTGCTAGAGCGGGGTGGCCCTGTGAATGGGGAACAAGTGTGGCCAAGGGGTAGAAGGCTTTGGCCCAGATATCCCCTTCAGAAGACTTCCCCTGACTGGCTTAGGGATACTGGTGTGACCTCACCTTGCAGCCCCCACAGAAGGAATTGGGGGGACTAAATGGGCAGTGCCCCTCTCTATCTGAAGCCTGGCAAGGGAGGTATGTGGATCCCACCAGAATTTAAAATGAAAAGTGAGGGAGGGGAGGCTCTACTGGACCTGGGCAGCTTTAGCTACAGTACCAGGCATGTAGGAGGATTTCCACTTCTGAGCCATGGAAGCAGAAATTGACTTTTCCTTTCCAGAGTTAGCTAATGTTCAGAAAGGGAATCTAGCCCCTGCCTTCCAGACTTGAACACCGCACAATTCAGGAGTGCTCAAGCTCAGTTTGGGCAGCTGTTACTTCATTTCTCCCAAATCAAATATACTGATCCACTGTAACTTGCTGTAGAAAAAGTAGGATAAAATTGAGCAAGAAATGCTTCCCAGTGCTAACTAGGACTGGAATTGCTATTTTCAACAGCCATTGCCTTTTTTTTTTTAGTTTTATTTGTTTAAAAGGAAGACAGTGCTATTGAATTGGCAAATTCCCCTTAGAAACAAAAAGTGGAACAAAAGAATAATAAAGGCACCTCAACTTTTCCTCATTTATGGAGGACAGTCTTATAATATGCACCCAGATATCCTCCAATCACACCAGCTGAAAATTGTTCCACTTTACTGCAGTTCTGTAACCATATGGGAACCAATCCTGTCTGTTCTGTGCACATCCAAAATTCCTGCTGAATGACCCACCCGGGGAGCAAGTTACCAGTGACCCAGGGCTGGGGTGGAAGGAGGGTGCAGGTGGGTGGGGGAGAGCCCAGGGCTGGGGTGGCAGGGGGTGCGGGTGGAGGGGGCAGAGTCCAGGGCTCAGGTAGCAGGGGGTGTGCGTGGAGGGGGCACTGGTGGAGGGGAAGGGGGGTGCCCAGAGCTGGGGCAGCACAGGGTGTGTGCGGGGGGGAGAGCCCAGGGCTGGGGCGGCAGGGGGTGCGGGTCAGGGGCTGCAAGGTGAGGTTACACCAGTATCCCTAAGCCAGTCTGGGGATGTCTTCTGAAGGGGACATCTGGGCCAACCAAACCCACATTCCATGGCATCACATCAAATAGTGACATTTTCCTGTACCTCGCGCTAATTAGGCCCAGCCACTAACTTTTGGATCCATTTGAAAGCATCTTGCTGTTGGGTTTCCCAACACTATCCAGCATCTCTGTCAATGATCTAACATTGACTGACGCGGGGAGGTATGGCAGGAACTTGAACAGATCATTAACAAAACCCAATTGTGGGCAGGAAATGTCCAAAATTGCTTCGAACCTGCTTAGGGTCTGTTTTTACACCCTCTGTGTGATATGCAGCACAGCTAACGGATGCAGTCTTCTTTATTTCTCATTTGGTTTGAGCCACATGTGATGTGCTCTATTGAGCAGAGCTATCAGGTTAGGATCATAGGCATTCTTAGCCTCTTCATGGACATCTCCACAACCAAACACTAAGATGTCATTATAAATAGCAATTTTCTAACTCAGAAAGTGTTGCTGCCAACATGGGGGAATCCCCTATTAGACCTTGTCCTCACAGACAAAGGGGAACTGATTACAGAACTAAAAATGGTAGCTTAGGTACATGATCATGACTTGATCATATTTATAATGTGCAAGCAGAATAAAGTCCAGACCAGCAATATATGTACTTGGTGTCTAACAGGGCCAATTTCATAAACCTAACAATTATTATGAGCTAAATCAGATGAGAGAAAAAATTTAATTAGAAAAATGTGAAAGTTAATTGGGAATCATTAAAAAACTCCTTATTAGATGCCCAAAGAGCCATAATTCCACAACTGAAAAAGAAGGCTATGCTGGTTAAAAGACTGGCCTAGTTTAGAGAGGAATGAAGGCAGCTATAAATAAATAAAACAAATGGAAGAAAGGGGAAGTTGATAGTAATGAAATAAACCAGAAGTTAGGAATTGTAGAAAATTGATAAGGGAAGCAAAGGGACACACAGAGAACTCTATGGCCAGCAGAGTTAAGGACAATAAGGAGTATTTTAAATACTTTAGGAATAACAAGAATCCTGACAATGGTATTGGTCCATTACCAGATGGAAATGGTAGTATTATCAATAATAATGCAGAAAAGGCAGAATGTTCAATAAATATTTCTGTTCTGTATTTGGGGGAAAACAGAACTCTGTCCATCCTACTAGGATTTCTGGAGGATGTTAAACAGAAGTTACTTAAATCAGATATTTGTAAAATCAGCAGGTCCAGAAAACTTGCCTCCAAGAGTTGGTTGAGGAACTCACTGAACTGTTAATGTTGATTTCAGAAGCCTTGGAGCATTGGGGAAGTTCCAGAAGACTCTGAGAAAGCTACTTTTGTGCCAGTTTTTAAAAAGTTTAAACAGGACGGCTCATCATAGGCCTGTCAGCCTGACATCAGTCCTGGGCAATATAACAGAGTGGCTGATATATCTATTAATAAAGAATGAAAGGAGGCCAATATAATTAATGCAAATCAACAGGGGTTTATGGAAAATAGATCTTGTCAAATTAACTTGATTTGATGAGAAGTTGGACTGATAAAGATAATAGTGTTGATGTAATATACATAGACTTCTGAGGCATTTGACTTAGTACTCCAGAACATTTTGATTAAAAATTTAGAATGACATTAAATTAACATGGCACATATTAAATGGATTAAAAAGTGGCTACTTGATTGGTCTCAATGTAATTATAAATGGGGAATCATCATCAAACTGGTGTGTTTCCAGTGGCATCCATGGGGATCAGTTCTTGACTCTATGCTATTTAACATTTGTATCAATGACCTGGAAGTAAACATGAAATCATCACTGACAATGTTTGCAGATATGACAAATTGGAGGAGTGGTAAATAATACAGAGGAGAGGTCACTGATTCTGATCAATCTGGATCACTTGGCAAACTGGGCACAAGCAAACAGTATCCATTTTAATACAGCTACATGTAAATGTATATGTCTAGGAACAAGGAACGTCGGACATACTTACAGGATGGGGGACTTTATCCTGGGAAGCAGCGACTCTGAAAAAGTTTTTGGGGTCATAGTAGATAATGGGGGAGGGATAGCTCAGTGGTTTGAGTATTCAGCCTGCTTAAACCCAGATATACAAGAGTTCACTGGGGCTCGACCCTCTCCGGGGTGGAGGGGAGCCACGCCGGCTCACTACACCCCGAGAGGTCAGGGGGATTAATCCGGCCCGGGGTATCCCTCGGTAGCCTTTGCGGGAGTCGGCTGAAATGTGGTTAGTCTGGACCTGGCTCCGGCAGGGCAACAACCACTGAGTCAGGAGGCTCAGGCCCTCAGGCAGGGCTGAGCCATAACAACAGTCACAGGGCCCGGCCCTAGGTCAGGGCGGGGCGACAACCACTGAGTCAGGAGGCTCAGGCCCTCAGGCAGGGCTGAGCCATAACAACAGTCACAGGGCCCGGCCCTGGCGGGTCAACAAACACTGAGTCGGGAGGCTCAGGCTCTCAGGCAGGGCTGAGCGGTAATAACAGGCTTCGGCCTCCTCAGGCCAGGGAGAGGGGGAGATGCCACCCAGGGGTTGGGTGGCAGGGGGGGACGCAGGCCCTCCCACTCCACTGCGTCCCAGCCCGGGGCCCTAGCAGTGGCTGACGATCCACTGCTTAGTCAGTGGGGATCCTGGCCGCAACACACCGACATAGGCTCTGGTAAGGCTGCAGCCAGACTGGGGTTGGCTGCCCCTGGGCTACTTCCATACTACCCCTTGGGCTCTACCTGGGTCCTGGCGTTGGCCACTGGGGGGTCCAGGAACATGGGTTCGTCGGGGCTAGGGTTGGTCAGCAGGTCCGGCGGCTCCTCCGGGTAGCGGGCGCGGGGTAGCTCCGGCGGCTCCTCCGGGTAGCGGGCGCGGGGTAGCTCCAGCCAGTCTGGGCGGCCGCCTCGGGCCGCAGGAGCTTCCCAGTCTCGGGCTCCCCCAGGAACATCTGCTCTCTCCAGCAGCTGGGATCCTACTGAGATCTGAGGGCCGGCCTTTATAGTTCCAGGTCGCCGCCTGACCCTTTGAGGGGCGGGCTCAGAGCTCCCTAGCTCCGCCCACTCTGGCCTCTAGATGGGCTCTTCCTCCTCTGAGGCAGAGGGGAGCCACACTACCTCACTACACCAGGGTTGTGAGTTCAATCCTTGAGGGGGACCACTTACACACCTGGGGCAAAATCAGTACTTAGTCCTACTAGTGAAGGCAGGCAGCTGGACTCCATGACCTTTCAGGGTCCCTTCCAGTTCTATGAGATAGGTGTGTGTATATATATAGATAGATAGATAGTTAATCAGAAGAACATGAACTCTCAGTGCAATGCTGTGCCCTAAAGGGCTAATGCAATCCTTGGATGCTTTAAACAGGGATAGGAGTAGAGCGAGGTTATTTGACCTCTGTATTTGGCACTGGTGCAGCTGCCACTGGAATCCTGTGTCCAGTTGTGGTGCCCACAATTCAGGAAATAAGTTGATAAAGTGAAGAAGGTTCAGAGAAGAGCCATGAGAATGATTAAAGGGTTAGAAAACCTGCCCTCTAGTGATAGACTCAGAGAGCTCAATCTATTTAGCTTAGCAAAGAGAAGGGAAGGGGTGACTCGTTAACACTCTGTGTATCTGCTTGGTGAGTAAATATGGAATAAGGGGCTCTTCTGTCTAGCAAGAAAAGTGTAACACAACTCGATGGCTGGAAACTGAAGCTAGCCAAATTCAGACAGGAAATAAGGGACAGGGGCAGGCAAACTTTTTTGGCCTGAGGACTCCCCTGCCCTCTATCCAACCCCCGCTGCCTCTATCTCTCCATTTTCATGAAACATGTCATAGTCTCCGTTTTTCTCCCAAGCAGATTGTGTGAATTGTTTGAAATCTTGAAAATGTTCATGGGGTGGGAAAACCATTTCCCACCCATCTCAGTCTTTCACCTGTAGGTCACCAGCTTGCATCCTGCCCAGCTCAGCTGGGATTAAAAGTCGTTCCCACCTAATGGAGCTGTGGCTCCCATTTACAGCTCCCACATCACAAAATTACCATGATGCTTTGCTCTCAATTGTGAACGCAGTATAGTCAATCCCACCTGTTCAAAAATCAGGCCCAACAATGATAATTTCAAAAAAATAATCTTTTAATTTAACCCAACTCAATGTAGTTCCCGTCTGTTTTTTGAGCCATAATCACAAGACTCCAAGAGCTGGGTTTTTTAAAAAAGACACTGAATAGCGTGAGCATTGGGAAAACTGTGTCCCTGCCAGGCTGGAAGCTGAAGGGAGAGGATGTCCTGCCCGATAAAGAGCCTTCATGGACTGAGCAATAGAGATTAGGAGCATCTTGGGCCTTAAACACCTGTAAAAGCCAGTGCAAGGCCCTCCTGCCCCGCCATTGACAGAGGAAGATTAAGGCCCAGCAATGTTTCCCTCACAAAAAAACTCTCAAGATCAATCCTAGAGCATTTCAAATGGGTCCATTTTCCCATGGACTTAATTGTGACCCTTTAATTAGGTACCTGGATGAATTCACTTAGATACCGCAGATGTGAGTGCAACAAATGCAGATCCATAGTGCCTAGAAATTGAAGTTGGAGATGGAAGTTTAGTGCCAGCCCATAACACACACCCGGCCTCCGACTGCTTCCCTGGGCCGCAGAAGGGTTCTTCCCGAAGGTATATTTGCTTGTGTATTGTCCAGGCTGCCTTTAAATGACTGGCGGGTGATGGTTTATGCCGGGTCTAATCTAATGCTCCCCTCACCACAGGTTCACTCTAAGGTGAGTGATTGTGGGGGCCCGATTGGACACCGTATAGAGGCTTGATTTTCAGCGAGAGGGTGCCCAGCACTTTCTGATATCAGGCACCTTCAAGGAGTCTCCAGCTGGGCAGCCCAAAATGGAGGCAGCCACTCCTCACACTTGAGACCCTTGGCCTACAGAAGCGAGCGGGAGCCTGCCCAGAACTCCTAACCTCACCAGGAGCAAGCTCTTGTTCTTGCTCTTTCAGAGAGACGAGGACTGAGGAGGGGAGGGTGGGCTGGACCTCAGAACTTTCCTTTCCCTTCGTTTCCACGATAGCCAGGTCTGTTCCCACTGTCCCCTTTCTCCTCTCTGGTCACAGGAATTTTGTCTTTCCACTTCAGCTCTGTGTTTTGGGGGGAGGATGTGATTTTTAAATTTTCCCATTCCTGGGAAAGGCTGGCAGAGCTGCCTGCCAGCCAGTGGGGGGCGGGAGCTGGCGCTGACCCGTGGGGGGATACAGCTGCACTCTGTGAGTATGCAAATCCCCTGTTAGCAGCTCTGCCAAGTCTCACTAGTGTGGGGAAAGCAAGACTCCGCGTGCATTTTGGAAGCAGCATCTCACTCTTCCAAGGAAAGTTTCTGCTGCGCTGAAAATCTCACTGTGCTTATAATGGGCACAAGCCTGGGAGCCCTGATTTACGTATGCAAATCATATGCATTTATGTAAATTCCAGAGAGAATAATATTATCACGGGGCGTATAGAATAGGTTCCCTCCCATAGCAAATCACTCAGTTGTGTTTTCTAAACACAGAGTGACATTGCTTTGAACTGCCCATGTGAACATAACATTTCTATTTTGATACATTTAGCACAAAAGAGCCCCGATTCCCCGCCCCCACACATACATCCTTGTCAGTAACTTTATTCAGCTTGTTTTCATGATGAAGTGAAACAGACTCCATAGCCCAGGCCCTCCCCCCGCCGGCGAATATGTCGTGTGCAGTGCCCAGACAAAGGGACGCAGGCAGATGCCAAATCACTTCACACCCATGATAGAGTCCTGAGTCACCCAAACGTCAGCAACCCGCCGAGATGGGCTCAGCTTAGCAAAATGGTGTTGCTGCAGCAACCCTAATCCGCTCACGAGTGGGCAAGGTGAGAACGTAAGGGATGAAATGGCAGATGTGTTTGCTTTGTGCCATGGTCAGACACCGAGGCATTGCAGTCATCTATAGTGATAGACTATGTTCCTACGTTCTCCGCCATCCCGCCCAACCATCGGGAGCGTTCCTCAGGCAAACTGCCACTGGGATCCAGCTTGAGTCAGGACCTCAGGATCCGGCCCGCTTTGGGGTACATGCAGTGGCCAGGCACATGCTGCCTATGTCCCCCGCACCACCGCAGCGTTAAACCACTGCTCGGAGACAGGCTCCAAGAAACCCGAAAGAACATGAGACTCTGAGTCTAGCGTGGGCCCCCAGTGGCTCAACTGTTTGGGGGTTGGATGGGAATTGTGCAAAGCTCAGTGGAGCAGAGTTAGGCCAATCCCACACTTAGGGTATGTCCGCCCGGCGGCCAGGAGGGTGCTTTTCCAGTGCATGTAGACGGATACATGCCAGCTCTGCGTGAGGCAGTGCATTAAAAATAGCACTTTGGCTACAGGAACAGAGGTGCTTTAATAAAACCAAGTGCAAAGTGACCCATCAAGGAACAAGGACTGCAGGTCAGACCTACAGAGGGGGGCACTGTACCCTGAGAAGCAGGGACTGGAAAGGATTCCGGGGTCACAGTGGACAAACAACTGAACATGAGTGCAATGCAGTGGCAAAAAGGGCTAGTATGCTGTGTAACTAGGGCAGTAGGGAGGTGATTTTCAGGGCCACCCAGGGGGGGGGGCAAAGGGGGCAATTTGCCCCGGGCTCCGGGCTCCGCAGGGGCCCCCACGAGAACAGCGGAGGCTCCCGCCTCCGCCCCTCTCCTGGAGCCTCAGCGCATCAAGCGCCGAGTCTCCGCCGGGGCCCCTGAGCCCCGAGCCGCGTGGTCAGGGGTCGGGGCTGGGAGCTCCGGGCTGATCTCAGCTCCCTCCGTTCGGCGTGGCCCAGCCCCGCCCCCTCCCCACGCGGCTCGGAGCGGGACGGGGCTCAGGCCCCGCCGGGGACACGCTGCGGCTGTTCCGGCGAGGCGCTGAGACTCCGGGCGAGGAGGGAGCCGGGGGTAAGAGGCTGGGGCCGGGGCGGGGGGGAAGCAGGACCCACCGCCGAAGCGCAGCCTGGTTTTCGGCGGCGGGGGGCCCTTCCGTTCCGGGACCCGCCGCTGAAGTGCCCCAAAAACCCGCGGTGGGGGCCCCCCACCGCCGAATTACCGCCGAAGACCGGGCTGCACTTCAGCGGCGGGTCCCGCTTCGGCGGTAATTCGGCAGCGGGGGGGCCCCCGCCGCGGGTCTTCGGGGCACTTCGGCGGCGGGTCCCAGAACGGAAGGGCCCCCCGCCACCGAAGACCCCGGGCCCCCGGAATCCTCTGGGCGGCCCTGGTGATTTTGCCTCTGTTCTTGGCAATGCTGGGACCAGTGCTGGAATACTGTGTCCCAGGCTGGTGTCCACATTTTAAAATGGATATGGAAAAACTGGAGAGGGTGCAGAAAAGAACCACAAAAATTATTCAAGAGCTGGAAAAAATGCCCTACAGTGAGAGACTTAAAGAGCTCAGTCTGTTTAGCTTGTCAAAAATAAGATTGAAGGTGCTTATACACCGTCAGCAAGTTGCCTCTCAAAGGGAGAAAACACCAGGCACTACAGGCATTACAAGAGCCCCTGGCTGGAAGTGAAACCAGACACATTCAAATTAGATTTAGGCAAAAAAAATTATATCAGGGATATTAATCATTGGAACTAACTCCCCAGAGGAGTGGGGGATTCTCCATCTCTTGGTGACTTCAGAGCCAGACTGGAGCCTTTCTGGAAGATGCTTTAGCCAAGCACAAGTTCGTGGGCTCAACGTAGGGTTAAGTGGGTGAAGTGTTATGGCCTGCAATACAGATGATCTAGTGGTCCCTTCTCACCTTAATCGATGAATGTTTGGCATTGTGCTACACTCGGCATTCATGACACCATAAAGTTCAACGGGGCCTTGATGACACTAGGAAGAAAAGGGTGTGTTAGCTAACACATGTTAAAAACACACCTCTTTTCCTAGTGTAGATCTGGTTCAAGAGTCCAAAAGGCATGAGACTGACCCTGAAAAAGCCAGGAGATTTTATTAAATGACATTTTGCTTTTTTGATCTGTATTCTGATTTTATTTTCCCTTAATTAATCCCTTATTAATGATCTGGATGATGGGATGAATTGCACCCTCAGCAAGTTCGTGGATGACACTAAGCTGAGGGGAGAGGTAGATATGCTAGAGCGTTGGGATAGGGTCCAGCGGGACCTAAACAAATTGGAAGATTGGGCTAAAAGAAATCTGATGAGGTTCAACAAGGACAAGTGCAGAGTCCTGCACTTAGGATGGAAGAATCCCATGCACTGCTACAGACTAGGGACTGACTGGCTAAGCAGCAGTTCTGCAGAAAAGGACCTGGGGATTACAGTGGACGAGAAGCTGGATATGAGTCAACAGTGTGCCCTTGTTGCCAAGAAGGCTAACGGCATATTGGGCTGTATTAGTAGGAGCATTGCCAGCAGATCGAGGGACGTGATTATTCCCCTCTATTCGACATTGGTGAGACCACATCTGGAGTATTGCATCCAGTTTTGGGCCCCCCACTACAGAAAGGATGTGGACAAATTGGAGAGAGTCCAGCGGAGGGCAGTGAAAATGATTAGGGGGCTGGGGCACATGACTTACAAGGAGAGGCTGAGGGAACTGGGCGTATTTAGTCTGCAGAAGAGAAGAGTGAGGGGGGATTTGATAGCTGCCTTCAACTACCTGAAAGAGGGGGTTCCAAAGAGAATGGATCTCGGCTGTTCTCAGTGGTGGCAGATGACAGAACAAGGAGTAAGTTGCAGTGGGGGAGGTCTAGGTTAGATATTAGGAAAAGCTTTTTCACTAGGAGGGTGGTGAATAGGGTGACCAGATGTCCTGATTTTATAGGGACAGTCCTGATTTTTGGGTCTTTTTCTTATATAGGCTCCTATTACCCCCTCACCCTCGTCCTGATTTTTCACATTTGCTGTCTGGTCACCCTAGTGGTGAAGCACTGGAATGGGTTCCCTAGGGAGGTGGTGGAATCTCCATCCTTAGAGGTTTTTAAGGTCAGGCTTGACAAAGCCCTGGCTGGGATGGTTTAGTTGGGGCTGGTCCTGCTTTGAGCAGGGGGTTGAACTAGATACCTCCTGAGGTCCCTTCCAACCCTGAGAGTCTATGATTCTATTCTAATGTGTGTGTGAAACAATGTTGCCGACTCACATGCAGTGCAAGGTTTGGCCTCTGCTGCAGGAGGTGTCCCTAGCCCCCAGAAAAGAAGGGCTCTATGCTGCTGGGCACTGCACAAAGATACAGTGAGAGTCAGGGCCTGCTCAAAGAGCTCACAGGGTTTGCAGCTCTCGTGGCTTTTATTGAGAGTCTTGCAATATTTGGTGATTTTCTTAGTTTTTTAAGAGCCACAGCTCCTGGAGTCACCGGAGTATGTTAGAGCAGGGGTTCTCAAATGTATGTCATTGGGCACCCTAATTTGTGTCTGTAGTCATTTATGACCCCCCGCCCTCCCCTAGTACATATATCACCACCCAGCTCTGAAGGTGGAGCAGAGATTGGCGGCTGCTGGCTGGGCACCAGCTCTGAAGGCGGAGCGGAGAGCGGCGGCTGCCGGCCGGGCGTCCGGCTCTGAAGGCGGAGCGGAGAGTGGCGGCTGCCGGCCGGGCGCCGGCTCTGAAGGCGGAGCGGAGAGCGGCAGCTGCCGGCCGGGCGCCAGCTCTGAAGGCGGAGCGGAGAGCGGCAGCTGCCGGCCGGGCGTCCGGCTCTGAAGGCGGAGCGGAGAGCGGCGGCTGCCGGCCGGGCGCCGGCTCTGAAGGCGGAGCGGAGAGCGGCGGCTGCCGGCCGGGCGCCGGCTCTGAAGGCGGAGCGGAGAGCGGCGGCTGCCGGCCGGGCGCCGGCTCTGAAGGCGGAGCGGAGAGCGGCGGCTGCCGGCCGGGCGCCGGCTCTGAAGGCGGAGCGGAGAGCGGCGGCTGCCGGCCGGGCGCCGGCTCTGAAGGCGGAGCGGAGAGCGGCGGCTGCTGGCTGGGCACCGGCTCTGAAGGCGGAGCGGAGAGCGACGGCTGCCGGCCGGGCGCCGGCTCTGAAGGCAGCGCTGCACCAGCAGCAGCAGCACAGAAGTAAGGGTGGCAATGTGAAAAGTGACATTTGTCAATATCACTTTTCACAGCAGACTTAGCGCCCCATTGCCACCCTTACTTCTGCGCTGCTGCTGCCACCCAGGGGCTGAACAGCCAGCGCACTGCTGCCTCCCAGCAAGGAGAGACCAAGCCTGGGTGGTGAGGCTCCAGCTGTTCCCTATATCCCCTCCTCCCAGGTGTGCATGGCCCTTCTGCACAAGCCCCAGACATCCAGGGCTGACAGCCAGAGCTCTTCAAAAAACCAGCGCGCAGCTCGCACCTCCCTTGGCACATTTCCGCGCCTTCCTTGGGAGGCCTGCCCCAGAGTTTGAGAACTGCTGTTGTAGAGAATAGCAGCTTTCATTGGTTAAAAGTTTGTTTTCTTGGCTTCAGGTGTCCAAAACACTTGAAAACATGACTAGAATGTACCCCAGCAGGGCAAGACCAGATGGCAAATTAAAAGAACCCAAATTTGTGAGTTTTAAAGGTTTTTAAGCCAGTGGTTTTGGGGGACCTGACTGATGATTTGTGAACAGTTGAGTGTTGGAAGTACTGATTTCTGTGCTGTGGCAGGTTTTGGTCTGTGGCTTGGTTAATGAAGCTGTCTCTTCACAGGGCCGCCCAGAGGATTCAGGGGGCCTGGGTCTTCGGGGCACATCGGCGGTGGGTCCTATGGCGAGTGAAGGACCCACCACCGAACTGCCGCCAAAGACCCGGAGTGGAAGGAGCCCTTGCCGCCAAATTGCTACCTGGAGTGATGATTTTATGATTTTTTCTGGGTCATTGATAAAAAATGTGAACTAGCGTAGGGCCACGGTGCCACTGGAAACACACCTGCTTGATGACGATTCCTTGTTTACAGTTACATTTTGAGACCAATCAGTTAGCCAGTTTTTAATCCATTTAATGTGTGCCGTATTACTTTATATCATTCTAGTTGTATAATCAAAATATCATTTGGCATCAAGTCAAATGCCTTACAGAAGTCTAAGTATAGTACATCAACACTGCCTTTATCAGCCAAATTTGTAATCTCATCAAAAAAAGATTTCAGGTTAATTTGACAGAACCTATTTCCTGTTGGTTTGCATTAATGACATTACTCTCCATTGTTTCTTTATTAATTGAGTCCCATAGCAGTTACTCCATTATCTTGTACAGAATCGATGTCAAACTGACAGGCCTATAATTACTGGAGTCATCCTGTTTACCTTTTATAAAAATTGGCATAACACTAGCTTTCTTCAGTCTTCTGGATCTTCCCCAATGTTCCAAGACTTATTGAAAGTCAACATTAACAGTCCAGCCAGCTTTTTTAAAACTATTGGATGCAAGTTATCTGGACCTACTGATTTTAAAATGTTAATAACTTCTGTTTGACAGCCACCAGAGATACTAGTGGAATGGAAAGAGTCCTATCATCATGAAGGAGAGTATATCATCTGTTTTTCCCTCAAATACGGAATATAAATATTTAATACTTCTTTTTCTGCCTTATTATAGCTAATACTACCATTTCCATCTAGTAATGGACCCATTCCATTGTCAGGATTCTTTTTGTTCCTAATATATTTTAAAACTCCTTCTTACTAGCCTTAACTCTGCTGGCCAAAGATTTCTCCTTGTGTCCCTTTGCTTCCCTTGTCAATTTTTACAATTCCTACTTTCCGATTCACATTCATAGCTACCAACTTCCCCTTTATTCCATTTGTTATATTTAAAAAAAATAGTTGTATAGCTGCCTTCACTTTCCCTCTGAATTATTTCTGTTTTCTAACCATCATGGCCTTCTTCCTCAGTTGTGGGAAGGTGGCTTTTGGGGCATCTAGTAATGTGTTCTTGAATGATTCCCAATCATCATTCACACTTCTCTGATTAAATTCTTTCTCCCAGCTGATCTGGCTAATAATTGTTTTTAGCTTTGTGAAACTGGCCCTACTAAAGCACCAAGTATATCTATAACTGGTCTGGATTTTATTCTGCTTGCACATTATAAATGGAAGCAAGTCACGATCAATTGTACCTAAGCTGCCATTCATTTTTAGTTCTGTGATCAGTTCCCCTTTATCTGTTAGGACGAGGTCTAACGTAGCATTCCTCCATGTTGGCTGCAACACTTTTTGAGTGAGGAAATTGTCATCTATTATGTTTAGATATTCCAAGGATGTTTTAGTCCTGGCAGCATGAGATCTCCAGCATGTGTCACTCAAATGGAAGCCCCCCGTGATCACATACTTTTTTTCCTACATGTTTTAGACAGGTGCATAAGGAAGCGGTCGTCCTATTCCCTAGTGTGATTTGGTGGTCTGTAGCAGATACCACCTAATACTCCCTCCTGTGCTTTATCTGTTAGGACATTGTTAAAAATGTCATTACCGGTTTCTGAGTCATGGATAGCTTGGAGGAAAAATACCTTCAACGGTTATGGATCAGCGTGCCACTGCCCCCTCCTTTTGCCCACTCAGTCCTTCCTAAATGTATTATAACCATTGATTTTAACAGTCAGTTCCTGTGACTCATCCCAGGAGGTGTCAGTGATACCGGCTAGATCATATTTAGGCTCATAAATGCACAATTCCAATTCCTCTTGTTTGTTACCCAGGCTCCTAGCATTGGTGTAGCACCATGTAGAGGTGCAGACTCACCCCTGCAGCGCCTCCTGCTGGTCTGTTCCAGGAAGTAGCTCTCCAGCCTCCAGAGCGCCCTCTACAGGCCAGTGATCTGCTGCCTCTTGGCCCCAGTGTCCCTCCCAGGACCCAGTGCCCCTTTATCTGGGGTGCTGCCCCCTGGCAGTAACCCCCCCAGTCTCAGGGTCTCCCCTCCCCAGGAAACCCCCACCCACCATCCCCACCTCACCTCAGTATAAGGCTACTGCCAGTCATTGTCTAGCCCCACGCCCTGGGGCAGGCTGCAGTATCAGCCACTCAGCACTGGCAAGGGGGGTTTGGACCTGCTGCCTTGGCCTACCCCTGGGCTGCCCCCTGCAACCCCCAGTACCTGTTGGCCCAATGCTAGGCCGCAGCCTGGGGCTTTCCAGACAGGAGCTCCCCAGCTCCTCTGCCTGTCCCCAGCCCTGCTCCGCTCAGGTACCCGGTCTCTAGCTCCCTGCAGCCAGGCCCTTCTCCCTCTACAAACAGAGAGAGACTGAGTGGGCTCCTGGCTCACTGCCTCTTATAGGGGCCAGCTGGGCCTGATTGGAGCATGGCCACAGCTGAGCCTGCTTTCCTCCAATCAGCCCAGGCTTCTTGCCCCAGCCACAGGCCTCTCCTGGGCTGTTTTCCACCCTGAAGGGCAGGAGCGGGTAACCCCCCACTACACAGCAATTCAAGAATTTCTTCTCTTCGTGTCCGTTTGTATCTTGATTCATTTTGTTCTCAACAGCTTGATTTTGTGCCCAGTGCTCATATCATCCCTCTTTTGACGCTCCCCTTTTGTTATTCACCAAACCCGCTCCTGACTACTCTAGCCAGCCTGTCCCCAAGGAGATTGGTCCCCCTTCTACTGACGTGAACACCAGCCAAACTATATAGACCCCTCTCCCCATAGCAGGTGGACCAGTACGCTACAAAACCCAAACCTTTCACCGCTTACCTAGCCAGTGAGCCACTTCCACAATGTTCTGTCGTCCTTGGCTCACGGGACAGGAAGGATCTCATAGAAAATTGCTTGGACTTTCTTAGTTCCAAGTTCCCTGCTGTCTGTGAGATAGCCCACAATGCAGCGTCATTCGTGCTGAGGTGAACCATCACCAATGGATCCTTGCCCATCAACAAAGGCTGCCTATCCAATCTTAGAGGTTCATCTCGGGTCTTGGCTCCAGTCCCTGGACTGGTTTGAATCCAGACCATTTCAGAAGGCGTTAAAAATTGTTCTCATCTGTGGCTATATGGTGGCCACTAACATGAGAGGAGTTTTGGCCTCAGTTCAGGCAACTCACCATTTGTGTTATCAGCGGAGAGGCCAGGAATATCATGGGCCGCAGAGACTGAACAGCCTCCCCCCATGTTAAGAGGACACACCCACCCACATCAGGGTTGGGGCACGTTGGCCAGCCATTGCTGTGGGAGACATGCCCTGGAGCTGCCCAGCAGAGAGAATCTATAACCAGGGCATCAGGGCAATACCTGCTACTAGCAATGAAGCCACACAACTCCTTTTAAACTGGATGATATGGTTATATGTAAATTAGTTGTAAATATGCACATTGGCTCATTATATAATTTACATAAAATAACACATGGAGCAGCACAAAACTCAGCAGCTAGGTAGGAGCTGCTCCCCTCAGTTAAATGGGGCTGCACTGCCTCTCAGCTGGGCAGGCAGGAGCTGGCAGATGTGGTGTCTGCCTTCAGCTCCTTCCTTGCCTGGGACCCTACCCGCCCAGTGCCAGGATGAGTAGGGCCCTACCAAATTCACGGTCCATTTTGGTCAATTTAATGGTCATGGGATTTTTAAAATAGTAAATTTCATGATTACAGCTATTTAAATCTGAAATGTCATAGTTGTAGGCAGTGATGAGCTGCCAAAATTTTAACAACTGGTTCCCTATAAAAGGTTCTGATTTAAGGGGGGGGGAGCGGGGGAGGGGCCAGGGCAGGCAGAGGCATACTTGTGGGGCCGGGGGCCCCTGCAGGGCCTGCGGCAAATTGCCCCACTTGCCCCCCCAGCACCCCTAGAGCTTGCAGCCCCCTCCCCCCTTACCTTGCTGGCAGCTCAAAGCAACTCTGGAGCTCAGCTGAGCTGCCCAGCTGGTGCTGGCGGCTGGCCACGCTGCAGCTGGGGGGAAGTGGGGGAAGGGCTGGGGGAGCCTCCCCAGCTGGGAATCCTGGGAGCAACAGGATGGTCCGGCCGACGGACCGGAGTTCTTTGCCCACCCCCGGCCCTTTAATAACCGGTTCTCCATGGAGGTCTAATTTTAGCAACCTGTTCTTGGGAACCTGTGGGAACCTGCTCCAGCTCACCACTGGTTGTAGGGATCCTGCCCCAGAAAGAAGTTGTGGGGTGGTTGCAAGGGGTTATTGTAGGGTAGGTTGCGGGACTGCTACCCCTACTTCTGTGCTGCTGTGGGCACCTTCAGAGCTGGGCAGCTGGAGAGCAGCGGCTGCTGGCTGGGAGCCCAGCTCTAAAGGCAGAGCCACTGCCAGCAGCAGCATAGCAGTAATCATGGCATGGTACGGTATTGCCACCCTTATGTCTGTGCTGCTTCCTGCAGAGCTGGGCCCTCAGTCAGCAGCCGCCACCCTCTGGCTGCCCAGCTCTGAAGGCAGCAGCGCAGAAGTAAAGGTGGCATGGGATGGTATTGCCACCCTTACTTCTGCGCTGCTGCTGGTGGGGCGCTGCCTTCAGAGCTGGGCGCCCGGCCAACAGCTGCCACTCTCTGGCCACCCAGCTCTCAAGGCAGCGCAGAAATAAGGGTGGCAATACTGCGACCTCCCCCTAAAATAACCTTGTGACCCCCCCACGCAACGTCCTTTTGGGTCAGGACCCCCAATTTGAGAAACGCTGGTCTGCCCCTGTGAAATCTGTAGAGTATACGGTAAAAGCACACACAAGACCGGATTTCATGGGGGGAGACCGGATTTCACGAGGGGGGCCGGATTTCAGGGGCCGTGATGCGTTTTTCATGGCCGTGAATTTGGTAGGGCCCTAAGGATGAGCCAGACCCAGGAGGAAGCAGTGGCTCCTTCCTCTCCCTGCCCCACAGGGAGCCCAGCTCTGAGTGGGGCGGGCAGGCCCCAGGAAGAGGCATGATGGTGTGTGAGGGGGGCAGGCACGAGGGGAGGACAGGTACGGGGTGGAAGGCGAGCTGTTGCGCTTGACATGTGTGCACACCACAGCACACGTCATTGGTGTGAGCACGGCGCAGCGTGGGTGGGTATCCCGGGTCCCTTGCGCTGCCCATAGGGTCACCGCCTTCTGCGAAATGGGCACAATGGACTGGGGGACACCCACTAGCATGAGGGAATCGCAGGAGTAGGGGGCAAACATGCATCCTCCTTTCACTGTCTCCCGGAAGGCAGCGCTGTGCCATTTTGGACCTGCGGGTGGATGAGGCCAGAGGAACACAGCGTCCTGTCCATTGTTATGCCAGGAAAGCAGCCCCTAAGTACAGAGCAGGGTCCCGCAGGTGGCTGGACTCACCAGAGGAGAACCCTGGGATTGAGGCCGTTCCTTTCGGATCGGTTCTCAGAGCAGTGACAATTTGGGGCCCGGCTAACAGTCCCCGAACAGTGGGACCGGGTTGTTACGTGGCTTGGGATTAGCAGCAAGAGCTGAGGGGCTCCCAGCTGCAGAAGCCCGTGCTCCTGGAATTGGGTGTGGCGCTTACCCAGGTGAGGGCTGCCTCAGCACAGAGAAGCGAGCAGCAATTGCCCTATGGAAACCTGACCCCCTAGCTTGTTAGGGAGCTGGGGGGAACCAATGTGGTGTGGGGAAATCCACTGTCCTTGCCATAAAGGGCTGCAAGGAGGAGAGGCTGAGAGAACTGGGATTGTTTAGCCTGCAGAAGAGAAGAATGAGGGGGGGATTTGATAGCTGCTTTCAACTACCTGAAAGGGGGTTCCAAAGAGGATGGATCTAGACTGTTCTCAGTGGTAGAAGATGACAGAACAAGGAGTAATGGTCTTAAGTTGCAGAGGGGGAGGTCTAGGTTGGATATTAGGAAAAACTTTTTCACTAGGAGGGTGGTGAAGCACTGGAATGGGTTACCTAGGGAGGTGGTGGCATCTCCATCCTTAGAGGTTTTTAAGGTCAGGCTTGACAAAGCCCTGGCTGGGATGATTTAGTTGGGTTTGGTCCTGCTTTGAGCAGGGCGTGGGACTAGATGACCTCCTGAGGTCCCTTCCAACCCTGAGATTCTATGATTCTATGATTCTAAGGCAATTCAGCCTCTCCGACCACACCAGGGGGCCAGGCTGGGCAAAGGGCAGCAAATAGCGGATGGATTCAAGCCGTTGGGGTTCCTGGGGCAGTGAGTTCTGCTGTCTCCGGCTGCACTCTGGGGAACGTATTTCCTTTTATTCACTTTGCACTTGCTGCCTTTCCAGTCATTGAATGTCGTCTTGTTCTTATGTCATAGGGCAGATGCGTCCGACCTGCCTTCTCGCGACTGTTCATGAGTGAGGCCAGGTCCCCTAGTGACTTTAGGACACGTTGTTGCATTGTTTGCCCAGGAGGCTTTAGTCTCCTGTGTCCTGCTGCAGTCACGCTACCTTCTTCTGAGCTGTGCTCTCCAGTTGTGCAGGGTTGGGCTGGGTCGGTACCTGACAGGAGACCCTCAGGCCGGGAAGCCGCCCTCCTCGGTGGGCGCTGCCTGAGCTGGTGCCCTAGCAGGTGCTGGGGGCGTTGTGCTGCGGGAGCTGCCGGACGTCAGAGGAGATGCAGCAAAGAGGCCGTTGTTACACAGGATTTTCTACAAGAGCCAGGGCTAGAAAACAGAAACCCGGCTCTGCCCACCCCCCTCTCGCACGTACGACGTGAAAGAGCCTCATTTGGAAGGGACGCGGCCACAGAGGAAAGCTGGGTGTGGGAGATGGCTGTTCTGAATGCGTCCTGAAGGGTTCCTCTTGTGACCTGGAGGGCAGCAGCTGAGCTCCGCACGGTCTCTAAAATATCCCCCCCTCGTCCCCCGCCCTGCAGTGAAGGGCTATGATCCGAATTGTACAGACAGGGACGAAGGCCCAGAGACCTGTTTCACAGAAGGACCGAGGTCCCTTAGTCTGGCCTTTAGGCTCCTAAGTTTGTGATTCCCAGAACCCCCCCTGGACCCGTAGGCCCCTAAGGGTGCCGGAGGGTTCACAGCACAATGTCCCCTGGGTGCCTCGGGCTCTGCCTCTGGGCCTGGGCGCTGCCGTTTGCAAAATACACTCTGAAGCCCAGAGCTCCAAAAGGGGTTCCCAGCCAGTTCGCTGACAGCACCAAGTGCCTCCCTGCAGCCCAACCCGTGTCTACACTGCAAACAGCAGAGGCTCAGAGCCCAGGTCAGCTGGCTCGGGCTGCTGGGCTAAAAATAGCCATGCAGCCATTTGGGCTTGGACTGGAGTCTGGGCTCTGAGCCCCTCTCTTTACCAGGGTCCCAGAACCCAGGTTCCACCCTGCGATTTTCTAGCCAGCAGCCTGAGCCCACAAGCCAGAGCCAGATGACCTGAGCCAGCCACAGCCGTGCCAGGGGTCTTGTATCGCTGTGTGGATGTCCCCTTCAGCGCCCGGCTACCCCCTCTCATCGGTATCTCTCACTGGCCAGCTAAAACAGCTCCCCCCTGGCAGATTGCAGCCTCTCCCCAGTCTCCCACGTCCCCAGCAGATTGAGGGACGTGATCATTCCCCTCCATTCAACATTGGTGAGGCCTCATCTGGAGTACTGTGTCCAGTTTTGGGCCCCACACTACAAGAAGGATGTGGAAAAATTGGAGAGAGTCTAGCGGAGGGCAACAAAAATGATTAGGGGGCTGGAGCACATGACTTATGAGGAGAGACTGAGGGAACTGGGATTGTTTAGTTTGCAAAAGAGAAGAGTGAGGGGGGATTTGATAGCTGCTTTCAACTACCTGAAAGGGGGTTCCCAAAGAGGATGGATCTAGACTGTTCTCAGTGGTACCTAATGACAGAACAAGGAGCAATGGTCTCAAGTTGCAGTGGGGGAGGTTTAGGTTAGATATTAGGAAACACTATTTCACTAGGAGGGTGGTGAAGCACTGGAATGGGTTACCTAGGGAAGTGGTGGAATCTCCTTTCTTAGAGGTTTTTAAGGTCAGGCTTGAAAAAGCCCTGGCTGGGATGATTTAGTTGGGGTTGGTCCTGCTTTGAGCAGGGGGTTGGACTAGATGACCTCCTGAGGTCCCTTCCAACCCTGGTATTCTATGATTCTATGATTGTGCAAGGAGCCTGGGCACCCAACTCAGGCTTTGTTAGTTCCAGGGTGCTCCTGTGATTTGTGAGGCACCTTGAAGGTCGGTGTCATGATGCTGAGTGTTGCAGCAGCTAAGTCTCTTTGTGGATCTAGGCCAGAGGGCCCAAGGGCACACAGGAAATCTGTGGGGGAGCAGGGAATGAAGCCCAGACCTTTTGAGTCTCACGCCAGACCCCTAACCCTAAACCCTCCTTCCCATTGCAGGGGACAGCTCCCTTCTGGACAGTGAGCAAAAGGCCGAGCACTGTCTCCTGGGCCTGTGACGGGGGCTGCTGTCTGGTGTGACACCTCACAGGGAGGAAAAAGCAGGAGACAAGCTGTTGAGGGTGTGGGAGGGGAACAGGCCGGCGTAGCTCTGAGGTGGCAGGGAGGGAGAGGTTTCCACTGGAGTCTGTGGAATGTGAACTCTGCTGGGCTGCAGTGCACTGAGCTCCCAAGCTGGCGCTCCAGGCTGATCTGATAAGAGATGACAGGGCTCCTGACAAATGTTTACGCTCATTTTCTTTGTATCCTAGAAAACACTCTTGGCTCAGACAGCAACCAGGGAGGGTAACTAGCAAAGGGGAAGAGATGGGGGAGAGAAAGCTTTCCTTTCCGAAACAGTGCTCCTCTCTGAGTGTAGGGCCACAGCTCCCCCTCCCCTCACACGCACACAAAATGGACGGTAACAAAGTCTGGAGGAAGCCGGAGGCAACCGCTAACCCATAGCACCAGGGCCGGAGCCTTCCAGAACCAGCTCTCACTCTCTGCCGTTCACGATGCTATTTTAAACGGTGATACTGATTTAAAAATGGAACCTTCTGGCACTCCTGCATTAAAGATGGGCAACCCAAGGCAGTTCCTTGCCCAGGGCCCCACCGCATCCTTCTTAAACTAGTGCTACCAACCTCTCTCTTGCATCGTATTCAACTACGGAGCCCGTGTAGGACTGGCACTCATGTTATGTAGAAACTGGGAGCAGTGAAGTAGGAGCAGAGAAGTGATTTTACCTCTTTATGTGGCATTGGCAGGACCAATACTGGATACTGCATCCAAGGTCTGGTGTCCCCTTTTTTTAAAAGGATGTTGTAAAATTGGAGGGTGCAGAAAAGAGGTGATGATTTGAGAAGATGCTTTATGGTGAGAGACTGAAAGAGCTCGATCCATTTATCTTAGCAAACAAAAGATGAGGTGACTTGATGACAGTGTGCCAGTACCGCCCTGGGGAGAAAATCCATGGTACCAAAGGCGCTTTGAGCTAGTGAAGAAAGGTGTAATAGGAATCAGTAGCTGGAAGTAAAAGCCGTATAAATTCAGTTTAGAAACCCGGCACAGATTTTTAACTCTGAGGCTGATTAACCACTGGAAACATCCATCAAAGGATGTGGTGGATTCTCCATCTCCAAGACATCAAGACTTTTTGGCGACAAATATAAGTTACCGAGTTGATACAGGGCTCAGTGGATGAAATGCTCTGGCCTATGCTAGGTGATCTAATGGTACCATCGGCCCCTAACATTTGTGAATTTCACTCTCTGCCCTTGATTAACAAATGCCCAGTTTGGCCGCTAGTAATAATTGTGGAGGCGATTTGTCCCCCTGGCAATTGTTGACGGTGGCTACACTGATACAGGAGGTGAGGAGAGGAGGATGGACTTGGGGAGTCCGAAGAGCTTGGCTCCATTCTGGCTGGCTGTGGGGCCCTGGACGCTGGAATGTGCTGTTCAGCCACCAGACAGGCAGAGTATGTGCAGCTCTGCCGGGGCAGGGGAGCACCTCCACGGGTGAGCGGAGAGGTTATATTTCATGTATTGCAAAGAAACGACACCAAAGAGAGACAATAGACTCACGCTGAGATTTTTTTAAAAGCCTTGTGTTGGGGTTGAGTCTAAATTGGCCTCAATGTCTGTTCAATTCAGCTACACAGGCAGCAGGAGTACTTGCTACACTGCTGAAGTATGACCGGCTTGCCACATCCTCTATTACATGTGACCATGAAGAGATGGTTTCCACGTCTCTTGGGCATCACTCGTAACTGACAAGCCATATCTGGGTGCAGAGAGCAGTGAGCGGGATTGTTGGCTAGTGGTTTGACACAGGCATTGTGGTCAGGATTCCAGAGTTCAGTTCCTGATATGGTCACGGACTCACTGTGTGACTTTGGGTAAGTCACTTCCCCTCTGCCTCAGCTGCCCCAGCTCCAGCAACGGGATAACCTGCTCTGAGCTCAAACACAAGAAATTAGCAAGGGTACTAAAGTGCTCGGAGTGTTGCTTGTGGCCTATTAAGGAAAGAACAGAGGTCAGCTGGGTAGCTATAGCTATCCCGCATGGTCACTGGTTCAGAGTCTCATGGAGAATGTCTTGGTAACCTTCATGTCGGGCACCCTTAACAATCTTTCCTCTTCACCGGATACTCCTTTGTCTGTACTAGTAGAAACAGGGTTGAGGTAGCTAATGGATGAATGTTGAAGGGTTTCGAGGTTCACTGCAGACCTTCTCCAAACCTTTTAAATGTTTGTGGACACATTTAACTGGCTGGCACTCCAGCTGGTACATAAGTTACTGTGCTGAGTCAATGGGGTTATGTCGGAACTTTGCTCCTCGACTCTAGAAAAATGGGCTGGAAATCTTATGCACATGGGTTCTGTCCTGTGCTTCCCAAATGCCTGCTGCCTGAAAATAGCACCACTCTGGCAGTAGTTTGCTACCAGCAGGAAGTGCAGAGGTGGTAGCAGAAATTGAGGGAAAAATCAACATGCTACTTGAACTCTGTCGATCGGGCTAAAAGCTCACACCAAGATTTTTTTGGAGAAGAGCTATAGCCAGACTCGTCATCTGCTCCTCACTCCTCATGCTTTTAAGCTCACCCTATATATACTTAGCACTCAGAGTGCTTGTTACCCATAGAGCTCCAAATGCTTTACCAAGTCAAGAAAGCATTATTGCTGCTCTTACAGATGTGGGGGACTGATGCACACAGAGCTGATGTGACTTGCTCAAAATCACCCAGGGACAGAGTTGGGAGTAGAACTTGGGCTTCCTGAAGCTCAGTCCAGTTTCCTAGACACTGGGCCATGACGTTTTAGAGGACAACTTAATCTCAAATGCCCAGAATCTGCAGAGCTTCCATTAGATTCTGGCATCCATGTACCTTGAGGCTTGTTCAGCCACTTCTTTTAAGTCCATGTATATTCTTGTTCTGGATTATTGTTACTGTTGCTAATGTTTTCACTTCACCATAGTGTCTTTCACCCCAAAGAACCTCAAACCACGCCGCAAACTAGGGGCTCAGTTCTGCAAGGTACTGAGGACTCAGAGCTTCCATTGAACTTAATGCACCCTGCAGAATCAGACCCTCTATAATGTACGGACTGAATTTCTAGGGTGGAAGCTCCCTGGGGCTTGGACAGTCTTCAGTTATGTGTCTAGCACAACAGGAACCGGAGTCTAGAGAGATGAACACAATTTGTTGGGGAAGAGTCAACGTGGTTTTTGTAAAGAGAAATCATGCCTCACCAATCTATTAGCCCACAGATTAGAAATTCCAAATTCTAACCAACTACAAACATGTGAATACATCTTCTGAGGCCTAACTCCCTGTGTGCTGTGATGGCTGCTGTAGTCTGAGAAAAGACCCCCAGAGACTCTGTGAGCTTTGGCTGTGAGATAGAGAATCCCTTCCTGCACAGAGTATCTTGCTTCGTTAAGTTCTGCCTACAGCCTATCGTGGTCCACTCTGGGAACTGGAGGACCAAGAACTCTGAGTTCAGCTCGACTCCATGGCTGTAACATCTATGGCTGTGTAACCTGCATTGTTTGGAAAGCTCCATTAACGTTTCTCCAGTCTTTGTTGGGACATAAGTTTGATGTGTGAATCCAGAAACAGAAGTAGACATAAATGAGGAGTGAGAAGGGGCAGTGCTTGAAGAGGAAGGCTGCTTCTCAGAGAAGAGAATGATCATCTCTAGTCCACCTTAGTCTGGCTGTTGAGGTGTGTGATAACATTGCGGGGTTGGGATTTACGGATTCAAGGCCAGAAGGGACCATTGTGATCATCTAGTCTGACCTCCTGTATAAATAGGCCAGAAAACTGCCCCACAATAATCCCTAGAGCAGAGCTTTTAGAAAAACAGCCAGTCTGGATTTTAAAATTGTCAGTGATGGAGAATCCAGCATGACCCTCGGTAAATAAATCCAGTGGTTAATTACGCTCAGCGTTAAAACTGTATGACTTATTTCCAGGCTGAACTTGGCTGGCTTCAGCCTCCTGCCTTTGGTCATGTATTATAGCCTTTCTCTGCCAGATTGAAGAGGCCATTGTCAAATATTCGTTCCCCATATAGGTGACTTATAGAGAGACTTATAGATCACTTATGCATCCCTTAACCTTTTCTTTGTTAAGCTAAATAGATTGAGCTCCTTGAATCTATCAGTATAAGCAGGTTTCTAAACCTTTAATCATTCTTGGGGTTTTTCTCTGAACCCTCTCCAATTTATCAACATCCTTCTTGAACTGTGGAAACCAGAACTGAACACACTATTCCAGGAGCAATTGCAGCAGTGCCATGGACGATTTGGGTGGCATGGATTAGAAGACATTGAAAGGAGAAAACTGTGACATAATGTTTAAGGCTGTTTCCTACTTCCTGCTAAAGGCTCCTGTGGAAATAGTACGGTTATTTCAACCAGCTCCTATTAACCAAGGTGATAAGCCTGAAAATTCAAGTCAGAGGATGGTGAAAATCTTTTAGGAAATTCTCAGTGTGATTTCAGGTGCTCAAAATTGGGAACTAAGTGACCAGAGCCATGCATGACGGAGGCAGGCAGTATATAAGCCTCACACCATTCTGGTAATGTTCCCATCTGGGTCATGCCTGATTTGCAGACCCTCCCCACTCCCTGCTATTCGAGTTGTAGGCCTCCGTCCCAGAATTCTTGCCATTCGCTTCAGTCCTGACCCACGGGTCCCGGCTCACCCTCAAGCAGAGGCTGTCAGTTGCATGATAGCTCTGAAGTGATACATCCCTTCTGCTTTAACATCTATAAATCTATCACTCTCCCAAAGATCAGCGTCTTTGGAACCAATGGTTTGACTCAGCCTGTTTTCAAAGCAGGAGCTGTGTGTCAGACCCAAAGGGCCCCAAAGTTTGTACGGATTTTGGATCCAGGACCTGGGACCTTTCCATCCTGGCAGGATCTGAATGTTGACCTCCGGCAGTGAGAAACCAATGCTCCAGGTCATCCTGAGGCAGCAAAGCCCCTTTGGTTAACGTACACCATACCTTGCTGTCACGGGCAAAGAGTAAGAGCCATCAGAGCTGTGTGAAAGGCCATCATAACCCTCCTGGTCACACTCAGGTCTTGGTAGGATCTTGGGATTCACAGTGGCAACGGGGATGGTTTTAGGAAGAGAGACAGAGGTAAATGGGTTGTTAATAAATCTGTGATTGGCCTCCAGTCAGTCTCCTGCCTTACTTGCCTGTGACCTGTAGAAGCATTTGAATGGGCTAGCAAACATCCCACCAGGAGGGGATCTCACTGAAGACCTCTTGTCTTGGCTGAGGAGCCACACCTTCCCCAGGTGTGAACAAAACACACCAACGGTCCTGTCCTGCCAACAGTCAAGTGGCAGCAGTGGGGAAAGAGTGATTATCCAGAAACAATTTCTGGGCAGGGGAGCGGTTCAGGGCCTAACCAAGCACTTTCCAGAGCCCCCTGGGCACAATTCTTCAATAGGAACCCCGTCTTTTGTCATAGCTTGTTGTGTAAGAAAAGGCCTTCCATGCCCCAAACGCTGCATCCATGTCTGGGTCTGAGCAGGTCAGGCTGGGACTTTGGGACCCAGCTTCCCTTCAGCCCCACAACAGATCATCCTGCTTCTGGACTGAGTCCACGAGTCGGCAGTAGAGGGATGCTCCAAGAGATGTGCAGGGTCCTGTGGAGAAGCTCAGTGAAGGCCCAGTGAGCTTAGCTCCATAGCACCACCCCTATGCTCAGGCAGCGCGAATCAGACCCAAACAGTCCTGAGACCGGCCCCACATTCATGACTTTTTTTAGAAGAAGGATTGTGGGTTTTGCTCTGAGTTGTGATCTCCCCTGCCCCCCAGGCTGCACCAGGGCCAGCACGCCGGCTCTCGCACAGCCATGGGAGGCAAGGGCGTTCTGGCCCCTGCTGCAGGAGCTGGCACTAGAGAACCAACCGAGATTCGGCCTGATGGTGCAGAGCTTCCAGTTTCTGCCCCGAATGCCAATTCATCAGTGTGTTCTGTGCCCCCCAACCCCACATCAGGCCCCATCTCTGCCCCCTGTTCCCCACCATGCCTGCCCCTCCTGCAGTTGTGGATGGGGGCTGCTCCAGCAGGGCTCCTTCTCCTCCTTCCCACGTCTAGTGGTGCAGGAAGGATGAGGAGGGGGAGGAAGGAGGAGCAAAGAGGACCTGAGCCATTGCATGGGCAGGGAGGAGGTCAGGAGGAAGGCCCACCCTGAGCTGCTGGGCTCTTTCGGCTCCATCCCCCCTTGTGAAAATGGTATCTGCCCCTCCCCTCCCCCTACCCAAAAACTTCTTTTGGCTCCTGAGGTGAGGTGGCGGTGGGGGAGGCGGGGAGGGAATCTCTGCCTTCCTCCTTCCCCAGCTCTCACTGTGTGTTCTTCCTGGGGTCAGGAAGGCAGCCAGTTGGACAGGCTCTTTTTCCCCTTGGCGGAGCTGAAAATTGCTTGAAGGCGGCAGCTTCTTGCCTCGTGGTGCCACTGCTTGTAGCAGGGGCCGAACTCTCGTTATTCGCAGCATTGCCGGCAGTTATACCAACCGGCTCTGGACCTCCTGGGTGGGCGAGTGCACCAGAGGCTATATTCAATACACGGCAGCTGTAAGCGGCTCGCAGGTGCCAACACTCAGGTGTGAGATTCACGCATGGAAAACATTTAGCTCAATAGGCCAAACTGGCACAAAAAGATGCTCTTGGAACCAGCCTTCAGCACCAGGTAGCAATTGTGCAATCCTGCCTCGGACCAGGGCAGGCAAACACCAGCCTGCAATACTGCAGGGTGCCACGCCACCGTCTTCTGAAAAGGAGTTCCCAGGGGGCTGAAATCAGGGCCCTGAACCTGCAAAACCGCTTCCGCTGCCCTTGGTGCAGAATTATTTTCCAAGTGCAACTGATGTTTTTGTGTCCGAGGCCCTGGCTGGCGCCTGATGTGCACAGCTACCCGCGGCCCCCCCAGATTACAGGTCTCTAGCAACCAGCAGACAGGCCGAAAGTCCAGTGGCACGGACTCTTCAACGGGCATGGATAACCGGGTGAAGTTTTCAATTAGCAACAGCCAGGCCTCAGTTTAACCTCCTGGCCTATGAAACTGCCACGGGATTCCCAGAACCCCCTAACGCTGTGCCATGGCAAATGCCTCGAATGGTTACTGATTATTACATGTTCACTAACCCAACGCATAACTGCTCTGCACACTACCTAGCCACCTCGAGACGTGCCCATTGACAATCAGAGTTCCCAGACGGCGACGGTGTTCCCTCTCGTCCGCAGCAGAGACAAATTAACTGGGTTGCTCTGACCTATTCCAGCTTTCTTACCTACCGGCAGTAGTGCCCGCTAGGGGCGAGAGGGTTCCCAAACCGTTAAGAGGATTGTCCTTGCTCCGGGGAGCGCCAACTGGGGGAGGAGCAAATAACGAAGAGGACAGGTCACTGCTCTTAAAGTTCAGCTTTTGCTAAACGTGTTGTAGTTTTTTAATAAGCACAGAATCTATAAAACTGCCCTAATTCTGAGGTTTTTCTATTGGGCTGCAGTGCTTGAGGCCAGAAAAAGATGCAATTAGTGGTCTACTTTACCCGGGGTCTGTCTGTCCAAAGACAATGCTGGTGAGGAATGCAGGCTGGGAACTCCGGAGGAAAGCAGATTGGTATCTCGGCCATAGCTCTGTGAAGAATCGATCTCTCCGTTTCTTGGCCATGCTGGAAAATAACAACTTTTTGTTTTGTTTTGTTTTCTCAGCAAAATGAAAAACTGGACAATATTTAATTTCAGGTCAACCCAAATGTTGTAATCAATCTGAAACACACCATTCTCATTCCGCTCAGTCTCTGGGTGTGTTTTCTCTCTCAGTCTGAGAACTTCTGCCCAGCTCAAAACAGCATTCGCTCTGTTGCTATTAATACTTTGCATCCATAAATGCAATTCTTACGCTGTTCTTCTAGCCACAGGATCTCAAAGCACTTTACAAATGTAACATAAGGAAGCTCAACATTTCAGTGCTTCAGTAGCGTTATCCCCACTTTATATGCGGGAGGGTAGCAAGCTGAAATAGAAATTAAGGCTCAAACTCTTATAAGTGGCCATTAATTTTGCTTCACCGTTCGGGCACTTTTCATGGGCAGAGTACAAAGGAGGTCGGTGGCATTAACCCCATTTTACAGATGGGGAAACTGAGGCAAAGAGCAGCATAGCAACTTGCCCAAGATCACCCACCAGGGTAGTGGCAGAGCCAGGAATTGACCTCGGTCTCCTACACCCTAGGCCAGTGCTGTTGGCAAATCAATCCACATGCTTCTGGGCATGAGTCGATTGCTAGCTGGTGGGTAGGAAGAAACTTCTCATTGTGACATCGGATTGTATGGCTAGGTCTGCCCCTCTGAAGCACTCAGCATGAACTCTGTCAGACCCGGGACTCTGGACTAGACGGCCCATAGACCTGGCCCTTCCAGCATGGGGAATTTGCCCATGTGCCCTCCTTGCCGGAATGGGAGGAGGTGACGTCTAACCCTACCAGACTCGGCTGCACTCTCCAGGCTCTGCCTGAGGCACATAGTCACATATTCCTGGATGGACTGGACGCTGGCTGAGCCCTGCGGAGCTGAGCTTGGGGGGTTCCTCGGCTGAGACTATAAATGCTTTCTAAGGAGGCAGTGGGGGAACAGCACAGCAGGGTTAAAGAGGCTTGTAACATGGCTGCATTTGCCCTTTGGAAAGGAGCTTCTTCAGGGGAGGAGAGGAAAAGCAACAATGTGAGGAATGCAGGACAGCCCCAAGGGACAAGGTGCTGCTATTGTGCAGAGCTGGCAGCCACCGCCTCCTGCACTGGCTGGCCTAGAGACCACCCCGAGTCCCGCTGGAGGTTAATCTGCTCGGAGCTGAGCAGTCTGGGGTTACACACCTCCTGCAGACGCTGCCATGACAGGCCCCCGGCCCTCGCTCTCACCCAGCCGGTTCCCTCACTTCATTCTGGAGCCAGGTGAAGAGCTGTTCAGAAACCTGTACGAATGATCAGCAACCCTTCTGGAATGAAACAGAAATCTTCCAATTCTTTTCAAAATGTTTTGTGGCCATTTTCCAGTTTCATGGCAGAAAATCCACTTTTCGTTTCTTTCATCCAAAAAATGGAAAATTAAAAAAACTTCCAAACCTGTTGTTGTAAAGCCATTGTTTTAAATCAAGGGTTTGCCGGAGACACCTTGGCTCTAGTCAAGGGCCAGCTGGACACCCCAGGGCCGGCAGTGCTTCTCCACCAGCCTTGCACAGTACATTGACACCCGGGGAAGGCCAAGCCTGCCACAAAAGGAATCATCTCTCCCCGGGTGGTATTTATCTTCCCAAACATGCACTAAATTAATGAAACCAGACCCACCAAAGACCCACGTCATGCACACCGACCCCCCGGCTGTGCCTGAAGAGGCTCTGTGTTCAGAGCGTTATCATCCTCCCATCTCATGGTCAGGGTCTGACTTTCCCTCCAGTTCCTGACTTCACAAACCAGGCTTCTCCTCATGCTGGGCCTGTCCAATCTAAGGGCTTGTCTACATGGCAAGCCAGACTCACCAGTTCCCCATCTTGCAGTGCACTGCCCTCCCATGCCAACGCTGGGCATGCCATCCCATGGTGCACTGCAGGACACTCACTTTCTGGAGCCGTGTCCACACAGGACATTACCGCACTGCAAGCTGGGGTGCTGTAGCTTCACCTGGCTCGCCTTACAGGGTGAGGTCTTGGGCAGGACTCCAGTCAGTGAAACCAGTGCTGTGAGGCCAACGCAATGACTTCTCTTCCCCACTCTGCTCAAGGCGCAGGCCGGATGGTGCCTGTGGATTGGTGCTGTAGCCCTGCAACTCCCTGGCAAAGGCACTGATGGGGAAAGCGCAACAGATGTAGGTGGGACCCCCCAACACCTCTGCCCAGGCGGAGCATGGTTCCTGCCGGTGATGGGAGCGGGAGAGTCCGGGTGTGATGATTTCCTGTGAGGTTTTGGAAACTTGGCCCCAGGTGGATATGGAATATCCTGTCGGGCGCAGGGCACCTGCCTTGTCACCCCAAGCCGGTACTGGGACTGACTTCCTGCCCCTGTGCGACTAGCTCGCTAGGATCGGCCCAAAGGGAGTTGCTGGCTCGCCGGAGAGCGTCAGCTCTTCCAAAGGGATTTTGAGATTTCCTCTGGTCTGGGCCACCATCCCTTACATGCCCATGAACTCACTGTCCCTCAACCTATAGACACACACATTTCCCGTGCCCACCTCCATGCAACCAAAGCCCTCGTCTCTCACCCACACCTCGCATGCCCATCTTCCCCCGCACAGACACTCCAAGGGGAAAGCGATTCCCCCAGCCAGCCAGGAGAGCTGGCTGGGCCATTTCCAGGCTGTGACAGCCGACCACACACAACATGGGGACGCCGGAATGGCTGGCTTCGGGGTAAGGGCTGAAGCCCAGGCAGGTGTGTGGACGTGCCCCGGCAGGCACCAGACCCAGATGCCAGTCCAGGTGAGCGCCCCGCCCGGGGCTATGTTAAATACCCAGAGAGGGGCTGAGAAGGACTCTGTGGCTTGGAGGGGCGGGATCGAAGACCAATGAACCTTTATACAAAGTGGATCAGCTTCAACAGGACAGCTTGCGAGACCCTCCCACCCCCCATGCAGGCTGCTCTAGATGAAGGCTAGAGTCCCAAAGACACACAGGCGTGGGGTCCCCGAGGGTAAACAACGAAAGAAACATTGGGCCAGAGTGAGTGAGCACGAGAATGGCTCTAGCCCGGCGATGTCCCTGTGTGGATCTAGCCCTAGATTTCCCATGCAATGGGCTTGAGGACAGTGGAGGATCTCTGCTCTGATGAGTCCCAGGACAGAAATATCGGGGTGCGGCAGTTCAGGAGTGAGACCCGTTGAGGTGCATTGATGGAGAAAGCAGTCAGTACATCACATTCCTTCCACTAAAATAGCATGGGCCAGATTTAAACAACTGTGTGCGCCCTGGTACGGGTGTGCAACTCTTGATGCACATAAACCTGGAGTTCATATGCACACACCTGTCACACATCAGCAAATCAAGATGAATACGTCTGTAAATTGGGCACATTCATTTCTGCTTGTGCCCTTCTGTAAATCTGATCCTAATTCTACAAAGTGTGTAATTCTGAAATAGAAAAAATAATTCCGGCTCATGAGCTTCGTTTTGCCAGAGACCCTCCCGTTCAGAGCCCACTGCTCCTTCCAAATGTCACCTGCTCTGGAACCGCTTTAGTCCTCTCAGCTCAACGCCGTTTTCATCCTGACCTGGAAGGGGCTGAACTCGTAAGGCTCCTAACACATGGGCTTCTGCATTGCTCTTACATTTAGATACCTTGTCTTTCGCCAACAGGCTCCAGCAGAGTCAGGCCCTGTTGCATCAGGGATTGCACACAGCGCCTGCCCCACAGATCTCGCGGTCTGACCGATGGGGAGATGAAAGCGGGCCCAGTGAGGGAATGGGTGTGCCCCAGGCAACACAGCAGATCCGTGGCCAAACTGGGACTAACACTCAGGTCCACTGAATACCAATCCAGTACCCTATCCACAAGCCTACACTGGAAAAGCCCTAAAATCCCATGGCTCTGCTTTCAGCTCACGGCAAGCCAC
The DNA here is from genome assembly GCF_020497125.1 of Mauremys mutica. Classification (NCBI taxonomy): domain Eukaryota; kingdom Metazoa; phylum Chordata; order Testudines; family Geoemydidae; genus Mauremys; species Mauremys mutica. Next base: position 12,820,477 of record NC_059096.1, read on the forward strand.
TGCCTCTTCCCAGTAGAGCAGCACACACTGGAAATAGGCCCAGATGCGGGAGTGGAAGCCAAGGCACAAGAAGAGCTGCCCACCAGAAGCCATTAGCCATATATACGAGACCCTGAATGAATCGCCTAACAGACAGTGTTATATATATTCCTATACCCCCGAATATGGTGCTCTTTCTGTTACCCGTTTACATGTGTGCAAACATGTCCATTATGGAACTCTTGTCACAACTCCCTTCCTATAATGGAACCTGACTAATTTCATTTAATAGTCTTTTAAGTTCATTCATTAAGTTTCATTTAATATTCTTTTGAGTCAGCTTGCTCCTGTGTCTGCTTTGGGTGGTTTTAGTCTGAGTTCCTCACGTTGCTCTTTGGCTCAGGAGATTTCTGTGCTGCTAGATTCCAAGGCCAGAAGGGACCGTTAGGATCCTCTCGTGTGAGCTCCTGCATAACCCAGGCCAGAGAATTGCACTCAATTAGCTCTAGAGGCAGTTCATTCTTTGGCATTGCCTTTAACGAGGCATGAGGATTGTGGCAAAGTGAACTCATTTCAAAGTTCTTGCCACGCAATTGCATGGTGTTATGGAAAATCGGTCTGGGCAAACAAACCTGATTTCATTCTCGGATGAGATTGCAGGTTTGGGTGACAAAGGTAACTGAGGAGCTGTATATAATTAGACTTTTGTAAGGCACTGCTCATGGTCTAAGCCCTCCCCTGCCAAAGAGAGACCAGCGAACTGTTGCAGCTGGAGCTGCTGGGCCTACGGCACGCCACCCCCCTGGACACCAGCCACCCCAAGCCTTTTACAAGCCCTGAGTCTAACAGCTGGGTGCAAATCCAGGGTGCGGGTCAGGCTGACCTGCTGGCCGGTGCCCCTGTTTCTCCCCACTGTGGTTGGGACGCCCCAGGTATTGCTGGCAGCTCTCTCCTCCCGACTCCACCCCACAGCCCAGTGGTTGGAAATCATCCCTGGTCCCAGCCACAGTGCGGGGCACAAAGGAGGTGGGAGGTGTGCTGTGAGTTCTGCCTGGGCCCCAAACACGGACACTCACGGCTCTGCCACGCAGCCAGGTCTGCAACAGGCAGGCAGCTGTGGGGCAGGAGCTGGGCATTCTAGGAAGCGCAAGGGCTCCACATCTGGCTCTGACCGGCAGGAGAACACGGGCCTTCCCCAGTGTCTGGGAGGTTCCAGCAGTGTCAGTCAGGCTCCTTTTCCATGGCCAATGCCCAGCCATGGCCTAGTCCCTTCCTTAGACCTGCAGCCCTTCAATTCCTCTTTAATCCATCCAGCACCCACTGATGGCCACACATTTGATCCTTAGTAGGGTCAGCTGCTGCCCTCCTGCCCGGGGTGGATGCTGTGTGCACATTGGGATGACAGCTGCCCTCCCGCCCTACTCCCAGCCATAAAGTGATTCCAGCTGGAGGCGCCTGCTTCACGCTGCACCTTTCCCTAAGGGGTTCCTCTCGACCACCCCCCCCAACCCTAAAGGGACCAAGGGCAATGCTGATCCCCCAGCCCCAGAGCCCCAACACCCAGAACCGATGGCAGGTGGGGGCTGCTCCACTGGGAGTTCTTGGGGAGGTCCAGCTCTGTTGGTGCGAACAGACAGATCCCACTGGGTAGCTGAGTGAATCGAATCAAGGGGCCAGGCTGTTAGCACGTAGAGTGAGGGCTCCTGGGCCTATCCCAGCTCTGGCACTGATCTGTTCTCTTTGCATCACAGCAGCACCTCAACCCTGCCGGCCGAGCTCGTAACCCACTTGCACTGGGCGCCTCGTGAGACACGGCAGGGGGGAGGGGGTCGGCCTCAGCCCAGGTCACACGGCGAAGCAATAGCAGAGCCGGGGAGGGGAGAGCTCGGCCAACCCCCCGGCCACTGAGCCACGCTGCTTCCGCTCGGCCAGCCCCCCGGCCACTGAGCCACGCTGCTTCCGCTCGGCCAGCCCCCCCCAGCCACTGAGCCACGCTGCTTCCGCTCGGCCAGCCCCCCCGGCCACTGAGCCACGCTGCTTCCGCTCGGCCAGCCCCCCGGCCACTGAGCCACGCTGCTTCCGCTCGGCCAGCCCCCCGACCACTGAGCCACGCCGCTTCCGCTCGGCCAGCCCCCCCCGGGCCCTGTGCCACGCGGCTTCCGCTCGGCCAGCCCCCCCCCCCGGGCACTGAGCCATGCCGCTTCCGCTCGGCCAGCCCCCCCCCGGCCACTGAGCCACGCCGCTTCCGCTCGGCCAGCCCCGCCCCCCCGGGCCACTGAACCACGCTGCTTCCGCTCGGCCAGCCCCCCCCGGCCACTGAGCCACGCCGCTTCCGCTCGGCCAGCCCCCCCGGCCACTGAGCCACGCCGCTTCCGCTCGGCCAGCCCCCCGGCCACTGAGCCACGCCGCTTCCGCTCGGCCAGCCCCCCCCCGGCCACTGAGCCACGCCGCTTCCGCTCAGCCAGCCCCCCCCCGGCCACTGAGCCACGCCGCTTCCGCTCGGCCAGCCCCCCCCCGGCCACTGAGCCACGCCGCTTCCGCTCGGCCAGCCCCCGGCCACTGAGCCACGCCGCTTCCGCTCGGCCAGCCCCCCGGCCACTGAGCCACGCCGCTTCCGCTCGGCCAGCCCCCCCCCCCCGGCCACTGAGCCACGCCGCTTCCACTCGGCCAGCCCCCCCCCCCCGGCCACTGAGCCACGCCGCTTCCGCTCGGCCAGCCCCCCCCCGGCCACTGAGCCACGCCGCTTCCGCTCGACCAGCCCCCCCCCCCGGCCACTGAGCCACGCCGCTTCCGCTCGACCAGCCCCCCCCCCCGGCCACTGAGCCACGCCGCTTCCGCTCGGCCAGCCCCCCCCGGCCACTGAGCCACTTCGCGTCCGCTCGGCCAGCCCCCCCCGGCCTCTGAGCCACGCCGCTTCCGCTCGGCCCCCCCCCCGGCCTCTGAGCCACGCCGCTTCCGCTCGGCCCGCCCCCCGGCCACCGAGCCGCTCCGCTTGCGCTCGGCGAGCCCCCCCCCCGACCACTGAGCCGTGCTGCTTCCGCTCGGACAGCCCCCCCCCCCCGGCCACTGAGCCACGCCGCTTCCGCTCGGCCAGCCCCCCCCGGCCACTGAGCCACGCCGCTTCCGCTCGGCCAGCCCCCCCCGGCCACTGAGCCACGCCGCTTCCGCTCGGCCCGCCCCCCGGCCATTGAGCCACGCTGCTTCCGCTCGGCCCGCCCCCCCCCCGGCCACTGAGCCACGCCGCTTCCGCTCGGCCAGCCCCCCCCCGGCCACTGAGCCACGCCGGTTCCGCTCGGCCAGCCCCCCCCCGGCCACTGAGCCACGCTGCTTCCGCTCGGCCAGCCCCCCCCCGGCCACTGAGCCACGCTGCTTCCGCTCGGCCAGCCCCCCCCGGCCACTGAGCCACGCTGCTTCCGCTCGGCCAGCCCCCCCCCGGGCACTGAGCCACGCCCCTTCCGCTCGGCCAGCCCCCCGGCCAGTGAGCCACGCTGCTTCCGCTCGGCCAGCCCCCCGGCCACTGAGCCACGCTGCTTCCGCTCGGCCAGCCCCCCGGCCACTGAGCCACGCCGCTTCTGCTCGGCCAGCCCCCCGGCCACTGAGCCACGCTGCTTCCGCTAACCCTTGTGACAGCGTGCGAGTGACTCCACCTTTCTCTGCCGTCCTGGCCACTCATTGCACCCGGCCCACGTCAGCCTGGGGGGCCCCCAGCACTTCTCCGAGCAGGGCCATTACCCAGGACACCTGCCCTGTTTGCCTAGGTCACCCTGGCTGGACATTGGCCACCTCTCTAAACCGTACAGTGAGTTTAACGGAAGGTTGGCGAGGCCCAGGCGGGGTCGGGGGAGGGGGAGTCCAGCCGGCTTTCTCCCCGCGGTGGCCCTTACGCGGTCTCTGTTTCCCCCCCGCCCCCAGGTCCCTGGCGCTGGGCCAGCAATACACCTCGCTGGGGTCCCAGCCCATCCTGTGCGGCTCCATCCCCGGGCTGGTGCCCAAGCAGCTCCGCTTCTGCCGGAACTACCTGGAGATCATGCCCAGCGTGGCCGAGGGGGTGAAGCTGGGCATCCAGGAATGTCAGCACCAGTTCCGGGGCCGGCGCTGGAACTGCACCACCATCGACGACAGCCTGGCCATCTTCGGGCCCGTCCTGGACAAAGGTAAGGGAGCCACGCGGCTGCCCCACCAGGCAAAGGCTGCCGGGTTGGGGCGAGGCGGGGGGGATTCTTCCATTTAGCTGCATTCCAGGACCACACCGAGGCGCAAGCTGAGATCAGGGCCCGTCGTGCCGGGCGCCGAACAGACCCAGTGAGAGAGAGGCCCTGCCCAAGGAGCTCACGAGGGTGGGAGGGGAGACAGAGGCACAGAGACGGGACGGGACGGGCCCACAGTCACCCAGCCCCTGCATGGGCGGGGGCTGCAAAGCTCGTCTCCAGTGGCAGACGCCAGGGATCTGGCATTGCTGCCTGTGCCCACATCGGCCCCAGGCCCTGCTGCATGTCCCGGCTGGGCTGTGGAGAGGGAAGATCTGCTCGTGACAGCAGCTCTCAGCAGACAAGTCCAAGCCACTAGGGAGTTTGCCTTGGTGGCAGATTGCAGCTAGGAGCAGAAATCCCCCCGCCCAGCCCCCGCCCCGTGTGAGTCTTTGGGGCAGGGCGTCCTTGGCCTTGCCAAGGGAGTCGGTGAACATGGTCCAGCTCGTCCCACGCAGGCCCACGGCTCCAGGGTCACCCCAGCCCTCCGGCCCCAGGCACCACAGGACGGCGGGAGGCTCAGCGGCTGTGGCAGCAGCACTCTGTGAAAGCGGCTTGGGGGGAGGAGGGGGAAAGCCGACGCCCCGTGTCCTCCCCCAGGCCTGCAGACCTGGCCTGTGGGCTGGAGTGGCAGCAAGGGGAAGCTGCAGCCTGGCCAGAGCCATGGGGGGCCCTACGGCTGCTGCCTTATTTTGCTCAGCGGTGCAGATGCTCAGTCCCTCTGGCTCGGACTCCCAGTGCTGTTCTCCAGGGCGGGGCCGCCCCAGCCGCACACAGGGGCTGCCTGGGACCACCCGCCAGAGCCCACAGGACCCCTGCACGGGAGCTGCTTATTTCATCTCCCCTCTGTTCCAAGACTCCCTCTGGGCTGAGCTGGGCCCCCTTCAGGCCTCCTCCCCACGAAGACTAGAACCCCTCATCCGGTTGCTTCTGAGAAGACAACGGCTCTGGGCACTGAAACAGAGGACTAAGGAGTCAGAGCTCCTGCCACCCGTTCCCAGCTCTGCTACTGATTTGTTGCACAGCCGTTGAAGTCATTTCCCCTTCGGTGCCTCAGTTTCCCCATCTGTGAAATGGGGACAGTTAATGCTTCCTGACCTCAGAGAGGCTGGGAGGCTTCAGTAACGTTGATGATGCCTGTGCCAGGAAAGGTCAAAGGATTATTTAGAACCAGCTGAGACCGGAGCTGGAGGGCATTCGGAATTTGACACACTGTGGGTCAGACTCAGCACCCCAGCCTGGTCCCCAGCACCTCTGCTGCCCTGTGGGGAAACTCCCAGCCACCCCTTGCCAGGGGCTGGATTTGCTCCCCGCCCACTCAGTGATTCCCCTGGACCAAGGGTGCCACTTCCCCCAGGCAGCCCCAGATCCCGTGCTAGCAACGACAGGCACTGCCAGGCTGCGAGGAGCAGAAAGGGGACCAGATGCAGTGGAAGGGGGCTGGAGTCAGGGCATCCTGGTGCTTCTGGCTGAGTGAGAGGGAGCACAGAGCCCATGACACGCGCTGCGAAAAGGCCAACAGCACCACGATAACCCCGTGGCTTTTCTCAGCCATGCCACTTGCAGTCATTTGCATCTAAACAGGGGTGTATAGGATGGGATCAGGGGGCCTGGGGCCATCTCAATATCAGCTCCAGAGACTTAAGAGGAGGGGGAGAGAAAAGAGAGAGGGAGAGAGCAAAATAAGCTTAGACGGATGAGAAAGAGCTAAGCTGCCTCCCCTACTGTGAGCAGGGTGAGTGATACGGCCCAGCGCGACCGTGGTTTCAAAGTGCTGCACCATTCACACGCCCTTTAGCCATTCTGCTCTGGGGGTGGGGGCTGGGGGGAGCCATCACTAGGGCTTTCCCAGCCCGGCTGGCAGGATTGGCCGGGGCCGGCAGGCCGGGGACACTGGCCCGTTGCTACGCGGGGTCTCGGGGAATGCCAGCGCTCTGTGCTGGGGGGCCGTCGGGCGGCGGAAACATTCCGCATTATGCTGGTAATACAGTGTGACACCGAGGGAACAATGGCAAATTGAGCGGCCCAGCAGGTAACGGGCCCGGCTGGGAGACAGTCGCGCTGGTGCACTGTCAAGCACTCGCTAATCCGCCCTCCCGGCCCCTCCCTGGTTCTGGGAACTTCGCTTGCTCATTTCACTGCTGGGAAATTTCTCCCCAACGCCTTGTGCAGACCCAGTGGAGATTTTCAAGGGATTCATTCATAGCGCCAGGCCTTCCCCGCCGGGGAGCCTCTTCTCACCCCCCCATTGGGGTTGAACAGGGCTCCTGCCAAGCTGGCTCTGGGGCTGCCGGACACAACCAACCAGGAGCAAACATGGCTGTGGTCGAGCATGGCTTGTTCTTGCCTGGGTATACAGCAAGCATGTTCTGCCCGTGGCTTAACGTGCATTCCCCTGCCACGGACAAGAACCGTGCATGGCGCTGACACTCCCGAGCTTAAAGCAGTTACTTGTTTGGCAGGAGCTTGTTCTAGCTGGGGATGTTGCACTGGTTTAAACATGACCTGAAAAGTAAACAGCCTCTATTAGTCCTGTGGCACCTTATAGACTCACAGACGTATTGGAGCATGAGCTTTCGTGGGTGAATACCCACTTCGCTGGATGCATGTATCCGACAAAGTGGGTAGTCATCCCCGAAAGCTCATGCTCCAATACGTCTGTTAGTCTATAAGGTGCCACAGGACTCTCTGTTGCTTTTTACAGATCCAGACTAACACGGCCGCCCCTCTGATACTTGCCATCTATTAGGTTTGTGCTCTCCACTTCTTCCCCGGGGGATGGCTAGAGCCAGCCTTTAAGTATAGCTGACACTTTCTGGCTTGCTTTTTCCCTTCGGAATAGCAGGAATGCCAAGTTCGCTCTTCCTTGTTCCAGCGGGAGGTCTCCTGGGATAATTCACGTGCACAGTGGAAGCTCTCTCGACCCTTCGGCCCAGGGGCAGGCATGTGGAATCTTTAACCCCAAGGAGCTTTTCTCCCCAGGGTTTCCCCTCTCAGAACTGACATGACCTCATCACTGTAGGCTGGGCCCCTCTCAGCGCGCCTGGGACAGGGGTCGGTACTATTATCTCCATGTGCAGCAGAGCCACCTGTCGGCTTCGGAGCAAGTGCTAAGTGACTCACCCAGGGTCACGCAGGAAGGCTGTAGCAGGGGCAGAAAATGACCCTGTCCCCTGAATCCCATTCCAGACTGGCCAGCTTCTTTCTTCAGCTGGTGAGTTACAGTTACAAATCATCAAAATACCAATTCCTGCCCCCTCACTCAGCTACCTACTGATGCTCTGGTCGTCCATAGAGGTGAGGGTTGCAGGGGTGGCGGAGAGTCATCGTTCGGGCTTTCCTAGCATGACTGCCAGGATTATATTTAGCAAACGCAGGTTAGACAAGAGCTGACTGGGGTGGGGGGGAGGCGTAGAGCAAACCCTTCTCTCTCTCTGAACCAAAGATCTCAGACATCAGTCCCCCTGAGAAGGCACAAGGCAGATTCCCCTTTTGCTGGTCACCGTAAGGTCATGTATACATTGAAATAAAAAGTAACCCAGCTGAGTTCTCCCACGTCTCCTTCCTAGCCACACATGCAAGAAAAAATACCAAGGAATCATTTTAGGTCCCATTGAGACTAGTTAAATGAGTCAGAGGATCCAGGTGCAACCCAGGTGTCCCGGACTTGGTTACACAGACTGTAAGGCCAGACAGGACCATTGTGATCATCCTGTCCAACCTCCTGCATGTCACAGGCCACAGAACCTCACTCACCCGCCCACCTCTGTGGCAGACTCTAACCTCTGGCTGAGTTACTGAAGTCCTCAAACCATAGCTTAAAGTTCCAGAGAATCCACCATTTACACTAGTTTAAACCTGCAAGTGACCTGTGCCCCATGCTGCACAGGAAGGCAAAACAAAAAAACAAAATAAAAACGCCCAGGGGCTCTGCCAAGCTGACGTAGGGGAAATTCCCTCCTGACCCCAAATATGGTGATCAGCTAAACCCTGAGCATGCGGGCAAGACCCACCAGCCAGACACCTGGGAAAGAATTCTCTGTAGTAACTCAGATCCCGCCCCAGCTAGTGTCTCATCACCGGCCGTTGGAGATATTTACTATGAGAAGTTGCAGACAGGCCATATGCCACGTAGACAACCTCATCAGACCATCCCCTCCATAAATGTATCAAGGTCAGTCTCGAAACCAGTTTTTTCCCCCACTGCTCCCCTTGGGAGGCTGCCCCAGAACTTCACTCCTCTGACGGGTAGAAACCTTCGCCTAGTTTCAAGCCTAAGCTTGTTAATGGGCAGTTTATAGCCCTTTGTTCTTGTGCCAACACTGGCGCTTAACTTAAATAACTCCTCTCCCTCCCTGGTATTTATCCCTCTGATGTATTTATAGAGCGATCAGATCTCCCCTCCGCCTTTGTTTGGTAAGGCTGAACAAGCCAAACTCCTTGAGTCTCCTCTCCTAGGGTGTGTTTTCCATTCCTTGGATCATCCTAGTAGCCCTTCTCTGCACTTGTTCCAGTCTGAATTCATCTTTCTCCAACATGGGAGACCAGACCTGCACCCAGTATTCCAGATGAGGTCTCATCAGTGCCTTGTACAATAGAAATAACCCTTTCCTATCGCTACTGGAAATACCTCGCCTGGTACATCCTAGGATTGCATTAACCTTTTCATGACCACATCACAGTCACCCTGCGATCAACCAATATACCCAAATCTTTCTCCTTCTCGGTCACTTTCAACTGATACGTTCCCAGTTTCTAGCAAAAGTTCTTGTTGTTAGTCCCTAAGTGCATGACTTTGCACAATTAAATATCATCCCATTTCTATAAACTCCAGTTTTCAATGTCATCCAGATTTTTTGGTATGATATTCCAGTCCCCCTCAGTATTGACAATACCTCCCAATTTTGTGTCATCTGCAAATTTTATCAGCACATTCCCACTTTTTGTGCAAAGGTCATTAATAAAAATGGTAAATAAGGTTGGTCCCAAGAACAGTCCCTGAGGAACTCCACTAGTAACAGCCCTCCCACCTGACAGTACGCCCCGCTGTCGTCTCTCTTTTAACCAGCTCCTTATCCACCTCTCAATTCGCATAGTAATCCCCATCTTCTCCAATTTAACTAATCATTTCCCATGTGGAATAGATCTAATCTACTTGCATTACTGAAATCCAGGTAGATTAGACCTTTAGACATTCCCTTTGTCTAAAAAAATCAGTTCTCTTCTCAAAGAAGGAGCTCAGGTTGGTCTGGCACAATCCAGGCTGAATTTTATCCCAATTACCATTTATCTCTATGTCCTCAACTACTTCTGCTTTCAAAATTTGTTCCAAGACCTTGCATACAATTGAGATCAAACGAAGGAGTTTGTAGTTTCCCTGATCACTTTTTTCTCTTTCTTAAAAACAGGTTCTATATTAGCAATTCTCCAGTCATAGGGTACAACTCCCAAGGCTGTGGCTACAGACTAACATGGCTACCCCTCTGATACATGACTCCCAAGTTTACAGATTCATTAAAAGTCCTCACTATTGAGCCAGCAATTTCATGAGCCAGTTCCTTTCATATTATTTGGGCCCCCTGATTTTTCCCCATGAAGATGTTTGAGTTTGACTCCTAGCTCGGATGTGGTCATTTCTACTGCCATGTCCTCATTTCCATTAGCCACCCGCCTACTATCCCTCAGCTCCTCATTCCCCTTATTATAAACTCAGTAAAGTATTTGTTGAGGTGTTGGGCCAGGCCTAGATTATCTTTAATCTCCGCCCCATTCTCAGTGTTTAGCTGTCCCACTTCTTCTTTCTTTTTATGTCTACGGCTAAAGAACCTTTTACTGTTGGTTTTAATTTCCTTTGCAAGGTCCAACTCTGCTTGGCTTTTGGCCGTTCTCACTTTCCCCTGCATTTTCTGACCTCCAAGAAAGGTTTCCTTGCTGATCCATCCCATCGTCCACTCCTTGTAGGCTTTCTGCTTTCTCTTCAGCACCTGTTGGAAATACTTGCGCTGTTGCTTGTCCAGTTTGGGCTTAATCCTTCCCTACACAGTTTTCCCCCTTGTGTGGGATGCAGGCTTCAGACAGCTTCTGCCACTTTGACTTTAATTCCAAGCCTCCTCCACATTCAGATCCTTGAGTTCTTCAGTCCAGTCCAGTCCACTTCCCTAACTAATTCCCTGATTTTTTTAATGGTTGCCGTTTGGAAATCCAGTCCCCTAGTTGCAGACCTATTTGTGTTTATCCTTCCATTTAGTTTTAACTGAATTAGCTCATGATCACTCGAACCAAAGCAGCCTGGTTCCACTCCATAGGCCCATGTTTCTGCCCCGTGCGAAGGGCCCTGTTTGCAAGACACAATGACCCACTCAGTGGGTGCCGTTATTAACAATTTATGTTATGGTGGCATCTGTGGGTCCCACTGTATATTTACTCTAGCACTCAAAGACTCAGTGAGGCCTGAGGCAGACTTGTGCTAGGGGCTGTACACAAACGGGTGGACGCAGTTCCCCAAACCAGGTTAGGTCCCACCTACACCACAACATTTAACCATAGTGCACAGTTCTGTAACCCCGGCCCATGCCCTGGTGGGGAGAGCAGTGTAGGTGGCCTTTAGGCTGATTTTTATATTGGGGTGAGACCGTTAGGACCTGCTCCCGCACGAGGCCTGTCTACACGGCGGAATCACCACGTTTGATGCTCCTGCGGCTCACTCATGTTTCCTCCTGCCTTTGTGGACAGAAAAAAATCTCTTTCTGAAGCTGAGAGGCAGCGAGGTGCCTGAGAAGGCCCTGGTCTGGGTGTGAGACCTCTGTCAAATGACCGGCTGGGTAACTGTGAGCAGGTCACTTCACCTTGCTGCATCTCTCTCCCGCTTGCATCCTTTGTCTTTCAGGCTGGGACCATCTGGTTCTGCATGTAGGGCCGGCCCCAGAGTACACATAACAGTGCTGAGGAACCACTGCTTAGCCTAACTCTGGACTAGATTAAAACACTGGTTCCTAAGGGGATTGTCACCTATCCTCGGTGCAGGATGGTAAAAAGGAGAATGCCTGGTCAGAACCCCTCCCTGAGGCTCGCTTGGGAAATGATTTCAGAACCCTCAAGGGCCAGATAAACCAAGTTAGGAGTTAGTGGAGTGGGAGACGCGACTCAAGCACCATTTTCTTCCCGATGTCAATAGGGCCAAATAGTGAGAGTTAAAAGACTGAACTAGTCCCTCCAAGGGAGTTGGGAAAAATCCCATCACTTGGGGGATGGAATTCCAAACCCCATTGGCATTAGCCCAATTCTGGTCCCAGTGACGCCACCGGTAAAAATTCCACTGACTGAGTGGGAGCAGCAGTAGAGCAAAGCTGACCACTTTGAAAATACCCCCCTGGGCTGGAGAGATTACTAGACAACGAACTGAATTGCTGGAGCACAGTCTAGAGCCACAGCATAAGCTAGATTCTGACGTCTGTGACCCACAGGAGCAAAAAGTGATTTTTATTAATACTGGTGCCCGTCTGCTGAGAGGTAGAACAAATCTGGGGCCTTGCTGGTTGGCTTCCCAATGGTGGAAAAATCAGGGAATATTCCTAGTGTAAATTGCTTCATTTATACATATGCACCAGTCTTGGGACAGAAATGGTCCCAGCCAGCACGCTGTACACCCCCTCTGCCAGAAATCCCAGACTGCATATCAATGCCCAGTCCCCATGAATCATAGAATCTCAGGGTTGGACGGGACCTCAGGAGATCATCTAGTCCAACCCCCTGCTCAAAGCAGGACCAATCCCCAGACTTTTTTTTTTACACCCCAGTTCCTTAAATGCCCCCCTCAAGGATTGAACTCACAACCCTAGGTTTAAGCAGGCCAATGCTCAAACCACTGAGCTATCCCTCTCCCCCAAACTACTCTGTACCCAGAATTGCCCCAAATATAGAGCATAAAGCAGAGAACAAACTCTGCTGTCTCCCGGAATTTCTCCCAAAGGTCAACCACAGAACAAAACTTACAACACACCGGCATTTCTTTAAAGACTAACCACTTGCTCGCAAACCAAGAAAAAGAACTAAAAGTAAGACTAGTTAGAATAGCGACATCTATTGACTGACTCTTGCCACAACAGCACTATGGTTCGAGCTCCGCTGTTCGCTTGGATTAAAACATGGTTTGATAAAAATATTTTTGTTCTGTATGATCAGCAAGCTTTCCACAGTGCTATACAAATGATCTCATCAGTTCTCACTGCCCCACGACAAAGTGAGTCACTATCATCCCCCCTTAACTGTAAGGAAAACTGAGGCACAAGTGGGTGGCACGACTTGCCTAAGGCTGGAGGAGGCACCCGCTTCACAGTTAGGATTAGAATTTGGGAGCTGAACACCTAAAATCCAGAGCTCGATCCACAAGGGCCGAGGTTCCCAACAACGACCAGCCAGTTCTCTGCAAATCACGCAGTCCTGCCACCACCTCCTTGCTTGCCTTGGCTACGTTTTAGTGAAACATGAACTAACATACACTCAGCACTTTGTCAGTGTCACTTTTCCACGTAATAACTGCTGGAGTGCCCACGGGCATAGTGAGCAATTGTGATTCTGGGAGGAGGGGTCTGCCTCACAATCTCTATTAACTTGTGACAGACATGATGAAAAACTGAGCAGTTTTGCCCTGGAACGTGCCACGTGAGCGCCCCGACGCCAGGCCTTCCCTGGAACATGCCCCACTGTCTATTTGGCATTCAACTTCCTGTTTGTTTGGGTGCTGCGGCTTTGTCTTTGCATCTGGTGCTCGTCTGACTCTTACAAACCATTACTTTTTCCTGTTTTGTGCTGCGTAGTGTCATACACGCAAAATCTCAGCTTCTGAGTCACGGCCGGCTTCCTTGCTATGGTGCATTTTTTTCTGCATTCTTCGCAGCTGCAAGCATGGTGTGGAGAGCCCCGGTGGGCAGGCACTAGAGAGGTGCCAAGTAGGATAACGCATTGGCTAAGTGTTAGTGGGTTGTTGTCACTGTCCTCGTCTGCTGCATAGAATCAGAACTGCTTATGTAGTACTGGTGGTCCAGTAGATGGGAGGATTTTTACACTAGTTGGGCTGGGGCATGAGTATTGAGCCCCAAATGGGCTTGAAGCAAAGTCACCATGCACCAGGGAGTATGTCAGATTGCCCTGGCTTGCTCAGCAGCAGGGAAAGGGATTTCTCTTGGGCTGGGACACCGAGGCCCCAGCCCCACACAAGGTCACATAGTGGAAAGCCTGACACAGGACGCAGTGAGTAAAGAATTAAAGGATGGCAGATAAGATGACGAGTTTGGTTGCTAAGAGTAACCGTGATGCTATAAAAGGGCTCACTCCAGTCAGGCCAAGGGGGAGCCAGAGGAGAGGAAGTGCGTGAGAGGAGCTGGGAGCAAGAGGCACAAGGAGCTGGGAGTGAGAGGACGTGCTGCTGGAGGACTGAGGAGTACAAGCGTTATCAGACACCAGGAGGAAGGTCCTGTGGTGAGGATACAGAAGGTGTTGGGAGGAGGCCATGGGAAGTAGCCCAGGGAATTGTAGCTGTCATGCAGCTGTTCCAGGAGGCACTATAGACAGCTGCAATCCACAGGGCCCTGGGCTGGAACCCGGAGTAGAGGGCGGGCCCGGGTTCCCCCCAAACCTCCCAACTCCTGATCCGACACAGGAGGAACTGACCTGGACTTGGGCTTATACCAGAGGGGAAGGTCTCTGGGCTGTTTCCCGACCCACAGAGTGAAACTGTGCGGTGAGCAAATCTGCCAATAAGCGCAGGACCCACCAAGGTAGTGGAGGAACTTTGTCACAGGTATTAAAGCCGGATTTTAGCTCTCTAGAATGGTGTGTGCCAAACCCTCACATGACGAAGAGACTGAAACGGGATGTGCAGCAAGACCAGGCCCCTTGTCACAGCAATCTGGTGGCTCAAAGGGCCATGCTGTGGAAATAATACCCGTTTCACCCTTGGTCAGCGTGCAAGGAGTGAGGTGTGCCGAACTGGCAACGTCTGTGCTTCTTGCTCAGGTAGTGGCTGGGCCTCGGCCTGGTTGGAGAAGTAGTCTGCCATAGTGAGGGTGTATCGACTGTCAGTGACAGAGCCCCAGAACAGCCAGAGCTACCCTCCCTAGAGGGTGGGAACCATAGGTGGTGTGTGTGTAGGATGTGCTGTGTTATGGGCTCCCCGGGTATAGGAAAACTTTACTCAGCCCCTGACAGACTGCGCTATCCAGGCCTGTGGTGCTGACTTTGAACCCTTTGGGAAAGCTCCCCACATCGTGCTGCTATGTAACACCTTCCGAATCTCAGGCACCAATCCCCTGGGGACCATGTGATGATTTAGTTGGGGATTGGTCCTGCTTTGAGCAGGGGGTTGGACTAGAACCTCTTGAGGTCCCTTCCAACCCTGAGATTCTATGATTCTATGTTCTCCACTTCCCATCATGCCTAACCAGTAGCCTTGCTCTAGGTCGGGGTTGTCAACCTTTCAGAAGTGCTGTGCCGAGTCTTCATCTATTCACTCTGATTTAAGGTTTCGCTTGCCAGTCATACATTTTAACCTTTTTAGAAGGTCTCTATAAGTCTATAATATGTAACTAAACTATTGTTGTATGTAAAGTAAATAAGGTTTTTAAAATGATTAAGAAGCTTCATTTAAAATTAAATTAAAATGCAGAGCACCCCGGATCGGTGGTCAGGACCCGGGCAGTGTGAGTGCCACTGAAAATCAGCTCACGTGCCGCCTTCGGCACGTGTGCCATAGGTTGCCTACCCCTGCACTAGGTGCAAGTCAGGCCATTCCCTGCATGTATGAACAGCTGGGCCTGCCAGTGCCTCTTCTGTCAGAGCCAACAGCCGTGCTTCCTTCCAGCACCTTAGCTGGGACACTACGGGGTCTGTGGCTTGTCCCTCCTTCATCATTGTGGCTCTGCATTGGAGCCTCCACCCCACTGCAGTGACCCTTCCTGCTGGTGTCACGGCTGCTGCTAGGCTGGCAGGTTTTCATTTCTCCATCCCGACCACGTGGCTGGCCCTGCCAGGCTGGGTCTCTTGGCCAGGGCGTCAGCATTCGTGTGCTGTTTCCATGGACAGCGCTGGTACTGAGCTCGCCGCTCGCACTATTGGGCCAATTGTCCTTGGGGGTCACGGAAACGATCGACTCTCTTGTGTGAGGGGGATTCGGATTTAAGAGCTTTCCCCGGGGGGAAGTGCTGGAAATGGTTGGTGCCAGCAGTTCACAGTTGTGGAGTATCTGTTCGTCCTTGTTCAGGGTCCTGCTGATGCACACACTGTTACTCCTTCCTGGTCTCCATATGGTTGAGCCACAACAGCGCCAATGCTAGCTTCAGTGGCATGGGTGTCTAGGACAAGCCGTAGCGGGAGATCTGGGTAGGCCAGTATTGCTGAAGACATGAGCCTCCACTTTAGTTCCAGAATGGCTTCTTGGTATGGGGTAGTATAAAGCCAAGCCAATGAAACTCTGCACCTCAGTGAGGGAACGTGGCACTGGCTAGGATAAGATAGCGTCTCCCTTTTTCAGGTCTTTCGCTCTGCCATTCTTTGAGATCACATGCCTCCAGTAATCTGCTTTATCACAGAAAAGATGCATTTTGCTGGTTTCACTTTTAAGCTGGCTTCACGTAGCCTCTCCAGCACAGCTCCCAGCTTCTGCAGATGCTCCTCAAGCCACCTCACAGTGACAACATTCAAGTTACACTAGTCAGGACATGCCCTGCAGTCTCCCTGCATGACATCCATCAGCCTTTGGAACAGCCCAGGCACAATACAGAGGCCAAAAGGCAGAGTTCAAACTCAAAGAGGCCCTGGTTGGTGGTGCTGGCCGTTTTCTGTCGGTCATCTTGGTGCACCTCTACTTGCCCGTAGTCACTGGCTGGGGTCCAGCATGCAGAACCAACAGGCCTTTGCCAGCCAGTAGAGTGACAGCTGTTTGCCTTATTCCCATGATCTTAAACTGAGCTTGATTTGCAACCTGGAGTACCACACTGAAAGGTCTTAACTTTCTCGGTTTCCTTGGGTGGCTCTTTGTCATGATTGTGAGTATGCAATGGAAACCTGTCTCTGGAGCCTACCAGAATTGTAAGTGGGTGTCCACTGATCTCACTAGTGATGTAGCTTTTGGACCTGATCTCATTGGCAGCTGTTGTCTCTCACTGTGACCCTACAGGTCTGCAGATGAGGCCTGGTCCTTGGGAGACGTCTTGCCTCCAGGCCTTACCCTGCTGTGGGTATTCCCACAGGACGTGCCTGTGGTTCCAACCTCCAGCATCCTAGATCTGCCCAGTACCTCCTATGGGTACTTTCAGGGTCTTTCAAAGTTCAGTTGCTTCCCTCTCTCTCTCCCTCCACCCCCCATTGGTTCTTGGCTCCCTTTCACGCTGCTTCGCTCTCCTGCCCTCACTTAGTTCTTGGAGGGCTGAGTCCCGTGTCTTTCCTCTAGCTGGAGTGTCTTCTAGTGCAGCCTTGCACACCTGTGCCTAGGGGCTCGGCCCTGCTCTTCTGCAGCCTCTATGGCTAGTTCCAGCTCCACAGAAATCCCGAGGGCCTCTTCCAGCCCATTCGGTTTCTCCTTACAAAGAACTATCCGGATTTCTCCCCCTGCTGCATGTCACAAGTTGGTCCCTGGCCAGTAAATCTTGCATTTGGTTGTCATAGTCCAGGAGCGCCTTGGTGGCCAGGCGCCGGAGGAAACAGCCAAGATTGGTGACAGATTCCCCCTTTTTCTTGTCTCGTGTTGAAGGCTGCTCATTTGGAGCAGCAGGCCAAGAAAATCCAGCTTGGAAACCTCTTCCCAGCTGGTTATTCGAGCAGCTTGTTCATAATGGTTGAGCCAGGTGGCCCAGCCCTGACCGTCCCCAGTATAAGCTCTGGGTAAGAAGTTGGGCCACCGCATCTCCCACCCGCTCTGACCTTCCACTCTTGGGGCCCAGGGGAACATTTCAGGCATCAGGATTATTCATTTCCACTCACTAAGTAGATCTCGTACCCATGGCAACTGCCTCTTAACTCCTTGCCAACCAAATTCATAGATTCCAAGGCCAGAAGGGACCAGTGTGATCATCTCATCTGAACGCCTGTATAGCACAGGCCATAGAACTCCCCCCAAATAATTCCAATTTGAACTAAAGTCTTTTAAAACAAATCCAATACTGATTTCAGAATCGCCAGGGATGGAGCCTCTACCACAATCCTTGGTAAGTTAATGGTTAATTATCCTTAAAAATTTACACATTTCCAGTTTGCGTTTGTCTAGCTTCAGCTTCCAGCAACTGGGTCGTGTTTGACCTTCCTCTGCTGCTTTGAAAAGCCCATTGTGAAATCTTTGTTCCCCATGTAGATACTTATAGACTGGGATCAAGTCACCTCTTAACCTTCTCTTTGCTGAGCTAAAGGTTGCACTCCTGATCATTAGAGGCTTTAATAATTCTTGGGGCTCTTCTCTGAACCCGCTCCAATTTATCAACATCCATCTTGAACTGTGGACACCAGAACTGGACCCAGTACCCCAGCAGCCATCAACAGAGCCAAATAGAGGTAAAATAACCTCTCTAGTTCCCACATATACATCCAACAGCTGGCAACAGCTTCACTGGCTAACTGATAGGTCTCAAAATGTAATTGGCCACTACAACCCCCAAATCTTTTTCAGAGTCGCTGCTTCCCAGGATAGCATCCCCCGTCCTGTAGGTATGGCCAACACTCTTTGTTCCTAGAGGTGTACTTTTAGCAATATTCAAATGCATATTTTTTGCTTATGCTCAACCTTATGAAATGTTCCAGATCCCTCTGAATCAGTGACCTGTCCTCTTCAGTATTTACCACTTCCCCAGTTTTTGTGTTCTCTGCAAACCTCATCAGTGGTGATTTTGTTTTCTTCCAGGTCATGGATAAAAATGTTAAATAGCAAAGGGCCAAAGAATCCATCCCCGTGGGACCCCCACTAGAAACACACCTGCTGGAAGATGATTCTCTGTTTCCAATTACACTTTGAGACCCTTCAGTTAACCAGTTTATAATTCATTTAATATGTGCTATGTTAATTTTGTATTCTATTTTTTTTAATCAAAATATTGTGTGGTACCAAGTGAAACATCTTACATGAGTCTAATTTTGTTGTATCAACACTATTACCTTTATCAACAAAACTTGTAATTTCATCAGAAACTGTATCAAATTAGTTTGACAGAATCTATTTTCCATAAACCCATGTTAATTGGCTTTAATTATACTATTCTCCTTTACTTCTTTATTAATCAAGTCCCCAATCACCCACTCCATTACCTTACTTGGGATAGGTGTCAGAATGACAAGCCTATAATCACCCCATGTCATCAGGTTTCACCTTTTAAAATATTGGTGCATTATTAGCTTTCTTCCAGTCTTCTGGAAGCTCCCCACTGTTTCAAGACTTATCAAAAATCAACATTAATGGTCCAGCGAGCTCCTCAGTCAGCTCTTTTAAAACTCTTGGTTTCGTGTTATCTAGACCTGCTGATTTAAAAATGTCTAACTTTAGTAGCTTCTGTTCAACATCTGCCTGAGATACTATTGCAATGGAAAGTGTTTCATCCCTCTCATCATCTAATATGCCTCATCATCGCCCCCCACCTCCAAAAATATAACACAAATATTTACTGACCATTCTGCCTTTTCTGCATTACAACTGACAAGTCTACCATTTCCATCTAATAATGGGCCAATATCACGGTTAGGATTCCTTTTGTACCTAATATATTTTAAAAACGTTTCCTTTTTGTCCTTCGCACTGCGGGCCATTCTCCTTGGGACTCCACTGCTAGCACCTTTGTCATTATTAGGGGTGCTCAAGGCTGGCGGACACCAAGTCCCTAAGGTGCCAGTAGCGTGGCCAGATGTACCACAGGTTGGTGGCAAGTGCTACAAGCACTGCAATTGCTAGGCCTCATAGGTGCGAACCCTCATGGGTCCCAGTAACCACTCAAGTATCAGAGGGGGAGCCGTGTTAGTCTGGTTCTGTAAAAGCAGCAAAGAATCCTGTGGCACCTTATAGACTAACAGACGTTTTGCAGCATGAGCTTTCGTGGGTGAATACCCACTTCGTCGGATGCAAGACCACTCAGACACTTGACCAAATGAAGGCTGGCAAGAAAGGGATAGATTGTGAACTCCTCTGTGCTCAGTGGCCTAAATAGTTACCGCTCAAAGTCAAAAGAACAATTCCTACTTGGACATCTGGGGAGAGGCCCAGCAGAGGGCTAGAGCTCTCCTGGTGTAATGCCTGGGCTGCCCTCTGCACTCCACTGCTCTAGGCGTAGGCAGGGGTCCAGGCCAGGATTGGTCAATAGTGTATCTCGCTGGGGCCTCTCTGCACTGGCTCCCTGCCCAAGCTCTGTGGCTTCCCCACAAGTCCTGCCCCAACCTGCTCCTGGCTGCAGTGTCCATCAGTCACAGCCTGCTCCCCACGTGGTTCCCCAGCTCCTGCTGCAGCCTGCTCTGCACGCGTCTCCCTGATGGGTATCGAGCGCTTTGCCTCCCTGCTGTTCCTGGCTTCCAAGCCACCACCACGTCCCCGACTGCAAAGTTTCTTTTTGCATCAAGGCCTTCCACAGACTTTTTGCTCCCTTACCCGGGATGGGAATGTGCCTCCATGTCTCTCCCCTACCCCCAAGTGCATTGATGGGAATGGTAGGTCCCTCCTTAGCAGACTCATTGTACCTATATTCTCCCTTGGTTTAACCCATCCCTCCTTGCTGTGCCATGACTAATTCCTCTCCATTCTTGCAGACGTTTAGGGTATGTCTACACTACGAAATTAGATCGATTTAATAGAAGTCAGTTTTTCAGAAATCAATTTGATGCAGTCGATTGTGTGTCCCCTCACTAAGCGCATTAAGTCGGCAGTGTGGGTCCACAGTACCGAGGCGAGCGTCGACTTTCGGAGCGTTGCACCATGGTAGCTATCCCACAGTTCCCGCAGTCTCCCCCGCCCATTGGAATTCTGGGTTGAGATCCCAATGTCTGATGGGGCAAAAACATTGTCACGGGTGGTTCTGGGTACATGTCATCAGGCCCCCCTCCCTCTATGAAAGCAATGGCAAAAAATCATTTCTCGCCTTTTTCCCTGGGTTACTCGTGCAGACGACAGACCACGACAAGCATGGAGCCCGCTCAGCTCACCGTATGTCTCTTGGGTGCTGCTGGCAGACGCGGGACTGCAGTGCTACACAACAGCATCCCCTTGCCTTGCCTTGCGGACGGCAGACAGTACAATATGACTGCCAGCCGTTGTCATCCCGTGGGTGCTCCTGGCCGACCTCGGTTAGGTTGGTCGGGGGCGCCTGGGCAGACATGGGTGCTCCTGGCTGGCCTCAGTGAGGTCGGTTGGGGGCGCCTGGACATAAATGGGAGTGACTCCAGGTCATTCTCTTCTTTAAGTTTCATCTAATGGAGATTCAGTCCTGCCTGGAATATCATGCGAGCTGGAGGCTTCTGCCTCAGGCTGCTCTCCCAGCTGGCAGCACCGCGCGGTCGCACCTGTCCCAGCCTACCCCTTGCTTGCATGGCTCATGAAGCCTGGACAGTAGTAAGGAGCAGTTCAGCTATAGGCTGAGCAAATGCATAATGGTGGTAGAATGTGCCTTTGGACGTTTAAAAGCTCGCTGGCGCAGTTTACTGACTCGGTTAGACCTCAGCGAAACCAATATTCCCATCGTTATTACTACTTGCTGTGTGCTCCACAATCTCTGTGAGAGTAAAGGGGAGACGTTTATGGTGGGGTGGGAGGTTCAGGCAAATCACCTGGCCACTGATTATGCGCAACCAGACGCCAGGGCGGTTAGAAGAACACAGCAGGGCGCGCTGTGCATCAGAGAAGCTTTGAAAACCAGTTTCATGACTGGCCAGGCTACGGTGTGAAAGTTCTGTTTGTTTGTCCTTGATGAAAACCTGCCCCCTTGGTTCACTCTACTTGCCTGTAAGCCAACTGCCCTCCCCTCCCCGCTTTGATCTCCGCTTACAGAGGCAATAAAGTCATTGTTGTTTCAAATTCCTGCATTCCTTATTAATTCGTCACACAAATGGTAGCCCAGGAGGGGTGGGGAAAGAGGGAACCATAGGGGTGGGGTAGTTGTGGGGGCACCCCCTAGAATGGCATGCAGCTCACCATAGAAGCAGCAAGTCTGGGGCTCTGACCCGGAGCGG
Organism: Mauremys mutica; assembly: GCF_020497125.1. Lineage (NCBI taxonomy): Eukaryota > Metazoa > Chordata > Testudines > Geoemydidae > Mauremys > Mauremys mutica. The sequence continues at coordinate 12,841,887 of NC_059096.1, forward strand.
CCGTTTGCCTTTCAGGTTCTTTGATAGGCTCCACGCGGCACTGCTGCGGGTCCCTGTTATAACCTCTGCCCTTCATGCCCTTGGAGATTTTTTCAAATATTCCAGCATTTCATCTTTTGGAACGGAGTTCGGATAGCACGGATTCGTCTCCCCATACAGTGATCAGATGCAGTACCTCCCATTCGGTCCATGCTGGAGCTTTTTTGCGATTCTGGGACTGCATGGTCACCTGTGCTGATGAGCTTGCTACGCTGGCCAAACAAGAAATGAAATTCAAAAGTTTGCAGGGCTTTTCCTGTCTACCTGGCCAGTGCATCTGAGTTGAGAGTGCTGTCCAGAGCGGTCACAATGGAGCACTCTGGGATAGCTCCCGGAGGCCAATACTGTCAAATTGCGTCCACACTACCCCAAATTCGACCCAGCAGGGTCGATTTCAGCGCTAATCCCCTCGTCGGGGAGGAGTACAGAAATCGATGTTAAGAGCCCTTTAGGTCAACAAAAATGGCTTTGTCGTGTGGACGGGTGCAGGGTTAAATGGATCTAACACTGCTAAATTCGACCTGAACTCGTAGTGTAGACCAGGGCTTAGCCTGGCCCCCGCAATCTCCTAGCTCAGCTGGAGACACCGAGGTTTTTCCTCTTCCCCCAGGAATCAAGCCCTCCAGCTCGGCTCTAAGTTCCCTCCATGTGCCCGAGCACAACTTACCCAAGTGAATTTTGTTTCTAATAAACTTGGTGATTCACAAATTACTGTCTGTGCACGACACCGCTATAATTACAGAAGCAAATGGCATGTTCCTGTCCAGTCTGAAGGCAGCAGGCTTTGGTTTCTCTTTAAAGGGCTTGATTGTGCACTAGTGAAAGATGACCCCATGTATTTTCAGTACTCTGCAGAGCTCGCTGAGTTAGACACAAGAAAATAGACTTTCAGCCTGAATTACTTTTAGTTTAGAACGAAATCAAAATAAACCCAAAAAGTAAAATCTCCATGGGCTTGAGAGCACCTCCTACCAACCTGCAAAGAACAGAGCAGGCAGCAGAGCCTCAGCAGGTTAAAGGTGCAGGACACGGCAAAGCAGCACGCCGGTCGCTTAGAACTGCAGCAGGGTGAAGAATGGTGACTTGCTGGAGCTGGGAGTGAAAAGGCTCCTGTGCTGTTGCTGAGTTTCGTGGAATGACTAGGAACAGCTCAGCAATGATCTGAGAACCGGCTCCCCCCTCTGTACCTGCTTCGCTGGGGAAAGATGAGCCAGAGAGGGGACTTGCCAAAGGTGGGTGGAAGCAGCCGGGCCTGACTTCCCATCCTGTGCGCTGGTATCTGCAGCCATCACTGCCTCATCACCATTCTCTGTCTGTCCAGAGTGCTGCCAATTGACCTTTTCTTTCCACTGATCCTTTCTAGGGGGGACAGAGGTTGGTTTTTCCTGCCTTGTTCAACTCTTTGCACTCAGCCTCTGGGAGCATTCATGGATGCAAAGCCAGGGTAGTTCTACTTTTGAAACCTCGTGGAATGCCCAGAATATGAAGATTGCTTCTCTTTGGTTTATTTCCCAGGTCCTCCGGTTTCTCCCTTGCTCTGATTCAGGGAAGAGGTTTCCCCTTTATCTCCTTTGTTGCAGAGATTCATTTCCCTGACTGTGAGGTTTGAGATTTGAATCAAACACAAGGAGGGACTGTCTGGTGAGGAGCTGTTCTGCCAGGAAGCCCCTCAGCCGTACTCTCTCTCTCTCTCTGATTCAGAGATTTTAAGGCTGGAAAGGACCATTCTCCATCTTGACCATTTTTAAATCCAGACTGGCTGTTTTTCTAACCGATCTGCTCTAGGGATTATTTGGGAGCAGTTCTCCGGCCTGTGCTATGCGGGAGGTCAGACTGGACGAGCACAATGGGCCCTTTTTGGCCTTGGAATCTACCCACCTCTGATCATCTAGTCTCACTTTCTGCATCACCCCAGGCAGAGAATTTCACCGAGTGACTCCTGCATGGAGCCTGGAGCATCTGGCTGAGTTAGAGGGTGTCCCTTTGAAAGACAAGCAGGCTGGGTTTAAAGACTGCAGGAGATGGAGAATCCACTGCACCCTAGGGAAGCTGTTTCAATGATTGATCACTCTCACCGGTAACAAAACGGAACTTTATTTCTAGTCTGGATGTTTAGATTCAGCTTCCAGCCATTAGATCTTGATAGTCCCCTATCATCAGACAGCGTTTGCCTGTTTACATATGTACATAGACCATGGTAAAGGCAACTTTTAACCTTTTCTTGGCTTAATTCAAGAGGCCGGGGGCCTTTAGTGTCTCCCTGAAAGGCACCTGGCCCAGCCCATGAATCAGTCATGTAGCTCTTGTCAAACTGGAAAGGGTTCAGACTTTTATCTTTTTGAAGTGTGGACACCACAACTAGACAGGGTTCCAGTATCAGTCTCACCAATGCCATACCCAGAGGGACTAGAACCGCCCGACTCCAACACACTATCCCCCTTGCCCCGGCTACGCCCTGGCTCGAGCTCTTGTTCACTAGGGAACTCCTCGGTTTGGGGATTTTTTTATTTTTTTTTAAAGTTAATAAATAACCTTTTAGAAAAGATTCACAGAAGTTGGTGGGTACTTGGGGAAGGGAAGCGGCTAAACGTTAACCTAGCACATAATCCCATGGACAAGAACATAAGAACGGCCAGACTGGGTCAGACCATAGGTCCATCTAGCGCAGTGTCCTGTCTGCCGACAGTGCCCAACGCCAGGTGCCCTAGAGAGAATGAACAGAACAGGGAATCATCTCTGTCGCCCATTCCCAGCTTCTGGCAAACAGAAATCCTGTCTCTTCACAGCTACGCGAGAGTCCGCCTTTGTCCACGCCATTGCTTCGGCCGGCGTGGCCTTCGCTGTCACCCGCTCCTGTGCTGAGGGCACCTCCACCATCTGCGGCTGCGACTCGCACCACAAGGGACCCCCAGGTGATGGCTGGAAATGGGGGGGCTGCAGTGAGGATGCTGACTTTGGCGTTCTGGTTTCCCGGGAGTTTGCAGATGCCCGAGAGAACCGTCCGGATGCCCGATCAGCCATGAACAGACACAATAATGAAGCAGGCAGAACGGTGAGTGCCATCCCCACCCCACCCGTCTCTGCCACAAAACCTGCCCGTACTGTAGTTCCCTGGCCTATGCAGATGGCCTGATTCTACTCCCACCAAGTCAATGGAAAGACTCCGATTGATTTTAATGGAAGGTGGATCAGGCCCTGGCTGCACGTACACCCATGAATAAACCCTGCCATGCATGCAGCCCTAGAGTACCAGCCGAGTATCTCCAGCTACTGACTCAACGGCTCTTCATTCAGGCTGGGGCAGATTAAACCCAGGGGGGTAACGCACTTGGCACAGCTAGCCACCCAACCCCCATGCCCAACCCCACTGATGCACCCATGCCCCTAGGATAGCAGCCTTCCAGTAAGTCAGTGTTGGCCACATTAGCAGATAAGACGCAAGGGACATTATTAACTTCTAAGGTAGCAACTGAAAGACTAACGTGGAGCACGGTGATCTCCAGCTCATGTACTTTGCACGCTCCCCATTGGCAGGGTGTTGTGGCGTAGGGAGCGGGAGGGGAAAGCCAGCCAGGGTTTGCAGCTCTTCGCTTGCAGGAGAAATCCAAATTAAGATACAGTCTTCGGTGCTGGTCACTGGAGCCCTCTCCTTTCCTCCAGGTCTGGGGCAAAGCATGTCCTGAGCTACACGGGAATTTTGTGAGGATTGTAACTGCATTCTCTTCACAGGCCATTTTCAAACAGGCAGCATTACTCAGAGAGGTTATTTATGATGGGTTGGGTTGGGGTTTTTGCCCAGCTGCTCCATCTAAACCATTAAACACACAAAGTGAAGGCGTTACCCCCCCCCCCCCCCGCAGGCTGTAACAGCACCTGTACATGGGAACGCTCGGTTCTCTTTAACACCTCTCTTCTACTCTCATATCTTTTACTCTCCAGAAACTGGCAATACATCCCCAACAGGAAGGCCTGGTGATTTTAACAGATAGCCAGGGATTTTCTGCTTCACACTGAGGTGATTTCTTTGCAGCTGGTCTTGCCCAGTGAAATTTCTTGCAGAGACCAATCCTTAGAATGACAAGTCCCCATCCCTTTCTGTGCCAGGCTGACAGACTGAGTGCACAAGAACAAAGAATTGTCGTGTTAGTTAAGATGTGGCACACGGAATCAGGACTATTCTATTCCCAGCTCTCCCAGAGACTCACTACTTGGCATTGAGCGAGTTGATTAACTGCTCTGTGCCTCAGTTTCCCCAACTGTATTAGCAGGTTAATAGGAGGAGCATGAGTCTCAATCCCTGAGCGTTTGTAAAGCGCTTGGATGGAAGGCCCCAGATAAGTGCAGATTAGAATTGTGCCACTTTCTCTCTAGGCGGGGTTGGATTTTTAGCGAGCAGAGAGGCACTCAGGAATCATCATTTAACACTCTCTATTCTGCCAAACATCGCTGACGTACAGGGTCTTGAATATTCAGATTTGGCCAGATATTTAATGTGGTTACGTCTGCTTCTCCGATAGAAAATATTTTTGTTCCTTCAGCCTTCAAATGTCAAAAGCAAAGCTGGCTGGTCTAGGATAGTCCAGATAAATCTAAACCAAGATTTTGTGACAGCAGGATTTAATCCTGGGCTTTAAAGACTGCGTTTTACACAGCTCAGAATTGGAGACTGATGTTACCTGCATCTTATGGCTGAGGAAACAAAGAGGCTTATGCAACTTCTTTCAAGTAGGTCCCAATTTTCGGAGGTTGAGTACCTGCAACTCCAGTTGAAGTCAAGGAGAGGTGCTGGTGCTTGAGGCTTCTGCAAAGCAGGTTGTGAGCGATCTCAAGATGGGCAGCCCAGATTGGGGTCAGCTGGAGAGTTTTGGCACACATGACTTGTCTGAGGACACACAGCAAGTCTGTTGGGCTCACAGAGCAGTGAGGCTCTGGAACAGCCACCTAACAAGTAGTGGGGGCAAGAGACCTACCTGGCTTTAGGATGGATTTTGATACATTTATGAACCAGATTATATGATGGGGTTGCCTGTAAGAGCAGGGAACTGGACTTGATGGCCCAAGTCTCATGTTCCTATTGCAAAGCTGTGATTGGAATTCATGTTTCCTGCCTCCCTTAACTCCAAACGCTTGCTCCTTGATGCAGCCATTGTGCAGCGATGGGTCCATAGGCAATATTGCAGAGGGCATTTAGAAATCAGACGTGGGCAGGCTTCAGCCCAGGCTCAGATCAGAGTTGGGCTAAATCCATGCAACCTCAAAAGAGCAATTTGAAACCAAGCAGGTGGGGCTGGGACTTCCAGGCTGACTATCTACTTCTTGTCTTCTGGACAGACGATCCTGGATCACATGCACCTGAAGTGTAAGTGTCATGGCCTCTCAGGAAGTTGTGAGGTGAAGACCTGCTGGTGGGCACAGCCAGATTTTCGGGCAATTGGTGACTACCTGAAGGACAAGTACGACAGCGCCTCTGAGATGGTGGTGGAGAAGCACCGTGAGTCCCGGGGCTGGGTGGAAACCCTACGGGCCAAGTATGCCCTCTTCAAACCCCCAACCGAGCGAGACCTGGTATACTATGAGAATTCCCCCAATTTCTGCGAGCCCAACCCAGAGACCGGCTCCTTCGGGACCAGGGACAGAACATGCAACGTCACCTCCCACGGGATCGACGGATGCGACTTGCTGTGCTGTGGGCGTGGCCACAACACCAGGACTGAAAAGCGGAAAGAGAAGTGCCACTGCATCTTCCACTGGTGCTGCTACGTGAGCTGCCAGGAGTGCATCCGCATCTACGATGTCCACACCTGCAAGTAACTAACGTAGGGGATGTTAGGCCAGAGCCGGGGGCCAGCGTCATTGAGCCTGGGAGCATCATTCCTCACGCGGCGGCCTCGTGTCACAGGATGGCGCCGAAGACAACAATGCACCTGATAAACTGTGCCATGATGTATATCGAGGCAAGTGTCCCCTTCATGAATACCACAGCCAAACTGAGAGCAAGCTGAAGTCTAGCTTCCGTACGGGAGACTCGGCCGTGGGCTCTCAAAACCTAACCGATGTCTCTCCGGCAACTCAATGGCTCAGACATTCCATGTCCACTTTAGGTCACATATCTACTGATTTTTTGGTAGTTCCACTCTGTTTGACAAGCCTCAACATGACAGGCAATCTGCTCTGGCAAGCTGGGGGGTGTGTGTGTGTGTGACACAGGTCAGGACTGAGATGTATTGGAAGAGGTGTGTAACGGACTCACAACTGGGAACTCATGGGGTGTTTCAGGTCAAGACAGAGGTGCCTAGGCACAGCAGCTGTGCAGGCTTGGTTTAACTTTTAACACCGGGTTTAAGCAGAAATGGATTTAACAGTGTGAAACGTAGGAAAATGTAGACTTCCTCCTTTCCCCCTTAAGGAACTCCAACCCTTCTGCCACTCTCAGAACCGAGCATGGCCAGCAGTGGTTTCCTCACTGCTTCCCCAGCACACCTGTAGCTCTTGCTTGGTCTAGTGGGTTCTCCAGCTATTTCCCTAGCAGCTGCTTCTCCAGCTGGCCACTACCACAGCCCCGATGCCATTCCTGTCTCCACTGCTAGTGTATGCGAACACCGGCTGGCTTCCCCTTTCCACACCGAGCCTCGCCGCTCCCTACTCCGCACCGCCACTTGTAGGGACGTTCCTAATACTTCAAGTACCTGACTTGAAACAAAATCCCTTGCTTTTTAAATCAAGATAAAAAGGTATTTAATAAATAAATAGCACGTTTATTGCCTTGTAATTATTTCCCCTGCAGCCCAGTATTCTAGCACTGACTGGAAAATCCTTCCCATCAACCTGCTGTATCCAAAGTTTGTACAAAGTTGTAGAGGTTGTTGATTTTTTAAATTTTATATTCGGAAAATTCTCTTTTTATAAGCATTATTTATTATACAATGTATATATCTTTGAGTTAACTCAGATTATATATTATATAAATATAGAGATATATAGAGAGATATATATTTGGAGATAAATATATTTCAATTTGCTTTTTGTTGTTGTCCTGTTAAGACATTAAAGAGAAAGTAAATGAACTTAAACTGATACACTCGAGAGCCTGTGTTGTTCACTTGTTATGGAGCCTTGTGAGATCAGTGTCAACTGATATCCACAGAAATGGTCAACTCTCTTGATGGACAGGTGACTGCATTAAGACACCACCTCAATTAATACAAACAACTGATACGAAAACCTAATCACTTGCCATATCACAATGAGCAAACATCAAGACAGCATCTGATGGTGTCCAATGTAGCTTAATCCTACACAGACCTCAATGGCATTAGATTAAATAGAATCACAGAGTTTAAGGCCAGAAGGGCTCATTAGATTATCTAGTCCAGGGGTTCTCAAACTGGGGGTCGGGACCCCTCAGGGGGTCGTGAGGTTATTCCATGGGGGGTCATGAGCTGTCAACCTCCACCCCAAACCCTGCTTTGCCTCCAGCATTTATAATGGTGTTAAATATATAAAAAAGTGTTTTTAATTTATAAGGGGGGTCGCACTCAGAGGCGTGCTATGGGAAAGGGGTCACCAGTACAAAAGTTTGAGAACCACTGTCTGACCTGTTGTTTGACACAATCCATTAAATATCCCTGTATTGAGCCCAAGAACTTGTGTGTGGGATGAATCACCTTTTTCAGAAAGGCTTCCAGCCTTGATTTAGACTAGATCCCTCTAGAGGGGAGAATCCCCCACATCACTTGGTGGCTTGTTCCAATGTTAATCACACTCACTGTTAAAAATGTGCCAAATGTCTGGCTTCAGCTTCCAGCCATTGATTCTTGTTCTGCCTGTCTCCAGCGCACTAAAAAACCCTTCAGAGTACCTGCTATTTGCTCCCTGTGATGGTACTTATAGCCTGTGATCACGTCACCTCTCCATCTTCTTTCGGATAAGCTACACAGGTTGAGCTCTCCAAGTCTCTCACTGTAAGGCGCCTTCTCCAGCCATCAGATATTTTTTGGCCTCTTTTCTGTACTCCCAGCGATTTTTCAAAACCCTTTATAGAATGTGGACACCACAACTGGACACAGTGTTTCACTAGCAGTTTCATCAATGTCATACACTGAGGTAAAACTACCTCCCTGCTCCCTTTGATCCATCTGAGGATCCTGTTACCCCTTTTTGTCACAGTCTTGCACTGGGAATTTGTACTCAGTTGCTTGCCTACTATGCCACCCAAGGCCTTTTCAGTCACTGCATGCCAGGATACAGCCCCCCATTCTGTAGGTGGGACCTGCATTCTGTGTTTCGAGATACGTAACTTTACATTTGGTTGTATTCAAGTGCATCTTCTTTGAATGGGTCCAGTTTACCATGAAATCCAGCTCGATCTGTATGACTGCCCTGCTCTCATTTACCACTTCACCAATCTGTGTGTCATCTGCAAATCGTAAACGGCAGTGGCTTTGTATTCACTTCCACATGACTGATGGAAACGTTGAATAGCATCAGGGCCAGTGCCAATCCCAGTGAAACCTCCCAGAAACACCTCCAGTTAATTCTGGTTCTCCATTGATAGCTATGTTTTGAGATCGGTCAGTTAGCCAGTTCCTAACCGAGTTAATGCGGGCTTTCATGATATTTTATAGTGCTGATTTCCTAATCACAATATACTGCAGTTCCCAGTCAAATGCATTACAAACGTATAGCACATTACAGCTGTGCAGGTGCCTTTTATCAACCAAACTTGTGAGCTCATCAAAGAATGATACCAGGTTTGTCTGGCAAGTCCTATTTTCCATAAACCCCAGTTGACTGGCATTATATTCCTATCCTTTAATTCTTCATCAACTGAATCCCATATCAACATTCCCATCATTTTATCCAGGATGTCAGGATAACTGGCTTTTCCTTACCGGGTCATCCCTGCTTGCACTTTTTGAATATTGACACATTAGCACTTTCCCAATCTTCTGGAATTCCCCCAGTATTCCGAGATTTATTAAGAGCTAGAGGTCTCCTTTACCAACTCTTTTGGAACTTTTGGGGGCAAGTTATCCAGGCCTGTTGATATAGAAATATTTATCCCTAGCAGATGTTGCCTAATGTCTTCCTTAGTTACTGATGGAACGGAAAGTACTTCATCATCCCCATGCGATATGACTACACGATCCTGTTTCTTTCCAAATACAGAACAGAAAGATTCACTGAACATTTCTGCCTTTTCTGTATCAACAACTTTACCATCGCTCCCTAGTAATGGGCGAACACCATCGCTAGGATTTCTTTAGTTCCTAACATACTTAAACTCCCTTTTACTGCCCTTAGCCCTGCCACTCATGGATTCTTCCTGGGTATATTCAGCTTTTATCATCAGTGGTCCGTACTGAATAGCAATCAGTGTAAATTAGAAGTTATTTCCCCTTTTTTCCATTTTTTTAAAATTTCTAATTCCTGCCTTCGCTTCCCCACTGAACCAGGGAGGGGTTTAGCTAACCCCGGCCCTCTTTTTTGATTGTGGAATTGTCGCTTTTGGGGCATCTAATAAACTCCCAATTTTCATTGACATTTTTCTATCTAAATTTTTCCTTCCAATCCATTTCACTCAAAATCCCTCAGCTTTAGGAAGTTAGCGACATTGAAGCACCAAGTTTATATATTACTGATTGGGACTGTTCTGTGTTTGCATGTAAGCAGGTCCCATGGCAACCACCAACTTTCAGTCCAGTGATTAATTCATCTTTATCCATAATAATTTAGTCCAAAATAGCATCATCTTGTGTTGGGTGCAATCCCGTTTGCATTATACAATTTTTAGAAACTCTAGCAATGTTTTATTGCATGGGGATCTGTAACGGTGTGGGCTCACCCTGTGGCGCCTCCTGCTGGTCGTCCTCGGGAATTAGCTCTTCGACCCATCAGCGCCCTCTGCAGGCCGGTGAGCCGCTTGCCATTGGCCCCGTGTCCCTCGCAGGACCCCAGTGCCCTTGTCTTGGGTGCTGCCCCCCCAGCAGTACCCCACTTTCTCAGGGTTTCCCCACCCCAGGGGAACCTCCCATCCCCATATCACCTCAGTCGTGGCTACTGCCAGTCTCCGTCTAGCCCCCACGCCCTGGGGCGGACTGCAGTGTATCAGCCGATCATCACAGACAACAAGGGGTGTGGGCTGGCTGCCCCCCTGCAAACCCAATCCCTAGGTGGGCCTAGAACTAGGCCCTGCAGCTTGGGGAGTTGCTGGCCTAGGGCTTCCCAGCTCCTAAGGCCTTTCCCCAGCCCTGCCTCCCTCTAGGTCCCCTGGGTGAGCTCCCCAGCAGCCAGGCCTGTCTCCCGCTCCAGTCAGAGAGCGACTGGGTCTCGGTCCCTGGCTTCCCTGCCTTGATAGGGCCAGCTGAGTCTGTCTGGGGCGTGGCCCCAGCTGCAGCCACTTCCCCCAATCAGCCGGGGCTTTGCTCCCTGCCCCCGGCAGGGCTCTTCCCACCCCCCCCTTCAGGGCTGGAGCGGGTGCTCTCCCCGCTACCGGACCTCAATCTGGGGAACAGTTGGACAGGGGCTGGTTTGATTTGGTGGTCACACGTCAGACCGCTCCCCACCACTACATACCCACTCCTGGGCTCCCTTACGTAGCACAGGCCAGAACACGCAACGCCTTGAAATGGAGCGTGCAGAAGCAGCCAACAGTCAGGCTAGCCCCAGTGGGCTTGTCGAGCCAGCAATATAACCCCCCCCCCTTGCGTCCACACTCCAATTGGGTTAACCTGGGGGTTGAACCTAGGGTCCAAGACCCCTACAGGAGGGTCCAAGCCCATGTTAAACTGGGATCCAAGGTCTGAGCCCTGTTGCTTTCCTGTGTGCACATGGCCCCAGCTTGACTTGGGTCCTTGAAGTCCTCCAGGTGTATCCCAGACTTCCTTGGGGCAACCTCCTTAGTCCTCTCTATGCCAACAGCCTGTGGTGCAGCCTATTGCAAACAGCCCCCTTTGCGCAGCAGCTCGGATCAGCATTAACCCTTTGTCTGCTGAAAGCCAGTCTGCACACACACTCCCGGGATTCCTGCAGGGCTTGCAATGGAGACCGAACCAAAGCAGCTTTTGCTGAGAGCGCCGCTGCCTGGTGCATGCTGGCCAGGCACCCCTGCACGCACAGCCCCAGGGACGGCCTTGGGGGCCAGAGAGCAGAACAGGGACTAGGCGGCTGCTCTGCTGGGAGGAGCAGCAGCAGAGCTCCTGGCTGAGCTCCCCCGTCCCAGCAGGGCAGCTGCCTGGACCCCCCCTCTGCTTTCTGCCCCCTGGAGCTGCATAGGCAGGGCTGCCCTGTCATGCACTGTCAGGGCGGCAAGTGGGAGCCAGCCCCCAAACCTCCCTGCAGCCTCCTGCCGCAGTGTTTCCTGCTCCAGCTCCTCTTCACTGCTGCACAAAGCTTGCCCAGAGCTGGGAGCAAAGCTGACAGGTGGGAGGCAGCTCCTGGCTGCCAGGATGTTGGAGGTTCTCCTCCTCCCCACCGTGCTGAGCCACGAGCTCTGCTGCTCCCCCTCCCTGCAGGACAGCCACTTGGTCCTGGGCCCAAGCTCCCCTCCATGGGGCTGTATGTGCAGAGGTGCCCAGGCAGCGTGCACTGTGAGAGCAGTGAGTGGGAGCCAGCCCCCAAACTTCCTAACAGCCTCCCTGGGTGCAGCAGTTCTGTAATTCTGCAGTTTATGTACTAGAATCATAGGATATCAGGGTTGGAAGGGACTTCAGGAGGTATCTAGTCCAACCCCCTGGTCAGAGGACCAATCCCCAACTAAATCATCCCAGCCAGGGCTTTGTCAAGCCGGGCCTTAAAAACCTTTAAGGAAGGAGATTCCACCACCTCCCTAGGTAACCCATTCCAGTGCTTCACCACCCTCCTAGTGAAAAAGTTTTTCCTAATGTCCAACCTAAACCTCCCCCACTGCAACCTGAGACCATTACTCCTTGTTCTGTCAACTGGTACCACTGAGAACAGTCTCAATCCATCCTCTTTGGAAGCCCCTTTCAGGTAGTTGAAAGCAGCTATCAAATCCCTCCTCATTCTTCTCTTCTGCAGACTAAACAATCCCAGTTCCCTCAGCCTCTCCTCATAAGTCATGTGCTCCAGCCCCCTAATCATTTTTGTTGCCCTCCGTTGGACTCTTTCCAATTTTTCCACATCCTTCTTGTACCGTGGGGCCCAAAACTGGACACAGTACTCCAGATGAGGCCTCACCAATGTCGAATAGAGGGGAATGATCACATCCCTCCATCTGCTAGTAATGCTCCTTATACAGCGCAAAATGCCGTTAGCCTTCTTGGCAACAAGGGCACACTGTTGACTCATATCCAGCTTCTCGTCCACTGTAACCCTTTGGTCCTTTTCTGCAGAACTGCTGCCTAGCCATTCAGTCCCTAGTCTGTAGCAGTGAATGGGATTCTGCCATCCCAAGTGCAGGACTCTGCACTTGTCCTTGTTGAACCTCATCAGGTTTCTTTTGGCCCAATCCTCTAATTTGTCTAGGTCCCTCTGTATCCTATCCCTACCCTCCAGCGTATCTATCACTCCTCCCAGTTTAGTGTCATCTGCAAACTTGCTGAGAGTGCAGTTCACGCCATCCTCCAGATCATTAATGAAGATATTGAACAAAACTGGCCCCAGGACCGACCCTTGGGGCACTCACATGCTCCTTATCGGCACCTGCCATTACAGTTAGGAAACAGGGTGGGCAGTCGTTTTTCCACAGTGCAACATGTAAGTAGGGCTAGTGTGTCGACAGTGGGGGGTGCTAGGCACTCTAGGATAGGGTTACTGTGTCTTGGGTCTCTGCATCTGGTGTGGATGCCACAGCCCTAGGTTCGAGCATTGGTCAGAAAATCCTTAACCTAGGTTTAAAATACAATGTAGATGCTCAAGGCCAGGATTCCCTGATATGGGTCATCTGACTTGCGTCCCACTAGCCCTAGGCTTACACTGATGTGTATACACTCACCCGGTGTCTCTGGGCTTCAGAGCAACACTCCGTTAAGCTAAAGGAATTTCCTGCTAGCTTACGCCAAGGTTTTACCACCAGTTTCTATTTATATGCTGGAAGAGATGTACAGACAATCACTGGCCTTTTAAACACTAGACCACGGAAACTAAAGACTAGAGTCTGCCCCCGTTTCTGTGTCTGAGACACGGGAAATGAGTTCCAGTATCTAGCATGCACATGCGTGTGGACCCTTTCTATCTGGGTAACTGCTGATATCCGCTCACTTCACAGCCCCCGTTTGCTAATCATTATCGTTCCAAACATTCAAATCAACAAGCAAAGATCTGGCAGAGAATACAACTAGAGAGATTAGATTGGAGAAGGTAACAAAATGGGTGCCTAGTAGGGTTTTCCAAAGCTGAAATACTGTAGGGAGAACTACACTGTCTGCCTAGTCGAACTTTTACCATTAGTCCCGCAGGGATGGTCAGAGAACAAGAAACTTACCAAATGCCTTCAGAATACACATACCAATTTTTGAACATTAGATCAAGCAGAATCCTATTACTGGTTGATACACGTGCCGCAAACCAAATAAATTCCTTTTCTCTCACGCCCTTATAGCATCAGATGGCTAGTCCAGTCCTTTGGCTTCTGAACCTGCTTGTGTTGTGGCGTGAGAGTTTCACGGGATGCTAGAATAAAACCCATTTCCTTAACAGTTCAGTATTGAATGTTCTACGGTTGAAATGCAGCCTTGGGTGGTTCATGTGGGGCCTTCAATTGAAGTGAAAGCACTAGGAGGATGACAAGGAAATAATTAAGTTAGCAGCCGGAATGTGTATAACAAAAGTCATGGGCCATTACTTATTTTACAGAAAAGGGGAATATATCAACCGAGCAATTCCTGTGAAAACACACCTCTCTCCCCAAGGGCCTGACACCCAGGCCAGCTCTGTAACACAACGACACTAACCACTTAAGGCAACATGCGATGGAAGTGCCACGTTGCGGAGGCTATGCAGAGAGTGGGATTTGGGAGGTGAGACGGTGAAAGCCAGGGCTGTCGTTAAACACTCCCCAGTGTGGTTTTAAAGATCAAACTGAATCCGGTAACGCTTCCTTGTTGGCCCATAGTTAAAGAGTTAATGATTTCGGCCAAGATTTTCCAAAGTGTTGACCTGAGATGCCTGGGACCTGATGCTCAGAGGGGTCGTGCCCAGGCTCTCTGAAGATCAGGACCCTTCATACTGTCTCAAGTTGGGCACCAAAATACTGAGCATCAAAAGATTATTCCCTTCTGAAAATATTGGCCCTTGATCTGGTTTTCTCTTTGCACGTAAAATCCATTTGATCACTCCCTGTAACCGGTATGGGAACAACTGCAAGAACCTGAGCTTTGCCTCTGAAGATCTCCACAGCTGTATCTTAAAGACAGACCCCAGAAACAGCAGTTTGTGGCCTGTGCCTGGATGCATCCAATATATCCAGTTCTCAATACGTACCAGCTCCCGCCACCAACACATCCCTCTCCCAAGGACAAGTCAGCCTCCCAAGTCATTCCAAGTATGTGCCTTTTATTGCATCCACGAGCTACATTTAAACCATATAATATTTAAGTTTTTCAATATCTCTTTGGACAAAAAAAACACAATAAAATGTTTACATAATTTAATCTGAGACATAAATTAATACATTGTGTGCTGCTTTCACTAGGATTTGGGGGGGGGGGAAGAAGGGGACAAATGAAAGTTACAAAATCATACACAAATATGGGAGGGTGCATACTGGCCACCGGGACTCACAAAATCACAGTACAGCAGCACTGACCAAAAGAAGAAAAAATCAAGGAGGTAAGTTAAATGGCTAAAACACACGACCAAGTTCAAGTACACAGCAAGGTCTAGGGAAGGGTTTTGCCTTCAACCACGAGGCCAAAGGACATTCGCAGAGCAGGAGGTTGCTCCCAAACCCCTAGGGGTGTCTGAGTTGCTAGCCTTTGGCAGTATGCCTAGGCAGCTGCTGAAGCCTGCAAATGGCTTTGTTTGCCTGCCTCACCCTGTCACGGGTGGGGAAAATAGAGCAGCATGCTCCGTGCGCGTTGTTAACATACGGGCTGAGCTCATTGATGGGGGAAGAGAATTCCCACGCAGGTATCAGTAAATGGGTAGCGTGCAGGTGCTTTGCAGCCAAAGGTTGGTGCATTGCTTTACCACAGTGCAAGCATGGAAACGGAGCCTGCCGAACCTGGAGAACTCAGGAAAAGAACGCGGATACCTACCCTGTCAGAGGATGAGAGGAAAGATCATTTTTTCCAACCCTTAGTAGCTCATCAGGAAAGCAGGAGTAGTTAGACTGGTTAATGCCAGTTCTGGCTTCAATACCCCCCCACAGTGGCTTTTTATAAAATTTAGCTTCTCAACTGACATTATGAATCCAAAGACGCTTGAGTGAGAAAATTAAAAAAAATTCGTCAAAGGTTTACAAAACTGATTGTTGTGTGTGTATCTAGCTAGGGAAGGAACCCACCTCTGCCCGGTACCACTCACAGCAATAGTCACTGCAGCTGGCAGTTAGACCCACTGGGCCCCAAACTGAATGAATGTCGAAGTGGGCTGTAGCCTCTATATTACTGAGCTTTGCTGTCAAAGACAGTGATTGCCCTGCCTCGTGTTTCGAATCATCACAGAAAAGCTAGTTCTGGCTATCAGTCTGGCTGAAACAACATTACAGGACATCATATCAGGCCGGACTGAGCCAATCCCACTGGGTCGTATAACGACAGACACCTGTACGGGAAGGCATTCACCATCACAAAGATATCACAAACACACTGCAATACACCTGCAGACTACACCATTGTAGGTTAGAAGTAGAACTTTTCTACAGAAAAGGTGCCATGTTGTGGTATTAATTTAATGCTGGACGTAAGTGTTAGCTTCAAAATTCGTTGGACACGTCCTCCACGATAAACCAGTGAGAATGTACTTTAGCGTGCACAGAAACAGAAGCAAGGTATTCTAAAGGAGACTGACCATTCCACAAGACACCAGCATATTTAAGAGCAAAGAATGGATATTTTATTTTGCTAAACATGCAAATTCCAAGTGGGATGTTGAAGGTAGATGAACATTTCACTTTGTCCAGTGTGTTGAACAGAAGAACACAGATCCCAGTGTATTCTCCAGCTTGGTCACTTCTCCAGCCACTGAGCTCTGCACATGGTCCATTTCCACTCAGGCGAGCACACTACTGAAAAACAGACCACAACCGCCACAAAGCATGTCTCTCTGCAGACACCGACCCCCAGACACAGCATGCACACAGCAAACGTATCTGCAAACTGCTACCTCCCAACCTAAGTTCCCGGTCAGCTGCGTGGCCGCGCAGCCGGCTCTCAACGGCTGCGCAGGTGGGGAGAGAAGCCCCTTTCTTGGCCCGGCCCAGCCCAGCCAGAGCTGCCGGGGAGAGGAGCCCCCACCCCGGCCTGGCCAAGCCCAGACAGAGCTGCCAGGGAGGGGAGCCCCCGCCATGGCACAGCCCAGCCCAGGCCCGCTGGAGCTGCTGCAGCCGGGGAAAGACGTCTCTCACCCAGCCCCGAGCTGCTGCAGTGAGAGAGGGTTGGGGGAAGTCCTCTCACCACAGCCCTGGAGCAGCCTTCACCCTAAACCTCTCATCCCCAGCCCCACCCCAGAGCCCACACTCTCAGCCAGAGCCCTCAGCCCCCCGCACCCCAGCCCTCTGATCCAGCCCTGAGCCCCCTCCCACACTCTTAACCCCTTGGCCCCACCCCCACCCCCCTTCATATTGGTGCACCTAACAAAATTCATTCCGCACATGGACATAAAAAATGAGAGGGAACATTGCCCCAGAGATTTCAGTGCATGCCCTGGAGAGCAGGCTTCTGTGAAACGACGCTGCCAGTGAGGGCCTGGCTGTATGTCCAGTTCAACAGGAGTGGGACTGGGCCCTTTGCACAGGGACAGGGAAGGCTGACAAAGCAGGACACAGAGAGAAAAATAAATAGAGCCAACAGGCAAATGGCCCGATTCTGATGTCACAGGGTTTAACACCACTAGCTACAGTGGAGCTACTCCTGATTTAGCCTAGTCAGAGACAGCAGATCAGGCACAAGTTTAACGCCTCCCCTGGATATTCAAGGAAGGCAGAGAATTCAAACATGCTCTGGGTCCCTAACAACTTTGGAGAGTCACTGAGGAACAGAATGATACTGGAGTAGGAAGGGAAGGTTCAACATTGAATTTAAAAGAGCTATTGCAACCCCAGAACCCAACACTGCTGTCAGATACTCTCCTGCAATTCCTCTGACGTCAGGGGGAGTGGCACCCCTGCATCTGAGAGCAGAACTGGGTCCTGAATCAGCCTTTAAAATATTACCAGTACTTACACCCCTTCTTCTCTTAGCAGTGCCAGGAACTTTCTCACACGATACTCAGGATCCATCTAGACACAAAACAAAGATGAAAGGGTGGTCACTAGCAGCAGGCGTGGATTTACCAAGAACAAGTCATGCCAAACCAGCTTGATTTCCTTCTTTGACAGGATAAGTGATTTGGTGGAAAGAAGGAATGTGGTGGATATAATATACCTGGACTTCAGCAGGCTTTTGACACAGTCCCACATGACAGTCTCATAAATAAGCTGGGGGAATGTGGGCTCAGTAGAACTGCCACCAAGTGGACACATAATTGGTTAAACAAAGAGTAACTATTAATGGAATGATGTCAGGTTGGAGGGAATCTCAAGTGGGGTTCCACAGGATTCTGTTCTGGGTCCAGTGTTGTTTAACATCTTGATTAATGATCTGGATGTTGGAATAGAGACCACACCAATCAAAGCTGCAGATGACACAAAGCTGGGGAGGGGGCTACAGCCACTTTGGAGGAGAGAGTTAAATTCAGAGGGATCTTGATAAATTGGAGAACTGGGCGACAGACGACAAAATGAAATTCAACAAAGATAAATGTGAGGTGCTATACTTAGGGAAGAAAAACCAAACGCACAAATACAGACTGGGGGATAACTGGCTTGGCAGTAGCAGCACAGCTGAGAAGGATCTGGGAGTTGTGGTGGATCACAGCTTCGACATGAGTAAACAATGCAAAACTATTGCAAAAAGAGCAAATACACTGTTGGGTTGCACTGACAGAGGCAGAGCACGCAAGTCACAGGAGGCGATAGTACCGATCTACTCAGCGCTGGTTAGGCCTCATCTGAGCATTGTGTCCTATTTTGGTCACAAACGTATAGAAAGGATATAGAGAAACCAGAAAGGACCCAGAGGTGAGTGACAAAGATGACCAGAGGGGTGGAATGCAGCCACATGCATCCGACGAAGTGGGTATTCACCCATGAAAGCTCATGCTCCAATACGCCTGTTAGTCTATAAGGTGCCACAGGACTCTTTGCTGCCATATGAGCAAAGGCTTGAAGGAATGAGGTGTGTTTGCTTTGGAAAAGAGGAGATTTAGGAGGGTCATGATAGTGGTCTTCAAATTCTTGAAAGCCTGCCCTAAAAAGATGGAGAAAAGTTGTTCTCTCTTGCCACAGAGGCAGGACAAGAGGCAGTGGGTTCCAACTCCAGCAGAGCAGATTTAGATTAAATCTCAGGAAAAAAAACTTCCTCACTGTAAGAACAGGAGGACAATGGAACAATTTGCCTAGAGAAGTGGAATTTCCATCACTTGAGGTTTTCAAAAGGAGGGTGGAGCCATCTGTCTTGGATGTTTTAGATGCAACAAATCCTAAATCTTGGCAGGGGGTTAGACTAGATGACCTTTGCGGTCCCTTCTAACCCTGTGGTTCTATGAAAGAAGTCCCATAGGAAACAGGAGAGGCACTCTCCAGGCAATCATAACAGGGAAATGAACAAAATTAAGACACTCAGCAGTCTCAGCCATGAAGACTGAACACAGCTTGGGACTGAGAAATGAAGGCTAGACTCTTCTGATTTATTATGAAGACCGGGGAGAGGCTTTGTTTCTTACGTTCCACCCAAGTAGGAGGAGTCTGAGTTATAACCATTTGGAAATCAGAGACTGCAGTTTCCTAATGTTTTATTTACATTTTATTGCATCTCACACAGTTTGAATATAAGCTCCATATTCAGTTGTTTATTCTGTAGTCTTCAGGGAGGTTGGTGAAGTATGGTGGGCTAGTACTGGAAATACGCCACATGGACAGGCCAAAGTTTACAAACGCTGTAATTTTGGAACTAGGGAACCAAATATTCTCTTTGAAGGGAGCACTCAGACCCACACTTGGCAAAACAAACACAAAAGGAAGGCTAGCTGCAATATGCTCACTGGCCTCTTGACCGACACTTGGATAGATATAGGATAATATTCAATCTGAAGAGCATACAAGTGCCATAAGGGAAACTACAGCTAACAGTTCCTTTACTGTATGTTTTATGTTCCTATAGTTAAAGAAAATTGTCTATTGAGTCCAGATTTATGAAAAAAACAAAATGTAACAAATGGAAAGAGAGGGAAATTGATGGCCTGAAAGGGGGTTCCAAAGAGGATGGATCTAGACTGTTCTCAGTGGTAGAAGATGACAGAACAAGGCGTAATGGTCTCAAGTTGCAGTGGGGGAGGTTTAGGTTGGATATTAGGAAAAACTTTTTCACTAGGAGGGTGGTGAAGCACTGGAATGGGTTACCTAGGGAGGTGGTGGAATCTCCTTCCTTAGAGGTTTTTAAGGTCAGGCTTGACAAAGCCCTGGCTGGGATGATTTAGTTGGGTTTGGTCCTGCTTTGAGCAGGGGGTTGGACTAGATGACCTCCTGAGGTCCCTTCCAACCCTGAGATTCTATGATTCTATGGCAATGACTATAAATTAGTAGTGCTGTAGAAATGCAGACTACTGATAAGGGAAGCTAAAAGTATGAGTGAAAAAGCCTGACCAATAGGACTAGGGACAATAAGAGGGATTTTATAAAAGTATATCAGGAACAAAATAAATCCTAGCAATGGTATAAGTCTCATACTAGACAAGGATGGTAAACTTGTCAATAATAATAAAGCAGCAAAGAGTCCTGTGGCACCTTATAGACTAACAGACGTTTTGCAGCATGAGCTTTCGTGGGTGAATACCCACTTCTTCAGATGCAAGGCATCTGAAGAAGTGGGTATTCACCCACGAAAGCTCATGCTGCAAAACGTCTGTTAGTCTATAAGGTGCCACAGGACTCTTTGCTGCTTCTACAGAACCAGACTAACACGGCTACCCCTCTGAATAATAATAAAGAAAAGGCAGACATGTTCAATCACTAATACTGTTCCATGTTTGGAAAGGAGCTGGATGATATATTCATATCTCACAGTGATAAAATATTTTCTATAAGAACAGTAACTGGGCAGAATATTAAACAGCAACTACCACACTTGACTATTTTTCAATCTGTGGGAATGGTTGCACCCAAGAATTTAAAAAGAATTAGCTGAGTTGCTCAGAGCCACCAATGTTGATTTTTAACAAATCTTGGAATGTTGAGGATATTCCAGAGGACTAGAAAAAGAAAACCAACCACTGTTGTGTCATTATTTAAAGGATAAATGGGATGACCTGGATAACTATGGGTTGGTTAGCTTGACATTGATCCTGCACGGTTAAAAAATTAAATAACAGAAGCATAATTAATGAGATTACAAGTTTTGTAGACAAAGATAACTGATATCAGACATCTGTAAGGTATCTGACTTAGTCCTGCACAACATTTTGATTAAAAAATAGCAATTATGCAAGACCAATGCAGTATATATTAAATTGATTAAAAACTTGTATATCTAAAAAACTAAATTATAAATGGGGAACGGTCAGCAAATGAGAATATTTCTAATGGGGTCCCACAGCACTGTATTTGTGGCCCAATACCATTTAATGTCTTTATCAATGAGCTGGAAAAAATATATAATTACTGATAAAGTTTGCATATGACTCAGAAACTGGTGGAGTGATAAAAAAAAATCAGACAGGCAGGTCACTTATACAGACCAATGTGGATCGTTTAGTAAGCAGGGCTCACTTGAACAAAATGCATTTTGATCCAACCCAACTGTAAGGCCATATATCTAGAAGCAAGAATGTAGGTTACACATATAGGACAAAGGAGTGTTTGTGAAAGCAGCAACTCAGAGAAGAACTTAGGCTCAAAGGACAACCACCTGAAACATGAGCTCATGGTACAGCACAGTGGCTGAGAAAGCAAACAATCCTTGGATGTCTGAGCAGTGGAATATGAAGCGGGGGTGGGTGGGGGGGGGTGTGATACCGACACTGGTGAGACCCCAACTCTACACTGTGCCCAGTTCTGATGTCCACACTTCAAAAAGAATGTGGACATATTGGAAAGGGGTCAGAAAAGCATGACAAGAATGGCCCAAAGTTTGGAAAACTTGGCTTACAGGAAGAGACTGAAGCAGTTCAATCCCAAGAGAAGGTGAAGAGGTACCTGAATGGGGAGAGGATTTCCAGTTCTAGGGCTCTAGCAGACACAGGCATAACTAGATCCAGTGACTGGAAACTGAAGCTGGACAAATTCAGACTAGAAATAAAGTGCACATTTTTAACAGTCGGTTTTCAGAGTGGTAGCTGTGGTAGCCTGTATCGGCAAAAAGAACGGGAGGACTTGTGGCACCTTAGAGACTAATAAGCTTTCATGGGCTAAACCCCCCTTCATCGGATGCATGCTGTGGAAAATACGGTAGGAAGATATATAAACACAGAGGACATGAAAAAATGGGAATAAAATACCTCAGGACGTGGTGGATTTACTAGCACTTGGAGTCTTTAAGGCAGGATTAGATGTCTGTCTAGAAGACACATTCAAGCTCACCCAGAAGGTCTGGGCTTGAAGCGTCACTTCATTTGGTGAAATTCCATGACTTTGGCCATGTAGGAAGCTAGGCCAGAGCAGCACAATGGTCCCTCAAGATCTCTGAATATGAACTTTCTCTTATCAGCTGTGAACATGTGAATTTTTTCCTGTATCTATGGCAACAAAGTGCAGCTGAGACTTGTGTGAAAAGCGAGGACTTTTTGCAATACAAAGATTTCATGTGTGTGGGAGACTGAATATAAAGGAGCTACGCAGAATTCAAATTACTTTAATTAATTAATGGTGCAACTGCTACCAACCAATTGCATACCCAACATCTGTATAAGCTGCAATTTGCTCTCATTAGCCACCTCTCTATTTAATGTATTCAAAATGACTTGAACCTAAGTTAAAATGCCGCCTACTTTCCCTCAGGCTGGTCTGTCAGGGATTCAAATCGTCTACGAAATGACCACCTTGTTAAACAAAATCACTTTAAATGCTTGACCGTGCACTTGGCTTGTAAGTGACAACATTCTTCTGAAACATTTCAGGACAGCAGCCTGTTTCCAAGGGGGAAAACACCCTACCCCCTAGCGACACCGCTCACCACGTTGGTATGTAGCTGTGGGGAAAATCTGATGCAATTTGATTCCCATTCCCCCATTTCAGAACTGCCCTTACTCTGCACATTTTTAATCCTGGAGTTTTAAAAGCACCCATGTTCAAGGTCACAATCTAACCGAAGTCATTTCCCTGTCTCAGAAGAAGGTTAGAGAGGCATCTCTTGTCAAGATTTTAAGTAAAATTGGCTGTAACCGTACCCTGGCAGGTCTGAGCCCATTAAACACAGTTAATGCGTGTGAGCACTGACTTACTGACTAGCCTGTAGGTATGGAATTAAAAGTCAAGGGAAAGGGAGGAAAAAGTAATCTAGATAAATGACTTTATTCCCTGAGGTGACATCTAGTTAGAGCAGCTCCTCAGCGCTGTGCAAGTTTTAACAGAATTGTGAATAGTGAACAGAGGGGATACATGACTTGTATGCTGCTAAACTATGTGCTCCTTCACTTATGCTCAGCATCTCACAGGAAGATCTAAAGACGGCACATTCGGCTGCACCAAATCCATTTGATGAAAAAAGGGGGAATGGGAGGGAAGGGTTCAAATGTAGAAGGGCTCTGAAACGTCAGCCACTGAGGATTAGGCCCAAATGCTACACACACTTTTTTAGCTCACAGACACAATGGAGCATGTGCCTGACCACTAGCTTGCGGGCACAGGAGATGCAACAGTGAGGGGCTAAGAACTACATATTTCTACCCTAGGCAATTCTTTCCTTTAAAGTGCTGAAAGTGGAAAATGAAGAGAGCAGCTGAACAGCTTGACAGATTTATCTTCTTTCAGGGAAGGAGCTGCTGCACCTGCACAGGAAACTTTTTCATAACAAAATCCTCCATTATCGCTATCTGCAATCTTCACTTATCACTTGTGCTTGAGAAGGCAATTCATTAAAGGTAAGTCAACCCAGATCCTCTGGGCTGCAGACACTTCTCAGAAGACTAACTTTACACAGCTCATGGGCACTATTTTTTATCGATCTCTCAGTGGACTGAGACATGGCACTCTCTCTACTGACTGGAGCTGAAAACTGCTGTCGGGAAATCTGCCAGTAACACTGCTGCCTTTTTGGAAATGTACCATGTTCAAACCAGACCAGACACAATACAGGGCTCCCAATTTCACAGAGACAAGGCTCTGTGGGCCAAAAGGTGCTTTCAGGAAGGTTCTAGTCTCTCTCAGACACCCCTGAAGCAAAAAGCCTCTTACCTGTAATGACATCTCGATCAACATCAGCAGCTTCTTGATTCCGATCCACACTTTCTTCCCTTTGACGTGCTGTGCAATGGTGCTGCGCTCGTTATCTTTGAAGTTACCAAGAAGCTGGAAAGAAACCCAGAAGACAGCGAGCAGCATTAGAAGGGCAACTGTGCCAGCCACACTGGTGAGTGCAGAGTTAGAAAACAGTCCTGAGCTGAGTCTTGGAAACAGTTACGAGTAACTGCCTGGAGATGCTATAGGAACAGTCATACCAGGATACTTGTATGGCATAGCTGTTATCAACAGTATCATACAGAGTCAACCTTTCATTGATTTACTTCCTGAATCTTATATCCTAGGCTAGTCTTCCCCACATGATAGAGTCTATAAGGAACACAGCAATGTGTGCTACAGCAACCTTGCAAAACTGTTGTAAAAATTACCAGACATGATGATGATGATGATAATGAAAATATTAACACTATTTTATTTGCCTTGTGGAGCACCATTTTGCAAGGTTGTACTAACAGGCTGATAAGCATCTACATCATCTGCTGCAAACTGCACAGTTGTGAGGAGCAGAAGCCAGCCAGGGGCTTGATCCTGTGGGAGGCCAAACATCTCTGGACGTGCTCAGCTTCCTCAGCCCCCATTAGCCAACTCAATGGCAAGTCAGTGCCTCGCAGGACTGGGCCCCATGAATTCAACTTTCAAGTGTTTTGAGGACAACGCTGCTCTCTCTCTTCTATGCCCTCTGAACCATTTCCAGCCAGCAGAAAAATGAAGTCACTGCCTCTGTATTTTTTCTCTCTCTGTATCTGCCCCTCTCTCTCTCCTGCTTTCCTTGTTATAGGGAACATGACATTCACTGACACCTGGTTACTGGTCTTGGGCCAACAGAGCAAAGCAGGTCAGTGTTTTGATTCCATTAATGAAGTGCTCTATTGCATGGATATTATTCACACTAACAGAGCAACTCGGGTGGTCTCAGCCGTGCTGACATTCAGGGGTCTCCTTACCTCCAAGGCCTCCATCAGCTGCTCTCCTGTCGCAATACTGGGTACGTGAATGGTGGTGCTGAAAGCATCTAGCATCTCCATTTCCTGCAGGACATCTTTTCGGCTAGTGGTTCCAATGATTAAAAGCTTGCGACCCTGCCCACATAAGAAGGAATAAATGTCACGAAAAGAAAGAAAAAAGGAAAGCACAGGCATCACCCTTGGGGAGATTAGGTTAACTGCAAGGAAAACAAAGCGGGGAACGGTGAGAAATGCTGCATAAAGCCCTACAACATCTCTCTAACAGACTGAAAAATGAGAGACGTCAGATTTAAAAGAGTGGTAGTCACCAGCACCAATCTTTAACAAGACAATATCTAAGGATAAGGATAAGGAAATCAGAATCCTTCCTGCCAATCAGAATCAAGAGACCAAAACAGATTGTTAAGCCCCATCCATAAAGCCTGCGTATCGGAATTTTTCTAGGAAGGGTTCAGAGTTCATAGACTCATAGAATACGAGGGTTGGAAGGGACCTCAGGAGGTATCTAGTCCAACCCCCTGCTCGAACACTCAGCACTCACTGAGCTGAATCAGGGCACTTACACCTCGCAGAGCTATAGTTTCTACCTGATGACGCTGTGGCTGTGATGACTGTTGTGAAACCTAGTACGAAAAGTTCCAGCCCCTTCCTGCATTTTTACCACTGGGTCAATGTAAAAAGGTCAGAAGCTGCCAGAGCTTCATATACAGAACTCCCTCCTCCTCCCCCGCAGCTAATGTGGCTGGAGACAAGGTCAACAAGGCAGCTCTTCATTCGATTATGTTCTGAACTAGCATTTTCCACAACCAGGAAGGACAAAACCTAATTATTATTTTTTTAAGTCAACACAAAAGCTTAAATTCTGATGAAAACGATGCGAGTAGCAGAGAGGAGCCAGTCTGGCACAGCCAGGGCATCTCCTCACCCTACCATACATAGTTCTTTTTACTGTGTCAGACACAACACTGTGATGAAGACACCCTCCCTCCCCCCAGGACACAGCATGCTGGACTCCTGAATAAAGTGGATAAGTCTGAACACTAGTAACGGTAGGTGCAGGTAATACACTTCTGGCCCATATTTATGAATTCTCAGTAACACGGCTCCCAAGTTCACATGACTGGGTGCACTCAGTGAGTAGGAAAAAGATTTGGGGGTTGTGGTGGATAATCAGCTGAACATGAGCCCAAGTTACATCTACACAAGGCTAAAAGACCCACAGCATGACCGCGGCTGGCCCAGGTCAACTGAGTCAGGCTCGCAGGGTTCAGGCTGTGAGGCTAAAAATGGCTGTGTCAACACTCAGGCTTGGGCTGGAGCCCGAACTCTGGGACCCTCCATCCTTCAGGGGCCCGCATCTTGAACACGTACACAGCAATTTTTCAGCCCCAGAAACTAAGCTGACCCAGGCCAGCCATGGGTTTTTAATCCCTGAGTAGATACCCACATACCCACTGTGGCCAACAGAGTTTACGCAATCCTGGGATGCATAAACAGTGGAATGTCAAGTAGGAGAAGAACGGTTACTTTACCTCTCTATTTGGCACTGGAATATGGTGCCCAGTTCTGATGCCCTCAATTCAAGAAGGATGTTGATAAATTGGAGAGGGTTCAGAAAACAGCCACGAGAATGATTACAGGATCGGAAACCTGCCTTATAGCGTTAGACTCATGGAGCTCAATCTATTTAGGGCTGAAGACCCTGGATCCCTGCAGGCACATCCCTTGCAGGGCAGAGCAGAGAGCCCCAGCCAGGGCTGCGAGAAGGATCAGCCACCCTGCTGCTGCTAAGTGACTCCATCCTCCTTCTCCCAGTCCTGGCCAGGGGGTCTCTGCTCCGCCAGGCCAGAACCAGCCTCTTTAGCACCTCGTGCCTGAGTGTCTTGGGCCCCTCCCTGAACAGGGATAAATGGGTAAGAGGAAACGGTGTTACAAGCTTTGAAGAAATGTGTGATCTTGTTGCTCAGGAACATTTCCTGAGTATTCGTAGTGATGATGTAAAACAGTGTTTATGGGATAAAAAGGTGAAAACTGTTGAGGAAGCTGCTACTCTTGCCGATGAATGTGAACAAAGCTAAGCATCTATTAGAAATAAATCACAGGCAGAGGGGTTTGTTTCGTGGGAAGAAGGGTTCCCGTTTTACCCTGGGAAAAAGGGTGGCTGGGAGGCTGGATGCTCACCTCCCCAAGTCCATTCCTCTAGTCCTCGTCCCAAATCTCCTGTAAAAACAGAAGAGCCCAGAAGGTGCTATCACTGTAATTCCACTGAGCACCTCAGGAATAAATGCCCAGTGCTGGCTGGGAACAGACAACAAGCAACTCATGGGAATGCTGCTACCCAGAGCACAGAGGCACCTCAGGCAATTGCCACTTATCATATAGGATTTGTAAAAGTAGCCTCTGCATAGCCGGGTAGGAAGCACACAAAGGCTATCAAAATGAACGGCAAGGAACTCCTTGGGTGGAGGGATACAGGTGCAGACATTTCTGTGGTCAGGAGAAACATTGTTCGGGAGAAAAACATACTGCCAGGACAGACGGCAGAGCTTTTGTTAGGAGGTCACAAAATCCTTGCGCCTTTGGCTAAAGTGCACATAGAAACTAAGGATTTGGAAGCTGAATTGACGGTGGCAGCAGTACATGATAACCCGTCACAATTATTACTGGGGAACGACTTTTTCAATGTAGCTTGGGCTGTCAAGGGATCTGCCAGCAGCAAGGAGGAATATGGTGCTGAAACCCCAGAAGGAAAGGGCCAAGTCCCAGGAACTGCTGGAGGAATGGGAGAGTGTCTCTTTAATTCCTCTGCAGCAGTGGAAAACGGTCTGCTACCAGGGGCAGGCGTGGTTGAGACCAGCTCCTGCTGCCTCGTGGTTAAAGGCAGCATCTCCTCTGAGGGGCAGGGGAGCGTGTTGCCTGTTAGTGAGAAAACGGTCCAGGTTGCTGGCTGCCAGCAGGTTGCAGCTGAGCAGGGGGCAGAGCTCACTCTAGGGTGCATAGGAAGATGTGTCCTAGGGCAGGTCTACACTAAGGGCGGGGGTCGAACTAGGGTACGGAAGTTCAGCTACGTGAATAGCGTAGCTGAACTCGAAGTACCCTAGTTCGAACTACTTACCCGTCCAGACGCCGCGGGATCGAAGTCCGCGGCTCCAAGGTCGACTCCGCCGCTGCCTTTTGCAGTGGTGGAGTACCGGAGTCGACCACGGCGCTTCCGGAGTTCGAACTATCGCGTCTAGATCAGACGCGATAGTTCGAACTCTGAGAAGTCGAACTCACCGCGTCGACCCGGACGGTAAGTGTAGACTAGCCCCTAGAGGGAAGCCCAGTGGGGGGATGGAATCCTAGAGATCACTGAGGCGGGTGAGGGCTCCATGGACGCTGTAGTTGGAGGCAAACCCAACTCAGAGAGAGGGCAGGGTGTGGTGCCTGCCAGTGAAAGGACTGTTGGCTGCTAGCTGTGAGCCCTTCACAGCTGAACAGGGGACGGATCCACTCTAGAGAGCACAGAGGTGTGTGTCTTAGAGGGTGGCCCAGAGGGAGAAGTTGAAAAGGAATTTGGGTAAGTACAGGAATGTCTCCTCACTGATTACACGGGCGGGTGAGCCCAGGACAGATCTGCTGGGTTGGCGTTTGTGCTCCCAGGAACCCAATCTGTGGGTCAGGTTTTAAGAGGGAACTGTGTAACTGATCTCCTGGAGGGGAGCGGATATACAACTGACCTCTTCGAGACAGAGAGA
The DNA here is from genome assembly GCF_020497125.1 of Mauremys mutica. Classification (NCBI taxonomy): domain Eukaryota; kingdom Metazoa; phylum Chordata; order Testudines; family Geoemydidae; genus Mauremys; species Mauremys mutica. The sequence continues at coordinate 12,870,302 of NC_059096.1, forward strand.
GGGGCAACAGAGGGTACCCCAACCCAGATCCCACTTTTGCAAAATGCTATTCCTGATGTACTTGTGAAAACTAACTCTGTCTCTTTAAGACAGGATGGAAATCCTACTAAAGACTTGAGTGTCAGTGAAAATGCTAATGACCCATCTGAGAAAGGGGATAAAAGGGAAAGACAGACCAGTACCTGAACACACACTGTGGTTTAGGAAGCGGCTGCAAAACACAATGGGTATTGAACAAACCAGACTGTCTAAACAGAAGGCGTGGCATGGCAAACGTACTTGGAAACACCTCCCCGACATGAAGTTGCTGGTACTGTTAAGTCTCATAATACGCGGTTTATTGGTTATGTCAAAGAATTTGGTACTTATGGTAAATCCTCTAAAAATGTGTAAAACGCATGATTTTTGGAAAAAACTTTTGAACATGCTAGAAGTGGTAACAGAGAAGTCCTATAATACTGCTTCTCAGCTAGTACCTGTAAACAGGCTCAGAGCTTGTCACAGCAGGGAAACCATAACAAACCTGAACTGCTGCGTGGAAGGGGAAACTGAAGCACATCGCCTCATGGCACTGATGGCTAAATGCCAAGACACCTACACTCTAAAAGATATTGATATCTGCATTATGGTAACAATGCCACATACCAGAATGTTTTCAGGCCGCTTGTGAAAAGAAACACAGAACTTTGCAAACACACATGTGGATGTCACTACAATGTTTGGTAACACTTGGGAGTTGTATAACCAAGAAGGCATTAGGCACACTTCACATTAGTCAGTGACTAACCCTCTGGCAGTAATCGAAGGGGGGATGTGACACACCCTGGCACCCCAATATTCACCACTGTCATGTAATGAGGATGTGTTTTGTACAAAGTATGTCTTGTGAGGTGTCATTCTAAAAATCTTGATCTGCTAGACAGTAATATCGCATTGGATTGTCTGTGCTATTGTTGTATGTGAAGTTATGAAGCTTGGCTATGTGTGTGTTACTGAAACATGTTGTGAGGTTGAAAACACTCACAAACAGCCTTTTTAGTAAAACAGTAAAAAGGCCAAACAATGTTAATGGCTTATTGAGGAAATGCAAACAAGCACCACGATTACCCCAGAACTGTGTTCAGCAGAAACCTCTCAGAAATAGCACTGCACAATGGGAACTGTTTGAGCCAGGTGACAGCAAAAGAGCTTTCAAACAAGTGGGAACAAGATCTAAAAGGAGGAAAATGACATCACGAAGGGACCTCACTCTCCCCATGACAACACTCCTGGAAACACCTGAGGAATAAAGACTGAACAGGGGGAATTGATGGTCCCAGGCTAAAGGAATTTCTAGCCTGTGTATGAAAACCTGGGAAACCCAAGCTGCAAAGCCAAGGCAGCCTTTGCCTTAAGAATCTGCCAGCTTAACACTCAGGGTGAGAAGAATGTTAAGATCAGTTTGTGGCTTTATCTATTTACTAGATAATCTGCTTTGATCTGTTTGCTATCACTTATAATCACTTAAAAATCTATTCTTTTGTAGTTAATAAACTTATTTTGTTCTAATCCAAACCAGTGTGCGTTTGACTAAGATGTCAGCGGAAATTCTCAGCTTGGTTACCGCAAGCGTGCATGGTCCTCTTCACATTGAGGGGGAGATGGACCGGGTGTTAAACCCATATACTGGCTCAATTTGACCAGGGCAGGATGGTTCTGCTCTGGGATCCAAGGCTGGTGGTTAGGGAGCCTGCATGTACCTGCAGCTGGGTGTGTCCCTAGCTGTGCGAATGCTGGTGAAAGTGCAAGCTGGGGGGGCTTTGCAACTTGTCACAGCAGCGCAGTGTGAGAGGGAGCCCAGGCTGGTGGGTCAGGGGGCTCAGTGGTATCCCAGCTCCAGGTGGCAGCCTGGGGGGAACCCATCTCACATGCCCCCTACTCCTGCTTGCTGCCAGATAAGCTATTCCAAAACTGTGTAGAATTTGCAGGAAGATATTAGTAACTTCAATGGGAACACAGCAGCTATGTGTAATGGACATACTGCCTGCATCATAATCATAGAAGATTAGGGTTGGAAGAGACCTCAGGAGGCCCGTGCTGAAAGGAGGACCAACACCAACTAAATCATCCTAGCCAGGGCTTTGTCAAGCCGGGCCTTAAAATGATCCAACACAGAGAAAATGTCTGACCCTTTGGCATAATGCCATCCAGAGTGGGTAGAATTGTGGGAGATGCTGCTATTAGAAAGAAGTTTAACAGTAAAAAAACTTTCCTTTTTGCAGCCCCACATCTCTGCAAATTCTGAGACATCTGGGAAGTAGAGAGTAGTGAACAGATGCTGGGAGGGTAAAGTAAGAAATCCAGCAATAAGATGGAAAAGGAAAAAAAGTGGGGGAACCCTCTTTTTTGGGTAAGAATTGTTCAAAGGGCAACATTCTTGTCGGGCCACCACCAGCATATTTCTGCCAAAAGAGGCCTCTGCTGATGATAGTAAGTCCAGCTTGCAGTGTCTGATGAAGGTGTTGGCTGATAACCATGTGGATGCTCTGCAGATCTGTGTGGAAGCTCTTACTTGTTCCACCCACAAGGCAGTTGGCGATCTCACGGTGTGTGCTTTGATAGTGTCCAGAGCAAGGGTCTCTCATGCCTTGTAGGCGCCAGCAATATAGAGCTTACCCCACTAGTGATGGACAATGGAAATGCTGAGTCCTTTTCTTCTAGGCTGGAAGGACTCAAACAGGGCACTGGATTTTCTTGTGGATGGAGGTAGAATTTCAACACTTTTTCGATATCCCCTCAGTGAGATGTTGCGGCTTCAGACAGAATGAAGGAAGGATGACTTCTTGGGAAGCATGGAAGGGAGAATTTACTTTAAGAAGAAGGGACTCTGGAATTCTCAACAACACCTTATTGTTGTGGAACATAAAAATATGGTTCTTGCATAGATAATGCCACCAGCTCCGATACACATCTAGCAGATACGATAGCAACCAGAAAACAGGTTTTTAATGTACAGGTAGAAGGCTGTCACTAAACTCAGGGGCTAAAAGGAATGATCTATTAATGTCTTCAAAACACAGTGGAAGATCGCCCTGACCTCCATCCTGGCCAGTCTGACAGCCCCGAGGAACCTGGAGATCTAGGGGTTCTCTCCCAGGGATCCTGCAGACCCTGCAAAAAGGATGCTGCTGAGAGCAGAAACTTGGCGTGAAATGGTACTGGAGAATGTGCCAAATGGCTGGAGTCCCCAGATTCCTGGATCCTCATCATGCTCTTGGCACCAGACACTGAATTGAGCCTCTCTGGATGCTAGCAGTCTTGATGCCTTTGGAAGATAGACCCAGCATTACTAATGATTCCCTTTCAATAACCAGGCTGTTGGCTGAAGCCAGTCTGGATATGGATGGAAGAATGAGCCTTGGGAGAGGATACCCAGTCTCCATGGTAGCCATAGAGGAGGTTCCACTGTCAGGTCTATTAAGTGGAAAATGAAAGTCTCCTTGGCCAACGGAAGTTATCAATATGACTTTCACATGCTCCTTTTTCATAAAGACTTAAGAATAGCAAAGCCTTTATGCTTAATTCTTTATGACTAATCTCCCAATATGTATGATAATTTCTATTATTTCAGACATGGCTGTTGTATACATTTCTGTATTTACTGTATCCCGTTGCCTATTTCTCACCCTTTTCTCTCTCCATTTAATCTTTAAAACAGGAAAAACAAGACATGGCATAATATGAGAGCCAGAAATCACCAGATCTAGCTCACCAATGCAACCAGGGATATTAGGGCACCGAACACAAAGTCGACTATTTAAACAGACACCAATTAATGGCGTGAACTTGTCAAAAGAATAACTTCTTGGTGCAGTAGCGCACTGGGGTCCAGGACTCATTCCAAGGCCCCATGCAGCTATGGATCTAGACTGTTCTCAGTGGCAGAAGATGACAGAACAAGGAGTAATGGTCTCAAGTTGCAGAGGGGGAGGTTTAGGTTGGACATTAGGAAAAACTTTTTCACTAGTAGGATGGTGAAGAACTGGAATGGGTTACCTAGGGAGGTGGTGGAATCTCCTTCCTTAGAGGTTTTTAAGGTCAGGCTTGACAAAGCCCTGGCTGGGATGATTTAGTTGGGTTTGGTCCTGCTTTGAGCAGGGGGTTGGACTAGATGACCTCCTGAGGTCCCGTCCAACCCTGAGATTCTATGATTCTATGATAAGGATAAACACACACTTTGATGTGACAACATCATAATGTTAAGTTTCAACTTTCCCCTTAGGAGTGAGACAATAGGAGGATGCTGCTGAAACTTTCATCCTTCCTCTGCCCACATTTGTTCTTTTTTCCTCATTGCAGCTTTTGTCACAGTAAACATTTAGAGGCTTTGGCCCTGAAATGCCCCAGAACTCCTTTGGGTAATCTCCTCACCATTAATAAAGCAGCTATTGTGAACTGCTTGCTTTCAAATGGTTCACACTGAAAAATCTTTATTGCAACTTTTTCTCTTGCTTCATAAACTAGAGTTGCCAGTGGGCATAGCCATGTAAACTGGGAATAAGGACTCTGGGGCTCAATTCTAGGCTCTGCTGCCAATTCCCTGCATAAACTTGGACAAGCACGTCACTTCCTGATGCCTTGGTTTATAAAACGGGGAACCCCAGCTGCACAGGAAGGTTAAGTTTGTGCAGGTTTTTCATCTTCTCTGTTGAGATGAAAACAATGGTCATCTGAACACAAATCTGTGCTGAAGAGAAAGGACTTTCACATCCACATGAAGAGGCTACTCACTCTGTGCAGTCACTATCATTTTTTGAGATTTGTCCCCCTAGGAGTACTCCATTTCAGGTATGCATTAGCCTCTCAATCCCTTGATTGAAGATTTTCTATTAGCTGTGTCTGTTCGGCCAACGCAGTTGTTCTATACAACCTTGTGCTGCACGTCAAGGGTACAGAAGGATGCCTGGATGAACCACTCTCAGTTCCTTCTCTATCCAAACATCCAACAAAGAACAGTCTGAGAAGAGGGGAAGGAGGGAGGGTGGTGGATCACCCATAGCGACACACATCTCAAAGAACTATAGTTATTGCACAGAGCATGTAACCTCCTTTTCTTCTTCAAGCAGTGTTGCTATGGGTGTTCCACTTTAGGTAGCTTCCACGCAATATCCTCACGGGCAGGAGGGAGCTTCGGAAATGAGTCCAGAACTGAAGACAGCCCCACTTTACCGAGTGCCACAGCCGATCAAGGCATAGTGTTTAGAAAGTTTGCTCTGAGCCCCAGGGAGTGGCTCCACATATCTCAGACACTTGGTTTTTGCACAAAGCTGTGGATGTTGCTTGTGATCTGATAGAATGTGCTATTAGCCTTTTGGGGAGTGCAGGGGGTAGAGCAGAAGCTGCATCATAGCAAGTGATGACACCCCCCGAGATCCACCTTGAGAGTCTCTGGGCAGAGATTGTGGACCCCTTGGATCTATCTGCAATGGAGACAACAGTCGAGGTGATTTCTGAAATTGCTTGGTTCTATCTAGATAAAAGGATAACGCCTAACAGAGAATCATAGACCCGTAGGGTTAGACAGGACCACAAGGGTCGTCCAGTCTAACCCCCTGCCAAGATGCAGGATTTGTTGGGTCTAATCCATCCAAGACAGATGGCTCCAGCCTCCTTCTGAAAACCTCCAGAGAAGGATCTTCCACAACCTTCACAGGCAGTCTGCTCCACTGTCCTACTGTTCTTACAGTGAGGAAATTTTTCCTGAGATTTAATCTAAATCTGCTCTGCTGGAGTGTGCACTGCTGGAGTGGAGTCCTCTTGTCCTGCCTTCTGTGGCAAGAGAGAACAACTTTTCTCCATCTATTCAGGGCAGACTTTCAAGAATTTGAAGATCGCTATCATGTCCTCTCTAAATCTTCTCTTTTCCAAACTAAACATACCCAGTTCCTTCAGCCTTTGCTCATATGGCTGCATTTCACCCCTTTGATCACCTTTATAACTCGCATCTGGATCCTGTCCGGTTTCTCTACATCCTTTCTATGCAGTGGTGACCAAAATTGGACACAGTACTCAGCTAAGGCCTAACCAGCACTGACTAGAGTGGTACTATCACCTCCCGTGACCTGCATGCTATGCCTATGTTAATGCAACCTAGGCATTAACAATATTAAATAATTAAATAATATTGTATTTGCTTTTTTTGCAACAGCTTTGCATTGACAACTCATGTTAAGGTTGTGATCCACCACAACTCCCAAATCCTTCTCAGCTGGCTGTTGCTAAACCAGTTATCCTCCATTCTGTATTTATGCATTTGGTTTTTCTTCCGTAAGTATAGCACCTTACATTTGTCTTTGTCGAATTTCATTATGTTTTCTATAGTACAGTTCTCCAATTTATAAAGATCCCTCTGAATCTTACCTCTGTCCTCCGAAGTGTTGGCAATGCTCTCCGCCCCCCCATCCCAGCTTTGTCTCATCTGCAACGTTGGTCAGTATGCTCTCTCTTCCTACAACCAGGTCAATAATAAAGATATTAAATCCACTGGACACAGAACAGATCCCTGTGGAACCCCACTTGAGATGCCAACAAATCCAAGTATGCCCTTATGAATGGTATTCTTTGTACAGGAGCTAACATGGATTTTTTTAAAACATTCATCTGGAAACCTAATTCCGGGAAGGGAAAAAGGGCTGTCTGGGAGGAAGTCAGTACTGCTTTGTAGGATCGGCTCCTGAGTAGCCAGTTGTTGAGATATGGGAAGGCTAAAATCACTTCTTGCCAAAGATAAGCAGCTACCTACTTCTAGGACTTTTGAGAACACGCTTGTGGCTGAAGGGAAGTAATTTGGTATTGAAAATGTTACTGGACCATGGTAAAATGTAGATATTTCCTATGTACGGGATGTATCACTATATGAAAATAGCTGTTCCAGAGGCTGAAGGCCAAAAACCAATCTCCTGTGTCTAAAGCAGGAATTACAGCTGCCAGAGTAACTATCCTGAACTTCTGAGGCTTTATGAATTTGTTCAGTAGCCTTAGATCTAAGATCGGCCTCCACACTCAGTCCTTCTTTGACACAAGGAAACACTTTGAGTAAAATCCTTTCCCCTTGTGAGGAGGTGGGACTGACTCTACTGCTCCTAAATGAAGGAGAAAGTGAACTTCTTCCCTCAGTATTGTTTGTTCGAGGGGTCCCTGAAGAGGGACAGGGAAGAGGAGTGGGAGGAATGAACAGTAGATGGTGTAATCCAATGATATGACTTCTATGATCCACTTGTCATTGCAATGTGATGCCAAGCATGTTGAAAATGAGAAAGGTGATCGCCAAAGGTGGAAAGGTGGGCAAATGGTTGTGCTTGTGAACTAGAGGTGAGGAAGGAATCAAACCCTGAATGAACCAAACAAAATTGTTATTTTGATGATGACTGGGTACTCACTGAAGGAGGGTGAGTAGCTCTCTTGCTCTGGAATTTCTGTCTCTTCCTAGTGAGTTCTCCTAGTGTCTCTCTCTATGAAATCAAGAGAACTGGCCAGAAGGCAACCTCTACTAAACTTCCGTTTGGTCATAGGAATGTACATATCTAGAGATCTTAACACGGTCATGGAGTCCTTCAATGTGTGCACGGACTCATCGTGGTCTCCAAGCAGCGCTTTTTACTCTCAAATGGAAGGGTTTTGAACCACTTTTGGGAACTCTGATACCCTGTGCATAACAACAGTTGTGGATATGGATATGATGGTGGTGTCTGTGGCATTTAAGAACCATTGAAGAGAGATTCCGGCTAATAACTGACCTTCTGCGATGATGGCCTGAAAGTGTTCTCTATGCTCCTGTGGAAGATGCTCAATAAAAGCTGCAAATAGATCAGTTGGTGAAGTTGTACTTGGCCACGATCACCTGATAGTTTGCGATCTAAAACTGGAGGGTCACAAATGAGTTACACTTTCAACCAAAAAAGTCTAATTTCTTTTGGTCTTTGTTCTATGGGGTAGACCTACAGTAATGCTATTTACCCCACTCCTTTACAGCCTCCACCACTAGGGAATTAGGCAAGGGGTGGGGAAACAAAATTTCTGAATTCTTGGGGGTGACATAATATTTCTTATCAACCTGTTTACAAGTTGGCAGGATAGTGGCAGGCATTTGTCACAGGGTCTTTGCTGGACCCAGGAGCACCTCGTGAATGGGTAGAACAACCTGGATGGGTGTTGCCAATTGTAGAATGCCCAGCAGCTTGTGTTGTGAGTCTTTGACTTCAAGAGGTATCTGAAGGGTGTCAGCAACCCGCTTCACAAGGTCCTGGAATTGCCAAAAATCATTGGCCATAGATTGTTGTGGAGGTATGACTGCCTCATCTGGAGATGAGAATGAAATAGGAGTTTGAGGGGCAGCCTACTTATCTGTCCTAGACTCCTGTTCTTCAAAGATCTCATTGTGCTAGAGGACTGGTTAGGGGGACTGTACAACCCTATGCTCTCTATGTGACAGAGCCGGAGCTCTGGCAAATTGCTGTTAATAAACAACCTCAGGGTCATAGAATCGTAGACTATCAGGGTTGGAAGGGACCTCAGGAGGTCATCTCGTCCAACCCCTGCTCAAAGCAGGACCAATCCCCAATTTTTGCCCCAGATCCCTAAACAGCCCCCTCAAGGACTGAACTCACAACCCTGGGTTTAGCAGGCCAATGCTCAAACCACCTAGCTATCCCTCCCCCCAACTGGGGTCCACTGGGTGGGTGGGGGGGCATACAGGAGAGAGGGAAGTACCCAGGTTGATCCCAGCACCCCTGGCGTGGAAAAGGATCTTTCTCAAAGTACAGGTTCCCATATGGATAGAAGGAGACCCCTGAAGTTATATGGAAGAGACTGAATGTCTCCTTCTTCCTCCTCAATGTTCTCCAACAGGGAGGAGGGCACCAGTGGAAAAGGGTGGAGAGTCTTGTGGTATCCAGAAGCAATGGTAATCTGGACACTGGGGTCTTGGTACTGAGAGTTGTTCGGTACCCATAAGTAGTGAAAACTCGTCAATCTTAGATGAGCCAAAGTCCCTGGAGTACCACAATTCCTGAGGTACCAAGTGGGTCAGTACTGACACAACAGCTGAGGCAGACGGTGCTAACAATTTAGAGTGTGTCAATGCAGGGACTGAGGGCATCTGGCACTTTGATTTGCCCAGTACCAAGCGTGCCGAGTGGGAAGGTACCGACGGTGAGTCTGTGCTAGAGGGTGCCATTCTGGAAGAGCGCATATCCTTGGGCTCCCTATTCCTCTCAGACAGTACCGGCGGGGGCAGTTGGAGCCGTGCTTCTCTGTAGTGCTCCAGGAGTTCCCAGTATCAGAGGAGGAATCCTTCATTTCTGCGGTACCGAGCCAAGAGGTCAAGGCTTCCAACACCACAGACTTAGCGGGAGATCTGGGTCTTTTGTGAGCTGGTTTCTTTTGGTGGGAAACTGAGCTCCTCTTCTTTGGAGCCTTCCCTGAGTCTTCCACAGCCTTCCCCTTCTTAGGAGAGATCTGTGTCAAGCTCAAAGGGACACTGGATCTGTCTGGAGACAGATGTACGGGGCGGGTCTCTCCTGAGCTAACTCGAAGGCTGGTCAAAGGGAGCACGCCATCATCAGAAATCTCAATTTCATCTCCTGGCTCTTCCGTGCTCTAGATTTGAGAGCCAGGCAGAAGTTACACTTCTGGGAGAGGAGGGATTCTCCCAAGCAATGGAAGCATTTAGAGTGGCCGTCCCTAACCAGGACAGCCTCTTGGCAAGAGAGGCAGCGGTCTGAAGTGTGGCGAGCCAGGCAGGCCTACCCTGGCTCTCTGGAGAAGAGAGAGGAAACAAATTCAATCCTCTCACTAGTTAACTAGCTAACTCTATAACAACAACTAACCCTAAACTGCTAACACTAATTCTAAGAAAGCTGAACAATAGCAGCTGAGGCACACACAAGGCAAACACTCTAGGGCTTTGTCTCATGCTGGGGCAGTTGGGAAGGAACTGAGGGTGGTTTGCCAGCGCAGCCCTATATATCCTCACTGCATGGCATGAGGTTGTATAGAGCACATGCATGGACTGAACAACCACTGCTAATGGAAAATCTCCAATCGAGGGCTCAGGAGGCACATACACACCTGAAGTGGAGCACCTTAGAGTTGCCAGGTGTTTGGTTTTCAACTGGAACACCCAGTCGAAAAGGGACCCTGGTGGCTCCGGTCAGCAGTTAAAAGTCCGGTTGGTGGCACAGCAGAGCTAAGGCAGGCTCCCTGGCTGCCATTGCTCCCTGTGGCGCTCCCAGAAGCAGTGGCATGTCCCTTCTCCGGCTCCTAGGCACAGGGGCTGCCAGGGGGCTCCACACGCTGCCCCTGCCCCAAGCGCCAGCTCCGCAGATCCCATAGGCTGGGAACTGTGGCCAATGGGAGCTGCAGGGGCAGTGCCTGTGGACGGGGCAATGCACAGAGCCAACTGGCCGCACCTCTGCATAGGAACCGGGGAGGGGTGGGGAATATGCCGCTGCTTCTGGGAGCTGCCTGAGGTAAGCATCTTCCGTAGCTTGCACACCCTCCCGCACCCCAACCCCTTGCCCCAGCCCTGATCCCCCTCCTGCACCTTGAACCCTTTGGGCCCAGCCCAAAGAACCCTCCTGCACCCTGACTCCTCATTTCTGGCCCCACCCTGGAGCCCGCACCCCCCCTCCTGTACCCCAACCCCCTGAGCCAGCCTGGTGAAAATAAACAAGTAAGGGAGGGTGGGGAGAGTGAGCAACTGAGGGAGGGGGGGATGGTGTGAGCAGGGGCGGGGCCTCAGAGAAGGGGCGGGGCAGGGCAGGAGTGTTCGGTTTTGTGCTAGTAGAAAGTTGGCAACCCTAGAGCAACCATGGGGGACACTACTCAACGAAGAAGTTATTTTCCACTGCTAGCCATTCTCCTTCACTAATTTTCATACTTTAACAGATCAGATTGCTACACAGACTGATGAAAGATTGGGAAATAGATAAACTGGTAACTAATTGTGGAGCTAAGTTTTGTTTTTAGCCTTGTTACACAAGACTAAGACAGTACAAGGAAATTCATGGCCGAGGGCAAGCTCAGGTCTCAACTTGTAAGATGTGACCTTCAAAAACGCACAAAAAGCATTATCAGGCAATGACACTGTTCTTGTACGTTTGTATGTTGATTACCATCAACGTCTCAAGAAGTACCCCTAGCATGAGCGATCACAGCTTTGGATAAGTTATCTAGTAAGACATATTGCACAATATAATGCAGAAGAGTAGCCAGCAGCCCATGAATCTATGAAAAAGCCTAAAATAAAATTACAGTTTTTAAAAGTAAAAATAAATGAATACTGCTTCCCTGACAGATGACCGTCACCTGATAAGGACATACAGTTACTGGCAATAAAGTCACAGTATGTAAACATGCTGAGAATAGTCTGCAGTAATAGCATGTCGACATATGAAAAAGCCTTACACTGTTCTGTTTCTGCTCCCTCACCCTCTCCTACACCGGCAGAAAACCCACTAAAATCTTAGTATGCTGTGCTGCTATTCATACTATTTTATTTATTGTATCATTTTTCTAGAGAGCTCAGAAAGGAATTGTTTTATAAATTTAAATAAATAAAGTCTGATCATTAGACCTACAGGTCCCTCACATGTGGACTGAAAAATGACAAATGTCCAATGGGGTGTTAATATTAAGTGAGATTGAATCCTCACTTCTGTTTGCAAAAAAGCAGCACAGGTGGAAGAATTAAAGCGAGAAAGATAAGCCACCAGTCAGGTGTTGATCTTTCATCTAAAGCACTTGTTTATAGGCCACAAAGAATAGAAGAAACTAAGCAATGTCTAAGCCTTTTGCTACACAAAAGAGAAGAGTAACCCAATAATCCTTACCCCTTTTGTGATTCTCAGTCCTAACAAAACAGATTTTAAACAAAGGCTTGGAAGCTGTACAATGCCATTAATTCTAAAAAGGACATTTTAAAACCCCCCAATGAACCACAGAAAGTGATATTCAAATGATGCAGAGGGCCAACACTGCCTTAAGATGGTAAAATTCAGAGTTAAGGCAGAAAGTGTGCCTCAAGTCATTCTAGCAAGTCCAGCACTATACTGCCATGAAAACCTACCTAGTGTTCAAAACCTGCGACACTTGGGACATAACTTTGATTTGGGCTACGGACAGAATCTCAGCCTTCACTCTGACTTTCCTTGAGTTTTTGGGTCTTAGCTATTAGAACACTGTCTCATGGACGTGGGGAAGAGAAGTACCATTTTTGAATGTCAACATACAGCTCTCAAAAAATGTTTAGGGTCAATTTACAAATATCACTGTTTAAAGCAAATACCAAGTCCTTGCTATTAGAATTCTGGAACAAATAGGAATCCTGGTAATGAACAAAGCTGCCCATTTTGCTGAAAATATCATATTTTAATCCACTGATAAGATCTTACAGAAAGATTTTTATCCATAGATCTAAAAGCACTTTAAAGGTATCGCCCCCATTTTAAAGCTGAGAAAACTGAGGAACACAGGAAATCAGCGGCAGATGTGGAAATAGAATACAGGCATCCTGACAACCAGTTCTGTGCTCTGACCTCCCGGACCACACTGTCTCAAGAGTTACAAAGCAAAATCCATGTAACATTACACTACTGGAGCCAATCTGTTTAATAGGTTAGTGATCATTCAGAGATGTGCACTATTAAATGTAAATGTATACAGGTCATAAGATTAAAACAATAACTGTGTAATGTTAATAAACTGTTCTATAAAAACACTTGGTAACTGCTACCATTCTGTACAAGTGATGGGACAAATCGAAGGTGTCTGTCTCTCTCACCAAAAACTGCTCCCACTGACTGCACTCAGGCAGTCAGTGTCAATTTACAGGACTCATCTGATAGCATGGGACCATGTGATTATCAGATGTCTGGAGTTCTGCAGGATGCCATCTGAGCAATTCCAAACACCTTCCAGAGCAACAGATCATCACACTAATTGAATCCAAGCTGAGGATTCACCACAGATCTAGATTAAAGGGGTTTATCATTGACAGACATTTAACAGTCACAGTAGTTAAGGTACTTGCTGTAATAAAGCACATAAATTACCAATACTAATGAATCACTGTAATTTTTGAACATCTCTATCACCAAAGCAAGAGTAACCCAAGAGCTGAACAGGGACCACAACCCAGTCTTCTTATCATCGAACGTTTCTATTACGATAGTGCGCAAATGGCCCGATTGGGACCCCACTGCGCTAGGTTCTGTAGAGATATAGATAAGAGATGATCCCTATCCCACAGATTTTACAGTCCAAGAGATATGGTTTCCAAAATTAACCTGAACATTGTGATCAGTGAGGCCAAAGTTATGGGCAACCATAACATCACTGACCACTCTAACAGGTGCTCCATTTTCTGGTTTGGGTCCTTGTAAAATTATTCCTAATCTCACCCAAGGCCCTCTTGCTACTTGCTGTGGTATAAAGATGAGACTAACAGGAAAATGGATGCTGGCTGCAGTGTAGGACAGACAGGGATGCACATGGTAGAAAACTACCCAACCAAGTCTGAGGAGGCAGGGTTTGTACATTTCACAATGAGTTGATTCTCTGTTACAGATTATCCACTACCACTGCAACAGCTTGGCGGTCTCCTGCAAGAGGAGCACTATGCAGCATTCTACCACCTTAACAGCTATCATAGTAGTGGAAAATTCCAGCTGGCTAGCTGGATGCAACGAGTAGAGCTGATGGGAAAATATTTCCCCCGCTACGCCACACAAAATTTCAACAACAAAAAATGTTTTCATTGCAATGTGAAGCAGAAGATTTCAGCTTTTCATAAAGGGGGGGAAAAAATCAATGTTGGTGGCAAAAACCTGAAACATTTCTTAACGATTTTTTTTCCAGTTTTGGGTTTCTGACAAAACAAATTTGAGGAAAGCCAATTTTCCATTAGAAAGGAGTTCAGGAGAAAACTGAGTAAGACTGGCAGAGGCTGGTGAGGACACCACACACACTGACTGGCCCTAAGCTGGATTCGTACTAGGGAGAGAAAAGGGAGCTTCAAGACAAACCCTGCCTGAAGCTCTCATGCTCAGTGGTCTGGGGCCACTGCTTTTTTCAGCCTAACCAAATATCTAAGGAAGGATTTTCCAAATAAATCATGCAACTACACAGACAACTCCATTAAACTTCTCCATTAGTTTCTGCAGCATATCACCAAGCTCACTTTTAAACAGTCACCAGAAAGTCGAAGCTAAGGTCTCACCCCGGTCAGACGCTGAGAGGAGTGGAGCACTCAGCTCGCACTGACTGCAGGATTAATCATCCAGGTAACAGGGAACTCCCAAGATTCACATACTGCCCACTTAGCGAATACTGAATTCAGATTCTCACACTGCACAATGAAAAAACTCACAAGCAACCCATCTGCTGGCCCCAGACAGTGTCACATCTCCTGTTCTGGAGATAGGCACCTGACAGCGAGGGAACAAGATATGCGCTACAGCAGAAATTAGTCTCTAGGACTTTGTTTTAAACTCACACTCTGTAAAGGCAGCTAATCAACATAAAACAAGAGGTCTCTAAGAAAAGAATCTTTCACAATCAATAATTTAAATAGAAGTTCTATTAGTAGAATTCACTGGCATTTCAGAAGTTTCACCCACTCTGTTCAGCACATTATTGTGTAAGTTTAGCGGTGAGGAGTGCTTCACTCTCTGTATATTGCTTGTGAAACGCATTTGACAATGAAGACCCAAACAGCAGCAATCCATAGTGATGGAGGCTAATCACACATGACAGAGTTTTATAGTCACATGCTGGAGCTTAGATTCTATCCATCTTCATCTCACTTTAATACAGAGGTGGTGTACATCAACCGAGTCTGACTTGATCTTGATGCACTTGGCAGACAAAGCCTCACAGCCGCTCTATAAGGCAGGTCAGTATCATTATCCCCATATTCAGTGGAGAATATTGAAGGACAGAAAGTCTACGGCCAACGTTTTCAAAAGCCCAACCTGAGAAACCTAGGGACCAGCTGCCACAGGTTCTGAGCAATGGCAAATTCCTAGGAAAGTCAAGAGAAGCTGCAGGTGCTCAGCACCTGAAAGAAAAGAAGTTCCAAGTTGGTCACCAGAACATTATCTCCCGCTGACCAGCAGCAGTGGTGTAACCACACAGTGCATCCCACAAAATGGTGAGACACGGATGGTTTTGCTTCAGAGCCATCTTTTATGAGGCTGGGAGTAAACAACCTTGACTCTGCCACTGATTTACTGAATGACCATGGGCATGCCTTTTAGCCTGTCTGAGCCTCAGATGCTTGAGCTGTATATTGGGGTTAATACTTACCCAAATTTAAAAAGTGCTAATTATTTTTAAACAGAGTTATTTTCCCCTCTTCTGAAGCAATATAGATTTTTCAGTGTTCAATACTATTCAAATGACTTCAATGCACAGATAGGATTCTATATAAACTACCTGGGGACTCTGCTACACACAAGATTATTCAGATCCCCAAGAGAGCAAACTGGGTTCCAAGCAACTACCAAATCCAGCAAATCTGATCATTCCGTGATAAAGGAGTAGGGAAGGACCTGTCTGAGAAGCTGCAGCTACGTTACAGCTGGGCAATGACAGAAAAGAGAGGGCGAGAATAAAGCTTTGCTATTCCATAAGTGGCCATGTTGGATAGAGACTATTCACTTGTCCTTGGTTCCTTACAGCTTTTTAACAGGCCTTTTGGGTGACTGGAATCCTTCCCCAAGTGATGGGTTTACGGTGGTGTTTTTTCCAAACAACAGGCTAGATTCTGCTCTCAGCTGCGCAGATGTAAACCCAGAATAACTATTGACTAAAATGAAGTTACTCCCAGTTTACACCAGTATACGGGAAAGCAGGATTTGGTTCTATTATTTTTTAAACCTACTGTCCCACACGCAGATGTCCAGCAACGCTGGGCCATCATTATTCTGCATGTGGAACTATACCAGACAAGGCTCATGTTCCCCTCCCCCTCCAGCCTTCACAAATCTGCAGAAGCCTGCCAAATCCCAGAAAAGGAGGAGGGAGTCTCAGGGAGCATAGGAAGGGCATTCGCGAGGGTGTCCGAGAGCATCTTGCTAAGCCGGACATTTCACAACACTGAACAAATTGTACGTCCAGCTTAGTTAGGGGATGCTGCAATGGTCTTTCACTCCCCGAGCTGATTGTTAGCTTTTCATAGGAACCAGCAGGGAAGCACATGTGAAATCTCTGTGGTGTTGGTGAGCGTCCCCATGCCTTGTGTGACTCTGCATGTAGATGAAGCAGCTTCTTAGGCTTTCAGAGCTGCTGCTGCTTAGTTCTCAGAGAAGTCCTTTTCTCCAGCTTGGCTCCCTGCTGCGACAGCCCTTTTCAATCTTTCTATTTCTCCCCCACCCCCATCTCTTCTGCTGCAGAACACAGGGAAATCTGATTGAAATAAAGATCCAGGAGAACATGTTTTATTTTCTTCTCTTCAATCCATTTTAGAAAAGCTTTTTAATTGGTTTAAAAAGATGCTAAACAAAACGCAATGTTTTTCAGTCCTCTTGAACTGGTAATAGATACTACCTTTTAGGCATTGCTCAAAGAAACTCTGAATCATGGAGTTCAACAAGGAATTTAAAGCAAACTCAGAGTGGTTTTCTATAGCTTCTAAAGTCTCATAGATTTCATTTGCAATTTTTTTTTAAAATAGCAAACAAGCCAGAAATCCCAACTCCCAGGAGCTGCTATTTGACTAGCATTTTTAGTCCTGCACGGGAAGTGTAAAGACTAAGACAGCCTCAATGGGGAGAGGGGAGATCTGGGATGCAGCTTCCATAAGCCAATTTAACACAAGAGCCGTGCAACTTGATGCATAATAATACAGTGGCCCAGAAATGCCCCTCTTACACACTAATTTTGCCCATGGTAGTTGTGGGAAGCTGTTTGCAGATTAAGTCTCCATTCTGTGAGTGTCATGACGACACTGTGTGAATGTGTAACCTACGAACTTACACCCTGAGTATGTGTTCGGCTGTTTCCCACTCACCCCATCTTTGTGGTTCCTATAACTCTAGACCCCTGTCAGACAAACAATATGGTGCTCACTGCATGGCACGCTGACAAAAAAAATAAAGCCAAAAGGCCTGTTTGACAGCAATGTGAAAGATGACAGTTGCCTCTTCTGCTATTCAATGGCAACTCTCACGAGTGCTTTGGATATGCTTGGTAAGGGTCAGGGTATTTTGATTAGGAGTTTGAACTAAGGCATCAATCCTGCAGAGACTTATGTGCTTGCTTAATTTTATGGATGTGAGTAGCAGCAACGGGACTTAGGCACATAAGCCTGTAGAATCATGACCAAAATCAGCAGCTAGTGCAGACTAATCTCTCACCGTAGGAATGACTAATCACATAGTATTGCCTGCCAATAGTTCCCATTCCAAATCCCCACCTCTCCCTTCTGGTTTTTCAATCTCCATATGGAGCCCTGTGACTCTCTCAAACCCCCTTGCTTCCCCAGATCAAAGCCAATGTCACAGTCATCACCTTTCCAATGAAAGGAAACACCCTTTCCAAAAATTGCTCATCCTTTCCCTGCCTCATTGTGGGTTTGAGATATAGAATAATAGATTAGGGTTGGAAGAGACCTCAGGAGATCATCTAGTCCAACCCCCTGCTCAAAGCAGGATCAACACCAAATAATCATCCC
The DNA here is from genome assembly GCF_020497125.1 of Mauremys mutica. Classification (NCBI taxonomy): domain Eukaryota; kingdom Metazoa; phylum Chordata; order Testudines; family Geoemydidae; genus Mauremys; species Mauremys mutica. Next base: position 12,888,015 of record NC_059096.1, read on the forward strand.
AGCCAGGCCTTTGTCAAGCCGGGCCTTAAAAACCTCTAAGGATGGAGATTCAACCACCTCTCTAGGGAACCCATTCCAGTGCTTCACCACCCTCCTCGTGAAATTGGATATTAGGAAAAACTATCTAGATCTTCTCCACTGCAACTTGAGACCATTGCTCCTTGTTCCGTCATCTGCCACCACTGAGAACAGCCAAGCTCCATCTTCTTTGGAACCCCCCTTCAGGTACTTGAAGGCTGCTATCAAATCCTCACTCTTCTCTTTTGTAGACTAAATAACCCCAGCTCTCTCAACCTCTCCTCATAAGTCATGTGCCCCAGCCCCCTAACAATTTTCGCTGCCCTCTGTTGGACTCTCTCCAATTTGTCCACATCCTTTCTGTAGTGGGGGGGGGGGGGCCAAAACTGGATGCAATACTCCAGAAGTGGCTTCACCAGTGCCAAATCACTTCCCTCGATCAGCTGGTAACGCTCCTACTAATGCAGCCCAATATGCCGTTAGCCTTCTTGGCAACAAGGGCACACTGCTGACTCATATCCAGCTTCTCGTCCTTTTCTGCAGAACTATTGCCTAGCCACTCGGTCCCTAGTCTGTAGCATTCTAAGTGCAGGACTCTGCACTTGTCCTTGTTGAACCTCATCAGACTGCAGGGATAATGAAATGCAAATAGGGGCAAAAAATGAGCAGTGGATACACCTATCCAAATCTGGTGCACTTTGTTAGGCTCCTTTCTCCAAGTGACCCTTTCAGTAAGGCTAGACAGAGTTCGCTTCCATCACTAACTCCACACCAATCTCTTTCGGTATGAGATATTACCACCAATCATTCTAAGGACAGTCCTGTGTTTGTTTTTAAGGAAGAGCACTAATGCCCCAGAGCCTTGCTTACATTATTTAAGAGATCTTTATAAATATTATTTGAAGTTTCTTGCTAATATGGAAACACATTAGGCTCCTGAGGAGTGAAATGCACATGCTGATTCTTTTGATTTTTTTTTAAGCGATGTTACTTTCACAACCAAGTTAGGAAGGATGAAGGAAAGGGTGTAAGATTTACTGCATCCTGAAAAGATCTTAAACACTAGGAAACTAAAAGATAGCTTATTGAAAGAAACCATGGCTTCTAACTGTAACAAAGCAAAGAGTGCAAGGTATCACCCTATGTAGTTGAAAACCAAGCTAGGAAATTTAAAGTTTAGTTTTATTCCAAACAATGTAAAACCATATTTTAAAACTCCCAAGCAATACTGGAACAAACTGAAATGGTTTGTCTTATCTCTGCACTCTCAGTAATTCTGTTACTTAAATAAATGATTTCCTTAGCACTTTGCACATAGAGAAGAAGAAAAGGTCCTTGCGCACAGCAGGTTGCCATCTAGAGAGAACACGCAGTGAATGACGACAACAAGCCACGTGAGAAGGGAAAGAACAAGCAGGTTGAGTTAACTGATTTGTACTGTATACCTCGTTTTTCACTTTTTGTAAAATAGGTATGTTCTAAATGAATTGTTTTTCGGAGACACGTTATTACAAATATTAGTGTCCACTTGATTAAATTAACATGGTCGGGCATTTAAATAAGTAAGTAACTAGGCTTAGAAAAAAGGTTTTTTTCTGGAGTAAATCCTATTTTTTTATTCCTAGGAAAGCTACAGTTAAAGATGTTTACAGAGATGTTTGTAGGAGACCATTTAGGATCTGAGGTTTTAAGTGCTCACTTCATCTTAAGTGGTCTCCTACAACATGTATTAATTCTGCATATGTAACAATCTGTTCCAGCATGTATTTAACTGAGACACACTGCTCACCTTCTCCAGAAATGAAGAAAAGCTCTGTGAAGCTTGAAAGCTTGACCTTCCACCAAAAGAAGTTGGTCCAATAAAAGATATTATCTCACTCACTGTGAGTGCTTTGTACAGGACAAAAAGCTCTTTAGTAGAAGTCTTCTCTCTTGCAGTTTGTTGGTGCTACTAGCAGAAGCCCTGGAACTACGGTACTGTGCTCCAGTGGGAATTTTGTCACCCACTTCTATAATTAAACCAAGAACTGTCCTAAATAAAAGTTTTGATTTGTGCAGCATTACTACTTTATTTTCCAGCATGTGAAAATGAGAATAGGCTACAAATTTATTCAGGGTGTGTTGTTTGGTTCCTTTGCCACAGCCTTTCTTCAACTTCCCCTTATTCCACATTTCACAGGCTCATACAGTGGAACTCAAATGAATAGCCAGGAAGTGGTGCTAGAGACCCTCTCTCCTTGCCTCCCCTAAAGCAAACCAAGTTAAGTTGTCATTTGCAAGGTACCTAAACTTCACCATGTCAGCAAACATTAAGTACAAAGGCCTTCTGAGCCCAGTTTTTAACTAGGGAGTCTACCATCCGACTTTAAAAACATTCATTTTCACAGGTACCTGGGGATTTCGACGAGGCAGACAAGACACAAATCCATGCTCAACTGAAAACACTTACATACACCAGAGGAAATTCATTTTTTTTAAATTAGATAAGAGAGACAACTAGATCTGAGTTTGGGAAGATTAGAATTTACTGTTTGATTCTCAGACAAATCAATGACCAGAGAATTTTAATCTTCACTCTATAAACTTGCTGTGTATTCAGCATGCTGCCTTCTTACTTAAGCAATGTGCAGCTATCCAGGGCTGAATGTGTTGCTAAATAAACAACAATGAATCAGGATAAACTCAGTTAAAAACCTTTATTCAGCCAATAGCAGTTAGCCACTGCTACAATTAATTGTCCATCAGCCAGGCGTGAAGACCTCTCCTGTAGGATAGTTCTAGGAATGACAATGATCATGGAAACTCTCCTCCTACCATACAACGTTCTTACCTGAGGAGGTGCCTTTTTTAGCAACACGAGAAGGGCCTGCAAAACCAAGTTGGAGAATCGTGGTCCAACAGGAACATAATCTGGAAAGGAAAAAACACGAATAAACACGATAATGTTGTACAGCAGGAATCAAACGTTTCTGGTTCACTTTTCAAATTCCACTGTGCTCCTCAAAGGAAAGCAGAGTGGTTTAAAGGGAAATCTTCACTCTCAACCTTGCAGTCACAATGAAGCAACGGGAAAAAATACTGGATTTTAAATTCAGTGATCACACTGTTCCTATTTTCTTGTCGCTTGTGAGGCCCTGCTGTACGACTGCTTCTCCACAGTAGCCTTTCCTTTCACTGCAGGACACCTCCCATATTCTAGTTCTGAATATTTCCTGAACAGACGCTGCCTTATTGTAAGGTATGTGGGCTAAATAGAGAGGAAATCATTTTTCTTGGATGACCTAAATCTGCACCCACAAAAGTGCATTAATAACCAGGGCTTTCAATATAGAATCATAGACTATCAGGGTTGGAAGGGACCTCAGGAGGTATCTACCTCCAACCCCCTGCTCAAAGCAGGACCAATTCCCAACTAAATCATCCCAGCCAGGGCTTTGTCAAGCCTGACCTTAAAAACCTCTAAGGAAGGAGATTCCACCACGTCTCTAGGTAACCCATTCCAGTGCTTCACCACCCTCCTAGTGAAAAAGTTTTTCCTAATATCCAACCTAAACCTCCCCCACTGCAACTTGAGACCATTACTCCTTGTTCTGTCATCTGCCACCACTGAGAACAGTCTAGATCCATCCTCTTTGGAAGCCCCTTTCGGGTAGTTGAAAGCAGCTATCAAATCCCCCCTCACTCTTCTCTTCTGCAGACTAAACAATCCCAGTAGTTAATTTTCCTCCAGATTCCTAAATGGCCCCCTCAAGGATTGAACTCACAACCCTGGGTTTAGCAGGCCGATGCTCAAACCACGGAGCTATCCCTCCCCGCTGTCTATTACCTGAAAAGTGTCTGTCTCTCTCTCTCTCTCTTTTTTTTTTTTTTTTGGCATATCCATTAACAAAAACAAATACTGCAGAAATCCAATTCCAGGAACCCAAAAGCATTAAAAAAAAAATCAATGAATGCATCAGACCTGTAATACAGGTCACAACTCCTGCACAAACCATATTCCTGGACTTACAGTGCTTGAGTTATATGGTCACTCTACTGTTCTCTTAAGATTGTCTTGGTTTCTACAATGGACACACCTTGGGGCAGCTGCCCCACTGCCTTGCCCCTTGTACAGCAAGTCCCAGTTGTGACGAGTGGGTGTAAAATGCTAAGAAGTCGGAATTCTGCACTTATTCAGACTGACGGTACAATAGAACCTCAGAGTTACAAACTGACCAGTCAATCACACACCCGATTTGGAACTGGAAGTACGCAATGAGGCAGCAGCAGAGACAAAAACAATAAAAAGAGCAAATACAGTACAGTACTGTGCTAAATGTAAACTACTAAAAAAATAAAGGGGAAATTTAAAAACGATTTGACGAGGTAAGGAAACTGTTTCTCTGCTTGTTTCATTTAAATTAAGATGGTTAAAAGCAGCATTTTTCTTCTGCATAGTAAAGTTTCATTGTATTAAGTCAATGTTCAGTTGTAAACTTTTGAAAGAACCACCATGACGTTTTGTTCAGAGTTACGAACAACCTCCATTCCTGAGGTGTTTGTAACTCTGAGGTTCTACTGTAGTATTTTACACAGTTGTAAATGTCTGTTCAAAGGTGCAAGGCAGTGAAGAATCAGGCCCCTTTCTGACTTGTTAATTAAGACTATAAATCTCATTTAGTTTAAAATGATGCATATGGAGGCTGGAGCACCATGACCAACTCAAATACCTTAGAACAAGATGAAGCCAACACTGAGGTAGAAGACAAGAATATTACTGCTGGAGTTCAGAAATGATACATCTTTAGACCAACATGGAGGATCAATTCAAGGCTCTTGAATCATCATACTTAGATTAGACTCCATACGCGCTTACGGTTCCTGAATCATTTCTGGTTTGTAACACTACCTTGTCTGTTGCACGGGGCAACCAAAATTCTATGACTCACCTAGCAGCCTTTCAATGTCATCGACTACCACACAGCTGAGCTGGGACTTGTATGCGTCATCAAAGATCTAGGGAAAAAAACAATTTATTATTGTCACAATCTCATCATAAGAGATCTCCAAGACCGTCCAATTATATACATGTGAACATACCTCAAGTTCCTCGGACACATGGCCTTGTGTACTTTTGTGATGCTATGTGTCAGACTGCACCTCAGACAATTTCAGGATGGCTGAGGTCAGTCTATCAACCAAACAGGCAGCGCATGAACATGCAACTCAAAATCCCAGCACGTAACAGGAAAAAGGGGTTTTGAAACATTAAAAGGCCTATATGCTTGTCTGTCTTACCTAAAGCTTACCATCTCCCGGACAGCTTAGGAAGGAGCCTGTCCTTCAGATCCAGCCTGTCTCTGTATCTGTTTCCCCCAAAACAGCCCCCCAACAACTGCCCCCCACTCTCCCCAGAATCCTCTTTTTAACTCTTTAGTGTCTTTTTGATTTGTTAGTTCTAGGCAAAAGAGCTCTGTAAATTATCTGGCACTTGTAAATAGCATCTTCACAGCTTAACAGCACAGGTATTGTTTCTTAACCTTCAGCACTGTTTACCCAGAGGTGTAACTCAATGTGCTACCCTCCCTCTAACACCTTATTATTAAACTAACTCCCACACCGTAAACATTTCAGTAAATATTTCTCATGACCTGGTGACATGCAGTACTGATAAATTAACATGAATCAGTATTTCTAAATTATTCCATATCTGCCCCATGTCCATCACAGCAAGAACTACGGTGATCTGCAGCACTTTGAGGCGGCAGCTTTATTTAAATTAAAAATGGAGGCTTTTATTGAAATAAGTATGAAAAAAATGGTTACCTATCTTTTGGTACCTGTTGTTCTTCGAGATGTGTTGCTCGTGTCCATTCCATTCCAAGTGCACACGCGCCCACACGCACAGCTGTCGGAGAATTTTGCCTTTGCCGTACCCGTAGGTTTGGCTGTAGCACCCCTTTGAATGCTGCGCTCATGCGTTGGCATATTAGGTACTGCCAGCCCTACACCCTCTCAGTTCCTTTTTGCTGACAACTCTGACAGAGGGGTAGGAGGGCAGGGAATGGAATGGACATGAGCAACACACCTCGAAGAACAACAGTTATGAAAAAGCAGGTAACCGTTTTTTCTTCTTCAAGTGCTTCTTCATGTCGATTCCATTCTAGGTGACTCACAAGCAGGATCCTTGGAAGTAGTGGCTTGAAGCATGCTCTATCGAGGCCAGCATCATCCTGGCCAAAAATCTAAGGCAAAAGTCTCCGATGACTGTGCATGTGGGCACACACATACCTAGAATGGAATCAACACGAGCAAGCACTTGAAGAAGAAATGAATAATCCGACTGATGCTGAGGCTTATCTTATTTATTTTGATATTAAATTCAACTGACTTTCCATTGTTTCCTTGTAACGGTGCAGGCAGTGACTGAGCGCCCCACTGCATCCCCGTGTGGCCTTGCAGGTGGGCACTGCTTTACCTTCCTCAAGGGGAGCAGCACAAGACTTACTTTACCAGCCCAGGGCAAGGAGAAGCCAACATACTATTAATAAAATACAACTTCCCATTTTAATCCGGTTTCACTCCAAGAATCATGTAACAACAGTTCATCAGGATCCAGGCTCAGGGTTCCCCAAACTTACAGTTGAGACCTAAGTCTCTGAATCAGGTCAGGTGTGTCTCCAAGTGCTTGAGCGCGGAATGGTCACCCACTGCAGCCTGCTTGGCTTCTACTCCTCTCTATCTCTGTCTCCTGTTCCTGTTTATATACAACTCAGCGTCCAAAGCCAGACAGGGCCTTGTTGATTATCCCCAGGCTGCAGGCTTCAGCCTGTCCCTTACACAGTGAGTACCCCACCCATCCCCTTTTTTTTTTGCACTCTTTTCACTTACCTCCCTCCCAGGCCCTGTCTACTGTCCGTTTCTGACTATACAGGCACTTCAGTAGGACAAATTTCTTAGTTGATTTCACTAGAGCTGCTGGCCAACCACTTTCCCTGCACCATTTCCTCCAAGCTGCAGAGCACCTCCTGCTTAGCAGCCCTGAGGAAGTCTAAGTCCATTGGTCATATTTTTGTCTGTGTCAAAGTATGCAGAGACCAGAAGTTGTGTTCCCCAATGTCTCATGTAGCTCTTACATCAAACAAGTTCCTTGAACATGTTGTAATTCAAGGTTAGTCCTTCCAGCCACATCGGAGACAATTAAGAGCACCAGGCTTGTCCCATTGATGAATAAACATAAGACCACTCCCGGTGTCTTCAAGAGTAGCCTGGCAAGATACACTCTCAGGCACATTCTTCAGAGTTAAGATCATCCTCCATCCAGCCTAACTTCCTGTCCGAGTTTCAAATTACTACTGACCACATCTCATCCCTGCAGCCTCCAAAAAATGACTTGAGAGCCCATTTCTGATCCTCTTGCATTGTGTGTGAGATGGGTTCAGCAGAGGAAGAGAAGGTTACTTACCTGTAACCAGAAGTTCTTCAAGATAGAATCATAGAATCATAGAATTCAAGATCAGAAGGGACCATTATGATCATCTAGTCTGACCTCCTGCAAGATGCAGGCCACATAAGCCGATCTACCCACTCCTTTAGCAAGCGACCCCTGCCCCATGCTTCGGAGGAAGGCGAAAAACCTCCAGGGACACTGCCAATCTGCCCTGGAGGAAAATTCCTTCCCGACCCCAAATATGGCGGTCAGCTGAACCCCGAGCATGCGGGCAAGACTCTCCAGCCATACCCTCTGGAAAAAGGTTAAGAATATCATATCATTGACCCATTGTACTATTTACCAGTTTGGCACTTAATTGACCTATTGACTAAGCCCGTTATCCTATTATACCATCTCCTCCATAAACTTATCTAGCTTAATCTTAAAGTCATGGAGGTCCTTCGCCCCTACTGTTTCCCTCGGTAGGCTGTTCCAGTATTGCACTCCCCTGATGGTTAGAAACCTTCGTCTAATTTCAAGCCTAAATTTCTTGACTGACAATTTATATCCGTTTGTCCTCGTGTCTACATTAGCACTGAGCTGAAATAATTCCTCTCCTTCCCTGGTATTTATCCCTCTGATATATTTAAAGAGTGCAATCAAAGATGTGCTGTCCCTATTTGTATTCCAAACGTGGGTGCGCATGAACACTGTGCACTGGAGCCAGAAGGTTTGTAGCAGTGTCTGCTGACCCACACATGCGTCGTATGTCTCTCCTGTTCTTCGAGTGATGGTCCCTATATGTATTCCAAATGTAGGTGTGTAGCGAGCAGTGATCAGTGTGGAGGCGGGTGCAAGGATGTGAGAGTAAGTGCAGTCTGTAGTATGGCAAGGCCCCAGCGTAGTGGGATGTGAATGTGTGTACTGAGCACCACGTTGCTGCCTGACAGCTGTCTTGCCATGAGACATCTCCCTGTAGTCTCTGTCCTTTCACTGCTTTCTCTTCTTTATGCCTTTACTCCTCCACTCCTAGAGCTGGGTGACTCTGATTCTCAGTCAGGAGGTGGACCTCACAGCCTCGCCTCCTCTCCCTTTGCTGGTGTTTGGAGCCATTTTCCTCCTCCTCCTCCATCTGCCTCAGCTCCTGATCCATCTCCTCCTTTAGGGGGGAGGGATAGCTCAGTGGTTTGAGCATTGGCCTGCTAAACCCAGGGTTGTGAGTTCAATCCTTGAGGAGGCCACTTAGGGATCTGGGGCAAAAATTGGTCCTGCTAGTGAAGGCAGGGGGCTGGACTCGATGACCTTTCGAGGTCCCTTCCAGTTCTAGGAGATTGGTATATCTCCAATTATTAAAAACCGCTTCTAAGTACCCTGAAGATGTGACTCTAAGGCAACAAAATCTTATGCAGACTTGAGTGGTCGGCTCTCTGGCTCAGAAGGCCTGTGACATTGTCCAGCTCACCCTGAAGTCTGGTGACTTGCATAGCCAGCTCCAGCTGCACACTCAAACTTAGTACATTTTACTTTCAGTTCTTGCATCTAGGCTTCCACCTTCTTGTGCTTGTGTTTAGAGTCCTCTTTGCTCTGCAGAAGAATCCTCACCCCAGTGGACAGTTCTGCACGCTCACTCTCCAGAGCCTGCTTTGCCATCTCAAAGTTCACCATCAGTTGTTTGGTTCCTTCCAGCAGTTCTATCAGCTCCTTCACTGCTTGTATTTACACTGCCTCCTCTCCAGGATTTGTGTCTGAGTCTTGGCCTCTGAGACTAAGAGTCCTTCAGTACCTACTGGCAAAGGGTTTGCTGGTATGTAATAGCGACTGCTGACAAACTCACTGATGGGTAACAATTAAAAAGTTGTATGCATGCACTAAAATTATGTTTAGAATCTGTGTCCCAGGCAGGGTTGACAAGCAGCTTTTTCCTAGACAAAGGAATTTTGATTTACCTGTGCTGCAGGTTCAGTTTTATACTTAACCTACGACACAGGTTAATCATGATTATACTTTTGTTTTATTTGTAGCCATTTTCAATTTATATTATCTTTGCTTAGTATCACTTAAATCTCTGTCTTTTAATAATAAATTCTTTTTCTTGTTTTACTATAAATTCATACCAGTGCAATATGTTAAAGTAAAGTGTGAATCCTCCTCAGCTGAGCCAACAAGCTGGTGTGTATACTGTCTCTGGAGACAGCAAACCTGGCAATTTCTGTGCGTGTCTAGTGACAAGGGCTGGATACTGCAGAGGAATGCTCTTCCAAGGAGTTTGGGGATTAGGGAGTATCAAGGGTTACCTGCAAGGCAAAGAGTCCCAGGAAGTTTGTTTGGCTAACACACTGAGGTGATATGTTGCTGTCACTCAGTTTAACACCAACAAATCTCTTTTTTGTTAAGGCAGAGGGTGTGACATTCTATACCTCAGGGGAGCACCCTGTAGCCCTCATATTCCTCATTTACATATAATTGTGATATTGCATATAAAGCATTACGTGAGGTATCATGGGAAAGGTTATGATCTGCTGAAACCCATTGTTCCATCTAAATATGTATATCATCAGTGCATATGACGTTATGAGAATGTGTTGTATGGTTCCCACTAAAATATGCTATGGCTTTGGGAAGCACCCAGATACTATCTCTCCAGAGACAATGACAAGGGAGGTAACCAACACCCGGATGGGTGCTAAACAGACATCACCAGCCATTCTCCAGCAGAGAAGTTACAATTCAATGACTCACCTACATAAGGCCACACACCAGGGGAATTGCTCAACCTTGCCTGGTGACTCAGCAATGCCCACCCAGAGATGCCTGGACTTGTGGTCTCCAAGCACATGGACTGAGGGTATAAAACAGAACACAGGGCACCATGCTTGGCCTTCTCCTGCCCCTACCTATGCTACAAGCAACAAAGACACTCAAAAGACTGAAGACTCCAACATAGGGGACTGGCCCAGGTTTGTGCAACAGTGGAGTCTCTAGTGTACCTTCTGGCTCCTTTTCTAGTGCTTCCGGTTCCTCTCTCAGGCTACGTCTTCACTACCCGCCGTATCGGCGGGTAGCGATCGATTTTTCAGGGATCGATATATCGCGTCTCATCTAGACGCGATATATCGATCCCCGAACGCGCTATCGATTCCGGAACTCCACCACCGCGAACGGCGGTGGCGGAGTCGACATGGAGAGCCCCGGACATCGATCCCGCGCCGTGAGGACGGGTAAGTGATCAATATAAGATACTTCGACTTCAGCTACGTTATTCACGTAGCTGAAGTTGCGTATCTTATATCGACTTTCCCCCTTAGTGTAGACCAGCCCTCACTCCTGCTTCTGGTTTTCCACTTTGCTTCTGGCTGCTCACTCCAACTCCAGGTCTCCTTGAAGTTTAGTGACCTGAGCTCATGGACTGCTTTCTGTGCCATGTTTTTCTGGGTTGCATCCTCTTCCACCTTAGCCACGGCTGCTTATAGTTCCTCTTCCTTCTTGGCCAATTGTCTTATGAACTCTGTGATATGAGCCTGCAGATCAGCACTCTGAGCACACAGATCAGTAGAGTCTTTCTTAAGTTTCCTGCACATTATCTCTAATTCCAACCACTGCCCTTCTTTGCGATCCTGGGGCTCTTCCATCTCTTCCTTGTGTTAGTGCTCTTGTGTTCCTCTGTCCTCTCCTGAGACATCATCTTTAGCCTTTCTAGTGCCTTAAACTGTTCCATGATGCACCTGTTGTCTCAGAGGGATTCTTGCAGCTGAGTGTCGAGGTTGTCCCCTGGTACCCTGGGCATCTCTTATTCACTCTACTGCTGCTTAGCACTACGATATGGTCCCTCAGCAGCTTCATCTCCTGGATCTTCAACATCTAGATCTGGTCCCAGCTTGCAGAGCCATCTCTTGCTTCTGCTGCTGGCTCTGCAATTGGTCCTGCGCCTCAAAGAGACTGCACAGCGGCCTGCGATGCTGTTGCAGTTTCTGGTTCCAGAGTTGCAAAGATTTCCACTTTTCCTCCAGCTAAGACTTCGCCTGTTTATGCAAGTACTACTGTCCTTTCTTCAACTATTGGGCTTCTTGGAGGCCAACTTGGGAGTTTCCTCGGATGAATGTTGCACTTGCTTTTCAGTGTGTGGATTCATTTGCCCCATCTTAGCCACAATCAAATGGCTGTCTGTCTTTTAAGCACTGGATTTGTTCCTCTTGCTTATCCAGGTTGCGTAGGAAAACCTGCATTTGGGCCTGCAAATCTAACTGTTCAAGACTATCAGAGCCCTCTGAACCGTTGACCTCATTTTGGTCTTTTCCCTAGTTCCCCCAGCTCGGGAACCCTGCAGCCATTCAGAGCAGCTAACTGTCTTCTTCGGGGTCCTGTATCAAGTTACTCAGGCTCCACAGCCTGCTAAACAAGAACATGCATACGAGGAAGGGGAGGAGCTGGGGGTAAGTCTACTTTCAGAATGGAGAGCACAATTTAGGGCAAAGTCATTTTTCAATCCCATGTCAGAGTGCACAAGAATCAGGTTCAGAAAAATACACTTATACCCACGGTACCTTCTTCATAGCTTGGCACTTTGCAGTTTCAGAAAAGCCAATTGTCTTATCAGGAGAACAGATCTTAATAAATGGAAAGTTGGATTCTTCTGCAATCTTTGCTGCCAAAGCAGTCTTTCCACTATGTGGGGGACCTGGCAGGAAGAGATACAAGAGATTCAAGTCAGAAAGAGGGAAAAATAGATTTTGCAAGGCTCAAGGTAAACTGGATGGACTTGAGCAAGTTAATAATCTTATTCACAGGGACCTGACTTTTTAAAGTGACTCTCTGCTCTCCTTCCTTAGCTCCTGTACAGCATTGCTTTCCAAATGGGCTCATTCACAGCAGGGCTTCTCAAAAGGGGTCACGAGGTTATGTGGGGGGTTGCAACCTGTCAGCATCCATCCCATATCCTGCTTCATCTCAAGCATTTATAATAGTGTTAAATATATAAAAAAATGTTTTTAATTTATAAAGGGTGTCACACTCAGAGGCTTCCTGGCTGAAAGGGGTCACTAATAGAAAAGTTTGAGAACCACTGATTTACAGAGACTATTTGGACTCCAAAGAGTGCAACTTGCAAAAAAACCCAAGAACCAAAAATATCCTGCGACTCTCATTGAGCTGGCTGACTACTACAAAACACTGGACACATTTGCTTGGATTTTAAATGAATTTTCTTAAATTACATTGATGCCCCTTGTGCATTTGCAAACGAGGTGGCTGGCAGAAATTCTGTGTAAATGTAGAAAATATCTGTGGAAGGCAAAAGTGGAGTTTGTAACAGGAAACTCACACCAGAAACCTAATTCAACCAGGTATCAAAAACATAACATACATCCTATTTGCCCAACCAAATGGACTAAATACAAAATGTAGGTGGGTCACACAGTAGCAACAAACTGCTCACGAACAAGCAACAAACGAAAGACTTACTCTCAGGAGCTACTCAGTGAATAACTTCAAGTAACATATCATAGAATCATAGATTATTATGGTTGGAAGGGACCTCAGGAGGTCATCTAGTCCAACTCCCTGCTCAAAGCAGGACCAACCCCAACTAAACCATCCCAGCCAGGGCTTTGTCAAGCTGGGCCTTAAAAACCTCTAAGGATGGAGATTCCATCTCCTCCCTAGGAAACCCATTCCAGTGCTTCACCACCCTACTAGTGAAATACTATTTCCTAATATCCCATGTGATAAAGCTCTGTCTTTGTCTCCATGGGTCCAACGTTTCCGGGCAGATTTCGCTAGTCTCAGAGGCTCACTGTGACCATCCACGTAGCCCTTCCCTCTCTAGAGGCAAGAGTCACAGCTTAGTGAGCCATTTTCATCATAAGCCAGCGAGGGAAGTGAGGAGAAGCTACCCTCCCTCGCACACTCTCTGTTGTCTTCCAGTTTCAGTGATTAATCGGGGAGGGGAGGATGGAGCCCAGGCCTACCCTCTACCTGGGCTCCAGTCCAGGGACCCTAATAGTAGCAGCTATGGTAGCTGACTATTTGGAAATAGGATGTGTACAATTCCCTGGGCCACTTCCCCACAGCAGCCCCCACTCAATATCTCCTTCAGCGTTACCTCAGGGCCTCCTTCCTTGCGCTTGATATGAATTTGTACTGCTTAGTTCCTCCAACGGTGCGGCTTCCTCCTACCACTCCTGATATGCATGCCTCACTGACTACTGGGAAGCTTTTAACTAGTTCCAGCCAGCCCTTGATTGGCTTCAGGTGTCCCAATCAACCTAGCTATCTCCACTGCCTTCTAGAAGGATCTTAATTGGCTCTAGGTGTCTTGATTAACCTGGAACAACTGCCATTTGGTTACCATGTACCAGGGTTTTGTTTAGCCTGGGGCTAACATACTTGTTCCTCACTATTTTACTATAGCCATCTGGCCTTGCCTCATCACACCCACCTGGACCTCCCCCACTGCAACTTGAGACCATTGTTCCTTGTTCTGTCATCTGGTACCACTGAGAACAGCCGAGCTCCATCCTCTTTGGAACTCCCCTTCAGGTAGTTGAAGGCTGCTATCAAATCCCCACTCACTCATCTCTTCTGCAGACTAAACAAACCCAGTTCCCTCAGCCTCTCCTCATAAGTCATGTGCCCCAGCCCCCTAATCATTTTCATTGCCCTCCGCTGGACTCTCTTCAGTTTGTCTACTTCCTTTCTGTAGGGGGGGGGGGCCCAAAACTGGATGCAGTACTCCAGATGTGGCCTCACCAGTACCAATCAATTCCCCTCTATTCAAGGTATCAAATCAATTCAAAGTCAAAACCAATCAAACAGGTTATTAGTTACAAATTATTCACCCTGCTCTAGTGTTCCAAGAGGAGGCACAGGATGGACAATGTCCCAGTCTCCCTCAGAACCAGATAAACCTATTTTAATATCTGATGCAACAGTCACTCATCTAGTCATTTGGCCAGTTACTAATGATACTTTTCATTCTGATAAGTGGCCTTCACACACTACCGGATGCCTAGTCCACGTACTTGTATGTGATAACTGCACAGATTAGATTGTGTGTGTTACTCACTTTCAGAGAGTAGTACCCCTAAACTCACCTTCTAAAAGAACGCTAACCAGCGGAGTGCGGTCACTGTTTTTGGTTTGCTGGACAAGCAATTCTCCATCTTCCAGCACCCTTGTTACAGGGTCTCCCCACTGGATAATGCCATTCATGATATAACTTGCGTAATCCTCCTGGTTCGTTCCAAATGCCTGTGTTTCGTAAGATGAAAAAATTATTCTCAGTAGTGAGTCTTGTTTGATCAAAGGAAAACATAGCATGGGCCAGTAGACAAAACTAGAGTGACAGGTGCTCTGGTGGGCTTTTTCAATATAATTATGAGAGATTTTGGTACACATTTTAGCTGAGTGAGCAGTTAAATCATAGATTTACCAGTGATGTAGTACAGGTTGTCCTAAAGGACCATAAAATAAGATGTTAGTGCCTATTTAGCATATGGTAACCTCAGTAATCAAATACAATATCATCATCTATCCCTATGTAAATTACCATTAGGTTCTGAAATCATCTAGGCTTTACTAAAAGATATCAAGTTCTCTTCATCAGAGCCCTAATCCTCCTGCCACTGAAAAATCTCTCATTGATTTCAATGAGATTAGGCCAAAGACCAACTAGTGTGTACTGCCAAGGGAAAGGCCCACTCTTGCAATCGCTCTATTTAACACTTCCCATGCGCAGAGAGGCTGCAGAATAGAGCCCTAAAATGCTAGGAAAGAGACAGAGTCTCAGTTCATTCCTGTTGAACAGTATTCAATTGTATTAAGCCACAGAAATGATCTCAAAAGCCATGCTGCAACATTACATTTGTGCATGTGCACAGATCTGAAGTGGTTGCTGTATTCGTTGACTAAGGAAGCACGTGTTCTCCTCCAGCGCGCACTGCTTTACTATATGAATTAAATAGGCCCCACTCACCGGCTTGATATCATTCTCCAGAGAGGCTAAGAAGTCTCCCCTTGTCACACGCAGACACTCTGCCGTCTCCATATTCACTTCCACTTTGGTGGTGGCCTAATTAAATTACAAGGAAATGGGTTAACATACAGTCTGAGAGTACGTTATCTCAAGGATGTTGTTCAACATCATCCTGTATTCTTAGGATTTTGATTCTGTAGTTAATTATACACCAGTAAAACCTAAAGAAATCTTCTTTAGCAACACATTTCAAACACAAATATTGAGTACTCTTGGAGTAGTTTTCATCTCCAGTGTGAATCATGGCCATTAGCTAGTTCTCACGTCCATGTCAGGTTGTGAAGCAGTAACATTTTACAGGGTGGGAAACGGAGGGATGGAGTTTAAGGGCCTCATCCTGCAGGGTGTTCATCACTTCACAAGATGTGGTCCTGGAATTCCTGGCTCTCACTTCTCCACTCTGACCATGCTCCCACCCAATCCCTCAAGAACTGTCTTTTTGGATCTAAGAGAGGCCAGACATGTCTCCAAGTTCTCCTGGAGAACTGCACATCTACCAACGTGATATATGCCATCATGTGCCAGCAATGCCCCTCTGCCATGTACATTGGCCAAACCGGACAGTCTCTACGCAAAAGAATAAATGGACACAAATCTGACATCAGGAATCATAACATTCAAAAACCAGTGGGAGAACACTTCAACCTCTCTAACCACTCAGTGACAGACTTGAAGGTGGCAATTTTGCAACAAAAAAACTTCAAAAACAGACTCCAAAGAGAAACTGCTGAACTCGAATTAATATGCAAATTAGATACAATTAACTCTGGCCTAAACAAAGACTGGGAATGGTTGGGTCATTACAATAACTGAATCTATTTCCCTATGTTAAGTTCTCCTCACACCTTCTATGGGCCATCTTAATTATCACTTCAAAAAGTTTTTTTTCCTCCTGCTGATGATAGCTCATCTCAATTGATTAGACTTTTCCTGTTGTTATGCATACTTCCACCTTTTCATGTTCTCTGTATGTATAAATATCTCCTGTCTGTGTGTTCCATTCTATGCATCCGAAGAAGTGAGCTGTAGCTCACGAAAGCTCATGCTAAAATAAATTTGTTAGTCTTTAAGGTGCCACAAGTACTCCTGTTCTTTTTGTCTTTACATAGGAATTTTAAAACCCTAAATGTTTGATCTCTTGCTTCTTTTCCTATATTTACATCAGATGAGATGAGAGCCCATTTTAATTTAGGATCAAACTGCCTTCTTAAAAATGGAACAATTAATACTGTTTAGAAGAGCTGAACCCAGCTGGGAAGTCTCACACATACCCCTCACATCAAGAATTGCCTATTCCAGGTGAAAAAAGGAGTCCCATTTCCTTCAGTTCAGCTCTCCCAAGAACTAACAGGTAAGCTGTAAAAAGTAGTGAGTAGGAGTATATAGATCCTAGACTGGCAGAGACACTGGGGCCCTTCTCATCCCTTACAAATGGCTTGTCAGTCACAATGAAATGCACAGGTGACACTGGTATGTCATGTTGTGTTGCCCACACTACAATCACAGTGCATTTTAACTCACTGTCAACATATTCTCAGGAAAGAGCCTTCACAGGCTGCAGAATCTTTTCATCAGAATGTGAACAGCTCCTTTCTGTACAAACCATCCTCACTGACGGCACTTTGAAATCTTGACTGCCCTGGGCAGCAATGAGGAGTCATACATGGATTTAAAGCAACTTTTCAGGTCTTAACATGATGGAGATAAAAGAACTGGCTCTTACAACTGCCACAGTTGCCTACAGATCCTGAGCAGTGGTTCGCAGATACAAGGAGAAGGTGTAAGTATGAAGGGGGACAGACGTCAATAAGATGTGAAAAAAATGATTTTCCTATAAAGTGGTGAAGTCAAGTCTGAAACACAGTAACTTCGTTTTACTTACTGTCATCAGGGGATGTGTCTATCACAGCATACCTTGGACAGATTTCGTGATCCTTTCTATAGATTTCCCATAATATGCGATTTTAGTTTTATATTTGTTATTTTGGGATTTAAACAGATTTTACTCTTTTTCTCCAAACTGAACATATTTCACAGTGAAAGTGACTTCTGACCCTTACTACACCAGGCACCAGCAATGTCTACAAGGACATTTAAATGCACCATGGTGATTGAATGGCTCAGGAGATTAGTATTTGGGATTCAAAGACCTTCACTGGGCCCAAATCCAGTCGAGATGCTGACAGTACCTGAAACTCATTACCGCCTATACATCTCATGCTGTGACTTGTGAAGGTAGCATTAACTCTCAGAGTGAGAGTAAGTTGTCTGCATGTATTGTAAGTATTTCAGCTTAATTTCTGTCTGTGCACCCTGAGACACGATGGACACATCTGACAAGTCCAATCAATGAGTGTTTTCCCTCACTGAGTGTCAACAGAGGCGCAGAGTTATGGATGGACCATGGAGACCAGACTCCCCTATGATTCCTCGAGATGGCATTATGAGACCAGGGCTGTACACTGGTAAAGCGGGGAAGTTTATATTGCCTCTGGCTCATACACAGACCAGGCACGGCATGACTAGAGATTGATGGGTTCCAGAGCTCTGTATCAGAAACCTTTGAAGAGAACTGAACTAAGCTTATCCAATGGACGGTGGGGCACCACTGCTCAATGGAGAAGGTGAGCTGGTAATGGAAGATGATAAGAAGGCAGAGCTGCTCAATGCCTACTTTGTTTCAGTCTTCTCACAAAAAACAACATATGACAGGACAACTAGCAAAGTTTTCATAGACAATAAAGGGGAAGGGATGCCGGTCGGGATAAGGAAAGAACACTTCAGAGATCTTCTGACCAATTTGAACGAATTCAAACCAGCAGGGCCAGATACTATTCACCCAAAGGTGCTAAAGGATTAGCTGAAGAAATCTCGGGACCACTGGCAAATAATATTTGCAAACTCATGGATGACAGGAGATGTGCTGGAAGACTGGAGAAAGGCTAACGTACTGCCCATCTTTAAAAAGGGGGAAAAGGAGAAGCCAGGGAACTATCGACCAGTCAGCCTATCTTGATACCTGAGAAGCTACTAGAGCAATGTATAAAACATTCAATTTGCAAATACCTGGAAAGATGAAGGGGTGAGTCCTCATGGATTTACTAAGAACAAGTCATGCCAAAGCAACTTGATTTCCTTCTTTAACAGGGTAACTGATCTGATGGATGGGGGAATGTGGTGGACATAATAAACCTTGGACTTCAGCAAGGCTTTTGAAACAGTCTGACATGATATTCTGATGAGTAAGCTGGAGAAATGCGAACTTGGCGTAACTATCATGAAGTGCCTACATAATTGGAATGTATGTCAGGTTGGAGGGAGGTCTCAAGTGGGGCTCTGCAGGGATCTGTTCTGGGTCCAGTTTTGTTTAATTCTTTTATTAATGACCTGGATGTAGGTATAGAGCGCATACTGATCAAATTTGCCTAAGACAGAGATAGGGTGGTTGCCAACGCTTTGGAGGAAAGAGCAAAAATTCAGATGGATCTTGATAAACTGGAGAACTGGGCTATAGACAACCAAAATTAAATTCAGAAAAGAAACATAAGGTGCTACACTTAGGGAAGAAAAATAAAATGCACAAATCCAGAATGGGGGATAAATGGGTCGGCAGCACCACTGCTGAGAAGGAAATGGGAGTTGTGGTGGATCACAACCTCAATATTAGCCAACACTGCGATGCTGTTTCAAAAAAAGCAAATGCAATTTTAGGTTGCATTAACAGAGGATAGCATGTAAATCACGGGAGATGATAGTACCGCTGGTTAGGCCTCAGCTGAAGTGCTGTGTCGAATTTTGGTCACCAATGTATAGAAAGGATATAGAGAAACTAGAAAGGATCCAGAGGCGAGTGACAAAGATGATCAAAGGGATGGAATGCAGCCATACAAGCAAAGGCCGAAGGAAATGGATATGTTTAGTTTGGAAAAGAGGAGGTTAAGGGAGGACATGAATGACAGCAGTCTTCAGATACTTGAAAAGTTGCCCTAAAAAAGATGGAGAAAAGTTGTTCTCTCTTGCCACAGAGGGCAGGACAAGAGGCAATGGCTTCTAATTCCAGCATAGCAGATTTAGATTAAATCTCAGGAAAAACTTCCTAACTGTAAGAACAGGAGGACAATGGAACAGACTACCTAGAGAGGTTGTGGAAGATCCTTCTCTGACACTACATCCCATATTCTTCATAGAGATAATGTTATGATATGAATATGGCATAATTAAGATAAGTCTTATGCAAGATGGTATCACTGGAAAGGTTATGATGTACTGATTATGATTAGCCTATTTGTATGCAGGTATCATTTCTGTATCTGAAGTTAGGAATGTTGACTGTGTAACAATTAGAACTGTGTTTACGCCCACCAGACAGTAGGCAATCAGCCTGCTTGGGCCATTAGGGAAAACAATGGGACTCTGACAATGCTAATCTCCCACCTTCCTGAGAAGCTTCCTCAGATGCCTCTTTGACACTGCGGGGGTCATGTGATGTCAACTGGTACTGAACCCCATCAAACTGGGAAATAAAGGACTCCCGCCATATGTAAATCGTATTTAAGGCAGGGAAGTGAGTTAATCTAGGCCAGTTCTTCACTGAATCTCCACCCAAGATGACTGCTGAAAACACCTGATCTGGGAAAGAAAGGACTGGACCCAGGCTGGAAGGTTTCTGGCCTATGAAAGGAATATCTGGAGTTCTAAGCTGAAAACAAGAGTAGTTTGTCTACAAGAAACTCTGCAACCTGCTTAAAACAACATTTAGGGTAAGAAATTACTACTTGTAGCCAGTTTCTGTAGTGTATTAAGATTAGTTTGCGTTTTTGTTTTATTTGCTCAGTAATCTGCTTTGATCTCTTTGCTATCCCTTATAATCACTTTAAATCTGTCCTTTGTGGTCACAATTGGGTGATTCTTTGATTTTCCATTTGTGAAGGACATAGCCACACTTTCTGTGCATTGTCCAAATGCAGTTGGAATACAATCCACTGCCCACAGGGAAGGCAAAATCCCAGGATTTCTTTTGTTGGCTCTTCAATCAGATCTTTGTTTGGGACAAACAAGTGGCCACAATCCAAGCCAGTGAGTGCTGACATCCTTTCCACTGTCCTATAGCATTGACACATGTATCCAAAAAGGCTTCATCGATTTGAGCAGTACACTGGAATGTGGCAGTGCACTGCAGCTTTGGTGTATTGGCAGGTCTGGAGCAGCCAGGATCTTAGTTGTGTTTCTAGACCACTGCAATGCTGGCACAATGCTCGCCAAAACTGAAAGCAAGAGTATTGGTATTGATTTGAGAGAGCCACTAACAATCCAGCACGCAGCGTTAATTTCAGTGTCAACGAGATTGGTGTGGAACTGTTGCGCCAAACTGGCATGCAATACTCTGCTGTTGGCAAGACCAGAGCTTGTACAAATGTTCAAAACATGTGTACATCACATCCCCAGGATGTGCCAGCGAGCTCCTGGATGATGTTAATCCTTTTCTTTATCTTCTTTTCAGTGTTGCTGATAGCTCAGCATCCAATTGAGGGTAACCCCAAGTTACTGTGGATTGTGGTCATGTGAAAGAGGCAGACCACAAAAGCCCACTTTCAGCAGCACTTCAGCCTCCTGCGTATTCCAGTGGAAGGCAGAGACAAGTGTGTTCAAAATACTGGGTTTCAGTCAACAAGCTTTGAAATATGTCTCAAGTATCTGGAGGTGGTTGTTCATGACCTTTTCTGTGGCCTTCAGAGAGGGCACTTGTATTTCTAGCACAAAATTCTCTGCATAAATGAATTTATGGAATGACATGTCCACAGTGTGTCTGGTATAGAAACTGAACAGTGTGGGCACTAAAATGGATCCCTGTGGGAGAACGTTGTTCAATCTCCATGATTTACTGGCAGATTCACCAAGGGGAACGGTGAATCTCCTGTTACTCAGCAACCCGGTGATGAGTCTGTTGGTGATTGGCATGGGAACCTGATTCAGCAGGAGACCTTTGTGCCACACAGTATTGTATGCAGAAGAAAGGTCAAAGAAGGATGCCACTGTTTTTAATTTTCACTGGTAGCTGATTTCTATGTAGCTGGTTAAGGCCAGCACCTGGTCACAGCAGTTACAACTGGTTCTATATCTGGCTTGCTCATTGGAGACCAGTTGCTCCAGTGTTGGCTGTAACCTTTGAAGTAGGAGCTGCTCCAATAGTTTATAACAACTGCAAAGGAGAGAGATGGGCTGGTAGCTTTTTGGATTGGTGGCCTCTTTTTTGGACTTCAAAATGGTTATGATCTTGGCTACTTTCCACTCTTGTTATTATGCCAGATGACTGGATGTTGTTGAAGAAGTCTGCCAGACACCTTCTTGCCTTTGGGCAAAGATTCTTCAGGAATTCTGGATATATTCCGTCCATTCCTGTGGCCTTCTTGGACTTAGTGTTGGAGAGACCCTTGTCTACTTGATCTATTGTGTAGGGGGCAGAAAGGGGTGAAGACAACTGGCACTAGTTCAGGGTGCGATAAAAGTTATTTGTGGACTTGCTCCCTGATGACTTTATCCATCAGCACAGAGGAGCTGGAAATTAACTGTGCAGAGACAGCATCTGTACTTACTTGAGGTGGTTTGTATATTGCTGGAGCCGCACTGTCTAAAAGATAAAGGAGCTTCCAGGCTTTACAGCTTGACCTTGTGAACTCTAGTGCGTCAGTTTCAACACCTCCTTATTCTTCTTGCTGAGTTCAAAGACTCAAGCAATGCTGTTGCGGGGGAGATGACAACCTTCACATGGTCTCCCCATTTACGTGCAAAAGCACAACAAATGTCATCAAATTGGCAACCAAATGTTCTTAAGGGACCTCCCAGTCAGAAATACAACAGCAATAACGGCCCATGTCAGGGCCATACCTTCATTCAAACAGGCCCACTGCTGCAAATTACACAGCTCAGCATCAAGGGTCAGTCTAATGCAAAGTGTGATTACATAGCAATGACCTGAGGACTTAAAATATTGATGTCATTGTACTACAAGAAACACACCTGGATAGTGAAGGCCAACAATCAAAGATCACCAGATACACCCTCGTATCTGCAAGCCATCACCCCAAATATGGGCATGCGATGTATGTAAAACATGACCTTAAGGATTCCATCCAGGTCATGCCTATTACAAACCTCTACTCAATCACCATCGAGATTGGAGATCTGACAGTCAAAAACATGTACAAGTCACCATCAATGGAACAGCTATGTCCAGCATTACCAACATCAAGTCATCCTACCATCCACATCAGTGATTTCAATAGCCACCACAGCCCACATGGCTATAAGAACTACCATGCTGGAGAACAGCTGGCATCCTAGGCTTTCACCGAAGACCATTTCCTCTACAATGCCAAATGTAGAGGCACATTCTGGTCAGCCCAGTGCAGGAAGTGCTATACTCCTGACCTTTGTTTTGTGTCATGAGACATCAGTGGCCACCCAATACCATCCACAAGGTCAATTCTCGATGACTTTCCCCAACAGACAACACAGCCTGGTCGTGATTGGGTAGCCTACAAGTTCCACTTATTTGATCCCTCCCAAAACTGTGCTGGAATCTACCATCTGCTGACTGGTCCTACTGTGTGGCGACTGTAGAGGGCTCGATAAATGGGAGCTCAGCATATCCGGCTCATAACTACCGCTTTGTAGGCCTAATAATATCAACCAACAAACTGAGCATTGCCATGGGCTTCAGAAAAGCATTCACTCCTTGCTGGACAGAAGAGAGCAAGGCGCCCTTCCAGCAAGATCAAGCTGACAAAAGCCCCAAAACCACAATACAGGATTGAGTTAAAGGGAGTAGTCACAGACTACCACAACTTGGCAAACAGAAACTCAGATTTCACAATTTAACTTCAAAGAGGTCCAGCTGCTATCAAGCATACTAAGTTAGTGAACCTTCAGAAGGGGTTGGTTGGCCTTCCACACTGCAGCAGAAAGCAAAAGCAGAAAGCATGCCCAATTAATACATTCTATGGGTATTTCTCCTTAGCAAGTGCCGAAAGCAGGGCATTAGGTCTGCCCTTCTAGTCACTGCTTCTAATGTTTGTAACTTCAATGCTTTTAACAAACACATTGAGGGAGATTTTCCAAAGAGCTCAAATGACTTAGAAGCACAAGGCACACTGATTTTAAATGAACTTGTACACCTAAATTATTCAGGTGCTTTTGAAAATTCCAGCCAGTATTTTTGCTCCCTATTTTATGTTGTGTAATAAAATAATATAGGTACAGAATATTTAGGCACACCACTCTACTGCAAATTGTTTAGGCAAAAAGAAAACAACTACTATTCAAAAGTACTACATTTTGAAAGAGAAATTCTAAGTAGCAAATACCTGACGTTTAGTTATGAACATGAGCGTGTTGCTGGGCAGCTATCGCATGTGTACTTCCAAAAGACTGGCCAAAGGCTTTTCTATTCAGCCACTGTGTCATGTTTTTTCTGATTGACTTTCAAAGTACTTCCACTGGCATCTATTTTCCAACCAAGTTAATAAAAACCCACGTATAACTCTGCAGCCCTCTCCACACGGACACACAGGCTCACCTGAATAGAATACACTGACGTACTCTACAACCTAGGGATTCAAGGAGTTAAAAGGCTTTAACAATATGGTGATGAAATAAGAGTTTAAGGAAGCTGTTTCACTGGCAAAGGGATAAGATACATCCTGAGACACTGGACTGATCCCATCTGGACCACACAGAGACAAAAGGAAGGGAGAAGTTGCTAAGGCCTCGTAGCAACAAATCAGTTTCACTAACTGATGGCACTGAGCGAGACATCAGCCTCTTTCTAACCTGGCACTTAACACCATGGAGGCAGGTGAACAGATGTGATAAATCTGCAGTAATGTCTCTATAAAACAACTGCAGTGGAGGTCTCTTCTTGGCAGTGCAAAAGTCAGATTGATTTTCCTGTATCGCGGCGAAGCAGCAAAACCTCACCTCATATGCACAGAAGATGCAGTTCTTTTGCTCTGCCATCTCATTTTAGTCTTACAAGACTTTCTTTGCATGAAGAAATTAAGCGAGGCTGACAAGTCAGAAAGGTGCAGCAGAACATAAGCATATGATTTAAAGCAAGAGATCAACGGGTCTGGGTAATTTTATGGATCAAAAATATTTGTAGTAACATGTATTAAGTTGAGATTGTTCTTGTCTGAATTAGACTCCTTGGTAGATTTCACCTTATGTGGTATTTTGTAAAACGTATGTGCACTTAAGTCTCACTCTATGTAGCACTGCTGATGCTATCAGGGAGTAACTCTAGCACAGTCATCAGAAATACCGGTACTAAAAATGTCCTCCATCCCTGGAACAATTATATGAGCATCCACCAGCTACAGCCAGGCTCACGACAACTGCAGAGCGAACAGAGACAATGATTAGATCAGGTAAAAATGCCGAAACACGCATTGATTTTAGCCAGAACTGTGGATGCTCAGCTCCAACACTATAGCTCCAACAGGAAACCAGAACCTCCAAACTCCCCTTATTGAGGAGCTTTGCATCTGACTCCAGCAAGTTCTTTCTACAGGGAGAGAGAAGACGGGCTTGCAGCTTTCATTCTGCTTGCAATGGCAATGATAAGCACACAGATTTTTACACTGGCCTGACCGGGAGTGAACCTTACACCGGCCTGACTATGCTACTTAGACTTTTCAGTTTTCACTAAGCATTGATCCTGTTACGATGAACCCAGCTGTTTGCAGAGAACTTGCTGGAGGAAGGGGTCAGGGCTATCAAAAAGGTTTAACTGCCTTTTAAGTGTCTCTGAACAATAGGTGAACTTGTCAAAGTGAACAGGTCAGAAGACTTGACAATAGCTCAGGAAAAACATCTCTGGGGGATGAATCTGAGAAAATGAAACTTGAAGATCAGGCCTTCTAAAAATACCAACTGCTTTGAGTTAGTTTCCCAGACCTGAAGAAGAGCTCTCTGTAAGTTCAAAAGCCTTGTCTCTCTCAACAACAGAAGTTGGTCCAACAAAAGATATTACCTCACCCACCTTGTCTCTTTTACTGCTTGAATGGCCATTTATACTCCCTTTCTATGCTTAGCTTAAGAACCCTTTGAGAAAGAACATGCATATGTGCCAGACTGAAACAGACTCTGTGTCACAGGTAACCTTAGAAAGTTATAATTGAAGAGACAATTTGAAACCCTCATCAGAACAACTGGAACTTGTGCAAAGGTCTGAAGAACTTAAGTAATTCAGCCCAAGGATGACTGCATGGGTCAGCTATAGTCGTGTGATAAAGAGTAACTAAATTTAAACATAACATGTCCAAAAAGAGAACTTACATTTGATGCTGGATATTATTTGCTTTTTTGATCTAAAAAGAACTAGTCAACACCCTTACACTTTAACATTGACGTGTCCAGTCTCAGGGGTCTTACTGATGAGGAAAATGGACTAAATGATCTAATGAGTCCTTTCTATCCCGAATTTTTAATCTCTTAATGCTCTGCAGTCATAAAGCTAATTGCAGGTTCTACTACACTTCTAAAACATTCTCTACAGTTACCGACTGCAAGCTAGTTTACACTGGTTCTAAACCGATAGGGAATTCTTCCTGGTGAGAAGCCCCCAATGAGTTTGATCCAATGAATCCTCATCAGTTTGTCCCACTAATTACTCCTCAATTCAACACCAAACATGAAGAAACCCATTGACACTCCCTCCCTACCCCCACCCCCCACACTAAAAAAATTGACTGATACGGCTTTTTATACTCTGAAATTTAAAAAACCCACACAATGGGTTTTTAGCTCATAGCTTGTTCTGACTGGATGAGGGAGCCTCTTTTCCCATTCAATATAACATCTCCAATAGAGATGCATGATTAGCTAACACAACCCAGATCTCTCCCCTGCTAATAACTAAAGGATTTGTTTAGCTTACATGCAAGACGGCTGGGTTATCTTAAAATACAAATGGAGAAAGCAAATAGGCTTTTAAAACCCTTAGTTTCCTTCTAAAAAATCAGGTCCGTATGTGTCAATGTAAAAGGCCCTTCCTTTTCATTATATTCACACCATCTTTTGGTCACTTGAGCAAAGAGTCTGTGTCTTTCAGCCTACACCTGTATGAGCTAATAAATCTGTATTTCAACACTATCAAATATCAAATGGTGATTTTTACATTTTGGTTAATCTACGTACCTTCTTAAGCTGACATTTCACAGTCCTTATCACCTCTCTAGTTAAACACAGAATGACCTTCATAAATCACAAACACTGTAAGAGCAGGACATCCTCCTTTCATTCTGAAATCCTATATGAAGAGACCATTTATAAACACATTATGGATGCTGCAGAGCTCTATATGCACGTAGGCAGCATTCAAGTGTGGTTCTGCTCTGAAATGATATCACCCTATGCAAAAGGAATCTGCTGATTTTAATGACTACAGTAAGTTTTTACCACTTTTTATACTTGTAAGAACAGTACCACTGTTGGGAAGTGGGCTGGATTCCACTTCCTCTTGGGCATCATCGGGATTGTTTACTAAGTTGCTATCACAGTTACACTTGTGCAAATCCAGAGTCATCAGGACTGCACAGATGTCTCTGAGGACCTAGCCTAGCCTCTGGAACCTTTACTACTGATGGTGCACAAGGAAGAAAGAAGCCAGCTTGTGTCTCAGATCCCACTGGAGTCTACAGATCTGACAGCTGGTGGGGATGGTGGAGGGGACAACTTTCTTCCCTGTAGACTGAAACCATCTGATTACTGAATCAGTGACATGCAAATAACATGGAGCCCTCTGACAGCATTTTACAGCCATTTCTCATCTGCAAGTTCTGCTAAGTCCAGTGAGAGTTGGTGGGGTGCTCTGCAGGCTCCAAGTGAGGGAAAGCTCTCGTGCCATAATGCTCAATGGTACGTCAAAGAATTGGTTCATGAGAGTCTTGGCTCTGGAATTTATCTCTGAGCTGGCAGAGATAGCATGTGCCCAGCCATGGGAAGGAGGCAATGCCTTATGTCACACTCTGACAAAGTGCTGATAAGATCTAAAGAGACTCCACCCTGGGCCTCCTTCAGATGCGTGGAAATGGTTTGATACAGGCCTAATACAGGATGTCACATCGTGGCCCTGTCTGCCTCTGGACGGACACCAGTCTGTTGTGAGAGGATCCAACTGCGGTATCTCATGTGTTCCAAAGCCCCACTGGCTCTGGGCAGAACCGAGGCTCTATTCCTAGCGTTAGGTCTCTAAAGCAGACTCCCAGGCGCAGATCTCGTGCCTGCCCCCTTCCTTGGGATGTGGGGTTCTGCACCCAGCTGCCCAGACCTTTGAGTCAGTACCAAAGTCCTCCGAGTCCCCAGCTGCTGTGGGCATTCTGAGCTTCTTGATTAACCCTTTCAGGACAACATGGCAGGCCAGTGAAGAATTCAGGCTTAGCAAATGGATGTCTTAACCACAAACACTTTACTCTTGAAAGCCCTCAAGAATTATAGAGCTTTGAAAAAACAATTAATATTGAACACAGCCCCACCCTTTGTCTGATCTCACACCTCCTATGAGTCCTGGGTTTTGTCAGCTTCCATAGGCTAGGCAGCTCTTTGGTCCTCCTCTCTCTTTAGTCTGCCCCCCTTCACGGCGAGCCTTCCTCCCTTGAATATTCTCACAAGTTATTGGGCTCAGTACAGGGATAACGGGGGTGAAATGTAATGACCTGTGATCATGACATGAGAGACTTTGTGATTCTAAGGAAAGAAAGGGGTGAGAGCAGAAGAATGAGGACAATGGACTTCTAAAAAGTTTTAACAGACTCAGAGACGTCCCACTGGAAGAAAATCGAAGGGGAAAAAGAGTTCAGGAGAGTTGGCAGTTTCCCAAGGAGACAGTATTAAAACACGCAACTGCAAACTATCCCAATGGAAAGAAAAGATAAGAAGAATAGTAAGAGACCAATATAGTTCCATCAGGAGCTCTTTAATGACCTGAAAATCAAAAAGGAATCCTACAAGAAGTGGAAACATGGATGAACTGCTAAGGAGGAGTACAAAAAAAAAAAAAAGCACAATCATGTAGAGACAAAATCAGAAAGGCTAAGGCACAGAATGAGTTACACCTAGCAAGGGCTATAAAGAACGACATCGTATTGCCTTTTATGTACACTTGGAGCAAGAGAACAAATCAGACCATACCAACCTCAATTCCTTCTTTGTCAGGGTTACTGACTTTGTGGATGGGGGGGAAGCAACAGATGTGACTTTTGATACACTCCCTCATGACATTCTCTTAAGCAAACTACAGAAATGTGATCTAGATAAAATTACTATGAGGTGGGTGCACAACTGGTTGAAAGACCATACTCAAAAAGTAGTTATCAATGGTTTGCTATCAAACTGGGAGGACACTATCTAGTGGAGTCCCACATCAGCCAGTTCTGGTTATGGTACAATTCAAGATTTGAATTAATTACTTAGGTAATGGATTGGAGAGTATGCTCATGAAATTTGCAGATGACAGCAAGCTGGGAGGGATGGCCATCACTCTGGAGGACAGGATTAGAATTCAAATTGACCTTGACAAATTGAAGACTAGTTCTGAAATCAACAAGATGGAATGTAATAAAGATAAGTGCAAAGTACTTCACTTAGGAAGGAAAATCAAATGCCCTATTACAAAGTGGGAAATAACTGCCTAGGTGATAGTACAGCTGAAAAGGAAAGGGGTTATAGTGGATCACAAATTGAATATGAGTCAACAATGTCATGCAGTTGCAAAAAAGGCTAATATCATACTGGAGCATATTAACAGGAGTGTCAAACGTAAGAGACAGAAGGTTTTGTCCGGCTCTACTCAGTACTAGGGGGGCCTCAGCTGCAGTCCTGTGTCCAGTTCTGGGTGCCACAATTTAAGAAAGATGTGGACATAATGGAGAGAGTCCAGAGGAGAGCAACAAAAATTATAAAAGGTTCAGAAAACCTGACCTATGAAAAAAGGTTTTAAAAAAACTGGGCATGTTAATTTTGAGAAAAGAAGACTGAGCGGACTTGATAACAGTGTCAAGGGCTGTTACAAAGTGGATAGGGATCAACTGTTCGCCATATCCACAAAAAGTAGGACACAAAGTAATGGGTTTAATCTGCAGCAAGGGGGATTTAAGTTACATATTAGGAAAAACTTTCTGACTATAAGGGTAGTTAAGTTCTAGAATACGCTTCTAAGAGAAGTTGTGGACTCCCTGTCATTGGAGGTTTTTAAGAACATGTTAGACAAACACCTATCAGGGATTTAGGTTTTCTTAGTCCTGCCACAGTGCAGGAGGCTGGATGTGATAATTTCTCAAGGCCCCTTCCAGCCCTACATTTCTGTGATTCTGTGCAGGTCAGACTAAATGATGTAATGGTCCCTTCTGGTCTTAAACACTATGAATCTCTGGCCCTTTGGCCATGTGTCCTGGCTGAGGAACTCCAGCCCCTTTCCCCTGCCAGACTTCTCTGTACCAAGTCCATTGTTCTTGGGGACAGGTCCGTTGCTGATGGCCCTAAATTGCTCCGACTTAGCTTTTTAGACTAGGTGTCAAGCTCCGACTTACTACAAAATAGATGCCTTAGTCCACAATGGAGGCTTCAGTGTAACAAAGCTCAGACTCCAAAGTGGAGCTCCTGAAACAAAGTGACAAAACAAAACAGAGTTCATAGTTAGACAAAAACATGTCCCTAATCTGTCATAAGAGAGAGAGAGTTGAGGACTAGAACTTCTTCCTTAACATCCTTCCTGTTGCCTAGGAGCTGCTGCTCAGATGGAATGTAAAGTGTGCCCTGTTTGGAGATGCCATAATGCCCTCAGTGTGCTGCTTCTCCAGGAAGGAGGGCGGGAAGAGGGCGAGCATCTAAGCAATTGTCACCTAGGCTGCTCCATAAGTTGATCAGCAGGGGGCACTCAGTGTTCCCAGCCATCCAAACTCAACCAATACATAAAGAAAAAAGAATTCATAGAGCAGGGCCTCAAGGAATCCATTTTGAAGCACTTGGAGGAGATGATGATGATCAGGAACAGTCAACATGGATTCACCAAGGGCAAGTGATGCCTGACCAACCTGATTGCCTTCTATGATGAGATAACTGGCTCTGTGGATATGGGGAAAGCGGTGGATGTGATATATCTTGACATTAGCAAAGCTTTTGATTCGGTCTCCCACAGTATTCTTGCCAGCAAGTTAAAAAAGAATGGATTGGATGAATGGACTGTAAGGTGGACAGAAAGCTGGCTAGACTGTCAGGCTCAACGGGTAGTGATCAACGGCTCGAAGTCTATTTAAAAGCCAGTATCAAGCTGAGTGCCTCAGCGGTCAGTCCTGGAGCCAGTTTTGTTCAACATCTTCATTAATGATCTGGATGATGGGATTTATTGCACCCTCAGCAAGTTAACTGATGACACTAAGCTGGGGGGAGAGGTAGATATGCTGAAGGGTAGGGTTCAGAGTGACCTAGACGAATTGGAGGATTGTGCCAAAAGAAATCTGATGAGGTTCAACAAGGACAAGTGCAGAGTCCTGCACTTAGGATGGAAGAATCCCATGCACTGCTACAGGCTGGGGACAGACTGGCTAAGCTGCAGTTCTGCAGAAAAGGACCTGGGGATTACAGTGGACGAGAAGCTGGATATGAGTCAACAGTGTGCCCTTGTTGCCAAGAAGGCTAAAGGCATATTGGGCTGCATTAGTAGGAGCACTGCCAGTAGATCAAGGGAAGTGATTATTCCCCTCTATTTGGCACTGGTGAGGCCACATCTGGAGTACTGTGTCCAGTTTTGGTCCCCCCACTACAGAAGGGATGTGGACAAATTGGAGAAAGTCCAGCAGAGGGCAGTGAAAATGATTAGGGGGCTGGGGCACATGACTTATGAGGAGAGGCTGCAGAAGAGAAGAGTGAGGGGGGATTTGATAGCCGCCTTCAACTACCTGAAGGGGGGTTCCAAAGAGGACGGAGCTCAGCTGTTCTCAGTGGTGGCAGATGACAGAACAAGGAGTAATGGTCTCAAGTTGCAGTGCGGAGGTCTAGGTTGGATATTAGGAAACACTGTTTCATTAGGAGGGTGGTGAAGCACTGGAATAGGTTCCCTAGGGAGGTGGTGGAATCTCCATCCTTAGGGGGTTTTAAGGCCCAGGTTGGCAAAGCCTTGGCTGGGATAATTTAGTTGGGGCTGGTCCTGCTTTGAGCAGCGGATTGGGCTAGAACCTCCTGAGGTCTCTTCCAACCCTAATATTCTATGATTATATGAATAGTTGCTTGCCCTACAGTAACTGTAGATCCCGCTGTAGGAGAGCATATGCCTCATGTACACAAGATTGGAGTCTTGAACAGCAGTGTCCATCAGGGCCACACACCCACATGAGAGCACGAAGGATGGAGCAACTGCATCCCTCTCTGTCCCCTCGCAATTCAAAGACTGAGGACACCAAAAGCAGAGACAGAGGGAAGGTTGTGGGATCCATACTGACTACAACTCCTCAGAGAAGGACAGTTACGTAGGGTTCAGCGACCATTCTCTCCAAGCATATGTCACTGTAGATCCCACTGCAGGTGACTGGCAAGAAGTAACCCCTCTGGATGGTGGGATGAGAAGTATCAGTTGCACCAGTCAAACAATAATTTTATACTGTTCTCCCGAACTCCACATCGTCCCTTGTGGCTAAGTCCAACACAATGTCTAACAAAGGTTAGTGGGCTAACTCCACAATGCAGCTGGCTTGCAGATTTCAGAAACTGACACGTTTCTCAAGCAGATGGAGAATGCTACTTAAGCTCTGGTGGAGTGAGTCTTAAGCAGGAGAGGTACATCAGCCAATTGGTAATGCAGTCAGATACAGTGTGTTACCCACTTAAAGATTTTGTCTGTGATAAAATGGCCTGGCCTTTGGAATGACCAGCTACGGATGGAAATAAATGGGGAGTCAGTCTGAACAGTTTGGTTCTGTAAATGTAGTAAAAAACAGGGCTCTTGAAACATCCAGTTTGTGTAAACTCCTCTCCCCAGTGTAGAGTGGGACTTGAGAAGAAGATAGACAAGTTACTTGATTGTTTCAGATGGAATTCTGAGACCATCTCAGGAACAAACTCAGGGTGAGGTTTTAACACCACCTTGTCTCTATGACCTATTGTGCGAGGGGGGTCAGCCATGAGAGTGCGGCTTAGCATAGAAAACTGGGAGAAAGATGCTTTGGTGAAAGTGAAACTGGGAGACGACCTTAGGGAGGAAAGCTGGATGCGGCCTGAGCTGAACCTTGTCCTTATAGAACACCGTGTAAGGAGGCTTTGATGTTAGGGCCTTGAGCTCAGACACCCTCCTGACTGATGTTATCGCTACCAGAAATACCACCTTGTCTGAGAGAGACAGCAGAGAACATGCCATCAGTGATTTGAAAGGTGGCCCCACTAGCCTGGAGAGGACCAGATTGAGGTCCCAGGTCAGGACCGGCTGTCGAACGTACAGATATAGCCTGTCGAGACCTTTCAGGAAACGACTGACCATGGAGTTGGCAAAGACCAACCAGGCCTCCATGCCTGGATGGAAGGCCAAAATGGCGGCCAAGTGCACCTTTACTGACGACATGGACAGCCCCTGCTTCTTGAGGTGAAGAAGGTAGCCCAGTACGAAGGGTATGGACACGAGAGTTGGAGATGGATGGTGTTGTGCCAACCAGACTGAAAATCTCTTCCTCTTGGCCAGGTAGGTAGCCCTCGTGGAAGGTTTCCTATTGCCAAGGAGGACTTGTCTGACCGGCTCCGAACAGGCGAGCTCCATCGGGTTCAGCCATGGAGCTTCCGCGCCATGAGGTGCGGCAGTCTGAGGTTTGGGTGCTGGAGACAGCCGTGATGCTGAGTTATCAAGTCCGGGAAGAGCGGCAGGGTGATTGGGGATTCCACAGACATTTCCAGGAGAGATGTGTACCAGTGCGGACAGGGCCAGGCTGGAGCTATCAGTATCATTGAGGCCTCATCCCTCCGAATTGCGGAGATGGGGTACAGGAGCGGGGGTAGGGGGCACCCTGACATCAGCTCCCTCCCTCCCACACCCCACCCCACCCCCGCTCTGCACGGCCAGCAAGAGGGTCCCGGGAGCAGCTGCAGGACGACACAACGTGGGGGAGGGGCACCTGAACACCTGCTGCCAGCTGCGCGCGCTCTGCTATCAGCTGGGCAGCACTTAAATCTCTCCTGCGCAGCCGCCCAAGCGCGCAGCTTACAAGGAACACAGGCGCTCCCGCTGGTTGGCTGCGTCTATTACAGGGAGCCTGGCGGAGGGTGGGTGTACAGGTGCTCATAGCCCTACGAAGGGACAAAGCACCTGCGCTCGTTCCTCTTTCCAGTTGGAGGCAAAGAGGCAGGGGTCTGCCACAAGGTCTTAGTGGCCTCACTAATTGTTTTAATTAGTGGCAGGGCAGTGTGGGAGGGGCCCAAGGGAACAAGGATATCGACCACGGGGTCAGCGTCCTCCACCACCTACTCCGTCTGGATCCCCAGGTTCTGTGCCACCTCCTGAGAGTGGCACGAAATCCGGAGTTTGATGGCTTCTGAGCAAGGGCCTCCTTGTTTGCTTGTGCAGTGCACCACATCAGCATTGTGCGTCAGGATCTGCGCTCCTAAATTTTAGAGGACAAGTAGGAACACCAGACTGGTGACTCAGTTTCAGGATATTTATGTGAAATCCCAAGTCTTCTGGGGATCCCTTGCATTTGTAGGTGATCCTAGCGGGCTCCCCAACTTGTCCCTCACACATCCCGATTAATGTCTTTGTCAGGGAGGGAGTGGAGAATGTTACCCCTCATTGTACTTTCTTGGCTTCTTGCCACTATCCTAGTTCTAC
Source organism: Mauremys mutica (assembly GCF_020497125.1). NCBI lineage: Eukaryota > Metazoa > Chordata > Testudines > Geoemydidae > Mauremys > Mauremys mutica. Next base: position 12,922,332 of record NC_059096.1, read on the forward strand.
GAGGTGCCACTAAGACCTTCCCACCCACTAGATTTCTCACTGTGCAGTAGACTGACCTGGGACAGAGTTTGAGTCTAGCAGGCGGTGTCACTTACATGCAATGCTGACACATGGCCTAACACGCCAAGGCAAGACCACACCATTGTAGTTGGGTTTGATTTTCTCTCTAGTAGCAGCGATTGCCATTATTGTAATATGTTCTCATAAGAAAGGTCCCTGAAAGGTGTTGGGAGAAGATGTGGAAATGAAGAGGGCAGCCATCTGCGATGACGTCTGTTGTGATAGTAGACTGAACATAGTGGAAAGAGGCTAGGCAGCTACCAAAGGTGGTGACAGGATTTAGTCTGGCTCTTATGTGGCTCCTAAACCTGCTGCTTCTGTGATGGTTCCGGGTCTGCAATGAGGATAATGACAATAGGTGTTTCCTGGAGTCTTTCCGTGGCAGCTGTCTATTCTGGGAGTAGGATGTTGTCCTCTGCCTCTGTTCAGTTTGATATTTATATGGCTTTCAATAGTGATACAGTACATAGATCCCTAAAGATTGTAATGTAGCCCCCCATCAGTCATTCTACAAATGGAGCACTTCATCTCTCCTGCTGCTGAGGAGATCCATCTCTTCAAAGGGGAGGTCCTCTTTGGCAGTTTGCACCTCTTTTGGGATGCCCAATACTGGCAGCCATGAGGACCTCTTCATGGTGATGGCAGAGGCACTGACCTCATAACCATCTTGGTTGCTCCAGCATGCATCCCTAATACTCTAGGACACATCCACGGCTGCTCGCAATGCTGTTCTAACCACCACCTGGTCCTCTTTTACAATCTCTTTCAGTTCCTCCCTATTCTCTTATGCTTTTTTGGACAGGAAGGGAGTGTTTCGGGGGTATGTGAGTGTTTGTTTTTAACATCTAAATTAAACCAGTGGAGAAGATGAAGTTTTTCAACAAAATTATGAAAAACACATTTTTGAAGCTCTGAAGAAAGTAACAGGTCACACGCTCACTAGGTTCACCTTGCTACTGGGGCGGTAGACAGAACCAATAGGGGGTCACGACCCCTCCACCCCTTATTGCCCTCACATGGGGCACAACAAGATACTGGGCATGTGCGTGGCTGTGCAGAACACTGCTATTCAACAGACTGAGCTCAGGCACACAGGCATCGACTAGGGGAGCCACCCTGTTACACACTGAAGAACTTCCACGAGTCCCAAAGATCATTCAAACACACACAACACCCTGCCTCCAAACCACTGTAACTGCTTAACCGCTTTGCTTTCAACCTTTTTATGAATCTGCTGATGCATCTGATTCATCACTATGCCAGTTCTCTTGCATGTTCATTCAGGGCCGCATGGTCGGCATTTAGGGGACACACACAGGAGATGGAGAAATGGACATATTTTGTCCATATGAAAAACAATTACATGTTCATAACTTGGAATCCATGTGAGATCCCCAACTCCTGAGGGATGTAGAGGCTCTATTATACATCCAGAACAAAAACCATCATACAAGTGAACCAATTTCACAGCCATTCCTTTTGTCTGCTTCCTGGGTGGGGGAAATCATGACTGACCTTTATATGTCTGTTCATAGCAGTAGACTGTGCCGCTCGCACCAGACCCTCTAATTCAGCACCACTGAAATTTTTGGTCTCCACAGACAATTCTTTAATATCTACATCTTCAGCCATCAGCTGGTGTTCCCGCATCCTGGCTGTGTGGATATGAAGAATCTGAAGTCGGCCCTTCTCATCTGGTAAACCTGAGAATTGTAAACAGAAAGTGTCAGTCCTTGGCCTCTGCTGTCTCAACGCAGCAACTTCAGGACAAGTGTTACTGGCAGCCTCTCCTTACAGCTCCAACATGCAGGTGATTGCTCCATGAGCAGCCTCCATTCATGTACGCAGAAGAATACTCTACAATGATTTATCAGAGAACCTCAACAAACATTAAAGACACCTCAGGCCCCCTTGACTAGGGCTTGTGAACATGACCACTTAGTTCGCAGCAAGCTAGGGTGTGAACGTACCCCACACTAGATACCCATGTGCACCCTGCTGCTGTGCACTAAAAGCTCCCTAGTGCATGTTAATTTACTGCCATTTCAAAGTGCAGTAGATCAAAGCGCGGTACAGAATTTTTCCTGTGCAGCAAGGTCCACACAGACACTTAGCGTGTGGCAAGCTAGAGTCACCTCCCAGCTTGCTGCAAACTAAGTCTAGCAAGCCTTTAGCTAGCATTATCCCCTATTTACAGATGGAGAAAATGACACACAAAGTTAAGTGACTTGGTCATGCATCAAGTCACTGGCAGAGAAGGAACTCCTGTATTCAATTCCTGAATCCCACTTGCCACGTGTCACATATGCAAGCAGGCTGGCCTCATGCATTCCTGCAGCCCAGAGTGAAAGTCATGCATTCGGCGGGGCTATGGGCAAGCAGGGGAGTTTGGGCTACAATTAAGGCTGCATGTCTGTCTTTTGCAGCGGCTGATGCAGCTGGCTCAGGGGCTGCCTGGACACTCAGGCAGCCCTTGGGCCCGCAGCAGCAGTTTGGGTGTGGGAGGGGGCTCAGGCGGTGTCAGGGGGTTGGGGTGCAGGGAGGCACTTACCTTGTGGGGAGGGCTCCCCAGAAGCAGCCGGCATGTCCCTGTAGCTCCAAGATGGAGGGGCCAGGGGGCTCTGTGTGCTGCCCCTGTTTGCAGGTCCCAACCCTGCAGCTCCCATTGGCTATGGTTCCTGGCCAATAGATGCTGCAGAGCTGGAGCTCGTGTCGGGGGTGGCATGCAGCGTCCCCTGGCCTTCCCTCCCCCAGGAGCTGCAGGGACATGCCAGCTGCTTCCAGGGAGCTGCGTGGAGCCGGGTAGGGAGCCTGCCAGCTCCTCTAACGGCCCCCGCCCCAAACACCAGCAGGGGTCCCAGGCCACGCACCAGCACTGACACCACCCCCCCCCCCCAGCACCAGCGGGGGTCCCAGGCAGTGTCCCCTCTAATTTTTTCACCCATGTGCAGAATGAATTTTGTTATGTGTACCAATATAGAGGTGATGTGTGACACATCACCTTCATATTGGTGAACATTCATGTGATGGCGGTGGGGCCAAGGGGTTCGGAGCGTGGGAGGGGGCTGAGGTGGGCCGGAGATGAGGGGCTTGGGGTGCAGGCTGTCCCAGGGCTACAGCGGGAAGAGAGGACTCCCCCCAGATCTCTCCCCCCACAGCAGCTCTGGGCCAGGGCTGGGGCACCTCTCCCACAGCCACAGCAGGTCCGGGCCAGGCTGGGTTGGGGCTGCGGGAGGGGCGCCTCTCTCCTGGCTGCAGCAGGTCCGGGCCGGGCGAGAGGCACCTCTCCCTGCTGTAACCCTGAGTGCCTACGCAGCACTTAATAGGCTGCTGTACGGCCATGCAGCTTAGAGGGAACTTGGGTTCCAGGCCATGTGCCGCCCCCGCCAGCACCCGCAGCCCAAGTTTTAGTCAGGGGTATATAGTCCACGTCATGTACAGGTCACGGACAGTGAATTTTCGCTTATTGCCTGTGATCAGTCCATGACTTTTACTAAAAATACCCATGACTAAAACAAAGCCTTAGTTATAATTCATCCTGGTGGCTACAGTGGCACCTGCTAAACAGAAAGACAGGGGCCTCTCCACCTCCTCTCTGGCTGTTTTCTACCATTAGTTAAGGTTCCTGCCTGCCTATACCTGCCCCCAAGGAAATCTGTTGTCAATCCAATGCCTTTCACCAGCACTAAAACGACACTTTTGAAAAGCAGTGTTTCTGATTGTATGTAAATATACAAGCTAATTACATAATTTACATGTTTCAGAGTGGTAGCCCTGTTAGTCTGTATCAGCAAAAAGAACAGGAGTACTTGTGTGGCACCTTAGAAACTAGGACATTTATTTGAGCATAAGCCTTCGTGGGCTAAAACCCACTTCATCGGTCTCTAAGGTGCCACAAGTACTCCTCGTTCTTTTTGATAATTTACATAAAATGTCACATATGGAGCTGCACCAAACTTTGCAGTTATGCATTGTAGCGATGGGCTATTGCCTACTGAACACCAACTGGCCCGCTTACCAATCTCCATTTTCACCTCCAATCTCCCAGGTCGCAACAGGGCCTCATCAATCAGGTCTGGTCTGTTGGTCATTCCTAAGAACAAAGGTGAAGCCAAAAGAAGCATTAGCTGAGACTAAGTTTCTATCTATCACCTGAATGTTAAATACAGCCTTATAAAGTCAAGGAGAAGATTTTGAGAGAGAAAATAAAGAGGACTATTTAAAAAATCGCAGCACTTTTGGAGGTCTGAGTAATGTCATGTGGGTTGTCAGCAGCCAGGATTGAACCTAGCACCTCTGGATCTAAACACAAGAGTTCCAAATCCTGAATTACAAGACCCAGCTCAGTTAGCCAAGGCTGTGGCAGACTCACCAATCTCTGTCTGCCAGGTACCACTGGAGGGGGACAGAGCACCACACTGACTGGGTTACCCATGCTTCCCCACAAGACTGAACACGGGAACCCACAAGGCTCTCTGATGTCTTGGCTCACCCCAAATGGAGGCCTTTAAGAGCAAGGAAAACTAAAGCAAGCTGACATAACTAAAGAATGACTAGAGAACCGATTAAAGGGATATTCGAAAGTACCACAACACTAGCGCTGACGGTTTAGTTGGCAGAGGCACTATGGTATGAACAGGCACTTCAGACTTAATGCTCCTATCACTGTTGGTCTCTCCAAGCTTATGAGGGTTGAGGCACGCTGGTGGAGAAAGGCAGGGAAGCTCCCAGTGCCCCCGTCTGGCCTGTACCTGTCCTGAGGATAGAGAGCTTTGTCAGGACTAAATTCCTGACTGCTGCTGAAATCCTCAGATTTCAAACGTTGAAGCCAAATATGTCGTTCCCACTCTGCCAAGACAGCCCCACCCTAGTTGTTTGTCATTTTATAGTGTCTGAGTCACGAAGTCTCTTATTTTCAGCAGTGGGTTCTCAATCTTTATTTCATTGCTCTTCATACTTCGACATTCCTGTCAATACAAGTTTTTTCTTCTTGTGCATTTTATCTCAAAACGGAAGAACAAAATTTCTTCCCCTTTCTTACTAAGACCAGCAATTGGAGTCTCTTACATTACACCACAGTTTTCCTTGGACAAAAAGCTGCAATTGTGGGCATAGCTCATTTGAGTAAGTCCAGTTTTTGTTTCCAGAATGCCTTGCAGCAGCCCAACTGGAGTTATTTGTCAGCACGGTCTTAGTGGGAGGGGATTTTGCAGCTTCTATTAGAGCTAGCACAGTGGGAGGGGAGGCGGATAACACACATTTCCAAACCAAGGCATCCTGCCTGAGCTTCTCTTTTAGAAACCGCGGCAGCGCGTGTGAGGTTTTCATACCAATGACCAGGATGTTATTTAGCTGCTCCACCCCATCGATTTTAGACAGCAGCTGGTTAACGACGGTATCGTGGACTCCAGTGCTGCCCATCATGCTCCCTCTCTGCTTGCAGATGGCATCAATTTCATCGAAGATTATGATGTGGAGACCACTGTTTGCCCCAAGCTATTGGAAAGAAATAATATAAGAATGCCCAAAGTTATCAATGAAATTGACCAGACAAAACGGCTAATATTCTACCCTTTCTTGGCTCCTGTTGGTGAGAGAACACTGAGACATTGGTATGTTTTTATCAGTGATCCCTACAAAATGCTGTGTGGCAGACACCCTGTAGGTCAAGTTCTTAACATTCCATCGCCTGGTCTACACTAGGATTTAAAGGAGGGAGAACGTGTGTTAGCTAACATGCTACCTCATTTTAGGTCTATATGAGATCATGTGTTAAACTGGCTCAGTTAAATTTAAGGCTCCCCCTTGGCTTTAACTTGACCAATTTAGCACATGTTAAATGCAGCATGTGCCTTGTCTACACGAGAATTTTAAAACCTGTTAGCACATATTAAGATAACTTCTTTAAGTAATAGTCTGAACAAGGCCCTGGATACCAGGAGGCCTTTAAGAGAAGTAAACGTTTTTGTCACCTAGGGATTTTTTCTTATTTTCCTCCATATTTGAAATTCTCTAAAAAAGGCACAGGCTGCCATCCTAGTCTGACCACATTACAGAAGCATAATGCATTTACATTCTTATGATTTCAGGTGCTTTGCAGACATATGCGCTCTCCTTGTGTGTGCAAACAATGGGGTCATGGCACTCCTTGGGCTTGCCTATATGCAGACACGACCCTTGTGGCTTATGGGGAGTAGGTGTGTCTATATATTTCACACAAGCAAGAATAAATAGGTACATCAGTTCTGCCCTCCTGGACCATGAGCTAGATAATTAAGAAAAAGTGTTTACTTAGGTAACACCATCACTTTGAGATCCTGCGCACATTACAGCTTGAATCACAAAGCAAAAACTACATTCAAAAGTCTAGTCTAGTGCAGCTTTAGTAAACAAGACTAAAACCATCCAATCTAGTGTAGTTGAGGCCCTATACTCAACTCAACATCATCCCTCTGTCTAATGTGATAACTATGGAAAACCGCATCCCATCAATTCCAAAATTTCAGGGAAAAATTCTAGACATCAATGGACACAACCCTAGTGATTCTGCTGCAAACAGGAACACTGGAAAAGCCCAATTCAGAAGAAAATCTGATACTGCAGGCAGAAGAATCTCTCTGTTGCTCCCTGTTCAGAAGCAGCATCTTAACTTGCCGCTTGGGGAGCTTGTCAGCAGCCTGAGCTCTAACAGAAATAAGAAAGCCTTGTGAGGTTGGCTTATAAAGGAGGAAGCAGCAGGGACCCAGAAAGGACTTGGGAGCGAGTGCTAATAGTGAAGGGAAGAAGCAGGGACCAGGAGGGTCAAAGCAGGGACCCCAAGAGCGGGGGGTGAGTTGGGGTTTTTTAGATTTTAAGGCCAGAAAGGAACGTTACACCTTATAGCAATACCCTGCACCTTACAGTAAGTGGAGTTGCAAATGTGTGGTCCCCATCTTCATCCATTATGGGTGTGCATGCGCTCTGCACATCTGAGACCAGAAGATTCTTGCTAGAAGATGCGCCTGCTAGCAAGAATCTTCCAGTCTCAGTCGCATAAAGTGAGTGCATGAGCACCAATGCTGGAATACACACAGGGACCATCAGTCAAAGAAGAAGGGACCACTGTGATCAACAAGAATAACCTCGATTTAAAAATTGCCAGCGATGAATAAACCACTATGACCCTTGGTAAGTTGTCCAAATGGTTAATTACCTACACTGATAAAAATCTGTACGTTACTTCTAGTCTGAATTCATCTCGCTTTAACTTGCAGCCCTTGGATTTTGTTACACCATTGTCTGGTCTCTAAGGTGACCTGATTGGTCTGGTCTCTAAGGTGACCTGGAATGGGTTACCTAGGGAGGTAGTGGAATCTCCTTCCTTAGAGGTTTTTAAGGTCAGGCTTGACAAAGCCCTGGCTGGGATGATTTAGTTGGGTTTGGTCCTGCTTTGAGCAGGGGGTTGGACTAGATGACCTCCTGAGGTCCCTTCCAACCCTGAGATTCTATGATTCTATGATTACAGTGTATGAGTACCTTCACAGGGAGACTGTACCATGCATAAAAGGACAAGTGTAGCAGAAACATTTCTGTTCCTCAGCTAAGTATTTATAGACTTTGGTCATGTCATTGCTTAACCTTCTCTTTGCTAAGCTAAATAGATTAAGCTCCTTAAGACTAACTTTATATGGCAGGTTTTCCAATCCTTTCATCATTTTCATGGCTCTGCTCTGAACCCTCTCCAATTTATCAACATCCTCCTTGAACTGTGGACACCAGAACTGGACACACGCGCCAAATACAGAAGGAACAGAACCTCCCTCTTCCTACTCGATATTCCCATTTATGCATCCCAGGATCGCATTCACCTTTTTGGGCACAGCTCATGTTCAGCTGGTTGTTTTGGGAAGTTCAATGGCCTGTGCTATCCAGGAGGCCAGTCTAGATGATCACAATGGTCCCTTCTGGACTTGGAATCTACGAGTTATCCACCAGGACCCCGCAAGACCTTTTCAGAATCACTGATTCCCAGGATAGTAGCTCCCATTCTGTAAGTAGGGTCTGTATTCTGAGTTCCTAGATGTATTCGACTTTTACATTTGGGGAGTGGTGATAAGAGAAACAGTGATGTGGGGTGGGGAGGGGGAGAATGGGAGGGAGCCCCACGTATGTGGCAGAGAGGGAAATGTGGGACACACACAGCCTTGCGTGGGGGGGAGGGGGAATTGGGGACACAGAGCCCCAGCATGGGGTTGGGTGGAGTTACAGAGAGGGTGCCACACAGGGAACTCATGGGGCAACAGACGGAGAAAGGAGCCCCTGGAGCGTGCAATGCGCTCAGCCTATAGAAGCTCGGATGTGTGCAACACCCTAAGGTAGATGAGGCCTATAAACTGTTTGTTTCACATGACGCTATCCCCAATTACTTCTTCTTAAGCACATTTTTAAAGGAGAACATTAATCCAAACCAACTTGGCCAAACTCTAATTACACAATAAATATCTCAATCTAACCCTCAATCACTCAAACATCCACCAGATGCCAGTGGGAGAGAATAAGGCAGCATCTTTTTTCTGCCTATATTTACACTGCCAAGCCATTTTCTCCCCTCCAAAATCCTGCTTCAAAAGACAATCTTTTGTGTCTAGCAAGGAGCTGGAGACAATGTGAACAGTATGCATGAATATGCTGTCGTGATGGCAATCTGCCCCCAGCGCAAGTCATTACAATTGTGACCTTTCCAAGACTTTCCTAATCTCATAACTTGTCATCAGGACCACCTCCTCCCGCCAGCATAAGGTCTATTTTAACAGGTGTTTACCTCAAAGGAGAAAGAGCTCACAGATACCAATTTTATAGCAATAAACTGGAGAGGAAGGGACTTGCAGGGGCTCAAATTAACACTCTCCTGATACCCCTACAGCTGTAGCTGATCAGTATATTTTCCAGAGGAAAGGACAAATCCTTATAAACTTCAAATTCTGCCTCGCCTTCAGCAAAGGATCTTGTCAAAATCACAGAGATGACACTTTTCCTGTAGCAGGAACAAACTACCAAGAGCCACCTCAAGCGGTCTATTTCTGCTGCATCGCACATAAACAGTATTTACACTTTTAAGCTATGGCTGGCTATTAAAAAATGCCTTCCGTGGTGGCTGTACAGAAAATTTAACAGGCACAGAAAAAGTTAATTCACCCCCTTGTCCCCTGTATCCACTCCCCATCCTAATGGGGCAATTCAATTTACCAAAATTAGTTTTGCATTGCTTAGTCCTGCTTGCTAGCCAGGATTTTTGGTGGGAAAAATTAGTGACAGATGAAGGTATCATACAATCTTGGACAAAGAATATGAGAGCCCAAACGTCGATGGTGCAGCGTATTGAGGGGAAATGTGACTTTGAGACATTTATGCTTACTGGGCGTTTGTCTCTTTATCCTGTGACTGCTGAAGTCAGTGGCAAAGCTCCCACCAACTTCAAAGGGTCCGAGGGCAAAATCTAGGACCCATTTCCTTGCTCTTGATGCTGTCTGAAGCAGACACCAGACAGCATGATACAATACAGTCATGAAAAATATGATGCAAAACCAGAACAAAAAACCCCACAAGAATACTTCCAAATGCTCCCACATTTACCAGGAAGCTGCCATTAACATCCTAACTGAGCATGGCCACAGAACTTGGGACAGGGAAGCTTCTTTTACTTGTTCAAGATGGCTACCACTACTCCAGTGTGAGTGCTACTACTGGATGAGGGCTAAGCTCTTACAGATAGGGGATGGTATGATAGGATAACGGGTTTAGTCAATAGGTCAATAATGTGCCACACTGGTAATTAGTACAAAGGGTGAATGTTGGGATATTGTTAGCCCTTTCCAGAGGGTCTGGCTGGTGAGTCTTGCCCGCATGCTCGGGGTTCAGCTGATCGCCCTATTTGGGGTCGGGAAGGAATTTTCCTCCAGGGTAGATTGGCAGTGGCCCTGGAGGTTTTTCGCCTTCCTCCGAAGCATGGGGCAGGGGTCGCTTGCTGGTGGATTATCTGCTACTAGAAGTCTTTAAATCATGATTTGGAGCATTCAACAGCAGAGTCAAGGGAGAGAATTAGTTCAGGAGTGGGTGGATCGGCTTATGTGGCCTGCATCTTGCAGGAGGTCAGACTAGATGATCATAATGGTCCCTTCTGATCTTGAATTCTATGAGATAGGCTGACCAGGTGTTTGGTTATCAACCGTAACACCCGGTTGAAAAGGGATCCTGGCCGCTCCGGTTAGCACTGCTGACTGTGCCATTTACTGTCCGGTTGGCAGCACCATGCAGCAGGGCTAAGACGGGCTCCCTGCTAGCCTCCACATCGTGCAGCTCCTGGGAAGCAGCCGGCATGTCCCCCCTCCAGCTCCTATGCATAGGGGCAGCCAGGGGCTCCACAAACTGCCCCTGCCCCAAGCGCTGCCCCTGCAGCCCCCATTAGCCAGGAACCATGGCCAATGGGAGCTGCGGGGGTGGCGCCTGTGGACCAGGCAGAGCCGCCTGGCCGCACCTCCACAAAGGAGCAGGAAGGGGAACATGCTGCTACTTCCAGGAGCTGCTTCAGGTAAGCGCCACCTGAAGCCTAACACCTCTGACCCCCTCCCGGGCCCCAACCACCTGCCCCAGCCCTGGTCCCCCTCCCGCCCTCCGAAACCCTCAGCATCAGCCCAGAGCACACTCCTGTAACCCAAACCCCTCATCCCCAGCCCCACCCCAGAGCCTGCACCCCCAGCCGGAGCCCTCACTCCCTCCGCGCCCCAATCCCCTGCCCCAGCCTCTGAACCCCTCAGCGCCAGCCCAGAGCCCCCTCCTGCACCCAAAACCCCTCATCCCCAGCCCCACATTAAAGCCTACATGCCTAACCAGAGCCCTCACCTCCCCTGCACCCCAATCCCCTGCCCCAGCCCAGAGCCCCCTCCCACACCCTGAACCCCTCATTTCTGGCCCCACCCCAGAACCCGCACCCCTAGCCCAGAGCCCATACCTCCTCCCACACCCCAACCTCCTGCCTCAGCCCGGAGCCCCCTCCCACACTCGAAGCCCTCGGCTCCACTCCCTAAGCCTGGAGCTCCCTCCTGCACCCCAAACCCTGCCTTAGCCTGGAGCCCAGTCCCATATTCTGAACCCCTTGGCTCCACCCCCCCAAGCCCAGAGCCCCCACCCCCAGCCAGAGCCCTCGCCCCACACCCCAACCCCCTCAGCCAGCCTGGTGAAAATGAGCGAGGGTGGGGAGAGCAAGCCACAGAGGGAAGGGGGATGGAGTGAGCGGGGGCAGGGCCTCGGAGAAGGGGCAGGCAAGGGTGGGGTCTCAGAGAAGGGGCGGGGCAAGGGTATTCAGTTTTGTGTGAGTAGAAAGTTGACAACCCTACTTACAGATCAAATCATGACTCAGCGCATAAGTGAAACTGCAGTACTTTTAGGGTACAGAGACAGCCTGGAAGGGACAGAATGGGGATAGTTTTATTGTTAATAGGGGAAACTATTGCCATTCAGATTCACAAAGTGACTCCCAGGAGTAATAACACCACATGCTGATCAGTGAGTCACTCTCTCAATGCACAGGGTAATAATCTTCCAATTAGTCTTAGATTCCAAGACCAGAAGGGACCACTGTGATCATCCAGTCTGCATAGCACAGACCATAGAAAGTCCACAAAATAATTCCTAAAACAGATCTTTTAGACAAACATCCAATCTTGATTTCAAAACAGTCAGTGATGGACAATCCAACATGACCCTTGGTAAGTTGTTCCATTGATTAATTATAATCACTTCAAAAATTATGCCTTATTCCACTCTGAATTTGTCTAGCCTCAACTTCCAGCCATTAGATCATGTTAAATCTTTCATAGACTGAAGAGCCCTTTGCCATATATTTGTTCCCCATGTTGGCACTTAGACTGTAATCAAATCACCCCTGAACCTTCTCTTTGTTAAATAGGTTGAGTTCCTTGAGTCTATCACTGTGCGGCAGGTTTTCTAATCCTTTAATCATTCTCTTCTCTGAATGCTCTCCAATTTGTCAACATCCTTCTTGAATTACGGACACCAGAACTGGACACAGGATTCCAGCAGCAGTCACACCAGTGCCACATACAGAGATAAAATAACCTCTCTACTCCTACTGGAGATTCATCTGTGTATGCATCCCAGGATCACATCATCTCTTTTGGCCACAGCTTCACACTGGGAGGTAATGCTCAGCTGAACGTCTACCATGACCCCCAAATCTTTTTCAGAATCATTGTTTCCCAAGATAGAGTCTCCCATCCTGTAAGTAAAGCCTACAGTCTTTGTTCCAACGGCAGATATGGACATTTATATTAAAACACGTTGTGAGCTTCCACAAGCTCACCAACCGATCGGATTGCTCTGAATCAGTGACCTGCCCCTTAATTATATATCACTCCCCCAATTTTTGTGTCACCTGCAAACTTTATCTGTGATGATTTTATGTTTTCTTCCATATTATTAATAAAAAGGCTAAATAGCCAAGAACCAATGGGGGAGGGGCACTAGAAACACTCCTGTTGGATGTGCCGTGTTAATTTCATATCTTGTAGTATTTTAATCAAAATGTCATGCAGTACCAAGTCAAATGCCTTATAAAAGTTCAAGTATTTTACATTAACACTATTAACTTTATCAACCAAACTTGTAATCTCATCAAAAAAAAAGAAATCCAGTTAGTTTAACAGGGTTTATTTTTCATAAATCCATGTTGATTGGCATTAATTATATTACCCTCCTTTAGTTCTCTATTAATCAAGTCCCCTTATCAACCACTCCATTATCTTACCCGTTTACCCTTTTTAAATATTGGCACAACATTAGCTTTCTTCCAGTCTTCTGGAACTTCCCTGGTGTTCCAAGACTTACTGAAAAGTAAACCTTCAGTCATTCTTCATACATTGGCATATTGACTTTGCTACTTATTTATTTTTGCATTACCCTCCTTTGCTCCTCTTCTGCATCTGCAAAGAGCTTGCGGATGTTGGCCTCAGACTCTCCTACATATTTGTTGAGGATTTCTGGACCGTTGACCACCTTTGGTTCTCTGGCATTCAGCATCTTGCCAATCTGTCTAGCCATCAGTGTTTTACCACAGCCTGGCGGTCCATATAGCAGGATGCCTTTCACGTGCTTGCAGCCTAGAAGAAAAAAGATACATAAGAAGCAGGGTAACTGAAAGATATAAAAAAGTAACTGTTCATGGGAAATGGAAGTTTTTGTGTGAGCATAACCTGAGCTGGTCAAGGCCGTTGCATTTACCTATGCAGTTTGAATAGCAGCAGAGAGAAGAGAAAATGTGTTGCTAAAAATGGCTCCTGTACCTGACACACTGGGCCTTTCCTTGTTCTGATTCTGGAAATTCTTAATAGATTAATACATTTTTAAGGTCAGTAGGGACCATTAAATCCTCTAGCCTTTCTTCCTGCATAACGCAGGCCAGAGAATTTCACACAGTGATTCCTGCATCGAGCCCAGAACTTTTGGTTGAGTTACTGTTTTCTTTGGTTTGTCTTGATTTAAAGATTTCAGCTGATGGAGAATCCAGCACATCCCGGGGAAGTTGTTCTCATGGTTATTGTCTTAATTTTTAGTTTGAATTTGTCCACCTTTAGATTTCAGCCTTTGTGTGCTAGATTAAAAAGCCTCCTACTTTCCTTCTCCCCAGGTACATATTTCAAGTCACTATTTAATCTTCTTTTGGATGAATTACAGTGAGCGTCTTAAAATTTCTCTAACCGTAAGGCATGTTGCTCAAATGAGTCCGGTTTACCATGTGATCCTGATTGCTCATACAACTGACTTATCATTTACCAGTCACAGAATATATATCTTAGAATATCAGGGCTGGAAGGGACCTCAGGAGGTCATCTAGTCCAACCCCCTGCTCAAAGCAGGACCAATCCCCCAGTTTGTGTCATCTGTAAACTTTACTAGCAATGATTTGATATTTTCACACTACGCATAATTAGACTGTGGAACACATTGACACAAGATATCACTCAGGCCAAGAATTTGGTAAGATTCAAAAAAGGGGTTGGACATTTCTATGGATACCAACACTATCCAGTGTTATAGTTAACATAGTAATTTCTGGAAGGAACATAAAACTAATGCTTCAGAGCTCAAGCCCTCTATTAGGTGTTAGGTTTAGGTAGATTATCCTACATCTACATACTACAGAGTTTCTTGCTCCTTCCTCTGAAGCATCTGGTGAAGGCCACATTCTGAGTCAAGGCACTAGATGGTCCACGGGTCTGATCCAGTCTGACTATTTCTATGTTCTTTCACGTCACTGTTAAAGATATTTAACTGCATTAGGCCAAGAGCACATCCATGCAGGATCCCAGTAGAAACAGCACTGGATCCATCTAGTTTGACTGCCTACATAGCACAGGCCAGAGAATTTCACTCAGTGACTCCTGCATCAAGCCCAGAACTTATGGTGGGCCTAGAACACAGAGTTTAGAAAGCCAACCACTCCTGATTTAAAGTTTTTAAGTGATGGCAAATCTATCACTCTGTGCTACGCCTTTGAATATAGTTGGTTCAAACCTAGCTAATGACCCATATGAGAGAAAAATATGTATGCAATAAGATACTATGATGATGGGTGGCAGTATAAATCCTAAGACAGGTAAATAAAGATGGGCATCTGGTCAAAATAAAACTTGTATATACAAATATGGAAAGCTTAAAAGTAAAAATAGATGAACTAGAGTGCCTTGCAATGGAAGACCATGATATATCCATTATGGAAAGATGGCGGAATTAAAAAAAAAAATCTATGGGATACTGTAATACCTGGCTATAGACTAGGCTGAAGAAGTGGGGGAGGAATGTTGGGTTGAAAAAGATTCTACAGAACAGTGAGATAAACATTCTGAGTGTTGGGACCCACCCAGCTAAATCAGGACAGATACAAATACCAAGTTGCAAAAATATTCATAGGGCTATACATACTGCCTCGAAACAAAGAAAAGGAAATTGACTGCAAAATGTCAAGAGAGATTAAATAGGCAACATCGTCTAAGAAAATGAGGATAATGGAGTTCAACTACCCCCAGATAAACTGGCCAAATGGCACAATGGGACAAAGCTGACAGTAGCAACAGTGTGAAACGTTAAATGATTGCTTAGAACAGCTAGTTCTAGAGCACTCAAGGGAAGAGGCTTAAACAACACTCACAAATTAATTCAAGAATTAACTGGAGCTGAACCACTAAGTAAGAGCAACCACAATAGATTTAGATTCAGGTTCAGCATACACAGGGGCAAACGGGCCATGTGCACAGGGCCCCGCAGAAAGGAGATCACAGCAGCGATGTGTGAAGAAGTATTTTATCCAGGCTCTGATGAATACTGAGTCTGAAGCGCTTCAGGAAATTGAATTTGCAAATGTCATTTGTGACTTTGCTGCTCGCAAATCTAGAAAGTGATGCTTTTAAACCAGCAAAATATATATAAATGTTCTTCTATTACCCCTATGTTGTGTTTTGGTTCACAATAACATTTTAAAGACAATAACTGCTATTTATTTTCTACTGTAACATAAGAGGGGCGCCAAATTTGCAGGGGCCTGCAAAGTCATTAAGATGGCCCTGCCTAGGGAGATGGGATAAATTGATCGACCCTGAACATTAAAGGAAGATTTCATTACATTAGGCGGCTTCTCAAAAAGGCCCTAAAGGAAGAAGTAAAACCCTTAGATGTAGCATGGCTGCAACTTATGAAAACACGAACAATCTTAGCAGCACAGATATAGCTGAGGAAAATTGGTACCAGACAGGCAAGAAATAAACCAAAGTAGCTTATACAGCAAGAAAGTTATTTGTTTAAGCCCAAAAGAGATTTTTCAAAGTGAGGAATTTTAACCCTAGCAACACAACTGAGTGTCTTTTTGTCACCCAAGAAAGCTGAACTACTCCAGGATCAATAGGAAGAATTAACCAATCCCCACTATGAACGCAGCACAGGACACACTGTTATTGAATACATACAAACACATTTAATGCAACATTTATGGATGAGATTTTACATGCACAAGCAAGTCCCAAGGCTTCCCACAGTAACCCAAAACCAGCACTCCAGCAAAGATGCAGGATTTAGGGGCTCAGATGGCATGGTGATGCACTCAGTGTCAACATACAAAAGTCTCAGCTAGCTATTCCAGTCACTGTAATTGAAAATTAAACCTATCGCAGCTCCACCATACGCAGCGCTGTGAAAAACTACACATGTACTAGGGATTACTGCAAGAGCCCGAATCTTCAGCTGATGACGACATGCAGGGGGCAAAGCGAAAGACTCACACAAATGGATTTAAAACAGCAGAATGCAACTTTATGAACTGTAATATTAAAGACAGGCACTGACACTCTCCAAACTACCAGGCATTAAGTAGCTCCAGCGAAGGGTTAAATGGCCGCACACCATAAAACCAAGGCATGAAGGAGCCTTCCCTTGGCTAAACCCATGCCATTCAGTACGTGATTTAGTCCACTACTGAATCTCGCCACCCTCCTCATGTGCCAGGAGGCTGGGGCACGACCAATCAGGAGCTCAGAATGTGCAGACTTAAGACCTCACAGGCTAACAGAATCCCTTCCAGCCCCTCACCCCTACTTGGACATTTGACATATATTGCTCCTCACATCTTCCCTACCCTTCTCTATCCTGAAAACAGAGCTCCTGTCTCATCCTTATCATCCCCATCCACCAGGTCTCCAAGACCCTCGGGATATGTCTACACAGCAGCTAGACTCCCACGGCTGGCCCATGGCAGCCAGCTCCGGCTCAAGCTGCAGGGCTGTTTCATTGCTGTGTAGCTTGCGGGAGCCCAAGCTATGAGAGCCTCTCACTGCTAAGGGTCCTAGAGCCCGGAAGTCTACACAGGAATGAAACAGCCCTGCAGCCTGACTGAACTGCCAAGGGCCAGCGACGGGTGTC
The DNA here is from genome assembly GCF_020497125.1 of Mauremys mutica. Classification (NCBI taxonomy): domain Eukaryota; kingdom Metazoa; phylum Chordata; order Testudines; family Geoemydidae; genus Mauremys; species Mauremys mutica. The sequence continues at coordinate 12,939,354 of NC_059096.1, forward strand.
TAGTTGCTGTGTAGACGTACGCTCAGAGGAAAGAGGGAAAAACCCACAGGACACCTTGCCAATCTTGCCCAGCAGAAGAAAGTTCTTTCTGGACCCCATAAGACAATTGGGTTAGACCGACAGCAAGCGTGGAATCCCAGCTATGACACTCCCACCACCTATAGGCAGGGAAGCTTTTAGCAGCAAGAATAGCTGCTGTGAGCTTGGGAATGCCTGAACACACGGATTCACTGGAGCCAGCGCCACTCCATGCACCCCATCCCCCACTCACTCATGATCCCACGCAAACATTCTGAGCAGGGGGAGAGTAAATGGTGGGGGGGAGGGAGTCGACTGATGCTGGAAATCTAACCTTGATGAATGAACTAAGTTAATTTGCTTTGTATTCCCAGTGGAAAATTGGGAGGCCAAAACTACTTGGGAAAATTGGTACTGATATATTTGAACACGTTTCAGAATTCTGTTTGAGTCCTAGTAGATTAGATCAGTCTAAAAACATATTTAGAAACCTTTGAGTGTTTAATTGTTCTATGGAGAAAAAGCCATTAGTCATTGGAACCAGTTCAGTGCCAGATATAGCTAACTACACAGATCATGTTTATTTTCAGAGATTAGTTTCCTTTTATCCATGTTGACTTTCTGCTTTATTGTTAGATTATTTTTTCTAGTGTAAACCCCATATTAAAACTCTTGCAGCATTTAATATACTGGTGAATAGAGAAGTAAGTTGGTCATCTTTTTAAGGTGCCAAACTGGCGCCCACAGGATCCGAGTTCAATTTCTAGTGCTGCCACAAACTGAGCAATCTTGAGCAAGTTGTGTTAATTTCAATTTGAATAAATGTGCATTGCAAGGCATTGTCCTTGATCTGTGTTAGTTTGTTTCCCCGCTGTGTTTTTCTTGCGCCTGGTCTTATGTTTTCATGTTGTGCCTATACAACAGTGAATAAAAAATTCTGCAGCTTCAAAATAGAAGAATACCAAAATGAAGACTATCCAGCCCTCTCAAGCAACCTCAGAAAACTACCATTCAGTTTTGTTACACATAGCAACAAAACAAATTTTCTGGGCTGAGAAAACAATGAAACTGTTTTGCCACAACAAAGATGTTATCAAGAAAGCTGGATTCAGAAAAAACAAAATACTGGTAGCAAAGACCATTTTACACAGGAACCAGCAAGGCAATGATAAATTACAAGTGATTCCTGTCCAATTAGTGTCAGGAGAGGAACTGTTAATACATCTGTGGGAGAATATGATCTCCTGTGTAGCCAAGAAGTGTGAGGCAGGATTTGGATGATGAATGATGCTTCAAAGGGGAATCCCAAGCACAAAAACCAAACACACTTAGATGGCTCCACTGTGCTCAGAGCTGAGGAAGGCAAACAAAAGGCTACTGGCAAGTCAGGGCACGTGTACACAAACAGATTGGAGAGTTTCTTGCAACAGCTGTATTGAATGCTTACATTTTTATGTAGAACACCTGCAAAAAGGGGCATGACGAGAGGAGACAAGCTTCTCAGACTAGCCAAGTTCTCTCTCTTTGGACCAATTCAGTTTCTGTAAGGTTGTCATTTTATGTGCTTTTTGTAGAGCTTTTAGGGACATCTGGAGTTTTGAGCCCAGTTCCACCTATCATCATCATCCTCCTTGCTACAAACCTGTCACATGCTTTTAGATATGGGTTGATGATTTCTCTTCTGCAGCTATAAGGAAGGGAAACCTCTTGTTCCCCATGAAATTTACATATAAGGCCTCATTTCACCTCACCCTTTGTGACAGGAATAATGGCATTGGGGGACAGCGGGTGGGGGGGAATGCACCAAAAAGGAACTTTACTTGCCCATAGCTGAAGTTCTGAGAAAATACCACAAAGACTATTCTCTATGGAAAACCAAGAGCCAAAACCTACCCAGGACTCCAACAGGTTTGCAGGAGAGTTAGTTTGGGGTGGCGGGATATCAGACAGCGGCTCAGCAAGGAGAGCAGTTTCCTCCTCTCTCTAAGCAACCACAGACAGTTCACTTTTCATAAGACTCATTTGACATTGTTTGAATCAGGGAAATAGGAAAAATCAGAGCTCCTGAGCTGCCACTTGGCAGCATTAGTTTAGTCACGTGGGATTTATAGGCACGTTTCCCATGTAAAGGGCCAACCGCACAGAGAGCAGTTCAGAGGGAAAAGTGAAGTCTCTAGACACAGGGATGGCGCATGGCATGTTATTTATATTTTCATGGCACCTAGGTACCCCCGTCAAGGACCAGGGTCCTTTTATGCCAGGCTCTGTACAAACATACACCAAAAAGACAGTCCCTGCCCCAAAGAGCTGACAACCTAAGTATACAACAAGAGACACCAGATAGCTCCGGACAGACTGGGGAGCACAAGGAAACAAGGCGACAATGCTGGTCAGCATGACAGGCCATGGTCTCAGCACACCAGCTGCCTAGCCACTGTCAAGCTTTACATCACAGACCATGGCCACTCACCACTATTGCAGAGTGGCAGGTTCCAATATACCATACTCCATCTGGACACAACTAGAAAGCTATCTACTGAGCATTATGAGCCCAGGACCCGGAAGTACTTAGTCCTGTCCTGAGTGCAGGGGACTGACCTAGATGACTTCTCGAGGTCCCTTCCGGTTCTATGATTCTAAGATCCGGTTCTATGATTCTATGTGCTAGAGTCCCCGCTCCAACAATATCTCCTTCTGTGGCCTTGGCAAGTCACTTCCCATTTCTGCCTCTGCTTTTGCCATCTGACAATTGAGGACATTACTAATCATCTGCACTTCACAGGGATGTTTGTGTTGCTGAATCGCACTACGTGAGTGCTAAATTCTCTCCCTCTGAAGTGAGAACATTTCTTCTGGAAGCCAAAGCAATGAATTCCTTTCAAACAGAAATGCTACGTGCTGTTACAATCAGAAGATTTTCTTGCACAACTACAGCTACACCTGGCCAAAATTTAAAAACATTTAAAACAAACAGGCCCTGGTTAAAATAGACAGGTGATGACAGACTACAAATGTTACATCTTAAATCACAACTCAGTTCCACACACAAAGCAGGAGTTTTGATTAAGTTTTATCTCCATTTTGCAATTTATCCAGATCAGACCAGTGTGGCCAAATGTCAACACTATTAAGTAGATCTTATAAACTCAAATTATTCTCTGACCAAGCATTTCTAACTGGCTAGGCTTAGCATCAGGACTACCACTAAATCTAAGGTCATTCATGTAATGGATACTGGATTATCATGCAATTTAATTACCTATTCAGACAAGCAATAGGCATGCCACGGGGAACTGCAAAGCAAGGAAACTACACAGGTAATGAACTTGGGGAAAACTGATGACGAAGATCCCAAAAGACAATGGCAGAGCCGCCACTGTAATGGCACTGTGACAGAAATGATAAATGGAGACTCAAGCCAGAATGACATTTAGCCACAATGAGACTAAGTTTAATAACCATGTATTTATCTCTCTTAATACTACCTCTTCTCAAAAGAGCAACACAAAATTGCCTTAGCGGGTAAGGGGCTTTCCTACTTATGGCATAATTCCTCCTTGAATTAAAATCAAAGAATTCTGGTATGAGGTTACCATTCAGGTGCACCTACATGAAATCTACATCTGCACACAATGTACCGGGTCTTGTGTACAGTGGGAGAAAGATGATTTATATATTGATCTTCAAGCCAGTTAGTGTATGATTAGGGTTCCAAGACTTTACCTGCCATACAGAAAAGATTTTCCATTAACACACAAATCTCCCCCTCCACTCCCACGTAACATAAGCCTTCCATTATTCCTGCCTAGATCCACTGCCTTCAGTTGACCCCTATTTAAGATTTAAGTGCTACTGACATGAAGTTAAACTGCTTCTTCCTCAGAAAGTGGGAACATGCACAGGGCTATATCTTAAGCAGCCAGCAGAGGTTTTAATTTAAATGGACCCTGCAGAACAGACTGACAAAACAAATCACATATTTCTCCAAACATTTCTTAGTAGGCCTCTGTTAATTTTCTCCCTCCCTTCACCATTATCCACTGCGTGGCCATGATTTTTTTTTAAATGCATGTGTATTGCATACAGAAGGCACTGACTAGATTTATGGCACTGATGGAACATTTATCAGTTTCTTTCTGATGGAATGTGATAAAACGGAAAATAAATCAGCCCAAAGTATGAGCTCCCAAAACATACAGTGCCTTTGGCTACATGATCAAAACACGTGGTCCCAAATGGGACTGTGATAGCAAATTCAGAGCTGATCTGAAACAGCCTAATCTCAGGCTTTTAATAATCATTGCATCATCAAGAGACAGAGACTGCCCTCATCTTTTAACAGCTTAATAATAAAAATGCAGCCAGATAGCTAAGTTAAGATTAAAGTAATATCACTGGATGGCTTCCAGATCTCAGGGTCTTATATTTATCTGTACATTTCATACTTCAACTGGATGTTAACACCATGGCCTTCCGCAGCCATTTTCTGCAATCTTTACAATGATGCTAGATGCTTGGTTAGTCTAAACCGCAGTGTCTATAAATAGGACGGACACTTTTTAAATAGGTGAACACAAACGTATTACAAAACAAATCCTGATATCAAGGAGCCGCCAGGTGCTCAGGACTTCATCGATGCAACAGACCCACTGGCTGTCCACACAAATCAGCCAAGGGTCCCTTTGGGGAGAAAGGAACAGTCCTTCCAATCATTACAGCTTCTGGCAGCGCAAGAACCTTCCTCAGTTCACAAAAGTGGGTATAGACTCCTTTTTCCCACCTAACTGGGGCCGAATTCAGGAGTCGCCCCTAAAGGACACTAAAGAGCAGTTCCTCTCCTCTTCTTAGCAGCCCTTCTCCCCCGCTCCCCTCCTGGAAGCCTTTATTTCCTTTTACAGTTTCCCCACTGAAGAGGCAAAGCTGTCTGTTCCACTCCCAGCATCTTAGCAAGGAATCACTACCAGCTCTCCTGCCCAGCTCTGATAGTGCAGACAATTTCAGTGCTACCTTCCTCTCTTCCACCTAGTGGAGTGGTTTAGCCCTTTCTTAGCTCACCCAGGGATGCGGCAGCTGCATCTAACAACACAGGACTTCTACTGAAGTGATCATATCATCAGCTTAGCTTTGCTTTGGTTAACGTTTACCTCCCAAGTAAATAAATCTTGGCTGTCACTTTAATACATGTTTTAAAGCCGCCTAACAAAGAGATGACTGAGGATTACAGAGGATAAGTTACTTGCCACGGTCTCATGACATCTGAAGTTTACAGCTAAGTGCAAGACCAAGTAACCTGCAATCCAGCCAGTAGAATGTTTATGTAATTTTTTTAAGTTCTTTGGTGCAAGAAACATGCCTTATCTATGCTCCATAAAATGTAAAGCAACTTTACAGCATTATGTTTGTTAATATGAAAGCTAGTAGCAGAGCTACAACAGAGCCATGGATTCCTGACTTCCAGTTCACTGCTCTACCACTAGCCACACTCCCTTCAAAAAAGGAAGGTCTGGTAATCTCTCAACAATGCTGCTCTGGTGCCAGTTAAAATGGGGCTGTAGACAAGACTGATTCAGTATCAATGATTACAGGTTTCAGAGGGGTAGCCGTGTTAGTCGGTATCAGCAAAAACAATGAGGAGTCCTTATGGCACCTTAGAGACTAACAAATGTATTTGGGCATAAGCTTTTGTGGGCCAAAACCCACTTCATCAGATGCATGGAGTGGAAAATACAGTAGGAAGATATAACTCCCATCTTTTCATGTACTGTCATATACATCTTCCTACTGTATTTTCCACTCCATGCATCTGATGAAGTGGGATTTAGCCCACAAAAGCTTATGCCGAAAATGATTATAGGGAAGCTCTACTCTCAAAGATCCTGGGAAAGCCCTCAGATGGCTGAATGGAGGCTCACAACTGAAAGACGAATAAAGTAGCACATTACAGTATGAGAAGTTACATCAGTCATTTACATAACTGCTAATGTTTTCCCAACTGTTTACCAATAATACACACAAAAGACTAAGTCATCCTTACTGCTACGTGACTAGTTACCAGTGAAGGTTATGAGATAGTTTCAGGTCTTCAATCTTAGCTTGAATCTCACTACAGAAGATACTAAGTGATCACCCGCCCACACACACAGGGAGTGCTGGGTATCCAGTGTGTGCAAAGCCTGTCCTGATTGCTCCAGATATCTTAGATTTAAAAGTCAATCTTTCAGATCAATCCAGGCTATCTTCAAAACCAACTTTCCACAGCACTTCATATCAGTAGGACAGCATTTTACTAGGGAGTGGGGTAGGAAATGGAGACGAGGAGACCAAAGTCGCACTTCTATCTATCCAATTGTGCACTTTCTATGGTTTTTCACTCTAATTTCATTTTCAGCATCCCTTTCTAGAGCTGATATAAGGACCAAGCACTTGTTTCTCAGTTTGTTTTCCTCCTAGTGTTTTTCTCTGATCTCATTATCAGCTTTGCTGTTGTCAAAGTTTGTATCTAAGCTACTGTCGAAGGCCCTTCGGCTCTGGCCACTACTTTGAACTAGAATGTTTAACTTTTTGCCACAAACTCTAATGATTCCAGAGAGTTCCCTGATAACCCTATGGATTCTCTTACTCCTTCCAGTGTTTCCATTCTTCTTAAGATGGCCAAGAGTCCTTTCAGTAACCTTGGTCTTGGTTTCACAAACACGGGCTTAAAACTCACAGTGTCTTCAATGGAAATTGCTCACGCACATGCACAGGCACAGTTTTGCCCACTGATTATTTTAATTAAAAATAAGATGTGAACATGCGCAGATGGTGCAGGAAAGGAGATCCAGGAAGGGCGGTAAATAAGATAGGAGTTTGGGGACACAGTGCCTTTCTCAAAATCCATACCACACTGTGGCAGAGTAACCACACATGAGCCATAGAAGAGAGAGCAACCAGGTCCAGGTCTGAAGGGCTCTTGCTGGGCTTTTGTTTACCTGTAGGCTGTCTGGCTCTGCTTGCAGCAAGGAAAGGCTCCCTGGGGAAGCTCAGAGAACCAGCAGGAGGCTGAACTAGACAAGCATTTCCTGGAACCAGTGCTCTTGTTGGGCTCTTGCCTGGAGATTCATTCACAGATTCCAAGGCCAGAAGGAGCCATTACAATCATCTAATTCCTGCATAAGACAGCCTGTAGAACTGTCCTGAATTAATTCCTGTTGAATTACATCATTTTTAGAAGCAGCAAAGAGTCCTGTGGCACCTTATAGACTAACAGACATATTGGAGCATGAGCTTCCGTGGATGAATACCCACTTCATCAGATGCATGTCATTTTTAGAGGCATTCTTCTTTTTTCCTAGCATACTGATTTATTTACGGTAGAATAATTCTGAAGAGCTTTACAGGCATTCTGTTTCTGGATTATTTGTAAACTGCAGGAAATAAACACTTCAGCGCAGAATTGTTGTAGCCTTTGGATGGCTAATTTACCCTGCTCTACACATCTCTGCAAATACAATGATTGTTACATAAGAATCTAATATGAATACATATAGCATTTTGCACAATGCTGTCCTGGTTCATGACTGAGGCTCCCAGGCGCTACCACAATACAAATAATGAAGCTACAGGCTAATGCTGAACCTTGCCAATCTGAAATTGTCCTACCGCCCAATATATTCTGAATTAGATTACTTCCTCCACTGTGCACTTGCACTGAAAAATCCCCCATTTACCCCAATAAATTCCATATCCCTTGGTCTATCCAGATCAGTATTGCATTTTGTTTAGGGAAGTGATCATGTGAGGTTGTTTAACTCATACTGTCAGGTGGTAACCAAAGGACTATTTTAGCACTGGTGTTCTTAATTCCAATCAAACCCATGGCAAATGTTTGTCTGTTAAGATTTCAGCTCACATACACCAGACAGTTCTGAAGTCAGTGCAGTACCTGTGTGCTCTGCAGGTATGACTAACTAATATTGACTTATATGCTTCACTTCCAGAACATTCTTCGCATGTTATGGGAACCACACACAGTTACAAGAAATTTGTATTTTATTTTATGCTGCAAAGGGTCTAGATCACATCTATATAGTTACAGGGCTGCAACTGGCATATTTATTGCATTTTGCATATAAGGCATAATCTGTGAGCACTTAGCAGAAAACAGGAAAGGGTAATTTTTGCAGCTCCAGACAGTGAGCAATTGTTTTCTTTTTTTCCCCTAATAAATTATATGCAGACCTGAACAGATGTCACACTGGCATTTGAGATCTGAAATATAGTTGAAGAGCAAGTTATGACTAATGCAGAAAAAAATGTCAGAAAGCATTTTTTTTCAAATTTCAGACAAGCTCTTTAGCCCTAGGGTTCGTCATAGATAGAAGGGGAGTTCCGCTGGGTGTCTTAACATCCACTTACCGGTGAAATGCCTCTTTGAATAGTCTGGATAAACGTGCATTGGTAACTATATTTATTTATTTATTTAAGGCCTGGCAATCCCTTTAACTCACTGCCTTCCAAAATACTACTGCTCTTTCAGAGACCTATCATTTTATTAATTTAAGTTCACTTAATATAAGAAGAAAAGGAAAGGTCTGAACACTACACATTATGTATACAGGCACCTCGGTCTCTGGATTTAGCAGCCAGGTTTCTGACCTCTTCCAGATACAATGATGCCCATGAAAGGGTTACACTGGTAAAGCTAGCTGCTCCATGTAGTTGCTAAGTAACAGTGTCTTGCTCTCAAGGTACTCTCAGCCAATGAGAATATTCTGGTAATATAATCCTATCTTGGTGTTCCACTGGTTAGTGTGCGGTCATTCAATATCCAGCTGGGAGAGGTATGTGGGTGGAGTTGTACTGGAACCAAGATGAAACTTTCCAGTTTACTTCTGAGGTTTCTGTTAAACTCAGCTGAATTCATCATTCAAATGCAATGGGTTAAGGGGCTTTGCATCTCTGGTGTGAAGATGATGCATTCTAGTCATTTCGAAAAGTAAAAGTTTAAGGTGATTAGTGCCAGCGTCCATCATTTTTTCTCTGTTCCATTAAAAGCCTAACCTTTATTCAGTGAACAGCTGCACACGTGCATGTCTGTATCACAGTGGGAGCAAAGAGGTGAGTTATACTTAACTGATTAGGTTTCTTTGCTTCCACTCTCTAGAAAACTGATCGTAGTTACATAAATGGAAGAGCTAAATATTAGTAGTACCAAGCGCTTCTGGCATCTCAATAACCATCCCTGGACACGGATTTCAAGCAATGGACATGCCACGAAAGAAACTGATCATCATCATCATCAATTGCTCCATAGTGAAATCTCACGAAGTGTTCAGCTGTGCAGAAGCACCAGTAAACTCAGATCATAGACTAGTTGTCACTCAGTTCCAACTGCATCTCCCAACTCCTCACAAGCCAGACAGTACAGTGTCCAGCGACTTTCCAAGGGCTCTGCTGAATCTGTGAAATACACATCATAGGCTATCAAAGATCACATACGTAACCTTAGTATCCTGTTGGATGAGGTGGCCATCACCTGGCGTGGTATATGTAATGCTACATCACACACCACCACTTGAAACAATCAGCTGCTGCTTCAGACAGTGACACAAGAAACCTTGGCTTTTTGAAGAGACCGCTGAATATTAAGCAAAAAAGGCAGAAGCGCAGAAGCAAGGAGACATCCAAGAACATAAAAGTTAACCGGCGTTTTCTGGGCCATGGCAAAACGTGACCATGAGATTTACATCAACATTCTGGTCAACAAAGCAGAGGACAGCCTAAAGCACAACAATTTGCATCTCGCCTATAGAGCTATCACACTCCTGGCTGGCAGCCATAAACAGTCTTCCAACATCCCCATGAAACCACATGGCTCTCCTTGCTCATCAACAGATGAAGTCCTGGAGAGATGTAAAACAAATTTTGAAAGCATGCTGAATCACACCCGTGCTGCTGACTGTCCAGGGCTACATGACCCAGGGATGAATGCTGATCTTCTCTCACTCAGTACGGAAGGCCATCCAGAATGGACAGAATGGACATGCTGCTGGACCTGATGGTATTCCATTCCAGCTGCCCAAAGATGCCTTGTAACCAGGGAGCATTGGTCTCCATCAACTGTTTTTAAAAGTGAGAGCATCAGGCAGAGTACCCACCGAATGGAAAGACATCAGTCTGCCTGTCCAAGGATCTGACACCAAGTGTGGCAGCTACAGGCTGATCTCATTGACATCAGTCCCTGGAAAGGTCTTTGCTCATGATGTGCTTGGTAGGATGAAGCCACTCCTTAGGAGACAGTGTCATCCACAACAATCAGGTTTCGCAGCTGGATGGTTGACAATGGGGACTCCAGTTTCTGGCTAAGCTGCACAAGAATTTAAGCGCTTGCTTCACCTGGCCTATATTGACATATAAGTGGCTTCTGATCTGGTTAACAGGTCAGCACTTTGGCTCATACTGAAAGGAGTTGGCGTCCCAAATGTTTTGCTAAATCTGGTACATGATCTTCACACCAGTACCTGTGTGAGAGGAGTACTGGTTAATGGCTTTCACCGTGTTTCTACACAGGGATGTCCCAATTTGACATCACATACGTTTTTGATTAGCTGTGAAAGCTGAGCGGTCAGGTCAGGTTTTCTATTACAGCAATTCAAGACAGATCATGCTTCTCACTTTGAAATTAGATTTGATGTTTTGTATAAATCTCATCAGTGTTGGAAATAAAAAAAGCAACTGTACATGCAGCAACAGATGGACAGGACACTTCTTTAGGCCGCAAAGAGATTTCTGTGTTTAAAATCCCATTGCTTTTAAGGAAAAAATCATGAAAAGTAAGTATACAAAACTGCATAGCTGACAAACAGGTATCAAAAACAGGCAGCTGCAGATCCAGGGTTTAAAAACAGTCTGGCAACATAACAAAGGGAACCAAAGTTAGTCATGGCATCACCTGCAACTACTGTTTGAAGAAATGGGCATTCTTCAGCACCAGGACTTGTTGAGCTCAAATAAGGGCCAGAGAACGTAGTTTTTGTAGTGAAACCACTAACAGATTGGTAACAGGATATCATACAGAAGTCAAGGTTGATAAAAAGAACAGATGACCCTATCTGATTTGAGCAGAAAACCCACTGCTCATAATCCAAGAAAACAGCATATGATTCCATCAGTATTAATCAGTTACATTCCCACATTGAGAATAAAGGAGATTTCATAGTTCCCAACAGAAAAAACCACGTAAGACAAAATAGCCTCCAGTGTTAGATATCAATTGTTTTTAAGTGTGCACAGTCCAATAAAAAAAGATAGTAATAAGATTTGGAGGCAGTGGGACGAGAGGACACTTTCCTTCTCCCCAGGGTTCCCAGGCTTAAATAATTTCAGAGTCACAGCATCATCATACATGTAGTTCTTATCTGATCTGTTGAATCATAAATGGAACTGAATGCCTGTACCCCAGACGTATTTCTGCTGTGCTGTACTCACCCATCTGCTCCACAAGCTCTGGTGGAAAAACTCGAGAGGCAAACGCTCGGCGGAAGATATCTGAAAATTCTCTGTCAAGACCTCCTATCCCCATCTTCTCAAAGTTCCAATCAGGGTTGATGATTGACTGGCGGTTCTCCTTGGTCTTAGATTTACCTGTAGAAAAGACATTGCCAGTTCAGGAATTAAGCTCAGCCAGATGATAGCCACAGACTGATATACTGGAGAAAATGCAGGTTTCATAGTCCATGTGCAACAGTTTTATAAAAACCACCACGAGGACAAACTGCACAGCACTTCCTACTCCCATTATGGGGGCTGAGGAGACTGTGCATTAAATAGTTGCCTTCATTTTAGAGGACTGCTTATATTAAGCTCTAAAAGCTATAATAAAAAGTAGTAGTACAGCTGAGCTGCCAGCTGTCAAAACAATCTAATTTCATTTTAAATTCATTCCATTCAATTTGTAATGGGCATTGCAGCCATTGTATGGAACAACACACTCTTCTGAGACCTTTGCTTTGCAAACGGGTTTCTTGGCAATTTCACAATCAGAGAACACCTAGAGGTAGCAATCCTAAGAATTCATAGAGAGATCCATCGAGGTACTGAGCACCCTCAAGTCACATGGATTTCAATGTGCGTCGAGGGGTCTCAGCACTTTCTTATAGACTTCCAGCACTTCCCAGGATTGGGCCCTTTGCAGCATTCAGGGTGTTTTTATTTTAGCTATTTTGAAGGTAGAGATAGGTCAGAGAGGCAACTGAAATCACCGAGAGAGCCAAGTGCAGAGACAACAACAACACTGGAATACACCCTTTAAAATTAGGCTGACAAGACAGTAGCAAATATATTCTAGGAAATCATCCTGCAGTAGATGAGAGTCTTATTAGGCACCATCATTAACTTCTATGATCTACAAGCCACTGAGGATCAATTCAACAATTCCTCTGATACCAAAAATGTCTAATACAGTATGTCTAATAACCGCAATACCCGGAAGCAAAAGATTAATGGTGAAAATTTGATCTCTTGGTTACTGTTTCCATGGGTTGACTGTATATTTATTTTCTAATTACTTGTACCTATCAGCAAGACTGCAGACTCACTCAGACAAACTGCTCGCTCCTTTAATTATCCTTAGCCTAGACTACCCCCTGCTGGCCACATGTGGTGTTCACTATATAGCAGTAAGAAACTAACTCCCTCAAAGATACAGAGCCTGGATATGGGCTTGCGGTGTGGTTTCAAAATGAAGACATATGAAGTTCCCTAACACACCTCTGCTGAGGAATGGCAACATAACTGGAATTAATAAACAAATGAAGTAAAGAACAACAGCACTTTCAAAAAGGCAAAGCAAAGGCAGATCCCACTTCAAAAACTAGTGCTCAGTTGCCACTTGCCTGAAAAGTACAATCGCTGGGTTAGTTTTACCTAGCAGTAATAACACTCTGAACAGTGCGCATCAGTGGCTCTCAGAGCACATTAAACTATTAAGCCTTATAACGTCCCAATTAAGGTGCTAATAATGAGGTGTCAATTTGACAGATAAGCAAACTGAGGCATAAAAAGATTAAATGATTTGTTCACAGGCAAGGCTAGGTTTTAGTCACGGGCAGTAAACAAAAATTCACAGCCCGTGACCCGTGCATGACTTTTACTATATATCCGACTAAAACTTGGGGTGGGGGGAGCTGCCCAAGGAAACCGCAGGTGCTGGGGGGGGCGGCAGCACACGGCCTGGGACTCCCACTGGTGCTGCGGGGGGCAGGCAGAGGCACACAGCTTGCGACCCCCATTGGTGCTGCGGGGTGGGGATGGGGGAGAGAGACGTGGTGACCTGAGACTGCCCCCGCGGCAGCCAGTGCGACTGGCGCACAGGCTGCCTGACCTGCCCCTGAGCCAGTTGAACCGGCCACTGCAGAAGTCAGAGGTCATGGAAAGTCAGGGAATTGGTGACTTCTGAGACCTCCATGACTTACTTGCAGCTTTATTCATGGGCACTTGTAGTGACAGGGCCAAGAATCCCAATTCCTAGTCCTCTGCTCTGCTAGACCACGTTCCACACAGAAATGTGCTGTGATAGAGACTGGAAGTCACTGATCAACTGTGATCCTAATCATTAGGCTAGCAAAATATCACTGCTTGCCATGCTGCAGTAAGTTGAAGTTTTTACATTTCCCCTTTAAGCTGTTCCTACGGAACTGTATTATGAATCAAGGGGATTTTATGTAATTCCTCCTACCTTGCATATGTAATGACTGCCTGCTCAACTTCAACTCAGCCACCCTAAATGTATTCTTTATGAGATAGTCTTTAATTACATGGTCACATACTTCCCCCCCTCTCCTCCCCCCACAGGACCCCTGTGTTATTCAGTGCTCAGAGAATTATTCAAACTTCTATAGTGTATGAGGTGGCTAAGTGGAATACATCCGCTTCATTTGTTGCAGAAGTTGGAACGTGTGCAGTGAATGAAGCAGGAGACTGCAAGAGAAAAGGACAGTCTCATGGTTAAGGGAGTTGGATGTCGCCCCAGAGAACTCGTTTCTCTCCCCTGCCTCTGCTAGAGCGCCGAACACAAACTAAACTTTCCATAAGTGGCCAGTAATTCATTTTCTAGATGCCCCCAAGTCAAGACACCTGGGCCTGGCTTGCAGAACTGCAGAGCAGTTTGAGTTCCAATTTAAGCCAGAGAGACCCGTGCTTTGAAAATATAATGTACTATAAAAATCCTAACTGTTCTGAAAAATCAGGCTCCAAGTGTCAAACTGGGCACCCAAAATTAATGGGCACTTCAAAAGTTTGGCTTTAACTTCTGTGCATCAATTCCCCATCTGTAAAATGAGGATATCACCACTACCTAATTCCACAGGAGTGCTGTGAAAATAAATGTATTACCCTTTATGCAGCTCAGTAATTAAGGCCTGAGGCCACACACTGATGAGAATAAAAGGAAATTTTGAATAGCTACACATTCAGTGAATACTGTCTATCCTGGGCACTAAGTATCCTGTAGAGAGGAAGAAGCATGTGATCTGTAATTAAGGATTACCAGAATGCATACACACGAGGGGGCCAAATTAAGGGCATGAGCAGCCTTAATTCTTGCATTTCCTAACTTGTGAGTGTTTGACCTTGCAACATGAATGTTCTTTTAAACACGGATTTTTTTTTCCTTTTGTAATTTAATATACATTCCAGGGTCTCCTCTTTCATTTTCAGAGACACTTCTGTTTGTTTGAATTTTTAGTCCCAGCTAGTTAACACATCAGCTGATACATTAGATAGAAGTGCATTTATTTATTGACTCTTGGAAGTATAAGGCACCCTCACCATAGTATCGAGGCACCAACAGTCCATTGGCCAATGTAGCAAACACTGATTAGTGTGTGAATTCACATCTTCAAAAATATTAACTCCTCTTAATTCAAATTTTGAATATTAATTAAAAAATATTGGAATTCATAGATTGTTTTCTTCAATCACTAAGGTTAAAATTAGATGCTTCAGAACTTGAGCCAAACTAAACGCACCTCCTTCATCCACATGATGCAAAAATAAATTTAATTCAGATGTTTTATTTATATGTTCCTAGTTTTTTTACTTTCTTCCCATTTAGTAATTTAAGATTGTAAAAATGGATGTTTTGAACTTGTTTAGTTTCCTAATTGCTAGCAGAATTTCAGATTTTACATACATTTTTTCTGCCAATAAATTTCATGCTTAAAATGCTCAACTATGCTTCAAAAGACAAGTCGTGGGCCTCATTAACATCTTTATTGTGTTTACAACTCAGTATAAAATTGACAGGCAAATATCCTGCACTATATTTGCAACTAACACCACCACTTTCACAAGTCAAGAAAGTGGAAATGCTTCAACCATACTCCTCTTCGGGTTTGCAATCTGAAGACAACAGGACTTTTGCTCCAAACTCAATAGGACTTGTGCTCCAAAGGCACTACAGCAGGGATCAGCAACCTTTGACACACGGTTCGCCAGGGTAAGCACCCTGGCAGGCTGGGCAGGTTTGTTTACCTGCCGCATCTGCAGGTTCGGCCAATCGCGGCTCCCACTGGCCGTGGTTCACCGCTCCAAGCCAATGGGGGCTGCAGGAAGCAGTGGCCAGCATATCCCTCGTCCTGCACTGCTTCCCGCAGCCCTCATTGTCCTGGAGCGACGAACCGTGGCCACTGGGAGCCGCAATCGCCCGAACCTGCCGATGCGGCAGGTAAACAAACCTGCCTGGCCTGCCAGGGTGCTTACCCTGGCGAACCGCGTGCCAGAGATTGCCAATCCCTGCACTACAAAATGGGATTTTCAAAAACCATTAGGAACCTAACTTTCGGCTTTTGGTTTTGAAAATTTTGGCCTGTGTGTATAAAGACAATAATTCTGTTAATGAATTCAGAGTCCAAATCATTCTTCACTGTTAACACTAAACAAATTTTGCTTTGAAGTGACATTTTATATCACTAAGAGACTTGTTAATAAAATACAATTTTAGTGCCTTGTGCTGAAAACACTCATGCACATGTTTAACTTCTAGCACATCAGTATCCCCGTTGAAGTCAGTGGGACTATTCACATGAGAAAAGTTACATACCTTCTTAAGTATTTGCAGATTCAGGGACCTTAATTTTCAGTTTTGGCATGTAAAAATAATAGCTTTTACAATTACATTCATTATAAATTTTAATCTGAAGTTTCAATAGCACAGTTTTTTCAGATTAGCTTTTATAAACTCTCAACCAGATTTAAATCAATGATTTAAATCAATGATTTTTTTTTAAAGTGTTTTAAGTCACTTTCATTAAAATTGCTCCCCTCTGGTTGTGAATAGAGAAAAGTTAATCCAAGATTATTTAAAGTTAAAATAAAAATAAAAAAAATACTAGTTAGGCTTCTTAGCTTCAGTGTTTACATATCAGAGTCTCATTTTTCAAATTGAATGCCAGCACCTGCTGCTGTTACAGCTGATAATTAGGCCTACAAGCGTAGTGTGGTTTAACAGCCGGAAAGTTAAATCATCTATTATCATTTAGCATCTCAAAGAGGGGGGAGGGACAGCTCAGTGGTTTGAGCAATGGCCTGCTAAACCCAGGGTTGTGAGTTCAATCCTTGAGGGGGCCACTTAGGGATCTGGGGCAAAAATCAGTACTTGGTCCTGCTAGTGAAGGCAGGGGACTGGACTCGACTCGACTCAATGACCTTTCAAGGTCCCTTCCAGTTCTAGGAGATAGGTATATCTCCAATCATTATTATTAAAGACCCTTGGCTTTCTTCTACTGTAGGTATTACAACTACCATGATATAAAGACTTGTATGACTACCCTGGAAAGTAATAGTAGCTTTCAATACTACACTGGATCAGTTATTCTGTTCCCTTTACATTCCTGGGATCAGTTCAGAATGGCTTCTTGGATTTGGAAGAACTCACCAATCAGATTGAGAGAGGAGTTCTCAGCCTTTTCAAATGCAACTTGACTATTCCCAACAACCAGACCCACATCAATCTGTGTGGAAGAAAACAAAAATAATTAAACCTTAATATCAGACTCAACTTCAAATTATTCGTCTCTGGATGCTCCCTAGCAAGTCTCTGAACAAAGGCAAGAGATTGTAGCAAACAAGCTCCATTGCAAAGGGATATGTTTGGAAGTAAATATTAGCTAAGTCATGTTAGAGGCATCTCTCATTCTTCCTTAACACTATTCTTAGTAACTCCCTGTAGCAGTATCTTTTACACTCATAACATGCAAGCAGAATAAAGTCTATACCAGTAACATATAAACATGGTGCTTTAATAGGGCCAATTACACAAAACTGAAAACAATTATGAGTCAAATCATCTTGAAGGAAGAATTCAATCAGAAAAATGTGAATAATTTGAGTCATTTAAGAACACCTTAACAGATGCCCAAAAAACCACCATCCCACAATCGAGAAAGGAGGTTGTACTAGTTAAAAAACCAACCTGGTTTAGAGGGGAAGTGAAGGTAGCTATAATTTTTTTAAAAAAATTATATGTAACAAATGGATAGTAATGAATATAAAGCTGAAGTTAGGAATTGTAGAAAATAGATTAGGGAAGCAAAGGGACACAAGGAAAAATCTATATCCAGCAGAGTTAAGGAGTATAAGGAGATTTTTAAATACTTTAAGGAATAAAAAGAATCCTAACAATGGTATTGATTAGATGAGAGTGGTAGAATTATCAACAATGCAGAAAAGGCAGAGGTAATCAATAAATATTTCTGTTCTGTACTTGGGGAAAAAAACATAAGAATGGCCATAGTGGGTAAGACCAAGGGTCCATTTAGCCCAGTGTCCTGTCTTCCAACAGAACAGGACAACTATTGAGTGACCCATCCCCTGTCATCCAATCCCAGCTTCTGGTAGTCAGAGATTTAGGGACACCTGGAGCATGGGTTTGCATCCTTGACCATCCTGGCAAATAGACATTAATGGACCAATCCTCCATGAATGTATCTAATTCTTTTTTTTGAATCCACTTATACTTTTAGCCTTCACAACATCCCATGGCAATGAATTCCATGGTGCTTTCTTTTGTTTGTTTTAAACCTGTTATCTATTAATTTCACTGGGTGACCCCGGATCCTTGTGTTATGTGAATGGATACCTAACACTTCCTTATTCACTTTCTCCATAACATTCATGATTTTATAGACCTTTATCATATCCCCTGCCCCCTTAGTCTCTTTTCTTAATTGAACAGCTCCAGTCTTTTTAAATCTCTCCTCACTTGAAAGCTGTTCCATACCCCTAATCATTTTTGTTGCCCTTCTATGTAGTTTTTCCAATTCTAATATATCTTTTTTGAGATGAGGTGACCAGAAGTACATGCAATATTCAAGGTGTGGGAGTATCATGGATTTATATAGTGGCATTATGATATTTTCTGTGTTATTAGTGATCTCTTTCCTAATAGTTCCTAACATTGTTAGCGTTTTTGGCTTCTGCTGCACATTCAGCAGATGCTTACGAAGAACTATCCATGATGACTCCAAGATGTTGGTAATAGCTGATTTAGAACCAATCATTTTGTACATATAGTTGGGATTATGTTTTCCAATGTGCACTACTTTACACTTATTAACATTTAATTTTATCAGCCATTGTGTTGCTGAGTCACCAAGTTTAGTGAAATCCCTTTGTAACTCTTCACAGTCAACTCTGGATTTAACTATCTTGAATAATTTATCATCTCAAACTCTGCCACCGCATTGTCTACTCCTTTTTCCAGATCATTTATGAATATGTTGAATAGCAGAATTCTCAGTACAGAATTTTTAGGGACCCCACTACTTACCTCTTTCCATTGTGATATAGTCTCATCATATAGTAATAACACTCTTTCCATTCCACTAATACCTCTGGAGGATGTTAAACAGAAGCTACTAAACTTATGACATTTTTAAATCAGGAGGTTCAGATAACTTGCATATGGAGGTTACTGACCTATAGCTCGCAGGTTCTTCGAGATATGTGGTCCCTATCTGTACACTGCCTGTGGGTATGCATGCACGCACTTCATGAGCTTGAGACCAGAGATTTATAGTAAGCAGCGTTTTTTGGTCCACACCTGCATTTATTCTCACCATGTTCTAACCCAAAGGCACAAATAGCGGCACCGCTCCAGTTTCTCCTCTTGCTGAAAATCAGACAAGGTCTGCATCAGAGAGGAAGGAGGGCGGAGAGTGGCATACAGATAAGGATCACACATCTCAAAGAATTCCAGTTACAGGTGAGTAACCTCCATTTCTTCACGTGCTGGTCCCGAGGTATATTCCAACATGGGAGATTAGAAAGCAGCACTCGGAGAGGAGGAGGGTACAAGGATGCACTTGGTATAAATGACTAACACCATCGTCCCAACTGCTACATTTGTAGATTAGGCCTGGATTAGACATAATGTTTTGTGAAGGTGTAGATGGAATTCCAGGTAGCTGCTTTAGCAATATCTAAAATAGGTGCATCTTAAAGTGATGCTGCTGAAGTTGCCTGTGTTCTAGTGGACTGGGGTAGGGATTTACCTTTTCTGGGGAAGGGAGATGACCCAACTGGTAGCAAAGGAAGATACATCCAGAAATCCACTTAGAGAGCCTTTGAGCAGGTAATGCTTGTCACTGATCCATCCCCTGTCGCTCATTCCCAGCTTCCGGCAAACAGAGGCTAGGGACACCATCCCTGCCCGTCCTGGCTAATAGCCATTGATGGACCTATCCTCCATGAATTTATATAGTTTTGTTTTGTTTTTAACCCTGTTATAGTCTTGGCCTTCACAACACGAAGAGAGGACGCACTCTAGCCTTTGTAACTGAGCTGGAATTGGTGGGGTGGGGGTCAGGGTGTAGCTGGTAGGGGCTCAGTGGAGTGGGGTTCCAGCTGAGGAAGGGTTCCTTGGGTTGGTGCAGGTGGGGTATTCGAGTGCGGGGGGCAGTCTGGGTGCATGGGTGGGAATCCAGATGCATGGGGGAGAGGCTCGGAAGGGGTCTGGATGCAGGAGGGGTGGGGCTCAGTGGGGGAGTCTGGGGGCAGGGGGACTCTGGATGCAGGAGGAAGCTTGGCAGGGTGAGGATCTGTGTATGGGGGTACATGGTACTCTGTACCTCAAAGCAGCACACTGGAAGCCCCATATTCTTCACTGTCATATAATTATATGTTTTGTACAGAGTATGCCTCGTGAGGTATCATTTTAAAAGTCGATCTGTTGAACATTAATATCCTGTTGGATTGTATCATTGTATGTGAAGTTACAAAGTTTTGCTGTGTGTGTGTTACTAAAATATGTTGTGAGGTTGGGAACACCCACAACCAGCCTTTCAGGCACAACAATGGAATAGCCAGATGCACTGATGGCCCACTGAAGGGAATCCACTCTCCCAACGATCATCTCAGAAAGAGCATGTATACAATGGAGACTGCTTAACTCACGTCACAGCAGAATATCTTTCCAGCAAGCTGGAAGAAACTATAAAGAGGGGAAGTGACATCGTGACTTGGCCTCATCCCCCCTCCAAAAAAACTCAACACCTGGAAACACATCTGGAGGACAAAGACTTTGAACCGGGGGAGGGTGGTACCGGGCTGGAAGGCAGTTTCAGTTTGTGTATTGAAGATCTGTGACCTGTATGTATCATCTATTCAGGTGAGACACTGCTAGATTCAAATCCTGTTTAGTTTACAGTACTCAGATTGAAAATTTACTTTTATTTCTTAGGTAACCAACTTTGATCTCCACGCTTAGTACTTATTATCACTTAAAATCTCTCTTTCCGTAGTTAATAAATCTGTTTTATATTTTACCTAAAACAGTGTGTTTTGGTGGAAGTGCTTGGGAAATCTCAGCTCAGTTACAAAGGCTAGTGTGCGTCCTCTCCACATCAAAGGAGGGGCGGACTGGGTGATGAACTTGCACTGGCCAGGCTTCTGACCAGGGCAAGACGGCACAGCTCTGGGGTGCAAAGCTGCGTAGCTAAGGGGAATTGGCTGAAGCCTCTCTATTGTGGCTTCATGAGTGGCTGAGAGAAGCATTCATGTAACTCAGCTGGGTGTGTCCCTGCCTGTGGATGTCTGTGTACGTGCAGTACCTGCCAGAGGTTTGTAGCTTGCAAACAGCATGATAGTGTGAGAGGGAGCCCAGGTTGGTGGGAGACAGGATTCAGCGGTCCCACAATCCAGGCTGCACCCCGGAAACCCCGTCATGGGGGTCTGGATGCACGGGGGTTGGGCAGATGCGGGAGCAGCTGTCCCTACAGTGATCCCCCTGCGCTGAGGAGCAATGGGGGCAGGAAGTGGGGAGGAGAGGTGCATAGCCGGGGAGGTTTCTGGGGGTGGGTCTGATCCAGCCCCAGCTGCTCCTTGCAGGGGAAGAGCAAGTCCCATCCTCCCCTGCCCCAGCCCAACCAGGACTAGCAGCTGAGTCTGGCGCAGGGCTGAAGCCACTGGCCAGGGCATCCCCAGCTCCCCACCCCCAATGCAGTCATTTGCCTCTCCCCCAGCTCCTCCGGGCACCTGAAATGATGCACCCACGCTGCTGGGGAGGGGCACGTGATAGCTCTTGCAGTTTCCCTTCGCTTCCCCATCAGAAGTAATTGATTAATTTTTCACTGCATGCGCAGCGGCACAAAATTCCACCAGGAGTAACATATGGATGAGAATTCCAAGAAGAATGATTGTTTCTTTTTTTCCCCCTCCTGGTACCACTACAAATAAGAGTTAAGTTGTTTGGGAACATTAATTGTGCATTTCCATTCCAAGCATGTCAGTAAAGTTGATGAGCATGAGAAGAGAATAAGACCCATGTCCTTTGGGCTTCGTTTCTAGCATGGATTCCATCTGCCCTACCTTTTGTTTCTTGCTTGTGCCAGGCTCCCCTTTGAGAATGCTGGGATCCATGCCTTCAATATCCTTCACCAACAGGCCAAAAAGTTTATCGTTGAAACTGAACACAAGCTGTGGAAGGAGGTAAAGAAGAAAACCATTAATTTAACAAGGAGTCCTGTGGCACCTTATAGACTAACAGACATATTGGAGCATGAGCTTTCGTGGGTGAATGCATCCGGGGATGCATCCGACGAAGTGGGTATTCACCCACGAAAGCTCATGCTCCAATACGTTTGTCAGTCTATAAGGTGCCACAAGACTCTTTGCTGCTTTTACAGATCCAGACTAACACGGCTACCCCTCTGATACTTGACATTTAACTTGTTCAAAAGATGCTAGAACTTCAGTGGGAGTAGGGTAGGAGGAACAGGAACAGGATTTGAGGGAGGACAAAATCTTAAGCAAATAGTTGACTGAAAAAGAATTACTCCGCTCCTGGACTACAACTAGTCAAGAGAATTAAAATCCTACTCTACAACACAAAGCAACATTTCACCTTTTGCAATTAAATTCTTCAAAGATGGACAAATTTAAAACTGGCCAGTAGTTACGTGTGTAATAAAACATCACAGGCAACGGGTTGGGGGAAACTGCAGAAAATCATTGACCTATATTTTGTGGAACAGATAGTTTAGAATATCTTTATCTGCAGATTAGTTTATTACAGAAGTTCTCTGAGGCTGTGACCCACTGTCCTCTCTTCGGCATGGAGTCGAGCACAGTGATAGTACTTAGCAAACAATAAGGATTCGTAAAAGCCATTATCTCCTCAAGGACATAACAGACCCGTGGTCCAACACTTATAACAGATAACATTTAAACCAATATCTTAAAATAATAATAAATGTTTGCAACTCTATGGAACCTTACACCCGAGGATCTCAAAGTGCTTTAAAAGCAATAGATTAAGTCTCAACCACCTTCCAAAACCCACAAATGTTCCTATTTTACTTCTGGGAAACTGAGGCACAAAGCGATTAAGTGACTTGTCCAGAGTCGTACAAGAATTACATCCAGTTACATCAAGTCTGAATTTGACCCAAAATCTGTGACCAAGTTGGCATCAGAACCCAGATCTCATAGGGCTTTGGTTTTCTTTATGGGGAGGGCTATGGAAAAGTCAGGTTTTGTACCACTTTACTCAGGTTGTCCCTACAGACAATAAAGCACTTATTGTTATATACAGTCTCTGACAGTGCAACACGCTCTCTTCTCAAAGTGATGGGAATGCTCAGCAATACAAACAGTTTGGTTAAACATTCCTTAATATTTCATAATACAGAACCTACCAACAGTATGATATTTGTCACCTCAAGCACTAGAGTTGGATGGAAGCGATGGAAACTACAGCAATGAATTCACACACCTGTTGTCCTACTGAGAAAGCCAGGCTGTTGAACTGCTGAATGAATTCAGCTGCCATCTTGTCTGTGTCATACGGGTTGGCATCAATGCTCTTCTTCTGCAAAAAGTCTATCTCAATTGTCATAGTGCCGATGCATTGCTTGGTCTTGTCGAAAGTGTATGGGGAGACTGGAAAAAAAACCCACACATTTCAGCATGGTGAAATCCCAGTATAACCTTGACAATGCACCTAACATGCTGTAAACTGGATTGTAGACTCTCCCAGCTATATACGGGAATACCACTACTATAGCCTAGCAAGTGTGATTCATAGAAAACATTTCACCCAACACTTGAAAAATCCCAGTTACAATATAAGAATTTATTTCTATTATAATAATCATCTGGTTCTTTGCAAAAATTCAGTCTACTTGTTCAGATAAAAGTTCTTCATTGATCTGACGGTAGAAGATAAGTGCAAGAGAAAAACAACAAAGTAAACGGATCTTTACATTGAAAAGCACAACAATAGGTTTAGAATTTGGAATCAGAGTCCCCAGAATCCCTACTGTATGTGATCAAGTATCCCATTTTACAACTTCATCAAGGTTAAAACGCACAGTTTAATGCTGAAGAATCATTTGTGATTGCGTGATAGGTTTACATGATAAATCTCATGTGCTTCCAGAATGGTATTTAAATACTCTCAAACAAATCACTGGAAATGCTTGAAACACAAGAGAGACACCTGTGTAAAAGATTTGCATTAAATCTACAAAAGCCATCTAAACCACTGGGCTAGCATGGTAGCACAACTGGCTAACACTCTGTACTTAGATAATGCCTTTAAACCACAGTGTTTGAAGGAGGGCATTACGTACAGTCATCTGATTTTACAGTCTGCATAACTGCCAACCATGTGCTCAGTCCACAAGGGCCACAGTTGCCTCCCTGTCTCCAACGGGAGGAATCGGTTTGAGATTTAGGTTCAGTGAGCCCCAAAGCACATGCATCCTTCCTCCCCCACTTCTCCCAACACCACCCTGAAATAACAGAGCTGGCAGCTGTGCTTGAGGTATTATCAAGAAACCCTTCCTGCAAACTGCGGGGAATCCAAGCTCCCTACATTAAAGCAATACAAATAGGGTGACCAGATGTCCCAATTTTATAGGGACAGTCCCGATATTTGGGACGCTCTCTTATATAGGCTCCTATTACCCCCCACCCTTTGTCCCGATTTTTCACACTTGCTGTCTGGTCACCCTAGATACAAAAGTGAAATGGCCTTGCCTAGATAACAACTAGTGGTTCCAGGAAATCTACCTACTCCATACCCGATTCTCAGTACTAATCCTTCAGTTCTGACAGTGCCCTACAAACACTTTTATTAAAGAATTCTTCTGGGCTCCTCCTCCTCCTCGAACATCTCTCAGCTCTGCCCCCAAGCCGGCTGAAGAGACATAGCTCCTCCATAGCAGGAGCAGCATGCAACAAGCAACCACATCAACCCAGCACAGGTCAATAACCAGGTGACATCTCTCCCCATGAGATTACTGTGCTGCCTCTGCTCTCCACCTAGCTACCTCTCTGCCAACAGCTGCCTATTAATGCCATACCTCACTTCCTTACTCCCACGCATCCCAAACACTCTCCAGCTCCCTACTGCTAGTCCTCCTCTTGCTACACAGGAACCCATTTTTGTCCCAACTTTCCAACATGCTCCTATTCCTGAATTTATCCCAAGAGCCAGGAAGTAGAGGGTAACACACAGAACACTCTTGTTTTGCTGATTTTTAGATCACAGAAACTATTGATTTTGTTTTGTATGTAATGTAAATAAGCAATTCTGATCTGTCCCAGTCCCTTAGGGCAGTCATCTATCGAAGTTTTTATATCATATTCACAACACTGACCCAGTCTGAGTTTTGTTTTTAAGGATTGCATGCAAAGCCAACAGTCAAATGGAGAAAGCTTTAAAATCTAAAGCATAAGTCGCTTATATTATTTGGGGGGAAGGTATAGCAGGATCAGTTAAAAAGAGCAAAATTGCAAATGTGCAGAGGCTGTTTAAGCTGTCTTTCAGCACTCAAAGCCAGAGGAGTTTGGCTTTGGACTTCACCAGTTGCACCACCAATAGACGATGTGGCAGCAGCTCCTCCAGCTGCAAGAGGCTCTCTAGCAACGGTGGAAGCAGGACGAGGAAGAGGAGGAACACACAGAGCTGCTGACAACAGAGAACCTGTTCCTGGAGCAGCTTCACCATTTGCAGCGCTGTCTCTGGGCTTGGAAAACCAATGCAGATTGGTGGGAAAGGATTGTTCTTCACGCCTGGGATGACCAGCAGTGTCAAGAGAATTTCAAGATTGGGAACGCAACCTTCCTAGACATATCTGCTGAACTGACCAGCACCTACAGCAGCAGCTTACTAACATGCAGTGCCTCATAGCAATGGAGAAGTAGGTCACAACTGCCATCTGGAGACCGGCCACCCATGAATGCTATTGGTCCATTGCAAACGAACTCAGCGTGGAGAGATCGACAGCTGGGGCCACTGTCAGGCAGGTGTGTGATGCCATGAAAAAGATACTGTCGCACCAGGTTATAAAGCTTGGTGAAGCTCAGTGTTATTTATGATTTTGCACACGTAGGATTCCCAAATTGTAATGGACAACTGTGGGACCCATGTGCCTAGCATTTGCCCTTCCCCACCTTTAAGGCACAGAATTCATAAATAGAAAGGGGTTTTTCTCCATCGTGCTCCTGGATTTGTAGACCACCGTGGCAGGTTCACAGATATAAATGCAGAGTGGTCTAGAAGAGTCTACTATGCTAGGATCTTTCGGAATTCAGCTCTAATTACATTAATGGAGAAATTTATCCTGGGGGCAACAGTCCTATGGCATTAATTATGTGGTCATGGCTCAAGTATGCTGGGACACTCGGTTTAGCCTCCATTTCCCTGGTTAATGAAGCATTCAAAGCCTGCTTGGACGGAAAGACGGATCTTTTTAACTACTCACTCAGTAGTTGAAGAATGGGAGTGGAGTGTGCATTTAGCCATTTGAAAGGGAGATGGCACTGTCTGTGGAATAGGTGGGAAGCAGCAGAAAAAAAATCCCCAAGATCACAACCCCATGTTATATTTAACAAAATATTTATGAGACTATGGGAGAAAACCTTGGCAATGGTGTGAGGCAGAGATGGAGAAACGTATTCAGTAGTTTGAGCAACCAGCCAGGTGTCTAATATAAAATGCAAACAGACAGGACAATATTCATCAGAGTTTCTTACCGAGTAGTCCCAAAAATGAAAATGCTGAAGAATCACTGATTTAGAATGCAGACCATTATGTGGGTCTGTTAATACAAGTCCAGTTTACAAATGATCCTAAAGATAATGCCACTGATTCAAACAGAGCTACTCCAGAGATGAACTTGTCCCAAGGCATTTTTATACACAAACTATTTTTCGACTGGCTGAAAAGGATTTTTTTTAATTTATCATCTAAATTAGTGCTGAACAATGTGGTGTACTTTTGCTGGTGTAATCAAGCAATAATCTGGATGCAGAATAGACTTCTACATTTAATGTAGCCGCAAAGTCATTATCTCTGTGACAATGTTCAGTTACTGAAATTTTATTTCTGTTATGCTAGAAGATTAACATTGTCTGAATCATTTTCTCTGATGCACGTCACATAAGATGCTCATTTTTGGCCCACTCCTTAGAGGTGCAGAGCACCCGCTGCTCCCGTGTTCTCTACCGGGTGAATTGTAGCTGGCTTAGAGAGTACGATCATGTCATTTATCCATAACAGCATTGCTTTTTAAAAGACACTGCATTGAGGTGAGAAAGGGAATCAATCGTCAGTTCCCACCTTGCTTTTTTGTGAGCAACAGAATCTTTCACCCTATTCAATGCAGAAGCGGAGTACACAGTTAGATTTGCTAATGAAGTATCTAACCCACATTATTATGGGCAAGAGATTGAATGGAACTTAAAATGTCATAGATTCAGATCTATGTTGCGTGGGAATGGGGGAGAACTGGAGAAGAAAGATAGTCAGGGCTTTTTCTCCTGATACTTACTCAATTTAAAATTAAAATAAGCTGCCTATGCTTCCTCCTTCCCTGTACTGTGCCACTTCCCCCACTAAAACTTACTATTGTTGGTGCACCTTGGAAGGCTTACACCTGTTCTTCTCCAGACTGCCCAAACTCCCAGGCCAAATCCTAATTGCTCACATCAACTTAAAACCTAATTCTGTAATGAGATCTGCTAACGCAGACCCTTACACCTGAAAAGATTCCCACTGAAGACAATGGGACAGCATGTAGGTGTTTAGAATCTGAAACAATGGATCCCACTACAGGGACTGGAACCTCTGTTTATAACCTCTTGATGGAAGAACTTCAGGACCTCAGTAGGTCTCAGGAGGCCTGCAAGATATTTAGCTTAGCCAAATTAGGCCTTAGTATTTAGGATAAGTTAGTTAATAAGCAGTCTCTGAGCTTGTGTCAATGTTTGTGTTCTGCTGCTGTTTGGATAATAATGTCTATGAGATCAGTAGACAATACAAGATGACCATTGGTAGAGCTTCGTGAAATGTTAGAGACTTCCTTCAGGTAACTGCCGGTTACTATGGTGATGAAGTGAAGTAAGTATTAATGAGAATAAGGAGAACTAATGAGTTAGCCTGTGAGAAACGAGGGGTATGGAAGTTCAAGTAAGCAAAAGGAGTTAAAACCTCCCTAAATATGTATGATGTTCAATGGGCATCATTATAAAAGCTGTATCCCGGCCTGTGCACATGGGCAGGAGTGACACCAGTATGACAACCATTGGTGGTGATTATAGTGAGGAGAAGGATGACTATGATGACTAACACTTTGGATTCTTCCACAGGCATGGTGTGACTCATGCAAATGCTTTACGTTCTCTATTTGCTGGTCTCTCCTTTACCAGATTGTTTGGTTAGCTAATAAAATAACTATTACAGAAAAAGCATTACGTATTCTTTCGTGCCCCATGGGGTCCCCCTTCTACTGATAACCTCTCTACTGTAGTCAGCCTTGGGGTCTTAAATCTCACAGATTAATGAAGGTGTAAACCCTCACCTCAGAGTGAGTAATTGGTGAAATTACCCCATAACTATAGATAAGGCGTCAGGCTGAAGATCTGGCATGCTCCAGCGCAGTTCAGCTTTAGTCTGTAAACCACATAAAGAATCAGCTTTGATAAGTTTATGTTAAGTTCTTGACCTACCATCTATCTCTTGTCCAATGGAGAGGCCGGCCCATTTTCTCTGTAAAAAAACAAAAACAAAAGTTGCAGAGAGGCAATCACTCATCCGAATTACAGATACCAGCTCACTGGAGAGCCTGCTTCCTCACGGTGAGCTTTAGGAAATATAGGTAGCCCAGTCTGAACAGCAAAGCAGATAGAATAAAACTAGGGCTGTCGATTAATCGCAGTTAGCTCACACGGTTAACTCAAAAAAATTAATTGCCATTTAAAAAATTAATTGTGATTAATCACAAAACTTGAAATCTATTAAATATTTTTGGATGTTTTTCTTCATTTTCAACTATATTGATTTCAATTATAACACAGAATACAAAGTGTACAGTGCTCACTTTATATTACACTTTATATTATTTTTATTACAAATATTTGCGCTGTCAAAAGGATAATCAAAAATTGTTTTTATTCAATTCACCTCATACAAGTACTGTAGAGCAATCTCTTTATGATGAAAGCGCAACTTACAAATTTAGGGTTTTTTTGTTACATAACTGCACTCAGACAAAACAATGTAAAACTTTGTGTGAAAACTCTCACTGGGGATAATATTTATAATGCATTGTATTATAGCTTATGTTCTTTTGAGATCTTTCTGTGAACGAGAAATTAGGTACTATAAAAAAGATATTTAAGTGAATTTCAGTAGGTCTGAAGGATTCTTACAGAACAGTATGATGTACATACTGCAACCCACTGCTGCCAAGCATGTTATACTTCTAATTATTTTCCAGACTCCTGTGACAGAAGTGGTATATGGAGCATCAGTAGGAAAGGAGTATGTGTTGCCCAATTAAGACATAATGGAACACATGACAACCTTACAAAATTCTGTACACCCACTCACCTGCTCAAGCATATATTAACTTTTTCATCAGCATGGTAAGAGTGAGAAATTAGTTTTTGTGCATACACTGATATATTTGTGACATGAGGCTAACGTACTGCAAAGAATAGGAGACGATCTATTATAAATCATGCAGTTCTTCCGGTTCTTTTCTTGCTCTCACATTTAGACTCTATAACAGAGGATAGTAATAAGCAGCTACAATGTATGCTTATTCCATTATAACTTCTTTAAAAAAAGATAAAGACGAAGTAGTCAAGAGCCAACGGGAGCTTCGCTGCACCTATCTCAGAGTCTCCAAATAAGCTGATATTAATGAAACAGAAAGCATTTCTGGAGAAAAGCTGGCGAACATGTTTTCTTTCATAATTTGAATGTGCTGAATCTGAAGATGTTTACCAAGCTGAATTCTGAACTTTAATGCTAACATTTGTAACTTAAAAAAAATAGACAGTAAAGGAGAGGTACTAAATAATTAATTTGTTGCCATTTCCTATACGGGTGACAGTACATGGATATGGTGTGTATCCTCCTACTCTTTACCAGAGCTCAACAGGCTGGAATTTGGGAGCTTCAGCGGCACACCTTCAAAGGAATACTTCCCTTTTTTCACCGATATAACCACACAAATTATGCTCGATGGGGATCAGTGCACTTAGCAGAAATGAACCAGCTCCCTCGGAGGTATTTGAAAAGTTCCATAGAGGCGACTGGGTTATGAAAGGTTCCAACCACAGATTCAATCAGCAAAAAGAACAGGAGTACCTGTGGCACCTTAGAGACTAACAAAACTATTTGAACATAAGCTTTTGTGGGCTACAGCCCACTTTATTAGATGCATAGAATGGAACATATAGTAAGAACATATATATACATACAGAGAACATGAAAAGGTGGAAGTTGCCCTACCAACTCTAAGAGGCTAATTAATTAAGATGAGCTATTCTCAGCAGGAGAAAAAAAAACTTTTGTAGTGATAATCAAGATGGCCCATTCCAGACAGTTGACAAGAAAGTGTGAGGATACTTAGCATGGGGAAATAGATTCAATTTATGTAATGACCCAGCCACTCCCAGTCTCTATTCAAGCCCGAGTTAATGGTATCTAGTTTGCAAATTAATTTTAGTTCAGCAGTTTCTCATTGGAGTCTGTTTTTGAAGCTTTTCTGTTGCAAAATTGCCACCTTTAAGTCTGTTACTGAGTGACCAGAGAGGCTGAAGTGTTCTCCTACTGGTTTTTGAATGGTATGATTCCTGATGTCAGATTTGTGTCCATTTATTCTTTTGCGTAGAGATTGCGTTTGGCCAATATACATGGCAGAGGGGCATTGCTGGCACATGATGGTGTTACCGAAATATCGGGTCCGTCTAGCTGAGAGCCAATAACAGCCTGACAGGGATAAGGAAAGACTGCTTTATTCTGCAGAAAAAAGGAGAATTCTGTACTCAGGTACAAAGAACTCTGCTGCACACAAGTTTCACAAGCTTTTTATACACTTTCAGACAAAGACCATGCCATGTTAACACTTCATTGGTGGTTGCCAGACCCCGTGAAACCGTTATCTGGTCAGTGCAAACTGGCTTGGAGCAAGATTTCTCTGCTTTGAGGCAGAAGAGAAAGGCTAGTTCAAAAGTTCAGGGTACTGTATATGTGAGGCTTCTGGCGGCTTCTGCCTCCACCTACTGGCCGCCTGCTAGTTGTTAAGGGGGGTCACTAGTAACTTTCACAATGGCATATATCACATTGGTAGATATGCAGGTGAATGAGCCTCTGATGGTGTGGCTGATGTGATTAGGTCTTATAATGGTGTCACTTGAATAGATATGTGGACAGAGTTGGCATTGGGCCTTGTTGCAAGGGTAGGTTCCTGAGTTAGTGTTTTTGTTGTGTGGTGTGTAGTTGCTGGTGAGTATTTGCTTCAGGTTGTGGGACTGCCTGTAAGCGAGGACTAGCCTGTCTCCCAAGATCTGTGAGTGAGGGATTGTCTTTCAGGATAGGTAGTAGATATTTGATGATGTGCTGGAGAGGTTTTAGTTGGGGGCTGAAGGTGGCAGCTAGTGGCGTTCTGTTATTTTCTTTGTTGGGCCTGTCCTGTAATAGGTGACTTCTGGGTCCCTTCTGGCTCTGTCAATCTGGTTTTTTCACTTGAGCAGGTGGGTATTGTAGTTTTAAGAACGCTTGATAGAGATCTTGTAGGTGTGTGTCTCTGTCAATCAGATAGATCCGAACCACTTCCAAGAGTGGCCAGATACCACTGGTGAAAAGAGGAGGAGGAGGAATTAAAGTATCACAAGAATGTCCTCAGCAGATGGGCTCTCTCCCATACAATCTGTGTGCCCAAGGTGCAGCCCGAACCAGAAAATTGTTCAGGCTTGGACCTGATAACCAAATAACTTGCAATGAATCCACACCAGCATAAAAGCAGTGTGATCATGTTAATGAAAATAAAGTGTTAATCACACTTTAAAGATTCAAATTACTCACTAATGAGCCAGCCTCCAACTGCAAAACATTTCATTGGAGGATTTGGTTATAGAAGTGATTCAGGAAGCTCTGCTGAAAGCAGAAATATTTGGCCAGGAGCAGCTGAATACCTTTATTCAGGAAAGGCTCATGATGCCAAAGGAGTGAAGTATCCATACCAGATTCCATGACCCACTGTAAAGGACAAGGGCTCTGACATTTTCCTCCCTCTATGCAGCTGCAAAAATAACAAAAATCAAAGACAAGGTAGTCATATCAATGGCTGATCATCTCATATTACAGCGCCTCATTACTGCCTATAATGTAGGAAGGATGGTGGATCTGCACAAAATATCAAATGAGCTAATGCCAATTCCTCTTGCTTTTGCTGAGGTAAATGGGCATCTTAGAAGTGGAAATAAGTCTAATAGGTGTTTTTAATAAACAGCCATTTTCTTCCTGAGATAATCTTGATAGTACATCCATCCTGGGAGAGGGATAGCTCAGTGGTTTGAGCATTGGCCTACTAAACCCAGGGTTGTGAGTTCAATCCTTGAGGGAGCCATTATAGGAATCTGGGGCAAAAATCTTTCTGGGGATTGGTCCTGCTTTGAGCAGGGGGGTGCACTAGATGACCACCTGAGGTCCCTTCCAACCCTGATATTCTATGATTCTATCCAGTGATTTACAGCCAAGCATATGAAATGGCACTGGCGACCTTGCAAAGATTTTAGTCGAGTTAGTTCTTCATTCCGGACAGCACTTCAGCAGGACTGATGTAGTCTTTGAAAGATACAAACAGAATTCTATTAAAGGAATGATGTGACCGAAGCGCTCCAAAAATTCTAAGCAAATTTGGAAAATCATTGAGGACAGATCTGTTCCACTTCCTAACAGCTTGCCAGACTTCTTGGTCCATCCCAAAAATAAGGCTGATCTGGCTTGCTTCTTATCTGAAGAACTCCTAGTCAATGCTCCATAAAATTGTCATACACAGAGAGTTCAAAGAACACAGTTCGGTTAAATCATCAAACCCAGCTCTGGACACAAATGAGTTGCAAGCTGATCATGAAGGTGGCGACACCAGGATTGTACTGCACTGCATACAAACAGATGCTGACTGTGTAGTTGTGTCAACATGAGACACTGATCATCTTCTTCTGTTAGTGGAACACTACGACAAAATGCATTGCAGCAAGTTGTGGATGAAGGCTGGAACATCAAAAAAACCCAAATGCATTCCTGTGCATACTATTCAAGAGAAGCTTCTGCCTGCATTTCCTCAAGCAGACACAGACACAGTACTCTCCTTCCATGCACAGTCAGTCAGTGATACTGTTTCCTATATTGTTGGGAACAGCAAGAAAACTGCTTGGACAATATTCATGGAGAAACGTACTCCCAAGAAACTGGGGGAAGGATGATCTACAGAATGATCATTTCAGCAGAAAAGTTCATCTGCAACATGTACAATTTATCTGATGAGGACGGCTGCGACAAGGGCCGGGTGATATTGTTCTCCAAATGTCGACACCAGAGGCACTGCCCCCAGCAAGCGATGCTCTCTGCTGCACTCAAAGAGCTCACTTGCAAGTTAGGGAGTGTAGGCAGGCAAACTGCAACAATTCCACACTACCCTCACTAGAGAATATGGGTTGGACCAAACATAATGAAGAAATGGTACCCAAGCTAATGCCACTAGAGCCAATCCCTGACAGCTGTGCAGAAACTGTTACCTGTGGATGTAACAAAGAGTGCATATCACAACACTGTAGCTGCAGAAATATCACATTGGCATGCACTGGGGCCTATAAATGCAAGGGTTGTGTCGGCAAATGAAGGAACAGTTAAATTATACTTGTCTAGCAATGTGCAAGATATACAGTAACTCTTTGTAGTAGAAGAAAAATAGAAAAATTAATAATTTTTCAAATTTTACATAAATTTTGAATTCCAATTTAGGTGGTGAAATATTCAAAATTCAGCTCGGTAAATATTTTCAGATTCAGCACATTCAAATTATGAAAAATAATTTGTTTACCTGCTTTTCCCCAAAAATGCCCCTTACATTTTATTTTATAGAAAATGTGCCCAGTCTATCAGAAAACTCTCTTGAAATTCTGATTGCAAAAGCCCCAATTTGCAGCATTAATTCACACTACTTATATTTATCCACAGGATTTTTTTTCCCACTGAAATTGTTAACTTTAAAAAACTGACATGATACAAATGCCTTCTTTTGTTTAAAAGCCCTTTCACCTGCTTCCTGGCGGAAAAGTGAGACCATACAATACCTGGGGCAGGCTGAACGCAATGCTGCCTGGAACAACAGATGAATGGGTTCTCAACGTGAAAATGTATCTGTGGTTTGGAGAAGTCCTCACAACTACATGCCTAGAAGAGAAAGAGCAGCATTTTATTTTTATTCCAATGTTATGAGACACCATGTGCAACAATTCTTAGATTTCATTCAACTTCTGTGATGGAAAAACTAAGGCGCCATCCTGCAACACAATGTAAGCAGGAGGACGTCTGTGCAGAAGTGCACTGAAGTCACTGACTTCAATCAGGCTCCACATGGGTGAGGGCCCCTTTGAGACTGAGGAAAGGAAATCTGCACAACACTTTCAAAAGATGAGCCTGGGAGCTTAAATTCATCAGTCTGCTAGACACTAAAAATGTGGACTGAATAGAGACACTGGATTTATGGCTTATTACAACAATGTATAACAAGGGACGGCAAACTTACTGATCCGCCGAGCTGAATATGACAGTCTTCAGACATCTGAGAGCCAGGGCACATCTGCCGGGGGTGGGGGCTTCGGCCCCTTGGGAGGAGCCTGCCGAGCCTTGGGGTTTCAGCCCTGCTCCTGCTGAAGCCCCAAGCCCAGCAGGCGTGCCCCAGATGGCTGAAGTCCCAAGACTCTCCTCCCCACCAGGCAGAAGCCCCTACCTCACCAGCCTGCTGCAAGGCAGAGGTTCCGAGCTCCCCACTTCCCCTATCTTGTAAGTGGAAAAGGTGGAGGGCTCCGCGAGCTGCATTTTAACTGTAAAAGATGAGCCATTGTTTGGCCACCCCGATCTATAACCCACTAACCACCACCCCCAACTGCCTTCCCCCACTCCCAGGACTGGAGGGGTGTTAATGGGCCACCGCACCTTGAACGGTCTCTTGAAATATGTGCTAACTACTCGGATTTAGCTGTGACACTACCTTTCCCAGACCTGAAGAAGAGCTCTGTGTAGCTCAAAAGCCTCTCCCCGCTCCCTCCAACAGAAGTTGGGCCAATGAAAGATGTTACTTCAGCCACCTTCTCACCCGAGCGGGGTACCTGCTGATAGTGGAGGGGCACAATTTAAAGGTTCACCTCCCGCCCCCACAATAGCTTGAGTCACCCTCAGCGGCCCCTCTCCGCAGCTCCCAGCTTTTTGCTGCTGCCTCTCCCCATGCCGCAGCTCACCAGCTCCAGGAGCTGCCCACACAGGGAGGGGCCCTGGCCAGCAAACCCTGGCAGAAATCTCAGGGCGGGGGCATGTGGCGCCCCCATGAGTTGCCTCTGCTTATCACGCTAAAGCTCCCTGATCTCAATTATGTTTAATGTCAACTTATTCTTACAGTAACTTTTGTGTAAGCATCCATATACTGTCATTCATTGATAGCATCCAGGATTTAATTAGCCTTTAAAATAAGGAACCGTAGTACTTAACCACTGGCACAGCTTGGCCAGAAAGGATTCCAAAACACACTGTAAAAGCTTTAGCACTATCAATGGAACAGTTTCCCCACTTTATTCCTACACCTTAGTGGGTAAAAGGGTGATGAAATGATAATCTGGAGATATTTAAATGGCGTAAGCAGCTTTTAGTTTGAATTTGATAAAACAGCAGAGCATCCAAGATTAAAACCATTTTTTAAAACTATAAGAATTTTAGCGATCCCCTGGGGAACTTTCTCCAAGAGTAAGAGGGTGTCCCAAAGAATAGAAGTGTTCCCTCCTCACACCCTTCACACCACCAGGCCATTGTCATGTCCGCCCTGAAGCTGGCAATCTGCTTTTTGCACATGTTTATTGTTTTCAAAGTGATTTGGGATCCCCCCAGGATGGAACGTACAACAGAAATGTAAGTTATTACCACTGTCTAATAATAAATACTTTGCAAAGTGCTTTAAGATCCTGTGATCTCAATGTAAAGATGAGATTCATGCTAACTTCTACAGGTGTCAAAACTAAAGGCATGGAGAGGAAGTGACAGTGAATCAGCTGGGAATAGATTCAAGGTCTGATTCCCAGTCCCATGTCTGAAGGTGATTTCATGAAGGAATCTGAATATCATGTCCACATATATGTGCATATGAAAATGTGAACATTAAAAGGAAGTCAATTATAAGCTATACATCCAATAAATTCTCCCTTGCAGTTAGTCAAACCTAGAACAGAATGGTAAATACTAATTTTAAAAGAACAGAAGAGGACAGGTGATTATTGTCATATGCACTTTACTGTAAGGCAGCAATATGGATGGCCTGGCTAAGTTTATCTGCAGTGCAGCAAGATTGCCACAGCCTACAGCTCTGGTTTGATACTGAAATACTTCTTTACACTTCCAGTGTATGTACTTTTAAGAGCAATCTGCAGTTTCTTTCCATAACCAATACACACACTAGTTCCTATGTAAACCTTAATTCTACAAAACAAGCAACCTTCTCAGGATTATTTATATAGCAGAATGTCCAGGGCTTTTTTGGTTATAACACATCTACAGTTGTTGTTTCCTGCATACTTTCATAACTGATAGAAGGTTACAACCTAGTGGTTACTATTACTTACACACAGCCATAAATGAACACAGTTGGCTCTTACAGGTGTAACGCTTAGGCTCTACCATTATTTAATTCAGGAAACCTTAGGAGAAGGTGCTAGTTTTTAAAATGCAAGAGGCAAGGATTTCAGATTAAATACTCAGAGTTCGGCATCACATTTTTTGCAATGCCACGTCACTTTATTACTAGCATCTGCTTGAAAAAGCGGGACATGCATAAGTCCATGGGGCCGATGCTTAAACACAAAAAGGAAGCTTACAAGAAGTGGAAATTTGGACAGATGACTAGGGAGGAGTATAAAAATATTGCTAGAGCATGCAGGGGTGTACTCTGGAAGGCCAAAGCACAATTGGGGTTGCAGCTAGCAAGGGATGTGAAGGGTAACTAGAAGGGTTTCTACAGGTATGTTAGCAACAAGGTGGTGGTCAGGGAAAGTGTGGGCCCCTTATTGAATGGGGGAGGCAACCAAGTGACAGATCATGTGGAAAAAGCTGAAGTACTCAATGCTTTTTTGCCTTGGTCTTCACAGACAAGGTCAGCTCCCAGACTGCTGCACTGGGCAGCATAGTATGGGGAGGAGATGAGCAGCCCTCAGTGGTGAAAGAACAGATTAAGGACTATTTAGAAAATCTGGACGAGCACAAGTCCATGGGGCTGGATGAGCTGCATCCAAGGGTGCTGAGGGAGCTGGCTGATGTGATTGCAGAGCCATTGGCCATTATCTTTGAAAACTAATGGCGACTGGGGGAGGTACCAGATGATTAGAAAAAGGCAAATATAGTGCCCATATTTTAAAAGCAGCAAAGAGTCTTGTGGCACCTTATAGACTAACAGACGTTTCGGAGCATGAGCTTTCGTGGGTGAATACCCACTTCGTCGGATGCATGACGAAAGCTCATGCTCCAAAACGTCTGTTAGTCTATAAGGTGCCACAAGACTCTTTGCTGCTTTTACAGATCCAGACTAACATGGCTACCCCTCTGATACATATTTTAAAAAGGGAAGAAGGAGAATCTGGGGAACTACAGATCAGTCAGACTCACCTCAATCCCTGGAAAAATCCTGAAGCAGGTCCTCAAGGAATCCATTCTGAAGCACTTGGAGAAGAGGAAGGTGATCAGGAACAATTAACATGGATTCACCAAGGGCAAGTCATGCCTGACCAACCTGATTCCCTTCTATGATGAGATAACTGGCAAAGCTTTTGATACGGTTTCCCACGGTATTCTTGACAGCAAGTTATAAAAGTATGGGCTGGATGAATGGACTATAAGGTGGATAGAAACCTGGCTAGATTGCTGGGCTCAGTGGGTAGCGATCAACGGCTCCATGTCTAGTTGGCAGCCAGTATCAAGCAGAGTGCCCCAGGGGTCGGCCCTGGGGCCGGTTTTGTTCAACATCTTTATTAATAATCTGGATGATGGGATTAATTTCACTCTCAGCAAGTTCGCGGATGACACTAAGCTGGGGGGAGAGGTCGATACGATGGAGAGTAAGGATCGGGTCCAGAGTGACCTAGACAAATTGGAGGGTTGGGCCAAAAGAAATCTGATGAGGTTCAACAAGGACAAGTGCAGAGTCCTGCACTTAGGAAGGAAGAATCCCATGCACTGCTACAGGCTGGCGACTGACTCGCTGAGCAGCAGTTCTGCAGAAAAGGACCTGGGGATTTACAGTGGACAAGAAGCTGGATATGAGTCAGCAGTGTGCCCTTGTTGCCAAGAAGGCTAATGGCATACTGAGCTATATTAGTAGGAGCACTGCCAGCAGATCGAGGGAAGTGATCATTCCTCTCTATTTGGCACTGGTGAGGCCACTCCTGGAGTAGTGTGTCCAGTTTTGGGGCCCCCCACTACAGAAGGGATGTGGACAAATTGGAGAGAGTCCAGCAGATGGCAATGAAAATGATTAGGATGCTGGGGCACATGACTTACAAGAAGAGGCTGAGGAAACTGGGCGCATTTAATCTGCAGAAGAGAAGAGTGAGGGGGGATTTGCTAGCAGCCTTCAACTACCTGAAGGGGGGTTCCAAAGAGGATGGAGCTCAGCTGTTCTCAGTGGTGGCAGATGACAGAACAAGGAGCAATGGTCTCAGGTTGCAGTGGGGAGGTTTAGGATGGATATTAGGAAAAACTTTTTCACTCAGAGAGTGGTGAAACACTGGAATGGGTTACCTAGGGAGGGGGTGGAATCTCCTTCCTTAGAGGTTTTTAAGGTCAGGCTTGACAAAGGCCTAGCTGGGATGATTTAGTTGGGGTTGGCCCTGCCTTGAGCAGGGGGTTGGACTAGATGACATCCTGAGGTCTCTTCCAACCCTAATCTTACATAATTCTATGACAACCTACCAACAAATATCTGTCTATTGTATAGTGTTCATTACCGTAATAGCTGAGTGCCTCAGTCTTTTTAAGATATCAACACCCCTGTAAAGGACTGCAGCATTATCCCCATTTCACAGATTGGGAACTTAGGCACAAAGCAGCTCAGTGGTTTAACGGAGTACCCACAGGAAGTCTGTGACAGAAATAGAAACACCTGGATCTACCAAGAGACCAGCTACCACCATAACCACTGGACTATACTTCCTCTTTGAATCTCTCACACTGCACCAAAACTGCACCAAAACCTCAACTAGACAATAGAGTTTATTTTGGAGCAGTTCTCTGAAGTCATCTGGAGAGACATTTTTCCTGACACCCTTTCTCCCCAGCGGTTGGGCAACTGGCCACTGCAAACCTGCTGTTAATTACTTCTTAATACCATTCATGGGGTTTGCCACTTCCCCCAGGGCTCCACCTCCTGCTCACTCTGAGAAGTGTACAGTGTAGCTTGTATTTGCACAACTGCAAAAGCCATTAAAAAAAAATCACAATCCAATTCAAGCAGAGGCAGTTGCTAGAGGGCTGGGACAGCTCCTTCTGTGACAGGAGCTCTCCATGGTAGAGAAGAACTAACCAAACCTGTAGAAATTGACTAGCTCACAGCACATAGTCAGACAGACAAGCCCTGAAATGTGTGTTCACCCCTGGACACAGGAAGTCAGAAGCATCACTATAAGCATTTTCACTGAGTGACAGCCCCCTTTTAATGATGTAGGTATGAACCTACATCCCATCTCCTATCATTTAGCGGGCAGGAGGGGCTTCCATCCCTGACCCATATAGCTGTAACCGTCTAGTTTTCAGGTGATCATGTCCCCCCCACTAGTATATATCTGTTAGTGATAAGCACATAAGCCAGTGAACAGAAACTACTCCTGAGGGAATTCTGTGCCAAAAAATTAAATATTCTGCGCACAATATTTTAAAATTCTGCACATTTTAATTGTCAAAATAACACAATATAATCACACCATTTTCAATTATTTGCTGACAAGTATTTTGAAATAAATTACCAAAATCATTGAAAATGGTGTGATTGTATTGTTATTGTGTTTCTGAGTTATTTTGACAATTAAAATATGCAGAACTTTGCAGAATTTTAAATTTTTTAATTTTTTGGTGCAGAATTCCCTCAAGAGTACTAGGGTTCTGGGAGGTGCAATCAGGGTGTGGGCAGCTCGGCAGGGGGTCTGGGTGCAGGGGGGAATCTGGATGCACAGGGGCTCGGCGCAGTGGGTATGGGACTCTGCAGGAGAGTCCGGGTGAAGGTGGTTAGGGGGGAGTGGGGCTTGGTGGGGCGGAGGTCAGGGTGCAGCTGGTTGGGGCTCAGTGGGGAGAGGTCCCGATATGGGGGGCTCCTGATGCAGGGGGCGAGGCTCGACAGGGTGGGGGTTTGGGAGGCTCAGTGGGGGGATTCTGGGTGCGGGGGGCTCCGTGGAGGGGGATCTGGGTGTGCGGATGGAGGGGGGTCGCTGTACAGGGAGCTGCTCCCTGTCAGCCCAACCCTGTGCATCCAGACCCCCGGCACCCAACCTCCACACCCACACCTGGAAACCCCTCCCTCAAGCCACACCCCAGCCCAGACACCACTACCACCACCGCTGTGGTGCAGGGCTTCCTGCAGCCAGGGGACATTTC
This sequence comes from Mauremys mutica, assembly GCF_020497125.1. Classification (NCBI taxonomy): domain Eukaryota; kingdom Metazoa; phylum Chordata; order Testudines; family Geoemydidae; genus Mauremys; species Mauremys mutica. The sequence continues at coordinate 12,980,053 of NC_059096.1, forward strand.
TGGGGCTTGATCTGACCCAGCCCTGGCTGCTCCATTTAGGGAAGGGGGGCAGGGGGAACTCTGTCTCCATCTCCTCCCCCTCATCCCCACCTGGAACTAATGTCCCTGGGTGGCCAGGGCATCCCCAGACTCCCCTCCCCGCAGTGATTTACCTCTCCCCCCAGGTGCTGAACTATGCCACCGAGATGCCGGGGAGGGGTGAGTGATTACTGGTGCAGCTTCTCTTTGCTTTCTCACAGAAACCATTTTCTACAAGGAAGCAAAGGGAATCTGCGGGAGTGGGGGTGGCATTCTTCTGCTGCAATGTAGTTGCACAGAATTTCCCCAGGAGCAAGAAACAGTGCACCACAGTGGTATAATTTAAAACAAACAGTTTGGTAGCACAGTATATAAAAGCCCTGTACATATTATGGCCCAATACACATCACTTCAGCAATGAATATCACCATTATTTCTTCTTCTGTGCATTACAATAGAGGGAGATGCATTACAGCAAAGGGAGACAGCCTTTATCCTGCTGGAAAGATGGTAGGAATCAAAATATTAAAAGGAGGTTTTTTTTAAGACTGATATGAAAAATACTGTTTTTCTTCAAGGCCTCTCGTTTCACATTTTCCTGGACCGTCAGAGCAGCACCAGGTGGCCATGTTGCGAAGAGAAGCCTTAAACAAAAACTGTAGGTTCTGATGCTGAAGCAGCTACAGCAGGCTGAACTGAAAGGAGCCCTGTTAGCATTTGTTCTCAGACAGAAATTCAGTAATGGAAGAAACAATACAATAACCTAGAAATACCTGTTCCTAAACATCAGGCAATGGAAGCAGCTAATCTTGCATTTGATATATTGAAATTTAAGCAGACATGAATACAGTCTTCATAAGTGTCTAAAGAGATAATTTCAAAAGGAGTGTGTAAAATTAAAATGGATCTATATTACTGTGCTCTTCTACAGCATGTTTTCCATCGGGGGATCAAACAGTTCATCAGACTCCATACGCCACTGCAAGTTATCCAGGCATTATTCCCATTTTACAGAGGGCAAGCCAAGGCACACTGGAGTGAAAGGACTTGCACATGGTTACACAGCAAGACAGTGGCAAAACGATGACTAAAATTCCAGAGTGCCAGCATCCAGTCCCCAGAGCTCTAACTCTCAAAGCCATAAGTGAACATTAATGTACCAGCTGGAAGTCCCAAGAGAGCTCATTCACATTTTTCATTTGGCAGACTAGTGCAATACAAAATGCGGCTAGCAGTAAGACTTGTTTTTCTAAGAAAAAGTACTGCACTGTTTTCTTGGACGTACGGGTGGAAGGACAAACAGGGTGAGGAATGACGACTGCTGACAAAGTTGCTCCAGGGCAGCAGGAAAAGGTCAGGCTGGTAGTGGTAGATGGGCCATGGCAGGCAGTGCCTGAGCAGCAGGAGGTGTTTAAGTGAGCAGACAGCTGGGGGCTCTAGAGTATCAGTAGCCACATACACAGTGGTTAGAGGCACTCTTGCTCTCATGTAGCCAGAGAGAGAAAATGTAGTAGAAAGAGAGCTTGAGACAATAGGCCTGGTATGAGGCCTGAGCTAAAGTAGTGCTGATATAAAGCAAAGTTAACAAAAGGCAGGCTGTGAGCAGAAGGCAGGCCCTGCTATAAAACATGCCTACTTGGAAGTTCACAGAATCTGGCAAGGACGGGGCTGGTATTGCATAAAACCCCACATTCCTAAGTAGTACTAGGCACAGTAAACTCATGCAAACACATTCCAAAAGGGTGGTACCAGAACACCCGACACCAAGTCTGGTGTGTGTGTACACACCCACAGATAACGAGCACAGAATGACCTCTCCTAAAGATGAGGTCAGGATGACAGTGTGATGGATAGAGAAGTTCTGATCACACCAACATGTGCAAGGTTATGGGTGGTAACAAAACATGTCAGGGGGCAGTAACTAACTACATATGATGGGCAATATATAACTTGGATGTACTGGTGTATAAAATGGAGTCTCGGAGTGCGTCTTTGGCCAGCCTAGGGGGCAGTGGAAAGTCCCGCCACTGATTGAGCCGAGTCCATTGTCATGGGCATAGACGTCTTAGTATCCCCCTAGAGTCTGCTGGGTGCTATTACTGTGCTTCGTCGACAATAAACCTGACCGAGTGCCTTTGCTACTAATGGGTCTGTAGTTATTGGGCAGCTCGATCAGAGCCTGCTGTACGGGCTATATGGCCAGAGCCAGTGCAGTCTGCAGAGAGAACACACACGCAGCCAACATCTGACGACAGCAAGCATGATCGGGAACCAGAGATCTATGAAGAATACAGCATGTTCCACTGAAAACGCCAATTATTAACTATAGGAATCACTACAGCTTTAAATCAGATTCTCAAGATGAGCCCTGCCTGTCACAGGTTGGCTGGCCCTTTAGGGTAGTTGTGCTCGGCCACACTTGGGACAGATTAGCTAGCCCCTCCATCAGGACCAGCTGGGTTATTTCCGAGTAGTTCTGATCCCTTTTAAAGAGAATAGAACCACACAGAGTCAGCTGGCTTCTGTGGAAGGCCCTGAGCAAAGGCCTGCAAGAGATTGTGAGGGGACTCTATGGAAGAAGCCTAGAAGTCAGGGCTCTATCTCAGAGCCAAAGGAAATAACTGTGTCAGAGGACTCCAGGGAAGTGGTTCGGGAGTCAGGGCTCTCTGACAGAGCCACAGAGAGACTGAAAGGTAACCCAGAAGGGACTGGGAACTGAACCTGAAGGGCAGGCTGAAGAGGATCCTAAGTGGGGCAAAAGTATTTTTGGTTTGGTCTGGACTTTTGTTACCCTGACAGGGCTCAGAAATGAGAATGACCCAACCACAGGATTGAGCCATGTGAACCCTGGGAGAGACCAAAAACCCTGAGGAGGAGGAAATTGAGACAGGGAGTGTCTGCAGTGCCACACTTAGCCACCAGGGAGCACTACAGAGCAGGCACATCCTGTGACACTGGCCATACAAAACGTACAGTGGTTCACTGATTTCAGTGGGAGTTAGGCACCTAACATGCTTAGGCACTTTTGTAAATCACACTAGGTGATTTATAGGTAGCCATCCTGCAGTAAAAAAACTTTAGGACCAGACTTCAAAGAGAAACTGCTGAGCTTCAGTTCATCTGCAAATTTGACACCATCAGCTCAGGATTAAACAAAGACTGTGAATGGCTTGCCAACTACAAAAGCAGTTTCTCCTCCCTTGGCGTTCACACCTCATCTGCTAGAAGAGGGCCTCATCCTCCCTGACTGAACTAACCTCATTATCTCTAGACTGATTCTTGCCTGCATATTTATACCTGCCCCTGGAAATTTCCACTACATGCATCCGACGACATGGGTGTTCACCCACGAAAGCTCATGCTCCAATACGTCTGTCAGTCTATAAGGTGCCACAGGACTCTGTCGCTTTTTACAGATTCAGACTAACACGGCTACACCTCTGATACTTGACACTAGGTTTGTATCTGCATCTTCAGGCAACTAAATACCTTTGAACATCTAGCCCAGAAACAGTGAAGTCACTAAGTACAATTAATACTTCCTTAAATGCAAAATGTTTTAACAAACATATTTCTTACGTATCCAGCATATTTTTATTTAACTAATAATAAAGTTTTATTTACTAATAAACTAATTTTTTTACATTTTTAACTGAATTCCAATTTCCATCCAAATGCAGTTTGACAAAAATCCTGCATAAGAAATCATCATCTAGTAAACAAGAAATGCATCATCCACTGTTTTCTAACAATGTAAAAATTAAGCATATGAATATATGCTAATTTATATGCATTCATTGAAGCAATTATATGATACAGTGTTTCACTGTGACTAGCCAAAAAAGTACCAAATTTAATGTAAGAGCTATATTTGGTTGCAAATCAATATGTTTTAATGGTTACCAACCAATGAGAATTAACCTCTCTCGAGGAAACAATACAAAAATCAATTATTTAAATTGTGTTTTCCTGCTTAAAATCACTCTGAGATAATCAATCCACTCCATTGCACACACAAAAAAATCCTATACGTTAGAAGTACGTTAAGGTTACAAAAGAAAGCACTCACAAGTAGTAAGGAAATCCCACACTCAAGGTTGTCCTGAGCACTACACACACACACACTGCTCAGGACAACCTTGAATGTGGGATTTCCTTACTACTTGTGAGTAGTAAGTATAGTGTATATGTATGCCTCATCAGGTTCACATTTTTGAACTGCAAAATATTTTACAATCTCAAAAACTGAAATCATGTCTAGCAACTGTATAGGTGGGGCTAAGAGGACAAGGAGGCAAACATTTCAATCTCCTCAAGTTGCATTTTATGGACTAGCCTAGTAATAGGAGTTTCCTGTGGATAAAATGACGTGTTTTCTGCTTCCATGCATTTGAAAGACTTAACTGAAATACTCTAAATACGCATCCATGCAAAGAAGGCCTACTCTTTGTCCAAGCATGGCCCCTACCTTATTCCCATCTTTTGGGATAAAGCCACACCCTCACTTTTAACCTCAAAGCCACATTCACATTCACATTCCCAAAGAAGAGATATACAAGTGACTCAGGCGGGGTGAGTTCTGGGAACAAGTCAGTTTCAGAAATTTAGCTGACTGCTTCCAGGTCTAAAATGACACTCTCTCTAGGTCTTATTAGACAGAAGAATAACAGTGGATACTTACAGGCCAGCCTGGAAGTCCTTCTCATTCACCACAGCACAATTGCTTAATGACAGTTCATCTGTAGGACATCTTGCCGCTTGCATAGACTATTGGAGGTGACACAAACGGGCAGAAAAAAAATCAGTAATGAGCCACAAGAAAATACAAGCATCTTTTTTTAATAAATTATGCATTTCTTAAACTTTATTAATTAAATGAAATGCAAATTGGTTCCCTGAGATCGCATTAGCATTGATGTGCCATTTGGATGCATAGTTTGCCATCAGTGGCAAAAAGCACCTTTCTACATTTACCGTTTCTAAGGCACTTACACAGCTTCTCTCTAAAATATGTCTGCAGTTGATTATAGCCTCCTAAGTCCCAGCATATGAGAGAGACAAGGCAAGTGAGGTAATATCTTTATTTGGAACAACTTCTGTTGGTAAAACAGACATGCTTTCTAGTTTCGCAGAGCTCTTCTTCAGTAATCCGAAGAAATCACAGAAGTTGGTCCAATTAAAGATATTACCACACTATCCTTGTTTCTTTCCTTAAAGCAGGTATCAGAGAGGTAGCCGTGTTAGTCTGGATCTGTAAAAGCAGCAAAGAATCCTGTGGCACCTTATAGACTAACAGACGTTTTGCAGCATGAGCTTTCGTGGGTGAATACCCACTTCTTCAGATGCAAGTTGCATCTGAAGAAGTGGGTATTCACCCACGAAAGCTCATGCTGCAAAATGTCTGTTAGTCTATAAGGTGCCACAGGATTCTTTGCTCCTTAAAGCAGACATTGCCACATTCAACACCCTGAAACCTCTAGATCTGCCAACTGCAGTACACGCTATAGAAGACTGCCCTAAGCTCATCTGGTAAAGAATACATCTGCTTGGCACTATTAGCCACTATTACACCATATTTCATCATATTTATTTCTGAGGGCAATTCAAGGTGTTGGCAGGAAAATGTAAAACTCTACACTGTTTGGGATTCTAATACCGGAATACCCACCCCTCTCCTACTGTGCCACCAAAGGTTTAAGATTGTGCAGTGGAAAAAGATTATGGTTCAATGAATAGTTCTGATGTTTTCAACCAAACCAGAGACCAAAATGGGTGATTTTTATTAACTGAAAGTTATTGGAAAACTTCTCTTTATAATTTCATAGAGTTTAAGGCCAGACGGGACCATTAGATTATACAGTCTGACCTTCTGCATAAACAGGTCATTAAATTTCACCCAGATACCATTATATTGACACCAAGGATTTTAGTCTCCCGAGGACTGAAATAATAGAATCATAGAATATTAGGGTTGGGAGAGACCTCAGGAGGTCATCTAGTCCAATCCCCTGCTCAAAACATGACCAACACCAACTAAATCATCCCAGTCAAGGCTTTATCAAGCCAGGCCTTAAAAACCTCTAAGGATGGAGATTCCACCACCTCCCTAGGTAACCTATTCTAGTGAAATAGTGATTCCTAATATCCAAACTAGACCTCCCCCACTGCAACTTGAGACCATTGCTTCTTGTTCTGTCATCTGCCACCACTGAGAACAGCCGAGCTCCATCCTCTTTTGAACCCCCCTTCAGGCAGTTGAAGGCTGCTATCAAATCCCCCCTCATTCTCTTCTGCAGACTAAATAAGCCCAGTTCCCTCAGCCTCTCCTCATAAGCCATGTGCCCCAGCCCCCAATCATTTTCATTGCCATCCGCTGGACTCTCTCCAATTCGTCCACATCCTTTCTGTAGTGGGGGAGGGGGGCCAAAACTGGACACAGTACTCCAGATGTGGCCTCACCAGTGCCGAATAGAGGGGAATAATCACTTCCCTTGATCTGATATATGGAGATATACCTATCTCATAGAACTGGAAGAGACCCTGAAAGGTCATCGAGTCCAGCCCCCTGCCTTCAGCAGGACCAAGTACTGATTTTGCCCCAGATCCCTAAGTGGCCCCCTCAAGAACTGAACTCACAACCCTGGGTTTAGCAGGCCAATGTTTGAGCTATCCCTCCCACTGGCAATGCTCCTACTAATACAACTCAATACGCCATGGGCCTTCTTGGCAACAAGGGCACACTGCTGACTCATATCCAGCTTCTCGTCCACTGTAATCCCCAGGTCCTTTTCAGTAAAACTGCTGCTTAGCCCATCGGTCCCCAGCCTGTAGCAGTGCATGGGATTCTTCATTCCTAAGTGCAGGAGTCTGCAATTGTCCTTGTTGAACCTCATCAGATTTCTTTTGGCCCAATCCTCCAATTTGCTAGGTCACTCTGGACCGTTTCCCTACCCTCCAGCATATCTACCTCTCCCCCCAGCTTAGTGTTATCCGCGAACTTGCTGAGGGTGCAATCCATCCCATCATCCAAATCATTAATAAAGATGTTGAACAAAACCGACCCCTGGGGCACTCTGCTTGATACCAGCTGCCAAATAGACGTCGAGCCGTTGGTCACTACCTGTTGAGCCCGACAATCTAGCCAGCTTTCTATCCACCTAATAGTCCATTCATCCAATCCATACTTTTTTAACTTGGGGGGGGGGAGGGATAGCTCAGTGGTTTCGGGGTCCCTTCCAGTTCTATGAGATAGGTATATCTTCATATAAGAATACTGTGGGAGACCGTATAAAAGGCTTTGCTAAAATCAAGATATATCCACCACCTTCTCCATATCCACAGTGCCAGTTATCTCATCATAGAAGGCAATCAAGTTGGTCAGGCATGACTTGCTCTTGGTGAATCCATGTTAACTGTTTCTGATCACCTTCCTCTCCTCCAAGTGCTTAAAATGGATTCCTTGAGGACCTTCTCCAGGATTTTGCCGGGGACTGAAGTGAGGCTGACTAGTCTGTAGTTCCCCAGGTTGTCTTTCTTCCCTTTTTTAAAGATGGGCACTACATTGGCCTTTTTCCAGTCATCCGGGACCTCCTCTGATCGCCACGAGTTTTCAAAGATAATGGCCAATGGCTCTGCAATCACATCAGCCAACTCCCTCAGCACCCTCGGATGCAGTGCATCCAGCCTCATGGACTTGTGCATGTCCAGCTTTTCTAAATAGTCCTTAACCTGTTCTTTCACCACTGAGGGCTGCTCATCTCCTCCCCCATACTGTGCTGCCCAGTGCAGCAGTCTGGGAGCTGACCTTGTCTGTGAAGACAGAGGCAAAAAAAGCATTGAGTACTTCAGCTTTTTCCACATCATCTGTCACTAGGTTGCCTCCCCCATTCAGTAAGGGGCCCACACTTTCCCTGACCACCTTCTTGTTACCAACGTACCTGTAGGAACACTTCTTGTTACCCTTCACATCTCTTGCTAGCTGCAACTCTAGTTGTGTTTTGGCCTTCCTGACAACACCCCTGCATGCTCGAGAAATATTTTTATACTCCTCCCTAGTCATCTGTCCAATTTTCCACTTCTTGTAAGCTTCCTTTTTGAGTTTAAGCTCACCGAAGATTTCTCTGTGAAGCCAAGTTGGTCACGTGCCATATTTGCTAGTCTTTCTGCACTTCGGGACTGTTTGTTTGTTGCTGTGCCCTCAATAAGGCTTCTTTAAAATACAGCCAGCTCTCCTGGACTTCTTGCCCCCTTATATTAGCTTCTAAAATGCTTTAGTCTAACTAAAAGGTGTGTGCCGCAGGCAGAGAATAGGAGATAGCAATATGCCACCAATGCCCACAGACCCTGCAAGTGGCTGGGAACTGATCAGCTGAGACATGCCCACATGATCCCAGCAGGCAACCCATGCACCATGCTGCAGATAGGCAAAAACAAAAGGGTTACTTACTGTAACAGCGGTTCTTTGAGATGTCATGCAGACATGTATTCCACTTAGGCATATATGCGCGCCCAGCTTGCCAGAGACAGACACTTTTGCCTAGCAGTATCTGTAGGGGGGTGGCACTCATGCCTCATAACTGTGACCCCTCCTCTGGCAATATGAGGAGTCACCACCCCGATCCCCCTCAGTTCCTTCACACTGAAAGCCCATGAGAGGAGACTCCAATGCAAAAGGGACGAAGGGTGGGTAATGGAATACATGTCTGCATTACATCTTGAAGAACCAGTTACATAAGCAACCGTTTCTTCTTCTTCGGGTAGATGCAGACGTGTATTCCACTTACGGGATTCACAAGCAGTATTCCAATCCAGAGGCAGGGTTCAGAGTCTACTGAAATGGGAATCACAGGATCACCCTTCCAAGGTCTGAATCTGTGCTAGAAGATGTGGTAACAGCAGCATGGTGCATAAACATATGTACAGACCACCATATGGTCGCCCTGCAAATGTCCAGTATGGAAATGTCACTGAGGAATGCTATCAATGTTGCTTGCGCTCTCGTGGCTTGAGCCTGTATCCACTGAGGAAGCATAACCAAAGCTATCGCATATGCAGCCTTGATGCAGGATATTATCCATCTAGAGATGGTTTGTGCAGGGGGACCACTCGCCCCTTCATGCAATCCAGATATGACATGAACAGGCGAGGCAAAACATGAAACATTTTAGTCCTGTCTAGATAAAAGGCTAGACATCACCTGACATCCAGAATATCAAGGCGCCGTTCTTCCAGGGAAGAGCGTGGCTTAGGAAAAAAACAAAGATGAAACTGAGAGACTACCTTAGATAAAAACTTTGGGTGTGGTCACAGCATTAGCCTGTCCTTGGAGAACTGAGTGTAAGGCGACTCAGCCATGAGAGCCTTCAACTCAAACACCCTTCTTGCCAAAGCGGTCGCTATCAAGACCACAGTTTTCTGAGATAGAAGGGGCTGTGGACAGGACACAAGGGGCTCGAACAGAGGGCCCATCGGAGCCACCGGAAACATGTGTAGGTCCCACAAGGAAACCAGTTCTCAGACCAGAGGATGTAAGCAGAGAAGCCCCTTCAGAAATCTCGCCATTATGGCATTGGAAAAAACTGACTTCCCTTGTATCAATGGATGGAATTCTGATATCGCTGCAAAATGCATTCTCAGAAAACTGAGCGCAAGGCCCAATTTCTGAAGATGTAGCAGGTAGCTGAAGAGGTCCTGGATGGCAGCCCCTGGCAATTGGGTCCCATGGCCCAGGACCACACTGAGAATCACTAAGTAGGCCGTCCTAGTGGAGAACTTCCTACTTTTCAGTAGGACTTGTTGGACAGCCACCACGCAGTGCTCCTCCTCTTCGTTCAGCCATGTAGCAAACCACGCCATAACCACGCCAGGGTGCTGATCGCAGGATGAATGGTGAGGCCACGGTCCTGAGTGAGCAGGTCAGGATGGAGAGGAAGCAATACAGGAGGCTGAGCCACCAGAGCAAGGAGGTTTGAGAAGCAGCAATGAGGATGAGCTTGGCCCAATCTGCCTTGAGCTTGAAAATGACCTGCAGAGTGATCAGAATGGAGGAGGAAAGGCATACAGGAGGGCTGACTGCCAGTTTCAGTGAAAGGCATCAGAGATGGAGCCTGGGCTGAGGCCCCTTTGAGAGCAAAATAGTCAGTACTTCCCGTTTTCCCCTCATTGGAAACAGGCTGATTGCAGGGATGGCACCACATTGCAAAGACGACCCAGAGAACTCTCCCCTTAAGGGACCATTCGTGGTTCAGGGAGAAAACCCTGCTGAGAGAGTCCGCAAAACGATTTTGCACCCTCAGCAAATGGACTGCTACTGGAGTGATGTCGTCTTCAATGCAAAATTGCCACAGGTTTATTGCCTCCGGGCAGAGTAACCTCGAAACGCATTCCCCCGTTGCTTGTTCACACAGTACATTGCAGTGGTACTGTTGATGAGTACCATCGCATGTCTGCTGCGGTATTGGAAGGCACGACATGCACTGTAGATGGCCCAAAGTTCTAACACGCTGATATGGAGTGAGGCTCCCAGTTCTGCCCACAGGCCGTGCACCTTTAACGAGGCCAGATTCACCCCTCAACCCAGAAGGAAAACATCAGTAACCAGTGTCTGGGGATGCAGCATTACTACCAGGGAGTTCGGGGCCAGGAGGGAATAGAATGCCTCAAATCCCTACATAGGAACAAAGTCGCGCTTTTCCATGCATTTCGCCACTAGCAGTACCAAGGTCAGTGTACTCCACAGGGCTCTCGTCGGCTCAAGGACCACATCATTGACCAGGAGGTGCTACTCTCCTGGGGACAGAGGGCTGCAAAATGACCATTATTTTATGCATATTCTCTTGAAGGAACTCTACCTGGATGCCCAGAGATGTGCCTACGTGGCATAAAAGGTCCTGATACGCCTTAAAGTCTTCCAAAAGAGAAGTGGAGGATGAACCAGACAGCACAACATTGTCTGGTGACAAGACAAAGATCTGGGCTGAGCCACAACTGGGTCTCGTTCCCGGGAAGACATACCCAGGAGAGGGGACTCTGGAGGTTCCATAGGGAGGAAGATGCCTGGGCCTGAGACGAAGAGCAGGATTTCTGTGAACAAGGAGCATCTAACTGAGGAGGAGGAGCCATTCTCCATCATCGTGCTGGGAAAGAGGTCATAGAATCATAGAATATCAGGGCTGGAAGGGACCTCAGGAGGTCATCTAGTCCAACCCCCTGCTCAAAGCAGGACCAGTCCCCAACTAAATCATCCCAGCCAGGGCTTGGTCAGGCCTGACCATAAAAACCTCTAAGGAAGGAGATTCCACCCCCTCCCCAGGTATCCCATTGCAGTGCTTCACCACCCTCCTAGTGAAATAATGTTTCCTAATATCCAACCTAGACCTCTCCCACTGCAACTTGAGACCATTGCTCCTTGTTCTGTCATCTTCTACCACTGAGAACAGTCTAGATCCATCTTCTTTGGAACCCTCTCATAAGACTAATTGGGATTTCTCCAGGTTGTGGGGCAACTTCTTTACCTCCCCTAGGAAAAGCGCAGACTGGCATGGTTTGGCACGCAGTATGGTGTGGGTGCCTCTGACCCTGCCCTGTACTGAGTGGGAAGGGCAGAAACACCATACCATTGACTCACTTCCGGCTTCCTGGTGTCTCTTGAGCCGCAGACCTCTTCTGCCTTTTGGTGCTGACCATTGATCCAGCACTTTCCGTGCCACCTGTGGCCCCTCCGATGGAGTGAGCCACTGCACCCCCATGTCTGTTGGCACGGCACCCAGATGCTCCCCATCCAGTGGTGGGGATGTAGCTGGTACCGGAATTGGTATGGGGAAGCTTGGCACCGGGCCCTCTTCAGCACCACTGCGTTTGACTCTGCAAGTGCTCTCATGGTGGCTCTCACCACCTTATTTGGGTGTTCTGGTACTGCTGTTACCACTGGGACCAACAGTGCCTGTGGCGCTGACATGCTCAGTACTGACGGTACTGCCTTCATCAGGGGCACTGATTTCTGCCTTGTTCTGGGTGACAGATGAATTGGACTGCTTATTGGCGTCCTCAGGCGTTGCTCCGCCCATGTTGCCGATATCCTGGGGTTCTGTTTCTGAGTTTGAGTCATCGTCTGCCTCCCCTGCATCACCTGATGAACTCAAGGGACTGCTAATGATCCAGTATAGTCCCCAGGGTTGGCATGTGCTCTGTGGCTCTGGCTCCAGCATGCTGAGCATGCACACACCTAAGTGGAATACAAGCCTGCATCGACTCGAAGAACTCCAAGGTCCCTGCCGATCTGATCCGAGAGAAAATTTCTTCCTGACCCCTGCAGGCAACCAGCTGAAGCCTACACATGAGATTTTATTTTTGTTACCTACAGGCAGAGCTCCAAACATTATGAGCACGTGGAGAGCAATGCAGGTCAAGCGAGGCCAGAAGGAACCACTGAGACCCTCCAACCTGACCCACCCCACACACAGGCCGTAGAATTTCTCCCAGAAGCTGGATTAAAGTATACCTTTGAAAGAGAGATCTAATCTCATTTCAAAGACCCGAAGTGATGGTGAGTTCACCACCTCTCCAATAAGCCGTTCCAACATTTAACAGCTAGGAAATTCTGTTTTATTTAAAGGTTGAATTTGTCCAGGTATGGCTTCCAGCCATTGAATGAAAGCACCCCTCCCCTCCGACGCTCAGATGTCTCTTGCCCATTTGTCAGTGCCTACACTCAGTGATCACCTCGACTTTCTCTTCCATAAACCGAATAGTTTGAGCTCCTTCAGCCTCAAATTCTATGTCTTGTTTTTCCAGCCCCTGGAGCATTTTTATGGCCCTCCTTTTAACTCAACTCAGTATTTTCACATTCTTCTTGAAATGCAGACAGCAGAACTGGACACACGGCATTCTAGTAGCGGTCTTACCAATGCCACATACAGAGGCAAGAACTCTTCCCTACTTGTTGATATTCCTTTTTTTATACATTCAAAGATCACATTAGCCTTTTTTGCCGCAGCATTGTACTGGCAGCTCATGTTGAGGCGATTATCTGCAGTGACCTCTTACATCCTTCTGGGTCACTGTTTTCCTAGACAGTCTCCCAACCTGAAGGTATAACCTGTGTTCTTCGTTCGCAGGTGTATTACCTTGCATTTGGCTGTATTAAAATGCACTTTGTTGTGCTATGACCATTTAATCAAGTAATTCAGGTCACTCTATACCCGGTGGTGCCCAAACTTTTTACCTTGCACCCCCCCCTTACCCTTGTCCATGCCCCTACCCCCGGAGCCAGGGCCAGGAGTGGGGACGCAGCTTCGGGGGGGGGACGTGGACGGGGTAAGGGGGCAGCAGCCAGGGCCAGGAGCAGAGCTGGGTGGCGCTCCCTCCCCACCCTCTGTGGGGGCTGGCCCAGGTCCCAGCTGCATCCCCCTAAATGTTCCTCCACACCTGCTAAGGGGGTGCACCCCACAGCTTGGGGACCTCTGCTGTAACAGTATTCTGTCCTCATTATTTACTAACTTCCCAATCTGTGTGTCATCTGGAAACTTTACTAGCAAAGATTTTATATTATTGTCATTGATACAAATATTAACTAGCCTTGGACCAAGAACCAATCCCCAGGGCAGCCTGTAAGAAGCAGCTCCACTCATTGTTATCTCCCCGTTAACATTTTGAGATCTATCAGTGAGACAGTTTTTAATCAGTCTATTGTGCTCCCTGTTAAGTTCATTATCCTAAATAGTAGCATCTATTAGTTTATGGAACCTTACTGATCTGCATCCCCTTCAAATGAATTCACAGCTATATAGTGTATTAAATCAGCCTGGATTGAAGATAGCTATATAGACTGCACCCTTCATTCAGGCAAAGAGATGGAAAGCACCTACTCAAGCTTTTCACCAAAAGGAAAAGCAGAAGCAGGGCCTGATCAGTTCCAAGTAAGATATGAAATACTCAGAGAAAAAGGACATGGCTTCCATTTTACTGAATGCTCAACCAGAATTTCAGAAGCTCAGTGGAAATTAGTAGTAGTAAATATTGATATTACCATAATGCCCAAGAGTCCTAGTCATAGACCAGGACCCCATTGAACTAGGCACTAAACCATGGGTAGGCAACCTATGGCACGGGTGCCGAAGGCGGCACGTGAGCTGATTTTCAGTGGCACTCACACTGCCTGGGTCCTGGCCACCGGTCTGGGGGGCTCTGCATTTTAATTTCATTTTAAATGAAGCTTCTTAAACATTTTTAAAACCTTATTTACTTTACATACAACAATAGTTTAGTTATATATTACAAACTTATAGAAAGAGACCTTCTAAAAACATTAAAATGTATTAATGGCAGGCAAAACCTTAAATCAGAGTGAATAAATGAAGACTCAGCACAGCAGGTCTGAAAGGTTGCCGACCCCTGCAATATACAAACACCGAACAAAAAAGACAATCCCTACCCTAAAGATACAGCTTTGTCTCTCTAGTTCATTACCTCCTGGATGTATAATGAAATGCTGCTTTGTCGTCATACTAGAGTTACTACCACTGCAATAATTTCCCTAAATAAGGAGTGTTAAGGCTGATCTCTAGTTGCAAAGGTAACACTTTAATGTTAAGGGAATATTTATAAAAAGTTTATAAAGGTTTAATAAATGACTGATATGCTTTAGTAAGTTGTTACTGATTCCAACAGGTTGCTTATACCCATGGCTTATAACCATCAGTAATACAAACATGTTAGACATGAGCAGTAACACTTCTTAACCCTTCATAAATTCATTATCTCTTTATAAGCTATCTGTAAGAGAATACTTAATATAAAAGGTGAACATTGCCTGCATAGAAACGCAGTTAAGATCATCCATACAAGCCTATCTACGGAAAAATACATTGGGAAAACAGTCAAGTAAGATGACCCCATTTTCAAACCCTATTTCCCCAAACATTGTCCAATTTGTCTCAAACTTTCCCAAATACCTCTATCCTGGCATAAAATGAAGAATTACAAAATTCTAACTGGATTAATTTTGGCAAAGTTGGGGAGCAGGAGTCAATGAAAAACTAGTTTAAACCTTAAGTAGACAGAGAGGAAAGTCTCATAATATCATGCTGTGGCTTCAGAGCCCCAAGAAAAGGCGGCTTAGAAAGCCAGGGGATATATCTTCCAGTACACAACAACACTAGCTAGGTATACAGAACACGTCACTAAAGAAAAGCCAATTTTGCAACATCTGTGGATGGCATAGGTGAAGCCTGTGGCTTGTCCTGATTATTCGCAAGGCACAAGTTAGCAGTTAAGCATCTTTAGCAGACACAGGGCTTTACAAGCCCAGAAAACACACATCCTTACTTTGTCTTATTTAGACAGTAAGCACTTCAGGGCAAGGAAACTGGGTGATACAACAGCTCTGGAGAGGGAAAGACTGGGGACTGTTGAGATGATTAGGGATGGCATAGCCTGAAAAGGGATTTGAAGATTATGAATCGGGATTTGATGAACTAGGAAAAGGGCCCCTAGCAAAGAAGTACTTGGAGACTGTCCCAGGCATATGAGGCAGAGCAGAAAGCACAATACTGAAAGTGGGAGAAGGGGGAATGAGAGGAATGACACAGGCACAGCCAAAATTATATAGGGCCTTGTAGGGAGTATAAGAAAAATTAATTTGATGCAGAAGATAGGAGGCCAATAGAATGATTAAAAAGCGGAGTGCAGGGAGCGACATGACTAGAGCAGCAGAAAAGGGAGATAAATATAACTTTGCTCACCGTATTTTAAACAAACAGAGAGGAGAGGCAGCAAGAAGATACTTGTAATGACGACCTGATTTGCTCAGGACATGCACTGGGATTTTAGCATTGAGTACAGAGAGGAAAGTGAATTATGGAAGTAAAAGGAAGAAATCAAAGGACTTGCCTAGATAGTGGATATGATGGGGAGAGGAACGGAGAGACTGGTCAAAGTAGAGAAGATACTGAACCTGAATAATATTTGTGCTTTCTAGCCAATAGATAAGTCCTCTATGAATTTAAAATTATAGACCTACGCCAATGAACCAAAGGAATTAAATAATGCCATGAAGCCTAGATAACACTAAGCAGCTGGCATGCTATGACCTCTGCTTGTTACACTAATCTTAATCATCTCACTGTTACCTTGTGCTCCCAGTCTGTGGCATCCATCTGCTGTCTCTCATAAATATTGACAGCATGCAGGTGGACTGCTTGGGCCTAAGACTGAGGACTTCAGGCACCACCACAGTACATACATTAAATATTAACTGGCCTTATGAACACTAACATCTTTGGAGATCTGCACTAAAAAAACAGAACAACACATTCTACTAGAACTAATATAATTCATGGGATGTAGGTGGGAAGAGATGTGGATTCATGGCAGGAAGCAGTAAAAAAATAAATGGTCTGATGAATCACATGCACAAGAGTTTAAGTCCAACTATTTATTCATACTCAAAACCCACAAAATTAAAGATGTGCACATGAAAAATAATTTAATCATGAAACGTGTTATAAACACTAAATGCAAGATTTCCACAGTGCACTGATCTACCATGAACTAACAGTACATTCAGCATAAAAGATGACCTATGAGTCAAACTGCATCCTGATGAGGCAATTCTCATTGCAAATTAACATCAGCAGAAGAGCCCAGAGCAAAATCAGCCTTGTGTACACTCTGAGGACAGAGTTTTGCAGACTTTATTCCAAAAAGCATGTTTAACACCAAAAAGGATCATAAAGATCATTCAGTCTGACCTCCCATGTAACATGAGCTATAGGAATTCCCTGAATTAATTCCTGTTTGAACTAGAAGATCTTTTAGAAAAACATCCAATCTTGATTTAAAATTTGCCAGTGATGGAGAATTCACCACAACCCTTGATAAACTATTCCAATGATTAATTACCTCACTATAACAAAAATATGCTCCTGATTTCTAGTCTAAATGTGTTTAGCTTCAACTTCCAGCCATTGGATCATGTTATAGCTCTGTCTGCTAGAGTGAAGAGTCCTCTATTGTATTTCTGTTCCCTATGTAGATACCTATAGTCTATGATCCTACTTACCCCTTACCTTCTCTTTGAAAAGCTAAATTAAGGTCCTTGAGACTTTCACTACCAGGCATGTTTTCAAATCCTTTAATCATTCTCATGACTCTTCTCTGAAACCTCTCCAAATCATCAACAACCTTTTGAATTGTGGACACCAGAACTGGACACGATATTCCAGCAGTGGTCACACCAGAGCCAAACAGAGGTAATATAACCCACCTAGGATTTAAAGAAAAACCTCTTTTAATTATCTTTTATTGCCACAGAGTTCTTTTTGTGCCCTTTGGCTTCCCTTATCAATTTTCTACTCTTCCTATTTTCTAATTTATATTCATTGTTACCAAAAACCAGTTACCTACCTTTCAGACCTCTCTTTGGGGTATGTTGCACAAGTCCATTCCACTGTAGGTATGTATGTGCCTTGTGCACAGTTGTCAAAGAACTTTTTCTCTTAGCATTACCAGTCGGGGCAGCTCAAGTGCCCTCTGCCATCACACACCACTGCATGCAGATATAAGAGGATGGAGCTGCTCCCAACCCCCAATCAGCTCCTTCTCACTAGACAGACTGTAATAAAGAGGGGGAAGGAGGGATGTTGTGGAATGGACATGTGTAACACATCAAGCAATAACAGTTGAGGAAAAGAAAAACTGATTTTTCTTCTTCTAATGATTGCACATGCCCATTCCACGGAAGGTGACTCACAAGCAGATTAACATGGAGGCGGGCTCAGAGTCTACCTGAACAGCAACTGTAGAACAACCAGGTGGCAATTTTGCAACAGAAAAGCTTCAAAAACAGACTCCAACGAGAAACTGCTGAACTTGAATTAATATGCAAATTAGACTATCAACTTAGGCTTGAATAGAGACTGGGAATGGCTGAGCCATTACACACATTGAATCTATTTCCCCATGTTAAGTATTCTCACACCTCTTGTCAAACTGTCTGTAATGGGCTATCTTGATTATCCCTACAAAAGTTTTTTTCTCTTAATTAATTAGCCTCTTAGAGTTGGTAGGGCAACTCCCACCTTTTCATGTTCTCTGTAGGTTTATATATATCTCCCCACTATATGTTCCATTCTATGCATTCGATGAAGTGGGCTGTAGCCCACAAAAGCTTATGCTCAAATAAATTTGTTAGTCTCTATGGTGCCACAAGTACTCCTGTTCTTTTTGCGGATACAGACTAACATGGCTGCTACTCTGAAACCCATCCAAAAATGGCATCATTCCTGGACTGACAGGAAATGGCATAATGAGCAGCAAAATTGTGAAATGATGACCAGGTTGCCACTTTGCAAATGTCTCAAATAGGTACTTGCATCAGGAAAGCTGCTTGCGCTCTAGTCAAATGAGCCAACACTCTAGGAGGTGGCGTAATATTAGCTAGCTGGTAGCACAAACGTATATAAGGGGAAAACCTCTGAGTGGAAACCAGATTATCTTTCAGCCTGTCTGCAACCGCATGAGGATCCAGTAGAAGGCTAAAGTTCTCATCACATTCAACAAAAAGAAGTTTCTGCTCATCTATATGCATATAAGGCTTCAGGAAAAAAGTGTCAAACTGTCTGATCAATGTGGAAATTGGAAACCACCTTTGTCAGAAATTTCAGGGGAAAGGTTAACTTTATCCTTATGTAGAAGTATAAAAGGAGGTTCTGAGATGAAGAATGTACTTGTTAGCCTGGGCCCGGAAGAGGGTCAGGGAACAGAGGTAGGTAGGGGGGATAAAAATAAAAACAAACTGAAGGGAATATCCAAGACCTCATCATGCTTAGGACCCACTGATGTGATGTCATGAGATACAAGCACAGAGGAAGTAGGATAGACAACTGGTAGGAACAGATGGGCCTGTAAGAAACGGGATGTTGCTCTTGACAAACCAGTCAAAATGCGTACTTAGACTGGGCCACAGTCACAGAGGAAGAGGTGGTCGCTTCCTGTAATTCCGGCCCCTATTTCTCAGCAGCTCTTGGGGCTGAGCTATAATGCTCTGATATCTGTGAGACAGACCAGAACGGCCTCCTCTGCACGCAGTGTATCGATTCTAAGTTACTTCAGCGTTGCCGTGGAATCTTTAGGGTCTGCAGCTTATTGCCTGTCTTTTCCGAAAAGAGGGAGCGACCCTCAAAGAGCAGATCTTGAATGGTCTCTTGTATTTCAGGAGGGAGACCGGAAGTCTGCAGCCATGAACATCTCCTCATAGATATACAGACATCATGGATTGAGCTGGTGAGTCTGCTGCAGCTAAGCTCTGCCAGAGAGCGGACCTTGCCACCAGCTTGCCCTCTTCTACCATCAGAGTGAGCTCCTCCCTGGAGTCCCCCAGTTGCTTATCGTTTAAACTTCATGTGTTCCCACAGAGTGAAGTCACAGCAACTTAGTCAAGCTTGCTGGTCGGCAATTCTAAGTTGCAGCCCTCCTCTCGAATAAACTTTACAACCAAACTAGCACAGTCGCCGATTCCATCCCCTTCAGTGTTGATGCTTGATGCCTCTGCCTCTCCCACTCATTAGTGGGAGCCTGGGGACAGGTGATCGTAGAGATGTTTGAAACCATTAGAAGGGACATAGTATTTCCTCTCTGCCCATTTCATCGTAGGGGGGAGAAAGAAGGGGTCTGACAAAATGTTTTGATCAGCTTCAGAATCGCTTCATTAATCAGGAGTGGCATTCTGGAGTGCCTTGCTGAAGCCAATATGTCCACTAGCTTGTGGGATTTCTCTCTGACTTCTTCCACCTGAGCATCCAACGCTTTAAAGCAGTTCTTGGTGAGCCTTGTAATCTCCAGTGGTGATTAATTGTTCACCATCTCTATAGCCTCATATGGTGATGAAGAAGATAGACCAGTCATTGCCTCAGCATCTGAGTGTCTCTCTTGTGGTGAATGAACTGCCTGAGCAACTTCCAGCTCCTTGGTATCAGTCCCGGTATTGCACATTGGCCAATGTTGTCTGCGGTGCCAATGATCTTGGTGCACTCTCGAGCAAGTCAGCTCACGTGGGTGAGGGAAAGTCCTAACAGGCAGAGGGACACCCCACAGTGTCCAGAAAGGCCACTGATGTGGTGGACCCCATGCCTATGTAGGCCATTGCCCCTTGCGATGTGTCCACTGCCGGAAGGGTTGCGACAACCACGGATTCCGCCCCAAGTCACTGATGGAGGGTAAGCTTCCCATTGGGTATGGGACATAAAAGACCCCACTTCTGAGTCCGATGAAAATGACTCAGAGCCCTGCAATAACAGTGCAGCAGAACTCATGTGGACAGGAAACAGGTAAGCCAAATCCAGGGATGGCAATATCAGGGATATAACAGTGGCTTGCCCCTGGAAAGTACCGCCTCTTAGGTACACCTCCAATGATGTCGGTACCGGAATTAGGTCTTTAATTTGGGGTGTCTGCATCAGAACTTCAGGGGACAGCCTTAAGAGACCTCACACAGGTTCTGGAATCAATGAACCCACATTTTTGAGATCAGAGGAACACCCTAGGGCATGCTTCCCTGCCGAGTCTCTCCCCGAGTCTTTGCCTCTGACTGATCTCAGTACTGAAGATCTTGCTGAACAGGGTCCCTGGAAGATCTGTCTCTGTTCTTTGGTATCGGAGACATGGAACGAGGTGCCAAAGACATCTCGGATGGCACACTCTGTACTGATGGTGAAGCACTGGGAGTACACTCTGAACCCAATGGCTCTGATGTAGGGCAGAATGCCACCTCTGTAAGGAGATACTTAAGTCTCAAGCTCAATCTTTTTTAGAGCAAGACTTACCTCCTCTACAAATGTGGCACTTGTCACTGATGTGGGACTCCCCAAAATATTTTAGGCAGCTGGCTGTGGGTTGCTGACCAGCATCAGCCTGGCACATGACTAGCAAGAATAAAACCCTGGAGAGTAAGGCATGACTACGGTACCAGTACCAAGATTCAAACTTGGTCCATAAAAGACCTAAAACTGAAACCTATAACTAACACTAACTATACTCTATATCGGAGTGGGCAAACTATGGCCCGCAGGCCACATCCGGCCTGTGGGACTGTCCTGCCTGGCCCCCGAGCTCCTGGCCCAGGAGGCTCGCCCCCGGCCCCTCTCCCACTGTTCCGCCTCGCCCACAGCCTCAGCTCGCTCGCTCCGTCACCAACGCAATGCTCTGGGCGGGGGGCTGAGAGCTCCTGGTCTCTGTGCTGCGCGGTCTCTGTGCTGCGCGGTGGTGGTGGCGGCAGCATGGCCCAGCTCCAATTTGACAGGATATAAATATGACTACAGGTAACACTGATGTTTCTCATGCTGCAAGATAATTGTAAGGTAAGGGGGAACACAGCAATGTATTACTTCAAATCCGAACATTAACAAACCATTACCGGAGACACAAAAGCAACTATAAAAGCAACACAGGGGGCAGGAGGCTCACTGATGTTGATAATATGTAACATTTATGCATCATTTTTCATTCTGGAGAATCCAAAATTGTAACACTGTGCATCTAAATACAGCACCATTTAGATTTTGCCACCAAGACGGAGGGCAGCAACTAATCTGTGTACATCATACTGCACAGCAGTTGGAAAGGAATTTTTTATTATATTAAATAAGGACAGCATGGTAATCTTACAAGAATTACGTCAGGGTCCATACAGAACAGACAAGCCTTCATAATAAGAAATAATAATCCCGTCATGTCTTGCCTGAATGATCCTAACAGAAACTGTAGAGATCCCAACTTCTCCATCACAGAATGATGGAATTTTGAGTCAACCCTACCAGGATTTGAACCTGTGATACTAGGGAGTCTAGGTATTTCAAACCAAGGACTTAAATAGCTAAGCATCACCTTCCAGCCATTTTCAGATATAGCCTATCTATAAATTGGTACATCTATTATCCCCCTCTGAAAGCCAGGATAAGGGTCCAGAACAAAGGTTAGGTGCTTGTGATTAAAATAAAATCGTCAGTGCTTGTGAAGTAGCATGAACTTAGCTTGTAATAAGCTTTCTGAGCTATTGCTTGGGATTTTAATACAATGCAAACTCCAATTTACAAAGGAAACTCAAAACAATTAAATTGTTACTAGGGCTGTCAATTAATCTCAGTTAACTCATGTGAGTAACAAAAAAATTAGTCAGTTTTAATCGCACTGTTAAACAATAGAATACCAATTGAAATTTATTAAATATTTTGGATGTTTTTCTACATTTTCATATATATTGTATTGTGTTGTAATTGAAAAAGTGTATATTTATTAATTTTTGCACTGTAAAAATGATAAAAATAGTATTTTTCAATTCACCTCATACAGGTACTCTAGTGCAATCTCTTTGTTGCAAAAGTGCAATTTACAAGTGTAGATTTTTTTTGGTTAGGTAACTGCACTCAAAAACAAAACAACGTAAAACTTCAGCGCCTACAAGTCCATTCAGCCCTACTTCTTGCTCAACCAATTGCTAAGGCAAGCAAGTTTTACACTTACAGGAGATAATGCTGCCCTCTTCTTATTTACAATGTCACCAGAAAGTGAGAACAGGCAATTGCATGGCACTTTTGTAGCCAGCACTGCAAGGTAGTTATATGCCAGATATGCTAAACGTTTGTATACCCCTTCATTCTTTGGTCACCATTCCAGAGGACATGCTTCCATGCTGATGACGCTTGTTAAAACA
The DNA here is from genome assembly GCF_020497125.1 of Mauremys mutica. Classification (NCBI taxonomy): domain Eukaryota; kingdom Metazoa; phylum Chordata; order Testudines; family Geoemydidae; genus Mauremys; species Mauremys mutica. The sequence continues at coordinate 13,002,776 of NC_059096.1, forward strand.
ATAACACATTAATTAAATTTGTGACTGAACTCCTTGGAGGAGAATCGCATGTCGCCTGGTCTGTTTTACCCGCATTCTGCCATATATTTCATTTGAAAATGTAGAAAACATCCAAAAATATTTAAAAAATAATAATAGAATACCATTTAAACAGTGCAATTAATCACACACTTATTTTTTTTAGTCGCCTGACAGCCCTAGTTGTTACCATCCACAAATCTGAAATAAAATTTCTAGAGAGACAGAGAACTTGAGGGCATTAAATGAAGTCTCAGATATGGTGTTTTCCATTTTTGGAGTCCTGAGCGGGGATAAGTTTGTTATTCATAGTGGAAATAAGTTACTAATTGTCAGTTCTCTACTGAATATGAGAATCAGCATTACTTTTGTATTTATAGACAAAGCCGCTCCTCATTTGACAGAGGAAAGCTTAACTTGCTGATCCTGACAGCAGGTTACGCAATAGCATCTAAATCTGGGAGAGATTTTGTTCCTTACACTGAGAACTGGATGTTAAAACCTGATGCTAGACTCCCTGTACTAGATGAATATTAAACCACTGTACTTGTAATTTACCAGAAAAAATTATATGATCTTTCAAAAGTAAAACTGTTCCTCTTCCTGTGTATTTTACTCCTATTCCTGTCTCCTTTACCATGACTCTGAAAATGTACCTTGAAACCGCAAAACTAGATACCCTTATTTCCTCACTACCTTTTTATTTTCATTTATATTCCTGATGGCAAGGTATTGAGTCTCCTTAAGTAGGTCTGAAGCAGTCTTAAGCACAAAGGGCTGGGCTTTTATTGCGATTGTGATATAAGGATACTGTGCTCTCCTTACTTGATGCTTGTGACCCAGCAGGGAGTTGAAACTGACTGTTTTTCCATCCTGTTGGTGCACAAGAAAGGAACTAGTAAGAACCAGTGTGTTGTGACCATGTGATGTTGCAGTCACAAAACACCTTACATGAAGCCTGATCAGGGTGGATAAAAATCAATTATTTTTTTAATTTAAATCGGACTTTTTTAATAAAAGGCTTTTTCCTCAAAAAGCATTTTATCTAAAGATAGTTTTAAGATACATTATAGCTCAAAGATATTTCATCACCGAATAGGGATTATAAATTCTAATTCTATAGTACGAGACAATATATTCATGTCATGTTTAAGAAAAGTTTTGTAAATGTGTTCCAATAGTTCATGGATTAGGGACCCAATCTTATGCAGTTCCATGGGCTTCTGTATAGATTATTTAGGTTAATCTTTCTATCTACCCAATGGGACTCAGTGCTCAGTCTAGAAGATACCATCAGAGATGCTTAGTTTTCCAGCTCTCAAACTATGGATTTGTGTCTCCAGAGGTAACATGCTTGTTAACAGCAAAAATGTTTTTAAATAAATAATATATAAAGGTGAGAAATAACAGACCTCAACTCTATTGTCCCTCTGCAAATTTGTATACACAGAGTCAATCCCTTACCGCTCTCTAAAAGTGCAAAGTTTCAAAAAGTTGAATGAATAGAAGATGGTTGGGTGCGGAACAGATCTGGACAAGGAGAAGAAGTCTAAAGATAAATGTGAGACGTGAGCGACATATGTTTGTTTTGTTAAAATATTATGTGTTTGCTGTTGAAGAAAAAATCCAGAATACTTATATGGAGATATACCTATCTCACAGAACTGGAAGGGAAGAGACCTTGAAAGGTCATTGAATCCAGCCCCCTGCCTTCACTAGCAGGACCAAGTACAGTTCCCCTCCCCGATGGCATCCTCAAGGATTGGAACTCACAATCCTGGGTTCAACAGGCCAATGCTCAAAACACTGAGCTATCCCTCCCCACGCTTAACTTAACATTGTTGTTTTAGTTAAGTAAAACAATGTAAATGTCAGCCTGGTGATGTTCTCCTCCTAATACAGCATGGCAAGAAAATCCTCCAAATATTAATGATTAACCTGTTGAACTGCAGATAGTTCACCTCCCAATGACTTCATAAATATCTGCTTCAATTATCTTTGGTAAATGAAATAACCAATCATTTTCTGATATAGCTGTAAAACTAATCTGAAAAGTTTTCAAAATAAATCACTGTTTAAAAATGTATAGTGTGTACCTTCTAAAAATGAAACCTACATCTATCTCTGAGCTGTGAAGAATATGTATTAAGGTTATAACAATCAACAAGAATGCACTTTTATGTAGAAAACCATGATTAAATCGAGTCTTCCCCACTAGTTTGATTTAAATCAAATCCACCCTGTCAAGTGGCTGGTGACAGACCTTGTGTTAAGATCAATAAAATCATTTTGGAAGTTTAAAAATATGAAGACATTTTCTCTACAGCCACCCTTTGGGAACGGTGTTTAGAAACAATAACCTAATGCATTCTTTTTTCTATATTAGTACATGACACCTATCTCCAGTAGCTCAGTTTTTGGAAATCAGCAAACCAATACAAACATGGTATTTCCAGGAGAATCAAATATATCCTAAGTAGTTTCATCTTCATATTACTTTATATCCATCAACTCATTAATATTCAACATCACTAAGAGAAAGGTAGGAAAGTATTAGCCCCACTTTACAGATGGGGAAAAAAGAAGTTCAGTGAGTTGACAGAGGCCAAGACTGAGCTGGTGTTTGAGCTAGGATAAAAACTATGTTTCTGACACCCAGTTCTGTGTTCAGACCATCAAACCATGATGCAAGCTCTTCAGACTTTTTTTTTAAATCAAATTGTGTCACTAACATAGTCAAGACTCTTTCTTTACAAAAGACCTCAGAACATAAGTATCCAATTTAATTTTTCATCACCTCAATATGGTCATACACATAAACAAGACATCACATGTATAGATATAGGTCCCAAATATTGTAAATTGAAATTTCCTCCTGTAGGTCCCATCGCTGGCAAGTGAGGGAAACCAACCACCAGTACCAAGGGTTTCATAGTACTACTTTATTCTGTCACTTGTCTGGAAATATTTCTGTTTTTAATCATGTAAGGTTTTGAATTTTTAAAAAACATTTTAGTAGTCAAAATGCTTATTTTAAAAAGCAACAAAGAATTTAAAAAAATCACAAATATGAGTTTAGCAAGTGCTCTGCAATGTTTGTGTTTTCATGGGGTACATCACAGTATATCAGGGTTGGAAGGGATCTCTGGAGGTCATCTAGTCCAACTCCCTGCTCAAAGCTGGACCAATCCCCAGACAGATTTTTGCCCCAGATCCCTAAATGGCCCCCTCAAGGATTGAACTCTCAACCCTGGGTTTAGCAGGCCAATGCTCAAATCACTGAGCTATCCCTCCCCCTTTGACTACACCTATTGTCCAAGAAAAAGACAAACCTGACCACAAATGTTTTTCCAAGACACCAAACTGAAATTGGCAGGATTTCCCTTCAAGAACTGTAATGGTTTAGTTTTACTGAAAGATCAGCAATATTAATCACATGAAGTGTTTAGTGTAACATCACAGGCAGGTGACCCTCATTTCCAGCTGGGAAGCCTCCATTTCCAGCTGCTTCGTCTGTTCTTCAAAAAGGTTTTGCAAAGTAAATTCTTCTGGTTTGGAAGGAGTTGTGCTCCTTAAGCATGTGTAACAAGTTCAACAGTATCAAGTCAAATTTAGTGCCTTTGAAGACAAACAGTTGAGGTCTTTACCTGATTATCCTAAAAACATTAACTCCTATCACAATGAGATTTTTAGTGGCTTTAAGTTAAGCTGAGTTTGAAAAGCAAGCTTTAAAAAAAAACTTGAATAAATGTTAATTTTCATGAAAGTGAAGTGTCTTAAGTGGGCTGCTGAGATTCTCCTTAGATAAAAAAAATAGACTCTAGGCAAGAAATAGAGTGGTATACACTCTTCACCTCTCCCTTGACCCAGGTGCTTCCACTGCCATAAAGCCTCTGCTTGTATTTTCAAAAGCAAACAAAATTTGAATTTCAGAGATGAGCAGGACTGGCTACCCGTGTTTACTCTAGCCAGAGAGCAGAGCAGAAAATCAGTCAGCATAACAAAGGGGAAAGAGTACATCCTTTTTCCAATTCAAGAAAGCAAATGGTGGGGAGCTGAATGTCTCAGGAATTGGTATGGGTGTGGGGGGCCTTCCATGTCTACGTCACTATTTCAAATCTGCACTAAGATAGCGCAGACTGAAAGTTGTTACCATCAGACATCAGTACTGAGGTCTATGTGAAATGAACTGGATCAGCCTTGTTGATGGGTTTCTTCCACATAACATTATTATTGATAGTTGACCCTAGGGATATATCTACCCAGCCAGAGCCAGCCTCCCAGATCAGGTCAACAGACCCGGGCGGGGCTTGTGTTTGTGCTCTAAAAATAGCTGTATAGACAGTGCTTTGAAGTTGCAATTCAGGCTGCAGCTCGGGATCTGAAGCCTAGGGAGGGGAATGGGCTTCAGAGCCCAAGCTCCAGCCTGAGCTGCAACTTCAAAGCACTGTCTATACAGCTATTTTTAGAGCGCTAGCGCAAGCCCCACTAATTTGAGTGTCAATATGGGCTGGGAGACTCACTCCCACTTACTCCACAATGCTGTGCAGACATACCCTAATAGGCCTCTCTTTACATACTACATAAGCTGTAGTTAAAACTTCTTCTGTATGTATTTGCAGTAGCTGAAGTGCTCCATTCCAGCTCGGTCTGGACTGGTGATCACTATGCCACTAGGATAAGTGATTTTTCTGATGACCATTATAACACTGACATGTGCTTCTCTTTCCCCTCCCACAATTTCTCTGTCTTACTTATTTCAATTGTAAACTCTAGGGCAGGGATTGTCACTTAACATGCATATGCCCCATGCTAAGCACAACAGGGTCCAGATCTCAATAGTGTCTAAAGGATCCCAATCATAATTCAAATAATAATTTATCCCTCTGCCTCTCCTTGCAGTAAGGGCGCGCAGGTAGATTTTGGGGGCTTGACTCCAAGATTTTCATGATTATTTTGCAAAGCTATCTGAAATGTCCTCCCTAAAAAGTTTTAAAATTTGTGATTCAAATATTTCTGGCTCAAATTTAATTAAAACTTTTAAAAATAAATGTAAAGTTGCCATAAAAGCCCACATAGTAGTCAATCAATAGATTTATTTACAAAGCAATCCTTGCCATGATTCTGCATAAATGATTAAAACACAATGGATAAAACCAGAAAAAAGTAGTTCTTAATGAAGGGATAATTATCTTGTAACAAGTCTATGGCTATCTAGTAACTGCAAGTTATAACTACAGCTGCCCATTAGAGCCATTAAGAATTTCAAGGCACTAACAGAACTAAGGTCCCTCTGACACAAAAGCACAGATCACTACCACTTGAGCTAATGGATAATCTCCATCAGCTGTTAGCATTATAGGGCCTATGACCCACTTGAACAGGTTTGATTCTACCCAGCAGGGGCAGGGCTACATACATACCAGCCAGGTCTTTACAATACTATTAGTACTGTAGTTTGATCAACAAAAAATACTTTCTACCCATAGTACTGTGCCATGATGCCAATCAGAAAACAAGATTTCCTAACACCATTTTATAAGATTGAATCAAATAACCCTACACTCCTCCCTTATTGTTAGTCTTCCCCCACCAATGAAAGCAGCAACGCTCAAAGAATCACCATTTAATTTATCCATCTTTTGAAACAATATCACTTCTCGTTTCTCCCACTAGCCAAGATTGTCCATTTGTGATAATTTAGTTACAAAGTAACAAATTGCTACTTTAAAGGCGATTCAGATGAAACATCATATCAAGAGGAAAAGCTTTAAACAGGAGCAAGTCATTGCATGGCCATACTAAGACTTTACCCTACATTCAAGGGTGCACTTTGTAACAATCTGAAATATTTCTTCATCCCAGAGAACTTTTAGGCTACTAGTACACATATTGTATACAAAGTCCTTCCTGCCTACGCAAGAGACTCATCATTCCCAATAAATAGCGCATGGAACAAGACTGAAAATATTGACCAGGGTCATTATTGCCAAAGCTGAGAGACACTACCATCCACATCTTACCCATAATTTACATCATCACTGGTTTAACTAGCCATACCAAACAGCTAAAAGAAGAGACTGACAACTGTTTCAAATGCTACCCAGTTGCACTGTGGGTATATTTTACATGAGGTTCTCTAAGGGGTAGGTTCAGATCCCAACGTCTGTTTTGCGGGTGAATAGATTTTTGAGCCCTGGCCTGCAGATACTGAGCAGTTAATGAATTCTGAGTTTGACACCTAACCCATCATCACTACATCACAGTATTAAAACAGCAGAAGAACAAGCCAACTCATTTTTCTACAAGCAGCTCTGTCCACTCTAGGGATGAACTCTGAGTGCACAAAGCTTATACCAGGCCTCGCTGTCCTGGACAATTATGATGTACTCCTTCCTGGGCGCAGGGTAGAGCATCAAGATTTTTCTTTTTTCTATCCAAATGATATCTTTCATTCAATGGTCAGAACAGTCTTCATTCTCCTGACTAAAGCAATTTATTAATAGAACAGTTGTCCTCCATGGATTTCAGTAAAATCTGTTGTGCCATCTAACTCTTTAAGCATGACAAGACACTATTTGTTGACTTTATTTTAAATGCTAAAAAGGATCGAGATTTTAAAGAACTAGCCATTACATTAAAAACCTGCATAGGAGGCAATACCTACAGAGGCGCTTCCCCCCACCCCAAAAGCACAACAGCCCATCCAGCAGGCTGATTCTTCCAATCAAATATAGGACCCCACCACTTCCGAGGTTCTAGAGGTCTCCTGAAATTAGGTGACTAAGCAAGCAAGGGGCCTCCAGCATGATTCTAACCTAGCAAAGAATCTAATTTCTAAGGGATGATCAAACCTGAGTTCAATTCCCAACCTAGGACAAGAATCTGAAATTAAAAGCAAGTATATTGTTCCAGTCTGCCTCTATCAAGGGGGATTTTTATTATGGAGAAATATAATCCAAACACAACAGATTATTCACACTGAAATTATTTTCTGAACAGCAAGTGCTCGCCGGGAGGGGAAGGTGATTCGCACTGGACGATCCAGTGGAACAGGGGGTTAAGGGCTGGGGGATCAGGTGATGGGAAGGGGAGAAGTGGGACTCTGAGAAGGGGGACATGAGGGATGAGTGTTGGGGGAATAAGGGAGGACAGGGGCACCTGTCAGTCCCACATTCTCCTCCAGCCCGGGGGGGATTGGCGGGAAAGGGGGACCCAGCATGGGGGGAAGGAGGAGAGACCCCGGGGGGAAAAGGGGGTGACTGGGGGTACAGGGAAGGAGGGGTGACTGGCAGGAAAGTGGGACATGACATGGGGGGGAGGAGGGATGACCTGGGGGACCCGGCCCGGGGGGAAGAGGGGAGGGGGGAAGGGGGACCCGGCCCGGGGGAAAAGGGGGGACCCGGCCCGGGAAGGAAGGGGTGAGCGGGGGGGGGAAGGGGGAGGCAAGGGGGACCCAACCCGGGGCGAGGGGTGAGTGGGGGGAAGGGGGAGGGGGACCCAGCCCGGGGGGAAGGGGGGGACCCGGCCCGGGGAGGAAGGGGTGAGCGGGGGGGAGGAGGAAGGAGAGGGGGACCCGGCCCGGGGGGAAGGGGGAGGAAAGGGGGACCCGGCCCGGGGGAAAAGGGGGGACCCGGCCCGGGGAGAAAGGGGTGAGCGGGGGGGGAAGGGGGAGGAAAGGGGGACCCGACCCGGGGCGAGGGGTGAGTGGGGGGAAGGGGGAGGGGTGAGTGGGGGGAATGACTGGAGGAAAAGCGGGACGCGGGACACGGCAGAGGGGGGAGGGGGACGCCCCTCACGCGCACTCACCCGCCCCGCCATCTCGCCGCGGCTCCCTCCAGACACCGCCCGGCAGCCAAACGCCAGCGCGTAAGGCGGCCGCGCACGCGCACTGCGGCCCTGCTGCACTGCGTTCGGAGCGGCGCGCCGCCGAGCCCCCGGCAGAGGGCAGCGCTGCGCGGCCCAGGCGCCGCGGGGTGACGTCACCAGGCCATGGCATCACTCCCGCGGCGTGACGTCACCAGGCCCAGGCCTGCTGCAGAGTGGGTCTCAGTCTGGGCAGGTCTGTGGCCAGCTGGGGTTGGGGGAGATGCTCTGCAGTCCCAGGCTCCGGCCCGCCCGGCCGGGCTCCGCCAGAAGGAGGCAAAGAAAACAAAACCGGGACTCGGCATTTGAGATGATTTTCGAAGCAGCCTCAGGAATTGGGGGGGGGGGCACCCACCATGTCTGAGCGGTTGGGGTTGTCATGGCTGCATCAGGGCAGGACGCCGCCCTGTCACCACGTTCTCCTTTTTTGCCCCAACCCATGGAAGCTGGAGGTGTAATTTCCAGCCAGATAGACATACGTGCACTAGCTTGGATTGAGCCAGCACGCTGAAATAGCTGTGTAACTCCACGTTTTTCTGGGGGCCCAATTGGCCGGGGCTAATCCACCACTGCATATTGGATCCGGGATTTGACTCAACTCGCTTGCATCTGAACCCCGGGTTCCAAGCTTTAAAGACTGTCAACACAGTTCCAGAAGGGAGAGGGCAGTTAATCCCGCTCCAGCGATCCCCAAGGAGGACTCGCTTGCCTGCACCAGGCTCCTGACCACTCAGTCAGAAAAGGAACCTGAGTGCCGATTTTGTGATTTCCCGGGGGGGTGCTCAACCCCCACTCTACCCCTTGCCCCGAGCCCCCACCCCTTCCCATCCCCACCCCACCTCTTCCCACTCCGTTCCGCCCCCTCCCCCAAGTGCACCCCCAGCGCCTCCTGCATGCTGCTGAACAGCTGATCACTGGCAGAAGGGAGGCACTGGGGGGAGAAGCTGATCGGCACCTGCCAGCAGGAGGGAGGCACTGAGGGGGATGGGGAGGAGCTGATCGGTGGGGCTGCACAAGGGTGCTGGGCACCCTCTATTATTTTTCCATGAGTGCTCCAGCCCCGGAGCGCCCACGGAGTCGGCACCTATGCCTGAGTGAGTTCCTTCTATTACAGTTAAATCGGTGGGTAGGGTTTGATCTTGCACCATTAAGGCACATTGCATCTGTGAAAGGACTTTCATCTACCTGGATCATCGAGACCACTTTCCCATATAATAAAGTGCATTTCTAACAGCATCTCCTTACAGACCTCTAACATGTCTCCACGTGCACTATCTGAATACGTGAGATGGGGGTGACAAACAGAACTGAGGGGGGAGACACTTCAGGTTAGGAGTATGACGAGTGTGTGGTCACGTGACGTAGTGTGTTTGCTGACAAAAGCCTTTAATATTATTAATATCGCTAATGATTTTAATCACTTAATATTTTTACTGACTGTATATTCCTCTTTAATCAATCCGTGGTCTGTCTCTAATGATTTGAAAAACAAAAATGAAGTCATAAGGATAAAAAATCTGCAGTTAAGCAATGACACAGTATGTTGGCAGATCTCAGATCTTTCAGAAACTCTGGCTTTCCAATTTAAATCAAAGATTGCCTTTGCTGCAGTTTAAATTTAGCAGTTTATGAATCAACAGACATAGGGAACATAGCACAACTTTGCATTGGGATTCGATGCATTGATACAGTCACCTATAAAATTATCAGAGACTTGGTTTTGCTCCAGTCACTACACGATCATACTTGTGGGGAGGATATGTACACTGCTGTTTGCCAAGCCTGCAGTTAAATGAATGTTCCACTAAATTCCATTGTTTCTGTTACAACAGATGGAGCTCTAAGTATGACTGATTAACATCAGGGACTAGTTACCAAAATGACAAAGAACCAGGCCAATTTGTTGGCATTTCACTCTATTGTGCATCGACAGACTCTATGCAACAACTCAGGAGATGGCTGCATGAAGGGAATAATGTGCACAGTTGTTAAAGTAATAAACTTTATTCATGCCAGACATTTACTACACCACCACTTTGTTTCTTTGCTTCAGGAAATTGAGTCTTCATATGGCGATATACTGTTAAACACTAAGTAAGATGGCTAAATCAAGGTTCTTCAGAGATTTGTTGCATTACTTCCAGAAATTGTGTGGTTTCCTCTGAAATCAGAGAGGAAGATAAATCTCCCAAATTAAAATATGAGAGCAGGAAAAGAGACTTGGTATTCCTTGCCGGTCTCACTGGGCATCTAAACAAGCTGAATGCACAACTACAGAGTGAAGGAAAAGTAATTAATGAGTTAATGTGCGCTGTTGCTAGTTTTAAGAACAAACTTGAAATGTACATCATTCAAATTACAGGAGACCTCACACATTTCCCGGTGTTAAACACAGCATGTGAGGGTGCTCTGGAAAGTGACAAAAGAGAAATAGTTGTTGCTTTGATACAGCAGCTGCAAGAAAAGTTTATCACGTTTTGGCAATTTTGTGAAAGTAGAGTCTGCTAGTGCTTTTCCATGGGAACCTTACACCTTCCCTATTTTAAAACGTAAAGATCTTGCAACAACATTAAATATTCCCAGGCAGGAACTGGAAGAGGAGCTGTCAGATTTGTAGGGACAGGGAGCAATTTATGCATCACAGCATGCAACTTCTGTTCAGGAATTATGGAAATGTGTGCTGGACAAAATTTGCATCTTTTGACTGTCAAAATACGGCCTGTACAGTGTTTGGATCGGCTCGCATTTGTGAACGTACATTCTCAGCCATGGGCCGGGTTAAGTCCCAATAGCCTGCATGCTTGACTGATGCAACTCTTCATGCCCAGCTGCGGTGTGTTGTCACCCATCTTCAACCTGACTGTGACGCAATTACTGCTTCGAACAAAGGAAGTCGCCAGATCTCCCACTAATATAACGTAAGTGAGACCAAATAAATTGTAGCCATTAAGGTTTTGACTTATTTTGCTAATTTAAAATGCTCTTGATAGATGTTTGCCAGTGTTGAAATGAAAGGTACCATATCAATTTGAATCATATTACTGTCAGAGAACTAATACTAAACCTTTTTTTTTTTTAGATGTACAGGTAGTATATATACAGAGAGAGAGAGAGTGGCTGCGGCCCACGCAACACATATCGGGCTGCATATGTGGCCCACAATGTAAATAGGTTGAGAAACACTGCCTGAGACCAAAGGCTGGATCCTAGCTAGGAGAACTGGTTTGTGAGGGGAGAGGTTGTCTGGCATCGAGTAGGGATCTGTGATCACCTGTCGAGGCTGATCAGGGAGTGACCTGGCAGAGGAGACTGGAAGGTTATAAAAGGGCAGGAGCTGCCTTCTCTGGGTCTCTGGCCACTTTCACCAGCTCAAGCAGAGACCAGCTGCTGCAGGAGCCTGAGGTCGGGGGAACCCTGCCTACCTGAACTCTGATGGTCCTCCAAGGACCCTCCGGGGAAGGGTGAGCTAGAATGAGGGGTGTTGCTTCATGGTGTCATTTGCTAAATTACCTGTGCTCTCTTGTGCCTTCTCTCTTAAGTGTTTTAGAATCATGTGCAAAGTTTGTCTCTGTGTCGGTTGGTTTCCAGTGTTGTGCGCCCTGGAAGAGGCAAACCGTAAGCCAGAAGGCTGCACCTTCTCTGGGATTCTGAGGAATGTGCAAGAGGTACTGGGAGGCTAGGGGGGACACAGCACTCGTTTCAGGGGCAAGGCAACTGGATCAAAGGAGGAGTCCCCACTGCCAAGAGGGGTGTCAGACGAAGTCAGCACCTGGAGTGTGCGCCTAGAGCCCCAAAGCCAGGGACAGGGCCTAGACCTGCCTGCCGAAGCCAGCTGAGAGCATGTGGGATTCAGCAGTGGATCCCTCACAGCAGTTTGAGTGCCCAACAGGGGGCGTTTTTTAGTGTAAATGAAGAAGAAAATGTAACATCTTTGGCAGGGATTTAACTTTGTTTCTCTCTGGCTGGCTAACAATCCTACTTTTGTTCAACCCCCTAGGGCTGTTCATATGCTTTGCTAGATTCACTGTATGTGCCCTTCTGCGGGATATCCAACTATTAGTTATGTCACTGAGACAAAAGACATAGTGGAAAATAAAATGAATACTCTTTAGTTAAAAAAAAAAAAAAACTCTGTGACAACCACGAGGAAATAACTTGCCTGTAGAAGTGACTCCTCCAGATCATAGTTGAGCCACATGGGCAGGACAGTGGAGGGAACCTTGCCACGCCGGTGCCCATGCGAGGGATGCTATGTGTGTTCTTTGAGATGGGGACTGGGCCCAGCACATTCTGGATGCTTCCTCCAGCTAAATACATAGCAGTAAATGTTCTGTACACATTCTGAGGACGGAAGGCTTCATCCTCCAGGGCTGTGACTCCAACACCCCTCATCAGCACCCAATTTACACATACAACAAATATCTTTCTAGTTAAAGACCTACCTAGATGACCTTTTTTGTTCTTTGTTTGTAGGGTCACATAAAGTAGGTTTCACGGTGAAATCCTGACTGTATAACCAGCGATTAAAAATACCTTGTACTGTGCATTATTGCTGGTTTTCTGATGAACATTAATGCTACATTTTAATTCCCCCCTAGAAATCCTTTGATTAAAGATTTTTCCCTACAGGATTTTATGAGTTTCTAATAGTCATTGCTTGTTCTTGGCCCAGTTTTAGAAGACATCCCCATTTTTCATGTTACTTCTCAAAGTCAGTTTTCCATTGATAGAAATGTATCCAAACAAACATGCACAGAGACAGAATCCTTGGGGGGAAATGGAACAGCAAAAAGCTCCTGGAACAAAGGTAAAGTTGGAGAGAGTAACAGGGACACTGGCCTATAGAAAGGTCACCTTGTCTGGAGAAAAGGTCTCTATTAAAAGTTATTACAGCTAATGTAGATTGATGAGATGGTTGCCCCTTGTTTCTGAAACAGTGCAAAGCCTAACAGTGTTGGAATGTAAGGAGAGAACGTGGAGGATTTCTTTGCCTCTGGTGTTGTTTATTTGGAAGTTTTTTGGAAAGTGTAGGGGACAATTTCCTGGTGCAAGTGCTGGAGGAACCAACTAGGGGCAGAGCTCTTCTTGACCTGCTGCTCACAAACAGAGAAGAATTAGTAGGGGAAGCAAAAGTGGATGGGAACCTGGGAGGCAGTGACCATGAGATGGATGAGTTCAGGATCCTGACACAAGGAAGAAAGGAGAGCAGTAGAATACAGACCCTGGACTTCAGAAAAGCAGACTTTGACTCCCTCAGGGAGCTGATGGGCAGGATCCCCTGGGAGAATAACATGAGGGGGAAAGGAGTCCAGGAGAGCTGGCTGTATTTTAAAGACTCCTTATTGAGGTTGCAGGAACAAACCATCCCGATGTGTAGAAAGAATAGTAAATAGGGCAGGCAACCAGCTTGGCTTAACAGTGAAATCCTTGCTGACCTTAAACACAAAAAAGAAGCTTACAAAAAGTGGAAGATTGGACAAATGGCCAGGGAGGAGTATAAAAATATTGCTCAGGCATGCAGGAGTGAAATCAGGAAGGCCAAATCACACTTGGAGTTGCAGCTAGCCGGAGATGTTAGGAGTAACAAGAAGGGTTTCTTCAGGTATGTTAGCAACAAGAAGAAAGTCAAGGAAAGTGTGGGCCCCTTGCTGAATGAGGGAGGGAACCTAGTGACAGAGGATGTGGAGAAAGCTAGTGCACTCAATGCTTTTTTTGCCTCTGTCTTCACAGACAAGGTCAGCTCCCAGACAGCTGCACTCTGCAGCACGGTATGGGGAGGAGGTGACCAGCTCTCTGTGGAGAAAGAAGTAGTTCGGGGCTATTTAGAAAAGCTGGACGAGCACAAGTCCATGGGGCCGGATGCGCTGCATCCGAGGGTGCTGAGGGAGTTGGCTGATGTGATTGCAGAGCCATTGGCCATTATCTTTGAAAACTCTTGGCGATCGGGAGAGGTCCTGGATGACTGGGAAAAGGCTAATGTACTGCCCATTTTTAAAAAAATGGAAGGAGGAGGATCTGGGGAACTACAGGCCAGTCAGCCTCACCTCAGTCCCTGGAAAAATCATGGAGCAGGTCCTCAAGGAATCAATTCTGAAGCGCTTAGAGGAGAGGAAAGTGATCGGGAACAGTCAGCATGGATTCACCAAGGGAAAGTCATGCCTGACTAACCTAATTGCCTTCTATGAGGAGATAACTGGCTCTGTGGATGAGGGGAAAGCAATGGATGTGTTATTTCTTGACTTCAGCAAAGCTTTTGATACGGTCTCCCAAAGTATCTTGCCAGCAAGTTAAAGAAGTATGGGCTGGATGTATTGACTGTAAGGTGGATAGAAAGCTGGCTAGATCATCGGGCTCAGCGGGTAGTGATCAATGGCTCCATGTCTAGATGGCAGCCAGTAGCAAGCGGAGTGCCCCAAGGGTCAGTCCTGGGGCCGGTTTTGTTCAACATCTTCATTAACAATCTGGAGGATGGCGTGGACTGCACTCTCAGCAAGTTTGGGGAGGAGTGGTAGATACGCTGGAGGGTAGGGATAGGATACAGAGGGACCTAGACAAATTAGAGGATTGGGCCAAAAGAAACCTGATAAAGTTCAACAAGGACAAGTGCAGAGTCCTGCACTTAGGACAGAAGAATCCCATGCACTGCTACAGACTGGGGACCAAGCAACTAGGCAGCAGTTCTGCAGAAAAGTACCTAGGGGTAACAGTGGACGAGAAGCTGGATATGAGTCAACAGTGTGCCCTTGTTGCCAAGAAGGCTAATGGCATTTTGGGCTGTATAAATAGGAGCATGGCCAGAAGATTGAGGGAGTGACAATGGGAGTGACGACCTTCCTCCAGCTGAGTGGGCAGGCTAAACTCATAGCCAGGTTGGACCCCTGCGATGGAGGGTGCTACAGAAGGATGGTACGTTAAGGGATGTACATTTATGTGCCAATTAAGTGTGGCCCTTGGACTCCTGGGAAGCTGCCAAAGATGGGAAGTGCTCCAGTTACACTGAATTCTCTTCTAGCCCTGCATTTTCCAAGTGCACTGGAGAGAGCATTGAACATGGAGCAGTGTGTGCAGTAGCGTATATACTCCTCCTTCTCTGCCCCCTCTCAACCTACCTGAACTCAGAACTGCTCATCCGCACAGAGAGGCGGCGCTCTCCTCCTCCAGCCCCTAAACGACAGTTACGACTCTCCTCCCCGGAGACTCCTGCCAAATAGGTGGGGAACTGGCCAGTGGCCAGGTAGAGGCTGCTTTATGCCAGTCCACCACTGCAAAGTCTGCACGAACTTGGTGGGCCTGGGCAGGCGAGGATTACTCCTGCCTAGCGGGGATCCTCCTTTGGCTACAGCAGCCCCTTTGCTCTCCTCCTACCAGCCTCCCAGCACCTGAAAGATGTACCTGAGCCCCAGTGATCCCCAGCTGCCAGAATGTCCCTTCAGAGCCTCCTGGCACCAGACTTCCCCAGGAGCCAGACTGCCCCAGCCTCCCTATCCCCAGCTCCAGTGGGCACAGCTCAGACCCAACACAGGATCTTGCCCAGTGTGTTCACTAGGCAGCTACTGCAGGAGACAGGGCTCCCTAGTGTAATCTAGGAAAATATCTCACTTAAAGCAGAAGGGAAAATAATGGTGGTTGGCAGGGAATAGGTTAATCCAGGAGCCTTGGCGTCTGCGCCAGGTTCTCAGGGGACTGGCTTTGCTGTGTGTCTGTAGGTGCAGGCTGACTCCTCCACCGCAGAAACTCTCCAAACCTTGAGCAGCTCTGGCCCCGCTTTCATCTTTGTTTTCACTCAGCACTGCTGCCTTGCAGTTCCTCATGTAACGCCCCCAAGCTCAGAGCCTGCATGGCTCTTGCTGACTGCACTGTCCGCTAGGACTCAGGACTTGGCAACTTCACTCATCCTGCACTGATTCCCCCACCAGGGCCGGCTTTAGGGCGTGCCGGGCCCGATTCGAAGGAGCTGCCACTGAAATGCCGCTGAACGCAGCGGCAGCGATTGAGCTGCCGCCGAAGATAGTGGCAGCAATTCGGCGGCAGCTCGATCGGTTGCCGCTGTTTCCAGCAGCACTTTGGTGGAGGGTGCAGGGCCTGATTCCCAGGATTCGGGGGAATCGCCCTAAAGCCCGCCCTGCCCCCACCGGTTTCAGGTGCAATGAGGTGAGAATGGAAAGCAGCACAATTGGTGTAGTGGATGGATTTGCGAGTTGGGAGGGGAGGGGAGAGTTTGAAGCAAAGGTCTCTACCCCATACGCACTGAAATAAATTTCAAAATCAACATTCGAACCTGGCCTCCTGTTAGTAGTGGCTCCTCTGCAAGAAAGTGACCTTCTTTGTGTCCCTGACAGTACGAAAGCCCCGTGGAGATGAAATGAACCAAAGCTACAACCAGGCTCCATACAGTATGAGTCACAATTCCTCAGGGGTCAGACATCTTCAGCTGGCTTTTTATAGTTGTTCCCCACCATGACCTCGCCAGCTGAAACAAAATGCAAACCGCAGCGGGGAAGCCACAAGCCTGGAGGCGGGAGAGCTGCACTCCAGCCCTTGCTAGGCTGCGGGCTCTGGGGATGACGCTGGGCCTGTCACTACCCCTCTCGGTGCCCATTTGTGGCGTGGGGATGGTACTGCTGCTTCACAGGGGGTTGTAAAGCACTCGCTCTCACTGGAAGGCAGTTGGAAGTACAGAGCTATTCAGGACAGCGGGCTGATGTTGTTAGACAATAGGGCTTTTTAGGGAACTGTAGGAAAATTCAGATTCACACCTGTATTCCCACCGCCAGGGATATGGCTTTAGTCCCATCCTTTCACAAATGGCCACTGCTCCTGGGTGCCCAGCCTGAGATATCGTGCATATGATTTTCCAGGGGTGCCAGGCACATGTAGCTCATTGATTTCTGCTGGAGTCTGTAGTGTCCAGCATCTCTGTTATGATAGATAGCTTCCCCGTAGGGGGGATGATGTTATGCTTTTGTGTAGGGTAATGTCTAGCAAGTCTACTGTCAGGACGTGCTTGAGAGAGGTCAGGACGTGCTTGAGAGAGGTCAGCACGTGTGCAGGAAGGAACAAAGCCTAATTCCTGCACTGTCTTGGCTTGCTCTTTTTTATGTTTGAACATTGAACGTGTCAGATGTGAGTTTGGTGCGTGAAACTGAAAACTAAGAAGGGGGGGACCCCAAAAAGAAAACAATCAAGACAGCAGCAGATTCTCATCCCTGAGCAGAGGGACATGAACAGGACGTATTTAGCAATTGGATATTCTTTAGACCACAACAGGAAACTACACAGTTGCAATGACAACAGAGAGCAGCACGTATCAGAGGGGTAGCCGTGTTAGTCTGGTTCTGTAGAAGCAGCAAAGAATCCTGTGGCACCTTATAGACTAACACGTTTTGCAGC
Source organism: Mauremys mutica (assembly GCF_020497125.1). Lineage (NCBI taxonomy): Eukaryota > Metazoa > Chordata > Testudines > Geoemydidae > Mauremys > Mauremys mutica. The sequence continues at coordinate 13,020,050 of NC_059096.1, forward strand.
ATGAGCTTTCGTGGGTGAATACCCACTTCTTCGGATGCAACAGAGAGCAGCACACTACTAGCTGCGACAAGCAAAGGCTGCCACATACTCCAACAGCATCTGGATAGGTCAGCAGCAGACTGGGAGGATGCAGGTAAAATCCTAGTCGTGCTCCAAAAGCATTTTCAATGCACAAAAAATATCGTACGCAACAGTTGCAATCAAAAATCTGGAGAAATAACAGATCAGTGCACAAAAGGGCTGACTCATTCAATGATCAACTCTTCAGACTAATTCATGATAGACTAATAATAGGGACAAAAGATGCAGGACCTCAAAGGAGACTGCTTAGGAAGCCCACACACTAACTCCTCCAAGGGTTTTATAAGTATCTTAAAAAATGTTGAATAAACTCACATCCAAATGCGGAGCATAAGTGGAGCTGACCCACAGATAATTCACCACGTAACATAGGGAAAGCATGAAAACACAAGTAAAAATGCATCATCAATTGTGCAAAAGGAAATGCACAAATACAATGCAGGGGAGATAAACAAAATGCAGAGGGAGAGCTGTGGGTACAGTGAAGAAAAACATAATGGAAAGCGCCTTGCATATGTAACCCCAACAGACCCCGGTCATCGGCGGGCGGGATTGAACCTGAGGCCTCTAGATCTTAATGCATGAGCCTCTATGGCATGAACTAAAAGCCACATAGCTGTTAGCACATGGCTGTCGAGCAGACTCATTTTATCTCTCTCTCGCTCTAAGTGGTCTCAGTGCCACTAGATGGGACAGAACACCACACCCAGGAGGTGTGTGGGTTACACATACAGGGTCATACGCAGTAACTGTGGGGAAAAAATGTACCATATCGAAGAAGCAAGCAATGACTTGGGGGAATGAGATCTGGCATATGGTTTCTAAAGCTCAGACCTACACCAGGTGCAAAGACAAGACAGCAGCACACAAACAAATAGGAAGTTAAAGCAGCAAAGAGTCCTGTGGCACCTTGTAGACTAACAGACGTATTGGAGCATGAGCTTTCGTGGGTGAATACCCACTTCGTCAGATGCAAGGAAGTTGAATGCCAAATAGACAGTGGAGCATCAGTGACTCTGCTGAACTCTCTCAGCGTTATGCGAGAGAAAAAAATGAAATTGCAATCAAGCAAAGCCAGAATAAAATTATACAATGGCATGATCATAATTCCACTAGAACAATGTAAATGACAATCAGAATACCAAGGAAAGTACACAAGCTAAGATTTCAGTTAGTACAAACAACACAGATATTGAGAGAGATTGGACAAATCTGCAGTATGGATATGGTCACTTCAACATTATATAGCAGTAACATGTATCACAGAGCTATCAAAACCACTGTTGTGTCTTCACACTGTCGGATGCCTGCGCAATAGCGTGTTCACACTTGCAGCACTTGCGGCGCTATTCAGAGCGGTGCGCTCTGGGCAGCTATTCCGCAGAGCACCTCTTTCTCTTTTGCCACTAAGACTTGTGGGAAGGCGGAAGGGGTTGCGGGGCTTCCTGGGTCCTGTCCCAATGCCCCATGATGCATTGCTTCGCATCTCAGCAATCCCTGTGCTTCCGTCTGTATTTGACGCCATCTTTCAATGGTTTGTGTTCTGTGCGCCCTGCCTCTTCGGGCTGCAGGAATGGATCCCGCACTGCTGACCAGTATGCTGCTTGCACGGACCAATATGTCACGAGTGGCAGTGGAGTTATTTCTTAAACTACAAAGGCAAGAGGAGTTCGACATTGATCTTGCCACGCGAGGTAGCTATGACACGAGAATGCTTGTGGCATTCATGGCGGTGCTGACCACAGTAGAACGCCGCTTTCAGGCTCAGGAAACAAGCACTGAGTGGTGGGATCACATCGTGATGCATGTCTGGGAGACGAGCAGTGGCTGCAGAACTTTCGGATGAGGAAAGCCACATTCATGGGACTGTGTGATGAGCTCGCCCCGACCCTGCGGCACAAGGACACGAGAATGAGAGCTGCCCTGTCGCTGGAGAAGCATGTGCCGATTGCACTGTGGAAGCTGGCTACTCCAGACAGCTACCAATCGATTGCTAACCAGTTCAGAATGGGAAAGTCGACCATTGGAGTCATGTTGATGGAAGTGTGCAGGGCCATTAATCGCATCCTGCTCCGAAAGACCATTACTCTTGGCAACATGCATGACATTGTGGATGGCTTTGCACAAATGGGCTTCCCTAGCTGCGGAGGGGCGATCAATGGCACACACATTCCAATTCTGGCACCAGACCACCTAGCCACCGAGTACATTAATCACAAGGGGTATTTCTCAATGGTTCTCCAGGTGCTTGTGGATCACCGTGGGCGTTTCACAGACATTAACGCAGGCTGGTCTGGAAAGGTGCATGACACACGCATCTTTCAGAACACTGGCCTGTTCAGGAAGCTGCAAGCAGGGACTTTCTTTCCTGACCAGAAGATCACCGTGGGGAAGACGAAATGCCCATTGTGATCCTGGGAGACCCTGCCTACCCCTTAATGCCGTGGCTCATGAAGCCATACACGGGGCACCTTGACAGCAGCAAGGAGCAGTTCAACAACAGGCTGAGCAAGTGCAGAATGACTGTGGAGTGTGTATTTGGCCGTTTAAAAGCCTGTTGGTGATGCCTGTACGGGAAGCTGGACCTGGCCCATGACAATATTGTTATGCATATAACCACATGCTGTACACCCCATAATATTTGTGAAGGGTGAAAGCTTCATTCAGGGCTGGACCGCTGAGGCTCAGTGCCTGGAGACTGAATCTGAGCAGCCAGAGACCAGGGCTATTAGAGGGACACAGCACGGGGCCGTAAGGATCAGGGATGCTTTGAGGCAGCAATTTGAAGCTGAAAGCCACTAATATTTGTTGCTATGCATGGGATTGCAGTGCTAGTAATGCTAGGAGGTGATTGGTGCACATGATGCAAAAAGGGGACTTAACATAATTGTATGTTGCTTTGCAGTGCTCTTTTTGCTTTCATTTAATACAATGAAGATTGCTTTCAAACAAACACAATTCTTTTATTGAAAGACAACAACCAGAGGAGAGAGTCAAACGAAAAAAATCATCAGCAGAGAGGGGGATGGGCAAAGGGAGTGTCTCAAGAGGAGGAGGGATTCCGGGACTGCTACAGATTTGTGTATGTCCAGGGATCATACCCAGCCTTCTCCTTTGGAGTACGATGCAGCGGGTGCTGTATTTCAGCAGTTCCAAACTTCAGAGGGCTGGGTGCTGAGTGCAGTGGGTAGTGGGAGTCCACACTGCTGGACTGTGAGGAGGGAGGAGTGGAGGTTGATAACAGTGTGTTGGCAACGTGTGTGCGGGGGTGGGGGGAGTGGCATGGGAAAGAGTTTTGCGACAGCGGCTGCAGGGGAGGGAAAGTTACCGTTAATGGGGCAAGAAACAGAGCAGCTCTGCCGAGGAACCTGCGGCAGCGGATTGCTCAGTATCTCCATGAGAGTTTCCTGGAGATCTCTGAGGGAGATTCCAGTGAAGTGAGGGAGTTCTGCAGCTCAGGCTAGGCATGAGGTGGGAGACAAGCCTGCTTTTTGCAACCCTCCTGCCCCCAACAACTCGCTTCAGCAATTCCCAAAATCAGATCCGCTTACAAGTAGCGTAGCTAGAGGGGTGCAGGGGAAGCAGCCGCTTCTGCTCAGCACATTTTCCAAAAGTGGCGCCTTAGTTAAGGGCTACCATGGCGCCAGCGGGCGGGGCCCACGCTCCGCTCTGAAGCTTGGTCTGCTGGGCGGCGCTGGGCTCCTGCAGGCAAGGGAGGGCAGCACCCCCGGAGGAGCCACGGGGAGGGGGGGCACAGCATGGCAGCCCGCAACTCCCCCCCCTGCTGCAGACAACTTTGATGCAGATGGTTTGGTGGCCGGGCCCCTTGGAGCGCTCCGCAGTGCAGAGGCAGCTGTCAACGATGAGGTCCGGGCAGTTCCTGCTGGCCCAGGATAGCCCCGCCAGAGCGGCCGCAAAGCAGAGGCAGCGGCAGACCCCGTGCATGGTGGAGGAGCTGACGCCGTGGCTCTGCGCTGCTCATGCAAAGCTCCACGCACAGCCTGCTGCAAGGGCGGCTCGGTGCCCGCCCCGCCTCCTGCACTGACCGGGTCCCAGGGCAGGGAGGTCTCCCCCGACTCCTCGCGGCAGCCACACCGGGCAGACCCGCGGCTGGTCACTCCCAGCAGGAGCCTCGGCACCACCCTCGGCTCACCGGAATAAAATTCCCCCAAGGAGGGGAGAGCGCTTCCCCCCTCCCGCCGCGGCCTGTCAGCACGACCCGCCCACAGCCAGGCTCCGCCAGCAGCCCCGTGCAGGGCAGCGCCCCCGGGCGAGCCAGGCTGCAGCTCGCTTGGACCGCGCCTGGCAGGGCTTCCTGCCTTCTGCCCACCCCCTGCCCCCCAAGGGGTAGGGTCAGCACTGAGCCTGGGCTGGTGCTGCATGCAGCGAGCCCTTCCGAGGCAGTGACAGCATGAGGGGCACCATGGGAACCCAATTTGCAGCCAGACTACTCCCCCGCCCCCCCCGATGTGGGTTTGGAGACCAGAACTGAGTAGGGAGATGCCCCGGTGTCCCGTTACGCAAGAGCCGCTTGCACAAGCGGGTGGGACGACCCAAAAAGTGACTCCCCCCTCACCCACATGAACACCACGATGGCTCTGTGCTCCCGGAACAGGGCCCCTAACGGGATCCTCTGTCCGTCTCCGTCCACCACCAGGCACCAGGCGGCATCTCACAGCTCCCCCGGTTCTGGGCCGCTGAGCCGCGCCTGATCTCAGCTACCGATCTGCCGTGTGATCGGGGCTGCCGGGAGATTCGCCATGGTGGGGTTTGCTGGCTGGGCCAGGCCTAGTGGCCGGGCCCGGAAAGAAGCAGTGGAAGGGCAGGCAGCGGACTCCCAGGCTCTCCCAGTCCTGGGGGCAGCTCCAGCCCCCTCTGCACAGAGAGCCCCGGGGACCCCCGCCCACTCCCATCCTCGGTAGCCCCTCCCCAAGCTCCATACCCCCTGTACCCCTCCCATGTACCCCGTGCCCCTGCCTTTCCCTCCCCTTCACCTCCCCTCATACCCCCGTCCTCTGCCACCCTCCCTCCATCCTCCCCTCCACCTCCCCTCAAGTCAACCCCCCTGTCCCTCTCCCTCCACATCCTCCCCTCCACCTCCCCTCAAGCCCCCTGTCCTCTGCCAGCCTCCCTGTACAGCCATGGGGAGGCAGCACGACCGGAGGAGCAAGGAGGGGGGCGCAGCATGGCCGCAGTGTGGCTGGAGGAGCCAGCCCGGGGGGGGGGGGGGGATGGCGTGGCCGGAGGAGCCGCGGGGCGTGGCCAGAGGAGGAGCCAAGGGGGGGGTGCCTTTTTTATGTTTGCTCCCCCTGCTCTTAGAACCTGGCTACGCCACTGCCGCTTACCAGGGGCCTCCTCTCCTGTTTGCGCTTCGCTGTGACTGGCTAGGCTCCTCCAGGGTAGAGAAGAGCTCCTGGCTGCCTGCATCTCTGGCCTCCAAGTCATACTCTACCTCTGAGTCCCCCTCCTCCTCTTCGTCCAAGATTGCCTCCTCCTGACTCGGTCCACTCTCGACTGGCACGTGAGCCACCGAAGTATCCACAGGGTCTTTCGCAGTGGAGGTGGGGTCGCCACCGATTATCGCGTCCAGCTCTTTGTAGAACCGGCAGCTCGTGGGCGCAGCACCGGAGCGGTGGTTTGCCTCCCATGCCTTGTGGTAGGCGTTCCGCAGCTCCTTCACTTTGCCCCTGCGCTGCAGTGTGTCCCGGTCATGGCCCCTTTCTGTCATGCATCGTGAAATCTGTCCCTAGGTATCATAATTCCAACAGCTGGAGCACAGCTGTGACTGCATCCCCATGCCAATGAGGTCCAGCAGCTCGGCATTGCTCCAAGCGGGGGATCGCCTGGTGCGTGGAGCAGGCATGGTCACCTGCAAAGATGAGCTGAGACCACTGCATGTATCACCGAGCAAACAGGAAGGGGACTTTCACATTTGCAAAGGAATGTACGGGGTGGGGCTGACGGTTGGTCACCTGAGGGCAGGGCAGTCGAGTTCAAACCAATGGCCAGAGAGGTGAGAACAGACATGGTGGGACACCTCCCAGAGGCCACTCACAGCGCTGCAATCACCACGGTGTCTACACCAGCACGGCAGTGCAGTAGCCCCGGTGCAGAAAGCTCTACGCCTCTCGTCAAGGTGGTTTTTTAGAGTGCTGCATCTGCGCAGTTTCTGCACACTAAGTGGCTTGGCAGCATGTACACCTCGGGAGTTACAGCGCTCAGAGCTGCTTTACTGTGCACAAACTTGCCAGTGTAGTGCATTCCTCACTCAGCGTCATCAAAGGAAAAGCTCATGTGGGTAGAGAAACTGTCAGCTTGTCTTCTGTCAAAAGAAGATATAAGAATTGATTCAAAGCAAGCTCCTTCAGCTCTGAATTGTAGTGGTTTGACCATTGGCCTGATAAACCCAGGGTTGTGAGTTCAATCCTTGAGGGGGCCATTTAGGGATCTGGAGCAAAAATCTGCCTGGGGGTTGGTCCTGCTTTGAGCAGGGAGTTGAACTAGATACCTCCTGAGGTTCCTTCCAACCCTGATATTCTATGACTCTTACAGGGAAGCGTACTGGATGCAAAGTGAAGATCCCTAGAAACAATCTGGGTACCCTGAAAGACTCTTGGGAAACTGGCAGTTTATTACATCACTGCCACCATATTTTACCTGCTTTAACATCTCAATAACTCTCATTCTTTTTCTCAGCTAGTAAACCTATAGTCGGATTACTATAGAATTGGCTTCCAGCATTGTCTTTGGTGTAAGTTCTGGAGTATCAATTGATCTGGGGTAAGTGACTGGTCTCTTGGAACTGGGAGCAGCCTGATGTGGTGTGATAACTATCTATCTATCTATAGGTAGATGATGTTGTTATTTAAATAATCTTTTATCACTGTCAGTGACTCCATGGTAAGACTGGTAGAGTGATCCAGTAGTTCATATTTGTTACTGGCTTGGTGAAATCAAATTACAGAACATACCACCAGTTTGGGGTGTCTGCCTGTGACACAGGGCCAAAAGTGGTTACATTACTAGCAGGCTAATTGACCCAGATTCAACCTTTAGAGACATATTAGGAGATAATGATTGTATTTTTTGTGTGTTTACATATATGTTGTTAGAGGTTAACAATGCAACCAAATGGTTCCTGTCTGTCACTGTATTCTGTTCATTCTGAGATAAAAAGGAGATGTTAATATTTAGATGAACTGTGAATGTGGTAGTATCATTGTTTTTATTTCTCTTTGAAGTATGTGGTAAACTACCTGTAAATGGTGGGAGATGGGCAGTTGCCTTATGCTAATCCATGTAGCTAATTATGAGTGATGCCTAGGAGACAGGAGGTCTACTTCAAAGCCACAATGCTTCACCTACTGTCAAGAGGCAGCCAGAGACATATAAACTCTTGGCCCCTGATCCTGTTATCTCAGATCTGCTTCAGCTTCATGAGGGGAAGTTTTGAGTCACAGGACTGAGATCTCCAGCTCCACTCTGGATCACCCTGATATTGGACATTGGACTATAATCTATGGAACTGTGGAACTAATTCCAAAAGAACTTTTTGCAACTCTGAAGCTCACTTTCTCTACTATGAAACTGACATAAGAACTTTATTCATACCTGTATGTATAATGATCTTTTATCCAATTTCTTTTTTAATAAATTTTACTTTAGTTAATAAGAATTAGCTGTAAGGGTATATTTGGGTATGATCTGAAATATTATTTGACTTGGTGAGTAATGTGTCCGATCCTTTGAGATTGGTAGAACTTTTTATATGATGAACAAGATTTTCAGTAAACCTCATCATATTTGACTTGGCTGTCTGGGTGGGAGCCCAAGGCTGGATTGTTTTAAGGAAACTGTGTTACTGCTTCTGGGTAACCAGTCAGGTATCGTAGAAGTTGTTTTGTTGCTGGCTTGGTGAATCTAATTATTAGAAATAACAACCACTTTTGGGGATTGTGTGCCCCATTCTTTCCAGTTGGCCCTGATGGAGCAATTTCAGTGAGGTCCCCCCTGGGACCACGGTCACACTGCTCTTGTTTTCTGGCCGTCTGCCCTGAGGTAGGCACTCACAGTTGTGAGCCACTCCACACAGTGTGACAGAAGGTGTTGCAAACAATGCAGACAAATACTGTACCCACTTGTTATCTTGGGTGAGTGAATTTTTGCATGAGTAACTCTCCAGATACAACCAGTCACAAAAATCTGTCCTTATTTGACCTTGCTCAGCTGTTCCTGCAGCAAGTTCCATGCAGTTATTTCTGGATTTTGATATTCAGCTCACATGCTGACATTCTAAGCAGAGCAGTGTCACTCTCAAGGGAACGTCATTCTGGTTAATGCTGCAGGTCCTTGCAAACCAGTTTCCACTAAATGCCCCAACCATCAGAATTTTTTCAGTCACCAAAGAGGAATTAAATCACTATGAAATTTGCCATTAGCACCTGGTGCATAATTAACCCGTGCAAGCCACAGTTAAAATCACTTTGTGATGTTACTCCCCATATTCTGCTTGGAAATATGCTTATGATATAGATATTGCATAACAGATATATTTTATGCAAGATTGGGTCTTGTAAGGTATCATTGGAAAGATTATAACTTACTAAATATGATTATCCAATTTGTATGCATGTATCATTTCTGTATCTAAAGTTAGGAATATTGACTATGTAACAATTACAATTGGGTGCATTCCTGGGAAACACCCACCAGACAACAGGCCATCAGATTTGATGGGCCATTAGGAAGAAACAATAAAACTTTGAAGATACTAATTTCTCTCCTTCCTGAGAGGCATCCTGGGATGTAGCTGTGACACTACTAGGTCAGGTGGTCCTGTCACCTGGTACTAAACATCATCTTGGACTTCTAGTAATTTTCCACTAAAAGTAGAGGGAGGTCAAGACTGGGAAACAAAAGATTCCCGCCTTATGTAAATCTTATTTAAAGTTGGGGAGTAACGTGATCTCGGTTCACCCTTCACTGAATTCCCACCTAGAATGGTAGCTAGAAACACCCAAGGAACAAGGACCAAGGGAAAGGGGGAGGAGTATTGAACTCAGGCTGGAAAAGGGATCTAGTCTGTGAATAAGATACCTGGAGATTTAATCTGCAAGCAGGGGAGCTAACCTTCAAGAATTTCTGCAGCCTGCCCCAAGCGCAGCATTTAGGGTGAGAAATTACTTCTTGAAACCAGTCTCTTTAAGAGCTTAAGCTTAGTTGGCGTGTTTTGTTTTATTTGCTTAGTAATCTGCTGTGTTCTGTTTGCTGTCCCTTATAATCACTCACAATTTACCTTTTATAGTTAATAAAGGGATTTCTTGTTTATAACATAACCCAGTGTGTGTAATTCATATCTGGAGGGGAGCAAGAAGCTGTGCATCTCTCTCTCCACATTGAGGGAGAGGGCGAATTTTTGAGCTCGCACTGTGCAGACTTTTCTATACAGCACAAGACAATATTATTTTGGGTTTACGCCCCAAAAGGGGTGTGGACTTGAGTGCTGGGCAGTTTCCTAGCTGAACCTTCCGAGAGAGAGAGAGAGAGAGAGAGAGAGAGACTGTCTGTCTGTCTCTGCACGCACTACCAGAGGCCAGAAAGCCTGATTCAGCAAAACAGGGTGAGGGAGCCCAGCCTACTGGAGGAGGCAGGCTCAGTGAAACCCCAGCACATCAGGTGGCATCCCGGGTAGGGGGGTCTAACCCGTCACACACTCCCTATGCAGTCAACAGGATACTGCAGTTAACAGAACACAGTGAGCTGGTGTTCATATCAGGCACGTGAGTCAGTGCTAACAATGACTTCTCACATAGTGTTTTGTGAATTTCATCACTTCTTCTGCATTAGGAAGGCTCTAAGGTGATAAACCAGCTTTGTGCTTATAAAATAGCAATTTTTTCCCAAGAGAAGATGGAATCACACAGCAGAGAGAGTGATAATTTATTCTAAAGAGTCAATTTTTTTTCCCTCCAAACTTAAGCAGGGTTGGGCCTGCTCAACATACAGATGGGAGACCTCCAAGGAAAATCGAGTGTTTCAAGAAGTGGTGCTAGAGTCCAGACTGATACTATAGGGGGCGCTGTGCTGCTAGATGTGCCACTGGATGTGCCATTTTTCAGATGAGTCATAGAAGCAAAGTCTTGACTGCTTGTACTAATGAAATATTTCAGGGCATTTTCCAAAGGGCTAGTCCTGGTTGGATTAAGAGGCTGGGGCACATGATTTATGAGGAGAGGCTGAGGGAACTGGGATTATTTAGTCTGCAGAAGAGAAGAATGAGGGGGGATTTGATAGCTGCTTTCAACTACCTGAAGGGGGGTTCCAAAGAGGATGAAACTCGGCTGTTCTCAGTGGTGGCAGATGACAAAACAAGGAGCAATGGTCTCACGTTGCAGTGTGGGAGGTTTAGGTTGAATATTAGGAAAAACTAGCTCACTAGGAGGGTGGTGAAGCACTGGAATGTATTACCTGGGGAAGTGGTGGAATCTCCTTCCTGAGGCCTGGTCTACACTAAAAAGGGGGTTCGAATTAGGGTACGCAAATTCAGCTACGTGAATAGCGTAGCTGAATTTGAAGTACCCTAATTCGAACTACTCACCCGTCCAGACGCGGCAGGGTCAAACTCCGCGGCTCCCCCGTCGACTCCACCACCGCCGTTTGCAGTGGTGGAGTACCGGAGTCGACCGCGGCGCTTCCGGAGTCTAGATCAGACGCGATAGTTCGAACTCCGAGAAGTTGAACTCACCGCGTCGACCCGGACGGTAAGTGTAGACATACCCTTAGAGGTTTTTAAGGTCAGGCTTGACAAAGCCCTGGCTGGGATGATTTAGTTGGGGTTGGCCCTGCCTTGAGCAGGGGGTTGGACTAGATACCTCCTGAGGTCCCTTCCAACCCTGATATTCTGTGATTCTAAGATAAATCACAACTAACCTAAAGTGATACATATTTGTTCCTTCTGATTAAACTTACAAGTGGTACTCTTTTCTGCCTGGTTCCTAGCCCTTCTGATTCTATCCAGCTGTCCCTTATCTTACAAGAGTTGAAAAGCAAATACTGATCTTAAAAAAAATTGGGGTGGGTGGGAAGAAATCCTGGCATTTAGCAGCCATCAAGACCAGCTTTGGTTCCCTTGTAAAATGATGAGATGAGTATTAAAAAAAAAATCACTCCAGAGGAAAAATATGACTTATTTTCAAGGCCTTCCTTTTACTTCCTAGTCACTCTTTCTTTACAAGAGATATTTTTCCTTAACCATACTTAAGGTAACTCTACTTCTTTAATTTCATATTTATCCTAGTCATTACTGGTGTCTAGAAATTTTATCTCTGCATTCCTTTCTGAGGTGACATGTACCCAGTCAACATGGGAATAGCTGAAACCCCCCATTATTATTGGGTTTTCTGTTTTTGTAGCCTCTCTAATCTCCCTGAGCATTTCACCAGGGCTGTCTCTAGCCATCTGGGTGCCCTACACAGCCCCTCCCCATCCCCCCACCAAGCAACATGGCTAGTGCCGGGGCAAGGAAAGCGGTGCAGGCTGGGGCCCATCACTTCGCTTCCCGCCGCCAGTGAGTGCGGGGGGCAAACTTTTCCCCAAACTCCCCACCAGCAGGAAACAGAGCACCGCACCTGGGAGCTGGCAGAGTGGAGCAGGCTGGGGTCAGATTGCTCCGCTTCCCACCACTGCTGGTGAGTGCAGGATCACTGGGGGAAGAGGTGGAAGGGGGGGGCGCACGGGTAGAGCAGGGGGGAAGAGTAAGAGGCAGGGCAGAGGGAGTTAGCTGCCCCCCCCTCCAAGGGATGGCCCTGCCCCTTGCAGTGGGCACAGCCCGTGGGGGGTGGGGCAGGCCAGGGGATAGGGCTGGTGCTCCCACGTATGCGGCATGCAGCTGCCTAGGGCAACATGAAATTTGGGGCTATTTGGTGCCTCAAATTTCATGGCGCCATACGCAGCTGCATATGCCTAAGGATGGCCCTGCATTTCTCAATCAAACTCATCATCCTAGTCAGGTGGCCGGAAATATTCCTACTGCTATGCTCTTAATTCAAGCATGGAATTTCTAGCCATAGAGATTCTATATCGTACAGTTTGATTTCTTTTAGATTTTTACTATATTTGACTCTGCTTTTGTGACACTGAGCCAGTGAGGGTTAAAAGCAACTAGCAGGCTGATTGAACTGAAAGTAACTCACAAGGACATGTTAGAAAAGTATTGAAATGGTAAACAAGGCCATTCCTTGTAGATAGTTATCAGAGCCATGTAAAATAGACTTGAGTTCTTAAAATATAGGCCGGTATTGTTAGAGGATTAAGAATAGATACTAATTGTATTTGTCTGTGTTTACATCTTGTTAGAAGTTAAAAACGTAACCAGATTAGCTTGCGGATGCTAATTCTCTTTCATGTCTTAATTGCATTATAATATGCATATGGATGGTTCAGTTAACATTAAGATCAAAGTTGTAAGATATTACAGGAAATAAGAGTACAAGCAGCGTTATCCAGTCCTGTACCAACCAGAAAGTTCTATAAACCGGCATTTCTCATCTTCATAGAAAATCCAATTTATAGTCTGGTTGGCACAGGGCCCGCAGGCTCCCAACCTGGCTCTGTGGGGCTCCCCGCAAGCGGCAACCTGTCCTGGCTGCTCCTAACCACAAAATATATATATGTACAACACCCAGCACTATACCCAGACTCCTATGCACTACTGTAATACTAAGTTTACAGAACCTGATTTTCTCTTTTGCAAATCACCTTTAAGTGGTTTGCCCAAAAGCACACAACAAATTAGGCTCTTCTGCTTTAACCAGTACAGGTGTCACAGAGTCCCCGGGCGATGCTCTGGAACTGCCCCCCACAAAGCCAGTCAGGACTTTGGGGAGCCCCCTCTCCCTCGGAGCAGACTGTCCCCAAGGCAAGAAGCTCACACGGCTTCACCTCCTGGGTCTGTCCTTGGAGCATTCAGCATCCTCTGCCCCTCCGTGTGCTTCCCACAGTGAGCCTGTCCCAGCGGGGTCCTGGGGAAGCCACAGGGTCCTGCCCCCCCACTTTGCAGTCAGACATGACTCTCAGCCAGCCAGTAAAACAGGTTTTTCGATGACAGGAACAGGGTCTAAAACAGAGCTTGTAGGTACCGCGAGCCGGACCCCTCGGCCGGGTCCATTCTGGGGGGCAGTGAGCCAGACCCCCACATCTGCACTTCACTCCTTGTCCCCAGCCAGCTCCAGACTGAAACCCCCTCCAGCCCCTCCTCTCTGGCCGTTGTCTCTTTCCCAGGCCAGGAGGCCACCTGACCTCTTTGTTCTCCAACACCTTTAGCATCCCCTTGCAGGGGGGAAGCGCCTGGCCATTAGTTGCTAGGCGACAGAGGGTCAGCCAGGAACTGAGCCCCCCCCCAGTATTCAGAGGGAACATTAAGAACAGCCCCACTTTGTCACAACAGGGCAGTCCTTTCAGAGAGGAGACCTTCTGACTGTGTGTTTAAACAATCTTTACACAAGCATAAAAAGTTAAGCCTTAATACTTTTTACTCTTCCCATCAAGAGCTGCTAGCCAGTCTAACCTTCCCAACATATCTTGGCCATGCACATGACACATCCATAATTCAGTTTAGAGCCCAACATCCCTTAGCACAACAGGAATAACTCTCCCTCCATAACAGTAACAAGAGAGTCTGGGTGCTTAAAATGTAACCCAGACACACAGTTAATTGTGCAGGATACTCCAGCTTGAGCATCTTGGCTGTTAATACAGCTGGGCTCCATGCCTGGGTGGAAGCTGCTGCTCCTCTCAAGGCACAGTATTCAAGCTGGGAGCTGTTGTCTTCAGGAGACAGGGCCCTTCAGGCAAGAGGCAGCCCCGTGCAGTGCAGTTTGAAGTCTCTGTAGGCCATTGCTTGGTCTCGTTTGGCATTAGGCAGCCTAGTGTTGTGGTGCATCCTGGCTCAGCCTGCTGGGATCTAGAGTGGCCAAAGGCCACTGCATAGGCCACAGCTCAGCTTGGCACTGCAGGGTGCAGCCTCCCCAGGAGCCCTGGGTCCGAGGGAGAGGCAGCCCCACACCCTGGCACTGCCACCCCCTGAGCCCAGCACGGTGCCCTGGCCATGCACCCAGGGGCCCGGCCTCAGCCCCACCTCTGCACTGCCATGGCCCCACCCGGCGCGGCTGCGGGGCCGAGGCCAGGCCCGGACACGAGCCCGGCTGGGGCTACCGCTACCACCACCCCCACCCGAGGTTCTAGTTATAGCAGAGCAGCGCCTGGCGAGGTCCTTAAATACAGCCCGCGCCTGGCCCCGCCCTCCGGCCCCGGGGATTGGCCAATCCGCTCGGAACGCAGCCGCCATTGGTTGGAAACTCCTCCGCTGCTGCGTGCCCATTGGTTAAATCGCGGCGCGCTCGCCGCGGTGACGAGTTAAAAACGTGAAGCAGGAAGAGAGTCACGTGGGAGTAGCGGCGTTTCTCTTCCCGGCTGCTTCTGCCCCGCCCCTGGCTGCTGGCGCTTCTCTGATTGGCCGATCTTGGCCGTCTCTCGCTTTCCATTGGCCGAAGGGAGGAAGTAGGCGGGGATTAGCCGCCCCTTGCCCCGCCCCCCTCAGTCGCCATTTCGTTGCTGGAGCGGCCGGAGCTGGGGCTCGCGGGGTAAGTGCGGCTGAGGGGCGCGGGGCCAGGGCTGGGTCGGGTCCCGCCGGTTGGGCGCCGCGGTGGCCGTGCGGGGCTCCTGTCCCGTGAGCGGCCTGCGCGGGGGCCCGGAGCTCAGCCCGCCGCTGCGCTGGGGGCGCTGAGCGGCCGGGGCCGGGCCGGGAGCGTCGGGCAGCCGGGGCCGGGGCTCGCCGGGCCCCCGCGGGGTCTGCCCGTGCGCGCCTCGCGGACACCTGCCGTTAGCGCCCCGGGCACATCCCCGCCTCTCCCCTGCCCCGAGGGCGCCGCTCTGCCCTGCCGCGCCCCGCCCCGAGGCCGGTGTCAGGTCTCGCCGCGACAGGCGGGTTCCCTGGATCCCGGTTTCTGTTCACTCTGCGAAGGGACCGCGGGTGCGGAGTCCCGCTCGTGCAAGTGAACGGCCCGGCTCACACGCGTGGGTGCAACCTCCGTTCTGCTCACGCGCGTGTTACTCCCGGGCCCGGCAGGAGCCCGGGCTCCGTGTGGGAAGCGTGTGCCCGTGTAACGAGCCTCATGCAGACCCTGTGGCTTGCAGTCAAGATGACACGGCTGACAGGAGAACTGGCAGCTCCTAACTTTTGAGTGCTTGGCCTTGCAACCCAGCTAACTTAGGGTTTTGAATTTGGCCCAGTCTATCTACCGTTACAGCTGCACATCATCTGTCTTTACCTTTTTAGAAAACATGGGGAAACTATGTAGCAAGCCGAATCTTCCCTGGACGTTCTATGGTTTCTCTTCTAATGCCGTCTCTCTTCAGGTTTGCATAGACCTTGAGACTTCCCTGGGTACCCAAGTTTCATAAATTTGATGAGTTGTGGTGTTAGGAACAACAATCCTACATTAGCGTCCAGGGGCTGGACTTAATAGCCCAATCTTTTCTATCGCTAGCTACTTTAATTTTAAGGCAGAGAGGTTAAAAGAGTAGCCCATTGAGACTAGGGAGAGGCACATATGACTGAAGTATTGCAAAAGTGGCCCTAGCAAAGCACTTGCTGTGGTAGAAGCTGGCTTCACATGTGAATCTCTGTTCCGCAGTAGTCTGTTTTAACTTACTTTGTTACGGCTGGTAGTTATGGGTACAGCCTGAAGAGGACTGTGGTCAGATGTTTGGCTGGGTGTATGTTTTCTCCCGTGTGCTGTCCCAGCTCTGCGCAGACAGTTGGCACAGCAGACCTTCAGTGAACTGCCCAATGACCACAAGATCTGTTAAGGTACGAAGGCACCCCGCCAGGTTTATTGTTGATGAAGCACGGTAATAGCACCTGGCAGACTCTGAGGATGCAAAGACATGTAACTTAACAAGGGGAATAAATATTCGTGTCCATTTTGACTACACATACACTGACCTGGGAGAGCTATGGTTGCTGTATGTGGAGCTGTGGTTGTCCTGCCGGTCCCCCTGCATGGAGTGGTAGAGATGCAGCCCTGTATTCCATGTAGAATGTTGCAGGAGGACGTGGATGTCGTGAGGTGCTAACATGAAGTTTTCCATGGACTGCAAAGGGAGGTGAGCTCAGGATTGTTGAACCTGTAGGTCCACAAGAGTATGCAACATCTGTGCTTGCTGCCAGAGAAGACCCATTATAGAATCATAGAATATCAGGGTTGGAAGGGACCTCAGGAGGTCATCTAGTCCAACCCCCTGCTCAAAGCAGGACCAATCCCTGACAGATTTTTGCCCCAGAGCCATAAATGGCCCCCTCAAGGATTGAACTCACAACCCTGGGGTTAGCAGGCCAATGCTCAAACCACTTTCCTTCTCCATACAGTGTCCAATATTCACTCTCCAGGCCCTCTGCTCATGGTCTGATGTAGCACTGGCTTGTGGTATCTCACTCAACATATCATCCCAAGTCCTCTTCTTTCTTCTCCTTATCTGGCTCAAGTGTTCTGTGGGTGTAGATTGAGACCCCCTCAAGGTCACAACAGCAGTAGTGGCAGATAAAATACAAAGAGGTACTATTGTCCGTATAGTCACAACGGAAGGCAAAAGTTAAGGTTCAGAACTCCCTCCCATTGTTCCTCTGAAGTTTTTAACAAGACCTGCTTATTTGTATTTTGGAGTGCTTGTGCACCGCACCAGCCATGGTGGTTATGGCCCGCTAGGGGTGAGGGAAATGAGAGAATTGCTCAGTTGCATGAAATTGAGTGTAGGGCAATGCACTCAATACGAGCACTCTGTTCCACAGGCAGTGGTGGTTTTAGCTGATATCTCACTCCTGAGGGTAACAAAGGGACAGAGCACAGCTGCTGCTGGTATCCTGAAGCCATCTGGGCCCTGTACACTGCTAACCTGTTTCCTGCAATGGTGCTGCTGACATTATCACCAGTTGATGTGGGAAAGTGACCCCCTGTAGAGGAAGAAATAAGGCTGCCATTCCTAGAAACCATCAGCAGAGGATTGCACAGTACCTCCATGAAAGTTTAATTGAGATGTCTCAGGAGGATTCAAGGGATATATAGTCCTGTGTACATAAACTGTTCTTCATGACTTCCTCTCCTCACCCAGCCCTCCAACTCTCTAGAGGAATGAAAAGCAGATAACAATTCTGTCTCTTTGTACCACTACCTCTTCCACTGTGAGTAAATTAGTGAAAAGGTAATAACTCTGTCCTGCTAAGTTTGGGGCACCATCAATACATCATTGTAATGGGAAATGCACTCACACGTTCCTTCCCCTGCATTGGGCTCACCCATGCTCAAATGACTGGACTGAGGTAGAGTTGCAAACAGGTCCTGCCTTATGGCATGTCTGTGTCTCAGGCTCCTTGGAGGTATCTATGCTGGTGTGCAGGGTGGTGGTGAGTCCACCAAGTATGGCAGGCAGCTCTTTGTAAAAGTGGCAGTTCTGCATCTTGGCGCTGGATTGACTGTTGGCCTCCGTGCTGTTCTGGTCTGCCTGCCGCAGCTCCTTCGCTTTCATGCGGCATTGCTGCTGCTCCCTGTCATACCCCTTCTCCTGCAATCATCTCGTAGATGTCCACATTTCTACAGCTGATCCATAGCTGTGCTTGCAGAGCCTCTTCTCCCCATGGTCCCAGAAGATCCAATATCTTCTGTCTACTCCAGGCTGGAGTGTGTAGTTGGCATGGTCGGCCTGGCAGTTGCACACAACAGTGGAGAGCAGCTAGGTGTGCTTGCCAAGCTGGACAATCGGGACAAGGGATTTCAAAAAATTGTAGGGTTTCCAGGGTTTGGGGGGCGGGGTAGGGCTTCTGGTCTCTGTGACCCCAAGCAGTGCAGTTCACAACTGTGACCAGAGCAGTCAGTAGCAGGCATTGTGGGACACCTGCTGGAGGACTGTTAGGGTTGACATAGGTAATGCAGTGTCTATGCTTGCACTGTGTTAACTTAGTACATCGACCATGTGGCTCAACGCCGCTTGGGGGAGGTGTTCATTGTGTCGCCATAGGGGTGCTTACATCAGTGGGAGACACGTTTCAGTGTAGACACATGCAGAACTAGTTTTATGCAATGTGGCTTATGTCAACCTAACTCTTTAGTGCAGACCAGGCCTTAGCTGGTAAATTTGGTTTGTTCCTTGGTGTTAGCCAAGAAGGCAGCTGTCTGGAAGTCCGTGAGAAATTACTTGAATGCTCTGGGAAGGGAGTGATAAGACAGACTCCTTCATGGAGACTCCCTCCAACTGCCTGGCTATGTAATGACTGTCAGCCATGGGGTGCTGCTATTGAAACTAAATACAGCAAGAACTTTAAATGGGCATTGAAATGTTAGATGCCAAGAGCATACTGAGACACACCCCAGCCTCATCCCCCTTCAGGACCAGCCTCAGCTGTGTGGTTTCTCCCTCTGATGCCCATGCTCCTCTTCCCTGATTTGGGGTGCTGTGCACTGAGGTACACCAATGTTCAGTGCCAGGTAAGGCTGCAGCAGGACTGCCCATCCACCCAAAACTGTAAAAGCTTGAAAATAAGTTGGGGGGGGGGGGAAGGGAAGCCTACCAATGAGCCTAGCAGTGCGAGGACTATGTGACAGTCAGATGTGCTAATCTGATTGAATAGCATGAGGTCACAAGTAAGGTTACGCAATAGAGTGCGAGTTTGATGAAGTTGGAGTTCATGGTACAGTACCTTTGACCCCACACTGTCTCCCCCCATGGCACCCCTGCACCACAGCCCTTTGCCTGTTTTGTTTTTTTTCCCTCTCAGCCTGGAATTCTGCATTTCACCCCCCCTCAGGCTGAGTCTCCCCATTCAGCATCCATATGCCCTGAGCAGATCCAACTGGATTTTGGCCCCGGCTGTACACTTCTCTTGTGAGCCTGTAATCAGTATGAAAATGCAGTGACAGAACAGCCTCTTCAAAACAAAGTGGTTTTTATCCATAGTAGAACTGAGAAGAGGGTGAAAGAACAAAGCCTATATGTATATTCTCATACCTAGAGCTTGCAAGTTTCGGTAGCTCCCAGTTGGCTCAGGCATCCCCCCAGCATGCAGGCTGTTTCACTCCGCCTCAGCCAGGTCCTCAGGCAGTGTCTCCTTTTGAGTTTACAGACTGTCTTATCCATTTCAGGACTCCTTTGTATGTCCTGGGGCCCCTGCATCTCACCAGGCATTCGCTGTATTATCCTGTTACCTCCACCCCCAAAAGCATAGAAATAAGAAGTTATGTCCTGCTTCAGCCTTAACTGTCACAAAAATGGTTGGTTGGTTTTTATTAACACTGTGCTGCTGGAATGTGTTGGCAAAGACCACACTGCAGGAGCCAAAATCTCCCTAGCTTCTAAGACCGGCTTTGTTAATGACTCACTGTGTGGCTTTAGGTAAACTGCTTAGTCTCTCTCTGCCTCACTTCCCAGAGCTGTAAAATGGAGGTATGTACCTCAGATTGTTGTGAGGACTAATTGGCTTATGTTTGTGCAGAGCTCTGAAAATGTAAGTGCTACACATGTTAAATATTATTCCCATTCTTTAGATGTAATGTTAGAAATGGTGTAGACAGAATAAATAGCTATGTATCATTCACTTACTAAAACTTTCCTGGATTTATTTGCCTTTAGTGGGGGTTGGTCTCCAGAGACATGCCTGAGAGCAGGGGAGAATAAATGCCATGCATTGTAGGGATCGCGCGTTTCTTCGAGTGCTTGCTCATGTCAATTCCAAGTAGGTGTGTGTGCTGTGTGCACAGTTGCCAGAAGGTTTTTCCCCTAGCGATACCTGTCGTGTAGGTCCAGGCACCCCCTGGAGTTGCGCTGTATATAGGGCCCTGCCGACCCACCGCCTCTTCAGTTCCTTCTTACCACCCATGACAGTTATTGGAGCTGCATGTCTCTTCCCTTGTTTCAGCAAGCCTTCCTCTAGGTTTCTATTGCAGAAACCTGTAAATAGTTAGTTTAGAGTTAATGTTTTAGTAGTAATTAAGATAGTTAAGTTTCTGTTTGGGGGGGTATTTCCCCCCAATTAAGTTTTCCCCTCCCCAGAGACTGGGTTATGCCTCAGTCTCAATGATTCAAGCCTGTCACAAACCCATGCCAAAGGGTGATCCCTACAAATCCTGTTTGAAATGCCCCAGTGAATCCCATCAGACAGATCATTGTAGGATTTGCAAGGGATTCTGTCCTAGGAACAAAAAGGAGAGGGACTTAATCAACTCTTGGAGGCAGCCTTTTGGCCCCAGGCCAATTGGATCTGGCACCCAGCACCTCAGTGTGGAGTGCACCAGTCTCAATTAGAGAGGCTACAGTGCTGAGGAAGAACTCTGTGCCTAGAGACCCCCAGCACTGTCATTCCCTGGTAACTAAGTCACGTCTTCTGTGGCAGCCTGGCACCACTCCCATTCACCGGTGCCTCCCACGAGGCACAAGAAAACTGATAGAGGGCGCTCGCCCACGGTGAGACCAACTGGGGGAGAGAGCTTTAGCAGAGGGTGTCCCAAGCCGGGGCACCCAGCGCCTACCCCACCGGAGGCAGCACCATTGACTATGGGCCAGTGCCAGTGGACTTCCCCGTAAGGAAATGCCAGGTAGAGGAATAGGCTCTCCCTTCCACCCCCCAGACACGTTTGAGGCAACCAGGGACCTGACAGCCATGATGCCACCACAGTTCCCCACAAGGCAAGAGAAAGTGCTGGACACAGACCTCTGGCACTGCAATGTAGTGCAGCACCTTCCAGAGGCAAGCTGGACATGATGCGGCACCGGTCGCCTTTCCCGCGGCACCGCTCTCCAGCGCCATCCATATCCACACCGCCATGGCCTCCACACTCAGAGTTGCAGTCATCAGACTCAGAGGTGGAGTCGTAATCTCCAAGTATAGCCAGCACTGGTCAGAATTGCACTGCTACAGGCAGGAGACAGCGCGAGCTCCTCCCATGGTGCCTTGGCCAGCGCATGGCCCTTTTGGACCCCGTGGGCATACTACCGGGCCCAGGGGTCCTATTCCAGAAGCTCCCAGCCCATCACATCAGAAGGACAGGCTCCTCCACTATCCGGGGACCGTTTAGCACCGCCCCATGCCAAGGTGGATACCGAGATTGATGCTGAGGCCACTGTAGAGCTCAGCACCAAGCATGAGGACACCGCGTAGAGTGAAACTCACAAGCCAGAGGGTCAGGGGGGCCCTATATCTAAGGGCATCCTCATTTTCCTCCCCTGATGAGGCAGTGGCAGGGACATCAACCACTCTGCCCCCCCATGGACAGCAGGGCTCACCAGGAGCTGTTGCGAAGGGTGGCCCAGAACCTTGGCCTCCAAGTGGAGGAGGTGATGGAGTCAGTGGACTCCATGGTGGACATTTTAGTGCCAGAGGGCCCATCAAATGAGGCATTGCCTCTCATAAAGACTATCCAGGCTGCCACCAAAACTCTGTGGCAGATCCCTGCCTCTATCCTCCCTACAGCTAAGGGGATAGAAAGAAAGTACTTTGTACCCTCAAAGGGGTATGGTTACCTCTTCACCTGTCTGCAGCTGGGGTCAATGGTGGTAGCAGCTGCGAATGAGAGGGAAAGGCAGGGTCAAGCAGATCCCAACACCCAAATCGAAGGACTCAAAGAAGCTGGAGCTCTTCTGCAGAAAGGTGCACTCCGTCAGGAGGCTCCAGCTCCGTATTGCAACTTCAGCTCATGGGATACCATGACGCAGGTCAAGGAGTTGCTCCCCGCTGACTCTAAATTGAGTTTGCAGCGATTGTGGAGGAGGGCAAGGCACTGGTGAGGACCTCATTGCAGGCCGCCCTGGATGCGGCAGACTCGGCCATGCAAACCATGTCACCTGAGGAGTTGTTTGTGGGTGCATGTTGGCCCTCCCCCCAGAAGTCCAACAAACAATACAGGACTTGCCCTTTGAAGGCTCGGGGTTGTTTTCGAAGCAGACAGACTCCAAACTCCATAGTCTGAAAAATTCAAGGGCAGCATTGAAGTTATTGAGGCTGCGTACACCAGTCCCACAGAGAAAGCACTTTAAGCCCCAACCTCCCCTGCATTTTTACCTGGCACAGCAACATGCTCGCTCCTACCTCTCATGTATGTGGCATTCCTAGTCACGATAACTTCAGCCAGGAGGGTATCTGAGCTCAAGGCCTTGACACCTGAACCTCCATATACAGTTTTCTGTAAGGACAAGGCCCAGTTGTGGCCTCATCCAGCCTTTCTGCCTAAGGTCGTATCACAGTTTCATACAAACCAGGACGTTTTCCTCCCTGTGTTCTACCGTAAGCCACATGCCAACAGCTGGGAGCAAAGACTCCATTCCCTAGACCTCTGATGGGCATTGGCTTTCTATATCAAAAGGACAAAACCATTTCATAAATCAAACCAACTCTTTATCACAATAGTGGACAGGATGAAGGGCCTCCTGGTTTCATTGCAGAGAATTTCATCGTGGATCACGTGTTGTATTTGAATTTTCTATGTGCCAGCTCATGTGCTGTAAGTGCAGTCCATGAGGGTGCAGGCCTCCTCGGCTGCATTCCTGGCACATGTCCCTATACAGGAGATTTGCAGGGCCATGACACGGTTGTCGATCCATATGTTCACCTCGCATTATGCCATCACTCAACAGACCTGGGATGATGCAGCATTTGGCAGAGCAGTGCTTCAGTCAAGCAATTCACTGTGCTCCGATCTTCCCTCCTATGGGTCTGCTTGGGAGCCACCTACTTGGAATCAACATGAGCAAGCACTCGAAGAAAAGATGGTTACCTACCTTTGGTAACTGTTGTTCAAGATGTGTTCATGTCCATTCCAAGACCCACCCGCCAAATTCTTTGTCGGAGCAGGGCTGGCAAGAAGGAACTGAGGAGGCGGCAAGTCGCCAGGGCCCTATATGCAGCGCCATGGAGATGCAACTCCAGGGGGTAGCTGGACCGATAAGATAGATACCACTAGAGGAAAAACCTTCTGGCCACTGTGCATGCGGCCCGCACACACCTACTTGGAATGGACATGAGCAACACATCTCGAAGAACAGTTACAAAAGACCTTATGTTGTGCATAGATCACAGTGGGATTTTGGTGGTACAGAACATAGCACTCCATAGTCTGAGGTCTTACTAATTTGGGACAGTAACTCCATGCTCCTTTTAAAGAATGGGTTCCACCAAAAAGTGTCTTTGTAGAAAATCAAAAACTTTAATGCTTTTTGGCTCATCCTAACTTTCTTAAAAGTATTAAATAGTCTCTAAACTAAGGGATAGTCTTTGCTACTCTTCCTTGAGTCAGCTGCTGGGGATAAATGAGTATTGGTCCTTGGCCTGATATGGATAGTCCTAGCTTCTGCTTGTGTGAAGAGGAATTTTTCCCCCATAAGGGCCCAGCATGAGCTGCGGAGGGGGAGTGCAGAGCCCTGGGGTTGGGATGTACTCGAAAGCTGTGAACTACAAACCAAAATGGAAGCTGCCAGTAACTCGCACTCAAGCTCTGCTGCTCCTACAAAGTTGCTGGAGAAATAGAGGGAAGTATTTTTCCTCCAGAGAGACTCTCCTTCACTTGCTTGCTCTTCTCAGCAACAGCTGCTATTCATTTATTAGCACTTTCTATCTCACTGGCTGCTGCTGCAGCCTCCCTGCAAGTGTCTGGTCAAGGGGAATAGCTATGGGTTCATTTTGGGGCACTCTTAATTTTCAAATTTCAAATTGGCTTGACGCAGGAATTAATGTAGGGCATTTTACAGCCTTTGTCAAGCAGGAGGTTGGACTAGATCAGTGGTTCTCAAACTTTTGTACCGGTGACCCCTTTCACATAGCACGCCTCAGAGTGCAACCACCCCCCTTTATAAATTAAAAACCCTTTTATATATGTTTAACATAATTATATATGCTGGAGGCAAAGCAGAGTTTAGGGTGGAGGCTGACAGCTCATGACCCCCCATGTAATAACCTCCCAACCCCAAGGGGTCCCAACCCCCAGTTTGAGAACCCCTGGACTAGATAATCATAATGGGCCCCTACTGGCCTTAGAAATCATGAATCTATCAAAGGACAATTTTCCACACCATACGTTAGGACGTAGAACTCATTGCCACGTGTTGTTGAGGCCAACCAGCTATTTGGGTCCTAATCTGGTTATGGTTTTGTAAGCAGAAGGGCAGTCCAAAACCATCATGGGGAACAAACAGCCTGTTTTGTCAGGAGTTCATCTCTAGGTCAGCTAAGGAGTAGAATTTGTGCAAAGTTTGACAACCTCCTTTGTAAAGCATGGACACCCAAACTGGAGACACATCCAGTAATGGGGTCTCTACTGCTGTATGTACTGATAATAGCACCCCCTACTGGACTTGATTCCCCCTGCCTTACTGTTCATAGAGCACATTTGCTCCCAGCCGCTGCATCATCCTGGGGACTCATTCAGTTCATTATGCACCTTTGGGTGCCACAGTCTAACACATACAAAATATACCTTGATAATGAAAGGTTTCAAATCCCTGGGGAAACACTTTGTCAAGAGCTGCTGCTAACTGAAAGTGCTAGCGTGCAATGATTAGACATTGCAAAGTCAAGGTGCCATGTCATCGTCTAACCATGTCTTTAGTTTTATGGGTTTATTTTATATTTTCATCCTTAACATGGCTTCCCCTTTTGACAGCATTCTAACTTGCATGAATAGCTTCTTGTTTTCATGCCATCTTGGTCTTGCTTCTGATTAGAGGACTGGGCCAAAAGATGAGGTTCAACAAGGACAAGTGCAGAGTCCTGCACTTAGGACGGAAGAATCCCATTCACTGTTACAAACTAGGGACCGAATGGCTAGGAAGCAGTTCTGCAGAAAAGGACCTAGGGGTTATAGTGGACGAGAAGCTGGATATGAATCAACAGTGTGCCCTTGTTGCCAAGAAGGCTAATGGCATTTTGGGCTGTATAAGTAGGGGCATTGGCAGCAGATTGAGGGATGTGATCATTCCCTTCTATTCGACATTGGTGAGGCCTCATCTGGAGTACTGTGGCCAGTTTTGTGCCCCACACTACAAGAAGGATGTGGAAAAATTGGAAAGAGTCCAGCGGAGGGCAACAAAAATGATTAGGGGGCTGGAGCACATGACTTATGAGGAGAGGCTGAGGGAACTGGGATTGTTTAGCCTGCAGAAGAGAAGAATGAGGGGGGGGATTTGATCGCTGATTTCAACTACCTGAAAGGGGTTCCAAAGAGGATGGATCTAGACTGTTCTCAGTGGTACCAGATGACAGAACAAGGAGTAATAGTCTCAAGTTGCAGTGGGGGAGGTTTAGGTTGAATATTAGGAAAAACTTTTTCACTCAGAGTGGTGAAGCACTAGAATGGGTTACCTAGGAACGGGGTGGAATCTCCTTCCTTAGAGGTTTTTAAGGTCAGGCTTGACAAAGCCCTGGCTGGGATGATTTAGTTGGGAATTGGTCCTGCTTTGAGCAGGGGGTTGGACTAGATGACCTCCTGAGGTCCCTTCCAACCCTGATATTCTATGATTCATCATAACTGGATTGCTGTCTTCCCCTTGCATGAGATCTAGATCTCAGACTTACAGTCCCACCTACAGCATCTGCTTGTGCTACTTTTCAGTTTCTCTGAGACTGTAGTCAGTTGCACTCCTCAGATGGATGCTGACTTTAGTCTCCTATGGAGAGTTGTTTGTTTTATAAAACAAAAGTCTGGTGGCCTCCACGCACCAAACCAGGAACAGCACTGGCAGTAACTGACCTGCATTGTGCTGTCTCCTATACCAAGAGGGGATGATCATTAGGAGCTGCAGTGATTTGCCTCCCTGATCATGTGCTGATTGGATTTTAGGCTGAGCCTGCCCAGAGTTCCACTTGGGGCTGCTTGTGACATGGGTGCTTGACCTGTTAGGAATCGGGCTGAGATGATCAGTGTTTCAGTTGGGTGATAACTTCAGTTTGTATCTGGCTAAACTACATCATGGTGAGAGGCTCTAGTCCCACTGCCAATTGCCTGACAGTTTCCCCTGGCTGCTCTTCCTCCTATGAGTCATGTTTTTGTCAGGGTTTTAATTTGTACCTGGGGGATTTTGTACTTTCTCCCACAGTCTCAGGTGACATGCGCACTCCAAAATGTAACATGAGGTTTAGTTTAGTTTGAGCTAACAGCCAAAGTGGAAGCTAGCTGAGGATCTACCTCTTCCCTTTTCTTGCTTTCTCCCTTCAGAATCAATAGCATCCCGAACAGTAGATGGGAAAATAGCAAATCTACTAAGCCTTACACCTCTCCTGCCATCCCATGCTTGATTTCTGTGAATACTGCAGGACCCTCCTCCTGTGGCAGACTAAACCACCAGATTCTGGCTCTGTAGAAACCCTGAGTCACCTGCCTTTGGTTTCATTCACCATTGTCCTTTCTCAGTCCCCAAAGAGTGCTCTTGCATTGACTCCAGAGTTCAGAAATACTAATTGTGAGCTACCCATGAAGGCCTGGAAATCACAGCTTTCAGGGAATGAGCGTTAATGTTGTAGCCTATCATACCAAGCTGCTATGCATAGAGTTACCAAGGGGTTTAGTTTTAATAAAAAGTCTATTTGATTAGCACTCAGAAATGTCAGTTACTACTCGGACTGCCTGGGACAGCTAATGCTCTTGTCATAGAGGGGAAATGCATGATTCCTGGAACCCCCTCTCCACTGGGACTCCCAAAGTTGACTCTTGTAGTATTACAATGAGTAGGAATGTAGTTTGATTTTTTTTTTTACTCTGAAAACATATATGTAAATAGGGTTACAGCATACTCTGTGGTGCAACAGGGGAAAGAGATGTTTAATTCCAAGGTGCACCTACATTTTGCAACACAGAAGTCTCAGCTGATCACTCAACAGGAACCTTATCTGCCCCCTTATTCTATTGTTATAAATTAAAAACACACACCCACACAATGTGCTCTCACTTGTTTGAGCAGAAACTGTGTTGAAGTCAACCGGCGGTTAAAACCCTGCATTTGCTGAGCTTTTTCCTAATGGTAGTTAATTGAATACAGTGTCTGTATGCTGCAGTTCACTGCTTTACAGGCACAGTGCTGTGCACCTGTTTTAAATCTAATAAGGCAATGAGCAGACTCATTGCGGGTGTGGTTAGATGTTGGCTGCAGGTGTGTTCATTCGGGGTGCTGTCTCAGCTCTACGCAGATAGCGGAGATAGCAGAACTCAGTTAAACTGCCTGTTAAATCCACAGACCAGGTTTCAAGCGAAGGCACCTGGCCAGCATAGGCGGCAGGTTTGTATAATTTTTGGTGGGGCCCAAAATGGTGGTGCCCCCCCGCTCCCGCCCTGTAAGCCGATATAAAATGAAGCTACAACGCGTCAGCGCCACAAGATTACAAGGGTCAATTAAAAGTGGAAAGTCAGAAGCAGCACTTGCCTACTTCAATATACGGTATTATATTTTGTTGCATCTGTTGTGATGAAGTGGGAATGTTCTTAATATTTTCTCTGAATACTGTGTGGGTGCCTCAGTTTCCCCTGCAAGATGCCAACTGAAGGTGTTGGGGACAAAGAGATCAGGTGGCCTCCTTGTCCAGAAGAGACACAGAGGCCAGAGGAGGGAGTGTCAGTTTGGAGCTGGCTGGGGAAATTGGGAGAGACCCAGAACTTGGTTCTGGGCTCCCCACCCCCCAAGATGGACCTGACAGAGGGGTTCTGTTTTCTGTACCAACAAGCTCTGTTTAAACTGTGTTCCCGTCATCTAATAAACCTTCTGTTTTACTGTCTGGCTGAGAGTCACATCTGACTGCAGAGTTGGGGTGCAGCGACCTCTGGTTGCCCCAGGACCAGCCTGGGCAGACTCACTTTGGAAAGTGCATGACGTGGAAGGGCATGCTGAATGCTCCGAGGTCAGACCCAGGAAGGTGTAAGCTTCTTGCCCTGGAGACAGTATGCTCCGAGAGAGGAGGCTCCCCCAGAGTCCTGACTGGCTTTGTATGGAGATGTTCCAAAGCATCACAGCATCCCCTTCCACACCGTGCACTTCCCAGAAGTCCGCACAGGCACTGACACTCCCTCCTCCGGCCTTTGTCTCTTTTCCAGGCATTAGGAGGCCACCTGATCTCTCTGTTCTCCAACACCTTCAGTTGGCACCTTGCAGGGGAAACTGATTTGGGAGAAATGAAGTAAAAGCTGCCCAAACCGAGCTTGAGCACTCCTGAATTTTGAGGTGTTCAAATCTGGAAGGCAGGTGCTGGGGGTGGGAGAGGGCTGTGGGCTCCATGGGGGAGCATGGCAGCAACTGTCTGGAGCTGCATGGAGCCAGATACGCTGGTCTGAGTGGCACAGTAAGCAGTTTGGGGGTTGGAGAAGAGGTAGGGAGTTCCGGGGGGCAGTCAAGGGACAAGGAGCAGGGGGAGTTGGATGGGGCAGAGGTTCGAAGGGGCAGTCAGGGGACAGGCAGCAATTGGATAGGCATGGGAGTCTAAGAGGTTTATCAGGGGACAGGTAGGGGGTGCGGTCCTGGGGGGGGGGAAGTTGGGTGGGGTCTCAGGAGGGGGTAATTGGGGAACAAGGACCAGTGGGGCTTAGATAGGGGGTGGAGGTTCTGGGGGGCAGTTGGGGCAGAGGTCTGGGGAGGGGGCAATCAGCGGACAGAGGCTGGGATTCAAAGGGCTCTGGGCTGCTGGCAGCCGCGGGGATCCCAGAGCCCTTTGAATCCCAGCCGGGGCCGGGAATCAGAGGGCTCTGGGCTGCCCGCTGCAGCGGGGAGCCCAGAACCCTTTAAATCTCAGCCGCTGCTGGGATTTAAAGGGCTCTGGGCTGCCTGCAACCGCGGGGAGCCCGCAGCCCTTAAAAACTCAGCCGCGGCAGGGATTTAAAGGGCTCTGGGCTGCCTGCAACCGGGGGGAGCTGAGACCCTTTTAAATCCCAGCCGCAGCCGGGAATCAGAGGGCTCTGCGCTGCCCGCTGCGGCGGGGAGCCCAGAGCCCTTTAAATCTCAGCCGCGGCTGGGATTTAAAGGGCTCTGGGCTGCCTGCACCCGCGGGGAGCACAGAGCTTTTAAAATCCCAGCCGCGGCCGGGAATCAGAGGGCTCTGGGCTGCCTGCTGCAGCGGGAAGCCCAGAGCCCTCTGATTCCCGGCCGCGGCTGGGATTTAAAAGGCTCTGGGCTGCCCGCCGCGGAGGGGAGCCCAGAGCCCTCTGATTCCCGGCCGCGGCTCGGATTTAAAAGGCTCTGGGCTCCCCGTGGTTGCAGGCAGCCCAGAGCCCTTTAAATCCCAGCCGCGGCCGGGAATCAGAGGGCTCTGGGCTGCCTGCTGCGGCGGGGAGCCCAGAGCCCTCTGATTCCCGGCCGCGGCTGGGATTTTAAAAGCTCTGTGCTCCCCGCGGTTGCAGGCAGCCCAGAGCCCTCTGATTCCCGGCCGCGGCTGGGATTTAAAAGGCTCTGGGCTGCCCGCCGCAGCAGACAGCCCAGAGCCCTCTGATTCCCGGCCGCGGCTGGGATTTAAAGGGCTCTGGGCTCCCCGCCGCGGCGGGAAGCCCAGAGCCCTCTGATTCCCGGCTGCGGCTGGGATTTAAAAGGCTCTGGGCTCCCCGCGTTTGCAGGCAGCCCAGAGCCCTTTAAATCCCAGCAGCGGCTGGGATTCAAAGGGCTCTGGGCTGCCTGCAACCACGGGGAGCCCAGAGCCTTTTAAATCCGAGCCGCGGCCGGGAATCAGAGGGCTCTGGGCTCCCCGCCGCAGCGGGCAGCCCAGAGCCTTTTAAATCCCAGCCGCGGCCGGGAATCAGAGGGCTCTGGGCTGCCTGCTGCGGCGGGGAGCCCAGAGCCCTCTGATTCCCGGCCGCGGCTGGGATTTTAAAAGCTCTGTGCTCCCCGCGGGTGCAGGCAGCCCAGAGCCCTTTAAATCCCAGCCGCGGCTGAGATTTAAAGGGCTCTGGGCTCCCTGCCGCAGCGGGCAGCGCAGAGCCCTCTGATTCCCGGCTGCGGCTGGGATTTAAAAGGGTCTCAGCTCCCCCCGGTTGCAGGCAGCCCAGAGCCCTTTAAATCCCAGCCGCGGCCGGGAATCAGAGGGCTCTGGGCTGTCTGCTGCGGCGGGCAGCCCAGAGCCTTTTAAATCCCAGCCGCCGCCGGGAATCAGAGGGCTCTGGGCTGCCTGCAACCACGGGGAGCCCAGAGCCTTTTAAATCTCAGCCGCTGCTGGGATTTAAAGGGCTCTGGGCTGCCTGCAACCGCGGGGAGCCCAGAGCCTTTTAAATCCCAGCCGCCGCCGGGAATCAGAGGGCTCTGGGCTTCCCGCTGCAGCAGGCAGCCCAGAGCCCTCTGATTCCCGGCGGCGGCTGGGATTTAAAGGGCTCTGGGCAGCCCTGGCGGCGGCGGCGGCAGCGGCGGGGGGGCGCTCCAAGCAGGGGAGAAAAAACATTGGTGGGGCAGAGCCCCTGCTTGGGATTTATTCATGGGGCTAAAGCCCCAGAGCCCCATATAAGTCGGCGCCTATGCTGGCCAGGTTTATTGTTGACGAAGCACGGTGATAGCACCTGGCAGACTCCACGAGGCTACTAAGACTTGTCTGCCTGTGACCATAGAGGCAGCTCAGTCAATGGCGGGACTTCCCTCAGCTGACCAAAGACACTCCCTGAGATACATTTTTATACCCTGATACAAACAAGTTGGTACTGCCCCTTTGCCATAGTTAATTACAGATCCCCTGACGTCAATAGTTATCACCCATCATCTTGTACGTGTTGGTATGATCAAAACATCTCTATTCTGTGCTGTCATCCTGACCTTATCTTTTGGGAGGGGTCAGTGAAATTGCAAGCCCATTAGCAAGAATTTTTAATGAATCGGTAAACTCGGGTTGTACTGTACGATTGGAGAACTGCTAACATAGTTCCTATTTTTAAGAAATGGGGGCGGGGGAAAGGTGATCTGAGTAACTATAGGCCCGTTAGTTTGACATCTGTAGTATGTAAGGTCTTGGAAAAAATTTTGAAGGAGAAAGTAGTTAAGGACATTGAGGTCAATGCTAATTGGGACAAAATACACCATGGTTTTACAAAAGGTAGATCGTGTCAAACCAACCAGATCTCCTTCTTTGAGAAGGTAACAGATTTTTTTAGACAAAGGAAATGCAGTGGAACTAATTTACCTCGATTTCAGTAAGGCATTTGATACGGTTCCACATGGGAAATTATTAGTTAAATTGGAAAAGATGGGGATCAATATGAAAATTGAAAGGTGGATAAGGAACTGGTTAAAGGGGAGACTACAGCCGGTTGTACTGAAAGTTGAACTGTCAGGCTGGAGGGAGGTTACTAGTGGAGTTCCTCAGGAATTGGTTTTGGGACCAATCTTATTTCATCTTTTTATTACTGACCTTGGCACAAAAAGTGGGAATGTGCTAATAAAGTTTGCGGATGACACAAAGCTGGGAGGTATTGCTAACACAGAGAAGGACCGGGATATCCTACAGGAAGATCTGGATGACCTTGTAAACTGGAGTAATAGTAATAGGATGAAATTTAATAGTGAAAAGTGCAAGGTCATGCAAGTAATTGATCTTTGATTATTTGCAGATAAATATGCCCAGTGGTCTGTGAGGGGATGTTAGATGGGGTGGGATCTGAGTTACTACAGAGAATTCTTTCCTGGGTGCTGGCTGGTGAGTCTTGCCCACATGCTCAGGGTTTAACTGATCGCCATATTTGGGGTCGGGAAGGAATTTTTCTCCAGGGCAGATTGGCAGAGGCTCTGGAGGTTTTTTGCCTTCCTCTGCAGTGTGGGGCACGGGTCACTTGCTGGAAGATTCTCTGCACCTTGAGGTCTTTAAACCACGATTTGAGGACTTCAATAATTCAGACTTAGGTTAGGGGTTTGTTACAGGAGTGAGTGGATGAGATTCAGTGGCCTGCGTTGTGCAGGAGGTCAGACTAGATCGGGTAGGCAACCTATGGCACGTGTGCCAAAGGTGGCACACAAGCTGATTTTCAGTGGCACTCTCATTGCCCGGGTCCTGGCCACCGGTCTGGAGGGCTCTGCATTTTAATTTAATTGAAGCTTCTTAAACATTTTAAAAGCCTTATTTACTTTACCTACAACAATAGTTTAGTTACATATTATAGACTTATAGAAAGAGACCTTCTAAAAATGTTAAAATGTATGACTGGCACGCAAAACCCTAAATGAGAGTGAATAAATGAAGACTCGGCACAGCACTTCTGAAAGGTTGCTGACCACTGGACTAGATGATCATAATGGACCCTTCTGACCTTAAAGTCTATAAGTCTGAGTGTGTTCCTGTTATCCTTGGGGAATTTTTTTGTACCATCCTTGATATCAGGGTGTTCTGGTACCTCTTGATATTGGGCTGTGTTTGCATAAGTACTCTGTGACTAGCACTGCTTAGGAATGTGTATTTCTGCAATATCAGCCCTGTTCTTGCCAAATTCTGTGAGCAAGTCCTGCCTCATACAAGAGCTTATGTCTCAGGCTCTCTTCCTAATACAGCGGGGCTGGAGGAGAGATGCAATCATTAATCCTGTGAATCTGTATTTGGTGGTTAAGAATCATTCTGAGATTGCTTGTAAGCAGGAATTCTCCTTAGATGGAACACCTATGCAGAGATTCTCTTGCACAACACTGAGGCATGGGGAGGTGCTAAATTGATCTTTTTTTCTTAACAGAGAATATAACCAACTACAATGGGGAACGTCTTTGAAAAACTGTTTAAAAACCTCTTTGGGAAGAAAGAGATGCGAATTCTCATGGTAGGTCTGGATGCAGCAGGAAAAACCACCATCCTTTACAAACTTAAGCTGGGGGAAATTGTGACCACCATCCCAACAATAGGTAGGTTTTACTAATCTATTGACTCCATTAGAGATGTGTGCAGTAAGGGAACGTAATCAGAGATTCACAAGGACTTTCTGACACACCAATTTGCGAGCACTGTTGTGCCTTATCCCAGGTCATGTAGTGTGGGTAGAGAGTGGCCAGAGGAAACTGGTCCTAGAGCAGAGAGTTAAGACGTTTCTCTAACTTCACTGTAATGAGCCCTGATTCTAAAAGGGTCCGAAAACCTCGTCCTATCGCCATTGTTAAATGTTTGTTTGATTAATGGGATGCATGGACTGAAATTTACAAAGAGGTAATGTGGTCTAATGGTTCAGACTGGGGATTCGGAAATGGGAGATACGGGTTCTGATCCCAATTCTGTCAAAGACTCTAATCTTGGGCTAGAGATGTAAACAGTTAACCAGTAAGCATTAGGCTTACTGTTAACTGGCCCTTAACCGTTATCCCCTGTAGCGGGCCATGTGAGGGCCACAGGGCATGGCTGGGCCAGAGTGACCCAGGCCATGGTGTGTGGCCTGGTGGGGCCTCAGCAGACCCATAGCTCCTGCTGCCCTGCACTGGCCTGCCGTGGGAGTGACAGTAGTTACCCATTAACCAGTTAAATGATGCAATTTTAATCGTTTAACCAGTTAACTTTTTTAACCAATATTTACATCCCTACCTTGGACCAGGGTGGATTGATTTAAAACAAGGCAATTTAAATCACTGAGTGGAAAGCATCAGTTTTTTAAAATCACCTTTTCCAGTTGTACTTTTATTTTTTCAAAGAAAGGTGCATTCTCATTGGTTTATATAATCATTAAAACATGTTGATTTACAACTAAATAGAGCCTTTACACTAGATTTGGTCAATCTTTTTGCTACATAGGAGCATTTATTTAAGCAATTGTATAGCTTAATATTTTCAGCTTCTTATTAATTATACAATTTTAGTATGTTAGAAAATGGTGACTGATATACTGCTTATTAGATAATTAACTTTTCTCATGATTTTTGTCAAGCTGCATTAGGATGGCAACTAAAATTTAATAACCTGTACGTGCTGTTCTAGGTTTAATAAAACAAAACATTAAATTTTTGGGTACATAAATTTCTCATATCAAAACATGTTTCACACTTACAACTACATGATTTATTAAAGGAACAGGAGGATTAATTGTAGTCAGTGAATTAAACTGATTATTTCAGGTCAGCCTGGGAAAAATTCCAAATATGTGTAAGTGAAAGCAACTGGCGCTTAAGTTCCTACTTGCCTAAGTCTCTTGGAAATGAGACAACAGTCTCCTAAGTTATTTAGGCTGTTCTTCAAACTTTAAAACAACCAGATCTCATCCCCTACCTCCTTATTTTCATTCATAGTCTGGAAGAGACACAAAGCTTTCTCGTTTTTTCAACTCCCAATTGATTTCTCAGCTTCGAATGAATTAGTCCAAATTAAAAAATAAAATAAAAAATCTTCCTGTGCCTGCAAAAGAGGCAACTGCTGTTAGAAGCTGGTTTAGCCCTTCAACAAACTCTCTGGTTCCAGGTGCTTAGCTAGTGACTTCCACCAGTTCTGTAGAGTGACCTTTTAAAACATCATCAGCCAATACCTACTGCTTGAATGGTCCCCTCCAGCCCTGATCTCTGTTGTGGTCAGTATGACAGAGGTGATCATTTGATGCCCGTGTCATAGCTGCAGGTTCTTCTGCAGCAGCGAGGCATCTACCCCAGTACTCTGGGTTGAGACTATTAGCAAGAAAATGAGGCGGAGCAAAAGCATCATCCACCCGCTTCTTTACTGCCTGCTGCGTAACTCTGTTGGTGCCTCTGTCTTTCTTCACTGGCTCTTGAAGTTCTTTCCAAATTTCAACAGCATCAGCAGCAGAGTAGCAATTGTTCTGCAGTTTGTTCCGGGCTATAGAAATAGGTTTCAAGATATTCAGCATATCTTCTGCATTTCTCTTTAGCCCACTGACTACTTTGGCTGCAATAGTTTCCTCTTTTTGTCTCCATTTCCTTCACAAATTATCATCCGAGTAAGCCAGTTCTTAATAAATAGCTGATGAAGTGGGCTCTGGCCCACGAAAGCTTATGCCCAAATAAATTTGTTAGTCTCTAAGGTGCCACAAGGACTCCTCGTTGTTTTAGCTCAAAAGGGTCACTCAGTGAATTTCAACAAAATTTTCATTTATTCCAGGAGTTGTTCTGAAGTTTAAAAGATGCATCAAATGAGCACTGCACCCATTTTATTATAAGTTTCAGGTTCCTTTCATTCTCCATCTAGATTTCTTTTCCTCTTTGCTACATTTGCAGCATGACAAAGCTATGCACTTGACATTTGAATTTTTGTTCACAGCTCGTTATAGCTTTCACTGCTAAATCTGCTATACAGGCACTTCCTGATGTATCGGTTGTTTATCTTATAGAAACAACCCCATCTTCTGTTGCCACACAAACACATATTACTAATCGTTGTGTACATTGCTGCACCCATCAAGACTCAGATTAACGAATTTCCCATCAATGTGTTTTGAACACTTCCTTCTCAGACAGTGTATCCAGCAACCTTCCATCTCTGCCAGGTGGAGTGTACCCTGGTCGTAATGATTGAACTATGTCAATGAAATGTTTGTTCTAAAACAAGACTAAAGAGAAAAATTGTTCCATTAACCAAACACATTTTTCATTTAATGGCATCTGGCTGGAATTTGCTGGTCGTGCTTATGAACTCATCCATGGTTTTTCTGGGTGGTGATTTCTTTTTTTTTTTTTTTCCTTCTTCTTCTTCTTTTGGGACACTCAGGAAATCTACTGTCTGTGTTTAGTTACAGCTCTGCTGGTTGGACCAGCAGATGGTGAAGCTGTAGATATTTTAAATGATGAGCGTTCAATCCCCTTATGTCTAACCTAGACCATCGAAACAAAATGTTTAAAAAAAAAAAAAAAATCAAGATTCCTCCTACTACAGCCATTTGTATGACTGTTCAAATGATGTAACTTATTCTAAACCCAGTTTGATAGGAGGGTTAGATTTAAATAATCCTATGGGAAAATAAATCATATCTCGAGCAACATATGGAACAGATTATGAATTTTAAAAATTTAAAATTTGTTTTCAAAGTCCTAATAAAACTGTACTTTTGAAGAGGAAATCTTCCCCTAGGATGGTTGACTATGTTGACCAATAGAAGTCCAGCAGTGACAGTGAAAATGTAACCAATAAATACTCCTACAACAAACATTTTGAAATTCATAAGTAAGCCAACAAAAACACACTTATGACAATCTAAATAATCATTTACTAGCACTGTAAGACAGGGTTGGCTCTCCATAAGAATGGTGCAGAGATAAGTTTACTAACCAGTTGATCCAGATTGTTCAGACACATCTTCATCTTCAAAGTCATTGCCTTCTGAGGAGCGTTTTCATTGTCATTTTGTTCGGACAACAAGGCCTTGGATTTTTTGTTGCACTGTTTACATTTGGCCCACGTTCCTATTTTGAAGGAAATATTGAAAATATTCTCAAATAGGGCCTCTTACGACCTGCAGCCGTG
The DNA here is from genome assembly GCF_020497125.1 of Mauremys mutica. Classification (NCBI taxonomy): domain Eukaryota; kingdom Metazoa; phylum Chordata; order Testudines; family Geoemydidae; genus Mauremys; species Mauremys mutica. Next base: position 13,056,537 of record NC_059096.1, read on the forward strand.
GCATCTTTTTCTCCAGTTCCCAGGTATTGAAATCAACACTAGAAGCTGCACTCTGAAGAACATTTGTCCCTTCTTCCCAGTGTCCTGCTTTGACACCAGAGTTGCTCCTTTCTAGTTGCACATTCTGCTCCTTCTCACATAACTCGCCTACCCCAGAAAAACCAAAGAACTAACCATCCAAGAGTGCTCAGGTAATCCACATGCCTGTTGCACTGCAGTATTTTATTTGTTTAGAGAGGGAGGCAGTTGAGAAGTGACTGGATTTCTGTGTGTGCGCATGCACATATTCACACAGCAAAGCCATATATTGGGAGTGCCCAGCACCATCCAGAAGCAAGGGCTGCTAGTGACTGGGCAGATCAGTGTTTTTTTCCATTACCTGGAGAGTAAGCTTCCTTGATGGGTGAAGTCATACATATTCATAACTTGAGAACTGAGCCAATCAGAGCTCAGTAGAGAGATGTTATAAAATAGGAGTATGAGACCACCCAGGTGGCTCAGCGGATGATGCTGATGAGATACGTGATGGTATCTTCTGAAGTCAGAGACTGGGTCCCAATGCCTGTGACAACTTTGCAAGTCTCTTGTACCCCTAGCACAGCTCTTGGGTCTCCCACAGGATCAAGCCCTTAATACAGCACATGACCTATTGTGCCATATTTATAACTCTTGATCTCAAAAGTTAGATTTTTCGCCCCTTGGATTCTTTCTTTGGATAGAAAAGTAGCCTTTAACTCAGCTTTTCATAGGAGGTCAGTCATGGATTCAGCATATTTGTTTTATTTAAATGTTTTGAGAGATAAGTAGTTTAGGTCTTAACATACTGTATATACGTGTTCATAAGCCGAATATTTTTGGTAAAAAAGTGACGCCTCAAAGAGCGGGGGTCGGCTTATAAATGGGTCTACACCAAAATTTGATGATTTTAAACTCTATGGAATCATTGAATAAAATATCTAATGCATTGTCTTTTACCTGGAGCGTCTGCAGGCATGGAGCCCCTCAGGTCCCTGTGTCCGAGGTTCGCCGTTCCCAGCCAATGGGAACCCAGCTAATGCAAACTGCGGACACTGGGAGCTGAGGGTCTCCGTGCCTGTGAACGCTCCAGGTAAACAAAACGTCCAGGCCCGCTAGTGGCTTACCCTGATGGGCCAGGAGCCAAAGTTTGCCAACCCCTGAAATATAGAGTTGGCTTATGAAAAGGTAAAAATAGCAAAAACTGTATGACCCTACCATCTTGGGGGGGGGGGGGGGGTTGGCTTATAAACGAGTGGGCTAATGAACGAGTATATATGGTATGTTGTATGGTATGGTATGGGCAGTGGTCCATCTAGCCCAGCATCCTGTGTTCCAAAAGTGGCCAATGCCAGATGCTTCAGAGGGAGTGAACAGAACAGGACAATTTTGAGTGTTCCATCCCCTGTCGTCTCAGCTTCCGGCAGTCGGCGGTTCAGGGACACCTGGAGCATGGGGTTCTTAACCATCCATTGATGGACCTGTCCTCTCTAAACTTAGCTAATTCTTTTTTGAACCCAGTTATATTTTTGGCCTCCACAACATCCCCTGGTAACGAATTCCACAGGTTGGCTGTGTTATGTGAGAGGATGTACTTCCTTTTGTTTGTGTTAAACCTGCTACTCTGTCTTGGGCAAGTCCCTTTACACATGGCAGGAGAAGTATAAAAAACAAACTTTGTGAAATGCTTGGCGCTGTGCAGGGGACAGGTACTGTCCCAATACAAAGTCGTCGGTCAGTTCTTAAATTCCAGACGGGGACAGGGATTATTTACCACCAGGAAATGACATGCGAGTATTGGGCTTGGGGAGGGGTGGGAATGCACCTGTTTAGCCACATGATACAAAGAACATTCACCAGGGGCATTGGAACCATGGAGCTGTGCAATAATGCATCTGATCATGTGACCTTCTGAGTTAAGCTGCAGGTAGCTGGAATTTAGATCAAACTGAGCAGTTGGTCTGTCCCATGGAGGAGGGTTAATACATACCCCATCTGCCATCAAGCCCCTTCATCCTGACCAGGAAGGCTTTCTCTTGATTGGATGTACTCAGGAGGATAATTCTGCCAAGTGTTTGAAAGCAAGGCCATGGCTGTCCCCTTCACATCATAAAGTCCTCCTCTGGGTGGTGGAGTCTTCTATGCACTCGGGTGTAGATTACTGAAGGGGAATGCTGAATTATGAGGCCCTTCTGTATGGAGTGTGTAGTAGAAGCGCCTGATGAGGGTCCTTTGGAGAGTTCCTAAAAACCTTAACTTGAACTCTGTCAACTGTGAAGCTCTAGGCCAGCCTGGCACAGCTGAGTTTAACGATATTCCAGATATTCTGAATGCTGTTAGCGCTAAGTAGTGTTCTCTAATGACCTGCTCATCATAAACCCCTATTTCTCTCCGATTTATTCATTCCAAAACTGTATTTGCTAACACACCTTTTGCATTTCCACTTATCCTGAAAAGCTTCAAACTCTAGTCATCAGTTGCTCTGTCCACTGCTGAATTGCAGCTACCTCTGGGGCAGAATACAGCTGCCACTCAACAGCACAGAGCAACTCTGTATATGAGTTTAGAACAGAAGCTATTGAACTGGATGCAGGAATCACCAGGTGCAATTCTCTTGCCTATGTCATGCAGGTCAAGCTTGAGGCTGATAAAGACAAAAAGGGACAATCTGGTTCTAGGAAGTGCAGAGTACCATCTTCTGTTGAAACTGCAGAGGGAGCTACAGTAGGTGGAAAGGTTACCCAAGTTGGGGAATCTAGCTAAGATCCCAGCTAAGTTCTCCTTTTTGTGAACTAACATCTGGGAACAACCTGCCCTATCTTTGTTCATAAATTCCTTGGTTAAACACTCGCTTTGGGTAGAGGAGTCTGTGCATAGATTCCAAGGCCAGAAGGAACCATTGTGGTCATCTAGTCTGACCTCCTGCATAGCACGGGAGAGAATTCAGTTTGCTTTTTTGACTGCCGTTGCACATTGCGTGGATGTTTTCAGAGAACTATCCACAATGACGCCAAGATCTTTCTTGACTGGTAACAGCTACTTTAGACCCCATAATTTTATATGTATAGTTGGGATTGTTTCCAGTATGCATTACTTTGCATTTATCAACATTGAATTTCATCTGCCATTTTGTTGCCCAGTCACCCAGTTCTGAGAGAGCCTTCTGTAGCTCTTCAGTGTCTGCTTGGGACTTAAATATCTTGTAGTTTTGTATCATCTGCAGATTTTGTGACCTCAGAATGATATTGCATTTCTGAGAAGACATGAGGCATTAACTCCTGACTGGGCAAAATTCTAACTTGGGAGAATTCATTTTCCTACCTTCATTGCAGTTTCAGTTGACTATGATATTCACAGTTTAGATTAGAAAATGGAGTGTTGCTGTGTGCTATCAAACAACTGTCACATTCCACCTCAGAGGAGTCTGCATTTAAACGGTGACCCTTGCCTAGCTCTCAGGTGTTAAGGCTTAATACTTAAAAAGCTCTGAGTTCCGTGGATGAAAGGCAATATAGCAATGCAAAGTCTACTTCACCTTTATCGGCTTGGCCTATATTTAAATTCCAGTTCTCTCTCGCCCATGCAGGTTTCAATGTGGAGACTGTAGAATACAAAAACATAAGCTTCACAGTCTGGGATGTGGGTGGCCAGGACAAAATCAGACCCCTCTGGCGGCACTATTTCCAGAACACACAAGGTAAGTGTACATGTTTAAACCTCATACATACTGTAAATGTCGCATCTAAATGCTGTCCACCTTGTGCTTGTGACTGTTCAGGCCTCAGCCGTGGCTTCTCTAAGCCAACAAACATCAGTCTTATGTTTTGTCTTTCACTTCCCTCTCTGTGCCACTCCTTAACTCTTTACCTAATTGTGGAGTGGCTGCTATGGTTTCCATAGTTAAAGTTACTGTTTAAACACTTTTTGAAACCACTCTTACCTGCCACACACGCAGCTAGATCAATGTGACTGACGTGGCCGTTCAGAGCCTGGGTAGAGCCTTTGGTGCAAGTCCCAGGTAGTTTAGTGAAGGGTTTCCTGAGATACAGCCCACACCTCCAAAATGGCCTGTTTAAGAAATTGGGAGGGTGGAAGCCTGGGAAAGGATCCACGTGCAGTTGATATTGCTGGAGGCCCTCTGAATTTTAGCACCTCACTCTGTAAACAAGCTCAAACTAAGGCTTAGTGTTGGAGTTTAGTTTTTGGCTTTGCAGAGCAAGTTGCTGGACATGAGCCGTGCATGTTTTACAGTTTTACAGAGGCTGAGGGAACTGGGATTATTTAGTCTGCAGAAGAGAAGAATGAGGGGGGATTTGATAGCAGCCTTCAACTACCTGAAAGGGGGTTCCAAAGAGGATGGATCTAGACTGTTCTCTGTGGTAGCAGATGACCGAACAAGGAGTAATGGTCTCAAGTTGCAGTGGGGGAGCTGTAGGTTGGATATTAGAGAAAAAAAATTCACTAGGAGGGTGGTGAAGCACTGGAATGGGTTACCTAGGGAGGTGGCGGAACCTCCCTCTTTAGAGGTTTTTAAGGCCTGGCTTGACAAAGCCTTGGCTGGGATGATTTAGTTGGGGATTGATCCTGTTTTGAGCAGGGGGTTGGACTAGATACCTCCTGAGGTCTCTTCCAGCCCTGAGATTCTATAATTCTATAGTCCTGTGCACAGAGACTTGACTGAGCTGACCCGAAGATGCACTGCTGACAAAACAGGCAGTTTAGTGATGGTTTTAGACTGCCTCTCTGCTTACTAGGCCATAAAAACATTGGGAGACCCAAATAGCTGGTTGTCCAGACAAAACTTAACTGTGTCCCAGAACCATATGATGCTGCAGCTTTGCTTGTGACAGCGATGGCCCGGGTTAAGAAGCATTACTTTAAAAGGCCTACAAAGAGGCAGCAGAGTTAACTTTTTTCTTGCAGCCTGCAGTAGAAATTGTGTCCCAGTTTCAATTTGACACTTTCAGACGTTGGGGTCTTTGGTTAAATAAGAGTGGCTGGGATGACTTATCATCCATACTCCAACTTTACTTGTGTTTTATCAGGAGCGGAAGCTTGAGGAATTAGCTTTGCACAAGGTGAAAATTCATAATCTTTGGCAATGTAATTGAAAGGACAGGTTAGCTAACTTTTCTTTATCTAAGAATTAGGTCAAAGTGTCATGGAGGACAGGTCCATCTGTGAGTATTAGCCAAGATGGTCAGGGACACAACGCCATGTCCAGATGTCCCTAAACCTCCAACTGCCAGAAGTTGGAACTGGTCGGCAGGGATGGATCACCTGAAATTGCCCTGGCTGTTCATTCCCTCTGAAGCATCTGGCCAGTGTCAGAGACGATACTGGGCTAGATGGGCCATTGGTCTGACTCAGTCTGGCCCTTCCTACGTGACCTAGTTATTACTGAACACTGATTGCATCTCTCCTCTGACTCCTGCTTAGGCTTAATCTTTGTAGTGGACAGCAATGATAGGGAGCGAGTGAATGAAGCAAGAGAAGAGCTCACCAGAATGTTGGCAGAAGATGAGCTCCGGGATGCCGTTTTACTAGTGTTTGTAAACAAACAGGTGAGGTGTTTCCTGATCCCTGCCTTTTCTAGGTCTTCATGGGTGGCCCTTGTGATTGCTAGCATTGGCAGTCTTTAAATCTTCTGCAAGATCTGCTCTAGTTCAAAAAGAATTATTGTGGAGCAGTTCCAGGGCCTGTACTACACAGGAGGTCAGACTAGATGATCACAATGGTTGCTTCTGGCTTTGGAATCTGTAAAGCTATGATCCTAACCAGGAAAAGGGTTCCAGGCTAGACAATGAACTGTCTGTGGGGAATGTTCTAGTTCTTACTAAATAAAATAAAAATATTTATCTTCTGAAACTGGAACTACCCAATGAGTTCTTGCTAGTGCACAGCGCTGGTGCAGTCTCTGCCTGGGAGAGATTAGGTGGGGTCGGGGAAGAACTCTGTATGTGAGACTGATGTTCTGGGACTTCTTGTAATTCAGCCTTGTGAAATTTTGCTGTTCTGGGAGAGAAAATCTTAATTTAGTGGAGCAAATATTCTTAGCATCCTCATGGGAAGGGTGGGCAAATGGTATTTGTACCTGAGCTGGTAAAATTTCAGTTCTTGTGAGGCTGATCTGTTGTCACTCTGCCCCTCTCCTGCTGTCAATGTCTGGGTTAGATTCTTCCAACTACACTCAACTCTCCAGTTAAAATTTGCTTGTAAACCGTGCCAGCCTTGCAACGCTTGCCTGACATTCCCGCTGGTTCTTCCAGCCATTTTGCCTACCTGCTTAGGAATGTAGGAATCAGTGAATAGTTCATTAGCGTGGCAGGCATAGCAAATCCAAATGACAAGTCCGACCTGTTCATACTGAAATTCATAGTCGGGCATATGCTCATCTCCCCATCATAGCAGACTTCAGTTATTTGCTTCACTTTCATCTAAAGCTTTCAGATGTCCCTAAAACACTTCAAGTAAATTGGGTAGCAGACAGGTGGGTTTCTGAATCAGTGTTCCCTCTAATTTTTTCCATCCATGTGCAGAATGAATTTTGTTATGTGCACCAATATCGAGGTATGTGCAGATGTGTGCCACCAGTAGAAACAAAAATCCTAGATACTATATATACTTTTAAAAGGTTACCATAGGGATAATTACTCCAGCCAGGACAGGTTAGGCATTTTAGAACTCACTACTCAAAGAATCCTGTGGCACCTTATAGACTAACAGACGTTTTGCAGCATGAGCTTTCGTGGGTGAATACCCACTTCTTCGGATTGCATCCGAAGAAGTGGGTATTCACCCACGAAAGCTCATGCTGCAAAACGTCTGTTAGTCTATAAGGTGCCACAGGATTCTTTGCTGCTTCTACAGAACCAGACTAACACGGCTACCCCTCTGATACTCAAATAATTAAATTTAAGGATAAGAAAAATAAAATTATGAAATGCACAGACCAGTCAAACTAAAACAGCACTGTGAAAGAATAAAATTACAGAGAATATATGTGCATTGCAGGAAGTACCAAGAAGTAACAACAATACAAGTATGTGTTGGGAGGTGAGTGTGAAAGAGTGTGTGTGACAGAGATAGTGGGGGGGCGGGGTTGGAGAGACAGATGGGGTGTGTGTGTATGTGGAGAGAGATGGGGATGGGGGAGCTGGACATGGGGGTGTCTCTGTATGAGAGATGGTGGATGGGTGTGACAGACAGACATGGGGTGTATGACAGATTGTCTAAGACAGTCTCTGTGTGAAGAGACACAGACTGGGGGGGTTGTGTGTGAAGAGAGGCAGAGACTGTCCGAGACAGTGACTGTGTGTGTGTGTGTCGCGTGTGCGCACACATACATACATAGGCGAACGCTGCCCCATTAAGTAGATTGGCACTCACCAGTCTGAAGCGTGCTTGTACAGACACAGCAGCAGCTCCATCCCACATTCTACTCCTGAGCCCTGTCGTGTCCCATCCCCTCCCCACCACTCTGCGGAGATGGGGTACATGGGCGGGGGGGGGACACCCTGACTTAAACCTCCCCTACCCCCGCTCTGCACAGGAGGCTCCCAGGAGCAGCTGGCGAGGAGTTCCAAGGCAGAGGGCTGTGGCAGTAGGGGAGGGACACCTGAAGTACACGGCACTTGATTGACTGCTGAGCGGCTGCACGAATGCACAGCTTAGAGGGAACACTGGTCCTGATCAGCCTGTCTTGTCTTTATGGTGCACCACACACAGGTGCGTGCACACACACTCCTCAGTTAGCCAGCAAGGGTTCAGTAGCTTTGACAGGGCGTCACTGTGTACAGAGAGCTCTCTAGTTAAAGAACTGCGTTGGAATGTCCTGCCTTGTTTCAGTTAAAATGTTTAATCTTAATGTGTTTTTCAGTGGCAGCAAAGCATTTTTAGTTCTAACATTGTATGTGATTAAACTTCCCTTTAGGACCTTCCCAATGCTATGAATGCTGCAGAGATCACGGACAAACTTGGCTTGCATTCCCTTCGTCAGAGGAGCTGGTACATCCAAGCAACATGTGCCACCAGCGGCGATGGGCTTTACGAGGGATTGGACTGGCTCTCCAACCAGCTCAAAAATCAGAAGTGATCAATTCCCCGAGCATCTCATCAGAACCAGCCAGCCTCTGCTGTGTGTGTGCGTGTGTGTATGTCTGTCAGAGGGGAAGAGAGAGAGAGAGATCACACAGGTGTGTGCGTCTGGGAGTGGGAGCAGCTTTCTCACACTGTGCCTTAAACATGCTGTAAAATAAAACCAATAGTATTATATTTTAAACACTACCTTCCATAGCTCTGAACATAGCATTTTTACACCAGCAAGCGGAACTTAGGGGATTCTATGGGACATGATTGGAAAAAGGAGCCTCGGCACTTGAAGGACAAGAAAACCTGGCATGTAAAACGAGTTATCATTGCAGTTGTCTTGTGCGAGTTTTGTGTTTCCCATTATCAGTGCAGTCTGTCGTGTACAGTTTGATCTCCTTCCTTCATCATTTTTCAGTAGAAACATAATTTTACTCTCTGAATGTTGCCATGAGACTATATACCAGCATGTTACTCAGTATTTCAAACCCCTGACCCAGGATCCTTGTGTAGAGCAAGATGTCTCTTCTGGTTCAGTTGAACAGTAGCATAGACAGTGTGTTCTGTGGTGGGAACTGTGTAATTTACTCTGCTGTGTGTAACATACCTCATTGTAAAGTAATTTGTTTGGGGGGTTGTTGCTTCTTTGGATCAAGGTTTCCCCAGCTCCAGTCATAGATTAGCCCCTCCAGCTAATTCCTTGCTCATGGGATGGCAAAAGCTCAGTTGGGGAGTGAGACTTCAGAGAGGGGATCAGATGTCTGGACAGGCCAAGTGACGTATTTCACAAAAGACCTTAGTTACTGGTATCACATTAGCATCTCCATCAGCAGGCTGGAAATGAGGCTTCCGAGATCACTGCTCCCACTCCTGCTTTGTACAAAACATCCTACGCTCACTGGGAAGAGATAGCGATGTCTTGTACGGTTACCTATTCTAACTAACAAGTAGGGTTCCTGCAATGGAGATAAACCTGATCAGTCTGTGAACATCAGTAATTTGGTGTCAAGGGGGAGAAAGGAATCTAATGATAAAGGGGATTTGGAGCAGCCTGGGCTAGTGCTGTGTAAGCAATTCTTGTGTCCGAAAAATCCATTCCAGTTTCAGCAAAACGTGTGATTTGGCAAACACTGCTCTGTATGGGACAGTCCTTCTGTCCGTTGTCATTTGAGGGGTCAAACATGCTCTTACCACACTTGTGTTTGCATTTCCCACCTGAAGTCTCCACTATCCCCTCATCCCTTTTGGTCACAGTGTGGAAGAAAAGGCTGGTGCCCCTCTTCTACCATTGACAGTAATGCTTTGCACAGGCTCAGTGAACAGAATGTCCGGTTACTCTTTTGCCTCTTAAAAAAAAAAATTTTTTTTAAACCCTCTAGCTCTTGGAAGGGGAGAATGTCAGTCTTTTAACCATTTGAAATCTACTGAGACTATTGAGAAAATGAAGCAGAAATGTTTTTAATAGAAAAGTTTCATATATTCATGTTCAGAAGTGTATGTCTATAAAAATACACTGTGGGGAGGGAAGTGAAGTGTAAATCAGATACAAGCCAAATGTGGATTTGGTTTTTGAACCATGTTGTAACTTCTCTGAGAAGTGCACTGTAATAAAGAGAATCTGTCTTGGAATATGGAATGGGCTTGTGATTGATGGTAGCCGTGTGCTTTTGCACACATGGATCCCTGTCAACAGTCCAAACTAAGAACACCAATCTCATTCCTGCAGTTCCTTCTTATCTACTGATCAAGGAACCCCCACCCGCTTGTCCTGTTCTCGCCACGCCATGCTCAAGGGAGCGAGTAGGTACAAAGTTCTTGAATATGACACAGATTTGCTCTGGGAACACGATCTTAGAACTTTGGTATCTTGTCTGTTCCTGCTGCAGGACTGGAAGTGGGGTGTGCATGTACAGTAGAGCATTTGTGCTCTGCACTGCCCCAGCCCAAGGAGCGTGACAGATAATAGAAAATGCATTTGGGAGGGCTGGAGGAAGCTGCCTTCTTGTGAAAGATTGCTCCCTCGGTGCCCAGCAGAGGAGCTGGGATTCATCTTGGACAGCTTCATTTTCAGTATTGTAGGACAAAGGGGAGACAACTGCCTTGTGGGGCCAGGATACAGCGCATACGCTGTCATTTCCACCATGGCTGCTTTCTGCTCCTTCTTGCCTCCCTTTTCCATTACTCCAGCTATACACTACAGCTGGTGTTTGTAGTGATGGTTCACCTGCTGACCTGGCCAGACAGCAAGAAGGGCTCTGAAGAACTCTGCCTGCTTGCATGCTGTGCTGACCACTGCTGGATCTTATTTCTCAGAGCTTAAGGCCAGAAGGGACTATTAGTATACCATTTAGTCTGACCTCCTGGGTCTGAAGGGCCATTACATTTTACCCTGAAACTGCTGTATTGAGCACAAAAACTTCCGTTAAACTAAAGCTTTTCAGTCCTCAGGAGACTACGCTGTGTCAAGAACAGAAGAGACCACCACTGCCCCAGGCCAGTGACAGAATGGATTAGGTGAGAAATTCCCAGGTGAACCACACTCCATGCTGCAAAGGAAGGGAAAACAAAAAAACCCATTCCTCCGATCATCCTAGTAGCCCTTCTCTGCACCTGTTCCAGTCTGAATTCATTTTTTTTTCCCAAACATGGAAGACCAGAACTGCACACAATGTTCCAGATGAGGTCTCACCAGTGTGTGCCTTGCTCTCGGGGATGTGGCAGCTGCTCAGATGTACCTTGACATGTTTCCCTCTCCGTCCCTATGGCAGGAAGGGGGTTACTGACTTGCTACATCTCCAAGACCCTGCTCTGCTGCAGGGAGGTCTCTAATGGAAATGAGTTATTGTAATCCACAAGGGCACTAGGATGTGTCATGCTCCCCTCTAGTAGCTGGACTACTAGAGGATAACAATCTACTGCTGCTGGTGGTTAAAGGAGTTGCTCCTTTACCTCAAGTGGCACTAGTTGCTAGTGAAGGTCTAGCAGCATCACTAGAGCTGTGCATTTGCAGAGTCCCCAACTTGTCCTTTGTTCATCTCTCAAACAAAAGCAGCCTTCTTCAGTCATTTGAGGCAAACTCTGGTGGCACAGTAGATGACTTCAAAGTTGCAGATGACAGCAGCACCTTTCTCCTAGGACCAACAAATGCTTCCTAGGTTTATTCAAAAGATCAAGACCAGAAGAGGCAACCTCATACTAATAACATCTGCTCCTGATCAGTAGTGTCATCAGAGCTATCATAATTATCATTATACTGAAGTGGCACATAGAAGCCCCATTAAGAAATCTGGGCCTCATGCTGCTAGGCACTTTATACATATATAATACTCCCTGCTCAGTTATCTTTATCAACCAAATTTGTAATTCCATTAAAGAATGAAATCAGACCTTATTTTCATAAAACCATTTTGTCTGGCATTAATCATATTCCTGTCCTCCTAGGACCAAAGAATATATGTTATACTTATAAAATGGAGAGCTATGTCTTGGAATGCAGTGACATTGAAATGTACTTAAGGGGCATTGTGGATAACTAACTGAACAGGAGCTCCCAGGGTGAAGCTGCAGCCTTTCTTGGATGTATAAGCATAGGACTATCAAGAAGGAATAGGGAGGTAGGTGGTATTACCTCTCTATCGGGAATTAATAAGACCATTTCTGGATATTGTGTCCAATTCTGACATCCAAACTTCAAAAAGGATGTTGGAAAACTGAAAAGGCATTCAGAGTTACAAGAATGATCTGAGATCTGGAAAACCTGCCTTACAGAGTGGATATCTCTCTCTAACAGATATGCTTTTGCTCAATCAAAAGTTATTGTCTTGATGCAGGAATCACTTGGTGCAATTCTCTGACCTATGTTATGCAGGTAGTCAGACTAGATTATCATAGTGGTCCTTTCTGGCCTTAAAAACTATGAGTATATTAATTCTCCCTACAGTGTTATCAAATACTATCTTAAATGCAATCAGAAAACTGGTGGCCCAGTAGAACATATGATGGAAAATGTCAGGGAGTACAAGAAAATTGATTGCTATGCTAGGAACTCAAAGTAAAATGACATGAAAAATCCCCCACAAGCGCAATACATAAAAAACATTTCTAAATCTTCCACTTTATTTCAAGGAGTTTCCTTTCAAACATGGACATCTTGACATACCACCCAAGTCTCTCATTTGCATACTCAACTGGGCAGATAGGCCATAAGTGTCCAAAAATCATGACTCAAATCCCAAAGAATCAATAGACTATCTTAAAAAATATAAGATTAAAAAAAATAAATGTTAGATGCTTTTTATTTGCTTTCTGGTTTCTCAGTATTTAGGGGGACTTAATGAAAACTAGGAGCTTTATAGAATCACCTGACTCCAAAAGCTGTTGGGTTTTTTTTTTTTAAATGCCCCAAATGGCAAGACTTTCAATATTATAGCAAGAGTTGGCAACATAGGTCCAATAAAGACAATGATGTTTGGGAAAACTGGGTCCCAGGTGTATCCTCTTCACAGGTGTTCCCACTGCCACTTCGGACCCACCCCCAGTTCTTTTGAAGTTAGCCTACGTTCAAACCCCTCAGAAAAAATGGCAACTGAATACATGGCAGATGGGGCAGCTGTAGGTGTAGTCTCAGTAGGTGGCCACAACTGAGGAAGGCCTCGATGGAACAACACCAGGCCCACTGGGGCCACTCTCTGGTCAGTGGAAAGAGAATGGGTATCCTGCCTTCCTTTGGAACGGTGCAGCGGGCAACTTGGGGGTAAGGTGGGGGGAGACCAGCCCTTTCTCTGAATCCTTTGCAGAAGCTGCTATCCCCTTTGTAAGTGCAGTCCAGTGCCCTGGTGTGGGGGGGGGGGGGGATCAATTTGGTACAGGGGGTGGACAGAGAACTGCCTTGGTGCGTGGGGATCACTGTTGGGGTGGTGAGTAGGGCACTGCCCTCATGTGTTGCATCACTGATAGGCAGGGGTGAAAGTAACTTAAAGGACTTACCGGTATGCTGGAGTCCTGAGCGGGACAGGGCCTCAACCGGAAGAGGTGGGGCCTTTCAAGGGGTAGCGGCGGAAGGGCTCCAGCAGCAATTTAAAGGGCCCAGGGCTCCCTGCAGGGGCTGGCACTCTGGGACCTTTACATCTCCACCCAAGCCTGGCTGCTGGAGCTCCAGCAGTGATTTAAAGGGCCCGGGGCTTCCTGCAGCTGCTGGAGCCCTGGGCCCTTTAAATCACTGCTGGAGAAGCCAGTCCAGTCTGTCACGGCGTACCCGCTCTTGTCGGTATGCTGTACTGTACCATACTGGCTTACTTTCACCTCTGCTGATAGGGGCAGTGGGTAGGGGGTGGCAGTGGGGCAGTGCCTGGTGTGTGGGGTCAGGGAAGGGGGTGGGGTGGGGGCAGGGCAATACCTGGTGTGTGGGGTCACTGAGGAGGTGGGGGCAGGGCAGTGCCTGGTGTGTGTGGTCACTGATGGGATGGGGGCCGGGCAGTGCCTGGTGTGTGGGGTCAGTGGTGGGCAGGGAAGTGGGCAGGGCAGTGCCTGGTGTGTGGGGTCAGTGGTGGGGGCAGGGCAGTGCCTGGTGTGCAGGGCCAGTGGTGGGGGTGAGGGCAGGGCAGTGCCTAGTGTGCGGGGGCAGTGAAGGGGGTCAGGGCAGACCAATGCCTAGTGTGGGGTCAGTGGTGGGGGCAGGGCAGTGCTTGGTGTGTGGGGTCAGGGCTGGGGGTGGGGCAGTGCCTGGTGTGCGGGGTCGGGGGTGGGGGCGGGGCAGTGCCTGGTGTGCGGGGTCAGTGAAGAGGGCGGGGCAGTGCCAGGTGTGCGGGGTCAGGGCAGTGCCTGGTATGCGGGGTTAGGGAAGCGGGTGGGGGCGGGGCAGTGCGATGCCTAGTGTAGGGTCAGTGGTGGGGGCGGGGCAGTGCCTGGTGTGCGGGGTCAGTGAAGAGGGTGGGGGCGGGGCAGTGCCCGGTGTGCGGGGTCAGGGAAGGGGGTGGGGGCGGGGCAAGTGCCATGACACTTGTGTACAAATTGCAATGTAGAAACGCCCTAGCCAGGTAACCGCTGCTTTCCCCTCCCGACCCGTTAGCCAATCACCTTGTTGGGTTTCTAAACCCCTCTGTTCCCGTGACCAATGAGCATCCGCCTTGTTTTTGAGCGGGAAAGAGCTGCAGCGGCTGTAACCGTCCCCGGCTAATCTCTGGGTAAACAAATCATTTGACGATTTCCCATTGGCTGGAAGGTAGCCAATCAGAGAGTGAAGGTCACGAGATCAACTGGGATAGAGTCGGGGGAATGAGTCGGTTCGTGATGCGCGTGTTGGTGGGAGCGGCGTGCGAGGCGATTCCTCATTGGTTAAGTGGCGGCCGTCGCGGGGCTCCAAGGGAATCTCCTATTGGCTTTCGGGAGGTCAATGCCCTCGTGGGATAGGGCATCACGAGGCGTTAGCGCCTCGAGGGTGTCAGACGGTTTGTCATTGGCTAGCTGGGGCTGGCCAATCTCTCGTGCAGGCTGCGCTCGAGAGCGGGCCCCTCCCGCGCTGTGGTGTGAGGGGTAACGGCCGCTTAGCGCCAGCCTCAGTCCGGCAGAGGGGAGCGGCGGCAGCTGCTGGCATGGGGGGGACCCCGCTGCTCAGCCGCCCCCGCCTTCCCTAAGTGGTGTTATAGTCGGGGCTCCGGCCCTCCGCCGCAGGGGCCGCCCATGGAGGTGAGGGGGAGGGGAGGGGAAAAGGCGGCGGCGAGCGGGGGGCTGGAGGAAGGAGTCAGGGGATAGATGAGGTGAGGTGGGGCGGGGCATGGGGGGGCTGAGCCTCACGGGGGGGGGGTCCTAGGTCTAGGCATGTGGGGCTGGAAGGACAGAGCCCCGAGTGGGTCTCCATGCCCGGGGCGGTGAGGCGTCCCTCATAGCGACCCTCTCTCACAGCCAGGGTGGCCAGCGGTAACCAGGTGCCTGTGGTGGGCTGGGGCAGCTAAGCCCCTCACCTGCCCCAGCTGTTCTCCAGCCCCCGGGGCCCATCTGACTGTCAGCAAATGCCATCGTCCCTCCCCTGCAAGCCTTCTCTCCCCTGGCCCAGTCCTGGCAAGCAGCTGTGGGAGAGCGGCTGCTGCTGGCACAAAGTGACTTATGGCCAGGCTGGGCCTGATTCACCAAAGAGGTCCCCACGCACCACTCTCATGATGACATGGTCAGACTGGGGGTGCTCAGGTCTTGAAAATCTAGCCAGGTACATAATTGGCAGTGGGAGGATCACCCAGACTAGGGGATCTTCTGGCAGCATAGAGATGGTGTAGTGGTGCCTATGCCTCCCCCTTGTTGCTGTTGAAAGGGTAGTGTCTGGCTTCCTTACACCTGGCAGTTTCCAGGTCCCACTTCAGCCAAGTCAACCCCAGAAGTTGGGGCTTTTGGCAGGTGGCATAATTTAGAGCTTTCAAGGAGTTCAAAATTATAGTGGGTGAACAGCCTGCCATGCAGGTGGCCCGTGAATGGGGGAGTGCAGAAGCCAGTTTTGTAATGGGCCCCTTCCCCAGCCCCTCTATGCAGTCTTCATACTTAGTCAAGGATCTGACCCATTAAATTAAGGGAAGGATTAATTTGGACCATTAGCATATAAAAGGGTTTTATTCTTCTCAGGTGAACAATTTGCTGAAAACCACCTGGGCAGAATCTGCAGGCAAATTTGGAAGAGTTAAACAGTTTAACATCAGAGTAAAATTAAAATCTTTACTTAGGTTAATGTGTAATTGTGCCTTTCTACCCCATTCTTTTTATATATAGCCTAAAGTTTCATTCAGAGGCACCAATCGCTGTTGGAGTAGCGCAGAAACCAGTGGAAGGCTAACTGATGTATTCAATAGTGTTATCATGCCAGGTTCCAGCTCATTCTATGATTGCTACAAATTACAGGTTCAGCTACTTTTCTAAATAAATGTATATTTTACAGGCATTTGTTTTCACTAAGAAACACACCCAACTATTGTTAAATATAGCTGCATGGACAGCAGAGTATAAACAGTTTAGTTTTGTTTGAATGTCTGCTTCATTCCAACCCTTTATTTGAAAGGATGGTACTCAAGTGAATGAGTGTTTTCTTTATGGTGGCGATAATGGAAGATGACAGCTATTTTCAGTTTATATTCATTCTTCTATTCCCCTTCTTTCCCTGCCAAAAAGAAAGGAAGGTAGTCTGCTACCCTTCCCTTAATTGTCAAAAATATATAAAACAAAGAGAATTCCCCACAAAAAGATACTTCAGTTTGAAAATTGCTTTAAAATAACACAAATGAGCTTCCTAGTAACTGTTTTTCTGTTGTCTGATATATTAGGCCTATAATTTGTGATGATTAAAAGAAACTTGATTTATTATTACTTATTTATATAGCAGTAGTACCCAATGACCCTAGTCAAGAGCAGCTCTCCATTCCATTATACAAACATTAAAACATGGGGCTAGATCCACAGAGGTACTTAGGTACCCTACTGCCTCTTCAAGCACTTAAGTCTGACGTTCTCGGAACCGCTAAGTTGCTGCCTAACCCCATGTTTATCTAAAGTCCCATGGCACCTGAGGGTATGCCTGAACTGCAATGTAAGCCTGAGCTGTAGCCTAACCATCCTATGTCTACTCTGCAGTTACACTAGCCTAGAGCTGGAGGATCCAAGCTCAAGTTAAGCCAGGACCCAGGGTCTGAGCCTTATTGCTTTGCAGGGTAGATGCAGCCCTTCTTGACTCAGGTCCTGGGAGTCAGTTTGAAGTATCCCATATTTCCATGGGACAACTTCCTTAGTCCTCTCTATCTCAACAATCCACAGTGTTGAAAATGGAAACCACCTCCTGACCCCCACCTTTGCAAATGGCAGCAGCTCAGGTCAGTGCAACCCATTCTTTTCTGGTCACTAAATTAAGCACACTGTCAGCCTCCTGAGCTTGAAATGGAGAGTGAACTGATCAAGCCTTTTGCAAAGCAAGCTGCTTCCTGATAACATGCTGGAGGGGGCTAGAGGAGAAAGAAGAGGGATAGTAAAGTTTTCCCACAGTGCACTATGGTCCTAGGGATCCCAGGGATAGAGTTGTCACATTTCAGGGGGAGTGGGCACTAGGGACTCGGGGATATGGTTACTCTGGTCTGTGTGCTGCAATGTGGTCACCAGAACCCTAGGTTTGAGCATGTATTACAAAAGTCTTAACGCAGGGTTAAAATACAATTTAGACACTCAAGGTTAGGGTTCCTTAACATGGGTCAGATGGCTCGAGTCCCACTAGCCCTGGGCTTACATTGCAGTGTAAGTGACCACCTATAGGCAGGCTCACAACCACTTAAATTTTGATGCAGTTGTGTAGCTAACTAGTGCATGGAGCCTTTGCTGAACCCCCAGCAGCCCTAAGGTGGGATTCTCAAACTAGGTATTCCCCCACCTGTCCTGTCAATGGGGCCTGATCCCATAGGTGTCCTCAGGGCATGCATAATACCTGGTACTTGTTACTAAAGACAGTCAGCTTAGGAATTTTTGGTATATTTCCTTGGCCTTATGTTTAGAGAGCTATGGGAGACATAGCTGTAAGCCCCTGCTCTGCCAGATTTGGAGGAGGGAGTTGAACCCAAGCCTCCCACATCATAAGTGAGTGCCCTAGCGCCCAGTCTCATGGGTGTTTTTGTAATGGGTCTGTCTCAATTTCTTTTGAGCTGTTCCACTTTGTATAAATAATTCATTGATTGCACCCGTGTGAGACTGATTTGGATACTGGCTAGGGCACTCATCTGAGATGTGGATGATCTGGGTACAAGTCCCTGCTCCAAATCAGGCAGAGTAGGGACTTGAAACCAGAACTCCCACATAATTGTCCTAATTTCCATGCTATCAGCAATGATAGAGTGGTGCTCTAGTTTTTCATGATAAATGTCCGGGTTTTGTCGTCTAGGGTGTGGGCCGAGCTAGCTTAGGTGCCTAACGCCAGAAGAGGGTTCACAGTTGAGTATCCTGAGTGGAAATAGATGTCTCACTCTAGCCTGTCAGTCAGATGCCTAGAGGTCCCGATCAATGGCAGTTAAGTCCCTGATATCTGAGGGGTGGGGCCTGAGACTCAGCCTTTCTTTTGCATTTCACTCCTGGCTAGTTTGGGTGGCTTTCTGCTAAGCTTACTGTCTTCTAGGATTTCTTCCTTAGGCTCCTAACTCTGTGTGTTGTATGGGGAGCCAAGGTGCCTAGGGGATAGGGATTGCAATGCCTGAATACATTTGTGGATTTAGCCTATAGTCTCTACCTCTAAGAAAACAAGTGATATACAAGGTGGAGGAAGAAATATAGTCATATATATAATTGATATATATTTGTATTTTTTTTAAAATATGCTTAATAGAGAATGATAAATTATCCCTATCCTGCCTCTTAATCTGTCAGTTGGCTGCTTCCTCATATATATCATAGCCAAAGTGGGTCTTGAGGAAAAAATCAAGAGGAGGAGAGTGCAATAGACATACAAGTAGCTCAGATTGAGCATTCCATATGTACTGGACAGTGTGGAAGAAGGACCAGATATGTTTGTGTGGAAAGCTGACAGATGGGTAAGGTGGATGGTGTTAATAGTAGCAGAGAATATTATGAGTGAAAAAGATTTTGGAGGAAGAATCAGGATTTCAGCTTGGCCATATAAAGTTTAAGCTGACAGCAAGACATGCAAAAGGAGATGTCAGATATGTTAAGATGCAGGATTGGTTGAAGGAAAACAGGCCAGGAGTGTAAAGGTAGATCTTTGAGTCATCATCTTAAAGACAATAGTTGAAACTTTGAGTACTGAGTTCACCTAGATAGTGAATGTAAAGGGAAAAGAGGCTGGCTTGCCGAAGACTGAGAGCATCACAGAGTGATTTAGGTATTGGAGGACCTACCAAATGAGATATCAAAGAATCAATTTGAGAAGTAGGAGAACAAGAGAGGACAGTCAAAAAAGAAAACAAAGAGCTCAAGGAGGAAGGTGTGATCAAAAGCAGTAAGCAAGTCAGGAAGGGTGAGAAGAATATAGCCCTTGATATTTGACCAGAAAAAGATAGAAACATTGATGAGGGCAATTTTGGTGAAGGAGAGAGGATAAAATCCAGACTGAGGGGAACCAGAATGTGGTTCCAACAGTGGTGGAAGAGAGGAACTTGAGGAAGACATTATAAATTGTTCTTTATTTAGCCGTGAAGCAAGATAGTGTAGTTGGAAAAACAGGTGATTTCAAAATTGGGAGATTTATTGTACCTTAATCTTTTCAAATTGAAGTTATATTTCTTTTCCAGATAGTTTTCTGCATTCCTTGGAAATATTTACACCAGCTGTCTTTTGTCTTTCAGTTAGTTCCATGCCCCCCTTAATAATGTAGTCTAAAAGAGTCTTAGATTTAAGTCATAGATTCCAAGGCCAGAAGGGACCATTGTAGTCTGCTTTCCTACAGGCCATAGAACTTCCCCAAAATAATTCCTCAAGTATATTTTTTTAGAAAAACATCCAATCTTGATTTTAACATTCAGTGATGAAGAATCTATCACACCCCTTGGTAAATTGGTCCAGAATCTCAGTACTCACTGTTAAAAAGTTATGCCTTATTTCTAGTCTGAATTTGTCTAGCTTCAGCTTCAGCCATTGGATAAGGTGTGAGGTCAGCTAGTATAATGCCTATAAACAGATGTAGCGTAAAGGAATGTGCAGGTATTTTGGGCCCCAAATGTAGCCTGTTTATCAAAATAAAGTTTACAAAACCTTTTTGTTTTCATATATTAGGAAAATTCTGTGAAAACATGTTTGTTTTTTTAATGTAAACACTTGTCTGCAGTGTTTGCAACCAGAACATTGAAGCATCTCCCTATTGTAGGAAACCCATAAACTGAAACTGACTAAGAACGAGAGTGAACAGTCTGTTTTCATTGTCCAGCACTATAAGGAATTAGTTATACCTGTAAAATTCTCAGTTTCAATAATTTATTAGCAAAACAGGTAAATAACTTATCTGTTGAATCCCAATAATAAGACACTGAGTGTTTGCGCTGGCAAAGAGTGAATTTCACTCTGCAGTGTGAAAATGTGCTGAGCTATGCTCAATGTCATTTAATTGTTATAGAATAATTTCCTGTTGTTGTCCTTAGTGTCAGTTTAAAAACTAATTGCCCTATTCACTGTTCATAACCTCATCCTTTCCCCCCCAAGCATGAACGCAGTTACAGCATTGTACAGTGAAATAAATGACAAGTTTGTTTTTATATTAATCTCTGTATTTATTGCATTTAAAATACAGAATGAAGACAATGTAGACCTAAATCAAACATACAGTTCTTCACTTTCTACATCATCAGAATATTCAACTTCTGTTGACTCTTCTCTCTTATATGCACCATGGTCTACATATGGAGATGATATTA
Source organism: Mauremys mutica (assembly GCF_020497125.1). NCBI lineage: Eukaryota > Metazoa > Chordata > Testudines > Geoemydidae > Mauremys > Mauremys mutica. Next base: position 13,077,011 of record NC_059096.1, read on the forward strand.
AACAATCTGCTGTTTCTCAGATTAGTGTAAAGAACAGGTATGTTATTTTAATAAGTCATCCTGGCAGAATGAGCATCTATTTCTTAAAGGGAATATTTTTTTGTTTGATTTAGGGTAAAACTTTCGAAGGGACCTTGTCACGCTGTCTGGAGTGGCTCACCACTGTGAGTGCCTATCTCAGGGCAGACCGTCAGAAAACAAGAGCAGACACCCCAGACTGGTGGTATATTCTATTATATTTCACCAAGACAGTAACAAGTGTGAACTGGATCACTATACTAGTCTTACCATGGAGTCACCGACAGTCCCCTTAGACTCTCCAGCCTTTCTTGTCATCCAGACAAACTGAATTTAGTGATAATGGTTACATAAACCAAAAATCATACCACATCAGGTTTCTCCCAATCCCAAAGCACCAGTTACTTACACCCAGATCAATTGATACTCCAGGTCTCTAGGGTCATATAATTATAAAATGTAAATGTAATTACAGAGTGTATGTAATGTAATGGCAGACAACCGGTTACAGATAAGTGAATACAATAACATTAACATCTCTTTTGATTAGCATTCAAGTGAATTAGTTTGAATACATACTAATACATTTAACACTTTGATATTCACCCACAAGTGAATTGGCCTGTATTGCTTTTCAAAGGTCTTAGGTGCCCAAAGATGCCGATAGACACTAGTGAGACATTTAAAAGCAAGTAAGTGAGTTAGGTGTCTGACTCTCTTGTTTTTAAAGGGAATTAGGTACCTGACCTGCTTAGATGCTTTTGAAAGTCCCACCAGGTGCTCATCTGCATCTTTGGGCACCTAAATATCTGTGAAAATGTGGCCCTTAGAAACTTAGGCCCAGAACAAGGTGCATATTGGCCTTTTTAGGCACTAAGTCCACCATTCAGATGCCATCTAATCCTGTAGGTATCTAAATTTTTGGAAAGGGGCATTGTCAAAGCTGTCTAAGCCCTGACACCACCCCTCAGTTAATAAGCAACTTGGAACCCTAGCTCAAGTCAAAGCCCTGAGGCAGGGTTATCAAACTAGGCAGGGGATTACCTGTCCACCAGTGGAGCCAGATTCTGTAGGCCTGCTCTGAACTAGAGGTCTGCTCAGGCCTAATATGAGAACCCAGCCCAAGAGTGTCGAGTCATTTTCGGACCTGATCCAGACCCTAGTCAGTTCCACTGCCTCCTGCCCCTGGGTCAGCATTGGCTGTGTGCCCTGGTGCATTGTTGCACGTGTGTGCTGCTGAGTGAGAGCTGGCTGTGTGCCCTGCCAGCCACTTCCACCTTGCCATACCTGCATGTAGTGGAGTGAGAAGCACTGTGACTCCTCAGCTCAGCACATGTCACAGCAAATACACACCTCAGCGACATGGTGGCAACCAGCAGGACTGGCGTACACAGCTGCCTCCACAACAACCCCACGGACTTAAGGAAGAGAGCTGACCCAAGTCTGAGGAGGTTTTCCTACCCAACTTGTAATCAGGTCCCATCAGGTTGCAGGGCTCTACTTTGAATAGTTCTAAGTTCTGATACTCTCAAATATCATAGCAAGAGGGCCAGATGCAGGCGACCATTAGCGGGGTGAGCAGCACAGTACATAGGGCAAGTGTAAGGGGTATCAGGTGTGAGCAGGAGGTGTAGGGAGAGAGAGAGATGTTGTTTCAACTGCTAGCATAGGTGGTGGGTATAATAGGCCAGGGCAGGATGCCAGTTGCAGGTTGGGCGGGGGGAGTTTTTGCTTCTTATTATGCTCCATGCAGGTTCTAGGGCAGCTGAGGAGGCGGTATCTGCTTATTCAGCATCCTGGGTTCAACAGTAATCTCCCTGGACTCTAGGGAGATTGTTGATGAACCCGGGAAGCTGAGTAACACATACCACCTCCTCAATTCCACTGGAATCTGCATGGCAGATATCAAACACTCTTCTGGAAGAGAGAAGAAACAAAGAGCTTTTCCCACAGGACAGTTTGGGGTCTGGGGAGGCATGGTGCAGCTGGGGGTGGGGGGCTCAGGGCTCCAGCTGGCCCAGGGCTCCTCTGGCTGAAGGGGGGTGGCTTGGGACTCCAGCTGCAGCGGGGTTGAGGGGGAGGGGGCAGAGCTGGGGGCTACCGATGACTGCTAGGGCATGGGCTACCTAAGCAGCTGACCTTGCTTAGCTGCCTAAATCTAGAAGTCTGTTCATAGTTGAGGATCTCAAGTGGATGGAGGCATCAACCTCTGGCTTATCAGCCATGCACACTAGATCAGTGCCTAAGCCCCTCTTCTCTCCCTGTCCCTCTCCTTGGCATTTCACTCCTGGCTATCTTAGGTGTCTCCCTGCTTAGCTTGCTGGCTTCTGAGGAGCCTTTCCTTTAGGTACCTAAATTAATACAATACAATGCATGGGGTGCCTGAACACCTAGATCCGGGCTGAGAGACTGTATTGGCAAAAAGTACTTTTACACACGCAACTGTTCGTAATTGTAAAAAAAAGACTGACGTCGATAGACCTCTTAGGTTTTTGTTTTTTTTTTTGCACAGTGAGCCCAATATTGTAAAGTGTTGAGTAACCTCAGTTCCATTGAAGTCATTATGAGTTGAAGGTGTTCAGCAAGTTTCAGGAGTAGGCCCTGTGTCAGTACACCCTATTTTTGCTCTACACAACGTAGATTCATTTGATTTACAAACCAATTTTAGAATAAAGGAACATAAAGACTGTAAAATGAGTAGTCTCTGGTGGCCATGTTTGAGATTTTCACTGAGCCTTTTAAAGAGAGAATTCAAAGGAGGTAACTATCCAAATGTATATGATATTTTTTTTTTCAGGATTCAAACTGAAAGAAATGACTATGGCAGTGAAACAGACTTATATGGACTTGTATCTAACATCTTGGAAGAACAAGATAAATCACAGCCATATTTTGCTGAGGGGTTAGTATATTGCTGTACTTGGACTACTAATTATTTTTTTTCCCCCTTGCAGAAGCATTTCCCTTCCTTTTTCAGTTTGCTTGTTTCAATAGCCATTTCTGCATTTACTACTCCCGGGAGGAAGCTTGCAACTTCTACAACCCATTTCAAACCCTACTAAAAGATGGGTGAACTTAGTAAAAGCGATACTCATTTTTGACCAGCTATTCAAATACTCCTTTTAGATTTTCACTTGCTTTGTAGCAAGTGCTGTAAATACCAATTCCTCTTCATGGCATCCTGGAAATGGCTTATGCAAAAATTATAACCATCTCCCATTGAATCCTGCAGCCTTATGCTAATTTTCTGCACCAGAATTGATTTAAATTCCAGGTTAGAATTTTATCCTTTTTTTATTATTTCAGTTAAATGAAATGCTCAAAACAAGCAAGTATAATTTTTTAGTTTGCTTTTTCAATAAATTATTTTTCATTAATATTTGAAAAGATGGAGAAAAATCTACCTGAAAACTGTAGAGCTAAAAGGAATATTTTATGTACTACCTATGCAGAATTTGGTAATTACCTAGCTTTCCAATTAATGCTTCATAGATAGAATAAGGTTAGAAGAAGAGACCAGTATGATCATCTAGTCTGTCTAAGGCCCCCATCTGAGCGCCTCACAATCTTTAGAGTATTTATCCTCGCCACACTGCTGTGAACGACATATTATTCCCATGTTACAGATGGGGGAACTGAGGCTCAGTGAGAATAAATGACTTGCCAAAGGGCACACAGGACATCTGTGGTGGAGCAGGAAATTGAACACAGATCTCCAGAGTCCTAGACTAGCATCTGAACCACTGCACCATCCTTCCTCTCTGATCTGCATAACAGAGGCCAAGAATTTTACCCAGTGATTCCTGCATCTAGCTCAATGATGTTTGGTTAAACCTAAGCATATCTTAAAATGAGATTCAACCTTGATTGAAGGACCTCCAAGTGAAGAATTTACATAAAATACAATTAGAAATGGAGCTCTCTTTTCAGTGTCAATCTTGTAGTCTTTCTACATGGTTTAATGAGTTTTAGGTGTAATTCCTAGTCTTTACAGTCTGCTTATTACTTTACTGATAAAAGTCTTCATTTTTTTCTGTGTGTGTTACTCCGCATAAGCAGCCAAAGTTAGTATGCTGGCACATTCACGTTCCTTCATTTATGCTCAATGGTTTAATTTGCCTGCAGGAGACAGTGAGATACTGTAAAGCGCAAGCACTCCTGAAGATGTAATCAATTAGTACAGAGAAGCCTTATGTTCTGAGTACCAAAAGATGGATTTGGGGGTATTGTGGTGGTTTGGGAGTTATTTTGCAAGTTAAAATAAATACAATGGTCATGGAGTATCAGGATCTGTGAGTACTATATTTCCATTTGAGCAGTGTCAGATGGTAAATCTTTCTCCAGTGTGATATATGTATATATTGTTGCATAGACACAACCTAGCCCTTTGATGGAATTGTGCACCAGTTGGAAGCAGTCCTTCAGTTTAAAGGGAATGTTCAGTAGATGATAAAAGAAAGATGATGGTCAGGATAGTATATTGGGATATGGAATGTATAAAATACAGGGGAAATGGTGGGGGATCTAAGGGAAGAAGAGAGGTGATCTCTCTCTTTCCTCTGCTCCCTGGGAGGAATACCAAGGACAGAACTATAAATACATGCTTGTTTACCTCTTCTAGGACCTGCTCCTCAAATTTAAAGTCAGTATGGCCTGTGAACACAACCAGATTTGCAGACCACCATGACCTGTTGTCGGAATCAAAAAGGCCTGTAGTTGCAGCTATCTCTCAACAGGTTTTTTATACTGGTGAATCCATATCTGCTGCTGAAAAACCATGCTTGCACAGTGGCAGTCTAGCATCACAACAGAAAATAGATGAACTTTATCATGGATTTACTAGCATGGACCTTGAAGAGCAATGGTTGTACCCTTCTAGGAATGATCATGCAGGCTGTTACAACATGCAGACCAATGAGAATGCTAAAACACCTCCACTACAGAGCTATTCATATATCAAAAACTCTTTTATACCACAAACTGGTTTTTCAGAAGTAATAAAAGAATCAGGAGCAGATACTTATTCATATGGAAGAGATAAAGTGTGTGCCAAAGGGCCTGAAGTGCAGTTACACCAAAAGCGGGCAGAAATGTTTCTTCCACAATTTAACAGCTACAGTGAAAATGCAGATTATTGTAGATACCCAGAATATTCTCATCCCAGTAAATTAAAGCATAATAAGAGTACAAACTTCAGTGTCCAAGATAGTAAAAAATTAACAAATGGAATACCTGAAGCACCAGCTGTGGATACAGAAACCTACACTAAATTATTTCAAGTTAAACCAGCAATTCAGAAAAAAATTGAAGATACAATTCCAGATCAGCAGAACTTTACATTTTCTAAAACTACAGGACTCTTGTCAGAAAAGCAGTTTGCAAATGAACCTTCATTTACCACTGACTTTGGGTTAAAATCTGAGTATGGACTAAAATCTCATGCAGCTTGTCCAGGAAGTAGTGATTTTGCAAATGCCACAGAAAAACAACTATTTTCAAAATCTGATCCCCAGAATTCTGAATATTTTAAATCACTGACCTTATTATCAAACTCAGCAACCACTTCAGCAGGCACTAGTGTGAGGCCAACTTGGATGAATATTCAAACTAAAAACAATACTTCTGTCCTGTACCAGAATCCAAGCACCTTGATGAAGTTGAGTAACCATCTGTCTGCTACTCCAAAAGGTTCCAATAATTCTAATGATTTTTCTCAATTGTCATCTTCAAATTTAACTTTGAATAATAACTTGTTTCAGAAATTCTGCCAAGAAAATCCTTCAGCATTTTCTAGTCTTGATTTCGGTTATAATACTGCAGAACGAATTCAGCCTGCTAATCGTATGGAAGGACTAACTAAGGTTGGAGAAGAGAGTCTCTTTGAACCAATTACTGATAAAAAAATTAAGCAGTCAAATGGTTTTTGTGAGAACTATTCAGCTCAATATGGGATCACTGAAAATTTGAACAAACACAACTTCCAAGCTAAGCCACAAAGTGGACATTATGATCCTGAGGAAGGACAAAAACATCTAGATGTATTGCCACAGAACACATACCAGGATCTGTTGGAGTCTCACGGTCACTTTAATAGCCACAGACAGGGAGGTGGAGACAGCAATATTGTCAATAGCCGTGTAAATCGCCCACAGGCTTCCTGCTTTTCAAACAATTATATGATGGGCGATTTAAGACACAATCATAACTTTCAGCAACTTGGTTCTAATGGGTTTTCCTTGCGATCCACCCATCCATTTGGCCATTCAGTTGTTCCCCCGATGGATTCCTATGATTTGTTTTCTTATGATGATTTAAGTAATTTATATCCTTATTTTAATGATATGATGTATGGTGATGGTTCTTTCTCTGGTTTTGTACCAACATTTGGCTTTCAAAGACCAATTAAAACTCGTAGTGGGCCTGCCAGTGAACTTCATATTAGACTGGAAGAATGTTATGAACAATGGAGAGCATTGGAAAAGGAAAGAAAAAAGGTAATAACCAGACTTATTTATACAAAAGAGTTCCTTTATACTATGACATGACAATCTCTATGTTCTGTAGATAGCAAATTTAAATCTAGACAGTTCTTACTGTGTTAAGGTTTGAAAGTGATGAAGTCCTAAAATGGGGGTTTAGGGAGGAAATTAGCTTTTTCTGTAAAGTGGACTGAAAACAGGAAATACGAAGTTAAATCTTGATATCTGTGATTTTGTGTGTTGCCTGCAGCTTCACAGTTAAGCTTGAATTGAGTTTTGCACTTAAAGCAGGGGTTCAACTTCTCTTACATTATATTTTTCAAATATATCTTCACCAAAACTGCAGCACTTACTGTTTGAGTGTACAGTGAATTTCCAGAGAATTTACAAGTATTTCCATTAATTTGGTTAGGAGTTAATTTTAAAATTGATCCTTTAAGAAATTTAACAACCAGTGTCAAACTTTTTTAATCCCTAACGATCTTTATAATGGAATAGCAGACTCTTCAAACTTCTCTTACAGTTAAACTCACGGGAATGTTGAGCACAGGCTGTATTTGAGGACTTATTTAGGATTACAAGTAATTTTTTGTCATTTTTCATAAATAAAATGTTGCCCTTTAGCAAAGGCTGAAGAATAACGTTCTTCTACAGAGAAGTCCATAAAGATCTGCCTTGTTTCTAAGGGTATGTCTACACAGCATTTAGCTGGGCAGACAGAGCTTTGAACTTTATGGCTCAAGCTGGAGCTCAGGCTCTGAAGCCCAGTCTCAGCAGGGGGCTGGGCTTCAGAGCCAGAGCTCCAGCCTGAGCCATAACTTAAAAGTGCTGTCTACACAGCTATATTTAGTGCTAATGCAAGCCCCTGTAGCCTGAACCTGTCAACCTGGGCTGGGAGGCTCACTCTTGCATGCTCCAAAATGCTGTGTAGACATACCCATAATGGCTGCCATTTCCACTTGTTCTCAGTGGGATTGAAGCCACAGGCTGTCCCTAGAAAATATGAAACTTTCTCAGTTAAACTTGTTCCTCTTCACCGTCTGACACCATAGGGAGCCTCCGTCTTCTATTAGGGAAGTTTAGCTAATGGGAAACAATGGGCCTCTGGCCCTGTTGAAAGAGCAGTTCTTCCTGAGTTTTTGTGAGGAAACTCCAGTCTCTGCTGAAAGAAAAACTCCGTTGTGAAAAATATTGATTAAAAACTATCATTAATCCCAAATATTTATTTTCAAAATCTCATTGTTGCACAGATTTGCTAAAGGGCAGGAAGGAGGACGAACTTGTGTGTGTGTTTGAGAGAACTTGTGTGTGTGTTTGAGAGAGAGACAGAGGGAGCAGTGTTTCTGTGCATGTGCAGAGGGGGAATGCTGAAAGTCCAAGAGCAAGAGGGAAACTAAGTTTTTGTGTCTGCAGAACAGTATAGAGAGGCTCAAGAGGTAGGGGGAATTTGGTGAAACAAAGCAATTGTAAACCTAGTTTATCTGGCCAGTATACTCTGGCTGCATTGTGCTGCTCCAGAGCGGCATAAAATGGCCACAGTGTATTAGTGAATCTGGTCATAAAAGTTAAAAATAACAACAACTTGGTTTGAAAAATTTCATATCATTGAAATATCACATGGTAATGTTCTCCCTGAGTGTTTTAATATTCATATATGAAATTTTGAAGTAAATATAAGGAAATTCCAGACAAAAATTGTTAAAATGGAATTAAGGTTGAGAATACATACAATTAATTCAAGATAAAGTACATTGCAGGGATGTTGTTATCCAGAAACCAATCATTTGAGGCAAGGTTTAAACTCTAAAAAATCCAAACAGGAAATGCAGTTAGGGCACCCAGTAATCTTTACTCTGTCCTATCGTGACACCATTAATTTAATCTGGGACCACAAACATTAAAATGCCTTAATCCTACAGTTATTGCATGGTGCCTGTGCAAGGAAGAGTTAAGAAAGTGCTCTAATTCTGAACTTTTGTGCCTTAAGTTTAACCTTACTTCTTGAATTTCTTTGTTAAAAACACTTGATTTGGGGATAATTGCAACATCCCTGTAATGTATTTTATCTGAAATTACTGATATGTACTCTAACCTTAGCTCTGTCTTGAAGTAGTTATTTTGTCTGGAAATTAATTTAATCAATATTAAAATATACATGAATCCGCCATATCCATTCTATCAAAAGAAAGTGCAGTTATGAAAATGGTTCTTGATACTGTGATGCATACTGTTGGCAAAACTAGTGTCCAGTGCTCATAGTTTGAGGATACAAATTTTACAGTGAGAGCTAGATCCACAAAGGGATTTTGACATCTAAGTTCAAAGTTTAGATCCTCAAAACCCAGCTCAGTTGCTGCCTAAACCTGTAGGTGCCTACGTTTCTGCCAGTAAAGTCCCCCTGGCACTTAAATATTGGGACAGAGAATGACTCTCTCTCTACAGCCAGTGTTCAGGGTGGTCACCTGGGAGACCCAGATTCCAGTCCCTGCTCCTATGAATATTTAAGTATTTTATACAACATGGAACAGCTTTAAAAGGAGAGATTGAGAGGGCCCACCTCAGAATATCCTATAGTCTGGTGGTCAGGGCACTTTCACCTAGGAGGTGGGAGACCTGAGAAATTGGAAAGAGTCCAGTGGAGGGCAACAAAAATGATTAGAGGGTTGGAGCACATGACTTATGAGGAGAGGCTGAGGGCATGTGGGATTATTCAATCTGCAGAAGAGAAGAATGAGTGGGGATTTGATAGCTGCTTTCGACTACCTGAAAGGAGGTTCCAAAGAGTATGGATCTAGACTGTTCTCAGTGGTAGTAGATGACAGAACAAGGAGTAATGGTCTCAAGTTGTAGTGGGGGAGGTTTAGGTTGGATATTAGGAAAAACTTGTTCACTATGAGGGTGGTGAAGCACTGGAATGGGTTACCTAGGGAGGTGGTGGAATCTCCTTCCTTAGAGGTTTTTAAGGTCAGGCTTGACAAAACCCTGGCTGGGATGATTTAGTTGGGGATTGGTCCTGCTATGAGCAAGGGGTTGGACTAGATGACCTCCTGAGGTCCCTTCCAACCTTGATATTCTGTGATTCATTCTTAGGAATTTAATTCCCCATGCATTGTACAGGGAGCCCAGGTGTCTATCTCAGAGCTGTGGATTCCACTAGTAACAGGGCACCTAAATGTTAGAGTGCAATCTTGAGTCCTCTTTGTGGAACTAACCCTAAATACTTAGTTTAAATACAGTCATTCTAGAAGCTCCTTTGAAGTGGATGGGCAGCTTATTCTCTTTAAATGACAGAGGATTGCCAAATCGACTTTGGGAGCTAGTGTTCTGGTGTTAAGTGTCTGCTCAATGAGCAGACTGAATGCTAGCCCAAACTAGCAGTTTTCAAGCCACATGATTTCTACAACTATATGCATTTCAGTACCTACTTTTTTAAAAAGAATTTTTAGGAGAAAAGCTTCCTGGGGAAAGATACCACTCTTACAATCTGATTGTTTTCTTGTGATGTTAATGAAGTGTGTTGTCTAATTATTCTTATAGGGAACAATAATAAACTAAGTCCTATTTTTTCTCAGACTGAATCTGCTCTTGCCAAGAACTACCCAGGGAAAAAGGTTTCCAGTACTAACAACACTCCAATTCCAAGGTTGACATCAAACCCATCAAGAGTTGATCGCTTAATTGTGGATCAGCTACGTGAACAAGCCAGAGTGAGTTGACTAGTAATACATACTTTTATGCCATTTAGATTACTTATATACTTGTCATAAGTGGAAGTTCTCATGAAACGTGTATTCTTTACAATTAAGTAAAGTTAGAAAGGATATCTTGAAATGAACTCAAACTACAAAACTCAAACATATAAACTTAAGAAGCGGCAACACTTCTGTTCTCCTATCCCTTTGAATTATTACTGTGGAATGTTTCCCACCGGCCCTAGCAACTGATTTTACTTACCCTTTGTGTGAAGGTGTTTTCCCCCAGTTCCTTAAATTACGTCTACCTTCCTCACATTTGTTATGTCCTAGTTTTTGACTCTCCCATCCCCAGCTTACCACTGTAAGTTCTGTCACCTATATGAATCCCTTTCATAATTTTAGGTCACTTTAGATTCATCATTACAAAAAAGCCCAAATCCTTTAATATCTAGCATAATTTAGATTCTTCAGGTTTGGTATCATCTTGTACTACATCCTTTCCCAAAGATTGCCAGGTTAGCACACAGCATTCCAATTTAAGTCATCCTACTGGAATGGTATCACCCTTTTTCATACTTTATTCTGCTAATGAAACTTAGTACTGTGTTTACTATTTTTACTTCTGTTGTGTAATGGGATTATTAGAAAATGGTTAATAGATAACGCCCATAGCCAAATGTTCTCCTTTTCTTCATTTCAAGAAGTAAAATTGATTTTAAAGTATATTATTACCATTTTTCAGTTTCATACCCCAGAATGTTTTAGAGTAGTACAACTCAATTCACCTGACATAACACTGTAGTGTCCAGTAGGGTGGAACATGATGCATCTATTTATAGACAGATTTACAGCCCAACTGCCCAACAATTTAGGATATGAAGGGAATTAAATAGAGGAAAAGTATAGGTGGACTGCATGTAAATGCCCATCTTGGGACTTTACTAGGACACCAAGATCAATAAGTAGAAGTCAGCCATCATACAGTCTGGTTGGGTTGCTCATATTTCGATTAGTAGGTTCGCTTCTTGTTTTAAACTGCCAGAAGTCATCAGAAAATAAGCTCAAATACTTAAAATAACAAACTGTGTGATGCTTACAGGTTTCATATATGTGTGCACGACAATTACAAATACAGTGGTTGTGATGGAATAAGGGATAAGAACATTTGTAGAGGGTTGGGGGGCTGAAAAATCATTGAATAAGAATAATAGATGCTGAATGGATAGGCAGGTGTTCTGCAGCTGGTGAGTGGACAGGGACTGAACCGGGGCATCAGAAGCTTCCTAACAATGGGGGGCCACCAGTGACCAAACTGTGGCCCCAGCACCGCCCGTGCGCCACCTCGAGGCCCTGCACCTTCTCCCCGAACCCTTGCACTGCCTCTTCCCCTGAGATCCCGTCTCCTTCTCCATCGCTCGTCCTTATGGCAAGTAAAAAGTGGGGGTACCATGGCCCCTTGGCCCTCGCTGTTGTGGCACCTCTGGATTGAACATAGCTGAGAATTGAGGGCAAGCAGTGTGTAATTGATAGTGACTGGTTGGAAGGACTGCAGGCGATGGTTTCTGACTTTTGTTTTTTAAATTAACTGACAAGATGTATGCTTCCCCCACTCCCTTACCATTATGTGTTCTTGTCTTTTTAGATTGAGGTTTTTTGGGGTGGGGACGAGGACTCCTGTGTTTGGAAAACATTTAACATATAATAGGTGCTACCAAAATTGAAATAATAAAGGAAGGGTACTGGGTTGTTTTTTTTGTTTTGTTTTGTTTTTTGTTTAAGAAGAATGCTATTTACACTCAGACTTGCTGATCGGTGATGGAAAACACAAAGCGTAACTGACAGTTCTGTAAAACTCTATAAATCGAAGTGTGGTAAGGAGCTTCTTCCACAGCAGAGAGATTTTTCCAGCTTTGTTCCACATTTCAAAGGTGGATGTGGGAGACATGTTGGAGATTTTCAAAAAACTGTACAGGGGTTTTAGCATACTTATCTCTTCAATTACTAATGGAAGAAATATTGCTAAGTAGTCCACGCTGTCCTAAAAATCTCAACCATTGCTTTTAGCAAAGCATTTCAGTTGTTTTAAAACAAATTTCAGCCTTGACGCTTTACTAACTGCTATAGCTGAGAAGACATACTTTAAGACTAAGAATCATGTAAGTTCTCAGGGAAGCTTAACACGTGTGCTTAACAGGAGCTCACATTCAGCTTGGGGGATGGGGGGGAAATCCAAGCTTGTGTCTATTTCAAAGTGTGGAATGAAGGCAAAGGCTAAGCTTTTCAAAAGTGACTGGTAATTTTGGGTGCCTGATTGAGACTCTGTATAAGGGGCTGACTTTTGGAAAATGGTGAGCACCCACTTTCTGAAAATCAGTCCCTTTTTAAAGGTATCCCAGTTTGTATACACACACATTAAGGCACCCAAAATCACTAGTTAATTTTGGAAATCTTGGCTGAAAAGCCCATCAGTACTGTATTTTTTGTTTCTATCCCCAAACCAAGCACTGTTTGGCTTCTTGTTTGGAGAAGATAAAATTAGAGGTAAGGATTTTACCTATTTTCAAAGCATAACATTTTCTACTTCAGTTTAATTTTCACTTAAGTCTAGATGAAGACAACATGATCAATAACAGATATAAAATGTTCATTAGGTCGTGACTTTACTTGGAAAAATGGAACGTCTTCGCAGTTCTCCCCTTCATGCTAATATCTCCACTGCTCTTGATAAACATCTGGAGGTAATTCATATAGTGCAGTCACGTAGAAAGGATGAAATTGTAAATGCTTCAAATCGGCAGAGGCAAGGAGCTCCGAGATGCCAAGATGACAGAGGTATAAATGTCCTTCTGCAGTCTCCTGTTGTAGCAGAATAAGTCTAAATCTATCATAATTCCATAATAATAGGAAATAAAAATTAAAAATAAAATAAAGCATTATTGAGAGACTTTGATTTGAGCTTTTGACTCAGGAAAAATGGCAGAATTTTTCTATGGTTTAAACTGATCCCTTTTAGCTAGGAATGTAGAGTAAAAATTTTTAACAGTAGGTAAATGTAATTAAACAATTTATAAGAGGTCAGCAGGAGGCAGATATAAGTAGCGAGTTCATGCAGCTAAGCAAGAGGTTTCTATATTGAACTCATCACTCTAGTACCAGAGGCCCAGTTTCCAGGGTATTTAGGCATCAGGAGTTAGGTGCCAAAGTACCTTTGAGGATCAGGGTCTAAGGGCCAAAAATCATTTGTGCCACTCCCACTTGCTGATTTTAAGGTGCTATATTGATAGACTCAAAAGGGAGTCCCAACCCATCCTCATAGGGCAGCAATACAGGGTTCTGAGTGTTCTTCAGGAGTTCATCTAATCACAGTGGAAAAACATTTCTCAAATGGCGTCTTAATATTAACAATATTTAATGGACGTGTAATACTATTTTCTTCTCCACAGATGTTTTTGCCCTTGCTTTGGCAATTAAAGAGATGAGTGTAGCAACACGCAAAGCACGTACTACCCTTTGGTGTGCACTTCAGATGACCTTACCAAAAACTGCCACTATAGCTGGACAAGTAGATGTGGAGAAAGCTTTTCAGGAGATGGTACAGTCTGAAGATAAAGCATGTGAAAATGTGAACAGCAGCAACCTCTTGAATCAGAGAGGTGAAACAAACAAACAAACACTAATGAAGTGTTAACCCATGCAAGAGTAAAATTTGCAATGTGGGTTTGGCAAGACACAGTGTAAATGAACTCTTAAAGCTTGAGAAATTAATTGATTTTCTTCCAAATTTAAAGTTAATACCTGAATGAAGCAAGTTCAGCTTCTCAACAAAAAAAAAAGTCCAATTTCTAACTAATTGGAGACTAACCAGACTAACCCACTGAACTAACAGGTTATATTAGCAGCTTCAGCAATACATTAACGTGTCAGATTTGTTAGTTTAAGTAATGTGATTATTTTTAACTGCCACTCTGCAGTGCAGGTAAGCACCAGTGTGAAATTCTTCTAAGTGATAAGTTTCTTTTAGGTTTGCCTTAGTAAACATGTTTTCAAATAATGAATCTCAGTGACTGTAACCCACCATAGGCTGCAGTCTAGTAACAGACAAGTTTTGATTGTGATGTAAAAACGTTTTCCTTATCAAACTAATACCTGGAAACAGGAGGAAAGCAATGCTAAACATACCCAGTATTAATGTAAAAATTAAATATTTAAAATATTGACATATTTATGAATTTGAAATTTTAGAATCTAAATTTATGAAAGGAAATGCACCAGATTCTCCTAAATTAGTGATATTATAAAACTGCCATTGTGAAACCATGCAATGTAGTGAAGGTAAAACTTGTTCAAATCATTTGTGCATATTCTTTAAAAAAAAATTATATCTCTGTTTTAAAATATTTAAGTGTAATCAAAACATTACATTTACACAATCGGAATCTTAAAAAGCTGCAAAGCAGCGGAAATAATGAGTATTGTTCTTATACCCTTGGTTTAATACTTTTAAAGAGGGTATCACAAGGTTCTGAAATGTATTTTTTTTTAAAGTTACTCTTTAGCTAGTTTGGTTTGAGATTGGTTAGCGTATATTTTGTTAAATTTATTAGTTTGCTTCTGTATTTTTGAAAGCTATTGAATGCTTGGCTTTTTCTGTGTTCCTTATCTCAATATCTTTGTATTGAACGTGAATAATTTATTCATTAATATGAAAGGTTGATATTATGTGGCTCAGGAGATCTTGGGTTTTAACAATTCTAGCATGGAGTTAAACTATAATGTGTGGATTAAATTTATTGAGCTATCCTTGGCTAGATACACTGATATTAACAGTGTTCTTAGTTTTAGAAATCCTGGTACGCAAAAAGTGTAATCACACCACATAAATTGTCTTTGGATGACGTGAGAGAGAAACTGATTGAGAACGCAGGATAAACTGTAGTAGAACTATTTTGATCATTGATATGACTTACAGTACTGCCAAAATTAATTGCAAAGGGGCAGCAAAATATAATACAACATCATACCACAGTAGTCACTGCACAAAGACTGGTTAAGTTTGACGTAAGACATGTTGGATGTTATGAAAACAAATATTGTACTGAATTTAGTCTGCTAAGAAATAAAGTAGCTTTCGTTGAAAAGTGTTGTTTTACTCTGCATGTGCGTATTTGAACATGTTTTAGCGAATTAGACTCTTTATGTGCATGTTGATATAATGAAGGCTAATTTTATATTCTCATCAGGAAATGAGATTACTGAACTATGTTGAAAGGGGCGATGACAGTAAAATTACAGTACTAACAGAATGTCAGCATTGTAATCAGTTTAAATATACCATAGAGAACTAAACATTTTTGCAATGGATCATAAGGGTTTTTTAATTGGTTTGCACATTAACTGTGGTTAATAAAAGCCAGAAGCTGGCAAAGCTGCTTACTTAAGGAATCCAATAGATCCAGCTAAATTCTGGTATTACTACTGGTGGGAGGATTTTTTTTTATTTTTTTTTGGGCCGGGGGAGGGGGGAGGAATTCCCTGGCATAGACACAGTCAGGCCCTTTGGAGTAAGGTAAAAAGAATCAGGAATTAAGATTCCTTTTCTCCTGCTTACCTTAACTCAGTTTAGATGCTGGGAATTCCACAAGTAGTATACAAAAGAGGGAGTTACAGAGTGGATGCTAAACAAGCCCTGGACCTTGCTGCTGCATGAGATCTGCCATACAAAGGCGATGTCTTCCTGGCTATTGAGTCTGTAACAAGAAAAAGTGTTGAGTTTGAAGCACACTCTTGTAGCTGCCCTGCAGTTTGAGGGAAGGCATATTTTCATTCCAGTATGTGATGAGTCCTGGTGGAATGGGCTCAGACAGCTGAGGGGGAGACTAAGGCCTGGTTCCTCAAAGATACTTAGTCATTGCTCTGCTCAGTGTTGCAATACCTAATCCTAGGTGGCCTGCCGCATAGTGGAATCCTCTTCCCTGAGCTAGGTGCCCAGGCTCTCCATGCATTGTATGAGGAGAGTTAGGTGCCTAAGGAAGGGATCCTTAGAAACCAGCAAGCAGAGCAAGGAGGTGACATAAGGTAGCCAGGAGTGAAATGGCAAGGAGAGGGACTTAAGCCTGGTCTACACTAGGCGTTTAAACCGGTTTTAGGAGCGCAAAACCGATTTAACGCCACAACCGTCCACACTAGGAGGCACCATATATCGATTTTAATGGCTCTTTAAACCGGTTTCTGTACTCCTCCCTAACGAGAGGAGTAACGCTAGTATCGGTATTAAAATATCGGATTAGGGTTAGTGTGGACGCTGATCGACGGCATTGGCCTCCGGGAGCTATCCCACAGTGCACCAGTGACCGCTCTGGACAGCATTCTGAACTCGGATGCACTGGCCAGGTAGACAGGAAAAGCCCCGCGAACTTTTGAAATTCATTTCCTGCTTCCCCAGCGTGGAGATCTCATCTCATCAGCACAGGTGACCACGCACAGCTCATCAGCACAGTTAACAATGCAGTCTCCTGAGAATCGTAAAAGAGCCCCAGCATGGACTGCACGGGAGGTACTGGATCTGATCGCTATCTGGGGAGAGGATTCAGTGCTAACAGAACTGCGTTCCAAAAGACGAAATGAAAAAGTATTTGAAAGAATTTCTAAGGCTATGACGGATAAAGGCCACAGCCGGGACTCAGTGCAGTGCAGAGTGAAAGTTAAGGAGCTCAGACAAGGCTACCAGAAAACCAAAGAAGCAAATGGAAGGTCCGGGGCAGGTCGAAAAACATGCCGCTTCTATGCTGAGCTGCATGCAATTTTAGGGGGCTGCGCCACAAGTACCCCACCCCTGATCGTGGATTCCGAGGTGGGGGTTGTAATCTCTTCCATGTCTGAGGATTATGCAGATGGGGAAGATGAAGATGAAGAAGAGGAGGAAGACCTAGCAGAGAGCACACAGCACTCCGTGAGCCCCAGCAGCCAGGAGCTTTTTATCACCCTGACGGAATTACCGTCCTCCCAGCCCTCACAAGCGGAATTACCGTCCTCCCAGCCCTCACAAGCCACTATCCCAGACAATGACGCCATGGAAGGGAGCTCTGGTGAGTGTACCTTTGCAAATAGCAAACATTGTTTTTTTAACCAAGCCTTTTTTAATGATTGATTTGCCCTGAGGACTTGGGATGCATTCGCAGACAGTATAGTTACTTAGAAAAGTTTAACATGTCCGGGGATTGAGAGGAAATCCTCCAGGGACATCTCGATGAAGCGCTCCTGTAGGTACTCCAGACGCCTTTGCAGAAGGTTTCTGGGCAAGGCAGCCTTGTTCCGCCCACCGTGGTAGGACACTTTACCACGCCATGCATGTAGCAAGTAATCAGGTATCATTGCGTGGCAAAGCATAGCAGCGTATGGTCCCGGTGACTGCTGGCATTCAAGAAGCATCCGTTCTTTATCTTGTTCTGTTATCCTCAGCAAAGTGATATCGTTCTGGATAACCTGTTTAAAAATCAGGAATTTAAGTAAGGGGGGTGGCCATTTTTCTACTGGGTTCGTGGAATGCATCAGCTTAAAAAAAAAACTTTCCTGCACGTAGCGAAGCGGGGGGAGGGGAGGAGTGAAATGCTGATGATCTTTTCTGTGTTTGGTCACCGGCGATCTTCCCCAAGGTACCAGACATGCAGGGGGTGGGGGGTGGGAAGGGTGTTGATTAGCAGGGAGCTAGCGTGGTATTAGCCATGCGTTGGGGGGAGGGGTAAATCACTGCAGAAGCCGAAAGACAGTGGCTTACCATGGCCGCATGCAAGCTGAATTCTGATGCCTGGACCTGTGTCTGAGAGATGTGTAACTGCAGAGCTGCAGGCACTCACTATTAAGATGAAAAATGCGACCTTGTAGGGAAATCACATGTGCTAGGTGAATACTGCTTTTCACTGTGAAAGAGTATAACCATTGTTCTGTAAAATGTATCTTTCTAAATATTTATCTCCCTCATGCAGCTGCAAATTTTTCAACCATCCCTCCTCCATCCCAAAGGCTAGCACAGATAAGGCGGAGGAAAAAGAAGACGCGAGATGAGATGTTCTCGGATATTATGGAAGTTACACGCAATGAAAGAGCTCATCTGAATGAGTGGAAGGACGTGGTTTCAAATTACAGGAAAGAGGCCAGTGAACGTGAGGACAGGAGGGATGAACGTGAGGACAGGAGGGACAACCGAGATGAGAGGTGGCGGCAGGAAGACCGGCAGGAAAATCAGCGGTGGCGGCAGGAAGATCAGCGGTGGCGGGATGCAACTCTGGGGCTGCTGCGTGATCAAACTGACATGCTCCGGCGTCTTGTGGAGCTTCAGGAACGGCAGCAGGATCACAGAGTTCCGCTGCAGCCCCTGTATAACCACCCTCATCCCTCACCATGTTCCACATCCTCCTCACCCAGACGTGTAAGAACGCGTGGGGGGAGGCTCCGTGCACCCGCCCACTCCACCCCCGTGGACAGCCCAACCAGAAGGCTGTCGTTACTGTGAATTTTTTTTAATGGCCTTTTCCATCCCTCCTATCCTCCTCCCAAACCACACCCTTACTTCTCTATCTCTTTTTATAATGAATCAATAAAGAATTCATGCTTTTTAAATGAGAGTGACTTTATTTGCATAAGTAAGCTGTACTCGAAGGGGGAGGGTGAGTTGCTTACAGGGACTGAGTCAATCAAGGGGGTTGGGTGTTCATCAACAAACACAGCAGTCACACTGTACCCTGGCCATTGATGAAGCTCGTTTTCAAAGCTTCTCTGATGCGCACCGCTTCCTGGTGTGCTCTTCTAATCTCCCTGGTGTCTGGCTGCGCGTAATCAGCGGCCAGGTGATTTGCCTCAGCCTCCCACCCCGCCATAAAGGTCTCCCCCTTACTCTCACAGAGATTGTGGAGAATACAGCAAGCAGTAATAACATAGGGGACATTGGTTTGGCTGAGGTCTGAGCGAGTCAGTAATGTCCGCCAGCGCGCCTTTAAACGGCCAAATGCACATTCCACCACCATTCTGCACTTGCTCAGCCTGTAATTGAACAGATCCTGACCACTGTCCAGGCTGCCTGTGTATGGCTTCATGAGCCATGGCATCAAGGGGTAGGCTGGGTCCCCCAGGATAACGACAGGCATTTCAACATCCCCAACTGTTATTTTCTGGTCTGGGAAGTAATTCCCTTGCTGCAGCCGTTTAAACAGAGTAGTGCTTCTGAAGACGCGAGCGTCATGAACCCTCCCTGGCCATCCCACATGGATGTTTGTGAAACGTCCCTTGTGATCTACCAGTGCTTGCAGCACCATTGAAAAGTACCCCTTCCGGTTTACGTACTGGGTGCCCTGGCGCTGCGGTGCCAAGATAGGGATATGGGTTCCATCTATCGCCCCACCACAGTTAGGGAATCCCATTGCAGCAAAGCCATCCACTATGGACTGCACGTTTCCCAGAGTCACAACCTTTCGTAGCAGCAGCTTAGTGATTGCTTTGGCTACTTGCATCACAGCAGCCCCCACAGTAGATTTTCCAACTCCAAATTGATTCCCGACTGACCGGTAGCTGTCTGGCGTTGCAAGCTTCCACAGGGCTATCGCCACTCGCTTCTCTACTGTGAGGGCTGCTCTCATCTTGGTATTATGGCGTTTCAGGGCAGGGGCAAGCAAGTCACAAAGTTCCATGAAAGTGCCCTTACGCATGCGAAAGTTTCGCAGCCACTGGGAATCGTCCCACACCTGCAACACAATGCGGTCCCACCAGTCAGTGCTTGTTTCCCGGGCCCAAAATCGGCGTTCAATGGATAGAATCTGCCCCATTACCATCAGGATCTCCAAAGCACAGGGGCCCGCGGTTTGAGAGAATTCTGTGTCTACGTCCTCATCACTGTCATCGCCGCGCTGCCGTATCCGCCTCCTCCTCGCCTCGGATTGAAGGTCCTGGTTCACCATAGACTGCACGAGAGTGCGCGAGGTGTTTAAAACATTCACGATTGCGGTATGGAGCTGAGCAGGGTCCATGCTTGCTGTGCTATGGCGTCTGCACAGTTCACCAAGCAAAAAAAGGCGCGAAACGGTTGTCTGCTGCTCAGGGAGGGAGGGGTGAGGCTGTACCCAGAACCACACGCGACAATGATTTTTGCCCCATCAGGCACTGGGATCTCAACCCGGAAATGCCAAGGGGCGGGGGAGGCTGCGGGAACTATGGGATAGCTACGGGATAGCTACCCACAGTGCAACGCTCCAGAAATCGACGCTAGCCTCGGACCATGGACGCACACTACTGATTTAATGTGTTTAGTGTGGCCGCGCGCACTCGATTTTATAAAATCTGTTTTACAAAACCGGTTTATGCAAATTCGGAATAGTCCCGTAGTGTAGACGTACCCTTAGATGCCTAAGTGGCTGACCTTGTGCACCTTGTAAGTCTCTCTTAAGGAATAGCCCATCCCCTCATTATTTTGTCCGCCAATCAGTCCTCATTTCTGAATGTCTAATGTTGGTCTATTAATTCTTCTTCGAGTGATTGCTCATATCCATTCCAGTTAGGTGTGCGCGCGCCACGTGCACGTTCGTCAGAAGATTTTTACCCTAGCAACCCCAGTGGGTTGGCTGAGCGCCCCCTGGAGTGGCGCCATAACGGCACCGCATATATACCTCAGCCAACCCACCCACTCCTCAGTTCCTTCTTACCGCCCGTGTCGGTCGTTGGAACAGTGGAGTGCAGCTTGTCTGACCTCCGCTTCCCTAGCTTCCTCATAGGTTTTCTGTAAAAATTGTATATAGTTGTTATCTTAGTTGTAGGTTTTCTTGTTTTGATAGTTATTCCGTTAGTTAGATAGTTAGCGGGTTTGGGGATTAGCCCCCTCCCGCGCCCGGAGCGTATGCCCGGCTCCCCGGGTTTCAAGCCGTGTTCGGCCTGCCGCAGGCCTATGCCTACAGGAGATCCTCATAGCTCCTGCTTAAAGTGCCTGGGAGAGTCACACTTATCTTCTAAGTGCTCAATTTGCAAGGCTTTCAAGCCTCGCACAAAGAGGGAAAGAGACATTCGGCTAAGACAACTCCTCATGGAGGCAGCCTTAACCCCTCCGGCCACGGCACCGCCTGCTGTCCCTCTGGACTCTCGCAGCACTGCCACGGCGCCGGGCTGCTCGGCCGTGCAGCCGAAAGTGACATCGGCACCGAAACCCGCCCAGAGGCGCTCTCTCTCGCCGAAGGCAAAGAAAGGGAAGGCCGCTGCTTCTTCAGCACCGATGCCTGCGCCGAAGCAAAAGAGCGCGCCCTGCCCGGACCGCCCGGCACCGAAACCTGCCGTGGCACCGATCCCTCCGCCGCAGATGCTTCTGCTGGCACCAGCGACTCCAGCCCCTCAGAGGCCGTCGAGCCCGGCACCTGTGGCCTCCCCGGCTCCGGCTGCGGTAGAGATGCCACTGCCGTCCACTCCGGAGACCTTCGAGGCGGTGCGGGACCTCATTGCTCTCACAGACCCGGCTGTGCCACCGCCGGTGTGGGCGCCCCGTTCCATGGGCAAGCCATCCATGCTCAAGCCGCCTGTCGGCACCGAGCCTGACCGGCACCGATCCTGTTCCCGCTCTCACCAGCGCTCACGCTCTCGACGCTGCTCTCCATCTAGGCGCCGATCGCAACGCCGCTCGCAGTCCCGGCACCGGTCAGACTCGCGGCACCGGTCAGACTCCCGCTCTCTGACTCGTCATTCCCTGCACCGCTCAACATCTCGGCACCGATACGGCCGCCGATACTCGCAAAGCCGGTCCCGGCACCGAACATGGAGATCCCGGTAGACCTCCCGGCACCGGGCCGGTCGCAGGTCCCGGTCTCGCTCCCGTTCTCGCTATCGAGATGCTTCACGGCACCGGTCGCCGCAAAGGCGGGAACTACGATCGGTCGGCACTTCGGCGCAAGGGTTATCCACCCTGGCCCTCCCGACACGCCTCGGCCTCTTCACACGCCGACAGTTATTACGTCGACGAGTATGACCCTCAGGTCCCTGTGGGAGTTTTTCATCAGTCCTATCAAGCAGACCAGGACCCTCATCACTGGGGTTACTGGACCCCTTGGGCCTACCACCAAGCCCAAGGCGCTCCTCTGCCTACCATGTGCACCGTACAAAACGAGGCACGCGCCCCGGAGGCTACAATAACCCGCCCACCGGATGACACAGAGGTGCCATCGTGTGCGGAGGAAGGCAATCAGCCAGCCCAGGAACCCCTGGAGCAGGAGCCTTCCCAGGCCCCAGACGCTGACCGGGATACCATCCTGCCCAGGATTTCTTCCTCCTCCTCTTCTCCGGATGAAGCGGTGGCGGGGTCGTCGTCCGCAGGTCCCCCACCTATTGATTTACGGGCACACCAAGAGCTCCTTCGCAGGGTAGTTCTACGAATGGACCTACAGGCGGAGGAGGTATCGGAAGTGGACGATCCGATAGTAACCATCTTATCAGCGGACGCCCCTACCCGCATAGCCTTGCCCTTCATTAGGACTATCCGAGCCACTGCGGATACCATATGGCAGACTCCGTCCTCTATTGCACCCACAGCGAGGGGCGTGGAGCGCAAGTACATGGTCCCTTCCAAGGGATATGAATATTTGTATGTACACCCGACCCCATCGTCGTTGGTGGTGCAGTCGGTCAACGATAAAGAGCGTCACGGCCAGCAAGGCCCCGCTCCTAAATCAAAGGACGCTAGGCGAATGGACTTGCTTGGCCGCAAGATCTACTCCACCGGTGCCCTGCAGATCTGAGTGGCTAACCAACAGGCCTTGCTAAGCCGCTACGCACATGACACTTGGGCTGAGGTGGAAAAGTACAAAGAGCTCCTACCTCAAGATTCCCGACAGGAGTTCGCGGCCTTCGTAGAGGAGGGTAAAAAGGTTGCGCGCACCTCGTTGCAAGCCTCCTTGGACGCAGCTGACTCGGGGGCGCGTACTATAGCCTCGGGCGTTACCATGCGCCGGATCTCTTGGCTGCAGAGTTCAACACTCCCACCTGAAGTACAGTACACCATTCAGGACCTTCCCTTTGATTCCAAGGCCCTCTTCTCCGAAAAGACAGACTCCCGACTTCAAAACCTCAAAGACAGCAGGGTCATCATCCGTACTCTGGGGATACATACCCCTGCTACCCAGAGGCGTCCGTTCCGCCCCCAGTTTAACCGGCCCTACTATATGCCTCGCTACAGGCAGGACTCTGGTCGGCGACGAGGTCGCGGTGGACGTAGGCGGCAGCCTGGCAACCAATCGTCCCAGGGCAGAACCCCCTCTAAACCGCCAGGGCCTAAGCCATCCTTTTGAAGATGCGCCCGGGGACAGCATACCAGAGCTCTCTTCAGCTCCCTCCCTGCCCTTTTCCAACCGCCCATGCGAGGTCTTCCTGTCTCATCGCAGCGAATCTCCTCGTGGCTCACAGAGTGCATACGCACCTGTTATAACTTGTCTAATGTCCCTTTGGGCCATCTCACCGCCCACTCTACCAGAGCCCAGGCGTCCTCCGCTGCCTTTCTGGCACAAGTACCAATCCAAAAAATATGCCGAGCGGTGACCTGGTCGTCGATTCATACTTTCGCCTCTCACTATGCTCTGGTCCAACAGTCGAGAGATGACGCAGCCTTTGGCTCGGCGGTCCTGCATTCCGCCACGTCTCACTCCGACCCCACCGCCTAGGTAAGGCTTGGGAATCACCTAACTGGAATGGATATGAGCAATCACGCGAAGAAGAAAAAACGGTTACTTACCTTTGTAACTGTTGTTCTTCGAGACGTGTTGCTCATATCCATTCCACACCCACCCTCCTTCCCCACTGTCGGAGTAGCCGGCAAGAAGGAACTGAGGAGTGGGTGGGTCGGCTGAGGTATATATGCGGTGCCGTTATGGCGCTACTCCAGGGGGCGCTCAGCCGACCCACTGGGGTTGCTAGGGTAAAAATCTTCTGACGAATGTGCACGCGGCACACGCACACCTAACTGGAATGGATATGAGCAACACATCTCGAAGAACAACAGTTACAAAGATAAGTAACTGTTTTTTTCTAATTCCATTTTTGCCTTGATCTCAACACAATCCATTGATGCTATATGTAGACTTTTTTGTTGGAATAATTCAGTTTTTCTATCTTTTCATGTAACATGCTGAGCTGGACTTTGATTATCTTAGACAACTTAAGAGTTCAGGCCTCTACACAACACCATCCACATGTGAGTAGTCTGCATCCTGCCTTCCTGCTGCAGGGTCTGACACATCATAGAATATCAGGGTTGGAAGGGACCTCAGGAGGTCAAATAGTACAACCCATTCCAGTGCTTCACCACCCTCCTAGTGAACAAGTTTTTCCTAGTATCCAACCTAAATCTCCCCCATTGCAACTTGAGACCATTACTCCTTGTTCTGTCATCTGCTACCACTGAGAACAGTCTCAATCCACCCTCTTTGGAACCCCTTTTCAGGTAGTTGAAAGCAGCTATCAAATCCCCCCTCATTCTTCTCTTCTGCAGATTGAATAATCCCACATGCCCTCAGCCTCTCCTCATAAGTCATGTGCTCCAACCCTCTAATTATTTTTGTTGCCCTCCACTGGACTCTTTCCAATTTCTCCACATCCTTCTTGTAGTGTGGGGCACAAAACTGGACACACTACTCCAGATGAGGTCTCACCAATGCTGAATAGAGGGGAATGATCATGTCCCTTGATCTGCTGGCAGTGCTCCTACTTATACAGCCCAAAATGCCGTTAGCCTTCTTGGCAACAAGGGCACACTGTTGACTCATATCCAGCTTCTCATCCACGGTAATCCGTAGGTCCTTTTCTGCAGAACTGCTGCCTAGCCGCTCAGTCCCTAGTCTGCACTTGTCCTTCTTGAACCTCATCAGATTTCTTTTGGCCCAATCCTCTAATTTGTCTAGGTTGGTCTGTATCCTATCCCTACCCTCCACCGTATCTACCACTCCTCCCAGTTTAGTGTCATCTGCAAACTTGCTGAGGGTGCAATCCACACCATCCTCCAGATAATTAATGAAGATATTGAACAAAACTGGCCCCAGGACAACCCTTGGGGCAGTCTGCTTGATATGTGCTGTCAACTAGATATGGAGCCATTGATCACTACCCGTTGAGCCGGACGATCTAGCCAGCTTTCTATCCACCTTTCATCCAGCCCATACTGCTTTAACTTGCTGGCAAGAATGCTGTGGGAGCCCGTCAAAAGCTTTGCTAAAGTCATGGAATAACATGTCCACTGCTTTCCCCTCAGGTATGAGGAGTGCACACCTACAGGATCAGGGACCACTGTCTGGGGCTTAGGCTTGAGCTATGGCTACGAGCTGCTCGTTAGCTGTGAGGGGAGGGGGGTGTCGGGGTTTAGGTGGCTTTGTGACTGCCATCTGGTAGAAACCTAGGAATATATGTGTACACTGCAGCTGAGAGCATGGTACCCAACCTGAATGGACAGACTTGTGGTAGCTCAGCTGGTGCTAGCACACTAAAAATAGCAGGGTGGATGTTGTTGCACTGGTGGAGGGTCAGGCTAGCCACCTAATCTCGGACCCATGGCTTTAGGTGGATCTGAGAAAAGGTGGCTGGCCTGAGCCTCAGTGTCCACACTGATATTTTTAGCACACTTAGCCTGAGTTGAGCTAGTGTGAGTCTTTACCTGGGCTGGGAGACACTCGCCCAGCTGCAGTGAAGGCATCCTAAAATCTGTGTGGTTAGGGGTAGCAGCTGAGTGTCAGTTTTGAAAATGTCAGTGGTGCCTAACTGGTGAATTTAGGTGTGTAAAGGAGGCAGGTAGGCCCCTGAATACCTTTTGAGGCATCATTGATTCACCCTTACTCACAGAGCTCTGTAGTTCCTTTTGATCTGCTGAGGGTCATACCTCGCAGTATCATTAGTGCCCACATGGATGAGTAGCATGGGGTAATAGAGGGCGGATGATCCTCGACAATCCCTTTGTAACGTCTTGCATATGGGCCCCTGGCAGGCAGCATACTTCCCGGGATGCCATGTCGGGGTGACAGCTGGGTGCCTCCGTCCCCTTCAGAAGAGTCACCAACTACCACTACCCTACGTTTCCTCCTGGGAGTGGTGGTCGCGATCCTCCCAGCCTTGGAGGTACATGGCTTTTCCTCTTCCACCTTTTGGGGGTGAATCCTCATCGCTCGTTGGCAGGGCAGCATAACAGGTTTTCATCACCATGGTGGGTGCGTTGGGAGTAGAGGTGGAGCACTGCCTGCTGCCAGAAGTAACCAGCAGCCAGTGTCCTCCCAGTGACAGCCATATCCTCCTCACCCGGTGGTGTGACAGTAGTCCTCTAGCTGGATAGCTTCCTCAGCCTTGGCTGTCTTCATATGAATACTCTCAAGGAATTCCTCGTGGGCATGGATGCTCCTCAGCCTAGCCACCTCCTGTAGCTCTCCCAGCTGCTTCCTGAGAGATTCCACCAGCAGGCACCGCTCACACTGGATGGTCCCCCCCAGCCTGGCTTTCTGTGAGTGGGAAATGCAGACCAGATCTGGGTAGAAGCATCCATGGTTAGGTTGTCTGTCTAGATAGAGAAAGAATGAGGAGTACTTGTGGCACCTTAGAGACTAGCAAATTTATTTGGGCATAAGCTTTCGTGGGCTAACACCCACTTCATTGGATGCATGCAGTGGAAAATACTGTAGGAAGATATATACACACACAGAGAACATGAAAAAATGATGTTGCTAACGAGACTAATCAATTAAGGTGGGCTATCAGCAGGAGGAAAAAAAAACTTGTAGTGATAATCAAGATGGCCCATTTCAAACAGTAGAGAAGAAGGTGTGAGTAACAATATGGGAAAAATTAGCATGGAGAAATAGTTTTTACTTTGTATAATGACCCATCCATTCCCAGTCTTTATTCAGGCCTAATTTAATGGTGTCCAGTTTGCAAATTAATTCCAGTTTTGCAGTTTCTTGTTGAAGAATTGCGACTTTCAGGTCTGTAATTGAGTGACCAGGGAGGTTGAAGTGTTCTCCGACTGGTTTTTGAATGTTATAATTCTTGATGTCTGATTTGTGTCCATTTATTCTTTTGCGTAGAGACTGTCTGGTTTGGCCAGTGTACGTGGCAGAGGGGCATTGCTGGCACATGACATATATCACATTGGTAGATGTGCAGGTGAACGAGACTCTGATGGTGCGGCTGATGTGATTAGGTCCTATGATGGTGTCCCTTGAATAGATATGTGGACAGAGTTGGCAACGGGCTGTGTTGCAAGGATAGGTTCCTGGGTTAGTGTGTGTGTTGTATGGTGTGTGGTTGCTGGTGAGTATTTGCTTCAGGTTGGGGGGCTGTCTGTAAGCAAGGATTGGCCTGTCTCCCAAGATCTGTGAGAGTGAGGGATCATCTTTCAGGATAGGTTGTAGATCCTTGATGATGTGCTGGAGAGGTTTTAGTTGGGGGCTGAAGGTGATGGCTAGTGGAGTTCTGTTACTTTCTTTGTTGGACCTGTCCTGGAGTAGGTGACTTCTGGGTATTCTTGTGGCTCTGTCAATCTGTTTCTTCCCTTCAGCAGGTGGGTATTGTAGTTTTAAGAACACTTGATAGAGATCTTGTAGGTGTTTGTCTCTGTCTGAGGAATTGGAGCAAATGCGGGTGTATCTTAGAGCTTGACTGTAGACAATGGATCATGTGATGTGGTCTGGATGAAAGCTGGAGGCTGTAGGTAAATATAGCGGTCAGTAGGTTTCCGGTATAGAGTGGTGTTTATGTGACCATCGCTTATTAGCACTGTAATGTCCAGAAAGTGAATCTCTTGTGTGGACTGGTCCAGGCTGAGGTTGATGGTGGGATGGAAATTGTTGAAATCATGGTGGAATTCCTCAAGGGCTTCTTTTCCATGGGTCCAGATGATGAAGATGTCATCAATGTAGTGTAATTAGAGTAGGGGCGTTAGAACGCTTCCTCAGCTCTCGTCCCCTAAGTCAGCCATAAAAATGTTGGCATACTGTGGGGCCATGTGGGTACCCATAGCAGTGCTGCTGACTTGAAGGCATACATTATCCCCAAATGTGAAATAGTTGTGGGAGAGGACAAAGTTCAGCCACCAGGTTTGCCGTGACATTATCGGGGATACTGTTCTTGACGGCTTGTCCATCTTTATGTGGAATGTTGGTGTAGAGGGCTTCTACATCCATAGTGGCCAGGATTATGTTTTCTGGAAGATCACCGATGGATTGTAGTTTCCTCAGGAAGTTAGTGGTGTCTTGAAGATAGCTAGGAGTGCTAGTAGCGTAGGGCCTGAGGAGAGAGTCTACATAGCCAGACAATCCTGCTGTCAGGGTGCCAATGCCTGAGATGATGGGGCATCTAGGATTTCCAGGTTTATGGATCTTTGGGTAGCAGATAGGATTCTAGGGGTGTCTGTGTAGATTTGTTCCTGTGCTGCTTTAGGGAGTTTCTTGAGCAGATGGTGTAGTTTCTTTTGGTAACCCTCAGTGGGATCAGAAGGTAATGGCCTGTAGAATGTAGCAGCCTCTCGTTCATATTCCGACCTATTAATGACAACGACAGCCTTTTTTATTATGATGTCAGAGTTGTTCCTGAGGCTGTGGATGGCGTTGTGTTGTGCACGGCTGAGGTTATGGGGCAAGTGATGCTGCTTTTCCACAATTTCAGCCCGTGCACGTCGGTGGAAGCACTCTATGTAGAAGTCCAGTCTGCTGTTTCGACCTTCAGGAGGAGTCCACGCAGAATCCTTCTTTTTGTAGTGTTTTTAGGAAGGTTTCTGTAGATTAGTATGCTGTTCAGAGGTGTGTTGGAAATGTTCCTTGAGTTGGAGACGTCGAAAGTACGATTCCAGGTCACCGCAGAACTGTATCATGTTCGTGGGGGGTGGAGGGTCAGAAGAAGAGGATGACAGACTCTTCTGCCGGGCTAAGAATATAGCTTGATAGATTAACAATATTGTTGAGTGAGTTAAAGGAACCACTGTTTTGGCCCCATGTGGCATGTAGTAGTTTTAGATAGTTTAGTGTCCTTTTTCCTTTGTAGAGAAGCGAAGTGTATGTTTGTAAATGGCTTGTCTAGTTTTTGTAAAGTCCAGCCACAAAGAAGTTTGTGTGGAAGGTTGGCTTTTTATGAGAGTATCCAGGTTTGAGAGCTCATTCTTAATCTTTCCCTGTTTGCTATATAGGATGTTGATCAGGTGGCTCCGCAGTTTCTTTAAGAGTGTGTGGCACAATTTCTCAGCATAAAGCAACAAAGAGTCCTGTGGCACCTTTAAGACTAACAAATGTATTGGAGCATAAGATTTCATGGGTGAATGCCCACTTCGTCAGACGCATGTCACCCACGAAAGCTTATGCTCCAATACATCTGTTAGTCTTTAATGTGCCACAGCATAGTCTGTGTGGTATGTACATTGTATTGGATTTTTTACCTTCAGTCCTTTTTACCTGACTTCTTGAGGTATCCTGCTCTTGATTTTATCTCGTTAGACTGACCTCACACTTGGTAAAGCAACCCCCATCCTTTCACATATTTATAGCTGCTCTTGTATTTTTCACTTCATGCATCTGATGAGGTGGGTGTTAGCCCACGAAAGCTTATGCCCAAATAAATTTGTTAGTCTCTAAGGTGCCACAAGTACTCCTGTTCTTTTTACTGATACAGACTAACAGGGCTACCACTTTGAAACCTGTCTAGATACAGGCGCAGGTGGAGGAGACAGGAGCAGCACTGGCAATGCAGCCCTTCCTAACCATAACAATTATATTACATCTCCCTCCCACAAACTCCCCTGTTTGCTAGCTCCCCTTGGTCGCTTAGCCTCTGGCTTTTAAGGCCTTCTCTCCTAGGTCAGCCCTACACCCTCGTTAATCACACGGGGAGGGTGATCACAAGGCTGATGGAGGCTGATCAAAGATAACGGATGATCCAGGGAACAAAGGCTCATACAGTTCCCAGACACACAGTCCCAACTGACCCAGTAACTGAAATAATCTGAAAGAGAGAGAAAAACCACAAACATGCAAACAAACTCACTCACCCCAAGTTTAGTACTTGCACCTTGTTCGTTCAGCAGGGGGATCTCCTTCAACCCCTCTCAAATTCCCTTGTTGGCGGTCCCCTGTTCATGATCACTTGTACCTACGTTACTGTTAATTTTCCGTTCTGTGATCAGTTCCTGTATCGGTAGGACAAGGTGTAACATAACATTCCTCCATGTCAGATGCAGCACCTTTTAGGTTAGGAAATTGTCATCTATTATATTTAGAAATTCCAAGGATGTTTTAGTCCTGGCAGAATGAGAACTCTGGCGTGTGTCACTCAAATTAAAATTTCCCATGATAGTTTTTTTTCCTACAGATTGTAGATAGGGATGTAAGGAGGTGGTCATCCTGTTCCCCAGTGAGATTTTGTGGGTTGTGGAGATACCAACTAATACCCTATTTTGTGATTTATCTGTTTGTTTAGGACTTTGATCCATAAGCGTTGAAGGTAATTTTCCTTCTTTATCAGTGACTCAGAAGAAGGTAATGCCATTTTAGACACGATGCCACTCCCTCTTCCCTTTTGCCCACTCAGTCATTCCTAAATAGGTTACAACCATTAATTTTAACATTCCAATCATTCAAATCATCCCAGCAGGTTTCAGTAATACCAACTTGAGCAAATTTATGCTCACCAATGAATAATTCCAATTTCTCATTTGTTACCCATGCTTAGGGTTACCTTATTTCAGGTTCCCAAAATGAGGACATGAGAGAGAAGCTTGAGGGAGGTTCAGTTGGGGTTGCTGGAGGGGGGGGGGTATTTGGCTGTGTGTGTGTGTGTGTGTACGTACTGGGAGGGGTACCTGCAGCAGGGGTACTCACTGGAGGTAGTAGGGGGGCAGTGTTGCTCCCTGTCATGGTGGCTGGGCAGCTGGTGCAAACCCAGGACCCAGCGCCAGCCATCAGTCAGCACCTCCCTGTGGGACCTCCTCCCAGGGCTGGGAACTGGGGCTGCGAGGGAATGGACCAATCTGCTGTGGATGCAGGGGAGGGAAAGTAGACCAATGAGGGCCCTTTCTGAGCTGCAATGTCGGCTCTGCAAAAAACCCAGACTTTGACTCCTATTTTAAAAATCCACCCAGACAGAGAGCAGACTACCAAAAAAGAGGTCATGTCTGGGAAAACCCAGATGTATGGTAACCCTACCCATGCTCCTAGTACTGGTGTATAGGCAATTCAAGAATTCAATTCAAGAATTTCTTCTTTGTCCTTTTGGTTCCTTGATTTTGTTCTCAACATCTCAGTTTTTTGCAGTGTGCTCATATCTTCCCTCTTTTTATCCTTCCCTTTTGCTATTAGTTTACTGCCTTCCTGACTACTCTAGCCAACCTGTCTAGGAGGAGATTGGTCCCCTTTCTACTGAGGTGGAGGTCATCTAAACTATTCAGCCCCCTCTTGCCATATAAGATGGGCTAATGTTCCACAAAACCCAAACCCTCCTCTCTACACTACTTACCTAGCCAGCAGTTCACTTCCAGAATCTTCTTCCTTCTTTTCTGTCTTTCTTTGGACAAGAAGGAACTCAGAGAAGTTTGCTTAGACATTCTTCTTCAGCAAGCTTCTCCATTCCCTGAAGTCATCTACTGTCTGTGAGAGATCCTGTGATGCAGTGTCATATGAACCATCACTAATGGATACTTGCCTGTCAACTACAGCAGCCTACCCAGTCTTAGAGTGAGGTTCGGGTCTTTGTCTCCAGGAAAGCAGCACGCTGTCCTGTTGTCTGCCTGTCCCTTGCAGAATGTCCTTTCGACTCTTCTGAATATTGAATCCCAGTGTTAGCACTCAGTGTAGACAGGCACAGCGCTGTTTAACATCTACAGTTGTGCTCACTCCAAGGTCAACCTCAGCCAGCTGCCTTGACAGTAAACATAGCGGTGCCTGATGTTTCCGCTGTTTAACAATCATGTTTTAATATGGTGCTGTGGTAATGTAAACCTTAAGTGTGGATTAATTTCATGAATGCTATATGTGACTTAGTTATTGTGAAACTATAGCTATAGTGGGTTAGTGGAATGTTTATTATAACCCTGTATTGCTTTAATTCAAGGAGGGCTGTTATCAGGAGAAAGACAATACTCCCAGAGAAGAACATCCCCAGCAAACACTTGAAAACCAGTGGGAAAGCTATTAGTGTCAAGGATCCTGCATCTTATCTCCAATGAAGTTGCCAGTGCTGGGAGCTAACAGATCAAAGGGCTATAAACAGTTGAGAATGACTTGGTCTTATGGGGTGGGGGAAAGTTTGGGGGCAGGGATTTAAGTTAAAGATTGAGCAGAATTTAAAGACACTCTCTCAAGCAGAGGGAGTGAACTGGTTTGTGAGTTAAGGGAACAGACTGCACACCTAGCTCTAGATGCCTTGGAGTGTGTGTAGGGAGCTCATCCTTCCCTGGATGTCCATATGCAAGATGGACCAACACCTGGTGAGCTAGATATGCATATTGTCTGTTTATTCTTTTAAGATCTTTTTCTCTTAAATGCTTTGGTTCTGAAACAATAATTTGCATTAGAAAGGCTGTCTGGTCACTGGATGCCACTGGTTATAACTCCAGAGGAATGGAATGGCAGCTACTGAACCTAAGTTGCCTGAGGCAATCGGAACTGCATCCCAAGAGAGGTGATGGCTGAAGGCCTGGGGTAAGTGCATTCTCACGAGGTGGGGCAGAGGTGCAGTTAGCCTGGGAACTGTGACAGGTGCCTGTCACAGTTCAGAGCAACTGCACCCATATTCCCCCCCCTGTAGTCCATCAAGGATACGCACTCCAGGCCTTTGGCTCCTTGACCATCACCTCTCTTTGGCAGAGAGACACATCTCCCTCCCTCCTGAGCAGGGTTTTTTCCAGGCAGCACACTTCCCTGCCTACCCTATTATTATCCCCAGCAAGCCAGACTGCCCAACACAGGCCAGTATCTGTGCTGTGCTTGCTCCAAAGGCTAAGGACAATGTAATTTCCAGCCGTTATGAGTTACCACACAGCACTTTATAAGCAAGCACATTTATTCTTAAGGTGAAAGCATTACAGAGAAAACATATTAAAAACAATACAAGAACCTACATGTATGCTGATAGGCTTACCAGAGAACATCCCCCAACTCTAAGAAGGGCTTGGTCAGAGTCAATTCTTCAAACCCCACAAAGGGGGTTTGCTGTGGTTACAAGTTAATAGCCATCTTAGCTCAGAACTAGCCCTCCCATGAATAAGTCAGTCTTTCCTTTATACAGTTTGGGCCTTTGATCTTGGACCCTGGGAACAGGTAATCAGACAATGGTCCCCTCCTCAGATCATAGCTTCAAAAGACAAGGTGTGTTTTGTATAACTGGAGGGGGAGAATTTGCACTCACTTCCCCTGAGAGAGGTTACGTACAATCCCATCCCACAATAATACATACACTTTACATTTAATACAATAGACACCAGAGATACTTAATTCAGTGGATTTTTTTCTGAAGACATTACAGGAAATTGGCACGTCTGTTATATCTCCCACTAAAGAAGTGGGTGCGAGTAGAGTCATTGACTGGCACCCATTGACTTGTTTCTTGGACAGAGCATCAGCAACCAAATTTGCATTCCCTTTAACATGAATCACATCTACATCAGAGTTGTGGAGCACCAAACTCCATTTTAGCAGCTTAGTGTTTGTCCCTTTCATTTGATATAGCCAGTTGAGTGGTCAGTGTACGTGAAATGTCACCCAGCAAAGTCAGGCTGTAGCTTCCTTGAAGGCCCCCATCATAGCCAAACATTTGTTTTCCACTGTTACATAATTTTTCTCTCAGAAAAGCATTTTCTTGCTCAGATCCGCTATGGGGCATATCTCCCCCTTTTCAGCAGTTTGCATCTGCCCAAGCCCTGTGTCAGAGGCAGCTTCTTCGAGTACTTGCATGTCCATTCCAATGCAGGTGTTTGTGCACCCTGAGCACGTTGCTGGAGATTTTTCCCCTAGCAGTAGCCATCTGCTCTAGTGCCCTCTGCTGTCACACACTCATAACACCAGCAAAAGGGCCCGCTCACCCTGCCCTCCTTCAGTTCCTTCTTACTGCCTGCGATGGTTGCCAGAATCCCTGGTTGCTTAGGCAATCTCTTTCTTTCCTTAGTGGTTTTCTCTCCAGAATGTGCTGTAAAGAGTTTGTTGGTTAGATATTAGTTTTTAATAGTTTTAGATAGTTTAGATACCTCCGACAACCCCGCTTTATACAGTGGAGCTGTCCATAGTCCCGGTGCCAAGGCATGCCCCGGTCACCAGGACTTAAGACTTGTGCTGTATATAACAGGTGTGTGTGTGTGTGTGTGTACACACACACACGCAACATGCCCTTGTGCAACCTGCACTCGAGCTGCCTCAAGTGCCTAGGGGGAAGTTCACAGGAAGGAGCATTGCCAAATCTGTAAGGACTTTAAACCTCATAACCAGAAGGACCGTGCTGCTCACTTGAAGGTCCTGCTCATGGAGGAGGCTCTAAGAGCAGCCTCGGAGCCACATTCAGACTTGGCATCAAGCACCTCAGCCTCAGTGCAGAGCACGCCGCCGTCCTCGAGAGCTTCCTGGCACCAATCATCTTCTCTGGTGCCAAAGAAAAAGCACCGCAAAGATGTGGAAAAAAGCCGGTCCCCAGTGCCAAGAGACAGACGGGAGTGGGACAGAGCAAGACCTGCGTCAGGCCACTTTTCATCCCTGCACTGCACCGTCGGGTGCCCACAGTGATGGGGCAGCAGTGTCCTTCGAGGCCTCCCCCCATCCAGACCAGCGCACACAGTTTGCGGTATTGACCCCCTGAAGCATTTGCGGTTGCTAGAGCTCTGATGACGTTGCCAGTACCAGGCTCTCTGGAGGGTCAAGACTCGGCACCACCAGTGCCCCCAAGTGCTAGAGAGTTGGCACCAACTAGACCAACACCGCACCACCTATCAAAAGGCAAGCTGGCGTTTACAGCACCGAGGTCCCCTAGGCAACTTTCCCTGGCTCCCAGAGACGCGGCCTGCTCTCCGTGGTACACCTCATCCCTCTCTGAGTTGGAGGAGGAAGCGTACTTTTGGCATCAAAGCAGCCAACCACTGTACTCCCCGGGCCGCTCCCACTCCTTCGCGGTGACAAGTTCATCCGGACCTCCTGGTTCTTGGCCACAGTGCCCTTGAGGCACAACCACAATGTACTGGCCCTTTTGGAACCTGTGGGGATTCTCATCACTGCAAGGGGCCCCTTCCAGAAGGTCCTATTGGTTGGCTCGTAGGCCAGGACACCACAGGCACCAGGGACACCCCAGAACCGGACTCCAGGCTCCTGCTGGCACTGAGGCACAGATGGAGGTATCCCAACCAATTTTAGCATCCTCATTGTTCTCTCCAGATGAGGCCTGGAGCCTCTCCACTGACAGGCGACCATAAGACTTACCAAGACCTCTGAAAGCAGGTAGCCTCGAACCTAGGGGTCCAGGCTGAGGTGGTTAAGGAGGTGACACATGGCCTCCTGGATATCCTGTCACCCCTGGGCCCGTCCAGAGTGGCCCTACCAGTACATGAGGCTATCATAGAACCCATTAAAGCCCTTTGGCAAAGGCCCGTCTCCTTCCCACCAACAGCAAAACGCTGCCAGCAGAAGTACTTTGTTCCAGTAAAGGCGTACAAATTCCTCTTGACACCTTCCGCTCCTCCCATTGGTGGTTACAGCAGCTAATAAGCGAGACTATCAGAGACAATCGGGCTCTACATCCAAAGCGAAGGACCCTAAAAAGATGGACCTCTTTGGGCACAAGGCTTACTCCTCAGGGACCTGCAACTGCATATAGCAAATCAGCAGGCCCTACGGGGGTGCTATTCAACATGTGGAAGTCGTTAAGGAAGGAAGTCCTTAAACTTACTTAGGACTCCAGGCTGGAGTTTTCCTCCCTAGCAGAGGAAGGGAAAATGAGCCTCCCTACAAGCTGCGTTGGACGCTGAGGCCAAATCAATGGTAATTATGGGCAGGATTTCCTGGTTACAGTCATCAGGGCTGCCCTAGGAGGTGCAACACACCATTCAGGACCTCCCTTTTGAGTGCATGTCACTCTTCTCAGAGTAGATGGATGCTAGACTATATGGCCTTAAGGACTTTAAGGTGATGTTGCAATCCCTGGGCCTCTACAACCTAAATCACCAGGTAGGATCAGCAGAGGAGAAGGAATAGAGGCTACAGGGGTAGGCCGCCTCCTTCTCAGTCATCCTCAGAGGGTCCTACACAACAAGCCTCCCGATATCCCAGTTCTCAAAGCATTAGTTTTGATGACACTCAAGTTCGGCATTTCAACCCCATCACATTGGATCCAGCTATACATCCGTTTTCCAACTGCCTTTTCCATTTCCTGGATGCATAGACCCTGATTACTTCAGATAGATGGGTACTCAATACCATAGAAGTGGGTTACACCATCCAATTCTTACCTTTCCCTCCTTCCCACCCACCCTCTCCCCATCCCTTCAGGGACCCTTCGGCGGGTTCTTATACCGGCGTCATGAGTGAGCAGTGCCAGAGAGCACTAGAGTCAACCTGATGGACACTGCTAAGGAAAAAAATTGTCAACTGTGCTCAGAAAGCTTATGCTTAAGCCCAAATAAATGTTAGTCTCTGAGGTGCCATAAGGACTCCTACTCCTTTTTCTTTGTGCTCGGAGTGCACAAATACCTGGATTGGAATAGATGTGTGCAACACATCTCAGACAACAACAGTTACCCAAAGGTTAGTAACCATTTTGTCTGTGAATACCATAAAAGACTTGTCAGCACCTGGGCATGCTAAAACTGACTCTGTGCTCAGAGCTTCTTTCAGTTCATAAAAGCCTTGTTGATGCTGTTTGGACCAGACAACCTTGTGTGGCTTCCTCTGCTTGCACAGATCAGTGACAGGAGCAGTCAGAATACGAAAATGCAGGATGAACCATCAATAATATCCTGCCATCCAATAAAGGATTGTGCCTATTTTCTTGTCTGGGGTGTGGGCCAATTCTTAGCCTCTGCTTTGGCAGAGTCGGTTTTATGCAGCCCCTCCCTAATCTGTGGCTGAAAGCCGACTTCTGCCATCCCCACCTTGCATTTCTCTACTTTTAGTCAGGCCTGCTGTCAGAACGATGTGAAGTACCCACCTTACATAGGTCATGGGCTCGTCACAGATCAGACTGAAAGTACAAATATGCATATACGACAGGGCAAATCCCCCCCCAGGCCATCGACTAACAGATCTACTAGCCTCTGGCAGGCAGCTAGGGCCCCCTTGAAGCCAAAAGGGCCAGGAAACAGGTACATGCCCATGGTACAAATGAGTGACATATGCCAATTTGAGTCTGGCATCCAAGTCAAAAGGCCTCTGCTACTAACCTTTAATGAGGTCAACTGTAGTCAGGAATTGGACCCCTCCCAGCTTCTCCATTCTCGGCATAGGGTACATGTCAGACACTGTGATCAAACATTTAGCTTTCTATAATCCACCTACAATCTAATAGACCCTTCCTCCTCAGGCATTAGAACAACAGGGGAGGCCTCTGGACTATTTGACCATTAGACTCACCCCCTACTCCTGCAGGTCAGTGACTCCTTTCTCTGGGCTGCTTTCCCAGGAACCCTGAAGGGTGAACTTTTTATTGGGGCCTGGATTCCACCTTGTAGACAGCAAGTGTGGTCTGGCCCCACTTACTTAAAAATGCCTGTAGCCCCTCTGATCTCTGCTTGCTGCGTGGAGGTGCAGAGAGGCCTGGATCCTGTTTCTGCCCACTCTAGAAAGAACAGATCTATTAGGGGATTCTCTCCCTCCACCTACCAGCACCACAACTGGCCCCAGCCAGAGTCAATGATAATAGGGTTTCATCATGTTCACATGATACAGTTGGTGCCAGGGGGAGCAATTAGCTCTACCAACACCAATGAGAGGCCACTGAGGGCAGTTCACTTACTCCACTTTACACTGAGATGAGTGGAGGATTTATAAAACATGTCAAACTCTGCCATGAGGTAAAGCCATCCAGTCCATCTATGATACTCTGGGGGCGAAGCTAGGCCACATGCAGTAGTGTGAGTAACTAAAATATGCAAATTATTCATTGTACCTACCCCCACTGCAGCGTATAATGGGTTTTAAAATGCTTTGGCTATTTTAGAAGAAATCAGAAGCAACATCAAACACATCAGTATTTTATTTGAGGGAGAGTGGGTGTAACGTAGGAGATGTTAACACGTATTTGCTGTAGTGCTCTGGTTCCAGGGGAATGGAGCCAGGGAAAAGTAAAACATTCCTTAATCTCAGCCAAGCACCATTTTATTGTCTGAGTGAAAAGGTAACGCAGGTGGATAGTCACACTCCTGGCAGTTAGCTGAACACACTGCCTTTTAAGCAGATTTGTGCAGAAAGCAGCCAGTGAGGAACAGTAGCTGCCTAGTGTCACAAAGGAAAGAGGGTTGCAAGGGTAGCATGTGCTGACCCAACAAGGAGTTTAGACTGCAGGTGACCAGGGTGGATGCACATTGTTGTCCTCCCATGCCACGTTGAAAAATAATGGAAGTTTCTGACCACCCCCAATCAGAGCTTAGGACACCCAAGGTGTGTCCCTTTGCAGAAGCTGGATAAGCTTTTCAGGGGAAAGGCTGAAAGCCACTGATCACCAGCCCTTAACTTGGCAGCAGACCCACTCCACCAGTGGGAGTGTCAGAAGAGACAAGGGGCCAACAGGCCAGCAGCACTGTAACCACCGTTCTTTCTAGAGCAGCTCCAAGCAGAGTTAGCAACACTAGGGTAGAAGCTCAGTACCCAGCGTATTCTGGAACACCCCTGGGTGCTAGCACTCAGAGCAGCTGGAGGAAATTTTAAGAAAAAAAGTCTTGGACAAAGCCCATGAGACTTTTTTTAAACCCCACACTAGCCTCCCCCACAGTCCAGAAACTGATCTTCAGCCTACTAGCATCGAGGCTTACGGGGCTGTTAACATTCAGAATGTTTATACTGCTGCTTAGTATAACCTAGAGGGTACAAAGGCACTTCCCCAGTACAGGGCCCCTCGTGTGTGAAACAGGGTCAGTATAAGCCCGTAGGCAACTGCTCCAGTTATCACCTTTTCCAGCCTGTTTCTTAGCCCTACATTCCCTGGGGCTTTACTTCTCAGTCTTGCAGCATCAATGTAACATGCTCCCAGCTCAGGCACAAGCCTTCACCTCAGCCAAGGAGGAAATCACAGATTGTATTCATTGTCCAAGAAAATGCTATTTGCCCAAGCAAGTCAAACTTGGCAATAAATACACCCTCACCCACCCAAGAGCAGCTCATCCATCACAGGCCCCAGGACATGCCTGGAAATGGGGCTTTGCTTATGCTCATCCCCAGTAGCATGACTTTCCTGGGGCAGAAAGAGGAGGCAGGAGTTGATGCTCCTCCGACAGCTTCCCCGTTTTGTTTAAGTGGTAAAAAGTAAAATGACATTTTAAAAACTAATTCAGCCACTTCACAGTTCTTTGGTACAGACATTGGCCACAACAACTGACCAGCACACTTGACACCACAAGCACAGTTTGCATATAAGTGTTTGCAATTTTTTTTTTTTTGCTGTGTAAACCAAAGGGAAAATGCTTCCAAGACCCACGTGCCAGCCACCTGCCCTGAGTTTTTGTTTTGTTTAAAACACCCCCTATGCATAATTTATTCTATCCTCTGAAGGAGTCCAACAGGGAAAATCCCAGCTATCGCTTCCGCTCGCCCTTCTGTGTCCTCTTCTTCTCCTTCTCCTTCCGCTCCTGCTTGGCTAGCTTGTCCTTCTCCCGCTGGTGTCTGTCTTGCTCTTTTTTCTTCTGGGCCTCATCCCGCAGAGAATCTCTCTCCAGCTTCCTCGCGTTTACAACAGTCTCCACGTTTGTGTTACGGAACAACGCTGGGTGCAAGGTAAGGAGGATAAAGGACACGCCTTGGCTGGGCTCATGTAGGTCCCTGGGCTCTTTTCAATGCTCTCTCTCCCCGTGGGTATCTATTTAAACTGGTGTGTAGGAGTTAGTGCACACAGGCTGTAGTGGGGGCTGCCTTATTCCACACTTTCCAGTAGCACCTAATATTGCAGCTTTCCTTTACCAAGGTCAGCAGTCCACGCTGCACTCTCTCCATGGCTGCGTTGCAGTGGACCCCCATAGAAAGCAGAAACTTAAAGGCAGCTTCTGGGTCCAGGTGCTATGTGCAGCCAAGCTGTGCCCCCCTGCTGTGTGCCCAGGAAAGCAGCATGCATGGAAGCCGCCCTTCAGAGACGATTCTCTCACTTCACAGTCTGCCAAATGCTAGCCCCAGTGCATCGCCAGAGCCCCTCGGCCGCACGCAAAGGGCTGCCATAAGGGCCAGGAAAGAGATTCCCCCTCAAATTGCTGAGCAGGGGTTTTTTCACAGCTCAGACCACGAACAGCCTTCCTGGCTCCTGCACTACATCTCCATGGGGTGAGGGGACTAGCCAGCAGTTCCACCAGCCGCACTCCCGGGTGCTAGGCTGGAGCGATGCTATGGACACCGACTACGCCCCCTGCTCAGGGCCCCAGAATCTCCCCTGCCTTGCTGAGCCACATCATTGGCACTGCCGTTCTGCTGGGGTCAGGGTGAAGAGGATTTGCTTCCCTAATCCCTGGCAGCACCCATCTAGATACACATGGAATCTGGCTCCCCACACTGCTCAGGCATGGCCCATGCACCTGGTCAGAACTCCGCCCCGCAGAGTAACAGCTTGCGTCCTAGTAGCCATGGCTTCTGCTACACACGATGTGCAAAGGGAGGGAAATGGATTTGTGCCCTCATCTTTTGCTGCTTTATGAGATAAGCCTGAAGGTCTGGGGCGGAGGGCATAGCAAGGGAGGTGCTGCTTAGCTTTTCCATTAGAACAATCGGGAATGGCAATCCGGTTACACCCCCCTTTTGCTCTGAGATACTAAGGGCTGGACTGCACACGTTTTGTACCCTTAACAGTACATCTTAAACTGACATGGTGACAGATGGCCAGTGCCTGTGAAAGCTGATGGGATTTTTACGTATTGTCTGTTAATGATGTTAGGATAAGGCCTTGGAGAGGCAGCATTGTAATTACTTTAAATCTACATGAATAGGTAAAGTGATACGACCCCCTTCTGTGGGCAGTGAGAGCTATACAGGAGGGCTCATCCTGGCCATGGGTACAAGTGTGACTAACCCTAGAACCTGACCCACCCCAGCAGGTCATACCAATAACTAGCAGTACAAAGCACTGTGCAGAGTTGCACAAGAACCTCCCAACAACAGGGGCAGATCCTCAGCTGGGTAAATCAGCTCCACTGACTCAAAGGAGCTCAGGTGACTTGCACCAGCTGTGAGCCTGCCCCAGACCTGGCTTGGGCTCTCTCCTTTTGTAGCTGAAGGCGGGGGGGGGGGGGGGGGGGGAGAGAACGGACATGCTGAATCTTTCAAGGAGTGCTCCCCCATCCCCTCCCCCACAGCGAGTGTCAGCTGCTTAAGTGAAATGTGGTTAGTAAGAGGGTAATGATCTGAAGAAATCACCCCTCCTTTCCTCCCTGGGTCTGCAGGGAAGAGCGGCGTTTCCAAGGTAACGAAACCCAACAGTGGGGAATGGTAACTTTCAGATGTTTATACAGCAGGAAGCAGGTGAGGGAGAGAGAACAAAGAGAAATCCAGTGCAGCACTTACAGTCCTTCCAGACAAGCCTGTGGCGAGCGAGCTGGGATTTTCAAAGGATACATTTTTCTGATCCAATCGTTAGTGCTGCTGCAGTGGCTCCGTCCTGTTCATCTGCTCCAGTGAGAGAACTAAGGAAACTTGGAGACTATTAATGAAACTTTGCACCTTGAGAGTCTCCTTTGTCCTAGGATCTCAAAACACGTGAACAGTTCATTCTTTCAACACAACTGGCGAGGCGCCAGAAGCTGGGGCACAGACTGATCAAGGGACTTGCTCAGTGTCCCGCAGAGTGAGGAATGGCACCCAGGAGTCCGCACTCCTTTTCCTCAGCTCTAACACCAGGTAAAAGGCCCTTTATTTGAATACACCCAGCTCTCCACAGGAAAGCCTGCCCTCTGCCCACCTAGTCACTCCTGTCAGAGGAGCAGCCTGAAAGCCTTCTGCAGAAAGCGAAGGCTGCACACAATACATTGGCTGAGCGGGCTGCTGTGACCAGCCCATTCTATTCCTGGAAACTGCTTCCATGACCAGCTCTCACAAGCCATTGCAGGCTGTGGCCCAGCCCATATTGCTGCTGGGGGCTGGGATGCCAAGGTCAGTGCACAGGAGGGGGCAGGAAGTCGCTCCCCACTGCTACCCAAACCAGCACTGCACAACTGGCTAGGGCATTAGAGCTGTTTTTACGCCCTTCTCCAAAACACCAGGTAGCAGCTGCTGCCAGAGGCAAGTTCAACGGACCAATGATCTGCTCTGATCTAGCAGGACATAGGGTGCTGCCATCGGGAAAACTAGTGATAGAAAATGAAACAGTTTCCCAGAGCAATAGCTCCCTGCCTTTGCTTTGCTTCCACTGTGCTGCACAGAACACCGAGCGATACCCACTCCTGCCAAACCAGCTACAACAGAATAGAAGGGGGCTTGAGTGGGCCTAGGTCACTAACTAAAATCCAACGGGGCAAGAAAGCCATGGGAGGCAGATTTAAACGTTCACCCTCAAAAGCAGCCTGGGACGGTGGCCAGCACATTCTCAACATGGGGCTTGTGGTAGGGAAAGGATATTCCTCCTCGTCTGTTACATTGGCATACTGGGCCAGGAGGGCAGCTTTCCTCAGCTTCTCATCCTGGGAAACCTCCTTTGGCTTCACGACGATCTGGGCCTGCTTTTCGATCATGCTGGCAATGGCCTGGATCTCATCTGGGAAGGAGAGAAACCGGCATTAATGAGTGCCTCCACTACGGCCAGCACCTGGTGTCTGACATCTCCAGATAGAGGCCATGTGCCTTTTCTCAATAGGCAATGGCTGGCATGTTTGTCTGCAAAGCCTTTCAGGCAAAGTGTTTCACACACTTTACATGTATAGCACAACTGAAATGCAGCCACCTCTGGGGAGGAGCATGATGGTCAACCAGCACACTGCTGGGGAAGGAGGGAGGAGAATAAAGAAAGTTTTGGCCAGTGAAATCCCCCCTCTTACAAAAATTGCCATGGGATCTTCAGAGTTCACAGAGCAGACAGGCTGGACATTATTAAAGCTGTAACCCAGCAAGCTAGGTGTGGAACTCTAGCTGCGTGCTTCAGAAAATGAAGGAAGGGTGGAGCTGGACCCTGCTGAGTTTTGAACCTGTGGCTTGAGGGAGTTGGGTTATTTCAGAGTTGTGGCTGAGGAGTCCAAGCCACGGGCTGCTGGAGGAAATGGCTCAGACCCTCGCAATCTGGTTAGACCGACCACCTTTGGTTCAAAAGAAAGCGCACAATATTTTCAAATTCTGCAAAATTCTGCATATTTTATCTGTCAAAATAACAATATACATTCAGTCAGGCACATCTGCCCCTATCCCCATGCGTCCCTTCATTTTCCAGACCATGTCTCTGTTGTGGACATGCAGAATGTAGGTAGCAATATATATTTGTACTTTGAAGAAACATAAGGATTCATTGCACTTAGATCCTTATTTTCTTCTTGGCTTTCTAAATCACCTAACTCTGAGATGATCTTTGAAAAAAATCACCTCTTCTCCTGGCGTCTGCCTGGTATTAAGAAACTGACAGTAAAATTGACTATAAACAAAGGATAGATTTAACTTTTACTGTCCAACTTGAGACAAATTGAGTGGGGGAGAAAAGCATAAATAGCTTTGGGTGGTTTGGGTTTTTAGAAGTCTTTCAGTTAATAACCTACGATAGCTATGCAGGTAAAGAAGCTTGTTTACAAGCATGATTGTTAGCTTCAGTGTGCCTTTAAACTGCAAGGGAGAGACCAAGAGCAGAGTGGATTTTATTAACTAAAATCTTATTAATTTACAAGGATAAATGCCACTAGAAATAGTTC
Organism: Mauremys mutica; assembly: GCF_020497125.1. NCBI lineage: Eukaryota > Metazoa > Chordata > Testudines > Geoemydidae > Mauremys > Mauremys mutica. The sequence continues at coordinate 13,121,218 of NC_059096.1, forward strand.
TTCTTTAAAGTGGGATTGATTTATGCTGAATGAAGCCATTTGTGTGATCGGGCCACAACTGGTATTACTAATACACGAAGCTCTGTGTTTCAGTTGCCTTTAAGTTCCTTACACTGAGGCTGAAATCACGATCTTGTTGTGAAATAAGGAAATTAACTGGCAGTGAACTTCCCCTCCTCCCCCAGGAGTATTGTCTGCCCAGGTTGGGGTCAGCCAGGGTCTGCATGGGGGAAGCTCCCTAACAGTCCCTACCTGGCCCCCCCAAAAACCTGTTCCATACTTTTCTCACCCACACCCAACAACCCTTCAAGTTCACACCCAGGCTCCTTCCCAGCAATTACTTCCCTTTCCCTCAGCCCCTCCGTTAGCCCTGACTCCCGCAAGCCTCTGCACTGCTTCTGAGGGGTGCTGGAAACACAGTTCTGTATTGTAGTTTAAATGAATTATTACTCAGAATTCTGTATTAATACATCTAGTAAGGAATCTATTTGTCAAAAAGCATTTCCTGAATCTTTCTTGTTGTCTGTATTGTTACAGACATACTTGCTGACAGATATTCTGAAATAAATGACCACAAATAATTGAAACTGGTGTGATTATATTGTGTTATTTTGACAGATAAAATTTGCAGAATTTGAAAATATTGTGCGCAGAATTTTTAAATGTTTTTGGCACAGAATTCCCCCAGGAATAGTTATTGGTTGTTATTTGTGTTGTGGTAGTTCCTAGGAGTCCCAGTCACAGAGCAGGACCCCACCGTGCTTGGTGCTGTACAGACACAGAACAAAAAGACACTGCCTCAAAGTGCTTATGATCGAAGTATAAAACAAGAAACAACAGATGGATACAGAAAGGGGGCGCACAAGGAAACACGGACAAAATACTCGTCCTCATGATGGGCCGTGGTCTCACCACACCAGCTGCTTAACTATTCTCAAATTTTCTGTAAGCATCACAGCAAAGGAGTTTTAAGGAGGGATTTGAAAGAGGATAACGAGGTAGCTTTGTGGATGTTTACATGGTGCTCCTCCCAGACACGAGGGGCAGCATGGGCAAAAGCATGAAGGGGCTTGTTAAACACCTCTATCAGTATAGAAGTGCTTATACCAATATAGCTTATGCCAGAGGTTTGGGGAATCAACATACGCTATACTGGTATAAGCATTTTGACACGGATCATCCCCCTAACCACATAGCTATGCCAGGAAAACTTACTTACATATTTCTTTAAACAAGGAGAAGCAAACCCCTTCACGGCAGGTTGCACTGTCCAGGCCTGAGCACCTACGGAAATCTAGGCGTAGCCCAAGCTGTAGTTTTTGTGGAGGAAGGTTTTACACAGTCTAATGGAAGAAGTACTCTCGTCCCCCTGCAGGACTATGGACCCAAACAGCAGCAGTACAACCAACCAACCATTCTAAGCAGAATGAAAGGCAAAAACGCAGCAATGCCAATGAACAGTAAATGAGATTTGCAACCGGCTTAGTAATCTCAGGCTTCACTACTAACAAAGCTAAGGGTTCTTAGGTGTAAGAGTCTCATCTTGACAGTGTCCCTTGTATTACATGAGCTATTTGACTAAGACATGCGAAGCGTCAACACTACCTTCTTTTTCTTCTCTTACGCCAACATTCTGAGCTTCAGACCACTTCACGACTATTTCCCTGCAGACATCTGGTAACAGATCTTCTTCCTAGTAAGAGAAACAGAGAGGTTCAGTTTCTGAACTGAAAGTCAGTCTGTTTTAAAATCAGCATGAATAAAAGACTCCTAAAGAATCAGAACAGCAAGAGCCAAGCCTGAAGTACAGATTTAAGCGGAGTATGAAGAGTTAATGGGATATAAGCAGTTCTTAAATTCTTTGTTGAACTGGGGCGAACATGGAGAAATTTTCCATGGCCCTTACATAGTTTAAATATCTGTCATAGCCTTCAGGTGTGTGTTCAGGTGATCCTCACACAAATATCAGCACAAAGGTTTTGATCACTTTGCAGCATTTCAGGAGATGCTGTGCTGGTATTTTTCTTACTGTAATGAGATTAGGCGCTGGCAGGCTATGCTGGGTTCATAGCCCTAGCAAGTGGTGCCCTCTGCCCGCAGCGCGGAGCAGGTACAACATGGGCAGCAGCAAGACAGAAGCTTCCCACCATCAACAGTCGGTCTGAGCGCTGTTCTGAATGGGACCACCTCGAAGATTGTCACAGTGACTTTTTGGCTAAAACATTCCACTACTCCTTCCACCAGTTCAGCTCCCTTGGTGGCAGCACTAGCACGGGCACCAGATGTGCTGTGTGGCATAACTCAGCTGAGAAATGTTTCACATGGTGCTCCACACACCCATGCCAGTCTGGAGCTCCCCTACACTGTCCTAGGAGCCCGGCATGCTAGGCACTGGACAAACAGAACAGGAAGACAGTTCCTGTCCAAAGAGTGTACAGACTAGGGATAAGACAAAAGCCAACAGGTGGCTACAAACAGTCTGCCGGGGAGTACAAGAAAACAGAGGACAATACTGGTCAGCACGATAGGCAGTGCTCTCAGCAAACCAACAGCCCAACTATTGTTTTTATAGGCCTCCTGGCAAAGCCATCTTCTCGGAGATCCTTCTTGTTCCTCAAGCAAAGGAAGACAGAAGAGAAGGTAGAAGATTCTGGAAGTGAGCTGCTGGCTAGGTAAGTGGTAGAGAGTGATGGGCTTTGGTTTTGTGGAACATGGACCCACCTTCTATGGGGTGAAGGGGCTGTGTTGGATGGCCTCCCCCTCAGTAAAGGGGGACCAGTCTCCTCAGGAACAGGCTGGCTAGAGTCATCAGGAGGGGTTTAAACTAATAGCAAAGGGGAAGGTAAAAAGAGAGACGATATGATGACAAAATCAAGCGGTTAAGAACAAAATTAATCAAGAAACCAAAGGACATGAAGAGAAGAAATTCTTGAATTGTTGACATACCAGTGCTAGGAGCTGGGTAGCAAACTAGAGGATTGGAATTGCTTATTTAGGAGCATAAATTCGATCGAGTTGTCATTACTGTACCCTGGTGGGATGAGCTGCATGACAGGAATGTTAAAATAAATGGTTAGGAAGGATCAAGGGGGCAAAAGGGAAGGGGAAGTGGCACTACATCAAAAATGGCATTACCTGCTCCCGAGTCACTGATAACTCAGAAGAAAATGATCCTCTATGCTCATGGATCAAGATCCTAACAGCTAAAGCACAAAAGGGGTACTAGCTAGCGTCTGCTGCAGCCCACCAAATCACACTAAGGAACAGGATGACCACCTGCTTACACGCCTATCTACAGTGTGTAGGAAAAAAAGCTGCATGATCACACGGGACTTCAATCTGAATGACATATACTGGAGGTCTCATGCTGCCAAGACTAAAACATCCTTGGACTTTCTAAACATAATAGATGACAATTTCCTAAGCCAAAAAGTGTTGCAGCCAACATGGAGGAATGTTATGTTAGACCTTGTCCTAGCAGTTAAAGAGGAACTGGTCACAGAACTAAAAATGAATGGTCACTTAGGTACAAGTGATCATGACTGGCTCGCATTTATAATGTACAAGCAGAATAAAGCCCAGACCAGCAATACATATACTTGGCACTTTAACAGGACCAATTTCACAAAGCTGAAAACAGATAAGAGCCAAATCAGCTGGGAGTAAGAATTTAATCAGAAAAGTGTGAATGAAAATTGGGAATAATTTACCACCACCTTAGGAGATACCCAAAAAGCTAACTTCCCACAACTGAGGAAGAAGGCTGCGCTGGTTAAAAAAAAGTCATCCTGGTTTAGAGGGGAAATGAAGGCAACTGTAAAAAAGAAACTAATATTTAACAAATGGAAGAAAGGAGAAGTTGATAATGAATATAAATCAGAAGTTAGGGATTGTAAAAAATTGGTAAGGGGAGCCAAGGGCACAAGGAGAAATCTATGGCCAGCAGAATTAAAGACAACAGGGAGGTTTAAAAAAATATATTAGGAACAAAAAGAATACTGACAAGGGTATTAGTCTATTACTAGATGGAAGTGGCATAGATTCCAGAGTGCTGTCCATCACAGCTCAACCAAGGAATGTACTTGTTTCACCAGCTGTTTCTCTCTCGTCTCCCCCTAAAATGGGAGTTTAGAGACCAGGCAATAATTCACAAAATAGGGAAACACCAGCAGAATTCACACTGGATTTCTTCATTTCGAAAAAGGCTACAGCAGTGGTTATTTGATCATGCCCCCTTCTTTGTGTCTGTAGTAGTTTATGGCACAAGTACATACACCAATAAAAAAAAATCAACATGCAAGTCTCACTAAATATTAAAAACTGCAAGGCACTGATTCATACAGAGCCAACGATCCATTGTAGTAAGAGCAAAAGCAAAACTGTGATTGTGATCGCTGCTTGCAATGAAAGGTGCGCACCGCATCACAGCAAATGGATTAACATACTGATGGCAGCGACTCTGGATAATGCTATCGAAGTTTAACAGAAATCTGTCAAAATGCACAGCACCACCTAGAGTCAAATACACAGCACCTTCAGAGGTAGGGTGACCAGATCTCCCAATTTTTGGGTCTTTTTCTTATACAGGCTACTATTACCCCCCAGCCCCGTCCTGATTTTTCACATTTGCTGTCTGGTCACCCTAATCTGAGGGACTGATATGTGTGGAGGAATCAACTTTGCTAGTTATTCATTGCTGTGGTTAAAATGTGAACAGTCCCCCCCACCACCACCAAAAAAAGCTTCTCATGCCCTCCTCCACCCTCATTTGAGAACGTCTGGTCTACAGATATCTCACCTGACAGCTCACCAGACTGACTGGCTAACAGCCCTGAAGTTCAGAAATGGATAGATTCATAAGTCAAACACTTAGAGGTTTTGAGTGTTTCTCAGAGGACAGATGATCATGACAGACAATAAGTTTGTCTTATATAGTTTTAAGGGCCTATTACAGGGCGGTACCATGTTATTTGACTCAGAAACAAAGATGATTTAACCCTATAGACGCCAGTAAATGAGCAGAATTGCAAAACCTTAAGCACCCAGCCTCATAAACAGACAACTGCATAGAGGCTCAGAAAAAGCAGAGCGGTCAATCGGGACTAAGCTCTTCCCATGGGACAAAGCCAACCAGCCCCAGGAAGAGAGTATCAGGGGAGTGAGAAGGAAAGTCCCAGGATACTGTATATCCAGAGAGCGCAAGGTCAGGGCGATTATAGCAAAACACAGGATGACCACATGGGTCCCAAGATGTAACCCTATCAGGGGACAGTCTTGAAATGACACAAGTCAGGGTTTAACCCCCTTTACAGACAGGACCCGAGCCTAGAGACAGAGGTGCAAGAAAAAGGGGGTGGGGATGGGGATGAATAATCATCAACAGGCTGGACCCTAGGACTGAGGCGGGGCATCAACACAGGTGAGGAAAATTGGGGGGGGTCACGTGGGGAGGCCTTCAGCGTCCGCGGGCGTCGGGTGAAAATCCCGCAGGGTCTGAGGGAGTCAGAGCCAGGGGGAAATTAACACGCAGAAGGGGGGGGGGCGTGAGCTGCTCCCCCCGCCTCCTGCGGTCGGAGGGAAATAATTCCTCCCAGCCGCGCCCCCCCCGTGGGGGGGGGGGAAGGTCAGCACCCCGCCCCCATCGCTCCCGCCCCGGCTCCCAGCCCCGCGCCCTCACCAGGCAGGCGGCCAGGACCCCGTGCAGCGCGTCCAGCCGCTCCTCGTCGCTCTCCTCCTCCCGCAGCAGCCCCTGGATGTAGGTGGCGTAGACGGCCCGGTCCAGCCCCAGCACGTCCAGCCGCCCCGCCAGCCACGGCTCGAAGCCGCCCGGCTCGGCCGCCGCCGCCGCCTCCCCGCCGCTGGGCGCCGCCATCTTGGAGCGGGGGTGGCTAACGCGCTGCCTGCGGGCCGCTGAGGGGCCCTCTCTGCCCATGCGCAGGGGCTCGGGCATGCGCAGCCCTGGGCACAGGAGGCTCACGGGAGCCTGAGCGCTTCCCCCCCGCCCTCGTCCAGACTACGGCAGCCGCTTGGGCCAAACTCCTGGAGTCCGAGCGGCTGGAGCCCGCCCTGTCCCCTCCCCCACGCCCGGCTCACCGGGCAGCGCCCGCCGCGGGGACACGGCGCGGGTCAGCCCCGACCTGTCAGCGCCCCCCGTGCGGGAAACAGGCCTGGCCGGGCCGCCGGGTGCAGCGGAGGGGACAGACACACCGCCGGGTAGCTGGATGGATGGCTGGACGGACAGACACACGGCTGGTAGCTCGATGGCTGGCTGGACGGACAGACACACGGCTGGGTAGCTAGATGGATGGCTGGATTGACAGACACACGGCTGGTAGCTCGATGGCTGGCTGGATGGACAGACACACGGCTGGGTAGCTAGATGGCTGGCTGGATGGACAGACACACGGCTGGTAGCTCGATGGCTGGCTGGACGGACAGACACACGGCTGGTAGCTCGATGGCTCCGTGCTGGCTGGACAGACACACAGCTGGGTAGCTGGATGGCTCCGTGCTGGCTGGACAGACACACGGCTGGTAGCTCGATGGATGGCTGGACGGACAGACACACGGCTGGTAGCTCGATGGATGGCTGGACGGACAGACACACGGCTGGTAGCTAGATGGATGGCTGGACGGACAGACACACGGCTGGTAGCTGGATGGCTCCGTGCTGGCTGGACAGACACACGGCTGGTAGCTAGATGGCTGGCTGGACGGACAGACACACGGCTGGTAGCTAGATGGCTGGCTGGACGGACAGACACACGGCTGGTAGCTAGATGGCTGGCTGGATGGACAGACACACGGCTGGGTAGGTGGATGGCTGGGTAGATGTGTAGTGTTGTGGAGCCCTGTCGCTCCCAGGATGGTACAGACATTGGCTTGGTGAGAGAGATGAGCTTCAGAACTCTTCCTCAGATCTGGGACAGGAATTCCAATCTGTGACACTCTGAGTAAGTTTCCCAGACCTGCAGAAGAGCTCTGGGTGGCTCAGAGGCATGTGTCTCTCACAACAAAATATATTACCTCACCCAGCTTGTCTCTCACATGAATAGATGGATGGACAGAGGAATGAATGAATAATAGACAGACAGATAGATGGACGGGTGGATCAGATAAAGAGGGGATAGATCAGATAGATTGCAGATTAACTAAAGTACCTTTGGGATGAACTGGTAAATGGAATAAAGTTTGGATGGAGAGAGAGATTGGACAAAGCTCGGAGGAATAGAAAGGTAGGTGGGTAGGTAAAGCTGGAATGGGTAGATTTAAATATAGTTAAAAGTAGGAAAGACAGATTAGGTACTGTCAGGATAGATTTAAATAGACAACAATACTTAGTCCTTAAATTGTCTTACTTTGCAAAGATGAGACGGTATCTTTATTCCCCACTTTTAGAAATAGGGAAATTGAGGCACAGAGAGCGGAAGAGACTTGCCAATGGTCGCTCAGAAGTTAGTAGCAGAGCCAGAAATAGAACGTAAGCCTCTGTCTCCCTGTCAGGGTCCAAAAGCTGCCCCAAAGTTATACAAAGCCGCACTCATTTGTAATGCTGTACTGCGTTCCCTGGCAACAACGGATCAAACTGTGCAATGCAGCACCTTGTTCTGAGTGGGTGGGTTGGGCCTGTAGAAACGACCGTCCTCGCTTGCAGGGTTCCACCTTGAGCCAAAGCTGCCTGTGTGCTGCCAGGTACGGATTTCCCAACAGCATCCTGAATGCACTGCACTGTGATCTGCTGGCAGTGGCAGCGTGTTACCTACTGTACCTGTTAATGAAAGGAGGTGATGGGGCTCAGTCCCCGACTTTGGGCAAGTCCTGCAGCCTCTCAGCGCCTGATTGCCCCATCTGGTACATGGGGATGATGCTGCTGCTTCCCTGTGTCACGTGCTCGGAGATCCTCCAGGGAAAAGCAGGATACGAGAGAATTAATGTGAATGTAGCCCCGGGGATAAGTGCCTGATTGACAGCCCCAGGATACTGGGGGGGGAGGGCGGTGGGGGGCCGGGCCCCGCCCCCTCTCGCGGGCTTTGGAGCGAGGCGGTTGGTCCCTCCCCGGCCGCCGTAGCCCGCGGGCTGTTCCGGCGGCGGAGGGGGCGGGGCGGAAATTTAAATCGGCCGCCGTGAGGAGAAGGCGGCGGCGCGGAGGTGAGAGCGCGGGGCCGCTCCCGGCTCCTCGGCGCTGGGGCCCTGCAGCCGGCCCGGCCCAGCGGTACCGAGCCTGGGGGCCCCCCCCTGTGCCCGGTCCCGGGCTGATCGCGGCTCCCCCCGTTCGCGGGGCCCCGGTGGCCGAGCCGGCGCTCGGGAGGCGAGAGCCCGGTACGTGGGGGGAGGGGCGCGCGCGCAGCTTCTCCACAGGCCGCGCTGGGCCCGTCCGGACTCGGCGCGGTACCAAGCTGGGCGGGCAGGAGCCGCTGCCGGGGTGCGGGGCCGTGACTGTCTGTCCCCGCGCCCGCAGCGCCGCTCAGCCCCGCCGCCAGCCCCGGGAGAGCCCAGCGGTGGCGAGTGACTCGTGCCGGGTGCTGGCCCAGGGCTAACCCGGGTTTAACCCCCCCGCCCGGTTATCCCAACAGCCTGGGCACAGCACGGCAAGGGGTTAGGAGGCTTAACCCTTTCTCCCAACTTGTGTCTCCTGGGTGCTGGGTGGCAGGACCCCAAAGCAGCTGACCCCCGAGTCCCTCGTGCTCTCCCCACCGCTCATCCGAGAGGCTGACGCTCTTGCCGGCTGTGGCTTTTCTAGCAGGTAGGATGGGTTGTCAATCAGAGAAAAGGCAAAGCAGGCCCCCAGAGAAGCAGCAGCAGCAGGAGGTGACTGGGTCACCCAAGAACCTGCCCTTCTTGGGAAAATCCTTCTACCTGGACCTGCCGAACAACAAGAACGTGGAGTTTCTGGTGGCGACAATAAAGCAGCTGGGTGGGGTGAGTATGGAGGCACCTTGCCTGCTGGAGAGCACAAAGCGGCTGCATTCTAGCGCCAGAAGAGCCAAAGACTCTCTTGTGAAAACTTGCCCATTAAATGGGAGCTGAGCTCTTGAAGTCACCAAGAGCCAATTTTCCAAGAACGGTGCATTTGGGGGCTGGGGGCACTGTGGTTAATTCTGAGTACACGTGTAAACTGACTCTCAAGTGTCCTAGCTCACTAGGCTGACCAGTACAGTCCTTACAAGGTATCTTTCAGTTGCATATAATAAATAGTCTAGCATGACTGGGGAGGGACTGGAAGGCAGTAAGGGATGGCGCTGGAAGGGGAAAAATGTCTAGCTTAAAGACTAGGTCTCACGCAGCACTGTTCCTGCATCTAGGCAGCTGCAGATGGTGGTTTCTTAGCTTTACTGATTACTAAGATGTTCCAGATCTTGCTGTGGACTTGGTGGCTCTGCAGCTGACTCTGTTTTTGTCTCTGGTCCAGGTGATTGAAAGCTTCTTGAGTAAAGAAATCAGCTATGTGGTTTCCAGCAGCAAAGAGGCCAAACTGGACAGTGGGCCTCGGAGACCGACTGAGAAACGAAGCAGTGCGGCTTCAGGGGATGCCAAGGCAAAGACTCTGCCCTCTGCTGTGCCCAAAGGGAGCCATGCAGGGCCTCACCACAAGGCAGCAGACAGTGTAAGGACTCTGAAGGCCTCGGCAGCCTGAAGCCTTGGGGCAGTGGCTGGTGGGGAGCAGAGCCTGAGAGCAGCAACTGCAGAAGAGCTTGTCTGCCTCACTGAGAACACCTGTCTATTCATCTGTCCCAGTCCTGGTGCTGTTTACGCTCCAATAAATAAGTCCTGCCCTCTGGGCAGTGGCTCGAGATGCCAAATCTTTCTATAGCATTTTTAATCTCCATACATTCTGCAAAGTGTCCATAGAGCCCGGTGCAACTGCCTCTGGGGTGCAGCTCCGTCCAGCAGCATACAGTGGCACTAAGATGTGCCCTTCATTTACTAGCCTCTGCTCACAATCCTAACTGGAAATGTTACGGTGGCAGACAAACTCCCCACAGTGCAGCAAATGGCCGGCGCACCCAGCACTATTGCTAATCAGTGGTAAAGGGATAAATACCACAGGAATCTACACAGGTTTGTAGCAGGATATGTTGGCATAAAAGCTGATACGTCCCTTCAGGGTCACTCCAGACTGGAAGCGTTGCAGGCCTCACTGCCTCAGCTAGAGGGTAGCGATGTTCTGCACCAGCCTAAAAGCTGGAAGAAATTGTTTATTTGGCTAATTAGTCCCACTGCTCAGCAGAGATAATGGGGCTTGTTTCTTGTATGGATTTGCTTCTAATTTCCTCTTGTGGGACTTGTTCTGGTATTGGGTGGTGGGATGGTGCCCCAGCCCGATTGCATACATGCAGAGCTAGTCCCTGCATGTCACTGGGTTTTGCCCCAGGCTCAGAAATGTCACTAGAGCAGAGGAACAATCATCAAGGAACTGGTAGGATGACATCCAGGGTCCCCTGCCTAGAATTTCCAGCTTGCAAGGAAAGCATCCTGCCAACTCTGCTCACAGTCAGCAAGTCCCTGTCTGGGCAGGGGGCTGACTCAACAGATCTAACTTGTGACAGGGCTGGGGCGTTCCAGATCTAACTCAAACTCTCTGCGTCCTGAGAGGTGGGAGGAGACACTGGAGAAGGTGGAGGCAGCAGGGGTCAGATACAGGTGGGCTGGGAAGCATCCATGCTGCCAGAGGAGGGAGCTGGCAGGTCAAGAGATAGGGGTTCAGTGTTGCACTTCAAGGTCTTCCCAACCTGTAAAACAATCCGACTCCATTGAACTGTTAACAGTAGAATATGCAGCACTGAGCGGGGTGCTGGCCATGACTGCACTGAGGGCTGCCCAGGGGAATAAAGAAATAATACAAGGTCAGATGGCTTGAGCCCCACCCCCAAACTAGAAGCAACCTTGCTCTCTCCATGTGGTCTGACAGGGCATCCTACTGCAACATGGCCTCTGCTGGGCATGTCTGTGCAGAGGCCAAATGGCTTCCACAGCAGATCTAGCAAGAGTCCCATCCATGGCTTTCCTGCTGCACTGGTAACCTGAGCTGTGCTATAGTCTCTGGTCCAACATGCTGAAGGTCGGGTGGACTGTAGGTGTCCCTGGCAGACTTAGTCCCATAGGGCAGAGCCTCAGGGTTCAAAAGCCACTTGCTGCTGCCCAAGAGAACATGTCCTTTTCCAAAGGACATCTGCAGTGAAGAGCCTGTGGTGGAGAAGGGAACCTTGGGGCTCTGAGGAATCCTCTCCTGGGAAGGTTGAACCTATTGCCTCTCCCTGGAGGTCTGTAGTCTGGGGTGGCAGTGATGTTTCAGGGTGCCAGGGACACCGTGCATGATAACATGGAGAATCTGTTCCCTGCCCCTTTAAAACAAGCTGGTCCACCTGCCTGGCTGCTCAGGAGCTTTTGGTCTAAATGCTGTTTGGCTTGTGTCTTCTGCAGGCTCTGATGAGCAGGGGGAAGGAGCTGCTGCAGAAGGCCATGAGGAACCAGGTGAGCAGCACAGTGATGGGCTTCCCCTCTAGGCAGGTAGGTGCGTGGCATTCCTGAGCAGAGCCGCTTGGGGAGCGGTGCAGAGACTTGGCCCATCGCTAGACACCGCCTGGGCTGTTGCGAGTACAAGTCCTCCATTCAGAAATGCAGTAGCTATATTACTGTTGCCCTAATGACCCAACGCGTATGACTGCATTGCCGTGGCAGTGCTGCAGTATAGACGCTTCCTGCATCAACAGACGGGGGTTTTCTGTCAATATAGATAACCCACCTCTCCAAACTCGGTCAATGGAAGACCGCAGTGGGGTTCATATGCCGCACAGGGTGTGAAATCTTTCACAGCCCTGAGTGATGTAGCTAGGTTGACCTGAGGCTTTTAGGTGCAGACCAGGCCTATAAGAGCATTGCAGAGGCATCAGGAGACCTAGCAATAACCTAGGGAGCACTGAGTCCACGGGTGACATGGACTTGGTTAGCCACATAGCCTGGCTGCGGAGTTGGGAGAGGCTTTGCCGTTAGCGCTTATGCTGAAAGGTTTCTGATCCCTCAGTAACGAACATGGCATTGATGCTTAACTAAAAGGCTCACACTACAGCCGACTTAGTCTAGCTCATGCTTCCAGCTCTGAATCTGGATAAGAACATTTCTCCTCTTCCCTGCACCATGTGCCCTAGGACTCAGAAATGCCAACTTGATCTGTCAATTTGCAGATCCCCTCTGGGGCAGGGAGCTGGCCCAGGATTGAGCTTTCTGAAATGGCAAAGGTAGAAGTGGGATCTCAAAAATCCCATCTTTACAGCAAGATAGCTCTTGGCTCTAGTCTTGAAAAGAGCAAGCTGGCAACTCTTATACCAAGATGATCTTAGCTACCACTGATTTCTGGTCAGTCAAGATGGGCTAGAAAACTGCTCCTGAGCAGTGGGATTGCAGCCTTTCCGCTAGGGAAGCCATGGTTTCTAACTCTAGAAGTTCTCAAAATGGCATCTGCTAAAATCCTGCTGCTGACTTTGGATATAGGACAGGAAAAACTAACATTAATGACTGACTGATGTGACACACAATATAATCTCGTAGCCTGTTGAGGCCGGCAGTCAGACTGAGATGTACAGCCCAGGGTCGAGTGGACATCACTGAGTCTCTCCTCTTGTTTATGCAGGACTCCAGCAGTGGCAGTAGTATCCTTGCCAATGCTCGCTCCTGGGGGGTTCGGATCTTGCATGTGGATGGTATCCTTCTACAGAAACTCTTTATGCTGTGGGGTGGGACTCTGACCTTTAATATCTAGCTTCTGAATCTGTTAAATCAATGACCTGGGGGTTGAATGGCTGGTTATGGGGGGAGCAAGAATTCAACAGTGACTGAGACTTTGCTAGCTTGGGGGAAACAGTCTTCCAAAGAGTCTTCAAAAGTCTGTGTGGGGAACGGGGTGTGGGCTTGGTCAGACCCACCTCTGTTCTTTTCCTAGCAGTCTGACTCTAACCTTCCTCTCCTGATCCAAGGGTTCTAAACACAGGTGCAGAACCTCCACTACCGCGTAGGATCACATCTGGTCTGTATGTCAAATGCACGTCCCTGCTGGATTGATGGTCCTGAAGGCCTCTCTGTAAGCACAGACCACGTTTAGCATCGACAGTGTCAGTGAGCCCTGATCCTGGCATGTAGCGACTCCCACGAGAGCAGCTTGCTGAGATCCTCGGGGAGGGAGTGGAGCACTGGGGATGCCTCTCACTAGCAATGGGGCTGCAGTGCTAGGTCTCTGCCGACCCGTGCTGGACTCAAGCCAACAGCTGAGGCTCTGTACCCTGGGCTTATGCACACCCAGGCCCGTCCAACGCGAGTTTGGAGTTTCTAGGCTAAAGTGGGCTGCAGCTCAGCTTCTGCCTGTTTGTCTAAGGCATGCTGCGCCCTCCTCTGAATCCCCTCTGTAAGGGAAATGCTGCTACGTCTGCCTTGGCTAAAGCTAATGGGAGCTGGTCCAAGAACAGAGATTCCCTCACCCACCCGGTCTCTCAGGACCAACACAGCAGTCAGCTACCTAGGGCTGAAAGCTCTTAGCTCCCACTGTGACCCTTAGAGCCACATTGTAGCACCCAACACACAAGGTTCCCTCTCCCACCTGGCCAGTAGCCCTTGTCCTTATTTCCTCAGTGGAAGGAGGATGTGCAGTACCCCGCTTTCCCAAAGGTGGCAGAAGAGGGCACTAAAGCACTTTGCCTGGTACAGTGGGTAGATCTGTGGAGTTGTATTTCATCCTCCATTGGCTATGGGTGCTGAGGAGTAGCAGTTCCCTCTGTTTCTCTGGACTATAGCTCCTTGACTTCCCACCCCACACAGAAATGATGGCCTGTGTGCAGCAGCTGCTGTTCCGCATGTCGGGAGCAAGGAAGCAGAGTGCGAAGATGATGGTAACTGACCTAAACCTTTTCCCCCCAGTGCAGGGCTTCCGGTAACGAGTGTGTTTTGTCTTCCCTGACTAGCCCAGGATGCAGCCCTCTTACAGCAAAGTCACTTCAGGCCTTGTCTGAACATACAAGGTCAATGCCTGCTCTGGGTTTTGTCCAGGGCCGAGCAGTATTTTTATCAACAATTCCTAGATTCCAAGGCCAGAAGAGATCTTTGTGGTGGTCTTGTCTGACCACCTGTGTAAACAGGCCACAGTACTTCCCCCAAATAATCCCTAGAGCAGATCTTCTAGAAGACATCCAGTCTGGATTTAACAACTGTCAGGAATGGAGCATCCACCACAACTCTGGGTAAACTGTTCGAATGGTTGGTTACTTTCACAGTTAAAAATTTGTGCCTTATTTCTAGTCTGAATTTGTTTAGATTCAACTTCCAGCCACTGGGTGGTGTTGCACCTTTCTCTGCTAGATTGAAGAGCCCGTTATTAAATATTTGTTCCTGGGTAGGTAATTACACTCTCTGCTCAAGTCACCCATTGACCTCTTTAAAATGAATAGATTGAGCTTCTTTCAGTGCAAGGCAGGTTTTCTAATCCTTTAGTCTTGTGGCTCTTCTCTGAATCCTCCCCAGCTTATCAACATCCTTCTTGAATGTTGCAGACACTAGAACTGGTTGCAGTATTCCAGCCGCGGTCGCACCAATGCCAAACAGAGGTAAAATACCCTCTCTCCTCCTAATCGAGATTCCCCTGTTAGATGCATCTAAGGATTAGCCCTCTTGGCCACAGCATCCCCCTGGAGCTCATGTTCAGCTGACTATCCACCATGACCCCCAAATCTTTAATCGCATCTTCCCAGGACAGGCTCTCCCTGGGTAAGTATGACCTACATTCTGTGTTCCTAGATGTATACATTTATGTTTAGCCATATTAAAAACACAGTGTTTGTATGCAGCTTATCAAATGATCCAGATCATGCTGAATCAGTAACCTGCCCTTGTCATTATTTACCACCCCCAATTTTTCTCATCTGCAAACTTTATCAGTGATGACTTATCAATGACCTGGTAGAAAACATAAAAACTGTTAACTAGCATAGGGCCGAGGACTGATCCCTGCAGGACCCCACTAGAAATGCACCTCCTGGAGGATGATTCTGTTTAGTTAGCCAGTTTTAATCCATTTAGTGTGTGCCATGTTAATTTTATATCTAGTTTTTAATCAAAGTATCATGCAGTACCAAGTCAAAGGCCTTACAGAAGTCTGTTACATCAACACTATTACCTCTTTCAACCAATCTTGTAAGCGCAACAAAACCAATCAAGTTTCGTTTCCATAAACGTTCTAGGCGACGATACAAAATCTTTGGTAAAGTTACAGATGACCCAAAGATTGGGGCAGTAAGTAATGAGGAAAGGATACGGTTAATGATTAAATAGTTAAATGATCAGAATCCAACAAAATGCATTTTAATACAGCCAGATGTAAGGTAATACATCTAGGAACCAAGAATCCAGGTTGTACGTACAGGATGGAAGACTGTTTGGGGGAAAGTAGTGACTCCGTGATCGTTGTAGATGTCCCTCAACATGAGATCTGTGTAAAGTGTGGTGAAAAGGAATATCAGGTAGAAATAGGGAAGTGATGGTTTTGTTTTTCTCTTTTAGAACAGGTTAGATACACACCTGTCAGGGATGGTCTGGACTAACTTAATCCTACCTTAGCATGGGACTGGATGATCCCTTCTAGATCCCTTCCAGACCTGCATTACTATGATTGTATGGCATTGGTAAGACAGCTACTAGAACACTGTTTGTTTAGTTCTGGTGTCCACACCTCAAAGATGAGGATATACTGGAGAGAGTTCAAAGGGACCCCACATGATCCAGGTGCTGGAAAAGAAGCCTTGTGGTTTGAGCTTAACTCACTCTATTCGTTTTACTGAAGTGAAAGCTGAAGGGTGAGTTCTCACTGCGCCTAGGCACTGACACATGGACAAGATCTCTGATCATGAGAGGAGCTGGTCAACTCCACCGCCACATGCAGAACAAGACCCATTGGCTGGAAGGTCAAGTTGGACAAATTCCTCCTTGATGTAAGAGGCAGTTTGCCAGCACTGGGGGTGAGTGAACATTGGAACAACTCCATCGGGGAGGTGGTAGACTCACCCTCGCTTGGAGTCTCTAAAGTGAGATTAGAATCTTGCTGCAACATGCTTTAATCCTGCTCTGGGAGCAATGCTGCAGCCAGTGTATGAGGCTGTTTTGTGGTCATGGTGGCCCTTTCTGGTCTTGGAATCTGCGAATCTCTGACCCCTGTTCATCCCCTTCCTTCATGGATTATGGGGGAACAGGAAGCTCTGCACTGCCTCGACATTGGCCTCTGCGTGTTCCTAACACTCGCAGATCAGTAGGACGATGTTGATTGATTATTATCAAATCTCACACTTCAGGGCTTAAGCAGGTTGCCTGCTGAGGTCAGGAAGGAATCCGTTTCCCAGGGCACAATTGGCCGGAGGTATTCTGGGTTTTTTCATCTGCCTCTGAAGCAGTAGTGATTGGTCACAGCTGGTCATGAGACACTGGACAGGGTGGATCAGTGCTCTGAGATGGTGCAGAGAATTTCTCCTCCATTGCCTGGCTGGTGTCTCCTGTTCATATGCTATGGGTCTCATTGATCACTAGCATTGGGGTTGGGAAGGAATGTCCCCCAAGGTCAGACTGGCAAAGATCTTGGGGGGGGGGGGGAGGAGGAGAAGGGGGTTCCACCTTCCTATGCAATGTGGGTCGCATACCTGATCATCTGAGCAGGTCACCTGATCAATTCTCTGCCTGTGGCATGCAACTGTTTAGTCTCCTGAAGGCTGAAATCTTTAGCCTAAAGAGTAATTGGTCTCAATACAGGTGTGTCTAGGGGGTGGGGGTGGTCTGTGATGCCTGGGTGGTCAGACTAGATGATCTGATGGTTCTGGCCTGAAACTCTGATGCTCTTGGTATAGTTAAACCAGTATAACCTAGTCTAGTGGGGATGTAGATACACTGGTAGAAAAGTCCTTTTTCTATGCAGGAAGAGGAGGCACCTCTAGCTCCGTATAACTGAATCCATGCTGGTGCTTTTACTGGTATAACTAGATGTGCTTTTTAAAGCACACCCGAGCTGAAATACTCCTAGCAAGCCAACTTCAGGTGCAGCCCAGGCCTAGTGCTAGGCTGGATGACCAGCTGGGGTCTCGGCCTACAACAGGCCTGGATCCCAGCCAACTTACAGGGGAAAACTCCAGCTTTCTCCACCCGACTTGCAAGGGAGATCAAACGCCAATGCAGTAGACGGTCAGTCTGCCAGCAGGCTTGTGCTAGGGTGGGGGCCGGGTGAGCCCGGCCTTGCTTTAGGAAGGGCCAGTCGTATGAGCTACGCAAACCAAGTGTCTGCCAAACACCAGGGACAATAACTCCTGTATCACAGCAGCCGTGGACTGCCCTAAGGATGAGCGTGCCCTGTGCTGCCATCTCCGCCCCCACTGCTCTGGAATCAGTGTGCTGCTAGTCTTGTCTAGGGCTGGCCCCCATCCTAAACGCTGTCTGTCTTTCTGTCTAGGTGAAGTGTTTCTCAGTGGGGCCAGGAGTCCTTAAAGGTCAGTACAGAAGCTTTGCTCTCAGCTGGTGTGGAGCTGGCTGGGAGAGTTTGTGGAAACGCCTCACTGTGATGTTTCAGCAAAACAACTTGTTCTTGCAAAAACTTCTGTTCCATCAAAGCCATTTACTGTCCAAGCTCAGACAGAAAACTCTTGCCGGGCTCTCCTTGCAGTGCTTTAAAGCTTGCGCAGCATTTTGAAAGCGTAGCTAGGATGCTTCCTGTGTGGCTGGCTTTATGCTCTTGCTTTCAGGCAGGATCTTGTCTCAAATCATGTTAATAATTTGTCCACTTACCGTCTCCTCTGTGCTGAGAGAGACTTTACAACAGGGCTTCTGGAATTGAGTTATGGTAAGAACTGAGCTACTGGGACTTCATTCTCTGAATCCACTGTTGGCTGTGACATGAAGTCTCGAATAACACCTCCCCCGGAGGGGAGAACGTGTTCCCCACATCCCACTCCCTTCTGTTAGCAGAAGGCTGCCATATGCCACTGTGACGCCGATGTAGGACTGACCCTGCCTTAACATGCTGTTGGGGGGGGTGGATTTTTTTTATGTGCTTGGCTCACTACTGCACCGTTCGGATCTGTTGTGTAGGCCACAGCACCGATGGTGTGGCTGTACTTCAGCGATGCTGCTTTACTCGTGGGCTGACCTGGAAGCATGTGGGCTTCGCCCTGCCTCATCCTGCTGGAAAGGGCGCGTTTAAAGGAGCCTTTGCTGCCTTCAAAGCCTTCAGGCTGGAGTCAGGTCTGACTCTTAAACCTCAAAGGCAGCTTTTTTTTAAAGGGTGACCTCCAAAGCTGGGGCAGATAATAGCCCTGTGCCTCTTGCTCCTACATAATGGGACAGATGGCTGGAGAGCTCTAGGAAACCGTCTTTCCTGCTGACAAGACTTCAGTCTTGTCTGGCCTGGAAGAACCTCCAGTGACTGAGAGCTAGTGTGAAGATTGAAAGCTGAACCATTGGGGGTGGGGTTTGTCACTGATAAAACCAGGCCACTCATGTGGGCACCAAATGGTGTTTCCAGTCTGATTTTAGGTCCCTAAATAAGTGGTCTGCCTTCCGAAAGTGCTGAGCACCCAGCAGCTACATGGGGAACAATCTCAGCCTTGTGCTTGAACAGCTACTTCGCTTCAATGACTTAACATCCTGGATAAAAATCTTGGCTCAAACCTGCTCCGAGGCCTCTTGGGCGCCCTAGCAGGGATGGTCAGACTTGATGTTCTCGATCTCCCAATGCTGGGGGGGTCTCCACCTCTCAGGCCCATCATAAAGAATCAGACTCCAGTCTCCTTTGTGGCCTTGGTGCATTTGACACTTCAAAAGTACTTGGAGCTGCTCCTGTGCTTTCTCAGTTGGCCAAATCCTCCTCCTCAAGTGCAACACTGAGCACCTTGGCACAGCCTGGAACACACCAGGTTACTTGCCTTGTGCGGCCCACGTATCAGGAAGGCACAGCCCTAAATCCTGCTTGTGGGAATAATCAGCCTGCTGCCCATAATCAGCCTGCTGCTGAGGCTGAGTTCAGCTCTGCTCTTCTCTTCCCCCCCCCCGCGCACCTCCCCCCCCAGCGCCCACCTGGCGTGGAGTGCACCTCCCCCCCAGCGCACACCTGGCGTGGAGTGCATTCTGACAACCGCCACGCTTTGGCTCTCAGCCTGACCACAGCTTGGGCCCTTATGACCAGAACTAACTACCTTTGCTTGCTCATCTGCAGCAGCTTTTAACTCTTCGCTGTCCATTAAATCTTCTCTAGGCTTCACCGTCCCCACCAAGGTTCTGAATGCAGATCGTATGTTTTGCCTTCTAAATGGCTGGCTGCCGTGCAAGTTGTCCATTGAAATATCCGCATCCTTAGCGACTCTGGCAAACGGATCTTGAGTCTTGTTTCAGGATTTCTTAGCACCCAGAAGTGTTATAAATATTTGGGGGGCGGGGGCAGACAAACTTTAGATTTTGGAGCCCAGTTCTGTGTAGCCAGGGTTTGGGGGATGGGATGGGGTGTGCATTGCCCAGGCCAGCCGCTAACTACGAAATTCTCCTTCTAGTGGGAAGCCTGAAGCCCCCGTTTCTGAAGATTGAGGACCAGAGCAGGTGAATGAGCCATTTCAATCTGACCCTTCTTTTAACTTTGTGGCCAAACTTTGCACTCCTGGCTGACGGGCTGGGAGGAGTCCCTGTGGCAGATGTTCCCTCCCCTCTTACCTTTGTAACCCTCTGAGCCCCTCATTGACAAGTGAGTTGCGGCTGCACTTCTAGCCCTGGGGAAGAAGGGTAAGTGCGGTGCAGAAATGTAGCCTAGGTTGCCCTGTGTGCACCATGGGGTGGCAGTACTGGGCAGAGGCCTAGGCTCCGGTTCCAGCTCAGCCAGATTCCCTGTGTGACCGTGGACAAGCCCCTTCATCGCTCTGGCTGCAGCTCTTGTGTCAAGTGTCAGAGGGGCAGCCGTGTTCGTCTGGCTCTGTAAAAGCAGCAGAGCCCTGTGGCATCTTAGAGACTAACAGACGTATTGGAGCACGAGCTTTCGGGGGTGAATCCCCACTTCTTGTGTGGTGTTCCCCCAGTGTAGTTAGGTTGTGAACTCCATGGGCAGGGCCTGTCTGTGTTCAGCAGCCACCACAAAGGGCTCTGATCTCTGGGTCTCTGTGCTGCCGAAGTAACCTGCAGAATTGCAGCCTTCCAAGCCAGGGGGATTCCTGCCACTTGCTGCGCTGCCTTTGTCCCTGTAGTAACAGACGTGACTAGCCCTGGGACGTAGCAAATGTTACAGGCCTGTGATGTTTATGATGGACTTTTCTTACTAGACAACAGTTGTTTCTGGGGTGTGGCTCATTGTGCAGCTAAGTAATACAATCCTTTAGAGCAATGGTCTCCAAACTTGTTTTTCTGGCAACCTGGTTGAAGCAAATTGATCCCCACAACCCAATGGAGCTGGGGATGAGCCCTTCCCACACCCCAAGCCCCTCAAGGCTGGGACAGAGGGTTGGCTTGGGGCCCAGAATGGGGGGTTGGGGTGCAGGGCCCTGGGCTAGGGGATTTGGGGTGCAGGAGGGGGGGCTTAGGGCTGGGGCAGGGGATTGGGGCTCAGGCTTATCTCCAGCAGCTCCCAGTCTGCAGCACAGCTGGGGTGCAGAGGCAGGCTTCCCACCTGTCCTGGCACTGTGGACCACGCTGCACCCTGGAAGCAGCTAGCAGCAGGTCTGGCTCCTAGGCAGAGGCATGCAAGAGGCTCCGTGCAGCTCTCGCCACAGGCACTGCATCCCTGGCTCCCATTGGCCAGGAGTGCGGAGACAATGCTCGGGGCAGGGCGCCGAGCCCCATGGGGTGCCCCACCCCACGCCCAGCCTAGGAGCTGGACCTGCTGCTGGCTGCTTCTGGGCACAGCGCGGTGTCGGAACAGGTAGGGAGTAGCCTGTCTCATCCAGGCAGCACCATCGATGGGACTCTTAATGGCCCGGTCGGGGGTGCTGACAGAGCCGCCGCGACCCAGTGCCTTCCATTCTGCAACCCCGTACTGGGTTTAAAGCCACAGTTTGAAAACTGCCGCTTTAGAGAGGCGTGGGAAACAGCAGCATCCAGAACTCGAGTGCCAAGTACCCTTTGAAGTAAAGGTCTCAAGGGGCACTGCCAAGCAGCTGCAGGACCAGCTGTTAGGTCCGGGAGTGATATGTAACAAAGCCCAAAGAGCAGACGGTGGATTCTCAAGTATCGGCAGGTTTTGGGTAGAACCTTCCGTGCGGTGCAAGAAGCTCCACCCCAATGCTGGTGAGAGCGTAAGAGTGAAATGGGTTGGCAAGTGTGAGCTCCTTGGGCCAGGAGCCATCTTGGTTCTGTGTTTATGCAGGGCCTAGTGCAGTGGGGCCAGGTTCATGACGGCCCATGGGTTCCTCCGCAACACAGATAATAGCCAGCACCAGTTTCTAATGTCCCCGGCTTGGGGTGTAATGCAATCCAAGCTCAGGCGTGAGGAGCGCTAGGGCTCTGTGCTATCCGCTTAATCTCAGGTGCTGGTAACAGGCATTTCTAGCTGAGACAGTGTCCCTCAAAGATCTTCACAAACTGCTGATTGCGCCCTGTCCTCTGGGCCCAGTCCGGTTTCCCACATGGGCTGGGAGGGTGCAGGGAGAAGGCTGCCTTGGGATTCACTGTCCCAAAGGCCTTGTCCTACACTTGGAAAAATCAAGTACATAGCTGCCCACTGGCGCACCTCCACCCGTGGTAGCACTAGCTGGAGCCATGGGCTGCAGGATGCTCATGGAATTACCAGTCTCCTTTGGGGCTAGGCAGCAGACACCTGCCCTGTGGCCTCCACCGGTGGTGGTGCCCCTCCTGTGCAGCTGCTGTCTGCCCTGGGGGAGAAATGAATTGTCCAGTGCTGCTCATGTTGCAGTCAAGGGGGCCCTTCATGGAAGCAAAGGCTGGATCTGTCCATGGGTATGGAAGTGAGGGAGCTGGTGAAATGGGGGGCAGAGGTTGGAGCTGCCCTGGGAGTAAGCACAGGTCTCTGGAGCTGAGCCCTCGGCCTGCAGCTCAGCCCACCTTCTCTGAGCAAGCAGGGGGACTTGAGGGCTCTGTAGGAAGCTGCCTGCCCCAGCAGTCTCCCAAGGAAGAGTCTCTGGGCCAAATCAAGGCCTGATGTAAACATGCTGAATCCTGAAACTACTCCAGGGCTCCACTCATCTCAATCTAACAGGGGAAACAGGAACATAGAATGGCCACACTGGGTCAGACCCAAGGTCCATCTAGCCCAGTGTCCTGTCTTCCAACAGTGGCCAATGCCAGGTGCCCCAGAGGGAATGAACAGACCAGGGAATCACCAAGTGATCCATCCCCTGTCGCCCATTCCCAGCTTCTGGCAGTCAGAGGCTAGGGACACCATCCCTGCCCAGCCTGGCTAATAGCCATTGATGGACCTATTCTCCATGAACTTATCTAGTTCATTTTTGAACCCTGTTTATAGTCTTCACAACATCCTCTGGCAAGGAGATCTACAGGGTGACTGCGTTGTGTGAAGAAATACTTCCTTTTGTTCGTTTTTCAAACCAGCCTATTAATTTCATATAAATCCAAGCTGGAGGGGATGGGGGACCAAGCCCCTGTGCTTGGATGAAGACTCAGGGAAGAGGTGTGGGGAATCCTGTAGTAGCCCAGGTAAGTGAGAACTGGGTCAGAATGGGTCACGGCCATGCCTAACGTCTGACACTGATGGTTCTTGCAGGAAATTCCGGCCCTTCCATCACCAATTCAAGAGCTTCCCTCACCTGAACTTCCTGGCACCAAACAGATCCAGCCCATTTGAGCCTCTGAAGACCCCCTCAAGCTCCTGCAGAGTCAGGTAGGTGGTGCAAGCAGCAAGGGAGCATGGCGGTTACAGCCCCACTGCTGCCTTGGAGCCATTGGCATCCCAGACTCCCTGTGGTCACCAGAGACTCCCAGCTCCTTTGCATGGGGCAAGAGACTCTCTCCTGAGCTGTTTTGTTCCATGGCTCAGCTGATCAGAGCTAATCTGAGCTGTGACTTTGTTCCAGGTCAGAAATCTGCCAACTGGCTGAAAAGGGCCCCTGGCTGGCAGGTGGCCTCGCCATCCCCAGACCTTGCTGTGCCGATGGCTTGTGCCAGAGCCTGTGTTTCACAAAGACTCCTCTGGGGCGGGGCATTAAGTGAGTCTGTGTGACCCAGCTGCAGCCCTCATGTGACTCCTGAGCACTCTGGGGCTTGCTGCTGCTCCTCCTTTGCCAGCTTTCTGTGGAGGGGTCCACAGGACTGTCCAGGGTCCCCTTCTCATCTCCTCCTGCACTTACCTCTAGCTAATCTCAGCCACAAACCAGCTTAGCTTTGCTGACAACACATGGACTTTCCTCTCTGCACCAGCCCTGTCTCCTGTCAGCCTCCCTCTCTCTCCTTCTCATGGGTGTCAAGCCATCTGCTCAAGCTCAACATGGCTAAAACTGATCTCTTAATCCCTCCCCCCATCCTTCCTGCTACCTCCTTTCTCATTGGGCTGAGCAGTGCCATGGTACAAGGCACTGGTGAGACCTCATCTGGAACACTGGTCACTTATGTTCATGAAGGGTGAATTCAGACCAGAACAGGTGCAGAGAAGAGCCACTAGGATGACCAGGGGAATGGAGAGCTGACCTTGTGAGAGGGGATTGGCTTGTTTAGCCTAGCAAGAGGGCTCAGGTGGGGTATGATTGGTCTCTGATTACATTGGGGATGAAGAGCTGTTGAAGCTGAAGGACAATGTTGGCACAAGAAGAAATGAGGACAAACTAGCTGTGAACACATTCAGGCTGGAAATGAGATTTCTAACCAGCAGAACGGTGAGATTCTGGAACAGCCTCCCCCCCCCCCCCCCCAGGAGCGCTTGGGGCAAACAACAAGCCCTTGGGCCACTTCCAGCATGTGTTCCTATAAACCCAGGCTTCAGGGACCCAGCTGGTTCCCTGCAGGGGTCAGTGTCACATTGCAGGACGCAGTGTTCTCACTGTCTGCCCTGGAACCTGTTGCCTTGCTGGTGTAGCTCACAGAAAGTGCATGCCCTGAGTGTCTGTCTGCTGGAGAGTGCTGGGTCAGCAGCCTGACAGCAGCATTATGTGAATGCCATCAGCCTGGGTTACTACCTGCAGGGTGACCCCAACGCACTCCCAGTCCTAAATGTTCCCAAACCATGTGCTCTCTACAGCCACCCCTCACCTGGACCATTCAGAGACAGAATATGGTTCGTTTGTTCCTTTCACGATATACGCACACCACAGCTTATTAACTGGGCGTTAAGTTCACCTTTCCCTTTAAATGTGGCACTGAGTTTGTCATAAAAATGGAATGTACTTGATTTCACTTAATCCTACGTATATTTTGTTAATAAGTTTAAATAATGAAGGTAGAAAGAGTTGCAAGTAAAACACAATGAAATATACTTCTGAAGGCCTAAAACTTAATCTAGCGAGATACAGGCTTTCAAGATGGCTTCTCTTACCAGTCATCTTCCCCGCCGTGGCTGAAGTTCACAAGGGTACAAGGTGCTGGCCTCCCTTGTCTGCTTAGACAAAGATCTTTCACCTAAGACAACTTCTCACCTCTATTCAGTTCCAGTGACTTCACGTGCCAAACCCGCACCGCCGCCCCCCCCTCCCCCCCCAGCTTGCGAGGGCTCTGGCCTCTTGTTTGTCTAGTGATGGATGCCAACGGTGGCTTCAGTCCTTGCTTAGGTCAATGACCTTGTTTCAAGAAGCAGGATGATCTGCTGTTCTTCCCTTCCTGTGGGCTTCCCATCCCCCTTTGAGTTCTAGGAAAAGCAGCTTCCACTGTCTGATTCCTCTGTGCTTAATGTACATAGGAGACAGGTAGAAGGCTGTGACATCACCTCCTGTCTGGGCAGACTGTACATCCTAGTATCAGTGAGTATCCATAATTCCTCATCCAGTGCTAATACAGCCCGGTCAGTGATATTGATCACCAGTCAGTTGCTGTCAGAAGAGGCCTCATTCAATACACTTGTAGTAGAGTAATGTTGTACACTAGCAGCTGCTTATCACTGGAGGTTCAGCCCCTGTCTTTAGAGCCCAGGGAGCCTTTGCAGTGGATTCCTCTGGAAAAGGTGAAACCCAGGCCAAGCATCTGTCTCTGGCTGGGAATAGATGCCATGCTGCTCTCTCTCCCTTCCCCCCCCCGTCAGTGTGAGGTTTGCCTCTGCCCCTTGTCAGCTTGGTGGGGGTATGTAAAGGGGACTCTCATCCCTATGTTTGGGACAGACCTGGCACACCTCCCCAACCCACCCCTGGTTCACACACATTCTGATGACTCCATGACTCTCCATAACTGTCACATGGAGACATCACACAAGAATGTTAATGGCCACCGAGTTATTGGTACCTTGCAAGGCCTATTTTGTGCAAAGATATTACAGTGGCGTGTAGGCTGCTTTCGGTCACAGTCAGGAATTGTGGGTTTACCTCCCTCTGAAGCCTCAGGATGGCCGAGGCTGGGCTGGGACACTGGCTGGGGAGCGCCAGGGCTCGGGGTGGCACTGGGCGTTTTCTCTCTCTCAGGGGCTTGGCTGGTGGGTCTAGCTCAAAGCTCAGGGTCTGACCGAGCGCTGTGTGGGGGCTGGGGCAGGAATTGTCCCCAGATCAGGTTGGTGGTGAGCTTGGGGGTTTCGCCTTCACTTGCAGCGTGGGGTGGGGGTCACTGGCCAGGATTGTCTGGGGCCTGTCACTTCATCATTCCCCTGCCATGGCAAGGGCCCTGGCGCCCCTCGGCCTGTGGCACAGCACAGCCCAGTGTTCTGAGAGCTGTGACCCATTGGGTTCAGTGTGCGGGGCTGGGGGGGGCTGGGGTCCTGCCTACATACAAGGTCAGACTCACTGAGCTGGGGGTCCCTGCTGCCTTCGACTCTGGCTTGATCAGTATGGACAGCCCCACTGTCCTGTCCCTCAGTGAGGCCTGTAACCCAGACACCAGCTTCAACTCGGACCTCCCTCTAGGTCCTTGCACCCAGGCTGTGTCAATGGTACCAGTTCTTTGTGCAGAACATCCCTAAGGTCCGGCCTCTCCTATCCATCCACACACCTAGAGCTCCCAAGGGCACCAATTCACCAAGGGCAAGTCATGCCTGACTAACCTAATTGCTTTCTATGAGAAGATAACTGAGTCTGTGGATGAGGGGAAAGCAGTGGATGTGTTATTCCTTGACTTTAGCAAAGCTTTTGATATGGTCTCCCACAGTATTCTTGCCAGCAAGTTAAAGTAGTATGGGCTGGATGAATAGACTATAAGGTGGATAGAAAGCTGGCTAGATCGTCGGTCTCAATGGGTAGTGATCAATGGCTCCATGTCTAGTTGGCAGCCAGTATCAAGCGGAGTGCCCCAGGGGTCGGTCCTGGGGCCGATTTTGTTCAATATCTTCATTAAAAATCTGGAGGATGGCGTGGACTGAACTCTCAGCAAGTTTGCAGGTGACACTAAACTTGGAGGAGTGCTAGACATGCTGGAGGGTAGGGATAGGATACAGAGGGACCTAGACAAATTAGAGGATTGGGCTAAAAGAAACCTGATGAAGTTTAACAAGGACAAGTGCAGAGTCCTGCACTTAGGACGGAAGAATCCCATGCACTGCTACAGACTAGGGACCGAATGGCTAGGAAGCAGTTCTGCAGAAAAGGACCTAGGGGTTACCGTGGATGAGAAGCTGGATATGAGTCGACAGTGTTCCCTTGTTGCCAAGAAGGCTAACGGCATTTTGGGCTGTATAAGTAGGGGCATTGCCAGCAGATCGAGGGACATGACCATTCCCCTCTATTCGACATTGGTGAGGGCTCATCTGGATACTGTGTCCAGTTTTGGGCCCCACACTACAAGAAGGATGAGGAAAAATTGAGAGTCTAGCAGAGGGCAACAAAAATGATTTATGAGGAGAGGCTGAGGGAACTGGAATTGTTTAGTCTGCAGAAGGGAAGAATGAGGGGGGATTTGATAGCTGCTTTCAACTACCTGAAAGGGGGTTCCAAAGAGGGTGGATTGAGACTGTTCTCAGTGGTAGACAGAACAAGGAGCAATGGTCTCAAGTTGCAGTGCGAGAGGTCTTGGTTGGATATTAGGAAACACTGTTTCACTAGGAGGGTGGTGAAGCACTGGAATGGGTTCCCTAGGGAGGGGGTGGAATCTCCTTCCTTAGAGGTTTTTAAGGTCAGGCTTGACAAAGCCCTGGCTGGGATGATTTAGTTGGGGTTGGTCCTGCTTTGAGCAGGGGGTTGGACTAGATACCTCCTGAGGTCCCTTCCAACCCTGATCTTCTATGATTCTATGATTACCATCTTGCCTCTCGATTACTGCAGCCTCCTTCTGTCTGGCCTGGACACGTGCGTCTCTCGTATCCGAAACGCTGCTGCAGAGGTTGTTCTCGTCCACTGTCTTGACCATATCCCGTCTTGTGTCCTTCCACTGACTCCTCCTTCTGTCACCTCAGACATAAGCTGCTTGTCTTCACTCTCCAGGCCCTGCGTGGCCCATCCCCACCCTACCTCTCACCTCTCCTTGGCTATGAAGAGGTCGCCTCCAGCCTCTGATCAGCCCAGCAATGCTAGCCTCCTTCGCCCCTTTGTGCTGCTTCTCTGCTGCCTCTTGCGCTTGGGAGGAGCTCCCTGTAGATCTCCCACAGCTGCCTCACTATTCGCCTTCAGATCCCACCTCAACTCCCCTTTGCCGCAGTGCCTGTGCAGACCCGACCACAGTCAGGCTGCTGGTGTGCAGAGACCACGGCCTGTCACGCTGAGCAGCGTTCTTGCAGCGTCGTCGTACTCCCCATCTCATACTTAATACTGTCTGCCCCTCGGGGCAGAGGCCATCATCTTGTTTGTACCACACCTAGCACAGCCGATTGCTAGGCATGGGGTAATGCAGATATCTAGCCCTGTACTGTGTCCTTGCAGAGCCCCCGAGGGCTGTCTGACGCACAGCGAGAGAGAGGGGAGCCCTCGGTCCAGCCCAGCCGCCGTGCCCAAGAGGAGGAAGGGGTTTTGTGAATGCTGCCAGGAGACCTTCGGGGAGCTGCAGATGGTAAGGGCTCCGCTGGCATCTAAGCAGGCCTTGGGCTGCCTCAGTCTCCCCTGCCCGTGGCTCAAGGCAGCGCCTCTGCAGACCTGCCCAACGCAGGCTTGTCCAATGGGGAAGCTGCTGATCTCACAGGTGTGGCCTTGGCGCCATGGTGCTCAGGTGGATTCTGCCGCTCCTCTGACCTGTCTCAGTGGAGCAGCCCAAGTCCATTGGGAGCTGGGAGTGTGCCATGCTGGGGGGCAGTCGTGCCCCTGGCCCAGGGGGAGCCTGGAGTGCTGGCACTGGTACCCATCCCAGCTGCTGGGGGCGGCACTGCTCTTGCCCCATACTTGTCTGTCTTGGCCCTGGGGTGTTCCTGGCACCATAGCCCTGTGCAGCCTGGTGGGCAGTGGCTGGCACCTGTTGCACGAAGGGGTCGAGCAGCTCCCAGATCTGTTCCCCTTGGCCCCACAGCCTGTCCTCGAGGGCCCCTCGCCTTCCCCAGCAGCTGCCATCCAGCTACCGCCGGAGCAAGCAGCTGCTGCTGCTCCCTGGCCCTCCCCCCAGCACTGCAGCCCACTCTCATGCCTGCTGCTGCCGGAGGGAGGTGCTAGCCCCACGCTCCCCTTGCTCTCTGTTCCAGCACCTCCAGAGCCCCCGGCACAGGCGGTTCGCGCTGGACGCCTCTCAGTATGCAGCTGTGGATCACGTCATCGCCCAGCTCACCAACGACTTTGCCGAGATCCCAGCCTGGTCCTCGCCCCCCAGGTAACACACACAGAGCTTGCTGCCCTGGGGCTTGAGGGTCCTGATCAGAGGGGGTTAAAATCCACAGCCAGTCAGCTGCTCAGTGACCTGTCAGGCGGGCAGTTCTGGTGGAGGGGCCTTGCTTCCCTTGGCAGTGCAGGGTCAGGGTGTCCAGGGCAGGCAGGCTGGCTCCTTCCCCTGCTGCACCCTCAAAGACACGAGCCGCTCTGGGCTCCTGTTGCCCTGGGGCTGTTCTCTGGGGAATTTCCCAGACCCCTCTCGTGCCTTTACCCAAGAGTGACTCAGCTCCTGTGACGCAGGGCCCCTCACTGCCCAAAATATACATCTGCTCCTCCGTCCCCCTCGCGTCTCTCTGGGGCTGGGTCAGGCTGCCCCGCTCAGCGAGCCGGTGACCCCGGTGAGCTTCCCTCCTGGGCTGGAGTTCTGCACAGCTGTATTTCAAGCCCGTGCCCCTCCCGGGCTCTCTCCCAGTCTACTCTGCCTCATCTCCCGAGCAGAGGGGCTTCACCGCCAGGGTCGGCTCCAGGCCCCAGCACGCCAAGCGCGTGCTTAGGGCGGCAAGCCGCGGGGGGCGCTCTGCCAGCGCCGTGAGGGTGGCAGGCAGGCTGCCCTCGGCGGCTTGCCTGCGGAAGGTCCGCTCGTCCCACGGCTTCGGCGGACCTCCCGCAGGCATGAGCCGCGGGACCAGCGGACCCGCCGGAGGCAAGCCGCGGATGGCAGCCTGCCTGCCGTGCTTGGGGCAGCAGAATTCCTAGAACCGCCCCTGTTCACTACCCCATCCCTGCACAAATCGTGCTGACTGCCTGCTGGGGCACTGCACAGCCCTGGCCTCTGGTCCATGCAAGAGGCTCCCGTTTTAAATGAGACGCTTTCTCTCCCAGGGTGCCCTACTCTCCTGTGGCCGACGACCAACTTTGTGGCTCTCAAGCAAAGGCCGTGGAAGGCCTGGGCGCACCAGCTGCAGAGCTGGGACGGAAGCACCAGCTGGCCAGGAAGGACAAAGCAGAGCTGCGTCTCAGTGCGGTGGCTGTGCTGGGCGGGGAATGCTCCATGGGCCCAGAGGAGATGCCAAAGGAGGTCAGCAAGCTCTCTCCTGCTCCAGAATTGCCAGCTGGGCACCCCCTGCTGGGGCCACGGGCGGAGATGCTGCGAGCCAGGCCATCTGCTAGCACAGGGCCAGCTGGGGGGGCCCGTGCTTGGTGTCGGAACACAGACCGGTCCGCCATTGGCAGCAGCCCCCACAGCACTGTTGTCTTGGCTACTGCTCCAGATCTCAGCCAGCGGACCCAGGCCAGCGGTGGATTGACTGGAGAGGCAGCTGCTTGCTCCCCTGAACTTGTTCCCCAGGATGCGCTCGAGCCCCTGAGTCACCCCCTGGGAGCATCACCCTGCTCCAGGAAACGCAAACTCTCCGACAGGCCTCACCCGCGGCCGGAAAAGAAGCCGAGGATACGGCTGAGCAGCGACCCCCTGCCGCTGGAGAAGCAGCCAGGCTCGGAGAGCTGCAGCTCAGTTCATCGGGGTGTGGGGCTGGCTGCAGAGGGGGCTGCTGGCACTACTCCATCTGGTGCTCCTGGAGCAGAGCTCTGCAGCTTCCCTGCCTCCGTGATGCCTCAGGACAGTGCCCGTGTGCGGCCAGAGCCTCCCGAGCCAGTTCCCATGGCTATAGACGGCACCGAGGCTACCCTGGCAAGCACAGCCGCTCCGCGGGGCGGGGGGAGAGGGACTCCAGGCCTGCAAGAGGGGCAGCCTACAGAGAAGGCCCCGGAGCCTCCCAGCTGTGGGGCTGGCTCTGGCCTTGAGCTGCAATCGCCTGCCTGGGACAAGGCCAGCTGTTCTGCAGCCCAGCCGGCCCTCCCACACCTGCCAGTCCCCCAGGCCAGGCGCTTGCGCTGTACTGGGGTAGCTGACGGTGCACTGCCCAAGCCACCTAACAGCACAGACCTGGGCGAAAGCATCCTCCAGCCTGCCCCTTGCAGCACCCACGCTGGCCCGGATCCGGGGCCATCACCCTCTTCTTCCGAGTCGGACTGGGACGTCCAGCTGCTCCGCTCACTGGACACAGTGCAGGGCCCCAGGAACCGGCCGGTAGACCTGGAGCTGCTCCGGAGGACCTGCATCAACGTCCGAGACAGCGGCTACGAGTCCCATCTCTACTCGGTCCTGAAGCAGAAGTCCGAGCTGGACTGGGCCGGCAGAGATGAGCAGAGCTGTCGGAACTGTCGCGCGGAAACGGAAGGAGCCCCTTTCGCTGTGTTTGAGGCCTGCCTGGGTGGCTGGACCAGCTAGCCACTCGCTGCGCAGACCCCTTCAGTACTAGGGCTCACCCCCCCCCCCAGCTCGGCTGCAGAGATGGCTCTGGCAAACCACCTTCCCCGCGGCCAGCAGAAGGCACAAGCCTGGCTGGAGACAGTCTGTGGGCACTGGAATAAGTACAGCGATCGTTACTGGCTGCAAGTGGAGGGTGGGGCTGAGCCTGGAGGCTTCGGGCAAGACTTATCTTGGTTCACTTGCTCATGGGGCTCGGCCACAGGAAGGGCTCTCCAGCAGGGCAGTGCTAGCCCTGGCTTCCCGTGGGGCCAGACCACTGGGCCTGGCCAGGCCTTGACCAGCAGGGGCCTGGCTCTCCTCTCCCCTCAGTGGAGTGACCAGGAAGCAGACTCCCTTGCCTAGACTAGACTGGACCATGTGTTCAGCTGCTCCACAGTGGCTTTTTAAGGGCCTGCTGCATTTCATTAGCACTGCTCATGCAGGCACCTCCTGTGCTCCCGATCACCCTCTGCAGCCTGGCCCTGGCGGAGGGAGACGTGAGCACTTAGTTCCCTTAGCCAGTGGCCTGGCCTGGCCTGACCTCGCTGGCAAGTGTGCAGCTAGCTGATGCCAGAGTCGGTGGCGGAGGGAAGCGCCCCTAGTCTGATCTGCAGACCGAGCAGGGGGTGTCTCCCCTCTTCCCATGCAGCAGGCAGGCAATGCTGCCGTTCTCTCGCCCAGAAAGAGCTGCTGTCGTCTGGAAGTGACTCTGCTCCGAGCTCCCGACAGCGTTCTCTGCTCTTTCTGCATCTCCCTGGCCCCTTCCCCCCATTAACTGCACCACAAGTAGGAAGTGAGCTGCTCTCTGGATCGATTCCTCTTCCTGCTTTAGCTTCTGCTCTGTTCCATGGGGCCACGGCTCCACTGGCCATTGCAGATAATTGGTGTTTCAAACTTCCTGCTTGTTTTAGAAACAAATTAAAACTAAAATAAACTTGAGTGTAACAATCCAGTGTGAGACTCTGCTTCCCCGTGCGGCTGCCTGGGCGTTATGTTAACCTGGCTGTTTGTTCCTTCCCCTGTGCGAGGCCCAGGAGAGCCAGTCTGGGGCTCTGCAGGAGGGGAGTCCAGCCCCTGCCCACAAAGGTGGATAGCTGGGAGCCTGTGGCCTCGCTGGGCTGGAGCACCGCTCGGGGGTGGGGGGGGCGGTCTGGGTCCAAACATGCTGTCGTGCAGGGGCTTGGTCTTCTCCAAGGAGGCAGGCTCAGGTACATCCAGCCCCTGCCCTCCAGCCTTCACCTGTGGGAAGGGGCTGGGCTTTCGGGAGCCCTTCTGGGCAGGTGCACTGGCAGGACTTCCCTATCGGAGCCAGGCCCTTCCTCCCGCTTTGCCGAGGGTGAAGGTCGGCTGCACTGGGAAGACTGGCCTGACTAATGAGGCCTGGCCTGTTGTGAAAGGAGCAAACCCCCCAGCTCTGCCCACCGGAGCAGGAGGCAGTTCCTCTGCTACCACCAATAGCAGCATCACAGCATCCAAGCAGCTGCCCTCATGCCAAGGCCTCCTTGGCAGAGCCTTGGCATGAGGGCGGCTGCTTGGATGTTGTGATCTCCTGCAGCTGGGGAGGATGGAAGGGCCGAGGGAGCCTGTGGGCGCAGCCTTGCCTGTGCCTGTCAGGAATTGCGGGGGGAGGGGGGTGTCCCTGTGGCTCCGGGGGCTGCCTCGCTCTGAGAGGCCTGGCCAAGCCAGCCCCCGCCCCTGCCCCTGCTTGTGCGGGAGGTACTGAGGGGCCAGGGAAGCAGCAGTGCAGGGTGTGCTTGGCTGCTCCCCATCTCTCCAGCTAGGCGCGTGCTGGGTGACTGTCCCGCTCGCCTGGCAGCGAGTGGTGTGGACGGTGCCCCCAGGGTGCCTCCAGCTCATGTGCCCAGTCCTGGAGCAATGGGGGCAAGGCAGGGCCCTTGCTCGCAGGAGCACGGCTCCGGACTCAGGAAGGAGGGTGTTTAGGGCTCTGGGGACACCCCCCGCCCTTACTAGGTATCTGAAATGCAGCCCAGTGTCCTGCTCTCTGGGTCTGCTGCTCAGCCAGGAGCTGTGGCTCAGGTGCTCCTGCTGGCAGAGGCTGGGGGTGGCAGAGCTCCACCCCTGCTGCTCGCAGGCCCAGGAGAGGTGCTGAGAACCCGGAGGGCCTCAAAGCCTGAGGCCCTGGTAGCTCTTGGCCCTTTGCACCCTTCCCCTAGCTGAGAAACTGTCCTACTAGGCCCTTCCCTCCGCTGCTCGTGGCTGCCGTGCTGCGTGCACACGGCCCCCTGAAGCGGCATCTCCATCCCCCCTCATGCTGACACCCCTTGCACAGGGTGAGACCGGCTGTGTGCCCCACCTCCCTGCTCAGAGGCTAGGGGCCCCGCCCCTGCCATCCCAGTTACCTCGGGGAACAAGCTTGTTCCCAGAGCCTCGATGCCGCAGCCCCTGTGCCAGCTGGCTCGCCTGGGCCCCCGCAGGCAAGGCAGCTGGAGCATCAGATGCTCTGAGGGCAGTGCCAGTAGCTGAGGGCAGTGCCAGCCCCCTGGTTGGTGCAGGCCTGGCTACTCGTTCGTATCTCAAAGGGATCCCTCCTGCCTTGTGTCCTGTTAATTGTTGCCTGCAGGGCTGCTGGCTTTTTGGAGCCTTGTTACTGAGTCTGAGGAGAGGATGGGCCTCTGTGAGCAGGGGTCAGGCTAGACTGCACTGCCCACTTAAAGGCCCCTACCTGATCCCCCATGCAGCAGGGGCAGCTGCTGCGGATGCCGGGGCAGGGGCCTTAGGGTTGACAGGAGGGGACTGATGCCTAGAATTCCACATCCCTGGCAGGGAGGACGCTCTAGGGAGCGGTGGGGTGGTGCAGAGGCAAGGATTCAAGAGGCCTGGATTCCGTATCCAGTTCTTCCTGACAGGCAGCTGGGGACAAATTTTCCAAAGTGCTTATGTCCAAATCCTGACTTGAACATGCAGTGACGTGTCTGCATGCGTACGTGGCCCGCAGCGACGTGTCTGCATGCCCACACCTGTATGCACTCACACTGCATGCATACGTGGCCTGCAGCGACGTGTCTGCACGCCCACACCTGTATGCACTCCCACTGCATGCATACGTGGCCTGCAGCGACGTGTCTGCACGCCCACACCTGTATGCACTCACACTGCATGCGTACGTGGCCCGCAGCGACATGTCTGCATGCCCACACCTGTATGCACTCACATTGCATGCATACGTGGCCTGCAGCGACGTGTCTGCACGCCCACACCTGTATGCACTCACATTGCATGCAGTGGAGGCTGGGTGGGTGTAATTTAGCGCGCACACACTAAATGTGGCCCTTTAACCTTCAGTATTAGGTTCTCCCTCAGTAAAGTCCAGCTGATGGGCCATGCCCTGCCCTGGGGGCTGCGGTGAGGCTTGAGTAGTTACCGCTGTGCAGTGATGTGGCTGCTGCCGATGACAAAAGGAATCTGCCTGGTTTAGCTCTGGCCAGAGCCCTGCAGTGGAAGCCAGCAGTGCTGGGCTCTATCCCCAGCACTGTCCCTGCCCTGCTGGGTAAGTTCTAGCCCTGCTCTGTGCCTCCGGTTTCCTAGCTGTAAAATGGGGTGAGTGACACTGACTGTACCATCTGGTAGAGATCAGAGGGTGGTGGGAGGCCTCTGGTTTGAACCACTCAATTCACTGGTTAAAACACCCCAGGGAAACGAGGCAGGTTTCCTGCTGGATTTGTGCCTCCGAGCTGTTGCCTCATTCCCAGCTGGTCCAGCAGCTGTGCTGGAGCCTGGGAAAGCACGAAGAGTCTAACCATGTGGTGGTGGGGGCTGGGAGAAATACTGGGTTAATGGATGCCAGGATCAATGTAATAAACTATTCCATCCTGCAAGCGGGAGGGAGGGGGGGAGAGAGAATGTGTGTGGCTGTGCAGTGCTGTTCCTTAGAGCCCGTGAGGCTGGGTGGGGCTGCAGGGGGCTGATCCGGGTGCGGGACCAGCCTGTTCTCTGGGTGGCTCCTAGGCCAGTGCCTGCTCCATTGTGCAGGTGCTACACACAACTGCTGCAGGTGCCCAGGGGGCTCATTCTGGTGGGAGGCTAGAATACCTCCCCTCAGCTCGCAGCCCCCCCCCTTAGCACAGGGGTAAATGGCCCCAGTGGGGTGGGGGAGGAGCAGCAGCCAGGGAGCCCAGCCAGTGGGGGAGGGGAGGGGAGCGCAGAAGAGGAACACAGGCGTTGCTAGGCCACATCACATCAGGTGCGGTGTCCTGTGCCCTGCCATGCTGCAGGGCCCCCCTTTCAGTGACAGACACTGCTGTGTCCCAGCGTGGGAGCCAGCACCCCCCAATGTGTCAGGCCGGCTGGAGGCTGGTGAGGATTCCTGCCTGAGCCCTCAGTCCCCCATCAGCTCCCCCTTGGCTGCCGGAGTCCCAGGCTGTTGCAGCAGCAGGAGTGTGAAGTGCTGTTCTAGCAGCGATGGGGGAGCCGGGGTGCACGACCTGCTGCTGCCAGCAGGCCCTGCGGAGCCCCCCGGTAGGATTCGAATGGAGAGGGCCCCTGCTGTACACCCCTCCAGGGCAGTAGCCAGCCTCTGGCCCAGCACGGCTGCTGTGGGCTTTGTACCCCTGGGTCTGGTGCACCTGGCCCTGCCCCACCCAAAATGGGACGCCCGGCTAGCTGGGCCTTGCATCTGCCCAGGCTTCCGCCCCTGCGTGGGGGCTCCATCGGCGAGGGCCGGGCAAGAGAGAGCCATGGAGCCGCCTTCCCCTGCAGCAGAGCGAGCCGAGCAGGGTGTGGCTGCAGCAAAGAATCACCTCCCCGAGGGGCTAGTGCAGCCGTCACGGTACCTGCGAGCTGGGGCCGGCGTCAGGCTCAGTGGGGCTGGCCCAGGGTATGGGGCTGCTGGGCCTGGTGCTGGGGGCCTTGGACGGCAGCTGGCCCCTGAGAATCCCCTTCTCTGGCTGCCCCCACCCCGTCCCGCCCCACGGGGACAGTGTCCTCCCAGGCAGGGCTGCGGGTGCTGCAGCCAGCTGAGATGGGGGCGGTGACCGGTTCCATGTTCAACAAGCCTCCGCTCCAGCCTACGGCCAGGATGGGCCGTGTCCAAAGTGCAGACGCAAGGCAGCTGCTGCTGCTGCTCTTTGGGAGGCTTCGAACTGCCCCACGTGTGCTGCACACTCAGGCGATGCTGGGGGAGGGGAGCGCCGGGAGAGACTGGCACAGAACAGGGCTTTTCTCAGCACGCTGGCTGGGGCCTTCACCCGCATCCCTCCGCACCCCTGCTCCGCTACCCTCCAACCCCACAAAGGCCCTTTGCCACCATCCCTGTTCCCTACTTGCCCCCACAGGAGTCTGGCTCGAGCGCTGCTCCCCACAGAGTTATGGCAGCAGCCAGCCCTCCTCCTGCGTGGCCTGTTGGGTAAAGGTACCCAGCACGTCCTCGCAAAGCACCATGCAGACACTGACAAGGCACCTTGGGAGATACGTAAGGAATAGCTAAGGATCCCTACATGCACCCCTGCAATGCAGCCGTGTCTGGGGTGGAACGTGGCAGCTGGTTAACAGTGCACAGGAACACTGCTGGCCAGTCAGGAAGTGAAGCCAGATGCTGTATCCAGCTGATGCTGCTATACAAAGGGGGGGTGTAGTTACCTGAGCTGGAGTGTGGCAAAACTCTCAGGGTCCTGAATGACCACCTGGGCTTAGCACCTCTGTTTTTCCTGCCCTTGGAAAGCTGGCACTGCCAGCAGCGCAGCGCCCCCTAGCTCCATGCTGAGGCTTTGGCTCCACGCTGATCCAGCGGGACCGGCACCATCTACCAAGTCATGGCCCCCACCTGCTTCCTGGGCGTTCCCTGGGCATCTCCCAACCAACAGGGACCTGGCACAACCCTCCTTTCATCTGGTTCGATTTGTTGTAAAACCCACCTGTCCAGGAGCTGGGAGTGCCCTGGGAATCTGGCGACTAACCATCGCCGCCTGCAGCATCAGCTGCTCAATGGCCAAGGCAAATGCCAGGAAGCTTTGTGGCCCCACGTGCCCTGGAACGCACCCTCGTTGCCTCTCCACCACCAACATGCCAGGGGCCTTTCCAGCACGCCCAGCCAGCTAGCCGGGAAGGCTGTTCACCCAGGGCAGCGTCACAGCTCCCGGGAGTCAGGTCCCGTTCACCCCTCCTCAAGGGCTCCTGGCCTCCAGTTGGTACCTGGGGGTAGAATTTGCTGGGTTTATTTTTGACGCTGAAAATGAGTCGTGGTGTTTGTAGCTAAACGGCTCCTAGTGCTTATATGGGAGAGCAGCCTGCCTCCGGGGGCGGGAGCCTGGCTCAGCCGCTGGGACCACCGCAGGTCCCGCTGCAGAGAGGACCGAGCCCAGGCACTGGAAAAGATTGGGTCGGACTTTTTAAGGAACCTTTGCTGAAGCCTGAGCAGCTGGAAAGCAGGGCATTGCTATCCTCTCCCCTTGCTTCCCAGGCCTTTGCTTTTCTGTTCTGTTCCTTGCTCACCCCTTAGTTTTGTTACAAAATATTTGTCAATAAAATAGCAGTAAATGTAAAAAGAATAAGGAAGAGCCTTGAATCCCTGCTGTTCATATTTTAAAATGTCCCATGTGATCTACCTCTCTGTGGTACTTCTCTGCCTCCAGCACCAGATACCTCAGAACCGTTCAGGTATTTGTCCTCACTCAGCTCTGGGGGGCAGGGCGGTGCTATTAACCACATTGTACAGAGGGGAAACTGAGGCACAGAGCAACTAGGTGACTGCCCAAGGTCACACAGGACTATATCAATGGGCTACCAAATGCTCTCCTACCAGCGATACACCACCATCCTGCCAGCCCACCGCCCCAGCCCTTCCATCAAAGCTGAGCTGTCTCCCGGCTCTCCAGCAAAAATAGGGAGGACGCAACATTTCTAGGATTACAAGCTCGCAACCCCCAAAAAACTCATCGTAAAGAAGCCCCCATGGAGGTCCCTGCAAGGTGCCAGCACATGGTGTTGAAGATGGACGTACACACTTGGATGGGGGCAGAGGGACTGACAGGGCTTGGGGCTGGGATGCTCAAAGGACCCCAGGGGATTTAGGCACCCAACACCTGTTGCATCTCAGCAGAATTCCTAACTCCCCATGGCTCCTTCAGACCCCCCAGCCTGGCCCACTAATGGTGGCACCAGACCCAACAGCTCAATAATCCAGAGGCGGACCCCAAAATTGTGAGATTGGCCCCAAATCATGAGATTGTTTTGGAAGAGACTCTTGTGGTTTTGATCTGTCTTGACTTGTTATGACGGGGGGGGGGAAGGGTGTCTTGTTTTTTCCGTGTTTTTCCAATGGTTTGCATACAGAGGGGGTGGGACTCAGTTTCCCTGAGTGTTACTGGTTTAACGAGGGGAGGGGAGAGGGAGTTTGTTGGTACAGAGACCAGAGAGGGAACTTGGGACCCCGGCCAATGGCCTGGAGAATGGAGACCCCAGCGACTGGTGACCTGACGGCCCAAGGACCCGGCTCAGGAGTCACAGCCGGTTCTGGCCAGTGGGAGGACAATGGGCTGCGGAGAGAGGACCCCGGTGACCTGAGCAGCCGGTTCCAGCCAGAGGAGGGCTGAGAGGAGAGGAGACCCAGGCCTTCCTGTTTACGACCCATTTTACCTGGAGAGAAGCCAATGGACAGAGGGGGCTTGGGGCCGGGGATATCGGAGGCCCAGCTGGGAAGCAGGGGGGCTCGGGGCTGGAGGGGGAGCAGGCAGAGCCCACCTGGCTGCAGGGGAAACTGGGATGTGCTGGGCTGAGGGAGGCCAGGCCTGAGGCCCTGAGAGTTTCCTGTGCTGTGTTCAACTCTCAATAAACCCTCCTGTTTTATGCTGCCTGAGAGTCACTCGGGTCTAGAGAACAGGGCGGGGTGGGGGGGGGGAGCATCAACCCCTTCGGGGTGAGGAGGCCCGGGGGGTGCAGAGTGCGTGGACTCCCTGAGGGGGCCCACAGCAGAGACAGACGTGCTGAGGCTCAGAGAGGTGCGGCTCCAGGAGGTGGAGGGGCCTGACCCCGAGAGAGAGTGGCCCCCGAGAAGGGCTGTCGCACTGGGAGGGGCACCCCCCACGGACCGCGCGGGGCCATGAGTGGGCACAATCTGTGAGTCCGTGATACTTGTGAACTCCACACACATGCCCCTGCCCCAGTGGGTGTCCTGCCAGCGGCCCCAGAGCTGTCCAGCCAGGGGGCTCTGCCCCACGCAGTCAGAGCTGCCACGTTCTTCCCAACCCAACAACCTCATTAATCAGTTCTGCGGCCCCAGCCCCACATCTGTCCCCCTGCCTGCCCCTCACAGCCTCACATCTGTCCCCGTTAGGCTGACCAGAGAGCAAGGCTGAAAAATCGGGAAATGGGGTGTTGGGGGGGCAAGGGGTGGGGGATAATAGGAGCCTATATAAGAAAAAGCCCCAAATATCAGGACTGTCCCTATAAAATCGGGATCTCTGGTCCCTATGGCCCTAAGTCTGTCCCCCCCACAGCCCCACGTCTGCCCCCCCCCGCCCCCAGCTCTAGGTGCTCTTCACCCAGGAGTGCCGCCAGCTTTTTTGGCGCCCTAGGCGGCGGAAGGTCTCACCCCCAAAATGGCGCCCCCGACAGAGGCGGCGGAAGGTCCCGCCCCCGAAATACCACCGACCACCGGGGCGGGACCGTGGTCGCCGCCCCCCAAATGTTAGCGCCCTGGTCGCCTAATGGGTTGCGCCGGCCCTGTCTTCAGCCCCCCACCCACCCCCAGGTGCAGCGGGGGCAGGGCAGAGGCACCGTCCCGTCCCCACTGCTCACAGGAGGTTGGGGAGGAAGGGGCAGAGCAGCTGGGGTCTTTCTGCTCCCCCTCCCCGACCCCAAAGCTCCCCTCCTGGGGGAGGGGGATCTGCCTGCCCCAAGCATCACCCTGATTGGCTGCTCTCCGCCCAGAGGCAGGCTGGTGGGGACGCAGCCGGCCAGACGGGGTCCCTGGCAGAGGTGGAGCGTCTCCTGTCCTTGCGCTCGGGTCACGGCACTGAGCCCAATGGAGTCGCTGCAGCCAGTGGCGGGAGCCCCGTTCTGGACCAGGCCCTTGGCACTGGTGTCCCCAACCCAGCCTGGGCCTGCTGCCAGCCCACTGGCTCGGACTGCAGCCAGGCAGCCCTGGGCCACTGCCCGGCTTATTAGCAAGCCAGTGACACAATCTATGGCCATGTGCATGGCGGCCGGGTTCCTCCTGGAGGCTGCCTGCTGCCGCATCCCCCACCGGCCCTCCCCCCTGCCACACGGGCACAGCCAGCTCCCCCGCTGCGGGGCTGGGGCCAGCTCCCCGGTGTGCTGCCATCCCTGTCCCTCCCCGGCAGGCCTGGGGTGCACCACAATACCAGCACAGGGCGGCTGCGGCATGGCCAGGACCCTCCCTGGAGCAGCCTGAGCCGTGGCTGAGCTTTGTGCTCCGCTGGTTCGCTGGAGGGGGAGCTGCAGGACAGTGACGCCCCCTCTCCCTGGAGCCCTCGGCTCAGAGCCCAGCAGCGTGGGGCTAGGAGCCCTAGGAGCACTCAGTGATTATCGCTAGAGCGCAGTCCTACACGCCAGCCCCCCGAGGGAGACAAGCCGTGGCCCAGGGGCTTCTGCCAGAACAGCTCTGTTGGTCAGCGATTGCACCTCGTCACAGCGCCCCGACAGTCTGTCGTGCAGCCTGGCCAGGACATGCAGGGGCACTTGGAAATCCCCAGCCTACGTCCTGCAGGCTGAGCTGTGTGTAGGGTCGGGGGCATCCTCGGGTGAGACCTGGCCCTGTGCAGCTGCTAACGAGTCCCTGGCACTTTTCCTGAGGGCAGGGCTTTGCATGTCCAGGGGGCTGCTGCTCTCCACCCCAGAGGTGGCTGCTTTCAGCGGGGTTGAATGTTTCAAGTGGGCACAGGGCTTTGGGCCGGGCGCAGAGCAGTATTGTTAGAGATGTGCCTGGAGATGGCATGTTGGAGGCATAAGTACAGCTCCCCACACAAACCAGGGTGCTGGCGGCAGAACCGCTGGCACAGAACCCAGCGCGGGGGGGGGGAGACCCGTCGCTGTTTGGGGAGGGGGAAAGCCCCTGGCAGAGGTGGTCTCTGTGCGTGAGACTGTTCTTCCCACCCCGCGGAGCAGCAGGGAAGGTGGAGGCTGCCTGGTAGCAGCTGCGGTTGCCTGCACTGGTGCATTGTGCATGTAGGTTGGAGCAGGTGCTTGGGAGAGCTCAGAGGATGCTGGCAGGCAGGGAGGGAGGGATCTGAGCAGCTCACGTGTCTCCTCTCGCCCTGCTAATGTTGGGCTTTTCTCTCTGTCACTGCAGGCTCAGGATGGAGAACTGGCAGCCGCTGGGCACTGCAGCCTAGAACCCCCTGCCCCAGTTGCTTCTCCTGGCCCACACCCTCCGTTTGTGCTGGCTTTCAAAGGTCCATTTTCTCCCTCCCTCCTCATCTGGCAAAAGGAAGCAAAGGCAGAGCGCGCCCGCCTCTCCATGCGAAGCCACAAGAGGAAGAAAGGGCACGAAGGTCTCTCTCCCGAGGAGCAGCGTGAGCCCAGCCGGGGCAGATCCCAGCACACGCTGAGCCCGGCGGGATTATGAGGCAAACATGAGCCTCCTGCAGCAGTGGGTGTTGGCAGCTTTCATCTCCCTCGTGCCTCAGTCAGGTAAGTGCTGCCCAAGGCAGCCCCTCAACTTTGGGCTCCCCCTTCCCGCCGGGGATTTGTTCTGGTCCTGGCGGCTGCAGGCTGGGGCTGCGGGGCAGGAACGTGACCCCCAGCAAACCGGCAGATCCACTCCCCCCTGCCTTCCCCTGCAGGCCCTGAGCTCTGCTGGCAGTGAGCAGGAGCCCGGCTTTCGGCCCCCACCCCTTTTCTTTCCCCTGCTTGTTTTTC
Source organism: Mauremys mutica (assembly GCF_020497125.1). Taxonomy (NCBI): domain Eukaryota; kingdom Metazoa; phylum Chordata; order Testudines; family Geoemydidae; genus Mauremys; species Mauremys mutica. The sequence goes on from NC_059096.1 coordinate 13,163,170, forward strand.
CCCGGCCGTGACTGCAGTCTCTCCTGCTGCAGCCACACGCTTTTCTGCAGTGCCTCCCCCGGCACCAGGGTGGTGGGAGCAGGGAGGTCTTGGAAGACCTGTTCAGGGGCATGGGGGGATTCCCCCCGGCGTGGCAGGCTCTGACTCCCTTGCTGGCAGAGCCTGGCCAGCCCACTCACCCCACTCCGCTGGCTAACGCCCAGCCTGCCCGTGGTGAACTTCTCTTGCTTTGCACTCGGCAGGTCGCGCTAAGGCGGAGACGCAGCCTGGTGCCTTGCAGGGGAGGTTTCCCAGCCCTAGATGGGACACAAGGCCGGTCGCTTCAGAAATCACCCACCCCAGCAGGTTAGTGGGGCAGAGCGCGGGAGGAGAAGTCCAGAAGCATCAGCTGGACACGAGGGTCAGGAATGCGCCTCGAGGAGGAGGCAGCCCTGTAAGTGAACCCGTCCAAGCGTCCCCCTTCCACGCTGTCAGCGCCTTGCGCCCCGGGCCCCCGGGCGGGGCGGAGGAGTCCCAGCTGGGGGCTGTGCTGGGACGGGTGGATGGCAAAGGCTCTTCCAAGTTCACAACGCTGCTGCTCTCCAGAGCGGGGCCAGAAGCTGCTTTGTGGCTCCGCTGCAAAAAATGGCCCAGGGAAGAGACTGGTGGGGTAGCCGGGTTCGGGGTAGCAGTGCCCTGCACCATCACAGCTCCGGGGGGGTGGTGGTGGGGGGAGACACTCTGCCACTGCCCACGCTGTACCCCTCCTGGGCTGCCCCGGAGCTCGCAGGCCCCTGGGGCTACCTGGCACCTCCCAACAGCAGCCGAACCCCTAACGTAGCCATTACAACCTGGGGCGGGTTGGAGCGATTCAATGGGAGCCGGCGGGCAGGGCTCATGCATAATGAATGGGAGAATCACTCAGGCTCAGGAGGAGGAAGCACATTTGCTGTAACCAGGAGCGAGGTATCAACGCTCCCCGGTTAACTCCCTGGCCTTGCTGTGTGGGCGGATGCTGCGGCGGGGCCGCGCTGAACCCCCCCCCAGCCTGCACTGCCTGGGAGATGGGCTCCAGCCCTGTGCACGCTGCTCCATTCGCTCTGTTCCAGCAAACGGCCAGGCAGCCTCCAACGCTTTCCTGCGGCTGGATCCCGCCCCTGCACCAAGACAGAGCCCCCCATGGCTCGCCCCGGCTGGAGCACACGGGGCCCAGGCAGGGCTGGCTCCAGCAAATTCAGAGCCCGGGGTGTGGGGGGGGTGGGGGGTGGGGAGGCTTGGACCCATTCTGGGCCCCACCAAAAATTACACAAACCTGCCGCCCCCCTCTAGGGGCCCCAGCCACGCTCTGGGCCCTGCCCTGGGAGCACAGAGGCTGCTGGTCGGATGTGCCTTGGCCTGCAGCACTGACATGCCCAGACTTGGCCTGCTCCCGGGGGCTGACTGATCCGCTGAAGGGGGAACAGACCCGACGGCAGGGATGAGCTCCGGGAGAGCCCCTGGGACTGTGGCAAGCCACTGAGGCCCGGCTGCTGGGCCCTGGCCAGTCGTGGGCGGTTCCTCTGGCTGCAGCCCCTCTGGCGCATGTGCCGGAGCGATCCTGTGAGCCCAGCTCTGAATCCAGGCATCCAAATTCCAGAACCCAACCAGACCTTCCCCCAGCCCCACGTGTTCATCCCACACCACCCCCGGCGTGCCCAGAGGTTCCCCCTGCCCGCTGCACCAGCCTGCTCAAAACAGATCCAGCCGGCCCCCAGCTCCGGAGCTCGCCCAGGAATCTGTGGGGCTCGCAGGGCAGAGTAGGCTCCAAAACGGCTTTTCAATCTCCCAGCACAGGAGTCTTGTTGTCCCCTACCAGCTGATTCACTGAAGAATAACAACCTATTCTTGCGAGCAGCTAATGGAGCTGTTCCTTAGGGTGAGGGGTAGAGTCGGTGCAGGGTTGGAGGTCCCAGGTTCAAACCCTGCTGGTGACCCCTGTAGGGGTTTCGTTAGAGCAGCTTCCCTGGCATTTAGGAAGCAAAGCAGGTTCTTTCTCGCTGCAGAACCCCATCGCTGAGGTGCCAGGCAATGTGCTCTGGAATCAGGCACAGGCTGAAGACGGCAAGGCGTGGCCATGCCAGCTGGGGCTGCTTCTCTCTGCCTCAGCGAGGATCCCTGCCACTGCCCCGCCCCGGGGCTCTGATGGCAGCGGGCCTTGGAGCATGAGGGTGTCACCCAGCCGCTGGCTGCAGGCCTCCCGGATTCCAGGTGCCACTAGGTCGCCAGGCAGGCCCGAGGCCTGGGCCTAGACCCCCCCCAGCTGCTCGCTGCCTACAATCTGCTCCGTGGCTGCTGCTCTCCCGTGGTGCAGGGGCTGGATCCGGCGCCAGCGATGTCCGTGGAAAGACTCCCAGTGACCCCAGATCTCTGTTGGGAAGCTGCAGCTCTGGAGGAGCCCGGCTCCTCTGCCGAGCATGGAGCAGGGCCCGGTGCGGGACCCTGCCGGGCAATGGCGCAGACACGTCCGAGGGACCCCCACGCTGCACAGCCGCAGACCTGCCCCACGCTGGTTTCCAGGAGCCCAGACAACGCCCACCCCACCCTGGCTGGCTCCAGGGAGCCTTTCACTTCACGTGCGTGTTTTTACAGCGGCCCCGCCCTTTCCAGCTCTTACCCTGACCCCTTTCCTGCCCCCCCTCAGCCCTGCTGGCGCCAGCCCCAGCCCGGGCGTGGTTACGCCACGCGGGCGCCTGACCCGCTGCCTTATACGCCAGCCAGGGCTGTTTGGCCCACCGTGGGGGAGCCAGCTGGGAATGGGACCAAGGCCCAGCGTTATTGGCAATATCCTGCACTCCCCGAGCCCCCGCCTGCTCCCTGGAGTCTGCTGGCGTTAGTGAGTCGAGCCTTGAAACGGCCTCGGGCGGCGCGGCAGGTCACGCTCCCCCTTAGCCGGCTGGGCAGACAGCAGCCACACAGCTCCGGAGCGTCAAGCCAGGCCTAGCACCACAATAGCCTGACTCCCCACCCCGACCATGTCACCCGCCCAGCCGTGAGACGCGCGGGTCTGTGATTGCCAGGCTGCGGAGGGGCACAGGGCCGGCCGGGGGGGTTAGCCTCGGGCTGCTCAGCACTTCGCAGCTTCCCACACCGATTAGCCACTGAAAGGAACTCACGGCTGGTGGGCTGCCCTAATGGGTCGCGGGGTCGCTCGGGCGCGCGGGGCCGACCTGGTGGGTTCGGGATGGTGGGGTCGCTCGGGCGCTCGGGGCCGACCTGGCGGGTTCAGGATCGTGGGGTCGCTCGGGCGCTTGGGGCCGACCTGGCGGGTTTGGGATCATGGGGTTGCTCGGGCGCTCGGGGCCGACCTGGCGGGTTTGGGATCATGGGGTCGCTCGGGCGCTCGGGGCCGACCTGGCGGGTTCAGGATCGTGGGGTCGCTCGGGCGCTCAGGGATGACCTGGCGGGTTCAGGATCGTGGGGTCGCTCGGGCGCTCAGGGATGACCTGGCGGGTTTGGGATCATGGGGTCGCTCGGGCGCTCAGGGCTGACCTGGCGGGTTCGGGATCGTGGGGTCGCTCGGGCGCTCGGGGCTGACCTGGCGGGTTCGGGATCGTGGGGTCGCTCGGGGCTGAGCAGGCGGGTTCAGGATCACAGGGGTCGCTCAGGCATTCGAGGCCGACTTGGAGGGTTCGGGATTGTGGGGTCGCTCGGGCGCTCGGGGCCAAGCTGGCGGGTTTGGGATCGAGGGATCACTTGGGTGCTCGGGGCTGAGCTGGCGGGTTTGGTGGTGTTGGGTTGCTCATAAATTTCTATTTTGTTGGCACTTTTTTTTAGACAAAGCAGTGGCCTGTATAGGTCAAATTTGGGCTCATCCCAATGTGCCAAGACCAGGCACATGCTACATACTTAGACTTCTGTAAGGCAGCTACTTGAGACCGCATGGCATTTTGATTCACAGTTTAGAATGATATAAAATAAACACGTCACACGTTAAGTACGTTAAAAAACTGGCTAACTGATAGGTCTTGAAATGTAACTTTAAATGAGGAATTGTTACCAAACAGGTCGGCCTCCAGTGGGGTCCTGCAGGGAGTGGTTCTTGGCCCAACGCTCCTTTTTATTAATGACCTCAAGAAAAGATAAAATCCTCACTGATAACGTTTGCAGATGACACAAAGATTGGGGAGTGGTCAGCAGGGGCGGCTCTAGAAAGTAGGCTGCCCCAAGCAGCGCGGTGCGCTGCGCCGCCCTGGTGGTCAGTGATACAGGGCAAGCTGGATCGCTTGCTAAGCTGGGCACAAGCAAACGCTGTGAGTTTTAACACGGCTACATGTAACTATGCACCTGTAGGAAGAAAGACGGACGCCATCCCGCCGCAGTGGGGGACTCTGTCCTGGGAAGCAGCGACTCTGAACAAGATTTGGGTTTGGCGCTGGAGAATCAGCTGAACACGAGCTCCCTGCCACGTGCTGGCTGAAAGGGCTAATGCCTCCTGGGATGTATAAACGGGAATCTCAGGGAGGAGCAGGGAGGTTTATTTTTACGTCTGTATCTGGCACTGGTGCAGCCGCTGCTGGAATCCGGTGCCCAGTTCCGGTGCCCACAATTCCAGAAGGATGTTGACAAATTGCCGAGGGTTCAGAGACGAGCCACGAGAAATTTAAGGATTGGAAAACCTGCCTTGTAGCAATAGACTCGAGGAGCTCAACCCATTTAGCTTAACAGAGAGACGGTTAAGGGGAGACTTGGTGACAGGCTGTAAGTAGCTACATGGGGAACAAAGATTTAATAAGGGGCTCTGCAGTCTAGCAGTGACAGGTGTAAGAGCATCCAGTGGTGGAAGCTGAAGCTGGCCAGACCCGGACTGGAAAGGCAGTGGCTATTTTTAAGAGTGAGGGTAGTTAATCACTGGAACAATTTCCCAAGGGCCTGGCAGGTTTTAACTCAAGATGGGCTGGCTCTCTAGCTCTGCTCTAGGGATTACTGGGGGGCAGGTCTGCGGCCTGTGCTATGCAGGGGCTCAGACTGGATGATCACCTGCTCCCTCTGCCTTGGGACCGCGATCGGCAGCACTTTGGCGGCAGCTCCACCGCACGCTTCCTTCTTCGGCGGCGGGTCCTTCCCTCCGACAGGGACTGAGGGACCCGCCGCCGAAGAGCCGGACGTGCCGCCCCGAGCACCTGCTTCCTGCGCTGGTGGCTGGAGCCGGCCCTGCCTGGGACCTGGGAATATCCAACATTCCTGGGAGCTGCTTGCGTCAGGATCCTTAGACTTGCTAGCGAGGGGCAGAGCCAGGAGCAATATTGACCCAGGCTGCCCTGCTCCACATCCATCCAGCACTGCCCAACCACCCCCCAAGTCCTGCCCAGGCTGAGTGTAAAAGCTGGCCTGGATTCTCGGCGGAGGTGGGGCTCTCTCTTCCTTGCTTGTTCCAAAGCCCTGAAGGGAGCAGTTCCCAGCACATCACAGGTGCTTCTCTCACAGCAGCAAGGTTGCTTTTACTGTAACAAGAATGTGAAAGGCCACAGGTAATCCGCCCCTGGGAGAGGATGTGTGATGGGTTGGAAAGAGCAGAAGACTCTGCGTCAGGACTCTCGGGTTCAATTCCCAGCTCCACTACTGAGTCACTGTGTGACTTTGGGCAAGTACTTTGGCTCTGTGCCTCAGTTTCCCCATCTGCAAAGTGGGGAGAATACTGAGCTACTCCACAGGAGGGGTCACTGTTGCACTCCCCTCACCTCTGTCCTTGAGCCTGGGCATGAGGCACAGTGAGCATGAAGGTCCTAGAAATGCCACAGAGTGAGAGCCACCCGGCCCCGGCAGCAGGGCCCTGTGGGATTGGGGAGAATGTTTGTTCAGGGGGAGGAGGCTGGGGATGGAAGAGGCTGGCTGGGTTCTTTGGGTCTCATGTTCAGAGCTTTGTCTTGTCAGTGTCCATTAGAAGTTGAGAGCCGTGTGCTTCTGGAGGGGGAGACTGAAGGGGTGATGGCCCTTGGCCTGTGCCCCAGGTCCCAGAGTGCCGTGCACAGGTGCCGTTCACCTGGGCGGAGGGCACTCCGGTGCGGCTCACCCAGCTCCTGGGGGAGAGCTGCTTCCACCTTGTGCCCCGAACTCAGGGGTTGTACCGTACGACTGGAGAATTGCTAACATAGTTCCTATCTTTAAGAAAGGGGAAAAAAGTGATCCAGGCAACTACAGGCCTGTTAGTTTGACATCTGTAGTACGCAGGGTCTTGGAAAAAATTTTGAAGGAGAAAGTAGTCAAGGACATTGAGGTCAATGGTAATTGGGACAAAATACAACATGGTTTTACAAAAGGTAGATCGTGCCAAACCACCCTGAGCTCCTTCTTTGAGACGGTAACAGATTTTTTAGACAAAGGAAACGCAGTGGATCTAATTTACCTCGATTTCAGTAAGGCATTTGATACGGTTCCACATGGGGAATTGAAAGATGGGGATCAATATGAAAATTGAAAGGTGGATAAGGAACTGGTTAAAGGGGAGACTTCAACAGGTCGTACTGAAAGGTGAATTGTCAGGCTGGAGGGAGGTTACTAGTGGAGTTCCTCAGGGATCGATTTTGGGACCAATCTTATTTAATCTTTTTATTACTGACCTTGACACAAAAAGTGGGAATGTGCTAATAAAGTTTGCGGATGACACAAAGGTAGGAGGTATTGCCAATACAGAGAAGGACCGGGATATCATACAGAAAGATCTGGATGACCTTGTAAACTGGAGTAATAGTAATAGGATGAAATTTAATAGTGAAAAGTGCAAGGTCATGCATTTAGGGATTAATAACAAGAACTACTGTTATAAGCTGGGGCAGCATCAGTTGGAAGTAACAGAGGAGGAGAAGGATCTCGGAGTATTGGTTGATCACAGGATGACTATGAGCCACCAATGTGATATGGCCGTTAAAAAAGCTAATGCGGTTTTGGGATGCATCAGGCGAGGTATTTCCAGCAAAGATAAGGAGGTGTTAGTACCGTTATACCAGGCACTGGTGAGACCTCATCTGGAATACTGTGTGCAGTTCTGGTCTCCCATGTTTAAGAAGGATGAATTCAAACTGGAACAGGTTCAGAGACGGGCTACTAGGATGATCCGAGGAATGGAAAACCTGTCTTATGAAAGGAGACTCAAAGAGCTTGGCTTGTTTAGCCTAACCAAAAGAAGGTTGAGGGGGGGATATGATCGCTCTTTATAAATATATCAGAGGAATAAATACCAAGGAGGTAGAGGAATTATTTAAGCTTAGTACCAATGTGGACAAAGAACAAATGGATATAAACTGGACACTAGGAAGTTTAGACTTAAAATTAGAGGAAGGTTTCTAACCATCAGAGGAGTGAAGTTCTGGAACAGCCTTCCAAGGGGAGCAGTGGGGGCAAAAGACATATCTGGCTTCAAGACTAAGCTTGACAAGTTTATGGAGGGGATGGTATGATGGGGTAGCCTAATTTTGGCAATTAATTCATCTTTGATTATCAGCAGGTAAGTATGCCCAGTGGCCTGTGACGGGATGTTAGCTGGGGAGGGATCTGAGTTATTACAGAGAATTCTTTCCTGGGTGCTGGCTGGTGAGTCTTGCCCACATGCTCAGGGTTTAACTGGTCGCCATATTTGGGGTCGGGAAGGAATTTTCCTCCAGGGCAGATTGGCAGAGGCCCTGGGGGGTTTTCATCTTCCTCTGCAGCGTGGGGCACGGGTCACTTGCTGGAGGATTCTCTGGAGCTTGAGGTCTTTAAACCACAATTTGAGGACTTCAATAGCTCAGACATAGGTTAGGGGTCTGTTACTGGAGTGGGTGGGTGAGATTCTGTGGCCTGCGTTGTGCAGGAGGTCAGACTAGATGATCATAATGGTCCCTTCTGACCTTAAAGTCTATGAGTCTATGATTCAAACAAGTACTAGGAGGAATCAGGTCCCAAGAGCTGGAAGAAGTCGGCCAGAGTTCCTGGGGGATTTCCTTAGGTGGGAGAGGTGCGAACTGTACCAGGAATCACACCAGTTAGCTGCTGGGGAGGAGAAGGAGCAGAGAAGGGCCACATTCATTCATTCAGCAGCAGCCGGCCCGGCGAGCCTCCGCCAGCCGGCTGCATACTAACCCCCTGATCCCTGACCTCCTGCCTCTCTCAGCTGCTCCCCCAAGCTGCAGGCAGATCATATGCTGGGCTCCCTCTCCTGCCCCCGCCCCGAGATAGCTCCAGCACACGGAGGGTTTCGGTTACCAAATCATCTAGAGATGGAATCGGACTCTCCGGTTCCTGTCATTAATTGGCTGCTGACCTGGAATCTCTGCCTCTGGCAGCGAAACCCCTGACCCTGCGTCCCTAAAGCCAGTGCACAGCCCTGCCTCCTGCTTGCTTGGGGCGGCTAGTGCTGCTCTTCGCTACTCTCTGCCAGAGGGCGAGGAATTGCAGAGCCATCCAGAGCAGCGTCTCCCACTGGCCAGCACCAGGCGCTGCCGAGGAAGGTTTGAGCCTCTCCCAGAGTCCTGTATCAGGGCAGCCCTCCAGGGGCTCCGCGAGGTGACTCAGGGGCCGAACTGCAAAATAAAAATCAAATAAATTCTATAAAATGTTTCGTTTGAACTGAAACTCGGGGTTTTCGGCTTTTCTCACTGACACAAACAAAACATTAAAAAAAATTCATTTCCAGTCAATTGAAACATTTTGTTCGACCTGAAAATAATTTGTGGGGTTTTTTGTTTTTGTTTTTCATTTGGGGTCATTTTCAGGTGTTTTATAAAAAACCCTTTAAAAAAATTAGCTAAATTTCAAAATGAAACAATTTCTAAGCAAACCCCCAAATGAACTGGTTCAACTTTGGGGCTTTTCCCCCCCAGTTCACGATTTGCTGACTTCAACCTACATTCCACCGGTATTCGGTGCCCAGCCCTGCCGGAACGTTTGGGGTGCAAATTTCCTGAAAACATTTTGCTTGGCTCTCCTCAGCTCAGCACCCCCAGGGTGCTGGGCTCCTTGGAAAACCTGCCCCAGGGCTTGGGCTGAAGTCAGGGAAGCGGGGGAGTCGTTCCAGTCTTCAGCAGGTGCTGGCTCAATTCCTACCATGCCTCTGAGGGAAATAAGACCAGGCTGCCACTGATTGGTTTTGGCCAGGACCATGAGATACGCCAGTGCAGCCAGCCAGTGCCTGGGCAGGTGCCGTCCTTATCACTCAGAGCTGTGGCCGGTCCTTTCCTGGAGCCTGGTGAGCTGTTGGCCTCACTGAGATCTTGGAGCTGGGAGTTCCACAGACCAACTATTTTCTTCTAGCAGAAATAACTGGCTTGAACTTGGTGGTGTTGCCACGTCTTTATGCTCCCCCCCCATAGCTACAGAGGAGTTGGCATAATTGTCGCGCTCTGCGTGTGTGTTGCACGTCAGGACTCGGGTGTATTAACAGTCGTGTGTGGGCCCAAGGCAGTGCTAGAATAACTAGAAGGGGAGGCGTACGCTAGTGTGGGGGAACAAGGGTTTTGCTACTCAGACATTATAGAATGGGGATAAATAATGTTGGGAACAATTTAGTTACCCTCTGGAAGCTGGATGTGTCAGGTGCTGTGAGCAGCAGCAATTCTGCTGACAACTCTCTTCCCATCAAGAGACTTTGATACTTTTTTCCAATAGCCACGAGAGCCAGGACCCTTAACCGGTCCCGTGTCACGCAGTTCCTCAGGTAATCTGCCACCCATCAAAGCGTGCGAATGGTCTCTCCCCTGCAGCACTCGCCGGAGGAATACGCACACCCATCACACAGAGTTTATGCAGGTCGTGAGGCAAGTTTTGTATTTATTCGGAAAAGTTAGCAGCTGCAGCAAACTGTCTTCTTCCTAGCCTCCCCTTCGTTTTGTCAAGTGTTTTACCTCGGTCTCCACACTGTCTCTATCACCCCCCTAGTGTTCTGCAAGTGGCTTTAATTCTCAGGCTTTGGGCTAAGGCAACTGACACCAACAATAACAGATTTATTTTCAGAAAATCTTTGACGTTCTCCCGGTATCGGCAGAAGCAGGGCTAAACGGTGTTTCCTGAGGTCTCCTTTCTTCTCCGAGTGGTGTCCTGCTGGGAGCTCCATGCACCTCTCAAGCCCTTGCTCGGAGAGCTCCAGCTAGCAGCATCGGTTCAGCCTGCGCACGCTCCCTATCTGCCTCGTGGCAGACACCGAGAACGGGCGAGAGCTGCTTCTCTACTGCCTCGCATGGCCTCCTCGGGCATCCTCGGGCCCTTGTTTATTCTCAGTGAGGGAGTTTATCGTTGGCAGGGTTAGTATAGTTAGTTAGGTGTAGGTGAGAGGATTGTTTTCCTGCTCACTTCCCTCTGGGAGACTTGTCTTCTCTTGGCAGGGCTTGCCTGTTGGCTGTCTTGCTGGGAGGCTCTACCGGAAAGCAACAGGCGCTCCAAGCATGGCCACTGCCTGTGGGAGTGCCGCGTCTCCCAGAAGTGCTCTGTCTCAGACTGTTGGCCATGCAGCCCCCCTCTGAGCCGAGTCAGGAGACCCCTCTTCCCGTTCAACTGTCCCCAGGCCGCCCCAGTGCCCGGCAGCCGTGGGGCAGGCTTCTCCTACGACTGACAGGTCTTTGGAAGACTCCCGGAAAGAGGAGCACGGACTCTCACTCCAAAGAGACGAGGTCACCACCAGGCCTTGGTCTCCGAGGGGCCTGCTGAGGCCAAGACTCTTCCTCCAGTACCAGCGGGCCTGTGAAGCCCTGGATATCCAAGGACCGGGGTCGTTTCCGGTAACACAGGAATTCCGATACTCGAGGGGCCTCTTGGTGTTGGATGAGTCAGAGTCCCCGTTGTTGATGGGTACCAAGCATCTCTTGGCACCGAGACCTCTGTCTCTGAGCAGCCATCCTGTGGCCTAGGACTCTCCTCGGTGGCTGCTCCCCCGTGGGAGGATGTGGAGGGAGAGGACTCCCAGTCAGTCTCCTGGATCTCAGTGAAGGGTTCCCCTTTGGGAATCTGCCCTCGCACAGGGAGAACCTTGCAGGTCCCCAAGGAAGGTGGAACCAGATGCCTGCACTCACTCTTCCTCCAGGGTCGGTCTCCACTAGCGCAGCTGCTGCCGACCTGACGCTGGATGCCTGTGCCGCGGTGGCCCTGCCTGCGCTCCGCCCAGTGACGCCAGAATGGGGGGCCAGGGGGCCAGGCCCATCCACTTTTCACCATGGCGGATCCCACCTCCTCCCCCTCCTCTCCCCCCCGCCCCGTGTCCCCGTCCAGGGCAGATGGAGATGGAGGCGCTGGCTCCCCACAGCTGCCCGTATGGCTCTTACTGTGGCCGGGCTCTGGGTCCGAGGTGCTGCTCCCTGGCTGGAGCCGTCTCAGGGTCAGAGCTGCGCGGGCAGCTGTGGGTCCCTCCACCTGCCCTGGGCGGCGGGTCCAGGAGTCAGGGACACGAGCAGGGGGCTGCTTTCGGCCTCAGAGGGAAGTGGTGGGGTGAGGCCCTGGGGGAAAGAAGGGGGGCCGGCCCCAGGCCCCCCCACTTTTGGGAAGGCTCTGCCACCCCTCCGTGACACCCACCCCCATGTCTCTCAGCCTGCCCCTTTCCCACCCACTGGGAAGCAAGCAGAGGTGAGAGTGAGCCGGTACGATATGGTACGGCGTACCAGCAAGAGCCGGGACACCGTGCCAGACTGGACCGGCTTCTCCAGCGGGGATTTAAAGGGCCCAGGGCTCCAGCCTTAAAATCACCGCCGGGGCTCCTGCAGCCGGGCTCGGGGGGGATTTAAAGGGCCCGGTGCAACTGCAACTGCAGAGAGCACCGGGCCCTTTAAATCCCCGCCCAAGCCCTGCCGCCCCGGGGTAGCGGCGACAGGGCTCCCGTGGTGATTTAAAGGGCCCGGAGCTCTGCCGCGGCCGGAGCCCCAGGCCCTTTAATTCGCCCGGAGCCCTGGGGCTCCCAGCTGCCTCTGCAGCTAGTAGCTCTGGGATGATTTAAAGGCCCTGGGGCTCCCATCCACAGCCAGAGCCCCGGGGCCTTTAAATCTTGAAAGGCCCCGCCCCTTCTGGTTGAGGCCCCGCCCCCGCGCAGGACTCCGGCATGTAGGAGAAGCCATGGATGGTGTGTGCACCCCCCATTCAGGGAGGCTGGCAGCCCCAAGCCCAGTCCAGAGAGCTCTGAGCCCTGCGGCCCCGGGGCTGCGGCAGGGGTTTGGGGAAGCCTCCCCCAGCCTCCATTACCCGCCACCCACCGGGGAAGCCGAGGCACAAACAGGTCTCATAAAAACAGTACAAAATATCCCCACTTTGTCACACGCCAACCCCAGTGCCTTCTAGGGCCTGCAACAGCCATGCTGGGATCCAGGGGCTGCCTGTCGGCAGCAATTCACAGCCCACCGGCACCGGCCCCGTCCCTCAGTGAGCCCAGGGTTTCACCTCCTCCCCGGACCCCACCCCCACGACAGGAGGAGGCTAAGGCAGACGAAGACGTTGCTCCTGTTGCCTCATTGTCACTGGATGAGGCGGTTATGCCTCTACCACCTTCCACGGCCGAGGACCTCAGGTAGTTTCAGGTCCTCGTTAGAAGGGTAGCAGACACTGGTGCGATCCGGCTGGATTTCTTCAACACCCTCCGGAGCGGCGCTACCTATTAACGAGGCTCTCCCGGCCCCGGCGAGGAGCGTGGCAAACGCCTGCCACTGTTCCACCACGTGCAAGAGGGCAGAGAACACGTTCTAGATGCCCCTTAAAGATTCCGACTTTTTATCTTCCCATCCCCCACCTAACTCCCAGCAGTGGGTGCAATGAATGAACGGGGTCAGGCAGCACTTTTTGAGATCTACATCCTGTGACAAGGACCAAAAATGGCTGGATCTCTATGGACAACCGTCTTACTCGTCTGCAACCCTGCAGTTCCAGATCGCACACTGCCAGGCAGTCCCGGCCAAATACAACGTTACTAATGATAACAAGCTCCTGAGCAGCTGCCACACGACTGCAGGGAGCAATTCCAATCCCTAGTCGCAGAAGGCCAACTCTTGGCCAGCACAGCTCTCCAAGCATCCCGAGGTGCGGCAGATGCTGCTGTCAGCTCCAGCTCCACCACGGTAGTTATGGAACCACAGGGTGTCCTGGCTCCAGCTTTCGGGGTTTCCGAAAGAAGTTCAGAACCCAGTAGAGCACCTCCCTTTGATAGCCATGGCTTTTCTCGGAGACCTCGAACGACTCTCTGCAAACGTTGAAGGACTCCTAGGGCATTTACACACCTATGAGGAAGACACGTTTTAAGGGGTCTTGCCCAGAGATCATATCCTGCTCGGTTCTCGAGAGACCCATAGACCCTGGGAACCCCAGAAAGAATCATAGAATCATAGAACCGGAAGGGACCTCGAGAGGTCACCTAGTCCAGTCCCCCTGCACTCAGGGCAGGACTAAGTACATAGGTGCCAACTTCCCCTCTGCCCGGTGGGGGCTCGACCCCCACCCGCCCCTAGCCCCACCCCTGGCCCACCTCTTCCCACCCCTGCCCTGCCCTCCCCCCACTCCTATTCTACCCCTTCCCCCAAGTCCCTGCCCCTGCCCTGCCTGTTCTCTGCCTCCTCCCCTGAGTGCGCTGCATCCCCGCTCCTCCCTGTCCCTCCTGGAAAGTCCTAAGTGCTGCCAAACAGCTGTTAGGTGCGGGGGGGTGGGAAGCGCTGGGAGGGAGGAGGAGGAGCAGGGACGCAGTGTGCTTGGGGGGGAGAAGGAGAGGGGGGAGCTTGGCTGCCGGTGGATGCGGAGCACCCACTAATTTTTCTCTGTGGGTGCTCCAGCCCCGGAGCACCCACGGAGTCGGCCCCTATGACTACGTATTATCTAGACCATCCCTGAGAGGTGTTTGTCCAACCTGCTCTTAAAAATCCCCAATGATGGAGATTCCACCACCTCCCTGGGCTTAACCACCTTGAGAGTTAGGAACTTTTTCTTAATGTCCAACCTAAACCGCCCTTGCTGCAATTTAGGCCCATTGCTTCTTGTCCCATCCTCAGAGGTTAAGCAAAACAATTTTTCTTCCTCCTCCTTGTAACAACCTGCTTGACAACTGTTATGTCCCCTCTCAGTCTTCTCTTTTCCAAACTGAACAACCCAATTTTTTTCAATCTTCCCTCAGACGTCATGTTTTCTAGACCTTTAATCATTTTTTGTCGCTCTTCTCTGGACTCTCTCCAATTTGTCCACATCCTTCCTGAAATGTGGTGCCCAGAATTGGACTCAATAGTCCAGCTGAGGCCTAATCAGCAAGGAGTAGAGCAGAAGAATTACTCCTCGTGTCTTGCTTACAACACTCCTGCTAATACAGTGGTTCTCAAGCCCCTTTCACACAGCAAGCCTCTGTGTGCGACCCCCCCTTATAAATTAAAAACACTTCTTAATATATTTAACACCATTATAAATGCTGGCTGCAAAGTGGGGTTTGGGGTGGAGTCTGACAGCTCACAATCCCCCCATGTAATAACCTCACGACCCCCAGTTTGAGGACCCCGGTGCTAATACTTCCCAGAATGCTGTTCTCCTTTTTTACAACAGCATTACACTGTTGACTCGTATTTAGCTTGTGGTCCACTATGACCCGCGGATCCCTTTCCACAGTGCTCCTTCCTAGGCAGTCATTTCCCACTTTGTATGTGTGCAGGGCCCATCATGGTTCTCTCGCTTGGTCTGGCTAGGTTCTGGGCTCCCCCTGCCCACACTGATCTGTCCATCATCCTGCTGCTCTTCCAGCCAGCTAGGCACCCACTCCTCCCTCTTCCAGCTCCAGAGCAACTGACTGCGCTGCCTCTGCTGCTTCCTTTTATGTGTCCCTTCTGGCTCTTGATTGGTCACTCCAGTAGCTCCTCTGATTGGCTGCTCCCCTGCAGCCACTCTAGGCTGCTTGGAGGACTTCTCTTCTGCTCTTTTCTGGGGCAGGGTGAGTCAGGGCCGGGAGGCTTCCAGCTCTACTCCACCTTGTCGCAGACTGTGTAAACTCTTCCCTCTCTGCATGCAACCCACTGGAAAACACAGACAAACCCCCCACTGCGTCACATGGGGTCCCCAAGCTCCCTGCCCCCCAGAAGGACTTGACTGGGAGGTCCTGGTTGTAGCTACAAGCTCTGCTGTAGCCTGCGTTCCTATTGTTCAATAAACCTTCTGTTTTACTGGCTGGCTGAGAGTCACGGTGAATGCCAGGAAGAGGGGTGCAGGGCCCTGACTCCCCCACACTTGCTGTCTGGGCTGACTCACTAGGTCTCACTCACTCATCTGTGCTGTGGGGCCTCACTGCTCTGTGGGGGGAGGGGAAGGAGTGGTGAGCTTCACTCCTTAGTGTTTATAAAGGGCTTTGGGGTCAGGCAGGAAGGGCTGGCCTCACCTGGGACTCTAGAGAGCTGGGTTCAGGTCCCAGCTCTGCTACAGGCTCCCTGTGAAACATGGAGATGCTTTGGAAATTCCCGTCTAGCTCTGTGCCTCAGTTTCCCCACCTGTACCATGGGGATAATGGTCTATCCATTTCCCAAGCCTCTGTCTGCTTTGTCTACTGCAGGGGCGGCTCCAGGCCCCAGCACGCCAAGCGTGTGCTTGGGGCGGCAAGCCGCGGGGGGCGCTCTGCCGACCGCCAGGAGGGCGGCAGGCAGGCGGCCTTTGGCGGCATGCCTGCGGAGGGACCGCTGGTCCCGCGGCTCCGGTGGACCCTCCACAGGCACGTCTGCGGGAGGTCCACCGGAGCTGCGGGACCAGCAACCGGCAGAGCACCCCCCGTGGCATGCCGCTGTGCTTGGGGCAGCGAAATGTGTAGAGCCGCCCCGGTCTACTGAGAGGTCTTAGGGAAAGGCTGTCCCTTGCTCTATGTGGACATTGAATTGTGGGCATAAGGCCCCAGGGCCAACCCTCCAGCTGAGGGCAGTTCACTCCTCTCCGAGCTGTGGTTTCAGGCTGTCTGCAGACTCAGGAACTATTGCTCAGCTCACATTTGGGCCTTTTCTTCACAACCGTAAGAAATAGAATTTGTTTCTAGGTACATGGGACTCACCAGACTGGATGAGGCCAGGGTCTGTCTAGTGCAGGCGACTGTCTCCAGCCATGACCCGCACCAGCTGCTCCAGGAAGAGGTGCAAGAATCTTCCCTCCAGTGAACAGCTGCAGAATAACTTCCTGATCAAGTAGTGTCTAATGGCCTGAAGCAGGAGGGTCAATATTCCTTACAAGAAAATGGGATCAGCTCTACTACAACTTCAGACTTCCTCATTAACCATAGTCCCGTCAAGTCTTGCTAAGCTCTCAGCCTCAATCTGATCTTGTGGCAGTGAGTTCCACAGGCTAACTGTGTGTTGTTCATTGACTGTCCCTATGTTCTTTATAAGAAATGTGGCACCTGATCCCCCTGCTCTGTCTCACTCATTGTTTTCTGTCCTTCTATCATGGCCCTGCTTCTTTGTCTGCTTTCGAAACCAAACAGTCCCGACTGGTTCTGTCTCTCTAGACCTCTCGCTCTGAACCCCATCATTCTGATTTGCCCATTCTGGAGATGGGGGGTGGGAGCACCATTGAGCAGTGTGCTGGGGGTGGGACCTACTGAGGATGACAGTACAGTGTTTCCGGGGGTGGATAATGGGTGCTGAGGCCCTGGAGCTAGCGGGGATTCTGTGGGGCCGTACATGGGGCAGAGTGTGGATTGCATCGTGGGGGCCTGGGCATTTGCCATCTTTTTATGGTGGATGGGAGAAAACTGCAGGGTGGCCAGGCGGCCGGGCTGACATCGGCCCTGGAATGGGTTTGGCTCAGTGTAGGTGTGCAGCAGCCTGGTCCTGGTGGCCGTGTCATGGGTAGCCATGCTGGGCTGGCCTCGTGGGGGTCTCAGGCGGCTCCCCAAGCAGGACTCACCATTTTTGTGGGACTAGGGTTGGCAACTTTCTAATCGCACAAAACCGAACACCCCTTCCCCAAGGCCCCGCCCCTTCCTCATCAGGGGTGGGGGGTTGAGGGCTCTGGCTGGGGATGTGGGCTCTAGGGTGGGGCTGGGGGTGAGGAGTTTGGGGTGCGCGAGGGGGCTGGGGCAGGGAGTTGAGGTGTTGGGGGGGGTTCGGGCTCTGGGAGGGAGTTTGGGTGCAGGAGGGAACTCCGGACTGGGGCAGGGGGTGGAGTGCAGGGTCCCAATGGCACATGGGTGGCCAGGGAGGCTCTCTGCACTGCCCTTGTGCCCGCAGGTGCTGCCCTCACAGCTCCCATTGGTCGCGGTTCCCAGCCAATGGGAGCTGCGGAGCCGGCACTCAGAGCACGGGCAGCGCACGGAGCCTCCCTGGCTGCCCATGCATCTAGGGACCGCTAGGACCTGGCGGCTGCTTCCAGGAGCCATGTGGAGCTAGGGCAGGTAGGGAGCCTGCCTTAGCACCGTCCCGGCTGTGCCGCCGACTGGACTTTTAACGGCCTGGTCAGTAGTGCTGACCGGAGCCGCCAGGGTCCCTTTTCGACCAGGTGTTCCGGTTAAAAACCCGATGCCTGGCAACCCTAAGCAGGGCCCATAGGAAAGGGCCCTGGGTTTTGTACTCCCTCTCCAGCTGCAGCACTGCCACCGCAGCAAGAGCTCCCGCTGCTGGCTCTGCAGTGACCACAGCCTGCATGTGTGAGCCCACCAGGCCGTGGCTCTTGCCGCCACGGCTCGCTGTGCAGAGAGAAGCTGGTAGCGTCCAAATGTGTTGACCCAGACAGCCCCTTGTGTCAGCACGGACCCCCACTCATCTCCCCCTGAGAGGGCAGTGGCATAGCGATGCCCCCTCCAGCCTCTGCCTGCAGATGGGGGGCTGCAGTACTGGGGATAGGGAGGTTATAGTGTTGGGGCGACAGTGGTGGGGCAGTGCAGTGACAGGAGCTTGCAGTGATTGGGGGGTTGCTGTGCTAGGGGAAAGAATTGTGGGGTGTGCAGTGCCCGGGGCGTGCAGTGCCAAGGGAATGCAATGCTGGGGGTATATTGTGTGGGGGGGGGTGCAGTGCTTGGGGCATGAATTGTGGGGGGGGGGTGCAGTGTCAGGGGGTACATTGCAGGGGGGGCAGTGTCAGAGGCCTGCATTGTGGTGTGTGCAATGTCAGGAGGGTGCTTTGTTTGGGGTTTCAGTGCCAGGGGGTGCATTGCCAGGGGTACAGCGCAAGGGGGTGCATTGCCAGGTGGGTGCTTCGTTGGGGTTGCAGTGCCAGGGGGTAGAGTGCCAGGGACATACATTGTGGGAGGTGCAGTACCAGGGGCATGCATTGCGAGGGGATGCATTGTCATGCCTGCAGTGCCAGGAAGGTGCTTTGTTGGGGGTTGCAGTGGTAGGGGGTACAGTGCTAGGGCTTTGCATTGCAAGGCATGCAGTGCCAGCAGGTGCATTGAAGAGTGCGCAGTGCCAGGAGGGTGCTTTGTTGGGGGTTGTGATGACAGGGGTTAAATGCATGGCCATGCATTGCTGGGGGATGCAGTGTCAGGGTCATACATTGCTGGGGAATGAAGTGCCAGGGGCGTGCATTGCTGGGGAATGCAGTGCCAGGGGTGTGCATTGCTGGGGGATGCAGTGCCAGGGGTGTGCATTGCTGGGGGACGCACTGCACGCCCCCCGCAATGCACACCCCTGACACTACGTCCCCCAGCAATGCATGCCGCTGGCACTGCATCCCCCAGCATTGCACGCCCCGGCACTGTATCCCCCAACCCCCAGCAATACACACTGCTGGCACTGCGTCCCCCAGCAATGCACACCCCTGACACTGCGTCCCCCAGCAAAGCATTGCTGGGGGTCGGGGGATACAGTGCCAGGGGCGTGCATTGCTGGGGGATGCAGTGCCAGCGGCATGCATTGCTTGGGGATGCAGTGTCAAGGTCATACAATGCTGGGGAATGCAGTGTCAGGGTTGTGCATTGCTGGGGGATGCAGTGCCAGGGGCGTGCATTGCTGGGGGACGCAGTGTCAGGGGCGTGCTTTGCTGGGGGACGCAGTGTCAAGGTCATACATTGCTGGGGGACGCAGTGTCAGGTGTGTGCATTGCTGGGGGATGCAGTGCCAGCGGCGTGCATTGCTGGGGGTTGGGGGATACAGTGCCAGGGGCGTGCATTGCTGGGAGATGCAGTGCCAGCGGCATGCATTGTGGGGGATGCAGTGTCAGGGATGTGCATTGCTGGGGGACGCAGTGCCAGCAGCATGCATTGCTGGGGGACGCAGTGTCAGGGATGTGCATTGCTGGGGGACGCAGTGCCAGGGGCGTGCATTGCTGGGGGATGCAGTGCCAGGGGCGTGCATTGCTGGGGGATGCAGTGCCAGGGGCGTGCATTGCTGGGGATCGGGGGATACAGTGCCAGGGGCGTTCATTGCTGGACAGGGTCTGTTTTAACTCCGCTTCTCTCTGGTTCTTGCAGTTTGTGCACCTGGCCCAGGTGAGCTTCCTCATTCATGCCTTTGGCTCGGCCTTCACCTTGGACCTGGAGCTGAACCAGTAAGTGCTTCCCTGGGGCTGTGGGTGCGAGTCAGGGCTGAGGCCCAGGGCAGGCTGGGGTGGAAGCAGGCAAAGCATGGCCTGTCCCACAGTGCTGGAACTTGGGGGGGAGGGGTCAGCAGCTGTGGGGCGTGAGTTTGGTGGGGCTCAGCCCGTGTGCAGGTGATCGGGCATCCACAGCAAAGGGCCCCCACCAGTGTCGCAGCAGAGGAGCCGTGGGCGCTGTGGTGTCAGCCTGGCCCCACGGCTCCCCCAGGCCAGATGTGCGTGGGAGGCTCTGAGCACGTGTGCAGGAGACGCTCTGAGGGAGGCAGGTGGGTGCCGGGTGCCCTGGCACCATGCTGGGCTGGTGCCAAGCTCTGGCATCGGGTGAAATCTGCCCCCTTAATATTTCATGGAGCCCTCTGGAGCCACCCAGCTCTGACACTGAAGCCCCAGGCCCAGGTGTCAGCAGGGTGAGGTGAGCTCCAGAGCCTGGTGTAATGGGAGCCGGCGTGATCAGCCCGAGTGGCTGGCGATTGGGTTTCTGTGCCGGGGAGTGAACCTGCAGAGCTCCCCCGGGGGTTGGGGGGGGCAGGCTCTGGGTCCTGACAGCCCAGCCCCACCCTGACCTCCCTCCAGTGCGCCTCCCAGTGACCCAGGCGAGCCCCCAGCCCATTGCAAGAGCCCCCAGTGAAGAGCGGGAGCAGCATGGACAGTGTGTGTGTGTGTGTGTGTGTGTGTGTGTGTGTGTGTGTGTGTAGTGAGAGCGCAGCTGTGGTCAGTGAGCAATGTGTGTGTGTTTGTGTAACGAGAGCGCAGCTGTGGACAGTGCACAGTGTGTGTGTTTGTGTAGCGAGAGCGCAGCTGTGGGCAGTGTGCAGTGTGTGTGTGTGTGTGTGTGTGTGTGTGTTTGTGTAGCGAGAGCGCAGCCGTGGACTGTGCGCAGTGTGTGTGTGTAGCGAGAGCACAGCTGTGGACAGTGAGCAATGTGTGTGGTGAGAGCACTGCTGTGGACAGTGCACAGTGTGTGTGTGTGTGTGTAGTGACAGTGCAGCTGTGGACAGTGTGCAGTGTGTGTGTGGACTGTGCGCAGTGTTTATTTGTGTGTGTTTCCCGAGGGGTGCAGGAGCGGAAGGGGAACAGGGCTGTTGGGTGCATGGTCCAGGCGCCTGAGCCTGCAGCCACCGGGGGAAAGGCCAGTGGATGTGCTGCCACAAGGATGGCACCGGCCCTGCACACCAGGGGCCCTGGTTAATCTGACCTGCCCCAGCCAGCAGCAGTTCCTCACCTGTCCCGCCTCTCGTTTCCCCGGCAGCCACCTGCTCTCCTCGCGCTACGCGGAGCGGCACTATGGCCAGGATGGGAACAGCAGCCACGGCCCGGTGAGTGGGAGCAGCACAGGGCTTCGCCGGGCGCTGATGGCGAGAAGGCCCCTGCCAGCGGGGCTGAGGCGCCAGGCAGAGTCTTTCCAGCGGCAGGTGTAGAGTCGCAGGATGAGCCCGGGCCAGGAGCCTGCGTCGGTGTCATGCAGCAGTCGCCCAGTCCCATGCTGCAGTGCGGGCCGGGCTGGAGCAGCCTTTGTGAGAGGCCAGGCCGCTGGCCGGGAGTCAGGAGAGCCGGCGGGTCCTGGCTGCCCGGTGACTAGAGTGGGACTGAAATTAGCAAAGTTAAATGAATGGTGCAACGGCTCATGAAATGAACAGGTGGCACATTTGAAACTCAGCAAAAAAAATACTTTTACGCTCAGTGCTAATTAGCCTGTGGAACTCACTGCCACAGGACGATTCAAACAGGGACCAGGCATGTCTGCTGTACAAGAGTATCTGAATGAATGAATGGTGGCAGGATAGTAACCCTGGTGCTTAGGGCTTGAGCCCATCCCCGACTAGGATGAGACCTATTGCAGGGGCAGATTATCCCTCTCCTGCTGTGTGGGGTTCCTCCAACGTCCTCGGCAGCATCTGGTGCTGGCCCCTGCCGGAGACAGGGCCCGGGGCTGACCCTGCTCGGCACTGCCGGTGCTGCTGGGTGAGTCGCTGCCAGCCCAGGGAGCTGGTGGCTGGGGGTGGGGGGTGCAGTGGCGCTCCCATCAGGGGGGAATTCAAAGTGAGGTTTGCGCGCGGTGACGCACAAGGCCAGAGATTAGCAGGACATGGCAGCGTCGCGCTTCTGCCTGGCTCAGCGAGCGTGGAGCTGGAGAAATGCCACCAGCCGCCTCTCGGGCCCGAGGGGACGGGGAGGGGAGCACAGGCCCGACGGGACAACGCGGGGTCCCCCTTGGCTGGAAGGATCCCCAGAGCCGCCTGCGTCCAGGCCTGAGACTGGCCAGCACCAGAGGGACCACTGTCGAGAGGAGCCTGACTCAGTGCAGCGGAGGGGACCTGTCCTAGGCAGGGCTCCAGCCAGAGCCCAGCTCAAGGGGGATGGAAATCCAGGCCCGGTCTTCCTCCCCTCCCCTGCGCTGCAGCTCCATGGGCTCAGCGGCTTTGGGGCTGGTGATGGTGAATGGTGAACTGGGTCGTGGTGTGATCACACCAACACTGAGAGCACCGGCTGTGAGCACCAGTCAGCGGAACAAATGAGACCCTGTCCCTTTAACTGCAATCCCCCCTCCCCCCCCGGCTCTGGCCCAGCCACCCCCTGAGCTGCCTTCCCCCATCCTGCCTGCTGCAGCCCAGCAGCATCTGGGCCAGCGCCACCCCCACCTGCGCTGGCCCAAGCCCCCTGTGACTGAGGGACAGGAATTGCCTGGTGCTCGGCTCCCTCTGACCAGCCTGTCCCCTCCCCTGGGGTTATAGGTGGGGGGCTGCAGCTTGGCCGCCCCAGCATGAGCCCCCCGGTGCAGAGGCTAGTGAATGAGGGGAGAAGGACAGGACAGGACCTAGCTCCTGTGCTCGGCTCCCAGCCAGGCCTTGGGGGAGGAGAGGGATGTTTTCTGGCCCAGCCCCTGCCTTTCTGGTGGTGCAGGAACATGGCTGGGCCAGGCCTACTGGCCTCGGCTGTGATCCATCTTCCGCCGTGATCCGTCGCCTCCTCCTTGCGTTTGGAGTCGGGCGTGTTGTGGCTCTGACTTTCCTCCTTTCCTGCGGCTCCCTGTGTGGTGAGCTCTCCAGGGTGGTTTCTGTGGCTTGGTTCTGGCCTCCGGCATGCGGGCCCCAAATCTGGCCGGGCCTGTGTTCCCAGCAGAGCAATCCACCATGGCGAGCCCGGCTCCGTGGCTCTAGAGGCATCACTGCTTCGAGACGGGCAGAAAGAATCAGCCGCATGGAGCCCAGCGAGTCACTGCTGCAAGCAGGGCGCGTCTGGGGTACGTATCCCACCTCCCCACCTGACGTGGCCCTTGCTGCTCTAGCCTGGAGCACTAGTCAGAGGCACAGCCAGCCAGCCAGCCGCGGGCACGCACGCCAGCACCTACGACGCAGGCTTACTCCCAAGCTGCTCCCTCCAGCTCCTTCTTGAGAAGCTCCCTGGCTTCTCCTCTTATGGAGGATGCAGGGGTGCCCCAGAAGGTCACCGAAGGTATCAGAGGGGCAGCCGTGTTAGTCTGGCTCTGTAAAAAGTGACAGAGTCCTGTGGCACCTTATAGACTAACAGACGTATTGGAGCATGAGCTTTCGGGGGTGAATACCCACTTCCTTGGATGCATGTGGTGGAAATTTCCAGAGGCAGGTATAAATATGCAGGCAAGAATCAGGCTAGAGATAACGAGGTTAGTTCAATCAGGGAGGATGAGGCCCTCTGCTAGCAGATGAGGTGTGATCACCAAGGGAGGAGAAACTGGTTCTGTAGTTGGCAAGCCATTCACAGTCTTTGTTTAATCCTGAGCTGATGGTGTCAAATTTGCAGATGAACTGAAGCTCAGCCAAGGAGGGCAGTGATCTGAGGGGCTTGCAGCCAGGCAGACGGTGGTTGGGCACATCAGGGGTTCTCTGAGGTGACGGGGGGGGCAGGGACTTGGTCGCAACTGGCCAGGGAGCTAGATGCAGGGGTGAAAGTAACTCACAGGACTTACCGGTACTGCTGGAGTCCTCAGGGGGGCGTGGCCTCATCCGGAAGGGGCGGGGCCTATCAAGATTTAAAGGCCCTGGGGCATTGGCTGTGGCTGGGAGCCCCAGGGCCTTTATATCACCCCGGGACTCCAGCTGCAGAGGTGGCTGGGAGCCCCCCTGGGCTCAGGGGCAAATTAAAGGGCCCGGGGCTCAGGCCGCCACGGAGCCCCGAGCCCTTTAAATGCCCCCTCAGCTCCGGCAGCCGGGCTCGGGTGTGGATTTAAAGGGCCCGCAGCTCCCATGGCTGCGGGGAGCCCCAAACCTTGCCGGCCTGGGGCCGGGATTTAAAGGGCCTGGAGCTCCTGCCGCTGTGGGGAGCCCCGAGCCCTTTAAATCCCTGCTGCAGAAGCCGGTGCGGTCCGGCACGGCGTACTGGCTCTTGCTGGTCTGCCAGACCAGACCGTACCGGCTTCCTTTCACCTCTGGCCAGATGGGACCTGCCGTGATCAATCCGAATGGGAACGTTGGTTGGCTTTGTGAAGCAGACGTGTGCAGACGTGTACTCTACTGAAGTGAACCGACTGGCAGGGCTGAGCAAGGGGAGGGGGGTCCGCAGCTCCAGGCCTTTCTGGAAGGTGTGGTAATGAAGCACAAACCCTCGGGCTCAGCACAGCGAGACGTGGCTGAAGTAAGGGCCTGTGCTACACAGGAGGTCACTAGATGAACTAATGGCCCCCTCTGACTTAGAACCCTGTGACTCTACGGATCCTGACCAGGCGGCTGGGGTGGCTCTGGCCTGCCTGGGCACCGCCTCTGCAGATCAGCTCGCTCGGGGCTCTTTAGGGTCCTATTGCAGGGGTCCTATTGCAGACCCCGATCAAGGCGCTGTGCTGGGTGCTGCACAGACACATGACACAGAGACCCCCTCCCCAGAGAGCTCAGGGGATGGGGCAGGGGGCCTGGGGCAGTGAGCTTGTCCCCATGGCCACACAGTGCCAGCCAGCCCCATGGCACTCAGCACAGGGGTTCAGTCGAGTTCCAGCTGTCTGTGATCGAGACCCACCAAGCAATTGGTGAGGACTGAGTACGAGTGTCTGTCTCTACTTAGGAAAGCCCCAGGGGCTGGGCTAGCAGGGGGCTGTGGGTCAGGATTGAGGGGCGCTGGCCGAGCTGTGTGGGGGAGGCCAGGGCTGGGCTAGCAGGGGGCTGTGGGTCAGGATTGAGGGGCGCTGGCCGAGCTGTGTGGGGGAGGCCAGGGCTGGGCTAGCAGGGGGCTGTGGGTCAGGATTGAGGGGCGCTGGCTGAGCTGTGTGGGGGAGGCCAGGGCTGGACTAGCAGGGGGCTGTGGGTCAGGATTGAGGGGCGCTGGCTGAGCTGTGTGGGGGAGGCCAGGGCTGGGCTAGCAGGGGGCTGTGGGTCAGGATTGAGGGGCGCTGGCCGAGCTGTGTGGGGGAGGCCAGGGCTGGGCTAGCAGGGGGCTGGGGGTCAGGATTGAGGGGCGCTGGCTGAGCTGTGTGGGGGAGGCCAGGGCTGGACTAGCAGGGGGCTGTGGGTCGGGAGTGAGGGGCGCTGGCTGAACTGTGTGGGGGAGGCCAGGGCTGGGCTAGCAGGGGGCTGTGGGTCAGGATTGAGGGGCGCTGGCCGAGCTGTGTGGGGGAGGCCAGGGCTGGGCTAGCAGGGGGCTGTGGGTCAGGATTGAGGGGCGCTGGCTGAGCTGTGCGGAGGAGGCCAGGGCTGGGCTAGCAGGGGGCTGTGGGTCAGGATTGAGGGGCGCTGGCTGAGCTGTGTGGGGGAGCCCAGGGCTGGGCTAGCAGGGGGCTGTGGGTCAGGATTGAGGGGCGCTGGCTGAGCTGTGCGGGGGAGGCCAGGGCTGGGCTAGCAGGGGGCTGTGGGTCAGGATTGAGGGGCGCTGGCCGAGCTGTGCGGAGGAGGCCAGGGCTGGGCTAGCAGGGGGCTGTGGGTCAGGATTGAGGGGCGCTGGCTGAGCTGTGTGGGGGAGGCCAGGGCTGGTATAACAGGAGGGGAGGGGTCCTGGTGCATCTGGACTTTGTCCCCCGAATAGATCAGCAGGGAGGGTGGGGTGTGTGTATGGGGGTGAGGGGGGTGATCCAGGCTGTTCCTGTTGCTCTGGCCCACTGCAGAGAGCACACAGCTCACCTCTGCAGCCTGGGGCAGGGGGCAGCCCCTTAGCGCACGTGCGAGTGAAGCAGAATGGCACCAGGTTGCTGGGACTCTCCCTGCAGCCGGCGGAGGGCTGGGGGAGCGGGCCACGGCAGGCGCAGCCATGGTAAAAAGATGAATGAGTCCGTCCATAAATAGCCTGGCGTGTCTTTCGCCCGGCAACCCCGCCTGTCATGCAGATTTCACGGTGCCTCTCAGCACAAAGCCGGCCCTGGAAGTGGAGCAGCAGTAATGCCCAGGGAGTGCGAAACACGGACAGGCCGGGGGGGCTGGGCGGCCTGCTCCGCCCTGCCCCGCCGGGGGCTCCTCTGCCCTCACCTGCTCTCTGCCCCTCTGGGCCGCTCTGCTCATGCCCCGCCTCTCCTGGAGTCCTCCCACCACTCTGTGCCAGCCTGGGGCTGTGGTGACTGGGACCCCTCTGGATGCCCCAGGCCGGGGCTCCGTAACCTGGGCAGAGACGGTTCCTATAAATAGACACAGTGGAGCCGGGCTGCTGCTAGTGCGTCATGCGAGCCTGTGGAGATGGGGCTGCACACACGTGCCCAGGCGTCTGGAGGGGAAGGGCACCGTGCACACAGACAAGGGCGTCCGTGCACTGCTATTGGCAAACATGGACTTGCACTAAGCGGGAACATGATGCACATGCAGACAGGTGCACGCACACATCCGGGCAGACACGCATGCATGCCTACATGCAAGGACATGCATGCACCTGCGGACAGGTGTGCAGATAGGGTAACGCCTATATATGGATACACAGGGACATTGACATGGGCATGAAAATGGGAGCAAAGGACCCACACTCTCTAGGACATGCATACAGGCAGGTACATGCAAAGATCAGACAAACAGCCACACAGAGGATAAAAGACCCCACCCCCACAGACACAGCATGGCATACATGCAGACTGGTACATACACAGACATAGAGACACACACTTGCACGTGCATGGGCACACACCTGGAATACAAGCACACGTGGGCACACGCGTGTGCAGACGGGCTTGTCCATCTGACAGAAGCTGTTGTTACAGTCTGAGAGATGTGCAGGGGGACCCCAATTCCAGTGCAGCAAACTTTGGTTTGGATCCTGAACCAGGCAGGAGCTGCAAGTTGTCATCCCATGTTCCAGTTGGGGGGAACTGAGGCACAGAGAGGGGCTGGGACTTGCCCCAGGTCAGAGCCAGGAATAGCCCCCATGAGCCCCCTGCTCTCTTCACTAGACCGTGTTCCCTCCCAGAGCTGGGACGAGAGCCCAGGCGTCCTGGCTCCCAATCGCCTCCAGTCACTAGCCCGTGCTCCCTCTCCGCTGCGGTGGCTGATGGCTCTCCTTGCCCCATTGCTCTGTTGCAGGGAGCGGGGGAGCACTGTTACTATCAGGGCAAACTCCGAGGGGAGGCGAGGTCCTTGGCAGCTCTGTCCAGCTGCCGTGGTCTGCAGTGAGTACCACCGTGGGCATGGGGGGCGGGAGCGGATGGAGCCGGCCCAGGGACAGAGCCCCCAGGAGGCTCTGATGCTGGAGTGGCAACGGGGAGGGAGGGAGCACTCTTGCAGGGCTGCTCACCCTAGGGGGAGTCGGAGGCGGGTGGGTGGGTAATCCAGAGTGCTGCATTGGCTTTGGGTGCAGGGAGAGGGAGGGGTGGTTCTGTGCTGTGGGGCAGCAAACTGGCTGGGGAACTGGGTTGCAGGTCCCTCGCTGCCCAGTGGTGCTGGAAGGTTCGGGGGGCGGGGGAGGGGAGTGGGTCTGCATCCATCTGTGACAAAGGGGTGTCTGCTTTCCCTGCAGCGGTGTCTTCTCGGACGGGAGGGAAATGTACCTGATTGAGCCCCGCAGAGCAGCCGAGCGTTGGCAGGTAAGGGCTGGGCTGGAATTCCATCAGCCCCCGTGCTGCTACTTGGGTTCCCGCTCACCCGGCTCCTGTTCCCCGGGGAGGTGAAGGGGAGGCCCAGGGTCACAGCACGGCCAGCCGCCAGGGCACAATCCAGCCTTCCTGGGGCTCAGACTCTGGTGCTGGTTCTGGGCGCTCGGACACCGGAGCTGCTGGGTCCTGGGCGCTCGGACACTGGCGCCAGGTTCTGGGCGCTCCGACACCGGAGCTGCTGGGTCCTGGGCGCTCGGACACCGGTGCTGCTGGGTCCTGGGCACTCGGACACTGGTGCCAGGTTCTGGGTGCTCAGACACTGGCGCCAGGTTTTGGGCGCTTGGACACTGGCACCAGGTTCTGGACACTCCAACACTGGCGCCAGGTTCTGGGTGCTCAGACATTGGTGCTGCTGGGTCCTCGGCGCTCAGACACCGGTACTGCCGGGTCCTGGGCGCTCGGACACGGCGCCAGGTTCTGGGCGCTCAGACACCGGTGCTGCTGAGTCCTGGGCACTTGGACACTGGTGCCAGGTTCTGGGCACTCGGTCACCGGTGCTGCTGGGTCCTGGGCGCTCGTCACTGGTGCCAGGTTCTGGGCACTCGGACACCGGTGCTGCTGGGTCCTGGGCGCTCGTCACTGGCGCCAGGTTCTGGGCGCTCGGACACCGGTGCTGCTGGGTCCTGGGCACTCGGACACTGGCGCCGGGTTCTGGGCGCTTGGACACTGGTACTGCTGGGTCCTGGGCACTCGCACACTAGCGCCAGGTTCTGGGCACTCGGTCACAGGTGCTGCTGGGTACTGGGCGCTCGTCACTGGCGCCAGGTTCTGGGCGCTCAGACACCGGTACTGCTGGGTCCTGGGCACTTGGACACTGGCGCCAGGTTCTGGGCGCTCGGACACTGGTACTGCTGGGTCCTGGGCGCTCGGACACTGGCGCCAGGTTCTGGGCGCTCGGACACCGGTGCTGCTGGGTCCTGGGCGCTCGGACTCTGGCGCCAGGTTGTGGGCGCTCGGACACCGGTACTGCTGGGTCCTGGGCGCTCAGACTCTGGCGCCAGGTTCTGGGCGCTCGGACACCGGTGCTGCTGGGTCCTGGGCACTCGCACACTGGCGCCAGGTTTTGGGCGCTCAGACACCGGTGCTGCTGGGTCCTGGGCGCTCGGACACTGGCGCCAGGTTCTGGGCGCTCGGACACCGGTATTGCTGGGTCCTGGGCGCTCGGACTCTGGCGCCAGGTTGTGGGCGCTCGGACACCGGTACTGCTGGGTCCTGGGCGCTCAGACTCTGGCGCCAGGTTCTGGGCGCTCGGACACCGGTGCTGCTGGGTCCTGGGCGCTCGGACACTGGCGCCAGGTTTTGGGTGCTCGGACACCGGTGCTGCTGGGTCCTGGGCACTCGCACACTGGCGCCAGGTTCTGGGCGCTCAGACACCGGTGCTGCTGGGTGCTGGGCGCTTGGACGCTGGCGCCAGGTTCTGGGTGCTCAGACACCGGTGCTGCTGGGTCCTGGGCACTCGCACACTGGCGCCAGGTTCTGGGCGCTCAGACACCGGTGCTGCTGGGTCCTGGGCACTCGCACACTGGCGCCAGGTTTTGGGTGCTCGGACACCGGTGCTGCTGGGTCCTGGGCACTCGCACACTGGCGCCAGGTTCTGGGCGCTCAGACACCGGTGCTGCTGGGTCCTGGGCGCTCGGACACTGGCGCCAGGTTCTGGGCGCTCGGACACCGGTGCTGCTGGGTCCTGGGCGCTTGGACACTGGCGCCAGGTTTTGGGTGCTCGGACACCAGTGCTGCTGGGTCCTGGGCGCTCGGACTCTGGCGCCAGGTTCTGGGTGCTCGGACACCAGGTTCTGGTATCGCCTGCACTGGCCCATTTAAATCCAAAGCCCTGCAGCTGAGGCTGCAGCCAGAGGGATTTCCCAGAGTGCCTCCTTTCCCCTTGTTGCCATGGCAGCAAATGGAAGGAGATTCCATTGACGTCTGCTCCCCATCCAGTCATTAGCTTCCCCCTCCCCCACGCTCCCTCAGTCCATGGAGTGTCTCCCCTCCCCCAGCCTTGCCTCGGTTTCCCCAGCCCCATGCCGCCCCTGCAGGATGGGCAGTTCTGTGCCTACCAGGGCTGCTGGGGTGAGAGCCCCTGTGGGGTCTATGAGGCCCTCAAGCACCGGTGGGTGGGGTAACGGTGTCGGGCCATGAGGGGCCTCCCCTCGAGCTGCCAGGTCTGTGCCGGATCCCGGGCAGCAGTGGTCTCTCTCCCACTCCATCCCCTGCTCTCACCCCCCCTTGCACCCCCAGGCCGATCACCCAGCCGCTGGGCAGCACGGAAGGGCTGAAATCCTATCCCTGCCACCCTGCCGCTGGCCCAGCCGGAGCAAACCGGCCCCTCCAGCCACAGAAGTCATCAGTTAATGATCCCTGGTGTCAGTGTGGAGCCAAGGGGCTGAAACACAGCGGCCAGGCCTGGCGATGCCTCCTCTGGCTAGGGAGATGGACTCTGTCCCTGGGACTCGCACTTCGGGGTGTGGATAACGGGCCTTGGTGCTGGGACTCCGGTCCCTGGGCGGGGGCATCTCCCATCAGATTGGCGCTGGGACCCTGAGCAGTAGGTGGCCAGTGCACTGGCGCTACCCACCCGTCCATGGGGAGCTCTCCCGCTCCCGCCACACACACAGGAAACCAAGGAACGGTGGCTCCTGGCCCCAGCCCGCACTGTGGCCCAGACTGGAGCTGGGAAAGCCACCGGCGACCTTCCTGCTCTCTTGTTCCCTGTGCAGGAGCCTCTGCCTCACCTGATCCAGCGCATGCCAGCTCCCCGCCCCGCTCAGGGGTGCACAGAGCCAGGTGAGTGGCGCATGCAAGCCCCGCTCCCCATGACACAGTGGCCCTTAAGTTGTGTTGGGGCCATTGAGCCGAGGAGCCGGTGGGAAGCAGATCTACAGAAGCTGCTTCTCCCCCCATGTCCATTCTATGGGCTTCCTGCCTGGCATGCCCAGCCCTCTGCCTGTGCTGAGAGCTCGCTCCCTTCTCACCTGGTGTCGGATCCACAGGCTCCCCCGTGCTACGCCCCAGCTTTGGAACCGACCCTGGGAGGAACCCTGCAGTGTGCCAGACCCCACGGGTCTCATCCTTCCTTTAGGTGGGGCACGTGACCTCACCACCTCCTGAGCCTGGTCCTCTGGGGGTCACCCTGGGCACTGCTCAGCCAGTCCCACTGCCATGGGCTCTGGTTAGGGACTCCCCCTCAGCAGGGATTGAGGCACCTCCCCGGGTATTCCCAGTGACGCTCGCCAGAACAGGCGGGGTGGTTAGTCAGCAGGAACCCAGCACGGGGAGCCCTCAGGGAAGCCCAGAGAACTGCAGATTAAAGCATTGGCCATTGTGACCAGCCCAGAGCCCTGCCAAGCTGCAGCGACCTCCATTTGCAGGCTCTGTCTCTCTGACTTCTTCCTTAGTCGGTTCCCAGGGGAGAGGCCCCCCAAGTGCCTTGCAGAGCCCCCGCCTCCGAGCCCTTTGTTCTGGAGCAGGGGGTCTCTCCTCCGCTTCCCGGCTGAGAGGCAGGAAAAGCCCCCTCCCTCCGGGCTGTAGGTTGCTGAATGTCAATGTGGTGGTGAATGGGTTTTCCATGGATATGGGTCTGCCTTGGCCAGTCCTTTTTAAGGATCAGTCAGTCCGCTCAAAGCAACCCCGCCCCTTCCCCCGGCCAGGCACACATAGGGGTCATACAAACTATTGCAAAAAGGTCCCACGTCATCACACCTGGTCACTTCCACCATGGCGCTTCCTCCAGCCACCCCTGCCCCGGCCCTGGCTCTGCCTCCCACTGGACCCCCTGTGCCCGGCTGGAGGATCCAGCCCTGGGACCGTCTGCCTTGGCCCTGCCTGCCAGCCCCACCATCACCCCCTGACCCTGCTGTGTTCTGCCCCTAGGCTGCCTGCTTGCAGCCCTGAGACACCAGGGCCCAGACACCCGGCCCAGACTGCGGAGGAGGCGGCAGGTAGGGGCACTGCTCAGCCGAGTGCTCAGGGGTGGGCTGGGGAGCTGAGCACTTGGGGTGGGCCAGGGTAGGGGGAGGGGAGCTGAGCATCCAGCAGTGGGGGGCAGGGGAGCAGAGGGCTCAGAGGCCGGGGGAGGGGAGCAGAGGGCTGAAGGGCCGAGGGAGGGGAGCTGAGCGCTTAGGGTGAGGGAAGGAGGGCTCAGGGGTGAGGGAAGGGGGAGCAGAGGGCTCACGTCTCTCTCTGCGCTCCCCAGGTGCGGCGAGCCCAGCCCTCCGTGCACAGCGAGACCAAGTACATCGAGCTGGTGGTGGTCAACGACCATCAGCTGGTGAGTGAGGGCGGGGCCCGGGGCCCCACTCCCCTGCAGAGAGGGGACGGCCTGGCCCTGGGGCCATTTGGGGTCTCGTCTGTGCTCAGGGCCAGAGGCAGGCTGAACACAACAGACTACGCAGGGCACAGCACCTGCCTCTCCCAGCCCCGGCGCTGTGGGGAACGGGGCAGGAGCGCTGGCTGTGGGGGGAGCTCCCACATACTTCAGCCCTGGCCTCTCCCAGCAGGGGGCGCTGTGGGGAACGGGGCAGGAGCGCTGGCTGTGGGGGGAGCTCCCAGATACTTCAGCCCTGGCCTCTCCCAGCAGGGGGCGCTGTGGGGAATGGGGCAGGAGCGCTGGCTGTGGGGGGAGTTCCCACATACTTCAGCCCTGGCCTCTCCCAGCAGGGGGTGCTGTGGCAAGTGGGGTGAGAGCCACCCTCCATTGCTCTCCTCTGTGTGTTCTTTTCCAGTTCGAACAGATGCGCCGGTCTGTGGTCCTCACCAGCAACTTCGCCAAGTCCGTGGTGAACCTGGCGGACATGGTGAGTGCTGGCTGTGCGGGGACGTCCGGCTCGCTGCCTCTCCCGCTGCCAGCTGACCTGCTTGGATGGGTGTGGGGGATGAGGAGGGGCGTGGGGGGGACGTGGGGCCCTTCCCCGCTGAGATAGCAGGGGTGCCTGGGGACGGCCATGCACAGCTCTCATGTCACAGAAGCCTGGGGAGGTTGCAAAGGCTGCTGGGATGGTAATGGCCTGTCCCCTTCCTCTGCCACTGCAGCTATACAAGGAGCAGCTGAACACGCGCATCGTGCTGGTGGCCATGGAAACGTGGGCCTCCGAGGACAAGATCCACGTGGGGGAGGATTCGCTGCAGACGCTGAGCGAGTTCATGAGATACCGGACGGAGGCGCTGCCGGAGCAGAGCGATGCTGTCCACCTCTTCTCGTGAGAGCCGCGACGGCCGTGCGGCCCTCCTCTCTACCCCCACAGCCAGCACTCCTGCCCCGCTCCCCACAGCGCCCCCTGCTGGGAAAGCCGGGACTGGAGTAGCCGAGAGCTCCCCCATGGCTGGTGCTTCTGCCCGCTCCCCACAGCGCCCCCTGCTGGGAGAAGCCGGGACTGGAGTAGCCGAGAACTCCTCCATGGCTGGTGCTCCTGGCCCGCTCCCCACAGCGCCCCCTGCTGGGAGAAGCTGGGACTGGAGTAGCCGAGAGCTCCCCCATGGCTGGTGCTCCTGCCCTGCTCCCCACAGCGCCCCCTGCTGGGAGAAGCTGGGACTGGAGTAGCCGAGAACTCCCCCATGGCTGGTGCTCCTGCCCTGCTCCCCACAGCGCCCCCTGCTGGGAGAAGCCGGGACTGGAGTAGCCGAGAGCTCCCCTACGGCTGGTGCTCCTGGCCCGCTTCCCACAGCGCCCCCTACTGGGAAAGCCGGAACTGGAGTAGCTGAGAGCTCCCCCATGGCTGGTGCTCCTGCCCCGCTCCCCACAGCGCCTCCTGCTGGGAAAGCTGGGACTGGAGTAGCCAAGAACTCCCCCACAGCCAATGCCCCTACCCTGCTCCCCACAGTGCCCCCTGCTGGGAGAAGCTGGGACTGGAGTAGCCGAGAGCTCCCCTACGGCTGGTGCTCCTGCCCTGCTCCCCACAGCACCCCCTGCTGGGAGAAGCCAGGACTGGAGTAGCCGAGAGCTCCCCCATGGCTGGTACTCCTGCCCTGCTCCCCGCAGCACCCCCTGCTGGGAGAGGCTCATGTGGAGAATACTCATAGTACTTCACAATTTTAACTCTGATTAACTAATCCTCACAGTCCTCCATGAGGTAGGGCAGGGTCATCATCCCCATTTTATAGAAGGGGGAACTGAGGAAATGCAGCAGCTCTCATCTATCTGGATTCCAGTAAAGCATTTGATATAGTTCCACATGGGAAATTATTGGTTAAATTGGAGAAGATGGGGGTTAATACGAGTACTGAAAGGTGAATAAGGAACTGGTTAAAGGGGCGATTAGAGCAGGTCGTACTGTCAGGCTGCAGGGAGATTACAAGTGAAGTTCCTCCAGGACTGGTCCTGGGACCAAACTTATTTAACATTTTCAATGACCTTGGCACAAAAAGTGGAGTGTGCTAATTAAATTTGCAGATGCCAGGAAGTTGGGCGGAGGACTGGAGTATCCTACAAGAAGATTTGAATGACTTTTGAAAACTGGAGTAATAGAAATGGGCTAAAATTGAATAGTGCAGAGTACAAAGTCATGCATTTAGGGACTAAACAACAAAAACTTCTGCCATAAGTGAGGGACTTCTCAGCTGGAAGTGACGAAGGAGGAGAAAGACCTGGTATATTGGTTGATCACAGGCGGACTATGAGCCGCCAATTTGATGCGGCTGTGAAAAAAGGCTAATGTGATCCTAGG
The DNA here is from genome assembly GCF_020497125.1 of Mauremys mutica. NCBI lineage: Eukaryota > Metazoa > Chordata > Testudines > Geoemydidae > Mauremys > Mauremys mutica. The sequence continues at coordinate 13,197,289 of NC_059096.1, forward strand.
ATGCGTCAGGTGAGGTATTTCCAGTAGAGACAGGGAAGTTTTATTGCCATTATACAAGGCACTGGTGAGACCACATCTGGAACACCGTGTGCAAGTCTGGTCTCCCATGTTTAAAAAAAGATGAATTCAGACTGGGACAGGTGCAGAGAAGGGCTGCTAGGATGATCCGAGGAATGGAAAACCTACCTTAGGGGAGGAGACTCAGAGTGCTTGGCTAGGTTAGCCTACCCAGACAAAGGCTGAGGGGAGATCTGATCGCTCTCTAAAAATACATCAGAGGGATAAATACCAGGGAGGGAGAGGAGTTATTTAAGTTAAGGGCCAATGTGGACACAAGAACAAGTGGCTATAAACTGCCCATTAACAAGCTTAGGTTTGAAACTAGGTGAAGGTTTCTACCCATCAGAGGAGTGAAGTTCTGGGGTAGCCTCCCAAGGGGAGTATAGAATCATAGACTATCAGGGCTGGAAGGGACCTCAGAAGGTATCGAGTCCAACCCCCTGCTCAAAGCAGAACCAATCCTCAAATGGCCCCTTTGAGGATTGAGCTCACAACCCTGGGTTTAGCAGGCCAATGCTCAAACCACTGAGCTCTCCCTCCCCCAGTGGGGGCAAAATCCTAACTGGCTTCAGGACTGAGCTTGACAAGTTTATGGAGGGGCTGGGATGATGAAACTGCTGACAGTGGCATATGGCCCACGTGCACCTGTTATTAGCAAATATCTCCAATGACTGGAGGTGGGACTCTAGCTGGGGAGGGCTCTGAGTTACTCCAGCGAATTCTTCCCCAGGTGTCTGGCTGGTGGGTCTCGCCCACATGCTCAGAGTCTAACCGATCACCATATCGGGCTGGGAAGGAATTTTCCCCCAGGTCAGATTGGCAGGGACACTGGGGGGTTTTCACCTTCCTCTGCAGCATGGGGCCCGGGTCACTTGCTGGTTTGAAGTAGAGTAAATGGTGGGTTCTCTGTAACCTTGACATCTTTAAACCATGATTTGAGGACTTCAGTAACTGTTACTGAAGTGGGTGGGTGAGGTTCTGTGGCCTGCGATGTGCAGGAGGTCGGACTAGATGATCATGATGGTTCCTTCTGGCCTTAAGTGTATGGGTCTATGAGACATGGAGGGGGAAGCCTGAAGCTGTTAGTCAGCGGCAGAGCCAGGAAGAGAACCCAGGAGTCCTGGCTCCCAGGCCTGTCTTTCAACAGGAGAGTTGTGTGGTCTTTCCAGTCCCTCCTCCGTGGAAGGTTCCTTTCACAAGACCAGCCAGGGCTAGTGACACTAAGAGCCTTGCAGCTGGGCTGCCACCACTCACCTCCTCTCTCCTGGTTCCCTTGCAGCGGAAGGACGTTCCAGAGCAGCCGCAGCGGGAGTGCCTACGTGGGAGGGATCTGCTCGCTCACCCGGGCCGGGGGAGTCAATGAGGTGGGTGGGGAAGAGAGTCCTGCCTGTTCTGTGCAGAGGAGCCCAGAGGCTTGGAGGGAACATGGTCCTCTCCATGCAGCTTTGACCCTCAGCCAAACACAGCCTCCCCCTTGGAGATAGGAGGTGTGGGGAGGGTGTTGGGCTACAGAGCAGGATACTGAGGGGCTGTGGGACTGCACTGGGAGGCCAGGGGACTGTCGGACAGGATTCTGGGAGGCTGTGGGATCTGCGGGGGCAGGGTTCTGGGAGGTTGTGGGGCTGCAAGATCCGGGGGCAGGGGGAATGGGATTGTGGGGCAGGGTTCCGGTAGGTTGTGGGATCTAGGGGGCAGGATTCTGGGGGTTGTGGGGCTGCAGGATCTGGTGGGGTATGGGATTGTGGTGCAGGGTTCCAGGGCTGCCCAGAGGGGGGGGCAAGTGGGGCAATTTGCCCCAGACCCCGGGCCCTGCAGGAGCCCCCACGAGAGTTTTTTGGGGGCCCTGGAGCGGGGTCCTTCACTCGCTCCAGGGGCCTCGGAAAACTCTCGCGGGGCCCGGGCCCCTGGAGCTTCTTCCGCTCCGGGTCTTCAGCGGCAATTCGGTGGCGGGGGGTCCTTCTGCTCCGGGACCTGCCGCCAAAGTGCTGGGTCTTTGGCCCCTGCCGCCAAAGACCACAGGCCCCCTGAATCCTCTGGGCAGCCCTGCAGGGTTCTGGAAAGTTGTGGGATCTGGTGGGGCATGGGATTGTGGGGCAGGGTTCTGGGAGGTTGTGGGGCAGCAGGATCCAGGGGAGGGGGGGAATGGGATTGTGGGGCAGGGTTCTGGGAGGTTGTGGGGTGGCAGGATCGGGGGGGATGGGATTGTGGGGCAGGGATCTGTGAGGTTGTGGAGCGGGAGGATCATGGGGGTGGGGTATGGGATTGTGGGCAGGGTTCTGGGAGGTTGTGGGGTGGCAGGATCTGGGGGGAGTATGAGATTGTGGTGCAGGATTCTGGAAAGTTATGGGATCTGGGGGGGGCATGGGATTGTGGGGCAGGGTTCTGGGATGTTGTGGGGTGGCAGGATCCAGAGAGGTAAGGTATGGGATTGGGGGGCAGGGTTCTGGAAAGTTATGGGATCTGTGGGGGGGGGATGGGATTGTGGGGCAGGGGTCTGGGAGGTTGTGGGGAGGCAGGATCCAGGGTGGAGTGGGGTATGGATTGTGGGCAGGGTTCTGGGAGGTTGTGGGGAGGCAGGATTCAGGGGGATGGGGTATGGGATTGTGGGGCAGGGTCCTGGAAGGTTCTGGGGGGGCAGTATCCGGGGTGGGGTGGAGTATGGATTGTGGGGCAGGGTTCTGGGAAGTTGGGGGGGCAGGATCTGTGTGGGGTGGGGTATGGACTGTGGGGCAGGGCTCTGGGAAGTTGGGGGGGCAGGATCTGTGTGGGGTGGGGTATGGATTGTGGGGCAGGGTTCTGGGAGGTTGTGGGGCGGCAGGAGCCGGGGTGGAGTGGGGATGGGATTATGGGGCAGGGTTCTGGGAGGTTCTGGGGGGGCAGTATCCAGGGTGGGGTGGAGTATGGATTGTGGGGCAGGGTTCTGGGAGGTTGTGGGGCAGCAGGATCTGGGGTGGGGTGGGGTATGGATTGTGGGGCAGGGTTCTGGGAGGTTGTGGGGTGGGGTATGGGACTGTGGGGCAGGGCTCTGGGAAGTTGGGGGGGCAGGATCTGTGTGGGGTGGGGTATGGATTGTGGGGCAGGGTTCTGGGAGGTTGTGGGGCAGCAGGATCTGGGGTGGGGTGGGGTATGGGATTGTGGGGCACACAGACAATCCCCTCCCAGCCGCTCTGATGGCTTTGCCGCCCCCGCAGTACGGGAACGTCGGCGCCATGGCTGTGACTCTGGCTCAGACCCTCGGGCAGAACGTCGGCATGATGTGGAACAAGCAGCGGCGCGCCGCAGGTAAGGCGCCGAGCGGGCAGAGGGCCGGATGTTTGGCCCTGACACCGGCACGGGGTGCCAAGAACAGCCGGCGCTGCCGTGCAGTCGGGGTGTGCAAGGGCACAGGCCGCTGCTGGCTCACCAGGGCCTGGCCTGGGCGAAGCAGGGCACAGCTAGGCCAGTCCATGGATGGGAACCCTCAGTGCTGCAGGGAGAGTGGTGCACCGGGGGGCGCCCTTCTGAGCCACTGCTGACCCCACTTTCCCAGCTTGGGGCTAGGGGTGCTGGGACCTCCCTCAGGTGTGAGCTCAGCTCAGCTCCTGGCTGTGTCAGGTGGGGAAGCACTGGGATGGGTTCCCTAGGGAGGTGGTGGAATCTCCTTCCTTAGAGGTTTTTAAGGTCAGGCCTGACAGAGCCCTGGCTGGGATGGTTTAGTTGGGGTTGGTCCTGCTTTGAGCAGGGGGTTGGACTAGAACCTCCTGAGGTCCCTTCCAGCCCTGCTAGTCTGTGATTCTGTGTGTGGTCAGCTCAAGATCCCCTGGCCGGCGTTGGGGTGTTAACCCGTCTCAAACGTCATGGCAGCCCCGGGTGCCTGGTAAGTGCCGTGGGGCAGAGAGCCCTGCGGAGACAGCGGCCGGAGTGTCAGGCCAGGTGGGGTGTGCGGGCGCAGGCTGGCTGCGTGTGTGCGGAGGGGGAGAGCAGGCTGTGCTGGGCGGGTGGCTGGGGTGACGGGGCCAGGCAGGGCTTTGCAGAGCCAGGCGGCAGGGGCAGGGACGGCGCCTCAGGAACAGGCTGCGGAGCTGGGGGTGGGACTGGCCCATTGCCAGCCTGCCCAGCCTGGGGGGCTCTGAATGCTGGTCAGCCCTAGGCCGGGGCACCAGGCCAGTGGGGCTTGGCGGGGGGAGATTGCGCTCGGGATGGGTCAGCGTCCCAGTCCGAGCAGCAGAGTCCTGGCTTTGGGGACTTAGGAAGCCGATTTGGGGCTGCATCCTGAAATGACAGAAGGGGGTGACGTGTTCCCATCGCTGGGGCAGCTGAGCCCGCGGCTTTGCCACCCCCTGAGGTGCGGCCTGGGGTGCGCCGGGGGGAGGCTCTTTCCAGATGCCTCTGGCGCAGTTACCGGGCGGGCTCAGGGGCTGGGCCTTCATGCGCTGCCCTGTCTCTCCGCAGGGGACTGCCGGTGTCCAGATTCCTGGCTGGGCTGCATCATGGAAGACACGGGGTGAGCTCCCTTCTGGATTCAGTGAGCGGGGGCGGGGGGTGTCCTGGGACTCTGAGCCAAGGAGGGAGTGGGTGAGAGCACTAGCCGCTCATGCACAGCAGCTCTGGTTGGCCCCTGGAGCCGATGGGGGCGGGACAAGATGGCAGTGGGGTCACAGATGTGCTGGTAAAACATATGGGTGGCACCAGCCATTTCTGAGCCCTGGGCAGGGCATTTGTTGGTCACCAGCTGCTGCCATGAAGGGCCCCCCAATATGTGGTACATGAAGGGCACCTCTGCTGGCACGGGGCACTCAAAGGGCAGTGCCCCAGAGTACACTGCACATTGCACCTCCTCCTGCCGTCCAGGAGTAGGTCACTCCTGGAGCATAGAGAGACGCTCGGCTTGGCTGGTACGGCAGGGGCCGCCCGCTTTGCTAGCTGATCTCGCTGGTGACGCCTGTGTTGCTGTGCAGAGCGGCTCCTGGCCCGCACGGCTCCTAGGCTGGCCTGCCAGCGAGTTGAACGGCAGCCACATGTTAAATTCGCCTGTTCTGTGCTCAGAGAGCCTCCTCCCAGCCTACAGTCAGCCCTGGGCTGGTGCGTGACCCTCGCTATCCGCTGCTGAGGGACCGAGCTACGCCCACAGCAGCCAGGATGTGAGCAGTCCGGCCTGACCCCATGGGGCATCCCCCGCCTTGCACTCACGGCTGGTGCTGCAGGAGCCTCAGCAGAGGGACTGGCCTGCAGCCCCTGGCACTACAGGGCTGGGAATGACTCTAGACATGGCTAGAGAGTCGAATGCTCAGCTGGTGCGTGTCTCATGCTGAGCTGGGCAGGACGCCGTGTGTAGGAAATAGACGGTGGGCAGGGCACATGGCCCTGGCTGGCTGGGGGGCGGGGAAGCGTAGCACATTGCACTGACCATGGCAGGGATAACTGCTGGCTTCTCCCCCCAGGTATTACCTGCCGCGCAAGTTCTCCCGCTGCAGCATCGAGGAGTACAGTCAGTTCCTGCAGGAGGGCGGGGGCAGCTGCCTCTTTAACAAACCCTTAAAGGTAACGCCCGCCCCACCCCGGCCAGGCCTGTGGGCTGGACTCCTGCCTGCCCCGGCAGCACTGCTCCGCCATGGCCCGGGCAGCACAGACCCGAGAGCTGTTCCCCTTCGTTGGGTGGGGGGGATGTGGGCTCCCTCCCAGCTCCAGGGCCACGAGTGTCCACACCACAGCAGAACACAAGCCCCTGGCCAGCTGGCTGAGCAGACAGGCCCAGGTCTGAAAGGGCCCCAGGAGCGGGGTCGCTGTAGGGCAGGGTGGGTGCCTGGGCTCCAGGCCTGCAGGGTAGGGGCACCCGATTGCTCCTGAGCTGGAAGCCTGCCAAGCCCCCGGCAGACGGGGAGCTGGAGTGGAGAGTTCCCCCTTCCTGTCATGTGGGCCAGGGTGGGATCCAGAGCCTGCTGCCGTCGCCTCAGGCAGCGAAGGAGCCAGAGGCTTGTCTCCGACTGCATTTCCCGTGGCCGCAGACTCTGAGCTCCTGCGGACGAGCCCAGCCCAGCTTCCCAGCACAGGAGAGGCGGGTCCAGGAAGGCCTTGGAAACACCCCAGCTGCCTGGCTCCCTCCTGCCCATCCAGATGGGAAGCCCCCCGTGTCTGTGCAGTGAAAGCTGCAGGACCCATCTCCCCCTCTCTCTCCTTCCCTGCAGCTGCTGGACCCCCCTGAGTGCGGCAATGGCTTTGTGCAGGCCGGAGAGGAATGCGACTGCGGCTCGCTTGCGGTGAGGGGCTGCGCAGGAGGGGCGGGGCCTGTTTGCAGTTCCCCCAGTCTGCCCGTGAGCCACCGGGGTGGAGGACATCGGGGGAGGAGCACAGTTGTGGGATGGGGACATTGGGGGCTGGGCACCTGCCCCCCACACTGATCAGGGACCAGGTGTTGTAATGTGGGGCTGAGGGAGAGGTGGGGAGAGGCCTGGGCTGCTGGGGCTCTTACTCTGTCTTGGGGGGCACTCTGGGGCCTGCCCCCACCCCCCGCTGTTCAGCAGGAGCGAAGACACACGTCACAGGCAAAGGAGGATTCCCGGAGTCTGGCCCTGCTCAGGCACTGGGGAGGCAGGGCCGGGGCGGGTCAGAGTGTGGGTGCTGGGCCTTGGAGAGGGCACGGGGGGGGGCACTGGGGAGCAGGCATTGCTGGCTGCTTGGAGCATTGCAGCCTTAACCCCGCAGCCCACAAGCAGGAGGACGTGATGTCTCACACTGATCCCTCCCCCCGCCGGGGGCATTCGCTCCTAGGCACAGGCATCATGGGCATCTGCTTGTGTCTCTCCTTGGCAGGAGTGTGCAAAGGGCGGCGGCAACTGCTGCAAGAAATGCACCCTGACGCATGATGCCATGTGCAGCGACGGGCTCTGCTGCAAAGGCTGCAAGGTGAGGCTGCGAGAGGCCCTGCACTGGGCCTACCAGCGGCTAGTGCAGACTGCGGGCACTAGAGGGCGCTGTAGTCACAAGCACCTAGGCAGGGCCCTTCCAGCAGAGGGCAGCACCCTCCAGGGGCAGGACAGGTTATTAATGAACCATTCATGTGTCCCAACCCAAAGCCAGTCCCTGCCCCGGCCCTCCCACGCAGAGCACAGAGCCTGGGATCCTGGCTCCGCTGCAGGGCAGGGAGGGACAGAGCCAGCTAACGGGCCCCTCCCTGCACAGGGAGTGAGTCGCCAAAGCCCCCCCCCGGAGGCAGAGCACCCGGGAGCCCGGACCCAGGTCACAGCACCCCGAGGGGCTGAGCACATGCCCTGGCCAGGACATGGCGAGGGTGCTGCCGCCAGCCTGGAGGGAGGAGTTCTGCCTCGGGGACTCAGCAGTGCCGATGCTGGCTCCTCTGCTGCCCCCGTCAGTCATGGCCTTCGCTCCCGTCTCTTTCAGTACGAGCGGCGGGGCACGCCGTGTCGGGAAGCCGTCAATGAGTGCGACATCCCGGAGAGCTGCACGGGGGACTCCAGCCAGGTGAGGGGGCTGGGGGCAGGGGTGGGAGCTCAGTCAGGGCGCCCGCCTGGCAGCTCTGCGGTGGCGTTGGAGCAAACTGCCACCAGCACGTAGGCTGTGCTGCACCCGGCCCGGCCCCAGGCGGCACTGCTCCCAGCTGGCCAATGCCAGAGCCCCAGTCCTGGCCCTGGAGCAGCCCAGGGGGTGCCTGCTGGGCAGAGCTGGGGCAGGGACCCGGCCTGCGGGGGAGTGGTGGGGTGTGCTGTGGTGTGGGGGGCAGAGCAGGGCCCATGGAGACGCCCTTTCTTTCTCTGCAGTGCCCGCCCAACCTGCACAAGCTGGATGGCTACTTCTGCGACCACGAGCAGGTAACAGCCCTGCAGAGCGTAGGCATGCCCCGCTCGCCCACGCCCCACATGAGCTGACTGGCTCATCGGTGCCCGCTCCCCTGGACATGCTGATTGGCACAGCCCTGCACCAACTCCCCCGACAGGCTGGTTGGCACGGCCCCACACCCCCATGCCCACTTCCCAGACTGGTTGGCATGGCCCCATGCCCACTCCCCAGACAGACTGGTTGGCACAGCCCCACACCCCCATGCCCACTCCCCAGACAGGCTGGTTGGCACAGCCCCACACCCCCATGCCCACTCCCCAGACAGGCTGGTTGGCACGGCCCCACACCCCCATGCCCACTCCCCCGGACTGGCAGACGTGCCTGCTCCCACAGACAGACTGCCTGACACTGCTGCTTGTGCACACACACTAGCACACCTGCTCCATTAAAGAGGCTCCCAGTGACTCCCGTACCCTGAAGCACGGCCTGAGGCAGCCGGCTGGCCGGCCAGGGACACTGCTGCTCCAGTGAGCTCTTTCATGCCTGCCTCATGCTGTCTGGCTGCAGTCCCCATGCCAAGGCTTGGGAGCATGTCAACACACGTGTGCCCATCTGCAAGTGTCGCTGTGTGAAATCGGCTCTCTCTGCTCCACAGGGCCGGTGCTATGGGGGCAGGTGCAAAACCAGGGACAGACAGTGCCATGCACTCTGGGGGCGTGGTAAGTGCCTGGCTGAGCTCTCCAGCTGGCCTGGGGGTGCAGAGCTGCAGTGAGATGAGGGAGCGCGTGCACAGGGCAGGGGTGGAGGCTGAATGCCAGCGACCAAGGGCTCCGCGGCTCCCATTGGCGAGGCCCACAGAGCGATAAGTGCAGCGCTGCGCAGTGCGAGGGGGCAGCTCTGGGGTCTGAGGCCCTGTGAGCCAATCTCTGCCATGGGCGCGCCGGGTGCACTGCCCTGGCAATGTCACTGCCGCGTCTCTCCCAGAGCAGCCCTCTAATCCTGCCGGCAGCCGCCGACAGACGACAGGCTCGCCCTGTGTGCCTGTGTCACTCCTTGCCAGATTTCAGTAGAGTCACTTCCAGGTCACTGCACGGGCAGTGAGAGCAGAATCGGGCCCTTTGCTTACTCTCAAGCAAAACCGCATCAAACCCCGATTCGCGTCCAGCGCTTTCACACTGCAGATCCCCCCGCGGCCGCGCTTCTCCTCGGCCAGCAGAGACGCAGCTTGGGAGCCCTCAGTTAAAGGGAACCTGCCAAAGGAAACATCATGGCCCCCATCCTCCTCTGGCTTTCCTCCTCTCACTGTCAGCGCATCAGTGCCGAGAGGCGTGGGGCACCTGGCTTCAAACAGGACCTGGCACCAGCGGGACGGGTGCCACAGGGTGGAGGGCAGTGGAGAACGTGGCCCAGATATTTGCAATAAACCACGATGGATGTTAAGGGTCAAGGCCCGTTGAGATGAGTGAGGCCGGACATCCCTGTGGGTTAGTTCTCTTCTTGCCTCTCCAACAGGACTGGCTGTCCTCCCAGTCCCACCAGCCCTTGAGGGCTGGACGCTTGTTCCTTCTCAGCCACGGGGCTCTGTGAATGCAGCCATTGTGGGACCAGCTGTCATGCTGTGGCAGTAACGGCTCCAGCCCAGGGCTGAAGGAAGGCGCCTCGGGCAGTTCTGGGGTCTGGGACTCCTGGGGTCTGTTGGTGGCTCTGGCACTGACTCAGCTAACGCTCCCTGTCCCACCGCTAAGGGACGTGTGTGTAAAGCAGGAGCGTGACGGCCGGGTCCCCCCGACGTGATCCCACACGGACACGCCTGGCCCACGTGCTCCCGGCTGGGCTCTGCCAGGCTTGGCCTGTGTGCCAGAGCACACGCCTCCGCTTCCACACCGCCCGGCCTGGGGCACACGTCTGCAGGTAACCGCCCCCCCCTTGCTCTCCTCCCACCGCAGCCGCTGCCGACAGGTTCTGCTACGAGAAGTTGAATGTGGAAGGGACCGAGAGAGGGAGCTGTGGGCGCCAGGGCCCAGCCTGGGTGCAGTGCAGCAAGCAGTAAGTGCTGGGGCCCACTCTGCTGGGTGGGACGTGGGCATCGCAGCATCCTCTGTCCATGCCAGCTGCTGCCCGCTGCCCCAGTGCACACGCCCCTGCACTGGCCTTCCTCCATGCTCTGCCACCATCTGCTTGGCACCTGCTCTGGGCCAGGGGGGAGGGTCTTACCCCCACCCCCAGGGAACGCCACCCCCTCTCCTGCCACCAGGCCCAGCCCCTGTAAGCAGACTGCCAGGCCTGCGAGGGCAGCGGGGCGTGGCCACGCGGTAATTGGCAGCTGTCAAACCAGTTGTAGTGCTGGCACTCCTTGTCCTGACACACTCTCCCCTCCCACAACTGGGCTGAGCTGGGCCAGGCGGGCTGGGGCTGGGGCTGGGGCGGGAGTGGGTACCCTGGGCCCACCCCTCTGCCCTCTGTGTCCGCCTTGCAGAGACGTCCTGTGCGGCTACCTGCTGTGCACCAACATCACGGGCGTGCCGCGGCTGGGCGAGCTCAGCGGGGAGATCACCACGATGACCTTCTACCACCAGAACAGATACGTCGACTGCAGGTGCGGGGGGGGCTGCCCCGGGCCAGTGCCACCCCCTGACTTGGCTTAGGGCACCCTGGGCCAGGCCAGCTCCCCAGCACCGGGGGCCCAGTGAGACGAGGGAGTGGGGCATTACTGGGGAGCATCTCATCACTGCTCCAGGGCAGGGCGGGGGGGTGTCCCAGCAGGGAGCCCCTGACTCAGGGCTGGCCACGGTGAGATCAGCTCAATTGCCCTCTCCTGGCTCAGCGCATCCCACATGACCCTGATTCCAAGTGACCCCTCATGCTGGGGGGGCGGGGGCACATGGCATTGTCTCAGCGCACTGTGTGATGGGGGAAGGGGAGCAGCTGAGCGGGCTTTGGGAGAACCCCATTGTAGCCTGGCCCCGGAGCCTAGCGTTCCCCTGCAGTTCTCCGACCCACATCCTGGCCCCCCTGTGCTGCTCAGCCTCCTGGCTCTGGGCACTGCCAGCTCCCGGTCCCAGGTGCAGACTCTGGAAGCAGGGCCTCAGCTGTCCATAGCCCCAGTCCCTTCGATACGTCCCCGAGGGCCCTGGCTCTGGGAGCCCTGGGGTCTCAATTACACCCTTCAGAGAGAGTGTGCGGAGAGCGAGGAGCCAGCCTAGGGTATGTGCACGCTACAGCCACCCGCTCGGTTGCAGAAGCTGCCTACGGCACTGGTGGGGGTTCTTCCATCGCTGTCATTACTCCACCTCCCCAGAAACGGATACCTCCTGCTGGCAACCTCTGCTCGTCGTACACATAGAACAGGCTCCTAACCACAGACACTTCTGTCACGGAGTCCCCAGGCGATGCTCTGGAACTGCTCCCCACAAAGCCAGGCAGGACATTGGGGAGCCTCCTCTCCCTTGGAGCAGACTGTCTGCAGGGCAAGAAGCTCACATGGCTTCACCTCCTGGGTCTGACCTTGGAGCATTCAGCATCCTCTGCCCCTCCGTGCGCTTCCCACAGCGAGTCCACCCAGGCGGGGTCCTGGGGAAGCCAGAGGGTCCTGCACCCCCACTTCGCAGTCAGACGTGACTCTCAGCCAGCCAGTAACACAGAGGTTTATTCGATGACAGGAACAGGGTCTAAAACAGAGCTTGTAGGTACAGAGAACGGGACCCCTCAGCTGGGTCCATTCTGGGGCCCAGTGAGCCAGACCCCCCCTATCTGCACTTCACTCCTCGTTCCCAGCCAGCTCCAAACTGAACCCCACTCCAGCCCCTCCTCTCTGGCCTTTGTCTCTTTCCCAGGCCAGGAGGTCACCTGATCTCTTTGTTCACCTTTGGGCATCCCCTTGCAGGGAGAAGGGCCCCGGCCATTTGTTACCAGGAGACAGCGTGTCGGTGATTTATGCACGCTGGAGACTTAAGAAATGCACAGGGGAAACTGAGGCACGCACACAGCATTCAGAGGAAACATTAAGAACAGTCCCACTTCATCACAACTTCCCCTCACAGCTCGCTGGGACTGGCAATGGCCTGAGCACGGCGCCCTGGCCTGGGCCCACCCGTGAAGCAGGGTCTGGCCAGCGTCTGTGGGCAGGCAGCTCTTCTCGCATGGCAGTTGGGCCTTTTACTAACGTGTCAAGTATCAGAGGGGTAGCCGTGTTAGTCTGGTTCTGTAGAAGCAGCAAAGAATCCTGTGGCACCTTATAGACTAACAGACGTTTTGCAGCATGAGCTTTCATGGGTGAATACCCACTTCTTCGGATGCAAGTCTTGGGACCCCCCCAGCCTAACATGTGTCAGGCTGGGGGGGTCCGGGTCTCAGCTCCCGTTTCTGCTGCGGTGCGGAGAGCTGTGCAGAGGCAGTGCCCTGGTGGCATCAGGCAGTGCTGATGGCCCTGCCAAGCTCTGCAAGAGCTACACCGCAGAGGCTCCGAGCCTCCCAGGTGCATGATGGGGTTCATGCTTGACACAGATACGTCCCCAGCCTGCACCGCCATTGGGCCACGGGCAAGGAGCTGGGGCCTTGGGGCATGTTAGCCACACCTGGGGCATGGAGAGTGTCACCTGCCCCCTCCCTCAGCTGCTTTCCCCTCCCCAGAGGTGGGCACGTCGAGCTGGTGGACGGCTCGGATCTGAGCTACGTGGAGGACGGCACCCCCTGCGGCCCCGGCATGCTGTGTCTTGACCACAAATGCCTTCCCGCAGCAGCCTTCAATTTCAGCGCCTGCCCTAGCAGCTGGGACGGGATGATCTGCTTTGACCACGGGGTGAGTCCTTGCTGGGGGCTGGGATGTGCCAGGCCTCCCTGTGCGCACAGAGAGAAGCGCTGCGGGTGTGACGAGGCGGTTCTGGCGGGACCCAACTGAGAGTGCCAAGTTAGGACCAATTGCTCAAACAGGGCAGGCACAGCCCCAGGCTGGGGTTTTTCCACCTCTAAGGCAAACCAAACCAGCCAGACAAAAGGGACTTCGGTCTCACCCCACTGGCTAACCACAAGTCACACAAGCAATTTCCTTAGACACTCCAGTCTCCCAGCATCACCACCAGTGCACTCATCCTGGGGATAAACGGTTATGAAAACCAACACCCCAGTAAAGAAAAAGGTTCTCTCAATTCCAAAGGACCAAGCCCCAGACCCAGGTCAATATACACATCAGATCTTACCCACAAGTCACGCTGTTGCCAATCCTTTAGAATCTAAAATCTAAAGGTTTATTTACAAAGGGAAAAAGGTAGAGATGAGAGGTAGAATTGGTTAAATGGAATCAATTACATACAGTAATGGCAAAGTTCTTAGTTCAGGCTTGCAGCAGTGATGGCATAAACTGCAGGTTCAAATCAAGTCTCTGGAACATCCCCTGCTGGGATGGGTCATTCAGTCCCTTGTGTAGAGCTTCAGCTTGTAGCAAAGTCCCTCCAGAGATAAGAAGCAGGATTGAAGACAAGATGGAGATGATGCATCAGCCTTATCTAGGCTTTTCCAGGTGTAAGAACCTCTTTGTCCTTACTGTGGAAAATTACAGCAAAATGGAGTCTGGAGTCACATGGGCCAGTCCCTGCATACTTCGCTGAGTCACAAGGCGTGTTTGCCTTCTTTCCATGGGTCAGTTGTGTAGCTGATGGTCCTTAATGGGCCATCAAGCAGGCTAAGCAGAGCTAACACCAACTTGTCTGGGATATCACCCAGAAGCACAGCACCAACTTGAAATACAGACAGTATAGAGCCAATATACATAACTTCAACCAAAAATGATACATGCACACAGACAGCATAATCATAACCAGCAACCCATAACCTGGTCGTAGACACCTTATATGACCCCCTTTACCTAAGATTTGGTGCCACTGCAGGACCTTGGTTGCAACCCATGTTCTATATGGTCCCAATTTATATCAATAACGTCACAGCGGGACAGAAGGCCTCAGCATGGGAGCACAGAGGTGGCACCTTGCCCAGGGGTACCCAGCGTCTCCCATCTTCACTGCCCCCAGTACCTGATTTCCACCCCGCCGGGAGCAGCTGGTCTCCTTCCTGTGCTGAGCCTGGCCTCTGGCCACCCCCTCTCCTGCGCTCGGAGGTGCATGCATGTCGCTGCCTGCGGGGGGCGCTACCTGGGGACACCATGAGTCGCCGGCTCCTGGTGCTGCCCCATGGCAGTGGATGAGACTGATTGGATGGCTAGCATGGGGCAGGGCGGGACCCCTGGAAGAGACCGCAGCCCCTCTGCTCTAGTGCTCAGGGTGTGGGGTGTTCCCTGGGGAGCCCCAGCTTTGAGGAGCAGAGCAGCCAAAGGCCAGAGCGCCCCCATTGCAGCCCCAGGGAGGCCCCATGGCCCGGGCGAGCACAGGGCCTGGCCAGGGATGGCCTCGACTCCCTGCGGCGCTCACCCGCCTCCCGTTCCTTTGCCTCAGGTCTGCAGCAACGAGGGCAAGTGCATCTGCCACGCTGACTGGACGGGGAAGGACTGCAGCGTCTACGACCGCATCCCGGAGCCCAAGCCCACCGGCGAAACCGAGCGCTACAAGGGTCCGTGTCCCCCATCGGCCGGGCCGCTCGGCGGTTCCCAGCCGCTGCCAGCCCCCGCCTCCCTGCATGGGCCAGGCGGTGTGATCCCAGACGCGGAGCCCTGCCCAGAACCTCGGGCCCCCTCCCGTGGGGCGAGGCTGGGGCTGCTCTGTCTCCGGAGCGCCCTGGCCCCAGCCCACCCCGCAGATCCAAATGCCTGTCGCTCTCACTCCGCTCCACCCACCCGGTCTGTCAGGCGGGCTGGGGGTCCCAGCTAGAGGGGCACCTCCACAGGCGAGCCTGGGGTTGAGGCCTGGCCCCCGAGCTATTGCTGGGGTCTCGGAGGAGTGCAAAGTGCCATGGCGTGAGCTTACAGCGGGCGGGGCCAGGCAGCCGGGAGAGCGCCCCCTGCTGACGGAAGCTGCCTGGCGGAATCCCTCGGCCCTGCTGGCTGCCGGGAGCCAGGGTGGCGTGGGCAGGCCGAGGAACAGCAGAGCCGGGCTCTGCCCGGGGCGTCCCCATGAGTGGCCGGCCCGGGCCCTGCCTGCCCCTTGCCCCTTCCCAAGCCAGTGCCCAGGCCTCGCACCTGACCTGAGCTCTCCTTCCCTCTCTCTGTCGCAGGTCCCAGCGGCACCAACATCATCATCGGCTCCATTGCTGGCGCCGTGCTGGTGGCGGCCATTGTCCTGGGGGGAACTGGCTGGGGATTTAAGTAAGCGAACGCCGCGTGCCTCTTCCTGATTGCCTCCTTCTCCCGTGCCGGGGCTGGGCACCGGGCCACAGACCCTGCCCTGCTCAGAGGCTGCGGGAGGGAGGCATTGTCCAGGCCAGCACTCCATGCACTCGGCCAGGCTGACCCAGTCCTGCTGCTAGATCTGGGGGGGAGGGGACCGGGCATGAGGGGGGCGCCCCACACTGCTACTCCCCGGCCCTGTCCCCTGGGAGTTGCCCCCTAGCTGAGCTCGGGAAGGGGAGTGAGGCACCGCAGGGCTCCCCCCAGCCTGACTGCAGGCTCTGGGGGCACTCGGCTCTCACGCCGCAATGCATGTCACGCCGGGGGTTTGCCCGGGCCCTGCCAGCCAGAAGACAGCGGGTGAGGGCTCTGGGCAAGGGGCAGCAGACGGGGCAGAAGGAGCAGCATGGAGCTGGGAGGGGGGCAGGAGGGAGACAGGCAGAAATAACCCAGGGAGGAGCTTGCCCCCTGCACACACACACAATGTCCCCAGTGTGGGGCAGGGGGCTCTGGGGTGGGGGTGCCCCCGTGGCCGTGCCCTTGCGGCCCAAGGAGGGTGGCATCCAGCCTGCGGGCAGTGGCAGTTGCATGTGTAGGGGGAGCCCCGCTGGGTGGTGCCCGCGTGGCCAGACTGGCGTGCTCCGCCTTGTCCCGCGTGGAGAGGTGGTGAGACCTCGGGCCCTGAACCCACACACCAGCTATCGGCAACAGGCCCCAGGCCTGGCAGCAGCGAGAGGCACGGGGCCAGGAGGGCCCTGCGCTGGGGCTGTGACAGGGAGCTGCTCCCCGGGCGAGCCAGCCCTGACTGATGGCGCTGCAGGGACCAGATTTTGGCATGGGGTGGCCCTCACGCTGGGCTCAGCCCCTGGGGCCCTGCAGGCCCGGCTGCCGCCACCCCGGCTGTTGCTATTTGGCTGGCGCACTCCTGGTGTGTGTTCTGCTGACGGTCCCGGCCCTGCTGCTGCAGTGTTCGGCCCCTGTCCTGTGCTGGGGGGTCTGTGCACGGTGGGAGCAGCCGCCGGTGTCCAGGCTCGGTGCTCCGGCGGCACCAGCGCTGGGCTGAGCGAGCGCACGGCTTTCCGGAGGGCGGGCGCGCTCAGTGGAAAGGCTCCTGGGGCTGGAGAACGCGCCATGGCCCCAAGCTGAGGCTGCAATGCCCCCTCCCTGGGAAAACCTGCCCCGCGGTTCCCTCTCCCTGCACTGGCCCTGCTCCCCGGGGGCATGTTCACGCCCCGTCCCGCACTGGTGCTGCCCAGAGCTGCACCCAAAACGCTTGGCAGAAAGGGGGGGCTGAGAGCCCTGTACAGGGCTGCAAGCAGGGTCTGATGGGCACCCACTGGCAGGGGGCAGCCCCTTGCCCTGGTGGGTCACACTGCTTGTGGGGCTGAGATTTTCCCTAGCGCCAGGGCCAGACGTTGCAGCCGCCAGCACCCCCCAAAGTGGCTCGCCCAAGCCCAGCGCACCATGCCAGGCCTGCAAAGCCCTGGGGCTGGCTCCTGGCAGGGGCCCTGGCACTCAGTCACATGCCGCCCAGAGCAGGGCCCTGGCGGGGTCGGGGCAGAGCCGGGCAGGATCAGACGCACACAGCAAGGCTGCCCCCGGAGGCCTCGCTAACCGCCCCTCCCTCTCTGTGTCCTCTCTCCGCACCTCGCCAGGAACATCCGGAGAGGAAGGTACGACCCGGCTCAGCCGGGGCTGGGATAGCCCCCACCACTCATCTGTCACCCATCACCATCCCATCCCCTCCCCTCGCTCTCCCCCGGCTGCTGGGACGCTACCGTCGCCTCCTGCTGGTTGCTGCGCCTGCCTGCCTGGAACCTGCTGCACGGGCCATGACCATCGCTCCTACGCCTCCATGGGGCTGTGTCCCCCTGCCTGGGCGCAGGCCTGGGGGCTCCGTGGGGCCAGCGGGAGGGTGATGGCAGGAGAGCCCCTCCGTTGCCAGTGTGTCCTGGGCGCTCGGTCCGGGCCAGGCCGGAGAGGCAGGGAGCGCAGGAGCAGGCAGCAGAGGTTGGGCCGTCCAGCCCGGCCCCTTGCTGCCAGCAGCACCTGACCCCTGTGCAGGGAGGGCTCCTGCTGGGGCAGCCTGCCAGGGGCCAGGCCCAGCTGGCCCCCGCACTAGCAGCGGCTCCAGCGCTCAGCCGGCTCCCTGCCCCAAGCCGCTGCTCTCCCTCCCCTGACGGGACGTCCCATTCACACGGCAAGGTGCCCGCATTTGCAGGGAGCAGTGCAGCCTGCTCCTTGGGCACCCCAGGGCAGGGACTGGGTGGGGTGGGTGCGGGACTGTGCCCCCGATGTGACCCTCCCGCCACACATCACTGTCTGTGTGTCCATCTCGTCGCCCCCGGGGGCCATGCCCGTCTTTGTGCCTGCGGCACTCACCATCCCTGGGAAGCTTGCTGCCGAGGGGCAGCCCGCCCGCCCCAGGGCACTGCCCCACCCGTGGGGCGGAGGTGGGCGAAGCAGGGTCACCAGCCTAGAGGCCTGAGCTATCCCGTGCCAGGTGTCCCCGCTGGCTGCTGTTCCCCAGGCTAGCGGCATCAGGGCACCCCGGGCATGTGTGGATGGCCCAGGGCAGGGTGTGCTCCAGCTGGGCTTGGGCCTGGCCACGGCCCACGGAGCCGCTGACTCCAGGTGGCCAGTTCAAACCCCACCCTGGCCAGTTCGCAGGGGCAGAGCCGGGGGCCTGTCAGGCGCTCCGGGGGCTGGGCAGTGGAGCCAGTGTGCAGGTTGGGGCGGGTGCTGGCTCCACTCCCCCCAGCCGGCTGTTTGCCCCCAGAGTGGCAGAGCCTAGACCTGCAGTGGTGGGGCCAGGCGTGTCCCAGCCAGTGTGGGGGCGAGAGCACAGCGCCTGCCCAGCCCCCCAGTTCCGCCCCCTCCCCCCAGCTGGTGCATTGTTCCGACAGGTGGGCCCCAGACATCCCCTCCCCCGCCGTAGTGCTCAGACAAGTCTTGGGGTTCCCGGGTGAGGCCCAAGCACCCCAGGCCTGGGTAGGAGGCCTGGGGTGCCGAGCAGCATTGAGGCAGCCGGGCCCTGTGCGACTCCGTTGGTTTGGGACTAACCAGCCCCTGAGGCTTTGCCTGCACTGCCTGTTGGACCGCGCCAGGGTCACCCTCATCTCCCGCATGCCAGTGCCAGCGCTAACGTGCCCCTCGCTTCTGTGTTGCAGGTCGGGAGGGGCCTAGCCCGGCCACCCCCTCCTGGCGGCTCTCTGCCTGCCCTGCCCAAGGGGAGGGGAGCAATCGCCTGAAAACCAAACCAGCCACCAAATAACGATGCGACGAGAGGGTGAACAATCAGTGACGTCTTCTGCTGCTGCCCGGCACCTGGCATGGCCCTGGCTGCACCTGGCGAGGCCGGGAGGGGGCCCCGCAGCCTTGCACTGGAGGGACCCCGATGGCACAGACTCTGTGTGGACCCTGCAGCCTTGTGCGCAGCTGGCCAAGGGCACTGTCTCCTCGACGGGCCGGCTGCCGCCCGTCCCTGCCTGAATGTAGCTTCCACCCCCACTGCACTGTATCACCACCAAGGAATGTACCCACTCACCGCCCCGCAGACCATGGCACGCCACCCACCTGCCGCCCGCAGGCGGACACGCTCACGTTCCTGCTGCACGGGGTCTGGGTGGCACAGCGGGCAACGGAGCGCAGGGGACAGGCGAGGAGCCGGCTGGAATGGAGTCAGAGCCACCGTGTGACCCAGGGGCTGCCTGGGCTCCCATCATTCGCATGGCCTGGCCTCAGCCCTCAGCGCGTCTCCAGCGTGACCCATTGCTGGCACCAGTTGCTGGGGGGCTTGGTGCCCTGCCGTGCCGATGGGGCTGGGATTCTGCCAGGGATATTTTTTAATGCAAAGCAACACAATGAATGTAGCCGGGGGGCAGCATGGAGCTGGACATTTGCTGGGGGCAGCAGGAAGAGGGTCTCGTGTCGCCCACTCATCCCACCCAATGGCTGCAAACCAGTGGGGAGGCGAAGATACGCCTGTGCCTGGCCTCCAGCTCAAACCTGCCCAGCCCCATCAACTCAGGGGTCTGCTCCCGTGGGAGCCCAGGAACAGGGACCAAGCCCACAGGAAACCAAACCCAAACTGCCATGGAGAGTCCAGGTGGGGCGATCACGGCGTGAATGGCCCAGTGTCTGTGCCAGGAAGCGCCAAAGCTGCTCTCGCACCAACACACGTTGGGCCAATACCAGCAAGCCCCTCCCCCATCTGGTCTCTCTAACTCCTGGGCCCGACACGGCTCCACCACTGCCGAGAAACTGCCACGCCACCGCCCACCACCAGGCCTGCACCGCTGGGTTCCTCTGACCAGCAGCTGGCACATCCACCACTACATCCCACCCTCTCTCAGGCTCTTGTGCCCAACTGCGAGTCAGGACTCCTGGGTTCTCAGCCACTGACTCACTGTGCAGCCTCAGGCAAATCACTTCCCCTTCGTGTGCCTCAGTTTCCCCCTCTGACGCATAGGTGTGATGCTGCTGAGCTGCCAGGAGGGACTGTGCTGGCTCTGCCTGTCACTGCCCAGGGCCCTCTCTCCTCGCCGAGACGAGGCTGTTCCATTACAGTCATTCCCCAGCCCAAGCGCCCCCAGCTTCTGGGCAGGGAGCGGTGAGGCTGGAGGCCCAGCCAGGCTCCCCACCCCACGCCCTGCAGGCACAGCTCTTTCCATGCCAGCGACGGCCTGTGCGGGCTGGGCCCTGGCACTGCAGGCTGGGGGGCAAGCAGAGAAACAGGCCTGGGGAGGGACATCAGCCAGGGATGAGCTTCTGCTGCTAGGGCAGGGAATCTGCCTGCCCCCTTGGGGAGAAAATGCCAGACAGTGAATTGCCTCCTGAGCAGGTCCAGGGCCGGCCAACACCTCCACAGGGCCCCTAGCGCCTCAGACCCCTTGGAGACGGTTACCCACCTTCCCAGCTGCTGCACCACTGCTCCGGCAGCAGGAGAACCTGGGGCAGCCCTGCAAAGTTCCTCGCCCTCCCTGGCCCCGGAACGTGGCTTGTTTGGCTTGGCAAGTGGCTTATGGTGGGGTTTCCAGCCCCAGCCCCAGGGTGCGGCTGGTGGCTTTGGGTAGAGTAACCAGATAATACCTGAGGAGGGCTGTGACCCCATGCAGCAGGGCTGAGCAGAGTTCTCCATTCCCCAGAGCCCTGGCCAGCCCCACCAGCCCAAACCGCACCCTGCACATGCTCCACAGTGACAGCTGGGGCTGCAGCATGGGGGCAGATGCTGCCAACTACTGACGGCCCTTTGGCCTGGTGCAGCCTGGCCCTAGGAAAAGCCAGGCCTCCTCCCAGCTGGACGGGATTGGGGCAGGGGGTTGCTCGTGAGTTGGCGCTAGCTGGCAGGGCACCCTGCTCTCTGCGGTGGGCATTGCATTTCCCATGAGCTTGGACTGGGAGGTTTTACTTACAGCATAAAAAAAAAATCACTTTGTTCTGCCCTCAGTCGTGCTGGTGTGAAGGGTGCCTAAGCACCGTAGACGTCAGTGGGGTAATGCCAGAGTTACACCACCTGGCAGGATCTGGCCCGGAAAGAGTGTGTTTGGTGTAGAAGTCCCACCCCTCCACGTGGCTTTCGGTGGCCTGGCTGGTTTAGTGGGGCCCATCACCGCAGCAAGCCCCTGCTCTGAGGCCAGAACGGTTCATTCCAGACAGCACGGCTGGCCCCAATGTTCAGCCGTAGGAACCTTGAGGTCGGCTCCTAAGGCCATAGTGAGGTGCCTACAATGTCCCGATTATCAAGTGTGCAGAGCACCCCCGGCTCCCACTGCAGCCAGCGGGGACTCAGCACCACTGGAAGGAGACGCCATTTATTTTGCTGCTTAACTTTAAGCTCCCAACTTTTCACATGAGGGCCCATTGGAAGAGTGTCCTCAGTAACCAGCTACCTCAGCTCAATGCAAACCTCCGAGGCTAAGGCCAGCCTGCTTCCAGGCACTTCATCTCAGTGACCTGGGACAATTACATACCACCCCCCGGGCACCTCTAAGGGGCAAGCACGGAGTCTGAGGGTAACAAAATCCTTTTAATAAAGGAGGGAAACAATGCGGCATTATGTTGGGGAAACACCACAAACAGGATCCATAACACAAACCATGAGCAAAAGACCCACCCACCCCCTCCAAGTAAGTTTGGCTGTGTCCGTTTCCCCTCAGGGTCTTAAGTCCAGCAACGCAAAAATCACCCAAAAGTCCAACAACCCAAAAGTCTCTGTCCCTGGTCATGCCCTAGAGTTCAAAAATTTATCTGCAGAGTTTTACCTCTCAGCCTGAGGGGGGAGGGTGCAGCTGTGTTAAGGGGCACCTTATGTGGTCCGAGGCTGACTGTCCTGCCTCTCCATGGGGTTCTGCTGCAGCCTTCACCACGAGCCACTCCACCAGCTGCTCCACTCCACCAGGTGTCCCACAAGCCACTCCAGTCATCCCACAAACTGCTCTGCTCTGCCAGCTGCTCAGCAACATACCTTCAGACACCCCCCCAGCACTCAGTGATTTCAGCTTGTCGTAGGGGAGCCTCAGTGCTGGTGCACTATTAGCCCAAAGTGAATTCAGCTCAGCAGCCTGTAACTAGACTTCTAATAGAATTAAAATTAGCTCTTATATTCCACAGTAGAGCAAGAAGAAGGTGCAATTGGTATTTCAGACACTCAAAGGGAGCCCATACTATCAGGAACAGGTCCCCACCCTCTCTCAATACACTGGGTTTTGGAGCCCATGTCCCTTGTCTAGCGAGTGCTACTTAGTTGATGGCGAGTCCCTCTGTCATAAAACAGTTTCATTGTCCTTGATTCACATAATCAGGGTAACACTTTATTCTTCCTGCCCCAATAACAGAGAAACTGGGGATCCCACAGCTGTCAAAGTGACATTTGGGCGGCTGTGGGTTCATGCTAGGCGGGGTGGATGTGCCTATGCAAACAAGATCATCCCCTGAAGTTCTTTTCCACAACTCGCCACAATTCACCACCAGATGTCAGGGTAGAGCTCATCCTGACTCCGCTTACAGAAACATTTGAAAAACCGAAACTTGAGGCCACGTTTGCTGGGGCGGGCAAAGCCTTGCAGTGTTTGCAAACCCAAGGGCAGGATGACGGTGCAGAACCAGACAGTGAAACTGACCTGACCCAAGGTAAAACTGCCTAGTCTCCATGTACTGTCAGTGCAATAATTGAAAGCAGTAAACTGGGGCGGGGGGGATGTGCGGTGTTAAAATCCAGCTGGGTTGTTAGTACCACAGGGCAAACAACAAGATCCCAACATGGAGGTGATGGTGTCCCTGCTTCAGTGCCTTTGAGCCGGGAGTTAAGCTACACAGCCCCAAATCCTGACCTCAGCTATGGGCTACCACTCGGCTGATCACCTAGGGCTGAAGGGAGAATGTAGGCCAGAGATCTGTGCTCAGAGCAGCCACCTTGTTGCCAGATGGCACACAGCAACGGGGCAGATCCTGCCGTCTCCCAGTAACAGGACAGGTCCTGCTGTCACCCGGCAACAGGGCAGATCCTGCTGTCACCCAGTAATGGGACAGATCCTGCCTTTGCCCGGCAACGGGGCAGATCCTGCCGTCACCCAGTAACGGGACAGGTTCTGTGGTCATCTGGCAACAGGGCAGATCCTGCCGTCGCCTGGCAACGGGGCAGGTCCTGCCATCACCCACCTGCTAAGCAGCCAACCCAGGATCCTGGAGCTACAAAACTGGTATAAAGCCTCCTACTGCCACCTCCTGTGCTGCCCTTCTGGCCTCAATTTCCACCAGAAGCCAGAGCTTCTCCGTGGCTGCATGTGGGCTCGGCCGTGGGACCTTCCCCCCAGCAGCAGGGAGGCCTGGCAGCTCTGCAGACAGAGGCGGCTGCACTTCCTTGCCCTGCGCTCAGCAGTGGGCTCCTCTGGGGAGGGGCCTACGTGACCCTTCGCACTGTAACCTGGGGCCACCTTGTTCCCTGCCCTGAGCCGGTGCAGAGGGTTTGGGTGGCACGGCCTAGGTGAGTGACTAGGGCTAAGGCAGCTGGAGGGACGGGACCCTGGCACAGGCTGGGAGGGAGCAGCTACCCCAGCCTTTGGCAATGGAGACCTGGGAGTTTCAGAGGCCAGGTGGAACTTATGGACCAATATGTCCCAAAGTGGCTGATGCCAGCTGTGGCCATGCACCCCTGCCCCCGGCCTGCACTGCCATTTCCACAGCTGCCAGTTCCTGGCTAAAACCTGGGTGCCCTCTTCCGTGCCAGAGGTTCGTACCCTGGCAGCAAAATGGCACCTGATCGCGGCAGCATTGCTGGCCCAAAGCCAGGTCACTTTTCCAGGGCAGGATGCCCCCGTGCACTGCTGCGATGATGCCTTGCACAGATCGCGGGGGGGGGGGGCGGGCTGGGTGGTGGGGGGGGGGCTTCACCATGGGGGGAGGGGCTAACGGACACCATGCTCACCGGGCGCAGGCTGAATCCTTTTTCAACATTACCCGGGAGCAGCCTCACTAACTGCCAGGCGTCCAGCTGGAGCATGAGGTAGAGGGAGCCCCGTCTCCCCTTCCCCCCTGCCCCTGCCAGGTTAGAAGCCCTGCCCCTGAAGGGCATTTCCACAGATGACCCCCCCGTGTCTTAGGCCCACCGGCCACCCCGCTTCCCAGCACTGCTTGGGGCTCCCAGAGCCTGGCAGAGGGGCCCAGCATGGGGCTGGCGCACCGGGGCTGGTGTGGAGATTTTTAAGGGGCTCAGTGTGTATCCCACGTGGATGCTGGACGTACCCATTGTCCCGGCATTGCACATGCGGATGGCTGAAGGCTGGGATTGGGGGGGGTCTGGGAGGGTCGGGATCGTGGGGAGGGGGGTCTGGGAGGGTCGGGCTTGTGGGGGGGCAGGGTTCTGGGAGGGTCAGGATCGTGGGGAGGGGGGTTCTGGGAGGGTCGGGAACGTGGGGGGGCAGGGTTAGGGGAGGGTCGGGATCATGGGGAGGGGGGTCTGGGAGGGTCGGGCTTGTGGGGGGGCAGGGTTCTGGGAGGGTCGGGATTGTGGGGAGGGGGGTTCTGGGAGGGTCGGGATCGTGGGGGGGGCAGGGTTCTGGGAGGGTCGGGATCATGGGGAGGGGGTGAGGGGTTTGGGAGGGTCAGGATCATGGGGAGGGGGGTTCTGGGAGGGTCGGGATCGGGTGTGGGGCAGGGTACTGGGAGGGTCGGGATCATGGGGAGGGGGTGAGGGGTTTGGGAGGGTCGGGATCATGGGGGGGGGGTGGGGGGTTTGGGTGGGTCGGGATCATGGGGAGGGGGTGAGGGGTTTGGGAGGGTCGGGATCATGGGGAGGGGGTGAGGGGTTTGGGAGGGTCAGGATCATGGGGAGGGGGGTCTGGGAGGGTCGGGATTGTGGGGGGGGCAGCGTTCTGGGAGGGTCGGGATAATGGGGAGGGGGTGAGGGGTTTGGGAGGGTCAGGATCATGGGGAGGGGGGTCTGGGAGGGTTGGGATAATGGGGAGGGGTTGGGGGGTCTGGGAGGGTCGGGATCGTGGGGAGGGGGTGGGGGGTCTGAGAGGTTCAGGATCATGGGGAGGGGGGTCTGGGAGGGTTGGGATCGTGGGGGGGGCAGGGTTCTGGGAGGGTCAGGATCGTGGGGAGGGGGGGTCTGGGAGGGTCGGGATCGGGGTGGGGAGGCTTTAGGGAGGTCAGGCAAGTCCTTCCAGTGCCATGATTCTGTGGCAGCGGGAGAACCAGCGAAGGGCCGGCGCGAGCACCAAGCCATGGAGCCAGGCCAGGTTTTCAGCCAGGCCGTGGGGAGGCTGCTGCTGGGTGTTGGCCTCTAGCCCTAGTGCCGGCCATTAGGGAGAGATGACACCTCAGTTCAAGTCCCCCCTCCCCCCCCCCCCAATGACTGTGTGGGGCTCCCAATGCCCAGCCTGGACACAACACGCCCCCTCAAGCCCAGGCCATGCTGTGACGAATTTGTCCGAAGATTGAGACAAACAAGGAAAAAAACCGACCAACCCAGGTGCTGAGGCCCCTTCGGCCGGGCCACGGAGCGGGAAAGGCCCAAGCTCAGGGGGTTCAGATGCTCCCAGGTGGCTGCAAGTCCCTTTCCGTCAGCCGTGTCACGCAGGCACCGGCTTCAATACCTGCGCTCCACGGCCCAACCCTGCAGCAGCGTAAACTCTCTGTCCATCAGTGTCGCACGAGCACCACAGGTCACACGCGTGCTTTGCACCAGTGGGACTAGGACTTCCACTAGCAGGCGTTGAGTGCCCCAGGACCAAGCTGCTGAGGGAGGCGAGTGTGTGAAGATTTGCACACCAGTGCAACGTGCTGAGAGCCTGCAGGCAGGGACTGCAGACACTAGCAGCTGTAAACAGCTCGTGCTGCAGCTGGGGTCCAGGCAGTGGAGTCTCTCTGGAGTGCTCCCAGCCCCAGGCTGATGGGAAACTTCCCTGGACTCTTCAAATGTCATTCACAATAAAAAGTCTTTGAAAAACAATGTCCCTTTGCTCAGAAGCCGCTGAACCCTCATTTTAGCCCAACCAGTAGTTCCGAGGCAGCCGGGGCTGACCGCGTGCTGCTCAGGAGGCAAAGCTCCTGCCAGAGCAGAGGTTACTGCACTAGCATTCATGTGGCACCGTGAGGGAGAAAATGGAACAAATCTGTGGGCCCCTAATATTACTCTGCTGCAGGCCCTGGCTGCTCAGAACGCCAGCCTCCTGCTTCAAAAAACCTCAGCTAAAGGAGAATCTCCACTAGCAGTATAGGCCTTATGATATGCAGCTAAGCAGTTCCAATTCAATCCAGCAGAGGGCAGCACTGCACATGCCCCCCCAGCACACTCTACTGCACACGGGCCGGTGACAGAGGTCTGGCACTAGCACTGCACGCGTGCTGCTTAGCCCCCCTAGGTGCTGAGCTCCAACCCGTGGCTGGGTTCACAGCATCAGATACGTAAACCTGAGCCTGAAGCACCCAGCCCAGGCCCAGCACGGTGAAGGACAGTCCCGCTCCCAGCATGCTCTAGGAGTACTTGCGGGAGGGGTAGCTCAGTGGTTTGAGCAGCGGCCTGCTAAACCCAGGGTTGTGAGTTCAGTCCTTGAGGGGGCCACTTAGGGATCGGGGGCAAAAATCTGTCTGGGGATTGGTCCTGCTTTGAGCAGGGGGTTGGACTAGATACCTCCTGAGGTCCCTTCCAGCCCTGAGATTCTATGGCCTGCGCACCAGCTCCTGTTGCTGTAGCATGTCTCCCTTATGGAGCTTGGCTGGGTGCCGCATGCACACGCTGGGCTGGGCCCCTTCACTCCTGACTCTGTCCCTTGAGCAGGTTTCTCTGCCCAGCTGGGGCTCATCTCAGCCACCTCTAGGGCTGGCAGCTGGGCACTGACACGGCCACCAGAGGAGCGTCACTGCGGCAGGGAACCCCTCTCCTAGGAGCTCCACCGCTTGTGACAAGCAGCCGGGGCTGCTCCAGGGGGCTCGTTGGCTTTAACCCAAGGATGAGGTGGGCACGGCTGGGCTTTCCAGGGAGCGCTGGGGCCCAGGCCGGACGCTGTCAGCACAAATCCTTGCTGCTGAAGAAGAAAAACATGTTTGGTGAATTTCCCGCCAGTGGCTCAGCACAAGCTGCGGGGTCACTTCGTTCCTGGCCCTCTGCTCACCCCAGGAGGTTGGCACTGGGTCTGAGCAGCCCTCCTCTCGGAGCCAAACCAAGGCAGGAGACGGCAGCTGCCTGGGTGTGTCAGCCACTCCTGAGCTAAGCAGGAAGGAGACAAGAGCTTTAGCCCGCGGGCAGGGCCCCAGAGCAGCTCAGGGGAGTCACGCCCCATAGGTCAGAGCCAAGCTCGGAGCGCTGCTCTGGGGGGCGGGGGGGGGTGCACAGTCCGCTCTCAGCTCCAGGGGAGCAGGGCAGGTGGCAGAGACGCTCGGGACTTGGCTCTGTGGGTAACCGCAAGACCAGCTAAGGCCATAGCCAGAGTGACCGGAATCACTGTTCCTGGATGCAGTGAGACCAGCTGACCCCGCTAAACCTGGGACCTCTGCAGCCCTCGAACGCGCTGCTGGCCACAATCGAGTCCAGGCCAGGTCTGGTGGGGGACCCCACCCTACACAGCACAAGCCGGACCCCTCAGTCTGGCAGCTGCAGGATCTGCCTGGGCCCAGCAACCTCCATAACAAATCTCCTTGGTGCCCTGTCTCCTCCTTTTTATCCCATCAGGCAGCCGTTTGCAAGTGCTGACCGGGCTGGAATCGAGGTCAGAGACTGGAGGTCGCAGGTACCGGGCTGGAATCGGGGTCAGAGTCAGGGACTGGAGGTCGCAGGTACCGGGCTGGAATCGAGGTCAGAGTCAGGGACTGGAGGTCGTGGGTACCGGGCTGGAATCGAGGTCAGAGACCGGAGGTCGCAGGTACTGGGCTGGAATCGGGGTCAGAGTCAGGGACTGGAGGTCGCAGGTGGGCTGGAATCGGGGTCAGAGACCGGAGGTCGCAGGTACCGGGCTGGAATCGGGGTCAGAGACTGGAGGTCGCAGGTACCGGGCTGGAATCGGGGTCAGAGACTGGAGGTCGCAGGTACCGGGCTGGAATCGGGGTCAGAGACCGGAGGTCGCAGGTACCGGGCTGGAATCGGGGTCAGAGACTGGAGATCGCAGGTACCGGGCTGGAATCGGGGTCAGAGTCGGAGACCAAAGGTCGTGGATACCAGGCTGGAATTGGGGTCAGAGTCAGGGACTGGAGGTCGCAGGTACCAGACTGGAATTGGGGTCAGAGACCGGAGGTCGCGGGTACCAGGCTGGAATTGGGGTCAGAGTCAGGGACTGGAGGTTGCAGGTCCGGGCTGGAATTGGGGTCAGAGTCAGGGACTGGAGGTCGCAGGTACCAGGCTGGAATCGGGGTCAGAGTCAGGGACTGGAGGTCGCAGGTACCGGGCTGGAATCGGGGTCAGAGTCAGGCTGACCCGGGTTCTAATCCCCAGACCCTGCCAGCAGAGGCCTCTGCCTCGCCGTAGCTAGGCCTGTTACTGGCCTCTCCGGGAGCGAGCCCATGGCTTGTTTCTGATGCTGCCCAGAGAAGTTTTGAGCTGGGGGAAATCATTAGCCAGGTTAATTAGAAGGAAGGAGGGTGACGACAGGCCACCGAGGCGGAGAATCATAGAAACCAGCGCTGGGAAGGAGCAACCGTCTCGGGGCCTAGCCCATCCCGGGGAGCCACGGGCCATGCAGGGCCCTGCTGTGTGTATGGCCCAGGCTTGGCTCGGGATCCAGGCCTGTTCCAGGCCCCTTGGTGCTCTCACCTGCCTTTGAGCAATGGCTACGTTTACAGGCTTCCTCGCTCCTTCGCGGCCCCGGGGGATGGAAACCCAAGGTCGATTCAGCCCTGGACTCCTGGAAGCCATCTTTGGCACATGCCCTGCAGGTGGGGGGTCACTGGGTTGCTGCAAGCTTGTGTAGGTCACTTTCTATCAGGCTGGCGTTTCTCCGTCCTTTGCCCTTGCAGAAGAGGTGGGGGCGGGGGGGGGGAAACGCCGCTGGTAGGAGGTTGAACGTCCCTGGCTCCCAGAGGACTCCCCGGGCTGTTAGAGACAGCACTGACCAGTGCTGTGGCTGGTGAGGCAGGAGGCGCCCAAGGAAGCTGGTGGATTATGGCGCATCTACGTTATTAACAGACGGCCAGATCACCCAGGGCCTCAATCTCCTTCCTCCGGGAAACACTCTCCCATCACTCCAGCATCACACCTCCCCCAGCCCACGCGCTGACGAGCCAGCCACGCAGCTTTGCCCCGTCAGCCTTTTCTCCCTGAAAACAAGGAATGTCCAGGGCTAGGTTTTCCTCGTGCTCCCGCCAGTGTGAACGTGGAATGTTCTCAGTGAGGGGCAGGCTGGCACTGGAGCAGAATCCGGCCCCTAACGCCAACTGACCCCAAGACTCCGCATTAAACGAGGACACATCACCCCCCTGCCTACAACAGTGGTCCCCAAGCTTTTTACCTCACGCCCCCGCCCCCCCAACCCTGTCCAGGTCCTCCCGGAGCCGGGAACCGGGCCGCGGCTCCAGGAGGCAGGGACATGGCTGGGGAAGGGGGCTGAGGCCTACAAGAACTGAGTCTACAGCATCCACGAGTGTGGGAGGGGCTCTGCAGAACAAACAGGCAGCCCCC
Organism: Mauremys mutica; assembly: GCF_020497125.1. Taxonomy (NCBI): domain Eukaryota; kingdom Metazoa; phylum Chordata; order Testudines; family Geoemydidae; genus Mauremys; species Mauremys mutica. Next base: position 13,226,502 of record NC_059096.1, read on the forward strand.
GTGCCCAGCTCCCTGAGTTCAGTGGAGTCACCCCAGTACGTACCAGAAGGAGGTAGCAGGCCCATGGCCTCCAAGAACTCACCAGCTAACAACTGATGCAAGAAGTTGGGGGGAAGCGAGGAGGGGACGGGATGAAGACAGACAAAGTTTCCTCCAGGCACTTAGATACACACTGATGAGAAAGGAAAAAGGACCTAAGAAACCACTGACCTGCTCTGGGCCTGGGGGCGGGTTCCTGCCCCGCTCTGGGTCTGTTGCCCCTTCCATCCATTGTCTGTTCAGACCGTGAGCCTGTTGGGGCAGGGCCTGTCTCGCCCTGTGTCTGAGCAGTGCCCAGTGCGAAGGGCCCTGAGCGCAGGTCCGGACTCTCGGTGTGGATGTTGCATGAGAAGAGCAGAGTAGGAGGGTGGCTGCGGTACAGCACCGGGCGGACCCCGCCCAGCGTGTGCTCCTCAGTGGGTCACGGTCTGTTGGGTTTTCCAATAATCTCTGTGACATTACACCCCCTATTCTGCATAGCAATATTGTATAACTAAGACATGTTTTATGGAAGATGAGTCCTGTAAGGTATCACTGAAGAGGTTCTGATCCATGAATGTGTTTATCCAATTTGTATGCGCGTATCATCTCTGTTTCTAAAGTGAGGGATATTGCCTCTGTAACAATCAGAACTGTGGGTATGTGCTTGGGAAACGCCGCCCTGACAGTGAGCAATCAGCCTTACTGGGCCATTAGGAAAAGACAAAATACCACCTTGGACACGGCTGGTACTTTTCCACTGGAAACAAAGGCTTCCTGCCTTATGCAAATTCTATGTAAGGCTGGGAAGCCAGGCATCCAGAGCCCCCCATCTGCCTCCCCGCCTGAGAAGGGAGACTGCTGAAAGCTCCTGAAGAAATGGAGGAACTAAGCTAGGGGAAGGCAAGGGCTGAGACCAGGGGTCTATCCTGTAAAGAGAAATAACTGGAACTCTGAGCTGCGGAAACGCTACAACCTGCCCAAACACCACTGAGGGTGAGAAATGACTATGTGTAACCTGGTTCTTTAGTGTATTAAGCCTAGTTTGTGTGTTTTGTTTTATTTGCTCAGTAATCTGCTGGGGTCTGTTTGCTGTCACTTATAATCACTTACAATTTATCTTTTGTAGTTAATAAATGTATTTCTTGTTTATTTCAGAACCCAGTTTGTGTAATTTGGGGGTCGGGGGGGATAGCTGTGCATCTCTCTCTCCACATGGAGGGAGAGGGTGATTTTTATGAGCTTATGCTGTGCAGATCTTTCTCTACAGAGCAAGACAATATTATTTTATCCCCAAGGAGGTGTGCACATGGGTGCTGGGTGAATCCCCGAGCTGATTCCTCTCACACAGAGCTGATCTCAGTGTCCATTTGCAGCTGGGTGTGTCCCTACCTGTGTGTGCCAGAGGAGGCTTGAGGGCCGGGCTCAGCTGAACAGGGTGAGGAAACCCAGGCTGGTGGAAAGGGCGGGCTCAGTGAGACCCCAGCACACCAGGTGACATCCCGGACAGGGGGTTCAATCTATCACAATTTCCTCTGCTGCCCTGCATCCTTTGGGCATGGGGGAAGGAGTGAGCCGCTGGCGGGGGTGAGGAGATGAGCCTTGGCAGAGTTGCGTAGGGAGCAGCATGGGAAAAGGCTGAGATGCTGTGAGAGAGGCAGGCAAACAGGTCATTGAGGCTAGTGCCACTGGCAGAACAAGGGTCTGTGCCGACATAGCCAGAAAATGGGTCCGGGAAGTGAGCAGGGACCTCCCAATATCACTCTTCAAGTAGCTGAAACATGTCCCCAACTTGCATCCTGCAGAGACTTGGAGCACAGCTCAGCCTAAGGACGACTGGACACTGCAAAGACTTGGGCTTCTCAAGTTCACGCTGGTGCTAGAAGCCCAGATTCCCAGTAGATTCCCTGCTGCTCCAGCGCAGCCTGGAACACGGACTCATGTCCAACCTTGCTGGCAGGGCAGGCAGCTTGGTAAAGCACTGAGGAGTTCCCAAAGGCACCTGTTTCACCCTTAGGACAGAAGCAGAAGATCAAGGCCCATTTCCATACAGCACAGTGTGGGGAGGAGGCCTGTTCTGAATGACAGCCTTTGGCCTGGGGAAGGATCTCACCCAGCAGATCAGGGCATTTGCGTCGAGTTTTGGTTAGCACTAAGGGATTTGTTACTAGGCTCCTTGGTAGCTTTAGTGCCCCCTGCTCAGGGCTGGACTGCGGCTTGGGAACCAAAGTGCTGGACTCGGGCAGAGCGGCACAAAGACCAGGATTCCCAAAAGGGCCTAGTGTCCGCAGCACATCGGGGCTGAGCGTCTTGGAAATCCACCGCTCAGGGTCCCAGTGGGAGCTCTTGGGTGCTCAGTGCCTGGATATCCCGGCCCATGTAACCAAATCCTCCTGGTGGTGAATGCTGCGGGAAGGTGGGAGAAATTGGTGTCTTCCCCTTCCCCCCAATCCTCTTGTTTTCTTTAAAAGACGCTGCAATGTGTTCTGCACATGGAGCGACCCTGGCCTGTCGGCTTACCGCACACAGCAGAGCCGAGTCCCCTCTGTGCACGCACACGCACCTTCTTGGTGCAGTCACGTAGCTCAAGCAATTTTAGAACCCACAGGCCCAGCCATCCTTGTTACTTCTGCTCCCAGTGGGATGACCAGGGCCCCATGTCACACTTCAGGTGGAGAAATCTCATTGGATTACCTGAGGTGGCGAAAGCAGCCCCCATTTCTCCTGGCTTTGGAAAGGTCAGCCCTGGCTTATTAAAGCAATAATCCTCATCCGCGTGCTCTGTCCCCTTCAGCTGCTTCCTTTCAGCTGGTAGCACAGGGGTTGGGAAGATGCTGCCAGACAGCGTGGAAGATTAGGGCCGACAGGAAAGCCAGGAGGAGCCTAGTGAAATTCCAGCTGCTGCAAGAATGGGGAGATGGGGCAGCCCTGCTCCCGGGCTATGCAGAATGATCTGTCGTACAGCAGCTCTGGAGTCACCACTGTCCCTCCCCTTTGCTGCACCCTGGGGCATTCCAGGTTTCTTCCAGTTTTACACCAGAGCAGGTTTTCCAAGGGAAATCTTGTCAGACCATGGTGCAAATTTCATGTCTGTAGTTTTCAAAAAGTTATGGGAAGTGAGACACATGAAGGCCACCCCCTACTAACGGTCTGGTAGAAAGATACACGGGGGCTTTGAAGTCTATGCTGAGGATGTATGTTACCCAGAGAGAGAATGACTAGGATGTGGGGGTTCGTTATTAGTTATCTGCATACAGGAGTGTACCCGGGGGCACTGGAACAAGGGAGGGGAGACCAGGGCCCTACCACTTTTTACCAGATGTAAGGGTGAGCAGCTGGGGGTGTGGAGGAGCGAGCGGGCCCTCAGAGGGTGGGGGTGCAGGGAGAAAGGGCGATATAGGGAGGCGAGACCACAGTTCAGGAGCTGGTGGGCCCCCACTTTTAGGAAGGTTTCGACACTCCTGAGCATACCCCAACAGTCTAGGGGTTTGCCCCCCTTTCATCTGCTTTACAGGAGAGGAGACCCCTAGCTTTATTTTGAGGCTCTTGAGGGGGGTGCAGAAGAGTCAGGACAGTGTGGAGGGGAGTCTCTCACTTGTTTTACAAAGAATGTAAAAGCTACGGTGGACTTAGCGGATCAGAACCCTGGAAGGATCAGGTGTCCGAAAGCTCGGTATGACAGGCACTCTGGAGACAGATGCCTTATCTAGGATAGGGGAAGCATATTCAGGAGAGTCAGGGACACCCCCTTCCTTCACTGGTTTTGCACTGCGGGTGTGAGGCTGGCAGAGCAGGTGCCAGCTCATGCCAAGGTCCCCACGTCTCAGCTGAACACTGACAAACACACAGCTGGAATCAGGCTGGCTACCATGTGTTAATATTGTTAAACCAGGTATTGGGGTTATAGCGTTTAGACTTTACTGAATGTTTGTGAACTGCTGCCTGCATTAATCTCACTTATAAATAAAGGTTACCTACCTTTCGTAACTGTTGTTCTTCTAGATGCGTTGCTCATGTCCATTCCATATTAGATATGTGCTCGCCCATGTGCACAGCTATTGGAAATTTTTCCCTTAGTGGTATCCATAAGGGGCTGTGGCAACCCCTGGAGCTGCTTATCTGCCAATATACGAGACGCCACCGGCCCTGCACCATCTCAGTTCCTTTTTACTGGCAACTCCACCAGTGGGGAAGGAGGGTGGATCATGGAATGGACACAGCAACACATCTCGAAGAACAACAGTTACGAAAGGTAGGTAACCGTCTTTTCTTCTTTGAGTGCTTGCTCATGTCGATTCCATGTTAAGTGACTCACAAGCAGTATCCCAGGAGGTGGGGTCGGAGTTCACAGATGTGCAGCTTGCAACACTGCTTTGCCGAAGCCTCTGGGTGATGGCGTAGTGGGACGCAAAGGTAGGGACAGACGACCAGGTAGCAGCTCTACAGATCTCTTGAATCGGCACCTGGGCCAGGAAGGCTGCTGCTGAGGCTTGCGCTCTGTTGGAATGGGTGGTTACAATTGCCAGTGGTGACACCTTTGCCTGTTCATAACAAAACTTGATGTAGGCAATTATCCACAAAGAGATTCTCTGAGAAGAGACCGGTAAACCTTTCAACCTATCCAGTACAGCGACAAAGAGCTGCGTCGACTTGCGGAAGGGTCTGGTCCTCTCGATGCAGAAGGCTGAGGCCCACCTAATATCCAGGGTGTGTAATCTGCGTTCCTCACCAGTTTTACAAGGTTTGGGAAAGAACACTGGGAGAAACGTGTGAAACTGTGACACCACCTTTGGTAAGAAGGCAGGGTGAGGTCGCATCTGGAACTTATTCTTGTAGAACACTACGTAGGGTGGTTCTTTGGAGATTCTTCAGGCCGAAGTACTTGCACCCAGGAAGGAGACCTTCCACAAGAGAAGTAATAGCAAACACAAAGCTAACAGCTTGAAGGGGGCCTGTGGGCCTTGCCACTACCAGGTTTGGGTTCCAAGGCAGGACAGGGTCACAAACTTGAAGATAAAATCATTCCAGGCCTTTCAGAAATCGTATTGTCATATCATGGGAAAAAACGGATCTGCCCTGAACCAGAGGATGGAAGGCTCAGATGGCTGGCAAGTGAACTCTGATAGATGAGAGCACTAGACCTCGGTGCTTGAGATGTTACAGGTAGTCTAGGATGGATTGTAGTGAGGTCTGGTCAGGAGACGAATTCTGGTCCAAGGCCCAACATGAAAAACGTTCCTTGGTGCAGGGCTCTCTGCCACCCGTCAGGACCTGCTGGCCTAAGCATGCTTCCTCCTCCACCTTCAGCCATGCAGCAGCCATACTGTCAGGGGTGGGGATGCTAGGTTCTGGTGCAGCAGATGGTCGTGGTTCTCAGACAGTAAATCCAGCTGGAGTGGGAGCTCTAGTGGTGCTGCTATCGAGAGCTGCAAGAATGTGCTGAACCAGTGTTGGGATGGCCTCACTGGAGCTATCAGGACAACCTTTGCCCTGAGCCTCTTGATCTTCAAGAGTACTCTGTGCACCAATGGTATTGGCAGGAAGGTGTAGAATAGCGCCCCCAACCCTGGAAACAAGAAGGTGTCAGACAGGCAACCTCTGTTGTGCCCGTGGATCGAGCAGAACTGGTGGCACTTCCTGTCCCATCTGGACATGAACAGGTCCACCTGGGGAGTCCCCCCGTCTGGAAGATCACACTCACCACCTCTGGGTGGAGTGACCACTTGTGGCGAGACAAGAAGGATCTTCTGAGACCCAGGAGGTGCAAAGCCATGAGATGAATGGCATGCTGAACACAGAAGTCTCATAACCGGAGAGCCTCCTGGCAAAGGAGCGATGAGCAGGCTCCGCATTGCTTGTTGATGCAGAACATCATGGCGGTATTGTCCGTCAGGATTTGGACCAATCTGTCCTTTAAGTAGGACAGGAACGCTAGGCAGGCCAAATGTATCGCCCTGAGCTCCTTGACGTTTATATGGAGGGAACGATTTTCCTGCACCCAGAGCCTTTGCGTGCTGATGTTGTTGAGGTGGGTTCCCCACCCCAGGTTCGAAGCGTCGGAGGCCAATGTTTCTGCTCGTTTATAAGTAGATCCAGAACCTGACAGATGTCCCACACCAGACTGAGGCTGCACTGAACCTGTCCTTGAGACCAGCCTCTGACCAGCCAGTCATCGAGGCACGGGTAGCTCTGAACACCCCGGCACCTTAGATAAGCTGCCACTACGGCCATACATTTTGTGAACACCCTTGGGGCAGAAGAAAGGCTGAAGGGCAGCACCATGAACTGGCATTGACAGGACCTGCTATGAAGCGTAAGAACCTCCTGGGTCCATGGAGAATGGAGATATGGAAGTACGGGTTCTTTAAGTCGAGAGCAGTGAACCAGTCTCCCGGATCCAGATGATGACAGGCAATAGCCATATACTGAGGTGAGGTGGGGATAGTGGGTGGGGGTTCCCTGGGGAGGGGAGACCCTAAGACTGGGGGGGTTACTGCCAGGGGCAGCACCCCAGACAACAGGGCACTGGGTCCGGGAGGGACACACGGGCCAGAAGACAGGCAGATCACCGGCCTACAGAGGGCGCTCTGGAGCTGGAATGAGCTAATTCCCAGAAGTCACCAGCAGGAGGCGCTGCAGGGGTGAGTCCGCTCTTCTACAGGGAGACCATATCAAAAGCTTTGCTAAAGTCAAGATATATCACATCCACTGTTTTCCCAATATCCATGGAGCCAGTTATCTCAAATCTTAAATCCTGGGGCCTGCCAACTAACAAAATACACTCCAGCTAGCTAACTATGTACAATAAGAATAACTCGGAGAGTCCAGAACAAGAACCACTACGGAAGCTTGAAAGAGAAAGAAGCATTTCAACAACCATCATGGGCGGTAAGGAACTGAGAGGGCGCAGGGCTGGTGGCGCCTCACATACAGCTAAGGCATGAGCATGGGGCTCCAGGGGGCGCCAGAGCCAGCCCTACGGATACCACTGAGAGAAAACTATCCAACGGCCGTGTACATGGGCGCGCGCACACCTCGCATGGATTCGACGTGAAGAAGAACATCTCTAGCCCATATGGTAAGGTAATATGTAAGTGTGTAAATCACCAGACAGGAGGGAGACATTAACTAGTGTGAAATGCTGATTTCCCAGCAGGAAAAAGCCATCAACACCAGACCACCAGACTAGTGTGGGAAGGACAAAGGACTTTGTTGTTCAGCTGTTCCTCCAATGGAGATGAGTCATGCAAGTGGATTCCTCCCATCAGCTGAGTTTGCACATGGTGGGGGGGAGGGGGAAGGGAAGAGAATAAAACCCCCTAACAAGAAAGAAGTGAACTGGCTCTCTAGGTTGCCTGGATTCTGGAGGCAAAGTTTCTAGGCAGCGCAAGGGATCCCCGCTGGGTAGCTCTACAGGACATTATTATAGAAGCTTCTCTAGTTTTTTGCAATTGAAGATTGTAACTCGTGTGTATTCACATTAACCTGCTTTAACCTTGTCAATAACTCGCTTCCCTTTCCTATTAATAAATCTTTAGATAGCAACTATAGGACTGGGAGATCTAAGGTGCAAGCGACTGCTCCTTTGCGTCCAGAGGTAACTTGAACATTGCTGTGTAGGCTTCCTGGTGGCAAGCCATGGAGCACCCAAGGGACGGTCTGTGACTCCTTGCCAAGGCTGTTACAGTGCCTGCTGAGTTTACACTTAGTTTCCCAATATCCACGGAGCCAGTTATCTCAAATCTTAAATCCTGGGGCCTGCCAACTAACAAAATACACTCCAGCTAGCTAACTATGTACAATAAGAAGAACTTATTATTTATTATTTCAGGACTGGGAATGGTACTCAGAGTGTCACAGCTAAATACATAGGGGTGGCAGGGTCTGATGCCACTTTGAGGTCGTGTGTCCTGGTCTGGGGGAACTTGTTTCTGATGAAGAGCTTGGCAGACTGGGGGGTTGTTTGAAGGCCTGAAGAGGAGGTTCAGAAGGATTTTGCTCAGGAGAGGGTCCCCATCAAATATGGGTTATAATTGTTTGATGATACCCCATAATGGAGCTTAAATTCATCACCTTACTAGACACTCAAAATCACAGTCTTAATAAAGACACTGGGTTTATGGCTTATTACAACAATCTATAACCCACTAACCCCCCCCTCCCCCCAAACCCGGTATTGTGGTATGACTGCAAAGGTGTTAACACTTCACTCTGAATGGTCTCTTACAATGTGTGTTAACTACTTATGCTAAACAACCTGTTCTACCTTGTATTTAGCTGTGATACTTGGGGGGAGGGATAGCTCAGTGGTTTGAGCATTGGCCTGCTAAACCCAGGGTTGTGAGTTCAATCCTTGAGGGGGCCACTTAGGGATCTGGGGCAAAAATTGGTCCCGCTAGTGAAGGCAGGGGGCTGGACTCGATGACCTTTCAAGGTCCCTTCCAGCTCTAGGAGATTGGTATATCTCCAATTATTACCTTTTATTACTCTGAGGGCTTGTCTACATTTAAAATGCTACAGTGGCACAGCTGGATCGCTGTAGCACTTCCATGCTGACCAGGGGTTCTCCCATCGGTGTAGGTAACCCACCTACCCGAAAGGTAGTAGCTGGATTGATGGAAGAATTCTTCTGTCGACCTAGCGCTGTCTACACAGGGACTTAGGTCGGCTTAACTACAGCGCTTGGGGTGTTAATTTTTCATACCCCTGAGCAATGTAGCTATGCTGACCTAATGTTCTAGCATAGACCAAGCCTGAGCACCGTTCCCAGACCTGAAGAGCTCTGTGGAGCTCGAAAGCTTGTCTCTTTCACCACTGAAGTTGTTCCACTAAAGATATTACCTCACCCCCCGTTGTCTCACAAATAAAAAAGGTCAGTCAGCTGTTACAATGCACGTTCAGGCGGGGCCTGAAGGAGATGTCAATTGGTCAGAAGACAATGCTGCAGTGGGAAATGAAACAGCTAGACGTCATCCTCAAAATGAGGGCTGCCCAGGAATTGCAACGGTTCGTGTGACTTTAAGGCATCAGTCCCAGGCAAAGGCCATTAAAAGCATGAATGCTGGATTCTGAAGCCTTTTATTTTAAGTTAATCTTGTAATGCAGTGTTAGGGTCTGATGGGTCTCTCAGTAGAGGGATGATTCCTGCTGGAGTCTCCAGAAAGGTCAATTTTCCCATTCTGGCCATCCCCTCTCTATAATGTGATTCTGTCTGTACCTACATTCTGCGCATTTTCATAAAAGTGTCAACTCTCTTTTCTCTTGTTGGTCTGTGTCCCCTGGAAACTTAGGGGGACCCCAATTTTCTATAAGCTCTGTAAGTTCCCATTGTTCTCATTACCACTGGTGCACAACCTGTACCCTGCGGTTAAGACACATGTCGGAGACAGATGTGCCTTTAGAGTATTTTTATGATTGAATATTAATTATCTGGGTAATTTTGCGCAGTATTACCACTTGGTCCCTCTTTTCCCATAATCTCAGGGCATTGGGTTATTTCTCAGTCATTGGCTTAAGTCGTCATTTCTTGTCTCCAAGGCCTAAAATAGTTAAGCAGAAGTTCTGCAGGCCTCAACCTACAGGTCTTGTGTTTCAGCTTGTCTTACTCACGTCTAATACTTGGTTCCTCTAAATACTGATCAAGCTTATACTTTTATAATCCTACAAATTACTGTCATTAACGTACAATGAATATTTGTAATATAACACACGGATTAATCACAATACCACACAATACCTGAATAATAAGCTAAAATCATTGGCTACAATTCACGCATCCCACACAGCCCTCGTGCACTCAGACTGGGCCCTTGTTGCCAGCTAGGAAGGGGCACACACAGGTCAGTAGCTTCGGGACTCAGTAGAAGCAGTTGCACAGATGCTCTTTGCCTGCCGGGAGCTGCAGGGAGCAGCTGCCAATCCCCTCCCCAGGTCCAGCGCATTTGGGATGAGGGACGCCCTAGCAGGAAGCATTTCCACCCAGTGCGGGGAGTGCAGGTAATAGATCAGCTGATGAGCCTGGTCTGTTACCACCTGCAGTCTCGCACCTTCACAGCCGCGGTTATGCCTTTTGCTGCACGCAGGCAGCGGGGGTCCCGGACACAGAGCTGCAGCAGTCTGCACATGTGCAATGAAGTGCACAATCAGGACCTAATCCCAAACTCACCCTGTAAGGTGCAGTAAGTGTGAGCCACGCTGTAGGGAACAGCTCCTCCCTCAGTTTGCCCAGAAGCTAAGCATCTGCAACGTCCGTCACTACTCTGTGCATTCGAGTAGCACCTCATGCCCACGCTGAGATTGGGACCACGTTCCCCTAGGTGCCTACCTCCCACAGTGAGAGTGGTTCCGACGGCCCAGCGCTCCCAATCTGAACAGGCACGACAGGCAAAGGAAGCCTTGTTCTCCTCATGTTACACACGGGCACTCGGGGCCTAGCGGGACTGAGTGACTTGGGCCACGATCACATCGCTAGTCTGTGGCAGAACCACATCCAGAGCCCAGATTTCCTGGGTTGCAGTCCAGGGCTTTAACTGCAAGACTCTTCTTCCTCTCTGCATAGCTGAGCATGGGCTGCTTGTCGGAGTAAAGACGGCCTGACCAGGACCTTCGTTTCTCCTGTCCAGCTGGGGAGGTATGGGAAAATTCCCTGGGGCCAGGGAGAGTTTGCAGTCAAACAGCTGCAAAGGGAACAAAAGCAGATTCCATTTCTTTCCCCCCTGCGGTGGGACATTTGCTAATTAGGCTCCAGCTGCAAGCGTGAGAAATCAAGGCACAGGCAGGAGGCAGCATGGGGAAAAGCTGGTTCGTTTCTTTCATGCTGCACACACAGCACTGTCAGTCTGAGCCACACTTCAGTCCTGCTGCTGCTCGCAGCATGTGTGCGCGATAGAAGTAGGGTGACCAGACGTCCCGATAAAATCGGGACTGTCCCAATATTTAGGTGTTTGTCCCAATATTTCACCCCGCCGGCAGCACTGGGGTTTTTTTTTCCCCTTTCCTCCGCCAGCGGGACCCCCCCACCGCGGACCCCCCTCTCCCATGTGTCCCGATATTTTCTTCCTCTCATCTGGTCACCCTAAACAGAAGCCTTGCCCTGAATGTCGGGTACAGCTCCAGCCTGAGATCGGGGTTAATTTACTAAGCATGAAACATCTGAAACAGGGGGTTATGTATCAAGTTTCTGGTGACTGCTAAGAATCTGGGGTATGCTGGGATGGCCTCTCACTCCAGCTGTATGCTGGGTCGCAGCTGGGGAGCGTGAAGTGCTTGCAGAATCTCGATGAATTTTCACAGCAGCTTCTCAGTTACAATGGATCATAGTTAGAAAGTGATTGTAACCCATCCTCTGAATTCTCTCCTGACCGTCCCTTAGTCACACATATTTAGAATAACAAACAAGCATCCTTGGCCTTAGCTCCCACTGATGTCAATGGAGGCTCTGGAGACACAGTGCCCTTGAAAAGTCAGGCTCCCAGGCTCCCTAATTAAGAGGCCACTTTTGAACATTTGGGTCTAAATGACTTTCCCAAGATCACACAGTGATTCGGGGCAGAGCCATGAATAAAATCCAGGGTTTCCCTGCCTCCCTGTCTCATGCTGCCTCCAAGACACTGAAGTAGCATGGCACACTTCAGCTGGTCTGAGTATGGGATCTAGGGCTTACAAATAGGTTTTACCCTCTCTCTCTATGGTTCCATGAGGAGGAGGGTCCTGACACATTTTACTGCTGTAACAGGGGGTCACAGCTGGGCCGGCTCCAGGTACCAGCCCAGCAAGCAGGTGCTTGGGGTGGCCAACGATGAGGGGTGGCACGTTGGGCTCTTCGGCGGCAATTCTGCGACGGGTCTCTCACTCCCTCTCGGAGCGAAGGACCAGCCGCCGAAGACTGAAGCAGCGGCGGTAGAGCTGATCGCGGCTGTTTTTTGGGTTTCTTTTTGCTGCTTGGGGCAGCAAAACCCCTGGAGCCAGCCCTAGGTCACACTGTGAAAAAAGGTTGAGCAGCAAACCACATTTTCTGCAAAATTGGGAGCATGTTCTCCGGAGCTCAGCTGAGCCCACTGAAAGCAGCAGCCAAAGTCCAAATGGGAGCAGGATCCAACATTACTGCTTGTATAACACAGTCAAGCAGCAGCAACCGGATGGACTGAAGTGAGGGTCAACGCCTGTCTGATCCCTCATGAGTACGACTCCAAAGTGGGACACACTTGTGCTACGGGCAAGATCAGCTTCTCTGGCAAAATGCTGCTGCATCAGTAAGGGGAGGTTACTTACCGCACAGTAACTTGAGCCCTTCAAGATGTTTTGTCCCTGTGTGTGCTCCACCGTGTGATGCATGCGGACCTGTGTGCTCTCAACCGGAGAAGGCAAAGCAGAGTGTGTGGGGCCAGGCCTGCACAGAGCAGCGCCTCCTGCCTCCGAACAAGGGCATACAAGGAGTCCTGGGCCTGCTGGCACCCATCTCCTCCAGTTACAAGTGTTTGTCTCTCTGTGTACTCCACGACCCGCACTCCTCCCCCTCTGCTCCGGATCCTGATGGACGGCGGTGTTCAGAGTGGAGGAGGGTGTGAGGAAGTTGGTAGCAGGGATGCTTGTAGTACTGCCGTTCCTATCCGCAGCTGCAGCTCGAGTGACAGCGGAGTGTGATGCGAACATGTGGACAGAGCTCCAAGCTGCCGCTCTGCACATGTCCTCTAGCGGCACGTCCGATAAGGATGTTGTAGAGGCCACCTGTGCTCGCCTGGCGTGAGCTGTAGTACCACCGCGAGGGGGAAGCTTTGCTATTTTGTAGCATTCTGATGTGCATCCTGAAACCACTTAGAAATCCTCGGTGAGGCTACGTCCTGTCCCGTGACCGTTCTGCTATGGCAACAGAGTCCCAGCGATTTTCTAATGGGTTTGGTTCTTGGCAGGCAGAACACCAGGGCACACGTGATGTCGAGGGAGTGAAGCCTCTTGGCTGTGGAAGAGGCAGGGGGTTTCGGGAAAAATACAGGTAAGTGAATCGATCGATTGATATGGAACTCAAACAATCTTGGGGAGGAATTTGGGGTATAACCTATGGGAGACCTTCTCCTTGTGGATTATTCTATTTGGAGGGCTTACCGTCACGGCTCCTAGCTCACGGACCTTGTGGCCGAAGTTATGGCCACTAAGAACACACCTTCCTAGACAGGCAGGTCATGGCACGTTGCCATAGGTTCGAAGGGCAGACCTTTGAGTGCTGATATGACAAGGTTAAGGTCTCATTGAGCTGTAGATTTAATGACTGGTGGAAAGGTCTGATCAAGCGCGGGGCTGCAGTGGGGACGGGAGAGATGCCTCTCCCCTGGTCCCAGCTCCAGGGCTGTCTAGAATGCCGAGAACTTTAAGGAGAGGACATAGTCTAGGATGCCTCTCTCCCGGCCCCAGCTCCGGGGCTGCGGTGGGGACAGAAGAGACACCTCTCCCCTGGGCCCAGGGCTGCAGCATGGAGAGACACCTCTCCCACAGCTCCGGGGCTGCGGCGGGGAAGGGAGAGATGCCTCTCCCCCTCTTTGCTTTAAAAAGTTAAGCTTTCTAAATAACATTCTCTAACTAGCTTCTATCTTTTGCATGGCTTTTGTTTTACGTGTATACAATTTTGCCTAAAAGTTTAAAAGTCAAGTGATGTAAAACTTCTAAAGTATTCATAAAAATTTTGCTGTTTAGAGTCTAGTGAATGGTATTAGCCCGTGGGAGGGTGGAAACAGAGGAGGAAGGTGGCTAAAAGATTTTAGTGATAAGAAATGGCTGGCATTAGCTGCTGGTCTGAATGTTGAAAATATGTAGAACTTGCAGTAAAACAACTCAAAACTCAGTAATCGAAATGTAAAAATGTCTTTATTTTTATATTGCTGTTATCAGTAGAATTAGAAGCTGTAAATCCCTTGCATTACAATGAACGATTTCTTCACCTGTTGGCATAAAGTGCCGTTTCCCTTCACTTTTAGCCCTAGAATTTGAGGATGCACCATCATTAGAGTGTATTTTAAGAATCCAGACACCTCAGAGCAGCATTACCTAGAGAGAGACATTTTTGCATTTATGGGGGCAGGTATTAGGGTTCATACTAAATAAACATCTCAAGCAGTGCACCTTGTTATTTATCCCTTGTTTTAATGTTCTGTCTTCTTCCAAACCTGTAAAAACTTTTTAAAATATATCTATTATATCTAGGTGTTTTGTTTCTACTGATGGCGCACATCCGCACATCACCTCGGTATTGGTGCTGCACATAACGAGATTCATTCCGCACACAGATGGAAAAAATTAGAGAGAACATTGATCATGTCCCCCCCCGTTAATCTCCTTCTCAGTGGTTTGAGCATTGGCCTGTTAAACTGAGGGTTGTGAGTTCAGTCCTTGACGGGGCCATTTAGGGATCTGGGGCAAAAATCTGTCTGGGGATTGGTCCTGGTTAGAGCAGGGGGTTGGACTAGATACCTTCTGAGGTCCCTTCCAACACTGATATTCTGAGTCCAGACAGCCCTCAAACTAAACTTATCCATTTCCTTCAGCCTTTGCTCGTACGGCTACAGTCCATCCCTTTGATCATCTTTGTTGCTCGCCTCTGGAGCCTTTCCAGTTTCTCCACATCCGTTCTATACATTTGTGACCAAAATTGGACACAGTACTCCAGCTGAGGCCTAACCAGAGCTGAATACAGTGGTAAGAAATTGAAGTCCAGGACCTCCATGGTAGCATTCTCTGAAATGCTTCCAGTTCCACCTGCAGGGCCAGTTAGACAGGCAGAACTGCAGGGTCTCAATGCGTGGATGAGACGATGGTGTAGGAGGAGGGGTTTAGATATTAGGAACTGGGTAAACCTTTGAGAAAGTGGGAGCCTATACAGGAAGGATGGGCTCCACCCAAACCAAAATGGAACCAGATTGCTGGCACTTAACATTAACAAGGTTGTAGAGAAGTTTTTAAATTAAGAGCTGGGGGGGAAACCGATAGGTGCAGAGGAGCACGTGGTTCGGACAGAGACATCCCTTAGGAGATTCTCTATGTCCTATAAAGGAGGAGAGGATGGAAGATGATAAAATACGGGTATGATCTGATGGGACTCTCTTCCATTTGACTGTTTCTCATTCAATTACATCATGTGATGGCAGACAGCTAAAAAGTGACAAGTTTTTTAAGTGCTTATATACAAAGGCTAGAAGCCTAAATAATAAGCTGGGTGAACTAGAGTGCCTTGTATTAAATGAGGACATCGATATAACAGGCATCACAGAAACTTGGTGGAATGAGGATAATCGATTGGACACAGTAATACCAGGGTACAAAATATATCGGAAGGACAGAACAGGCCGTGCTGGTGGGGGAGTGGAACTATATGTGAAAAAAAGCGTAGAATCAAATGAAGTAAACATCTTAAATGAATGAACAGTACCATAGAATCTCTATGGATAGTAATTCCATGATCTAATAATAAGAATATAGCGGTAGGGATACATTACCGATCACCTGACCGGGATGGTGATAGTAACTGTGAAATACTCAGGGAGATTAGAGAGGTTATAAAAATAAAAAAATCAATAATAATGAGGAGATTTTGACTATCCCCATATTGACTAGGTACATGTCACCTCAGGAAGGGATGCAGCAATAAAGTTTCTTGACACCTTAAATGTCTGCTTCTTGGAGCAGCTAGTCCTGGAACCCACCAGAGGAGAGCCAGTTCTTGATTTAGTCCTAAGTGGAGCACAGGATCAGGTCCAAGAGGTGAATATAGCTGGACCACTTGGTAATAGTCACCATAATATAATTAAATTTAACATCTCTGAGTGGGGAAAACACCACAGCAGCCCAACACTGTAGCATTTAATTTCAGAGAGGGGAACTACACAAAAATGAAGAAGTTAGTGACACAGAAAAAGACGGTTACTCACCTGTAGTAACTGGTGTTCTTCGAGATGTGTTGCTCCAATCCATTCCAGTTAGGTGTGCGCGCCGCGCGTGCACGGCTTCTCCGGAACTTTTTTCCCTAGCAACTCCGGCGGGCCGGCTGGCGCCCCCTGGAGTGGCGCCGCTATGGCGCTAAATATATACCCCAGCCGGCCCGTCCGCTCCTCAGTTCCTTCTTGCCGGCTACTCCGACAGTGGGGAAAGGAGGGCGGGTCTGGAATGGATTGGAGCAACACATCTCGAAGAACACCAGTTACTACAGGTGAGTAACCGTCTTTTCTTCTTCAAGTGATTGCTCCAATGCATTCCAGTTAGGTGATTCCCAAGCCTTACCTTAGGCGGTGGGGTCGGAGTGAGACGTGGCGGAGTGTAATACCGCAGAGCCGAAGGCTGCGTCGTCTCTAGACTGCTGCACCAACGCGTAGTGGGAGGCGAAGGTGTGGACCGAAGACCAGGTAGCCGCTCTGCAGATGTCCTGGATGGGGACCTGGCTCAGGAAGGCGGCGGACGAGGCGTGCGCTCTCGTAGAATGAGCAGTGAGTCGGCATGGTGTCACGCGAGCCAGCTCGTAGCATGACCTGATGCATTGAGTCACCCAGGAGGAAATGCGCTGGGTAGAGACCGGCTCGCCTTTCATGCGATCAGCGACTGCGATGAAGAGCTGGGTGGAACGCCGAAAGGACCTTGTCCGGTCGATGTAAAACGCCAGCGCCCTACGGACGTCGAGGGTGTGGAGCTGTTGCTCCCGGGGCGAAGCATGGGGCTTCGGGAAGAAGACCGGGAGAAAGATGTCCTGATTAAGGTGGAAGGCCGAGACCACCTTTGGTAGGAAGGCCGGGTGAGGACGAAGCTGCACCTTATCCGCATGAAAGACGGTGTAGGGGGGGCCCACCGTCAACGCTCGTAGTTCCGAGACTCTCCTTGCCGATGTTATGGCAACCAGGAAGGCCGTCTTATAGGAGAGGTAGAGGAGAGAACACGTGGCCATAGGCTCGAATGGAGGACACATGAGTCTGGCCAGGACGAGGTTCAAGTCCCAGGTCGGGGCCGGGCGATGCACTGGCGGGTATAAGCGGTCGAGGCCCTTCAAGAAGCGGGAGACCATCGGATTGGAAAAGATGGTCCGACCCTCCACTGACGGGCGAAAGGCGGACACCGAGGCGAGGTGGACTCTCAAGGAGGAAACCGCCAGACCCTGCTCCTTAAGGTACCATAGGTAGTCTAGGATGGTAGTGACAGGTACCACGAATGGGTTGAGCCCCTGCTGGTCACACCAGAGCGCGAACCTCTTCCATTTCTCCAAGTAGGTGGAACGGGTGGAAGGCTTTCTACTTTCAAGCAGGACTTGCTGCACGGCCGCCGAACAGTCCCTCTCTGCGTGGGTCAACCACGCAGGTACCAGGCTGTAAGATGGAGGGATTGCAGGTTCGGATGGTGGAGTCTGCCGAAGTCCTGCGTGATGAGGTCCGGCCACAATGGGAGGGTGATGGGCTCCCGAACGGAGAGCTCGAGCAGCAGGGTGTACCAATGCTGCCGCGGCCAGGCTGGGGCCACGAGTATCATGGTGGCTCGATCCCTCCGAAGCTTCTGGAGCACTCTGTGCACGAGTGGAAACGGAGGGAAGGCATAGAAGAGGTGAGTCTGCCACGGATAGAGGAAAGCGTCTGACAGAGAGCCCGGCGAGTGCCCCCGGAACGAGCAGAACTGGAGACACTTCCTGTTCGCCTTGGAGGCGAAGAGGTCGACCCGGGGAAACCCCCACCTCTGGAAAATCGTGTGTGCAACGTCGGGACGGAGGGACCACTCGTGGGAGAGAAACGACCTGCTGAGGTGGTCGGCCAGCGTGTTCTGCACTCCCGGAAGAAAGGACGCTTCCAGGTGAATGGAGTGGGTCACGCAGAAGTCCCACAAGAGGATCGCCTCCTTGCAGAGGGGGGACGAGCGGGCTCCGCCCTGCTTGTTCACGTAGAACATTGCCGCTGTGTTGTCCGTGAACACTGTCACACAGCGGCCTTGCAGGTTGGTCCGAAAGGTGTGACATGCAAAGCGGATCGCTCGGAGCTCGCGGACATTGATGTGAAGAGCGAGCTCCTGGGGCGACCAGAGGCCTTGAGTGTGAAGGCCTCCCAGGTGAGCCCCCCAACCGAGTGCCGAGGCGTCCGTGGTCAGTGTCGCGGACGGACGAGGAAGGTGGAACGGCACTCCGGCGCAGACGATCTCCGGGTCGAGCCACCAACGGAGGGACTCGAGGGTCGGTCTGGTGACCGTGACCACCATGTCGATGTGGTCGCGATGCGGGCGGTACACCGACGCCAGCCACGACTGGAACGGACGGAGGTGGAGCCGCGCGTACGCGGTGACATAAGTACACGATGCCATGTGACCCAGGAGGCGGAGGCATGACCGCACCGTCGTGGTCGGAAAGTTGACGAGCTCCCGGATGAGGGAGACCATTGTCCGGTGTCGAGACCGCGGCAGGCAGGCGCGGCCCACAGAGGAGTCGAGAACCGCGCCAATGAACTCCACCCGCTGTGCCGGAAGCAAGGTAGACTTCTCGGCATTGACGAGCAGCCCGAGGTGTTGAAAGAGGGACAGGATTTCCGCTACCTGGCGCTGCACCAGCCTTTGTGACTGCCCACGAATCAGCCAGTCGTCCAGATAGGGGTAGACATGCATCTGACGACGGCGGAGGGCCGCTGCTACCACTGCCATGCACTTTGTAAATACCCGCGGTGCCGTGGCAAGTCCGAAAGGTAACACGGCGAACTGGTAGTGGTCGTTGTTGATGACAAACTGAAGGTAACGCCGGTGAGGGGGATAAATTGCGACATGGAAGTAAGCGTCCTTCATGTCGAGGGCGGCAAACCAATCTCCCGGATCCAGAGAGGGAATGATGGTCCCCAAGGTGACCATGCGAAACTTGGGCTTGAGCAGGTATTTGTTCAGCTCTCGAAGGTCCAGGATAGGACGTAGCCCTCCTTTCGCCTTGGGGATGAGAAAATAACGGGAATAGAATCCCCTGCCCCGCCTGTCTGGAGGCACTGCCTCTATGGCACCCACGCTCAGTAGAGTCTGGACCTCTTGTAAAAGGACTTGCTCGTGAGAGGGGTCCCTGAAGAGGGACAGAGAGGGTGGGTGGGAAGGAGGGGGCGAAACAAATTGTAGACGGTATCCCGACTGGACTGTCTGAAGAACCCAGTTGTCCGATGTTATTCGGGACCACGCCGAAAGAAAATAGGAGAGGCGGTTGGAGAACAGACGGGGAGGATCCGAGGGGGAGAGTGATGGGCCGTCCTCGGGCGTCCCATCAAAAGGCCTGCTTGGACCCCTGAGGGCCCTTGGAAGAGGCCTGGGACTGGTTCCGACGGTTACCCGAAGGCCGTCGGTGATTCTGGCCAGGACGTCTGGGCGTATACGGTCGATAACGCTGCTGCGGGAAGGACCGAGGGGGCTGCTGCCGGAAAGACCTGCGTTGTGGAGCCGGCATGTGCATGCCAAGGGTTCGTATGGCAATACGCCCATCCTTTAAGGTCTGTATACGCGAATCGGTCTTTTCGGAGAACAGCCCTTTCGTGTCGAACGGCAGGTCCTGCAGCGTATACTGCACCTCCTGTGGTAACGTAGAGGATTGCAGCCATGAGATGCGTCGCATCGCCACCCCTGTTGCTATTGTCCGCGCTCCCGAGTCCGCCGCGTCGAGGGCAGCCGTAATGGACGAACGGGAGGACTTCTTCCCTTCCTCGAGCATTGCCGAGAACTCCTGGCGGGCAGTTGTCGGCAGGAGTTCGGTGTATTTTGCCAGGGATGCCATGATGTCAAAAACATACCTGGCTAGGAGGACCATTTGGTTGGCTATTCGCATCTGCAGGCCGCCAGCGGAATAGACCTTACGGCCTAGCAGGTCCATCCTCCGAGCGTCCTTAGATTTGGGCGCCGGGGCCGGTTGACCATTCCGTTCTCGGCCGTTCACAGACTGCACGACAAGCGAGTCCGGGGTTGGGTGCGAGTATAAGTACTCATAGCCCGTGGGGGGGGCTGAGTACTTCCGTTCTACCCCTCGAGCCGTGGGAGGGATGGACGCGGGCGTTTGCCAGAGCGTGGCAGCGTTCTTCTGTATGGTCTTAACAAAAGGCAATGCCACGCGCACAGGAGCGTCCGAGCCGACCACATTAGTAATGGGGTCGTCATCCTCTTGGACCTCTGCCACCGGAAGGCCCATGGCCGTCGCCACCCGACGGAGTAGTTCCTGGTGGGCCTTGAGGTCTATGGGGGGCGGGTCTTTAGCAGAAGTCCCAGCCACCGCTTCGTCCGGGGACGATGACGAGGACATGGCCTGCCCAATGGCCTCCATGGGAGGGGCCGTTAGGGGCGCCTCGGCTGGGGCAGGCTGGACTGGGGACTGGCGGTCCTGCGGCATCGAGGGCTCGCGGAGAGGTGACGCCGGGGGGCGACTGATCGTCGCTTCGGGAACTCTGCGCTCCGCGGCAACGTCTCTTGAGGGAAGCGGAATGACTTGCGCTTCATGGTGACCCCAGGGCACCCAGAAGCCCCATTGCTGAGCCCCTTGAGGGTGGTCGCGTGGGGTTGGTGGCAATGAGCCGGTGCCGTCCGCGCCAGAGGCGACAGATGCCGGGCGAGACGGCCAGGGCGGGGCGGAGCCCGATACCGAGGCCTGTGGGATATCACCAGACGGTATGGAGGCCCGATGTCCGTCCGTCCGGTACCGAGAGGGTGACCGCGACCATCGGTCCCCGCGGTGCCGGGAGCTCGACCGGGAGCCGGACCTGCGGTGCCGGGAGCGGCTGCGGGAGTTCCGGTGCTGGGAACGGTGCCGAGACGGGGACCTCCGGCGGTGCCGACGCGACGGCGATCGGGACCTGGACCGGTGCCGGGAGTGCGACCGGTACCGAGATGACGATCGGTACCGGGACTGCGACCGGCGGCGAGATGGCGATCGGTACCGCGACGGAGAGCGGTGCCGAGATCTTGAGCGGCTAGACGGTGAACGGCGTCGGTTCCTGGAGCATGAGCGGGACCGAGAGTGTCGACCGTGCCGGCGGTCCGTGGATGGCGGTCGGACCATCATCGCCGGTTTTCCTGCCGACGGAACAGCCCGCACCGGCGGCGCCGGGGGCCGGAGGCTCGGTGCCTCTACAAGCTGTATCAGCTCTCGCACGGAGGAGTACGTCTCCGGCGTCGTCGGCAGCCTTGGCTCAACGCCGGACGGTGCCGGGGAGCGTGGCGGTGCCGGACTCGACGGCCCTTGCGGAGTCAACGGCACGGTGTCTGCCTTGCGCACAGTCACCACTGTGGGCGCAGGCGGCACGAGCACTTTAGCTGAGTCCTCAGCCCGGGACTTAGCTACGGCTTTAGCGAGCTTGCGCTTCCTTGCCGGCGAAAGTGAGCGGTGCCGGCTCTTCGGCGCCGGAGGCGGGGCCTGCGGGACCTCGGTACCGGAGCGGGCTGGTGCCGCTGGTGCGCTCTGCACCGAAGAGGTTCTCGGCGCCGGCGCCGCTGGTGCCGAAGGTTGGAGCGACGCCTCCATAAGGATCTGCTTAAGCCTGTAGTCCCGTTCTTTGCGTGTCCGCGGCTTAAAAGCAGAACAGATAACGCACTTGTCGGTGCGATGTCCTTCTCCGAGGCAACGGAGGCAAGCGTTGTGTGGATCGCCAACTGGCATAGGTCTTTGGCACACAGCGCAGGGCTTGAAGCCCGGTGCCCTGGGCATGAGCCCGCACCGGGGAAGGGAAGGGGGGGAAACCCCCCTTAACCGTTTACTAAAACCTAGAACAACTACACTAAAACAACTATAACAACTCTAATCACTAACTATACAACTAACTATATATATACAAAATAGGACAGGAAGAGCTAGGGTAGTGGAGGCCAACGAGCACTCCACAGTTCCGACCGGCCGTCACGGGCGGTAAGAAGGAACTGAGGAGCGGACGGGCCGGCTGGGGTATATATTTAGCGCCATAGCGGCGCCACTCCAGGGGGCGCCAGCCGGCCCGCCGGAGTTGCTAGGGAAAAAAGTTCCGGAGAAGCCGTGCACGCGCGGCGCGCACACCTAACTGGAATGCATTGGAGCAATCACTCGAAGAAGAATTAAAAGGTACAATGTCAAAAGTGAAATCCCTGCAAGCTGCATGGAAACTTTTTATAGACACCATAATAGAGGCTTGATTTAAATGTATCCCCCAAATTAAAAAAAACATAGTAAGAGAACCAAAAAAATGCCACCGTGGCTAAACAACAAAGTAAAAGAAGCAGTGAGAGGCAAAAAGGCCTCCTTTAAAACGTGGAAGATAAATCGTAGTGAGGAAAATAGAAAGGAGCATAAACACTGCCAAGTGAAGTGTAAAAAGATAATTAGGAAGGACCCCCAAAAACTGAAGAACAGCTAACCAAAGACTCAAAAACTAATAAATTCTTTTTATGTATATCAGAAGCAGGAAGCCGGCTAAACAACCACTGGGGCCACTGGACGATCAAGATGCTAAAGGAGCACTCAAGGACGATAAGGCCATTGCGGAGAAACTAAATGAATTTTTTGCATTGGTCTTCACGACTGAGGATGTGAGGGAGATTCCCAAACCTGAGCCATTCTTTTAGGTGTCAGATCTGAGGAACTGTCTCAGACTGAGGTGTCACTAGAGGAGGTTTGGGAACAAATTGATCAACTGAACAGCAATAAGTCACCAGGACCAGATGGTGTCACCCAAGTGCTCTGAAGGAACTCAAATGTGAAACTGCAGAACTAGTAACTGCAGTCTGCAACCTATCCTTTAAATCAGCTTCTGCACCCAGTGACTGGAGGATAGTTAATGTGACTCCCAGAGACCTAAGCCTCACAGTCTAGAACACCAGCAGCTTCCTGGCACTTTGACTGTCTCTTTGCAACAACTGTGGCTTCGCCTGAAGTTGGACTTCAAACAGCAGCCAGTATTTCACAGGACACCAGTTATCAAACTTATTGAGCTGAGCTCTCCCCGAGTTACAATTTTTGGTTGCGCCCCACAACCCAGACAGGCTGGGTGGCCCACTGAGGTGAGTCAGGGGGTGCAGGTGGCGCTCTGAGCCCCGGTGGGGCCTGCCTGAGCCATCTGGGCACTGCTTCTCCCCCCCCTCCCGTGTTCCTCCACACTCCCCATTTGAAAACCTCCGATTCTGAGTCACACAGCAGAAAGGAAACATACACCAATATGGCTGTAGTTTTAATTGAAAGGAGATTATTAAACGCTGATTAGATTGCCAAGTCTTACTAAATAAAATGCATTATCCTCTATTACAGGATTTTTCTGGCGTACCCCCGCTTGAAAACCACTGGTCCAGGCAATAGCCTGAGGTTAGCAGCCTTTGGAGCTGTTCCCAGCTCTTCTTCTGACTGGATTTCACACCGACAGTGCCTCTCTGTGCCTCGGTTACCCTGCCCACGTTTTGCCTGTCTTGTTTATTTCAGTTTGTAAGCTCTTTGGGGCAGGGACGGGATCTATGTGTTTATACATCATCCTATTAAAACAGGTCCCCAATTTCAGCAGGAGCCGCTAGATGCTACCACAAATAGTAACAGGAATAAAAATTAAACATCTGGAGCTACAATACTAGCACAGTATTTGAACCACACTGTCTGTATTGCATTCAGATTGCACACGTGCTGGAGCAGGAGTCGTGTTTTCCTGTTCATACACTGCCAGGTATGCTGCACTCAACAAAGTAATTTGTTTGACATAAGTCAATCCCTACTAATAACTACTCAAAACAAAATATTTCGTTTACCTCAGTGCACAGATAAAAAAATTACCTTGGCAAGAATCCAAGAGTTATTCTGAGTCATCAGTTCTCAAGTCCATTGACCACCGGTAGCCAGGGACCACTGATGGTCTATGGAGTGCTGGCTGCCTCCTCATTCCCAGTGGTTAAACTGCACCCAAAGATAAATGTCTATTAAACACTCCTAGTGTGACTGTTACTTTTACAAGCAATTGCCACTGCCAGAGCAGCATTATGTGATTGTGAACATGGCGCCAGGTTTGTATAATTTTTGGTGATGCCCAGAATGGGTGCAAGCCCCACCCCCCCACCCCTGCCTTGTAAGCCAATATATATTTTTTTAAATATTGTAAAAATGGACTGGAAACAGTAAGTGTTTAACAGTTTCCCTATAGTGCACAGTGAGTGGGGGAGGAGGGCTCTGGCTGGGGGGTTTGGGGTGTGGGAGGGGCTCAGGACTAGAGCAGAGGGTTGGGGTGCAGGGGTGGGTCCGGGGATGAGGGCTTCACGGTGCAGGAGGGGGCTCAGGGCTGGGGCAGAGGGTTGGGGTGCAGGCTCTGGGGTGGGGCCGGGGATGAGGAGTTTGGGGTGCAGGCAGGCTGTCCCGGGGCTGGGGCCAGAGGACTCCCCCCCCAGCCCTCTCCCTACCGGCAGCAGTGAGCTCCGGGGGAGGGGCCCCCCTCCACGCCAGCCAGGCCTGCCGATGGGAGAGTAAAGGGGGCAATTGCCCAGGGGATCGGGTGATTTAAAAGGTCCCAGGGGCCCCAGCCGTTGCCATGGTAACAGCCATTGCCTGCTCTGGGGAACAGCGTCTCTTGATTCAAAAAGCGACAGAGTCCTGTGGCACCTTATAGACTAACAGACGTATTGGAGCATGAGCTTTCGGGGGTGAATACCCACTTCGTCGGATGCATGTAGTGGAAATTTCCAGAGGCAGGTATAAATATGCAAGCAAGAATCAGTCTGGAGATAACGAGGTTAGTTCAATCAGGGAGAATGAGGCCCTCTGCTAGCAGATGAGGTGTGAACACCAAGGGAGGAGAAACTGCTTTTGTAGTTGGCAAGCCATTCACAGTCTTTGTTTAATCCTGAGCTGATGGTGTCAAATTTGCAGATGAACTGAAGCTCAGCAGTTTCTCTTTGGAGTCTGGTCCTGAAGTTTTTTTTGCTGCAGGATGGCTACCTTTAAATCTGCTATTGCGTGGCCAGGGAGATTGAAGTGTTCTCCTACAGGTTTTTGTATATTGCCATTCCTAATACCTGACTCGTGGCTGATTCTTGATTCAAAGACACTTTTGATATGCCCCATGCAGGTTCCGGGGAGGCTAAGGCAGTGGAGTAGCAAATACTGCTGCCTTGGTCGCCCCAGAACCTGCATGGGGGTATATCAAAAGCATCTTTGAATCAAGAGATGCTGTGGCTTTTATCCCAGAGCAGGCTGGGTTGATGTGCCGTGGCAGTGGCTGCCCTGAGGCTCCTCTGTGCAGGTCTGTGTGGGTGCTCGGGGCTTCTTCGGGTGGGGGGCTTGTGGCCCTGGTCGAGGGGGGGGACAGGGAGACGCACCGGGGGAGGCACAAGGGGGCAGTGGGCAGGGCTGGGGGAGCGGCCTGGCCCCGAACACAGGTGGAGCTCTGAATATTGGTGGAGCACGGGCACCACAGGCCCATATAACTCGCCGCCTAGGATTGTGAATGGTAAGATGTGGGCCATGCTATGAAAGTTTGAAAACCTATGTCCTGAGCTAACTGCCATTTGTTCTCTCCCTTAATGTGCCAGAAGGCAAGAGGTAAGAACATAGGCCTGATCTACACTAGAAAATTAGGTCGGTTTAACTGTGACGCTCAGGAGTGTGAAAAATCCACACCCCTCACCGATGCTGTTAAGCTGACTTAAGTCCTCATGTCTACAGCACTAGCTCAATAGAAGAATTCTTCCGTTGACATAGGTGGATGGAGAACAAGTGTCCTCAACCCACTGAAGCAGGTAATGTTTACACTGAAGCACTGCAGTGGCACAGCTGGGCTGCTGGAGCATTTTAAGTGCAGAGAAGCCTATAAGAATGGCCCGACTGGGTCAGACTAATGGTCCAGCTAGCCCAGTATCCTGTCTTCTGACAGTGGCCAATGCCAGGTGCTTCAGAGGAAATGAACAGAACAGAGCAATTATCGAGTGATCCATCCCATTGTCCGGTCCCAGCTTCTGGCAGTCAGAGGTTTAGCGACACCAGAGCATGGGGTTGCATCCCTCCCCATCTTGGCTAACGGCCATTAATGGACCTATCTGACATGAACTTAGCTAATTCTTTTTCGAACCCAGGTATACAGACACCTGCAGTAGGATCCAGCAGACATGGCTAAAATGGAGAAAGCCTGCATACACCTCTGCAATGAAAAGCAACTTTGTTGTAAGAGGCTCCGTACTGCACACAGGGAAAACATCTGCCCCGTTTCAATAGTCTTGCTAGGATAAATCACTAGCTAATTCACACTTGCCCCATATTATTATTCATACAACAGTAGCATCCAGAGCCAAGACTGTTGCTGTACTGTTCGATGGTGAGAGAAAGCCCCTGCCCTTAAGGGATTACAATCTACGGAGACACGACAACAGAAGGACCACTCTGCCCATTTATCCAATGGGGAACTGAGGCCCAGAGATTAAGTGATTTGCCCAAGGTTACACATGGTGTCTATGGCAATGGTGGGACCTGACCCCAGATCTTGTGAGTCCAGTTCAGTCTCTTAGCCACAAGACCAGGGATTCTCAAACTGGG
This sequence comes from Mauremys mutica, assembly GCF_020497125.1. Lineage (NCBI taxonomy): Eukaryota > Metazoa > Chordata > Testudines > Geoemydidae > Mauremys > Mauremys mutica. Next base: position 13,252,996 of record NC_059096.1, read on the forward strand.
AGTCGGGACCCCTCAGGGGGTCACAAGGTTATTACATGAGGGGTTGCGAGCTGTCAGCCTCCACCCCAAACCCCGCTTTGCCTCCAGCATTTATAATGGTGTTAAATATAGAAAAAATGTTTTTAATTTATAAGGGGGGGGGGTTGCACTCAGAGACTTGCTATGGGAAAGGGGTCACCAGTAAAGAAGTTTGAGAGCCACTGCACAAGACCATCCTCTTTCTCTGCAGGGGTCTCACAGATTTATAGACTTTAAGGTCAGAAGGGACCATCGTGATCACCTAGTCTGCGCCTCCTGCACATTGCAAGCCACAGCACCTCACCCACCCACTTCACTCTTTTACAGCCTTAGTTATTTCAAGTTTCTGCATCAATTATGCTCTGCAGTTACTAGAGGAACCTAAAGGTTGGGGATATAGACATATATGTACGTTTCTTTGGAGTTAATCTTGGAGGTTGTGGATTTGTCTCAACTGCAAACCCACAGAAGAATCTACATGCAGTTGATGTAATCCAAATGTCTCAATGTTTCAAAAGCTGTCTGAACTCTTAACAACTTTATTACCAAATATGGTTGACTAATCTGACATTCTCTGATTCAGGCTTTTCTTGTTAGACAAAGGGGTCTGTCGGTTCTGCCTGGATGGTCTTTCTCGGCTCAGTGGAAAGCTATTTCATTCTCAAAAGATTTAAAGGACATTGTACAGAGGCCAGATTCTCTCACACAAAACTTCCCTGCCAACACTTAATTTGTCTTATGGGTCTTCAAATTAGCCAGGGAACTGGTTAACGAAAAGGAGTATTTTCCTGAACCAGCTCAAGTCAATACAATTTCCATAGGCCAAAACGTCCAGTTGCAGCTTCTCTCCTTGCGCTCCTCTCTTCTCCCTAAGGCAAGGGACTCTGGAATCAAGCTGATCTGAGCATGGGGTCATGGAGCTTTCACCTTAACTTCTCCTCCCTGCTTTTCCACAAGCACAGTAACCAGCTGCAGTGCAGCACTTGCTGGGTGAAAGGGCTGACATGCTTTTCCAGCCCGTAACACCATTTTAAACTGACTTCCAGGAAACATGCGTGAGCCTGCAGAAAACTCCACCTTGCACTCATACAGAATTTTGCACCAGAGCATCTCAACATGTCTACAACCCATCCTTGAGGTAATTCCACTGAAGTCAATGGACTTACCTCAGGGATAAATTTGGTTTATTAGCTCTCAACATCACTGTGAGGCAGGTAAGCAATATATAGCAATCACTTCATCCACCACTGAAATGCCAGGTTTTTTAACACTGCTTAGCAACATGTGCCAGCAGTTCAGAAAGAAAATCAATACCACTATTATCCAGTTAAAATGCAAGAGGAATTTAGGCTGGCAAAATGTAATTACTCAAATTCAAATCCAATCAGGACACAGGGATTTAGGATCCCCCACCTCTTAAAAAAATGACAGGAAATCTTTAATGTTCAGAGTGGTCAGGTCAACCCAAAAGCATTAGAATACAGTAAATATTTAGTGCTACGTTTAATATAAGTGTACTAACAACAATGTGGTCCATACAGAATAGGATAAATTGCCAGTATTCTAAATTTTCTTGTAGCTGATTTCAGCTGGTTTCAATTTTTTGGGAAAAGATGCACAAACCACAAGATAAATGTTTAAAAACTCTGTTCAGGACTCACAAAAAATTCTTTCAGATGTGTAATTTTGTTCGTTCAAAGCGTGTTATTTTAGTGCTTTGACTGGTGTATGCATTTTTCTTTGAGCAGTGAGGAATAAAATGCCTAACCTGTCCTGGCTGGAGTAATTATCCCTATGGTAACTTTTTAAAAATATCTACACCTCTACCCCGATATAACGCTGTCCTCAGGAGCCAAAAAATCATATATAGGTGAAAACGCGTTATATCGAACTTGCTTTGATCCGCTGGAGTGCGCGGCCCCGCACCCCCAGAGCACTGCTTTACTGCGTTATGTCCGAATTCATGTTATATCGGGTCACGTTGTGTCAGGGCAGAGGCGTATTATATCTAGGTTTTTTGTTTCTACTGGTGGCGCACATCTGCACATACCTCGGTGGACATAAAATTTACTCCGCACACAGATAGAAAGTATTAAAGGGAACATTGCTGGGCACCCAACTCCCATAGGCTCCTTAGAAATCTCAGCCTCAGGTACCGCAGCTAACACTGCACTTTCCACCAGTGGATCTCAGTGTGCCCAGTCATATACACAAATGCAGGTTTCGGCAGGCAAACATTTCCATGCATGTCTGTCTTGTCCAAGACAGACCCTCAGGCCTGGTCTACACTACACAATTAGGTCGACGTAAGGCAGCTTATGTCAGTGTACACACTACAGCCTTGCTCCTGCCAATGTAAGTGCCCTGCTACACCGACATCACAGCTCCACCTCCACAAGAGGCACAGGGCTTATTTCGGTGTAGTTAGGGTGATGCAGTGTCTGTGTCGATGCTGCGTTCCTTACATTGGCTGTTTGCTGTCATTCTTGTCTCCAGAAAGGATTCAAATTTACAAGAAAGCTGGGCTGTCACTGGGGTGACAGAAGGCTCCAACTAGAGCCCAGCTGCCCCTCGTGTCTGTGCTCCTTGCTCCCAGCCAGGCTGCACCCACCCCACTCCCCACCTGGCTGTCCCCCGAATCCTAGCTCCCTGCTTCCACCCGGGCTGCACCTGCCCCACTCAGAGCTCAGCTGCCCCTGGGTCCTGGCTCTCTGAGGGTAGCCCAGGGGTACAGCCAGGCTCCCAGCGGTGGGAAGCCAAGATCCCTGGAGGGAGGCACCTGGGCTCCAGTCAAGGACTGCGTGCAGAGCTGAGATCCTCCCCCCTGCCCCTCTTAAGTTGGTGGAAGTGCTCCTGGTGAGGATGCGTTACTAGGAGCGTTGCTGGCGGATCGAGGGAAGTGATTATTACCCTCTATTCGGCACTGGTGAGGCCACATCTGGAGTACTGCGTCCAGTTTTGGTCCCTTCACTACAGAAAGGATGTGGACAAATTGGAGAGAGTCCAGCGGAAGGCAATGAAAATGATCAGGGGTCTGGGGCACATGATTTACGAGGAGAGGCTGAGGGAACTGGTGTTATTTAGTCTGCAGAAGAGTGAGTGGGGATTTGATAGCAGCCTTCAACTACCTGAAGGGAGGTTCCAAAGAGGATGGTGCTTGGCTGTTCTCAGGGGTGGCAGATGACAGAACAAGGAGCAATGGTCTCAAATTGCAGTGGGGGAGGTTTAGGTTGGATATTAGGAAACACTATTTCACTAGGAGGGTGGTGAAGCACTGGAACAGGTTCCTTAGGGAGGTGGTGGAATCTCTTTCCTTAGAGGTTTTTAAGGTCAGGCTTGACAGAGCCCTGGCTGGGATGATTTAATTGGGGATTGGTCCTGCTTTGAGCAGGGGGTTGGACTAGATGAGGTCTCTTGCAACCCTAATCTTCTATGATTCTATGATGTCTACCCTATGCTCCTTCTATTGGTAGTGCACATCAACCACTGCAGTAATTAGCTAACATGGGTCGACTTAAGTTTCTAGTGTAGACATGCCCTCACACAGTTTGCCTTTTTTTTTTTTTAAATGTGCTATTGTTCCACTGGTCACTGAAGAGTGAGTCATTTGCAAAGAGGCATTGTTAGTTTCTAATGCGCAGTCTACGTGACTTTAAATAACCCCAGGTCAGGTTTATGAAAAATTCCAAGATCTGGGTCTACAAGCTGTAAGACAAAGCATCGCGGCACACATGCACATCCATATACCCACAGACTGTAACTCATCACAATGCTAGGTAGTTTCTTTCAAAAAAGTGTCCAAAAATAGAAAAAAACTGTTAATGCCAACAAAAATCTAAGTTATATTCAATTTTTTGTTTAAAGTCTCTTCTGAATATTTATTTCAGATGGCCCAGATTTAACCCAAAGCCGCCTCCTCTCTTCCGAAGAGGACACCATTTTAAAGCAATGCATGTGAAAATTCTTCAAAGGGAAAACTAAAATGCACTTTGAAACTGATCATCATAAACATGAAAATTTACAGCTTTAAAAGACATCCACCTAGTGAGTAGCAAAGACTCAGTTTCAAAGTAAAATGTGCACTTTTTACACAATTGAAATGAATACAAAATAGCTACAAAAATCTGAGCTCAGTTACTTTGCATTTCTGGAATGAGTTCAGTGCACACAGCGGAATAATTATGCATATTCTAAACAAAATATAGCTGTACAGTAATGGAATTCTTTCCTGTTTTCGAAGGAAATCTCACAGGATTAACGTGAGCTAGTGGTTTTAAACAGGTAATTGTTTAGGGTCAAATGGAAGGATGACTTGCACCCAAAAAGCAAGCAGTAATGACAGATACAGAAAGCATATGGAGCAGCTGGCAGTAACCGACTATCAGGTAATTTTAAACTACAGGTGTGGTACACTGGTACAGGAGATGTAAACAACAGCCAGGGGCAAAGGATTTTAAATTACTGCAGTCCTGCTTATTGAACAGCATTCAAAGAAACTAGAAGGGGTTAAGAACAATATAACCCTCTTGGGAAGCTGGAGAGAACAACCAAGCTGCAGCATTTGTGGATAATGTTTATCTTCAGGCTCCAAATGTCTTTTCCACGGTTCTTTCAGACATCACTGCTTTTCGCCCAGCCTTCCCATCACTCTCATATCTTCCCTCTGGCTAATCCCGTCTGTCCACCCTCCATCTCAGTATACTTCCCTTCAGACGTCTGCTTCTTAACTAGACAATCACCGATCTTCTGTCTCACCAACACAAAGTTAGTGACACAAACCCATTTCTCGCTTCTCGCTGGCCAGATGGTCTGGAATTTCACTTGCTGTTTTAAAGATGACAACATAACCTGGTCTATTCTTCACTTCAAATAAAATAGACCATCCCCAAGAACTCAACATGTAGGGATTAAGTGCTAAAATACAGACGTCAGACGCTCACTTCTCAGACTAACAGGGGATGATGTATTGCAAGAGAAGAAGCGGGAAAGCAAGATTTATACCTGTAGCATGGAACATCCTGCTGCCTGAAGTGGACTGGAGCAGCCTGCCAATGTGCATCTAAAGGAGTCTGCACTGGCTTGGGCTGCTCTTTGGAAGAAGGTCTCTATCCTGTTCCCATTTAAATGAACGCTGCTTTTGCCGCTGACTTCAAGGAGAGCAGGACTGGGCCCTGCAGGTACAGCTACGCAGCAAAAAACAGACAGACAAAAAGCCCACCAAGCCTTGGAGTCTGGGTCAACCGACTTGGGCTCATGGGGCTCGTGCTGCAGAGACAAAAATAGCAGCAAAGATGTTCAGACTCCAGCTGGAGCCCAGGCTCTGAGACCCTCCCCCGCCTCGCTGGGTTTCAAAGTCCAGGCTCCAGCCTAAGTGGGAATGGCTATACTGCTATTTTTAGCCCCGCAGCGGCAGCATGTGCCCGAGTCAGTTGACCTGGTTCTGAGACTCTCTGCTGTGGGTCTTTTTTTGACGTACAGACATACCCTAAAATTAATAATGCTCAGAAGGGAATTAAAGGGGGAACAGTGTGGCTTTCCATGAAACTGGTACTTTCAGGGCTCAATTCAGCAAATCATCCCTTAGCAAAGCACGTAAGCAGATGCGTATGTCCCATTAATTTATTTTTAACGTGAAGCAGGTGCTTAGGTGCTTTGGGAACAGGAATGAACTTATACTTAAGTATTCTGCTGCACTGGGGCTGAGCTCCCTTACTGCCTCGTCAGAACGGCCAGACTGAGTCAGACCAAAGGTCCATCTAGCGCAGTGTCCTGTCTGCCGACAGCGGTCAATGCCAGGTGCCACAGTGGGAATGAACAGAACAGGGAATCATCAAGTGATCCATCCCCTGTGGCCCATTCCAAGCTTCTGGCAAACAGAAACCAGGGACACCACCCCTGCCCATCCTGGCTAATAGCCATTGATGGACCTGTCCTCCATGAATGTATCTAGTTCTTTTTTGAACCGTTGTAGTCTTGGCCTTCACAACATCCTCTGGCAAGGAGTTCCACAGGTTGACCATGCGCTGTATGAAGAAAAACTTCCTTTTGTTTGTTTTAAACCTGCTGCCCATTAATTTCATTTGGTGACCCCTAGTTCTTGTGTTATTTACTCCTTCTCATAACGCTTCCTTATTTACTTTCTCCACACCAGTCATGATTGTATAGACCTCAATCATATCCCCCCTTGTCATCTCCTTTCCAAGCTGAAAAGTCTGTGTCTTATTAATCTCTCCTCATACGGAAGCTGTTCCATACCCCTAATCATTTTTTCTGCCCTTTTCTGAACTTTTTCCAATTCCAACGTATCTTTTTTGAGACGGGGCGACCACATCTGCATGCTCTGTACCATGGATTTATATAGAGGCAATATGATATTTTCTGTTGTATTATCTATCGCTTTCTTAATGATTCCCTCTCTCACCTCTGGAAATGTGCTCCGGATTAACTGTATCCAGGGCGGTGTGGGAATGAGGGAGCCTCATGACAGAACAGGAGTTTCCCCTTAATACTTTCCCCCAAAATCTATTAAATGGACTAAAATTTCACAGAAGAGAAAACAGAGCATGGCCTTGACTATATTATAAATAGTAGCTAAAAGCATATACAACTCATCAGCATCTCTCAAACATTAATGCTTCCCCTTGCCAGAAAGACACTGCCAAAGGCAGTAATACTGCAGTCTCCTTTTTCTAATTATAAATTTAACTTTAATGCCAAACCCTCAGAATGCTACATCCAACTAGTCTCTCAAGCAGAAATCTAATATTTACATATTGCTCTGTGTGAGCTGAGTTCCTAGGACACAATGGAAGAAAGATGGCTTGGGGGTGAGGCATCTTTGTCAAGTTTTCAATATATTCCTATAAACAAAGTTTTTGTTATGTTTTTTTTTGGAGGGGTGGGGAGGGGACTATCACAAGCTTCCTTCTAATGTAATGCACAACAAATACAGCTTACAATGACTACACAAAGTCAGATCATTTTGTTAAAAAAAATATAAACAAAATCAGTTATCCTGAAGTTACTGTAACAATTTAATGCCCTCACAGGTTTTTGCATTATAGTAAGACCTTACGAAACAAATACCTTATTGTGCATTTCACATAAATGTCATGGAATTATTGAATACACAGTAATTTCTACCCATTTTTTTTAAGAACATTTTATAGTAGTTCTAAGTTTCACTTTCCCCTGTTGGATAAAGCTTACAAAACCCTGCCCTCCCCAATTAGCTATGGCATTCTTGCTTTGAACTGATACCTTACAACCTACATATGTTTGTCTAAATAATTTAAACCACAAGGTGCAACATTCTGGCACATTCTGGTTAATATATGATACTTTCATTTTGTGAGCTGCACATAACTGTATAAAGATGCAACCAGTGGCACCATTAAATATCCTCCAAACCCTGGACTGCTCTGCTGATAAGCAGTCAACACTAAATAGGCTCCCTAGGTAACTGAAGTATCCTCTCTGTCTTGTGCGCATGTACAAGGCACTTCTGAAATGCAGCACAGACAACTTCACATTTAAAACAAAAAAAGACAAAAATAAGTCTGCTGACCACAGTAACCGAACTAGCAAAATGCTAAGCGTTACCTGTATTGTTTTCTTTTCTTTAATATAAAAAGTATAACTGCAGAGGTCCAACGTACAAATACAAAAAATTGTGCAGAATAAATGCACCATAATACTGTACATACAGTGTAAACCGTTCAACAAGAATGATTTAAATATACCTGTACTTCTCCTGACCTGGAAGACACAAGAATAAAATTCTGTAACTCTAGGGCATGTGCATAAACTTTCTGAGAGCTTGGATCGCTAGCCAACAGTATCCCTGAAGATAAACAGAGTCAAATGTTTACTTAATGAAAGTAATTATTCAGTGAATTGCTGGTTATCATTAACTAAGGAAAAAAATACAAGTTCAGCGAACGTTAAATCCACACAGAGGTCTTTCCATCCCCTGATTTGCTACTGGCACTACTTTTGTTTGAGCCTGCTTTGGATTTCTTCTCTCTGGAACTGCTGGGATTGTTTTGGTTATTATAGGCCTGGATTGCAAGGTCCAGACGTTCCTGAGCCACTTTAATCTCCCTCTGCAGATTTTCTAGGTCGGCTGGAATGTTTTCTTCGTTGCTCCCATACTGCTGCTCCTGAGCTATATTAGCTTTGTTTTGCTTGTAGGCCATTTTGGCATTGGACAATTCAGTATATTGGATTTGATCTGGCTTGACTGCAATGTTATAGCCAGGAGGAGCAGATGGAGTATTCCAAGTAAAAGGGTAGTTATAGGTACCGGAGTCTTCCAGCTCTTTTCTTTTACTGTTTAATGTGTCTCGGATTGTACCAAATCCCAAATGGAGCATCTCCCAGACATTCAAAAGTAAACACAGGCAGCTTACGCCATACATTATTAAAAGGAAAATGGTCTTTTCGGTAGGCCTTGAAATGAAACAATCTATCTTGTGTGGGCATGGTTTCCTGCTACATACAAATGTGGGGCTGACTTCGAACCCATACAAAAAATATTGACCAACAAGAAAGCCAACTTCGAACATAGTCCTAGACAGCAGCTGCAGCACATAGATTTTCATGAGCCCATCCTCGCGAATTCGCCGCCTGCCATCGTGTTTAGCTTTAGTGAGGGCTGGCTGCTCCTTGTTCTCCCGCTCACTTTCTAGCTCTATTTCTGGGTACATCATTGGATCTTCTTCGTGGTCATCCTCTGTCTCCTCCAAGCCACGGTGTTGTTTCCAGCGCATTGAAAAGGTTTTGCTCCTGGTTCTTTTGTCAGGTTCGTTATGTTCCACCATTCTGGCAATTTTATGAATGGCATAGCCTAAATACATCACCGATGGAGTGGCTACAAGAATGATTTGAAACACCCAAAATCTCACATGCGAAAGAGGAGCAAAAGCATCATAGCAAACATTCTCACATCCTGGTTGTTCCGTGTTGCACACAAACTTGCTTTGTTCATCATAATAGATGGATTCCCCTCCCACAGCAGTAAGGACAATCCGAAAGACAATCAAAACTGTCAGCCAGATTTTGCCAACAAATGTTGAATGATTGTGGATTTCCTCTAACAGACGGGTCAAGAAACTCCAACTCATGGTGGTCAGATCGTTTTATCTTAAAAAAGAGACACATATTAAGAGTTTAAAACACTCAGCCCCAATACTGCCAACATTTAATCAAGAGAGCAAGGAAATTTTATCATCCATACAAAAATTCTACATCTGAACTCTTTTGCTGTCTCACCTGTTATCCAGAATCTCTACCAGCCAAAATTTGCCTGAAGAATCTAAGTTTCCTTTTTAGGTTTTCAAGAATGCCACTACAAATAGAGAAGAAGAAAAAAAGTTCTTAAGTCTCAATCCACAAACAACTGTTTCACAGGTTATTAGAAAAAGGTGGGATAAACATGCTGATGCTTCTGTACCTCAAATTTGAATAAAAACGACTGTTTACACAGGTTTCAGAGTAGCAGCCGTGTTAGTCTGTATCCGCAAAAAAAACAGGAGTACTTGTGGCACCTTAAAGACTAACAAATTTATTGTAGCATGAGCTTTCGTGAGCTAAAGCTCACTTCTTCGGATGCATAGAATGGAACACACAGACAGGAGATATTTATACATACAGAGAACATGAAAAGGTGGAAGTATGCATACCAACAGGCAGAGTCTAATCAATTGAGATGAGCTATCGTTAGCAGGAGGAAAAAAAACTTTTTGAAGTGATAATTAAGATGGCCCATAGAAGGTGTGAGGAGAACTTAACATAGGGAAATAGATTCAATTGGTGTAATGACCCAACCATTCCCAGTCTTTATTTAGACCACAGTTAATGGTATCTAGTTTGCATATTAATTCAAGTTCAGCAGTCTCTCTTTGGAGTCTGTTTTTGAAGTTTTTTTGTTGCAAAATTGCCACCTTCAAGTCTGTCACTGAGTGGTTAGGAAGGTTGAAGTGTTCTCCCACTGGTTTTTGAATGTTATGATTCCTGATGTCAGATTTGTGTCCATTTATTCTTTTGCGTAGAGACTGTCCGATTTGGCCAATGTACATGGCAGAGGGGCATTGCTGGCACATGATGGCATATATCACGTTGGTAGATGTGCAGGTGTACGAGCCCCTGATGGTGTGTCTGATGTGATTAGGTCCTGTGATGGTGTCACTTGAATGGATATGTGGACAGAGCTGGCATCGGGCTTTATTGCAAGGATAGGTTCCTGGGTTAGTGTTTATGTTGTATGGTGTGCGGTTGCTGGTGAGTATTTGCTTCAGGTTGGGAGGCTGTCTATAAGCAAGGACTGGCCTGTCTCCCAAGATCTGTGAGAGTGAGGGATCATCTTTAAGGATAGGTTGTAAATCTTTGATGATGCGCTGGAGAGGTTTTAGTTGGGGGCTGTAGGTGATGGCTAGTGGTGTTCTGTTATTTTCTTTTTTAGGCCTGTCCTGTAGTAGGTGGCTTCTGGGTACTCTTCTGGCTCTGTCAATCTGTTTTTTCACTTCAGCAGGTGGGTATTGTAGGTTTAAGAATGCTTGATAGAGATCTTGTAGGTGTTTATCTCTGTCCGAGGGATTGGAGCAAATACGGTTGTATCTTAGAGCTTGGCTGTAGACAATGGATCGTGTGGTGTGTCCGGGATGGAAGCTGGAGGCATGTAAGTAAGTATAGCGGTCAGTGGGTTTCCGGTATAGGGTGGTATTTATGTGACCATCGTTTATTAGCACAGTAGTGTCTAGGAAATGGACCGCTTGTGTGGATTGGTCTAGGCTGAGGTTGATGGTGGGATGGAAATTGTTAAAATCTCGGTGGAATTCTTCGAGGGCTTCTTTTCCATGAGTCCAGATGATGAAGATGTCATCAATGTAGCGCAAGTAGAGTAGGGGTGTTAGGGAACGAGAGTTAAGGAAGCGTTGTTCTAAGTCAGCCATAAAGATGTTGGCATACTGAGGGGCCATGCGGGTACCCATAGCAGTGCCACTGACTTGAAGATATATATTGTCCCCAAATGTGAAATAGTTGTGGGTGAGGACAAAGTCACAAAGTTCAGCCACCAGGTTAGCCGTGATATTATCGGGGATACTGTTCCTGATGGCTTGTAGTCCATCTTCGTGTGGAATGTTAGTGTAGAGGGCTTCCACATCCATAGTGGCCAGAATGGTGTTTTCTGGAAGATCATTGATGGATTGTAGTTTCCTCAGAAAGTCAGTGGTGTCTCGAAGATAGCTGGGAGTGCTGGTAGCATAGGGCCTGAGGAGAGAGTCCACATAGCCAGACAATCCTGCTGTTAAAGTACCAATGCTTGAGATGATGGGGCGTCCAGGATTTCCAGGTTTATGGATCTTGGGTAGCAAATAGAATACACCTGGTCGGGGTTCCAGGCATGTGTCTGTATAGATCTGTTCCTGTGCTTTCTCAGGGAGTTTTTTGAGCAGATGGTGTAGTTTCTTTTGGTAATCAACATCACTTGCCCCATAACCTAAGCCGTGCTGAACACAATGCCATCAACAACCTCAAGAACAACTCTGACATCATAATCAAACAGGCTGACAAAGGAGGTGCTGTCGTCATCATGAATAGGTCGGAATATGAACAAGAGGCTGCCAGACAACTCTCTAACTCCACATTCTACAAGCCATTACCCTCTGATCCCACTGATGATTACCAAAAGAAACTACACCATCTGCTCAAAAAACTCCCTGAGAAAGCACAGGAACAGATCTATACAGACACATGCCTGGAACCCCGACCAGGTGTATTCTATTTGCTACCCAAGATCCATAAACCTGGAAATCCTGGATGCCCCATCATCTCAAGCATTGGTACTTTAACAGCAGGATTGTCTGGCTATGTGGACTCTCTCCTCAGGCCCTATGCTACCAGCACTCCCAGCTATCTTCGAGACACCACTGACTTCCTGAGGAAACTACAATCCATCAATGATCTTCCAGAAAACACCATTCTGGCCACTATGGATGTGGAAGCCCTCTACACTAACATTCCACACGAAGATGGACTACAAGCCATCAGGAACAGTATCCCCGATAATATCACGGCTAACCTGGTGGCTGAACTTTGTGACTTTGTCCTCACCCACAACTATTTCACATTTGGGGACAATATATATCTTCAAGTCAGTGGCACTGCTATGGGTACCCGCATGGCCCCTCAGTATGCCAACATCTTTATGGCTGACTTAGAACAACGCTTCCTTAACTCTCGTTCCCTAACGCCCCTACTCTACTTGCGCTACATTGATGACATCTTCATCATCTGGACTCATGGAAAAGAAGCCCTCGAAGAATTCCACCGAGATTTTAACAATTTCCATCCCACCATCAACCTCAGCCTAGACCAATCCACACAAGCGGTCCATTTCCTAGACACTACTGTGCTAATAAACGATGGTCACATAAATACCACCCTATACCGGAAACCCACTGACCGCTATACTTACTTACATGCCTCCAGCTTCCATCCCGGACACACCACACGATCCATTGTCTACAGCCAAGCTCTAAGATACAACCGTATTTGCTCCAATCCCTCGGACAGAGATAAACACCTACAAGATCTCTATCAAGCATTCTTAAACCTACAATACCCACCTGCTGAAGTGAAAAAACAGATTGACAGAGCCAGAAGAGTACCCAGAAGCCACCTACTACAGGACAGGCCTAAAAAAGAAAATAACAGAACACCACTAGCCATCACCTACAGCCCCCAACTAAAACCTCTCCAGCGCATCATCAAAGATTTACAACCTATCCTTAAAGATGATCCCTCACTCTCACAGATCTTGGGAGACAGGCCAGTCCTTGCTTATAGACAGCCTCCCAACCTGAAGCAAATACTCACCAGCAACCGCACACCATACAACATAAACACTAACCCAGGAACCTATCCTTGCAATAAAGCCCGATGCCAGCTCTGTCCACATATCCATTCAAGTGACACCATCACAGGACCTAATCACATCAGACACACCATCAGGGGCTCGTACACCTGCACATCTACCAACGTGATATATGCCATCATGTGCCAGCAATGCCCCTCTGCCATGTACATTGGCCAAACCGGACAGTCTCTACGCAAAAGAATAAATGGACACAAATCTGACATCAGGAATCATAACATTCAAAAACCAGTGGGAGAACACTTCAACCTTCCTAACCACTCAGTGACAGACTTGAAGGTGGCAATTTTGCAACAAAAAAACTTCAAAAACAGACTCCAAAGAGAGACTGCTGAACTTGAATTAATATGCAAACTAGATACCATTAACTGTGGTCTAAATAAAGACTGGGAATGGTTGGGTCATTACACCAATTGAATCTATTTCCCTATGTTAAGTTCTCCTCACACCTTCTATGGGCCATCTTAATTATCACTTCAAAAAGTTTTTTTTCCTCCTGCTAACGATAGCTCATCTCAATTGATTAGACTCTGACTGTTTACACGTTTAGGTTGAGATTCTCATAGCAACCTATGGGATATGAAAGCCCAATTATGCTGAAATGTAATGGGAATTGAGTATCCAGAACTCAATGTGTACTCTCACTAAAACATTTCATCAACTCTCTTGTACACTTGCATTTTAAAAAAAAGATTTAACAAAATCCACCCATTTTGCCCTTGAATTGTGAAAAATACAGTACAGAGAAAGCTGAATAACGCTAGTAACAACATCCTTACAGACAAGAAAATGTAGCAGAAACACAACTGCACCTTTTCCTCAAGGAGGATTTTATTCCAAGGCCTTATTCCCAAGCCTAATAAAGTCAATGGGAGTCTTTCTATTGACTTCAGTGGATTTTGAATTAGGCTCCTAGTGAGGCTAACGTAAGTGTAACATTTTCCATTCATTGCACAAAAGATACCTAAGAAGTGCCTACTCTGATAGGAGTCACCATGAGATTAATAGGCAGTGCTAGCTAGGGGGAAAAAAAGGAAAAATGTAACAAATAGGGAAAAGGGAAATCAATAGCAGTCAGTAGAAATTACTAAATTTGTAAAGTATTTTAGGAACAAAAGAAATCCTAACAATGGTACGGGCCCATTACTAGGTAGAGATGATAAAACCGTTAACGATGATGAAGTAGCATCAGAGGGGTAGTGGTGTTAGTCTGTATCCACAAAAACAACGAGGAGTCTTAAAGACTAACAGATGTATTTGGGCATAAGCTTTCGTGCGTAAAACCCCACTTCTTCAGATGCATGGAGAAATGATGCAGAAAAGGTCAAAGTGTTCAATAAATATTTCTGTTCTGCATTTGGAAAGCAGCAGGATAACAGACTCACATCACAAGGATGACAAAGTATTTCCAGAGATAAGCTGGGTGAGGTAATATCTTTTACTGGACCAATTTCTGTTGGTGTAAGAGACAAGCTTTCATCAAGCTACACAGAACTATTCTTTAGATAACCAAGGATGTTAAACTACATCTATTGAGAATAAACACATTTAAATTAGCAGACCCATATAATCCGCACCCAAAAGTCCTACAAGTGTTGACTGAGGAGATCTCTGCCCTGCTGATGTTAATTTTTAATAAATCTTGAAATACTGGGGAAATTCCAGGAGACTGAAAGAATGATAATGTTCTGCCAATATTCAAATAGGACAAGCTGATGACCCAGGTAACTGGAGACCAGCTAGTCTGACACAAATCCTGGGCAAAATAATGGAAAAAATTGATACAGGATGCAACTCATAAATAATTAAAAGATATGAATATAATTAATGCTAGTCAATATGGTTTTATGGGAAAAGGTCAGGTCAGACAAACCTAATTTCATTCTTTGTTGAAATTTCAAGTTTGGTTGATAAAGGTAACTGTGTAGATGGAATATACTTAAGACATCTGTAAGGCATTTGACTTTATACTGCATGGCATTATGGTTAAAATATTAGCACTATACAACACCAAGAGAGTGCATGTTAGATGGATTAAGAACTGGCTAAGTAACAGATCTCAAAACGCAGTCACCAATGGGGAATCTTCATCAACTGGGGTGTTTCTAATTGGGTTCCACTGGAATCAGTACTATGCTTTTCAACATTTTCATCAAATTAAAATTTGCAGATGACACAAAGATTGGCAGAAGAGTAAATAATGATGAGGACAGGGCATGGATCGCATGGTCAGTGGGTCCATTCAAACAAAATACATTTTAATTAGAGTGAATAATTGATTTTTTGGTTCAGGGGCCAAGCCTAACCTCTCCTCCAACCTCTCAAATCGGCTTTGACCAAAATGGATTCCCTGCCCCCCCCCCCTTTTCTGAAACAGACAAACAAACGGAAAAATTCTGTTTCGGGTCAAACAGAATGCATCATTTGACACAAAACTATATATTTTTTTTTCAGGTAGTTTTCAGGTGTTTTTTTACCCTTGTTTAATCAGCTATATTTCAAAATGAAACCCCATTTCATTTCAAAATAGTCAAAAACAAACACTTCAAAATGCAAAGTCAAAACATTTAGTTTTGAAATGGTCAAAATGAACCATTTCAACTTTTTCAAAATGTTTTTTCCTTTTTTTATTTCCAAATCTGATCTGAATCTGCGAATGCATTTTTGGGGCAAATTTACCGTTTCTCAAAATATGTTCACCCAGTTCTAGCTTTAATATAGCCAAATGCAAAGCTCTACATGTAGGCGCAAGAAATGCAGGCTACACCTACAGAGTGGGGGACTGTATCCTGGAAAGCAGGAACTCTGTAAAGGATTTAGAGGTTATAGCAGGCGAGCAACTCAACAGCAGGTCCCAGTGCAATGCTGTGGCAAACAGGGCTACAGCAATCCTGGGATGTATATACAGAGGACCAATGAGGAGGATTACAGAGGAGATTTTACCTCTGCATATGACACTGCTGAAAAGTTGGCGAGAGTGCAGAAAAAAAGCCAAACAAATGGTTTAAGGGTTGGAGAAAATGTCTTACAACCGAGAAACTTCAAAGAGCTCAATCTATTTAGACTCGCAAAAAGAAGACTGAGAGGTGACTTGATTACAATGAATATGCAGTAAATGGGGAGAAAATACAGGCTTACCAAAGAGCTCTTTAATCTAGCAGAGAAGAGCATAACAAGAACCAGTGGCTGAAAGCTGAAGCCACACAAATTCAAATTAGAAATAAGGCACAGTTTTATAACAGTGAGGGTGATTAACCACTGGAACAAATTACCAAGGGAAGTGCTGAATTATCCATCTCTTAATGTCTTCAAATCAAGACTAGAGGCCTATCTGGAAGATATGCTTTAGTCAAAAACTAGTTATTGGGCTCAACACAGGGTAACACTGAAATGTAATGGCTCGGGACATGCAGGAGGCCAGAGTAGATGATCTAATTGTCCCTTCTGGCTTTAAACCATACAAATCTAGTTACCTGAGAATTCTGACTGTACAGACGGACCATGTATGATGCTAGTTAGTATCTTGGTAGTTGGCCAGTGAGCCACAAAATGTACTTGCTTTTTTTTTTTTTTTAAATTGATGACATCTCAACTCAGAGCAAAATTTGGCCCTAAATTTACTTTAAGTAGCCACAATATACATCTGAAATGAATTCAATGAAGCTACACCAGTGTAAATGTGGAGTACAAGCAGAATTTGGCCCTTAATTTCCAGACTGCATCAATGTTCATTCCAAGTTCCCAAGAGCTGAAAACAGAGAAGCCAACTTTTAAAACAGACCAGCTAACAGTATAACAGAGGAAATTGGATCATTAGTTTTAGAAGACATTTGTCGTGAAATCTAGCAAGTTTATGTTAGTTAAAAGTCCCTTCAGTTGCTTTTACTACCCCACAGCCAATTTTTTTTGTGATTTTACAACACATTTTAAAAAAAAATTCTCATCTTGCTGTGTGCCAAAACATAAATAACATGGGAAACAGACTAATTGCACACAGTGCTTTTAAATGTAAGCACAATGAAAATTTCTCTCTCTCTATGATCTGTCAAATACAGTGATCATAGTTGTGACAAACAACAAGAGATGAAAAAAATTACAAATAGAAATGTGATTTTTAAGTTGACAGTCTCCTTTAATAGCCTTATGAAACTGGCTGCAGCTACAGAATACATGTCTCTGCCTTTACAATATGTATACTGCAGGACTCAGCTATAACAGTAACCTTCACATACACAATGTACACTTAATACTTCCCAGATTTGCTGTTCTGGGAACATTTAACTTAATAATTCTCTATTGTTTGAAACAAAGACTTATGGACAGTGACACCCATCTGAAAAAGGCAAATTGTCAGCAATTTCAACTAATTTACGTCATGCCACGCAAGGCATTTGAGAGAGACCTTCACTCCTTATATTTGTCATAAGTTCATAACACCACTTAGAGCTGCGCAGAGCAGCAGAGTAGACGATACAAACAGCACAATCTTTTTCTCTGGCTGCACGTTGGTCCTGACCACACCTTTATTAATCAAATTTTGCCTACCTGCTTTCAGATGGCACTCTAAAGAGGAACTGAAAAATGGACTTGGCATAAACACTGGCTCAGGTCATGGGATGAATTACTGTAACACTCATTGGCTGTTTGCAGTGATGTATAACATTGGCTCCATTATTCACAGAGTTTGCTGAAGAAGTAGGATCTTGGAGAAATTGGTCAGGAGTCAACACTCTATGGGTCAAATCCACGGCCCTGCCCAAGCCTGACTAAATGGGCTTGGAACAAAGGAGTCCTGCAGCAACTGGGCAGGGAATGGAATCGACCCAGTTCCCAGGCTATGGAGTAGAAGCAGAGCTGCTCCACGCATGCCCCTATGTACGGAGTCCAGCCAACAGACCTATACGGTTATATCTTCCCTGTATATGGAGTACAGAAGGCCCATGGACCTGGGCAGACACAGGTATGGCCCTCGTGTGGACCTCACCAGATCCAGCCTCCCGTCCCCTGATTTCTAAGCCATATGTGACCAAGAGGCCTACCTGACCAAAAGGGCTGGTGGATCTCCCTGTGTATTATGGCTGGACTTTCCAGAGGAGCCTAAGGGAGTTCGGCTGCCAACTCCCACTGAATTTTAATAGAATATGAGCACTTAACTCTCTGTACTACTTTGAAAAGTTCAGCCTTAAATAGTAAGTATGGGTGTGTGCTCATTTGCATCGCGAACAAGCAATCATTTAGGAGGAAGGCACTCAACTAAGGGGATTCCTTCATCACCCACATCTTATCACATCTTCTCCAATTAAATTAGGTCCATTCATGTTCTTCAAATCATATTCACTTCATTTTGCTTTCAAACAATTTAGCAGCTGTGTGCTGAGAAGAACGTGGGAGTTAACATTTGGTAAGTTCATTGGTAACCAATTGAGCTTCCAAGAAATGCAGAATGAAATCTAATTGCCCCCAAAGGCCAATTAAAATGACTAATCATGACTATTCATTCAAATCTCATTTCTATTCAAACATCAGAGATCACAAGATGTACAAGTGCTTGAGAGGAAGGGAAGTAGCTTCCTTTTCTTTCATTTAAAAATTAGTAAGATCTTATTGCTCATGAAGAGAGGGAATAAAAGTCATTGGCTTGTGCTGAACACAATACAGGCACGGTGCAAGCTTCCCCAACACAGCGCGGCCAACAGGCATCTATCTTGACCTGCAATTCAGTGCTGGGTCCCTCCTGAATTAGACAAGCGGAACTGTGTAGGAGTTTTGCAATGCTGACAAACGGAGACAGGGATGAGACAATGTAATATTATTAAGCTTCCTTCACTTAAAATCAGAGACTATTAGGGTTGGAAGGGACCTCAGGAGGTCATCTAGTCCAACCCCCTGCTCAAAGCAGGACCAATCCCCAACTAAATCATCCCAGCCAGGGCTTTGTCAAGCTGGGCCTTAAAAACCTCTAAGGAAGGAGATTCCACCACCTCCCTAGGTAACCCATTCCAGTGCTTCACCACCCTCCTAGTGAAACTTGTGACATGAAATGGGATTTGATCCCAACTCTCCATAATCCCTGGCGCCACCTATCCCAGAGTTGTTAATTAAAGTTTATGATTTTACACAGCTGAAATAGATTAATGTAAAACCAGTTGCTAAACCAGTGGAAAAAAATTCTTTGTTTCTGTGTGCTTATATAACATTTCTGACAGAGGATTCAGCTACTTTTTTAAAGAAAACAACCCTGTTTTTCAAATAGCTGGGCTATTCAGTCTATCTTGCAAGTCTCATGTGACATGCAAAAAACAGAAAAGGGTTCAGAAAAAGCCACACTGTCAATGTCTATTTGGAGAAGATTCCTGAACAAACATTTGACAACTAGACTTATTCTGCCCTCATATTTGGGGCATTTTAACAAGGTTCTGTTGATTCCCTACATCATTTCCCCACAGTTTAAAGTTGTATGTTAAATTATGAGACCTTAGATCCCATCCCATAAGACTTTAAAATGGGATATAAATGGGTTTTGCAAGGAATAGCTTTTTATGAATAAATGTTTGTAAACCTCAATTTCACTGTACATGCACCAAGAGATAAAAAATATTTCCAACAATAATAATGGAAATTTAAAGACAGACAGAAAAATGTTGATTGAGAACTTATCAGAGTTTGATTTAAGCATATTTACTTTGTATATTTTGACATGTGATGGTGACAATTTCTGCTTTAACTTTTCTAAAACTTTTCACTTGGCTACTCTCTACTGTCATTCAATAACTGTCTGACTCTCCACAGTGTCTGACCCTCCATAATTTGCTGCAACTGTGACAATGTAAATTGACAAAAAATAGGGAAAAATGCTTTACAATAAACATCTATATTATCTGTCAAAACTTTTAAAAAAATAAGTAAATATCGAATTCTGCCAGGCCTAGATAGAACCATGAAATACTTGTAATGTCAAAAAAATAAAGGTCGAGAACACGTCTTTCCTTTTTGAACAATCCACATTATATAAATCAG
Organism: Mauremys mutica; assembly: GCF_020497125.1. Classification (NCBI taxonomy): domain Eukaryota; kingdom Metazoa; phylum Chordata; order Testudines; family Geoemydidae; genus Mauremys; species Mauremys mutica. The sequence goes on from NC_059096.1 coordinate 13,272,968, forward strand.
ATTAGAACACAAACCTACATTTACAGCTACGGAATGAACCTCCAAGTAGCCTGCTGTGCCCTATAAGTGAACTAACATGGATGAAAAAATGGTCTTCAATTTAGGAATGCTCCCCTATAGCTCAGGTAACACAGTTCACATGGAAGCATTACCTACTTCATTATGTCCAAAAAGGTGGTTTCCAGTGCAATGTGTGAGGAAGAATAACAACTCCCAGTAACAAAAAGAAATTGAATATCTAAGACTCCTGTCCATCATGATGCAATTAATTCTGATTGTGTGTGTGTGTGTGTGTGTGTGTGTGTGTGTGTGTGTGTGTGTGTGTGTGTGTGTGTGTGTGTGTGTGTGTGTGTGTGTGTGAGAGAGAGAGAGAGAGAGAGAGAGAGAGAGAATCAGTTCTTTTTGTTCCTCCACCCAATCTAACCGCTGTGGGCTCCCCACATGAGAAGAAACCCCCCACTCCCGCTCTCTAAGGTGCCTATCACAGGGCTATACACACACACACACAGAATCCAAGTTTCCCAAAACAGACCCACACAACAAGCACATTTCAACAGCACAGGAACAAGCTCTACAGAAACCTGTTCACATCTAGCTATTAAGCTAGGAAGAATCCAATTCTCCAGCAGCTTGGGAGAAGAAAACCCATGGTGAAGATGAAGTATTGGTGCCTGCCAGCACCTAAAACTTCTGGGTATATTTACTGTCTATCTGGCAAATCTGACTTGAGGCAGAAAACAGAAGGTGATCTTTCCCCTCAGTTTCCTTGTAATTGCTATCCCACAGTAATTTACTTTATTCATTCATTCATTCGTATTTTGATTGTGGCAACATGAGCTCACAGCGCAGTCTCTGGACACATTTGGATGAATGTCCCCAACCAAGCTCTTAGCAACAAGTTCTTCACATCCAGAACATCTCAGGAAGATGCCTGCTAGTCAGCAAGCAGCTCCCACTAACCGACAAAGCATGCAAGTTCCAATCTGAAGGAACCTACATGGACAACCCCCTGCCTCCAGTCTCCAAAACAGTTGTCAGCACCATAGAAGATCCCAAACGTCAGAAGTTACACAGGGACAAAAGGTGATATCATTTAAGTCGTCAGGCTTTATACAAGCCACCGCCAATTGCATTCAGAAGTGAACAGCGAGCCAGTGAAGCACAACTGTCATGAACTCAGAAAAAAGTCTGCACACTCAGAAAACAGCTTGCAGAGTTGTGTATTAGCTGAACCTTCTGGGTGGTCTTTGAGGGTAGATGCAAGGATCGCAAGTTGCCACAGTCCAGTCTAGAGGTGGCAGAGGCACAGAGAACCATGGTGACATCTGCACCCGAAAAAGTTAAATTCTTCCAGCCAAGCAAAAACAGGAAAAAGCTCTGCTACCTGGCAATCGAGGAGGGGAGAAGAGTTCAAAAGAATGCCTAGACTGTAAATCTCTCTGACGGCCACATGCTCTCAGCAGAGAGAACTGAGAGCACCTGAGAAATCCACCAAAGGCTTCCTCCTCCCCAGCAGCTTCATCTCCATCTCCCCAGAGTAAGCTTGAGTCAGCTAACCTGCACCCATGCCCTGTCTCAGTCATGCACCAGGAAAAGGAGACTGCACGGGCTGGATGTGATGAAAGACAGAGCCCAATGACCGCAGCACACCGAGTGCACTGCAGCCCCAAGCCCCTCTCATTATCTCCCCAAAGGGGACCCTCCTGTGTGTTAAGTACGGGTGATGATACAGGCCTGCAGAAATCCACCCCACGAGGCAGCTGAGCCAAATATCACCCCCAGGGACATTTCACTAGAGGGAAAGAAGCCGCAGAAGAGCAACTCTGTCCATTCTTGCCAATCGGCAGACAAGTCACCAGCACCTCATGGTCAACTGTAGAGAAGACTCAATTGCCATGAAACCTGACCCATCTCTCACCAGTTTACAATGGTCAAATAAATCAGTCTATGAACCACACACAGGCCTGAAGCCTGATTGGCAAGAATGGTGTGTTGAGAAAAATCAAGAGACCAGAGCTGCTTCACCACACTGTTCTCAACCACCTTCCCCACAAAGGGAACACCTGACAGATAAGTGACAGAACTGCCAAATTCAAGCAGTGATTCCCTGAGCAGAGCCCTTGGGATTGCTCAGGTGAGGGAAGCAGATACCCTCTGTATGAATATCCATGAGTTGTAGACCCCATATCCCTCCGGCCATGAAGCACAAGGTGTGATGGTGTACCCCATAAGTCTTCATGGGAATATACTTATGACTATATATATGATCTAACTGGAATATGTTTTCTGCTACATATGCCATGTAACATATCTATGTAAAGGTTATGATCTACGGAATATATTCCTCCTATTTGTATGCATGTATCATTTTTGCACTTGAAGTTAGGAATACTGGCTGTATACTTGCTGAATTTCTATTGAAAAAGGAATATGCAAATGAAATGCCCAATCAAGAACCACTTAAGCCAACAATGAACTCGAAGACACCAATCCACATCGGAGCTTTCCCAGGAATGTGGCTTGGCTGGTAAGAAACTCATTCATGATGGACACGTGACTTGCCCATGTAACTCCAATACTCCATCTTGGAGCTGGACTTTGCATAGGAGAAAGAAGGGGGTCCCCCCCACACACAAGAGAAAGTCTATTTAAACCCATGGGAGACCCCTCCATTTTGTCTTCAGCTGGCTAATGAGAGAGCCTCTGCACCCCCAAGGATACCTGAAAGAAACTGGAACAAAGGACAGTAACTACAGGGGGTGTGAGTGATTGCTGGACCCAGACTAGCAGGAGACTCGTCTGTAAAAGGAAGCTCACTGGAACTGGTGAGTCTTTATTTGTATTCAGTTTTCTTAGATACAGACTGGTGTGTTTTATTTTACTTGCTAATTCACTTTGTTCTGTCTGTCACTACTTGGAACCACTTAACTCCTACTTTCTGTATGTAATAAAATCACTTTTTACTTATTAACTCAGTGTGTGTATTAATACCTGGGGGGGGGGGGAGCACACAGCTGTGCATATCTATCAGTGTTATAGAGGGCGAACAATTGATGAGTTTACCCTGTATAAAGTTTATACAGGATAAAATGGATTTATTTGGGGGTTGGACCCCATTGGGAGTTGGGCATCTGAGTGTTAAAGACAGGAACATTTCTGTAAGTTGCTTTCAGTTAAGTTTGCAGCTTTGGGGCACATGGTTCAGACCCTGGCTCAACAAGACCAGGTGCTGGGGTCCCAGGCTGGCAGGGAAAGCATGGGCGGAAGTAGTCTTGGCACATCAGTTGGCAGTTCCCAAGGGGGTTTCTGTGATCCAACTCGTCACACAAGGCTTCTATCAGGTTGCAGCATTTATACCACACTCATTGCTTTGACATACGAGTGCTTTCTTAGCCTGATCCTGTTACCCAAAATCGGGCCAGCTAGTGAGCTTAGGGAGGACTAATAACCCACCAGAGTTTGGCAGAAAGCAACACGTTTATTATACTGATAGCGAAGCTCAAAAGAAGGGAGGGGAGTCACCTTCACACTCGCATACTCATGCTCCCAGGACAGGCACGGCACTGGAGATGTCAGGATCCTTCAAAATAAGTGTCCCACAGCACAGCGATGGACGGTGCGATGAAGGTAAGTCTTCCCGAGGCACGATGGAATGCAACGCAGCAAACCACTGGCCAGGCAGTCCGGGCGAAGGGCCTTCACGGGAAGTACAAGCTTGTGAGTGCACTCCTGAGCACATGGCCCCTTCCCCTTTTTAAGGACCTGCTCCTCATGGCCTGCGACTAGAGATGACTTGGCCGCATCTGGTTGATCACACTCCACCTCGGGCAGTGTCCATGCACTGGGTGTGTGAGTGCTGCCTAATTAGAGTCCCAGACATCTTGTCTAACTAGGAGCTCTTCTGATCTTCCAGCTGTTCAACCAGCCCATCCATCCCACAAGCATTGCAGGAGGGAGGGGGAGAGGGAAGCCACTTCACAGGTATTCAGAGAGGGAGAGGAGACGGGGCAGGGGGAGAGGGGAGTGTAACAGACCTTTTGAGCATACAGGTTATACAGAGCATACAGATCACTGATGCTCCTACAGCAGATCCCGCTCCCACAAAGACAGCCAATCGGGTGCTAAAAAGGTGCAATTTACCTGCAAATTTTAGTAGAGAAGTTTGACTGCATCTGAGCAGCCAGCCTGGATTTAACAGGCTACCCAGCACTTTGAAATCCCTGCTGGTCTAGACTTTGCAGGAAAGGAAAACTTTTGACACCTCTAGCACAGCACAGGACTGCAAGACTCCTTCTACAGCAAGCACTGAACTCTGAGCAGGATGGCTGCCACCAGTGAGAGGAGCTGAATGGCCTTCTTCACAACTGCTTCATCGCCTGCAGGTTGTTTGTATATCAAAATGACTTATGAGCAGCATTTGAAGGGAGGGGTCATCTGTGCTCAAGGGTAAAAGATGACTACGCTGTCCTACCAAACCATCAGCAGAGTTTTCTAAACCACACTGTATCCTGCACACATAACCGGTGGAGGCCATACAGCACTATATGGACAACGTGTGTTTAGCCATGGATTGGGCACCCTTTCCAAAGTTCAGTACAGGTGCAAATAATTTAGTGGAACAAGATGGGGTTAGCAAAACAGCAGGTTGGGCAAGCAAATCATCCATTCCTTCTGCAAAAATATTAGCCTGCTACCTCAGTTTCCAAGTAAATGCTATTAAATACTAGAATTAACTGACACTTCACCTCCACTTGCTTTGTTTTGGGAAAAGCAAATATAGTAAGCTGGAGCTGTTGCTGGAGTATAGTCAATGCTGGGACACACATTTCAATTTAACAGGAATTTTAAAACCTTCATTTTCTAAAAATACTCAAAAAACCCACAAATATGGAATGCAAGCATTGAGTAATATTTGAATTTTTATGGTAGGTTGATGAAAAATGGGTGGAGACTAAGAACAAAAATTTCAAAATTACCACTTTCTAAAAATCTGATTGAGCATCTGATCTTTTCTGGACCCCTTTTACAACAAATCTGAAATCCTAAGCTCTACACCATATATTGTTCTTCGTGTGCTAATTACTACAATATCGGTTTTGCTTTGGCTGTATTTGTTCATCTAATGATTTTTCACTTTTTAAAATAGCTGAAAAGAAATGCGCCACAGGGTAATCAGTTGTAGTTAGAACGGGAAGAAGGAAAAAGACCTTCATGGACCATACCTTGTAGCCTGGAGAAAACTACAGTAAGGTAGGAGCCTAGATTGTGTGAGTTCAAACCTTGCCTCTATTAACTGCTGTTTATATTGCCATGTATTTCACCAACCTTATTATTAAGTAAGGCCATGAAACCTACCAGCAACCTCCAAAACCTTAAAGCATATTAACTTCCCAACTGCACAGAATGTGAGACAGTTAGATGCATTGATTTGCTGATACAAGAGCATATGAAGTCACTGCTAAGGTTTTGCAGCACAGTGCAAGCTGGGGGACACATTGCTTTTAGGAGAGGGAAGTGAATGCTTTATGCCGGAGTGTGTTCCCAACAGCACTGTAGGTAATGTGAAAATGTCACGGAAGCCAAGAGACTTCTTTAATTTCTTATTTCCATGCTTTCAAGATTTTGGGTGAGTAGGGTGTATCCGGATACAAGCTTAACACTCCCTAAATTAAGTTTTTGCTTGTCTATATACACTATACTTCAACGCCACATGGAACAGAATTACTGCTTAGTAAGATTATTATCCAACTTCAGCCTCAGCACAGACACACTGTGGAGTCAGGGACACAGAATTTTAACTGCTGGCCAGATCAGATTAGCAGTTTGTCCTTACAAGAGGGACTTCACAAACACACAACCCAGAACACAGGGAAATCTTTTAAAAACTCAATTTGGATATTTAAAAAAATAGTGGCAAACGTACATTCTCTTGTCAGACAACCAAGTTTGAGATCCAGGTTGTCCTCAGTCAGACCAGACACTTCTTTCCAAGACTGGGCAGGTTTACACTATGAAATATGGATCCCAATAATCTCCCACTTGCTTTACAACAATAAAAATTTAAGAGGAGATTGTAAAGATAGAGAAAAATGTTAAAACATTCTAGACAAGCTAGTTTTTGTTCTAAATGCTTCAATATCTATCCATGCTATTTGTTGTAACACAGTACAGTAACACAATAATTTGGAAGAGGAGCAGCATTGGTCTGTCCAAACTGATGTAACTGTTTTCTGATTGAGACATCAGCAACCCTGCTTAATACAAAGACGATCTGAGCCCCGGCCACATTTTCTGCCTCATTCACTCTGAAAGAGAAGACAGACGAGAGCTCTTCATCCATAATGGCTGCCAGCAGGATGTGGGAACAAGGAAGCACTGATCATCTGTTGGTTTATCATCTCTAAGGCACCATCTACACTAGGAAATTTCCCCTTGCCTGACTTGGTGGAATCAGGTCTCAATTGTATAAGGGTGCTGAAAACAGGCTCCTTCCCATCACTTCATCTCTGCTACCAGGGCAGCTGTTTTGACCACCATTTCAGGGGGACCCCTTGCTGATAACCATGATCAGCAATGGGTTAATTTCCTAGTGCACATGGGACAAGTCACAAGTAGATCACAAAAGACAGCACCTCCTCAGTATGCATGTGCTAGACATAAAAACAACATACGCAAACCAATCAGCTGGAGTAAGACAATAATAAAGTTAAAAACAATCGTGCCACTGGTAGACGAGTCACACTTATTGGATTAGTTTGCTTAGCGGCTGAATTTCACTTCCCTCCTCTTCCAGAATGTAGCACAGGGATTCGTTCAAGGTAATATATACACAGCCCTGAACGTCAGTGAAAATAGCCACATTTTGCTGACACTGAGGTCAGTAAGAATTCTGCCATGGACTGCAACGGGAGTAGGATCAGGCCATTCCGTAAAACAAGCTGAATTGCAGCACGGAAATGTTGAGCTGAAGAGATGGAAAGTTCCAGCGAAGGGAGCAGCAGGAACATGGAAAAAGACTTGATTTGGGAGCAGGACTAGGGAAGATAATTTTTAGACTGATGGAGTGAAAGTGAAGATACTTGCACACAGTTTTTTTGTACACTTGAATTTATTTTTTAATAAAGTATTTTTATTTGGGTTCTGTTGAAGTTTTCAGTTGTAAGAGTATTTCCACTTCTGAACGTGTTTTAACCTCAGTATCTTTGCATTAGCCTGGGTATCTGTTTTAAATAGATGTCTGCTTTTAACCAAATGTGTACACGTATTTTTAAAAATACTTGAAAAATGTTTGAAGTGAGAACTGGGAGATTATTTTTACTTTAATACAATCAAAAAGGAAGTTGTTTTATACAAGAGAGCACAGCCCTGAAGACAAATGTATTCCATGTCTGTAAACCCTGGTCAGTGTTAACTTTGTACTCATCCTTTCAAACTAATACAACTGTTTAACTGGGGAGGGAGTGGCATCGTCACCCTGACCTCTTAAAAGTGCCTCTTCCAATTAAATGGCCTGATCCTACTATCCTTACTCACCTGAATAGTGCTGACTACTTGCACGAGTAAGGTTTTCAGGAGTCACCATTAACCCTTAAAATAAAAAGTACACACACACCAGAAATTCAATGCATCATTCAGGTCCTTTGGATGGCACACTGTTATATAAATACATACCATGAGTTACGGTAAGAGAGGGAATGAGAATGCAGGGTGGTGTGATGTAAAGCACTTTATAAATGGTGATTAGATACACAGATGCTTCATCAACGAGTCAGCAATGGCCACATTATTCACAAGTGGCCAAGTCATGGGTGAGTTATTCAGAGCTCCCCAAATGAGTGCCAATAAAGCCATTACGCCAAACGGTACTATCATGTATTCTGTAGATGCCCCATATTTTAGAAATACTTCACAGTTTAATTTTTCTTTTAAAAAAAAGCATAATTATTTTTCACATCCCTTCACCTGTAAAGCCCAGGTCTTTTAGTAACATCAATCCAACTGCCAGACAGAGGGAAAAGACATGTAATAAATTTAAGAATCCTCTAAAAAGGCGACCTAAAATTGATCTTCCTAACATAGTATCATACTACTAAAGTCTAATGTCTCAGGAGTTTCCAGGAACCTTTCAAATAAGTGCCCAAGTCCAGCCCTTCATCAGCCATTGAACTATATTAGACTCATGGACTTTAAGGTCAGAAGGGACCATCGGTGACCATCTAGTCTGATCTCCTGCATATTGTAGGCCACCAAACCTCACCCATTCCTGAAACAGGCCCATAACCTCTGGCTGAGTTACTGAAATCCTCAAATCATAATTCACCACCTATACTAGTTTAAACATCAGAGGGGTAGCCGTGTTAGTCTGGTTCTGTAAAAGCAGCAAAGAATCCTGTGGCACCTTATAGACTAACAGACGTTTTGCAGCATGAACTTTCGTGGGTGAATACCCACTTCGTCGGATGTTTTGCAGCATGAGCTTTCGTGGGTGAATACCCACTTCGTCGGATGCTTACATCCGACGAAGTGGGTATTCACCCACGAAAGCTCATGCTGCAAAACGTCTGTTAGTCTATAAGGTGCCACAGGATTCTTTGCTGCTTTTAGTTTAAACATGACTCATGACCTATGCTTGACTCATGACTCATTATATCTATTACGTAGAGAGGTGGTGGAATCTCCTTCCTTAGAGGTTTTTAAGGTCAGGCTTGACAAAGCCCTGTCTGGGATGATTTAGTTGGGAATTGGTCCTGCTTTGAGCAGGGGGTTGGACTAGATACCTCCTGAGGTCCCTTCCAACCCTGATATTCTATGATTCTATGCTGCAGAGGAAGGCGAAAATCCCCTAGTGTGTTGGCCAATCTGACCCAGGGAGAAATTCCTTCCCAACCCCAAATATGGCGATCAAGTTAGACCCTATCACTGAATGTCACCAGTTCTGCTCCTCTTACCAGTACAAATTTCCACACTTGGAGTATTGAGTCTTCTTTACTCCCCAATAGGCTGTTTCTTGAATGAGAAATGGCAACTGTTTGAAGCTGTTGAGAAGTTTTAAAATAGTCCTAGGGGGCAAGGATTAGTGTTTAGAGTACAGGTGAGACTTGGGGCAAAGGTGAACAATAACATGCAATGTATCATCTGTTCAGCAGCACCAAATATGTGGTGTTTGCATAAAAGAGTTTGGTGTGTAAGACTTGCTGATTGCCTGTTATGAAGTTTACATTTCCTTTTGAGTACTGGAGCCCAGACAAGTACCATAAGCTGCTGTTATAATTCGGTTGTCTGACAAACCTGTATCTAAAAAGGTGGAACTAATTTCTGTTATAGTTGAAGACCAATCCCATGTCCTTATTTAGGCAAAACTTCTGTTAAGAAAGGAATGCAGGATTTATCCTCATTTCCTGTGTGGAAATTTAGATCCCAATTCAGCAAGTCACTTAAGCACATGCCTAACTTTAAGCTACCGACATCAATTGGACTAATTAGCTAGACACGTGCTTAAAGACCTTTCTGACTTTGGGCCTTGGAGGTGAACTAAAAGGCACTGAAAATAGGTATCGAAAATGGAAGTATTCACAAGTTAATCCCAGTCGTGTAAATGGAACTGCTAATGTTAAACTTGCCCTGGACTAGATTGTGTGTCTGTTTTGAGAAGCATCTGTTCAAGTTTAAGCATATAAAACATTTTTCAATCCAATGATTCCATAGGGAAATGCCTCAAACATCAGCTCAGCTAACTCAAATTTTTCATTGAATTTCCCTTAATACAGCTATGACCATAAATACACTATTCATTATTTCAAAAAGATCTTTTTATTTATAGGGTTAAAAAAGAAGCTTCTAATTCATTTTATCACATAAATCCTGAGATGTTAATTTAAACATCACCACTACTTAAAAAATAGTCCATAGTCCAATATGTTTTATAACTAGCCTTTAACTAAGCAATATACATTTTCAGCAGGTAAAATGCAGTTGATTTTTTTGCTACTGTGCAATGGTAAGTATTGTATCTTGCTGCAGAAAAGCTCTGAACTTTAAATTGCACACATAATCCTCCCTCCAAAAAGTTTTACTTCTGAAAATATCACTTCATTAGAATGTCACTGTGCTCTATTACCAACACACACTTGGCAGCATGGTAATTTAAAATAGTTCATAAAGACTTTGTGGTCCTTTGCCCTTATTTTTCATTTTGTGATTAAATTTAGAGTATTTGCAATAGCTGATTTCATGATTCATTTAATGTTTTTCTGAACCTCAAAAGACTTCTGAAAGTCAAAAAGACAAACTCTCACCTAGATCCACATGCTCTCTAGCCCCCACCCAGAACACACACCACAACTTAGCAACACTTGTGCAATAATTCAATCCTTATCAGGCATACACAGTCTTTGTCCAAGAAAGAATTCCTCTTCATAAGTTTTGAAAAGTTGGATTGGTTTGAAACACAGCGAAAACCATCCTAAGAGACCACTCACAAGACTGACAGAAACGGGTGGCTTAGCAGAAGTAGATCTAGTATCAAAATTACATGCAACATGTTTGGAATCTTTGATGGTCTCTTAAAACAGATTTCTCTATAATCAAATAAAAAAACTTCCCAAACCTATCAAAAGAAGTTCATTGTTGGACCAAGACTTTGCATGCGACATTTCAATTCAGAGCAAAATGTTACAGTCAAATTACAGCTACTCAAATAGAAAAGAGAGATACTGAAAACTGAAAAAAATTCCTTTCACAGGAGTTGTAGATATATTTGTAAAAGACACATTCCTAATCTTGATGTAATTCAGCCAAAAGGCTCTAAAATGGTGATCAGTCTGAATGTACAGCTGACTTGGTTCATGAACAGCACCTGCACCTTTGCTGTCTCCTGCATACCCCTGATTGAGAACCACGACTTTAGAGCCTTTAGCACTCAGTTCCAAAGACTGTCAGGCCATAGCTGGCTTAAACCCATTCTGATCTGCCCAAGCAAAACTTGCTGCTAGTGATGTTTCAAAGTCTTAAAATAGCTGCTAGCATATTTATATCCTTCTTTCATCTCCCCCCGACACACACACCCATCCTTGCAACTGGACCACAGAATACATAGCTCTCATGGGTACAGCACATAGCTTCATTACAAGGAAACCAAAAAAAAAGTTGTTCACCCCAAATCTACACCGCCTGGCCAGCCCCCTATGTGCTATATATACAGAAACACAACTTTTCCCAGCTTGCATTTTAAATTACTCCACTAAGCTTTATACAAGTCAGATCAAATACCTACCTCAGTTCAATGCATTTTGGGGAGAACAGGACAGACTGTACGTACACCAGTCCTTCAGGAGGTTGCATCTCAGAGCAGAGAGTACGCAGCTGTGTACTTCCACATTTCCTGTCTAGGCACACAGAGAAGTCAGACGGCGCCTCTGTGGCTAAACCCAGGTTGGGAATAGTCTCTTCTCTTCTTAGAACAGGGGTTCTCAACCTGCGGGTCGGGACCCTTCAGGGGGTTACAAGGTTATTACGTGGGGGGTCGTGAGCCTCCACCCCAAACCCCGCTTTGCCTCCAGCATTTATAACGGTGTTAAATATATAAAAAGTGTTTTTAATGTATAAGGGGGGGGGTCACACTCAGAGGCGTGCTATGGGAAAGGGGACACCAGTACAAACGTTTGAGAACCACTATCTTAGCCTATCACCATTTTAACAGTTTTACATAAATGTAGTAAGATAAGGTGATTTAAGGTAGCTATTTGCAACCTGATTTTGGTGCTGTTGGTAGAATTTTAAAATTTGGGGCCAAAAGATCATGAGATCAAGTTCCCACACTGGGATCTGTATTTGCACCAAATGCTTGCAGGCTATTTTGGAGGGCAGAGGTGGGGATGGGGAGAAGCAACACAGATGTGCTTGTAGAAGTGCATCCTTGCATGAAAGAGTATTAAAGGTCCGTCTGCTTATCACTGTTCCGATGGACATTATAGACTTCTTGGTACGTCTTGAAACCAAGAGAAAGTAACCCTGTGATTTGGGGCCAATATTCTCTACCAAGCAAAAAAGCAAGTGCTAATGCTGAAGGCTGTGTTAATATTACCCAATCCTTACACTACCAGGATATAACATATTCCCTCCAATGTCAAAACATATCTATGTAAGTAAATGTTGTTCTACTTAGAAAAGGAAGAGATTGCATTACAACCAATTCAGAGATATTCAAGGCTTAAAGTCTATATGCCCATAATCTGATATTTTTTGGCCTATGCACTGCTAGTTGGATTGTCTGCTTCCCCATACAAACTGCAGCTGAGTAATTATGGGGGACACATCCCGAGCACCAATCCACTGCCCCCCCATAATCGGATACAAATACTTAATGCTAATACAGAAGTTTCACCTCCCATGATGGCCAAATATCCTATTTAGTTTAAAAAAGAATATCTAAAATCCTTTTTCATCTATAAAACTATAGCTTTGCACAACAAAAACAGCCCACATCTATGGAATAGCTACTTGGAAAGATTTACAGTCTTGGTTCTTAGTAAAAAACAGCTCTGATAACAAAAGACATTTCACAATTAAATTTTCTAGACTCCTGCACTTTTTGGCTCAGGAATATATCCACGTTTAGTCTTAATGTGTGTCAGCTGCTTAGGTTTTCCATGCAATCCTTTCTCTCTGCTCACTAAGCAAGCCTTTTTCATGTTTAAAACCTAAAGGAAAGATTTTCAAATGGCAGTTAGCCACTTAATTCCTATTGATTTTCACTGGTTAGGTGCCTCTGAAATCTTCCCTAAATCTAGTATACATTATTCGTTACCCCCTGCAACTTCCAATTTTTTGTAAATGTTAATAGTTAATTTTTAATAGCCCAGAGAATTAATTTGGTAAAATAACCTCTAAGTTGTTGACAATTCAAATGATCAAGTTACATCAACAACAGCTAAGTAGGGCTCTTTGGTTCACTTTGGAAAGTTTTCAAACTAGAAAAACTATTGTAGTATTGTATCTGGCCCACACTCATCAGCTAAGGTTACTTTTAAAACTTCCTTTTAAATAATAATTATGAAGAACAAATTCAAAACAGCAAATTCCAGCCTGCCTTTTGAACTCTGCTACAAAAGAGCATGATCTATAAAAAATAGCTTTGACAGGGCTGATTTCACTAGATACATATCATTAAAGCTTCCCTTTTACCTCTGTGATCACAATAGGCTGTTGTTGAAATTGCAGCACACTTGAAACCAAAATTTCACAAAGTAAGAAAAGCGGATTGGATTTTTTAACAGAAAGAGGGGAAAGACAGAAGCAGCACAGAATTATTGCTAAAATTTACTCACATGGTTCACTGGTTCCTAGTGGAAAAAATATTAGACTCAATGCGAGGAGACGTCAAGTGTTGTACCAAAAGGACAAAGACAAGATACTCAAAATTATATTGTTGAATGTGGAGAAATAATAATCTGTAAGCATCTATTTCAGCTAGGGTGAATATTAAAGTGCTCTTGAAAAAAAAATTGACAGAAGAAGCTGAAACACAAGAAAGTCATTTTCCAACACTGTTATTGTTTGAGAACCTCCTAGCACAGCCCCCTTCCTCCTCCCCCTATATTGTGCAGACAAATTGCAATGCAAGTCAGAACAACTCCAGGGGGATACCATGGGTTTTCCTCTCATACTGGAGCCTGAAAACCTTTATGACAATAATCAGTAATGATGAGAAACGCAAACTCCAGTCTCTTTCTAGCTCTATCCTCTCCCAGCCAATTATTTCAGCGAAGTAGTTTAGGCAATAATATTTCATTAATCTTTTCCCTCCCCTCTAATTATGGCAGATATCTCAGACTCCATGTGTGCAGGCATAGCTACTGGGAAGCAAAATGCAACCATGGCAGAGACACTGAAACAAAGCCGTTGAAAAAAATACTGCCGATCTATCACCAAACCACGCCAACCCACCAGCACCACCACACCCTAACAAATTCAACCCTCACCCAAAAGCACAATCTCTTTGCAACTGCAGGTGGCTTGATAGGTTTCTTTTAAGCACAATCCCTCCTCTCCAATTCAAACAAGAATTTAAATCGTTAACATTTTTATTATCCTAAAAGCAACCAAAACAAAAAAAGAAACCAAAACAAACTTGCACTCACTTCACCTGGTCTCACTGGGGCTTGAGCGTGAAAACAAAAGGGGGACAGGATCCTAGCTGAAAGGACTGATTGTGAACCCCAGAAAATAATGGGGAGTACCCACAAGGAAAAACTGGTTTCCTAAGGAGATGGCTTGCTCCATCATCACATCATCTGTACTTCTGCCATGCTCATTCTGGATACACTAACTCCAGCTTGGCTCTCTACTGCTCTCAGAAAGTTCTTCCAAATTTGCTACTTTGGCTTTGTCTACACAACGCCGCTTTTAGCGACAGGGTTATGTCGCTACAGCGGTGTCACTAAAAGCAGCGCGGTGTAGTCGCTGTTTGTCATCTCTCCTAAAACTTCCACCGCCAACGAGTGCTGTTAGCGTTAGAGTGCTCCTGCCAACAAAAGAGCTTTTCACACCAGCGCGTGTCATCGGCAAAACTTTTGTCTTTCGGGAGAGTGTGTGTGTGTGTGTGTTTTAACACCCCTGAAAGACAAAAATTTTCTCGTTCAGTTGCTGGTGTAGACATAGCCTTACATTCCTTCCCCCTCTTTTGCATTAACTAGCTGAAGACTGTTCGTAGCCCTACACTTTACCTATAACCCTCGGTTGCTATAGGGTTCCTAAGAAATGCTCTGAAAAGGTTTGGAACTGTGTTGGATTTGGGCTCGTTTCCAAACTATACACATTTATAAGAGACAAGAGGGTCCCCTCTTTTCCCTCCCTCTCTTCAGTTCTGTCTCTGACAAGGGCCAACTCCCTGCATGAAGCTCATCCCTATGGTCAGCAGGGTATTTCCATGCCATACAGGGCCCTACCCCTGCGGTCACCTGGGGGTCTCTGTCCACCCTGTAACTGCAGTGACAGCACTAGCCCACTGGGGGGCGTAAACAGGAATATTTCCTCCCCCCAATAAAACAGACTAATAGTTAATGGGGACGCAGGCACTTGCCTGGTCTGCTCCCGCCTGGCACTGGCCCTGCTGAGCCGCATCCCCACTGGACCCGCAGCGACCAGGGAACCGCTGGGAAGTTTAATGCTTCAAAACTCACAGGACGGAGGCAGCTTGTAAACCACCCAGAGTCCCTGACACACACTTGATGTCCCCTCCCCACCCCCACCAGTTTCACTGCCCCAGCCAACCCTGCCAGCCCCAGTACCCCCACTACCCCCCAACCCTGCCAGCCCCAGTACCCCCACTACCCCCACTGCCCCCCAACCCTGCCAGCCCCAGTACCCCCAACCGTCTGCCACCCCCACTGCCCCAGCCAACCCCCCCAACCCCACTGCCCCAGCCAACCCTGCCAGCCCCACTGCCCCAGCCAACCCCCCCAACCCTGCCAGCCCCACTGCCACCCAACCAGCCCCACTGCCACCCAACCCTGCCAGCCCCAGTGCTCCCCAACCAGACCCACTGCCCCCCAACCCTGCCAGCCCCAGTACCCCCAACCGTCTGCCAGCCCCACTGTCCCAGCCAACCCCCCCAACCCTGCCAGCCCCACTGCCACCCAACCAGACCCACTGCCCCCCAACCCTGCCAGCCCCAGTACCCCCAACTGTCTGCCAGCCCCACTGCCCCAGCCAACCCTGCCAGCCCCAGTACCCCCAACTGTCTGCCAGCCCCACTGCCCCAGCCAACCCTGCCAGCCCCAGTGCTCCCCAACCCTGCCAGCCCCAGTACCCCAAACCATCTGTCAGCCTCACTGCCCCAGCCAACCCCCCCAACCCTGCCAGCCCCACTGCCCCAGCCAACGCTGCCAGCCCCAGTACCCCCAACCGTCTGCCAGCCCCACTGCCCCAGCCAACCCCCCCAGCCCCACTACCCCAGCCAACCCTGCCAGCCCCACTGCCACCCAACCCTTCCCCCCCCAGTGCTCCCAGTACCCCCACCAGCCCCACTGCCCCAGCCAACCCTGCCAGCCCCAGTACTCCCAACCGTCTGCCACCCCCACTGCCCCAGCCAACCCCCCCCCACCCCACTGCCCCCCAACCCTGCCAGCCCCACTGCCCCAGCCAACCCCCCCCACCCCACTGCCCCCCAACCCTGCCAGCCCCACTGCCCCAGCCAACCCCCCCCACCCCACTGCCCCCCAACCCTGCCAGCCCCACTGCCCCAGCCAACCCCCCCCACCCCACTGCCCCCCAACCCTGCCAGCCCCAGTGCCCCCACTACCCCCACCAGCCCCCGCACCCCCACTACCGCTACCAGCCCCACTGCCCCCCAGCCGGCCCCGGCGGGGTCCCCCGCTCGCTCACTCACTCGGCCGGCGGCTCCAGGGCGCGGCCCGGGCGGGGTCTCTGGCCGGTCCGTGCCCGGGGAGGGGGCCGGGAGCCGCCCCGCATCGCTGCCCTCGGCCGGCCGGACCCAGCGCTCGGAGCCTCCCGGGGCCGCCCCCCGCCAGGCGAGGGCAGCGGGGCGCATGCGCAGCTCCCCACCGGCCGCTTCGGTCTGCGGGGGGGCGGGCTGCGCTCCGGGCACACGCGGGCGGTGCACGGCGCGGGGCGCGCAGCGGTGGCCGGGTGCAGTGGCTTGCACACGCGGTGCCGGTTGCCCTGTGCTAGGTGGTGTTGGCACGCGCGATGTCATTTGCACACAGTGCAAGGCGTTGGCACACGCGATGCCGGTTGCACGGTGTGAGGTGGTGTTTGCACACGCGATGCCGGTTGCACGGTGTGAGGTGGTGTGTGCACACGCAATGCCGGTTGCACAGTGTAAGGTGGTGTGTGCACACGCAATGCCAGTTGTACAGTGTAAGGCGGTGTGTGCACACACTATGCCAGTTGTACAGTGTAAGGTGGTGTTTGCACACGCGATGCCGGTTGCACAGTGTAAGGCGGTGTGTGCACACGCAATGCCAGTTGTACAGTGTAAGGCGGTGTGTGCACACACTATGCCAGTTGTACAGTGTAAGGTGGTGTTTGCACATGCGATGCCGGTTGCACAGTGTAAGGTGGTGTGTGCACACGCGATGCCGGTTGTACAGTGTAAAGTGGTGTTTGCACACGCGATGCCAGTTGTACAGTGTAAGGTGGTGTGTGCACATGCGATGCCGGTTGCACAGTGTAAGGTGGTGTGTGCACACGCAATGCCAGTTGTACAGTGTAAGGCGGTGTGTGCACACGCGATGCCAGTTGCACAGTATAAGGCGGTGTGTGCACACACGATGCCAGTTGTACAGTGTAAGGCGGTGTTTGCACACGCGATGCCGGTTGCACAGTGTAAGGTGGTGTTTGCACACGCGATGCCAGTTGTACAGTGTAAGGTGGTGTGTGCACACGCGATGCCGGTTGCACAGTGTAAGGTGGTGTGTGCACACGCAATGCCGGTTGCACAGTGTAAGGTGGTGTGTGCACACGCAATGTCATTTGAACGCACAGCACAAGGCGTTTGCTCATGCGATGCCAGTTGCCCAGTGCAGGGCGATTGCAAATGCGATGCAAGTGGCCCTGGGCAAGGTGGCGTTTGCACATGCAGTGTCATTTGCACACACAGTGCAAGGTGTTTGCACACACAATGCCAGTTGCATACCACAGGGTGGTTGCATACAGGATGCCTGACGCATGTGTTTTTGTATATGGCAGGGGTTGGCAACCTTTCAGCAGTGCTGTGCCGAATCTTCATTTATTTGCTCTAATGTAAGGTTTCGCGTGCCAGTAATACATTTTAACCTTTTCAGAAGGTCTCTTTATATAAGTCTATAATATATAACTAAACTATTGTATGTAAAGTAAATAAGGTTTTTAAAATGTTTAAGAAGCTTCATTTAAAATTAAATTAAAATGCTGAGCCCCCCGGACCAGTGGCCAGGACCCGGGGAGTGAGAGTGCCACTGAAAATCAGCTCACGTGCCGCCTTCGGCACCCGTGCCATAGGTTGCCTACCCCTGGTATATGGGTCATCTGCACATTGTAAGCTCCTGGCTGACGCCAGTTACACACTGATACCAGCTGCATATTGCAAGTTGTTTGCCTGATGCTAGTTAGATTGTAAGGTGTTTCTCTCTGTTAATTTCATCCCGTTTCTCTTATACCCCTGGCACACCCCATTACAGCTATTCCCCAGCCTTGAAGGGTGTCCAAAACATCCTTTCTCGATGCTGAGACATGTATCACATTCCCTTAGTCATCCCTTCACCAAGCTATACATAGTTAGCTCTTTCGATCTTCTAAATCAATGGTTTTCAACTTTATTTTCATTTTCAGACTCCTAAAAAATTTTAAATGGAGATGTGGACCCCTTTGGAAATCTTAGACATAGTGTGTGGACCAGAAAACCACTGTTCTAAATCATTTTCCCCAGCTCCCTGGCTACTTCTGAATTACTCTTCTCCCAACTCCATCCAGTTTGTCAATATCTTTCTGGTAATAAGGGCTCAGAACTGAATGCAACAGGGTCTGTTCTGCTTTGAACATTCATTTCTGGTTAGATGCTGGCAATCCTGGCATCCCAGATCTTCTCCTGAAAGCAATTTATTTAAAACAACATTTTAAAATAATGGGTTCCCCCGCTCCAAATGATATAAAACATTTTAAAAAGTAATTATTCTATACTACTCCTCTCTACTTATCAGAGAGACAAGGTGTGGGGAGGTAATATCTTTTATTGGACCAACTTCTGTTAGTGAGAGATACTAGTTTTCCAGCCACACACAGCTTGTCTCTCTCACCAACAGAAGTTGATCCAATAAGAGATATTATCACCCCCATCTTAGCTCTCTAAGATCCTGGGACCCCCATGGCTACAACTACACTGCATCTTTCTACTTATGCCATTTTGAAAACCGTATATGAAACAGCAATAATAATAAAAAAACCAGGACTAGTACCTTATGTATAGTTCCTTTCATCTGGAAGCATGCCCACACAGAAATACAGCCATTTCTGCAGAGGACGGAGGCAGCTGTTGAGCAGAGAATACCACACTTCAGGGCAGGAAATGCAGAAGAATTCTATATCCAATTGAAATTACAGGCACAGTGTGAGAGGGCAGAATGTAGGACCTACGTCAGAATTCTGCCAGAACACCAGAGTAATATTGGTACCCACTTTTTTCAAAATGCTTATTACATCAGTATAAGATACAAGTCTCATTTATAAAGTCAGTCTCGTTCATTTCAAATTAATTTCAAGGCAATTTTTAAATAGTCAGTCAATTTGTAATATTAAAAATTATGCATCTAGAAAGATCCTTATCCGAGGATCTTAAAGCACTTTACAAAGGTAGGGGAGTATCATTAATCCCATTTCACAGATGAAGAACCTGAGGCACAACATCTCACAGGGAGTCAGGATCTGAGTTGGAAATAGAATCCACATTTCGTATTCCCCATTCTGCTCTTAAGTAGCATTCCTTGCAATGCTTTACAATACAGGGAACAAGCAGATCCTCCACAGGCGTACATTTTCACAGGTCCATTGACTTCAGTGGAGTTAGGACAGTTTACACCAGCTGAGGATCTGTCCTCACATCTATAAATAAGCATTTGTCATATCCCGGAACTGTTCCCTCAAATAAATAACATGACATTTTAATCAATGTATGGTGATGTATAAGAAGGTGCAGTGCTTTCTTGGTGAATTCCCGGCTCCATTGAACCCAGAGACAAAACTCCCATCGGGAGACAAAACTTCAATGGGGCCAGGATGTCACCTCTTGTGTTTAAATTAGGACTTCTGGTGGCAGGACTCTGGGGTTCAGTTCTCAGCTCTAATTCTGTGAAAGACGGAATCATAGAAACGTTGGGCTGGAAGAGGCCTCAAGAGGTCATCGAGTGCAGCCACCTGCACCAAGGCAGGACCAAGTAAACTAAGACCATCCCAGACAGGTATTGGTGTAACCCAAAGATCGGATATACAGATACCTCCCTTGGAAGCCTATGTGACGCTGTATGGAAGAGGGGAGACCATTTATAATATTAGTGATACTGATATTATAAAACTGCAGGGAATCTGACCAGATAGGCCATGTAAGGTATCTGTGAAAATGTTAGGATTTGTCAAGTATGATAATCTTGTTTATATGTTTGTATCGCCTTTGTACTGTGCGTTATAGGTCTGTAGGGTGTATCTGTATTTCCAGACTTGTGCTGTGGTTCTGGGTGACACCCCCAGACAGACTGGCATCAGCACTGCCGAGCCTGTTCGATGGCCCATCACGGGTCATCAGCCCGACAGTGACCCCATTGAAAGGAACTAGGGGATACAGCTTAGGAGCCAGCAAGGCACGTGGGGCAGGCTGGTGGACAGAGAACTCTAAGGCTTTTCCATGCCACGTGCTGGGCAGCTTGTGTTTGGGACAAAGGAAGTACCCGCCGCATGGCAAAAGGAATATAAAGGGCAGCTGCATCTTCTCCATTTTGTCTCCATTCCTGCTTCTTCCCTCTGGAGTAACTTTTCTACAAACGAAGCTCTGAACAAAGGACTGAACGACCCATCCAAGCTGGGGATCTGTTCCAGAGGGACTTTCAAGTCAGCAAACTCACCAGTACTGCTCAGAACCTGCTATGTGGACTCTGAAGTCTCTGTATGTATCTGAGCACTTTATCATTTAAGGACCAGCTGCCAGCGTGGTATTTTGGGTAAGATCCAAACTAATACTGACCTGGTAATGAACATTTTGTATAAGTGAACAGAGTTTTAAATAACAACTTACTTTACCGGACCCATGTGCTAATTGGGAGCCAGAGAACGGGAATGCCACGTAGGGGGCTGTAGGATTCCTTTTCCAGCTCCTTGATAACCAGTGTGGGGAGTCAGGAGCACAGTTTGTGACTGATCGGTGAGTTTATCTTTACTGTTAACCACCAGTTCTGGAAGTGTCTGCTCTCCCTTTTGCAGCCTGCGCTGACTTTCGTATTTTCAGCCAGGGCTGCCCCAGGCACTCCAGGTAACAGCCTATTCCAGGGCTTAGCTACCCTAATAGTCAGAAAGCTTTTCCTAATATTTAACCTAAATCTCCCTTGCTGTAGATTAAGCCTATTACTTTTTGTCCTACCTTCAGCGATGACTTGATCCTCGTCCACTTTATATCAGCCCTTAGCGTATCTGAAGACTGTTATCAGCTCCCCTGTCTTCTTTTCTCAAGAAAACACATGTCCAATTTTTTACTTTCCTCATAGCTCAGGATTTCCAAACCTTTTAGCGGTTTTGTTGCTCTTCTCTGGAATCTCTCCGATTTGTCCACATCTTTCCTAAAGTGCATATCCTCAGCGATGGCGGGAGCGGGGCAGGACCGGAGAACAGCTGCCGTGGAGGGGGCGGTAGGGGGCCAGCCGGGGCTGAGCATCTGGAGGGGAACTGCGCGGCGGGGAGCACCGACCACCCCAGCTCATGGCGAGGTGGCAGCGGTGGGGCACCTCTCTCCGCAGCAGGTAGGGCTCAGCCCCAGGCAGGCCCCCCTCCCACCCCACCCCAGGACTCGCGGGGCCGCTGCACCGCACCCTGCCCTCTGATTTTTGCATAACATCCTCCCATCCTCCTCACCCGGGCGGTGCTGCATTGCCGGGATGGGTATGATCTCTCCCGGCCCCCTCGCTGAGAAGGAACCAGCGAGAGCAGAGGCTTGAAGTTGTGAATGGCTGCGAAGTGGCTGGGAGTTCAGGGTAGTAACAGAGGGACCAGGAGACAAGCGGCTGAGCTGCCCGGGCCGTGCTTAGCGCAGCTGCAACCCCAAGTGGGTTAGGTGTGATGGGATCCCTGGGGTGCAGCCTGGGACTGTGGGAACACAGTGCCCCCTTAACCCTCCAGCCTGGGCTGTCTCTGTTTTGCTAGTGACAAGCAGCAACCCCCTCCAGGTGCGGTGATCACTCAGCACCAGGCCAAGCGCGTGCCTGGGGCGGCAAGCCACGGGGGGCGCTCTGCCAGTCGCCATGAGGGCGGCAGGCAGGTTGTCTTCGGCGGCATGCCTGCGGAGGGTCTGCTGGTCCCGCAGCTTCGGCGGACCTCCCGCAGGCTTGCCGCTGAATCCGCGGGACCGGGGACCTCCCGCAGGCAAGCCCCTGCTCAGCACCACAGCATGCGGAGCCCCACACCCAGTTCTGTTGCATGAATGCTCCCAGACCCACTCATGAATCTCACAGAGAAAGTCACCAGAGCCAAATCCCCTCCAGCTCCCAGCCTTGTACCTCAGGAATATACCATCGTGCACTGCTCAAGACGAGCAATGCAGATTTTTTAATTGGTTCACCACATCATCAATGGAAAGTGGATACACCAGCCTTTGCAAAACCTGGACAGATTTGCCACACACTTCATATAAGCTCACTGGTGAAGATAAACAGTAAAACAAAGGTATTGACTACAAAAGAGAGATATTAAGTGATAGGCAAAAAGTCAGAGTTAGTTACCAAAAGAATAAAATATAAGCCCACAGTCTAAACTCTCAACCCTATTAGACTGGGCAACATCTAGACTAAGCAGTTTTTCTCACCCCATTGGATGTTGCAGTCCATAGTATACAGATTTCACCCTTGAAATCTGGGCCAGTCCCCTCAGTTGGCTTCAGAGTGTCCTTGTTGCTTGCAGCGTAGTGGGTGAAGGAGAAAGGCCCAGCATGTGGCCATTGTGTCTGTTTTATACCCTCAGTTCATGTGCTTGGTAAACACAAATCCAGGCATGTCCGGGGGGCATTGCTGAGTCTCCGGACAAGGTTGAGCAATTCCCCTGGTGTGGCCTCATGCAGGTGAGTCGCTGCATCATAGCTCCCTTGCTGGACAATGGCTGGTGATGGTTGTTTGACACCCGCCCGGGCGTTGGTTACTTTCCTTGCTATTGCCTGTGGAGAGCTAATGTCTGGCTGATTCCACAACTTCCAGCATGTTTTACTGACCACCATACAACACAATTCTCATATTATCACATGCATTAATGATACACTTCTATGGATAGAGAAATGACTTTCAGCGGGTCATAACCTTTCCCCTGACACCTTACAAGGCCTGCTTTATATCTGAGATCATGATTATACAAAAATGAGGAATATGGGGTTCCAGGACTCCGTCTCCCCCAAGGGATAGAATGTCACAAGTAGCACCAGCGACTTCTGGGTCTGCTTCAAAACACCGTCCAGGCACGTGATTGGGACATACGAGGGAACCCGAACTGGGAATCCTGGGCTTGGGGATATTGGATCTGGGGAGAGAGTGGGCGACTTCTCTGGGCACAAAGCCGTGGGTCTGATTCTGGGCTACCAATGCTGTTTGCACTCTGCAGAAGTGGAGGGAGGGGACTGAAACAGCTGGGGATGATTTTTTTTAAAGCAAAATTTTAATTGCTCTTCATCTCTGGACATTGCTTTGCTCCCTCGACCCCCTACCTCTTTCTTTCTTTCTTTCTTTCTTTCTTTCTTTCTTTCTTTCTTTCTTTCTTTCTTTCTTTCTTTCTGTTAAAGCTCATGCAATTCCTTAGAGAGTAGTTATCAAGTACTTTAAAAAAAAGTTGCTATAAATCAATCAATCAATCCACTCTATCAGGAATTCGCCTGCAACATAGTCTAAAAAAAAAAGAAGGATTCAAGTCTGTGCTTTTTAAAAATCATGTAACTAGGGTTTACAAAAAAAAAGATGAAGAATTAAATGAAACAAAAGAAAGGGAAGGTGCCCTTTTCTGTATAGCTGCAAGTTTCCCCTGGGAAGCTAGCTAAGGGCTACCTGAAGATAATCTTCAAGAGTCTAGAGCAGGGGTGGCCAAACGTACTGACCCTCTGAGCCACATACAACAATCTTCAGAAGTTCGAGAGCCGGCCCACGCCTGCCAGGGCTCGGGGCTTCAGCCCTGTGGCGGGGTTAGGGGCTTCTGCTGGGTTGGGAGGTCTCAGGCTGAAGCCCCTAGCCCCCCCTTGCTCCTGAGCTCCCCAAAACTGTCTGGTAGGCAGAGAATCGTGGTGGGGGGGACATGGGGAGCTCAGAGAGCCACACTTCAACTGAAAAAGGACTCATGAGCCAGAGTTTGGCCGCCCCTGGTCTAGATAAACAACTTGCACATCCAAAGAAAGTGGCTTCTTCTGAATTTTTGCAGGGAAAGCTGGATCTTTGTGGTACGTACGTTGTTTGATTTTGACTCTTTAAACTTTGCTCAAAACACTTCCTAAATAAATGGGTTTGGTATTAATCTATTTGGGTCTTCATTGTATGCTAACTCCTGCTCCTGTTGCAAAAACTCCCATGAGCTCTGATATGCTGAATACGTTGGCAAATATTGACCATCAGCTTAATATGTAGAAATAGCAACCCACTGAGCTAATGTAACAATCAATACTATGTTTCTATACGCTCCATGTAGTTTCACAATCCACCGTGTTAGAATCAGGTAATTTTCTCCTTTGGATTATAAGGGTACTATGTATTTTTTAATATGAAGAGAACACATTAACAGTGCATGTACTGCTGTTAGTCCTGTACTGGAGTAATTACCTTTCAAACGGATGCTCTGTGTGTGGCACTCGCTTTGAAGAACACTAACAGGGATTCTAATGTTCAGCTTGCACGCATTGCTAGCAGGTCGCAGCTAGGAAGCTTGTACATAAAGATTTGAATTTTGTTTTCAGATTTCGCATTAGTAGAATACCGTGTCCAAATACTTCACTGCACAATTATATGCCAGATGTTTTGTTTTCAAACTGACAGATTGAACATTTGATGTTGCCAGACAGCGGGTGACTGAATTTTTAAATGTGTTGAATTTGAAGGTGACAATCCAGGTTTAAATATGCTGCTGATTGTAGATTTTTGAAAGTACACCTCTACCTCGATATAATGTGACCCGATCTAACACGAATTCGGATACAATGCAGTAAAGCAGTGCTCGGGGGGGAGGGGGGGGCAGGACTGCGCACTCCGGCGGATCAAAGCAAATTCGATATAACGCGGTTTCACCTATAACACGATAAGATTTTTTGGCTCCCCAGGACAGCGTTATATCGGGGTAGAGGTGTATTCATCTCCAGAGCCAAATTCTGCCATCGGTAATTAAGCAAAGCCCAAAGGGGCTTTCTGCTCAAGTGAGGAGCACAGACTTTGGCCCTAGTTTAAATTGCTGCCTTACCCTGAATGAAAAAAACCAGTTGGGCCAAACTATACTCTATAATATGTGAGGGTGATTTATATCTAGGTTTTTTGTTTCTACGGGTGGCGCACATCCGCACATCACCTCGATATCGGTGCACATAACAAAATTCATTCCGCACATGGATGGAAAAAATTAGAGGGAACATTGGTTACTTCCCGTCTTACATATGACACCCCTGTCAATGATATTTGCCTTTTTGCAACGGCATCAAATTGTTGGCTTATATTTAATTTGTGATCCAATATAACCCCCAGATCCTTTCCAGCAGTACGATCACCTCACCAGTTGTTCCCCAGTTTGTAGTTGTGCATTCAGTTTTTCCTTCCTAAGAAGCAAGAGGAAGACCAAGGACAGAGTAGGCCCGTTACTCAATGAGGGAGGAAAGACAATAACAGAAAATGTGGAAATGGCCGAAGTGCTAAATGATTTTTTTGTTTCAGTTTTCACCAAAAAGATTAGTAGTGATCAGACATTTTACATAGTGAACCCCAGTGAAAATGAGGTAGGATCAGAGGCTAAAATAGGGAAATAACAAGTTAAAAATTACTTAGATAAGTTAGATGTCTTCAAGTCACTAGGGCCTGATGAAATACATCCTAAATACCCAAGGAGCTGACTGGAAAGATGCCATTAGTGATTATCTGCAGAAAGTCATGGAAGACGGGAGAGATTCCAGAGGATGGAAGAGGACAAATATCGTGTCCATCTATAAAAAGGGGAATAAGGACAATCTGAAGAATTACAGACCAGTCAGCTGAACTTCAGTACCTGTCAAGGCTGATTCCCCACTCTGGCACTCCGAGTGCAGAAGGTGGGGCCCGCAAGGATTCTAAAAATTAATACTGGTCACTCCAGGCTGGTATTTAACTCCCAAGGTTACAGCTTTTCCCTGACCTTGGATGGGCAGATGCTGCCACCACCCAAATGCAAAACCCCTTGGAATCCAGGAAGGCGCACTTCAAATTCCTTCCTATGGGTTACCCTCAACACACACACACACACACACACACACACACACACACACACACGAAAAAGAAAACAAAAGAAATTAGCTGTTGCCCCCAGCTAATTAAACAACATATGTACAAACCTCTTAGGACACCGAAAATCCAATCCTGTTCTTAAAAAAGGTAAATTTTATTAAAAGCAAAAAGCAAGAAAATACATCTGGAACTTCGGCTTTTGCTAGATTTAAAAAACTCACTTACAAAAATTAAACATCAGGAATAACGTTCTTGAGGTCCAGCTTAAAGGTTACAAGCAAAACAAAAAGCATTTGGGGTTAGCGTTTGTTTGCAGCGTAACAAGCTGTGGGAGGGAGGGGGGAGGAGCGGGAACGCGGCACACACAGGGGAGGAGACGGGGCTGGGGGAAGGAGTCCAATAGGGGCAGGGAGGGGGCGGAGCTGGGGCAGGGTATTTGGGGGAAAGGTTGGAATGGGGCAGGGCGGGGGTGGAGTCGGGGCAGAGCTGGTGGTGGGCAGGCCCAGCATTTCCATTAGGCAACCCTAGGCGGTCGCCTAGGGCACCAGGATTTGGGGGGCGGCATTTTGTGCGCTCTCCATGGGGCGCACGGGAGCTTCCAGTTCCGCTCCCGTCGCGCCGCCGAAGAAGGACCTTCTGCCGACGTGCCGCAGAAAACAGCGGCAGGCAATTGAGCAGCTCAATGACGGCCGCTGTTGCCTGCGGCATTTCAGCGGAGGGTCCTTCTTCGGCGGCGCGATGGGAGTGGAACCGGAAGCTCCCGCGCGCCCCGTGGGGAGCGCACAAAATGCTGCCTCCCGAATTCTGCCTAGGGCGCCAGAAACCCTGGCGCCGCTCCTGGGGGTGGGGGGCACGAGCACCCACTGGCGCCTGGAGAAGTTGGTGCCTATCAGCAGGAATGTTGTAAGTAAGACACAAGGAGTAGTTCTTCCGCTCTACTCCGCACTGATTAGGCCTCAACTGGAGTATTGTGTCCAGTTCTGGGTGCTACATTTCAGGAAAGATGTGGACAAATTGAAGAAAGTCCAGAGAAGAGCAACAACAATGATTAAAGGTCTAGAAAACATGGCCTCTGAGGGAAGATTGGAAAAAAATGGATTTGTTTAGTCAGGAGAAGAGAAGACTGAGTGGGGACATAACAGTTTAAAAACACAAAATGAGGAGTCCAGTACACAAAAAAGTATTACAAGGATGCGGGAGGTACGGTAAATTATTCTTATTAACTTCGGAGGATCAGACAAGAAGAAATGGGTTTAAATTACAGCAAGGGAGGTTTAGGTTGGACGCTTGGAAAATCTTCCTTACTGTCAGAGTACTTAAGTACTTGAACAAATTCCCTGGGGAGGTGGTACAATCTCCATCATTGGAAGTTTTTAAGAACAGGTTATACAAACATCTGTCAGGAATGGCCTAGTTATTACATAGTCCTGCTTTGTGTGCAGGGGACTGGAGTAGATGACCCGCTGAGATCCCTTCCAGTCCTATGATTCTACTTTGCACTTATCTCTATTGAATTTCATCTTGTTGATTTTAGACCAATCCTCCAATATGTCAGGGTTGTTTTGAATTTTAATCCTGTCCTCCAAAGTGTGTGCATCCTCTGTCAGCTCGGTGTCATTTGCAAATTTTATAAATATATTCTCCATTCCGTTATCCAGGTCACTAATGAAAACACTGAATATTACTGGCCTGAGGACTGACCCCTCTGGCAACCCACTAGATACATCCTCCCAGTTTCATAGCGAACCAGTGATAACTACTCTTTGAGTACAGACTTTCAACTGGTTATGCACCCACCTTATAGTGATTTCCTCTAGACAACGTGCTCCTAGTTTGCTAATGAGAATGTCATGTGGAACTGTGTCCAAAGCCTGACTAAAATCAAGATATATGACGCCCACTGGTTCCTCCTTATCCACTAGGCCAGTAACCCTGTTAAAGAAGGAAATTAGGTTGGTTTGGCCTGATTTGTTATTGACAAATCCATGCTGGCTATTCCTTATAACCAATAATCCTCTAGGTGCTCACAAACTGATTGTTTAATCATTTTCCCCAGTATCTTTCTCGGTATCCAAGTTAAGCTGATTGGTCCTCTTTGTTCCTCCTCTTAAAGATAGGTTCTGTGTTTTCCCGTCTCCAGCCCTCTGGGACCTCACCTGGCCTCCATGAGTTCTCAAAGAGAACTGCTAACCGTTCCATGATTTCTTCAGCTAGTTCCTAGGATAAATTTCATCAGGCCCTGACGACTTTGATACATCCAACTTATCTAAATATTCTTTAACCTGTTCTGCCCCTGTTCTGGCTTGCCTTCCTTCCCCCTTGTTGTTAATATTAACTGTGTGGAGTAACGTTTTTAACCCATTTAGTGATTTGATCTAGACCACATTCCCCTGGAGAGTGCCTCAGTTTTCCCATCTGTAAAATAAGGATAATTACTATAGGTGGAGCTTGTAGCCCTGGCTATTATGAAGGTTGTCTGATACTTACCATTTTAAATCCCAGTTTTCAGTTGCTTATAACATTGCCAAACGTTAACCATTTGGGCTGAAAATTTCCATGTCAGGTGTCTGGCTCGGACAGAATGTTTCTGGAAAATTTCAGCCAAAAGGGTTTGTTTCCAAGAACAAGACTAGGGAAAAAGACATTGCGTATAAAACTATTCTGGCAGCCTTTCCTTTGAGAACCTCTGGTTCCCACATGCTTTGGAGTAGCGGCTTTGTAATTTGGCTTTAGTGTCAGGGATGAGCTTTTCGCTCTCACTTTGAAAATCTGCCCAGATTTGGGCAAGTTATCAGTCTTTGAACAATAGCAGTTAGCGAATGCTCAGCAGAGACTTCTTAGATTTTAACAGCTAAGTTCCCCGAATATTCCATCCCCACTGGGCCTGCCCCAGCCCGGGGCTTAGCGGGACCCTCCCTGCAATCGCAGCTCCGGGATTGTAGAAAATCAGCATTCATGGTTCAGAAAGCTCCTACGCCAGCTCTTTTACAATTCTTGGTTGCAAGTTATCCAAACCTGATGATTTAAAAATGTCTAACTTTAATAGCTGCTGTTTAACATCTTCCCAAATTACTGCTGGAATGGAAAGTTTTTCATCATCACCATGTGATGTGACCGTGTCATCTGGCTTTTCCCCAACTGCAGAACAGGACCATTTATGCTAACGTGTCCCCTGATCTAAGTAATAGACCACGTTTCTCCCATACTTCCCAGAACCAGCAACAGAACCGAGGTACCCTGAGACCGGTAACCACTCGATTAGACCATTCCCTATTCCCCAGCAATAGAACCCAGGAATCCGGAGCCCCAGGCCCTGCTGAGATCACATTGCTCCAGACTGGGACTATAACCTGAGTCCTGTCTTCCCTGACTGGCTCCAGACCTGGGTGGGCAAACTTTTTCGCCCAAGGGCCACATCGTGATTCCAAAACTGTATGGAGGGCTGGGTAGGGAAGGCTGTGCCTCCCCAAACAGCCTGGCCCCCGCCCTTTATCCACCCCTTCCCACTTCCCGCACCTGACTGCCCCCCTAAGAACTCTCGACCCATCCAACCCCCCTGCTCCTTGTCCCCTGACCACCCCCTCCCGGGACCACCCGCCCCTAACCGCCCCCCTGGGACCTCACCCCCTATTCAACCGCCCCTGCTCCCTATCCCCAGACTGCCCCAACTCCTATCCACACCCCCGCCCCCTGACAGCCCTCCCGGGATTCCCATCCATATCCAACCCGCCTTGTTCCCCGACCCCTGAGCGCCCCCCCAGAACCTCTGCCCCCTCCAACCGCCCCCTGCTCCCTGTCCCCTGACTGCCCCAACTCCTATCCACACCCCCGCCCCCTGACAGCCCTCCCGGGACTCCCACACATATCCAACCCGCCTTGTTCCCCGTCCCCTGAGCGCCCCCCCAGAACCTCTGGCCCATCCAACCGCCCCTGCTCCCTGTCCCCTGACTGCCCCCCCAGACCCCTGCCCCTTGTCCAACCCCCTCACTCCTCGCCCCCTTACCATGCCGCTCAGAGCAGCATGTCTGGCCGCCGCGCCGCCCGGACGGAGCTCACAGCCCCGCTGCCCAGAGCGCTGGCGAGCTGAGGCTGCAGGGGAGGGGCCGGGGACTAGCTCAAGGGCCGGGCAGGACGGTCCCGCAGGCCGGATGTGGCCCGCGGGCCGTAGTTTGCCCACTTCTGCTCTAGACCACACTCCCCTCCCTGAAGAAAGCCACAGGCAGGTGTGACTAGCCCAGCCAGGTTTAGCTGCATCTCCATGTCCGCTGAGTGAGGCTGATGAGGGTGTGTGGGGAGGAAGGCCCCTCTGGAGGCCTAGCGACGGAAAAGCGCAGTGCCGGCCGCCATGACACACACACACAGCACTGTCTTTACATCCTCGGCTGTGATTTCCGAGCCGTCTATATATAGCACAGCGCCACAGCTTGCGCTGCCAGCTCCAGGCTGCCATCAGCTCTGCTTCCATTGCTCCAGCCAGGCTGCAGACGCAGGGTCAGCCATGAACACTCCCAGCTGACAGCATGGCCTGGAGAGCCAGTTGTTAAATAAAACAAAAGCAAAAAGGAATCAATTAAATCCTTGGCGGGGGGGCAGGTTTAGCGAGGGGACATGGGCACTGCTCCTCATCTGCGTGTGTCTGTGCCCAGGGTGCGGCTGTTGGAGAGGCGGCCTGGATGCAAGGCCCACAGCTCGGCTTCCTCCGACAGCGGCATCATGTCAGGACTCACTGCTGGTGTCTCCATTGCATAAGTTTTTGCATCTGTGTCTTCTCTCGTCCCGCTCTGCATTGCTGGGAGGGGGATTCTCAAACAAGGCAAAGCTCCCTGTCACACACGCTCCCAACCCGGAGGTGATTCCCTGCCACGATCACAATGCTCCAGCTGTGAGCTGCTGCACGACTGAGTGCAGTGAGGCAAGGGAGAGACGTGTAAGGGCCCTGGCCTCTCCCGACTCTTCTTTCCTCTCGTGGGTGATGGCCATCTACGTGCCCCTTGCCCACAGGCCAGAGAGAAAATCCCCAGGATGCCACCTGCTCTCCACAGGCCCCGCCCCTGCCCAGCTGCTGATCACATCTCAGGTCTCTTGCTTTCCGGTGTCACTGGCTGAAAGTGAGACACTGACAGAGGCTCCGAAGTTGCAGCCACAGGGTCTTGTGCAAGGTGCTGAGTGGAAACACAGGGCGGCGGCAGAGCCGAGCCAGGGACGCCAGGACCTTGCTCATTGCCGGAGGAAGGTTTCTGTGGAGGCCACAAGGAAGCTCTGATCCAGAGCAATGTGCACTCAAGGGCTGGCACCCTCCCTCAGCCCCTAAAGGCAGCACCCCCTGCACCCCTTCCCTGCAGCAGTGCCAGGCTCCGGCCATAGCCCCGGCGCTGGCTCCGAGGGGAAGGGACACCACGCTGGGCCCTGGCAGGTGCACCTTTGTGGGACTGAAGGCGGCACAGGGTGCGAGGCTCCCGCTCCCTGGACTCTGGAAGCCCTAATTCTCCTCCCCGCAGCCCGGGCTGGAAGATCAAGGCTCCGAGGTTCCTGGGACGGCCTCCCTGCTTCCTCACACCCACAGCGTGGGCGACCTCACGGTGGGCTGGCAGATGTGGGCAGAGTCCCTTGCGTGACGACACAGAAACAGCACAACCTGCGTTTGTTACTGGCAGAGGGACTGAGCCAGCTCCCCGCACGGGGCTGACACCAAAACACTGTCCCTGTCTCCGGGCAGGAAGCACCTTCCCCCCTGCTTCCTCTCGGGGCATGGCCTGGGCCAGGGGCCCTTCCCTTCCCCTCCAGGGAGAGCCACACCTGGAGGGACTGGCCGTGGCTGTGCCACACACTGACCCAGCCAGCGCAGTAACGGTCACAATGCCGCACTCTCCATCCGGGAATCTCCCTGGCCCTTGGAAGCCCTGATGCATCAAGGCTCACGCCCTGCCCTGCATAGCAGGTGGGTCACAGAGGGGCCTGCCCACAGTCACACAGGAAGGGGAACAGACCCTCTGCCTTAGCCAGGAGCCCATCCTTGCAGCGGCTGGGCCCCGTGGGTCTGTGCCACAGCTCTGGCCTGGGACCGGACTGGGGTAAAATGTTACCCCTCCTGCCCCAGGTTTCAGCCCGGCCTCTCCCTTTGTCTCCATCCACCTCACAGCTGCGTCCACATTACTCTGGGGACTCCCCACAGCATCTCGATGAATGCTGGCCAATGCCTGCCCTGCCGTCCTTAAACCCCGCCCCGCCTCACACCCCCAGCGGGATGACCCCAGGCCCCGCGGGGTTTGTTCCCTAGCGTACGGAGTGGTATGAGTACGACCCTCACGCTGGGACCATCTGGGGACGGGAATCTGTGCCTTGGCCCAGCACCATTTGCCCTACTGCTGCCTAGGAACTTTCTAATGGCACAAATCCGAACACCTTAGCCCCGCCCCTTCCCCGAGGCCCCGCCCCTTCCCCGAGGCCCGCCCACTACATTCCCCCTCCCTCAGTGACTTGCTCTCCCCCACCCTCACTCACTTCCACTGGGCTGGGGCAGGTTGTTGGGGTGCGGGAGAGGGTGAGGGCTCTAACTGGGGGTACGGGCTCTGGGGTGGGGCCAGAAACGAGGGGTTCAGAGTGGGGCTCTGGGCTGGGGCAGGGAGTTGGGGTGCCGGAGAGGGTGAGGGCTCCGGCTGGGGGTGTGGGCCCTGGGGTGGGGCCGGGGATGAGGGGTTTGGGGTGCAGGAGGGGTACAGGCTCTGGCCTGGGGGTGCGGGCTCTGGCATTTGGCCGGGGATGAGGGGTTTGGGGTGCAGGAGGGGGGGCTGCAGGTTTAGGCAGGGGGTTGGGGTGCAGGAGAGGTACGGGCTCTGGGCTGGGGGTGCGGGCTCTGGAATGGGGCCAGGGATGAGGGGTTTGGGGTGCAGGAGGGGGCTCTGGATTTGGAGGGGGCACAGGGCTGGGGCAGGGGATTGGGGCTCAGGGGTGGGGCGCGGGCTTACCTCGGGCGGTGTGACGTTATTGATATAAATTGGGACCATATAGAACATGGGTTGCAACCAAGGTCCTGTAGTGGCACCAAATCTTAGGTAAAGGGGGTCATCTAAGGTGTCTAAGACCAGGTTCTGGGTTGCTGGTTATGATTATGCTGTCTGTGTGCATGTATCATTTTTAATTGAAGTTATGTATATTGGCTCTATACTGTCTGTATTTCAAGTTGGTGATGTGCTTCTGGGTGATATCCCAGACAAGTTGGTGTTAGCTCTGCTTAGCCTGCTTGATGGCCCATTAAGGACCATCAGCTACACAATTGACCCATGGAGAGAAGGCAGGCACGCCTTATGACTCAGCGAAGTATGCAGGGACTGGCCCATGTGACTCCATACTCCATTTTGCTGTAATTTTCCACAGTGGGGAAAAAGAGGTTCTTACACCTGGAAAAGCCTATATAAGGCTGATGCATCATCTCCATCTTGTCTTCAATCCTGCTTCTGACCTCTGGAGGGACTTTGCTAGAAACTGAAGCTCTGCACAAAGGACTGAATGACCCATCCCAGCGGGGGATGTTCCAGAGACTTGATTTGAACCTGCAGTTTACTCCAGCACTGCTGCAAGCCTGAACTAAGAACTTTGCCATTACTGTATGTAATTGATTCCATTTAACCAATTCTACCTCTCATCTCTACCTTTTTCCCTTTGTAAATAAACCTTTAGATTTTAGATTCTAAAGGATTGGCAACAGCGTGATTTGTGGGTAAGATCTGATGTGTATATTGACCTGGGTCTGGGGCTTGATTCTTTGGGATCGAGAGAACCGTTTTCTTTTACTGGGGTGTTGGTTTTCATAACCGTTTATCCCCAGGACGAGTGGGACTGGTGGTGATACTGGGAGACTGGAGTGTCTAAGGGAATTGCTTGTGTGACTTGCGGTTAGCCAGTGGGGTGAAACCAAAGTCCTTTTTGTCTGGCTGGTTTGGTTTGCCTTAGAGGTGGAAAAACCCCAGCCTAGGGCTGTGACTGCCCTGTATGAGCAATTGGTCCTGAATTGGCACTCTCAGTTGGGTCCCGCCAGAACCGCCTCGTCACAGGCGGCTCCTGGTCAGCAGCTGCAGGGCTAAGGCAGGCTAGTCCCTACTTGTCCTGGCACTGCACTGTGCCCTGGAAGAGTCTGGCAGGTCCCGCTCTTGGGGGGGGCGGGGACAGGAGGCTCTGCGTACTGCTCTCGCCCACAGGCTCCGCCTCCCCTGCTCCCATTGGCTGTGGTTCCCGGCCAATGGGAGTGTGGAGCCGGTGCTCGGGGTGGGAGCAGCGCGTGGAGACCTGTGGAGACCTGTGGCCCCCATCTAGGAGCAGGACCCACTGGCCACTTCTGTGCCAGTCGAAAACCGGACACCAGGCAACACTACTGCTGCCCTGGGATCACGCAGATGGGCCGAGTGTGGGGCTGGAGCAGCCCAGATCCTGGGCTCCAAACGATTCTGCCTGCCCCGGGCAGAGCTGAGACCAGCCGGTAGGAGCGCAGGTCAGGAGCTGGGCTCTGCACTGGCTCACGTGGGTGACCTTGAGGTAGCAACAACCCCCGTCATATTCAAGGTGAATAGCCAGGCAGAGCCCCAAGTCAGATGCTGAGAATGGCACCAGTAACAACTGCTGGGCCAAACACCAAGGGAGTCTTCAGAGCCAGGCTGGAGGCTTTAGGGAAGATGCTTTGGCCAAACAAGCTATCGGACTCAGTAATGGGGGGAAACTCTGAATTGTGATTTACCGGAGTTCTGACCAGGTGATCTAATGGATCCACCCGGCCTTCAATTCTGTGAATCTACAGCGTGGTGAGTGCGCAGCCCAACCTAGCAATCCTGGTGCCCTCAGCGAGTTCTTACCCGCACAAGAGGGAAGGCTGGTCGGGTGACGGGGGTTCTCGATTCTCCAACCTCCACTTGGACAAACGCTGATCAGCCCCCGTGGTTGTGGAGCCGGCCTGGGCCGCAGGCAGGTCTGCACTAGTGCTCGCAGTGGCCTTTTTCTTTCTGCTGACAAATCCACCCTGAGCTCTGCAGGCGGCTCCCTTCTTTGGCCGGCGTCAAGCTGCTCCCATCCCTGGAGCTGTTCGGCTGAACCCTTGGCCGTTTGCGGTGTGTCACGTGTCACTTGGTATCACGTCAGCTTTCTGATTGGGTGGATGGGACTTTTTAAATCAGGCGAATAGCCACCAATGACCATTCTTCTTCACCCCCCAAATCCTGCTGTCTCCACTCAAAGGGGAGTGTCAGACAATGAACGGCCATTCCCCCTTCAGACGTTTGTAAGGCTGGGTTCCCAGGGGCACGGCTGTGGGTCAGGATCCAAGCAGGTGTTAGCAAAGAATCTCGCACAAATCCAGCAGCACTAGCTAGCGCCAAGGACACAGGCTCTGTGTTCAAGGTGAATTCACGCTCCGCTCCTGTTAACTTCAGTGTCCCAGTCCCCTCATTAGCGCCTTGTCGGGCTCACTTTGGGGAAGCTGGAGGGATTTCAAGTTTCCTCGGCGCCTCCTCGTTTTGTTCAGAGCGTCTCCCTGCTCCGAGGGTGGTTTATTAGCAGTAATGAATGCAGCCTGCGGGCTGCATGACACAAATGCTCGTTGGACCTTGTTAGTGACATGTCACCATTTTGGGTTTCTTCGAGTCTAACAATGGCTCTGCGTCCTAGGGTTTGACCTCCGCTCTCCTTCCCCGTCCCTGCGATGCCGCATCCTAACCAGGCTTGGCAGCTAATCTTAAGGCTTCCTGACACCCCGTTAACTTCCGAAGCCTCGCTCCTCCCTTTGCATTGCTTTGCATTGCGGGCTCAGCGCTGGGGGAATCTCACAGCCTCTCTGGAAACAGGGCAGAGTATCCGGGGCCTGGTGCGACCTCCCAGAGCCACCCCAGCCTGGCTCCAGTCAGCGAGTAAGGGGGTCAGAGGGGCCCTGGGTCTGGTCACAGAACCATTCGCTCCCTCAGCTCAGGGAGTCAGGCACAGATTCCCCAGTGGGAGTCAGGCACCTAAATACCTTCAGGCTCAGGCACCAACTCCGATGGGCTCGGAATGGCTAGCTTCCATCAGCCCTTTGAAAATGGCAGTCTCAATGCTAGAGGTGCCAAGCTCTTCACCCAGCCCCTCCTACCTGGAATGAGGGCAAAGCACAGCCTATCCCTGATGCTTCCCAAGTCTCTGCCCCGCTCTGTGCCTCAGTTTCCCCATCTGTAAAATGTCAATCGCCATATTGCTCTTGTCTCCCCAGGAGACTGCGAGGTTTATTTCATCCTAATATGTGAAATGCTTTGAGATCCGCAAGCCCACGCCAAGTTGTATTGCTGTTCTTATATCTCCCCAGTGCACCATCCTCCCCGACTCGTCTTTGAGGGATACAGCCAACCCCAGCTGTCACCGGAACCCAGCACCCGGGCACTTGTTCTGAGAGAGCAGGCCATGGCCCCCCTGACCCCCCGGCGCTGGCACCCCTGCACGGAGCATCTTGGCAGACGCTGTCCAGGCCCAGCAGATGAGACGCTCCAGTGCCTCGTCCTGACCGGCTTTTGCCCTTCTCCAGCCCATTGATGGGAGGTCTCCCAAGCGCTGTGGGAGGCGTCCGCACCGCCAGAGGCGTTTCCCCGTCTCGGGGCTCACGTAGCGTCTCAGTGCACACAGGAGCCAAGGCGGCTAATCATTCCGGGTGCCCAAACGGAGACACTTCCAAAGGGGCCAGTCGGCTTCTGAGGCCCAGGTAAGTGGCCACACTGGAGGCAGGTGCTGCAGTGGGGGGAATGGGAGGAGGAAACTCCCCTCCCATCCGTATATGGCGCCCCCTTCAGTCTGCTTCCAGACATTGCACCTTAGCCCAGCGAGCATTTCCCGGCCCAGGCCGGCACCTTGTCCAGCTGGGCTGGGGAGTGGTATAGAGGTGAGGAGGGAGCAAACTCCACCTTGTGGGCAGCAGGCAGGGATGGCGTTTGCAGCTGCTCTGGGAGCAGGGAGGGCGACGGCGTCCCAGGATAAGGGTTAATGGGACGCACCTGGCTAGCTCCCCCAGAGACACAGGCGGGGCAGAGACCGGACAGGCGCTCCGCTCGGGAAGAGGGATGAAGGGGGCTGTACAAAGCAAAGGTTACAACTGGAGGGAGGCTGGCCCAGTGGTCGGGGCTCTCGCTTGGGACTTGGGATAGCTGGGCTCAGTTCCCTGCTCTGCCACAGCCTGTGTGACCGCAGGCAAGTCAGTTAGAGCCTCGGTTTCCCATCTGAGGAGAAAGATGCCCCCGTTCTCCCAGCCTGTGGGGCTCTGCGGGGCTGGGACTATTTCTCGCTCCGTGTCCCTGCTGCGCCCAGCTCAGACGGGCCCTGAACTGGGGCAGGGCCTCTCGCTGCTCCAGGTGAACAAGGACAGGACTTCTCAATCGATCCCATTAAATGTCCCACTGCGGCCGGCGTCTCAGTGGAGGCCTGGGAAGCACCGCCGTGCCCTGCACTGGCACCCCGAAGGAATGCACCCGTTAACCCAGCTGCAAGCCGCCCCCTGATTGCACTTGCGAGGCCTGCGCAGCGCGCAAGCAAAAGCCACTCAGCGTCTGTCAGAACCATCCCGAGCCCCAGCTGAGCCTGCAAACAAAAGCTCCAGTTCCTGCTGCATTCCCAGAGCCCGGCCAGCTGTTAGACAAAGGACACGCGGGCACTCGCCAGACGGGTTTGCCATGCTCCACAGGAAACGACAGGACCCCCCAGCAAAACAATGTGTGGTCCTGGCTGCACGAAAAGCCAATTAGCTTAATGAAGTGAACCATCACAAGCACCCGCGCTGCCTCTCCCCACGCTGGCCCAGATAGTCTCCTGCCCAAGCCTCAACAGAGACGCTGCCTGGGCCACACGGTAGCGCAGCCTCCCTTGCTGGGAAGGAGCAGGGGCTCAGCTGGGAGGGGAGCAGCTCGCTTTGGA
Organism: Mauremys mutica; assembly: GCF_020497125.1. Taxonomy (NCBI): domain Eukaryota; kingdom Metazoa; phylum Chordata; order Testudines; family Geoemydidae; genus Mauremys; species Mauremys mutica. The sequence continues at coordinate 13,311,052 of NC_059096.1, forward strand.
GTGACAGGCGGGTGCGGGGATTAGCTCCGAACCATCCCAGGCCGGGGTCCTGCTTAGAGAGCCCCACGCTGCCCTGGTCACGCAGCCCCCATGTCACGCTGCCAGAGCGGTGCAGCTCCAGCCGCTCTCCTGCGGCACCGGCGCCCACCGCAGCAGGGTGAGCTCAGTTCCCATTGTACACGGCCCCTTCCCTGCGAGGGGGGTCTCCAGAGCTCACCCCTCTGGCTGCGGGTCCCAGAGTGTGGACAGCTAGCGTGGCCGATCAGCCGGCCTGGGAGCGCACGTGGGCCGACCCGCCGCCTGGGCTTCCAGCCATGCATGGCCAGGGGGCACGTGGGCAGGGGCCGGCCCCCCGCCCAGGAGCTCTCCGCACGAGGGAAGCAGCTGGGTGTTGATGCCAGGAAAAGCGTGTGACGGCAGCCGCGTGTGCATGGGGGGGGGGCACAGGGGCTTTGCCAGGTGCAGGCCGCAGGGGTTGTCCTGACGGGTTCCTGCCCCCGGCCCTGCTCAGAGAGTCTGACAGAGCCAAAGCGGCTCTGGGCTCCAGCGAGAGGAAGCAGCAGGGCCGTGCCGCCCTCGCTCCTGACCCCGTGGAGCTCCCACAGCCGGCTTGGGAAAGGGCTGTTTATCTCTCTCCCTTTCGCCCCTGGAATTCACAGGGGCTGGGGCCCGGCTCCAGCCCTTTGATCTGAGGAGGGGTCAGTGTTTTCCACTCGAGCTCCCCGCAGCGAGGGAGGGAACAGGACGTTGGTGGCTGCAACCGGGACGCCAGGCTCTGACCCAGGTCCCTCTGTAAACATCCCTCATGAGAAACAACCCCGGCCCCGGCCTGGTGGGAACGGCAGCAATGGGAACGGGTGGGACTCGTCTGTCGGAACCTCCCTCCCAGCCGGCCCCACCCCAGCTCATGGAGCCGCACTTCGCACTCCCTGTGAGGCCAGAGTAACTCAACTGACTCTGCTGGCTGAAATCAGTGGGCCAGATACCACGATGACAGGTCTCGAGAAGCAGTATAGCCCAGTGGGTGGAGCACAGACCTGGGACTCAGGAGACCTGGGGTTTATTCCTGGCTCTAGCCTGCTGGGTGACCTTGAACAAGTAATTTCCCCGCTCCGTGCCTCTGTTTCCCCCAGTTAGAATGGAGCCAGGACACTGGCACTGACCAGGGCTCTCTGAGCTCTTCAGGGCAGCGCTAGGGGGAACGGCCTGATCTCGCCCACACCGGGGAATTCCTAAGGGACTGCGGAAAAGTTAGAGCAGCGCAGAACAGAGCCTCTGCCCAGTCACTCCCCGTCACTCGGGCAAGATGGCCACATGCTCCAGAAGCCAGGAGCGCGTTGCAACCCTAATGGGGCACTGGGCTCGGCACCCTGGGGAACGTGCTCACACGTTCCCCACCTTTGGCTGCAAGCAGAACTGGGTCCTTGGTGCTGCACGGAGGGGTCAGGGGCTGCCCTCCCCCACCTGCCAGCTGGTTTATCACTGGCGGGGGGTAAATCGCTGCAGTGGGACGCAGCAGCCAGAGTGCCAGTGTCCCAGGCGGGCGCTCTGCTGCCAAGCCAGTGCAGGGGCTCGCCCCAGCGCATCCCAGTTTATCCCCGTCTCACGTTTCTTGCACCCTCTCCCTCAACCGTGGGCAAGGAGATGCTGCCTGCCTCTTGCAGGGGCCTCTTGGAGCGGCACGTGGGGCGATGTATCCGGGCTAGCGGGGGCTCCACCGGGGCGGGGGGTAGGGGATTAACTCAGCACTTCCTGGGGGCAGGCAGAACTAGATTAAGAGAGAGGAAAATGGGGCAGAAGAGCAGGGAAAGCTGCCCGGCTCCAAGATCCACGGGGCCAGAATCCCCTCCCCTGGGACGCTGGACACTTGCCAGGTGTTGGGCGTGGCCCGGCAGGACGGGGACTGGCTGCTCAGCAGAGCGTCTTGGGCGGCTTAGCCCATGCTCAGGGTGTGTCACCGATGAGTGACGCCCCGGCCTGGCCTCGGGAGCGCCAGCTGGAGAACTCAGGGGTTGAGCCCGGGACGGGCCCAGCGCAATCCCTTGTGTTTCGGCCAAGACGGCGATCGTCACGTTGTGCCTGATGGATTGGGCACTGAGTGGCCAAGCTCCGGCCTTGGGCCACCTCCGAGACCCCTAAGAGCTTGTCTGCGGCTTCAGCACAGGGCTCAAAGAGCTGCTCCTAACCCACAAAGCCCCATTAGCTGGCTACAGCCTTTGCTTTGCCCAGTTTCTGAAGTGATCCAGGGACCTGGCTTCCTCCCCACTCGCCCCTCCCCCAAGCTGGGTGTCGTCTGCAGAGTTTCCTGGTGATAATTTCTGGTTTGGGTCTGTGAAATAGCGAAGGGCCAAGAGCCACTCCCTGCAGACTCCGCTGGAAACACACCTGCTCCATGATGATTCCCTGTTCACAGTTACATTTAATCAGCTTTTAATCCATGCAATGTGGGCCAGGGCCATTTTATAGTCTAGTTTTTAAATCAAAATATTGTGCAGTATCGACTCAAATGCCTTGCAGAAGTCTAATGATATTTTACCTTTGTCAACCAAACCAATGAATCAGCCGTTCCATTATTTTGCCTGGGATTGATTTCAGGCTGATAGGCTGGTAACTACCCACATTGTCCCATTTCCCTTTTTAAATATTGGCACACCATGAGCTTTCTTCCAGTTGTCTGGAACTTCCTTAGTACTTCAAAAGTGCTGGAAAAATCAACGTTAACATTCCGGAGAGCTCCTCAGCCAGCTCTTTTTAAACTCTTGGTTGCAAGTTCTCTGAACCTACTGATTTAAAAATCTCTGACTTTAGTAGCTGCTGTTTAACATCCTCCTGAGTTACTGTTGGAATGGAAAGTATTTCTTCATCATCTTATGATATACCTACAGCTGGCTTTTTCCCAAATACAGAAGAGGAATATTTATTGAACACTTCTGCTTTGTCTGCAGTTCTACCATTTCCATTTAGTAATGGACAATACCATTGCTAGGATTCCTTTTGTTCCTAATATACTTAAAGAAACCTCTTCCTATTGTCCTTAACTGTGCTGGCCATAGATGCCGCCTTGTGTCCTTTTGCTTCCCTTATCAATTTTCTATAATTCCTAGCTTCTAATTTATATTCATTGCAATCAACTGCCCCCTTTTTCCATTTGTTTTTTACATATATATCTGTTTTCATTTTGAATGAACAGCTTGAGACTTGGTTTATCAGAGATTGCATTACACTTCATGATCGTCCAAGACAACTATTCTCCACATTAATGATGCAGTTGGACAGACCAGGCATGGACCACTCTCTGCAGCAGCCTTCCATTTACCAGCGCCATAGGGTGATGAAAGGTCTGTGCCAAATCCATAAAGCCCTTGGAAAGAGAAGATGCTCTTGTGGCTAACCTGGAAGAGAAGCCCTGGAAAGCCTCTGCCATGGATTTTGCACAGAGCCCATACACCATTTGCTGCAGAATGGCTGTGTGGGAGCAGCATGCAGGCAATGCTCCATGGTGATGTTCTCTAGAGGTCTAAATCCAGCAGAAAACATGAAGACTCAGGGGCCCTGCTTCCCAGCCAGACGTCACTGACTGTCACAAAGCACCGGTGCTGAGGCCTCGTCTCCAGGCCCACTGGGACACGGCCAGTGGGCGACATCAAACAACGCCATAGGCATGTCGGTGGCACCGCCCACGAGAGGCTCTCCAAGCAATGCCTGTTCCCTTGGCCGCCCAGCCCCCGATGTCGGCAGATATCAGTGTCCTCGGTTTACACATGCGCACGCTGAGGCCCAGGAGGGGAAATGACTTGCCCAATGAGTCAGTGCCAGACCTGGGTGCAGAACCCAGGAGTCCTGACTCCCAGCCCCTGCTGTCTCTCCTGAGCAGCCAACCCGTCCTTCCTTGTGGGGAGGGGCGGAGGGAGAGGCTGGGCTCCTTCCGTACTAACTTTAGCAAAGGGGGCTGGGTAATTCCTGCCACCAGCCTGCCACTGCCCAGCACCAGCTGCCACCAGAGCATCTTCTAGTCCCATCACTCGGGCACGAGGGGCCGGGCCCGGCCGGGTGTCACTGCCTGCCCATGGGGGCGGGTGGCAGAGGCTGGGGGCCGTGTAAGGGAGGGCCCAGGGGACGGGAGCCCCATGGTTAAAGGGGGCTGGCAGCAAAGGCAGGGCAGGGAGCTCAAAGGCTTGGGAGTGGGAGGAAGGCCGAGCATGCCCTGGGGCCGGGGGGAGTCTGCTATGAGCTCGGAGTGTGGGGGTGGCTGGGAGACAGGGAAGGACGGGAGGTCGGTGGACACCCTGAGGTGCTGGTGGAGCTGGGACGTTTCCTGCCTGTGGCTCGTGGCTCGTGGAATCCTGGGCAGAGCCGGGGGCCTGGGTGCTCAGCCAGTGGGTGGGATCTTGGTTTCACAGGAGACCTTTCCCTCCGGGAGGGGAGCTGGAGTCTGGCAGACAAAGGGTTAAGGTCCCTGGAACTGATGCCAAATTACCAGCCCCCTCTCCCTCCCTGGCCGGTGACTTTGCTGTAACCCTAAAGCGAAGGGCTGGGAAATGTCCCTGGTGCGGCGGGGAGAGGAGGTCCAGCCCGGGCAGCCTGCGGACCGTCACCGAGCGCAGCAGCACCGAGCGCAGGTAAGTGCCAGCAGGCCACACCCCGGTCCCCTGGCACATGGCTCTGGGCTGGACAGCGCCCCCCGAGCCAGCAGCCGCGTCAGACGCTCGGGGCGCCCTGGCTGCCTGCGCAAGGATGGAGGTTCAGTGTCTCAGGTCACGGCGGGTGGGGCCTGCAGCTGTCTCGGCAGCTTGGCAGAGCTGTTGGCACTGGGGAAGCAGCCCAGGGATCCTCGAGGGGTTTGGAGGTACCTGTCATTGGGCCTGCCGAGCGTTAGCAGCATGAAATCTGCTCCAGCCCCGTCCCCTGCACGCCCAGGCACGGACCAGGGGATGGCGGCTCCTGCGCAGAGGGATGCAGGACCCCACCCCCCAGAGGATGTACCAGCCCTGGGTATTTTACTGCACCCCTGGGGACCCTGACGCTCGCTCCCCACCGTCAGCTCAGCCTGCCCTGCTTTAGGATCCCGAGGACAAACGTGGGCGTTCACGGTGTCACGCTCACAGTCCCGTCACTGACTAGCTACAGCTTAACCCTGGCCTGCAGCTCATGACCAGCATCCAGGTAATCTGGGAATTGTTCTGCTGGGTCAGGGTCGGATAGTGGCCTCAGGTTGATGCTGGCATGAAACAGGCCCCAGGGACAGCCTGGCCTTGGGCTGGGTGGTGCGAATGCCGCGGCCCCTGCACTGCAGACCCAGTCTCACCCGTCGGCGACGCTGGGAGCTCAGCCTGAACGCACGGCCCAGCGATGCAGCCGCAGGACGAGCCCATTGCTGGGGGCAGCAGGACACAGCACAGACCGAGTGGGTTCTATTCTGGGAACCTTCCCTCCCCCCAGCCCCCGGCAACAGGAACAAGTGGCCAGCGGTAGCCCAGCCATACACATGCCTTAGCGGGGCAGCCCCTGAATGGGCCCCAGGGAGCAGGATTCCTGGGTTCTGCCCCAGCCCTGCCACCAACTCGCTCTTTGACCATGGGTGATAGACCCCCACCCCTCTCCGGGCCCCAGTGGAGAGAGGGACGGGGGGCGTGGGGTGTTCCTGTGATAAGACACTTGCAGCTCTGGGGGGAGGCAGCGCGAGGCAGAGCCCTGGCCGGGGGCACCAGGCAGACCCCAGGTACAGCTCTGGGGGGAGGCAGCGTGAGGCAGAGCCCTGGCCGGGGACACCAGGCAGACCCCAGGTACAGCTCTGGGGGGAGGAAGCGTGAGGCAGAGCCCTGGCCGGGGGCACCAGGCAGACCCCAGGTACAGCTCTGGGGGGAGGAAGCGCGAGGCAGAGCCCTGGCCGGGGGCACCAGGCAGACCCCAGGTACAGCTCTGGGGGGAGGCAGCGCGAGGCAGAGCCCAGGCACAGCTCTGGGGGGAGGCAGCGCGAGGCAGAGCCCTGGCCGGGGGCACCAGGCAGACCCCAGGTACAGCTCTGGGGGGAGGAAGCGCGAGGCAGAGCCCTGGCCGGGGGCACCAGGCAGACCCCAGGTACAGCTCTGGGGGGAGGCAGCGCGAGGCAGAGCCCTGGCCGGGGGCACCAGGCAGACCCCAGGTACAGCTCGGTGGGGAAGGGGACGCTGGAGGAGGGGAGTCACTGACTGCTGGGGTTGGAAAGGTGGCTCATGGGGCCTGTTTGGCTGCAGGGGCAGGATGGTTCTGGACGAAAGCCAGTGGGTCCCTGAGCGCGAAGGCACCGTCTCCTCCAAGCTCCTGCAGAAGGCGGGCGCGGCCCCGTTCGTGCCTGTTGGTGAGTGGGTGTGAAGGGGTGCGGCTGGGAGGGCAGCGTTCCCCGGGACCCAGCGAGGGGATGGCCTCAGGAGCTGCTCCCTGGAGGCAGGACCGGAATCGCAGAGCTCTGGCAGGTCACATCTGAGCCGCAGGAGCTTACATAGCACCTGCCCTGCCTGGCCCTGCATCTGCCCCACGAGCTGCGTGGCCATGAGAGAGACGTGAAAAACCCTTCCCCAGCCGGGCCAGGGCAGCTCCCGGCTTCCCGCAGACGCTGGGTGCAGAGCGCTGGCTGCTGTGTGAAACGGACCCGTCCTCAGAGCCCCAGGTTAACGACCGGCCCCTGCAGGTGGAAGCGCAGCACTAACGGTGCTACGGGTGGGGGCTGCTGACGGGAGCCGGGTAGCCCGGAAGCCAGGAAGAGTAAAACAAACCAAAGCTAGCAGGGAGGGGCTTGGCCAGCAGCTCACGCCGCAGCATCAGTCTCCTCCAGGCCTGCGGCGCCCAGGAGAGCTCCCAGTGACCCAGCTGCCACCCGCTCTCCCTCCCACAGGCATCGGGGGCTTTGCCATGGTGGCCGCTTATGGCCTCTACAGACTGAAGGCCAGAGGAAAGATGAAGATGTCTGTGCACCTGATCCACACCCGCATGGCTGCCCAAGCCTGCGTGGTTGGAGCCATCATGCTGGGTAAGTGAGGGCTGGGGAATGCTGGGGCCGGGCTGCCCATGGGCAGTAGCCTAGGGAAGCTGGGAGCACAGCCGGGGGCTGCACTCTGCCAGGCGACAGAAACCCTGCCAGGGGGGTGGGTTCTGCAGCTGCTGGACGGTGCGTTGGCATTGGCCACCTCCTCCCGGGGCCGCGGCATGAGTCACGCAGAGGAAGGGGGGGGCTGGGGACACGCAATCAGAGGGGTTTATTTGAAATTGGTGCTGGATCGAAGGGACTCTTGTCACACACAGACGTGGGCCATGCTCTCAAGTACAAGGGGAGACGCTCTGTCCCCACCCAGGGCTGCTGCTGAGTATCACCTACTGCACCTGACTCACCCAGGCTGTAATGGGGCTGGGGCTGAGCGGCCTCCCCTTTCCTCCACCCTGCTGGAGAAACCTGCCTTCCTCCCCTTCCCCGCCCAGCGACAACGCAGCCCCTCTACCAGCAGGCAGGGGCCAGGCCGCTGGCCGGGGACAGCGTGTGGAAGGCTGCTGGGCCCCGGCGAGCAGCGCCTACGCTCTCTGGAGTGCGCAGTTAGCAACTTCCAGCAGGCCCAGTGCGGCAGCCGACAGGGCCGAGGCCACGGCCGCTGGGAAAAGCTCTCCTGAGGCGTAGGTCCTGCCCCCCGGCGACTCAGCTCGGCAGTTTGCCGGCCCCGAGACTTGGGCAATTTGATTTGAGGGCCAGAAGGGACCGTTCTGCCCATCCAGTCTGCCCTCGGGCACGGCCCCAGCCGGAGCGTTTCAGCAGCGAGGGCAACAGCAGGCAGCTGAACTCAAGCAGCTTTTAGAAAGGCACCTGAGCGAAGGCCAATCGCCCGCAGCCTGGGGGTAGCTGTGTCGGTGGCCAAGCGCCCTTGCCGCTCGCACTTCACAAGCTGCTGTTCCCAGTCGCCCGCTCCTCAGGAGTGGGTGAAGTGATCCCGAGATCTCCAGGACAACCGATGCTCTCGAAATACAAGTTATTTATCTGGCACATTCCTGGTGCCACTGTCCCTGTCGGGCCTGTGCTGATGTCACTGTCTCTCTTGCAGGTGCAACCTACACGATGTACCAAGACTACCTGCTGAAACCGGCTGCAGGCAGAGCCCAGAAATAGACACGAGGAAGCTGCAGCGCTGGAGATGGAGCATCGACCACAGTAACTTCCCTTTGCAGAACCTGGCCCTGCAGTCCGGCACTCCTGGGGCTGCTGTTGTGCATGTAACAAGTCCTGCTTTTCTGGTTTATAAAGTTACAGTTAAAGGGAGGCTCGGCCCAGTTCTTGGAACGTACTTGGATCTGGCGCAGGGAGCTGCAGGCAGCACTTTCTGGTCAGTAAGGCAGGGAGTGCAGCGCAGCGCAGGGCTCTGGGGGGCAGGACGCCTGGGTTCTAGTCCCAGCTCAGGGAGGGAGGGCTCAGACCCCTGCACGAGGGATGAATGGTGCTAAGGCGAAGAGAGGAAGGGTGTCCACGTGGCAAAGGCCTGGGCTCCACGCCCTGCTCTGCACCTGGGGCGCCTGGCACTAGTGTCTGAGCCATGGTTCCCCCAGCTCTGAAAGGGGGTAACCCCCACCCCTCCTCCTCTCCCTTGCCCGGCTTGTAGCCTGGGGTGGTGCAGTGACAACGAAGCCTGTTGCAGGGCTGGGAGAAGCGAGCGGCAGGGTCCTAGGCCAGAGCCACACCGAGGGCCGAGATCTCCACGGAGAGAGAACAGGGCTCAGGCCCCCGCAGGCTTGTTCCCAACGTGCACTGAAGCCAGGCCGAGCTGGTCTCCCTGGAGCCGAGCCCTCTCGTCCAGCCCTGGGTAGCTATGACAGAGACCTGCTCTGTTACGCAGCCCTGCTCCCCGCCCCTAGCACAGGGCCAAGGGCCGTGCTCACCGCCTGGCACAGCGCACAGGTGCCTGCCCATAGGCCAGGCGCTCGTTCCTGCTGCCGGAGGCCTGACGTCCCGAGAACTTTCCACCTCGCCTCAGCTCAGGCCAGCAGGACCCACATGAGCGAGTAAGGCAGGTGCTCAGCTCCTGCTGGCTCCAGAAAGACCTGGGAGCTGCAGCCAGGGATGAGGATGGGCCCTGGAAGGGCCGTGGCTGGTCATGGGTCCACCAGGGACTGACCCAGGGGAAGCGCAGTCCCATGGAGCTGGAAAGGGCCCAGGGACCAGCGCAGTGACCGCTCCACGAGACCAAACCCAGCAAGCTGGAGGGTGAACAGAGACGGCCGCAGGGTCTGCGGAGAAGAGGTACAGCCCAAGCAGGGGCAGTGCCCACTTCCCAACACTGACCTAGAGGGGGCAGCACTAAGGGGAGGGCAAAAGGTCAGTGTCCACCTGGGGCCATTCAGTGACTGGCCTCTTCAGAGACTGACAGGAGAGGGGACAATTCCTGTGCCACCGCCAGCTGGCCGGGTCCCCTCCTGCGAGCAGTGCAGGCTGGCTGGCAGCAGGAGCCGCGCCTGAGATCTGTGACCGAAGGGGACAGTACGATTTGCAGAGCTGCGCTCGAAGGCAGAGAGGAGAGCACAGGCACTGCACGGTACGCAGGAGCCAACAGCCACAGGGCTGCTGAGAGAGGCGCCGGCAGCACCAACCCAGCGTGCCAGCGCCCCCAGCCTGTGAGCCAGCGTGCCAGTGCCCCCAGCCCGTGAGCCACAGGGCTGGTGAGAGAGGCGCAGGCAGCACCGTGCCAGCGGCCCCAGCCCATGAGCCACAGGCTGCAGCGATGGGAGCGGTGACCCTGCCACGCAGTAAGCTGGGGTGATTCACTCTACTGCATCCTGCTTGTTGGAGAGAATCCACATGGGAGCTGCACTGGAAACTGCTGCACCCAGCACCCGCCTCCCCCCTGAGACAGATGGGCCAGAGGATGGGAGCAGCTCACAGCACAGAAGCAACCGTCAGAGGGTCTTTGTTTGTGTGCTGGCTACCTGGTTCCAGGGTCACCATGTGGGCTCTGAGCCAAGCCTCTCCCCCCTCTGGGCAATGAGACCCCCCAGAAGAGACGCGCCAGGGAGAGGGGTTTTATTCAGTCATTACAAAGCTCAAAAATAAACTCCTACAAAATAGAAATAAAAATCCAGACTGGCAGCAGGTCCAGACTCCCGCCACCCGTTCCCTGCAAGGTCACTGACAACCCCCCAGACACAGGTCACCCCCCTTCCTCGGCACCCCAGGAGAGGCTCTGCCCCGCCCGGGAAGCCTGCGCACGTCACTGGCTGCAGTTTGTCCCCAGTAACCCTGGGGGAACACGGGTGGGAATTAACCCCTTTGGGCCTGGAACTGCCTCGTGCGGCTGTAAAATTCACTTGTACACAGAACCGAAGTGACAGGCTGCAGGGGACCAAGAGTGATATCAGCCATGTCCATATTCTGTCGCTCTTGAGTGCAGACTCCTGACCAAACACCCAGAGCCTGTAAGCTCGCGGGTAAGGGTCCTTCTGAGGCCTTAGCAGACGTGCACGGCACATGCGGTACCAGGGCGGCTGGACTGCGAGGGAGGAGATGTTTGCAGGACAAGGGAAGGAGCTGGGCCGGCAGACACTGGAGCAGTCTCTGGTTAGCCTCTGCGGCAGCACGGTCACATGGGGTAGTTCAGAACAACATCCTGCTTGGCCAGCTCCAGCAACATAGGGTCGTCGAAGAACTTGCTGATGCTCACGTCCTCGCTCAAGCCCTGCGGACGGAGAAGCAGCAGCGTGAGCTGGAGAGGTAAGAACCAGCAGAGCTCCCAGAGACCCGAGCAGCCCACCCTGGCGCGTTCAAAGCCCTGCTGAAAGACCCGCAGGGAAACAGCGCAGCCAGAGCACGAGCCCATTCCAGCACCAGTGCAAGGGGATGGCTCCGTGCGTCAGGCAGCATACGGAGTCCAAAGCCCGGCTGTGGTGCGAGGGGCACGTTGGGCCCTGTGAACTGTGAAGATGGGGGAGAAGAGTCGCAGAGTGGGCGAGGCTGCTGCTGGCCTTACCTTTCTGCGCCTGGTCTTGATCATGAACTCTCTGGCCAGGTGAGGTGCCGGCTGGGGCTCCAAGGGCCGGATGACGATACTCTTGTCCAAGGGGTCTCCAGGCACAATCTGAAACACGGGCCGGAAAGTCAGCATGGGAGAGAAGAGCCACTGAAGGATTCTGGGAGCAACCCTCAGCTAGAGCAAACTGGGCGAAACCCTAGTCAATCTGAGTCCTGGCGACTGCGGTCACTGCCGCTGACAGCCAGTCTGCCCGTTCTCCGTGTGGGGCTAGGCAACTTAGTCTTCCACAGCATCACCACCTGTGCCTATGGCACAAGGGCACCCTGGCACAGACCTGTTTACACTGTGGACAACTGGGTATCGCAGCAACACAGCTGCAGGCCTGCTCAGTTATTGCCACCAACAGCCCCTGATGGGTTAATCCTGGCTATGTCCAACCTCTGTCGGTTTGAGCATGTTCCCATGGTGCCAGCCAGTGGAGAAGAGGTGTTTGCAGAACGCGCTAAGGGCTCATCTACACAGGCAACACTAAGAATTGGAGCTATACCTATCTCCTAGAACTGGAAGGGACCTCGAAAGGTCATGGAGTCCAGCCCCCTGCCTTCACTAGCAGGACCAAGTACTGATTTTTGCCCCAGATCCCTAAGTGGCCCCTTCAAGGACTGAACTCACAACCCTGGGTTTAGCAGGCCATTGCTCAAACCACTGAGCTATCCCTCCCCTCAACACTAAAGCGCTGCCAGTGCTCTAAAAAACCCCACCTCCACGAGGGGCGCGGCTCCCAGCGCTGGGGCACTGTCTACACTGGCACGTTACAGCGCTGAAACTTGCAGCTCTCAGCGGGGTGTTTTTTCACCCCCGGAGCGAGAAAGCTGCAGCGCTGTTAATTGCCAGTGTAGAAAAGCCCTAAGCTGCGTATTGGTTCAAAGGGTCACCATCAGCTTTAGGAAGGTACACACGGGCCAATTTGCTGCCAGTGCAAACCAGGAAGGGTTTCGTTTTCTGAAACACAAGGTGTGGAACCCGTCTCTCAAGCGTGGAGGCCAGATCCTGAGCCTAGGTCCCAGGACCTTCTGGAACGCGCATGCCAACCATCAAAGGAATTTACTCCTCGCCGCCGCGATACGGCCGCCTGCTGGCAGCTCCCACGTGCATGGAGGTGCTGGCTCAGGGCTCATTCTAATGGGAACTTCCAGGTTAAGGAATTCGTTTAATGTCTGAGGTGCCCGTTAGCAGGGAGCTAATGCCTGCTCCTGCCGAGGGAGGACTTGCTTGACTAGCCTCTTGCAGCCCCAGTGTTTTAGGCATCTCTACCGTGCCAGTGCGGTCTGAGGCCCACAGCTCAGCCGGCACTTTCACAGAGCAGAGAGGCACTGAAACAAGTTCTTTAATAGTTAACGGCTGAGGCGGAGCCTGTGGGCTCCAGGGCCCTGCACTGCAGAAACCTAGATCCCAGGTCCTAGCCCTGGTTTCTTGCTCCCTGAGCTGAAGGGCTGGGAGTGCCATTGAGGCAGCTTCCTCTGTCACTAATGAAGGACTCATTAAGCAGCGGTGAAAGGGATCCCATCCAGACCACCTCATCCAGGGGGAAGCTGCAGCATGGATCCTCCTGGCCTGAGGCCTGGGACCGGTCATCTGGCTAGCAGCAGTAAAGTTACAGCTAACATACAAACAGGAGGGGAGCAGAGGCTCCTCCCAACCCCCGAGGGCCTGCAATCATCCATTCCCTTTGCTCGTTGTACCCAGCGCGGCTGGTGGGGCACAGGCCTTGAACACAAAACGCCCCCCCCATGTGGCTGCAGACGGTGGAGACACTCACCTGCCAATGGTGGAAGACGGAGAGAGAGAAAGCCTGTCCCTGCGTGTGAGTCCTCAAGTCAGTCTCAAACCCGAACGAGTCAATGGCTGGGATAAAGGCTTTGATGGTGTACAGCGGGGAGCCTGGGATTGGAGCATCCTGAGTCACGTGACCTCTGGCGGAGAGTCACAAAGAATTAACCCTCCCACATCTGCCTTTGAGGCATCATCTGTTAAAACATCCCCTTGACATCACCTCTGTTCAGCCCTCCATTGTCAGCACTGCAGGAGAGAACCACACACACAAAGGACCCAATCTGATCTCGAACGCCCCCTATGGCTGCAGTGGGGGCTCCCCGAGACACCCTCCCCCCACATTGGGGGGGCAGTCTAGATCCGCCAGAGGAGGTTTCATGCAATGCCACTGGAAAACGAATCCCGTGACTGCACATTCTGCAGCTCTGATTTCCTCACGTGGCCTGCAATCCCAAGGGAGAGTCGCCACCTCGCGCACACACACACATACGAGGGCATCCCGCAGAGCCACGGTCTCCCTGCAGCTTACCTCCGCCGGGCCAGCACAGTGTACACTGCAGACACACAATCAGCAGGGGCCTGGACCTCCACAAAGTAGTACGGCTCCATCAGCCGAGGAGTGGCCTGGGAAAAGGAAGGGGCAATCAGACGCCAGGCACACCCCGAGCCCAGGCCCCAGGTGTTCCCACAGGGCAGGAGGCAGCACACGCGTGTGAACAGGACACGGTCAGCACTGTGGGCACACAAGGGAAGGACCAAGACTTACTGGCGGAGTGACCCTGACCCCGCTGGCCAGGCTCCTGACCCGCTGAACACCTTGCAGCAGATAAACAGAACCGTGTGCAGCTGCTGCAGGCGTCGGGTCTGTTCTATGACCATCCCAGAGCAAACCTCCAGAGGGAGGATCCCTCATCTTGGCTCAAAGCATCCAGGCTGCTGCCTCCCGGTCTCACACAGTAATGGCCCTGGAGATGGAGCAGATTCTCGCAGGTTCCCAAGCAGCCTGGGTTTAGTCTGTAGCACAGGAATGACACTGCTATCGCTGTGCCTGCATCCTTCTCTGGGGGACTGGGAAGATTAACTGATGACTGAGTTGACTTAGGCTGTAAATGTCTCAGGGCAGGAATTCACCACGCACCTCCGCGGTACTTACCACCCACCCACCCAAACCCCCCAGTTCCACGCTGCCCCTGAAGGAGACAGAAGCCGTGTTAGGCCCCGGCCTCACCATGCACAGCCCAGTCCTTACCATGAGGAAGGCGGAGTACACAACTCTCCTCGCTGTTGGGATAATCTGCCCTCCTCCCCGGTGCAGCGGCTCCTGAGCGATCACGGCATCCAGGATCTTAAACTTCACATTGCGGATCACTGAGCGAGGGAAGGAAGAGAGCAGGGAGTGACTGATGCCGTGGCTGGAGGAAGTCCCGTTAGGAACGGAAGGTTAACCCTTCCGCAAAGACCAGCCCACACCGCACATAGTCAGGGATCAACACACCCAGCGCAGACACACAGCTTGGGTGCACGGGAACAGGAGAAAGGCCAGAAGGGACCACAGTGATCATCTAGTCTGACCTCCTGTGTAACACAGGCCACAGAACGTCTCTGAATTAATTCCTGCTTGAACTAGAGCGCATGTTTTAGGAGAACACCCAATCTTGATTTAAAAGTATCCAGTGATGAGGAATCATTATTTCTCGTGTAAATTTGTCTAGCTTCAACATCTAGCCATTGGATCTTGTTACACCTTTATCTGTTGGACTGATAATGGACTCTTCAAAGTTTTGTTCCAATGTAGGTACTTATAGATAAGGCTGCGAGTTTGTCATGGAGGTCACGGATTCTGTGACCTCTACAGGCCCGCCCCCTGCAGCTGCAGGAGTTTGGGTGGGGGGCTCAGGACTGGGGCACAGGAGGGGGTGAGGGCTTTGGACGACACTTACCTTGGGGGGAGGGGTAGGGGGTCCCTGGAAGCAGCGTCATCCCTCGCCTCCGAGGAGGAGGCAGGACAGGGGGCTCTGCGCGCTGTCTACACCTGCAGGCACTGTCCTCGCAGCTCCCATTGGCCGTGGTTCCCGGCCAACGAGAGCTGCAGAGCTGGCACTCGGGGAGGAGGCAACGTGCAGAGCTGCATGGTTGTGCCTCCGCCTAGGAATGTTGCTGCTTCCGAAAAGGCGCGTAGCCAGCCTGCAGCCCCGCCCCCATCCCTCCAGCACCAGCGTTGGTCCCGGGCTGTGTGCCACCCCACCCTCTCCCCAAGATCTAGTCGGGGCATATGGTACGAGTCATGGACAGGTCACGGGCCATTAATTTTTGTTTACTGCCAGTGACCTGTCCACGACTTTTTCTAAAAATACCCATGACTAAAATGTAGCCTTACTTATAGGCTGTGATCAGTCATTCCTTAACCTTCTCCTTGGCCAGCTCTTTTAAAACTCTTGGAGGCCAAGTTCTCTGGATCTGCCGATTTAAAAATGTCTAGCTCTAGTGCTGCTGTTTAACATCCTCCTTAGTTACTGTTGGAATGGAACGTATTTCAGCAGCATATGACGTCTGATTTTTCCCCAAACACAAAACAGGAATATTTAGTGAATACTTCTGCCTTTTCTGCATTGTCAGACATCTAGTCCAACTTCCTGTACAACAGGCCGGAGAGTTCACTCAGCGAGTCCTGTTTGGACTGGTGGTTAAACTAGAGCAGACCTTGTGTCCTGGGGCACATCACAGACAGATACTTTGGCTACCAAAGGGGAGGAGAATTCATTCTTCTTGTCTTATTATTTGCATCTGCCCCAAGATCTCTTACTTACACTCATCACAGAGGGGCCCTTCCCTCGTGCCCCACTGGAACCCCTGTACGATGCTGTCCTTCACAGAGCCCAGCAGAGCTTTATCCACCTACACAGAGACACATCACAAATCAGCGATGCCGCATCCAGCTGCACCAAGGGACCATTCTCAAGAGTGAATTCTTAGAGGAGCAGCACTGCTTTGCATTTCTGTATCCTTCCTTTGACAGAGGGGTACAATAAGGCAGAGAGCTCAGAGCCAGCACGTCAGAATTTGGCACCTCCACCAAAGTGGCTTCACTTATGTGGGTGCGAAGCAACTCTGGATCACAGGGCACTTAAGCCACACGTGGCTGGGCCCAAAGTCAAGGCAAGTCAGTGACAAAGCCCTGACTGCTTCCAACCAGTAAGCCAGCTCCAGACCCCTCCTGCCAGGGCCTGGGGAAAACATGTCGCCTCTGAACACCGGGGTGGACAAAGTTGCCCCAGGTCATTGCAGTGCGACTGCGCTCCTCACATCGAACTTCCCTCCCCAGGGCTGCCGTTCCTCACCTCCGAGGGCAGCGTGTCATCTACCAGAATGTTTGGGCCAGTAGCGTCTGGCCCAAAGGCCCAGATGGAGCGGGCAGCCAGCAAATCCCAGTCATACTTGGTCTGGAAGAACTCGCCCAGCTTCTTCCTGGTGGGAAGGGAACAGATGGAAAATGTTAGACAGCCCAGTTCCTGGCTCACCGGGGAGACACGTGCAGACACAAAGCAGCCTCCCAGCTCCTCCTGCAATTCGGGCGGCTCTACGCTACACAGTTAGGTCGACATAAGGCAGCTGCAGCCTTGCTCCCGCCGACGTAAGTGCTCTGCTACACCCACATCATAACTCCACCTCCACCAGGGGCAAAAGGCTTATGTTGGTGTAGGATACATGGTACCAGCTGGGAAATTGACAAGAAGGACCCCACTGCCCTGGGAAGATGGGAGGCTGGACCCTGCACCTGGCTGGAAGCCAGGGTGAGAAGTCAGGGCAGCCCCCGGCCCGCTCCCTGCATGGAGCCTGGCAGCCTTGTCAATTTCACAGCTGGGGGAGCCCTGACATTGACAAGACTGCCCCGATCCCGGCAGGGGGCCGGGCCGAGAAGCTGGGGTAGCTGGACCTCACTGTCCAGTGGCGAGAAGCTCCAGGCAGCTTCTCCCAGCTCCTGAAGAATGGGGGTAGAGAAGCCTCAGACGGTTTCCCCCTGCTCCCAGCAGGGAACGGGTAGGGGAGAAGCCCCGGGTGGCTTCCCCAGCTCCCTGAGGGGAACGGAGAGTGGGTAGCCCACCAGAAGTCTGTGGGGCAGCCAGGCTCCTGGCAGGGAGCTGCTAGTGGAGCTAAGAGATCGGGCTCTCAGCTCCTCAGACTGCCCCTTTTAGGTTGGTGGAAATGCTCCTGGCGAGGCCGCGCACCACTGACCCACGGAGGAGAGTGTGGCACGCGCCACCGCAGTAATTACTGTGCCGGCTATAAGTTGACCTAATATAGCTCGACTTAGGTGTGTGGTGTAGACACAGGCTTAGCCTCAGGGTAACCCACGGACTGGCAGGAGACACCCTCCCTATTAGGTTCCTCTTCCTCTGCACTGATGTTGTGCGACTTCCAGAGCTGTGCATTTCCCTCCAGTTCTTCCCCAGCGACCGCCCTCTCACACACACAAAGCCTCTGCTCTCTCCAATTAGCCAGACCTGTTCCAGGTGATCTGGACCACCTCATTCTCAATGTCCTCCGCGAGCCCCTTCTCCAGCGGCTCAGCAATCATTGTGATCTTGTTCCTGTGCAGAGAGAGACGACGCCAATCAGCTAGTAGCAGAGATGGGAGCTTTCCCAGAGGCCAGTCTGCACAGTTAGCAGCAACAGACTGAAGTGAAAGGGGATGAGGAACTCAGAGAAAGTTACAATGGAAAAATATGTTCCCCTCTTGTTCTGTGGGAAACCACTGTGTTCTTACAACAGCTGCTTGCACCTGGAACGTGGCTAGGGAGACAGAGCCAGCCACACACACGCGTCAGTTTACTGCCTGTTTATATTTCCAGGACTGACTCGCTCACAACCAGGGGACTCCGAGTCCTGCCGTGGGAATGGCAGAACCTGGAGCTCAGCAACCAGAAGGTTTGCAGAGGACGATGTGCAGTGGAATCTGATCAGAATGAGCCCCGGACACTGGGAAGCAGTTCCTTTTAACCAGCACGTGTCAAAACAGAAACTCCTAGCAGGTCCCTTCCTGAGGCCAGTGTAGGAGTGTGCCCTCCTGTACACTACAGAGTGCTGGAAACAGGGCTTGCCAGACCAGATCACATGCAAGGTCCATCTAGCCCAGTACCCTACCTCCAACAGCTGCCAGTGCCAGGTGCTGCAGAGGAAAGTGCTAATGTGGGATAATGTGTCCCTTCCCCCCCACTCCTAAGCACACCAGAGACTGGCTTCAGTCCAGGGGAAGGGGACCCCACTGTCTCCCATGGGGACACCATTTCAGAGTTGGACTATCAGGTCACTAAGCCATACTTCTTATTGGGTGTCTCAGCAAAACACTTCAGGGAGGAAGTTTCCACAACAGTCTCACAGAACGTCACAACCGGATCAGCAACCTTTAAAAACAACAACAGCAGCAGTTTGTGTCTTTTCTTTGAACTTTTCAACTTCACAAACACACTTTACACAGGGACTGTCTGAAACCTTTTAAACCTCCCATTGTTACCAGCAATGCCTGAGATCACTATAATCAAAAGCAACGAGAGAAAAACCAGGTGCCTCTTTTGTTCAGTGTTTCCTTGCACAACTGGTAGCACTGGGTGTCGAGTCAGTGTCCCCCCTCCTCTCAGCTAGTTAGGCTGCTCGGGACAGGTGTGGGTCATTGTGGGTCCTTCACCGCAGCAAGGGAGAGAAAACCATTTACAAACCAAGGAAGTGTGACTGTGAGGCCACAAGGGGCTCTGGGCAGGGGCAGCTCTGAAAACAGTTCTCAGGGTTTGAAACTGACTGAATTTCTTTAAGGCACCTGGCTCCAGGAGAGCGGCTCCCTAGGTTAGACTCTGAGCCCCATGCACTCTGCAGCATCACGGGGCCAAATTCTTCAGCAAACACCCCTAATGGGAATGTATTGCAGCTCCACGAAATAGTCTTCGTTCCCACTCCTCCCCTCCCCAAACACCCGCCCCCAGCTGGGCCTCAGGGCTGAAAGTGCTCAGTGACCTACTATGCAGCGGGGATTGTTTCCAGCAAATGGCTATTTCTGACAATGGATTTTTTCTCTGTGTTCCTCAGGCAGCCCAGCTCTGTGGGCCTCAGTTGTCATGGTGTCATCTGGGCAGCCTGGCTCGGCATGGCTGTTACCCCACATACGTCAGAGGAAAGGGGAGCTTGTGCGGCTCATGTCAGTTCTCAGGCCTTGGCTCCTGGCTGCTCTACAGGCAGCGTAGCTGCCCAGCCTACACTTCTGGCTCTGCCTGCAAGCTGCTCAGCAGCTCCCACCCCATGGAACAGAAGCTCGAGAGCTGCAGCAGGTCTCGGCAGGAAACAAAATGCCAGGTGCCTGCATCCGGCAAAATGGTAACTTCTGCAGTAAAACTGCTGGATTCTACGGCATCTTGGGAAAAAACCAACAGCCAAGCTCAGGAGCTGTGGAGATGACAGGATCTAAGCTGTGCACCCCGCTCTGAGCCAGTCACTGAGGCTCTCTGCAGACTCAGACCTGCACTGGTTACACTCTGTTCAGGTTTTCAAAGTTATCTTTGCAGCCATGGGGGCTAGAAGCTCAATTTTAAAAACATGGAGCTGAGATTCTGAGGCACGATTCTGTGCCAAGGGCCCTGGCTGTCCTGGAAGGACGCATTTGCTTTCTTTGCTATTAAGAAATAAAGGGCAACTTCTCCCCATCTCCTTGCAACCGCTGGCAAGGGAATAACAATTCTTCGCCCTTCTCTAGTGCCTGTCATCTAGGGATCTCAGACATCCCAAACCCCACTCCCCTGTGAGGTATGCATGTGTCACAGAGGGATAAAGTGAAGCCTACAACAGAAGGTAAGTGGCAGTTCTGAGGTCAGACAGCAAGTCAATGGCAGAGGCAGGAATAGCACCGCAAAGTCTCAGCGGTCTCTCTACACCTCAGGAGCTAGAGTCATGAGACCCTGTGGAGCAATGGGCCTGGGGGCAGCAGCTGATTGCCACACTCCCCAGGGGGAGGAAATCCCGTTTTATGTACCCTCAGTAATGACGACAGGAAAGGCTCGTTTCGCTTCCTCACCTTGATATCAATCTCTGAATACATCTTCCGTAAGTCATGCATCACACAGTCCAGGTACAGCTCCCCCGTCCCCAGGATCACGTGCTCCCCAGATTCTTCCACCTGAAACACCAGAACAGATGTCCCAAGCTACAGCACAGCATTCCTTCTGACCTCGCCCCTTCTAGCCTTGTCCACAAGGCCAAGGGAAACGTATTATAGTCAGAGAACCTAGAGGGAAAATTCCTGGCTCCCGAGTCTAATCAACCAGGCAAGTGGGGCCAGCTCCTGGCTTGCTGAGGAGGAAGAGCAGCCCCAGTCATAGAATCATAGAAGATCAGGGTTGGAAGGTATCTCAGGAGGTATCTAGTCCAACCCCCTGCTCAAAGCAGGACCAATCCCCAGACAGATTTTTATCCCAGTTCCCTAAATGACCCTCTCAAGGATTGAACTCACAACCCTGGGTTTAGCAGACCAATGTTCAAACCACAGAGCTATCCCTCCCCCCGATTCCCAGCAAGGGACACTGCAGGACGTGCTGCTGAACCATTTGGCTGTGAGGAAGCACCCAATTACTCCGCTCCCAGCCTCTTCTTGCTGGAGATGCAGGCTCTGTGGGACACCTGTACCTTTGCCAGGCCTAGCCTGGAGAATCACCCCTTGGAGAATCAAGCTCAGCTCGTCCATGCAGACTAACAGCAAGTGGGCTTCAGGGGAGAGAATGGCGAAGCCAAAACAGGGCTGGTTTTGAACATGTAAAGTGTTAACTGAAGATCGCACAAGGGGGCCCGGAGAGCAGGGCAGGGGGCACCGGGATCAGCCTCGCCTCAGCCACACACCTTGGTGGTGAGCGACGGGTAGCTCTTGTTGACTTTCCGCAGGCCATCCAGCATTTTAGGGAGCTCCGAAGGGTTGACCGGCTCCACGGCTATTTTGATGACAGACGTGGTGTTGAACTTCAATGGACGGAAGATCTGAGCCTGAAACCAAATCCGAGCCATCAGCAAGATTCTGGTGACAAGGGAAATCTCCGCTTTGTAGGACGACCACCCCTTGGAGCCTGGCGTCAGCCACAGGACATGCCCGTCATTGCTGGGACAGCACTATGGAGCAAGGGCAGGCTAGGAGGAGCCCGGCTGCATTCCCTGCATTCATAGTGGGCTTTGTTGTATTGACAGACCCAGCCAGGCACCCTGAAGACTGACAATCCACAATGGGGCTGCCTTGCTCATGGGAGAAAGTAACATTCTGGTTGGAGGAAATCGCTGCCCCCCAACCTGACCATCCCAGACAGCCAGCACGTTTGTCGCCCCTTGACGCTCCCCTACGCCGAACGATGCCGAGCCCCACACGGTACCTCCTCATTGCCTCTAGGTTCTGTGATGGTTGCAGTCTTCACAATGGGCTGGTCCACCCCCTCTATTAGGATCCAGTTTCCGGCAGGGACCCGGTTCACCTCTATGTGGTATCTGAAATACAGAGCGGGAGAGCACAGCCATTAGTTACCGCTGTCCACACCCCTCACAATGCTGTCCCTGTTCATCCGCCCTCATCAGATCGCAACCTCTCGCCCCCTGGTTCTCAGACAAACATATCTGCACCTTCTGCCATGCTGCCTGCTCCCTGTGAGCGGGAGACTGGCTGCATTCCTCTCCTGCAAACCTCTCTCCTGCCGCAACTCCAGGCACACAGACGATGCTGATAATGGCCCCAACAAGGTTCTAGATGGGGTTATGTCTATGGCCAGACTAACTCATCACTGGGCCCTAGCCTAGGCAAACATACACTTCTCCGGGCCCGGAGGGGAGGGGAAGGACTGGAGAGTGAGTGTGCCCCACACTCACCTTGCAGCAGCAGCTCCTGTCCTGCAGGGGGCTGGGCCTGGCTCCCTGCTTCAGGTGTCACAACCTGGTGTATGGGGGCCGCCGCACCACTCGGGTTTGGCCAGCCCTTCAAACGTGAGCGATGCTGCGACCAACGCTGGGCCCAGCCCCACAGGACCCCACCACGGACAGGATTAGCATTGTGGTGCTGGGGTGGAAGGTGCGTATTTGTGATGATGGATCACAAAAAAGAGTTGCAATGCAGTTGGCGGGTCACTTGGTAAAAAGTTTGGGACCCACTGATCTATCGGACAATGGTAAAAGAGAATACAATCGCATCTATAGCTGTGCTGATCATATCCCTCTCCGCACCCTCTGAATGTCACTTATCCTCTCCCACGGTAAGAGCTTTGGGGCTTAATGGGCATTTTGGATCAATTTCGTAAACTCAACATAGCCCCAATCCAGTCCGTCAATCTGGGATTTTTCACCGCACTAAATGCACCCCTCCCTGCCTCCAAAGCCCCGAGCTTTTCTCCCGCACGCTGCACCATCAAGAACAGCAGCAATGAGTGGGGACTCCTCTCCCAGATTGCCCTGATACCCTGGTACCTTGCCACCGAGATCCAGAGCCGTCCCACAGTGCAGATCTGGGAATCCTCTTCATCCTCCAATGTGTAGTTTTCTCCCAGGACCTTCACGGGCTGACCTGCATGGATGGTCCCACTCAGCACCCTGCCAAAGGCGTGGAACTGAACCCCGTCGTCTGTGCTGTACATTTTCGTGGTGTGACACATTAGTGGACCCTTCCCCCAGAAAAAAAGAAATCAAAGTAAGTCACTCCCAAGACATGCACTCACAAAGCAGTGATTAGACCCATGTGAGATTATCAGGAACTCTGTCTGAAAAGCCACAAGGAACAGTTTTTGGGTCCTCAATTTTCTTCCTCTGCCTGGAATTCCCTCCCCATTGGCCAGACCCCTTGAAAGAGCATGGTTACGTGCATTACTCCGGTGCATACTGAGGCAGATTGGTGCTTTCCTCATGTAGATACCACCATGGAAGCCTGTAGCTGTGCGACCTCACAATATAATCCCTGACACTGCAAACTGAGAAGTTTGGGCCAGGCCTCTTCCTGGATGGACCACTTTAGAAAGGGGGGTTGGAGAGGAGAACCCCATTGCTGACCTGCCAAGTCACTCCTTGGCGTAAGACCCAGTGCTAGAATTTCTGTGCTGCTGGAGGTCCCATATTTCAGATGAGACACAAAACCCAGGTCATGCTGGGGTTTCATGACAGTTTGCACTGGTAAAACTCTGCTTGGGTAATTAATTTTCACTAGTTACACAGCCCTTAACTGGGGTAAGGCACTCTGTCTGTCTCAGCAGTTTAAAGGCAATGATCTCCTATTTACAGGTCAATTCTTCCCTTCCCTTCCTAAGCTGCTGTTTAGCATTGGTGGGGCTGTTAAACAGCTGCCGAGTGCCACCCCAGAGGAAGCTACATTTGAAGAAGTGATCCCTTTAGTACAAAAGACAATATAAAGGCAGATACTCTGCTCAGGCGAGCTCAAACCAATTTTTCAGGTCAGATTTTCATGCAGAGAATCCGCCTTCATCTAAAATGGCAAAATAATTGTCCCCAAAAGGCCCCAAACATCCAGCCATCACAGTGCAGTTCCCAAGTGCTGGAAAGTTCTGTCCAAATCTCTGCCTTTTCCTGCACATTCTCCAATAACCCTCTCTCTCTACGGCTGCCTTGGCAGGCTGCTGAATTTCTCAGAGCGGAGAGATTTGCTTCAGTAGCAGATGAGAGATTGTGAAATGCTGCTGGACACCTCTCTAGGAGGCGGCTGCCTTGCCAACCCCAGGAAAGGAGGACTTCTCTGCTACCCCCTGCTGCTTTCGGAGATGTAATGGTAAGTGAAAGGGGTCCTTACATCAGGGTCACACTCGCTCATGGCCTCCCCCAGGTCTGAGTCGACGCCGCCGGTGTAGGTGTGCTCGATTTTGGTCTTGGCGCCCACCTTTGGGGAGGGAATGTGCTGCACACACATGTCCACAAAGCCTAGGAGAGCAGAGCGTCATGAGAATGCTGCTAAGTGGAGGTATCCAGAGTTTAGCACTGAGGGGGCTTGAGTAAACCACGACATCTTTAACCCAGGACTAGTCAGTCTACAGTCCTGGGTGACACAACTCACTTGGGAGCGGACAGCTTATACAGGAACCGCCATCAGGACACACTGCGCTGCTGGCGAAGGATCAGCGAACCTCCACAGGAAGCCAGCCTACTGGTTTTTCACTGGGGCATTCAGGGGCAGCCTTTCAGGAGAACACGCTAAAGGCAGAGTTGAGGGCATGTGTGCGCCAATGAATTACTTCCAGGGACTTCCTGGCACATTGTACCCAGTGCAAATCAATGTCACGTACAACGTATGGCCTGGAAACTATACCAGAGCTTCTGGGCAACTAAGTCCCACTTTCTTCAAAGCGGAAAGTCGGTCAACTGGGTTTAGGTGCAAAGGCCAAGACCTTTAAAAACTAGAAACCTACAGTTCATCTCTAAATCCAAACGTAGGCACCGAAATCAGCAGCCTGACTAGTGGAGCAGCGGACACCACCGGCACCAGCTGAGAAGCAAGGGGAACCTGCAACGTGGGGACCTCGCCACTGAAAATGGAGCCCTAATGCTCTGCCAACAGCAGGTTAAACTGACACCTGGGGGCATCCAGCTACCCGCCCAGCGTGCTGGCGAGAGCACTGCACAGCTACGGGAGCCCAGCAGCTGGGGCAAGGGAGAAACAGGACTTACCTGTGAACTCCCCAAAGAACTTCTTGCAGACGAGCCTTAGCAGGGGTCGAATGTTTAGCTTCAGCTCCTCTTTGGTCAGATGGATGCCCAGCTCATCCAGAGTGTTGGGGAGGGTGGTGTCCACATCACCAACCACCTGTGAGAGGGCACCCACCACCGCCACCGTTACTGAGAGGTTCACTGCCGCTGACTCCCGGGTGCAGACAATGGTACATCCGAGCCATTCAAACGGCGATGGGAAAGGACATCGGTGTGACAGGACTGGGGGGCTGCAGCCACCGTCTGGCCTTTTACCCTGGGATAGCTGGGCTCAGATCAGTTTAGTTCCCGCCGTGAAACTGGTTGGGTAGCTTAAAGTTGGTACTTGGTGGCCACTGGGACACATCCCCAAACCAGCACACCTGGTGCAGGTCCTGCTGAGGAGAGCACCACGAGCGGAGGGCGTATTTGGAACGAGGAGCAGAACGGGTGCAGGAAGAGATGGGGCTGCCCCCTCAGACACAAACATTTGTGATTGTGGAATTTTCCTAACAGGACAGCAGACAGATTTCATATATAGCACCATCTAGTGGTCAGTCTTTAAACACTCAGCGACAGACAGAGACTACAGGCTTCAATTACTTGGTACTGCACTCACGTCACAGGAAAGGGGAAAGCAAGAATGTACCTGAGCCAGGATCTTGTACAGGGGTTCGAGGACAAACTCCACAAAGCTCCGCTGGGAACTGCTGGTCGGGGCCTTTTTAGTGAACTTTCGTCTGTGCAGGAAAGCCAAGAGGAAAGATGTGAATGGAAAATGCTCTGCCACCCAAAAGCACTATGACCTCTGTGATATGTACACTAGCCCCTGTGGGCCTGGATATTCGTATTTCCCCTTTCCCCCTTCCTTTCCTGGTCCTTATGCAGAGTGTAAGATCTGCAGGGCAGGGAATCTGACCTGACCTGTCCCGGGGAGCTCAGTGCACGCCTATGGAGCTATAAACATTATTCAAAAAGACAGACCCCAATGAACCCTCATGGGCATTTAGTAGGAACTGGTAGTCCCTAGGAACTGAACCTGCAACGCCTCCAGGGTACCCACAACCACTCAGAAAACTGGAAGTCTAGCCACATGACATCCCGCATCCCCCTCCAAAGTCCCTCTGCATAATCCCGGTGAGCTAGAGCAGGCATGTCTGTGCCCCAGGGTAAGCCCAGCAGTGACAGCTAGCGATGCCTGCGGAGGAACATGAGCGCGGTGCCACCAACTGGCAGGACACACAGCAATGTCGATTCACACCTAGTAGAGGAGAGGCTCAACTCGGCCTGTTGTTCTACAGGATGGAGGGGAGAGCAAGAGATGCTGCTTGGACAGTAAGAAAGCTGGTGAACAAAGATCTTTAAAAACACTACGTACGTCTTGGGGTTGAAGTAGATGTCACCCCAAAGCCGCTTTGCAAACTCCTGGTAATTGATGTCTCCTACAAGGGAATAAAGAAATAACCTCAGCTATCACACGATGAAATACCTCTCTCCACTCATGGGGTCATGTTTTCTTTGTAAATGATCAAGGGAGTTCAGAGCTGCGGAATATCCCTCCTCATATGCTCCGGGAATAGGCGGGACTGTAGCTCTAGATTTCACGCCATGCTGAGTTTACAAGTGATAAGACATCAGCACCCACTCACACCACTTCTACTAAGAGCACAGTCCATTAGATTGCCTTACCAACCGCTGCCCGCACGCTAAATTAGCCCGAGAGTCGGGAAAACCTCAGGCCGGGCACCGAAGGATGCCACAATGAAAGAGGATCTTGTTTATTCCTTCTTATGGCACATGAGAGTGTCAGCCCCCTGATCTCTGAACAAAGGCTGCTTTTCATGCGCCCCTCCCCCCAAAGTTGGGCCAGCTGCCTGGCAGCACCTCCTAGATCCCAACTTCACCACAACTGCATAGCCCCGTGGAACATTCCAACCCGGGGACTCGCCGAGTTCTAGCCGGCCAGGCTAAGCACATGGCTGTTCTTTTACTGCCTGCTCTTTCAAACCAGAGAGACTGCCTCAGGCTGGCAACGAGGGAGCAGAGATGCAAACCACAGCCAGGATAGTTACATAAAAGAGATCCAGGGGGCAGCTAGAGGGCAAGACCCCCCAGGGCCAAGCTTCAGCCTCCATACAGCTGAGTCTCAACTCCGGAGAACAGGGCTTTCCTCCGGCTATGCTGAAAGATTCTTAACCCTTTCAGCTCTGAACCATGTTACCCCATGCAGAGTGCAACACATATGCAACCATTTATCTAGAAGAACGACAGTGGTTTCCCCCATTATAGATGTACGTACCATATAGTGGCTTCCACCCATTCCAATATTTACAAGATAAAGAATTACAGGAGAAAATATTTATCCAGCAATGTTCCTCATTGGGATTCCTGTTTCCCCAACAACCTGAAAGTGGCTGGTGAGAAATACCCCAAATTGGGCTCTGCAATAACTCTCAGCTCCCTAAATGTTTCTGAGCACCTGTGCTAGGAGACAAGTGCATACATGAGCCCGCAGAGACCTGAGCTGCTGTAAGTACTTGAAAGGGCTCCACAGAAATGAATAGGGCTTGAGATGTTGATGTGTGCATGGATTTTGGCTGAGTCTTACCAAACGTGTCTGCGTAAATCTTTGCAAAGGAGCCAAGCGTGAAGCAGATGCTGTACTGGGAACTGGAGAAGCAGACGTTCCCCAGAAGAGGGGAGAGGATCAGGTTCTCATCGGTGGAATACATGCTGAAACAGAGAGAGCTTTTATGTACAGCTTAACTCTATAGCGTGATGGAGCAGAGACTGGAGCTATAAACAGAGGAAGACACTGTCAATGAACGTAAACCGAAGCCCAGAAATGAGATCTAATCCACTGGAGGAATTCTGCACTGCCCACAGGGGCCTACAAGAAGGCTCCAGCACTAAGGAGCTGTGTTTCAGGGTTGGTGTGCACAAGCACAAGCACACGCACACATTTTGCAGTTTAACTATTGTTTTCTCTTTTTAAAATACATCAAACAAATGGAGAAGGAAAAAAACGTTTGGACAATTGAGGGGAAGAGACCAACAGAGGACAAACAAAGCAGGATGGAATAAAATGAAAACGTGGATTTGCAACATGCCGCTATCCCAACTGCCAGTGCTGCTCTGTAGGGTGCCCGCTAAAGCAGCGGGCAGTAACACATGGTGTGTATGGAGAGCAGTGAAATACGGCCTCCCTCCCCTCTGCCCACGGCACTAGGGGCACAGCCGTACGCAGGGCCGCTTGAGAGACAGCCCTACTTCACAGGGGATTTAGCAGAGTGGGATGCCCAAGTCCCATTACCTTTTAATGGAAACTGGACACTCAAATCCCATGGTCAGCTTTGAAAAAAATCTCAGCCCGGTCTCTAAAAAATTATCGAGGGCTTCATACCATTTTGAGAACATCTACCATGGGACAGGCTGGCCCTGTCAAAACGCCAGGGATGGAGAAAGGCCAGCCCCTCCCACCCCCAAATTACATGCACACACTGTAGAACAATCCCCTCCACCAAATGTGTGTTAAGTGAACAAATCCATTCCAAGTTACGTGTCTAGTGCATGCACTCGCTATGGGTGGAAACGGTTCCACGGCATGCGACTGTAATGACTTGTACTTTTGATTTTAGCATGAGTGATGCTCAAACACAGACTCCACGATGGACTAAGTGGGCCACGGATACCATGCTGCAGTGACTCCCCCCCCCGACAGATCTGTACCTGATCAAGCCGTTGACCTCATCTACTATGTGTCGGAGTTTGTAATAGGCATCGGTGGGGGGAAGCTTCAGCTCCAGGATCAGCCGATCTATCTTATTAATGCACACGGTCACTGCCAGCCTCTCCTGCACTGCGTGTTTGATCAGCCTCTCCGTGTTCAGCATAACCTGCGGAAAACAAGGAGCATTACCAGACGAGCTAAAGCCCCCGATCACATGCTATATGGGGCGTGACAGACAAAGCAGTGACCCTTATCCACTAGGCCAGCAGCCTGTAGAAAAGTCTAAGCTCGGCCACCAGTGACCTGCTAATAATTTGAATTTCAGAAGGATGTGTTTAACCCCACAGCATTCCTTTAAGCCACCCCTTCCAACACCTCTGATATAAATAATCATCTTTATTTCAGATGGGGGAGGAAGCGGAGGTACAAAGTAGTTAAGCGAGTAGTCCAAAGTCACAGTACATCAGTGTCAGACCTGGCAATAGAACCCAGGAGCCATGTCTCTCTGCTTCAATAGCTAGAAAATGCTACCCTTTCTAAATCAGCCTCCAAAGAGCCCCAGCACTAATGCAAGTGAACTCTGCACAGATCGCTTCAGCTACATCAAGGGGGCCAAGAGACTCTGAAATACATCCACAGGAGGTAAAAGAGGCTAACACTTACCCCTTCGGCCGCATCAATGAAAAGCACAACTCCGTCCGAAATACGAAGGCCGGCAGTAACTTCATCAGAAAAGTTCACATGGCCTTCAAAACAAAAATCAATCAAAGCTCAGTGATCCCAGTTCAGAGATCACTCACTGGAGTGGGGAAAGCTGCCCCCAGCTGTGGTGACCTGTCACGGGTGACAAGCTTGCACTCCAGAGGGCAGGAGTGAGAAGAATGGCATTCCTTTGCCTTGCAGAAAGCACCTCAGTTAATCTAGCAAGGGCACTGTTGCCAGCATTGTGTATAAGGACTTTTCACAGTGTCCAATGCTGATTTTTGAGACTACAGCATGCTACTAATGTTGTTTTTAATAGTCGTCTGTTTGCAATTGTAGCGCTATCCACAAAGCTTTGTGGAAATGCCTGAGGAAAGGTGGTAATTAAAGTAGTAATTTCAGAGAGGTGAATGAACTAGGTTAAGGAGCAGAGCTGGGTAGTAACCAACATAATCCCTGCAAAACCCTCCTCCCTCTTCTGGTGTCTTCCGTGCTTGTCTCTCCTTGGCTTATAATAATAATAATAATAATTGGAGATATACCAATCTCCTAGAACTGGAAGGGACCTTGAAAGGTCATTGAGTCCAGCCCCCTGCCTTCACTAGCAGGACCAAGTACTGATTTTTGCCCCAGATCCCTAAGTGGCCCCCTCAAGGATTGAACTCACAACCCTGGGTTTAGCAGGCCAATGCTCAAACCACTGAGCTATCCCTCCCCCCTTAGCTGCTGGGGGCAGCTTAGACTGAAAGCTCTTTGGACACGGCGCTGTCAGTCTTCAATCCCTGGCTGTTTTGTAACTCCAGACATTAGTACGGCAGGCACCAAGTTCTTCTGGAAACCTAAGCGTAAATCTCACAATTGCACTTTGGAAAAAATCTGGCTCAAATGTGGGTGCCGAGACCTTGAAAATCTGGCCACACAGCTACTTCCCATATATTTAAGTCACCGCTGCTGATTCAGCTCATACACAAACAAGTTTCATAGGTTCTAAGGCCAATAAAAGACCATTCTGATCATCCTGTCTGACCTCGAACAAGAGAGAGAGCAACGTTCTCAGTCCTATTAGCCCTGAAGGAACTAGTCCAGCTAAGAGAGCATGAGCTGAAGCCTAGGCTGCCTTAAGCATCAGAAACAAAAAACTACCAGCTAAATTCCAGCTGCAAAATCTCTCTATAGCTGGTAGTGTTTTCAGAAGCAGAGAGCAGCCAGCTGGAAGGTCAGATTTGAAGCTGTGTTAGGGCTGAAATGGAATCACTAAGCTTAAACATGAAACCCCAGGATGTCATCTTTGAAGGGAAACTTTTCAGTGTGTCACTGCACTTTATAAAGTCTAAACTGAATAACTGGTCTGTGAAATTTAAATAGACAGACACTGGATTTGAGAAAACGTAAATTGGTTTGGCGCAAAACCCCATTATGCCCTAGCTCCAAAGCCCCCCCCTCCCCCGACTCTCCTTTGGTAGACACTGGTTTATATTTTTCATATTCCATTCATGTCTATGCACCTTCCTTCAGAAGACCTATAGGTTTTATGAAATGGGGCCCATTTGTGGAAGCCTTTACTGAAACGTCCATTTCTTACTCACACCAGTAGCGCCACTGGCTTTACTGAGACTAACTCACAAGCAGGATTGAGCCCACAAATTGGCAGTGTCTGGGTCAGCTCAACACACCTGGCGTGTCCATGATGTTGAAGAGGAAGGATTTCCCCTTGGTGTCTGGTAGAACCACAGTCACTGGGGTGCTCTTGATGCCAACACCCCTCTGAAAGAAACGAAATGAGGATTAGCAGATAAATTACAGCGCCACATGACTGGAGAAAGCAGCAGTCAGCCATGGAAAGAGAATTCATCAGACAAGACACAGAAAATCGCCCACCCATCCCAATGTCCCATCTCCTATCATACTGGATTGGGCTGTTGATCCAGACACCCAGTAAACTTGCTCTAGCAGTAGCCAACACCCAGTTCACCCGAGGAAGGAGAAATCTCCTGAATACTGCACTCAGCTAACGGTGCAATGCTGTACATGGGAGAATAAATTCCTTCTGCCTCCCTTCTCGCTGCTGCCCCCAGGTCATGCCCTGACACAGGAGCTCTGCCCATCGGCAGTGTCAAGAAACAGTGAGGGGATGGAAATACCAAGTTACCAGAACAGACCCAGACATGACCCTGCACCAACATGTAATCAGTGTGACCCAGTTTGGTTTTTGTTTTTTTTTTAAACATAACCAAAGACCCCAGTCTAAAGGTGCAAATCCCAGAAAGCCCAGGGTTTATGAAAAATGGAAACTATTTATTCCAATCTCGGCGAATAACCCCTGCCCCGCGCCTTCCCTTCACAGACTGAACCCACTCGTGCCACTGGGACAGCCTCCAAAATTAAAGAGAGTTTACATTTATAACCATCATCATCATCATGGCAAATCCCCCAGGGACCCAGCCTCCTTGCAGATCGAACGCCACCCGCATTCTCTGTCTGTCTGACCTTACTGTGCCACTGAAGGTTTTGGTTCCCATGCGATTGCCAAATGCGCAGTGGCCTTTCTTGGTACACACACTTCAGCATTCGCTGGTCTTCCATCCAAATAATACATCCATCACCAATTTGACATTTACCTCCAACACACAGGATATCAAATGGCCCTTTCAGAACACTACATTGGTCATGTTAGCCTCAGCATCAGAGAAACTCTTGGCTGTTTCAGCTACAAGGACAATTGACCAGATTGCCATAGGTGGTCAGCTTCAGTAGATTTTTTTATTTAATTAAACGTGACTAGTAAGGTTTTATATAGGGAGGCGAGAGTAATGGAAGGAAGACAAGGTTTGGTCTGCTTCTCATTGCCTTAAGCGATAAGATCCCTGGTTTATAGATCAACTGGTGCAGTGAATCAAAATTAACTTTCCTCCCAGCACACAGGGCACAAGAGGTCACACTTGGAAGCGTTACGACTGAAGAATTTATTATTTCGTGTCTTTCTGCAGCTTGAGCGCAGTTTGCCGGAGTTAGTGCCCATCTCAAGGTGCACTTACCTCTTGCTCCGTGAACAGTATGTCGGTGTAGCAAAGCTGCAGAAACAGAGACAGTTCTCAGGGTCAGATCATGAAACAAGACGTTTTTATATCAAACATTTTAAAGTCTGAAATAGGAAGCGATGGCTGTTTATATATAAACAACACAGTAAATACATGGCAGAGCTAGGAACAGAACCCAGACGCCTGGCTTCCAGTTCTCAGCTCTAACCTTTCTGTGCATTCTCCCTCATGCACAGAATCTCTTCATTTGAATGTGAGCACCCTCTGCCCTCCTGTCATCCCGAAGGATCAGAACATACGGAGATGCCACTTACATCCTGGTCGTAGCGCTTCCTGATCTCTGGGTGCGTCTGCTCTATCAGGCAATCCACAAAACAAGTCTGAAAGTATCAAAAGGCAAGAAAAAGCAAGGTGATCTTATGGGTGATAAACAGATAGAGACGGCCACAAAACCTTTTCTGTTTTAGCCAGAGAGGTGGGAGGGAGCAGAGCTGGCGGCTAACTGTATGTTGTTTGAAGTGGAGTCTGTGATAGCAATCTCTCAAGGGACTAAAACTATCAGATTGGCGAGTAGCGATAAAGTAACTGACAGATCATTACTACTACTACAGTTTTACTATGGGCCCACTCAGGATGGGGGCCCCACTGTTTGGGCACCAGTACAAACATAAATAGATATAATCTGAGCCCTGAAGGGCTTCCAATCTAAAACACACAAGAGATGAAGGGACACGAACAACCCTTAACAAGGGGGCGGGGCTAATCAGGAAGACCAGGGCTTTAAAAAGACCGCTCCTAAGCGACCAGAGGAGCTAGTGAACAGCAGCAGCTAACAGGGGAGTTTTGTGAGGGGGTTTACAGGGGGAGTGTGATGGGGCGATGGGAGGGGGGGGCGCTACATAGCACTTAACATTTCTTAAACATCTTGAAACTTAAGCTACAAAACATCCCCTAATAAAACCAAAACAACAACAAAGGAACCAGCTGCAGGAGTAAAAAGGGAATGCAGGCAGAAGTCCAGCAACAGAATGGGGGCTACCCAGTTTATTGCACCCAATGCAGCATGTGTGACTACCTGCCCTATGAGCTGGTGGCGTACGTATGTATTTGGTGCAAGGAGCTCCTGGCCCTCAGAGACCGTGTACGGACTTTGGAGGCCAGGGTGGCTGAGCTGGAGGAGCTAAGGGAGACAGAGAGGTACATAGATGACAGCCTCTGTGTTGTTGAGGAGGATGAAAGCCTCAGGGATGGAGAACGTCCAACTGGAGCAGAAAGAAACAATCCCATAGTTGGGACCCTCCTTCCAGATGGTGCTGGGGTTGCCTCTCGCACTGAGGTTACCTCTCCGGGGGAGGGAACTCCAGTCACTAGGAAAAGGCAGGTGTTAGTAATGGGCGATTCGATCATTAGAAACTTAGATAGCTGGGCTTGCGATAACTGGGAGAACCGTATGGTGACTTGCCTGCCTAGTGCGAAGGTTGCAGATCTCTCGAGACATCTAGATAGACTTATGTGTAGTGCTGGGGAGGAGCCGGTGGTCGTGGTACATGTAGGTACCAATGACATACGGAAGGATAGGAGAGAGGTCCTGGAGGCCAAATTTAGGCCGCTAGGTAAGAGATTGAAGGCCAGGAACTCCATGGTAGCATTCTCTGAAATGCTTATAGTTCCACGCGCAGGACCAGACAGACAAGCAGAACTGCAGGGTCTCAATGCGTGGATGAGAAGATGGTGTAGGGAGGAGGGGTTTAGGTTTATTGGGAACTGGGGAAACTTTTGGGAAAGGGGGAGTCTATACAGAAAGGATGGGCTCCACCTAAACCAAAATGGAACCAGATTGCTGGAGCTTAAAATTAAAAAGGTCGTAAAGCAGTTTTTAAACTAAGGGCTGGGGGAAAGCTGACAGGTGCAGAGGAGCACGTGGTTCGGACGTCCCTTAGAGGAGGATCTATAAATGGAGATTCCCTATGTCCTAATAAGGAGGAGAGGATGGAAGATGATAAAATACAGGTAGGATCTGAAAAGAAACAGTCAAATGAAAACCAGTCCCATTCAATTACATCATGTGATAGCAGGCAGCTAAAAAGTGACAAGTCTTTAAAGTGCTTACATGCCAATGCTAGAAGTCTAAATAGTAAGATGGATGAACTAGAGCGCCTTGTGTTAAATGAGGATATCGATATAACAGACATCACAGAAACTTGGTGGAATGAGGATAACCAATGGGACACAGTAATACCAGGGTACAAAATATATTGGAAGGACAGAACAGGTCATGCTGGTGGGGGAATAGCACTATATGTGAAAGAAAGCGTGGAATCAAATGAAGTAAAAATCTTAAATGAACCAAACTGTACCACAAAATCTCTGTGGATTGGGGGATTTCAACTATCCCCATATTGACTGGGTACATATCACCTCAGGAAGGGATGCTGAGATAAAGTTTCTTGACACCTTAAATGACTGCTTCTTGGAGCAGCTAGTCCTGGAATGCGCCATAGGAGAGCCAATTCTTGATTTAGGCCTAAGTGGAGCACAGGATCAGGTCCAAGAGGTGAATATAGCTGGACCACTTGGTAATAGTGACCATAATATAATTACATTTAACATCTCTGTGGCGGGGAAACACCACAGCAGCCCAACACTGTAGTATTTAATTTCAGAAAGGGGAACTACACAAAAATGAGGAGGTTAGTGAAACAGAAATTAAAAGGTACAGCACCAAAAGTAAAATCCCTGCAAGCTGCATGGAAACTTTTAAAAGACACCATAATAAAGGCTCAACTTAAATGTATCCCCCAAATTGAAAAACATAGTAGGAGAACCAAAAAAGAGCCACCGTGGCTAAACAACAAAGTAAAAGAAGCAGTGAGAGGCAAAAAGGCATCCTTTAAAAAGTGGAAGTTAAATCCTAGGGAGGAAAATAGAAAGGAGCATAAACTCTAGCAAATAAAGTGTAAAAATATAATTAGGAAGGCCAAAACATTTTTGAAGAACAGCCAAAGACTCCGAAAAGTAACAGCAAAAACATTTTTTTTTAAGTACATTACAAGCAGGAAGCCTGCTACACAACCACTGGGGACATTGGAGGATCAAGATGATAAAGGAGCACTCAAGGATGACAAGGCCATTGCAGAGAAACTAAATGAATTCTTTGCATCGGTCTTCATGGTTGAGGATGTGAGGGGGATTCCCAAACCTGAGCCATTCTTTTTAGGTAACAAATTGTAGGAACGTTACACTTCTTAAACACTAAGGGGGTAGGAAAGCCGCCCCCGGATTTAAAGCGGCTGAAGTGGTTCCCACACCCCCACACTTCCGGTCAGGAGACACACTGATTAAGCGCCGATTAGGAGTGTATCTCTGGAGTACACAGTGTATAAAGCACCTATCAGGAGAGGGGGCGAGACGTTGGCTTGAGTTTGTACATGCGTATAATAGAATGATTTATGTAACCAACTATAATAAATAGACGTGGACAGCCCCGTTGGGGGCGCTCCACGGGAACAGACTGACTGACTTGGCTTCGTCATTGCTACAACAAATCTGAGGAACTGTCACAGATTGAGGTGTCAGAGGTTGTTTTGGAACAAATTGATAAACCGAACAGTACTAAGTCACCAGAACCAGATGGTATTCACCCAAGGGTTCTGAAGGAACTCAAATGTGAAACTGCAGGACAACTAACTGTCATCTATAACCTATTATTTAAATCAGCTTCTGTACCAAATGACTAGAGATAGCTAATATGACACCAATTTTTAAAAAGGGCTCCAGAGGAGACCGTGGGAATTACAGGCCAGTAAACCTGACTTCTGTACCAGGCAAACCAGTTGAAACTATAGTAAAGAACAAAATTGTCAGACACGTATATGAACATAATTTCTTGGGGAATAATCAACATGGTTTTTGTATAGGGAAATCATACCTCAACAATCTACTAGAATTCTTTGAGGGGGTCAACAAGCATGTGAACAAGAGGGATCCAGTGGATACGAAAGGCTCTTAAGCAAAGTAAGCTGTCATGGGATAAGAGGGAAGGTCCTCTCATGGACTGGTGACTGGTTAAAGGATAGGAAACAAAGGGTAGGAATAAATGGTCAGTTTTCAGAATGGAGAGATGTAAATAGTGGTGTCCCCCAGGGATCTGTACTGGGCCCAGTCCTATTCAACATATTCATAAATGATCTGAAAAAAGGGTAAACAGTGAGGTGGCAAAATTTGCAGATGATTCAAAACTACTCAAGATAGTTAAGTCCCAGGCAGACTGCCAAGAGCTATAAAAGGCTCTCTCAAAACTGGGTGACTGGGCAACAAAATGGTAGATAAAATTCCATGTTGATAAATGCAAAGTAATGTACATTGGAAAACATAATCCCAACTATACATAGAAAATGATGGGGGCAAAATTGGATGTTACCACTCAAGAAAGATCTTCGAGTCATTATGGATAGTTCTCTGAAAACATCCACTCAATGCGCAGCGGCAGTCAAAAAAGGAAACAGAATGTTGGGAATCATTAAGAAAGGGATAGATAATAAGACAGAAAATATCATATTGCCTCTATATAAATCCATGGTATGCCCACATCTTGAATACTGGGTGTAGATGTGGTTGACGCATCTCAAAAAAGATATATTGAACTTGGAAAAGGGCAACAAAAATTATTAGGGGTATGAAACAGCTAATGTATGAGGAGAGATGAATAAAACTGGAACTTTTCAGACGACTAAGGGGAAATATGATAGAGGTCTATAAAATCATGACTGGTGTGGAGAAAGCAAATAAGGAAGTGTTATTTACTCCTTCTCATAACACAAGAACTAGGGGCCACCAAATGAAATTAATCGGCAGCAGCTTTAAAACAAACAAAAGGACGTATTTTTTCCACACAATGAACAGTCAACTTGTGGAACTCCTTGCCAGAGGATGTTGTGAAGGCCAAGACCATACTAGGGTTCAAAAAAGAACTAGATAAATTCATGGAGGATAGGTCCATTAATGGCTATTAGCCAGGACAGGCAGGGATGATGTCCGTAGCCTCTGTTTGCCAGAAGGTAGGAATGAGTGACAGGGGATGGATCACTTGATGATTCCCTGTTCTGTTCATTCCTTCTGGGACAGCTGACATTGGCCACTGTCGGAAAACAGAATACTGGGCTAGATGGACCTTTGTTATGACCCAGTATGGCTGTTTAACAGGGAAAGAACATACAAGTAGATGAACACTGTGAAGAATGGACACAGCATGACTAGTTACATGTGGGTTTTTTTCCTTTTCTTTATTCATTGGGAGTACAGGGGAAAATGGGGGAGTTAGTAAGAGCAAAGGAGGGAAGCAAAGAGGGACTGATACACTCTGTCAGCTCCCTAGCCCTGAGGAGCAGGCCTGGTTTTCCAGGCATCACAGCAGAGGGGAGCCTTGACAAAGCCACGGTAAGGGTATTGCTCCCCTCTCCCCCAATCGGTTAGATTTACCTACATATTGTACTGATATACACTATCAAACACCCCCGAGCTGATGCGTACACACCACTTCTTAAAGCAGAGTTACATAACCACACATGCATTAGCTAGAGAACACAGAACGGAATGAATAAACTGGCTTACTACTTTAACCACTGAGAGACTATCAACAATTAGCTTGGCCTCTTAATCAAAAAACAGTCACTACTGTGAGCCAGTGAGCTCTCACACAGGCACTATTAGCAAGGCATGTCCCTGCACAAGTGCGCTGTTATCCTTCAACAGCACCAGCTAATTAATTAACACAGAAGACACCCTCTGTCCTCAGTTAGGCACAGCCCTGTATTCATTGTACCTTGCCATGGTGGAGATGCCCACACAGGGTCACATTCCGAATCAGTTCAGAGTTGTCCATTAGATCTGCCAGGAAACTAGAGGAAGGGAAGAAACAAATGACAGTTAGCGGCTTCTATTCTGCCCACAGTACGATCCCCCAGTAAGACCTGGCACTTCAATTGCACCTTTCATCCCAGGGTCTTGAAGTGCTTTAGAACATTAATTCTCCTAGCTCCCTGCCAGGTAGGTAAATTCACAGACCGGGAAGCTGACCTACAGAGATTAAGTACTGGACCAACAGTATTGATCCATTGCTAGATGAAATGGTAGAACTGTCAAAAACAGTGCTGAAAAGGTGGCAGTGTTCAATAAATATTTTGATCTGTACTTTGGGAACAACAGATGATGTATTTATATCATATGATGATGATAATACACTTTCCATTCCAACAGGATGCTAAACAACAGCTACTAAAGCTAGAAATTTTTAAATCAGGAGGTCCAGAGAACTTGGATCCAAGAGTTTTAAAACAGCTGACCAAGAAGCTTGCTGGACCGTTAATGTTGATTTTCAGTAACTATTGGAACACTGGGGAAGTTCTAAAAGACTGAAAGAAAGCTAATGTTGTGCCAACATTTAAAAAGGAGATGACCCAGTTAATTTTAGAGACCCGTCACCTTGACAAGATAATGGAATGGCTGATATAGGGCTCAAGAAGAATTAAAGGAGATTAATATAATTAATGCGAAGTAACATGGATTTA
The DNA here is from genome assembly GCF_020497125.1 of Mauremys mutica. Taxonomy (NCBI): domain Eukaryota; kingdom Metazoa; phylum Chordata; order Testudines; family Geoemydidae; genus Mauremys; species Mauremys mutica. The sequence continues at coordinate 13,349,585 of NC_059096.1, forward strand.
TGAAAAATAAATACTGTCAAATTAATTTCTAGTCCCTTCAAACCATTATCAAGTTCAGCATAAAAGGTAATAAATGTTGATCCCTTCGGTAACACATCTGACTTAGTACTGCATGATGTTTTGTTTAAGTAACTAGATTGATACGAGATCAACATGGCAATTATTACATGGACTAAAAACTGACTAAGAGACAAGTCTCCAAATGTAACTAAGTGGGGAATCATGACTGAGCATGTGCTCTTCTAAAGGCATTCCGCAGTTCTTTGCCCTATGCTATTTAATGACCTGTATGAAAACAAAATATGCACTAACAAAATTTGCAGGTGACACCAAGATTGGAGAAGTGGTAAAAGAAGAGACTAGGTCATCGATACAAAGCGATATAGATCACTTGATAAGCTGGAGGCAAGCAAAAAATATGCATTTTTATATGGCTAAATGTAAAGTTATACATCTAGGAACACAGAATGGACGCCGTATTTTTAGGATGGGGGACTCTCTCCTGGGAAGCAGCAATTCTGGAAAGAACATGAGGGTCAATGGTGGATAATCTATGGAACATGAGCTCATAGTGTGACGCTGCGGCCAAAAGAGCTAATGTGATCCTGGGATGTATAAACCGGGGGAATCTTGAGGAGGAGTAGAGAGATTATATTACCTTTGTATCTGGCACTGGTGCAATTACTGCTGGAATACTGTGTCCAGTTCTGGACAATTCAAAAAGGATGTTGATAAATTGGAGAGGGTTCAGAGAGGAGCCATGACAATGATTAAAGGACTGGACAAAATACTGTACAGTGATAGACTTGAGGAGCTAACTCTATTTAGTTTATCCAACAGATGGTTAAGGGATAACTTGATCATAGTCTATAAGGACCTATGTGGGGAACAGAAATGTAAGATGGACTCTTCAATCGAGCAGACAGATATAACAAGATCCAATGGCTGGACGCTGAAGCTAAACAAATTCAGACCAGAAACACGGCACCATTTTTTAACAGCGAGGGTCATTAACCACTGTAAGAACTTTAACATAAGAACATAAAAATGGACAATGGCCCTTCTAGCCCAATATGTTGGTCTTCTGACAGCGGCCAGTACTAGGTGCTTCAGAGGGAGTGACAGAACAGGGCAATTTACTGAGTGATCCATTCCTTGTCATCCAGTCCCAGATTCCAGCAGTCAGAGGTTTAGGGACACCCAGAGCAAGAGGTTGTGCTCCTGCCCATTTTGGCTAACAGCCACTGATGGACCTATCCTCCAGGAACTTATCTAATCTCTTTTGAACCCAGTTATACTTTCGGCCTCACAAAATCCCCTGGCAACAAGTTCCCCAGGTTGACTATGTGTTGTGTGAAGAAGTACGTCCTTATGTTTGTTTTAAACCTGCTGCCGACTGATTTCATAGGGCAATCCCTAGTTTGAGTGTCATGTGAAGAGATAAATAATACTTCCCTGTTTACTTTCTCCACACCAATCATGATTTTATAGACCTCTGTCATATTCCCCCCAGTCTCTTTTCCAAGCTGAACAGTCTCAGCCTTTTAATCTCTCCTCATACGGAAGCTGTTCCACACCCCTAATCATTTTTGTTGCCTTTCTCTGTACTTTTTTTTTTTTTTTTTAAGATGGAAGGACCAGAACTGCATGCAGTATTCGAGGTCTGGGGTGCCATGCATTTATATAGTGGTATGATGTTATTTTCTGTCTTCTTAATGGTTCGTAACATTCTGCAAGCTGGTCTGAGTACTGCAGCATACTGAGCAGATGTTTTCAGAGAACTATCCACAATGACTCCAAGATCTCTTTCTTGAGTAGTAACAGCTAATTTAGACCTCATCATTTTGTATGTATAGTTTGGATTATGTTTTCTAATGGGCATTACTTTGCATTTATCAACATTGAATTTCATCTGCCATTTTCCTGCCCAGTCACCCAATTTTATGAGACCTCTTTATAACTCTTTGCAATCTGCTTTGGACTTAACTCTCTGATGTAGTTTAGTATCATCTGCACACTTTGCCACCTCACTGTTTACCCATTTTTCCAGAGCAGCGATGTCCCAGGAGCAGCTAAGATTTAGTCAGGGGCACTTATAGTAAAAAAAGTTATGGACAGGTCAGGGGCAGTGAATTTTTGTTTAGTGACCTGTCCACAACTTTTACTAAAAACACCCATGATTCAATCTTAGCCTTATTTATGAGTATGTTGAACAGTACAGGTCCCAGTACAGATCCTTGGAGAACCTTCCTATTCACCTCCTCTATTGACACCTCAATCTGGTTCAAGTTCCTCAGATCTATAACCTAAAAAGAACTCAGGAGTTTGAATCTCTCCTCAGATCCTCTGCAGTGAAGATGGACGCAAAGAATTCATTTAGCTTCTGCAATTGCTATGTCTTCCTTGAGTGCTCCCTTAGCTCCTCAATCGTCCAGTGGCTCCACTGATTGTTTGGTAAGCTTCCTGCTTCAGATTGTTAAGTTTAACTATCAAAAGACGCAAACTCTTCAAATTCTTCTTTTGGCCTGCCTAATTATACATTTACACTTGGCTTGCCAGAGTTTATCTTCCTTTCCATTTTCCGCACTAGGATTTGACTTCCAATTTTTAAAGGATGCCTTTTGTCTCTGCCTTTTTTATTCTGTTTAGCCATGGTGGCTTTTTTTGATCTTCTGTTTTTTCCCCTCTTTTTTATTTGGGGCATAGATATAGTTGCAGCTTCTATTATGGTGTTTTAAAAAAGTTTCCAAGTAATGTGCAGGCATTTCACTCTTGTGCCCATTCCTTTTCATTTCTGTTTAACTAGCCTCCTCGTGTTTGTGGAGTTCCCTTTTTTGAAGTTAAATGCTACTGTGGTGGGTTTCTTTGGTATTTTCTCCCTTATAAGGATGTTAAATTTCATTACTTTATGGTCACTATTACTGAGTGGTTCAGCTATATTCACCTCTTGGACCAGATCCTGTGCTGCACTTAGGACTAAATCAAAATTGCCTCTCCCCTTGAAGGCTCCGGGACTAACTCCTCCAAGCAGCAGTCATTAATGGGGTCTAGAAATTTTATCTCTGCATCCCGTCCTGAGATGACATGTACTCAGTCAATATGGGGATAGTTGAAAGTACAGAGGAGTCGCATCTTATGCGGGAGTTAGGTTCTGAAGTCAGCACGTAAGGCGAAAATCACATATAGTCAAACACTCAATATGTGGAATGGCAGGCGGAATCGCCGCACTACAGGTACAGTATTTAAATTGTTATTTTTTTGTTTTGCCGAGCGCGTATAGTTAAAATCACGTAAGTTAAATGCACCTACGATGCGACTCCAGTGTATTGCATTTTCTATTTTTGTAGTCTCTCTAATCTCCCTGAGCATTTCACTGTTACCATCATCATCCTGGTCACGTGGTCAGTAGTATATTCCTACAGCTATATTCTTATTATTCAAGCACGGAATTTCTATCCATTGAGATTCTATGGTACAGTTTGATCCATTTAAGATTTTTACTATGTTTGACCATATGCTTTCTTTCACATATAGTGCCAGTCCCCCCAACCAGTGCGACCTATTTTGTTATTCCAGTATATTTTGTACCCTGGTATTACCATGTCCCATTGGTTATCATTCCACCAAGCTTCTGTGATGCCTACTAAAGCAATATCCTCATTTAATACCAGGCACTCAAGTTCACCCATCTTCTTGCATTTGTACACAAGCTCTTATAAAATTTGTCAATATTTAGTCATATGTCTTTATGTGATGTAACTGAATGGGACTCTTTCCTTTGACTGTTTCTCTTCAGTTATTTATCAGGAGCTTTGATGGATTCTCCATCACTGGACATTTTTTAATTGAGACTGGATGTTTTTCTACAAGATCTGCTTAATGCCTCACACTGCATTAAATAGGATGTCAGTGAGCATAATGGTCCTTTCTGGCCTTACAATCTACAAAGTGCCTTATACAGTCAGTAGGACAGCTGTAACTAGCACACAGGATTCCGGACTCTCTCTCTATTTTTTCTGAGTGACTCAAGAAAATAGGTACGTTTTAAGTGAATTCAAGGTGTGGGTTTCTGACTGACAAACTCCACATTACCTGGGGGGGGGGGGGGAGGGGTGATGATGAAAACTAGGGTTCTGAAGTTAGTGAAGTAAGGACACTATGTGTGTTGTGCAGTCCAGTGAGTGGAATGCATTTTTAAGCTTCAATTCCTTTTGTACCTTTTCCCTTCTCCCCTCTAGCTAGAAAAAGCGGAACCAGCTGCTCTTGCAGTTCTGCCAATAGTGTCCCTATGCCAATGAAAGGCCAAACTGCTGCTGTTTTGGAAAGCCGGAAGACAAGATGTTTTCACCTCCACTCTAGAGCAGCTTTTTCCTCCGAGTGGTACATACCAATCCCTCTTACCTCCCCTCAAGCTGTGAACATGGGAAAGCGAAGGATACACTGTACAAATTACTTGAACCAAACACGAACTTTTGAAAGAAAAAACCACACAATACTCACTCCATCTCATACACAGTGACAGGCAACGTCTGCTCCATCAGGGAGAATTTCTTGGTTTTCACAGGTTTAATAATAGGCTCTGAAAACAAAGAAAAATGAAAAGCTATTCCTTAGTACCCCTCAGCCCCAACAGTCTCTAATTTTAGAGGTTCACTGTAATAAAGAGTAGACAAAACTTTAAGCTGGCAATGTGATTTTCAAGTTGATGGCATCCCTTTGACTCTTGTATGTGCAGAAGCTCAGAAACTAAACTGAAATAAGTTTTAATTTGCCTTCTTTAAAGTAACTCACGAACAAAATTATTCTCTCTTAACTATCTCAATAGAACTTCTGTTAAAATGACAGAAACAAAATGCTAACCAGAATGAATTCTGAAGAGAAGAAACTAATGATACTGCCAGCAGCAAGACTTTATTTTCCTTCTCCCTTACAAGTTTGTTTTAGGTATCAGAGGGGTAACCGTGTTAGTCTGGTTCTGTAGAAGCAGCAAAGAATCCTGTGGCACCTTATAGACTAACAGACGTTTTGCAGCATGAGCTTTCGTGGGTGAATACCCACTTCTTCGGATGCAAGCAGTGGAAATTTCCAGGGGTAGGTGTATATATAAGCAAGCAAGAAGCAAGCTAGAGATAACGAGGTTAGATCAGTCAGGGAGGATGAGGCCCTGTTCCAGCAGCTGAGGTGTGAAAACCAAGGGAGGAGAAACTGGTTCTGTAATTGGCAAGCCATTCACAGTCTTTGTTTAGTCCTGAGCTGATGGTGTTAAATTTGCAGATGAACTGGAGCTCAGCAGTTTCTCTTTGAAGTCTGGTCCTAAAGTTTTTTTGCTGTAGGATGGCCACCTTAAAATCTGCTATTGTGTGGCCAGGGAGGTTGAAGTGTTCTCCTACAGGTTTTTGTATATTGTTTTGTATTTTGTTTTAAGAAACCCTCCCTGATCACACCCACAATTTACTAATCTATCATTACTCACCAGTGAGAGGCTGGGTATCTTCCTCCTGCACTATGGTCTCTACCTCAGGTCCGTAAACCTCTTCAGCAGTCGGATAGTATTTCTTATCCTCATGCAGTACCACCTCCATTCCAGGATGATCTTCATCATGATCTCCTATATCATCGTCATCATCATCATCATCAAGCTGAAACCAAGAACAATACTTTGCTATTCTTTAGAGCACTATACAAACATTAAACTCCGTTGTATTATCATCCCTATTTTACAGTTAGGAAACTGGAGGCAGTGAGCAGGTAGGTGATTTGCTGATGGACACACTTCAAGTAGTTGACACAGCTGGAAAAGAATCTGGCCATCATACCTACCACTAGAATCTAGATCATATGCACGGCAGTGCAGGTCCCAGTCTTGCTGTATCAGGCACTGATCAAAGTCAGGTCCAGAAAAAGGTTCTGAGGGGCTCTCCCACTTTTCGGTTTGGAGGCCATTTTTCCACCTTGAATCCATTCCAGATAGCCACAATGAACAATAGGTCATCTTTAAAACAGATACCAATGCCACACACAAGTGATGCTTGCACAGCAAGCAATCGATACCAATACCCTTTATCAATGTGCACAACATACCCAAGGCTGGCAGTACAAGTAGTGAGACAGACTAGACTCCCTTCTGCATCAAAGCGTGGCTACCAAACCCTGTGCATTAAACCTAAAAACCCCACGTGTGAGAGTTATGATTTCACTAGTACCGTAATGATTATTTTGCATATGCATATAAATACTTGCACCATTAGGAGCTCTACTACTTGAAAGGAACAACCCAGTGATTAGTTCCAATTTCTTAGATCACTAAAGATCTACCAAAGAAAGTGAAAGAGCAATTTTCAACACCATTCCTAAACATATCAGTGGCTATTTCTGTTTTCATAAATATAAATACTACTCATATTCCTCTATTTCAAAAATGTTCTTACACTAAGGGCTAGTCTACACTTACGAGCCAGGTCGACGCGGTGAGTTCGACTTCTCGGAGTTCGAACTATCTAATCGGAGTATCTAATCTGGACGCGATAGTTCGAACTCCGGAAGCGCCGCGGTCGACTCCGGTACTCCACCACTGCAAAAGGCGGTGGCGGAGTCGACCTTGGAGCCGCGGACTTCGATTCCGCAGCGTCTGGACGGGTGAGTAGTTCGAACTAGGGTACTTTGAATTCAGCTACGCTATTCACGTAGCTGAATTTGCGTACCCTAGTTCGACCCCGCTTCTTAGTGTGGACCAGCCCTAAGATCATCATCATAACCTCTGAACATCTTCCAGTCATGTATTAAACACAATTAACATGTGTTGGTGTTAACATCTCTTAATGGGAGACACCAGAAAGTACGAGTAAAATAATGAGGGACTCGGTGTAAGGATCTTGCTTAAAACACAGGATATGGAGCTCCTATTTGAAAGCGTACAATAGCTGGGAAACTCACTTAAAATAGATAAAGTTTCTTATTTTTTTCACGCATTCAAGTGGAAGCTGAATTTCCTTGTCTTTTTCTGGCTATCAAGAGGGAAGCTTCTTATTAGATTTTTAATTTTTATTATGTTTTTAGAAATCTACTAAATCAGAATATTTAATAGTACATCAAAGTTTTCCTTGAAAACATTAAGTAAGTGTGCTGTGGTATGGGGTGTTTTTGTTCTGTTTTTTGAGAGAGAGAGATCATTTTCTGGGGATAGGAGACACTGAGACAGAAGGAATAGTTACTCTTCAGCTTGCACCAGAGATCTGTTGATAACTATAGTCAGGATTAAAATTCAAGAGAAACAGGTAAGAGTAGGAGGAGGAAAGCTTAAGACATGAATAACCTTCACTTCAGTATTATGTTATTTTAGTGAAAATACAAATTAAGATTTTTTTGCGCAAGTCTCACTGCACCTCATCAAGATCCTTGGCCTCTCTGCCCAGTTCATCATCATCATCATCAGAGTCGAGCTCTGGCCCGATGTAATTCCCAAACTCATCATACAGGTCTGTGTCCATGATGCTAAGTACCAAGAGAGACAAAGCCATGTGTAACTAGAATAATCGGGGCAATTGTTTTCCTGCACCATGGATGAAGCTGCATCCCTCCCCCATCCCTCCACCCTGTCATTTAAGTTTATTCATTGAACACATTTGATAACTGATTCCCTCCGCCAGCACCCAGTGCTCCTCATGTCCCTTTCCAGGCCCTCCCTTCACCAGCACCCACCCCACATCAACCCCTCTAGAGCCCCTGGTTAATCAGCAACCAGATCCCATCCTACACTGCACCCCTGCCACTCCCAGCACATAACCCCACATCATCCTCCCTAGAGTCCCCTCTGCCAGCACCTAGCATTGCTGGCACACATCCTCCCCATAGCCCCCATCACAGCACCTAGTGTGCCCCCAGATAACCCCTCTCTGCCAAGTCCCCCACATTACCCCTTCCATCAGACCCCAGCGCCCCAAAATCCTTCCGAGCCCCAATCACCAGCACCACCCACATTACCAGCCCCCAGCACATCCCCCCTCTAGAGCCCCTTCTGCCAGTCCCCCACATCACCTCGCCCAGAGGCCCCTGCTTCCCCCCACATCCCCCCAGCCAGTCCCCTGCATCCTCCCACATCCCCAACTTCCCCCAACGTCCCCCCACACCCCTCCAGCCAGTCCCCTGCATCCTCCCACATCCCCAACTTCCCCCAACGTCCCCCCACACCCCTCCAGCCAGTGCCCTGCATCCCCCAGTCCCGAGTGTCCCCCCCCAGCCAGTGCCCTGCACCCCCCTTCACATCACCTCGCCCAGAGCCCCCAGCGTCCCCCCCACACCAGCGTCCCATCAGCAGCACGCAGCCCCCCGCCCAAGAAGCCCCATGGCCCCAGCTCAGGCCAGGCCCGCGCGCCTCACCCAACGCTCGCGCTCCGCGCCTTCCGTCCCGGCAGCCGCTACCTGCGACAGTGCGACAGCAGCGCGAAAGGACCCGGGGGTGGCGGGGCGACTGCCTAATGGGCCGCCTCAAACCCCGTTGCGGCCAGCGCCGCGGCCGGGGCGGGGAGTTCGGAGATGTGAGCCCGGCTGGGTCCGCGGCCCCTGGGGCTGGGCCGTCTCGGCTGTGTAGCCGGTTCTGATCAGGCGTTTGGCAAAGACAGCCCTAGCCGGGGGCCTCGGCTCCGCGGCGCGGCCGTTGTTATGGAGACCGCAGGTGAGGCTGGGCGCGTGGCTGGCGGTTGGGGTCCGGGGGCGCAGCAGGGTCCCCGGGGGCTCGCTGGGCTCAGCCCCGTGGCGGCCTGGCCCGGGCCCTGACTCCCTCCCCCCGCAGGACTAGCCCAGGGGACCCGCCGCCCGTGGCGAAGCCGGGACGAGCCCCGCTGCGGCCACGGGGCGCTCGGGAAATCCCGTGGCTGGTGGCACCGTTGGGATCGTAGTGCCGGGTTAGTGGCTAGCGCAGGTGGGCGAACGGGCAATAGAAATTGTCTGGCGGGCCATGAATGCTCGGGGAATTGGGGCGGGAGGGGGTGCGGGCTCCGGGGTGGGGCTGGGGAAGGGGAGCTCAGGCTGCAGGAGGGGGGCTCTGGGCTGAGGCAGGGGGTGGGGGCTCTGGGGTGGGGCTGAGGATGAGGAGTTTGGGGTGCAGGAGGGGGCTCTGGGCTGAGGAAGGGGGTGGGGGCTCTGGGGTGGGGCTGGGGATAGGAGCTCAGGCTGCAGGAGGGGGGCTCTGGGCTGAGGCAGGGGGTGGGGGCTCTGGGGTGGGGCTGAGGATGAGGAGTTTGGGGTGCAGGAGGGGGCTCTGGGCTGAGGAAGGGGGTGGGGGCTCTGGGGTGGGGCTGAGGATGAGGAGCTTGGTTTGTAGGAGGGGGCTCTGGGCTGTGACTGAGGTTCAGAGAGCAGGAGGGGGATCAGGGCTGGGGTTGGGGCGTGGGGAGAGGCTCATGGGGTGCAGGCCCCAGCTGGCACTTACCTCAAGTGGCTCCCGGAAGCAGCGCCATGTCCCTTCTTGGACTCCTAAGTGGCGGCGCAGGCAGGTGGCTCTGTGTGCTGCCCTATCCGCAAGCGCCGCCCCTGCAGCTCCCGTTGGAGTGCCAGAGGGGGCCATTGGAGCGTATAGGAGCTAGAGGGGGTCATGCCGTGGCTTCCAGGAGCTGCGTGGAGTGGCCCCTGACCCTGCTCCCTGGCTGTAGCACCGGAGTGGGGAAAGCCCCAGATCCTGTTCCCCAGCGGGAGCTCGTGGCCGGCTTAAAACAGCTGGTGGGCTGGATCCAACCTGTGGGCTGCAGTTTGCCCACCCCTGGTCTAGAGCTCCCACCCCCCTGCTGGGACTACCCCAGCTATAGTTATTGTGTGGGAAGCCTACACAAAGGTGGTGTCCTAAGGCACTAGGATGTTAATGTTCCCTTTAGAAGATGTGCTAACTGTTTAGTTTAAGTAATCTGTTTGATCTGTGAGCTGTGACACTGAGTACCTCCACCCACCCGCCCCCGAGGAAGAGCTCTGTGTCCCTCTAGCTTCTGTTGGTGAAAGAGACAAGCTTTTGAGCTACCCAGAGCTTTTCTTCAGCTTTAAAAATAAAACACAGGGTGCCACATCCTTATGCACTTTGCAAAGTACCTTGCTCCAGGAGTATTGCCAATGAAATAAATGGGAAGATTTGCAGGGTAACATGCTACTCAGCACGAGGAAGCGTGCCTGACTGGCACATAGTGTTTTTATTTTCAGTGTCTGTATCTGACCCTGAATATTGTTAAGAGTATGTGTGAACTGTAAATTGTTTATACTCTGGCAACATGACACGTGACTTTTTTTTTTAACCCTTAGGATTCATTAACTGTAACATAGTCTGTAATTTTAGCAAAGTTTATATCCTGGCAGCCTTAAGTTAAGTTAATGAGGGGGTCTGATGATAAAGTGATATACAATGACACCTGTTTTCAGTGACTAACTGGGAGTCCAGAATAAAAACATTTGTGTAATGAAATTGAACTGGAAAATGTGGGCATACTTCAGGGGTGCTGGAACAATTTGTATAGTGGGGGTGCTGAGACCCATTGATCCAAACTGTAAACCCTGTATATAATGGAAACCACTTCAAGTCAGGGGGTGCTGCAGCACCTCCCACACACCCCCTTAGTTCCAGCACCTATGGCATAGTTTGAAGTGATTATTTAAGACAGGAGTTTGCCTGGCTAAGGTGGGATCATTAACTCATGACACCCTGTATTATTAGTTACTTATAGTGAGTCTAGCAAGAGCTCTAGTGATGAAATGGATGGGTGGGAGAGTGAGGAGTATTTTCTTGTATGATGCTCATGCACCTAAAGTCACTCTCATGGTTATATGTGTTGCTCTTAGGTTTTTGAAATGGAGGAAACTGGAGCAATAGATTTTTGTGCTTTAGAGAGAGAACTGCAGGCTGCAGTTGCGGCTGATGAAAAGTATCAAAGAGAAAACGATGCCAAGTTCCGAGCCATTCATCAGAAGGTGGCATCCTATGAAGAATTCAGGTTTGCGGGATTTTGTCTTCTGTGGCGAGTCACAGAACTGGGAATATAACAATCAAATGTTTCTTTCATCAGGATGAAAGTTTCATATTAGTCATTCAGAGAAATGTAGGACTGGACGGTACCTTGATAGGTCATCTAGTACAGTAGTCCCCTGTGCTGAGGCAGGAGTTAATATTATCTAGATGATCTCTGACAGGTGTTTGTCTAACCTGTTCTTAAAAACCTCCAATGACAGAGATTCCACAACCTCCCTACGGAATTTGTTCCAGTGCCTAACTACCTGTACACATAGGCAGTTTTTCCTAATGTCTACTCTTCTCCCTTCCTGCAATATAAGACCATTACTTTTTGTCCTGTCCACAGTGGTTGAGAATGATTTATCCTCTTTAAACCAATCTCCTCTTTAAAACAATCTTTTACATATTTGAAGACTGTTATCATGTCCCCCATCAGTCTTCTCTTTTCCAGACTAAACACACCCAATTTTTTCTATCTTTCCCTGTAGGCCATGTTTTCATGACTTTTAATCGTTTTTGTTCCTCTCCTCTGGACTTTCTCCAGTTTCTCAACATCTTTCCTAAAGTGCAGTGCCCAGAACTGGACACAATACTCCAGTTGAAAACATCGATATCTATGAGCAGATCGCTCAGGGCTTGGTGGAGAAGGGCTAAAAGAGGGACCCTCAGCAGTGCCACATGAAAGCCAAGGAGGTGTGGCAGGCTACCAGAAAGCAAGGGAGGCTAATAGTCACTCTGGTGCAGAGCCACAGACATGCCATTCTTACAGAGAGCTGCATGGCATTCTCGGCGGAAACCCCCACCCCCAAGAGCTGTATGGATACTTTGGAGGAGTCAGAGTTACTGGCCCCCGGAGTGAACAGTGAGGAGGAGGTGATGGAGGAGGAGGAGGAGGAGTATGGGGGACAGATGATTGGGGGAGCCAGTCATGCAGCGAGCCAGGACCTCTTTTTGACTCCAGAGCAGTCGAGCCAGTCCCTCCAGACCAGCACAGGCGAGCCTGAGGCAGGGGAAGGAACCTCTGGTAAGTATGCAGTTTGCTTTGATATTACAGGGACACATCTGTTCATTTTATGCTTTTTTAATCATGTTGGAAGAGGTAGTGAAATAACCAATAGAGGCAGAGTTGCTGTCTGCTTCTCATTCCCCTCTACAGTTAGGCAGAGGGGGCCCTGCAGAACAGTTTGTTTATGTGCACCGGGATGTCCCGTGAATCTTTCATGGAGATCTCGAGGAAACCCTCCTTGAGGTAGTTTGCAATCCTCTGCCAGAGGTGTCTGAGGAGGGCTGCCCTATTTCTTCTGCCACGGTAGGACACTTTGCCACACCACTCAGTAGTTACTTCACCAGCCACCATTGCGGCATACAGACTCGCAGTATGCTGACCTGGTCTGCAGCCAGATGCGTACAGGACCTGTTCCCTTTCAGCCTCCATTACCCTCAGGAGTGAGAGATCAGCTAAAATAACCACCACCTGTGGAAAATGGTGCCAGTATTCAGTTCAGTTGCCATATCCGCATATATTCATGCTTGTGAGCTATCCCCCCTCCTTATTGTCCCAAATTGCCCCTGTACTCACCGTGGATGGGACTGCTGCTGTGCTCTATGAATCCCAAGGAGAAGTGAGAATGTAGTGCTTGTAACTTGTGTGGATCAAGGGGAGTGAATTCAGTATACCAAGTTTCCATTTATCTTGGGAATACACTCACAATAGCACCTCTGTGCATTGTATTTTTTGCAGCTGGAAATGTGGCCTTGAGGGTGTTTTCGTCCACACCAGTGGAGCGACTCAGCTGGATAAGGAGGAGAAGGAAGAGGACGTGGGATGACATGTTCTAAGAGATCCTGAAAGCCTCTGGTATTTTGGATACCGAGCACAGGGCTTGGAGAATCGCCCTTGCAGACACAATGGACAGGGATAGAGTGGAGAGGAGAAAAGCACAGGAAAAGGAGTGAGATGTGCAGCAAGAGATGCTAGCGCTTCTCAAGCGGCACATTGACATGCTGGAGACTCCTGTTGACCTTCAGATTCAACAATCCCATGCTCACCTCCTTCTGCAGCCCATCAAGAACTGCATTCCGGGACCTCCCTAATCACCCCCCTGCATTCCACATGGCCTCTGGGGCTGCTACACAACCCCACCACTCCACCCAAGGGGAGAATATAGGCAATCACAGCTGCACATACACTGACCTGTGAGAGACACAGTTGGTGTATGTGTTTGTGAAATGGAAATGACTGTTCTTTCCCCTTCAAAAGTTCTTTTCCCTGTATTTTGAAAGTTTCATTCACTTATAAATAGGTCTGTTTGCATGAGTTCGAAATAAGTCTATTTATGGAAACGTAAGTCATCCTTATTAGTTCACCACATATGCTGGCTGGGGCTGACATCATTCATAGATAATAGCAATAGGTGCATTTGCAATGTTGTATTACTACACACACAGCACTTATTACAAGATTCATATCGGTGTAAACAAACAATGCCAGGCAGAGTACACTACAGCAACACCCATCACTGTGGTTCACTATTATAATGGTCTTTCAAAGCCTCCCTGGGCTGTATAGCTCCCTGTGAAGCTCTTTTAATAGCCCTGGTATCTGGCTGTTCAAAATCAGCAGACAGCCATTCCACCTCCATCCTCCACCCCAGCAGAAACTTCCCCCCTTTGCTTCACAGATATTATGAAATAGTAGAAGCCGCAAAGAATCCTGTGGCACCTTATAGACTAACAGACGTTATGCAGCATGAGCTTTCGTGGGTGAATACCCACTTCTTCGGATGCAAGTATTCACCCACGAAAGCTCATGTTGCATAACGTCTGTTAGTCTATAAGGTGCCACGGGATTCTTTGCTGCTTCTACAGAACCAGACTAACAGGGCTACCCCTCTGATACTATGAAATAGTAGGCAGCTATAACCATTGGGATATTATTTTTCACTGAGGTCTAATCTTGTGAGTAGACCGCGCCAGCAGCTTTTCAACCAGCCAAAGGCATATTCCCTAACTGCGGTGGAGTAATAGATGGAACGTATATCCCAATTTTGGCCCCAGCCCATCTTGTGACAGATTACATGAACCAGAAGGGCTACTTCTCCATGGTCTTGCAGGTGCTGGCTCACTGGGGCTGTTTCACTGACATCAATGTGGGGTGGTTAGGAAAGGTGCATGATGCGCGCATCTTTAGGAACACTGGACTGTATAGAAAGCTGCATGCTGGGACTTTCCAGACCAGAAGATGCAACTGGGGGATGTGGAAATGCCCATGGGGATCTTGGGACACCCCGCCTGCCCCTTGCTCCCATGGCTCATGAAGCCTTACACTGGGAACCTAGACAGCAGCAAGGAGTGCTTCAACAATAAGTTCAGCAGGTGCCGAATGATCGTTGAATGTGCCTTTGGCTGATTAAAAGGTTGCTGGTGCTGCTTTTTTGTCAGGTTGGACCTCAGTGAGGAAGATATTCCGATAGTTGTTGCAGCCTGTTTTGTTCTACATAACGTTTGCAAAGCGAGGAGGGGAAAGTTTCCACAGGGGTGGAGCACTGAAGTAGATTGGCTGGCTGCTGATTTGAGCAGCCAGATACTAGGGTAATAAGAGGGGCACAGCAGGCGGAGTATTCAAATTAGGGAGGCTTTGAAGGAGCATTTTGACTATTATTCCCAGTAATGTGTCTTTAAGTGATGAATTCAGCCAGGCAATGTTTACTTGCTGCCTTGAATGACCCCTGTAGTGCTTGCTTTCTGAGCGTTAATTGCACTAGATATCAAAGTTCCTACGGCTGGAGCGACACTGTGACTGCACAGCCTCCTCTACCCACAGACCCAACAGCTCTGGTTTATTCCATGCGGGAGCGCGTCTACTATGGAAAGGCGGCATGGTCAGCTGGGAAGATGCTGTGTGAACTGTCCAAGCCGAGCAAATAGGAAGAGGAATATTAAAAATGCCCAGGTCTTTAAACGTGAGAGAGGTGCATACCTGTGTACCTTCAGGGCAGCGAGGTTCAAACTGCTGACCAGAGTAGTCATGGTGAGCGTTGTTAGACAGCTCCTGGAGGCCAATTAGGACAACACAAGAAAGCACAGGATCTACACTGACGCTGTGTCACTCTAACTATGTTGCAAAAAGCCCAATGCCTCTTGTCGAGATGGTTTTATTATGTCAGCGTAGCAGGGGAGTTGTATCGGCAGGAGGAACATTGCAGTGTGTACACCTCCACTGTTTTGTTGACAAAAGCTGACTTTTGTTGACAAAACTGTGGAGTGTAGACAAGGCCCTATACACGCAATAAGGGCTCAAGCTTGGTGCTTTCTCTAAATCCATGTCTGCACTACAAAATGAAGTGGACCTAACATGTCAGCATACAGCTACCACAGTAATTACATAGCTTGTGCCTGTCTACACTTTGCTTGTATTGGCAGTGTGCATCCTCACCAGGAGCTCTTGTATCGATTGTATGGTCAGTGTGGGACAGCGTTTCACAGCCAGTAACAGTCGACATACTGCATTGACCTAACTACATCGACCTTGACTCTGCGCCACTCGTCGAGGTGGAGTTATTAAGTCGGTGGACCTGGGCAGTTACATCAGTGGGAATGAAATTTAAGTGTAGACACTTCCATATGTGGAAGTAGAAAGAACTGACAGGGATTTGTAGGGGATCTTAATGCATGACAGTCTGTTAGCCAGAGTCAGACTAGCTGTTAGCCAGAGTTAGGCCAGCTGTAACCCTAATGACGCGAGATTTGTAGAAGCGAGGATTTGTAGAGGCGAGTAGGAAAGAACTGTGTGACAAGTTGCGACCTTGCATTGATAGCAAAATATGTAGACTGGCGACTTCTAGAAGTGAGAAAAATAAGATAGACCATCCTACTATGTATAAACAAAATGCAGCTGTTGCTTATTATTGTCTGTAACAAAGGTATAAATGCTGCTGTAATTGTTTACCTGTTGAGAGACCTGTCTAGGAAGGGGAGACCCCATGTCCCAGTGCACTCTCTCCCTGCTGTAGCTGCTAAACAGAATAAGGTATCTGACTCTGCTGCACCCAAACAAAAAGTGAGAACTAAGGTTTTTCTCCGACACATAGTTAGGTTGATGTAAGCTGCCTTGCATTGACCTAATTCTAGTGTAGACCAGACCTTAGAGATGGTCCAGTGAGGATACAAAGATCCGTATGGATGAGTAATAGCTTCCTTTCCAAAGGCTTAAGTACCACTTGGAAACCTCATTTCACAGACCAGTCTGCAGGTCTCTGACACACACACACACACACACTTTCTCTCTCTCTTTCTCTCATTAGGAGCTATCAGTTAGGGACAGAGGTCCAGACTCTCTGTCACAGTGCCTTTCGCCCTTTTTCATTCTGGGATGAGATCAGACTTGAAGTGGAATCAGGTCTTTTGCATGTTAGTCAGTGTAGTAGTGAGCGGTAACTGGGAACATGTGATCTGGCCATGAGATTTTGTGATCTTGATTGGAACCCAGATCTTTTACATAGAACTTTGCACCACAAACTCAGTGACTGTGCCAGCCTAACAGAGAGGAATCAAACTGGAAATGGTACTAATTTCAAGAGAGCATTTGCTCTTGCTGGGTTTACCACTCCCTTTATATTTCCTGCAGGGATATTGTGCTGGCATCACACCTGAAACCTCTAGAGAAAAAGGACAAAATGGGAAAAAAGAAAAACCTTCTGTGGAATTCCTATGCTACCCAAGCTAACGGCAAGCCGGACAGAGAGATGGAGCTAGCCCAGGTGAGGAGGAAAACTCCATCAGTAAGGGTTTGTCTACACAAAGGGCTTGTCGACACTTAAGTTAATTCGGACTAAGGGCGGGGGTGAATTTTAAGGCACAATAGTTTTAGCACAGTGCGTCTCAAACTTTTTTACTGGCGACCTCTTTCACATAAGAAATCTCTGAGTGTGACCCCCCCCCAATAAATTAAACACCCTTTTTAATATATTTAACACCATTATAAATGCTGGAGGCAAGCACGGTTTGGGGTGGAGGTTGACAGCTTGCGACCCCCCCATGTAATGACCTCACAACCCCGAGAGGTCCTGACCCCCAGTTTGAAAACCCCTGCTTTAGCACAACGTGTAGACAAGCAGTGAAAGAAATCTCCAGAATCCTCACAATAGATCAGACCAAATGTCCATCTAGTCCTACATCTTGTCTCTGACAATGGCCAGGACCAGCTGCATTAGAGGAAAGTGCAAAGCACCCCCTAGGGAACACTCTATATAATAATATTCCAGGATTCACTCTGGGTGTCACTCTGACATGTAGAATGTCTTCTGAGTCTGTGTGAAATGATGGAAACAGCCACAAGCACGGGTCAAAGCTCTTTTTGTTTAGAACAGGGGCGGCAACCTCTGGCCCGCGGCTCGCCAGCGGGCCAGGCCAGTTTGTTTACCTGCCACGTCAGCAGGTTCGGCCGATCATGGCTCCCACTGGCTTCACCGTCCTAGGCCAGTGGGAGTGGCGGGAAGCCACGGCCAGCACATCCCTCACCTGCGCCGCTTCCTGCAGCCCCCATTGGCCTGGGACGGCAAACCGCGGCCAGTGGGAGCTGCGATCAGCCAAAATGCTGATGCGCCAGGTAAACAAACTGGCCCAGCCTGCCAGGGTGCTTATCCTGGCGAGCCATGTGCCAGAAGTTGCCAACCCCTGGTTTAGAATATCAGCTTGCCCAGTCATCACTGGGATTGCAGGTCTGTTACTGTCCAGTTTTTTAGTTCTTTGCCATTCTGATATGAATTACACTCATGTGAGAGCAAGGCATGCATCTGTCTATGCCATGCCAAGAGTTCTAGCTATTGTGATATCAGAGCTAACTCAACCAATCAGTACCCTTATGCTACATGTAATTTGCATACAATAGTTTCATTGGTTGTAATGAGTCAGTGATATAAGGGAGACTGCACAGATGGTGAATTACTTGGACCAGTTGCCACAGTTCTTCAAAGGTTGAAGTGCCACGCACACAACTTTACATAAACTCCCCCAGCATCCACACAACAACCCCAAACACACAGCACCACACTCACCACAGGAAACAACCCCTCATTTGTATCACACATCTCCCAGCACTCCCCCAGACAGTAGTTCAACACAAATCTCCCTGCACCACAAATACAAATCAACACAAATTCCCAGCACATCTACTCCAGACACAACACCACAACCAGCACACACAATAACCCCGAACACGCACAGCCTCTCATCACAGCCCATACCTCTCATTCACCTGCTGCACAAATCAAAAAAAATATCTACCAGCACAACACACACCCTCACCCACTCTCACTCATATTTACCATAAAACCATAAACTAGAGTGGCAAAGCCATTTTGACTTTACGAATTAAACACTGATAGCACAGCCTTTCAGTTACTAGTTATGGAATGACCTGTCCAGAGGGGACTTCTGCTCCCAACACCCACCAGCTGGTGGGATTCTGCACCTGTTTTATGTAACTGTTATTGATCATCTTTTCATCCAGGGATGGGATGGACTCCCTGAAACGTCTGCAGACTTTTACAGATATTGGCGCAGATGCTTGAAAAGTGGACAGGAAAAATACCAGTTCCTGTTTCAGCTCGGCGGCAAGGGCCTGGGCAGAATCTTTCAAGCTGATGTTGGCTTTGGTCTCCTGGGTGAATTTCTTGTGGTGCTGGCCGAGCATGCCTGTAGGGAAGACACAGGAGCTGTCCTTCAGATATTACAGAGCCTTTCTGGGACCAAGCGCTTTGGACTAAACGTGGCTCTCCTGAGCCAGGTGGAGAAGGATAGCTGCAGGGACTTGTTTGGGAAACTGCAGAGCATGGGCAGGAATTGTGGTGCTGATGGCCTTCCTGAGGGCACAGCTGAAGCAGGTACAGCTGCTTTGCAGGAAGAAGAGAACGAGGCTGAGAGAGAAACCCATCTGAGGGGGGCTGGCCAGCGAAAGGAGGCAGACGACAGACTAATTAAAGAGCTGGTGAAATGTTACCTTGTTAGCTGAAGGAGCACAGGCTCTCCCTACAGCTCACACTCCACCAGGGTTACTAGGAGCTGAGGGCCAGGAGGGACCCTTCCTGTACTGCTCTGTCATCAAAGATGGAGGGACAGTGAGAGCCCCTTTTCTACAGAAAGTTGGTGATTGAGTTTTACTTTGTACCTGCTTCACCTGCCTCAGAAGAATGGCCTGGTACAAATACATATTAGTCGCCAAAAGGATTATACTGGGGGACACAGTCACACAGGAGACAACACTTGCTGTGAATCAGTAGTACAGTTTTGAATATAGTGTTTGGGGATGGGAAAAATCACTTTAGTATTAGTGGGAGAAGATTAATTCCCCTCTTCTCTTTTCTCTGGCTACCTGTTCTTGGTCAACACGGGATTTTAGAAACATAAGCAGCTGTATTATAATAGTTGAACCCATTCCTCATTGGGCTGTTACCTGTTTATGTGTACAGCCATGTCTGGGACTGATCTGACCCCCTCCTTAAACAGAATCTGGGATAAATACATGGAATGTACATTGCTAATTGCCGCAGTCATACTCCTGGGGGCATGCTGTGCCAAAAAATTAAAAATTCTGCACCAAAAATTAAAAATTCTGCAAATTTTTATTTGTCAAATAAACGTGGAGGATCCAGTGTAGCGTTGGGGAGCACAGGCGATTGGCTGCACAGAGGTGGGAGGTCACTCTGTAGCTCCCCCTGGGACATGGACTCAGCGTTGAGGCTGCACCCAACCCTGACACAGCACAAGGACTGGGCCTGCCCCAGAAACACCCCAGGACCCTGCCTCTCTGTGCCAGGTGCACCAGGCATGGGCCGGCAGGCTCAGCCCAGCAGGATCCGAGTGTGGAAGGGCTCAGTGTGGGGGGATCCAGATGTGCATTGAGAGGGTTCTGTATGGGGCAGTCTGGGTGCAGGCAGCTTAGTGGGGTATCTAGCTGCGGGGTGGATCTGAAGGCACAGGGGTTTGTTGGGGGTTCTGGGTGCAATGGTAATGGGACTCTGCAGGGGGGTCCAGGTGAAGGTGGTTGGGGCTCAGCAGGGGGGGTGGTGTCTGGGTGTGTGTGTGGGGAATAAAGCTTAGCAGGGGGGTCTGGTTGGGGGAGTGGGGCTTGGGGGAGTGGGGATCCAGGTGTAGGTGACTCATTGGGGTGGTTCAGGGGGCTTGGGGCTCGGCAGGTGGGGTTCTGGGGGTGTGTGACGGTGTGGGACTACCTCTGAGCCCGTTTTCCCTGGCAGCTTGGGACTTGGGTGCGTGTGGGGTCGGGGCTCAACCCTCCCTGGGGCTGAGGGGAGCCACACCGGCCCGCCACACGTACTCAGGTCAGGCCCCTTGCTTCGGGGCAGCGGCGATAATACCGAATCAGTTCGGGCTCAGGCTTTCAGCTGCAGGGCTGAGCAACAAAGAGTCAGTGGAGCTCAGGCCCTCTGATGCAGGGGCTGAGCAACAACACAAAGTTCAGTACATAGGCCCAGGCCCTTACGCCTGAGCGTTGAGGTGAGGGGGAGACTGCCACCCATGAGAGGGGTGGCAGGGGGGACACAGGCCCACCCACTCCACTGCGTCCCAGCCCGGGGCCCTAGCAGCGGCGTGGATCCGCTGCTGAGTCAGTGGGGATCCTGGCCGCAACACACTGACATAGGCTCAGGTATGTCTGCAGCCTGACTGGGGTCGGCTACCCCCGGGCCACTTCCAAACTCCCCCTCATTGGATACCTGTCTTCCATCGGCATCGTCCGGTGGGTCCCAGGCCATGGGTTCCTCAGGATACCGGGCGTCGGGAAGTTCAGGCCACTCCTCCGGAGGTCGGACGTGGGGAAGCTCAGGCGGCTCCTCTGGGTGATGGGCTTGGGGCAGGCCGGGTCAGTGCTCCTCCGGGTATCGAGCATGGGGCAGATCAGGCCAGTGCTCCTCCGGGTATCAAGCTCGGGCACCAGCGTCTGCCCTCTCTGGCAGGCTGTTCCCAACTGAATGCTGAGGCCGGGCTTTTATACTTCCTGCCCCGCCCCTTGACTTCCGGAGGGCGGGGACAGGCGGTGGTGGCTCTGCCCACTGCGGCGCCTGTTCTGGCTTGTTCCCGCCAGGCGCGGCAGGGAGGGAGGCCTCCTCGCTACAGCCAGACACACTAGCCTGCTGCAAACATAGACCCAGATCTGAACCACATCCCCCACAAGCTGCAGGCTTAACTGAAAACAGCTTAAGGAATGGTCCTGTCTCCAGCACCCAGATACCCAGCTCCCAATGGGGTCCAAACCCCAAATAAATCCATTTTACTCTGTATAAAGCTTATACAGGGTAAACTCCTCAATTGTTTGCCCTCTATAACACTGATAGATATGCACAGCTGTTTGCTCCCCCAGGTATTAATTACTTGCTCTGGGTTAATTAATAAGCAAAAAGTGATTTTATTAAATATAAAAAGTAGGATTGAAGTGGTTCCAAGTAATAACAGACAGAACAAAGTAAATTACCAAGCAAAATAAAACAGCGCCGTAACAAGGGCGAGGCGAGTGAGGCACCTGCCTCGGGCGTGCAAAGCGGAGGGGCGCAGCTCTACCGCGATCGGCAGCGCTTCGGCGGCAGCTCTAACATCACAGGGGCTGAGGTTCGGTGTAGGGATGGGGGGAGTCTGGGTATGAGAGGGTCTGGATGCACAGGGGTGGGGTGGATGGGGGAGCAGATCCCCATACAGTGATCCCTCCCCCTGCAGCTGAGGAGCGATGGGTGCAGGAAGCGGGAGGTTGCAGGAAGGGGAGTTTGCAGAACTTCCTAAAGCTGGGGTAGAAATCGGGGGGTGGGTCTGATCTGGCCCTGGATGCTGAGCAGGGGAAGAGGAAGTCCCGTTCTAACCAGACCAGCTGGAGCTAGGAGCTGAGCCCTGTGCAGGGTTGGAGCCACCACCAGGTCTTCCCGAGTCTCACTCTATATGCTAACGGCACATTGGACTGCATTAGTAGGAGCATTGCCAGCAGATTGAGGGAAGTGATTATTTCCCTCTATTGGGCACATCAGGAGTATTGCGTCCAGTTTTGGGCCCCCCCACTAAGAAGGATGTGGACAAATTGGAGAGAGTCCAGCGGAGGGTAGCACAAATGATTAGAGGGCTGGAGAACATGACTTATGAGGAGATGCTGAGGGAACAGTGTGGGAGGTTTAGGTTGGATATTAGAAAAAACTTTTTCACTAGGAGGGTGGTGAAGCACTGGAATGGGTTACCTAGGGAGGTGGTGGAATCTCCTTCCTTAGAGGTTTTTAAGGCTCAGCTTGACAAAGCCCTGGCTGGGATGATTTAGTTGGGGATTGGTCCTGCTTGGAGCAGGGGTTTGACTAGATACCTCCTGAGGTCCCTTCCAACCCTGATAGTCTATGATTCTGTGAATCGGGGCAGTGTTCCAAAGAGCTCAGCTCAGCTCCCCTTTAGTTGCCAAGATAAATGGTTGGACTTTCATAAGAGCCCAGCACACTGTGGCGCATGTTGGCTGCTGAGCCCTTGAAAAGCTGGCCCCTTGTGCCTCAGTTTCCCACCTGTACAATGGGGATAATAGTATGGTGCTTAACCACCTTTGTGCAGGGCTTTGAGACCCTTGGCTAGAAAAAATAAAGCCTTGTTGACATTACCACTGACAGGGCTGGATTTACCTTTTGTGGGCCCAACACTAAACATATTTGTGGGGCCCCGTGGGGGCAATGGAGTGTGGTGCAGGGAGGTTGGTCCCCAGAGCAAGGGGCTGGCCGGTGGCAATGGGGCATGGCATGGCGGGGACGGCCCCGCTCTGCTCAGCCCCACACTTTCCCCTCTCCTCCCAACTGTCTGAGACTGGCCAGGCTTCTGCCCTAATCCTAGGCAGCTCAGCTTCGAGGAGACAGGTGGGGCCCCACAGGTGGTGGGAAGCAGAGATTGCCCGGAGCTGGAGGTGTGCTGGGGTCTGGCCAGGGGGCAGAGAGGAGCTGGTGGGTGGGGCCAGCCGGCCGAGAGGAGCAAATGGGTGGGGGAGTCAGCGGGCTGGTGGATCTCAGGGTCTTGGGGTGCAGTGCAAGTGGAGCAGGCCAGGGCCCCTTCTGAGCATGGGCCCGGCTCTGTAAACCCGGTACTGGCCTTTGGTATCATGTATGTCGCTCAGTGTGAATAAGTCATCCCCCCAAGCCACGTAAGTGACAACAACCTAAGCACCAGTGTGGACAGTGCTTCATAGCTACCGCTTTCGGCGGAGTTACACTGATGGGAGAGCTCTCTCCCATCGGCATAGAGCATCTTCACCAGACGTGCCACAGCAGTGCAGCTGTGCTGATGTAGCGCCTCTAGTGTAGACTAGCCTAAGGAAGTGCAAAATATTAGTATTATTTACTGAGTGACTTGCCCAAAGCCACACAGCAGGTCAGTGGCACAGCCAGGAACAGACCTCAGAAGTCCTGGTTCCCAGACTCTGTCCCTAACAAGCTGAGTGCAGTTCTCGTTATGGTTCAGTTCTCTCTTTCTCCACAATGAAAGGAAATTAATGAGCATGCACTGGTAGCATTTTGCTTGCATTTATTGCTAATGTGCATTAGGAAAATTCCCAATAGCCCAAGCGAAAATGTTCCAAGACATAATCTCAAACAAACAAGAGAAATAATTTCCCTGGCCTGCAGCCAGCGCTCGTCAGTCAGGCTACTCCATGGGAGTGCATCTGAACACATAGCAGCAGCAGCGGCTGACGTGGATGCCGACGAACACCATGGTGATGAGTACATAGCTTGTGAGGATGGCCTTGATGGCATATCTCGTCTCGGGGTCATCGAGCGTTCGCCTGCGGTGACCTCGGAACCCCACGGAGAGCCGGAAGCCAGCAACCATTTGCCCCTCACGCCAGCAGTAGTAAGTGCCCCTGTCGTCCAGCTGGGTAAATCGAATGTGCAGGTGGTTGCCATGGTCAATGAAGACCCGCATGCTTTTTTTGACCCCAGTGAGGAAGCTGGTGCGGTACAATCGAGTGGAATCTTTGTCCCATGCCACTGCATGCTCTGGCCTGGCCCCGGGGCAGGCAATAATCAGCCCGCTGCCAATTTGTTGCTTGTGGAACTGAATGGGGACTTTGGGCAGCCAGGGTTTCTGGCCAATCTTTGCAATGAGATTGGAGATGGACAGCACTCCTTCCTCAGGGCCCTTTGTCTTTACACAGGGCGTCAGGCAGCTTCGGATGACAACCTCAGGCTTCCTGCGCCGGATGGTGCCCTGGAAGCGCCCGGGGACAGATCTTGAGCCACAGGACACCACGTCTGTCGGGACTGCGTGGTACCTGGGGTAGAGGTAGGCGCTCTTCACATAGCAGAGGCCAATTCTCCGTTGCTCACCTCTCACCCCACAGCGGTCACACTTGGTCCAGTCCCAGAAGGTGGTGAACACGCTGAAATGCTTTTCTGTGTGATCCTTCTGTGGGTGCTGGCTCCTGTCCTCAAAGGCCACGGTGACGGCCTTGGAGGGCTGCACGTCCACATCATAGCCATAGAAGAAGTCACCTTTCTTGGTGCCACAGAGATAGTGGCCTGAATCCTTCACCTGGGCCTGGAAGACGATGAGACTGAACATCCTAATGCTGAAGCGCTTCAGCATGTCGCTGCCCACACGGATGTGGCCAGAGTCCAAGAACATGGTTCCATCGAAGTCTGTTAAGACCTTAGTCTGCCGGCTGCCCATGCTCTTCTGGAAGTACCACACGACTGAGGTGACTTCCTCTGGCTTGCACTTACAAGGGAGCTCAAAACTCATGTCAGCCAAGTAGGCAGCATTGTCGAACATCAGGAAGGCTGGGCAGGGTGTTTTCTTGAATACATCTTCCTTCTCCATGATTGCAAAGGCATGGAGAACATCTGCCATCCCAAGGAGAATGGCAATTCCAACCAGCCTCATCTCCATTAGCCGGTCTACCATCAAACCATCCAAAGATCCTTACTGATCCTCTGGTCACTAAGGTTAACAGCCAGAGAACAGTGCTATATAAGCATGGGTTTTGTAGTCGAGTTCGGCAGTAGACTCTCCCCTCTGGAACTGCTTTGGTCGATGGGAGAGCAGTTGGGATTATCACAGGCTAAGGCTTGCTGGGGAAGCTATTGTAAACTGTTTTAAAGAACTTCGTGTTTGTCCTGCACTGAAGGTTCAAGGCTATCGACGGGGTGCTCAGAGACTAACTCTAGAACCTTTTCTTTTTTCCTCATGTCGGTTCTAGAATGTGAACACAGCCCTGAGAATGGGGATCTCAGGCTACGTCTACACTACCCGCCCGGGTCGGCGGGTAGCGTTCGACTTCTCGGAGTTCGATATATCGCGTCTCATCTAGACGTGATATATCGAACTCCGAATGCGCTCCCGTCAACTCCGGAACTCCACCACCGCGAACGGCGGTGGCGGAGTCGACGGGGGAGCCGCGGACTTCGATCCCGCGGCGTCTGGACGGGTGAGTAGTTCGAACTAAGGTAGTTCGAGTTCAGCTACGCGAATAGCGCAGCTGAACTTGCGTACCTTAGTTCGACCCCCCCGCCCAGTGTAGACCAGGCCTCAGACAATAAACAAGCCCTTGCAACTCAAGGCATGTTACAGATGTGTACACAAAAGCAGCACTGAAACGCAGCCACCTCTAAGTGCAAGGCAACAGCCAGGTAAGTCACCTGTACACAGCCCAACTGTGCGGTGTGGCAGGGCACCTCCTGTGCCTCACGGGCCTCCACGTTACTCCCTTGGGCAGTGGGAGGCCTGGAGCAAACCAATCTGACGCTGGAGGGTTTTTCTCTTCACTCCTGTTTTATTTTCCCTTCTTATATGGTGGGCCTCAGGGTAGGCCCAAGAAGTTCCCTTCAGCAAAACAACAGAACCCCCCAATGCAAACAGAAATGCTTTCCCCACCTCTTCTTCTTCTTCAAAGAGGGGACACTGCCTTCCAGCCAGAGAAAGCTTTTCCTTCCTCCTTCCCCCTGCCCTTGCCCCAGCTGCAGCCTGTCTCTCATCTCTCTCCTCCCCTCCCCTCTCTCACCAGAAACGGGGGTTTTAAAGGTCACTGGCAGCCCTTAACTGGGCTCAGGTGTCTCTAGTTAACTTGAGGTCACCCTTTTTCAGCTGGTAGGGAACAGGGCTTTCATCATTTTAGGGCTGATAGATCTGCTCTCCACCACTCTATCTTGCCCAGAATATCAGGGCAAACATTGGTTGTGAACACTGATGTGGAGCAGACAAGACCTCCATTGTTTAAGGTTTTGGTTGACAAGCTGCATGGGATCCCGTGTATCCCTCTGGGATAGATGAATGGGGAGGGCTCAGCACTGCCTGCATTTGACCCCATGGTTTCAGGGGGTCTTGGGATTTCAAACCAAACACATAGGCCATTAAGCCCTCCCCGCCTTCACCTTTCCAAAAGCTAGTTTGGGGCCCTGCATTTCATAGAATCACAGATTAGGGTTGGAAGGGACCTCAGGAGGTATCTAGTCCAACCCCCTGCTCAAAGCAGGACCAACCCCAACTAAATCATTCCAGCCAGGGCTTTGTCAAGCCTGACCTTAAAAACTTCTAAAGATGGAGATTCCACCCCCTCCCTAGGTAACCCATTCCAGAGCTTCACCACCCTCCTAGTGAAATAGTGTTTCCTGATATCCAACCTAGACCTCCCTCACTGCAACTTGAGACCATTGCTCCTTGTTCTGTCATCTGCCACCACTGAGAATGGCCAAGCTCCATCCTCTTTGGAACCTCCCTTCAGGTAGTTGAAGGCTGCTATCAAATCCCGCTTCATTCTTCTCTTCTGAAGACTAAACAATCCCATTGCAAGTGTTGAGCCCTTGGAAATTCTGGCTCTTGTCTGATGGCTCCAGCAACAAGTCAGTTCAGCCCCTCTCCCCAGAGCA
The DNA here is from genome assembly GCF_020497125.1 of Mauremys mutica. Classification (NCBI taxonomy): domain Eukaryota; kingdom Metazoa; phylum Chordata; order Testudines; family Geoemydidae; genus Mauremys; species Mauremys mutica. Next base: position 13,376,453 of record NC_059096.1, read on the forward strand.
CCTGTTTTCAGGCTCATGAAGGCTTCCTGCTGCTCAGCTCCCCTGTCCTCATCCCCTCGCTTGTGCTTGGAAAAGTTACACTCGGTTCTCTCTCATGTACACACCCAGGATCACAGGGTGCCCTGTGGGAAAAATCTCCAGCCCAAACCCCCAGGCCTCAAGGTGGGGCACAGGTAGGGTGACCAGATGTCCCAATATTTGGGGCTTTGTCTTATATAGACACCTATTATCCCCCACCCCCTGTCCCGATTTTTCACACTTGCTGTCTGGTCACCTAGGCACAGGTAGGTTCCTTATCTCTCTCCAACCTCAGTGGGCTCCCTTCTTTGGGGCCTGCAAAGCATTCTGGGACATGCCTCGGTGATGCCAATGCCATCCAAAGGAGGCAGCTGCGGAGTCCCCAGGAGAGCACCCAGTCTGTGCAGCTGGGAGCAGGAGCCTCCTGCAGCATGGCCAACCCCACAGGTTCAAAAGTCATGGTCAGACTCCAGACTCAGGAGATTGGCCCAAAATCATGTGATTTAAAAGACCATGATATTGTGGTTTTGGGCTGTCTTTGACTGTAGATGCCCTGCCCCGTGGCAGGGTGTGGGTGAGGATCGCACTGATTTTACAGCACTGATATTACAGTGATTTTGGACCCTGCTGCAGCAGCAACCACCCCCCATATCTACCCACCCCGGTCAAGCAACAAATCTGCCCCACATCAATTCTGCCCTGCACCCTCGCAACTCTGTTCCTCCAGGGGCTCTTCACCTCCCTCTCCCAGGCTTGGGGGGTTTCAGTGGGGCCCCCTCTGCCCCTTCCAGGCTGGGGACATGTGACTCCAGGGGCTCTTCAGCTCACTTCCCAGGTGTATCCTGCTGAGGGAAGGGCATGGGGCAGAGGCCCCATCCTGTCCCCATTGCTCAAGGCTGAGCTGCTGACTCTCTGCTCCCTTTCCCTCCCTTCCTGTGAGAACTGGCTCCTGAGGGGAGGGGGTAGAGTGCTGCCTGCTTCCGGCAGCACCCACGATTGGCTGTTCTTCCCCAGCAGGCGGGGCAGTGGGGAAGGCAGCCAATCAGAGGGGGTTTCCCCCAGGCAGGGCTGGCATTGGCAGATGCATGGAGGGTCTCGCCCAGCAAACCCATGTGGTGGTGAAAAAGTTGCGAGGGCCGGTGACGCTGCTCCTGGGAGACGGCCAGTGCCTGGGCGAGGGGCCTGTGCTTTGGCCACCTGCCCCAGCTCAGGGTTGTTAGCTGTCAGAGCACAGCACAAGGGTCTCTGCTGCCGCCCTCCAGGCTGCGTCTAGACGAGGGCTGAAAGGGTGGATTAGCACACGGAGACCAGCTGTGGGACTGTAACGCGAGTTAACTGGTGGAGTTAAAGCCGAAGTTTTAACCGAACCAGCCTAGCCCCTAGTAAGGTCAGGGTGCCTTGTCCACATGAGCAGCAGCTGCCACCTTCCAGCAGCAGCCCTTTAAATCCTGAGGCCCTAGGCCAGATGGAGGCGCTGTCCATCTCGCTAGGCCAGATGGAGGCGCTGTCCATCTCGCCCCCCGCCCTTGTAAGGGTTAAGGCAGGTGTTAGTGTGGTGATGCTGGCTGGTCAGCACACCAGGGATTGAGCCAGGGACTTCCACAGCTAAATGTGTGAGCTGCTAAAGCTGCCTAAATACTGTGCCAAGCTCAGTCTGTGCACCAGGCCCTGTAACCCACGTGCATCAGCGTGTCACATTATGCCCCATGTCTTTGGGGCAGAGCCTGTCTCTCACTGTGTCTGTGCAGCACCTGCAGGACAGCACCCTGCCCTTGGCTGGGGCCTCTAGGGGTGCTGCTGCCATAGAGCTAATGAATTATAAAATAATACTAATTGGCAGGGCTGAGAGTGCTGTCTGGAGAGGATCCCAGGGCACAGAGTGCGACAGACTTCTGTTACCAATCTGCCTGAGGCGTCAGGTGATCAGGCTGAGGCTGCAGGATCGTTAGGGGAGGAGATGAAGGAGCACACCAAGGGTCTACGTTTGAAAGCTTTATTATTAAAATAACAGCGGTGAGTGCTGGGTACGCTCCCACGTCACTCGGAGGAAGAAAGAAAGTGTTAGCGCCCCAGCCCTAACCCACTTTCATACTCACACACACACTTTACCAGAGGCTGGCCAAGCCTGGGTGTAACGTAAGAAGAAGAGGGGGAAGGGTGGACGAGAGTTCTGTCCTGTGCACAGGCCGTCCAGGGTCCACTGTTGATCTCCAATTTGCTTCAGCTCTCAGGAGGGTTTTAACTCCTGGGGTCTTTTGGGGGTGTTTCGTTCAGGGACCTCTGTCCCCCGTGCTCTTTGTACCAGTCCAAACCGGCTTTCTGTGGCCTCAGTGTTTCGAAAACTCACTGGCTTCAGGACGTGAGACAGTTGTTTTCCCCCTCACTGGCCTTCACTGTCTCCCTAATTTTTGCAATCCCCTGCAGTCTGGTTCAGCTTACTTCTCTTTTCTCACAGTTGGCTGGGGTTGGGTAAGATCCAGGTACAGCTGCCGGCTGTTCGAGTGCAGTGACCTTGGACTGGAGCCGGTGTCTTATCTTCGGACTGAACTGAGGTGTTGCGTTAACCTGTTCTCTTCTCCCTTCCTCCCGCTTCGGCCTCTCGCAACCTGCAAAGGAATCTTCCACTCCACACTCACACCTTTAACCCTTCCCAAATGCCTTGCCATGCTTGCAACAGCGTTAGCAACATACAATGTTGATCTGCCTCCCTGGAGACGCCCTGAGGGAGGGGGCCATTGGGGTGTGACAAGAGGGCACTGCCATCTGTGGTGCTTCTCTTCCAGCTGCCAGCCGTGTCAGTGCCCAGTTGCTCTCCCCTGGGTGCTAACTCCCTTCACCTGCTTCTCTTTCAGAGCCTGCCCAGGGTTTGGCAAGGCCAGGGTAACCAGTGCGTATGGGTCCTGAGGTGCTACACTGGGGTCAAACCCCTTGAGCACTGCGGCACTGGGTGTTGCAAGCCGTGACTAGTGGAGAACGATGCTTGTGTCTGTAGGAGACTGGCCGCAGAGGGTGCCATGCCAGGTCAGGCAAGGGGTCCAGGCGTCCAGCTGGCCCATCTCCAGCCATGGCCAGCACCAGCTGCTTCAGAGGAAGGTGCAGAACCCCCTACTGGACAATGGTGGAATAGCCTGTCCTTAAGGGAAGTGTCTGCGTAGCCCTGTAAGGGTTGGGTCATTCTCTGAAGCAGGAGGTTTTATATCCACATTTTTGCCTCTCTCATGTAACTGTGGATGCTCTCACTAGTTAGCCATTGACATCCCACCAAGCTCCTGTCTCAGTGCAGGCAGTGGCAATGGGTTCCACAGGCTAAACCACACTTCCTTTTGGCACCTTTCAAGGAGCTGCCTTTGAGTGTCTCTGGATGTCCCGAGACAGGGTAGAGAGAAGCAGTTGATTTGCCTTAGTTTGGATCTCACGCTCATGTTCTCTAAGCTAAAGAGGACTGGTCTTTTCACACTCTCCTCATAGTGAAATCGCTCCAGGCCTCTGAGCTCTTTTGTCACCTGTCTCTGAACCTCACTTGTGCTGCGGTGTTCTTTCTGAGACGGGGTTCCTGACACTGGACACGTTAGTCCAGGTGATGGTGAACCACTGATCTATATAAAAGCATTAGAAGATTTTCAGTGTTATTTATCATCCCAGTCGTTGTGCATCTTAACACTGCCAGACCCACCGGCGGTGTATGTCGGTTCACACCAGTCCCACCGGCGGTGTGTGTCGGTTCACAACAGTCCCACTCATGGTGTGTGTTGGTTCACACTAGTCCCACTCATGATGTGTGTCAGTTCACACCAGTCCCACCGGCGGTGTGTGTCGGTTCACACCAGTCCCACCCATGGTGTGTGTCGGTTCACACCAGTCCCACAGGCCATGTGTGTCGGTTCACACCAGTCCCACCCATGGTGTGTGTCAGTTCACACCAGTCCCACAGGCGGTGTGTGTCGGTTCACACCAGTCCCACAGGCGGTGTGTGTCGGTTCACACCAGTCCCACAGGCCGTGGTGTCGGTTCACACTAGTCCCACCCATGGTGTGTGACAGTTCACACCAGTCCCACCGGCGGTGTATGTCGGTTCACATCAGTCCCACCCATGGTATGTGACAGTTCAAACCAGTCCCACAGGCAGTGTTTGTCGGTTTACACCAGTCCCACCTGTCTGTTGCAGCTGCCTCCCTGCTGCATTCCTTTTTTGTTTTCCTCTCTGTGTGGCCGCCCCTCCCGGCCATGGGGCTAGCAAAAGTCATAGCCTGGCCCTGCTCAGTGGAACGGCCTTTGCAGACTAACCGGAGCCATTGCTCTGCTCAGGTGGGGGTGGGCCCCTGCCTCCTTTGTTCAGACCTGGGCTCGGTGTAGGGGGCGCTGCCCAAGAATGCAAGACCTTATATGGCCACATAGCTGAGCATGTAAGTCATGCCTGTGACTTAGGACTAGCCCAGACACGTCTGTGCACACCTGAAGACTTTTCCCTGCTTTCTCTCCTCCCCTCTAACAAGGGGGACCAATCAAAGTTACTGGCGGGAAACTGCCTAAGTCTGCCTATATAACCAGACATTTTCTAAGCAGACCTCGGAGAAGGTCCTTGCTTTGCCACCTGGTCTGATCAGCTAGGGGTCTTTGGGAGGCCCTCTCCCCGCTCTCGTTTGTTTTTGAGAGTACCCCCATTTTTAAACTCCCCTCCCACGAACAACAAATTTTGCCTGGAGATCTCCTGATTATTGTGAACGAATTGAGTCCTCTCTGCGTCCTCTCTGTGTCCTCTGATGCTGAAACTACTGTACCTGCTTCTGCCTCCGCTGTTGTCCTGGGGATTGGTGAGAACTCTCTCTTGCAGACCCTCCCTGTTCTAGCTGCTGGCTTTTTCTTTCCCCAACAGACAGACCCAAGTTAACTCCTTGGTCTGCATCTGTAATCTGGTTCTGGTTCTGCAGCTCCTTTGCTGCTAGAAATAAACCTGTGCCTCCCTGGATTCTATCCTGGGCAGCTCACTTGCAGTTGCTCCACTGCTGCAGCCACACCCTTGGAGAACCACCCCTAGTATAAGGTGCACTCATTAGGTTAAGTTAGGTTTAGCTTTATACTCTGTAAGTTAGGCTTAGAGAATTGTTGCATTGTGTTTTGTTACTTGCTAATTTGTGTAGTCTTGGTTAAGTTAGATCATAGATAAGATTTTGCTGTGTTTTGCATAATTGTGGTTAAGTCTGTCTTTCCACTGCAACCCCACCCCCAGCTTCTTTGTGTCCCTCTGACTCCCTCCTTACAGTCTGTCTGTTCTCTGTGTCTCTCTAAGTTTAAATCTCCCTCTGCTCCACCACGTGCTCCTCTTCCCCCATCCCAATCTAGCATAAAACCCCATTGGTTACTTTTTTCCTCTCTGATACACCTCACATCCTACATTTACCCCACTGTGACACATTTTTACCTGAAATTGTTTGTTATTTAACATATTTTTCCACAACTGTTAGTTGGTTATATGCTGCTGTGACACACCTTTTTACATAGAAATTGTTAGCTACCTGTTACATTTATACCTCAGTGTTAATTGTTTACCAACTGTATTGTACCCCACTATTGAAACCCCCTATACTGTTCACCAAAAGAAACCCCTCCCCAATTGTCTACCTTAACAAACCCCACACCCCTCACTATTAAATTTTCCCTGTTTTTGCATTCTCTTAATAAAGTTTATTTTGCACCCCACCCGTGTGGTAATTGCTCCCCAAGATCCCATATACCTGCTGGCAGGGACACCACCCATGGTGTGTGTTGGTTCACACCAGTCCCACAGGCGGTGTGTGTCAGTTCACACCAGTCTCACTAGCGGTGTGTGTCAGTTCACACCAGTCCCACCCATGGTGTGTGACAGTTCACACCAGTCCCACCGGCGGTGTGTGTCAGTTCACACCAGTCCCACCCATGGTGTGTGACAGTTCACACCAGTCCCACCGGCGGTGTGTGTCAGTTCACACCAGTCCCACCGGCGGTGTATGTCGGTTCACACCAGTCCCACAGGCGGTGTGTGTCAGTTCACACCAGTCCCACAGGCGGTGTGTGTCAGTTCACACCAGTCTCACCAGCGGTGTGTGTCAGTTCACACCAGTCCCACCCATGGAGTGTGTCGGTTCACACCAGTCCCACAGGCCGTGTGTGTCGGTTCACACTAGTCCCACCCATGGTGTTTGTCAGTTTACACCAGTCCCACCCATGATGTGTGTCAGTCAGGGGCAGCTCTAGGGATTTTGCCGCCCCAAGCACGGCAGGCAGGCTGCCTCCGGCGATTTGCCTGTGGAGAGTCCACTGGTCCCCCGGCTTCGGCGGACCTGCCGCAGGCGCGCCTGCGGGAGGTCCTCTGAAGCCGGGGGACCAGCGGACCTTCCGCAGGCAAACTGCCGGAGGCAGCCTGCCTGCCGCCCTCGCGGTGCCGGCAGAGCACCCCCCGTGGCTTGCCGCCCCAAGCACGCGCTTGGTGTGCTGGGGCCTGGAGCCGCCCCTGGTGTCAGTTCACACCAGTCCCCCCCATGGTGTGTGACGGTTCACACCAGTCAGTGATCTGGGTTCTTGTTTCCGTCTCTGCCTACTCACTGCACTTTGAGCACATGGCTATTTCCTGAGGGCTTGCGGTTAATTTGGAACCCGAACAACGGGCATGAGCAGGTCGGATTATTCCTTCCAATGAGCTTTTCCTTGCAATCGACAACACTGAGTTTCATTTGCCATCGTGTTGCCAGTTCGCCCTGATTGGCTGGGGGCCTCTGAATTTCCTGCCCTTCTTCTCAAGTCCAGAGAACGTGGTGTCAGCTGCAGATGTTACCACCTCCCTGCTCACTCCCTTTTCCGGCCTGGGACGTCGGGGCACAATGCTGAAAATTGGCTTGGTCCCAGCTCCTCCGAGGCAGCCTGCAGCTCAAGCCTGTGCTTTTGCTGCTAAAGTACCCAGGGTCAATCCTTGTTCCTCTCTCCTGAGGCATGAGGGGATCCCTTCCTAATGCTGCCTGGCTGCTGTCTTCCACATGAGGTTCGCACCTACGGCCCTCGCGTGCCTGTCCTCCCCAGTTTGGGAAAGTTGCCGTATTATCTTGGAGCCAATTGGTATCCACTGCCTATTTCCCCTTCTGCGCCTGAGTTCCTGTCACAAGCCCCCTGGCTCCATGGTGCGGCTGGGTGTTGGCAGCTCAGAACATCTGGGGTTGGGACTGAAGTGCGCTGGCAGGACTGTTATGGCAGGACTATAGCAGGGAGTGCGGAGCTCACCACGGAGACACCCCAGCAAAGACGCTGGGGCTGGGAGCTGGACCTGGCATAGGCTGTTTCAGGTCAGGCTTGAGCTGCACTGGCAAAAGCTGTGTGGGGCCCCCGGCCTGGAATAGCAGGGGCCCTCCAGGCTGGGCATGGGGCACTGGCAGAGCAGAGGGCTGAGGAGATGCCAGCTGGGACCGGGAGGCGCTGGGAGCGCTGAGCTTGCCCAGGAGCTGCTCACACTAGTTTATTGCAGATACAACCGAGTGCTCATGTTTCTGGGCACGGCGCAGGGAGACTGAGCCGCCCAGCGAGAAGGCACTGCTTGCTTCAGCTTTATTGCTCGACTCAGGCTGCTGCTGCCATAAGCGTATGGATCAGTAGCGACGCGCGATGCAGACACTCCAGCGGGGGACGGCTCACTAACATATCAGCGCAGAGCGAGGGTGCTACACAAACAACACACAACACACCTGCTCCCTGGCGCGCCCCAGGCCACCTCCTGCCTGGGCCACCCACCCACCCCTGCCAATTCCTGCAGGTCCGGGGACCCTGCCCCTCCCTGCGGCTGGATGAGGGTCTGGGCTCTGGGGGAATGGAAACAGGTTCGGAGGCCAAAGGTCGTGGAGCAAGATCTCCATAAGTGACGAGTGAGCTGGGGGCAGGGCTCCATTTTGGGGGCCCATCGGGAGACACCTTTAAGGGTTCTGGTTTTAAGAAATGCTGGGCACCCACCTCTGAAAATCCCCCAGACCCCAAACCTGAGCCGCCCAGAATCTCTGATCCCTTCTGAACGGGTTGGCACCTGGCTGGGAGAGTCACCCAGGCCCAGCACGGCTGCTGCAGGTGCCTTGCAAGGCCACGCCAGCGCCACCATCCCCTCAACGCTCTGGGAAGCTCTTGTGGAGATTCTACAAGGAGAGTGTTGTCTAGTGGTTAGGGCACAGGCGTGGGAGCTAGGAGAGCCGGGGGCTGTGCTGGCTCTGCCGCTGCCTTGCTGCGTGAGCTTGGGCACGTCACAACTCTCTGCCTCAGCCGGCCCAGCTGCACGTAAGGGATAAGAATACGCCCCTGCCTCTGGGGAGCTGCACGGCTGCATGGATTCGTGGTGATAACCTGCACTTGGAGCCTGCGAGCAGAGTTCCTAGCGCAGGGGCAGATGAATGGCACTAACTGGTCCTGGAAGCAGCCATTAGATCTTTGCTCCTAAACCAGCCATGCACGAGGGAACTGGGGCGGAGGCGCCTAGCACCGGGATGCAGCTAGATCCGGGCTAGATATGGGTCAGGCGCGGGCAGGCCAAGTCCCGCAGGCTGAGCACTGGGGAGGTCGTTCTGAGTTACGGCCGTCCTGCCCTGCGGGGTGGCTGCCTCACACTGGCTTGGCTGGAAACCATGTGTGTAGCGGAGGCCCGTGGGTTTGCCTTTCCACCCCACGCACGGGGCGCTCGCACTCACCGGATTCGCTGCCCAGGTGTGATGGCTGGCAGGGTCTGACCAGGCTCCTCGGGGACACAGAATATGCAAACTCTGGGCCTGCTGCCGCCTTCCCTCTCCCGCTGCCCATCCCTGCATGAGGCTGCAGGGCGGCAGGCAGTGAGGGCAGTGTTTGGCACATAGATCACTGGCAGAGCATGGCCCATGCGGGGCTGCAGCGCAGCTGGAGCTGGAGTGACAATGGAGCCCCCTTCCTCCCCAATGCAGCTGTGGTCGCTAGGAACATCTGTCCCTGAACACACAACGGGGTTCCCGGACGGGCTGGCCCCATCTGGCTCCTCTCTCGCCCTTCAATCCCTTTCTCTCCACCCGCTCCATTTTCACTTGCATTAGAAACGTCCAACTGGGGGAAGAAGCAGTGGCTGGTTGAGATCAGCCACCCTGCTGCTCTACACCCATAGTCACATCCCTGCACTGTATCCACCCCGGCTGCAATGCAGCCACCTCTGGGGCAGAAGGTGGCGGCTGTTCACCGGCACACACCACGGTCCAACAGTTCAGGACACACAGAGAACAATCCATAGAGAGGATTCGACATAGAGCCTGATTCTGCCCCCTCCCGAGCCAGAGCAGTACCCCGCTGAGCCAGGCACCCTCCGCTGGCACTGCCCCTGCCCCACAGAGTGAGCGTCTCAGAGCAGCCCCGTAGGAAACCGGGAGACAAGGGCACCTGGTAACAAGCCCTTCGTGCTGCTAGGGGGCAGGGCCCCTCCTGGGCTGTAACTCAGGCCGCCAGCCCCTCCGACCATAGGGCCTGCTCTGTGATGGCTCCCGGCCCCTCCCAAACACCCACGAGCTCTCCTCAGCCTGTCTGGGAGGGAGGAAAATACCCCCAGACGGGGGAGCTAACGGCCTGCTCTGCTCCCAGGGGAGCCAATGACAGGGAGCCCCAGACCTGGTTGGCGTTGGCCCAGGCTGTAGCCAAGCAGGGCACAGAGCTCAGCTCACCAGCCCCTGGCTCTGCCGTGCTGCTCGGAGGAGGCATGACAGCGAGGGCTGGACGCCGCCATCGCCAAACAGGGCAAACCCTGAGCATCGCTGCTCGGCAGGGCCCCACCCCTCACGCCCCTCGCAGCTGCCAGCCCGGGCTCTGGGAACGGGCCAGGATTAAACCACGATGCTGCGGCCTGCACCTCTCCCCCCATCATTGGTCTGATTTCCTCTCTGCAGCCTGAGCAGGCTTCATGGCCTCCCGACAGCAGCAGGAAGCTGTTTCCTTGCGAGGCTCTGTCCCTCCCGTCCCCCCAGCTCCTCTGGCTCCAGCTGCCTGGTGCTCAGCCCTCAGCACGAACCGGGGAGACACCAGCCAGCCCAGCCCTGCCTCCGGTTCCGACCAGCTGTTCTCCGCCTTAGCCCAGCCACGGCTCCTGGGCGGGCCAGGGCGTTTGGTGCAGCGCAGCGGCCTAGTGCCTTTGCCTGCCCGGGCCCATCGCCGGTGCGTCGGGGAGCAGGCTCCATTGCAGGGGCCAGGGAACAGAAACCCTGCTCCTGTGGGCCCAAGCCCGTCCCAGGGAGGGCAGCAGCATCTCCCTCCCCGGAAGCCTGATCTCCAGGAGGCCGGCGGGGGGCAGTGCTGAAGGAGAGCTGCTCTCCACAGCATCCCCCGCTCTTGCAACGCCACAGGGGTCAGACTCGCACTCAGGGCCCCTCCTACCTCTCCTGGGGATGCCTGGGCCTGAGCCGGGATCAGGGCCTGCACCATCCTAGGGGCTTTGAGATCTGGGGCAGGTGGTGGGGTGCAGCCCAATCCCGCCCCTGGGCTCCAGGAGGCAGTGGAAACTCTGCAGCTCCCGGGCCATGGATTTGGCCCTTTCTGTGGGCACGAGCTGGGCCCTCGATTGCTTTGCCTTCCCCGCCTGCCCTCCCCACGCAGCCTCCGGCAGAGCCCCCCAAGGGAGCCGGTGTTCGGGGGTTTCTGGGTGGGCCTAGCACAGCCTCTGGCAGCCTCAGCAGGGCCTCAAACCCCGCCAGGCTCTGGAGCCGCTCTGCAGGCCTCTGCCCCAGACTGCAGCGAGCAAGGCGGACGGGAGCACGGGCAGGGGTGGCGGGAGGGAGAGACGGGGCTCGGGCGAGGCGCTCGCCTGCGGCCCGCGCCGGGACAGTGCGCAGCAGTTCTAAGGGGCGCTGGTTATTCTAGCTCCTCGGTTAGTCTCGTTAACGCCGCTCCCGGCAAGCGAAACACGTTCCCTCCGGGTGGGGCCCTCGCAGCCGCTGGGCCCTGCTGCTTCCACGTCGGAGGGGCCGAGTGCCGGGCGGGATCTACGCTGCTAGTGATCTACGGCTACACGCTTAGTCCTTGTGCTCCTGGCTGGATTCCTTGATCACCTGTGGGCAGACAGAGGGCGACTGTTACCGTCGTGGCCAGTCGCTGCCCCCTCCACCGGCAGGATATCCTTGGCTCAGAGCCAGCCGAGGGGCCCCCAACCCCTGGGAGGCCAGGAGGCAAGTCCCTAGCAAGCCCCACTCTCCTGTGGGGGATTTGTCTCTGTGTGGAGCCAGGGCTGCCCCGTGGGTGGGGTGGTGGGTTAGCACCTCGGGGGTCCCTGAACCTGGGCCCCCACTGCTGTGGCACCCTGGGGTCTTTTCCCCGCCCGGTCACTGGACCCTGGCAGGCCAGTCCAGCTGTGCGGCTAATGCTAGTGACCCCCCCGGCAGGGCTCAGGCCGCCCAGGGGAGCAAAGTGCTTGGCTGGAGACCCAGAAAGGGTGTTACCGCCCCTGACCCAGTGCGTCCCTACTGAGCCGGCCCTGCTGCTCCCCGCCCCAGCGCTCCTGCGGGCTGCCACAGCTTGCTGGGACTCGCAGCTCCTCAGTGTGCCAGGGCACCGAGGGAACATGGGGGCCGCCCACACCCCGAGGCTGGGTCACTGACATGCCAGCTGTGCCCCTTTGTCCCTCCGTGCCCGGCGTCAGGAAGGGTCATGGCCCTCCGAGAGCCAACATGCAAAGTCAATGGGGAAAGCCACATGCTGCCAGCTGGAGCAGTGCAGAGCTCCGCCCAGCCGCGGGGCCTCTGCTGCCACCTCTTCCCTCGAACTGCAGCTAAAGAGCCTTCCCGGGAGGGCAGACACCAAACCTCCTGGCAGGTGCATGGCGCATGCGGGGAACCTCCCGTCTCCTCGCAGCCGGCGGAGTGAGAGAGGGATGGATGCCCGCGCCTGCTCTGCCTGTGCACCTGCAGGTTGACTGGCCAGGCCAGGGCTCCACGTGCCCGGTCCCAGTCCCCTCCCGTCTCCTCGCGGCCGGCGGAGTGAGAGAGGGATGGATGGCCATTGAGATTTAAAGGGCTCAGGTCAGGGCTCCCCGCCGCTGCTGTCAGCTCAGAGCCCTTTGATTCCCGGCCGCAGCTGAGATTTAAAGGGCTCTGGGCTGCCCGCAGAGTGCCGTGTGCGCAGGATTTAGAATCCTCCCATGGGCCGCACAGTGGCTGTATGTTGTGCAGGCCTGGTCGACCCTGATGCTTTATGCCTCTCACTGAGGTGGTTTTATTTTGTCGGCAAACTAGCGGAGTTTTGCCGTGAGAAGTCGCTTTGTGGCATGTGCACCTCCCCTGTGGTGTAGACAAGGCCTGATTTCGATGACACCGCATCGTCCCACAGAACCTGTTCCACTGAATTGTCCTGCCCAGCTCTCCCGCACAGCAGCACGTCCTTCCCCAGTGCCTGGCCTGCCACACGCCCCAGCCTCGCTGGACACCTCAGCAAACACACCCAGGGGGTCGCTGACTCGGCAGGCGGTCGACTAGCGGTGAGATCCACCAACAGAACAACCCCCCTGCTTCTCCCCAGGAGAATGCTGCCCCCACTAGGCCATTACAGCTCCACAAGCGAGGCACATGCCCATCACCCCCCAGGCCCCGGCCCCGGCCCCGGCCCGTTACTTGGGAGCCCCAGACAACTGGGAACTGCATCATGGCAAGGTCAGGTGGTGTCCAGCAGGCAGGGGTGGGGCTGGATGATGGGGCAAGGGCAGGGGAGACCATCTCCTACCTCTGCATCTCTGGTCTCCACAGTTTTGACCACGATGTTCCTCTTCAGGTGAGCCTCAGACACTGACTTGGTATCCAGGCTGGTCTCTGGGGGGAAGAGCAAATGTGGCCATTGTCTCCTCTCTGAGAAGGCCCAGCCAGGCAGAACAAGGCAGAGCGAAGCTCTTTGGGCCACGCAGGCTGCCAGGTCGGGCTAGCTCTGGGCCTGAGCTGAGATTCCCTACGCATGGCCCAGGAGCCATGAAACCTGTCCTGGCGGCGGCTAACAGCCCTTCCGCACTCACTGGGCTCCGAGATCTGTTCGCAAAGGGCTCTGTGCTCCCCTCCCCGCCTCACACCGGAGGGGAACGGCCCACAGCAAGTGGACCCACGAGCCCACACAGCACAGGTGCTGGAACTAGGGGTGCTGGGGGCTTGAAGTGGTTTCCATCACAAGCAGGGTTTACAGTTTGGTTCAGTGGCTCTCAGCCCCCCACTCTGCACATTGTCCCAGCCCCTCTGGTACCCTGTGGACTCCCTGGGGCTGTCCCCTGCCATGCGCCTGGCTGGGCTGCCCTGACGTGATACCGTTTGTTCGGACGGGGCTGTGGAGTTTGTGGGCTGGGTACTGCGATGGCACCGCACCCTGGCCCCCTCTCTGTGGGGACTGCCCCGCGGTGGGTCTCGCCTGCCTGACTTCCTGCTTGGAAAGTTACATGGCCCGGGGCAAGGCACAGATGCTCCAAATCTCCACCTCCTCCTGCCCCAACACCCCCCGAAGCTCGTGGCTCCCTGGGGCTCCCCCATCCCACATTGCAGGGTCCCCCCGCACCGCAGAGCAGGCTGCAGTCGGAGAAGTGGCTTCAGGGACACTGTCATGGCTCCTGTTCCTGTTACAGGGTCCCCACCAGGCTGGGTCCCAGAGGAGGCCACGGCGCAGGCTTCCCTTCCCCTGTACCTCCTGGAGCCTGGCCTGGCTGGACACAGGGAGCATCTACACACGGGATGGGCTGGCCCAGATCAGACCAGTGGGGCCCCAGCACCAGGCACCCGCCTCCCACTGGTGCCAGTGCCAATACTCAGACTTCACATCCCCAGGCTCTGCGGGTGGGATGGTTCTCCCTGTTTGGCACAGAGCGGGGAAGGGTCGCCCAAGGTCACGTAGCAGGTTAGTGACAGGAGCAGAGCCAGGTCTCCTGGCTCCCTGTCCATTGAACTGTGCTACCAACCCTGGTGCATCAGAGGAAGATGGGGGAAAACCCCACAATGCAGGAGAAGTTGCACAACTCTGTGCATTAAGGAGACGTTCCCCACAGTGATCAGCTTATGCCCTGGAGCACGAGATCGGATGGCCCCCATCTTAGCGCCTCTAGCCGCAAGTGGCCATCACATTACCCAGCCCTTCCTCCAGTCCTGGCCCAGAGTCAGAGCCTGTGCGTGGCGGGGGCAGCACCATGGCAAAGTGAGTCCACACCCGGACGTGAAGGTGCGACGTAGCCACGACCACCCATCCCATCCCTCCTCCCTTGGGGCGCGCAGCATCCTGACCTCGGATCTGCAGGTTGGAGAAGGTCTGCACGGGGATGGTGATCCTGCAGGAACAAGGCAAACGGAGAGGGACAGGTGTGAGATGGGCCCCACAAGAGGCACTTCCCAGGCAAGGCTGCCTCTGACTCACTGAGAGAAGGGAGGCCTTTGCTGGGAGACCCACGTGACCGGCCAGCTCGTCAGAGAGCTCTCGAACAGGCCGCTGACAATAGGGTTGCCAACCCTCCAGGAGTGTCCAGGAATTAAAGATGAATCTTTAATGAAATATTATGTCAGGTGATGAAACCCCCAGGAATCCCTCCAAGCAAAATCGGCAGCCCTAGGTGACCAGAGGCCCATTCCCACCACGTACCCAACCCAGCCATATACCCTCAGCGTCTGGCTGCCTGGACGCTTCTGCTTGCACGGATGCTCTTGAGGTCAGTGGGGTTGCGAGGGGGACGATTGAAAGTCATTCGCTTCCAAGAGCACATGGGCGAGATGGGCCCACGCTGCCAGGCGGGGATCCGGGCAGCTTTCCTCCAAAGGTTGGGAGAGTTTGGATCCAGGGTTTGGTTCAGGCTCTTCTCTAAGTGACAGAGCATGAGACCCCGGCCACTCAGTGCAGCAGCGGCCTGGAGCACCCGTTAGCTACGACAAGGGGTGCTGGGTTGGCAGCCCTGGGCACTGGTGTCCCCTGGGTATCCATGGAACAGGTTCCTCAGAGTCCCCCTGAAAGAATGAATTCCCCTTCCTCATCCTGCCATTGTCCTCCCGCTGGAGGGGCCCCTTGGTTGGGGGAGGTGAGGCCTGGGGATAACCACTCCCAGGTGCATTACAGGCTATTAGCACAGCAAGAGAGGCAGTGGCCCCCCGGGGTGCATCCCTCCATCCGTCGGCAGGAGGCTCACCTGCTTTCCTCTCCCTCCAGGAGCTTGCGGTAGGTGGCAATCTCAATGTCCAAGGCCAGCTTGACGTTGAGCAGGTCCTGGTATTCCTGGAGGTGCCGAGCCATCTCCTCCTTGAGGCTCCGGATGTCCTCCTCCAGCCGGATGACTGTGTCCTGGTAACTGGCTGTCTCAATGGCGTAGCGGTCCTCCATCTCCCGCAGCTGCCTCTCCAGGGATTCGTTCTGAGGGGGCGGGATGAGGGGCCGTTACTAATCCGGATTCTCCCGGCCCTCGGCTGGTCGCCCCCAGGGATCATGTCATCGTTGGTGACATGGCGCCAGCAGACCAGGGTCACGTGATCCTAACGGGGATCATCGAGCTCCAGGGCTGCTATGGAGAGGTCGGGGGGGGGCACCCACTGGAGCACGTAGTCCAGTCCCCCACCTCCTGCCTGCACCAGGCCAGACCTGTCATTCTCTTCAGCTGCTACTCTTCCTCCTTGTGCTATGGGAACAGAACCCATCCCCTACCCAGTCTCCTGCCCCTGCCCAATGGGAGCAGACCCCATCCCCCAGCCCAGTGTCCTGCCCCTGCCCCATGGGCGCAGACCCCATCCCCTAGCCCGGTGTCCTGCCCCTGCCCCACGGGCGCAGACCCCATCCCCTAGCCCAGCGTCCTGCCCCTGCCCCACGGGCGCAGACTCTGGCCCATCTTGTTTGGCCGCCTTCCTCTTCGCACGTTACAGGAGCACAAGGCCCAGCATTGTTTGGTGACTGTCGAGTCCTTACGTCCAGGCTTGGCGTGTCTGATTCTGAGCCGAGGTTTATCTGACGAGGCTAATTGGAGACAAAGGGAATTTGGAGCCCAAAGCAGGGCTCAGTGACGGGGGTGATGTTCATTGGGAGGCCTGTGCTAATGGAGGGCCCCCACTGCTGCCTGCCGCTGCCCCCAGCACCACACCTACCATCCCCCGCAGGGACTCCAGGTCGCAGGTGAGTGCCTGCAGCTGGCGCCGATACTCATTGGCTTCTTGCTTGGCCAGGCGCAGGGCTTCGATGTTCCGGGCTGCCGCGTCCGTCAGGTCTGCAAACTGAGGGAGGGGAGTTAGTGCCCCTGGCCCGGCGAGCCAGGGACGTCCTCCGCGGGGAGAGCGCGCAGCAGGGGCTCGGCGCGCACGGGAACAGGGACCGGGGAGAGACACCGGCTGATTGAAGGAAGGATTCCAGTGGCTGCAGCAGGGGCTTGGTAGCCGGGACTTCATGGGGACTCACTGCAGGGGAATAGCTCATGAACCAGCCCTTCCAACCTGTCTGGTAACTCCCCGGGGTGGCACATGGGGCATCACGCAGGGGACCAGTCAGAGCAGCAGTGGGAGGGGTCAGAGGCAGGTGCCTCACTGGCCGCCCCTGGTCTGAGGGCCTGGCTCAGGCCCGTTACCTTGGACTTGTACCACTCCTCGGTCTCGTGCATGTTGTTGGAGGCCATGGACTCGTACTGGATGCGGATCTCCCGCAGCGCCGCCGTCAGGTCCGGTTTCGACATGTCCATCTCAATGTGGACCTGCTGCTGCGCCAGCTGCTCCTGCAGCTCTCTCAGCTCCTGCAAAGATACAAGCGAGGCGGGTTGGCGGCACGGAGACAGGGCTGTGCCATGCTGGGAGACGCGGATCCCGGCGTGGAGGGGATCGGTGGGCACCGCACTAGCTCCCAAGGGATGGAATGGTCTGACCCTGTGGGAAATCGGGCCAGCCACGTCCCTTCTGCAGCGCCCACTGCTGGTCACTCTGTGCTATGACAAGCCATTGCTGTGGCGGCTGCAGACCTCCGTCCATCCGTCCTTCTCTGGGTCTCTGGACAAGCTGGTGGACGTTCCCCGTCCGTGCCGGGGTTTACGGGAAGGAGCTCCCCTAACTCACAGCAAGGGGCGGAGCTGACAGGACAGCAGAAGAAGGTGCAGGCCCTTCTCATGTGACTGTGGGGTGTATATTACACCGGCGAAGGTCCCCTGACACCCCCTCGCAGATGCAGAATTTACATATCACCCTTTGAGTTTGGGCCAAAGATTTCTCCCTCCTTCTCCCTCCTGGCTGGCAGGAATAACAGGTCAGGTGATGGGAACCCAGCACGCCGGTGCACAATGGAACCCAAGGGAGGGCCTGGGGGGAGGAGAAACCCCCCAAAGGAGAGTGATGAGCCAGTCCCACTGTAAGGTCCCTGCCCCTCTGGGCAGCTGGTCCCAAGGCAAGGACAGACGTCAGGGCTCTCCCTGCCATCCCAGCCCCACCCAGGCACCCTAGGGGCCCGGAGGGTGGGTCACACACGATACCTCCTCATGGACTTTCCTCAGGAAGTTGATCTCCTCCTGCAGGGACTCGACTTTCCGCTCCAGGTCCAGGCGCATTAATGCAGCATTGTCCACATCCTGCCATGTGGGCGAGAGCAGGGGAGGTGAAGTCACAGCTCTGGCCAGGAGCACGTGCAGCTCCGAGCGCGCTGGTCTGGGGACCTGGCCTGACTCCAGGGCCAGCCATGCTTTTGTGCACAATGGGTTAGGGGCCGAGCGACTGGTATGGGCTCTGGTACCTGGGCCAACCAAGGGCTCAGCCTGCTCCTGGGGCCTGTTCACCAGCTTAGTCGTGGGGAAGAGTTAGCTCTCACTCCACCTGTTTGCATCTTCCCTGCTATAAAACATGGGGTAGCATCACCCCTTGCACCCAGGGTCACTGGCCTGAGACGCTCAGTCATCCCTCCCTCCCAAATCCCAGTTACAGCCACCTTCTCTGGAAGGCCATCAACAGAGAGCAGGTGCTTTGCCCCTGCCACACTCCCACAGGGGCAATACCCCAGCTGCCTACACTGTGCAGCCCGAGGCAAGGCCAGAACCCAGGGCCGTCAGCCCCCAAGGGGCCTGAGAGGGGCAGGGGTAGGATGGTCCCTCACACCCAGGCAGGCTGCAGACACAGCCATGTGCTCGGAGCAGGATGCAGAGTCTTTCTAGCAGGCAGCAGTGTGACAAAGGGCCTAAACTTCAACCCCCCGCCTCCGAACGGCAGCACCTTGCACCACACTGTGAGTGTGTGTGTGTGTCCATGAGGGATCAAGGGTGTGTGTCGGTGTGACGGGGATCGGGGTGAGTGTGAGACGTGGTGTCGGTGCGAGGGGGATCAGGGTGAGTGTGAGATGTGGTGTCGCTGTGACGAGGATCGGGGTGAGTGTGAGACGTGGTGTCCGTGTGAGGGGGATCGGGGTGAGTGTGAGATGTGGTGTCGGTGTGAGGGGGATCGGGGTGAGTGTGAGACAGGGTGTTGGTGCGAGGGGGATCGGGGTGAGTGTGAGATGTGGTGTTGGTGCGAGGGGGATCAGGGTGAGTGTAAGATGTGATGTTGGTGCGAGGGGGATCAGGGTGAGTGTGAGACGTGGTGTCAGTGTGAGGGGGTCGGTGTGAGAGGGATCGGGGCGAGTCTGAGATGGGGTGTTGGTGCAAAGGGGGATCGGGGTGAGTGTGAGACATGGTGGTGGTGTGAGGGGGTGGGTGTGAGGGGGATCGGGGTGAGTGTGAGACGTGGTGTTGGTGCGAGGGGGATCGGGGTGAGTGTGAGACGTGTAAGTGTCAGGGGGTAGGAGCGAGGGGGATCGGGGTGAGTGTGAGACGTGGTGTCAGTGCGAGGAGGATCGGGGTGAGTGTGAGATGTGGTGGCAGTGTGAGGGGGATCGGGTGAGTGTGAGACATGGTGTCGGTGCGAGGGGGATCAGGGTGAGTGTGAGACGTGGTGTTGGTGTGAGGGGGATCGGGGTGAGTGTGAGACGTGGTGTCAGTGTGAGGGGGTAGGTGTGAGGAGGATCGGGGCGAGTGTGAGATTGGGTGTTGGTGTGAGGGGGATCGGGGTGAGTGTGAGACGTGGTGTTGGTGCGAGGGGGATCGGGGTGAGTGTGAGACATGGTGGCGGTGTGAGGGGGTCGGTGCGAGGGGGATCGGGGTGAGTGTGAGACGTGGTGTCGGTGCGAGGGGGATCGGGGTGAGTGTGAGATGTGGTGGTGGTGTGAGGGGGTCGGTGTGAGAGGGATCGGGGTGAGTGTGAGATGGGGTGTTGGTGCGAGGGGGATCGGGGTGAGTGTGAGATGGGGTGTCGGTGCGAGGGGGATCGGGGTGAGTGTGAGACGTGGTGGCGGTGTGAGGGGGTCGGTGTGAGGGGGATCGGGGTGAGTGTGAGACGTGGTGTCGGTGCGAGGGGGATCGGGGTGAGTGTGAGACGTGGTGTCAGTGTGAGGGGGATCAGAGGCACAGAGTCGAAGGCAGCAGGGACCCCCAGCTCAGCGAATCTGACCTCGCCTGTAGGCAGGACCCCAGCCCCACCCAGCCCCGCACACTGAACCCAACGGGTCACAGCTCTCAGGACACTGGGCTGTGTCGTGCCACAGGCCAAGGGGCGCCAGGGCCCTTGCCATGGCAGGGGAATGATGAAGTGACAGACCCCAGACAATCCTGGCCAGTGACTCACCCCCCCACGCTGCAAGTGAAGGCGAAACCCCCAAGCTCACCACCAACCTGATCTGGGGACAATTCCTGCCCCAGCCCCCACACAGCGCTCGGTCAGACCCTGAGCTTTGAGCTAGACCCACCAGCCAAGCCCCTGAGAGAGAGAGAAAACGCCCAGTGCCACCCCGAGCCCTGGTGCTCCCCAGCCAGTGTCCCAGCCCAGCCTCGGCCATCCTGAGGCTTCAGAGGGAGGCAAACAACAACCCAGAATGCACTGGGGAAACCAAAGCCCTTCCTGACCCCTGCAGGTGACCGGCCGAAACCCCGACTCCTGAGTTATAGGGACAAAATGGGAGGGGTCCCCAGAGCTGCTGAGCCCTGCCCCCACCATCGCACGCAGCCCCATCACCCAGGGCAAAGGGCAAGGTCATGCACTGAGGGTCTCATAAGAACTGCTACAAACTGGGGGCTAATCAGCTGGAGGCGAGACCTGGGTGTGTGGGTCCATCACAGGCCGTGGAAACGGCAAATGAGACCCTAGGCTGTCAGGCGAGGGATTCCCAGGAGAGAGAGAGCAGGGTTAATGCCATGGTACAAGGCACCAGTGAGACCTCATCTGGAACACGGTGTGCACGTCTGGTGTCCCATGCTCAAGAAAGGTGAATTCAAACTGGGACAGGTGCAGAGAAGGGCTGCTAGGATGGGTCAGGGGTACGGAGAGCCAGGGGCGGCTCTAGGTATTTTGCCGCCCCAAGCACAGCAGGCAGGCTGCCTTCGGTGGATTGCCTGCAGGAGGTCCCCATCCCGCGGATTCGGCAGCATGCCTGCAGGAGGTCCGCCGAAGCCGCGGGACCAGCGGCCCCTCCACAGGCAAGCTGCCGAAGGCAGCCTGCCTGCTGCCCTCGCGGTGACCAGCAGAGCACTCCCAGTGGCTTGGTGCTGGTGCCTGGAGCCGCCCCTGCGGAGAGCCGACCATATGGGGGGAGAGTGGAACACTTTGGCTTGTTTGATCTGGCAAAACAAAGGCTGCAGGGGGTGGGATGGAGCAGGGGCTCTGGTTGCTCACTATAAATACGTCCGGGGTGAACACCAGGAAGGGCAAAGAGTTATTGACGCTGAAGGACGATGTTGGCACAAGAACAAATGAGGATAAACTGGCCATGAACAAATTCAGGCTGGAAATTAGAAGCAGGTTTCTAATGATTAGAGGTACTGGAACAACCTCCCAGCAGGAGTGAGGGGGCAGACAGCTGAATTAGGTTTAAGAGAGCTGGGCACATTCATGGGTACATTGTGTGACAGGCTGGCTTGTGATGGTGGGGCGCGGGGCTCGGCAAGTCTGGGGGTCCCTTTGGTTTGTTGCATGTTCTTAAACTCCCATGCTTCAGAGCTTCAGCTGCTCACCTGCAGGGGTCAGGAAGGGATTCCCCTCCCGCCCCCGCTTCAGTGTATTCCGTCCCCCCTTTCCTCTGCAGCATCAGGAGTGGCCACAGCTGGAGCTGGGACACAGGCCGGAGCTCGGAGGTGGCACTGGCTGGTCCTTGCTCACAGTTCAACTGGTGCTGCAGTGGCTCAGGGAAGTGCCTGGTCTCCAGTCTCCTCCCAGCCCAAACCACCAGGACTCTGGCAGGGGGATTGGGTGCCCCGCTATGGTCAGTGCAGCTGGCACCCCCTTCCCCGGGTGGGGCGGGGAGAGCGACTCATCGCTGCCCAGGCAGTGCTCTGACTGCAGTGAGGCCACTGCCAGGGTCTCCTCCCCGAGTCAGGAGGGCAGGGCAGTCGGCCCACCTGACAGATGTCGGGCGCACCCTGCCTGGCTCAGCTCTGCTGAGCTATTCTCGTCTTTCACTCAGTTCTATCACCTCCTAACCCCAAACGCCGGCTCTGAGTGAGATCTGCAATGACGGCTCTGGACGTGGCCTGCCCCAAAACAGGCATCTTGCCCACAGCACTGAAATGGAATTTCCTCCCAGGCCAGATTGCCAGGGCCAGGGGGAGTTTCGCCTCCCCCTGCAGTGTAGGGGGCCGGTCACCGGCCCGGATTAGCTGGGTGCATCTCCCGTAATCCTTTCCCTGCCCTGGCAGGGGCCACGAGCACTGGTGACCCTTGGACTCCCCGACACTGGGCTGCCCGACTACTCGAGTCCCACCCACGCCCTGTTCCACTGGCACAGCGGCCTGGGCTTGCCAAGCCAGGCTCTGGTTTCCAGGCTGAGGGGCCTGATCCAGCAAGGAGCTGAGGGCCCCCAGCTTCCAGGACAGGGCCTGGCTGGCCGCCAGCGGAGCACGCCTCACCTGTCTGTAGGAAGACAAATTGTTTTCAGCTTCGAGCCGCAGATTAATCTCGTCCTGTAACCTGAAACAAGAAGCAAACAGGCACTTGGCAGTTTTATAGAATTATCGGCTTTTCTGAGCTAAACCCAAACAAACAAACAAACCCTCAAGGTCAAAACAACCAGGGAGCGTGCAGAGCCCTGATCGTTCCCTTTCATTGATGTACAGCCGCATCCCCCACTCCTCTGCACAGACACCCACCTCCAACCTCCGGTCTCTCACATCCCCCCCCCCCGCACCCCGAGTATCCTTCTGCACAGACACCCACCTCCAACCTCCTGTCTCACACATCCCGCCCCCTGCACCCCGAGTATCCTTCTTCACAGACACCCACCACTGACCCTCCTGTCTCTCACATCCCCCCTGCACCCCGAGTATCCCTCTGCACACAGACACCCACCTCCCAGCTCCTGTCTCGCACATCCCCCCCCGCACCCCGAGTATCCTTCTTCACAGACACCCACCTCCGACCCTCCTGTCTCTCACATCCCTCCCGCACCCCGAGTATCCCTCTGCACAGACACCCACCTCCCACCTCCTGTCTCGCACATCCCACCCCGCACCCTGAGTATCCTTCTGCACAGACACCCACCGCCGACCCTCCTGTCTCTCTCACACACCCCCACACCCCGAGTATCCCTCTGCACAGACACCCACCTCCAACCTCCTGTCTCGCACATCCCACCCCGCACCCTGAGTATCCTTCTTCACAGACACCCACCTCCAACCTCCTGTCTCTCACATCCCCCCCGCACCCCGAGTATCCTTCTTCACAGACACCCACCTCCCACCTCCTGTCTCTCACATCCCCCCCGCACCCCGAGTATCCTTCTTCACAGACATCCACCTCCGACCCTCCTGTCTCTCTCACACACCCCCACACCCTGAGTATCCCTCTTCACAGACACCCACCTCCTGTCTCGCACATCCCCCCCGCACCCCGAGTATCCTTCTTCACAGACACCCACCTCCGACCCTCCTGTCTCTCACATCCCCCCCCGCACCCCGAGTATCCCTCTGCACACAGACACCCACCTCCGACCCTCCTGTCTCTCTCTCACACACACCCCCACACCACAAGTATCCTCTTCACACAGACACCCACATCCGACCCTCCTCTGTCACACACACACACACACACACACACACACACACACACACACACACACACACACACACACACACACACCGAGTATCCCTCTTCACAGACACCCACATCCTTAGAGACTAACACATTTATTTGAGCATAAGCTTTCATGGGCTACATCCCACTTCATCGGATGCACAAAATGGAACGTATATTGAGCAAGTTTGATATAACGTGGTTTCACCTATAACACGGTAGGATTTTTTGGCTCCCGAGGACAGCGTTATGTGGTGTAGTTGGGGTGTTTAGATGTTGCTTGTAATTATTAGAACAGGGAGCACTGGCTATTGGGAGTCTGAAAGGACAGGAAACAGGATGGAGGGGGGAGGAGTTGAGGAAGCAGAGTGAGAGTTACAGAGGGTGCAGCAGCAGCTTGGTATAGAGGTTTGCACTGTAAGAATAAAGTCCTGTTGAAGCTTGTTAGTACCTTGCCTGGTTGATGCAACATTTTGGCGACGAGGATGGATCTTCTGCCTCTGAACGCACCTGCACCCTTTCTGCAATGCCCAGGTGAGCCTCCAATTGCTTTTGCTGTCTGGATCCATGTGTTTGAGACTTCCCTGCTTGCAAACAGTGCTACAGAGATTTCTGAAGTAAGAAAGCTGCTCTGCTAATCCACTGCCTGGGAGCAGAAGGGCAGCATATATTTTACACGTTTCCCCTTGCAGATGATAAATATGAGACTGCACTCACTGCATTAAAGAACTTTTTTGTGCCGAAAGTGAGTGTAGTAGCTAATCGGTACAGATTTCGCCAGCGTGAGCAGAAACCAGGGGAGACTATAATGCAGTATATTGCTTCCCTGAGGAGTCTTATTGTAACTCGTGACTTTGGGAATATGGCAGATGAGCCGATTAGAGACCAGCTCATTGAGGAAACAACCATGCTTCGTGTAAGAGAACGCTCACTTCTAGAACCACCATTCACACTAGAAAAAGCAATAACCATTGCTACTTAGATTGAGTCAGCTACAGCTGAAGCCAAGATAATGAGCAGAGATACAGGAGGCACAGTCTAGGCTGTGACTCCTTTGCAGAAAAGTTCACTATCGCTGCAGATAAACCATTGCAAGAGGAAAACTAATAAAAAGCCACCGAATCGGCAAATGCAAAATACAGGAAAAGCTTTCGCTGGGGATCCCCACAACACCTTGCAAGCTACACAGGATGGCCAGCAAAAGTAGCTCAGCGCAATCACTGCATAAAGATTGGGCATTTTGCTAAAGTATGTCGCAGTAGCCAGTTCAATCAATGGGTTCATGCAGTTACAATGCCAGCTGTTACTGTGCTGGGCGTGGACTAAACCACTACTGCACATATTCCAGAACAGATAAAGTGCACTGTAAACGTTTCCGCCAGACCCTCAGGCAAATCACACTCTATTCAGCTAATGTTGGACACTGGCTCAGCAGCATCTATGCTACCTGATTCCATCTATTTGCATTACTTTAAAGATGTGCCTCTTACTGAACCCCAACTTCAGTTGGTGTGCTAGTTGAAAAACCATATCCCAGTACACGGCTGCCTGCCAGCAATAGTTACTTTTGGTGATTGCTGTGTAACTGCAGAGTTCTACATTGTCCACAAAGGCACTCCTATCCTTGGCAGAGATTTATTGGCTGCTTTAAATCTCAGGGTAGTTAATGGACGAATTGATCTTCCTCAGCAAAGCACTCTTGCGGTACACACACCAGTTTCAGCTGGGGCCCAACACCAGGTTGAGGAGAAACTCGGCTGTGCTTATGGGTTTCTGCATAAAGTTAAAATGCAGAATAACGTGATGCCCGTCTGACAGAAATTATGGCGCTTTTCATTTTCAGTCAGGGAAGCTGTTTCAGAGGAACTTAGAAAACTTGTTCAAAAGGACATTATTGAAGAGATGAACTCCTCGGAGTGGGTTTCACCTATAGTGGTGACGCAGAAGAAGGGTGGAGGCATTCGCCTTTGTGTGTATTTAAGGGAGCCAAACAAAGCTATTGTGATTGACAGCCATCCTCTTCCTCACATAGAAGAAGTATTTGCAGAACTCCGTGGAGCAAAAATGTTTTCTACTCTTGATTTGCAGCGCGCATACCACCAGGTTATGTTGCATGAAGACAGCAGAGACCTCACAGCATTTATTACGCGAGGGGCTATTTCGTTTGAAACGTGTTCCATACGGTCTCGCCTCAGCCCCAAGTGCCTTCCAAAAATGATGTAATTGATTCTGAAGAAACACCATGGAGTTCGGTGCTATTTGGATGATATTCTCGTGGTTGGAAATACCACTGAGGAGCATGACAATAATCTGCAGTCTGTACTAAACTGCATCCGCACAGCAGGCCTCAAGCTCAATAGGTCCCAATGCAAATTTAGACAAACTGAACTCGCCTGCTTGATACAACAATAGTCTGCAGCCAATCAGGAAGTAAGGGGGGGAATGGGGGTGTGGGAATTGGGATCATGTTTTGCTAAGGGGGTGGGGAATGGGAACAGGGACACAGGCAAGGCTCTGTGGTGTCAGAGCTGGGAAGGGGGACACTGAGGAAGGAAACTGGACTCATGCTTGCTGGAAGTTCACCCCAATAAACATCGAACCGTTTGCACCTTCGGACTTCGGGTATTGCTGCTCTCTGTTCATGTGGAAAGAACCAGGGAGGTGAGAGGGTGAAGGAATAAGCCCCCTAACAACTTACACCTGACCCTCCTCTGTCACACACACATACACACAGTCCCCCTCACACAGACACCCATAACCCACCCTCCTCTGTCACACACACACATACACACAGTCCCCCTCACACAGACACCCACAACCCAGTCCCCCTCACACAGACACCCACAACCCACCCTCCTCTGTCACACACACATACACACAGTCCCCCTCACACAGACACCCACAACCCACCCTCCTCTGTCACACACACATACACACAGTCCCCCTCACACAGACACCCATAACCCACCCTCCTCTGTCACACACACACATACACACAGTCCCCCTCACACAGACACCCACAACCCACCCTCCTCTGTCACACACATACATGCACACCTGACTCTCCTCTCTTGCATGCGCACACACACACACTCAGACACACACACACACAACCCTCCTCTTACACACACATACATACAGTGCCCCTCTTTACACAGACATCCTCACGCGACCATCGTCTCTTGCACACATGTACACACAGTCCCCTTCTTCACACAGACACCCACACCCAATCCTCCGTTGTCACATACACATACAGACAGTCCCTCCTTTTCACACGGACACCCACACCCTAACTTCCTCTGTCGCACACACATACGCACAGTCCCTGTCACACAGACACCCAAACCCTCCCCTCCCCTGTCACACACATATACACAGCTCCCCTCTTCACACAGACACACACACCTGATCCTTCTCTCTCACACACAGGTACACACCATCCCCCTCACACAGACAGCCACAGTCCCCTCAATATACACACACTCCACCTCAGCCAGACAGCCCATTCCCCTCTCACTGTCACCAGCACCGATAACCCATTTCCTGTTACATGCACACCCCATCATCGTCCTGCCCTCGCTAATACCCACCGATACACACCCATATCCCCCCCTCCAGTCACTCCCACATTGGTGCAGCGCGGGCAGTGGCAGGGAACAGCTCCGTCATAGCTCCCTGCCAGGAGGCGTCACCCTACTTTATGGCAAAGAGTGGAAACGGGCCTTGAGGTGTAGGGCTCCATATTGCCAAACCCTTGAGCCACTCAGACCCTAGTACAAAGCAGGGGCACAGAGCAGCAGAGGGAGCTCTGCAATGGCAGGAGAGGAAGGCAGAGCTTGAATGCACATGATCGAGGGGCCACAGCAGGAAAACGGGAAGACGGGACCCAGAACAGCACCCCCGAGAACAGCAGCCAGGCCAATGACAGCTGCTGCCCAAAAGTGTCACTGGGCCAAGGGACCCGGGACGCTGAGGTGTGGGTGGCCAATGCAGAGGACACAGATACAGTTTCCCCATCTGGAGAAAAGGGCTATTCCAAGATGTCAGTCCAGAGGGAAGTAGAAGAGAACGGTGTGAGGATTGTGAGGTGTGAGGGTTGTGCATGTTAAATTAATCCATCCAGGGATTGTGCGGGTTGGGTTAGGTAGGAAGGTGGGATGGATTGTGTGGGTTGGGTTAGGTAGGTAGGTGGGATGGATTGTGCGGGTTGGGTTAGGTAGGAAGATGGGATGGATTGTGTTGGTTGGGTTAGGTAGGAAGGTGGGATGGATTGTGCGGGTTGGGTTAGGTAGGAAGATGGGATGGATTGTGTTGGTTGGGTTAGGGAGGTAGGTGGGATGGATTGTGTGGGTTGGGTTAGGTAGGAAGGTGGGATGGATTGTGTGGGTTGGGTTAGGTAGGAAGGTGGGATGGATTGTGTGGGTTGGGTTAGGGAGGTAGGTGGGATGGATTGTGCGGGTTGGGTTAGGTAGGAAGGTGGGATGGATTGTGCGGGTTGGGTTAGGTAGGAAGATGGGATGGATTGTGTTGGTTGGGTTAGGGAGGTAGGTGGGATGGATTGTGTGGGTTGGGTTAGGTAGGAAGGTGGGATGGATTGTGGGGGTTGTGTTGGGTAGGTAGGTGAGATGGATTGAGTGGGTTTTGTTAGTTGTGATGGCTCATATTAAAAGCAGTCTTCCCTGCAGTCACTTAATCAATGGTTTTTAACCAGTGGTCTGAGGACCCCTGAGGGTGCACAGACAATATCTAAGATTTCCACAGTGGGCCGTACCTGTATTCGAAATTGTTTAGGTTCTGCACATAGAATAAGGTTGAAAACCACAGGCCTAGTGTATGTATAATAAGCCAGGTCTGGAGACCCCTGGGCTGGTGATAAGCAGAACAGACAGTGGAGGGACTTGGACCCTGGGTCCCGTTCCTTGTTCTGCAACAGAATCACTGTGTGACCTTGAGCCAGTCACTTCTCTTGCCGGTGCTCGTTTTCCCTGCCTCTGACAGGGGGATATTGTTCATCCACTGCCCACAGTGCAGAGTGTGCGGGGTTGGATTTGCTGGTATTTGTGCAGATCCTGGAGGCAGGCAAAGGTCTTATTGCCAAGTGAAGCAGGACTTCTTTCCTTTGATCCCTGCTCCATGTGCTCTGTGTCAGGGGCATCCCCAAAGCTCATCGTCCGGATGTGTCCCAGACTTCTGGGTAGCAAATTCTGCCAAACACAAGATCTTTTATAGCCAGAAACATTGCTTGTCTTCCAGTCTCTGTCTGGCTCTTGAATGATAGATGGGATGTGTGTGTGTGTGTGTGTGTGTGTGCGTATAGTGTTCGGCTTGCTAGGAATGTTGCCCAGGGCAGGTGCAACCACTAGGCAAACTAGGCGGCCACCTAGGGTGCCAAGATTTGAGGGCGCCAAAAAGCCCAAAATGTCTGGGATGCTCATGCAGCGCGGCAGCTTTGATCAGTTCCGGCCGGCCGGGAAGTGATGTCATTCCTCCTCCGGCCGCCGGGGGCGCTGCACGGCTCCCTGGCTCTGCCTCCAGCCCCACACCCCCTGCCCTGCCCTGCCTCCAGCCCCACACCCCCTGCCCTGCCCTGCCTCCAGCCCCACACCCCCTGTTTCCAACCACACCCCACCCCCTGCCCTGCCTCCAGCCCCACACCCCCTGCCCTGCCCTGCCTCCAGCCCCACGCCCCCTGCCCTGCCTCCAGCCCCACACCTCACCCCCTGCCCTGCCTCCAGCCCCACACCCCACCCCCTGCCCTGCCCTGCCTCCAGCCCCACACCCCCTGTTTCCAACCACACCCCACCCCCTGCCCTGCCTCCAGCCCCACACCCCCTGTTTCCAACCACACCCCACCCCCTGCCCTGCCTCCAGCCCCACACCCCCTGTTTCCAACCACACCCCACCTCCTGCCCTGCCTCCAGCCCCACACCCCCTGTTTCCAGCCAGCCCCACACCCTCTGCCCTGCCCGAAGCCAGCCAGCCCCACAGCCCCTGTTTCCACCCAGCCCCACACCCCCTGCCCTGCCTCCAGCCAGCCCCACATCCCCTGCCCTGCCCGAAGCCAGCCAGCCCCACATCCTCTGTTTACAACCAGCCCCACACCCCCTGCCCTGCCCGAAGCCAGCCAGCCCCACACCCCCTGCCCTGCCTCCAGCCCCACACCCCCTGTTTCCAACCACACCCCACCCCCTGCCCTGCCTCCAGCCCCACACCTCCTGTTTCCAACCAGCCCCACACCCCCTGCCCTGCCCTGCCTCCAGCCCCACACCCCCTGTTTCCAACCACCCCACACCCCCTGCCCTGCCTCCAGCCCCACACCCCCTGCCCTGCCCAAAGCCAGCCAGCCTCACACCTCCTGTTTCCAACCAACCCCACATCCCCTGCCCTGCCCGAAGCCAGCCCCACACTCTCTGTTTCCAACCAGCCCACACCACCTGCCCTGCCTCCAGCCAGCCCCACACTCTCTGTTTCCAGCCAGCCCCACACCCCTTGCCCTGCCCGAAGCCAGCCAGCCCCATAGCCCCTGTTTCCAGCCAGCCCCACACCCCCTGCCCTGTCCTGCCTCCAGCCAGCCCCACACCTCCTGTTTCCAGCCAGCCCCACACCCCCTGCCCTGCCCTGCCTCCAGCCAGCCCCACACCTCCTGTTTCCAGCCAGCCCCACACCCCTTGCCCTGCCCTGCCTCCAGCCAGCCCCACACCTCCTGTTTCCAGCCAGCCCCACACCCCCTGCCCTGCCCTGCCTCCAGCCAGCCCCACACCCCCTGCCCTGCCTCCAGCCCCACACCCCCTGTTTCCAACCACCCCACACCCGCTGCCCTGCCCTGCCTCCAGCCAGCCCCACAGCCCCTGTTTCCAGCCAGTCCCACACCCCCTACCCTGCCCACAGCCAGCCCCACACCCTCTGCCCTGCCTCCAGCCAGCCCCACACCGCCTGCCCTGCCCCCAGCCAGCCCCACACCCTCTGCCCTTCCCGAAGCCAGCCAGCCCCACATCCCCTGCCCTGCCTCCAGCCAGCCCAACACCCCCCTTTTCCAACCAGCCCCACACCCCCTGCCCTGCCTCCAGCCAGCCCCACACCCCCTGCCCTGCCCGAAGCCAGCCAGCCCCACATCCCCTGTTTCCAGCCAGCCCCACACCCCCTGCTCTGCCTCCAGCCAGCCCAACACTCCCTGTTTCCAACCAGCCCCACACTCCCTGCCCTGCCTCCAGTCAGCCCCACACCCCCTGTTTCCAGCCAGCCCCACACCCCATGCCCTGCCTCCAGCCAGCCCCACACCCTCTGCCCTGCCCGAAGCCAGCCAGCCAGCCCCACATCCCTTGCCCTGCCTCCAGCTAGCCCCACACCCCCTGGTTCCAGCCAGCCCCACACCCCCTGCCCTGCCTCCAGCTAGCCCAACACCCCCCTTTTCCAACCAGCCCCACACCCCCTGCCCTGCCTCCAGCCAGCCCCACACCCTCTGCCCTGGCCAAAGCCAGCCAGCCCCACATCCCCTGCCGTGCCTCCAGGCAGCCCAACACCCCCTGCCTCCAGCCAGCCCCACACCCCCTGCCCTGCCTCCAGCCAGCCCCACACCTCCTTCCCTGTTTCCAGCCAGCCCCACACCCCCTGTTTCCAACCAACCCCACACCCCCTGCCCTGCCCACAGCCAGCCCCACACCCCGCATCTCCATCCAACCCCTGCCGCACCCCCGTGCCCAAAGCCAGCCAGCCCCACACCCTGTCAGGTTATTCATTTATTTTCGTTAAATATGTAGACTAAATAATGAAATTAATAAATTGTCAAGACGAATCTGTATTAATTCTAATGACCAAGGCCACATTATGCACTATTCATTTTTGAACGTTTATAATAAGCGATGCTCCGGGGGGGGGGGCAGAGGGGGCGCAAGGTGGAAGTTTCGCCTAGGGGGCAAAATATCCTTGCACCGGCCCTGATGTCGCCCCTTGCTTTTTTAACTGCTG
Organism: Mauremys mutica; assembly: GCF_020497125.1. Classification (NCBI taxonomy): domain Eukaryota; kingdom Metazoa; phylum Chordata; order Testudines; family Geoemydidae; genus Mauremys; species Mauremys mutica. The sequence continues at coordinate 13,407,484 of NC_059096.1, forward strand.
GTTTTATCCCCTACATCTGCCCTTGTCCGCAGCCCAGTGTTATTGTAACTGCTGAGTGTTACTACGCTAGAGGCCCAGCGTTCCCCGGGCTGCAGGGGCACAGAGGAAGAGACGGTCCCTGCCCAGGCACCTCACGTTCGGAAGAGACGAGAGGAGGCCGGGGAGGAAGGAAGGAGCAGGATCCTCACCTTGCACATGGGGAGCTGAGGGCCAGATTCAGGGCCAGATTTTCTGAAGCGCTGAACTCAACACAAGCTGAACGCTTTGAAAATCCGGCCCCAGTTGTGGGTGGTTGCCAAAGCCACACGGAGCCTCTTGCCGCCCCGCCCCCAGGATTCACTCAGTGACAGCTGGGTGGGGGATGCTGTCCCAGACCAGGAGAGTTTGACACGTACCAATACTTTTCCCCATCCTGAGTTGGGATAGAAAAGTAGAAATGTGAAACCTTTTCATGAACCAATCATCCGCATCCGCTGAAATGCTTCAGTTTGATCAGTTTTGTTTCAATTTTGTCCTTTTACATTTTTAGCCTTTTTAAAGCACATACGCTGTAAAACTTTTAAACCCAAAGTCATTTCTAGCAGAAACATGAAACTTTTCCTTTTGAAAATGTCAAAATGGGACGTTTCAACAATTTCAAACCCTTTCGACTCCGGAGATTCGTCCAAACTGCCCCTTCCCGGGAACTTCTGCTTCAATGAACCAGCATTTTCTGCTGAACCAAACTTTCATTGGAAACCTCCTGACGAGCTCTTGCCAGCAGCGATAATCCTGTGCCCTTCCGGCGCAGACATAAACTAACCCCATTTCTACCTCCCTGTGGTGCTAAGACACTACCACTCCCTGCTCCGACACAGAGACGTAACAATCTTGCCCTAGTCAATGGTGAGGACCCAGGAGTTATGACTCCAAGATCCTTCTGCCAACTAGTAGATCACCTCCTCTCCAAGCAGGGATGGAATTTAGGAGTCTAGGTTTTCCATATGCTAACCACTAGACCACACTCCTCTTCCAGGGCTGGAGCTAGGGCTCGAGTCCATTGCACTAACCATTAGATGACACTTCCTCTAGCAAGCAACAGACTGGTGGTGTAGAACCAGCAAAATACAAGAGCAAACCTCTCTCTGAGGCTGGTAAACCGTCGCCTGCTGCTGCCCTCCCCGGATTCCCAGTCAGACAGAGGTTTTATGACATGTACAGAGTGAGCAGCCTGGCTCCCAGATCAAGGTCTTTTCTGCGGAGTCTCGGCCAGAGCACGTTGTGCCAGGAATGCTGCAAATTTCTGCGCACAGGCTCAGCAAGAGAAGCGCCACAGCCCCGACTGAGTCAGGTTGAGCAGGTCCCTCTGCGGTAGACGTCCCCATGTGAGGTCTGGGCCAGCTGCCACCCCTGAGATCCAGCTGTTTGTGCGTGCCCGTGTTTACGCCTGCCCAATCTGGGCAAGCACGTTTTGTGCAGGGACCCAGGGTTTTGTGTGTCGCTGCTCACCCAGCTGGGGCGGGGGGTGTGTTTTACGAGCCCGCACGTTTACAGGTGCAGACATTTGGGTGCGGATTTCTGAACACTGAAAACGGGAGGCTGCTCTGTGGCTGTGGAATAACACTTTGCTCTTCCCACCCGCAGAGCCCTTCCAGGGGCCGGTGCCTCTGGGGCACAGAGCGAGGACGTGACTGGCCGGCAAGGGAGCGGCAGAGCTGGGAACCAGGAATTCTAACACCCAGCCCCACGCACTAGCACTGCTCCTCTCTGCCTTTGCAGCCACACACAGATTCCCCACCCGCTTTAAAGTGCATCGAAGCTGCAGCTACTCAGGGTCAGTGATCGCTCTCTCTGGGTGTGACCTGTCTTGGCTAGGTGACCTGCTCTGGCTGCATCGCCCCCAGACGCTACTGCGGCTGCCCTCCAGCCCTGCGCCCGGCAAAGGAGGCTCCTTACTTTTGTCGGAGGCCGTTGACGTCATCCAGCAGATTTTCCCTCTCGATCTCCAGCCTGGTCTTGGCATTAGACAGCTGGTCCACCTGCCGGCGGAGCTCTCTCAGCTCCTCCTGATAGATGTCGGACAGCTTGGTGGGCTCCTTGTCTCTGATCTGGTTGAGCTCCGCCACCAGCACCTTGTTCTGCTGCTCCAGGAAGCGCACCTTCTCGATGTAGCTGGCGAAGCGGTCGTTCAGCTCCATCATCTCCACCTTCTCGTTGGTGCGCGTCTCCTTGAACTCGGTGTTGAGGGCATCGGCCAGGGAGAAATCGGCCTTGTCCTGGAAGAACCTGGGGCTGGCACGGATGCTCAGGCTGGAGCTCTTCTTCTTGGTCATGGAGACTCTGGTGCTGGGGCTGGGGGACATGAGCCACAAGAAGGGCGAGGATCTCAGGGGCTGGTGGACAGCGGTGGCTTGGGGGCCGAAGCGCCGCCGATACGAGGACAGTCGCTGACTCTCCATGCTCAGACTGTGCCGAGTCCCGAGTGCAGAACCTTGGATGGAATTCGCTCTGTGCTGCCGGGGTTTATACAGAGGACCAGCCTTCCCAGGGGTGTGTGTGACACAGGCAGAAGGAGGGGGAGGTGGGGATTGTGCCTGGTCCTAGTGTCTGCCATGTATCAAGCCAACCCCCCAGGCCCCTGGCAAAGAAACAAAGAGTGACCCAACAAGCAGAAACCCTCAGCTATTGCCTTGTGCGGAGGAGAACAAATGCAAATTGGCATGGCACTGCTCCAGGAGCCCCCCATGCCCCTCTGGTGGGTGGGCACCGGCTTCCCGTGAACTCGTTTCATGGCTGCATGTACCTGGGAGGTGGCCACAGCAGGGGACACCCTGGTCTGCACGTGCCCCTTTCCAGCATCCTTGAGACTCGTAAGAGTCAATGTGGCTTTTTCCGCTGACGCACAGGGCAAGCCGGCCCCTCAGACCCAGTCCCCAGGGACACAGCAGGGCCGTCCCGGGTGAAAGGAGTTCTGCTCAGCAGGAGTGTGCAAGAGATGTGTGTGCAAGAGGGGAGCATGTGGCTGTGTGTGTTTTGTGAGGGGGGTGTGCATGGTTTTGTATGGGGGGGTGAGAAGGGTGAACATATGTCTGTGGTGTGTGCATGTGAGGGCTGTGTGTATGTGTGTTTGTATGTGCAAAGGGTGTGCATGTGTGTATGTTGTGTTGGGGTTGTGTATGTATGGGATGTGCATGTGTGTGTTTTGGGAGTGCAAGTTGTGTGTGCAAAGGGTGTGTATTTTGTATGTGGGGGGGTAGGTTGTGCATGGATGTGTGTGGATTGTCCTCAGGATGCTTTTGCTTCTAGTGACCAATCTGCACAGAGCTGATTGCCCAGACGTTGTGGTGCAGCTAACTCCAAACCAGAGAAGCTTTGAGACCAGGCGGGGCGATTACCCTTGTCAGAACTCTCTGCTTTGGCTGGAGATGGAGCCGAGCGGTGCGCACACACTGGCTTTGAGAGGCAGCCCCTGCTCTGAGCTGCTGAAATACTTGGCGGACTTGGGGTGGGATTTTTTCCTGCCTGGGAGAGGCTGTTCTTTCCAGCCAGTCCCCTGAGACCCTGCTTCTCTTCTAGCCTGAGGGGCCATGGCCAGCCAGCAAAAGCCAGAGCAGCCCCTAACCCTAATGTATCGTGTGCCACTCCGGCTGGAGAATCAGGGAGCCGTAACTCAGATCTCAGCACTGGAGAGAGACTCGCCTCTCCTCCAGAGCTGGCCTCAGAACCCAGGGGTTCCTGGGGGACACATGGTCTTTCGGGTAAGGAAAGATTCTGTGTAGCAAGGGAGCTGTTTGGTTTAAAGGAAAATATCTTTTCAAAAATAGCACCAGCGATGCTTGAAGGAGTCCCGGCAACTGGGGCATGTCTTGTATTTCATTGCACAATGTACATCTCTTGGCTGGAGTTTACTTTAATCCTCAGTGAAGAGAAAACACGTGCTTGGGACCATGCTGGTCTTTTCTCTTCTCTCTTCCGCACAATGGGAAAAAACCTGCCTGCAAGGCTGGACTCCATTATATGCGCAGTTCTCTTTATTCACAGGACGTGACTGGAGAAATGGTCGTGTAACATATTTTACACAATGTGCCCCGACAAAGTCCTGGTTAAACTTGTGTCCATTAAAATGTGTCAGCTAACACAGTTGAAAACATTTTCGTAGCTTAGACATGCCTCCTCCCCCCGCTCGTCCCCACACCCAAAATTAGGCTATTAACATGTTTATAATTAGCTTCCAATAGGTTGTTTAGAAGTTTGAATTAAGCAGTTTGAATCATTTCTTGAATTATCATATGACTTAAAAAATGGGCTCTGGGTCAGGAGACCTGGGCTCTGTTCCCAGCTCTGCCCCTGACCTGCTGGGTGGCCTTGGGCAAGTCCCTTCCCAGCTCTGTGCCTCAGTTTCCCCTCCCAACCTTTCTCATATCTTCAGACTATATGCGGGCAGGGCAGGGCCTGTCTCTTGTGGTGTGTATGTAGTGAATCCAGCACTGCGGTGCTCAGCTCTCAGTCGGGCTCTCTAAGCACTCCTGTGATAGAAACTAATAAATAATCATTTTAATTATGATGAATGAGCCTTGTTTGAAATTTTGAGCACAGTGTCCCCGGGATTCTCTGTGTTCCTCGAGCACTTCGAGGCGCCTGCACTTTAATCTGCATTACAAACGCAGACACAACGCCCCTTTGATAAAGGATAGCGATCCCCCGCCAGGTCACTGCCTCCCGTTCTCATCTCGCCAGTATGGCGGCCACCACTGAAACCTTTGGCTGCCAAGACCCGGGTGTGAGGGATCCTGCCAGCAGGTGTCTGTGTGGGTGGGGGCTCAGCACTGGGGTATTTTGCACTTGACACTCAGGGCCCCGGTTAGCAAAGCACGTGCCTAACAGGGCCGCCCAGAGGATTCCGGGGGCCCGGGGTCTTCAGCGGCGGGGGGCCCTTCCGTTCCTGGACCCGCCGCCGAAGTGCCCCGAAGACCCGCGGCGGGAACCCCCCGCCGCCGAATTACTGCCGAAGCGGGACCCGCCGCCGAAGTGCAGCCCGGTCTTCGGCGGTAATTTGGCGGGGGGGGGCCCCGCCGCGGGTCTGCGGGGCACTTCGGCGGCGGGTCCCGGAACGGAAGGGGCCCCCTGCCGCCGAAGACCGGGCTGCGCTTCGGCGGCGGGTCCCGCTTCGGCGGTAATTCGGCGGCGGGGGGTCCTTCCGCTCCGGGGCGGAAGGACCCCCCCCGCCGGCGAAGACCGGGAGCGGAAGAAGCTCCTGCGCCCTCTTGCCCCGCCCCCTCTGGGCGGCCCTGACCCTATCCACCCCCCCAGAACACCCACAATCCAACCCCCCCCATTCCCTGCCCCCTGACCGCTCCCCCAACCTCTGCCCCCTCCCTGTGCTCTGACTGTCCCCAGGACTCCCTGCCCCTTAGCCAACCCCCCTGGCCCCAGCCTCTTACCCCCGGCTCCCTCCTCACCCGGAGCCTCAGCGCCTCGCCCGACAGCTACAGCGTGTCCCCGGCGGGGCCTGAGCCCTGCCCCGCTCCGAGCCGCGTGGGGAGGGGGCGGGGCTGGGAGCTCCACGCCGAGCGGAGGGAGCTGAGCTCAGCCCAGAGCTCCCAGCCCCGCCCCCTCCCCACGCGGCTCGGAGCGGGGCGGGGCTCAGGGGCCCCGGCAGAGACACGCTGCGGCGCTGATCTGAGGACGCCGCTTGACGCGCTAGGGCTCCAGGAGAGGGGCGGAGGCGGGAGCCTCAGCGGTTCGCTTGGGGGCCCCTGCGGAGCCCGGGGCAAATTGTCCCCTTTGCCCCCCCCCCGGGTGGCCCTGGTGCCTAACTCTAACCATGCACGTCTTGTTATCTGCGGGTCCGTCTCCACGGGGGCTGGGCATGGAACTTCCCGCGCGGTAGATGTGCATGCGCTTGCTTTGGTGGAGCCAGCGCACTCAAACTAGCAGTGCCGGCATGGCGGAGCGAGCGGTGGCAGGGCCGAGGACTGAGGGTTTCAGACGGGATCGTGCTCGGCACAGCTAGCCCCTCCCACTGGCACCCGCGGTCCAGGCTAGCTCCGGTGTGTCCACGTGAGCTGGAAATTACACCTCCGGCTCCAGTGTAGATGGACCCTGCTTCTCCTCCAGCCCTCCCACCCGCACTCCCAGCGCCCCACACATGGTATCTTCTCCTGTCAGTGATGGTCAGCTGCATTTGCTGCCATCCTGGCTGGTTACCATCAAAATCAGCCTGATGACAGAACTTTGCTGTATCTTGAATTGTATTTGAAAAGGCAAGCTTAGCCAGACAGCTGAGAAACTAATGAAGAAAGACTTAAATTAAGTGTCTGTTTGAAAGCTCTGGACTTGGTTTCCAGCCCAGTGGTTCTTTAAAAGCTGCGGAAACTTACAGACTGTTCTGTATTTTTCATTGTGATTTTTCTCAGGGATGCTTCTAATGCTACTGAGTCTAGCAGGGAGAGCAGGGGGCTGGAATTCAGGCCTGCTGGGGTCTGTTCCCAAGTTTGGAAGAGGGTGACCCAGCGGTTAGAGCAGGGACCTGGGAGTCCACAGTACCGAGGCTAGCATCGAACGTCGGCGCGGTGCACTGCGGTAGCTATCCCACAGTTCCCGCAGTCTCTGCCGCCCACTGGAATTGTGGGTTAAGCTCCCAGTGCATGATGGGGCAAAAACATTCTCACGGGTGTTTCTGGGTGTGTGTCATCACTCACTCCTCCTTCCGTGAAAGCTACGGCAGACGCCGTACTGCCAGCAGATGGTGCAGCACGGTGCACCGCCTGTCTCCTGGTACTATGAATCCACCTCGCATGTCCTCTCGTCCTTCTATCTAGTCTCATCTAACCATTTCCCGCCTTTTTTCAGCCATCGTGAACAGAGCCGCACAGCTTCCGCTGCTTTTTCCATGTTGTCCGTCCTGGGCTCCCGTGGAAGCTACAGAAGGCAATGAATTCCCCACCATTTTTCAGCCATTGTGAACAGAGCCACACAGCTTCCGCTGCTCTTTCCATGTTGTCTGTCCTGGGCTCCTGTGGAAGCTACAGAAGGCACCAAGTCCCCACCATTTTTTGGCCATCGTGAACTGAGCCGCACAGCTTCCGCCGCAAACTCCGCTCACGTTTTTGCCGCAAACTCTGCTCTCCTGCTCTTGCAGCTCTAACGAGCTTCCCGACTCCATGAAAGCTACAGAAGACAACCATTTACCGCCTTTTATCGGCCATCTTGAACCTAACAGCTCATTTCGCGCCCTTTTTCCAGGATTATCCATGCAGGTGCCATAGTGCGGCAAGCATGGAGCCCGCTCAGATCTCTGCTGCAGTTTTGACCATTGTAAATACCTCGCGCATTATCCAGCACTATGTGCAGTACCTGCAAAACCGGGCACGGAAGCGATGACAGTGCGATTACTATACTGATGAGGACATGGACACAGACATTCCTAGAAGCACGGCATGTGGCGATTGCGAGATCATGGTGGCATTGGGCCTGGTTCATGCCGTGGAACGCCGATTCTGGGCCCGGGAAACAAGCACAGACTGGTGGGACCGCATTGTGTTGCAGGTCTGGGATGATTCCCAGTGGCTGCGAAACTTTCGTATGCGTAGGGCCACTTTCACGGAACTTTGTGACTTGCTGACCCCTGCCCTGAAGTGCAAAGACACCAAAATGAGAGCAGCCCTCACAGTTGAGAAGCGAGTGGCCATAGCACTGTGGAAGCTTGCAACACCCGACAGCTACCGGTCAGTCGGGAATCAGTTTGGAGTGGGCAAATCTACTGTGGGGGCTGCAGGGCTGCAAGTAGCCACAATCATTGACCAGATGCTATCATGGGTCGTGACTCTGGGAAATGTGCAGACCATTGTGGAGGGCTTTAATGCGCTGGGGTTCCCTAACTGCGGCGGGGCGATAGACGGAACACGTGGCTCTGATGAGACTCAGAGCAGGGATGAGCCCTTTAAACTATATGTGAACAGCCCAGCACAGCTGGTTTCCCCCCCCCCAGCCCCCAGCCCCCCACCGTGTGGCTCAGATCAGGCTCTCACTCACCTTCTCCAGGGTCATGGTCCGGGAGCCGGTATTGGGAGGGTGGGGAGGCTATTGGCTCCAGCCAGGGGCGGCTCTAGATATTTCGCCGCCCCAAGCACGGCGCCATGCCGCGGGGGCGCTCTGCCGGTCTCCGGTCCCGCGGCTCCGCTGGTCCTCCCGCAAGCGTGCCTGCAGAGGGTCCACCGGAGCCCTGCCTGCCGCCCTCCCGGCAACGGGCAGAGCGCCCCCCGCAGCATGCCGCCCCAAGCACGCGCTTGGCGTGCTGGGGCCTGGAGCCGCCCCTGGCTCCAGCGTTAAGCATAGTTCCTGGCTAGGGGGGAAAACGGATTCCCCACTTGCTGCCTGTGCACTGTCCTCCCCCTCCCCCTCCAATGACTCTTCCTCCTCACTCCGTTAAACTCCCCCCTTGCAGGTGTCCTCAGACAGTGGTGGGGTAGTGGTGGCGTCACCCCCACTAACTGCATCGAGCTCACGGTAGAAGCGGAACGTATGGGGCTGTGACCCAGAGCGCCCGTTTGCCTCCCTGGCTTTTTGGTACGCTTGCCTGGGCTCCTTGATTTTCGTACGACACTGCTCTGTGCCCCTGGAGTAGCCTCTTTCCGGCATGGCCCTGGAGACTTAAGCGTACGTATTTGCGTTCCTTTTTTTGGAACGTAGTTCTGCCGTAACAGACTCAACATGTGATGACATCCAGTACCTCCCATTCGGACCATGCTGGAGCTCGTCTGCGAATCCGGGACTGCATGATCTCTTGTGATGGTGGACTCTGCATGGTCGCCTGTGATGGTGGACTGTGCTGATGGTGACCAAACAGGAAATGAAATTCAAAAGCTCCCGGGGCTTTTCCTTCCCACCTGGCTAGTGCATCGGAGTTGAGAGTGTTGTCCAGAGCGGTCAGAAGGGAGCATTCTGGGATAGCTCCCGGAGGCCAATAATGTTGAATTGTGTCCACAATACGTTTAACCCGGGATTGCGATCTCGATTTAAGTGCTACTCCACTTGCCGAGGTGGCGTACAGAAATCGATTTAAAGAGCCCTTTAAATCGAAAAAGCCGGTTTGGTCATGTGGACGGAATCTTTTTTTTTTTCAAATTAATTCGGCTAATTCTGAAATGACAGACTAGTGTAGACCAGGCCAAAGGCGGGAACGGTCTCAGGGCTGATCTGCAGCTGTGTTCATTCCGAATGAATTGGGGAGGGGCGCACGATAGAGGGACCGGAAAAGCTCTGGCTGTTTGCAAGGCCTGTCTGCTTTTCCCCTTCCCCTGGTCTGAGGGCAAGGGGGGTTGGTGCTCTCTGGGCAGCCCAGGGCCTGGGACTCACCCACTGCCAGGGGGCAGCCTCGCCGGGTTCCTGGCCCAGCAGACATGCCTCCAGTAAGCGCTCCTAGGACCCCAGCGATGGGGAGCGCATTCAGTCGAAGCCCTGAGACTCGAGAGGGAGGGGGATGGGCTTCACTGCCCTCAGGGATTGCCCCGACTCGAGCCCCTTCACTCTGGGCTGGCAGGCTGAGATGGGAGCAGGCTGGCACCCGAGTGACTCCAGCTCCCCAGCTGCTAACACAGCCACTCCGCAGTGCGGACACAGGCTGGCTCCGCCTGAGTGCGGCTAGTCCTCCAGTGCCTTCCCACAATTCCCCAGTGGGCCCAGAAAGGACAGACAGGTTCTCCCCCAATTCACTGGGAAAGAATCCGTGGAGTGACAGCTCACAGCCGTGCAGGGAACCTGGGGGTGTGCCCCCAAAGGCTGCTGTCCTCACCTCACAGGGGCGAGGACAGAAGCTGCCCATAGACTGTAAGGCCAGAAGGGACCATCATGATCATCTAGTCCGACCTCCTGCACAGCGCAGGCCACAGAACCTCACCCACCCGCTCCAGTAACAGACCCCTAACCTCCGGCTGAGTTACTGAAGTCCTCAAATCATGGTTTAAAGACGTCAAGGTTACAGAGAACCCACCATTAACTCTACTTCAAACCAGCAAGTGACCTGGGCCCCATGCTGCAGAGGAAGGTGAAAACCCCCCAGTGTCTCTGCCAATCTGACCTGGGGGAAAATTCCTTCCCAGCCCGATATGGTGATCGGTTAGACCCCGAGCATGTGGGCGAGACCCACCAGCCAGACACCTGGGAAAGAATTCGCTGTAGTACCTCAGAGTCCTCCCCAGCTAGTGTCCCACCTCCAGTCATTGGAGATATTTGCTAAAAACAGGTGCACGTGGGCCGTATGCCACTGTCGGCAGCCTCATCATCCCAGCCCCTCCATAAACGTGTCAAGCTCAGTCCTGAAGCCAGTTAGGATTTTGCCCCCACTGCTCCCCTTGGGAGGCTGCTCCAGAACTTCACTCCTCTGATGGGTAGAAACCTTCACCTAGTTTCAAACCTAAGCTTGCTGATGGCCAGTTTATAGCCCTTTGTTCAGGTGCAACATTGGCCCTTAATGTAAATAACTGCACCCAGTGTCCCGCAGGAGGCTCATCCCCCCACCTCTACTGGAAATGCCTTGCCTGAGGCGTGCCCCCCCCCCGCGCTGTGCCCCCCGCCATCCCCTCTGCTGACTCAGGCTCCTGCACCCCGGGCCTCACTATGGAGAGACAGAGGCAGGCTCAGCTATGCCCTGCCATGGGACAGCGCATCCATCGGGCTTCTCTGGGGCCAGGAGCCAACAGCTCCACAAAGGCCTTATTAATGGGGCCGGGGCCACAGCATGACTCTCCCTGGCGGGGCCGGCACAGAAGGTGCTTTGTGCTCCAAGGTATCGTCCAGCCAGCGCTCAGTGCCAGGGATTGACTCCTTCTGGCTGCCCCACAGAGCCCCGGGCCCCGTCCTGCCACGGGAACAGACAGACCCCAAGGCTGGGCTGGGAACTCACCGAACGGTGCCCTCATCCCCGGAGACAGGCTGAGGGCCTGTGGGAACCACAGCACATGGCCTGGCTCTGAGGGAGGGTCCCTGCCTGTTCCCCACCCCAAGCCTCCTCCATGCACAGGCTACAGCCAGAGCCGGCGGCGTCCAGAAAACCAGGGGCAGGAGCTGAGGGCAGATACATTCTCCTCCCCCACCCCAGCTAAAGTGCCAACCCCCCCCTCTGCCCATATGGGTTCCATCTATCGCCCCACCACAGTTAGGGAATCCCATTGCCGCAAAGCCATCCACTATGACCTGCACATTTCCCAGAGTCACTACCTTTGGTAGCAGCAGCTCAGTGATTGCTTTGGCTACTTGCATCACAGCAGCCCCCACAGTAGATTTGCCCACTCCAAACGGATTCCCGACTGACCGATAGCTGTCTGGCGTTGCAAGCTTCCAGAGGGCTATCGCCACTCGCTTCTCAACTGTGAGAGCTGCTCTCATCTTGCTGTTCTGGTGCTTCAGGGCAGGGGAAAGCAAGTCACCAAGTTCCATGAAAGTGGCCCTATGCATGCGAAAGTTTCCCAGCCACTGGGAATCGTCCCACACCTGCAACACTATGCAGTCCCACCAGTCTGTGCTTGTTTCCCGGGCCCAGAATCGGCGTTCCACGGCATGAATCTGCCCCATTAACACCATGATCTCCAAAGCGCCGGGGCCAGCAGGTTGAGAGAATTCTGTGTCCATGTCCTCATCACTCTCGTCGCCTCGCTGCCGCCTCCTCCTCGCCTGGTTTTGCAGGGTCTGGTTCAGCATAAACTGCACGATAATGCGCGAGGTGTTTACAATGTTCATGACTCTTGGGTTGAGCTGAGTGGGCTCCATGCTTGCCGTGGTCTGATGTCTGCACAGGTAACCCAGGAAAAAAGGCGCAAAATGATTGTCTGCTGTTGCTTTCATGGAGGGACCGAGGGAGGGAGAGGGGGGACTGATGACATGTACCCAGAACCACCCGCAACAATGTTTTTTGCCCTATCAGGCACTGGGATCTCAACCCAGAATTCCAATAGGCGGGGGAGACTGCGGGAACTATGGGATAGCTACCCACAGGGCAAAAAGAACAGGAGGACTTGTGGCACCTTAGAGACTAACACATTTATTTATATAAGCTTTCGTGGGCTACAGCCCACTTCATTGGATGCATGGAGTGGAAAATACAGTAGGAAGATATATAGAGAACATGAAACAATGGATGTTACCATACACACTCTAAGGAGAGTGATCAGCTAAGGTGAGCTATTATCAGCAGGAGAGAAAAAGAACTGTTTGCAGTGGTAATGAAAATGGCCCATTTGCAGCAATTGACAAGGAGATGTAAGGAACTGTGTGTGTGTGTGGGGGGGCATTTAGCATGGGGAAATAGTTTTACGTTGTGTAATGGCCCAGTGCAACACTCCGGACGTCGACGCTAGCCTCGGTACTATGGACACACACCGCCGAATTAATGTGCTTAGTGTGGCCGCGTGCACTCGACTTTATACAATCTGCTTCCAAAAATCAAATTCTGTAAAATTGGAGTAATCCCGTAGTGTAGACATAGAGGTTTTTAAGGTCAGGCTTGACAAAGCCCTGGCTGGGATGATTTAGTTGGGGTTGGTCCTGCTTTGAGCAGCGGGTTGGACTAGATCCCTCCTGAGGTCCCTTCCAGCCCTGATAGTCTATGATTCTGTGATTCACACACTGTCCTATGGGGACACACACCTGGACATATCACTCAAACACACCCTTGGACAGAGACACACACACACACACACACACACACCATCATACTCTGACTTGGACACAAGTTCACAAAGACCGACATGCTCCGATGCAGAGGTGGACGCGCAGTCACATCCCCTGCCCCCCTACCCAGCCCTTGGGAGCTGACTCCTTGTTCGGTTGCTTTTGACAAGCCTGGCATCATTGGGAGGGGCCTGGGACCCCCCTGGCCCTGGCCCAGCTCCCAGGCCTGTGGACACTGGCCAGTTTGGGAGTCTTTTAAAGCATGTCGCCTATTGGAGCGGCATGAAAGGAGCGTTGTTCGTTGTGGCGCGGCCGCTGGGAATGATTTGTCCCTGTGAATGTGGGGAACTGGCCCCTGTGCATAGCGATGAGGCTGCCTTTGTCTCCCGGCTTGCACGGAGCTGGCCTGCGGGGAAAGCACATGTAACCCGGCTCCCTGGTTCAGCGCCACTCGGTTCTGGGAACCCTCAGGACTTGAGAGAGCCACAAACAGGCCAGATCAGGAGATTTCTAGCCCCCTGCTGCTGCTTTCGGACACCAGTAGCAATGAGGCAAACAAGGGAGGCTGCAGCAGCTACTTCCCCCATTGAGAGGCGAGGGGCAGAGACCCACAAAACATCCCGGCCGACTGAGATGAGAGAGCCACAAACAAGCTAGGCCCACACGATGTTTGGGGTGACTCTGCATTGTGCAGCACAGCCCAATAGCCACCATTTTGGTGTAACAACCAAAACCTGTATGAGCGCCCCCCGCTGGCTGGGCAGGGCAGCGACACCGACACACGGCGTGAGCTCCCCCCGCTGGCCGGGCAGGGCAGCGACGCCGACACACGGCGTGAGCTCCCCCGCTGGCCGGGGAGGGCAGTGACGCCGACACACGGCGTGAGCTCCCCCCGCTGGCCGGGCAGGGCAGTGACACCGACACACGGCGTGAGCTCCCCCCGCTGGCCGGGCAGGGCAGTGACACCGACACACGGCGTGAGCTCCCCCCGCTGGCTGGGCAGGGCAGTGACACTGACACACGGTGTGAGCTCCCCCCGCTGGCCGGGCAGGGCAGCGACGCCGACACATGGCGTGAGCTCCCCCCGCTGGCTGGGCAGTGACACCTACACACGGCGTGAGCTCCCCCCGCTGGCTGGGCAGGGCAGTGACACCGACACACTGTGTGAGCTCCCCCCGCTGGCCGGGCAGGGCAGTGACACTGACACACGGTGTGAGCTCCCCCCGCTGGCCGGGCAGGGCAGTGACACCGACACACGGCGTGAGCTCCCCCCGCTGGCTGGGCAGGGCAGTGACACCGACACACGGTGTGAGCTCCCCCCGCTGGCCGGGCAGGGCAGTGACACCGACACACTGTGTGAGCTCCCCCCGCTGGCTGGGCAGGGCAGTGACACCGACACACGGTGTGAGCTCCCCCCGCTGGCTGGGCAGGGCAGTGACAGTGCCATGCCAGGAGGGCTGATCTTGCTGATAAAACATGGGACTGGAGGTGCAGCACTCTGGGTTTTAGCCGTGATCCTTTCTCCTGTTAGTCACACATCCCGGACACACACATTCTTCCTCCCACACTTTTGTGACATTTACACGCTCCCTGCTCAGTGGTCCCACACACCCCTCCCCTCAGCCCACACCCCTCAGCTCACACCCCTCAGCACCCTCCTCCTTTGCCACCAGGCCAAACTGAAGACTTTGGGCTGTCACATGCTCAGAGCTCTCAGGTGGGGGCCCTTGAGCTCTGTACTGAGTCACTGACTGCTGGCCCGAGCCTGGCGCCTGCTGGTATCCCCCGGAGACGGTGCGATGTTCCTTCTCCCTCAGCTACGACACTGATTAAAGGCAGAAACGTTGGAGACTCCCCCCTGCTCCCCTGGGCAAGACCCCATCTTGCTGAGCCCCGGAACAGAGCAGCCATTCACGGCGCCTGAATAGCTGCAGGGACACACCGGGTCCTTGGCAAAGCCTGCAGAGCCAGGGACGTTTGGCTGGAGGTGGATGGTGGAGAATGGGCCATTGTCAGGGGGTGGTTTGTATGCAGCTGCCGTGCTGTGTGGGGCTGGCTGGCTGTGCTGTGGACAGGGCTGCACATTCATCACAGTCTGGGGAACACACCTCAGCCGTGGGAGCCAGGAGGGAGGCAGGCTGGCTGCTTTGGGGGTGGGGGGTGCTGAGCTGGGGCCTCTCCTGAGTCCCAGGGGTGGTGCCAGAGGCAGGGGAGGAGAGGGATGGGGGAGTGTGTTACCAGCAGGGATGGGGAAGGCTGCATGGGGCTGGCACCAACTCCTCCCCTCCACGCACCTGCCTCTTCCCCTCCAGCAGCCTAGCAGCCCTGGCTGTGATCACTGGCGCCTGCTCCTGCTACACGCTCCCTGCAGCATCCAGGGTCCTCTGAGCCTGGGTCCATGTTCCCAGCCTCCCTGGCTGTTCCCGTCCAGGGCGTGAAGGGAAGCGGCTGCGGCACAGCGGGAAACACGAGGCCCATCGTGAGCTGCAGGAGCTGCCTGCGTTACTCAACGCAAGGGCACGTTCTGCGCGGTGCAAGTGAGGCCCGTGACTGTCCTGGGCGCAGGTGACGAGCGTGGACAGAACAGCACGAATGGCAATTTCCAGGAAGGCCAGACACCAGCTTTCACCACCCTGGGAGGATGCCAGGCGGCTGCTCACGGCTTGGGCGCAGTCAGAGCCACGGACGGGGGCTGCCCTGGGTTCTGAAGACCCACTGAGTCACTCCCAACTCAGGAGTAACTGGGACACCTGGACACTTCCCCTCACCCCCTCGTTTGGTGGCTCCACTGTTGGCTTCTCACAAGCTCCTTGGAGATTTTCAAACCCTCATCTCCTCAGCCCCCACTGACCTGGGTAGGGCTCGAGGGACGCCCTGACAGGAGCAGAGCTGTCTCTCGCCGTGTCAGTGGGGCTGAGCTCTCATGGGGCAGGCTGCCAGACAATGGGGGTGTAACCCCTCTGCGGGAGGTGGGGGGGGGCGCTGGCAGCCACAAGGGCCGGGTACCTCGTAACAATACAGAACAGAGCCAGCTCGAGCCTCCACCCAGCAATCTGGGAAAACCCAACACCAGCCCGGGGCACCTCTCAGGGTGCACCCCCCTCCCAAGCAGAGTCTGTCTAACAAGCAAGGGAAAGGGGACCCAGCATCATTTGGGAGAACACCAGAGCCACATTCAGAAGCAGGCAACCGTAAGCAACCCCGACCCCCAGTGCATTGGGCGGTGCCCTATGCCTCAGGTTCCCACAGTGCGGTGGGACCATCCCATGAGTGAATGTCCCTTAACCACCCCACCACCTCCGTCTGCCTTGGCCAGGAAGACCCAGAGTTCAGGGGCGCTTGCAGGGGTCACCCCCCACCCCGGGGGGCACTGAGCTGAGCCCCTCTTCCACGGGCACAGGTAGCAGCTTCACTAAGCCCTGCTATGGCCCAGCTGCAGCGCTGGGAGTGTGGACGAGCCCTGACGCACCGACCTGCTTCTCACCCATATAAACGAGGCGCAGTCGGCTCCGGCTCTAAACACTGGTGAGGGTCTAAGCCACTGTGGGCAGAAACCACCCCCCCAGCTAGAAATACCAGCCCCCCCCATCCCTGTCCTGTGCTTTGGTAGCCTCCCTACCCCCTGCCTAGCGAGCGAGGTGCAGCTGCAGGCAGGAGTGGCAGAAGCTTCCTAAAAGTGTGGGGGCCACTGGCACCCAAACCTGCCCCCCCGTGCTGCCCCTCCCCCCAGAGTCCACCCCACCCCTTCTCCCTGAGCCCCCGTGATGCCCCGTCCCCCCGAGGCCTGCCTGTCCCACCCCACCAGTGTGTCACCAGTGCTTCCAGGGGCACCCGGCTGGCCAGGTTTGGGGGTTGTGCTGAGCTTGGGGAGGTGCTCCCAGGCCGCCTCGGGATGCGGTGACGGTTCACCACAGGGACTGGGGCTGGCCCTGGAGAGACGTGTGGCAGGGGCTGGTGCCAACCTTGGGGGCTCTGCGCATGGACGTTTGCAGCCCTGCGGTTTCCTGTGAAGCTCAGGCTTAGACTGGCTGAAACGTGGGTGTGTGAGACTCATTTTGGGTTAATCACCAGGCCCCAGGGCCGGTTCCAGGCACCAGCATCCCAGGCAGGTGCTCGGGGCACCAGTCTGCAAGGGGCGGCAGTCCCTGTGTGTTTGCCCCCAAGCAGCGAGCCAAATTGCCACCGCGGACGGCGGGGACAGTCCGTGTGCCCTTAGGGCAGCACGTGCGTTTCCGTGGCGGCGGCAGCAATTCGGCGGCAGCTTCTATGTTCCACTGTCTACGGCGGTGCAGCTTCTGTTTTCCGGCTGAAGACAGAAGCTGCCTCCGAATTGCCGCTGCTGCGGTGCCACGGAGTGTGGGGGGACACCAGGCCCTGCACCCCCGGCTTCCTGCGATTCACCGGGACTCTCAGCCAGCCAGGAAAGCAGAAGGTTTATTTAGACGACAGGAACACAGTCCAGGACAGGCCTTGCCGGTACAGACAACGGGACACCCCCCCCCAGTTAGGTCCATCTTGGGGTCCCAGGGGCACCACAGCCCCATTGGGGGGTCAGAGCCCTGTCTGGGCTCCCCTCCATTACACCAGCCAGCTCCTGAATCTCTCACTCCCTCCAGCGTCTCTCCCCCAGCCTCCCCCCGGCTCCTCCCCCAGCCTTTGTTCAGTGTCCCGGGCAGAGGTGTCACCTGGCCCCCAACCCCCTCCTGGGTTCTCACGTTACATGCTCAGGCCTCCTCCCTCAGGCCAGTCTCCCATCCCCCAATGCAGATCGTCCTCCCAGGCCAACCCCCCCCCACTCAGCATTCACAGCCCACAGTAAGAACAGTCCCAGTTCGTCACACGCGGAAACACGCGGGCCGCCCTAACGGCGCACGGACTGCCCACGCCGTCTGCGGCGGCAATGCGGCACTCTGCTTCGGGCGGCGAAACCAGTAGAGCTGGCCCTGCCGGGCCCATGGTCCCTAACCCAGCCCACACTGGCTACGACCTTCCCAGCCCGGGCCCAAGGCTGGAGTCGTTATGGCTCAGGGTGTGGGGACAGGATTCATCACTGGGGCAGGCCCGTGGGAAGCCAAGCTCCCTCCCAAAGATCCCCACGCTCCAGGCTCAGGCCAGCAATTGCTGCTTGCGGCTCATCCGTGGAGCCAGTGGGCAGGTCGCTCGTGGCAGCAGAGATCGGCCAGGGGCCAGTTAGCATCAGCACTAAGGACCCTGCATTGAAACCCACCCAGCAGCTGCCAGCCATTTCCACACACTACTGCCTCAGGCTGGGCTAGCACCAGCGCCCTAGAGACGAGAGCCCCGAGCCCCGGAGCCAGCCGCACCCCCGACGCTGAACGGGCTGGGTGGAGCAGCTCGCACTCATCCAGCAACCAGGATGGCACCGGCATTACCTGTGGGAAGCCCTGGGGCCTGCCAGTGCCGGGCGGCTGCAGGGACCCCACCGGGGCCCTGGGGTTCCAGTCAGGGTGCTGGGAATGGCCAGGTCTCCTCATGGACGGCAGGAGCTTTCTGAGCTCGCTTTGCTCCCAAGCTGGGTGAGACGCCAATTCCATCACCCAGAAGTTGCTGAGAGCGAATGGGCTTTGCAACGCAGGCCAGGCCCAGTGTCCTGGGGACTGAGCAGAACAGGGGTGCAGGTCCCCGCAGGGTAAGAGGTTCGGCTACAGCCAGCCCCAGCATTCCCTGCCACAGGCTTCTGCTGACGTCCAAGGGCCGACACCGCAGAGGGTCTCCAACCAAAGCGCAAAGTCCTGCGTGTGGTAACCGTGCGGCCCTTGCCTTCCCACCGAGGACCTCAAAGCACCATACAGACACCCCTGAATTAACAGCTTAGCCTTATTGTACAGAGGGGGAAACTGAGGCACGGGGGGCAGTGACTCACTCAGGGTCAGACAGTGAGTCGGTGACAGGAATAGAACATGGGAGCCCAGCGCCCCAGTGCCCTGGGCTGTGAGCAGTGAATTCCCTACACCCCCCAAGGGGGTGTACACCCCCCTTGAATTTCCCCAACCCCCCCCCAGTTTTGTGAACTAGTTACATGCCAAACCTGGTGTCTGAACTTTGCGACTTTGTCCTCACCAACAACTATTTCACATTTGGGGACAATGTATACCTTCAAGTCAGCGGCACTGCTATGGGTACCCGCATGGCCCCATAGTATGCCAACATTTTTATGGCTGACTTAAAACAACGCTTCCTTAGCTCTCATTCCCCTAATGCCCCTACTCTACACATCATCTGGACCCATGGAAAAGAAGCCCTTGAGGAATTCCACCATGATTTCAACACTTTCCATCCCACCATCGACCTCAGCCTAGACCAATCCACACGAGCGGTCCATTTCCTTGACACTACTGTGCTAATAAGCGATAGTCACATAAACACCACCCTATACCGGAAACCCACTGATCGCTATACTTACCTACATGCCTCCAGCTTCTATCCAGGACAAACCACATGAGCCACTGTCTTCAGGCAAGCTCTAAGGTACAACCGCATTTGCTCCAATCCCTCAGGCAGAGACAAGCACCTATAAGATCTCTATCAAGCATTCTTAAAACTACAATACCCACCTGCTGAAGTGAAAAAACAGATTGACAGAGCCAGAAGAGTACCCAGAAGTCACCTACTACAGGACAGGCCCAACAAAGAAAATAACAGAACGCCACTAGCCGTTACCTTCAGCCCCCAACTAAAACCTCTCCAGCGCATCATCAAAGATCTACAACCTATCCTGAAAGATGATCCCTCGCTCTCACAGACCTTGGAAGATAGATCTGTCCTCGCTTACAGACAGCCCCCCAACCTGAAGCAAATACTCACCAGCAACCATACACCACAGATCAAAAACACTAACCCAGGAACCTATCCTTGCAAGAAAGCCCAATGCCAACTCTGTCCACATATCTATTCAAGTGACACCATAACAGGACCTAATCACATCAGCCACGCCATCAGGGCTCGTTCACCTGCACATCTACCAATGTGATCTATGCCATCATGTGCCAGCAATGCCCCTCTGCCATATACATTGGCCAAACTGGACAGTCTCTAGACAAAAGAATAAATGGACACAAATCTGACATCAGGAATCATAACATTCAAAAGCCAGTAGGAGAACACTTCAACCTCTCTGGCCATTCAGTAACAGATTTAAAGGTGGCAATTTTGCAACAGAAAAGCTTCAAAAACAGACTCCAATGAGAAACTGCTGAATTTGAATTAATTTGCAAACTAGATACAACCAATTTAGGCTTAAATAGAGACTGGGAATGGCTGAGCCATTACACACATTGAATCTATTTCCCCATGTTAAGTATCCTCACATCTTCTTGTCAACTGTCTTAAATGGGTCATCTTGAGTATCACTACAGAAATGTTTTTTTTCTCCTGCTGACAATAGCTCATCTTAATTAATTAGCCTCTTAGAGTTGGTATGGCAACTCCCACCTTTTCATGTTCTCTGTATGTATATATATCGCCTCACTATATGTTCCATTCTATGCATCTGACAAAGTGGGTATTCATCCACGAAAGCTCATGCTCCAATACGTCTGTTAGTCTATAAGGTGCCACAGGACTCTTTGCTGCTTTTACAGATCCAGACTAACACGGCTACCCCTCTGATACTGTTCTTTTTGCAGATACAGACTAACACCGCTGCTACTCTGAAACATGGCAATTTAGTGACTGTTTGGAAATTTGAATTGAAATTGAAACATTAATTCACACTTTAAAAGCATATACAGTGTATGATAAAATACATAGATCTGAAAAAGTATCATCGATTTCAAAAGTATGAACATAGACTAGCTTCCTTATACAGCTGGTTTTTATGACAATATCAGTGCATTCATTTCGGTGACGTTGGCCAACCTAATAATTTCAAACGATGATCTGTAAGCAAAGTCTAAATGAGCTCTCCCTGACAGCTAGTGATGAGCTGGGGGCTAAGGCTTCAGGACCAGATTCTATTTACATTCACACCTAATCTACCTAGGTATCCAGCAAACAAAGCTGTGTTGCCCAAGTGAAAGATTTTGGCTGGGGTTGGGTTACAAATCACTTGAATGCAGGGTGGGGGAATGAAATGTTGTTCTTATTGTATGAGTAAAGGGCAGTAGAACTGTACTTAGCCTGTGCTGATTGAGGGCATCAAGAGAGAGGGTGGGGACCTGTCCCTCTCCGCTGTTTAAAGACAGAGCTGATCAGGCTCCATAGATAGTCTTTTGTTCTGTTAAGTGACCACTGCAGCTGAAATCACTGATAATCAGGTCTAAGTGCTTAGTCCTGCTGTGGGGACAGTGTTCCTGTGGGGCCAGTGTTTCTGTGGAAGAGACGGCCCAGACTGCACTAGCAGCGAGGTTCCCCCACTGAGAGCTCAGCTGAAATCACTGAGAGCTGGTGGAACCTCAAGAGACCAACTCGCAGAGGTCACAGTGGCAGGTGGCAGCAGAAGGTGATGGCGCAGGGCCATTGGCAACAGAGTGGTGGAGTGACCGGTGGCACAATGAACAGCCGTGGCCAGAGCGAACAGTGAGCAGCTGGAGGAACGAGCAAGGTGCTTTCTTGCCCCCACCTGGGAGGTGAACTCATGTGAAAGCACCTCTGAACTCTGAGTCTCCACTGACCAAGGACAACACCGGTGAGTGGGGTGCAGTGGAGGGAAAAGTGAGGGACACATTAAATAAACATTTGTTCGTTGGACTATATTTTAGTGACTTTGCTCCAGAATGCTAGATTTGTGACTGGGAATGGAAACTTATATAAATATGTTTCCTAGTAGGCCAAGATTTTTAAAATGCCGCATTTGCCAAGGTTGTTCTCTCACATTGTTGCTATCTTGAGAGGTCATTATGCTGGGGAGTTTCTGTACTAAACATTTTTATTATTATAATTAATTTTTACATAAGAATGGTCATACTGGGTCAAACCAATGGTCCATATAGCCCAGTATCCTGTCTTCCGAAAGTGGTCCAGGCCAGGTGCTTCAGAGAGAATGAACAGAACAAGGAGTCATCAAATGATCCATCCCCTGTTGCCCATTCCCAGCTTCTGGCAAACAGGCTAGGGACACTCAGAGCATGGTGTTTCATCCCTCCCCATCCTGGCTAATAGCCACTGATGGGCCTATTCTCCAGGAATTTATCTAGTTCTTTTTCAAATCCTGTTTAATCCTAGCTTTGGTCTTCACAGCATCTCCTGGCAAAAAGTTCCACGGGTTGACTTTATGTTGTGTGAAGAAATACTTCCTTTTGTTTTTTTAAAACCTGCTGCCTATTAATTTCATTGGGTGACTGCTAGTTCTTGTGTTATGTGAAGGATTAAATAACATTTCCTTACTCACTTTCTTCACACCAGTCAAGATTTTATAGACCTCTATCATATCCCCCCTTAGTCATCTCTTTTCTAAGCCGAAAATTCCCAGTCATTTTAATTTCTCCTCCTGTTTCATACCCCTAATCATTTTAGTTGCCCATCTCTGTACCTTTTCCATTTCCAATATATCTCTTTTGGGATGGGGTGACCAGATCTGCACACAGTATTCAAGGTGTACACGTACCATGGATTTATATAGAGGCAATATGATATTTTCTGTCTTATTATCTATCCCTTTCTTAATGATTCCCAACATTCTGTTTGCTTTTTTGACCTGCCGCTGCACATTGAGCGGATGTCTATCCACAATGACTCCAAGATCTCTCTCTTGAATGTTAACAGCTAATTCAGAGTCCTTCATTTTGTATGTATAATTGAAATTGTTTTCCAATGTGCATTACTTTGCATTCATCAACATTGAATTTCATCTGCCATTTTGTTGCCCAGTCACCCAGTTTTGTGAGATCCCTTTGTAACTCTTCGCAGTCTGCCTGGGACTTAACTATCTTGAATAGGTTTGTATCATCTGAAAATTTTGCCACCTCACTGTTTACCCATTTTCCCAGATCATTTATGAGTATGTTGAACAGTAATGGTCCCAGTACCGACCCCTCTGGGATACCACTGTTTATCTCTCTCCATTCTGAAAACTGATAATTTATTCCTACCCTTTGTTTCCCATCTTTTAACCAGTTACTGATCCATGAGAGGATCTTCCCTCTTAGCCCATGATGGCTTACTTTTCAAAAGTCCATTTAAATTAAATACATTTTTTAAAAAAATATTTTTTTTAGAAATCTAGACCTGTTATGTGTTTTGGTGTAACTTGCATTATCCTTATGTTAAATTTGCATTATCCTAACAAAACATTTACTTTATTCATATCTCTTTTATATATCTCATTGGCCCTGACACCCCCCTGTAAATTCAAACACCCCCCCTAATTTCAATTCCTGGGGAAACTACTGGCTGTGAGTGAGGAGTCCGTAAGGGGTCTGTGGTGCCAGGCGGAGACTCCAGCTGGCAGCTAGATGGCAGCAAATGACTGTGAAAGTGGCACAGGCAACTCGCTGCCCTCTTTGCTGGGCCCAGCTTGGGCCCTGTGGGTCAGAGGAGAGACATGCCAGCATCCCCCACTCTCAGGAAAGAGCTCAGCAAAAAGTGCCTGGGGGCACTGGGCAGGGGATGGCCCAGCACGCCGGAGCAAGGGACGGGCAGCACCGACGAGCAGGCACGGACGCGGGGCGTGTGCCCCCATCCCGGGGCAGTGAGCCCCCGACAGACATCCGGGGGCAGCCTCTCCTTACTCCTGGCCAGCGCTTGTCTGGCGCGCCCACCCGTCATGTCTCCATGAACCAGACTGAATAGACTGTGACTATCACAGCAGCACCTCTGAGCCAGTCCCGGGCCCCCAGCGTGCTAAGCAGTCGGGCCTCCCAGCTGAGTCCTGAGCCAGGCAGTACTTGTCTGGATTTGCTGGTCAAGGCCAAGCCCTGAGGAGCAGGAGGCAGCCTGCCAGACCAGGAGAGCAGACCAGGCTGGAGATGTGTCTGCAACTAGATTAAATCTCCTGACGACCCTGCGAATAGGTCACTATTATCCCCATTCTACAAATAGGGAAACTGAATCACCGAGCGGTGAAGGGACTTGCCCAGGGTCACACAGTGAGTCATAGCTGGGCACAGAACCCAGGAATCATCACTCCAGATCTACAACCCCCCCCTCCCCCCCCCCACACACACACAAAGAGAAGTAAATGGAGCAGAAACTGGAAGTCAGTGCAAAGCTGCTGGGAATGTGGCCACCGGGCTGTGCAATGCCAGAGCGGTGACGCCTGCCCCCGCTGTTCCATTTGCAGGCGAGGTCGCGGAGAGAGGCACAGCATGGAATAACTTACAGTGTAACTGCTGCCTTGAACAGGAGCCGGCGTGCACCCCATAATGGCTGCGCCGCTGACTCACATTTCACCTGCTTCACTTGCTCACTAATTCCCGGTAAAAGAAAAGACTCCATTGATTTGTTCGCTGAGCCTTGACATCATTAGAGCCCTTAATTGCCTCTATCACTGTGCTGTGCATTGCTTAGGAATTACTTCCACGCCAGCGAGGTGCCCGGCGGTCGGAGAACATGCCAGATGATTAACCCTGGAATTGGCTTCTCGGAATCCTTGGCTACACGCTGGAATACAGGGGGGCTGTGCCAGGATCCGGGTCATTTTGGGGGCTACTTGAGATGGACCCACCCCAAACCCGACTGTTTAGCTAGACTCACAGGCCCACAGGACCGGGGGCGAGGCGGAAGGAAGCGTGGGCTGATCCTTTCGATCTGGAGCCAGGGACAAGGACAGGCTGGTGGTGAGAGTTGGAGACAGAAGCTAAAGAGAGACTAGAGCATCAAATCCTTAGTCCCATGACATTCCTTGTTCAGTATTAGAAGAAAGCGACTCTCTCTGCGATTCTTCACCATTGTCACATGACAGTAACACATTCACCCCACGTGGAGCAGCATTAACTTTAATGGAGTGACGCCTGGGAGGAATTTAGTTTGAGGTCTTTGAAATATGCTTAATAGGAACAGCAGAAGTGCTAGAGTGGATCAGACCTGAGGCCCATCGAGCCCTGCGTCCTGGCTCTGACACTGGCCAACAGATGCTCCAGGGAAAGGTAAGAGAACCCTGCAGTTGCAGATGAGGAACAACCTGCCCCCACAGTAGGTTTCATCCTGGACTCTGGTAGTCAGAGATTGGCATAAGCCCAGTACAGGAAGGTTCGTATCCCTGCCAGTATTTTTTCAGCATTAATTAGGGTAACTGGATATTCTTGTATCCACAGAAATGCCCAGCTGTTTTTTGAATCCTGCTAGTTTCTTGGCCTCAACAACTCCCTGTGGCAGTGAGTTCCGCAGGCTAATTACATCTTGCGGAGAAAAGTGTTTCCTTTATCAGGTTTGAATTTCCCACCTTTTCGTTTCATCGAAGATTCCAAGCCCAGAAGGGACCATTGTGATCATCGAGTCTGAACTCCTGTATTACCCAGGCCAGAGACCTGCCCCGCGATAATCCCTGGAGAGGAGCTTTTAGAAAAACAGCCAGTCTGGATCCAAAAACTGTCAGTGATGGAGAATCCACCACGGCCCTTGTAAATTATTCCAGTGGTTAATTACCCTCCCTGTTAAAACTTTACACCTTATTTCTAGTCTGAATTTGTTCAGCTTCAGCTTCCAGCCATTAGCTCATGTCATTTCTTTCTCTGCTAGACTGAAAAGCCCATTATTAAATATTGTAGCTACTTACAGACTGTGACCACGTTCCCCTTAACCTTCTCTCTGTTAAGCTACATAGATTGAGCTCCCTGAGCCTATCACTAGAAGGCAGGTTTTCTAATCCTGGCATCATTCTCGTGGCTCTTCGCTGACCCCCTCTGATTTATCAGCAGCCTTCCTGCACTGTGAACACCAGAACTGGACACAGGATTCCAGCAGGGGTTGCACCACTGCAAAATGCAGAGGTTAAAATAACCTCTTGGCTCCTACTTGAGATTCCCCTGTTTATGCAGCCCAGGATCCCATTAGCTCTTTTGGCCACAGCGTCGCACTGGGAGCTGGTGTCCAGCTGATTGTCCACCACGAATGCCTCCTTGTGAGACAGGGAGAACAGATGCTCTTGCTCTATCTTCCTCTAGACCATTCGGTAATTTATGTTTTTCCTCACTTCCCCTCTTGCCCCCTCCTTTCTAAGGTAACAGCTTCAGTCTCTCTGCAGAGGAGAATTTTCACAGACTCATGGCAATGTAGGGCTGGAAGGGACCTCGAGGTGTCATCAGATCCAGTCTCTGTGCTGAGGCAGGACCAAGTAAACCCAGACCACCCCTGACAAGTGTGTGTCCATCCTGTTCCTAAAACCCTCCAGTGATGGGGAGTGTCATGGGTCTACCCTCACTTGAAACTGGAGGGTTTCAAGGTGAGGACCCGCATGCCACCATGTCAAAGGTCTCACCCCCACTTGGAACTGTTGGGCTCCAATGTGGGGACCTGACTTGGTTTCCCTCTAAACTAAAATCCTAGTTTAGATCTAGTAAGCTGCCACCACTCAATCAGGAAATGTGGATTGAGACACAGTCCTTCCCCAAAATCCTAGGGGATTCCAAGAGCCCCAAATCCATGGAGTTCTTACACCCAGGAGAAACAAACCATTCCCCCTGCTTCCTCCCCACTCCCTTTTCCTAGGAGAGAGATACCTGATTCAAACTGCTTGAATCAAACCCAGGAGGAACTGTCTCTTCCCCCCTCACCTTCCCCTGAATTTCCACAGAAGAAGGAATTAACCAAGTCCAAAGAAAAGAAAAGAATTTATTAAGAGAACAAAAAGAAAATACAGAATCTCTATGAGCCCAAGCTGGACACTCATAGGGTATAACCTTATCAATCTCTGGAGAGAATCCCCCCTCCCCCTTTCTTTCTCAGTGAAAGCAAAGTAACAGCAAACAGGAATAAAGAATTTCCTTTAGCAAACACACAATTGCAAATATAGAAATCAAATCATAAGACTAATTCGCCTTTCTAATTAATACTCACTATTAATTAGTAGAAACTACTCCAGGAGAACTTGGAGACATGACTGGTCCCTTTTAGATTCAAAAGAGTTCCTGAGACAAACAAAGAAAACACAGACAAAAGCTTCCCTCCACAGAGATTTGAAAAAATCTTATCTCTGATTGGTCCTTCGGTCAGGTGGTCACCAGGTACTGCATGTTAACCCTTTACAGGTAAAACAGACTTTAACCCTTAACTATCTGTTTATGACACGCCCCCCAAATCGCCAACAGTGGGAACTACTGGTGGTGATTTCCTCCTAGAACTGTAAAATAAACAGATAAACAAAACACATGCACTATTACATATACTACTAAGTATGTAAACAACAAGATATTTGACATTGAACAACACTTTTTATGCATTTGCCCGGACATACTTGGCGACGTCCTTGCCCATCCTCCCAGTGGAAGGACTTTCCCAACCTGTCTTTGGTTTGTTGACCCCAGAATGCCCACTGGGATGTCATGGCCCAAGCTTAAGAGCTTGTCCCAGTACTTAGTTGGAACTACCAACTGTCTTTGAGGATGCTGGCCTTCCTGGTGTTCACCAGAAATAATGTCCTTATATAAAAGTCCTTGTTTTACAACAAACTGGAATTGGGTAGAAGAGCTGAGAGGCGGTGGGTTGCTTCGTGCCGCCGCCCAAGCTTTCTTAAGGCTGTCATCGGCTTCCTGCTCTGTCTGGAACTGTTTCCTTGAGGCGGGAGACACCAGTTCCTCTGGGAGCGATGTAGGTGATGAGGTTGTTTGCATTGACTGTGGACCGCTCTCCGCTGGTGCACAAGGTGATATTTCAGGCTCTGGCTGAGCCTATTGGGTAGAGTTGTCTGCTGCTTCTGCCAGTTTAGGCCCATTGGCGCCCCCTGGCGGTGGAGTTGCAAGCGCTGGCGTCAGTGCTGGCGCTGGTTGTGCCGCTGGTTGCTTTTCCAGTTCCGGTCCTGGGACTGGATGTACTATGGCTGCTGTAGTTGTTGGCATGAGATCCGGTTGCACCACCTATGTTTGGGTCTCTGGTAACACAGACAGGGTTCTGGTGGATGGCTTAGGAACAGGGATGGGAGTGCCTGCTTGTTTGGCCTGGCCGCGGGTGACCACTCCCCCACTCTTGGCCACCTTTACATGGTTGGCCAAGTTTTCCCCCAATAGCATGGGGATGGAATAATTGTCATAGACAGCAAAAGTCCACTTTCCTGACCAGTCCTTGTACTGGTCTTCAGGGATGCTGTACCCATGGCAGGTCCTTTTAAAATTTTTTCAAGAAGGCCTTAGTGTCCTCACCTGCCATGTAGGTGGGAAATTTCTTGGGATGGGGAACAGTGCCTTCTGGTGCTGGCCACACCCCTCTGCAGTCAGTGAATTTTATGTGTGGCTTGCTGGTGTTGCTTTTTGGTGCTGGCCACACCCCTCTGCAGTCAGTGAACTGGTTTCCCCAATTCCTAACCCTTTCTATTCACGAAGAGACTGAATAGAAAAAAAACCAAAAACTTTGTATTTGCATTTGTGTAGCTGCTGTTTGCTGATATACTGAGAAGACCAAAAGAAAAAACTGGTTTGTCCTGTTTCTAGCAACTTGCTAAGTACCTCACAGTGGGGGTCCTTCTAACAGCCTGTTAGAAAAACTTACACCTCTTTCCTAGCTGTTTTCAAGCAGACAAAGAAAAAAGAAAAAAAAAGAAAAGAAGAAGAAAAAAAAATCCTTTCCTAACACAGCCCGTTAGAAAACCTTATTTCCCCCAGCTAAACCCAGCTGAAAATATGTTTCCAAAAAAACAATCTTCCTCTCCTTCTGAGCTGTGGTACTAATAAGCCCAGCTGACTGGCTGGTGCTACTTAGTACCTACGAGAAAAGTGTAGTAAATCCTCTCAGGGATTTGTATTCCCTGGCTCCAGAGGATTTCAAAAGACACAGGGAAAAAAAATCTGGCTGGAGGGTTTCTGTCTCCCCCCCCCCAAACCTGTTTTCCCCACTGGATGGGAATGTACTTTGTCGAGCACTTCCCCCCACCTTAGGAATCCTGAGTGATACCTGATATCACAAAGGAAGGACACACCTCTAGGGAAGAGTTTTTCCTCAGCATAGCCAGCAGAGAAAAAAAACTCCTTCTAACCCTGAAAACTGCTTCAAAACTGCCTTTTCCTCAAGCTGCCTGTCCAAGCAAACAGAAAGAAAAGCTGCTTTTTGGTAGAAATGCCTTGCCAGGTTTGTCACCGCTGCCAACCATGTCATGGGTCTACCCTCACTTGAAACTGGGGGGTTTCAAGGTGAGGACCCGCATGCCACCATGTCCTAGGGTCTCACCCCCACTTTGAGCTTGTGAGTTCAAAGATGGGGACCCGCAGGTATTCACCCCCACCCTAACCCTTAGAGTAGGGTTCCTTCTCGCTGCCACCACTCGATTATTTCGGTGAATCGAGACACCCCTCTGTTCCCCCCTCCTCCTTCCAGAGACTTTCCTGGGGAAGCACAGATCAAATCACAGAGGGAGAAAGATTCCTTTCACTTCCCTCTCCCTTCCCTGCTTTCTCTGCTTGGAGACAACCCTTGTCTCCACAGAGTGGCGCCTAGCTTCCTTCCCCTGAATCCACAGGTAAGGAACTAACCAAGTCCAAAGAAAAGAAAAGAGTTTATTAAGAGAACAAAAAGAAAATACAGAATCTCTATGAGCCCAAGCTGGACACTCATAGGGTATAACCTTATCAATCTCTGGAGAGAATTCCCCCTCCCCCTTTTCTCAGTAAAAGCAATATCAGCAAACAGGAATAAAGCATTTCCTTTAGCAAACACACAATTGCAAATGTAGAAATCAAATCATAAGACTAATTCGCCTTTCTAATTAATACTCACTATTAATTAGTAGAAACTACTCCAGGAGAACTTGGAGACATGACTGGTCTCTTAGATCCAAAAAGAGTTCTCACAAAGAACACAGACAAAAGCTTCCCTCCACAGAGATTTGAAATTATCTCATCTCTGATTGGTCCTTCGGTCAGGTGGTCACCAGGTACTGCATGTTAACCCTTTACAGGTAAAACAGACTTTAACCCTTAACTATCTGTTTATGACAGGGAGTCTACGGCCTCCCTTGGAAGCTGGTTCCAGAACTTAACTACCCTGAGAGTTCGAGAGTTTTTCCTAATATCTCACTTGATTCCCTTGCTGCAGATTAAGCCCATTACTTCTTGTCCTACCTTCAGTGGACACGGAGAACAATTGATCACCTGCCATTGTTCTCAGATCCCATCAGTCTTTTTGTCTCCAGACTAAACATGCCCAATTTTTGCCTTTTCTCCTAGGTCAGGTTTGCTAAATTCCGATCATTTTTGTTTCTCCTCCTGACTGTCTCCAGTTTGTCCGCAACTATCCTAAAGTGAGGCACCCAGAATTGGACACGGTATCCAGCTGAGGCCTCCTCAGTGCTGAGTAGAGTGGAACAATGGTCTCCCGTGTCTCCATACGACACTCCTGTTAATTCACCCCCGAATGCTCTTAGTCTCTTGCACCTGCATCGTACGGTTGACTCACATTCAGTCTGTGATCCACTATAACCCCCGGAGCCTTTGCGGCAGTACTACCACCTAGCCAGTTACTGCTCATTTCGTACTTGTGCATTTGATTTTTCCTTCCTAAGGGAAGTTCTTTGCACTTGTCTTTACTGAACTTCATCTTGTTGGTTTCAGACCAATTCTCTAATTTGTCACGATGGCTTTGAATTGTAAACTTGTCGTCACAACTCCTCCCAGCTTGGTGTCATCCGTAAATTGTATAAGCACACTCTGCACTCCCCTATCTAAGCCAGTCATGAAAATATTGAGTAGTCCTGGACCCAGGACTGACCCATGCGAGACCCCACTAGATCCACCCTCCCAGTCTGAGCAAACCATTGATAACTAGTCTTTCAGTGTGGTCTTTCAACCAGTTGTGCACCCACCTTATAGTGATTTAATCTAGACCACAGGTCCCTAGTTTGCTTATGAAGGACTGTGTCTAAAGCCTTACTAAATTCAAGATCTCTCATACCTACTGCTTCCTCCCATCCACTAGGCCACTCACCCTATCAAAGAAGGCAATTAGGTTGGTCTGGCCTGATTTGTTGTTGACAAATCCATGCCGGCTATTCCTCGTAACTCTATTAGCCTCCAGGTGCTGACAAACTGATTGTTTCATAATTTGTTCCAGTATCTTTCCAGCCCAGGTATTGAAGTTAGGCTGACTGGTCTATAATTCCCGGGTCCTCTTTGTTCTTCTTTTTAAAAATAGTCAATACTATGTTTCCCCTTCTACATTCTCCAGTATGGGACCTCACCCATCCTCCATGAGTTCTCAAAGATAATTGCTAATGGTTCCAAGATTGATTCAGCAAGTTTCTTAAGCACCCTAGGATGAATTCCATCAGGCCCTGCTGAGTTGAGTATGTCCAACTTACCTAAATATTCTTTAAACTGCTCTGTCCCTATTATGGCCTGCCTTCCGTCTCCCGACTGTCAATATCAATTGTGTTGAGTATCTGGCCATTTTAACCTTTCGAGAGAAGACTAAAGCAAAATAGACATTAAACACCTCATCCGTCTTGATGTCATCCATTATTAGCGCTCCTGCCCTGCTAAGTAGAGGACCTGCACTTTCCTTCACCTTTCTCTTGCTCCTAATATATTTACAGAACATCTTCTTGCCTTTTATGTCCCTTGCTAGGGCAACTCATTCTGTGCAGAAGGACTGGGATGAGGAATAGTACAGAGAATGTGGTAACACCATTATCTAAACCAATGGGGTGGCTTCATTTGGATATGTGCGCAGCCCTGGGCACCCGAGAGTGTCTCATGGCATTGGTGGCTAAATGCCACGATGCCTACACTTTAACAGATATTGCTGTCTGCATTTGGTTAGCAGTACTGCACCCCAGCCTGTGTTCAGGCACCCAGGGACCAGGAACTCCAAAACTTGCTAGAACACTTACAAATGACATCATATGGTATAAAGGTATGGAATGGGAGTGGGACCAAAAACCAACAGGGATTTTACATGTCCTGCCTCCGCCATGGACAGTGTCCAGGTCTCTGGCAGTAAGTTCAGGGGGAGGGTGTGACGGTGCCCCCCATAAAGCTTTATGGAATATGCTTATGATTGTATATGTGACATAACTGGAATATGTTTCAGGCTACATATGCCATGTAACGTATCTCTGTAAAGCTTATAATCTACTGAATACATCCCTCCTATTTGTATGCATGGATCATCTTTGTACTTGAAGTTAGGAATATTGGCTCTATACTTGCTGGGATTTCTACTGAGAAAGGAATATGCAAATTAAATGCTCAATCAAGAGCCACTTAAGCCAACAATGAACTCGAAGATGCCAATTCACATTGGCGCTTTCCCAGGAATGTGGCTTGGCTGGTAAGAAACTCAGTCATTCATGGACATGTGACTTGCCCATGTGACTCCAAAACGCCATCTTGGAGCTGGACTTTGCATAGGAGAGAGGAGGGGGTTCCCCCCACAAGACAAAGTCTATTTAAGCCTGTGGGAGACCCCTCCATTTTGTCTTCAGCTGGCTAAAGAGAGAGCCTCTCCACCCCCAAGGATACTGGAACAAAGAACAGTAACTACAGGGGGTGTGAGTGATTGCTGGACCCAGACTAGCAGGAGACTCATCTGTAAAAGGAAGCTCACTGGAACGGGTGAGGTTTTATCTGTATTCAGTTTCTTAGACACAGACTTGTGTGTCCTATTTTATTTCACTTGGCAATTCACTTTGTTCTGTCTGTTACTACTTGAAACCACTTAACTCCTACTTTCTGTATCTAATAAAA
Organism: Mauremys mutica; assembly: GCF_020497125.1. Classification (NCBI taxonomy): domain Eukaryota; kingdom Metazoa; phylum Chordata; order Testudines; family Geoemydidae; genus Mauremys; species Mauremys mutica. The sequence continues at coordinate 13,439,913 of NC_059096.1, forward strand.
TCCCTTTTTACTTATTAATTAACTCAGAGTCTGTGTTAATACCTGGGGGAGCAAACAGCTGTGCATGTCTCTCTATCAGTGTTCTAGAGGATGAACAATTGATGAGTTTACGCTGTATAAGCATTATACAGGGTAAAATGGATTTATTTGGGGGTTGGACCCCATTGGGAGCTGGGTACCTGAGTGTTAAAGGCAGGAACACGTCTGTGAGCTGCTTTCAGTTACACCTACAGCTGTTAGGGGACGTGGTTCAGACCTGGGTCTGGGTTTGCAGCTGGCCAGTGGGTCTGGCTCAAACCAGGCAGGGCACTGGAGTCCCAAGCTGCCAGGGCAGGAAAGCAGGGGCAGACGTAGTCTTGGCACATCAGTTGGCAGCCCCAAGTGGGTTTCTGTGATTCAACCCATCACACTCCCCTCCACCAGGCTCCCAGAGATGGACAGAGTCTCGCCACTTCATCAGCATGAACAGGGTACAATTGTCACTCGTCTCCAGCATGGCCAGGTCCCCACCTGATGCAGGCGAGGGGAGCACGCTTTGAGGCTGGCATTACAGCAACAAACCCAAGGAACTAAAACATACCCAACCCCCCCCAGTCCATTTCTCTCCCTAATTAGATCAGGAACATTTAACGCAAGTTTGACTTTTCAGGCAGTGCCCAACTGCATTTTATTCATCACCCGATTTATTAACCCAGTTTAAACCCAGCTGTCCTCATGGAGAGCATCCCCAGACGTACGTAGACGCGTGTGTGTGGTGCTGTGGGAAATGTCCTCACCCGTCTTATAAAGAGCGTTTTAGGAAAGTCCTAAGCCCACCTGCCATTGTGTAGCGCACACTGATGTCACTGCTGGGCGTGTTGCCATGACGAATATGCTCCTTCAGGTGCTGCATTGGGGTGCGGCCTGCTGAACAAACCAGGCATTTCGGTGCTCCTGTTGTGCCAGATGAAAAGAGAGGCGGAGCCTCGGGGGAAGAGGCAAGAAAGGGGTGGGGCCTCAGGAGAGAGGCGGGGCAGGGGGCAGGGCAGGTGTGTCCAGTTTCCAGCAGTTAGAAAGTTGGCAACCCGAGGTCGGACGGGCCACCAGCATGGGCACCGACAGCCCTGAGGACGAGTGGGGAGCCCAGGGCCAGGCACGAGCCGAGAGGAAGGGGATGGGTGGACGGTTGGTAGCAGCCGCCTGGATTGGGAGAGGCCAGAAGAGTTGGCTGCTGCGCTGCTCCAGAAGTGGGAAGGGGGCTGCTGGCAGCAGCAGGGAGGCGAGAGAAGCCGGAGACCCCCCCACCCCCAGTCTGAGCCAGGGCAGGGGGAGAAGGCGGCGCCTTGCTGAGGGGAGCAGCTGCAGAGGCCATGTCAGCTGTGAGCCAGGAGCTGGAGGCAGCGAGGAGTGGAGGGGACGGAGGAGGAGGAGGGGTGGGATGGAGGGAGGGCCAGGCCCCGAGGAGGAGGGAGTGGGGGTGGGGTCTGGCTCGGAGCAGGAGGGGGAGCAGCTGGAGCTGTGGGAGCTGGAGCGGGGGAGGGGGAAGAGGGAGGGGGAAATGGAGCAATAGGAGCCGGTGGGGGGAAGGAGGACGGGTGCTGTGATTGTTGTGGGGCAGGTCTCTGGCCTGTGTTATCCAGGAGTCAGACGAGACGCTCGAATGGTCCCCGCTGGCCTTGGAATCTATCAGTTGCTGCAGAAGAGGGGTGAGGAGAGCAAAGGGCGAGTGGTGCACACCCAGATACGCATCCACAGGCACGCACAAACAGACATGCACACGTGCACACAGACACACACGTGCACACACATAGGAACACATGCACACAGACACATACCCAGAGACACACATGCACATGAGCACGCGTGCGCACAGACACACACACACACACGTTTATTCACTTGGAGACACCCAGACACACACGTGTGAGAAATGCTGGGAGGGGCGTGCGTGTGGCTGCTCTGCTCTCCCTCCAGTCGCTGGCCTGTGTAGCCCCACTGCCAGGGAGGGGTAGGCCGGGGGTGGGCTCGCCCACTGGCAGGATCTGGGCGGGGGACCCGCTGGGACAGGAGCTGTTTCTTCCCCCTGCAGTCACTGACCCTGCGCGTGGGGGGATGGTGCTGCTCTCTGCCAGCTCCAAGCCATAGCGGCTCTTGTTCAGGGCCCGTGCAAGGAAGTTTCGCGCCCTAGGCAAAACTTCCACCTTGCGCACCCCCCCTCCAGCCCTGCGGCAGCTCCCCGCCCCTCCTCCACCCTGAGGTGCCCCCACCCCTGCGGCAGCTCCCCCCCCACCCTGAGGCTCCCCCCCTAGCCATGCAGCACCTCCCCACCCCAGCTCACCTGTGCTCTGTGTCCTACCCGAGCAAGCTGCCCCGCTCTAATTCTCCTCCCAGGCTTGCGGTGCCAAACAGCTGATCGCTGCTGCAAGCCTGGGAGGCGGGAGAAGTGGAGCAGTGACCGCGCGCTCGGGGAGGAACCACTGTAACAAAAAAAAATTGGGGGCACCACTTTTTGGCACCCGCCCAAATCTTGGCGCCCTGGGCAACCGCCTAGTTCGCCTTAATGGTAGCACCGGCCCTGCTCTCGTTCGATGGGTTCTCGACAGCCGGCTTCCGCCCAGCCGCAGAACGGCTTTATTGACTGTACGTCACCAGCACCTGGTCCCATTTCTCTGGGCTGATCGTGCTGCTTGTGGTGCTGCTGGCACGATGCTGCAGCTGGCTCCAGGCTGCAGCTGGACTCAAACCGGGCACTGCGGGGACAGCACAGTGACAGGCCTGGCTGTTCAACGGCTGGCAGCCGCCTTCTGCAGCGTGTGTGTGACCGTCAGGTTTGGAGCTGTTTTGCAGACCGGCAGAAAGTACTGCAAGAGCGGGGGTCAGGAGGATTTCATGGAGGACAGTTTGCTGAGAGAGAGAGCAAAAATTCAGGGGTTTTGGTGGCATTCACAGAGCAGCTGCAGACACTGGAGCGGTGCTCCTGGGCCTGAGAAACAAGCACTGACTGGTGGGGTCACATCACAGTGCAGGTTTGGGATGATGAGCGGTGGCTGCAGAACTTTCAGGTGCGAAATCCCACATTCCTGGCTCTGTGCCGCAGCTCTCCAGCACAGGAACACCAAAACGAGAGCTGCACAGGCAGTGGAGAGGCGTGTGGTGATTGCACCGCGGAAACTTGCAATGCTAGAGTGCTACTGGTGGGTGGGAAATCATTTTGGAGTTGGAAAATCCACCATGGGGGGAGGGCATTAACCGTTTCCTGCGATGCAGGACTGTGATGCTTGACAATGTGCAGGACCTGGTTGATGGATTTGCAGCAGTGGGGTTCCCGACTTGTGATGGGGCGATAAACGGACGCACAGCCCTAGTTTGTCACTTGCTACAGAGTAAGCAACAGAAAGGGCGATTTATGCATAGTTATGCCAGTGTTGGTCGCTCACCAGGGACGCTTCACGATATCAGTGTGGGGGTCATCAGAGAAGGTGCATGACACTGGCGTCTGGACGACCACAGGACTGTTCAGGGAGCTGGCTCCCGTCCAGGTTATGTCTTATGGTCTTAAAAAATCTCATGGTTTCAGCCAGTCACCAGCAGGGAGAAGGGAGGGCCGGGCCACCCACTACACTCCCCGCAGTATAGTCTGGTTTTTATTTTGTTTTATCTCCCTCCTCTGAAGCCTCAGGATGGCCGAGGCTGGGCTGGGACACTGGCTGGGGAGTGCCAGGGCTCGGGGTGGCACTGGGCATTTTCTCTCTCTCTCAGGGGCTTGGCTGGTGAGTCTAGCTCAAAGCTCAGGGTCTAACCGAGCGCTGTGTGTGGGCTGGGGCAGGAATATCCTCCCAGGTCACAGATTAGCAGAGGCCTTGGGGGGGTTCACGTTCACCTCAGCCTGCGGGGGTGAGGGTGTCACTGGCTAGGATTATCCCGGTGTATCTCACACAGTCTTTTCCCTGCCCTTGCAGGGGCCCTGGCGCCCCTCGGCCTGTGGCACAGCGTAGTCGTGTCCTGAGGGCTGTGACGCTTTGCGCTCATTTCGGTTGTTGGGGTCTGTGTGCGGGTCTGTGCTGTGCACCGGCCTGGCAGACTTTGCTCTTTATTTGTTTGTGTTGCTGGAGAACAGGCATTTCCCCCCGTTTTTATCAATGTAAGTTATCACAGTTGAACAGCACTGTGGGGGGGTGACATCACACTTCACACCATTCACTCTCCGTAAAGCTCGCACTCGGCAGTTCGCAGGCAGCACTTTTCATCCTCTGCCTGCTTGTACACGGCGATTGCTGGCCAGGGAAGTACTTTTGTGGGCAGGGTGAAATGCACGTTTCCCGACGGACAATCCGGCCCATCCCAGTGGAGCTGTCTAGGCAGTCAGCCCAGATGATCTGGGGTCCCTTCTGGCCTTAAATGCTAGGACTAGGCCACACTGAAGAACCAGAGCCGAGCAGATCAGCCCCCTGCAGCAGGTGCCGCCTGCTCGCCAAGCCCCAAATCTCCAAGTGCTTCCCCTGCTGGCGCAAATCTGGGCCCAGCAGCAGCAGCTCTCTGCTTTGATTTAAAAATACCGACAGGCTAAAATTACTGTCAATGTTAGTGCGAATCCACAAAAACAACAAGGAGTCCGGTGGCACCTTAAACACTGGGAGTGGCTGGCTCACTACAAAAGCAGCTTTGCCTCTCCTGGAATTGACACCTCCTCATCTATCACTGGGAGCGGACCACAGCCGCCCTGAGCGAATGGGCCCTGTCAGCACCGGTTCTCCACTTGCGAGGTAACACCCGTCTCTCCGTGTGGCAGCACATCATGCCGGCAGCTGGAACTTTCACTCCAGGCATCTGACGAAGTGGGTTTTGCCCATGAAAGCTTATCTGTTAGTCCTTAAGGTGCCACCGGACTCCTTGTGGTTTATATAAATTACCGCCTGTGCAAGCACTGCCCTCCGCTGGGTGGAATCAGAACTGCACCCGTGTCACAGGCCCCAGAGCACTAACTCCCAGGGGAGTTTCTCCTTTGGCTCAAGCAGCAGGGGGCTGGATTCCTGGAGCAGGGGGATTTGAGCTCCAGCTTCCTGTCCCCCAGGGAGCCCCGAGTGCCCCTGCTGTGCAGCATGGGGATGTGACGCACTAGGTGGCTGCGGGTTTGTTACAGGATCTCCGCAGCCCTTCCCATCCGAGCAGCCGAAGTCCTGGTTCATGCCCCACAAAACTCCGGCCTGACCCTGCAGGTATTGAAACTCCCAGGGTAAAAGCTCACCAGGCGCCTACGTTTCTGCCTCTGGACACGCGCATGGCTCCTCTCACCAGGTAGACACCAGCTCCCAGCCATGCTCCAGCGGCACTCGGCCGCGGTCACATGCAGGCCTGAGCCAGTGGGTGCTCAGAGGCTGCCAGCCAGTGTGGGTCTGGCCAGCAGAGAGTGGGTCTGGAGCACTCCCCTGGGATGCAGACCAGGGGTTCCCACCTCTCGGGAGAGCACCCTAACCAGCGAGCTGTGGACCCGTGTGAGAATGTACCTGCAGCCCTGGGCTTAGGGCACGGAGATGGGAGACCCCAGTTCAAATCTGTCCATCCCCCCACATGGCAGAAAGGGGGGAAGTGAACCTGGGCTTCCCCCCAGCCCAGCTTGGTGGGCACCAGCACCTCAGTCAGTGCAGTGAGGCACCTGCCTAATTCCCCCTCTGCCTAGGACCCTGCCTCGGGGGGGCCTGGTCACAGCTCATAGCCTGGATTGAGGGGCACCTCTCACCGAGAGGCAGGGCTTAGCACACACCCGTTACCAGCATCACCCATTGGCTGGCATAGGTGGCTCCTGCAGCGGAAGCCTGGGCACCTGGCTTGGCCTGGTGGCTCCCCGCATTCCTAGGCGTTACGCTGCTCAGCCTCACAACACCCACCCCCTTGCAGTTCATGAAACCTCCCAGCGCCTGGGGGGCTAGGCAGGCTCCTTGACCCCCGGGCAGACACAGCCCTGAGACGCCACCTTCACCCTCTGCTTCGTTTCATCCCTGCCCCCCTCCGGCTCGTCTGCACAAACGGAGCTCTCGGGGCAGGGGCTGTCTCCCGTGTTGGGTTTGCACCAGGGAGCCCAGCCCTCATTCGGGAACGCAGAGCAAACCATAAATGAGCAGTAATGGTGGGAGCTGGGCAAGCTAAGAGCAGAACCCAGTTCCCTGCTCTGGCCACTTCACCATGCTGCCTGGTTCTGCACAGCGGAGCCATCCGGCCGCAGCTGATGCTGTGCACGCAGGCGGCGCAGATCTCACCTGGAGCGGGGTGCAGGTGGGGGGGATCTGGCTACAGCATCCAGCTGCACCTACACCCCCATTTGATCTCTAGAATCACACCCAGGCCTTTTAAAACAGCAGCAGGCAACTCTGACCCACTGCAACACTTTTTAATTGCTTGTCTGCCTCACCTTGGCAGGCGGCGCATCTGTCAGCTCAGCTCTGCGAGCTTGTTAGCTGAGGCAACGGTTTTTCCGCAGCGCAGGAAGGATGGATTGAGAGAGATGTTGCAGGGAGGGTGGGGGGAAGGTCTTTGGGGTGAACAGAAAGTCTCAGCTAATCTCCCCAGATATTTATTTTTTCCCAGCTCCTACGCAGATGGGATCAAAGTGTTAACGTCTCTTGTGAAAAACGTCAGTCACTCAGCTCCAGGGAGGCAAAGCTGGGTTCTCCCCCAGCCCCCATCCGCCTCTTAATGAGAGGACCTAACTTTAAGGGAGCTGAAAGTTTTAATTATAATCTTCCAGCCTCCAACAATGCAAAGCCGGGTGCACACGAGCTTCTGCCTTTGCAATCCAGCTCTCTCAGCGTTACACCAGAAAGGGGCTGAAATAATGAGGGCAGGGGAAGTTTGTAACCCCCCCAGGAAGCAGCAGATCGCTAAGCTGGCTGGCAGGAAGGGCTGCATCAGGAGCAAAGGGGACAGCTCGCTGGGAAATGAGGCTGGTGTTAGCATTCTGAACCGATCGGCATATTGAAAAGCCTTGGCGTACTGCTCCGCCCCCTCACTGGATTGTAACCGTTCTGCGAATCTTCAGCTGGACTGTCTGGGCCCAAGGCTTTGTGCAAGAAAGTCCTCGCCCCCAAACGGATGCAGGGTTACTGGAGCTGAGCTGATCCCAGGACACTAGAGAGACAAGGTGGGGGAGGGAATATTTTTTATTGGACCAACTTCTGTTAGCGAGAGAAACAAGCTTATGAGCTCCACAGGGCTCTTCTTCAGGTCGGTCCCTCTCCCGCTTCGTAGGGTCCCAGAGTCCAGGCTCCAGCCTGAGCCCAAAGGTCTACGCTGCAGTCGTACAGCCCCTGACGCAGGCCTGCCCCCTCTGCCGGCACGTAAGGATTAGAAGGAAAAGACACTCAGGGCCCCACAGAGGTCCATGCAGAGCTGACTGGGAGGCCCAGTTTGATCGCACCGAGGAAGGTGATGTGAGCTGGGTTCTGGGGTGCAGAGAAGAGGTGACATCACGGGGTCGCTAGTGAGAATCTTGCCCCTCCCCTGGGCAGAGGCGGTGCCAAGCACTAGTGATGGGATGATGCAACGCAATGGCTGGAACTGGCCTGAAGCTAACGGTCGCTTGAGGGGTAGCAGAGGAGGCTCCAGCAGAACTGAGAGGTTGGGACATTTCCCACTGCAGTTCACAGCCAGGCTCCTGGTTAGTGTGAGCAGGGGGCGTGGCCGCTCACACCCAATATTTTCTCTCTAGATCAAGCCAGTTACCTGGGGTTTCACCCCGTTTGCCCTCAGGGGCACTGGAAAAATTCCAGCTGGTGCAGCACTGAACAGAAGAGGGGGGGTGGCAGAGGCCTTGGCTGAGATTTTCAGAGAGCCTTTGGGACAGGCTCATTGGACACCCAAATCATTAGCCATCTAGGGAGCCGGAGCAGGACCCATCCCCGAGCAGCCCCATGACAGGCTCTGGCTGGGAGGGAAGTGAGAAGTATCACACCTAGGAGCTTTATTCAAAAGGGAAGTGCTGCAGCCATCTGTTAGCACTAGACACGGAAGAGGAGTTTACACAGGATCTAAAGACAGAACAGCGATAATCCATCTGGTATAAAAATGACAGGGCTCTCTCCGACTGCAGGAGAGCTACACAGCCCATTCGTGCGGCCCAGGACACGCCCCAAAGCCCAGCTCAGAACCCAGCCCAGCCGGTTTCCACTAGTAAAACCAAGCCAGGCGCAGTGTGAATGCCGAGCAGCTCCAGCGAAGTCCCTGGTGTAACTGAGATCAGACTCTGGCCCTCGAGGAGAAGTGTTCCTGGCCGGTGCAGCCGAGGAGCAGGAGGGCTCAAGGAAGCTTTGCTTTGTGGTGTGTGGAGGTGCAGGGCTCTGCCCCGGCTGCTCAGCTCAGGAGCTGGGGATGCTGGGGTGCTGCACGGCTTTAGTGCCAGACCCCAACAAGGAGCTTCTGGACACAGTGGGATCTGGGCTGGGGAAGAGAACCGCTGGCAGAAGGCCCCATTCCAGTCTTCTCCTTAGGCTGCGGAGACGAGGAGCAGGATGCTGCCACCCTGCAGAGGGGGAAAGGGCGCGGAGACACGAGGAGCAGCGCTGCCTTCCTGCTTTCACTGCTCCGCTGCCGAGAGAGGAGCAGGAAAGGCCGGAGGAGACGGCACTGAAGAGCTGGCACCGATGGGAGTGGCCCAGCGAGTGGCAGCTCAGGGAACACTGCCACAGACGGGAGGTGCGAGCCCAGGCTGTACACGAGGAGAGGGGGAAGATGGCCATGCTCCAGGCATGCCGGCCGTGTCCCAGGCCTGCTCTGGCAGGCAGCGCTAAGCTAAAACGGCCAAGCGGCCCCTGCGGCGATGACCCTGGGGTCCAAGGACACGTCAGCAGAAAAGCTTCATAGCCTGGGGCCTGGGTGCAGCCAGCATTTTCCCACCCACTGCTCCTAGCTCTGCTCTGCTCCTCTTGCGCAGAGTGCAGGGAGGACGCTCTGGAGGGGAAAACACACAAACAAGGTTAATAAAAGCAGAGGCCTGAGCATCACTGGACAGAGTCGCTGGCCCCTGCAGCCCCTCAGAGCTTCCCAGACCTGCAGCAAGTCCCAATGGAGCCCTGGAGCCCAGTTCCCACCCCTGGCCCCAGCCAGTAGGTCCCACATCCTCCCTTTATCGACTTGCTGCCCTCCTCCCCTCGTGCTACGCAGGCAGGAAAGCTCAAGGGGTCGTGCCAGAGCCACCGCTCGGCCCCGGAGGAGGAAAGGGTCTTCGGAGCCATGTTTCTATCCCCCTCCCCTCCACGGTCCAGCCCCCAGGGGCCCATGACAGACGGGGGGATTCAGTGAGGCAAGGCACTCTCTGCACCCCCGGGCTGAGCATGTGGCAGTGGGGGATGGGTACAGGCACCCCAGGGTGGGCTGCCTGGACACAATGGGGAAACACAAGGATTTGCAGAAGTTGTCGTAGTTCACCTGGTCACTGCGACACTGGCAGCTCAGGCCACTGCTCAGCTGTAGCAGGGGAGGTTCACCTGCACCTGTACTAGCCAAGGCCAGGCCTAGCACCTGCCTGAGCCCAGGGGTTGCTCCCACAGGCAGCCCAGCCTGTCTAGCCAAGCACCCAGAGGAGAAGGGGTTACCTGGGATACTCGGGGGCTGCAAGGACGTCACAGTGCTGCTCTGGAGCCTGGCAATTCGGCTCTGGCTCCGCAGCCCAGCCAGCGAGCGGGAGGCAGTGCTGAAACGGAAGGCAGGGCAATTAGCGACACCCACCAGAGAGCAGGAGCCCAGTTCCATCCCAGCTCCCGGGGCAGGCTCCTGAACAGCACCAGGCACCTCGAGGCTCTGGGGCAGCAGTTACCTTCAGCCCCCTCAACACCATTTCACCGGCCTCAGCCCTGGGGAGCGCAGGCCTGTTACAGGACAGGGACAGCGGTCAGGCTCAGAGGGGAAGCGCGAGCACTGCATGCTCCAGTGGTCCCTCAGACAGCTGCTGGCTCCTCCATGGGCTGCCCTGGACAGCAGCTGGGGAACCAGCGAGGGAGGATATGGACACACACAATCCACCAGCTGGTGACCTGGTCTTGGGCTGGCGGCCTCCAGCGAGCTCTTACCTCACCGAACGCCTTCTCTTCTGTCCCGTTGCTTTGCAGCCCAAGGAGGACGGCTTCGGGATGCTGCCAGGCGGGATGGAGGAGCCCTTCATGGTGAACACGGGCACGGAGGCTCTGAATCCAATCAGATAACAAGTTAACACACGTGCACTGAGACACCGTCTCCTAGACAGAATCTCAGGCCCCTCTCGTCTGGACTGTCATTGCCATTGTAAATACAGAAGAGTCCCTACAACGTTGGGGTGCAAAACGGTATGGAGGGTAGGGAAGGCTGTGCCTCCCCAAACAGCCTGGCACCCCGCCCCCTCCACTTCCTGCGCCCCCTCAGAATCCCCAACCCATCCAATCCCCCCTGCTCCTTGTCCCCTGACTGCCCTGACCCCTATCTACAACCCCGCCCCCTAGCAGGCCCCCCTTGGAATCCCACTCCCATCCAACCCCCCTATTCCCTGTCCCTTGACTGCCCTCCCACACCTCCACCCCATCCAACCGCCCCCTGCTCCCTGAATGCCCCCCAGGACTCCATCCCCTATCCAACCGTCCCCTGCTCCTCCCCAGGATCCCCTGCCCCTTATCCAACCCCCCCTGCTTCCCGCCCCCTTACCATGCCGCTCAGAGTGGCAGGACTGGCTTACTGGAAAGCCTGGGAGGTGGGTGGGCACAAGCCACACAGCCCGGCAGGAGCGGTGGGTCAGAGTGCTCCCCACACGGCAGCGTGGCTGCAGGGGAGAGGGAACAGCAGGGGAGGGGCCGGGGGTAGCCTCCCCGGCTGGGAGCTCAGGGGCTGGGCAGGACGGCCTCGCGGGCCGTAGTTTGCCCACCTCTGAGCTGGATGGATGAAATGCAAACCTTTATAACTAAGTGTCAGAGGGGTGGCCGTGTTAGTCTGGATCTGTAAAAGCAGCACAGAGTCCTGTGGCACCGTATAGACTAACGGACGTATTGGAGCACGAGCTTTCGGGGGTGAATCCCCACTTGGTCGGATGCATGCGTTCACCCACGAAAGCTCATGCTCCAATACGTCTGTTAGTCCATACGGTGCCACAGGGCTCCTTGCTGCTTTCTAACTAAAGTTCCAAGCAAGGCTGCAGCATCTATAGATTTGAATAAGAGACTGAAGTCAGGCCTCCTGGGCGCTATTCCTGGCTTGCAAGGTGACCATGGGCAAGTCACTACCCCACCGTGCCTCAGTTTCGCCACTGATTCTTATATAAAGGGCATTCTGGAGTATCTACTTTGTCACCAAGCACATTCCCAGCCAGCATTTACAGACCAATACACATCCGGTTTATACAACTCAGCTCAAACCAGAGTCATTTTTGAAGTGCAGCTGCAGGCAGGAGTCAAAATAAAGGTGGTACAATGGAACAGTCTCATCATTCGTTTATCTGCACCTGCGAAGTGCCTTAAGGCAGCATTCAGAGGGGAGGCGAGGTACTGCTGGATTCTAACAAGCCTTTAGAGCTGGACAAGCTATCTGAAGAAGAGATTCCTCTTGGATATCGACAGGAAAAGACGAGGAGGAATGGATTTTTTAAACACTTTCCAATTCTCCATAAACAATGCATGTGCAAGGTTAGACTGGTGTTTGTTCACATATCTGACTGCTCGTTTTGGGGTACACGTGTCTCAGAGAAAGAATCCCCTTGTAGCATTTTGACTCAAAGCCACAAGAACATCCTACGAGTACAGATGAACCAGAAAATGAAACTGAGTAGAAGGCAGAATGACACGAACCAGCCCAGTTCCCCGTCCCAACCCAGTGGGGCACAGTGAGCAGGTTACAGTGGAACTGGTAGATCGGAGAGTCCCAGCAGCACTAACCTGGGCATGAAGGAACCTTTGGGCTTTTTAAAGACGCACTGGACGTTCTCCCAGCCAGGGAACTCGGGGGCACTGAATTTCACAGGATTGTCCACACCAGATGAACAGCTGTCCTCAGCAAGGTCAAAGGTTAGATTCAGGTCTCGGACGGTCAGCGTAGCTGGAGTGCAGCAGTTTTGGGCAGCAGATGTTGTCAGGGGCACCCGGCTTTTGGTGACTGTTGTTGGGCAGGGTTTGGGGATGCAATAAGGCACTGGTTGAGAAGGTTTAGCTCCCCTAACAATGGGGGTGCTGTGACTGATTGTCACTGGAGGAGCAGCTGATTCATTTGCGGAGCCCCTTCGCCTTCGCCGGCCAGGAAGGGAGGATTTCCGCTGGCGCTTCGCCTGCAGTTCTGGCGTGGCAGGAGTTCCTGTTTCGGATGGGCTGCTCATTTCCGACCTCCTTCTCTTCTTCGTCGGCAGGCTGGGAGTCTCGGCTGAGGGACTAGGGACCAACACAAGCTCCTGCAAGGACCGCGTCACAGCCCTCGTCATCGGGGCAGCACGTTCTGTGGCAGGCGCACCCTGCAGCCTGGTGGCCAATGGCACCACTAGGAGAGAAGGTAAGTAGAGTGTTAAGAGGATGGGGAGTTGTGGCTATAGCTCTGAAGTGCCAGCCCGTCCAGAGCAGACACCTGGGGCAGTCACTAAGCAGCCCTACAGCCGAGCCTCCTGCATGCCCCCACCCCGAAGCAGGTAAGAAAGGCCATGCTGGCACAGTCATAGACATTAGGAGGTAGGTCTTTCGGGTTCTCCCTCTGCCCAACTCCTCAGTGATTCTAAGGCATCTGTCACTGCCTGGTGTGCCTGAGCTTGATATGAAAACCAGCCCCCTGGTTTACACGGAAGGGGGCTGCTAGCGGCTGTTCTTAGGGAGGGGCACTAGATGTTCACATTTGCTGTCTCCCGTCCCTGCAATCCAGAGGCCAGGCATGACACCCCTTCTACCCAAGCCAACCAAACTACAAAGACGTAAACATTAGCCTGGAACAAGTCAACCTCAAGAGAACAAGTCTAAAAGAACGAACAAAAAGCCTTGCCCGCCCAGAGCAGAGTTTTTACCTTGAAACGGGGGAGGTCCCCGAGACTCTGAAGTCCATTAGGCACTTTGCTATTGCTACTGATTTTACGTGGCAGGTGCCTCTGGAGATGGGCGGCAGGATCTATGAGAGACGGATCCCTAGGCCCGTCTGTGTATGCGGTGTGTGTTCCCCAGGTTTTGGGGAGAGGCAGCCAGCAGCTGGAAGAGCTGTGGGGTCACTGGGTTGAGTTTTGTGCAGGCACCAAAAGCACTGAAGTCTAAACACAGAATTAAAAAGAAGCCCTGTAAAGTCTCTAAGCCTCACTTCCCTGATCTGTAAACCCAGGAAATACTGACCTGTCGTACACAGAGAGGAGCCTCGTAGAGCCTCAGCTATACGGTGCTGGGAGATGGCTTACAGGGCTATGCCCAGGCTTCTGTGAATGTGATTAAACTGCCATATAAATGGCCACATCCAAATTTTTAAAGTGTGTGTATAATTGCACTGCGGGATCTACAGGCTGGGTTGTCTGAAACCAAAAGTGCCCCTGGCCCCTGTTAGCTACAGAGAAAGTCTTCAAACATGAACCAAGCGTGACCAATGCCGTGACCTGCACTCAGAGCTCATCTCATCTGCCAGAGCTGTAATGATTTCACTGAGGTACTTAGCTGGGGGTAGAGGCCACTGCACCAAGTCCCAGGGCTGCAGCCACTCAGTTGCCACCCACCCTCAAGTTGCCTTTGTCCTCAAAGTGCATTTGAGTTGGGTCCCAGATGCCGAGTGACACACGTCGCACCCAGCTGTGCTCTAGCCTGCTAGGGCGTTTGGGCTGCAGGGGAGGCTAGGGAGCAGCACCAGAGGCTCCAGGGCAGGCAGCCACTCCCACTGGGAGGGCGGACAGTAGTGACCACCCCAAAGCGTGAGCCACAGCACAGAGCCTTCCAGGCTCCTCCGCCCTGTCGCTCATGCACATACTTCAAACCCTGGGGGGACAGCAGAACATAGGGGTTGAGGCCCAGCTGTTGTGGAGACCACACCCACACAAGCTCACCGTTATCCGAGTAATGCTGCTCCTCTTGGGCTGGGATGCTTTCACTGGTCACCTCGGATCCGCCCAGAGTCCCAGCTGGCTCTTGACTCCTACCGGTTTCTCTTTGCACCAGGTATTCCAGTTCCTCAAACTCTGAGACCATGTCAGGGGTTAGGAGGTTGGCAGCCTTCAGCAGAGAGTACTGCCTTTGTGCAACACGCAGGACAGCAATGACCAGCCTGGGATAGAAAGGGTCACAACATGAGTTTCGCTAGAAGAGATGAACACTGTCACCAATAGTCTAGCGCAGTGTAGCATGTGAGAACCTGGCCCCAAGAACCAGTTAGGAAGCTGAAAATAGTGACTTCGACCAAGGTCTTCTGGGCACTGAGGTTCCATCATCAGCACCTCACACCCACATACCACCTACCTGCATTGGTTCCAGGAAGCACCCAGACACACCTGTTCAATTCCAGGTGTCCTCTTAGGGCCGTGCCAGAGCACAGACTGTTGGTACAAGGGGTGGCCAAACTTTACAGTACAGCAGTGTTGCAGCTTGCTGCCAGTCCAAAGGCTGTACCTCAGCTGTAAATGGATCGGCCAGTGGAGCCCAATCCAAGGGGGTGAGATCTGGTCAGACTATTTTAAGACTGCAATAGCAGAGTGCTTGATGAGTTCACCAGCAACAGAACCTGCAGGTTGTCAACTCTAGAGTCACCCTTTGGTTCCAGAGCTCGTATCAGGGGGCACTTGGGACGCTGGGCTGGGCTTTTGGGATCTCTGGTTCTTGGCCAGGCTGGCAGTGAGACTTTGCCAGGTTTTAAGTTAAATACTCTTCAGTGGGAGGCCTGGGGGAGGGGGTAACTTTCCCAAGGGATCCATTCTGGCAAGAGACTTAGGGCAGAGATCCCAGCAGATTGTTTCACGGACCCACCCCAGGGCACAACTTATAGAAGCCCAGGACATAAGGAGAGCTTCCAGAAGTGACTTCTACCAGTCTGAAGTTCAGGTTCACATACCATTTACCACATTGGGAATTCCAACTCTGCTCTGCTGGCAGAACCCATATTACTGGGATTCATGGAGAAAGGACAGTTACTTTCTGACCACTAGTACCTATAGTAGGTGCTGCCTTTATAGGACAGGTAACTGCAGAGGCCCTGTATCCCTCGTAACTGTTCCTGCCCCTTCACAATCACCATGAGGAGCACAAGCACCCTGCAGACAGGGCTGGTTCTTTCAGTCTGGGCACAGCCCCGCCCCCGCCCCGGTACTGCCGCACAGTTCACCTCACCACAGGGAGGAGCACAACCCTTTCTCCCATGTGCATGTATGTGGGGGCGGCAGTGGGGGAGGCGGTGAGGGAACACTCACCTCTGGGTCTGATCCCGGGGCAGTGCCTGTAGCAGAGAGCTTGGGTTATTGGTTTTCTGCTGAAGGTCTGTGGCATGGTCACGAAGATCCTTCTCTGGCGCCTGAATGGATCACAAGGAGGGAACGTTAGTATCAAAGGCTTTTGCTCAGTTTTGCCAGCTCCTGCCACTCTCACCTGGTGCAGGTTTCATGGAGGAGGGGAGAGCTGACTACAGAGCAGAGGACACAGCTTCAGCACACGCTGTAACTGGCCCCCCAGACAGTAGGTGGGCCTGTCCTAGCCAAGCAGCATGAGAGACAAGGGGGCTGCGCGGCACATCACACGTCCATTGAGCTCAAGCCCTTGTACCGCAGTAGGCACTGGAGAGCTCAGAACAAGGTGCCCTGGGGACAGCCATCAGTGAGGTGTCCTACAGAGCCGTGATCCTGTGGGGCCGTCTCTTATCCTTTCCCCAGGATAATGCTCATCTTCCAAGGCCACAATTCCCAGCTTCTCTACTCCCCTGCTGCTCACCCCACCCCCACAGTTATTGCCCTAGCCCTGCTGTGTCTCACCACCTATCCTGCACTTCCCCTCACCCTGCAGCTGTCTCATTCTTGCCAAGTCTCCAGACCTGCCTGAGCGCTCCTCTGCCAACCAGCCCCTTCTCTCACCTGTTCCACTGCTCCCAGGTCCTGTTGCTGAAAGGGGGGTCTCACTTTCCGCTCCTGCTGCTGTATCACCATTTCCTGGTTACCCTTATCAGGGACTTCATGATCTGGAGACACCTGTGCAGCCTCTGCTGACCTGTAGCAATGCAGAGGAAGAAGCAGTCATAACAACACGGAGACAAGCTATTTAGGAGCAGTTGCCAGAGCAGATTTGGGTGAAAAGCTGCCGTGTTTTCTGCCACCACTCACAGGCTTCTCTGGGGAGGCCAGAGACCCTCATGGAGACCTTTCTTTTACAGTCAGATTTTCCAAGTCTTGTTCTGTGCTTAGTCTGGCAAAAGGCCTTCATGGACCACCTTCCCTCTCACTTGTCAGTGAGTCACTCTGCCCACCCGGGCTCCGGGAAGCACTGGTGGGCAGACTATGGCTTCATCATAGGCAGGAGTGTCTGACTGACATGACCATGTGCTTAGCAAGTCAACAGGTGTGGCTGCATTCCAATCAGCTCTGCTTTCAGACAAATGATTTGGGAGCCAATCAAGAGTAAAATGAACCCTAAAAATCCTTGATGGGGAAGCCTGGGGGATAGGATGTAGCATTCAGCATTGTTCAGGCGCCCGGAAGGACAAGATTTTGATGATCAACGAAACGTACCTGAGCAGCTCCACTTGCCAAGGGCTAGACTGTGCCTGAGGAGCTGGAACCTGGTGGTCTGGATCCTGGGTGTTTCTCTCATAAGCTTGGAGCTTCTCTTGCAGATTTGCCACCTGCATGGGAAATTCCACCCATTTAGATCCAATTTCCCCATCCATTCATGGCATTCGCTGTCAACTCCACAAAACTACACCTCCCTTCTGAGAGCAGCAGCCTACGCACTGCAGGAGAGACCTTGACACTGAGGACTTGCTGTGTTCCTCCTTCACTTGAGTCCCTAAGCAGCAAGGGACACCACATAACAGTCCCCAGGCATGTCTGCCACTTGCTCATGAGCCGGCAGTCATACTCCACTACAGAAACTGCAGTCAGGAGAAGTTTGTGCATTTCCAGGAGACTCCTCCCCAGCCCCCACCCATGACACTTGGAGTCCTTGGAGTGCAGCCAGGCACCTGCCCTTTATTCCCCTTCTTCCCCCAAGCAGTCTGCCAACCCCCCGGATTCTGCGGCTCACTCGTATCAGACTGTGCAGCACCTTCAGGTCCCACTGTTCCAAGGATCCAGCCACTGCACTAGCCCCTGTGTTGGTCTGACATTCAGTTCAGTCCTACTCTGCCCCGACATTTGTCAGTGTTGTGACCTGTCCTAGCAGATTGCCAGCTCAGGCTGGAGCAATAGCGCAATTCACTGCTGTGTGGAGAGCAAGGAAATGCTAAAAGGTCATTGCGTGTTCAAGCCAATTCACAAAGGGGGATGTTATCACACTGCACTTACATGGCATATGTCCCCTAACTACATTTGCTCTAAATTTATGAAAACTAGCAAAATGCTGATGTTGTCTTGTTATAACCTGTTGTTTACTATCTCATTACATTATGTAAACCCTGTATGTAATTAACTCTAGATCAGAAGTGTATGTTAGTGAGAATTTACGTGGTGTGTAAACTACATGAAAATTAGTGAATGATACTTGTATTGTTTTCACTTCTCGATCCCTGTTAGAATGTAACGGCAGGCAATTGCATTATGTATGTCACTGCAACTACATTACTTGTGAATGCAAAAAGTAGAAGGCTAACTTCAAAGCAAGAGTCGTTGAGTTCAGCAATGGATATAGAAGCGGTCAGTGAATTTTCTGTGAGCAAGAATCTATAAATACTGGTTCAAGGGAATGATTCTGCATCTTTGAACTATTTTGGATTCTAATAGTGTGGAATATTGAACAAGTGGACAGAGATCCCCACAGTTATTCTGGGTAACACTGAGAGACTTATTGAAATCTAGCAACTCACTACATCTCTGCTATCGTATACAAACTTCGACTCCTTGTGAATGCATTTTATCTGCTTGAACCTCTCAATAACGCTCATTGCTTTTTCTTAGCTAATAAAGCTTTTGTTAGTTTACTAGAGAAAATAGCTGTCAGCATTTTCTTCGGTGTGAGATCGAGTATCCATTGACCTGGGGTAAGTAACCGACCCCTTAGGGTTGGGAGTAACCTAATATGAGGTGATTTTGGTGTTAATAACCTTTCATCACAAAGTTCAGTTTGTCTGGATGGTAAAAAGGGGCTGGAGAGCCTAAGGGGACTGTCTGTGGCTCCACGGCGGAATGCCAAGCAGGGTGCCCCAAGAGTTGGTCCTGGGGCCGGTTTTGTTCAATATCTTCACTAATAATCTGGAGGATGGCGTGGACTGCACCCTCAGCAAGGTTCATTGACCATTTGCCTTGTAGAAGAGGTAAGGGGGAATGTGGAGATTCTGGCAGCTGGCTGGGGACACTAGGAGCTTTGGGGATCAGTAGGGCATTTCGCACTTCAGTGCCATTGGTTCTGGCTGTCCTGAGGGCTACAGCACTTACACACCATTCACCTCTCTTCACAAACACGGCAGAGAGTGACTCATTACTGGGTCCTAGAGCAAATGCTGCAGGATCCCAGAATACCTGGGCCCCTGGATATGTCCAGCAGCAGCGCTCTCATTGCAGCCCCAGAAGAGTCCATTCCAGTCCTCTGCTCTTCCTTGACATAAGACACTGCCCACTGACTGGCTAAGCAGTTCTCCGGCTGCACAGCCCATACCACGAGCCTATTACAGAACTCATGGTACTTACAGTCCCAGAGCAGTGCTGGTCTCTGGCAAGAACTGCTCTCAGGCCCCCTGCAAGGCATCTCACCTCTGCTTTCAGCTGCTCACAGATAGCTGCATATTTAGTGATGTGGCAGTCCAGGCTGAGCACGTTACTCTTCAGCTGCAGGGTGGAAAGGGGGCGGGGAAGGAGGAGAGAGGGTTAAAGAAACAGAGGCGGAACAGCCCTGGCCCTGTGGAGAGAACTGAGAGGCCAGTGAGCCCCGTTGCTGAGTCCCAGTCCCTCTATGGGTTAGTTTAAGCAGAGCTGCTGGGATACCCCTGTGATGCAGGGAACACCACTGAGGGACAATTCTGAAGGGAGAAGCTCCCTTTCATGGTCACTAATGCCCGCCCATGAAGTGACGCTTGGCTTTAGCCAATGCTCACATCTCCTCCAGACTGAGCTGCAACTCCAGCTGTGCTTGTCCCCAGAGCAGGCACAGATACGAGGACTGGATAGTTCCGAGATCTAAATGCATGTCTACCAGTGGGTTAACTGAACTAAGACCCCTTTCATTATCCAGAGGCACTATGGTAGGTTATGAAGCTCACAGAGCCAGCTTTTGCCCCCGCCCACTTGCCAACAGCCTCTCAACAGAGTGGCACCGTACAGAGAGAGGTCTGTACACAGATGTGCGGGACTCACCGACAGCTTGATCTCCTTGGCCCGATTGGCATACTTGAGCGTGTTGTAGGTGTTCTCATAGGCGAGTGCAGACGGGCTGATGGCAGCAATCATGATGGTCCGGCAGTTGCCCCCAAGAGAGTCCTTCAGCAGGCGTGTGAGCTTACTGTCCCTGTACGGGATGTGGGACTTCCTGCTCTGTTCGGAGAGATCGGGGACTCAGCTCAGTTGTCAGGTATTTCTAAGAATCCTAGAATGCTAATATCCTAATGCTCAGACTCATTCCCATAAACCCAGGTTAGGAAGCAAGTGCCCGAAGAGGTACTTGGTCCAGCCCTGTTTTACCACAGTTAATGTCAGAGACTGTTCCTAATCCCATGAAGTCTTCCTGAGCTAGATGTGTCAATATCCTGCAGCAGAGAGCTCCTTAGGTTTATCAGACAAGGAAATACCTTATGTCAAGTGTCCTTTTAACGCCCCCTGCCCTTTGGTGGTTTTCCGAGGAGGGTGTATTGTGGAAGGGTGGATCAGGGGCATTACCTTTGCATCAGCCAGGGCGTTGATGACATTAATCAGGGCCAGCAGTGAACGGTTGATGTTGGCGCCCTCTCGGAGCCGCTCTCCCTTTGTGTTGGTGGTTGATGCTCGCTCCGAGCCTGCCAGGTCTATCAGGCTCATCTTGGCCACCTGCACATCCTGAGTGATGCCAACGACACGGTCCTGCTGCTTCACATAGATCTGCGAGGAC
The DNA here is from genome assembly GCF_020497125.1 of Mauremys mutica. Classification (NCBI taxonomy): domain Eukaryota; kingdom Metazoa; phylum Chordata; order Testudines; family Geoemydidae; genus Mauremys; species Mauremys mutica. The sequence continues at coordinate 13,460,048 of NC_059096.1, forward strand.
AGGAAGAAAAGACAAAGATAGTGAGGAAAGATAAGGCAAGGCCTCAAGACCTGCTCAGCCCAGTCAACAGGCAATGGCTTATCGAAGGGGACAGCAGAGAACTGAATATGAACTCTCCTGGGGTCTGATAAGGCCACCACTCAAAGGATTCACTGCAGGACTAGCCATCATCACAAGCAATGAAAGCAAGAGCATGTGTTTCCTCTCCACTCACTGATACAGTGCCATGTTGCCAAGCTACAGATCAACTATCTTCCCCCTACTGAGGGTCTAGAAGAGAGAAAATGCTGCCTAGTCTTCCCCACGCTCAGTTCTAGGATCTCGCAGGCCATAAGGCCAACTCTGATTGGTCTCAGGTTGTGGGAGGAGAACTTGTAATGGATACAGGATATGACAGGTTAGCATGTGTATGTCTGTATCAGTCTGCAGACTCCATTTGGATTGCAACTTGTACTGCACCTTCGCTTTTGCCTTTTACCCTCCATCATATCTAGAAGGTATTAGCAGAGACCTTGCCCACTAGCGGTGGGTTAACAAGAGAGCTGGATGGTTTTCCATTCAAATGGAAGTGTCCTAGAACAATAAGCGGCCCCTTGGGTGGTGGGCTTATCAGGTGCCCCCAGTCTGAACTGCAGATGGGCTGTAACCAAGCAATGACACACCGGACCAGGGACTTGAAGTTGCCTGGGGGGGGGGGGGGGGCCACCTGACAGACAGTAGCGTAGCTAGGGGGGGAGCGGGGCAGCGGCCGCTCCCCCACTGAGCACAAGTGGCGCCTTGTCAATTCCTTGGTGCCTTTGTACTCACCCAGGGGAGCGATTAAAAAAAATAAAAAAGGCGCCACCCGCTGCGGCGCTTTTATTTTACTCACCCGGCAGGGCTCCAGGTCTTCAGCGGCACTTCGGAGGCGGGACCTTCACTCGCTCTGCAGGTCTTCGGCGGCGGGTCCTTCAGAGCCGCCGAAGACACCCAGAGCGAGTGAAGGGCCTGCCGCCAAAGACCCGGAGCGCTGCCGGGTGAGTAAAAGCACTGCAGCGGGTGGCACCTTCTTTTTTTATCGCTCCCCCTGTTCCCTCCACCTGGCTACGCCACTGCTGACAGAGGGGACTGGAACTGCTCTTACCAACGGCTCTCTGACTGACCAGAGCAAGATAACAAGGCTGTGCAGGAGGAGAGGAGGGTCCTGGGACGCTGGAAGGACTGACCAACCCCCAAAGGGCTCTCAGAGTGGTGAGGATGCTGGAAGGAGGGTTTGATGTGCAGATGTTTGTTATGTTCTGTAGATCTGTATCTATCTTGTGCTTTGCCTATCAGTGAAGAATGACTGGTTGAGAAATTCCTTTGCTGAGTCTGTGCGTCCCTTGTTTTAACTATCATGTAGTCTCCAAAGGGTGAAATCACAATCCAGAGAGTCCATAGCTTTGGAGGAACTTTGGGGAGCATGCATTTGCTACTGGAGAGGCCAGCAGTAGTTGGATTGCAGAACCACGTATCTCAGGAAGGGGTGCTAGACAGAGGATCTGCATCCCGAAAGTGTGCCAGGAAGCCCAGACCTTGAGACAGTGACAAGACTCTGTCCAGACCCAAAAAACAGTAAGAGGACCAAAAATATGCCACTATGGCTTAAGAGCAGAGTAAAAGAGGTGGTTAGAGGCAAAAACACATCCTTTAAAAATTAGAAGTCAAATCCTAGTGTGGAAAACAGAAAGGAGCATAAACTCTGCCAGGTCAGGTATAATAGGACACGCCAAGAAAGAATTTGAAGAGCAACTAGCTAATGACACAGAAAAAAGTTGCTGTTACTTTGTAAGTATATCAGAAGCAGGAAGCCTGCCAAACAGCCAGTAGAGCCACTGAACGATCAAGGTGCTACGGAAGACCAGGCTGTTGTGGAGAAACGAAAGCAATTCCATTGGTCTTCACTGCAAAGGAAGTGTGGGAGATTCCCTACACCCGAGCCATTCTTTTTAGGTGACAAATCTGAGGAATTGCCCCAGATTGAGGTGTCGATAGAGGTGATTTTGGAACAAACTGAGAAATTAAAGAGTAGAAAGTCACCAGGACCAGATGGTATTCACCCAAGAGTTCTGAAGGAACTTAAATATGAAATTGCAAAACTGCTAACTGTGGTATGTAACCTATCACTTAAATCAGCCTCTGTACCAGATGACTAGAGAATAGCTCATGTGATGCCGATTTTTAAAAGAGGCTCCAGCAGCAATCCTGACAATTAAAGGCCACTACACTTAACTTCAGGATGTGGACAAGAGTGAGCAGTAGATACAGAGTACTTGAACTTTTAGAAAACCTTTGACAAGGTCCCGCACCAAAAGCTCTTAAGCAAACTAAGCAGTCCTGAGATAAGAGGGAAGGTCCTCTCATGGATCAATAATTGGTTAAAAGATAGGAGACAAAGGGTAGGAATAAATGGCCAGTTTTCACAATAGAGAGAGGTAAATAGTGGGGGGGGGGGCAAGGATCTGTATTAGGAACTGTGCTGTTCAACATATTCATAAATGCGACAAAGACTCCTGTGGCACCTTATAGATTAACAGACGTATTGGAGCATGAGCTTTCGTGAAAGCTTATGCTCTGATATGTCTGTTAATCTATAAGGTGCCACAGGACTCTTTGTTGCTTTTTACAGAGCCAGACTAACACTGCTACTCCTCTGATACTTGATATTAATAAATGATATGGAAAAAGGGGTGAACAGTGATGTGGCAAAATCTGAAGATGATGCAAAATTACTCAAGATAAATCCAAAGATGACTGTGACGAGTTACAAAGATATTTCACTAAACTGTGTGACTGGGTGACAAAATGGCAAATGAAAATTCAGTGTTGATAACAACCAAGTAATGCACATTGATGAAAATAATCCCAACTATACATACCAAATGATGGGTTCTAAATTAACTGTTACTACTCAAGCAACAGATCTTGGAGTCATCGTGATAGTTCTCTGAAAACATCTGCTCAATGTGCAGGGGCGGTCAAAAAAAGCTAACCGAATGGTAGGAACCTTAGGAAAGGGATAGATAATATGACAGAAAATATCATAGCGCTGCTATATAAATCCATGGTGTGCCCACATCTTGAATACTGTGGGCAGTTCTGATTGCCTCATCTCAAAAAAGACATTAGAATTGGAAAAGGTGCAGAGAAGAGCAACAAAAATGGTTAGGGGGATGGAACAGCTCCCATATTAGGAGAGATTAAAAGACCAGGACTATTCAGTTTAGAAGATAGATAAATAAATAATGCCTGTATCTGTAATTTTCACTCCATGCATCTGAAGAAGTGGTGTTTTACCCACGAAAGCTTATGCCCAAATAAATCTGTTAGTCTTTAAGGTGCCACCGGACTCCTTGTTTTTTTGGATACAGACTAACATGGCTACCCCCAATAGATAAATAAAGGGGGGCATTACAGAGGTCCATTGTCACACCCCAATGGCCCCCTCCCTCAAGGGGTCCCCTGGGGAAGGCAGATCAGCACTGTATGTTGCTAACGCTGTTGCAAGCATTGCAGGGCATTTTGGAAAAGATCAAAGATGTGAGTAAGTGTGGAATGGAAAATTTCTTTGCAGGTCCGAGAGGCCAGAGGGGGAAGAAGGAAAAGAGCAAAGAATGGGTTAACTCGACACTTTAGCTAGCTCTGTGTAAAAATAAAACGCTGGCCCCGGTCCAAGGTCATGGGCGCAACAAAAAAATCTGCAGCTGTCTAGCCGTAAAAAGAGAAAAACAAAGCTGAGCAGGGCTGCAAAAATAGCAGTAAAAACAGTGAAAGCAAATGAGACGGCAAAGGCCAACGGGGGGAAAACAAAGTCTTTGGAGCTGGGATGTTTCGGGAAGCCAAGGAGGCCACAGCGAGCCGGTTTGGACTGGCACAAAAAGCAACAGAAACAGATGGCCCTGGACAAAAACACCCCCAAAAAACCCCAGGATTTAAACCCCTCCGAGAGCCAGAGGAAGTCAGAGATCGCAGCGGACCCCGGACAACCTGTGCCCAGAACAGAATTCCCATCCATCCTTCCCCCTCTTCTTACATTCCACCCAGCTTGGCCAGCCTCGGGTAAAGTGTGTGAGAGTATGAAAGTGGGTTAGGACTTGGGGCACTAACGCTTTCTTCCTTCCACCCTCACTCTCCGCTGTTATTTTATTAATAAAGCTTTAAAACTTAAACACTTGGTGTGTTTCGTCATCTCCTCCCCTAAAAATCCCATGGCCTCAGCCTAATCACCTGACGCCTCAGGCAGATTGGTAACAAAATCTGTCACACTATATCATCATAAATGGTGTGGAGAAAGCGAAAAGGAAAGTGTTATTTACCCCCTTCACATAACACAAGCACTAGGGGATCACCTGATAAAATTAACAGGCAACGGGTTTAAAACAAACAAAAGGAAGCACTTCTTCACACAACGCACAGTCAACTTGTGAAACTCATTGCTGTGGATGTTGTGAAGGCCAAAAGTATAACTGGGTTCAAAAAAGAACTAGATAAGTTCATGGAGGACAGGTCCATCAATGGTTATTAGCCACGATGGTCAGAGGCGCAACTCTGGGTGTCCTTAAGCCTCCAACTGCCAGAAGCTGGGGCCGGACAACAGGGGATGGAAGGATGACTAGATAATTTCCCTGTTCCATTCATCTCCTCTGAAGTATCTGGCACTGGCCACTGTCAGAGACAAGAAACTGGGCTAGATGGACAGTTGGTTTGACCCAGTGTAGCCCTTCTTATGTTCTTAAGGAGCAGGACCAACAATCAGCCCGGCCTCCCTGCACAAAGCCACTCTGAGCCAGTTCCTCTCCTCCCACATTATTAGTTGCCAGCCTAAGTGAAAGGCAGAAGCCACCAGTAGGAGAGGAAGTGTGATGGAGTTGACTAGGCCGAGGCCCGCTGCTGGAGGCCTCAGTGTCCAGCCACACTCGTCCCAGGTAAGGAGCAGTGGAGTGGTCCTCCAAGCAGGCTAGAGCGAACCCCATAAAAAGGAGCTACAGCGCCAGAGACCGGGCAGTTGCTGCTTGGAGCTGGAGAAGAAAGGACTGCATGCCTGGCTGCCTGGAAGAGCAGCAGGGTCACGGACAGCTCAGTGTGGGCAGGGACTGGGGGAGCAAGAGGCTCCTGGCTGGCTGCTAGGACTGAGCCAAAGCCAGTTTGCTAGCAGGGCCTGGAGAAGCAAGGAAGGAGCTCCTGGCTGGCTGTGGGCACTGAGTAGGGACTGAGCCTGAGGAGGGCCGCAGGAAGATAGTATCTCCAGGGAGGAAGCCTTGGGGATACAGCCCCATACCAGGGCTAGACTGGTTTAAAGACCGCAGACACACCCAACCAGAGAGGGTGCTCGCGAGAGGTGGGTGCTGACACTGTTACAGGAGGGTTTTCCAGTGTGGCCAGTGTGGGAGTCCAGGCCCTAACGACAAGATCTGCCTCCTGGCAAACTGCCCTAACCTGGACTGGAACTGGCTAGTCCTTGTCCTAGGTGCAGCACAACAGCAGATTCAACCTTGAAAATGCAGCTAATCCATTTGAGGAACAATCATCCCTAACACCCAGGCTTTGTGTGGAGAGAAAACTTGGGAAACTGGAGTGGTGAGAGCTGGGCCGAATGACAGCAAGTTAGCGATGAGCCTGCAGTCAGAGAGCTCATAGTCTCTTTGTACAGTCCTGGAGTTACTCATTTTTTCCATTCTGGGCACAACACTATGAAGAGAAATTGGAAGGTTTTCAGAGATGAGTGGCAAGTGATTGTAGGCTGCAGGGACTGATTTCCAAGGAAAGATTGAGAGCCCAGTAGGTAAAGTGTGTCTAATTGTCTAAGGGAAGGCGGGGAGAAAAACCTGCAAATAGGCCACCAAAGAAGGAGGCTAGTTGTTCATTGCAATACACAGGGGTACAGGGATAAAACAAAACAAGGGAACATTTAGGCCAAGAAAAGCATCTTGACAGTGAAATCTAGTAGAGAATGGAAGAATCTCCCAAGGGAATGGGGGGAAAGGGGAGTCCCAGAACTTGGGACATTTAAAACGACACTGGACGCACTGCAAGAGAACCCTACCCTGGCAGGACAGAGGGTAAGTGGATGACCCAGTATGTCAGCTCTAGTTGCAAGAAGAAACCAATGGTCCAGCCCAGGATCCTGTCTCACAGTAGCTATTGCCAGATTCTTCAGAGGAAGACATGATCCTCCTACTTAACATACTGAACAGAAGTAGTAACTGGAGACCCTGCATTCCAAGACTGCAGGAGCTTTCTTCCTGTTTCTTCATTTGGCTCAATTTAGGCACGGACGCCTGAAGATAAGAGTCCTGATAGATGTTGCTGCTGCCACTTGCCTGGAAGACCGCGTGTGAGCGTGAGGAAGTAGCATTGGCATCTGTGGGGTGCTGTGTGCGGTTTCTGTTCCCACTTGCCAGCATCTCCAGGAGCTGCTCTGCTGATTTTGGCTGGAAAGAAACAGAGAGAGAAGAGTTAGTACCATACAGTGCTTCAAACGGGAGGTCTTTGCAGCTCTCACCCATATGGGGAAGCTATGCCTTCCCCCTCCCAAAGGTTTGTAAGCACATCAACCAATGCACTAGTAGGTGCATAAAACCCTTTGTGGGGAAGGTGAGCATAGGGCTGGGAAAAGATGCCACATTAATCTCCCTTGAGACTGAAGCCGTTTATCCAAAGAATGGGTACAGCATGGGCAAAAGCAGGACAAGCGTCCCCCATGCTACCCTGCCAAGGTGCCTCAGCTCTCACCTTGAGGGATCATCTCTGTGACGGTGCAGACTCTGCATGGCTCATTCAATCGCTGGCACTCTCATCAGAGTGCCAACGAGCAGGTCAGTTGTGATACAGATTGCTGTCCACTGGAACTAGACTCAGGCCAATCACATTTCACACACAACTGCCATCAGATGGCAATGGTGGCCAATTACTCTTCAGCTGAGCTAGGGCCAAACACATGTCCTGTGTGAATGGGGCTCCATATCCCATTATGGGTCTCCTGAACCAAGTGTCTTAGCTTGACGCTGGCAGCCAAGAACTTCTTGGTGCCAACTGGCAGAGCTACAGGTAACACAAGAGTTACAGCAGGGGTTCCCAAACTTGGTTCACAGCAAGCCCCTGGCGGGCTGCGAGACGCTTTGTTTACCTGAGCATCTGCTGGTACAGCCACTCGCAGCTCCCAATGGCCACAGTTTGCTGTTCCCGGCCAATGGGAGCTGTGGGAAGCAGTGCAGGCCACGCCACCACTTCCCTCGGCTCCCATTGGCAGGGAACGACGAACCGCAGCCATTGGGAGCTGCGAGCGGCCATACCTGCAGATGCTCAGGTAAACAAAGTGTCTCACGGCCCACCAAGGGCTTACTCTGAACAAGCCACGAACCAAGTTTGGGAACCCCTGAGTTACAGGGAACCCCTTGGTGTGGTATCTGCATACTAGTTTGCCAAAGGGTGTCATGTAAGGTCTCTGCTGAATCCTGCTTGTTCTCACAGCCATTGTGAAGTGAATGTATGGCTAATCAGTATAGAGTTATGTAAATACGCTGAACATAATGTTCTTAAAGTGTTTGACTTGGGGCTGGTCACCAGATGAGAAACAAGTTTCTTTCAGGCCAGAGATATTTATCTTTCAGTCTATGTCAAACTGAGTATTGCGTACGTCACAATGAAACGCTAATCAAGGGATTGCAGAGGCTCTAGGGGAGATTAGACAGGAAAACACAAGCATCATGAGTTATCCTATTTCCAAGTACAGGCAATGGATTCCTGGGACTATAACTGTAGGTATAGAGACCCAATGTGCATCTTTCACCTAGGAAGTAAGCTGCCAGTGTGCTTGTTTCACAAAGAGAAGACAACTGCCAAACCTGGCTGAAGGACACTGGAAGGGTTCTGGGGGAGCTTTTGCTCTGTATGACAATTTCCTATTTGTTAAGCTTAGGCTCTAGTACATGTGCTATGATTTTATTTTGTACGTATGCCTTTGTCTCCAATATCTGTGCTTGCTATCATTTGAATTTCTGTTCTTTATTAGTAAGTAAACTTTACCTAAAAACAGCCATTCTGCATTAGACCAATGGACCATCAAAGCCCAGTATCCTGCCTTTTGATGGTGGCCAATGCCAAATGCTTCAGAGGGAATAAACAGAACAGGGCAATTTCAAGTGATCCATTCCCTGTCCAGTCCCAGCTTCTGTCATTTGGAGGTTTAGGAACACCCGGACCATCTTGGCTAACAGCCAACCTATCCCTCATGATCCCTATCCTAATTCTTTTTTGAACTGTTGTTATATTTTTGGCCTTCACAACATCCACAGCAACAAGTTCCACAGGTTGACTGTGGGTTGTGTGAATTATTTCCTTATGCTTGTTTTAAGCCTGCTGCCTTAATTTCACTGGGTGACACCTACTTGTTGTGTTATGTAAAGGGGTAAAGAACACTTCCCTAGTCACTTTCTTCATACCATTCATGATTTTATTGACCTCTATTATACTTCCCCTGCCCCCCTTAGTCATCCATCATCTAAAATTAATGGCCCCAGTCTTTTTAACCTCTCTTCCTATGGAAGTTGTTTCATACCCTTAAACATTTTTGTTGCTCTTCTCTGTACCTTTTCCAATTCTAATATATTTTTTTTGAGATGTGGCAACCAGACCTGCACACAGTATTCAAGGTATAGGTGTACCATGGATTTATAGGTTTCAGAGTAGCAGCCGTGTTAGTCTGTATCCGCATAAAGCACAGGAGTACTTGTGGCACCTTAGAGCCTAACAAATTTATTTTAGCATGAGCTTTCGTGAGCTACAGCCCACTTCATCGGATGCATAGAATGGAACATACACTGAGGAGATATACACATACAGAGAACATGAAAAGGGGGGAGTTGCCCTACCAACTCTAAGAGGCTAATTAATTAAGATGAGCTATTCTCAGCAGGAGAAAAAAAACTTTTGTAATGATAATCAAGATAGCCCATTTCAGACAGTTTGACAAGAGGTGTGAGGATACTTAACATGGGGAAATAGATTCAATGTGTGTAATGGCTCAGCCATTCCCACTCCCTATTTAAGCCTAAATTGATGGTATCTAGTTTGCATATTAATTCAAGTTCAGCAGTTTCTCGTTGGAGTCTGTTTTTGAAGCTTTTCTACTTGCTGTGGATTTATAGGGTGGCATTATATTTTCTGCTTTATCATCTATCCCTTTCCTCATGGTTTCTAACATTGTTTTAGCTTTTTTGACAGCCAATCAACATTTAGCAAGGAATTATCCACAATGATCCTAAGATCTCTTTCTTGAATGGTAATAGCTAATTTAAACCCCATCGTTTTGTATGTATAGTTGGGATTATTTTTTTCCAATGTGCATTACTTTGCACTTAAACATTGAATTTCATCTGCCATTTTGTTACCCAGTCACCCAGTTTTGCGAGATTCCCTTTAACTCCTCACAGTCTGCTTTGGACTTAACTATTGAATAATTTTGTTTTGTCTGCCTATTTTGCCATGTCATTGTTCACTCCCTTTCCAATCACTTCTGAATATGTTGAACAGCACGTCCCAGTACAGACCCCACTGTTCCCCTCTCTGCAGTGTGAAAACTGACCTACTCTTATTCTTACCCTTTGTCTCCTATCTTTTAAGCAACTATTGATCCATGAGAGGTGTGACGAAGTGGGGCTGTTCTTAATGTTTCCCCTGAATACTGTGGGGGTGCCTCAGTTTCTGGTCGACCCTCTGTCGCCTAGCAATTAATGGCCTGGCCCTTCCCCCTGCAATGGGATGCTCAAGGTGTGGGAGAACAAAGAGGTCAGGTGACCTCCTGGCCCGGGAAAGGAACTCAGCAGAGAAGGAGGGGCTGGAGGGGGTTTTAGTTTGGAGCTGGCTGGGGATGGGGAGTGAGGGCAGACGGGGGTGTCTGGCTGGCTGGGCCCCAGAATGGACCCGGCTGAGGGGTCTGGTTCTTTGTATCTACAAGCTCTGTTTTAGACCATGTTCCTGTCATCTAATAATCCCCTGTTTTACTGGCTGGTTGAGAGTCATGTCTGACTGTGAAGTGGGGGTGCAGGACCCTCTGGCTTCCCCAGGACCCCGCCTGGGCGGACTCGCTAGGGGAAGCGCACGGAGGGACAGAGGATGCTGAATGAAGCCGTGTGAGCTTCTTGCCCTGAAGACAGTCTGCTCCAAGGGAGAGGAGGCTCCCCAAAGTCCTGAGTGGCTTGGTGGGGAGCAGTTCCAGAGCATCGCCCGGGAACTCCATGACAAGAGGACCTTCCCTCTTATCCCAGCACTGCTTAGTTTGCCTAAGAGCCTTTGGTGCAGGACCTTGTCAAAGGCTTTCTGAAAGTTCACATACACTTTATCCACTGGATCACCCTGGTCCACATGCTTGACAACACACTCAAACAATTCAAGTAGATTGGTGAGATATTGTTTCCCTTTACACAAGCCGTGTTGACTTTTCCCCAAGTGTTCATCTACATATCATTTTGTTCTTTACTATAGTTTCAACCAATTTTCCTGGTACTGAAGTCAGGCTTACCAGCCTGTAGTTACCAGGATCACCATTGGAGACATTTTTAAAAATCAGTGTTACATTAGCTACCTTCCAGTCATCTGGTACAGAGGCTGATTTAAGTGATAGGTTACATACCACTTAGTCATTCTGCAATTTCATATTTAAGTTCCTTCAGAACTCTTAGATGAATATCTGATGCTCTAAGTCCTGGTCACTTATCAATTCAATTTGTTCCAAAACCTCTTTCTACTGACACCTCAATTTGGGACAGTTCTTCAGATTAGTCACCTAAAATGAATGGCTTGGGCCTCCTTCACATCCTCTACCATGAAAACGGATGCAAAGAATTCATTTAGCTCCTCCACAATGGCCTTGTCTTCCTTGAGTGCTTTCTGTAGCAGCTAGATTGTACAGTGGCAGGCTTCCAGTACATTTAATTTTGTTTTAATCTTAGTTTTTGTGCCTTTAGCTCTTCAAATTTGTTCTTTGCCTGCCTAATTATACGTTTACACTTGACTTGCCAGATGTTATGCTCCTATTTTCCTCACTAGAATTCAATTTCCAATTTTTAAAGGATGCCTTTTTGCTTGTGAAACCTCCTTTACTTTGATTAGCCGGGGTGATTTTTTTTGGTTCTCTTACTGTGGGGTTTTTTTTTTTTAATTATTATTATTTGAGGGTATACATTGAGTTTGAGCCTCTGTGTTTTTAAACAGTCTCTATATAGCTTGTAGGCACGTCACCCTTATAACTATTCCTTCTAATTTCCATTTAATTAGCCTCTTAATTTTTGTGTAGTTTCTCTTTTTGAAGTTAAATGTTACTGTGGTGCATTTCTTTGGCATTCTCCCCATCCCTACCCCACTCCCCCGATGTTAAATGTAATCACATTATGGTCATTGTTGCTGAGCAGTTCAGCTATAGTCACCTTTTGGATCAAATCCTGTGATCTACTTGGACTAAATCAAGAATTGCCTCCCCTTGTGGGTTCCAGAACTAGCTGCTCCAAGAAGCAGTCGTTAATGGTGTCTTGAAATGTTCTCTCTGGATCCTATTCTGAGGGGATATACCCAGTCAGTGGGAGAATCGTTGAAATTGTGTTTTCTGTGTTTGTAGCCTCTAATCTACCTGAGCATTTCACAATCACGAGGTGGCTGGTAGGATATTCCTACTGCTATACTTTTATTGTTCAAGCATGGAATTTCTATCCAGAGAGATTCTATGGTACAGGTTGATTTATTTAAAATTGTTACTTTGACTATGCCTTCTGTCAGATATAGCACCACTCCCACATCAGTATGACCTACTCTGTCATTCCGGTATACTTTGTACCCAGGTATTACCTTGGGCCATTGATCATTCTCATTCCACCAACTTTCCACACTGCCTATTACATTCATATCCTCATTTAACACCAGGCACTCTAGTCCACCCAGCCGAGTGCTGTGTCACCAGTAAGCTGTGCTATGCAGGTTTTTTGGGAACAGGGATTTGGAAATTCTGTGAGTGCCCAGGGCATCCAGGGCTTCTCCAGGGACACACACTGAGGACTTGGGGACTGATTTGTGCCTATCACTAACTTCTAAAGAGCAAGTGGGGCCTGTGGAGGCCTGGAAGGCCGAGCTTGCGTTGCCAGGGGCTGGTGGTGTTGGCGGCGAACTGACCCATGCCAGGAACAAACATGACTTCCTCACACTGTTGGTGGGTGGTAGCAAGGTCTCTCACAACCCTGGCTATCCCCAGGAAGCACGTAGAGCCACAGTCACCCAGCTCTTCAGAAACAGTGGGAAGGGCTCAAGCAATGTAACATCTCCTCTGCTATTTTTCCTTTATTGAAACCCAGTTAGACCTGTAGCTGGGCCTAGTCCATGCACTCTGTTGTTGTAGGGAGTCCTTATACGTACCTGATGGAAGGAGAGACCCTGTACCACTACCCCTTTCTCTGGGTCCTCCCGGATTGCTAGAGGGCCTTTCGGCTCCAGGAGGTCATGAATCTGCTCATTGTACACCTAGAAGAAGGAATCAAGAGTAAACATCCTGAACAGCGACCCTAGGAAGCTGGGTGCAGGAGGCCAGAGGAAAGTCTTTGCATGGAGGGAGATAGACAGTATCATAGATTACAACAGGAGCAAAGAGAGTGGACTTCAAACAGGTCAGACAAGTTCTTCCTAGGGAGGAAGGGCTGAGTCTCTGGAAAGGCTTTACACAAGTTCCGTCAAGGAAGAGTGCTGCAGCCCCATAGCTGCAAGCACCTATTTCCAAGGACAGCTTTAGATCGTTACAAGGACTTTATCCCACGTCACTGCAACTGCCCTTCTAAGAGCCCCTTTCATCCAGGAATCTCATAGTGCTTCACAAATACGAAGCCTCACAAACCGCACACCCCTTAATCATCCTTGTGAGGCAGGGAAGTGTTGCCATATTACAGAGGCCCAGAGAAGTGAATCAGCGTATTCAAGTTCACATAAGCAGTTGTAGAGCTGGGGACAAAGCCCTGTTTACAGGTCACCTGAGAGTCCAGACTGGGGATTTTAGATAGACTCTGCTCCAACAAGGACGCTGGGTGTAGACACAATACACTGTGCTGGACTCAGTAACGGCCTAGGAGAAGGGACTACACAAGTGAAAATTTCCCTCCCTAATGGTTAAGGCAAGCACAGGATAGTCACTGTCGACTGTTTGTGGAGCAGTGGGAGGAGGCCAAAAAGCAGGTGGGGAAAATGGAGACAGAACTTCTTTCCAGCCCCAGGAACAGCTGGACTAGTCAGTGGCATCGTGCTATGGAATCTCAGCAGCTTGCTGGCACCATACTGAACCTGAGGGGATAGAGCCATGTAATCCTAACTACCGCACCCTGAGACTCCTCCTTTAAGGTGGTAGCGGATGGAAGGGGGTAGCGTCAGACACCCAGGTACCTCCTGGTAGGAGATGAGCACCTCGCAGCTTTTCTCCTCCTTCCTCGCCTCAATCCTCTTATAAAGCTCCACCATGGTGAGGTACATGATGCCTGGACTCTTCTCAGAGCCCAGCATGGTGTAGGTTTTTCCTGCACCTGTTGCACCATAAGCAAACACTGGAAAGAGAAAGACAAGACACTAAAAATTCAGAGGCCAGAAAAACCCACTATAATCTAATCTGTCCTCCTATATATAGGCCAGACAATTTCACCCAATAATTCCTACAACCCCCTCTGGGGTTGAGCCAGGGTCTATATTTTATAAAAGAAGGATGCTTATCTTGATTTAGATTTCAAGTTACAGAGAATCAGCCCCATCCCTAGATAAGTTATTCCAATGGTTAATTACCCTCATTGTTGGAAATTTGCACCTATTATCTACTCTGCTTTTATGTAGCTTCAGCTTCCAGCCACTGAGTTTCATTATGCTTTTTGTCTGCTAGACTAAAGAGCCATCTAATATCAGAAATCTGCTCCCCATCCCATTTAGATACTTATAGACATGATCAAGTCATCTCTAACCTTTTATTTAATAAACTCATGAGACTGAGCTTCCTAAATCTTTTACTATAAGGCAGATTTTCCAGACCTTGACTCATTCCTGTAGCTCATCTCTGAGCCCTTTGCAATTTTTCAACATCCTTTTAAAAGTGTTGACCTCCAAATAGGACACAGTATTCTAGTGATTTCAGTCTCTCCCGATTAACAATACTTTGTACTTCTACAGCATCAAAAATATGTTGCACAAGAAGGGCATGTTAAGAGAGAGCCAGTCACAGGTCTGTGCTCACAACGCACCCCAAAGACAGCCAGGAATAGAACCCAGGAGTTCAGATGCCCAGACCCATGCTCTAACCACTAGACAACTCCCTTCTGTTTTTAGTTCCTTATTACTGCACCCGCATGGCTGACTTGCAGAACTGCATTAGTGTCTTCATACCAAAGGGGAGCTCCATGTTTGGTGGGTCCAACAGAAGATGGCTGCAAACCGGATAATTGCCTGGGGCTCCACACCACCGAAGGGGCCTCCATGAAGCTAAGGTGCTCAGCTTCTGCTTCAGCCCCTGCATGGTGCGGCTCAGGGCCCGAGGCTTCAGCCCTGCATGGCAGGGCTCAGGCTTTCTGCCCCGGGCCCCAGCGAGTCTGACACTGACCCCCTGAAACCTGCTCGCAGCCCCTCAGGGGGCCACGGACCCCTGGGTGAGAACCACTGGTCTACAGGAATACAGGACTGACCAGGCCTGATCCTCTATTGAGCCAGTCTAGGCTGGGATCCAATCTTAAGCGAAGTTATTAAAGTTTAATTGTGTGGACCAAACAGCGGGAAGGTGGCTCTGTTGGGGGAAATCAAATGAATGAGTGGAAGAGCCTCTTCTACGTGCAGCAGCTCCCTGCAAATTACAGCGCTGGATGTGATAAAAATTGCCCTCATACACACTGCAGGCAGTCGGCTCAGGCCTTGAGCAATGGCATTTGACTACGTTCACTGCATACTTAACCCTGCAATGTGTTCGGTTAACTCTGTATGATGAAGCCAAATAAAATGCCCCAGCAGGGCTCCTTACCAGAGCAGTTGTACCCATTCAGCACCCCATCCAGGAGCTCCTTAGTTGTGTGCTGGAATACTTCCTCCTGTGTAGCACTCTCACCAAACACTTGGTCAAACACAAACTTCAGCTCCTTGCCCTTGCGCTTGGGGGCATCATGTCCCCGGAAGCCTGTAAAAACTCCCGATAGACAGGGTTCCTCAGGGTCAAACACCAACATGCTGTCATCAATCACCTGCACCACAGCGTGTCGACTCCCTTCCTGCTCCTGCTGAGTCTGGGGCCGTACCCGCACCACCACTGCCACATTGCCCTCTTCTGGGGGCAGGACTGACACCATGATTGCAGAGCAGCGTCAGTCAGTGCTGCAGCCAAAGAGGGAACGAAAGCCACAGTCAGAAGCCGGACACTGAATACGCATCACTGATCACTGGATTCACACCTTTTCAACAATCCAGAGGGGCTGGCAAGATGAATGGATCCGAATTAGCAACCACTTAGGGAACTAACTCTCTCTTCTCCGGACCTCTTCATCGGGCCCCTGCCCCGTGGACCCGACCGGCCCCCCCGCCCCTTCTCCGCAAGCCGGCTGCACGATCTGCAGCCGGTCCGTTTCCAAACCGCGCCAAGGAAGCATCTCTACGCGCTCATGCTCCACACCCTTCACTTCCTCACCCTTGTGTCCCGCTCCGACACCAAGTGGTGGGACCTCCTGCCACCTCTGGAGGGTGAGGAGCCCCGGTGGACCAGCCTCTACTCCACTCTGGTCCCGAGGCCCGCCAGGGATATCGGTTGGCGGCTCCTCCATGGGGCCGTGAGCACGGGCGTGTACTTGGCGCGGTTTACCCCTGTCCCAGACACCTGCCCCTTCTGCGGCGTGAGGGAGACCCTGGCGCACATTTACTTAGAGTGCGCCAGGTTGCAGCCCCTATACCGGCTCCTCACCAACATCCTGTTGCGTTTCTGGCTGCACTTCTCCCCTCCCCTCACCTCCTTCTCCATGCACTCCCTATCCGTGGCCCCACAAAGTCGCGGGACCTCCTGATCAACCTCCTCCTCGCCCTGGCTAAAATGGCCATCTACGTGACCAGGGAGAGGCGGTTGGCCAGCGGAGACTCCTAGGACTGTGGGGCTTGTTTCCGATCCTTAGTCCGTTCATGTCTCCGGGCAGAGTTCCTCTGGGCAGTGTCCACTGGCTCCCTTGACGCCTTCGAGGAGCAGTGGGCGCTGTCCGGGGTTCTCTGCTCGGTGTCCCCGTTGGGCTCCCTTCTTATGACCCTTTGACTGCACTCCTGTCCCTGTTCTTTTATTAGTTGTCCCCCACACATAGTGGGTTTCTGAGGCCCTGTGGAACCTCCCCTTAGGCTAAGGAGGGGTTCCGTTAGCATGGGGCGGGCTTCTGCGCACCCCGTTTCCCAGAAACCCAATAGAAAAAAAATAGACCCCTTTGTTTAAGAATACTGGACTGCTGTTTGCCATATGTTCTTGGCTATCAACCTATTGCCTCTCACATACTGTGTAATGCTCTAAATGCCAGATTTACAGACTGGAGACTAAAGCCTATGTATCTGCAGAAGTACAACATGGGAACCTTGCCTACCCCTACACCCTCGTTCCTCCCATCACCACCACCGGTGCTCGCTCAACCACCTCTGGGGCAAAAGGACTTCAGTCCTTGGTCTTTCTGCTGTGACTATTGATAAAAAGGCAGTTAGCACTGCCAATTGAAATGATGTTTTGTTTACAGGGTCACCTGTCCAAACACTGGACTGACATCTGCCCAGTTCATTTCATATAACAGCAGCCATACTTAGTCAGACCAATGGTCCATCTAGTCCAGTATCCGGTCTTCCAGGAGTGGCTGGTGCCAGATGCTTCAGAGGAAATGAACAGAACAGGGCAATTATCAAGTGATCCATCCTGTTGTTCAGTCCCAGCTTCTGGCAGTCAATAGCTTATTAATTCTTCTTTGAACTCAGTTATACTTTTGGCCTTCACAACATCCACAGCAATGAGTTCCACAGGATAACTGTGCATTGTGTTGAAAAAAATGCTTTATTTTGTTTTAAACCTGCTGCCTATTAATTTTAATCAGGAAACTTCTGTTGTGTTATGTGAAAGGGGTAAATATTAGGGCTGTTAAACAATGATTAATTTTTTTAGCTGCTTAACAGCACAATTAATCATAAGAGAATACCATTTATTAACATATTTTGGATGTTTTCTATATTTTCAAATATATGATTTCAATTACAACACAGAATACAAAGTGTACAGTGCTCACTTTATATTACTACAAATATTTGCACTGTAAAAAAACCCAAAATAGTATTTTTCAATTCACCTAAGCACTGTAGTGCAATCTTTTTATCATGAAAGTTGAACTTACAAATTTAGAATTCTGTACAAAAAGTAACTGCATTCGAAAACAAAACAATGTAAAGCTTTAGAGCCTACAAGTCCAATCAGTCCCACTTCTTGTTCAGCCAATTGCCCAGACAAACAAGTCTGTTTACATTTACAGGAGATAATGCTCCCTGCTTCTTGTTTACAATATCACCTGAAAATGAGAACAGGTGTTTGCGTGGCACTGTTGTAGCTGGCATTGCAAGATATTTACATGCCAGATATGCTGAAGATTCATATACGCCTTAATACTTCAACCTACATTCCAGAGGACATGCGTCCATGCTGATGACAGGTTCTGCTCGATAATGAACCAAAGCAGTGTGGACAGACGCATGTTAATTTTCATCATCTGAGTCAGATGCCACCAGCAGAAGGTTGATTTTCTTTTTTGGTGGTTTGGGTTCTGTAGTTTCCGTATCAGAATGTTGCTCTTTTAAGACTTCGGAAAGCATGCTCCACACCTCATCCCTCTCAGATTTTGGAAGGCACTTCAGATGCTTAAATCTTGGGTCGAGTGCTGTAGCTATCTTTAGAAATCTCACATTAGTACCATCTTTGCATTTTGTCAAATCTGCAGTGAAAGTGTTCTTAAAATGAAATCATGTGCTGGGTCATCATCTGAGACTGCTCTGACATAAATATATGGCAGAATGTGGGTAAAACAGCGCAGAAGACATACAATTCTCCTCCAAGGAGTTCAGTCAAATTTAATTAACACTGGTTTAAAAAAAAAAAAAGTGCATCATCAGCATGGAAGCATGTCCTCAGGAATGATGGCCAAAGAATGAAGAGGCATATGAATCTTTAGCGCATTTGGTATGTAAATATCTTGTGATGCCAGCTACAACAGTGACATGTGAATGCCTGTTCTCACTTTCAGGTGACATTTTAATTAAGAAATGGGCAGCGTTATCTCCCGTAAATGTAAACAAACTTGTTTCTCTTGGCGACTGGCTGAACAAGAAATAGAACTGGGTGGACTTGTAGGCTCTAAAGTTTTACATTGTTTTGTTTTTGAGTGCAGTTATGTAACAAAAACCCTACATTTGTAAGTTGCACTTTCATGATAAAGAGATTGCACTCCAGTATTTGTATGAGGTGAATTGAAAAATACCATCTTTTGTTTATCATTTTTACAGAGCAAATATTTGTAATAATAAATAAAAAAGTGAGCCTCTGTACACTGTGTATTTTGTGTTGTAATTGAAATAGATTAATAGATTCTAGGACTGGAAGGGACCTCAAGAGGTCATCGAGTCCAGTCCCCTGCCCTTATGGCAGGACCAAATACTGTCTAAACCATCCCGGATAGACATTTATCTAACCTACTCTTAAATATCTCCAGAGATGGAGATTCCACAACCTCCCTAGGCAATTTATTCCAGTGTTTAACCACCTTGACAGTTAGGAACTTTTTCCTAATGTCCAACCTAAACCTCCCTTACTGAAGTTTAAGCCCATAGCCTCTAAGGATAGAACAAGAAGCAAAGGTGAACAAGTTTTCTCCCTCCTCCTGATAACACCCTTTAGATACATTTGAAAATGTAGAAAAACTTCAAAAAATATTTAAATTTCAATTGGTATTCTATTAACAGGGTAATTAATATTTTTAGTTGTGATTCCTTTTTTTTTTAGTTAATCATGAGTTAACTGCAATTAATCAATAGCCCTAGTAAATATTTTCCACGATTCACACCCCCTCCCAGAGCCCTCACCCCCTCCCACCTCAATTTTGTGAGCATTCATGGCCCGTCATACAATTTCCATCCCCCGATGTGGCCCTCAGGCCAAAAAGTTTGCCCACCCCTGATCTGGAGGTGAAAGGTCATATAGCCTCCTCTTGGAATTATTAGTGCAAGGAGACCAGAGAAGGGGGTCACGAAAAATCCCTTCTGATCCCTATTAGCTTCTCCACAGACATGTTCCAGATCAGCAAAGCCCTTTATTTTGGGCATGAATAGCCGGATTGTCAGAGCTGTCCCACACCCACAGATCCTACTGCACCAACTGGGCGGGAGCCCAGCCCCGCACCGCTCACAGGCTCAGGTCTCCCACACCCACAGATCCTCCTGATTGCGGTGGGAGTTGTGGGTCTCAGACACTCTGGGGCAGGGAGAATGGGGGGCACCAAGGCCCCGAACGCTACGGACACCAGGGGGCACGTACCCGCCTTCTAAAGAAGAAGCTGAAAAGGCAGCACGTCTAGTGACCTTCCAAATAAGCCCCCTCCTCCCGCCCCCCCCTTACTCTGCTCGGCCACCCGCTGAACGCGCGAACAGTCACTCCAGTCGCTCGCACCCACGCGGGGCGCGCAGACGGGTGAGTTATTTTAGACCCGCTCCCCCCCCCCGCCCCCCCCCGCGTTCACACCGGTTTATGTAGGAAGCGAAGCGGGTCAGGTGGAAAGCGGGGCAGCGCGGGGAGGGGACCGGCAGGGCGCGCCCCGCGGCGGGAGAGGCGCTTACAAAGGGGCTGGAGGTGGGGGCGCCGCCGCCCGGCCTGACCCGGATCCCAGCTCGGCTCTCGGCCCCGCCCCGGCCCGGGGGCGGCCTGAGGCCCTGGCTCCAGGGGCCCTGGGCCCGGCCCCCCACCCGCGGAGGCGCCGAGTGACAGCGGGGCGGGGCCCAGGGCTCCCCCTGGCGCTCGGGGGGCCCGGCCCGGCCGCGAAGGGGGAAAGCGGAGGAGCCGCGGCTCTTACCGTGTAACGGGGCCCGACCTCCCGCGCGACCGGCCACTTCCGGCTGCCGCCTTTCAAATCACCCGGCAACGCCCGGCCGCTCTCCCCATTGGCGGCCCGCCTTCTTCTGATTGGCTCCGCGCCGCCAGGGGGCGGAGCCCGTTCCCGGCACACACCCAATAGGCGTGTCCGCAGGCGGAGGTTGGGGTCGCAGGGCACGCCGGGAGTTGTAGTTCTTTGAGGAAGGGTCCCGCGGACGTACTGCGGCGCCGGGGCTGCCCCTTGGGGAGGGAGGCGGGGGGTCCCGCTCCAGGGGGGCTGCAGGTCACTGGTCAGGCCCCCTCAGCAGCACGGACGGGTCCCATTGCCAGCTCAGCCACGGCTGCTATGCAGTGATGTTGGGCATGGCCCCACTTGGGCCTCAGTTTCCCCACCCGCGGCATGGTAGCGCTGAGCCCAGATACTTGGGCCCCTGTGCTTAGCTATATATTGCTGGGTTTTATTTTCTTCAGTGCCAGCGGTGGAACAGCTAATCTACACCCAGGCTGGGATTGTCAAGCCCTCCTATTTGGATACCTGCTTCCCATTAAAAATCAACGGGAACGTCCCTTCGGAGGCTTTGAAAATCCCAGCTCCACAACATACAACTCCAGGTCATGTGAAAGGGCCAAGGATTCCACACCCCTTAGGAAAGCTGCGGAAATCTCCTTTGGGATTGTCGGTTTTATTTTGATAGTTATGGGGTTGGACTGGACTAACAGCCCTTCCATGGAGCTGGGGGGGGGGGGGGGGGCACCAAACCCACCAGGCCCACCAAAACCAAACAACCAAATTCATCCCTGGAGTAAGCAAATGCAACCACAGTGAAGTCAATGGCTCTGCTTCAGAGCCAGGGGGATTTGAAACACATGATATGCTTTACAGGGACCCCTTCTGCTCTGTATAATCCTTCAGCTGGGGTGGTATTTGCAGTAATAATGGCCTGGTTCTAACAATATTCTCCTTAACATAGCAAAAGTAAATGTCTAAAGTCCCAGCCCCAGCTAAAACTTTGTTCCCTTTTATGTTTTACAAATTAAAAATATAAAGCCCCAGGCCATCTTCCTCCACACCCAGAGCCTGAAATGGCCCCTTGTCACTCAGAATAGCTTTAATACACCCAAGATCATCTGACCAGCTCTTTCTAGAACAGGACTCACCAAGGAAATCCAACCTAAAAAAAAAAAATCAAAAAGACCCCAGAATTCCTTGGTGAGTTTGACCTGCCAATCTGGCCCCACAGCTGTCGAGATTAGGGTGCTCCACTTTCCCCATTGGACAACTCCCAGATGTTATCCCACTCCCTCCCCCTGCCAGGTATCTGCCACAAGTATATCAGGGTTTGGAAGTGTGGCATTCCAGATTGTTCACATTTGGTACATTATGCAGCTCCTGGGGTATATGGAAATTATACCTGCCAGCAAGTACAGAGGGCTTCAGTCTTCCCCATTTACCCAGAGAGCAGAGCATGCAAATTAGCCCATGACATGTGGCCCACTTCCTCCATTCTCCCACTTTACTTGTGGAGGGTGCCAACCAACCTGCCAGGCCTTGAGCTCACATCTTCCAGAGAGCGCCTGCCCCGCCATGCGCAAGAAAGCAGCATTTCCTAGGGTTCCATGCTGCCCCCTGGGGGCAATGGGTAGTACACCGGCACTCTGCAAAATGTTTCCCCCTCAGGGTACCTCTGCTCCTGCTCTGGCAGACTCAAGACTGGAGTTGGGTGAATAACCGATGTGGCAGTTCGGCCACCACATGGAAACATCCAGGAAAATACTTGGTTCAGATCTGAAAATGTTCTGTTCCAGGCCAGCAACCACACGTTCCTTTGTTATCTTTAGCCAAGGACTTGCGCACTCATGGGAGGTGGGAGACCCAGGTTTGAATCCCTATTTGGGAGCAGGGATTTGAACTCAGATAATCCACCAGGGTGCAGGCTAGGCAGGAGCGAGGCGCTCTCAAGCTCTCCTGTTGAACCTGCTCCACTTTAAATAACCACATACAAATTCAGTGGGCCAAAGAGAGCAGCAGCATTTCTATCTTTCCTCTGAATGAGGCGGAGAGAAAATGTGAATTCACATCTCCTACCACCCAGCTGTCTGTCGGAAGCACCAGGCTCCAGAGTTGTTCTCATTCACACACTGGCCCAAGGGTTATTTCCTATTTGTACAAAGTGGAGCAGCTTCAACAGGAGAGATTGAGAGTTCTCGCCCCTAACGTAGCCTGTAGCCATTGCTCAGGCTGCTCACCCAGCTGGGGGCAGCCTCTGACGTCAAGTCCCTGCTCCAGTGTGGGTTGAAATCGGGGACTTCTATGTTCTGGGCAAGCAGCCTAGTCACTGGTCTGAGGCTATAAATGCGAGGAGGGGAGGGAAGACACTCGTACTGTTCTCAAACTGGCCTTGACGAATATTTTCCCAGCCAAACCCAAGCCGGTCACATTTGCAAATTGTTTCAGGTTGACCAAAGCTGCATTTTTCAGTGAATAAATTATTTGTCTGAAAAAATGTTGCCCAGCTCTGCTCATGGTCATGGTCCCCATGTTCCAGAGACCATCAAGCACCTGGAGTACTGGCTCCATACTGCAGATTTTAGCCCCCTCCAGCCAGTACTGTCACAGCGGGGGCGGGGAAGCGGATACAGATGGAGAAGTGTCTTTTTGACAACATCTGTAGCCTAGCGCTGCTTTTAACATGCTCCCGCTGTGTGTGCCTCTCTCATTATCACCTCCTGGGGAGAGTTCAAGGTTTGATACCTGCCCGTGAGATTAGAGCAGCTCACACCTCAGATTCCAGAGCTTCAAAATATTCCTTCCCATTGCCAGGGAAAAGAGCCCTGCAAAGGCAGCCGGGGCTCCGCAGCCAGAAGAAGAGCGAAGGATAAATTCAGCGTGGAGGGAAGGGGAGGCACCAAGTTCTCAGAGAACTGTTTGTGGAATGGCTTGTGCCGTAGCAGAGCTGAGTGTGAATCAGGCTTCGTGGTTCGTAAATGGCCTCTGACTTTGGGTGCCCAGCTTGAGACTTGGTACTTGGCACAGGAACGGGCGGGGCAAAGGGCCACCTCCGGACCGCCCCTGTTCTGGAGCCAGCTTTCGTGATGCGTTAGAGCAGCCGCAGCGGCCTGTGGCATTAAGGTTCCGTTTCAGCAGCTGAGAGTAGCTGAAGTGCAGTTCCAGGGCCATGGCCGTGTGCCAGGGACCGTGGTGGGAAGTGACATAGAGCCACTGTGTCGGCTTAAGCCATGTGGGGAGCCAGATCCACTGGCTTTGTGGCCAGGCTGTAACATAGGGCATGTCTACCCTGCAATTAGACACCCGCCACTGGCCCAGGCTGCCTGCCTCGGGGTCGTGGGGCTCGGGCTAAGGGGCTGTTTCATTGTGTGTTTGGGCCTGGGCTCTGCGAGGGGGAAGGGCCCAGTGGCTGTGTGAGTCCAGCTCCAGGTAACAATCTGATCCTGTGCATTCCCCTAGGGCTTTTATTCTGGAGAGGTCACATTGCTGCTAAGAGCTCCTCTCATCTTCCTTGTGAACTATGGCTGTATGATCACCTTTGGTTTACGAATGGGGCACGGAGAGGGGTTATGACTTGACCACAGTGTCAGACCCAGGACTAGAACCCAGAAGTCCTGACCTCTAGGCTCCTGCTTGGTCATATACAGCAAGCTAAACTGGGGTTAGTCTGGCCGTCACCTTAAGCTCAGTGTGCATAGTATTGGCTTCTCTGAGCAATGTTTGGTGAGGAAGCTGGTAGCCTGGCACTTGATGGTGTGTTTGCATGGCAGTGTCTGGGACCAGAGTGTAACAGAACAGGACACAAGGGGAGCGAATGATCAAATGAAACAGAAAACACGTATGCAAGTGCTGCTTGCTCCAGGCAGCAGAGTCTCACTGGGGCTGTGTCCCTCTGAGCTAGTCACCAACCCTCCATGTGACAAACAGCACTGTGTGTGCCAGCTTCCCAGCCTTCACGGCTGATCCTGTGCCCTGGGGGATCATGAACTCAACGCCCATGCTCAGGGGGGAAATTAACCCACATCCCCTAGTACTGCCACACGCGCCCATTTCTAAGGGTGTCTGGGCCCCGTTTTGGGAATTAAATTCAGCTGAGTACAGAATTTCTCATCATTTCAATGTCCTACCCTGTTGTGGTGTGCTGTAAACCAGCTGGTGTGTTCCACCCCAGAGGTGGCTGTATTGCAGTGGGAAAGGGTGTCTACCATCTGAAAAGTGCTTCAGGATCATTTGGGATAAAAGGCACTATGGAAATGGTACCAGGGCTGATGAGGGGTTGTTCCTGGAGGGGTCGGGGGGTTGGAGACTGGCTCTGAAGCCAACTCCAGCACTAAGATTTGGATTCAATGGTTCAGGAACCTCATGAAGAGCTGCTAGGTCTGAGGTTACTGTCATGTGGGGCCTGGGTCCAGAGTAAGGGAGGTGCAGAGATGTCTTACCACTGGAGCTGGTCAGAAATTTCCCCACAGAAACCTGCCTGGACCCTGGTGGGCTGCAGCGGATCCTGGTGCTTCTGAGGTCAGCAGCTCAGGGAGAGACCAGCCATGCCTGGGTGTCCAGGCTCCCAGGAACTCCATAGTCCCAGCTCCATGGCAGGGAGCCTGGATACCCTGGGAGCCCTGACTCGAATTGAGCTGGCTCCTGGGTCTGCAGCAGGGAGCCTGGGGACCCACGCCTGTGGAGCCAGTAGCCTGGTGGCTCGGGGGTGGGTCCAAGGCTCTGCACCTCTGGGGCAGGGGCCTTCCAGACTCCAGACTGGCCTGTTGGCTGCTTGGCAGTGCTGCCCAAGAGCCGCAGACCCCGGGAGCCGCTCAGATGCCGAGTGAAGCTGACGTGCTGGCAGCAGTGGCGGGCAACTAATTTCCTTTTAGAAACACACTGGCAACGATTCTGAAACAAACATTCAGGGGGATTTTTCAGTTCAGGAAGAAACACAGAACATTTTCATTTCAGTTCATATCAAACCATATTTTTTATGTTTTGCTTAGGTCTACATACTATGATGGAGTAACGTCCGCCTGACCCCCACGGCCTCCGTAACCTCCATAACAACCGCCTGCCTCCCCCACGGCCTCCGTAACCACTGCCCGCCTCCCCCACGGCCTCCGTAACTGCTGCCTGCCTCCCCCACGGCCTCCGTAACCACTGCCCGCCTCCCCCACAGCCTCCGTAACCTCTGCCCGCCTCCCCCACAGCCTCCGTAACCTCTGCCTGCAGCCCCCATGGCCTCCATAACCTCTGCCCGCCTCCCCCACGGCCTCCGTAACTGCTGCCTGCCTCCCCCACGGCCTCCGTAACCTCTGCCTGCAGCCCCCACGGCCTCCGTAACCACTGCCCGCCTCCCCCACGGCCTCCGTAACTGCTGCCTGCCTCCCCCACGGCCTCCGTAACCTCTGCCTGCAGCCCCCACATCCTCCATAACCTCTGCCTGCAGCCCCCACGGCCTCCGTAACCTCTGCCCGCCTCCCCCACATCCTCCGTAACCTCTGCCTGCAGCCCCCACGGCCTCCGTAACCTCTGCCTGCAGCCCCCACGGCCTCCGTAACCTCTGCCTGCAGCCCCCACAGCCTCCGTAACCTCTGCCTGCCTCCCCCACAGCCTCCGTAACTGCTGCCTGCCTCCCCCACAGCCTCCGTAACCTCTGCCTGCAGCCCCCACAGCCTCCGTAACCTCTGCCTGCAGCCCCCACATCCTCCGTAATCTCTGCCTACCTCCCCCACAGCCTCCGTAACTGCTGCCTGCCTCCCCCATGGCCTCCGTAACCTCTGCCTGCAGCCCCCACGGCCTCCGTAACCTCTGCCTGCAGCCCCCACATCCTCCGTAACCTCTGCCCGCCTCCCCCACGGCCTCCGTAACCTCTGCTTGCAGCCCCCACGGCCTCCGTAACCTCTGCCTGCAGCCCCCACGGCCTCCGTAACCTCTGCCTGCAGCCCCCACATCCTCCGTAACCTCTGCCCGCCTCCCCCACGGCCTCCGTAACCTCTGCCTGCAGCCCCCACGGCCTCCGTAACCTCTGCCTGCAGCCCCCACGGCCTCCGTAACTGCTGCCTGCAGCCCCCACGGCCTCCGTAACTGCTGCCTGCAGCCCCCATGGCCTCCGTAACTGCTGCCTGGGAACCACGGCCCATGGCAGCTGTGGGGTGCCTGTGAACGCGGGCAGTGCGCAGAGTCCCCAGGCCGTGCCTGCGCCAAGGAGATGGAGCGAAGTGCCATCAGCTTCCAGAAGCTGCTGAGGTCAGCGCCACCTGGACACTGCACCCCTCAGCCCCTCCTGCATCCCAACTCCCTGCCCCAGCCCTGAGCCCCTCCCGCACTCCAAATCTCTTGGCCCCAGCCTGGATCCCCTCCTGCACCCCAAACCCCTCACCCCCAGCCCCACACCAGAGCCCACTGTGACACTTCACCCCATAGTCTTCATAGTGATATAATGATATGATTATGACATAGTTATGATGTATTTTCTGCAAGGTAAGTCATATGAGATGTCATTGGAAAGGTTATGATTTGCTGAATATGATTATCCTATTTGTATGCATGTATCACTTTTGTATCAGAAGTTATGAACATTGACTATTTATCTATGTATCTATTTAAGGGTGGCTTGTTGGACTAGGAGTAGGATTCTCGCTTAGAATGTGAGAGGTGATCCCAGGTTCAAATCCCAGACTGGCCCTGTGACTTTCCTTGCTTGTTGAAGGAAAAGGCCTGCGTAGGGACCATTGAATTGTGGTCGTAAATGTGTGGTTACTCAGGTGGTGCCAGAGAGAGGGCTTTGGATTCTTCAAACATGAGATGTTCCAGGAAGAAGGATTGCTAGGAAGAGATGGGATCCACCTAATGTAGGGTGACCAGACATCCCAATAAAATCAGGACTGTCCTGATAGTTAGGTGTTTGTCCTGCATCCTGACCGATGTTTGAGCAGGATGCAATTTGTCCCAATATTTTGCGGCACTCCGCCTTTTTTTTTCCCCGCTGCCGGTCCCCCCCTGCAATGTGTCCTGAGGGAAGAGCATCTTTGCAGGCCGGCTTGCTAACCTAGTGAGGAGGGTTTTAAACTAAGGTCACCTGGGGATGGAGACCTAAGCCCTGAGGTAAGTGGGACACCGGGAGGAATCACAAGGAGGAGCGTGCAACAGGGGAGTCCTCCTGCTTCATACTGAGAAAATAGGGCAATTGGCTAGTTATTTTAGGTGCTTGTACACAAATGCAAGAAGCCTGGGAAACAAGCAGGGAGAACTGGAAGTCCTGGCACAGTCAAGGAACTATGATGTGATTGGAATAACAGAGACTTGGTGGGGTAACTCACATGACTGGAGCACTGCCACGGATGGGTATAAACTGTTCAGGAAGGACAGGTAGGGGAGAAACGGTGGAGGAGTTGCACTGTATGTAAGAGAGCAGTATGACTGCTCAGAGCTCCAGTATGAAACTGCAGAAAAGCCCGTTGAGAGTCTTTGAGTTAAGTTTAGAGGCGAGAGCAACAAGGGTGGTGTCATGCTGGGCATCTGCTATAGACCACCAGACCAGGAAGAGGAGGTAGATGACGCTTTCTTCGAACAGAAGCTTCCAGATCACAGGCCCTGGTTCCCATGGGGGACTTCAATCACCCCGATATCTGCTCGGAGACCAATACAGCAATGCACGGACAATGCAGGAAGTTTTTGGAGAGTGGGGTGGGGACAACTTCCTGGTGCAAGTGCTGGAGGAACCAACTAGGAGCTGTGCTCCTCTTGACCGGCTGCTCACAAACAGGGAAGAATCGGTAGGGGAAGTAGAAGTGGGTGGCAACCTGGGCAGCAGTGACCATGAGATGGTCGAGTTCAGGATCCTGACACAAGGAAGAAAGGAGAGTGGCAGAATACGGACCCTGGACTTCAGCAAAGCAGACTTAGACTCCCTCAGGGAACTGATGGGCAGGATCCCCTGGGAGGCTAATCTGAGGGGGAAAGGAGTCCAGGAGCTGGCTGTATTTTAAAGAAGCCTTACTGAGGTTGCAGAAACAAACCGTCGCGATGTGCAGAAAGAATAACAAATGTGGCAGGCAACCAGCTTGGCTTAACAGTGAAATCTCCAGTGAGCTTAAACACAAAAAGGAAGCTTATAAGAAATGGACACTCAGACAGAAGACTAGGGAGGAGTATAAAAATATTGCTTGAGCATACAGGGGTGTAATCAGGAAGGCCAAGGCACAAGGAGTTGCAGCTAGCAAGTGTTAACAGTAACAAGAAGGGTTTCTACAGGTATGTTAGCAATAAGAAGGTGGTCAGGGAAAGTGTGGGCCCCTTACTGAGTGAGGGAGGCAACCTAGTGACAGAGGATGTGGAAAAAGCTGAAGTACTCAATGCTTTTTTTGCCTCTGTCTTCACAGACAAGGTCAGCTCCCAGACTCCTGCACTGGGCAGCACAGTATGGGGAGGAGATGAGCAGCCCTCAGTGGTGAAAGAACAGGTTAAGGATTATTTATAAAAGCTGGACATGCACAAGTCCATGAGGCCAGATGCGCTGCATCCGAGCGTGCTGAGGGAGTTGGCTGATGTGACTGCAGAGCCATTGGCCATTATCTTTGAAAACTCGTGGTGATTGGGGGAGGTCCCAGATGATTGGAAAAAGGCAAAGATAGTGCCCATCTTTAAAAAAGGGAAGAAGGAGAACCTGGGGAACTACAGACTGGTCAGCCTCACCTCAGACCCCAGAAAAATCCTGGAGCAGGTCCTCAAGGAATCCATTTTGAAGCACTTGGAGGAGAGAAAGGTGATCAGGAACAGTCAGCATGGATTCACCAAGGGCAGGTCATAGAATCATAGAATATCAGGGTTGGAAGGGACCTCAGGAGGTCGTCTAGTCCAACCCCTTGCTCAAAGCAGGACCAATTCCCAACTAAATCATCCCAGCCAGGGCTTTGTCAAGCCTGACCTTAAAAATCTCTAAGGAAGGAGATTCCACCACCTCCCTAGGTAACCGATTCCAGTGCTTCACCACTCTCTGAGTGAAAAAGTTTTTCCTAATATCCAACCTAAACCTCCCCCACTGCAACTTGAGACCATTACTCCTTGTTCTGTCATCAGGTACCACTGAGAACAGTCTAGATCCATCCTCTTTGGAACCCCCTTTCAGGTAGTTGAAAGCAGCCATCAAATCCCCCCTCGTTCTTCTCTTTTGCAGACTAAACAATCCCGGTTCCCTCAGCCTCTCCTCATAAGTCATGTGCTCCAGCCCCCTAATCATTTTTGTTGCCCTCCGCTGGACTCTTTCCAATTTTTCCACATCCTTCTTGTAGTGTGGGGCCCAAAACTGGACACAGTACTCCAGATGAGGCCTCACCAATGTCGAATAGAGGGGAATGATCACATCCCTCGATCTGCTGGCAATGCCCCTACTTATACAGCCCAAAATGCTGTTAGCCTTCTTGGCAACAAGGGCACACTGTTGAGACATATCCAGCTTCTCGTCCACTGTAACCCCTAGGTCCTTTTCTGCAGAACTGCTTCCTAGCCATTCGGTCCCTAGTCTGTAACAGTGAATGGGATTCTTCCGTCCTAAGTGCAGGACTCTGCACTTGTCCTTGTTGAACCTCATCAGGTTTCTTTTGGCCCGGTCCTCTAATTTGTCTAGGTCCCTCTGTATCCTATCCCTACTCTCCAGTGTATCTACCACTCCTCCCAGTTTAGTGTCATCTGCAAACTTGCTGAGAGTGCAGTCCACCAGATCATTAATGAAGATATTGATTATCATTGATACCATCCTCCAGATCATTAATGAAGATATTGAACAAAACCGGCCCCAGGACTGACCCTTGGGGCACTCCACTTGAAACCGGCTGCCAACTAGACATGGAGCTGTTGATCACTACCCGTTGAGCCTGACAATCTAGCCAGCTTTCTATCCACCTTATAGTCCATTCGTCCAGCCCATACTTCTTTAACTTGCTGGCAAGAATACTGTGGGAGACTGTATCAAAAGCTTTGCTAAAGTCAAGGAATAAGACATCCACTGCTTTCCCCTCATCCACAGAGCCGGTTATCTCCTCATAGAAGGCAATTAGGTTAGTCAGGCATGACTTGCCCTTGGTGAATCCATGCTGACTGTTCCTGACCACTTTCCTCTCCTCTAAGTGCTTCAGAATTGATTCCTTGAGGACCTGCTCCATGATTTTTCCAGGGACTGAGGTGAGGCTGACTGGCCTGTAGTTCCCTGGATCCTCCTTCTTCCCTTTTTTTAAAGATGGGCACTACATTGGCCTTTTTCCAGTCATCCGGGACCTCCTCTGATCGCCACGAGTTTTCAAAGATAATGGCCAATGGCTCTGCAATCGCATCCGCCAACTCCCTCAGCACCCTCGGATGCAGCGCATCCGGCCCCATGGACTTGTGCTTGTCCGGTTTTTCTAAATAGTCATTCCTGACCAATCTGATTGCCTTCAATGATAAGATAACTGGCTCCGTGGATATGGGGAAAGCAGTGGACTTGATAGACCTTGACTTTAGCAAAGCTTTTTGATACAATCTCCCACAGTATATTTGCCAGCAAGTTAAAAAGTCTGGATTGGATGAATAAGGTGGACTATAAGGTGGATAGAAAGCTGGCTAGATTGTTGGGCTCAATGAGTAGTGATTAATGGCTCCATGTCTAGTTGGCAGCCGGTATCAAGCAGAGTGTCCCAGGAGTCAATCCTGGGGGAAGAGGTAGATACACTGGAGGGTTGGGATAGGGTCCAGAGTGACCTAGACAAATTAGAGGATTGAGCCAAAAGAAATCTGATGAGGTTCAACAAGGACAAGTGCAGAGTCCTGCATTTAGGATGGAAGAATCCCATGCACTGCTACAGGCTGGGGACTGAGTGGCTAAGCGGCAGTTCTGCAGAAAAGGACCTAGGGGTTACAGTGGACGAGAAGCTGGATATGAGCCAGCAGTGTGCCCTTGTTGCCAAGAAGGCTAATGGCATACTGAGCTATATTAGTAGGAGCATTGCCAGCAGATCAAGGGAAGTGATCATTCCTCTCTATTTGGCACTGGTGAGGCCACTCCTGGAGTACTGTGTCCAGTTTTGGCCCCCCCACTACAGAAAGGATGTGGACAAATTGGAGAGAATCCAGCGGAGTGCAACAAAAATGATTAGGAGCCTGGGGCACGTGACTTCTGAGGAGAGGCTGAGGGAACTGGGGTTATGTAGTCTGCAAAGGAGAAGAGTGAGGCGGGATTTGATAGCAGCCTTCATCTACCTGAAGGGGGGTTCCAAAAAGGATGGAGCTTGGCTATTTCAATGGTGGCAGATGACAGAACGAGGAGCAATGTCTCAAGTTGCAGTGGGGGAAGTCTAGGTTGGATATTAGGAAACACTATTTCACTAGGAGGGTGGTGAAGCACTGGAATGGGTTCCCTAGGGGGGTCGGTGGAATCTCCTTCCTTAGAGGTTTTTAAGGTCAGGCTTGACAAAGCCCTGGCTGGGATGGTTTAGTTGGGGTTGGTCCTGCTTTGAGCAGGGGGTTGGACTAGATACCTCCTGAGGTCCCTTCCAACCCTGAGATTCTATGATTCTGTAATTCTATGCTCTGTATTTCACATGTATTTATGCCTGGGTAACACTCACTAGACAAGATGTTTTCATTCTAGACAGTGAGTGGGGAATGGGCCATTAGGAAAACAAGAGGCCTTAGAAGAAGCTTATCTCCCTCCTGGGGAGCCTTCCTGACAACGCTACAGACAGCCTTGGAGTAATGGCTGCTAGGACTCTGCAAGGACACGTGATGAGACCACATGTCTCTAGACTCCATCTTGGGATGTCAGTAATTTTCCACAGACTGGTCTGGGAACTGGGAACTAAGCTTTGAAACAAAAGGGTTCCCGCCTTATGCCAAAGCTATATAAGGCAGGGAGTGACATCGTCTGGGATTCTTCGCTCCCCACACAAGACTCCTGAAAACACCTGAGGAACAAAGCGTGAACTGGGGGAAGTGCTGGACCCAGGCTAAAGGGATTTTTAGTCTGTGAATTCCAAGCTGTAAGCAAGTGGTGTTTGCCCCTTAAGAATCTGCAGCCTGCTTGTAACATCTCTTAGGGTGAGAATCTGCTATTCATAGCCAAGCTGTTTAGTATATTAAGCTTAGTTTGCAGTTTTGTTTATTTGCTAGGTAATCTGCTTTGATCTGGTTGCTGTCTCTTATAATCACTTACAAATCTAACTTTTGTAGTTAAACTCATTTTTGCTTTATCTAAAGCAGTGTGTGGGAATCATTACGCAGGGGCAGAAGGCTGTTGCACTTTGAGGAAGGGGGTGGACTTCATGAGCTTACGCTGTACAGTTCTCTGGGCAGCGCAGGACGGTATAATTCTGGGTTTATACTGCTGAGGGGGTTTGTGCCTGAGGAGCTGGTTTTTGCCCTGGCTGTCGCCTTCCTATGCAGGGGCTGGTCAAAGCGCCTGCATGTAACTGCAGCTGGGTGTGTCCCTACCTGTACGTATGCTGGTGAAAGTGCAGGCTGGAGCCTGGAGGGCTTTGCAGCTTGTCACAGCAGTGCAGTGTAAGCGGGAGCCCAGGCTGGTGGGTCAGGGGGCTCAGTGGTACCCCAGTTCCAGGGGCATCCTGGGGGGAACCCACACCCACAACCCCAGCCAGACCTCTCAACACCCCTCCACCCCCTGCCCCACACCGAACCCCTCCCACATGCTGAACCCCTCATTTCTGGCCCCACCCTGGAGCCCGCACCCCCAACTGGAGTCCTCACACCCTTCTGCACCCCAATGCTCTGCCCCAGCCTGGTGACAATGAGTGTGTGAGCGTGGGTGGAGGAGAGCGAGTGACGGAGGGGGAGGGGGGATGGAGTGAGCAGGGG
Organism: Mauremys mutica; assembly: GCF_020497125.1. Taxonomy (NCBI): domain Eukaryota; kingdom Metazoa; phylum Chordata; order Testudines; family Geoemydidae; genus Mauremys; species Mauremys mutica. Next base: position 13,493,029 of record NC_059096.1, read on the forward strand.
GGCCTAGGAGAAGGGGCAGGGCCTTGGGGCAAGGGGCGGGGTGTTAGGTTTTCTACAATCAGAAAGTTGGCAACCCTCCACCACAACCTCTGTAACCGCTGCCTGCCTCCACCATAACCACCTGCCACCCCCTACGGCCTCCATAACCGCTGCCTGCCTCCACTGTAACCGCCGCCTGCCACCTCTATGGCCTTCATAACCGCCATCTGCCTCCACCACGGCCTCCGTAAACACTGCCTGCCTCCACCGTAACCACCGCGTGCCACTCCTACATAACTGCTGCCTGTCTCCACCGTAACTGCCGCCTGCCACTCCTATGGCCTTCATAACCGCCGTCTGCCACCCCTACGGCCTCCATAACTGCCACCTGCCTCCCACGGCCTCTGTAACCACTGCCTACCTCCACCACAACCTCCGTAACCACCCACTGCCACCCCTACAGCCTCCGTAACTGCCACCTGCCTCCACCACGGCCTCCGTAACTGCCGCCAGCCTCCACCACAACCTCTGTAACTGCTGCCTGCCTCCACCACGGCCTCCGTAACCGCTGCCTGCCACCCCTACGGCCTTCATAACTGCTGCCTGCCTCCACTGTAACTGCCACCTGCCCCCCACATGGTCTCCGTAACTGCCGCCAGCCTCCACCACAACCTCTGTAACTGCCTCCTGCGTTCACCACGGCCTCCGTAACCACTTCCTGCCACCCCTACGGCCTCCATAACTACTGCCTGCCTCCACCACAGCCTCCATAACCAACGCCTGCCACCCTTCTGGCCTCCATAACCACTTCCTGCCACCCCTACAGCCTCCATAACCACCACCTGCCTCCACCACGGCCTCCGTAACCACTTCCTGCCACCCCTACGGCCTCCATAACCACTGCCTGCCTCCACCACAGCCTCCATAACCAACGCCTGCCACCCTTCTGGCCTCCGTAACCACTTCCTGCCACCCCTACAGCCTCCATAACCACCACCTGCCTCCACCACGGCCTCCGTAACCACCCACTGCCACCCCTACAACCTCCATAACCACTGCCTGCCACCCCGACAACCTCTGTAACTGCTACCTGCCTCCACCACGGCCTCCATAACTGCCACCTGCCATCCCCTTAGCCTCCTGCTACTGCTTCATCCTATCACTGCGCCCTCTCATTGCAGCTGCCTGCTATTACCATGGCTTCCCTGGGTGACTTACTGCTCCCCTCCCTCCCAGCTGTTCCAGCCCAGAGAGCAGAGGGTGGAGCGGGGTTGGACACAGGACAGCTGGGGAGAGGTGCCATGCAAAGTAGGCAGCACCTGGCCATTGTGCAGCGGGAGGGTGTGGCTGGTTCCTCATGCCCGTCCCCTGAGGCACTCCCAGGCTTGTTGCAAGGTGCCCGCCTGCCAGCCAGCTGCTCTCCTAGCCTGCACGCTCCAGCGATGCCAGTCGAAGGGAGCAGGAACAAACCCAGCCAGGCTGCTCGTGTGGTTCCTTCCATCACCAGCTGCATGGCACCCAGGCTGGTGCATTAGGGCCACCTGCATCCAACTGCAGCTGAGGAGCTGCTTGCTCGTCCCGGAGAGCCCCCGCTCTGGGGCTGGGCATGGGAGGGGCGGGCAGGGGTCTCACACTCCTCAGCTTCCCTGCCCCAAACCCTCCCGCGGGCAGGCGCGCTGCCCCCGGCCCTGCCCCCCCAGCGATGCCAATGCCTGACGAGCCGCGCTGCACGCGGGAGTGGCTGTCAGGCTGGGTTAGGTGTCAGGGAGCCACTGGGCTGGAAGGCAGAGTCTGCCGGCCAGGCGCTTTGTGCTCACGTGCGGCGAGCAGCCCAGACAGCGGCAAGTGACGCTGCAGCTGAGGCTGCCCTCAGAAGTGGGGCGACGCAGGGGGAGAGGCAGAGGCGTCTGGCAGCGGCCCAGGCGAAATCAAGAGCTGTCTGTGCGTCCGTCAACTGCTCTGTCTTCTCTCCCTCTTGCGGAGAGCCAGGTGGCGACGGCACCGGCGTGGGCGAGGGGTTAACGCCTCCGGCTGCAGAGCAGCGAGTGCTGCAGGCACCACGCTGCCATGTGCTCGTACAAGGCTAACGCGCTGCCCAGGCCGGGTCCTGAGGGGGGTGGGCGCCCTCAGCTCCCCTTGGCTTTGATAGACTGGGACCTTCCTGCTGACTGGGACAGTTTGAGTTCCTGGGTTTTCAAGGGCAGCCACCTCTGGGGTGGTTTCACAGCTTACAACCTGAGAGGAGGGAGGGAGAACCCCATGGTCCATGGGGCGGGGATGCAGGTATTTGGCCAGGACTCTGAGAGGCCACGCTCCACTTGCACAGCCAGCCGCCTCTCATGCCACTGAGATGGCAAACGGCCCAGGCTTGGTAAGGGCAGTGCCTGGATCCCTGGGAAAAGGGCTCCGGGTCCATTTGGGACCTCCAATGGGACCTCCCCAACAAAGTGCTCCGGTTGCACGGACGGGTGAGAAGAACGAGGGAGGAGCTTCCCTGCTCCATGGGCAGAGGAAAACGCCAACAACCCTGGGAAATAAACCCCTGAGCAGAGATGGACTGAGCTCTGGAGCCAGACTTCCCCCCAGATCCCAGGCCTGTTACCGAGATCAGCATGTGCTTGAACACGGGCCCGTGTCTGACATCCCTGCTCTTGGAAACGGGGCAAAGGAGCCTGCCCTCTGCGGAGCGCTTTGGGAGCTGTGGGGTCAGGAATCGGTATTATCAGCCCATTTTGCCTTTCCAAGCACCTTCTAGCCCAGGGTCACCCTCCCGCCCCCCAGGAAACGGAGGCCCAGAGCTGGGAAGGGCCTCGCCTGCAGCGAGCCCAGCACAGAGCCCAGGGCTCCAGCTCACAGTCCTGTGCATTGGCCGCGAGGGCCTGCTCGCCTGTCAGCACTGTCCCATCGTGTCCCATCAAGTTCAGCTGGAGTTGGGGGCGCTCGAAGGCTCAGAACTGGGAGCTGTTCTTGGATCTGTCAGGATTTCCGACGAGGTGTCTCCAGGATCACAGGACTGGATGAGGCAGCCTCAGCCCAAGGCAGGTCTGTCGGGCACCTCTCCTGGTGCTCTTGCCGAAGAGTCTAGGCCAGGTGGGTTGGGGAGGGTGAAGCACTGCTGGCAAGTCTGTCCCCCAACAGCTTCACCCCACCACCCTGCTTGCACCTGGCAGCTTCCCACCCCCCAGTGCCGTTCAGGGGAACGGTCTCAGTGTCCTAGCAACACCAGTGGCTCCAGACTGCAGCGCTGGGAGCACGGACACTTGGCTACACTGGGTCATTTCCATGGGGACATGGAGCCCTGGAGAAGGAACAGCTCCTGTGCCGCTTCCCGCTCAGGGTGAGGCCTGGTGGCAGGGCTTTCCCCTCCACCCCCTCCGCCAGGGAGGGTGTACACACCCCCTGAATTTCCCCAATACCCCCCAGGGGTCAACTAGTTCTGTGCAGTGTTGCCAATTTAGTCATTGGTTGGAAATTTGAAAAAGCACATAGAGTAGATGATAAAATACGTGTGCCTGAAAAAGCAGACTAGGTTTGAAAAGCATGAACAAAGACTAGCTCCCTCTCACGGCTGCTGTTTTTTCTGACGATGTCAGTGCATTCATTTTGGTGATCTGGGCCAATTTAATCATTTCAAAGTGTGATTTGTAAGCAAGGTCTGAGCGAGCTGTCCCCTGACAGCTAGTGATGAGGCAGGGGGCAGGGAAGGCTTCAGGTCTAGACTGTATTTACATGAACACACCTATTCTGCTGAGGTATCCAGCAGACAGAGCTGGGATCACTTTAGGGTTGACTGTGGTGGTAATGAAATGTTGTCCTTATTGTATGAGTAAAAGGCAGAAGGGCTGGACTTAGCCTGTGCTGATTGAGGGAGTCACCCTCAGTGCTTCATTTGTGCCAAGTCTGAGCCCTGGCACCTCTAGGCTGGGTAATTCATAGCGCTGGGATCTCTGGGTTGGGTGATTTATAGCTCTGGGACTGCTGGGCTTGCCACATCAGTTATGAAAGCACAAAATTGCTTGAGCCCCCAGTATCTCTGTCATTATAAATTAAGCACTGGGGACCCGCAACTGAACTGCACTCGCTAAGCAGGAGATTTGGACGCCAGATCCTAGTGGAGAGAGAGAGGGTGGGGGCAGGTGTTTGGCTGGGTGGGGTGGGCTCTGCTAAGAGTCCCAGGCACTATGTGACCTGCCCCTCTCTCCTGATTAGAGACGGAGCTGATTAGGCTCCATGGAGAGTGTTTTGTTTTGTTGAGTGACCAGTGCCCACTAGAGCTGGAATCACTGACAATCAGGTCTCAGGCTTAGCCCTGCTGCAGGACAGCACTGATGGGGAAGCAGTGAGGTTCCCCCACTGAGAGCTGTAGTAGGAAGAGAGCCTGAGACAAAAGCCCCCTTTTCCCCACTCTCCATTAGCTCCCACCTGCTTCTTTCCCCCACACCCTCAGCTCACTCACCTTTTTGTTAGCATTTTCCCCACACCATCCCCTCCCGCGGCTGGGGCACGGCTCGGCGGGCCTGGCGCTCCCCCCGCGGCTGGGGCACGGCTCAGCGGGCCTGGCGCTCCCCGCGGCTGGGGCACGGCTCGGCGGGCCTGGCGCTCCCCGCGGCTGGGGCACGGCTCGGCGGGCCTGGCGCGCTCCCCCCGGCTGGGGCACGGCTCGGCGGGCCTGGCGCTCCCCGCGGCTGGGGCACGGCTCAGCGGGCCTGGCGCTCCCCCCGCGGCTGGGGCACGGCTCGGCGGGCCTGGGGCACGGCTCGGCGGGCCTGGCGCTCCCCCCGCGGCTGGGGCACGGCTCGGCGGGCCTGGCGCTCCCCGCGGCTGGGGCATGGCTCGGCGGGCCTGGCGCGCTCCCCGCGGCTGGGGCACGGCTCGGCGGGCCTGGGGCACGGCTCGGCGGGCCTGGCGCTCCCCCCGCGGCTGGGGCACGGCTCGGCGGGCCTGGCGTGCACCCCGCGGCTGGGGCACGGCTCGGCGGGCCTGGCGCTCCCCGCAGCTGGGGCATGGCTCGGCAGGCCTGGCGTGCTCCCCGCGGCTGGGGCACGGCTTGGCAGGCCTGGCGCTCCCCATGGCTGAGGCACGGCTCGGCGGGCCTGGCGCTCCCCCTGGCTGAGGCACGGCTCGGCGGGCCTGGCGCTCCCCATGGCTGAGGGACGGCTCGGCAGGCCTGGCGCTCCCCGCGGCTGGGGCACGGCTTGGCAGGCCTGGCGCTCCCCATGGCTGAGGCACGGCTCGGCGGGCCTGGCGCGCCCCCCGGCTGGGGCACGGCTCGGCGGGCCTGGCGCTCCCCCCGTGGCGGGGGCCGGGCTCGGCGGGCCTGGCGCTCCCCCCGTGGCTGGGGCATGGCTCGGCGGGCCTGGCGCTCCCCGCGGCTGGGGCACGGCTCGGCGGGCCTGGCGCTCCCCCCGCGGCTGGGGCACGGCTCGGCGGGCCTGGCGTTCCCCACGTGGCTGGGGCACGGCTCGGCGGGCCTGGCGCTCTCCCCGCGGCTGGGGCACGGCTCGGCGGGCCTGGCGCTCCCCACGGCTGGAGCACGGCTCGGCGGGCCTGGCGCGCTCCCTGTCAGTACTGGCCCGGGCAGGGAAGTGAATGATCCAACCCCCTTCTCCCTTCCCCTCCCTCTGCTGCCTTTTCATGCCGGCTCACCCTAACATTGACGGGGTGGGGACCAGGGCATCCTTCTGTTGCTCAGTGTGCTTGGGCAGAGGGCAGTTAGGGCTCAACCCACCTGCCCTTTCCTGACCAGCAGCCTTGCCTGGGTGCCTTCCCCCCCCACCCCAAGTGAACATGCCAGCTTAGTGTGGGAGGGTGGTTCATTTTTTAGCTTGCTTGTTTGTTTCATTCAAGCCCATGGAGTGGTACTGGAAAGATGGGGGGATGGATGAACAGAAGGCTGGCTGCTGGCTTGGCGGGCTGGCTGGCTAGACAGAGGGATGGACACAGGGATGGATGGATGGCTAGAAGGATGGATGGAGGGATGGATGGATGGATGGACAGAGGGGTGGCTGGCTGAACAGAAGGATGGATGGGGGGATGGATGGAAGGACAGATGGTGATGGCTGGCTGGCTGGACAGAAGGACGGAGGGATGGATGGATGGAGGGACGGATGGACAGAGGGGTGGCTGGCTGGACAGATGGAAGGAGAGGGGGATGGACGGACAGAAGGATGGATGGATGGAGGGACGGATGGACAGAGGGGTGGCTGGCTGGACAGATGGAAGGAAAGGGGGATGGACGGACAGAAGGATGGATGGATGGAGGGACGGATGGACAGAGGACTGGCTGGCTGGACAGATGGAAGGAGAGGGGGATGGACGGACAGAAGGATGGATGGATGGAGGGATGGATGGACAGAGGGGTGGCTGGCTGGACAGATGGAAGGAGAGGGGGATGGATGGACAGAAGGATGGATGGATGGAGGGACGGATGGACAGAGGACTGGCTGGCTGGATAGAAGGCTGGAGGGATGGAAGGCCAGAGGGCTGGCTGAGTGGCTGGACAGAAGGATGGAATGGAGGGACGGATGGACAGAGGACTGGCTGGCTGGACAGATGGAAGGAGAGGGGGATGGACGGACAGAAGGATGGAGGGATGGATGGACAGAGGACTGGCTGGCTGGATAGAAGGCTAGAGGGATGGAAGGCCAGAGGGCTGGCTGAGTGGCTGGACAGATGGATGGACAGACAGATGGTCACTGATCTGCCCCTGGCTCCGGGCTGTGATGGAGTCTCGGAAAGGCCGTGTCTGGCAACCCCCCTCCCCCGCCCACTCCCAGCCCTGTCCCTGAGGCGGGACAGCCAAGCCGAGCCCGTGAAGAGCAGCGCGTGGAAGAAGAGACCAGACTCGGGAGAGGTGACAGCTCTTATTTACCACGGATTTGCTCTGATGTTGGTAAGAAAATCAATCCCTGCCCCCGCCTGACCTCCAGCCCCAGCCCCAGCTCTGGTGTCGGGACAGGCGGCATGGAGGGGACTGACAAGGCCGGGTCCCTCGCTCCACCTGCGAGGGCTTGTGCGGAAGGGAGGCTGGTGCACCCATGGTGGCGTTGTCTCCCCCACCCCGTTCTTCGGGGGAGGGGGCTGCAGCTCCAGCTGCCCCCCACCGCTCCCCAGGAGAGGCCCCCGTATAAATATACACACATCCTGTACATATGTACACGCTGGCTGGGAGCCCGCGCCCCCCAGCGAGGACTGTCACACTGGGGAAGGCCTGGGGGGACCCAGCAGCCACGCCAGCGGGAGGGGATGAGCGACTGATTGCCCAGGAACAGCTGCCCGCCCTCCCACTGGAGCCAGCGCTCACCCCGTGCCCTCCTGGGGCCCAGCTGGGATCTGCCTGCTCCCAGGGTGAAAACAGAACCAGGGAGCAGCAGGGATCTGGGAGCACCCGCAGCCCCCCACTTCTCACCATCGCAGGAGGGACAACAGCCAGGGAAACAGGAGGCAAGGTATGGGTGTCGAGTGGGGGGGAGCGCACCGGCACCGAGTGGGGAAGAGAGGGCATGAGCGATGAGTGGGGAGGGGAGGGGAGAGCATGGGCACTGAGTGGGGGAGGGGAAGGCCAAGGGCACCGACTGGGCGGGCGAGAGGCCATGGGTGCTGAGTAAGGGGGAGCGGAGGGCATGGGCACCGAATGGGGAGGAGGGAACAGGCACCAAGTGACAGGGGAGGGGAGGGCATGGACACTGAGTGAGGGGGAGGGCACAGGCACCAAGGTGGGGGGCGAGAGGCCATGGGTGCTGAGTGATGGGGGAGGGGAGGGCATGGGCACCGAATGGGGAGGAGGGAACGGGCACCAAGTGACAGGAGAGGGGAGGGCTCGGGTGCTGAGTGACGGGGGAGGGGAGGGCATAGGCACTGAGGTGGGGAGGAGGGGAGGGCACTGAGTGATGGGGGAGGGGAGGGCATGGGCACCGAGGTGGGGGGGAGGGAACGGGCACTGAGTGATGGGGGAGGGGAGGGCATGGGCACCGAGGTGGGGGGGAGGGGAGGGCACTGAGTGATGGGGGAGGGGAGGGCACGGGCACCGAATGGGGAGGAGGGAACGGGCACCGAGTGACAGGAGAGGGGAGGGCCCGGGCGTCGAGTGGGCTTAATACCGAATTTGCAGTGAGGGCTGTAAGGGGTCGGGCTGGTGACAGGACATTCCCCCCACTCCCGCCCCCCACTGGCCTTTCCCCAGCAATGAGAATAAGCCAGGGGAGCTGTGGTGATGGGCTGTGAGCCACTGGGGCTCACGGGGGCGATGTGCCTCTTGGGGGGGCTCATGGGGGGCCCTATGGCCACCAGGGAGTGGGACAGGTCCTGCGGGGGGGCTCTGTAGCTGCTGCGGAGAGGGGTGGAATGGGGCACGCGGGGGGCCACATGGCCATCAGCGGAGTGGAAGGGGGCTCACGGGGGTGCGATTGCCATCAGGGGGCTGGAATGGGGTTTGCAGGGGCCATGTGGCTGTCAGTGGTGCAAGGGGACTCATGGGGGGCCATTGGGGCAGTTGGGGGGGCACGTGGCTGTTGGGGGGTGATAAGGGGCTCGTGGGGATTGTGTGGCCACCAGGTGGGTCATGGGGGGGCATGTGGCACTCGGGGAGAACAGGGCTCGGGGGGGGCATGGCCATTGGGGGAGGGGGTTTGAACGAATGAGACTCGCAGTGGCTGCATGGCCGTCAGGGGTGGGGGGTGGAACAGGACTTGCAGTGGCCATGTGGCTGTCGGTGGGGGGAGGGGGGGCGTGGAAAGGTGTTTGCAGGGGGCTGCATGGCCGTCAGGGGGTGGGACAGGGCTTGCTGGGGGCCATGTAGCCATGGTGGGGTGGAACGAGGCTTGCGGGGGGCGGTGTGGCAATCGGGTGGCACGGGGACTCATTGGGGGCGGTGGGGCGGGATAGGGCTCTCGGGCCATGTGGCCCTCGGGGATGGTATGGAGCTCATGGGGGCTGTGAGGCCATTGGGGGTGGGCCAGGGCTCGCCGGGGGTTGCATGGTAGTCGGGGGTGGAACGGAGCATGTGGGGACTGCGTAGTTATTGGGGGGTGGGCCAGGGCTCATGAGAGACTGCATGGCCATTGGGGGGTGAGACGGGGCTTGTGGGGGGCCACGTGGTCGTCAGGGGGTGGGCTGGGGCTCATGGGGGGCTGCGTGGTCATTGGGGGAATGGGGCTCAGCAGGGGCCACCTGGTAGTTGGGATGGAACGGAGCTAGTGGGGGGGGTTCATGTGGCCGTCGGGGGGTAAGATGGGGCTCACGGGGGCCATGTGACCATTGTGGGGGGAGCCGGGGCTCACGGGGGGCCATGGAGCCATCAGGGGGTGAGACAGGGCTCACGGGGGCCGTCGGGGGATGAGACGGGGCTCACGGGGGCCCGCAGGGGTGAGACAGGGCTCATGGGGGCCACGGGGCTCTCAGGGGTGGGATCAGGCTCACGGGGGCCAAGGGGCTGTCGGGGGGTGAGACGGGGCTCACAGGGGCCGCGGGGCCATCAGGGTTGAGACGGGGCTCACGAGGGTTCACATGGCAGTCTAGGGGGGACATGGGGCTCACGGGGGCCGTGGGGGGTGAGACGGGGCTCATGGGGGCCGCGGGGTTGTTGGGGGGAAGATGGGGCTCACGGGGGTTCACGTGGCAGTCTAGGGGGGACACAGGGCTCACGGGGGCCGTGGGGCTGTCGGGGGATGAGACGAGGCTCACAGGGGCCGCAGAGGCGTTGTAGGGGGAGACGGGGCTCATGGGGGTCCGCAGGGCTGTTGGGGGGGGAGATGGGGCTCACAGGGGCCCTGGGGCCATCAGGGTTGAGACGGGGCTCAAGGGGCTGTCGGGGGGGAGACGGGGCTCACGGGGCCATCGGGGGTGAGACGGAGCTCACGGGGGCCACGGGGCTGTCGGCGGGGGAGACAGGGCTCACGGGGGCCATGGGGGGGGGAAGATGGGGCTCACGGGGGCCACGGGGCCATCGGGGGGGAAGATGGGGCCACGGGGCCGTTGGGGGGTGAAACGGGGCTCATGGGAGCCACGGGGCTGTCGGTGGGGGAGACAGGGCTCACGGGGCGGTCGGGGTTGTGACAGGGCTCATGGGGCTGTTGTGGGGGAGACAGGGCTCACAGGGGCCATGGGGCTGTCGAGGGGGGGAGACGGGGTTCACAGGGGCCGCGTAGTTGTTGGGGGAGGAAAGCAGGGAAGCGAAAGGGGCAGATGTCAGAGTCTCACTGGCGGCAGCCGGGTGCCCTCCCCCGCGCTCCGTGTGGCAGGGAGGCCGTGGCCAGGGGATGGGCCCCGCCCCGGGGAACCTTCCCAGTCTGCTTGGCGAGGGCGAGCGGGCGGCAGCTCAGTCCGAGTAGATGATGAAGCCCGAGAACGTGCTGTATTTGTTGTTGTTGCCCCCGTGCGCCTTGCCGCCGTCCAGTTTGATGAAGACCTCGTCGCCGGCATCCAGGTGCAGGATGACGCTGTTGCTGGCGTAGTCGTAGTTCTGGTCAGCGTCCTGCGCGATGGCGCTGGCCCGCACCTGGGGGAGGAGCGAGAGTGCGGTCATCCCTCGCCCCACGGCCAGCCCCCGTCCCGGGGGGAGGGAGCTGTGTCGTACCAATCACCACGAGCCAGCACAGCGTCCCCCAGCCCTGCCCTCTCACATTCCCCCTGCTAGGCTGCGGCGGGGGCACATCACAGGGACGCTAACGGGAGCTGGAGACACGCGGCCGGAGCCGGGCTCAGGAAGGAATGGAGCCGGAGAACTGGCGACCAGCGGAACCGCTTCCTGGGGGTCGGGGCGGATTCTCCACTGCTGACAATGTTAAACTCAAGCCTGGATGTTTTTCTAAGAGATCTGCTCCAGGGGTTGCTTTGGGGCGGCTCTACAGCCTGGGTCCTACAGGTCAGCCCAGCTGATCTGGCCTTGGAATCTATGACACTGGCAAGGGGAGGGAAAGAAAGAAAGAAAAAAAAAGCAGCCGCTGGAGCAGAGCGAGCAGAGGCGACGAGAGGAAAGGCAGGACGGGGAAGGGGAAGAGGTGAAGAAGAAAGGAAAAGAGGCCTTAGAAGAGCAGGGGAAGGAGCCATGATGGGCAAGGTGAGGCAGCAGGGGAAGGGGCAGGTTGTAATCTGGGAGGGAGAAGAGAACGGTGCTGAGGGAGGTGCGGCGAAGGCAGACGTTTCTGGAGGTGCCATGGCTCTGAGTGCAGCGTGACTCTGGCGCAGACGGGAGCGGCATCATGAGGTCTGTGCTGAGGGTGCAGGGACCCCCCTGGCACCCGACAGAGCCTGTTCTGAGTCCATGGAGCAGAGCTGCCAGCGCCGGAGGGGTACAAGGGCATCGCCTCCCCTGCCAAGAGCCCAGCCCCGCCGAGGGAAGGCTTTCGGCGAGACAGGCCCAGCCGGACAGCTCACAGCTCGGCCGCTCGGGTGATTGTTCCAGGAACTCCTAGGGGACTCAGCCCAGAGCAGGGCCCAGCCCATAGGCTTGCCTAGAGCCAGTCCCGGATCCACCCAGCCTGCAGGCTAACAACGGCATGCAAGGCCCAGGATGGACCATCAGCCATCACTGTGATGGATGGAGACTGAGCCACATTTTCATGTTGGCTACCAACTGTTTTGAAAGTCTGGCCCCTCAGGAGCTGCCCCAGCTCCCAGGGCGAGTCTGTAGCAGAGCAGAAAACTTCTGAGTCCCAGTCTGGGGCACAACCATTTTGGTCTCAGAGAAGCTCCATGTAGAAATAACATTTATTCCCACACTAAGTCCAGCAGGAAGGCTGGGAATGTATCCCTGTAATACGAGGTTAATACCATGGGAGAAGCACAGGCAGCAACCTTGGCTCATTGATAAATAAAAACCTTTGTGCTATAGCTTGGCCCGAATAGCCTCAGGCCCTAGTTCTCATAGCGCCGTACAGCTTAGCACTTTTTTGGGGGGGGGAGGGAGGAGAGGGGGGAAGAGGGGACGCCATTTCTAGGAGTGGACCAAAATAAAAGTGAGGATAATTTTCAGGAATTAAAAAACCCAGCAGCACTGGAGACCAGCAGGGGCCCGACTAACATGGCTGCCTGAAGTCTGAGCTCTGAGGGGATAGCAAAGTAATCTGCCTCCAGCGACCCCATGGGTGGCAGGTGAACCCCCCTTTGGGGATGTTAGCCTAATGGCCTTGCCCTTTCTGCCTAAGGCCCTGCCTCCTGTATGCTGGAGCCCCAAGGCCCCCTCCCGTGACCAGAGGTGCCTGGAGACCCTCCCTTCAGGGCCAGAGGAGCTCCAGCCTGCCCACTCCAGCCATGCTGGCTGGCCGGCCCTCCCAAGAGCCGGCCTAGCCCCTGGGCCACCCTGGGCCACTGGCCTGACACACACACCCCCACCCCAGGCCGGCCTGGCCGAGTGCCACCCCGTGCCGCCAGCAGGCCCAAACTCCAGGCTGGAGGCTGGAGCTGAGCACCCTCCACCAGCTTAAGGGTGGACAGCGAAGGAGGGCAGGGCCTCAGGACAGAGATTGGACGGGGCCATGGCCTGGGTCAGGGGAGCCTTAGCCTGGCCAGGCCTTTGATACCCACCGTCCATGATTGACCCCCCTGAAACCTAGTAAGTGCCCCAAAAACCTGAGCACAGAATTGCAGTCTCCAAAAAATTGGAAAATTGAAAACGATCTTTCACTCAAACGAGTGTTTCCAGCTCGCAGCGAGGAGATGGAAGAGACCAAGTGAACATATGGCAAGCAAATCAGGCAGAAATGCCAGGGCTGCAGAAAACCAAATGGCTACCAAAGGCTAGCAGACAGTGGAGAGTGATGTCGGAGTTTATGGTCATGAGAGAGGATCTGACAACCACGCTTTGAGCAGTAACGAAGGAAGTTACGGACTTGGAAGAACGTGTCGCTGAGCCTGTAGAGACTGGCCTAAGAGAAGCAAGCGAGAGGAAGACAGAGCTGCAGAGCCACATGGCACTCATGGACCAGAGAGAGAGGGGTGTAGCTTCAACTGGCTGATCTAGAAAACAGAGTGAGAAGAAACAGATACTTTGAAGTAATTCGAAGAAATGTCTGTATACTAATGCGAGAAGTATGGGGAATAAGCAGGAAGAACTTGAAATGCTAGTAAATAAACTCAACAATGATGTAGTTGGCATCACAGAGACTTGGTGGGATAATACGCATGACTGGAATATTGGTATACAAGGGTACAGCTTGCTCAGGAAGGACAGACAGGGAACAACAGGAGGATGTGTTGCCTTATGTATTAAAAATATAAACACTTGGACTGAGATTGAGATGGGAATAGGAGACAGACTTGTTAAAAGTCTCTGGGTAAGGATAAAAGGGGTAAAAAACAAGGGTGATGTCATGGTAGGGGTCTACAACAGACCACCTGACCAGAAAGAAGAGGTGGAGGAAGCTTTTTTTAAAAAAACTAACAAAATCATCACAAGCACAGGACTTGGTGGTGATGGGGGACTTCAACTACCCAGACATCTGTTGGGAAAAATAACACAGCAGGGCACAGATTATCCAACAACTTCTTGGAATGTATTGGAGACAATTTTTTATTTCAGAAGGTGGAGAAAGCTGGTCTAGATTTGATTTTGACAAATAGGGAGGAACTGGTTGAGAATTTGAAAGTGGAAGGCAGCTTGGGTGAAAGGGATCACACAATGCTAGAATTCATGATTCTAAGGAATTGTAGGAGGAAAAACAGCACAATAAAGATAATGGATTTCAAGACGGCAGACGTTAGCAAACTCAGGGAGTTGGTAGGTAAGATCCCATGGGAAGCAAGTCTAAGGAGAAAAACAGTTCAAGAGAGTTGGCAGTTTTTCAGAGACATTACTAAGGGCACAAGAGGAAACTATCCCATTCCGTAGGAAAGATAGGAAGTGTGGCAAGAGACCACCCGGCTTAACCAGGAGATCTTCAATGATCTGAAAATCAAAATCCTACAAAAAGTGGAAACTAGGTCAAATTACAAAGGATGGATATAAACAAATAACACAAGTATGAAGGGACAAAATTAGAAAGGCCAAGGCACAAAACAAGATTAAACTAACTAGAGACATAAAGGGCAACAAGAAAACCTCCTACAAATACATTAGAAGTCAGAGGAAGACCAAGGACACCATGTTATTCAAAGCTGGGGAGCGGGGGGAACAATACAGAAAATGTGGAAATGGCAGAAGTACTAAATGCCTTTTTTTGTTTCAGTTTTCACCAAAAAGGCTAGAAGCGATCGGACGTCTAACATAGTGAATGCGAGTGAAAAGGAGGTAGGATCAGAGGCTAAAATAGGGAAAGAACAAGTTAAAAATTACTTAGATAAGTTAAATGTCTTTAAGTCACCAGGGCTTGATGGAATACATTCTAGACGAATACTCAAGGAGCTGACTGAGGAGATATCTGAGCCATTAGTGTTTATTTTTTAAAAGTCCTGGAAGACGGGAGAGAATCCAGAAGACTGGAAAATGGCAAATATCGTGCCAATCTCTAAAAAGAGAAATAAGGACAACCTGGGGAATTACAGACCAGTCAGCTTAACTTCTGTACCCGGAAAGATAATGGAGCAAATAATAAAGCAATCAATTTGCAAACACCTAGAAGATAATAAGGTGATAAATAAGAGTCAGCATGGATTTGTCAAGAACAAATTGTGTCAAACCAACCCAATATCTTTCTTTGACAAGGTAACAAACCTCGTGGATGGGGGGAAGCAGCAGACGTGGTATATCTTGACTTTAGTAACACTTTTGATACTGTTTCACTTGATCTTCTCATAAGCAAACTAGGGGAAAAAACCTGAGATGGAGCTACTATAAGGTGGGTGCATGACTGGTTGGAAAACTGTACCCAGAGAGTAGTTATCAGTGGTTCACAGTTAAGCTGGAAGGACATATTGAATGGGGTCCTGCAGGGATCAGTTCTGAGGTCAGTTCTGTTTAATATCTTCAGCAATGACTTAGATAATGGCATAGAGAGCACACGTATAAAGTTTGCTGACAATACCAAGCTGGGAGGGGTTGCAAGTGCTTTGGACAACAGGATTAAAATTCAAAATGAGCTGGACAAATTGAAGAAATGGTCTGAAGTAAACAGGATGAAATTCAATAAGGACAAATGCAAAGTACTCCACGGAGGAAGAAACAACCAGCTGCACACATACAAAATGGGAAATGACTGCCTAGGAAGGAGCACTGGGGAAAAGGGATCTGGGGGTCATAGTGGATCACAAGCTAAATATGAGTCAACCGTGTAACGCTGTCCCAAAAAAAGCAGACATCATTCTGGGATGTTGTGTCGAAGTGGGAATGTTCTGGCTGTGTTATGTGAATGCTGCGTGGGAAGTATTGACCTGGGAAGGTTGCAGGGGAGTTGGGCTGGGACTGCCTTGGGAAAGGGAGGATACCTGAGCATGTAACCTCAGAACACAGGAGGGGGGTGGAGGCCAGGTGACACCTCTGCCCGGAAACTGGACAAAGGCTGGGGGAGGAGCCAGGGGGAGGCTGAGTGAGAGGCTGGAGGCAGTTTCAGGTTGGGAACTGGCTGGGAAATGGAGAGGGGCCCCGACAGGGCTTGGGCTTCCCAACGGGGCTGTGGCCTCCCTGGGGGCCCCAGATGGACCTAACTAAAGGGGGTCCTGTTGTCTGTACCGGCAAGACCTGTTTTGGACTGTGTTCCTGTCATCTAAATAAACCTCTGTTTTACTGGCTGGCTAAGAGTCACGTCTGACTGCGAAGTGGGGGTGCAGGACCCTCTGGCTTCCCCAGGACCCTGCCTGGGGGGACTTGCTGTGGGAAGCGCACGGAGGGGCATAGGCTGAATGCTCCAAGGTCAGACCCAGGAGGTGAAGCCGTGTGATCTTCTTGCCCTGGAGACAGTCTGCTCCGAGGGAGAGAAGCAGGGCCGGTGCAACCATTTAGGCGACCTAGGCGGTCGCCTAGGGCACTAGGATTTGTGGGGGGCGGCATTTTCTTCGGCAGCAACCGCAGTGGCTGGATCTTCAGCTGTCCTGGTCGCCGCCAGCATTTAGGAGGAGGGAGCTGGGGTAGGGGAGTGCGGGGAGGGCCGCCTGCAGCAATTAAGGGCGGGGGCGGGGCAGCACGCAGGGGAACTCCCCGCCCCAGCTCACCCCTGCCCCACCTCCTCCCCGAGCACGCTGTGGCTGCTTCATTTCTCCCGCCTCCCAGGCTTGCGGCACCTAAGCTGATTGGCACCGCAAGCCTGGGAGGCGGGAGAAGTGAAGCAGCGATGAGCTCAGGGAGGAGGCGGAGCAGGGGTGAGCTGGGGCGGGGGGGCTCAGGGTGGAGGGTGGGGAGCTGCCATGGGGGGGCGCCTCAGGGTGGAGGGGGGGAGCTGCCGCGGGAGGGGGCACCTCAGGGCAGGGGCTCGGGGAGGGTGCAAGGTGGAAGTTTCGCCTAGGGCGCAAAACATCCTTGCACCAGCCCTGGAGAGAAGGCTCCCCAAAGTCCTGACTGGCTTTGTGGGGAGCAGTTCCAGAGCATCACCGGAGACTCCGTGACAGATGTATTAGCAGGAGTGTTGTAAGCAAGACACGAGCAGTAATTCTTCCGCTGTACTCCGTGCTGATTAGGCCTCAACTGTAGTATTGTGCCACATTTCAGGAAAGATGTGGACAAATTGGAGAAAGTCCAGAGAAGAGCAACAAAAATGATTAAAGGTCTAGAAAACATGAGCTATGAGGGAAGATTGAAAAAATTGGGTTTGTTTAGTCTGGAGAAGAGAAGACTGAGAGGGGACATGAGAACAGTTTTCAACTACATAAAAGGTCCTATGATCTAAATGTCAAACTACTGCATCAGCAAATGAAAAGAGCTTGGGAGTGCTGGGGGCAGCATGCAGTTTCTCGGTTAGGATGCATCGCCATGATCAAAATGAACGTTTTGTTCCATCTTTCTTGATTTAAAATCTTTTGTAGCCATCCCAGATCCAATCCTAGCAGGAATACAGAGAATGTTGTTAGAATTTATGTGGAATAAGAAAAGACCAAGAGTGACTGTATATACTTTGTACCGACCTATCGAGTAGGGTGGACTAGCAGTTCCAAATATTTTGTGGTACTATCAAGCCAGCCAGCTCAACGCAGTAGTGCTCTAGCCCAATCAAACACTTGGTCTTTATTGAACAAGGGGATTGTGGCAGTGTAAACATTGCTAGGCTACCATGGATTAATTAAAAATCATGCCCTCCAGAAATGTCTACATCTCCTTTAGCAAAGGCTACTCTATGGGCTTAGGATAGAACTAGAGACAAAATACGTTCTTTTCCTTTGCCGATAACAACCACTGCAAACAAGCCAGATCTTAACCCAAATCACAAACCAGAGAGCTTTAAAGTCTAGGAAAGCTATAGAATACAAATGGGTGGCCAGCTATTCAGTAAAGAAACTCTTCTAACTTATTTAGAGATCAATACTACCTTTAATTGGCTCACTCTCCCATGGCACCGGTACTTTAAAGTTTCTCAACTTTCTCAACTTTCTAGAAAAGCTGTTTTATACAGAAAGCTGACTTTACCCGAAGCAATCGCAACTGGTCAGTTAGAAAACAAATCAAATGATAACGAATTTATATCAGTCCTTGCAGACAATTTTCCTAACAAAAAATGTCCAAATACGACACATGGGGAAAAGGAACTGGACAGACAAATTATCCCAAAAGAATGGGGCTTGATTTGGAAAAGAGGACCAGCAACCGCAGTCTGTAGCACAAAGAGAGAAAATTTCTTTAAGATAATGATTCAGTGGCACTTCACTCCTGGCAGGTGATTAGACAGATAGATGAGATTTTATACATTTATTGTGGCCAGTCATTAAAGAGCACCGGGATGCAATCTGTAATTGTTGGATATTGATTACCAGATGACCCTTTGGTGATGCTTCTGCGGCTTCCCAGTGGAAATGATCACACAAGAGGAAATGAAGAATTAATCTCTCATCTGCTAGTAGCTGCTCAGCTACTGAGAGCCTCCCTTGGAAAAAGAAAAATAGCTCAACCACAATGATTCAAATAATACGGGAGGTGGGTGTTATATGGAAAAATTAATGCACCAATTATGTTCCCAGCAAAACAGACAGATACTTAGATAGAGATTTGTTTGCATTCACACTTGCAAAGAACCCCGCCCACCTGTCCACATTTTTTAAATATTAACATTTGATAGTGTGACAAAGTTCCTCCTCTACCTTGGTGGGTCCTGCGCTTATTGGTGGATTTTGCTAGCCTCAGAGATCTTCCTGTGTCGGATCAGGAGTTGGGAGGTTTGGGGGGAACCCGGGCCCACCCTCTACCCCGGGTTCCAGCCCAGGGCCCTGTGGATTGCAGCTGTCTATAGTGCCTCCTGTAACAGCTGCATGACAGCTACACCTCCCTGGGCTACTTCCCATGGCCTCCTCCCAACACCTTCTGTATCCTCACCACTGGACCTTCCTCCTGGTGTCTGATAATGCTTGTACTCCTCAGTCCTCCAACAGCACATCCTCTCCCTCTCAGCTCCTTGTGCATCTTGCTCCCAGCTTCTCACATGTGCACCACAAACTGAAGTGACCTCCCTTTTAAACCCAGGTGCCCTGATTAGCCTGCCTTCATTGATTCTAGCAGCTTCTTGATTGGCTGCAGGTGTTCTAATCAGCCTGTCTGCCTTAATTGTTTCCAGAAAGTTCCTGA
Source organism: Mauremys mutica (assembly GCF_020497125.1). NCBI lineage: Eukaryota > Metazoa > Chordata > Testudines > Geoemydidae > Mauremys > Mauremys mutica. The sequence continues at coordinate 13,511,642 of NC_059096.1, forward strand.
TTGTTCTGGAACCTTCCCTGTTACCTTACCCAGGGAAAGGGGACCTGCTTAACCTGGGGCTAATATATCTCCCTTCGATCACTCTCCTGTAGCCACCCTGCACAATAGACATGTCTGGTTTGCTAAAAGATGTGTAATCAGGGATATCAATCGATTGAATAAAACTACCAGGAACTACCTGTAATGGGGAACATGAAGATGCTCACTCTCTAACATGGTAACACCCTGTTAACCAGAGAGCTCCAGTGAGAATGCTGCTGTGCATCCTTCCGCTGAACAGAAGCTCACTGTTGTAATCACTATGTTTTGTCTCTGATATTTCATGGCTGGATTTTAAACCTGTTTAAACTTCCTATAGAAAGACATCGTTTAAAAAAAACCCCAGCACTGTTCCCATAGTCTAGCGCCTCAAGGAGAGCTCGTCCAATTACCCTCGGAACGATTCTCTGTTGGGCGTGAGAGATTGTTTGCAGACAGGAGACTGTATGTATGTATGTATGTATGTATGCAGGAACTTGGCAGAAGCTGGACAGATGGTTTTGTGCTTCAGGCCGTCCGGGGGGACTCTGCCACGTATTCCCCCAATGACCTTGGCCACGTCACTCAGGGCCAGATTTTTAAGGGTCTTCAGGCACCTACATGCAGACAGGCATCTAGTGGGGTTTACAAAAACACGTAAGCAGGTTAGGCACCTAACTCCCATAGACATCAATGGGACACAGGCACCTAACCAGCTTAGGTACTTTGATCAGTCTCAGTAGGTGCTGGCGTCACTTTTAGTTGCTGAAAAATCTTTGTGAACCTGGTCCTGAGGCCTGGATCCAATGCTCTTAAGCACGTGCTTAAAGAGTCCCCCTGAATTCATGTGCTGAAGGGATTTGCTAGATCATTTCTCTGTGCCTGGGGTCACCACCTGGAAAATGGGGATAATGAGTCTTCCTTTCGTCCACCCTTTGTCTGTCCCGTTTAGATTCGAAACTGTTTGGAGCAGGGACCAGTGCAGCCTCCAGCCTGAGGGGCCCTGGGCCTAGGCACTACTGTAATATAAGTAATCGAGGGTGTGTGTGTGTGTGTGTGTATGTGTGTGAGAAACTGTCTCAGAAACCAGGGCCAGAGTTTCCGAGGAAACCTGCCCCTTAGCTCTTTTGAAGATGTGGCCTCAGATGCCTGACTCTGCTCTCATTTCATGGGTGTGAATGGGGAGTAACCTGCTGTCATAAACAGATAGTTAAGGGTTAAGGTCTCTTTTACCTGTAAAGGGTTAACATGCAGTACCTGATGACCACCTGACCAGAGGACCAATCAGAGACAGATTAATTTCAAATCTCTGTGGAGGGAAGCCTTTGTCTGTGTTCCTTGTTTGCTCAGAGCTCTCTTTGGATCTAAGAGAGGACAGTCATGTCTCCAAGTTCTCCTGGAGTAGTTTCTACTATTTAATAGTGAGTATTAATTAGAAAGGCGGGTTAGTCTTATAATTTGATTTCTACATTTGCAATTGTGTGTTTGCTAAAGGAAATTCTTTATTCCCGTTGGCTGTTACTTTGCTTTCACTGAGAAAGAAAGGGGGAGGGGGGATTCTCTCCAGAGATTGATAAGTTTAGACCCTGTATTGTTCCATCTTGGTTACAGAGACAGTGACTTTTCTTTTTTACTCTTTAATAAATTCTTTTCTATTAAGGACTTGGTTGGTCTTTCCTTGGGTGGATTCTCAGGGAAAGAGGAGGGAGAGGTATCCCTCTGTAGTTAGATCCCGGTGTCTCTCCTAGGAAAAGGGAGGGGGGAGGAAGCGGGGGGAATGGTTTATTTCTCCTGGGTATAAGAACTCCATGGATTTGGGGCTCTTGGGATCCCCTAGGATTTTGGGGAAGGATTGTGTCCCAATCCACGTAATTGATTGGGTGGTGGCAGTTTTACCAGATCTAAACTAGGATTTTAGTTTAGAGGGAAACCAAGGCAGGTCCCCACATTGGAACCCAACAGCTCTAAGTGGGGGTGAGACCTATGACACCTGCTAATAATAATTGGAGACATACCAATCTCCTAGAACAGACCCTAAAGGGTCATCAAGTCCACCCCCCTGCCTTCACTAGCAGGACCAAGTACTGATTTTTGCCCCAGATCCCTAAGTGGCCCCTTCAAGAACTGAATTCACAACCCTGGGTTTAGCAGGTCAATGCTCAAACCACTGAACTATCCACTGAGATCAGTGGGGCTACAGCAGTGTAGAATCAATATAAGTGGAGAACCAGACACTTAATATTGCCCCGTATTCTCTCTGAATCCAGAGGGGAGGATTTATCATGCATATTTGTCAAAACAAGGGCACAAACCAAACATCATTTTCAAAATATGGCACGGGGGGGGCAGGGCAAATTCTTCTGCCCTTTTGTGCATCTCCCTGGGCGTGGGCGGAGGACGTGGGCTGGTGGGGTTTGTTGGAAGGTGCTCGTCCATTTCACTAGCCGGATCTTCTGTGCTAGGGTGGGGCTGGGGTCCTCAGTGCTGCAGGGGGCTGCGTGTGTTGCAGACACAACTCTATAACAAATCATGGCTGCGAAGGTAGAGGCCAGCCAGCACCAGACCTAGACGCTGCAAATCGCACTCGGCTCCCGGTGCCCCGGCAGCAGTGCCAGGGGAGGGGAAGGAGGTCGAGGGGCTTTCTGCCACCTTTGTGGCCCCGCGATTCTGAGCTGCTCCAGGAGCTGTAACTCACAGCAACCCGTTCTGCCTGCCTATGGGCTGTGGCACAGCCCAGAATCCCTGCACCAGCGTGTGCTGCGGGCCCACCCCCTCGCCAGGCCCAGCCCCAGGGCTTGCATGTATGTATGTATGTGACATGGATCTGACACTGGCTCCAGGCCAGGGGAACTCCCCATCGGCCAGCCCCCAGGTGGCACATCGCTAGCCCTGTGCCACAGCAGAACCGCCTGGCCAGAGCTGTGACATTGCCCAGCCACTCCACTCCTCAGCAGCGCGTGCAGAGACGCTGCTAATGGACATGGCCCCGGTTGTTTTCTTTGCTCTTTTATTTTCAGTCACTTAGCAAACGCTGCTGTCACCTTGCCCCAGGATTCACATGATTTTATGAAGCAGGCGAGACAAGTGCAGAACTTGGCAGCGGGAGTGCAACTGATCTCATGGGAGGGGGAGAGCGCACAGCTCCCCATTTTGCCAGGGACTCCAGCCCCCCGGACACAGAGCAACCACCAGTAAACAGGCGCCTGCTCATCCAAACAGCACCCACAGCTGTGGAGTAATAACTAGTGTCCCAGCTGGGCTGGGCACTTGCCCTGCACCCAGCAATCCAAGGCGGGCAGAGCCGGGAGAGCGGACAGTGCTCACCAGAGGGACACAGCAGGGCCGACTTCCACGAAACATCCCCAGTGGAAGCCCACTCTCGCCTTCTCTTATTAGTTAGGCAGGGAAAACAGGCCAGCTCCCACCTGGGGTGACCCCATTGGCTGTCATGGATCCCGCCCTGGGGTAACCTCCCTTGGCCTCGAGAGACCTGCGGTCAATTTGGCCCCCTACTAATAACCTCCCTGTTCCATGGAGCCAGGAACCAAGGGGCCGGGGAGCCAGAGCCAGCACCCAGCTTGCAGGCAGAGCCGCAGGGGCAGGCTGGTGAGCAGAGCAGCAGGCCAGGCTGGGGGAGCTGGGAGATGAACCACTGAAGTCGGCAAGATGCTCCCCCTTTCTCTGGCACACGTGGAGGGATGGAGGCTGTGACCTGGCTCACCGGGACGGTCCCCAGGGAGCCTGGGCCTGGGGAGTGGGGCTGGGCCATTGGAGAGCACCACCCAAATCCTCTCCCCGGAAAGTCATTGTCCAGAATCGGCTGTGAATTTTTACGTCAATGAGCACTGAAGCTGTGTGCCCCTGTGGAGTGTGTGCCCCGCGTGTGGAGTGTGTGTGCCCCTGTGGAGTGTGTGCGCGCCCCCCGTGTGGTGTGTGCGTGCTCCTGTGGAGTGTGTGTGCCCCGGTGGAGTGTGTGAGTGCCCTGTGTGGCGTGTGTGCACCCCGTGTGGTGTGTGCGTGCTCCTGTGGAGTGTATGCGCCCTGGTGGAGTGTGTGTGTGCCTTGTGTGGTGTGTGTGCACCCCGTGTGTGCCCCCCGTGTGGTGTGTGTGCGCGCCACATGTGTTGTGTGTGTGCCCCTGTGGAGTGTGTGTGTGTGCCCCTGTGGAGTGTGTGTGTGTGCCCCTGTGGCGTGTGTGTGTGTTGTGTGTGTGCCACGTGTGGCGTGTGTGTGTGCCACGTGTGGCGTGTGTGTGTGCCACGTGTGATGTCTGTGCACCCCTTGTGTGCACCCCATGTGGTGTGTGTGTGTGTGTGTGTATGCTGCACGTGTTGTGTGTGTACCCCTGTGGTGTGTATGTGTGGCATGTGTGTGCCCTGCATGTAGCATGTGTGTGTGTGCTGCATGTGTGCGCCGCATGTGGAGTGTGTGCGCCACGTGTGCGCCCGTTTGGAGTGTGCGTGCGAGGAGGGGGGAATCACAGAGCCGGAGGTTTTACAGCCAGAAGGGACGGTAACGGTCCCCATGTCTGATCTCCTCAAGAGCACAGGGCAGAACGCCGGGGTTCCTGCGGCCAGCCCAGAGTGTCCTCTGGTTCCAGGGACAGAGAATCCCCCATACCCCGGTAGGTTGTTCCAAGGCCTGCTCACCTCCCTGTTAGCAATGTGCACCTCCTGCAGGAATCAAGGGTCTGCCCTGGCCACGAATGCACCGATGGCGCAGTGGCCGGAGTGGCTGTCACAGAATTTGCTGCCCGTGTGCTGCGCACAGAGGGCCCAGGTGGAGGTCACAGGCCTGCACTAGCTGGGGGAGGGGAATGCTTTAGATCACCCACTAGATTCTTCCCACTCCGGCTGTCCAGGGATTGCTGGATCTAACCCATTGTTAGTCCTTCTCTCTCAAACGATGGCAGGACCCATTGGCCCTGACTGCTGCAAAGTGCTATGCAGGATTCTGCCTTGGGATAAGGCTGGGGGTGGGGGTTGATCCCCTCCGGCAGTGACTGTTTACATTCAAGAGGACGTGGAGGACAAATATTTACTAATGGGCTTTTCAGTCTAGCCCAGAAAGGGGTAACACCAGCCAAAGGCTGGAAGTTGAAGCTAGACAAATTCTGACTGGAAATAAGATGGAAATTCTCACCACACCGGTTAATTAACCATTGGAACCCAATTTACCCAGGCTGGGGGTGGAGTCTCCGTCACTTGCAATTTTTAAATCCAGACTGGCTGTTTTTCTAACCGCTCGGCACTGGGAATCATTTGGGGCAGGACTCTGGCCTGTGCTGTGCAGGAGGTCAGAACAGCTGGTCTAATGGTCCCTTCTGGCCTTGGGATCTATGAAGCGATGCCAGGGTGGGAGCCAGCAGTGACGTGTTTGTACTAGGGCTGTCAAGCGATTCAAAAAATGAATTGTGATTAATCGCACTGTTAAACAATCATAGAATACCATTTATTTAAATATTTGTGGATGGTTTCTGCATTTTCAAATATATTGATTTCATAGAATGATAGAATTATAGACTTTAAGGTCAGAAGGGATCATTATGATCATCTAGTCTGACCTCCTGCACAACGCAGGCCACAGAATCTCACCCACCCACTCCTGTGCCTGAGCCATTGAAGTCCTCAAATCATGGTTTAAAGACGTCAAGGTGCAGAGAATCCTCCAGCAAGTGACCCGTGCCCCACGCTGCAGAGGAAGGTGAAAAACCCCCAGGGCCTCTGCCAATCTGCCCTGGAGGAAAATTGCTTCCTGACCCCAAATATGGCGACCAGTTAAACCCAGCCAGCACCCAGGAAAGAATTCTCTGTAGTGACTCAGATCCCACCTCATCTAACATCCCATCACAGACCACTGGGCGTACTTACCGCTAGTAGTCAAAGATGAATTAATTGCCAAAATTAGGCTATCCCATCATACCATCCCCTCCATAAACTTGTCAAGCTTAGTCTTGAAGCCAGATATGTCTTTTGCCCCCACTACTCCCCTTGGAAGGCTGGTCCAGAACTTCACTCCTCTGATGGTTAGAAACCTTCATCTAATTTCAAGTCTAAACTTCCTGATGGCCAGTTTATATCCATTTGTTCTTTGTCCACATTGGTACTGAGCTTAAATAATTCCTCTCCCTCCCTGGTATTTATTCCTCTGATATATTTATAAAGAGTGATCAGATCTCCCCTAAGCCTTCTTTTGGTTAGGCTAAACAAGCCAAGCTCTTTGAGTCTCCTTTCATAAGACAGGTTTTCCATTCCTCGGATCATCCTAGTAGCCCTTCTCTGTACCTGTTCTAGTCTGAATTCATCCTTCTTAAAACACGGAAGACCAGAACTGCACACAGTATTCCAGATGAGGTCTCACCAGTGCCTTGTATAACGGTACTAACACCTCCTTATCGCTACTGGAAATACCTCGCCTAATGCATCCCAAGACCTCATTAGCTTTTTTAACGGCCATATCACATTGGCGGCTCATAGTCATCCTGTGATCAACCAATACTCCGAGGTCCTTCTCCTCCTCTGTTACTTCCAACTGATGCCTCCCCAGCTTATAACAATAGTTCTTGTTCTTCATCCCTAAATGCAGAAACACAAACCAACCCAAAACACCACCACCCACAGCAAAACAACCCCCCAACAAGTACCAAGACACTGCTAGAACACTGCACACTCCCTTCAGTAGCCTGTGTGTTCCTCTGCCTGCCTCTCTTAGTCTTCCCTCAAACTCCCGCTGTAAACTCCCACTCAAACTCCCCTGTTTACAGCTCTGTTTGCTGGCTCCTGTGCCGCTGCAGCTGTCTATTTTAATTACAACACAGAATACAAAGTGTACAGTGCTCACTTTATATTTATTTTTGATCACAAGTATTTGCACTGTTAAAAACAAAAGAAATCATATTTTCAATTCACCTAATACCAGTACTGTAGTGCAATCTCTTTATCATGAAAGCTGAATGTACAAATGTAGAATTGTGTATAAAAAAACTGCATTAAAAATAAAACAATGTAAAATTTTAGAGGCTGCAAGTCCACTCAGTCCTACTTCTTGTTCAGCCAATCACTCAGACAAACAAGTTTGTTTACATTTGCAGGAGATAATGCTGCCTGCTTCTTCCTTACAATGTCACCTGACAGTGAGAACAGGTGTTCGCATGGCACTGTTGTAGCCGGTGTCGCAAGATATTTACGTGCCAGATGCACTAAAGATTCATATGCCCCTTCATGCTTCAACCACCATTCCAGAGGACGTGCATCCATGCTGATGACTGGTTCTGCTCGATAATGATCCAAAACAGGGCAGACCAACCAGGGCCGACCTTACATAGGGGCAAACTGGGTGAAAGCCCAGGGCACCCTTATAGACGGAGCACCTCCGGAGCAGGGGTGCCTCTCCCCCTGCTGCTCTGCTGGCGTCTGCAGCCCCACGGCTCTGCCCCCTGCCTTGGAGCCGCCCCTGGCCAAGTGCTCCTGGGAGCTTCCCAATAGCTGTAAGGGGGTGTGGCGATGATATCAGGGTGTTCCCTGCCCCCACCCCGCCCATGTACCCTATCTCTGCAGAGGGGGGTGAGGACACGGCTCACCAAGAGAGGGACCAAGCTGCGGGCAGCTGCTGCTGTGTCTGAAGGAGCTTTCCTTCAGGCTGGTGAGTGCCACTCTCTTAAAGGGGCAGCGCGCGCTCTCTCACACTCACACACGCTGTCTCTTTCACACTCACCCCCCAGCACATACTTATCTTGTTGTTGTTACTTGTTGGTACTTCCTGCAATGCGTATATGTGCTCTGTCATTTTATTCTTTCACAACGCCGTTATGTTAGTGTTTTGACTGGTCTGTGCATTTCATTATTTTATTTCTCTCTCATGCTTACGGTGAATTCTTTGAGTAGTGAGAGCTAAAATGCCTAACCTGTCCTGGCTGGAACAATGATCATTATTACTGTTATTACCATATTGTGCTTTGGCATTCATTATTTAAAGTGATACAATCAAATACTAGTAGTCTTCTAGAATGTAACTTTAGCTTGTACTAACCTTAGCAGTGCCAGTTTAAAAAATATTAGTGAAACCCATAACTATAGACACTGGGCACATGAAGGTCACTTATTTTCAAATTGTATTTTTAGTTATATCTGTAAAATAACTTAAAATTTGCATGAAAATAACTGCAGTTCCAACGCTGATACCAATAGCAATGATGGAGTCAATCGTTAGTGAGTCACATACAGGATTGTGATCGGTAAACATAAATGCCAAAATAATTAGAAAAATCAATTACCTTTCTTAATAAAAGAGAGAAAACCTTAATCACATATAGTAAAATTGTTTTTAGTGAAAAACAATTGACTTAAATAGAGCAGATCAATAGAGTGGATAATGGCAGTGACACAGATTTTAAGCGGATTTTATTTATTGTTATGTATCGCTAATAAAAATAGTGTACGAAGTATCAAATCCGTGTTTCTGAGCTCTGTCGTAAAGCTCCAGAACTGATACCTCAAGGTTTGGGATTGGGAATATTTTGCTGTGTTATCTCCTGATTGTTCTAAATTTACATATAAACTATAAACGTGGCTTTAATTGGCATTTGTATATATTTTTTCTTTCTTTATATAACAATTAGATACAGTGCTGCTGTCAGCTAATCCCTAAGTTATTATCTGCAAAAACCTTAGAGTTTTCAGGTGCCTAAGTAGTCCCTGGAATCATGGTTAAAGTTTCCTTCCCCCACACCCCCAATCTGAAATGGTCCCTGGGTGAGCCAGGAGGCCGTGGGCTCTGGCAAGATGCAGCGCACGTGTGACAGCGCAAAGCCTTGAGCCACATCAGGCACCACAAGCCACAGCAGCGGCGCAGGAGGGTGGCAACACACCATGTGCCAGGCCACCCTGACTTCTGTGCTGCTGTTGGTGGCGGCGTGGCCTTCAGAGCTGGGTGCCCGGCCAGCACCTGCCAGTATCAGGCCGCCCTGCCAGGGCTTAATTTGTGCCAGGGCTGAGCTCTAGCCTCTGGCATCTCTTGCAATACAAATTAAACACTGGGGGAGGCAGCAGGGCCTAGAGGTAATTGTGGGGGGGGGGGAGCCCAGGGAGCCCGAAGGGGCCAGAAGTGATGGGGGATGGGGGAGGCACCACAATACAAATTCGCCCAAGGTGCCATTTTCCCTAAGGCCGGCCCTGAGCCCAACACATGTTCATTTTCATTATCTGAGTCAGGTGCCACCAGCAGAAGGTCGGTTCGGGTTCTGTAGTTTCGGCACTGGAGTGCTGCTCTTTTAAGACTTCGGAAAGCATGCTCCACGCCTTGTCCCTCTCAGATTTTGGAAGGCACTTGAGATGCTTAAATCTTGGGTCGAGTACCGTAGCTATCTTTAGAAATCTCACATTGGTACCTTCGTTGTGTTTTGTGAAATCTGCAGCAAAAGTGTTCTTAAAAGGAACAACATGTGCTGGGTCATCATCCGAGACTGCTCTAACCTGAAATATATGGCAGAATGTGGGTAAAAAAGAGCTGGAGACATACAATTCCCCCCCAAAGAGTTCAGTCACTAATTTAATTAACACATTTTTTTAACGAGCATCATCAGCATGGAAACGTGTCCTCTGGAATAGTGGCTGAAGCATGATGGGGCATACGAATGTTTAGCATATCTGGCACATAAATACCTTGCAATGCCGGCTACAAAAGTGCCATGCAAATGCTTGTTCTCACTTTCTGGTGACATTGTAAGTAAGAAGCGGGCACCATTATCTCCTGTAAATGTAAACAGACTTGTTTGTCTGAGCATCTGGCTGAACAAGAAGTAGGACTGAGTGGACTTGTAGGCGCTGAAGTTTTACATTGCTTTGTTTTTGAGTGCAGTTATGTAACCAAAAAAAAATCTACATTTGTAAGTTGCACTTTCACGACACAGAGATTGCACTCCAGTACTTGTATGAGGTGAATTGAAAAATACTATTTTTGTTTATCTTTTACAGTGCAAATATTTATAAAGAAAAATAATATACACTTTGATTTCAGTTACAACACAGAATACAATATATATGAAAATGTAGAAAAACATCCAAAATAGATAATACATTTCAATGGCTATTCTATTGTTTAACAGTGCGATGAAACCTGCTATTAATTTTTTTTAGTTAATCTCGTGAATTAAATGCGATTAATCAATAGCCATAGTCTGCACCCCTACAAGGGCCCCTTCCACCTTCATGCGTAGCCCTGCCTGGGGTGACATTGGGGGGCAAAAAAGAGGGGCAGGGAAACTCTTCTCGCCACCCCTGGGAGGCACAGACCTCAGCGGGGACGGATTCCAGCCCAGCGCTGCTGCCTTGAGGGCAGGTCTGGATTAGCACAGGGGCTTTAGGGGCTGCAGACTATATTTTGAGGCCCCTGCTAACTATATTTCATTTCCTGCATTGTTCTTCAGTTGACGGCTCTGGGCCAGGTCTGGCTGCAAGGGCCTCCCGTTTGGCCCCCGCTGCTGGGTGTCAGCCGTCCCCTCCTGCCCCCTCCCGTCAGGAGCCTCGCCTGTTCTCATTGGGTGCTCCACTCCCTCCTCCCCCCACCTCCTGCGAGCAAGGCTGGCTACATACCCCACCCTCCCTGGAACACCCAGCTGGGGGGGATGACCCCACAGCAGTTCCCCCCCCCCCCACCGCCTGGGAGACAGGGGTGAAGACCCCCGGTAGGAGCAGATGTGAGGCTGCGTGGGCTACAGATGTTGGGGGCTGGGCAGATGGGGCTAGAGGCAGAACTGGTGGGGGGCTGGCTAGATGGTGGGGGGTCTGGGAGGGCTGAATTGATGGGGGCTAGGCAGACACACTTCACTTTATTTTCCCTAATTACCATCATGCCATGTATTTAATTTAGAAACTTTTCATCTACATTTAAACAGATCGGAGCTAGACTGTGTCACTCCATGCCAATTTACAGTGGTGCACTTCTAATCAGGCACTTAATCAGCTGGTTTGTGACATAAACCGATCTGTAATTGACACGCTTTCATCAGTTAACTCGATGGAGTCCTGCCTGGTACCTTTCTGGGGAAAAAAGACGGTTGGTGCGAGTGTCAAAATCCCAGGCCACAAGGAAGGGAAATTTCTTGTGAGTTTAACTTCTCATTTGAATCTCACTGTTTTAAGAGAGTTAATATCAACAGCACACTGTTCTAACAGCATTACAGTGTGTTTGTATAATGATTGGCTTGCAAGATTTCATTGGAATATTGTCTCCACACACTTAACCTTTTATTCTGAGATTACTGGACACAATCCAGCACATCACTCTGGCCGGGGGCAGGCTCACTAGAGAACAAACACCTGAAGAGCCCTCTGGCCCTAGAGAGCATCCGTTAGCCCCTCGAGATTTGACACTGTCTTACCCGGGCTACTAGAAAACGTAACCGAATAGTGACAGCGACTTCCCAAGCAAATCCAGGAAACAAAACAACATCCTCAGAGGTGTCACCATCTATAACCCTCAGCTCACACCTACATCTCCAATTATGCTGAACAGCTCTGCAGACGGACTTCAGAAAAACGGGAGTCACTTACTACACCTCACAGCCTCCAGAAGGGACCCCCTCAAACAGGAAAGCATCACATGCTCTCACACACTGCAAGAAAGAAATCAGGAAGGCCACCTGGAAATCATGCAAGAAATGCAAGAACAACTATCAGAAAAACCTGATGACAGCCACCCGACACAAAAACAAAAAGTGGAACCAACTACAACTATTCCACAACCCCCAGAACACCATCTCCTGGAGAAACCATGGCACCAATACCCCCCTCATGGACACTACATGACACATGGACATCATCAATTTATCCAGACTACTCCCAAGTGGAGCTGAATTATATGTACTCGAAGGGACTGAACTTCTGCGCCATCACAGAACCTGATGCCTGACAAACAGGTGGAGGACAAGAAGAATTCTTCTGCCAAAGAATTCTTTCACAACAGTGACATCACTCACAGTTACCACATCCCCACTGACCATCATAAGAAAAAATAATCATCTGACTGGACATAACCACACTGTTGATCATTACATTGATTGCTTCAGGAAAACAATTGACTGTGGAATCCTTAACAAACATCACATCCACCACAATCTCTCCACCACTAAGAGGACAGCTATCCTGTCCCTGAAATCTAACTACCAGATAGTGATCAAACCAGCAGGCAAAGGGGGCGCCATCGTAGGCCTCAACTGTGATGACTACGTTAACGAGGCCAATCGACAACTCTCTGACACCAGCAGCAACAAGGAACTCAAAGAAGACCTCACACCACAGTTTACCCAGGAATTTAAGGGTGTCATCAAATCCTTCACCAAACAACCCCTGGAGAAACTCTACAAACTCATTCCCCATGAACCCACCCCGCAGACCTTCTACATGCTCCCCAAGATACACAAACAAGGGTGCCCCGGCAGACCCATCCTATCTGGACACAGCACTCTGACTAGAGGAATATCAGGACTCATAGAAACCATCCTCAAACCACTCACCAAGCAAAAGCCCAGCTTCCTCCAAGACACAACTGACTTTCTCCACAAACTCTGCAACATTAACAACCTCCCTCAGAAAAACCTCCTCACCACCTTGTGTCACAGAGCCCCCGGGCGATGCTCTGGAACTGCTCCCCACAAAGCCAGGCAGGACTCTGGGGAGCCTCCTCTCCCTTGGAGCAGACTGTCCCCAGGGCAAGAAACTCACACGGCTTCACCTCCTGGGTCAGACCTTGGAGCATCCAGCATATGCCCCTCCGTGCGCTTCCCACAGCAAGTCCGCCCAGGTAGGGTCCTATCGGGACTCCCCTCCATTCCCCAGCCAGCTTCCAAAACTGCCAAACCCCCTCCTCTCTGGGCTGTGTCTCTTTCCTGGGCCAGGAGGCCACCTGATCTCTTTGTTTTCCCACACCTTTAGCATCCCCTTGCAGGGGGGAAGGGCCCAGGCCATTCGTTGCCAGGCGACAGGGTCGGCCATAACTGAGGCACCCACACAGTATTCAGAGGAAACATTAAAAACAGTCCCACTTCGTCACACCTTGGCTGTCTCCTCCCTATTCATCCACTTCCCTGACAATGGCGGCATCGCTGCCTGCCTCAAATATCTAGGAGACAATGGACAACACTCAGATGTCCACCTGTAGTGGTCCCTCACTCTCAAGTGGGGAGAGAGGCCACTCCGCCTCACTACAGGCAGACAGTAACCAATAGTCTATGGGGAAGCTCTGGGCAGGGCAAAGCACAAAGTCTTTAGATCTCAGCCTTCTGGATGGGACAGACAATAGTCCCACCATGGCTGGTGCAGGCCTCTTGGCCTGGAATGAGTCTGCAGCCACCCCAGGTGTGGGATGGCAGCAGGGGATAGAGGGACCTGGGCCCACCCCACTCCACCGGCTCCCAGCCCAGGGCCCTATAAGGATGGGGGCTAATTTACCTACAACTAATCAGGAAAGAGATCTTGGAGTCATTGTGGATAGTTCTCTGAAGTGTGCAGCAGCAGCCAAAAAAGCAAATGGGATGTTAGTAATCATTAAAAAAGGGATAGAGAATAAGACGGAGAATATCTTATTGCCCTTATATAAATCCATGGTACGCCCACATCTTGAATACTGTGTACAGATGTGGTCTCCTCATCTCAAAAAAGATATACTGGCATTAGAAAAGGTTCAGAAAAGGGCAACTAAAATGATTAGGGGGTTGGAATGGGTCCCATATGAGGAGAGATTAAAGGGGCTATGACTTTTCAGCTTGGAAAAGAGGAGACTAAGGGGGGATATGACAGAGGTATATAAAATCATGAGTGGTGTGAAGAAAGTGAATAAGGGAAAGTTATTTACTTGTTCCCATAATATAAGAACTAGGGGTCACCAAATGAAATTAATGGGCAGCAGGTTTAAAACAAATAAAAGGAAATTCTTCTTCAAACGTCAGAGGGGTAGCCGTGTTAGTCTGGTTCTGTAAAAGCAGCAAAGAATCCTGTGGCACCTTATAGACTAACAGACGTTTTGCAGCATGAGCTTTCGTGGGTGAATACCCACTTCTTCGGATGCAAGTAGTGGAAATTTCCTGGGGCAGGTATATATAAGCAAGCAAGAAGCAAGCTAGAGATAACGAGGTTAGATCAATCAGGGAGGATGAGGCCCTGTTCTAGCAGTTGAAGTGTGAAAACCAAGGGAGGAGAAACTGGTTCTGTAATTGTAGATATGTACATATCTACACCAGCAACACCATCACAGGACCTAACCAGATCAGCCACACCATCACCGGTTCATTCACCTGCACGTCCACCAATGTAATATATGCCATCATATGCCAGCAATGCCCCTCTGCTATGTACATCGGCCAAACTGGACAGTCTCTAAGGAAAAGGATAAATGGACACAAATCAGACATTAGGAATGGCAATATACAAAAACCTGTAGGAGAACACTTCAACCTCCCTGGCCACACAATAGCAGATCTTAAGGTGGCCATCCTGCAGCAAAAAAACTTTAGGACCAGACTTCAAAGAGAAACTGCTGAGCTCCAGTTCATCTGCAAATTTGACACCATCAGCTCAGGACTAAACAAAGACTGTGAATGGCTTGCCAACTACAGAACCAGTTTCTCCTCCCTTGGTTTTCACACTTCAACTGCTAGAACAGGGCCTCATCCTCCCTGATTGATCTAACCTCGTAATCTCTAGGTTGCTTCTTGCTTGCTTATATATACCTGCCCCAGGAAATTTCCACTACTTGCATCCGAAGAAGTGGGTATTCACCCACGAAAGCTCATGCTGCAAAACGTCTGTTAGTCTATAAGGTGCCACAGGATTCTTTGCTGCTTCTTCAAACGGTGCAGTCAACCTGTGTCCAGGGAGGTTGTAGTGTTCTCCTACAGGTTTTTGTATATTGCCATTCCTAATATCTGACTTGTGTCCATTTATCCTTTTATGTAGGGACAAGCCCAAGAAAGAAACCAACAGAACTCCACTGGCCATCACTTACAGTCCTCAGCTAAAACCCTTCCAATGCATCATCAGTGATCTACAACCCATCCTGGACAATGATCCTTCGCTTTCACAGGCCTTGGGAGGCAGGCCAGTCCTCGCCCACAGACAACCCACCAATCTTAAGCATATTCTCACCAGCAACCACACACCGCACCATAGTAACTCTAACTCAGGAACCAATCCATGCAACAAACCTCGATGCCAACTCTGCCCACATATCTACACCAGTGATACCATCACAGGACCTAACCAGATCAGCCACACCATCACCGGTTCATTCACTTGCACGTCCACCAATGTAATGTATGCCATCATGTGCCAGCAATGCCCCTCTGCTATGTACATCAGCTAAACCGGACAGTCACTATGGGGGAGGATAGCTTAGGCCTTGTCTACACTACAGGACTATTTCGAATCTACTTAAGTCAAATTTGTGGATTCGACCTTATGAAGTCGAATTTGTGTATCCATACTAAATACACAAATTCGAACTTCTGAGTCCACATTCACGGGGCCAGCGTCGACTTTGGAAGCGGTGCACTGTGGGAAGCTATCCCACAGTTCCCGCACTCCCCGCTGCCCATTGGAATGCTGGGTAGAGCTCGCAATGCCTGCTGGGTGAAAAAATGTGTCGAGGGCGGTTTTGGGTAACTGTCATCATTCAACCGTCACTCACAACAGCCCTCCCTCACTGAAAGCGCCGGCGGGAAATCTGATCGCGCCCTTCTCTGGTCGGTTACAGCGCGGATGCCACAGCACTGCGAGCATGGAGCCCGCTGCGATCATCGCTGCACTTATGGCCGTTGTCAACTCCTCGCACCTTATCGTCCACCTCTTCCACAGCCAGCTGATGAGAAATCGGGCGAGGAGGCTCCGGCAGCGCGGTGAGGAGAGTGGCGCAGGCCTCTCACAAAGCAGGGTACGCCGCGCTGTGGAGATCATGGTGGCAATGGGTCAAGTTCATGGTGTGGAACGGCGATTCTGGGCCCGGGAAACAAGCACGGAGTGGTGGGACCGCATAGTGCTGCAGGTCTGGGACGAATCACAGTGGCTGCGAAACTTCAGGATGCGTAAGCGTACTTTCCTTGAACTCTGTGACTTGCTGTCCCCTGCCCTGAAGCGCCAGGACACCCGGATGCGAGCAGCCCTGACTGTGCAGAAGCGAGTGGCCATAGCCCTCTGGAAACTTGCCACGCCAGACAGCTACCGGTCAGTAGCGAACCACTTTGGCGTGGGCAAATCTACCGTGGGGGTTGCTGTGATTGAAGTAGCCCACGCAATCGTTGAGCAACTTCTCTCAAAGGTAGTGACTCTCGGAAACGTCCAGGTCGTCATAGATGGCTTCGCCGCGATGGGATTCCCAAACTGCGGTGGGGTTATAGATGGGACTCACATCCCTATCCTGGCACCAGCCCACCAGGCCAGCGAGTACATTAACCGAAAGGGCTACCTTTCCATGGTGCTGCAAGGACTGGTGGACCATAGGGGACGTTTTACCAACATCAACGTTGGGTGGGCGGGCAAGGTTCATGACGCGCGTGTGTTCAGGAGCTCTGGTCTCTTTAGACGCCTCCAGGCAGGAACTTTCTTCCCGGACCACAAAATAACGGTTGGGGATGTGCAGATGCCTACAGTGATCCTCGGGGACCCAGCCTACCCGCTAATGCCCTGGCTCATGAAGCCCTATACAGGCGCCCTGGACAGAGAGAAGGAACTCTTCAACTACCGGCTGAGCAAGTGCAGAATGGTGGTGGAGTGTGCTTTCGGACGTCTCAAGGGGAGATGGCGGAGCTTACTCACTCGCTCGGACATCAGCGAAAAGAATATCCCCGTAGTTATTGCTGCTTGCTGTGTGCTCCACAATCTCTGTGAGAGCAAGGGCGAGACCTTTTTGGCCGCTTGGGAGGTTGAGGCAAATCGCCTGGCTGCTGTTTACGATCAGCCAGACACCCGTGCTGAGAGAATATCCCAGCGGGAAGCGATATGCATCAGGGAGGCTTTGAAAGCGAGTTTCCTCGCAGAGCAGGGTAACCTGTGACTGTCCACTTGATTTTAAGAGAGCCTGATCATAAACCAAGTTTCCCCCACTTCCGAAGGACGTTTTAAAACTAAGGACATGTTTTAGTAATTAATAATAAATCTTTCGTTGACTTTGCATTTCTGTTTCTTGGTTGAAACATGGAAGCATTCTGTGCTGGGAAAGGTGTGCACTGATGGGTGGGTTTGCAGGAAGGGGCGAGGGGTGCCGTCTTTGGATAGGGGTTAACATGATGGCTGTGGGTTTGGGCGTTGGAAGGGGTGAGGGGTGTGGGGGAAGGGTGAGTATCTGCCCCTGGATGAGGGCTCTTTTTGGGGCTCAGGGCACCGGGGAGGATCGTGACTACGGTCCAAGTGCATGTGAAGGGAAGCCTGCCTTTACATTCGGGGACGGCAGGCACCAGGACCCTGCACAAGCATACACATCAAGGAAAGACCCGGGGCAGCATACACCACACAGACTGTCCCTGGTGCCTAGTGACTGCAGTCTGTGTGTGCCCTGCAGTTGACCCTGCACCCAAGTCTGTAGCATGGCACTGTGGGCTATGCACTGAAATTACAATTCCCCCCCCCCCACACACACAACAACAGAAAGTCTTCTGACACCAGAAACGTGACGGAAACAGTCAGTAACACCAAACCGCTTTTAGTAATGTAGTACACAGTGGGGGGTTTGAACTTGGAGTTGGGACTGGTTGATGCTGTAAGGAAAGAGCTTGTACAAATTTACAGCGCGAGAGTTGTCTCGAACATTATCGGTGTGCTGCGGTGCAGGGACAGTTCTCACGGCCCCTACCGCCCCTCCTTCTTGTAACTTTGGGTGAGGGGGGGACAGGACTTCCTGGCGTTGGAGGGCGGTTGCAGATGCACTGCAGGGGGGCTCTCTCCTCCTGCCTGCGGTCTTGCAGAACATCTACAAGGCGCCGGAGCGTGTCCGTTTGCTCCCTCATTAGACCAAGCAGCGTTTGAGTCGCCTGCTGGTCTTCCTGCCGCCACCTATCCTCCCGTTGACACAGGCTCTCCCTCGACTGTCTCTGCTCTGCCGCCTCCGCTCTGGAGCTGGCCATCAGTTCCTGGAACATGTCGTCCCTAGTCTTTTTCTTTCGGCGTCTAATCTGAGCCAGCCTCTGCGAGGGGGATGCCGGGGCAGTCCGGAAAGGAGCCGAAGCTGTGTGATGCGAAAAAGTAGGTGATTTCCTTGAACAAATACATGTTTGCCAACAGTAAACACAGTCTAGTCAGTTTCAGTTAAGAAGACCAAAGAGGGAACCAAGTCTCATGAGATCTCAGAACTAGTCCGAGATTTCGGAATACGCTCTCATTGGCGGCGCCATTGCACTGGATAGCGCACAAGCGAGGAAAGACAGCTGCATCCCTCTTGCACAAAGTCCTGGTAAGCCTTACAGTACAGAGTGCTTATCAGTTAGTGCTTAGCTGTGCTCTCCTGCTGGAGGCAATGTGCAAAGCAGAAAAGATGACCGTTTTGCGGCCCCTCCCACCAGTGCACGGGAAAGATCACTGTATGCTTTTCCTCTGTGGCCTCCAACACGTGGCTGTTAAGCGAGGGTCATTCTTATGCAAAGTAAAAGTCTGTTAAGCGAGGGTCATTCTTATGCAAAGTAAAACTCTGTTAAGCGAGGGTCATTCTTATGCAAAGTAAAAGTCTACCATTCACAATAGTAACAGTACACTAATTCCACTAATTAGATGCAGCACTTCCACAACGACATCACCCTGAGGCGTGTCAGGCGGACTGAGAGAGAGCGGATGCTAACAGAAGCCCTGCACAGACCAGGACCATACGCTGCCATGCTCGTCGAGGCGATGGTCCCCCTTTACCTGAGGATGGCCTGGCGCGGAAGAGTGTGCTTCAACGGAGCACCCAACAAGGCACCTCTACCAAGGAACCTCCTGCTGAGGCTTTTCCAGCTGCTCTCTGAGAGCTTTTTTGAACTGTCCCCAGAGGACTATTGCTCCATTCCTGTATGTGTAGACCTGCTGTTTGTATAGCTCCTATATGTGTAGACCTGCTGTTTGTATAGTTTCATATTTAAAATTTTTTGTATAGTATAGTATAGTATAATTTTTGTATAGTATTTCTATTTTTTCTATTTTTTATATAGTATTTCTATTTTTGATATATATCCCTGTTTCTTAAAAAAATAAATGTTTCCCTGTTTGTAGCACTTACCGCCTGATCCTTCCCCTGATTCCGAGTCCGGGTTAACGGGCGGGGACGGTTGGTAGGGGATCTCTGTGAGGGTGATGAAGAGATCCTGGCTGTCAGGGAAAGCGGGAGTGGGTTCGATGTCGCCTGCGCCGTCCTCAAAAGACCCTTCCTCATCTTCCCCATCGGCGAACAGGCAGGAGGAACTGTCCCAGTACACTATTCCGTCCTCGGAGTCCACCGTCACTGGTGGGGCAGTGGTGGCAGACCCACCTAGAATGTCATGCAGTGCCTCGTAGAAGCGGCATGTCTGGGGCTGGGCTCCGGAGCGTCCGTTTGCCGCTCTGACTTTTTGATACCCTTGTCTTAGGTCCTTCACTTTCACGCGGCACTGCATCGCATCCCGGCTGTATCCTTTCTCTTTCATGGCTTTAGAGACCTTCTCGAAGGTCTTCGCGTTCCGCTTGTTGGAGCGCAGCTCCGAGAGCACAGACTCCTCGCCCCACACAGCGATCAGATCCTGGACTTCCCGGTCACTCCATGCTGGGGACCTCTTTCTATTCTGGGATTGCCCGGACTCCTCTGCTGGAGAGCTCTGCATCGTTGCAGGTGCTGCGGAGCTCGCCCCGATGTGCAACCAGAACGTCAGATTCAAACCGCCCAGACAGGAAAATGAATTCAAATTTTCCCGGGTCATTTCCTGTGTGGCTGGCCAGAGAATCCAAGCTTGGACTGCTGTCCAGAGCGTCAACAGAGTGGTGCACTGTGGGATAGCTCCCGGAGCTGCTAAGTTCGATTAGCATCCACACCTAGCCTAATTCGAGCTAGCCATGTCGAATTTAGCGTTACTCCACCTGCCGGGGTGGAGTACCAAATTCGAACTAAAGAGCCCTCTAGTTCGAATTAAATGGCTTCCTGGTGTGGACGGTTGAGCGGTTAGTTCGAATTAACGCTGATAAATTCGAATTAAAGTCCTAGTGTAGACCAGGCCTTAGTGGTTTGAGCATTGGTCCTGCTAAACCCAGGATTGTCAGTTCAATCCTTGAGGGGGCCATTTAGGGAATTGAGATAAAAATCTGTCTGGGGATTGGTCCTGCTTTGAGCAGGGGGTTGGACTAGGTACCTCCTGAGGTCCCTTCCAACCCTGAGATTCTATGAAAAGGATAAATGGACATAAATCAGATATTAGGAATGGCAATATACAAAAACCTGTAGGAGAACACTTCAATCTCCCTGGACACACAATAGCAGATTTAAAGGTAGCCATCCTGCAGCAAAAAAACTTCAGGACCAGACTCCAAAGAGAAACTGCTGAGCTTCAGTTCATTTGCAAATTTGACACCATCAGCTCAGGATTAAATAAAGACTGTGACTGGCTTGCCAACTACAAAAGCAGTTTCTCCTCCCTTGGTGTTCACACCTCAACTGCTAGAAGAGGGCCTCATCCTCCCTGATTGAACTAACCTCGTTATCTCTAGACTGATTCTTGCCTGCATATTTATCCCTGCCTCTGGAAATTTCCACTCCATGCATCCGAGGAAGTGGGTATTCACCCACGAAAGCTCATGCTCCAATACGTCTGTTAATCTACAAGGACTCTTTGTCACTTTTTACAGATCCAGACTAACACGGCTACCCCTCTGATAATTGCCATTTTGTTGCCCCATCACTTAGTTTTGTGAGATCTTTTTGAAGTTCTTCACAATCTGCTTTGGTCTTAACTATCTTGAGTAGTTTAGTATCATCTGCAAGTTTTGCCACCTCACTGTTTACCCCTTTCTCCAGATCATTTATGAATAAGTTGAATAGGATTGGTCCTAGGACTGACCCTTGGGGAACACCACTAGTTACCCCTCTCCATTCTGAAAATTTACCATTAATTCCTACTCTGTCTTTTAACCAGTCTGTTCCCTGTCTTTTAATCAGTTCTCAATCCATGAAAGGATCTTCCCTCTTATCCCATGACAACTTAATTTACGTAAGAGCCTTTGGTGAGGGACCTTGTCAAAGGCTTTCTGGAAATCTAAGTACACTATGTCCACTGGATCCCTCTTGTCCACATGTTTGTTGACCCCTTCAAAGAACTCTAATAGACAGGGCCAGCTCTACAGTTTTCGCCGCCCTAAGCAGCACACCGAATTGCCGCTGTGGACGGCGGGGGCAGTCCGCGTGCCCTCAGGGCGGCAGGCGCGTTTCCACTGCGGCAGCAATTCGGTGGCAGCTTCTGTATTTAGCTGAAGCCACCGCAGACAGCTAAACATAGAAGCTGCCGCCAAATTGCCACCACCGCGGAAACACGCCTGCTGCCCTAACGGCACACGGACTGCCCCCGCCGCCTGCGGTGGCAATTCGGCGCGCTGCTTGGGGGCAAAACAACAGGGACTGCCGCCCCTTGAAGATTGCCACCCCAAGCACCAGCTTGGAATGCTGGTGCCTGGAGCCGGCCCTGCTAATAGATTAGTAAGACTTGATTTCCCTTTACAGAAACCATGTTGACTTTTGCCCAACAATTTATGTTCTCCTATGTGTCTGACAATTGTATTCTTTACTATTGTTTCAACTAATTTGCCCGGTACTGACATTAGACTTACTGGTCTGTAATTGCCGGGATCACCCCTAGAGCCCTTTTTAAATATTGGCGTTACATTAGCTAACTTCCAGTCACTGGGTGCAGAAGCCGATTTAAAGGACAGGTTACAAACCATAGCTGATAGTTCCGCAATTTCACATTTGAGTCCTTTTAGAACTCTTGGGTGAATGCCATCGGGTCCCGGTGACTTGTTAATGTTGAGTTTATCAATTAATTCCAAAACCTCCTCTAGTGACACTTCAGTCTGTGACAGTTCCTCAGATTTGGGAATCTCCCTAACATTCTCGGCTGTAAAGACTGAAGCAAAGAATTCATTTAGTTTGTCCGCAATGACTTTATCATCTCTAAGTGCTCTTTTTGTATCTCAAACATCCAGGGGCCTCATTGGTTGTTTAGCAGCTTCCTGCTTCTGATGTACTTAAAAAACATTTTATTACCTTTGGAGTTTTTGGCTAGCCGTTCTTCAAACTCCTCTTTGGCTTTTCTTATTATACTCTTGCACTTAATTTGGCAGAGTTTATGCTCCTTTCTATTTACCTCATAGATCCAGTAACCACCCCAAACACACCAAGAAATCAGCCATCTACAGCCAGGCACTCAGATACCACAGAATATGCTCTGAGGAGAAAGTCCGGGATACACACCTTAACACACGCAAAACGGCCTTCATCAAACAAGAGAGACAATGTGGAGAAGGGAATATCTTTATTGGACCAACTTCTGTTGGGGAGAGAGAGAGGCTTTCGAGCCACACCGAGATCTTCCTCGGGTCTGGGAAAGGTACTCGGAGTGTTACAGTTAAATGCAATGTGGAATAGATTGTTTGGCATAAGTAGCCTGTCAGTCCTCAAAGGAAACCTGCCCAACACTTTCAAAAGACGAACCTGGGAGCATAAATTCATAACTTTGCTAGACACTGAACATCATGGACTGAACAGAGGCACCAGTTCATGGCTCATTACCACAATCTGAAACCCACTAACCCCTCTGTTTGTCATATGACTGCAGAGGGCCACTTCACCAATGGTCCCTTACAATATCTGCTGATTACTTATGCGAAACAATCTGTTCCCCCTTGTCTGTAGCTGTGACACTCCAAGTACCTTTCCCAGACCTGAAGAAGAGCTCGGTGTGGCCAAGAGATGTTGGTTCTGTCATGAATAGTTAGTAAAGGGTTAAAGCATAGTACCTGGTGGGCACCTGACCTGAGGACCAATCAGGGAAGAGAATTTGAAATTCCTAGGAGGGAACTTTTTCCCTCTGTGTGTGTGTGTATTGTTCTTAGCCGTCTGGAGTTACAAGAGTCCAGATGTTTTAATCAAGTCTACAAGTTTCTACCTTTCTGAACTAATTTCTTCTAGTCAAGATAGTGAGTATTAGAAAGATACTTGGTGTCCTCACCTAATAATCCTATGCTTGCAATTCTGTGTGTTTGTTATTGATTATTCTTAATTCTGCTTGTACTGGTTGTACTGAGGAGGAGAGGGGATTCTCTCCAGAACTTAGCAAGGTTATACCCTATGAGTGTCCAGCTTGGACTCATAGAGATTCTGTATTTTCTTGTTTTCTTTTAATAAATTCTTCCTATAAAGATTTGATTAAATTCCTTTCACTGTGGATAGCGGAAGGCGCTAAGACGCTCTCTCTCGGTGATTCACAGAGTGGCTAGCAGAGAGGGAGGGGGGAAGTGGGCTGCTTCCCTGTGTGTGGGAGAGTCAAGGAGTTTGAATCAAGGTATCTCTCTCTCCGGAGCAGGCTGGAGAGAGGGAAGAGAGGGGAGGGGGAAGGTTCCTCCTCTGTGAGTTGATCTGTGTTCCCAGGGAGTGTCTTTGAAGGGAGACAGGGGGAAAACCGGGGTGTCCCGGCCCACGTATTGACCGCGGTGGTGGCAGCAAAGGGGACCTACCCTAGGATTTTGGGGTGGGGGAAGACATGCGGGTCCTCACTTTGAAACCCCCCAGTTTCAAGTGAGGGTGCAGACCTGACAGGTTCAATAAAAGATATTCCTTCCCCACCTTATCTTTCTAATATCCTGGGACTGACATGGCTACACAACATGGCATACCACAGCTACAGGTAATTAGGTAACTTTTGAGGGCATTCTGCACCAAAAAATTAAAAACTCTGTGCACAATATTTTAAAATTCTGCAAAATTCTACAAGTTTTATTTGTCAATAAATAAATGCAGAGGCTCCAGTATGGCAGTGCACAAAGGTGGGAGATCACCCTGTAGCCTCTCCACCCACCATCCTGGGGACACGGACTCAGTGGTGAGGCTGCACCTGACCCTGACACAGCACACGGCCTGGGCCTGCCCCAGAAACACCCTGGGGCCCTGCTCTGCGCCCAGCAAACCAGGTATGGGGCTGGCAGGCTCAACCAGGCAGGATTCAAGTGTGGAGGGGCTCAGTGTGGAGGGATCCAGGTGTGGGGTGAGGGGATTCTGTGTGGGACAATCTGGGTGCAGGTCTTGGTGTGGGGGGATCTGGATGCACAGAGGCTCATTGGTGGTGGGGGAGGTTCAGGTGCAGGGGCAATGGAACTCTGCAGGGGCTTCCAGGTGAAGGTGGTTGGGGCTCAGTGGAGGGGTCTGGGTGTGAGGATCTCAGCGGGGGGGCCTCAGTGCTGGGGGAGTGGGGGTCTGGGTGCAGCTAGTTGGGGGTCAGTGGCATGGGGGTCTGGATGGGGGGCTCAGGGTGGTGCAGGGGTGTGGGGATCATCAGAGTGGGGGGGGGTTGAGTGCAGGGAGCTCAGTGTGGTGTGGTCTGGGTGAAGGGGGGTGCATCCGGAGGCAGGGGGTGTGGGTGCAGGGGGCTCCAGGGGCAGGGGTTGAGGTTCAATGGGGTGGGGTTCAGGCATGGAGGGCTGGGAGGTTGTGGGTGTACGGGGTGAGGCTTGGTGGGGGTGTCTGGGTAGGGGAGGTCCAGATGCATGGAGGTTGGGTGGCAGGGGGAGCAGCTCCCCGTAGAGCGACCCCTCCCCCGACAGCTGAGGAGCGATGGGCGCAGGAAGCAGGGGAGGGTGCTGAGCTTCCTGCAGCTGAGAGAGATTTCTGGGGGTGGGCCTGACACAGCCCCAGCCACCGCTTGCAGGGGAAGAGGAAGTCCCATCCTCTCCTGCCTCCAGCCCAGCTGGGACTAGCAGCTGATCCCGGCTCAGGGTAGGAGCCACTGGCTGGAGTGTCCCCAGCCCTGCAGTGATTTACCTCTCCACCGGCTGCCTGAAACGATGTACCTGCGCAGCTAGGGAGTGATGCGTGACTGCTTTTGCAGCTTCCCTGTTAGAAAGTCATTTTTCTGCATGGAAGCCAAGAAATCTGTGGGAGACATGAATTCTGCACATGCGCAGTGGTGCAGAACTCCCCCAGGAGTACCGATTAGGTCATTAGAGCCACCCCATCACTATGTGTATTACTACCAGTTATGTGCCAAAATTAAAACGGTTTTCATTCCCCGTCACAGTTGGTCCATCACGTCTAAAAACTGGAACTGAAATAACCACGGTAGTTTAACAAGAGAATGGCTGGCGTCGGGCCAGGGTGATGGCAAAACAGTAAAGGCCTGGAGCTGAATACACAAAGAGTGCGCCCAAAACTCTGAACCCAGCCTTACTGGAGGGCACAGCAGGGACAATGCCAGTCCTCGGGCATCCCTAGTGCTAGACAGCTGGCAGTGCCCACACAGGTCATTGCACCTGGCAAGTGCAAGCGCGTAGAGAGGCTGGGGTATGTTAATGTAGCTGTCAATGTAGGCTCTCTCTGTCTCTGTCACACACACACACACTCTCTCTCTCTCTTTGTTGGGGTCTCATTAGCCGTAACACTCCAGTCTTGCAGGTGCACTAAAAGCCAGGATGATCTACCAGGTAGGACAGGGACTAAGAGCCAGCCCCTCGCAGGGGGGCCGGAACAGGGTGGGCCTTGGCCTCATCACTTTTAAAAGTGGGAGAGTGATGCCCTCCCTCGTTTTACCAGCCGTAAGGGCGAGCGATGGGGGGAGGGGGTGGAGAGGAGCGAGCAGGGGGCCGGGGGTTTGAGGCAGAAGGGGCGGTGTGAGCGGGGGGGGGGGCACAGTTCAGATGCCGGTGGCCCCCCCAGTTATAGGGAGCGTCCGTCGCTCCTGCCTTAGACTCGGTGTTGTAACACCCAACATGCAGGTGCCCTGCTGCCCAGCAGAATCCACAGCCCGAGTTGGGTGCCAGCCTCCCTGGGTGGGCCTAGGGGAGTTAGACACCTGAGGGTGGGCTCCGGGCGCTGAGTGGGAAGCTGCCTGCACTAGGAAATGCCCGGGAGAGGGGGGTGCCCTGAGCCCTGCCCTCAAAGGGCTCTAGGCACCTCGGCCCGTGAGTCTCAGCCGTGACCCCTCGTCGCGGTGGCAGCCCAAGTCCTTTTGTTCAAAAACCCAAGGAGACGATCCCCCCCCAGTGTAACCTTTAGCCCAGTGCTCGGCCGCTCCCCAGGCGTGGGCGTGCAGGGCTCAGCTCCCCCCTCTGCCTGATGTGGAGGAACAGCCTGGAGTTGGGCCTCCCCGCCCTGCCCCCGCTGTCCCGGGGGGGGGGGGGCGCTCCGTAAATAAGTCCAGGCGCGTGTGAGGCTAACGCTGCGTCGTGGGGGCCGGGCACTCCGCCGGGAGGGGCGAGCCCGGCTGCCGGTCCCCCGAGGCCAACGCATGGGCAGTGGAGCAGCTCCAACAGGAGCTTGTCTGGCCCCGGCGGGAGGCTACCCCCCAGGGAGCTGGGAAATCCACCCTCCAGCCCTGTCTGCGCAGCAGAGCAGGTCTCCTGCACCCCAGGTGAGCGTCCCCCCACTGGCCTCACAGTTATCGGGGGAGGGAATGGTGGCACTTCCTCCTCTGCGCCGGCCCGGAACTAGCTGCTTTCTGAGCAGGCCTAGGACATCAGGCCCTGCAGGGAGAGACGGCGGGTGCCTCCTTCGAGGATCCCACTGGGACTTAGGTGTGCGCTAGCGCCCAGGTGTCTGCACGAGGGGATGTTCCCGATGGAAAGTTAAGCATCCTGGGGACCAGAGGCACCTACAGGGGTAGGTGGCAGCTGAGCAGGGGGGTTAAGGAGCTTAGGCAGGGCAGTTAGCTGGCTAAATCCCCAGGAGCTAGGACGCCTGGGTTCCATTCCGAGCTCCGTCCCTGCCACGCCGAGTACCCTTGGGAAAGTTGCTTCCACTCGCGGCAGCTTTGCCGTCTCTGTAAAATGAAGAGGACCGAGCGTGCCCCTCTCAGTGCGTATCGTGGGTTTGTTAATGCTCCCAAAACACGTCGAGAAGGGCCCCAGGGAAGCCCCACTGGCGGTGCCGCACGTCCGTATAGAGCCAGCCTAGCCATGGCCTGCTGTGACCCAGCTGCACCCCACCCACCCATTCAGACCAGCGCCTCTGCAGAACCCTGCCTCCACCTCGCAGGACCCCTTCGGGGACGCAGGAGGACGTGCTGGCCAAGCCCCCTCCTGTCATGCCCACCGTCCCACAGCGAGGCAAAGGGCAGGGAGTGAAAACCCAGCTGTTTACACGGTGCCCTGGGGAAGGGAGACCTTGTGGAGCATCCTTGCTTCCAAAGCTGCTTCCCTGGCCTGGCAAGGCTGCTGGCAGCACCCGTCCAGCGGGCGCAGCACCAGATTTTCCACAGAGCTCAGTGTGGGGGTGCCGAGCATGTCTGAGATTTGGCCACCTGCACCCAGCGGGAGCGAGAGTCAGACCTTTGGAAAATCTGACCCTGAGACAGGTGCCAAAATGGGAGCTGATCCTGGCTGTTGGGCACTGAAAACCTGGCCCCCAGCCCCATGGAAGATTTGGGCCCATGTGACTACAGAGTTTTTGGAAGCTCAGTTCTAAAGCGGCACCTGCGCGTCACCGTAGCTGTCACAACCGAGCAGCTGGGTGAAGGGAGCAGGGCAATACGGATGATACATTACATACAAAACATGACGCTAAGAACGTTATTCCGATTGCAAAGTCCAGCCCTCGAAAGCTAGGACATGGCCAATTAAGGTTCCCATGCTAACGTAACATGGCCCCCTAGCCCGCATGCTAGGCTTTAGTTACAGGAAACCTGCTGTTTTCTCCACAGGACCCTGCCTCAGGCACAGCACAGGATGGACGGCTGTAACTTCCTGAGTTGGTATTTGCTTATTCAGTGGCGCTGGAACAGTTTTTAGAGTGGGGGTGCGGAGCTGCTCCCCCTGCCCCTGTCCAAGCCCCTCACCACCCCCTAGACCTGGGGCCGGGAGCAGGGCCGTGGCTCTGGGGGATGTGGACAGGGGTAAGGCGGCTGAGGCTGGTGCCACAGCTGGAGGTGAGTGCAGAGCCCCAGGCATGGGTCAGCAGAGCCCCTGAACGCAGAGCTGGCGGCTGGGAACCCGGGGCAGCAGCTGGGACCGGGGCCAGCAGCAGAGCCAGGACCCCGGCGCAGGGCCGGCAGCGGGGACGGGACCCTGGGCCAGGGGCCTGCAGCTGGGACCCTGCACAGAACCTGGGAGTGCTGAAGCACCCCCCACACTCCCAGTTCCCGCGGCTACGTGCTTATTTGTTAAAAAGGAAACTGAAAAAACGAGAAATTCCATCATGGGGCATCATATTGACCCCATGTCTGGCTCGTTAGCCGGTCGGGACCTGGAACCCCCCCTCAAGCTAGAGTTGTTAGTGAAAGCAGCAGGCTGTTATCATCTATAGGGACCGGTCCCCGGAGGGGGCTGCCCACTTTCCCAGTGGGTTTCACAGCTATTTGCTGTCAGCAGAGCACTGTTGGGATCCAGAAATCCTGGGTTCCGTTCCAGGTTCTGGAGGGGAATATGCTTTACTGGTCCCAGCCCGTTCTGCCCCAGCACGTCCCCTCCAGCCCACCCAGCCTCTCCCCGTCTCCTGTGCTTCCCCTGCCTTCCACTTAGGCAGCGTCCTGCTCCTCGGGGCCTGGGAGCCATCGGGGGAGCTGGGAGAGCAGGGGCGAGACAGGCTCCCAGCTCGCAGTTCTAGAGCCCAGCACCACAATGAAAGCTGGCAGCCAGGAGGCGCAGCTACAGGAAAAGATCTGCTCAGCGCCTGCAGCCTGGGCTGGAGCATGCACAGTACAACGGCATCTTCAGCTAATCTACTCTGATAAACTTTTACTGAGCATGTGTGAATAGTGATTTTCAGAGGGTTTAAAATTTGGCCAAATTTGGGCAGATTTTCACAGCGGTGGCTGATGGCACCTCCCTACCCCATAGCCATCCCCTGCCAAATTTCAAGTGCCAGCTCCAAAGCCTGGAGGCACAAGAGTGTCTGTTAAACAGCTGTGAGAATTTTCAATGGGGGCAAAACACTGCACTTCCCTCTCCCTTTGATCTCAGCAAAAGCAGAACCATTTGAGCTGTGACTTTCCAAAACAAAAATCAACCCGAGGCAAACACCCAGCATAGGAAATTACAGCCCCAAGGGACAACACTTGGCAACATTATCAGCCACTGAAAACGGGGTTTTAGAATGGAAAATGTTAGGCAACCTGAACTCCAGCTCCACTGACAATAATACTTTTCTTGTTACAATAACCTATGTTGACTTATTTATCGCTATTGAAAGTCTGTATAACAGAACGAAAGAGCTTTTTTCTCTGCAACTGGAGAGTGAAAGATGCGTCAGGTGAACTGAGAAGAGAGCTTGAAAGAGAACTGTTCGCAGCCACTGGAATCTCAAGGGGACTCTATTTGCATAAAGCAAACCTGATTTGGGCAAAGGAGGCTTTGGAAAGCTGTAGGCTCCGAGAGCGATAAAGGAAAAGGAAACTAAGGGGAAATCTCACAAGCTGGGGATTGCAACAAAATGTTTTGTGTCGTGTCCTGATTTGGCATCAGGTAATTCAAAACTGAAGCTTTCTCTAAAACGCCAAGGTCCCGAGCCGCCTCTCAGCTGCATGGGGTAAATCCAGCGTGACTCCCCTGCACTCGGAGCTGGGAATGTGCGTGTGGCAGGCCGGAAGCCTGCTGAACCTCCCTCCTCTGACGGGAAAGATGACAATGATCGCTCCCTAAGGCTTGGGATATTTCAGGGCTCTGCAAATATTTTAAGCAGGGGCTGCAAATGAGTTGTGTTTTACCAAGATTGAAGTTCACACTCTAAGCGCTGCACAGTGGGAGGAAACTGGCTTTTAATTAGCGAAGTCTAGGCCTGGGCTGCCTGCCTTGAACTCCTCACCTGAGCACCGGGCGGCTACAAGCTCTGCTCCCCCTGCCCAGGCGCGCTGGCGGTAAAGCAATCGCCCCGTTTTGCACGTTCGTTGTGGCGGGAGGCTTCTGGGCCGCAGGGTTTGCTCCTGTTTTGCAGAAGGGCAGATCGATGCCGGGCAAGACTGGGAGGCTGAATAACCAAACTCGCCAGGGCCGAGGTGACGGCTCGCTCTGTCCTCCCGCAGCCTCTGGTCTCCGGGCGGGTTGTCAGCACAGTGAGCAGAGGCAAGGCCTTTGGCTGTAGCAGCAGCCGCTAGAGCTGCGGGGGGGGCCTGGTTTGATCCCTGCCGCCAGTGCCCCACGCCAGGGCGTCGTGTCACAAGCAGCAGCCTGGCCAGGGATTTGACCCCTGGAGCTCACAGATACACCGACCAGAGCAGGGTGCAGAGATCTGCCGCTATCTCCTCCGCTGGCAGCCCAGCCCCGGGGAGCACATGGCGCTTTTAGGCTGTAAATACCCCCTTCCTCCACCGCACGGCGCAGACCAGCAGCTGCCCCAGCTGGCGATAGCTGCGCGGCCTGGGGCTGAGCGCCGACCGGAACCAGGAGCACCGCGGAGCAGGCTTTGGATAGACACCCAGGGCAACACTGCCAGGAGGTGCCCGGTGCCTCTCTGGGCTGGGAGGGGAGGTACCGGACAGTTCGAGGGCGGCACTGTGACTGAGTGGACCAGCAGCCAGGACTCCTGGGTTCTATTCCTGGTTCTGCTAGTGACCCTGGGCAGGCACCTGCCCCTCTGTTTCTTGGCCTGCCTGTGGGTTTTGTCTGGTTAGGATGGATTCCAGCAGTGCCTGAATGAGCTGGGAGCACAAGTCCCAGTGACTGCCTGGCTTCCTGTGATACTGGTAACAATAGGGACCCCTCCGCGCACACGTGGCATCAGTTCCTTGGGGTGGCCTTAACGAGCCGTGTACACCGTGTGCAAGAGTTTGGGGTAATTATCACCTGCCCATCCCCCTACCATCTCCTCAGGGCATCGGCTGTGTTGCTGTGTGAGGTTAAACAGCTGCTGGGTGCCACCCAAGAGCTGGGTGAGACGATCTGTCTTGGAATCTCATGTACGGTGCAGAGCCCTTAGGGCGAAAGCTGTTTGCTAATGTAACGCTGCACAGACAGGGGTTCGTTGGTACGTAGTCGGCCGCAGCCGTCGGATGGATTTCGGAAGTGCTGAGCCGGGTAGAATTCATACCACACCTGCTAACATCAGACTGGCCAGGCCAGATTGCCGAGCTCAGAGCCCAGCACGCACCCCTGTGAAAATCTGCCCCAGTCCTGGGTGCTGGGCTCTAGGTCTGGGGCTGTGTTTGTGACTGAGCACAGGCGAGGCCGGTTCCCTGGAAAACACCCTGGGCACAACCAGGAAGCGCCGAGCTGGGTTACAAGATGCAGCCCTGGCCAGCTCTTCGGCTGGGGTAAACGGGCGCGAGTCCATCAAAGCCAGCGAACACTGAAACTGCCTTGTGGCCGCTTTGCATTACTGGAGCGCACCCGTGAACCTGGACGGCTGCGTCTGAGAAGAGACTGAGTCTCCGGACCGCTGGGTAACTGGCATCACTCCATTGACGTCAACGGGGCTACGCCAATTTGTGCCACATGAGGCTCCGCCCCCCTGGTCTCCTCTAGATAAAGGGCCTGGGTCACCACTGATTTCAAAGTAGGGACAGAGGCAGTAACTGGAGAAACGCAGTGAGGACTCAGGTCCCACACCTGAGCCGGATCCACAGCTGGTGTAAATCGGTGTAATTTCACCGGAGTTTGTGCTGTGCCTTGGGAGGCATTTCAGCACCTCACCCTGCGCTTTATAAAGAACAATGAAAACGGAGAATGGTAGCAGTGAAGTGGTCAGTGGACACAGCGGGTCCAGGAAATTCAGAGTTAAGGCTGAATTGTGCTGACTCTGTGCGGAGGGTCTCTGCCCAGCTGGTGCCTGCCACACCAGATGTGCTGCTGCCATGTGACTGGCAGAGCCAGTCTGGCCTGGAAATTCCTCGTCTGTTTCGTTTCTCTGGTAAAAAGGGTTTGGATGGAGCCTTGTGGTTCCTAACAGCGCTCCAAGCACGCCAGTCCTCTTGCAGCAGAACCGTGCTCCAGGAGCTGAGCTTTTCTCGCAGAGATCCGGCCCCAGCCTTATGGTTGCAAAGGAGCGAGTGAGCTGAGTGTAAGTGAGGCAGTGACACTGCCAGAGTCTGCAGACAGCCTGAAACAATAGCTCGGGGAGGTGTGAACAACCCCATTTATCCCCATGGGACGTTAGCTCTGAAACCTAGCGATGATTTAACCACTGCAGTGTTAACTCTCTCACTGCTGCTGAGCACTGGGACAGAAAGAGCCAGGTAATGTGCTTACCCACAATCCCTAGCAGCTTCCCACACATCCACCTGCCGCCTGCCCCTCTGCCAAAGCCCCCAGCTTCCCCCGAGAATGGCCGGGAGGCAGATGTTTGCATGGTAGCTGTAGCTGTGTGGGCCCCAGGACGGCAGAGACACCAGGTGGGAGAGGAAATGTCCGTTACTGGACCAGCTGCTGCTGGTGAGTGTAGCGGGGTCGGGGTGATCACCTGCTCCTGCCCTGGGGAGGGCTGTGGCCGGGAAAGCAGCTACTAGGCTGATTGGGGACGCAGCCGCCGCTGGGCCACGCCCCAGTCAGGCCACAGCTGGCCCTATAAAAGGCCAGTGAGCGGCGCTGGCAGAGTTTCCCTGTAGCTGAGGAGGGAGATGGTCCTGAGCCCTAAAGGGAACCGGAGCGCAGCAGGGCTGGGGGGAGCCAGGGGAGCAGGGGAGCTCCAGGCTGGTCCTAGGCCCACAGAGGTACGGGGAGGCAGCAGATCCGAACCCCCTTGCCTATGATGAGTGGCTTTTACCCTGCAGTCTGCCCCAGGGAGCGGGGGCTGGGTGACGACTGGCAGGAGCCCAGACTGAGGCAAGGTGGGGATTAGAGGGTTGGGGTGAGCCAGAGGCAGAGTGTGGGGGTGTTGCCAGGGGGCAGCACCCCAGATAAGAGGGCACTGGGGTCCAGGAGGGACACAGGGGCCAGTGGCAGCGGGACACCCGGCCGCTCCAGAGGCTGGAAGAGCTAATTCCCGAGAGGAGAAGCCGGAGGCGCCGCCGGGGGATCCTGCGCCCGGTTGCAGGGAGAGAGAAGCTTTCGCGCTACGGACTCTCCGTTCTCCTTCTGTGGGGCTCCGAAGCGTGTCTGTCTCCCCAGCGCAGTTGGGCCAACAACAGACAATCCCTCCCCCGCCCGGGCTGGCTCACCAGGCAGTTCCATGCTGTCACTCCACGCGGGGAACGAAACTGGGGGCTGGTGTCAAATCCACTGAACCCAACGCCTGAGCGAACAGCACGGAGGCTGCTGCCTGGCCTGGCTCCTCAGCTCGAGTGCTCACAGGGGACCCAGCTGTTTGCCATGGGAATGAAGCTGCCGTGGTATTTCTTGTCTGCCACACAGCAGAATGCAGGGGCCGGGCTACCGGATCTCAGCCTGCCTGGCTGCCTGGGAACAAACGCGGACTGGCCTGGCCTGGCCCTTTGGGGGGCAGGGAGAGGGCAAGGGGGCTGCATGTGTCACAGCTCCAGGAGCAGCCGCCAGTTTGAAATCCACCCTTCAGCTGCTGCTCCCTGCCCTGTCCCAGGCCCCCGCCTGGCACTGAGCGTCCCCCAGGCAGCCATATGGTGCCAAGCCCCCCCGAAGCCCGCGGCGCTGTGCGTGGCGCTCATGACAGGATTGGGCCCCTACTGCTTCTAGCCCAGTTCCTGTTTTGGGGGATCACATTGGGAGCCAGCAGGCCAGGTGCAGCGCCCGAGCCGAGGAGACAAGCTGCACCGTCCTTGCTGCTGTTCTGACCCTCCAGCCTCTGCAGCAGAACCTGGAAGGGCAGCCAGGGAGGGAGCCAGCAGACCAGGTCAGCACCCTGTGCCTCGGAGCATCTGCCCTTCGAGGGGCGGTGTCACCAGGGCGGGACCCCTCAGGGCATCCTGCTCCCAAACCCCTCAACATCCTGCTCCAAACCCCTCAACATCCTGCTCCCAAACCCCTCAACATCCTGCTCCCAAACCCCTCAGGGCATCCTGCTCCCAAACCCCTCAGGGCATCCTGCTCCCAAACCCCTCAACATCCATCCTGCTCCCAAACCCCTCAACATCCTGCTCCCAAACCCCTCAACATCCATCCTGCTCCCAAACCCCTCAACATCCTGCTCCCAAACCCTCAACATCCTGCTCCCAAACCCCTCAACATCCTGCTCCAAACCCCTCAACATCCTGCTCCCAAACCCCTCAACATCCATCCTGCTCCCAAACCCCTCAACATCCTGCTCCAAAACCCTCAACATCCTGCTCCCAAACCCCTCAACATCCATCCTGCTCCCAGACCCCTCAACATCCATCCTGCTCCCAGACCCCTCAACATCCATCCTGCTCCAAACCCCTCAACATCCTGCTCCCAAACCCTCAACATCCATCCAGCTCCCAAACCCCTCAACATCCATCCTGCTCCCAGACCCCTCAACATCCTGCTCCCAAACCCTCAACATCCATCCTGCTCCCAAACCCCTCAACATCCATCCTGCTCCCAAACCCCTCAACATCCTGCTCCAAACCCCTCAACATCCTGCTCCAAACCCCTCAACATCCATCCTGCTCCCAAACCCCTCAACATCCATCCTGCTCCCAAACCCCTCAACATCCTGCTCCAAAACCCTCAACATCCTGCTCCCAAACCCCTCAACATCCATCCTGCTCCCAGACCCCTCAACATCCTGCTCCCAAACCCCTCAACATCCATCCTGCTCCCAAACCCTCAACATCCTGCTCCCAAACCCCTCAACATCCTGCTCCCAAACCCTCAACATCCATCCTGCTCCCAGACCCCTCAACATCCTGCTCCCAAACCCCTCAACATCCATCCTGCTCCCAAACCCTCAACATCCTGCTCCCAAACCCCTCAACATCCTGCTCCCAAACCCTCAACATCCATCCTGCTCCCAGACCCCTCAACATCCATCCTGCTCCAAACCCCTCAACATCCATCCTGCTCCCAAACCCCTCAACATCCTGCTCCCAAACCCTCAACATCCATCCAGCTCCCAAACCCCTCAACATCCATCCTGCTCCCAGACCCCTCAACATCCTGCTCCCAAACCCTCAACATCCATCCTGCTCCCAAACCCCTCAACATCCATCCTGCTCCCAAACCCCTCAACATCCTGCTCCCAAATCCCTCAATATCCTGCTCCCAAACCCTCAACAT
The DNA here is from genome assembly GCF_020497125.1 of Mauremys mutica. Classification (NCBI taxonomy): domain Eukaryota; kingdom Metazoa; phylum Chordata; order Testudines; family Geoemydidae; genus Mauremys; species Mauremys mutica. Next base: position 13,546,912 of record NC_059096.1, read on the forward strand.
CCATCCTGCTCCAAACCCCTCAACATCCTGCTCCCAAACCCTCAACATCCATCCTGCTCCAAACCCCTCAATATCCTGCTCCAAACCCCTCAACATCCATCCTGCTCCAAACCCCTCAACATCCTGCTCCCAAACCCTCAACATCCATCCTGCTCCCAAACCCTCAACATCCATCCTGCTCCCAGACCCCTCAACATCCATCCTGCTCCCAAACCCCTCAACATCCATCCTGCTCCCAAACCCTCAACATCCATCCTGCTCCAAACCCCTCAACATCCTGCTCCCAAACCCCTCAACATCCATCCTGCTCCCAAACCCCTCAACATCCATCCTGCTCCCAAACCCTCAACATCCATCCTGCTCCAAACCCCTCAACATCCATCCTGCTCCCAAACCCCTCAACATCCTGCTCCAAACCCCTCAACATCCTGCTCCCAAACCCTACACTTCTACACACCATATTTTAAAATTCTGCAATTTTATTGCAGCGTAATGCAGGTGTGGGACGCTGAGCAATGGCTGCAGAGCTTTCTGATGTGAAAGGCCACATTCCTGGATTCCTGATCACCTTCCTCTGCTCCAAGTGCTTCAAAATGGATTCCTTGAGGACCCGCTCCAGGATTTTTCCAGGGACTGAGGTGAGGCTGACTGGTCTGTAGTTCCCCAGATTCTCCTTCTTCCCTTTTTTAAAGATGGGCACTACATTACTCCCCCGATCGCCACGAGTTTTCAAAGATAATGGCCAATAGCTCTGCAATCACATCCGCCAACTCCCTCAGCACCCTCAGATGCAGCGCAACCGGCCCCATGGACTTGTGCATGTCCAGCTTTTCTATATAGTCCTTAACCTGTTCTTTCACCACTGAGGGCTGCTCACTTCCTCCCCATACTGTGCTGCCCAGTGCAGCAGTCTGGGAACTGACCTTGTCTGTGAAGACAGAGGCAAAAAAAGCATTGAGTACTTCAGCTTTTCCACATCCTCTGTCACTAGGTTGCCTCCCCCATTCAGTAAGGGGCCCACACTTTCCCTGACCTCCTTCTTGTTGCTAACATACCGGTAGAAACCCTTCTTGTTACCCTTCACATTCTGGAAGCTTGCAATGCCGGATTGCTACCAGACAGTGGGAAATCATTTTGGAGCTAGAAAATCCACTGTGGGGCCGTTGTCATGCAAGGGTGCAGGGCCGTTAACTGTCTCTTGCTACACAGCACTGTGACACTGTGCACTGTGTAGGACATAGTGGATGGATTTGCAGCAATGGGGCTCCTGAACTGTGTGTGTGGGTGGGTGGGAGGGAGCGATAGATGACACGCACAGCCTATTTTGGTACTAGCCCACCTTGCCACAGAGCACATCAACAGAAAGGGCGACTTTTCTATGGTTATGCAAGCACTGGGGGGTCACCCAGGATGCTCCCCTGCCATCAGTGTTGGCTGGTCAGGGCAGGTGCATGACGCTTGCATCTTTAAGGACAGAGGAGTGTTTAGGAAGCTGCAAGCAGGGACTTTCTTTGCTGACTGGTGGATTGCCACAGGCGATACTGAAATGCCAAGAGTGATCCTAGGGAACCCAGCCCACCCATTGCTCCCCTGGTTCACCAAGCCCTACACCGGCCACCTTGACAGCAGCAAGGAAAGACTCAGCTGCCAGCTCAGCAGGTGCAGAATGACAGTTGAATGTGCCTTTCGTAGACTGAAGGGACGCTGGCGGTGTTTACTCACTAGACTGGATTTCAGTAAGGAAGAGATTCCAATGTTACAGCTGCCTCTTGAGTCCTGCATAATAACTGTGAGGCAAAGGGGGAAAAGCTGCTGCCAGACCGCAGGGGGAGCGGCTGTCTGCTGCCTTTGACCAGCCAGATACCAGGGCCAGTACCAGAGCCCAGCATGGAGCTGTGTGGTTGAGGGAGGCTTTGAAAGAGCACTTCTAACGGTCCGCCCCAGCAGTGTTCTGCGCTGGAGCACTCACTGGCCTGCAGCTGCTAGGAACAATGTAGCGTGCGCTGTGCATTTATAACTACGACGTGTGCTTTCCTTAAACTCTGAATTCTGTGGTGCTTGTTGTACATTTATAAATATGGCTGGGTGTTCACCTGAAGCTATGAATTCTGTGGTGCTCGGTGTTCCATTTGCTTTGACTGCTGCTATCCATTCTGCAATATTTGTTATGAACTAATAAAGATAATTTGATTCCCCAAAAAATAGAATTTTATTGCATGGGAAAAAACAGTGCAGAAAATCAATGCGGAAACCCCCCCACCGGCAATGTCATGAACAATTTTAACATAATTCATGGGGTGATCCTTTAAAATTAGAAAGAAAGCAAACAGCTATGCCCATTTCAGTGCCCAAATGTAGTCCATTGTGGTTACATATACACCAGCCATGGTTCCCAAAGGTCGGTCTCTATGAAGCTGCGGTTTTCCTTGCTGTCCCTTGGCATGGGGTGGTAGGGGGACTAATGTCTCCCGTGATGCCCCATGGTATGTTTGGGGGTGTAGGGAGCAGTGACCTGTGAGTTCTACAAGGACTGCAAAGGGTGGAGAGTCCTGGATTTTTGGACCTGTAGGCCAACCAGGATCTATAGCATTTGGGTTTGCTGCCTGAGAAGCCCCATTATGTCCTTGTGCATCTCCCTCTCCTTGTCCTGCTGGGACTCCTGGGCCTTCTCCTGTCCTCTCTCTCTCCACGCTGTCGGTCATGTGGCCCCTCCAGGCCCTTTGTTAACAGTCCGATGCAGCTCTGGCTGCAGGATCTCCTCCTCTTCTGTGGGATTGACAGTCCCAGCGGAAAGGGGAAGAGAAGGTTCCAGACTCCCTTCCTTTATTCCCAAAAACGCTTTGAGGAAGAAACGCTTATTGGCGCGGCCGCAGTGGAGCGCCTCGGCCCAGCCCCGCTCTCCAGCCCCAGCCCCGTGAGCACGGCCTGCAGGGGTGAAGGATTTTCTGTTGCAAGAAGCTGTGAAAGGTTGTTCTCTATCCAACACAGGGCACCTGCACCGAGGCCGGGCTCCATTTTCCAGGCAGTGGTGATTTGAACTGACACCTCGCTCCCGGGGGCGCCGAGGGCACAGGGCACAGCTGCTGCTGGCGTCCCTAAGCCCCCCCGGATAAAAGGGGCCTCCCGAGGCACATCCACAAAGTGCTCCTCACGCCCTGCCCGCCTAACCTCCAGGGGAATGCAAAGCAGATGCCAACTCTACCCAGATGCCAACTCTCTTGTTGTGCTTCTAGCAGCTAAAACACGGGAAAGTCAATGCCGGTGTCTTGCTCACGTGGGGATGGGCCAGGTGCCATCTTTATATTGAAACACTGTAAGGAAAATGCAGCACAGCCTTCCCCGAGTTCCCATCTCCTTCATCAGCCGGCTCCACGCTCGGCCGGCAGGACTGGCTGGCCTGTGGCGGAGTCTCAAACGGGCCCTAGCACGGAGTCCTCTGCCGCATCTCCCCGACTCCTTTCCTTCCTCCTCTGCCTCACTGTTCACAGCAGGGGGCTCGGGCTCGGGCTGCGGGGAGGTGGGGAGGGAGGTCTGCCGAGGATGGCAGGCCGCAGGTTGTAAAAGTGGCAGGTCTGCAGCTTGGCCTCCCTGGCCTTCTGGTACATCTGCTGCAGCTCCTTGGCCTTCCCGCGGCCTTGCTGCTGCTCCCTGTCGTAGACCTTCGCTTGCATCCCCCCTGCGCTCTGCTCGGAGATGGCCAGGTTTCTGCGGCGGGTCGGTAGCTGGGCCTGCACAGGCACTGGAGATCCAATATCTCCTGGGTACTCCAGGCCAGAGCACAGCTAGTGCATGGAGCCGGCATGGTCGGCTGGGCAGTTGCACACAGCAAGGGGGAGTCGCTCGGTGTCCTCGCCAAGCTGGGCAATCAGGAAAAGGCATTTCAAACACCTGCAGGGGGCTGTAAGGGGGGTGGCTTCCAGGCTCTGTGCCCCCGGGCAGTGGCGTTTACAGGTGTGAGCAGAGCGGTCACTGCTGCAGAGAACGGCGCATTGTGACGCCTGCCGGAGGACTGTTGGGGTTGACACAGGTCGCGCAGTGCTGCACTCGCCCTGTGCAGACCTCAGTAGGTCGGTGGTGGCCCCGTGCCATTCAGGGAGGTGGTTTTACTGCGTTGCTGTAGCAGGGCAGCTGGAGACGCACCAATCGATCACCGCAAGGCGACGTCCCTTGACCTAACTTCGTAGTGTAGAGCAGGCGTCAGGCCCTGCCCCCGCTTTGCTGCCTCCCCCGGCTCCGGCGAGGTCTCCAGGGCAGTACAGGTGAATAACAGAGTCTGGTTTCTGTAGCATCAGCGGCCATCCATTCTCCAGCCAGTCCCGAGTATCTGAGGGCCACAAGGCAGCACAGGCTGGGAGCCAGAGCCAGAGCGAACTGCAGGGGCAGGCTGTGGCCAGCAGCTTCAATGGAGACTCACAGCCCAGCCCTAGCCCCTTTCTGCTTGACAGGGACTTCAGAGCGGGCTCTGCAGCAGCGGCTGCCTCCCGGCCCCATAACGTACCTGCTGCAGCGCCCTGGGGCCTGCCTGAGGATGGGTCTGTGGTACCTGCCGGGGTTCTGGCAGCCCCTGAGCAGGGCTCGCTAACGCTCCCTTCCCAGCATCACCTGGCAGCTCCCAAGCGGTTCTCCCCTCACGGGCTGGGCCCTGGGGATCCAGGCCAGCTGTCCAGGGTGTCTCCGGCAGTGCCCTGGGAATCCCCCCAAGCCCAGAGGGCCAGTGTCTCAGAGCACATGGAGTTGTCCTGACTCCCCCAGAAAGGCACCGACTGCTCCTTGCAGCGGGGCGGGGATGCAGGGGGTGCCTCTGTTGCATAGCTAGCGGGCCCCCCAGGTGCTGATTTTCTGAAAACCCAGCCCTTAGTTAGGGGCCTGGATGGGAGCTGGGCTCTGGAGAGGCTGCTGCCCTTTAATCTCCCAGCGCCTCAATTCCCCAGCTCCTGCCTTTCCCCCCCTCTGCTGTCTGAGCCTGGCGGGGAGCTCGCCCGGCCCAGCCCGGCCCAGCACACCACTGCTGCCTGCGCCTCCTTTCCCTTGTGCTCGCGAGTGTGCGTTGCACGCCCTCCCTCGGGCTCTGTTCCATTAGCCGTAGCACTGGGCACAGCAAACCCCCTCGCTCAGGCACCGACGTCCCAGGGCACGAGCAGGCCGCTGCTGACCCCGCACTGCGGCGCACGCAGCTGCGTAACCAGGATGCTTTTGTTCTCCTTGCACTGTCCCTTTAAATCACGACAGCCGCAGCTGCCAGTGGCGAGGGGCAGCCATTTTTGTGGGGAGCTCTGTGCAGAGTGTCCCAGAGCAGCCGGACACTGCACGCTCACTTCTGTGCCTACCGGCTGGCTGGGGCAAAGGGCGCCCGGATGGACGGACGGATGGACGGCGGCTGTTTGCTTTGTGGCGGGGGGGACTCAGCAGACGAACTGCTGCCATGTTTGCCTGCACAGCAGTCACCTACTCTTTGCTCGTGGAAATGAGCTATCCCGAGCAGGGGCCGTGCGAACAAAGCCCCCCATCTTGTTCTGGCACGGCCCACTGTGTCCTTACCCATCCCTCTTCTAACTCCAGGCCAGAACGGCCCTAGCTACACGAACCCCTCCCCCCCACACACACTTCCACCGGGAGCTCTGTATTTGTACAGCACCTAGCGCGACAGGGCCCTGCCCCTCGACACACCCTGGGCGCTGCTGCAGCACAGTCAAACCCTAATAACCCCTCTGCGATGGGGCGAGTCGCCGGCTCACTCCCCACTCTGAGCCCTGGCGACTGTCCCTACGCAGGCCACACTGGGCGGATGACGGGCTACAGACAGGCTGGTTAACCAGGAAACAGGGTGATTCAGCTCACGAGCTGAGGCCAGTTGAAAGAGAAGCAGGAAAGGGAAGGGCCGGAGAAGGCCCTCAGGCCTGGTCCACACTACAGAGTTAGGTCGACGCAAGGCAGCTTGTCACCCTAACTAGGTAAGGCCAGGGCTCTGCTACACACTTACGTCGCTATAACTGTGTTGCTCGGGGGGTGAAAAATCCCCCCCCCCCAAGCAATGTGATTACACTGACCTCACCCCCCGTGGAGACAGCGCTACGTCAACAGGAGAACTGGAGTTAGAGCGTCTCCCGCCGCCATGGCCACCGCCTCTCGCGCAGGTGGTGTTATGAAGCCGCCAGGAGAGCCCGAGCCCTCTCCCTCTCCCGTCGGCATGAAGCGCCTTCCCCAGCTGCGCCAATGCACGGTTGCAGCGTAGACCTGCCCTCAGTGTCTGCAGGAACATTTCACTCGCCCCGAGCTCCCTGCCCGGCTACACCGACTCCATAACCCCCCTCCCCGAGCGGTGAAGGGTCAAGGTCAGCGGAGTTAGGCGGATGCAGTGTCAGCGGAGACACTGCCTTGCTCAGGTCGACTGTTCCCGGCTTTCAGGAGCCATCCCACAATCCCCCACTGACAGCACAAGCGAGACACGTGCCCCCTGGGGAGGAGGGGCGCCGCCGACATGCCGAAGCCACGTAACGACGGCGGGGGCTGTGTGCTGGCGTAAGTGAGGACGACGTAATTTTGCAGTGCAGAGGGGGGTAGGCGCTTTCCCACGCTCGCTCTGCGCGTAGGTAAAAGCCCTTCGTTGTGGGGCAGCCAGGCCTGGTGTAGCGCAGCGCAGAGAAAGGGCTGGGCTTGCCACTGGTGTGCCTGAGGCCTGATGGCAGAGACAATGCCGGGGAGGGAACCCTGCCTGGGACACCCTCCTTTCCCCATTTCCACTCCCAAGTGCCGGGGGGGCTGACAGCGAGGCGGGAGGGCAGCGCCTGCTACTTGGCGAGAGTCGGTTTCTATCTCAGGACTCTCTTAATGAGGCTTTCTTCTCGGCTGCAATCGGCGGCAGTGCACAGGTAATCAGTAGGCAGATATTTATATTTCCAGAGGGTAGGATGCTTGTCACAGGCTGGTGCTTAAAGCTCCTCCATGTTCTAGCGATCACACAAGCGGGGGAGGGAGCAGGGGAATATGAAGCATGAAGACATCTCCCTGCAGCAGCAGCCACTGCACCGACCCTGCCACGTTCACCAGGCACCGTAGTCCTGTGGGCGCAGCATGGATGGGGCTGAAAAGCTGAGCTCCCGAGTTCTGTTCCCAACTCTACTGCCAATTTGCCGTGTGACCTTTGTGCAAGTCTCACCTGGTGGCCCCAAGCTCAGACCCCGGCCAGGCCAGGCACTGCCCAGACACACGGCGCAAGACAGAGCCTGCCCAAGGAGCTCACAGACTGGGCAGACAGGACAGACTCAGGGACCCTTATACCCATGGGCAAACTGAGGCCCGGGTAAGTTAAGGCCAGGTACCAGAGTGCCCAGCAGTCACAGTCAGGCCAGGTCTCCAGAGAGCTCAGCTGAACTAAGGGCCGGATGGCCAGAGATGCTCAGGACGTTGGGGGCAGGTGAAAACACGGGTCCCCCCGACTGGCCCAGTCACACAAGTGACAGAGCTGGGAACTGAGCCCAGATCCCCAAGCGTCCCCCGCCCCCATTTTGTACAGTGCTTTGAGATCCTGGGCTACGAGGGGGCGAGACAAGGGCAAAGCCGCTTCTCTCCGGGTGGCTGGGTGTGAACGGCCTCCACTCCTGCTGTGGCTCTCACCCGGCTCCCTCCGGGGGGCTGAGCCGAGGGGCTGATGAGATACAAGCGCCGAACGAGCCAGTTATTCCGCTGCTTTGAGCATCCTCCGCGCAGTGACTGGCAGCCCTTTCTTCCCCCTCCTTCCCCGTTGCCTGCTCGATAAACACTAACAGGGCGCGATCAGCTGCGTGCCTGTGCTGTGGCCATTCATCTTCACTCGTTAAGGAGATGCCTTGTCACAGCAAACTCGCCGGCTCTGACATTATCCCCTAACTAGTGAAGATAAATGGCAGATCCAACGCCGGGCTCGAGAACGCCGCTCTCCCCTGCGCTGCATGTCGCTGAGGGGGCAGCCGGAAAAGGCTTGGAGCAGAGATGAGCTCGGGCCAGGGGGAGGCTGCTTGGGCCTGGGGGCTCGGACAGAGTCTGGGTAATAAGTAGTGACACTCAGCCCCCCCACCCCACTCCCCCGAGATCTCCCGGGGAGTCGGTCCCATTAGCCCCATTCTGCAACCGAAGCAGAGAACGAGGAAGTGACACAGCAAGTCTTGCTTAAGGTCACGCAGCAAGGGAGTAGCAGCAGAGCCAGACGCAGAACCCAGGAGTCCTGGCATCCCAGTCCAGTTTCCCCACCCGCTCTGTCATACTGCATCTCCTCAGACAGGCTGATGCTAATCCAAGTCCCTTGGGCCGGCACGAGAGGGCTGGAAAGCTCCAGAGCGCGGCTCCGTGGCAAGGCGAGAGAGGCAGTGTGCTCCAGGGGCTGGAACAGCTGGCTCTGCGGTCGACATGCTGGGTGATCCACTGCTCCTCTGTTTCCCCTCCTGCTCTTCGTCTGCTTTATTTAGCCTGTAAAGGGGCTGTCCCTCACTGGGCATACGTACAGCGCCTTGCACAATAGGCCCTTGGTCTCTGCTGGGGCCACTCGGTGCCACCGTATCCACAGGAACAGTGGGAGTCACACGCCATACATACTAGTGAACACAAGAGGGCGCTGAGGCTAAGACAGATGAGAGGGTGGAGCAGCTAGTTTATTAAGTGAAGGCTGTAGGCCGAGCCCCTCGATTGTTTATTTGTACACAACCTCCTCCGTCCAGGCCGGGCCCAGCGCCCTGGAATAACCTTCCTCCCTTGAGCTTGGTGCTTCGGGCCTCGGAGGGACGAGGACGAGCAAACTCTGCTGTGAAAACGGGAACACGGAGGCACTAACCGGCCTTGCTCATGTCTCCTCCGCTCTGATTTGTGTTTAGAGCAAAGCTTCGGTTTGCCCCGGCCTCACCTCCTTAGAGGGGTGTAACGAACTGGCACCAGCCCCCTGCTGATGGAGTCACAACTAATCTGCTGTGTGTCATAAACCCCATATTGCTAGCAGCGAATGGAGATTCTCAGGCTGGTGCGGCACCTGGGCTCTAAGGTCAGGAGGTTCTGTCCCTGATGTAACTTCCAAGCAGTCGTGCCATGCTGCAGTGACAACTGTAAAGTTCCTAGGTGGCCAGAGATTTGTTACTAGAGATGCCAAATTACCTCCAGGTGGACGAAACAAACACAAAATGATATTGACAGACAGGAACCAGAGGGCCTGGACGCTTGTTTTGCCAGCCGCTGTCCCTCCTGATGTACACGCTCTGGATACTAATCATCCACGGGCCTCGCTCGGTTACAGGCAGAAGCCGAGTGATTTACCGTTGCAGGGCTGTCCCGACAGTGGGGGAATTTGCCAGCTGAAATTCCTGGTACAATGGCAGTGAATTCATTCAGGTCTTACAGCCAGGCAGCAAATCTAGTGCCGATAATAGCCCGGGGTCCAGGGTTAAAGTAGATTGAAACAAGTGGGGGGAGGGGCTTTCCCACAGCAGAGGAGGCGGGAGGGTGCTAGGCGGGGGCACTGCTCCCCCTAGCCAGGGCAAGGTGGGGCAGCGCCCTCCACCCGGCTCACAGAACACAGCCAGGAACTGGAATGGACTGAGCCAGGAACTCCCAGCTCTTGCCCTGTTCTGCTGCCTTAGCTGAGCCCCATCCCCCTCTGTGCCTCAGTTTCCCCCTCCCCATTTCACAGGGGTGTTGGGAGGCTTAATTAGCTCCTTGGACGGTGCCTGGAATATGCAAAGCTGAATCACGTGGGTATGCACGTAGCCAGCACCTCTCATCCACAGGCCATCCCAGGCCAGGAAAAACTGCACCACGGCTCACGGCCCAACAGCGGACGTTTCTCTGCTCCTCTTGCCTCTTATTATTCTGCGTATTATTGCCCCGGACTGAGCTGGTGCCACACAAACACGGAGCAAGAGCAGCCCTGCCCCAAAGAGCTCACAGGGGTGGGAGGGGAACCCCAGCTCACCCAGCAGCAGGGCTGGGAATACAGCCCAGGGGTCCTAGCGCTGAATCTCATGCCCGAGTCACTAGGTCTCTCGCTGAGCCCCATCCAGATGTTTCACCCCACGCTAGTCAGTTTGCTGTCCAGCCAAATAGCCCAGCCAGCTAGCAAGCCGTGTGCCGAGCCCGCCTGGCATCCGCTGGGCAGCATCCAGTGTGATGACAAGGAAAAAAATAGCCTTGTGCTGATCAAGTGAGTAGTTTGTTTGGGGGAACGAATGGTCTTTCCAGGAGCAAGGATATAAATTCATCCAGAGCGGTTCAGCAAATGGAGCCAGAATGTAGCAGCAGCTGCAGCGGGAGCTTTACATGATCTTGTCAGTTACATAACCCCCACCCCTGAAGGGTGTTTAATAAAGATGATTAGGTTAAAACACAGAGACAAGGCCCCAGACCTAGAGGCTGTTTGCCTAGTGCCCTGCTGCCTTCAGTCAGAACTAATCTGCTGTGTGTCATAGACCCCATATTGCTACCAGCTCACAGACATTTATTTCTGGCGCTAACTGACTGAAGGGGCAGCATGAGTAATGGCTGGAGCACAGGACTGGGTCTCCTAAGTTCTGATTGTGGCTCTGCCCCTAACTTTCTGTGTGACCATCGGCACGTCCCTTCCTCTCCCCGTACCTCAGCTACCCCGTCCGTGAAACAGGGGTAACGTGGACCTATTGCAGTGTCACTGACCTTTGTCAAGCAGAGGGACTCGGAAAAGGACACTGTGGCCCAGTGTCTGGAGCACTGGGCGGGGACTCTCAACATCTGGGCTCTGTTTCCAGCTGCCACAGACCTGCTGGGGCCTTGGCCACGTCACTTCCACTCCTAGGACCTTGCCTAGTGTCACGGAGTGTGGGGGAGTCGGGGCCCTGCACCCCCGGCCTCCTGCGATTCACCAGGACTCTCAGCCAGCCGGTAAAGCAGAAGGTTTATTCAGACGACAGGAACACAGTCCCAGACAGGGTCTTGCAGGCACAGACAACAGGACCCCCCAGTTAGGTCCATCTTGGGGTCCCAGGAGCATCACAGCCCCCTTGGGGGGTCAGAGCCCTGTCTGGGCTTCCCTCCATTCCCCAGCCACCTCCTGAAACTCCTCTCACTCCCCAGCCTTTGTCCAGCTTCCCGGGGGCAGAGGTGTCACCTGGCCTCTCCCCCTTCCTGGGTTCTCCCGTTACATGCTCAGGTATCCTCTCTACAGCCAGTCTCCCATCCCCCAGTGCAGATCGTCCTCCCAGGCCAACACCCGCCACTCAGCATTCAGAGACCACAGTAAGAACAGTCCCAGGTCGTCACACCTAGTCAGACTGAGACTCCTCTGGGGCCGCGACCGTCCCTCGCTCTGTGTCTGGGCCGTGCTCGGCATGTTGGGGGCTCTGGCAGAACTGTGATAAATACCATAATTCCCATTTTACACACACAGGAAACTGAGTCCCAGGGAGCGTACGCGCCTTGGGAGGGGGAACAGCAAATCAGCCACAGAACGTATTGGGCTATGCCTGAGTCCCACCCTGGCAGCGTGTATTAATCCTGCTGGGGAAAGGTTAAGTGGGTTCCACTGATTGCTGAGGCAGGTGGCTCATTTTCCCATGCAGCTGCAAGGGAGGTGGGAGTGGTTCTCTGGGGACAGAGGATCTAGGGTGTGGGCTGAGCAGCCCAGAGGAATATCCCAGCCTGGAAAAATGATTTGAGCTGATCTTTACACTGTGGTATTACTAATGTCTATGTTAAGGTCAAACCCCAGGCATGGGCTGAATTTGGACTCTCAACAGTGGGTGGAATATGTTCAAGACCCAATTGGAACCAGCTCCCAGTTATATGCTTGTAATGCCTGGTAGCCTGCAAACCTGGTTGCTTCCAGTGCCCAAAGATACAGCCCTTCTGCCGGGGGATTGTTGATGGGTCACTCCAGAGTGGCCCCAAAGGTCAGTCAGGGAAAGGTGTATGTGTTTCTCCCCAGCGACTGGAATAGCTTTGATCTCCCCTATCTGGCAATTACACGCGATGTCAGAGCTCCTGAGCTGCTTCAGTGATGAATCACTACAATGATCTTGCACCTGTGAAACATCTTTCTGCCAGTTTGACTCCAGGAGGCATTTCACTGACTGTACAAGCTACATAGGGGAAGACTGATATTTCCGCCACCACTGCAGTGCAGCCACCTCTGGGGTGAGACCTGGCAGCTGCTTGTTGCGCTCAACAGTTTGAGACAGACAGGGAAGAGAAATCCTATGCACAACTGAGACTGCAGAACACCTGGGACAGAAGCAGGTCTATGGAGCCCTAAATTCATAGATTTCATGAAGTTTTAATGGCCCCTTCTGGCCTTGATCATCTCTGGAGCAGAAGCCATTACACTTCCCCCAGTTACCCTGCACTGAGCCCAGGACCCTGTGTTGGCTAAAGCATCTTCCAGCAAGGCTCCCGTCTGGCTCTGAAGACACCCAGCGATGGAGAATCCCCCACTCCCCTGGGGAGTTAGTTCCGATCACCATGAGCACCTACTCTGCTCTCCTGCACGTTGCAGGCCACAGAGCCCCGCCTGCCCACTCCCGTAACAGACCTAGACAAGTCACCTCTCATAGGTACAGGGCAAATGCAACAGACCCCTAAAGTGTAAACAGCTGGCGAATCTCTTTCTCTCGGATTCACTCTTGCACAGGCACTTTTCTCAGTTAGAGGAGCTTGGGCACACACAGGGGCTATACAATCATCACTCATTGGTGCCACTGGCAATGACGGGACAGAAACCTTTCCTAGTCACATAAGGGACGTGCCTGTGGTTTCAGACGTGCCCATGGGAGTCCTACAGGTTGGCCTGTGACTGCTCACATCTTCATCTGAAGGTTCCCATTCCCCTTGACATACAGGCTACATGTCCCAGCATGCAACGTCCCTGTTTGAGTCAGGGTGTGCTCCACGGAGACGACAGTTCCCAGCATGCAGTGCTTCCACTTGATCCACATGGCCAGGCTGTGTTGCAGGCTAGGGTCCATTAATTGGATCAAAACGGCAAGACCATTGCATGCTGGGACTTTTAGTCTCAGTGAGCCGAACCCCTCTATTAAGGATAAGGAAAAATAGACGTGAAAGGACTTGATTTGTATCACAAAATGTGGGTAACTGGATTTCACGGCACGCACACAAACCCAGGAAAAGCTATTCCCATCGATAACAACAGAAATTGACCCTAGAGAGGCAAAGGGAGAGAAATGCTGCCTGAGAACTTCCGGCAGTTTGACTTACTGATATTTACTGTTGTCTATTTTGGCACTTTGTGTTTCAAGGGTTATAAAGCTTTAACTTTGGGCTTTTCCGAGGCTGCTGTCATTAGATAATTAGCGTCCGACCCTACAGCTGTGAAAATGTGAACTGATCAAAATAAAAAATGCTTAAAAATAAACGTTGATGTTACCCCTCAAAATGATAAACCAGCCCCACCGAATTCTGCCCAGCCTGGAGATAAGGCCGGGCTGCAATCTGCTCCCCACCGAGCCCTCTGGATTCAGAAGCCCTTGAGTTTTCACTGGCCCTTTGCCTCCTGGTCACAGAAGTCATTTGGCTCCAAACTTCAGGTCAAAGTTTCTTTACAACCCCCTAGCGCCCCCTCCCTGCTCCCCTCCCCCCTACACACACATACATTTAATCATAGACTCATAGACTATCAGGGCTGGAAGGGACCTCAGGAGGTTCTAGTCCAACCCCCTGCTCAAAGCAGGACCAATTCCCAACTAAATCATCCCAGCCAGGGTTTTGTCAAGCCTGACCTTAAAAACCTCTAAGGAAGGAGATTCCACCACCTCCCTAGGGAACCCATTCCAGTGCTTCACCACCCTACTAGTGAAAAAGTTTTTCCTAATATCCAACCTAAACCTCCCCCACTGCAACTTGAGACCATTGCTCCTTGTTCTGGCATCTGCTACCACTGAGAACAGTCTAGATCCATCCTCTTTGGAACCCCCCTTCAGGTAGTTGAAAGCAGCTATCAAATCCCCCCTCATTCTTCCCTTCTGCAGACTAAACAATCCCAGTTCCCTCAGCCTCTCCTCATAAGTCATGTGCTCCAACCCCCTAATCACCTGCTCTCCTGGACAAGTGGCATTTGCTGTTGGATCTAAAGGCCATTTCATCAGACGTTTATCTCACCCCTTGCACCCAGCTGTGTGCACACAGCACCACTAACTGGATTGCTGCCCATCGGGGCATGCAGGGCAGAGGTCAGGCAGCTGGGTGCTGAGCCCACAGCCTGCCCCGCTGGCCAGCACTGGCTCATTGGGTCCCTGTGCTCCCCCAACTGCATCCACTTGGTATCTCTTGTCATGTACTCAGGCTGCCAACTCCCTGGGGCAGGGCCCGTCTCTCCACTCTGTGTCTGGAGCCCTGGCCCCTCATCGGTCACAATCTGAGTGGCCGTGGGGAGAGGGGAATCTTTGGCCATCAGAGTCCCATGGGATCCATTGTGTCTGTGCAGCCGGGGCAGGGCCTTGGCCTGTATGAAAGGGTTTCTCTGAATGACCTGCCAGCCCCAGGAACCTGCCTGGCTCTCCCGGACACAGTCCTGGCCCCTGGGCCCCCATCCATGACCAGTACTGAGACCCTGCAAGAAAGACACCTCCGTCCTGCACTGCCAGGCAGGTGCTCAGCTTCAGGGCCAGCCGGTGCTAACAAGCTGCTGGAGCTCAGGCCACTGGCATCCCCTGGAGGCCCCGGCTGGTGGACCAGAGGTTGATCGGGACACCATTTGTCCCGATATTCAGGTAAGGAGGCGAGCGGGAGGGAGGCGCTGAGCCCGTGGGTGCTCCAGCCCCGGAGCACCCAGGGCGAAAAATTGCAGCCACGCTCCCCCCTCCTCACCACCTTCTCCCCCCGTCCCCGCAGTGCGCTGCGTCCCCGCTCCCCCCCACCCCCAGCACTTCCCGCCGCCTAACAGCTGTTTGGCGGCGCTTAGCGCTTTCCAGGAGGGAGGGGGAGGAGCGGGGCCGTGGCACGCTCAGGGGAGGAGGCGGAGACGAGGCAGGGCAGGGGCGGGGACTTGGGGGAAGGGAGGCGGTGCAGGGGCAGGAAGAGGCAGGGGGGTGGGCAAACACCCACCCGGCAGAGGGGAAGTCGGTGCCGTAGGAGTGAGTGGCGGGCAGGGGGGTGAAGAGGGGAGCGGCGGGCAGGTGGGCAGGCGAGCGGTGGGTGGGGGACCGAGGAGGGACACAGCAAGCCAGCGGCAGGTCGGGGGATGAGGAAGGGCATGGGGGGAGGGACCTGGGGCAGAGTGTGGGCGGAGCCTGGGAGGAGCGGGGGTGGACTGTGGGCGGGGTCTGATGGCACCGGTGATCTGGTCACCCTACAGCAAATGTGAAAAATCGGGACGGGGTGGGGGGGTAATAGGAGCCTATATAAGAAAAAGACCCAAAATTGGGACCTCTGGTCCCCCTAGAAGCAGCACAGCCAGGGGAGAGCCAGGCCCCGCTCCAAAGCGCTGGGGGGAGGGGCAGTGCCCCACCCAAATCCCAGAGAAGGGCAAATCCAGGCATCAAATCTCCTGCGACCCCCCCAGGTGGGTCTGATGCTGCCGAGCACGCGACTGCCCCCAGCTCCCTCGACTCCAGTGAGATCCAGGGGCTCCCAGCACCAACCCGGGTCGCTCAGCACCTCGCAGAGTGCAGTCCTGTATTTCTAGTGCCCCAGGCTGGCTACGCTCCCCCTCCCCACACATCCCTGCCCGGCCAGCACTTTGCAGGGTCCCCTCCCTGCCACACAACTGAACAAGGAGGCGGCTTTCTTCCAGAGAGGCCGCCCGCCACTGAAGTTGTTCATGAATATTTCATTCCAGGATAGCGCCTGATGTGCTTTTATTTATAGGCCAAGCCAGCTCTAATATTTCCCTTAGCTCCTCATTCCCAGGCCTGCAAAACACAGCCCTTCCCCGCCCCCAACCTGCTTAGCGAGCGCGCCTCCCTCCTGCAGGAACGAACCACCTGGTGCAGCCCTGGTGCCAGAGGACCCAGGTGCGACCCCTGCCTGCAGCAGATGTGGCTGTGCCTGAGGGGGAGTAGGTGCCCAGGGACTCCTGGGAGGAGCCTGCTCTGGGGGGGATGCTGCCGCCTGCCGTGGGTCTGTTCCTGAAGCTAAGGGGAGCCGATTGTCTGAGGCCAAGGAAGCAAAGGGAACAACACAAACAGCTGGCCCTTATCTAGCCCTCTTCATCCCTGGAGCTCCTAGCAGGACAGCGGCATTATCCCCTCTCTGCATATGGGGAAACTGAGGCAAAAAGAAACTTCCAGCTGCGCTTCCAGAATCTGATCCCCACCCCCATTTCTGTACATAGAAACCCTGATCTTCTCCCCCCATCCCCACCCAACGGCAGCAGGTCCTCACAGTCCTACCTGAGTCTCTGAGCCTCTTCCCTTTACAAGGGACCCCCCATTTGAGACCCAGACTTCCCTGCAGAGCACAGCGCTACCCCACCCCCTTGGCTGCAGTAACTAGGGGGTAGGAACTGCCAGAGTGGGTCAGACCAGGGGCATTTAGTCTGGGGGATCCTGTCTGGTCCTGGCCAGTGCTGGAGGGTTCAGAGCCCTAGAGAACAGTCACCTGCCCACCTCTTGGGAGCTGCGTCCTTCCACCCCAGCCCCTAAGCTGTGCCAGGCCTGTCACTCTCTCGTCAGACAGAGCTCATCCGCCCCATTGCCTGTCTCTGACCCCTCCATCTCCGCTCGGCCCTTTCCGGGGGCGGGGTGCCCCAGAACCAGGCTCAGGGTGCCAGGTGCGGGCACCCCACTGAGCTCCACACTGACATTAGCGTTGTTCCCAGGATCCTTCCTCTGGCTCATTCTTTGTACATCGTGTTTGCTGCGCTGGGCGGCTGGGCGGCGAGCCGAGGCCCTCACAGAGCTGCCCACACTCGTGCCCAGGGCCCTGAGCCGAGTGGTCCGAGCAGACTGTGTGAACAGTTCAAAGTGCAGTCGCTTCCATCTGTCCACATCGAATTTCATCTGCCGTCCGGCTAACTGGGTCTGGCCCCGCTGAACTTCCTCCGTCTGCTCTGTCTTCATCCCCCAAAAGAATTCTGCGTCGTCTGCAAAGCTGCCACCCAAATGCCACTGGACTGGCTCCTGCCCAGCTGTTTGCGATAACCCTTCGGTTTCCCTGGGAGGGATGCCAGGGGCCTTGGCCTCCGGGGCCATTGGTATGGCTTGGACACACGAGGGACGGCATCTGCTCCAAACAGCCACCCCAGGGAGGTCAGTGGCTAGCACGGCTGAGCTCAGCACCCACATCTGGAGGCAGATTCTCAGAGGAGCTCAGCACCCTGCATGACCCAGGGGTGCTGAGCTTGTGGGAAGGCTGGGAACCAGCTGCGGGTGCCACGCACGTGAGAATCTGGCCCTAAGCTTGCTGGAAAATATGCCTCAAAGGCCCAGTCTGCCCTGGCCCACGCTTGGCTCAGCCCCACTGAAGTCAATGGAGGAAAATCGCAATGGCCACAAGCTCTATCCTGCACAAACCCTTGTTCTGTGTTTATTCATCTTTAGGACACAGAAGAGCCTGAAAAAGACACCATCAAAATCAAAACTCCCCTATTTAAAACAAAATCCCCTGACTGGTCTGACTGGTAACCCCTTCGGGCCTGACCCTACAAACCCTCAGGCCTGGGGAGAGTCTGACACCCTGGGGCAGGCTCAGTGACTTCGGTTCGCTTGCTGTCACAAGTAACGTTACTCCCACACGTCCGGATTTACGGGACTGGGCCTTAGAGAGCAAACTCTGAAAGCAAGTTAAAAGCTGATGAACGTCTCTGTGCTCGTGATCACGGTTCATTTCAATCGTATGAGGCCTGAAATGGGAAAACCTGGCCTTGCCAATTCCCACCATTTTCATCACAAGTCTTCTGATACTTGGTGTTTTTTTTCAAAGTTTCTAGCATTTCCGGGTTGCAGGGCAAAACTCAGAAATGTGACCCAAGTGCCCCCTAATGGCTCAGACACCAGCCGGCAATAAACCCTACAGCTTGGGGTTGGTTTTTTTAATCTCATGATCTGAAGTCAGTTTCATGGTTTGGGGGGTTCTGGCTCATGATGGCTGAACACTTGGGGTGGCCAATACTGGACACCAGCTTAGGTAGATTCAATTATTTTTTCTAGTAAGTTTCACTTGTTGGTTCTGATGCACTAGTCCTGTCACACTGGGGTTACCTTTGTCTCCAGGATGCTGCAGAAGAATCAAATCCAAAAATATTTTGCATGTTTTGAAATTAAAAGGAATTCCCCAAAACACTCTAAACTCTGTACCCCCCAACCCTCCCCACTCAAGAAAACAGAGATTTCAAGTCTCATTCCCTGCTGCATTTCTCCAGTTTTACGCCAGTGTAACTCCACTGATATCCTAACCCTGGAGTAAGGCAGTGGTGGGCCAGGTACTTGCAGTGAAATGGAATTGACCAAGTCCTGTTAAGAAAGGTCTCCACCCCACCTAAGACCCATCATTATCTGTGAAAGACAAGAACCACCCATCAGACGCAGAAGAGTTGAGCACCTGAGTAGCCGATTCAGTCTGGGATGATTACAGACGCTGGCTCTAAGGCTCGGCTTCGCTCGCCAGCACCGCAAGACGAGACTCCTTCAGCCCTGCTGTCCAGTGAGCAGGGTGCTACTTCCCAGCTAATAAAAAGTGCAGCACAGACCGTATGGGGTTGTGCTGACCACAGGTTATAGTGTTCAGTGTCCGCACTGCGAGATTTACCCACAAATCTCAACGTGCACCCTGATCTGTGCACAGGACCATACACGCCCAGCTAGCTGCACACTTACTGTGCCTTCAAATTCCTGCCGTGAAACTGCCACCTGCTTTCCCCAGGATCCTCCTACCGCTGTGTGTGTGTCATGGCTGCCTGTGTAAAATGGTGATTGCATGTGTCAGTGCCATTTGCACATGGGTTTGTGTTGCATGGAGAAAATGGTGCATGTGCAGATGGCCACGTGCAATATAGGAGGCACCGGCGAGGTCTTGAGTTAAAAGACTGGCCCCAGCATAAGACATTGCTGCTTTTAGGGGCCAGCCTCAGTGTCACTCGCAGCTAAAAGGGCTGCTGCTTTAGCGCCAGTATTTCTGGAGCTAACGGTCCCAGGTTTGATCCCTGCCTAAGGGCTTGTCTGCTCTGCAAGAAAACACTCGTGGCTGGCCCAGGTCAGCTGTCTCAGGCGCAGGGCTATAAAACCGCAGCTTAGACGTTCTGACTCGGGCTGGCCCCGGGCTCTGAGACCCCACGAGGGCAAAGGGTCCCAGACCCTGGGCTCCATCCCGAGCCTAAACATCGACGCTGCAGTTGTATAGCCCTGCGAGCTGGAGTCAGCGGTGGAGGCGTTTCACTGCAGTGTAGACGTACCATACAGGGCTGGGCTGTGATTCATTACATAATGAGTGCTGCAAACTATTGGGTTTAGAGCATCCAACCTGCTCCCAACCCTCTGAGCCCCTAATGCCTAGAATCCCCACTGTGCTCCTAGTGGTTAAACAACAGTCTCCAGACTGGAGCTCAGTAAATACACAGCAACATGTGCTGTATCCGTGTAGTGCCATTCACACGCCCAGCCTCTCCCAGCACTTGGCAATAAAGATGAGTCTGAAAGTAAAACTCTGGAGTCCCTGGACGGGGGTGTCTGGAATCCAGAGCCATCTCGGCACAGCAGTCTGGGGTCTCTAGCATCCCGAGAGCGCTGGGCAGTGGGTGGATTGCATTCCCTGCTGCGCTGGTAGCTTTACTGTGCAGACCCTCGGGATAGCGCAGTCCCAGGGCCGTGCATTAAAATCCACTACACCACCATAAAAATCATCCTGATAACTAATAAGCAGGAGCTGAATCTCTCTGCCCAGGTATTTCCATCGCCCTCCACCCCGCAGCACGAGAGCGCCTGGGAATACGCACCAACCAGCTGTCACAAGAGGATGGTGTTTTCCTGTTAAGAGGCAAATTCCCAGGAAAGGGGCCGGGAGGAAGCCCCTGCGGTGGGAATGCAGTTGAAATAAGAGACAGATCAGCAACCCCTGAGCTGGGGTTCGTCAGAGGAAATTAAACTTAACTATCAAAGAGCAGGTTTGGTTTGGTTTTTTGCATGTTACAAGCTGGAACAATTCACCTGCAGCCTCCTGGGGCAGGAGCTTTGGGGACCGAGGTGTGGTGGAGACATGCCCAGAGAGCCAGAGGACTGGAGGGGCCTTGCCCTGCGGCCGGCCACCCCCTCGCTCCCAGACACCATTCCGGGGTCCCAGGGCCTTGCCTTTCCAGCTCGTACTCCCAGCCACATCCCTTGCCTGTGCGTGGGGTCACAGACCTCCATGGGGCAGCGTGGGGGAGGGCTGTGAGTGTGGCTGCGGGAAGAGGCCCGCGAGGTCCGATCCTGCAAGGTGCTGGTATCTCCTGGACCCTCAGTGGAGTGTACTGAGCACTCGGCCTGATCAGGTCTCTGGTGACTCTTTGGGGGCAGCTGTGGCTCTCCCCAGGGGGCTGAGCGCTAGACCTGGGCTGCCCACGCTCCATTTCCTCCCAATTAGCGGAGGGAGGAAGCTCCTCCCGGCTCAGGGTCTCAGCCCCTCGGCCTTCTCCTTGCTAAAGGTCTGTAACAAGGCAGGAGGGGTGGGCGGCGAGGTGTCCCCAGGCCCTGCCTGACCTTCTCCTCAGCCCCACGTGTCTGGTTCGATTAGAAACGTTCCAGCCCAGTCCTGGTGGCCCCGAGATCCCCACGAAGTGTTTTCAGTCGGACGGGGAGGAGCCGCTTGGCTGGGGTCTAGCTACATTCGGATCTGCCCCCTCATCCCCCTCATCTCCGTGGCCATCAAAGATCCCAGTGCCCTTTGCACAGGAGTCGGATCAATGCGGTGTCCAGGCCAAATGCCACTGGGGATCCTTACTCTGGTCTCCCTAGCTGCCCCCGCAGCCGGGGACTGGGACAATGTGCACAGTGGGGGGCTGAGAGCCACTGAACCAAACTACTTTAAGCCCCCAGCACCCCTAGTTCCAGCACCTCTGCCCACAGAATGACACGGTCCTGAGGGTCGGCTCCTTCGTCGCCTGCCCGGGGGGCTTTTTAAAGGGGTTTCACCCATTGTTGCCCTTATCCGACATGGCCGCCATCTCCCATGACAGCCACAAGGGCTGAAGCCACGAGCTGCCCAAAGGGAAGAGCCAGGAAGGGGGCAGGGGAATGTGGAGGTGCCTGGAATGGGGCTGTGGGGGCAGCATGGAGGGCAGAGTGTTAGGGAGCAGGAAACTCTGAGGAGTCAGAGGAACATGGCGGGCAGGAGGCAGCTGAGGGGGCAGGGGAACGTGGGGGGCAGGAGGCGGCTGAGGGGGCAGGGGAACGTGGGGGCCAGGAGGCGGCTGAGGGGGCAGGGGAACGCGGGGGGGCGGAGGAGGCAGGCGGGGGCGGGGGACCACCGGGGGAGCAGGAGGCGGCTGAGGGGGCAGGGGAACGCGGGGGGGGCAGGAGGCGGCTGAGGGGGCAGGGGAACGTGGGAGCAGGAGGCAGCTGAGGGGGCAGGGGAACGCGGGGGGGCAGGAGGCGGCGGAGGGGGCAGGGGAACGCGGGGGGGGCAGGAGGCGGCTGAGGGGGCAGGGGAACGCGGGGGGGCAGGAGGCAGGCTGAGGGGGCAGGGGAACGCGGGGGGGGGCAGGAGGCGGCTGTGGGGGCCGGGGAACGTGGGAGCAGGAGGCGGCTGAGGGGGCAGGGGAACGCGGGGGGGCAGGAGGCGGCTGAGGGGGCAGGAGAACGCGGGGGGGCAGGAGGCGGCTGAGGGGGCAGGGGAACGCGGGGGGGGCAGGAGGCAGGCTGAGGGGGCAGGGGAACGCGGGGGGGGGGCATGACGCAGGCTGAGAGGGCAGGGGAACGCGGGGGGGGCAGGAGGCAGGCTGAGCGGCAAGGGGAACGTGGGAGCAGGAGGCGGCTGAGGGTGCAGGGGAACGTGGGAGCAGGAGGCAGCTGAGGGGGCAGGGGAACGCGGGGGGGGCAGGAGGCGGCTGAGGGGGCAGGGGAACGTGGGAGCAGGAGGCGGCTGAGGGGGCAGGGGAACATGGCGGGCAGGAGGCAGGCTGAGGGGGCAGGGGAACGCTGGGGGGGGATGAGGCGGCTGAGGGGGCAGGGGAACGTGGGAGCAGGAGGCGGCTGAGGGTGCAGGGGAACGTGGGAGCAGGAGGCAGCTGAGGGGGCAGGGGAATGTGGGGGGGCAGGAGGCGGCTGAGGGGGCAGGGGAACGTGGGAGCAGGAGGCGGCTGAGGGGGCAGGGGAACGTGGGAGCAGGAGGCAGCTGAGGGGGCAGGGGAATGTGGGGGGGCAGGAGGCGGCTGAGGGGGGCAGGGGAACATGGGAGCAGGAGGCGGCTGAGGGGGGCAGGGGAACGTGGGAGCAGGAGGCGGCTGAGGGGGCAGGGGAACGTGGGGGGGCAGGAGGCGGCTGAGGGGGCAGGGGATGTGGCATAGCAGAAAGGGACAATGGGACATCAGGGAATGGAGGGCAGAGGGGCAGGTGAATTTTGGGGGCTGAGCTCTGGGGCTCAGATGGGGGGAGCTCTGGGGCTCAGGTGCTGAGCCAAGCCCCCAGCCGTGGGGCTGGGCCAATCCCTGTGGGGAGAAGCAGGCTGCTCAGCAGGTTGCTCAGGGCCACAGGCAGAGCCTGGCTCAGACACGTGCCAGGACTATCTCCAGCTGCCTTCCCCACTCTGCAAAGTGCAAGGTGGGCAGAATCCGGCCTGCTAGAGCCACGGGAAATCAATGGCTCCGCAGCCCCGGCCCCCTCCTTCCCCAGGATCAGGCGATTTACAACGGATTCCAATCATGTCATCAGTAATTAGCAGCACTTTGCTTCAAAGGAACTTTCTGTCTTTCTAACGGGGGCTGGTGTCCAACAGATGCTATCGCAGGGAACCCAGGGGAACGATCTGGGCAATTAGGAGTGTCACAGCGAGGTTCCCATTGCCACAGAAGCTCTCCTGTGCAGAGAGAAGCCCTCGCCCATCCACCCTGGGTAAGAATTCCTGCTCTCCCGCGGCCGAGCACGTCACAGACAGTCCCAAGTCTGGCCACACAACACAGGAGGAGGCAGATCAGTTATAAACCCGATTTAAGGTTAAAGAACTTGCCCAAGACCAGAAAACGAGTGGGAATAGGATCCAAGAGTCCTTATTCCCCACTGCAACCACGGGCGGTGATCACTGAAACCCAGGAGTCCTGGCACCCTGGCCTGCGCTCTGCTCGGACACCTGGGGATTATAGCTCCAAAGGAATGCAGCCAAATAGACAGCTCATGGGCCCGCCTAGGTATGTCCTGATTCTCTCTCCCTGTCTCACTCATTCTCTCGCACACCATTATCAATGGGGCTGGAGTGGGAGGGGGGATCCCATGCTGGATACACAGGGCTGGGGGGTGTGTGTGTGTCCAACACTGACCTCCAACTTCTGTTCCCATTTGGGAGATTTTGCCTTTTTTTAAATAGGAAACCTAATTACTGTGAATTTTCCTTTTAAAGAGTCTTAGTCACATTTTCCATCCAAGCGCTTGTCCCAGTGACGGTTTAACCAGCCCCGTCGCCCCCGAGCACTCGCCGCCCATGCGAGTTGTATTTGAGACGTGCGGTAACAGCGAGATTTGGTTAGTAATTAGTAAGCAGGGCTGGAGACTGGCATGTCCCTACCCCCGTTATTAACCGTTCAAAGAGCATCGCGCTGTATTGCAGAGGGCCCACGACGGGTTTCATTTACTCTTGCTTGGCTCTTGGCTCAGCTGGAAGCGCCTGGTCTGGCAAGTACAACCACCAAGCGAGGCCCCATGTCAGGAACACAGATGGACTCGCACCTTTCACTCTAAGCACGTGCTGAACCCATTGACTGCGCTGCTTTCCTGCCTCCGGCCAGAGCGCTCAGGGTCGCCCCACGCCCAGCAGCCAGCCCCACGCGTGGCAGTTAGCGTCTGCAGGGCCGGGAAGTTCTAGCAGCTAGCAGGGGCTTCCCTCAAGTAAACCAGTGTCGGCAGGATCCAGCTCCCCGACATTTCCAGGCCTCTGCAGCTGGTTACGCGAGTGCGGGAAATAACAGTAGTTCAGGGGCCTGAGCCAAAGCTCCCTGCAGTCGGTCAATAGCCTCCTGTGTGGTCAGCGGGCAGCGGGTCAGGCTCTAAGCGAGCGGGGGAGAGAGGCCTGGGGCCAGGTTCAGGGCTGACGGACTCATCCCGTGCCCCCAGAGTCGGGCCCGTAGGGAGCAGAAGTTCGTCCTTAGGGAGAAAACGTCTAACTACCGACAAGGGCTGGGATCTTCCAGCAGAGCTGAAGGGAGCTCCGTGCCTGAAGCCCCTGGAATGTCGACGCCTGTCTCTAGCTGGCCTCTCTGAAACCCCCACCCTGTAGCTTTCAGGACGATCCTGCATCCTGACCCAGCCGCTAACAGACGACACAGCCACGATGGGCTCACCAGGGATGAGTACGCACAATAATACTCTGAATAGGAAAAAAGCCATTTCTATTACTCCCAACTTATTATTATTATGACTATTCACAGAATGCAGCAACACCACAAGTAGACGTTCTCGTGTAAGTGTGTCCTTGTTCCCACTCTACGTCAGAACCGTGGGTGCCCAATCGCAGTTCTGAAGTCGGTGCTGGCTAATGGTGCTTTTAACAGGGGGAATTTTCAGGTAAGAACCTGGGTGAAAATTCAGGTAACACTGGCCGGATCCTGCCCCCAGTGCAGTCAGCAGCCAACCTCACTCAAGCTGATGGGGGCTGGAATACATCCTACCTGTCAGACGGCCGTGAGCTGCTAAGCACACTGAGTGCACCGGCTCCAAACCACCCAAGCAGATGATTAACTTTAATTACATGACTCAAGGCATTGGCTGCAATGGGACAAGTCAGATGCTTCCAGTTAGGCACCTGCTAAGTGCCTTGGCAGGCTGGGGCCAGAATGCTCAGCACCTTGCACATCTGAGCCCAGACACGGGAACCCAAGTTAAGGCCGGGCATCGCTGTGTTCTGCTAACAGAACAAAGGGGCTTTCTGAAGGGTGCACAAGTTCAGAGAGGGACCATGGGCCAGTGAACAGGGCAGCAGGGAGCCGCAGTGCTGGGGTCTCATCCTGGCTCTGAGTGCTCGGTGACCTTGGCAAGCGACTGCCCTTTCTCTGCCTCTGTTTCCCTTCTTGCCCTGTGTGTGTCTGGTCCATTCCGACTGCGAGTTCCTTGCAGTGGGGGGTGCAGAGCACACAGGATCAGGTCCACGGTTAGCAAATGCTAATTGGAACGACCGGGAAAAGACTAGGGGAGAAAGCCTGCTCCCTGGAGGGACGCTGGTAGATATGTAAAGCCCCAGAGCACATTGCGAAGGGAAGGGTGCGACTCTCAGATTTCCCTCTCCTACAAATGAATCACTGAGACTCATCCCTAATGATGGTGGCACGACTGCTCCACTACAATAGCGGGTGACAGCGAAGAAAATTAAGCTCAGGTGACATTTAAGGTGTGACAGGAAAGTCACTATTAAAGCTGATGATCTGTGCATTAAATCACAGGCAGTTTTTCTTTGGGAGGGAGGGATTCTAGGGACAGTGCAGAGGAAGGTAGATTTCAGTGCATAAAACAGCCCTTGACATTTCTACGAGGTCTGCGGGGCATTCTAAGTGGGATCTCAAGGAGCCTTACAAATTGGGGACAGCACCAGTGAGCAGCCACTGCTGGGGTGGAGCGTGGCAGCTTGGCGGAACACAGCATGGGTGAGGGCAGAGGACGTTTTGCCAAGTGCTGGAGTAAACCCCTGTGAAGAATAGTTCAGTGTCAGGAGAGAATGAAAAAGCCTTAACACCGCGAAGGGAATTTAGCTCTGGTAAAAGGTGCCGGATTGGCCGCCCTGGAGACGGATGCCGTCTGTGTGTGTGCAGAGCTGGTGTGTGCAGAGCTGATGGGATGCTGCCCAGGAGATAAGGAGGGACCATTCTCATCATCCAGGCTGATGCCTGAGTAACACAAGCCAGAGCCCCTCACCCAGAGCTTCCTGCACCCAGCCCACAACCCCCCGTCTGGATTTACGTTCCACTTTCCATGGCCCTGCCAGTCCTTCGACAGCAAATCCCGGAGTCAGTACAACGCTCTAATGTAAAAGCAAGCAGAAGAAATAACCTTTCGTGTCACATTTCTCCTCCTTGGCTCGCCAAGCTTGTGGCACAGGAGGGTTCTATTCCCCCCACTGTACAGCCATTGCCCAGTGTCCCTGCTGGTTTACAGAAGGCAGTGGGTCCTAGTGGCTAGTGCACTGGACTCAGGTGAGGCTGGTTCTAGTCCCAGCTCTGGCACTGTGAGCTTGGGCAAATCCTGGTGCCTGTTTCTCACCCTGTCCTCTCTCTTTAGTGTGGGGCAGGGTCTGTCTGCAGCGCCTGTGCCATGGTGTGATCTCAGCTGGGACCTAGGGGTGCAAGGGAGGCCAGAGCAGAGGATCCCAGCGTTCCCCTCTGGCCTGAGCAGCCCCGGCTCTATAGACCAACTGTGGTTTGGGTGAAGTCACTTCCCTCTGCCGGGAGCTCCCGGAGACCCACCAAACTCATCGCACCGCACAGGTTAGCTGCACACGCGCAATGGCCAATGTACTAAGCAGTGGGGTAGGAGAAGGCCCAGATCCCTCAGCCCATGTGTCCCGGGCAATGTCCCTGGGGTGGGAGGCGGGAGGGCCCCGGCACGGGGTGATGCCCAGGGAACGGAGCCAGACCCGGGTCAGCCCGGGAGAGGCTCGCGGGAGGGACGCGGAGCACCAGGTTCCCTCCTGGTACCCGAGGCCTCAGCCCCCCGCGGCTCCCCCGCTGCCCCCGGCGCTACCAGGCAGAGGGGGTGGGATCCGCGCCCAGGGGGGCAGACCGCGGGGCAGGACAGTCAGACACCGCGGCCCAGGCGCCAGGCGGGTCCCGCACGCACCCGAGCAGCGGGGCGCTTCCCCCGGCTCTGGCGCAGTTAGCAGAACCTCCGGCTGGTGGCTGGGCGGGAGCGGGGCAGGGAGCGGGCCCAGGGCTCCCTCCATCCCGAACCACCACCCAGCGTCCCGCATGCACCCGCGCCCCCGGGGCGGAGCCCGGCCGGCCGAAGGGACTCGCCGCTCTCTGAACCCCCCGGACGTGTCCCAGCCTGAGTGTATCCCTGGGGAGGGGGGCAGGGCGCTGCCAATCCCAGCCTGCCTCCTCCCTAGCCGGGAGACGCGAGGGACCCACCCCCGCCGCCCCGAGACCCCACCTCAGCCGCGGGACCCCCTTCTCCCCCTTCTCCCCCGCCCCGGGACCCCCCGCCCGCCCCGAGACCCCACCTCAGCCCCGGGACCCCCCTTCTCCCCCGCCCCGGGGACCACCCCTCTTCACCCCGTTCGGAAGCTGAGGCTCCTGCTCTCCGAACAGAAACTTTCTTATACCCGGGGGGTGAGAATCGGTCTAGAAATAAATTCTCCTTCCCAACTTCCAGCTCCCGGAGCTCGGCCCGGCCCCGGCCCCGGCCCCTGCTCAGCGCGGGGAGCCCGGAGCCCCGCGAGCTCCCGGGCAGGAGCCGGACCCGCGGCTCGGGGGGGGGCCGCGCCCCGCACCCACCTGCCCGTTCTTGCACAGATCCGCCCACATGCTGGTGCCGTCCCCGCCGCGCATCAGCACGTGGTAGGTGAAGAAGTAGGTGCCCGGGACGCTGCACGTGAACTTGCCCGTGGCCGCCTCGTAGCTGTTGCCCAGGTTGGTCACCACGTCGTCGAACTTGAGGACCTCGTAGCCCTCGTGCGGGTTCTTGAGCCCGGCGTAGAAGGCCACGCGGGGCGCGGTGCTGTACGTGGCGGTGCTGAAGGCGCCGCTGCCCCCCGCCGGGCCGGGCGGGCCGGGGGGCCCCGGCTTGCCGGGCTCGCCCCTCGGCCCGGGCGGGCCCACGGCCCCCGGCGGGCCCGGCTCCCCCGGCGGCCCCGGCTTGCCCGGCCGGCCCGGCTTGCCCGGCGGGCCCTGCACCAGCGTGGAGGGCGGCGGCGGCGGGGCGCTGGCGGCCGCCCGGCCCGGGTAGGGGTCGCAGACCATGCGGCAGGTGCCCAGCATCTCGTAGCGCCCGTCCGCGCCCGCCGAGCTCACCAGCGCCGGGATGAGGATGACCAGCGCCAGCAGCATCACCACGCCGAGCGCCGCCGCCAGCAAAGTTTTCCGCCCGGCGCTGAGCCGCGGGAGGGGCCGGGGCCGCGGCCGCCCCGGGGCGGGAATGGTGCCGGGGGGCGGCCCGGGCGGGCCCGGGGGCGGGAGGCCGCGGCGCGGTGCCCCCAGCCCGGGACGGGGAAGGAGCGGAGGCGGAGGCGCCGGCTGCTGCTCTCGGCTCGCCGCCTGACTGCGCGCTGGAGCGGCGGGAGGCTGGTCCCTGCCCATGGAGCCCCCCCCGGAGCGCGGCGGGGCGGGCTGGGGGCGCGGGGCAGCGAGCGGCTAATCGATGGGCTGCGGATCGATCGCGCCGTGATCAGCGCGCGTTGATTCCCGCCACTGGCGGCTCCTGCCGATACCTGGGGGGGGGGGGGGGCAGAGCGGGATTGACTGGCCCTGCCCCCTCCCCCCCCCACCGCGGCTGGAAAGTTGGCCGGGGAGAAGTCACCTTCGCTGCTTTGTGAGCGGCTCGGGGTCTGTCCGGGGACCTCCGTGTGTCCCTGGCACTGGGGGGGTCCGGATCTCCCGGGGCCGCTGTCTGCGGGGGGGATCCAGGTCTCCCGGGGGCCGCTGTATGGCGGAGGGGGTCCGGATCTCCTGGCAGGGGGGGGGTGTCCGGATCTCCAGGGGGCCGCTGTCTGCGCGGGGGCTGGCGGGAGGGGGGGTCCGGATCTCCTGGCGGGGGGGGGTGTCCGGATCTCCCGGGGGCCGCTGTCTGGCGGGAGGGGGGGCGCTGCTGCTGTTTACAAATAGCCACGAAGGACCCGGCAGGCGCGGGGCCGTTCCCGTGGCTGTTTCTGTCTCTTGTCTCTCACGGGAGCCCAGCGCAGGACCGAGCCGCAGGTTCGGCTCCCGGGTTCCGGTCCCAGGGCTCAGCTGAACTCGACCGGACAAGGCCGCCGGTCCCCGGGGACGTCACCGGGCAGCCCCGCCGGCAGCCGCGCTCCGGGCCCGGAGTCAGCGCCGCTAGCCCGGGGCTGCGCGTCCCGGCGCCCAGCGAGTCTCTTAGCGGGGTTCCTGCCCCGCCCCCGGCCCGCCCGCCCGCAGCTCCTAGCGATGGAGCCGGGGCCGGGGTGTCTCACGTTTGGGGGGGACCCACCGCCCATTGTTACTGGTGCAAGTCAGGATCCTGCGGCCCGGCTCACCAGTGCCTCAGTTTCTCTCTCCCCAGACCTGGCTGCCAGCTCCAGCGCCTCCCCCCGGGCCGGTTTCATTGTGTTTGTGGCTCCGGCTGGAGCCTGTCGGGCACTGGGGGGCAGGGGGCAGCCCGCCGGGGTCGCTGCTGGGCCCCGCCCGGCCTCCCGTGGCCGCCGCTGCTGCGGTAAAGCGTTTCGCTGCACAAGGCGAGTTGCGTCTCCTGCCATGGGGACATTTGCCAGTTCCTGTCTCCCCCCGGCCATGCCCCAGGAGCCGGGTTCTCTCGCCGCGAAGTGTCGCTAGACGCTGCCGGGTTTCCCTGGCCTCGGCCTCTTTCCCCAGCCCAGCTCCATGGCTCTGGGGCTACTTGGAGCTGGAATGGGGTTCAGGTGGGGGGGGAGCTGCTTTCCTGGGCCTTTCTCCCACCCACCTCTTTGGGGGTGAGATCCCCTGGCGTTGGGCCTGGGGCAGCACCCACCCTTCAGGCATCGGGGACCCAGGGAGGGTCCTGGTCCGAGTCCCAAACTTCCCCACCATGACCCTTGTCACGGACTCACAGATCATGCCCACTCGTGGCCCCATGCGGTCCGTGGGGGGGGGCCCTTTCAGTGCGACAGCCCTTCTCGGGGGGCCACTCTCTCTCGGGGTCAGGCCCCTCCACCTCCTGGAGCCGCACCTCTCTGAGCCGCAGCACGTCTGTCTCTGCCGTGGGCCCCCTCAGGGAGTCCCCTCACTCTGGACCCCCCGGGCCTCCTCACCCCCGAAGGGGTTGATGCTCCCCCCCCCCCCCTGTTCTCTAGACCGGAGCGACTCTCAGCCAGCGTAAAACAGGAGGTTTATTGAGAGTTGAACCCAGCACAGGAAACTCTCAGGGCCTCAGGCCTGGCCTCCCTCAGCACAGCACATCCCAGTCCCCCTGCAGCCAGGTGGGCTCTGCCTGCTCCCCCTGTCCAGCCCAGAGCCCCCCTGCTTCCCAGCTGGGCAGCTGAGACCCCCGGCCCCAAGCCCCCTCTGTCCATTGTCTTCTCTCCAGGTAAACAGGGTCGTAAACAGGCAGGCCTGGGTCTCCTCACCTCTCAGCCCCCCTCTGACCCCTCTGGCTGGAACCGGCTGCTCAGGTCACCGGGGTCCTCTCTCCGCAGCCCATTGTCCTCCCACTGGCCAGAACCGGCTGTGACTCCTGAGCCGGGTCTCCAGGTCACCAGTCGCTGGGGTCTCCATCCTCCAGGCCATCGGCCGGGGTCCTGAGTTCCCTCTCCGGTCCTCTGTACCAACAAACTCCCTCTCCCCTCCCCTCGTTAAACCAGTAACACCCGGGGACACTGCATCCCCCTCCCTCTGCATGCAACCCACTGGAAAACACAGAAAAACCAAGAAACCCCACCCCCCACTTTGTCACAACCCTTCACTCATCCCTGCAGCCCAGAGCCACCTGTGCCAGGGTGCCCCTATTAGCAGGGAGATCTACTCAAATTGCCCCCCCCCCCACCATGGCTGCTCCCTTCACCACCCAAGTGGTGTCAGCCCCAGATGGATTCTCCGCGCTTCGCTAGAGTGGAAAATAACAGCTTCAAACTTTGCCGAGAAGAAGGCGCCAGCACTTTAATTAACAGCCATCTTGGCCCATGAGCTGCTGCTGCTTCCAGTGAGTTTAACAGGAAGGGAAAGGCGGGGGGGGGTCATCTCCCTCTCCAGTAATTACAAGGAAAAGGCACATTCGCTCTGCCTCTCAGCATGAATCACCCCAAGGGAGCTGAGTAGACTGCCACCGGCTGCAGCAGGGGTCTCTGGGCTTCCTCGGGGGATGCTCGGACTCCTGGGCCCTCTGGGCCACTGTAGCATCCGCATATTCAAAAGTGGCCTCTGAGTCGGACTGTCTCCATCTCTGATCCCGGCTCGCAGCTGGCTCTCGGCGAGGCTAAGCACACTGGCTGCTGCTGGAGCTAGTGGGTAGCAGCTGTGAGGCAGCTCAGGCTGGGCTTCAAAACCAGACCCCACCCCCCCGGAATCAACACCCACCTCCGAAGACCTGGCAGCACCTGGTGGTGGTGTCTGCCCCCAGTCAGTGCCTGAAATGCCCCAGATTCTGCAAGAACTCCTGGACCAACCCACCCCCAGGCACACCTTCAGTTCACAGATTTGAAGGCCAGAAGGGACTGCCTGTCTGACCTCCTGCTTAGCACAGGCCAGAGACTTTCGCCAAGTAAATCCTGCCTCCAGCCCACCACTAGAGCCCTGAGTTCATGAGCCCTGCTTCAGCGCCTCGACCGAGGCCACGAGCCAGGAGGAGCGGCCGAGCGCTTGGCATGTGGCTCGCACAGCCGTCCAGACGTGTGGGTGGTCCCCCAAGCCGCTTGGCCCGCCCGGTTCACCTGAGGAGCTGGAGGGAACAGGGTTTCCCAGAGAGTGCCAGCTGGGGTGGCCTTTCCTGTGATACCTCGACCCGACCACCTTGGCTCAGGGAGTTCAGCCATCACAGTGGGGAAGGTTTGGACAGGGGCAGGCTGGGGACCTGATTCTTCTTTTGCTTATGCTGCTTTCACACCAGTATCACCCCATTAACTCAGCAGAGTCCATCCTGGCCCACCCCAGTGTGAGAGGGGAAACAGGCCCTGGGATCCTGCCCCAGTCCCAGCAGCAGGACCTACTATTCCCTACTGCATGTGCCCTGGGGATGGGACCCACAGAGATGAGACTAAAGGAGCAAAGCACCCTTGGGTGTCTGCCCTTCCCCACTCCAGCCCAAGGACCTGCCCGAGTCCCCAGCTGCTGGCCTGAGCCACAGTCCCGCGTGCCAGCAATTCCCTCTGAAGCCAAAGGGGCTTCCAGTGCTCAGCACCTCTCAGGAGCCCAATGCAAGGGCCAAATTCATCCCTGGTGTAACCCCATTGATTGCAGTGTGGCCACGCCAGGCTCTTCGTTAGTGACTGTAATGAGTTCAGGCTGGTTCCCAGCCCAGACTTTCCCCGGGTCCTGAGGGACATGCCCAGAGCCCAGTGGGCAGCAGGAAAGGGGGAATCCTCTGGATTGCCGGTGACCATTGCCCAGCATTGCAGCTAGCAGCAGTAACCGAGGGACACCTGCAGGCGGGGGCTGGCTCCCGCGGGGACCGCACGGTATTCCCAGAGCAGGAGGGAGGCTGACTTGCTTCCTTTTGTGCCAGTGGGACTGGCTGTCGGGCCCTGCAGCGTCCCCATTCCCCAGCCGAGACCCACGCGCGGCCGCCCGGGGCCAGCTTAAGGGAGGCTGCTCAGACCCACGCAGACTTGTAACTTGATTCCCAGTCCCCACGCTTGCTCCAGAGCCACTGGGCCAAAGGGGAAGCGAGTCCTACCCAGCCTCTCTCTGCCAGTGGAGGAGCAAAGTTCTGGCCTGATTCCCTGGCAATGTGAGACCTCCCGCTCCCAGGCTGCAAAGCGGGCTCAGTGCCAGGCATGGGGAGTCACAGCAAAGGGCTCCGATACCTGCTCCTCCCATTAGCCTCAAGAGGGGAAGGATTCTGTTGTTCCCAGCTGCGATCTAGCCCCGCTTCTGACCCCGTGGATTTAAGCCTGACATTGACCAGGCTTTGAATGGGAAGAGGCGCCGTCTTCTTTATCTCGGCAGCACTGGGCGCTTGGCGGGGATGAGGGGTGGTTACAGCACCGGGATGGGACGCAGGAGATCCGGATTCATTTCCCAGCTCCGCCACAGACTCCCTGTGTGGCCTTTGGCCAGTGGATGCCTCAGCTCCCTTTCTGTGCAACGGGGATGGCGCCGGCCCGAGGGAGGGCGTCCGGGAATGTCTGCGAGGGGCTCGCAGGCTGTGCTGATGGGGCCCATTGGGTTCGGTGCTATATTAACGCAGAACAAAGAGACCGGCCCTGCCCCAAAGCGCTGCCAGGGGGAGGGGCCGCAGGGGGAGCTGGAAGATTCGCACAAAGAGGCTCTTTCCAGCACGGCAGGGGCCCAGGGTGCAGAGAGGACGGGTCTTTCTTGGCCAATAAGAGCTGAGTCCATGATTCTGTTAGTCCCCATAATTTTCCTTTCTATTTGCCTTTTCTCTGCTTCCTCCCACCTAATTGCCTGGGCAGCTCCACTCTGGTAAAGCCTTTGGAGCCAGGAGCTGATGGGAACGGCTGGCGATGGGAACAGTCCTGAATACGGCCCTTTCTGCTGGATAATTTCGTTCGACACCCTCTAATAATCAGCACCAGTGGAGGAAAAGAAACCCCCCAATCCCCATCTTCTAATCCAATAATGTTCTATTAAGGCCAATTTGGAGAACAATGTTGCAGCTTTTTAATACCCTGGAAGTGAAAGACACTAAATTAGAAAATGTGATAATCAAAAGACCCCCTCAGCCGCCCCTCCAAGCGCCCAGCGCTGCATGTATAAATAATAAGGCTTCGCCGCCATTCAAAGCATCAGCCAATATCATGCTTAAAGCCACTGGGTCAGGCGCAGAGATAGACAGCAGCTCTGAACGAGTGACAGGCAACCCAATTATACATTGAAATATAAGGGACAAACGTATGAAAGGAATATCCAGCCCGTAACGCGGCCAGCTGAATATAGATATAAAAATATGACTGCACGTGCCTCCCTGGCAGGCAGCATGTTGGGGGCTCCCTGGCCGGCGGGTTTCTCAGAGCTGCAGCATCACCCAACTGCTCAGAATGAAACCAGCTGCAGAGAGCAAACATTTCCTGAGCGGGGGGTGGGGGAGGGCACCATATGGGAAATCAACCCCCCACTGAGATAGGTGCCTACAGGCTTGGGTGCAAAGGCAGATGAGGATCCTTGGCTCCCCCCAACACAGAGCTACTGCCCCTGCACCATGCCCCCCCCACTTCCATCCCTGGAGGGGCCATGGCATGAGGCCCTTTATACTCGGGAACAGGAGTGGCATTGGGGGGATGCCCCTTGGTACTTCTCCCAGCAGCCAGGCTGTGTCTGCGTGGATAGGTGGAGTGGGCCTGGCACACACACAGTCCTCTGCTGGGGTTGGCAGGCTCCCCCCGAGTGACACCCCACAGAGATGCACAGGCCGTCCCTCCTCAAAGCAACGGCCTCAGGCTCTTTGCAGACGCAGGCAGACTCGGCTGCAGCAGTTACACTCAGGGCATGTTTTCAAACTTCCCTTCACAATCAGGAGGGCTGGACATTTTAAATGAAAACGTCGACTCTGCAGTGATCTCCTGATCTGAGGGGCAAGGGCCCTGGGCATGAGCCCGTTGTGCCCACACTGCATAATCTAGCCCTGGTTCGGTGGCTGACCTTAGGAACTCACTTTTGAGATTTGGCCTTAATGTCACAGGGCCCCATGGGGCAGCCATGCCAGAGCATTACAGAGAAATGGGGAAACAGGTGACAAAATACCAGGAGGTTTTTAAATGCAAGAGTCCCATTTCCGAGCAGCGCTGGTGGTAACATCACATGGGGGATTGTTCCATGGGGAGGGGGTCAATGGATTAGCCTGACTTCTGCAATGGGATCAGACAGTCCCCCTGCCGCGGAAGGTAACACTGCTGCCGTGTATTTCTGCACTGCCGCTGGTCCCAAAGAAACCCAGTGGTGCAGAATTGTACCAGCCACCACTGCAGTGCAGCTGCCTCTGGAGTGGGACCCAGCAGCTGTTTGACAGTGCACACCAGCTGTCCACGAGTGGGTGGGAGGGGACTTGGGCAGAATATTGCACTCGGGGGAAACTTCAGGGGACTGCGGGAAGGCAGAGTGCAGCTACCACGGGTGAGCTGGGCAGAGACAGTCGGGTTAACACAGACTCTTGTGACGCTTTCCTGCTCCCAAGTAGTTCGAGTTTGGTTCCATATCTCAGCTGATAGACAGTGCTCTATGCTCACGCTGCCCTGGGGCCCGGCCGGGGGTCAGCACTGACTGCCGGGGAGCCTGGGGGGGAGGGGGGTTCCCGGGACAGCGGGGCCGTGGAGCCTGGGGGGGCAGGGGGGTTCCCCGGGACAGCGGGGCCGTGGAGCCTGGGGGGGAGGGGGGTTCCCCGGGACAGCGGGGCCGTGGAGCCTGGGGGGCAGGGGGGTTCCCCGGGACAGCGGGGCCGTGGAGCCTGGGGGGCAGGGGGGTTCCCCGGGACAGCAGGGCCGTGGAGCCTGGGGGGCAGGGGGGTTCCCCGGGACAGCGGGGCCGTGGAGCTGGGAGCAGGCGGGAGAAGACGGCAGTTTCCAGAAGCGCCAGGAGCCTGGAGGAGTAACTGCAGGGCAGGGACGGATTAAGATGTATTGGGGCCCTGGGCACAAAGAACATTTGGGCCCCCAGAGCCCCCCTGCCCCTGCTCCTCCCCGAGCCCCCTCCCTGGCCAGGCACGAAGCCACAGCCAGGCTATCGTAGCAGTTACACAGGGAGCCCTGGACCCTCCACCTGCCCTGGGGGCGGGGACATGGCCTGGGGGCTGCTTTCGGGGGCCCACACCCCTCGCCCAGGGCAGGTGGCGGGTTCAGGGCTCCCCACCGTGGCCTGGGGTCCCCGGGCAGCTCTTACCACGGCCGAGGGCGACCATCCGGCCCGGTTTGGCCGGGACAGGCCCCTTTTTAAGCCCTGCTCCGGGTGTCCCAACTGTTTTTGGCAAACCTGGTCATTTGTCCCCTTTGCTCTCGCCAGCCAGTCAGCAGCTGGGGAGTCAACAGGACAAACGCCCAGTTTTGCCAAAAAGGGGCTCTGGGGGCGGGCAGCAGGGCTCGGGCCAGGCCCGTGCAGGGGAGATGGGGGGCTCGGGCCAGCCCCGTGCAGGGGAGGAGGGGGGCTCGGGCCAGCCCCGGGCAGGGGAGATGGGGGGCTCGGGCCAGCCCGGGGCTGGGGCGGAGGGGGGCTCGGGCCAGCCCTGGGCAAGGGAGATGGGGGGCTCGGGCCAGCCCCGGGCAGGGGAGGAGGGGGGCTCGGGCCAGCCCCGGGCTGGGGTGTTGGGGGGCTCGGGCCAGCCCCGGGCAGGGGAGATGGGGGGCTCGGGCCAGCCCCAGGCAGGGGAGGAGGGGGGCTCGGGCCAGCCCCGGGCAGGGGAGATGGGGGGCTCGGGCCAGCCCCGTGCAGGGGAGGAGGGGGGCTCGGGCCAGCCCCGGGCAGGGGAGGAGGGGGGCTCGGGCCAGCCCCGGGCAGGGGAGATGGGGGGCTCGGGCCAGCCCCGGGCAGGGGAGATGGGGGGCTCGGGCCAGCCCCGGGCAGGGGAGGAGGGGGGCTCGGGCCAGCCCCGGGCAGGGGAGATGGGGGGCTCGGGCCAGCCCCGGGCAGGGGAGGAGGGGGGCTCGGGCCAGCCCCGGGCAGGGGAGGAGGGGGGCTCGGGCAAGTGGCTTGGGCCAGCTCCCCGTGAGGTGGGGAGAGGAAATATGGTCACCCTGCCACAGCCCGTTTCCAGCTCCTGGCATGGCCGGGGCGCGGGGCCACGGGGAGGAGAGGCCAGTTCTGGTGCCGGCGGCTCACCCCACTTCTATACAGGTTCCAGGGCCCCTGGGCCCGTCCGTTTATCCGCCATGCGCAGCTGCGAGACGCGCGTAACCTGTCGGAGGTGCCGCCCTGCTGCAGGTCCTTCGTACCTTGTAAATAACCGCGTCAACCCTTTTCACTCCCGCAAGAGGCCCTGCCCAGGAGGGCTGCACTGCGGATTTTGTTACAGGGGTGACGCCAGAACCAGATCACCCACTTCAAATGCTCTGCCCCCACTCCGCCCCTTCCCCCAAGCCCCTGCCCCACCTCTTCCCGCCCCTGCTCTGCCCCTGCCTGGCCTCTTCCTCCCCTGTTCCACCCCCAGCACACGCCACCCTCACTCCGCCCCCCCAGCACCTCCTGCACGCCGCTGAACAGCTGATTGTGGGGGGGAGGGGAGCTGGCTGCCGGTGGGTGCTCCAGCCCCGGAATGAGATCCAGGGGACGTCTGACTTTTCTCCCACACAGGAGATGAAATGGGGTAAACCCTGTGGATTCCCGGGGTACCTCCCTGTAGGCAAATAACCGACAGGGTAACATATATCCAGTCACTCGCCCTCACCTTTGCGTTGCTTTGCAGCATAGACTCTGAGTCCCACTCGCTCTCCCAGCTGACCTGTCTGTGTCTGGGTGATGTGGGGCTGTTTTTCTTGGCCGTACCCCACACATCTCCCATCACTCACCCCAGAGCTGGGACGGGAAATTTGACCTGGGATCTGATAAGGTTCCCTGTGGAAAACCCAGCCCGTCGAATATAGAAACGAGCGAGTTATCAACTCTTCCAGCTTCCCCATTAGACAGAGCTGCGTCTGGGTTCCTGCTGGCGAAATCCACCACGACGATTACACAGATCTTTGCCCTCTGGGTTGGTGAGGTTTGGGCTCTAGGGCATCCTTGGCCTCCCTGGAAAAAGCTGCTTTGGTCCCTGTAGTGGGTGCAAGGGAGCCTTGCCGCGTCCTCTCCTGGTTCTGCACAAGTCCCAGGCCCGGCAGGGCTCCCGTCCTGCTGGAATCCGAGGCCAAAAGACGTTTTCCCTCCACCTCTCTCCTGCCCGTTCTGTTCCCGAGTGGGTGGCAAAGGGCAGGCCTGGGCTGGTAACATGAACGCCGCACGGTGCGTTGGGTGGTTTGGCGGTTCTGTGCTGCCCCTCCGGCCCTCTTCCTGGAAGAGCTGCTCCCGTTCGGGTATCGGGCATAGCCGTGGGGACCCCTCATGCTTTCGGGGGGGGGGGCACTTTTCTCTGCAGCAAGCCCCATTGGCTTTTGCTTGCCCTGAGGCTGCCAAGGGGCTCGCCTTTCCCTCAGTCCCCGGGACACAGTGCTGCTTTCCGCCAATCAGGGCACAGACGCTTCTTTCCCTCCTGCCCGCCCCCACCCCGGTTCACCTCTGGGACCTCAGAGCCATAGTCCCCTGCGCCGCGGGCGGATCACAGCGCTCGTGGCTTTGGGCAGTGATGTTCCATCATTTTCAACCAGCCTCCCACACTGAAATCACCTCTTAACCCCCAGCCATTCAGCGCAACGTACCTGCCCCAAGGCCAGGAGTTTTACCTCCTCCCCTGGGGTTATCCCACCCTCCCTGGTCCCGTCGTTCCTGCCTCGGGACAGTGGTGCTCCGGCGTGGCACCCGTCTCACCTCCCTGCGCCTCTGTCCTGCTAGGGCTCCCGCTGCCACCACTGGAGTCTCTGACTCAGCTGGGGAGTGTCTCTGGGTGCCCTGTGCTCAGGGCACGGCTTCTTCATGAGTGCCAGGGACCAATGCAAGTCACCTTTGGGCTGGGGTCCGCTCATCAGGTTACCAGGAGGTGGCCAGGACTGGAGTGGTGGGTGCCAGGCTCCGCTCCTCCCAAGAACAAACCTCCCTTTTACCTCAGGCTTTTCCCCTTCCCTTTGGGGCCTGTAACTCTGTGAAGGGTCTTGGGGGTAACTATGAGTCAGCAGCCTGCGATTTCTCCCCCCAGCCAC
The DNA here is from genome assembly GCF_020497125.1 of Mauremys mutica. Taxonomy (NCBI): domain Eukaryota; kingdom Metazoa; phylum Chordata; order Testudines; family Geoemydidae; genus Mauremys; species Mauremys mutica. The sequence continues at coordinate 13,585,555 of NC_059096.1, forward strand.
GCTCAGCTCAGCCGAGCAGCTCCTGAGCGATTCTAGTCCCTTGTTACTTCTATCCAGCTCCTCCAAAAAGCCTCCATTTTGCAAACCGAACCCCTGTCCTTAGTCTTGGCGAGTGTGGGGGGTTTCTAGATGCCCAGTGATACGCAGCTGGTGCGATTTGAGATCTCATACTGCCGAGCCTCATTTATATCCGTCTCGTTAAGCACCTGCAGGCTTTCCCTGCCAGTTTGCAGAGGCAGCCAGTTGTTCTCTGGCCGGCAGGGATTTTTCGGACACTGCCTCCCCTTCTGAAGGTGGTTAAACCGTCTTCAGTGCAAGCTGGGCTTGCCAACTTTCTGATCAAACAAAGCCGAACACCCTTGCCCCGCCCCTTCTCCGAGGCCCCGCCCTGCTCGCTCCATCCCCCCTCCCTCCGTCGCTCACTCTCCCCCACCCTTACTCGCTTGCTCATTTTCACCAGGCTGGGGAGGGTCCCTTTTTGACCGGGTGTTCGGTTGAAAACCAGACACCCGGCGATCCGCCCTGTAACTAGAGCCCAGTTTGTCCCAGCTGGGTGATCCCTGGTGGGGCTGACCCATGGGCGGGGGGATCTGGTTTTCTATGTCCAGAATACTCAGCGTGTACTGTCCGTCCCTCGCTTTTCCTGGTCGTCTGCCTCCTGCTGTCGCTTTTCTGCTCCAAGCTCCTTCTCTTGGGCTTCGCACTTTGCCGTCTAGCTCCAGCGCTCTGGGTGGCCACTTCCTAGCTCTTGTCTCTTCCTCCGCTTCCAGCTGTGGCCACATGGCAAGTTCCCGCGCTCTAGTTCCAGCCGTGGGCTCTGCATGCTTAGCCCGTCCGAGTTTATGGCTGCCTCACTGAGAATTGTGTCAGGCTGGTTCTCTCAGCCTGCGTCTCCGGCCCTGTGGATGGATCACTCACATCTCCTTGCTGCTTATCATGTTCCAGGAGCAGAGATTTCATCCCAGCCACATTTTCCCCTGCAGCATTCAAGCCACGATCTGTACACAGACTTTCCAATACTGTCTGTTAAGTTTAGCATATGTCTCTGGTTTACTCATCCTGGCCTCCTTTGCTTCTATTTCCCATACTGCAAATAAACAAACAGAAAGCAACACCCGTCGCCTTTTTAATCATGTTTCCAAGCTTCGTACTTGTGAGTCTCTCAGTATTTCTATTAGCTGGGACATAAGTGCCTGGAGCGTGACCCTGATCTGACCAGTGCCGTGGGTGTAGATAGTACCCACTACACCATTGCGATGCTTCCTGGGAGTACCCAGGGCTGTGGGACGTCTCGCTACCACCTGCCCTTAGCGGGAGGAGCCTTGGCTGTGCCTGCCGGGATCAGCACCCTAACACCACCAGCCGCCAGCAACACCAACCCTGCCTGCCGGGCCCATTGTGACCCATACAATGCTCCATCGACATGTAGACAGACAGACAAACATCTCTGGCCTGAAAGACACCTGTTTCTCCCCTTTTCCAGTGACCGGCCCCAAGTCACAGACCTTAAGAACACTGTGTTCAGTGCCTGTACATAACGCCCCGTGTTAGCCGTACACACGTCTCACCATGGTTATGAGGACGAGTGTGACACAGGCATTCATTGGAGACCATACAAGGCACTCTTTGGTGAACTAGTATGTAGATACCAGACCTTGGGGTTCCTTTAACCCTTATGCAACCTGTTGGCATCAAGACATCCCTGAGTCACACCTCCCCTCTTATGTTGATGCAGTCGGGTCAGCCACTAGCTGATGTGCAAGCGTCATTTCAGGGCTCTCTTGCCTCGGCACAGCATCCTCTGCCCCATTTCTTTACCCTTCAGGTGAACAAATTTCCACATCGTATTCTTGAAGGGTGATTCTCCAGTGTAGCAGTGTGGAGTTGGTACCTTTGGCTCTGTGTAGCAGACTAATGGAGAGTGGTGGGTTAGGACCCTGAACGTCCTATTAAACAGGGAAGGTCTTTGCCGAATGACCCCCCCGCACAACCACATCACAGTCGCTTTCGATGACTGAGTGCTTTTGTTCAGCGGGGTTTAGAGTTTTATGCAGAAAAGCTTTTTATTCCCGTCCCCTTGCACTGCTCCTAGACCCGTATCAGCTGCGTCAGCGCACAGTTCAAACATCTTGTCAAAATCTGGCCTGGCCTGCGTGCCAAGCTGCCCTCCACGCCGCCTGGGCCGGTTGTGACTTTCTGCACAGCTCTGTGCTAGCAGGCACAATGTCACGGAACCCCCACAAATCTGTGGCAATCATTAGCCACCCCTAGAAAAGACTGGACTTGCTTTTTGGTTCTGGGTAAAGGCCAGTTAACAATGAATCCCACTTTCAAGGGATCCAGGCAAAGTTGCTCTCTCCTTTCCAGGGACCTAGGTAAGAGATTTTAGCTGCCCCGTCTTGGAAGCTTTCACTGTGAGCCGGACTCAGGAATTTTGCTCTGCCTGAAGTGTCTAGCAGCGTCATCAGTTCTGGGTGTCGGGTGCACCTCAGGAACTGTGACAGCATCCAGCTTTCTGCAAGCAACACAAAACCTCACGGCCCCAGCGTTTTGGCGAAGCCCAGGGATCGTCTGGCTCAGTAACTAGCCCAGCATGCTGGCTAGCGCCTTGCGAACCTGCTCCTGCATTTTCACAGTTGTTCAGTCTGTTCTGCTGAGGGCCGCTTGCGACCCCCCAGCGTTAACCTTGGGGACCATTTGCTGAGTCAGACCAGGCCAGCTGGAAAACGCCTGCTGCTGCCTTTGCAGCCCAGCCTCAACCTCTGTCCGGTCAGTTAGCGTAACCCTTCGCATCCCTCGATGGCCTCTAGCGGCAACAGGGGCTGGCTTGGAGCACAACCCCGTGGTGTCACGGCCGCGCTGTGCTCCTGTGCAGGGCAGGGGGAGAGGCAGAGACATTGGGAAGGAGACGGAAACCAGCCCTGGCTGCCTGAGCCAACGCCTGCCCCCTGCTCAGGTCAGGGCGACAGACAGTGCCTGGGTTGGGGGGGGCGTGCGCCTGTTTGTGTGGGGAGTGCCAGGCCTGGGGTGCAGGAGCAGCAGAGGGGAACGGGTGGGGACAGCAAAGCCTGTGAAGGGAGAACCATGGGGAGGGACAGTCAGGGGTGGGCAACGGGGGACAGTGAAGGAGGAGATGGCAGGAGCGAGACCAGGATGTGTGGGGGTGAAGGAGAAGACAAGGCAGGGAGAGACAGAGAGAGGCTCAGGCAGAGGAATGTCTCTCCAGCCCAGCTCCTCAGGCCCTGGCCCAGCCCCACCCAGCTCCTCGAGCCCCCGGCCCAGCCCCCACCCAGCTCCTTAGGCCCCGGCCCAGCCCACCCAGCTCCTCAGGCCCTAGCCCAGCCCCACCCAGCTCCTCAGGCCCTAGCCCAGCCCCACCCAGCTCTCGGGCCCCCGGCCCAGCCCCACCCAGCTCCTCAGGCCCCCGGCCCAGCCCCACCCAGCTCCTCAGGCCCTGGCCCAGCCCCACCCAGCTCCTCGAGCCCCCGGCCCAGCCCCCACCCAGCTCCTCAGGCCCTGGCCCAGCCCCACCCAGCTCCTCAGGCCCCCGGCCCAGCCCCACCCAGCTCCTCGGGCCCCGGGCCCAGCCCCCACCCAGCTCCTCGGGCCCCCGGCCCAGCCCCACCCAGCTCCTCAGGCCCTGGCCCAGCCCCACCCAGCTCCTCGGGCCCCCGGCCCAGCCCCCACCCAGCTCCTCAGGACCTGGCCCAGCCCCCACCCAGCTCCTCGGGCCCCTGGCCCAGCTCCTCGGGCCCCGGCCCAGCCCCCACCCAGCTCCTCAGGCCCCGGCCCAGCCCCACCCAGCTCCTCAGGCCCCCGGCCCAGCCCCACCCAGCTCCACGGGCCCCCGGCCCAGCCCCACCCAGCTCCTCGGGTCCCCGGCCCAGCCCCACCCAGCTCCTCAGGGCCCGGGCCCAGCCCCACCCAGCTCCTCGGGCCCCCGGCCCAGCCCCCACCCAGCTCCTCTGGCCCCCGGCCCAGCCCCACCCAGCTCCTCAGGCCCTGGCCCAGCCCCACCCAGCTCCTCGGGCCCCCGGCCCCCCCCCCCCCCAGCTCCTCCCGCCCTGGCCCCCCCCCCACCCAGCTCCTCGGGCCCCCGGCCCAGCCCCACCCAGCTCCTCGGGCCCCCGGCCCAGCCCCCCCCCCGCTCCTCGGGCCCCCGGCCCAGCCCCACCCAGCTCCTCGGGCCCCCGGCCCAGCCCCACCCAGCTCCTCGGGCCCTGGCCCAGCCCCACCCAGCTCCTCGGGTCCCCGGCCCAGCCCCACCCAGCTCCTCGGGCCCTGGCCCAGCCCCACCCAGCTCCTCGGGCCCCCGGCCCAGCCCCACCCAGCTCCTCGGGCCCCCGGCCCAGCCCCACCCAGCTCCTCAGGCCCCGGCCCAGCCCCACCCAGCTCCTCAGGCCCTGGCCCAGCCCCACCCAGCTCCTCGGGCCCCCGGCCCAGCCCCACCCAGCTCCTCGGGCCCCCGGCCCAGCTCCTCGGGGGAGTGTCCCTGGGAGGGGCGGGGGAGGGCTGATACCCAGTGTCCCGGGGGGGGGGCGGTAGGGCCGATATCCAGTGTCCCGGGGGGGGGTTAGGGCCGATACCTAGTGTCCCGGGGGGGGGGTAGGGCCGATACCCAGTGTCCCGGGGGGGGCAATACCCAGTGTCCCTGGAAGGGGCAGGGTAGGGCCGATACCCAGTGTCCGGGGTGTGTGTGTGTGTGTAAGGGGAGAGCCAGGACTGGAATAGAGCCAGATGTTCTTATCCCCGTCCCCTGCCTTGCCCGTGTAGCCCAGCCCCTGCCTTCCTGCTGCGTTTCCGTCTCTCCTGGGAGCTCTCGGAGCTCTTCCCCCCTTCCCCCAGCCTCGCAGCCGCTGGGGTGGAGTGACGTGAATACCCCCAGCTGGGACAAGGAGCCCTGGAGCCTGCTGGAGTCAGGAGCCCCGACCCACTGGAGCCTGCAGCAGGCGAGCAGCCGGCCGTTCATGTGCGTTGGTCCCACTTCCACGGGGATGTGACCCACTCTCAGGGCAGCCCAGGGAAGCCCCTTGGCTGCAGGTCCCTTGGGCACCAGGCAGTATGGAAACGGTGCGGCGCAGCCTGCTGGGCTTGGCAGAGCATACGTGGAAGCAGACCCCATCGTGCTGGGCGCTGCTCTGACACAGGCCCCTCTGGATGAGCCGTGGGAGCGGGGCAGCGACTGACCCCGGGGCTCAGTGGCAGAGCCAGCAGCAGAAGCCAGATCGCTCGCCGGAGCCCTGGGCCGGAGCCCGTTTGCTGCCTCTCCTCCGGCGTCAGCCAGGGTGCGGGGCAGCTGTTTTCTCTCACTCACTGGAAACAGAAGCATCAAATGCCCAGGTGGAACCTGGCAGCTCTCGCTCCCTCCTGGGGCCCAGCCTGGAGGTGCCGTGGGCAGAGGCTCCTTGCCCGCAGTGCCCCATATCACTCAGCTTTACTGGGTCTCTGCAGAGGCGCCGGGGCCCTTGGGAAGCTTGTCCCAGCAAACAGCCTGGTGCTGAGTCCAGGGACGGGTGCCAGTGCGGGGCAGTGTGACAAGCTCGGCGAGCTGGGGGGGGGCAGTGCTGCACCCAGGCTGGGAGGTGGGGCTGGAAGCGCTGGAAAGGGACGAGCCTGGTGGGTGGCATGAGCTCTTCCTGCCCGCGTGCCAGGCGTCTTCAGGCTCCCCCCCATAGCCAAACACAGAAGCAGGATATTTACCAGGCCACCTTGTTTCAGCAGCAGCAGAGGCTCTTTGGGGTGTAGCCGGCCCCATGCTTCGGTGCAATGGGTGCTCTGTGGGGCTCAGGAGACCTAGGTTCTGTTTCCAGCTCTGACACTGACTTGCTGGGTGACCTTGGGCAAGTTCCTGTGCCTCAGTTTCCCCTCACACCTTTTCTCTGTTCAGATTGTGAGATCCTTGTGGCAAGGCCTGTCTATGACCCAGAGGCCTCTTGGTGCCAACTGGCAGAGGATACAGGAATGCACAAAGGCTACAGGCATCCTTGGGTCTAGTTCACCAAAGAGGTCTCCAGTGAAAGCCTGTGTCATGGTGAGACGTGTGTACGGCTAACACGGGGCGTTATGTACAGGCACTGAACACAGTGTTCTTAAGGTCCGTGACTTGGGGCCGGTCACTGGAAAAGGGGAGAAACAGGTGTCTTTCAGGCCAGAGATGTTTGTCTGTCTGTCTACATGTCAATGGAGTTTTGTATGGGTCACAATGGGCCCCTATTTACAGTCTGAGCAAAACGCTAATCAAGTGATTGCAAAGGCTCCAGGGGAGACCCTGGACAGGAAAACCCAGGCAGTGGGGGCGTGACCCTGTTTGCAAGTGCAGAGGGTGGATTTCTGGTCTATAACGGCAGGGACGGACACACACCGGGCATCCTTCCATGGAGGAGGCGAGAGGGCAGCATGCTTGTCTCATGGATGGAAGATCACGGCCAAGCCTGGCTGTGATACGCTGGAAGGATTTGGGGTGAGCTTTTGCTCTTGTGCCATGAGAACGACTATTAGTTAATCTTGGGCTCCAGTTTGCATGTTCTGATTTTATTTTCTATGTGGCCATTCGTTTCCAATATTTCTGCCTGCTGGCACCCGAGTCTCTGCTCTGTTAAATAAACCGACACTTGCTGTTGCTGTAGACAAATCTCCGTGCTGTGTTAAGGGGAGCTGAGATCTAGGGTGTGATCTGGGGTGCGCTGTCCCTTTGGGAGCCGAGGGGCTGGGACGTTTGTGGGCGTCCAGTGGATTGGGGCTGGGCTCTTCAGGGGATGCTCGGAGGACTCGGGTTGGAGTGTGCCAGTCGCTAACCTGTGGAGACAGCAGGGCCTGTGGAGGCCCGGCAGGCAGAGCTGGTGTTGCCAGCGGCTGGTGGCGTCAGGGTGCTGAGCCCGGCAGGCACAGCCACGGCTCCTCCCGCTAAGGGCAGGTGGTAGCGAGACGTCTCACAGCCCAGGTCCCCTCTGCAGCACCGCACTGTCTCACCCTGTGTCCGTGCAGCACCCGGAACTGCGAGGGCCTGAGCTTAGCTGGAGCCGGGGTAGAAATACTAACGAGACGCTCGGTCCTGCCGGAGGAAAGTCACACAAGGCAGCTGGTGGTAAGAGGGGAGAACTGCCGCAGTGGGGGCCCGTTAAGCACGGTCTGTGTTTAAATCACGTCTAATACGCAGGCGTCCCCCAGCTGTCACGCACACGGGGACTGCCCAGCACTCGGTGCAGTTCAATCCCAGGGAGAGGACGCATGGGAGGCGTGACGGCAAGTGGGAGAAGGGACGGTCCTAGAAGGCCAATGAGCGGGAGCATCAGGCCGCTGGTCTGTTCTGGATGCAGGAGCCGCAGAGACGGCTGAGAGTCAGGGAGGGAGGGAGGAGGCTGAGGCCAGGCAAGCAGTGGGTGACAGGCAATGCCTGCCAAAGCCCGGGGCCGGGTTGAGCAGGACTGATGGGAATGGGGGTGTGACGGGTGACCCCCCCCCCCCGGGTGCCACCTGATGTACTGGGGTACCACTGAGCCCACCTGTTCCCCCTGCCTGGGCTCCCTTACACCGTCCTGCTGAGCCCGGCCCTCAAGCCTCCTCCAGCACACACAGGTTGGGACACACCCTGCTGCAGAAAGACACAGACACTGAAGTCAGCTCTGCATGGGAAGACTCAGCTACGGAAATCCCAGCACCCAAGTGCACACTCCCAAATCGTATCGACTTGTGCTGCACAGAGAGCCGTAAGGTAAGCTCAGGAAATCCACCCCCCCCCAATGTGGAGGAAGATCTGCACAGCTCCCCCAGCCCGTTATGAATTCCACACACTGGTTTTAGAGAAAACAAAACCAAGGTTATTAACTACAAAAGAGAGATTTTAAGTGACTATAAGCGACAGCAAACAGATCAAAGCAGATTACTGGGCCTAAAAAACAAACACACAAACTGAGCGTCACACACCAGATAGGTAAGAGATAAATTAACAAATTCTCACCCTGAGTGATACTCAGGCTGGCAGACTCTTAAGGCACAAGCTGCCTTGGCTTTCCCAGGTTTTCATACACAGGCTAAAGATCGTTCTAGCCTGGGACCATCACTTCCCCCAGTTCACTCCTTGCCCCTCAGGTGTTCCCAGGTGCGTGGTTGTAGGGAGAGCGAGGTCCCCTCATGATGTCACTGAGCCTTTTTTATGTCTTTTTCCCACTCGCTGGAAAGCTCTTGTGCTGTGCCCTGGGTCAGACCGTTCCCATTGAGCAGTGCTGTCTCGGAGAGGTTTCTGTTGCACACAATTCCTGGGGTAAGCCTGGTGCTTGTGCGCATTTCCTCAATGAGCCATTAACATTGTTTGGCCTTTTTACTGCTGTACCTAAAAGGCTGCTTGTGGGTGTTTTCAGCCTCACAACCTGTTTCAGTAACACACACATAGCGAAACTTCATAACTTCACATACGACAATAGCACAGACAATCCAATGCCATATCATTGTCTAGCAGATCAAGACTGTTAGAATGACACCTCCCAGGACATACTTTGTACAGAACACACCCTCATGACATGACATTGGAGAGTCACAGGGGGCGGGGGCAATTGGTGAGAAGGGAGTGATACAGCCAGATTTGTACGTGTCCGGAGGTGGGATACGGCATCCTGCATGTGCTGAGTCCTGGAACACTTCTGTCTGGGAGAGTCCTAGGCATGCATGAACGACAAAACTGCCCTGCTGCATCCAGCCTGGAGAGCCAGAAACTCGCCTCAGACAGACTTTATTGGGGTTTCTGTCCCGGGGCCCACTGAGAGCAGGGCCCCATCGTGCCGAGCACTGCACCCGATGCAGAGTGAGACGTCTGAGTGGACAAGGCAGGTCTGAGGCTCAGAGTCTGTATCGGAGCTGGGAACAGAGCCCAAGAGAGGCGAGACCAGTAGCAGGGCATTATCCACAAGCTCAGCTGTCCTCAAGGCCTCCTCACAGAACATCCCACAAGGGATCTCAGGTAACCAGGGGGACAGCCCCACCCGAGCCAGTGCCTCATGGGGCTGCTCACACCCTTGCCTGGCCTTCTGAAGCAGCGTCCCAGAAACGTCTGAGATGTTCTGAGTGCTGGAGGCCAGTGGTTGGTGTGTGCTCATGAAAAGCTCAATGTGCATCCTCCTGGATGCCTTTCCAGCGTGCTCCTCGGAGCCCATCACTGCTCAGCGTCTGCCAGCAGCCTGAAGCGCTCTCTCTGGCTGAGTGATGGAGTCGGAAGCATGTGCATCATGGAGTGAACAGTAAGGATCAAGGTTGCTGCCTGGGCATCACCTGCTGTGGCATCTCCAGTGGGACCAACCCTCTGGGCAATGGGTCTGTATTGCAAAGCCTGGGCCTTTGTGACCGGATGTGGAGCCATGTAACCCTCATCCACAGCAGCGTGCTCCCTCGGAGCTCAGCGAGCCTCAGCGCAGGAGCTAAGGAAATCAGCTTCGTCTGGAGTTTCTCAGTGACAGTGCTTGCTTGGCGTGAATTAAAATCAAACCAAATCTATGGCACAGAGGCTGGGCTTTTCCATGAGGCTAGGGGAGCCCAGATCCCAGGGGAATCCTCTGCGAGTTGAGCCCCTAGCTCCATAAGGCTCAGTTGAATATATCAGCCAAACCCTTTTGCTCATCATTGTGGTGTACTGAAAACGGTGTTCCAATAGTAAGCTGTCAATTTAAGAGTAAGGGGCTACCTGTCCTGCTTGCAGGCCAAGGGGCTCTGCAGGGAAGCCTGTAATCTGAGTCAATCTGAAAAAACCCAGCCTAGAATAAAGCGAGGTGAGTTGTGCCTCTCTGTTTTATGGAGCAGCCTGCTTTGTCTCTCTCTGGCATTGGGTTCCCGTGTGTTGTCATTCTGAATTCTACGCAATAAAGTCACGTTACGTTACAATCTTCCAGCAGGAGGATTTCATGTTCTTATCCACTTTCTCTGCATGCCATGAACATAAAAATCATGGAACATCCCAGAAGGGGTCTTTAAAATGTAGAACCACTGAGAAAGTCCTCGTTTCATTCTGAAATTAGAATAAAACCCATTGTGGCTGGGAGTGTCGCCCTGTTCCATGGCTGGAGGAACAACACAGTGCCAAGGCGAGGTGGCTCTTTACTGGGCTGAAAGCAGTAAATGCTAAACCACAAGGCCCTCTTCTTCCAGAATGCCCAGGTGGGGAATTCTAACGTGGAACCCTAGTGTTATAATTAAACCCCTAGAGCTATGCTGGTAAATCTCCCTGTGTACAGAAGCCTTTTAGGGTCTGGAAGGAGGTTTACAACTCTTCAAAGCTCTGTTTTTCATTTTGCCTTGATTAATTTCTTCCAACAGCTTCTTCCTCACTCAGCTAATTGCATCTTACACTTCCATGGATGTCTTGAGTCCATTGCCCAGAAACCAGGCTGCTTCTGGCTGCCAGCCAGTTTGTATCTTCTCACAAGCCTGCCAGTTCATCAGTAATTCTTTCTTGCCATATTATTAACCAGGGCCACCAATTCATCTCCCTACTACCTTCTAGCCAAAAGGATCGGAATTCACTTTCCAAGCCTGGCCCTGTCACTGAAATGCAGCCACCTCTGTAGTGGAACAAGGCAGCTGTTTAACAGCACACAGAAGAGCTGCACAACGGCAATTGTGGGGTAGGAAATGAAGAACCCAGTGTCCAGTTGAAATTGCAGAAGCGTTTTCGGAGGGCAGAATGGAATTGCCCCAGTGGGGATTTGGCCAGGACCTGCTGCTAATGTCTTCATTCTTGCAGAAAGTTCCATGGGATCTTTCATGAGCATCTTAGGGGGCCGTAGGGTCTAGCTTCCCTTCCACAGTCACGGTTCCTTGGCAGGAGGGCACCTGCAGGGCTGCAGGCTCTGGGCCTGGTGCAGTGTGAGCAGCGGAGGGGTGAATTCCAGCTCCAGTGGAGAGAGGCAGACGGCGCAGAGACCCCTGCCAGGGTGGGTGCAGAGTGGGAGAGCAGCGGGAGGCTGTTACGTGGGACGTGGCACACGGCCACACTGCGAGGCCCCAGATTCCACTGCCTCGGAAATGCAGCCAGCTCAAACACCGCCCAGTTTCACAGCATAGATTTAAGGCCCGAGAGAAAGCCCACGGAGGCCGTTAGTGGCTGGGCCCAAGGCAGGCCAGGGAAGGGAGGCCTGCGGGCTGGCAAAGCTGCCTCGTTATCTCTGACACGCCCGCTAGGCTCAGCAGGGCCCATGGAAGGAGGCTCCTTGGTGGCTTTCTCCACCATGTTATTGCTGCCTTTCAGCACCCAGGGGCCTGCCCCGGCCCCTCTGCACCTGTTGTTGCCATTTGCATCCGAGGCAGAAGGGCGCAGGCTGGGGGTGCCAGTGCATGGGCGAGGGCTGTGTCCTGGCACGGGGTGAGTGCTGCTGCCAGGTGCATGGGCCCCGGAGGGGAATCCAGCGGAAGGGAGAGTTTGCCGTGCCCCTCCTGGGGCTGCTGTGAGGCGGGGGAGGTGTAACACAGGCCAGGGGGGCTGGTGCCCTTCCATGGGGCTGCACCCCTGGGGCGTCAGCCCACGAGCGTCGAGTCAGGCTGGCTGAGCGCTGGGCCCAGTCACAGCGACACGCCCGGCGGGAGGACCCAGCCCAGCCTGGCGTTGTTTGGGCCCGATCCTGCGAGGGGCTGCGGCGCTCAGCACTGCTGCCCGGCATGTCTGTGATCAGCCCCTGGGCGGAGCCGCCCGAGCCAAGTGGGGTCCCTTGAGCCCCGCCAGCCCCTGGAAAGGCCCCACGGCCCCGGCAGAGGGGGGGTGGGTCACAGTGCAGGGCAGAGCCGAGCGTCCTGACCCCCTGCCGGTCTCTGACCCCGGCACTTCCCCGCTCGCCCAGTCGGCTGCTGCTCTGCTGAGATCGGACGGCGGCCTCAGCTCGCCCCACGGGGGGACAGGGCACGAGGTGCCAGAGCCCCCCTGGCAGGGCTCTGAGGGTGAGGACTGATCTGTACGGCAGCTCGGCGTTAACCTGCCTCCGGCACATGCAGCCCCCACCCGGGCTGCACAGCAGAGCTGAGCCCAGCCAGCCCTTCCCCCTCTGCAGGGCCGAGCCCAGCCAGCCCTTCCCCCTCTGCAGGGCGGAGCCCAGCCAGCCCTTCCCCGTCTGCAGGGCCGAGCCCGCCCGGCCCTTCCCCCTCTGCAGGGCCGAACCCACCAAGCCCTTCCCCCTCTGCAGGGCGGAGCCCAGCCAGCCCTTCCCCCTCTGCAGGGCCGAACCCACCAAGCCCTTCCCCCTCTGCAGGGCCGAGTCCGCCCGGCCCTTCCCCCTCTGCAGGGCGGAGCCCAGCCAGCCCTTCCCCCTCTGCAGGGCCCAGCCCGCCCGGCCCTTCCCCCTCTGCAGGGCCGAGCCCGCCCGGCCCTTCCCCCTCTGCAGGGCCGAGCCCGCCCGGCCCTTCCCCCTCTGCAGGGCCGAGCCCGCCCGGCCCTTCCCCCTCTGCAGGGCCCAGCCCGCCCAGCCCTTCCCTCTGCAGGGCCGAGCCCGCCCAGCCCTTCCCCCTCTGCAGGGCCGAGCCCGCCCAGCCCTTCCCCCTCTGCAGGGCCGAGCCCAGCCCTTCCCCCTCGGGAGGGCCGAGCCCAGCCCTTCCCCCTCTGCAGGGCCGAGCCCTCCCAGCCCTTCCCCCTCTGCAGGGCCGATCCCGCCCAGCCCTTCCCCCTCTGCAGGGCCCAGCCCGCCCAGCCCTTCCCCCTCTGCAGGGCCCAGCCCGCCCAGCCCTTCCCCCTCTGCAGGGCCGAGCCTGCCCAGCCCTTCCCCCTCTGCAGGGCCCAGCCCGCCCAGCCCTTCCCTCTGCAGGGCCGAGCCCGCCCAGCCCTTCCCCCTCTGCAGGGCCGAGCCCGCCCAGCCCGTCCCCCTCGGCAGGGCCCAGCCCGCCCAGCCCTTCCCTCTGCAGGGCCCAGCCCGCCCCGCCCTTCCCCCTCTGCAGGGCCCAGCCCGCCCGGCCCTTCCCTCTGCAGGGCCCAGAGCGCCCAGCCCTTCCCCCTCTGCAGGGCCGAGCCCGCCCAGCCCTTCCCCCTCTGCAGGGCCGAGCCCAGCCCTTCCCCCTCTGCAGGGCCGAGCCCAGCCCTTCCCCCTCTGCAGGGCCGAGCCCAGCCCTTCCCCCTCTGCAGGGCCGAGCCCAGCCAGCCCTTCCCCCTCTGCAGGGCCGATCCCGCCCAGCCCTTCCCCCTCTGCAGGGCCCAGCCCGCCCAGCCCTTCCCCCTCTGCAGGGCCCAGCCCGCCCAGCCCTTCCCCCTCTGCAGGGCTGAGCCCGCCCAGCCCTTCCCCCTCTGCAGGGCCCAGCCCGCCCAGCCCTTCCCTCTGCAGGGCCGAGCCCGCCCAGCCCTTCCCCCTCTGCAGGGCCGAGCCCGCCCAGCCCTTCCCCCTCTGCAGGGCCCAGCCCGCCCAGCCAGTCCCTCTGCAGGGCCCAGCCCGCCCAGCCCTTCCCCCTCTGCAGGGCCCAGCCCGCCCAGCCCTTCCCCCTCTGCAGGGCCGAGCCCGCCCAGCCCTTCCCCCTCTGCAGGGCCGAGCCCAGCCCTTCCCCCTCTGCAGGGCCGAGCCCAGCCAGCCCTTCCCCCTCTGCAGGGCCGAACCCAGCCAGCCCTTCCCCCTCTGCAGGGCCGATCCCGCCCAGCCCTTCCCCCTCTGCAGGGCCCAGCCCGCCCAGCCCTTCCCCCTCTGCAGGGCCCAGCCCGCCCAGCCCTTCCCCCTCTGCAGGGCCGAGCCCGCCCAGCCCTTCCCCCTCTGCAGGGCCCAGCCCGCCCAGCCCTTCCCTCTGCAGGGCCGAGCCCGCCCAGCCCTTCCCCCTCTGCAGGGCCGAGCCCGCCCAGCCCTTCCCCCTCTGCAGGGCCGAGCCCAGCCAGCCCTTCCCCCTCTGCAGGGCCCAGCCCGCCCGGCCCTTCCCCCTCTGCAGGGCCCAGCCCGCCCGGCCCTTCCCCCTCTGCAGGGCCGAGACCGCCCGGCCCTTCCCCCTCTGCAGGGCCCAGCCCAGCCAGCCCTTCCCCCTCTGCAGGGCCGAACCCAGCCAGCCCTTCCCCCTCTGCAGGGCCCAGCCCACCCAGCCCTTCCCCCTCTGCAGGGCCCAGCCCGCCCAGCCCTTCCCCCTCTGCAGGGCCCAGCCCGCCCAGCCCTTCCCCCTCTGCAGGGCCCAGCCCGCCCAGCCCTTCCCCCTCTGCAGGGCCCAGCCCGCCCAGCCCTTCCCTCTGCAGGGCCCAGCCCGCCCAGCCCTTCCCCCTCTGCAGGGCCGAGCCCGCCCAGCCCTTCCCCCTCTGCAGGGCCCAGCCCGCCCAGCCCTTCCCCCTCTGCAGGGCCGGGCCCGCCCAGCCCCACCCTCTGCAGGGCCGAGCCCGCCCAGCCCTTCCCCCTCTGCAGGGCCGAGCCCGCCCAGACCTGACCCCTCTGCAGGGCCGAGCCCAGCCAGCCGTTCCCCCTCTGCAGGGCCCAGCCCGCCCGGCCCTTCCCCCTCTGCAGGGCCCAGCCCGCCCGGCCCTTCCCCCTTTGCAGGGCCGAGTCCGCCCGGCCCTTCCCCCTCTGCAGGGCCCAGCCCAGCCAGCCCGTCCCCCTCTGCAGGGCCGAACCCAGCCAGCCCTTCCCCCTCTGCAGGGCCCAGCCCACCCAGCCCTTCCCCCTCTGCAGGGCCCAGCCCGCCCTGCCCTTCCCCCTCTGCAGGGCCGAGCCCAGCCAGCCCTTCCCCCTCTGCAGGGCCGAGCCCGCCCGGCCCTTCCCCCTCTGCAGGGCCGAGTCCGCCCGGCCCTTCCCCCTCTGCAGGGCCCAGCCCAGCCAGCCCTTCCCCCTCTGCAGGGCCGAACCCAGCCAGCCCTTCCCCCTCTGCAGGGCCCAGCCCACCCAGCCCTTCCCCCTCTGCAGGGCCCAGCCCGCCCAGCCCTTCCCCCTCTGCAGGGCCGAGCCCAGCCAGCCCTTCCCCCTCTGCAGGGCCGAGCCCGCCCGGCCCTTCCCCCTCTGCAGGGCCCAGCCCGGCCGGCCCTTCCCCCTCTGCAGGGCCGAGCCCCCTCAGCCCTTCCCCCTCTGCAGGGCCGAGCCCGCCCATCCCTTCCCCCTCTGCAGGGCCAAGCCCAGCCAGCCCTTCCCCCTCTGCAGAGCCGAGTCCGCCCGGCCCTTCCCCCTCTGCAGGGCCGATCCCAGCCAGCCCGTCCCCCTCTGCAGGGCCGAGTCCGCCCGGCCCTTCCCCCTCTGCAGGGCCGAGCCCGCCCGGCCCTTCCCCCTCTGCAGTGCCCAGCCCGCCCGGCCCTTCCCCCTCTGCAGGGCCGAGCCCGCCCGGCCCTTCCCCCTCTGCAGGGCCGAGCCCGCCCAACCCTTCCCCCTCTGCAGGGCCGAGCCCAGCCAGCCCTTCCCCCTCTGCAGGGCCGAGTCTGCCCGGCCCTTCCCCCTCTGCAGGGCCCAGCCCGCCCAGCCCTTCCCCCTCTGCAGGGCCGAGCCCGCCCAGCCCTTCCCCCTCTGCAGGGCCGAACCCAGCCAGCCCTTCCCCCTCTGCAGGGCCGAACCCAGCCAGCCCTCTTCCCCTCTGCAGGGCCGAGCCCAGCCAGCCCTTCCCCCTCTGCAGGGCCGAGCCCCCTCAGCCCTTCCCCCTCTGCAGGGCCGAGTCCGCCCGGCCCTTCCCCCTCTGCAGGGCCGAGTCCGCCCGGCCCTTCCCCCTCTGCAGGGCCGAGCCCGCCCAGCCCTTCCCCCTCTGCAGGGCCGAACCCAGCCAGCCCTTCCCCCTCTGCAGGGCCGAACCCAGCCAGCCCTTCCCCCTCTGCAGGGCCGAGCCCAGCCAGCCCTTCCCCCTCTGCAGGGCCGAGCCCCCTCGGCCCTTCCCCCTCTGCAGGGCCGAGCCCGCCCGGCCCGTCCCCCTCTGCAGGGCCGAGCCCGCCCGGCCCTTCCCCCTCTGCAGGGCCGAGCCCGCCCGGCCCTTCCCCCTCTGCAGGGCCGAGCCCGCCCGGCCCTTCCCCCTCTGCAGGGCCGAGCCCGCCCGGCCCTTCCCCCTCTGCAGGGCCCAGCCCGCCCGGCCCTTCCCCCTCTGCAGGGCCGAGCCCGCCCGGCCCTTCCCCCTCTGCAGGGCCCAGCCCGCCCGGCCCTTCCCCCTCTGCAGGGCCCAGCCCGCCCGGCCCTTGCCCCACCCAGGCCCACCCCTCTCCTCCATTCGCAGGACCAGGGGGACTGACATGGGTGGGGAGAGGAGGGAAGCGGGAGGGTTGAAGCTGCTCAGCTGGATTCAGATAGGGGGTGGGGTGGGGTGGGGGGGCTGTTACTGCCCATGACCCCGGCTGGGCGCTGGCCCCCCGGCCCCACCCTGCCACGTGAGCCTGGCCTGGCGCCGTTGCTTTCCTCCCGGCAAGGGCACGCGTGCTGCCCCAGGAAGGCTGCTAGAACTGTGCCAAGCGGCAGCGTCTGTCCGGGGGCAGGGAGCCGCTGAGAGCGAAGCCGACACGGGCAGCAGCTGAGACCATGGCCAGTCAGCCAGACATCGTCAGGGCAGCTCGAGCCTCTCCCCCCGCACTGAGCAAACACACGCCCCGGCCAGCACAGCGCCCTGGCAGGGACCCTCCGAGGGGCTGCCGGGCCCATTCAATCCTGCCCCCACGCCTGCCACTGCCGGCGAGTGCCCCCTTTTTGTTGGTTCCATGCCAGGAGCTGGGCTGAGGCCCCCCAAGTGCGTGGCACGGCAGCTCCTCCCCAGCACAAGCTGCCCACGGCTACTGCCTGCCATTGCAACTGCCGCAGCAGCTCCGAGGGGAGCGGCTCCGTCTCCCACTCCCTGGGCCCTCCGTCTCCCCAGCCAGTCAGCACGGGAACCGGGGGTCCTCCGTCCCCCGGCCTGGGAGAGCAACGGCGATCGCTAGAACCGGGGGCCGATTCCCCTCATCGCTGCACCTTCCCGCCCTGGGGAATAACTCCTGGTCCCTGCTGGGGCGAGGGAGGCCTAACAATGCCCTGCACCTCCCAGCCCGAGCCAAGCCTGGCCTGCACTGCGAGCTGCCGAGGCTGCGGCTGTTCCCAGCCGGACGCTCGGGGGCACAGCGGCCACCCCCCCTGTGCAATCACCTGGCGGGAAGTCAGTCGAAGTCCGGCTACGTGCTGCCTTGGGGCCTGGCCACCCTGACTCGGGACCAGGGGTGCGTCCCGTGTGCTGCCCTAACTAGCACCGCCCTGGGGAGGGAGCTTGTCCGTGCTGGTGCGCTACGCCGGGCCGGAAGGAGAGCCAGGCGCGCCAGGAAGGCACAGTGGGGGGCGCTGTTCTCTCTGGGTCAGCGCCCCACTAGCCCCTGTGGCAGGACAGGTGACGTGCTGATCGCTGTCCCGCCACGCGCTGCACGAGGAGAGGGGAGATCCTCCCTGTCTCTCCAGTTCCTCTCGTCTGTCTTAAGATCCCCTGGCCATGCACTGCTGACGCGGCGGCTCGGTGCCATGCTGCTGGGCGCTGTTACAGCCCCACCCTGGAGCGGCGCCGGGGTGAGGCCTCGGCTGTATGCAGCCCTCCTGGCTGAACGGCCCCATTCTTACACCAGGCATGAAACCCAGAGCAGAGAGGGCGAAGAGCCAAGGCGAAGACCCTCTCTCGGATGTATGGGACAGTGTTGGCTAGTGGTTGGAGCTGGCACTGGCACATGTGCATTCCTCTTCTGGCTCTGTCACACCCTCCCTGGGGTTGGTTGGGGAGCACTGCTTCCTCTCTCTGTGCCTCAGTTTCCCTTCAGTAAAATGGGGGTGATGACCCTGACCATCCCCCAGGGTCTGTGACCTGCTTTCACAGCCTGGGGCAGAAGGCACTAGAGACAGGCAAGGTGCTAATTGCATTAACTCTTCCCAGTGGGCCTCCTCGCTGCGGCTGGCTCAGGTAGGGAGCCCGGCAGGACCTAGGCACAAGCAGGGTTAACGACAGCTGGCCCAGTCCTCAGCTGCTGTAAATGGGCGTCACGCCGGTGACTTCAGTGATCCTGCCCTGGCTTACCCCAGCTGGGCTCCGGCCTAGTGCATCTGGGGGCTCTGTGGGATCGGTGCCAGCAGCACCGCGGGGGGCGAGGGGGGATGTAATTTAATTCCCTCCTTTGCCTTGTGTACAGCAGGGGTCATTTCAAACACTTGCCCAGGCTCTGCCCAGCTCTCCTGCCCATTGACAGGAGGGGAGCGGAGGAGCTGGGGAGAGGAGGAGGCCGGGGGCAGGAGTCTGTCCGATGAGGGAGGAGGGCGAAGAGCTGGGCCCGTGTCTGCAGCAGGACAGAGCCCCCCACCCTCCCCGGGGTGCCAGGGGTGTGCGGCACACACGCAGCGAGGGCAGGCTAGTCCCTGAAGCAGGGCAGGATGGGCGGCCACACAGCCAGCTTCTCTCCCCCCCGGCCTGCCGCCCACGGGCCGGGAAGAACCGCGGGTCACGCTGAGCTGGGGACGGCGGCTCTCCGGGAATGCAGCCTGCAAGGCACATAACTGTCAGCGGATCAGTCAAGCCCCCCAGCTAAGTCCAAAGGGGGCTGTGACGCTGGCCAGGCGTTTGGGCTGGAGGGCAGAGGGCCGCTGCTGAGTACTAGCAGGGGGGTGGGGGAGACGAAACACAGAGGGAGGGAGGACAGGCAAGACCAGAGGCCAAGGCGAAAGGCCAGAAAGCCAGGCAGGAGCTTGGGTGTGGCGAGCACAGCGTGACTTGGGGAGCAGCAGGCGAACCAGCTGGGCTGCCAGTGCCACCTTTCTAATTGCTGGTACCCGGGCCCCCAGGCCCTGCCCCTTCTCCGCCTCTTCCCCCAAGACCTCAACCCTGTCGCTGGCTCCTCTCCCGCCTGCCCAGTCGCTGTCTGGATCGTCTCCGCCTCCCCCCCACCCCAGCTGTGCTCCCTGTGCCGTGGGGCTGAGACGGGAGCTGCTGCAGCCTGACAAGGAGCCTGTCTGCAGGTAGGAGGCGGCCCCGGCTGAGCAGGGTGTGGTGCAGGTGAACGGCCCAGCGCCTCCTCCCGCCCCTGGTAGCCAGACGTCTGGGGTCTGTCACACACTGGCAGGTCCCCTTGTCGCCTGGACTTTCTGGTGGAAAAACCGGGCACCTGGCAATCCTGTGGCACCCGCACACAGGCCGAAAACCGGCCTGCCCCAGTAAAACCCAGACGGGTGGCAACCCTAGAAACAGCACTGGGGTCTGTTGGCTAAAGAGGCTTGAGGCTGTCGGCTAAGAAACTGCTCCCTTTATTGTTGGGTTCTCCTGCGTTTGGAGACGCAGGACTTCGTACAGTCTTTGCAAGTAAATACAACTGCACCAGAGCAATACCTGACTAGCACTGATTTCTGCTCCCAGCTGGAAAGTCCAGAGCCCCAAACCTTGATTGGCTCCTCAGAAAGGGTAACATATGCTTGGGACCATAGGCGCCGACTCCGTGGCTGCTCCGGGACTGGAGCACCCCCAGGGAAAAATTAGTGGGTGCTCTGCACCCACTGGCAGCCAAGCTCCCCTCACCCCCCACCTCCTCCTCCTCCTCCGAGCGTGCCGCGTCCCCGCTCCTCCACCTACCAACCAGTGTTTCCTGCCCGGCCGCCGCCAAACAGCTGTTTGGCAGTGTTAACATGCTCCGGGGGCGTGGGGGGTGTGTGGAGCGGGAATGTGGCATGCTCAGGGGAGGAGGCGGGGCCGGGGTTTGGGAAGGAGTTGGAATATTGGCGGGGGGGCGGAGTTGGGGTGGGGACTTTGGGGAAGGGGTTGGAATGGGGGTGGGGAAGGGGCGTGGCCTCGTGGAAGGGGTGGAGTGGGGGTGGGGCCGGGAGCAGAGAATGGCACTGGGGGAGGGGGCGGCTTTGCTGGGACTGGGTAGAGCTGGGCTGTGGAATGAGGATATGTCTGCGAGGGGGCAGCCTGGTGTGGGGGCATGGGGGGGGGCTCTAGTGCACAACTATGCACCTGTGGCTACAGGCTCACACGTGCATGCGCACGTGCAACAGACAGTGCTTCCTGTGTGACGCAGGCTCTGCGTGACGCATTTCCCACCTGGGCTGCTGGAGGACCCTGTGGCCAGGTGCCCAGCTGCTCTGGCAAGCATAGAATCATAGACATAGACCCATGGGGTTAGTCGGGACCGCAAGGATCATCCGGTCTAACCCCTGCCAAGATGCAGGATTTGTTGGGTCTAATCCATCCAAGACAGATGGCTCCAGCCTCCTTTGGAAAATCTCCAGTGAAGGAGCTTCCACGACCTCCCAAGGTATCTGCTCCATTGACGACCTGTTCTTACAGTGAGTAAATCTGCTCTGGTGCAGTGTGAACCCACTGCCTCTTGTCCTGCCCTCTGTGGCAAGAGAGAACAACTTTTCTCCATCTTTTTTGTGGCAGCCGTTCAAGTATCTGAAGACCCCCATCATGTCCCCCCGTTAATCTCCTCTTTGCCAAACTAAACATACCCAGTTCCTTCAGCCTTTGCTTGTACGGCTGCAGTCCACCCCTTTGATCATCTTTGTTGGTCGCCTCTGGATCCTTTCCAGTGTCTCTATACCAGGCAAACTTTCTGGCCTGAGGGCCACATCGTGGTTCCGAAACTGTATGGAGGGCCGGGTAGGGAAGGCTGTGCCTCTCCAAACAGCCTGGCCCCCACCCCCTATCTGACCCCTCCCACTTCCCACCCCCGACTGCCCCCCTCAGAAACCCCAATCCATCCAACCCCCTGCTCCTTGTCCCCTGACTGCCCCCTCCTGGGACCCCCACCCCCATCAGCCTTCCTGTCCCCTGACTACCCCGACCTCTATCCACACCCTCCCCCCTGACAGCCCCCCTGGGACCCCCACCCCCTATGCAACCACCCTCTGCTCCTCATCCCCTGACCACCCCCTCCTGGGACCCCCTGCCCCTAACTGCCCCCCCAGGATCCCACCCCCTTATGCAACCCCCCACTCCCTGTCCCCTGACTGCCCCAACCCCTATCCACACCCCCGCCCCCTAACAGGCCTCCTGGGACTCCAATTCCCAACCCTCCCTGTTCCCCATCCCCTGACCGCCCCCCCCAGAACCTCCACCCCCTCCAACTGCCTCATCCTCATTGACTGCCCCCCAGAATCCCCCGCTCCCTTACCCAACCCCCTTGCTCCCCACCCCCTTACCAGCAGCAGGAGCTCGCAGCCGCGACACCTGGCCAGAGCCAGCTGCGCTCCCCACGCGGCGGCATGGCTGTGGGGGAGGGGGGACAGCAGGGGAGGGGCCGGGGACAAGGCTCCCCAGCTGGGAGCCACCACAGCTCCCCGATCCTTCCCCGCAGTGCTGCCGCCGAGCCAGGTATCCCCAGCCTGTACTTGTGCGTTTGGTTGTTCATCCCTGAGTGCAGCACTTTACATTTGTCTTTGCTGAATTTCACTTTTGTTGTCTGTAGCCCAGTTCGCCAATTTACCAAGATCCCTCTGAATTTAACTCTCTCCTCTGAAGTATTAGCACCTCCCCCACCAGCTTTGGGTCATCTGCAGATCTGGTCAGTGTGGTCTCTATTCCGACACCCACGTCATTAATGAAGATGTTAAACAGCACCGGACCCAGAACAGATCCCTGGGGAGCCCCACTTGAGACCTCCCTCAATCTGACATCTTTCCACTTAACTAACTAGGTATCCACTTCACGCTAGTTCTGCCACGCCTGCATTTCTCCAGCTGACTTGGCAGAATGTCACGTGGGACTTTGACAGAAGCCGCGCTGAAGTGCAGGCGTATGATGTGCACTGCGTTCCCCCAGCCACCAGACCCGTTACCCCGTCAGAGGAGGAAATCAGGCTGCTCCGGCAGGATTTGTTCTTGGTAAATCCACGCTGGCTGCTAGTGATCACCCGCCATCCTCCAGCTATTCGCAGTTGGATGTTTTATACATGGCTTTAGTGGCTTCCCTGGTAGCGAGGTCAGGCTGACTGGTCTATAGTCCCCCGGCTCCTCCTTTTCCCCTTGTTAGAGACGAGCACTAGGTTAGCCCTTTCCCAGGCTTCCGGCACCTCTCCTGTCATCCGTGAGTTCACAGGCCCCGACTTTCTGATTTCCCTGGGGGTGGTCGACCCCTGCTCCGCTCCAGGCCCTGCCTCCACTCCACCCCTTCCCCAAAGCCGCACCTCGCCCTGTCCCTTCCCTCCCCCACCTCTTCCTGCCCCCTTCCACCCCTCCCACGAGCGCACCCCACCCTCCCCCACCTCTTCCTGCCCCCGCTGCTCCCTCCCCCCCCAGTGCCTCCTGCCCTCTGCTGAATAGCTGACCAGAGGCAGGTGCGAGGCGCTGCGGGAGGGGTCAGAGCTGATTGGCGGGGCCCGCCGGTGGGGTGCTGAGCACCCCCTTTCTTTCCCTGTGGGTTCTCCAGCACCCACAGAGTCGGCGCTTATCCATGAGTTTGCAATTATTGCCAGGGGCTCCCAGATTTCTTCAGCTAATGCCTCCAGCACCCTCGGGCGAGTAGCATCAGGCCCTGCTGCTCCGAATTCGTTCAAACTGTGGAGAAGTTCTCCGCCGTGTTCCTCACTTGCCCCGACTGGCGTCCCCTCCCCTTATTGGCTACGGTAACTTCACTAGTCGTCCAGTCACCTGCTCTTTTTTGTGAGAAGACTGAAGCAAACTAGCCATTGAGCAGCTCTGCCTCCCTATCGTCCTCCGTTACCAGCTCAGCTTCTCCCCCACGTCCTGGAGCTTTCTTGTCTGTCTGAGGGATTTGTGGAACCGCTACCGCTCCTTGCCAGCTGTGACTTGCCCGATTTTCTCCCTACACACTTGCGCTATTCCTTGGGGACGTGCCCCTGCGTCCATTTCCTGTCTGGATCCCTGCGGGGTGGGGTTCAGAGAGCGAAAAAGCTCCTTGTGCAGCACATTGGCCGGCAGCACTTCTGTGGAGCTGCAGCCATGGACACATGCTGAGTATCCGGCTCTGTACCTTGAATGCCTCCATTCCCAGCCCACTCTGGGAGCTGCTCAGGGATCTGGGTGTTGTCTATATTATTAGCCTTGCCAGACTGTCCTGAAATCCCCCCCCCAGCCCCCGACACACAGGCTGCTCCCTCAGAACTTCCCATGACACTGATGATAAACACTTGACATATTTAACTCTCTCCCCCTGCCCGGCTGGGCCACGTTTTGCAAGGAGCCTGGGTTCTATTGCCAGCTCTGCCACTGACCTGATGTGTGACACTGGGCATGTCACGCCGCTGCTCTGTGCCTCGGTTTCCCCATCTGTGCATTTAAAGGGGGGATTGTGATGCTTAATATGTGAGTCTTTGCCAAGTGCTTTGAGATCCTTCCCTGGCAGGAGCTAAGGCAGAGCAAAGTATTTGTATTGGCAGAGGAGCCTTAACGGCATCGCTTGGCTCCAGTGGGTTTTCCCAGGTGAGCATAACTCAGTCTAATTTCCAAGCCCGCTGGGGGGAGGGGACTGGGGGGGCTGTGCTGGGAATGGGGAGCGTGCGAATTAGCCCGTGCACTGCAGCCTGCTCGCCCAGACGCAGGCTCGGCGGGCCGCTCGCACAGACGCAGGCTCGGCGGGCCGCTCGCCCGGACGCAGGGCTCGGCGGGCCGCTCGCCCGGACGCAGGGCTCGGCGGGCCGCTCGCCCGGACGCAGGGCTCGGCGGGCCGCTCGCCCGGACACGGGCTCGGCGGGCCGCTCGCCCGGACGCAGGGCTCGGCGGGCCGCTCGCCCGGACGCAGGGCTCGGCGGGCCGCTCGCCCGGACGCAGGGTCGGCGGGCCGCTCGCCCGGACGCAGGGTCGGCGGGCCGCTCGCCCGGACGCAGGCTCGGCGGCGGGCCCCTCGCCCGGACGCAGGCTCGGCGGGCCGCTCGCCCGGACGCAGGCTCGGCGGGCCCCTCGCCCGGACGCAGGCTCGGCGGGCCCCTCGCCCGGACGCAGGGCTCGGCGGGCCCCTCGCCCGGACGCGGGCTCGGCGGGCCCCTCGCCCGGACGCAGGCTCGGCGGGCCCCTCGCCCGGACGCGGGCTCGGCGGGCCCCTCGCCCGGACGCAGGGCTCGGCGGGCCCCTCGCCCGGACGCAGGGCTCGGCGGGCCCCTCGCCCGGACGCAGGGCTCGGCGGGCCGCTCGCACGGACGCAGGCTCGGTGGGCCGCTCGCACGGACGCAGGCTCGGTGGGCTGCAGAGGTTCCCAGCTCCCCCCATGCGTGGCTACTTTAATTTTTAGTTTCTAGTCTAATCCCTGCCCACACAACCTCTGCCGTCTCCTCAAGGTCATGTCCTCTCCAGCTCCAAACCCTTTTTGTTTTGAAACAAACAAATAAAATGTCCACAGGGAAAGTGCTCTCACCACCGCGAGGGAGAACTCCCTTCTCCACCCAGTTCCCCAGGATCACGGGGTGAGTCATGTTCCCTATGCTTGGCTGGGCAACAAAGTGACATGACGTCCCCTGCAGGACACGGCTGCCGCGAGGGGCTCGCTCACATGCTGGCGTCGAGTGCACGTTTTAACCCCAGTGCAGCGTCAGCAAACAGCATGGGCCAGATCCTCAGCTAGTGCAAATCCTGACTCTAATGGAGTGGGGCCCATTTACACCAGCCGGGCATCTGGCCCACTGACACCATTGGAGCAACACCCCTTTACACCAGCTGGGGAGGAAGTTTGGCACCCTCACCGCTGTGGTGGCACCAGCTGCGTAAGCTGAGGGGGCGATGGGCACTGCCCTGGGGACGGGCCTGTCTGTGCATGGCTCCTTCAGCCCCGTTTGGTTGTGCCGAGCTCCAGTGAGAGGTCTCAGCAGGGTCTGGAGCTGAGAAGAAGCCCCTGCTCCCAGATGCTTCCAGAGCCCCAGCGCGCAGGCCCATAGCAATCGGGGAGCAGCCCCAGTGTGGGGAGCTAGCGCTGAGCGCACTCTGCATGTGCCATCCCCGCAGAGCCTTGAGCCGGCTCATAGAATCATAGAATCATAGAATCTCAGGGTTGGAAGGGACCTCAGGAGGTTCTAGTCCAACCCCCTGCTCAAAGCAGGACCAAACCCAACTAAATCATCCCAGCCAGGGCTTTGTCAAGCCTGACCTTAAAAACCTCTAAGGAAGGAGATTCCACCCCCTCCCTAGGGAACCCATTCCAGTGCTTCACCACCCTACTAGTGAAATAGTTTTTCCTAATGTCCAACCTAAACCTCCCCCTCTGCAACTTGAGACCATTACTCCTTGTTCTGTCATCTGCTACCACTGAGAACAGTCTAGATCCAGCCTCTTTGGAACCCCCTTTCAGGTAGTTGAAAGCAGCTATCAAATCCCCCCTCATTCTTCTCTTCTGCAGACTAACCAATCCCAGTTCCCTCAGCCTCTCCTCATAAGTCATGTGCTCCAGCCCCCTAATCATTTTTGTTGCCCTCCGCTGGACTCTCTCCAATTTATCCACATCCTTCTTGTAGTGTGGGGCCCAAAACTGGACACAGTACTCCAGATGAGGCCTCACCAGTGCTGAATAGAGGGGAATGATCACATCCCTCGATCTGCTGGAAATGCCCCTACTTATACAGCCCAAAATGCCATTAGCCTTCTTGGCAACAAGGGCACACTGTTGACTCATATTCAGCTTTTCGTCCACCGTAACCCCTAGGTCCTTTTCTGCAGAACTGCTGCCCAGCCATTCGGTCCCTAGTCTGTAGCAGTGCATGGGATTCTTCCGTCCTAAGTGCAGGACTCTGCACTTGTCCTTGTTGAGGAGAGCCTCCAGCCCAGGCTACAGAGCCACACCGGACTCTCCCTCTCGTGGCTGCTGCCAGCTGTCTCAGGCGGGTGGGGCCGGGCACTGGATTCGAGAGCTTGGAGCATGAGGGGCTCTGAGTGAGTCCCCTGCTGGCACCCAGCTGCTTCGGGGGAGGATCCGAATGTGGAGGGACAAGAGCCAGACTGGGGGCTCGGGGAGGGGAAAGAGTAAATTGGGACGAGTCCGGAGAGAAAGCGAGACTGGGCCGAGAAGCTTGCGGAGGGCAGACTGACCTGGGGGGTCAAGGAGAACGGGACTGAGCCAAGGAGCAGGGGCGGGAAGAGTCAGGGAGAGGTTGGAGGAGATGATGTAAAAAGGGTCACGTTTGGGGAAATGGGGCAGAAGCCTCTGTGCACCCTCCAGCACACGCCCCTCCAGAGCCTGGACTAGAACCCAGGACTCCTGAGCCTCACTGTCCCGCTGCCAGCAAATACCCGTGAAACCCACTGGCAAAGTGTCCCTGAGCCCGCTCGAGGATGACAACCTACTACTGTTACCAGTTACTCCATTAGCTCAAGCAGCAATGGCCTCCACAATGGAGCTAAAGGTTTCAGCCCTGCTGAGGACATGATGGAATTGCTCTTTTTTCAGTTTGCTTTTGTAAAAACCACACAAATTACACACACTCTCTCTCTTAAAAGAACATTATTAAGGCTGCATACTGTGTAGTTGTAGCAGTGTCAGTCCCAGGTGTTGTGCGAAGCAATCTGTCCCGCCTGCCTTTTGCTGTGGTCCCTTGCCCAGCCCTAAGAAGAGCTCTGGGGGCTCGTCTCTCTCGCCAGTAAGAGATGTTACCTCCCCCGCACCCGCTGTCTCTTGGGTATTCAGGTTGCAGAGTCTAGCCCTCGGAAATGGCAGCAGGAAGGTGCCCGTGCCCCATGATACAGGCTTTAGCGACGCAATCACTGGCTGTTTTTAATGCTGTCCCCGTGTGTCTGTGTGTGTCGTCATTGGCATGGCTGACCGCAGCACCCAGCGGCCTCACCCATGGTGCCAAGCTCTGTCCAACAGTCTGAAAAGCCAGAGAGGGAGCAAAGGGCCAGGGCTTTGCCCAAGTTACCCAGCAGCTCAGGGGCAGGACTAGAACCCGGGGGCGTAGCTCCCATGCCAGGGCCCGACCCACGAGCCCTTGCTGCCTGCTGTGAGATGGGTCCAACGGAGACTCCCCGCCCCATCCCCCACCGAGGGGGGCCTTTGGGACAGTGCTCCCCTCCCCCGGCACTGCCTCGGCCCAGGGAGGCTGCCCACTCTCCCTCCCCTGTGCTGCAGCCTCGGGGTCCAGGCCAGGGTGTCGGAAGGTGCCATGCTCCCAGGCTGCCCCAGCTGGGCAGGACAGCCACGGGTTAAGCATTCCCCTGCGTCCTTCTCATTGCTACGATCTCCTCTGCCAACAGACAGTGCCCTGCAGATGCTGAGCTGTCAGATCAGGGCTCGGAGCCACCCCCCCACCGCGAATCACACGCTCGCTCCCTATCAGCCTCAGCCGTGCTCCTCGCCCCCCTTCCACTCTGGATCTTGTCACTCTGGGTTTATAGTCTCCAACTGGGGGAGCCCAGGAGTGGTGACAGCACAGGAGCAAAGCAGCTGAAGGCGGGAGAAACAATGCCAGGCCGCCCGGCTCCGCAGCCCGTCCATCACTCCCGATCACATCAGCCCAGAGCCCCGCAAGCAGGGGTCGGCATGGCACCAACGATGCCTTGTGCTGAGCCCTGCTCTCCCTGCCCCCGCCAGCCGGGCAGAACCCGCGCTCCCTCCCCAAACTGCTTTGGCTTCCAATGTGGGGACCAGGGAATGCAACTGCCCCCAGTGGGGGACAGACCAGCTAGGAGAAAACCACCCTAAAATCGTCCCTCCCCTCCCAGCCCCGGAGCCTTTGTCCCTCTGTAATGCTTTAGCTGTCATCCAGCAGCGTCTCAGCCTGGCCCTGCCTTGGACACAGGCTTCACGGAGCTGGGGACGGGGAGACCTGCTCACAGCACCAGAGCTGAGCCGGCCCAGGACACCCAGCCGGGAGCAGCTGCTGGTGGGGCTCCAGGGGTTGGCACAGCAGGAGACGTTGTAGCAGGGAGAGGGTGGGCAGTGCCCAAGGCCATGGGTCCCAACCTCGGGGGTGGGGTCTGAGTGCTGGTGCTTCGAACACGGGCCAGTGGCTTGGCTGGCTCCCTCCGCTGGCTGGCTGCTCCATGCTCCCGCACAGCCACTCGCGGTCGCCGGGCTGCTCTTGCTGCTGCCTCCTGTGCTGCTCTCCATGCCCTCGGCCACCCACAGGGCTCCCCAAGAGAGGCTGCAGCAGCCAGTCGGCCACTGCAGGCTAGGGCCTGCCTCCCTCCCAGCAGCGCCCTCCGCCAGAGGCTGGGGCTGGGAAGGGGGCGAGACGCTGGTGGCTGGCCAGGGCAGTGAGCTAACACCCAGAGCCTGGTGCCAGCCACCCAGGGGTCTTTCATTTGGCGACAGCGTTGCCACTCCTCTTACTCACATTGCTGTCCCCCCAGCAGAGTGCCCCGATTGCACCGCACAAGGCACTGGTGCAGCCTCCGTTCCTGAACACCAGGCAAAGGGAATCATAGAGACATCGGGCTGGAAGGGACCTCAGAAAGTCTTCAAGTCCAGCCCCCTGCGCTGTGACAGGACCAAGTAAACCTAGACCACCCTGGACGGGTTTGTACAACTTGTTTTTAAATTCTTCCAATGACGAGGTGTCACGGAGTCCCCGGGCGATGCTCTGGGACTGCTCCCCTCCAAGCCAGTCAGGACTCTGGGGAGCCTCCTCTCCCTTGGAGCAGCCTGTCTGCAGGGCAAGAAGCTCACACGGCTTCACCTTCCTGGGTCTGACCTTGGAGCATTCAGCCTATGCCCCTCCGTGCGCTTCTCACAGCGAGTCCAGCCAGGCGGGGTCCTGGGGAAGCCACAGGGTCCTGCCCCCCCACTTCGCAGTCAGACGTGACTCTCAGCCAGCCAGTAACACAGAGGTTTATTCGATGACAGGAACACGGTCTAAAACAGAGCTTGTAGGTACAGCGAACCGGACCCCTCGGCCGGGTCCATTCTGGGGGCAGCGAGCCAGACCCCCACGTCTGCACTTCACTCCTCGTCCCCAGCCAGCTCCAGACTGAAAACCCCTCCAGCCCCTCCTTTCTGGCCCTTGTCTCTTTCCTGGGCCAGCAGGCACCTGATCTCTTTGTCTCCAACACCTTGAGCATCCCCTTGCAGGGGGGAAGGGCCCAGGCCATTAGTTGCCAGGTGACAGAGGGTCGGCCAGGAACTGAGCCCCCCCCCAGTATTCAGAGGGAACATTAAGAACAGCCCCACTTCGTCACACGAGGACTCCACGAGAACGTAACTTTTGAATTCTAATCCTGTCCTACAAAGTGCCAGCAACCCCTCCCGTCTTGGGGTCATCTGCAGGTTTTATAAGTGTGCTGTCCACTCCATCACCCACGTCATGAATGAAACTATTGAATGGTACTGGACCCAGAACTCACCCCTGCGGGACCCCAGTAGATCCACCATCCTAATTTTCAGCAAACCATTGATAACTACTCTTTTGAGTGTGGTCTTTCAACCAGTTGCGCACCCCCGTATAGTAATTTCAGCTAGACCACAGGTCCCTAATTTGCTTATGAGAATGTCATGTGGAACTGAGTCCAAAGCCTGACTAGAATCAAAGTACATCACGGCTACTGCTTCCCCCATCCACTAGGTCAGCAATCCTGTCAAAGAAGGAAATTAAGTTGGTTTGGCCTGACTTGTTCATGACAAATCCATTCTGACTATTCCTTATACCCCTATTATCCTCCAGGTGCTTACAAACTGTTTAATAATTTGTTCCGGTATCTTTCCCACCTTGTCTCTCCTGAATGCCTCTTCCCCTTAGATTTTCTTCCCGTGGGACTGTACCTATCA
This sequence comes from Mauremys mutica, assembly GCF_020497125.1. Classification (NCBI taxonomy): domain Eukaryota; kingdom Metazoa; phylum Chordata; order Testudines; family Geoemydidae; genus Mauremys; species Mauremys mutica. The sequence continues at coordinate 13,615,066 of NC_059096.1, forward strand.
CTTTCTTTGGGTTTGTTAAAGACGGCTTGTTCAAAGTCCATTGCCCTTATTCTGCTCCTCTCACTCCCCGTCCTGCCTCCTGTGCTGCTGTCAATTAGTTGGGAATTGGTCCTGCTTTGAGCAGGGCGTTGGACTAGATACCTCCTGAGGTCCCTTCCAACCCTGATATTCTATGATTCTGTGATTCCTTAGAACTCTGGAATCTCTCATTGAATGATCACTGTCCCCCAAATCGCCTTTCACCTTTAGATTCGCTACCAGTTCCTTCCGCTTGGTCAGAATCAAATCTAACATGGCTGTTCCCCTGGTTACTTCCTCACTTTCTGGAACAAAAAGTTGTCCCTGATACATTCCCAGAACTTACTGGAGATTTTGTGTTTTGCCATATGACTTTCCCACCAGATGTTGGGGTCCCCCATTCCCAGCAGGTCCTGTGTTTTGGATATTTCTGTTATTTGTTTTAGAAATGCCTCATCCACCTCCCTTCCTGATTTGGTGGTCTGTAGTAGACCCCACCAAGACATCACCGCTATTTTTAACCCTTTTATCTTTATCCAGAGACTCTCAGCTGGTCTGCCTCCCACCTCCTTCCGGACCCCAGAACAGGTGTCCGTATCCTTTCTGTATAATGCAATCCTACGCCCCTTTCCCCTGCCCGTCCTTCCTGAACAAACTGGGCCCTTTCTACCAATATTCCAGCCATGAGACTTATCCCACCAAGTCTGGGATGCCGATTACATCCTAAACTTAGCTCATGTACCAATACTTCCAGTTCTTCCTGTTTATCCCGCATTCTCTTGTCAGGCTGGATTCCGCACCTGAGGGCCCCACTCCCTCCTGGGCTGGGCCTGAATGTGGTCTCCTCCCTGAGAGCCCAGGCTGCAGGGCTGGATCTCTGGAGAGGCCCTGCTGGGATCATCTATCTGTCTAATGCATTTCTAACAGGCCTGTCTGGGCACCGCCCACTAACATCGCTGTCTGCCAGTGGGCACCGGACTCGCACCCTGCCAAGTGTTTCCTAGGTGGGATCACTCCTGGCGGTTGCCTTCCCAGAGCCCCTGACGAGAACCCTCCTCCGCCCTGGCAGTTGGGAATTCCTGCTGTGGGGGATCCTCCCTGGCGGCCCCAGCCCTCGCAGGGGTGAGGAGAGCAGAGCTGGTCCCCAGGACTGCCTCACCCCGACCCACTGACAGTGTTCATGGGCCAACTCTGGCGGGGGTCCGGTGTCAGATGGGGAGCCATGGGCACCCCATGTGCTGTCTGTGCTCTGCCTGTCCTGCCCAGCTGACATGACAAATTTCCATCTCCAGTGTAATAATATGGGGAGGGGTCTCACTGCAGCAACAGCTGCTGCTCTGCACCCCACAGGTCTTGGAGGGTCACCCAGGCTGAGTTAGAGGTGGGGGTGAGGTGAGCCTGGGGCTGCTGAGCTGTTGGGCATCAGTCACATCCTGCTCCTCAGGCCTGGTCTAGGGGCTGGAGTCGCACATCCCCTCAGACTCGGGGCCGGGCTGGGATCTCAGGTCTGCATCCAGCTTGTTGTTAGATGTTTGGCTGTGTGTGCGTGTTTTCTCTGTGTGCCGCCCCAGCCCTGCACAGACAGCAGGCACGGCGGACCTCGAGCGAACCACACAATGACAACAAGATCCGTTAAGGGACGAAGACACCCGGCCAGGTTTATTTGTGACAAAGCACAGTACTACTATCCCGCTGGCTCTACCGGACCGTTAATACATGTATTATGCCCATAACAATGGACCAGCTCAGTGAATGGTGAAACTTTCCGTTCCCCCCAGGCCAGACAGAGACACTCCTTTTAAGGCTTCATTTTATACATCAATACAAACAAGTTTCGTATTGCCTCTCTGACATGGTTAGCTTCCACCCATTCCCTCGTACACCTTGGTTTGATCAAAACATCTCTATGCATCACTCTGTCATCCTGACCTTATCTTTAGGAGGGGTCAGTGTGTTCTCATTACCTTGCGGGGCGGGAGGGCTGTACCATGCTTGGTATCAGGGTGTTCTGGTACCACCCTTCTGCAATGTGTTTGTGTGAGGGTCCTGTGCCTCGTACTTCTTAGAAATGGGTGTTTTTGCAATACCAGCCCTGTTCTTGCCAGCTTCTGTGAGCTTTGCTTTATATCAGCAACGCTTGACCACTACTTTAGTTCAGGCCTCACACCAGGCCTCTGACTCCCATGGCTACAGGGGCCCACCCAGCCCCAGGCAGCCTCAGACTGTGGTGGGGCTGAAATACAGAGCGGGGGGAACGGTGCAGCTCGGCTTTCGTGAGCGACACAGAGGGCCCTGCCCTCCCGAGGACGCCCCCTTCTTGTCCCTCGCCTGCCACGCCAAGCCAGGCGTTATTGTTAGGTACATTGCAACAGCGCCGGGGGCCCCGTTGGAGATCAGGGCCCATGGCACTACGCACTGGAACGGGGTGCACTCACCCCTGGGGCGCCTCCTTGTGGCCGGGTCTGGGGATTACCTCACACTCAGTCTGACGCCCCTTTCCACTGGTTGCTCACACCGCAGCCTCTCTCTCCTGGGGCTCGGGGTGCTCACTCTGTGACGTGGCCCTCCGGCCGGGTCACCATTAGGTCTCCCCTTCTGGGGCATTGCGGCCTCGCCGGCCAGGCCGTCCCTCTGGGGCGTCGCGGCCCCGCCGGCCAGGCCGTCCGTCTGGGGCGTCGCGGCCCCGCCGGACAGGCCGTCCCTCTGGGGTGTTGCGGCCCCGCCGGCCAGGCCGTCCCTCTGGGGCGTCGCGGCCCCGCCGGCCAGGCCGTCCCTCTGGGGCGTCGCGGCCCCGCCGGCCAGGCCGTCCCTCTGGGGCGTCGCGGCCCCGCCGGCCAGGCCGTCCCTCTGGGGCGTCGCGGCCCCTAAGGACAGGCCGTCCCTCTGGGGCGTCGCGGCCCCGCCGGCCAGGCCGTCCGTCTGGGGCGTCACGGCCCCGCCGGCCAGGCCGTCCCTCTGGGGCATCGTGGCCCCACCGGCCAGGCCGTCCGTCTGGGGCGTCGCGGCCCCTCGGGACAGGCCGTCCGTCTGGGGCGTCGCGGCCCCTCGGGACAGGCCGTCCGTCTGGGGCGTCGCGGTCCCGCCGGCCAGGCCGTCCCTCTGGGGCGTCGCGGCCCCGCCAGCCGGGCTGTCCGTCTGGGGCGTCGCGGTCCCGCCGGACAGGCCGTCCCTCTGGGGTGTTGCAGCCCCGCCGGCCAGGCCGTCCGTCTGGGGCGTCGCGGCCCCGCCGGCCAGGCCGTCCGTCTGGGGCGTCGCGGTCCCGCCGGACAGGCCGTCCCTCTGGGGTGTTGCAGCCCCGCCGGCCAGGCCGTCCCTCTGGGTCCTCGCAGCCCCGCCGGCCGGCCCTCCCTCTGAGGCGTTGCGGCCCCGCCGGCCAGGCCGTCCCTCTGGGGCGTCGCGGCCCCGCCAGCCGGGCTGTCCGTCTGGGGTGTCACGGCCCCGCTGGATGGGCCGTCCGTCTGGGGCGTCGTGGCCCCGCCGGCCAGGCCGTCCGTCTGGGGCGTCGCGGCCCCTCTGGACAGGCCGTCCCTCTGGGGCGTCGTGGCCCCGCCAGCCAGGCCGTCCCTCTGGGGTGTTGCGGCCCCGCCGGCCAGGCCATCCGTCTGAGGTGTCGCGGCCCCGTCGTCCGGGCCGTCCGTCTGGGGTGTCGCGGCCCCGCTGGCCGGGCCGTCCCTCTGGGGTGTCGCAGCCCCGCCGGCCAGGCTGCCCATCTGGGGCGTCGCGGCCCCGCCGGCCGGGCTGCCCGTCTGGGGTGTCACGGCCCCACCGGATGGGCTGTCCGTCTGGGGTGTCACAGCCCCGCCAGCCAGGCCGTCCCTCTGGGGCGTCGCGGCCCCGCCGGCTGGGCTGTCCCTCTGGGGTGTTGCGGCCCTGCCGGCCAGGCTGTCCGTCTGGGGTGTCCTTCCGGCCCAAGTCCAGGTCTGGAGCCACTTTCCCAGTGGCCGGAGGGGGAGCCCGGGCCTGGCCATCACTCTGAGTTCCTGCCCAGGGACCCTGTGCCTAGCACACCTGCTCTATTCAATCTGAGACCCTGTTGCTGCTTCCCTGGGCTCCTTCCTACCTCACTTCTCTAGCTCCTGGACCCCTCTGGGTTTACCAGCCTGAGCTTCCTCTGCTCCCTGTGGCTATTCCCAGACTCTGCATGTCAGGGCTCAGCCTCCCCCTTGAACTAGCCCTGGCCCCAGGCCAACTCCTCTTCTCTCTAGCCAGTGACTGCAGAGCACCTCCTGCAGCCCCCTGCTGCTCTCAGCTTCCTGCCATTGTACAAGCCTGGCCTGCGACCACCCAACTAGGCTTCCCCTATCACCTGGCTCTCCTCCAGGTGCAGCCTGGGTAGTTGATTGGCCCTTTTGAACCTGCTCAGCCCGTGTGTGGGTGGACGCTCTGTCACACAGAGGCCCTGCCCCAAAGAGCTCACCAGCCACACACACAAGATAGACAGAGGATGGGAGGGGAAACTGAGGCAGAGAGGGACTGTGACTTGCTCAGGGTCACCACCAGGTCAGTGGCAGAGCAGGGAGTAGCCCCCAAGTCTTCTGAGATCTGGCCCAGCTCCCTTCCCACTAGAGCACACAGCCTCTCATGGCAGCATCCCAGCTGTGCTGGTGGCACTGATTGGGCCCTGGGGGATAAGGTGCCCTTTATGCCATGCTGCACAAGGGCTGAGGAAACGGGGACTCTTGCAACAACCAGGTCCCAGGCCTGGTACCTCCCCCACCTGCATAAGACTTCAGAAAATTCCTCCTGGCAAGGTGAGCCCAGCTCCCCACGGCTCAGCCCCCAGATGGGGCTGTGCCAGGCGCATGCAGGTAGAGGGGCAGATGGATCCCTGGAGGGACAGAACCTGACTCCCAGTGTCCATCGGGCTCTGCTAGCTCTGCTCCAGCTCGTGACGTGGGAGGATCTAGCCACATGGCTACGGGTGCCTGGGTGCAGAGCACAGCAGAGGAATTAACTAGGAAAGCGGCCCGCACCCCTGCAGCGTCCGTCTGCACAAAGCTGCTCCGTGGCCAGGCGTAGCAATCAGGCTGAGAGACGGGCAGGGGAGTGACAGCAGCCCAAGGGGGCTGGAGGGCTAGAATTAAATAAAGACATTAGCAGCATCTGAGCTCTGAAGAGAGGAGACAGAGATACGGTATCACCCTATCAGTGCGTTCCCTGGCTCTGGGGCCAGCTGCAGCAGCGGGGCGGGGGAGAGGTCTGCTAGGCCAGGCTGGGAGCGCAGGAGAAGAGCACCTGCAGGGGGGCAGCTCATGGGATGCACTACAGGGACCCTGCCTGTACATTCACACACAGGTTCCTCTGACCCCCAGAGGCCTCAGTGTTACCACTGCTGCTCTGAGCCAGGCCTGGACCAGCCCCCACAGCATGAATTAGAGCAGCCTAAGGGCTTCCCTGAGTTACACCCACTTGATTAGTCCTCAGGGACCACTCTGCATCCGCAGCGATTCCCCCTATGCCTGGGGTGAGAGGAGAGCATGGGGTAGAGGCTGCTACACTGCTCAGGGAGCAGAGAAATCCCCAGCTGCTTTGTCCCGCCGGCCTAGCACCAAGGGAACAGAGCTGAGGAGCGTGTACATCCCAGCAGTCCGAGGGCCGGCCCTGAGCTCCGCTGTGCCCTCCAGGATTCACGCTGATGCAAGATCAAAGCTTGGCTAGGGAGGTAACTCCCTCCTAGCCCCTGCTCGCTGTGGCATGGAGCTGAGGGAAGGCAGGGTGCTGGTTTCTGGGCTCTGGCTTCACAGTGCTAAGAAACCAGCCCATTTCCAGATGCCAGCTGCCTGCTCGTGAGGCAGAGCCAGAGCAGCGTGTGACACAGGAGATCCACACACACAAATTGTTACACAGACACACACACACACCCCGATACACATGTACACACACACATTGATCCACAGACACGCACACACTGATACAAACACACAGATATGCACACACACACTGATACAAACACACTGATACGCACAAGTGTGCACACACTGATATACCCACACAAACACTGATACGCAGACCAGGGGTGGCTCCAGGCACCAGCACGCCAAGCACGTGCTTGGGGCAGCAAGCCGCGGGGGGCGCTCTGGCGGTCGCCGTGAGGGCAGCATGACTGCAGAGGGTCTGCTGGTCCCGCGGCTTTGGCGTGTCTGCGGGAGGTCCACCGAAGCCGCAAGACCAGCGGACCCTCCGCAGACAAGCCGCCGAAGGCAGCCTGCCTGCCGTGCTTGGGGCGGCAAAATGCCTAGAGCCGCCCCTGATGCAGACACACACACTGATACACACGGACTGTTACACACACACAAATACACATACACATTAAACACAGAAAAACACTCCAAAACAGTGACACACAGCAACGTACACATGCAAATATATACACACAGACACATACCAGTGTACACACACACTGATGCACGCACACACACACACACACACACTGATACATACACAGGCTGTTACACACACACAAATATACACGTTAAACACAGAAACACAGGCACAGATACACATGCCATTATACACACACGGACTCACAAACTGATAGACACACCAGTGTACACACACATATATATGCACACACTGATAGATTCACCCCAGTTGTGAGCTCACCTGTAAAAAGTGCCTGGTTCATAAGAAACCACAATAACCGGCAGCAACAAAGGTTCATGGGAAAAGGTGCAAAGGCGAGACAGGAAGCCTGAATTAGTCCAAGAGGCCTCCTGCTGCCACACAAGGCCTGTGTTCAGCTTGTGTTACATCAGCATGAAAAGTGCGGGGCCAGGAATCAACGAACCACAATCAGTGGGTCCGAAATTCAGCCTGATTGGTGGACAAAATAACGGGGGAGGGGAGGGAGCTCTATTCTGCCCATCACCCCCTTTTTGGGTCCTTACAGGAAGAGACTTTGGAGAGAAAAATTAGCGACTGACGTGAGATTCACCTGATGGCTGCCACCTTCACCATCTCCTGGGATCCTGGACCTTCTTCGTCCTAAGCCTAGAGCTGGCCTGAGCAGACGGGCCAGAGAGAAAGGCCCAGCTGACATCACCACCTCCTCCTGCTAAATCCAGACCACCTGGAATGTGAGACTTTGTCCCCCGCACCCCGATTTCTTTCCCAGACTGTCTGTTTCGTAACACTGCAGCGAGCTTGTGACCAGAAAGCGCCGCAATGCCCTAACCAGCCCGACGCCCCGTCGCGGGGCGGCTGCGCTGACCCTGGGCTGGGCCGGTGCCTCTCCAGGAGTCACCCCAGAGCCAGACGCTGCGTTTCCTCCCTGGGCCCATCTTTCCTCTCCCCTTTGCTGTGGTTTGTCTGCTAGGAAACGGGATCACCAGCAGCAGCTCCGGCCCCTCTCAACGGACGGCTTCTCTGTCCCCAAGGCCGGTTCTCTCCAGCTCGGAGAGTGCCTGAGACGGGGGCTTTTCCGTCTCTGACGCTCTCCTGCCAAAGGGGGAGGGAGCCAAAGCCTCACTTCCGCCTTTACACCCCAGCCGCTTTAACTGCGTTTCCTGTTCTGTGTCGCTAATAAAAGGTCCCACTGCTGGTGGCCCCGCGGTGCTGAGGTTTTTGGAGACCCACGTAGTGCTGGGCAGGGCCAGGTTATATCGTCCCCTTTGACTCTTTGGGCCCGTACGGTCCATCTAAATTAATACAGCCCCACCCGTAGGCTGAGCCCCCCCCCACCGGCAACCTGCCAACACCCTGCCCGGGCACCAGAACTGGTCAGGAGCGAAACCAGCTCCAACCCCAAACCCGTCTCCATGGGCCGCCAGCGAGCGAGGCCCCAGGGCGGTGGGGGCTGGCGCAAAGTCCAATTTCCCAGCCCCGGTTCTCTCTTCCCCACCCAGCATCTCTTCAACCCAGCTGATCCCGGCTGCTTCTCGGAAAGCCTGGCTGGCTGCTACCCCGGCTGCCTCCACCTCATCCTCCAAATATCTCATTAGAGGCGACAGCCGCTGCATCGCGCTTGGCAAATATATCTGATTCCTTCAATAAAAAAGGGAAAGAGAAAAAAGGCAGCAGCTGGGGGCTGGTAAGCAGAGTTCTCCCCGGAGGAGCGGAGCGAGTCCCCGGAGTCTTTAGGCTCAGTTACGCCACAGGAGCGTTCCCTGGGCACGGAGACAAGGGAGCCAAGACGTGGCATTTAAAGGAGGTTCGTTTACCTCCCAGATCTGGCTCCATCGCCTGACCCAAGCTGACAGCTGGGCGTGATGGGAGCCGGAGTCTCTCCCCGGCTCTGATTCCCAGCCCAGCTCGTCATCGTGCCCTGCCTGATCCCAGCGAGATGGGGCAGGGAGACTCCCCACGGGGGCGTCATCGCTCCCCCCACAGCACCGGGGTGCCGGGGGGAGGGGGGAGGAGAAGAGGCGAAGGAGCATGCGAGAGGGGACAGCGCGCTGCCATCTCCGACCCCCCGTGCAGGGGCGGTGGGAATTCGCACGGCTCCCGCTCCCCCACCCAGCCCCAGCACTGGGACCACTGGCTTCCTCCTCTCTAGACACTGCCCTTTCCATGGCAACATTCTGCCAGCCTGGAGACACGTGGCCAGCTGCAAGGAGAGCAGGGATATGAGCTGCACATTGCACCTAGCAACAGGGCGGGGGCGGCCGGCAGTGAGGGGATCAGGACACACGGCCTGCGCACTGCACCTCGCACAGGGCGGGGTCAGCCAGCAGTGAGGGGATCAGGACACACGGCCTGTGCACTGCACCTCGCACAGGGCGGGGGCAGCCGGCAGTGAGGGGATCAGGAACACACGGCCTGTGCACTGCACCTCGCACAGGGCGGGGACGGCCAGCAGTGAGGGGATCAGGGACACACGGCCTGTGCACTGCACCTCGCACAGGGCGGGGACGGCCAGCAGTGAGGGGATCAGGACACACGGCCTGCGCACTGCATCTCGCACAGGACAGGAGCGGCCGGCAGTGAGGGGATCAGGACACACGGCCTGCGCACTGCATCTCGCACAGGACGGGAGCGGCCGGCAGTGAGGGGATCAGGACACACGGCCTGCGCACTGCATCTCGCACAGGACGGGAGCGGCCGGCAGTGAGGGGATCAGGGACACACGGCCTGCGCACTGCATCTCGCACAGGACAGGAGCGGCCGGCAGTGAGGGGATCAGGACACACGGCCTGCGCACTGCATCTCGCACAGGGCGGGGCGGCCGGCAGTGAGGGGATCAGGACACACGGCCTGCGCACTGCATCTCGCACAGGACGGGAGCGGCCGGCAGTGAGGGGATCAGGACACACGGCCTGCGCACTGCACCTCGCACAGGGCGAGGACGGCCAGCAGTGAGGGGATCAGGACACACGGCCTGCGCACTGCATCTCGCACAGGACGGGAGCGGCCGGCAGTGAGGGGATCAGGACACACGGCCTGCGCACTGCACCTCGCACAGGGCGGGGACGGCCAGCAGTGAGGGGATCAGGACACACGGCCTGTGCACTGCATCTCGCACAGGGCGGGGCGGCCGGCAGTGAGGGGATCAGGGACACACGGCCTGCGCACTGCACCTCGCACAGGGCGGGGACGGCCAGCAGTGAGGGGATCAGGACACACGGCCTGTGCACTGCATCTCGCACAGGGCGGGGGGGCCGGCAGTGAGGGGATCAGGACACACGGCCTGTGGACTGCACCTCGCACAGGGCGGGGACGGCCAGCAGTGAGGGGATCAGGACACACGGCCTGTGCACTGCATCTCGCACAGGGCGGGGCGGCCGGCAGTGAGGGGATCAGGACACACGGCCTGCGCACTGCACCTCGCACAGGGCGGGGCCGGCCGGCAGTGAGGGGATCAGGACACACGGCCTGCGCACTGTACCTCGCACAGGACAGGAGCGGCTGGCAGTGAGGGGATCAGGACACACGGCCTGCGCACTGCATCTCGCACAGGACGGGAGCGGCCGGCAGTGAGGGGATCAGGACACACGGCCTGCGCACTGCATCTCGCACAGGACGGGAGCGGCCGGCAGTGAGGGGATCAGGACACACGGCCTGCGCACTGCACCTCGCACAGGGCGGGGACGGCCAGCAGTGAGGGGATCAGGACACACGGCCTGTGCACTGCATCTCGCACAGGACGGGAGCGGCCGGCAGTGAGGGGATCAGGACACACGGCCTGCGCACTGCACCTCGCACAGGGCGGGGACGGCCAGCAGTGAGGGGATCAGGACACACGGCCTGTGCACTGCATCTCGCACAGGACGGGAGCGGCCGGCAGTGAGGGGATCAGGACACACGGCCTGCGCACTGCACCTCGCACAGGGCGGGGACGGCCAGCAGTGAGGGGATCAGGACACACGGCCTGCGCACTGCACCTCGCACAGGGCGAGGACGGCCAGCAGTGAGGGGATCAGGACACACGGCCTGCGCACTGCATCTCGCACAGGACGGGAGCGGCCGGCAGTGAGGGGATCAGGACACACGGCCTGCGCACTGCACCTCGCACAGGGCGGGGACGGCCGGCAGTGAGGGGATCAGGACACACGGCCTGTGCACTGCATCTCGCACAGGGCGGGGCGGCCGGCAGTGAGGGGATCAGGACACACGGCCTGCGCACTGCACCTCGCACAGGGCGGGGACGGCCAGCAGTGAGGGGATCAGGACACACGGCCTGTGCACTGCATCTCGCACAGGGCGGGGCGGCCGGCAGTGAGGGGATCAGGACACACGGCCTGTGCACTGCACCTCGCACAGGGCGGGGACGGCCAGCAGTGAGGGGATCAGGACACACGGCCTGTGCACTGCATCTCGCACAGGGCGGGGCGGCCGGCAGTGAGGGGATCAGGACACACGGCCTGCGCACTGCACCTCGCACAGGGCGGGGCCGGCCGGCAGTGAGGGGATCAGGACACACGGCCTGCGCACTGTACCTCGCACAGGACAGGAGCGGCTGGCAGTGAGGGGATCAGGGACACACGGCCTGCGCACTGCACCTCGCACAGGGCGAGGACGGCCGGCAGTGAGGGGATCAGGACACACGGCCTGCGCACTGCACCTCGCACAGGGCGGGGCCGGCCGGCAGTGAGGGGATCAGGGACACACGGCCTGCGCACTGCACCTCGCACAGGGCGGGGCCGGCCGGCAGTGAGGGGATCAGGGACACACGGCCTGCGCACTGCACCTCGCACAGGGCGGGGGCGGCCAGCAGTGAGGGGATCAGGACACACGGCCTGCGCACTGCATCTCGCACAGGGCGGGGCCGGCCGGCAGTGAGGCGATCAGGACACACGGCCTGCGCACTGCATCTCGCACAGGGCGAGGACGGCCGGCAGTGAGGGGATCAGGACACACGGCCTGCGCACTGCATCTCACACTGGGTGGGAGTCACTGGCCCGTTGGACACGGAGGTGACATGGGGGGCTGCGGAGAACATGGCTGGAGGGAGGTGAATACCCAGCGCTCCTCTTGGGCGAGGGGTTAGAGGAATCTCCCAGGGCTGGGGGTAGTATTCTGGCTGTGGGCAATCGCCCAGAAAACCCTTCGCTGTTCACCCTCTGGAGCAGGGGGCTAAGGAAGCCTCCAGAGAGTCCAGCCCAGGTTTTCGGCTGGCCCAGGGGGGCAGCCCATGTCGGGATGACTCTGCCGATCTCTGTTCCTCTCCAGGTGCTGGGGCCTGGCTACCTGCCTGCGTGCGGCTGCTGCTAATCCAGAGTGAGGCCATGGGCCAAACTGGCACCATTCTGGATTTACACTGAGAGGAGACTGTGGTGCTGGCCCCAGGGCACCAGGCTGGGCAGCAGCGGAGCTCTCCGGGTAACAGCGAGTGAGGCAGAGAGCGGGAGAGCGAGTGAGACGAATTGACAATCGTAGCCTAACTCCCTGGGATGTAATCAGCGCCCACAGCCAGCCTGCGCCTGCAGGTTACAGCAGGACGGCGCGTCTCAATGGACAGGGCACTGGGCTGGGAGTCAGGGGAGCTGGGGGCTCTGCCCCATGCCTGCTGGGTCATCCCGGGCAAGTCACTGCACCGCTCGGTGCCTCAGTTCCCCCTCCTGCCCTTTGCCTGGTCAGACTGTGAGCTCCCTGGGGCAGGCCTGGTTTGCGGGGCGCTCCAGGGGCTGGAGCTGGGTGAACTGTCAGGAGGCAGAGCCCAGGGTGGCATGTGCCATATTCCATTCCCCAGGGTGACCCACATCATCAGCACAATCTGGGAATCGGCAGGATGGGTGCAGAGGAGGGATACATGTGGACGGCAAAGAGCAGCCTGTGAGCAGGCCACTGTGCCAGCACTGCACACACACACACCATGAGAGACAGGCCACTGTGCCAGCACTGCACACACACTGTGAGAGCCCAGACCACTGTGCCAGCACTGCACACACACACACCATGAGAGACAGGCCACTGTGCCAGCACTGCACACACACTGTGAGAGCCCAGACCACTGTGCCAGCACTGCACACTCACACCATGAGAGACAGGCCACTCTGCTGGCACTGCACACACACACACACTGCAAGAGACAGGCCACTCTGCCAGCACTGCACACACACTGTGAGAGCCCAGACCACTGTGCCAGCACTGCACACACAAGAGACAGGCCACTGTGCCAGCATTGCACAAACACTGCGAGAGCCCAGACCACTGCCAGCACTGCACACACACTGCAAGAAACAGGCCACTCTGTCAGCACTGCACACACACTGCGAGAGACAGGCCACTCTGCCAGCACTGCACATGCACACATACACCGCGAGAGACAGGCCAATCTGCCAGCACTGCAAAAACACACACCGCAAGAGACAGGCCACTCTGCCAGCATTGCACAAACACTGCGAGAGCCCAGACCACTGCCAGCACTGCACACACACCGCGAGAGACAGGCCACTCTGCCAGCACTGCACGAACACTGCGAGAGCCCAGACCACTGCCAGCACTGCACACACACCGCGAGAGACAGGCCACTCTGCCAGCACTGCATACACACTGCGAGAGACAGGCCACTGTGCCAGCACTGCCCACACACTGTGACAGCCCAGACCACTGTGCTGGCACTGCCCACACACTGTGACAGCCCAGACCACTGTGCCGGCACTGCCCACACACACACTGCGAGAGACAGGCCCTGCCCCACATAGCTCACAGGCTAAATAGACACAAAGTGAGAAGGAAAACTGAGGTGCAGAGATGCGCCCAGGTCACTGTCGGAGCCAGGAACAGAACCGAGCCCTGGGCCTGGGCCCCTGGTGATTCGGGGAGGTTGGAGGGTGTAATGGTGCCTGGAGGGTCCAGTGAGCCCATGGGACAGGACGAAGAGGGGCTTGGTGCACCGGTGTGGCCTGTGTTGATTCATGCAATGGGCTGATCCAGGGCAGCAAACCCACGATCCCACACGCCATGTCCTTGCCAGCCCCATAAGAGGTGCTTGTGCTCCCATGTCCCAGCTCCCTGCACGGCCCAAGGGGAGCCCAGCAACTCTCCCACTGGCCAAACCCCACAAGCTGCGTCTCGAGCCAGCTTCCCCTGGGAAGCCTCTTCCCTTTGGCTGCCGAGCCCCCAGCCTCTCCCTCGTCGAGGCAGCAGGTTAGAAGAACAAGCAGGGAAACAGAGCAGCATCCCGCCGGCATCTGCAGCGTGTACTAATTAAACCATCTTTGCAAGAGCCTTTGAGACTCATTTAGGTCTGTTCTGGCCAGGGGAACATTTAATCATTTCTCAAAGCATCGATTTTCAAATCAATGTCTCTGTCTCTTTGTGCGCGCGGCAATGAGAAAAGCCACGGCGACCTCTTGATTTTTTCCCCTTCGCTTGTGTAAAGTGCTTGAAATGTAATCAGCATGCAGAAATCAATTAGCCATTGACGACCCGCCGTTTTACTTACTGTAGCGCAAGAGAAAAGTCGCCACCCAAAAACCCACGTTTCAGAAGAGACTCCCGCACTGGCAGACAATTATTGCTATTATCTTAACGAGGGTTGGGGGTTGTTTTAAGAGAAATGTTTCAAAAGCCCATGCGCTCTCCATGCCCCGCAGCTACAGGACTTATCAAGTCGGCCAAGGAAATCGCAGCGCTTCACAGGGCCCCAGGCCAGATCGTGCCTTGGAGCCCGCGCTCCCCAGAGTGCCGGGCTGGGGTGCAGGAAATTGGAATTAATTGGACTGGGTGGTGATGTCGCACACACGCACACTGGCCACACATCTGTTCACACACCAACACACTCAGATGCACACACAGACGTCCGATCTCTCTCTCCCATACATACGCCCAGACTAGCAATTACAATCCCTCACACATACACAGCAACCACCCCAACACACTGAGCAACCCCATCACACACCTACGCATGCCGGGGTCACCCCGGTGTGAGGGAGGGGAGCCTCAGGCCCTCTTTCCCCAACGCACGTGTGCACACGTGACGCACATGCACACCCTTACACACCAGCCACAAGCACACACTGAGCAGGTCCAGCTACACTCACTCACATACTCAATTCCTAATCACAAGAAACCACAACTATTTGCACACCCAGCCATACACAACCCCCCCGCCCAGCCACACTTACACATTTGCTTGCTCACAAGCGCCCAGCACAGCCACATGAGCGTGCACACACACGCACACACACACACACACACACACAGAGCCTCCCCCCGACATGACGATTAGACATGCCATTTCTTTTGCATGACAGCTCCACTGGAGATGCTCGGAGCTGTCACTGGGATGAAACATACTGCAGAATCCTCGTCTTCCTTCCCATTCCTTTTCCTTCCCCACTTCTTTCTCTTTTAATGAGCTCCTAAAAATATTCCTTGCCATCTTAGCGAGGCTCAGGGCTCAATGAGTCACCCTCCCTGCCTCTCAGTTTGACCAACTGCTGCAAACCCCACATGTCCTGAGCCAGGCCAGCCTGCACTGCCAGAGCCCTGCTGGGCAGGGGGAGCTGGGGGCTGGGCCAAGTGGGGCTCTCCCATCTCCAGTTAGGTGAGAGGAACTGGCTTTTGCTCATTTCCCTGGGTTCCTGCCTCCGGAGCCAGCCAGGGCAGAGCGCGGTCAGTGCCCCGGAGCAGAGCACTGAGGAGCAGCAGGAGTGGGGCAGAGAGCTCAGGCCACCCCCTAGTCCACGCCGGGTCCCGCAGACGTTCGGCAACACCAGAGCGGGACATTTCCCCCGCACAGGCTCCCGTTCCATAGCCATAGCGGGACGTGCTGGGCAGACAGGCCTTCCGGGAGCCATACACGCAGCCCAGATTGATGGGGGAGCTGCTGCCCCAGGGGAAAGGCAGGTGTGGTGCGAATCTTCAGACGAGGTAGCCCAAGGATCCCAGCAATGACCATCCTAGTCCGACCTGGGCCATGTGCGAGGGGCTGGAGGGGAGCCCCCACGCTCCAGAGGTCACGGCGCTGCGAGCAATGAGCCGCAGAGACATGGGAACCAATCCCCATCGCCCGTTTGGCTGAAAGGACAACCCGGCGGCCAAGGAGCACACAGGGCGTCTGAGAGCGGGCTGGACTCCTCTGGCACAGCACTGGCATGCTGCCGCCCTGGGGGTCCTGGCCATGCAGAGCCAAGGGGGCAGCTCAGGGGGTCGGGGGACCAGATCTTACTTCACACAGGGCCTTCGGGCCCGGGGGGATGTACATGGACTGCGCACCCATTGCGCTGCCCCAGGCTGGCGTGGGAGTGGGCTCCCGCTGCCTGGCCTGGCTCTGGGGATCCGCTGTGTCTCAGGCAGGCTGGGGAAATGGCTTCAAAGCTGCAGGTAACGCCCGGTAGCCACCAGGGGAGGTTTCCTGCCACCACCGCCCCCCTGCCAGCATTTGATGCAGACGTGTCACCCAGTCCCCCCCGGAGGCAGCTCCCTCCACCCGCACAGCTCTGACGCGGGAGGGATTGCCCTGGCAGTGGCGCCCCCTACAGGTGTGTGGCAGGAGTGCCAACGGAGTGCTGGCTGGCAGGGGAGGAAACACCTGCTCCGCAGCCGGGGTCTCACTGGCCTGCCTTGTCGATGCCGGTTAATCAGGGAGCGCGGAGCTGCTAATGTGAGGCCAGGGGGTGTTACGCTGGGAGGTGACAGTTGTCTGCCTTGCAGTCAGCGAGCACCTGAAAGTCGTCAAAAGCAGCGGCACGGGAGACTTCATTAGCACGGACTCCAGTGCGGCGGTATCACATCAGTGCCCGAGGCAGGGCTGGCGCGGGGCCATACGGGGCAGGCTCCACCAGGAAGCCAGGCAGCACATGCACCTTCTCGCAGACGTGCAAGGCCCTATGGATTACCCCTGCACCCTCACACACGCTTAGAATGCACATGTGGAAACACGCATGTGCACACGCACACATGCCGCCTTATTATGTGCATACACACACACACTAACATATGCACACTCACCCGTACTGACACGCACAACACTGAGTGTGCAGCCTCATCCACGCTGTGGGTGCACACTGATGCCTGGACACAATTATGTCGTCCTGTGGTGCTATGCAAACCCATGCGTACATCCATGCATGCAAACAGGCATGTTTGTGCACATATCTTCACATGTGATGGAGCCCCCACCCACACAAATGCACACAGGCACACATAAGCCAACACATCCCTGCAAATGCCCCCCCCAGTCCAGAGCCCTCCCCCCACTCACTCATGCCATACTTGAGGCGCTTTGGCAGCAGCTCTGGGGCACACCAACTCCACTGAGCAAGCTGTCTGCCTGGGGATGATGGTCTCAAGGTCCCATCAAACGTGACAGGCCTGGTGCAGCCCCTTCCCCACCACGTTCCCCCCAAGGGACTCAGAGCACTTTACAAACCTTCAGCGGCAGAAGCTTCATGAGGAAGGAAAATATGATCCGCTCTGCTCTTCAGCTGGGGAAACTGAGGCAGGCAGTGAGGCAGTGGCTTTCTCAAACTAACACAGCAGGTTAGGGCCAGGGAACTGCCAATAGAACCCAGGAGTCCTGATTCCTGGGCCTCTGCTCAATCCCCAGAGAACACTCCATTCCAGGGCCAGACCCCAGGAGTCCTGACCCTTAAATAACGCTCTGTCCCAGAGCTGGAATTAGAACCCAGGAGTCCTAGCTCCTGGTCCAGTAAACAAGGCAGCTTCCAAGAGCCAGCAGCAGAGAGCAGAAGGCTTAGTCCTGAGTCCCCTTGCTCCAACTGTCATACGATGCTCCCAGAGCTGCCAATAGGACTCAGGAGTCCTGGCCGCCAGAGGCTCACTCGAACCACGTCATCACCTCCCGGACCTTCTGCAGTACATTGGCAATGGAACTTGGGCTGGACAAAGGCAGGAGTTCAAAATAGAACAATTCCTCCCGGTCTTCAACACTCCCTGGTGGTAATTAGTGCTCCAGCCCCCAGCGCCGTGTGCAAGCATCCCCCGCAGGGGGCACTAGGGAGCGACGGCAATGCTGCTGATCAGCGGCGAGGCCGACGTGTTTTCCCTGCGCTGTGCGCGGCTGGGTTTGGTCCACAACAGCTGTCCTGTTTCTCCGCTGCCAGCCTCTCAGGACTTTTCTTTTGCAGAGTCAAGAAAGAACAAAGGTGAAGTCTCGAGGCAGGAGCAGAGAGGGACCAAGTTTTCCAAAGAGCTCAGGGCCAAATTCCCCAGGGCCCAGTACCCACAATTGGGGTAATTTTCAAAAGCACTCAGCTCCCCTTTAGGCATGTAGCCAATGCTCAGATTTCCCGGGCTCTGCTCCCAGCAGCTCCGACCTCGCCAGATATCCGAGGAGTTTTGCCGTCAGCATGCCCAGGGTTCAGAGACCAAAAGGTATCACAATTTCCTAGCTACACCCACCACCACGCAAGCAATCAGCTCAGAGCAGGGTTAGCAGCCTAGTCCTGCTCCAGCGAGCCTGGCACCAGCAGAGCCTCCGCCTGGCAGGGAGCCCAGAGAGCACAAGGGATTCACCAAATGGAATTAGTTGGGGTTGGTCCTGCTTTGAGCAGGGGGTTGGACTAGATACCTCCTGAGGTCCCTTCCAGCCCTGAGATTCTGTGACTCTATGATTCAGAGCTTGGGGATTCAGCAAAGCATCCAAATTCAGAGGCTGATTTGAAACTCTTGAGGCTCCAAGGGCTAGAAATGTCCCCAGGACTGGGTCTCTCGTGGGAATTCCCCCAGTCACCAGCTTCCGGCGCATGGCTGCAGTGATGCACAGGAAGGGCAGAGGCAGCAGAAAGACAAGAACTAATTGTTTTTTTAATTATTAAGAAACGTTTGGAACTGCCCCAGACTCCAGACTGGTTCGAGGTCATGGCTGAGACAGTCCCCAGGTTCTTTGGGGTGCACGCACCCCCCAGGATGCCTGATCTCTGCCACTAGCTTCCCGTGCTGAGCAAGTCTGGGCTGGGTCATTGCCCAGGGGACGGTCACACAGCTCCTCTGGGGGCTGAGGGCTCCCGAGATCTGCTGCTTCCTTCTGTGTCAGAGCCGACCTGCCCCTGCGTGGGACTTCAGAGGTGCCAGGAGCTGTGGCCCTTGGTGCTATGAGCGACCCCGGTGTGCTCCATGGACATGCAGGGCGGTTAACTGGGACCTCCTGGCCCACCCCATTCGACCGTCTCTGTGTTCTCACCAATGAGTGGCCATTCCTCTCCGCAGTGTTGCTGGGGGTGGTGACACAGCCGCCACGCTCTGCCCCAGAGGTGACTAATTCAGCAGAGAGCGCCGGGGCTCAGACACACCTTGAAACAAATCCGTGGCCACCTGGCGCGTGAGTTCTCTGTGCCCGGAGCAGGGTCTAGGGAGCAGGGCTGATCGGTGACCAGCACCCACTCGTCAGTTCGGTGCTAGATTCCCAGATGGAGCTGGGAGTTTTACCACTGACGTCAGTGGGGTCACAATTTCTCCCAGAGTTTTCAAGGCCAGAAGGGCCCCTATGATCCGATCTTGTGCCTGGCACAGGCCGGAGACCCTCCCCCAGGGGCTCTTCCCTCCCCCCCAGACCCCCACACCCCCAGCTGCACTTCTAGAGCTGGCTGAATTGCAATATTTCAATGAAAACCCAGGCGGGGGTGGGGGGGTTGTCAAAGTTTTCATGAATTGGCCTCCTCCCCTCCCCCACCAGCACTAGAGCTGGAGGCAGGTTTGTGACTTTTGAACTGGCACCAAGTTTCATGTCAAAACATCAGAAAAAAAGTGTTTAAAATGCCCAGGAACCTCCCGCAGCCTTTATTACAGGCCACAGCCCCCACCAGCCCTCCTGGCTCCTCTGTCCCTGGGCAGCTGCTGCCTGGGTGTCTCACCCGAGGGCTGGTGCGCGTGGGCCCTGCAGCTGTGCCAGGGCCGAGCTGGGACCCTGCCGAGTGGCTGCTGGGCAGAGGAGACGGAGGCCTGGGACATCCTGCAGTGCTGTTTGCCTGGCTCTTACTTGCCACCCAGAGCTGTGCGCTGAGCCACGCTCCCGTGGGGACGAGCCAGGCCGGGGAATCGGAACTGAGGCTTGGAGCAAGGAGTGCGCGCCCCACGCCCGGCGGAGGAAGTGAGCTCTAGTCGTCAGCACAACTGGACTGGGGCCTAGTCGGGGGGAGACCAGCGGGAGACCAGGCCCTGCATCCCCGGTTTCCTGCGATTCACCGTGACTCTCAGCCAGCCAGTAAACCAGAAGGTTTATTAGATGACAGGAGCACAGTCCAAAACAGAGCTTGTAGGTACAGAGAACAGGACCCCCTCAGTTAGGTCCATCAGTTCCTGCTGCCTCAACTCCAGCTCGTTCAGCCTTAATTCCTTCTCCAACTCCAGCGATGGGGAGCTCCACTGGGATGATCCCCTGCTGGCCAGGGGGGTCCCGGTGCCCTCGGTATTCGCTGGGCTCCTCCCCGCCCTTCCCCTAGGCATAGGAAGGAGGGGTCTTAGGAAGCCCTCAGCAGCCGGCTGACCATCTGCCAGGCTGCTTCCCTCAGAGACAGGGGTCAGTTAATTCACGCGATCTCCCTCCTCCAGCTGGGCAATGAGCCTCCCTCTGCGCAGCCCCCTCCACTTGCACAGCTCCACCAGGTCGCACTTACGCCGCTTGGCAAACCTCTTCCTGCTGGCCACTCGCAGGCCGGGGTGCTCGCCGCTCCCCACGGCTTCCAGGGAGATCCCTAGTGTGCCAGTCCTTGAGGTCACCTCCTCTCTGCCAGGGACGAGCTGCAGACTCCTCCGCCCCTGGGACCGCTCGCTGTGATCCCCCGGGGGACCCTGTTACTGCAAAGTCCTTCTCGCTGGTCACACACTCCCATGGGTGAATCGCCCCCCGAAACCGTCTCTCTCTGACTCTTCAGCACACCTGGTCCCCGTCAATCCCTCTTCATTTTCCTGCTCCCCAGTCACTTACTGCAGGAAGTGCCGTGCATGGGGTGCAGTAGATCCCACCTCTGCCACCAGGTGTCACGGAGTGTGGGGGAGTCAAGGCCCTGCACCCCTGGCTTCCTGCGATTCACCGGGACTCTCAGCCAGCCGGGAAAGCAGAAGGTTTATTTAGACGACAGGAACACAGTCCCAGACAGGCCTTGCAGGTACAGACAACAGGACCCCCCAGTTAGGTCCATCGCAGGGGGGGCAGGGAGGCCAGCTCCCCATTGGGAGGCCAGAGCCCCATCTGGGCTCCCCTCCCTTTTCCCAGCCAGCTTCAAACTGAAAACTCCCCCCAGCCTCTTACTCAGCCTCCCCCCGGCTCCTCCCCCTGCCTTTGTCCAGTTTCCCGGGCAGAGGTTGTTCCCTGGCCTCCAACCCCCTCCTGGTTCTCATGTTACGTGCTCAGGTATCCGCGCTCAAGGACAGTCTCCCATCCCCAATGTAGCCAGGCCCAGCCAAACTCCCCTGCAAACTTCCCAGGCCAACACTCCCCACTCGGCATTCACAGACCACGTCAAGAACATTCCCAGTTGGTCACACAGCTATTCCACTGGACGAGTCACTTCCTCGCCCCGTGCCTCAGTGTCCCCCGTCAGCTGGGGATGCTGATGCTGCCCTAACTCACGGGGCAGCTGGGAGGCACAATTAGGGGCACCAGAGAGCAAGTGTGAAAAATTGGGACACTTTTCACGGGGGGGGCGGGCGGGATGTGTAGTTGCCTATATAAGACAAAGCCCCTGATATCGTGACAGTCACAATAATAGCGGGATGTCTGGTCACTCTATGCACAATTAATACTTCTGAAGCATCCTGGTCTCCTTGAAGGAAGAGCAACGTCTAACCAGCCGTGGGGGCTGCCCCTGAAAGGCAGGAGGTCAGAGCTCCATCCTGTCAGTCCAGCATGGTCTGCCTGTGTCTCCCACACCCACCCTCAGCCAGCGGAGCCCCCTCAGCCTGTAGTAGCAGGATGGCTGTTATCCTCCCCGTGCGCTGCCACAAGAGGGTGCTATGATCACCCTCTGTGAGCCAGTCTGCTGGAGCTCAGAGGAAGCTCATGGGAGGAGGGAGCCCCTTTGCTTAGCAGTTCATGCTGGCTAGAAATACTCCTGGCCCCCAAGAATCCCCAGGCGAGGTGGGACTCCGGGCTGGTCAGTGGGGAACCCACGATTCAGATGCTGCTTGGAAATCTCAGGGAGCCAGGGCTGGGAATGGCACCTGACCAGGCGTGGATGGGGCGGGAATAGGCCCCCGGGGCAGCTTTCCTCCTAGCACTCCTGGCCCAGGCCTGGGAGCACAGAGACAGGAGGGGAAACGAATCCAGCCTCCCCAGCCGTTTGGCTTTCGGCTGCAGTGTGTGCGATGGGCGCTGGGGACACGGGATGGGGGTCAGAACTGGTCTGGCCTCAAAACACGCCTGGGCTGCAGGGTCACTCGTTGCCAGGACCAAGGCTGTCAGCAGAGCCAAGGGAGTCAGGATCCTTGGCTTTAGAAGGCTCAGCATGGGGCACCTTGCAGAGACGCTCTCCCCAGGGCGGGTGCTTGGCACTGCCTGCAGGGTGAGGCCTCCCAAAGGATCTAGACTCTACCCCAGGGCCCCCGGGTGCTTCTGGACCAAAAATAAACAAATCAGCCCTCCAGAGTGTAGCACAACAGAGGGAAATTGAGGCACGCCCCAAATGTCAGAGGGGAAAGGAACACGAGGCACCATGGTGCCAACCACTCCTGGCTCCCTGGGGGCCCTGTGGTTGGATCCTGACCTCCCTGCTGTGCCTCCCGGGCGGGGCTGGTGCACTGCCTCTGCCAGTCCCTTCTCGTCATCTCTGGGAACTCGGCAGCTGCCCTCTCTCCAGCTCTGCTCCCTGCTCCCGTTCTCCCCTCGAGGCGTCCATTGGGTCAGCTATTGGGGAGCGCCTGGAGCAGTCACCGGCTGGGCTGGCTTGGGGCAGAGGTGAATCCAGCATCTTGGCACCCGCACTGGTCTCTAGAGAGCATACCAGCACCCCACCCCCACCCTGCCAACGAGGGGCGCCTGGCACCCGGCTGCCTGGGCAGCGAATCTCCAACACGCCACTTGTGCCAAGAGGAGGCAAAAACCCAGCTGGGGCTCCTCCGTTGTGAGCTCCTGCTTGCAGCGCTACAGCAGTTTCTCTTGAAAGGTTAAGCTAACAGCGTCTCCTGCAAAATCAATGAGCAGCAGAGCCCACGGCTATTTGCTTTGCATAATTACACGGGGAGGCGGGCGGGCAGGTGGGGAGCTGGGGGGCGTCTGGGGTTATTTCTTTGTCTGATCGATGCTTTTCATTTCAGGGAGGGGGGGAGGGGGAAGGACACGGGGAAATTCACTGGTGTGGGAGAGAGATGCAAGGTCTAGGCCGCCTCGGAGCTTGGCAATTGGAGGCTGCGCTCTTGGGCCCGGCTCTGTTGCTAGCCGAGTGTCTGGCGCTTGCACTGTAATGAATGAACTAAAGGCTCTGGAGTGGCGTGTTCAGGCCTTTGCACAGCCAGGCCCTCGGCCCAGGGCCGCCCAGAGGATTCAGGGGGCCGGGGCAAAGCAATTTTGGGGGCCTCTTCCATAAAAAAAAGTTGCAATACTATAGACTGCTATATTCTCGTGGGGGGCCCCTGTGGGGCCCGGGGCCTGGGGCAAATTGCTCCCCCTCCCCCCCGGGTGGCCCTGCCTCGGCCCGCCAGTTCCATAGTAACACTAATACGGATCCCCCGGGGCAGGCCCATGTTCGCCCCAGGGAGGAGCTGCCGGGCGCGCCCAGCTCGCAACTGCCACGTTTCGTGCAGCTCCGGCCGGGTGAGACGCTCGCAGCAAATTAGCTCCGAGATGCAAATTGGTTCCTCAAAGGTGCATGTTCACGAGCTTCAGCTTCCGGTCAGCGCACAGCATCAGTGCTGTGGGCCCCTTCCCTGGCCATGCTGACCCTCCATGCATCTGTGCCTAGGTTTATGCCAGTAGAAACCAGGTCCTGTTCAAAGAGGTGCCCCCCGCCGCCATTGAAATGCAGCTGCTGCTGGGGTGGAGTGGGACAGTTGTGTAACAGCACATAGGAACGCTACACAACAGCTCAGTCAGGAAAGGGAGAAGAATCCCACATGCAGAGTGTCACAGACTCCCCGGGCGATGCTCTGGAACTGCTCCCCACAAAGCCAGGCAGGACTCTGGGGAGCCTCCTCTCCCTTGGAGCAGACTGTCTGCAGGGCAAGAAGCTCACACAGCTTCACCTCCTGGGTCTGACCTTGGAGCATTCAGCATCCTCTGCCCCTCCGTGCACTTCCCACAGCGAGTCCAGCGGGGTCCTGGGGAAGCCAGAGGGTCCTGCACCCTCACTGCACAGTCAGATGTGACTCTCAGCCAGCCAGTAACACAGAGGTTTATTTGATGACAGGAACAGGGTCTAAAACAGAGCTTGTAGGTACAGAGAACCGGACCCCTCGGCCGGGTCCATTCTGGGGGCAGTGAGCCAGACCCCCACGTCTGCCCTCACTCCCCATCCCCAGCCAGCCCCAAACTGAAACCCCCTCCAGCCCCTCCTCCTCTGCTCAGCTCCTTTCCCGGGCCAGGAGGTCACCTGATCTCTTTGTTCACCTTTAGCCACCCCCTTGCAGGGGGGGAAGGGCCCCGGCCATGAATGTACACTGGCCTTTATCCCACCACCTAGAGACTTGTGACGAACTAGGAAAGTTCTTAATGTTTTCTCTGAATACTGTGTTGGTGCCTCAGTGTCCCCTCTGCAGTTCTTAATATCTAGGTGGTGGATCAGGGGGTGTGATTGCGCCAGAGGAAGGGGCCAGTGCACCTGAATGCCTGACACTCTGTCTCCTAGCAACTGGTGGCCTGGGCCCCTCCTCTGCAAGGTGCCAACTGAAGGTGTGGGAGACAAAGAGATCAGGTGACCTCCTGGCCCGGGAAAGGAGCTGAGCAGAGAAGGGGCTGGAGGGGGTTTCAGTCTGGAGCTGGCTGGGGACGAGGAGTGAGGGCAGACGTGGGGGTCTGGCTCACTGCCCCCCAGAAAGGACCCGGCCGAGGGGTCCGGTTCTCTGTACCTACAAGCTCTGTGTTAGACCCTGTTCCTGTCATCGAATAAACCTCTGTGTTACTGGCTGGCTGAGAGTCACGTCTGACTGCGAAGTGGGGGTGCAGGACCCTGTGGCTTCCCCAGGACCCCGCTGGGCGGCAGGGCCGCCCAGAGGGGGGGGCAAAGGGGGCAATTTGCCCCGGGCTCCGCAGGGGCCCCCAAGAGAACAGCGGAGGCTCCCGCCTCCGCCCCTCTCCTGGAGCCTCAGTGCATCAAGCGCCGAGTCTCCGCCGGGGCCCCTGAGCCCCGCCCCGCTCAGAGCCGCGTGGTCAGGGGGCGGGGCTGGGACTCCAATGGGGCCTGAACTCCCTCCGCTCGGCGTGGAGCTCCCAGCCCCGCCCCCTCCCCACGCGGCTCTGAGCGGGACGGAGCTCAGGCCCCGCCGGCCACACGCTGCGGCTGTTCCGGCGAGGCGCTGAGACTCCGGGTGAGGAGGGAGCCGGGGGTAAGAGGCTGGGGCCGGGGCCGGGGCCCGGGGGAAGCGGGACCCGCCGCCGAAGCGCAGCCCGGTCTTCGGCGGCGGGGGGCCCCTTCCGTTCCGGGACCCGCCGCCAAAGTGCCCCGAAGACCCGTGGCGGGGACCCCCCCACACCGAATTACCGCCGAAGACCGGGCTGCACTTCAGCGGCGGGTCCCGCTTCGGCGGTAATTCGGCGGCGGGGGGGCCCCCGCCACGGGTCTTCGGGGCACTTCGGCGGCGGGTCCTGGAACGGAAGGGCCCCCCGCCGCCGAAGACCCCGGGCCCCCGGAATCCTCTGGGCGGCCCTGCTGGGCGGACTCACTGTGACTGTGATACTGGGTTCCTGTCGGCTAATAAACCTTCTGGTTTACTGGCTGGCTGAGAGTCACAGTGAATCGCAGGAAGCCGGGGGTGCCGGACCTAGTCTCCCCCACACTCCGTGACAGGGCTGTCAGGTTCTTGTCCCAAGATCAGGCCCAGTATTATTAAAATGATTAGATAGTTGGGAACCCCGATGTGCCCAGGTGCAACACTCTCACTCTAGGAACCCGTTAAGATTTACAAATTATTAATACATTTAGCGAAGTCTCACACACTCTGCCTCAGTAAGGTAGCTAGAGGTAATACAGAAAGTACATCGGCACATCCATACTCCCACCACCCCGTGCAGAACAACCTGAAATGTTAGCCAGTCTCGTCCTCATCTTCACCAGTGGTCAGCATCCTGGCCCCTCCCCAGGCCACCCCTCTCTCCTACTGCCCGGAGACGCCACTTTTATAATACGTTGCGCTGCCATTACCATGTCTAATGCATATTCAGGAGGGTTTCTCCCCTCTTCCTTATTTGTATTTCCTCCCCTTCCCGACGTTGAGGTGGCCTTCTCCTACAGGTCGGTGTATTTATGATTTCACCCCGTTATCATATACCTCAATTCGTTGCCATGGCGCTCTTGCAGTCGGGTGTTCCCTCCAAACCCTTCCAGGAGCTGGGGTCAGTTCATGTGCTGCGGTTGGCTGATGTCGTTATAGACAAAATTCCCCCTACACTCTGCTTCCACTTCCCCAAAACTTATGAGTTACCTACGTTTATTTATGCCAAAGTTCATAAGCCTCATGCTGACTGCCGAAACCAATGTCTTACAGCAGGGGTCCCCGGCGTCCTGGCCGGCGGGGGAGCAGCCGCCGAAATGCCGCCGAATTTCTGCGGCATTTCGGCGGCGACGCCTCTCGATGACGCCGCTTGCCGCTGACAAGTGACGTCATCGAGAGGCATCGCCGCAGAAATTCGGCGGCATTTCGGCGGGCGCTCCACCGCCACCACAGTCCTTCGTCTGGCACCTGCCAGATGAAAAGGTTGGGGACCTCTGTCTTACAGGATACCAGCCCTGCATTACTGCTGAATATAATAAAGCAGAATCGAATGCAAAGCAGTGGGTATAATAGAGGTAAGCCTGGCCCACTGGGCTTCAGTTCTGTCTTGTTTTCTTCGATCCCAAGTAAAATCAATCGGAGACTCAACATGCATGACTTGCTCTGTGCATGAAAACGGAGCATCCAAACTTCAACGCTCTGCCCTGTTTCTAATCACTAAGAGGCACCAGGCTTTCTGGTTGCTTCTCTGCCCTTCCTTACGGCCTGAGGAATAATCAGCAGGGCCAGGTAAGTTCAGCCCGGGCCAAGATCCAATGTGTGTGTGCCACTGTGCCTAGGAAATAAAAACAGGGGGCAGGAATTTGGGGGGATTTGGGAAACATTGGGGAAATTGCCATGCCAGGCCATGCCAGGATGTGCTGGGATCCTGGCAGCACATGGATGGGAGCCCACCGAGGAATCCCAGAGCGATGCTGGTGACTCCAGAAGGGGCACTGCTCCCTCTGACAACGGCCCGCATGGTGCTCAGAGGAAATGTCTCTCAGCAGACGCACAAAAAACCAGCTTCTGCCTATTTCTGGTCATTGGCCAAGATTTTCAGTGGTGACTAGAGAGTCTGGGGACCCATCTGGAGAGGCCTCGCAGGAGCCTGTGTTCAGAGGCGCGAACTCAGCACGTTCTGCAAGTCCCACCCGCTAGAGGCTGAAGGGGAGTCGCCTCAAATCAGTAATCGCCGTTAAAAATCTTAACCCTTGGGCTGGCCCATTTCAGGCCATTAGAAGTCCCATGACAGGTTAGCCCTGGCGTCTGGCCAAATGTCGCGCTGTTCTACAGCTTGAATTCCCGCTGTGCTTTCCGATCCGTGTGCAACGCTCAGGGGGACCATGATCCCTGTCCCAAAGGGCAGGGCAGTGCTGTGCTAATCACTCCCACCCCTCCCCAGAGATGGCTGCATTTCAGTGCTGGAGGGAGCGCTGCCTATCTGTCCCTCACCCACAGCGCTGGAGAGTCCCCTATTCGCAGAGCACCAGGCGGAAGGAGCGGCAGAAGCCTGGGTTGTCACCCCATCTCCTGCCCAGGCTATTGGCTGGCAAGAGAGATGAGGGGCTCAGCACTGGAGATTTCCTACATGGTTGCACATGTTCCCGACAGGCAGAAGTAGCTGATTCTGAATCTCCGTATCAGGAACCTCCCCCCACCAAAAAAACCCCCAATTACACCCACAGCCACACCCACACAGAGCCTCACACAGTCAGTCACACACACACACTTCTCTGCTCAGATGCTGGAGTCAGTGGGGTGGGCTGAGATCCCGCCTGCAGAAAGACTAGCTGGTTATCAGGCAGTCAGTTCACGCAGTGGACGTGGTGGTGCGGCTTGGGGCCTCCGGGGCGTGGGAGTGCGGCGCGGGGTGGGCCCCTGGGGCGTGGGAGCACGGCACGGGGCCCCCGAGGCATGGGAGTGCGGGGCAGGACCCCCGAGGCATGGGAGCGTGGTGCGGGGACCACAGGGCGTAGGAGCGTGGGGCAGGACCCCCTGGGGCGTGGGACCCACGGGGCATGGGAGCATGGAGCAGGACCCCCGAGGCATGTGAGCATGGTGCGGGGCCCACAGGGCGTAGGAGCGTAGGGCAGGACCCCCTGGGGCATGGGAGCGCGGCACGGGGCCCCCCGGGGCGTGGGAGCGCGGCACGGGGCCCCTGGGGCGTGGGAGCGCGGCACGGGGCCCCCGGGGCGTGGGAGCGCAGCACGGGGCCCCTGGGGCGTGGGAGCACAGCACGGGGCCCCCGGGGCGTGGGAGCACAGCATGGGGCCCCCGGGGCGTGGGAGCGTGGCACGGGGCCCCCGGGGCGTGGGAGCGCAGCACGGGGCCCCTGGGGCGTGGGAGCGCGGCACGGGGCCCCTGGGGCGTGGGAGCATGGCACGGGGCCCCCGGGGCGTGGGAGCGCGGCACGGGGGCCCCCGGGGCATGGGAGCATGGCACAGGGCCCCCGGGGCGTGGGAGCGCGGCACGGGGCCCCCGGGACGTGGGAGCACGCTACGCCTGTGGGAGACACATGATGCTCACAGGCCATCAGAGAATCTGACTCCAAAGCGGCAGCTCTTGGCGGCCTGGACGCGTGACAGCAACGAGCAACGTCGATGAGCACGACCGGGTGACGTCCTTGGGCTGACTTTGAAGAGGAGCAGTTTAATCTCCACGGCCTCATTATGCCAGTTAGCAAACTCCCTGCACAGATTAAATAAACAAGCTGACATGGGCCGCGGAGCAGGAGGCGAGCGAAGGACACGGAGGGTATTTTTGTGACGTGCCAGGGCACGACATGACATCACCCTGAGCGCGTGTGCAGAGACCTGACAACACTTGGGGCCAGCTGCACGTGCTGTCCCAGGTCACACATCCCACCCGCTGCTGGCCCAGAGCTCGCAAATTCTTAGGCCAACCTTGTCAAACCTGGGGGCCTCCAGCCAGGCCCCGAACGCCAGTGCAGTCAGTGCCTGAGCCCAAAGGCCCCGAACACCGAGGACCGCAGGGACTCAGCCCCCCCGGAAAGCAGGGGCCTAAATTAGCCCTCTGTGTGTCAGAGGCCAGCACCCTCCCTGTCCATTTCTTGGGTGCCCTTTGCAGTGCGCGCGGGCTGGGTGCCACACAGACACTCGCTGACAGACGGGCCCTGTTCAGAGCTACTCAGCTCCCATTGAAACGCCCGCAGGGCCTCTGACTAGCCCAGCAGCAACCATCAAGGCACTTTCACCGGGCTGGGGTGCTGGGGCAGGGGGGGTGCAGGCTCCGTCTGGAGGTGCAGGCTCTGGGGTGGAGCTGGGGATGAGGGGTTTGAGGTGCAGGAGGGAGCTCCAGGCTGGGGCAGGGGGTTGGGGTACGGGGAGGGGTACAGGCTCCAGGAGGGAATGTGGGTGCGGGAGGGGCCTCAGGGTTGGGGTACGAGAGAGGGTGCAGGATCCCAGGAAGCAGCCACCAGGTCCCTGCAGCCCCTAGGCACATGGGTGGCCAGGGAGGCCCCGCACGCTGCCCTCGCATCTGCAGGTGCCACCCCCACAGCTTCCATTGGTCGTGGTTCCCAGCCAATGGGAGCTGCAGAGCTGGCACTCGGGGCGGGGGCAGCGTGTGGAGCCTCTCTGGCTGCCCATGCGCCTAGGGGCTGCAGGGACCTGGCAGCTGCTTCCAGGAGCTTTGCGGAGCTAGGGTAGGTAGCCAGCCTTAGCCCCGGGCCCCCGCTGCGCCGCCGACCAGACTTTTTACAGCCCGGTTGGCAGTGCCAACTGGAGCCACCAGGGTCCCTTTTTGACTGGGAGTCCGGGTCGAAAACCAGACACCTGGCAACCCTATCGTGTGATGAGACCTCCAACCAAAATTGGCAACCCTAGGATGCGCCCTGGCCAGGAGCAACAGAGCCTTCCCAAAGGTGGGGGAGCCAGCGGCCCCAAAGGCTCCGCCCCTGCCCCGGCTCTGTCCCCACTCCGCCTCTCCCCCCTCAAGACCCCGCCTCTTTTCCCAGGAGCCCCGCCCCCAGCCACGCCGGAGTGGGGCCAGCGAGTCTGTCCGCCCCATCCCGCGGTGGAGTTGAAAGCAGCCCCCTGCCAGTGTCCCTGACCCCCAGACCTGCCGCCAGGGCAGATGGAGGGACCCAGGATCCCCACAGCTGCCCACGTGGCTTTTCCCCCGACCCAGCTCCCGCCAGGGGGCAGCACCTTGGAGCCGCAGGCCGGCCATGGTAAGAGCCACACGGGCCGCTGTGGGGAGCCGGCGCGGACCTGCCACCAGGGCCGGCTCCAGGCACCAGCGCAGCAAGCAGGTGCTTGTGGCAGCCGAGGGGAAGGGGCGGCACGTCCGGCTCTTTGGCGGCAATTCGGCGGCGGGTCCCTCACTCCCTCTCGGACGGAAGGACCTGCAGCCGAATTGCCCCCGAAGAATGAAGCGGTGGCAGAAGAGCTGCTGCCGATCGCGGCTTTTTTTTTTTTTCCTGCCACTTGGGGCAACAAAAACGCTGGAGCCGGCCCTGGCTGCCACCTGCCCTGGTCGGGAGACCTGGGGGGCAGGGACATCGGCCGGGGGCAGCTTGGCCCCCCCGCACCGCGGGCAGGTGGAGGGTCTCCCACAAGCGCCAGGGGTCCCCAGTCAGGCTCCATCAGCTGCTGGCCTGGCCAGGGGTGGGTGGGGGAAAGGGAGGGGATCGGGGCGGGGTCCGCTGGGGTGAAAAGTGGAGGGGCCAGGCCCCCTGGCTCCCTGTTCCAGCACCACTGCCTGAGTCCCTGCACCTGGCGCCTGGGATCAGGCAGGGAGCTAAGGGCACCCGCCCCCCGAAACGGTGACAGGACAAACTCTGGCCTCTGGGTGAAACTGAGGCAGGCTCCTGTAGAAAACACCTGTCCTCGCCCCAGGAAATCTCAGCCCAGAGCCTGTGCATGGGGCGCCCCCGGCAGGCCTGCGTGGGTCAGCGGCACCACACCGCTGCCAGGGCCGCCCCAGCGCAGTGTGATTGTCTCTCTCGGTCTGGGGCAGGCAGTGACGGCGCCAGGCAGGCAGCAGGCAGCTTTGTGATTTATTTATCTGTTTGTTTGCATTGCGGGTTTGATATCGGGGAGAACTGTGAGGAGCGTGGTCTCGCCTCCCACAACAAAGGGAGCGGCAGGCGGAATGAAACGAAACCCAGGCCTGGCAAAGCTTCAATAGCTCAGCAGCATTCGCAGCTGCAGAGCCGGCGCAGAGGGGGAGACACCTGTGCGGATGCCAGTCCTCAGGCCCAGCGAGCCATGGATGAGCTCTGAGCAGGACACCACACAGGGTCAGGGTCCCCTTCTGGGATCCAGAGGGTCAGAGGCCAGTGGGGAGCAGCACCCTAAATGTTCAGTGTCCTCAGACACCTGATCAGCAGCATGGGGCGGCCATCGCTCCCGAACAGCTGGGGATGGGACTAGGGTTGCCAACTTTCTAATTTGCACAAAACCAAACACCCTAGCCCCGCCCCTGCCCTGAGGCTGCGCCCCCTGTTCTACCCCTTCTCTGAGGCCCCACCCCCAACTCACTCCAGCCCCCCCCATCGCTTACTCTCCCCCACCGTCACTGACTTTCACTGGGCTGGGGCAGAGGGTTGGGTACGGGAGGGGGTGCAGGCTCCAGGGTGGGGCCAGAAATGAGGAGTTCAGGGTGTAGGAGGGGGGTCTGGGCTGGGTTAGGAGGTTGGGGTGCAGGAGGGGGCTCAGGGTTGGGGCAGGGGGTTGGGGTGCAGGCTCTGGGACGGAGTTTGAGTGCGGGAGGGAGTTCCGACCTGGGGCAGGGGGTTCGGGGCATGGGCTCTGGCCAGTCAGTGCTTACATTAGCAGCTCCTGATTGGTGGCGCCGTGTGGCTAAGGCAGGCTCCCTGCCTGCCCTGGCTCTGTGCTGCTCCTGGAAGCAGCCGCATGTCTGACCCCTAGGCGGAGGTGCAGCCAGGCGGCTCTGCACGGTGTGTGCTGCCTGCGCCCGCAGGTGCCGCCCCCGCAGCTCCCATTAGCTGTGGTTCCCGGCCAATGGAAGCTGCAGAGCCAGCACTGGTGGTGGGGGCAGCATGCAGAGCCTCCCTGGCTGCCCATTGGCCTAAAGGCCGAACCCGCCGGCCGCCTCCGGGGAGCTGCACGGAGCCAGGGCAAGCAGAGTGCCTGCCTTAGCCCCACTGCACCGCAGACCGAACTTGTAATGGCCCAATCAGTGGTGCTGACCAGAGCCACCAGGGTCCCTTTTCGACTGGGCCTTCTGGCCGAAGACTGGACACCTGGCACCTCTAGCCAGGACAAGAAGAATTCGTCTGGCTTCACCAGAGCCAGGGGGAGGGCGAGGCAGCCATGGAGCTGGGAGCTCTGCTGGCCTTTGGGCAAGGCTGGGGCTCCTCTTCAGGAAGGACCGAGCCTCCCCTCATCTGGGCCGAGGCAGGGCTGTGACGCCCATGGAGATGCCTCAGCATGGGAAGGGAATGGTTGCCCCTCACCCTGCACCTGAGCCAGCACCAGGGCCAGGGAGCTGCCAGGGGCCCACGGCACAGATTCCCAGGGTCTGGTCTACGTCCTGGCCTGTCACCCGTCTCCCTCTGCGGGTCCCTGCTGCGAGTCCAGCCAAGCCAGAGTCCTGCAGGATCCCGGTTCCGCCCTCCTCAGACACAGGGCTCAGGCGTGAGCGCAGTCTGGTCACTGGTCCCCGACCGTCCGGGAGCTGCAGGTCCCCAGCTTAGCTGAGAGAAGCAGGCTCGGCACCGGGGCCCTGCTGGTGGAAGGCCGGGCAAGTCCTGCCCCCTCAGCCCATCCTCGCCTGACCTGTCTCCTCTGCCTCTCTGTTCTAAGGGGTCTTAGTGTCTGTGCCCCCTGCTCCTCAGCCCAGACTCCTGACCCCCATCTCTGTGCTGTCAGGCGTTGCTCTGCACTCACTGGGTTCCCGATCTCTGGGGAGCTCCCAGAGGCATGGACTGCAGTCCAGGCAGCTTGGGGGGCTCTGTCTCAGAGGCCTGGCCTGGTCGCCCATGTCCCAAGGGGACACTCAGCTCTTCCCCCCAAGGGGCAGTAATGCCGAGGGGACAGGTACAGGGTCATACAGAGAGCTCGGCAGTGTCACGGACAATCCCCACATGCGTCAGCCCGCTGGACCCAGTGTCCCAGCAGGGGCCAGGGAGCTGGGGGGAGGGGGCTGGACTCAGTGTCCCAGCAGGGGCCAGGGAGCTGGGGGGAGGGGGCTGGACCCAGTGTCCAGCAGGGGCCAGGGAGATCGGGGGAGGGGGCTGGACTCAGTGTCCCAGCATTTGAACAAAGGAAAATAAGGATGCATCAGCCTTGTTATCTCAAATGGAGTCTCCCAAACCCTTCAATCCAGACACACACTGGATTAGAGAAACCAATAAGATAAATTTATTAACTACAGAGAGCTAGATATTAAGTGATTACAAGGCATAAGGCATAATAGTCAGAACTGGTTACAAAAGAAAATGAAAGCTAATTCCTAAATTTTAACTAGCTGATAGGATTTAAAGCAAGTATCTTTCTCTCACAACAAGTTGTAATAGTTCACAGGCTGGAGTTCCTTTCAGCCGGGTACCCTCCCCCAGTTCTGAGTCTTCCAGGTGTTCATTGATGTCATGAGCAGAGAGATGGGAGGAGGAAAGGTGAAGTCAAATGTTTTCCTCCCTCTTTATCACTCAATTTCTTGTGCTAGAAACATCCTTGCTGGGTCATGGCGACACGCAGTCCGTTGGGGACATGAGAGTTGAAACATTCCCGCGATGCAATGTAAATGTCTTGTTTACACCTTACCATTGCTGAAGAATGGCTGCTTTAGTAAGTGATAGCCCGCTTGACTTTGTTGATACCTGTCTGGGGGTCTTTGTCTCTGAAAAAAGTGGTTGATGGGTGTTACCCAGATTTACAACATATTTCAGTAACAATCATACAGTAGAATCTCATCACTTCACATGTAGTGTTGAAACACTTATTTCAACAGGATAATAATGTTCAGTAGATTATGAGTTTCCAAATGATACCTCACCAGGCATACTTTGCACAAAATTTATCAGCATTTTGTAAAAGTGGTGACCATAATAGTGTCAAATGAGCACCATGAAAAGGTGACTTGAAACCAGCTGTGGAGATTCCCCTCTGCCTCCCACGTCTCCATGTCCTCTCTCTGCTGGGAGCTGCCCCTTGTTTACAGAGGCCCTGGGCTGAGTCTCCTTGTCTTACCATAGGCCTGGAGGAGGAGCACATCCTGTGGCTGGGGCACTGCCCTCCCTATTCCCAGATATGGGTCCTACCCACAACACAGTCTGCGATCTTGGGCTGCTCCCTCAGACAAAACATTAAAAAATGACCCAAGTGACTCCTGGGGCTGAGGTGCTGAGTGTCCACAAGTCCAGCTGGGGTGACAGGGAGCCGTGGGTGCTCCATGCTCCTGAGAACCAGGCCAAGGGCCTGCAGTCAGCTCCCAGAATGGGAGAGTCCGTCTGAACTTCTGTCCGTCAGCGTCCCTGTGACCCTAAGAGCAGCCCCACCGTGGCAGAAGGCAAGGGGCCCACAGGGCTCACGCAGCAAGTCTCAGCCCGCTGAGCGGTTCTGTGTACCCTGCTCCCTTCTACCACAGGCTGTATCAGACAGGTGTGGTGTCAGGTGTCGTGGGAAAACCAACAACACACACTGATCACGTGCATGGTGTGTGTGCGGTAAACGGCCACAGGACTGTGCAAACGGGAAGGAAATGTGGGACTACGTTTGTAGGAACCAGACAAGCGGAACACGTAAAGACGGGGTTCCAGACAAAGGGAAGGCAGATTCCTCCGCCCGGCTGCAGTCACCGACAAGGGGCAATCGCAGTCAAGTGGCTATTCATTGGCACGTGAGCGGCTGCAGGGACAGATCGCACTGCGTCGCAGGAAGCACCGGCGGGAAGGAAACCAGCCTGGAACCTTCTCCATCAGACTCCCTGGCACCTCTCAAAGCGCAGGGCTCTGTGCTTTGAGAGGGGAACATTTCAGGAGTTCACCGGATGTTAAAAGGGGGCGGCAAAGTCTAGAACCCCGAGTTCTCTGTCACCTAAGAGCACTTTGGGCTTTGTGGGAGATCCCGACCAAGGCGCCATCTGGCTGGGAGGACTCGGGAGGTGTGGTCAGAATCGTACCTGGAACCAAGGCTGTAGTTCTGTTAAATCTTAGTCCCGGGGAAGCCAGGGGTGGGGGAGGGGAATCTCTTTTACTGGCCCAACTTCTGCTGGTGAGAGCCCAGCCCTGGAGTTTGCACAGAACCGAGCTCTGCTTCAGGAGTGTCCTTCCCAGCCCGCCGAGCTCGAAAGCGTCTCTCTCGCCAGCCGAAGTTGGTCCAACAAAGGCTCTCCCCTCCCCCATCTTGTCTCTCTGACCTGGGACTGACGCGGCTACACAACGCTGCCTGCACCACTAGAGAGCCGGGTCACTTGAATTTGTCTGTAAACATTTCTGACTCGATCCCTTTGCCTGGACTCACTGACTTCCTCTTGATTAATACCCCTGGTTTACTCCTAGTCTAACCCAGCCCCGGCTTGTGTCTGACGTGAAGTGATGCGTCGCTCCAGTTAAAGCAACTCCCTGCTGCCCTGCCGTGCTTTCCTCTCTTTACAGGAGCAACGGCCCTCACTGCTCCTGAGTGTCCCAGGAGAGGGCCGGACACGTCAGGGCCGAGTGGGGGGAGTTGGCTGCTACCGCAGGCTGGGGTGGAACAAGCCAGCCGCTGGAGTCCGACTTGCTGGCCCAGGGCTGCTCCGCACGCTGACAGCAGGGCAGGCTTGGCGGCTGCCTGGGAGTGCCCCGACAGGGAGCTAGAGCAGCAGAGCATCTCAGGCAGTAGCGTAGCTAGCGGGGTTCAGTGGAAGCAGCCGCTTCCCCTCAGGGTGGCAGGTGTGGAAGTGGCGTCTGCCGGCCGGCGCTACCAGCAGCACAGCCGGAGGAGCCGTGGGGCGGCAGGCATGGAAGCGGCGCCTGCCAGCCAGCGCTACCAACAGCATGGCCGGAGGAGCCGTGGGGCAGCAGGCATGGAAGTGGCGCCTGCCGGCCGGCGCTGCCAGCAGCACGGCCGGAGGAACAATGCAGGGGCGGAAGGACCTCTCTGGCTTTAAGTTTAAGCTTGATAAGTTTATGGAGGGAATGGTTTGATAGGATAACACTATTTAGACAATAGGTCAATAACGTGCCGCCACTGGTAATTAGTACCGAGGGTCAATGTTGGGATATTGAAAGTCTTTTTCCCGAGTGTCTGGCTGGAGAGTCTTGCCCGCATGCTCGGGGTTCAGCTGATCGCCATATTTGGGGTCGGGAAGGAATTTTCCTCCAGGGTAGATTGGCAGTGGCCCTGGAGGTTTTTCGCCTTCCTCCGCAGCATGGGGCAGGGGTCGCTTGCTGGACGATTACCTGCTACTTGAAGTCTTTAAACCAGGATTTGGGGACTGCAACAGCTGAGTCAAGGGAGAGAATTATTTCAAGAGTGGGTGGGTCAGCTTTTGTGGCCTGCATCTTGCAGGAGGTCAGACTAGATGATCATAATGGTCCCTTCTGATCTTAAGTCCTATGATTCTATGATTCTATGACGCGGCTGGAGGAGCAAGGGGGCCGGCTCCTCAGCTCAGGGCTCGGCAGCCAAGCGCTCCCCGCCCCCCCCCGCCCCTTGCTAATGCGACGGGCAGGGGGAGGCGAAAGGGCCCCTGTGCCTTTAAGGCCGCCTGGCTGGCGAGCCCCTCGTGGAGCGCGCCGAGCGCTGGGAGCAGGCCGGGAACAGGCAGCAGCGCAGGAGGGAAGGTGAGCGGGGGGTCCGGTCGGGGGGCGTGGCCAGAGGAGGAGCCAAGGGGGCGTGGCCAGAGGAGGAGCCAAGGGAGGGCACCTTTTTTATGTTTGCTCCCCCTGCACTGCAAACCTGGCAACGCCCCTGATCCCAGGGCTACCGGACAAGCGCTGACACAACCTCTCCCGGGTCTGGGTTGAACCTATATGTGCCAATGCCCCTCTGTCTAGTGGTCACCCCACCGCCAGGCCCAGGGAGCTCCCAGTGCTCTGAGCACCTCCGAACCCAGAGACAGGGGCGCTGCTGCAGGGAGCGGGGCAGGAGCACCGGCTGTGGGGGGAGCTCCCAGCTACTCCAGTCCCAGCCTCTGAAAGACTCTGGTGCCTCTGGGATGGAGACAGGCCAACCAGAGCCCACTCGCCCGTGCCTCAGGGCCCTCTCTCTCCCCCAGGGTGCTCTCTGACTGCGCTTGGCTCAGGCGCTCTCCCGGCCCTGCTGCCCTCCCAGCCAGGCTCCTGCTCTGCACCCGGCTGTGTCGATTTGCCCTCTTCTGGAGATGGCCCAGGGTAGCCACGACACAGCACTCCCCAGAGCAGCGCCGAGCTCGGGCCAGGAGCACGCGGGTTTGAGAGGGGCAGGTTCCCGGCTCTACCGGGATTCTACCCAGGCGGCTGGCGTGGCGATGCTCCCGTGTCTGCTGAGGCCAAGGAGAGTTCCCGTTCCACTCCCTCCCGCTCTGTCTGGTTGATATTTCGCTCTCATTTATTACAGACCTTTCTGTAATATTCATTCTGCCTCACTCCGAGGCCGGCTGCTCGAAATCCTGCCTCTCTCGCACTCGGAACAGGGCAGAACTTCCCAGCTAACCCCCCTCTGCAGACACGAGCCTGAGCCCCCCTAAATTGACTTCCTGGCCCCCCGCCACGCAGGGCCATGGCCCTGCCAGTGTTAACCAGGGAAGTCAGCGGCTGATGGATCATGAGGAATTAAGAATTCAGAGTTTGTCATTTGAATTTGAGGTCCGCTGGCCGCTGACAGCTAATAGCTCCCGGGTAATTAATGAGCCTGAGAGGGCCGAGGACTCCAGCTTTCATTCCTTGGCAATGACTTTGTTCCCTGGCACGATCGAGGTCTTGGTGGTGCAGGTGTCTCCCCGAGAGGCCCAATGGGAACAGCGAACGCCTCCTAGGGCCACAGCTCTGGCACTCGCTGCTCCCCCAGCAACACAGCATTCACCGAGGGGCAGCTGGCACCTTGCTCCTGCAAGCCTGGATCTGGAGGTGTTTCCTTAGCTTAATAGGGAAGCGATGACACCACTTCAAATAAGCCCCACAGAACCCCCAGCCTTCCCCTGAGGTTGCAAAGTCCAGCACTGCAAGGTGGGGAGCGATAGAATTAAGCACACGTTGCGTGTGTTGTAGGGGCAGGGCCTGTCTCTCATGCTGTTGGCCAGTGGAACTCCTTGCCACCAGGTGTTTTTGAGGCTAACAGCTTAGCAGAACTCATATGGACATTGGGAACAGCCAGAGTCAGCACAGCAAACAACACTGTTAAAAATAACCAGCGTTTTGGGAGGGACACAAGCCATCCTGCTCAGGGCCTGCGCTTGCCCCTATTGGGGGGTCAAGGGAAAGTTACCCCCCAGCTGCCTACTCCAGTGTAGGCGGCTCTCCGGTGAGCTGCCTGCCAGAGAAAACGGGGCGTTCTAGCTGAATAGGCGTTCAGGCCCAACCCAACGCCCATGGACACCACTGAACAGACTCCCAATGATTTCAGTGGGCGTTGGATCGGGCTCCTCTCCTGCGCTGGCTGCCTGCGGTCTGCACACACAGCATGCTGAGAATGCAGCGTGACTAACCCCCCCAGACTGGGGGCACGTGCCCCGGATGTGCAGGGAGAAGGTGGTGCAAAGCGACAGGGTTGGGGTCGCCCTGGGGGTAAATGCACCTGGGAGAATGTGGCCTGTCGCCTGAGGCGTGATTGTCAAGCCCAAGGAGAAGAATTCGGAGTTCTGGCAACAGGAGCAGCTGCTGCGACCGAGCGCTGGATGGGGTGGCCAGTGGAAGCCGGAGAGCCTGCGTAATCCTTTGATCACACACACCCCCAGATGTATTTAGGCTAAGCAAGGCCAAGCTGCCAGCTAACAATGCTCCACTCCGTGCCCTGCCATGCAGCCGGGCCCCGGCTCTCCTGGGCATTCCCTCCCCTGCTGCCGGCCGGGACAGGCTGTGCTGGGGTCTATTCATGGCATTGCCAGCTGCCAGGAGCAGGCAGGAAGGAGGCGTGGTCACGGTGGCACCGTCCAGGCTACTGGGACACAGGGTAATACAGTGAGGGAATCACTCAGTGTGCTCAGGTAGGAGGAGTGTGGATGGTACGAGGACTTTGCTGCAGCTCCAATCTGCCTTCA
Organism: Mauremys mutica; assembly: GCF_020497125.1. Taxonomy (NCBI): domain Eukaryota; kingdom Metazoa; phylum Chordata; order Testudines; family Geoemydidae; genus Mauremys; species Mauremys mutica. The sequence goes on from NC_059096.1 coordinate 13,653,979, forward strand.
GCCAGGCCCTGCCCTTCACCCCAGTCCCAGCCCTCTCCTGGGCCCCCTTCTCTTTCCCCTGTTTTACCCCCCTCTGTTCTTACAGCTGGTGGGCCAGCTCTTCGGGTCCAGCCAGTCCACGCTCAGTGCTGATCCTGGGGGCCTGTTCAGGCCCAGCGTGACTTAGAGTAGCCCCAGGGCTGCTGTAACCTAAACCATATGGGCCATTCCACCGGCTCAGGAGCCCCGGCGTCCCCAGCCACGCCCCAGCAGGCCCCCTATGCCAAGTGGTAATGATGCACAGCCAGCTATGGGCTGCCTGCAGCACTGAACGGCCCAACAGCAGCAGGGGGGAGACACTTTCTAGCCTGCCCAAGCGGCTGCTCATGTGATGCGGTGGATCAACACTGAACTGGGATGTTGGAGACCTGGTTCTAATCCCAGTTCTGGGACTGACCGGAGGCCAATCCCTGCTGCTCCCAGCCTGTCTCTGTTTTGACTGTCGGCTTGTTGGGGCAGGGCCCGTCTGCTCTTTCTACCATACCAAGTGGGTCTCTACGCATCACCTTCCTGCATGTAATCAATGCTGCTAACCTGCTCCTTAACAAGACCAGATCCAGCGGTATTTCTACCAGTGAAGTTTGGAGACAAACACTGTGAACCTGCCTTTCCCATCACTCCAAACAAGCCCTGCTCCGTGAGAACATGCGCAGACAAGCCACGATCTTCTCCAGACAGCGAGCAGGATAATATCTCTCTCCGTAGACCAGCCATCCTGGGAGTGATGGATTTTGCTAGACAGCCAAGAGATGGGGAATTTGCTCTCTGCTTGAGGGAGGCCCAGCATGTACAGGGACTGATGCTCTCGTGTTACTGGCCTGTGACCATGTCCTTGCCCCTCTGACGCACACAGGTCATTGGAGATCCCGGGTAACTCCAGTGATCAGAGACTTTTCGAGAGGTCACACACTGGGGGAGAGGGTGATCGAGAGGGGTCAAGCGTGGAACTTTCCCGTTGGCTATGTCCACTCCCTCCAAGACTAGCCGAGGAGGGAATTCACGTGCTGAACTTTAAAGAAGGAAGCACGAGTGTTTGGCTACAAACTCCACTGGCAGAAGCTATTCCCATCCCCAGGCTGTGTAACTTGGCCTTGTGTTGACCTCCACATAAGCAGGACACGACTTTGTGTCAGTAGCTGGGGAAGTGCCAAGAGTAGCTGCTAACGGAGACACGTGCTACCCTTCGCCGGGGTTAAGAACATCAGAACGGACACACTGGGTCAGACCAAAGGTCCATCTAGCCCAGTGTCCTGTCTGCCGACAGTGGCCAGTGACCCAGTGGGAATGAACAGAACACGGAATCATACATCCCCTGTGGCCCATTCCCAGCTTCTGGCAGTCAGAGGCTAAGGACACCATCCCTGGTTCAGTCGGGGGAGCCGTTCCCCTCGGGCTAGTGAGGGCCAGGAATTTGTGTTTGGGAAAACGGTAACAGCCAAGGGGGTTCTGTGCACCTTGGGGCAGCCCCCGTCTGCCATTCGGTGTCGTTAGTCACAGCAGCGCAGCGGGGTGTGAAGTGCCCCCAGATCGGCAGGGCAGGGGGGTCTCACAGCTCTTCCCTTTGCACAGCTGTGGCTGGCTGCACAGGTACTTGCCCCCCCACACCCCTCCCCCATGTGTTACTCTACAATCCAGTGCCCACCCTGTTCTTAAAGGGACAGCTGCCATTGACCAAAACACAAACCATGGCTTAAGTTCAGCAAGGAACTCAAGCGGGGGGCGGGTTGCACCAGCTTACTGTCACCCAGGGACACCCCTATCCAACAGGAATCTGCAGCTCCCCCATGAGCAGCTCTTCACTGCTGGAGCCACTGGAAGGGGCCGAGGATCTGGCTCGAATGTCTGAGTTTGCTGCCCAGCCTCTGCCTGCTCCAGGCCTGTTCTTAACAAAAGCTCAGGATGCCCCCGAGGAGACGCAGCTGCCTCTACCAGGCTGCCGTGCAGGGCACTGTCCCGGTAATGGAACGCGAACCTGTGTTATACTGTTCAACCACTAGGTGGCGCTGTGTGTAAAATACAGGTCTGTCGCATCTTACGTGCATTTAACATGCGCGATTTCAGCTTTACACGGTCGGCAAAAACAAAAAAAAGAGAGAGAAAAATAACAATTTTTACACTGTACCTGTAGTGCGGGCGAGTCCGCCCGCCATTCAACTCAATGTAATTTTGACTATACGTGGTTTTCGCTTTACACGCTAACTGCGGAATGGATCCCCCGCGTAAGATGAGACTCACCTGTACCTTACTTAACCAACCTCAGCCATACCTGGCAGAGCATTAAAGAATCCTATGCTGAGCACGTCTGGAGGGTGTAAGCGAGCTCGGTGGCCAGTCCAGATCTGGTAGAGAGGAATGGAACACGGTGTCAGGAGCAAGCTAAGAAAAGAAACAGACGGCAAAGAGCAACAAAGGTTGCAAACAGAAGGAACAAAGGTTGCAGGCGCTCATCAACATACAACTTGTCTGTGCCACAGAGAACTTCAGCTTTGTCAGAATTTCCCAAGGGACAGACTGGAAGAAGTATTTTTGAAAGATTTAGAATTGCAAAGGAATCCACAAAGAAACTGGAGATACACAGGTATCTTCTTTAATTTATGCTATGGGAAAGCAAGCGGAGAATTTCTCTAAATCCTTTAATGTTACTGAAGACAGTCACAAAGATGACTGTGAAAGGGTTCTGGCTATGTTTGATGCATACTTCATACTGCAGAGAAATGTGGTTTGTGAAAGAGAATGTCTTCACCAGAGAATTCAAGAACCAGAGGAAAATGTTGAATGTTTTATAAGAGCTCTGCAGACATTGGCTGAAAGCTGTGATTCTGGGAACATGAAACACATGAAAATATCAGTGACAGGCTGGTTACTAAATTAACAGATAAAAACCTTTCACAGCAGCCACAACTGAAGAGAGATTTAACCCCAGCCACAGCTATACAAATAGCAGAGCAGTCAGAATTAGTCAAACAATAAAAGGCAGGAGTAACTTGAAAAACCTGAAACTAGTTTAGAATCTGTAAACAGACCCTTGAGTATTAAAGTCATTATCATAAAACCCCTGAGGCAAGGAGAGAGAACTCCACTGCTGAGAGGGACAAATTCCAACCAACTTGCACAAAGTGTGGAAAAATTCATATCCCAAGGGATGATGCACGTCCAGCCAGAGGCGCACAGTGTATTAAATGCAGGAAATATGGACATTTTGCAACTGTTTGCTGCACCAGTGCAGTCAGGCAGTTGCATCATGTTACAGACAATCAAGAGCCATTGTTTCTAGAATCTACCACTGGTGATGACATAGAGCTTGCCTAGAGTGAAACTGAATATTCTTGGCAAGACAATTGACTTTAAAACTGACTGAGGAGCTGATGTCACAACAGTCACCTCTGAAGGGACTTACAGTCACATTCAACCCCGCCCAGAGCTAAAGTCACCTGACACAGCTGTGACTAGCCCTGGAGGGATTCTGAACTGCATGGACCAGTTCACCACAGAAATAACATGGGATCAAAGACCAACTGCATGGCAGCCATGATGGGCCTAGCAAGAAAGATGGAAGAACTTGACGGAAGATTTGATAGTACTGGACTTTTGAAAGGGGATACAGTACAATCACCTGAAGAGACAATGCTGAATCATACAGTGTACAAACAGCTTTACAAGAGAGACTTTGGAAGAGACTAACTGCAGATTTATGCAAATTCAGAGGACAAAGTTACCTAGTCATTGTGGACAATTTTTCCAGGTATATAGAAATAATGTACACTGAGATAATATGTCACAGTGTTATCAAGAAACTGAAGTGCACTTTTGCTCACTTTGGTATTCCAGAACAACTAGTGATGGACAATGGACCACAATTCACTGCAGCAGAATTTAAGTCATTCCAAATGAAAGGTGCTTTTGATCTATTACTAGCAACCCACATTACCTCCTAGTGAATGGAGAGGCTGAGAGAACTATACAGACAACCAAGAAAATCCTACAGCAGGAAGACCGATTCCTTCTGAGTTACAGATCAGCACCAACAGCAGCTACTGGACATAGTCCAGCACAGCTCCTGATAGGAAGACAACTCAGAACTACTGTTCCAACTTTGGAAAAGAAACTATTTCAAAAAGACCAGACATGAAAATACAGTAGTGGCCAAATCAGATAAATAGGCTACGAGAGCAGATGGGCACTTACAACAGATGTTCATTCAGTTAGAGAAACAGCCAGGTCTAGAACCTGGTGACCATGTTCATGTCAAATTGGATGGAGAGAACAGATGGACAACTCCAGCTCTCATAAAGAGAAAAGATTCATCGTCTGGATTACACGTGATCGAGACAAACAGGAGAGAGGTCAACAGAAACCATCGACATCTACAGTTTGTGCCTCAGAAAGAACAACCAACAGCGCAGACTCTATAGATGGTAGGTGCAGAACAAGAAGACGCAAGGATACCAAACCGACCACAGCCAGCCATTGCGATTAGGGGACAGCCAGCGTTGTTACATGGTTGGGTCGTGTAATTGGAAAGCCAGGGCGACTTAGAGACACGCAACAGACTGATCCACACTGCAATTCACAGACAGGGTGACAGGGTCAATGGTGTAAACAGTGGAACGTAGAACGTAACGGGAGACGGAATGGAACGCTAACCTGTATGACACTGTTCCTGCACTAGGTGGCGCTGTGTGAAACATGCCTTATGAACACAAACCTGGCCGAGCATTAAAGGATCTTGTGCTGAGCCCAACTGGGGGGTGTCAGCAACCTCTGTGACCAGCCCAGATCTGGGAGAGGTGAATGACAGACCCCCGCACCCTCGACCGGGCCGCTGGGTATGGCCTGAGCCCCTCGACCGGGCCGCTGGGTACGGCCTGAGCCCCGCGCCCTCGACCGGGCCGCTGGGTACGGCCTGAGCCCCGCGACCAGGCCACTGGGTACGGCCTGAGCCCCGCGCCCTCGACCGGGCCGCTGGGTACGGCCTGGGCCCCGCACCCTCGACCGGGCCGCTGGGTACGGCCTGGGCCCCGTGCCCTCGACCAGGCTGCTGGGTACGGCCTGAGCCCCGCGACCAGGCCACTGGGTACGGCCTGAGCCCCGCGCCCTCGACCAGGCTGCTGGGTACGGGGCCTAACCAAGGAAACACTAACCAAGAGGCTCTGGTCACGTGCTGGGCTCTCCCTGCACATCCTGGGGCTCTGTCCCACTCCCCTTCCCAGCAGCCGGGCAGGGGAACGCAGCACAAGAGCCCAGCGAGCGCCATGGGGAACACAGCAAAGGAGAGCTGGAGAGGGCTGGCCAGAGTTGTCTAGTGTGGACAGGTGCTGGTCAGCCCCCCCCGCAGTTCTGCCAATCCCCCTCACTCCCGACCCTCAGCTCCTGCTATCCCAGTCCTGGGATCTCCATTCCCATGTCCCCCTCACCCTGGAAATGCTGATGCGCCTCAGTCCTGACCCAGACCCCTCTGCTATGCCAGCCCTGAGCGCCTCCCCAGCTCAGACAGAACTGCACAGCGTGGGCTTAGAGCTTTGAATCACTTTGCAGTGACTCCAGCTGCCAGCCGGGCAGGGAGAAGTGGTTGGAAGGCGTCTGTCTAGAGTCAGAGAGGGGTGGGGGCTTCTGCACCTCTGCTGTGTGCCTGGCAGATGGGCGACCCCCGAACACCCAACTGTGGGCAGAGCTCCTCCCTTGGGGTCGGCACTGAGTGCTGCCCGCAGGGGGACATAAAGCCACGGGCCTCGGGAGCTGTAGCTCATCGTGATCTCTTGGAAATTTTCATAAGAGGTGGAGCATTAACCCTTAACTGCCTGGCCAGATACCAGGCTGCTTCCCTAGGCTCCCCTGCACTTTCCGCTGGCTCCAGTATTCTGCAAGCGCCTGTGCTAACAGCTGCTTCCCTTCATGCCAAAGGTGGCTGCAGCTCCCTGGCACAGCAGGTGCTGTGACCCACGTAGATCCGTTCCCGACTTGACAGGGATGCTCTGAGCCACGATTAATTCATGTTTACCAAGTGCTTTGAGATCTCCAGATGGAAAGTGTTAGTGACAAGCAATGCGCTCTCCAACCAGCGCGGTGACAGACGCCCAAGGAAAAGAGGCTGCCATGAAACGAGGATCTAATGATGATACATTTGAATGTTTAAATGTGACAACCAGCCATGGAGGCAGCTGCCTTGCTGCAGCAGGACCGTCTCCCTGATCACAGCTTGTCTGCCCAGCAAGACAACCCCTCCGGTAACTCTCCTGTACCCCACGAAGCATCCCTGACACGAGCACCGCGTGCCGCAGTCACACTGATACAACCAGTCCCCACTGGGCTGGGCCCATTGATTTCCTTCGCAGGTTGGAGCTTAAACATGTCTTCAAGCCTCTGCATGCGACCGACATATAAGTGCTGGGCTCAGGACTCTGGATCCAAAACCTTCAGGGACTGGTTTAATATTCAGGCTGCAGATGCCTAAAATATACAGACCAGTGACCCCTTAAAAACAAAGTGATCGGCCACATGGAGATCCTGGTGCCTGATTCACCACACGGCACGAGTCCCTGAGTCTCTGAGTCACGGTAGTGCTGCAGGGCCTGTGTTGCTCTAAGCCACTGTATCGCCGAGTATCTGGGGATCACGGCCACCCAGCAATGCACAGCTGGGAATCACAGCGCTCTGTGCATGCCCGTCAGGCAGTCACGGGGCACCCATGCACCACTCTGCAGCAACAGGCACTAGGAACCCCCAATCACTGGGCAACTACCCATCACCTCGTCCTTATGCAGCATGGGGACCCCCCTCCGAGTCCCTGCACATCGGCATGTGGCTGTGTATCCATGAGGCACTGCATGTCCATTCCCATGCCTGGCTGTGTATCCACATGTCACCGCACGTCCACGCATGGGCGTCTGTTTCTCTAGTCCCTGCCTGCCCAGATCATCTATAGTGGAGCTCCCCATGTTTGTAACACTAATTGGCTGCAGCAGGCTCTGGGCCGGCGCCCTGGCGGGGTTTTGCTGTACGTGAAGTTTGTGTTTTCCAGGCTGCTGTTGTCAAAAGGGTGTAGCGATATCTGCAGCATCCCAGCGCTCCAGACAATCACGGCCCCACCCACCGGCCCTGAAACTCCCCAACACTCATGGATCACGGGCTTCCCCACAATCCAGCTGTCACGGAGTGTGGGGGAGTCAGGGTCCTGCACCCCCGGCTTCCTGCGATTCACCAGGACTCTCAGCCAGCCGGGAAAGCAGAAGGTTTATTTAGATGCCAGGAACACAGTCCAACACAGGTCTTGCAGGCACCGATAACAGGATCCCCCCTGTTAGGTCCATCTTGGGGCCCCAGGAGCCCCACAGCCCCCATTGGGGAATCAGAGCCCTGTCTGTCCTTCCCTTCCTTCCCCAGCCAGCTCCAGTCTGCCCAACCTCCTCTCCCAGGCCAGGAGGTCACCTGACCCCTTTGTCTCCAACACCTTCAGCCGGCACCTTTGCAGAAGAGGGGCCCAGGCCATCAGTTGCTAGGAGACAGAGTGCCAGGCATTCAGGTGCACTGGCCCCTTCCTCTGCAGCAATCACACACCCTGATCCACCACCTAGATACCTAAGAACTGCACAGGGGGACACTGAGGCACCAACACAGCATTCACAGACCCCAGTAAGAACAGTCCCACTTCGTCACACCAGCCAATACCTCCTTCCCACTCCCCCTCTTCCCGGCCTGGTGCGACAGAACCCCTGCCTCACGCAGCCTGTTAGCACTCGGCAGGCTGGGCTACCTGAGGGCCAGGGGCGCTCAGGCTCTCCTGGCCCAGACCAGCCTCACTCCGGCTGTTACTGTTAGTTTCCGATTGGTATTACCCTCGTGCTTGAGCCCCAGCTGCAATCGTGCAGGGGGCTGCCCGGCCGGGAGAGACAGGCTTGGCCCCAGACTGCTCAGAGACACAGCGAGGGGCAGTAATTTGCCCTAGGGGCAGAGCTGAGAATAGAGCCCAGGACCCCTGAGTCCCCATCCAATCCAGCCTTCTGCCTGGGTGACACCCAGCTGTGTAGCGCCGTCTGTTTCAGTGGCGTTACCACTGATTTATAGCCCACAAGTGACAGCAGAAGCCGGCCTCCGCCAGCCTCGGTGCACTGTGTATCGGCTCCTGGAGAACGCGCTGGAGCTTATTGCATTTCAGCCTCGTAAAGGACTCCCCCTCTCAGTGGAGAAAGAGGCCTGGAAAAGGCAGAAGGACAGTCCCACAGTTACCCCGGCAGCTGCAGCTGAGGCCGATTCCCCCAGCCTCAGGGACCTTGGAGCCCGCTGTCCTGGACAGATCCAGGACTGAGCCTGGCCACGGAGCCCCTGGAACTCTGAGGCAGGCCCCGTCCCAGCATGCAGCCGAATGGCACAGCTGGTGCTGTGACCCTGGGCTGCAGAGCAGATCCCAAACTCCCTTGGACTTTGGGGCAGTTCTGGGCTCTCTAACTCTGTTCAGGACTTTGCTTCTGCCCAGCCCGTGAGCCTCGCGAGCCAGAGGGCCGTGCTCAGTAACTGGCCAGGACGGGAGGCCTCCCCAGCCCTCAGAGGAGGACAGTGATAGAGCATCGCGAGTAGCAATAAATGAACGACATTAATGAATTTGTGACTCGTGCTGCAGGGTATTGACGCCAGTGGAGGATGCAGCCCGGTGCCCGGACGCGGTGCGACAGGAGTGATAGATCAGCCCTGGAGCTGGGAGGCGGGGCGGGGCGGGGGGGGGATTGATCCAGGGATGTAGATAATCTGGCCAGGATGATCCATTATTCAGCTCCCGGCACCCAGCAGCAGAATAAACCTGCACAAAAACCACAGCTGATGCCCCTCCCGTGGGGTGGGCACGGCTCCCGCGGGGGTTCCAGGGCGAAAGAGCAAAGACAGGGACTGGTTGTGTCCTGGTCCCTGCAATGAACACCCCAAACTCAGCCTCCTTGAGGGCTGCCCTCCGCACCCTGTCAGCTGGAGGCTTGGGCTGCCTGTCCGCAGGGTGGGGCTCGGCTCAAGGCATCTTCCATGGAGGCCCCATGCGGAGAGGTCATCTTACTCCCGGCAGAGCCCAGGGCACTCGGGGGTCACGGTGCTGAGCCCAGGAGTCACGGTGCTGAGCCCAGGGCATGCAGGAGTCATGGTGCTGAGCCCAGGACATCCGGGGGTCACGGTGCTGAGCCCAGGGCACCTGGGGGTCACGGTGCTGAGCCCAGGGCACTTGTGGGTCATGGTGCTGAGCCCTGGGCACGCAGGGGTCACAGTGTTGAGCCCAGGACATCCAGGGGTCACGGTGCTGAGCCCAGGGCACCCGGGGGTCACGGTGCTGAGCCCAGGGCATCCGGGGGTCATGGTGCTGAGCCCAGGGCACCTGGGGGTCACGGTGCTGAGCCCAGGGCATGCGGGGGTCACGGTGCTGAGCCCAGGACATGCGGGGGTCACGGTGCTGAGCCCAGGGCACGCGGGATTCTCTGCAGGGCAGCAGCTGGCAGCAGGAGCCATGGAAATCACCTGGAGCCCCCCCACTCCCGCCCCTCCCCACCGCCTCAGCCGCACAGCAGTGATGGGAGCCCTGGGACCTATTGCTCCCCAGAGCAGACTGAAGCTGTGGAGTGACCCCGGTTTGTCACTCAAGGCCAAAGGGGCGGGAAAGACCCTGTATTCCTGCCTTTCGCTAACTGGCTGCTACGTGGGCTCTGGGGGCTCGCAGAGTCCCTGATTCGGGGCAGGATCGCCTGCAGCACGTGGGCTCTCCGCCTGCCGAAGCGGCTGCTCGGGGCGGTGATCTCACACTAGACAGATGCTCAGACATGGGGTGTGCAGTGGAAGCAAAAGGGGGAGTCCCTTGGCCACTGGAGACCATTTGACAAGCACGGGGGGATGTTTTCGAAGGAAAGCTGTGACTGGACATAGACCCCGCAGGGGAGAATCCCAGTGGCAATCAGTAGCCCCCTATGCAAGGAGCTCAAAAGTCTGCAGAATAGGGGTATCCTAGCACCTGCAGAGGCCAGTACAGCCTGGGGAAGCAGCTTGCTGGTGGTAAAGGAGCCATCCTGCAAATTACACAGCTGCATAAACCCAAAGTCACTGAACTCTCCACTCTCCACTGCCCAACATCTTGTCAGAACTCTCCAAAGCCAGAATCTTTGCAGCCCGTGAAGTGGGGAATGGGGTTTGGTACATAAGGCTGGGTAGACGGTCCACATGCTGACGACCTTTGCAGCACCACTTGGTTACTGCAGATGGCTGCGCGTGTCTATGGGTATGAGCCCAGCACCGGAGCTGTTCCAGAGGAGATGCAGCCAAGCACTGGACGGAATGTCTGGGGTGAAAATAAATGCAGCTGCTTTCCTCCTTGCAGGTGAAAGGCGCAATGATCCTGATGCTGAACAAGACCATAACAGAAAACCACAAGCCTTTCCACAGCGATGCAGGGAGAGGATCATAAAACTCAACCCAGTACAAATGTGACTCGAACAGCAGGGGTTGACGTGCATTGGACATCTGCTCACAGCGAGATCAAGGCAGAGATGTGCCAGCTCCAGTACACATGAAAGGTTCAAAGCTTCGTAGGGATGATAATTTTCCTGTCCGAGCCCTGTTCACACCTTGCTGCAGTAGCAGGACCCCCAGGTCAGCTCACGAGGGGGATGTTGAGTGGCACTGGGCAGGTCCCCAGCAGTGAGCACTGACATGCTGAAAAAAGTGATCACGGATGCCCCGTCCTGAAGTACTGCAGCCAGAAGAGCCACTGGTGCTCCCGTGTCATGGAGCACACAAAGGACTGAGCCGTGTGGAGGTGCAGCCTGTCACTCAGCCAGCAGAGCCCGTCACAGACTGACCAGGGGTGCCCCAAGCAGACAGCGCTTCTGGCGGTGATATTTGGGGTGCAGCGATTCCACCAGTACAGCTCTGGCCACCCCGTCATTGTGCAGTCTGACCACAAACCCCAAGAGACAGCCATGGCAAAGCCTCTTCTTAGTGCTCCAGAGAGATGGCAGTGCATGGTGCTGTACCTCCAGCGCTACAGGAAGAGGCCAGCTACTGCCCAGGACAGTGACTGGTGGTAGCCGAGCCCCTGAGCAGGGCCCATACACCCAGCATCAGCAAGCGGGGGGAAGGGGATCAAACACCGGCTCCATTTCCATCTATCTCAACAGCAAAACTGATCGAAATCAAAGGGGCTACGGCAAAGGGCGTCCAGCTACAGGCGTCGAGAGAGCGATCCCAGCAGGGTGGCCAGAAGCCAGCAGCCGAGCACCGATAGGCACAGAGCCATATTGCCAGAGGAAAGGGAAGCCGAGCGGTCAGGATGGACTCCTATTCCAAGGCCAGAGAGCTGTTGTCTCCACCTCCTTACGTAAGGACGTCATGCAACCAATCCCTGCCTCACACCTGGGCTAGACAGCCCTGTGAGCTGGGCTGCAGGTGTGTTTACTGGCCGGGAGGGAAAACCCAACTCTGCCCCGGGACAGACGGGTGTGAAACCAGCAGGAAGAGACCCTGGTACCACAGGAGCTGCCCACCCGGCCCCAGGAAAAGCTGAGAGCGGCTCATTGGCCGTCACTGAAAAGCAGAACTTGATTTCCGTGGGCTACTAGTCACACCAGGAAAACAGGGAGGTGACCGAGTGCGGCGTTGGGCTGGAAGCCTCCGGGAGCGAGTTCTGTCTCTTCCACTGCACGTGCCTCCAGCTTCCCTCTGCTCACCAGGAGTCGCGCTCCGTAGCTCACCAGGGGGTCGCGTTGCAGAGCCCGTACCTCACCGTGGGTTGCGTTGCTGAGCCCATAGATCACCGGGGGTCACGCTGCCGAGCCCGGAGCTCACCGGGGGTCGTGTTCTTGAGCCCAGAGCTCACCGGGGGTTGCATTGCTCAGCCCGTAGCTCACCGGGGGTCACGTTCCCAAGCCCAGAGCTCACCGGGGGTCGGGTTGCTCAGCCCGTAGCTCACCGGGGGTCATGTTTCCCAGCCCGTAGCTCACCGGGGGTCGCGTTGCCGATCCCAGAGCTCACCGGGGGTCGCATTGCTCAGCCCGTAGCTCCCCTCCTCTCCGCCCCCGGGCCGGCCCGCCCCTCGGTCCCCTCCCCTCCTCTCCGCCCCCGGGGGTCATGTTCCCAAGCCCAGAGCTCACCGGGGGTCACGTTGCAGAGCCAGTACCTCACCATGGGTCATGTTGCTGAGCCCATAGATCACCGTGGGTCGCGTTGCTTAGCCCGTAGCTCACCGTGGGTCGCGTTGCTTAGCCCATAGCTCACCGGGGGTCGCATTGCTCAGCCTGTAGCTCACCCCTCAGCCCCCCAGCGCCTTTCACCAACACTAGGGCAGAATAGGTGGGTGCTCCAGGGACAGTGTGTGAGACGGGGGGTTGGGTGCCCGTGCAGCCCCCCGGCTAGGCCATGGCTGTCCCAGTGGATGCCGCCTGCAGAGACTCCCTGTGGGTCTGAGCAGAGGCTGCTCCGGGTGTGGAGACTCCCTCTGCCGGGCTGGGAGCGCAGGAGCGCTCAGCACTGGGCTGTTGAGTGCCAGGCTCTGCGGCTGGGGTTCTTTGTCTCCTGCGGGCAGCCACAGTGCTACGTCCCCATCCCCGCCCCTGCTCGGTGCTCGCCTCCTCTGCAAACGGCACTGGATGAACACTCGGTGCCAGCGCAGGGCAGGAGCCTGTCCGAGGCGCCGCGGGGCTGGGCCCAGCTCGGGGAGGGGTCAGGCACGGTGGCACTCAGGCTTTGGAGCTGGGGGGTGGGGGCGGCTCAGTGCCGGGTGCAGCAAGCCAAGTCTGGGCGCTCCCAGGCTGAGCAGCAGGAGGCAGCTGCCAGTTAAAGCCGCAGGCGGCTGTTCCTGCACCTCTGGCCCGGTGTGTGCGTCACCCCAGTGTAGGCTCCCTTGGCATCCCCCGACCCCCTTCGACACAGCTAGACCCAGGTGGGTGGGTCCCGCGAGGGCAGAGGCGTGGGTCTGAATGCGGGACTAACGCCGGCCCCTTCGCGCTCCGGTGACATACAGAGGCTGTGCCCTGGCAGATCCCCGACCTGGGCATTCCCCACCCAGCTTCACGGCCTGCCTTGTGTAGGAGCAGGCCAGGGGGCGTGGCCGGGGGCGTGGCCGGGGCAAAGGGGCGGAGCCAGATCGCTGCGCTCTCGTTATTCGGGCCCCAAGGCACCTGCTGGACTCACTCAGCGTGTCGGACCCAGCTCAGCCCAGCGGAATTCCCCCCCCAGGGCCGAGCTTGCTCTGCTGCAGCATCTGCCCTCCCCTCTCCTCGGCCCCTGGGCCGGCCCGCCCCTCGGCCCCCTCCCCTCCTCTCCTCCCCCGGGCCGGCCCGCCCCTCGGTCCCCTCCCCTCTCCTCCTCCCCCGGGCCGGCCCGCCCCTCGGCCCCCTGCCCTCTCCTCCTCCCCCGGGCCGGCCCGCCCCTCGGCCCCCTCCCCTCCTCTCCTCCCCCGGGCCGGCCCTCCCCTCCTCTCCTCCCCTCTCCTCGGCCCGCCCCTCGGCCCCCTCCCCTCCTCTCCGCCCCCGGGCCGGCCCGCCCCTCGGCCCCCCCCCCTCTCCCCCCCCCCCGGGCCGGCCCGCCCCTGGGCCCCCTCCCCTCGCCTCCACCCCCGGGCCGGCCCGCCCCTCGGCCCCCTGCCCTGTTCTCAGCCCCCGGGCCGGCCTGCCCCTCGGCCCCCTCCCCTCCTCTCCGCCCCCGGGCCGGCCCGCCCCTCTGCCCCCTCCCCTCCTCTCCGCCCCCGGGCCAGACCGCCCCTCGGCCCCCTCCCCTCCTCTCCGCCCCCGGGCCGGCCCGCCCCTCGGCCCCCTCCCCTCCTCTCCGCCCCCGGGCCGGCCCGCCCCTCGGCCCCCTCCCCTCTCCTCCTCCCCCGGGCCGGCCCGCCCCTCGGCCCCCTGCCCTCTCCTCCTCCCCCGGGCCGGCCCGCCCCTCGGCCCCCTCCCCTCCTCTCCTCCCCCGGGCCGGCCCTCCCCTGCTCTGCTCCCCACTCCGCGGCCCGCCCCTCGGCCCCCTCCCCTCCTCTCCGCCCCCGGGCCGGCCCGCCCCTCGGCCCCCTGCCCTCTCCTCCTCCCCCGGGCCGGCCCGCCCCTCGTCCCCCCCCCCGCTCCTCCGCCCCCGGGCCGGCCCGCCCCTCGGCCCCCTGCCCTGTTCTCCGCCCCCGGGCCGGCCTGCCCCTCGGCCCCCTCCCCTCCTCTCCGCCCCCGGGCCGGCCTGCCCCTCAGCCCCCTCCCCTCCTCTCCGCCCCCGGGCCAGACCGCCCCTCGGCCCCCTCCCCTCCTCTCCGCCCCCGGGCCGGCCCGCCCCTCGCCCCCTCCCCTCCTCTCCGCCCCCGGGCCGGCCCGCCCCTCGGCCCCCTCCCCTCTCCTCCTCCCCCGGGCCGGCCCGCCCCTCGGCCCCCTGCCCTCTCCTCCTCCCCCGGGCCGGCCCGCCCCTCGGGCCCCCTCCCCTCCTCTCCTCCCCTGGGCCGGCCCGCCCCCCGGCCCCCTCCCCTCTCCACGTCCCCGGGGCCGGCCCGCACCTCGGCCCCCTCCCGTCCTCTCCTCCCCCGGGCCGGCCCGCCCCTCGGCCCCCTCCCCTCCTCTCCTCCCCCGGGCCGGCCCGCCCCTCGGCCCCCTGCCCTGTTCTCGGCCCCCGGGCCGGCCCGCCCCTCGGCCCCCTGCCCTCTCCTCCTCCCCCGGGCCGGCCCGCCCCTCGGCCCCCTCCCCTCCTCTCGGCCCCCGGGCCGGCCCGCCCCTCGGCCCCCTGCCCTCTTCTCCGCCCCCTGTCCGGCCCGCCCCTCGGCCCCCTCCCCTCTCCTCGGCCCCTGGGCCGGCCCGCCCCTCGGCCCCCTCCCCTCTCCTCCGCCCCCGGGCCGGCCTGCCCCTCGGCCCCCTCCCTTCTCCACCGCCCCCGGGCCGGCCCGCCCCTCGGCCCCCTCCCCTCTCCTCCCCTGGGCCGGCCCGCCCCTCGGCCCCCTCCCCTCCTCTCCCCCCCCCCGGGCCGGCCCGCCCCTCGGCCCCCTGCCCTCTTCTCCGCCCCCGGTCCGGCCCGCCCCTCGGCCCCCTCCCCTCTCCGCGGCCCCAGGGCCGGCCCGCCCCTCGGCCCCCTGCCCTCTTCTCCGCCCCCGGGCCGGCCCTCCCCTCGGCCCCCTCCCCTCCTCTCCTCCCCCGGGCCGGCCCGCCCCTCGGCCCCCTCCCCTCCTCTCCTGGCCGGCCCGCCCCTCGGCCCCCTGCCCTGTCCTCCGCCCCCGGGCCGGACCGCCCCTCGGCCCCCTCCCCTGGTCCCCCCCCCCCGGCCGGCCCGCCCCTCGGCCCCCTGCCCTCTTCTCCGCCCCCGGGCCGGCCCGCCCCTCGGCCCCCTGCCCTCTTCTCCGCCCCCGGCCGGCCCTCCCTTCAGCCCCCTCCCCTCCTCTCCTCCCCCGGGCCGGCCCGCCCCTCGGCCCCCTCCCCTCTCCTCCTCCCCCGGGCCGGCCCGCCCCTCGGCCCCCTCCCCTCTCCTCCGCCCCCGGGCCGGCCCGCCCCTCGGCCCCCTCCCCTCTCCACCGCCCCCGGGCCGGCCCGCCCCTCGGCCCCCTCCCCTCTCCTCGGCCCCCGGGCCGGCCCGCCCCTCGGCCCCCTGCCCTCTTCTCGGCCCCCGGGCCGGCCCGCCCCTCGGCCCCCTGCCCTCTCCTCCTCCCCCGGGCTGGCCCGCCCCTCGGCCCCCTCCCCTCCTCTCGGCCCCCTGGCCGGCCCGCCCCTCGGCCCCCTGCCCTCTCCTCCGCCCCCGGGCCGGCCCGCCCCTCGGCCCCCTCCCCTCTCCTCGGCCCCCGGGCCGGCCCGCCCCTCGGCCCCCTGCCCTGTTCTCGGCCCCCGGGCCGGCCCGCCCCTCGGCCCCCTGCCCTCTTCTCCGCCCCCGGGCCGGCCCGCCCCTCGGCCCCCTGCCCTGTTCTCGGACGCGGGCCGGCCCGCCCCTCGGCCCCCTGCCCTCTCCTCCGCCCCCGCCGGCCCCCGCCCCTCGGCCCCCTCCCCTCTCCACCGCCCCCGGGCCGCCCCTCGGCCCCTCCCCTCTCCTCGGCCCCCGGGCCGGCCCGCCCCTCGGCCCCCTGCCCTGTTCTCGGCCCCCGGGCCGGCCCGCCCCTCGGCCCCCTCCCCTCCTCTCGGCCCCCAGGCCGGCCCGCCCCTCGGCCCCCTGCCCTCTCCTCCGCCCCCGGGCCGGCCCGCCCCTCGGCCCCCTCCCCTCTCCTCGGCCCCCGGGCCGGCCCGCCCCTCGGCCCCCTGCCCTCTCCTCCTCCCCCGGGCCGGCCCGCCCCTCGGCCCCCTGCCCTGTTCTCGGCCCCCGGGCCGGCCCCGCCCCTCGGCCCCCGCCCCGCCCCTCTGCCCCCGGGCCGGCCCGCCCCTCGGCCCCCTCCCGTCTCCACTGCCCCCGGGCCGGCCCGCCCCTCGGCCCCCTCCCCTCTCCTCCGCCCCCGGGCCGGCCCGCCCCTCGGCCCCCTCCCCTCTTCTCCCAGACAGGCCCCCGCTGCCCACGCCCCATTGGGCACAGCAGCATAGACAGGGGCTCCTTGGCCTTGCAGCCCGAGTGCCCCTCCCAGCCCAGTCTGCCAGGCAGCCCCAACCAGAGGCAATTCCAGGATCTGAAGGCACCAGGGCCACCTGGCGTAGCTCCATCCCTGGATGCTCCCTCCCGCGGCGGGCCCCCCTCGCCCAGCCCCGGCAGCCCACAGCGATTAACAATTCCTGGGGGCCGGCAGGGCGAAGCACGCGCCTGGTGCTCTGCAATCAGAGGGCTGGCGGCACCAATACTTAATTACACTGCGGCTGGGCAGGACGCTCCCTGATGGATGGAAAATCACTCCCTCCCCGGCAGCTAACGACCCGTCGCTTTGCCGGCCGGCTGGTGGGACACGAGGGAGCATCCGCTGCCGGCTGGGCTGGAGGGACCCGCTCGCCCCAGTACTGGCACTTGGCACAGGAGGGCTCCCCCGAGACCGTGGCACACGCAGCCTTTCCTGACGTCATGGGGATCGCCGAGGCCCATTGCTCCTGCCCCGACGGGGTGGTGTGGACTGGCTGCTCCCCCTTGTCTCTCAGCGGCACACGCTGCTCCCCTGCTCTGCTGCCCAACGCCGGGTCCTCGCCGGCTTTAGACGCCTCGTCAGCCCTGGGTCTGTGCCAGCGCAGAGCCCAGCCGCCCCCGAGCAGATGGACTGAGGGCAGTGACCCCAGTGGGCAGCGCTGGCTGGAAGGGGTGTGACCGGGGGGATGCCCTGGTTCAGCTCCTCCTGCCAACTGAGCTTCTCTGGAGCCTGCACCCGCGGCTGCCCAGGGGGTAAGGCAGCAGCGACACTGTCCAGGGCATGGGGAATAACGGGCATGGGCCACAAAGGGAGCCTTTGATTCCTTCCTCATGCAGCCCTGAGGAGGTCCCCGTGTTTCAGGGGCTCGTTCGGTGGGGGGGGGTGAATTGTTCTGCTCAGGAGGCTGCACATTCCAGCACACCAGGGCAGGGAGGAGAGCCTGGGAGGGTGGCGCTCCACCAACCTCACCTGCTGTTCGCGTACAGGGAAGTGCCCCAGGAGTCTGCCGGGTTTTCACCTTTCGAACTGTTATATGGCAGGTGGGTGAGGGGGCCCCTGGACCTGATGAGAGACGAATGGGAAGGGAAGGCCACTCCCAATGGAGAGTCGGTGGTGGAGTATGTCCTGACCTTCCGGGAGAGACTGGCTGAGCTCATGGGCCTGGCCAGGGAGAATCTGGCCCGAGCCCAGAGGAAGCAGAAGGTCTGGTATGACCGCAGGGTGCGGGCCCGCACCCGCGCCTTCGCCACTGGGGATCAGGTGATGGTTTTCATCCCCGTGAGGAAAAACAAACTCCAGGCTGCCAGGGAAGGGCCCTTCAAGGTGGTCAAAAAACTAAATGAGGTAAACTATGTGGTGGAGCTGTCTAACCAGTCTCTTCACCGCCAGGTGTACCATGTCAATATGATGAAGCCATACTATGCCAGGGGGAATGTGGTGTTGGCTGTGTGTGGACATTGGGAGGAGCAGGGAGCTGACCCTTTAGTGGATCTATTCCCTGGGTCAAGAGCTGGTTCCCCCTGGAAGCAATTCCCCTCTCGGATCGGCTGACCCCGGCCCAGCACGCTGAGATCAGAGGGGTACTGCTCCTATACCGACAGCTGTTTTCCAGCCAGCCTGGATGCACTAATTTGACTGTCCACCAGGTGCAGACAGGATCGCACCCACCTATAAAATGCTCCCCTTCCGAGTCACAGGGAAAACTGCTCAGGACCTGGAAAGAGAGGTCAGTGACATGCTGGCTTTGGGGGTGATGCAGCCGTCTTCCAGCCCTTGCGCCTCACCTGTGGTGCTCGTCCCCAAAAAGGATGGGTCAATCCGGTTCTATGTGGACTATCGGAAACTTAATGCCATCACTGTATCGGATGCCTACCCCATGCCCAGGCCTGACGAGCTCCTAGACAAGCTGGGAGGCGCTCTGTACCTCACCACCATGGATCTTACCAAGGGCTACTGGCAAGTGCCGCTGGATGCAGATGCCAGGCTGAAATTGGCCTTTATCAGCCCTCTGGGGCTCTACGAGTTTCTGACCCTGCCCTTTGGCCTCAAGGGAGTGCCGGCCACCTTCCAGCGCCTGGTGGATCAGCTACTGAGGGGGATGGAGAGTTTTGCCGTGGCGTATATTGACGACATGTGTGTCTTTAGCCGGACCTGGGAGGATCACGTGTCCCAGGTTAGACGAGTGCTGGACCGACTCCAAGAGGCTGGGCTAACCGTGAAGGCTGAGAAGTGCAAGGTGGGGATGTAATGGAGTAGGAAGCACAGACTGTCTGTGTGGGGGAGGGGAGAGCCAGAGGTTTAGGTGAGATGCAGGAATTCAAACTGTGAGCTGAACTGGGCCTGGGGGAGGGGAGGTGACACCTCTGGCCAGGGCAGACACAAAGGAAGGAGGCTGAGGAGAGAGGAGGGGCCGGAGGGGACTGACAGACTGAAGTTGGCTGAAGAAGAGAGGGGAGGCAGGGAGACCGAACTCTGATCCTCGGGGAGGGGGGGGCTGTGAGGCCCCCCAAGATGGGGCTAACCGGGGGAATCCGGTTATCTGTGCCTGCAAGACCTGTGTTGGACTGTGTTCCTGTCGTCTAAATAAACCTTCTGCTTTACTGGCTGGCTGAGAGTCCTGGTAAATCGGCACGGAGACCGGGGGTGCAGGGCCTGGCTCCCCCACACTCCGTGACAACTGGTGGTAGCAGTGGGATCGACTGCACCCCGCGGACAGCGCTTCCTGCAGTAAGTGACTGGGGAGCAGTAAAACGAAGGGGCGATTCACCCCTGGGCGAGTGTGACCAGAGAGAAGGACTTTGCAGTAACAGGGTTCCCCGGGGGATCACAGCGAGCGATCCCAGGGGCGGAGGAGGCTGCTGCTCGACCCTGGCAGAGAGGTGGTGACCTGAAGGACTGGCACACTAGGGGTCCCCCTGGAACCTGTGGGGAGCGGCGAGCACCCCGGCCTGCGAGCGGCCAGCAGGAAGATGTATGCCACACAGCGCAAGTGTGAGCTGGTGGAGCTGTGCAAGCAGAGGGGGCTGCACTATGGGAAGCTCACCAAGGCCCAGCTGATTGCCCGGCTGGAGGAGAGAGACCGCGTCAATGAACCGGACCCGGTCTCTGAGGGAAGCAGCCCGGCAGATGCAGCGCAGGCACCAGTGTCTGTCCCCACTGGGAATGGTCAGCCGGCCGCTGAGGGCCCCCCGAGACCTCCCACCCCTAGGCGTAGGGGGAGGGGGAGGAGGAGCCCAGCTACGGAGGGCACCGTGACCCCCCCGGCCAGCCGGGAATCATCCCGGCGACGCTCGGCCTCCGTGGAACTCAGGCGGCTGGACTTGGAGAGAGAGATCAAACTGAAGGAGATGGAGATGGAGGACCGGCAGAAGCAGCGTGAATTCGAGGAAAGGGAGAAGGAGAAGCAACGCGAATACGAGGACAGGGAGCAGCAGCGCAGACATGAGCTGGCCATGGCCCAGCTGAACAACAGGGAGGCCCCGGCTGCGGCGAGTGAGGGGGGGCCCAAGCCTACAAAGAGCTTCGATAAGAACTTCCTGGCCCAGCGTAAGGAGGGGGAGGACATAGACACCTTCCTGACGGCCTTCGAGAATGCCTGCGAGCTGCGCCAGGTTGACTCTGCCGACAGGATCCGGTGCCTCACCCCCTTACTGGACTCTACCGCTGTGGAGGTGTACAGCCGAATGAGAGGGGCGGAGGCGAGAGACTACAACCTGTTCAAAGAGGCCCTGCTCCGCGAGTTTGGGCTGACCCCGGAGATGTACCGGAAAAGGTTCCGGGGTCAACGTAAGACCCGGGAGGTCACCTACCTACAACTGGTCAACCGGGCGCAGGGATATGCCCGCAAGTGGACGGCTGGGGCCCAAACCAGAGAGGACCTGCTTGACCTATTCGTACTGGAGCACCTGTATGAGCAGTGCCCATCCGACCTGAAGCTGTGGTTGATGGACCAAAAGCCGGAGAACCCGTAGCATGCAGGCCAGCTGGCCGACCAATACATGGACAGTCGGGCAGGGGATAATAGGGAGGCGTCTCGAAGTAGCCGGTCGGCCTCGACGCAGAGGGAGACTCACCAGGGAACCTCCCAGACGGGGCCGAGGGAGGACCCCCACCAAAGGGAAACATCTGGCGTC
This sequence comes from Mauremys mutica, assembly GCF_020497125.1. Lineage (NCBI taxonomy): Eukaryota > Metazoa > Chordata > Testudines > Geoemydidae > Mauremys > Mauremys mutica. The sequence goes on from NC_059096.1 coordinate 13,674,646, forward strand.
AGGTCCAGCCGTCCCACTCGAGGGGACCAGCGAGACATGGGCTGCTATCAATGTGGCCAACCGGGCCACATACGGGCCCAGTGCCCCAAGCTCCGGGACAAACTGAGCAGACCAGCCCCACACCGGGTCAACTTGGTAGAGACCCAGCAGGATGAGGGGCAGTGTTCGCAGGGAAGGGGGGCTGGCCGTGTACCCCCTGTGAAGGAGGGAGGGGGGCCCCGGGCTGTCCCCTCCGAGGGGCTGGATGCTCCCAACCCTGAGTTTTGGGTTTACAGGGTGGGCACGGGACTACCCCTCCGGAGCGAGTGCCTTGTTCCCCTGGAGGTAGACGGGAAGGAGGCCACTGGGACACGGGCGCAGAGGTGACGCTGGCCCGGCCCGAGGTGGTGGGCCTAGATCGGATGGTGCCCAACACCTACCTGAACCTGAGGGGTGTGATCGGGACCCCATTCAGGGTACCTGTGGCGAGGGTACACCTAAAGTGGGGGGACAAGGAGGGCCTCAAGGACGTGGGGGTGCACCCGCATTTGCCCACGGAGGTGTTAATGGGGGGGGATCTCGAGGACTGGCCCAGGAACACACGGGGTGCCCTGGCCGTGGACCGTAGTCAGAGTCGACGCAGGGCTCTGCACCCTGACACCGGGGAAGGCACTCTTCCCGGGGCACCGGACCCTGACCTGGTGGGGAGGAAACGCCCAGGGACAGGGCTCAGAGAGGCTGTGGCCCCAGACCCAGCCGGTGAGAGAGAGCAGATTCCCGCCCCTGCCCCAGCGGCTGAGTACCAGGCCGCGGTGCGGGAAGACCCCTCCTTGTGGAGGATAGGGGACCTGGCCAACCTCGGGGGGGTGACAGACCATGGGACGAGGTGGCCGGAAAAGGTTCCTGTGGGAGAAGGGGCTCCTGTACCGAGAATGGGCTTCCCCAGGGAAGATGGAGTCAGGGGGGATCAGGAGGCAGCTGGTGGTACCCCAGGAGTATCGCCACCAGCTGCTGTGCCGGGCCCATGACATTCCCCCCTCAGGGCACCAGGGAGCCTGGCATACCCAGCAGAGGCTGCTACGGAACTATTACTGGCCTGGGGTCTTTGCCCATGTCCGGCAGCACTGCCGCTCCTGTGACGTCTGCCAGAGGGGGAGGAAGGCCCGGGACAGGGGGAAGATGGCTGTAAGGCCCGGGCCCCGCCCCGATGAGCCTGTCCAGAGGGGGGCCAGGGTCAGAAGGGGGGCTCTGAACCGAGAGAACCCGAATCACAGCCCCCCAGACTGGAACATGGGGGAAGACCCCGGCCCAGCGTATACCCCAGGGGTATTGGGGTGGGGAAAGGGCGCGGGCGGCATAAGGTTGTAGGTGGGTTCGAACTTCCCCGGGTCACTGGCTGGAGTGACCCCGTTCAGTTCAGTCTCGGAGGGGGGAGAGGTGTAATGGAGTAGGAAGCACAGACTGTCTGTGTGGGGGAGGGGGAGCCAGAGGTTTAGGTGAGATGCAGGAATTCAAACTGTGAGCTGAACTGGGCCTGGGGGAGGGGAGGTGACACCTCTGGCCAGGGCAGACACAAAGGAAGGAGGCTGAGGAGAGAGGAGGGGCCGGAGGGGACTGACAGACTGAAGTTGGCTGAAGAAGAGAGGGGAGGCAGGGAGACCGAACTCTGATCCTCGGGGAGAGGGGGGCTGTGAGGCCCCCCAAGATGGGGCTAACCGGGGGAATCCGGTTATCTGTGCCTGCAAGACCTGTGTTGGACTGTGTTCCTGTCGTCTAAATAAACCTTCTGCTTTACTGGCTGGCTGAGAGTCCTGGTGAATCGGCAGGGAGACCGGGGGTGCAGGGCCTGGCTCCCCCACACTCCGTGACAGGGGAAGGCAGAAGTATCTTACCTGGGCCATCGGGTGGGGAGCGGCTGCCTAAAGCCGGAACCAGCCAAGGTGGAGGTGATCAGAGACTGGCCCGTTTCCCAGACCAAAAAGCAGGTCCAGGCCTTTATCGGGATGGCGGGGTACTATCGAAGGTTCGTGCCCCACTTTAGCGCCATAGCCGCCCCCATCACTGAGCTGTGGAAGAAGGGGAAGCCAGTCAAAGTGGTCTGGACCGAGCAGTGCCAGCAGGCTCTCCGGGCGCTGAAGGAGGCTCTGGTTAGTGGCCCAGTTCTGGCAAACCCAGACTTTGACAAGCCCTTTATGGTGTTCACCGACGCCTCAGACATGGGCCTGGGGGCGGTGTTGATGCAGGAGGATGAAAAGGGGGAGAGACACCCCATCGTGTACCTGAGCAAGAAGTTGCTACCCCGGGAGCAGAACTACGCGGCCATCGAGAAGGAATGCCTGGCCATGGTGTGGGCCCTTAAGAAACTAGAGCCATATCTCTTTGGGCAACACTTCACCGTGTACACAGACCACTCTCCCCTGGCCTGGCTGCACCAGATGAAAGGAGCCAACGCCAAGCTCCTGAGGTGGAGCCTGCTCCTGCAGGACTATGACATGGATGTGGTCCATGTGAAGGGAAGTGCCAACCTGATAGCAGACGCGCTGTCCCGGAGAGGGGGCCCCGAACTTCCCCGGGTCACTGGGCAGAGTGACCCCGCTCAGTTCAGTCTCGAAGGGGGGAGAGAATTTGTCACGGAGTGTGGGGAAGTCAGGGCCCTGCACCCCTCTTCCTGAGATTCACTGTGACTCTCAGCCAGCCAGTAAAACAGAAGGTTTATTAGATGACAGGAACACAGTCCCAAGTGGAGCATGTAGGTACAACCAGAAACCCTCAATCAAGTCCTTCTGGGGGGTTCAGGGAGCTTAGAACCCAGCTTGGGGTTCCCTGCGTTGCACCACCCAGCCCAAGCCTGAAAACAAAAACTCATCCAGCAGCTCTCTCCCCCCTCCCCCCAGCTCCTCCTCTCCTTTGTTCACTCTCCCAGGCAGAAGGTGTCACTTCTCCCAACCCCCCTCCTGGCTCAGGTTACAGCTGAGGTAGCTTCCTTCAAGGGAAGTCCCCCATCCCCAATGTAAGTCTCCTGCAACATTCCCAGATCAAATCTGCCCTGCTTCCTGCTCCGTCACAGGTGGAACAGAGAAACAGGGGAGTCATCATGAGGAATCGGGTAGTGATCAATGGCTCCATGTCTAGTTGGAAGCCGGTTTCAAGTGGAGTGCCCCAAGGGTCAGTCCTGGAGCCGGTTTTGTTCAATATCTTCATTAACGATCTGGAGGATGGCATGGACTGAACTCTCAGCAAGTTTGCAGATGACACTAAACTGGGAGGAGTGGTTGATACGCTGGAGGGTAGGGATAGGATGCAGAGGGACCTAGACAAATTAGAGGATTGGGCCAAAAGAAACCTGATGAGGTTCAACAAGGACAAGTGCAGAGTCCTGCACTTAGGACGGAAGAATCCCATGCACTGCTACAGACTAGGGACCGAATGGCTGGGCAGCAGTTCTGCAGAAAAGGACCTAGGGGTTACAGTGGACGAGAAGCTGGATATGAGTCAACAGTGTGCCCTTGTTGCCAAGAAGGCTAATGGCATTTTGGGCTGTATAAGTAGGGGCATTGCCAGCAGATCGAGAGACGTGATCATTCCCCTCTATTTGACATTGGTGAGGCCTCATTTGGAGTACTGTATCCAGTTTTGGGCCCCACACTACAAGAAGGATGTGGAAAAATTGGAAAGAGTTCAGCAGAGGGCAACAAAAATGATTAAGGGGCTGGAGCACATGACTTATGAGGAGAGGCTGAGGGAACTGGGATTGTTTAGTCTGCAGAAGAGAAGAATGAGGTGGGATTTGATAGCTGCTTTCAACTACCTGAAAGGGGGTTCCAAAGAGGATGGATCTAGACTGTTCTCAGTGGTAGCAGATGACAGAACAAGGAGCAATGGTCTCAAGTTGCAGTGGGGGAGGTTTAGGTTGGATATTAGGAAAAACTTGTTCACTAGGAGGGTGGTGAAGCACTGGAATGGGTTCCCTAGGGAGGTGGTGGAATCTCCTTCCTTAGAGGTTTTTAAGGTCAGGCTTGACAAAGCCCTGGCTGGGATGATTTAGTTGGGGTTGGCCCTGCTTTGAGCAGGGGGTTGGACTAGATACCTCCTGAGGTCCCTTCCAACCCTGAGATTCTGTGATTCTATGAATCCCCTAGGTACCACCTGAGCTGGAACAAGGGCTGTACCAGGCGAAAGGTCTGTGCCCAGACTAGGAAGGTGTCCAGTCTGTGAAAGAGACTTATTGAAACATCTTTCAGGGTGAGATTTTATCTGTACTCACTTGTATTACTGTATTAGGCTTAGATTTGCGTGTTTTGTTTTATTTTGCTTGGTAATTCACTTTGTTCTGTCTGTTACTACTTGAAACCACTTACATCCTACTTTCTGTATGTGATAAAATCCCTTTTCACTTAGAGTATGTGTTAATACCTGGGGGAGCGGGGACAAACAGCTATGCATATCTATCAGTGTTATAGAGGGTGAACAATTGACGAGTTTATCCTGTATGAGCTTTATACAGGGTAAAAGAGGGTAAAACAGATTTATTTGGGTTTGGACCCCATTGGGAGTTGGGTATCTGAGTGTTAAAGGCAGGAACACGTCTGTGAGCTGCTTTCAGTTACGCCTACAGCTGTTAGGGGACGTGGTTCAGACCTGGGTCTGGGTTTGCAGCAGGCCAGCGGGTCTGGCTCAAACCAGGCAGGGCACTGAAGTCCCAAGCTGCCGGGGCAGGAAAGCAGGGGCAGACGTAGTCTTGGCACATCAGTTGACAGCCCCAAGCGGGTTTCTGTGATCCAACCCGTCACACTCCCTAGTTAGGCCCCACTGCTCCATTTGGGCTCTGCCTGCGGCTGGCAGACGATCCTCACTGAGCCGGTAGCCAGGGCCGCTCCAAAGCCCTCACCCACAGAGGAGTCTTTCCCCTCCCCCAGAGAGGCCAGCAAGCCCCCAGGAAAGCTGGGCAGGATACAGCAGCCGCGCTTCTCCCGTAGCGTGCGCCCACAAGGCCTGTGGCTGGGGCCTGGGGATCTGCCTTCACTTCACGCTGCGCTCCTGGCAGCGCCCCATGCTACAGCTGGGGAGGGAGACCTGGCAGTGCAGCGGGAAATGGGCTCCCCCCTCTGAGCTGGTGGAGGAGTGATAGGAGCGCTAAACCCTAAGCTCACGTCAGATCCCTAGTTTTGGAATGAGTTGGGGAGCTCTGACTGGCTGGGTGATTGCACTCTGCCCCCTTACCATCTCCCGCCTTAAGAAGATCCTTCTTCATCCCTGTCCTAACCCCTTCTGTAGTGTAGCTGAGTGCTGCAAAACAGCTGCTCCCTTCCCCCCGACTGCAATGGTGGCTGCATTTCGGTGGTGAGGGAACAGATCTCTCTGCATGTATACACATGTATAAGAACGGCCATGCCAGGTGTCATAAACAGATAGTTAAGGGTTAAGGGCTCTTTTACCTGTAAAGGGTTAACATGCAGTACCAGGTGACCACCTGACCAGAGGACCAATCAGAGATAAGATTTTTTCAAATCTCTGTGGAGGGAAGCTTTTGTCTGTGTTTTCTTTGTTTGTCTCAGGTACTCTTTTGAATCTAAAAGAGACCAGTCATGTCTCCAAGTTCTCCTGGAGTAGTTTCTACTAATTAATAGTGAGTATTAATTAGAAAGGCGAATTAGTCTTATGATTTGATTTCTATATTTGCAATTGTGTGTTTGCTAAAGGAAATGCTTTATTCCTGTTTGCTGTTATTGCTTTTACTGAGAAAGGGGGTAGGGGGAATTCTCTCCAGAGATTGATAAGGTTATCCCCTATGAGTGTCCAGCCTGGGCTCATAGAGATTCTGTATTTTCTTTTTGTTCTATTAATAAACTCTTTTTAAGTTCAGGACTTGGTTAAGTTCCTTACCTGTGGATTCAGGGGAAGGAAGCTAGGCGCCACTCTGTGGAGACAAGGGTTGTCTCCAAGCAGAGAAAGCAGGGAAGGGAGAGGGAAGTGAAAGGAATCTTTCTCCCTCTGTGATTTGATCTGTGCTTCCCCAGGAAAGTCTCTGGAAGGAGGAGGGGGGAACAGAGGGGTGTCTCGATTCACCGAAATAATCGAGTGGTGGCAGCGAGAAGGAAACCTACCCTAAAGGTTAGGGTGGGGGGAGAATACCTGCGGGTCCCCATCTTTGAACTCACAAGCTCAAAGTGGGGGTGAGACCCTAGGACATGGTGGCATGCGGGTCCTCACCTTGAAACCCCCCAGTTTCAAGTGAGGGTAGACCCAGGACATGGTTGGCAGCGGTGACGAACCTGGCAAGGCATTTCTACCAAAAAGCAGCTTTTCTTTCTGTTTACTTGGACAGGCAGCTTGAGGAAAAGGCAGTTTTGAAGCAGTTTTCAGGGTTAGAAGGAGTTTTTTTTCTCTGCTGGCTATGCTGAGGAAAAACTCTTCCCTAGAGGTGTGTCCTTCCTTTGTGATATCAGGTATCACTCAGGATTCCTAAGGTGGGGGGAAGTGCTCGACAAAGTACATTCCCATCCAGTGGGAAAAACAGGTTTGCGGGGGGGGAGACAGAAACCCTCCAGCCAGATTTTTTTTCCCTGTGTCTTTTGAAATCCTCTGGAGCCAGGGAATACAAATCCCTGAGAGGATTTACTAGACTTTTCTCGCAGGTCCTAAGTAGCACCAGCCGGTCAGATGGGCTTATTAGTACCACAGCTCAGAAGGAGAGGAAGATTGTTTTTTTGGAAACATATTTTCAGCTGGGTTTAGCTGGGGGAAATAAAGTTTTCTAACGGGCTGTGTTAGGAAAGGATTTTTTTTTCTTCTTTTTTCTTTTTTCTTTGTCTGCTTCAAAACAGCTAGGGAAGAGGTGCAAGTTGTTCTAGGAGGCTTGTTAGAAAGGACCCCCACTGTGAGGTACTTAGCAAGTTGCTAGAAACAGGACAAACCAGATTTTCTAGTTTCTTGTAAGCCAGCAAACACCATTTGCAAATCAAAAGCTTTTGTTTCTTTCTATTCAATCGCGAGTAGACAGGGTAGGAATTGGGAAGCAAGCAACCCAATTCCCTGACTGCAGAGGGGTGTGACCAGCACCAAAAAGCAACACCAGCAAGCCACACATAAAATTCACTGACTGCAGAGGGGTGTGGCCAACACCAGAAGGCACTGTTCCCCATCCCAAGAAATTTCCCACCTACATGGCAGGTGAAAACACTAAGGCCTTCTTCAAAAAGGTTAAAAGGACCTGCCATGGGTACAGCATCCCTGAAGACCAGTACAAGGACTGGTCAGGAAAGAGAACTTTTGCTGTCTATGACAATTATTCCATCCCCATGCTACTGGGGGAAGACTTGGCCAACCATGTGCAACTGGCCAAGAAGGGGGGAGTGGTCACCTGCAGCCAGGCCGAACAAGCAGGCACTCCCATCCCTGTTCCTGAGCCATCCACCAGGACCCTGTCTGTGTTACCAGAGACCCAGACAGAGGTGGTGGAACCGGATCTCATGCCAACAACTACAGCAGCCATAGTACATCCAGTCCCAGGACCGGAACTGGAAAAGCAACCAGCGGCAGAACCAGCGCCAGCACTGATGCCAGCGCTTTCAACTCCACCGCCAGGGGGCGCCAACGGGCCTAAACTGGCAGAAGCAGCAGACAACTCTACCCAAGAGGCTCAGCCAGAGCCTGAAATATCACCTTGTGCACCGGCGGAGAGCGGTCCACAGTCAATGGAAACAACCTCATCACCTACATCGCTCCCAGAGGAACTGGTGTCTCCCGCCTCAAGGGAACAGTTCCAAACTGAGCAGGAAGCCGATGACAGCCTTAAGAAAGCTTGGGCGGCGGCACGCAGCAACCCACCGCCTCTCAGCTCTTCTACCCAATTCCAGTTTGTTGTAAAACAAGGACTTTTATATAAGGACATTCTTTCTGGTAAACACCAGGAAGGCCAGCATCCTCAAAAACAGTTGGTAGTTCCAACTAAGTACTGGAACAAGCTCTTAAGCTTGGGCCCTGACATCCCAGTGGGCATTCTGGGGTCAACAAACCAAAGACAGGTTGGAAAAGTCCTTCCACTGGGAGGATGGGCAAGGACGTTGCCAAGTATGTCCGGGCAAATGCATACAAAGTGTTCTTCAATGTCAAATATCTTGTTGTTTACATACTTAGTAGTATATGTAATAGTGCATGTGTTTTGTTTATCTGTTTATTTTACAGTTCTAGGAGGAAATCACCACCAGTAGTTCCCACTGTTGGTGATTTGGGGGGCGTGTCATAAACAGATAGTTAAGGGTTAAGGGCTCTTTTACCTGTAAAGGGTTAACATGCAGTACCTGATGACCACCTGACCAGAGGACCAATCAGAGATAAGATTTTTTCAAATCTCTGTGGAGGGAAGCTTTTGTCTGTGTTTTCTTTGTTTGTCTCAGGTACTCTTTTGAATCTAAAAGAGACCAGTCATGTCTCCAAGTTCTCCTGGAGTAGTTTCTACTAATTAATAGTGAGTATTAATTAGAAAGGCGAATTAGTCTTATGATTTGATTTCTATATTTGCAATTGTGTGTTTGCTAAAGGAAATGCTTTATTCCTGTTTGCTGTTATTGCTTTTACTGAGAAAAGGGGGAGGGGGAATTCTCTCCAGAGATTGATAAGGTTATCCCCTATGAGTGTCCAGCTTGGGCTCATAGAGATTCTGTATTTTCTTTTTGTTCTCTTAATAAACTCTTTTTAAGTTCAGGACTTGGTTAAGTTCCTTACCTGTGGATTCAGGGGAAGGAAGCTAGGCGCCACTCTGTGGAGACAAGGGTTGTCTCCAAGCAGAGAAAGCAGGGAAGGGAGAGGGAAGTGAAAGGAATCTTTCTCCCTCTGTGATTTGATCTGTGCTTCCCCAGGAAAGTCTCTGGAAGGAGGAGGGGGGAACAGAGGGGTGTCTCGATTCACCGAAATAATCGAGTGGTGGCAGCGAGAAGGAAACCTACCCTAAAGGTTAGGGTGGGGGGAGAATACCTGCGGGTCCCCATCTTTGAACTCACAAGCTCAAAGTGGGGGTGAGACTCTAGGACACCAGGTCAAACCAACGGTCCCTCTAGCCCTGTCTGCCAACAGTGACCAATGCCAGCTGCTTCAAAGCGAATGAACACATCAGGGCAATCACTGAGCGAGCCATCCCTGTCGTCCAGTCCCAGCTTCTGGCAGTCACAGGCCTAGGGACACCCAGAGAATGGGATTGTGTCCCTGCCCATCTTGGCTGATAGCCATTGATGGACCTGTCCTCCAGGAACGTAGCTAGCTCATCAATATATGTATATTACAGCTGTCCAGTAATCACAGTTAACACAAACGATTAATGCAAAACAAATTAACTAGATTTTAAAAGTTGCGATTAACTGCAGTTTTAATCGCACTGTTAAGCAATAACAGAATACCAATTTAAACTTATTATAAATATTGTTGGATATTTTCCTACATTTTCAAATATATCAATTTCAGTTGCAACACAGAATACAAAGCGTACAGAGCTCACTTTATATTATTTTTATGACAAATATTTGCACTGTAAAAAAGATAAACAAAATAAATAGTATTTTTCAACTCACCTCATACAGGTACTGTAGTGCGAGCTCTTAATTGTGAAAGTGCAACTTACAAATGTAGAATTTTTTTTATCTATAACTGCCCTCAAAAACAAAACAATGTAAAAATGTAGAGCCTACAAGTCCACTCAGTCCTACTTCTTGTTCAGCCAATTGCTCAGACAAACATTACAGGAGATAATGCTGACTGCTTCTTATTTACAATGTCACCTGAAAGTGAGAACAGGCATTCACATGGTACTGTTGTAGCCAGTGTTGCAATATATTTACGTGCCAGATATACTAAACATCCGTATGCCCCTTCATGCTTCAGCCACCATTCCAGAGGACATGCTTCCCCGCTGAATTTAAATTGGTATTCTATTATTGTTTAATCGCACTGCTAATCACTATTTTTTCAATCTCGAAATTATCTGTGATTATTTTGTTAGGGCTGTCAAGTGCTTAAAATGTGTGTGTGTATAGATAGATAGATATAGATATAAATATACACGCACGCACACAATCTATCTGTAGTGGGGCAGCGGAGAACAGGGGTTAAAAGCAGCCCTGGAGAGGGCTGTGGCTGGATAAAAGGAGTGAGAGCAGCTGAGGGAGCAGCTGATTACAGATGTGGCCAGCTCAGTTAGGGCTCAGCTGGCCCTGGCAAAAGGGCTGGGGGTGAAGGGCTCAGTCAGTATCGCTCTAGCTGTGCAGTGGGAGAGCTGGCTGCCGGGAAGCGAGGTACCTTAACTGTCAGCAGTGCTGGGGAATTGTTGTGTATTTGGTTGTCATGGTTTTTGTTCCTATGGCAACTGAGTTAGATTATTAGGGGATAGCCCAGCCAGCTTCGGCCGTTTGGGTGAGCTCTGTGTCCGTAAATAAAATGGTAGTTTTGTTAGCTGTCTGCTGTCTGGCCTCAAGTGATTTCTTCCTAAACCGGCTGCCCCCAAGGATATAACAAGTGGCGACGAGGATGGGATTCCGGTGCTGCTCCAGTAACAGAAGGAAGTAGAAGTCAAGGTAAAGAACAAACAAACAAACAAACAAAACCTGCTTGTTTGTACTGTGAAAGTGAAACTAAAAATCATGGCTACTCTGACCAGGCCACTGGAACCTTTTGATGAGAATATAGAGCAGTGGCATGTGTATACTGAGCGTTTTGAGCTTTTTGTTATTGCAAATGACATTACAGAAGCGAAGAAGGTGCCAATATTCTTAAGTGTTGTAGGGGCTAAAACCTACTCCCTGCTACGCAGCTTACTACACCCTGTTAAGCCTGAGACTAAATCTTACAGTGACATTGTGGAAATCCTGGGGTCCCATTTTTCCCCAAAACCACTGGTAATTGCTGAAAGATATAGGTTCCACAAAAGAGACCAAAAGGAAGATGAAACAGTTGTACAATTTGTAGCCATTTTAAAAAAGCTAGCAGAACACTGTGAATTTAAAGAGATGTTAAATGATGCCCTGCGTGACAGGTTAGTGTGTGGCCTCTGCAGTGAAGCTATACGGAAGCGCCTACTGACAGAGGCTCAGCTTACATTACAGAAGGCTGTTGATATTGCTGTCTCCATGGAACTGGCTACAAGGGAGGCGCAATACATCGGTGCATCCCCTAGGATGCAAAAAGTGTCACAAGAACCGACCCACAAAACTGTGCAGAGTCAAGAATGTTACCGCTGTGGTAAGCCAGGACACCAGGCATCAGAATGCTGGTGTAAGGACCTGGTGTGTCGACACTGTGGCAGAAAGGGACACATTGAGTGTGCCTGTAAACAAAAGAAAAGGATGCCTGTGGTCTGGCCGACAAAAAGAGGAACCCTGCATACCCTAGAGCAGACCCAGGATGATCAAGATGACACCTCAGCGCAAGAGGAAGTGCCACTGCATGTTTTGTCTTTGGCAATGGGCTCACATGAATACTGGGTAACCCCGTTATTGGATGGCAAACGTATACGCATGGAACTGGACACCGGTGCAGCCGTCTCGCTGACCTCCGAGACTGTGTATAAAGAAAAGCTACAGCATCTTCCGCTGAAGGCAACAAAAACTGTTCTGAAGACGTATACGGGAGAAGCTGTGCCCATGTTGGGCACTATTGATGTTAAGGTGGAGCTCAATGGACAGGCTGCTAAATTGCCACTGTTTGTGGTGAGAGGTAACTACCCGTCCTTAATGGGTAGGTCTTGGCTTGGGAAGATTCAACTGAACTGGGCAGAAGTGCACCGGATGACTAAAGAAGAAACCAGTCTAACCCCTGTGATAGACCCAGGCCAGGTGGGTACAGCAGAATAGCAGAAGGCAGATATACTGGCCACTGGATTAACAGTTTTCTGTTCCCTGACTGACCAGAGCAGGGGCTGCTCCAGGCTAATGAGAACACCTGACTCTAATTAAGCTGTAAAGAGTCAGGTGAGGCCATTCAGTTAATGTGACCACCTGACTCTAATTAAGGCCCTGCTGATACTATAAAAAGGGCTCACTCCAGTCAGGCAGAGGAGCCAGGGAGCCAGAGGAGAGGAAGTGCGGCTGGTTACTGAAGACACCCTCAGACCATCGTTAAAGGAGCCCTAAGGTAAGGGTGAAGAAGGGAGAAGCAGGAGAGCTGTGGGGAAGTGGCCCAGGGAAATGTAGCAACTCTGGCAGTGAAAGGTCGGCTGCCAACAGCTGCTACCATTAGGGTCCCTGGGCTGGAACCCGGAGTAGAGGGCGGGCCCGGGTTCCCCCCAACCCACCACTACAGGAACAGCTCCTGGAAGGGGAAGTCAGGTCCCTGTCAGGACAGGAGGCTGAACATAGACTGTGGGAGTTCTCTCACCAACCTCCTTGCAGCCTATGATGAAAAGGGCTCAGTAGACTGTAATCCTGGCCCTAGAGAGAGAAGGGCTATGTGGAGGGTCACAGTGAGCCACTGAGGCTAACATAAACCGCCTAGAAGCGCAGAACCCACGGGACCAAGGTCAGAGCTCTGCCACACCCCTATACTAAGGAAACATGCTGCTGTTTTTGGAGATGATTTGGGAAGTATGAAGGGAATCACTGTGACATTGAACATTAAACCTGACAGTCCACCAAAATATCTGAAAGCCCGAACTGTACCATATGCCATCAGGCCAAAAGTTGAAGCAGACCTGGAGCGCCTGGTCACCAATGGAGTCCTAATACCAGTTACCCATAGCTCATGGGCCACTCCTATCATTCCAATAGTGAAGAAAGATGGCTCTCTCCGGATTTGCAGTGATTTTAAAGTCACTGTCAACCCAGTGTTGTGTGCAGAGCAATACCCGCTTCCCCGCATCGATGACCTCTTCGCAGGCCTGGCTGGGGGACAAAAGTTCAGTAAGATTGATCTGAGTCAAGCATATTTACAGATGCACGTTGATGAAAAGTCCCAAGAGCTGTTGACTATTGTGACTCATAAGGGGCTTTATCGATACTGTCGCCTACCCTTCAGAATAACGTCTGCTCCCGCCCTGTTCCAGAGGGCTATGGACCAGATCTTGTGTGGCTTGTCAGGAGTTCAGTGCTATCTGGATGATATCCTGGTCACTGGAAGAAATGAAGAGGATCACTTAAAGAATTTAGAGGCTACCCTACAAAGACTGGAAGAGTATGGCCTACGAGTTCGCAAAGACAAGTGTGAATTCTTCAAGCCCTCTGTTGAATATTTGGGACACATCATTGATTCTGCAGGTCTTCATAAGGCCCCTGCAAAAGTTAAAGCTATTATGGAGGATCCCCCACCTCGAAATGTAAACCAGCTGTGCTCATTTCTAGGACTACTGAACTATTATGGAAAGTTCATCTCACAGTTAGCCACACTGCTAAAACCATTTCATGAGCTCCTTGGGCAGAACAAAGCCTGGAAGTGGACTGAAGCCTGTGATGTTGCATTTAACAAAGCTAAGGATGCATTGCTAAATTCTGAAGTTCTAACGCACTTTGATCCATCCTTACCCCTACAATTGGCCTGCGATGCCTCCCCTTATGGAGTGGGAGCAGTCGTGTCACACATTATGCCTTTGGGAGAAGAGAGACCTATTGGTTTTGCTTCACGCACTCTAAGCAAAGCAGAAACTAACTACGCCCAAATTGAACGTGAGGCATTAGAAATTGTTTTTGGAATTCGGAAGTTTCATCAGTTCCTGTTTGGGCGAAAGTTGACTCTTCTCACAGACCATCGACCTTTGATGTCAATTTTTGGACCCTACACAGGCATTCCCCCATTAGCTGCTAGTCGTATGCAATGTTGGGCATTGTTACTTTCAGCACACACATATGAAATCAAATATCGGAAATTCACTCTGCACGGCAATGCAGATGGCCTCTCAAGGTTGCCTTTGTCGGTCAAACATCAAAATAGTGCCCAAAAGGAAATCTTCTACTTTGAACAGGTAGAGAATACACCCATCACTGCTACTCAGATAAAGAAGACAACTCGCGTTGACCCAGTATTGTCCCAAGTTATGGACCTGGTGATGCATGGAAAATCTCGACAAACCTCTCCGGTCTCACCCAACCTTGTTACCTACATGTCCAGGAGGACGGAGTTATCGGTCCAATCTGGTTGTTTGTTGTGGGGGAGATGTGTCATTATTCCACCACCACTGAGATCACAGATGTTAGAACAGCTACATTCCGGTCACTGTGGAATAGTGCGCATGAAGGAAATTGCACGAAGCTATTTTTGGTGGCCTGGATTGGACAGTGCTATTGAAGAGAAGGCAAAAGCTTGTATGTCATGTCAGGGTGTGAGGAATGCACCCCAGTTGGCACCCCTACACCCATGGGACTGGCCTGAAAACCCGTGGCAACGTATTCACATTGACTTCGCTGGCCCCCTTGAAGGAAGCATGTTCTTGGTGGCAGTAGATGCCCATTCTAAATGGCCAGAAGTCTCTATAATGCAGTCCACTACTGCAGAGAGTACTATCCAAAAACTACGAGGACTCTTTAGTCGTTTTGGTCTGCCAGAACAACTTGTGAGCGACAACGGACCGCAGTTCGTCTCTCAGGAGTTTCAAAATTTTATGAAGGCAAATGGGATACACCACATCATGCCAGCACCATATCATCCATCCACCAACGGATTAGCTGAAAGATTTGTGCAGACAATGAAAAACGCTTTGAAATCAGCAAGGGGACAACACTCCATTCAAAAGCGTCTGGATACCTTCTTACTTTCCTACAGAAACACACCTCATGCTACGACCCAGGCTTCCCTGGCCTTTCTAATGATGGGACGAAAGCTGCGCACTTGCTTTGATCTGCTGAAACCTTCTGAACCCCGACAAATTGTGCAACGTCAGCAGCAATATCAAGTCATCAGACGGGCACCCAGAGCAAAAGACCGAACTTTTAGCCCGGGACAGCCAGTTTTGGCTCAGAATTATACTTCCAGAGCTAAATGGGTCCCTGCCACAATCATCACTCAAACAGGACCTGTTTCCTACACAGTCCGGACTGCAGAGAATCTTACCTGGCAGCGACATGTAGATCAGCTGTTGCCAGGTCATGCCAGTCCTCAGGACACATCTGCAGTTGAGGGGTCTGACTTCACCTCTTCTGGTGAGACACCGAATCACGAATCACCTGTTCCTGACTGTTCTCCTCCATTACTGCCGGCGGCTGAGATGCCCCTTTGCCCAGCACAAGCTGATACCACCTCCTCACCTGTTCATGCTGCGGACCCTGAGCCCATGGTACTTTCGGGTGCAACAACACCAGAAGTTCACCGTAATCCACCTAGAGACAGAAGGCCTCCCCATCGGCTGGATCTTTAGCTAGGGTGAACCCACGGTTATGGGGCAAAATAATCCCCAGGGTTTAGCCGGGAATGGAGGCAGTCTACCCTCCTTCTCTAGTCTAGTGTGTGTTTTATTTAGGGGATGTTCTTATTGGGGGGGAGGAATATGTTGTGTATTTGGTTGTCATGGTTTTTGTTCCTTTGGCAACTGAGTTAGATTATTAGGGGATAGCCCAGCCAGTTTCGGCCGGTTGGGTGAGCTCTGTGTCTGTAAATAAAATGGTAGTTTTGTTAGCTGTCTGCTGTTTAGCCTCAAGTGATTTCTTCCTAAACCGGCTGCCCCCAAGGATATAACACCCTGCCTGTCCACAAAGGCCCAGGAACCCAACATTCCTAACTGAGATGCACTCGCACCAACCCTGGAAGCCAGATCTCCCTGAACTTTGGGGCAGCTCGGAGCTGGATCCTAACAGCAGAGCGTGGGGCAGTCCGTGCCTCTTACCTGTGGGTTGCCTGTAGAACCCAAAGGCCCTTTGCTACCTGGGTGTGAAGATGTGCACCCAGCCTACCCTGGATGCATCCGGGGTTACTGTTCCCTTTGGCTGAGAGGGCAAATATTCCTCCCTTGAGTGCAGTCTGCGGCTGTAGCTGCCAGGTTGGAGAGTGAATGGTTCCTAGGGGTTTTGCAATCCTCCTTGGCGTGCTGTCCACACTGGGACTGAACTGCTGCAGAACCCAGTGCTGAAGAGGCCTCGTTCGGGGCCTGGCGTAGGGGATATGTCTCTGATGCCAAGAGTGTCAACAGCATCAGGCCAAACCCTGCCATTTGAACTGGCTGTATTGTCAGTGAATGTTGAAAATCTGGTATTTTCAAGAGCTTCTGTCCAATAGAAAGGCCCTTCCTGAGACAGGCAATGGCCATGCAGGGAATCTTTTGAGAGGGATGAGAAGTGATTTTTGGCTTGTTTATGATGAGCCCCAGGGCTCTGCACAGAGAACAAATGCTCTGAATGCCTGTCGCTAATTCTTCTTCGGACTTGCCCTCAGCAGCCAATCGGCTTCGTGGGGAACATAAAACTGTCTTTTGCTTTCTTAGCTGTGCCGCTACTGGGGCTCAACATTCAGTAAATACTCGGTGCAGTGGAGAGACCGACTCTGTACTGACCATGGTGCAAAGCAAGGACAAAGCATAAGTACTTTTGGTGGGATGCTCTATGGGAATGTGGAAATACGCCTCCTTGAGATCAAGAGCAGCGAACCAAGCTGGCGTAGCTGGGGGAGGAGGGGACCGGTTAGACCCAAGGAAAGCATCCTGAACTGAAACCTCCTGATTTGTTTTCTGAGATCCCGAAGCTCTAACATCGGTCTGAGGTCTCTGTTCTTTGGGGGATCAGAAAGTACCGGGAGCAGAACCTTTTGTTTCCAGAAGCCAAGGGAACGTGTTCTACAGCAGCCACCTTCAGACATCCCTAGCAGGGTTTTGTGGGAGGGGCCCGCAAGAGGGAGGATTGGGGGTGGTATGGGGGAGTGATCTGAACTGGATGGTATAACCTCCGTTACCATATCCAAACCCAGCTGTCAAATGTGGACAGATGGTTCCCCAACTGATGTACTAAAATTGGCTCAAAGCTCTCAACTAACATGAGGGGATAGGGCTGAGGGATTCTTTGCCTCATACGAGGTTTCACAGCTCTCTTCCTGTCCTGAGTATGAGAGTCTGTTTCTTGCTGATGGTGCTGATGAAATGGTGTCGCCTCCTCTGACAAGAGGTGGATGAAGAAGGTGGTGTGTACTGCCTGTGGTATCTAAATGCCGGGGTAGAAGTTCTTCTCCTCTAAGGTGGCATAACCTTGGAGGCCTAGCTGTAGACCGAATCTCCTTCCATTTGCCCAAAGTCATCAGACTTAACACTAAATAAGTCATCTCCTCTGAAGGGTAAATCTTCAGTTTTGGCCCTGGTATCCAGTGGGGGAAGATTAATGTGGCCAAGCATGTCTACACCGAGACACTGCTGTTGCCAGTGATCTAGTGGATCATCAGACACATCCAACAGTGCCCTAAGGGCATATTTGGCTACGTTTTGGCCTTTGTGAATAACATCTGTTGTCCTTTGGCCCTCTGGTGGGTGTTTGGTGAAAAGGGACATCTTTTCCCACAATTGGTAGCTGGCTATATGCATGTTTGAGGATACAGAAGAAAATGATTTCTTACCTAGAGAATCTAACTTCCTTCCTTCTTTATCCATTGGAATAGAAGGTTGAAAACCTGATCTCGGTCTTGAAGTGCAGCTGCTGTAACCAGGGAATTTGGTTGCGTCTGTATGTGAAAGCAAGAGAATCCTTCCTGTGGGATTTGACTTTTTAGAAACTGGCTGGCATGAAGACAGCTTGGACCAAAGGTCTTTGCTGGTTGTCATAACAACCCTTTGAATATGGGTAAAGAGACTTAGGTTTCATCACTGATCCTAAGATGTCAGATATGGGATGTGCCGTCTCCCCTAGTGCTAAGGATGGTAAATTCAGGGTTGATTCCATCCTATGCACTAATAGGGGAACTGAATTGCATCCTCAGAGGCAGATGAAGCTGTTGCTACTCTCACACTCCCATCGGGGAATGAACAGTTCTGAACTCCCCTGAGTCAGAAGGAAACTCATCGTGTGGAGGTCCCTCTTGATATTCCACTTCTGAGGTTACCTCCTCTTCTGCAGGAGGGGAACGATCTGATGATCTTGGATCTGTAGCTGAAGGATCTGGACATCTCCACTCCATTGACAGCATTGGAATCTGTTCCAGCCCTGGAGAGTCCAGTCTTCTTGCATGTAAAGAAAAAGGAGGAGTTGGCCAATATGGCCATGACATCCATGAAGTCCTACGGTCGTCGTGCCAGCTTGGCCAGTCTGATATCCTAGTCTCCACAGGATGCCTAGGAAATTCTGGCTCCCTCTTTGTCTGATCACTTCTTCCATGATAAAAGCGTCCAGTCAAAACCTGTACTGGATCTGGCTCTAGCTGTGGGATCACGGGGGTCTTCAATCTGAGTGACATATGCTGGGGTCTCATGCTGCCAGGACTAAAACATCCTTAGAATTTCTAAATGTTAGAGATGAATTTCCTAATTCACAAAGTGTTGCAGCCAACATGGGAGAATTCTTTGTTAGACCCTCTCTTGACAGCTAAAGAGGAACTGATCACAGAACTAAAAACGAACAGCAGGTTAGGTACAAGTGATCTTGACTTGATCACATTTATAATGGGCAAGCAGAATAAAGTCCAGGCCTGCGATATAGATACTTGGTGCTTTAAATGGCTCAATTTCACAAAGCTGAAAACAGTTATGAGCCAGATCATCTGGGAGGAAGAATTTAATCAGAAAAATGTGACTGATCATCGGGAATTGTTTAAGAACACTTTACTAGATGCCCAAATAGCCATAATCTCACTGTGACCCAGTGTGCCTGTGGCAGCCCTCACTGAAAATGCCAAGGGCAGGGCAGGCTGCAAAACTAATGGTTAACATTGACGTTAGACTTGCCAACCAGTCACAAATTGTGCTCCTGATCCCCCACACTAGTTATCGAGAAGCTAAACAAACAGATCACACACTGCATTCCAGTTCTCTGGCTCCCAGGCAGCACCTAGGTCCAGTACAGTGAGAAGTCATTTAAAACCTCTGCTCACTATACAAAATATTCTTCTGACCCCAAAGAGCCAGCCACATTGCCAGGTCAATTTTAGTTTAGATCTTACCCAAAATACCATGGTACCAGTCAATGCTTTAGTGTCTAAAACTAAAGGTTTATTATAAAGAAAAAAGAAAGAACAAGAAGAAAGTTGTTAAACAGTAAAGCAATCAGATACATACATAAGACTTCAAAGTCCATATATCAGGTTCTTAGCAGTACTGGTGGCTTGAAAATCCCTCTGGAACAGAGCCTCAGCTTGGATGGGTCGTTCAGTCTTTTGTTCAGAGCTTCGTTTGTAGAAAAGTTGCTCCAGAGGTAAGAAGCAGGATTGAAGACAAAATGGAGATGATGCAGCTGCCTTTTATATTCCTTTTTGCCATGTAGCTTGTGCTGCTTTGTCCCGAACACAAACTTCACAGCACATGGCATGGAAAAGCCTTAGAGTTCTGTCCACAGGCAGCCCCTACATGCCTTGCTGGCTCATAAGGTGTAGCCCCTGGCTTCTTTCAGTGGGTTTGTTATACAGCTGATGACCCTTGATGGGCCATCAAATAGGCTATATAGTGCTGATGCCAATCTGTTTGGGGGTGTCACCCAGAACCACAGCATGAGTTTGAAATCCAGATATACCATACATACCTATAACTCACAATACCAAGATGATACCTACATACAAACATGATTACAATATTTAGCAAATTATGACTTTTCCACTGATACCTTACACAGTATATCTGATAAGAGTCCTTGCAATTATATAATATTGGTATCAACGATATCCTCAAGTGTCTCCCGGATTCCATACAGCGTCACACTCACAACTGAGGAAGAAGGCAGTAGTGGTTAAAAAACTGACTGGGTCTGGAACGGAAGTGAAGGCAGCTATATAAATATTTTAAAAAATAAGAAATGAAAGAAAGGGGAAGTTGATAACGAACATAAATCAGAAGCCAGGAATTGTAGAAAATTGGTAAGTGAAGCAAAGGGACACAAGGAGAAATCTACGGCCAGCAGAGTTAAGGACTCTGGAGTTGGTGAGAGCAGGGCCAATCAGAGTGGGGGCCAGGAGGGCCATTTGGCCTAGGCCTCAAGCTCAAAGAGGGCCTCAGATTTGGACACTTGTTAATTTTTTGGCATCTGATAAGTTTCGCAGCTTGTTTTGATGCTCATTCCTATGGTACCAAAATGTGACACTCTCTCAGCTTAGAGCTGCAGATTTCAGCAAATAAGAGGTGTGATTTGGTAAAAGACATAATTTTTTTGTTAACTGATATAGATTTTTGTCATATTAAAGAATTAAAATGTTCATAAATATTAATAAAAATATAATAAATATTCATAAATATTAATAAAAATATATCGGTTCTGATGAACGTGTCCGCTCAGATCAGCTGATTATATAAACGAACCACGACTAGTGGCTGGTGCTGGATCAAGTGTGTGTTGAAAGGTCGAGAATTGTTACGTTAGTGTCTTTATAGTTTTACGTCTAGTTGACTAAGGAATTATTGATGTGTGAGAATTCTTCATTATTATGGTAGCTAAAAGAGGTGACTGGTTGAGCCCTACCTCGGTTGCTTGGCCGTCAATATAGGCTTTCATTGGCTATAGGCCCAGATTCAATGTGAAAATTTGTGAGGACAATCTTGTACAGTGAGTTTTGTGAGGACACGTTTGAAATTTGTGGACATTATCCCTCGGTCCGTATCCGTGTGTAAATGGGCCGGACTCACCCCTGCGGCACCTCCTGCTGGTTGTCCTCGGGAATTAGCTCAATCCAGCCCAGAGCACCCTCTGCAGGCTGGTGATCCACCTTACTACTACTGGCCCCCGTGTCCCTCCCAGGACCCTGGTGCCCCTTTAACTGCGTCTCCCCCTCCCAGGGGAACCCCCACCCCATTATCCCCACTTTGCCTCAGTATTGGCTACTGCCCAGTCTCCATCTAACCCCCGTTCACTGGGGCAGGCTGCAGTATCAGCCACTCATCATAGGCAAAGGGGTTGGACCTGCTGCCTTTGCCTACCCCTGGGTTGCCCCCTGCAACCCCAGTACCTCTTGCCCTGTGCTAGGCTGCAGCCTGGGGCTTTCCAGACAGGAGCTCCCCAGCTCCTCTGCCTTTCCCCCGCCCCGCTCCACTCGAGGTACCTTGTCTAGCTCCCTGCAGCCAGGCCCTTCTCCCTCTACAGCCAGAGAGAGACTGTCTGGGCTCCTGGCTCACAGCCTCTTATAGGGGCCAGCTGGGCCTGACTGGGACCTGGCCGCAGCTGGGCCTGCTTTCCCCGATCAGCCCAGGCTTCTTGCCCCAGCCACAGACCCCTCCTGGGCTGTTTTAAGCCCCGAAGGACAGGAGCGGGTAACCACCCCGCTACACCGTGTCTGTGTTTACTATATATGTCATTCCTTTGTCTTCAGCTCAGCCTGTTACGTTATACCTTGCGTGCTTGAGTTTTGGTTCAGTGATAAGGATAATAACCTGTCTGACTGTTTCATTTTGTGTTTTTAATTAGTATTCCTTCATTTTAAGTCTTTTCAGCACTTGGGAACCGTTCAGCACTTGTGTACGTGTTTACAGTAGAAGATTTCAAGTGTGGCCAGGCTTCATATTGACCAGATAGATCGCTATGAAGAGGAGATTTGAAAGTGGTGCAAGCAAGAGATGGCGAAAACAACTGAGCGACGCAGCAGCTAAGAGCTCAAAGCCAATAACTTCATTTCCCAAACCACTGGAAAACTCGCCTGACCCAACAAACAGCGCCACGGATAATGAAAACTCCGCAGCGGCGCTAGGTGACGTTTCAATGCCAGGACCTGAACCTGAGGCCGGCAGTCAGGAAGGAGACGTGCCACCTGTTTTTATTATGGCCAGAGGCCTCAAAAGCTGGAAGTGGCCCGGGCCTCTGTGGGTGAGAGAGCTCCTTCCCATCTTCCACCTTTCCTCCCCCCCAGTACGCTGCACACACCTGAGTGGCTGGGGGGTGCCAGTCACAGCCAGAGAATGAGCTCCGACCGGTGGGAGGATTTGAGCGATTTGAGCGAATGAGTCGCCCGGTCAGCTTGGACTGACCCACAGGGGAGAGGATCACGTTGACGTGGGGCAGGGTCTGTGCGTGTGGGGAGAGCTGCACTGCTGGGTGCGGTGCTGGGGCGAGGGAGGCTGTGGAACTGGATCTGCTCCTGGCTGGGCTGGGTTGGACAATCCGGTGGTGCTATCGTTACATGCGGGGCTTGTTCCAGGGCTTGGCTCACCCCCAGGAGGGAGGGCTGGGGTCTGCGCTGAGGCGAGTGGCTGGGACCTGGGAGCCCTTCCCCCGCCCTGGGAGCCCCCACCTGACGAGGAGAATCAGAAGCAGTTTTTAAGTGCGTTAGGAACAAAAAGAAACCTACGTGTGGTACTGGGCTGTTGCACCAGATCAAATATTCGGGCCAACGGGGTTCCTGTAACCCAGTCCCTGTCCAGCATTAAACAGTGTTAAACAAGGGCCAGGGGTTGGTGTCCAGACACCTCAGCCTGCTCGGCACCATGGCCAGCTCCCATCCACCAGCAGTGGGACCTTTTATTAGCGACACAGAACAGGAAACGCAGTTAAAGCGGCTGGGGTGTAAAGGCGGAAGTGAGGCTTTCGCTCCCTCTCCCTTTGGCAGGAGAGCGTCAGAGACGGAAAAGCCCCCGTCTGACGGGCTCTCGGGCACTCTCCGAGGTGGAGAGAACCGGCCTTGGGGACAGAGAAGACGTCCGTTGAGAGGGGCTGGAGCTGTTACAGTCTGATCCCGTTTCATCCCGGGTGGTGTCTGGGGTTCAGCTGGCACCGGGAGAGGTGGGGATCTAGTCTGGGTCCCTCTCTCTGGCCTGGTCGGGTCAGGGCAGCCCTCAGGGCCAGGACAATGTAGGTCCAGGGGGTCCCAGGAGATGCTGGGGTGGCAGCCATGATGGTGAAGCTCACTTCAGTAGCCGCTGTCTGTTCTTCCATATTCGCCCCCCAAACTCTCTTTTAGGACCCCCAAAGGGAGGGGGGGGAATCGCCCCTCCCCTCATTATTTTCTCCACCCAGTAGGCCTATGTAACCCCCTAGATTCCTGGGGCTCTGTCTGCTGGCTCAGAGTCTGCCCGGCAACCAGTAGGGAGTGAGATGCCCACCCAGGGAGTTCAGGGGAGAAGCCGTTTTGGAGTCAGTCTGGAGCCAGCCAGGGCAAGGGCGGGACTGGCTGTGTGGGGAGCTGGGGAGTCCCAGGCCTGCAGGCCGGTTCCCCCTAGAACTGGCCTCGAGGGACCTGACCCCAGATCCCCCAGCTGGGCTTTTCCTTCCCCACTGGTGATTCCCACTTTGCAGCGTTTGCTGGGAAACTTCCCCAGCCAGGCTGGGGTCACCTCCAGCTCCCTAGGGGAGCCCAGTCCCCACCTGGTCAGCGCTGCTCTGGCTGCTAGTCCAGGGCTGCTGCCTGCGGAGTGTGTGACTGGAGGCTTTCACCTCTGCATCTTCCGGAACGTGCGTGGGCTTCGCAGCTACCGGCCAGTCATACGTTGCCGCATAGGCTGCATCCTCGCGCCTGAACGTAAACTCAAGCTCCTCGCACCAGCCCAGACGTGCCATGGCTGCGTGCGGGCTGGGCTCATTGTGAGCCGCTGATACCTACTATCCAAAGGGATTCCCTGAGGTCCATGTGCAACCCCTCACACCGGTCCTCACGCAGACCTCCCCCAATCTGTAAATAGTATTAAAAACCTTTCCCCGTTTCATCCCCGGGTGCGAGGAGCACTAACCCAGAGATCCCGGACAAGGCCCAGCATGTCCCCTTCTGCCCAAGGGCCTCGGCAGCAAAGAGGCCCAGCCCAGGGGATTCTCTACAATCTGCTTAATTTTGACTCGAGCTGCCACCCGGTGATCCGGGAACCTGTATCTGCTGGGGGTGCCTGTGCCAGGCAGTTCTGCACCCACACTCAGCAGGGGTGTAACAGCAGAAGTTGAACAAACTTTGCAGTTTAACACTTCCAAGAATCTACCACCTCCGGGAGCCGGGAGGCTGCACCGCTCTCTACGCTGATGTAGATGGACACTGCAACCTCCTCTGTTCCCACCCTAGTGCACACAGCTACTCGCAGGCTGCTGCTCTCCTGCCCGGTGCTGGTGGGAGAGGGGACCCAGCTCACACTGTTCTCTGCCTGGTGCTGTCCAGCGCAGGCCAGGCTGCTGGACCCACCAGCCCATGCCAGTGTCACAGCAGGACATGGACAGAGCCAGGGAGGTTTGCATTGCTGGGGTGGGTGGATGGCCTGTGTGCCAGGCCAGGGCCCAGGTGATGTAGGTAACCCCTGCGCCGACGCCGGGCTGCGCCTGGCTTAGATAATAGTCTTGTTCTGTCCTTAGCCCGGTGCTTGTTCCAGGGTTAACTCCGACCCCCTAGGAGGGAGGGCTGGTGTCTGTGCCACGTGTGCCTGGGACGTGGGAGCCCTCTCCAGCTCTGGGAATCCCCCTCCCTAAAGGGATCCGGCCTGTGGCCTCTCCACAGACAGGGAGCCCTGGCAATCCAGGGATGGCCTGGTGTGTCATCCAACACACGCCAGCTCCATGGCACAGCACGAGCCCCGTGGTGAAGGGTCGTGGCCTGGCCGAGGCAGGGTGGAGAGGAGGGTGCAGGCCCCGACAGGGGTGGGTTGGCTTTTGTGGGCCGCAGGAGAGCCGTGCGGGTGCTGGCGGCAGAGACGTCTAGCAGGAGCAGCCTGATCCTGCTTGTTCAGAACGTGGCAAAGGGTTTGGTTCTGATGCTGCCTGAAAACCCCTCTACAGATGAGCTCTGCATTAAAGACGCAGCCCCCCACCCCGGCACAGCCCACGGCTCCCCCACTCCTCCTGCCCAGCCCTCTGTACACCTCCCTGGGTGCACCACTGGGGGCCAAGGAGGAGGGCTCGGGAGGGAGGGAGGGAGAGCCCCCCAGCAGCACAGCATCAGGCCCCCCACACCAATACTCACTGCTGAGAACCACAATGCTCCAGCCTGGATTCCTGTCCCAGCTCCGGCGCGTTCATTGACCACTGAGAGGCGAGAACAAGGCGCCGTCTAGAGAGAAATCCTGCACTGGAACTGGCCAGCCCTGCCAGCGACACCCCACACAGCCCTGCCAGCACAGCCCTGCCAGCGGCACCCGGCACAGCCCTGCCAGCACAGCCCTGCCAGCGACACCCCACACAGCCCTGCCAGCACAGCCCTGCCAGCGACACCCCACACAGCCCTGCCAGCACAGCCCTGCCAGCGGCACCCAGCACAACCCCTCCAGCGGCACCATCACAGCCCTGCCAGCGGCACCCCACACAGCCCTGCCAGCACAGCCCTGCCAGCGGCACCATCACAGCCCTGTCAGCGGCACCCGGCACAGCCCTGCCAGCGGCACCAGCACAGCCCTGCCAGCGGCACCCCACACAGCCCCACCAGTGGCACCATCACAGCCCTTCCAGCGGCACCAGCACAGCCCCGCCAGCGGCACCCCACACAGCCCCACCAGTGGCACCATCACAGCCCTTCCAGCGGCACCAGCACAGCCCTGCCAGCGGCACCAGCACAGCCCTGCCAGCGGCACCCCACACAGCCCTGCTAGCACAGCCCTGCCAGCACAGCCCTGCCAGCGGCACCCGGCACAGCCCTGCCAGCGGCACCATCACAGCCCTGCCAACGGCACCATCACAGCCCTGTCAGCGGCACCCGGCACAGCCCTGCCAGCGGCACCAGCACAGCCCTGCCAGCGGCACCCCACACAGCCCACCAGTGGCACCAGCACAGCCCTGCCAGCGGCACCAGCACAGCCCTGCCAGCACAGCCCTGCCAGCGGCACCATCACAGCCCTGTCAGCGGCACCCGGCACAGCCCTGCCAGCGGCACCAGCACAGCCCTGCCAGCGGCACCCCACACAGCCCTGCCAGCACAGCCCTGCCAGCGGCACCCACACAGCCCCGCCGGCAGCACCTGGCACAACCCTGCCGGCAGCACCCTGCACAGCCCCACCAGCGACACCCCACACAGCCCTGCCAGCAGCACCCGGCACAACCCCGCCAGCGGCAGCACCTGGCACAGCCCCGCCAGCAACACCCCACACAGCCCTGCCAGCAGCACCCGGCACAACCCTGCCAGTGACACCCGGCACAGCCCCCCGGGGGCACCCGGCACAACCCCGCCAGCGGCAGCACCTGGCACAGCCCCGCCAGTGGCACCCGGCACAGCCCCATCAGTGGCACCTGGCACAACCCCGCCGGCAGCACCCGGCACAGCCTGACCAGCTGGCTAGTGAAGTGGGGGCAAAACAGAACATTAGTTGCAACACTGTGTCTCCATCCTTTTGTCTACCCCCCTTTGCCAGTCAGAACCCAGCCATTAACCCTTTAGATACGGGATTAAAACACTGGGCAAAAGCAGCTGATAAGGAGGCAAAGGAAAGTTTCCAAAAAGTGAAGGTTCCACTGTGGGATTCTCCAGTTGACCCCAGGGATCCCAACACTGAAGCAGAGAACAGGGCCAACAGCCTGGATCCTCGTGGCCTGGCCTCCTCTTTTCACCATGGGCCAAACTTCCTCCCCTGCGGCAACAGACTCCAGAGAGAGCCATGCCCCGCGAGGAGACGGCCAGGGTGTGGCGTCTATCTGGGAGAGGCAGGCTGATTTGGAATAGGGATGGGGGAAAGGAATATCCCTGCCTGCATAACTCCGCTCGTGGTTGGTTCACTACAAGATAACAACCTACTAGTGCTGCCAGCTAATAGAGTTGCTCTCTTAGCGCCAGAGGTCCAGGTCTGTGGTGTGGTGCTTTTGTTGTACCTGTGCAGCCCCTAAAAAGATTGAGCTGGCTGGAGGCAGAGTGGAAGTGGCTAGGACCTCGACTGGGCCTCAGGACACTTGGGTCCCTTCCTGGCTCTGCTGCTGACTTGCTGGGTGATCGTGGGCAAATCACTGCCCAGCACTGTGCCTCAGTTTCCCCTCCCCCTGCTCCTCCTGTATCTGTTTACAGTGTGAGCACTTGGCAGGATCCATCTCTCGCTATGTCTGTTCAGTGCTCAGCATCACCTGCTCCTGCTTGGACTCTCCGGTCGCTGCTGTAACAACACCATCATCATCGTTAGGCTTTTCAGATGTTGCTAATTTCATTTGCTTTAGAGCTAGGGGTTAAATCAGGCCCCAGGACGGCAGCTCTGCCCTTTTTTCTTTGAAGCAGTTTCATCCCTGAAACGTGATGAACATACAGAATATCGATCGCACTTTATTTTTTCCTGCCTTCTGCTGTTATAATGTTTACCCAGGTGTCAATCAGCCGGAGAATTTGGCTTCCTAATTTCACTCCTCTTCCCTAGGGGAGCTGGAGCTTGCGGCAGCGCATGGACACAGCGTCCAGAATCAAGGTCAGGCACGGTCCTGGGGCTCTCCGCGCCGCCACGAGCACATATATTAAAGTCACACATTGATTTATATTTGCAGGTGCTTCAGCCGCCTCCTCCTAGCCTCTCTTCGCCTGCAATATACGTCTGTATCTAGCCGAGAGCATCTCGCCAGCAGCTTCCTGCTCCTGGGGCCCTCTGGGGCGCTCCTTTTAAACACACATGGCATTTAAATGTCAGCTGTAATATCCTTTGTACACTGGAGCGGGGGAAGGGGGCTCAGGCATGGGGAGATCACTACGTGCCTGGGTTGCATGTGGGCTGCACATGGGCTGCAGAACGGCTGGGAAAAGCTGGCTCCTCTTGATGGAAAATACAGCAAAGGAGGAAATCAGTCCCTCCTGCGGCACGGGCTGGCTCTGGAAGCGCATGATTCTGTGTCAGGAGCAAGTCTGGAGTGTTAACACCCACGCGGGGGCCGAACAACTGACAGGGACCTAAAGGAGTTTTACAAATGGCCCCCGGGCCCCTTTCATTCATCTCAAAGCACTTTACTGCAGCTCACAGACACCCTGACTCCCAGCCCCAAGGGACCCTTGGGTCACCCAGTCCAACCCAGGCCAGAACACCCCAGGGTGCCTGCGGCCAGCCCAGCCCGTCTCACTGAGCGGGAGCATGTCTGGCGAAAAGAGCCAGGCCTGATTTACAGACACCCAGTGCTGGAGAACCCCCACCGTCCATGGGGAAATTGTCCCAATGGTCAGTGTGACACTCTACACCCCAGGGGAACGCCCCTGCAGCCCCCAAACTCATCATTTGATAGAATGTGATATTGCATGTCAGGCAGAGCAGGTGAGGGATCCGGAGAAAGGTTACGATCTGCTGAAACCCATCGTTCCATCTGGAGATGTATCCTCAATGCACATGAAGTCATGAGAATGTGTTGTGTGGTTGGCACTGAAATACGCTGTGGGTTTGATACTAGCTCTCCAGTGACAACAGCCGGGGGGGAACCGACACCCGGGCGGGTGTCAAACAACCATCCCCAGCCATTGTCCAGCAAGGGAGCTACAATGCAGCGACTCACCTGCATGAGGCCACGCCGGGGAATTGCTCAACCTTGTCTGGGGACTCAGCAATGCCCCCAGACATGCTGGGACTTGTGTTCTCCAAGCACAGGGACTGAGGGTATAAAACAGGCCACAAGGGCCGCATGCTGGGCCTTTTCTCCTCCACCCTCTCCACCTATGCTGCAAGCAACAAGACGCTCAGAAAACTGAGGACTCCAGCAGAGGGGACTGGCCCAGATTTAAGAGACAGACCTGTATATTAAGGGCTGTAAGATCCAGTGGGGTGAGAACATTGATCTTAATACTGTCCAGTGTGATAAGGGTTAAGGGGCTTATATTTTATTTTATTTTGGTAACTAACTCTGAGTTTTTGCCTGTTACTTATAATCACTTGCAATCTATCTTTTGAAATCAATAAACTTGTTTTACTGCTTATCTTTACTAGGGAGTTTTCCCGAAGTGTTTGGTAAATCTGCTCAGGTTTACAAAGGCTGGTGTACGTCCCCTTTCCACTGATGACGTGGTGAACCGATTAATACACTTGCACTGCTCAAGAAAGGGTCTTGAGCAGTGCAAGGTGGTGTATTCCTGAGGTACAAGGCTGGGAGCGGGGGGATGTGGCTGGGGCCTTTCTCTGTGTGATTCGTATGCGGCTCTGGGAGCATTCATGCAATCTAGCTCGGGGAGGGGGGCCTCCACATGCGTTTGTGCTGAGTGATCACAGCACCTGGAGGGGTTTGCTGCTTGTCACTAGCAAAGCATTGTGAGAGACAGCCCAGGCTGGAGAGTTAAGGGGGCAGAGCTGTCCCAGGTTGCACCCCAGGGATCCCGTCCCAGTCAGTTACTCTCCTGGTTAACAACTGGCATCTTCGCTCCCCTCTGACTTTGTCTAGTTCAGACACAAGCCACTGGGTCTCATTCTGCCTTTGCTAGACTGAAGAGCCCTCTGCTACCAGAAATTGCTTCCCTGTGTCAGCCTGGGAGCAGGCCACTCTTAGCTCTTGGCTATACTAAATAGACGGAGCATCTTCGATCTCGCCCTGCAAAGGCAGATTTCCAGACCTTGAATCACTTCTGTGTCTCTTTCCTCACCCCTTTCCATTGTCGGCACCTTTCTGACGTGTGGACACCAGAACTGGACGCAGGATTGGTGAAGGCCCTGTGACGAAGTGGGACTGTTCGTGCTGGGGGCTGGGTACAGATCCTACGTTTCTAGCAGCAAAAGGCCAGGCAGCCAAATGCCGACGTTCTGTCGCCTAGCAACTGATGGCTGGACCCCTCCCTGCAAAGGTGCTGGCTAAAGGTGTTGGAGACAAAGGGGTCAGGTGACCTCCTGGCCCGGGAAAGAAGCGGAGGAGAGAGGAGGGGCGGAGGGGGTTGGGGAGACTGGAGCTGGCTGGGGAAAGAGGGGAAGCAGGGAGAGAGGGCTCTGATCCCCGAGGGGGGCTGTGAGGCCCCAAGATGGACCTAACCGGGGGGATCCGCTTATCTGTGCCTGCAAGACCTGAGTTGGACTGTGTTCCTGTCATCTAAATCAGGGGTCCCCAACCCCCGGTCCGCGGCCCGGTACCGGTCCGCGGCCTGTTAGAAACTGGGCCGCGAACCGACCCAGTGGAGGTCTACCCGAGCCGCGGGACGAGCGCTCCCTCCGCAGTCATGCCTGCGCGAGGTCCGCTGCTTCCGGGGCTCCGGTAGACCCCCCGCAGGCATGACTGCGGACGGTTCGCTGGTCGCGCGGCTCAGCTGGACCGCCCGCAGGCACTCCTGCGGGTGGTCCACCGGCTCCGGTTTAGCTGCCGCAGCCGTGCCTGCGGGCGGTCCAGCTGAGCCGCACGACCAGCGAACCGTCCGCAGTCATGCCTGCGGCAGCTCAACCAGAGCCGGTGGACCTCCCGCAGGCACGCCTGCGGGCGGTCCGGCTGAGCCGCGGGACGAGCGCTCCCGACCGGTCCCTGGTCCTCAAAAGGTTGGGGACCCCTGATCTAAATAAACCTTCTGCTTTACTGGCTGGCTGAGAGTCCTTGTGAATCGGCAGGGAGCCCGGGGGTGCAGGGCCTGACTCCCCTACACTCCGTGACAGGCCCCGCCAATGCTATGTCCTACGGCAGCCCCACCTCCCACCTCCTTCCTGATGTTCCCGTACTCACGTCCCTGGATCGCATCTGCTCCCTTAGCTACAGCGTTGCACTGGGAGCCCCCATTCAGCTGGTTCTCCCCGACCCTTACATGCGTTTCAGTGGCCCCGCAGTCCAGGATCCCCCGTCAGGTAAGCGTGACATGCGCTCTGTGTTTCTGGATGTCTGACCTTGCATTTGGCTGTATTCAAACACGTTATTCACGGGATCCCATCTTACCATGTGATCCAGATCGCTCTGTGGCCTGACCCCTTCCCTTACATCTCCACCAACAGTCGTGTCATCTACGCACTTTACCAGCAACGATTTAGGGTTTTTCCAGATCATTAATTAAGGTATTGAATAGCGTCGGGCCAAGAACTGACTCCTGAAGGACCCTATTAGAAATATCCGCTAGGATGACAATTCCCCATTTACAATTATTTTTTGAGATCTATCAGTTAGCCAGTTAATAATCCATTTCATGTGGGCTGCATTGATGCTGCATCGTGGTCATTTTTTAATCAAAATGTCATTTGGGACTAATACCCTATATCCAGTTTATTTGCCAAGACCTAGTTTCCATAAAACCATAAAACCATGCTGACTGGCCTTCATCATGCTGCCATCCTTTCATTCTTTACTGATTGCATCCCACGGCAGCAGTTCCATTATTTTGCAAGAGCCAACGTCAGGCTGACAGGCCTACAGCATCCCACGTCATCCTATTCACCCTCTTTAAATATTAGCCCAACATTTGTCTGTCCCCAGTCCCCTAAAACTTTCCCAGCATTCCAAGATTTGATAAAACTCCCCCCGCTGGCTGGGCAGGGCAGTGACACCGACACGCTGTGTGAGCTCCCCCCGCTGGCCGGGCAGGGCAGTGACACCGACACACGGTGTGAGCTCCCCCCGCTGGCCGGGCAGGGCAGTGACACCGACACAAGGCGTGAGCTCCCCCCGCTGGCCGGGCAGGGCAGTGACACCGACACACGGCGTGAGCTCCCCCCGCTGGCCGGGGAGGGCAGTGACACCGACACACGGCGTGAGCTCCCCCCGCTGGCCGGGCAGGGCAGTGACACCGACACACGGCGGGAGCTCCCCCCGCTGGCCGGGCAGGGCAGTGACACCGACACACGGCGTGAGCTCCCCCCGCTGGCCGGGCAGGGCAGTGACACCGACACACGGCGTGAGCTCCCCCCGCTGGCCGGGCAGGGCAGTGACACCGACACACGGCGTGAGCTCCCCCCGCTGGCCGGGCAGGGCAGTGACACCGACACACGGCGGGAGCTCCCCCGCTGGCCGGGCAGGGCAGTGACACCGACACACGGCGTGAGCGCCCCCCGCTGGCCGGGCAGGGCAGTGACACCGACACACGGCGTGAGCTCCCCCCGCTGGCCGGGCAGGGCAGTGACACCGACACACGGCGTGAGCGCCCCCCGCTGGCCGGGCAGGGCAGTGACACCGACACACGGCGTGAGCTCCCCCCGCTGGCCGGGCAGGGCAGTGACACCGACACACGGCGTGAGCTCCCCCCGCTGGCCGGGCAGGGCAGCGACACCGACACACGGCGTGAGCTCCCCCCGCTGGCCGGGCAGGGCAGTGACACCGACACACGGTGTGAGCGCTAAGTGTCTTGGCTTCGCTCTCCTTGCTACCATCAAACTCCCTGCTCGGCGTCAGCTCCCCGTAGCTTTGCCCCCTCCCATGCCAGGGATGAGTCTGGCCAGGGTGAGCTCCCTGGGTCCTTGGGTTGCCTCACTTCAAGTCCACCTCCCCTGGACTGTCCATCTCCCTCGTGGGACACTGGCCCCAGCTCTGGGCTCTTGGGGCTGCTCTTGGCTACGCGTCAGCTCCTCACACCCGCAGAGGGGGCCCCACAGTGCAGTGGCATGTGCCCCCAAGCGGCAGTGTGGTGGGTTCACTGGGGACTTGGAGCCAGGACTCCTGGGTTCTCTTAGTACTGTACTCACCTTATGGGAGGGTCTTGGGGCTGGGAGCCAGGACTCCTGAGTTCTTTCCCCACCTCTTGCTGTGTGATCTTGGGCTAGCCACTCCCTGGCTCTGTGCCTCAGTTTCCCCAGCAGCATTGTGCCGGGGTGTCATTAAGCTGGGACATGGAAGAGTCTTGGAGACCTTTAGTCACACAGACACAGCATCTGCCTCCCCGCAGCTCAGGGAGAAGTTTGCCCTGAAAGTCCCCTGTAAGAAATAACTAACTAACTAGCCCACGCTGGCCGGGAGACTCGCCGCCACTCCCCTAGTGCGCTAGTGATAAATGCACAAGCAAGAAGCCTATTTTTCTAGCAGCCTGTCAGCTCAGGAGAGAGAAAAAGTTCCCGTCAGACGCCGGCCTGCACGGGGAGAATGAGCAAAGACGAACTTTTTCATTGAAAATCCTGGCCCGGCCTGGCCAGTGCCAGGTGATGTATTGCAGGGCCTGATGAGAAACGTGCCTCTGAACAGCACTCCAGGCCCGGGGACGGAGGGAGCCGTGCAGAGCCTTGGAATTGGGAGCCCAGCAAAGCTGGGGGTGGAAATGCCACTCGACAACCCGCAGAGTAATTGATCTGGAGGCCAATTTGCAGCAACTAAATATTTGGCTTGTGTGCTGAGCGTGCGCGGCTCCCTGCTCAAACAGACTTCAATTAGAGCAGGCGGATGGAGCGAGGCCACGCGGCCGGCTCGGCAGTGTGAGTGCAGACGCGGCCGATTGATCGCAGGAGCTTTAGCAACCCGGGGCGGGGTCACTGCTCTTGCCCGGACAAGAGAGAATTTGCTTCCTCCCGCGGGAGATGGCCCCAGCACCCACCCTGTGGGGCAGGGCTGGCAGGGCTCCTCCAGGAGGGGAGCAGCTGGGCCAGGCTTGCTGAGTCTGGGGTGGGCTATTGGCGGGATGACACAGACCTGACCTGTGCAGGGGCAGCAGCCCAGGGCTCACCACGGTTGGGTTGCCAAGGGCATCGGCTGCGGTTTGTTCATCCTGGCTGCTGCCACGCGGATCAGACTATCGGTTCCTCCAATGAGGTGCCCTGCTCTGACCCCTCTACTCCACCGGCTGGGAGTGGGTCCCCCAGGCGGGCTGTCCTGCCTCTGCCAATGCCGTCCATCGAGCCTGGGCCTGCTTCAGCCCCTCGACCCTGGTCTCCCGCCTCGGCCAGTGCCTGCAGCGTCAGAGACAGAAGAGCCTCCAGCTGGTTGGGCCTGGCTGCCTGGTGGGTTGGGGGCATCTCCCCCCTCAGCCATCGGCCTGCGCCCCAATGTCTGGGATCCCGTCACCTCACCGCAGCCTGGTGCTCCCAGTGGGGAAACTCCTGCCACGCCTGGGAGAAGCCTGGGGTCCCGATCCCAGAGGGTGACTTGTGCCACCCACGTGCCCAGCCCTGCACTCAGCCCCCTTGGGGCGTGACTAGCCCTGGGACAGAACGTGCTGGGGGGGGTGTTGACCCAGCCTGCCCAGTGCTCTGCCTCCCTAAGCCCCCAGCCACAAGGGTCACTGCTGAGCCCAGAGCAGCCACTCCCCCCCCCCCACCGTGCCGAGTGCCCACGGGGGCGGGTTGGCAGGTGTGAGTGCAGAGACCCTCTGCCCTTCCTCGCCTGAGCCAGCTGCCTCAGCGGGCCCCGCTCCGCCCCTGCAGATGTGAACCCAGCCCTCTGGCCTGGGGGCACGGGGTGTCAGCCCTGGGGCGGCAGGCTGGGCGCTGGCCTTGGCACATACCAGTGCAATGCAGCCACCTCTGGGGAGGGTGCAGCAGTGTCACGCAGCAGTGCAGGACAGGCACCGAAGGCGTTTGGAACATAGGGGTCTAAGAGCCCTGCTCTAGGGAGGACGCCGGGTCCTTTGACAGACCGGAGCGCCCCTCCCCGAGGCACTAACCCTGCTAGCAACTCCTGGCTAAGGGAGAGCAGAGCGAGCAGGGGGCGGTTACAGAACTAGAACCCAGGAGTCCTGGCTCCCAGGGCCTCGCGCGAGCCCCCAGCACCTTAGGGAGGAGCAGGAAGCGCACGGAGTCACAGGCATCACCTCAAGGTCCCTCTAGCCAAGTCTCGTGTGTCTGCGCATGGCCAGGCCAGCTGCCTCCGAGGGCAGGTGCCCAGCGATGGGACACCCTCGCCCAGGCAGTGGGCAGCTGCAGCGAACGCCTTGTCTCTGGCGTGCTGTGTGGACACCACCCAGCCGGCGGAGCAGGCCGCAGACAGCGATTTGCATCACCCTTCAGCTCCCCTTCAGGCCCATCGATGCTGCTATCGATGATACTGGATGCTACTGCCAGCTTGCAGAGTTGCCGGGGGAGGCTAGTGCTCGGGGGCAGCAGACCCTCGGACCCGGCGGGTGTGAGCTGGGTGCCGCGGGGCACTGGAGCCGGCCCAGGCCAGGGCTTGATGGACGGGGAATTTGGAAATGGCCCATAGAAGGGTTTGTCCCCTGCCACGTGACAGCCCGGAGAGCCTCACCATGCTCATTGGGGCAGTGAAAAACTCTGCAAAAGGGCTGGCAGGCCTGGGGGGTTAGGCCCTGGAGACCTGTGTCCAACTCCTGCCGTCCCCCCGGCTCCCTGTGACTCAGTCACTGAGCCTCTCCGTGAAATGAGGCAATGGCACTTCCTCGGTATGGCCTGAGAGTGCAGGGACTGTCCCTGGCTGCGTACGTACAGCTCCGAGCGCAACAGGGCTCCTGCTGGGCTTGGCTGGCGCGTCCAAGGGCTACAGGGTCCTAAGAAATCAGAAAGCTGCGGCCCCTCGATGAGAGCTCGCCCTCTGCACACCGTTTATCACAACAGCTGCAATATGCTTGAGCTGGGGGCCAGATCGGACTTGCCCCCGTCAGGCAAACAGCTGCACATGGGAGCCAACAGCACTGCTTGGGTAGGTGGCCTGAGTCCAGCCAGCACTTCCTCCACCACTGGGATGCAGCCGCCTCGGAGGCGGGACGCAGCAGCTGTCTGGGAGCTTCGGGGCTGGAAGGCGGCAGAGGGGCTTGGCCAAAGAACGCTGCTTCGCTCCGCTCCGGCCAGGGGCTCGGCTGCCATTGCGACAGGGGTGGGATAACAGCTCAGGCCACGTTCTGCGCAGCGGCGGGGATGCCCCTGCAGCCAGGGAGCTGCATAGCCCAGATGTGGACGTTGGAACCCCCCTGTGCTCTGCGGGCAGAGCTGGCCCCGGCCAGCCGAGATCAGGGTTTGCAGCTCGCTGGTTTGAGAGTGTTCACCCGCCGAGCTGCAGCAGCACCCATGGCCCCAGCCAAGGATCGTGCTGGGCCTGCCCCGGGTGCCAGGCGGGTTCGTGAGGCTGGATGCACGGGATGGGAAAGCTCACGGTTACGGGGGGAATTGCACTGCCCAGGACGGCTGCTGAGACTGTGCCAAGGGCTGAGCACCCACAACCGGGGGTGCGCACTCAGCCAGGGGTGCAGAGCACCTTTGGCCGTCCGGCCCTCGGTCTCCCGGGGGAGCTGCTGGGCGCTGAGCCCCGGGGAAACCCAGCCCTTCCGTAGGCACCTCCCTGGGGAGCTGAGCCCGTTGGAGATCAGGCTGCACGGCGGAGGCTGCGCCCTGGGAGATCAGCTCCCTTTTCCCATCGCAGGTTCTGACGAGCTCCCGGGGTGGGCTCCTGGCTCCCTTCCCTAGAACGCTGAGCACAGCTGACGCTGACTCAGTTTCACCTCTCCGACGGGGGCACCGCGCTTTCCGTGCACCGCTAAACGCACTGGTGTTCATGCGAGGCTGGAGCTCCCTGAGTAAGGCCCAGAGGCTGGGGACTGCCATGGCCCCGCTCCCCAGGACCACCGGGGGCAGCTTTGCTGGCAGGAAGGGCTGAATTGTTTCTCTTCTAGGTGGGCGGAGAGGGGAGCTGGCATCAGGCCTGCCTGCGCCCAGGGCGGATGTAGGATTTGCTGGAGGGACGTTCAGTGCCATGCGCTCGGATTTCAAGGAAAAGCAGATTTCAAAGAACAGGAGCTGGGCGAGCTCGCCCGGGGTGAGCGTGTCGCAAGCCCGGAGCACCTGTCTATGGATGGCTGTCCGGGGGGAGGGGAAAGCAGCCCAGCCCCCCAACCTGGGAGCTAAAGGGAAAAGTGGGGCCATGTGTCAGAGCCAGATAGGAAACCGTGGGGCGTCCATGTGCCCCTCCTCCTCCTTCCATCGCTGGCTCCTGCACTTGGGGGGGGGGGGGCTGGCATCCTGCTCTCCAGCCATTCACTCACTCTGCTCACCCTGGCAGAGGCCCCCGGGCTGGGACCATGCTGCCCCCCTTACCCTGAGCTACCCCGAGCCCCCGATGGAGAGGTGACCTCACAGCAGGGATCACACTCATTTGGTGCAATATGAGGGGGGTCTCCACTCAGCTCCCAGAGGGGAGGGGTCCAGTCCCACCCCTCCTCCCCAGAAAATAGCCCTGGGGACAGCCTCAGACTAAATGGGCCCTGCCCTGGCTGTTCCCCCCCCACACACACACGTATGTGCATCTGCTGCCCCTGCTCCCACTGCACACACCACACTCATTTCCAGCCAGTTCTCCCCACCTGCAGCATCACTGACACGCCTGGTTTCAGAACGAGGCTCGTGCTATTGGTGTTCTTAAAGCCTCAGCTCCTGGAGTCCTGGGATTACTGAAAATCTCAGCTTTCAAAAAGTAACTTTCTGGCCCAGCTGGCTGCAGAGAAAAGCTAGAAGCAGGGGCTGGCTCCCCCTCCAGGCTCAGACACACCCACCTGGAGCTGGATTTTTAAAATCTTGTGATTTTCAAACTACTCTCCAGATCTGGGGCCTGACTCATGAATTTTGAGCTGGGTCTGGGCACTGCTGCACCTGCCCTTGGCTCTAACCCCCTGGGCCCATGACCTTCAGCAGAGGGAGCCTGCATGGACCCCACTCCCCCGTGCGCTGCTGCAAACAGAGCCGGCCTCCTGGAGCGCAGCTGGAGCGACTGCCCCGGCTGCTCCAGCCAGCCCCGCAGGACCTGGGGGCAAGAGGAGGGGAGATAGCCAGGGATCAGAAACCCTAGCCACAAGCCCCCGGGGCCAAGGCCAGCTCCCAGAGATGTGCACAAGAGGGAGGAGCTGGCATGGCCGTTAGTGAGGCTGGCTCCCGTGGGGTAACCTGCAGGGCGCTAGCACTAACCGAGAGAGGCCCGAGCAGGGTCTCAGCCAGGCCCCGCGAGCCAGCCGTGGCTCGCAGCACAGAGGGAAGCTGCTGCAGGATATGCTGGGCGATCCAACACGGAAGGCAGGTAAAGAGCCACCAAAGCAAAGCCAGGTCCCCCCTGCTGGCTGGTACTAGCCCCTCTCCCTCCAGGCACCCTCCCTGCCCGAGCTCCCGTCTCCGCTTTGTCCTTTCAGAGCCAGGCAGCCGTTGCTATTTGCTCAAGGGTCCCAGGCGCAGGGAGGAAGGCTGGTAAGACATTTACTTAGCACCAGGTGCTGCACAGGAGGGGATTCCTCCAGCTCCCTCCCCCCCAGACCGGGAGCTGGCTGAACGGTGCAGAACTAGTCCGGGTGGGTGCACCATGGCCAGGGCAGTGGGCGCAGCCTGGCACAGCTGGAACGCTGCACACAGCAGGGGCGGGAAGCAGCAGAGGGGCCTGTTCCACACCCCGGGGTGATACAATGAAAGGGCAGAGGGAGGAGCGGAGGGAGCCCAGAGCAGGAAACGCTGAATCATAGCAGGGAGGAGGAGGAGATGAGAAGAAATCAACTGGTGCACAGGATCCCAAGAGTGCAGGAGTCAGACAGACGGACGTGCAAGCCCAGCTCTCCACCTCCAAAGCTTGGAAATAGTCCAGCCGCTGGGGCAGGCAAGGCAGAGCCGAGCGCTCCTCCCGCAGCTCAGCGGCAAGGCGCTGGGCGCCAGGAGCAGGGGAAGTTACAGAGGCCACGGACAGAGCGCAAGTCCTGCCGCTGCTAGGGCTGGGTAGCTGTCACCGTGGCAAGCCTGGGTCCCAGTGCTCACGCTCCCCTTCCAGATCCCCCGGCTTAGATTTACAGAGGCTTCACCCACTCACATAAGGATTCAGGTGGAGAATGCGCCTCAGGGGGCAGATCCCAACCTATGGCACCGCAGTGACTCCAGAGTAACTCCCTCTGGAACGGGAGCAGGGACCGGAGATCAGCACCTGAGCCCTTGGCTAGAAAACCTTCCATCCTAAGGCTGTGAGCCTAGCCCGGCTCCTTCCTCCCCCATCCTTTATCCTCCCCCCCGAAGCGCGCGGGCCCAGATCCTCAAAGGTATCCAAGTCTCCAACCCTCCGCTGATTTCAGTGGCAGTCTGGAGCTTAAATACCTTGCTGAGCTGCGCCCCCGTCTGGTGTAAGAGCCTTCGCCTCCGTCGCTCCTGCTGGTAGAGCAGCCATCCTACAGCTGTGGGATCTGTCTCCTCCTCACCGCCCCGTTTAACCTCAACCTGAGGGTTGGGACCCCTCGGGGGGCACAAGGTTATTACATGGCGGGGGGGGGGCACGAGCTCCACCCCAAACCCTGGGTTGCCTCCAGCATTTATGAAGGTGTTTTTAACTGGGGGAAGGAGGTGGCACTCAGAGGCTGGCTGGGTGACAGGGGGCGGAGAACCGCTGCTGGAGGCTTTGCCTGGCCCGGTGTTTGGGTGGAACACACTGGGTCCAGGTGCTGCTTTCGGGCCTGGGAGCAGCCAGAGCCGAGTGCACAGCCCCTGCTCCGTGCTGCAAACGCCCTGCCCTGGGGCAGTTGGTACAGGGGGGCTCTGTGCTCAGGGAGGGAGACCCCTGGGCCAGGCAGATTTCTAACCTAGCCCCAGGGCCCCC
This sequence comes from Mauremys mutica, assembly GCF_020497125.1. NCBI lineage: Eukaryota > Metazoa > Chordata > Testudines > Geoemydidae > Mauremys > Mauremys mutica. Next base: position 13,713,906 of record NC_059096.1, read on the forward strand.
CAGCTCTGGGCACTGCCAGCAGCTCCTGCTTGCTGGGCCAGCATTGCCCTCTGGTGGCCAGGAAGGGACATTACGCAGCAAGTGGCATGAGGCTGTTCCTTCAAGCTGGTTGCTCCTGGTTCTGGGCAAACTTTCTCCCCGGGCCATAGGGCCGACCCCATGCCATAGGGCCGGCACTGGTATTGGGCACATCCATCCACTAAGAACAATCTCAATCTGCTCCATCTCTCCGAGGTTTAGTGCCGGTAAGAATGCCAGGTGCTGGCCTTCCCCAGGCTGTGCCTGCATTAGCATCAGCCAGGTTCAAAGCCACACTTATGGATGGGTTACACTGGTGCACAGGGACTCTAAGTGATTCTCCCGAGGTCATGCAGCAAGTCAATGGCAACAATCAGGCAAAGAACCCAGGAGTCCTGATTCCCACTAATCTGCTCTAGCCCCCTGATACCCCCCAAGAAAAAAAACCACAGCTTTAATGGTGGCTCCACAAAGCAAAGCAGTGGCAAGGTGGAGACAGCATGGTCCAGAGGCAGAAGACCTGGTTCTGTTCCTGGCTCTGCCACAGACCAGCTGATTGCCCTTGGGTAAGTCCCTGGTTCCCCTCCCCCTCTTCGCCTGTCAAGGCTGGTGCAAGGAGTTGGTTAGGGCAGAGGGCCCTGATTGTGGTCAGGCTCTATAGGCACAAATCAAATTGTGACCCCTCCCTTGCTGTACCTACAGGTCTACTTGTGCGTAACTTACATACACTTACAGGAGCCAGGTACCACTGGCTAAGTGTCTAATCAGGGCTCCCTCCCCCGTCATTAGACGCTTGCAGCAGGCCTGTGCCACCCAACTCAGGCTAACAGGCTGTCCAAATATCTACACCACAATTAGACAGGCCAAACTCCAGGACCCTCCTCCCCCCCAGGGCCCAGGCTCCAACCCAAGCCTGAACAGCCCCTAGCCAGAGCCCTGCAAGCCCCAGTCAGCTGGCAGGAGCCAGCCCTGAGTTTTTCAGTGCAGTGTAGAAATACCCACAAGCGCTTGGTCCATGGAGAGCCTGCTCCTGTTCCTTCGGCTCCAGTGATGGGGGCTCATGGTCCTGGGGGGAAAGGGCTCAGGATGCTTGCCAGCTGCACCTGCGATTGTGGAAACCAGGTTACACTGCATGATGGGGTGTGTACCCCACAAACCCTCAGTGAGTTAACGGGAGGCCAAGTGTTACCTGGCTGCACCTGGCAGGAGCACGGAGGGTAGGATAAGGAGAGCAAGGGGGGCTGGCTGACAGAGCTGCTGGTGTCTGGCTGGGCTGCAGGAATAGGCTGGGTGGAGGACTGCATCCGGACCCAGCTCCCAGCTGAAACAAGGCTGAACACAAACGAACACATGAAGAGTGGGAGGGGAGGCATGCACAGCAATGAAAAAACAAACACAGGCTAAAAGTCAACACTTCATAATTGTCAAGTCCCTGACAGAAGATGTGAAAATAGGAGATGTTAACCCCTGAAAACGGCAGAACGGAGAAAGCGAGGTGTTGGTGACGTACAAAGCTAAGCGAATGCAGGGTGCAGTTCTATTGATAGCATGTACACATAAGGAGCAAGCTGAAAAGCTTCGTAAAACTGTAACCGTAGGGAAAATGAAAATTACTTGTCGACTGCCTACATTCCTGCCACGAGCAAGAGGGTAATGGCTGAAGTGCCACTAGGACTGGCTGGGGATAATATCAAAAGAGCAGAGGTGACGATAAAGTATTGTTTGTTAAACGGCTCGCTGGGGAGAGGGAGGAAATCTGCCCTCGATAGCTGTACGCATAACCCTGAAAGGTGGGACACTGCCAGATATCGATACCCCAGTTAGATCCTAGGACTGGATTAAACCGTATCTATTCTCTCTCCTGGGAGCTGCTATAATTGTCAGAGGTTTGGCCATGCAGTAGCCATTTGTAAGGGAACACAGGTGCAGTAACTATGGAGGAAATCACTCAGCTGAGAGCTGTGTAGAAGGAACAGAACCTACATGCAGCAATTGCGAGGGAACGCACAGTGGAGCATATAAAGGATGTGCAGTAGCCGAACAAGCTAGAGAAATACAAAACAATCAAAATCCTTCAAAAAGTATCATACACAGAGGCTACCAAAAGGTACCTGGCTGCAGAAATTAGAAGAGGAAAAGATGTACAGGGGCAGCAGAATGAGGAGGAAAATAGAGAGGATGTATTGCTTATAGGTAAAGAGAAATGGACAGTGCTCATTATAGAATTAAATTGCACCTTGCAGATGGGGGAAAAACTAAAATCATAGCAAAAGCAGCAGAAAAATATCTGAAGCTAGACCACTTTGATAGACTGCAGTGTCACAATTTTAAATGAAGGCAATAATACAGCTTAAATAACATGGTCCTGACAATCCCTAGCTGGAGTGTGCACAGTTTAGTAAAGCCTGGACAGGAATTTAAGACAGACGTCTTTGAAACGGAAAAACCTGAAGTGGGGGAAAAAAGCCTGATGTAACGTGCACAAGAAACCTGACTAAAAAACTGACATTCAATCTACTGGGATATGATATACTTCAGAGGGATTGAGAAGCTCGAGGGGGGGAGTTGTCTATATATTTATAAAAGAGGAACTTAGTTACTTTGAAATGGATGTGCAGAAACTAAGTTTTGAATATAATGCTACCAATACAGAAAAGAACACACATATAGATTTATAATATTTATAAACTATGCAAAAATTAGTTTTTAGAATTAGAAAAAACTAGTTAATAATGCCAAAAACCAATCCATAATTTTCAGAGACTTTAATAGTCCTAATGAGCTATGGGGAAGTAAGAAAGCTGACCTAAATGGTAAATACTGAGAACAATTTAGTGATATGCAAAACCTGGTAATATTGAATAGAGGAGCACCTACGAGATTTAGATCCTTTGGATCCGGATCGGGGAACTGCAACAAATTATATAGCTAGTAAATGCAGCTAGAAAGTTCATAAAGACAACGGCATGGAAAGTGATCACTGCCCTACACTTACTGAGTACGAAGACCGAAGAACTGTCAAAAGCCACAAAACGACTTCCTAGGTGGAATTTTTGAAAAGTTGATTGGGGCCTTTTCAAAATTAAATGTGGTAAATATTTAGTAACCACAAGTGACAACGTAAGAGAACAACAACGTAACAATTCTAACAACGTAATAAGAGGAATTACAGCAGCGGATCTGGCCATTACAGAACATCCAAGTGCCCCCTGCTTAGAAATCTGGTTCCCTGGTGGAATGGATGATTGCAAATTAGCATTCACGGAAAGCAGTAAGGCAAGCAATGAAACACACAATGGACAGTAAAGGCTTAATGAATTAACAATGTAAGCTGGTGGCGCAAAGGATTACCAAAAAGATGAAAGAAGTTGGAGAAATTTTGGGGAAAACTGAACAAAAGATTCAAAGCTTTCAGAAATCTAGAAGCAAATTAAAAGAATGACTGGAATTCAAGGTAGAAATAAATGTATACCTGCTCTTATTGTAAAACAATTAAATTGAGGTCTCCAACTTAGGAAAGGCAGACATTCTAGCAGAAGAATTCCACAAGGTCAGCGGTGGTATGAATTAAAGCAATGAGTTTCATGAGGGGAGAAAAGGGTTTATTGAAAACAGAGCTTTTAAATGGCTGGAGAGAATATACCACTGATGTGCTAACAAAAATGTTAGTTACGCAGGAGCTTATCGCAGCCATTAGGAAAAGGAAAACGATGCTCCAGGTACAAATACTACAGGTAAGGAAATGCTTTAACACTTGTCAGACGGGAGTCTAAAGAGTCTGTTGTACAATGACTGCTGTCAACAGAATGGCAACAAGCATTGGTGATGCCACGTAGGAAACCAGACAAGGCATATACAAGAACTGCTGCTTATAGGTACTGTCTGCACATCATGTGTGGGGAAGATCATGGAAAAAAATGATAAATGTGAGACTAGAAGAATACTTGGGGGAAATGGTATTATAACTCAGTACTGAGTGGATTCAGAAAAGGACGATGCACAGTTGACCATATAGGGAGACTAGAAATAGAGGTACACAAAGCATAAAGACCGAGAACTTTAGGATAACAGTCATCCTGAACACAGCAGAAGCATGATGTACTATGGCGGGAAGGCCTTCTATAGAAACTAGCCAAAATTGGAATAAAAGGGAGAACATCAGAACGGCCACACTGGGTCAGATCAAAGGTCCATCCAGCCCAGTATCCTGTCTTCTGATACTGACCAATGCCAGGTGCCCCAGAGGGAATGAACAGAACAGGGAACCATCAACTGATCCATCCTGTCGCCCACTGCCAGCTTCTGGCAAACAGAGGCTAGGGACACTCAGAGCACGGTGTTGCATCTCTGCCCACACTGGCTAATAGCCACTGATGGACAAAGCCTCCAGGAACTATCCAGTTCTTTTTTGAACCCCATTTTAAACCTGCTGCCTATTAATTTCATTTGGTGACCACTAGTTCTTGTGTCATACGATGGAGTAAATAACACTTTCTCCACACTAGTTATGATTTTATGGACCTCTAACATCTCTCTCCTTAATCAACTCTTTTCCAAGCTGAAAAGTACCAATCTGTTAATCTCTCCTCATACGGAAGCCGTTCCATACCCCTAATCATTTTTGTTGCCCTTTTCTGTATCTTTTCCGATTCCAATAGATCTTTGGGATGAGGTGACCATATCTGCACGCAGTATTCAAGATGGGGGTGTACCATGGATTTTCTGTCTTATTATCTATCCCTTTCCGAATGATTCCCAACATTGTTAGCTTTTGACTGCTGCTGCATATTGAGTGAATGTATTCAGAGGACTATCCACAATGACTCCAAGATCTCTTTCTTGAATATAACAGCTAATTTAGACCCCATTATTTTATATGGATAGTTAGGATTGTGTTTTCCAATGTGCATTACTTTGCATTTATAACATTGAATTTCATCTGCCATTTTGTTGCCCAGTCACCCAGTTTTGTGAGATCCTTTTGTAGCTCTTCACAGTCTGCTTTGGACTTAACTATCTTGAGTAGTTTTGTATCAACAAATTTTGCTACCTCACTGTTCACCCCTTTTTCCAGATCATTTATGAATACGTTGAATAGAACTGGGCCCAGTACAGATCCCTGGGAGACACCACTATTTACCTCTCTCCATTCTGAAAACTGGCCATTTATTCCTACCCTTTGTTTCCTATCTTTTAACCACTTACCAATCCATAAGATCACCTTCCCTCTTATCCCGTGGCAGCTTACTTTGCTTAAGAGCCTTTGGTGATGGACCTCGTCAAAGGCTTTCTGAAAATCTAAGTACAATATATCCACTGGATCCCCTTGGTTCACATGCTTGTTGACCCTCTCAAAGAATTCTAGTAGATTGGTGAGGCATGATTTCCATTTACAAAAACCATGCTGACTCTTCCCCAACAAATCACGTTCATCTCTGTCTGTTAATTCTGCTCTTTACTATAGTTTCAACCAATTTGCCTAGTACTGAAGTCCGGCTTACCAGAATGTCATTGCCTGGGCCACGTCCAGAGCCCTTTTTAAAAACTGGCACCCAGTCATCTAGTACAGATGCTGATTTAGTGATAGGTTACATACCACAGTTAGTAGTTGTGCAATTTCACATTTGAGTTCCTTCAGAACTCTCAGGTGAATCCCGTCTGGGCCTGGTGACTTATTGCTGTTTAATTTATCAATTTGTTCCAAAATCTCCTCTAACACCATCTCGTTCTGGGACAGTTTCTCAGACTTGTCACCTTAAAAAAAAAAAAAAAAAGCTCAGGTGGGGGGAATCTCCCTCACCTCCTCAGCTGTGAAGAATGATGCAAAGAATTAATTTAGTTTCTCCGCAATGGCCGTATCTCCCTTGAGAGCTCCTTTAGCATCTCCATCGTCCAGTGGCCCCACTGGTTGTTTAACAGGCTTCCTGCTTCTGATGTACTTAAACAAATTGCTGTTATTTTGAGTCTTTGGCTAGCTACTCTTCAAATTCTTTTTTAGCCTCCCTAATTATATTTTTACACTTCACTTGGCAGTTTATGCTTCTTTCTATTTTCCTCACTAGGATTTAAGTTCCACTTTTTGCCGAATGCCTTTTTGCCTCTAACTGCTGCTTTTATGTTCTTGTTTATCCACAGTGGCACCTTTGAGTGGAGATGGGAGACGAGGAAGGTGAGGTAACAGCTTTTATTAGACCAACTTTTGAGCCAAGCTCGTGTCCCTCACCAATAGAAGCTGGTCCAATAAAAGATGTTACTTCACCCACCTTGTCACTCTAATACCCTGGAACCGACATGGCTACAGCTACATGGGGTAGATAAGGCACTTTTTAAGTGACAGGATTCTATCACTCAAAGTGGGAATGGCTTGCTCAGACGTCTACAAGCTCACACACGGAATTCCGCAAGGGAGTATTATCAGCCCTACTTTGTTCTCCATTATGATAAATGACCTCCCAGAAAGTGTTCAGACAGAAACAGGTATTTCCCTTTTTACAGGTAACTATGCTATACGGACTAAGGTGAAATGACAAAGTAGCCATAGAAAAAGACACGAGGCACTCCAGAGAATTTCCAAGCGGGGAAATGATTGGGTATTTAAATTCTCACTTGCTAAAACTAAAGGAATGCTTTTAACCAGGAGGAAAATTAAGGAAGACTCGAACTTATTTCTTCAAGACGAAAAAATTCAGAGATAGTTCCAAAGTTTGTTACTAGGAGTAGTGTTTGATAATAAATTAGCTTGGAAAGGTTACACAAGAGTGTAAAAGCAGGGTAAACTTACTTAAAATGTAGCTGAAAACAAATGAGGTGCAGATACAAAGGTACTGATGATAACGTATAGAGCACTGAGAAGATCAGCTTTAGACTATGGATGCCAAGTTTTTTATCCAGCCTCAAACACAACTCTTAGAAACCTGGAACTGCTCCAGACCCAAGCTCTGCAATTGGCATGTAGTGCAATACCACCACCACCAGTGTGTGTGCTGTAAGTAGCCACTGGAGAAGCACCGATAAATCTGAGGATGAAGCTATGAGAACTAATCTTCTGGGCAAACGTAAAAGGGAATCATGAAAACAGAAGTAAACAAGAGACTTAGGAGGATTGCTGGGCGCTTAGTAGACAGAACTATATGAATTGCCACGGACTTCCTCATACTATCAGGGTCAAAAAATGGGCAAAGGAGATATGTTGAAAAGAAAACTTGAGAACACTAAAAGTTACAGATGGACAGTTATCCCCCCCTTTGTGGATTTGGAATTGTATGAAAAAGCCGCGGGAAGGATAAAACCACACATTATGACTAAAGAAATATCTGAATTTATTTATGACAAATGGGGCCAGCTTTGTCAAATCTACAACAATGGATCAAAAGATGGCCGCACAGGGAGAGTGGGAACAGCCTCCTGTGTTCCTAGCCTTGGAATGCAGAAATCTAAAAGGCTATCGAATTGTGTGACCATACTGATGGCTGAACTAACGGGGCTAATGTCAGCTCTAACCTGGGTAAGAGATGCGTGACCGGCCAGAGCAGTAATTTGATCGATATACTTGTGAGGCATTACTGCAATCAGAATAGGGACTCTGGAAAGTAGAAATGACATAAGTGAAATAATGTGCCTACTTAGAGAAATAATGCAAGCAGGTATCTGTGTAACAGTAAGATGGATTCTGGTGCACATCGGAACACCTGGACAGGAGATGGCTGACAAAGCAGCATAACAAGCGCTAATAAATGAGGTGGATATTACGATACCCTTACGTGGACAAGAATTTAGAAGTGTGGCCCTTGCAAAGTGGAGCTTGTGAAGGAATGGCAAGAACTACACACCAAGGGAACAAAAGGATGACAGTTTTATGATATATGCTCCAAAATCGAAGATAATATATACTCTCCAGTAATGACCAAAAAAGTGATGTAGTCATTCTTAGAGTGTTAACAGGTCATTGTGCCTTACATGAGATGTAAAACTTTTAAAAAGAGAAAGATAGGCAGTGTAATGTGTGCAAAAGCAAAGAAACAGTTGCTCGTGTTTTCTCGCATTGTGGGTAATATTCTATGGAAAGAAAGTTTTTTTTATGAAGAATTGAGCCAGCTTGGTGTTACTAGAAAGGGTTAAACATCCTGCAAAATAAATAACCCTCAGAAGACATGTGGGGAGATAATGTTTGTGTATTTACATACCTATGAGTAGGGTGGACAATGTAACCAACAGTCCCTGCCTATGCTGTATTCTGATAATTCAGAGGTCAAAAGAACATCCTATCATTTAAATGAACTGTAAACACAGGATCTCTGTATTCATCTCTTTGAAATGTATAGCAAATAATCTCTGAATGGTGGAGGAACAAGCAAATGGCCTTATGTTAATTGTTTAGCTAAGCACCAGTGATGGACCTCCTTCAAAGTCATCCTAGTTACATTTTGAGCTCCAACTTGTCAAAAAGGACATGAAATTGGATAAAAGATCCTTGGGTCCTGATTCTGTCATCTCAGATCTGCTTCGGCTTCAAGGAAAGTTTGAGTCACAAGACTGAGGTCCCAGTTATGCTGGTCTGCCCTGAATAGGACATTTGGCCATTGAACTATAAACCTATGAACTGAATTCTAAAGAAACTCTTTGCAACTACAAAGCTCACCATCTCGGCTATGAATCTGAACCTCAATGGATTGAGCTCATGTCTGTATGTATACTGATCTTTTAACCATACTCTCTTTTGTTTAATAAATTTTAGTTTCGTTAATAAGAACTGGCTGTAGCGTGTATTTGGTTAAGACCTGAAACATTCATTAACCTGGGAGGTAATGTGTCCGATCCTTTGGGATTGGCAGAACAACTTCTTTTCTATGATGAAATAAGATTTACAGAAATTTTCATCATAAGAATGGCCACACTCAGTCAGACCAAAGGTCCATCCAGCCCAGTATCCTTTCTACCAACAGTGGCCAATGCCAGGTTCACTCCCTCTGGGGCACTAACAGGCAATGATCAAGTGATCTCTCTCCAGCCATCCATCTCCATCCTCTGACAAACAGAGGCTAGGGACACCATTACTTACCCATCCTGGCTAATAGCCATTGATGGACTTAACCTCCATGAATTTATCTAGTTCTCTTTTAAACCCTGTTATAGTCCTAGCCTTCACAACCTCCTCAGGCAAGGAGTTCCACAGGTTGACTGTGCGCTGTGTGAAGAATTTCCTTTTATTTGTTTTAAACCTGCTGCCCATTCATTTCATTTGGTGACCCCCTAGTTCTTATATTATGGGAACAAGTAAATAACTTTCCCTTATTCACTTTCTCCACACCACTCATGATTTTATAGACCTCCATCATATCCCCCCTTAGTCTCCCTTTTTCCAGGCTGATAAGTCCTAGCCTCTTTAATCTCTCCTCATAGGAGACCTGTTCCAAACCCCTAATCATTTTAGTTGCCCTTCTCTGAACCTTTTCTAATGCCAGTATATCTTTTTTGAGATGAGGAGACCACACCTGTACGCAGTATTCAAGATGTGAGTGTACCATGGATTTATATAAGGGCAATAAGATATTCTCCATCATATTTGAGATGGGTACCTGGATGGAGGCCTGAGGCTGGATCACTTCAAGGGAACGGTGTTTGGACTTTTGAGTAACCAGTAAGGTCATACAGAAGCTGTTTTATGCTGGCTGGGTGACTAAGTATTGGAATATCCACCAGCTTTATGGGGATTGTCTGTCCCATTCTTTGCAGTTCACCATAATTGAGTGACCATAGCTGGGTCCCCACTAGGACCCCGCTCACACTTGGACTCAAAGATTTTTCCTAAAGGGACTAGTAAGAAAGTCAGGAAAATGGAGCAGTACAAATAAAAGCCTTGCCGAGTTTCCTTAAGGAGACTAGACTGACTGAAAGGACATTTTAAAAACTGGTTAAAAAGGACTGAGGGAAGTGGCAGTGATAACCTCACAGCATGAGGCTGCTGTGCCAACAAACAAACAAAGACAAAGCTGGCTGCAGGGAGGGAGTTTGCAGTCACTCTTCGGGAAAGGGGGGCCGGGGGGAGAACCTAGGAGGGAGAATAAAGCCTGGAATCCTAGTCTATAAGGCCAGAAGGGACCATCATTATCTAGTCTGACCTGAAAGAAGGGTCAACCCAGGGGAGTTGTGGGGAAAAAAGCCTGAGAGCAGGCTGGGTAGGAAGAAGCCCAGATAAACAGCAGCAAGGAGTAGGATGGTGCAGACCGTGACCGCAGGGTACAGGGTCTGTAGGCTGGAGCCAGTGTGGACAAAGGGCCTGAGTTCCCCTACCAGCCACTGAAAAGCCCCCCTGACACAAGGGGATTAGGATAATTCAAAGCCTGCAGGGCCACAATGACCACTGGGCCCAGAGACCTGACACAAGGTCTTCGAATTATTAATTGGACTTTTGTTTGAACACTGTTACCCCAAAAGGGATGGACCTGAATATTGTGACCTGGCTGGAGGGCCAAGTTACAAAGACAGCCATGTAGTGACAGTCGGCAGAGGGCCCCGAGTGAGAGACCACTGCTACGCCTCGCCACGAGGCTCTCTCCTGCTGCGAGTGAACCCCTTTCCACATCCAGACACTGCCATGCTCAGGAACATAACACCGTTCATAAACTCTGCCTCTGAGCAGCCAGCTTTATAGCACAGCCATGCACTGGGGTAAAAAGGACCAGACGGCAGCGTGTGCAGCAACAGCTCTTCCTGTACAAAGAACAAAAGAACTACAGGAGGTGTTCAGCTTTTTATCACTTATTGAAAGAAATACCAGCCACCCCACGTTCTCCTTGCCTCCACCTCTCTGCTCTGGGGCCACTTGGTTAACTTTGGTAAAGGTGGAGCTAAATATTAAGGAATCCATTTCATAACGTAGCATCGTGTGTCTCCCCTCCTAGATCCCCCACATACATGTTGGTGCCATGAAGATTCCTCAGTGTTGCCCACAACTTGTGTCACCAGCATCAACCTCTGTGCCTGAGAAAGACGCAGGCTGGGAAGCAGAGCTCACGGGACAAGGAACTGACCCTGGAGCTGTGCAGTGTCACTACAGTCTTTAGGCCAGCCCTGGCACACTGTCTCTCCTCTGCAAATCCTGCTGAAGAGGGTATCTAGCTCCTGGAAATGCTCTGAAGCTAGCGTGGGACTGCAATACTGATGAGGCAATGTTAAAACAGGAGTAAGGAACCTTTTGCCTCGGGGATCACTGTGGGAGTGTGGTAGAGAGACCCCGGAATAAATCCGAGAACTGCACAAGCACGTGGGTGCACAGAGATTTTTCTGAGGTGTCAGTTACTGGCCACTCCACAAGGCAGGACACAGTCCAAAGATCCAACCTGGTTCAATACATCCTCTGGGCATGTAAATCGTGCCCTGCTGATTTGCCAGGCCTGTCTCAAGCTGGAGGATTATGAATTCTTGTGGAATTAGGGACCCTGCACTAAACCTGAACAGACAGATTTGGGGCAGGGAGAATGTTCCTGCTCAGGCCATAGAACTACAGGAGAGCCCCTCTGCAGACGCTATTATAACCCTGAAGCTGCAGGAGCTCCTGCTGCTGTGGTCTCTCCCACCACCACCACCACCACCACGTGCACTGGCCAAGATGGACACACCACTGAAGAGCACAGTTATACTGAACACACACAGGTCTCAGACAGGCAAAGGCACGCTCATGCCTTGCAGCATCCTGAGCCTTACATGTGGCTGCTTTAACTGCAGCCTTGCCCACTTGACTCACAGGTAACATTACAATATTTCTTAGACTCTGAAGCCTGGAAATTGCAAGCACAGGTAAAACAAAGCACCTTGGACAATGACAGCAGGAGATGGACGTTTTTATAGTAACTCTTGCAATTTTACAACGTCCCGCATTGGTGGGGTTTAAGGCACTTTGCAAACATTCATTAAATCTCACAACCAGGAAACAGAAGTGAAATTACTTGTCTAGAGTCAAAGTGAACCATTTAGGGCCAACTCTTGGTAGCTGAGGATGCTGGGAAGTGGGGGGGGGGGGGGAAGAGAACCCCATAGTCCAGATCCCCACTCCTGGACCAGACTGCTGTGAGACATGTTAAGTAATCGTATTCCACCTGGGGTTAAATTGAAGGAAAGATTCCTTTCACCCTGTAGACTAGCACTCCAATGAGTTGGCCTAACACGGCCATCCTAACCGTGTAATTACTTCATACCTGAATGTCTGGGGGCCTCCATCCATTACAGCTGCCCCTCACCCTCTCCTGCAGCAGTTGCTGATTAATAACAGGACTAAAAAGTTAAAAGAAAGGAGCTGAGTCAGTGCATTGGCAAGGAATCCATGCTTCACCTTGAGAAGTTTACAAGGAGACTCTGCTCATCTTGTCGTCTGTATTCAGACGGCAAAGCCATTAAGGCTCATGACCTTTCATTGCCCTTTGCAAACTTGAAATTCCAGGCAGAGTTTTGGTCCCTTAAAAAAAGTGAATTATGAGAGAAAATGCCTGAGGAGAAAGCACACCAGCCCACCAATTCCAGCAACTGCTGTGACTGCCACCAAGCGCACCAAGAGGAAATCCAGAGAGTCCTCCAGCCGAGAGTGCAGTCTCAGGACCTGCCTCCGCGTGCTCTCCCAGTCCCCGGAGTTGTCAATCACGTGGTCAGCTAATTTGCGCTTCTCATCAAGCGGCAGCTGGGAGGCGATGCGGGCTTCTGCCTCTGCCTGGGCCAGGCCATTCCTCTTCATCAGTCGTGACAGCTGTGTCTGCGGATCACTACCGGGATGGGAATGAGAGACTCAGCATCAGAGATGTCTGGAAAGGAGTGAGGCCCCTAATGCTTCCACATTGCAATTACAGGACACCAAGCATGGCCAGTGCTCCAGAGAACAGGATCCCCTCACCCCTATCCCAGCCAACACACCTGGTGGGGAGCAATCCCTTCCCACTCCCCAATCAGAGACTACTTCAGCTCAGCACACGTGAGCCAGAACCTCCCTCGGTAAACATCTCCTTTCATACGGAACCTGCAAAACCAGCAGGATCCAAGGAACTGACCAGTTTTTTCTCAAAAGCCAGTTGAGCCAGCTCTCGTTGCATGGTGGGGTCACCACTGCTAGAGGGGGGAGATTATACAGAACCACCTCCAACACAAGGGGCAACCAGACAACATGGCATCAGCACCACCCCAGCTAGCTGGGGGGAGTACGTCAGATCCCCTAGCCCAGATGACAGGTTTCCAGAGTCCCACAGAAAGTGATTTTTGTCCATTATGAATTAGCACTATTTAGTATTTGTGTACTACACCTCACAGCCTACTAGCACCAAGGCCCTACTGGAGATCAGGGCCCCATTGTGCTGGGGGCTGCAAAGACACCTAGCAAGACAGTCCCTGCCCTGAACAGCTCACAGTCTGATTAGACAAGACAAAGAGTAAGAGAGGAAATGGAGACAGACTCTGCAGGATTTTCTCCCTACAGACTATGGTCACCCTCCCTGTTAGTATCTCTTTAATTCTTAATGCTGGCTCTGGATCTAGTCAGTCAATATCCACGGGGATTGATTTGCTGAGTTTTAATATATTCCTGCTATTTGCATGCAACTAAAAGGCTGCATTAACAAGGGCTGCCAAAATGACACTCGTTCTCCAGTTTCCTTGGCCCTCCGTGGCACTTACCTGTAAACCAGGACTGTGTGTTTCATGAACTTGGTTAGCGTGTTGGTCTCAAACAGCAGAGGAATGTCCAGAATCACATAGCGGTAGCCTGGATGAACAAACCAACCCCCCGCCAAAAACAATAGGTGTATATAAAATGGAAATATTACTACTTATAAGGTTTTCTTACCACACACACACACACACACTCTCCATTAAAAATATGGACAGAGAATTGTCTAGCTGCACAGCTGCACCTGGGGAAAGTGTAGCACTTTCACTTTCCTCTTCCTCAGAAAGAGATGAAGTGTTTTTGTTCAAACTATCCAAAAGGTTTCCAAGCCTGGAAACTTTCAGACCAGGTGAAAGCTTCAGAAAGTTGTGAGTGGCTGGAAACAGGAGGTTAGAATGGAAACCCTGATGCACCGTATGACTAGAGCAGGCACTGCCACTTTGCTACATTGTTAGGTGGAGCTGGCTGTGCTGTGTTGCCCAACACTTCCCAAATGGGCTGGAATTTCCCATGCTGGGTGTCTGCCTCCAGCCAATTTTTTGGAAAGTTTTAGCAAAAATGGTTCAGCTGTTTCTGAGAATAAGGCCAGGGGGAAATTTTTAAAAAAAATATTCACAGCTGTTTTGCTGAGAAGCTGCAGTGCCTCCATGCTTTGGCACAGGGACTGAAGATTGGGTGAGGTCACCCTGGGGTCAGGGATGTGCCCTTTCCTGTCCTCATGAAAATCTGCCATTTTCAGACTTACAGCCTGACCAATTTGGGCAGTTTGCACATGCTCAGTAGAGCTTTACTAAACACCCCTATTCTCCCAACATTCGGTCTGCACTGAAATTGCTCTATCCCCTCTGTTGCTAGGTGCTAACCAGACAGAGCATGTTCCATCCAGGGCTGCAGGAGTGAGACATCTCCTGAAATTGCTCCTCTTGGTTACTGCAGGTGCAGGGTTATGGATGAGAACTCAGAGCAGGAAGACGGGACATGGGTACACAGCAGCTTCCTAGCATGGGCACACAGATGTGCGAGCTCTACTCCAGCTCGCAGCATGGCCATGGCAGCCCAGGCTAGCCCCCAGAGTGCAATCCCACCCGACTGCCTCGGTACATACTTGGGCCGCCACGGTCGCACTGCTGGTTTTAGTGCACTACCAGTCCACCCCTGCTGGGAAGCACCCTGCCAGCTGCCATTTAGACACACCCAGTCTCTCAGTACCCCCTGCTGGTGTAACGCCAACAGACCCCGGTCATTGGCCAGCAGGATCGAACCGGGGACTGCTGGAGCTTAGTGCACGAGTCTCTACAGCATGAGCTAAAGCCGACTAGCTCATCGCTAAGGCTGTAGAGCAGACTCACTTTCTCTCGCGCGCTCTACGTGGTGTCAGTGCCACTAGATGGGCCAGCCCCACCCCCAGGTGGGGTATGGGTTACACTGGCACCAAGGCAGCATGGAGGAGAAGGAAGAAATATCCTAACTTGCTTTAAAGCAGCAGGGTGAAGAGTGGGGAGGAAGAGCCCAGGCACCAGCTGGAATGGAAAGGGGCCTGCCACAGAGTGGGGCTGATGGGAGCCATGGCAGGGACACGGCCTTTTACAACCTGAAACTGAACCGTCCCAACGTTCCTTTGCTGTCAGCCAATAACTGTGAAACCCACCAGCAGACTGTCTTGCTCATCCCCCTCTATAATGGCTGGTTCACGTGGAGGATACCAACTTACTACTGCTACCAGTGACATTAACTCAAGGGGCAGAGGCCTATGCTAAGGATCTGAAGGTTCCAGCCCTGCTGATAATGCACAGGATATTTCAGAGGTGGTTGGTTTTCTTAAACTTAGGAAGTCAAGTCCTTAAAAGTTAAGAAATGGCAGAATTTAAGATTAGCTGTGCATTACTCCTCTTGTGCCTCCGTCCTCCCTGCCTCTGCCGGTCTGTCCCCACCACAGCCAATGGATATAAATTGGCAGTCGGGAAGTTTAGGCTTGAAATTAGACGAAGGTTTCTAACCATCAGGGGAGTGAAATTCTGGAACAGCCTACCGAGGGAAACAGTGGGGGCGAAGGACCTCTCTGGCTTTAAGATTAAGCTTGATAAGTTTATGGAGGGGATGGTATGATAGGATAACGTGATTTAGTCAATAGGTCAATAACGTGCAACCACTGGTAATTAGTACCGAGGGTCAATGTTGGGATATTGAAAGTCTTTTTCCTGAGTGTCTGGCTGGAGAGCCTTGCCCGCATGCTCGGGGTTCAGCTGATCGCCATATTTGGCGTCGGGAAGGAATTTTCCTCCAGGGTAGATTGGCAGTGGCCCTGGAGGTTTTTCGCCTTCCTCCGCAGCATGGGGCAGGGGTCGCTTGCTGGAGGATTATCTGCTACTTGAAGTCTTTAAATCAGGATTTGGGGACTTCAACAGCTGAGTCAAGGGAGAGAATTATTTCAGGAGTGGGTGAGTCAGCTTTTGTGGCCTGCATCTTGCGGGAGGTCAGACTAGATTATCATAATGGTCCCTTCTGATCTTAAGTTCTATGATTCTCCCGCTGCCCACTCCTCAAGCCTGCCCCTCCTCCTGTTATTCCCTCCCTAGCCTGTCCATGCCCCCGCCTTGCCCTTGACCCATTCTGTCCCTCATTCAAAATCAGTGGCTTTGTCTTTCTCCTCCAGGCTGCCTGGATGCCAGCAGGGAGGGAATGAAAGCACAGGGGAGAGAGTGTCTCCTTGCTCTCAGTTCTGGTGCCCAGCACCACAGTGACCCCCAGCATCTGGAAAGAGCACCTTCAAGACAAAGCTAGTTCAGCCACAGGCCGGAGCATGCTCAGTGAACTCCGTGGAGCTGGCAGACGCTCAGTAAGGAGGGAATGTTTAGAGGCTGGCAGCAAAATTCTCTAACAAAGTTCTGCTGAGAATTGGCAACTGGCAATTTTCAGAGGTTTATAGCTCAGCCAAACTTGGACGGATTTTCAGAGAGACAAAAAAGGCGCCTCTCTGACCCCTGCCAAATTTCAAGTGTCTGCTTCAAAACAGGGAGGGTGCAGGAGCCCCTTAAAGCATTTGTAAGAATTTAACATGAGTACCACGGTGTATTTTTCCTTAACCTTACTGTTGGAAGTTCTGCACCATTTCTGCTGAAACTTTAAATTCCAGCCTGAGTCAGAAATCAGCATGGAAAACTGCATCCCAAATGATTAAAGTTGGCAAAGTTATAAGCAACCAACCATAGGGACTTGTTATGGTCTGTTAACATGTCCCATTATAATACATATCCCTGCCAGTTCCACCTTAAATAGAGACAAACTCAAGGTGGCAATTTCCACATGCCCAACTGTATTTATTTTATACCTTCGAACGCTTCTCCTGTACTCTGCTCACTCACCTGTCTCCTCCACGATTATTAACACTCCGAACCTCAGAGCAGCTTCCAAGAGCCACCTTTTCTATTTCTTAGAAGAAACAACCTGCCACAAAAGTGTTTCCTTATTTCCTTCCAGATGCCCCTGACCATTCCATCATTACCCTCCAACCCTGAAATATACACTGGTCTGAGGAGAAGCAGGGGCCCCATCCCAGACTAGTGACAGGTTTAAGGTCCTCTTGAATCATCAGGGCTAGAGTTGAGAACTTGACCCCTTGAAGAGCAGGGAATCCCCTTTGCCCAGTGGGAGACAGGACTTATAGAACCACACGGTTAGAAGGGACTGCAAGATCATCTAGTCCAGTGGTCACCAACCGGTCGATCGCGATCGACTGGCAGAGGCTCCAGGATTGACCAGTTGATTGTGATCTCCAGCCAACGGCGCAGTGGGGCTCAGGCAGGCTGCATGCCTGTCCTGGCCCCATGCCACTCCCGGAAGTGGCTGGCTGCTAGCACGTCTCTGCAACACCTCGGGGGGAAGGGGTGTGCGATGCGGCTCAATAGGAGCTGCGGGGGCAGTGCTCGCGGGCAAGGGCACCGCCCAGAGACCCGCTGCCCCCTCTCCCCCCAGGGGCTGCAGAGACGTGCCAGCAGCCAGGCGCTTCTGGGAGTGATGTGGGGCCAGGACAGGCATGCAGCCTGCCTGAACCCAGCTGTTCTGCTGACCAAGAGCCACCAGTGGTAAGCGCCTCCTGGCCAGAGCCTGCACCCCTCACCCCTTCCTGCACCAGCCTGCAGCCCCCTCCTGCACTCAAACTCCCTCCCAGAGCTTGCACCTAAACCCCCTGCCCCAGGCTCAGCCCAGAGCCCCCCTCCCACAATCTGAACCCCTCAGCCCCAGCCCAGAGCCTGCATCCCCTCCCACAGCCCAATCTCCTGCCCGGTGAAAGTGAGTGAGGGTGGGGGGAATGGAGTGAGCAGGGTGGAACCGCAAGGAATGGGCAGGATAGATCCTGGGTTGATCTTAAAGTCAAAAAGTGATCTTGTGCGTAAAGAGGTTGAAGGCCACTGATCTAGTCTAACCCCCTGCCAATATGCAGGATTTCTAGCCATGCCTGGTTGCTGCATTAACATCTGCTGTCTTGCAACTTTAATTTACAGACAAGCTATTTTAGATGCTTCTCAAATAATGAGTGTTGCCACCTGGTTGTCTAGCCAGTGCCCCCTTGTGGCCTATTAAACACGACTCACCCTGCCGCAGGTCCCCTGCCCTCGGGTGTCACCCCTCACAGATCCAGCACCATGGTACCTTAGCCCTCTGTCTATGGCACACAGGAGTCTCCCCACGCGCGGTATTAGAGTCCCAAACAAAACGGAAAACAGATGGAGCAGATTCATCGGCAGGACCCTTCTGCTCTGGCCTTGCCTCTACGCGGCTAGTCCCTTTTGCCAATCTTCCTGGGTCCAGTCGTCCCACCCAGCAAATGGCTCGTTCAGGTAGCCAGCTGCCTCAGGCTCTGGGCTGCAACCAGGCTTCTGTCAGCAAAGTAGCAGCAGAGCTCTGCTCTCCTTCCTGGTCACCCTCACCTGGGCCTGTCAACTCCTCTCTCCAATCACTGATGTTGGTTGCAGGATCACCTGGGTCCACAGGAACTTCCTTAACCCCACCACAGTGAGTTTAACTTTTTCCTCCTTCTAGGGCCTGTATAGTGGGACCCATGGTACTAAGCCACCTGGCTTTACAGGAGGAAACATTTAATAAAAAAATAAAATTAAAATTAAAAAAAACAAAAGAGAGAGAAGCCCTGTGCCAGCGTGGGGTGGACCAAAGGGTTATTAGCCCTGTATGGGTTGTGTGTATCTCATTCCATGTGAGGGTCTATAAACCCTTCATGCCATAACAAGCTCTCATCATCTGTAGATGCTACTGCATGGTACAGAAAAACCTCAAGAAGAGGTTTGGGTTTTTTGTTTTAAAATAAAGCATCTAAATGGAGGAATCTGTTTTATGTATTTCTCCACCTAGATGCTGTTTTATATCCACTCTATCTACAGAGCAGGGTGGTTTTGTTACCCAGGGCAGAGAAATAAAAAAAAAGAACAGTCTAAAAATGATCTAAAATAGCTTTTCTATGCAAAAAAAGTCATGGCTTTAAACTCTGATCTCGGAGGGCAGAAGTAAGGACTGTGTATTCATTGGAAAACCCTCTCCAACAGTATAAATGCTCCTTTTTCCAGCTCTGCAAGACTGCAACTTATAAAGCTTTAAATTCATCAGCCGCTACAGGACTGGGTTTCAGACCAGTGGAACCTGGGGGCAGGGAAGGGATTCCATATGTGCACAAACCCAAAACCTTAGCTAAAGCCATTTGGCCTAAGTCACCAAAAATAAATACCCCGAGTCAGTTACTGCAAACTAATTAAGACAAAATCATTTGCAAAATGATAGCTGGAGCCGTGGGTAAGGCTCCCCCGATGGCTTCATGAGCTCATAGATCCCCTCATTTCCTTTGTCTATTTCTCCAGTTTTCTTTCTTGTCACCTTCCTTCATTGGCTTACTTTCTCCCCCTGCATCTCTCTCAGGAGAGCTTGGCTTCTTCAGCTCCCTAGCAAAAGGCTATTCAGCTGTCACATAGCTCACCCTTGATAAGCTCGGCAAACTAGGCTGACTCTATTAAGACATCCCTCTGTCTACACGGAGACCTCCAAAACAGCTGGTGATCTTATCTGGCATTTGATTAGACCAAGTCTGACAGCTGTATTTGTTATATTTATCAGAGGGAAAAGCAGAACTCCGGAAACCACAGATGTCAACCCATTTTTCACCTTATCGAGTTTAAGAGAGCTTTATGGCTTTTAGTGAAGCAGGGGGTGGAGGGGAATAATATTAGAACATTTCAGAAGGGGTGACATTATCTCAGGAGGAATCTCAGAAGAAGCCATACAATGCTTCCTTCAGACCCTACAGATATACTTTAAACCATAGACAGGAGAAAATGTGAAGGGCAAAACTGAAAGGCAGGAGTCTCTGAACAGGAACAATGGAAGGATGCCACATTGCTAAAGGCCGCTAGTGACACAGCACAAAGCAGTCAGTCAACATTTTAGCTCCCTTTCTCTGCTAAAGGGAAAAAACAACCAAACACATATAGCTGGTCGCCAGTGTGACCAGAAACCTCGATGTCCTAGGAGTCCATAACAATCGCTTAGTTTCTTACCTAGCACAAAGTATTTAAAGATCTGTTTCAGCATCTCTTTCTGGATCTTAGGGTGAGTGATGGCGTTCAGCAGCTGCCGTTTTTCTGGGTGGGAGAAGATAATGTTTCCCAGAGCCTCCCGGTTTATCTCCCCACTCTCCAAGAGGATTTCACTTCCAAAGTTATGCACTATCTGCTGATAGGCCAAGAAGCGGGGCTGAACCACTGATAAAATAAACAGCTGGAGGTTAGTGCCAATTCTGCACAACAGGAAGTGCTTATGTCAGTGAAGGGTCTAAAATGAATCTTATTCATTGAAGGACTGAGGTGTATTCCTTTCAAGGGAGAACACATCTGACCGGCATGCACTGAAGCAAGGCTGTGGAACATCTCATCCTAGGGGTCTAAAAGCTACATGAGAACCAACTTTGAATTTCGTGCTGCAGAAACATATTTGCTAAACTTTTGTTCCAACAACACTTAAATTTCTACAGTTCCAGGTACCCAAACATTTGCAAACATTAATTAGCCTCATCATTCTCCTAAGAGGAAGCATTATCCCAATTTTATAGATCAGTAAACTGGGAGAAAGGACTTGCCCCAGGTTACACAGCAAGTCAGTAGCAGAGCTGGGAAAAAACCTACAGAATCATCATGATTCCTCACTCCTTTCTCCAATAACTAGGTCTCTGAGGATTCTCTATTAGACGGTTCTAAGGACAGAGGCCGTGTTTCTACCTGAAACATTAGGAGTGCTCAGTAATAATAAATGTTATTTCTGTTTGTTTCTTTTTGAAAAGGGAAAACACTGCAGTGAGCATAGTTGTAATAAAAACTTTATACCGCATAGTTATCAAGGGCCAGTTTACATTTTGAAGGACCTTTCTACACACACGTCCCTAGAGGGGCATAGAAGAACATTCGGGGGGATGGGGGGGAAGCAATGCCAGGTGGCTCAGGCCAGCGCCACCTCCTCCCTGACTCACCTCAGCAGGCCACCCAGCCTGTAGGTCAATGTGCTACCACACCGATTTCTGCATCCGTGCCCAGCGCTGAGTCCACCCCAGAGACAGTTGCACATGCCTTCCCCCCCAGAAAACCTGAGGGAGGAGGGGCAGAGGGGCACGTATTGGCCCTGCCCTAGTGGTGCAGCCTGGCTGCAAGATAGAAGCTGCCTGCTGCTGAGGAAGCCTTGGCGGTGCAGTAATGCCGGGGGGGGAGGGGCGCGGCAGGGGGGAACTGGAAAAGTTTGCACACTGCTGCCTTAAGAGAGGACGTCTGATGGCCATAGATTTGTCCAATTCCAATTAGGCATTGAGTGGGGAGATTCAGCTTGTTCTAACTGAAAACTCCTGTGCTGGATGAACAGCGTAGCTGGGCTCCCACAAGGGAGTAGTGGGTTACTAAATATCAAAGAGGGCTGAATATTAATAGGCTTAAGGTTTCCAATGTCATCAGAATCAAGCCATAAGGGCTTGTGTAGAATACAACGCGAGATTCTTTATGATAAATTGCACATGAAAGCCTGTAGGAGGCCAATTCTCAAGAGCTGTTTGCAGCTTATTATAGACTAGTGTGATGTAAGGAAAGTATGTCATTTTAAAAAGTCATCGAAATTGCCACCCAGAGGATAGAATAATAAAAAAAGTAATTGGGAGAAGGCTGGGGATAAACTGAAGTGAAAAAAAAAAATCAGTGTGTATTCTATTTTCCCTCTAATGATGCAGACCTTTCCACTTGATTGAGGCTCAGAGCAAGTTAGAAAGAAAGACATTTTTACTAAGATGAATTTCTTACTTGGGGAATTGTAATGTCTAATTCAGGGAGTTTCAGTTAAAAGGAAATCCAAGTAGTAAATATAACAACAAAAAAGCAATTGAAGAAAAATAAATTGCTTGGTGGAAAATTGGCATTGAACACGTACAGTGGTTCTAAGTGGCATCCTGGCCTTTCAGAGGACGGTTGGCAGCTCTAGCAGGCTTTCTGCCCCTCGAGAGGCAGTACATTCAGGGCCGGCTCTAAGCAGTGTGCCAAATTGCCACCATGGATGGCGGGGGCAGTCCGTGTGCCGTTAGGGTGGCACGCACGTTTCTGCCACGGCGGCAATTCAGAGGCAGCTTCTGTCTTCAGACAGAAGCTGCACCACCGTGGACAGCTGAACATAGAAGCTGCCGCCGAATTGCCGCCGCCATGGAAACGCACGTGCCGGCCTAACGGCACACGGACGGCCTCCACCGTCCGTGGCAGCAATTCGGTGTGCTGCTTGAGGGCAAAAACACACGGACTGCTGCCCCTTGTAGATTGCCACCCCAAGCACCTGCTTGGAATGCTGGTGCCTGGAGCCGGCTCCGAGTACATTGCAACAAAACGTAAAAATATCACAGCTTTAACATGGCCACTGAATAAGTTCTTCAATGACCAGAAAAACTGAGGTACTTAAAAAATGAAACCACCCAAGTGACATTGGTTTCTAATTAATAATCCTTTGTACATCTGCAGTGCTAGTCATTGGCTGGCCTAAAAGGGATGTACAAAAATTAAACCCCACATGACCCTGATGAGGTAAGTCCTATCCCCATTTTACAGAGGGAACGGAAAAAAGGGTTTCAGCCAAGCCACCAGATCCCCTGAATCCTAGTCCCCAGCTCTCATGCACTGGACCTTGTTTTGTGGGTTGTTTCCATATCAAGAGCAGAAACACCCTGCCAGTGTTACAGATTCCCAGGCATGTGCATTTTGGTGCAGCACAAAATAAAACTGTGGTTTGAGTATAACTATAGCCTTCACTGGAGGCTGATTCTGGTCTGTTATTAGGGTGCATTTTTAAGGTGAGAATTACATTTTCGGGGTCTAACTATTTGGGATCTTAACAAAAAAGCACCCACCAAACAAATATGAATGAAGGCTGAAATTCTCTTCTGGGGGTATTGGTAACATTCACCAGTCACTGAAGCTCCACCAGCCCCTGACAGATACAGAGTTGAGTCATGGTAAATTTGGTGGTGGCTGGAGGGAGAGAGTCACAGATTTGCAAAGAGAACTTTGTTCCACTCCTTTACAGACAGTTGCTCTACAAAGCAGTGTTCACTGCACTATGTGCTAGGAGTACAACACCCAGAGTGAAATCTCTTCGCAGTGTGGGTCATTAAGATGTGACGTGATCCTGTTTCCAATCCCCAAGACAGCCAGTCCACACATGTCTAGTCTTAAATTGGGGAAGCAAAAATTAACAGTTATTGACTGAACACAGAGCACCCTCTGCTGTCTAAACTCCAAAGCAGCAGCAGCGATTGACTCCAGATTGTCACGGAAATGTAAGAAAAGAGATCAACTACGCAAAACTAACCCTGTCTGGCAATAACATCAGCATCAATCACTGCACAGCCCAGTTCCCGGAATACTGCCACTACTGTGCTTTTTCCTGAAGCAATTCCACCGGACAGTCCGACCAGGAACATCCTGCTCTGGAAAAGAAAGAAAACAAAGCACAACAAAATAAGACTGGGTTTCATTAATTCTGTACATGCACATATCTGTCCTAATTCAAAGAGGATCAGACTTGTATTTCTATGGCATATTTTCATTAGAGAGCTCAAAGCACTTTATGAACATTAATTAAGCCTCACCCTCTTTGAACTACATAACCTCATTTTACACACTGGGGAATGGAGACAAAAATTAAGGCCAAGATCTTTTAACGTCTGCTAGTTCTGAATGCACAATCTGAGTCTAGCAGCGTCTAATTTTCAGAAGAGCTGCAGAGCCAGTTAGCCAACTAGAAGTGCTGAGCATCCAGAATTCCAGAAGTTAGGCCCTAAGTCTCAAATGATGTCTACCAAATTAGTAGACACATCTGAAGATTTCAGCTGAAGTGACTTGTCCAAGATTATAACAAAAAGCAGTGACAAATGGAAGAGAATTTAGCCCATCCCCACTCAACATCCAACCCCCAGATGATGAACTTTGTGGATGGTCAGGGAGAGCATCTCAGGTGGGATGCACCAGCAGAGAGGCTGCCTCTAACATACCCAGCACCCACACCACACTGCGCCTTATCAACATATGAAATTACACCAGCAAAGTAACGTCAAGTCAGTGCTCACTGTGGCAGATGTGCAGTGTGCTCTATGCAAAAGGCAATAGGAAGGTAGCAGGCTGCCATGTTCTACACTAACTGAAGGTTCCACATGTCTCAAAGGGTAACTATGGAGAGATTATTGTAGTAATTTGCTCAGGACTACAAATCTCACCAGCACCCATGTTACTTTGCTAACCCATTAAACATTCAAAGATTTAGTTTGTTTGTTGCAAGTTAAGATTAATTTAATACACAACTCCGTTCTGATCACCTCGTCCAACTGCCTGTCTAGCACAGACCAGAGAATTTCACCCACTGATTCATGCATCAAGCCCATTTCTTTTAGTTGAACTAGAGCATTTTTCTTTAAAAAACATCCAGTCTTGATTTTAAGGGATGGAGAATCCACCATACCCCTAAATTCTAACGACTAATTACACTCACTGTTAATAACGTGCGCCTTATTTTTAGTCTGAATTGTCTAGCTTCATCTTCCACTGGATCTTCTTGTCTTCCACATTAAAGAATCACCTACTCTCAAATATTCTTCCCTCTAGGTCTCTATGGATTATGATTCAAGCCACCTTGTAACTTTCGCTTGCTCAATATATTTGGCTTATTGCTCTTCTCCAGTCTCTCAACATAAAGCATACTTTCCAGAGTCATTCTTGCAGCTCTTTTCTGAATGCTTTTCAATCTTTCAACATCCTTTTTGGAGCAGAGACACCAGAACTGGACCCAATATTCCAGGAATGATCTCCCCAGTGCCCTATACAGAGGTCACGGTTTTTTTCTGATGAAAAAATACAGCAAGTTTCCCCTATTCTGGAGAGTTTGTTCTGACTTATAAACAATCCAACCCTTCAACATTAGAGCTCCCTTTTTCCAGTAAAGAAAACTCTTGTGCTGAATGCAGAGTATTGGGGGAAAAGAGTAAGTGAATCTCAGTCCAACAGAGTTTTGCCATCTGCTCATTTTTAGCTCCTCTGCACTTGTTTGTTCAAAGGACTTTAAATTCCTCTCAGCGCAGAAATAGTAAAATACACTAAGTTTGATAAATAGGGAGGAAACGGCATCAATGTGGATGTGTACCATAACTCATCACCACACTGGATCACTAAATCACAGGACCCCCACCCCAAATACAGGCAGCAGAAAGAATACAAATATATTATTTCTAGTAAGTGATAAGCATTCTTTGTGCTGTGTACTGTGGTTATTCTTTGAAATTATTACAGGGAAGCAGCTATTTAGACTAGAAGGATCCTCAACTCTACCCCAAATAACTCTCCATTGAACAACAAACACATAGTTAATGCCCAGTAACTTCCAATTACTGTAGAACAGCGGTTCTCAAACTGTGGGTCCCGCCGCTCTTTGAACATGGTCGCCAGGGCTGGCTTAGACTCGCTGGGGCCGAAGCCAAAGCCCGGGGGCTTCAGCCCTGGACAATAAGACTCAGGTTGCAGGCCCCCTGCCTGGGGCTGAAGCTCTTGAGCTTCAGCTTTGGCCCCCCTGCCCGGAACAGTGGGGCTTGGGGCTCCCCAACCAGGGCAGTGGGGCTTGGGTGGCCTCAGGCTTCAGGCCCCTCTCCTGGGGGTGTGCAGTAATTTTTGTTGACAGAAGGGGACCGTGATGCAATGAAGTTTGAGACCCCGCACTGTATAAGGATGATGCTTGAAGTGGGGTTAGTTGTCCACTAGAGGTCACTCTTCCCTCCATTAAAAAGCAAGTGAAGCTCTGCCTATAAACCAGTGGTTCATCTCATCTGCAAATCTCGGCTACTTACCTATTAAAGGGTGGCACTGGATGTGCTTCTCTTCCTTTTAGCTGGTGATCTGTATGTGTATCTATCAGAGAGAGAGAATTTCATAGTCCTGTAAATGGGACATATAGAGGCAGGCTGTGAGCTAGTGATGTCAGAGGCTTGATGGGAGGGTTCCAGAAGATTCTGTAGCAATTGGAGGCAACTCAAAGGGGGAAACTGTGCCAGGCTGTGACATGAAGGAAGCCAATAGCAGACGCCCTGCATAACTACTGCACTGAAACTCACTAGTGCTGCTGCTGTCGGTACCCAAGAAGGTGCCCATGTATCCTGGTACTGCTCGGAACGAGAGGCAAGTGCATGTTGCTACTTGTTCTTCCCAAAAGCCTAGGAAAGCAGACTGGGTCAGGCAGCCATTAGGGCCTAAATTCTCCATTCCCTTGAACCTAGGTCATCACTTACACCACGGGTGGGCAAACTTCTTGGCTCAAGGGCCACATTTGGGTATGGAAATTGTGTGGCGGGCCATGAATGCTCATGAAATTGGGGGCAAGTCCCTCTCCCCCCCCACCCCACCCCCCAAGAACAAATTTAAACAAACTAGCATCTAAGAAATCTCAGAGAAAACAGCTTCTATCTTAATCATATAGTGCAGTTGTAGCCATGTCAGTTCCAAGATATTAGACAAGGTGAGAGAGGTAATATCTTTTAGTAGAACAACTTCTGTTGGTGACAGCTTGCGTCTCTCATCAACAGAAGTTGGTCCACTAAAAGATATTTACCTCACCCACCTTTTATCTTATGCAGTCAATTGACAAAAATGTAACAATCAATCAATTTCTATCACAGCTATCACGGTTTTAGTGAATGCCAGATCTGACCTCTATATGTAACCTGGAACACTAAGGAAACATTTTTTAAGACAAAGTTCAGGCAGTGTGTGTTGGACTGGACACTTGGTCTAAGAAGAATCATAGGGCTGGGGATGAGAGGAAAATCTTGACATGAAGAGCACAGAACTATTGGCCTTACCCTTGGTGTTCAGTTGAATAAGCACAGGGTGATAATTGCAGATGGGTTTTAATGGGCATGGGTATTACTACAAGTTTTCATTTATCTAAAACAAAATATCCTTTGCTCCTATGGTACCAGGACTTTCACCTTAATTGCTGCATCACTTTCAAATTCATTTCAAGTTTGGCTGATAATGGACTGTCAACCTTTTAGACTTCCTTGCTTGATTTAATCCTGCTTGGTGTTCTGATTAAAAATTAACACCATACAAAAAACAACAGAGGCCAGTGGTTCTCAAATTTCTGTATCGGTGACCCCTTTCACACAGCAAGCCTCAGAGTGCAACCCCTGTTATGAATTAAAGGCACTTTTAAAATATTTAACACTATTATAAATGCTGGAGGGAAAGCATGGTTTATAGATGGAGGCTGACAGCTCGCAACCCCCCCCCCCACCCCATGTAATAACCTTGTGATCCTCTGAGGGGTCACAACCCCCAATTTGAGAACCCCGATGTAGGCCATATTAAATGGATTAAAAACTGGTTAACTGAAGAAATTGATTATGGGGAATCAAAGTCCTACAGGATGTTTCCAGTAGGGTCCTGCAGGGATCTGTTCTCAGCACAATGCTATTCAATACATTTCTAAAAAGATCTGCTCTAGGAATTATTCTGGGGAAGTTCTCTAGCCTTTGTTATGCAGGAGGTGGGAGGATCACAACTGTCCCTTTCTGGCCTGGGAATCTATGAATATATTAATTATCTAGAAGAAAACATAAAATCATTGCTAATCAAATGCACAAATGGCAAAATTGGGAGTCGGGTAAATAATGATAGGGACAGGTCAGTTACACATACTAATTTGGATTGTTTGATGAGATGGTGGGCTCGGATGAACAGCATGTTTTAATACAGTCAAATGTAAGGACATATGCTGAGGAACAAAGAGTGTAGGTCACACTTATAAGATGGGGGACTGTATCCTGGAATGTAGTGACACTGGAAAGGACGTAGGGGTTATGGTATAAAACCAACTGAAAAGAAGCTCCCAGTCCAATGCTGTGGCCTAGAGGACACACATGATACTTGGATTCTTAAGCAGGAGAATACAGGTTAGCAGCCCTGCACAGCATTGCTAAGGACTTTATTGGAAGGCTGTATCCGTTTCTTGTGCCCACACTTTAAAGAGATTGTTGAAAACAGGAAAAGGTTTAGAAGAGAGCTACTAGAATGATGTGAGGCCTGGAAAGCCTGCCTTATAGCAAGAGGCTAAAGAAGCTCAATCTATTTAACATATCCAAGAGATGACCTGACCATGGTCTCTAGGAGTACACCACTGGGGAAGAGATTCCTGAACATAAACAACTTTTTAATCTACCAGAAAAAAGCATAAAAAGATCCTATGGCTGGAAGCTGAAGCTAAGCAATTCAGACTATAAATAAGGCAGTTTTAACAGTGAAGGTAGTTAGTCATTGGTGCCACTTACCTAGGAATGCACTGGATTCTCCATCACTTGAAGTCTTTACCCGTTGATTATATATATTTCTAAAAATATATCAATGCTATAGCTCAAACAGAAGTTACGCACTTCATGCAGAACTTACAAGGTGAGATGACCTGAATTAACACAGGCCATAACAGCTTAAGAGGATCATAACCATAGAAAGGGATAATCATAATCCCTTCTGATCTGAAAAAAAACACCCCAAATCTAGGAATTGGTGACTATTGATTCCATGGTCCCTTATCACACAATGCATGGTCCACTCTAGGGATGGGCCCAAACCAAAATGTTTGATCTTAACTTGTGAGCAGTTCAATATTAAAACTTTTAAAGGCCAGCCCATCTCTATATCGCTCAGCCCATTTTATTTTTAAAGGGAACATTCTGATGGGATTGTCTACCTGGCCTCTGAACTGGGAGGGGGGGCAGAAGCACCAGTGAATGGAGAGATGGATGAACAGGAGGGGGAGTTTCAAGGTGAGCAGGGGCAGCTGGCACCAGGGTGGGAAGGAACATCCCAGTAGTTTCTACTTCCATAGTGATGGTAGTTCCTTGGCAGCTGGTGCCCAGTCCCATCCCCAACCTGGGGGGCTTGCACCCAATGCATCCCCCATCCCCTCCCCTGGCAGCTGGGGTGCACGTGCTCCACCCCTGCCCAGGGCCTGGGATTGCCATTGGGACCCTTGGGGGCTGGCAGGAGGAACTAGGCAAGGCCACTCCCTGGTAGCCAGCCCAATGGTGTGCACCACGGCGGCCAGGCCAGCCCCTCCGCGGGGTCCTGCTCGCCTCCGCACCCCCGCTCACCGGCACAGCCAGGGCCTGCTCGCCCCGCTACAGAGACTGTGGGGACAATCCCCGCTCTGCTGCGGGGCTGCGGGGCTGCGAGCCTCCCCCCCCCCCAACCCCTGACAGCAGCAATGGGGGGCAGGGCCCAGCCGGGGCCGGTACAGCACAGCGGGTCCCCACGCGCCTCCGCAGGCAGAGCCCCCCCCCCGGCGGCTGCGGGCGGGCGGTCTGCCCGGGGAGGGGGGGGCAGGCCAGCGCCCCTCGCCCCCCGCCGAGCAGGCCGCAGCGGCCCCGCAGCCCGGGCCGAGGGGAGCGGTAGGGACCGGGCAGCGCGTGAGCAGCCCGGGATCGGTCCGCCCAGGCCCCGCCGGCCACGGGCCAGTCGCCTTCCCGCTCCCGGGCCAGACCCCGCCGAGACCCGCTCCCGGGCCCCTCAGCGCTGGACGCCGCCCCCACCTCAGCGCCCCTCACCGGCCGCTCGCTCTTCCCGGACCCTAGGCCCAGCTCCAGCCCCGCCACTGCCCCGCCCTTTCATTGGCCGAGAGGAACCCGGCTCTCCCGGCTCAGCCAATCACTGCTGCTCTTACTCGGCTCGCCCCGCCCCCCGGCGCCCAGGGCGGGGCGGGGCGGCGGGGTTGGGGGGCGTGTCAATAGGGCCGCGGGGTCTGTGCGGTACAGGGGGTGAGTAGGGTCAGAACGAGGCTCAGAGCGGGGGGTTGTGGGTATAGCCAGGACCTACAGTTTATAGGGCCCCTGGTTCAGATTTGGATCCACAGGGACCTGCACCTCTGCAGAGCCTGGTGGCCCAGGAGGCTGCAGGGACCTGCAGGGGTCTGTCTACACGGATCTGATTGCAAGGGAGAGGTTTTTAAAACCAATCTGTTACTTTATACCCAGCCAGCATATAGAACACAGGGCAGGCATGATGACTGCCGGCTCTCTGCTCAGTGCACAAGTGAGCTATGGCCATCCACGCAAGCTGCATTTGACAGAGCTGCCCTGAAAGAAGAAAAATGCAATATTGGATCCATACAGGCACAAGACTGTGTTGCCTTTGTACATCTGTTTGGGGACAAATAAAGCATGCAGCTTACATAAATGATATAACCAAAGTAGATATCTTGATACCATACATGATACAAGGTTTTCCATATTAAGGGCGTCAGAAGTGATGCCACAAGTAATTCCTTAGCAGATTTCTCCTTCTGCCTCTGAATAGGTCCCCTCAACAATTGAAAACCTGAAGGAGGAGATTGAAAACCTTCTCAGATGGGTTGAGGGTGAGATAGTTCTGATACTGGTCCAGTACCTCACCTCCTGCTAACTGCAGCAAGCAGTCTTAGTCTGATAGTCCATCTTTTACTACGCCACTTTAAATAATTTGTCCAACTAGTCTAGTGTCCAGTTCATTATCTCCATTCATTGCACAGCATCGTGAGGTTCTTTATAGAACTCATGAAAAACAGGATTCTGTCTGAAAAGCTTGAGGCCCTGTGCAATGCAGTACATGGTGGTGGGACTGGGTTTCCCTCTTGACCATTGAGACCTTCCATAATCCACCTGGCCTACTGCACATGAGCTATGCCCAGCTCATGAGACAGCTTGTGGTGTCCGACACTATAAGCCGCAGGCGTGCCTGCGGAGGGTGCACTGCTCCTGCGGCTCAGGTGGACCTCCCGCAGGCATGACTGCGGAAGCTCCGCTGGAGCCGCCTGCTGCCCTGCCAGCACACCCTCCGCAGGCGCGTCTGGAAGAGGTCCCCCGGAGCTGCGGGACCGGCAGCACGCCCCCTGTGTGCTTGGGGCGGCCGAATTCCTAGAGCTGCCTCTGCATGGAACACATCACGGGACACCACCAGTACCAGGTTGAATAACCAAGAACGCCGACCAGGGAAATAACCCACTTCCTTCTCTGATAAACCGAAGGATGCACTCCACCCATGTACTTATTCTCTACACCACTGCTGACTTGGACTCTTAATACATTCCATGGGTGGCGTACCTGAGCCCCCTTAACCACCGGCGCTTTAAAAACTCCCACACCCCAATCTGGATCTGTGCTGGTTATGTGATATGTATGTACCTCGTGAAGCTTGTAACCGATACTTGCAACCCCCCATAACCCAAGCCCAACCCCAGATGTACAGTATCTTCCCTCTTAACTTGTGTAAATTTGATTTTAAACATTAACTTCTGTTCCCCTCTGAGACTCTGAGATCCAGTCACCTGTGTCTTAGCCTTCATAGTTCTAAGGCTCATTATTGGTCAAAAATTGATAGCTTCTGCACATAGCAGCTAAGGCCAACTTAAGGTCACAATTCCTAGCCCCTCTGTTCAATAAGCGACTACTAAAAAGAATACTACACATCCCAGCATGCCCCGGTCATGACCAGGCTTGTCTACCACGGCAGCCTCCTCCCAAAGGATTATGGGAATTGTAGTCCCTTTCGCTTTAACAGGCTCTTCCGCGTTCATCTCATTGCAGACTACAAATTCCAGCATGCTCCACGCGGCGCCGCCCAATCGCGGCTCGCCTGGCGGTGGGGGCGCGGCAGCCGGCGAGGCCCTGTTTCAAGATGGCGGACGACGGTGAGACAGCGGTGAAGCGGCCGCCGTCGAGGCCCCAGCGATCGTCCGGGGAGGAGAACGATCACGAGCACTGCAGCGACTGCGAGAACGAGGACGAGCACAGCTACAACCGGGGGTAAGAGGGGCCCCGGGCTCCGCAGAGCGGAGCCGGCCCGTCCCATTGAGCGAGGCGGCGGCCGGGAAGTGCGCCTCGCTCCGCCACTCGCGCCTCCTGATTGGCTGCAGGAGAGTATTCCACACTGTGAATGGCCAGCTGCTGTGCCAGTCAAAAGGGGAGGGCCCCCTGGGCTGCAGCAGCATGTCTCGCAAGCTAAGCAGGGTCAGGCCTTAGCAGGGCGTGGATGGGAGACTTCCCCGGGGCAGCCTCCAGGGAGCGGGGTCATCTGGGGAGGGAGCTGCCGGCGATGCCAGTGCCCTGGTATGAGGGCTGTGGTGTTGCCCCTGCTGGTGCTTGGGTAGTGCCACCCTTAGCTATGGTGCCTGGGAGAGGCACCTGCTGGAGGGCCCAGGAAAGGGAGGCTGAGCAGTCATGGTCACTGATGATCCATGCAACAGAGTTAAACCCAGGGCTCTGGCCAGGTTTCAGCTGGGGTAAGTTCATTTCCCTGCCCTGCGAATTCACCTGCAGTTTCTAGCTGAGGTTTTAACTCCCAAACTGCTGCATCTCACTGGTGGGTGAAATGACTCCTGTGCCCAGCCAGCATATAATGTCATGCATCTCATGTAAATATCAGTGAAAGGGTCCACATAGATATGACTTGCATCTGATCTTACTAGCCAGGTGCTTTGCGTTCTGCATGCTGGAAGGTGTTAAAGAACAAATTCCAATATTGTGTATTACTGTAAAGTGGTTACAGTGTAAAACAGAAGTTTTGTAAACAGCGAGAAATCAAAGGGATCAGGGGTTTTGCAAAATATGTGTGTGTCATGGGGCAGCAAAACTGTCAGTGCTGTAAGAACATAGAGCACCTACAGCAAGAAAAGAGGTGATGGATCCATGCTCCGGACAAGACTCTGGTTGTAGGTGGATCCTGTCTTTGCAGTAGAGCAGGATGTTCCCAAACTGAGTAACTCCATATTGCTTACCTGGCAGCAATCGTCAGAGGCATTCCTTCCCACTGCCCCAAACGGGCGAGGGTACTTATTATCCGCACAGAGCCTGACTCCTCAGTATCCCTTTCCTGACATACCGGCTCCTCCGCTCTCCATGTTAGCGAGCACGTAGCACACTCCTTGGCTCTGGAGATAAAACAGGAATACGTCATCAGAGTTTCATCCCGAGGTTTTATTCTCATCCTCGGGCTGTTGACTAACCTCGGTGTAAGAAAGGCAGTGTCTTTGGGACCTGTATTTGAAACTTGATTTTTTTTTAGGCCCTGTGTACACTGTGAGAGGAATTGTAGTACCTACGGTCAAGGATTAAACAGGATTTTAGCATGGTTTTCCTGATTAGCGTGAGCCAGGATTTTTTTTTCCCTGTGAAGTATGATGCTGACTAACTCCTTGGGCCTTGTTTAGTCACATAGATCAGGGAAACAAGGCCAGACTTGTGCTACACCAGCTGTGTCTAAACACATTTGTAGATAGCATGCTTCTGATTCCAGATGTGATCTGATTCCAGTTTCTTGTCTAATCTATTGCGGTTTTGTAATGACCTGGTTTTTTATGGAATATTTATGATGGAGATTTTGTCCTACCCAACCTGTCTTTGCTATTTTGGTGCCTAAATAACAGCTTGAGGAAGCTGGGTCATGGATAGAATCATTCTGTTTTGCTCTTTCATATTGGGGATCTGGTTTTGACAGTTCTGGTGTGAAATGCAATTGTAGTGTCCCAGGTATAAGGCTGCTTATGGCACCCATGTTAAGGATCTGCTCTCCACCATCTTCTTATTGCTGCCTACAGTAGGATACAGAAAACGTCTGTGATGTGGGCCGCTTAAAGGAGAGACACCCCCCACACACCCCCATTAAACCCACTGTGCGTGCATTTTAGTTTACACACTGGAGCTGATAGTCACATGTATGACCTCATTTTTCCAGAGGTTCCTGGCTTGTGCTGTGCAAATCTGAGCTTCAGTTGAGTGTGTTTCATATCCTTGACCCCATTTGGTGGTTGGTGCACTATGAAATTTAGAGACCATCAGCTGAAGAGCAGTCTCTCTTTGTCAGCAGCTTTTCTTAGGCAATATCACTTGTGAAGAAACCAAAGTTAATAAAAGACCAGACTGGAAATATTGAAGACGCTTTCTTGTGTCGACACAGCCTTGAAGTAATATTTCATTTGCCTCATGGGTGGTGCCCTGCATCTTAATTTAATAGGGTTAGCTCTGCTGTGGGCTTGGAAGCTGTAATTTCCTTCTCTGACATGATTTGGTTTGTAAGACCAGATCCAAGCAGAAATGAGAAGCAGGGCTTCATCATGACTGCTGACTCTGCTTTGTGCTTTCTAATGATATTTCCCAGTCAAACTGAGTTTTCAACTCTCAGGCCTTGTATTCAGTAGGGAAGAAAGTCTATTTTTAACCTATTTAGCATCCTAGTGTGGACAAAGCAAGTGATAGTTTAAACCCTAACATGCGGAAGCTATAATTACCTTGTCTTCGCTAGAATTTGACAATGAACAGATGAAGTCCTGGTCTACACCTGAAACTTAAGTCAGCCTAGCTACATTGCTCAGGTCTGTGAAAAATTTTGCATCCCGATTGCCATAGTTAGCTCGGCCTGACCCCTGAGATAGACGTAGCTAGGTGGACAGAAGGATTCTTCAGTTGATGTAGCTATCGGCTCTCGGAGCTGGTGGATTAACAACACTGACGGCAAAACCCTTCCATTGATGTAAAATGTGTCTACATTTCAGCAGTAGTGTGGGCATAGCCTGACACATGTCAAACGTTTGCCATGTGGAGCAGAGATCGGGGGCGTCCAGACTAGACTTCGCAAAGGTGTTTGAAAGTTTAAAACTCACTTTGAGTGGCAATGAAGTTAGAAAGCAGAGTCCGTAGTGTGGAAGACAACAAGTCCTCACTCTGCGTTTGTTAGTATCAAGTCAGAGACAGTTTATTACGAGCAATTGCAAGGGAAGACTGCAGTCGGACAGGGGGTCCCCCTGACCTAGGCAGATCTTCCTCCTACAAGCAGTATAAGACAAGTATTTATACAAACTCTCTCCAGACACTACCTTAACTCGAGGTTTCTGCTTAAACCAGCATTCCATCCTTCTCAACTAAAAGCCAGGCGAGAAGCGAGGCGAAAAAACAGCTTCTCTTACAACTCTCGCGTGGTTAGGGTTAGGGCTACCTTTCACTCTAGCCTTAAATTGACCAAGACATTTACCCTGCTTTAATTCTGCTTCCACACTAGATATACGGATATTGAATACGTGCCTTGAAGACTCACCCAAACCCCCTTCCCCCACAATCAAAGGACTCTGAAAGAGAAAAGACCAAAGAGGAAGAAAATGAAAAATTCTGGAACCCCATCTGAGCGGTTTCATTGTTGGTGATTTCTCATGCTCGTATTACACTGACATGCACACAACTCATTTATCTAGTTACTCGAGCTGCCCACAGTTCGTGCGATCAAACAACAAATTGGGGTGGGGAGAAGCATTTTGAAATTCAGCCTTAATATACCACCTGTCATGCAACTGTTTGCTAAATGGACTTGCAAAACGATTCGGGGAGTTCTCCCTCCCCTCAGTGCCCTGTTCCCCGTCAAAGAGCCTTTGTGTTTTTGTCACAAGACTGAAAAAATCCAGGTCTAACTTTATCATTAGCAATAGTGCTGACTGTTTGGTTTTTTAAGGGTAGGAAGGAGGTGAACTGAGGCATCTCTGATTTGCTGGTGTATCAGTGTATCAATGTAGAATCACCACAGGCGGCAGCACAATGAGCAACTGTTGTGAGTGTGAAAAGCAGGGGTGTTGCTGCGCTGGCTGTGGGGAAGGGGAAGCATTACACCACTCCCTTGTGCTGTCTGTACAGGCGGGACCACAACTGCACCATGAAGGGACGTGTTATGGAAATCCCCCATCAGTGGAACTCCATGGAGTTTAGTTTCTAAATGGTATGGAGCAGCGTATCTCAACCTCTTCGATACCAGCGACTGGCTTGCTGCCTTCCGAAAAGGTGTCAGGGAGATGCCCGGCCCGGCCCTTGAGAAACACTGGTATAGAGCACAATAGCACTTAATGCTGTATTTGTCTTGCTTTCTGCTCCACAACATGTAATTCGCCATCTGGACAGCCTCTTAAAAATCCCATTCAGCCTTCCTTCTCCCGGCCCTCTGGATTCTAATGAGATTACCTGTGATTAGCAGTGCGTTTGCCAGGAAGATTTTCAGGCATCTAAATATGGGACAGAAAGTGATCTCACTGGCTGATGTTTGGGATCTTTTTGAGCAGGGAGCTCAGCTCTGCAGGGGGGAGTTTATGTAGGTCCTTCAATCTGGTATGTGAGCATCTACGACTACATTTCAAGCTTTCGGGGGCTGGGGGGCGCTGGAGGAGAACTGAAAGGATTTGGTGCCATTTTCTTTCCTTTATTCTCTGAATTTTTTCTCTCTCTCTTTTTGAGTAACAACACTCCTGTGACTTGGGTTTGCATTTCAGGTTATGGTCAGAAAAGTGACTATTAAAAAAATAGCTCCTTGTTACCCAGGGTCTCTCTCCCATCTGTGTCAGAGTCACACCTGATGCCTTAACTGATGCAAAGTGTTTCTCCTGGTAGCAGCTGATAAAATCAAGGGAGAACATGCTGGAGTCTGCTCTGCTTCATCAGAAGTGTCAGCTAAGCGCTGACTGATTCTGAGGCAGCAGGACTCCGCCAACCCAGCTTGAATTGGCAGTGCTGGCAGTTGGAAAGATTCTGTCCCCACCACATGCTCTTGAAAACGAAGGGTGTTGGATCTGAAGTCACACGGGGAATAAACGAGGAGTCTCGTGATGTTACTGTCCTGACTTTATAACCAGGGATTTCGGTGACTGTGTGTTTCTAGATTTTGGCTTCGTTTGACATTTCAGTCAGTTTTCAGATAAGGTTGATTATGCTCTTTGCAGTGAAGGCCTCCACATCCAGGTAAAATCTAGTCTGGAACCTGCCTGGATAGTTGACTTAAATAATATCCCTGCTTCGTTCGAATGTCAGTTCCAAGGTGGAGATTTCAGCTCCCTTCCCTGTCCCTGCCATGCGCCCGAGATGCTATCCATGGCAAACGGCGGGAGGGAGGGAGGGGTGATTCACCAGCTCTTTCACCATGCAACCTTTGCGGCACTTCCCATTGCCTAGAACATGCAATAACCAGATTCATTTCCAGGCAGCGAGCTTAAACGCCTGGATGGGAGTGAATTCAGTTCATTGGGAGGAGGGGTGGCTTCTGCTTAGATCCTCTGGGCAATCTGGAAAGTTACGAGAAATGTCCTGCACGAACATGATGACAACATGCTTCCCACCCACCCCATCTGGCAGAGTCTCAGGGTTTCAAGGTGATTTGAGGAAATGGAACCCTGTGAGCACTGCTGGGAAGATCCCATTACTTCAGACTGACACTTGATAAGGGCAGATTTGCCCCGTGGCCAAGCCGGCACTGTTCTAGCCCACTGGAGTGGGTTCCGGGAGCTCTCGAGAAGCTGCCGGTGTGCTGTGGTACCATAGGAAAGCAGGCACAGCGGCGACCTCCAGCTGCATTGGCACTGAAAGGGCCTTTGGCACCAGTCTGCTGCCTGGAGCGCATCTGAGTGTGGGCGTGAAGGGCCTTGTCTGTGCACATGGTGAGCACATGGGTCTGAAGATGTTAAATGTCGCTCGTGTAGACAAGGCCGGTGTTTGTTCTCCAGCACCCGAGTGGAGAAAGAAGAGCCATGGGGTTTTACATAGCAAGGGAAAGAACAAGTAAATTCTGAGACGGATCAGGATTCCTGTTTGATTGTCCTGCTTCCCCCTTGGCCTACGAGACCTGTGTCTCTATTACCAAGGCTGCAGTGTGAAGGTCTCGAAGGTCCCATCTGCCTCGTAGGGCGATTCTCCCTTTGAACATCAGTGCAGACATTTCTGTCGTCCAGGAGCATGCATTGCCCCGTAGTGCAGGTAGCCTCGTTGGGCCACAGTAAGTATTGACCTAGAAATGGCAGGTCTCTAGTTATTCTCCCTGGGTGCCTCCATATCGCAGCTGCTCCATTTGCAGATCAGGACAGGATTCTTTTAACTGCTTCCCCTCCAAAACCCAGCCTGGCAGCCGGAAAATCAAGCGGTTGTGTTTCTGCTTCATACGTCTGCCAGCCACCACCAGCAATAGGCATTGCAGAGTCCGCACTCACCCAGTGGTTTGATTCATGAGCCCAGCCTGCTCTTCCGTGCAGGCGCTGATGGGAAACAGGCCGAGATGCACAGAGTAGGTCTGGGGAGGAGCAAGGAGCTGCTTTAGAGGCTCTGGGGTAGAAGATCACTCGACATAATATCAGCCCTCAGTGGTGTGAAGAATTCAACCCCTGAGCACAGTAGCTATGCTGGCCTCAGCCAGCGAAGTGACTGGAAGAATGTCCCTGTCACTTGAGGAGGTGATGTTCCTACACAGACAGAAAAGGCCCTTTGTCGCTGTGCTACGCGACAGGGTTACATCTGCGTAATACAGCAGCTCAGCCGTGCGCGTGGAGTCCCTGTCGCACAGGCACAGTCCAAGACATCCATGGTTTATAGTAACCGTGGGTGAATCAAGTGCACGTTACTGGTCCTGCGCTGTGTAGTAGAAAGGTGACTCCTTACTGCTCGGTCTGAAGGTGCGTTCAAACATCCTTTGCGGCAAATACACCGAGGCCTGTGACCAGATCTGTCACTGGAATTCTCTGTGAGCAGGTTGGGGGAAATTCACTGTGCACATTTTAAAATCACTTTTTATTTTTTTTAAATTGGGCATAACCTGCAGCTGTGCCCCTCTCTGGCTGGGATCTCGGGGCTTGCACAATAAGCAGAGATGTAGGAGAACTCCAAGGAATATTTGAACTGCTGTAGGAAGTGGCGTTGATTACTTTCCTCATAGTCCGCACCGCGGCACTGCCCCAGAACACCGTGCGGCTCCTATGTTTCTGGAGGTGGCATCTTGCAGCTGAGACCTGTACTACACAGCATTTGTAGGTCCAGTGAGGCAGGTGAACTACGTTCCCATTGTACCGATGGTGAAACTGAGGCACATGGCGGTGAAGTGACTTGCCCAAGGTCACCCAGCAAGCACTGGCAGAGTTCAGGACTTTGGCTTTTCAGTCCCCTCTTAAACCTCCAGATCAAAACACCCCTGAACCTGGGCTCCTCTCACTGGTCGTTATTAAAGGTACCAATGAATAAGTTTTGCAGGAGTTGGGCAGGTACCCCCTGTGTCTTGGCAAACTCGCAGTGCTCTCGTTCTGTCTCCTCTAAATGCTGCTGTGTTGCCTGGATGGTTTTAAGCTATTAAGTGCGGTTCCACTTTGCAAAGTGACCATACAAATGGTCTGGTGGGTGGGGCCCACGTTTTGTCTGGATCATTTCTGCATAAAAGGTGCTGTTTGCAAAGGAAAAGATCCCCCCCACCCCCACTCTTGGCCTAGCAACCTGCTTTCAAACCTGCCGAGCTGCTCAGAAAAGAAATGAGCAAGAGCCTCCAGCCTGGGCTTTGAGAGCCCATGAGGAGCAGAGATCCTCCAGGCCAGGTTAGTGTAACCGAGTAGGAATCTTTCCCAGGCGAATGCCGTCAAGGTCTGCCGGCTGCAGGCTTTCGTTAGGGAGCTGCTTTTTGGCTGTGACGACATGGTGCAGACGCGCACTGATGCAGCAATGTCTTCCCAAGGCTGCAGGGCTCCAGTGCGGCTGCCGGAGACTTGCCCAGCTGCGGTAGTGACAGCTGATTAGTCTTGTCAGGTTTCACTGCCCTGTGGGCAGCCCTGAAACCGACAAGAGTTGGGTCAGGTTCGCTCCGGAGAGAGTCTGAATGCAGCTGGGTGCTGTATTGACTTGAATGTACTTTCGACCCGCTCTCCTCTTTTAAAACTGTAACTTCCTGCATCTCTCCAGCGTTTGTTAAACCTTCTCCTGCCTGGGTTCTAGTGTGTCTCGGTGCTCTGCCCTGCTCCGTCCACTTGTCTCTTGCGGCGCGTCAGCTCCTCGGTTTACCCCAGTCCCGCGCTGAGCTGCGCCTGCACGGCCCTGTTGTGGTCAGTGGGGCCCGTGGGGGGGCAGGCGGCTTGGTGCGGAATCACAGCCTTAGCCTGACAGCAGTGACCGCTCATCGCTCTAAGTGCAGGGACTCGGTGAGCATCCCCAAGGGCGCTATCAAATGATGGAGTCAGTTTCTCCATCTTCCCACCCCAGCCGCCACTCAGCTCTTTGCCCCACGTACAGAACTACCAGCCCTAGTAGCCGGAGGAGTGAAGGGAGCTGCGCTCTCAGGAGCAATGCACAGGGCAGAAGCCAGGCGCTGGAAAGGAAGGATGGCTGCGTGTTCGGCACTAGCCTGGGACGCAAGAGACCTGGGTTCAGTTTCCGCTGTGCCACAGGCTCCCTGCGTGACCTTGGGCAGACAGTCAGTCTCGCTGCCTTACAGTAGGGACAGTAGCACTGCACTGCCCCCAGGTGTGTGAGGGCCTCCCAAGCCTATGGCAGTGGGAGCAGGAGAAGTATCTGAGGCAGAGGTGGGCAAACTACGGCCCGCGGGCCACGTCCGGCCTACGGGGCCGTCCTGCCCGGCCCCCGAGCTCCTGGCCCCTCCCCTGCTGTCGCCCCTCCTGCGCAGCCTCCGCTGGCGCAGTGCTCCGGGCAGCGGGGCTGTGAGCTCCGGGGGCAGCGCAGCTGCAGGGCCCGGCCTGGCCCGATCTCTGAGCTGCCTGGTGGTGGCGACGTGGTGCTCCAGGCAGTGCAGTAAGGGGGCAGGGAGTAGGGGGGGGCTGGATAGAGGGCAGGGCAGTTCGGGGTGGTGGTCAGTGGGGGTGTGGATAGGGGTCGGGGTGCTGGGGGGGAAATGGGGGCGGGGGGGCAGTCAGGAAGAAGGGGGAGTTGGATGGGATGGCAGGGGGCAGTCAGGGGCAGGGGTTCTGGGGGCACTCAGGGAACAGGGGGTGGGGTGTGTAGATGGGGCAGAGGTCCCAGGGGGGCTGTCAGGAATGAGAGTGGGGATTGGATGGGGCAGGGGGGTGGGGTGGATGGGGCAGGAGTCACGGGGCGGGGGGCAGATAGGAGGTGGGAGCCGGGCCACAACCCCCTCCCCTAACCGGCCCTCCATACAATTTCCGAAACTCGATGTGGCCCTCAGGCCAAAAAATTTGCCCGCCCCGATCTAAGGGCTTGGCTACACTGGCAGATGTAGAGCGCTGGGAGTTAAACCCGCCTTCGGAGAGCGCAGCAGGGAAAGCGCTGCCGAGTGTTCACACTGTCTGCTGCCAGCGCACTGGCGTGGCAGTGCCACAGAGAGCCGTGCATTGTGGTAGCTATCCCAGCATGCAAGTGGCTGCAACCTGCTTTTCAAATGAGGGCGGGGTGGAGTGTGACAGGGAGTGTGTTGGGTGTATGTGGGGGGAGAGAGGGGGTTTGGGGTGCTGAGTGGCAGCATGCTGTCTTGTAAGGTCAGACCCCCCTCTCCCCCACCCCCACACTCACAGCAAGCAGCATTCCACAGTAATGGTTGCTTTGTCCCGGAGCAGCTAAGCAGCCGGCTGTCAGAAACGGAGCTTTCACAGGGCATATCCGCATGCAAACAATGACAGGAGGGGCCACTTGGCTTCAGGGGCTTATGGGACCTTTCCGGAGGCTGATCAGAGCGCAGCAATGCAGCACCTCGTGCACACTGACGCCCGGCGTTTCAGCCCATGCGCACCAGGTGTTCACCTCGCCGAGGTGGAGAACCAGCAGCGCTGTAGCCGTGGAGTCAGAGCGCTCTACGTGCCTTGCCAGCGTGGACGGGGAGTGAGCTAGGGCGCCCGGGGCTGCTTTAATGCGCTCTAACTCGCAAGTGTAGCCGTGCCCTCAGATAGGCAGGGAAGAGGACAGGAAAAGGAGCCCACTCCTTGGCCCCGGAGCCCCCTGATTGCTGGGGGGGTGGTGGGGGCCCTGCTGAGCATCGTTTCCCTCTGTCCCCCGTTTTCGTTCTGCTGGCTCAGTGAATAGCTCCAGCGCCGCCTGCCGCTGTTTCACTTCCTGGCTCAGCAAAGCCAGGTGCGACGCTCAGCTCGGTGGTGTCTGTCTCTTGAACGCTGTATCTGATCAATTCCAAAGTGTCGGGAATGTCCTAGGCACCAGGGGGGCGAAACCCTAGTGATTTAGATGCAAACCAAAAATGGGGGACCCGTGAAGCCCCTGGCGTCTGATTAGTAGACCAAGCGGCTTCACTCAACTCTGGAGCTGAGTGTAAATCAAAGACTGGTTGATGGCAGCCATTTACACCTTCCAGCGTAACACCACCCCCATCTCAGCTCTGCCTTTGCTCCCAGAAGAGTTAAAATACTGACACCCTGAATGACTCAGGGCTTATCTCCATATGGAGTTATTCAGGAACAGCTATTCCTGTGACGGACACTCTAACCTGCTTAGTTTAACCCTACCGAGTGCCCCTGGAATGGGAGGGGAGAATGGCCTGGCACACAGACCCCCCCGGCATTGGGAGAACGGGTGACGCACAGCCCCTGGCATGCGGGAGAACAGAGGATCCTACTATGGGGGGAAGGAGGGCTGGGAGATACCTGGAGCCTCTGAAATGGGGGGACACAGAGCCCCGGCTGTGGAGGCTTGGTGGAGGTGCAGTGGGTCCCTGGTGGCACGCCAGGGCAGTGTGGAGGGATGCCAGGAGCCCTGGTGAGTGCAGTCAGTTTGGCTACAGCAGCTGGGAAGTGTTTAAATTCTAGTTTTTACCCTGGCTGGTGAGCTCAGTTCGTCAGCTCGAAAGTGCCAGTACGTTTTCCAGGCCCTGGTATTATGTTGCTGGTTGTTCTTGGTTAGTTCTGCGTTCCCGGGATTGGCCGCGTAGCCCTTAGATACACGTAGAGTCCGACTCTGCGAGGTGCTGAGCGCTGGGGCTCCCGCGGCAGACGGGGGAGCTGAGGGCAGTTCGCAGAGCTAGGCCCTGGAGATGAGGCCCCTCAGGACCTTAGACAGGATTGGGAACGGTCACAAAATCTCTCCTTGGGCAGGTCTTGCCCAGTGCAGAGAATAGGCAGTTTGTGATGCTCTGTGTTCTGGTGTCTGCAAACCAGCTTGGGCCTCCCTGGGATTCTCCGCTCTGGGTGCGATTCTGGGGCTGGAGGTCAGAGGGCTGCTGGCTGAGTGTGCGGCCGAGGTGCCTCTTCTCCCCATGTGCTGCAAAACATCCCCCTGCTGGCTTCCTCCGGGGTCTGGCTGGGCCTGTGCTGCACGACTTCTGGCACCCGGCCTGCCTAGCAGTGCTGTGTGATTGGGTTATTTTGTGTCTGACCTTCCGAAGGGGCCGGCTGGTTCCCCGGGGACAGTAAAGCATTTCAAGAGGAGCTGGTGGGCATGTGTCACCTGACGTCTTGCTCTCCGTGAAGGGTCCTACCAAATTCACGGGTCATTCTGATCAAGGTCACGGTCCTAGGATTTGGAAAATCATGAATTTCATGATTTCAGATATTTAAGTCTGAATGTTCAGGGTGTTGTAACTGTAGGAGTCCTGACCCAAAAGGGGGTGGGGGGATCACAAGGTTATTGTAAGAGGGTCGTGGTATTGCCACCCTTGTTTCTGTGCTGCAAGCAGCGGCTGCTGGCCAGGAGCCCAGCTCTGAAGGCAGAGCCGCACCAGCAGCGCAGAAGTAAAGATGGCATGGGATGGTATTGCCACCCTGCTGTGCCGCCGCCTTCACAGCTGGGCCCTCGGCCAGCAGCCGCCGCTCTCCAGCCTCCCAGCTCTGAAGGCAGCAGCGCAGCAGTAAAGATGGCATGGGATGGCATTGCCACCCTTATTTCTGCGCTGCTGCTGGCAGGGCGCTGCCTTCAGAACGGGGCGCCCAGTTAGAGCCGCCGCTCTCCGGCCACCCAGCTCTCAAGGCAGCGCAGAAGTAAGAGTGGCAATACCACAACCCCCCTACAATATCCTTGGGGCCCCCCCGTGACCTCCTTTTGGGTCAGGACCCCACTTTGAGAAACGCTGGTCTGCCCTGTGAAATCCGTATAGCGCAGGGTAAACGCGCACAAACCACCAGATTTCATGGGCCGTGACACATTTTTCATGGCCAAGAATTTGGTAGGGCCCTACTCATGTGCCTCCTGTAGCCCTCGTGTTCCAGGTCCCTTTGGTAGAACGTCCTCCCGTCCCAGGCCTGCTAACCTCCCGTCTGGCCTCCCTGACGGCCCAGCCCGCTGCTCAGCTCCCGGGGCGTCGGGATGTGTTGGGGAAGGGCCAGTGATCTGCCTCAAGGGTTCCTGCAGAAAGGTGCGACTCTCGAATTGGCTGCCTCCGACCATGCCTAGTCAGCGTTACACACGCTCTGCACAGGGCGGGACGTCTTTCCTGCTCGTCTACGTTTTGCCCTTTGTGTTTCATTCAGATCCTGCAGGTTAGTCCCTGTGCTTTTGAGGAGCAGCTGAGGGTTAATGTGGTTTTCAGGTGCAGTGGCTGAAGGTCAGTGCTGAAAGTCGTGGGTTCGAGTCTCGTGCTATCT
This sequence comes from Mauremys mutica, assembly GCF_020497125.1. NCBI lineage: Eukaryota > Metazoa > Chordata > Testudines > Geoemydidae > Mauremys > Mauremys mutica. The sequence continues at coordinate 13,758,475 of NC_059096.1, forward strand.
CGCTGAAAGCCCAGCTCCAGTTTACCCAGCTGTAAAATGGGCACCTGATCCTTCAGGTCAGGGCACTCAAAGGCCCTCGGACGTGATGCTGGTCACTCCCTTGGGTACTGTTGGCTATGAAACTGAGGTGCGTTAGCCACATCAGCCCGATGAGCCATTGGCTTGGGGAGCTCTGTGGTTTAAGGATGGGTGTGGAGATTGGCTTGTGACTGAGGGTTCTTAGTTACCAGCATTCCCTGTGCTGCTTGTCTCCCGGGCACCTACTGATTGCCCTGTGCCTGGGTGGGGAGTCTCTGAACCCTCCCCAGAAGCTGTGCCGCTGGTGTGGATGTACCAGTACAGAGTATGAGCCAGATCCATTCACTTCCCCAAGTTGGTGAGATAGAGCAAGAAGAACGGAACATTCCCTCCGTGGTGGGGCAGTTCACAGATTGTCTCCGCTAAGTTAGCGTTCGTTTCGGGCTCTGCACCCCAATCCCCGCCAATACAGCAGGCCCAGGAGAGAGCATGGCAGAGCCGGGGGCAGAACATCCCCCCGAGAGGCAGCTCCCAGAGGAGTCTAGATGAATCCAGAGTCTGAGCAGCCTCAGGAAACGCTGTGATACCGTCCTCTGATGAGGCTTTTCCCTCCGAACTGGAACAGTGTTCACAGCGTCAGCCATTCCCACCCCCGTACCCCACGGAGCACGTTCCTTTCCCGGGGGGGGACCCCCAGCCTCTGCCCCCTAGGAACTTCCTCTCGCCAGTCTGGGTCAGGCAGGAGTTGCTCAGATCCTGCAGCGCTGGGCAGCGGGACCAGCCTGAAGAAGGATGAATATTTTTAACCTTCCTTTATTGGAGGCTTTGTCTGGGAAGTGCCGTGGCTAAGAAAGGGGCTTGGAACTAGCCCATGAACTGCACTCTGGGCTGCATTCCTCGTTCGGGTTAGTCAGGCTCCCGGAGCAGGTGTGATGCATCTTCGGGTCCGACTTAGAACAGGGAGCCCTTTATTCTCTCTCTAGCGCAGCACAGGCTGTATAAACGCCCTCAGGAAAAGCTCCAGTGATGTTTCCTTTGTTCCCTAGTGGCTTAAGTCCAGTGGATGACAGTGGAGCCAAAAAGAAGAAAAAGAAACAGAAACGGAAGAAAGAGAAAGGAGGAGGAGAACAACTTGATGCGGCTCAGGATCAGCCAGTAAAGGTAAACGGCCCCCTGAGCATCGGGCTGGTGGCTCCCTCAGATGAGAGAATATAGCCCACGTGCGTCTCTCCAGCGTGACTCGTGGGTGGGGAAGGAGGCTACCGATGCAGAGACCTGCCCGTGGCATTCTGCTACTCGGAGCTCGAGCCCAGATCCAGGGGCCAGAACTCCCACTAATGCTGGCAGACGTTTGTGGGCAGATCTCGGCCTGGACATGGGCCTCTGCTAGGAAATCCAAGCTAGTGCTGGTGCTGCAGTAAACATGCCCAGGCTGGCACTGGTGGCCAGTCAGCTGCCGCCTTGCTGTGAGGTGGCCAGGAGCGGCTCGCTGGTCTCAGCGCCAGCCAGACCCTTCCACCGCCTGCCAGTGTCCCTCCCTTGCCTGCACTGGAGCCAGGGCCAGTATTTTCTGCTTTTTGGACAACATCTGAACCTGATTTGCTCAATTCGGGGTCTTCAAACTGTCTGCACTCCAAACCCCAAAGCAGTGAACCCCATCCCACAAGCAAATGAAATTGCAGCAGGGGCGGTTTAAGTTGGAGTTAGGGAAATCGTCCTACCTGTCAGGGTGGCTAAGCACTGGAATAAATTGCCCAGGGAGGTGGTGGAATCTCCCTCATTGGAGATTTTTACGAGCAGGTTAGACAAACACCTGTCAGGGATGCTCTAGATAATCCTTAGTCCTGCCTTGGGTGCAGGGGACTGGACTGGAGACCTCTCGGGGTCCCTTCCAATTCTGTGAGTCTATTATTCGAACCCTTTGGGTCCCCCCAGGGACTGTGGGTGCGTGGAGCGTGGCGGGGGTGAGCAGGGTGCTGCTGGCTGGGCTGCGCTCTCCCTCCCCTGGGCCTGTGCTGGGCAGCGCTGCTGGGGAGGAGCTGGGGAAGCAGCAGGGGCTTTGTGTTTAAGGCAGCCGACTCCTCGCAGCAGCACTGGATGGGGGGGCAGCTGCGGGGTAGGTGGCTAGGAAGGGGAAGGGGGAGAAACTGCCATAAGACACACTGTGGCCTGGTGTGTAGGGCACTGACTGGGGCTCTGGGAATCCCGGGTTCTGTTCCCGGCTCTGTCACTGACTGGGCAAGTAACAGCCCCTCTGGGGGGCCTTTGGGCTTTGCATGTCCTGTGTGCGGACAGCTCTGAGCCAGTGGGCTCCTGATCTCGGCTGGAGCCCCTGGGCCCTATCCTGCGTCACTAGAGAGGAGGTGCGGGGGCAGGGCAAGAGGAGGAGAGACAGGACCATGCTGCTCTCGTTTCCCGTGCCCCTAAAGGCCGTGGGGTTTTGCTGCTGTTTGCATCAGCTGGCGGCCACGATTCCCCGTGTGCAAAGCCCTGGCTGAGTAGGAGGTGAAAGATGGGGCCGAAGCGGCTCTCGCCATGACAGCCAGGGTTGGTGTGTGTCTGCTGGCTGCTCTTCCAGCCCAAAGGGAGGCCTTGAGGATGGCTCGCTTCCCTGGTCCTGCTGGCCCCTGGGCTCCCCTGCCTGCCCTTGATGGTTTCTCAATACAGACGTGCCTTGGACGCCGCTAACGTCCTGGAGCCGGGGGTGCGTGTTGATGTCATTCCACAGAGCATTGTGGGAGAGACACGAGCAGGACGGGCAATGGTCTCCTTTGTGCGCCCTGCACCTCCTAATTCCCCGTCCCCCTCAGTCAAATGCCCGGAGCAAGTCCAGGCACAGGTGGCAGGACCTGCCTTGTCTGGTTTAGACTCGGACGCCTGGAGCCGACAGAGTCTGGTAGCGTGGCTCACTGCTCTGCCTTCTTGTGCCCCCGTCTCTGCTACTCAGGTGAAGCTGCCAGCCGAGAGGATCCAGGAGATTCAGAAAGCCATTGAATTGTTCTCTGTGGGCCAGGGACCTGCCAAGACCATGGAGGAGGCCAGCAAGCGCAGCTACCAGTTCTGGGACACACAGCCGGTCCCCAAACTAGGTATGTACCTTATGGGCATCCTTCCTATGCTTGCGTGTCCTGGATCCCTTCACCCCGCCCATGGCTGTGTCACTGTGTCCTGGGTGGTGGTAAACCCCAAACTTCTGCATCCGGAGTCTACCTAGCCCAGCCTTGCCTTGGTTGGTCAATATTTATCGTTCTCTTTTTATCTTGATACTCATCTGTCTCTCATCACTATAACTGGATTCTATCCTCCCAGCACCCATGTGAGATAGGGAAACCTTATCTCTGTTTTACAGATGGGAGAAACTGAGATGCAGGGAGACTAAAGGACTGGCCCAAGGTCACACTGGGAGTCTCTGGCAGAGTCAGGAAGTGAACCCAGGTGTTCTGAGTCCCATTCTAGTGCCTGATCCACTAGGCTGTTTCCTTCCATTGTTTTTCACTACTGTCATGGTGGAGATAGGCGACTCAGACTTGTGCCAGGGCCAGTACATTATCATGACTAACTCGCAAGGCCCTCTGTCAAGATTCTTCTTTTGGACCCATCGCCTTAGTATTTGGGCTGGCCTAGGTGGGTTTCCTTCATTTTGTTGTTCCATAATAACACCACCACCCGGACCAACCCAAGCACAGTAAGGCTGTCAGGGAGACCCGATATTTGAAACATAAATTGCCAAGATCCCAAAGGCCCCTTCATTTAACTTATTTCAAATCCCCTCTTCTCCTATTCGAGTACTTGAATAAGGAAGTGTTATTTACCCCTTCATATCACAATGAACCAGGGGTCACCCAACAAAATTAATAGTCAGCAGGTTTAAAATAAACAAAAGGAAGAACCTTTTCATATAACACACAGTCAGCCTGTGGAACTCATTGCCGGGGAAGTTGTAAAGGCCAAAAGTATAACTGGGTTTAAAAAAGACTTAGACAAGTTCATGGAGGACAGGTCCATCAATGGCTGTTAGCCAAGATGGCCAGGGACACAACCCCACGCTCTGGGTGTCCCTAGACCTCTGGCTGCCAGAGGCTGGGAGTGGCCGACAGGGAATGGATCACTCAGTCAACTCCCCTGTTCTGTTCACTCCTGTGAAGCTTCTGGCACCAGCCCCTGTCGGAAGACAGGACACTGGGCTAGAAGGACCATTGGTCTAACCCAGTAATGGTGCCATTACAACTGGGGGAGTCAGTGATGGGAGCGGGACTCAGGGCAGTGTGTGTGTTTTCAATCCCTTGCACGGAAAGGGGCCTGCTGAGCCTGAACCAGCTCACGCTGCTGAGCCACAAGTCTGCAGTGCTGCCCTTGGAGCCTGGGTAGGGTGCAGGACTGTGGCCCCCTGTCGTTTAGGAGATGAGCTGTAGTGGGACTGGTCACCACACGCCGCATCCCCCTGCTGGTGCCGTGGATGAGCGAGTGTCTGCACCCTCCCAGAGTCGTGCTTCCTGGCCTAGCTGGCCCAGTGGTCAGCCGGCAGGTGTCCAGCTGCAGTGTTTGCAGGCGCTGCACGTTTTGCTGGCCAGGTGAAGGAGCCTTGCTAGAAATGTACGAATATAGCAGCAGTTTGGGCCTCTGAAAGTGCTGGGATCTCCAAGCGCTTTGTACGTACTCGTTAATCTGCGTCCCTGTTCGACAGCGGGGACAGTGAGACACAGACTTTGCACCAGTGTCACAGCAACGCTGGCAGAGCTGGTAATCGAATCCAGGAATCCTGACGCCCACTAGTCTGCTCTCAGTCTCTCGACGTAAGGGAAAAGCGGTAAATCTCCTCAGCAGGGCGGGGTCGTGCCAAGAAGTCTGATCTGCTCATAGTTCAGCTGGCCAACCTGGCTGGGCCATTATCTCTGGAGTTGTTCTTTGGAAAAGCATCAGCTTCCCCTGGTAAAACTTGTGCTGACCCTGTTCGGAGGGGGATTTCTGGGTCACTTGCACACTAAGAACTGTCTGAGACTTGGTGTGCACTGATGTGATGCTGTGCAGTAATAAGCCATTCCTCTGTCCTGGCCAGAACGCTCAGCTGACGAATGGCTTTGAAAGGAGGAGAAGCTCTTTGATGTACAGAGCCGTGTCTCTGGAAGGACTTTGCGTCCTAGAGGAATCGGAACAGATCTCTGCAGAAACTCCCCTGGTGTCTGTGTGATTGCATTGCTGCCTCTTTCTGCCCCGGCAACTCTCACCCTAGTCCAAACTGAGCTGAGAAGAGCTTTAAATCACAATGGCCAAATTGTTAGTTTTCTTAAGTGACCCAGGGTTTGTTCCTCCTTGTGGTGACTGGGAAATTGGCTCTTTTCCGCAACTCCTTTGAAGAAGTCTCTGTCTGATCCCCTTTGTGCCCATGTCATGTCTGGCTAGCTCTGTATCCATTTGTCAGCACTGGCACCTTACCAATTCTTTATCTGGCTTCCTGGAAGGGCTGTTCTGTGGAAGGGTATGAGCTCCCAGGTAGTCTGGCCCCAGACTCGGGCCTTGTTCTGTTGTCTGGATGGTTACTAACATACCAGTGCGCTGTAGGTGTCATAGGGGGTAGGAATCAGATCCTATAGCGGGTGAGGATCCCAAGGGGCTTTGTAAACCTCACAAACCCCTGTAAAGCAGGTGGTGTCTCCATTTCACAGATGGGAAACGAGGCACAGAATGATCAGGGGCCTTGTCCAGAGACCAGATCAGTGGTAGTGTTGGGGCCAGAGCTCAGGACTGACTGAAAGGCCCCCACCCCCAGCTCTCCATACTACACCATGCTGTCTCCCCAGGTGTTTGGTTAAAGGGCAGTATCAGGCACCCAGCATGACCTGTCCAGTGCCGCTTACAATCTGGTAAACAAAAGTCGTCTGGGTTTGAGGGGCCAGATTTTCTAGCGCTCCCCATCCATTGAGAGCGATGGGAGCTGCTCCAGGTGAGCACTCTGGCACTGAGGTGCTGGGGTAATTCATTCTCTGTGTTCTTGTTTGGATCTTAAATTCACCTCTCCATTGCCTAGAATTTTTTTTTAATCTTTGTCTTCATGCCTCCCATTAAAAAAAAAAAAACGTGTTGTACTTTCTTTTCAGTGGCACTTAATTAGCACTTCCTGGGCTTTGCTAACCTCCCGGTACGGCTGGTGCCCAGTCGAGATCTCTTGGCTTGATAAAGTGCTTTAGGAGTCACAGCAATTAAACAATAGTAGCCTTGTTAATTTCAACTGCATTTAAAGCACAGTGGATGGGAAATCCTGACGTTTGCCAAATGGCAAAGGCTGGAGCTGGCAGGGAGAAACGCTCCTTTGGAAGCTTCCAGGAGGGTATTGCAGACAACGGGGGAGTTTCGGGAAAGGGCTGGCTGGTAGGCCAAGGACTATGATGGTGCAAATCCATGAAGAGAAAGATCTGCTGTTTGTGGCCTCCAGCTAATACCATCTCGGGCTGGGACTTTGAGATCTGAGCCGCTAAGGAGGTTGGGTTTTGTCAGTAATGAAGTGGGAAACTGAGGAAGAATTAGCATCTGCAGGGAGCAGTTAATGACTCCATGGAGGCACCCTTCCCTCGGAGTACGAAATAAACCAGTACCAGAGAGCAGCAGGCGGCTGGTGTGGAAGCGTCGCCTTCTAAGTGAGGCATGAAGCCAGTGCCTGTCCACTTCTTAGCCCTGGGCCCAGTCAGAGCCCAACTCTGCTCCCCTAAACCTGCCCTGCCGTTTCAGTGGAATGAGCTGGTCAGTTCCCCAGATCCACGGCGTAGTGTTGCTGTGCACTGTTAGACAGCTGTTGTGCTCCACCTGGGAGCTGGCTGCTTTTCAATAGCGGGGGACTGAGCCCTGTATACACAGCTGTGAAATGTGTCGGGGTGAAGGGTGCTCTCAGAACGTCAGAGCATGTTACTGGAATGCAGGTGGCTCCCAGAGGCCGAGGGACCGTTTGATTGTTCCTGTCTCTTTCCCAGGAGAAGTGGTGAACACTCACGGGCCGGTGGAACCAGACAAAGACAATATCCGCCAGGAGCCTTACACCTTGCCTCCAAGCTTCACCTGGGACGCCCTGGACTTGGGGGACCGAGGCGTGGTAAGGAGGCAGGACAAGCCGGGTGGGACGGGGTCTCTAGTGTAGAGCCCCTACTGTGGGCCCCGAGCACCGAGCTGCCGGAGTTGTTCATGGAGCTGTAGAATTCATCCTCTGTCCCACTTCCCCAGCTCCCCGGCTCAGGCTAGCAACGGGGCTGCTCTCTCCTTAAGGCAAGACGGGCCTCTGCCCGTTTTTAGCTTCAGTGTCATCAGTGCCCCTACCAGACCAAGCCTGCTGTGCTCCGAGCTCCCGGCAGGAGATGGAAATTCCCACACGTCTCTGGAGCTCGGGGTTGGGTGACCCAGCAGGCCTCTTCCTAGGAATCTAACCCTGCCTCCTGGAGATGAAGTGAGCCTGACAAAGAGGAACAGAGCAGGAGTGTCTGTTCCCCCCCCCACCCTCCGCTCCAGGGCCAGGGTTGCACCCACAGCTGAGTTGAGAGCTGAGTTTCTCCTATATCGAGACGAGGGCACGTGGCAGCAGTGGGCACAGGTGGCCAAGGACTGCTCCTGCAGCAGCGATGACTGGTCCAGTTACTGTTGCACTGGGTTGCTCCTGGGGAATTCTGCGCCAAAAAATAAAAAAATTTCGCACCCAAAAAATTAAAATTCTGCACAAACTATTTTAAAATTCAGCAAAATTCTGTATATTTTATTTGTCAAAATAACACAATATAATCAGGCCAGTTTCAGTTATTTTGGTAATTTATTTCAGAATAGCTGTCAGCAGGTATGTCTGTGATAATACAGACCAAAAACAGATGCTGGTAATTTTTGTAATAAATAGATTTCTTACTAGGCATATTAATAGAGAACATTGAGTAATTCATTTAAATTCCAATACAGACCTGCATTTCCTGCACCTCTCAGAAGCAGTGCGAAGGCTTGGGGGAGTCGGGGGTAATGGAGGAGCTGAGGGAGGGGGAAGAAGCTGAGAGTGAACCTGGAGGGTTGTTAGGGCCGGGTGGGAGAAGTATGGAACAGGTGTTTTTTCCGGGGCGGGGGGTGTTGTTGTAAGGGAGTTGGGGAGCCTCCCCTCATCCCCATGTGTCCAAGCTCAGTGCTGTCACCCTACTAGCTCCTGCGTCCGTGCCCCAGTCTGTCCCCCCCCTGGCCATTCTGAACCCCAGTCTGTGACCCCCAGCAGCCCAGTGTGTCCCACTCTGGCCTAACCTGGCTCCACGGGCAGGTTCTGAACGTCTGCTCTTGGCGCGTCCCAGGAATGGGGAACGGGTGCTTGGGCAGAGTTTGAGGGACATGCGTCATGGTAGTCAGGCAGCAGCCGGTCCAGCGGAGCACCCGCCTTAGCCTGGCCTTTCCCCACAGCAAATGGGATTTGTCCTTGTCGCTGCTGCTGTCCGGTCAGGGCGCCGGCTGAGGGGGGCTGTTACTGACTAGCCGGCTTTGCCTCCTCAGCCCACTGCTCTCTCCCCTAGCTCAAAGAGCTGTACACGCTCCTCAACGAGAACTACGTGGAAGACGACGACAACATGTTCCGGTTTGATTACTCACCCGAGTTCCTGCTGTGGTGAGTAGCGGCTCTCCCCAGCCTCGGGAGCGGGGGCCAGGGCGCAGGGGGGTGGGGGCCCGGCAGACCTGGCTCTCCTGGGCTGGTGCTGCAGCTGCCTGTCGATTCTCCTGCCTCCTTCCCTCCAAATCTCTCCTCACCCACTGCCGTCCCCATCCCGCCACGTGCCCAGTGGTGGGGGAAGGTGTGACCCCAGGTGTCCTGCAGGAGAGATTCGGACACGTGGCTCTTCCTGCCCTGAACTCCTCTGAGCCTTGGGAGGGCAGCGCACCCCAGCTCCGAGCTTGTCCCCGACCCTGCTGTGCTGTTCCCTAGAGCACCGTTAGCTCAGGAGCTCCCCAGCCGGGCCTGAGCCCCGCTGCCCTGGAACTGCAGTATGAAGACTGGTGACCAACAATATAAACTTGCTATTAATTGGCTGATACGGCCAAGATGGCATTTCTGTGGATGGCATCTCCTGTCTTGGGCTTCAGAGGGCTTTTACAATGCCAGGGAACGTAGCCTCAGCCCTGTGCCATGGGTAAACGTTAGCTGTGATCACAGAGGAGGGCAGGTTGTCGCATGCCTGGTCCCCTGCTGCACCGGCTTGGACCCCCGTTCTGGGATGCCTCCTGATGTATTGGGATTGACTGAGCCCGCCTGCTCCACTAGCCTGGGCTCCCTCTCCTGTTTTGCTGAGTCGGGCTCTCCGGCCTCTGGCAGCACAGCCACAGGTAGGGGGCACCAGCTGCAGAGTCACGCAGCGGCTGCAAACCGCGCTCTGTGGGAAGGTTCAGCTCGGAAATGGCCCAGCACTCAAGTGCAGCTTCCCGCTGGAAAGTAAACCCAAGATACTATTGTCTTGCGCTGTAGAGAAAGATCTGCACAGCGCGAGCTCATGAAAATTCACCCTCTCCCTCAATGTGGAGAGAGAGAGACACACAACTCCTCCCCCCCCCCCCGTAATAAATTACAGAAACTGGGTTATGTTATAAACAAGAAAAAAGTTTATTAACTATAAAAGGTAAATTTGAAGTGATTCTAAGAGAACACAGCAGATTACTAAGCAAATAAAACAAAACGCGCCCACACAGTTTGATTCACTAAAGAAACAGGTTACGAAATACACAGGAGGACTTGTGGCACCTTAGAGACTAACAAATTTATTTGAGCATAAGCTTTCATGAGCTACAGCTCCCTTCTTCGGATGCGTAGATTGGAACATACAGTAAGAAGATATTTATACATACAGAGAACATGAAAAGGTGGAAGTAGCCATGCCAACTGTAAGAGGCTAATTAATTAAGAGAAGCTATTATCAACAGGGGAGAAAAACTTTTGAAGTGATAATCAGGATGGCCCATTTCGGACAGTTGACATGAGGATACTTTAACATGGGGAAATAGATTCAATGTGTGTAATGACCGAAATTACAAAATGCAATTTCTCACCCTTGGGCAGGAGTTTCTGTAGATTAGATTTCCAGTTATTTCTCTTTCCAGACTAGACTCCTCTGTCTCACTCTGGACTCAGCCCTGGCCTTGCCTTGCTTAGTTCTTCTGGCTGGTCAGGTACTTTGAGCAATCTCCCTTCGTGGGTGGGAAGGGAGAGTGCTGATGGCCTTGCCTCCTGCCATAAATAGAATTTACATGAGGCGGGAAGCCTTTGTTTCCAGTGGAAAAGAACCAAGGTGGTATCTTGCATCAGGTGACCTTGTAGTGTCAATGCAGCATTCCAGTAAACTTCTCAGGAAGGAGTGAGATTAGCATTGTCAAAGTTCTATTGTTCTCCTTAATGGCTTGTCCAGGCTGATTGCTTACTGTCCGGTGGGCGTTCCCCAAGAACACACCCAGTTGTAATTGTTACCTAGTCAATATTTCTAACTTCAGATACAGAAATGATACCTGGATACAATGTGGATAATTACATTCAGTAAATTATAACCTATCCAATGATCTCTTGCAAGACCCATCTGCATAAACTATATCTTAGGCCATATTCCTATCATAACAGTATTTCTATGAAGAATATGGAGTGTCATTCCACACCAGGTTCCTCCTCTTAGAAGTTCCAACAAATCCCCAGGCTCTGTGCAATCTCTTTGGAGAGGGAATGATATGCACAGTCACTTTCTGGCCTGGCAAGATACCAGTGGTGCCTTCAGCGTTGTACGTCTTGGTCACCTGTGAATGATGGTTACTCTAACCCATTCCCTACCCAATAACGCAGGAGTAGGCAACCTATGGCACACGTGCCGAAGGCGGCACACGAGCTGATTGTCAGTGGCACTCACAGAGCCCGGGTCCTGGCCACCGGTCTGGAGGGCTCTGCATTTTAATTTAATTCTAAAGGAAGCTTCTTAAACATTTTAAAATCCTTATTTACTTTACATACAACAATAGTTTGGTTATATATTATAGACATATAGAAAGACCTTCTAAAAACATTAAAATGTATTACTGTCACGCGAAACCTTAAATTAGAGTGAATAAATGAACACTGGGCACATCACTTCTGAAAGGTTGCCGACTCCTGCGAGAACACTTGCATGCTGTGTAGCACAGCCAGGCGAAGGAAAGGCCTTGCTATGGATTAACGAAGGGTGATTAGACAGAACTAAATTGTCCACCCTGCCCACAGCAGCTGCAATCACGGGCCCTTTCTCATGGGCTGGGGCTGGCCATCTCTGTCGCTTGCTGTGGTTGTGTTTGCCGCGTGCTTGTCTCCTTGTTCAGCACTGCAGTCACGTTACCCGCCTCCTCCAGGACCCCGGTTCCTTCACCCTCTTCCAGTCACTTATTGCATCTACTTCAGACTGTTGATGTCCCCTTGCTGGTCCTGCAGACTCCTTGCACGGAGCCCTATATCTCTGCTGCTCTTTCTAGAATCTGTATCCCTTTTTATGCTGCATGGGAATGCTTGGAATAGTCCCCCCTCCTCTCCCAGATGTACCTGCCTTGGCCTCCTGCTCCTTGTAGGCAGCACACCTCCTTCACCTGAACAGTGCTCCTCAGGCCAGGGGCCAGCTCTTGCTAAGAGGCAGTTAAAGCACCTGGGACTGTGCCAGTGTGATATAAATAACCCATGGAAGCCACTCAGCATTCATAAGCTCTTGCTCACTGAGTAGCCTTGGGAGGAAGCTACTTATTCAGTGATTCTTAGATTTCAAGGCCATAAGGGACTATCATGATCATTCAGTCCAACCCCTGTATAGCACAGGCCAGAGAACCTCACCCGGGGATTCCTGCAACCAGCCCACAGTCTGCTGGTTACTGTAGGCTGGTGGCATGGTGGGGTCTCTTGGGCCATAGCCAGTACGGCTTTAAACCTGAGTCTTTGGGCTAAGCTCTTGTTCCACTCCAGAAAACAGCAATAACATTCATGAACTCCACAGCGGAGGGCTGCCAGGTTGTGAAGTAGTTCGAAATCCTGGGGTAAAAGGTGCTTTATATGTGCAATTGATTAATTAATGCTAATTAACCTGTCTACCATTCCCATGGTTGTGAAGAACCCCTAGTGTTTTACAAGTGATGTATCACAGTAGCTGTGCACAGCGATAACCCATATAGCTATTGTGACAGACCCAGGTGTCACGGAGTGTGGGGGAGCCAGGCCCTGCACCCCCGGCCTCCCTGCCGATTCACCAGGACTCTCAGCCAGCCAGTAAAGCAGAAGGTTTATTTAGACGACAGGAACACAGTCCAACACAGGTCTTGCAGGCACAGATAACCGGATCTCCCCGGTTAGGTCCATCTTGGGGGCCTCCCAGCCCCCTCGGGGATCAGAGCCCGGTCTCTCTGCCTCTCCTCTGTTCTCCAGCCAACTCCAATCTGCCCAGCCCCCCTCCGGCCCCTCCTCCCTGCTCTGCCTCTTTCCCCGGGCCAGGAGGTCACCTGACCCCTTTGTCTCCAACACCTCTAGCCCGCACCTTTGCAGGGATGGGCCCGGCCATCAGTTGCTAGGAGACAGAGCTTCAGGCATTTGCTGCATGGACTTTTGCTGCTAGATACTTAGGAACTGTACCCAGCCCCCAGTGCGACCAGTCCCACTTCGTCACGAACCCCTGGTGTTTTAGAAGTGATGTATCACAGTAGCTGTGCACAGCGATAACCCATATAGCTATTGTGACAGACCCAGGCCAGTGGGGTCCAGGAGTCTGGTAGAGGGCACATATACTGGTCACTGGCTGAGTAGTTTTCTGTTCCCTGAGTGACCAGAGCAGGGGCTGCACTAGAGTAATCAGGAACCTGCTAGAACCAATTCAGGCCGACAGGCTGATTAGATCACCTGCAGCCAGTCAAGGCAGCTAATCAGGGCACCTGGGTTTAAAAAGGAGCTCACTCCAGTCAGGTGAGGAGGAGCCAGAGGAGAGGAAGTGCATGTGAGGAGCTGGGAGCAAGATGCACAAGGAGCTGAGAGGGAGAGGATGTGCTGCTGGAAGACTGAGGAGTACAAGCGTTATCAGACATCAGGAGGAAGGTCCTGTGGTGAGGATAAAGAAGGTGTTTGAAGGAGGCCATGGGGAAGTAGTCCAGGGAGTTGTAGCTGTCATGCAGCTGTTCCAGGAGGCACTATAGACAGCTGCAATCCACAGGGCCCTGGGCTGGAACCCGGAGTAGAGGGTGGGCCCGAGTTCCCCCCAAACCTCCCAACTCCTGATCAGACACAGGAGGAGTTGACCCAGACTGTGGGGAAGATCACTGAGGTGAGCAAATCTGCCAATAAGCGCAGGACCCACCAAGGTAGAGGAGGAACTTTGTCACACTATGTACAGTACAGTGATTGATAAACCCCTACAGCTGTAACCCTGCAGCTGTGTACTGTACAGTGTGATAATCCGTACAGCTGTGCACAACTGCAGGACTATCGCTGTGCACAGTACAGTGTGATAACCCTGCAGCTGTGCACGGTATAGTGTGATAACCCTGCAACTGTGTACAGTACAGTGTGATAACTTGTACAGCTGTGTACAGTGTAGTGATTGATAACCCATACAGCTGTAACCCTGCAGCTGTGTACTGTACAGTGTGATAACCCGTACAGCTGTGCACAACTGCAGGACTATCGCTGTGCACGGTACAGTGTGATAACCCTGCAGCTGTGCACGGTATAGTGTGATAACCCTGCAACTGTGTACAGTACAGTGTGATAACCTGTACAGCCTAGTGTGATTGATAACCCATACAGCTGTAACCCTGCAGCTGTGTACTGTACAGTGTGATAACCTGTCAGCTGTGTACGGTACAGTGTGATAACCTGTACAGCTGTGTACAGTGTAGTGATTGATAACCCGTACAGCTGTAACCCTGCAGCTGTGTACTGTACAGTGTGATAACCCGTACAGCTGTGCACAACTGCAGGACTATCGCTGTGCACAGTACAGTGTGATAACCCTGCAGCTGTGTACGGTATAGTGTGATAACCCTGCAACTGTGTACAGTACAGTGTGATAACTTGTACAGCATAGTGTGATTGATAACCCATACAGCTGTAACCCTGCAGCTGTGTACTGTACAGTGTGATAACCCGTCAGCTGAGTACAGTACAGTGTGATAACTCATACAGTTGTGCATAGCGATAATCCTACAGCTGTGTATGGTACAGTGTGATATCCCGTACAGCTGTGCACCGTGATAACCGTACAGCTGTGTACAATAGTGTGATATACCGTACAGCTGTGCACCGTGATATCCCGTACAGCTGTGCACAGTACAGTGTGATAACCCATACAGCTGTGCACTGATAACCCATACAGCTGTGCACAGTACAGTGTGATAACCCGTACAGCTGTGCACCGTGATAACCCGTACAGCTGTGCACCGTGATAACCCGTACAGCTGTGCACAGTACAGTGTGATAACCCTGTGCACAGCGATAACCCGGACAGCTGGTGACAGTACGGTGTGATACCCATACAGCTGTGCACCGTGATAACCCGTACAGCTGTGCACAGTACAGTGTGATAACCCTGTGCACAGCTATAATCCGGACAGCTGGTGACAGTACGGTGTGATACCCATACAGCTGTGCACAGCGATAACCCGGACAGCTGGTGACAGTACGGTGTGATACCCATACAGCTGTGCACAGCGATAACCCGGACAGCTGGTGACAGTACGGTGTGATACCCATACAGCTGTGCACAGCGATAACCCGGACAGCTGTGTACAGTAATAGCTCTGCCTCCTGGCTGCCATGCCTGTGTCGTCTCCCTGCCCTGGCTCGGGACACTGCTCTCCTCGAGTTCACTTCTAGTCAGCTGTGAGACGGCCGTTGGTTCCCCCCAGGGTGTCTGTCTCTCCCAGCCCGGGGGGCTCAGTGCCATGGCAGGGGCTCTGATGTGCCGCTGGGTGCTGTGGTGGGGGTGTCTGGGGGAACTGTCGCTGGGCTCAGAGCAGGGGTTCGCCCTTCGCACAAACAGCCGTAAAATATTAATTCTCTTCACAAGCGAGTCAGGCCGAGAACTCTGCGCTGGGGTCTCTGCTGGGCTCCTGTCTGGCCTCGCTGCTCTCCTTGAGAACAGTGGGGGTTGGAGCACTGGCCTTCAGGGAACACGGTGCTAGGCCATCGCTGAGCACTGGCGAGACGCTCACTCTCAGCTCTCCTAGGGTGAGCGTGGGTTGCCCATGGCACGGAGGGAATCCCAGGTAGTCGTGCTCTCTGCTCTCCACCTCTCAGACTTCTCTTTGGTGACCCATGTGAAGCAAACCTACATCTCGCTGAGGGCCCTGGGCGAAATGTCTCCCTGTCCCAGAAACGCACCTGGGCTTTGTCCCCGGGGCTGCACGGTTCTGTGGGAGGTCCCAGGATCGCCTGGCCCACGGAGGCTGAACTCCCTGTCCTCATCTAGCTGGGCTCCCCGCTCCGGGCCGAGGCTGAAGCACCGCCATTGGGCCCATGCTGTCCAAGGACAGGGCTGCACGCTCCACACTGGTCCCTGGTGCCCGCACTAGAGTCTGCAGGACGTTGTGGGGAGGCAGGGCCAGTTGCAGAGAAAAACGGGTGCCCTGGGGCCTCTGGTGCAGGCATGTGCCAGGACTAACAAAGGCTTGTCCATTCTCCAGGGCTTTGCGTCCCCCCGGCTGGCTGCCCCAGTGGCACTGTGGGGTCCGAGTCATCTCTAGCAAGAAGCTGGTTGGATTCATCAGTGCAATTCCAGCCACGATCCACATCTACGATTCGTAAGTGCCTCGATCTCCGTTCTTCCCCACTGTGGGGTCGGATGCTCCTGGACGGGGGTCTGAGGCGTCTCGGCCGCTTTGATCCTTGTGGGGGCGGGCCTGGCGTGCACCACTCTGGCTCTAGGAGTCCCCGTGATTCGCAGGGAAAGGGGGGTTAGTTAAGCTGGGCAGCTCTTGTAAGAGGAAGTCTCGCATACAAGAACCTCAGACACTAGCTTCGTTAGTGCTTCTTAATGAGGCCAGCACACAGCTCTGGCTGTAGGAAAGGGACATCGTGTGGAAATTCTCCGGAGCACGTTGGTCCTTGGACAACTGTTGTGTTGTCCTTGTTGTGCTCAGAGGAAAGTTCTCAAAAGCGCCTAAGCAACTTGGGATCCTGTGTCCCCGTCCGTGGGTGGGTGCCATGGATAATGAGACCCTCTGACTTCCCTATGTCAGTGTGTTGCTATTTACGCAGCATCGAGGTTGGACCAGCGATGATTCTTAGTGCGTGAGACGCACAAACCCAACCGGTGTGACTTACCGAACACTGGTAGTGGAGGGCTCCCGTCCGAGAGGCCAGGCAGCTCTGCTCTCCAATTGCTTCGCTGTGTAGCTAGATGAATGCAGCCCAGGAGTGGGGCATGGAGTGGTTTGGGGGATTAACTGGTGACAGGTGATGACCCGGAACGGGGAAGTCGGGAAACCTCCCGCTCCCCTGGCCTGGCTTCTTATGCTAGGGATGTCCCATCTCCCTTCTGCAGAGCAGGGAGGGGTGACTCCCACCGGCCCCCTCCCTCCCCAGGCGAGGCCATGCTCTGAGCCTGGGGAATTGGCGTAACCCTGCCAAGACAACTCTGTGACTCTCCCCTGGGCTTGTTCTCTGTCCTTTCAAGAGAGAAGAAGATGGTGGAGATAAACTTCCTGTGCGTCCACAAGAAGCTGCGCTCTAAACGGGTGGCCCCGGTTCTGATCCGGGAGATCACCCGGCGGGTTCACCTGGAGGGGATTTTTCAGGCTGTTTACACTGCGGGGGTGGTGTTGCCAAAACCCGTCGGAACTTGTAGGTAAGTGACGCTGCGAGAAGCAGTGGAGACTTGGCCTTTAAGAGACCTTTCTTCCCAAGGCCTGTTAGCAGAGCACTCTGATTTACCCACGATCCCGCTGGGCCGAGCGGATCAGGTACATCCTGGCGCTTCCTCCTCCTAGCAGTGTCCTTCCGGGAGTCGGCCGGACAGCTCTGGGTCTCCTCAGGGGGAGCTACTGGCTCTTTGAAGGCCATGAAGCAACAGCGTATCGAGGACTCCTCCAGCACGGTCACCCGTTGCCCTAGCGTGTCTCCCTGGGAGCCGCTGGGTGTGAGTTACCATAGCCCCAGAGGCCCCAGGCATGGACCACGGCTCCAGGGTCTAGGCACTGCGCAGACGCAGAACAACAGACAGTCCCTGCCCCAAAGGCTTTATAATCCAAGTTTAAAACAGGAGACAGCAGGTGGCTAGAGCCAGAGGGGAGCCCAAGGAAACAGTGCTAGAGGATTGGCCCACGTGCCGGGCAGTGGTCTCAGCGCACCAGCTGTCCGCGGGTCTCTGTGGGCAGCACGGCGAAGGAGGGCGTTGAAGGTGGGTGCTGAGTTAGTTTGGGGATGTTTACAGGAGCTCGCCCAAGCATGGGAGAGTTGCAAAGGGACCTGTTTGACAATTTAGCAAGTGGGCAATGGAGGCTGGCGTGCTGGGCCAATCAGAGAGAGGCAAGTGCTGACAGCGGCCAATGGGACGATAGGTGGGGCGGGGCCGGCCGTGGAGGGCTTGAAAGTGAAGACAGACTGATGCATGGAGAGGTTTCTGCCTTGCTAATGAGCCTGGTGTCTTGTGCTCTTGCTTGCCCCCTTCTGGCACTTCAAGGACTCACATGCTCTTTCCAGCCTTCTCCTCCCTGGCGAGCGTCCTGCCCGTGTGACCGAGACTTGTGTTTCCGCAGATACTGGCATCGGTCCCTGAATCCTCGGAAACTCATTGAAGTCAAGTTCTCCCACCTGAGCAGGAACATGACTATGCAACGCACCATGAAGCTCTACCGGCTGCCGGAGGTGTGTGCGTGGGGATGTAGTAGCTGCTGCCTCTCTCGGTTCCCTGCAGAGTGCAAACGGCTCGCTCCTGAGCTGGCCGTGGAGGGAGGTGAATTGCCGAGCGGGGGTTCCGAGTTCCTCCCGGGTGTGGTCAGTGTAGCAGACAGGGCCCGGACGGCCACCGCTAGCTGCCTAGCGCGGAGCTCATGCTGCCCGAGTCCCTGCGCTGCTCTTTGAACGTGTGCAGCTGTGGGCCCTGAGTTCTCGCGAACGCCGACCCCTGCCCGTCGCGCCCGGGCTTGGCAGCCATTGCAGAGGGATTTGCTTTAGCAGCCAACCTGTGTAGTCATCCCCTGCAGTGCGCTGGGGTGGCCGCTGCCCGAGTGCAGTGACAGCCAGGAAAATGGCAGTGCCTGCCTGGCTTTGCTGCTCCCTCTGGCAAGTCGGAGTCGCTGCTTCCTACTCCAAAGCCAGCCCAGCTCGCGGGGAGCTAGCAGCCGGCCTGCCTCACTCCTGAGCAGCTGCTGACTAAAGAGTGTTCTTCCTTCTTTAAGGAGTATTTAGGATGCCCGTCGCCATAGCAACCAATCACTTATTTGCAACAGAAACTGAAAAGCAGCCCTGGGTCTGGCCAGACACTGCTGCTCCATGGGGCGGGAATCGGCTCAGACTGGAAACAAACCCCAGCACAACCCAGGCCTCCTGCTCGGCTCTGGGCTGGCCAGGCCATTGTGCGCCAGATGCAGCTCAATTTGTCAGCGCGCAGGCTGAGCGTGCAGCCCCCGCAGTTCAGAGAAGCCACCTTTGGAGGTATAAACGGAGCACGATGCTCTGGACGTCACTTAGAGCAGCGCAAGGAGCTGCTGCGTCCTTGGGCAAGATCCCAGAGCACTTGGTAAACTCATAAATGAGCTGCATCCTGGCATCGCCGCCTGGGCTCAATTGTGCCACTGTGACGAGCGGGGGCAGGGCCTTAAGCTGGCACCTCTGGTGCACTTGGGCACCATGGTAGGGTGTAGGCTCAGTGCCAAGCCAGGGAAGCTGCCACTTACTGGGTCACCAGCCTCATTTCCTGCAGCACCTGCGTATTTCTTAGCAGTCTCTTGCCCAGCCTGGCCCACTCAGCATGTGTGGGACATGAGACCAGAGCAGGGGCACCATGGCTGCAAGCCTGGCATGACTCTGCAGCTCTACAACACCACGCGTTATTGTAGGGCATGGGTGGCCGGAAGCCTCTTTGCATGCGGCAGACCCCCAAGCATGGGATTCCGGGACCCCTGTGCAGGTGGTCTTGGCCGCTCTCTGCAGGGCGTCGGTTAAAGGAAGTCAGGTGGGCAGGTGTCTGCGGCTGGGCTGAGGTGTGTGGGGCCTGAGCAGAAAAGAGCAGTGTGGGGATGCCCTGTAGCCAGCTGCTGTGGGCGGGTCCCTCTTCGTTACTCATCATTAGCAATCCTGGCCCTTCGGGTGCTGAAAACATCTGCTCGAGCCAAGATGCTCTCGAGTCGGCGCGGACAGTTTCTCTCCCTCTCTTCAGACTCCGAAGACGTCCAGCCTGCGGGCAATGGAGCACAGAGACATTGCTGCCGTGCACAAGCTTCTGACCGAGTACCTGAAGCAGTTCCACCTGACCCCAGTCATGAGTCGCGAGGAGGTGGAGCACTGGTTCTTCCCTCAGGAGAATATCATCGACACCTTCGTGGTGGAGGTGAGCCGGCAGGGCCGAGAGAAAATGTCACCTGGGCCCCACTCACTTTGGAAGGCTCAGCTGGTTCTCTGCCTGCTGAGCGTCGGTAGCCTCCTCCCCGGCTCAGACGGGGGTCGCTGGCCCAGAGCCGTGGGAGGGGATGGCTCCCACGTGCTTCGGAAGAGGGGTGGGGCGGGCAGTGCCTGCGTTGGGCTCCACGGGGCAGGCCTCGAGGTGCAGTAGAGGCTGGATTATTGCAAGTGTCGCCGTGCTGCCTTGGCACCAGCCTCGGCGCTGCCCTGAGGCACTGGCCTTGCCCTGTGCCCAGCCTGCGGGCAAGGCAGCCAGCTTGCGGCCTGGCCTTGTTAGCTCCCGAGCGGCCTCCGATGGTTCTTGCTTGTTGCTCTGTCCTGTCTCGGCCTGGCTCAGGCCGTACCTACGCTGCTGCCGTTTGCTTTCAGAGCCCCACCGGCGAGGTGACAGACTTCCTGAGCTTCTACACGCTGCCTTCCACCATCATGAACCACCCCACTCACAAGAGCCTGAAAGCCGCCTACTCCTTCTACAACGTGCACACCAAGACTCCCCTCCTCGACCTCATGAGCGACGCCCTCATCCTCGCCAAGTCGGTGAGCAGGCCTGGAGCCCCTTTGCCCCGGGAGCCTGAGACCTGTGACTGCAGCCGCCTCCTCACCAGCCGCATGGGGCCCTTGAGATCTGGGGGGCCGCAGACGTGGGCCCCACCCACCTTTAAAAGAAAGCGTGAATGATGAAACCTCGTTTTAGGGCAGTGAGGAGCATGTGCTTTGCCCATCCTGGTCTCCCAGAACGACCCTGGCCTGACAGCCCCGGAGCCAGAACCCCTGGGTTTATAGCAGGGGCAGCAGCTGAGCCCCCATCCCCTAGAGAGGGGGAGTCAATCCAGGGCCTTTCCATTGGGGTGATCAGCTAAAGGCCATGTGGCAGGTTGGGGGGGGCTTTCGGGGAGGGCAGTGCCTGGGGGCGGAGCAGCACCGCACGGCTGGAGAGGCTGGCCCGGGGGGAGGTTTGCTGATGACCTCTCTCTCTCCCCTGTCCCGTGCAGAAGGGGTTTGATGTGTTCAATGCACTGGATCTCATGGAAAACAAAACCTTCCTGGAGAAGCTGAAGTTTGGGATCGGGGACGGGAATCTGCAGTATTATCTTTACAATTGGAAATGCCCCAGCATGGGGGCAGAGAAGGTGAGTGCCTCGCTCAGCACAGGGGTCGCCCTGGGGGGGGCTGTGCGGTGGGTTTTCTGGTTTGGTGGCTGGAATGGTTTCTTCCAAGAGCTCTCGCCAGTGCACTGCTGAGTCAGATCACCAGCCACAGAGCTGGCAACAGCCCACATGCGACGCTTCAGCAGAGCAGCTTGTAATGCGCTTGTCAAGGGGAATGCCAGGGACGTCTTCCTGAGCCCAGCCCAGCCGGCTCCTGCAGCCTCTGTGCCGCTGGGAATTAGCACCTGGATACCACAGGCTTTGCTCTTTGCCTGTGTGGGACGGTTTCCTTGGGCTGAGTCGCTGCCCTGCTACCAGGGGCCAGGCAACTAGAAGCCCTCGCCCAAAGGCTCCGTCCGGCAGCCTCCCCCAGACCCTGGCGGCGGCTGGCTACACCACCTGTGTCTTAGCAAAGCCACCTTTCTGTCCCCTTGGAGCATAGGCTGAGGTAGCAGCCCCTGAGCCTTAATGGTTTGGCTACTGACTCCTCTGTCACCATAGGGAAACCGAGGCAGGGCAGCGGTGCCCTGCCCATCTGTAAAATGGAGCTAGGACGCAGGGCTGGGGAGAGTTGGTGTTGGAAAGTGCTTTGCAGATGCAGAGCACTCCATGAGCGCGAGGGCTAAGCCCCTGCCTAGCCATCAGGAGCCTTCCTTTGCGGGTGCTTAGGAACGAGGCAGCGTCTGGCAGGAGGTCTGTCCTGTGCAGGGCTGCGTGCGGGAATGGGCAGGACCCACAGACACAGGACCTGTGAGTGCCGCCCGTCAGCCTTTTCTCGGGTCTTTAAAACCCGACACTCGGCTGTTTCGCCACCTGCCCGATGTCGTGGTGCCCGCTGGACCACGCCTGTGTAAGGAACACGCTTGGTGGAGAGAATCCAGCCCGTGTCCTGTCCGTGTCTCAGGGCTCCTGCAGCGAGGCCGGCCAGCCGCTGGTGGGTGGCTTCACGCCTGCCCCGTGGGTTCCAAATACCCGGACTGCTTGGAATTGCCATTTCCCAGGCTGGGCTCCCACTCTCCCAGCTTGGGCACCGGGACCCGGGGGTCTTTGCCTCTGTACGAGCAGGTGTTCTGTCCTGGAGGCCTTGACCCCAGCTTCCCGTCCCTTCGTGCTGGCTTGCCCATTTGTCCACCACTTCCGCACCCCAGAGGTGGCAGCATTTCAGTAAATTGCCTTGGATGGAAGTTGCACTAAAATTATAAAATGTTCCTGTTACCTAGCGGCGCACGTGTGCTCTGGGCTGGGCAGGAGATACGGTGTCCAGGCTGGCTGGAGTGACAGGACCTGCCACGCTGGTCCCACAGCACTGGAGCGTCTGCTGCCGTCTTGGGCGGTGGCCAGTCTCTGTTGCAGGTTCACAGGACGCACCAGGCCACGTTTGCATTGCTGCTTGTGGCAGTGGGAGAAAATGGCTCTGGCCATTGGGATTCTACCCTAATCCGGCCATGGTGCCCCTTGCAGCCGTGAATTCCCCAGCAGTTACCTGGGGGCAGTGCCCCGGCACGGAGTCAGAACCAGACCAGGCTTTTCTCACTTGCCGTTCCAGAGCAGCCAGTCGGTCGCTAATCCATCACTGAGCGCACCGCTTGGAACGGCTGCACTGGGGACCTGTGCTGCTGCTGTTACCCAGGAAGGCGCTGAGTACGAACCCCCGGGGCCTGAGCCCAGCTGTGCACTGGGCAGCGCTGGCCCTTCCCCAGCACCTCCCGTCAGCAAATCTGAGCAATTCCCAACCCAGAAATGACCCATCACACAACAGCTGGCACCAGGGAACCCCCGAGAGTGGCTGGCTCCTTCGGAAGAGGATCCCCGTGCAGAAAACTGGCTTCTAAACTAAAAGGCACTAACTTAGCCAGGGAAAAACCTGACCATAAATACAAATCACCCCCAATTGCCCAAATCTTGCACTGGCAGGGACCTCTCCAGTGCGCACTGGGGCAGTCCGTATCACCCCCGTCTCCCCCAAGGCACGGGGTAAGTATCTGCCCCAGGTCACGCAGAGCAGGGTAGGCCCCATGGGTCTTGACTCCTAGCCCTATACTCTAGCACGGGACCACCACTGTGAGCAGGGGGCGCTCTTTCTCCAGCACCTTCAGGCCTTTGCCACGGGTTCCCTTGGGGCTGTGACGCGTTGCTGGCCTGTTAGAGGCCACGGCTGGACTCCCACGTGCGGCTCAGATTGCTGCTGCGCGCTGGAGAACATGTGCCAGGTGTCCAGAGCTGGGGTCTGAAGCAGAGAAGATCTGTCACGTTAACACTTCCTAACCTGTTTCCCATTGGCTCTCTCAGGTTGGACTGGTGTTGCAGTAACCAATCCCCAGAGAGGGGCAGCAACGTCTCTGAGAAGTTGGGCCAGGAAGCGAAAGTTGCCACTGGCTGTTGGGATTTCCGTGGAAGCAAGACCCTCCCGCAGAGGAGCTGGGACTGAACCATCACCTGATTTTAATGATTGTCACAGGATGCCAGCTGCCACGCGCTGGGCGGCAGCATCGGTCTCCTTTGTTTCAATTAATTGCATCCTCGTACAGACGTGATCAAGGGAATGTAACTGCTGCAGACTAGCTCATGATTGGCAAATACTGGAGTTAACGGGTGAATAATAAAAGTATATATTATATATATTTTAAATCTTTCCTCTTGCAGACTGACCCAGCTGACCACTTCCCCAGCTCTGCATGTTGCCTTTTCTCAGCAAAAAGCTGGGTCTAAAATGGGACAGCTGCTTGCTGCCTTGGCCTCTGCAGGTCCGGGTTCAAATCTCGGCATGGGTCACAAGCGTGGATGAGTTTGGTGGCTTCCTCACCACCAAGGAAACTGCTGATCAGCACGTGCATGCTAGAGACTGGGCCAAGAACAGTGGGGCAGGGTGGAGGGCGCTGCTCTGGGATGACTGCAGGGCCCAGGACCGAGGCTTGTTGGAGGAGTTGCCTGGCTGTCTCTGGGGTTCTCCCCTCATTTTCCTGAGCTCCAGATTCATTAACAATGTGATGCGGCAGGATGGGCGTCCATCTGTGTCCTGGACCCCGCGGGTGACAAAAGCCAAGGGCTGGAGAAGTCACTTCCTGCTGGAAGGCCCAACCATTGAGAGGAGCTGCCATGAGACCGCTTTTCCGGCTAGCCCCTGCCTGGTGCCTGGATGGCCCTGCCGGCCTGCCAAGAAGGAAATCGCTATTCACAGCTAAGGACTATCTGGGTCTGATCAAGGCAGACCTGGGGCTTCAGCCTCCCCCGCACCTTTGAGACATGGCCCCTCCCTGCTGGGTTCGATGAGCTGAACCGACCCTCGCTATGCTCTGGAGAAGCAGCTGTTCATGAAGCGCCCCAAGGAACCCGGCTTTCGGACTCTCGGTGGTGCAAATCCGTAACCACAGCACTGAGTCACCCAAACTCCTCTCTGTCCCCGGCAGCCCATGCCACGTAGCTGCAGTAACCACGCCGGCCAGGCCAGAATCCGTTCTCCAACCCCGTCGCTCTGGGAAAGGCAGGGGTCTAGTGCACCTTGGCTTGTTTCATGTCTCTCTATAAATCCGGTACACCCACATCTGGAATACTGTGTGCAGATGTAGTTACCCCATCTCAAAAAAAGATCTATTGGAATTGGAAAAGGTTCAGAAAAGGGCAACAAAAATGATTAGGGGTATGGAACGGCTTCTGTATGAGGAGAGATTAATAAGACTGGGACTTTTCAGCTTGGAAAAGAGACGACTAAGGGGGGGATATGAGCGAGGTCTATAAAATCATGACTGGTGTGGAGAAAGCAAATAAGGAAGTGTTATTTACTCCTTCTCATAACACAAGAACCAGGGTCACCAAATGAAAGTAATAGGCAGCAAATTTAAAACAAACAAAAGGAAGTATTTTTTCACATAATGCACAGTCAACCCGTGGAACTCCTTGCTAGAGGATGTTAAGGCCAAGACTATAACAGGGCTCAAAAAAGAACTAGAGAAGTTCATGGAGGATGGGTCCATCAATGGCTATGAGCCAGGATGGGCAGGGATGGTGGCCGTAGCCTCTGTTTACCAGAAGCTGGGAATGGGCGACAGGGGATGGATCACTTGATGATTCCCTGTTCTGTTCATTCCCTCTGGGGCACCTGGCATTGGCCGCTGTCAGCAGACAGGATACTGGGCTAGATGGACCTTTGGTCTGACCCAGTGTGGCCGTTCTTATGTTCTGGTTTCTAAAGTGGCCTGTGCAATGATCGGAACATCCCAAATGACTGTTTCCCCCGTTGTCTGCGTAAGAGCATCCCTTCTCCTAGATTTTTATCCTGGGAAACCACCCCAGAGCCCCTCCTTCACCAGGTTCACGTTCTCTTCTTTTAGTGGCCCTCTCACTGCCTGGGCAGGGGACTAGACCTTGAGAACAATCTGTGAAGGGCGGGGGAGGGGATTTGCCATTACAGGACTTATTTAATCTTGAGAGTGGACGTTTGGCTCTAGTTCAGCCAGGAGTTCAGGGAAGTCCTGGGGCCGGTGCATACAGGGGGTCAGATTAGATGATCACAGTGGGTCCCGTAGGGCCCTATAATTCTAATCCAAGACCAGGCCACCCCTTCTCTGCTGCTGTTGGCAAAAGCTGTTTCTAATTGTGTGACGAGCCTCGCTGGGGGAAGCGTTTCTGCCTGTACATTGAGAGAAGCGTGTGAGCTCCCACAAGGAAATCTACACAGACCTTGGAGGGCGCTTCCTACACGGTTGGAAATCTCTGACCCAGCTTGGCGCACAGTCCGGCGGGTGGTGGAAGAGACGCCGTAGTGGGCAAGTCTTGAGGCTTAGTGCCCCATTGGTTTTTCACATCCCTGTGGCAGTACAATGCCCTGCCGGTGCAATGGGGCTCCCACAGAAACAAACTGAGCAGGAGCAAAGGCCTCAGCAGGTTCCTGATGTACAGGCCAATGTGTGCATGAAAACCCTCCAGCCCAGGCGCCCACTGGCCAGTCTGCAAGGCAGGGAGAGAGCCCCGGACTGCTCACCAAGCCAGAGGAAAGACCAGTAATGTGCCCTGATGGGAAGGTCCCTGTCCCGGTCTGTGTGGTGGGCTTATGCCTACGGCCTGCACTGCTGACTCGGTGCGACAGGATGTGGGAGGGCAGGAAAACCCTGCTGCAGTGAGCCTTTTCCCTGCATCCCGCTCCAGGCAGGGCAGGGAGTGTTTGCTTTGGTTGGCCTGGATGTCACTGGGCCTTGAGGCGGCAGCAGCAGGGGGTGGCTGCAACAGCAGCTCCACCCAACCAATGGCTACGCCCAGAACTTCGTGGCCTGCGATCCTTCTGCGTCTGATCCCAGGGGGGCGAGTGTGGGAATTGTGCCAACCCGATCAGAGCAGAACGGCCGCTCGTCCTGTGTCACGTGCACGTATCGTAACCCCGCGTCGGCACGGCTAGCAGCCGGAGCACCTGATGCAGGAGGACACCGAGTTCGAGCGTTCCCGCCGACTCTGCTACTGGACAGACTGGATGGGGTTGAAGCTCATGCGTAGCCCAGTGCAGACCATCCGGAAGGTGTGTGTGTGGAGGCAGCTGGATTCCTGGGGTGCGGAGCCGAGGGCAGTGCGGTTCGTACTCGCTAGAACTCCATTGGGCTGGAATACGAGTATCCAGCCCCACTCTGCAACGCAGCGCTGCCCGATGAGACGCTGACGGGTGCTTCGCATCGAACGTCGGCTGGCAGGAGAACTGAGCCAGCGCATGGCTGATGGGATGGAACCGGAAATGATCCTCCACTTGAGGGTAGGAAGATCGGGTGGGGCTTGCTGGCTGGATTTCAGTGGGGAATTGCATTAGAGCATTACCAGCACGTGCCAAGGACTCCTCCAGGCTCAGCCACTGCTCGCGTTGTCTGTGCCTTCTACGTCCCGTTGGAAACCTCACTTCCTAGAACGGTGTCTTATGGCCGGCTCCACAGCGTGCACCACAGTGACAGTGTCCTAGGGCAGAGCCAGGAGACAGCGGTTGGATCTTCCCATCACTAGCCAAAGAGAGAAACGGGGGTGTCTGGGAGGGGCCTGGCCTGGGAGTAGGGAGGGACCCACTCACCCTGTCTCTCACTGGGCCCTGGGTTTAACGATTCCTTAGACCCTTCTTTTGTATTGACCCTCCAGGGCTTGACTGTTGTCACTTGCAGTGAGGGTGGGGCCCA
The DNA here is from genome assembly GCF_020497125.1 of Mauremys mutica. Lineage (NCBI taxonomy): Eukaryota > Metazoa > Chordata > Testudines > Geoemydidae > Mauremys > Mauremys mutica. Next base: position 13,785,372 of record NC_059096.1, read on the forward strand.
GCGTGGTTGACAGTTGAAAGCACAGGGCTTTATTTATGCTCTTTAGATAGGGCCTGTGCAGGACGCCCTCAGTGTTTGTTTGAAATCCAGTGGTGGCCAACTCCTGTCGAGTCGCCTGGGGCCTGTGGATTCTGGTCACTCCGCTGCCTGCTGAGATGGTTTGCTGCTGCTTCGGCCATAAGGAGATTTAAACTTCTCCCCCAAAGACGTTTCCAAAGCACCATGTGTGGCTGACTCTCTGGCAGGACGTTGTCAGGCCTTGCCCCGGCTGTGCTGACAGAATAACTGCCTGGTGCATCTTGATGGACAGAAGTGACACCCCCCCCCCATTGCATGGAGCCATCCCACCCCCCAGCCCTGCTGTTTCCCAGGGAGGGGCTGTGGGTGCTGCAGTTTCCCAGCTGCTCCTGCAATGAGAACAGGGGGTCTCGGGCGTGGGCCCAGGTTCTCTGCTACCAGAGCCTGCTGGGGAAGTGTAGGACAGCCATCTTGGAATGCAATGCCAGCTGCATGCAGTAGGGGGTGCCGCTGCCACATAACCGCTGAAAAGCGCTGCTGCGGGAACCGAAGCTGCATCCAAGGAACAACCCAGCTCTCCAGCAGAGGGTGCTCAAAGCCACAGGCCATCAGCCTGCACCGGTTCTTGGAGCGCTTGCTGGTATCGATTCCAATCAGGCGTGCGCGCTGTGTGCACAGGCGCCGGAAGGTGTTTCCCTAGCAGTACCCGTTGGGTCGGCTGTGGAGCCCCCTGGAGTCGCGCTTTCATGGCACCGCATACAGGACCCTGCCGACCTGCCGCCTCTCCAGTTCCTTCTTACTGCCCGTGACGGTCGTTGGAACGTTCCCTCTCTCGCTTGTCGAGTGATCCCCCCAGTAGCTTTCGCTGAAAATGTCTTGCAAATAGTTTAGACGTTTGTTTATAGTTGTAGTTTAGAGAGAGAAGTTTTAGTGGTTATTGGGGGTTCTCCCCATTTCCTTTCCCTTCCCTGGGGCCGGGCCATGCCTCGGTCCCAGGAGTTCAAACCGTGTGGGGTCTGCCCAGAAACCGATGCCCAAAGGCCACCCACACGCACCTGTCTTACGTGCCCGGGTGAGTCCCACCAAAGACGGGCAAGAGCGGTGGGAGTTTTAGTCCCCGCACTAAGAAAGGGACCATAGATTAAATGGAGGCAGCCCTGCGACCGCAATCAGAGTCCAGCCCTGGGGATCCGGCACCAGGCTCCTCTGGGTCAGGCTGCAGCTCAGCGGCTTCACTTAGGGAGGCACAGAAAGACTGACAGGGGCGCTCCCGCCCTCGAGCGCCGGAGTGTGACAGTAAGGGAGTGCGACCCGGGCCGGTCACTCCTCTCCAGCGGTGCAACAAGCAGCACCGTCTACTACTGGTCCACAAGCGGGCCCATCGAGTCCGGTGCCGGTGGAAGAGGGACAGGAGGAAGACCTGGACCTTCCTTCTACCCCAGAGACTTTCGAGCCGGCCCAGGACCTTATAGCCCTGACAGACCCGCATTCGCCAGTGCCCACTTCTGAAGGTTTGTAGTCGGGGGACTCACTACCAATTTGCAGTCCTCCCGTTCGGCCTATCAGCAGCACCTCGGGTGTTCACCAGATGTGTGTCAGTCGTGGCCGCCTCCCTGCGGAAAAGACACGTCCAGGTATTCCCGTACCTCGACGACTGGCTAGTGAACGGCTGGTGCAGGACACACGTGGATCAACTGGTCACCCAGATAAGATCCACCTTCGACTCTTTGGGCCTTCTCCTAAACACTCAAAAGTCAACACACACACACAGACACACACACACACACACAGACACACACGCGCGTTATCAGAGAATAGAGTTCACAGGGGCGGTGCTAGACATGAGACAGGCCAGAGCATTTCTACCTCAGTCCCGCTTTCAGTCCATACATGACATCTGCCCTCACTCCTCATCCCCAGCCAGCTCCCAACTGAACCCCACCCCCAGCCCTTTGTCTCTTTCCTGGGCCAGGGGGTCACCTGATCTCTTTATTCACCTTTAGCCACCCCCTTGCAGGGGGGAAGGGCCCCGGCCATTTGTTGCCAGGAGACAGAGTTTCAGCCATTTATGCACGCTGGAGACTTAAGAAATGCATAGGGGAAACTGAGGCACCCACACAGTATTCAGAGGAAACATTAAGAACAGTCCCACTTCCTCACACCCCACTCATCCACAAGGTCCTCCTCAAGATCTGGAGTGACAGGGCCTCAGCCTGGTGGCACCAGCTTGGCCCCGCCAACGTTGGTACATCATGTTGCTGGAACTCTCGGTGGAGACGCCAATCACCCTTCCGTTAGTTCCAGATCTCATCACTCAACATCACGGACAGCTCCAGCACCCCAATCTCAAATCTCTCCACCTCATGGCTTGGAAGCTGTGTGACTAAATCCTCTAGAACGCACATGTTCAGACCCCGTTAGAGAAGTCCTTCTTGGTAGTAGAAAGCCTTCAATCAGGGCTACCTGTTTCGCCAAGTGGAAGCGATTCTCAGTTTGGTATTCGCAGAGCCGTATCCCTCTGCCTCAGTCTTCAATTCCCTTTATCTTGGAATACCTGCTTAAGCTGAAACAGCAGAGTCTCACATTCATCGACAAAGGTTCGCCTGGCCTGAAACCGTAACCTGGTGCTCTCAAGGCTGATGGGACCTCCATTCGAGCCCTTAGCGACGTGCTCCCTACTCGATCTATCATCTACTTGATCTATCATCTATTGTGACCAGGCTTTCCTGGTCACAATAACCTCAACCAGAAGGGTGTCTGAGCTAAAGGCCCTCACATCTGACCCTCCTTATACCACCTTTTACAAGGACAAGGTGCAGCTCCAACCACATCCAGAGTTCCTCCCGAAGGTGGTCTCCAACTTCCATGCCAACCAAGACACAATCCTTCCGGTCTTTTTCCCGAAGCTTCATGCCAACAGCTGTGAGCAGAGGCTCCACTCCCTGGACGTTGGCCGGGCCTTGGCTTTTCATATTGAATGGACATAACAGTTCCGCAAGTCAAACCAGCTGTTTGTGGTGGACAGGATGATGGGTGTCCTCCCAGAAGCAATCCTCTTGGATCACATCCTGTATCTGGGTGTGCTATGACCTTGCCAAGGTTCCTGCCCCTGCTCTGACAGCACACTCTACCAGAGCTCAGGTATATTTGGCGGCCCTTCTGGTCCAGGTCCCGCTTCAGGGTCCTCAGTGCACACGTTCACTTCCCATTACGCCAGCACCCCAGGGATGATGCAGCATTCAGCAGTAGAGCTGTGCTTCAATCAGCCATTCCTTGAACTCCGACTCCGCTTGCTAGGTAAGGCTTGGGAGTAACCTCATTGGAATCGACATGAGCAAGTACTCGAAGAAGAAGAAACGGCTACTCACCTCATAACTGTTCTTCCAAACCCACCCACCTTCCCCTCCCTCAGAGTAATCCGGCAAGAAGGAACTGGAGAGGCGGCAGGTCGGCAGGGCCCTATATGCAGCACCATGAAGGTGTGACTCCGGGGGGCCCCATAGCCGACCCAATGGGTGCTGCTAGGGGAAAAACCTTCCAGCGACTGCACATGGTGCACACCTAATGGGAATGGACGTGAGCAACACATCTCAGACAACAGTTACGAGAAGGTAGGGAACCGTTGCTTTCTGCAGGCACTGACACTAGCTGATGCACACTCTCGTCTGCACTGAGCATGCTCTGGTCTGGGTACCTCCCCTGCCCTGGTAATCCACCTGCTGCACCTCGTCATTCCCCTACAGCAGCTGCAGCTCCAGGGCACAGATTGTCCATCTGTCTGTGCTGTGCAGCGCGCAGGGCTCGAGGTGCTATTGTCACCCAAGTGTCAGCACTTCCCAAGCATCAGAGGGAGGTCTAGATCCTAGCTACAGCCCAGGACAATTACTGACAGCAAACAGGGGAGGGGTCCTGGGGACAAGGGTGAGTGTAAACCCCCACCCCCTGGCCAGGGCAGCCCTCGATGTTACGCGGCCCTAGAGCTGGTGGGAGGATGGAGGATTTTTTCCACAGAAAAATTTGACTTTTCAGCAAAAAATAAAAATCTGAACTCTTTAGATTCAGAACTGCAGCTGCAGCACCACCAGGGACTGGTAGTTTGGTGCCTCAATAGTTCCCAGTCTCCATTAGCCAGGCTCCCCGGTCCGACTACATCCCCCATGGTGCTCCACTGTCCTGGAGCTGTGGTGCATTCTGGGAGGTGTAGTGCAGCTGGTGAAGGAAGCCCATAGAGGAGACTGGAGGCAAGAGGCAGCTGAACTACCCCATCCTGGAGGCGCTGCAGTGACCTAACAATAGAACTGGGGGGTTGAACTGGGTTTCCCAGAGGCAGGTACTTTTCATGAAAAATGTAGTTCAGGCAGAACCCCACTTTCCGTATCTGTCCCAGCCCTTGACTGCCCGTCCCGGTCGTGCAGCCTGCCGATTTCCACACATCATCTCCCCCGAGCCCCCCGTCCCCACAGACCGCTGTTACCCATTGGACAGAGGGGTAATGAGCCCCATGAGGAGATGGGTCAGGGGCTCTGCTCAGGCCCTGGCTACTGCAAAACGGTTGCTCGGTTCCTCCCGTGCTTCCAGCTCCTGGCAAGTGGACGATAGCCTGTCGCTTCTACACAATTGCTGCTGTGACTTTGGTTTGTATAATGAGTTTTAGCCATTAAACAGAGCAGGCTCCACCATCTTCTAAACCTCTGTGAGCTCCCCCCAGCCCCTGGGTCGGGCAGTGGCTGAGGGCTCCAGCTCCCAGCCCCTGGTAGCTATTGCTCAGGTATGGCCACAGGTGGAAGAGGGGCTTTGCCGAGCACGGGCTCAGCAGCCTGACTGACCCTTTGCTGGCGGGGGCCAGGGCCAGGGCGGCAGAGACAGCAGGTGCCACAGGAGGAGTCTGGTAAAATAAACTTTTTATTAATCGCTTTACAATATATTCTACAGCTTGGAACAGGCCCTTAGCCCTAGGACCCATCTTACAAACCACGCAGGCGGCCGTGCTCACGCCTCAGGCCCTGCAGCCCCCGCAGCCGGCACCAGGCTCAGCTCCTGGCACGGAGCGAGGCCGCTCAAGGGTTAACTGGACAGTCTGTCTGGCTGTCCGTCCGTCCCCTGCCTCCCCCAGCAGCGTGGGTAGGTGCGTGTGCCTGGGTGATGACGGGAGTGGCCGTGTAGCTCAATCAATGCCAGCACTAGCTAGAAAAAACATGTCCCCCATCTACCCGCCTGCTTTACAACTGCCCCTGCCATGGGGGCCGCGCTAAGACGGTCCCGGCCAGTCCAAGTCCCTTCCTCAGGCCTGGCTCCGGCAGCGCCCTGGGTGACGGGTGCAGCCCGTGGCCCCGGGGAGGAGGTAGGGGCAGAGACTGGAGTCCTGGAGGGATTTAGCCCTCCCCAGGGTACTCTAGGGGGATGGGAACCAAACCAGTCTCTGCTGGTGCAGCCAGGCCCTGGGCACAACGGAGCAGAGGCCCCACCTCCCCCTGCAGCCCAGCCCCCAGGCATAGGTCTGGCTGGGCCTCCTGGCACCCAGCCAAGGAGGTTAACGTTGAGCCGGCTCCTCCAGAGTCCTGCCCAGGTGCTGATCTCCCCCGCTCGCCACCTCCCAGGTGCTGATCCTCATCCTCGGGCTCTCACATCTTCTTGGCTTTAATGTGCACAAAGAGAGTGGCCGGTGCCAGGGATGCCCCGTCCCTGGAGAGCAGGTGGATGTGACGATACCCTGGGAACAGGGAGGGACCAGGTGAGGCAGGGAAGCAAACAGCCCCTGGCCCTTTGGCCCCACACCAAAGCTTTGTGCAGCATCTTCCCCCAACCGCTCTTTGCAGTCCGCTAAGGAATCCGGTTAGCTGCTGCTGAAATGCAGCCACCTCTGGGGTGGAGCAGGGCCCAGCCACACTGCCCGTGGAGAGTAGGAAGGAACGCTGGTGCCCTGGCTGGCACTGGAGGGTAGGGGTGTGGGCAGGCTCCCAGCGCTGCAAAGAAGAGTTGAGTGCCAGCCAGCCAGCAGGGCAGGGGAAGGGCAGGTCGGGTCCCCCTCCCTGGCCTGGAGGAGGGTGGCTAACCCCAAAGGAAGCCAGCCAGCACCCTCTGCTCTGGTCTCCCTGGCAGCTTCTGGAGAGGGGATTGTGTGGCCATGGAGCTGCAGGACACAGAGCCTGATGGTGCCAGGCCTGCAGCAGGAGTCGCTCAGGCTCTGGGCACAGGGAGAGCCCTGCTGAGCTGTGGGGTCCCCTCCATTTCTCTACGCATCCCCCGAACCCCGCGCTGCAGCTCCCACACCCCCCGTGCAGGGGCCTCTGGCCAGTGCTGCCCCTTGGTTGGCAGAACGGGCACCGCTGGGCTGGCCGGCCCCTGCCAGGCACCCACCTTCCCTCAGGCTGGTGAAGGGCAGGGTGAACTGCCCCACAAAGTCGTTGCAGGAGGTGGTGTCATAATCTTCCACCACGAAGCGCACCAGGGCCAGCTCCGGCGCCCGCAGCTGGAAGCTCAGAGTCTCGTCCCAGCGTGGATTGAACCCTGCAGGGGTGGAGACCGGACGGGGTCACAGACGGGCCAGCGGCCCTGTGTGCCCCCAACCCAGGCGGGGCAGGCAGGTGGCGTTCACACGCCGGCACACAGCTGCGCTGGCCCCCGCGAGTGGCGAGGTCGCATGCCCCTGTGCTAACAGGCTCTCCCTGGGCTCCAGCACCAGTGGGGCCCCCTTCGCACTCTGGGGGCCTCACGTTCGGTCTCTGCAGGCGCCTTCCAGGGGAGCTGCCAGGCCAGGCTCCGGCTCCTGCAGTCTCCCTGCCCCCCAGCTGCTTCCGAGAGAGCTGCAAGGACCCCCCCCATTGATAATTACAGACTAACCCTGTGAAGGGGGGAGCACCCTCAGCCCCATGGGTGATTTACGCCCGAAGCAGGAGGATTTCCAGCCCTTCTCTCCTCGCTAGCTGCTCTTCTCAGATAAACGTCCAGGCCGCTCTGCAGTCCTGCCTGTCTTGTGGCAGGGAGTCCCACAGGCTAACCCGGAATGCTGTTCGTTTCTCAGGGGCATGATCTCCAGCTCATTAACCTGCCTGTTCCGGTGGGGGTCCCTTCAATGGGACAGTGGGGCCAGTTCCTACCTCGGCGGGTGGGAGGGTGCTGGCCCCCTGGCCCAGGCTTTACATGACAGACCAAATTGTGCAATGGGACACTTCTGCATTAACCCCGTGTGTGCTGGGCTCAGGCTGGTGCGGCTGGCGTTGAGTCCTGCCCTGTAGCTGTGGCCCCAAATAATTTCTGCTCCCGCCCCCCCCTGCTCAATCAGTGATTTACCAGCAGGGGCGCTGCAGCCTGGAGCCTGAAATCCTGGCTGGCCACACTGCCCCTGCCTTGACCCAGGCCGTGGGGGAAGGCCCCAGCACTAAGAAACAGCCACCTCTGGGGGGAGACACAGCAGCTGACTAGCAGGGCAGGACAGGCGGTGAGGGGCGCTATCTGGCTTGCCCTGCAGGGGGCGCTGTGGACTCCAGCACTAAGGGGAGGGGTGCCCGGGGGCGTTAGCACGCTCCAGCGCTCCCCCATTCTGCTTCAGGGAGCGGTTCCCCCAGCCGGGCTGACCCCGGAGAGGCCCCTCCTGCCCAGGGCGTTCCGCAGAGCTCCTTGGGGTGCCGACGAGCGGAGAACAGCGCCCCCTGCTGAGCCACCGGCCCCGCGGCCTGCAGCTCTCCGGCTGTCCCCGCAGGGCTCCGCTGCCTAGCCTGGCCGGACCCCAGCCCCAGGGGCCCAGGGCCGGGGGCTGCGGCCACTCACCGTTGTTGAGCTTGTACTCGGTCTGTTGGCTGGTGCAGTCGGCTCGCACGCCGTGGATCTCCACGCGCACGAAGGGGTCCACGATGGAGCTCTTCTTGTCGTTCAGCTTGGGGAGCTGCTGGGCCGTGATCACCTGCGGGGGGAGGCGGGTTAGAGCGGGGGAGGGGACTGGCATGGGGGGGGGATGGTCCCTTCACTTGATGCACCATCCCCCTCCCTGGGGAAGCTGGACGGGGCGGCAGCAAAGCTGGCCTAGGCGTGGGGGGGATGGGAACAGGCTGGGCAGTGCCCGGGCCTCCGGCATTGGCAGCTCTGAGCCTGCTGGGCCCACAGCCCCTCCCCCGGCACACGCCAGCCATGTGGCACGGGCACCTCCACACCCCTGCGGCACACCCACCCGGCACTGCCCCCCGCACACCCCGCCCCTCGCGCCCACACAGGCCCCACCCGCTGCAGCACCTCCACACCCCTGCGGCACACCCACCCGGCACTGCCACCCCACCCCGCTGCAGCACCTCCACAGCCCTGCGGCACACCCACCCGGCACTGCCACCCCACCCCGCTGCAGCACCTCCACAGCCCTGCGGCACACCCACCCGGCACTGCCACCCCACCCCGCTGCAGCACCTCCACAGCCCTGCGGCACACCCACCCGGCACTGCCACCCCACCCCGCTGCAGCACCTCCACAGCCCTGCGGCACACCCACCCGGCACTGCCACCCCACCCCGCTGCAGCACCTACACAGCCCTGCGGCACACCCACCCGGCACTGCCACCCCACCCCGCTGCAGCACCTCCACAGCCCTGCGGCACACCCACCCAGCACTGCCCTCCGCACACCCCGCCCCTCGCGCCCACACAGGCCCCACCCGCTGCAGCACCTCCACACCCCTGCGGCTGCAGCACCTCCACACCCCTGCGGCACACCCACCCGGCACTGCCACCCACACACCCCGCCCCTCGCGCCCACGCGGGGCCCACCCCGCTGCACCTTGACCAGCAGCAGGGTGGCTCTGTGGCCGGGCCCTCGCCAGCTCTCGGGGTCGAAGGAGGCCTGGCGGCTCCGCAGGAAGCTGGGCTTGAGCACGTAGCCGCAGCGCCCGTTCACCAGGAACCGCCCGTGGTTCAGATCCATCTCCCAGCCGGGCGTCTGGAAGTTGAGAGCCACTTGGAAACGAAACACAGAGAGCAGGCGGGTTACACAGGCCGGGTCCGGGGAGCCACGTACCCGGGTGGGGGCTGGCGGTGCCAGGGGAGGGCAGGGTCCGGGGAGCCACGTACACGGGTGGGGGCTGGCGGTGCCAGGGGAGGGGGAGGGGCAGCCTCCTGCTCAGGAGGGTTGTGTGACCCGCCCAGCGTGAGAGCGCCAGTCTCCCTGCCTGGCCCGAGCACAGTCTCCCCGCCAGTCTCCCCGCCTGGCCCGAGCACAGCCTGTCGCCGCGGGGCCTGCGTGAGGGGCCCAGCAGCTCTCTCGTGGTCCCCCTGGGCTGGAGGGCTGGATCTGCGCCCACAGGCGACGGGAGGGTGACATGGAGCAGAGCCCTTGCCCTGGATTGCAGACAGAGTCGGCACCTGGGGAGGCCACCGGGCCATGCCCTGGCTAGGCCCTCAGGGACACTGGCCAGGAAGGATCCATGAGAACCAGCAGGTGGCGCCCTTCCCGTCACGCCCATCCCAACTCCTGCCCGTGGGGGGCTGTGCCCGGTGCCCCATGCAGCCCCCTCTCCAGTAACCATCACTGTGACCTTTCCGGGCCCCTCCCCTCTCTGCACAGCCCAAAGGAGCCCAGCATCAGTATTCCCGTGCTACAGCTGGGGAAACTGAGGCACAGAGGGGGGCGGGCCCCCTTCTCACCTAGCTGGCAGCCAGCGTTCCACATCTCCTGGGGGTTGTAGTTTGAAGAGTTCATCTTCAGCCCCAAGGGGTAGATGCGGCTCAGGTGCCGGGCGTTGTACCGGACCAGGCCGTTCCCTGCAGCAGGGAGAGCAGCTGCCCGTTAGCGGGGCTGAGAGTGCGGGTCAGCTCCTCCCCGGGCCACCAGAGCCAGGCAAGTGACCAGTGATCTTGGGAGCCCAACAGGAGATACCTGAGATTGTGCAGCTGCGAGCGGGAGCTCCTTGGGGCAATGATCGGCTGGGCCCTGTGTCTGTACAGCACCTGACACAGATGCCACTTAACAATCAGGGGGCCAGTTTTCAGGCAATGCTGAGCCCGAGCCCTCCAGCCCTTTTGGAACATCTCGGCTGCCAGCTGCAGTGCTGGGCCAGCCCAGTGCCCCGGCCAGGTCTCTGCAGGGTGTCCCCCTTCCCCAGCACAGCTCAGAATAGAGGGATGAAATTCATCCAGGGAGGAGGAGAGCTCCCCACGCCACGCCCAGCAGGGAGCCGAGCCCCACTGCAGCCGGGCGGCTCCATGCTCAGACAGCAGGAAGCCTGCTGGGTCCCAGGCCGGCCTGACCCCAGCTCACCGCAGCCAGAGCCGGTCTAACCCAGCTCCCTCCAATCTAGTCCCTGAGCTCAGTGCAACCCACCCCCGTCTAACGCACCGGATCCCAACCTGACCCAGGCCAGCCCTGCCCCCTGGAGCCCAGCCTGGCCCGGGCAGAACACCAAGGATCCAGCCCAGCCCTCCTGCAACGCCCCAGCCCTGGGGCCCGAGCCTGCCACCCGTACTGAGCCTCGCACCCACCGGCTGGCTGGAGACACCCAGTCTGTCTGCCCCTCCCCCCACCTCACCCGACTCCTTGAGGAGCTTCCTGGCCTTCCTCTCGCTGAAGGAGCACATCTGGCCGGGCTGCTGGCTCCTGAGCGCCTGCTCCAGGCTCTGGAAGGGCACGGCCTGGCAGTACAGCACCAGGTCGGAGAGCTGCTGGGACAGCTGCGCCGCGTCCTTGGCCTGTCGGGGAGCACACACCGCGGTGGGGTCGCTGCTGCAGCCGCCCTCCCCGGGACGTCCCCTCCCGTGTCCTCAACTCGCCCCCACCCAACATCCCGCTGCCGGTGCTGGCACCCAACTCCCACCGGCGTCCACGTGAGCACAGGGTGCTGAGCACCTCCCAGGCCAGGGCCAGAGCCCTCCGCGAGAAACCCCCGTGAGCACCGAGAGTGGCCTCGGGCCAGGCCACGGGGCCCATGGCAGCAGCGCACAGAGGAGTGGGTCCCGCTAGGGGTGAGTCTCCCGGGGGAAGGGGTGGCAGGAGGGGCTCAGCTAGGAGTCAGCAGCCCTCAGTGCTGAGAGGGGCCAGCTCAGGCCTGGCCATGGGGCCAGCCACCCGTCCAGGACAGCAACAGAGCACCGGCCCGGAGACGCGCCAGCCCCACCCCAGGGGGCAGCCCCGTCCAGCCAGGCAGTGCGGTGCAAGAGGGGATGGGGTCAGTCCTACCGTCCCACCCAGAGCCCTGCCGGGAGCGCTCACCTGGAGCGGCCTGGTCTCCTGCAGCGAATGGGACGACTGGAAGAGAACAGAAAGTGTCGTTTCAGGAGTGGGGGCAGCAGAAACCAGCGGTCTCAGGCCCTGCCCGAGGCGGTGGGATGGGAACACCCCACACTTTGCAGCTGCCCTCACAGCCACCGGTCACCGGCCCTGGGATTCCCTCCACCAGCTCCTGGCCCAGCCGAGTCCACAGCCCCCGGCTCCCTTCTCCCCAGCCAGCCTGCACCGCAGCCCCCACCTTCACAGACCCTCCCCAGCCAGCAGCCAGGTCACCCACCCCTGGGTGCACAGCTCTCAGCAACCCCACACAGCACTCGCTGGAAGGGACGGATCTGGGAAAGGCCAGCCGGGCAGCCCCCGACACTCCGAGCAGTTCACAGCCGCGCCGGCTCGTCCGTCCTGAGGGGAGCCAGTCGGGAAGTTTCCACCACAGTGAATTTCCAACAGAAAATCCCCTTTCCACAAAACGGAAATTTTTCACAGGAAAAAGGTCCATTTTGCGCCCCCTCCCCCCCTCACGAAAAAATCCTCCCCATCAGCAAAATAGAAATGCGGCTCTGCTCTGCCTGCCACATGGCGCGTCTCAATTTCACATTCTCCCTGCAGAAAGTGAAATTGCCAAGAGCATCCGGGCGAGCTGCCAGAGGCTCTGTGCCCAGCTCTCTGCCCGCCCAGCAGCCAGGCTGGGGGAAGGTGGGGAAGCCGAGGTCTGGGCTACCCTACCCTATACTCACCCACGCGGCTGAAAGCGTGAGAAAACCACCCCACAACTGACACCACTGTGCCGGCAAAACCCGCCGTGGAGCCGCAGCCCAGGCTGCACAGCTAGCGTCACCCATGGAGGTGGTGTTACTGCCCGGGCAGAACTCCTCCCTCCCTCCCTCTGCCTGCACCGGGGGCAAGGCCAGCCCGGGCTCTGGAGCGTAGCTGTGGTCTGAGAACGCCGCAGCCCCTGGACAGCTCCTGTCAATTTCACTTTCTGCCCAGGAAACGGCGCAATTGACAAGAGCCGGCCAGGCAGACAGCAACCTGACAGGTTCCTGCGGGTCTCCTGAAAGGGAATTTTTCTGGAAATCCGGCCATGGGGCAGGGGGCAGCTACACACAGGGGGAGTGAGGGCGATCCCCGTCGAGAGGCAGCGAACGCTGTGTCCATCTCAACCCTGACAGGCCAGGGAGACGGCAGCGCACTGGCTGCAAGCCCCTCTGTACCCTTTTCACGGTGGCTTTGAGATCTCAGGGGTGCTGCCAGCCCGTCCCATGGAGCTGTCGCCCCCCAGCCTCCAGCTGAGCTGGGGTCATGCACCAAAGCTGCAGCAGACGCTTTGGCTTCAGTGCCACACACGATCTCTCTGTGCCCCGGAGACGGACGGCGGGTGCCTGCCTGCTGCAGCAGCACAATCCGCAACACTTGGGGGCAGCCACGCTGGTCCACGTTACCCCCTTACCCTCCTGCGCTCTCTCCGCAGCACCCTCTCCTCCTCCTCCTCCTCCTCCTCCTCCTCCTCGTTGTTGTCGGAGAGGAAGCTCGTGTTTTCAGGGTCACACACCAGGTCCGGCAGCTTCTTCCCTTTCACCAGGATCTTCCCTTTCAGTTGCTGCAGGAGAGGAGAGCCCATGTCAAAGCTCTGCACCCTGCCCAATGCCCTCTCTGCCCAGGGGCTGGCTGCCCCGCCGTGTGCTCCAAGGTGCCCAGGGGCAGGGGGTGGAGGGAGGCAGTGCCCAGGGATGTCCCTGTGATGAAACCATGGAGGGTGGGGCTCTGGGTCCCCTCTCTGAGAATCCCCCCTGCAGGAGTCCATGGACCCCTCCCCCTCCCGCGGGAATCACCAGGGGCTGTTACCTCTGGTGACGGGAGCTCCTTGGGGACCAGCCCATCCAGCGTCTGGGTCAGCAGCACGTCCCCCAAGATGGTCTTCATGTGCCGCACCATGGTCGCCTGCTGCTCCAGCCCGCAGTGGTTCTCCAGGGACAGGATCACGGGGTACGAGGAGCGCTGGGGAGACGGAGGGGGGGTCAGGGACAGCCCCCTTCCCAGGCAGCCCAGCCTAGGCAGGGGCCACAGACTGACATCAGCCCCCGGCTATGGGCTGAGTGGGGGAGCCCCCTGGCCGAGCTCCGGCCCTGCTGATGTCAGGGGCAAAACTCCCACTCGTGTGGGTGGGAGCAGGGTCAGCTCCACGGCTGGTGGTCACCAGGCAGCTGGGGATGGAGCGGCAAGAAGCACATTGGTGCAAACGCCAGTCCCCTCCGCCAGCCCCCCCGCCGCGGGGCTCACCTTGAAGGCGTAGTCCCGGATGATCTCGATGACGTCCCTGAAGAGGATCTTGGAGGTCAGGGTGTGGCCGTGGTAGATGATGGGCTCCCCGTTGGAGCCCTCCCAGCAGTCCAGCTCCACGCAGCGGCAGCCCTCCATGAACGCCCTGACGGGGATGGCAGGTTCAGCCAGGGGCTGGCACAGCGAACGGCCACCTCGTGTCCTTAGGCGCAGCTGGGACCCTGCGCCTCCCCGGGCAGCCCTGGCCTGGCCCTGCCCTGGGGTCAGGATGCTCTCCCAGAGAATGGCTCCCACCCACCCCTCCCGGTACTTGAAACCACTGAACTCCTACTTTCTGTATTTAATAAAATCACTTTTTACTTATTAATTAACTCTTAGTCTGTGTTAATACCTGGGGGAGCACACAGCTGTGCATCTCTCTAGCAGTGTTATAGAGGGCGAGCAATTGATGAGTTTACCCTGTCTGAGCTTTATACAGGGTAAAACAGGGTAAAATGGATTTATTTGGGGGTTGGACCCCATTGGGAGTTGGGCGTCTGAGTGTTAAAGGCAGGAACACGTCTGTGAGCTGCTTTCAGTTACGCCTACAGCTGTTAGGGGACGTGGTTCAGACCTGGGTCTGGGTTTGCAGCTGGCCAGCGGGTCTGGCTCAAACCAGGCAGGGCTCTGGAGTCCCAAGCTGCCGGGGCAGGAAAGCAGGGGCAGACGTAATCTTGGCACATCACTTGGCAGCCCCAAGGGGGTTACTATGATTCAACCCGTCACAAGAAGTCATCCAGAGCTTCCTGTGTGATATCCTGGTCCCTCTCTGTGTTAGCAACACCTCCCAGCTTTGTGTCATCCGCAGACTTTATCAGCTCATTCCCACTTTTTGTGCCAAGGTCAGTAATAAAAAGATTAAATAAGATTGGACCCAAAACCAATCCCTGAGGAACTCCACTAGTAACCTCCTTCCAGCCTGACAGTTCACCTGTCAGTACGACCTGCTGTAGTCTCCCCTTTAACCACTTCCTTATCCACCTTTCAATTTTCATATTGATCCCCATCTTTTCCAATTTAACTAATAATTCCCCATGTGGAACTGTGTCAAATGCCTTACTGAAATCGAGGTAAATTAGATCCACTGCGTTTCCTCTGTCTAAAAAATCTGTTACCTTCTCAGAGAAGGAGATCAGGTTGGTTTGGCACAATCTACCTTTTGTAAAACCATGTTGTATTTTGTCCCAATTACCATTGACCTCAATGTCCTTAACTACTGTCTCCTTCAAAAATTTTTCCAAGACTTTGCATACTACAGATGTCAAACTAACAGGCCTGTAATTACCTAGATCACGTTTTTTTTCCTTTCTTAAAAATAGGAACTATGTTAGCAGTTCTCCAGTCGTGCGGTACAACCCCTGAGTTTACTGATTCATTACAAATTCTTGCTAACGGGCTTGCAATTTCATGTGCCAGTTCCTTTAATGTTCTTGGATGAAGATTATCTGGGCCCCCCGCATAGGCGCCAACTTTTCCCGGCGCTGGTGGGTGCTTGACTCCTCCCCACCCCTGATCCCGCCCCGACTCTGCCCCTGCCCTGCCCCCATTCCAACCCCTTCCCCAAAGTCCCCGCCCTGGCCCTGCCTCTTCCTGAGCGTGCCGCATTCCTGTGTCCCCCTCCTCAACCCTCCCTCCCAGCGCTTGCCACTGCGAACCAGCTGTCTCATGGTGGGAAGCCCTGGGAGCTGGGGGAGAGGCAGCAGAGGCGGAGCGGAGGTGAGCTGGGGCAGGGCAGGGAGCTGCCAGTGGGTGCAGAGCACCCAGCAATTTTTCCCTGTGGGTGCTCCAGCCCCGGAGCACCCACGGAGTCGGCGCCTATGGCCCCCGATTTAGCCCCATTACGCTGTTCGAGTTTGGCTTCTACCTCGGCTGTGGTAATATCCACCTCCAGATCCTCATTCCCGTTTGTCATCCTGCCACTATCCCTAAGCTCCTCATTAGCCTCATTAAAGACTGAGGCAAAGTATTTGTTTAGATATTGGGCCATGCCTAGATTATCCTTAACCTCCATTCCAGCCTCAGTGATCAGCGGCCCCACTTCTTCTTTCTTTGTTTTCTTCTTATTTATATGGCTACAGAACCTTTTACTATTGGTTTTAATTCCCTTTGCAAGGTCCAACCCTACATGGCTTTTAGCCTTTCTCACTTCATCCCTACATGATCTGTCCTCACTAAGGTAGCTTTCCTTGCTAATCCCTCCCATCTTCCACTCCTTGTAGGCTTTCTGCTTTTTCTTAATCACCTCTCTGAGACGCTTGCTCATCCAGCTTGGTCTACAACTCCTGCCTATGATTTTTTCCCCCTTTCTTGGGATGCAGGCTTCTGATAGGATAAATTCTGATAGGATAGGATAACTTGCTGGGATAAAAGTGACAAGACCTCTTAGCCCTCATGCTTCAGGGCACAGGCTGCTCCCTGGCTGGGGTCAGGCAGGAATTCCTGCAGATGGATATCGTCAGACAGTCAGAGGCTTCACCCTTCTGGGGAAGCGCCCAGCATGGCTACTGGCCACCAGCGCTGCTCTGCTTCAGCAGGACCAGGTCTATGCTCTAGGCCATGGCAAAGATGACCCCCATGCTGGCACCCCCCTCCAGATGGGTCTCGATACCCCTCGATTCTGCCAGTTCCCCATGTTCTGCCCGGCCCCCTTACCTGATGTAGGCTTCCGTGCTGCTGGCCCCGCCGATCTGATTGTCGGTCAGGTAGGTGTTGTGGGAGGTGGAGATGAAGTAATGGCAGAGGGGCTGGCTCATGTCCTGGTAGACGTTGGTGTGCTCCTGGTTCAGGATGTCACCAGCCGCAGACAGCAGGTACATCATGAACCCGTCCAGCATCATGCGGTCGTGCTGTTTGGCTGCAGGGGCCACATTTCCAGGGGCTCTTTAAAGGCTCCTCCCCAGATTTTGGGCCTAGTGTCTGTGCACCGGGCAACATGTCCGCGTCGGGAATTTCAGGCTGTCACCCCATTTGGAAGCCGCAGGGGTTAGCAAGCCTAGGGGTTAGAGCCTGGGAGATCTGATTCGACCCTGGCTGGGACAGGAATTGTGGGCGCTAAAGTAGGGGCTGGAGTGGCAGGAATCTCAGGCCCTGTGCCCAGCTCCATGAGGGGGTGTGGTCTGTACCGGGTAGAGCTTGGCACTAGGACCTGGGTTCTCTCTGGCTCTGCTGCAGTCTCACTGCGCGGCCTTGGTCATGTCCCCTCGCCCACTCTGTGCCTCGGTTTCCCCAGCTGTATCGCATTCCCCACTCACGCCCACTCTGGTGCCATGTCCCCCCTATGGGGAGTAGAGTAGGAAGCAGTGAAAAGTGCTGGGGTTGAGCTCAGGCCCAGGCTGATCTGTCAGCATTCGCACAGGGCAGCCCGGGCTGAGAGCTTTGTCCAGCTGTCTGTGAGTTTCTAGTGCCCCGATCAGCATCCGCTCCAAAGAGGCTCAGCCCCAGCATCCTCTGCCCCAGCCCTGGCAGGCGTCTGGATCTCGGGTTAGCAGCAATGGAGCCACTGGCGAGTTTTTTACAAATCTCGGCTGAGATTGTCTAACGCTGCTGCCGTGCCAGCGACAGGGGACCAGCCAGCCAGCTCCCCGAGGCAGCCCCCCAGGCCCCTCACCACCCCGGTCCCAGGCCCCTTGGTTTCCTTTTCCTTATTGCTCATAAACCGTCCTAGCCACAATTGTTCCCCAAGCCCCCTGGGCAGGGTCGGACGCAGCCCGAGTTAGCCCAGCTGGCGAGGGGGGAGTCCTGGGGCATTCGGGGGTCAGGCCAGGAAGTGAGGCGCCCGGTGCCAGGTGGGAGCACACTCGGCTCTGAGAGGAACAGGGAAGATGCGAGACACACTCAGGGAATGCTGGAGTGGGGCCTCTGGGATTGCTTCAGCTGCGATTAGCTTAACGAAGCGCTGCCAAACCACATGCAAAACCTCAGCAGATCTCCCCTACCCGCGGATGTGGCTCCGCTGTGACCACAGTGGAATTACCGCTAATTTCCCTCCCCCTCCCCCCAGTAAACTACAGCACAGATGGGCCACTGGAGTCCCCCTCAGTTCTAGCCCTAATGCCTGGCTGGCCCCAGCCGTGCCATGGGCTGCAGCAAAACCCTGGGGCTAAACTCCGCTGGGCTCAGAGGAGGTTCAGATCTGGGTCTCGTGTAACCGTGCTCATAACGTGGGAAATCCAGAGAAAACCCCTCCAGTCCCTGAGCGCCTCGCGGGACAGCCGCACCACGGCAAAGCGACAGCGCCGAGGGCAAAGCCAGGCTAGGCGCAGCGTGCGCTGGTGCAGAGGGACTGGAATCCCAAGGCCTCAGATACGCTGGAGCTTGTCCCACAACCAAGATCTTTTCTCCAGCTCTCCGGTTCTACGAGAGCCGTTGCAGGGGCTGGGATGCAAACTATGGATCCGGAGCCGAACCTCCTCGGAGTCCAGGGATGTTTATTGCTGCAGCCTGTTTACACGGCCGCAGAGTTCAGGCCAGTTAGCTAGGAATCGGGTACAACTGGCTGCAACGCGCACGGCTGAGACTGCGCAGACAAGGCCGAGAAGGAGGTGAAAGTAAGCCGGTCCGGTCTGGTCCAGTGTACCAGCAAGAGCCAGTACGCCGTGCCGGACCGCACCGGCTTCCGCGGTGGGGATTGAAAGGGCTCTGGGCTGCCTGCCTCAGCGGGCAGCCCAGAGCCCTTTGAATCCCGCCCGCGGCTAGGGCGGCTGGGCTGGGGCCGGATTTAAAGGGCTCAGAGCTCCCCCGGCTGTGGGCAGCCCAGAGCCCTTTAAATCCTGCCCGCGGCTGCAGCAGCCGGAGCTGAGGGGGCATTTAAAGGACCCGGAGCTCCGTGGCGGCTGAAGCCCCCGGCCCTTTAATTTGCCCCTGAGCCCCGGGGGCTCCCAGCCACCTCTGCAGCTGGGAGCCCCGGGTTGATTTAAACACTCCCAGCCACAGCCAATGCCCCAGGGCCTTTAAACCCTGAGAGGCCCCGCCTCTTCCGTGTGAGGCCACGCCCCCCAGGACTCCGGCAGTCCCGGTAAGTCCTGTAAGTTACTTTCACCCCTAGTGTCACCCCAAGGGCTCCCAGCCCTGCCTGGCAGCATCCCTGTACCCTCTGCAAGGACGGCTCCCAGCCTGGACAGTCCAGCCACGAGGGCACGGGCCAACAAGCCCCCCCCGTCCCCCCCACCGAAACGAGACCAACGGCAATGAACTAGTGTGTGCCCCAGGCAGAGACGCACCAGGCGATGGTGCAATGGCAGGGGAATGATGAAGTGAGACACACCAGGGTAATCCTGGCCGGTGACCCGCCCCCCACGCTGCAGGGGAAGGCAACCCCCCCCCCCAGGACCCCACTTAAACTTCCGCCCAGCACGGCTCAAGGCCCCCCGAGCCGGACTGGAGCCAGACGGGCTCCCCGGACGAGGCCTGGCGGAGTTCAGGGGTGTTCGCACGGGGCTACACAAAGCTGGGCCCTGTCTAGCTGAACCAGCCATTCCAGACAGAGGGGCCAGGCGGAGCTGACCCAGCCCTGAGGTTCAGGGTGTCCTGTGCCAGGGCAGGGCGGCTTTGGGCCACTCAGCACCAGAGAGAGGAGAACACAGACCCGAGGCTGCGGAGCAGGGACCAGGGCTGTTCTGATGCTGCTGGGTGATCCTGGCGCCGGTGCTGCAGCCTGTGACCCGCTCCACCTGGGAGGGGGCTCCCCTGCGGCCCCACACCCATCTCCGGCCACTTCCAGCCAGCTCAGGGTGGAGCTGCCAGGCCGGGCTCTGGGGATGCCAGCTGCCTTCTGGGGCAGGCCCAGCTCCCCGCCATCGCACTGGCTTTCTGCCCATCACCCCGGCCTCTGCTCCTGACCCTGCTGCTCCGGCCCTCACCGTTCCCCTCCAATCCAGGCCTGATTTCTGCGCCCACTTGCCCCAGCTCGGGTCAGCCCATCACACCCATGGTACAGGCCAGCCAGGTTGTATAGCACCTTTGAGGGGATTAACGCTCACCACCCCCCGACAGATGGGGAAACTGAGGCACAGAACAAGGCTCTGACTAGTCCGAGGTCTTGCAGCGAGTCAGTGGCAGAGCCAGGGATGGAACCCAGAAGTCCGACTGCCCGTTCCCCTGTTGTAACCACCAGAGCTTCCCCCCAGAACACAGGAAAGAACCCAGGTGTCCTGATGCCCAGCCCGCTGCTGTAACCACTAGACCATGTCTCGTCTGTCGGGGATGGAGAAAGGAGCTAAGCAGCTGCCCCAGGAGGCAGAAGAACCTGCTGACACTGACACTCGGGGGTGCACGGAAGCAGCACTGGTTTAAAACCGACGTTCGTTAACCAGGAGCAGCAATGGGGTTTGGACCCGCCCTGAGACCCGGGAGCGTCTCCACCATGCGCCGTCAGGACTCCCCATGTCGCACAGCTGGGAATCCTCATGGAAACCCGCCCTGCCAAGCCTCTGCCCTCTGTGAGCTGAGTCTGTCAACTCTCAGCCCAGTTCCTACTGGGACGTGCAGCCAGGTCACCAGAACCAACCGCCCAAGGACTGAAGGGCCACAGAGACTGTATCCGCCTCTCCTTTGCGGGGTCGGACTAGGCCCAACGGCCAGGCGGCTGGACCAGCGCCCGCGGGAGCCCTGCACCAAGCTCTGAGCTGGCCGTTCTCTGACAGCAGGGGGCAGTGGTGCACACCCCCATGCTGGGCGGGGGCTCGTGGGGGGACCTACCTTTCTCGCTGAGCTCATAGGTCTGGATGATCCTGTGGGCGTGCGCCAGGTCGGCCGCCTCGCCCTGGTCCTGCAGGAACGCCCCCAGCTCCTTGGCCGACAGCACGCAGTCCTGCCCCGAGTAGCGCTGGAACAGCTCCTCCAGCTCGGGCCGCTTCATCAGCAGGGTGCAGAACTCCTCGATCTCGTGCTCCTCCAGCCGGTCGTTGCTGGACTTATCGCACTCCTGGGGAGAGGAAGGCCAGGCTCAGAGGCAGAACAGCCCCGTGCTATGGCCGGGGATCCAAGCGGGGCCGCTGGAGCCCCACGTGCCCTGCCCGAGGGAAGGGGGCTGGGGGCTGGGCCGGGCACAGCCACACTGCTGGGGGCTGGGAGAGGAGCCTGGCGGGTCTCTGCTCCCTGTCTGTGGCACCTCAGTATCTGCACTCGCAGCCTGAGATCCTTACAGCAGCGCTTCCCCCTCCCCCCACGGCTCCGAGGGAAACTGAGGCACCCAGAGGCTACATGACTGTGCAAGGCACACAGGGAGTCTGGGGCAGAGCGGGGGCTTGAACCCAGGTGCCCTCGGCCCATCCTCCCTCCGCCTGGCTGCCAGGTGCCCGCATCGCTAGAGAGGCAGCTGGGGCCTTGTCAGCAGCCAGGGCCAGAGTCTGACCTGCCCTCCTCCCTGGGGCACCTCATAGGCCAGAGCAGGACAGGGGGGGGGCATCTGCCCTCCTGCTGCCAGGGCATCCCTGCTGTGCAGATCCACAGGCCCTGGGGCCCCAGGGCGGCCCCTCAGGTGCCTTCCCCTTCCCCCAACGCCCCCCGTGCTCTTCTACGGACTCAGCAGACACTGGCCCAGGCCCCCGTTCACCCTCCCCAGAGCGGCAGCCCAGCGCCCGCAGCAGGGAGGGGTCTGTCAGGCTGCTGGGTACTAGAGAGGGAAGGGGGCCCAAGCCCCGATTGACAACGACGTGCCCAGAGCAGCAGCACAACAGGCCCCGCTGGGACCAGGGGGCTGCAGGGCAGGACCGAGCGGCACTGGCAGCGCCCCAGACTGGAGCAGCAGAGGGTGCTGGGGTCAGGCAGGGCTGAGGGGCACTGCCAGGGCTGGGCTGGGCTGGGTGGGGAGCAGGTCCTGGGACCGGAGGAGCCGGGGGGCTGCAGGGCCCCGCTGAGGGGCACTGCCAGGGCTGGGCTGGGTCTCAGGACCGGAGGAGCCGGGGGGCTGCAGGGCCCCGCTGAGGGGCACTGCCAGGGCTGGGCTGGGTCTCAGGACCGGAGGAGCCGGGGGGCTGCAAGGCCCCGCTGAGGGGCACTGCCAGGGCTGGGCAGGGTCTCAGGATCGGAGGAGCCGGGGGCTGCAAGGCCCCGCTGAGGGGCACTGCCAGGGCTGGGCAGGGTCCTGGGACCGGAGGAGCCGGGGGCTGCAGGGCCCCGCTGAGGGGCACTGCCAGGGCTGGGCTGGGTGGGGAGCAGGTCCTGGGACCGGAGGAGCCGGGGGCTGCAGTGAAGTGCAGCAGCAGAGCCGTATGGGGATTCTACCCACGCCCCTGTAACCAGAGCCACCCGTCTGCCTGTACAAACACCACACAAGTTCCACCTCATCTGGAGCGGGACACAGCACAGAGCAGCCCGCCAGCCGCGCCCTGTGTAACGCCTGGGACTGGCATTTCCACAGCAGCCAGGCGTGCCAGAGCTGGGTGGGGGCAGGCGGGGTCTTTGCTGCCTGGCTGTTCAGTTCTGGCGTGAGTGCCGGGCTGGGAGGTGTATCAATAGCCTCACAGGTTGTGGTGTTTGAGGCAACTCGCCAGAAACGCCAGCCACCCAGAAATGCGGGCGAGTCGGCGACCCAGTCTAACCTGCCTGCTGGCTGTCACAACGGGCCTGCCACCAGGTGCTGCCTCCCAGGACAGCCTCAGGAGTTTCCTAGGAAGCAGCCTGATCTGATGGTCAGAGCTGGGGAAGCCAGGATGCCTGGGTTCTCCTCCTGCCCCAGGAGGAGAGAAGCTCCATGCTCAAAGCCAGGGTATTACGATGCCCTACAGCTGCGGGAACTTGGAGGAAGTGACTGTCCCAAGGTCATGCAGTGAGTCAGTGGCAAAGCAGGGAACAGAGCCCAGGG
The DNA here is from genome assembly GCF_020497125.1 of Mauremys mutica. Classification (NCBI taxonomy): domain Eukaryota; kingdom Metazoa; phylum Chordata; order Testudines; family Geoemydidae; genus Mauremys; species Mauremys mutica. The sequence goes on from NC_059096.1 coordinate 13,807,710, forward strand.
CTGTATCTACACGGAGCCTCTCGCATACCCCGTCCACCGGCCCTGCAAAGTCAGCTCCGTCTGTGCTGGTGCTGGCAGGTTTACAGCCTGGCACTTGGCCACGCGGTGACCTTTGGGCAGAGTGCTCAGCCCCTCGCAGCTGTCCTGGCCCTCGCCCACTGGGGCTGGGCTCCAGCTGCTGCGTTTGGGTGGAAGTTCCTCTCTGCTCTAGTGCCTAAGCCACCATGCTGTGCCCAGGCAAGCCCTGAGGGGCAGGGGAGCTGCCACCCCTCTCCTAAGAGCAGCACCGAAGCCTGGAGGCTGCACAAGTCACCCTGGGGAACCTGCCCTGCTGGTCCGTGCAGAGCGGCCCAGAGCCAGCGGCACCCCCAGCCCGGGCTGCTGCGCTCGGGGCCAGCGGCATGTGAGGCTCTGATTTTAGCCGGCCTGCCAGCCAGGCTCTGGCATCATGCACACGCCCCTGCAGGCAGCAGCTCGCCCGCCCGCCCGGCGGGACCGCAGGGCCCAAACACAGTGCGGGGGTGCAGCAAGGGGACCCAGGAGAGACCCTCTGCCAAGTGGAGACGTGATACTGACCCTCCCTTGGTAAATCACCTGGAGAGCTCCAGATGGAAGGGGCTCTGCACGTGCAAAGCAAGGGGCCCTGGCCACTGGCCCGAGGACAGAGCACCCCAGGGTGCTGCGGCCAGCGGTGGAAATCCCCCCCTTGTTAAAGCTCCTGCTGCTTGTTTCCAGCAGGCCGCTCCCCGTTAAAGCAGCTGCTCTCAGCTGATGAGCAGGTGGCTCCATGAGAAGCGGGTGGTGCTGAGCGAGAACATGGAGATGGGTGGGGGGGCCACGCTCCAGCCCTCTGACCCAGGTCTTAGGAACTTCCTGTGCCCCCAGTGATGCTGATCTCCAGCCCTGCTGGGAATGTTATTTCTAATGGAGTTTAGTGCTGATGAAAGCAGCTGATTCGGCAAGTGGCTGCTGTGGGTGGGGACCAGAGAACTGCTGGGAGTGACTCTGGATTCAGACCCCACCTCCGACAAGCTCAGCAGAGCAAGCTGTGATTCATTTCACAAACAGCAGCTCGCTGGCTGTGTGACCAGCACCCAGCCAGCAGGGCACGAAATGAAATGACCTCGGCGTGCGAGACTCCACTGCAGTGAAACACCGCGGCTCGCCGGGACAGCTGACTCAGGCTCGGGCTATGGGGCTGTTTAACTACAGTGCACACATTTGGGCTTGGATGGGAGCCCAGGCTCTGGGACCCGACGAGGGGCGACTGTAGGTCATCTGTGGCCACTGCTGACCTCAGCTCTGATGCCCTGGCCAGATGCCAGACTGGGGAATTCCAAATTCCCCCAGTGTTTTCTGTTGGAGACAGGATTCGCCTTCACTCGCTGTCCTAAACTCATGCTATGTTGCTATATGCTGATAGACTGTTGCCATGTTCCACCCCAGAGGTGGCTGCACCAGTTCACTGTGGTGGTCGGACTCAGTTCTCTCCCACATGTATTGCAGGATCAAATCTGGCCCTGGTGCAGCTTGTGACAGGTAGAAGGAGTGCTACTGGCCCATCTGTCAGTACATGGACTGCGCTGCTCAGCCCCAGTTCCCAGCAACCTGCTTCCAAGACAGCTGGGCTGCTCCGGGGAGGCAACGCGGCCCAGCGGCCCCAGCATCAAACTAGCACCATGAGTCCTGACAGTGACTCAGCGTGTGGCCTTGGATCACAGCTCACCCCTCCGTGCCTCAGTTTCCCCATCTGTTCCAGACACACACAGACAAAATAGCTACATGTGAGACACTTGGGAGAAGCCACCTCCCTTGTAGATCCCAGCCCTGGCCACACACACGCAGCTGCAGGTTGGAGCTTCCCGGCATGAATTCCGGGAGTGGGTGTTGGGGTGGGTGGTGGCCCCAGGCGGCAGGTCTGTGTCTGAGGCCCCTCCCTCCTCCTTGGCTTTGTTTGTGATTCCAAGGAACAGGCTCTGGTCCTGGAAGCTGCCCTGCCCATCCCCCGATCCCTCCCTCTTGACTTCTGGTTCCTCCTGAGCACCTAATGGGCCCCAGCTGTGAGCTGTTCCTGGCGCTGCAGCAATAGGTGGGGCTTGGAACAAGCTGCTCTATTCCCACAGGCTGGCTGGGGTGGGGGGAAGCAGGGGAGGGCCCCGGCCCCGGCCCTGCAGCCTGTGACGAAGGCGCTCGTGGGTGCACCGAGTCTGACAGTTCTCTGCCAGCGGGAGCGGAGGCTCTGCCTCACTTAGCTTGGCTGGACTCAGGACCTTGCTGTGGGTGCTGGGCAAGCGTCCCCGTGTCCGACCCAGAGACCTCGATCCCAGACACTGACACTAGATCAGCAGCGGCCCCTGCCCCAGCCGGGGGAAGTTTGCACCTGGGTCAAAACTCTGCAGCCTGGGCCCATGCAGCCCTTGTCATATAGGGTCCTAGGGGTGAGAGGCACCGGCTGGTGCCACCCCCTCTGTGAGCCCCTCCCCAGGGCCAACCTCACAGTTGGAAGGGAACTCAGGGCAATGGCGGGGAGGCAGCAGGACCCAGGGGTGATGGGGGGAGAGGCAGTGGGGACCAGGGAGGACGGATGTGGAGCCCCGGGAGGCAGTGGGGGCCAGGGGTGATGGTGGGATGGGGGTTGGGGGAAACAGGTGGGACCAGGGGCAGTGGCGGGATGGGTGGGGGGCCGGGCAAGGGAGATGGAGGGACTGGATGAATGGACTAGATTGCGGGCTAGATTGTTGGGCTCAACGGGCAGTGATCAATGGCTCCATGTCTAGTTGGCAGCCGGTATCAAGCAGAGTGCCCAGGGGTCGGTCCTGGGGCTGGTTTTGTTCAACATCTTTATTAATGATCTGGGATAAAGGATGGGATGGACTGTACCCTCAGCAAGTTTGCAGATGACACTAAGCTGTGGGGAGAGGTAGATACGCTGGAGGGTAGGTACAGGGTCCAGAGGGACCTAGACAAATTAGAGGATTGGGCCAAAAGAAACCTGATGAGGTTCAACAAGAACAAGTGCAGAGTCCTGCACTTAGGATGGAAGAATCCCATGCACTGCTACAGGCTGGGGACCGACTGGCTAAGCAGCAGTTCTGCAGAAAAGGACCTGGGGGTTACAGTGGACGAGAAGCTGGATATGAGTCAGCAGTGTGCCCTTGTTGCCAAGAAGGCCAATGACATATTGGGCTGCATTAGTAGGAGCATTGCCAGCAGATCGAGGGATGTGATCATTCCCCTCTATTCAGCACTGGTGAGGCCACTCCTGGAGTATTGCATCCAGTTTTGGGCCCCCCACTACAGAAGGGATGTGGATAAATTGGAGAGAGTCCAGCGGAGGGCAACAGAAATGATTAGGGGGCTGGAGCACATGACTTATGAGGAGAGGCTGAGGGAACTGGGATTGTTTAGTCTGCAGAAGAGAAGAGTGAGGGGGGATTTGATAGTTGCTTTCAACTACCTGAAAGGGGGTTCCAAAGAGGCTGGAGCTCGGCTATTTCAGTGGTGGCAGATGACAGAACAAGGAGTAATGGTCTCAAGTTGCAGAGGGGGAGATTTAGGTTGGACATTAGGAAAAACTTTTTCACTAGTAGGGTGGTGAAGCACTGGAATGGGTTACCTAGGGAGGTGGTGGAATCTCCTTCCTTAGAGGTTTTTAAGGTCAGGCTTGACAAAGCCCTGGCTGGGATGATTTAGTTGGGTTTGGTCCTGCTTTGAGCAGGGGGTTGGTCTAGAACCTCCTGAGGTCCCTTCCAACCCTGAGATTCTATGATTCTGTGATGAGTGGGGCCGGGGCAGGCAGGGGGGCCAGGGGCGATGGAGGGATGAGTGGGGCCAGGGGAGGCGGGGGGGGCCAGGGGCGATGGAGGGATGAGTGGGGCCGGGGGAGGCGGGGGGGGCCAGGGGCGATGGAGGGATGAGTGGGGCCGGGGGAGGCGGGGGGGGGCCAGGGGTGATGGAGGGATGAGTGGGGCCGGGGGAGGCGGGGGGGCCAGGGGCGATGGAGGGATGAGTGGGGCCGGGGGAGGCGGGGGGGGGGGCCAGGGGCGATGGAGGGATGAGTGGGGCCGGGGGAGGCGGGGGGGGCCAGGGGCGATGGAGGGATGAGTGGGGCCGAGGGAGGCGGGGGGGGCCAGGGGCGAGGGAGGGATGAGTGGGGCCGAGGGAGGCGGGGGGGGCCAGGGGCGATGGAGGGATGAGTGGGGCCGAGGGAGGCGGGGGGGGGGGCCCAGGGGCGATGGAGGGATGAGTGGGGCCGGGGGAGGCAAGGGGGGGGGCCAGGGGCGATGGAGGGATGAATGGGGCCGGGGGAGGCGGGGTGGCCAGGGGCGATGGAGGGATGAGTGGGGCCGGGGGAGGCGGGGGTGGCCCGGGGCGATGGAGGGATGAGTGTGGCGGCGGAGGCGGGGGAGGGGCCAGGGGCGATGGAGGGATGAGTGGGGCCGGGGGAGGCGGGGGGGGGCCAGGGGCGATGAAGGGATGAGTGGGGCCGGGGGAGGCGGGGGGGGGGCCAGGGGCAATGGAGGGATGAGTGGGGCCGCGGCAGGCAGGGGGGGCCAGGGGCGATGGAGGGATGAGTGGGGCCGGGGGAGGCGGGGGGGGGCCAGGGGCGATGGAGGGATGAGTGGGGCCGGGGGAGGCGGGGGGGCCAGGGGCGATGGCGGGATGAGTGGGGCCGGGGGAGGCGGGGGCGGCCCAGGGGTGATGGAGGGATGAGTGGGGCCGGGGGAGGCGGGGGGGCCAGGGGCGATGGAGGGATGAGTGGGGCCGGGGGAGGCGGGGGGGCCAGGGGCGATGGAGAGATGAGTGGGGCCGAGGGAGGCGGGGGGGCCAGGGGCGATGGAGGGATGAGTGGAGCCGGGGGAGGCGGGGGGGCCAGGGGCGATGGAGGGATGAGTGGGGCCGGGGGAGGCGGGGGGCCAGGGCCGATGGAGGGAGGGGGGGGGGTCCAGGATGCCAGGTTCGCCCAGGGCCCCATTCCCCTGAGGCCGGCCCTGCCCCTCCCACCGGAGACACGGCTCCCTGGGGGCAGAGCGCCCCAGGCACAGCGGCGGGGGGTGGGGGGGTACCTGGAAGAGCTGGTAGGCGTAGATGTCGTTCATGTCAATATTGATCATCTTCAGCATGTCCTTGATCTCCTGGAAGGACATCTTGTTGTCCTTGTTCTTGTCGGCTCGGTGCAGGATGTCATGGATCCAGGTGCCGGAGGTGTAAGGAAAGAACGCGGGGGACAGACTCCCGGTGCCCCCCGCCCCAGGCCAGGCCTGCCTGGGGCTGTAATGAACTGGGAGGTGTGATGAGTTCACACCAGCCTTTGCCTGCGCTGGGGCCGAGGTCGGCACCGCCGCCGGTGAAAACGACAAGGGCTCTGAGCAGAGGAGACCTGGCTTCCCTGCTGTGCCCCCAGCAGCCGCCCTGCTCCCAGCACCCCGGGCAGCCGCCTGATGGTGGCGCTAGATCGTCCAGGCATTTCACACACAGCTAGTGCAGCTCGGACAGCAAAACCGACAGCCGCTCGGCGGTGGCGGGGTTTCCTGGCTGTCGGCACCAGCCCTCCGTGCCAGGGGGCCCTTTCCTCACTCCACTGCGGCTGGGGCATGGGGGCAGAGAGGGGACGTGCCCTACACCAGCCAGGAACGGACGGCAGCCCCGCCTCACCCGGCTGCTTCCCGGTACCTCCCACGGCTACGTGGGGAGAAAGCATCAGCCTGTGGCTGGGGGCAGGGCTAGTCGCAGCCCTGCCAGGCTGCGTGCTTGGCCCAGCAAGGTGCGTGGGGCAGGGCCAGAGGGGCACCGTGCACCCTGCCCTGTGCGCTGAGCCCAGGCATGTTTCCACTCCAGGAGGGGCGGCCAGGGCAGGGCTGGGCCCGACTGTAGGGTCCGTTACGGTCTGGGAGCCCCGGTGCTGCAGGACGGGGCATTTCTGGCCAGACACTCAGGGCCGTTGACCCCGGTGTAACCCTGCGGCCTGGGTCGGGTCTGGTTTGTTTGGGGGACGTGCAGGGAGCCAGACTCTGGGCAGCGGACCCCTGTCTCCTAACAGCAGGCTGGAATCCCAAGCCTGAGCCACCCCTCCCCATCCTCCATCGCGACTGCGCCCAGCCCCCCGCGCGGCCACGGCCCCCGGGAACGGGAGCGGAGACCCTCGGCCAAGGGAAAGGATATTGATCGAGCTTCTCTCGCTGGCTCATGGCTTCCACCTTGGCCACCAGCTTCTTCAGCCCCCGGGCCCACCTCTTCGCCTCCTCCTCGCTCTGCGCAGCCAGGTCCAGGTTCTTCCGCCGGCCCTTGAAGACGATGGTGAGGCACTGGGTCTCCGGGAAGTAGCGGCCGTGCTTGCGGAGGCCCTCGGACTGGTAGCCCTCCCGCATGGCTTCGATGTGCATGATGGAGACTGCATGAGACAAGGCACAGCGACGGGGATGTGGTCAGAGTCCTGTGCTGGGCCCTGGACCACTCGCTTCTGGGCGTTGGCCTCTCTTCCCCGCCTCCCTCTCGCCTGCTGAGAGCCCTGGAGAGCCGGCGACCGGCCAGCTGGTCCAGCCACTGACGGGGCACAAGAGAGCAGCACGTTTCAGCTGATCAGTGAAATCGGCTGCTAGGGAACCCACCAGCCCCCACTGCGCAGCTGAGCCAGGGTCTGTATCCTATTCCTGGCTCTCGTTGGCATTGTATTTACTCAGTAATGGCTCTGGCCTATTGGCTGAGTTTGGTCTGGGTGTCTCAGTACCAGAAGGGTGTAGGTAACGTCGGGGGAATTCAGCAAAACGAAGATCTGAGGAGCTAGAGACACTTAACAGACCCAAGTCAGCCTGCAAACGCGTCTCTGGCTGTTTCACTTCGTGCACCTGGGACAGTCCCACTGGGACCCATGGGGCCACTGCTGTGAGTGAAGCACACACAGTCCTGCTGCAGAACCCCACCCCTGCGTGACCGAGCAAGGATGGAAAGAGGCGTCCTAGCCACCTGCATGTATGTGAAGGGTACGGGGGAGAGAGGGGCTATTTAGAGTGGCCCTGGGAATAACAGACCTGTGGCCATCACCTGCTGCAAGTGAGCAGAGGAGATTGACTCCACCTCCAGCGAAAGCATCTCCTAGCAGTGAGCTCCCCGGCTGGGGAAGGGAGGGAGCCCAGTTGTTTGTGACGCTGAGCTAGAAAGCCAGGTTTGCAAGGACTCAGCACCCCATGTGCCCCCCGCACGCTGAGTTCTTTGGAAAATGGAGCCCCAGGTGAACGAAACAGTGTGGGAAGTTCTGCAGGGAAGGGCCTGACCCTGGGAGAAGGGAACTGGGTGAGCAGCAGTTCTGCAGAAAAGGACCTGGGGGTTACAGTGGGCAAGAAGCTGGATATGAGCCAGCAGTGTGCCCTTGTTGCCAAGAGGGCCAACAGCATATTGGGCTGTATTAGTAGGAGCATTGCCAGCAGCTCGAGGGAAGTGATTATTCCCCTCTATTCGGCACTGGTCAGGCCACATCAGGATTATTGCATCCAGTTTTGGTCCCCTTGCTACAGAAAGGATGTGGACAAATTGGAGAGAGTCCTGCAGAGGGCAACGAAAATGATTAGGGGGCTGGAGCACATGACTTATGAGGAGAGGCTGAGGGAACTGGGATTGTTTAGTCTGCAGAAGAGAAGAATGAGGGGGGATTTGATAGCTGCTTTCAACTACCTGAAAGGGGGTTCCAAGGAGGATGGATCTAGACTGTTCTCAGTGGTAGAAGATGACAGAACAAGGAGTAATGGTCTCAAGTTGCAGAGGGGGAGGTTTAGGTTGGACATTAGGAAAAACTTTTTCACGAGGAGGGTGGTGAAGCACTGGAATGGGTTCCCTAGGGAGGTGGTGGAATCTCCTTCCTTAGAGGTTTTTAAGGTCAGGCTTGACAAAGCCCTTGCTGGGATGATTTAGTTGGGGTTGGTCCTGCTTTGAGCAGGGGGTTGAACTAGATACCTCCTGAGGTCCCTTCCAACCCTGAGATTCTATGAATCTGTGACATAAGGGGTATGTTTTAATCTCTAATGTCTGTTGTTCTAATCCCAGACCAGACAGAGCCCATGTGAGTGTAGGATTTGCTGTCTCCAACAGAGATACTGACAGCAGTTGCTGTAGTGAAGCATCAGAGCAGTGTCTAGGGTCGCCATGTCCAGGATCAAGGAGCGGGGGTGTCTGTTCGCCCAGAACTCAAACCCAATGTTTTCGATGGGGGAGCGAGAGGGGTTTCTGAGCAGAGTGATGGGACTTCATGGCTGGGAGGTAAAGGATGAAAATGCATCTTGGCAAACCTGTTAACTCTGCCTGCTGTCCTGCCAGGGCAGAGAAACAGGAGCATGGAGCTGAGAACCTGCTCGGCTCATGCAGCTGGATTTTACAGGGTTCCAGGCTTGGGCCAGCTGAGTTTTCTGTGCTTGGCTGGGCGAATCTGGAGTCCAGGTTCTGTGCTGGGGGCAGGGGCGGCTCTACAAATTTGGCCGCCCCAAGCAGTCATGCCCGGGAGGCGCCCCCGAGCCGCGGGAGCAGCGGACCTCCCGCGGGCATGACTGCTGAGGGTCCGCTGGTCGCGCGGCTCGGCTGGACCTCCCGCAGCTGCGGGCGGTTCGCTGGTCCGGCGGCTCCGGTGGACCTCCCGCAGGCATGACTGCGGCAGGTCCGCCGGCCCAGCCTGCCGCCCCCCCGAGAAAGGGCCGCCCCAGGTGGGTGCTTGCCCCGCTGGGCTCTGGAGCCGGCCCTGGCTGGGGGTTCGAGGCTGTGTTGGGTGGGGTTTTATGTTCTAGTTTCTGGCCTTGTGTTCTAGGTTATGTGCTCTACATTATTTATTGGGCAGAACGTTGGGTTGTAGAATTTGCATTGGTTGGGGGTTGGGTTCTAGGTCAGTGGGTGGGAGGGGTTCTCGGTTCTGTGTTGGAGGTGGGTTGGGTTCTAGGTTCTGAACTGGGATCTGGGTTTCTTGTTTCCAGGAGCATTTGTGCCCCTGAGTCTCAGGCACTGGGACTTACAGATCTGCTTGGAGCGAGCCCGTTTAAAGCAGCGCTCAGACAAGATGGTCAAGCCGTCCTCCTGCAAGCGGTAGAACCGCTCCTTCTTCCGTCTGCGTGACTTGATCTTCCAGAGAAAGGAGCCATTCAGCATCACCTTGATGTCCTCATCATCTGTCAGGCCTGCAGGGAGCAAAGGGGAAGAACCCATCAATCCCCCCCAAAGCCACCACTTCTGCAGCAGGCTAGTAACTCGGCTGCCAGTGCAGCGTCACTCCGCAAGTAGCTAGCTGGCCTGCCCACCTGGTGCCTGAGGTTTGCCAGCTGACCCGGGCCCTGGGAGAAAGGAGGGGCATCTGTCCGCTGCACAGCGTTCTGTCCTGCCTTGCAGGGAACCCGTGCCCCTAACCAACGCACACAAACACCAGCTAAAAGGCACGGGCAGCATCCACTCCCGTTCCATCCAGCCCAGGTGCCTACAGCTTGAGTTCCCAGAAATTCTCTCGGGGCAGAAGAGGTCTTTGCCCTTCGATAGCGCCTCTCAGACCAGGGCCTCGCTGCACTTCATAACCAGTAAGGATTTTAGTCTCACCCCACCCCTGTGAGGTAGGTCCCCATGTTATCCAGGGGGAAACTGAGGCCCAGAGGGGCAGTGACTTACCCAAGGCAGCCAGCAGGTCAATGGCAGAGCCAGAAATAGGACCCAGGCAGCCCCCATTGCTGCAACTCCTAGACCCTGCTCCCCTCCCAGAACCAAGAATGGAGCCTGGGAGTCCAGCTCCCCAGTCCTTCGGCTCTAACCCTCACGCCCCTCCTAGAGCTGGAAATGGAACCTAGGACCCCTGCTCTAACCTTAGACCCCACTCCCTCCCTTAAATACCTTGGGCCAAATTCACTGACGACTGAGGCCTTGTGAACACGGGGCCTTGCTGCGCCGCGGGACTTTTCGCCGGCTAAAATCTCCCAGCCTGGCTCCAGTAGCCTCTGGGAGATAGAGCCCGATTCCGTAAGACTCTTGGCGAAAGCAGGGGGGTTGGCAACCCCAGTGGTGGGTATCATAGGCTGAGGGAGGCTGTGCCTCCCCAAGTAGCCTGGCATGGCCCGGCCCATGCTCTGCCCCCAGGCCCCTCCTGCCATTCTGCCCTGGGCCAGGCAGGCTGGGGCTGGGGCTGGGGCTGGGGCTGTGGGGACTCGGGGCGGGTGATGCTCAGGCCGCACTGCCCACCGGCCCTGTGGCCACGCCACCTGGCACACCGGGGCCGTGGTGGGGGTGCTCTGGGCTTCTGTGGGGGGGTAGGGGGGGTAGAACAGGAGGGGGAGGGGCAGGGTCTTGGGAAGAAGGGGCGGGGCCAAGAGTTAGCCTCCCCACAACCAGTTCACGGGCCACCCATGGCACTGGCTGGATTCCAGCCCCCACAGCTTGAGTGCAGGGCTCTGACACGGGCCCAGCTCTGCTTCAGCCGGAGCGGGGGGGAACCTTCCTATATTGAACCAGCCAAGAGCAGCATCACCAGAGGGGATCAGCCCAGTGGCCAGCACCTGACGCCTCAGAGGAAGGTGCAAGAGCCACATAGTAGCAGATGTCGGATAATCTGCCCCCCCAGTAGGTCTCGTCCTGGTCTCTAATGAGACTGGCTTAAGCTCTGAAGCAGGAGGGTTAATATCCCCACCAGAATTTTTGCTAGCAATAATTCGGATAACTCGGGATTTTCTGATCTCCACGGAAATCTCCAACCCTTTTTGGAATCTTGCAACGTTCCTGGCATCCATGGTTTCTGTGGCAGAGAGTTCCACGGGCTAATTAACTGTTGGGTGGAAGGGTTTCCCTCGGTCAGTGTTCAGAACTGGATTGTGTCTCAATCCGTTCCCGACAGGCTTTGTGCCCTGCCAGCCAGCCCAGGAGCACAGCTCCCCTCAGAGCTGCAGGGAGGCTGCGGTGAAGCCACGCAGGGGCATTGGCCAGGACGCTCTGTGTTGGGACGTTGTGTAAAGGCAGCTGAAGAATGGCCAAAGGGGCCAATTCAACTAATCCAGACAACGATCCAATGGGCGGAGGGCAGATTGGTTTTGGACCCCAGCTGGCGCTCAGCCTGGCGCATGCCCCACTGCATTGCCGGGGGAGGTTACCCGAGCGGACGCTGCTCTGAGATCCTGGTGTGCCAAGTGCAGCCTGAGAGGCCATCGTAACAATGCCCGTCTGGGCGGGCGCTCGCGGGAAGAGCTGGGGAGGTGGAGGGGAACGCTGGGTGTTTGTTGTGTGGGCAGATGTAAGGCCGTAGCCACGCCCTGAGGGAGTTCGTCTCCTGCGCAGCCTACAGCCCACATCCCCCTCATAGACCTTCCCGGGTCTCTGGGGGGAAGATCCCAATGTGCATGGCACCGTGTGAGGAAAAACACCCAGAGTCCTCTGTCTTCAGCCCAGATTCTCCTGGATTCAAATACACCTGTGCAGGGCGGGAGCTGTGACCGGCACTGCTGGGCCCGGACCGTTCAGGGATTCCCAGACTGTAAGGCCACAAGGGAGCATTACAATCTTCCCGTCTGAGCTCCTGCCCGCCCCAGGCATTCCTGCACCCAGCCCAGAGCTTCTGGGGGAGCCAAGCACATCGTTTAGAAAGAGACGCCCCGTCTTGACTGCAAGTGGCTGAGATCCCACCACAACCCGAGGCAAGAAAAATGCTGCTGCATGGACCCTGCTGCACTGTGCTCACTGGAACCGTGCCGGACTCGGACAGTTCCCATGACAGTCACTGGGCAACACAGGTGGGGCGTTGGCAGCATAACCCAGGGGCCAGTGCTCCAAGCTGGGGATTCGGGAGACACGGGTTCCTCTCGGATCCGGCAATGGCTTGTCTGATCACTGAGGCCGAGTGTCCAGTCGGACACCATAAAGCCCCTCCAGATGGGCTCCCACAAACTGAGACACTTGAAAGCAGAGACCTTTGAAAATTGCAGCCTTAACCGCTTGTGTTCCCCACCCCCCTTCCTACGTGCTGGGTAAGAGCTCAGGCCGCACCCCTCGGTCTCCTTGGCATCATGCAGTTTACAATCACGGTGCCATTCAACTCAAGCCTGTCTTGAGCAAATATCAATTTTGCAAGCAAAGCACAGAGCGAGCTGACAGCTGTAAATACAGCGCGGGCTGGGCTCCGGCTGTAAACACCCTGCCTGACAACCAATCCGCTCCCTGGCGAGCAGCCACTGATCATCTGAGAGCCTCCCGCAAAGCACAGCGAGAGATGCGCACTTCTGAGCAGGGTTTGCCTTGAACCTTTCCCCGGCGGCTGCTCTCCCTGACAGTCCAATGCCACCCTGCCATCTTCCTGGGAGGGGGCTCCATAAACGGGTCACATGCTCCCAGCACTATCTCAAGGAAGGTTAGAATGGCAGCTAATCAGATATAACTAAGGAAGCAGCATGGTACGTTAGCAGGCTGGGGAGTGGGAGCCAGGACGCCTGGGTTCTATTCCTGTGTCTGTCACCGAGTGCGCTTGGGCAAGTGGTGCAGGCCCACGTCTCCCAGGACTCCACACTCACAGTTGAGGGCCAGATTTTCAGAGGACAGCGGCACCCAGCGCTTTTCAGGTGTGCTGAGCATCTGCGGCTCTCAGGACATCCGTGCTATGGGCAGGCGACCGTGGCTTCCCAAGGGGGCGGCAAGGCTGTTTGAGAAGCACCTGGACACCCACCGCGGCAGGATGGTAGCGACGTTCAAAGCGCGGTTAACTAGGGAACACCTGGTGCAGCTGAGTCCCAAGGTCCCTGTGGAGCACATGGCCACCCAAGTCATTGCTATGGACTTGCAGAACATCCTCCACCCCAAAGACAGGGCCTCGGTCCCTCCCAGTGGAAAAGGGCAGGGTCTTTGCCTCTGTGTGATACTGACATTGAGGCCAAGGACTCCAAGGTGAGTGTATCTGAGGCTCCAGGCTGCTCTTCTCTGCACACAGCAGGCGAGACAACCGCTGGCTCGGAGTGGATTTCCCAAAGGAGGGTGTTGTACAGTAAATGACACGTAATCACAAGTCAATCAAATTACAGGCTGTGTCGAAGCCCCCCAGAGCAGCAGGGGATGCAAAAGCATCCAGCTATAATCTGATCTGAAACTCACCACCAGGTAATGGCCTGTTTTAGGACCTAAACTCACCCAGGGATTTGTTCTGACCTAGTAAATGTTCCAGGCACACAGGCATGGAGCTAAAGAGGTGCTCGTTTTAAGCGCCACATTTAATTCTCGTATACATTTTTAAAGGGTTACGAGATTTATTTGGGGGGAGGGAGAGTTTTGTCTGGGATCGGCAAAGTATCCAAGTTGGGCAGAGAATTTCACTGGGATTTGCGCACCAAACTCCCTCAGGCTCCTATGAGATTCCCAGTCTTAAACCTTCCCCCATGGAACATGACCCAGCTCTCTGCCAGCAGGGGAAGAAGGAAGTGAAACTGGCTAGAAACCCTGCCAACCAGGCCAGCCCAGTTTCCCTGTCTATGCTGAGTGAAAGGCACGACATGAACAAGCCACAGTCACGATGAGGAGTAAGCCAGGTTCTGCAGTTCCTCCCAGCTGCAGTCACCTGGTGCTGCAAGCAGCACAGGGCCAGGAAGTGGTTTGGAAAAGATGATTCTTCTCTGGCCGGTGGGTTTGATTCTCCTTTGACGCAGGCATAGAGGGGAGCCACTGCACTGAGGCAATGGAGTTACCTGGGGGTAAAACTGGGGGAAGGGAGAGGAGAACCAGGCTGTGTCTCTTAAACTCATCAAACGAGGTGGAAATTCAAGGGCCATGGAAAATCCATCCACTGGCTTGTCAGGGAAATAGCCAGAAATGGGGTGTAAACTCTCTTTCCATCACCTATTGTACAAGATCTCTCCCTCATGGAATGGAAACAGGAAGAAATCTCCCCTCGGGCCCGAAGTTGCCCAGATTACAGAGTCACTTTTCCTGTGCCAAGGTTCCAAAGCCTTTTGATGACTGAGTGCACTGATCAGAAAGGCCCAGGCAAACGGCTACCCCCACCCCCGGGACTCCTGCATCACCTGGCGCGCTCGGCAAGGCCCACACGGCTACCCCCACCCTCGCCCCCGGGACTCCCTGCATCGCCCGGCGCACTCGGCAAGGCCCACACGGCTACCCCCACCCCCGCCCCCGGGACTCCCTGCATCGCCCGGCGCACTCGGCAAGGCCCACATGGCTACCCCCACCCCCGCCCCCGGGACACCCTGCATCGCCCAGCGCACTCGGCAAGGCCCACATGGCTACCCCCACCCCCGCCCCCGGGACTCCCTGCATCGCCCGGCGCACTCGGCAAGGCCCACACGGCTACCCCCTCCCCCGCCCCCGGGACTCCCTGCATCGCCTGGCGCACTCGGCAAGGCCCACACGGCTACCCCCACCCCCACCCCCAGGACTCCCTGCATCACCCAGTGCACTCGGCAAGGCCCACACGGCTACCCCCGCCCCCGGGACTCCCTGCATCGCCCGGCGCACTCGGCAAGGCCCACACGGCTACCCCCACCCCCACCCCCAGGACTCCCTGCATCACCCAGTGCACTCGGCAAGGCCCACACGGCTACCCCCGCCCCCGGGACTCCCTGCATCGCCCGGCGCACTCGGCAAGGCCCACACGGCTACCCCCACCCCCGCCCCCGGGACTCCCTGCATCGCCCGGCGCACTCGGCAAGGCCCACACGGCAGGGGTGAGCTCCAGCAGGTTCGCAGCGGTTCGCGCGAACCCGTTGTTAAATATAGAAGCCATTTTAGAACCGGTTGTTAACTTCCAGGACAACCAGGTTCTAAAAAGTTTTTAAATTTAACAAACCCGGCCCCGGCCCCAGCTAACCTCCTCCTCTCCCCTGAGCTCCGCCCTCCTTCTCCTCCCCCTCCCCTGCTTCCCGCGAATCAGATGTTCGCGGGAAGCCTGAAACGAGGAGGAAGCAGGTAAGCCGGGCGGGGTGGACCGCGCGAGTGGCCCACTCCAGGTCCACTTTGAGCGCCTCCCCCTGGCCCCGGCCAAGCTCCCCAGCCCGGTCCCTGCCAAGCACCCCCGGCTCGGTCTGGTCCCGGCTGAGCGGCTCCGACCCGGCCCAGCTCGGGACCCGCAGCACAGGCTTCGGTGCGGGCCGGGAGAGTCGGGTCCCGCGGCGGCGGCTCGACCTCGGTGCTGGCCCGGGGAGTCGGCTCCCGCGGCAGCGGCTCGGCCCCGGTGCCGGCCTGGGGAGTCGGCTCCCGCGGCGGCGGCTCGGCCCCGGTGCCGGCCCGGGGAGTCGGCTCCCGCGGCGGCGGCCGAGCGGCTCCGGGAGTTGGGCCCCCCGGGGCGGTCGTGGTCCTGGGGGAGTGGACCCGGTCCGGCCCCAGGCAGTGTGGTAAGGGGGCAGGGAGGGGGTGGGTTGTGGGGGGGTGGATAGGGGTCAGGGCAGTCAGAGGGCAGGGAACAGGGGGATTGAATGGGGGCAAGGGTCCCGGGGAGCAGTCAGGAAAGAGCAGGGTTGGATGAGGTGGTGGGGGCACTCAGGGACAGAGAGAAGGGGTAGTTGTATGGGGTAGGGGTTCTGGGGGGCCATTGAGAATGAGAGGAGGGGTTGGGTGGGGCGGCAAGGGGCAGTCAGGGGACAGGGAAGGGGGGGATGGGTCAGGGGTCGGGGGGGGTGCGTGTGTCAAGGAACATGAGGGGTTGGATGGCCCCGGGGGAGGGAACCGGTTGTTAACATTTTGGCAGCTCATCACTGCCACACGGCTACCCCCACCCCCGCCCCCGGGACTCCCTGCATCGCCCGGCGCACTCGGCAAGGCCCACACGGCTACCCCCACCCCCGCCCCCGGGACTCCCTGCATCGCCCGGTGCACTCGGCAAGGCCCACACGGCTACCCCCACCCCCGCCCCCGGGACTCCCTGCATCGCCCGGCGCACTCGGCAAACCCCACACGGCTACCCCACCCCCGCCCCCAGGACTTCCTGCATCGCCCAGCGCACTCGGCAAGGCCCACATGGCTACCCCACCCCCGCCCCCGGGACTCCCTGCATCGCCCGGCGCACCCGGCAAGGCCCACACGGCTACCCCCACCCCCGCCCCCTGGACTCCCTGCATCGCCCGGCGCACCCGGCAAGGCCCACACGGCTACCCCCACCCCCGCCCCCGGGACTCTCTGCATCGCCCGGCGCACTCGGCAAGGCCCACACGGCTACCCCCGCCCCCACCCCCGGGACTCTCTGCATCGCCCGGCGCACTCGGCAAGGCCCACACGGCTACCCCCACCCCCGCCCCCGGGACTCCCTGCATCGCCCGGGGCACCCGGCAAGGCCCACACGGCTGGACACTAGAATGAAAGCAGGAGTGAGACTGACTCACTCTGACCTGCTCCCGCCCCCAGTGGAAACACTTCCATTCACAGGCTCCCAGCGGGGAAAGGTGTCAGAGTCCAGATTACCGGCCTCTGCAAATGCTTGGGCTGACTGAAGGCAGGACCAGGGAGGAAGCAGCGCAAACGCCTTCTGTTCCTGACCCCGCAGAGTCCTGTTTCGAGCAGCCCGCTGGACACATCCGCTGGAGGCAGCTCGAACACCCCGGGTGCCGTCCAGTGGTGGCAGGACAGAGGTCAGGAGCGTAAGGGCCGGATCCAGCTCCCCTGGAAGCCAGGGGAAAGACTCCTGTTGATTTCAGTGGAACCTGGGTCAGGCTGTATGAGCGCCACAGCATGCCCCACACCCCCGTTTTCTACCCTCGGTCTCTTACAGTGGCTTTGGGGAGCAGTCCCAGCTCCCCTCCCCGCCCACGAAGACCCCTCTGCTCTCTATTTCCAGAGCAGGGAAAGCCCCTTTTGGCCTTTGCTCCGTGCTCACACTTCCTAGAGTCAGCCCTGGAGGTCTGAGCTCTTTGGCTCTGGCTGGCTAGAGCGCTGAGCCTGCCGTCTGTCCCCGGCCAGTTCCAACAGCGCGGCCCCCGGCGGTGCCTCCTGAGCCAGCTCCTGGGTGTGTCCCCAGAGCGTCGCTCCCCCGTGTTCTCCTCGGCTGCACTTTGCAGAGCCGTGCAATGAAGCAGCCTGCCAGGGGCTCCGCCCCAAGCTTTCCGAGCACGCTAAGGAGCTTGACGAGGTTTTAAACCATTGCAAGAATCAGGTTGGAAACTCACCAGCCAGGCCCAGACCGACCCCCCCTACTCAGCACTGAGATAAGCTCTGTCACAGGGACTCCAAAGCACCTGACAGACACAAGTTAACTGGGAGGCAGGTCATTATTATCCCCAGTTCCTAGATGGGGAGACTGAGGCAAAGAGCGGTGCAGTGACTTGCACAAGGTCACCCAGAGAGGCAGGAGCAGAGCCAGGAACAGAACCCAGCGTCCTGAGTGATCTTCAGGCCTGTGCTTCACTACGTCGCTCCCTCCCCTTCGCTGCAAGGGCGGAAAGCTCCAGTCCTCGTGGACACTGATGAGAGAACTGTCACTCCAGCTCCTTCCCCCGCGAGCGGCCGTGGCCTGTGGCGCCAGCACGCACAGGGACCGCCGCATTCAGCACTAATGTCAACAGCTGGAACCTGCAACCCTGAGTGTAGAACTGCCAGAGGCTGCCAACGCCATCCCAGCCACGCCCACAGAGCCCAGGCAGCGCCACAGCCCCTCGCACCCAGGACTCCCTCCCCCCGTGACAGGGGGCAGACGGCTTTACTCTGTTGGGTCCCCCTTGGCCCATCTCAAAACAGGAACAATATCCAGCTCCTGGCCACGCCTGAGCCCTACCTCCCGCGTGACTCTCCTGTCTGCAGTGCCTGAAATCCTCCCTGGAAAGGAGCTAGCCAAGGGCAAAGGGTTATTCGGAGGCCTACAGTCTTTGAAGGGTTAATGTAGGAGGCCAGCTCGCGCCCAGCACTCAGACACTGCCGGGCTCTGAGAGCCCCCATGGCTGTCCCTGTCCCTGCCTCTGGCACAGACTCTCCACCCACATCCCCCTCCGTGCTCCTCCCGCTCACGCACAGAGCCGGCTCTGTCCTGCCCGGGCTGGAGTTCTGGCAACCCGAGAGCAGCCGCTGGCTCTCCCAGGGCACTGCCCAAGCTGGCCCCAGCCCGAGAGGGGAGAGAGGCTGGGCCATCCTGAGGCCGGGCCAGGTGGCTAGGCCTGCTGCAGGGGACTGGCCCCGCTTGTGCCTCTGGACACTGGGCTCTGACCTCCCTGCTTTCACTGCCCTCTCCTCCCCGACAGCATCACTCTCACTGGCTACAAACACTCAGCACCTCCTGTCTAAACACTGGCCCCTGTGTTGATCCTGCACATTCCTCCGGCAGCCAGCTCCACTGGGAGAGGACACGGCTCCCTCCTTCCTGGCCAGCGCCCCGCTGCTTCCTCCCCCGCGCCGCGCCGCCAGCATCCCTTTGCAGTCCGGTCGCTCTTTGCCTTCAAGAGGATTTGACTGGGTCAGCGTGGGGGGAGGCAGCCTTACGTAAGGGCTCCCCCCTGATCCAGATTGTTCCTGGCAGCTCTGGCTCAGCCCTGCTCAGTCATCTCAGGGGCAGTTTTATCCCCTTGGGAACAGATGCAAAAAAATTCAATGAGGGAGAAATAGCACCGCAAATCAGCACTGCGGAGGCAAGGGCCCTCCAGCGCCCACGCCAGGTGAAGGGTTGCAAACATCTACCGCACGTCCCTGCACCCGATTCCAGCCCAGGAGCTCGGGGGGCCAGATTCCTACCTCCAGCCCGGGCAATGGAAACGGCTCCACGTCCCTCTGTGGCTGCCGCTGCTGCTCCCCCACTCTTGGTCACGGCCCCGTCCCCAAGCCCTGCTCTCCTTCCTATGCCGTAAAACCGCAGCATCTCCCTGGGCGGGGCAGGGGTTAGATACAGGGAATTTTGGAGGAGTTTAGTGATGGGTCCAGCAGGCCACACATGGACGCCAGCCCATTTCTCCAGCCGCTCTGGCTCCAGGCTCAGGATTCAGGTGGTGACAGAAGTGGAGCTGCTGTTCTGAGCACTGCCGGAGCTGCGATGTGAGAAGCTAAGAATACGGCTGTGTCCCAGCTCCCCAGATAAGGACATCTGGGTATAGCCTGAAAGACAATGGAGCAGCTGTTAGCTCCAGAGCCCCTGTCTCTTGTCTCCGCAGGCTGGGTCTGCAAACGTCCTGCAAACCTGGGGACACTTGAGCCAGGAGGACAGAGAGCGAGACAGGGTCTGTGGAGGAGTCTGAAGGAACTGGCCTTCCCAGAACCAGCCAAGGGGCAGTGTGAGGGGAAGCAGGCAGGCGCACAGCCTGGTTTAGGGTTTTTAAGGCGTTTTCTCTGCAATAAGGGGTACTTTGCTGATTCCCACCCTCGCTCCCCTGGAGGAAACGGAGCCCAAGTCCGACCTGCTGAGGTGATCACACCCAGGGGCTGCCGCCAGCGCCTGGGCTGAGAGCAGGAGGCGCACGGGATTCCGTCCCGGAGGAGGCCATGGCCAGGGACCTGAGCCCCAGAGGGGGGCACTGGAGACAGAGCCCACAGGGGCCAGAGGTGGGGGTTGCCTGGTACCCGTGAAGCAGGTGTTGTGCAGCCGGGGAGCTTGGCAGCACTGTGACGATGCCGCGTGCCAGGTACAGACGCACCCCGCACAGCAGGCCTGGCACGGTGCTGGTGGGAGCATCGAACCCTAGGACAGAGACGGACTAGCCGGTGCAGACAGCAAGGGCCAGGGCTGCAGGGGGTTTAAAGGCGAGTTCGGTGACTAACGTTTGCAAACCCCACCAGGCAGTTCCTCGGCCCCTGTGTAACCCTGGCCCTGAATGTGGAGGACAGGCTGTGCCCAGGCCCTTCTAGCCAATCCGAAAGCAGCTGACAAGGCCTCCCCTTAGCAGCCCAGTGTGTGACCGTTAACCCTTTCACTCCCGGGCTGTGCAAAGCAAATCTTTAACCCCAGCCCAGTGAAGACGCTGTGGGTAGCCTCTGGGCCTGGCAGCTGGCACTCCTGAGGGTTAATTCTGACTGCCATCAGCTTGCCTTGGGAAAATCATTTATCTGCTCTGTGCCTCGGTTTCCCCAGAGTACTCTGTACCTCAAAGCAGCACCCTGGAACCCCCATAGTCACCCCGTCATAGAATTGTGATATATTTCATACAAAGCCATGCCCTGTAAGATAGCCGAGGAAAGGCTGAAACCCATTGTTCTGTCCAAATATCTATATCCTTAGTGCGTATGAAGTTATGGGATTGTGCCGTATGGTTGTTGCAGCAATATGGGTTTGAGAGTGTTAGTCTGAGTCCTCCACTGTCAGTTCCCCAGTGACAACCAAGGAGGGTGTGAAATGACCATTAATACGCAGGGGAGTTGTAAACAAGGGATTTCAGATGCTGTAAGAAAGCTGCACAAGCATCACACCAGAGGGGAATTGCTCAAGTCTGTGACTCCTTTTAACATCGTTCCTCCCTCCCGTTTTACACAACACGCAGACTCACAGTCAGCCACAGGCCAGGCTCCGCTCCAGGTTCTCCCAAACTCGTCCCTTTTTTGTGGGCGCTGTCCCAGGAAACCCAGAAGGGTGCTGTGTGCGAGCTGCCAGCTGTCCGGTGTTATGGGCTCCAGATCATCCCAGAGCTCCTGGGTTTTGCACCTCAGAGGTGGCAGCCCATTCCCCTGGGCCTGGCACCTTGTAGGCGAGGTGCTGCCCTGGCAGGGCCAAGCAGAGAATTCTCAGCTAGCGATTCCTTATTCAAAGGCCTCCCACAGCCACAAAGCGGTCCAGCAGCCAGCACACCGGGGCGCCATTCCCAGCCTTGCCACTGACCTGCCGCGTGACCTCTGCCATGTCACTTCGCCCTCTCCCCCACTCTGTCTGTGTTGTCGGTGGAGCAGGGCCCGTCTTTCTGGATGTGCATGGGTGCTGCCTGGCACAAGGGGGCCCTGATCTTTGCAGTAACAATACGGGGTCAGGCCAGGGTGGCTCAGGCAGGGAGGCAGGTGGTGGTACTGATCTCACATCACAACCCAAGCCATAACCTCACTCCTCCTTTTCACGCTGCCACAAGGAGCTGCCCAGGAAAAAGATCCCAAATGGAATTGTCCACAACCAGCCCATAGGGTCAGTGTTTCCTTCTCTTCCCTGGGCGGGGCCTCGCGTGGGTTGGAGGCACCACTGGGAGCCTCTGAGTAAGGCAGGAAATGGAGGTGAGTCACCGGGCCTGCTGTCCAAACTGTTTCTCTTGCTGAGAATGGCAGTTTAGATTAGGCAGAAAAATTGTGTTGGCCGGTCTGTCCCTGGCCATAAACTGTTCTCCATTCCAGGTGGGGAAGGGGAACGAAGCCAGGCAGATGGGCGCAGAGAAAGCGCCGCAGAGGTTACGTGAGGTCACAGGGCACTGGGAGGTAACACCAGGGTTAAGCCTGTGAAATGCACAAAGCCGGTTCAGGTCTCAGCCTGGGGCTTTGGTCACGGTGGGCCCCTCTAGACACGCGACTCTCCTGCTTGCTGGCAGGCGCCGCGCAAGCGCACCCCAGGCTCAGCCGCACTAAGACTCTTCCAGCTCTTCTCCAAAACCGCAGGCGGGTACTGACCCTTCAGTCTTGCATTTTCTGTTCTCTGTGAAACTAGGTCCCTGCGACGTTTCAAAGGGACACTCGGTGTAAGGACACCACAGTCACTTTCTTTGCCTCTGTTCCTGACAGCAGAGATTGAAGCTTTTTTTAAAAGATCTAGTTAACTTTCTGCTGTTTAGACATGTGTTTGCCCCTCCCCTCCCACCCTGCACTCCCCTGAGCTGAGACAATGGAAATCCACAAAGTCAATTTCCATTTTGTTTATGGTCCATTACTGCTTCTAATGTAAAACGGATGGTCCTGGGACTCAGGAAACCTGGCCCAGTTTCTGGCTCAGCCACCGACGTGCTGTGTCACCCTGGCTGAGTCACTTAATCTACCCTGTGCCTTAGTTCCTCTTCTGTACAATGGGGATAGATTTCCCTGGCTCATAGAGGGGTTGTGAGGCTAACCCCACAAATAGCCGTGAGGTTCAGGCACTCTGCTGGTGAGTGCCAGATCAGTATACAGCTGGCAAGCCTCAGCTGCAGAGCGGAAGCATGGCAAAGGGGTTATGGCACTTGGGGGGATGTTGGAAACCAGACTTCAATTCCCCACTCTGCCACAGGCTTCCTGGGTGACCTTGGGCAAGTCTCCTCACCTCCCAGTGCCTCGGTTTCCCTCCTGCACAACAGGGATAAGAGCGCTGTGGGGAAGACATTCAAAACTGTGACGTGCTAGGATAGTGTAGTGATGGGGCCAGAGAGCTGCCTCCGCTACCAAACTGGCTCAGAGGGCCGTGGTGTGCCACACTCGCAGGCAAACGTGGATTTCTTTCTTTACAATGTCCTACCATGGAAAGTAAAAACAATTATAAATCACAGGAATCCCCTGGGTGAGTCTTGTGGCCTGTTGCCTTCTGCCTGTCTTGTCTATTAGGTAATAAGTGGAGATATACCAATCTCCTAGAACTGGAAGGGACCTCGAAAGGTCATCGAGTCCAGCCCCCTGCCTTCACTAGCAGGACCAATTTTTGCCCCAGATCCCTAAGTGGCCCCCTCAAGGATTGAACTCACAACCCTGGGTTTAGTAGGTCAATGCTCAGACTGCAGGGGCCTCAGGGCGTGGCCTGGCTCCCCTTGGTGTCTGTGCAGCACCGGCACCACCAGGCAGAAAGGGCTCAGGGCCCATGGCCCCCACAGTCAGTCGGTTCTCACAGGGGCCCACGCTGAGAGCTTTGGGGAATCCGTCCCTCTGGGTCTCATGCTGAGCAGCTCAAACCGGAGGCCCCAAAACCCAGCAGCTGCTTACGACAGGACAGGACTCAGTGGCTTGGCCAAGGGCCCCTCGCGAGCCTGCCCCAGAGCCGTCTCGGCAGACAGTGCCTAGGAGGTTCTGCGGGGTTGGACTCGACCCCAGCTCTGTGCCAGCAGCTGCCGCTGTGCCACCACCCGGCTGCCATGGTCGGGCTGCCAGGGCACTGGCCTGCCCACCCTCGCCCTGGTTGTGAAAGTGTCCCTCGTACGGGACGGTGGCTTGGCAGTCAGGCCTAGCGGTCCCAGCTGGGCTGGCACCCACAAGGCAGGGACGGCCAGGAGGCAGGACAGTCAGCGAGCAGGGATCAGAGCAAGCAGCAAGAGCCAGGGTCGCAGGCAGAGATCACAGGTGGTCTCCAAGTTGGAATCAGGCTCAAGGTCGGGCTTGAGTGGAAGACCGGCAATCAGCCAACAGCCTGGCCCACCCTCCAGGATTAAATAACGAGCATGGGCCAATCAGAAGGCTGCAGGGACCTGTCAATCTAGACCCTATGGGCGTCACTTCCTGCAGCGCCTAAAAATCTTCACAGCCCTCCTCAGACTCCACTGGCCCTTGTTCCAACCCAGCACGGGTCTGTCCCGCCCCCCATGGACAAACCCCCCTCGAATGCCCTCCCGAGAGCTGCCCCCAGCCAAGCCTGCAGCCCTGGACTCAGGGTTAACCCGACGCTGCACATTCTCCTCCCCTCTGTTATAATAACTCAGTCATTAGGATCATCTCGTTAGGCTTTAATGAACCCTGCTGCATCCTGTAGAGTGTCTATTTCAATTAGCTCTTTGGGTGTGATGTGACCTGCACGTGCCCATGGCCCCTGCCTGGGCACATGGGAGTTACACAAGAGGCTATTTTTAGCCCCGCGTTACAGCACATCTTTGGCCCTGGGCGTTGTGGAGAGGCCGGGCCCCCGGCTGGTAACGGCAGCAGGAGCTCGGCTCAGGCACGATCGGCATTGTTGGTATGTGCCCAAGCTGGCCTGGCACTCAGGGCCCGCGTCACGCCGTGGTGGACATGGAGCCGGGTGAAGCGTTCTCCTCCCCACAGGCCGGCTGGGAAGGATTTGGGGGCTGATCTCACACCCGGCTGGTCTGTGCTTTGCCAGTGTCTCCTGTTGGAGGGAATGTCTATTAACCCCTTCCTGACTGGTGTTGTGCATTCCTCCTTGGGCACCCCATGGCAGCGTGTGCCAGTGTCCCATCACCGCGGACCAGCTACACCGAGCTCAGCCCCCTCGGACCTGGCACCCTGGTAGGTGCTTGGCACAGGAGTGGCTGGTTCTGATCCTGGCTGTCGCCCACATCCCTAAGCAGGGGTCACGTTCCCTGCATCC
Source organism: Mauremys mutica (assembly GCF_020497125.1). NCBI lineage: Eukaryota > Metazoa > Chordata > Testudines > Geoemydidae > Mauremys > Mauremys mutica. The sequence goes on from NC_059096.1 coordinate 13,831,795, forward strand.
CCCTGGGCACCGAGAGCTGAATGCACGGACGTGTGTAAAACGCTACGAGGCTCTCGGACGAGAAGCGCTACAGAGAGGCAAAGTGTCCCAGCTAGTGCATCCCTCCCCTGTGCACAGCCCCCGAGCCCAGCTGGTGCCCCCAGGGCCGCTGAGCCAAGCGCCCCACAGGGCTGGTGTGGTGGAGTGGCTGAGGAAGGGTGCTTGGAGCTGGTAGAGGTTTCCTGTCAGGGCAATGACCGTGCCCTGCTGCCATGGGGACTGTCTGAGCTGCCCCTGTCCCGAATGAGCCCAGTGCCCAGATCCGTTAGAACAGTGGTTCTCAAAGCCGGGCCGCCGCTTGATCAGGGAAAGCCCCTGGGGCGGGCCGGGCCGGTTTATTTACCTGCCGTGTCCGCAGGTTCGGCCAATCGTGGCTCCCACTGGCCGAGGGTCGCCGCTCCAGGCCAATGGGGGCTGCGGAAAGGGCGACCAGCACATCCCTCGGTCCGCGCCGCTTCCCGCAGCCCCCATTGGTCTGGAGCAGCGAACCGCGGCCAGTGGGAGCCACAATTGGCCGAACCTGCGGACGCGGCAGGTAAACAAACCGGCCCGGCCCGCCAGGGGCTTTCCCTGAACAAGTGGCGGCCGAGCTTTGAGCACCCCTGCGTTAGCAGACGCAGGCACAGAAGCAAACTCCCTACTATGCCAGGGCAGAGCCCGTCCTGCCAGGTGCCCCACGCCAGGCAGGTTAGGCAGGTTGGAAAGACTGCGATTAACCCCGGAGCTGTGACATTCCTCCCCAGCCATCCGTACCCTCCCAAGGGGAGGAATTCCTCCCGCACCGCTGCACTGCTCCGCTCAGCAGGGGCGGGTGTGTCCATCCACGCCTGGGGTAGTGCGCTGGGGTGGGCCCTTCCTGGCACAGCCCCCGGGCACTCACCACAGACCAGCCCAAAGCGCCCTCCACGTCTGCCCCTCGCTCCTCCAGCACACAGCAGGCTTAGCGCTCCAGCAAGCACAGCAACACACGGCGGCAGCACACCCGGACACCAGGGGGGCTGGGACAATGTGTATAGTGGGGGGCCGAGAGCCACTGAACCAAACTGTAAACCCTGCCTCTGATGGAAACCAAATCAGGCCAGGGGGGTGTGGCAGCCCCCAGCACCGCTAGGTCCAGCACCTCTGATGGACACACGTATATATGCACTGGCACACACACAAACACAGACGCATGGACACACACTTGCACGGACCACATGAACAGATGGACACACACGTATATATGCATATAAACACAGACTCATGGACACACACACACACACAGACTCATGGACGCACATGTACGGACACACACACACACGTCTATATGCACATGCATATTGACACACACGACTCACGGACGCACGTCTATATGCACAGGCATACTCACACACACACGCACGTGCGCGCATTAGCACAAGTTCAGGCTCCAGCGTGAAGCATTCCCGCTGCGAGCTGCCTGTGTGCTAATGTGCCGAAAACATTCAGCCTTCCAAACAATGGTGGCTGGGTGCTGACTGCATCCTGCCCAGAACAATAATATTTCTCTTGCCAAATGACTTCCCGGGGCCTGAGCCGAAGGCTGGCCTGCCGCACACCTCGCTGCTGTTCCCAGACACACCTCTCAGAGGTCACCCCGGGTGCAAGCCAGGGCTGCCTTTGGCTTCTCTGGGCAACAAACATGCAGCGGGGGGAGGGGGTCTAATCCTGTGAGAGGGACGCTGCAGAGCCTCCCAGCACCCTCCCCTCCTACAGACTTCGGTGAGAGGGTCTCCGAGGGCTGGGCAAGGCACAAGAATTCCAGCTCACAAAAACCATTGTGGTTCCAACATTTGTTTTCATTCTGCATTGGACTGAAATCGAGCCCTTGCAGAAAGCAGAGCGAGCTCACCCCGGCATAGCCACGCCTCGGCGCTCTGCTCTGCCTGGTTCAGGGCAAGGACTCGAACTCGGTCTCCCCCCGCGCAGGGGAGGGCCCGACCACCAGGCGAGCGGCTGCTACGGGGCATGCTCTGGCTCTCGCTCACTCTCTCCTTTCTGCAAAAAGGTTTGGTTTCATTTTCTGACAAATAAACGTATCCTAGAAAATCTCCCAACCTGCTCCAGTTCTCAGCCCCGGCAGAGGTAGGAACGAGAAGCACATCTTGGCATTGGAGAACCAGTAACCCACGGTCTGGCCTGACCCACCTGCCTCCATCTGAGGTTGTTGATCACAAGGATCACTGATTATTTAATTTTGAAAAGAAAGGCCATCCCTTGACCCCTTAGATACAGCTGGGTACCTACGGGAATGCCAGCCAGACGCACTGGTTCCAGGGCAGCACTTCGGCCATGGAGACTTTGAATGAGACCATCGGGAGGAAGCATGGCCCCTTTGAAATCAGCATCTCGCCTGAATACATGCCAGAGAATTTACCCCAAAGCACTCTCACTTCACTAAAATGCAGCCACCTCTGGGGTGGAAAGCAGCAGGTGTTGAACGGCACAGCATAACAGTTTGCAGCAGCGTGGGAGAAATAGAAAGTAATACCCAGCTGAGGCTGCAGAGGGAACTTAGAGAGGGTGAAGGCAGTTACCCAGGTCGGGATTTGGCTAGGACATTAGGTTCCCAGAGATGCCCGTCTGGGGGAATGGGCTTGAAAATGCACGGGCTTTGCAGTTGGCTGGCAGGAGATGTGATTCACGTACAACGGGCACACGCACTGCAGCAGCCGGGCCTGCGGGGGCTACCGGGACACGGAGCCAGAGGGTAAGGCGGGGCGAGCTCGGTGGTATGTCCCATTTGAGAAGCGCTCTCCCAGCCGTGCAGCACAGATTGGGGGCATGGTGCCAGCTAGGGCAATGCCACCCGTGCACTCGCCCCTCCACACCCTGCAGCACCACAGCCGTCCCACCAAAGTACTGGCCTGACCCTGCTTAGCCCCTGAGAGGATGACCCCCCACCCCACCCCAAGCCCTACTCCTGGCACTGCTGCGGCTGATGCTGGGAGAGGACTGGCACGTCTCAGTCCAGATTGTGGCTGGCTCGGCGGGGACACAAAGCCCCAAGCAGCCCCTCTCCCCAAGGAGAGCTGGTACCCAGCCCGTTCAGGCAGCACTCACCTTGCAGGGGCGCAGACACACCAGCCATCCCGTATCACTGCTCCTTCGCTAGCACCAATAGCCCAGGTTCCAAGGGGAAGGGGGATGGGCAGAAGGAGGACCCTGTATGCACGATCTCAGACAAAATCCTGTTCCGCTGAGTCCCTGGGATCTCCCTAATGATGCCCTGATGTGTCCCAGCGAGCCTGGCCCCTGCAGCAGGCCGGGGAGCCCTCCCTGGGCAGGGCAGGGGGAGGAGGTTTGGCTCCGTCTGGCTCCCTGGGCAGGGCAGGGCAGGGTGCTGCTGGTGCAGCCTGTTGGCAGGTCGGGCCGTGCTGACACGCAGCAGCCTGATCTGTTGAGCCTTGTTTTGATGAGCTCCTCCGCACACAGCCAGAGGCAATGGGACTCCGAGTCCAGGAGCAGCCCAGCCAGCAGCTCCTGGTAAGAGGGGAGCTCAGACACTAGTGCCTGGTCCCTTACCGACTCCCCAGCACCCACACAGCTGTGCCTACTGCCTGCCACATGGCCCCTCAGCCCTGGCCGCCACGGGCGCTTGCGTGCCAGTCTCACTTGCTTACACGAGCCCTGGCCTATCGTAGGGTGGCAGCTCACGGCAGATCGCAGTGACATCGGAGTAAGTCTGGAGTCAGTGCAGTGACTCCGGATTGACACCAGTTAAAGCGCATCAGAATCCCGCCAGTGGCCAGAAAGCCGACGTTGTGGCAATGGCCCCTTCCTGCTCCATCTCCGCTCCCTGTGGGTGCGACTCACATCTGCCCCGGCACAGCCACACACACGCCACGGGAACTACAGAGACGTCTCCTGCTTCACGGCAGAGCACTCCGCCCCGTCTGGTGCAGGCCAGAGGGTCCATGAGATTACACAGATTTGGGGCCAGGTTCTCCACTGCCCGGCACCGTGTGTCACCGTTTACACCAGTGCAAAGTAAGCGTGAAATGCTGCCAAGCGGGGAAGGGAGCGATTTGCACCCTTTGCACTGCTGTGACTGACGGCAGGAGGTGCAGGGCGATGGCCAAAGACCTGGACTCCCTGCACTCACAGTTACTGTCCTTGTTTCAGCCTCACTGGATCTGCACTGTCCTCTCCCCTCCCCCACGTGCAGGGGCCTCAGCCTTTTGCATTCCACCCCCCTGCCTGTGCAGCCCAGCCCCATCCAGCATCCTCCTCCCAACAGCAACCTGGGAAGGGCTCCCTGGGCATGGGGGGGGGAGAGGGGGGGGGACTCATCCAAGGAACACGAAATAGGAACTTTTCTCCCTGAAACCTCAACTTGGAGGGCAACAGTGAAAATGGCAAACTGGTTCCTGCCTGAGATCTCTGGGGCTGTGACACAAGCAGCTGGCGGGTGCGGGGGGGCAGAGAGGAGAGAAAATAGAAGCAATTTGCCGAGTCTTAGCTTTATGCCAAGTGGTTAGGTGGCTGCATTGCAACCCCCCAACAAGGAGCCAGTTCTGGGGGCAGCCGGAGCAGGAATGGGCCACGGTCCATCTCGCGCTGTCTCCACAAACGCCCCACCCATCACTTGCTGTCGGACGCCTGAGGGGGTCCCTCAGCTCAGCAGGGGCAGGGGCACTCGCCCTGGCTGTGCCTGCTCTGTGGCTAGAGGATTTGCCCCTGACAATGTCAATCAGTCACCGGAGCGAAATTCTCTCTCACACGTGTAAGAGCATTTCTGCTTCCCACCCCTCAAAGCCCCCCCAGGGAGTCCCTGCCCCACTGCCGGGCTGGGGGAAAGCAGAGGATGGTGGGAGAAAAGCCAGGCAAACCGTGCACATCCAAAGGCAGGTTTATCCAGCCCAGGCCCCAGTGTGGGGCAGGGGGGAAGTCCCGTTTGCTGGACAGATCCAGGGGACACACAGCACCTCATTCAGACGAGCCACTGGGGGATACTTTCCCCCTCACTCCATCCCTGCTGTCAGGCGAGGTGTGCGGGAAACTGAACCGAATGCTCCTTGCTGGGGCTGGCGGAAGCTTCGGTTCCCCAGGAGACAGGAGGGTTTTCACCTGACCTGACTCCACCAGATGCTGCCTTCTCCCCCCCTGGATCACCCTTTCCCTGCCCCAGGCGTAACACAGAGCCCCTGGGCTCACTCACTCACTGTTCCACAAACTGCTCACTAACACGTCCTGGGATCCCCGAGTCCCCCAGCCCCAGCTCCAGCCCCAGCCCCGCACTGATGGCTCAGGGCCCACAATAACCCGGGTCAGGCCCCCCGGCCGGCACACATGCGCTGAGCGCAGGGGTGGCTCTAGGTATTTTGCCGCCCCAAGCAGGGCAGGCAGGCTGCCTTCGGCTGCCTCCTGGTCCCGCGGATTCGGCAGCATGCCTGTGGGAGGTCCGCCGAAGCCGTGGGACCAGCAGACCCTCCGCAGGCATGCTGCCGAAGGCAACCTGTTTGCCGCCCTCGGGGCGACCAGCAGAGCGCCCCCCGTGGCTTGCCGCCCCAGGCATGCGCTTGGCGTGCTGGTGCCTGGAGCCGCCCCTGGCTGAGCGCGCTGTCGCAGGACAAATCGCGCTCCGATGGCCGCAGAGGCACTCAGCCGGAAAGGAAGCTAGCCCAGGGGTGTGTAACTTACAGGTGTCTGGGCCCGAAGGCTTCCAGGAGTCTCATCAAATTGAAAAGGGCACCGAGGTACCTGGGCCCTGCAGTGCTAGGCATTGTAACAGCCACCTCATGGAGGCCCCAGCCCCCCCATTCGATGCACGGGGAGAGTCAGGGACCCGCAGGAGCCAGCCCGCTGAGCAGGGGGTCTCCAAAGCAGGGGTGAAATGTGGAGCAAGGGGGCAGGGCTCAGCACCCAGCTCCCCGAAGGTCTGGGGGCCTTGACTGACAGGCTGGAATCCCTCCACTTGGGAGCCTGAAGTGTGAGCCAGGTCAGCGGCCGAGATAGCCCAGCCAGGCTTGTGAAGGGAGCCCGTCACCCAGGGGCCAACGCGCTCACCCGGAGGTGGCGGGTCCCTGCTCGGTCGGCCCGGCTGTAACTGACTAGTCCCTGGAGCAGCGCCCTGACCCCCAGCTGACCGAGTCAGTCTCCCTGGCCCAGGAACAAAGTGAAAAGGCTCCAGCAGGAGAGCGCCAGCCCCACCCAGACCAGCCTGGTGGCTGGGCTCTCCGCTGGGCTGCGGGAGACCCGGGTTCACGTCCCTGCTGCAGATCAGGCAGAGCCACGACTTGAGTCTGGGTCTCCCACGGCCAGCAGGTCACACCCGAATTCCCAGCCTGCTCGCCCGCCGCTGTCCCTCGTCAGGCGCCCCGAGAGCACGGACGGGCTCGGGCCCGGTGGCGAACGCCTGGCTTGAGAACCCGGCTGCTCATTGGGTGCCTGTGGGGTTCGCTGGCAGCTGAGGGGCAGTTTTGAGAATGTCAGTGGGGCCTAAAAGGTGGATTGAGGTGCTTAAAGAGGCAAATAGGTGCCTAACTCCCTGTGTGCCATGGTCCTGCCTGCCTGGCTTCCACACACCCGGCAGTGCCAGGCCCTGCTTTTCCCTGGAGGAAAGCTTAAGGTTGCCTAACATTTCCCCCATGGCAACTAGCACCTTAACCCCTTCACTGCTGCACTTGAGTCAGCTGCAGTTCCACCACGACAGCCACGGAGAATGCAATGCTAGCGTGTGGGAACCGGTCTCAGGGAGCTTTAATACACTTGCAAACTGGATTATAGAGTACATATGATTGAGCCGGCGCGCATGCTCTGCAGAACTGTGTTGTGTTTACGCAGGTTATCTGAGTGTGCACTAGCTACAGTTACTGAAACGTAATGCCCCCATGTAGACAAGCCCTTGCCCTCAAGGCACGTAAGTTCAGTATTATTCTCACCTACAGGAGTCTTGTGGCTGATGCACAGGACTGGGAGTCAGGAGATGTGGGTTTTAGTTCTGGCTCTGCCACTGGCTCCTTAGGCAAGTCATTTCCCCTCTCTGTGCCTCACTTTCCTCACCTGAAAAATGGGAATAATAGTATTCTCCTGCCTCTCAAGGGGGTTGTGATGCTTAACTCACTCACGCTCGTGAAATGCTTTGAGATCCTCAGATTAAGGCAGCCATAGCACTGTGGAGTATTATTTTACAGCTGGGTAAACTGAGGCACAGAGAGGTTAGTGACTTGCCCAGGGTCACACTTGCTTGTAACCAGAACCCAGGAGCTGGGCTGCGCTGGGTGTAATAAGTGCTATGACTTAGCTCTTACACATCTCCCCACACTGCAAACAATCCAGGGAAAGAATCACTATCCCCACTTTTCAGATGAGGAAATGGAGTCCCAGGGAGAGGCAGCAACTTTCCCGAGGTGTCAGCGGGACTGAGTGTCTTCCGCTCTAACCACTAGCCCACGCACTCTTCCTAGCTCAGCCACATCAATCACAAAGTCAAAACCCAACCTCAAGGCCAGAGGTAAAGCGACAGAGTGACCCCCCCGGAACAAAGAGCTGCGGATACTGGGACCGGTTCCCATCACTAAAGCACTTGCTGTCCATAGGGGTGGGGACTTTGGAAGGGTGGAATGATACTGGATAGTCAGCTCCGTGTGCCTATGGCCGCTCTAGGCCCCCCGACTGGAGCCTTGCAGTGCTACAGATAATAAATAATAATAATAATGCCTGCCTGGAAGAGAGGTTTCGATCAAACACTGGGCTCAGTGCAGGAGGAGTGACTGGGGAAACCCCTCTGGCCCGTGCTCTACAGGAGGTCAGACTGGGTGATCTAATCATCCCTTCTGGCCTTAAGCTCTCTGAATCTCTGACATGCCCGTCGCTGTACGGTTCAGTATAAGCTCCTGGCCACATCCACGCCGGCTTGGGGTCTCTGGCCATCTCACTGGCATTCGAAGCTCCTGTTCCCAGAGTCAAAGCTTGAGTTTAAAAGAAGACGCCCCAGCAGAAATTCCGCATTCAGGCTTTGGGGTTTAGTTATTATTTAGCACTGGTGAGAAGGGCCACACGCACCTCGAGTGATGCCTTCAGGGGTCACAGGGAGATGCCAGATTTCCAAAGAGCCCTACATGCTGGGGGCACTGTGGGTGCTGAGCTGTGAGAACCAGGCACCGTGTGGGGCTGCTGGGCACTTGGAAATCCAGCCCAGAGGCTGCAGGACCCACGCAGGCCTTGACGTCTCAGCCACGGGGCCCCTTCACTACCAGCTGCGATGCGGGAACGGGACTGAGACCCACCAAACTCATTGTGCACTAGCCACTGAGCAGTGGTCACTGCTGTGCTGGGTTAGTTGTGAAAGCAGCCTAGAGGCCTCCTATTGCACACACACCCCGTGGGGGCCAGCCAGTCCCCCAGACACCTGACTTTTGGATCGCGAACAATCGTGGATTTTATTGCACAAAAAATTTACTGCAACAATATGGGCATGTGAAAGTAGAATGAATTATATTGTAAAAATAAGAATGGATTAAAGAAATGTTGTACGTACCTTTAAGCAGAAATAAGAAATGTTGAAATACAGGTGCCAGGAAAAGAAACATTAGGCATAAACAATGGTGCTAATGGCGAAACATTAACAGAAGATGGGTAATAGTTAGTAAGGAAATAAGATATGCATGCCTAGCCCAGGTAAACTTATCTGCTTCTGCTTCCTTTGTTATCTTGTTAAGTTCTCACCCTTTTTTCTGTATAAATCAGATAGTTTGTGTCTTGCATGCGGCTCACATTATCTGGGTGTCATTAGCAGAGCGCTGTGCTAATAAAACAGAGTGGGCTGACAAACGGTGAGTCCTGAGTCTAACTTTGACAGGCATTAATTAACCCCTTAGTTGCTGCAGCCTCTTTGCTCCCCCATGTTCCTTGGGCATCCCCAACAAACAGTGGCCACGTACCAAGGCCTGGGGCAGGGCTGGACATGGGGCCTCTCGACAAGTGGATTGAGTGGGACTCAGCAGCACCCATGGGTGGCAATGGGAGACTCCAGCAGGTCGTTTGCCCTGGAGGAAGGGAGCCCCTGGCCACAGCCCAGGCAGGTCCCCACAGTCAGGTCTCAGTGGAGAGTTAAAGTGGGGCTGGAAGCTCTATGGATGGGAACACTGCCCAGCTGGGAGTGTGGACCGGCATCCGCCAGGCAGCGCAGGCCCCTGCCAGAGGGGGCTGGGGTCCCAGGCACGACTATCACAGGCAGAGGCCAGCAAAGATTCACAGCACAGAGCCCAGCTCCAGCCGTGCCAGAGCCCCCATCCTGGGGCAGCTCTCAGCACCCACTGCCCCCTCTGCAGCTTGCGGCCCCCCCAGCCGGGAGCAGGGTCTGTTTCGTCCTTAACCCGCCCCCCTGGCCAGTTCTGGGGGGGGCTCAGCTCCCGGTGCTGCTGAGGGGCGGGGGGGGGATTACAATAAAGCCAAGTGCCCGGCCCACAGGCCGCTATTAACCCCTCATGGTGCCCACTCCTACCTTGGGGGGCTGCCCCCCCATCTGCCCCTCGGCCCGGAGCCCTGGGGGCTGCCCCCCCCGTCTGCCCCTCGGCCCGGAGCCCTGGGGGCTGCCCCCCCCGTCTGCCCCTCGGCCCGGAGCCCTGGGGGCTGCCCCCCCCGTCTGCCCCTCGGCCCGGAGCCCTGGGGGCTGCCCCCCCCGTCTGCACCTCGGCCCGGAGCCCTGGGGGCTGCCCCCCCCGTCTGCACCTCGGCCCGGAGCCCTGGGGGCTGCCCCCCCCGTCTGCACCTCGCCCCGGAGCCCTGGGGGGCTGCCCCCCCCGTCTGCCCCTCGGCCCGGAGCCCTGGGGGGCTGCCCCCCGTCTGCCCTCGGCCCGGAGCCCTGGGGGGCTGCCCCCCGTCTGCCCCTCGGCCCGGAGCCCTGGGGGGGCTGCCCCCCCGTCTGCCCTCGGCCCGGAGCCCTGGGGGGCTGCCCCCCGTCTGCCCCTCGGCCCGGAGCCCTGGGGGGCTGCCTCCACCCCACCCCCAGGTCGGTGTCTTGGCCCGGGAAGGCTCCTGGCAGCAGCACAGGGTCAGAGGCCGGTTCTGTAACCGGAACCCCCCGCCCCGCCGGCAGACCCCGCGCAGCCCTCGCCCCCCGCGGGGGCAGACGGGCAGGAGCCGCGCCCGGCAGCGAACTCCTGCCCCGGGACCGGGACCCGCCCGGCTGGGGCAGGAGTCGGGCCCGGCTCGGGGGCGCAGCGTGGGGACGGGGCGCATCGCCGAGCCGAGCCCCGGCGCCCATCCTCGCGGCTTCGGGCCCCGCGGCCGAACACTCCCGCACTTCGGGGAAGTTCGGATCCGGATCCCCCGGCGCGAGCCCGGCCCGAGACACCCCCTCCCCCTCCCCCGAGATCCAGGCTAACCGGGCTCCCCCCGATCCCGCCCCCAGGGGTGCGCCTCGGCCGGGGGCAGCCGGGCGGCGGGGGCCGGGGGCAGCCGGGCGGCGGGGGTCTGGGCTGCGCAGGATCGGGCCCGGGCACTTACCCATTTTGTGTAAGGCTCGGTCCGGGCGCCCGGTGCCGCCGCCGCCGCCGCCGTCCTGCGGGGGCTGCTCCGGCCGCGATTTCTTCCTCCAGCCGCAGATCATCGTGTCCGGGCCAGGCCGAGCCCCGGGCCCCTCCGCCCGCCGCGGGCTCCCTGCGAGGAGCGAGCCGGAGTGTCAGAGCCGCCGGAGCCAGCGCCCGTCCCAGCCGGCTCGGGAGGCGCGGGGAGGGAGTCACATTTCAGGGCACGGAGAGCGATTATGAACCGCGTGGGGCTGGAGAGCTCCTCCCACGGGCTGCGCGCCGCCCCGGCCAGCGGGCAGCGCCTCTGCTGCGCGGGGGGGGGCACAGCCCAGCACCCCGGGGCAACACCTCCCAGACAGGGACTGTGAGCCCGCGGGGGCAGGAGACGGGCACTGCCCCAGGGCAGGAGACAGGATCTGTGAGCCCGGAGCAGCGGGAGACGGGCACTGCCTCAGGGCAGGAGACAGGATCTGTGAGCCCGGAGCAGCGGGAGACGGGCACTGCCTCAGGGCAGGAGACAGGATCTGTGAGCCCAGAGCAGCAGGAGACGGGCGCTGCCCCAGGGCAGGAGACGGGCTCACCCGGAGCAGCAGGAGACGGGCACTGCCCCAGGGCAGGAGACGGGCTCACCCGGAGCAGCAGGAGACGGGCGCTGCCCCAGGGCAGGAGACGGGCTCACCCGGAGCAGCAGGAGATGGGCGCTGCCCCAGGGCAGGAGACGGGCTCACCCGGAGCAGCAGGAGACGGGCGCTGCCCCAGGGCAGGAGACGGGCTCACCCGGAGCAGCAGGAGACGGGCACTGCCTAATGGCAGGAGACGGGCTCTGTGAGCCCAGAGCAGCAGGAGACGGGCTCTGTGAGCCCAGAGCAGCAGGAGACGGGCGCTGCCCCAGGGCAGGAGACAGGATCTGTGAGCCCGGAGCAGCGGGAGACGGGCACTGCCCGAGGGCAGGAGAGAGGCTCTGTGAGCCTGGAGCGGCAGGAGACAGGCACTGCCCCAGAGCAGGAGATGGGCTCTGTGAGCCCGGAGCGGCAGGAGACGGGCGCTGCCCCAGAGCAGGAGAGAGGCTCTGTGAGCCTGGAGCAGCAGTAGATGGGCACTGCCCCAGGGCAGGAGACGGGCTCTGTGAGCCCAGAGCAGCAGGAGACGGGCTCACCCGGAGCAGCAGGAGAAGGGCACTGCCTCCGGGCAGAAGACAGGATCTGTGAGCCTGGAGCAGCAGGAGACAGGCACTGCCCCAGAGCAGGAGACAGGCGCGGTCCAGCATGAGAGGCACTGAGTGGCCCTGCCCACTCTGGTCAGCGCCTGGCCCTAGCACCACATTCTAGGCCTGGCCCATCAGCGTGAAGGGCCCAGAGATCACTGGCCGATCACCTCCTGCCTCTGGGACCTCTGGCAGCGGTGCCCATGCGTCTCCCCTCCCAGGGATGCCCAGCAACGGGCTGGGCCTGGGGCGTCTCCCACCCCTCCCAGGCTGGGCCCGTGGAGTTTCCTTGCCCATTTTAGGTGTCCACCAAACAGTTGAGCAAAACCACCACCACGAAACAAAACCACAACCCAGAAGTTGTCATTCAGGGCAACCGCCCTGATCGCCTGCCCCTCCGGCTGGCCCTGTCCTACCAGCGCCAGAGCCAGCGCCCTCCCCTGCCAGGCTGCTGCAGGCGGTGTTACTCTCCACCGAACCCAGACCTGTGTGAAAACCAGCCCCAGGACAAGCCCAGGCTGGCAGGCTGAACCAGCCGAGTGCTCCCACTGGGGCTGGAGCCAGGTTCGGAGATCCACCCCCCTCATCAGGTGTCATCATCACTCATGCAACCAGCTCCAGCCCAAGCAGGAATATCTTCGCTGCTATTTTTAGCCCCGTGAGCCCAAGTCAGTTGACCTGGCTCTGAGACTCACTGCACGGGGGGGCGGGGGGGGAGGGTTGCAGTGGAGATGTGCCCTGGACACACACACGACAGGGTCTGGGATCTGAAAGTGCTCAGTGACGCACTATGCAGCAGGAATTGTTCCCAGCAATGATTAGGGTTTTTTTTTCTTGTATTCTCCAGGCCTCAACTGGCCAGTGTCCTCTGTGCAGCCTGGCTCACACTCGCCTTCCCCGCCTCGTGTTCTAGCCAGTTTCAAGGACTGAGGAAGGCAAAAGGGGAGGGGTGTGGCACTCTATGTATTAAACCATAGAATATTAGGGAAGAGACCTCAGGAGGTATCTAGTCCAACCCTCTGCTCAAAGCAGGACCAATCCCCAGACAGATTTTTACCCCAGTTCCCTGGGGTTAGCAGGCCAATGCTCAAACCCCTGAGTTATCCATCCCCACCAAACGGCATTACCTGTCTCCCAGTCACTGAGAACTTGGAAGAACGTGATCGTGAACGCTTATAGATCAATGTCCTAACAGGTAAAGCACAAGATGGTGTATTAGCTGGTGTCTGCTCCAGACCACCAAATCAGACTGGGCAACTGAATGACTGGCTCCTTATGCAGCTATCTATAACGTGCAGGGGGAAAAGCTGCCTGATCCTGGGGGACGTCAATCTGAGTTTCACATGCCGGCGGTCTCATGCTGCCAGCACTAAAACATCCTGTCATTTCTAAACATTATAGATAACAATTTCCTAACTCAGAAAGTGCTGCAGCCAACATGGGGAAATTCTTTATTTGAGTTCCCAGCCAATGGGAGCTGCAGAGCCAGTGCTCGGGGCGGGACAGGGTGGAGCCAGCATGCAGAGGCACCTGCCATACCTCCGCCTAGGAGCGGCAGGGACAGGTCGTCGCTTGTAGGGAGCCACCTGAGGTGAGTGCCCACCAGATCCAGCCCCCTGAGCCCCCTCCCATGCCCCAATCCCCTGCCCTGAGCATCCTCCTGCACCCAAACTCCCTCCCAGAGCCCATGCCCTGCACCCCCTTCCATGCCCCAACCCCCAGCCCCACACCCAAACTCCCACCCTCCTGCGGGGCGTGGGCTCTGGGAGGGAGTTTGGAATTTTTCACTTACCGGCACCCTCCTTTCCCCAACATGCCAGATAAAAAAGCTTTTACTGCACTGACTTTGCTAGTGCTTTTTATGTCGCCTGTTGTAAAATTAGGTAAATAACTACACGAGTTGATGCACCCCCTGCAAGACCTCTGCTACCCCCAGGGGTACGTGTATCCCTGGCTGAGAACCACTGCTGCAGGCCAGACTTACAGGATGGGCGTCTCTATCGTGGGAAGCAGGAACTCTGAAAAAGATTTGGAGTTTGGGGTGGGTAATCAGCTGAGTGTGAGCTCCCAGTGCGACGCTGTGGCCAAAAGAGCTAATGCGATCCTGGGCTGCATAAACGGGCATCTCAAGTGGGGGGAGAAAAATGATTTTACCTCTGCTGCTGGAATCCTGTGTCCAGCTCTGGTGCCCACAACTCCAGAAGGAAGCTGATAAACTGGAGAGGGCTCAGAGGAGAACCATGAGAATGATTAAAGGGTTAGTAAAAATGCCTGACGGTGATGGACTCTACGAGCTTAACGAAGAGGCTAAGGGGAGACTTGGTCACAGTCTAGAAGTATCTGCAGGGAACAAATATTCAATGATGGGCTCTTCAGTCTGGCAGAGAAAGTATAACAGGATCCAATGGCCGGAAGTGGGAACTAGCCGAATTCAGGCAGGAAATAAGGAGTAAATGTTTGACAGGGAGGGTAATTCACCCCCGGAGCATTTCCCAAGGGTCGCGGTGGATTTCTGAATCCAGACGGGCTGTTTTTCTAGACGCTCTGCTCTAGGGGTTATTTGGGGCAGGTCGCTGGCCTGTGCTGTGCAGGGAGTCAGAGCAGATGGTCGAATGGTCCCTTCTGGCCTTGGAAGCTCTGAAACTATGAAGGGCTCATCTTAGCTCCCTGGGCTTCGGCTGCTGCTCTAGTCTCTAGGCGGCTTAGCTGGACTGAGCCCAGCCTCCGGCCCTGCCTCCCTGCTGCCCGGAACGAACAGCGCAGGGCGCGTGCACCGTAATCAGTTAACTCCCCCTTGTGGGGAAGCAGGAGGCAGCTCCTGGCCGGGGGGGCGCGGCTGGGAGGCAGGAAATAAACACTCTCCATTAGGATGCAACAAAACCACAGAATTCTATGGTAACTTGGAAAAATGCCAAATCGCACAGGCCCCGGGGGGAGATGACGGGGCCGTTCTCCAAGCCAGCGACTGCGGCTCGCTGCACACCCACAAGCACCACTTCCACTGGGCTCAGATTTTCAAAGTGATCGTCAGAACGGTGATAGCTAGAAAGTGAATGTTCTTAAAGGCCAAGCCAGGGCACAACCGACTGCTGTGCCCACAGAGTTCACAGGGCCCCGTTTAGACAGGGCCGCCCAGAGGATTCCGGGGGCCCGGGGTCTTCGGCGGCGGGGGGCCCTTCCGTTCCGGGACCCGCCGCCGAAGTGCCCCGAAGACCCGTGGCGGGGCCCTCCCCGCCGCCGAATTACCGCCGAAGCCGGACCCGCCGCCGAAGTTCAGCCCGGTCTTCGGCGGTAATTCGGAGGAGGGGGGCTCCCGCCGCGGGTCTTCGGGGCACTTTGGCGGCGGGTCCCGGAACGGAAGGGCCCCCCGCCGTCGAATTACCACCGAAGACCGAGCTGAACTTCGGCGGCGGGTCCCGCTCCGTCTTCGGCGGTAATTCGCCAGCGGGGGGTCCTTCCGCCCCGGAGCGGACGGACACCCCCCCCCGCCGGCGAAGACCGGGAGCGGCAGAAGCTCCTGCGCCCGGCCCCGCAAGAGTTTGCCGGGCCCCCCGGAGCGAGTGAGGGACCCGCTCCAGGGCTCCCGAAAAACTCTGGTGGGGGCCCCTGTGGGGCTCGGGGCCTGGGGCAAATTGCCCCTCTTGCCCCCCCCCCCTCTGGGCGGCCCTGTTGAAAACCTCTATTACTAGCGCCCCCAGATATTCAGGGTGTGGCTGGAACAGAGGGAGTGCTCTAATGAATCAGACCTGTTCATCCAACCAACACTGGCCAATGCAAAATTCTTGAAGGAAAGTGCACGACAGACCCTACTAGTCAATTATAGAATAACTTATCCACAGGGTAATTTTCTTCTAAACCCGGGTGAATAAGAGGGTGGCTTGTTCACATGGAACAGCAGAGACCATGCACAATTCACTCATTCTCAGTTTAACTCCTTATTCCAGCCACAAACCACAGCCAGCATTGGCTTCCTACCACTCATGGTTGCTGTGCCTATAAATTCATTAAATGCTCGTGAAGTGCTCAGACAATACTGTGATGGAAGCCATGGGAGATTGTAAACAGAAGGTTCACTTTGCACTTAGTTTACAAATTAACAAATTAATTAACAAAAAAGTTTCACCATAAAAGTGTTGTAAATGATGAGGATTTCATATACACTGAGTAGTGATTTAACTCCGTTGAGACTACTCAAAGTGTAACAGGCCCAATTCTCCTCATTCATTCATAAGAACGGCCAGACTGGGTCAGACCAAATGTCCATTGTTGTGTATTTGGTTGTCATGGGTTTTGTTACTATGGCAACTGAGTTAGACTATTAAGGGATAGCTCAGCCGGTTTCAACCGGCTGAGTGAGCTCTCTGTGTCTGTAAATAAAATGGAGGTTTTGGTTAGCTGTCTGCTCTCTGGCCTCAAGTGATTGCTTCCTACACTGGCTGCCCCAAGGATATAACACTGGCGACGAGGATGGGATCCTGGTGCTGCTCCAGTAACAGAAGGAAGTAGAAGTTAAGGTAAAGACCAAACAAAGAAAAAAAGCTGCTTGTTTGCACTGACTGTGAAAGTGAAACTAAAAATCATGGCTACTCTGACCAGGCCCCTGGAGCCTTTTGATGAGAATACAGAGCAGTGGCATGTGTATACTGAGCGTTTTGAGCTTTTTGGTATTGCAAATGACATTACAGAAGCGAAGAAGGTGCCAATATTCTTAACTGTTGTAGGGGCTAAAACCTACTCTCTGCTACGCAGCTTACTACACCCTGTTAAGCCTGAGACTAAATCTTACAGTGACATTGTGGAAATCCTGGGGTCTCATTTCTCCCCAAAACCACTGGTAATTGCTGAAAGATATAGGTTCCACAAAAGAGACCAAAACGAAGATGAAACAGTTGTACAATTTGTAGCCATTCTAAAAAAGCTAGCAGAACACTATGAATTTAAAGAGATGTTAAATGATGCCCTGCGTGACAGGTTAGTGTGTGGCCTCTGCAGTGAAGCTATACGGAAGCGCCTACTGACAGAGGCTCAGCTTACATTACAGAAGGCTGTTGATATTGCTGTCTCCATGGAACTGGCTACAAGGGACGCACAATACATCGGTGCACCCCCTAGGGTGCAAAAAGTGTCACAAGAACCGACCCACAAAACTGTGCAGAGTCAAGAATGTTACCGCTGTGGTAAGCCAGGACACCAGGCATCAGAATGCTGGTGTAAGGACCTGGTGTGTCGACACTGTGGCAAAAAGGGACACATTGAGTGTGCCTGTAAACAAAAGAAAAAGAGGCCTGTGGTCTGGCCGACAAAAAGAGGAACCTTGCATACCCTAGAGCAGACCCAGGATGATCAAGGTGACACCGCCTCACAAGAGGAAGTGCCACTGCATGTTTTGTCTTTGGCAGCGGGCTCACATGAATACTGGGTAACCCCCTTATTGGAGGGCAAACCTATACGCATGGAACTAGACACCGGTGCAGCTGTCTCGCTGGTTCCTGAGACTGTGTATAAGGAAAAGCTACAGCATCCTCCGCTTAAGGCAACAAAAACTGTTCTGAAGACGTATACAGGTGAAGCTGTGCCCATGTTGGGCACTATTGATGTTAAGGTGGAGCTCAATGGACGGGCGGCTAAATTGCCACTGTTTGTGGTGAGAGGTAATTACCCAGCCTTAATGGGTAGGTCTTGGCTTGGGAAGATTCAGCTGAACTGGGCAGAAGTGCACCGGATGACTAAAGAAGAAACCAGTCTAACCCCTATACTAAGGAAACATGCTGCTGTTTTTGGAGATGATTTGGGAAATATGAAGGGAATCACTGTGACATTGAACATTAAACCTGGCAGTCCACCAAAATATCTGAAAGCCCGAACTGTGCCATATGCCATCAGGCCAAAAGTTGAAGCAGACCTGGAGCGCCTGGTCACCAATAGAGTCCTAATACCAGTTACCCATAGCTCATGGGCCACTCCTATCGTTCCAATAGTGAAGAAAGATGTCTCTCTCCGGATTTGCGGTGATTTTAAAGTCACTGTCAACCCAGTGTTGTGTGCGGAGCAATACCCGCTTCCCCGCATCGATGACCTCTTCGCAGGCCTGGCTGGGGGACAAAAGTTCAGTAAGATTGATTTGAGTCAAGCATATTTACAGATGCACGTCGATGAAAAGTCCCAAGAGCTGTTGACTATTGTGACTCATAAGGGGCTTTATCGATACTGTCGCCTACCCTTCGGAATCACATCGGCTCCCGCCCTGTTCCAGAGGGCTATGGACCAGATCTTGTGTGGCTTGTCAGGAGTTCAGTGCTATCTGGATGATATCCTGGTCACTGGAAGAAATGAAGAGGATCACTTAAGGAATTTAGAGGCTACCCTACAAAGACTGGAAGAGTATGGCCTACGAGTTCGCAAAGACAAGTCTGAATTCTTCAAGCCCTCTGTTGAATATTTGGGACACATCATCGATTCTGCAGGTCTTCATAAGGCCCCTGCAAAAGTTAAAGCTATTGTGGAGGCTCCCCCACCTCGAAATGTAAGCCAGCTGCGCTCATTTCTAGGACTACTGAACTATTATGGAAAGTTCATCTCACAGTTAGCCACACTGCTAAAACCACTTCATGAGCTCCTTGGGCAGAACAAGGCCTGGAAGTGGACTGAAGCCTGTGATGTTGCATTTAACAAAGCTAAGGATGCATTGTTAAATTCTGAAGTTCTAACGCACTTTGATCCATCCTTACCCCTGCAATTGGCCTGCGATGCTTCCCCTTATGGAGTGGGAGCGGTCGTGTCACACATTATGCCTTTGGGAGAAGACCTATTGTTTTTGCTTCACGCACTCTAAGCAAAGCAGAAACTAACTACGCCCAAATCGAACGTGAGGCATTAGGAATTGTTTTTGGAATTAGGAAGTTTCATCAGTACCTGTTTGGGCGAAAGTTTACTCTTCTTACAGACCATCGACCTCTGACATCAATTTTTGGACCCTACACAGGCATTCCCCCATTAGCTGCTAGTCGTATGCAACGTTGGGCATTGATACTTTCTGCACACACATATGAAATCAAATATCGGAAATCCACTCTGCACGGCAATGCAGATGGCTTCTCAAGGTTGCCTTTACCGGTCAAACATCAAGATAGTGCCCAAAAGGAAATCTTCTACTTTGAACAGGTAGAGAATACACCCATCACTGCTACTCAGATAAAGAAGGCAACCCGCTTGACCCAGTATTATCCCAAGTTATGGACCTGGTGATGCATGGAAAATCTCGACAAACCTCTCCGGTCTCACCCGACCTTGTTCCCTACATGTCCAGGCGGACGGAGTTATCGGTCCAATCTGGTTGTTTGTTGTGGGGGAGGCGTGTCATTATTCCACCACCCCTGAGATCACAGATGTTAGAACAGCTACATTCCGGTCACTGTGGAATAGTGCGCATGAAGGAAATTGCACGAAGCTATTTTTGGTGGCCTAGATTGGACAGTGCTATTGAAGAGAAGGCAAAAGCTTGTATGTCATGTCAGGGTGTAAGAAATGCACCCCAGTTGGCACCCCTACACCCATGGGACTGGCCTGAAAACCCGTGGCAACGTATTCACGTTGACTTTGCTGGCCCCCTTGAAGGAAGCATGTTCTTGGTGGCAGTAGATGCCCATTCTAAATGGCCAGAAGTCTCTATAATGCAGTCCACTACTGCAGAGAGTACTATTCAAAAACTACGAGGACTCTTTAGTCGTTTTGGTCTGCCAGAACAACTTGTGAGCGACAACGGACCGCAGTTCGTCTCTCAGGAGTTTCAAAATTTTATGAAGGCAAATGGGATACACCACATCACGTCAGCACCATATCATCCGTCCACCAACGGATTAGCTGAAAGATTTGTGCAGACAATGAAAAACGCTTTGAAATCAGCAAAGGGACAACACTCCATTCAAAAGCGTCTGGATACCTTCTTACTTTCCTATAGAAACACACCTCATGCTACGACCCAGGCTTCCCCAGCCTTTCTAATGATGGGACGACAGCTGCGCACTTGCTTTGATCTGCTGAAACCTTCTGAACCCAGACAAACTGTGCAACATCAGCAGCAATATCAAGTCATCAGACGGGCACCCAGAGCAAAAGACCGAACCTTTAGCCCAGGACAGCCAGTTTTGGCTCGGAATTATACTTCCAGAGCTAAATGGGTCCCGGCCACAGTCATCACTCAAACAGGACCTGTTTCCTATACAGTCCGGACTGCAGAGAATCTTACCTGGCGGCGACATGTAGATCAGCTGTTGCCAGGTCATGCCAGTCTTCAGGACGCATCTGCAGTTGAGGGGTCTGACTTCACCCCTCCTGGTGAGACACCGAATCATGAGTCACCTGTTCCTGACTGTTCTCCTCCATTACCGCCGGCAGCTGAGATACCCCTTTGCCCAGCACAAGCTGATACCACCTCCTCACCTATTCGTGCTGCGGACCCTGAGCCCCTAGTACTTTCGGGTGCAACAACACCAGAAGTTCGCCGTAATCCACCTAGAGACAGAAGGTCTCCTCATCGGCTGGATCTTTAGTTAGGGCGAACCCACGGTTATGGGGCAAAATAATCCCCAGGGTTTAGCCGGGAATGGAGGCAGTCTACCCTCCTTCTCTAGTTTAGTGTGTGTTTTATTTTGGGGATGTTCTTATTGGGGGGGAGGAATATGTTGTGTATTTGGTTGTCATGGGTTTTGTTACTATGGCAACTGAGTTAGACTATTAAGGGATAGCTCAGCCGGTTTCAACCGGCTGAGTGAGCTCTCTGTGTCTGTAAATAAAATGGAGGTTTTGGTTAGCTGTCTGCTCTCTGGCCTCAAGTGATTGCTTCCTACACCGGCTGCCCCAAGGATATAACATCCATCTAGCCCAGTGTCCTGTCTCCCAACAGCAGCCAATGCCAGGTGCCCCAGAGGCAATGAACAGAACAGGGAATCATCAAGTGATCGATCCCCTGTCTCCCATTCCCAGCTTCTGGCAAACAGAGGCTAGGTGTGAGTTAGGAGTAAGTCCCCTGGTGTAATTTGGGCTTCTCCTCTCATCCTGTTGCAAATCAGGAGTAAGATCCAGATTTTCAGAAGGTATATAGATGCCTAGTGGGATTTTCAGGAGGTATATAGATGCCTAGTGGGATTTTCAGAAGCATCTGAGGAACTAAAACTCGATCACTTCATTGAGCGTTAGGCAGCCTGGCATTTCCAAGTGCGTTCAGAATTGCCTGAATCTCTTTAGAAATAGAGCCCCAAATACTTTGGAATCAAGGTGAGTTATTCTTTTCTCATTCACCTCAGTGTAAAGCAGGAGTAACTCCACTGGGGGTCAATGGGACTGAGTCTCCATGGAAACTCCATTGACTCGTCAGGGCTAATTCTCCAGTCACACATTCTGGTGTAAATCTGGAGTAGTTCTACTGGGATCACTTAGGTTGATTCTCCTCTCCCTCATCCAGGTGTAAATCAGGAGAAGTGCTAGAGTAAAGCAATGTAGGTGTGAGAAACATTAGCTCCAATGGACCTACTCATGGAGTAAAGCACGATTCTGACATGAGTAACAGGAACAAAATCTCACTCTACGCTCGCATTGTCTTAATTTGAAATATTAGAGTAGTTCCAGGGAAGCCTATGTCTTTGCACCAGTTTGCCATCTGATCCTTTAACTTCAAATCCTCTTCTCAGAATAATTGCTCTTTAACCAAACTCAGTATAGCATGAAGGCCTCATGCTTAGCCAAAACTACACAATGCACTAAAGTGTTATTTCGTAAGGCCTTTTATTCATCCTTCCAAAATGTTACAGTACAAAAACAGAATAATATTTGTGAATATCTTTTCTCCTTCTGGACAGTGCTGGTTACGAAGATGGCAGTCAATGGGGGAAGTTCAGAATTTCAGCTGTGACGTGGAATGAAATGGAAAGGCCATGTGGTTTGCAGCGATGACAGCCCCTGAAATCCCAGAGATCCATCCTGGAGAACTTCTCTGCCAGCGCGTGCACATTAATAACGATAGAGGAATGCTATCTGTACCAACAAATAATTCAACAGGACAGCCAGACGGGTGAAGTTCTTTGGCCTGTGCTCTATGGAAGGTCAGACTACATGGTCCCTGCTGGCCTTAAAATCCATTAATCCCTCTTCCACGCTTTCTAACATCGGCGCAGTCGCTCAGCCGCAAGCTCTGGTGCTGGTGCAGGAATAGCTGTGCTGCGTTCTCTGGCCTGTGTTACGCGGGCGATTAGGGTAGATGATTCTAATGGTCCTCTCTGGCCTTAAAATACACGAATCTACTAATTACTATTGTTCCTTGTGGCAAAACTGGCATGGCCCATAAGCGCAGCAAGCAACAGGCCTGGCTCTGAAGAGCTTATCATATAAAACCGACAAGAGACCCCGAGGGTGGGAAAGGAAAGGGGCAGGTAGGTAGTCGTGAATTACCTCAGGCCACACCCCAGAGCAATGGGTCAGAACTCAGCGAGCCTGACTCCTAGCACAGGGCGCTAGCCAATAGATCACGGTGCCACCTCGGGCAGTCTGTTATGGTAAGGACACAAGATTAATTGTTGAGGGTGAAGTTGACCCTGTGCAGGGGGCTCATCCCATGGCCTGTTTAACCCCAGGGTCTCATTTTGAGGGCTGCATTGGGACTCTTGCAATGTGCAGGCAGTGGCAGAGGGCTGAATTTCATGTAGAGAGATGTGCTCAATGAGACGAACCCCTTGCCCCAGAGGTTACTGTAGGAGAGGAAGCTGGGAAGCGAGCACTGTGTTTCTCGCGCACAGTAGTAGGTAGCCGTGTCTGCAGCTGTCAGTCCGTCTATCTTTAGCCTGGCAGTGGAGCCGCTGGTGGAGGGGGTGACCCGTCCTTTGAATTCGTTAGCGGTGATGGTGGTGAAACCTGTTCTGAAGGCTGTGACCCAGACCAGACCTTTCCCAGGGGCCTGACGGACCCAGTGGAGATGATGGTCATTGATGTTATACCCAGAGACGACACAGTCCAGGGTAATGGAACTCCCTGGCTCTGCACGGGCAGAACCTGGCTGAGTTAAAGTGACAGCTGCCACGGAGCCTGTAAAAGAAACACAGAGGAATTATCCTATCCCATCACACCAGTGAGCCAGCTAATCTCTGACAGACCCTTCAGAGGAAGGTGCAAGACACCTTGGAAGTGGCAGTTACAAAATAAAACTGCCAGAGATTGGTGTAAGCACAAAAGGATTGACCCACTGATGTCATCAACCCCTTGGAGACACGAAAAACCCCAACCTTACAAGAGGCTGCACCTCGCTGCTCACCTGACAAGATGCACCAGGCCATAACGCAAAGACAACGTAGCCACAGCATGACCGCTGCTGACCTTTGCTTTAGCACAAGGGGTTGGTGTCAAAGAGTCCCCCTGACTAACAAGGCAGGTATCACCCCATGTTCTTATATCCCACGAGGCAGGCAAATAATTTTGCATTTCAGAAATTTCCCTTCTCCCATCTGTCTTTCCGCACCTCTTTCTCTCCCCACCCTGTTGCTTGTGGTTAAAGCACAAGGCATGGCCTTTGGAGACTTGACTTGACACAGGAACTTTTAAAAGTGCCTAATGGACAGATGCCCAAACTACATTAAAATTCAATCACAGCTGGGTATCTAAAATGCCCTTATACTACTTTGAAACCTCCAGCCCTTACAAGAGAACATAAGAGGGCACAGTCCATCTAGCCCAGTATCCTGTCTCCCGACAGTGCCCAATGCCAGGTGCCCCAGAGGGAATGAACAGAACAGGGAATCATCAAGTGATCCATCCCCTGTCGCCCGTTCCCAGCTTCTGGCAAACAGAGGCTAGAGACACCATCCCCTGCCCATCCTAATGGCTAACAGCCACTGAGGACCTATCCTCCATGAACTATCTAGTTCTTTGTTGAACCCTGTTATACTCTTGCCCTCCACAACATCAGCAGGCAAAACGTTCCACAGGCTGACAGTTTATTGTGAGAAAAAATACTTCCTTTTGTTTGTGTTAAACCTGCTGCCTATTAATTTCATTTGGTGACCCCTAGTTCTTGTGTTATGAGAAGTAGGAAACAACACTTCCTTATCTACTTTGTCTACACCAGTCATGATTTTATAGACATGGGAATTGAAGGGGAAAGTTAAGGGAGCAGATCCTCACTTGGAGTAAATGGGTGTAGTGCCATTGACTTCAGTACAACTACATTTCTCCTCCAGGCAGGTAAAAATTCTGGACTTAAATGTTCGTGTTGATTTTACATTTGAAATTGTGAGAATGCTAACATGGGGTGAGATTCTGTTTGCCATTACTCATATCAAATAGGACTTTACTCCATGGGTAGATTTACACTAGGCTGAAATTAGACTCCTATCCTCTGACACCCATGGAGTTACTCCTAGTTCAAACTGGGCTGAGTAAAATGAGGAGTTGTAAGTTACTACTCAGTTCTAAATTATGAAGGCTTCTACTATACTTTTTTGCAGTTCCATACCCCTAATTATTTTTGTTGCCCTTTTCTGAACCTTTTCCAATTCCAATATATCTTTTTTGAGGTGGGGCGACCACATCTGCACACAGTATTCAAGATGTGGGCGTACCATGGATTTATATGGAGGCAATATGAGATTCTCTGTTTTCTTATCTATCCCTTTCTTAATGATTCCCACTTTCTGTTAGCAACATACTCTGAGTGTGACAGGAACAGAGGAATTGCCCAATGCGTTAGATCAGTCCCTCTAGGCCAACGTAGAAGACGATTCCAAGAAAGGTTAGACCCTAGTTGTCACTTAAGGAACAGCCACTCTGTAGGTGAATTTTCTTCCAAACCCTGGTCAGTTAGCGTCTGGCTTCTTTCCACCGAGCAGTGGAGACCGTGGACAATAAATTTCCGTCTACGAAATGGAGACAGCCATAGTTTCCTACCACTCCGGGGAGTTGTAGAGATACATTAATTAATGTTTGTGAGGTGCAGAGATACTGCAGTGATGGACAGCATGGATGTTCCAAAACAGCAGGTCATCTTTGAGGTCTGTTAAACTGGGGAAAAGTTGGGTAATTAATGGAAGAAAAAGGTTAGCTACAAAAAAAGTATAGTAGAAGCCTTCATAATTTAGAACTGAGTAGTAACTTACAACTCCTCATTTTACTCAGCCCAGTTTGAACTAGGAGTAACTCCATGGGTGTCAGAGGATAGGAGTCTCATTTCAGCCTAGTGTAAATCTACCCATGGAGTAAAGTCCTGTTTGATATGAGTAATGGCAAACAGAATCTCACCCCATGTTAGCATTCTCACAATTTCAAATGTAAAATCAACACGAACATTTAAGTCCAGAATTTTTACCTGCCCGGAGGAGAAATGTAGTTGTACTGAAGTCAATGGCACTACACCCATTTACTCCAAGTGAGGATCTGCTCCCTTAACTTTCCCCTTCAATTCCCATATCAGAACAATTTCCCTTTTACCCTTGATGACAAGGGAGGAAAGGCGTCCCCATGCTGAGCCAGACTCCTCAAAGCTGTGCAGTGCCATCCAGTTCTATTTTGGAGGGGTTTTCATTCAAACTCACCATTCCCGAAATTGTTTTCAGCACAAAAACAGTGAAGTACCTGGAAAATCTCTCCCCGTCCGACACTTGGTTAGGCAGTAGGCAGGAAATGGGGGGAAAGACAAACAGGCCTTCAGCTGTGTCTTTCTATGAAATTGAAAGTCCCTGTGGTTTTCAGAGCTGACCGCAGCTGCAGATGAACATGAGAACCTCCAGCTAAAAGACACACAGAGCTCTGCTGCCATCATGTGCTCATTAATGGATGTTGCTGTTTCTGTCTCATTCCTCTGCATCTGCTAAGTAATCACTAGTGGCCATTGTAGAGAACAGCCTGGTGCTGGCTGTTCCTACCCCGTGGCTGAAAGCATGTGTGGCATTACGCGATATCGTCTGCCTGTCTCATGCCATGGAGCCGCCATTGTACAGAATGGCCCTATGTTATTCTTTCTTGGCTATTACATGATGAGGGTAGAATGGGGATTAAACCCCAAATTCCTCACTCCTAGTCTAGCAGCATCACCAACATCAGACACACCTGCCATAACTGGAAAGATACCCTGTCGTTCTAACAGAGCACATAGCCTTGATGCAGAAATTACGGGGTTAGGTTCTCTGGGGTCTGTTATGCAAGAGGTCAGACTATAGATATTGTGAATGGATTTTCCTGGCCTCAGAATCTACACCTATCCTCCATGTGCTCTGACACGAGGGCTCTAGGGAATTCCCGAAGGCTGCCCCATGGCATGGTGGGAAGGCTTGTGAGTTCCAGTGAACCAGAGTTACAAGGGCAGGAGTTTCTCTACTGCTAGGGCCATCCCAGGGGGACAGGTCACAGAGTAGGGACCAAGCAAAGAGCTGCCGTTGTCAGGGAAGACCAGATGCCTTATCCCTGGGAGATAGCTAGGTAGGAGATGACAGGCTCTGTATTCGAAACAGGACTGGCTGGCTCGCTAGCCTGTCATGGGCCAGGCGTTTTCTGCTCCAGGCTGCAGCGGCATTAGCAAGCCAGCGCCGGCTCTGGGCTGCGGTGGCTTTGCCCTTCAGTGGGTTCTCTGTGCGACTGGGAGGTGGAGGCACAACAAAGGGCTGTATCTGTGGTCAGCCCGACCCCTACAACCTTCTGCAGCGGTGGGCGAAATGGTGGGCGAGGCCGAGAGCGTGTGCCAGGCCCTGCACCGCCCTGCACCGCGTTAAACATCCCCGGTGCAGGTCTGCAGGACTCACCACCCACCATCCTCCTCGGAGTCGCTGCATGAGACGCTCTGGCCTGGCTCAGGCAGGAGGTCAGACGAGGTGCACGTAATGGTCCTTTCTACAACTGAAAACCCCGAATCATTATCACTTGGGTTTCAACAACAATTGGAGGCTGCAAACAATCTCTGAGGTCTCCTGTACCAGAGGCTCCACACGCCGTGGTTGATCAGTCACTGGGCCAATGGAGCCCATGCCCACGGGGGCCCAGCCAACTGGCAGTAGAAGCACAGAGTCCCAGCTGCCAGGCAGGCGGGACCAGCCACTGTGCCCCGACCCTGGTCCCTGCCGAAGCCGGGAGGGGAGAGAACCACCAGGGCCCCGACCCTGGTCCCTGCCGAAGCCGAGAGAGGAGAGAAGCACCAGGGCCCTGATCCTGGTCCCTGCAGAAGCCGGGAGGGGAGAGAAGAACCAAGGCCCCGACCCGGGACCCTGGAGAAGCGGGGAGGGGAGAGAAGTACCAGGGCCCCGACTCTGGTACCTGCAGAAGCCGGGAGGGGAGAGAAGCACCAGAGCCCCGACCCTGGTCCCTGGAGAAGCCGGGAGGGGAGAAAAGCACCAGGGCCCTGACTCTGGTCCCTGCAGAAGCCGAGAGGGGAGAGAAGCACCAGGGCCCTGACCCTGGTCCCTGGAGAAGCTGGGAGGGGAGAGAAGCACCAGGGCCCCGACCCTGGTCCCTGCAGAAGCCGAGAGGGGAGAGAAGCACCAGGGCCCCGACCCTGGTTCCCTGCAGAAGCCGAGAGGGGAGAGAAGCACCAGGGCCCCGACCTTGGTCCGTGCAGAAGCCGGGAGGGGAGAGAAGCACCAGGGCCCCGTCCCTGGTCCCTGCAGAAGCCGGGAGGGGAGAGAAGCACCAGGGCCCCGACCCTGGTTCCCTGCAGAAGCCGGGAGGAGAGAGAAGCACCAGGACCCCGACCCTGGTCCCTGCAGAAGCCAGGAGGGGAGAGAAGCACCAGGGCCCCGACCCTGGTCCCTGCAGAAGCTGGGAGGGGAGAGAAGCACCAGGACCCCGACCCTGGTCCCTGCAGAAGCCGGGAGGGGAGAGAAGCACCAGGGCCCCGACCCTCGTTCCCTGCAGAAGCTGGGAGGGGAGAGAAGCACCAGGGCCCTGACCCTGGTCCCTGGAGAAGCTGGGAGGGGAGAGAAGAACCAGGACCCTGACCCTGGTCCCTGGAGAAGCTGGGAGGGGAGAGAAGCACCAGGGCCCCGACCCTGGTCCCTGCAGAAGCCGGGAGGGGAGAGAAGCACCAGGGCCCCGACCCTGGTTCCCTGAAGCCGAGAGGGGAGAGAAGCACCAGGGCCCTGACCCTGGTCCCTGCAGAAGCTGGGAGGGGAGAGAAGCACCAGGGCCCTGACCCTGGTCCCTGCAGAAGCTGGGAGGGGACAGAAGCACCAGGGCCCTGACCCTGGTCCCTGCAGAAGCCAGGAGGGGAGAGAAGCACCAGGGCCCTGACCCTGGTCCCTGCAGAAGCCGGGAGGGGAGAGAAGCACCAGGGCCCCGACCCTGGTCCCTGCAGAAGCCAGGAGGGGAGAGAAGCACCAGGGCCCTGACCCTGGTCCCTGCAGAAGCCGGGAGGGGAGAGAAGCACCAGGGCCCTGACCCTGGTCCCTGCAGAAGCCGGGAGGGGAGAGAAGCACCAGGGCCCCGACCCTGGTCCCTGCAGAAGCCAGGAGGGGAGAGAAGCACCAGGGCCCTGACCCTGATCCCTGCAGAAGCTGGGAGGGGACAGAAGCACCAGGGCCCTGACCCTGGTCCCTGCAGAAGTTGGGAGGTGGGAGAAGCGCCAGGGCCCCGACCCTGGTCCCTGCAGAAGCCAGGAGGGGAGAGAAGCACCAGGGCCCTGACCCTGGTCCCTGCAGAAGCCGGGAGGGGAGAGAAGCACCAGGGCCCCGACCCTGGTCCCTGCAGAAGCCGGGAGGGGAGAGAAGCACCAGGGCCCCGACCCTGGTTCCGTGCATAAGCCGAGAGGAGAGAGAAGCACCAGAGCCCCGACCCTGGTCCCTGCAGAACCGGGAGGGGACAGAAGCACCAGGGTCCCGACCCTGGTACCAGCAGAAGCCGGGAGGGGTGAGAAGCACCAGGGCCATGACCCTGGTTCCCTGCAGAACCGGGAGGGGAGAGAAGCACCAGGGCCCCGACCCTGGTTCCCTGCAGAAGCTGAGAGGGGAGAGAAGCACCAGGGCCCCGACCCTGGTCCCTGCAGAACCGGGAGGGGACAGAAGCACCAGGGTCCCGACCCTGGTTCCCTGCAGAAGCCGAGAGGGGAGAGAAGCACCAGGGCCCTGACCCTGGTCCCTGCAGAAGCCGGGAGGGGAGAGAAGCACCAGGGCCCTGACCCTGGTCCCTGCAGAAGCCGGGAGGGGACAGAAGCACCAGGGTCCCGACCCTGGTCCCTGCAGAACCGGGAGGGGACAGAAGCACCAGGGTCCCGACCCTGGTCCCTGCAGAACCGGGAGGGGACAGAAGCACCAGGGTCCCGACCCTGGTTCCCTGCAGAAGCCGAGAGGGGAGAGAAGCACCAGGGCCCTGACCCTGGTCCCTGCAGAAGCCGGGAGGGGAGAGAAGCACCAGGGCCCCGACCCTGGTCCCTGCAGAAGCCGGGAGGGGAGAGAAGCGCCAGGGCCCCGACCCTGGTCCCTGCAGAAGCCGGGAGGGGAGAGAAGCACCAGGGCCCTGACCCTGGTCCCTGCAGAAGCCGGGAGAGGAGAGAAGCACCAGGGCCCCGACCCTGGTCCCTGCAGAAGCCGGGAGGGGAGAGAAGCACCAGGGCCCTGACCCTGGTCCCTGCAGAAGCCGGGAGGGGAGAGAAGCACCAGGGCCCTGACCCTGTTCCCTGCAGAAGCCGAGAAGGGAGAGAAGCACCAGGGCCCCGACCCTGGTTCCCTGCAGAAGCCGAGAAGGGAGAGAAGCACCAGGGCCCCGACCCTGGTCCCTGCAGAAGCCGGGAGGGGAGAGAAGCATCAGGACCCCGACCCTGGTCCCTGCAGCAGCCGGGAGGGGAGAGAAGCACCAGGGCCCTGACCCTGATCCCTGCAGAAGCCGAGAGGGGAGAGAAGCACCAGGGCCCTGACCCTGGTTCCCTGCAGAAGCCGAGAGGGGAGAGAAGCACCAGGGCCCGGACCCTGGTACCAGCAGAAGCCGGGAGGGGAGAGAAGCACCAGGGCCCGGACCCTGGTTCCCTGCAGAACCGGGAGGGGAGAGAAGCACCAGGGCCCCGACCCTGGTCCCTGCAGAACCGGGAGGGGACAGAAGCACCAGGGCCCCGACCCTGGTTCCCTGCAGAAGCCGAGAGGGGAGAGAAGCACCAGGGCCCTGACCCTGGTCCCTGCAGAAGCCGGGAGGGGAGAGAAGCACCAGGGCCCCGACCCTGGTCCCTGCAGAAGCCGGGAGGGGAGAGAAGCACCAGGGCCCCGACCCTGGTCCCTGCCGAAGCCGGGAGGGGAGAGAAGCACCAGGGCCCTGACCCTGTTCCCTGCAGAAGCCGATAGGGGAGAGAAGCACCAGGGCCCTGACCCTGATCCCTGCAGAAGCTGGGAGGGGAGAGAAGCACCAGGGCCCGGACCCTGGTTCCCTGCAGAAGCCGGGAGGGGAGAGAAGCACCAGGGCCCCGACCCTGGTTCCCTGCAGAAGCCGAGAAGGGAGAGAAGCACCAGGGCCCCGACCCTGGTCCCTGCAGAAGCCGGGAGGGGAGAGAAGCACCAGGGCCCCGACCCTGGTTCCCTGCAGAAGCCGAGAGGGGAGAGAAGCACCAGGGACCTGACCCTGGTCCCTGCAGCAGCCGGGAGGGGAGAGAAGCACCAGGGCCCTGACCCTGATCCCTGCAGAAGCCGGGAGGGGAGAGAAGCACCAGGGCCCCGACCCCGGTTCCCTGAAGAAGCCGGGAGGGGAGAGAAGTACCAGGGCCCTGACCCTGGTCCCTTCACAAGCCGGGAGGGGAGAGAAGCACCAGAGCCCCGACCCTGGTCCCTGCAGAAGCCGAGAGGGGAGAGAAGCACCAGGGCCCTGACCCTGGTTCCCTGCAGAAGCCAGGAGGGGAGAGAAGCACCAGGGCCCTGACCCTGGTTCCCTGCAGAAGCCGGGAGGGGAGAGAAGCACCAGGGCCCCGACCCTGGTTCCCTGCAGAAGCCGAGAGGGGAGAGAAGCACCAGGGCCCTGACCCTGGTCCCTGCAGAAGCCGGGAGGGGAGAGAAGCACCAGGGCCCCGACCGTGGTTCCCTGAAGAAGCCGGGAGGGGAGAGAAGCACCAGGGCCCCGACCATGGTTCCCTGAAGCCGAGAGGGGAGAGAAGCACCAGGGCCCCGACCCTGGTTCCCTGCAGAAGCCGGGATGGGAGAGAAGCACCAGGGCCCTGACCCTGGTCCCTTCAGAAGCTGGGAGGGGAGAGAAGCACCAGAGCCCCGACCCTGGTCCCTGCAAAAGCCGGGAGGGAAGAGAAGCACAAGGGCCCGGACCCTGGTTCCCTACAGAAACCGGGAGGGGAGAGAAGCACCAGGGCCCCGACCCTGGTCCCTGCAGAAGCCGGGAGGGGAGAGAAGCACCAGGGCCCTGACCCTGGTCCCTGCAGAAGCCGGGAGGGGAGAGAAGCACCAGGGCCCCGACCCTGGTTCCCTGCAGAAGCCGAGAGGGGAGAGAAGCACCAGGGCCCTGACCCTGGTCCCTGCAGAAGCCGGGAGGGGAGAGAAGCACCAGGGCCCCGACCGTGGTTCCCTGAAGAAGCCGGGAGGGGAGAGAAGCACCAGGGCCCCGACCATGGTTCCCTGAAGCCGAGAGGGGAGAGAAGCACCAGGGCCCCGACCCTGGTTCCCTGCAGAAGCCGGGAGGGGAGAGAAGCACCAGGGCCCTGACCCTGGTCCCTTCAGAAGCTGGGAGGGGAGAGAAGCACCAGAGCCCCGACCCTGGTCCCTGCAAAAGCCGGGAGGGAAGAGAAGCACCAGGGCCCCGACCCTGGTTCCCTGCAGAAACCGGGAGGGGAGAGAAGCACCAGGGCCCTGACCCTGGTCCCTTCAGAAGCTGGGAGGGGAGAGAAGCACCAGGGCCCTGACCCTGTGTTGTGTATGTGGTTGTCATGGTTTTTGTTCCTATGGCAACTGAGTTAGTTTATTAGGGGATAGCCCGGCTGGCTTTGGCTGGTTGGGTGAGCTCTGTATATGTAAATAAAATGGTAATTTTGTTAGGTGTCTCCTCTCTGGCCTCAAGTGATTTATTCCTAAACCGGCTGCCCCCAAGGATATAACACCCTGGTCCCTGCAGAAGCTGGGAGGGGAGAGAAGCACCAGGGCCCCGACCCTGGTTCCCTGAAGAAGCCGAGAGGGGAGAAAAGCACCAGGGCCCTGACCCTGGTCCCTGCAGAAGCCGGGAGGGGAGAGAAGCACCAGGGCCCTGACCCTGGTCCCTGCAGAAGCTGGGAGGGGAGAGAAGCACCAGGGCCCCGACCCTGGTTCCCTGAAGAAGCCGAGAGGGGAGAAAAGCACCAGGGCCCTGACCCTGGTCCCTGCAGAAGCCGGGAGGGGAGAGAAGCACCAGGGCCCTGACTCTGGTCCCTGCAGAAGCTGGGAGGAGAGAGAAGCACCAGGGCCCTGACCCTGGTCCCTGCAGAAGCCGGGAGGGGAGAGAAGCACCAGGGCCCCGACCCTGGTCCCTGCAGAAGCCGGGAGGGGAGAGAAGCACCAGGGCCCTGACCCTGGTCCCTGCAGAAGCCGGGAGGGGAGAGAAGCACCAGGGCCCCGACCCTGGTCCCTGCAGAAGCCGGGAGGGGAGAGAAGCACCAGGGCCCCGACCCTGGTTCCCTGCAGAAGCCGAGAGGGGAGAGAAGCACCAGGGCCCTGACCCTGGTCCCTGCAGAAGCCAGGAGGGGAGAGAAGCACCAGGGCCCTGACCCTGATCCCTGCAGAAGCCGGGAGGGGAGAGAAGCACCAGGGCCCCGACCCTGTTTCCCTGAAGCCGAGAGGGGAGAGAAGCACCAGGGCCCCGACCCTGGTCCCTGCCGAAGCCGGGAGGGGAGAGAAGCACCAGGGCCCTGACCCTGTTCCCTGCAGAAGCCGATAGGGGAGAGAAGCACCAGGGCCCTGACCCTGATCCCTGCAGAAGCTGGGAGGGGAGAGAAGCACCAGGGCCCTGACCCTGGTCCCTGCAGAAGCCGGGAGGGGAGAGAAGCACCAGGGCCCCGACCCTGGTTCCCTGCAGAAGCCGAGAAGGGAGAGAAGCACCAGGGCCCCGACCCTGGTCCCTGCAGAAGCCGGGAGGGGAGAGAAGCACCAGGGCCCCGACCCTGGTTCCCTGCAGAAGCCGAGAGGGGAGAGAAGCACCAGGGCCCTGACCCTGGTCCCTGCAGAAGCCAGGAGGGGAGAGAAGCACCAGGGCCCTGACCCTGATCCCTGCAGCAGCCGGGAGGGGAGAGAAGCACCAGGGCCCTGACCCTGATCCCTGCAGAAGCCGGGAGGGGAGAGAAGCACCAGGGCCCCGACCCTGGTACTTGAAGCCGAGAGGGGAGAGAAGCACCAGGGCCCTGACCCTGGTCCCTTCAGAAGCCGGGAGGGGAGAGAAGCACCAGGGCCCTGACCCTGATCCCTGCAGAAGCCGAGAGGGGAGAGAAGCACCAGAGCCCCGACCCTGGTCCCTGCAGAAGCCGAGAGGGGAGAGAAGCACCAGGGCCCGGACCCTGGTTCCCTGCAGAAGCCGGGAGGGGAGAGAAGCACCAGGGCCCCGACCCTGGTTCCCTGCAGAAGCCGAGAGGGGAGAGAAGCACCAGGGCCCTGACCCTGGTCCCTGCAGAAGCCGGGAGGGGAGAGAAGCACCAGGGCCCCGACCCTGGTTCCGTGCATAAGCCGAGAGGGGAGAGAAGCACCAGAGCCCCGACCCTGGTCCCTGCAGAAGCCGGGAGGGGAGAGAAGCACCAGGGCCCTGACCCTGGTCCCTGCAGAAGCCGGGAGGGGAGAGAAGCACCAGGGCCCCGACCCTGGTTCCCTGCAGAAGCCGAGAGGGGAGAGAAGCACCAGGGCCCTGACCCTGGTCCCTGCAGAAGCCGGGAGGGGAGAGAAGCACCAGGGCCCTGACCGTGGTTCCCTGAAGAAGCCGGGATGGGAGAGAAGCACCAGGGCCCTGACCCTGATCCCTGCAGAAGCCGGGAGGGGAGAGAAGCACCAGGGCCCCGACCATGGTTCCCTGAAGCCGAGAGGGGAGAGAAGCACCAGGGCCCCGACCCTGGTTCCCTGCAGAAGCCGAGAGGGGAGAGAAGCACCAGGGCTCCGACCCTGGTCCCTGCAGAACCGGGAGGGGCCAGAAGCACCAGGGCCCCGACCCTGGTTCCCTGCAGAAGCCGAGAGGGGAGAGAAGCACCAGGACCCTGACCCTGGTCCCTGCAGAAGCCGGGAGGGGAGAGAAGCACCAGGGCCCCGACCCTGGTCCCTGCAGAAGCCGGGAGGGGAGAGAAGCGCCAGGGCCCCGACCCTGGTCCCTGCAGAAGCCGGGAGGGGAGAGAAGCACCAGGACCCTGACCCTGGTCCCTGCAGAAGCCGGGAGAGGAGAGAAGCACCAGGGCCCCGACCCTGGTCCCTGCCGAAGCCGGGAGGGGAGAGAAGCACCAGGGCCCTGACCCTGTTCCCTGCAGAAGCCGATAGGGGAGAGAAGCACCAGGGCCCTGACCCTGATCCCTGCAGAAGCTGGGAGGGGAGAGAAGCACCAGGGCCCTGACCCTGGTCCCTGCAGAAGCCGGGAGGGGAGAGAAGCACCAGGGCCCCGACCCTGGTTCCCTGCAGAAGCCGAGAAGGGAGAGAAGCACCAGGGCCCCGACCCTGGTCCCTGCAGAAGCCGTGAGGGGAGAGAAGCACCAGGGCCCCGACCCTGGTTCCCTGCAGAAGCCGAGAGGGGAGAGAAGCACCAGGGCCCTGACCCTGGTCCCTGCAGAAGCCAGGAGGGGAGAGAAGCACCAGGGCCCTGACCCTGGTCCCTGCAGCAGTCGGGAGGGGAGAGAAGCACCAGGGCCCTGACCCTGATCCCTGCAGAAGCCGGGAGGGGAGAGAAGCACCAGGGCCCCGACCCCGGTTCCCTGAAGAAGCCGGGAGGGGAGAGAAGTACCAGGGCCCCGACCCTGGTCCCTGCAGAAGCCAGGAGGGGAGAGAAGCACCAGGGCCCTGACCCTGGTTCCCTGCAGAAGCCGAGAGGGGAGAGAAGCACCAGGGCCCTGACCCGGGTCCCTGCAGAAGCCAGGAGGGGTGAGAAGCACCAGGGCCCTGACCCTGGTCCCTGCAGAAGCCGGGAGGGGAGAGAAGCACCAGGGCTCTGACCCTGTTCCCTGCAGAAGCCGGGAGGGGAGAGAAGCACCAGGGCCCTGACCCTGGTCCCTGCAGAAGCCGAGAGGGGAGAGAAGCACCAGGGCCCTGACCCTGGTCCCTGCAGAAGCCGGGAGGGGAGAGAAGCACCAGGGCCCTGACCCTGATCCCTTGAGAAGCCGGGAGGGGAGAGAAGCACCAGGGCCCCGACCCTGGTTCCGTGCATAAGCCGAGAGGGGAGAGAAGCACCAGAGCCCCGACCCTGGTCCCTGCAGAAGCCGGGAGGGGAGAGAAGCACCAGGGCCCTGACCCTGGTCCCTGCAGAAGCCGGGAGGGGAGAGAAGCACCAGGGCCCCGACCCTGGTTCCCTGCAGAAGCCGAGAGGGGAGAGAAGCACCAGGGCCCTGACCCTGGTCCCTGCAGAAGCCGGGAGGGGAGAGAAGCACCAGGGCCCCGACCCTGGTTCCCTGCAGAAGCCGGGAGGGGAGAGAAGCACCAGGGCCCTGACCCTGGTCCCTTCAGAAGCTGGGAGGGGAGAGAAGCACCAGAGCCCCGACCCTGGTTCCGTGCAGAAGCCGGGAGGGAAGAGAAGCACCAGGGCCCGGACCCTGGTTCCCTACAGAAACCGGGAGGGGAGAGAAGCACCAGGGCCCTGACCCTGGTCCCTTCAAAAGCTGGGAGGGGAGAGAAGCACCAGGGCCCTGACCCTGTGTTGTGTATGTGGTTGTCATGGTTTTTGTTCCTATGGCAACTGAGTTAGTTTATTAGGGGATAGCCCGGCTGGCTTCGGCTGGTTGGGTGAGCTCTGTATATGTAAATAAAATGGTAATTTTGTTAGGTGTCTCCTCTCTGGCCTCAAGTGATTTATTCCTAAACCGGCTGCCCCCAAGCATATAACACCCTGGTCCCTGCAGAAGCTGGGAGGGGAGAGAAGCACCAGGGCCCCGACCCTGGTTCCCTGAAGAAGCCGAGAGGGGAGAGAAGCACCAGGGCCGTGACCCTGGTCCCTGGAGAAGCCGAGAGGGGAGAAAAGCACCAGGGCCCTGACCCTGGTCCCTGCAGAAGCCGGGAGGGGAGAGAAGCACCAGGGCCCTGACTCTGGTCCCTGCAGAAGCCGGGAGGGGAGAGAAGCACCAGGGCCCCGACCCTGGTTCCCTGAAGCCGAGAGGGGAGAGAAGCACCAGGGCCCCGACCCTGGTTCCCTGCAGAAGCCGGGAGGGGAGAGAAGCACCAGGGCCCTGACCCTGGTCCCTTCAGAAGCTGGGAGGGGAGAGAAGCACCAGAGCCCCGACCCTTGTCCCTGCAGAAGCCGGGAGGGGAGAGAAGCACCAGGGCCCTGACCCTGGTTCCCTGCAGAAGCCAGGAGGGGAGAGAAGCACCAGGGCCCTGACCCTGGTTCCCTGCAGAAGCCAGGAGGGGAGAGAAGCACCAGGGCCCTGACCCTGGTCCCTGCAGAAGCCGGGAGGGGAGAGAAGCACCAGGGCCCCGACCCTGGTTCCCTGCAGAAGCCGAGAGGGGAGAGAAGCACCAGGGCCCTGACCCTGGTCCCTGCAGAAGCCAGGAGGGGAGAGAAGCACCAGGGCCCTGACCCTGGTCCCTGCAGAAGCCGGGAGGGGAGAGAAGCACCAGGGCCCTGACCCTGATCCCTTGAGAAGCCGGGAGGGGAGAGAAGCACCAGGGCCCCGACCCTGGTCCCTGCAGAAGCCGAGAGGGGAGAGAAGCACCAGGGCCCCGACCCTGGTCCCTGCAGAAGCCGAGAGGGGAGAGAAGCACCAGGGCCCTGACTCTGGTCCCTGCAGATGCCGGGATGGGAGAGAAGCAACAGGGCCCCGACCCTGGTTCCCTGAAGCCGAGAGGGGAGAGAAGCACCAGGGCCCCGACCCTGGTTCCCTGTAGAAGCCGGGAGGGGTGTAGCCCTAAAAATTAATTTGTTGGTCTGTATAAAATGTTTTTTTAATAAAAGTGTGTAGGCTGCATAGATTAATAGAATTTGCAATAGCTGTAAACGCAAGATACCTAGAAACTTTTAGACCAGACATCCTGGCCTATTTCCTCTGTGATGCTAAAAGCAACCTTTAAGACCCTTACTTAAAAAAGTGATCATAGGAAACAAACCTACGCAAATTGTCTAGGGACTTTCTGAATATCTGCTAACCTTTCACCTAGTTAGGTGCAAAAGTAGGGTATTTCTGCCCACAAAATATAACAAGTACACCACAAGATACGTAAATAGTTGTCATTAATACGTATACAAAGGTCAGCCTATAAAAACAGGTACCCTCACCTTTCCATGGGGAAAGCCAAATTTGGGCGTAAGAGGAAGGATTTCTCCCTATAAAAGGTGTGATAATCCACCATTAGGGCAGGCAATACACCCATCCTTCTATTCTCATCGCCTCACCCTGCCTACACCTACGAAAGCTGTCAACTAATGATAAGTCGTAGTGTTCTGTCCTTTCACAGCTGTAAGTATGAAATAATTCTTAATTTCTACTTCACCTCTAAAGCATCTATGCTAAGAAGGGTTTAATTCATAACCAGTTTCTTTATAACTATACTTCCTCTAGCAGAGGTGTGAAATTCACTCTAGTACTATTTGCTGCAAAGTGCATTAGATATCATATCATATCATATCATATCTCTTAAAGAACTGTAATATTTTGTAACTTTGTAATCAAACTGCTTTTAACATTTTACATTTACTTCTTGTTTTAGTGGTTTTAAATAAAAGGTCTTGTTTAACTAAACTTTGTCTCAGTGTAAATTCCTGTTATACCCCAATCTCCTTGTATTAAATTCTGTAAAGCCTGATTCAAAACGAACTTTTATCTTCTAATCACACATATTGGCGAGCCATACCCATATTATTAATACTTATTAATTATTACTAACATTACTAATTAATTAGAAAATTAATTATTACATACAACCAAATTAAGTGGATAAATTCCACTGTCCCTACTAACCCTCCCCAAATCAGGCAACAGACTGGCGAGCCAGCCAGGAGGAGATTTAAGAAGTGTGTGACAGGAATTTCAGGTATTCCAAACGTTTCTGGACCCTTTAAAAGACTTTTTCTTTGAAACGCAAGTAAATAGTTAATTTCAGTAAAACTCTGAAATCTTTCTCTTAAACCAGAGTCAAAATCAACTGTGGTTATTGCTGCTGGCAGCACGCCCAGTATTTCCGTTTTGTATTGTGGTTAAGCATCTTTACTTTCACTTTTGCCTAAAGGATTTTAACTGTATTAATAACTGAATATTGAAGTAATATTGTTTTAAAAGTAATATATGTGCACAGAAAGGGGTTTTTATATGTTGAAGAAGTTAATGAATGGTACCGAATAAAATATTTGCAGTAGCACAGGATCCGGTGACCCACACTAGTGGTGGCGGGGAGTTAATAAAGCAAGGTATTCATAGCCGCCAAAAAGGCCGCAATCAGTCAGAACTTAAATAGTTCAAAGATACCTTATCTTAGTCCCATTAACTCTTCCGGACTGCACCTCTGATCCGTCTGCCTCAGTATTCCCCCAATATTTGGCAGGTCCCGACAGAGGGGAAAGACCTCTCGATCTGCTATAAGCCATCGAGAGAAGAGAGAAGAGAGTATCCCCACTCCCTCTATTTACTTGGGACTTTTATGATACAGTGTTTAAACCGGTTAAGGGGTATTATCCTGTTGTTTTCTGTAAAAGGGACGCCTTTTTGTGTATCAGAAGTAAATCAACAAAGGTTTGATTCTAGTGAATATACTAGATTCTAGTAAATATACTAGGAAAAGAAAGAGATAAATTCTCTATTTCGTAGTAAGAGTGTTAAAAGTGAAGATAGAACTGGAGTGGAGTGTGTTGGAATTTCTAGCAGTTTAGCTTTGGAAAACTTTGCTAGGAAATATATTCAGGAACATAGTGGAATGATTTCTGAGCAGAGAAACCCGTGGGGTTTTGTGAGTAATGTATTTGAGGATGAAACAGAGCAGAAAAAGAAAAGAGCTAAGGTGGTAAAGGGAATAGCTGTTGAATGCTTGCTTGTAGCTTGTAGTTCATTGGGAAAGAAATTGAATAAAAAGATGGAGTTACTCAGGGAAATTCAGCAAATGCTAATAGCCTATAAAGTAGACCGTGGTCGGCTGTTGGAAAAGATTAAAAAACTAGAAAAGGGAGAAAATAGAGCAGAGAAGGTTGAAGAATTAATTCCCATCCCTATTGGTATGGTGGATCCAAGAGAGGTAGAAAATCCTATTGGACCAGTGACTAGAAGTAAAACAAGAGAATTAGCTCAAGCAGACACAGTACCTTCAGAAGCGAATTTGCAAGTTGAATCTGTGGAGTCAGAGGAAATTGGCAGTGCAGCAGTCACTGACAGTCTGCTGGTAGAGGACGAAAGTTCTGAAGTGACAGTTCAGGAGGCGGAGACAAGTGTCACAGTCAGTGAAGTAGTTAGTGACACAAACAGAGAAGCAGAGAAAGAGGAAAAGATCTCTACTTCTGTAGAGACAGCTTCTGTGAGTGTACCTTTAGAATCGGTCATTGTTCAAGGGTTAGAAGAGGCTGTATCACAGGTAACACAGGTAGCTAATGCATGTGATGTAGTGATCTCTAAGTTACAAAAAGAGCTACAACAACAAGCAGGGAATAGAATTCCTGCTCCTCCACCCAATGTTACATTAGCACCATATAGAGTAAAAAATCCAGTCCCTTTGGGTGGACATTTATTGGCATTTGGGCAATCAACATTGCCTAGACCCCAGGAATTTCGTGGGTCCTCTGCACCCCCGTGGTATATGCTGGTATCACCTAGTGTATCGGTAGAACGCCCTACCACGCCAGACTTTAGTGGACTAAGGAATGTCCTGCGTCAGTGTGAAGACACTTTGAATGTAAGCCATAGACATTTCATGGAAAATTATCCTAGATATCCAGGATTATCTCCAGTGGAAAGTTTTGATGGTTCAAATGAGGAAAATGTGAATCCAGGTAGAAGGAGGCAAGGAATAGAAATTGTAGATTTAAGCTCAGATGAAAGCTCAGATGAAAGCTC
Organism: Mauremys mutica; assembly: GCF_020497125.1. Taxonomy (NCBI): domain Eukaryota; kingdom Metazoa; phylum Chordata; order Testudines; family Geoemydidae; genus Mauremys; species Mauremys mutica. The sequence continues at coordinate 13,871,642 of NC_059096.1, forward strand.
AGATTCAGATCCAAAAGAAGGAACTGCAGGTTCCAATTCTGATTGTCCTGTAGCAGTTGTTACAGATATTAAAACCTTAGACCTGGTAGCAAAGCAAGTAGGAATGATGGAGGATTCATCAGTTGCTATGCATGCACAATGTGTGCAGGAGACAGCAAAAGTGTTTGGCTTACCAAGGGAGGATTGGGTTAAAATCTTACAACTCACAGTGAATCGAGCATTGTGGAGTACTTTGCCACTTAAGTTTAGGGTAGGAGAGAAAACTTTTCAAGAGACAGTAGCCCTATTGGAACATAATCAGCACCCAGGGCAAGCTGGAGTAGCAATTCTGTCTAACTTAAAGCAGAAACCTAATGAAACTCCACATCAGTTTCATTTGCGGTTAAGCGCAGCTTGGCGGAGTCATATCAAAGAGGAAACAGATGAACTGCCATATATCAGTCTGTTAGTTAATAATTCTCTTCCTCAGTTAAGAGAAATGGTTAATATGCATATAACTGATGATATTTCTTTAAAAAAAACATTAGCCTTGCTGGCTAAAGCACATGCACAGGGAGGCTCTAAATTAGGTCGGCATGGAGCCCCGGTTGCAGTACTTCAGGAACCACAAACTAATCCTACGGTGAGGATTGAGGGACCTCAACCTCAGCCAGGATTAGAACAAGGAGTTCCTAAATTCCCTAAGTATCAACGTTGGCAAAATAACCCTAACCCACGTAATAACCCTGGACCTTCGAGTGGCCAGGTCCCTCGACAGGGTTATGCGTTTGGATCCTATGCAGGAGCCCGGGATCGTGTTCCTTTCTTTTCAGATGCTGCACAGAACAGTTCACGTCTGCAGAGACCTAAATCACCGCCTTTGCACAAAACTGAGGACTCAGTTGTAAAAATGTTTAAAACAGTGCAACAGACGCTTGAGGCTCAACGACGGGCTATCCGAGAACTTCATGCCCATGTGAATGAGCTAATGATGATGGAAGGCCAAGGCTCAGCGACCTTGAACCGTCCAGTGGCCTCCGTCGATCCATCCCCTTTTCCCCAGTGGACAGCCACTCCTCCAAAATTGGCTGCCTCTGAGGAAATAGAGGAGGAACCCCTTAATTATCTAACAGCATATGCTGCATGACTACAAACAACCCCGAGTGTAGTCATAACCCCTTTGGGCAGAGATACAAGTGGAAGACCCACAATATCTGCAGTGATAGAGGGACTAGACAGAAATCTCATTATAGATACTGGAGCAGCAATCAGTATTCTCCATGTCGAGGATCCTAGATCCTCTCCTCTATCATCAGGATGTACCAAGACACTTGCAACTTTTGCAAGTAATCAGGTTACTACCACACTTTCTACACCCCTTGAAGTACAAATAGGTCACCTAAGAAAGAATCATACTTTTGCATTAATGAAGTTAGCAGACCCAAAGAATTCCTTATTGGGAACTGATTTCTTATACAAACAGGGATGTGTTCTTGATTTGTGTAACCAATTATTGTGTCTTTCAGTAGAACAGGAAAAGGATGACTCTCCAGTAGTCATACCTAAGTGTGGCATGGTATCTCCAGTGGAGGACTTTGAACCTGAAGGGTATGATTTGGACAAAATAGTGGCTAAACATGCAGACCAACCTGAGTTACAGGCATTACTGTACAAACATGCAGATGCCTTTGCTAAACACAAACATGACTATGGATGCATGGCCGTCACTATTGTTGTGGAAGGAGGAAAAATGTCAGCCCAAAAACAGTATTCTTACCCAGAACAAGCAAATCCATACATAGAAAAGACTATTAAGTCTTTGTTGACACAGGGAGTACTACAAAAATGTACTTCCACTGCAAATTCACCTATTTGGCCTGTTAAAAAACCGGATGGTTCGTGGCGTCTCACAATAAACTACAGACGCCTAAACCAGGTCACACCAACTAAATTGGTACAACCCAATATACCAAATTTAAAAAACATGCAAAAATTGGATAAGGACATAATAAAAGTAATTCTAAAGCTTTCCAAAATAAACAAAGAGGGAACACTAACAATAAACCCTTTGTACAAACGACATGAACAGCAGTTACAAGTCGTAGATGAAGTTCTCATGTATACAGGAGGTCCTTTCCCTGTGTGGGTAGTTCCAGCTCACCTACGGAGGGAAATAATGTACATGGTCCATGACACTCCTACAGGAGAACATCAGGGAGTGGACAAAACTGTCCAACATCTTGCATCTGTAGGGTGGTGGCCACTTCTTAGGATGGATGTGCAACAATATTGTGAAAATTGTCTGGCATGTGTCCAAGCTAATCCTACTCCATCCAAAAGAAATGCGCCACTAAGATCCCAGGTGTATGAAGGTCCGTGGATGGCTTTGCAAATTGACTTTGTAGGTCCTTTGCCAAGGACCCAAAAAGGTAACCAATATCTATTGGTAATTATCGATCCTTTCTCAAAGTGGATAGAGGCATTTCCTCTTAAAGCCAATACTGCAAAAGCCACTGCCAAGGTCTTGGTAGAACAAGTCTTCTCTCGCTGGAAGATCCCTGCAAAGGTAGAATCAAACCAGGGATCACATTTTACAGGACAGTTCTTTAGGGATTGTCTTAAATTAATGAGAGTCCCGCAGAGACTACACATCCCATACAGGCCACAGTCATCTGGGATGGTGAAACGAACCAATCGGACTATAAAAGTGATGTTGAGGAAACTGGTTGATGCCAATGAACGTAACTGGGACACCCTCATGCCTTTAATTTTAATGGCATTAAGGGCGACACCGGCTGCATCTACTAATAAAACACCTTTTGAAGTGATGACAGGCCGAACAATAAGATTACCAGAACATTTAATTTGGCAAGCTAGTGGCACTCAATTAGAGGGAATAAAAATGAATACCTACCTGCAAAATCTGCAAAAACATTTAAATCACATTCACTTGCAGGTAGCTGCTAAATTGGAAAAATCCAGACGTAAGGCAAAGGCTTACTTTGACAAAAGCCAGAGAAAGAATACTTGGAAGGTAGGAGACCAAGTAATGTTATTGTCATATAAGTCACCAGAACATGGGTTGTGTAATCAATGGATTGAACCTTTCCAAATCATTAATAAACTCAGTTCAGCAGTATATAAAATCAAAATAACAGGAGGAAAGCATAATAGAGACAAAATTTATCATGCTAACCAGTTAAAGTTGTATCGATCGTCCAGGTCGCAGGAGCAACTTCCTCCTCAGGACTTAAGTGATCAAACAAAATCGCAACAATTGGAGCCCAGCAGTTTGCAACCATAAAATTGACATTGACATTTTTAACTTATTACACCCTTATTGTTGCTCTAAGGGTAGGACTATGCCAAAATCTTAAGTCTAAAACCAAACTATTGCAACCCTAGGAAACCAGACGACCAGATCGTACTCAGTTGTCTGAGCCCAAGCAACAGAACATACCAACAAAGAAGGAACGAACTATTATACTTAATCCAAAATTGGTCAACAACCCAATTCAACAGGTTAAGGGAATTCGGGGGGAGGATGTTACTTTTGAATATCAATTAGTAGAAGTAACTGCACTACCCTCTAGTGGTTGGAAAAGATGTGTTAATTGCTTTTAAAGTTAATTGCTTTAAACAATGATCAAAAAAGAAATCAGCATTTGGGGAAAGAAATTATATGTTCTGCATATGGGGAATATGTTGTAAGTACAATTACTAATGCATTACGATCCTTAAAATTAGAAGAAGTCCCTAACTTAATTAAGGATAAACAACTAATGGGTTGGTATTGTCCTAAATGTTTTCAAAAGCTGGAAAAGGAAAGATCCACTTGTTTGAATGTATGCCAGCATTTGTCAGTGGGTGCTATGAGAGAGATAGGATCTGTAACACCTCACCCCAACCAAAACAGTTGTTCTCTTACAAAAGAGTGTATAATGGCACGATCTTTGTATGTTTCATTCACGGTCTCGTTACCAGTGTTTGACCCAGACAAAGATGTGTACAGGCAATTGGCTGCTATCCATTCTATAGGTCACCTCAAAGATAACATCTACAGGGAACGCGTTAATGCACCTCCCCTGGTAGTCTATCACACTCCAACTCAGACTTGGAAGGTACCACAAATGGCCTGTTGTTCTAAAAAGGGACCCCAGTATATCTGTAGGTGTAATGTGTTTGAAACAGACACTGTTTTGTGTGGACTACAGGGAGAGAAAGCACAAAATTCATCATCGTCATGCCTGGTAAGGCTGACCACATGGAAAACTCCGATGGAGAGGGTGACCTATGCTGGAAGGAACCAATTTTGCGTGGTTACCAACCAAAAGAGGTACCAGTATGGTCCCTTGGAGTGTCCTGTCACAGAGCCAAATTTCTGTTTTACCCCAAAGCAACCCACGGTAATAGGAAATCAAGTTATTTCCCCTATTCCTATTTTTAAGAACATTACCATTATTCAGTCTAACCCTGATTACCAGAATTTAACTATTCAAAGCACACCTACTTTTCTGGCTTATATTCCACCATTAGGGTTGCAACTAAAATCCTTAATGACTCGTAAAAAAACTCACCTCATTCAAATTACTAACAATATGAATAAAGCCCAACAAGTTATTACCCAATTAATGAATGAAGGGAATGAGTCTGCAACAATTTCTAAAGAAAAATTCGGATTAAAAGTATGAATAATTATCCAAGGAATTGGGATTGTGATTAATTTCCTTATGTTAGGTTATATGCTGTATAAACGCAACAAACCCAAGCCAAAAACTAGGCAAAGACCTAGACAGACACCCAAACAATCACCTAAACAAATGTACAGACGAGCACCATCTGGGGATAAAGATGAATATATATACATGGTGCCCATTCCTAATACCTACCAAAATTTGCCCAGGTATAAAACTAAAAAGGGCCCCACAGATGTTAAGTCCTAGGTGACGGGGTTTCTTTATGTAAACCACCCCGTCAAAGGGGGGCGTGTAGCCCTAAAAATTAATCTGTTGGTCTGTATAAAATGTCTTTTTAATAAAAGTGTGTAGGCTGCATAGATTAATAGAATTTGCAATAGCTGTAAACGCAAGATACCTAGAAACTTCTAGACCAGACATCCTGGCCTATTTCCTCTGTGATGCTAAAAGCAACCTTTAAGACCCTTACTCAAAAAAGTGATCATAGGAAACAAACCTACGCAAATTGTCTAGGGACTTTCTGAATATCTGCTAACCTTTCACCTAGTTAGGTGCAAAAGTAGGGTATTTCTGCCCACAAAATATAACAAGTACACCACAAGATACGTAAATAGTTGTCATTAATACGTATACAAAGGTCAGCCTATAAAAACAGGTACCCTCACCTTTCCATGGGGAAAGCCAAATTTGGGCGTAAGAGGAAGGATTTCTCCCTATAAAAGGTGTGATAATCCACCATTAGGGCAGGCAATACACCCATCCTTCTATTCTCATCGCCTCACCCTGCCTACACCTACGAAAGCTGTCAACTAATGATAAGTCGTAGTGTTCTGTCCTTTCACAGCTGTAAGTATGAAATAATTCTTAATTTCTACTTCACCTCTAAAGCATCTATGCTAAGAAGGGTTTAATTCATAACCAGTTTCTTTATAACTATACTTCCTCTAGCAGAGGTGTGAAATTCACTCTAGTACTATTTGCTGCAAAGTGCATTAGATATCATATCATATCATATCATATCTCTTAAAGAACTGTAATATTTTGTAACTTTGTAATCAAACTGCTTTTAACATTTTACATTTACTTCTTGTTTTATTGGTTTTAAATAAAAGGTCTTGTTTAACTAAACTTTGTCTCAGTGTAAATTCCTGTTATACCCCAATCTCCTTGTATTAAATTCTGTAAAGCCTGATTCAAAACGAACTTTTATCTTCTAATCACACATATTGGCGAGCCATACCCATATTATTAATACTTATTAATTATTACTAACATTACTAATTAATTAAAAAATTAATTATTACATACAACCAAATTAAGTGGATAAATTCCACTGTCCCTACTAACCCTCCCCAAATCAGGCAACAGGGGAGAGAAGCACCAGGGCCCTGACCCTGGTCCCTGCAGAAGCTGGGAGGGGAGAGAAGCACCAGGGCCCGGACCCTGGTCCCTGCAGAAGCTGGGAGGTGGGAGAAGCACCAGGGCCCTGACCCTGGTCCCTGCAGCAGCCAGGAGGGGAGAGAAGCACCAGGGCCCCGACCCTGATCCCTGCAGAAGCCGGGAGGGGAGAGAAGCACCAGGGCCCTGACCCTGTTCCCTGCAGAAGCCGAGAGGGGAGAGAAGCACCAGGGCCCTGACCCTGATCCCTGCAGAAGCCGGGAGGGGAGAGAAGCACCAGGGCCCTGACCCTGGTCCCTGCAGAAGCCGGGAGGGGAGGGAAGCACCAGGGCCCTGACCCTGGTCCCTGCAGAAGGCGGGAGGGGAGAGAAGCACCAGGGCCCTGACCCTGATCCCTGCAGAAGCCGGGAGGGGAGAGAAGCACCAGGGCCCTGACCCTGGTTCCCTGCAAAAGCCAAGAGGGGAGAGAAGCACCAGGGCCCTGACCCTGGTCCCTGCAGAAGCCGGGAGGGGAGAGAAGCACCAGGGCCCTGACCCTGGTCCCTGCAGAAGCCAGGAGGGGAGAGAAGCACCAGGGCCCGGACCCTGGTCCCTGCAGAAGCCGAGAGGGGAGAGAAGCACCAGGGCCCCGACCCTGGTCCCTGCCGAAGCCGGGAGGGGAGAGAAGCACCAGGGCCCTGACCCTGTTCCCTGCAGAAGCCGAGAGGGGAGAGAAGCACCAGGGCCCCGACCCTGGTTCCCTGCAGAAGCCGGGAGGGGAGAGAAGCACCAGGGCCATGACCCTGGTCCCTGCAGAAGCCGAGAGGGGAGAGAAGCACCAGGGGTCCGGACCCTGGTCCCTGCAGAAGCCGGGAGGGGAGAGAAGCACCAGGGCCCTGACCCTGGTCCCTGCAGAAGCCAGGAGGGTAGAGAAGCACCAGGGCCCCGACCCTGGTCCCTGCCGAAGCCGGGAGGGGAGAGAAGCACCAGGGCCCTGACCCTGGTCCCTGGAGAAGCTGGGAGGGGAGAGAAGCACCAGGGCCCTGACCCTGGTTCAGTGTATAAGCCGAGAGGGGAGAGAAGCACCAGAGCCCCGAGACTGGTCCCTGCAGAAGCCGGGAGGGGAGAGAAGCACCAATGCCCTGACCCTGGTCCCTGGAGAAGCCGGGAGGGGAGAGAAGCACCAGGGCCCTGACCCTGGTCCCTGCAGAAGCCGGGAGGGGAGAGAAGCACCAGGGCCCCGACCCTGGTTCCCTGCAGAAGCCGAGAGGGGAGAGAAGCACCAGGGCCCTGAACCTGGTCCCTGCAGAAGCCAGGAGGGGAGAGAAGCACCAGGGCCCTGACCCTGGTCCCTGCAGAAGCCGGGAGGGGAGAGAAGCACCAGGGCCCTGACCCTGTGTTGTGTATGTGGTTGTCATGGTTTTTGTTCCTATGGCAACTGAGTTAGTTTATTAGGGGATAGCCCGGCTGGCTTCGGCTGGTTGGGTGAGCTCTGTATATGTAAATAAAATGGTAATTTTGTTAGGTGTCTCCTCTCTGGCCTCAAGTGATTTATTCCTAAACCGGCTGCCTCCAAGGATATAACACCCTGGTCCCTGCAGAAGCTGGGAGGGGAGAGAAGCACCAGGGCCCCGACCCTGGTTCCCTGAAGAAGCTGGGAGGTGGGAGAAGAACCAGGGCCCTGACCCTGGTCCCTGGAGAAGCCGGGAGGGGAGAAAAGCACCAGGGCCCTGACCCTGGTCCCTGCAGAAGCCGGGAGGGGAGAGAACCACCAGGGCCCTGACTCTGGTCCCTGCAGAAGCCGGGAGGGGAGAGAAGCACCAGGGCCCGGACCCTGGTCCCTGCAGAAGCCGAGAGGGGAGAGAAGCACCAGGGCCCCGACCCTGGTCCCTGCCGAAGCCGGGAGGGGAGAGAAGCACCAGGGCCCTGACCCTGTTCCCTGCAGAAGCCGATAGGGGAGAGAAGCACCAGGGCCCTGACCCTGATCCCTGCAGAAGCTGGGAGGGGAGAGAAGCACCAGGGCCCTGACCCTGGTCCCTGCAGAAGCCGGGAGGGGAGAGAAGCACCAGGGCCCCGACCCTGGTTCCCTGCAGAAGCCGAGAGGGGAGAGAAGCACCAGGGCCCCGACCCTGGTCCCTGCAGAAGCCGGGAGGGGAGAGAAGCACCAGGGCCCCGACCCTGGTTCCCTGCAGAAGCCGAGAGGGGAGAGAAGCACCAGGCCCCTGACCCTGGTCCCTGCAGAAGCCAGGAGGGGAGAGAAGCACCAGGGCCCTGACCCTGGTCCCTGCAGCAGCCGGGAGGGGAGAGAAGCACCAGGGCCCTGTGTGACGTTATTGATATAAATGGGGACCATATAGAACATGGGTTGCAACCAAGGTCCTGTAGTGGCACCAAATCCTAAGTAAAGGGGGTCATATAAGGTGTCTAAGACCAGGTTATGGGTTGCTGGTTATGATTATGCTGTCTGTGTGCATGTATCATTTTTAGTTGAAGTTATGTATATTGGCTCTATACTGTCTATTTCAAGTTGGTGATGTGCTTCTGGGTGATATCCCAGACAAGCTGGTGTTAGCTATGCTTAGCCTGCTTGATGGTCCTTAATGGGCCATCAGCTACACAATTGACCCATGGAGAGAAGGCAGACACGCCTTGTGACTCAGCAAAGTATGCAGAAACTTGTCCATGTGACTGCAAACTCCATTTTTGCTGTAAGTTTCCACCGTGAGGACAAAGGGATTCTTACACCTGGAAAAGTCTATATAAGGCTGATGCATCATCTCCATCTTGTCTTCAATCCTGCTTCTGACCTCTGGAGGGATTTTGCTACAAACTGAAGCTCTACACAAGGGATTGAATGACCCATCCCAGCGGGGGATGTTCCAGAGACTCAATTTGAACCTGCAGTTTACTCCATCTCTGCTGCAAGCCTAAACTAAGAACTTTGCCATTACTGTATGTAATTGATTCCATTTAACCAATTCTACCTCTCATCTCTACCTTTTTCCCTTTGTAAATAAACCTTTAGATTTTAGATTCTAAAGGATTGGCAACAGCGTGATTTGTGGGTAAGATCTGATGTGTATATTGACCTGGGTCTGGGGCTTGGTCCTTTGGGATCGAGGGAACCTTTTTCTTTTATTGGGGTGTTGGTTTTCATAACCATTCATCCCCAGGACGAGTGCACTGGTGGTGATGCTGGGAGACTGGAGTGTCTAAGGAAATTGCTTGTGTGACTTGTGGTTAGCCAGTGGGGTGAGACCAAAGTCCTTTTTGTCTGGCTGGTTTGGTTTGCCTTAGAGGTGGAAAAACCCCAGCCTAGGGCTGTGACTGCCCTGTTTGAGCAATTGGTCCTGATTTGGCACTCTCAGTTGGGTCCCGCCAGAATCGCTCCGTCACAGTGGCGTAGTCGTGCTTGGATCCACAGAACCAGGTCAATTAAGCTTTGGGTCAGAACCCCACGCTATCCAAATTTGAAATTTGGGATTGAGAGTTTGGCTGGTTAAAGATCAGTGACCATGAGAGCCAGCCTGCGGTTTGAATATGAGCTAAAACTGGCAGAAATTCGAATGAAAGAGAAGCAAGTCTTGGCCCGGCTGGAGAAAGAGGCGGCCGAGAGAAAGAAAGAGGCGGCCGAGAGAAAGAAAGAGGCGGCCGAGAGAGAAGAAAAAGCTCGTAAGGGACGTCTGGAGGTGCTGGCTGCTGAGGAGGAGACTCGCAAGGTGCAGCAGGAGACTCACAAGATGCAACAAGAAACTGCTAGACTCCAGCTCCAAGTCAAAAAAGCAGTGGAAGAACGGCAGAGACTGTATCCTCTGGAAAATCCAGTTTATAACTGTGTTGATATGTGGTATTACTCTGGGCAGTTCTCTGTGTTTAACCCGTTTTGCTATGGCTATGGAGAGGGGGATTCTAACCTGGTGGGAAATAGCTGTTTGTCTGTGCAAATAAGCTGTGTGTCTGGGAATGAAGTTTCTGAATGTCTGTCTGATGTCTCAGAAGGAAATCTGGAGTTAGATCAAGAGCAGAAAGATCTCATTGGTGAGGAAAATGTTTCTCAGGAGCAGATTAAAGTAGATGGTCAGGTTAAATCCCTAACTGAGGAAGGAAAGGGTAAATTTGTAATGGGTAATGGATTGGTGGCTAGTGCAGCTTGTAGAAGTAAACCTGAAATGGGTAACTGTGATTTGCTAAAAGTAGCTCAGTGTAGTGAAAAGAGCAGCAGCTTATCTGTTGGGAGAGGCAATGTGCCTGGTAGGGAAAGTTTGGAGGAGCCTAGGCAGCCTTGTGAGCTGATGGCTTTGTCTAATCAGCAGTTTGGGAAGGGAGGGATAGTGGAAGATGAGTGTCCATATCCCTTACCTGTTTCCTGTGTGGAGAAATGTGACAGTGGAGGGAATGTGCCTGTGTCTGTCAGGAGTATTGACTTGCCTATAAAGGAAGCTACCCCAGTCTCCAAGCAGTTGTCTGTGAACAGCCCTGTGTGCTGGGACAAGGGAAGTAAAATCCCAAGCTGTGTGTCTGGTAAAGGAAAATGTGTCTCCGGCTCTTCTGTGTCTGTGGAGCAGACAGAAGGTGCCTGTCAGCCTGTGATGGTTGAGGGTGATTCAGTTGTCTCGAAGTTGGTTGTAAATACAGCTAAAGCCCAGGAAGGGAATGGTCCTGAGTTTGGGTCTGCTGGGGAGAATGGCACTGTGACTAGGTTGCATCCAGTTAGTGTCTTAGCAAAATCCCAGAGAACAGACAATTCTGGTGCTTGTGGTTTGCCAGTTGCTAATGTGTGGTTGGAAAAGGGTGCAGCAACTCTGTCTGATCAGGGTGATACCCCAGCCAGGGCACAAGGAGAGCATAAAGGTGATTTAATTGTGTTACCGACTGACAGTTTGACAACTTGTAGCAAGAAGGAAAAGATTCCTGAACTTGTTCATGGCCAAGGGAAGGAGATTGTTTCTAACCTGTTATCTAGAAAGTCTGTAGCATCTGTGGTTGCTCAGGGAAGTGTTCCTGTAGAGCAAGCCCTAGGTGAAGAGGGGAAGGGCAGAATTTCTGTGAGGGGTGAATTGCTGCTTAGAGAAGCTCCTAGGGAAAGGAATCCTCATGGTAGCCTGTGCAAGCAGTTTACTGCAACTGAAGGGTGTAAAAGTGATTTAATCAAAAAAGTTTCAGTTCCTAACAGCCAGAAATTTTCTGTTGTGAATGGATCCACTGACTTTCCTTTTGAGAGATCCAGTGTGGGCAGCTTTGAAAAGGTCTCAGGTGGAGTAGAAGCTGTTAAGGAAGTTGAGCAGCCCTATAACCACCTGGCTGTGTGTGGCCAGCTTGTTGGTGGGGAGACAATGCTGTTGGGACAGGAATGTCTCCATGCTGAATCTATAAGTGAGCAGTCTGTGCTTCAGGATCTGAGGACAGATTCAGTTACTGATGTTTCAGAGCAGAACAGTTGTATGGCTAAATGCTTGAGGAGGCAGGGGAGAGCAAGCCAGCTCTCACCCTCAGACTCTTTGGATTTGTGTGGTATCTCTGTGAGACAAAGTCCAGCCTTGGAATCCATAGCAGCTGAAGAGTTAAAAGCTAGTGTCTGTGTTGATGCGAATTACTTGGCTGGCAGGGAGAAGACAGAATTGCTAATAGCTGTTAGCACAGAGGGCCCACCCCATCAGCCAGTGAATTCTGTTAAGCAAGAGAAATCAGGGTTTAATCCAGAAGGAAAGAGAAGACTGAATTTTGCAAAGGGAAGCCACAGGTTAACCCTAAAATGCCCAAACTCCAATGGTATTGAGCCAAGGGTGTGGCATGACAAACATGATTGTAAATGGACACTTGCAATGAATTTGTTGTTATTGCTAATGCTAATTTTTGTAACTAATGTGTTGCTATGGCCAAGAACTGTAACAATGTACAATGTGCCTAATCTTTTGGAAAATCCCTTAAACATGTTGAAAGGAATACATGAAAACACACTTTATGTTAAAGGGCCTTGCTATACTGATGTTTCACCGTTAATGCCTGTAAACAGTGTTGGAACTTTTCACAGGGGAAAATACATTCCAGACCTGATGTGCTGTATGAAAGGGGAAACTGAGGCACACTACCATATTGCTTTCATGGCTAAATGCCAAGATTCCTGTACTATGAACAACCTCAATATCTACATTGGTTTAATGTTATTGGGGTTCAAAACATTGGCCAGAACTGGTATGGATAAAGTAGCTATTTTCTTTAGCTCTTGGCAAGATCACATGAAACATACAGGAACCATGCTGCAAAAGCTAACCAAGTTATACCTTGAGTTTGTAAAGAGATCCATTCATGTTATTGAACATGACTTTGATAAACCATTTCGGTTATACACTGGTACGGCCTCTAGCCCAACACTAGCTGTAGTGAGACAGACCCAAGGAAAGGGGGCTCTTGGGATGCAGTCAGCGATGTTTTGTCATCCCTTCCTGCATCAATTTTGCGTTGGGGGTGTGACGTTATTGATATAAATGGGGACCATATAGAACATGGGTTGCAACCAAGGTCCTGTAGTGGCACCAAATCCTAAGTAAAGGGGGTCATATAAGGTGTCTAAGACCAGGTTATGGGTTGCTGGTTATGATTATGCTGTCTGTGTGCATGTATCATTTTTAGTTGAAGTTATGTATATTGGCTCTATACTGTCTATTTCAAGTTGGTGATGTGCTTCTGGGTGATATCCCAGACAAGCTGGTGTTAGCTATGCTTAGCCTGCTTGATGGTCCTTAATGGGCCATCAGCTACACAATTGACCCATGGAGAGAAGGCAGACACGCCTTGTGACTCAGCAAAGTATGCAGAAACTTGTCCATGTGACTGCAAACTCCATTTTTGCTGTAAGTTTCCACCGTGAGGACAAAGGGATTCTTACACCTGGAAAAGTCTATATAAGGCTGATGCATCATCTCCATCTTGTCTTCAATCCTGCTTCTGACCTCTGGAGGGATTTTGCTACAAACTGAAGCTCTACACAAGGGATTGAATGACCCATCCCAGCGGGGGATGTTCCAGAGACTCAATTTGAACCTGCAGTTTACTCCATCTCTGCTGCAAGCCTAAACTAAGAACTTTGCCATTACTGTATGTAATTGATTCCATTTAACCAATTCTACCTCTCATCTCTACCTTTTTCCCTTTGTAAATAAACCTTTAGATTTTAGATTCTAAAGGATTGGCAACAGCGTGATTTGTGGGTAAGATCTGATGTGTATATTGACCTGGGTCTGGGGCTTGGTCCTTTGGGATCGAGGGAACCTTTTTCTTTTATTGGGGTGTTGGTTTTCATAACCATTCATCCCCAGGACGAGTGCACTGGTGGTGATGCTGGGAGACTGGAGTGTCTAAGGAAATTGCTTGTGTGACTTGTGGTTAGCCAGTGGGGTGAGACCAAAGTCCTTTTTGTCTGGCTGGTTTGGTTTGCCTTAGAGGTGGAAAAACCCCAGCCTAGGGCTGTGACTGCCCTGTTTGAGCAATTGGTCCTGATTTGGCACTCTCAGTTGGGTCCCGCCAGAATCGCTCCGTCACACCCTGACCCTGATCCCTGCAGAAGCCGGGAGGGGAGAGAAGCACCAGGGCCCCGACCCTGGTTCCCTGAAGCCGAGAGGGGAGAGAAGCACCAGGGCCCCGACCCTGGTTCCCTGCAGAAGCCGGGAGGGGAGAGAAGCACCAGGGCCCCGACCCTGGTTCCCTGCAGAAGCCGAGAGGGGAGAGAAGCACCAGGGCCCTGACCCTGGTCCCTGCAGAAGCCGGGAGGGGAGAGAAGCACCAGGGCCCCGACCCTGGTTCCCTGCAGAAGCCGAGAGGGGAGAGAAGCACCAGGGCCCTGACCCTGGTTCCCTGCAGAAGCCAGGAGGGGAGAGAAGCACCAGGGCCCCGACCCTGGTTCCCTGCAGAAGCCAGGAGGGGAGAGAAGCACCAGGGCCCTGACCCTGGTCCCTGCAGAAGCCAGGAGGGGAGAGAAGCACCAGGGCCCCGACCCTGGTTCCCTGCAGAAGCCGAGAGGGGAGAGAAGCACCAGGGCCCCGAACCTGGTTCCCTGCAGAAACCGGGAGGGGAGAGAAGCACCAGGGCCCTGACCCTGGTCCCTTCAGAAGCTGGTAGGGGAGAGAAGCACCAGGGCCCTGACCCTGTGTTGTGTATGTGGTTGTCATGGTTTTTGTTCCTATGGCAACTGAGTTAGTTTATTAGGGGATAGCCCGGCTGGCTTCGGCTGGTTGGGTGAGCTCTGTATATGTAAATGAAATGGTAATTTTGTTAGGTGTCTCCTCTCTGGCCTCAAGTGATTTATTCCTAAACCGGCTGCCCCCAAGGATATCACACCCTGGTCCCTGCAGAAGCTGGGAGGGGAGAGAAGCACCAGGGCCCTGACCCTGGTCCCTGGAGAAGCCGAGAGGGGAGAGAAGCACCAGGGCCCTGACCCTGGTCCCTTCAGAAGCTGGGAGGGGAGAGAAGCACCAGGGCCCTGACCCTGGTCCCTGCAGAAGCTGGGAGGGGAGAGAAGCACCAGGGCCCGGACCCTGGTCCCTGCAGAAGCCGAGAGGGGAGAGAAGCACCAGGGCCCTGACCCTGGTCCCTGCAGAAGCCGGGAGGGGAGGGAAGCACCAGGGCCCTGACCCTGGTCCCTGCAGAAGCCGGGAGGGGAGGGAAGCACCAGGGCCCCGACCCTGGTTCCCTGCAGAAGCCGAGAGGGGAGAGAAGCACCAGGGCCCTGACCCTGGTCCCTGCAGAAGCCGGGAGGGGAGGGAAGCACCAGGGCCCCGACCCTGGTCCCTGCCGAAGCCGGGAGGGGAGAGAAGCACCAGGGCCCTGACCCTGTTCCCTGCAGAAGCCGAGAGGGGAGAGAAGCACCAGGGCCCCGACCCTGATCCCTGCAGAAGCTGGGACGGGAGAGAAGCACCAGGGCCCCGACCCTGGTTCCCTGCAGAAGCCGGGAGGGGAGAGAAGCACCAGGGCCATGACCCTGGTCCCTGCAGAAGCCGAGAGGGGAGAGAAGCACCAGGGGTCCGGACCCTGGTCCCTGCAGAAGCCGGGAGGGGAGAGAAGCACCAGGGCCCCGACCCTGGTCCCTGCCGAAGCCGGGAGGGGAGAGAAGCACCAGGGCCCTGACCCTGGTCCCTGCAGAAGCCAGGAGGGGAGAGAAGCACCAGGGCCCTGACCCTGGTCCCTGGAGAAGCTGGGAGGGGAGAGAAGCACCAGGGCCCTGACCCTGGTCCCTGCAGAAGCCGGGAGGGGAGAGAAGCATCAGGGCCCTGACCCTGGTCCCTGCAGAAGCCGGGAGGGGAGAGAAGCACCAGGGCTCCGACCCTGGTTCAGTGCATAAGCCGAGAGGGGAGAGAAGCACCAGAGCCCCGAGCCTGGTCCCTGCAGAAGCCGGGAGGGGAGAGAAGCACCAATGCCCTGACCCTGGTCCCTGGAGAAGCCGGGAGGGGAGAGAAGCACCAGGGCCCTGACCCTGGTCCCTGCAGAAGCCGGGAGGGGAGAGAAGCACCAGGGCCCCGACCCTGGTTCCCTGCAGAAGCCGAGAGGGGAGAGAAGCACCAGGG
Source organism: Mauremys mutica (assembly GCF_020497125.1). Classification (NCBI taxonomy): domain Eukaryota; kingdom Metazoa; phylum Chordata; order Testudines; family Geoemydidae; genus Mauremys; species Mauremys mutica. Next base: position 13,887,252 of record NC_059096.1, read on the forward strand.
CCCTGAACCTGGTCCCTGCAGAAGCCAGGAGGGGAGAGAAGCACCAGGGCCCTGACCCTGGTCCCTGCAGAAGCCGGGAGGGGAGAGAAGCACCAGGGCCCTGACCCTGTGTTGTGTATGTGGTTGTCATGGTTTTTGTTCCTATGGCAACTGAGTTAGTTTATTAGGGGATAGCCCGGCTGGCTTCGGCTAGTTGGGTGAGCTCTGTATATGTTAATGAAATGGTAATTTTGTTAGGTGTCTCCTCTCTGGCCTCAAGTGATTTATTCCTAAACCGGCTGCCCCCAAGGATATAACACCCTGGTCCCTGCAGAAGCTGGGAGGGGAGAGAAGCACCAGGGCCCCGACCCTGGTTCCCTGAAGAAGCTGGGAGGTGGGAGAAGAACCAGGGCCCTGACCCTGGTCCCTGCAGAAGCCGAGAGGGGAGAGAAGCACCAGGGCCCTGACCCTGGTCCCTGGAGAAGCCGGGAGGGGAGAAAAGCACCAGGGCCCTGACCCTGGTCCCTGCAGAAGCCGGGAGGGGAGAGAAGCACCAGGGCCCTGACTCTGGTCCCTGCAGAAGCCGGGAGGGGAGAGAAGCTCCAGGGCCCGGACCCTGGTCCCTGCAGAAGCCGAGAGGGGAGACAAGCACCAGGGCCCCGACCCTGGTCCCTGCCGAAGCCGGGAGGGGAGAGAAGCACCAGGGCCCTGACCCTGTTCCCTGCAGAAGCCGATAGGGGAGAGAAGCACCAGGGCCCTGACCCTGATCCCTGCAGAAGCTGGGAGGGGAGAGAAGCACCAGGGCCCTGACCCTGGTCCCTGCAGAAGCCGAGAGGGGAGAGAAGCACCAGGGCCCCGACCCTGGTTCCCTGCAGAAGCCGAGAGGGGAGAGAAGCACCAGGGCCCCGACCCTGGTCCCTGCAGAAGCCGGGAGGGGAGAGAAGCACCAGGGCCCCGACCCTGGTTCCCTGCAGAAGCCGAGAGGGGAGAGAAGCACCAGGGCCCTGACCCTGGTCCCTGCAGCAGCCGGGAGGGGAGAGAAGCACCAGGGCCCTGACCCTGATCCCTGCAGAAGCCGGGAGGGGAGAGAAGCACCAGGGCCCCGACCCTGGTTCCCTGAAGCCGAGAGGGGAGAGAAGCACCAGGGCCCCGACCCTGGTTCCCTGCAGAAGCCGGGAGGGGAGAGAAGCACCAGGGCCCTGACCCTGTTCCCTGCAGAAGCCAGGAGGGGAGAGAAGCACCAGGGCCCTGACCCTGGTCCCTGCAGAAGCCGGGAGGGGAGAGAAGCACCAGGGCCCCGACCCTGGTTCCCTGCAGAAGCCGAGAGGGGAGAGAAGCACCAGGGCCCTGACCCTGGTCCCTGCAGAAGCCGGGAGGGGAGAGAAGCACCAGGGCCCCGACCCTGGTTCCCTGCAGAAGCCGGGAGGGGAGAGAAGCACCAGGGCCCTGACCCTGGTTCCCTGCAGAAGCCGAGAGGGGAGAGAAGCACCAGGGCCCTGACCCTGGTCCCTGGAGAAGCCGGGAGGGGAGAGAAGCACCAGGGCCCCGACCCTGGTTCCCTGCAGAAGCCGGGAGGGGAGAGAAGCACCAGGGCCCTGACCCTGGTTCCCTGCAGAAGCCAGGAGGGGAGAGAAGCACCAGGGCCCCGACCCTGGTTCCCTGCAGAAGCCAGGAGGGGAGAGAAGCACCAGGGCCCTGACCCTGGTCCCTGCAGAAGCCAGGAGGGGAGAGAAGCACCAGGGCCCCGACCCTGGTTCCCTGCAGAAGCCGAGAGGGGAGAGAAGCACCAGGGCCCCGAACCTGGTTCCCTGCAGAAACCGGGAGGGGAGAGAAGCACCAGGGCCCTGACCCTGGTCCCTTCAGAAGCTGGGAGGGGAGAGAAGCACCAGGGCCCTGACCCTGTGTTGTGTATGTGGTTGTTATGGTTTTTGTTCCTATGGCATCTGAGTTAGTTTATTAGGGGATAGCCCGGCTGGCTTCGGCTGGTTGGGTGAGCTCTGTATATGTAAATGAAATGGTAATTTTGTTAGGTGTCTCCTCTCTGGCCTCAAGTGATTTATTCCTAAACCGGCTGCCCCCAAGGATATAACACCCTGGTCCCTGCAGAAGCTGGGAGGGGAGAGAAGCACCAGGGCCCTGACCCTGGTCCCTGGAGAAGCCGGGAGGGGAGAAAAGCACCAGGGCCCTGACCCTGGTCCCTGCAGAAGCCGAGAGGGGAGAGAAGCACCAGGGCCCTGACCCTGGTCCCTGCAGAAGCTGGGAGGTGGGAGAAGAACCAGGGCCCTGACCCTGGTCCCTGCAGAAGCCGGGAGGGGAGAGAAGCACCAGGGCCCCGACCCTGGTCCCTGCCAAAGCCGGGAGGGGAGAGAAGCACCAGGGCTCTGACCCTGTTCCCTGCAGAAGCCGAGAGGGGAGAGAAGCACCAGGGCCCTGACCCTGATCCCTGCAGAAGCTGGGAGGGGAGAGAAGCACCAGGGCCCTGACCCTGGTCCCTGCAGAAGCCGGGAGGGGAGGGAAGCACCAGGGCCCCGACCCTGGTTCCCTAGAGAAGCCGAGAGGGGAGAGAAGCACCAGGGCCCCGACCCTGGTCCCTGCCGAAGCCGGGAGGGGAGAGAAGCACCAGGGCCCCGACCCTGGTCCCTGCCGAAGCCGGGAGGGGAGAGAAGCACCAGGGCCCTGACCCTGTTCCCTGCAGAAGCCGAGAGGGGAGAGAAGCACCAGGGCCCCGACCCTGATCCCTGCAGAAGCTGGGACGGGAGAGAAGCACCAGGGCTCCGACCCTGGTTCAGTGCATAAGCCGAGAGGGGAGAGAAGCACCAGAGCCCCGAGCCTGGTCCCTGCAGAAGCCGGGAGGGGAGAGAAGCACCAGGGCCCTGACCCTGGTCCCTGCAGAAGCCGGGAGGGGAGAGAAGCACCAGGGCCCCGACCCTGGTCCCTGCAGAAGCCGGGAGGGGAGAGAAGCACCAGGGCCCCGACCCTGGTTCCCTGCAGAAGCCGGGAAGGGAGAGAAGCACCAGGGCCCCGACCCTGGTCCCTGCAGAAGCCGGGAGGGGAGAGAAGCACCAGGGCCCCGACCCTGGTTCCCTGCAGAAGCCGAGAAGGGAGAGAAGCACCAGGGCCCTGACCCTGGTCCCTGCAGAAGCCGGGAGGGGAGAGAAGCACCAGGGCCCTGACCCTGTTCCCTGCAGAAGCCGATAGGGGAGAGAAGCACCAGGGCCCTGACCCTGTTCCCTGCAGAAGCCGATAGGGGAGAGAAGCACCAGGGCCCTGACCCTGATCCCTGCAGAAGCTGGGAGGGGAGAGAAGCACCAGGGCCCTGACCCTGGTCCCTGCAGAAGCCGAGAGGGGAGAGAAGCACCAGGGCCCCGACCCTGGTTCCCTGCAGAAGCCGAGAGGGGAGAGAAGCACCAGGGCCCCGACCCTGGTCCCTGCAGAAGCCGGGAGGGGAGGGAAGCACCAGGGCCCCGACCCTGGTCCCTGCAGAAGCCAGGAGGGGAGAGAAGCACCAGGGCCCTGACCCTGGTCCCTGCAGAAGCCAGGAGGGGAGAGAAGCACCAGGGCCCCGACCCTGGTTCCCTGAAGCCGAGAGGGGAGAGAAGCACCAGGGCCCCGACCCTGGTTCCCTGCAGAAGCCGGGAGGGGAGAGAAGCACCAGGGCCCCGACCCTGGTTCCCTGCAGAAGCCGAGAGGGGAGAGAAGCACCAGGGCCCTGACCCTGGTCCCTGCAGAAGCCGGGAGGGGAGAGAAGCACCAGGGCCCCGACCCTGGTTCCCTGCAGAAGCCGAGAGGGGAGAGAAGCACCAGGGCCCTGACCCTGGTTCCCTGCAGAAGCCAGGAGGGGAGAGAAGCACCAGGGCCCCGACCCTGGTTCCCTGCAGAAGCCAGGAGGGGAGAGAAGCACCAGGGCCCCGACCCTGGTTCCCTGCAGAAGCCGAGAGGGGAGAGAAGCACCAGGGCCCCGACCCTGGTTCCCTGCAGAAGCCGAGAGGGGAGAGAAGCACCAGGGCCCCGAACCTGGTTCCCTGCAGAAACCGGGAGGGGAGAGAAGCACCAGGGCCCTGACCCTGGTCCCTTCAGAAGCTGGGAGGGGAGAGAAGCACCAGGGCCCTGACCCTGTGTTGTGTATGTGGTTGTCATGGTTTTTGTTCCTATGGCAACTGAGTTAGTTTATTAGGGGATAGCCCGGCTGGCTTCGGCTGGTTGGGTGAGCTCTGTATATGTAAATGAAATGGTAATTTTGTTAGGTGTCTCCTCTCTGGCCTCAAGTGATTTATTCCTAAACCGGCTGCCCCCAAGGATATAACACCCTGGTCCCTGCAGAAGCTGGGAGGGGAGAGAAGCACCAGGGCCCTGACCCTGGTCCCTGCAGAAGCCGAGAGGGGAGAGAAGCACCAGGGCCCTGACCCTGGTCCCTGGAGAAGCCGGGAGGGGAGAGAAGCACCAGGGCCCTGACCCTGGTCCCTGCAGAAGCCGGGAGGGGAGAGAAGCACCAGGGCCCTGACCCTGGTCCCTGCAGAAGCTGGGAGGTGGGAGAAGAACCAGGGCCCTGACCCTGGTCCCTGCAGAAGCCGAGAGGGGAGAGAAGCACCAGGGCCCTGACCCTGGTCCCTGCAGAAGCCGGGAGGGGAGAGAAGCACCAGGGCCCTGACCCTGGTCCCTGCAGAAGCTGGGAGGTGGGAGAAGCACCAGGGCCCTGACCCTGGTCCCTGCAGAAGCCGGGAGGGGAGAGAAGCACCAGGGCCCTGACCCTGGTCCCTGCAGAAGTTGGGAGGTGGGAGAAGCACCAGGGCCCTGACCCTGGTCCCTGCAGAAGCCGGGAGGGGAGAGAAGCACCAGGGCCCTGACCCTGATCCCTGCAGAAGCTGGGAGGGGAGAGAAGCACCAGGGCCCTGACCCTGGTCCCTGCAGAAGCCGGGAGGGGAGAGAAGCACCAGGGCCCTGACCCTGATCCCTGCAGAAGCCGGGAGGGGAGAGAAGCACCAGGGCCCTGACCCTGATCCCTGCAGAAGCCGGGAGGGGAGAGAAGCACCAGGGCTCTGACCCTGTTCCCTGCAGAAGCCGAGAGGGGAGAGAAGCACCAGGGCCCTGACCCTGATCCCTGCAGAAGCTGGGAGGGGAGAGAAGCACCAGGGCCCCGACCCTGGTTCCCTAGAGAAGCCGAGAGGGGAGAGAAGCACCAGGGCCCCGACCCTGGTCCCTGCCAAAGCCGGGAGGGGAGAGAAGCACCAGGGCTCTGACCCTGTTCCCTGCAGAAGCCGAGAGGGGAGAGAAGCACCAGGGCCCTGACCCTGATCCCTGCAGAAGCTGGGAGGGGAGAGAAGCACCAGGGCCCCGACCCTGGTTCCCTAGAGAAGCCGGTAGGGGAGAGAAGCACCAGGGCCCCGACCCTGGTCCCTGCCGAAGCCGGGAGGGGAGAGAAGCACCAGGGCCCCGACCCTGGTCCCTGCCGAAGCCGGGAGGGGAGAGAAGCACCAGGGCCCTGACCCTGTTCCCTGCAGAAGCCGAGAGGGGAGAGAAGCACCAGGGCCCCGACCCTGATCCCTGCAGAAGCCAGGAGGGGAGAGAAGCATCAGGGCCCTGACCCTGATCCCTTGAGAAGCCGGGAGGGGAGAGAAGCACCAGGGCTCCGACCCTGGTTCAGTGCATAAGCCGGGAAGGGAGAGAAGCACCAGGGCCCCGACCCTGGTTCCCTGCAGAAGCCGGGAAGGGAGAGAAGCACCAGGGCCCCGACCCTGGTCCCTGCAGAAGCCGGGAGGGGAGAGAAGCACCAGGGCCCTGACCCTGGTCCCTGCAGAAGCCGGGAGGGGAGAGAAGCACCAGGGCCCTGACCCTGATCCCTGCAGAAGCCGGGAGGGGAGAGAAGCACCAGGGCCCTGACCCTGGTTCCCTGCAAAAGCCAGGAGGGGAGAGAAGCACCAGGGCCCTGACCCTGGTCCCTGCAGAAGCCGGGAGGGGAGAGAAGCACCAGGGCCCTGACCCTGATCCCTTGAGAAGCCGGGAGGGGAGGGAAGCACCAGGGCCCCGACCCTGGTTCCCTGCAGAAGCCGAGAGGGGAGAGAAGCACCAGGGCCCCGACCCTGGTCCCTGCCGAAGCCGGGAGGGGAGAGAAGCACCAGGGCCCCGACCCTGGTCCCTGCCGAAGCCGGGAGGGGAGAGAAGCACCAGGGCCCTGACCCTGTTCCCTGCAGAAGCCGAGAGGGGAGAGAAGCACCAGGGCCCCGACCCTGATCCCTGCAGAAGCTGGGACGGGAGAGAAGCACCAGGGCCCCGACCCTGGTTCCCTGCAGAAGCCGGGAGGGGAGAGAAGCACCAGGGCCATGACCCTGGTCCCTAGAGAAGCTGGGAGGGGAGAGAAGCACCAGGGCCCTGACCCTGGTCCCTGCAGAAGCCGAGAGGGGAGAGAAGCACCAGGGCCCTGACCCTGGTTCCCTGCAGAAGCCAGGAGGGGAGAGAAGCACCAGGGCCCTGACCCTGGTCCCTGCAGAAGCCGGGAGGGGAGAGAAGCACCAGGGCCCTGACCCTGATCCCTGCAGAAGCCGGGAGGGGAGAGAAGCACCAGGGCCCCGACCCTGGTTCCCTGAAGCCGAGAGGGGAGAGAAGCACCAGGGCCCCGACCCTGGTTCCCTGCAGAAGCCGGGAGGGGAGAGAAGCACCAGGGCCCCGACCCTGGTTCCCTGCAGAAGCCGAGAGGGGAGAGAAGCACCAGGGCCCTGACCCTGGTCCCTGCAGAAGCCGGGAGGGGAGAGAAGCACCAGGGCCCCGACCCTGGTTCCCTGCAGAAGCCGAGAGGGGAGAGAAGCACCAGGGCCCTGACCCTGGTTCCCTGCAGAAGCCAGGAGGGGAGAGAAGCACCAGGGCCCCGACCCTGGTTCCCTGCAGAAGCCAGGAGGGGAGAGAAGCACCAGGGCCCTGACCCTGGTCCCTGCAGAAGCCAGGAGGGGAGAGAAGCACCAGGGCCCCGACCCTGTGTTGTGTATGTGGTTGTCATGGTTTTTGTTCCTATGGCAACTGAGTTAGTTTATTAGGGGATAGCCCGGCTGGCTTCGGCTGGTTGGGTGAGCTCTGTATATGTAAATGAAATGGTAATTTTGTTAGGTGTCTCCTCTCTGGCCTCAAGTGATTTATTCCTAAACCGGCTGCCCCCAAGGATATAACACCCTGGTCCCTGGAGAAGCCGAGAGGGGAGAGAAGCACCAGGGCCCTGACCCTGGTCCCTGGAGAAGCCGGGAGGGGAGAGAAGCACCAGGGCCCTGACCCTGGTCCCTGCAGAAGCCGGGAGGGGAGAGAAGCACCAGGGCCCCGACCCTGGTCCCTGCCGAAGCCGGGAGGGGAGAGAAGCACCAGGGCCCTGACCCTGTTCCCTGCAGAAGCCGAGAGGGGAGAGAAGCACCAGGGCCCTGACCCTGATCACTGCAGAAGCTGGGAGGGGAGAGAAGCACCAGGGCCCTGACCCTGGTCCCTGCAGAAGCCGGGAGGGGAGGGAAGCACCAGGGCCCCGACCCTGGTTCCCTGCAGAAGCCGAGAGGGGAGAGAAGCACCAGGGCCCCGACCCTGGTCCCTGCCGAAGCCGGGAGGGGAGAGAAGCACCAGGGCCCCGACCCTGGTCCCTGCCGAAGCCGGGAGGGGAGAGAAGCACCAGGGCCCTGACCCTGTTCCCTGCAGAAGCCGAGAGGGGAGAGAAGCACCAGGGCCCCGACCCTGATCCCTGCAGAAGCTGGGACGGGAGAGAAGCACCAGGGCCCCGACCCTGGTTCCCTGCAGAAGCCGGGAGGGGAGAGAAGCACCAGGGCCATGACCCTGGTCCCTGCAGAAGCCGGGAGGGGAGAGAAGCACCAGGGCCCCGACCGTGGTTCCCTGCAGAAGCCGAGAGGGGAGAGAAGCTCCAGGGCCCTGACCCTGGTTCCCTGCAGAAGCCAGGAGGGGAGAGAAACACCAGGGCCCCGACCGTGGTTCCCTGCAGAAGCCGAGAGGGGAGAGAAGCTCCAGGGCCCTGACCCTGGTTCCCTGGAGAAGTCGAGAGGGGAGAGAAGCACCAGGGCCCCGACCCTGGTTCCCTGCAGAAGCCGGGAGGGGAGAGAAGCACCAGGGCCCTGACCCTGGTCCCTTCAGAAGCTGGGAGGGGAGAGAAGCTCCCGGGCCCTGACCCTGGTTCCCTGCAGAAGCTGGGAGGGGAGAGAAGCACCAGGGCCCCGACCGTGGTTCCCTGCAGAAGCCGAGAGGGGAGAGAAGCACCAGGGCCCCGACCCTGGTTCCCTGCAGAAGCCGGGAGGGGAGAGAAGCACCAGGGCCCTGACCCTGGTCCCTGCAGAAGCCGGGAGGGGAGAGAAGCACCAGGGCCCTGACCCTGGTTCCCTGCAGAAGCTGGGAGGGGAGAGAAGCACCAGGGCCCTGACCCTGGTCCCTGCAGAAGCCGGGAGGGGAGAGAAGCACCAGGGTCCTGACCCTGGTTCCCTGAAGAAGCTGGGAGGTGGGAGAAGAACCAGGGCCCTGACCCTGGTCCCTGCAGAAGCCGAGAGGGGAGAGAAGCACCAGAGCCCCGACCCTGGTCCCTGCAGAAGCCGGGAGGGGAGAAAAGCACCAGGGCCCTGACCCTGGTCCCTGCAGAAGCCGGAAGGGGAGAAAAGCACCAGGGCCCTGACCCTGGTCCCTGCAGAAGCCGGGAGGGGAGAGAAGCACCAGGGCCCCGACCCTGGTCCCTGGAGAAGCTGGGAGGGGAGAGAAGCACCAGGGCCCCGACCCTGGTCCCTGCAGAAGCCGGGAGGGGAGATAAGCACCAGGGCCCTGACCCTGGTTCCCTGCAGAAGCCGAGAGGGGAGAGAAGCACCAGGGCCCTGACCCTGGTCCCTGCAGAAGCCAGGAGGGGAGAGAAGCACCAGGGCCCCTACCGTGGTTCCCTGCAGAAGCCGAGAGGGGAGAGAAGCACCAGAGCCCCGACCCTGGTCCCTGCAGAAGCCGGGAGGGGAGAGAAGCACCAGGGCCCCGACCCTGGTCCCTGGAGAAGCCGGAAGGGGAGAGAAGCACCAGGGCCCTGACCCTGGTCCCTGCAGAAGCCGGGAGGGGAGAGAAGCACCAGGGCCCCGACCCTGGTCCCTGCAGAAGCCGTGAGGGGAGAGAAGCACCAGGGCCCCGACCCTGGTCCCTGCAGAAGCCGGGAGGGGAGAGAAGCACCAGGGCCCCGACCCTGGTTCCCTGCAGAAGCCGAGAGGGGAGAGAAGCACCAGGGCCCTGACCCTGGTCCCTGCAGAAGCCAGGAGGGGAGAGAAGCACCAGGGCCCCTACCGTGGTTCCCTGCAGAAGCCGGGAGGGGAGAGAAGCACCAGGGCCCTGACCCTGTGTTGTGTATGTGGTTGTCATGGTTTTTGTTCCTATGGCAACTGAGTTAGTTTATTAGGGGATAGCCCGGCCGGCTTCGGCTGGTTGGGTGAGCTCTGTGTATGTAAATAAAATGGTAATTTTGTTAGGTGTCTGCTCTCTGGCCTCATGTGATTTCTCCTAAACCGGCTGCCCCCAAGGATATAACACCCTGGTCCCTGCAGAAGCCGGGAGGGGAGAGAAGCACCAGGGCCCCGACCCTGGTTCCCTGCAGAAGCCGAGAGGGGAGAGAAGCACCAGGGCCCTGACCCTGGTCCCTGCAGAAGCCAGGAGGGGAGAGAAGCACCAGGGCCCTGACCCTGGTCCCTGCAGAAGCCGAGAGGGGAGAGAAGCACCAGGGCCCTGACCCTGGTTCCCTGCAGAAGCCAGGAGGGGAAAGAAGCACCACGGCCCTGACCCTGGTCCCTGCCGAAGACGAGAGGGGAGAGAAGCACCAGGGCCCCGACCCTGGTTCCCTGCAGAAGCTGGGAGGGGAGAGAAGCACCAGGGCCCCGACCCTGGTCCCTGCAGAAGCCGGGAGCGGAGAGAAGCACCAGGGCCCTGACCCTGGTTCCCTGCAGAAGCTGGGAGGGGAGAGAAGCACCAGGGCCCCGACCCTGGTTCCCTGCAGAAGCCAGGAGGGGAAAGAAGCACCACGGCCCTGACCCTGGTCCCTGCCGAAGACGAGAGGGGAGAGAAGCACCAGGGCCCCGACCCTGGTTCCCTGCAGAAGCCGGGAGGGGAGAGAAGCACCAGGGCCCTGACCCTGGTCCCTGCAGAAGCTGGGAGGGGAGAGAAGCACCAGGGCCCTGACCCTGTGTTGTGTATGTGGTTGTCATGGTTTTTGTTCCTATGGCAACTGAGTTAGTTTATTAGGGGATAGCCGGGCCGGCTTCGGCTGGTTGGGTGAGCTCTGTATATGTAAATAAAATGGTAATTTTGTTAGGTGTCTCCTCTCTGGCCTCAAGTGATTTATTCCTAAAATGGCTGCCCCCAAGGATATAACACCCTGGTCCCTGCAGAAGCTGGGAGGGGAGAGAAGCACCAGGGCCCTGACCCTGTTCCCTGCAGAAGCCGATAGGGGAGAGAAGCACCAGGGCCCTGACCCTGATCCCTGCAGAAGCTGGGAAGGGAGAGAAGCACCAGGGCCCTGACCCTGGTCCCTGCAGAAGCCGGGAGGGGAGAGAAGCACCAGGGCCCCGACCCTGGTTCCCTGCAGAAGCCGAGAGGGGAGAGAAGCACCAGGGCCCCGACCCTGGTCCCTGCAGAAGCCGGGAGGGGAGAGAAGCACCAGGGCCCCGACCCTGGTCCCTGCAGAAGCCGATAGGGGAGAGAAGCACCAGGGCCCTGACCCTGATCCCTGCAGAAGCTGGGAAGGGAGAGAAGCACCAGGGCCCTGACCCTGGTCCCTGCAGAAGCCGGGAGGGGAGAGAAGCACCAGGGCCCCGACCCTGGTTCCCTGCAGAAGCCGAGAGGGGAGAGAAGCACCAGGGCCCCGACCCTGGTCCCTGCAGAAGCCGGGAGGGGAGAGAAGCACCAGGGCCCCGACCCTGGTTCCCTGCAGAAGCCGAGAGGGGAGAGAAGCACCAGGGCCCTGACCCTGGTCCCTGCAGAAGACAGGAGGGGAGAGAAGCACCAGGGCCCTGACCCTGGTCCCTGCAGCAGCCGGGAGGGGAGAGAAGCACCAGGGCCCTGACCCTGATCCCTGCAGAAGCCGGGAGGGGAGAGAAGCACCAGGGCCCCGACCCTGGTTCCCTGAAGCCGAGAGGGGAGAGAAGCACCAGGGCCCCGACCCTGGTTCCCTGCAGAAGCCGGGAGGGGAGAGAAGCACCAGGGCCCTGACCCTGGTCCCTGCAGAAGCCGGGAGGGGAGAGAAGCACCAGAGCCCCGACCCTGGTCCCTGCAGAAGCCGGGAGGGGAGAGAAGCACCAGGGCCCCGACCCTGGTTCCCTGCAGAAGCCGAGAGGGGAGAGAAGCACCAGGGCCCCGACCCTGGTCCCTGCAGAAGCCGGGAGGGGAGAGAAGCACCAGGGCCCCGACCCTGGTCCCTGCAGAAGCCGGGAGGGGAGAGAAGCACCAGGGCCCCGACCCTGGTCCCTGCAGAAGCCGGGAGGGGAGAGAAGCACCAGGGCCCCGACCCTGGTTCCCTGCAGAAGCCGAGAGGGGAGAGAAGCACCAGGGCCCTGACCCTGGTTCCCTGCAGAAGCCAGGAGGGGAGAGAAGCACCAGGGCCCCGACCCTGGTTCCCTGCAGAAGCCAGGAGGGGAGAGAAGCACCAGGGCCCTGACCCTGGTCCCTGCAGAAGCCAGGAGGGGAGAGAAGCACCAGGGCCCCGACCCTGGTTCCCTGCAGAAGCCAGGAGGGGAGAGAAGCACCAGGGCCCCGACCCTGGTTCCCTGCAGAAGCCAGGAGGGGAGAGAAGCACCAGGGCCCCGACCCTGGTTCCCTGCAGAAGCCGAGACGGGAGAGAAGCACCAGGGCCCCGACCCTGGTTCCCTGCAGAAGCCGGGAGGGGAGAGAAGCACCAGGGCCCTGACCCTGTGTTGTGTATGTGGTTGTCATGGTTTTTGTTCCTATGGCAACTGAGTTAGTTTATTAGGGGATAGCCCGGCTGGCTTCGGCTGGTTGGGTGAGCTCTGTATATGTAAATGAAATGGTAATTTTGTTAGGTGTCTCCTCTCTGGCCTCAAGTGATTTATTCCTAAACCGGCTGCCCCCAAGGATATAACACCCTGGTCCCTGCAGAAGCTGGGAGGGGAGAGAAGCACCAGGGCCCTGACCCTGGTCCCTGCAGAAGCCGAGAGGGGAGAGAAGCACCAGGGCCCTGACCCTGGTCCCTGGAGAAGCCGGGAGGGGAGAAAAGCACCAGGGCCCTGACCCTGGTCCCTGCAGAAGCCGGGAGGGGAGAGAAGCACCAGGGCCCTGACCCTGGTCCCTGCAGAAGCTGGGAGGGGAGAGAAGCACCAGGGCCCGGACCCTGGTCCCTGCAGAAGCTGGGAGGTGGGAGAAGAACCAGGGCCCTGACCCTGGTCCCTGCAGAAGCCGGGAGGGGAGAGAAGCACCAGGGCCCCGACCCTGGTCCCTGCCGAAGCCGGGAGGGGAGAGAAGCACCAGGGCCCTGACCCTGTTCCCTGCAGAAGCCGAGAGGGGAGAGAAGCACCAGGGCCCTGACCCTGATCACTGCAGAAGCTGGGAGGGGAGAGAAGCACCAGGGCCCTGACCCTGGTCCCTGCAGAAGCCGGGAGGGGAGGGAAGCACCAGGGCCCCGACCCTGGTTCCCTGCAGAAGCCGAGAGGGGAGAGAAGCACCAGGGCCCCGACCCTGGTCCCTGCCGAAGCCGGGAGGGGAGAGAAGCACCAGGGCCCCGACCCTGGTCCCTGCCGAAGCCGGGAGGGGAGAGAAGCACCAGGGCCCTGACCCTGTTCCCTGCAGAAGCCGAGAGGGGAGAGAAGCACCAGGGCCCCGACCCTGATCCCTACAGAAGCTGGGACGGGAGAGAAGCACCAGGGCCCCGACCCTGGTTCCCTGCAGAAGCCGGGAGGGGAGAGAAGCACCAGGGCCATGACCCTGGTCCCTGCAGAAGCCGAGAGGGGAGAGAAGCACCAGGGGTCCGGACCCTGGTCCCTGCAGAAGCCGGGAGGGGAGAGAAGCACCAGGGCCCTGACCCTGGTCCCTGCAGAAGCCAGGAGGGTAGAGAAGCACCAGGGCCCCGACCCTGGTCCCTGCCGAAGCCGGGAGGGGAGAGAAGCACCAGGGCCCCGACCCTGGTCCCTGCAGAAGCCAGGAGGGGAGAGAAGCATCAGTGCCCTGACCCTGATCCCTTGAGAAGCCGGGAGGGGAGAGAAGCATCAGTGCCCTGACCCTGATCCCTTGAGAAGCCGGGAGGGGAGAGAAGCACCAGGGCCCTGACCCTGGTCCCTGGAGAAGCCGGGAGGGGAGAGAAGCACCAGGGCCCTGACCCTGGTCCCTGCAGAAGCCGAGAGGGGAGAGAAGCACCAGGGCCCTGACCCTGGTCCCTGCAGAAGCCAGGAGGGGAGAGAAGCATCAGGGCCCTGACCCTGGTCCCTTGAGAAGCCGAGAGGGGAGAGAAGCACCAGGGCCCCGACCCTGGTCCCTGCAGAAGCCGGGAGGGGAGAGAAGCACCAGGGCCCTGACCCTGGTCCCTGCAGAAGCCGGGAGGGGAGAGAAGCACCAGGGCCCCGACCCTGGTCCCTGCAGAAGCCGGGAGGGGAGAGAAGCACCAGGGCCCCGACCCTGGTTCCCTGCAGAAGCCGGGAGGGGAGAGAAGCACCAGGGCCCTGACCCTGGTCCCTGCAGAAGCCGGGAGGGGAGAGAAGCACCAGGGCCCTGACCCTGGTCCCTGCAGAAGCCGGGAGGGGAGAGAAGCACCAGGGCCCCGACCCTGGTTCCCTGAAGCCGAGAGGGGAGAGAAGCACCAGGGCCCCGACCCTGGTTCCCTGCAGAAGCCGGGAGGGGAGAGAAGCACCAGGGCCCTGACCCTGGTCCCTGCAGAAGTTGGGAGGGGAGAGAAGCACCAGGGCCCCGACCCTGGTTCCCTGCAGAAGCCGAGAGGGGAGAGAAGCACCAGGGCCCTGACCTTGGTCCCTGCAGAAGCCAGGAGGGGAGAGAAGCACCAGGGCCCTGACCCTGGTCCCTGCAGAAGCCGGGAGGGGAGAGAAGCACCAGGGCCCTGACCCTGGTCCCTGCAGAAGCTGGGAGGGGAGAGAAGCACCAGAGCCCCGACCCTGGTTCCCTGAAGCCGAGAGGGGAGAGAAGCACCAGGGCCCCGACCCTGGTTCCCTGCAGAAGCCGAGAGGGGAGAGAAGCACCAGGGCCCCGACCCTGGTCCCTGCAGAAGCCGGGAGGGGAGAGAAGCACCAGGGCCCCGACCCTGGTTCCCTGCAGAAGCCGAGAGGGGAGAGAAGCACCAGGGCCCCGACCCTGGTCCCTGCAGAAGCCGGGAGGGGAGAGAAGCACCAGGGCCCTGACCCTGGTCCCTGCAGAAGCCGGGAGGGGAGAGAAGCACCAGGGCCCCGACCCTGGTTCCCTGCAGAAGCCGAGAGGGGAGAGAAGCACCAGGGCCCCGACCCTGGTCCCTGCAGAAGCCCAGAGGGGAGAGAAGCACCAGGGCCCCGACCCTGGTCCCTGCAGAAGCCGGGAGGGGAGAGAAGCACCAGGGCCCCGACCCTGGTTCCCTGCAGAAGCCGAGAGGGGAGAGAAGCACCAGGGCCCCGACCCTGGTCCCTGCAGAAGCCGAGAGGGGAGAGAAGCACCAGGGCCCCGACCCTGGTCCCTGCAGAAGCCGGGAGGGGAGAGAAGCACCAGGGCCCCGACCCTGGTCCCTGCAGAAGCCGGGAGGGGAGAGAAGCACCAGGGCCCCGACCCTGGTCCCTGCAGAAGCCGGGAGGGGAGAGAAGCACCAGGGCCCCGACCCTGGTCCCTGCAGAAGCCAAGAGGGGAGAGAAGCACCAGGGCCCCGACCCTGGTCCCTGCAGAAGCCGGGAGGGGAGAGAAGCACCAGGGCCCCGACCCTGGTTCCCTGCAGAAGCCGAGAGGGGAGAGAAGCACCAGGGCCCTGACCCTGGTCCCTGCAGAAGCCGGGAGGGGAGAGAAGCACCAGGGCCTCGACCCTGGTTCCCTGCAGAAGCCGAGAGGGGAGAGAAGCACCAGGGCCCTGACCCTGGTTCCCTGCAGAAGCCAGGAGGGGAGAGAAGCACCAGGGCCCCGACCCTGGTTCCCTGCAGAAGCCAGGAGGGGAGAGAAGCACCAGGGCCCTGACCCTGGTCCCTGCAGAAGCCAGGAGGGGAGAGAAGCACCAGGGCCCTGACCCTGGTTCCCTGCAGAAGCCGAGAGGGGAGAGAAGCACCAGGGCCCCGACCCTGGTTCCCTGCAGAAGCCGGGAGGGGAGAGAAGCACCTGGGCCCTGACCCTGGTCCCTGCAGAAGCCGGGAGAGGAGAGAAGCACCAGGGCCCTGACCCTGTGTTGTGTATGTGGTTGTCATGGTTTTTGTTCCTATGGCAACTGAGTTAGTTTATTAGGGGATAGCCCGGCTGGCTTCGGCTGGTTGGGTGAGCTCTGTATATGTAAATGAAATGGTAATTTTGTTAGGTGGCTCCTCTCTGGCCTCAAGTGATTTATTCCTAAACCGGCTGCCCCCAAGGATATAACACCCTGGTCCCTGCAGAAGCTGGGAGGGGAGAGAAGCACCAGGGCCCCGACCCTGGTTCCCTGAAGAAGCTGGGAGGTGGGAGAAGAACCAGGGCCCTGACCCTGGTCCCTGCAGAAGCCGAGAGGGGAGAGAAGCACCAGGGCCCTGACCCTGGTCCCTGGAGAAGCCGGGAGGGGAGAGAAGCACCAGGGCCCTGACCCTGGTCCCTGCAGAAGCCGGGAGGGGAGAGAAGCACCAGGGCCCTGACCCTGGTCCCTGCAGAAGCTGGGAGGGGAGAGAAGCACCAGGGCCCGGACCCTGGTCCCTGCAGAAGCTGGGAGGTGGGAGAAGAACCAGGGCCCCGACCCTGGTCCCTGCAGAAGCCGGGAGGGGAGAGAAGCACCAGGGCCCCGACCCTGGTTCCCTGCAGAAGCCGAGAGGGGAGAGAAGCACCAGGGCCCCGACCCTGGTCCCTGCAGAAGCCGGGAGGGGAGAGAAGCACCAGGGCCCCGACCCTGGTCCCTGCAGAAGCCGGGAGGGGAGAGAAGCACCAGGGCCCTGACCCTGTTCCCTGCAGAAGCCGAGAGGGGAGAGAAGCACCAGGGCCCCGACCCTGGTTCCCTGCAGAAGCCGGGAGGGGAGAGAAGCACCAGGGCCCTGACCCTGGTCCCTGCAGAAGCCGGGAGGGGAGAGAAGCACCAGGGCCCCGACCCTGGTCCCTGCAGAAGCCGGTAGGGGAGAGAAGCACCAGGGCCCTGACCCTGGTCCCTGCAGGAGCCGGGAGGGGAGAGAAGCACCAGGGCCCCGACCCTGGTTCCCTGCAGAAGCCGAGAGGGGAGAGAAGCACCAGGGCCCTGACCCTGGTCCCTGCAGAAGCCGGGAGGGGAGAGAAGCACCAGGGCCCTGACCCTGATCCCTGCAGAAGCCGGGAGGGGAGAGAAGCACCAGGGCCCCGACCCTGGTTCCCTGAAGCCGAGAGGGGAGAGAAGCACCAGGGCCCCGACCCTGGTTCCCTGCAGAAGCTGGGAGGGGAGAGAAGCACCAGGGCCCTGACCCTGGTCCCTTCAGAAGCTGGGAGGGGAGAGAAGCACCAGAGCCCCATCTCTTGTCCCTGCAGAAGCCGGGAGGGGAGAGAAGCACCAGGGCCCTGACCCTGGTTCCCTGCAGAAGCCAGGAGGGGAGAGAAGCACCAGGGCCCTGACCCTGGTTCCCTGCAGAAGCCAGGAGGGGAGAGAAGCACCAGGGCCCTAACCCTGGTCCCTGCAGAAGCCAGGAGGGGAGAGAAGCACCAGGGCCCTGACCCTGGTCCCTGGAGAAGCCGGGAGGGGAGAGAAGCACCAGGGCCCTGACCCTGGTCCCTGCAGAAGCCGACAGGGGAGAGAAGCACCAGGGCCCTGACCCTGGTCCCTGCAGAAGCCAGGAGGGGAGAGAAGCACCAGGGCCCTGACCCTGGTCCCTGCAAAAGCCGGGAGGGGAGAGAAGCATCAGGGCCCTGACCCTGATCCCTTGAGAAGCAGGGAGGGGAGAGAAGCACCAGGGCCCCGACCCTGGTCCCTGCAGAAGCCGAGAGGGGAGAGAAGCACCAGGGCCCTGACCCTGGTCCCTGCATAAGCCGGGATGGGAGAGAAGCACCAGAGCCCCGACCCTGGTCCCTGCAGAAGCCGGGAGGGGAGAGAAGCACCAGAGCCCCGACCCTGGTCCCTGCAGAAGCCGAGAGGGGAGAGAAGCACCAGGGCCCTGACCCTGGTCCCTGCAGAAGCCGGGATGGGAGAGAAGCACCAGGGCCCCGACCCTGGTTCCCTGAAGCCGAGAGGGGAGAGAAGCACCAGGGCCCCGACCCTGGTTCCCTGCAGAAGCCAGGAGGGGAGAGAAGCACCAGGGCCCCGACCCTGGTTCCCTGCAGAAGCCGGGAGGGGAGAGAAGCACCAGAGCCCCGACCCTGGTCCCTGCAGAAGCCGGGAGGGGAGAGAAGCACCAGAGCCCCGACCCTGGTCCCTGCAGAAGCCGAGAGGGGAGAGAAGCACCAGGGCCCTGACCCTGGTCCCTGCAGAAGCCGGGATGGGAGAGAAGCACCAGGGCCCCGACCCTGGTTCCCTGAAGCCGAGAGGGGAGAGAAGCACCAGGGCCCCGACCCTGGTTCCCTGCAGAAGCCAGGAGGGGAGAGAAGCACCAGGGCCCTGACCCTGGTCCCTGCAGAAGCCAGGAGGGGAGAGAAGCACCAGGGCCCCGACCCTGGTTCCCTGCAGAAGCCGGGAGGGGAGAGAAGCACCAGGGCCCTGACCCTGGTCCCTTCAGAAGCTGGGAGGGTAGAGAAGCACCAGGGCCCTGACCCTGGTCCCTGCAGAAGCCGAGAGGGGAGAGAAGCACCAGGGCCCTGACCCTGTGTTGTGTATGTGGTTGTCATGGTTTTTGTTCCTATGGCAACTGAGTTAGTTTATTAGGGGATAGCCCGGCCGGCTTCGGCTGGTTGGGTGAGCTCTGTATATGTAAATAAAATGGTAATTTTGTTAGGTGTCTGCTCTCTGGCCTCATGTGCTTTCTCCTAAACCGGCTGCCCCCAAGGATATAACACCCTGGTCCCTGCAGAAGCCGGGAGGGGAGAGAAGCACCAGGGCCCCGACCCTGGTTCCCTGCAGAAGCCGAGAGGGGAGAGAAGCACCAGGGCCCTGACCCTGGTCCCTGCAGAAGCCAGGAGGGGAGAGAAGCACCAGGGCCCCGACCGTGGTTCCCTGCAGAAGCCGAGAGGGGAGAGAAGCTCCAGGGCCCTGACCCTGGTTCCCTGCAGAAGCCAGGAGGGGAGAGAAACACCAGGGCCCCGACCGTGGTTCCCTGCAGAAGCCGAGAGGGGAGAGAAGCTCCAGGGCCCTGACCCTGGTCCCTGCAGAAGCCGGGAGGGGAGAGAAGCACCAGAGCCCCGACCCTGGTCCCTGGAGAAGCCGGAAGGGGAGAAAAGCACCAGGGCCCTGACCCTGGTCCCTGCAGAAGCCGGGAGGGGAGAGAAGCACCAGGGCCCCGACCCTGGTCCCTGGAGAAGCTGGGAGGGGAGAGAAGCACCAGGGCCCCGACCCTGGTCCCAGTAGAAGCCGGGAGGGGAGAGAAGCACCAGGGCCCTGACCCTGGTTCCCTGCAGAAGCCGAGAGGGGAGAGAAGCACCAGGGCCCTGACCCTGGTCCCTGCAGAAGCCAGGAGGGGAGAGAAGCACCAGGGCCCCTACCGTGGTTCCCTGCAGAAGCCGAGAGGGGAGAAAAGCTCCAGGGCCCTGACCCTGTGTTGTGTATGTGGTTGTCATGGTTTTTGTTCCTATGGCAACTGAGTTAGTTTATTAGGGGATAGCCCGGCCGGCTTCGGCTGGTTGGGTGAGCTCTGTGTATGTAAATAAAATGGTAATTTTGTTAGGTGTCTGCTCTCTGGCCTCATGTGATTTCTCCTAAACCGGCTGCCCCCAAGGATATAACACCCTGGTCCCTGCAGAAGCCGGGAGGGGAGAGAAGCACCACGGCCCTGACCCTGGTTCCCTGCAGAAGCCGGGAGGGGAGAGAAGCACCACGGCCCTGACCCTGGTCCCTGCCGAAGACGAGAGGGGAGAGAAGCACCAGGGCCCCGACCCTGGTTCCCTGCAGAAGCCGGGAGGGGAGAGAAGCACCAGGGCCCCGACCCTGGTCCCTGCAGAAGCTGGGAGGGGAGAGAAGCACCAGGGCCCTGACCCTGGTCCCTGCAGAAGCCAGGAGGGGAAAGAAGTACCAGGGCCCTGACCCTGGTCCCTGCAGAAGCCGAGAGGGGAGAGAAGCACCAGGGCCCTGACCCTGGTCCCTGCAGAAGCCGAGAGGGGAGAGAAGCACCAGGGCCCCGACCCTGGTTCCCTGCAGAAGCTGGGAGGGGAGAGAAGCACCAGGGCCCCGACCCTGGTCCCTGCAGAACCGGGAGGGGAGAGAAGCACCAGGGCCCTGACCCTGGTTCCCTGCAGAAGCCGGGAGGGGAGAGAAGCACCAGGGCCCCGACCCTGGTTCCCTGCAGAAGCCAGGAGGGGAAAGAAGCACCACGGCCCTGACCCTGGTCCCTGCCGAAGCCGAGAGGGGAGAGAAGCACCAGGGCCCCGACCCTGGTTCCCTGCAGAAGCCGGGAGGGGAGAGAAGCACCAGGGCCCTGACCCTGGTCCCTGCAGAAGCTGGGAGGGGAGAGAAGCACCAGGGCCCTGACCCTGTGTTGTGTATGTGGTTGTCATGGTTTTTGTTCCTATGGCAACTGAGTTAGTTTATTAGGGGATAGCCCGGCCGGCTTCGGCTGGTTGGGTGAGCTCTGTATATGTAAATAAAATGGTAATTTTGTTAGGTGTCTCCTCTCTGGCCTCAAGTGATTTATTCCTAAACCGGCTGCCCCCAAGGATATAACACCCTGGTCCCTGCAGAAGCCGGGAGGGGAGAGAAGCACCAGGGCCCCGACCCTGGTTCCCTGAAGAAGCTGGGAGGTGGGAGAAGAACCAGGGCCCTGACCCTGGTCCCTGCAGAAGCCGAGAGGGGAGAGAAGCAGCAGGGGCCTGACCCTGGTCCCTGGAGAAGCCGGGAGGGGAGAAAAGCACCAGGGCTCTGACCCTGGTCCCTGCAGAAGCTGGGAGGGGAGAAAAGCACCAGGGCCCTGACCCTGGTCCCTGCAGAAGCCGGGACGGGAGAGAAGCACCAGGGCCCTGACTCTGGTCCCTGCAGAAGCTGGGAGGGGAGAAAAGCACCAGGGCCCTGACCCTGGTCCCTGCAGAAGCCGGGAGGGGAGAGAAGCACCAGGGCCCGGACCCTGGTCCCTGCAGAAGCTGGGAGGTGGGAGAAGAACCAGGGCCCTGACCCTGGTCCCTGTAGAAGCTGGGAGGGGAGAGAAGCTCCAGGGCCCTGACCCTGTGTTGTGTATGTGGTTGTCATGGTTTTTGTTCCTATGGCAACTGAGTTAGTTTATTAGGGGATAGCGAGGCCGGGTTCGGCTGGCTGGGTGATGTCTGTATATGTAACCCTTCTGCTGAGCCAAAACGATAGCAGCAAGGGCCAGGTTCAATACATAGGGGTCCCTTCCCCACAACATAATGCAAAACCAGCTCGAGCCCCCACCCAGTGACCTGGGAAAATCTTACACACACCCCTGGGCTCCTCGAGGAGGCAATACTTCCCCTCTCGCAAGCACAGACTCTTGGTGTAACAGAAAAGATTTAATTACCTGATAAACAACAAGCATTAAATTGGGAAAATACCTCAGCTAGAGTTCATAGGTCAAACCGTGAGCAAAGACCCACCCCAGCAAATTGGGCCGTGTCCTTCTCTCTGGGCCCTTGAGTCCAGCAACCCCCAAATCACCCACAGTCCCCAAAGTCCCACAATCCCAAAAGTCTCTGTCCCAGGTCAGTGCAGCCCCAGAGTTCAAAAGTCTCTCTGCAGAGGTCCCGCTCCCCAGCCTGGGTAGAAAGGGGCACCTTACATGGTTTCGGGGCCAACTGCCCTGCCTCTTCGTAGGGTTCTGATTCCACTAGTCATCCCTGCAAACAGCTCAGCTCCGCTTGCTCTGTGGGCTGCTCCACTCTGCCAGCTGCTCTGGTCCACCAGCTGTCCTGTGAGCCACTCCAGCCATCCTCACGAGCTGCTTGGCTCCACTCACCCAGTGGCTGCACCAACTGCTCCACTCCACCCTGCCAGCTGCTCTTCTCCACGGTATTGCTTCAGGCTCCCCCACTCATCAGCACAGTACTCTCAGCTCAGCAAGTCCAGCTCTTCAGTGATTTCAGCTCATAGTAGGGGAGCCCCAGTGTCAGTGAGTTCAGCTCAGTAACCTGTATCTAGATTCTTAAGGGAATCAAAAATTAACTCTGACATTCCACAGTGAAGAGAGAGGCATAGGTGGAACTAGTGCTTCTGGCTCACACAAGGAGCCTGCACCACCAAGTACAGAGGTCTATCCCCAGCCTCTCTCCCCTCAATGGGTTTTGGAACCCATGTGCCCCATCTAGCAAGCGCTATCCAGCTGACAATGAAACCCCCCATCACAAGACAATTTTTGTAGTTCCCATTTACCCAATCAGGGTGACAACATTTCATTCCTCCTGCCCCAATAACAAAGAAATTGGGGATCCCACAGCGGTGAAAATAGCCATCCCAGGCTGCTGTGTGCTATGCTAATGGGAGTGGGAGTGCCAATGCAAATAATTGAAATACCAATGCGAATACATAAAACTTCATTCTGCACTCCCCATAATTTACCACCAGATGTCAGGGTAGAGCTCATCCTGACTCTGCTTACATATATGTAAATAAAATGGTAATTTCGTTAGGCAGGGCCGCCCAGAGGATTCTCGGGGCCCGGGGTCTTTGGCAGCGGGGAGCCCTTCCGTTCCGGGACCCGCCGCCAAAGTGTCTCGAAGACCCGCAGCGGGCCCCCCTGCCGCCGAAGCATAGCCCGGTCTTCGGCGGCAGGGGGCCCCCACCGCGGGTTTCCGGGGCACTTCGGCGGTGGGTCCCAGAATGGAAGGGCCCCCCGCCGCCAAAGACCAAGCGGCGAGTCCCGCTTCGGCGCTAATTCGCCGGCAGGGGGCCCTTCCCCCCAGAGCGGAAGGACCCCCGCTTTCTTGACCTCCAGGGCCCCCTAGGGCCGGCCGGGGCGGAACACGGCCATGTGCACCTCGACCCGCGGCGCCCGGCCCCGGCGGCTGGAAGACCTCGAGGAGTAGCTCCTCCAAGCGGCGGCGGGCATCCGCCTCCTCCTCGGGTTGGGGCTACATGATCACCTCCACCAGGGCGGCTGGCGCGCCGCGGCTCTGGGCGGCGCGGGGCTGGGCAGCCGGCTCAGGCTGCCAGAGCGCCGGGCCACGGGCAGCACCCGGTGGGCGAAGGAGCTGAGCGCGGCCTGGGCGCGGTCCGGCTCCCACGTCTCCCCGGCCAGCAGCAGCACCTGCGTCCGCTGCACCACGGCCTGGAACTCCCCGTCTGGGCTCGCCCCGGGCTCGGCGCCGACTGCCAGCTCCAGGGCCCCCCAAAAACTCTCGTGGGGGCCCCTGTGGGGCCCGGGGCCTGGGGCAAATTGCCCCTCTTGCCCCCCCCTCTGGGCGGCCCTGCGTTTAGAACCTCACCAGGAGTCACCCCGAGAGCGGGGGAGTGTCCAGAACTGAGCCCTGGAGGCGCGATTCCTGGGCCCCTGCGCTGAGCACTGTGCTGCAAGACTGAACAACACAAAGATTTAACGTCGTGGTATAATTACGTTAACTCAGTGCAAACACAGTCACAAGTCAACCTGGAGCAGGTACAGAGAAGGGCTACTAGGATGATCCGAGGAATGGAAAACCTGCCTTATGAAGGGAGACTCAAAGAGCTTGGCTTGTTTAGCTTAACCAAAGGCGGCTGAGGGGAGATATGATTGCTCTCTATAAATATATCAGAGGAATAAATATCAGGGAGGGAGAGGAACTATTTAAGCTCAGTACCAATGTGGACACAAGAACAAATGGATATAAACTGGCCATCAGGAAGTTTAGACTTGAAATTAGACAAAGGTTTCTAACCATTAGAGGAGTGAAGTTCTGGAACAGCCTTCCAAGGGGAGCAGTGGGGGCAAAAGACATATCTGGCTTCAAGACTAAGCTTGACAAGTTTATGGAGGGGATGGGATAGCCTAATTTTGGCAATTAATTGATCTTTGACTATTAGCGGTAAATATGCCCAGTGGTCTGTGATGGGATGTTAGATGAGGTGGGATCTGAGTTACTGCAGAGAATTCTTTCCTGGGTGCTGGCTGGTGAGTCTTGCCCACATACTCGGGATTTAACTGATCGCCATATTTGGGGTCGGGAAGGAATTTTCCTCCAGGGCAGATTGGCAGAGGCCCTGGGGGTTTTTCACCTTCCTCTGCAGCGTGGGGCACAGGTCACTTGCTGGAGGATTCTCTGCACCTTGAAGTCTTTAAACCACGATTTGAGGACTTCAATAGCTCAGACATAGGTTAGGGGGGAGTTACGGGAGTGGGTGGGTGAGATTCTGTGGCCTGCATTGTGCAGGAGGTCAGACTAGATGATCATAATGGTCCCTTCTGACCTCAAAGTCTCTGACTCTCTAAGTCTCTGGCCCCCAGAGGCTGCTCACTGACCTAGTCTCATTTATCCCTCAGATCTTTGCCTGCCTGCTACAAGAAGCCTTTATCTCAACCTCCCTGGCAGCAGCCTCTGTTCCAGGCTCAGACACAATATCCCCGACTCTGCTCATTTCCACGTGGGGCTAGGAACACAGGGATTTCTGCCCCAGATCAGCTGGGTGTGATGCCGGTCTGGTCTGGGCCAGAAATCCCTGTGTTCCCAGCGAGCATACAGTCAGTGCTCGGGCTGAGAGCCTTGCATATCTTTGTTAATTGTTGGCACAGGGAGTGGAAAGCAAGGCGAGGAGAGGCCCTGGTAACTGGGAAGGGCTGAGTGCCCACGGACACAAGGGAGGCAGTCTGGCCTTGCAGCTAGGTGTGACCCAGACATGCCCGGGCAGGTATGTCCCACCTGTGTGTGATGGCGTGGGGGTCTCTGAGCACTAGCGGTTGGCAGGAGCACTGGGAGATGTTTGCATGAGAAGCATTTTTAGAGTTATGCAAGATTGGGTCCAAAACTATTGGAGGTGAAACACGTCACCTGCAGGGGGGTGAGTCTCGGAGCTGACTCAGTCCACACTGAGAACAAGTGACATCCGCATCTGCGGCCCCACCCCAGCCCTGGGTGTACAGCCTGGACCAGCTACAGGTACGAGCACCAACCAAGACCCCCAAGGAAAGACGCTGCGCAGGAGCCATCAGAGCTGAAGTGAATGAAATGCCCTAACTAGGAAAAGAGGCACAAGCCTGGGACCGTATCAGAGAATTAAAAGGGGCACAAGATGGGATCCATTAAGGGGCAGATACTCTGGCAGGTGAATCCCAGCTGCCTGGCCCGGCCAAGCCGTAGAGACAGCCCAGGGGGTGAGAATACCCCCTTGCTAACAAGGACAGGCTCGAGACTGCATCTTCCTCTTTTCCCTACGACCAGTTTCCAAATCCTTTGACTTGCTTTTATCTGAACCTTCAATTCAAGCTTTGTGAAATAAATGTCACTTTAGTTTTACCACAGAGACGTCCAGGTACCTTGTGCTACGGGAGCCAGCGGGTCGGTGTGCACGGCGGGGGGCAGGAGACGGGCCTGGGCACGCGAGGGTAATGAAATGGGCTGCGTGTGCCTTGCTGGCCTGCCAGCGGAGGGGCCGAGCGGGGCCTGCAGTCCGTGCCTTTGGGAGAACGTCCCAGCCCCCACCCTCCCTCTGGCTGTGAGCAGGTGGGGGTGATTCCCCACAGACACCTCAGTTAACGCTGAGAAGTGTCACAGCAGCTCTGTGTCCCTCCCCGCGCTGTGCCTGCCTCAGCCATGTACACTGGGAGCCCAGCCCTTGGGGCAGGCAGGCCTGTCCCGCCCTGGGTCTGGGCAGCGCAATGGGACCCCGGCTGGGGCACCAGAGTGATGCTAAGCAATGCAGGAGAAAGGGGGATGCTCAGCACTGAGCCCCGCCTGAGTGGATTTCCATGGAACCAGCAGGAGGCACTTCGCCCCCCAGGCACCCGCCCAGCCCAACGCCAAGCGCCCATTGCAACCCACACAGGCATTAGAGCGTCTTCCTAAAAGGCTGCAGGAGCCCTTCGCAATGGAAAGTGTTGCAACCTGCAAAGCGGGTTGCTGCCAGCTCCGTGTCTGTACCCTGACGGGCCTGATGCCAGCGTACAGCTAGACGGGGACCGGGGTTAGCCTGAGTGACGTTAGCAGCAGCCTGTACACCAGGCACAGGGCACCCTACAGTGAGAGGAACTGGTTAGGGGGAGGGGCTGTAACCGGGCGCCCTGGCATGGGAAACTCAGGCTGCAGCGGTGGGTTAGATTGTGCAGCCTTCCAGGGGAAGCTGCTGGACCCCTGTGCGGTGCCTCCTGGAGCCCAGGGGAAGGGACCCTCATAATCTGGGCTGCTCCAGGGGCCAGAACTGCCCCATGTGTAATATAGAGCAGCCCTGGGGCTCTGAGTTACTGCAGCCTCCCCTGGGTTGCCTATGGCCTGCAGCACGAGCCAGAATGGCCAAAGTGGCATGTACTATGCCCCCCCGCACACACACGCACCTTCTGCCCCAACGGGCTCCTACCCACCCTGCCCCCCAGCTCCTGGCTGGCTGTTGCAATTCCTCGCCTTTGCCAGACCCTGCCGTGGGGCACGAGGCCAAGGCGGGCAGGACCCCCAGCTCCTGGGACATTTGAACAAATCACTAGACGGTCACTGTGGAATAGATCTGCCTTGGCAAGGACAGTGGCTGGACCTAACACAGCTTCCCCATCCATGCCAGAGGGACTGAGCAATCCCGGGTGGCTGGTGGGAGGCTTGTGCCCGGGAATACAGCCAGTGGCTGAGGCGTACACGGGAATCCCACGACACACAGCTCCCCCTGGGGAACCAGCACCAGGGAGCCACCTTCCCAAGGCGCCGGCCAGCCCCAGTCACCCGCTTTGCTGGCACTTTACTCCCCGTTTTAAATGCACCTGCCCTTTAATTTCATTGTTCCGAGATGGGCTGACTAGGAGCTGAGCGGCCCAAACAGAGGGGAGCTCAGCTGCAGAGCCAAGCGCTGCAGTACCAACCCCCCTCGCTCAAACAGCAGGAGCCAGGCCGCACCGTCGCCAGAGAATTCAAACCCAGTCACGGGGGGGTTCTGCTGATCTGCCTGCTGGGGTCTGCGCCGGCGGGGATCCCCTTTCCAGGCTGCTCTCTGAACCCCTTTGTAACCAATGCTGAGACCCCCCTGCGATCGCAGGACTCTGGCTGCTCTGAGCCTGCCAGAATCCTTATTATCTTCTGCTTCCAGGCCTAGCAGACCCCGGGGCCAAAACGAGGAATGCTGGAGCTCCTGACCCTGCATCGGGGCAGGGGCTCAGAGCCAGCACCTGGAGGGGCATTTGGAGAGGGTCCTGATTGCACCAGACTTGAGCCCCACTTAGACAGCCGAGAGGTCAAAGGTCACTCGTGAAGCAATGCTGCCAACTGTGACCATCCCCTCCCCAGCCAGAGAGCTCAGGGCTGGAGCTGGACTGGGGAACCCCGATAGGGGAGGTGAGGGGGCTTCCTGGACCTGAGAGAGGTCCTAGGAGCATGTGCAGTGTGAGTGTGAGAGTTGGGGGGGGGAGTCGTCTCTGACCTTAATCCTGGGGCAGCCTGTCTGAACCCCAAGCTCCTCATCCCCAGCCCTGCCCCATCCCAGGGCCTGCACCCCCAGCACCCCAACCCTGAGCCCCCTACTGCACTGTGAACCCCTCCTCCCCAGCCTCACCCCAGAGCCCTCACCTGAGGGGAAAAACATGCAACTTAAATTTGGCAGTGTTTGGGGTATGATCGTGTTTAGTACAATATGGATTATTTTACACCCTTTAATGTCTATAATTGGTTGTATACAGGTGTTACGAAGTGGGACTGTTCTTAATGTTTTCTCTGAATACTGTGTGGATGCCTCGGTTTCCCCCATGCATTTCTTAAGGATCTAGGTGGTGGGATAAGGGGGTGTGATTATTGTAGACACCGTGTCTCCGGGCAACTGATGACCTGGGCCGCTCTCCTGCAAGGTACCAACTGAAGGCGTTGGAGAACAAAGAGATCCGGTGGCCTCCTAATGCCTGGAAAAGAGTCAAAGGCCAGAGGAGGGGCTGGAGGGAGTGTCAGTGCCTGTGCGGACTCCCGGGAAGCGCACGGTGTGGAAGGGGATGCTGGGATGTTCTGAAACTACTTAATCCAAAGCCTGTCAGGACTCTGGGGGAGCCTTCTCTCTCTGAGCATACTGTCTCCAGGGCAAGAAGCTTACACCTTCCTGGATCTGACCTCAGAGCATTCAGCATTCCCTTGTACACCGTGCGCTTCCCGCAGTGAGTCCGCACAGGCAGGGCTCCTGGGGAAGTGAGAGGTCCCTGCACCTCAACTCTGCAGTCAGACATGACTCTCAGCCAGCCGGTAAAACAGGTGGTTTATTAGATGACAGGATCATAGTCCAAAACAGAGCGTGTAGGTGCAGAAAACAGGACCCCCTCAGTCAGGTCCATCTTGGGGGGTGGGGAGCCCAGACCCAAGATCTGGGTCTCTCCCATTTCCCCAGCCAGCTCCAAACTGACACTCCCTCCAGCCCCTCCTCTGGCCTTTGTCTCTTTTCCGGACAAGGAGGCCACCTGATCTCTTTGTTCTCCAACACCTTCAGTTGGCACCTTGCAGGGGAAACTGAGGCACCCACACAATATTCAGAGAAAACATTAAGAACATCCCCACTTCATCACAACAGATACAACAAAATATAATGTATTGAAGCAGGCAAGTGCTGCTTCTGACTTTCCACTTTTAATTGACCCTTGTAATCTTGTGGCACTGACACGTTGTAGCTTCATTTTATCCCAGCAACAAATTCTTGATTTGTAGGAGCACTAATAATCAACAATGGATAAATTCTTAATAAAGTTACCCAGAGAAAAAGAAGAAAAGGGTAATTCATCAAGTGACAGCCTGAGTTCGACATCCAGGTTTCAAACTGAAATTATACAAAAGAAAGATGTGGCAAATCCACAAAATAAGAAAAGGAGTTTTCAGCAATCTTGGCTATCAAGATTTAAGTGGTTGGAGTACAATAGCAAATTAAAAACAGCTTTTTGCTCAGTCTGCAAAAACTGTTCTGAAAAGAAGATCTTAATATTTTCTATGAAGGCCGAACCAACATTTATTTCATCTGGATTTCAAGATTGGAGACACGCATTGCGTGGTTTTACATCACACGAAAAATCCTCCAGTCACAAGTAAGCTGTAATGAAGTATGCTGCTCTGCAATCACAGGTAAATGTTTCTGCACTAATGTCAGCCAGTTGCAGAAAAGAATCACAATCAGCTAGGATTGCACTGCACAACATTTTTACCAGTGTTCAGTGTCATAGGTTTCCCCCCCACTTGGAACTGTTGGGCTCCAATGTGGGGACCTGCATGTATCCCCCCCCACCCTAAAATCCTAGGGTAGGTCTCCTTGTCGCTGCCACCAGTCAGGTTAAAGTGTCTGACACACTGCCTGTCCCCCAAGCTTCCCCTGGGGAACCCAGATTCAAACCCCTTGAATCTTACCAGAGAGAGAGAAACAGCCAGTTCCCCTCCTCCCCCTTTTCCCTCTTTCCAGCCTGCTCCGGAGAGAGAGATACCTTGATTCAAACTTCTTGAATCTCTACACACAGGGAAGCAGCCCACTTCCCCCCTCCCTCTCTCCTAGCCACTCTGGAGAGATACACACCGATTCAACTCTGTGAATCACCCTCAGGAGGAACTCACTCTTCCCTCCTCCCCTTCCCTTGAATCTCCACAAGAGAAGGAATTAACCAAGTCCAAAGAAAAGAAAAGAATTTATTAAGAGAACAAAAAGAAAATACAGAATCTCTATGAGCCCAAGCTGGACACTCATAGGGTATAACCTTATCAATCTTTGGAGAGAATCCCCCCTCCCCCTTTCTTTCTCAGTGAAAGCAAAGTAACAGCCAACAGAAATAAAGAATTTCCTTTAGCAAACACACAATTGCAAATGTAGAAATCAAATTATAAGACTAACCCGCCTTTCTAATTAATACTCACTATTGAATAGTAGAAACTACTCCAGGAGAACTTGGAGACATGACTGGTCTCTCTTAGATCCAAAGAGAGTACAGTAACAAAGAACACAGACAAAGGCTTCCCTCCACAGAGATTTGAAAAAAATCTTATCTCTGATTGGTCCTCTGGTCAGGTGGTCATCAGGTACTGCATGTTAACCCTTTACAGGTAAAAGAGACCTTAACCCTTAACTACCTAGCTCAACAAGGAATAGCATTACGCGGACATAATGAGAGTGATTCAAATTTGATGCAGCTCTTGTCGCTACGCAGTACAGATTCTGAGGAACTGAGACAGTGGCTTAATTGCACAAAATACAAGTGGCTGTTACATGAGGTTATTAATGAAATAATCAAAATGATGGCAATGAGGGTGTTAAGAAAAATGGTGCAAAAGATAAAGGCTTTTAAGTTTTATGCCATTGTAATGGATGAGACTACAGATTTGTTAAGAAAAGAACAAGTAAGTTTTTCTTTAAGGTTCTTTTCTAGTGAAGACTGGGATATTTATGAGGAGTTTATTGGGTTTTACCAAACTGACGCAATGGATGCTGCTTCTCTTTTCA
The DNA here is from genome assembly GCF_020497125.1 of Mauremys mutica. NCBI lineage: Eukaryota > Metazoa > Chordata > Testudines > Geoemydidae > Mauremys > Mauremys mutica. The sequence continues at coordinate 13,916,956 of NC_059096.1, forward strand.
AAATTGTGGAAGATACACTTCTCAGGTGTGATTTCCCCTTTTCTGATTGCCAGGGGCAGTGTTACGACGGAGCCAGTAATGTCTCCAGCAAATTTACTGGGGTCCAAGCCAGAATGATATTTGCAGATCGAGAAATTGCCAGCTTCATTCAGCGAGTGAAGTGAAGCAATTTCTAAAACAAAACAAAAGCTTGAGTGACATGTTGTCAGAAGTTACAGTTCTCCTGAAATTATTCTACACAATTCCAACTACAACCTGCACCGCTGAGCGATCATTCAGTTGCTTGCACCGACTGAAAAATTATTTGCGAATGAAAATGGGCCAAGAACGTCTAAATTACTTGGCATTTCTGCATGTTCATAAGAACTGTACCTCTGAATTAGACATTGCAAGTCTTGTGGATGACTTCATTTCAAGAACCAGACAACGACGAAAAGTGTTTGCTGCCTCCTGAAGAACATCGCAAAAGAAGGGGCTATGTATGTTCTAATTTGAGAAAGTATTTGCTTTTGAGGGTTATTGATCAAAGAGTGTATGGTCGTTTCCGTATTCAAAACAGTATTAATAATGTTGATATTCTTAGTTAAATAATTTTTTCTTACAATAGTGATATTGTGCAATAAAGAGAAACTTAAACGCTTACAGTTTCCAGTCCATTTTACACTTTTTAATAAAATATATATCAGTTTACAAGGCGGGAGGGCGGGGCGGGGAGGGATTAGACCCATTCTGGGCACCACCAAAAATTATGCAAACCTGCCGCCTATGCCATGGGCCATCTCATGGCCTTAGAGACAGGGAGGCCTCCTCCAGGGTCACCACCTCGGAGACCCAGAAACACTGGCCACCCCCCACCTCAGCCCCTAACACCTTCCAGGAGCCCCTGCTACCCTCACCCTGCTTCTTACCCCTCCCCGACATCAAACCTCACGTCCACCTCGGCCCCTGGCACCCAGAGGAGCTACCGCGGGTTCAGGTGCACAGAGTGGGACCTGGGTGCTGGCCACACTCCCGTGTGACGAGCGGGGGTTACCAGATGGCTGCACAGCCACGCAGCTAACAGGGAACGTTGGTCCCAGCATTTTAAATCTTTCCACTGGGAGCCAGCAAGACAATACAAAAGCCAGCCAGGCTGTCTGAAAACCTGCTCCTCATCTGGAACAGCAAGACACACCATGTCCATGGACTTTGATCCTGGAGAGCATGGGAGATGCCCAAGGGTTGTCATGCGGGGAGGGGGAGGGGTTTTAATGTTAATAACTGATGCAATTATATCACCAGTATTTTCTCCTTTCATTATTATAAGGGGCACTGAAAAGTACTAACTAGAAGCGTATGTGTTCTGACAGCACAAGCTTGTTTGTTTTCCCTTTAAAAAACTCAGGGATAAATGCTGCTCTGAAGTTAGCCAGTTGATGCCCCAGTTATCTCAGTCCCACCTCCCGCAGGTCCCCGTGGCCTGGGGCTAGGAACATTCGGCTGTGTCTGAAGTTCAATATACGCTGAGGTGGTTAGAATTGTTATGGTTGTGTAACCCAGGCCTGCTTGGTGCGGGGCTCTGTCCCCCTCTAGTGGCACCTCACCCACTGGGTCTGGCTGAGGCCTGGTCTACACTATGGGGTTAGGTCGAATTTAGCCGTGTTAGGTCGATTTAAAAATGACTGCGTCCACACAACCAACCCCATTCCGTCGACCTAAAGGGCTCTTAAAATCCACTTCTGTACTCCTCCCTGGTGAGGGGAGTAGTGCTAAAATTGACTTTGCCGGGTTGAATTTGGGGTAGTGAGGATGCAAATCGACGGTACTGGCCTCCAGGAGCTATCCCAGAGTGCTCCATTGTGACCGCTCTGGACAGCACTTTGAATTCTGATGCACTAGCCAGGTACACAGGAAAAGCTCCGGGAACTTTTGAATTTCATTTCCTGTTTGGTCAGCATGGCAAACTCAGCAGCACAGGTGACCATGCAGTCCTCCCCCTATCATCTCCGTCCCTGAGTTTATCGCAGATTAGAAGGTGAAAAAAATGTACTCACGATGACATGTTTTCCGAGCTCATGCAGTCCTCCCGCATTGACAGGGCACAGCTTAATGCATGGAGGCATTCAGTGGCAGAGGCCAGGAAAGGACATGATGAATCACCTGTTGGGGGAGCAAACGGACATGATGATGAAGCATCTGTTGGAGCTGCAGAAAAGCCAACAAGAGCACAGACCCCCGCTGCATCCACTATATAACCGCCTGCCCTCCTCCCCATGTTCCATAGCCTCCTCACCCAGACGCCCAGGAACACGAGGGGGGAGGCTCTGGGCACCCAGCCACCCCACTGCAGAGGATGGCCAAAGCAACAGAGGGCTGTCATTCAAACAGTTTGATTTTTAGCGTGGCTACAATAAGCAATGTGGCCTTGTCCTTCCCTCCTCCCCCATCCCGCCCGGGCTACCTTGTCCGTTATCTCATTTTTTTTTAATTAATAAAGAAAGAATGCCTGGTTTCAAAATAATAGTTACCTTATTTCAAAGGGGGGAGGGTGGTTGGCTTACAGGGAATTAAAATCAACAAAGGGGGTGGGTTTGCATCAAGGAGAAACACACACAACTGTCACACCGAAGCCTGGCCAGTCATGACACTGGTTTTCAAGCCTCTCTGATGCGCAGCGCACCTTGCTGTGCTCTTCTAGTCGCCCTGGTGTCTGGCACGAAACGATTGTCTGCCGTTGCTTTCACGGGGGGAGGGGCGACTGACGAAATGTACCCAAAACCACCCGCGACAATGTTTTTGCCCCATCGGGCACTGGGAGCTTAACCCAGAATTCCAATGGGCAGCGGAGACTGCGGGAACTGTGGGATAGCTACCCACAATGCACCGCTCTGTACGTTGATGCTAGGCATGGTAGTGAGGATGCACTCCGCCGACTTAATGTGCTTAGTGTGGACATACGCAATCGACTGTATAAAATCGATTTCTAAAAATCGGCTTCTACAATATCGACCTAATTTCGTAGTGTAGCCAGAGACTCATGCGGCTTTTAGCTCATGCAGTAGAGGCTCATACACTAAGCTCCAGAGGTCCCAGATTTGAACCCACCCGCCGACAGACCCCAGAGTTACAGCTGCACCCAACAAGTGTATCTTATCACTTGGGTTGCAGAAAGACTTGCCCTTTAAAGAGCCAGAATAACAGATTGAAGGGAAGTGGAGTGGGCCAGTGGCTGATGAACAGCTGACCTATTGGAAGAAAGATGGGCCCCACGGCATGAATGGATTAAACTTGTATCAAATCAACATGAATCCCGTCGGGACGGTCTGACCTACCATGTCTCCAGCTGCCGAAGTCCCTTCCTTACCTTTGCACAGGGGGCTTGGCTGGCGGTTGTTTTTCACACCCACCATCTCGGAGGTGAAATTTGAGGCAATCTGCTTTGTGCTGGTTTCCGGCTGTAGCTATCGGCCAGGCAACAGCAACACAGGCCAGATTCAGTCTCTCAGGGGCCCTTCCTAGCCTGCACCTAGACCCTTGTCCACCCCCAGGCTTTAGGAACCTCACATCTAAAGCCCCTGCCCACCTGTCCAGGGAATTCCTTGCCTCCTCCCAGGCAGACAGGCCCCCTTGCCTCCCCCTACAGGGGATAGAGCGGGGGTTGTATGGGAAATAAAATGATCAAACCAGAAAGTGACAGCGAGGTAGCAACCTCTTGATCCTGGTCATTGCATCCACCGGCCACACTCCCCTCCCACAATCCCACTCAGGCTCAGTGGGACTGAAATGGGCTCCAGGATGGAGGCTCTCTTAGCCAAGCAGCTCTGTGGCTGCTCTGATCCGCAGCCATTCAAGTCACACAGGTAGCCCTGCGACTGCCACTGGGCAAAGCCACCCAGAGCAAAGCAGGAGTCCCAAACAGAGACCTCACGTGCGCCACAGACCTCACCAGTCCTGCTTGTTGCAGCTGAATTCCCCAGCCAAGCAAAGCCCAGGCGTCAAGAGGCAGCTGGGTGAGGATACCTGGAGCTCAGAGGCAGGAGACAAACTGGAGGTCGGGAACCACAAGTCAGATGCTGAGTTAGGATGCCAGGAAATCAAGCTGGGGGAGCAGGAGCAGGAGTGGGATGGAGCCCAGTTGCTTGGAGAGTTTTCCTGTTCCTGCTGCTGGGTTCAGTAGGGCCAGCGGGCCGATCCACCAGCAGAGCCTCACCCTGCGGCTGGGCTTTGAGAGTCCTGGGCAGGCTACTGCCAGCAGTCTGCCAGGCGGAGGAGTATGGCCTGGATCCGAGATCCATGGCTTAGGACAGCCAGACTGTACCTTCCTCAGCGTCTCTCCGGCCTCTTCCAGGCACTGCACCAGATCATGTCACGGACTCCAGCTGAACATCAGGCACCGCTGCGCTCAGGCAGAACAGTCATTCCTGTAAACTAAGCCTGCCAGAATTAGCTTGGTTTCCTTTCTCCTGCCGGTAGCATCTCGACATCTGTTGAGGCGAGAAGACAGTAAATTAAGTTTTATTTTGATTTCTTTACAAGTAGAAGACTTAAAACGAGCCTGATACGGGATCTGCTGTGCCTGTAATTTCACAGCAGGATTATCAGAGACTACAGCAGCATAGAGAGGTGAAGTTGCAGAAAACCTCAGTGCTTCTAAAAAACACCAGGGGGAAATCCTGGCTCCCTTTGCTACAGAAAAGTTAAAATAACTATAGCACATGTGAAGGGCGGGGGTCTTGCATTTTTTGGTACAGATGATTGCTGAGAGAAATTCAGCTGGTCTGGGAAAGCCTAAAATGCCTGCAGATTTAAAAAATAAAATACAATACAATCTGAACTCCAGCCCAAGACAGAAATTCCCTGCACTCTTGGACAACGCAGCTGGCGTCTGTCAGGAGGAGACTGGAACTTGAAAGCAAAAGGCAAGGAAAAAGGAAAGCCAAAACTGTGCCCGAAGGTGCAGCGAGTCCTACATTCTGCAAACCTTGCTCAGTGCCGTTTGGGATTCAGCCAAAGGCAGAGGCAGAAGGGCAGCACTTTGACAACACCAGAATTAAACCCAAGGGTAACTGGAGTGAATGCAGTACGCAGCCTGCCAGCCAGGAAAGGGAATGGGGCTGGGGCCGGGGCTGGGGCTGTGTCTGAGGTGATTGCAAGGTTACCATTAACGGTCCAGTGTTGCCTGCAGATCAGTGGCCTTTGCCTAGAATAGAGGCTGTATCTGCCTCATTGGCTGGTGGGAAGCTCTTCTGCCAGGCTGACCTCGTCCAGGACTATCTGCAAATGGAGACGAAGACAGTCGCAATTCACACACACACACACACACACACACACACACACACACACACACACACACACGTTTTCTTCACCATAACAGGCCTGTGGAAGTAAAGAAAGAACTGACAGGGATTTGTAGGGGATCTTAATGCAGGACAGTCTCTGTTAGCGAGAGTCAGGCTCGCTGTAACCCTACTAATGTGAGATTTGTAGAAGCGAGGATTGTGTGAGGCGAGTGGGAAAGAACTGTGTGAGAAGTTGTTTCGACCTTGTGTAAATAATGTGTAAATCATATGAAATGTGGACTAGAGTCTAAATAAGTAAGAAAAACAAGCTATCAGGATGACCGACGTATAAACAAAACGCAGCTGTTGCTTATTATTGTTTGTAATAAAAAGTATAAATGCTGCTGGAATTGTTTACCTGTGGAGAGACCTGCCTGGGACTGGGGCACCCCTGTGTCCTAGCGCACTCCCTCCCGCTATACAATTGTAAAGAGAAAATAAAGTATCTGACTCTGCTGCACCCAACCAAAAAGTAAGAACTCTGTTATTCTCTGACAATTTGGGGGCTTGTCCGGGATGGCAACGCCCACGGACCCACAGACGGCTACTACGGATCATTCCCCTTCGAACCCCATGGCGCCACAAGAGAGGTCTGAGACCTTTTGAAATCTCTATTGGGGTATCGTCGGAGGACTGTCCATGGGGCCGTCTGTCCCTGTTGGGTTTACGCCATCGAAACTTATTGACTGTGCAGCAAGATCAGATGCAGAGCGGTGCCGGGGAACTGTTTCGCTGCCCCCAATAGGATTAGTTTATGCGGTGCTGGGGAACTGTTAGTTTGGCCACCCCCAATAAGGTTAATGCATCAGGGAAATGCATTAGGTGCACCGGTGCTGAGGGGTTTTTACCGCCTCAAGAGGGGTTACCACCCCTCTTGTGTATTGAGTCTGGACGTCAGGTATAGATGCATTGTGGTATTTAGAAATAGAGGCCTTGGGGGGGGGTGTACACCAGTGTGAATGACTGTTACCGGAAGATGCCCAGAGTATTCTGCGAAGTCGTTTGGCTTGTGACCAGAACTACTCTAACGCAAGCCCGGTAACTAGAGGATCTGTAGAAGATCCGACCCACGGTGGCTGACTTGGCCTGGCATCGTCCGGCGAGGAAGCTACCTGGGCCTAGGAGTGTGTGAACCCATCTTCCCTCCCCCTTTTCCTCTCTGTGTGAGCCACTGACACTCTGATCATCTCACTGGATGCAACAAGAGTAAGCAGCGCCGTCTCTTGGAGACTAGCCAACGCTCTTTGCTGAACGAAGGTGTAGGAGGGTCGTGGCCATCCTCGTTAGCCTGCCTGTGTAAGTACCCTGTAAAAAAAGACCCTTAGTTTATGTGCCGCTAGCGCGGACAGGGCATCCTCCCTGTATGTAATTAAAAAATGGGTGGAGGACAGTCTAAGCATTCCACCTCACCCCCTAAAAGTACCCCATCTTATTTCATGTACGTACATTATACTCCTAAAACCTGCAGGTATTTAAAAAATTGGAATCTTTACACGCATAAAAATCCATCTAAACAATGCCCACTAAAAAGTACCTTCAATCTAAATAAAATCATACATCTCAAAGAAGCTTTTAATCACCAAAAAAAAGCCTCTAACACAGTGTGAGCAATTTGTCTATTAAAAAAAAAAACAGGTTAAATTTGAAATTCAGCTTGGCCCAAAAATAAAAAAAAAGTTACTCTACGTTCAAGGTCAAGAATCAACGCAGACCATGCTAAGTACAAAGAAAAACTGCTTTTGGCCCCAGCTGGCTGTGAAAAAAATGTAAACAAAGGCAAACCAAAGGCAATACAAGTTACAGGACTGAGATTATATTTGCAAAGCTTAACTGTCCAGTGAGATCCAACAGTGTGCCTTTGCGACCCTGAAGCCGGTGTGGCTTAGTGACGCTGAAGAAGCCACAGGCAGCCAACCTGGACTGGAATCTCTAAAAAAAACGCCGCAGGAGATCCCAGGGTTTTTAAAAAAACAGCCCTCCCAAAAGCAAAAGCATGTTAAAAATTCTGGACAAGCTGTACACAGGATAATCTCCCGTCCACCTCCCCCACTTCTTTCAACGTTATACACAGACGTGGCCAGTCTGGACATACGTGTGTAAGTATAAAAGTGGCTTAGGGCATGTGACGTTATTGATATAAATGGGGACCATATAGAACATGGGTTGCAACCAAGGTCCTGTAGTGGCTCCAAATCCTAAGTAAAGGGGGTCATATAAGGTGTCTAAGACTAGGTTCTGGGTTGCTGATTATAATTATGCTGTCTATATGTCTGTATCATGTTTAGTTGAAGTTATGAATGTTGGCTCTATGCTGTCTGTATTTCAAGTTTGTGCTGTGCTTCTGGGGGAAGCCTCCCAGACAAGCTGGTGTTAGCTCTGCCTAGCCTGTTTGATGGCCCATTAAGGACCATTAAGGACACAATGGACCCATGGAGAGAAGGCAGACACGCCTTGTGACTCAGCAAAGTATGCAGGGACTGGCCCATGTGACTCCAGGCTCCATCTTGCTGTAAATTTCCACAGTGAAGACAAAGAGATTCTTACACCTGGAAAGGCCTATATAAGGCTGATGCTTCATCTCCATCTTGTCTTCAATCCTGCTTCTGACCTCTGGAGGGATTTTGCTACAAACTGAAGCTCTACACAAGGGACTGAATGACCCATCCCAGCGGGGGATGTTCCAGAGACTCAATTTGAACCTGCAGTTTACTCCATCTCTGCTGCAAGCCTAAACTAAGGACTTTGCCATTACTGTATGTAATTGATTCCATTTAACCAATTCTACCTCTCATCTCTACCTTTTTCCCTTTGTAAATAAACCTTTAGATTTTAGATTCTAAAGGATTGGCAACAGCGTGATTTGTGGGTAAGATCTGATGTGTATATTGACCTGGGTCTGGGGCTTGGTCCTTTGGGATCGAGGGAACCGTTTTCTTTTATTGGGGTGTTGGTTTTCATAACCATTCATCCCCAGGACGAGTGCACTGGTGGTGATGCTGGGAGACTGGAGTGTCTAAGGAAATTGCTTGTGTGACTTGTGGTTAGCCAGTGGGGTGAGACCAAAGTCCTTTTTGTCTGGCTGGTTTGGTTGGCCTTAGAGGTGGAAAAACCCCAGCCTAGGGCTGTGACTGCCCTGTTTGAGCAATTGGTCCTGATTTGGCATTCTCAGTTGGGTCCTGCCAGAATCGCTCCGTCACAGTGGCGTAGTCGTGCTAGGATCCACAGAACCAGGTCAATTAAGCTTTGGGTCAGAACCCCACGCTATCCAAATTTTAACTTTGGGATTGAGAGTTTGGTTGGTTAAAGATCAGTGACCATGCGACAGAGAGCATCAGGAAAAGCAAGGAAACTGCAAGCCTTGAGAGACAGTCTGCAGTTTGATTATGAGCAAGAACTGGCAGAAATTCGAATGGAGAAAGAGGCTGATGAGAGAAAGAAAGAAGTTGCTAGGAGAGAAGAAAAAGCTCGTAAGAGGCGTCTGGAGCTGCTGGCTGCTGAGGAGAAAACTCGACAGATGCAACAGGAGACAGCTAGACTCCAACTCCAAGTCAAAAAAGCAAGGGAAGAACGGCAGAAACTGTATCCTCTTGAAAGTCCAGTTTGTAACAATGTTGGTATGTTGTATAACTCTGAGCAGTTGTCTGGGGGTAACCAAATGTACCCCAACAATGCCACCTTTTATGTCAATGCTGTTACTGTGTGGTCAGTAGGGGGTGGCCCCATAAATTGTGCCAGTGCTATGGATGGGAATGGTAATGGAAAATTCATAGAGTGTGTAAAAGTCAATGGTAAAAGCTGTTTAGGGCAAATTATGGCTTCTAACATCACTCTTGTTAAAGCAGATCTGGTCAAAGAGGAAGATTATTTACCAAATCTGAGTGTGAATGTTGTGATCCTCTGTGAGTTTACTGTCCGTGTGCCTTTAGCTAGAATCCACCTTGAGTGGAATGGGGCTCAGCATGAAGTGATAGCTGGCGTCAGGAAGTTATTGCCTAAAGATCTTTTAATTGGGGAGAATGTTACAGCTTTGTTCAGTCCAGGTAGCCAGTCACAGGAGAGGAATAATCTTAAACCTGTGTCTATTGTGGGCAATGATTTGCCTGAGGAGGGTTGCTCCAAAGGTTTGTCTGTGCAAAAAAGCAGTATTTCTGGGAATAAAGTTTCTGAATGTCTGTCTGATGTCTCAGAAGGAAATCTGGAGTTAGATCAAGAGCAGAAAAATCTCAGTGGTGAGGAAAAGGTTTCTCAGGAGCAGATTAAAGTAAATGGTCAGGTTAAAGCCCTAACTGAGGAAGGAAAGGGTAAATTTGTAATGGGTAATGGATTGGTGGCTAGTGCAGCTTGTAGAAGTAAACCTGAAATGGGTAACTGTGATTTGCTAAAAGTAGCTCAGTGTAGTAAAAAGAGCAGCAGCTTATCTGTTGGAAGAGGCAATGTGCCTGGAAGGGAAAGTTTGGAGGAGCCTAGGCAGCCTTGTGAGCTGATGGCTTTGTCTAATCAGCAGTTTGGGAAGGGAGGGATAGTGGAAGATGAGTGTCCATATCCCTTACCTGTTTCCTGTGAGGAGAAATGTGACAGTGGAGGGAATGTGCCTGTCTCTGTCAGGAGTATTGACTTGCCTATGAAGGAAGCTACCCCAGTCTCCAAGCAGTTGTCTGTGAACAGCCCTGTGTGCTGGGACAAGGGAAGTAAAATCCCAAGCTGTGTGTCTGGTAAAGGAGAATGTGTCTCCGGCTCTTCTGTGTCTGTGGAGCAGACAGAAGGTGCCTGTCAGCCTGTGATGGTTGAGGGTGATTCAGTTGTCTCGAAGTTGGTTGTAAATACAGCTAAAGCCCAGGAAGGGAATGGTCCTGAGTTTGGGTCTGCTGGGGAGAATGGCACTGTGACTAGGTTGCATCCAGTTAGTGTCTTAGCAAAATCCCAGAGAACAGACAATTCTGGTGCTTGTGGTTTGCCAGTCGCTAATGTGTGGTTGGAAAAGGGTGCAGCAACTCTGTCTGATCAGGGTGATACCCCAGCCAGGGCACAAGGAGAGCATAAAGGTGATTTAATTGTGTTACCGACTGACAGTTTGACAACTTGTAGCAAGAAGGAAAAGATTCCTGAACTTGTTCATGGCCAAGGGAAGGAGATTGTTCCTAACCTGTTATCTAGAAAGTCTGTAGCATCTGTGGTTGCTCAGGGAAGTGTTCCTGTAGAGCAAGCCCTAGGTGAAGAGGGGAAGGGCAGAATTTCTGAGAGGGGTGAATTGCTGCTTAGAGAAGCTCCTAGGGAAAGGAATCCTCATGGTAGCCTGTGCAAGCAGTTTACTGCAACTGAAGGGTGTAAAAGTGATTTAATCAGGGAAGTTTCAGTTCCTAACAGCCAGAAATTTTCTGTTGTGAATGGATCCACTGACTTTCCTTTTGAAAGATCCAGTGTGGGCAGCTTTGAAAAGGTCTCAGGTGGAGTAGAAGCTGTTAAGGAAGTTGAGCAGCCCTATAACCACCTGGCTGTGTGTAGCCAGCTTGTTGGGGAGACAATGCTGTTGGGACAGGAATGTCTCCATGCTGAATCGGTAAGTGAGCAGTCTGTGCTTCAGGATCTGAGGACAGATTCAGTTACTGGTTTTTCAAAGCAGAACAGTTTTATGGCTGAATGCTTGAGGAGGCAGGGGAGAGCAAGCCAGCTCTCACCCTCAGACTCTTTGGATTTGTGTGGTATCTCTGTTAGACAAAGTCCAGCCGTGGAATCCATAGCAGCTAAGAAGTTAAAAGCTAGTGTCTGTGTTAATGCGAATTACTTGGCTGGCAGGGAGAAGAAAGACTTGCTAATAGCTGTTAGCACAGAGGGCCCACCCCATCAGGCAGTGATCTCTGTTAAGCAAGAGAAATCAGGGTTTAATCCTAAAGGACAAGAAGGAAAGAGAAGACTGAATTTTGCAAAGGGAACCCACAGGTTAACCCTAAAAGGCCCAAACTCCAATGGTATTGAGCCAAGGATGTGGCATGACAAACATGTTTGTAGATGGACACTTGCAATCAATTTGTTGTTATTGCTAATGCTAACTGTAACAATGTATAATGTGCCTAATCTTTTGGAAAATCCCTTAAACATGTTGAAAGGAATACATGAAAACACACTTTATGTTAAAGGGCCTTGCTATACTGATGTTTCACAGTTAATGCATGTAAACAGTGTTGGAACTTTTCACAGGGGAAAATACATTCCAGACCTGATGTGCTGTATGAAAGGGGAAACTGAGGCACACTACCATATTGCTTTCATGGCTAAATGCCAAGATTCCTGTACTATGAACAACCTCAATATCTACATTGGTTTAATGTTATTTGGGTTCAAAACATTGGCCAGAACTGGTATGGATAAAGTAGCTATTTTCTTTAGCTCTTGGCAAGATCACATGAAATATACAGGAACCATGCTACAAAAGCTAACCAAGTTATACCTTGAGTTTGTAAAGAGATCCATTCATGTTATTGAACATGACTTTGATAAACCATTTCGGTTATACACTGGTACGGCCTCTAGCCCAACACTAGCTGTAGTGAGACAGACCCAAGGAAAGGGGGCTCTTGGGATGCAGTCAGCGATGTTTTGTCATCCCTTCCTGCATCAATTTTGCGTTGGGGGTGTGACGTTATTGATATAAATGGGGACCATATAGAACATGGGTTGCAACCAAGGTCCTGTAGTGGCTCCAAATCCTAAGTAAAGGGGGTCATATAAGGTGTCTAAGACTAGGTTCTGGGTTGCTGATTATAATTATGCTGTCTATATGTCTGTATCATGTTTAGTTGAAGTTATGAATGTTGGCTCTATGCTGTCTGTATTTCAAGTTTGTGCTGTGCTTCTGGGGGAAGCCTCCCAGACAAGCTGGTGTTAGCTCTGCCTAGCCTGTTTGATGGCCCATTAAGGACCATTAAGGACACAATGGACCCATGGAGAGAAGGCAGACACGCCTTGTGACTCAGCAAAGTATGCAGGGACTGGCCCATGTGACTCCAGGCTCCATCTTGCTGTAAATTTCCACAGTGAAGACAAAGAGATTCTTACACCTGGAAAGGCCTATATAAGGCTGATGCTTCATCTCCATCTTGTCTTCAATCCTGCTTCTGACCTCTGGAGGGATTTTGCTACAAACTGAAGCTCTACACAAGGGACTGAATGACCCATCCCAGCGGGGGATGTTCCAGAGACTCAATTTGAACCTGCAGTTTACTCCATCTCTGCTGCAAGCCTAAACTAAGAACTTTGCCATTACTGTATGTAATTGATTCCATTTAACCAATTCTACCTCTCATCTCTACCTTTTTCCCTTTGTAAATAAACCTTTAGATTTTAGATTCTAAAGGATTGGCAACAGCGTGATTTGTGGGTAAGATCTGATGTGTATATTGACTTGGGTCTGGGGCTTGGTCCTTTGGGATCGAGGGAACCGTTTTCTTTTATTGGGGTGTTGGTTTTCATAACCATTCATCCCCAGGACGAGTGCACTGGTGGTGATGCTGGGAGACTGGAGTGTCTAAGGAAATTGCTTGTGTGACTTGTGGTTAGCCAGTGGGGTGAGACCAAAGTCCTTTTTGTCTGGCTGGTTTGGTTGGCCTTAGAGGTGGAAAAACCCCAGCCTAGGGCTGTGACTGCCCTGTTTGAGCAATTGGTCCTGATTTGGCACTCTCAGTTGGGTCCTGCCAGAATCGCTCCGTCACAGGGCATTAATGTTTTTCCTAAGTAATGTGGGAGCGTTCCCAACACTCTCTGTTGTTGTTTTATTATTTTATTAATAAAGCTTTAAAATTCAGCTATATGGTGTGTTTTCCCCCAACGATCCTGCAGCGTCAGCCTAATCACCTGACACGAGGAATAAATGAATAACAAAAATTTGTCACAGTTTAGTGGGCAATTAAAAAGGGGGGAGCTGGGCAACAGAATTCAGGCCAGTGTTTGGAGCAGGGGCCGCACCTGCTATTTGGCAATGAGCCATGGGCTGGGTATCACAGGCTATTCCTGGCTCTCAGTGTTAACCGGACAGTGACTAGTTATGGGAACTAGAGAGAGAGCATGTGAACACCTGCTAAAGGTACGTGGGAGCCTGCCTGAGTGTGGGCTCAGAGCAACAAGGAGAAAGGGGAATTTTTCAGCGACTCGTGTGTTGTGACCAGACCATTGACAAAGGCAGTTTCCATAAATCACAAGAGAAAGCTGAAGCCGTCCTTAAGGCCCCAAGGCCAAGCTGTGTCCCAATTCCATTCCTTCCTGGTCACTCAGGGTCACGGGCTTTTACTGAACATGGCAAACACAACTTTTCCAGCAAAAAATGCAGATTTGGCAACAGTGACATTTCATGTATTTGTGTCGGTTTCACCACATTGTTCATTTCGTAAAAAACAGACAAAAAATTCCAAATAAATGGAAACATTTCATTTTGACATTTTGAGGACGAAGAGTCAAATTGTCTAAGAACACTTTACTAGATACCCCAAAAGGCCCAACCCCACAACTGAGAAAGAGGGCAGTAGGGGTTAAAAAACCAACCTGGTTTAGAGGGGAAGCGAAGGTGAAGTGAAGGTATCTATGGGTACGTCTACAGTACGAAATTAATTTGAACTTATTTTATTCGAATTTTTGGAAGTGATTTTACACATTCGGTGTTGTGTGTCCCCACTAAAGGGCGTTAATTCAGCGGAGTGCGGCCACAGTACCGAGGCTAGCATCAAATGTCGGCGCGGTGCACTGTGGTAGCCATCCCACAGTTCCCGCAGTCTCTGCTGCCCACTGGAATTGTGGGTTAAGCTCCCAGTGCATGATGGGGCAAAAACATTCTCGTGGGTGTTTCTGGGTGTGTGCCGTCACTCGCTCCTCCCTCCGTGAAAGCTACGGCAGACGCCGTACTGCCAGCAGATGGTGCAGCACCGTGCACCACCTGTCTCCTGGCACTATGAATCCACCTCGCATGTCCTCTCGTCTTTCTATCTAGTCTCATCTAACCATTTCCAGCCTTTTTTGGGGAAAAACAGGGCCGCACAGCTTCCGCCGCTTTTTCCATGTTGTTTTTCCTGGGCTCCTGTGGAAGCCACAGAAGGCAACGAATTCCCCGCCATTTTTTGGCCATCATGAACAGAGCCGCACAGCTTCCGCCGCTTTTTCCATGTCATCTGTCCTGGGCTCCTGTGGAAACTACAGAAGGCAACAATTCCCCGCCATTTTTCGGTAATCTTCTGCCGCAAACTCCGCTCACGTTTCTGCTGCAAACTCTGCTCTCCCGCTCTTGCAGCTCTAACGAGCTTCCCGACTCCGTGAAAGCTACAGAAGACAACCATTTACCGCCTTTTATCGGCCATCTTGAACTGAACAGCTCATTTCACTCCCTTTTTCCAGGATTATCCATGCAGGCACCATAGTGTGGCAAGCATGGAGCCCGCTCAGATCTCCACTGCAGTTTTGACCATTGTAAATACCTCGCGCATTATCCAGCACTATGTGCAGTACCTGCAAAACCAGGCGAGGAAGCGAAGACAACACAAAGACATGGACACAGACATTCCTAGAAGCACGGGATGTGGCGATTGCGAGATCATGGTGGCATTGGGCCTGGTTCATGCCGTGGAATGCCGATTCTGGGCCCGGGAAACAAGCACAGACTGGTGGGACCGCATAGTGTTGCAGGTCTGGGATGATTCCCAGTGGCTGCGAAACTTTCGTATGCGTAGGGCCACTTTCATGGAACTTTGTGACTTGCTGTCCCCTGCCCTGAAGTGCAAAGACACCAAAATGAGAGCAGCCCTCACAGTTGAGAAGCGAGTGGCCATAGCACTGTGGAAGTTTGCAACGCCCGTGTCACGGAGTGTGGGGGGAGACAAGGCCCTGCACCCCCGGCTTCCTGCGATTCACCAGGACTCTCAGCCAGCCAGTAAAGCAGAAGGTTTATTTGGACAACAGGAACACAGTCCAAGACAGGTCTTGCAGGCACAGACAGCAGGACCCCCTTTAGTTAGGTCCATCTGGGACCCCCAGGGAGGCCACAGCCCCGTTGGGAAGCCCAAGCCCTGCCAGGGCGTCTCTCTCCATTTCCCAGCCAGCTCCAGACTGAAACCCCCTCCAGTCCCTCCGTCTCTGGGCTTTTTCTCTTTCCCGGGCCAGGAGGTCACCTGACCTCTTTGTCGCCAACACCTTTGGTTGGCACCTTGCAGGGGAGGGGCCCAGGCCATCAGTTGCTAGGAGACAGAGTGTCAGGCATTCAGGTGCACTGGCCCTTTGCTCTGCAGCAACCACACACCCTGATCCCCCCACCTAGATACTTAAGAACTGCATAGGGGACACTGAGGCACCAACACCATATTCAGAGCAAACATTAAGAACATTCCCAGTTCATCACAGCCCGACAGCTACCGGTCAGTCGGGAATCAGTTTGGAGTGGGCCAATCTACTGTGGGGGCTGCAGGGCTGCAAGTAGCCACCGCAATCATTGACCAGCTGTTATCAAGGGTCGTGACTCTGGGAAATGTGCAGACCATTGTGGATGGCTTTAATGCGCTGGGGTTCCCTAACTGTGGCGGGGCGATAGATGGAACAAATATCCCTATTGTGGCCCCGGCACACCGGGGTGGCCAGTACATAAACCGCAAGCGGTACTTTCCCATGGTGCTGCAAGCACTGGTGGATCACAAGGGATGTTTCACCGACATCAACGTGGGATGGCTGGGAAAGGTGCATGACGCTCACATCTTCAGGAACTCTGGTCTGTTTGAACAGTTGCAGGAAGGGATTTACTTCCCAGACCAGAAAATTACTGTTGGGGATGTTGAAATGCCTGTAGTTATCCTCGGGGACCCAGCCTACTCCTAAATCCCATGGCTCATGAAGCCGTACACAGGCACCCTGGACAGTAGTAAGGAGCAGTTCAACTTTAGGCTGAGCAAGTGCAGAATGGTGGTAGAATGTGTTTTTGGATGTTTGAAAGCGCGCTGGCGCAGTTTACTGACCCGGTTAGATCTCAGCACAACCAACATTCCAATTGTAATTGCTGCTTGTTGTGTGCTCCACAATCTCAGAGTAAGGGGGAGACGTTTATGGCAGGGTGGGAGGTTGAGGCAACTCGCCTGGCGGCCAATTTCGCACAGCCAGACAACAGGGCGATTAGAAGAGCGCAGCAGGGTGCGCTGCACATCAGAGAAGCTTTGAAAGCCAGTTTCATGACTGGCCAGGGTACGGTGTGACAGTTGTGTTTGTTTCTCTTGAAGTTACCTGCCCCCTATATATATATGAAAGGAAATAAAGTCTAAATTGTTTAAAAACTGTTCCTTATTATTTGTTGCACAACACACTGAGAGAGAGGCAGACTGGGGGGGGGGTTGGGTTAGGGGGGTGAAGGAGGAGGGAAGGACAAGTCGAGAAACCAAATCAAAAGTTCGCATATGCCAGCTTTCTGCTGCTTGGGCGATCCTCTGGGGTTGAGTGTGTGGGTCCCCGTAGCCTCCCCCCTCATGTTCTTGGGCGTCTGGGTGAGGAGGCTCTGGAACTTGGGGAGGAGGGAGGGCGGTTATACAGGGGCTGCAGCGGCAGTCTGTGGTCTTGCTGCCTTTCCCTCATTAGATCCACCATACAGCAGAGCACGTCAGTTTGCTCCCCCATAGCATCCTGCCTGCTCTCATCGCGCATGTCCCTCCTCTGTCCGTGGTCCTGTCATGCTTTACGGGACTCCGCAATTGTTTGCCTCCACGCATTCAGCTGGGCCCTATCAGTGCGGGAGGACTGCATGAGCTCGGCGAACGTGTCTTCCCGAGTTTGTTTTTCTGCCTTCTAATCTGGACCAGCCTATGGGACGGAGTAGATAGGGGCGGTGTTGAAACACTTGCACCTGCGGGAGGAGAAAAAGGGAGGGTAGTATTTTAGGAGATACATTTCAGAGAACAAAGGGGACACTTTGGTATGAGGAAGCCGTCACACACAGCCCAGCAACAGAATTCAGGGCGCCTAGGGGCACGCGGGGTTCTGCTTCTTCTACATTCATTTCAATGTTTTCAAACTGCTGGGACCCCTTTCCCATAGCAAGCAATGCCTGGTGGGTTTGCCATAAAGGAGGGCCTGCGGGCTCTCTGGGATGATCACTTCACACAACAACCCCCCCACCCCCACCCCCCACTGCGTGGCTCCGATCAGGCTCTCACTTACCAGAAGTACCTTCTCCAGGGTCATGGTCCAGGAGCCCGCACTGGGAGTGGGGGGAGGCTATTGGCTCCAGCGTTAAGCATAGTTCCTGGCTGGGGGGGGAAACGGATTCCCCACTTGCTGCCTGTGCACTGTCCTCCCCCTCCCCCTCCAATGACTCTTCCTCCTCACTCCGTGCAACTCCCCCCTTGCAGGTGTCCACGGACAGTGGTGGGGTAGTGGTGGCGTCACCCCCACTAACTGCATCGAGCTCACGGTAGAAGCGGAACGTATGGGGCTGTGACCCAGAGCGCCCGTTTGCCTCCCTGGCTTTTTGATATGCTTGCCTGAGCTCCTTGATTTTTGTACGACACTGCTCTGTGTCTCTGGAGTAGCCTCTTTCCGGCATGGCCCTGCAGACTTTAGCGTACGTATTTGCGTTCCTTTTTTTGGAACGTAGTTCTGCCATAACAGACTCGTCTCCCCTACATGCGATAAGATCCAGTACCTCCCGTTCGGACCATGCTGGAGCTCGACTGCGAATCTAGGACTGTGTGATCTCCTGTGATGGTGGACTCTGCACGGTCGCCTGTGATGGTGGACTGTGCTGACCATCACCTGTGCTGATGGTGACCAAACAGGAAATGAAAGTCAAAAGTTCCCAGGGCTTTTCCTGCCCACCTGGCTAGTGCATCGGAGTTGAGAGTGTCGTCCAGAGCGATCACAAGGGAGCATTCTGGGATAGCTCCTGGAGGTCAATAACGTTGAATTGCATCCACAATACCTGTAACCCAGGATTGCAATCTCGATTTAAGCACTACTCCACTTGCCGAGGTGGCGTACAGAAATCGATTTAAAGAGCCCTTTAAATCGAAAAAGCCGGTTTGGTCATATGGACAGAATCTTTTTTTTTGTAATTAACTTGGCTAATTCTGAAATAACAGACTAGTGTAGACCAGGCCTATAAAGCAAGAAAGAAGAAGTTGACAGTAATAAATATAACTCAGAAGCTAGGAATTGGAGAAAATTGATAAGGGAAGCAAAGGGACTATTGCCAACCGGGCTGTGAGTGGTCAGGTCTAGTGGTGAAGTCAAGAGTTTGGCCTACTGGTAAGCGTTGGGTCCAGGATGGGTGGAGTCCAGGAAATGAGAAAAGGGTCAGTACTGGAAGAGCAGAAGCCAAGCACCAGAGCTGGGGTGGGAAAACCGGAGTTGTAAGCCAGAGGCGGAGCTGGGAAGCGAAACCAGCAGTCTGAAGCCAGAGGGAAGCAGGGGGCTGGAGCAGAGACTGGAACAAGGGCAAACGCAGCTGCAGGCATGGCATGCTTTGAGCAGCCACGGATCTGCTGTGGGGGACAAGCTTATGAGCAGGACTGCTGAACCAGCAGCCTGTCAGGGGGTGTAGCCACTCTGAGAGTGTGACGGCAGGGCAGCTGGGCTCCTTAGTTGCCTTGCAGCATAGTTAGTCAGGGAACAGGCCAGCAACTGGCCCTAGCTGGTCTGATCCGTGACAGGGCCACAAGGAGAAATCTATGGCCAGCAGAGTTAAGGAAAATATGAGGAGTTTTTTAAGTATATTAGGAACTAAATTAATCCTGACAAAGATATTGGTCCGTTACTAGATGGAAAGGGTAGAATTAGCAATCATAATGCAGAAAAGGCAGAATATATATATAGTGTTCTGTGTTTTGGAAAAAACAGACGATGTAGTTATATCACATGGTAACACTCTCTCTGTTCCACCAGTATCTAAGGAGGATGTTAAATAGTGGCTACTAAAGTTAGACATTTTAAAATCAGCAGGCGCAGATAACTTGTATCCAAGAGTTTTAAAAGAGCTGGCTGAATGCATTTCAGTAAATCCTGAACACTGGGGAAGTTCCAGAAAATGGTAAGAAAGCTAATGTGTCAGTATTTAAAAAGGGTAAATGAGAAGAGGGGAGGGATAGCTCAGTGGTTTAAGCATTGGTCTACTTAAACCCAAGGTTGTGAGCTCAGTCCCTGAGATGGACCATTTAGGGAACTGGGGTAAAAATCTGTCTGGGGATTAGTCCTGTTTTGAGCAGGGGGTTGGACTAGATACCTCTTGAGGTCCCTTCCAACCCTGATATTCTATAAGGCCTGGGTAATTAACAACCCTAGGCCTGTTAGTCTAACATCAATCCCAGGAAAGACAATGGAGTAGTTGATACAAGACTCAGTTAATAAAGAATTAAAGGAGGGTGATGTTATTAGTGCCAATCAACATGGGTTTATTGAAAAAAGATCCTACCAAACTAACTTGATATCTTTTTTTGATGAGATTACCAGTTTGGCTGATAAAAGTAATAGTGTTGATGCAATACACTTAGACTTCTGTAAGTGATTTGACTTGGTACTGCATGACATTTTGATTAAAAAACTAGAATGATATAAAATTAACATGGCACCCATTTAATGGATTAAAAGTTAGCTAACTGACAGGTCTCAAAATGTAACTGTAAATGGGAAATCATCATCAAATGGGTGTGTTTCTACTGGGGTTTGGCAGGGATCAGTTCTTGGCCCGACGCTGTTTAGCATTTTACTTAATGACCTAGAAAATAACATAAAATCATCTCTGATAAATTTGCAGCTGACACAAGAATTGGGGAAGAGGTGAATAAGGAAAATGACAGTGATCTGGGTTGCTTGGTAAGCTGGGCACAAGCGAACAGTGTATGCTGTAATATGGCTATGTAAATGTATATCTCTATCAGCAAAGAATGCAGACCATACTTACAGAATGGGGACCTCTGCCCTGGGAAGCAGCGACTCTGAAAAAGATTTGAGGATTGTGAACAGTGCGACACTGTGGCCAAACGGGTTAGTACAATCTTTGGCTCCATAAACAAGGGAATATTGAGGAGGAGGAGAGAGGTGATCTTACCTCTGTATTTGGCACTGGTTGAGGAAGAGCTGTTGCCAATTGTTTGACTACATTCATGGCTTGCTCTTAAAAATATTCAAGAGACCAAATAACTGCACTTAGTTAAATTTATTGTCTAAAGACAAACAGGGCACGAGGAAAAGGAGACACACAGACCATCCTTCTGGGAAGCAAATTCTGGCAGCAAGTTCCCCTCACGCAGAAGGCGAGTGTGATGGGACGGACTTGCCCCGCACCAGATGGGGAAGGATTAACCCTACATCGTGGGCTGAGGAAACCACGCCCCCTCCACTCTACTGGGCGTGCTTCAAGTGCACCAGTATAAAAGGGAGCAACTCAGCGCAGTTGTGGCTGACCGCCGGGGATGAAGGATATACATTGCTGGCTCCAGCCAAGGATCAGCCTAAGCCCAACGCCTGAGGCTGTGGGAGTCGGAGACTCCGCAACCCAGGCAGATGCCGAGGTACCCACAGAGACCCTGCTGAGTCCGGAGCTGCTGGGGACAGCGCAGACCGGGGGACCTGGAGAGAGCAGAGATGCCCAGACCGCAGCAGCGGAACTATGCTAGGAAGCAGCCCAGGGGAATTACATAGTGGCCTGGTTAGTGAACTGGAATTTTGAGTCGACGTCTTTTGGTCGGACCCTGCCCCCTGCTGACTCAATGGCACGTGCCCCTGCCACTACCAGGGCCCTGGGCTGGGGTCTGGTGGAGAGGGAGGGCCTGGACCCCCTACCCGGGCCACCACCCTCCTTTTCGTGTGTGGCAGCCCCCTTCATGACTGACACCACTGGGCCTCACTGCCCTGTTAACAGGGATGAATTTACTGACTTTGGCCACTAGGCCTTACTGCCCTGCTAAGAAGAGTGAATCTAGGGACCATGGTTGCTAGGCCTTACAGCCCTGTCAACAGGGCATATCTATTGACTGGCCATTGGGCTGCACTGCCCTGTCTCACCGGGGTGAATTTAGTGACGGTGGCCACTAGGCGTTAACGCCCTGCTGACTGGGGAAAATCTACTGACTCTGGCCATTGGACCACACTGCCCAGCCATTAGAGGCGAGTACATTGACTTTGGCCATTAGGCATCATTGCCCTGCTAAGAAGGGTGAGTATATTGACTCGAGCTAAGGAGGCACAGACGTAGGTTATGTACGCCCCAACCCCTATATCCTAAGAGATGGGGCGCACTCGCCCCACACTGGACGGGAGCTCCCCCAACCCTGTCCCAGTGTGCTTCAGAAATCTGTATTTCAGCCAGTGGAATTCATAGGACGGTTTTACAAGTTACAAAACTCTTTACATGTCACTTAAAGTTTTACCCCACAGTTTGTGCCAGCTTTGTCCTTGGTACCTCCCTGTCCTTTCCACATCTTGTTTTGAATATTACATTCGAAGTGCCGAAGAGCCATGCAATACCCCTGTAAGCGGCTTGGTACAGAGTCCTCATACATCTTTGCTTCGACAAGTTTCCTATTTTCTAGTGCCAAAGCTGACCTCAGCTCTGCAAAGTGCTGTGGGATGCCCCAATTGTGAGACAACAATACACTCAGTTAACATAACTTCCTAACACCCATATATATATATATATTATATTAATACCATGTGCATAATACCTACTAATATGGTGTATACTACACCTAACATATATGTATTGGCTCATACACTGGTGTTACCACTGCTGGAATATTGTGCCCAGTTCTGGTGTGCACAATTCAAGAAGGATGTTGATAAATTCGAGAGGGTTCAGAGAAGAGTTACGAGAATAATTAAAGGATTAGAAAACCTGCCTTATAGCAGTAGACTTAACAAGCTCACTCTGTCACGGACTCACAGATCGTGCCCACTCGTGGCCCCGTGCGGTCCGTGGGGGGGGGGGCTTTCAGTGCAGCAGCCCTTCTTGGGGGTCCACTCTCTCTCGGGGTCAGGCCCCTCCACCTCCTGGAGCCGCACCTCTCTGAGGCCTGGTCTACACTAGGCGTTTAAATCGGTTTTAGGAGCCTAAAACCGATTTAACGCCACAACCGTCCACACTAGGAGGCACCTTATATCGATTTTAATGGCTCTTTAAATCGGTTTCTGTACTCCTGTCACGACGAGATGGAGTAGCGCTAAAATATTCGGTATTAACATATCGGAATAGGGTTAGTGTGGCCGCAATCGACGGTATTGGGCCTCCGGGAGCTATCCCACAGTGCACCACTGACTGCGCTCTGGACAGCAATTCTCAACTCGGATGGCACTGGCCCAGGTAGACAGGAAAAAAGCACCGGCGAACTTTTGAAATTCATTTTCCCTGCTTCGACCAGCGTGGAGAGCTCATCATCACAGGTGACCTACGCACAGCTCATCAGCACAGTTAACAATGCAGTCTCCTGAGAATCGAAAAGAGCCCCAGCACATGGACCGCTCGGAGGTAATGGATCTGATCCGCTATAGTGGGGAGAGGATTCAGTGCTAAACCAGAACTGCGTTCCAAAAGACGAAATTGAAAAAGTATTTGAAAGAATTTTCTAAGTCTATGACGGATAAAGGCCACAGCAGGGACTCCGCTGCAGTGCAGAGTGAAGTTAAGGAGCTCAGACAAGCCTACCAGAAACCAAAGAAGCAAACGGAAGGTCCGGGGGCAGGTCGAAAAACAATGCCGCTTTCTATGATGGACCTGCATGCAATTTTAGGGGCTGCGCCACAAGTACCACCACCCCTGACCGGGGATTCCGAGGGTGGGGGTTGTAATCTCTCTGCCATGTCAGAACGGGAAGATGAAGAGGAAGAAGAAGAGGAAGACCTCGCAGAGAGCACACAGCACTCCGTGACCCCCAGCAGCCAGGAGCTTTTTATCACCCTGACGGAATTACCTGCTCCCCAGCCTCACAAGCAACTATTCCAGAGAATGACGCCATGGAAGGGAGCTCTGGTGAGTGTAACCTTTGCAAATAGCAAACAGTGGTTTTTTAAGGTCAAGCCTTTTTTAATGATTGATTTTGCCCTGAGGACTTTGGGACGCAATCGCAACAGTATAGTTACTTAGAAAAGTTTGTTAAACATGTCCGGGATTGAGAGGAAATCCTCCAGGACATCTCGATGAAGCGCTCCTGTAGGGTACTCCAGAAGCCTTTGCAGAGATGTTTCTGGGCAAGGCATCCTTGTTCCGCCCACCATGGTAGGACACATTACCATGCCATGCATGTAGCCCAAGTAAATCCAGGTTTATCATTGCGTGGCAAAGCTAGCGCGTTATGGTCCGCGGTGACTGCTGGCATTCATGAAGCAATGCCGTCTTTATCTTGTTCTGTTATCCCTCAGCAAGTGATGATATCGTTCAAGGATAACCTGGTTTAGAAATCTTTTCTGTTTGGTCACACAGGCGAGGCGATCTTTCCCCAAGCTACCAACCGGGACAAGCAGTGGGTGGTGGGGAGGGGAAGGTTGTTGATTAGCAGGAGCTAGCGTACGGTATTAGCACATGCGTTGGGGGGGGAGGAGGGTAAATCACTGAGACAAGTGGTTTACCTTCATGGCCGATGCAAGCTGAAATCCTGATGCCTGGACTGTGTCTGAGATCTGGGGGATTAACCCTAGAGTTGCAAGCAGGCCACTATTAAGATGAAAAATAATGCGACCTTGTAGGGGAAATCACATGTGCTATGTAAGGTGAATAGGGCATTTTCACTGTGAAAGAGTATAACCATTGTTCTGTAAAATGGTATCTTTCTAAAATATTTATCTCCCTCATGCAGCTGCAAATATTTCAAGGCGTCCCTCCTCCATCCAAAGGCTAGCACAGATAAGGCGGAGGGAAAAAGAAGACGCTAGATGAGATGTTCTCGGCGATATTATGGAAGTTACACGCAATGAAAGAGCTCATCTGAATGAAGTGGAAGGACGTGGTTTCAAATTACAGAAAGAGGCCAGTGAACGTGAGGACTGGAGGAGGGATGAACGTGAGGACCAGGAGGGTGACAACCGAGGAGATGAAGGTGGCGGCAGGAAGACCGGCAGGAAAAATCAGCGAGGTGGCGGCAGGAAGATCAGCGGTGGCGATGGATGCAACTCTGGGGCTTTTTTTTTTTTTTGCTGCGTGATCAAACTGACATGCTCCGGCGTCTTGTGGAGCTTCAGGATACGGCAGCAGGATCACAGAGTGCCCATGCAGCCCCTGTATATCCACCCTCCCCGCCCCCCTCACCATGTTCCTTAGCCTCCTCCGTCACCCAGACGTGTGTAAGAACGCGTGGGGGGAGGCTCCGTGCACCCCGCCCCACTCCACCCCCGTGGACAGCCATAACAAAACCAGAAGGATGTCGGTTTTACTCTGAATTTTATTTTTTTAATGGCCTTCTCCAATCCCTCCTTTCCTCCCTCCCAAAGCACACCCTCCTTACTTCTCTCCCTCTTTTATAAATGAATCAATAAAGAATTCATGCTTTTTAAATGAGAGTGACTTTATTTGCATAAGTAAGCTGTACTCGAAGGGGGAGGGGGGGGAGTTGCTTACAGGGACTGAGTTCAATCAAGGGGGGTTGGGTGTTCATCAACAAACACAGCCAGTCACACTGTACCCTGGCCATTGATGAAGCTCCGTTTTCAAAGCTTCTCTGATGTTGCACCGCTTCCTGGTGTGCTCTTCTAATCTCCCTGGTGTCTGGCTGCGCGTAATCAGCGGCCAGGTGATTTGCCTCAGCCTCCCACCCCGCCATAAAAGGTCTCCCCCTTACTCTCACAATAGAGATTGTGGAGAATACAGCAAGCAGCATATAAACATAGGGGACATTGGTTTGGCTGAGGTCTAGAGCGAGTCAGTAATGTGCGCCAGCGCGCCTTTTTTAAGACGGCCAAAACAATGCACATTCCACCACCATTCTGCACGTGCTCAGCCTGTAATTGAACAGATCCTGACCACTGTCCAGGCTGCCTGTGTATGGCTTCATGAGCCATGGCATCAAGGGGTAGGCTGGGTCCCCCAGGATAACGACAGGCATTTCAACATCCCCAACTGTTATTTTCTGGTCTGGGGAAGTAAAGTCCCAATGCTGCAGCCGTTTAAACAGAGTAGTGCTTCTGAATACGCGAGCGTCATGAAACCCTCCCTGGCCATTCCCGCGAGGATGTGTTTGTGAAACGTCCCTTGTGATCCACCAGTGCTTGCAGCTCCAATTGTAAAAGTGGGGGGGGGGGGGGGGGGGGGGGGGGGGGGGGGCCCAGGGAAAAGTACCCTTCCGGTTTACGTACTGGGTGCCCTGGTGCTGGGCGGTGCCAAGATAGGGATATGGTTCCATCTATCGCCCCCCACACAGTTAGGGAATCCCATTGCAGCAAAGCCATCCACTATGGCCTGCACGTTTTCCCAGAGTCACAACCTTTCGTTTTTCTAGCAGCAGCTTAGTGATTGGCTTTTGGCTACTTGCATCACAGCAGCCCCCACAGTAGATTTTTCCAACTCCAAATTTGATTCCCGACTGGACCGGTAGCTGTCTGGCCGTTGCAAGCTTCCACAGGGCTATCGCCACTAGTCGCTTCCTCTACTGTGAGGGCTGCTCTCATCTTGGTATTATGGCGTTTCAGGCAGGGGCAAGCAAGTCAACAAAGTTCCATGAAAGTGACCTTACGCATGCGAAAGTTTCGCAGCCCACTGGGAATCGTCCCCCACACCCTGCAACACAATGCGGGTCCCACAGTCAGAGTGCTTGTTTCCCGTGCCCTAAAATCGGCGTTCAATGGATAGAATCTGCCCCCATTACCATCAGGCCTCCAAAGCGCCGGGCCGCTCGGTTTGAGATAATTCTGTGTCCACGTCCTCAATCACTGTCATCGCCGCGCTGGAGGCCCGTATCCGCACTCTTACTCGCCTCGGTTTCGAAGGTCCTGGTTCAGCATATACTGCACGAGAGTGCGCGCGAGGGTGGATGGTGTTTAAAACATCCACGATTGGCGGTATCGGAGCTGAGCCAGGGTCCATGCTGGTTGCTGTGCTATGGCGTCTCTCTGCACGGTTCACCAAGCAAAAAAGTCGCGAAACGGTTGTCTGCCGCTGTCAAGGGAGGGAGGGAGGGGTGAGGCTGTACCCAGAACCAACCGCGACAATGATTTTTGCCCCATCAGGCACTGGGATCTCAACCCGGAAATGCCAAGGGGCGGGGGAGGCTGCGGAACTATGGGATATCGATAGTCTACGGATAGCTACCCACAGTGTCAACGCTCCAGAAATCGACGCTAGCCTCGGACCATGGACGCAAGCACCACCGATTTAATGTGTTTAGTGTGCCCGCGCACAGACAGTCGATTTTATAAAATCTGTTTTACAAAAACCGGTTTATGCAAATTCGGAATAGTCCCCGTAGTGGTAGACGACGTACACGGGGGGGGGGGGGGCGCGGGAGGAGGAACCCTGACCTTAGCACTTGGTTCCTCTCTCCCGCGTGTTCACTTAGCCCAGAGCGACTCTCAGCCAGCAAAAAACAGGAGGTTTATTGAGAGTTGAACACAGCACAGGAAACTCTCAGGGCCTCAGGCCTGGCCTCCCTCAGCACAGCACATCCCAGTCCCCCTGCAGCCAGGTGGGCTCTGCCTGCTCCCCCTCTCCAGCCCAAAGCCCCCCCCTGCTTCCCAGCGGGGCCTCTGATATCCCTGGCCCCAAGCCCCCTCTGTCCATTGTCTTCTCTCCAGGTAAACAGGGTCGTAAAACAGGATGTCCCCCTGGGTCTCCACTCCTCTCAGCCCCTCTCTGGTTGGAACCGGCTGCTCAGGTCACCGGGGTCCTGTCTCCGCAGCCCATTGTCCTCCCACTGGCCAGAACCGGCTGAGACTCCTGAGCTGGGCCTCTGGGTCTCCAGGTCACCAGTCTCTGGGGTCTCCATCCTCCAGGCCATAGGCCGGGGTCCCGAGTTCCCTCTCCGGTCCTGTGTCCAAAAAACTCCCTCTCCCCTCCCCTCGTTAAACCAGTAACACCCGGGGACACTGAGTCCCACCCCCTCTGCATGCAACCCACTGGAAAACACAGAAAACCCCAAGGGAACCCCCCACTTCGTCACATACTCTATTTAGCTTAACAAAGAGAATCAGAATCATAGGACTGGAAGGGACTCAAGAGGTCATCTAGTCTAGGGCTTCTCAAAGCCGGGCCGCTGCTTGTTCAGGGAAAGATCCTGGCTGGGCGGGCCGGTTTATTTACCTGCCGTGTCCGCAGGTTCGGCCAATTTTGGCTCCCACTGGCCGCGATTCGCGGCTCCAGGCCAATGGGGGCTGCGGAAAGGGCGACCAGCACATCCCTCGGCTCGCGCTGCTTCCCGCAGCCCCCATTGGTCTGGAGCAGCGAACCGCGGCCAGTGGGAGCCACAATCAGCCAAACCTGCGGCTATGGCAGGTAAACAAACTGGCCCGGCCCGCCAGGGGCTTTCCCTGAACAAGCGGCGGCCCAGCTTTAAGAACCACTGATCTAGTCCAGTCCCCTTCACTCGTGGCAGGACGGAGTATTATCTAGACCAGAGGTTCTCAGACTGTGGTCCGCGGACCACCAGTGGTCCATGAGCTCCATTCAGGTGGTCCACGGATAGTTCCCTCTAAGGTGCACGCCTGGGTGGCCACACATGAGAGAATGAAGGGCCACCCACCTAATTAGTGCAGACGTGGCTCCACTAATTAGGTGCCTGGACCCTGGAGAAGACACACATGTAAGGTGAGGTGGTGGCCGTGGGGGGGATAGGGGGTAGGTGGGAGGGGTACTGGGTGAGAAAAGCGGGTGGGAGGAATTTGGGATGTGAAGGGCTGCGGCAGCCAGAGAAAGAGGTGACTTTCCCCAGCTCCAGGGCTGCAGCTTCCGGGGAGAGACCCCCCTCCTTCCCAGCCCAGCTCAGGGGCTGCCGCGGTGGGGGAGAGAGGGAGAGACCCTGAGTTGTGTGCTTTTATTTGTAGAACGAAAAAAGTTCATATTTTTATATTTAGATATATAGAGATAGCTATAGATAGATAGCGCTTTTATCCAAAGCACTTTACAATAGTTAGCTAATGGTACAAACAACATTAGGCAAGATTATTAAGTGGTCCTCCGAGACCCTCAGCAATTTTCAAGTGATCCACAAAAAAAAAAAAAGTTTGAGAACCACTGATCTAGACCTCCCCTGACAGGTGTCTGTCCAACCTGCTCTTAAAAATCTCCAATGATGGAGATTCCACCACCTCCCTGGGCAATTTATTCCAGTGCTTAACCACCCTGACAGTTAGGAAGTTTTTCCTAATGTCCAACCTAAATCTCCCTGCTGCAATTTAGGCCCATTGCTTCTTGTCCTATCCTCAGAGGTTAAGAAGAACAATTTTTCTTCCTCCTCCTTGTAACAACCTTTTATGTACTTGAAAACTGTTATGTCCCCTCTCAGTCTTCTCTTTTCCAGACTAAACAAACCCAATTTTTTCAATCTTCCCTCGCAGGTCATGTTTTCTAGACCTTTAATCATTTTTGTTGCTCTTCTCTGGACTTTCTCCAATTTGTCCACATCCTTCCTGAAATGTGGTGCCCAGAACTGACACAATACTCCAGTTGAGGCCTGACCAGCGCAGAGTAGAGCGGAAGAATGACTTCTCGTGTCTTGCTCACAACACACCTGTTAATGCATCCCAGAATGATGTCTGCTTTTTTTGCAACAGCGTTGCACTGTTGACTCATATAGCTTGTGATCCACTATCAGAATTATTTTAACTACAAAAAATTAAAAAGGCTCAAAATCAAAACAAAACGTTTCGTTCGACTTGAAACTAATTGTTTTCGATGTTTCAGAATTGCCAACAAGCTGAAAACTCAGTTATTCACCCAGCTCCCGTGGCAACACTGTGTCACCCCCTGAGACCAAGAAGCTCTTCGCAACTGAAAGAGTCTTTATGCACTACAGTGCATCTTCCCCAGCAGCTTTCACTTGGGGCACCTCCTCCCGTGGAACAGGGGCAGTAATTTCACAGGTGATGGAAGATCACACTGACAGGCCTATTGCCTTTGCTTCACCATCTCTCGCTCTGCAGATGGAACTATGCACAAATGGATCGAGAAGCTAGAAATTTAGTCTGCAGACTTCAATTTTCACTAGTCTTTGTCTAGGAAAGAATTTAATCTGCTCGCAGCTCAACCGCTAGTTTCACCTTTTAACCCAAAGAAAGGTGTCCTGGCACTGGCTGCAGCACGGCTCGGAGCTGGGTGATGCCCTGGGCGCTGACCGTTCACGAGATTGAAAGTACCAGCCAACCTACAAATGCCGATTGCTAGTAACGCCTGCCATTGGATGCGGCTGGTGGAGACTGAAGGGGAACCAGAGACAATCAATACGTTCTATAGGGCACAAATTGAACCCTTGGCAACGCTGTGGCACAACACGGAACTAAACATGTCACCTGGCGACAGGGTGACGATGATGCCTGGGTGGATTTCTGCACACACACAGCTGTGTCCAGCTTTCCTTGCTCAGAAAGAAGGATTCAGGGGACATCAAGGCTGCTGTGACGGGGTGTTCACCCCACACTCTCCCCGTAGGAGGCCAGGTGGGCCAATTAACCTATTTGGCTGCGAGCTGGGAGAATGAAGGCTGAGAGGAAAGCCCTAATTAGGGGAAGCTCACCTGTGCGGGAACAGGCTGGGCTTCAGGCAGGGAGCTGACAGCAGAGATCACGGGTAGGGGAGGCTGAGCCCCCGCAAACAGCCCATGCTCCACCCCCAGGGACCCTTCTTTCCTGCTCTTCCCCCATGGCCCGGTGCTCTAGGGCTGGGAGCGCTGGGGGCTGCGCCGCCCGGGAGAAAGGCCAGGACCAGGGGCCACCTATGAAGATGGCTGCAGAGCCATAGGCTGCCGTCACTCCCTGGGAGCAGGGAATTGGGAGCACAGGCTTTCTGATTTGCCCAGGGGTGCTCGACCTCTGCTCCACCCCAGACCCCACCTGCCTCTTCCTGCCCCCTCCCCCAAGCACGCCCTGCCCTCACTAGGCCAGCCAGGCTGTCTGAAAACCTGCTCCGCATCTGGAACAGCAAGAGACACCATGTCCATGGACTTGGATCGCAGAGCGCGCGGGAGATGCCCAAGAGGGGGAGGGGGATGGGTTTTAATGTTAATGTTAATGACATTGTGATTATATCACGAGTGTTTTCTCCTTTCAGCCTGGCACTGGCTGCAGCACGGCTCGGAGCTGGGTGATGCCCTGGGCGCTGACTGCTCACGACGTTGAAAGTACCAGCCGGCCTGCGAATGCCGATTGCTAGTAACGCCTGCCATTGGGTGTGGGCTGCCAACTGTGTAATCCCTGAAAACCAAACACCCCTGCCCCGCCCCTGCCTCTGAGGCCCCGCCCCCACCCCGCCCCTGCCTCTGGGGCCCTGCCCCCACCCCGCCCCTGCCTCTGGGGCCCCGCCCCCGCCCCGCCCCTTCCTCTGAGGCCCCGCCCCCTGTCCCATCTCCCCCCCACCCCCATTGCTCACTCCCCCTTTTCCAGGATTCACAGAGCCGGGCTGGGAGGAGCTGATGCGGCGCCTGCCCCGTCGGGGCACAGAGCAGCCCAGCAGGGATCAGTCCGCAGAGCGAGAGGCTGGGGTGGGGAAATCAGGGCCCAGCGGAGCAGGGGAAGGTCCCTGGGGCAGGGCCGGCTCCAGCTTTTTTGCCGCCCCAAGCAGTGAAGGGGAAAAAAAAAAAAAAGACTGAGCTGCAACCGAAGAGAACCAGAGGGACGGAAGGACCCTCCGCCGAATTGCAGCCAAAGACCCAGACGTGCCACCCCAACAACAGACGGACGTGCCGCCCCTTTCTATTGGCCACCCCAGGCACCTGCTTCCTTCGCTGGGGCCTGGAGCCGGCCCTGCCCTGGAGCGAGGGGCTGGGGAAATCGGGCAGGAGGTGCAGCCAGGTTACCCCCCACCCCATGGATAGGTACCTCCCTTAGAGCCCGTCTGGGAGCCTGCCAGTGTCTCCCTCAGGCTGGGGGCCGGGAAGCCCCAGAGCCCCCACGCAGTCGGCTCTGTGCAAACCCAGAGAAGTGGGAAGGGCCAGAAGAGGCTCAGGAAAAGGTCCAGCAGGGAACAGACCTTGGCTGCTGACTAGATGGTCCCTGAGCTGGAACTCAGAGTAGAGGGTGGGCCTGGGGCCCCCTGCTAGCCACTGCAGGGGCCCCATTTCAGATGGGGGGGAACTTTAACCATGATCCCAAGGGCTGCTGTGTCTAATTCCTATATAAAAAAAGAGGATTTGATAAATCAGCTCTAATCCTAACATGTTCTCACAGCTTGTGTCAGGGGGGAGCTCCTGCCCTCCCCTGCCCCCCCAATTGGTGCCCTTGAGCCACTGGCGAAGTGGCACCATGAGACAGTGACTGGGAAGACTGCCTACGGCTGCGGGTAAGGAAAGACTTTGGTACCCCCAAGGGGGAAATGCACAGTGACCTGGCCGGAGGGCTGAGTCCCGAAGAGGGAGCCCCTGAGGTGCAGAGCGAGCGAGAGAGCAACAGGAGGGCGTGCAGACATCAGCAGAAGGGGGCCTCAGACCTCGAAAGAGCTGATTCCCCACAGTGGCCAGGAGGAAGTGAATGACCCCCGTGACCGGTGCCTCATGCTTAGCCCCCGAGTGGCTAGTCCCGAAAGCTCAGGTCCTGCTACATACAGAGACCCCAAGAATTACATGAAGGGAACTGGGATCATGAAGGTCCTGGCCAGGAGTTGTGCGGGGACCAGGGACGGATACTCAAGGAGAGGGAATGGCCAAGTGATCACAGCACGTACCTGAGCGTGCTGCTCTGCATCCATCAGGGTGGCCAGCGGCCCCGGGGCAGCAAATCCACATAGACTATTGGTGCTGGACCATGTAGGAGACTTATGTTGTGTGTGCAACAGATGCCCATTCTAACAGGCCTGAAGTTTCTTGTACGACTTCAACCACTTCAGCACAGACGGTGGAAATATTCAGATGTCACATCAGCTCCTTTCCATCCTGCACCAAATGGAACAGTGGAAAGATTTCATCAGACATTCAAGCAAGTGATTCGTGACCCCAGATGAAAGCAGCTCACAACACAAGATTGTGAATTTCCTATTGGCCTCTAGGTACGTAGCCTGTGCTACTACAAATCAGACACCAGCAATGCTGTTTGTGGGTCTCACTTGGAGCTGTTAAAGCCCGATCTGCAGAGGGACACTAGTGTAACCCTTCTGCCAGGCCGAAACGATAGCAGCAAGGGCCGGGTTCAATACATAGGGGTCCCTTCCCCACAACATAATGCAAAACCAGCTCGAGCCCCCACCCAGTGACCTGGGAAAATCTTACATACACCCCTGGGCGCCTCGAGGAGGCAATACTTCCCCTCTCGTAAGCACAGAGTCTTGGTGTAGCAGAAAAGGTGTAATTACATGAGATAAACAACAAGCATTAAATTGGGAAAAATACCTCAGCTAGAGTTCATAGATCAAACCGTGAGCAAAGACCCACCCCAGCAAATTGGGCCATGTCCTTCCCTCTGGGCCCTTGAGTCCAGCAACCCCCAAATCACCCACAGTCCCAAAAGTCCCACAATCCAAAAGTCTCTGTCCCAGGTCAGTGCAGCCCTAGAGTTTGAGAGTCTCTCTGCAGAGGTCCCGCTCCCCAGCCTGGGTAGAAAGGGGCACCTTACGTGGTTCGGGGCCGACTGCACTGCCTCTTCATGGGGTTCTGCTTCCACCAGCCGTCCCCGCAAACTGCTCAGCTTCGCTTGCTCTGTGGGCTGCTCCGCTCTGCCAGCTGCTCTGGTCCACCAGCTGTCCTGTGATCCGCTCCAGCCATCCTCGCGAGCTGCTTGGCTCCACTCACCCCGTGGCTTCACAAACTGCTCCACTCCGCTCTGCCAGCTGCTCGGCTCCACAGTATTGCTTCAGGCTCCCCCACTAGTTAGCACAGTACTCAGTGCGCTCAGCTCAGCAAGTCCAGCTCTTCAGTGATTTCAGCTCTCAGTGATTCCAGCTCACAGCAGGGCCCCAGTGCCAGTGCACCACCAGCCCAAAGTAAGTTCAGCTCAGCAACCTGTATCTAGATTCTTAAGGGAATCAAAAAATTAACTCTGACATTCCACAGCGGAGAGAGGCACAGGTGGAACTGGTGCTTCTGGCTCACACAAGGAGCCTATACCACTAAGTACAGATATCTGTCCCAGCCTCTCTCTTTTCAATGCGTTTTGGAACCTATGTCCCTTGTCTAGCAAGTGCTTTTTAGTTGATAATGAAACCCTTTATCATAAGACAGTTTTGTAGTCCCTCATTTACCTAATCAGGGTGACAACATTTTATTCCTCCTGCCCCCATAACAAAGAAATTGGGGGTCCCACAGCTGTGAAAATAACCATCCCAGGCTGCTGTGCGGTATGCTAAGTGGGGTGGGAGTGCCAATGCAAATAACTGAAATGCCAATGCAAAACTTGAAACTTCTTTCCGCACTCCCCATAATTTACCACCAGATGTCAGGGTAGAGCTCATCCTGACTCTGCTTACATCGGTAAAAAACAGGCCACGCACAGTCCAATCCAACTGTGCAGTTTTCACATGGGAGAAAAGATCTCGGTAAGAAGTGAAAGATTATTTACGGAAACACTGACACATCACAGACGGGTCCTGTGTGGGTGCAGCACCAAGACCACGGAGAAGACTCCATGGCTTACCCCAGCTTTTGAACAGAAGTTCAGCAGGATGTTCCAAACTGTGGAAAATACCAAGGTGACAACACTTCCCGAGACAGTCATTGGTGATAGCAGCAGTGAGCCTCAAGGCCCTGCTTCTGCTACAAGTGACCTGACACGACAGAGCAGAGATATGCTGTGGAGACACTGCTCCAGATTCTGTAGTAATGCCCACAAGTCCACCGCCTCTCAGACTGAACCTGGAGCATGTGGGTATTTAATTGTAGCCATTCTGATAGTGATACGTTCCTAATTGTTTTTTATGTCTGCCACACTTCCTGAGCACCCCTCACGGCCAGATGTCTCCCTGCACCTCCCTCTGGGCTCCCTCTTGAGGGCCCCTAATGAGCTCTACACAATCCCTTCTCTTATGAATAGTCTTACCCACCAGCTAATGAGGTTTGGTGGCTTAGTGGTTTAGGTGCAGCCCCAAAAACCTGCAGGTTGTGGGTTTAAGTCTCACTTGGTCCTACATGGCAAGGCCACCTCCAGTTCACCCAGCTGCAAAATGGGTACCTGATGTTTGGGGTTAGAGCAGTCAAAGAAGACACTAAACTGGGAGGAGTGGTAGACATGCTGGAGGGTAGGGATAAGATACAGAGGGACTTAGACAAATTAGAGGATTGGGCCAAAAGAAATATGATGAGGTTCAACAAGGACAAGTGCAGAGTCCTGCACTTAGGACAGAAGAATCCCATGCATTGCTACAGACTAGGGACCGAATGGCTGGGCAGCAGTTCTGCAGAAAAGGACCTAGGGGTTACAGTGGACGAGAAGCTGGATATGAGTCAACAGTGTGCCCTTGTTGCCAAGAGGGCTAACAGCATTTTGGGCTGTATAAGTAGGAGCATGGCCAGCAGATCGAGGGACGTGTTCATTCCCCTCTATTCAGCATTGGTGAGGCCTCTTCTGGAGTACTGTGTCCAGTTTTGGGCCCCACACTACAAGAAGGATGTGGAAAAATTGGAGAGAGAGTCCAGCAGAGGGCAACAAAAATGATTAGGGGGTTGGAGCACATGATTTATCGTAGAATCATAGAATATCAGGGTTGGAAGGGACCTCAGGAGGTATCTAGTCCAACCCCCTGCTCAAAGCAGGACCAATCCCCAACTAAATCATCCCAGCCAGGGCTTTGTCAAGCCTGACTTATGAGGAGAGGCTGAGGGAACTGGGATTGTTTAGTCTGCAGAAGAGAAGAATGAGGGGGGATTTGATAGCTGCTTTCAACTACCTGAAAGGGGGTTCCAAAGAGGATGGATCTGTCACTGTTCTCAGTGGTAGCAGATGACAGAACAAGGAGTGATGGTCTCAAGTTGCAGTGGGGGAGGTTTAGGTTCAATATTAGAAAAAACTTTTTCATTAGAAGGGTGGTGAAGCACTGGAATGGGGTTACCTAGGGAGGAGGTGGAATCTCTTTCCTTAGAGGTTTTTAAGGTCAGGCTTGACAAAGCCCTGGCTGGGATGATTTAGTTGGGGTTGCTTTGAGCAGGAGGTTGGACTAGATACCTCCTGAGGTCCCTTCCAACCCTGATATTCTATGAAAGGCAGTTTGCTGTCATGCTGGCCCTAGTGCACCACTGGCTATGAACCTGAGGTGTCTCACCGTGTCAGTGCAATGAGCCAGCGGCTTGGGGAGCTTTGACACTCCACTAGGGGCTGGTTTAACGACCACAGACTGTTCTACGTGGTCCTTAATGGCTCAAAGGTGACATTCACCATTGCAGCCCCAGGCAGTGCTCACACTCATCTCTGGCTCCTCGTGCTTCCCTTACGGAGCTCTGCTCTTGCCAGCATCTCTTCTCCCCAGGGGCACCACTCCGAGCCTCCTCGCTGGAGCTCCGCCTTCTGGCTCCAGCTTCCTGGAACCGGGTCATCTGGCCCCCCTACTCCTAAAGGGATACAAACCCCCTTACAGTGTCCCTTTAGGGGAAGGATGGTGTAGTGTGTCGGAATAGGGTACTATCACTTTAAATAATCTCCTCTTGCAGAAGCCACCAGATCCTAAGGAGCAGCAGAGCGTCTCTGTACCAAGGCCTTGTGTGTCTGTATGTAGTTAGCAAACCCGGCTGTGTCCCTGGGGTCTCCTCATACTCCTATGCTGGTGGAGAGCAGAGATACATTAATGATCTGGAGGATGGTGTGGACTGCACCCTTAGCAAGTTTGCAGATGACACTAAACTGGGAGGAGTGGTTGATACGCTGGAGGATAGGGCTAGGATACAGAGGGACCTAGACAAATTAGAGGATTGGGCCAAAAGAAATATGAGGAGGTTCAACAAGGACAAGTGCAGAGTCCTGCACTTAGGACAGAAGAATCCCATGCACTGCTACAGACTAGGGACCGAATGGCTGGGCAGCAGTTCTGCAGAAAAGGACCTAGGGGTTATGGTGGACAAAAAGCTGAATATGAGTCAACAGTGTGCCCTTGTTGCCAAGAAGGCTAATGGCATTTTGGGTTGTATAAGTAGGGGCATTGCCAGCAGATCGAGGGATGTGATCATTCCCCTCTATTCAGCACTGGTGAGACCTCATTTGGAGTACTGTGCCCAGTTTTGGGCCCCACACTACAAGAAGGATGTGGATAAATTGGAGAGAGTCCAGCGGAGGGCAACAAAAATGATTAGGGGGCTGGAGCACATGACTTATGAGGAGAGGCTGAGGGAACTGGGATTGTTTAGCCTGCAGAAGAGAAGAATGAGGGGGGGATTTGATAGCTGCTTTCAACTACCTGAAAGGGGATTCCAAAGAGGATGGATCTAGACTGTTCTCAGTGGTAGAAGATGACAGAACAAGGAGTAATGGTCTCAAGTTGCAGTGGGGGAGGTTTAGGTTGGACATTAGGAAAAACTTTTTCACTAGTAGGGTGGTGAAGAACTGGAATGGGTTACCTAGGGAGGTGG
The DNA here is from genome assembly GCF_020497125.1 of Mauremys mutica. Taxonomy (NCBI): domain Eukaryota; kingdom Metazoa; phylum Chordata; order Testudines; family Geoemydidae; genus Mauremys; species Mauremys mutica. Next base: position 13,953,884 of record NC_059096.1, read on the forward strand.
TGGAATCTCCTCCCTTAGAGGTTTTTAAGGTCAGGCTTGACAAAGCCCTGGCTGGGATGATTTAGTTGGGTTTGGTCCTGCTTTGAGCAGGAGGTTGGACTAGAGATTCTATGATTCTATGATTCTACTCAGGCCTTTCAAGCTTTCCTAGCCTGGGGCTTCCATCATCTACGTTTCAGGCTAGGGATGCTGTGGCCTGGGCACACACTGCTCTACTGTAGCTAATGATGTAACCCTCCTTCCTACTCTGCAGGCTTGGATTTACAGAGCCGAAATGGAAAGCCTGGTTCAGGTCAGCTTTTCCAAAGCTCAGCAGCAGGATCTCTGGAGATCTGGCCCTTTGCTACAACCACGTCTCCCTAAAGCCAAAAGATTCAGTCATGGACACACAAGACTTAGACTGCACACTTCCTAGGGCAGGGCCTGCCTTTGTGTTCTGCCATTGTACAGTGCCTGGCACACTGGGGTCCCGGCGTGTGACTGGACACCTGGGCACTACTAATAACACACACCAAGCATTAAGAAAGTGGATTGAAATCTGACAGAGCTTTGCTCATTGCATGAGAGGAACAATGCTGGGGACTACAGATAAACACTCACTACACTGACAGTCTGTTGCTACAAAAAGCACAACTGGGATACGGATGAGAAATGTCCAAAAGGCAGAATCAGGATAGACAGCAAAACTTCTTCCTAAAACCAGTTCTTCCTCAAATACCACCAGAAATAAAAGCGTGGCTGAAATAAGACCCTGGCCCGTTCCTATTTCCCACTGTCGAATGACATGGTTTGGAATAAGTACATTGACAGCCGCTCACATTCCGTGCCAGTTAGATCATGGCAACGCGTGTCGGTGTGATTCATTTCCGAGGAAGCTGGACAGATGCTTGCAGGAGGAATAGCAAGATGTGGGGCATTTGGCTGGAATTTGTGCTCGTTTGCCAGCTAATTAAGCACTGTAGGACAGATTTCCAGAGAACTCCGCAGTGACACTGACCCAAGCATTCAAAAATCATAAGTTAGGCCCCAAAATAGTCATCAGAGTTTTAAAAATTAACCAGTGCTGGGGGTTTTGCATCTGCCTTCTGTTTTTTGAACACTGTCACACTGGGGACACAGATTCAAATTTCCCTCTGCAGCCATTCCTACTTTGAAGGAACGCTCTCTGGCATGTTTATCATACCAGGCCTTTTGCTCTTCCTGAGCATCTTTTAGGTTTTCTCTAGCAAAGGCTAAAGAGGTTTGGAGGGTGTTTTGTAGGTTGTTGTGACAGGGTTGGACTCACCACCGTGGCACCTCCCTCGCTCTGGGAATTAGCTCACTCCTTGGCGGAGCGCCCTCTGCTGGTGGTGTCCCATCCATCATCTCACCCTCGGTTGACATGTGGACCCGCGTTGCTCCCCGCTTGGCAGCATCCTCTTCAGGTCACTGCCTTCCAGCAGTGCCCCCTTGTCCCTCCTCACCCCCTTCCAGGAGGAGGGGGAGAGGGGGTTAGCAACAGTCCTTGCACCTGCCTCAGTGGCCAACCACAACCCCCAAAGTCTAGCCCCTTGTCTCAAGGGCCGGTTGCAATTTGTCTCAGCCACCGCATGGCCAAGTGCAGTACAAGGTGGAAGGGGTGGGACCCAGGCCCACCCACTACTCTGGGTCCCAACCCAGGGACTCTCTAGTGGCAGCCTCCCTGCCCTCCTCCTCTCCCCTTGTCCAACTGTCCCTGGGCCACTTCCCCTCTGTCCCCCTTTGCACCGGCTAGGCCCAACCCTCAGGGCCTGCAGCCTGGCAGGTAGCGGCTCGAGTTCCCTTCTACTCCCCCGAGCCTGCCCAGCACTGCGCTGCACTGCACTGTCCCAGGTCCTGGTTTCCTGCTCTGGAGACAGACCCTCCCCCATGAAGGTCTGGGACAGACTGCCTGTGCCTCTCTTAGGCAGCTTTTATATAGGGCCTAGCCTAGCCCTCATTGGCTGGCTCTAATGTCGGCCCTGATTGGCTCTCAGTAAGCCCTTTTCTAATTGGCTGCCGGCCTGCATAGCTGCTCTGGCTTACTCTAGCCCCCTCTCTCAGGGGGTGAGGCAGCCGCCCAACCACAGTTGTTTACAAAGTCCAGAATGTTAGTTCCTGGAGAAGGTGTAAACCCCTCCATTGCTGCTTCACCAACTGTAATGGCCCCTTAACCTCGTGGCCATAAACAAGTTCAAATGGTGAAAAACCTAAACTGGGATGTGGTACAGCCCTGTAGGCAAAGAGCAACTGCTGCAACACTAGGTCCCAATCACTGGAGTGCTCATTTACAAATTTACGTATCATGACCCACAAAGTTCCATTAAACTTCTCCACCAGGCCATTTGTTTGATGGTGGTAAGGGGTGGCCACCACGTGGTTCACCCCATGAGCTTCCCACAGGTTTTTCATGGTCCCTGCTAGTTCCCGAATTGGTAAGGATGTCGGAGGACCAACCTACCCTGGCAAAAATGTCTGTTAATGTCTGGCACACACTTTTAGCTCTGGTGTTGCTTAGAGCTACTGCTTCTGGCCATCAGGTGGCAAAATCCATGAAAGTCAGTATGTACTGCTTTCCTCTGGGGGTCTTCTTTGGAAAAGGACCCAGAATATCCACAGCTACTCGCTGAAATGGAGCCTCAATTATGGGGAATGGCTAGATACGAGCTTTGACCTGGTCTTGGGGTTTTCCCACTCTTTGGCACACCTCACAAGACTGGACATAGGTAGAAACATCCTTGCCCATTCCTTCCCAGTGGAATGACTTCCCCAAACGGCCTTTGGTCCTGTTCACCCCAGCATGGCCACTAGGATGATTGTGGGCTAAACTCAAGAGCTTTTCCCTAGACTTAGTTGGAACTACCAACTGTCTCTGAGGATGCCAGTCCTCCTAGTGTCCACCAGAAAGAGTTTCCTTGTATAAAAGTCCTCTTTCTACAACAAACCAGGATCGGTTAGAAAAGCTGAGAGGTGGTGGTTTGCTCTGTGCCGCTGTCCAAGCTCCCTGGAGGCTGTCATCTGCTTCCTGCTCAGCCTGGAACTGTTCCCTTGATGCTGGAGACATCAGCTCCTCATTGGATTGTGGACTTGGGCTTGGTCCCTCTGGAAGTGATGTAGGTGATGGGTCTGTTTCCGTTGATTGTGAACTGCTCTCCGCTGGTGCACTAGGTTGTGTTTCAGCTCCGGCTGAGTCTCTTGCGTAGGTTTATCTGCTGCTGCCAGTGCAGGCTCGTGGTGCCCTCTGGCGTTGGAGTTGTAGACGGGGTTGCAAGTGCTGGATTCAGTGCTGGTAATGGTTCTGGTGCTGGTTGCTCTGCCAGTTCTGGTTCTGGGACTGGCTCTGTGCGATTGGATCCACTACTGCTGTCACAGACACTGGCATGGGGTCTGGTTCCACCACCTCAGTCTGGGCCCTTGTAGAAGGCTCAGGAACGGAGCTAGGTGTGAAGGTTTGCTTAGCCTGGCTGCGGGTGACCATTCCCACCATCTTGGCTAGCTTCACATGGTTGGCCAAGTCTACCCCCAGCAGCATGGGAAATGGATAATCATCAGAGACTGCAAAAGTCCACATTCCTGACCAGCAACTTGGCTGTAGGCAATTTTAAAGAGTTTGACATAGAATATCAGGGTTGGAAGGGACCTCAGGTCATCTAGTGCAACCCTCTGCTCAAAGCGGGACCAATTCCCAGACAGATTTTTGCCCCAGATCCCTAAATGCCCCCCCACAAGTATTGGGCTCACAACCCTAGGTTTAAAATGCCCCTCCCCCAAGGACTGGGCTCACAACCCTAGGTTTAGCAGGCCAATGCTCAAACCACTGAGCTATCCCTCCCCCACCCTCCCAACATGAAGAGTTCAGTTGTCACCTGGGCCTCTGGGTTGATGAATTTGAGTCAACTAAGGATTGGGGGATAGTTGACACTTATGCTCCAGTGTCCCTCCACGTGATAACCTTCTTCCCGCCCACGCTCATGGTTTCCCTTCACTCTGAAGGTACCTGGGAGGGTATCGCTGACCCTGAGAGAACAAAGGAACCCAAAACAAAAACCTTCCCCCCCAGATTTGAAAGTATCTTGTCCCCTTACTGGTCCCTTTGGTCAGGTGCCAGCCAGGTTATCTGAGCTTCTTAACCCTTTCCAGGTAAAGGAGGGATTTTATGCCACCCGTAGCTGTATGGTTATGACAGGGGTATGCATTTAAGTTGAGCCTCTATTATGGTGTCTTTGAAAAGTGTCCATGCGGCTTGCAGGGATTTCACTCTAGTCACTGGACCTTTTAATTTCTGTTTAACATTTTTGCATAGTTCCCCTTTCTGAAATTAAATGCCCCAGTGTTGGGCTGCTGAGGTGTTCTTCCCACCACAGGAATGTTAAATGTTGTTATATTATGGTCACTATTTCCAAGTGGTCCTGTTATAGTTACCTCTTGGACCAGCTCCTGTGTTCCACTCAGGACTAAATTGAGAATTGCCTCTCCCCTTGTGGGTTCCCGTACCAGCTGCTCCAAGCAGCATCATTTAAAGTATCGAGAAATTTTGTCTCTGCATTTAGTCCCTAGGTGACATGTACCCAGTCAATATGGGGATAATTGATATCCCCCACTATTATTGAGTTCTTTATTTTTATAGCCTCTCTAATCACCCTTAGCATTTCATCCTCACTATCACTGTCCGGGTCAGGTGGTCAATAATAGATCCCTAATGTTATATTCTTATTAGAGCATGAAATTACTATCCATAGAGATTCTATGGAACATGTGGCTTCATTTAAGATTTTTACTTCACTTGATTCTACATTTTCTTTCACATATAGCGCCACTCCCCCCGCACGACCTGTTCTGTCCTTCCAATATATTTTGTACCCCGGAATGATTGTGTCCCATTGATTGTCCTCAGTCCACCAGGTTTCTGTGATGCCACTTATATCAATATCCTCCTTTATCACAAGGCACTCTAGTTCACCCAGCTTATTATTTAGACTTCTAGCATTTGTGTACAAGCACTTTAAAAACTTGTCCCTGTTTATTTGTCTGCTCTTTTCTGATGTGTCAGATTCTTTATGTGAATGTTTCTCATCTGATCTGGCCCTTACATTATCCTCTTCCGTCCTCTGCTCCTGACTATAACCTGGAGATTCTCTATCATCAGACTCTCCCCTAAGAGAAGTCTCTGTCTGATCCACACGCTCCTCTGCAGCAATTGGCTTTCCCCCATCTCCTAGTTTAAAAACTGCTCTGCCACCTTTTTAATGTTTAGCGCCAGCAGTCTGGTTCCACTTTGGTTTAGGTGGAGCCCATCTCTCCTGTATAGGCTCCTCCCATCCCAGAAGTTTCCCCAGTTACTAATAAAGCTAAATCCCTCTTCTCTACACCATTGTCTCATCCACGCATTGAGACGCTGAAGCTCTGCCTGCCTACCTGGCCCTGCGCGTGGAACTGGAAGTATTTCTGAGAATGCCACCATAGAGGTCCCGGATTTCAGTCTCTTTCCTAGCAGCCTAAATTTGGCCTCCAGGACGTCTCTCCTACCCTTCCCTATGTCATTGGTACCTACATGTACCACGACCACCGGCTCCTCCCCAGCACTACACATAAGTCTGTCTAGATGCCTTGAGAGATCCACAACCTTCGCACCAGGCAGGCAAGGCACCATACGGTTCTCCCGGTCATCACAAACCCAGCTATCTACGTTTCTAATGATCGAATCTCCCATTACTAACACCTGCCTTTTCCTAGTGACTGGAGTTCCCTCCCCCGGAGAGGTAACCTCAGTGCAAGAGGCAACCCCAGCACCATCTGGAAGGAGGGTCCCAACTATGGGGGAGATGGATAGCTCAGTGGTTTGAGCATTAGCCTTGCATCCGACGAAGTGGGGATTCACCCACGAAAGCTCATGCTCCAAAACGTCTGTTAGTCTATAAGGTGCCACAGGATTCTTTGCTGCTTTTACAGATCCAGACTAACACGGCTACCCCTCTGATACTTGATACCCAGGGTTGTGAGCTCAATCCTTGAGGGGGCCATTTAGGGAACTAGGGTAAAAATCTGTCTGGGAATTGGTCCTGCTTTGAGCAGGGGGTTGGACTAGATACCTCCTGAGGTCCCTTCCAACCCTGAGATTCTATGAAGGTTTCCGACTGCTCTCCTTCCCTGGGCCTTTCATCCTCCTCAACAGTGCAGGGGCTGCCTGACTGGAGGTGGGACAAATTTACAGTGTCCCAGAAAGTCTCATCAACATACCTCTCTGCCTCCCTTATGCTCCTCCGGTTCTGCCACCCTGGCCTCCACAGCTCATACAGTCTCTGAGGGCCAGGAGCTCCTTGCACCGGATTCACACATACGCCACCCGCCCACAGGGCAGGTAATCATACATGCTGCACTGAGTGCAATAAACAGGATAGCCCCCACTCTGCTGCTGGGCTTCTGCCTGCATTCTCTCCTACAGCTGCCCAGGTTAATGACAGGGGGGTTGTTTTTAAATCAAGAAGATTTGATTATAGTTTAGGTTACAGGTTTTAAAGAATGGCAAGTGTACCTCACCCCCTTCCCATCCCCTTCCCACTTCCCCTCGGAACTCCCTGTTAGCGGCCCCTGTTTGCACCCAGAGGGGGCGGGCACTTGGGTGCTGGGATTTCCCTAGCTGAGCCTTCCCATGCAGAGTTGACCTCAGTGTCTGTGTCTTTCTGCAGCAGGGTGTGTCCCTACCTGTGTGTGCTGGAGGAGGCTTGAGGGCCGGGCTCAGCAGGACGGTGTAAGGGAGCCCAGGCAGGGGGAACAGGTGGGCTCAGTGGTACCCCAGTACATCAGGTGGCACCCCGGGGCAGGGGGTAACCTGCCACACTCTCCCCCAAGGCATTAGCCCTTGGGGCACGTCAGTATCACTCCCCATTCCACAGAAGGAGCAAGTGAGGCACAACGAGTGGAAGGGACTCGCTCTCAGCCACCCAGCCACTCCGTGACAGAGCCGGGAATGGAATCCAGGAGTCCGGGGGCCCAATCCTTGCTGCCCTGCACTTTTGCAGTCACTTATGCCAGTGTCAAGTGGGTATCAAACGCCACCCGAGTCAGGAACGGGAACAGTTTGCCCGCACTGTGCACTGGTGTGAATGACTGGGCGAGGCGCAGGGCGATGGAGAGTCCGGCCTGGTGCCCAGCCCTGTGCTTTAACTGCAAGACCATTTAATATGCTCTGACAATTGGCTCGGAAGCCTGGGTCACTGCCTCCCTTTCACAACGGGCCCTGGGGTCTGCATGTTACATCTCATCTCAAAGCCAGCACTGCTAGCATCCAGCACCCCCAGGCGCCCCGCTGCAGCAGAAGGCCCGGAGCAGCACCTCAAGAGACCTGTACAGTGTGCACCACCCATCCTGATATTTCTAGGACTTTTGGAGGGGCGACAAGGTGGCCCTGTTTGGTGATGGTGCATTGTGATGGGCTGGCATTTGACGTGACAATGCATCTAGATGCTGTTTTAGCAGGTGCTGTGGAAATGCAAACTGTGGCGTGGCAGGCAGAGGAAGTGACAGTTCTGCCCAGGTGTGAATTCTTGGATTGTCACTCTGATGATGCAGCTAAGGCCTTGGTCACAGGAGGCCTCCTTGGGTTAGGGATTATCTCCCTAAGGGCATTTCAGACCAGCCTCTCAGTCTGCCTATGACCCACAGGAGCCAACACACAGGACTCACGCCACACAGGGAGACACTACTCTTTTGGTTCAGTCCATGCTAGTAAATAGCCCGGTGGGGAGATGTCTCCCTCCCACACACACTTTCTCTGGACCAATGAGCCCAAGATTCCTTCTCTAGTCAGGGCTTCACTTTTGAGACTTTGTCAAAGAGCCAGGACCTCAAATTACAGCCTTAGAACATAACCCCCTCAGAGCACAGCACATCCCCTGATCACTCACTGGTGTGACTCCGTAACCGTTCTCCCACCGCTTGCTCCGTCCTTCTGCCACAGCCCTTCACTGTGTTCAATCTGATCCAGATTGTAAACTTCCGGTATCAGGGACCTGTCCTTTGTCTGTGAAGTGCCAGGAGCATTTCCCACACTCTGCAATCTCTCCTTTGGCCTTGTCCACACTGCCTGTATAGCGAGCGCGTCCTTAACTCTGCCCTGCGCTGCTGCCTAGGCACCAAACACTCGTGTACAACCATGGGGCCATGAAAACACACGCCACACCCCCAGCCACAGGGGCACTGTTCTGCATAGGCCCCTGCCGCCCACACTGGAAACTCTCCTCTCCACCCCCTGTAATAAATCAGCCCAAAGCTCCTTCCCAGCTTCACCCAATAAACCCGATGTCTAACACGCTCCTGCAGGGGGCACTACTGCCCAAGGTTCGGCGTCCGCCGGTCATCCCTCCCCCTGCAGGGGGCGCTGCTACACCAGGCTGGCGGCTTGACTTGGCCTGTCTGAAACACTGTAGCGGACGTAACAGCACGCTGCGTCGCGGAGGCGCTTATTTGCATTATTTTTAAAGCTTGATGCTAATTGGTCGAAGTGTCTCGGGCGAATGAAAGGCATGTCGCTATTGGTTGGGACGGTTCCCTAGTCTCTGCTCCCTATGCACATCTCCGGCCCCGGCCCGGAAAGGGGGGTCGGGGTGGATCAGCTGTTCGGAGCGGCGGGGGAGCCGGGTCCGAGCTAAGGGGATCCGGGCTGGGCTGGGGGGGACCCGGGCTGAGGGGATCCGTGGTGCGAGCTAAGGGGGTCCGGGCTGGGGGGGATCCGGGGTGCGAGCTAAGGGGGTCCAGGGCTGGGCTGGGGAAGGGATCCGGGGTCTGAGCTAAGGGGGTCCAGGGCTGGGCTGGGGGTGATCCGAGCTGGGAGGATCCGTGGTGCGAGCTAAGGGGGTCCGGGCTGGGGGGGATCCGGGGTCCGAGCTAAGGGGGTCCAGGGCTGGGCTGGGCGGGATCTGGGCTGGGGGGGATCCAGGGTGCGAGCTAAGGGGGTCCAGGGCTGGCCTGGGGAAGGGATCCGGGGTCTGAGCTAAGGGGGTCCAGGGCTGGCCTGGGGGTGATCCGGGCTGGGAGGATCCGGGGTGCGAGCTAAGGGGGTCCGGACTGGGCTAGGCTGAGGGGAATCTGGGCTGGGGGCCATGGGCTATGGGGGGATCTGGGCAGGGGGCAGCAGGGTCCATGCCGGGGGCACTAGGGAGGGCGCCGTAGAGCAGGGCACTGTGGGGCGAGGTGGTTGGGCCCCAGGTCGGGTCTGGTGCGGGAGTGCTCAGGGTAGGAGCTGGGTGCTAGGGACAGGGCTGTGGATCCACCCAGCAGCTCCTGCCCTGGGCCAGCGCCTCCCAAGCCCAGTGGGCCGGTACAGAGCAGCTCCTGCGGGCAGAGGAGACCCAGCTGCCCTGTCACCCCGGAGGGTCCCTGCTGGATGGGGCTGAGGGCAGGTGGGGATTGGTGAATTGAGAGGTTCCTGCCTGGCAGGGCTGTGAGCCCAGGGCAAACTCGCAGACCAGTACGAAGTCCTGGCCCACGTACCCGAGCCCCACATGCCCCAGAGCCCTGGGGAAGGCCCCTGTCCAGCCCAGTGGCTCTGCCACAGCTGGGAGTGCCTCTGACAGGCCCCCCCGGCTAACATGGTGGGGTCATGCTTCTCTCTCAGGTCCCGCGAGTGGATGGGGATGGAGCCCGTGGAGCCGGACTACCAGAAGCAATTCCAGGCCGCTGTTAGAGTCATTCAGGGCCTGCCTAAAAACGGTGAGTCCAGCATGCACCGCAGACGGCCTAGCGCGGGCTCTGCCGGCTGGATGTTGGGGTGAGTTTCCATGTAGGCGAGGCTCAAACTTGGTCCCTTGGAACTGCCCATAGCCTGACTAAGTGTCCAGTATGGACAGGCCTGTGCCGGCCCCCAGGAGACAGACTAGATGGGAACTAATGGACTGTCTCATCCTCCACCATGTGTCACGTCACAAAACACCCTCACCACGGGCATGGACTGGTCCTCTCGTCGGCAGTCTCAGTAGAAAGGCCGAGGACTGGAAGGCCACTGAACTCTCCGTCTTCTGCCACTAGAGCTGCTCCCCGGAGCAGGGCAGAGGCAGGCTGAGTGAAGGGCAGGATTGATACACTGCCTGGGGTGTATCAGTCCCCAGGACTCTCAGCCAGCATTTCCCACTTGCTGTAAGCACACGCGAGCTCAGCTTGTAGCGTTTCTGTGCTCAGACCTGCGGTGCTGGGGCGGATGCTAGCTAGCGCTTGGCAGAACACAGCTTAATTCCCAGATAGTCTGGTTCTGCAGCGCTGGCTCTAGTAAAAGGGTGGAAAAAGTGGGTTTTTATCAATTAAACTGTGACGTTGACAAGGTGCCACTTCACAGTCGGGTTTCTGACTGTAGCCGTGCTTTGGTGTCTTCTCCTGGCAAATCAGAATTCCACTGGCAATTACACCAGGGAGGATGTTAATTCTCATGCTTCAGGCCACACACTCATCACCGGAGGGCTGTCAGGAAGGAATATCTCTGTTGTACGGTATTGTACAGTTAGGTGCGTGCATGGAGCAGAGGGACTCCTTTTCCTGGAGCTTCCTGCATTGGCTGCTCCTGGAGGCAGGATACTGGAGTGGATGGGCCTTTAATCTGTTCTGTTCTGGCAGTTCCTATGGGCCTGATCTCCAGAGGTGCCGAGCACTTGCACTTCCCATAGACTTCAGTAAGGAGCTGCATGTGCTTAGCAGCTGTGAAAACCAGGCATTTATTTATGTATTTGTCTTCGGGCCACCCCACCCCCATGCTGGAAAATCTTGGCTCTGATGCTTTAGGCCATGTGAAATTTCAGCTTGCACTTAAGAGGAGAAAGGACATCGTGACCAAGCCGCTTTGTGCAGCCTTGTGTACCTGGCATCTGCCCTCCTTGTTTCTCTTCCTATATTAATAGCACCTTATAGTATATGAGGCTTCCCGCCCCAAAACACAAACCCAGTTTCACCCGCCACTGAAACACAGCTACCTCTGGGGTGGAACGCAGCTGCTTTTTAACAGTGCACAGCATCACTACACATCCTCTCAACTTTCCAGCTAAAACTGCAGGGGGTATTTTCGGGAAGCAGAATGTAATTGAGCGGGAATTGGGCCAGGATCGTGGTTAACGCCCTGACTCATGGGTCCTTCAATGACCAAGTGGTCACCTCAGCGCCAGGCCTCTCTGAAGGGCAGAGCTCCAGCAGTAGGGGTGAGTGCTGGGCTAGTGGGCAGAGCCCCAGCGTCAGGATGCGTGTAACAGGCCTGAGTGGCCGTGGTGAGGAAGTGGCCGCAGTCCCTGTGCTCCTGCTCTGATGGCTTTGCGTGTGTTCTAGGGTCCTACCGCCCTCCCTACGAGGTGATGCTACGGTTCTACAGCTACTACAAGCAGGCGACAGTGGGCAGCTGTGAGATCCCCCGGCCTGGATTCTGGGATCCCATCGGCCGGTATAAGTGGTAAGGCTGAAACAGTAACTGTTTGGCATGAGTGCTGTGGCCTGCAGTGCAGCCTTGTTCGTGGGGCATCAGTCATGAGACCTTCTGGTTGGCAGGGACGCATGGAACAGGCTGGGGAAGATGTCCAAAGAGGAGGCCATGGCAGCGTATATCTCGGAGATGAAGAAGGTAGCCCAGAAGGTACAGAGCTCCTTGTTTCCCTGCTGCGTGCAGCTCCTGGGGCTGCTCCACTCGCTCCCCGTGTGCCTTGGGACACCCTGGAAGCAGTGCCCTCGGCATCGTCCCTGGTGGCGTGCAGGCCACGTGGCACACGCTGGCACAGCTGAGGGCTCTGGCTGAGGAGGGCCTGGATTCAGAGTCGTCAGAAGGTGGGGAGGGGAGGGCGCTGGCAGCGCTGGGGAAGGGCCCCAGCCTGGGAAGAGCAGAGGTGCCCTGGCAGAGCTGTGGGGGGGAAGCTTTCGGACCCCGCTTGCCACAGGCAGCCATGTCGGTCCCTCCCTCTCCCAGACACTGCGCTCTGGCCCAGGGTTTGGATGACCGTTGCCTCAGCGCGGGATCCTCCATCTTCCGACCTGGCTACATACACGCTGTTGGGGTTCTCTCCAGGTCATTGACACGATCCCGGCGGGCGAGATGTCTGAGGACGTGTTTGGGTTCTTCGAGCCTCTCTATGAGGTGATACACGACATGCCCCGGCCCCCCGAGTCCTTCTTCAAGAAGAAGGCTGGTAAGCCTGGGGCGTTGGGAGGGGCGCTGGGCTGGGCTGGGCTGAAATGGGCAGAGCAGCAGCCTGGGAGTCAGGACGCCTGGGTTCTAGTCTCGGCTCGGCCACTGCCTTGCTGCAAGGTCTTGGACAAGCTGCTTCACCTCTTTGTGCCTCAGTTTCCCCCATCCATGAAATGATACTTCCTTCTGCTGGTTCCCGCGTGCCCTAGCCTATAAGGAAGGGCCCATCCCTTCCAGCTCCCCGGCCATCCATCGCAGGGACTGATCCGGCCCTCGTCACTGTAGTATCTGAGCGCCTCACAATCCCCATTGCACAGGTGGGGATCCGAGGCACAGAAAGGCGAAGTGACTTGTCGAGGGTCACAGAGGGAGTCTGTGATGGAGCAGGGAATTAAACCTGGGTTCCTGAGTCCCAGCCTGCTACTCTGACCACTGGGCCATCCTTCCTCTTCCTGTCAACCTGGACTCCCAGATGGCGTGCACTCGAGGGCAGTGCGGTCTCGCCCCACTCAAGTGGAGTGCCCCAAGGGTCGGTGCTGGGGCCGGTTTTGTTCAATACCTTCATTAACGATCTGGAGGATGGTGTGGACTGCACCCTTAGCAAGTTTGCAGATGACACTAAACTGGGAGGAGTGGTTGATATGCTGGAGGGTAGGGATAGGATACAGAGGGACCTAGACAAATTAGAGGATTGGGCCAAAAGAAATATGATGAGGTTCAACAAGGACAAGTGCAGAGTCCTGCATTTAGGACGGAAGAATCCCATGCACTGCTACAGACTAGGGACCGAATGGCTGGGCAGCAGTTCTGCAGAAAGGGACCTAGGGGTTACGGTGGACAAAAAGCTGGATATGAGTCAACAGTGTGCCCTTGTTGCCAAGAAGGCTAATGGCATTTTGGGCTGTATAAGTAGGGGCATTTCCAGCAGATCAAGGGATGTGATCATTCCCCTCTATTCAGTACTGGTGAGGCCTCATTTGGAGTACTGTGTCCAGTTTTGGGCCCCACACTACAAGAAGGATGTGGATAAATTGGAGAGAGTCCAGCGGAGGGCAACAAAAATGATTAGGGGGCTGGAGCACATGATTTATGAGGAGAGGCTGAGGGAACTGGGATTGTTTAGTCTGCAGAAGAGAAGAATGAGGGGGGATTTGATAGCTGCTTTCAACTACCTGAAAGGGGGTTCCAAAGAGGATGGATCTAGACTGTTCTCAGTGGTAGAAGATGACAGAACAAGGAGTAATGGTCTCAAGTTGCAGAGGGGGAGGTTTAGGTTGGACATTAGGAAAAACTTTTTCCCTAGGAGGGTGGTGAAGCACTGGAATGGGTTACCTAGGGAGGTGGTGGAATCTCCTTCCTTAGAGGTTTTTAAGGTCAGGCTTGACAAAGCCCTGGCTGGGATGATTTAGTTGGGTTTGGTCCTGCTTTGAGCAGGGGATTGGACTAGAACCTCCTGAGGTCCCTTCCAACCCTGATATTCTATTATTCTAATGAGATTACAGGGACCCGGAGGGGCGGGCCCTGGGCTTGCTTCTGACTAGAACTTGCGCCTGGTTTATCTCCATGTTCCTGAGACGAGTGATTGTATGTGAGAGCCTCAGACCCTCCTCTACAGAGTGGGAGGAGGGCCAGGCTGGGCTGCAGGGATGCCATGGTGTCCTGACGAGGCTCCACCCTCCTTCCTATGCCCCGCCCCCCCAGGGCAGGACACTGACTGCCCAGCTGCGCAGCGTGTCTGACAGCCTGCAGGCCGGGGAGCTTCTGCCTAGCAGGGGTTGGGTGGTTAAATCTGGGAGCCCAGTGTTAGTGGAGACATCCCCTCTGATCCCCCTTTAAAACATCAGCTTGCGCTTCCTTGCCGGGAGTGTTCAGATCAGGGTCACTCGAGCTGCCACCAGCAGCTTTGGTCTGAGGGCAAACTCCTGCTCTGCCACGCAGCCAGTGGCTCTGGCCGTGGCTGCTGGCGGAGCAGAGATCTGCCCTTTGCACTTGGAGCAGGGTCCCTGCCTGGAAGCACTGATAAGTGTGTGTTTGGCTGCCGCCAGTGCTTCGCGTCGCTGGTTGAGCCGTGAAATCGTGAGGGGAGGTTCCCCATGGAGCAGCAGGAGAGCAGCGCTGAAAACAAGAGTCCTGCTATGGGGCTGGCCTTGGAACTGTGAGCCGGGCTTGGCGTGGCAGTGGGGGTGTCACGGAGTCCCCGGGCGCTGCTCTGGAACTGCTCCCCACAAAGCCAGGCAGGACTTCAGGGAGCCTCCTCTCCCTTGGAGCAGACTGTCCCCAGGGCAAGAAGCTCACACGGCTTCACCTCCTGGGTCTGACCTTGGAGCATTCAGCATCCTCTGCCCCTCTGGGCGCTTCCCACAGCGAGTCCACCCAGGTGGGGTCCTGGGGAAGCCAGAGGGTCCTGCACCCCCACTTCGCAGTCAGACGTGACTCTCAGCCAGCCAGTAACACAGGGGTTTATTAGATGTCTGCCCTCACTTCCAGTCCCCAGCCAGCTCCAAACTAAAACCCCCTCCAGCCCCTCCTCTCTGCTGAGTTCCTTTTCTGGGCCAGGAGGTCACCTGGCCTCTTTGTTCTCCCACACCTTGAGCATCCCCTTGCAAGGGAGAAGGGCCCCGGCCATTAGTTGCTGGGAGACAGAGTGTCGGCCAGAAACTGAGGCACCCACACAGTATTCAGAGGAAACATTAAGAACAGTCCCACTTCGTCACAGGGGGGTTCCCTCTGAAGAACAGCCCTGGAGCACCCCCGGAGTCGGCACTGAATGACTGGCTTAGGCCCTGCAGCATGAGGGCCTGTATCTAGGGGAACTCAGTGGTCTTGTCCTCATGGAAGTGCTGGCTCCTCTTTGGAGCCTGTGGGTGATAGAAACGTGCTCTGTCTCCAGAACGTGAACGCAGAGCCTAAGCTACCAGCCATTGCCCACCTCAGGGGGTCTCCATTTGTGACACCGTGGCGCGCCCCTGGAAACCTGCACACATGGCCTCTGACTAGGAATGGGACAACTTTGTTAATGAGAGACCTATGGGGAGGCTGTTGACTCAGGCTTCATACAGAGTGAGAGGAGGCAGCTGCTTAGCTCCTGATTTAAATCACTTGGTTTGTTTTTAGTCATTGATTTAAATCAGGATGAAGATTTGTAAAAACTAGTCTGAAAGTTTGTCCTGTTGCATCTCTAGGTTTAAAATGGATGAGCTCAGTTCAAAATGCTGCTCTTTGGTAGGGTTGCCACCACTGGTAGGGTTTCCTGTTTGAATTCTACAGAACTGCTATAAGAACATCAGAACGGCCATATTGGGTCAGACCAAAGGTCCATCTAGCCCAGTATCCTGTCTTCCAACAGTGGCCAATGCCAGGTGCCCCAGAGGGAATGAACAGAACAGGAAATCACCAAGTGACCCATCCCCTGTCGCCCATTCCCAGCTTCTGGCAAACCGAGGCTAGAGACACCATCCCTGCCCATCCTGGCTAATAACCATTGATGGACCTATCCTCGAGGAACGTATCTAGTTCTTTTTTGACCCCGTTATAGTCTTGGCCTTCACAACATCCTCTGGAAAAGAGTTCCACAGGTTGAATGTTGGGAATCATTAAGAAATTGATAGATAATAACACAGAAAATATCATGTTGCTTCTATATAAATTCATGGTACGCCCACATCTTGAATACAGTGTGCAGATCTGGTTGCTGCATCTCAAAAAAATACATTGGAATTGGAAAAGGTTCAGGTTTCTTCACACAACGCACAGTCAGCCTTTGGAACTCCTTGCCAGAGGATTTTGTGAAGGCCAAGACCATAACAGGGTTCAAAAAAGAACTAGATACGTTCCTGGAGGACAGGTCCATCAATGGTTATTAGCCAGGAGGCTGGGATGGTGTCCCTAGCCTCTGTTTGCCAGAAGCTGGGAAGGGGCGACAGGGAATGGATAATTATCTGTTCTGTTCATTCCCTCTGGAGCACCTGGCATTGGCCACTGTTGGCAGACAGGACACTGGGCTAGATGGACCTTTGGTCTGACCCAGTATCACCATTCTGATGTTCCATGCATTTATCTAGTTTGTTATAGTCAAATTGAGGAGGGCTCAGAGAAGAGCCACAAGAGTGATTAAAGGATTAGAAAACCTGCGTAACCGTGATCAACTAGATTACGCTCCTTGATCTTAACAAAGAGAAGGTTACGGGGTGACTTGATCCCGGACTAGTACCTACATGGGGAGCAAATGATTTACTAATGGGCTCTGCAGTTTAGCAGAGGCAGGTGTAACATGGTCCCGTGGCTGGACGTGGAAGCCAGACCAATTCAGATCTGGCAATAGGGTGTGAATTGTTACCAGCGAGGGCAATGAAGCACTGGTACAGCTTACCCCGGGCCCTCAGTGGCACTCTTTAAATCAAGGTTGGCTGGTTTCCCAACAGCTCTGCTCCAGGACGTGTTCTGGGGCAGAGCTCTGGCCTGTGCTCCGGGAGGTCAGAGGGAAGGATCACATTCTGGCGACAAACAAGGCGAAACTGCCTCCCGTGATTTCCCTTGGCCAAACGGAGCCACGCAAGGAGCCGAACGAAGAGCCTGGTTCCAGGGTCGTCAAGCAGCTGCTGACTCAAGGATGTTGCAGTGTGGGGTGCTCTGCTCAAGGCGTCTTAAACAGGCCTGATTCCAGACAGTGCTGAGAACCTGCCGGCTGAACTCAGACCTCTCCTGGGTGTCTCAAACTGGCCCCCACCCCCACCCCCATCACTAACCACGGCCAGGCAGTGTGAGGTGAGCTGGCTTTGTAGACTCGCTCCGTCAATCACCTACGCTGCGGAGCAACGCGTGTCTGACCATGGGACTCTTCCGCCCATTGAGGAGTGGGAGAGGCACTTTGTGAATGGACGTCCCTATGGACAGCAGAGTGCAGCAGCATCTGGTCAGGGAAGCAGCTGTGATACCAGCCCCTCCCCCTGCATCAGTGCCCCCACCCCTGTGCCAGCAGATGGGAGGCACAGACAAGCTTCCCTCCGGTGAGCCCTGCAGGAGCGGGCACAGCTCGGGGAGAGCACATCGCAGTCTGCTCTGGCACTGTGAGGGCAGGATGGTTATCACCCGGCACCCGGCAGCAAGACCCTGCCTGTGTTCTCATAGAATCATAGAATCTCAGGGTTGGAAGGGACCTCAGGAGGTATCTAGTCCAACCCCCTGCTCAAAGCAGGACCAAACCCAACTAAATCATCCCAGCCAGGGCTTTGTCAAGCCTGACCTTAAAAACCTCTAAGGAAGGAGATTCCACCACCTCCCTAGGTAACCCATTCCAGTGCTTCACCACCCTCCTAGTGAAAAAGTTTTTCCTAATGTCCAACCTAAACCTCCCCCTCTGCAACTTGAGACCATTACTCCTTGTTCTGTCATCTTCTACCACTGAGAACAGTCTAGATCCATCCTCTTTGAACCCCCTTTCAGGTAGTTGAAAGCAGCTATCAAATCCCCCCTCATTCTTCTCTTCTGCAGACTAAACAATCCCAGTTCCCTCAGCCTCTCCTCATAAGTCATGTGCTCCAGCCCCCTAATCGTTTTTGTTGCCCTCCGCTGGACTCTCTCCAATTTATCCACATCCTTCTTGTAGTGTGGGGCCCAAAACTGGACACAGTACTCCAAATGAGGCCTCACCAGTGCTGAGTAGAGGGGAATGATCACATCCCTCGATCTGCTGGCAATGCCCCTACTTATACAACCCAAAATGCCATTAGCCTTCTTGGCAACAAGGGCACGCTGCTGACACATGTCTCGGGGGCATTTGCTGGGTTCGGTTCCTAGCACCCGGCACAGCGATGTGACCTGCTGGGCAGAGCCCGGCTCCTCTGGGGGGAGAATAACCGTGCAGGGAGAGTTCGTGCTCTGCACACAGCAGCCTGCTCTGTCGCTCGCTTTGCCGTAACTGGTGGGGATGCAGGACAGACCCCGGGGAGCCCCCGTAAGCCACTTGCTTTCTGGGCCCCGGGGGCTCTGCGCCCCTTGGAGGAATGGGGCCCGCACTCCTTGTGTGAGCTCATTGGACGCTTGGTGCTACTAGCGACCTCTGTGAGCCGCTTCCGCAGACCCCGGGGCCCTAGTGTTAACCCCGTGCATGCTGCATCCCACCACGGCCGTTACCCAAGGAAGGATCGAATCGCTGGTCGAAGCCAGGACCAAGGCCCTTGTGGCCAAGCAGCCAGGCTCCTCCAGGGCTACGGGCAGCCTAGACAGGGTGTCTGCAGGGCCGGGCCTGCTGCACACTGCTCCTGGCGGGAGAGCTGCCATCCTGGCTCCAGCTGCTCTCGCGGGCACTGCCCCTCGTGGCTCCCAGGGCTTGCTGGAAGTGGGGGGTCTAGGCCACAGCCATCCGGTGGGGTCACCTTGCCAGTGCCGCAGGCTCCCTTGTGCCAAGGCCTCCTATCTGCCACCCACACAGAGCTGGAATCACCCGTGCCAGGCTGGGATTTGCCCCGTGACTGAGATCCCAGAGGAAAGACACTCACCTCCTCCCCACACACCCACGCGTGGTCCTGTCACACTCCAGCCCTCCCAGTGATGGACTCATGGAGCTCCGTAGCTAGCTTAACAGAGAGGGAGTTTGATGATGGCCTGTAAATACCTGCAGGGGCGCAAATATTTGGTAATTGAGGGCAGACAAAGGCCTAACGAGATCCAGGGGGCAGACGCTGAAGCTAGGTAAAGTCCGAACAGAAACCGGGTTTTTAGCAGCGAGGGGAACTAACCAGCGGAGCAAACCCCCCAGGGCCGCGGCGGGGAGGGGTCTGGTCCTTCCTGCGTAGTGTGTGAAGCTGTCAGGATGGGGGAAGCGCCCCCAGAGGGAAATGGAGGGAGGCTGCTCAGAGGGCTTCCCGTGTCAGTGTGGACGTGGGTGGCCCAGCGCATGCTCAGCCACAGGCGGGAGGGGCCCCTTTAGCGGTCCCCTCCCCAAGGCCCAGGGGGTGGGAATGGGCTACATCCCTCCTCAGGTTTCCGTACTGGGAGGAGAACAAACCCAGTGTCCTGTCTGGAAAGGGCGCAGGGCCTGCACCCTAGGGTGGGGTGGGGGTGGGCACAGGGGCAGGGCCTGCACCCCAGGGTGTGGTGGGGGTGGGCAGGGGTCGGGTGGTGGCTGGCACAGGGGCAGGGCCTGCACCCCAGGGTGTGGTGGGGGTGGGCAGGGGTCGGGTGGTGGCTGGCACAGAGGCAGGGCCTGCACCCCAGGGTGTGGTGGGGGTGGGCAGGGGTCGGGTGGTGGCTGGCACAGAGGCAGGACCTGTTCCCCAGGGTGGGGTGGGGGTGGGCAGGGGTCGGGTGGTGGCTGGCACAGGGGTTCCCCAGGGTGTGGTGGGGGTCGGGTGGTGGCTGCATTGTCAGCTGGGATGATTGTTTTGGCGTCAGGGATTCCGGCGTGTGGTTATTCCATGGTGGGGCACGTGGGCCGTGTGTGGCGCTGGATAAACACCGTGTGCGGCACTTGTAACTCCTGGGACATGGGGCTTCTCTTGGCTGCAAGTCACATTCAGTGGCGCTTTCTCCCCTCCAGGAAGCTTCCCATGAGGGATCACCCCCACCGGAGTGCCATGTTGGGGACTATGGCAGTCTTGTCATTTGTCCTCATCAGTGTCTGCGGTGGCCAGGGCCCTGCGCTGTGTCCTGGGGAGAGTGTTATGTAGTTAGCACAGCAGGGCCATGATTGAGAGCCTGGACTCCTGGCTCTGCTACTGACTCCATGGCCTTGGGCACGTCCCTTCTCCTCCCAGTTCCCCATCTGTACAGTGAGTGCTGTGCAATGAGGTGAGCTCTAGGTAATAATTGGAGATATACCAATCTCCTAGAACTGGAAGGGACCTCGAAAGGTCATCGAGTCCAGCCCCCTGCCTTCATTAGGCAGGACCAATTTTTGCCCCAGATCCCTAAGTGGCCCCCTCAAGGATTGAGCTCACCACCCTGGGTTTAGCAGGCCAATGCTCAAACCACTGAGCTATCCCTCCCCCCTAGAGCTTTGTGTGAGCCAGGGGCGGTGAGATCCCAGATGAGCCGCACTCGGGGAAGGATCAAACCTCCCAGGTGCACCTGGTGGGCGTTGCTTCCTGCGCACGGAGCTTTGGCCTTCCAGTGACTGCCCCAGCCTGTGGCGCTGGGTCACAAAGGACTGTACTGCTGCGATGAGCCCCCTGCTCTCCTGGTGCCTGGCCAGAGAGTGTGTCCCCCCCACCCCTGCTGAGCCGCCCATGTCCCCCCCGAGCCGTGTGTGTCCCCCCACTCCCGCCAAGCCACCTGCCTCCCCCCAGAGCCATGTGTGTACCCTGCCAAGCCACCTGTGTCCCCCCATCCCTGCCAAGCCACCCGCCTCCCCCCAGAGCCATGTGTGTACCCTGCCAAGCCACCCGCCTCCCCCCAGAGCCATGTGTGTACCCCTGCCAAGCCACGTGTGTCCCCCCACCCCTGCTGAGCCACCCGCATCCCCCCAGAGCCATGTGTGTACCCCGCCGAGCCACCCACATCCCCCCACCCCTGCTGAGCCGCCCACGTCCCCCCGAGCTGCATGTGTCCCCCCACCAAGCCACCCGCCTCCCCCCAGAGCCATGTGTGTACCCCCGCCAAGCCACCCACATCCCCCCACCCCTGCCGAGCCATGTGTGTCCCCCCACCCCTGCCGAGCCACCCACCTCCCCCCAGAGCCATGTGTGTACCCCCGTCAAGCCGCCCATGTCCCTCCCAAGCCATATGTGTCCCCCCCCAAGCCGCGTGTGTCCTCCTACCCCTGCTGAGCTGCCCGCATCCCTCCCGAGCCATGTGTGTCCCCCCACCAAGCCGCCCATGTCCCCCCCCCCAAGCCGCGGGCATTCCCCCACCCCGCTGAGCCGGGCATCTCCCGTTCCAGGCGCCGGGCCGGGCCAGGCCGACGAAGCCCCTGAGAGCAGCAAAGTGCCCAGTGACTCGGAAAGCGACGTTTACAGCGACACCCTGGAGCAGATGGAGCCTGGTCAGGTAACGCTGCTCACGGAGCGAGCCGCCCGGGGGGGCCGGGTCCAGACCCCTTCGTGGTCCTGTGCCCAGAGCTCGTCCCCCCTTCCGCCCCACTCAGCACGGTGCCCTGATTTCACAGCCACCGGCTGCCGTGCCAGGCCTGGCTCTGCAGCGCCCTGTCCCAGCCTGCCTCTGCTCAGCAGGGGTCTGACTTCCCTTCCCTGAACCCAGGCTCCCTTGCTGCCCTCTGGCCGCCTGCACTGGACCCCTGTTCTCCGGCCGTCCCCAGGGAACCCTGCGCCATGTGAACCTCCCAACCCCAAATCAGTCAGAGCCCTGATCACAGCCGCGCTCCCCTCCCTGTGCACCGGGCAGGGGCCTCGCTCGCTGCAGAGCATGAGCCACCCGCTCCCCTCACGTGTGTGGGGTCAGGGAGAGAAGGACCCCTCGGGGCCCTGCACTGTGCTTGGGGGCAGTGGGAGGAGAGCCCCAGCCCCTGTGCTCCCACCCCCAGCAATGGCTCTCGGACCCCCCAGAGCTGCCACTGATGCTCCAGGGAGCGGGGAGGGGAATGGCTCCGTGGAGGGAGCTTGGTCTGGTTTCATTTACTTGTATTAGGCGGAGGTGTGGCTGTGGGAATTGTGCAAATCAAAACTCAGTGTCTCTCACCCCAGGTGTTCATGGGTGGGTCTCTGTGCTGCGGATTGGCCAAGGGACCCCTGCACTCCATGCCGGGTTTGCTCAGGTGTTTGCTGGTTGCTTCCAGCCCAGCCCTCGGGCAGCAGGATAATTCGGGGGTCACCCCAGGGCTGGGCTGGAGTGTGGGGCTCACAGACTGTCCGGTACAGCCCAGCATGTCCTGCTGGGAGATGCTTTGTGTAGGATCAGTTCTCTGGTGGGGGTATAAGATGGCAGGGAAAGTCCTGTGTTTGGTGGGTGGGAGCCTGCGCTGGGACCCCTGGCTCTGTTCCGGGCTTTGCTGCAGCTGGGGCTAAGTCACGTCTCTTGTTTGTGAAATGGGGGGGATGATGCCGGGTTTAATCGAAGCCCTTGGAGACCCTTGTTGGCCAGGGGCAGAAAGGCAGCTTGTTGTTTGTAGGTGGCTGTTGTGCGTGAGGTGGGGAAGGGGCACAGGTCACGCAGCGGGGAAGCCGGGAGCCCTGACTCCCAGTCCCCTGCTCTGAGCACTAGACAGCTGGCCTCTCCCTGCCCCAGTATCCTCGTCCCCTCTGCACCCTACGGGCTGGACGCTGCGTCCCCCAGCACAGGGGGTCTCACTGCAACTCCTGCTGCCCTCTCCCCTCACGCAGGCTGGTCAGCGCGTGGCCGGGCAGAGCCTTTCCCTGAGCAGTCCTCACACAGCCGGCCTGCGCGCCGACGCCGGGCCTGAGTCCCCGGCCCGAGGGGGGGGAGAGCTGGGCGAAGGCGGAGAACCAGTCGGGCGGAGCAGCGATGGCCCCAGGCCCCTCGGCACAGAGAGAGGTGGGTGTGGCACCGGCCCTTTGGCGTGGGGTGGGGCCGAGCCAGGGGCCTCAGACCTGGGTGGAGGTGGGGTGGGCGTGCAGGCCCCTCTCTGGGTTTGCTGGTAGTGGGGTGCTGGGGGGGAGCTGGGAGCTTGGTGGAGGTGGGGCGGGCGTGCAGGCCTGTCTCTGGGTTTGCTGGTAGTGGGGTGCTGGGTGGAGGTGGGGCCGGGCGTGCAGGCCTGTCTCTGGGTTTGCTGGTAGTGGGGTGCTGGGGGGGAGCTGGGTGGAGGTGGGGTGGGCGTGCAGGCCCCTCTCTGGGTTTGCTGGTAGTGGGGTGCTGGGTGGGAGCTGGGTGGAGGTGGGGTCGGGCGTGCAGGCCCCTCTCTGGGTTTGCTGGTAGTGGGGTGCTGGGGGGGAGCTGGGTGGAGGTGGGGTCGGGCGTGCAGGCCCCTCTCTGGGTTTGCTGGTAGTGGGGTGCTGGGGGGGAGCTGGGAGCTTGGGGGTGGGGGGGTGGGCGTGCAGGCCTGTCTGGGTTTGCTGGTAGTGGGGTGCTGGGTGGAGGTGTGGCCGAGCGTGCAGGCCCCTCTCTGGGTTTGCTGGTAGTGGGGTGCTGGGTGGGAGCTGGGTGGAGGTGGGGTCGGGCGTGCAGGCCTGTCTCTGGGTTTGCTGGTAGTGGGGTGCTGGGTGGGAGCTGGGTGGAGGTGGGGTGGGCGTGCAGGCCTGTCTCTGGGTTTGCTGGTAGTGGGGTGCTGGGTGGGAGCTGGGTGGAGGTGGGGTGGGCGTGCAGGCCCCTCTCTGGGTTTGCTGGTAGTGGGGTGCTGGGTGGGAGCTGGGTGGAGGAGGGCTGGACGTGCAGGCCTGTCTCTGGGTTTGCTGGTAGAGGGGTGCTGGGTGGGAGCTGGGTGGAGGTGGGCTGGACGTGCAGGCCTGTCTCTGGATTTGCTGGTAGTGGGGTGCTGGGTGGGATCTGGGAGCTTGGTGGAGGTGGGGTGGGCGTGCAGGCCTGTCTGGGTTTGCTGGTAGTGGGGTGCTGGGTGGAGGTGTGGCCGGGCGTGCAGGCCCCTCTCTGGGTTTGCTGGTAGTGGGGTGCTGGGTGGGAGCTGGGTGGAGGTGGGGTGGGCGTGCAGGCCTGTCTCTGGGTTTGCTGGTAGTGGGGTGCTGGGTGGGAGCTGGGTGGAGGTGGGGCCGGGCGTGCAGGCCTGTCTCTGGGTTTGCTGGTAGTGGGGTGCTGGGTGGAGGTGGGGCCGGGCGTGCAGGCCCCTCTCTGGGTTTGCTGGTAGTGGGGTGCTGGGTGGGAGCTGGGTGGAGGTGGGGCGGGCGTGCAGGCCCCTCTCTGGGTTGCTGGTAGTGGGGTGCTGGGTGGAGGTGGGGCGGGAGTGCAGGCCTGTCTCTGGGTTTGCTGGTAGTGGGGTGCTGGGTGGGAGCTGGGTGGAGGTGGGGCGGGTGTTCAGGCCTGTCTCTGGGTTGCTGGTAGTGGGGTGCTGGGTGGGAGCTGGGTGGAGGTGGGGTGGGCGTGCAGGCCTGTCTCTGGGTTTGCTGGTAGTGGGGTGCTGGGTGGAGGTGGGCCGGGCGTGCAGGCCCCTCTCTGGGTTGCTGGTAGTGGGGTGCTGGGTGGGAGCTGGGCCGGGCATGCAGGCCTGTCTCTGGGTTTGCTGGTAGTGGGGTGCTGGGGGGGAGCTGGGTGGAGGTGGGGCGGGCGTGCAGGCCTGTCTCTGGGTTTGCTGGTAGTGGGGTGCTGGGGGGGAGCTGGGTGGAGGTGGGGTGGGCGTGCAGGCCTGTCTCTGGGTTTGCTGGTAGTGGGGTGCTGGGTGGGAGCTGGGTGGAGGTGGGGTGGGCGTGCAGGCCTGTCTCTGGGTTTGCTGGTAGTGGGGTGCTGGGTGGGAGCTGGGTGGAGGTGGGGTGGGCGTGCAGGCCCCTCTCTGGGTTTGCTGGTAGTGGGGTGCTGGGTGGGAGCTGGGTGGAGGTGGGGCCGGGCGTGCAGGCCCCTCTCTGGGTTTGCTGGTAGTGGGGTGCTGGGTGGAGGTGGGGTGGGCGTGCAGGCCTGTCTCTGGGTTTGCTGGTAGTGGGGTGCTGGGTGGGAGCTGGGTGGAGGTGGGGTGGGCGTGCAGGCCGGTCTCTGGGTTTGCTGGTAGTGGGGTGCTGGGTGGGAGCTGGGTGGAGGTGGGGTGGGCGTGCAGGCCTGTCTCTGGGTTTGCTGGTAGTGGGGTGCTGGGTGGGAGCTGGGTGGAGGTGGGGTGGGCGTGCAGGCCCCTCTCTGGGTTTGCTGGTAGTGGGGTGCTGGGTGGGAGCTGGGTGGAGGTGGTGCTGGGTGTGCAGGCCTGTTTCTGGGTTTGCTGGTAGTGGGGTGCTGGGTAGGAGCTGGTGGAGGTGGGGGGGGCGTGCAGGCCCCTCTCTGGGTTTGCTGGTAGTGGGGTGCTGGGGGGGTGCTGGGTGGTGGTGGGGCGGGCGTGCAGGCCCCTCTCTGGGTTTGCTGGTAGTGGGGTGCTGGGTGGAGGTGGGGTGGGCGTGCAGGCCTGTCTCTGGGTTTGCTGGTAGTGGGGTGCTGGGGGTGAGCTGGGTGGAGGTGGGGCGGGCGTGCAGGCCTGTCTCTGGGTTTGCTGGTAGTGGGGTGCTGGGTGGGAGCTGGGTGGAGGTGGGGTGGGCGGGCGTGCAGGCCTGTCTCTGGGTTGCTGGTAGTGGGGTGCTGGGGGGGAGCTGGGTGGAGGTGGGGCGGGCGTGCAGGCCTGTCTCTGGGTTTGCTGGTAGTGGGGTGCTGGGGGGGAGCTGGGTGGAGGTGGGGTGGGCGTGCAGGCCTGTCTCTGGGTTTGCTGGTAGTGGGGTGCTGGGGGGGAGCTGGGTGGAGGTGGGGCGGGCGTGCAGGCCTGTCTCTGGGTTTGCTGGTAGGGTCGTGCTGGCAGGGAGCTGGGAGGAGGTCAGGCGGGCGTGCAGGCCTGTCTCTGGGTTTGCTGGTAGGGGGGTGCGGGGGGGGAGCTGGGTGGAGGTGGGACGGGCGTGCAGGCCTGTCTCTGGGTTTGCTGGTAGTGGGGTGCTGGGTGGGAGCTGGGTGGAGGTTGGGCGGGCGTGCAGGCCTGTCTCTGGGTTTGCTGGTAGTGGGGTGCTGGGTGGGAGCAGGGTGGGGGTGGGGTGAGCGTGCAGGCCTGTCTGTGGGTTTGCTGGTTGTGGGGTGCTGGGTGGGAGCTGGGTGGAGGTGGGGTGGGCGTGCAGGCCTGTCTCTGGGTTTGCTGGTAGTGGGGTGCTGGGGGGGTAGATGGGTGGAGGTGGGGCGGGCGTGCAGGCCTGTCTCTGGGTTTGCTGGTAGTGGGGTGCTGGGTGGGAGCTGGGTGGAGGTGGGGCGGGCGGCGTGCAGGCCCCTCTCTGGGTTTGCTGGTAGTGGGGTGCTGGGGGGGAGCTGGGTGGAGGTGGGGCGGGCGTGCAGGCCTGTCTCTGGGTTTGCTGGTAGTGGGGTGCTGGGGGGGAGCTGGGTGGAGGTGGGGCGGGCGTGCAGGCCTGTCTCTGGGTTTGCTGGTAGTGGGGTGCTGGGTGGGAGCTGGGTGGAGGTGGGGGGGGCGTGCAGGCCTGTCTCTGGGTTGCTGGTAGTGGGGTGCTGGGGGGGAGCTGGGTGGAGGTGGGGCGGGCGTGCAGGCCTGTCTCTGGGTTTGCTGGTAGTGGGGTGCTGGGGGGGAGCTGGGTGGAGGTGGGGCGGGCGTGCAGGCCTGTCTCTGGGTTTGCTGGTAGTGGGGTGCTGGGTGGGAGCTGGGTGGAGGTGGGGTGGGCGTGCAGGCCTGTCTCTGGGTTGCTGGTAGTGGGGTGCTGGGGGGGAGCTGGGTGGAGGTGGGGCGGGCGTGCAGGCCTGTCTCTGGGTTTGCTGGTAGTGGGGTGCTGGGGGGGAGCTGGGTGGAGGTGGGGTGGGCGTGCAGGCCTGTCTCTGGGTTTGCTGGTCGGGGGGTGCTGGGGGGGAGCTGGGTGGAGGTGGGCTGGGCGTGCAGGCCTGTCTCTGGGTTTGCTGGTAGTGGGGTGCTGGGGGGGGAGCTGGGTGGAGTTGGGGCGGGCGTGCAGGCCTGTCTCTGGGTTTGCTGGTAGTGGGGAGCTGGGGGGGAGCTGGGTGGAGGTGGGGCGGGCGTGCAGGCCTGTCTCTGGGTTTGCTGGTAGTGGGGTGCTGGGTGGGAGCTGGGTGGAGGTGGGGTGGGCGTGCAGGCCTGTCTCTGGGTTTGCTGGTAGTGGGGTGCTGGGTGGGAGCTGGGTGGAGGTGGGGTGGGCGTGCAGGCCTGTCTCTGGGTTTGCTGGTAGTGGGGTGCTGGTGGGGGAGCTGGGTGGAGGTGGGGTGGGCGTGCAGGCCTGTCTCTGGGTTTGCTGGTAGTGGGGTGCTGGGGGGGAGCGGGGTGGAGGTGGGGTGGGCGTGCAGGCCTGTCTCTGGGTTTGCTGGTAGTGGGGTGCTGGGGGGGAGCTGGGTGGAGGTGGGGCGGGCGTGCAGGCCTGTCTCTGGGTTTGCTGGTAGTGGGGTGCTGGGGGGGAGCTGGGTGGAGGTGGGGTGGGCGTGCAGGCCTGTCTCTGGGTTTGCTGGTAGTGGGGTGCTGGGGGGGAGCTGGGTGGAGGTGGGGTGGGCGTGCAGGCCTGTCTCTGGGTTTGCTGGTAGTGGGGTGCTGGGGGGGAGCTGGGTGGAGGTGGGGCGGGCGTGCAGGCCTGTCTCTGGGTTTGCTGGTAGTGGGGTGCTGGGTGGGAGCTGGGTGGAGGTGGGGCGGGCGTGCAGGCCCCTCTCTGGGTTTGCTGGTAGTGGGGTGCTGGGTGGAGGTGGGGTGGGCGTGCAGGCCTGTCTCTGGGTTTGCTGGTAGTGGGGTGCTGGGGGGGAGCTGGGTGGAGGTGGGGAGGGCGTGCAGGCCTGTCTCTGGGTTTGCTGGTAGTGGGGTGCTGGGGGGGAGCTGGGTGGAGGTGGGGTGGGCGTGCAGGCCTGTCTCTGGGTTTGCTGGTAGTGGGGTGCTGGGGGGGAGCTGGGTGGAGGTGGGGCGGGCGTGCAGGCCTGTCTCTGTGATAGCTGGTAGTGGGGTGCTGGGGGGGAGCTGGGTGGAGGTGGGGCCGGGCGTGCAGGCCTGTCTCTGGGTTTGCTGGTAGTGGGGTGCTGGGGGGGAGCTGGGTGGAGGTGGGGTGGGCGTGCAGGCCTGTCTCTGGGTTTGCTGGTAGTGGGGTGCTGGGGGGGAGCTGGGTGGAGGTGGGGTGGGCGTGAAGGCCTGTCTCTGGGTTTGCTGGTAGTGGGGTGCTGGGGGGGAGCTGGGTGGAGGTGGGGTGGGCGTGCAGGCCTGTCTCTGGGTTTGCTGGTAGTGGGGTGCTGAGGGGGAGCTGGGTGGAGGTGGGGTGGGCGTGCAGGCCTGTCTCTGGGTTTGCTGGTAGTTCAGCTCCAGGCTGAGCTGTTGCTGTGCTGATACACGGCAGGGAAGGGAAAGACGCTGAGTCAGGGAAGCAGATGTTGGGGCCAAGGAGGGGACCAGCCAGAGGTGCTGGAACTGGGGGGCTGCTGCAGCCCCCGGCCTGATGTGGTTTCCACCATATGCAGGGTTTGCAGTTTGGTTCAGTGACTCTCAGCCCCTCCCCTGGTTCACATTGTCCCAGCCCCTTGGAGCAGCTGCTCCAGGCAGTTGGCGAGGAGCTGGGGAGCCTTCCCCCCAGGTCGCCAGGTCGAATCCAGCCCAGCCCTGGCTGCGCCGTGTCCTCTGCTGAAGGAGTTGGTGGGTCTGAGGGACGGGGTGTGTCGCACACGCTAACGCCGTGCGGGCAGAGCCGCCAGGGACTGAATGGGCCGCGGAGACCGACCCCCCCCCCATCTCCCCGGGTGGTCCTGCCAGGGCAGGGCTCAGGCACCTGCTGGCCCAGTTCAGCCTCTTTAATGGCCCGGTCCCATGGGGCCCTGAGTGTCCCCCCTGCTTCCCTGAGAGCTGGGGCTGGTGCCTGTGCCCAGGCTGTGCCCAGCTGCTTCTTCCCAAGGCATTTGGCTTGTGGCTGCCCCTCGGGCGTGATTCCCACCGCGCTCTGTGGGTCATGTTTCAGGAGGCCGCTGTCACATGACCGGCCCGGTCCTGTGGAAACGCCAGCTGGGCAGGTCTCGTGCCTCTGCCCTCTGCACACACTGTTGGGGGTTTGCACCCCCCAGGCCGTGGGGCAGCACGTGCCACGGGAGCCCTGGCACATATCGCAGGGGCTCTCAGGTGTGAGCTGCGCCCAGGACTCAGACTGGGCCCGTGGGCTGTGCCTCTCCGGGCTGAGGAACGGTTCCTGAGGAGCGTCTTGGCACATCTCTTCTGAGCACATGGAGGGCGGGAAGCTGCTGCCTTTGTCTTCTGGCCGCCCAGCCCCGCAGGAGGTGTCTGGTTTGGGGCAGCACAAGTGGACACAGGCCATCTGCATGCAGGTGATGCCGTGTCGTAATTACTGCGCCTGCCCCGCATTCGTGGACGTTAATGGGTTACGTCTGGCAGCACCTCTGTGAGCTGGGTCAGTGTCATTATCCCTCTTACACCGGGGAAACTGAGGCACAGAGAAGAGAACTTGTGCCCAGGCTGCTGGCACACAGCCATGTGCCCTCCCCGCAGGACCCATCTTCCCCTCCCCTCGCCGCTCAGCCTGAAGTGCCCCACGCATCCCCAAGGCCCAGCTCCTCGGGGCGGCAGGGGACAGCCTGCGCTCAGCAGGGGGAATGGGCTGATGTTGGCCGTGGACAGATCCATCCTCTCTCAGCAAGCCCCCCAGGCTCCACTGTGCCCCATGGCACAGGCCTGAGGTTCCCCAGGGGTTCCCCACTCACTCGTGTGGAGCGAGAGCATCTGGTAGGAAGAGCCGTCCTGTCCTGACGGAGAGAATCCTCCGCCTCCCTTGGGGCGCTGTTCCCATGGCTACACACCCTCGCTGCTCGTGCCCCCATTGCCACCCCGGAGCTGCCCCCTCCGGCAAGGCTGGGTAAAGCAGCCCAGCAACGGGCTGAGGAGGAAAGCGATGCCCCACGGCAAGGCCACCTGCGATCCCGTCTGTGCCTTGTCTAGCGCGTCTGCCCCACTCACCTCTAGAGGGGGCGATTCTCCCCGCCAGCGCCGTGCCGCAGGCATGGAAGCGCGGGCACTGGCATCCCGCCCTCTCGAAGCAGAATCCAGCTTATCTCCTCCTCCGGTCACGTTCTGGGCTGGGGCTTACAGGCTGCTTGGCCTTGACAGGTTAATTTGTAACAGCTCGTGGGATAAGGCCACCCTGGGGCTGAGTGGGTCCAGAGTGGCCCCTGGGCTTGGCCTGCTCCTTGCCCAGCCTGGTGCCTCCATGGAAGGAGCTGCTCTCTGCTCCCAGGTGCTGCTGTGAGGTGCGGCTCCAGTCTGTGTTAGCTGGTAGGGTCTGGGGCTGCCGGCTGGAACCAGGGGTGCTGGTCTGTGCTCTTTGCAAAGCCCGGTGCCTCCATGGAAGGAGCTGCTCTCTGCTCCCAGGTGCTGCTGTGAGGTGCGGCTCCAGTCTGCGTTAGCTGGTAGGGCCCGGGGCTGCCGGTTGGAACCAGGGGTGCTGGTCTGCGCTCTTTGCAAAGCCCTCTCTGCATCCTGCCCCAGTGTGAAGAGGGCATCACGTACCCCAGAGCAAGGCTCCTGCGAAAGGGTTTCCTGGACAGTGCTCTGGCCCTGGGGGGCCTGCAGCAGGGGGGATACAGTGCAGCCTGAGGAGCAGGACAGACCACAGGGCTGGGAGTCAGGACTCCTGGGTTCTCAGACTCACCAGGACCTCGGGCGAGCCACGTGATCTCTCTGTGCCTTGTTGCAGCCACGCTGTGACTCGCGCTAGCAGTGTCCATTGGACGCACTCGCCATCACTCTCCTCTCCCGACCCGCACGCACAGCACACGCCGGGGCCCAGAGAGCGACACTGGGTCATGGCGCTGGGGGCTCTGTGCCGCACTCGGTCAGACGGGGGCGCTTGGCTCAGCGCAGCTGCCTCTCCTTGGGGATTGCAGGGCGGTGGGTTCAGGCATGGGCCAGGCTGCCGAGCCAGATCTCTGCTCTTCTCCCCTAGCGCTGAGACGCTGGGCCTGGGCCGGGCTGGGAGCAGGGTGAGGGGCCTGGGCGGCCGGCAGTTTAGCTTGGGGTCCGCGCTGCCAGAGAAGTGACGCTGACTCCGGATGAGCATTGCCAGCCCGTTCACACACAGCAAAGCACCGGCCCACTCCCATTGCCCTCCGGGGCGGGGCGCGGGGGGTGCTCTATTGTCTCGTGAGCCCTGGGGCTCTGGGTCCGTACTCGGCTTGCCAGCCTGCGCTGAGCCTGCATTGCTGGGCTGTCTCCGCTTGGGAAGAGTGGCCTGTTCGCAGCCTTTGCCGTGTAGACAGGCCCTGAGTTCATGCGCTGACCACAGGCCCAGCCTTCCAGCTCTCCAGTGGCCAGCCCAGGGGCCTGATGTTCTGTGGTTCCCCACACAGGCAGGGCCATCTGCTCCCATGCAGCCGTCTGCCACCCCCGCCCACAGGGAACAGCCCTGGGGTGAGCTTGTTCCGCAGCCAGAAGGGGCCGCTTAGTGCTTGTGGTGCAGACACCTGGCCCCATGGACTGAGACCCCCCCACTACCCAGCGGACTTCACAGCCCGGATCCCCACCCGGTTGTGCCACACGGGCCACCACCAGGATGCCTCTCTAGACTTGGGCTGACGCCCGGCGTGTGCTGCCAGGGTGAGCTCTGCAGGGCAGTTCCCCGGTCGAGCGGGCAGCAGGCCCTCCGGCACCAATGGCCCGGATGCCGGGAGCAAGCAAGGTGCTGATGGGTCAAGGCACCTGGGTCCCTGGCGTACTTTGCTCATAGCCGGCGTCCAGCTGCGCTCACTAAGGCGTGGGATGGATCCTGCTGCGTGCTGCCCCCTACTGGAGTCAGCGCTGAGGTAGTGCTGACCCGGCCCTTCCTGACGCGTCTCCTGCCCCAGGGGAACATCTGCCTCCCCGGCCCGGGAGTCTCGCCGGGGGCAGGGGCACTCTGGCCCCAGTAGCAGAACCATGAGTGCTTTGGCGAAGTGATGGGCTGGGGATTGGACAGAGCTGTGCCACCGTCCCCCATCTGAGTGGGCTCCAGCAGAGCACGTCCTCCCAGCTGAAGGTCACTGCCCGGCCGCCCCAGAATCCCCTGGGGAAGTGGCTTGTACCTGACAGGGTTAGCCCCAGCCTCGCGCCACCGAGCCGCACCCTCCTGGGCTGTAACGCCTGGGCCTGCAGTGTCCCTAGATTGCAAACTCTGGGGCAGCCGTCTAGGACGACGCCTCGTCCTCCTGATCTGTCCCTCTGGCATCCTTGTCCCTCTGCCCCACAGAGCTGCAGGCTGCCCCGGGAGCCAGGGGCTGTCCTGATGCTGACCAGGGGGACACAGCGAGCGCAGGGCTCCGGCCGGAGCTGGATATGCAGCTGCTTGGCACCGTCCGCGCCCTGCAGGACAACATGCGGAGCGTCTTGAAGAGGCTGAGCCACCTGGAAACGCTGAGCACCGCGCAGGTACGAGCCCCTCACCATGCCGAGGCCACAAGGGGGCGCTTTCCAGGCCGGACACCCCCTTGCACGCACACGCCCTTGGTTAAAATCGGGGCGGGAGGGGGAGGCAGATGGTCGCTATCAGACCGCAGGGCCTCACAGCAGCAAGGTGAGCGCCTGGGGTCAGGCCCCTGGTGCAGACGGGCTCTGCTCTGGCCAGTGGCTGGGAGGCTCGGGGCCAGGCTGCCGCGCCAGCTGGAGCCTGGGATGCGCGTGGCGCTGCCGGTGGGTGTTTAGCTGAGACTCCGCTCCGACGCTGACTCACGGGGTGACCCCAGCAAGTCCCTGCGGGGCAGGGCGTCGGGAAAGGGACAACGTGCTGGTGTGTGAGCCCCGGGGTGCAGAGCAAGGAGTCGTTGCCCTAGGCTGGGGGGCGGATCCCGTTATGCCCATGGAGGGGGTGTGCAGTGAAAGTGGCAGTGGTTCTACATGGCAGTGAATGGGCTAGGCTGGGCTCCAATCACTGGGCCCAGCTTCCCAGCCTCTCGCACCCGCCCCGTTACCCGCCAGCCCGTGTGGCGCTGAGCTGAGCCTCTTTCTGTCTTCCAGGGGCACGAGTCTGGGTCCGGCCCTCGCCCCCCGCCGGCCGCGCTCGGCACGCAGGTACGGCTGTGCTCCAAGACGCGCTGCGCTGCAGGCCCGGCTGCGAGCTGCTGCCCCCGTTTCCCGGCGGTTCCTTCATCTCCCAGTCACACGTGCAGTGCGGCTGGGCCACCCTCGCCACGGCTGGATTACAGCCGGATCCTGGGGAGCGGTGCAGCCGGGGAGGAAGGGCCTGGCGGGGGCAGAGGGCCTGGGAGGTGCTGTCCCTGGGTGTGGAGAAGGACAAGGACTCCAAGAGGAAGAAGTGGGGAGAGACACTTAGGCTTAGCCTCCAGCTGCAGCTGCCTGCTGGGCTTGTGCAGCCTGGAGTGACGCGTCGAGCAGCCCCAGCAGCTGGCAGAGCAGAGTCTAGGAGCCAGACCCTCGTCCGCCCAAAGCCACCGTGGGTTCAGCCCAGCCGTGCTCTGCGCTGATCCCAGACCGGGGGATCATGCAGCTGCTCCCCGGGGCACTGGCCACCAGCAAACCTGCCCCGGGTGTCTAAAGGCAGGTCCCCAGCTGGGCGGCAGAAGCAGCGGCCCGGGACTCAGGAAACCAGGCGTCTCTTCCCCGCTTGGCCACAGGCTCCGCATGGGGTCTGGGGTGAGTCTCTGTTGGGGTCCGAGCCCTGGCTGGGCCCCTTCCTGCTAGTGAGTGACGGCCCTGGGTGAGCAAGGGGCCTTCGGGCCTGCCCTTGGTGTCTCCGTCGTTTGCCTCTGTGAGGTGGGGTGATGCCCCCTCTCCGGAGGGAGTCGTGTGAGACGCTCACTAGTAACTATGGTGACGATACGCCGACACTTGGGCCCTAACGCTGTGTCTCAGGCTCTCCCGAAGGGAGATGGTGACGCTGTCTCTTGGGGAGGGGGTCCGGGGGTTACTGAGCTAGAGACGCTAATAGAGCCGAGAAGCAAAGTGCAGCAGCAGGGGCCCCTCTCCGAGCCCCTGGGCCCAGCACCCAGGAGCCCTCAGGGTCGCTAACCCCTCCCCACCGCCCTGTGCTCGTTCCTCTCCGCAGAAGCCGTCCCGCTGGCCGCTGGAGGTCTCTGC
Organism: Mauremys mutica; assembly: GCF_020497125.1. Taxonomy (NCBI): domain Eukaryota; kingdom Metazoa; phylum Chordata; order Testudines; family Geoemydidae; genus Mauremys; species Mauremys mutica. The sequence continues at coordinate 13,987,585 of NC_059096.1, forward strand.
TCGCACCCTGCTGTTCCTCCTCGCCTGGCCCTTCGTCGTCCAGTGGCTGCTGCGGCGTTTCCAGCGCAGGAAAAGGGGATTGTTCCCTGTCTGAACGCGCAGCACTGAGCGGAAACCCCAGGAACGCGCTGCCTGGTTGGAACTTGCAGCTCAGCCATCGGGACTCAGCACCCAGCAGACCCGCAATGGGTAACGAAAGTGGTTCTCCTCCCAGGAGCTGGGAAAGGAGAACAATCCAGGCGGCGCTCGCTGGGGGAGCGACGCGCTGTCCCCCCGGTGCCAGGGACAGCTCCTCTGAAGGACAAACCACTCCAGAAGTGTGGCAAGGAGCGATCGGATTCAGCACTAACTCAGCAAGCCCAGCGCCGTCAGCACGGTCGGGGGGACCCCAGCCTTGGTCTGGCCCAGCCTGTTCTCCTCTGAGATGCCATTTCACTTGCGGGAGGACAGGGGGACACTCATGTGAGACCCGCCAGCAGGCTCCTGTCTCTCCCCACTCGCACCTCAGGTGACCTGCACCACAACAGTGGCAGCAGATAAACGCCCCATTAAAGAAAAACAGCTTTTCCGCTGTCTGTTCATGTCATTCGTCGTAGGGTGGCTGGTGCAGCGAGCGCGAAGCACAACAGCCAGCCTGCAAGGGAAACTGGTCCCCTGTTGAGAGGCCGTTCACCATGGAGAGAGCGGGTGGGGCAGTGGTTCGGGGGCTAGCCTACGAGACCTGGGTTCGAGTCGCTGCACTGCCACAGACTCCCCATGAGACCTGGTACGTCACCTAGGCCCAGATCCTCACAGGTATTTAGGTGCCTAACTCCCGTTGAGTTCAGGGGGAGCACGGCCTCTCAGTGCCCGTGAGCAGCTGGGCCTTGGTCTCTCTGTCCCTCCCTCTCCTGTACAGTGGGGGTAATGGCACTGCCCTCCCCCGGCTATGTTGTGAGGATAAAGACATGTAAAGGGTGGTGGGAGCTGGCTAAGGGCCGTGGGCACAAGTCATGCGGGAAGCACCCCTTGCAGTGCCAGCTGCTTCTTGCAGAAGCCCCCGTTCTCAGTTGCTTTTCACTTTGCCAGGCTGTGAGTGATGTTTCCCTTCCTGGCTGTGGCTGCCTCCGTTTCTGTTGAAGTGGTTCAGCCATTTGGGAGGACGAGATTAGGGGACAATATGTTTTGCCCATGTTAAAAAACCAAATTCTTATAGCTCTGGTAGAGAAGCTCTCGTGCCCTGGTGCTTTGGAGCAGGGACTTGGAACTTGGCAGGAGTCGCTTGGTGCCAGATGTGCACCTTGGCTTCTCCCATGAAAATTTACCCCAGTTTGGCCAAGTTAGAAGCCTCTGAAAAGTTGCACTTCGTACATGCTCAGTAGAGACGTGTTAGTTTGGTAGCTAAAGTCTCTGCAGGTTCTGTCTGCACTGAGCATGCTCCAGTCTGCGGCTGCAGGGGCTGAACTGGACTTCCCTGGGAATTGCTGGTCCCAGTTGCTGGGGATCACTGTGGCACCGAGCCCAGAACTGAGAGCAGGGAGCTTGTCCCTCCTGTGCGCTCAGAGCTCCCCTGCTGGGCCCAGGCAACATGGGGGAGAAGGCGGAAGCAGCTTGACTGGAAGGGAGAGGGGTGAGGAGAGGGGACAGGGGCAGGAGCCAGGCTGGGTTGCGAGGGGACTGGGGGGACACGGGCAGGAGCTGGCGGGAAGGACGGCAGGGGAGGGGACAGTGGCAGTAGCTGGGGTAGCAGGGCAGGGGGGCTGCAGCTCCTAGAACACACTCCCCTCCCCTCCGGAGCCGGGAACGGGGCTCACGCCGGCGAACCAGCCGCTGGCTGTGGAACCCACTGGCAGTGTCTCTCCAGCCCCTTTGGGGGCTGGCCCACGTGAAGATAACAGCCTTCTACAGCTGCCAGTCACTGTGTTCACGTGAGCGGCAGAGGGCTGTGCTGTGGCATGCGAGATCCTGGCCCCGCTGATGGCCAGGTGGTGGGGGGAGGTGTCGCTGTGGTTCCAGAGAGTGAAATGTTTGTTTTGTGCAGAGCCAGATCCTCAGCCCTTCGGAAACACCCGGGGACCTCTGAGGAGAACCCAGCGGCTACGGCATGCAGGGGTGGGGGGGACCTTGGTAGGGGGCCCCCCTGCTTGCTCGTGGCTGCGCTGCCCTGGCTGACGGCTGGGGGTGCTGGCCCACGGGAGGGGCTGGACGTAGACGCTGGGGTGTCCTGTGAGGATGCGCCCTTGATGCTGGGGTCTGCGAGGGGGGCTGGATGCTGGCCGACAGCCCCCGCCCATGTCACACTGGCCATGGATGGTCGGGGGGGGAATTGTAAGAGCTGTGCCATAGAACAGGGACCCCCCCACCCACCCCCAGCAGATTCAGTGCAGGTCGGTCTCTGTTCCCCCAGGGCCTCTCGGCCTCCTCCCCTGTAGTGCGGAGCCATTTACCCTGCGCCCGGCCCAGCTCCCTGCCCTCGGCCAGTATCCTCCTGGGAGCCAGTAGGGCAGCCCGGCCCGGCCCGGCCCCTCCCTGGAGCCTGGCGCCCACGCCTGGGTGCCTGGCCCTGCCGGGGGCTGGGCTGCTGGCCCAGCTTGGGGAGATCCAGCACTGTTGGGTGGGCGGGGGGCTCGGTCCCAGGTCGCTGGGCGAACTGTTCGACAGCTGCCCAGGGCTGGCAGCCACAGCAGAGGCTCAGGGCTGGAAGGGGCATGGAGGCTCCTTCCCCCCCGACCCTGAGCCAGGGCTGGAGCAGAGGCAGGGGGTGGGGCGACGGGCGGAGGAGGGAAACAGCTGTCATGGCCGGCAGCGCTGCGGCCTGGCACCTGGCACCCGAGCGGCCCCGTCTGGGGAGTGGGTGGCTGGGACGGCAATGCCCTTGCTGTGCCCTCCTCGGCACAGTGGGGCGCCCCCCCACCCCCTTGGCGCTGACCTGCCGTGGCAGGGCCTCACCCATCCCGCCAGCCCGGCCCCTCGCTGGGGAAGTGCTGCAGAGGACTGGGGGGGAGGGAGGCAGTCACCGGGTGGGACGGTGGGGCAGCACCGGCTGTGGGGACTCCAGTGCTCCAAGCAGCCCCTGGTGTCAGATCCCAGCTGTGACGTCGAATCCTTATAAGGCCACACGCGAGTCAGTCCCCCACCTCAGTTTCCCCAGCTGGAAAATGGGCCGGACCCTGCACCGTTTGGATCTGTGGGGCAGGCAGCCCCACGTCTGCTGGCCAGCTCCAAAAAGCAAACGAGCTTCCTCTTTCCGCCCCACTGCTGGCCGGGGAGGAGGATTTCCCAGCCCCACTCGGGTCTGGCCCGAGTCCATCAGCAACGGCACCTGGCAGCAGCTGCTCCCCCCACCACCACCACTGCGGCTTGAGCCAGGCAGCGGGCGGGGGCGGGTGGGGGCGACAAATGGCTGTTGGGGTGGCCGAGTGCTGCTCCCCGTGCAGGGCACAGGCCTGGCTCTGCCTTGGCCAGCCTCCCGCAGCTGCTGGCTGGGCTCTGTCAGTCAGGGGGCCGCCTCCCTCCCGCTCTGGCAAAGCCTCCCTGTTGCTGAGTCCCTGCTCCCAGCCTACAAGCCCCTGCACGACTCTGCGAGGCCAGGGAGCGGCAGCCAGCAGCAAAGTGCTTCCTCGGCTGGTCCCTGCTGGCGCCTGCCCTCCACTCCGGGTGCTGGGGACGGGCCCAGGAGAGCCAGGGGCTCAGTGACCCCGACCAGCCATGGGTTCAGGGCTGCTCCCTGCCCCCGCTGCTAGAGTTGCAGGAGGTGGGGAGCCCCAGGATTGGGAGCTAGGCCTCATCGTGTTCCAAAACCTCAGCAGAATCGCTTGCCCCCTGCCAGCCCGGTGGGCAGGATCTCCCTGGGAGAGCCGCTTGCATTTGCATTGCCAGCTCCCTGCGTGAGCCCAGGCTGCGGGGGGCAGGCAGTGGGGCAGTGACGTGAGCCTGTGGCCCCATTGGTACCATTCCCCAGCCCAGTGCAGGCCACAGGGGCGGCTCTAGGAATTTGGCCGCCCCAAGCACGCCGGTCCCGCGGCTCCGGGGGACCTCTTGCAGACGTGCCTGCGGAGGGTCCGCTGGTCCCGTGGCTCCGGTGGACCTCCCGCAGGCATGACTGCGGAAGGTCCGCCAGAGCTGCCTGCCACCCTCCCGGCAAAATGCCGCCCCAAGCGCGCGCTTGGCACGCTGGGGTCTGGAGCCGGCCCTGGCAGGCCAGACGCTGCTCTGGAGCTCGCAGTGGCTTCTGGTCCCGTGAAGTCTGGGCCAGGGCCGCTGGGGCTAGTATGGGCGGCAGCTCACAGCCTGCTCTGCCCTCTGGCGTTGGCTCACAGCATGAGACAGATTGTGCCCTGGTCTCCTCCCTATTCCAGGGCCAGTTACTGCACAGGGTGCTGGTGGCTAGGGGTTGCCAGGGGTCCAGTTTTGGACCGGAACGCCCGATCAAACAGGGACCCTGCCAGCTCCAGTCAGCACCGCTCACTGAGCCGTTGAAAGGCCGGTCAGTGGCCCAGCGGGGCTGAGGCAGGCTCCCTGCCTGCCCTGGCTCTGCACAGCGTCCGGAAGCAGCTGGTATGTCCCTGTGGCTCCGGCTACAGGGGTGGCCAGGGAGGCTCCATACGCTGCCCCTGCCCTGAGTGCCGGCTCTGCAGATCCCATTGGCCAGGAACCATGGCCAATGGGAGCTGCGGGGGCAGTGCCTGTGTGCGAGGGAAGCGTGTGGAGCCTCCCTGGTCACCCTGGCACCTAGGGGCCACAGGGACATACATGCCAGCCACTTCTGGGAGCTGTATGAGGTGAGCGCCTCCTGGAGCCGGTACCCCCTCCTACACCCAAACTCCCTCCCAGACCCTGCAACCCTTCCCACACTCTGACCCCCTCAGCCCCATCCAGAGCCCCCTTCTGCACCCCAAACCCCTCATCCCTGGCCCTACCCCAGAGCCCACACCCCTCACCCCCCACCAGCTCATACACCCCGACCCCCTGCTGCAGCCCAGTTAAAAGGAGTGTGTGAGTGAGGGTGGGGGAGAGCGAGCAAGGGAAGGAGGGGGAGGGCCGGCCGGCCAGAGCCTCAGGGAAGGGGCAGGGGACGGGTGGTCGCTTTTCTGCAATCAGAAAGTTGGCAGCCCCAGCTGGTGGCTCTGGTGAGACGCTGGTGCATCAGGAGTCAAACTGACGGAAAGCTGGATTCAGCCCCACGGCCTTTAAGGAAAGGTTTTTCTCCCGAGTCCTTGGTCTGTCCAGCCCCAGCTGTAAAGTGGGACAATGCCCATCTTCCAGGGTGCCGGCTAGCTTCACTCATGTTTGTAAAGTGGCCTAGGATGGTGGATTGACACCCCGCCCCCCAGAACCAAGGCCCATACCAAATCTCTCCACCGTCTGCTCTTCGTGCAAGCCATGTGTCTCGGACCTGCCGTCTCTAACAGAGCAGCATGTGGGTGTGATGTCTGTAGTATAAAAAAAAATCCCAAACACAATATTGTCCAGGATGTCTCTCCTTGGCAAGAGCAGAGACCAAACAGGTGACCGATGTTCCTTACATTGCTTAGTGCACCACTGGATGGCAGCTACGAGGGTGATGAGCGAGGTACCAAATAGACTCCAAGAACAGAAAGGGCATTTTTGGAATCTTTTTGCTAACATGGTAACCATGAAACAATAGTGCTGCCCATTACATGGCATAATCATTATGTTTCAGAGTGAACATCCTGTTGCAAAGACATTTTTCAGAGCTGTTATTTCAGCCTGTCTTGCCACAGGCTCAGCCAGCCAGCGCTGCACTAGGTTTACACCAGGAAGCGCTGGAAACCCAATGTTGGTTTTGTGATGAAAGCTGAGATTCTGGAGGACAAGGGGGGTGGAGGTAGACTGTACAAAAGGCCCTGATTTCAGGGCCTGGGTCTAACCCCCAGCTGATGGTAGAACACGAGGAGGCTGGCAGGCACAACTCCCACATAGTGCCAGTGTCCAGGCCATGCCAGCAGATGTCGGTGCTGTTGGAGCAGCAGACTTCCACGTTCGCACGGCAAACATGCTGGAGACACAGGCTGCCTGGTACAGTGAAAACCAGTAACTCCCACCCCACCCCCCCAATCCTGCCAGGCAGCACGCCAGGCCCTTGGCTGAGTGACACCCATTAAAGTTGGTTGCGGAAAACCCAGCAACACTTTCTGAATCACCGAATCCAGAGCATAACAGGGCCCAGACACAATGTAGCCAGGTGGCAGAAAGAGGCTTGTTCCCAGGGCTTGGGCTCTTCTGTGTCCAGGAGTCCTTGAGGGCCAGATTTTCAGGAGAGCTCAGCCTGCCGGGTGCACTGGGGCGGTCATGGGCGCCAGTGGGATCTCCGTGTGCTGCAGCCTAGGCTACACTGGGCAGAGTTTGCCAGCAGAGCGCCACACGCAAACCCTCGTAGTGTAGCTGCCGCTTTTGCTGCGCTAGCTTATTTCCCCGGTGAGCTAAACTGGAGCCTGGGAGTGGTAGGAGCAGTCGTTACTGAGCCAGCAAAGGCACTTGTTTGCTGCAGTGAAATTGTGTCTACACTCAGGCTTTTGCCAATATAAAAGTATCACAGCCCTAAGTGACCTGACTGGACCAGCAAACGTGTCAGTGTAGCCGTGGCCTGAATGAGAGCAGGGACGGGCCACATGGAAACGGGGGAAAAAACAAGAGGACGACACAGCACCAGACGTGATGCACTGAGAGTAATTAACACTGCAGGTGGGAGAGCCACAGTTCTGACTGGTTCCCTGGAGGCTCCGCCCACCAAAGGTGGCAAGTGGGAGAGCCGCAGTTCTGATTGGTTCCACAGAGGCTCCGCCCACCAAAGGTGGCAAGTGGGAGAGCCGCAGTTCTGATTGGTTCCACAGAGGCTCCGCCCACCAGGGTATCATCATATAGGCTGCCGAGGAAGCTGGGATTGGCTGATTCGCCCAGCGAGGAGGCCGCTAGCCTTTGGCAATGGCTGTCCCCACAAGCCCTTGCTTTGTGCGGGAGAGACCCGGGAGTCTCTGCGAGAAGCCCTGGGCCAAGGGAGGCGCAGCGGCTCTGGCAGGTGGCTGGAGCGGGGGGGCTGCGCTGCAGGGAGCTCTCCTTAGGAATCCAGCTGTGAGGAGCTGCTGCCCCGGCCAGCGCACAGCTCCTAAGTGCAGCCAGCACCTCCCCCCGCAGCCTGATCATTGCTGGCATTGTAACCCCCCACACTTAGGGTACCACCTTTGAAACGCCACCGCCCCGCCCCCGAGAAAGCGAGCCCACTGCAAAGCCAACTCCCCAACCACAAGGCAACGCTGTCCTTCCCCCTTCAGCAGCCACTTCTAGTATCTGGAGAGAGCCCACACACAGAGGCCATCGTTTTCTTACTTAAACGGCAGCAGCAGGAACCCTGAAGCATCTTTAGCTGGCCACAGACACATTTACCATTAGCTAGCCCAGTGCAGTGTGACAAGCATGCAAGGCTTTAGAGCCACGTACAAAAAAAATCAGCAGATAACGTTATTTTTCTGACAGCCGGCAAAGCCATAAAAACACCAGCCCGGCTGGTCAAATCCCGGCCAGGTGGTAACCCTCCACGCAGCGAGGGGGGACCCTCACCGCAAGCCCTGGCCAGCGAACGGCAGTCGGAACTAGGAAAGCTCGTCACTGCAGCAGCTCCGGGCAGGGCTGGCCCAGACTCCTGTGCGCCCAGTGGAGGCCTCATATCTTAGGGGCACTTTGGGGGATGCAGGGTGTGGCAGGGGTCAGGGGAGAGCGGCGGGACCAGCAGGCCAGACCTGGCTGTGGGCCCTGGCTGCAATGCAGCTGCAGTAGGATGACTCCTGGCTGTGGGACTCGGTCCTGCTGGGGAGACTGACAGCAGCAGGCAGCCGAAGACGTGATTGCATCTGCTCCAAGCCTGGGTTACGATTGGTGCAGGACCCAAAGGGGAGCGGGAGGAACAAAAGTGGCTTTCTGTTGTCTTTGTGGGTCCCTGATTCTGGGGGTTTCTGGGAGCCAATTCCATCACTGGCATGAATTAGAGCAACCTCCGGGAAGCTCTAACCTCCACCTGGCTGCTTATGGCCTCAAAGGGAGCTCCACAGGAAGAACCTGAGTACAGAGGTGCTCCAGCCATGTCCCCTAAGCTGGGGGGTGGCAAGTGGGCACGTGGGGAATCGGCTCTGCCAGGCTGAGCCAGCGTCACGGCCCCTTGGTGACAACGGAGCCATGCAAAGGGGCTGTGGGGCAGGGCTCACTGGGGCCTCAGACTCCTTTGCCCGTTTGGCTGCAAACCACGCTGGACCTGCTAGCGGTGAGTCTTTGTAGGCCTGCAGGGAGGGCTGAGATTTGCCACCCAGAGGTTGCTATTAAAAGAATTTGCCAGCAGGAATGGGACCAGGAGAGAGAGAGAGAGAGAGAGAAGTGGAGCTGCACAGGAACCAGCATTTCCTGCCCAGAGAAAATGTTGCATTTCTGAAAAAACTCTTCCATTGGAGGCAGGGGGGCAATTGCCAAAATAAATTCGGTTTCAGAAGAACCAAAATGGATTTTTCGGAACATTTCCCGTCCCCCGCTCCCCCAGCTCCTTGGCAGCTCGCCAGACCACAGCCAAGGAGCCGAGACACTGAGAGTCCTGGCTCCTAACGGCCCTGCCTGGCGGGCTGATGAGGCTGCGGGGGCAGGTCCAGCCCGCCTGCTTGTCTGCCTCCCCTCAAAAATTCCGACGGAATCGACAGGTTCCCACAGAAAGTTTCGGTTCTGCCAAATCAGCATTTTTCAATGGCAAACGGTTCCCTCTGAAAATCTTGTCCAGCAGGTGTGATTATGCATTGGGGGGGGGGGGTGAACAGTGTGTGTTTGTGTGTCTCTGGGTGTGTACAGGAACCTCAGTGTGTATGGCAAGGAGTGATGTGTGTGTATCTGTGCAGTCTGTGCGTGTCTGTGTGCAGTCTCTCCTTGGCCTGTGTGCACACGTATAGTGTGGTGTGAGTGGCTTGTGTGTGGGGTGGAGGGTGCACCTACATGTACAGTGTGTGTGGCAAACTTTGGGGTGTGTAATGTGTGTGTGTGTCTGTGTGTGCGCGCGCACAGCAGTTGTGTGTGCAGTGGGCGGGGGAGTGGCTAGGTGTGTGCATTTGTGTGCAGTGGGGTAGGTGCAGTGGAGTAGGTGCCATGAGGTGTATGTAGGTATGTGCAGTGGAATGTGTCCGGGCAGTGCGGATAAGTGTATGGAGGTGTGTGGGTGGGGATGTGCAGTGGGGTGGATGCAATGGTGTGTGTGTGTGTGTGTGTGTGTGCGCGCGTGCGTGCGTGCGTGCCGTGGGGTGTTTATGCAGATAGAGCTATGTAGGTGTGCAGTGCTGTCGGTGTGTGCAGTGGGGAGGATGTGGGCGTGGGATGTGGGGAAGTAGAAGTGGGTGGCAACCTGGCAGCAGTGACCATGAGATGGTCGAGTTCAGGATCCTGACACAAGGAAGAAAGGAGAGCGGCAGAATACGGACCCTGGACTTCAGCAAAGCAGACTTGGACTCCCTCAGGGAACTGATGGGCAGGATCCCCTGGGAGGCTAATCTGAGGGGCAAAGGAGTCCAGGAGAGCTGGTTGTATTTTAAAGAATCCTTATTGAGGGCACAGGAACAAACCATCCCGATGTGTAGAAAGAATAGTAAATATGGCAGGTGACCAGCTTGGCTTAACAGTGAAATCTTCGGTGAGCTTAAACACAAAAAGGAAGCTTGCAAGAAGTGGAAACTTGGACACATGACCAGGGAGGAGTATAAAAATATCGCTCGAGCATGCAGGGGTGTAATCAGGAAGGCCAAAGCACAACTGGAGTTGCAGCTAGCAAGGGATGTGATGGGTAACAAGAAGGGTTTCTACAGGTACGTTAGCAACAAGAAGGTGGTCAGGGAAAGTGTGGGCCCCTCACTGAATGGGGGAGGCAACCTAGTGACAGAGGATGTGGAAAAAGCTGAAGTACTCAATGCTTTTTTTGTCTTGGTCTTCACAGACAAGGTCAGCTCCCAGACTGCTGCACTGGGCAGCACAGTATGGGGAGGAGGTGAGCAGCCCTCAGTGGTGAAAGAACAAGTTAAGGACTATTCAGAAAAGCTGGACGTGCACAAGTCCATGGGGCGGGATGCGCTGCATCCGAGGGTGCTGAGAGAATTGGCTGATGTGATTGCAGAGCCATTGGCCATTATCTTTGAAAACTCATGGCGATCGGGGGAGGTCCCGGATGACTGGAAAAAGGCAAATATAGTGCTCATCTTTAAAAAAGGGAAGAAAGAGAACCTGGAGAACTACAGGCCAGTCAGCCTCACCTCTGTCCCCGAAAAAATCATGGAGCAGGTCCTCAAGGAATCCATTCTGAAGCACTTGGAGGAGAGGAAGGTGATCAGGAACAGTCAGCATGGGTTCACCAAGGGCAAGTCATGCCTGACTAACCTGATTGCCTTCTATGATGAGATAACTGGCTCTGTGGATATGGGGAAAGTGGTGGACATGATATACCTTGACTTTAGCAAAGCTTTTGATACGGTCTCCCACAGTATTCTTGCCAGCAAGTTAAAGAAGTCTGGGCTGGATGAATGGACTATATGGTGGATAGAAAGCTGGCTAGATCGTCGGGCTCAACGGGTAGTGATCAACGGCTCCATGTCTAGTTGGCAGCCAGTATCAAGCAGAGTGTCCCAAGGATCGGTCCTGGGGCCGGTTTTGTTCAACATCTTCACTAATTATCTGGATGATGGGATGGACTGCACCCTCAGCAAGCTCACAGATGACACTAAGCTGGGGGGAGAGGTAGATACGTTGGAGGGTAGAGAGAGGGTCCAGAGTGACCTAGACAAATTGGAGGATTGGGCCAAAAGAAATCTGATGAGGTTCAACAAGGACAAGTGCAGAGTCCTGCACTTAGGATGGAAGAATCCCATGCACTGCTACAGGCTGGGGACCTGTAGTTCTGCAGCAGTTCTGCAGAAAAGGACCTAGGGGTTACAGTGGACGAGAAGCTGGATATGAGTCAGCAGTGTGCCCTTGTTGCCAAGAAGGCTAATGGCATATTGGGCTGTATTAGTAAGAGCATTGCCAGCAGATCGAGGGAAGTGATTATTCCCTTCTATTTGGCACTGGTGAGGCCACATCTGGAGTATTGAGTCCAGTTTTGGGCCCCCCACTACAGAAAGGATGTGGACAAATTGGAGCGAGTCCAGCGGAGGGCGATGAAAATGATCAGTGGCCTGGGGCACATGACCTGCCCTCCCCCTGGCACTTTGCCACCCAAGTGCATCGTTAGTGCCACGTGGGCTCTCGCACCACAGCCAGGCTCAGACACAGCTGGTGCAGTGACTCATGAACACGTGCCCAGCTTCCCTCTTCTCCAGACCGGCCCCCACACCGAGAAGGGGGAGACCCACAGCTGTAGCGGTTCCAGTGCAGCCTGGCCGCCTCGCCCAGTGCCCCGCGGCTCAGCCTGCTCACACCCCAAAGCACAAACTGAACGAGATGGGGAGCCGGTCCACGTACAGCCGAAGGCCCCCCGCTACCTTCGGCAGTGATGGCGTCCTCGGTCAGGAGGCTGTGTCATCGCTCACGTCCCCCAAGACTCCATCAGCCACACGTGGACGCTGGGTGCACCAGCAGGGTGGGCGCTGCCAGGGAGCAAACCTCTCAACCTTCACGCGGGCCAGCCTGGGACACTCTCCTGCTCGGCCAGCGGCTGACCCAGTGCTAAAAGCACGAGTCATTACGGCTTGTGCCAAAGAGCCAGGCTCGCAGGAGCTCTGGGCACGGGAGGGGACCGCACATGCTGGCCAGTGGGTTACACAAGCTGAAGGTGCCCTGTCAAATGTCACCATAACTGACAGATGGGCATCATGTTTCAGTACAAAATCTTTTCTATTAATGCTCATTGGTGTTGCAGCCGTGCCTAGAAGCATGGACCAGGGCCTGCCTGCACAGACACAGAACAAAAAGCTGGTGTCTGCCCCAAGGAGGCTTTAATCTCACTGTGAGACGAGATGAAGATGACAGACAGGTGCACTAGGAAACACTGAGGCCTCCTGCCGTGGGCTCAGTACACCAGCAGCCTAGCCAGAGTCCAGCCGCATGCAGATCCAACGGCAGAGGAGAGCTCGGAAGGCAGAAAGCGGAAGCTGGACAGTGCGGTGGCTTTGCAGCCAGAGGGGCTGGAACTGTGTGGCTGCACCCCCTGCCGTGACATGGTGCCATCACATGCAGGTTTGCAGTTTGGTTCAGTGGCTCTCAGCCCCCCACTATACACATTGTCCCAGCAGCGCCCCTGTTTGCAGGTGACTGCAGGGGGCTCCTCCCAAGCACGGGGGCTGGGTGGGAGAAAGCACAAAGGGGCTTGTTGGAAGATGTAACCGGTGGGACTGGCGTTGGGGGGCCAGTCACAGGTGGGCGTCAACAGCTCGTTAGCGACTGAGACACAATCGCTGGGGGGGGGGATGGGCCAGGAGGAGAGGCCAGAGAGAAGGAGGTGGGATGCTGGGAGCCTGGGCGAGTGCTCTGGCTCTGGGGGTGGATGGGAAAGGCCGGATCTCTGAGATGTTCTGCAGCCAGAGCTGGCCGGGTTCAGACACATCCTGGGGGTGAGCACCTAGAGGCAGGGCTGTTTGGTACTAGTGACCATAATGAAATTAAATGTAACATCCTTATATGGGGGAAATGCCAAAGGAACCCACCGCAGCAGCATTTAACTTCAAAAAGGGGAACTACGCTCAGATGAGGAAGCCAGTTACATGGAAATGTAAAGGAACCGTCACAAGAATGAAATGCCTGGAAGCTGCATGGAAACTATTTAAAAGCACCATAATAGAGGCTCAAACTAAATGTATATCCCTCCCCACACCACCCCCATCCCTCCCCCCCCCCCAAAAAAGGAGGAGGACCAAAAAATGCCACCATGGCTAAGCAACAGAGTAATTGAGGCAGTTAGAGGCAAAATGGGGTCCCTTAAAATTTGGAAGTCAAACCCACCTGATGAAAACAGAAAGGAGCAAAAAGTTTGGGAAGTCAAGTGTAAGAGGATAAACAGGCCAAAAAAGAACGTGGCGCGTGACTAACAAAAGCCACAAAAATTAACAGCCAAACAAACTGTAAGTCCATCAGCAGCAGGAAGCTGGTCAAACAATCAGTGGGGCCACTGGACAATCCAGATGCTAAAGGAGCACACAAGGAAGACAAGGCCATTGCGGAGAAGCTACATGAATTCTTTGCTTTGGTTTTCACTACAGAGGATGTGAGGGAGATTCCCAGACCTGAGTCATTCTTTGTAGGTGACCAATCTGAGGAACTGCCCCAGATTGAGGTGTCATTAGAGCAGGTTTTGGAACAAACTGATAAACTAAACAGCAATAAGTCACCAGGACCAGCTGCCATTCACCCAAGAGTCCTAAAGGAACTTAAATATGAAATTGCACAACTACTAACCATGGTACGTAACTTTTCACTTGAATCAGCCTCTGTACCAGATGACTGGAGATAGCTAGTTAACCCCAGTTCTTGAAAAAGGCTCCAGAGGCAATCCTGGCAATCACAGGCTGGTGAGCCTGACTTCAGGACCAGGGAAACTGGTTGAAACTATAGTGAAAGACAGAATTATCAGACATGTAGATGAACGTGATATGTTGGGGAAGCCAACATGGCTTTTGTCAAAGGAAATCATGCCTCACCAATCTACGAGAATTCTTTGAGGCTGTCAACAAGCATGTGGACAAGGGTGGTACAGAGGGTGTACTTGGACTTTCAGAAAGCCATTGACAAGGTGACACACCAAAGGCTCCGAAGCAAAGCAAGAATTCCTGGGCTAAGAGGACAGCTCCTCTCGTGGATAGGAAACAGGGTAGGAATAAATGTTCAGGTTTCACAGTGGAGGTTTATAGTAGGGTTCCCCAGGTGTCTGTACTGGGCCCAGTGCTGTTCAACATATTCATAAATGATCTGGGAAAGGGGTAAACAGTGAGGTGGCAAAGTTTTAAATGATTCAAAGTTACTCAAGATAGTTCAAATCCAAAACTGAGTTTGAAAAGTTACAAAGGGATCTCACTAGACGGAGGAGCAAAATGGCAGATGAAATTCAATGCTGATAACTGCAAAGTAATGGACACCGGAAAACATAATCCCAACCGTACATGCAAAGTGATGGCATCTAAATTAGCAGCTGTCTCTCAAGAAAGAGATTGTGGAGTCATTGTGGAGAGTTCTCTGAAAACATCTGCTCACAGTGCAGCGGCAGTCAAAAAAGCGAACAGAATGTTAGGAACCATTAGGAAAGGATTCGATAATAAAACAGCAAATAAATCCATGGTGCACCCACACCTGGAATACTGGGTGCAGTTCTGGTCACCGCATCTCAAAAAAAGATCCATTAGAATTGGGAAAAGTGCAAAGAAGAGCAACAAAAATGATTAAGGGTATGGAACAAATTCCGTATGAGGAGAGATTTTAAAAGACTGGGACTGTTCAGCTTAGAAAAGAGACACCTAAGGGGGGATATGATAGAGGTCTATAAAATCATGACCGGTGTGGAGGAAGTAAGTGTTATTTACTCATTCTCATAAAACAAGAACCAGGGGTCACCCAATGAAATTAGTAGGCAGCGGGTTTAAAACAAACAAGGAAGTATTTCTTCACACAACACACAGTCAGTGTGGAACTCATTGCCAGGGGATGTTGTGAAGGCCAAGGGTATAACTGGGTTTAAAAAATAATTAGATACATTCATGGTCAGGGACACAACCCTATGCTCCGGGTGTCCCTAAACTTCTAACCCCACATAACAGTTTACTCCTGGGGGAATTCTGCACCACCACACATACGCAGAATTCACGACCCCTGCAGATTTATTTGCTTCCCTGCAGAAAAATGACTTTCTGACAGGGAAGCTGCAAGATCAGTCACGCATCACTCCCTAGCTGTGCACGCATCCCCCAATGAGTCTCTGTGCATCCAGATCCCCCCACACCTAGACCCCCCACTGAGCTGCCTGCACCGATTGTCCCACGCAGAATCCTCTCACCCCAAACCTGGAGCCCTCCACACTGAGCCCCTGCACACTTGGATCCTGCCTGGTTGAGCCTGCCTGCCCCACACCTGGAAATGGGGAACTGTGGCCAATGGGAGCTTCGGGGGAGGTACCTGGAGGCGCGGCAAGGGCGGCACACGCCGGTGCAACCACTAGGCAAACGAGGCAGTGGCCTAGGGCGGCAATTGGTGGGGGCGCCCACGGCCGTCCTCAGGCGTAGGCAGCTGCGTAGGGCACCTGAAAATGTGGGGCACCACTGGGTCTTAGTGTCCACCCCCCTGGCTTTCCTATCCCTGTTCTGACCCCAGGAAGACTCAGGGCCTGCAGGAAGGAAGGGGATCTAGCAGGTAAAAGAGAAAAAGCCTCCAGCCTGCCAGACCTATTAGCACAACAGTGACACTGTTCTGAAGCCATTTAACAGGCATTTGCCAACCCCCAGGTGTCTCCTGTCAGTGTCTGAATGTCCTGACAAAACCAGTCCTGCACGGCTGTCATATTTACTCAGGACGTGTCAGTCTACAGGACCTGAGTTTAAAATTTGCATTAAAAATGTTTCATTAGCGAGTTGGTGATTATAAAAATCACATCTCTAGCAAATCCTCGCATAGATTTTTAGATGAACAATCATCTTTAGCCTTAACTGCTTGGATCTTCAGACATATGTTTTTTTAAATAAATTCTTCAAAAGACCTCATCTAAAATACACATTTTAATTACTATAGTAAAAAACTTACTTCCAAAGTCTTCCTGTCCATCCATTTCTCCCTTCACATACACCCCCCACCACCACCACCACCCATTGAAGGAAGTAACAGCCCTTTGCTTCCAGATACCTGGACAAAGAGTTTCCCTTTCTTTACTTCTGACTATCTGATTAAGTAGTTTTGAGCAAAATCCGTACCTTAGTAAGATATAAAATCCTTTGTTATGCCTAAAATCTTTGGGAACATATTTTTTAAAGTTGGTGAAATTTCATAAACGTGTGCATTGTTATGGAGATCACACACAGTAAATTAGCTTTTTCTAAACGCAACGACCATTGTTATGAACACACAAAACTTCTGTGACTGATTAATTTAAAATAATGTCTGTTTCAGTGAGTTACATATGTAGCAACCTGGACTGATTACTTGATGAAGGCGTAAGAGTACATTTAAAATATAAAATCAGCTTAGAAAGACTGATTAAGAAAATGTAAACCAGAGAAGAGCTGCATCGTGTATTCCATAATATTGAACGTTGTATTCGGCAGGACGGCTGCCTCACCCTTACGACAAAGTTTTTGCAAATCAGTGTCTGACAAACTTCAGGGCATATCAGAAAACCTGCGACTGACCTTTTTTATTCGCAAGTTTAGTGCTGTCACTTAGGTACCTTCTGCACGTCCATTCTGCGGGAGGGGAGGGTACAGGGGTCTCTGCGGGGAACTGTGACTCTCCCCCACTGTGAGGTGAGCCGGGCACCTTGTTCTTTCTGCCCTGTCCCTCCGCCCCCGCCAGGCTGCGAGCTCAGGCTGCTGTGGGGCATAGGGGCACCAGTTTAATAATCCTGCCGAGGGCCCCATCAATCCTAAGGACGGCCCTGGGGGCACCAAAAAGCAGTGCCCCGGCTCGGCAGGGCGGAGCCGCCTTCCGGAGGCACCGGAGAGCCAGAGCACCGGTTTGCGGGGGCGGCGAGCCCCAGCCATGGAGGAGCCGGCGCGGCGCAGGGGGGCAGGAGCCCTGCAAAGGCGGCAACACCACTAGTGGGAAGCAGCTGCGCCCCCCACCCCTCCTGCCCAGGCTGCGGCCTTGCACCCCACTGGGGGGCTCCTGCAGGCTGCAGCAGATGCATGCGGGCAGAGGCTCCCATGCGCCCCCCATCTCCCCCCTCGCCACACTCAGGCTCTGCGACTCCTGGGCATGTGAGCTGCTGCCGGGGTGCGGGGCCCTGAGCCTGCTCCAGCTCACACTCCCGGGAGCTGCAGAGCTGGGACGGGGGGGCACGTGGGCCTCTGCCCACCTGTATCTGCTGCAGGAGCCCCCAGAAGGCAGCTCCTCTCTGCCAAGCTGCTGCAGCAGCCCAAGCCCGGCAAAACCAGTGAGTGGATTCGGGGCGGGGGCCGCCGGGGTGGGGTGGGGAGGGCTCACGGGGGGGCTGTGCACCCTCCAGGGGAGTTCAGGGGATGGGGAGGGGGGAACCTGGTCTGGGGAGAAGCCCCTGGGCACGGGGGAAAGAAGGGGCACAAGGTGGAAGATTCACCTAGGGCACAAAATATCCCTGCACCAGCCCTGCCTCCATCCCGTCCCCCCACCCCCCCCGGGCACATCGCTTCCTGGAGCGGCGCGGGGCCAGGGACGGGGCAGGCATGCAGGGAGCCTGCCCTGGCCCCAGTGAGCCCAAACCCCTCCCGCCCCCCGCCCCCCAACTCCCTGCCCTGAGCCCCCTGCCTGCACCTCGCAACTCTCCTGCACCCCACCCCCCTGCCCTGAGGCCCCTCATATATCCCGCACCCCTCCTGCACCCCAACCCCCTGCCCTGAGCCCCCTCCTGCACCCTGCACCCCTCCTGCACCCTAACCCCCTGCCCTGAGCCCCCTCCTGCACCCTGCACCCCTCCTGCACCCCAACCCCCTGCCCTGAGCCCCCTCCTGCACCCTGCACCCCTCCTGCACCCCAACCCCCTGCCCTGAGCCCCCTGCCTGCACCCCGCACCCCTCCTGCACCCCAACCCCCTGCCCTGAGCCCCCTCATACACCCCGCACCCCTCCTGCACCCCAACCCCCTGCCCTGAGCCCCCTGCCTGCACCCTGCACCCCTCCTGCACCCCAACCCCCTGCCCTGAGCCCCCTGCCTGCACCTCGCAACTCTCCTGCATCCCACCCCCTTCCCTGAGGCCCCTCATATATCCCGCACCCCTCCTACACCCCAACCCCCTGCCCTGAGCCCCCTCCTGCACCCCGCACCCCTCCTGCACCCCAACCCCCTGCCCTGGCCCTGCATACAATTTCCCCACCCTGATGTGGCCCTCGGCCCAAAAAGTTTGCCCTCCCCTGTGCTAGAACGTGGAATGTAATTATACCGTGGTCACCGTTAGAGGCCACGTCCACGCTGCGATTGGACACCCGCGGCTGGCCTGTGCCACTGAATTGTGGTGTAGCCATTTGGACTCAGGCTGGAGCCCAAGCTCTGGGACTCCCCCTGCTCCAGCCTGAGCCTGACGAGCTACAGGGTTTTAATTGCAGTGTAAACACACCCTGAGTGGCTCAGCTCCTCCTCCTCCTTGAATTCACTCCTCTGTGTTAGGTAGGAGGAAGTGGGGGGCAGCTTCCCTCTTGCGTTCGCTGGAACCGGCTGCACTAAGAAGCAGCTGAGTGGAGTGTCCCGACCCGGCGTCTCTGACCGTTGTCCCATTGTGCTATTTCGAGTGGTGTTTCCGGGGGTTGCTGAGGTCGCCCGGTTTCACGGTGTTGGGTGTTGCTGCCTCTTTGCTCCCGCGCAGCGACGCCGGGACAGACGGGACTGGTGGCCAATGAGGGCTGCCGAGCCGTTCTGAGGGGGCCGTTGGCGCGTCAGGGCGCGAGACAGGCTCAGCATGTGGCCCCACAGCACCCGGTCTGGGGTCGCTGGCTGGGTCCAGCTGCCAAAGGACCAGCATTTCCACTGTGCGGGGAAGGCGACAGCTGGAATTTTGGTTGGTTTGTTTCAATTTGGAACAGAAAATGGAACTTCCCCGTGCAACGGAAATCCCAACAAGTGTCTCTGGGGCCTGTAGCAGGGTGATCCCCTGCGCCTGCCCTGAAGGGTTAAAACAGCCCAGGAGGGGTCTGTGGCTGGGGCAAGAAGCCTGGGCTGATTGGGGAAAGCAGGCCCAGCTGTGGCCAGGTCCCAGTCAGGCCCAGCTGGCCCCTATAAGAGGCTGTGAGCCAGGAGCCCAGACAGTCTCTCTCTGGTGTAGAGGGAGAGGGGTCTGGCTGCAGGGAGCTAGAGACCGGGTACCTGAGTGGAGCAGGGCTGGGGAAAGGCAGAGGAGCTGGGGAGCTCCAGCCTGGAAAGCCCCAGGCTGCGGCCTAGCACAAGGCCAACAGGTACTGGGAGTTGCAGGGGGCAGCCCAGGGGTAGGCTGAGGCAGCAGGTCCAAATCCTCCTTGCTAGTGATGAGTGGCTGATGCTGCAGCCTGCCCCAGGGCACGGGGCTAGACAATGACTGGCAGTAGCCTGATACTGAGGTGAGGTGAGGATAGAGTGTGGGGGTTCCCCTGGGAGGGGGAGACTCTGAGAGAAAGGGGGTTACTGCTGGGGGGGGCAGCACCCCATGTAAAAGGGCACCGGGTCCAGGGAGGGACACGGTGGGCAGAGGACAGGCGGATCACCGGCCTGCAGGGGGCGCTCCAGGGCTGGAACAAGCTAATTCCCAGGAGTCACCAGCAGGAGGCGCTGCAGGGGTGAGTCCGCTCCTCCACAGGGCCCATGGATTCAGTTCATTTCAATGGCTTCGTTGTATTTTGACTTTGAACTATTGCTATAATCGATCAGACATGTACAGACTGTTAAACAGAATATTACAATGAATCTTCCAGTGCAATATAAAAGGAAAAATGAAATGAATCAAAACACCATTTTTCCCACTGAAAAACATTGATGTCAACACGTTCCCAAGAAATGTTTCTATAGCAAAACAGCGTTTTTAGACTGAAAAATGTTCATGCTCAAATGTGTCACCCACCTCGAACCCCTGGAGCTGCTTGGCTGGGTGACGGGGAAATGGACGTCCCACTGCGGCACTGTCGCAAACAGCCCTGGAGCGAAATGGTCCCTGGGCACAAGCTCAGCCAAGGAGGGGGGACTTTGGGAGGGGGAGTTTCCCTGGGAAATGCGTCTTGCATTTATATCTAGACACTTATAGTTCTTCTTTCTGCCGAGGGGCCTGGGCGTGTTTGCGCCTCCTTCCCCTGCTGCTTTCACAGAACTTTCCTCTGCTCTTTCCCACCCCTGCACTGGTTCACTTGTGCTTTGCGTCCTGCCTGCCCTGGATTCACAGAGACCTTTATCCTCCGGACTCCAGACACCACGCGGGGGGCCCCTGTCTGCCTGCCCCAGGTGATCTTTGACGCCTACTGTGTGGCCATGTAATCACAGGTGGGGTCATGGCGCAGGGGGGCTCAGCACAGGCTGGGTCAATAACCCACTTGGGGGGATGGTCTGAAGGCCACTGCTAGGTGCCCACAGCTGGCTCCCTGGCGCCACTCTCCAGCCCGGCACGTGGTCGTGTCTCCCCACTACTGTGACCCGGGGTCCCTTGCGGCCCCCACCTGGCTCTGAGGGGGGAGCCACGGCCATTCCTGCCAGGGGAGCCCTTCCCCGGGGACCATGTAGACCAAGACCTTTTATCAGCAACACAATCACTGCTGCTGAGGCTTATGGTTATATATAGTCTTTACAAATATGCAGATTAGCTCATTAATTTGCATCACAATATTGCACATGGAGCTACACAAAACACTGGGAGCCCCAAGAGCTAGTGAAAGTGTCTAGTGTTATAGGCGGGGAATGTGGCTCTAGCAATTCGAGCAGGGACCTGGGCATCAGGACTCCTGGGTTCTCTGCCCAGTGCTGCTGGAGCCCCCCTGGGTAAAATCACTTACAGGCAAACTTTCAAAAGTGGCCACTGCGTTTTGGAACCAGCCTGAGACTCTGCGGCTGCTGTTCAGAAGCACCGAGCACCCGCAGCACCCATGGACTCGTGTCTCTAGCGCCCGGACTCCAAAGCTGGGCCTGGGGTGGGTACAGAGCCCCCTGCCGCAGCAGCACCTTGGCCTGTGCACCAGGTTTGCCGCCTATAAAGCCTGCCCTGATTTCTCCTTCCCATTCAAACTCTGCTGTGACTTGTCCCCATCTCTCCCGTCAAGGCTGCCAGACTGGAGCGAGCTGCCAGTTGCTTTGTTCCCGGAGAGAACACAGGGCCTCTGTGCCCACAGCTCTGCCTCAGCCCAGTCGCGATTCCTGCTCCCGTTCATGGCACCAGCGTGACATCACATGCACACAGCCCTGCCAGCAGCGCCTGGGCTCCGCCGCAGCCATGGGCTGCTCTCCTGGAGTGCAAACAAGGTGACCTATTGAATACACAGGCACTTTGTACAGCCCCAGGCAAAGCCTGGCTGCAAGGACTGACCTCTTCCGCTCCCCGGCCAGGGCCCCTGAGCTGGGGGGCTGCTCTGGGTAACAGGAGCTACCAACAGGGAACAGCTCTTAATTCAGGGAGGGCACAACAGTGCTGGCCAGCAACAGGTACAGTGTGGCCAATCTCCCCCTCCCCCATCCACGCTCCGACCTGCAGCCTCCCGGCTCTCCAAGCCCTGGGCTCCCCCCGACCATCAGCTCTGCTCTTCTGCCACGGGGATCCCCCCAACAGCTGTGCCAAGCCCCTCACTCCCGACCCGCAGCCCCCTGCTCCTCCAGCCCAGGGCTCCCCCTGCCCCCCAGCTCTGCCGGTGCCCCTCACTTCTGACCCGCAGCCCCCTGCTCCTCCAGCCCAGGGCTCCCCCTGCCCCCCAGCTCTGCCGGTGCCCCTCACTTCCAACCCGCAGCCCCCTGCTCCTCCAGCCCAGGGCTCCCCCTGCCCCCCAGCTCTGCCGATGCCCCTCAATCCTGACCCGCAGCCCCCAGTCACTCCCCAGCTCGGCCTGACCCACAGCAGGCCTTACTTGCCCAGACCTGGGCCCCCGGCTCTGCTGAGGCACCTCAGGTCTTTTCTGCTGTTTTTGTCTTGGGTGTCGCATGACAGAGTCTGACACGTGTCCTGCGGGGCCCTGCCCCGTCATGCAGAGGAAGGTACCTGAGGAGAGTTGGCAGGTGAACCCCATGGCAACATGTAACCATGGGCCCTGGGTCTGTGCCCAATTCCTCCCAGCCCCACCCTAGGTGACCTCCCATGAACCCCACCTGCGACCCGACCCTGGCCTGCCAGCATGGGCGGAGCTCTCGTCTCCTCCCGTCCCTGGTGCCAATGTCTGTGGCTGGGAATCCGCTGGCTGCCTGGGGTGGGGAGGAAATGGGGACTTGCCTGGGCATTCCCCAAAGGGGCCCTGCTCGCCCTCACCGCGGGCATTGCTCGTATCCCGGTGGCAGAACAGCCCCTCCGAGTGACACGTGTGGAGGCTGGGCACAGAGGCAGCTCTGCCATAGGCACTGCGGCTGCTCGCTCACCACAGGGGTTTGTTCCCTCCGTCTCGGGGTGAACTCCTGCCCAGGGGCAAAACTCCCCGATTCAGTGTGTCGTACCCCAGGCCAACCTCAAACATTCAACAATCAGGTGCCAGCCCCAGCCCCACCCCGCTGCGTCATGGGGTTCCAGCAGTCAGGTGGGCCCTGTTCCTTCGCCTTCCAGCTTCGGAGCCTTTGGGGTCACGCCGGGGTCTCCACGACAGTGAGAGCTAGAAACGTCCTTTTCCTCTCGCAGCACCACAGGGCTCCAGGCTCTGAGGCTTTAAGTAAAAGACCAACTGTCCTGACACCTGCAATAAAACCAGGAGAGTTGGCAACAGGGCCTGGCTGGCTCTCTGGCCAGGCCTGGGCTCGGCACTTATGGGCCTGGCTTTCAAAAGAGCTCAGCTCCCCCCACGCAGCACTGCTGCAAATCCCGCCCGGCCAGGCAGCTGGACGGTGGCAATTCGGGCGGTTCTGCCTCGCTGGCTGCGGGACTGTGCAGCGCCAATGCAATGAGCCCAGGTCGTGGCCAGAGGCGCTGCTGAAATACAGACAATTGCACCTTCCTGACAAAGACACTATTTCCATACCTCCACCCCTGCCCCCTCCCCTCCGCCCCACATGGCGCCCGATGGAAACTGTCTCCAGCTCCCTTACTCTAGGGCCGAGGTCTCTGCGGTGGCCCTGCCACTGGCCCATGTGCTCATGTAAGTAAAGCCTGTCCCATAATGCACCTGCAGGAGGAGGCCAAGTTAAGGTTCCACAGGCCGCCTGAATTCTGGCATTTCCTCCTGTGTGAGTGCTTAACTGTGCAACCCCAACACTCCTTTCACCTAGGGCTTGTGGATGTAATTACACGAGCCCGTCACTCAGTGTGTGCGTGTGTGTGTGTGTGTGCTCATGAGCCTCTTGCTGCGTGTGTCTGAGATATTATCCGTGTGCGTTTGCATGCGAACCTCTCGCTCGGTGTGTGCGTGAATTTGCACATGTGTGTGCATTTTAGGTAGCTCCTCCTCTCCCTTGTGCTCCAGCCCAGGAGGGAGCTGGGCGCTGAGTGTCCCAGCCCGTGCCCCGTGAGGCAGGATGGAGCCGCGTGGGAATGCAGGAGGGGTAGGGAATTGCAGTGGCCTGGGGACGCCTGTGCAGAACCTGGCCCTGCTGGAGACAGGCCAGGATTTCAGTGCCACTTCTGCACACAGATTCCCAGTCCGTTCTTTCCCAAAGGTCTGTAGGGAAAGGGGCCCTGGAAAAGTCCATCTGCATGGAGGGCTGCAGCCCTGGTGCCCCACGTGCTTAGCAGTAGGGGGCTGGGAATGAGAAGGCAGCTTAGGCTCAGCAAGTTGCACTGGAAAGTTTGTTTCTCAGGAGCTCCGTGGCTCTGACGGGCGCGACTGCCAGCTCCAGTGCTTGGAAGCGCTGAGCTTAGCCGGGCCGCAGCGCAGCCAGAAGGATCACCTGGCAGAGAGGGGCTTCGGCTCCACTGGATCTTCCCAAGCTCCTGGTGTCTCCTCTGGGCATGCAGAGAGGGGAAAAATACCCAGAGCCATTCACTGTCCCTGTGGCGAGGCTGCTTTCCTGAATGATCACGCGCTGTCTCTAGACTCTGCACCATGGTACAACGCAAGCCGAGGGATCCCGTTGCTGTGTGGCGTGGCCTATGCTCCCTGCCCAGCAGGGCATTAGAAGTGGTAAATAATGCTGAGGACAGGGCAGTTATCCATGGCGATCTGGACTACCTGCTAAGCCGGGCTCATTCACAGAAAACACATTTTAATGCGGCCAAATGCAAAACTACACATCTAGGTACAAGGAATGCGGAATGGGGGACTGTACCCGGGAGCGCAGGGACTCTGAAAAAGATGGAGGGGTCGTAGTGGACAAACAACTGACCATGTGCAATGCTGTGGCCACCTGGGCTAATGGGATCCGTGGCTGTAGAAAGGGGAGTCGTGGATGAGATAAGGGAGGTGATTTTGCCTCCGTATACGACATCGCACCCTGGAATCCTGCATGCTGCAGTTTGGGTGTCCATGTTTTTTTAAAGGATATTAAAATTGGATAGAGCATAAAGAGCCACAACCATTATCTGAGAGCTGGAGAAGAGACGCAAAGCGCTCTGTCTGGGAGCACCCCAAGAAGAAGATTGAGAGGGGATTTGACTAGAGAGTATAAGAACCTTCCTGGGGAGAGAGTGCCAGGTACTACAGGGCTTTAATCTAGCAGAGAAAGGCTGGACGCTGAAGCCAGACAAGTGGACGTTAGAAATACGGCAGTCACACACTTTGATTAGTGAGGGACCAAACCACTCAGGGAAGTGGGGGATTCTCTGTCTCTTGATGTCTTCAAAACAAGACTGGCTGCCCTGGAGCTGGAGAAAGTCGCCTCTTTCTCTGGCCAATGCAGAGCTGCACGTCCCAAATTCCCTCTACCCCCTCTTCTCACCCCACTGCCCTTCTTCCCCCCACAGCCACCACCTCACCTTACATGTGCATCTTCTCCAGGGTCCAGGCACCTACTTCGTGGAGCCAGGCCTGCGCAGCTCCGCTAATTAGGTGGGCGGCCCTTCATTCTCTCATGTGCAGCCCCCCAGGCGCGCACCTTAGAGGGAACTATCTGCAGATCACCTGAATGGAGCTCGCGGACCACTGGTGGTCCGCGGACCACAGTCTGAGAGCCTCTGCCTTAGGCCCGTATCATAGAACTGAGAGGGACCTTGAGAGGCCATCTAGTCCAGCCCCCGCACTCGTGGCAAAGTACGTGTGTGCTGCGATGCCAAATGTACCCCCCAGCCCCACGCTAGGGCCCTGGCTCCCCAAACGAGGCCTGGAGGGAGCCAGGCACCTCGGGAAGGGTTTTCAGAAGCTGGCAAGCTGAGCAGGGAGCTGCCTGTTAGCCTGGCGGACAATGCCAAGGAGAGGGGCTCAGGCCTGGTGCACTTGCCGATGGGACTCCCCCTGCCCCGGATCCTGAGCCACAAACCCTGTCCTAGCCGTGCCCTAGCAGCCCAAACCTTCTCTCGCGCCTGCTCCCATTCAGTGTTTCCCTGGGCCCTGGCTGTCCCCACACTTAGAGGTGGGCTAGATCCAGCCCCTCTGCTCTAGGGTCTGACAGGTCTCAGCGGTTAGGGTGCTCAGAGCACACCCACAAGCAGTGCTTGAACGATGGGAGCATGGGGGGGGGGGTTACTGCTGTTTGGGGCTAGCTCCCTTCTGCCTGACAGGGCCGGCTTTAGGCCAATTCAACCAATTCCCCCGAATCGGGCCCCGCGCCTAAGAGGGCCCCGCACCCAAGCCCTGCCAGTGCGCTGTACCGGGGTGGCCCAGCTTCCCCAGGAGGCAATTTAAAGGGCCTGGGGCTCCCAGCAGGGACTGGAGCCTCAGGCCCTTTAAATTGCCACCAGAGCCCCACTGCTGGAGCCCTGGGGGCTATTTAAAAAGTCTGGGACTCCCCTTGCTTCTACTGGCCCTTTAAATAGCCTGGAACCCCGCCGCTTCCCCAGGACTCCCGTGGCTATTTAAAGGGCCGGGGTGGTAGAAGCAGGGGAGCCCCAGGCCCTTTAAATAACCCCCAAGTCCTGGGGTAGCGGGGGGCTCCAGTTGCCTCTGCTGCCCCAGTCCTTTAAATAGCCCCTGGAGCCCTGCCACTTCCCCAGGGCTCCCATGGCTATTTAAAGGGCTGGGGCAGTGGAAGCAGGGGAGCCACGGACCCTTTAAATAGCCCCTGAGCCCCGGGCGGCTGCTGCTGCTACCCTGGTGAGGGAGGGGAGAGGAGGAGGCACTTACCATACAGGGTGGGCTGCACCCCCTGTACCCACACCCCCTGCCTGCACCCAGCCCCTGCCTGCACCCAGCCCCGCACTCCCTGCCCTGCCTGCAGCCAGCCCCTGCCCGCACCAGCCCCGCACCTCCTGCCCTGTCTCCAGACAACCCCGGCTGCATGCCCCTGCCTGAAGCCAGCCAGTCCCGCACTCCTCTGTCTCCAGCCCTGCCAATCCTTGCCACACCCCCCTGCGGCCCTGCCTGAAGCCAGCCAGCCCACCCCACATCCCCCTGTCTCCAGCCAGCCCCGCACCCCTTGCTCTGCTTGCAGCCAGACCCTACCTCCAGTCAGCCCCTGCCCTGCCTCCAGCCAGCCCCATGTCCACTGGTGCCCTGCAGTTCCCAGGGCAGTAACCCTGCACACCTGCTTCAATGAGAGGGACAGGGAACAGCTGGGACCCACACCTGTGCACACCCTAGGGTGACCAGACAGCAAGTGTGAAAAATTGGAACAGGGGTGGGGGGTAGTAGGATCCTATATAAGAAAAAGACCCCCAAATCGGGACTGTCCCTATAAAATCTGGACATCTGGTCACCCTAGCACACCCCCAGGGAGTGGTGGGGACCCACACATGTGAAACAGAGCTCAGTTCTAGTTCAGGCCCATCTTTTTAAAAAAGAAGTTTAGGTAGGGTTAACGTACATCCGTATTTTCCCGGACATGTCCAGCTTTTTGGTTCTTAAATCGCCATCCGGGAGGAATTTTTAAAAATACGGACGTATGGTAACCCTATTGGTACAAAAAAATACATACTGTGGCACATCCCTTAAAACAGAACTTTTTACAGGGAACTGGTTGCTAAGAAATGAAAGGCTTTTTTTAACTTTTTTTTTTTAAGTCATCCCTGCCGGGGCCCCGCCGAAAATGTTCGAATTGGGCCCCGCACTTCCTAAAGCCGGCCCTGCTGCCTGATGGCCCCCTTCCTTCTCACTGGGGCTTAAATTAAAGCTACTTGACATCAGGGTCTCCCTACTTCTTCCCCACAATTCAAGCGCCGCTAACAGGATCGGGCCCTGCTGGCAATACCTGCCTCCCCCTTTAACTGAAGAATCCTGCTTTGGGGCCTGTGGAGTGGGGGCTCGAGCGAGGGCACCGAGCTGCCCATTGGCTGTGGGGTGGTGTCAGGGCTTCGGTGCCTTAACAAATACCAACCCGTGGAAAAATAGGCACCATGGGGATTGAGGCGCCTGTGGGGCTAGGTGGCAGCTGAGAGGCGGTTTTGAGAATGTCAGTGGGGCCTAAGGAGGCAGATCTGACCTTGATCTCTCTGTGCCTCGTCCGCCCCACCTGTACAATGGGGTCACAGCCCTGCCCGGCCTCCCAGGGAGTTGTGAGGATAAATGCATGAAGCCTGTGGGGGACTCAGAGCCTCTGGGAATGGAGGCTAGAAACATCGCTAAGCTAGCTAAACAGAGCGGGCGCGGCCTGGCTGCACAGGCCTCCTGGCTCTGTGGGGCTAGAGAATCTGATCCTCAGCTGCATCTGATCCAGCCAAACGTTGGGCAAGCACCCGTCCCTTATTTTAAGGCACATCCCTTGACCATTTTAAACATTAAATTGACGCTTGTGATAGTTGCATTGTACATGAGGGCAGCAGAAACGTCCACTTGACAGACAAATACATGACAGGCTCAGGGGAATGGCGGATCCCTAACTGACCTTGAAAATAAGGGTTGGTGCTTATTTTTCATGTTCTTTCCCTTATTTCCATCCAGCAAAGCCGGTCCCCCTACCCGGACTAGTCACCAAAAGAGGTCATGTGACCAGAAACTGTCAGAGGCCGCCTGGCCGTTTTCAGACTCGAGGCCTTGGGCCATCGCTGCGGGAGCTGCCATTTTCCTTCCCAGCGGAGGTTCCTCTTTGGTGAGCTGTTGCTGTGGTTATAACCACTCTTAAAACCCCTAGGACGTACCTTGCAACAAATGAGAGCGGCTCCTGTTTCCTCCTGCAGCCAGATACTGAGCTGCATTTCCGGTGCTTTACCCTTCATCTTCAGACTGACAAGTTGGCAGCTTCCTGTCTGATTGTGAACTAGTCTCGTCTTTTCTTACTGTATTGGAAGAAAGTGTGTGAGTAGCTGAGTCTTCACTGTCATGAGATGAAATCACTAGAGTCTCTTTTGTGCTGCACTGGAGTTTTCCCTTCAGATCAATTGTAAAGTGAGAACGAACATATTCCCTCTTCAGCTCATCACTTGAAGGTGCAGCTTTAGGCTTGAGGCAGAGAGACATTTTACAAGCAGTGACCTTGTTACACCTTCTTTAAGCAATTTCTTTAAGGTGTTTTGCAAAAGGCTCGCTAAACCAGCCCAGTAAGTACACACAGAGCAGACAAATGGGGAGACATGATTCTGCTCTGACCTCTGACACTGATTCACTGTATAACCTTGGGAAAATTGTGTCGCTTCTCTGGGCCTCGGTTTCCCCAATAGATAAGATGGGGGATAATAAGATTTACCTCCTTCATAGGGATGTTTTGAGGCTCAAAAATAACACTGGCAGCTGAAATTAGGTCCCAAAGTTTGATTTTTGTAGAAACAAGCCTTTACAAAACTGAAAAGTAAGAGAAATGAAAAGGAAATAATTTCTTTAAAGCTGTCCCACACACACAAAGGGCTGCAGGACTTGAATGAAATGAAAAACAAAACAAACACCAAAAACTGTATAAAAAGTAAAAATAAAAATAAAATTACATTTTTTTTCAAATTCATTAATTGAACATGTAATTGATAGCATGGGTGTTAATCTGAGAGTGGTTCTCTTGTTAATTAAGCTTTGTTAAAGTGCTTTGAAAGGTGTTATAGTAAAAATATTTGCCTTTCTCGAGCACTTTCCAGCCAAGAATCTCAAAGAGCTTTATGGAGCCTCCCAACTCACCCTGTGTGGTAAGTAAATATTACAATCCCCATTTTACAGTGTGGAAACTGAGGTACAGATAGGGTAAGCTTACACAGTAAGAAAATGGCAGTCAAGATTAGACCCCAGAACTCCAAATTCCATGCTCTGACCACTAGACCACGCTGCCTCCTTAACACAGCACAAATGCACTTCCATGCACATGACTCTTCCTCAGGATTTCTTTAACAGAATTGCTGGCTTGTTAAAGGCAGGGGGATTTTTGTGTACTCTCAGCCTGGAACTATACCAGGAGTAACCCACTGGCCATCCAAGAAAGATGTAGAGATTTAGCCAGCTGCTCTGACTTCCAAAATTTGCAGGATGCAAAACAGACCCAAATGTAATACATGAAAGAGAGGGGGAAACACTTCCATTGCCTTCATGCAGTTTGCAGAATAAAGTGACAAGCCCAGGCCCAATCCACTTTCATTATCAGTGAAAGATCCCTGGTTCCTCTAATTCTGGGGGGTATGGAGGGGGGATTGAGTGAAGGAAAGAGTCCTGGTACTTCTAATGGAAGGTCAGATTAAGCCTGGCATTTTAATTCTAGCGCTACACATGCTAGCGTCCAATGGGCATCTAGGCCGAGATCTCTGATTGCAATGGAAGTTAGGAGCCTAAATACCTTTGAGGATCTTGGCCTTAGCCTCTGCAACATTGACAACTGCCCTGGACACTTTCCAAGAGACAGTGGTGTGTGCCCCATATGATTTGCAGGACACCAAGCAGCAGCAGACCTGCCCCCGTAGTACTGCTGCATTTTGAGATGTTCCCTCTTTCTCAGTTCCCCGTACAGAATAAGACAGCACAGAGTTGTGAGGTTCTGAGCTTGCATGGGATTTAGGAGACCTTGATTTCACATGCTTGTGACCAGGTCTGTGTAGGCCACATTTGTCTGATCAGCCATGTCAGATGCATGGGCAGCCCAGCAGTCAACGTATATTAGGTGCTCCCCACCTGATCCACAAAAGAGGTGTTTGTTAAAGCTGGTTCTGTGTTTAGCTCCAGAGGCCCGTTTCTATCCCTGTGGTGTGCTGAGATGGCACACACTCGGCTCTTTCCTCCGTGACTCATTTCAGAGCCCAGAGCCAGAGCTTGCAGTGGAGGTTTGCTGTTCGTCCAGGGAAGGTGTGTGGGTAGGGAGTGGGGAACACAAGCTATCCTCCTGCAGCGCTGAAGCTCGTGACAGTGCCAGGGGACGAGTTGGCACAGGCTAACCCCATGCAGTGTGCGTGAGGGGTGGGATTTACACCCCTAGCCCCATTTTACAGATGGGGAAACTGAGGCCCAGCGAGGGCAGGGAAGTGAGCCAGGACTGGAACTCAGCAGTCTGGGTTCAGAACCCAGCTCTGAACACTGGGACTTGCCCCTCCTAGAGAGACCCCAGGAGTCCGGGCTCCTCTCCTAGCACAGCTCTGTGCCTGCTGCAGCCGCTTGGCCAGTCGTGGGGGACGGGGAGGCTGCGAGGAGAAGGAGACACTGTCCCTTTAAGATGGGACTTGTTTCTCTCGCTCTGGTTTGTTTACATCTTCCTCCGCTCCGATCACGGTCTCATCACAGTCACCTTACATTTTACGCAGCTCCCAATCCCTGGTGTCCTTCCGCCTCCCACGCGTGTGTCGCTTTTAGGCCCCTCTCGTTTCCAGTCGGAATTCACCCCCAACCCCCACGCTGCGACTGAGG
Organism: Mauremys mutica; assembly: GCF_020497125.1. Classification (NCBI taxonomy): domain Eukaryota; kingdom Metazoa; phylum Chordata; order Testudines; family Geoemydidae; genus Mauremys; species Mauremys mutica. The sequence goes on from NC_059096.1 coordinate 14,018,160, forward strand.
GGAGAAAGTGGCCCAATCCACAGTCTCATCCGCTCAACCCACGAAGCCATCCAGGACTACTTTGGATTGTACCATTCCTCGTCATGGGGAGGAAAGATAGGACATTCCGCGACACACACACGGAGAGAAAGGGGACCGTACGGCTACTGACTTTTGTCCTTAGCGAGCCCCTTGAAGGTCGCTTGGAGCCGTTCACGTTTAAGACCCCTGGAAAAACAATGGTAGAGACCAAGTGCTACCCCTACTCTCTCATTGGTCTAGCCGCAGATGAAGGACCAATGGTTTTCCCGAAGAAGCCTCGGAGGCCAATGGGTGGTACTGTGGTCTTAGCCACGCCCACTGCTCTAGCTGATTGGGCGCAGCAGAGGCCCCGCCGCGCCTCTGGGAACCGTAGTCGCTCCAGCAGGCTCGGGCCAGGGAATCGATCGGGACGGGAAACCACAAATCCCAGCATACGCCGGGGCGCGGGGTGGGCAGCGCGCTTGCGCGGAGTGGGGCGGGGTCTGGTGCCTTTATATAAGGCGAGGCAGCGGGCTGCAAGCTGCAGTTGGGAGTGAGGAGCGCTGGGGTCGGGAGGCGGAGCTGCGGGAAGAGGCGGGGCTGGGCGGCGGAGGAGGAGGCTGGCCCTGAGATGAGTGTGCCAGGTCTCGGCGCAGCAGCAGCAGCCAGGCAGCGGCCCGCTCCGGGGCGGGACTAGAAGCGTTAACCCCTTGGTGGCCGCGGACGCGTTAACCCCTTGGGGCCCGGCGCGGACTGACTCCCCGCGCCGCCCGCTCCAGATGCGCCGCGGGGAGAGCGCTCGGCCCTGAGCCCCGCCTGAGGCGCCGAGCCCCGGCCCGCGAGCAGCAGGAGCGGCCCGGCCATGGCTGACCCGCAGCCGCCGTCCGGCCCAACTTCGGCCGCGGAGCCGGCCGGGGAGTGTCCGGCGAGCGGAGCCGAGCAGCAGCAGCAGCAGGCGGCGGCGGCGGCTGGCAGCCCGCGGGCGGCGGAGAGCGCGTGTCAGGCTTCCCCGCCCGCCGGGGCACGCCAGGGCGAGGGCCGCCCGGAGGGAGGCGGCGAGCAGGCGGAGGGCGGAGAATGGGCAGCCGGGGAGGGGCAGCCTCCCGCGGACGGACAAAGAGCCGGGCCCCCGCCGGCCGCGCAGGGCCAGGGCCAGGGCTGGGCCGGGCCGGGGGGCCACAGGGACCGGCCCCCCGTGGGGGGCGAGGAGGAATGGCGGCAGCGGCAGCTGGGCAAGAAGAAGCACCGGCGGCGCCCCTCCAAGAAGAAGCGGCACTGGAAGCCCTATTACAAGCTCACCTGGGAGGAGAAGAAGTTGTTCGACGAGCGGCAAAGCCAGCGGGCTTCCCGGCTCAGGGCGGAGATGTTCGCCAAGGGGCAGCCGGTGGCGCCGTACAACACCACCCAGTTCCTGATGGAGGATCACGACCAGGAGGAGCCGGATCTTAAGACTGGCCTCTACCCCAAGAAGGCGGCAGCCAAGTCAGATGATACCAGCGAGGAAGACTTCCTGGAGGAGGCAGCAGACGAGGACGGGGGCAGCGACGGGATGGGAGGCGACGGCAGTGAGTTTCTCCAGAGGGATTTCTCAGAGACTTACGAGCGGTACCATGTGGAGAGCCTGCAGAACATGAGCAAGCAGGAGCTGATCAAGGAGTACTTGGAGCTGGAAAAATGCCTTTCCAGGATGGAAGATGAGAACAACAGGCTGAGGCTGGAAAGCAAAAAATATGGGGGGGACTCCGCAGAGGATCCTAGGGTAAGAGAACTAGAGCTGGAACTGGACAGGTTGAGAGCTGAGAACCTGAAGCTGTTGAAAGAGAACGAACTTCACAGACAACAGGAGAAATCGCTTTCCAAGTTTGGAGAGTGAAACTTTTGGGGGGGTGGGGGGGGGACTTTTTACATTGATGGAATGTAACATTATATACATGTGTATATAAAAGACAGTGGATCCTTTTTATGATACATAATCAGAATAAACCACAGCCTTGTATTGTTTTTGAAGCTATAGCTATAGTGTAGTGTGTGTTCTGTTAACTATGTGCAACTGAGAATTCCCCCCCCTTAAGATAGATGTGACTCCAGGGGAGGGGTGTGTCTTTTTGATGTGCAAGTAAATTTGACTCAACTTATGATGCATTTTATGTTTAAACCAAAAGGGGAAAAAATCCAGGGGGAGGGAAAAAACCTAGGGAATTGTAAATCAGCCAAATTCTGAAAACAATAAAATTCATTATAGAGTTCTAATAAATTTAATTACTTGTAAATGGAACCGTTTCAGTGTGATTTCTAGAAGAATATTCAAAATAGCATTCTCCTAGGTGGGAATATGTTTTGAATAATTAGTGATTTGTATTTTTAAATGGCTTATTGCCTAATATAAAATCAACAGAACTAAGGCTTAGACTTAATACTTTTGCATCTCTGGTCCCTGCAGCCTACAGAACTTCCTATTTCCAATTCTAAACCACTAACACTCTAATGTAAGTGGGTTAATATAAACCCATTTTGTGTTGTGGTGGCTTAGCAAATATTTTTGCTGTAACAAAAGTAAATGCAGCTGGGTTGGTGGGCAAGTGGTGGGTTCTTTACTTTGCTTCTACTTTATCATGTTTTTGTAGTAGTCATCACTTATTCGAACAAAAAAAATTACACTAACGTTGGCCTGCTTTAAGTTTCAAGGATAGTTCTGAATGTCTATTCTCATCTTTCATCTGTCTAGAGCTGCTAAGAACCTAAATAAGCACTGCCTACAATTTGTTTGTGTTTATAGGCACCTTGATATTTTTAATATACTTTAAACTGCAGAACAGAAGTCTGATCCTTTAAATGCTTAGTAAAATTGTGCAAAACCTTTAGGAATTTTAATGTACAGAAATGTGACCCACAAGTGATGGGGATAAGGTAGATCTGAAATTTTTTGCACGTTTATGTAATCACAGGACATTCTCTCAGTGCACAGACTAGTGAGATCTCCTTCACCCTAAAAGACAATCTGGTGTGGATAGTACATGCAGCCATCCTAACCCATAATAAAGCCATAACTAGTAGCCATTTAAACATATGCAATTTTCAATTCCTCAACCTAATACTGAGTGACTATTTCTACCAATTTTGATACTAGCCTGTATGTAGAATTTACCCAACCCTATCTAGTCAGTGTCTGAGCAGCAGCTGGGCTTAAACTACAATATGCAAGTGGAGCAAGTTAGATTCACCAGCTAAAGGCAATTACAGTTGGGATGGGCAGCACAAGTAATCCACATTTCAAATAGAAATGTACATATTAGTCCAGGGAATCTGCAACGGCTGGCTATGCAGCAACCTAGGGCCTCCAATACTAAGGATCAAGATGGATTTTAACTACATGTTCCTTGCAGAAATTCTGCTTTAAGGCAGGTATTGCTATCCATTCTTAACTTTGGAAAGAAAAAACAGAAAACATTAAAGATCTAGTTGTAGTAAATAGGTTTGTCTTAATTTTCTTTCCTTCTGCTATGACATTAGTCAGCAGAGTCGGGCTGGTGCACTATAGCTTCAGTTGTAGAGAAGGAAGTCTGGTGTGAAGGAGGCACCACAGACCATAATATCAGCCTTCTGTAGGGTAAGACTGGCAGAATTCAACAGCAAGGAATGAGTTAATTCCAAGTACAAATGAAATTCTCTCCAAGGAATATAAATACTATGGTTTTAAACTTCCACTATTCTTTCAAGTACTTTGTATGTAATATTTCCATATTTAATTTTTGAATTATAAAACATGCAAGATTGTGTTTGTATAGCATTTTGGAGGATGGAGGGTAAGGTACAGAAAAGGGCAACAATAATGATTAGGGGTGTGGAAAAGCTGCCATGAGGCTAGATTAGTAAGACTGGGGCCTTTTCATCTTGGAAAAGAGATGACGGAGGGAATAGATCTATAAAATCATGACTGGTGTGGAGAAAGTAAATAAGGAAGTATTGTTTACTGGTAACAAAAATTAGGGGTCACTAAATGAAATGAATAGGCATCAGGTTTAAAACAAACAAAAGGTATTTTTTAACATGATGCACAGTTAACCTGTGGAACTCCTTGCCAAAGGATGTTGTGAAGGCCCAGACTATAACAGGGTTCAAAAAAGAAGTGGATAGGTCTATCAATGGCTAGTAGCCAGGATGAACAGGGATGATGGCCTTAGCCCAGAGTGGGCAAACTACAGGCTGTGGGATTACCACCCCTGTGGCGCTGCAGGCCCTGTGCTGCTCCCAGAAGTAGCCAGCACCATGTCCCTGTGGCCCCTAGGGGATGGGGGTGCAGAGGGCTCCATGTGCTGCCCTCACCTGCAGGCACCACCCCCCACAGCTCGCATTGGCTACAGTTCCCCATTTCCAGCCAATGGGAGCTTTGGGGGAGGTACCTGCAGGTGAGGGCAGCATGCTGTGCCCTCTGTCTCTCCTCCCCCAGTGGCCACAGACACATGGTGCAGGCCTCTTCCAGGAGTGGGGCAGGCAGAGAGCCTGTCTTAGCCCCACTGCGTGTCGCTGCCACCCCAGAGTGGCTCCAGGTAAGCAGCACCAGGCCACAGCCTGCACCCTAACCCCCTGCCACACCTCTCCTGCACCCCAACCCCTGCCCTGAGCCCCCCCTGCACCAAGTTCTCTCCTGCACTCCACACCCTTTTGCACCCCAGCCTCCTTCCCTGAGCCTCCTCATACACTCCACATCCCTCCTCTGCCCCAACCCCTTGCCCTGAGCCCCTTCCTGCACACCGTTCCCCAGCCCTACATTCATAGACCTGCATGGAATTTCCCCACCCAGATGTGGCCCTTGGGCCAAAAAGTTTGCCCACCCCTGCCTTAGCCTCTGGTTGCTAGACGGTGGGAATGGGCAAGGGATGGATCACTCTGTGATTAGCTGTTCTGTTCATTCCCTCTGGGGCACCTGGTATTGGTCACTGTCAGATGACAGGGTACTGGGCTAGATGGACTTTAAGTCTGACCCAGTATGGTGGTTATGAGAAGGAAAATAGCAGATGTGCATTATTGCACCGTAACCTCAACATTTAATATTGGCACTTCAACTTATAGCAGGGGTCAGCAACCTTTCAGAAGTGGTGTGCAGAGTCTTCATTTATTCACTCTAATTTAAGGTTTTGCATGCCAGTAATACATCTTTAATGTTTTTAGAAGGTCTCTATAAGTCTTTAATATATAACTATTGTTGTATATAAAGTAAATAAGGCTTTTTAAATGTTTAAGAAGCTTCATTTAAAATTAAATTAAAATGGGGAGCCCCCCGGACCGGTGGCCAGGACCCGGGCAGTGTGAGTGCCACTGAAAATCAGCTTGCATGCCCCCTTTGGCACACATGCCATAGGTTGCCTACCCCTGACTTACAGTAATATACCACCATGAAGCTTAGTTTCTAACATTAACGTGAGAAATGTAATTACATATGAAGAAATGTTTAGTCAAGTGTCACAGCAGTGGCTATCCCAAATATAAAACCACTTCTCTTGTCTAGTCTACACTATACTACAACCCACATTCACTGGCACACATTTCCACAAGCTAGTTCAAACACTCAACAAATGTCTGTTCCAGGACATTTACAAAGGTGTTAGCAATTCTCCAAATCAATGTTTTGTTTTAATCAGTGGTTTCCACATGGGATTGAGTTTTGGGACCTCAGGAGTGATTTACTGGAAAGGTGAGAGTAGGGTTATTTCTAATCACTTTTTAAGAGAGATTTCCAGTTAGAAGAGTCTTCCTTCAACTCTCTTGTGTTTATACCTGTTAACCTGCAGCACATCAGACAATCCTAGGTGATGGAACATGCTGCAGAGACAGACTGTCCCCACAACAGGGTTGGCAGGTTAGAGAGAGGTAGGCTTCCCTCCACCTCCTCTCCCCCCCCACCCCTTGGCCTCTCACATTAAAGGGCTTTGGCAATCAGTAGAAGATCTGGTAACTGACAGGCAGATCATCTTAAGTTGCAGAACACCAGTGCAATACACACTCTTGGGCTCATCTACTAGAGCCAGGCCTCTACATTATGCATCTGCTGCATCTGTGAACTTTTTGTCTAGATCCAGCTAGAGTGAAGAGTAGTCCAGACTGGCAGTGCTAAGCACATGCCCCACTGTGGCCAGATCATCTGAGGGGAACAGGTGCAATCTTCTTGGTAGCCAAAGATGAAAGTAAGTGCTTTGAGGGTTGCAGCTATGTCACGGGGGGTGCAGGGATAGCGCAATGGTTTGAGCATTGGCCATCTAAACTCAGGGTTGTGAGCTCAATCCTTGAAGGGGCTACTTAGGGATCTGGGGCAAAAATCTGTCTAGGGATTGGTCCTGCTTTGAGCAAGGGGTGGGACTAGATGACCTCCTGAGGTCCCATCCAACCCTGATAGTCTATGAATCTATATCAAAGGCACTAATAAGTATGGTTTGACCTAAGGCACCATGGGCTTAACTTGAAGAGGGCAGATATGTCCCCAAAGGGTAAGGCAGTGGTGCCTGCCAGTTCTTTGAAGTGTTTCCCTCTAACTAGTTGTTTGCACCAAGTATCCTTTATGCAGGCTCCAATTTCTTCACTTCACTAAGATCAAGGAGACTGCACTAGAAAATAAATCTGTATAGCAGTGGCATGCTGCTGGCATTGCAGCCACTGTCATCTAAATATTACCTACTGGTTGTACGTAGATGTTAAACAACAGTGCTGACAGGTTTCAGCCTTATGAGACTCTGCATGTCAAAGTTCTCACCCATCATGACTCTGGGGTCTGCTGGAAAGGAACACACTTGCAGCAATTCTGTTTGCTCCTGCCAGAACAAACAGGCAGGATGATCAAAATATACTTCAACTTTATAGCAGCCAATTACAAGAGCCTGAGAATAAGGTTTGTACATGATTTGTAAAAAATGGATCTCTGGACTGAGAATGTTTAAACTTATTTCATTGTGAGGTTTTTCCACTTGCTAAAAATAGAACTGTTGGAATACTTTCTCTTATTTTAGGCACAAGATGAAGAAACAGCTGATCCCAGAAATGCAAAATTATATAAAAAAAGAGATACTATCAAATCCTGTTACAACTGGTCTCCTTTTTAATGTGGGTGGAGAGCAATGCATCAGCAGGATGCTGATTCATTTTGCTAGTTGTAATGCTGTAAAGAGTAACTATACACTCCATGTTACTATCTGATACAAAAGAAAAGGGTTTAATTCTGATATTGAACAGATCCATAATTACTTGCATAACATTTTTCTTTATATTTAACAAGTGTGGCAAGTATCAGAGTAACAACCATTCCTGTGGTCTGGAACTACAGGAGTTCTCCTCCTGGATTAATAGGTCTAAATGAGAGTGGTGGCAGAGGGCAATCTTTGCAGGTCTTTCTGGAACACATCCCTTGGAATAGTGTACTCATTCCCTTCAGGAAAAAGTGAGAACAGCAACCACTGGTTAAAAACAACATCTGAATAGGGAGGAAACTGTAATGCTATCATCTGAAAACTGCTTCTTTATCAATGAACAGTGTATCAAATGTGTTGAAATGCTCAACCCATATATACCCCTAACAGTGCTAAGAATGAAAACTAAAAGGTGTTTCTGAAGCATAAAATGGGATCATTACTAGATCACTGAGAACACTTGAGTTCTAGGGAATATATATTTTACTAGGATGGCATGGCAGTATGCCCTGTAAGCCACTCATCTCAATGTGGATCAATTTTTCATATACAGTGCAATGGAGAGACTCAGAATGGAAAACAATGTTTGGTCTTGTCTACACACAGAATTTGCACCAGTTACACTTCATTTCTTTAGATTAATAGAATATCAGGATTGGAAGGGAGGAGGTCATCTAGTCCAACCCCCTACTCAAAGTAAGACCAATCCCGAGACAGATTTTTGCCCCAGCTCCCAAAATGGCCCCCTCAAGGATTGAACTCAACCCTGGATTTAACAAGCGAATGCTCAAACCACTAAGCTATCCCTCCCCCAAACAGTAACAAAGACTCTGCGTGCCCTGACAATTAAATGTTGCAACATAATAATACCCCAGCAGCCTTTAAAAAACCAAACAGACAGACAGGGACAAGTAACTAAGTAAGCCGGTCATCTACAAAAAGCTCCCTTCCAGCTCCCATAACTCTGGGAACATACCCTGAGTCCTCTCCAAAAAGCCCCATCAAACAGATGGCTTCAGCAGTGTGGTGAGGTCACCAAATTTGGGCTATTTTGGACTGAGGGGAGCAAGTTCTAGGGCCCTGATTGAGAGCACAATCCCCTATCTTAATCAATTTAGTTACCAGTGCAAAACCTGGTGTGGATTAGTTTAAACTAATCAATGTGAGTGCTGACACTCAAAGTTGCACTAGTTTAACTAAATACATTTAAAAATCACACCTTTAGTTAAGCAACTTTTGATATTTAAATCAGGCCTCAGTTTGGTTTTTAAATGGTTTTAAAACCGTCATTAGCATAAACCTGCAGCTAAATGAAAACAGAGCTAAATTAAATATAAATGGGTATTAAAAAAAAGTCATATGGGAAGATGGTTATACACCTGGACAGTTAGAAAAGGGGGTAAGCCATGATTAATAAAAGCCAAACCTTTATATAAACTGGTGAAACAGCATGGAAGCAAAATATTCTTTGACTCCAGAGTAATGCAAGCAAGGAATTTTCTGCAGGAAATTGTCTCCGCTCAGTTTGATCTTCCCAGTGTAAAAGATCCTTCATCACTCCTGTTGCACATTTTGTAAAACAGTTTTCAGTAAAATGGCAGCACTCAATCTCAGGGTATACCTGATGATACTGTTGGGCAGGTCAGCATTATACTCATTCCACAGGTAGAAGAAACTGTGGCTAAGGCCCAGATCCACAACGGTGGAAGTTAGGAGCCTAAATGCCTTTGTGGAGCTTGTCCAAAGTTGCACAGTGAGTCTGTGAAAAAGTCAGAAATACAACCCAGATTCCCTAGTCCCCAGTCATACACTTTAAGCAGTATCCGTATATGTTAAATACATTAAAAAGTGAACCATACCTTTCATGTACCACAGCATTGGGACATTACCCATGCATCAAGATACTTACCATACACACTGTCACAATTCCCACTGCTCATCAGGACGCTGGACCTGTTTGTGCCATCTCAAGAACTGCCTTCCATGCCACCTCTATTGTCTTGAGGTTTGCACATGAGGAACACGCTGCTCACTTATTTTGGGTCTCTACAGTTCCTTTCTAACAGCTAAAGGAATGAAACTAATCACTCATTTATCAGGGTATTTCAACAACTAGTTGAAAAGTTACCAGTCGAGCCCTAGCCCTTGAGACAGGCAGGTACTTTTAAAAAAATCTCTACAAATGGCACACTGACAGCTGTTGCCTCACTTCACAATAGCAGCAGAGAGGAGGCCACATTAAATGAGACCCATTGGGTTCAGCAAGTGAAAATTCCCTGGGGGAATTTGGGGTGTGGTATGGTTTAAATGCATAAAATAAAGGATTATAGTCAGGGATCACTTTCCAGCCTAGAAAATTATACTGTATAATAAAGTACAGTAGAAGCATGGAAAATAGACATTTTCTAGGAAAATGCAAGTTATTGTACCAAATGTTCACTCAAAATAAAATTAGATCTTCCTCTCAGTTATGTCCACGTTTAGTTTCTGATACAAGACTAACTTTGTATTAATTGTCTGATCTCAGAGTCAGATAAGTATTTAGAAATTAACAGAAAAATTATGTAAAATTTCAAAAAATTAGTTTTTCCTAGAAACTATTTACTCTAATTTCTATACAGTATTAAAAATAAGCATGCACCAGGGATTGTGTTTTGAGAACTCTATCATCAGGTATTTGGGTAACTGTATGGATGTTTGTATTTGAGTACCAACACTAGTTCAAATTCTGCTCACTTACACCGGTGTCCATCTGGAGTAACTCTCTTGCAGTCAATGAAGTTACTTCAGATTTACACTGGGGTAAAAGATCTGAATTTGGCTTTCAATTACAAAAATATAACCCACACATTAAAATAATAGTTGTATTCACACTGGATTTTTTTTATCACCTCTATTTTTACACATAGGGAGACTGAAGCCCAGAAGTCCCAGGATTGCAAAAGATTAAAGTACAAGTGAATGGTAAGGCCCAGATTTCACATCTCCCGACTCCCAAGCCCGTATCCACCCAAAAGAAACAAGTTTCACTTGAGTTTAAAAGCTACTGTGGAGTCTTAGCAAATCAGCCATTACTTTTGAACACGAGTGTAAGGAAGAGAGCTGTATTGTACTTTGGAGTCTAAGTACTTTTCAGCTAAGTGATTATGCAGCAGCAGAACTGCATTAGTTACTTCCTCCGCAAACATGTCGTCTCTTTGATGTGTTACTGAAATAGGCACGGACTGGCAGGTGTCCTTAACCCAGGAGACAAGAAATGCCCAATGGCCGAGGATTGTAAGGGCCTTTCACGACCCTCCCAGCAGGGCTGAGCTAGGCTAGGGCCTTCTGGGGGAATGGGAAGCCCCGTGGCGCTGCTCCCGGTTCGTGCACCGCCCCCCAGGCACCCGGCTGTGCCCTGCGCACGTTACACGGCCCACAGGGGGCTGGGTTCAGCCTAGGGGAGGGGGAGGCGAGGGGCGGCCCACGGCTGCTGCGACCCTTCGGGGTCTCGCTTAAGGCTCGGGGTCAACCCGGCCGGTTGCACGAGCTGCCCCCTCGGAGGTCGGGACCCCGGGCGCGCGGGGCTGTAAGCGCGTGGGGAGGCGCGTCCCCGAGCCCGGCCCCCTCCCGAGGCCAGGCCAGGCCGGCCCGCCCGCCGGGGGCTCGACCTCTGGGCTCGCCTCCCCGTCCGGCTGCGAGGCGCAGGACGAGCCCCGGGGCTCCCGCTGTGCGGAGGGAGGCGCAGGGCCACGGGGCTCCGCGTGCCGCGCTAGCAGGGGTGAGGGCCCGTGAGGGGAGCCGCCGCTCACCGCGGCCAGCGCCGCGCCCCGCCCCGCCGGCTCCTGGGCCGGGCCGGCCCAGCCCGCCACACAAAATGGCCGCCACCTCGCTCGCCCGGCGGCTACGGCAGTCCAAGTCGGAGCGGTCTGCTCGCCCAATCAGCCTTCGCCGTCGGGATGATTGGCGGCAGACCCTCAGACCAATGGAAAAAGCGTTCACGGGGGAACGCGCGTAAGGCCAAGAGCGCTGCCGCAGGGGCTTGTGGGAATTGTGGTCCACCGTGAGCGAACGCGCCCGCGAAGTTGAATAGGACGTAGGGCCAGGAAGGGACTATCAATCCCGTGAGGCACCGCTCCGGCCAGCGGTCGCTTCTCTCTCCTAGCGGACGAGCTGCGGTTTCTCCCAACCATGGGGGCGGGGACAAGGGCAGGGGGGCGGTGGGGCTGCACCTGGCGGGGGGGGCAGCAGATAGGTTAGGGCCGGTGATGAGCTGACACAGCCATCAGCTGTTCGCCCCTCCTCACAGGGCACATGCGTCCCCTTGCAGGCGCCTTAACCCTGTGCTAACCTCCCCATCGCAGTGTGCAGGCGAGCCCCATAACCCAGTGCACACACCCTGCCATCTCCTCCAGTGTCCTCATGTCATCTAAATACACCTGCACAATGCAAGACTTAACCTCTTGCCATTTGCAGGCATTGCCCCTAAGTATCCCCCCCCCCCCCCAGACGAGTCCTCCAATGTCATCCTTTAATCCTGCACAATGCACGGGGTTTCCATTTGCCATCTGCAGCCTCTCACTCCCCAAATGTAATTTGATGTAAACGTCTCTGAAAAAAATGCAGCAGTGTTCCCTAGCAATTTGCAGTCTACTTCCTGCAAAATAAATGTCTCAAACCTTTTTGCCCAGATAGAATTGATTAAAATATACCAGAAAAATGCTTGAGTTTTCTTGTTGCCATTTTGAAGCAGTTTGTTCAAAATAATCCCCAAATCTATTTCAAAAATATATTTCCATCAAACAGTTACAGATCCACAAAGCACAAGTTTTCATGTTCAGTTTGCAGCCTGCCCCCACTGGGAATGTAGTTGTTTGAAGGAAATACATATGCAATAATGCACTAAGCATAATGGTTTTAATTAGCCGCATCTGCAAAATGCATGACTTTTTCTAATGCTGTATGGCTTGCAATTGCCTGTAGCCATTTTTCCTCCTCAAAAGCAAAGAGGTGGTGAGAATGTTGCCTCAGTTTGCAACAGCCAAAACTGTGAAGGCTCCGTCCAGCCAGTAGTCGTAGAGACTGAGGAGTGACTTTTAAAAAAAACAGAAACATGATCTTACACATTTTGGAAAACAGCACAGAACTGGGGCTGCTATTTTGTAGACCTACGGCAGACTCTCTAGCTCACTTGGGAGGGAATCATTTCATTTTGGATGCAGTTTTTCTTGGGAGGAAGGGATGTGTTTAATGAGACATTTAAAATTTCGCTTTGTGTTTTTCCCAAACTTGTGTGGAACGTCACGGTTTGATGATCCCTATTTTCCTTGCCCGCAGAGTAAGACCTGCAGCGGGAAGCTTAGCTGGATCTTAGGCCCTCCCTTTTGTTGCAAACTGCAGGCACTTAACTCTTTGATGTCTTTCTGTTATTTAAAGATGTTACTAGCAAACGTTAAAGTTCCCAAATGTAGGTGTGCCTTAGAGAAAGAAAAATGTCTCCCTCTCCTAGCAGAAATGGACAGGTACTAATGGTGCTCTTTTTCTGCCCATTTGTTAAATACTGACAGTGTGCTTGGTGCTGTACAGACGTTAAAAAGGAAGGCATGATTTTTGCTCCAAAGAGTTTATAGTCTAAGCCCCAATCCTGCAAACTGCTGCCTTTGTGGACACAGGGGTCTGCCTTTATGGAGCAGTCTGCAGGATCGGTCCCTTTACAGACAGCAGAAGAATGCACTGTGACGGTCAAAGAAACTAGGAGACCGGGGGCAGTGATTTAATTTCACAAATTTTCCTAGTGTTTCTCCTGTTGTTACCAGATGCAGTGTTGCCTGCCTTGATAATCCATCTGCTAAACAGCCTTGGTGGCTGATCCAGGGTTATCATAAACTGCCTCAGATGTGGTGCCATTATTGTCAGTCTTTTTGGAAGTTTTAATTCTGGTGAACAATGTGACAGAGTAATGTCAATATACTTTGGGGGCGGGGACGCTTTTACCCTGCTGCAGCTTTGTGTGTTGGTCACAGATTTTGTGTTAAACATGCTCTGTTGTGGTAAACAGTGCAAACTGATTTTATTTCTTAGCTTTTGGTCCTATAGTTTGCTAAAGCATTTTTTAAAAAAACAACATAGCATTAGAAGATTGGCCAGAGAAAATACATTGGGAAAATCAGTCCTGCACTAGCTGGCACAATGGACCAGGAGCCAGATTTTCAAAGGTGCTTGGGTGCCTAAAGATGCAAAGTGCATCATGCTAAGAATCTTTCTAAGATTCCAGTTTTAAAGCAAACAACCTCAGTTTTGAAATTCAAAACTTCATTCCACTGAAGGTCCGTTTTTACATTGAAACATGCAACATTTTGAAATTTCAAGTGTTCTGGAAAAAAAACCCTAATAACTAAACTTGATCTGAGCCGCGCCCAACCATTTTGTAAAAATGTGTAAGGTAAAATTTGGGGAGTGGAAATGGCCCAGAATGAAATGGACAATTTTTAATTATTTATTTATTGAAAATCATTGTCTTCTACCCTTCCCTCGTATATCTATATCTATATATTGCATAGCTTTAATAGATGGGGGGGGGAGAAGGATAGCTCAGTGGTTTGAGTTATTGGCCTGCTAAACCCAGAGGTTACCGACGAAGTGGGTATTCACCCACGAAAGCTCATGCTCCAATACGTCTGTTAGTCTATAAGGTGCCACAAGACTCTTTGCTGCTTTTTACAAACCCAGAGTTGTGAGTTCAATCCCTGAGGGGGTCATTATAGGGACCTGGGGCAAATATGCATCTGGGTATTGGGCCTGCTTGAGGATTGGTCCTACTTTGAGCAGGAGGTTGGACTAGATGACCTCCTGAGGCCCCTTCTAACCCTGATATTCTAAGGCCTTGGCTACACTTGCAAATTTGCAGCGCTGCAGCAGGGTGTGAAAACACACCCTCTCCAGCGCTGCAAATTGCGGCGCTGCAAAGCACCAGTGTGGTCAAAGCCCCAGCTCCCAGCGCTGTATGTTATTCCCCACAGGGAGGTGGAGTACGGACAGCGCTGGGAGAGCTCTCTCCCAGTGCTGGCGCTTTGACTACTCTTAGCACTTCAAAGCGCTGCCGCGGCAGCACTTTGAAGTGCAAGTGTAGCCATAGCCTAAGAAAAAATGTTTAGGGGGAGGGATCACTCTGTGGTTTGAGCTATTGGCCTGCTAAACTCCAGGTTGTGAGCTCAATCCCTGAGGGGGCCATTTGGGATAAAAATCTGTTTGAGGATTGGTCCTGCTTTGAGCAGGGGGTTGGACTAGATGACTTCCAGAGGTCCCTTCCAACCAACCCTGATATTCTATGGTTTCTAAACAGTTTCACTTCCTGGTTCTCATGCACAAGCATTTGCTGCAATGTTTCAGCTACCAGTACTGCAGGGGAATGGTGGAAGTCATTTTGGTTTTAACTATCTCCTTTTGAATTACAAAAACAGCCCCAAACACCATGGAAGTATTGCTTTTCACTTTAGGTTTTGTAAGTGATTACAGAATCTCAGTTCAGGGCTGTACTTGTCCAAACTGTGTCCCCTTAAGATCAGGGAGAAATAGTTGCATCCGGGTGAGTAGTGTGTGCCTATGATCTTCATTAACAGCAGCATTGGTAGCGACACCTATAGTAAAGGTTGCCTGATGCTTTCCATTATAAGACCCTGTTTTCAGTTGCTGATAACTTTGCCAAACTTCAACCAATGCCGCAGAAATTTTCCGTGTTGAGTCTCTGCCATTTTTTATTTGTTTGGGGTTTTTTGGGAGGGGCATTAATTAAAATGGTTCAGCAGTTTCTGAGAATTAAGTTAGAAGCAAATTCTTTAACGCTCTTTCATTACCAAGCTGTAGTGCCTGGCCTCAGTGCTCTGGAGCAGGAACTTGAAATTTCTCAGAGAGGTTGCCCTTGTGTCAGGGAGGTGCCTTTTACTGTCCCTATGATTATCCACCCAAATATGGTCAAATTATAAGCCTCTGGAAAAAAATGGCAGTTTGCACATGCTCAGTGGGGATTTGTTTTCCAAATAGTGCATCTGCAGTGAGCATGCTCCATCCCCTCGCAGCTCAGTCTGAGCACGCACCATTCCCACAGAGCACCTGAGCACTGCGAGCAGGCGTCTGGCTTATGGCTGAAGGGTCTGAGCAGGACTTTCCATGCAATTGCACCTGTAGACTGCTGGGGAGCCAGGCCCCCTGACAGGGCGACTCTCTCTCCTGCCCTCTCATGCCCTGGCAGTATGCAGGAGTAGGAAGAAACAGCCTGATTTGAATGCAGAGGGCTCAGGAGCTGTGGGAAGGGGGAGAGGAATAGAGGGATGAAGTCACCTCTCAATCTTTTTGAGAAGCTGAACAGACTGAGCTCTTTAAGTCTCCCACTGTAAGCCAGCAGCCCCCAAACCCTTGAGGGTGACGCCACCCCTTACCTCTGTCTATGCTTCCCCGGGGCTGGGAGTGGAGATGCAGCCTGGGGGAGGGGGGAGGGAATGGGGCCGAGGCTGGAGCTGCAGCTGGGTGTGGGTCTGGCACCGAGCTGTGGCATGAGGCTGGGGATGGGGCCGGCAGTGAGCTGGGCCCAGGCCGGGGACGGGGCAGGCTCTGGGTGGTGCCCTGCTGCGCCCCCAGATGTTCCTCCACACTCTGAGGTGCGCCCCACAGTTTGGGGATCTCTTCTGTAAGGCATTTTCTTGGGCCCTTGAATCATTTTTGTGGCTCTTTTCTGCCCCCTCTCCAATTTTTCAGCCTCCTTTTAAACCTGTGGCGGGACCTGTAGCCACATTCCAGCACCAGTCTCCCCAGTGCTGTGTACAGGGGTAAAGTCACCTTTCTTGTCCTACTCTGCTCCCCTCTTTAGACCATCAAGGTGTTAGTTTTACCTTAGAGAGCCCTAAATGTTTTGGGGCCTGGGAGATGTTCTCTCCACCAGTGGGAGCAGCCGAGGTGCCCAAGCTGCTGCTCCCTCGGGAGGAACGAAGGGGAGCTGCTGGCAGGGCATTTTCCAGGGGTTCTTTGCTTTGGAACTTGCTCCCCCATTAGGTCCATCGGAGCCCCCCCCCCTTCAGATTATGCTGCAACATCCATCTTTTCCCCCGTGTGTTCAGGCTGTCGAGGAGGGCGCGGGCCGCGACAGTAGATTCGTGAGCAGTCCTGGGCCTAGGTTTATGCTGTAACTGTTAATGTCCGGGCCAGCGGCGCAGAGCTCTCGATGGTGTCTATAGGTGTATTTTAAAAGTGAGAATGAGACAAGTCCCAACCAGCCCTGCTTGGGGGAGTGTGGGCGGGGAGTCACATGGCTCTGCAGGATGGAATCTCTGGGTTTTCAGTTTACTTTTTAGAAAGGATGGAAATTACCCCAAACCCGTCTGTTAAAGGAGCGTTGAAGATGGTTGCGAAGCCAAGCCCTCAAACCTTAGCACCAGCAGGAGGGGAGCAAGAGAAGACGCTGTTCCTCGCTCAGGCGGGATTTCCCTCACAGGCTGCTAACGGGGAGCAACGTACAGGATGTAGCAGATCACGCCAATGCTCCACGTGTCCGTGGTGAATCCCACCGGCTCACAGGCGATCACTTCCGGGGCCGTGAACTCCGCGGTGCCGTGCATCACCTTCACGGGGCTGTTCGGATCTGAAGGGGCAAGAGAGGATCAGGCCAGCATCCCCGTCCCTGCAACAGCAAGGGGGCAGCCCAGCCTCCCCGTGTCCATGTCTCTGGGATCCCCTCTGTGACACACTGCAGCCGCCAGTACCTTTGCATTTGCAGGGGAGCAGCACCCTAGAGAAACCAGGATCAGAGCCGTGCCGGGCGCTGCACAGGCAGTGAGAGACAGGCCCTGCCTACGGAGCTCACAGCCTAATCGACGGGACAGCTATCCCCATTATGCAGGTGGGGATCAAAGGCGCTGAGAGGTTCAGTCACTTGCCCAAGCCACACGTGGAGCCCGTGGCAGAGCCAGGAATTGCAGCCAGGTCTCCTGAGTCCCAGCCCAGTGCCTAGTCCACAAGGCCAACCTGCCTCTAGGAGGTACTGTTTTCAAACAGAAAGCAACACAAGCACATGCTTTTCCAAGACCAGATGAGAACGTACCGGTGTTCGAAGGTCTGTCTGAACTGCTCCTGTCTCTGTTTCTAGGGAGCGCTGGCCCCCCGGGGTGACTCCGGCTGCGTGATGTAACACTTTTATCAACCTCAGTTCACAGACTGCCAAGGCCCCTTTTTCGTAAGGGGCGTCGATGGCTGACGTGGTGCCATTAGGGCTGGGGCTCGCCATGGAGGCCTGTGGCCCGTGAAGGAGGTGGACTTGCCGCAGAACGAGAACGAAAGCGCTGGCGGTTGCCAGGGTAGGAGGAAGCCCAGGAGAAGGCTCTCCAAGAAGGAGAGGCATTGGAAGCCACATATTGAGCTCAGCTGGAAGGAGAAGCAGCAGGTGGTTGAGAAGCAAAGCCAACGGGCTTCTAGGGTGAGGGCAGAGATGTTCGCCAAGGGGCAACCAGTGGCTCCTTACAACATCACTCAGTTCCTGATGGAGAATCATGACTAGGAGGAGCCAGATCTTCAGACTGGCCTTTACCCCAAGAGAACTGCAGTGAAGTCAGATGATACCAGCCAGGAAGACTTCCTGGAGGAGAAAGAGGGGTGGGCAGAAGTGACGAGACCAAAGCAAGTTCCTCCAGAGATATGCGAGAGAGACCACGTGGAGATAGGGTTGCCAGCCGCCTGGTTTTCACCCAGACAGTCCAGGTTTCAGCCTGTGTGTCCGGGTGCCATTTGACTAGCCCTGACGTCCATGGTTTTTTATCTGAGGCAACCCTAAGTGGGAGGAAGGAGGCAGCACAGCAGCAGCCGCCACCTCCAGGGCCAGGCTCCTCATGGCGGCATGTGGCGTGTAGGGGCGGGGCTTGGGGGGGAGAGGTGGAGTGGGGCGGGGCCTCAAGGGAGGAGGCGGAGCAGGGGTGGGGCCTCGCGGAAAGAGGCGGGGCAGGAGGCAGGACCTCGGGTGGCCCGTTAAGCCGGCGACCCTAGGTGGAGAGCCCGAGCAAGGAGGCTGGTCGGGGCGTGCCCGGGGCTGGAGGGAGGCCTCTCCAGGATGGAGGAAGCCATCAAGAAGCTGCAGTGGGAGCAGAGCAGGGTGAAGCAGCTGGAGTTTGCCGTCGAGCTCTCTGAGCTGAGACCCCGCGGCTGGTAAGAGCGAAAGGGCCGGTGCTTTTAGACGTCTCGTCGTCGTCGTTGGTGTGCAGACTGCCCCGGCTTTTCTCAGAGGCTGCAGGCCTTTGACACTTTCCTCTCCTTCAGTGGCGCCCTGAAATCTGGGATCCAGGCTGGGGCTTGCCAAGGGAGTTAGGTGCCCAGATCCCATGAAGCTTGGCCCCTAACTTGCCAGATCTCCTTTGGAAATCCCCGTCTGCAGCTTTTTAAATGACCAGATACTCACCCCCCCCCATTAGAGGATGCAAACGTTACTCACGTGTCCCCCCCTTCCTGTAAATCTCAGGGGACCCCGGAGTATGTTAGGGTCTAGAGAAGACTCGGTAAAGGCCCTGGCCATGCTGGGATCACAGACAGCAGAAATTCCTTAACTAGTGTGGACAGAATTTTATCACCCTGAGACTCTCGCCAGCCCAACACCGCACGGACTAACCCTTTCGGTAGGTGCCAGTTACCCCGGGGGGAGTTCAGGCGTGTGGCCTGGAGTCCCCAGACACAGTTCAAGCATGGTTCAGCTTTGCAGCATACAATGGAGCCAAAACATGGCTTAGACAAATCCCCAAGCAGCGTTTAGGCTTTTCCTGGGCTTGTTCCATGCACTGCAAGACCAAAGCATGTGTGGGGTTTGCTGCTGCACTGTAACCAGATCTTGCCTCCTGGTAGTTGGATAGTTTAAATGGGACTTTCCATGTCACTTAGAGAAGCGGGCAGAGCCCCCTGCCTGCCATTACCCCCTCGTGTGTCTCCAGCACAGGCCTGAGCGCAGTGTGAGCCTGTCTTCCTTTCTTTCAAGGGCTTGTTTTCTGTTGCTTCCGGGATCTTCTTGACTTGGTTCTGATTTAGGGCCTGATCCTGAGCGGAGCTGTGCCCCCGCTGCTCCTATCAGACACAATGGGAGTGCAGGGTGCGCAACACTCGGCTGAAACATTGGGAATGACAGTCTTAAATCCTGATAGCCAAGACCCCTGTTCAGCAGGGTATTTAAGCATGTGCCTAGTTTGAGACTCTGTATTGCTGCTCACATGCCTTGCTGACTCAGGGCCCGGATGTCTAGAGGCACAGGCAGAATTAAAACCCTGTGATCTCTTTAGACCAACTCCATTTCAAAAAGCACATGTTTAAAACCTAAATGATTCCCATTGTGGCTCGGAAATTATTTTTAGCTCTTGTGTTTATAGCAATTGTTTTGGAGAGGACAAGCCACCCAAATAAACACAGAGAAGCTCTCCCAGCGGTCACACTTGGCTTTAATTATCCAGCCAAGTCTCGGTGATGTTGCTGGCCAGTAACTAGAGAAGTCTCTGGAGTGCAGAGGCTGTTTCGGACCTGCTGTTCGTTACTATAAAGGCTGCGTATGTTTGTGTGTGTGCTGCACCAGCCCATGGGCTGAAGTGCTGAGTAATGGTTTGATTTGTCTCTGTGCACTATTTTTAACCCCAAGATTAAGTTAAAGTTGTTTGTTGTCTCAAGTGTGTTAGTTTTTAAAATGTCATGGTTCAAAGAGCCTAAAACTTGTGTGTGTCTGTTTTTTTAGAAGACTGAGATCAGAAAAAAATGGGAACATGTCCGTAGGGCCATCATGGAACGGGCTGCTTCATATCATAGGAGGGAGACGTAAATAGAGGGCGGGCTGGCTCCTGGGTGGGTGCTGGGAGACAGAGCCTTTCGTCTCCAAGTCACCACTTCAAATATAGTCCAGATCAGCAGTGACTGAAGTCACTGCTCTGTCGCCTCTGTGAAATGATTGAAGGATGCTTGTCTCAGCCAGCCTTGCCTTGCCTTCCCTACCACGGTTTTCCTTGCACCAGACATGCAGCTCCGTGGCCCTCTCAGGCCTCTGTTGGGACTCTTTTCAGCATGTGCCCCAAGATCAAATCCAATGGGGATGGAATTCACTGGAAAATGAAGCGACCGTTTGAATCTGCAGCATGATCCTGGGCAGCAGCAGGAAAGGCATGTGCTGCTTCTGGTACTTTTGGGGAAAGTTTAGTAGGGGCGGGAGAGAAACGGATCCCACCCAGGAGTGAGGGGCGGGAAGTGCAGAAACACAGGCAGCTGAATTCAGTGGCAGCAGGGGTCCCATTAAAGGCAGATGTGCTCTTTGGCCCTGCTCCAGTGCAGTAATTGAGCTGCTCTGATGCTTGAAGTCATGGACTTGCTCAAGCGTCTTCCTGAGTCAGAGTCTTTGCATGGCTACCTGCACCGACGTCTGGCACTGTGGTGGTGCCCGCACACACCAGGGACTTACCTTGGCTCCAGTGATCCCAGGAGGAACAAGAACGTTCCCCCTGGAAAACCATTTCCTATCTCCACTCCTCCGTCTGTGGTGGATGAGTAGCAGCCAGCTTCCCCAGCCCAGGAGTGAGGAGCAGCATCTCCTGGGCTTTGATCTCCTTGCAGTTCACACGGCAAAGCTGGGGGTGGGGTAACGTGGAGACTGTCCACCCCAGCATGCAGCGCTCCATCTCGATCCAGTGAGGAACTGCATGTTAGGACTAGAACTGAGCCTGAACAACCCCCTGTAAAACTGGGTTGTGGCGAGCGGGAGGAGGGTGGCCTTGGGTTTCTGAACTCAAATTTTGCAAATAGCCCCTCTCTTTACAATGACCAAAAACTCCCAGCCAAGCACCCTGGTCCCTGGATATTGGCACAATATAAACATGTCGGTAGCTAGAGAGCCTTGGCATTGCTCTACGTCTGGATCCAAATTGTACAAGCTTGAGCCCCTCTCTCCTTGGGACCTGCAGTCTCTGCAGGCGGCACCTCTGTAATAAAGGCAAAGGTGGGTGATATCTGCTCTTGCTCCGTTCTGTCTAGACCCTGGGTTCTGACAGGCTGCCAAGACAGCGCCCCTTGATGGGTAACGTTTGAGTGACCCCAGAGGAATAGATTGACTGATAGCAAGTCACCCAGTTCCAGTTGGAGCGAGGCGACTGACGGTTTCAAAGCATGCAGCTCTCTTTGTGACGTAGGAAATCATGAGCATCACACTTGTTCTAACAGCCCTGCCCAGCGCATTGTATTTTTTTGTATTTGATCTTGTACTTGTCTTGAAAAATTGCAAAGCACTGGCCGAGTTTTGCATGCGCTTCCCAGAGCTGTTCTAAGGCGTGAGCTTTGCCAATGTGATATCGGCAACAAGGAAATGCTACGCTCTAATGTTTGCAAATGGTGAACTTCAAACAGCAAAACTAACCAGCAGGGCAAATTGCAAACCCCTCCCCCCCCGCAGTTTGCACTCTGGTTGCTACCCAGCTCCTCCACCTATTGGGGAACAGAAACAGGGTCACATGACAGACCTAAAGCCACCTGTAGACTGAGGGCCAGATTCTGTCCTGCACTGAGATCTGGACAGAGGGGAGCGGGGAGAGAGCATCAGGGAGCAAGTTATATCTCCCTGTTTCATTTGGTGCATCTGCACTGGCCCCAGTCCATAGGCATAACTTAGAGCAGCTAAGGGCTGCTCTAACTTACACCAACTGGCTACAATCCCTGCAGGATCATATGCCACCTGAGAATTGGGGGAGCGCAGGTGCACGCTGTCCTGCTGCCTCCCAACACACCCCCTTCTGCCTCCACTGCGAGAGTATGTGGGGTCAACTGCACTGCTGTACACCAGCCGAGAGCCCCCCTACACCAGGGGAGTTCTCCGCAGACCAGCTAGAGCCGGATTCTGCCACCTGAATAGCTCAAAAGGGTGGCAATGGGGAGAGAATCTGGCCCTCGGTGTTTAAATGCTGGTGGGATGGCTGGATAATTTTGAATAAGGAATATGTTTCAGAACGTTGCTGTTTGCTCGTTAAATTCTTGCAATAAATGATCCCTTGTGAATGTCACACCCAGCCCTCGTTACAGTCTGTTCTAGTCACATCATTAACCTTTCTGGGAATTAGGAGAAATGTACCTGTCCAAAACCAGACTCAGCTGCAGAAATGTTTCTGCCAGCAAAATAGAGGCCACATCCTGCTCCCCTTCCTCATCCGCTTGATTCCCTGCCAGCCCTTCTGCGCCTGGGGGGCTAGTCTCGGGGAGTGCAGAGCCCAGCCATTCTCCCTCGGAGCACTTAGCTCCCACGTGGCAGTACTCACCTAGTACTCACGCTGGGGTGAACGGCTGCACTAGGTCAAGCCTGTCACTGTCACTGGGGTCACTCTGGAGTTAGGGAGCAGAATCTGGCCACAGATTAGCAGCCAGGGATCCATGTTGGGTGGGTCGGTGACTTAGCCATGCTACCACTGACCCACAGCGATGGGCATGTGCGTTGCATCGTATGAAAGAAAAAGGTTTACCTAAGAGCAAAGCCTCATGTTAACTGCCCAGGATATTTCACACACCAGGACTTAGCCTTGTACAGAAAACTCAGGAAGGGAGAATGTGCCGCTCTCCTTCCCCCCAAAAAGGGAGCCTGATCTTTGCAGTAAAGTTCTCTGGATAGACGGCTACTGCTGGGACACGTAACCTTCCATTCCCCGCTCCCCTACTTTGAAATGACTACGGAAGTAGAAAGAAATGAGCAAAAGGTGGATTTAAATGCCTCATTTTTGCTGGGAGGTAAATGACCCCATGGGGTTAGATTCAACCTTTCACTCCTTAACTCTCCTCGTATTTGCTTGGAAATGCTGGAGTGGCTGGCTGTGTGCTGGAGAGCTTCCGGCTAAAGTGAGCTGGGATCAGCAGAGATTGAAAGTTGTGGCCATCTGATGGCTAATAATGCTACTTTGCCTTGGAGCACAAGGTGCCTTGCAACCATTCATTAGCTTAGCCTCATGCCACGCGCCTCATGTCAGGCAGGTGGGTAACTCGTCATCCCCCGGCACAAGAGGAAGTGACTTGGCTAAGGCAGTTCCGGGAGTCAGTGAGAGCTGGGAACAGAACCCAGATCTTCCCCGCCTGCCCCTCCATCACAGCACCGTCCCTAGTCTACAGAGGGGGCCCAAGCCCCTGAGAGATTAAGGCCCAGATCCTCAAAGGTTTAAGCACCTAACTCCCATTGAGCTGGGTCTAAGTGGCTTGCCCAAGGTCACACAGGACATCTGTGACCCTAGCCGAGACCCTGGCCTGTGACCTAAACACCAGACCATCCCCCCCCCCAACTAGAGTCACCAGATGTCCCGATTTTATAGGGGCAGTCCCGAGATTCAGGGCTTTGCCGTGTATAGGCCCTATTGGCCCCCATCCCTGTCCCAGGTTTTCACATTGGCTATCTGGTCACCCTCCTCTCAATGGAGCAGCAAAGACTTTACCATCAGTTCCTAAACCCAACGTAGCTTTTTACAAAATAAAAACATTGGTGGGTGTCTCCTGGTCAGAACCTGCTTCTCTTCCTCCCTCTTCGGCATGAAGGGAGATCAACCCTCTGCCTGGAAACCGCCTGTCTTGGCAAAAAGCCTCTTCTCCCTGCCTCCTACTGATCTAAGGCCTCTGGTCGCTCCAACCAGGAGCTGCAGCAATAGTGGCCTGTGATTCCTGGTCTGCTCAGGCCTCCCAAGTGCTGACTCATGCCCCTATTTCTCTTGAGCCCAGGTGTGTAATTGTTATATTTATTCTTCGTAGCCAGACGTCGCATCTCCTGCGAGGGAGCCCAGCTGCCGGTTTGTCGTCGCACTGGGACCCACACAAAAAGTAGCATAAAGAAATGGAGTGATCTCCTTTGCCTGGGCTGCAGTGCACATTACAATGGAGGAGGAGTCTCAAGGGAACAGAACCCCGACTGAGCGATAAATAAACACAGGTAAATATCCAGAGAAAGATGCATCAGAGTGACCGCGACTGCTCCCTGCTCGCTGAGACGTGTGGCTGGACTGACGCTCATTGATGTCACAGGTAGAATTTCCCACCTTGGCTCCAGGTAAGGTAGGCATGAGCTGGTGGGAGAGCATGTTACAGCTGTGTCTGACCTGCCCAGATTTAAAGTTTATTAGAGAAAATTTAAAAATAAACGATACAAAGTGTTTGAAGCGTCAGTTATTGTGTCATTGGGGGTAACATACAGGTTGTAGGGGGATGTTAGCGTTTGGGTATTGGACGGCATATACATATACACAGTCTGTCATGTCCCCAATGCGGGGTATATGGTGGGTGGGTTCAAGGTACAGCCAGCAAGCAGTGAGGGCACATCACTCATACAAACAGGTTATGGATAGTCGTGGGCGTGAATAAATGAGCGGACTGGGTAATGGTGATAGGGTGCCCCTCACAGGGCAGAGTTCAGTTTGGCTGGTTCAGGGCTCAGGGGATAAAGTCCAACAGGGGAAGTTTACAGGTCTCTTCCCCCTTGTGGGTGCGCGAAGTCACGCCAGCTCACTCTTGGTATTGACGGTGGCCGGTGACGTGCTCTGTGTAAATGTCTCTGGACCACCGAATAGCGACCGAGACCATTAGGCATCTCATGAGCCGCGCGTAGCGACGGCCCACCCCACAGGTCCGCAGCACGTGCTCGTTAAGGGGGTCCCAGGCGCCCAAGGCCCCAACGATCAGAGCGTCTGTGTAGACCTCGTAGCCCTTTGCTCGCAGGGTGTCAGCCAGGGGAGCGTACTTTTCGAGTTTGCGGGCTCGGGCTTGGCGGAAGGCCGTGGTCCTATTCTCGAACGGGATCGTCACGTCGACGAGGATGATCTTTTTCCGGTCCTCATCCGTGATGACGATGTCCGGGCGCAGCGGGCTGTCAGTGCCGGGGATGGCGCGATTGACAGCGATCTCTCCCAGGTGCGGGGCGATGGCCTTCACCAGGCGGTCCTGGACGGCGTTGTGGCGCAGCTGCCAGGCTCTGCTGTGGGGCCTGCTGCTGCCCAGGACGTGGGGCAAGGTCTCCATGGCGTACCCGCACCTCCGGCAGCGTTTGTCCGGGTTCCCGTGGCGGATGGCTCCGTTGAGGGGGACACAGTTCAGCCGGGCGTGGTGTATGAACCGCCAGTCGGCGAAATGGATGAAGCTGCCTGAGGGGAGGAAGTGGTTGCTGGAGTCCCACTTGCTGGTGACCTCGAAAGCCTTGCCCTGGTCAGGTTTTTTCCTCAAGGTGTCCATGTAGAGCGCGTGGACGGCGGCCTTCAGGGACTTCTCCAGCGCACCTCTGGCTCCAGTGTTGATGAAGGTGGTGCCCTCTGTCTCGATCCGCGGTACCAGGACTCCCAGCTCCCGCCGATCCTCGCTCCATACCCAGCGGCAGCCCAGTCGCTTTCCCTACTAAAATGTGCAGCAAGACCCTATGTACACACAGTTACACCAGTTGAACTAAAGGCCTGATGTTAAATAACGGGCAAGCCACCCTGCCCTAAGCCAGGCATAACCCCCCCAGAGTGCACACACAAGGGGGGGTCCCATTGAATTAAAGCAATGCAACATCCCCCCTTTAGTTCATGAAACCCTGGGGCTCCCCTGGCACTGGGAAAGTGGACGTTCTGCTTCACTGTATGCGCCTGATTTGGGGAGCTCATTGCCTGGGGGAGCTGTGCAGCAAGCACTGGGCACGAAGGCTAATGCCCGACATGCTGAGCATTCTGGACAATCTGCCACTTCTTCTGGTGCCCAGCTGGAAGCCAAGTTCACATGAAAATCTGGCCCTGATTCGGGGGCGTCGAGCCTTTGGGGAAATCCCAGCCTTAGAACTGGGGGACACTCTTCATGGGCCACTGTACAGTATCATGCCAGTCCCATGTCTGACCAGTTTCCCCCCTTTACGGTGCCACCTGATGTACTGAGATACCACTGAGCCTGGCAGTTCTGCCAGCCTGGGCCCCCTTGAACCTGTCCCGCTGAGCCAGCACACACACAGGCAGAGCCACACTCAGCTGCAGAAAGACACAGACACTGAGATCAGCTCTGGGAAGACTCAGCGTAAGGGACTTACCCCAGCACTCAGGTGCCCACCTCCCTTGGAGTGCAGACCCAGAAGTATGTTGTCTTGCACTGTATAGAAAAATCTGCCCAGCGCAAGCTCATAAAAATTCACCCTCTTTCTCAGTGTGAAGAGAGCTACGCACGACTTCTTGCCAGCCCAGTTAGAAATTATAGAAACTGGGTTTAATAATAAACAAAACATAACATACACAAGAACATCAGAATGGCCCTACTGGGTCAGATCAAAGGTCCATCTAGCCCAGTATCCTGTCTTCTGACAGTGGCCAATGCCAGGTGCCCCAGAGGGAATGAACAGAACAGGGAATCAGCAAGTGATCCATCCCCTGTCGCCCATTCCCAGCTTCTGGCAAACAGAGGCTAGAGACACCATCCCTGCCCATCCTGGCTAATAGCCATTGATGGACCTATCCTCCATGAACATATCTAGTTCTTTTTTGAATCCTGTTATAGTCTTGGCCTTCACAAAATCCTCTGGCAAGGAGTTCCACTAGTTGACTGTTTATTGTGTGAAGAAATTTTAAACCTGCTGCCTATTAATTTCATTTGGTAACCCCTAGTTCTTGTGTTATGAGAAGTAGGAAACAACACTTCCTTATCTACTTTCTCTACGCCAGTCATGATTTTATAGACCTCAATCATATCTCCCCTTATCCGTCTCTTTTCCAAGCTGAAAACTCCCAGTCTTATTAATCTCTCCTAATACAGAAGCCATTCCATACCCTTAATCATTTTTGCCCTTTTCTGAACCTTGTCCAATTCCAATATCTCTTTTTTGAGAGGGGGCGACCACAACTGCACACGGTGTTCAAGATGTGGGCGTACCATGGATTTATATAGAGGCAACATGATATTTTCAGTCCTATTATCTATCCCTTTCTTAATTATTCCCAGCATTCTGTTCGCTTTTTTGACTGCTGCTGTGCATTGAGTGGATGTTTTCAGAGATCTATCCACAATGACTCCAAGTTCTCTTTCTTCGGTGGTAACAGTGAATTTAGACCCCATCATTTTATATGTATAATTGGGATTATACTTTCCAGTGTGCATTACTTTACATTTATGAACATTAAATTTCATCTTGTGGCCCAGTCACCTAGTTTTGAGAGATCCTTTTGTAGCTCTTCGCAGTCTGCCTGGGTCTTAACTATCCTTAGTAATTTTGTATCATCCGCAAATTTTGCCACCTCACTGTTTACCCCTTTTTCCAGCTCATTTATGAATATGTTGAATAGGACTGGGCCCAGAACAGACCCCTGGGGGACACCACTATTTACCTCTCCCCGTTCTGAAAACTGGCCATTTATTCCTACCCTTTGTTTCCTATCTTTTAACCAGTTACCAATCCATGAGAGAACCTTCCCTCTTCTCCCGCGGCAGCTTACTTTGCGTAAGAGCCTTTGGTGAGGGACCTTGTCAAAGGCTTCCTGAAAATCTAAGTACACTATAGCCACTGAATCCCCTTGGTCCACATGCTTGTTGAGTCCCTCAAAGAATTCTAGATTGGTGAGGCATGATTTCCCTTTACAAAAACCATGTTCACTCTTCCCCAACAAATTATGTTCACCTATATGTCTGACAATATTGTTCTTTATTATAGTTTCAACCAGTTTGCCCGGTACTGAGGTCAGGTTTACAGGCCTGTAATTGCTGGGATCACCTCTGGAGCCCTTTTTAAAAATTGGCGTCACATTAGCTCTCCTCCAGTCGTCTGGTACAGAAGTTGATTTAAATGATAGGTTACAGACTACAGTTAGTAGTTCTACAATTTCACATTTGAGTTCCTTCAGAACTCTTGGGTGAATCCCATCTGGTCCTGGAGACTTATTGATGTTTAATTTATCAATTTGTTCCAAAACCTCCTCTAATAACACCTCAATCTGGGACAGTTCCTCAGATCTGTCACCTAAAAAGAATGGCTCAGGTTTGGGAATCTCTCTCACATCCTCAGCCATGAAGACCGATGCAAAGAATTCATTTGATGTCTCAGCAATGTTCTTATCGTCCTTGAGTGCTCCTTTAGCAACTCGATTGTCCAGTGGCCCCATTGGTTGTTTACCAGGCTTCCTGCTTCTGGTGTACTTAAAAAAAAATTGCTATTACTTTTTGAGTCTTTGGCTAACTGTTCCTCAAATTCTTTTTTGGCCTTCCTAATTGTATTTTTACATTTCATTTGCAAGAGTTTATGCTCCTTTCTATTTTCCTCCCTAGGATTTAACTTCCCCTTTTTAAAGGACGCCTTTTCGCCTCTCACTGCTTCTTTTACTTTGTTGTTTAGCCACGGTGGCTCTTTTTTGGTTCTCTTACTATGTTTTTTAACTTGGGGTATACATTTAAATTGAGCATCTACTATGATATCTTTAAAAAGTTTCCATTTAGCCTGCAGGGATTTCACTTTTTGCGCTGTACCCTTTAATTTCTGTTTCACTAACCTCCTCATTTTTGTGTAGTTCCTCTTTCTGAAATTAAATGCTCCAGTGTTGGGCTGCTGTGGTGTTTTCCCCACCACAGGGATGTTAAATGTAATTATATTATGGTCACTATTACCAAGTGGTCCAGCTATAGTCACTTCTTGGACCTGATCCTGTGCTCTACTTAGGACTAAATCGGGAATTGCCTCTCTTCTTGTGGGTTCCAGGACTAGCTGCTCCAAGAAACAGTCATTTAAGATGTCAAGAAACTTTATCTCAGCATCCCATCCTGAGGTGACATGTAACCAATCAATATGGGGATAACTGATATCCCCCATTATTATTATTGATTTTTTTATTTTAATAGCCTCTCTAATCTCCCTGAGCATTTCACAGTCACTATCACCATCCTGGTTAGGTGGTCTGCAATATATCCATACTGCTATATTCTTATTATTAGATCATGGAATTTCTATCCATAGAGATTCTATGGTATGATTTGATTCATTTACGATTTTTTCTTCATTTGATTATACGCTTTCTTTCACATATAGTGCCATTAGGAAGGCCAAAAAGAATTTGAAGAACAATTAGCCAAAGACTCAAAAAGTAATGCTTTTTTTTCTTCTTCTTAAGTACATCAGAAGCAGGAAGCCTGCTAAACAACCAGTGGGGCCACTGGACGATCGAGATGCTAAAGAAGCACTCAAGGACTATAAGGCCATTGCAGAGAAAATAAATGAATTCTTTGCATCAGTCTTCACGGTTGAGGATGTGAGGGAGATTCCCAAACCTGAGCCATTCTTTTTAGGTGACAAATCTGAGGAATTGTCACAGATTGAGGTGTCATTAGAGGAGGTTTTGGAACAAATTGATAAACTAAACACTAATAAGTATCGGGATAGCCGTGTTAGTCTGTATCCACAAAAACAACAAGGAGTCCGGTGCCACCTTAAAGACTAACAGATTTATTTGGGCATAAGCTTTTGTGGGTAAAAAACCCACGTCTTCAGATACATGGAGTGAAAATGCATCTGAAGAAGTGTTTTTTTTACCCACGAAAGCTTATGCCCAAATAAATCTGTTAGTCTTTAAGGTGCCATTGGACTCCTTGTTGTTTTTGTAAACACTAATAACTCACCAGGACCAGATGCGATTCACCCAAGAGTTCTGAAGGAACTCAAATGTGAAATTGTAGAACTACTAACCGTAATCTGTAACCTATCATTTAAATCAGCTTCTGTACCAAATGACTGGAGGAGAGCTAATGTGACGCCAATTTTTTAAAAGGGCTCCAGAGGTGATCCCGGCAATTATAGGCCAGTAAGCCTGACTTCAGTACCAGGCAAACTGATTGAAACTATAATAAAGAACAAAATTGTCAGAGACATGGATCAACATAATTTGTTGGGGAAGAGTGAACGTGGTTTTTGTAAAGGGAAATCATGCCTCACCAACCTACTAGAATTCTTTGAAGGGGTCAACAAGCATGTAGACAAAGGGGATTCAGTGCATATAGTGTACATAGATTTTCAGAAAGCCTTTGACAAGGTCCCTCACCAAAGGCTCTTACGCAAAGTAAGCTACCACGGAATAAGAGGGAAGGTGCTGTCATGGATCGGTAACTGGTTAAAAGATAGGAAACAAAGGGTAGGAATAAATGGTCAGTTTTCAGAAAAGGGGTAAACAGTGAGGTGGCAAAATTTGCAGATGATACAAAACTACTCAAGATAGTTAAGTCCCAGGCAGACTGTGATGAGCTATTAAAGGCTCTCTCAAAACTGGGTGACTGGGCAATAAAATGGCAGATGAAATTCATTGTTAATAATTGCAAAGTAATGCACTTTGGAAAACATAATCCCAACTATGAAAATGATGGTGTCTAAATTGGCTGTTACCATCAAGAAAGAGATCTTGGAGTCATTGTGGATAGTTCTCTGAAAACATCCACTCAATGTGCAGGGGCAGTCAAAAAAGTGAACAGAATGTTGGGAATCATTAAAAAAGGGATGGATAATAAGACAGAAATATCATATTGCCTATATATAACTCCATTGAATGCCCACATCTTGAATACTGCATGCAGATGTGGTCACCCCATCTCAAAAAAGATATATTGGAAATGGAAAATGTTCAGAAAAGGGCAACAAATATGGGATTAGGGGTATGGAATGGCTGCCATATGAGGAGAGATTAATAAGACTGGGACTTTTCAGCTTGTAAAAGAGATGACTGGGGGGGGGATATGATAGAGGTCTACAAAATCATGACTGATGTGGAGAAAGTAAATAAGGAAGTGTTATTTACTTCTTCTCATAACACAAGACCTAAGGGTCACCAAATGAAATTAATAGGCAGCAGGTTTAAAACAAACAAAGAGCGGGGGAAAAAAGCCCTTCAACACACAGTCAACCCTGTGGAACTCCATCCAAAGAGGATGTTTTGAAGGCCAAGTCTATAACAGAACAGGGAATCATCAAGTGATCCATCCCCTGTCGCTCATTCCCAGCTTCTGGCAAACAGAGGCTAGAGACACTAGAGAAGGCTGGATGGACCATTGGTCTGACCCAGTCTGGCCGTTCTTATGTTCTTATGTTCAGTACTTTGAGCTGCAATGTGTGAGTTCGCTCTGCAGCTGTGGCTTTGACTGCTGCGATGTTCCATGCATCGGTGGTGGGCTCTCGCCTCAGCCTCTTTGGTTTCTTTGGTCTCCTTGAGCCACCATCAGTCTCTGTAGCTCACGTTCTTCCTGGGCTGTGCGGTCCTGCAGTCAAGCCAGTTCCACAGCAATGGTCTCTACAGCACCTGGGGCAGGAGGATGTCTGGCTGCCTGGTCAGAACATACGAGCAAAGCTCTCCGTTCCTGCCCAGGGGCTTTCTTTTGATGGGCTCTTCCCCTCTCCTGACAGAACTTTTCAAGCTCTTTTGTCTAAAGACGATAGTATGACTGTGGGCCACTCATTGCATCTATCAAACTCTCAGTATCAGGTTTGAACTTTTAACTGCCTGGATTATGACCAATTGACCTTGGGCGTGTGAATCCTGCCAAGACTACGCCAAATGTCATGCTGTCTGGAGCGACTCATGGCCGCACGGGCCAGCCTCAGGGCAGACTGTCAAAGAGCAGGACAGAGACCCCAAACAGGTGGTACGTTCTAGAGTTAGATTTCACCACCCCAGTGATGAGAGTGACCTCCTAAAGCACTAGAACAGTCTGACCGTGGACTCACAGACAGTCCCCTTGGCTGTTCCAGTCTATCTTGCCACCCAGGCAAGCTGGACAATGTGATAGATGGTCATGTTACACTAAAAATCACAGCAATATTCAGGCTATTCCCAGTCCCAGAGGACCAGTCACTTACCCAGGTCAATTGTACTCAGATTTCAAACCAGAGCCAACGCCGGTAGCCAATCCTGGCTAAAGCTGTATTAACTAAGAAAAGAAATGAGAATTATTTACAAGGTTAAAACACAAACACACACACAAATGAGTTCCACTCTTTGATTTAATATAAGTCTCTACAGTGAGCAGCTCTCTATGTCCTTTGGGCTGACCCACGCCAAGCAGCATGGGGATCTCTTGCTTATGCTTAGGAATCTTTGCCCTTCTGCGTCCAGTTTCTCCTTTGTATCCCTTTCACCCCAGATGCCAGGCTGGTGGGATGAGTTCATGCGCAGCCTCCCCTTCCTGGAGGGCGTGAGGGGTGCAGCCAGCCAGGTGTCTGGCCTTTGATGCGGCACAAAGCCTCATTTGCCTTCAGTGGGCCCCCTTGAGTGCCGGACGAGCACCATAGGCCGTGCGTGACTCTTGCATTTGGGGAGGCTGGGCACGAGCACCGGAAGCTCCCTAGAAGTGTGGGGGCACTGGCACTCGGACTGTGGCCCTGCCCCCACTCAGCTTCTTCCCCTCATGGCCCCGCCCATGCCTCACCCCCACCCTGCCCAAGGCCACGCCCCTGCTCGGACTCCTCCCCCCACACTCCATCCCCACTCCACCCCAAGACCCCACTCGGCCTCTTCCCCCAAGGCCCCACCCGCCCGCGGCCCCCCCGCCTGCTGCTCACTCCTCTCCGCCTCCTTTTGCCGTAAGGGCGAGTGATGGAAGGGGGCGGAGAGGAATGAGCGGCGGGCGAGGGAGGCCCTGGGGGGAAGAGGCGGAGCAAGGGTGGGGCCTCGGGGCGCAGAGGCCGAGTGGGAGCGGGGCCTCGGGGTGGAGTGAGGCCAGGGCCACGGTCAGGTGCTGGTGGCCCCCTCACTTCTCAGGAGCTTCCAGCAGCAGTGTCCCACCGGCGCGGGGCCAGCGCGCCTCCCCGGGGAGGGGACCTGCATCCAGCATTTCACGCCTCTGATCCCTGCTGTCCATGGCGAGCACTTCATCTTAATTCATGCTGCTGTTTCCTGTTACCCCATCACGGAGGTTTGCAGTGCAAACACTCACTGTCGCTTCCTACCAGGGGATACAGGTGTTACAAGCAGGATCCATACACGCAGCGTCCTACAAGCATCCCATGAAGTCTGAACAGGAAACATCCGTATAACACTGACACCCGTTTTAACTCTAGTGACCCACAGCTGAGCCAGCCTGGTTTCCAGCTCTGCATCTGCCAGTGTTCAGGGAGGCCCTCAGTGGGGGTTTTGCCATTCGATGGGAGCTGAGTTTAACCAGTGCCGAGTCTTGGGAAAAATCTCACATGTGCCTTTAAAAGCACCTTGCCCCCTGCGCACTTCGCTTTGGAAAGGAAGCCGTGTTCTCCCCAACACGCCCAAAGCCCCCAGGATGCAACTCTTTATTTTTTTTATTTTGTTTCACTCTTAAAATTGGCCTGGATTTTTTTAAACTTAAGAGTTTTTGAGTGTATCCAAATGGATTCCAAAGCAGCACCAATGGGCAGAAGCAGCACAAAAACCATTCAGCATAAGCTACCTGTAAGGATAGCACATAAATATCTGGCTGGCTCAGCACAGAAGCCAAGAGACTATGAGGGGCAGGGTGGCCTGGTGGGTAGCGCACAGTGCTGGACTCAGGACTCCTGAGTTCAGTGTCCGGCTCAGCTACGGACTCCAGGTGTGACACTGGGGAAATGACTCGATCTGCTTTATGTCTCAGCTCCCCATGTGCACCACAGAGCTAATATTTCCCTACCTGGTCGGGGCAGGGGAGAGGTGGGTAAATCTCGGAACGATTGTGAGGCTCGGAGGAGGACCAGACAGGGAGCTCGACAGGTCCAGGCTGGTGGGGGAGCGCTCTGCTCCCTTGTTCTGTGATCCAAGAGGGGATCTTAGGCTCTCGGGGCGTCACTCCTGCACATTTCAATTAATGTACTTGAGAAGTAAAAATACAGGAAATTAATGTAATCCTGCTTGAGCGGAGGGATGCAAAACATGGGTCACACTCAGCCCAGAGTCGTGGGGCTCTTCGGCAACTGCACTGAAGTGCGGCCTGCAGGCTTCCTTGCTCTTAACCATGGTTTGAAACAAACAAATGAAAATTATTCATTCCCAGCCCGAGGACTTGATATGCCAAGTTCCAGCCTGCAGCCAACTAACTCTAACGGCAGAGACATCCACCCCTGGAAAAGGGAGTTTACAATGGAAACATTGATGGGATTGGAACTGGAGTGAGGGTAGCGCTGCCCGGGGTGTGTCTGCCTTTATTGTAAACCTAAAGAGAGCCCGACTCTGCTCTCAGTTACAATCTGAAGTAACTTCTTTGGAGTTAGTGCTGGATCCCAGACCCACAGGTTCTGGACCCTTGAATTTCTCTGTTACATTCACGTGTTGTTGCTTTATGTATTTGCTTGTTTTAACCACTCCTTTTCATAATCCGAACTGGCATAGCCAAAACCCCAGGCCGGCCTGCCCTAGGGAAAGAGAGCGAGTCCCTCTGAATGAGATTGGAAACCAAGCCTCAGTTAGGAATTCCCCTGTAGCTTGCAGCAAAAAGCAAGCTGTCTGCATGGAAAATATTTGCCATCTATCAGAGGAGGCTGCAAGGATCGCTCATGAAGGCACAGGCCGAATGAACGCGGAGCCGGACACAGCGACTGCTCAGAGACGTTACCGGCCTCTCGGCCATTCAGAGGCGGGCGGAGGAAGCTAATTTTCCTGAACGCATTCCTCAGCATAGAGACTGCCCGGTGGGGGGGCGGGTGAGATTACACAGAGGGACCCTGCGAGCTGTTTGCAAGGCCTGTTGGGGGCTGGGAAGGCAGAACAAGCCCGGCCTGTTTGTTTACACAGAGAGTGGGCTGCAGATCTGGTTTGTAAAAAAGGGTGCGGGGTGGGGTGTGTCTCTGGGCAGCGCTCACCCGACCTTCTCCAAAGAGAGGAGGCAGGGTTGTGAGGAAAGTGAGGGAGAAAGAATCGAGCCACATTTAAAGTCCGATCTGCTCGTTACCGTGGCTATCAAAGCGCTGCAGCCTTGTGCCAGGAGCTGTCTCTCACTCAGCCAGCCCCGCTCACCAGAGGCTTCTCGCTCTCGCCACAGTGTAGGGTGGAGATTGCCGAGGCTGCCTAAGGGGTTCGGGCACCCAGTTCCCATTGCAGTGAAGTGAATGTTCTGCTGGGGCAAAGGCTCCATCTGTTTGACTCCCGTGAAGGAGACTGGACCTCACCACAGAAACTCACAGGGCCCTCCTGCCTCAGGAGACAGGAGCTCTGCAAAGACATGGAGCTCCACTGAGGGGGGGAGACAACATAGAAGGGTGCAGGGACGGGTGGGTCAGAGGGACGGGGTGGTGGGGGAACACACCGAGCTGAGAATCCCACCTGGGGACTGAAATCCTCAGTTTACCCTCTCCCCACTGGCCCAGCACACACAGCGGGGGCTCAAGCTTCCCCAGCACGGCCTAGCGGGTCCACTGTAGCCCTGGCCTGGGAGAGAGAGGCACCTCTAGGAGGTCAGTGGCCGTGGCCTGTTCACTTCCTGGCCTCAGCTGGGCCTGCTGATCAGCGGTGTCCACACCTGCCTACCAGCCTCACCCTCTCCCCCCAGAGCCATTGCCCGTGGTAACAACCGTCGTGGGATACAAGCAGCTCCCATTGCCTGGGGGCTCTGGGGTGAGATGCAAAGCGGTCGCCTAGAAGGGGAGGTTCCCTAGGCTATTGCCTGTGCCCTGAGCCATCCAGCCCAAGTCTACGCTAGAGAACTGAATCGCTAGGGGCTGAGCTGGTCAGGTCTTCCCAGCCCAGCAGCACAGGGCGCCCACCCCAGCCAGGCTGCTGCGGGGTCAGGGCTGGTGCCCACGCTGGCTCCCTAGGTATTCATCCCACACCCCCTGACCTGGCACCCAGAAGCAGAGGATTCTGGGAGATACCTCGGGGTGCTGGGGGAGAAGAGGCCAAACTCCCATAAATCCCCTGGGGAGCAGAGACCATTCTCCTGGGGCCAGACGGGCTGGGGTGAGCACTCGGCGCAGGGGCTGTGAAAAGCCATGAGGTGTCAGCCCGGGTTCAAGTAGCACCGAGGGGACCAGAGACAGGATGTCCTGGTTTTTCACACTTCCCAAGCGCCAGCCCTACACCGAGGTGCACTGAGTGTGAGGAGGGACCGCTCCCTGCTTAGCACATCACATTTCCCTCATGCAGAAAAGCCCAAAGGTTTCCAGCTAACTCCTGCTTCTCATCTGCCCTGGGGATCAGCCTGAACTCAACCATTGCCGGCTGGCCCTGTGCGAGCCCTCGTGCAGGCAGACAAAGCTGCTCTCGGCCGTGCAGCTCACTGCCGTTCAGGTGGGCACCAGTGCCAGCTTTGGGCGTCTGCACTGGGTCAGTTGCCATTGGGGCAAATTGCCAGTGCAGACGCTCACTCCGCACTGAGATGTGGGCAGGGCTTCTTCTGCCGCTTCCCTCATCACGACAGACAGATCCCGCCGAGGCTACCAAACATTTTATTATTACCGTCTCTTCTGACAGCAGCGTCGCCCCTCTGCAGAGCCTGGGGCCTTGCAGGTTGGTTTCCCAACGGAGGACAAATCAATGATACGGAGTTCGAAGTGTACCTTGCTTTAGTTACGCATATGTACCAGTCCTGGGATAGCGGCGGTCACAAACAGCATGCGGGCATTCCCCTCCCCCAGAAATCACAGCCCACGCACCTAGGCCGGCTCCCTGGGACGCTGTCTGTCCGAAGAACTGCCTCCAAATATAGAGAATAAAGTAGAGAACAAACACTGCTGTTTGCCACTGCGGCTCTCGCAGTGCTCCCAGCCACGAAGCACAAGCTTTCGCCAATCACAGCCCAAACTCACCACAGCTGGCAACACTTCCACACCTTGCCCGCAGCAGTAATACTCTCCCTGACTGCCAGAGCCAGAGCCCTCCTTAGGTGGGGCGGTTACACACACGGGCTGCTTCTGGCGCCTGCTCCTCCTGTACCTGTGGCTGCAGCATCCCCATCCCCCACTTTCTCCTCTGCCTGCCTGAGTCATTGGTTCCTGCCCCAAGTCGGACAGTAGAGCAGCTTGCACCACCTCCACCTCCTCCTCACACTCATTGACAGCGTACCAGCAGCATGGGGATGGCTGTGGGCCGCCCACAGTCACTGCACACTGCACGCCATCGGCCTCGCTCGCTGCTTGGGCCTGGCTGCTGCCCCTGATCCCTTCGCAAAAAAAACAGACCCAGCACCGTGTGCAGCCCCCGTGTCCCTATCACAGAGGAGGAGGTGCTGGGGGCTGTCATCATGGCTGCGCTGCACAGGGCGGGGAGGGCACACAGCAGTGGTGGCAGTAGCTCCAGCTGGAGGGTGGATAAAGCACCACTGCTGGCTGGATACAACAGGTGCTGGGAGATGTCACAGCTACAGCTGCTGCTCTCTCGCATGTGGGCTGCTGCCTGGTTTATACCCTGCCTCCACTGCCCCATTGGCCACCTCCTTGCCCAGCTGCGCATGCACCTTGGTGGCTGCTCATTTCAAAGGCCACTGGTGACAGCAAAGAGACAGGGGGTTGCTCACATTTCACCACAAGTCGTCATTCATAGCCCCAAAGTTGCCTCTTGCCACTTGAAGATTTTTTATCACTGAGATGTTTCAAAAGTAACCCAATCAGTGAAAAATTGCCATGGTTGGCAACACTGCTTCTGCGTCTGCGTAGCAACACTAACAAAACAGCATTTCTTCAATGGCTAAACAGTTGCTCGCACACTACAGAAAAACCCTTGTACAATTCTGTGTAGCAGCACCAAATGGTAACTCCTGCCACAGCACTGTTATTGTTCTATTTAATCTTGGTAGTACATACAGGCCCTAGCGAGATCATGACCCCTTGTGCCGGGCACTGTCCAAGTGTCCACTGAGAGACAGTGCGTGTCACAAAGAGCTCGGACGAAGGGTTGGAGTGGAGACCGCAGCGTGGAGAAACATTCGTTTTCAATGATCATTTTTATGAGATGATGACAACTTGCATGGTGCCCAGGGTGCTGTCCAGACCCATTCCCTGTACCAAAGAGCTTACATGCAAATCAGAGTAATGTAAAAGCCCAACAGTTCCCAAACGTTCGCTGCTGCTAGTTCAGAGTGATTTTTGGAGAGCCACACGGTGGGATTCAGCTCTAATGGATACGGCTTGTTGGGCTCATTTGGCTTGGAATCAATCTCGCTCCCCGTGAGCTGTTTCCCATGGATGCTGATGGATTGTGTTGGCTCATCGGGGGCACCTGACTGCAAGGATGAGCCATTTCTGTTCTCCACCGTAGGGAAGAAAGTCACCTGTCTGTGGGTGTCAGTCACAGGTCGCAGCTAGGGCCAGTTATACCCAGTTCTGACTGGTCTATCCCCCAGGACACCTGAATGGGTTAACGGGGGGGTATGGGGGGTGCTGTGGAATGCCCGTCATTGGCGGTTTTGAAGAAGAGGGGCCAGGGATGGTCTAGGGTTACTTGGTCCTGCCTCAGCGTGGGGGGCTGGACTAGCTGCCCTCCCAGCCCTGTGCTTCTCTGAGTCTCCAGTTCTCACTCTGCCCTGGTTTCTCTGTGTGTCTGACTGGAGACACTCGCGGCGTTAGGCTCTTTGGGGCTCCATGGGGCGGTCATGGTTACCAGTCACATTGGGGCTTGAACCATTTCTCCCCATGATGGGATTCTGATCAAGTCTCCTTCATGAGCAGCAATGACGGGCCTTGACTCTCTCGCGAGTCCGGGTCTCAGGAAGAGGTGGCAACAGTGGGTGCTACAGGAGAAACTGGAGTAATAACCACAAGACAGGTCCTTGACTTGTGCAGATCCACAGCGGTCAAAGGAGCTGCGCTGCCTGAAACCAGCTGAGGAGCTGGCCCCATATTTATAACTTTCTGCTATAGCTGCTTTCATGCCAGAGCATTCTGCAAACCAAGGACAAGTCCTTGCACTTGTACTGACTTCACACCCAGGAATCTCATTCCCTGTCAGTGAAATGCAGCCACCTCTCAGGTGGAACAGCAGCTGTTTAACAGGGTGTGCAGGGTGTGCAGACCCTCACTGTACTCAGATCAGACTCCGAGGGGAATATAGGAAGGAAGAATGTAGTGGAATTTGGCCAGGACAATAGGGTTCACACCCCAGTGCTGGAGAAACAAGCCATGGCATTACAAACAGGACAGGCTCTTTCCCTAGCAATAAGGAATGGAGCCGGCAGAGTTGTAGGAAAGATTTTTATTGCACATGCACAAAGGCCAGAGTTACATGTTAGTGGTACCCAGACCTCAGTGTTCATATCTCATCTGCAAGGCAGGACCTCGGGTAGCATAGCTGACCCATTGATTAGTTCAGTACTAACTCGGAAGGATGAATTCTCGCTGCATAAGGCTGTTCCGTGGGGCTCCCCCATCCAAGTACTGGCCATGATTAACCCAGCGTAGCTCACACCGGGAGGTGATGCCGTGCAGAGCAGACGAGGATGAAGCACACAGCTGGGGTCACCTTGGGGCTGGTTATTGCCCAAGGGGCAAAGACTCACTCACTCGCAATGGAGACCAGCCAGTAATTGTTAGTCGGAACATTTCACACGGCGTGGCAATTGCATCACCCTGCCCCACAGCCCCACCTGGATAGCGCCAATCTGGGGGAGGAGACTGGCGCCCTGGGCTGCCTAAAGGGCCCTGCCCTGTGGTGGCTGGCTCCCCACGCGGCCGCTGGGCTGCACAGGAGGGCCCAGAGGTTGCTGCCTTTCTCGTCTATTATCTTTTAATACCAGCCTGAGAGCCAGGAAGACAGAGTTCCTTATCTTGCTTCCCCACCACCCCCTGAGCGGGCGGGACCACCCCCAGGAAGGCAGAGGGTGGTGTAACCCGGGTTCATTTAACCCTCTTCTCTCGGCTAAAACTCCCTCCAGGGGCCAGTCACTGCAAAAGGTTTGGTGCAGGTCACCTGTCTGTTTGGAATGGGAGAGCGGCCGGCTACTCCATAGCCCCCGTTTGGTACCAACCTCCACACCCTATCTGGTGCCCTGCAGTGAAATGTCCCTGAGCCATTCAGCCCAGCTGCTTTGCTGGTGCTTTCTGTCCAGCTGGTGCTTTCTGCCCAGCTCAGCCGCAGCGCTCGGTCAGCGTTTTCTCTACACTGCTGTAGCTCCTGTTCCTTGATGATCGAAGTGCTGCTCTCCTGGCAGCTGCCTTGCTGTCTGCCGAGGTTTGCTTTGGCAAAGCAGTGCAGTCACTCAGTACCTGGCTCGTCCTTGAGCCTGAGGCTCCTGGACCAAAGAGACACCTCTGGCCATTGCTCTGGGTTTGCCTGAGGAGGTGGTGAAGGCTAGGACTATAACAGGGTTTAAAAGAGAATTAGATAAATTCATGGTGGTTAAGTCCATTAATGGCTATTAGCCAGGATGGGTAAGGAATGGTGTCCCTAGACTCTGTTTGTCAGAGGATGGAGATGGATGGCAGGAGAGAGATCACTTGATCATTGCCTGTTAGGTTCGCTCCCTCTGGGGCACCTGGCATTGGCCACTGTCGGTAGACAGGATACTGGGCTAGATGGACCTTTGGTCTGACCCGGTATGGCCGTTCTTATGTTCATATGTTCTCCTTGTGTCGTCGTTTCCACCAGTGCAAAGTGGGTGTGAAACGCTGCTAAGTCAGAATGGCGCTGATCTGTGCCCACTTTGCACGGGGGTGAACGAATGTGTGAGGTGCAGGGCGATGGAGGATCGGGGGCCCTGTCTCTAGCTGGTAATTCTCCATCCATTCCTCACCATTTCTGCCTCCAGTCCCTGCCAATAGGAGCTGGACACTAGGGCTGAACAAACCACCTAGAATCAAATATGAACCCAACCAAAATTCAGGCCACGTGCTGCCTGGGCTTCAGGAGTGTTTGGGTCATTTTCCTTCCCTGTTCTTGCTCTTTGCTGCTGCTGCCCTTCCAGTGCTGATCTAACCTGGAGCAGGAAGAACCAGTCGCGTCTCCAGTGATTTCCAGCTGGGTTCTCCAGTCTTCGGAGTTTTGCTA
Organism: Mauremys mutica; assembly: GCF_020497125.1. Lineage (NCBI taxonomy): Eukaryota > Metazoa > Chordata > Testudines > Geoemydidae > Mauremys > Mauremys mutica. The sequence continues at coordinate 14,059,207 of NC_059096.1, forward strand.
AGCACCCAGACTTGCTGGCAGAACCCCCAGATGTTCAGGGGAGGGGAGGGGGCTGCGTCACTACGTGCTGTCAAAGCAGCTACCGGGCATCCTCTCTCCCTGGTGAGGAAGATCTCGGCAGGGCTTGAAGCGCTGGTGCATGGAGCTGAGGCATTAGTAGCGTGGGTCTGAATTCGTGCTAAGACTGAATCTCAGTCACTGCATCCCTGCCCACGGGGCAGCCAAAGGGCTGAGGCAATGCTAGCGTTCAGTCCAAGTGGGACTGTTCTTAATGTTTCCTCTGAATACTGTAGGGGTGCCTCAGTTTCCCCTCTGCATTTCCACTCCACCGTTGCCAGTCCATGTTGCTGCTGCTTCTCCTGCAGCTCTTTCTCGGGCTCTTGCTCTCTCTCACGGTCCTCTCGCTCTCTCGGGCTCTGCTCCAATCCCATCCGTCTCTGATCCCCTGATGGGGAACCCGATCGTGAAGACCCTCGTCTGGTTGGGGACCAGACTCTCGGGGATGCCTGGCTGCTGCTCCAGCTGCTCCCAGATCCTCTTGTAGCCCCATCTGGGTCAGGAATCTGCTCCTCAGAGCGGTCCTCCTCCTCCAACGGCACGATTAACTGCGCCTTGGTGAACTTCCCAATGCGTAACCCTCTCTGTATGCACAGGATCACAATGTCCTTCTTAAGGAGATGGTGACAGGCCATCACTTCACCGTTCCCAAGTGGCTCTGGACTCACAGGCCTGTGTGCTCTTGGTTCCCCCACGGTTTCCAGGAAGACCCCTAGTGTGCCAGCCCTTCTCGTGTCACCACCTCTTTGCCCGGGTTGAGCTGCAGACTCCTCCGCCCCTGGGACTGCTCCTGCAACCCCCAGGGGAACCCTGTCACTGGAAAAATCCTTCTCTCTCCCAGGGTCAAGCGGCCAGTGCCTCTGCCCCTGAGACTGCTCCCTGCAGTCCTCAGGGGGACCCCGTTACTCCAACAGTCCTTCTCGCTGGTCACACACTCCCAGGGGATAAGCGTAGCTCCTTCGCCCCCTGAAACCGCCCCTCTCTGAGCCTTCAGCACACCTGGTCCTTGTCAATCCCCCTTCGTTTTACTGCTCCCCAGTCACTTAGTGCAAGAAGTGCCATTCACGGGGTGCAGTACATCCCACCGCTGCCACCAGTTGTCACGGAGTCCCTGGGCGATGCTCTGGAACTGCTCCCCACAAAGCCAGGCAGGACTCTGGGGAGCCTCCTTTCTGGGAGCAGACTGTCTGCAGGGCAAGAAGCTCACACGGCTTCACCTCCTGGGTCTCTCCTTGGAGCATTCAGCATCCTCTGCCCCTCCGTGCGCTTCCCACAGCGAGTCCACCCTGGCGGGGTCCTGGGGAAGCCAGAGGGTCCTGCACCCCCACTTCGCAGTCAGACGTGACTCCGCCAGCCAGTAAAACAGAGGTTTATTAGATGACAGGAACACAGAGCTTGTAGGTACAGAGAACAGGACCCCTCAGCCGGGTCCATTTTGGGGGGCCAGTGAGCCAGACACCCCCGTCTGCCCTCACTCCCCATCCCCAGACAGCCCCAAACTGAAACTCTCCAGTCCCTCCTCTCTGGCCTTTGTCTCTTTCCCAGGCCAGGAGGTCACCTGATCTCTTTGTTCACCTTTAGCCATCCCCTTGCAGGGGGGAAGGGCCCAGGCCAGGGGTGAGCTGCAGACGGTTCGCAACGGTTCGCGCGAACCGTTTGCTAAAATTAGACGCCGGACAGAGAACCGGATGCTAAAGAGCCAGGCAGGTAGGAGAACAACTCTGGTCTGCTGGCCGGATGTGGCCCTGTCTCCCACCTGAGCAGCTCCCAGGATTCCCTGCGCAGAGCCGCATGGTGGTCAGCCCGCCGCCAGCTCCGCTGAGCTCCAGCTTCATGCTGATGATTTGAGCGGCCGCCAAAAAGTAAGAGGGGACTGGGTGCTTCAGGGTCGCCGGGGGCAAGTGGGGCAATTTGCCCCGGGCCCTGCAGGGGCCCCCCGCCCCACGAGGATGCCCCCCCCGGCTCCTCCCTCCCCCCGCAGAGCCGCAGTGACCAGCTGCAGCTTTGTCCTGCTGCTTTGAGCGGCCGCCAAGGTAAGTGGGGAGCTGGGAGCTCCAGGGCCGCCTGGGGGCAAGTGGGACAATTTGCCCCAGGCTCTGCAGGGGCCCCCTGCCCCACGAGGATGCCCCCCCGCCCCCTCCCCCCGAAGAGCCGCAGTGGCAAGCCGCTGGCAGCTGGGAAGCTCAGTGGAGCTCCAGCTTGTCCTGCAGCTTTGAGCGGCCACCAAAGTAAGGGGGGGCTGCGAGCTTCGGGGCCCACCTGGGGTGGGGAGAGTGAGTGGGGCAATTTGCCCCAGGCCCTATAGGGGCCCCCTGCCCCATGAGGATGTCCCCCCCCCCTTGACTCCACCTTCCCCCATCCAACCCCCGGCTCAGAGCATTGTGCATTTTTTAGTTAGGGAAGTGCTGTAGTGGGGACCACCTGTGTATGGTGTGTGTGCCAGACAGTGCTGTGTGTTGTAACTTAAGTAGTTCACATGTAATATTTTAAAATACAAGAAAAGGCATTTAATTCTTTATTATTGTTTGCTTACTCATACATCTTTATATATTTTTTCTTTTCAAATGTATTTTAAATTCATGTAATAAAGCAATACTTTGTTTCTATTGTAATAAACTTTTATAAAAATGTTTTTTTATTCTTAAGTATGACTTCCAATGATTCAATGCATTGCCATTTCTATGGAGAAAAGGTACAAAAATACATACTGTGGACGAAAATCCCTTAAATCAGAACTTTTTATAGGGAACCTGTTGTTAAATCAGAACTTTTTATAGGGAACCGGTTGTTAAGATTTTGGCAGCTCATCACTGGCCCAGGCCATTTGTTGCCAGGAGACAGAGCGTCGGCCATTTATGCACACTGGCCTTTATCCCACCACCTAGAGACTTAAGAACTGCATAGGGGAAACTGAGGCACCCCTACAGTATTCAGAGGAAACATTAAGAACAGTCCCACTTCGTCACACCCTTTGTATCCTTGGGCTGGGCACGGCTCTGCCCACACCCCCAGGTAAGCTAGAGCACCCTCATGGCTACTCTAACTTACACAGTGCCTCCCATGGCCCCCTCTGGGCTCTAGGAAGCAGGGACCCACAGGGCAGGGTGCCCCACACTTTGCCCCACCCTGCCCCACTTACACCAGGTCTGGCCCCTGCGCGAGTTTTCTCAGGGTGCTGCTCCAGGCACTTCCAGGCCCCTTCACACGGCCAGAGCAGCAACCAGTGGCCTTAGTGTGGCTGAGAACCAGGCCCTTGGCACATAGATCCCGGCCGACCCTCAGGCCTGGCTGAGCTGGGGAAGCTGGAGCCGAAGCTCCGCTGAGTAATTCCAGCGCCCGCCTGACTCAGAGCCAGTGCTTGGCCACGGAGCTCCTTTCCGGGGAGGAGGGAGCCGCTCCTCCTGCCAGGCTGAGCTGTCTCACACCAGGGGGGTGATGGGACCTGGTGTCCCAGAGGCGCTCGGGGGCTGAGGCAGCCCTGCGGCTGGTGGCACCATGCCTGCCTGATGCCAATGCCAGAGAGGAGAGAGCCGGTGCTGAGGCCCAGGGGAGCTGCTCAGGAGAAGGAAGGGGCTGTTCGCAGAGTACTGCTGTCCTGCTGTCCCTTGTGTCCTGCCTCAGGGCCCGGGGACGGCGCTGGCAGGTCGGGGTCGCTGGTATGAGGATGCTCTCGGACCTTTCTCCTCTGGGACTGAGCGTGGGTCCGGAGGCACAGTCAGGTTGGGGGTCTCATGTCCCGTTTGACCAAGCCCTCAGCAAGCTCCCAGGTGCCTGGTGCAGTTCACGGGGGTCCCCCTCATTGGCCCAGGATGACCAGACAATAGCAGCCTTGTGGAGGGGGCTCAGTTCCCTCCCAGCAGGGCCTTGCCCTCGCTTGCAGCCCACGTGCTGGAGCAGCATGGGGGGCTCACGGGTCTGAGCAGCTGTGATCGCCCTGGGTCTCTATCCGGGCTGCCTGGGGGAGGAGTGACTTTAAATCAGCCCCTGGCCTGTGGAAGCCCTTGATGGCTACATAACTCCATGGCCGCTCTGCAGGGTCCCTGTGCCCACATGCCAGCTGCTGCCTGAGTCCCAGTGTCACACTGCGCCAGCGCTGCATGTGGGCTTCCCCTTGGCATTGACCTGCATCCGTCACTCCCCGGTCACCAGACACGCCCCAGCTCCTGCTCAGCCCCAGGACCAGCCATTGGTTGTTTCAAAGCCCTGGCCAGGTGAGGAACGTGGAGGGGTGGGAGTGGGGGAGTGTCACAGCCACTCCCCCAACCTGACTGGCTGTCAGGGGCGGCTCTAGGGATTTTGCGGCCCCAAGCACGGCAGGCAGGCTGCCTCCGGCGGTTTGCCTGCGGAGGGTCCGCTGGTCCCGCGGCTTCGCCTGCGGGAGGTCCACTGAAGCCGGGGGACCAGCGGACCCTCCGCAGGCAAACCGCTGGAGGCAGCCTGCCTGCCGCCCTCGCGGCGCCAGCAGAGCACACCCCACGGCATGCCGCCCCAGGCACGTGCTTGGCGTGCTGGGGCCTGGAGCCGCCCCTGCTGGCTGTGAGGAGAGATTGGATTGGACTGACCCCGTCTGGAGGACCAGCTCCTGGGATGGGATTGACAAGAATGAGGAAGAACGAGTGGCCTCGTCTTAGTCACCATCTTTGCTCCCAGCATGTCTTTGAGTCACATCAGCTGCCTTTATCGACCCAAGGAAGTTGTTCCTCCTGTCAGCCCGGCCGGAGCTGATCCAGCCCTGGGAGCGTGAGCTAGAGTCTGTCCCACCAGGAGCATCAGCTGATTTATGATGTGAGATCCTGATTAACAAGTGATGATGCCAGAGGCAGAAAATCAGACTCCAGCTGGAGTCTATGATATTTGGTGTTAAGCGGCTCCTCTCCTTCCTAAATCAAGGGCACAACAGCTGAAATTCAAAGGCAAAGCATTTACAACTGACGATCTTTTCACACAAACTACAACTAACCTGTGGAACTCACTTCTGCAGGATATTGAGGCACAGAGCTTAATCATCGCCAAAGCTGTTTATAGAAGAATACCAAGTGCAGTTACGTTAGCTAGGATCAAAGGGACAAAGGCTGTTGATCTTGTTGCAGAGCAGGAGCGGATCCCCAGCGGGGCTAAGTTAGACGTTCTTCCTTGCTCCACAGATGGAAACATGTTTGGATTTGCCAGCTGAGCCCGTTGGGTTTGGAATGGAGAAGTTCAACACAGAGTGCCACAGTGTCCCTTGTACAGACTCACTTCAGAGCCAAGTGAACTCAGGCGCTGGGCTGGTTGAAAAATGGGTCGTCGTTTTAGCAAATGTGGTCCTGAGAATTTCTTCCCCCTTTTTTTTTTCAGTCGGAAGTTGAGATTTCAACAACAAAAAAAGGGTTGAAATGATGAGTTTTGAAAACTTCCAGCCATGCTGGTCACCTCCAGCCTTGCCAGCAGGGGTCACTGGCAGGGTCACAAGCAGAGTCTTGCTGATGGGGACAATGGCTATAAATATCCCCATAGAGCAATGACTGACAGTTGCCTCCTTTCCCCCACGCCCACCCTCCCTCTTTCTCCTCCGCTCTCCCTTTCTTTTCGCCCTGGCACACTCACTCGCTCCCCCACCGCACCGCACAGCACAGCAGAAGCTGCTGTTTCTTCCTCCCCTCAGCTGCCAGTGCCTAGATGAAAGCCACTCCTTGTAAGCAGCCTCCTCTCGCCTCCATCCGTTCCCCTTTGCTGGCTGGCTTCAGAGCCACACTCTGCGGAGATCCCTAGAGGGCTCATTACTCATCTCATTACGCTGCCTCGGCTCCATTCTACCCCACGCTGCCTCTTTCCTTTTCTAGTCTGCACACACGTCGGGATCCCTCGCGAGCGGCCTCCTGCTGGCGGTGTCGCTATTGATCACGCGCCCGCTGCCAGGCTCCCGGCCACAAGATCGGCAGCACGAGGAAGCTCCCACAAGCTAAGGCACGAGGGGGACTGGATGGCTCGGGGCGCTAACAGCAGGGGCGGGAGCCTGGCCCCTGACGGCTGCCGCTCCCGTCCCAGCCGAGGCTGGCAGTGGCATTCTAGTCAATGGCCCCAGTGCCAGCTTGAGCTCTTGCTGGCTGTGAGGCCAGACTCTGCAGGTGGCCAGCACCCGCCGCCCGGGGCAGCTCTCCCAAAGCATGTGGGCGCTGAGCTCCTTGGTAAATCTCAGCTCCCCGTGAGAGGCAGCTCCCTGTGCCTGCACTAGAGCACAGGCTGCTTGGGCCAGGGGCCATGCTACCGCCCCAAGGAGGCAGCTGGCATCCTGTACACAAGAGCAAGGTCTTGGGGGCAGGGGCGGCTCTAGGTTTTTGGCCGCCCCAAGCAGTCATGCCCGGGAGGCGCCCCCGAGCCGCGGGAGCAGCGGACCTCCCGCGGGCATGACTGCGGAGGGTCCGCTGGTCGCGCGGCTCGGCTGGACCTCCCGCAGCTGCGGGTGGTTCGCTGGTCCGGCGGCTCCGGTTGAGCTGCCGCAGTCATGCCTGCGGGAGGTCCAGCCGAGCCGCGGGACCAGCGAACCGTCCGCAGTCATGCCTGCGGGAGGTCCACTGGAGCCGCCGGCCGAGCGTCCCCTCCGCAGTCATGCCTGCGGCAGGTCCGCTGCTCCCGGGGCTCCGGTGGACCTCCCGCAGGCATGACTGCGGCAGGTCCGCCGGCCCAGCCTGCCGCCCCCCGGGAAAGGGCCGCCCCAGGCGGGTGCTTGCCCCGCTGGGCTCTGGAGCCGGCCCTGCTTGGGGGTCACAGTCAGGGCAGCCTGACCTGTGGGGGCGGCTGGCGGCAGGGGTGGCAGGATGGAGCAATTTGCGGTTGTGACCACTAGGGGTCGCGGTGCCGCTGAGCAGCAGAGCTGGGTAGGAAAAAATCCTGAATTAAAAACACGCATCTGTGTTTCCAAAGTGTCCCCATGGCTGGAGCTGGGGGAGGGGCTGAGACAATGTTGACATGTCTCCCCTTTAGTTCTCAGCAGTTGAAATGTCAATATTACAGAACTGGAAAGCTGCTGACCGGCTCCTGCTCCTCCCGGGGCCCCTGCCTGTGCCCATGGCAGAGCTGGGCCCCGCGGGGCAGCAGGGCTCCCCCCGTCCCCCTGGGATGGGACAGGCGAGGCAGCCCGGCCCCTGCCCCCATATAGATCACAGCCGAGTGTGGCCCGTCGGGTGTAGCTGCGGGCGACCGGGGGTTTCCCAGCCCTCCAGATGGGGCCCAGCTCACTGGCTGCAGTGAGTCGGTGCCGGGCCGTGGATTGTCCCCAGGGTGACAGATCAGGAGCTGCCCGGGGGGGTTGGGATGTAGCACCCTGAGGGGGTCTCTCACTCTTAGGAGGGGGTTGAAGGCTCTGCAGGCTGGGGAGGGCCAGGACTCGCTCTTCCTCCTCCTCCTCCTTCTAACTCCAGCAAGGGCACTCGGGGGCGGGGGGTGCAGTGTGCGTCAGGGTCTGTGCAGTGGGGCACTCAGGGGGGTGCAGTGTGCGTCAGGGTCTGTGCGGTGGGGCACTCAGGGGGGTGCAGTGTGCGTCAGGGTCTGTGCGGTGGGGCACTCGGGGGGTGCAGTGTGCGTCAGGGTCTGTGCGGTGGGGCACTCGGGGGGGCAGTGTGCGTCAGGGTCTGTGCAGTGGGGCACTCGGGGGGGCGGGGGGGTGCAGTGTGCGTCAGGGTCTGTGCGGTGGGGCACGGGGGGGGGGCGGGGGGTGCAGTGTGCATCAGGGTCTGTGCGGTGGGGCACTCGGGGGGCGGGGGGTGCAGTGTGCGTCAGGGTCTGTGCGGTGGGGCACTCGGGGGGCGGGGGGTGCAGTGTGCGTCAGGGTCTGTGCGGTGGGGCACTCGGGGGGCGGGGGGGTGCAGTGTGCGTCAGGGTCTGTGCGGTGGGGCACTCGGGGGGCGGGGGGTGCAGTGTGCATCAGGGTCTGTGCGGTGGGGCACTCGGGGTGGGGCGGGGGGTGCAGTGTGCATCAGGGTCTGTGCGGTGGGGCACTCGGGGGGCGGGGGGTGCAGTGTGCGTCAGGGTCTGTGCGGTGGGGCACTCGGGGGGGCAGGGGGGGTGCAGTGTGCATCAGGGTCTGTGCGGTGGGGCACTCGGGGGGCGGGGGGTGCAGTGTGCGTCAGGGTCTGTGCGGTGGGGCACTCGGGGCGCAGGGGGTGCAGTGTACGTCAGGGTCTGTGCGGTGGGGCACTCGGGGGGGGTGCAGTGTGCATCAGGGTCTGTGCGGTGGGGCAGTCGGGGGGGTGCAGTGTGCGTCAGGGTCTGTGCAGTGGGGCACTGGGGGGGTGTGCAGTGTGCATCAGGGTCTGTGCGGTGGGGCAGTCGGGGGGGTGCAGTGTACGTCAGGGTCTGTGCGGTGGGGCACTCGGGGGGGTGCAGTGTGCGTCAGGGTCTGTGCGGTGGGGCACTCGGGGGGCAGGGGGTGCAGTGTACGTCAGGGTCTGTGCGGTGGGGCACTCGGGGGGGGTGCAGTGTGCGTCAGGGTCTGTGCGGTGGGGCAGTCGGGGGGTGCAGTGTGCGTCAGGGTCTGTGCGGTGGGGCACTCGGGGGGGGTGCTGTGTGCGTCAGGGTCTGTGCGGTGGGGCACTCGGGGGGGTGGGGGGGTGCAGTGTGCGTCAGGGTCTGTGCGGTGGGGCAGTCGGGGGGTGCAGTGTGCATCAGGGTCTGTGCGGTGGGGCACTCGGGGGGCGGGGGGTGCAGTGTGCGTCAGGGTCTGTGCAGTGGGGCACTCGGGGGGCGGGGGGGTGCAGTGTGCGTCAGGGTCTGTGGAGGGGGGCACGCGGGGGGGGGGGGGGGGGGTGCAGTGTGCGTCAGGGTCTGTGCGGTGGGGCACTCGGGGGGCGGGGGGGTGCAGTGTGCGTCAGGGTCTGTGCGGTGGGGCACTCGGGGGGGGGTGCAGTGTGCGTCAGGGTCTGTGCGGTGGGGCACTCGGGGGAGGCCGGGGGGTGCAGTGTGCGTCAGGGTCTGTGCGGTGGGGCACTCGGGGGGGGCGGGGGGGTGCAGTGTGCGTCAGGGTCTGTGCGGTGGGGCACTCAGGGGGGGCGGGGGGGTGCAGTGTGCCTCAGGGTCTGTGCGGTGGGGCACTCGGGGGGCGGGGGGGGTGCAGTTTGCGTCAGGGTCTGGGCGGTGGGGCACTCGGGGGAGGCGGGGGGGTGCAGTGTGCGTCAGGGTCTGTGCGGTGGGGCACTCGGGGGGGGGGTGCAGTGTGCATCAGGGTCTGTGCGGTGGGGCACTCGGGGGGCAGGGGGGTGCAGTGTGCATCAGGGTCTGTGCGGTGGGGCACTCGGGGGGCGGGGGGGTGCAGTGTGCGTCAGGGTCTGTGCGGTGGGGCACTCGGGGGGGGGTGCAGTGTGCGTCAGGGTCTGTGAGGTGGGGCACTCGGGGGAGGCCGGGGGGTGCAGTGTGCGTCAGGGTCTGTGCGCTGGGGCACTCGGGGGGCGGGGGGTGCAGTGTGCGTCAGGGTCTGTGCGGTGGGGCACTTGGGGGAGGCGGGGGGGTGCAGTGTGCGTCAGGGTCTGTGCGGTGGGGCACTCGGGGGGTGGGGGGGTGCAGTGTGTGTCAGGGTCTGTGCGGTGGGGCACTCGGGGGGGGCGGGGGGTGCAGTGTGCGTCAGGGTCTGTGCGGTGGGGCACTCGGGGGGCGGGGGGGGTGCAGTGTGCGTCAGGGTCTGTGCGGTGGGATGCACATGGAAAGCCCAGGGAGCTGCACAGTGGAAAGAGATGACAGGAGATCAGGGATGCTCTTGTGATTAAGGTGCTGGGCTGGGACCCGGGAGATCTGGCTTCATTTCCTGGTTTGGCCACAGACTCCCTGGGTGACTGTGGGCAAGTCACTGCCCCTCTCTGTGCCACAGTCCCCTCCCCCCATGGTAGAATGGGGCCTAGAACCCTTTGTTTGCCCACTTAGACAGTGAACAGGGGCAGCAGGTTTGTATAATTTTTGGTGGTGCCCAGAACAGGTCCAAGTCCTGCCCCTCCCCCCCGCACCTGCCTGAAGCTCTGGGAGGGAGTTTGGGTGCAGGGGGCGGGCTCTGGGCCAGGGCAGGGGGTTGGGGTGTGGGAAGAGGTGGTGGGGTGGGCTCTGGGAAGGAGTTTGGGTGCGGGGTGCAGGCTCTGGGCCAGGGCAGGGGGTTGGGGTGTGGGCCGCGGTGGTGGGGTGGGCTCTGGGATGGTGTTTGGGTGCGGGGTGCAGGCTCTGGGCCAGGGCTGGGGGTTGGGGTGTGGGAGGAGGTGGGGGGGGTCTGGGAAGGAGTTTGGGTGCGGGGTGCAGGCTCTGGGCCAGGGCAGGGGGTTGGGGTGTGGGAGGAGGTGTGGGGTACGGGCTCTGGGCCAGGGCAGGAAGTTGGGGTGTGGGAGGAGGTGGGGGGGGTGGGCTCTGGGAAGGAGTTTGGGTGCGGGGTGCAGGCTCTGGGCCAGGGCAGGGGGTTGGGGTGTGGGAGGAGGTGTGGGGTACGGGCTCTGGGCCAGGGCAGGGGGTTGGGGTGTGGGAAGAGGTGGGGGGTGGGCTCTGGGAAGGAGTTTGGGTGCGGGGTGCAGGCTCTGGGCCAGGGCAGGGGGTTGGGGTGTGGGAGGAGGTATGGGGTATGGGCTCTGGGCCAGGGCAGGAGGTTGGGGTGCAGCGCTTTCCTAGGGTGGCTCCCAAAAGCAACCCCCACCCCGCTCTGGCAGCAGCTCCTAGGCGGGGGGTCCGTAGGGGTCTCCGCGCGCCACTGCCTGCAGGCACTGCCATCACCTGCAGGCACCACCACTGCAGCTCCCATGGGGCGCAGTTGGCAGAGTCGGCGCTCGGGCGGGGGGCAGCACACGGAGACACCCTCCCCACCAGGGGCTGCAGGGACGTGCCGGCCACTTCGGGAAGCAGAGTGGGTGTGCAGGAAGATGTCTTAGCCCTGCTGGTGGTGGGCCCTTTTAAATCGCCCGGGGGCAGGCAGCGGGGCTGGGGGGGACGCTCTGGGGGAGGCATGTGGGGGTGGTAGGCTGGGCCCTGGGAGAGACACGGTCCTGAACGTTGCTGGAGCCGGACCCCTGGAGCACGGGCCTCACGGGCCCACACAACTCACCCCCCCGACTGTGAGCTGTTCAGGGCAGGGGCTGTCATGACTCCTAGAAGATTAGGGTTGGAAGAGACCTCAGGGGGTCTGTGCAGCGCCCAGCAGAATGCAGCCCTGATCTAGGCTGGCACGGTGCCCCCGGGTGTGCTGGGCTGGCGGGATGGCTGATGGGGCCTCAGGGACAGTGGGTGCATGAGCCAGAGCAGGGCACCTCATCCAAGCCCAGCCCAGGACCTGCCCCCGCGGGCAGCGCTGGGCACTAGCCCTCTGTTCTGGGTGTGTGCGGCCGTGAGCATGTCCGTTGGCTCTGCGTGTGCAGCTCAGTGCACAACAGCTGCACGAACGGGCTCGCGTGTGTGCGGGGCGGGGTCCGGGCCGGTGTGGTGCCTACGGTGAGTGCCGGGGCAGGCTGGGTGTGGAAGGAAGGAAGGGGGCAGAGGAGCAGCGCTGGCTCTTTAAGTGGTGGTGCAGGGCCAGGAGGCTGCTGGTGGCACCGGGTTTGGCAGCCTCCCAGCCACACGTTCAGCTCGCACTGAGCAGGCGCCAGCAGCTGACAGCCTGACAGCGTGGGTGGGAGCCCCGCGCACCCTCCCCTCGACCTCCAGCGCTCACGGCCACAGTTAAGGTGCACCCAGAGCTGGCTTAAGGTGGAATGTTCTCCCCGGTCGCACTGTCCCCATGTTAAGGGCTCCCCAGAGCTCAGGCAGCAAGCACTGAACTACGCACAGACCCGTGGGTAGCTCCTGGCTCGCCAGGCCGAAGGTGCCCATCACCACGGCGTCTGGGTGCCCATCTGCAGTCACAGGCCATGGCTGCCTGGACTGCGCCTGGCGGCAAACCCCTTCTCAAGCTGAGTGGGAGGCAGAACTCTCCCCCCCAGGCAGGGGAATGCCCAAGGCAGGCGGACTTTAAACACCGGCCTGCCAGCCTCCCTGCTGGGGGATGGGCCGGGGCAGACCAGGCCGGGGAGGAAGCGAGCATCTTCCCAGCCTGTCAAGCCAGCCCTGCACCCAGGAGTCAGGGAGTCCCGGGGGTTTCTTAGCTGCTGCATCCCGTGGGGGCTGGGGGGTGGATCGGGCCTGGGAGGAGCGATGGCCTGTTAGCCTCCACAGTTCTCTGGGTCTCTGCGTGTGAAAGGGCAGATCCACCCCTGCGCTGGTGCAGGGACAGAGGGGAGGCAGCTCATGCCCCCCCCCCATTCAGTGACTGTGGAGGCTGGGCTGGCAGGTTGGCACTGCCCAGAGCTGTCCCTCTTGTGGGGCTTTGCAGGGGCACAGGATTGTTGAGGGGCAAGTCCACCCTGGGCCAGCTACACCCAGCCCACCCTGGCCACCCTCTGCCCTGGGGCTGCACGGAAGCCCCTGACCCGGCAGATTCCAGAGCTGGCACTGAGGGGTCCCAGGCCTGTCCCAGGCCTCTAGCGTCCGTATGTTGAAAATGCTCAGGGTGGAGCCCTGCATCCTGGCCTGTTCCCCTCCCACAGCAGAACAAGCCCCGACATCCATGTTGGCTGCTGCACACACTTGCTCCATTTCCTACACAGTGGGTTAAAATCCTGCGCTTGGAAACCCCACTGAACCTCACCTCCCAGAGCTTCACCCCCCGGCTCCCTGCCCCTGCCCCTGCCCGGAAGGCTGGTCAACTCGCTTTCTCCCACTAGGTGCCTGCAGATCCTCCAGTAAACAAGCCCTCGGCAGAACCAGCAGCGGGACACAGAGGTGGTTTCCAACGTGAGTTAAAGGGAACGTCAGGTGCTGCCCCTGCCCTGCAGCCCCCTCTGCACTTTGCCAGTCAGTTCTCTGGCGTCCACCCACACCGGGGAAAGGGACTGGGGGGCAAACCCTGAACTGGACAAACGCACAGAGCAGACAAACCCCAAATGGAGACGTCCGGGTTTTCCCCTTTAACGTCACTTACAGCGAGTGACCTCAGGAGCTCCAGGCAACAGTGACCGTTGCTACAGAGCCAGCCCGAAGAGGGATTTTCTTTGAATTCGTTTCAGACTGTGACCAAGGCAAACTTGGGACATTGTAAAGGGCCCGGTTCTGAGTGTGCTGGCCCCGATCCAGCCAAAGAGCTTAAGCACACGCTTAACATGAATTATCCCGATGACTTCAAGGGGGCGACTCCCATGCTGAAAGTTAAACGTGAGCCCACGTGCTTTTGCTGGACTGGGGCCAGCTGCTCAGTGCTGCAGCGTTGGGTCCAGAGGGCACAAACTGTAAAACGGGGGTGACCGTTGTTCCTTCCTCCTCCCGTCTGTCCTGTCTCCCCAGACGGTGAGCACGTCTTGTGGGCAGGGCCTGGCTCTCGCTGGGTCTGTGCAGCTCCTGGCACGACAGGACCCTGGTCTCAGTTCATTAGCAATAATGACACTTTCCCCACCAAAGGACACCACTAAACTTCAGTGAAAATCTTTTCCAACCAGGTCAGCACGTTGTGATTGTTTGGACATTGGGCATCGTCCGGGGCCTCTTTGCTGGCCTGGTAAATGTATTACAGGAATGCAGTGGGGTGCGGGCACTGAGGTATACCCCGGCCACTGCCGCTGGCACCTCCCCCCGAACCAGTGTGCCCTGGTCAGTGTGGTACCAGGAGAGCAGGTACCCATCACTGCTCCACTGCAGATTTGCACCCCAGCACACAGTCCTGGGCCATGGAGCAGGACGGGAATCAGCTCCAGCTGCTGTCTTTGTTCAGGGCTCCCCAAAACACACGGCACTCCCTCACTCCCCAGCTTCCCCCTCTGCCTTCACCCCCTCAAGGCACACCAAGGCCAGATCTCCGCCCCGCAGCCTCAGGGCTGCCAGAGAGAGGAGCAGAGTGCCCCCGCCCCTGGGAGGAGAGAGCACCCCCCTCCCCCCAGCCTCTGTGCACTTAGCAGGGGGTGGGGAGCTGAGTCCTTCCTGAGCTGGCCTAGAGGGGAACTGGTTCCCTGGAGGCAAAAGGCTCCATATCCCCTGACCTGGGGCAGGATTGGACCCAGCGTCCTCAGATGCAGGACTCTGCCCTGCTGCAAGCTCCGTGTGTTTGCACAGCATGGGCCTGATGCAGCGCAAGGCCTCTGGGCATTGCTGTGTAAGGGCCCGCAGGGCGCAGGTTCCTCCACCAGCAGCTCTGAGCCTGGCTAGAGCTGCCAGGTGCACTGGCAGCCCCAGGAGCACTTCCCACCCCCCACCGCTGCTAGCAACGTTAGGGAAACTTCTGCGCGCCCAGGGACTGGCAGAGCTGTGCCCTTGGCAGCACCCGGCCATGCACAGCCCCTCCCATTCTGCAGCCGAGGGGTTCTCTGTGCGCCACCTGCAGGCCCCCGGGGGAAATGCTGGTGAGATGCCAGCCCTATAAACACCCCCCCCCCCCATTTGTTGACAAGATTGCTGCTGAGTCAGCTGCAAAACACAGCTAAAGCACCTTGTGGGTGGGGAGCATGGGAGATCCGGCCTGCAGCTGGGACCTGGGATCCCCGTGCTGCCTGAGCTGCTTGCAGAACTCTCTCTTGGGCCATGAACCCTGGGAATCAGCACTGCTGCTTGGGGGCTAGCAAGGCCCAGGCCTTCCCGTCCCTGCTCTGTGTAGGTGGGGAGAGCGGGGCCTGGAGGGAAGAGCTCACAGCTGGATGGCTGAGGAAGGCAGAGAAACCAGCATGTTTTCATAGGGCTTGTAGCTGCTTGTCAGCTCGAGGGCTCAGCTATAGCCGCACTGATGAATGTGGCCTAGTGGTCAGAGTAGGAGCCTGAGCGTCAGGATTCCTGGAGTCTGTTTCCAGCTCTGGCAGAGGAAGCTGGTCGAGTGGTTAAAGCAAAAGTCTAGAAGCCAGGACTCCTGGCTCTGTCAATAACTTGCTGCCAACTCTGAATCTGCTCTAATTCCACCTGGGTTTGTCCCAGCTCCAGGGCGGGTTGGAGTGAGCAGGGCTCAATGGGGCACATGCCCCTGAGTGACAAGGAAAGGTTGAAAGACTTGGGCGTGTTTAGTCGAGGGCGGAGGGGACTGAGGGGTAAAGAGGCATCGCCGGCCCGCCACGCCGCTCTGAGTAAGTCGAGAAATCAGCTAATAGGAAACATTTAGTGACTGTCAGGGCAGTTCAGCTCTGGAACTGGCTTCGCAGGGCGGTGGTGGAGTCCCCATCACTGGAGGTTTTAAAGTTGGATAAACCCCTGCCAGGGCTGGTCTAGGGTTACTTGGTCCTGCCTCAGTGCAGGGGCTGGACTAGGGGCCTCTCGAGATCCCCATCTCTATGGGTCAATGCCCTGGGGCCCTGCCCAGAGCTGCAGCACCATAAGAGGACTGGGGGAGCTTGGAGGGTGTCTCAAGAGCCTGTGTGGTCTAGTTACCGTGAGGCTGGAAGCCAGAGAAAAACAGGGATCCAATGCCGTGATTAGCCACCCGCCTGGGACGACTCCCCAGGCCTCAGTCAGTCCAAGGGCAGGAGGAGCAGCCTCAGGGAAATAATCTGAGCCAGAGGTGCTGGAACTGGGGGGGCTGCCGCACCCCCTGGCTTGAAGTGGTTTCCATCATATCCAGGGTTTCCAGTTTGGCTCAGTGGCTCTCAGCCCCTGCCCCGCCCCCACTGTACACATTGTTCCAGCCCCCCGATCTGAGCTGGGCCTAGCAGTTACTGTCTCCCCTCTGCTGGGCAGGAGCAGGTGCGGGGCCTTGCAGGTCAGTTTCCTGTGGGAGGAAAACTTAGGGTGTCACGATTTAAGCTGCACTGGGGGTGCTGTGCTGGCATGTGTCAATGGCTACAATCAACCAGCTCTTTAATCTACAGACACTTAGCGAGGTGGTGTGTGGCTCTGCTAATCAGATGCCAGGGGCTCCAGGTGTCTCCCGTTTCTCCTTCCAGTTTTTACCGAGATCCAACAGGGTTTTGCCCACTGAGACCCAGACCATTCCCCGAAGCCTGGAATTGCTCAGATGTGGCATTCCAAAGTGACTGCACGACGGGCAGGCAGAGACATGCCATCCTGCTGAGTGAAGGTCTCAGCAAGCAGCTCACCAAGAACTTGCGTGTTTACACCAGAGGTGTGTCAGGCTGCGCACAGGCCATCTCCTCCTGCCGAAATCTCAGCCCAGAGCCCCGTGCTCGGTGCCCAGCGGACAGGTCCGAACCAAGGAGCGACTGAGGCAAAGAGCAAACTATTCCAGCTGCCCCGCTCCAGGGACTATCCTGAGTCCGTAGTGATGCCCCCCATGTAGCTGCCGCTCGGGTGATGGAAGAATGGTTCCCTCGACCTAGCCAGCGGTACCTGGGGAAGTGGCGTCCCTGCAGCAGCGGGACCCTTCCATGGCGGTAGCCTGCTGAAGTTACGCTGGCAGATCTGTGGCGCCAGTGCTGTGCTGTTAGCATCCCACTGTGTAGACGTGGCCTCAGGAAAAGAGCTTCTGAGCCAGAGCCCAAAGGTACTGTACTCCAGATTTAGGCACCACTGTGATTCCCCAAACCCCACCTAATCCTGTGGTGCCTAATTCACTCAGCACCTACATTTTTGCTGTCAGATTTCCGTAGGTGCCTGTTTGCCTTGGGCCTCTCTCACGCCTACGTCCCAGCACGTGGGGAACCAGGGGACGGGAGGTGTGGCAGGGCCTGTCTTGCCTGCAGGGGATCTGGCAGGGGCGCTCCGAGCACGTGTACCTCCACACAAGATGGCACCTCCTCCTCCCTGCCACCCATGGCTGTGTTGTGTGGAGTTGGGTCGGTGCCTAAACTGTTCTCCCGGGAAACGACTTGGGTACCTAAGCCCGTGATGCTGGGAGAGGGTCCCCGGCTGCAGATCGCCAGGTGCCTCCGTGTGTTCTGCCGGACTCAGAGCGGGGCGGGACCAGTGCCGGGTTTACAATGGGACCGTGGCACTGGGCCCACACTCAGAAGAGGCCCTGGTGCCCAGACCGTGCTCTGCCCTGAGGCCTTGAGCCACTCGGCCTCTTCCCCCAAGGCCCCACTCGCTCCTCCCGCCGTTCGCTCCTCTCCGCACCTGCTCCCCCGTGCGAGCGGTGGGCAGGGCCTGGGGGGAGGAGGCTGAGTGGGGGCGGGGCCCCGGAGTGGTGGGCGGGGCACATAAAAGATGAATCTAGCCCTGGGTGGATTTAGGCCTCCCCCATTTTGTCAGCAGCTCCCACTGGGTAGCGTAGGCGGCTCCCTGCCCAGCACGCGGGCTCGGTAGATCCCACTGGGCGGTGCCTCTCCCCATGGATAGTGCAGGGAGCTGGGGGGCCCAGCGCAGGGACTGTGGCGCCCTGCAAAACATGCATCACGTTGCTGACAGACAAATCACCGTGGGACTCTGTCATAGACCCCAAATCGGCCTAGAGAACGGGATGCTCAGCTCGTTAAACATCTGTCAGTAACGAGCAGAAGGAAACTGTTACCGTGGGCAGGGCCGGCCCCAAGTGTTTTGCCGCCCCAAGCAAAAAAATGTTCCCGTGCCCCCCCTGCCCTGCCCCAGCTCTGCCCCTTCCCCGCCCCAGTCTAACCCCTTCCCCAAATCCCGGCCCCGCCTCCTCCCCCAGGCGCGCCGCATTTCCCCTCCTACCAAGAAGCGGAGCGGCAGCGCTCGGGGGAGGAGGCGGAGGTGAGCTGAGGAGGGAGAAGTTCCTCTGCCCCCCACAAGGTTACTTCCTGCGGCCCTCCCTGCGCCCCCCCACTGCCGCAGCTCACCTCCGCTCAGGGCCGGCTCCCGGCTTTTTGTGCCCCACACACACACACAAAAAAGCCGGAGTGGAAAGTGCCGCCCCTTGGAAAGTGCCGCCCCAAGCACATGCCTGGAGCGCTGGTGCCTAGCGCCGGCCCTGGTCATGGGGGATTTTGACCTGGGGAACACATGGCAGAGGTCTTATGCTGCCACTGATTAAACCAGCTTGGAGTTTCTAAAATTCTCTGTAAGCAGGGTGCGAATGAGCCGGTGATGAGCTGGGGAGCAACACGTCAGGAGCAGACTGCGTTTGCATAGCCACGCCCACTCTGCCTAGGTCGCAGCTGCTTTGCCAAAGTGATCTTTCGGAAATCTCAGCCCAGGCCCCAGTGCTCGGTGCCCAGGGGGCAGGTCTGAACCGAGTGCTATGCCAGAGTAATCCCGTAGTGTAGACGCAGCGTTGGTGCAGTATTGGCTCATGTTGGCTCACAAATCTCTCGAGCATTGAGTGCAGGGGACGGGGTAATGGAGTGTTGTTATCCTGATTCTGTGAGCAAAGGGCAGCAGAGCTGTGCCTCCCCTGCCCTGAGCGAACCTCACTCACTAAGCAGGCAGTCGGGATGCGAAAGCCCAATGAAAGAGAAGGGGGGAGGGGGAGGAGGAAGGGTTTTTATCTGGGGATGTGGCCTCTGCTCAGAGTGCCTGTGACCTTCTCCCCAGCGTCTAAAGACGCAGCTAATTCGACTGAATTGGGAGTCACTGTTTCTATTTGGTGATTACTAGAGCAGAACCAGTGCAGGGCTGGGGGCCGTGCTTTCGACTTGGGGTCAGGATGGTAGTGGAAGGAAAGACCATGCAGAGGCTGTCCTGGCAGGGAGGGTCCCTGCTGCCCAGTGAAACCACTAAAGACCTGAGTTAAGGGGTGGGCACTCAGAACATGGCATCGCAGAAGTGGCAGTGAGCGTTCGTCAGCAGCAGCAAACAGCCAGTTGCAGAGGTGCACAGCGACCACAGATATTGTTCAAGTCCCGCCTCCCCCCCCTCCATTTCTGGGGTGGGAGGTGACCCCTGCGAACACACCTCTGACTCTGGGTCTTCGCTGGCCAAGACCAGCCAACTGTCCGGTGCTTGTGAGAAGGGAAGCATTGCCTCAGGGTGCTGTTGAGTTTTCCCAGATTACTGGGTGAGGGCTCAAGCCGGTTCAGTTTTGGATTGTTATGAGGAACCCCCAAATATTGAACCCGGCCTTGTTGCTGCCAGGTGGAGTTGCTGATACTTTTCTAACCCAAACAGTAGTACACCCTGCTTGGAACAATTCTACAGTTCATCTCCTGACAGAGGAAGATGAATTGATCACTGAGCTAAAGATTAGTGGTTGTCTGGTACAGGTGATCATAATCAAATTATATTTTTAATGTGCAAACAAAATACAGCCCTGGCAAATAATATACCACTTGACTCTTTAAAAGGGCGAGTTTCCCAAAGCTGAAAACAATTATGAGCAATGTTGATTGAAAGGAAAAAATTAAACAAAACAAGAGGAATGACAGTTGGGAGTTGTGTAAGAAAACTTTACTGTGTGTCAAAAAACCACAATTATGAAAGAAAGTGTCGTTGGTTAAAACACCATCCTGGTTAACAACAAAACTGAAAGCAGCAACATAAAATAAAGTAAAATAACACACACACACACACACACACACACACAAAAAAATGAAAAAGCAGGAAGCTGACAACCATGACTATAAATTAGCAATCACTAAATTCAGACAGTTGAAAATAGAAGCTAAAGGTATCAGTGAAAACTATATAATCAATAGGGTTAAGAAAATAAGAAGGAACATTTTAATATACTAGGAACAAAATAAATGGAGCGGCTGCAGTGAATCAGTGCCATGTTGTGGCTTGTCCCCAGGGTAACAGATCAGGAGCTACTCGGTGGGGGCTGCAATGTAGCACCCTGGGGGGGGATCTCTCACTCTTATGCGTGGGTTGGGATCTTACAGTTGTCAATAATGATGAATAAAGGCAAAAGTATTGAATGAATATTGCTGCTGGGTGTTTGGAAAGAAGATGGATGATGTAGTCACATGCTTCACTGGTTATGAAATACTTCTTATTCCTACAGTAAGTGGGCAGGATGTTAAACAGCAACTGCTAAAGTTAAACATTTAAAATCTGTAAGACCAGATAAAACTTGCACCCAAGAGTTTTAGAAGAATTGGCCAAGGAGCTCACTGAGCTGTTAATGTTGTTTAACAACTATTGAAGTACTGGCAAAATTCAAGAGGGCAGAGGAATAAAGCCAATATTGTGCCAATCTTTAGAGCAAGTGGTAACTGTAGACCAGTTAGCTTGACCTTGATCTCAGGTAAAATCCTGGAAAGGCTGATCCTGAACGCAATCAGTAAACAAATTAAAGGCTGGCAGCATAATTAATTCCAGTCAACATGGTATAATGGAAAATAGGTGTGTCAAACAAACTTGACAGTCTTTTTGATGAGATTACAAGGTTGGTGGTTAACGTTAACTGCTATGACATCATTTACTTAGACTTCCGGTAAGCAGGGATGCCATTTAGATGGAGGGGCGGGCGGCTGGGCGGGGTTATAGACGCGCCCGAGTTTCGTACCTGAGGTCTGCTCACAGCCCACACCCCAGCCCCGGATGGAGCTCTTAACTGCAATACAGCTTGTGTGTGATATGTGATGTGTCCTGTGCTGCTCCCAGCTCCCCCCTTTGGGGCAGGGAGTTTGTTTATAAACAGAGGCAGGATGATTGAGATAACAAAAGTCTTGTCATTAAAGTAAATTCGGATCCGTAGATGATCCTGACAGCATTGCCAGGCACTCCAGGTACAAGATAGGAAATAAAGGAGAGGAATAAATGGTGAGAATGGAGAGAGGTAAATAGTGGTGTCCCCCAGCGGTCTGTACTGGGCCCAGTCCTAGTCAACATATTCATAAATGATCTGGAAACAGTGAGGTGGCAAAATTTTCAGTTGATACAGAATTACTCAAGATAGTTAAGTCCCAGGCAGACTGCAAAGAGCTACAAAAGGATCTCACAAAACTGGGTGACTGGGCAACACATGAAATTCAATGTTGATAAAGGTAAAGTAATGCACATTGGAAAATATAAAACCAACTATAAATATAAAATGATGGGGTCTAAATTAGCTGTTACCCGTCAAAAAAGAGATCTTGGAGTCATTCTGGATCATTCGCTGAAAACATCGGCTCAATGTGCAGTGGAAATCAAAAAAGCAAACAGAATATTGGAAATCATTAGGAAAGAGATAGATAATAAGACAGAAATATCATGTTGCCTGTATATAAATCCATGGTACGCCCATAAATTGAATTCTGCATGCAGATTTGGTCACCCCATCTCAAAAAACATATGTTGGGTTTGGAAAAGGTACAGAGAAGAGCAACAGAAATGATTAGGGGTATGGAACAGGTTCCATATGAGGAGAGATTAAAAAGACTTGGACTTTTCAGCTTGGAAAAGAGACAACTAAGGGAGGATATGATAGAAGTCTATAAAATCATGAATGATGTGGAAAAATTGATTAAGAAAATGTTGTTTACTCCTTCACATAACACAAAAACTGTCACCCAATAAAATGAATAGGCAGCAGATTTAAAACAAACAAAATAAAAGTTTTTCTTCACAGTCAACCTGTGGAACTCATTGCCAGGGGATGTTGTGAAGGCCAAAACTATAACAGGATTCCAATAGGAACTAGGTAAGTTCATGGAGGATAGGGCCATCAATGGCTATTAGCCGTATGGGCAGGGATGCAAAACCATGTTCTGCATGTCCCTAGCCTTTGTTTGCTAGAATCTGGGAGTGGGTGACAGGGATTGAATCACTTGCCTGTGCGGTTCATTGCCTCTGTGGCACCTGGCAGGCTACTGTTGGAAGACAGGATACTGGGCTAGATGGATCATTGGTCTTATCCAGTATGGCCGTTCTGATGTTCTTATATAGAACCCAGATGTATCTGCCCCCTGCTGTAAACCACAAGATCCCGCTCCCCTCCCAGAGCTGAGCTAGAACCCAGGAGTCCTGAAGGGGTCGCAGAGTTAGTAACAAAGTAAGAATATACATTACAATTTTAAACCTAACCAGTATTCCTTAAGTGACTTGCCACAAGATGTCAGAACATTTTAGTATTAGAACTGAGTGGGTCTAATATTTGTTGACTTTTCTTTCTTTTATATAGGAATTAGATAAAGTGCTGCTGTCTGCTAATTGCTAAGTTATCTGCCAAAAGAACCTAGAATTTTCAAGTGCTTAAGTAGCCCCTGGAATCCCGGTTAAAGTTGCCCCCAACCCTCTGAAAATCTGCAATGGCGCCCCTGCCTGTAAGTTATTAGTCCTGCAAGACATTCTGATTTAAAAACGAACACTATGCAGCATTAATGCAGCCCATATTAGCTGGATGAAAAACTGGCTAACTGATGGAGCTCAAAAAGTAATTGATGGAGCTCAAAAAGTCATTGTCAATGAGGAATTGTCATCCCATAGATACAGTTTCTAGTAGGTCCCACAGGGATCTGTTCATGGCCACAGTATCTTTCTTTTGCTATGATCATCCAACATCTTAGCTAGACTTCCGGGCTTGAGAATGACCTGCAATGTCTGTGGGTGCTGAGTCACATTCTCATAACTGAGTGACGGAGCCCTCATGCCATGGGGACGCCATGGCTTTGTAAACGGAACTTCACAAACTTCTCCATGCAAGACTCCTATGGCTGGGAAAATTTCTACCCCAATTGTAACTTACAGGCAAAGTTGTCCAGTGGTTAGAGCAGTGGCTGGGAGTCAGGACTGCTGGGTTCTCATCCCAAAACTCTGATGTGAGTATAGTCTAGTGATTCGAGCAGGGAACTGGAAGCCTGGACTCCTGAGTGAGCAGTGTAGGGTACATTGGTTCCTGCTGTGCAGCCAGGGTGCCTGGCTTCTGTTCCCAGCCCGCTAACTGTGGCAGGTCGTGTCCCCTGTTTGTGCCTCAGTTTCCCCATCTGTAAAACGAGGGGATAATGGCACCTGTTTTACAGTGGGGCTGGGAAGTGTAAATAAGTGTGTAGAGCACGTTGAGATCCTCTGATGAAAGTTTTCAGAGTAGCAGCCGTGTTAGTCTGTATCCGCAAAAAAAACCAGGAGTACTTGTGGCACCTTAAAGACTAAGTTAAAGACTTGTTAGTCTTTAAGGTGCCACAAGTACTCCTGGTTTTTTTTCTGATGAAAGTCCTACAGAAATGCAGAGTTTTGTTATCGTAAGAGAGCTGGAGCTGTCCTCCTCGCCAGGACCCTCGGGAACCAGCGTATCCAAATGCCCTTTGAGATCTGTTTTAGCATCAGGACAACAGTGACATCTGGTGGCCACTTCAATCCATCACAAGTGTGCATCCCTCTTCCTCCTCTGGCTCGAGAGCCGGGCAGCGTTCAGCCACTGGATTTGAACTTGGCCCTGACCTCAGTAGCTGCAGGCTCCCTGTCTCTCCCCCCGGGATTGCTTTAGACAGTAACAGCTTCAAGACATTTGTCTTTCTCCGAAAACGGAAAGTGGAGAATGGAGCTGGGCTATTTGGAACTTACATTTAATACCCAGCATTTATACATCACCTTGTCTCCTTTACATTCTGCTTCGCCCTCCGCTGAAATGCAGCCACCACTAGCATGAGGGGGTGCACCAGATGCTTAGCAGCCACACAACAATGCTGCACAGGAGTGGCTTACCAAGCACTGAAATGCACCCCCTCTGGGGTGGAGCACAGCAGCTGTTTAAGAGCACACAGCCATGCCACAAAAGAGTGGCAGGTAGGAAGCAGAGAAGAGTTCTGTGCACACCTGGAACTGCAAAGGGAATTTTGGGGGCAGAATGGAATGAGGGTGCCCTGTGAAAAGTGCCCTGGGATCTGCAATGCCTGGGACTGATGCGGGAGCTTGGTGTCCCAATGCTGGGCACTGGTTCAATAAGAGTTCAAAGGAAAGACCCCCCCCGCCTGCTACGCAACACTTCCTGAGCCCCTAAGTGTTCCTTGGAAGTCGCCCATCCAACTGCAGGCCTACCCCCAGCTGCCCCCATGCTGGCTGGCTCCACTAGGACCTGGTCTAAGAGGACAGAAATCAGTCAGTTCTCTCTGCAGCTCGAGCAGCAGAGCAGAGTGTCCTGTGGCTAATGCAGGCAATCTGGGGACAGTCGGTCCTTGCTGCTGGACCGTGTGGGATCCACGATTAGAACAGCAAGGCACTAAAGCGGCAGAGATGAACTGCCTTACAACTGAATCCTGGATGAGTTTGCTTGAGATGGCAGCTCTGCTCTGCCTGGAGGCCTGTGGAGCAGAGCCCTTTCCGAGCTGATGGACAGTTACATGTATCTGCTGTTAAATGAATCCAGCTCTAGTGACACTTATTCCAGCAGCTGGGGCAGCTTCCAGCTTTCAGCTGGGAGGTGATTCCTGGAGCCTGCCTCTGCAACATCACACTGTCCCGACACCAGTTCTTCTGTGATTGTTCATTATTCTTGTTTCTACTGCATTACGGACACTCCTCTTGGTTTTACTTATTTATCTGTCTTTGTGTAACCCACTGGTGGGCCCCAGGTCCCCTCTGTGCCCAACCCACAGAAGATGTGAATGTGTTGCAGTCCTAGCTAGGGAACACTAGCTTCTGCTAGAATCGCTCCGGGGTCCCTGGTCCAATCCCCAGTACGTCTGCCAGGCTAGCAGCTGTCACATTTGCACTGGAGTCCCTGCTCTGTGCGTCACACACTAGCCACACTGTGCTAACTAGACTGCAGCAAGTGGAGCACAACGTGGCACTGACGTGTCCATTCCATGCTTTGCAGTGACACAAAGGTGCGTTTTGCTCCTTGAATTCAGGTTACAGAGCAAGACACCAAGGAGAGAAGCCCCGAGTCGTTGTGCTGAGTGACTGGGGATGGCAGACACGCCTGTTCCCTGGGCAGGACCCTGGAGTAGGATTTTTTTTCCATATCCGAATACCTGGACTTTGCCCCTAGTTTTCTCGGTATTTAGCCCCCTGCCAATCTCGCAGTGCAGGGCAGAGTCCAGCTTCCCCAGCGCCTGGCAGGTCAAAGTGACCTCTGGGTTCATGGGGCAGCCGGCAGCCGTGCAGAGCCAGTTGTAGGACAAACAGCCAAAGAGCAGCCTTAGTTCTGTGGTGGGCTCTGCTCTTGCTGGGGATTTAATGCTGACGGTGGCTGATTAGCCCATTACTGCAACACGCAGCCCCCTTGGCCAGCCCGGTTCACAAGGGAGGGCTGAGTTGTCCTGGGCCAGATGCTGGAACAGGCCTTCTAAGCCGTGCATCCCACCTCACCGCTTCTCCACGCAAGACTTTGCTACTGTGTGTCCTCCAGCCATGGCACACTGAACCCATCACCAGGCCGGGCAAACCCAAGGCTGCAGCACCGTGGGAATAGCCCCACACTGGCGGGGAGATGCACGTTTCCACCTCTGCCCCGTGGGAGTCTCGCTGCTAGAGATGGTGCTCGGTGCTGCCTCTGCAGCCTGGGCTCCCTGCTGCCCGGGGTCAGGGACGGCAGAAGAACGCGCTTGGGCACAAGCGAAGCCGCCTCGACACCAAGATCTGCACCTGTCTGCTGCCGCTTTGAAAGAGCCTCCAGGAACAGACCGGGGCCGGGGGGTGCAGTGAGTGGGGGAGGGGTGCGGGGCGGGGCCATGTCTGCGGCTGACTCTGCCAGAAGCTTGGCTAGGGGCCCGGGCAGGGCCCTGGCAGCTCCCTGCACGCTCCCCGAGGTCGCCCGACCCCGCTCTCCGCGCTGGGCTCGCTCCGCTGAGCGATGTGCAGGGGGCCAGGCCTGGGGATGGGGCACAAGGGTCAGGCTCCTTCCACCCCTCTCCAGCCTGTTCCCCAATCACTCTCAGCCCCGTGGGGCCTGCTCGCGCTCAGTGCCACGAGACGCTCCGAGAGGGAGTGAGGGACCCGCCGCTGTAGAGCCCAGCGTGCCGCCCCTCTCCCTGGGCCGCCCCAAGCACCTGGAGCTGGCCCTGGGCAGGGTGCAATGAGAGCCCCCCGGAGGGTGCAGTTTGGCAGCGCGCTTCGCCCCTTTGTCCATTTTTGCCCCGTGGCATTGCCACCCAGCAGGGGCTGCGCCAGCTCCTATCTCAAGGTGCAGTGTAGAGCACTCACCCCTCGGCCAGTCCGGATACTGCATCGATTTACCCTCCGTGCAGCTGGGACGGTGCTGCACGGGCTGTGGGACTGGCAGGGCGGATGCACCCTCCCCCATCCCAGCTTTCACCCTGGAGATGGGGGCAGAGGCGTCTCCCTTGTGGGGCGTGTGGTTGCCAGGGGAGCTGAGCACCTGGGCTGAGAGCCCTGTGCACTGTGTGGCCTGCACGGAGCCCTTGCCCCAAGGGGTAACCGGGAAATTGAGTGTTCTTCCCTGCCCCCTGGCGTGGCTGGGACAGGGACCAGCTCCCTGGGGGATACAGCCTGTCTGGGGTGGCCCCAGCCGGACACTGGCTCCCACCCAGTAGATCTGGAGGAGTTTTAGGGCTGTGAGGCAGTCACATGGGGAAGTTCGCTTGAAGCTGGTCGCCTTGGGGTTGCAGCTGTCACCGCATCCTTTGCTGTAGCCTCTCCATACAGATGTGCCCGTTCCCTGCCCGTCTGCACCATCCACCCCTGGGGTGGGCTCTCACTCCTCCCCTCAGGCGCTTGGAGAGGGAACCAGGAACTAGCTCAGGAGTGGGCAAACTTTTTGGCCCGAGGGCCACATCTGGGAATAGAAATTGTCTGGCAGGCCACGAATGCTCACAAATTGGGTTAGGGTGCGGGAGGGGGTGAGGGCTCCGGCTGGGGGTTGCGGGCTCTGGAGTGGGGCTGGGAATGAGGAGTTTGGGGTGTAGGAGGGTGCTCTGGCCTGAGACCGAGAGGTTCAGAGGGCTGGAGGGGGATCAGGGTTGGGGCAGGAGTGCGGGAAGGGGTGCAGGCTCTGGCTGGGGGTACGGGCTCTGGGGTGGGGCTGTGGATGAGAGATTTGGGGTGCAGGAGGGGTGCCCTGGGCTGGGATCGAGGGGTTTGGAGGGCGGGAAGGGGATCAGGGCTGGGGTAGAGATTGGAGCGTGGGGAGAGGCTCAGGGGCGCAGGCTCCAGGAAGCAGCGGCATGTCCCTTCTCCGGCTCCTACGCAGAGGTACAGCCAGGCGGCTCTGCACGCTGCCCTAACCGCAGGCACCGCCCCTGCAGCTCCCATTGGAGCGCCGAAGGGGGCCACTGGAGTGTGTAGGAGCTGGAGCAAGGCCATGCTGCGGCTTCCAGGAGCTGCGTGGTGCAGTCCCCTGGCCCTGCGCCCCAGCTGGAGCGCCGGAGCGGGGCAAGGCCCAGACCCCGCTCCCCAATGGGAGCTCGTGGGCTGGCTTAAAACAGCTCGTGGGCCAGATTTGGCCCGTGGGCCATAGTTTGCCTACCCCTGAACTAGCTCCTCGGGCTCAAGCCAAACCGCCCCAGGCTGTGACCAAGCTAACGAGCCTTTGGCTTGGTTGGGAGGCCAGGAAACCCCAGGGCACTCTGGGCAGTAAGTGGTGCTGCCGCTCTGTGTCGGGTGCCCTGTGATGAGTGGATCGGGCCAAGACCCAGGGCCCAGTGTTGGGGGGTCGTGAAAGGCTCCACAGCGCTTGCCATGGGAGCTGGGTCTGCTGGCAGGGTGCCAGTGCTCAGCTCCAAGAGGCCATGAGGCACGTCCCCCCGTCCCCTCCAGGCGCTCGCATGCTCAGGCGGGGATGGCGGGCGTGCTGGCTGCACTGGCTGGAATGGCTGCTGCTGGCCTTTGTCCTTCCGCGAGAGCCAGGCAGAGCCCTGCCCAAGGGGATCCAAGCACTGCAGCTAGCGAGCTCCTGGGGTTAGGGAGCTCTTCTTCCCAGCCTGGGGAGTGCGACCCCCATTGGCTGCAGTGGGAACTGCAGGCACCCAGCACTTCAGGAGCCAGCCCCAGGTACTGGCCCCGGTGGGTCAGTGCCCCTGCGGGAGCTGGAATTACAGCTGAGCTCAGCAGCGCGATGAACGGCTGCCCCTTGGCTGCTGCAGCTGGTTTCTATTTCCTGCCAAAAGACATGGGGGTTCCCAGGCAGGGGGACCCTTACGTGCGGTGTGAGTCCCATGATCTGTCTGTCTGTGGCATTCCCAAGCGCCATCACCTTGGGATCCCAGGCCCCAGTTCAGCCTGTCAAGGGACTTAGGCACATGCCACGTGCTTCACTGCTCCGGGGAGTAAAGCTACTGCCATTCTCCTGGGAGAGAGCAGAGAGCAGAGCGCTGCCAGGCAGCAATCACAGGCACGGGGAGGCTTCTCTCACCAGTGTTACACGCCTGCTGACTCTGGGGCGCTAATCCTGACTTACACTGGTGCACAGGGAGAGGCGGATCAGGCTCTGTGTGTATGGGACCTTGAGACTTGGTACTTACTGACAGGTGAACTGTCAGGCTGGAGGGAGGTTACTAGTGGAGTTCCTCAGGGATTGGTTTTGGGACCAATCTTATTTAATCCTGTTATTACTGACCTTGGTACAAAAAGTGGGAATGTGCTAATAAAGTTTGCGGATGACACAAAGCTGGGAGGTATTGCTAACACAGAGAAGGACCGGGATATCCTACAGGAAGATCTGGATGACCTTGTAAACTGGAGTAATAGTAATAGGATGAAATTTAATAGTGAAAAGTGCAAGGTCATGCATTTAGAGATTAATAACAAGAATTTTGGTTATAAATTGGGGACACATCAGTTGGAAGTAACAGAGGAGGAGAAGGACCTTGGAGTATTGGTTGATCACAGGATGACTATGAGCCACCAATGTGATATGGCTGTGAAAAAAGCTAATGTGGTCTTGGGATGCATCAGGCGAGGTATTTCCAGCAAAGATAAGGAGGTGTTAGTACCGTTATACAAGGCACTGGTGAGACCTCATCTGGAATACTGTGTGCAGTTCTGGTCTCCCATGTTTAAGAAGGATGAATTCAAACTGGAACAGGTTCAGAGACGGGCTACTAGGATGATCCAAGGAATGGAAAACCTGCCTTATGAAAGGAGACTCAAAGAGCTTGGCTTGTTTAGCCTAACCAAAAGAAGGTTGAGGGGGGATATGATTGCTCTTTATAAATATATCAGAGGGATAAATATTAGGGAGGGAGAGGAATTATTTAAGCTCAGTACCAATGTGAACACAAGAACAAATGGATATAAACTGGACACTAGGAAGTTTAGACTTGAAATTAGACAAAGGTTTCTAACCATTAGAGGAGTGAAGTTCTGGAACAGCCTTCCAAGGGGAGTAGTGGGGGCAAAAGACATATCTGGCTTCAAGACTAAGCTTGATACGTTTATGGAGGGGATGGTATGATGGGATAGCCTAATTTTGGCAATTAATTGATCTTTGACTATTAGCGGTAAATATGCCCAGTGGCCTGTGATGGGATGTTAGCTGGGGTGGGATCTGAGTTACTACAGAGAATTCTTTCCTGGGTGCTGGCTGGTGAGTCTTGCCCACATGCTCAGGGTTTAACTGATCGCCATATTTGGGGTCGGGAAGGAATTTTCCTCCAGGGCAGATTGGCAGAGGCCCTGGAGATTTTTCACCTTCCTCTGCAGCATGGGGCACGGGTCACTTGCTGGAGGATTCTCTGCACCTTGAGGTCTTCAAACCACAATTTGAGGACTTCAATAGCTCAGACATAGGTTAGGGGTTTGTTACAGGAGCAGGTGGGTGAGATTCTGTGGCCTGCGTTGTGCAGCAGGTCAGACTAGATGAACATAATGGTCCCTTCTGACCTTAAAGTCTATGAGTCTAATTATTTGGTTTGCAGTCACTGCACTGGCCCCATTGTGCTAGGCGCTGGACACACGTGTAATAAACGAGCTAGTCCCTGCCCCAGCGAGCTTGCAGGTTTAGCCTACGAGAGATGAGAGCTAGACAGAACACACAGAAAAGGGCAGGGGTGACCCAACGAGGTTTAATAAAACCCTTGTTCTGCCTTTAATTCACAGCTAACCTGGGCGTGCCAGATTCACCAAGGAGCTCGGTGCAGGGGCATGTGGGGTTCTGAGCACGCGGGAGTCTGGCCCCGGGTTTCCAGGTGAATACGTATTTATCGATGGTCACACTTTGTCGTATGGTTCCATTTATAAACAGTGTGTGACGGGGGAATACGTGATCCAGAGCTGCCATAAGCCCATTGCAGAACACCAGTCGCATGGGGTAGACGTGTAACCTGCTTGTTAATGTGTTACAGGGTGTCACGGAGTCCCCGGGTGATGCTCTGGAACTGCTCCCCACAAAGCCAGGCAGGACTCTGGGGAGCCTCCTCTCCCTTGGAGCAGCCTGTCTGCAGGGCAAGAAGCTCCCGCGGCTTCACCTCCTGGGTCTCTCCTTGGAGCATTTAGCATCCTCTGCCCCTCCGGGCGCTTCCCACAGCGAGTCCACCCAGGCGGGGTCCTGGGGAAGCCAGAGGGTCCTGCACCCCCACTTCGCAGACAGATGTGACTCTCAGCCAGCCAGTAAAACAGGTTTATTAGATGACAGGAACAGGGTCTAAAACAGAGCTTGTAGGTACAGAGAACGGGATCCCTCGGCCGGGTCCATTCTGGGGCCCAACGAGCCAGACACCCATGTCTGCCCTCACTTCCAGTCCCCAGCCAGCTCCTAACTGAAACCCCCTCCAGCCCCTCCTTTCTGGCCTTTGTCTCTTTCACGGGCCAGGAGGTCTCTTTGTTCACCTTTAGCTATTCCCTTGCAAGGTGAAGGGCCCCGGCCATTTGTTGTTAGGATACAAAGTGTCGGCAATTTGTGCACATGGAGACTTAAGAAATGCATAGGGGAAACTGAGGCACCAGCCCCACTTCGTCACACAGGGTCCCACTCAGACAGTGCCGAGCTGCAGGGGACTGGAGGCTGGTACAGCCTTAGCTACTGCGCTTTAACTCACATTGTCCCAATTCCTGGCTGCCCTGCCGGGGGCGGGGGTCGGGGAGGCTGCTCTCCCCTGGGCATGTTGCTAGAAGGGGGGTTAGAGCTGGTGCTAAGCCATGGTTCTAACTATCCCAGTGACCAGCTGGATTCTCTAACCATTGATTAAAACATCCATGAATCATGTATTGACTCTTTAGAGATGGAACCGTAGCAGAAAGTGTGACCTTATTTACCCTGTAAACCTCCTGCCAGACCAGCCTCTGGAGACTTTATCATGCAAAGCCTGTTTTACAAGAAACTACCTCAGAGGGACCCTGGGGTGCAGGGCAGCAGGACAGCTTTGCCCACCCCCCCAGAGATGCCTCCTCACAGTTCCCCCCGCTAGGAAACTGGGGCACTGCGGCCCGAGGGCAAGAGGCTGGGGAGGGATTCTCACTGCTCTGCGGGACCCACATGGCTGCTGGAGCTGGTCGCAACATGAGGGGTTTTTCCATGGAAAAATTTCAACTTTTTTTTAAGAAAATCATTTTCACTGAAATGTTCTACAGAAAATGTTGGCTTTTTGGTTAAAAAAAATCTCCAAACCAACTATTTCATTGTGAGATGCTGCTGCAGTGCCTCATGGGAGGTTTTTTTTTTTTTTTTGAATTTGTTTTCTCCTTTTAATCAACTGCTGTAGTTGCCACAGAAAGGTTATCAAACATAGATGCAATTATGAAACAGACAAATCTTAAGGACACTCAACAGGTGGGTCACACCATTAAAATCATTAACTCCTAAGTTTAGTTATTTTACATACATAAATCGTTCATTAGATTTAAGCCAAAAGACAAGTTAGGGCCACGAGAATAATAATGTTACCGAGAAAAAGTTACAAACATATATCTACACTTCTGGTTTATTTATAAATTCCATTCAAGTTTTAGAACTCAATTGACATGCACTTGAATTACCTATTTTAAAGTCTACATGTGAACTAGAGTACAATATTTTAAAAGGAAAACATTTTAGACATCAATGAAACATCCATACTGAAGGCTGAACAACATTTTGAAATGAAGATTTCTCTGAAGGTTAGATTTAGCAGTTGCAGAAATATACTGGCCAACCATCTCACGTTTCGTGGTCAAATCCTTATTTCGTAAAGGAGCTTTACGTTCCTCATTTAAGTTCATGTCTTCCATCATTTTTTCAAAGAGATCCATAACTTCTTTTTCTCATAAATTCATACAACGTTCATCAAACAATGGTTGAGCAACTGGAAATTCCCTCATAGAGGTTTGAGAGTCAGGGTGCTGAATGAGAGGTTTCTCTCTCTTTTTTTTTTTTTACAGCTGATTTTCTAAACCTTGTTAATCTGTCATGCACATCATCTGCCAAAGTTTTTATTTGAACGTTCAGCTTGGGCTTGTTCCTGCTCTCCTCCTCCGCGGCGCGCCCACTGCACTTGAGGTTCGCCCTGCCGGAGCCCGGGGTGTCCTCACCCCCAGCGCCCGGGGCCGCCTGGTTCTCCATCCTCCTGCCCTGCGCCCCTGGGCGACAGCCTCCTGTGCTGCGAGCGGCTTCCTCAGGGCCCCATAGGCGCTGCACGCGCCACAGGGCAGACGGGCGACTCCCCGCAGGCTGCCTCCTCCTCTCCACTCCGGCCGGTAGGACTATAGTTCAGGTGCCTCACGGAGCTCCCTGGTCAAACTCCATCTCGCGGGGGGAAGGTTGTGCTTTTGGCATGAAATGCTCAGTAAAATTCACAGCAGAGGGGCAGGAGGAAAACACGATCTCAAGGTCAGAGAGTGAGTCCATCCCCCTGCCCCACTCACCCTGCAGCATTGCCTCCTGTCCCGTGGGGCTGGGTCCAGGTCCTGCCCGGGGCGGACGGGCCACACCTGAGCCGTGCTGCGACCTGCTAGGGGCCTATCAGACGTGTGTTTGCTGCCATGCCACGATTTCATGGACTTCAGGCAAATTCATGGTTTCCATGACTGCCAGGAGAAAACCGTCGCCTTTACCCATGATGCCGCATGGTCTCCCTCCTGGGTGGGGGGCGACAGTGCTGAGCCGAAGGCCAGTGGGGACCCTGGCCCATAAAGGAGAAGGAGGCTCCCAAGTCACAGCTCCCACGGGGCACTGCAGTGCTGGCTCACAACCAAAATCAGCCCCACACTGAAACCTTGTGGAGTTTTGACGCTTGTTTTTTCAACAGAAAAATCGAAATCCCTCACGGGGAGCAGAGCTGTTGCGTGAATTGATTTAATTCTCCCGCTCCGTCTTCTACGGAACAACAGTTCTGAGCCGGCTTCCTCGGCGCCCCCCTCCAGCCCCGCCACTGGAGGGGAGCTGGAGCAGGGGGGCATTGGCTCTGGGGGGCAGGGCCGGGGGTAGGGTCTGCTGGGCGTGGGGAAGCCAGAGGAGTATTGGGGTCCTGGGAGAGCCCCCAGGGGTAGGGCCTGGGGCTGGGAGTCAGGAGAGCTGGGGTCTCATCCTGCTGTGTGACCTTGGCCCAAGCTTTTCCCGGGACTGTTGCCCCTCCCGCCCGTTGTCTGTTCAGACTGCGCTCCTGTCTCCGCAGCGCCAGCCCCAGGCGCCGCTCGGGTTAGGACTCTCACCTCACTCACGTGACCTGGATGTTTGGGTTTACAATGGCGCCAATGGCTCCATGGAGCCGGGCCCATGCTCAGAAGGGGCCCCGGCCTGCTCTGCTTGCACTGCGCCCCGAGACCCTGCTGGCTCCCCCTGCCCAGCCCCCTGCTCCTCTCTGCCCCCTGGCCGGACCCCAGTCACCTCCGGCTTGGGGCAGTCTCTGCTTCCCACCACCTGTGGGCCCCACCTGTCTCCCCGAAGCTGAGCCCCCTGGGACTGCGGCAGAAGCCTGGCCAGGCTCAGCCGGGGCGGGGGAGAAGGGGACAGTGCAGGGAGCTTGGCTGGGCCCCTCCAAGGGAAGCGCGTCACGAGGGAGCCCGGCTGGAGCAGGTCCTGGCCTGGCTAATTGCACCATTCCTGAGGGACTGGAGCAATTCCCAGCCCCGGGACCAGCCCTGGCTGCACTGCCGGCTCAGCCCAGCAGACAGTCGCCTCCCAGAGGGTCGGAGAGTGGGGCCGGGAGGCAGGGTGTGGGGGAGTGGGTCTCTGGGGGATCCACGGGGGTGCTGGGCTGTGAGGGGGAGGGGAAGATGTGTGTGTTGGGGCACTAGGGAGTGGGGGTTCTGTGGTGGGTGCTGGGCAGTTGTGGTGGGGCTGTGGGCAGGGGGGTGCTGGGCAGAGGGGGGGTGCAGGGTGCTGTGCATTTGTGTGGAGGGGGCTGGGGGGCTCTGGCCATAGGGAGTCGGTGGGGTGTGGGGCGGGGGGCTGTGGCACAGCATGGGCCCGCCCCCCGAGGGGAAGGGGCAGGCTGGCAGCACAGGGCCGGGCGGGCCCACAAAAGGTTAATCCGGCCCTGCCCAGCTCACTGCTGCTCCCCGGCAAGGCCCCGCTCTCGGTGACAGCAGGGCGGGTGCTGGGAACTCCCGCTCAGCGCCCATGCTGGGGTGTCCAAGGGGCCATTGAAAAGCCCTGCCCTAGGGCCGTGGGCGTGGGCGTCTCTGGCTGCCTTTGATCCGGCTGCGTGTGCGTTTTACCAACAGTGACACCCCACCCTGCTCCCTTCATGTGGCTTCTCTGTCCCATGCCAGGGGCGGGGGTGGGGCAGTTTCTTTATTTGCTTGGTAGGCACGTTACAGAGTCTGGCCAACCTGCCCTGGACTCGCTCGCTCGTTACCAGGCAGAGCCGGGGCAGCTGAGGGGCGGTTCTGCCGAGCTACTGCCCAGGCCCCAGCGGGCCTGCCAGGGAGTTGGCCAGGCGCTGCCGGAGGTTGCTGTTCGCCCCCTTGGTTTGAAGCCCTTAGGGGGACCAGCTCTAAAAACGGGGGGACTTGGGCTGAGAACGCCCAGGCGGTCCCAGGTAAAGACAGGCCTTTCATCGCCTGTGTGGTGGGAGCTGCTGGTCCTCACTGGATTTTAAGGCCCGGCTTGACAAAGCCCTGGCTGGGATGATTTAGTTGGGGTTGGTCCTGCTTTGAGCAGGGGGTTGAACTAGATCCCTCCTGAGGTCCCTTCCAACCCTGATAGTCTATGATTCTAATGAAGCTGCCTCTGCCGCTGTCACGGAGTGCGGGGGAGTTGGGGCCCTGCATCCCCGTCTTCCTGCGATTCACCAGGACTCTCAGCCAGCCAGGAAAGCAGAAGGTTTATTTAGACAACAGGAACACAGTCCAAGACAGGTCTTGCAGGCACAGACAACAGGATCCCCCCCAGTTAGGTCCATCTTGGGGTCCCAGGAGCACCTCAGCCCCCTGGGGGGGGTCAGAGCCCTGTCTGGGCTCCCCTCCACTCCCCAGCCTTTGTCCAGATTCCCAGGGGCAGAGGTGTCACCTGCAGGGCTGGCTCTACAGTTTTCGCCGCCCCAAGCAGCACACCGAATTGCCGCCGCGGGCGGCGGGGGCAGTCCGTGTGCCCTTAGGGCGGCAGGCGCGTTTCTGCGGTGGCGGCAATTCGGCGGCAGCTTCTATGTTTAGCTGAAGCCGCCCCGGACAGCTAAACATAGAAGCTGCTGCTTCCAAACTGCCGCCACCATGGAAACGCCCGCGGCGGCAATTCGGCGCGCTGCTTGGGGGCAAAACAATAGGGACTGCCGCCCCTTGCAGATTGCCGCCCCAAGCACCAGCTTGGAATGCTGGTGCCTGGAGCCGGCCCTGGTCACCTGGCCTCTCCCCCTTCCTGGGTTCTCACATTACATGCTCAGGTCTCCTCTCTACAGCCAGTCTCCCATCCCCCAGTGCAGATCGTCCCCCCTCAGCATTCACAGACCACAGTAAGAGCAGTCCCAGTTCGTCACAGCCGCCCCACCCATGGACAGGGACTTGCCCGAGGTCCCTGAGTGAGGTAGAGCGGAGACAGGAATAGAACCCAGGCGCCCTGGCCCTTTGTCTAATCTCTAAATGAGGCTCCCTCCTCTCTGGAAGGTGCTGAGCTGGAATAACCACAACCCCCTGGCGCCCCAGACACCCCTCACCGCTGCTCTTTGGCATTACTGCACTTTAAACCCACAGGGCTCCCAACCCCTGAACCAGTCCCTCGACATTTGGAACAAGCCGCAGGCTGGCTTCCTCTGGCCACCTGTGCCCTCCCCGGGAGGCTGGGCCCACGTGGGAGGCTGGGCAGCAGTGGCTGCAGGAAACGGGGGTCCAGAACTGCTCCCCAACTCCAGAGCTGTGAGGGAAGCCTGGGCCATAAATACAGACACCCCCCCCGGTGATAGCTCCAACTCCCTGTTCCCCCCGCTGCTGGCTTAACCTGCCAGGGCCTGCTCTGGCCACATGCCAGCTCGACACCCACATTTCCTGCCCTGGAGAGCTCCCTGGGGTAAAGCTGAGGGGGCGGAGGAGGCTGGGACACACCCTGAGCTGCCGGGCTGAAATGAGCTCCCCCCCCCCCCCCGCCGGGGGTCCCTGGAGAGACCCCCCCTGCGGGCTGGGCAGCAGCAGGAGGGAGCTAGGGAGGAGACAGAGCTGCCTGCACCAGACCCCTCACCTCAGGGGGCTGGGCCGGGCCTTGCAGGTGAGTCCCTGAAGACCTGGTCCCTTCCACGGATGAGGGCAGCGGGCTGGACATGACAGATCCTGAGACTGTCTGTGCACTACGGGGACGGAGTGACCCCAGGTTACCCCACACAGCGCTCTGCCTCATCTCCCCTGCCCCCTTTCTCTCCACCCCCCTTGCCTTGCACCATCCCTTGTTAGCAAGAGCAGCTGTGTCCTCCGGCTGGGACTCCTGGAGCCCCCAGATGGCAGCTCCCGGGGAGTCCGGGCCATATCCATGTAACCGCAGCGGGTGTGGTGCAACGGGGAGAGAATACATGAGTAATCTGCCCCTGCCACGCACCAGTACGAGAAAAAACAGGAGCTTCCAGAGGAGCCGGCTGTGACGGGGGACTCAGTGGGGTCAGGACACAGAGGGAGGCTGCCCCATAGGAGTGACTGTGGCGCAGGGGGTCAGACTGGATGATTGCACTGGTCCCATCTATAGGCAGGAGCTGCAGAGAAGCTGGCTCTCGCCCCAGCCGTGTGGAGACTGGGGCTATGTGAGCAGAGGGCTGAGGGGATCCTGGCGCGAAGAGCTGGAGGCAAGCGAGGTGGGTGATATGGGGGGTGGCAGCCAGCCTGGTGGGGCATGCTCTGTGGTTATGCGGAGCCAGCCACAGGACAAAGCAAAGCAGCAGCGTTCTGCACCCAGAGCCGGCCCTGCCAGCAGCTAGCACTGGAGGCGGCAGCGGGCGGGGGGAGGCTGGAAGAGGAGCGAGCAAAGGGAGGGGCGGTGCCCTGAGAGGGGATCTCTGGGGGTCTTTGCTGCAATGGGCTCCCATTGCCCTGCAGCTCCTTGCACCGCTGGGTCTGGCTGTGAGCGTCTGCCTGAGCTGCCGCCACAAGGGCACAATCTGCAGCTGTGTTAGGCGGGCTGAGCGCTGGGCAGGAATGACCCTTCCCCCCACGTCCCCAGGCTGCTTCAGCTTCTGCTGCAGTCAGGGGTGCAAGGGGGAGGCAAGGAGCCCAGGTCCCTTGCATCCGACGAAGTGGGGATTCACCCACGAAAGCTCATGCTGCAAAAACATCTGTTAGTCTATAAGGTGCCACAGGGTTCTTTGCTGCTTCTACAGGTCCCTTGGCGGCCCCCCTGACTGGATGCTGGATGGCCAGGCCAAATTCCAGTGAGTGGAGTCGTGGCCCAGCACGCGGGGTCACGACCTGGCACATGGGGTCACATCACCACTCACATTTGGGCAGCCAGGCAGGTAACCTGGGTCCCCTCCTTAGCAAAAGAAGAGGCGGGGCCTCAATTGGAAGGAGCGGGGCCTCAATTGGAAGGAGCGGGGGCCTCTCAAGATTTAAAGGCCCTGGGGAACCAGCTGTGGCTGGGAGACCCAGATCCTTTAAATCAACCAGGGGCTCCCAGCTGCAGAGGTGGCTGGGAGCCCCCCGGGGCTCAGGGGCAATTAAAAGGCTCAGGGCTCCGGCTGCCAGGGGGAACCCTGAGCTTTGCGGGGCTGGGGCAGCGATTTAAAGGGCCCAGAGCTCCTGCCGCTGAGGGAACCCTGAAGCCCTTTAAATCCTGGCCCCAGCCCGGCTTACTTTCACCTCTGACTGTATGTATGTGTCACAAACAATGCAGCTGCAGCCTGCCACAGACCAGCAACCAGCCCCTGTGGGCTGCTGCCTGCAGAGAGCCAGCAGGTGCTGCTGGGCTGGGTCTGCCAAGGCGTAAGTAACCAAGGCAAAAACCCCAGCCAGCCAGGGAGGAAACTGTGGGGAGGGGAAGTCAGGGGTGAATGAAGGACAACTGGAATAGTCTTCATGAAATATACAAGATATTTAGATAAAGTTTTTTCAATTTCAGCCTCTGCACTCAGGACAAAACAAAAAGAGATCTGAGATTGCACCCAATGTCCTAAGGACATTTCAGGTGTTTAAATTAATATATAAAGAGGGTGGATTGGAATGAAAACTACTATTTCTTTCAAAGGAGGCACAATAATTTCCCTAAATATTCAGTTTTCCCCTCCAATCCCTTTGTGGTTTTGTCTATGGGGGCTATTTGCTTTCCCTGTGACTCTTTAGTTGCTTTAGCAAAATTGCTTTGCCCAAAATAAATCCTAATCAGCATGACACATCGTTCCACCATGTTCTCCATGTTTTTTGTGTTGTTTTTTTTTTAAACAGTAACATTTCAAAGAGTTTGCACATCACAACCATGATCCTCTGCTGGGGAGGGAATGGGATAGATTTGAACTTGGAAATGGTTCCTGATTTTGATTGTGTTTAGGTGATCCCCTCATCCGGGGGGCAGAAAAGAACTGCCCCTGCCATGGTCATACACACCCAACAACAAGTGGGAGTGAAATTAACAAGGATGCCAGAAATGGCTCCTAACTCTGGTCACTGAACTGCACAGGGAACAGCTGAGTTTAAACTGTTCTTTTGCAGGCGGCAGCAGCAGGCATCTCAGCCAGTGTCCCTACTGCAAGCTAGAGCCTAGAGGAAAACCCCTGCTGGGGGTAGGGGGGAGGAATGCAGAGCCTCAGTCTGCAGCCTGGCTGGAGGAGGGGGAGGGAGGAGCCGAGAAACCAATGTGACAGTGAGTTTTCCCCTTCCACCTGCTTTTATTAGCTCTGGATTTAAGCTGTGCAGCCAAATGCTTGTATTTGTTGTGTATATTTGTTGCGATCCCCTCATCCCTGGGGGCAGACAAGGACTGCCCCTGCCATGGTCAAACACACCCTCCCCCCAGCTACTGTGAGTGAAATTAACAAGGAGGCCAGAAACCTAGCCCTGGGGGCTGAACCATCAGGGAACAGCTGAGTTTAAACTATTCTTATGCAGGGAGCAGGCTTCTCTCTCCCTCTCTCAGTCAGTCTCCTATTCTTTCTCCGTACGGGCACGTACCAGCTCACTTTCACCTCCGTGTGGATCCCACTAGGCAGCAGATGCCCCAGTCCCACCTACGAATCCCACCCTCAGTGCTTCAGGAGCTCTAGTCGGTGACCGGTCCCAGCTGAGTGCTTCTGCAGCCCTGCCCAGCCCCCGTGCCACAGCCAGACGGCCTCCCGGACCAGCCAGAACACACAATAATAATCGTCTCAGGCACCATGTGCACCCAGAGAAGTCACGCTTGCTTGGCCTGTGGACAGCTGCTGTGATTTCAACCCTGACTTAGGAGGTGGCTTCTTGGCCCAGGCTGAAGAGAGGAAAGGTTCATCTGCCATTGCTCATGTCCCAGGCCACCCTGCTGGCCAGGGGAATAGGCACCTCTCCAGCCCTGCCCAGCAGGGAATGTCTGCGTGAATTAGAGACACCGAGGCCCCAGGCCCCAGCTCTGGCGGGTGAATCGCTCTGGCTCTGTTGTGTAGAGGGGGAAGCTGAGGCCCAGGGACGGGGTGTGACTCTCCCAAGGTCACGCAGTTAATCAGTGACACAGCCGACAATAGCAGCACTCGGCTGCCCTGATTTCCAGGCCTGGCCTTTAACCGCTAGCCCCTGCTCCCTCCCCTGGGTGTGGCTGCTGGGATGCCAGCTGCACAAAGGGGAGGGAGGCTGCTTGGCCAGGTCGCTGGGGGCTAATTAAGCCATTGTCAGTGAGTAGCTTGGTAGTGGCACAGCAGAGGCAGGAGCTGTTTTCCTTGCCTGGAGCCAGTGGCCTCCCAGCACGCGGGCTCAGCAGCAGGTCAGTGGCATGTTACGACAGGGAGGGGTGAGAACCTGTGGGGTCCCCCATTCTGGGTCTCGTAGTGTGTGTGGGGGGGGAGCGTCGCTGGCCCCCTTAAAGGGGGTGAGGCACAGAGAGCTCCTGGCACCCCCAAGCTCAGCGAGCAAGTCAGCGGCGCAGCTGGGATGCACCTCAGTCCCTGTTGCTTTAGGCCCTGTTGTCTCCTTGTTGCCTTTCCATTAGGGAGCGAGCCACGTTCCCGCAGTGCGCAGGGGCTGGGCAGGGCTGGGCGCCTTCTCTCCGCTCCGGGCCGGGCCTCAGGCTCTGCGCCAGCCGCGAAGGAATCCCAGCCCGAGTTCTAAGCGGGCGCTGCAGCCGGTGAGCTCGCGGGCTGGCAAGGAGCCTTATCAGGAGCTGCTCCCATCCCTTTGTGGTGGAACAAAGAGCCCTGCTCTTCTTGCACCCGCTGCCAGGGTTAGCGTGGGCCTGAGGGGTGGCAGGCGGAGCTAACGCTGCCTGCAGGACCTGTGAGGACCAGGCACCCCGGGGCCTGCTGCTTGGGGTACAGCGAGGCTGCAAGCCCAGGTGCCACGCCTGGGCCAGCTGTATTGAGCGAGCAGTGAAGGGGGGTGGCACAGACCCCCGCCTAGGTGAGCCACCCGAGTACGTACTCGTGCTCCCTGGCAGGCTTGTACCAGGGTGGCTCGTCTGTGCCCCCCATCGTCACCATGATCCTCACCGCACTAGGTAGATTAAAGCTAGCGTCAGTGGGCCCACCCAGGCTCCAGTCGCACGACTGGCCCCTCTGTTCCCTCCACCCTCCCCTGCCAGTGCAAAGTGTCCCCATGCTGCTCTGGTTGGTGCACAGGGCAGGGGTCAGCGGCGGTTTGAATCCGCTAGCCCAAGACTCACTCGTCCCCTGGTTCTGACAGCCGCCGAGGAGAGCCGGCTGCTCCCTAACACTGAAGCCTAAGGAGAGTCCTTCCTTCTCAGCGCTCACACAAACTGCTGGGCCCCCAGTCTGCTTCTGGATCAGATGCCCCAGGTAGCAAAGGGCCTGCTGGCTCCCTTGACCGCTTGAGAGGTTTGTGCTCTAACCTGGGGTTCAATCCTGCAAGCCAGTGCGAGGGCTGCCTGTCACGGAGTCCCCGGGCGATGCTCAGGAACTGCTCCCCACCAAGCCAGGCAGGACTCTGGGGAGCCTCCTCTCCCTTGGAGCAGACTGTCTGCAGGGCAAGAAGCTCACACGGCTTCACCTCCTGGGTCTCTCCTTAGAGCATTCAGCATCCTCTGCCCCTCCGTGCGCTTCTCACAGCGAGTCCGCCCAGGGGGGTCCTGGGGAAGCCAGAGGGTCCTGCACCCCCACTTCGCAGTCAGACGTGACTCTCAGCCAGCCAGTAACACAGAGGTTTATTCGATGACAGGAACAGGGTCTAAAACAGAGCTTGTGGGTACAGACAACAGGACTCCTCAGCAGGGTCCATTCTGGGGGGCAGCAAGCCAGACACCCCCATCTGCCCTCACTCCCCATCCCCAGCCAGCTCCAAACTGACTCCCCCTCCAGCCCCTCCTCCTCTGGGCTTTGTCCCTTTCCTGGGCCAGGAGGTCACCTGATTCCTTTGTTCTCCAACACCTTTAGCTATCACCTGGCAGGGGGGAAGGGCCCCGGCCATTAGTTGCCAGGAGACAGAGTGTCGGCCATTTATGTGCACTGGCCCTTTGCTCTGCAGCAATTACACCCCCGTATCCCACCACCTAGCAACTTAAGAAATGCATAGGGGAAACTGAGGCACCCACACAGTATTCAGAGGAAACATTAAGAACAGTCCCACTTCATCATACTGCCCAAGGAGGGTCAGGGCCCAGTTTGCCCCCTCTTACACAGAGTGCTTCATCCACAGATCCCAAAGTGCTTTATGGGGGGGAGGTCAGTATCCTTACGGCAGTGGTCCCCAGACTGTGGGGTGCACCTTCCTAGGGAGGTGGGGGGCATAGTAGGGTTGCCAGGTGCAGGGCCATCCCTAGCCATTTGGGTACCCTACGCAGCCCCCCAGCCTGGTGGGAACAGCGGCCAATGGGATCTGTGGGGGCAGGGGCAGCGCACAGAGCCTCCTGGCCACGCCTCCACCTAGGAGCCAGAGGGGGGACATGACGGCCACTTCCTGGGAGCCGCCTGAGGTCAGCACCACCCACAGCCCGCACCTCCCACACCCCAACCTCCTCCCACAACCCAACCCCCTGCCCCAGCCCCGAGCCTCCTCCCGCACCCAAACTCCGTCCTGGAGCCTGCACCCAGCACTCCCTCCCACCCCCTGCCCCAGCCCTGCGCTCCTCCAGCACCCCAAGCCCCTCATCCCTGGCCCCACTCCCACGCCCAGGGTCCCTACCCCCTCCTGCACCCCAACCCCCTGTTCCAGCCTGGAGCCCCTTCCCACACTCTGAACCCCTCGGCCCCACCCCGAGCCTGGAGCTCCCTCCTGCACCCCAAACCCATCATCCCCAGCCCCACTCAGCTTCTGGAGACGCTTCCCACCCTCCCTGAGTGCAGGGACTTGCTGTCGCAGAAGGAGCTTGACGGGGGCTAGCAGACATCGCTGTGGCTTGTTCAGGTGATCGCACTGAGCCCCCCACCCCTGGTTCTTCTTCATTTTTGACCGATCACCAGTGACTCCAGCTCCCCGCTGGACACCACAGAGACAGGCAGCTCGCTGGTGATCCGGGACACGCGCTGCCCACAGGCTGTTTGTGCAGGACGGGATGGGGAGCGAACACCATCAGCTCGGCCTCGCTGTCGTGGGCAGGTGCCAGGCTGGCGGCTGCTCTTCCTGAGCGCCACCTGGCCTGGGCTGCCTTGAGAAGAGACCCCCTCCTTGATTGTGAGGCTCCTGCATTGGTCTGGGGAGTGGATTAATGTGCCCTTGCTGGCTTCTCTCTGGTGCAGGGAGGCCTGGAGGGAGTCTGGCTTTTGCTAGAGGTTTTGCTCTTCTTCTTTTTGGACTCTTTGGAAGTTCCGAGATGGGGCCTGGAATTTCCCTTAGTCCTTAATTGGAAGGGCAGGTGATTGTGAACAAGGAGTGTTTTTCACGCAGCGTCTCTGTTCGGTGCAGTGAAAGGGTTGGGCAGGTTCCCTTTGAGGATGAGCGATCGCTTTGTGAGAAGTGTCCACCCACAGGTGACAGGGTGGTTTTGTTTTTTATCATTTTCCCGTGTGAGTTCATTCCAGAGCGTCCTGCTTGTCTGGTTTCACCCACGTAGTTGTCATCGGGGCATTTAGTGCACTGGATGAGGTACGTCACATGTGTGATAGGCATGAGTAGGATCATGAGAGGGGTGTGTGTGAGCGGGGACGAGGGCTGATCATTGTAGCTGTGGAGATATGGCTGCAGGTTTGGCCTCTGTTGTTCTGGCCAGGTCTGGTGCCGCTTTGAGGTTTGTGGGGAGTTTGCTTCTGATGATGAGCTTGAAGAGATTGGGGAGAAATAGGTGATGTTAAAATTGCTTCTCATCTCAAAACGTGTCACATCTTTGGTATCTGAAATGTCATGGTCCTGCCAGTTCTCCAGTTGCCTATAGGGTCTTCCGGAGCAGACAAGACCTGAATTTCTAACGGGTGAGGGGAAGAGAGTTTAAACGAAATTCCCGGCCTTCTTTGTACATTGTAAAGGAGCAGGGACGGGCGCGGGGCTCTGCCGGTGCCGTGCAGTGAGCGGAGCACGTGCTAAGCAATGGCACGCTGTTCGCCCGCCCAGGGGCACTGTGCTCCCCG
Source organism: Mauremys mutica (assembly GCF_020497125.1). Taxonomy (NCBI): domain Eukaryota; kingdom Metazoa; phylum Chordata; order Testudines; family Geoemydidae; genus Mauremys; species Mauremys mutica. The sequence goes on from NC_059096.1 coordinate 14,102,889, forward strand.
TGGCTGGCTGGCCTGTTCTGCACGGCTCCTCGCAGATTTCCCATGAGGGTCCCGCTCACACACCTTACCCTGGAAAGGGCCGAGGCTGGGTTCCAGGTGACACCCCGGTCATAGCAGGTAGCCCCACAGGCCACTCTGGGCAACCGGTCCCAGCTGGCAGGGGCCTTGGAGCCTGACGTGCCTGCCTAGGGGACGAGGGAAGGGGTCAGGCTGTTCTCGGGGAGTTCTGCTCCCCACAAAAGCTGATTCTCTGCTGCCCGGCACTGGCTGCCATCACTCCCCTGTGCAGTGTGGGTGTGAGGCGCTGCTGGATTGGAGTGGGTCACTTTGCAGGCGGTGGCTCTGGGTGGCAGGGAGCCAGGTTGTGTGTGTTCCTCTCGCAGGGGTCCCCTCTCAGAAGGGGTGGCGGCATGACAGCCAGCCCCCCAGTGTATGTATTTCACATCATGGCTCCTCGCCACCTGCCAAGCTGCAGAGGGTGGATGAAAGAGCCCCACATACCTGGGACCCCGGCCTCCTGGGTGGGGATGGGCAGGAGATGGCAGAGCCCATATCCCTCCATGTTCTGTCTGTTGGGCCCAGCCTTCCTGTCCTGTTCCAGTAACATCCTCCTTCCTTCCCCTTGGGTTTCAGGCAGTCCGAGCCACCAGCCGGAAGCTCTCTGCTTCCCCACTGTCCGTCCAGCCTCAGCCTGCCCTGGGCTGGGCCGCGGTACGACAGGGAGCACGGTCCAGACTAGCTGGTGGAAGCCCAGCAGGTCAGGACGGGGGAGTGGGGCACACTGACAGGACTTTCCCCCTCGCAGGGGCAGAGCTGTCTGGAGTCGCGAGGGGAGAACTGGTGCCCAGTCTGACCTGCCGGCGCCTACGGGCTCAGCGCCCCCCGCCAGGAGTGGTTAGGATGTCCCAAGGAGAAGGTAAGGTGCTGAATGTCTGGGCTGACACCTTTCAGTCCAGTGGGGTGCTTCCCTCCCACCCTGTCCTCTGCCACTGCCTGGGGCAGCCACCACCGCTGCCACTGGGGAAACGAACGTACAAACCCTTCAGGCAGCTGTGCCGCCTTTGACAAGGGGAGGTCGTTAGCTGTTTGCCCAATGGGCAGGCAAAGCCAGACCCAGCTCTGGGGGCTCTGCCCTGCCGGGGGTGCTTGAGCCCAGCATTTAGAGTTTATTTTGCAAAGTGTAACAGGATTGGAACTAAATCAACTCTGGTTTGAATGTAACAAATCTGTGGGGGCCTGGGGATTCCGGAGCTGTCGCGATGGAGCACTCCATGGCCGTGCTGAGCCAGTGGGAACCAACGTCCCGGCCCGACTGAGCTAACAGAGAACTGCCCCAATGACGTCGGGTGTAGGGCCTGTGACGCCCAGTGAGCAGTGCTGGCTCCCTGCCCTCCCTCTCCCATGGCACCGATAAGGTTACTTGTCTCCCTGCACCCATCTTCTCCTGTCCCTGGATCTCCCCTGTCTCCATGGTCACCCTCATCCTCTCACTCCCCTCCAGCTCCATCTCGCCCTGTTTCTCGTGTTGCCACAGTGCCTAGGGACCCGGGTTGTGCTAGGTGCTGCACGTCACACAGACATGGTCCCAGCCTCCAAGTGCTCGTGACCCAGGATTAGCCCATGCCCAACACAAACCCAGCCTAGTCTCTGTTGGATGGAATAATTGGTCCCAGGGAGTCACAGGTGTTAACGTGACCACGTCCACACTGCACAACACCAAACAGTCAAACATGGGCTGGGCTTTGGTTTGAGTACAGAGACCTTGGTGGTACAGCGTCCCATGGCAAACACACCAGCCACTTCCTGCCCATGTCTGGACGTGGTTGGTTAAGCTAAACGAGAGCGAGAGACAGAGAATAGAACAAATCCTAAAGCATTTGAAGTTGCAGTCGAATGGTTCTGCAAAACCAACGTAACCCAAACTCCTCTAAGTCCCGGATCCCCAGGATCTGTGCTGCTCTCCAGCTTTAAACCGTCCTTGAAGGAGCCTCTTCAGCGTGCCGGTCACCCAAGGGATCCTGCTCTTCCCTGAGGCCACACCTCCAAGGCTGAGCCTCTGCCCAGTGAGTGAGACAGCCTCCTGGTCACAGACATTTAGGGTCTTCAGGGACCAGAGCCCCTCGGCAAGTGTGTGCAGTGAGGCCCCGCAGCCTTTTCAGAACAGAGCCAGGTTTGTCCGTCAGCAGGACGCAGCGTCGGGACGTCCTGGGGTCAGCACAGAGCAGCAAAGGATCAGACGAGTCCGGGTGCTGCACCCAGCCAAGCTGCCTTGGGACCCCTTTGGCTCTGGCTCTCTGCCACGTCTCTCCCAAGAACCCACCCAGCCACCCAACACCTTTCGGTCCATTGTCCAGCCCCTGCACGCCCTTGCTGAGTTCCCATGCTCCACCTGCCGGAGAGTCCCCGGGAGAAGTGTCAATTTCTCAGTTGTTCGGGCTTCCGTGGTCTTTGTGGACCCTCCACTGATATGGGTCAGTTTCAGCCAGTCCTTTAACGACCCATTCATCCCACCCCAGACAGTTACCTGGCACCCCCCACATGTTTCCTGTGCAGCTTTTTAACCCTTTCACCACCACTGGGTAGCAAAGTACAGAGGGAAACTGAGGCACGCCTAGGACTCATAGAAATATTACAGAACATTTCCACTTCGTCACACCCGGCTCCAGAGAGAGGATATTGGATAGAGCCTGTCATGCTTCCAGGGAAGGAAAGGGCTAGTTCTGCTGCTGAATTGTGAGTGGATCACTGTGATTGGTGGTTACTTTGTCTTGTCAAAAGCAGGAAAGCAAAGGGGGAGAAGAGAAACGTTGGGAAAACAGAAGTTTTCAGGGTCCGAAGCAGCATCCTCCCATCCGGCTGCTTCTGTCGGGCGCAGCTGGTCTCAGGACCCGGTGAAAAGCTGGGGGAGAGAGGACAAGAGAGGATAGTGGAGGACAGAAAGGGACGCCCGAGGGGAGGGCAAGCAGAGCAGGACTCCTGTGTATCAGTCTGGGATCCTCGCTAACGTGTCACTCAGCTGTTCATCGCCCGCACTGCCCTGTCTCTCTCCCTGCAGGTGGGAGAAACAAGGAGGCTTTTGAATACCATGACGTTACAATAAACACCGTGGAGAAGGCTTCGGACCTCTACACCCAGCTCGAGAAACTGGGGGCGTAAGTCGATGGTGGGGTTCATCTGCAACAACTGGCCTCTGCAGTGCTGGGACAGTCTCGTCCCCAGAGATGCCCTGTGGCTCTGGCTTGCGCCGCAGAAATGTCTCGGGAAGGGACGCTCCCTGCTCTGGTTGTGTGTGTGTGTGTGTTTATGGCAGAGTGTAATGGAGAGGCTGCAGGGCTGGGCGTCAGGAGACCTGGGTTCTCCTCCCAGTCCTGTCCTTGACCCGCAGGGTAACCTCAGGCAAGTCACTTCCCTTCTCTGCCTCACTGTTTTCCCTGCCACCCCTTGGCCGTTCATGTTACAGTCTCTCTGGGCAGAGGCAGGCTTCACTGTCTGTGCAGCACCCGGCACAACCAGGCCTCTGAGCACTAATACAGCTAGTCTGTAAAGCTGTGCAGGTGCTCAGAGGCCACGGTGATGGGCCGAGCTGGCTGGGGGACAGGAAGGTGTCGCTGTAAATGACCAGGCTTTTTCTGGCTGCATGGGAGAGCTGAAGCTCCTGGCCTCGGGCCCCGTTTCCCTGTATTTCCTTGGCTTGTCGTGACTGGCTGCAGGGCCGTCCTTAGGCATGTGCAACACACGTTGCTGTTTAGGGCACCTGAAAATTTGGGGCACCACTGGGACCGGAGGCGACAACTTCTCATCTTGCCAGGGGGTGCTCGATGCCTCTGCTCCAGGCCCCGCCCCTACTCCATCCCTTCCCCCAACCCCCCACCCCGCCTCTTCCCCGAGCGCGCCCCCATCCCCGTTCCTCCCCCTCCCTCCCGGAGCTTGACCGCCATGAATCAGCTGTTTACGGTGCTCCGGGAGCGCTGGGAGGGAGGGGGAGGAGTTGGTAAGCGCGGGGCCGCCGGCACGAGAGGCACGGGGGGAGGGGAGCAGAGGCGGGGAGCTTGGTGCTGTGGGTGCTCCAGCAGGTAAGAGCCAGTCGGCACCCGCACACCCAGCACGCGCTGCAGCCTCCTTACTAGGCAGAAGGCAGGGGCCGTATTCACAGAGCAGGGGCACCAGTTTAACAACACTGCGTAGGGCCCCGTAAATCCTACGGGCGGCCCTGCCCAGAGCCCTGGTTTAGCACCACCGCCAGAGAGGCACTGCGGCAGCACTTCCACAGCCAAAGAGTTTGGGTTTCAAGAGTCTGGGCTTCTGATGCAAATCGGCATTGCCCACTGAAAACAGATGCTTTTTGCGCAAACCAGGATGTGTGGCACCTTCCTCTGAAGCCTCAAGCCAGAGGTGGGATCCAGGCCTGCGTGGACCCGATGTCTGAGCCACGGCAGCACGTCCTCCCAAGAGCTGCATTAGTATCGCATTACCATAGCGCCGGCGTCCCCAGACATTTCACCTCCCCGCCCCCCGCGCTGTCTCTCTTCCCCCTCCCCCCCGCCCCCGGGGCTGGAGCCGCAGCCGGGCTGGGACCCAGGGGCCAAGGCCCACCCCGAAGCGCAGGGACTGAGGTCAGGGTGGGGACAGAGGTGGGGCCGGAAGCAGAACTGTGGCCAGGAACCGGGGCTACAGCTGGGGCTGGGCTGGGGGCAGAGCTGGGTGACACTTCCTCTCCGCTCCCCCTGGGGGCTGGCCCAGGCCCCGCTGCACCCCCTGAACATCACTCCACTCCCCCTCGGGGGGCGCACCCCACAGATGGGGGACCACTGCCATAGAGCCGAGGAGACCCCGTCCCGGCCCAGGCCCCAAAGACAGTCCCTGCCCCACAGAGCTGACAGTCGCTGTCTGCCAGCTGTTCTGTCCAGTTCCCCCTGGGGATCCCAGCTGTCCAGTTCAATCCTGCTGCTGCTGGGACACACCTAGGAGCTGGCCTGGAGCTCCCCAGTCGCACGGCGAGCTGCGGCCCCAGCAGGCCAGGGTCCGGAAATGCAAGCTGCCTTGCTGGGCGGGAAGCAGGAGACAACCCCCCTTCTGGTCTCTCCCAGTGGGAAGTTCGGGATGGTTTACAAGCTGCAGGAGAAGGCCACTGGGAAGATCCGGGCAGGGAAATACTTCCGGACGCGGACACCCCGGGAGCGGGAGGCAGCCTGCAGGGAGGTGGAGCTGATGAACCTGCTGCATCACCCCAGGCTGGTGCAGTGCCTTGCAGCCTTCCAGAGCCGGGCGGAGCTGGTGATGGTGATGGAATAGTGAGTGGGGCAGGTACAGGGGGTGGGGGGCGTGAGAGCGGGGGTCTGATTAGAGCAGCCTCAGCCGACTCGCTCGCTGCCAGGTGCACGGCGTGGGGGTGGAGGAGGCGACGGGCACTGCTCTGTGCACAGGTGTTCCTGGCTGCACCTCGACGGGGATAGCGGATGTCCCACCTCTGCAGGCTCCGGCCCTGCTGCCCTGGGCTCCGTGAGTTCTGGGGCGCGTGTGCCCGGGGGGGACTCGCAGATGATCGATCGGAGTTGAATGGGAGGCTGAGCCTAGAAGTGGGCAGTGTCTGCTGAGCCCCCAACCCCGCTTTCTGGCATTAGGAGTTCAGGCGGCTGCAGCGTGGGTGGTGCGAATCCAGGCTCTAGCAGAACCCCTGGCCTCTTCCTGCCTGAGACCTTCACCATCCAGAAGGGATAGCAAGTTGTGGGATTTCCAGAGGGGCTGGTGCCCAGGGCTGCAGCCTCCAGCCCCTACGGGAAAGAGAGGGGTCGGGGTCGGGGAGGGCTGTTCACACAGGTTTCCGGATTTGACTTGGTTGGGTGTCTTCGCTCCCTGCCCCCAGGACACTGTGTCCAAGGGGCTTCTCCGTGTACCTGGTAGTTGAGTTTAGTGCCTGAGCCGAGTCCCTGGGTAGCAGGGTCTGGGTGCAGGACAGAGCCGGCCCTCGGAGCGAATTCCTAGGACAGGCTGCCCCTCTGCTCCTGGCAGCGTCGCGGGCGGGGAGCTCTTTGAGAGGATTGTGGATGACGACTTCGAGCACACGGAGCCCACCAGCATTCAGTACATGAGGCAGATCCTGGAGGGGATCCAGTACGTCCATCGCCAGAGTATCGTCCACCTGGACCTCAAACCCGAGAACATCGTCTGCGTCAGCACGAGCAGCCACTGGGTCAAAATCATCGACTTTGGTCTGGCACGGAGACTGGGTGAGCGAGAGGGGCCCGGCTGCGGAGCCCTGTCCTGGGATCTCCCCTCTCGCTGTCCCAGAGCTAACGCCGCCTCCGTAGGGGGAGGGGCCCTGATTCAGCAAAGCGCTGCTGCACGTGCTTAACCTTAACTATGTTCCTGAGTCCGTCCCTATTCAGCAAAGCGCGTGTTTCACGCCTCGCTGAACCCGGGCCGGCCGGCAGAGACTTCCCCCTGTGTCAGGAACAGGGGTGGGCAGAGGGGTCCCAGGAAATAACCAGCCTGACCCTTTGCCCAGAACTGCAACCAAACCTGCCACATTGGGGAGTCTCGGTTGGGCGTCCCCCTTGACACCCCTGGGGCCTGGCTCTGGGGGCACTGAGCTCCTGCAGTTGCAGCTGAAGTCAGTGGGAGCTGCCAGTGCCCAGTGTCTTGGCAAATTCCCCTCCCCCCCATTATGGCGAGGGCTCGCTCAATCCGCGCTGAGCCTCGGCTTGCTTCTGCGGCTGTGGCTTTGCCGTGCACCTCCCTGGCTCTGGGTGGAGGCTGAAACCCCCACGGAGGCTGGTGTTGGGGCGTTTGGAGCCACGGGGACTTGCCTGCAATATTTCCTGCCCACTTCTGTAGAGCGAAGACACAGGGCAGGGCAGTGGGCTGGCGCTCGGGGGACCGGGGTCTAGTCCCAGCTCTGCTGCTGGCACGTCACAGCCCCGCTCTGTGCTTCGTCTCCCTGTCTGTAACGTGAGGGTGGTGACATTGGCCTTGCAGGGGAGTTGGGGGCTTTGTTCCTGAAAGTCTGCAGAGCACCGGAGACCCACAGGAGCAAGGTGCCAAGTAGATTCCCCACCTCGATTGCAAATTCAGCTCCAGCTCCATTTCAGTCACATGCCACCGGGGATGCAAAGAACTGGGCTCTGCCCGTGCACCTTGGCACTGGAGAGCGCCAAACCGGCTCCCAGCTCCTGCTGGGCTTAGGCGAGGGACAGTCCCTTGGGCGCAGGCTGCAGGCCCCAGCTCCCTGGGCACGGTCAGAGCCAACGCGCCTGACTCTGGTGTCAGGCTGGCCCGTCAGAGCTGTAGGAGCTGGAGTAGACCAGCGCTTTACCCCAGGTGACCCTGGGCCTGTTTCCCCTTCTGCCCTTTGTGGATTCAGGCTCCTGGGGCAGGGCCTGTCTCCCGCTGTGCAGCACCCTGCACAGGACTCCAATATCAGGTATGGCCTCTCGGTGCTGCTCCCTGCACCTGTGGGTAATTGCTGCTGCAGCGCATTGCAATGGGGAGGCCAGAGACGGACACGGGGAGGCTGGGCTGCCCCCTTGCCGTTGCTGGGGGGAGCACGGTCTGCAGGGACGGGGATGCTGGACTGCTCCTCTCTTGCCCCTTCAGATCCGAACAGCCCCGTGAAGGTGATGCACGGCACCGCGGAGTTCATGGCCCCGGAAGTGATCGCCTTTGAGCCGGTGGGATTCACCACGGACATGTGGAGCATCGGCGTGATCTGCTACATCCTGTACGTTGCTGCTCACGGGGAGCCTGTGGGGCGGAGGTCCCGGCTGAGCGAGTAACAGCCCCTTCTCTTGCTCCCCAGGCTGAGTGGGGACTCCCCCTTCCAGGGGGACAGTGACATGGAGACGCTGCACAACGTCACGGCTGCCCAGTGGGAGTTTGACGAGGAGACCTTCTCAGAGATCTCCCAGGAGGCCAAGGACTTCATCAGCCAGCTACTGCAGAAAGACAGCCGGTAGAGCAGCTGATGCTGGGGGGAGGGAGAAGCAGTACTACCCAGAGTCTTCGGGCTGCGGGAGGGGGGGGAGAGCACCCCAAGGGCGGGGGAGCAGCACCAGGTGTGGAGCTGCGGCTGGGGACTGAGAGGTCGGCCCTTCCCAACACACCTACCTCCTCCCCCAGCCCTGAGTAGGTGGTTGGGAGGGACGCCCCCCATGGGGAGACAGGCCTCCCTCGGGGAGGGGAGGGGATGGGAAGGCCTTGGTGTGGATGGGAGCCCAGATAGCGAGTAGGGGCGTTTGCCAATGCCTGGGCGAATGGGTGACGCTGGATAAGAACATCAGAACGGCCAGACTGGGTCAGACCAATGGTCCATCCAGCTCAGTGTCCTGTCTGCCGACTGGCCAGTATCAGGTGCCGCAGAAGGAATGAACAGAACAGGGAATCATCAAGTGATCCATCCCCTGTCGCCCATTCCCAGCTTCTGGCAAACAGAGGCTAGAGACACCATCCCTGCCCATCCTGGCTAGTAGCCATTGATGGACCTATCCTCCATGAACTTATCTAGTCCTTTTTTTAATCCTGTTATAGTTTTGGCCTTCACAACATCCGCTGGCAAAGAGTTCCACAGGTTGTGTGAATGAGAACAGTATTGGCAACCTCCAGACATCAAAGACCATGAGTCAGAACCTTAAAAATCCTGAAATTGGCGCCACCAATCCTGATTTAAAAAACATAATTGAGCCATGGGTTTTAGTCCGTCTTGACTTTAACGCCCCTCTACTCCTTTGTGTGCGTGTGTGTGCTCAGATGGAGACGTGCTGTATTCTGGAGGGCTCAGATATATTCAAGGAGAATTAGAACGAAGCTGATGCAAAATGGCTAAGTCTTTGTTTTATTTGGGTTAGCCCTAAGTGACAGGAGACTTATTTCAATAGCCTTGTAATGCTTCTGTTAGTGGCTACAAATGTGGCTTATGACAAGCTGGGTAACTGACTAGGAGGACATGAGGGAGAAAAGACCATCTACTAACTCGCTAAGGCAAGAGAGAAATCAAAGGGGAGCATGAACCGAGTTTGCTCCTGTTAGAAATGAGCGGGGTGCGTTGCAAACGAATGGTGAATCAATCGCTGGAGTGACTGTTTTGAAAGAGTGATGGGCGAGGAGAACTGAGGGAGCTAAGAACTTGTGAGCCAAACCAGGGCATCTACTCCTGCAAGCAGGAGGAAGAAATTGCAGAGGCACTTGGAAAATGAGAGCGCACCTGGGCCAGATGAAGTACGGGTGGATGCGCTGAAGGCACAGGGCAGGCATAGCGTATTTTACAAGTCTATTCAATTATATTCTTAAGAAAGAGAAAATGCCAGATGAATGACATAAAATCCTTGTGGTGCCCAGTTTTAAACCTACAGGACATATTAGACTGTGTGTTAATTCTCGCCCAGTGAAGCTGACGTCATACGCTATGAAAATATGGGAGAAGAATATTGAAAAGCATCTGTGTGGGACAGTTGAAATTTGGAAAGGTCAGCGTGGATTTACGCTGGGAAGGAGTACAATTGATGCTCTATATGTCTCTGAATCCTCATGGAGAAGTTCAGAGAAAAGAGATGGTCTTTGTGGGCTTGGAGAAGGTGTACGATCATGTCACGAGAGAATTAGTTTGGTTTAGTTAGTGTCAGAGAAGTGTGCTGGAAGGGGGTGTTTGTCTTGTCCAGGCTACATGCAATGGAGTGACTATCGTCACCAAAACCAAATGGGACTACGGTTGAGATTTCCAGAAAATGCTGGCCTGCACCGGGCTCAGCACTGAGCCCTGCTTTGTTTGCCATTGTCTTGGGTGTGATAAGTGAGACTATATGAAGGGAGCCTTGGAATTAGCTATTTGCTGATGACTTAGTGATATGTGCAGAAGATTGGGAGGCCCTGCAAAGCAACTTTGAACAGTGGCAACACAATTTTGAGCAGGCTGGACTTAGAGTGAACATCGGTGTGATAACTGAGAGAGGAGGACTCCCCAGAAAGGATGTTGCGAACACCTGAGAAACCCAAAGCGTTCTCTAGCTGTATCACATTCTCCTAGTATTTTTCAATCAAGGTTTATGTGAGTGGCCCAGATCTCTCCATGCAAGAACCCCAACCACCTCTGAGTTTTCTGGAGGTCAGTGCAGTGACTGTATTTATAACCCCCAAATGTTATTAGTTTTTAAAATAATCAATTCAGTCACAATCAAAGTATTTCAAAAATAATTTAAAACCCTTCTTCTCTTTGTATAATGTTGATAACACGTGCATACCCGTGTGCATTATCCCGCAATTGCAGTAAATGATTTAGTTCTTAATAAAATCTCATAATTGTCCCAATAGCTAAAAATAACTCGCTTCAATTTTTAATTATTCTTTCCTCCCCTCCCCTCTACTCCTCCTACTGTTCTTCACCCCCTTTCCAGGACCTGGGGGGCAGCTCCAGGAGCTCCTCACCCGGCTCTGTCACCAGGTGCCGGGGGCAAGAGTGAGCAGCAGAGGCACCATCCTGTCCCCATGGCTCCCAGGGGGGTGGGGTCGCACTGAGCTGCTAGGCGCTTTGCTCCCCTCCTCACCCTCCTTGTGGGGCAGCGAGTGGAGGGGACAGACTCTGCTGGCTTCTGGTAGGGCTGAGCTTTGTGAGTGGCTGGAGCGTCTCCTGGCATCTCCAGATGGGCTCTGGTCCCTCCTGGAATCCGTCACTGCAGAACATCAAGAGTTGGCAACGCTGGGATACATGGAAATCCCAGCAGGCACCTAGGGCCCTGTGCCCTTGGGGCCTCAGGGCAGGGCAGCGCGCCTGTGGGAGCAGGAGCCAAGGAGACAAAGCCCCCCTTGCCCTTCGCCCACCAGCTCACACCAAGACCAGAGCGTTCTGCTTCCCATGCCTGGAGCCCAGGCCAGTTGGGCCTGTGAGGGTGGAGCTGTCACTGCCTTGATCTCCCCCCTGGCCGCAGAGCCTGGCGCCCACTGCAGAGATCGCTGCCCATCTCCAAAGGGCGGCGAGTCCGTGCCGGGGGTCCCGAGCGACGGAGCTGCACTAACCCCCCCATGCTGTCGCCCCCAGCTGCCGGCTGCCCAGTGACCAGGCCCTGGCGCACCCCTGGCTGCGGAAGACTGAGCAGAGCGACACGAAGGTTCTGTCCAAGGAGAGGATGAGGCGATTCCTGGCCCGCCAGAAATGGCAGGTGCGCTTGGTGCTGGGTTTTGGTGCCGGCTGGCACCTACTGGACAGGGTGTGGCCTGTGCTCTGCGGGGGCCATGCGATGAGCCGGTTGGGAAAGGGGCTTCAGGAGACAGCTCCCCCCCCTGCCATGGAGCCGGGGCTGCCCAGGCCGCTGTCCCCTGGGGGCAGAGAGGTCTCCTGCCCTTCGGCGCTGGTGCAGGCCAGGCTGTGCTCGGGTCCCGTGCGGGTAGGGGAGTGATGGCTCGTTCCCAGCCGGCTGGGACTGAAACCTTCTCTGCTTCTTTCCTCTCTAGAAAACAGGCAACGCCGTGGTGGCCCTGCGGAGAATGTCCCGGCTGGCCCACAAGTTGGATGACCCGGTGACCACCCCCAGTGCCCAGGAGAAGGGAGGTAATGGCCCAGCCTGTCAGACACACACACACACACACACACACCCGGCACAGGCTCCTTGTCCGCACCCCGGGGCCCGTTGACTCTTAGCCCCGCCTTCCCTGTCACATCTACCAGCTCACCCAGCTACGGCTCCTGCCTCCACGCGACCAGCAGCTGCCCCTGCCCACCCTCCCTCTCCTCCAGCCCCCAGGTTGTCCCGCCACGCCCACCATGCCAGCCTCTGCCTCAGAGCCCACCTGCTGCGATCCCCAGATTTCCCCACCCCACTCCTGGCTTCCTTGTTCCCACATTCGCCCTTGTGAAATGGCAGCTCAGCTCTGAGAGATGGCAAAGGCTTAGTTCCCCCCGTGGTTCTCTGGCCACAGGCAGGCTGGCCGGCCTGGGTTTAGTTTAACTGTGCGAAAGCTCTGGATGAAATACAGACCTGCAGCTGGGCAGGTTTGTGGTCACTGATTTCTCGCGGAAGGATGGTGGCTGCTGAAAAGCTCTGTGTCCCGCCCAATGCCCACTGTGTTAACAATCCCGTTGTGTCTGGGGAACATCACCGTCCTGGTGGAGCCTCATCATGGAGAGAGGTCGTCTCTGGAGCAGTCCAAGCCCATCTACTGCAGGCTTGGAGGATCAGGCTGTTGACAATGGGTCCTGGAGTGATGGGCTTTATGTTAAACGTATGCCACTTAACCGGTGAGCTGGTGTCTGCAGACCCAGCTGGAGGTCTTGCATGGCTGCATTTCCTCCTGGCACAGAGCACCACAGCAATCCAGCCTCAGTGCATGGACCAGGGGGGCCAGCCCCACATCTCTGTCTGTTACTAGCTAGAGCTGGGAGAAGGCATTTTAGCAGCTGTTGGGTTATCGGTCGCTCATTAGGTATCTAGTTTGATGAGCTGTCTGGAAGAACTCCAGGGCTGAGATCCATCTTGGCAAGCTGAGGCAGATACCCTCAAGGGAAGGGGATACTGCGGGGCTGGCTAGCTGTTCAAACTGATTTTAACTTGACCCATTGACTTCACTGCCATCTTGCCTCAGTTTCCATGGATTCATAGGATTTTTTGTTTTATTTTAAGACCAGAAGGATCCCTGCGATCATCTAGTCAGCCCCCCTGCGTGACACAGCATAGAACTTCCTTGGACTGATTCCCGCTTAGAGTCCACTAACTGCCATTGCAGATCTTTTAGAAAAGGTATCCAGTTGTAATTAAAAACTTGCAGTGATGGAGAATCCAGAACAGCCCTCGGTAAGGTTGTTCCAGGGGCTAATTCCCCTCACTGTTAGCCGTGCGGGCCTTATTTCTGCTGTGCGTGTGTCTAGCTTCATCTTCCAGCCATTGGATCTTGTTAGCACTTTGTCTGCTAGATGGAAGACCCCTCTCCTGTTAGAAATCTCCTCTTCCCTAGATAGCTACCTGCACGCTTCTCTTTGATAAGGTAAATAAGAACAGAAGAATGGCCAGACTGGGTCAGACTGATGGTCCATCTAGCCCAGTATCCTGTCTCTGACAGTGATCAGTGCTAGATGCTTCAGAGGGAATTAACAGAACAGGGCAATTCACTGAGTGATCCATCCCCTGTCCTCCAGTCCCAGCATCTGGCAGTCAGTCTTATTAATCTCTCCTCCTATGGAAGCTATTTCTGCCCCCCGATCACTTTGATGCCCTTCGCTGTATTTTTTCATTTCAATTCTAACACCCCTTTTGAGACGGGAGGGCCATGAATGTACATAGTGGCATTATATTTTCTATCTTCTTATTGATCCCTTTCCTAATGGTTCTTAACCGTCTGGTTGCTTTTTTTGACGGCTGCTGCACATTGAGTGGGTGTTTTCAGAGAAATCTCCATAAAGACTCCAAGCTTTCTTTTAGTGGTGACAGCAATTTAGACCCCATAATTTTATATGTAGAGTTGGGATGATGTTTTCCAGTGTGCATTACTTTGCATTTATCAACGTGGAATTCAATCTTCCATTTTCTTGCCCAGTCATCCAGTTTTGTGAGCTCCCTTTGTAACTCTTCGCAATCTGCTTTGGACTTAACTTTTTTGAGTAGTTTTATATCATCTGCAAACTTTGCCACCTCACCCCCTTTTCCAGATCATTTATGACTAGGTTGAACAGCGCTGATCCCAGAACAGATCCTTGAGGAACCTAAGATCCCTCTAAGCTGCGTGGCCACACGGCCATGCAGCAGGCTATCAAGGGCCACACAGGCCCGCAGCCACAGGGCCTGGGTTGGAGAGGCGCCTCTCCCCTGGCCCAAGCCCTGGCCCTGGGCTGCTGCAGCAAGAGAGAGCTGGTGGGGAGTCCTCTCTCCCCGCCACAGCCCTGGGGCAGCCTGCACCCCAAACCCCTCATCCCTGGTGCCACCACGGAGCCCTTACCCGAAGCCAGAGCCCTCACCCCCTGCACCCCAACCCTCTGCCCCAGTCCTGAGCCCCCTCTGACACTCCGAACCCCTTGGTCCCACCCCCGCCACACATCACCTCCATATTGGTGCACATAACAAAATTAATTCCGCACATGGATGTTAAAAATTAGAGTCTCCACTGTGAAATTTATTTTCTATCTTTTAACCATTACTGATCCATGAGAAGATCTTCCTTCTTATCCCATGACTGCTTAAGTCTTTGGTGAGAGACTTTGTCAAAGGCTTTCTGAAAGTCCAAGTACACTGTATTCACTGGATCACCCTTGTCCACATGCTTGTTGACCCCCTCAAAGAGACTGGTGAGCCATGATTTCCCTTTACAAAATCCACATTGACTCTTCCCCAACGTATTGTGTCCATTACCTGTCTGATAATTCTGTTCTTTAGTATAGTTTCAACCAACTTTCCTGGTACTGAAAGTCAGGCTTACTGGCCTGTAACTGCCAGGATCACCTCTGGAGCTTTTGTTAAAAATCGGCATCACATTAGCTACCCTCTAGTCATCTGGTGCAGAGGCTGAGTTAAGCAATAGGACACATACCACAGTTACTAGTTCTGCAGTTTCATCTTTGAGATCCTTCAGAACCCTTGGGTGACACCATCTGGGCCTGGTGACGTGTTACTGTCTAATTTATCTGTTTGTCCCAAAACTTCCTCTAGTGACACTTCAGTCTGGGACAGTTCCTAAAAAGAATGTCTCAGGTGTGCGAATCTCCCTCGTGTCCTAGATGAGGCTCCTCCAGGCTCTCACAGTAAAGCAGGTTTTCTAATCCTTTATTCATTCTCATGGTTCTTCTCTGAACCCCCTCCAATTTACCAACATCCTTCTGGAACTGGGGACACCAGAGCTGGACACCAGTGGCATCACGCCAGTGCCAAATACAGAGGTAATACAGCCTTGTTCATGTTTCCCAGGATCGCATTAGCCCTTTTGGCCACAGTGTCGCACTGGGAGCCCACGTTCAGCTGATTATTCATTATGACCTCTAAGTCTTTTCCAGAGTCCCTGCTTCCCAGGATACAGTCCCTTGTCCTGTAAGTGTGGCCTGTGTTCTTTTTTTCGGCGAGATTTACATCTAGCTATATTGAAATGCATGTTGTTGCTCTCTCTCTCAGTGACCTGTCCTCTTCCTTATTTACCATTCCTCCAATCTTTGTGTGACCTGCAAACTCTATCAGTGAGGATTTTATCCTCTAGGACATTAATACAAATATTAAATAGTGTAGGGCCAAGAACGAATCCCTGTGACTATGCCCAGTTCAACTGCATTTAGTGCAACCGCTGCTGGAAGACTGTTAGGACTGGATGTTTGACTAATTGGTCAGATAGTGTCAAAAATGGTCAATTATTTTAAAGCGCTAATTATTAGAACAGTAACAAAGCAGAGGAAGAATTTATGGTCTCCAATAAGTGAGACATAGGGCTGGTCTACACTGCTGCTTAAGTCGATGTAACTTACGTCTCTCAGGGGTGTGACAACGACACCCCCCTGAGCGATGTAACTTACATCGACTTAAAGCAGCGTCCGCATGCTGGCGGGAGCCGCTCTCCCGCTCACGTAGCTTCCACCTCTCACAGAGATGGAGTTTGCCAATGGGAGAGTGCGTCTTCACCAGGAGCGGCGCAGCTGCATTGGAGCAGGTGCGCCAGTGTAGTGCAGCCACATAGACTTGCCCTTTGATACTTGCACCTAATTACAAAAACCAAGACTTTTCACTCAGAAAAATGTGAAACAGTGAAATGAAGCTTTAAAAATGAAAATAATTATCAGCTGTAGTTACAACAGAGGAATGAAATTAAACAGAAACAGAACACCCAGAACAACTGTAAAAGACTCTTCAAGCTACTTAATGGCTGTGCATCTGTTCTCTTTCTGTTGGGGGAGGAGGGTTAGTGACTGTCACCCCTCCCCCACTCCCGTGGGAGTTAAGTTCGACGGGTTTGTCTAGTCAGGTTGACTGTAGACTCTTTGAGGCAGGGACTGTATCTTTTTCCATATTTAATGTGCTTTGTAAACCACCGTGTACACTGATGGCCCAGTGTACAAATAAAGATACACGTAGGGTGTCTGCTCTAGAAGATTCCAACCAATCAAGATGCTCAACTTTCAATTAGTTCAACTTTTTTCCCAAAAAGGAGGCATTAGTATGTATTGAAGTGGGTGGTCAGGACATGGAAGTAGGCTTGCCAACAGCCAGCACCATGATGCAATGAAAAAAGGTAGGTCATCACCTTCATTGGGACATCCTTGCTGTAATATTTGACAGTATTTGGTCATGGTTAATAATAGGCAGTCAACTGACATTACCTGACTAATCAATTGACTGGCTTGTCGAGCCGATACCGTGTCCAGTTCGGGTGTCAACAATTCCAGAAGGATGTTGATAAAACTGGAGAGGGTTCGGAGAAGAGCCATGAGAATGATTGAGGGATTTGAAAACATGCCTGGTAGTGATAGACTCAAGGAGCTCGACCTATTTTAACAAAGAGAAGGTTCAGGAGTGGCTTGGTCACAGCCTGTAAGTACCTACTTGGGGAACAAATATTTGGTAACGGGTTCTTCAGTCTGGCAGACAAAGCTATGACAAGAGCCAATGGCTGGAAGCTGAAACTGGCCACATTCAGACTGGAAGAAGATGTACATTCTTAACAGTGAAGGTAATTAACCACTGGAACCACTTGCCCAGGGTCGTGGTGGATTCTCCATCGATGGAGATTTTTAAACAAGACTGGCTGTTTTGTTGATTTGCTCTAGTAGTTCAAACAGGAATTAATTCAGCTAGTCTGATCTCCCGTATAACACAGGCCACCGTCGGATTGCGCTGATCACCATGGTCCCTTCCATAGGTGCTGACTCCGTGGGTGCTTTGGGGCTGGAGCACCCATGGGGAAAAATGCCCCCCCCCACTCCAGCTCACCTCTGCTCTGCCTCCGCCTCCTCCCCTGAGTGCACCGCCGCGTCCTGATTCTCCCCACTCCCTCCCAGGCCTTGTGTCGTGAAACAGCTGTTTCGCGCGGCAAGTCTGGGAGGGAGGGGGGAGGAGGGGGAACCTGGCACACTTGGGGGAGGAGGTGGGGAGGGGGCGGGGATTTGGGTAGGGGTCCAATAGGGTCAGGGAGGGGCAGAGTTAGGGCGGAGACTTTGGGGCAGGGGTGGAGTCAGGGCGGGGCCAGGGGTGCGAGCACCCACCGGCACAGAAAAAAGTTGGCACCTGTGGTCCCTTCTGCCCTTGAGACCCATCGGTTTGTCAGTCTTTGATCCATGTGGGCCAGGTTCATTTTGTATCGTTCTAGTTTTATGATCAATAGTCTCAGATTTTGCTGCAGCCACCTGCTCTGCATATGAACCTTCACATACTAACATGTCGCTTTCCCCCACCACTGTCCCTGGTCCCCAGAGCTGGGCCACACCCAGGAAGAGGATCAGATCTTCCCCTTCCTGCCTCAGCAGATCGAGCAGGGTCCCAGCTTGGAGCCACTGAAGGACCAAGTGGCAGTGGAAGGCAGCAGTACCTGCCTCCAGTGGCACATTGAAGGTAACTTCCTATGAAAGCCTGCGAGGCTGCCCGCCCGCTCAATACCTGAAGTCCTTGGAATGACCTTGGCGCATGTCTCCTGGCAGGGTGCTCGCCCTCAGGGGCCTAAATCGCTTTTGTGCAACAGGAGAAGCCTTGTGCACGAATGGGGACTGCACATCTGTTAATACAGTACCTCCCTGCCGTCTGTAGCCTGACAGCTGTGTGCTTTGAACTCTCGCAAGCTAAGCAGTGTCGGTGCTTGGATGAGACTTTCGTGGGATACCTTGGTACTCTAGGAAAGGGGGCGTTGATGCACTAGGTGGTTATCTTTTGCCGGATTAACACCTGGCGCCATGTCGCTGAATGTGTCTGTCTCTGGTAGAGGACACAGCAGTGCGGCACTGGTTGCAGGGTGGTTAGGGACCTGATAGGCTGTGATGCGACACCCAACTTGGGAGACCCAGTAGGGTCAGATAAAAGTCCCAGAATTCTGTGGGTGGCCCGCTGGACCTTTGATCCATCACTGTGGCCTTCTTCCCTGGCAGGTTTTCCCCACCCAGAGGTGACATGGCTCTGGAATGATGCCCCTGTCCAGGAAAGTCCTCGGCTTCCCATAAACTACGAGGAGAATGGAAGCTGCTCCCTCGCCCTCGCGAGGCTCTCGGTGGAGGACACGGGGCACTGCGTGTGCAGTGCGGGAGGGGAGGCGGAATGCAGTGCCAGGCTGATGGTACAGAGAGGCAGCAACACGCAGACGCCGAACGCAGAAGAGGGCCCTGGAACTGACCAGCAGTGAGAGCAGCAGGCCATGGGCTCTGTGCCCGGCATTGGCGGCATGGCCTACAGGGGGCACTCTGCTTCCAGCCCGGCTCTTTCCCTCATCCGTCCTTACGTTTAACTCCATCGCTGGGCTCCGGGAGTGAACCTTGCTGCTTCCCACTGGGCCGGGACATGGCAGGCAGCCGCAGCGTGGACAAGATGGGCCCAATCCCGCAGTCCCCAAACATGCAAATCCCCAGTCAATCCATTTCACTGTGCAGGGAGTCTGGCCTGGGAGGATCGAGCCCGAAGTGCCTGGACCAGCCTCTCTGCTTCCACCTCCCCTCTGCCAGGCCGGGCACTCGTGGCCCAGCCACAGGACAGCACGGGATTGGGGAGGGTGGATCTCCCTTAACTCTGCAACCCCTCTGAGCCGGGGGCAAGGCTGGTCCCGCTGCCCCACCGAACACGGGGCAAAGTACAAGCCAAGGGGCAGGTTGCTCCCGCCCCCCAATGATGGTAACAAACTCAGCTGCAAATCTCATTAAATCCCAATATCCTGGCGTCAGCCAGTGTACGGCGTGTGGAGTCACTCAAGTATCAAGTGTTTTTGTTAGAATGGATCCAGCCTCCATGCCCACCCCTCCAGCTGGCTGAGGGACAGGGTTCGCCTGGCTGACGCCCTAGGGGTCGGAGCTGGCTCCAGCCAGTGCGGGAGCAAAGGGTTCGCCTGGCAGACGCCTTAGGGGCTGGAGCTGGCTCCAGCCAGTGCGGGAGCGAAGGGTTCGCCTGGCTGATGCCCTAGGGACTGGATCCAGCTCCGGCTGGTGCGGGAGCAAAGGGTTCGCCTGGCCAATGCCCTAGGGACTGGATCCGACTCCGGCTGATGCAGGAGCGAAGGGGTCACCTGGCTGATATCCTAGGGACTGGAGCTGGCTCCAGCCAGTGCGGGAGCAAAGGGTTTGCCTAGCCGATGCCCTAGGGGCCGGAGCTGGCTCCGGCCGGCGCGGGAGCGAGGGGTTCGCCTGGCTGATGCCTTAAGGGCTGGAGCTGGCTCTGGCCGGCGCAGGAATGAAGGGTTCGCTTGGCCGATGCCCTAGGGACTGGAGCTGGCTCTGGCCGGCGCGGGAGCGAGGGGTTCGCCTGGCCGACGCCCTGGGGACTGGATCCGGCTCCAGCCGGCGTGGGAGCGAAGGGTTCGCCTGGCCGACACCCTGGGGGCCGGAGCTGGGCAGACCGCTGGCTCCAGCCCAGCTCGAGAGGACTGATGGTGGTTTGTGCGGTAGTAGTGCCCAGGACTGCAGTGCCTTCCATGCTGTACCGAGTCCCTGCCTCGGGGAGCTGCTCGGCCTGCCCCCGAACCCCCAGCTGAAACAGCTGATGCTCTGACGCCGCTAGCTGGGCTCCCAGGCTCTGGGGCTCCCAGCACCGTTAGGCTAAATTCACCCGCCAGGGAGACGAGAGAGTTGGCCAGGACGGCAGTGAAAAGGGCCGAGCCCTGGGGGCAGGGAGGGGGAGCCGGTTCGGCGGCGGGAGAGGGGCCATGTCCGTGTGGCTGGTTGGAGGGCTCTGGTATGAGTCTGTCTCCTTGGGCGGGGGGCTCGCTCACTGCTGCCCTCAGCCCCACACGGTGCCCTGGGGAGCAGGAACGGGGGAGGCAGCGGTTGCCGGGGGGGGAGGGGGGCTCATGCTGCCTGCCTATGGAGGGTTGTGTCTCCCTTTGCAGTCTCAGAGTCCCAGGGTGGGCTCCAGGCACCAGGATCACCACAGCTCCTGCAGGTGGGGGTCGGGGACGCTGCTGGTGCAGCAGGTCACGTGCCTCTGCCAGGGCGAGTCCCTGCTGCGAGGGGCTCAGCCAGGAGCGAGGGGGCGACAGGAGAGAAGAATCGCTCCGTCCCCCGCTCTCCCTGCAGCGCGTCGCTCTTGGCCCCAGGGGACGGGGGGGCTGCGGGATCACTGTCCCCTCTCACAGCGCACGGCTCTGGCTGGGGGTCTCAGTGGGAGGCTCCCCCCCGTAGGGAACGCTCACCCCTTCCCCCGGTCCCTTATTGCCAGCTCTGGGGGGGACGGGGTGTTTCCCCCCTCGCTGTCTGTCCCACAAGGCTCTCCTTCCCTTTGCAGAGTAGAGCTCCCGCTCCTGGCCCTTTCTCAGCCTCCTCACACCCTTTGGGGTGCGCCTCAGGGGACGCTTCTCCCCCAGCTCTGTCTCGGGGCGGGGAGGGGCAGCTCTCTCCCTGGCTGGATCTCTCAGGCTGAGCTGCTGTTTAAAGGGCAGTGCCCCCCCCTCCCCCCATCGCAGTGACAGGCCAGCTCCTCAGCCAGCTCCGTGGAAATCCAGGCCCGCTGGCTCCACACCCTTTTGCCTGATTTCCCCTTCAGCTCTGAGTCAGTCCCCTGCCCTCTGCCCCTCTCTGATGCTTGTCTCCGCATTTAGCAGCCTGGCTCGGTGCTCAGTGCAGAAAACGCTACCGCTACCCTAAGGCGGGACCCACTCAGTGCTTCACATGCTTATAGGAGCCGGCAGTGCCGCTGGAATCAGCAGTTATGGGCCCCAACAGAGGACAAGCCCTCGTCACCCTGGCCCACATCATGTGCCGAGGACCAACACGTCAAGTCTGGCTTGTTCCCAGCACCCCGCCTGTCACACCGTTCATACCGGGGGAAGGGAAGTGCCCGCCCGCGGCCCATGAGCTCGTAACCAGCGAGCGAGGCCTGCACCAGCGATAACGCTCGGCACCAGCGAGAACAATCGTTCTGGGCCAGGGCTCCTTTCAAACAGCCTTGCACCCAAGCAGCCTGGTGGTGTCTGAAGCAGGGAGCGACAGGCTGTTCTATGGGAGTCACTAACCACACACCCTGCTGCTGCCCCGCACAGAGCCCCTCAGGGCTTGCCAGGTCAGGTTAAGGAAGAGACGGTTTGGGGGTGACTTGGTCCCGGTCTGTAAGTACCTGCATGGGGAACAGATATTTAATAACGGGCTCTCCAGGTCTAGGAGAAAAAGTCTAACCCGATCCAGGGGCTGGAAGCTTCAGCTTGAGAAATTCAGACTGGAAATAAGATGAACATTTGTAACAGTCATTAACCACTGGAGCAGTTTCCCAAGGGTCGTGGTGGATTTGCCATCACAGACCGTTTTTAAATCCAAACTGGATGTTTTTCCTACCAGATCTGTTCTAGGGGCTTGTCACGGAGTCCCCGGGCGATGCTCTGGAACTGCTCCCCACAAAGCCAGGCAGGACTTTGGGGAGTCTCCTCTCCCTTGGAGCAGACTGTCCCCAGGGCAAGAAGCTCACACGGCTTCACCTCCTGGGTCTCTCCTTGGAGCATTCAGCATCCTCTGCCCCTCCATGCACTTCCCACAGTGAGCGGGGTCCTGGGGAAGCCACAGGGTCCTGCCCCCCCACTTCGCAGTCAGACGTGACTCTCAGCCAGCCAGTAACACAGAGGTTTATTCGATGACAGGAACAGGGTCTAAAACAGAGCTTGTAGGTACCGTGAACCAGACCCCTCGGCCGGGTCCATTCTGGGGGGCAGTGAGCCAGACCCCCACGTCTGCACTTCACTCCTCATCCCCAGCCAGCCCCAAACTGAAACCCCCTCCAGCCCCTCCTCCTCTGCTCAGCTCCTTTCCCGGGCCAGGAGGTCACCTGATTTCTTTGTCTCCAACACCTTCAGTTGGCACCTTGCAGGGGAGGGGTCCAGGGCATCAGTTGCTAGGAGACAGAGTGTCAGGCATTTAGGTGCACTGGCCCCTTCCTCTGGTGCAATCACACCCCCTGATCCACCACCTAGATACTTTAGAACTGCCTAGGGGACACTGAGGCACCAACACCGTATTCAGAGAAAACATTAAGAACAGTCCCATTTCCTCACATCTCTCCCCCCTTTGAGACCGAACTGAGCGAGGTAACTTCAGCCAGTGACCAGGGGAAGTTCGAACCCACCAACATTCCCAGGGATGCCCCAGCATCTCTCCCATTCCTTGGTGGGGGTTACACCAGGACAGTCCAGTTTCAGGTCCTCCTGTGGGTCTGTTGTGCTTGATGGCACTTGCAGGCTGCATGTGGGAAGGTTTATGCAGCCTGAGCCCTTTTGCCACCCCAATACCCCGGAGTTTTGAACTGGGATTGGGTCTTTTCCCAGCGCTCCAGTTTGGAGGGCTGCGATTCGGGCTCTCTTGGTTACGAGCCCCCATCTTGGCCTTGGCCAGCTCTGGGCTTGGGCAGCTGCTCCCCACCTTGTGGCCCAGATACAACACCTCTGCCACCCCCACCTTGCACTTTCCAGCTTTTACTGTCAGTCCCACCTCCTTGAGGCAGCCCAGCCCCCGCTTCACCTGGGACACCTGTTCCTCCCAGATCTGGCTAAAGATGCACGTTATCAGTGTCTGCCAGGGCCACGTTCTCCATCCCCCTCTGCTTGTCGAGAATCTCCCCAGGCCTAGGCATGGGGTCAGCATCAGACACCGTGATGGCTTTAAGCTTCCGATGATCCCCACTAAACCAGATCATCCCGTCTCCCTTGGGGATCAGCCCCACGGGTCTGGTTACAGGCAGGCAGGTATCCTGATCCCTGCAGCCCCTCCCCCCTGCCAGCCAGGTCATTTGCATTTTCACTGACCATTTCCATCCTCGCCAATTGGTTCTCTGGATTTGAATTCAAACCCTCGGCCGTTACAGGAGCAGGGCCTGGATCCTGTCCCAAAGAGAGACAGTCACCCCCCAACAGGGCCTCCCAGCCGATATCCTGGAGAACCCCAACAACCAGCCAGCCCGACCCCTCCTGGGTCTGCACAGGGATCTGGGCCGTAGGCAGGGCAAGGGGCTTCACCCCAGAGACCTTCACCCAGGTCCCACAGCCCCTCAGCATCTGCAGCTGCACCACCCGGGGCCTGACAACAGTTCTCTCTGTCCCAGGGTTTCGCCACTCCAGGCAGGTCTCCCCACTGACCCCCACCTTCCACTCCCACTGGGGGTCCGAGGGGCCTGAGCCCAGGAGGCTCCACGCAGACATATAGGCCGGGGCCAGGAGCGGGAGCCTGTCCACCACACCACCCATCTGGCTGACAGCGTCTATGGCCTTGGGACCCAGCAAGGCAGCTAGATACCGGGGCATTTCCGCAGGGTTCCCCTGGTTCAACTCACCTGCCTGCTTGAAGGCAGCATGGGGAGCATCCACATCCCCTCCCTCCTTAACCAGGTGCAGCAATTTAGTGTCTAGGTTCCCTGCGGAACTGGCAGCCTGGGGTCTATCCCCACTCACCCCTGGGCAGCCCCCTATGTCTCTCTGCTCCACCATCGCCAGTCCAGGCTGCTGCTGCTTCTCCAGCAGCTTTTCCTCGGGCTCTTGCTCTCTCTCACGGTCCTCTTGCTCTCTCGGACTCTGCTCCCATCCCATCCGTCTCCGATCCCCTGATGGGGAACCCGATCGTGAAGACCCTCGTCTGGTTGGGGACCAGACTCTCGGGGATGCCTGGCTGCTGCTCCAGCTGCTCCCAGATCCTCTTGTAGCCCCATCTGGGTCAGGAATCTGCTCCTCAGAGCGGTTCTCCTCCTCCAACTGCACGATTAACTGGGCCTTGGTGAACTTCCCCATGCGTAACCCTCTCTGTGTGCACAGGATCACAATGTCCTTCTTAAGGAGATGGTGACAGGCCATCACTTCACCGTTCCCAAGTGGCTCTGGACTCACAGGCCTGTGTGCTCTTGGCTCCCCCATAGTTTCCAGGAAGAACCCCTGGTGTGCCAGCCCTTCTCGTGTCACCACCTCTTTGCCAGGGTTGAGCTGCAGCCCCTGGCAATCCCCAGGGGAACCCTGCTACTGCAAAAATCCTTCTTTCTCCCAGGGTCGAGCAGCAAGCTTCTCCGCCCCTGAGACTGCTCCCTGCCGTCCTCAGGGGGACCCCGTTACTCCAACAGTCCTTCTCGCTGGTCACACACTCCCAGAGGTTAACTGCCCCCTGAAACCATCCCTCTCTGAGCCTTCAGCACGCCTGGTCCTCATTATCCCCCATTTGTTTTACTGCTCCCCAGTCACTTACTGCAAGAAGCACCATTCACGGGGTGCAGTACATCCCACCGCTGCCACCAGTTGTCATGGAGTCCCCAGACGATGCTCTGGAACTGCTCCCCACAGAGCCAATCAGGACTTTGGGGAGCCTCCTCTCCCTCGGAGCAGACTGTCTTCAGGGCAAGAAGCTCACATGTCTTCACCTCCTGGATCTCTCCTTGGAGCATTCAGCATCCTCTGCCCCTCCGTGCGCTTCCCCCAGAGAGCCCGCCCCAGTGGGGTCCTGGGGGAGCCACAGGGTCCTGCACCCCCACTTCGCAGTCAGACGTGACTCTCAGCCAGCCAGTAACACAGAGGTTTATTCGATGACAGGAACAGGGTCTAAAACAGAGCTTGTAGGTACCGCGAACCGGACCCCTCAGCCGGGTCCATTCCGGGGGGCAGTGAGCCAGACCCCCACGTCTGCCCTCACTCCTCGTCCCCAGCCAGCTCCAGACTGAAACCCCCTCCAGCCCCTCCTCCTCTGCTCAGCTCCTTTCCCGGGCCAGGAGGTCACCTGATCTCTTTGTCTCCAACACCTTCAGTTGGCACCTTTGCAGAGGGGGGGGGGGCAGGCCATCAGTTGCTAGGAAACAGAGTGCCAGGCATTTAGGTGCACTGGCCTTTTGCTCTGCAGCAATCACACCCCCTTATCCCACCACCTAGATACTTAAGAACTGACTAGGGGACACTGAGGCACCAACACCGTATTCAGAGAAAACATTAAGAACAGTCCCACTTCCTCACAGGGCTGTTTTGGGGCAGGTCTCCAGCCCAGTCAGACTGGACGGTCCCAGTGGTTCCTTCTGGCCTTGGGATCTATTAACTTTACACCTCAAGGGCTCCATGGGCTGTTCACATGGCCCGTTGGTTTTGGTTTTTCTTTTGCTTAACATTTCTCAGGAATCTCTCAGTGTTTATTACAATTTTTTTTAAAGGGTGAAATTTGATGTAAAAGTTAACATCACAGTTTGCTGGGTAAATCTCGGGGTTAATATTGGGGGATGGGAGAAGAGAAAAAAAAAAGTAACAAATAGAAAAAAGTACAAGTCCTTCTGTCCTGGCTCCCTGCTCCAGCTAGAAAGGTGGCGGCTGTGACACAGGCTCCTTGGCAGACGCTCCCCTGTTCTTTGCAAACAACTAACTCATCTCAGACTTGCCAAACTGTAAGCTGGCGCGTCGGGGCTCAACCCTCCTGCTGGGCCGGAGGGGAGCCACACCGACTCGCTCCTTGTCCCCTCTACGTGGGAAGTCCAGACCCTCTGGAGCAGGGGGCTGGATAACAGCAATCAGTCTCAAGATGAGTCCAGGTCCAGACCCTCAGGCAGGGGCCGCACAAGGCACACAGTCACTAAGTATACGCCCCGGCCCTCAGTTAGGGCGGGCAGCCGGACAGCAGTCCTTGGGCTCAGGCCTCTGGAGCAGGGGCTGAGCAACAGCAAAGTCAATATAGGCTCAGGCCTCTGGAGCAGGGGCTGAGCAACAGCAAAGTCAATATAGGCTCAGGCCTCTGGAGCAGGGGCTGAGCAACAGCAAAGTCAATATAGGCTCTCGGAACTGGAGCAGGGGCTGAGCAACAGCAAAGTCAATATAGGCTCAGGCCTCTGGAGCAGGGGCTGAGCAACAGCAAAGTCAATATAGGCTCAGGCCTCTGGAGCAGGGGCTGAGCAACAGCAAAGTCAATATAGGCTCAGGCCTCTGGAGCAGGGGCTGAGCAACAGCAAAGTCAATTGCAGGCTTCCGTGCCTGAGCGCTGAGGTGAGGGGGAAACTGCCACCCGCGAGTGGGGGGGGGCAGGGGGAACACAGGCCCGCCCACTCCACTGTGTTCCAGCCCGGGGCCCTATTAGCGGCTCTCATGGCCGCTGGTCAGTGGGGTCCTGACCGCAACACACTGACATGGGGACCTCAGTGTCCGTAGCCTGACAGGGGTCGGCTATCCCCGGGCTACACTCCATATCCCCCTCGGGGCCTACCTGCACACTTGGATCAGGTTCGGGCCAGTCAAAGGTCCTCGGCTCCTCCGGGTCCGGGCTTGGGGGGAGGTCGGGTAGTGCCTCCGGAAAGTCCGGCCAGGCCTGCTCCGGCGGTTCCTCCGGGAAGCAGGGCCGGGAAAGCCCCGGTGGCTCCTCTTCGGGGGGGGCGCAGGGGCGGTCCGGCGGGTGGTCCCAGTACCTGTCACGGGGCGGCTCGGGCGGCTCCTCCTCCTCGTAGTGGGCGCGGGGAAGCGGAGGCCAGTCTGGGCAGCTGCCTTGGTTCCTAGAAGGCTCCCGGTCAGGAGCTCCCGCCGGCACGTCTGCTCCCGGCGGCTGCTGGCTCCTGACTGAGCTCTGGCATCTTCCTTTTATACTTCCTGTCCCGCCCCTTGACTTCCGGGGGGCGGGGACAGGAAGTGGTGTCTCAGCCCACTTGGGCGTCTGGCAAGGAGCTCCCTCTGCTGGGCCGGAGGGGAACCACACCGACTCGCTACACAAACTCACTACAACACATACAGCTTGCAGGGCATTTACCTCTGAGAGGCCTCATGTAAAGTGTCAACAGACAGGGGCAGCTCTAGGGATTTTGCCGCCCCAAGCACGGCAGGCAGGCAGCCTCCAGCGGTTTGCCTGCGAAGGGTCCGTGGGTCCGAAGCCTGCGGGAGGTCCACCGAAGCCGGCAGAGCGCCCCCCGCGGCTTGCCGCCCCAAGCACGCGCTTGGCGTGCTGGGGCCTGGAGCCACCCCGTTAACAGAAGATGGGCAGGATCAGCAAGGAATACTCCCTCTTAGGTCTCAGAAAGTGCAGGGAAAAGTGAGAGCTGCCAGAAGCCAAGCAGAGCTGGGCCTTGCAAAGGGAATTAAAACCAACAGTAAAATGCTCTTTAGCCGTATAAATAAAAAGAAATCAAGGAAAGAAAATGGGGGGAGGCTAAGCACTGAGGACGGGGTGGAGATTAAAGATAATCTAGGCCTGGCCCAACACCTCCACAAATACTTTGCCTCAGTTTTTAATAAGGGGAATGAGGAGCTGAGGCTTAGTAGGCGGGTGGCTAATGGAAATGAGGACGTGGCAGTAGAAATGACCACATGGGAGGTGGAAGTCAAACTCAAACCGCTTCATGAGACTCACTTTGGGGGCCCCAGATAATCGCCAACCAAAAATATTAACGGACCTGGCACATGAGATTGCAAGCGCAACAGCAAGTGATTTTTAATGAATCTGTAAACTTGGGGGGTCGTACCCTATGGCTGGAGAATTGCTAACATAGCTCCGATTTTTAGGAAAGGGAAAGGAAAAAAAGTGATCCAGGAGGTTACAGGCTTGTTAGTTTGACCGGAATTGTACGCAAGGCCCTGGAACACATTTTGAAAGAGAAAGTTGTTAAGGCCATAGAGGTAAACGGTGAGTGGGATAAAATAAAACAGGGTTTTACAAAAGATGGATCGTGCCAGACCAACCAGCTCTACGTCTTTGAGACGATAACGGATTTTTCAGACAGGAAATGCAGTAGATCTAATCTACCTTCATTTCAGGAAGGCGTTTGATACAGTTCCACAGGGGAAATTATTAATTAAATCGGACACGATGGGGATTAATATAAGAACTGAAAGGTGGACAAGGAACTGATTAAAGGGGAGACTACAACGGGTCGTACTGAAAGGTGAACTGTCAGGCTGGAGGGAGGTTACTAGTGGAGTTCCTCAGGGATCAGTCTTGGGACCAATCGTATTTAATCTTTTTATTAATGACCTTGAAACAAAAAGTGAGAATGTGCTAATAAAATTTACAGATGACACAAAGTTGAGAGGTACCGGCCAATATGGAGGCAGACCAGAATATCACACAAGAAGATTTGGATGAAAACTGGAGTAATAGAAATAGGATGATATTTAATTGTGCAAAGTGCAAGGTCATGCATTTAGGGACTAACAAGAAGCATTTTTGCTATAAACTGGGGACTTCTCAGTTGGAAGCAACAGAGGAGGAGAAAGGTGCACTGACTGATCGCAGGATGACTATGAGCCGTCAGTGTGATGCCACTGTGAAAAAGACTAATGCAGTCCTAGGATGCATCAGGCGAGGTATTCCCAGTAGCGATAAGGAGGTGTTAGTATCGTTATACAAGGCACTGGTGAGACCTCATCTGGAATACTGTGTGCAGTTCTGGTCTCCCATGTTTAAGAAGGATGAATTCAAACTGGGACAGGTTCAGAGACGGGCTACTAGGATGATCCGAGGAATGGAAAACCTGCCTTAGGAGAGGAGACTCAGAGTGCTTGGCTAGGTTAGCCTAACCAACCAAAGGCTGAGGGGAGATCTGATCACTCTCTATAAATACATCAGAGGGACAAATACCAGGAAGGGAGAGGAGTTAAGTTAAGGGCCAATGTGGACACAAGAAGACATGGCTATAAACTGGTCATCAGGAAGCTTAGGTTTGAAACTAGGCGAAGGTTTCTAACCATCAGAGGAGTGAAGTTCAGGAGCAGCCTCCCAAGGGGAGCAGTGGGGGCAAAAAACCTAACTGGCTTCAAGACTGAGCTTGACAAGTTTATGGAGGGGCTGGGATGATGAGGCTGCTGACAATGGCCTGTGGCCCATCGGCGACTGCCAGTAGCAAATATCTCCACCAGCCAGTGATGGAACACTAGCTGGGGAGGGCTCTGAGTTACTGCAGCAAATTCTTTCCCAGGTGTCTGGCTGCTGGGTCTTGCCCACATGCTCGGGGTCTAACTGATCACCATATTTGGGGTCGGGAAGGAATTTCCCTGCAGGTCAAATTGGCGGAGACCCTGGGGGGGTTTCACCTTCCTCTGCAGCATGGGGCACTTGTAGCTTTAAAGAAGTGTAAATGGTGGATTTGATGTGTAAATTAATAGCAGACTGGGCCAGGTTCAGTACGCAGGGGTCTCCTCCCAACAATGTAACACAAAATCAGCTTGAGCCCCCACCCAGTGACCTGGGAAAATCTTACACACACCCCTGGGCGCCTCCAAGAGGCAATACTTCCCCTCTCGCAAGCACAGTCTCGGTGTAGCAGAAAATCTGTAATAACATGAGGTAAACGACATCAGCGTTAAATTGGGAAAACACCACACTTAGGGTTCATAGACCAAACCATGAGCAAAGACCCACCCCAGCAAACTGGGCCATGTCCTTTCCCTTTGGCTCTTGAGTCCAGCAATCCAAGAATCACCCAAAGTCCCCAAAGTCCAACACCCCCAAAGTCTCTGTCCCTGGTCAGTGCAGCCCCCGAGTTCAAAAGTTTATCTGCAGAGTTTTACCCTCCCAGCCTGGGTGGAAATGGGGGAGGCCCGGGGTGTTAAGGGGAACCTTACGTGGTCCAAGGCCGACTGCCCTGAATCTCTGTGGGGTTCTGCTGCAGCCTTCACCGCAAGCGGCTCCACTCCACCAGCTGCACTGCTCCCCCAGCCCTCCCGCAAACTGCTCTGCCCTGCCAGCCACTCCACCAGCCGTCCTGCAAACTGCTCTGCCCTGCCAGCCGCTCCACCAGCCGTCCCGCAAACTGCTCTGCCCTGCCAGCCACTCCACCAGCCATCCTGCAAACTGCTCTGCCCTGCCAGCCACTCCACCAGCCGTCCCGCGAACTGCTCTGCCCTGCCAGCCGCTCCACCAGCCATCCTGCAAACTGCTCTGCCCTGCCAGCCACTCCACCAGCCGTCCCGCGAACTGCTCTGCCCTGCCAGCCGCTCCACCAGCCGTCCCGCAAACTGCTCTGCCCTGCCAGCCACTCCACCAGCCGTCCCGCAAACTGCTCTGCCCTGCCAGCCACTCCACCAGCCATCCCGCAAACTGCTCTGCCCTGCCAGCCACTCCACCAGCCGTCCCGCGAACTGCTCTGCCCTGCCAGCCGCTCCACCAGCCGTCCCGCGAACTGCTCTGCCCTGCCAGCCGCTCCACCAGCCGTCCCGCAAACTGCTCTGCCCTGCCAGCCACTCCACCAGCCGTCCCGCAAACTGCTCTGCCCTGCCAGCCACTCCACCAGCCGTCCTGCAAACTGCTCTGCCCTGCCAGCCACTTAGCGATATATCTTCAGCCCCCCGCCCCCACTAGTTAACACAGATCCTAGTGATTTCAGATCCTAGTGATTTCAGCTTGTAGTAGGGGAGCCCCAGTGCTGGTGCACCATCAGCCCGAAGTGTAACATGAAGTATTTAAACCATGATTGGAGGATGTTGGTAACTCAGCCAGAGGCCAGGGGTCTATTTCGGAAGTGGGTGGGTGAGGTTCTGTGGCCTGCGCTGTGCAGGAGGTCAGAATAGATGATCGCGATGGTCTCTTCTGGCCTTAAAGTCTATGAGATAGAAAGTTAGTAACATGTCAAGATTCACGATTAAGGATAAGATTTTGTCACAGAGGCCATGGAAGGCGCGAATTCCGTGACTTTCAGAGATCTCTGTGATGTTGTCCCTTCAGCTTCAGCACCATGCATGGGGCAGCAGGACGGAGCTGTCAGCCAGCGAGGGCCTTGGAGCTCCGAGCTGCCATGGGCGGCAGGCACCCTGGAGCTCTGTGCTTCTGTGGGTGGCAGAGGCCCCAGATCACCGAGCTGCTGGGGCAGCGGTGAATGCTGTCAGCTGGAGCCATCAGCTGACATGGCGGTGGGTGCTGGAGCCCCCCTCCTCCTGCAGTGAGGCTCAGACTCTCATACTCCCCCATTCCCCCCCACCCCGCAGGGCTCAGGCTTCAGTCATCCCCCGTCAGCTCTCCCCCCCCCCCCGCATTATTTTTAGTAAAAGTCACAGACGGGTCGTGGGCTTCCACTAATTTTTGTTTATTGTCCATTGCCTGTGACCCGTCTGTGACATTTACTAAAAATAACGGTGATAAAATCTTAACCTTAGTCATGAGCACTGTGAGCTGTGTGTACGGGCAATAGCTGAGGAATAATGTCCCTATAGGGAATGTGCTTTATGGATTTGGAGTAAAAGTTAGTCCCCAGGGGATGATCAGTCCTGGCGATGGCCCTTTCATGCAGGAGGGAGTGGTCACCCCTCCTTAGTTAGCTGGTGATGTAATGCAAGGCTCAATTGTCTAGTCTTCTTCCATCCCAACGCTTTCAATGGAAACCCATCAGAGACAAGAGCGAACAATTGACACCACTTGGAGATAAAAAAGGAGCAGTACAACAGACAGGGGATCACCCAGCCTACAAACAGAGACAAAAACCTGTTTCTGTATAACAGGGTGGGGAGAGGCACTCTGGATACATTCACTGAGGAGCCATCTGGAGGGACAGGGATGTTCTTATGAAAACTTGGATCCTGGTGCCTGTGAAGCCAGCCTGCTCTGCACCACACTGAACTTGGGGGCGGGGGGGGGGAACTACTTTATTCGCTAAAAGAAAGGGAAGTATTCATGAGTGTAGCTGAGGTTTGCATTTTGTTTTGTATCGTAACCCTTTGTTTCCACCACACCCTCTTGTTTCTAGTGAACTCTCCAGTCTTTCTTAAATAAATACACCCCCTTCTGTTTTCCTAGAAGTGCTGTGTGTGACCCAGCGGGGGTTAAAGGGAAGCTGGTAAACAGGGGCCCACTGCTGCTTTGGGAGCTGGGATTTCTGCGAGTAGCCAGTGTCAGGGGCTGGATATCACGGGGAACGATTCGAAGGGACTGGGGTGCGTTTCTTCTTAGCCTGCAAGGGGAGGACAGGGCTGGCCTAGCCCAGAGGAGGGTGCCTGGGTGGCTGACGGGCTGGTGGTGTTAGGGTGCTAACACCCAGGCCAGGCTCCCTCCCACCGGAGGAGCAAGCGGCTCAGGAACCTGGAGGGCCCAGTTCATGGAGCCGCCATCTCTCCTCCTGGAGCAGAAGAGATGGAGAAAGCGAGGGCGCCATCTCCTCACATGCCTCCTCCACCTCTTCTGCTTCTGGCCCCGCTCTGGAAGGAGACCTGGCGGCTCAGTTACCTGGGCTGCCACCTCTCCTTCCAGCGCGAGGAGCTGGGTGTGGGGGGAGGCTCCACCTGTGGTCTGCTCAGGTTCCTGAGCCACCATCTCCCCTTCCAGGGAGATCCCCCCAGCCCCGGCATCCAGACCCAGCTCCCGCCTCTGGGAGGAGAGATGGCAGCTCGGTAACCAGATCTGCCTGGGTTCCTGGGCCTCCAACTCTCCTTCTGGAGCAAGGAGCCGGGTCCTGGGAGCTCCATACCCCTTATTTGAGGCCTCGAATATTGATGTACAGATACATGCACAATTTCCACTGGCTGCCTTCCACCTCACAGTTACACTGACTAACTTATGAACATACACACCTCCAGCGAATGGGATGCATTGGATTTCCTCAGCAGTCACTATTTACATGTACTTGAGGAGGCTGCAATTTGGGTGAAAATCCCCCCCCGCCCCAATAGCTTTTGTAAAATCTGGGAAATTTTCAATTAACAAATAAATCAGCAAAACCTGAAGCCGAAGGGCCCTGCCTGTTTCTTACTTCCAAACTTTCCACATACAAACACAGGCAGAAGAATTACCAGGCAGATTGACGTGTCCAGGGCAAACCCCTCCCTTTGCCAGCAGGACAAACCGTCCTTCTCTCAAACAGAGCAGGCCCGGGCACTTTGAACACTGGTTCAGCTGTGCCAAAGCGCAAGCTGTTCGGATCTGAGGTTCTGCGCTGGGGCCCATCCCTGCCATGGCAAAGATGGGAAGGAGCAAAGGAAAATGAGTCAGGGCCAGTCTCTCAGCAAAGCCAGTCTCCACCACCCCCATCCCGGTGTCTTTATTAGAAGGGAGAAGAACAAGACAAGCACGTTCAGTGACGAGGAAGACGTTAGCAGACTTGCCCCAGGTTACTGACCCCTCTCGTCCTACCCTCCCTGCAAGCTGGGGAAGAAAATACTCACCCCCTCTTCGGCTCAGTGGGAACTCCCCTTGCTTCCTTGGGGCGCTTGGAGGGTTAGTGGACAATTTTTGCAATGATCAGATTTATGATGAGCCAAAATTCAGCGAAGTCTCTGGCCAAACCAGGCAGCCACATGCCAGGAGGCCATGGCCCCAGCACGTTTTACCAGCCGTCAGGGATGCAGGCAGGGCTCAGGGCAGGGGAGAAGGGGTGATGCAGGGCCACACTTTGAGTTCGGTAGCACCCCCCTTTAAGAAGCTTTTGCTGCTCCTGCCAGAAACCACAGGTCTTGAATCCTCGGCCACAGGGCACGTAAGTACCAGTCAGCTCCAACCTGTTAACAGCCACGAGGGCGGCAGCTGAACCCCACCAGAGCACCCCACTCCTGGACCCTGACGGGCAGGATGCTGGGGGTCCTGACTGGCTCGCTGTAAACCCAGCACAGCATCAGGAAGTTGTCCTTGCAACTGGGATTCCCCCCTGCTCCTGCTCTGATCTCTGGGTCGCCTGACCTGGCTGCCTCCTGGCTGCCTCGTGGTTCCAATCTCCAGTTTGCTCCTGCCTCTGCCCCCCTGGTATCCCAAGCCCCCCGCCTGCTTTGAGAGCTGCTCCACTGCGACCCACACATACTCCCGCTGCCTTTGTACTGGACAGGAGCGACCTGCAGCCCCCCCATGCACACGCGACTGCGTGGAAGGACCACCACAGCTGCTACCCCTCCCTTCGCCCTCCTGCACACAACGGCCCCTAACACTGTACTGCCACTTGCCCTCCGTCAAACCCCCAGACCTCGCGCCTCTCCCACCGCACTGCTGACAAGCCCCACGGCAGGAAAATCCCGGTGCCCCCCCACACACAGCGCAGCTCTGAACAGGGGCACGCTGGCTCTCCTGAGGCACATGCACCCCTCTTTCTTTTGATCACACGCACAGGGTCAGGGAGGGGGCACCCCCCACCCGGGCATGGCCCTTCCACATCGCCTCAGTTCACAATCACCGTTCAGCACAGCTACACCCAACCCAGTGAGTGCCACGAGCGGAGGCTTCCCAGCAGCTAGTGCCAGCCCCGGGGGGCACAGCTAAGGTTTAGCTTCACTCGAGTTCCTGGTTTGAATATTTGAGTTTTGCTGAACTTGCCGGTCTGGGGATGGCCGGCACCGGGCACCCGTGACGCTGCGTGAATGACGCGTGTGGTCAGGGAATGTGTCCTTGGAGCTGGTGTGTTGTGACTCCCCGGACGCCGCCCTTCAGAGCCACGCACGCTGCTGTGCCCTTGTTCCCAGGGTTTCCCTGCCCACACACTGCTAAGGGGGGTGACGCCCTCTGGAAAGGCTCTGCCACCGCCGTTCGGCTCGTGCAGCCAGCCCAGACCCGCTGAGCAGAGACCGGCCCCGTGTATTACAACCAGAGCTGCCTGGCGCCAGTCTTCAGGGCTTGCTTAGCTGTTCACTGTCCACGGGCCCAGCAGGGGGCAGCAAGACCCCACCGCACTGTCCTCTCGCCAGGGCTCTGGCCTGCGCTGTGCCAGCACCGGAGTCAGCCCGGCTCTGCCCGGCTCGGGCAGGAAGGGGGCGTGGAAGGAGTTGGGGGGCAGAGGGTTGCAGCGTGGGCAGTGTGGCTTTTTTCTCCCACCGCAGGGGGAATAGCGCCAGGCGCTGAGCGCATTTACACAGCGGTCAGTACAGAGTCACTCAGTGGAGAGACTCCAGATTAACACCCGGGTAAGCGAGAGCAGAATCTGACCCTGCTGGTCCAAGCACTTTACAAGGGCATTGCCGGGCTGAGCAGGGGTCCAGTGTCCCGTCTCTGCGAGCTGCCAGCACCAGCTGCTTCAGAGGAAGGGGCAAGAACCCCACATCCAGCACTTATGGGAGAGCCTTCCCCCAGGAAAGTCGCTTTCTCACCCTGCTCCCTAGTGCTCAGCTTGAGCCCTGGAGCAGGGGGGTTTCTGTCCCTTCCAAAGCTTTATATTGCAGGGTGGCCAAACTTACTGACCCTCTGAGCTGCATACGACAGTCTTCAGAAGTTCGACAGCCGGGCGCGTTTGCTGGGCTTGGGGGCGTCAGCCCTGTGGGGCCCGTTTGCTGGGGCTCAGGGCTTCAGCTAGGGTGACCGAGATCCCGATTTTATAGGGACAGTCCTGATATTTGGGGCTTTTTCTTATATAGGCTCCTATTACCCCCCACCTTGTCCCGATTTTTCACACTTGCTGTCTGATCACCCTAGCTTCAGCCCTTGTCCTGCTGAAGCCCTAAGCCCCAACAGGTGCCTCCCGCAGGGCTGAAGCCATTAGTTCCTGCCACCCCA
The DNA here is from genome assembly GCF_020497125.1 of Mauremys mutica. Lineage (NCBI taxonomy): Eukaryota > Metazoa > Chordata > Testudines > Geoemydidae > Mauremys > Mauremys mutica. The sequence continues at coordinate 14,138,320 of NC_059096.1, forward strand.
ATCTGGTAGGTGGAAAATGGGAAGGGGGACTCTGCAAGCTGCACTTTACCTGTAGTTTGGCCACCCCTGGTATGTTGCCTTCACTACGCATGGAAATGAGCCTCTGAGTGGCTACAATGTGCCCCATTAAGGTGCAAACTAGGCCTGGCACTTGGCCTCCTGGTGCACTGCCCTTAGTCTGGCAAAGTGCAAGCCCAGAAGAGGCCCCCCTCTGTACTCCTGCCTCAGCAGAGGAAATCCTGCCTTTATCGTGGAGAAAGCAGCATCCTCGTCCACTGAAAATCACACAGGGAAGTTAGTGATTCCCCTACCCAAATCTGGGGCCTGCCTCACCATTGCCCTGCACTCTGTGCCACCCTCTGCACCAGTGCAAGCGCTGCCCAGGCTGAGCTGGTAGCAGGCGACACCCACGTTGCACTGGTGAGGATGCCACCAGAACCAGGCTTGTGGTGTTTTGGGGCCAGTGGGAATGGGGATCTCGCTGGACACCCCAAAGTCCTCACTAGCCCCTTGCCGGTCCTGAATTCTCCTTGGTCCCATGCACAAGAGTTTCCTGTATCACTGCATCAGCCACCAGCTGACTCTCTAGATCTCCTGCCCCAGGGGCACCCAGGGGAATGGTGCCCTAGGAAAACGTGTGATTGGGGGCGGAATGACGCAGCGTAGGGCAGAGGGGAGGAGAATGCAGCGAGGGCTTTCAAAATGCCCCTTGGCCTGAATCCTGACCGGCAGGAGGGCGGCTCCTGCGAACGCTGGGGGGGGCCATGCACCATGCCGAGCTAGTGACCTGCAAAGGAGTTGAAACACACTGGCCTTGTGCCTCTTTGGGCTTTTTGATGATGGATAAAAAGAGGCTGAAAGGGGGCTGGTTGGTTGTTAAAGGGGGTTTTGAGTTATGATGATGGTTAATGAGGATCTATCTCAGGGGTAGGCAACCTATGGCACGGGTGCCGAAGGCGGCACACAAGCTGATTTTCAGTGGCACTCACACTGTCCAGGTCCTGGCCACCGGTCTGAGGGTTCTGCATTTTAATTTAATTTTAAATGAAGCTTCTTAAACTTTTTAAAAACCTTAGTTACTTTACATACAACAATAGTTTAGTTCTATATTATAGACTTAGAGAAAGAGACCTTCTAAGAACCTTAACATGTATGACTGGCCCGCGAAACCCTAAATCAGAGTGAATAAAAGAAGACTCGGCCCAGCACTTCTGACAGGTCGCCGACCCCTGGTCTATCTCTTGGTGCCTGGCTCCAGTTGTGGCCCCAGATGCCCTGGGGCCAAACGCTGCACAGACCCAGAGCCAAAGGATGGTCCCTTCCCCAAGGAGCCTGCAGTCCTGCTGATTCTCTGACTGTAGCAATATCAAGTCTTAGCTCCCCTGGCGTGACAAACTGGCCCCCAGAAATGCTGGGCCAGAGGCCTTGAGTTCTGGGCTGACCCAGCTCATGGGGTCTCAAGCTCGGCAGCCAAAAACCAAGACTCCCAAAATCAACGGCAGCTTTTGACTTGCCAGCCCCGGCCCCTGGGGTTGATTGCCCAGAGTCGTTACACTCGTACCCTGCTTTTGTGCTGCCTCAGCTCCTCCAGGGGGCGCCAGTGCTGCAGCCCCCTCACTGACAGTAATTGCTTGTGTCTTCATTAATTAGCTGGGAGTAAAATTACTTGAGGGCCAGGCTCCAAGGCCCCAGAGGACCTGAACTGTGGGCTAGTGGCCAGTGCACAAAGCTGGGAGTGGGACTCCAGAGACCTGGGTTCTAGTCCTGGCCCATGTCTGCTGGGGAACCTTGGGTAAGTCACCCCCCACTTGCTGGGTCTCAGCTTTCCCCATCCAAGACCCGGGGCTCATGGCACCGAGCACCTTTGAGAGCTACTGAGGAAACAGCTTCCTCTTGAAGAGCTAGCGACCGTCAGGGCGGGGTGAGGAGTAAGGGGCACGGTGCCTGCCAGCCTGGAGGAGCTTTTCCATCCCACCCTGGGATCTGGAACCATTCCACAGTGGAGGAAGGGAAGTGTAGTTACAACCAGCGTCCCTCTAATTTTTCCCACCGCTGTGCAGAATGGATTTTGTTATGTGCACCAGTGTGGGGTGATGTGTGACACGACCCTGTGTGACACCTCACCTTCATACGGCTACACCTCTGACACTTCACACCACGCAAGGCACTGCATTTAGCCGGATGGAGTGGAAATCCAGCAACCTCTACCTGCCTCTGGAAATTTCCACTACATGCATCCGACGAAATGGGGATTCACCCATGAAAGCTCACGCTCCAATACGTCTGTTAGTCTATAAGGTGCCACAGGACTCTTTGCTGCTTTTACAGATCCAGACTAACATGGCTCCCCTCTGATACTTGACACCTTCATACCAGTGCACGTAACAAAATTCATGTGGTGGGGGTGGGACCGAGGGGTCCGGAGTGTGGGAGGGGGCTCAGGCCTGGGACGGAGGGTTGGGGTGCGGGGGGGTGGGCTCTGGAGTGGGGCTGGGGATGAGGGGTTCGGGATGCAGGCTGCCCCAGGGCTGCAGTGGGGAGAGAGGACTCCCCCACATCCCTCTCTGGCCACAGCAGCTTGGGGCCAGGTGAGAGGCGTCTCTCCCCAGCTGTGGCAGCTCCGGTGGGCCTGGGCCGGGCTGGTGGGAGGTGCCTCTCTCCCTGGAAGCTCGGGGGGGGGCTGGGCTGGGGGAGGGGTGCCTCTCCCCGCCTGCCTGCGCGGCCGCGCAGCTTACAAGGAACATCGGTTTATTATTTATAGGTTGCAAGCCCCTGACACCTGTTTGTGCTCCTCTCAGGGGCTGTGACCCCTGCCAGGCCGGGTTAGCCTGTTCCCGTCCCCTGGCTGCTGCGCCCTGCACATTTGCAGCCTGCCACTGTAAGAAGTTGTGTTTCTAGAAGTGACTTTCCGACACGGAACTCTTTGCAAACACCCATTAACCCTCCCTGGGGCAGGGGGAGTCGCCATCAGCCTGCACTTACCAATGGAGACACCTCTGCGCGCCCAGGGGAAATGACCTGCTCAGTCTGACAGCACAATGGCGGGGAACCCAGGAGTCCCAGTCCCCTGCTCGAGCCACTAGCAGACAGACACTCCCTCCCAGCGCTGAGCGCTCCGTTTCCCCTGCTCCCCGGCCCCTCCTGCAGAGGTTCTGGGTGCTCCCAGGCGCCAGGCTGCACAGCACTGCCTGGAAATGGCAGGCAAGGGAAGGCAGCTAATAGCCTGTAAATGTCGGGGGGGTGAAATAAAACATTCCCTGCTCCTCCACTTGGGATCGCGGCCAGGTTCAGAAACCATCTCCGGCCACAGGGCGAGGGAGATGGGCCGCGTGCAGAGACGCTGCACGAGCTGGAAAGCTGGGTCGGCCCATGAGCCCAGAGAGGATGCAAGAAATGGTCTTCTTGGCTTCTCGCCCTCTGGGCTCGGCGGGAGGGAACTTCCCTTAGCTCACACATCCCCTGACCTCTGCTCAGCAGCCTGTGGCCGGCTCCCCAGAGAGACTGCACTGTGCAGCGGCCACGCCGGCCCTGGGGCCACGCCGGCCCTGGGGCCACGCCGCCTCTGGGGCCACGCCGCCGCCTCTGGGGCCACGCCGCCGCCTCTGGGGCCCACCGCCAGCCTTGCTGGAGCGCTGGGCTCCCTGCCCCCCGTGCTCCATCAGCCCTAGCTGGAGCTTCGGCTTCAAAGCAGAGGCCTCTAGCACTGGAGCGAAAGGAATTGCTCCATTAGCTAGCGCCTGCCCTAGGGTGTTGGGCACGAGACTGGGCTACAGGAGACCTAACTGTGCTGGGTGACCTTGGGCAAGTCCCTTCCTTTCCCCCTCTTCGTCTCATCTGTTCAGCTCTTTGAGGCAGGGACTGTCTCTCTGTGGGTTTGTATCGCGCCTGGCACAACGGGAACCCGATCTCTACGGGTGCCTCCAAGTACATCTGTAATTATACAGGCGCTGGGAGCCTAACATTTTCCACGAGAAGAGATTCCTGCAATCTTCACCTGCGACGCTCTCATAGCTGTGCTCTTTGCAGCAAACCTCTGAAATCAAGGAGGGAGAAAGCCCCGGGGGGGGGGGGTCTGAAAAGTGCCTTTTCTTTCTCCCCTGAAATTCTGCTCTGGGTTTGCTGAGATCATAGAATCATAGAACTTAAGATCAGAAGGGACCATTATGATCATCTAGTCTGACCTCCCGCAAGATGCAGGCCACAAAAGCTGATCCACCCACTCCTGATATAATTCTCTCCCTTGACTCAGCTGTTGAAGTCCCCAAATCCTGATTTAAAGACTTCAAGTAGCAGATAATCCTCCAGCAAGCGACCCCTGCCCCATGCTGCGGAGGAAGGCGAAAAACCTCCAGGGCCACTGCCAATCTACCCTGGAGGAAAATTCCTTCCCGACCCCAAATATGGCGATCAGCTGAACCCCGAGCATGCGGGCAAGACTCTCCAGCCAGACACTCAGGAAAAAGACTTTCAATATCCCAACACTGACCCTTGGTACTAATTACCAGTGGTCGCACGTTATTGACCTATTGACTAAATCACGTTATCCTATCAAACCATTCCCTCCATAAACTTATCAAGCTTAATCTTAAAGCCAGAGAGGTCCTTCGCCCCTACTGTTTCCCTCGGTAGGCTGTTCCAGAATTTCACTCCCCTGATGGTTAGAAACCTTCGTCTAATTTCAAGCCTAAACTTCCCGACTGCCAATTTATATCCATTTGTTCTCGTGTCCACATTAGTACTGAGCTGAAATAATTCCTCTCCTTCCCTGGTATTTATCCCTCTGATATATTTAAAGAGTGCAATCATATCTCCTCTTATCCTTCTTTTGGTTAAGGAAAACAAACCGAGCTCCTCAAGTCTCCTTTCATACGACAGGCTTTCCATTCCTCGGATCATTCTAGTGGCCCTTCTTTGTACCCGTTCCAGTTTGAATTCATCCTTCTTAAACATGGGAGACCAAAACTGCACACAATACTCCAAATGAAGTCTCACCAACACCTTGTATAACGGGACTAGCACCTCCTTATCTCTACTAGAAATACCTCGCCTAATGCATCCCAAGACCGCATTAGCTTTTTTAATGGCCACATCACATTGCCTACTCATAGTCATCCTACGATCAACCAGGACTCCTAGGTCCTTCTCCTCTTCCGTTACTTCCAACTGGTGCGTCCCCAGCTTATAACTAAAATTCTTGTTAGTCATCCCTAAATGCATAACCTTACACTTCTCACTATTGAATTTCATCCTATTACTAATACTCCAGTTTACAAGGTCATCCAAATCTCCCTGGAGGATATCCCGATCCTTCTCCGAATTGGCAATACCTCCCAACTTCGTGTCATCCGCAAACTTTATCAGCCCACTCCTACTTTTGGTTCTGAGGTCAGTGATAAATAGATTGAATAAGATCGGACCCAAAACCGAACCTTGAGGAACTCCACTGGTAACCTCCCTCCAACCCGACAGATCACCCTTCAATACGACCCTCTGCAGTCTCCCCTTTAACCAGTTCCTTATCCACCTCTGGATTTTCATTTCGATCCCCATCTTTTCCAATTTAACCAGTAATTCTTCATGCGGTACCGTATCAAACGCCTTACTGAAATCTAGATATATTAGATCCATCGCATTTCCCTTGTCTAAAAAATCTGTTACTTTCTCAAAGAAGGAGATCAGGTTGGTTTGGCACGATCTACCTTTCGTAAAACCATGTTGTAATTTGTCCCAATTGCCATTGACCTCAAGGTCCGTAACTACTCTCTCCTTTAATATTTTTTCCATGACTTTACATACTACAGATGTTAAACTAACAGGCCTGTAGTTACCCGGGTCACTTTTTTTCCCCTTCTTGAAAATAGGAACTATATTAGCTAATCTCCAGTCAAACGGTACAACCCCCGAGTTTAGAGATTCGTTAAAAATTATCGTTAACGGGCTTGCAATTTCACTCGCCAATTCCTTTAATATTCTAGGATGAAGATTATCCGGGCCGCCTGATTTACTACCGTTAAGCTGTTCAAGTTTGGCTTCTACCTCGGATACTGTAATTTCCAACCCCGCACCTTCATTCCCATCAGTCACTCTGCCACTATTCCTTAGCCCTTCATTAGCCTCATTAAAGACCAAGGCAAAATATTCGTTTAGATATTGTGCCATGCCTAGCTTATCCTTAATCTCCACTCCGTTTACAGTTTTAAGTGGTCCCACTTCTTCTTTCTTGGTTTTCTTCCTATTTATATGGCTAAAAAACCTTTTACTATTGGTTTTAATTCCCTTCGCAAGGTCCATCTCTACCCGGCTTTTGGCCTTTCTCACTGCATCCCTACACCCTCTTACCTCAATAAGGTAGGTTTCTTTGCTGATCCCTCCCATCTTCCACTCCTTGTACGCTTTCTGTTTTTTCTTAATCACCCCTCTGAGACGCTTGCTCATCCAGCTCGGTCTAAAACTGCTACCTAAGGACCGTTTTCCCTTTCTCGGGATACAGGCCTCTGACAGCTCCTGCAACTTCAACCTGAAATATTCCCAGGCGTCTTCCGCCTTTAGATCCCTAAATATGTTAGTCCAATCCACTTACCTAACTAGTCGCCTTAATTTAGTAAAGTTAGCCCTTTTAAAATCGTAAACCTTAGTCTCAGATGCAATTTTGTTTATCCTTCCATTTATTTTGAACCGAATTAGCTCATGATCACTTGAGCCAAGGTTGTCCCCTACAACCATTTCCTCAACAAGGTCCTCACTACTCACCAAAACCAAATCTAAAATGGCATCCCCCCTCGTCGGTTCAGCTACTACTTGATGAAGGAATTCATCAGCTATCACATCTAGGAAAAGCTGAGCCCTATTATTATTACTAGCATTTGTTCCCCAATCTATATCCGGGAAGTTAAAGTCTCCCATGATCATACAGTTCCTATTAGTATTTACCTCCTTAAAAACATTAGAGAGTTCTCTATCCATATCCAGGCTAGATCCCGGCGGTCTATAGCACACCCCAATCACTATCCCAGGGGAGGCTCTAATAGTTTTCTTCCCTAATGTGACCATTGCCCAAACAGACTCCATATTATCCATTCCATTACTAGTTATTTCATTACAGTTTACCTCATTATTGACATACAATGCTACTCCCCCACCTTTACCTTTGTTTCGGTCTTTCCTAAACAGCACATACCCTTCCATACCTGTACTCCAGTCTTGACTACCGTTCCACCATGTTTCGGTTATTCCTACGATATCCGGTTTCAATTCTCGGACCAGGAGCTCCAATTCCTCCACTTTGTTACCTAGGCTTCTCGCATTGGTGAACAAACATCCTAATTTTTGCTGTTTGGCTTCTCTCACCTTTGTTACCCAATTTGGTAGGGACACAGTACCACCAGTATGACCTATTGGTCTAGTATCCATCCCCCTCCTCTTCCTTATGTCCAAACCCCTCCCTCTGGCTATATCCGTTCTTATCCTCTTGTCCTCCCTCTCAATGTTTAAATTTGGCGTGGAGAGTGCCTGGACATCTCCCAACCGTCTCCCCCCAATACCTAGTTTAAAGCTCTTTTGATCAGATGAGCCAGCCTCCCTCCTAGAAGTCTATTTCCCTCCCTACTCAGGTGGAGCCCATCCCGTGAGAACAGTTCTCTGTCCCCGAAAGCCTCCCAGTGCCCATACATCCCAAAGCCCTCCTTATAGCACCACTCCCTGAGCCAACTATTTATCATCACAATCCTGTCACCCCTTTGTCGCCCTTCCCTAGGGACAGGTAGAATCCCACTGAAGATCACCTGAGCCTCAATTTCCTTGAGCGTCTTACCCAGCCTGGCATAGTCTCCCTTGATCCTCTCTAGCGAGAATCTAGCCGTGTCATTCGTTCCTACATGAAGGATGATCAACGGGTTCTTACCTGCTCCTTTTAGGATCCTTTTCAACTGCAGGTCCACATCCCGTATTTTAGCGCCCGGTAGACAGCACACCCTTCTGTTCTCTGGATCAGCCCTGGTCACAGGCCTGTCCAACCTTCTCAGTATGGAATCCCCAATCACGTAGACCTGCCTTTGCCTGGTGACAGTGCGGTCTGCTAACCTATCCCCCGTTCCCCCTGGTGGCAAGCTCCATCCATTCCTATCCTCCCTTGTAGTCCCCCTTAAGCCATCCTGCATCCTCCCGGGGCCCAAGGTTGGCGCTGTCTCCATCGACTCCTCCCCTCTTTGTATTGGACTAGCCGCTATTCTCTTCTTCCTTGCCCTACCACCGTCAGCTACCACCTGCTGTACCCCTTCCTCATTCTCCAGACCTTCGAACCTGTTCCTTAGATCTATTTCTCCTTCACTGGCTCTCCTTTTCCCCTGCCTGCTTCTCACGGTCACATGCTTCCACTGCCCATACATCCTTTTGAAATCATCACCCCCCTTCCAGCACTTGCATTTTCAACCCAGTGTTGGCAGGAGCTCCCCCAAAGTTGAGGGAGGGAAGGAGAGAGAAAAAGGGATGCTCGGTTACCCCAAGAGCTGGCCAATGGCCCCAGCCACCCATCCCCAAGGTAACAGCTGTTTCCTGTTGGTAGCTTGAGCAGTGCTGAAGGTTCGGGTTCAAACCCTGCTGCTGTCTGATGCGGGGGTTGCATGTAACCCCATTTGCTTTGACATTTGTCTTTTTTACAAGAAAACCTACAGGATTAAATACAAAGATATTTAACGAAAGGAATGTTCTTTAAATGGCAGAGTCAAGCGCCCCAAAGTCAGGAATTGCCAGGACTTGGGGTGCCTCCTACCCTACCCCTTAGGTACCTCTCTGCCCCCTGCCAGTCTCACACATTCAGCCTTTCAGCACCCCTGGGAGACGGTACTTCCCAAGCAGCACCGGCTTACAGGTGGGGAACGGAGAGGCAGGGATTTGCCCAAGGATCCCCCAGCAGAGCAGGGACCGGAACGCCCATCTCCTGAGCGCCAGGTTAGCACCATAACCACTGGACCAGCCGTGTGCTGCAATCTGTCTGTTTTGCACCGGATCCTCCCTCGAGTGACAGCGCTCAGGGGAGGAGTGAATGAGACTCTTTTTACAGTTCAGGGCAATGCACCCATATTCCCCCCATGGGCCAGCCATGGCACCCACTGCGAAATCCCAGCTCCTCAGCCACCAGCTCTCTCGGGCAAAGACCCGACTGGGGTATTTCCAGACTGCCTGGCTCCCTGCCTACGTGGCTGGGCCGCCCACGCCGGCTGCTTTTCCTTTTCTCCTCAGAGACCGTAAATGGTGGAGTTGCCCCAGTTAAACAACCACCAGCCTTTCTAGGGAAGCCCATTTATTCTTAAGGTCAGAGATCCCAGAGAAACCGGATTCAAAACGAGAAAAGAACCTGCCCGCATGCTAAGCAGCTCACCAGGATCACCGCACCCACAGGCTCGGCAGGAGTCAGTCCCTCAGACCCCACCGAGGGGGTTTCTGGGGTTACAAGTTCATAACAGCCCCAGCTCAGAACAAGCACCCTCAGTCTTGTGGGGCCTCGTAGGCCAGAGTCGTTCCAGCCTGTGCAAGGAAGGACTGGGGGCCCTAGGACAGAAGGTCCTGTCCGCTTGCTGGCTCAGGAAAACGGCCATTTAGCCAACAGTCCTTTCTGTGCCGGCTGGTCTCCGGCAGGACCAGCATTACTCACTGAAGTCCAGGGGTGGAGACTAAGGAGCAGGCCCCCACCCCGCTAAAGCCTGAGCTGCCTGGTGTCACCGCTCGCCCCCTGGGTGTTTGGGAACTCGGCTGTAGTGTGATTCCTTTCCTCTTTTAGAGATGAAATGACTGTCGTACCCACATTGCATTTACCCCAGGGACTCTGCAGACACCGTGTAACTTAGCTTCATGGGGCCCCCTCTGGCAAGGGGCCCCGGCCAGCTGCCCTGCTTGTTACCCCCTAATGCCGGCCCTGGTCTCTGGAGAATCCAGTCTGACCCAGTAGATGCGAGAGTCTCTCCAGGGTGTGACACCTCTCCTGAGTGACTGGGCCTACCCCCCACACACACTCTTAGTTCCTAGAGGGCTGCGGTCCCCCTCCCCCATGAAATGACCTACAATCCCCAGCCCACAAGGATACAGACACGTAATTCAAGGAGGTTTGTCCAGGAAAGCTCTGTGCAGGATCCCTGCCACACCAGCTGGAGAAGTTGGAAGGTGGGTGGAGGACACGGCAGGGCCTGCAGGCAGAGGCAGGATAATGGTTTGCTTAAGGCAGGTGGTGCCAGGCAAGTCACGTAAGCCGCAGGGCCAGCAGCTGGGCACTAACTGTGGTGCTTCATTTGAGACACTGTCTGGGGTGCACTGAGAGCAGCACCCCTGGAGCCTGGCTACCCACCCTGGAAATGCCTCCAGTGCCAGCGACCTGCCTCACTGGGCTGCTTGTTTCCGTCCCCCTTTTCCTGGAGACCTTCAGGCGGCGAAGGAAAGTTTGCCCGTGGGAAGCGAAGGTGAAAACGAGCGAGGGTCCCAGGCCACCCTAGGCCGGGAGCTGACAATTCGCCAGCAGAAGCAGGGGCCTCGCACTCAGACCTGGCTGCAATTCCTTGCTGCTTGGGGTCAACGGGAGCTCCTGGCATCAGCCCCTCCTGCCCCCCAGGCCTGGTGCCCTGAACCCAGGGAGCAGCCCCTGACCCAGCAGGCTCAACCGGGGGCTGCGGGGGGCTGAGGTGGTTTGGTCCCAGCTCCCTGAGCAGGGGGCTGCTGGGCGCTCACTGAGCTGCTGAAAGTGGCCCCCCAGCCCGGGGCGGAACCAGGCCACGCTCCTCCCGGGACTCGAGGCGAGCGGCTGAATCCGGATTCGCCTTCGCTCCTCGGCTGGAAGCGGTGGGGCTTTGGGACCCCGAAGCCCCCTCACTCCCGCTCCTCCGAGAGCCCCTTCCAGCAGGTGCCTGGGCCCTGCCTCCCCCGGCCATGGCCCGGGCAGCGCCGGGCGCTCGGCCGCCGCCCCCCCGCTCCCCCTAGTCCCCTTGGGCCGCGGTGGGGCGGGGGGGGCAGAGACACCCGAAGTTACAAATAGCCGCGATATAAAAACACCAGCCCCGGCTGCAGCTTCGCTTCCTGCACAGCGCGCACCGCGGAACCGCAGCCGCTGCAGCTGCTGCTGCGCCCTGACTTCCTCCCCCAGCCCGGCCCGGCCCGGCCCAGCCCAGCCCAGCCCGCGCCTGCTGCAGTCGCCGAGGGACGCGCCGCGCCGAGCCGAGCCGCGCCGCGCCAGGGCTGCCCGGGCCGATGGGACGCCGCAGGTTCGCCCCTGGGAGCCGCGCGGAGATGGAGCCCCGCGGGGGAGCCGCCGCGCCCGGCGCCCGGTGCTGATTGCGGGGGGGCGCGCGGAGAGCTCCTGGGACCCCCCCTCGTGGGTGCAGGCGGGGGGCTCTGAGCTGGCCCCTCGCGCTTGGGGAGGAAAGTTTCCTCCTTTCGGACTCTTCCTCCTCTCCGATCTGGATCTGGGAGCCTGGAAGCAGCTTTCCGGGCTGGGCAGGAGCTGCAGGATGGGCAACGCGGCCGGCAGCATGGACCAGGCTCCGCCGAAGGAGACCAGGACTCAGGCACCAGCCACAGCTCTGCCCGCCAAGCAGCCCGCGCCCCCGAAGCAGCCCATGCCCAGCGCGGGGGAGCTGGAGGAACGATTCACCCATGTGCTGGTAAGTCACCGCGCCCCCAGGACCGCCCGCCCCGCTCCATTCCCAGCAGCCCCCGGTGGGTCTCTGGGGGAGCAACGTGCAGTGACAGCATCTGTTGTTTAACTGCCAGAGGATGTCTGGGGCTGCAGCGCCCCCGGGGGGGCCTGTAACCTTCCCCCTCTGGCTGGCCTGTGAGACAACTTTCAGGAATTGCCCCTTGGAGCAGGGAGGGGCTCAAGGCGGCAGGCCCCAGGGTGTCCAAGTCACCGGGGCGGTGGGGCCAGCACACGGGACTGGCCGGCCTGGCCCCCATTTCTATCCAAGCGTGACGGTCCTGTGCCCAGCGAGAAGGTCACCAAGACCTGCTCCCTCTCGGAAGCTGGTGGGTGATGCTTCTTGGCCTCTCGCCCCTGGGGAGGAAATATCTGGCCTCCCGGAGAAGTTGTGTGTGAGAGAGCAAGAGAAAACCCGTCTGATATCGAGGCGTCTCTGAGGGGACCCCACTGCACGCCCACCCAGCCACGTGCCCGCCCTGAGCTATGTCGGCACTGTAACTTTTCACTCCTGTGTTCTTGCAACATGACCGTTATCTCGGCTGCCTGGCTAGCTGGGCCTGGGCCTGCAAACGGAAGCAGATCTCTCTCTGCTTTCAAAAAAGAGAGACTGGCTGGGTCACAATGTCAGTTTAAAATGGACGGGCGTTGGCCAGGGGAACCCCCGGGCAGGAGCAGTGAGGTTGGGACACGTCACTTCCCTCGACTTTTGATTTGTAATTTGATTCAGTGCCTTGACCTTCGGGATTGTTGGGAGACAGACCTGGGGGGAAGGGGTTAAATTCTAACCCAGATATTTAGTGCTTGGCCCTCTCCTGGCACCGCCTAGAATTTAGATGTTTTGGAAACTGTCGTTTGCCAGATTGCATCATTGGTCCAGCTAATGCGCGATCCTGCCTTTGGCAGCAGCCAGTTCCTGATAGTCCAGTGAAAGCGTGTGTGGGTGTAATGCACTCAGCCCCTGTGCAGTGCACCCCAGAGGAGGTGAACCGTTCCTTCCCGACCTCTGCAGCCGTCAGTTTGTGTCCTTCAGTTGTATGGCTTGTGCGTCTTTGGTATTTGGGGTCCATCCTTGTTTTAAATCTAGGCTCGGATTTGACTCTCTGCCCTCCTGCAGCAAGGAATTCCGCAAGTTGTTTATATGCTGCTTCAATTTGTTGTTCAATTGAGTGGCTTCACCCACCCCCAATCCAGTTATGGGACAGGCACAAACAGAAGGGAACAATCCAGCTTTCACAGTCACTAGAGCTCTTTGAAATCTTCAACACCTCAGTCAAACCCTCTCTAATGCTACTGGTTTCCATGCTAAACAATATTTGATTTTGAAATTCCTTGTTTTAGAGGACCCCCCCCCCTTTCCATCCTGGTCACCAGCTTTGCTCTCCTTCTCCTAGGCCTTTCTCAGCCTCTGCTCTAGCTCAGCAGGAGCTAATGACTCCTGGGCACAGAGCTGCAGGTTGGGATCCACTCCTGGCTTAAGTGAAGAGTCCGTAATTACACTATATCGTGAATTGCATTTTCCCCCCTTTATCCCATTCGAGGAGCCTATTTGTTTGTTTTCACCTGCTGCTCCTGATTCCTTCCCTGCCTCATTTCCCTGCCTCATTCAGTCCTAACTCAGCTCTCAGGGGCTCTCCCAAGATCAGTGTCCATCAGTTTGCCACTGCACGTGGCGTTTGAGCAAGTTATAACAAGATTTGGGGTAACGTTTTCACAAGTGCATAAGGGAGGCTAAGCTCCTGAGTGCCTACGTCCCTTTTGGAAATGGGATTTCATAAGAACGGCCATACTGGGTCGGACCAAAGGTCCATCTAGCCCAGTATCCTGTCCTCTGACAGTGGCCAATGGCAGGTGCCCCAAAGGGAATGAACAGACAGGTTATCATCGAGTGATCCATCCCTTGTCACCCAATCCCAGCTTCTGGCAAACAGAGGCTAGGGACACCATCCCTGCCCATCCTGGCTAATAGCCATCGATGGATCTATCCTCCATGAATTTATCTAGCTTCCTTTTGAACCCTGGTATAGTCTTGGCCTTCACAACACCCTCTGGCAAGGAGTTCCACAGGTTGACAGAGCGTTGCGTGAAAAAATACTTTCTTGTGTTTGTTTTAAACCTGCTGCCTATTTATTTCATTTGGTGACCCCTAGTTCTTGTGTTATGAGAAGGAGTAAATAACGCTTCCTTTTTTACTTTCTCTACACCAGTCATGATTTTATAGACCTCGATCATGTGTCCCCCCCCCTCCCCCTACGTCATCTCTTTTCCAAGCTCCTCAGACTCTTGGTCTTGCCTGTACAGTTGCTGGGACTAAGGCGTGTGCTAAACATGTTAAAGCGATAGTGCTTCTACTGTGTAATCCCTGCACTGCACCTACTGCCGACACCTGGTGAGAGGTACTTTAAACAGTCCCCTAAACTGGCCCTTTCACCTCCTGTCTTTCTGCCAAGTCCTTCAGTACGTTCACGGCCACTTGGCATTTCTCTCAGTCTCCTCCATCATGGGGTTGGGTGCATGGTCTTGTGGTGAGGTCACGGGGCTGGGAATGAGGTAAACTGGGCTCTATTCCTGCATCTGCCACTGGCTTGCTGCGTGGCCCTGGGCAAGTCCTTTTCCCTTCCTGAGCCCCAGTTTCCCTATCTGTAGCATGGGGATAAGCTTCCTCCCAGCAGGGCTGTGCGACTTCATTCAGCGATTGTTGTACAGTGCTTTGAGCTCCGAGCGAAGACCAGCCCCACTAGCCCACATGACTTTGTATCATCCTCGGTGCGCTCCATATACACAGCAAATTGGATGGTCCAGTCCTGAGCTCCTGGTCACTTCCCTTGTTCTGCGGAGCAGCCGTTCAGCATGACCCTTCGTTTCCTGCCCGTTAACCAGAGCCTACGAACGGGAGCTTTCCTCTTTGCTCTGCGGGCGTTTCCCTTAATAGCCTCTTCACAGTGTCATGGATTTGGGGGCCTGGTGGGGCCATTATGATCATCTCATCTGACCCCCTGCGCAGGTCAGCCAGGGAATCTTGCCCCGGGAGCCTAGAACTCCCGCTTCAGCTACAGCCTAGGAAGGCCCCTGGCAGGGTCGTGTTTTGAGCTGCCTTTTAAAGAAGCCATGTCTGTGCACCTCCCAGCGGCTGGGGGAGGGGTTAGCCACGCAGTTCAGTGGGACCAGTAAACGTGGGCAGCTGGAGTTTACTGCTCTCTGTAAGCCTGGAAAGAGCCACTGCCTTGCTGCCCCTGGCGAGAGAAGGGGGCTCGGCTCTCAGGTCCTGCAGCTTTCGCTGTAAAAATACAAAGTTCCCGGGTGTTACAGACACACAGCAAAGATTCCACACGAGGCCCTGGTGCCACCCAGGCAGTGCCCCATGGGATGTTCTTAGGATTGAGCCCAGCACAGCTGACAAGACTCTGGTCAGTTTTCACTATCGCTGTTCGGCACTGAGCAGTCCTTAAACTGACAAGGATCATATTGGTTTCCCTCTGCTGCTGGCTAGGAAAGCTCAGGTCAAGGCTGATACATTCTTCTCAAGACTTTGCTGTCTCTTACACCAATTGCAGGACGGGGTGGCACTGAAATGCCTGCCTTGCCTGGAACACAGGCTCTAACATCAGCAGTGTCCACCTGTATCTGCTACATGTGCTCTAGATACATGGGTTCTATGCAGTTGTGTACGTGGGTGGGTGGTGGAGGAGGCGGGGGGAGGGGGGTTGGCCTGGGTTCGTTGTTCAAACTTTGCCTTCCATTGCAGGGGTGGTTGAATTTCTGTGGTTCTATGTTTCTAGGTTATATACCACTTGGGGTGAGGCAGGGGCTTCATGAGGATAGGATGATTCACATCTACAGTGTGCTCCCAGGCTGAGCATGGTCTGCTGGTTACAGCAGGTGACTGGGAGTCAGGATTTCTGGGTTCTGTTACTCCCTGGCTGGGTGTCCATGGGCAAGTCTGCCTCTGTTTCCCCATACGGAAGGTGGGGACATTGTCAGGCTGACTGAATGCAGGTGAAGCGGTTTGAGACCCTGGGCTGAAAGGCGACGAGAAGAGCAAAGTAGCATTATTAGAACAGCACGTCTTAGTCCCATCCCACCTCCAGGACCCTAAGCCTAGCTCTGCAAGAGGGAGTTCGCAGCAGGGTGCCTGCCTGCAGTAACATGGGAACTCTGCCTCTTGTGAAACATTGCTGATGTCCCAATCTCTCTTCCTCCTTCCCATGGACTCCCCCATGCCAGTTACTCTCACTGAGCATGCTCCGAGCATAGGGGTGGTTTTTGCTAGGCATGCAGGAATTGGGGCCTGGTCTAAATCTGCTTGTGAACTTTCAATGCTCTCTCTAAACACTTCTCTGTACTGGCGAGTTGGTGGGTAAAACATAACCCTCAGCATTGCAGGGGCCTGCATGCTGGTTAGATCAAAGTTTATTCACGAGAGTGCAGTGCAGTGCACTGTGGGTGCAATGCATGTGCATACCATCCCATGGCTCTCCCCCAGCTCCCGAGAGCTGTAGCTGCATCAGCAAAGCGAAAACGTTGGGGCTTGGCTGGGCTGTGCTTTGCAGGCAGCTGGGATGGCCCTGCAGCCCCAGGCAAGTTCCCATGGACTAGACTCATAGACTTTAAGGTCAGAAGGGACCATTATGATCATCTAGTCTGACCTCCTGCACAACACAGGCCACAGAATCTCACCCACCCACTCCTGTAACAAACCCCTAACCTATAGCTGAGTTATTGAAGTCCTCAAATCGTGGTTTGAAGACCTCAAACTGCAGAGAATCCTCCAGCAAGTGACCCGTGCCCCATGCTGCAGAGGAAGGCGAAAAACCTCCAGGGCCTCTGCCAATCTGCCCTGGAGGAAAATTCCTTCCCGACCCCAAATATGGTGATCAGTTAAACCCTGAGCATGTGGGCAAGACTCACCAGCCAGCACCCAGGAAAGAATTCTCCGTAGTAACTCAGATCCCACCCCACCTAACAGCCCATCACAGACCACTGGGCATATTTACCTGCTGATAATCAAAGATTAATTGCCAAAATTAGGCTATCCCATCATACCATCCCCTCCATAAACTAGAACCAGCCAGGCCTTTGGTTGGACAGAGAGAGATTTTGCGGGGTGGGTCAAGCCTGTGGCTGTTTCAGCCTAATGCATTAGCCTTTCACCCCCAGAGACTTGGACTGCAACCGGGCTGAGGTTACCAGCGGGTGAGTTTCTGAATCCTTCTCATGCCATTGGACATCACTGAGGACAAAGCTCTGCCATCCCTGTCTATCCTGGGCATCCTCTGGGGTGTTAAGTCCCTTCCTGGGGACTGCCCCTTGGCAGTCGCCCTGTGAGCTGTGCAGCAGGAGTTGTCATTTCTCAGAGTTGCAATGCTGAGGATTATGTTTTACCCATTCAGAGGGCTACAGGTCGAACGGTAGGGACCTGCCAAAAAGCAAAGCTCTGGCCCTCCAGGGCAGGGGATGAGGAACCGCCTGTCCCCACAGAACAGTCGCATCACAGACACCCAGCAAGGGACGAGGTCACAGTCACACAGTGCGGCATGAATGGAAACCTGTGCTCAGGAGACGCCAGGCCTGGCGATGCCGGGGGTCCTGCCGGGGGGAGGTGGCTGAGGGGCAGGCTGAACTGTGGTGAGGGACTGAGGACGGGGGTACCAGAGGAGAGACTGTAAGGCAGGAAGGAGGTACTTTGGCAGAGCTGGGGATGGGATAGCAGGAGGCTGCGGGTTGGGATTGACGGGCACTGGCTGAGCTGTGGGGCGGGGAGAGCCCCGGGCTGGCATTGCAGGGGGATTCCTGGCTCCAGTCAGTGCTTTTTATCCTTGATTATTAAAGCCTTGTCTACATGGGGAGTCCTGCTGGAATCGCTCTAGCAGAATAGTTGTTCCTCTAGAACTCCCCTGTGTGAACGGAATCAAGCTGGTCTAATCTGGAATAAAATCTCTTTTCTTTTGGAGAAGTGTCCACACAGAGTTACTCTGCTGCAGCGTTACCCATCAGCTTCTCCACGTGGACGTGCCCTCGGTCCAGATTTGGGAGGGATTCCCACTGGTGCAGCTTTTCCAGTGGCCGTTTGCTAGAATTCCCCAGTGCCCTGCAAGCCCAGGTGCTTTTCCACAGGCCCTGAGAGAGGCGGGGAGAGGGTCAGGAAGAGATGGAGCTGGGAATTGAGGCCAAAGCTGGAGGGAGGTGAATGTGAGCAGGGGCTGCAGGCAGGCCCATCCAAAAATAGCTGAATGAATTTTCAGCTGGGCTGGTGAGGTCACATGACCCCTCCCTCGCAACAGCTCCATTCAGAATTCGGCTGTGTGGCTTGTGCACAGGCCGGGAAGGCTGAGGGGGGAGCTTATCACTGGTCCACCTCGTCTGGCCTCCTATGCCCACCACACTGGTCCAACCAGTGGCCCAGCTGGGCTCAGGTTCTCAAGAGTCCAGGGCGAGGTTTCCAAGTGCTCAGCACCCACATCTGGGGCCAGATTCTCCACAGAGCTCCGAGCCCACTGTGCTCTGCTCTTCTGAAAAACTGGCTCTTATTCTGGTACATGAAATGGGAGCTGAGCACTCTGGAAAAGCTGGCCCTGGGGGAGCTCTCTGGGAGACTCTGGCCGCAGTCTAACTAAAAAATGAGCACGGTACAAAATCGGTGCAGCACATGTTGAACGGATTAAAAGCTGGCAACTGATAGCTCTCAAAAAGGAATCGTTAATGGGGAATCGTCATCCAGCAGGGGGTTTCCAGTGGGCACCCACAGGGATCTGTGCTTGGCCCATTGCTATTCTCTGTCTGTATGGATGATCTGGAACAAACTGTAACCATTGCTGGTAAAGTCTGCAGCTGAGACACGCTGAGGGAGTGGTAAGCAATGCTGGGGACAGGTCACTTGTACAGAGTGATCTGGACGGCCTCATGCACATGTGTCCTAATGCAGGTAGGTGGAAGGTCAGACTCCCAGGAACAAAGAACGTAAATCACACTCACAAGACAGGGCAAAAAGTCCTTCTCCCAGGGTGGCTTATTCTTTCAGGGATCAGCCTAAGCCGTGTCTCCACTAGGACAAGCTGTTCCAGGTGCAGGCCAGGTCTAAGGGAGTGAATGCCGCAGCGTGTGGCATTGGGGTGACTGTTCCTGGCTGCTGTGTCCAGGGCTGGTGTCTGCCCTACAAAAGGGATGTTGACAAATTGCCGAGAAGAGACCTGCAGCCCGGCTTTAGGGAGAGAAACCGAGGAAGCTCAGTGTATTTAGTTACGGTTAAGAGGTGACAGAATCATGGTCTACAAGTCCCTAGGTGTGGAGAAGATTTCTGATAGCAGAGGGCTCTTTACTCTAGCAGACAAAAGCATAACGAGATCCAGCGGCGGGGAGCTGAAATTAGAGAAAATCCGATTAGAAATAAGGCAGAATTTGTTAATATTGGCAGTAAATAACCATTAGAACAACTGACGGAGGATTCTGGGGCCTGGAGCCTTTACATCATTGGGTGTGTCTGTCTCACAGACCCGCTCTGGCTCAGCCAGACCTTGTGGGCTGGTGCAGAAATCCCTGGGTGAGGTTCTCTGGTCTGTGTTATGTGGGAGGCCAGACTCAGTGAGTGTGACGATCCCTTCTGGCATCACACGCAACGATTCTCTTCTCCGGCCCAGGCCGTGGCCCGTTCCTGCCATTCTCTGCAGCTGAGCAGTGTGAGCCACGCTGGGGCTGAGCTCTGCGGATCCCCCTCCTACCAAGCCCACAAGTTGTCGAACAGGTTAAAACTACCTGCTCCTCTGTACAATCCTGCTCTGGAGGGGGTTGGGGTGGAAAGAGCTCCTGCTGCTTGGCAGCCTTTCCCTGGCCATACTCCCCAGCACCGGAATCTGCCTGGCGATGTCACTGTCCCTGCCTCCTCCGGCCTCCCCGTGCCGTAGAGCCGTGCGCCGCCACGCCCTGACCTGCGGGCCGCACGCGCTCTCTGCCGGCTGCCTGGGCGGGCTCTCCATGGCCGGTGACGCAGCGACAGAGAGCGAGGGCCTGGAGCCGCTGGGGATGTGGGGGGTGAGTGGGAGGGTGTTTGAGAGGCTGGGACGCGAGGGTGGCTGAGCAACCAGATTTACTCCATGTGCAGAGGGAAGCTGCTGCTTGCTCTTAAAATAGAGCTGGGAGCAGCAGGCGGCTGCTCAGTCACAGCAATATGTTAAGCAGCCTCAAGTGCCTTAGCAACTCCTTGTGGAGCGTGAGTGACGGGTGCTTGGGTGCTTTTCTGGTCTCGTTCTGGCATCAGGAGCCCAGGAGGGCCGAGGAGACCCCATAGCTGGTGCTGCGTGTGGGAGGGGGGAATGTTCCAAGCCTGGGGACCTGCTCGCTTCCAGCCCCTGGAGTCTCACCTTGCAGGGGATGGAGACCTGATCCAAGGAGCAGAGTCAGTGGCCTTGGCTTTTGGAAGCCTACACTGGTCAGCCCGGCCTGGGCCAGGGGCTGCCTGGCTCTGCGTGACGTTACCACACAGTGGGGGCAGCTCTGATCTGAACAACTTACTGAGTTGGAGCCACCTGGCGCTGCACTGAGGAGCTGGTCCTGAGGCCGGGAGGCAGGCGGGGCGGGAGGCAGGCAGGGCTCTGCTGCCGGGTGAGGCTGGTATCAACCCTGAGCCAATAGCACTGCTGCCCTGGGGCAAGGCGACCGGCCCTGCTCCTCAGACGGGGTCAGTGGGGTTGAGGCACAGAGGCTGCTCAGCTAAGGCCTGGCTTTCCTTGCGCCCAGCCCTGTGGGGTGCTGGGGCCCCCAACCCAGCTGAGTGCCGTGAGAGCATGTGGGCCTCAGGAGTGGCTTGGCCAGTTTGGGGGGAGGCGGGGGAGGGTGGATGCACTTTATTCTTTCTTGGGGGGAAAATGTGCTGACCAAATTCCAAGTTTGGGCGGGGAATTGGAGTCTGTTTCTGCCTCCCCCATTCTCCTGGGCAGGTGGGCATATCCTGCCCCTCCCCCAGCAGGGCTACAGGGTGGGGGGGTTCTATCCCAGTAGCACTGGAGACCCCCAGTGAGATCAGGGCCCGTGGTGCTGGGCGCTGCAGACAGCCACATCCGAGGTGTGGACCCTCAGGCCCAGCGAGGGCAGGGACTTGCCCAAGGTCACCCAGCAGCTAAGTGTCCCAGTCTGGAATAGAACCTAGGTCTCCCGATGCCCAATCCAGGGCCCTACCCACTAGGCCGTGGTGCCACCGTAGCTTGCAGGGGAGGGAAGATCTGGCTCTTGTACCTGCCATGTATTCTGAGTGGTCTGGTCCAGGTAGGCTCCAGGGGTCTGTGTCTCCACCATGGCAGCCCCCAGGATGGGGAGTGCAGCAGTCGCTCCCCAGTGGCTTGTCTCCGTGGGGCCATTGCAAGTACATCTGTTGGGTGGGCCTGGGTGCAGGATCCCCGAGAGCAGGGGCCCAGCAGGGTGGGGTGAACAGGACGGGTTCCTGCCTGATCCTGGAGGGGGTCGAGAGACAACTGGAGCCTTCAGCCTACTTCAGGGAGGAGTGGGAGCCATTGCTCCAGCCATACTGCACTGATCCTGGGGGCCAGGACTCCTGAGTTCTGTTCCTCTCTGCCAGGCCTCTGTGTGACCATGGGCCGGTCACTGCCCCTCTCTGGGCCTGGCTCTCCCCTCTGTGCCATGGGGACAATCTCCCTCCATCCGGGTGGCTGTGAGGGCTGATCAGGGGCAGGGATCTGAGAGCTTCTGATGGTGCCGCTAGTAGTGAGGGGCAACATGCCGCTCCTGCCTTTCAGCCACAAGCTGGGCTGGTGCTTATTTCTGCACCAGATCTGGGTGCGGTTCATGCGTCTCTCGCTCAGTGTGAGAAGCGTCTTTCCTGCTTGTGCTCTGACTGGCTCCAGCTGAACCGCTCCTCCCCCCGAACCTGGGGAGATGGACTCTGCGGGGCTGCCCTGCCCCTCGCTTCCCAGGGCAGAGCCCCCTCCCATGGCACATGTCAACCCCTGCACTGATCATCAGGCTCACCTCAGGAGCAGCCCCTGAGTTCTGGTGGGTCCGCCCCACATGCTGGGGTGGAGTGATGCTATTCTAAAAGCTCCAGCTGGAGATGCCTGTTGGCACATGGAGCCAACCCCTCCCCCCACTCCCCAAGCAGGAGTGTCCCCTCTTGTAATGTGCTAGTTTTAAATGCCCCAAGCAATGGCGGCTCCACCAGACATAATCCTCAGCTCTCTTCCCCTGCGGGGCAATTCTTGGGGCTTCCCCTGCAGGATCTCTCCCCCAGCCCCAGTTCCCGTTGCCTCCCAGCGTGAGGCTCCAATCCCCGGATCTCCTGGGTGATATTCCCTGGACCCATTTGGCAGCAGTGACCCTGGCTCCATGCACTCGTCACTCAGCCTAAACTGTCCCTTTTAACTTCCTCCCCCATCACTTCTACCTGCACCGTCCCCGGCCCCCGACCGATCCCCCTGCCTCCGTGGTGGAATTCGCAGTCACTCAGCTCTGAGCAGTGGGTGCTGTTCAGAGCTGTCCCATGGCACATCCTCCCAATGCTCCCGCCAAGCCATCCTGCCCCACGCTGGGGTGTTAAGCAGCTGCCATGCTCGGCCCTCAGCAGTGGCTGCATTTCAGTGCTAGGGGCTGTGCTCAGTTTGCAGGGAAAGGCATTGTACAAATGGAAGTGCTTCGACAGCCGTTCCCCCCCAGAGGCACTGTTCACTTCTGGCCCCAGAAAGAAGCCGTTGTGCCCTGGGTGGGGCATCAGGTCCGGGAGGGTTAATATGGCACAGATGGCAGATGCCAGCAGTGATCAGCCTAGATGGATGAATAACCCCCAGTGATTAGCCAGTTAGGCCTGTCTCCTTGCTGGTCCCTGCCGTGCTGGGCGCAGAGTCTCCAGAGTGGGGCTGGTTCGTTTGGTTGCGGGTCAATGTACTGAATCCGTCAGTTTTTCAGGCAGGCCCAACCTTCAGCTCCCACTTCCCCAGCCCCGGGGGGAGGGAATGAAGGCAGCCAGCCACACAGGACACGCCTAGTGCTCAGCCGAGTCTGTCCAGGTGCCACGGGTCCAGCTCTGCTTCCTTCCCCTCTCGGCAGCTAGAACCATAATCTCCACCCGGGGCCAAGCAGGCCCAGGCCAGGGGCGCCTGCATTTCAAGGCCATAACCCTTTACTGCCCTTGGCCTTCTGCCCCCGGTGCCTGGCACAGCACCTGTGGGGCTGATACGCAGCACTTGGGTTTCTGCCTCTGAAGCCTGGACTCCAATCCCTGAAATAAGTGGGGGTCTTTCATCAGTGCCCAGTGCAGAGATGGCTGCAGGCCAACAGCCTGGCGCGACTGGCCGCAGCTTCCCGAGAAGGTGGCTCTGGGCTCTGAGAAGCTCAGGACTGCAGTAGCAGGCAGAAGCCGGCGTAGTGCCGGCCGGCATTAGCCGTGTCTCGGTGCCGCGGGCACCGGGCTGGCTGGGCGGGTTTATGGAACCCAGTCACCAGCCTCTGTCAGCTAAACACTTTGGCTCTGATAGTTAGCCAGGTGCATGTCCCTGTCTCTGGGTGCCCCTGGGGGGTGCCCTGGGCATGTCCCTGTCTCTGGGTGCCCCTGGGGAGTGCCCCTCCTCGCTGGGCAGCCCCCATGTGGGTAACAAGTGCCTCAGCCCAGCCCTGGTTGGGAGTGGGGGCGAGTCCTTTCTTCCCCTCCAATAATCCGCCTGGCACCATGGCAGCAGCACGGTCCCTGCCAGGTGCCTCCTTGGCCCCTCGGGGGGGAGCGGAGAGCCCCCCTCTCCCCCCGATTGGTGAGCCAGAGGCTCAACTTCATCCCTCCTGTCTGCGAGGGGCCTGGAGCCCAGGCTGAACAATCCGCTCCCGAACCTTGGGCCATCAATAATGCAGGCAGCGGCTGCGCTGCCTGGTGTCCGGCTCGGCCATGGCAGCAGCAGGTGGAGGGTGGGTGCAGCGCTGGCTGCATCATGCAGTACAGGCGCCTCTGGGGAAGGAGGCCCCTGGAGCGGGGCTGTGCAGTCTCTATGCACAGGGCCCATACGGCTGGATACTGACCAGCCCCAGTGGCACAGGCAGAGTCAGGAGGGTGGAGGAGCTAATGGGCATGTTACCAGGCCCAGTTTGTAAACAACCCAGGGGAGCGTCTGTGTGTGTGGGGTGGGGGAGGAGGGGCACAGGAGCAGGTGCCGAATCGTGTGGGGCTTGTTGAGCCGGCCCAGCGGGGGGGCATGGGCCGGGGCGAGGGAGGCCCCTTTGCGTAGCTTGGTGGCGTGCTGGCGGCTGGAGCCCAATGGGACCCTCAGACTCCAGTGTCTCCAAAGGGCAGCACGGGGGGCTGAGGGTGGGAACCCATTAGTCCCATAAGCATCCCCAGAGTGGGGGGATCTGGAGACTCCCCCATGAGGAGTCTACACTGGGGCCGCTCCTGTCGGTGGCCTCTCCATCAGCATGAGATGGACTCTGGACACAGTCCCCTCCACTCCCACGACTCCCGCCCACGACCAGCCCCTGGCACCCTAGGTGCTCCTGCATTCTACCCCCTGCCCCCATCCCAAGGCATAAGAACATAAGAAAGGCCGTACCGGGTCAGACCAAAGGTCCATCTAGCCCAGTATCTGTCTACCGACAGTGGCCAATGCCAGGTGCCCCAGAGGGAGTGAACCTAACAGGCAATGATCAAGTGATCTCTCTCCTGCCATCCATCTCCATCCTCTGACGAACAGAAGCTAGGGACACCATTCTTACCCATTCTGGCTAATAGCCATTAATGGACTTAACCACCATGAATTTATCCAGTCCCCTTTTAAACATTGTTATAGTCCTAGCCTTCACAACCTCCTCAGGTAAGGAGTTCCACAAGTTGACTGTGCGCTGTGTGAAGAAGAACTTCCTTTTATTTGTTTTAAACCTGCTGCCTATTAATTTCATTTGGTGACCCCTAGTTCTTGTATTATGGGAATAAGTAAATAACTTTTCCTTATCCACTTTCTCCACATCACTCATGATTTTATATACCTCTATCATGTCCCCCCTTAGTCTTCTCTTTTCCAAGCTGAAGAGTCCTAGCCTCTTTAATCTTTCCTCGTATGGGGACCCTCTCTAAACCCCTAATCATTTTAGTTGCCCTTTTCTGAACCTTTTCTAGTGCTAGAATATCTTTTTTGAGGTGAGGAGATCACATCTGTACACAGTATTCGAGATGTGGGCGTACCATGGATTTATATAAGGGCAATAATATATTCTCAGTCTTATTCTCTATCCCCTTTTTAATGATTCCTAACATCCTGTTTGCTTTTTTGACCGCCTCTGCACACTGCGTGGACATCTTCAGAGAACGATCCATGATGACGCCAAGATCTTTTTCCTGACTTGTTGTAGCTAAGTTAGCCCCCATCATGTTGTATGTATAGTTGGGGTTATTTTTTCCAATGTGCATTACTTTACATTTATCCATATTAAATTTCATTTGCCATTTTGTTGCCCAATCACTTAGTTTTGTGAGATCTTTTTGAAGTTCTTCACAATCTGCTTTGGTCTTAACTATCTTGAGAAGTTAGTATCATCTGCAAACTTGGCCACCTCACTGTTTACCCCTTTCTCCAGATCATTTATGAATAAATTGAATAGGATTGGTCCGAGGACTGACCCTTGGGGAACACCACTAGTTACCCCTCTTCATTCTGAGAATTTACCATTAATTCCTACCCTTTGTTCCCTGTCCTTTAACCAGTTCTCAATCCATGAAAGGACCTTCCCCTTTATCCCATGACAGCTTAATTTACGTAAGAGCCTTTGGTGAGGGACCTTGTCAAAGGCTTTCTGGAAATCCAAGTACACTATGTCCACCGGATCCCCCTTGTCCACGTTTGTTGACCCCTTCAAAGAACTCTAATAGATTAGTAAGACACGATTTCCCTTTACAGAAACCATGTTGACTACTGCTCAATAATTTATGTTTTTCTATGTGTCTGACAATTTTATTCTTTACTATTGTTTCAACTAATTTGCCCGGTACCGACGTTAGACTTACCGGTCTGTAATTGCCGGGATCACCCCTAGAACCCTTTTTAAATATTGGCGTTACATTAGCTAACTTCCAGTCATTGGGTACCGAAGCCGATTTAAAGGATAGATTACAAACCTTAGTTAATAGTTCCGCACCTTCACATTTGAGTTCTTTCAGAACTCTTGGGTGAATGCCATCTGGTCCCGGTGACTTGTTAATGTTGAGTTTATCAATTAATTCCAAAACCTCCTCTAGTGACACTTCAATCTGTGACAGTTCCTCAGATTTGTCACCTACAAAAGCCAGCTCAGGTTTGGGAATCTCCCTAACATCCTCAGCCGTGAAGACTGAAGCAAAGAATCCATTTAGTTTCTCCGCAATGACTTTATTGTCTTTAAGCGCTCCTTTTGTATTTTGATCATCAAGGGGCCCCACTGGTTGTTTAGCAGGCTTCCTGCTTCTGATGTACTTAAAAAACATTTTGTTATTACCTTTGGAGTTTTTGGCTAGCCGTTCTTCAAACTCCTCTTTGGCTTTTCTTATTACACTCTTGCACTTAAGTTGGCAGTGTTTGTGCTCCTTTCTATTTGCCTCACTAGGATTTGACTTCCACTTTTTAAAGGAAGTCTTTTTATCTCTCACTGCTTCTTTTACATGGTTGTTAAGCCACGGTGGCTCTTTTTTAGTTCTTTTACTGTTTTTCTGTTTTTTAGTTCTTTTTACTGTTTTCAAGGTCCCTGCCTTGGGAGCTCCCCCACTCCCCAAGATGCCAGGAGCGCACGTGTCTCTTGGCAGGAAACCACAGGGAGGGGCCCAGCATTTTCTCGCTCTGCTTCTCATGCCACAACCCGCTGAAGCCACCCGTGATGGTAGCCAGGGATGCAGCAGGGCGGCTGCTTCCTGCCCCTCGCTGCCTGGCCGGCCTGGGGGGCACTGGGAAGAGGGAGGGAGGGGGATCCCCCACAGCCACCGCCTAGCTGGTCCCAGACAGGCCGCGGGTGCTGCTGCCAGGCCAGGCTGTGCTGGCGGGAGGTGGTGACAGGAAACAGCCCATGTCATTGTGGAGAAAAGCCTGGGCAGTGCGATGCTCCTCGGGCGGTGCAGCTGCCTCTGGGGAAGGGCTGGTGTTGAGCTGTGTCTGTGTCTGCCCCCCCGGGTGCCTGCTATGTGTCCGCCCATGGGCGGCTTCCGTGTGATGGGGCCTCTGGGGGTGGCCTGGGCGTGCGCCTGTCTCTGGGTGCCTGTGGGCATGTCCCTGTCTCTGGGTGTCCCCGTGGGTGTGTTCCCAGGGCATGTGCCTGTTTCTGGGTGTGCCCTGGGCACGTCCCTGTCTCTGGGTGTCCCCGTGGGTGTGTTCCCAGGGCATGTGCCTGTTTCTGGGTGTCCCTGGGCACGTCCCTGTCTCTGGGTGCCCCTGGGGTGTGCCCTGGGCACGTCCCTGTCTCTGGGTGCCCCTGGGGGGTGCCCCGGGCATGTCCCTGTCTCTGGGTGCCCCTGGGGTGTGCCCCGGGCATGTGCCTGTTTCTGGGTGTCCCTGGGCACGTCCCTGTCTCTGGGTGCCCCTGGGGGGTGCCCCGGGCACGTCCCTGTCTCTGGGTGCCCCTGGGGGGTGCCCCGGGCATGTGGGCAGCCCCTGGCTCATGTTATAGTTCGTTTCCCTCCCGCTCGTCTGTTCTCATCGCTGAGCAGTCGGGTGGGATTAGCGCACTTGCCAGCTGGCTTGACGGGGCCAGGGCAGCCCCTGGCTGCATCCCTTCCCCCCACCCCCAGGGCCTGCTGCTTTGTCTCTGCATCATCCCTCGATCTACCTGCACGTTTTGTGCTGGCGCGAGGGGCCTGGCTGACACCCCTGGAGCCTCACCGCCATCCCGCCGCCAGCGAGGGAGAGACGGTGCAGGCTAGTGACTGTGGCGCTGCCTTGGGACTCAGAGACTTGGGTTCGGCTCCCAGCTCCGTCCTGACCTGCTGGGTGATGGTGGCTGACTCCCTTCCCCCTTTCCGCCTCAGTTTCCCCTCCCAGCCCTTGTCTGTTCAGGCTGGGGAGACCAGACAGCAAGTGTGAAACATTGGGACAGGGGGGGGGAGAGAGGGGAGATAATAGGAGTCTATATAAGAAAAAGACCCCAAAATCGGGACTGTCCCTATAAAATCGGGACCCCCTAGTTCAGGCTGAGAGCTGCTTGGGGCAGGGCCTGTCCCTCTGGGTGCCTTTGCACAGCAGCCCCCGGGCCTGGCTTGACACACCTGGGCTCGTGCTGCCACCCTGAAAATTGCTGGGTGGACGGTGCGGCTCTGGCTCTGGGGCGTGGGGCGTGGGGCTTGAGAGCCCGAGCTCCAGGCCAAGTCATGGCTTCCAGGCGCTGGCTGCGCAGCTGTTCTTAGCCCGTCAGCCAGAGCCTGGCTCAGCCTGGCTCAGCCTGGCTCGGAGGCCCACTGCTGCAGACTCTTGCAGGCTGCGTAGCTGTACCCGTGTGTCTGTTCCACGCCTGGCACCATGGGGCCCTGATCTCCATGGGGCCACTGGGTGCTGCCAGCATGTCCAAGGCTGCCCTTCCGGCTCCCACCCTGCCCTGCCTTCCCTTGGGACAGTTCCTCTGGGCTGGGTCAGTGACTTTGGCCCTTGGCCAGGCAGGACCCGCTCCTGGCTAAAGGCGCTGGCATAACCCGACTGGAGAGGCTCCTCTGCTCCCGCTCAGCTAAACGCGCCAGCCCAAGTCTTCAGCCACCCCCAGGGGTGCCCCATTTCCTGAGGTTTCAAAACGTGACCAAACCACTCTCTGTAGGACACGCAGCGTCCTGCTGCTGCTATGGTAGGCAGTGTGCTCTGATGGGCAGGGCCCTGCAATGGGCATGAGGACTCCTGGGTTCCCAGCTCTGCCACTCACTGTGTGACCTGGGGCAAGTCATGGCCTCTCTCTGGGCCTTGGTTTCCCCATCTGTAAAATGGGCTAATGATGCTGGTGACCAGAGATCAGTGGATGAGAGTGCTAGAGCAGTGCAGAGTATTCTGATCCTTAACAGGAAAGCTTATTTATACGAGGCCATGGGTGTCTGGCACAGGGCAGAGAGTAGTAAGATGGCAGCTCCCTGCCTGACGCAGTGAGGTGTGTGTGTTGGGGTGGGGCTGCCGGGGAAGCCTGAGCTGAGATTGGAACCCAGCTCTGATCACAAATGGCCCCTCCCTCCTGACCGGAGCTGAATTGCCTGGGCAGCTGAGGGAACACAGCCGGGAAGGAGCCAGCTGGCTTAGGTCAGTGTCCCCAGGTGCTCTGTGGGACCTCAGGTGACTGCATGCCAATCGGATCAGCACAGAGCTGCTCAGGCGCTGGAGCCTGGATTTGGAGCAGAGTTCCTGGTGGTGGGATCTGGGGCTTTGGTGGCACAGCCCACTGCAGGGCCCCTGCCACCCCATCACCACCCAATGGCCCTGCCTGTCTCAGGAGTGGCAGCAGGGTTCAGAGTTAAGATCATTGGGGAAGTCTATGCTTTTTGGAGAGGTTGTTTCAGGCTCTCTGCAGACTCAGGCAGTCACATTCAGGTCACATTTTTCAAGCTTTTTCTTTACATCTGCAAAGGCTGGAAATGTGACAGCTGAGATCCTGGGGCCTAGCCATGGCCCATAAGCCCCATGACTTAGTCCAGTCCTGGCTGCAAACCGTATTGAGCGTGCGTATGGGAAAGAGACGCAGTAGGCGCTGCTGGCTCTTACTCCTCTGCTCAAGCCATTACACCAGCATCTCCTTGCTGAGTCACCAATGTCCCTCTGACCAGGGAAAGTGGTGCACAATGGCCCATTTGTGGAATCGGTATAGCTGGGAATTGCAGTGGCTAACTGGCAACAAGAAGTACTTTTTCACACAACATACAACTAACCTGTGGAACTCATTGCCAGGGGATGTTGTAAAGGCCAAAAGTATAACTGGGTTTAAAAAAGAACTAGACAAGTTCCTGGAGGATCAGTCCATCGATGGGTATTAGCCAGGATGGGCAGGGATGCAACCCCATGCTCGGGATGACTCTAAACCTTCAGCTGCCAGATGCTGGGAGTGGAAGACAGGGGTGGATCACTCCAGAATTGCCCTGTTCTGTACGATCCCCCTTGAAGCTCTGGCACTGGATACTGGGCTAGATGGACCATTGGTCTGACCCCACGTGGCAACTCTTATGCTCTTATATTTGTATTGCAGTGGTGCCCAGAGCACCCAGCTGAGCTAAGGGTCCTACTGTGTTCACTGGTAACAGAGGGACCATGCGGCATAAAGACTCCAGGGGAACCTGGGAGTCTGGACCCGTAGGCTGGGGGAAGCCACAAAGGCTTGTGTCCCGGAGCTATTGAATGTCCAGACAGCGCCTACGAACGCGTTAATTGGCAGTCAGTTCACTGGAGTTTAAAAACAAATGTGGAGGCAATTGCCTCCATTGCAGCTCCTTGTTTGTCGTAATAATACGGACCTACATTTATAGAGCCCGTTTTATCCCAGCCCACTGTGCCAGCTGTGGGGAGGAATTGCTTCACCCAGCACTGAAATGCAGCCACCTCTGGGGTGGAATAGGCAGCTGCTTAATAGCGCACAATAATGCAACACATTAGTCTAGGACAGGAAGTGAAGAAGGATTCCTTATGCAACTGAAATTGCTGGGAAGAGCTAGGGGAGGCAGGAAGTAATCGGCCAGACTGGAGCTTGGCCCGGACACCAGGGTTCACTTGACCCTTCTTGCAGGGTGCCGTGCCGTGGGATTTTTAGTGATCACAAATGGTCAGAGCCTTGGGGCTATGTCCCATCCAGCAGTGCCAGCCCCACCTGGGGGACACCCTTCCAAGTACTGACTGGGGTGGAGCTGTTGAGATCTGATGAGGGGGCTGGCCAGGTTGGAGGATTCAGTCTGTTCACTGAACTCTGCCTGAGGAAGCTTTCCCCTGGCCCTGTTGTCACTCCATGTGCCTGGGCCGGGACAGCCAGAGCGTGGTGCTGGGCCCTGTTCCCAGGGGAGGATTGTAATGGTGCGCTGGCGTGGGCGGGGTGCACAGCTGGGGGCATGCAGATGTGCTGGCGTGGGCGGGGGGCACAGCTGGGGGCATGCAGATGTGCTGACTGCTCCCTGCAGGATGGAAACTCCAGACCAGGGAGGAATCCAGGACCTCAGGAGGTATCTAGTCCAACCTCCTGCTCAAAGCAGGACCAATCCCCAGCCAGATTTTTACCCCAGTTCCCTAAGTGGCCCCCTCAAGGATTGGACTCACACCCCTGGGTTTCGCAGGCCAGTGCTCAAACCACTGAGCTATCCCCCTCCCCGCCATGCTGAGGAGGCTCCTGAGGCGATGGGCTGGGGAATGTCAGGACAAGGCACCTGGTGGCGATGCCAGTGCGGCATCTCGTTCGCTGAGGGCTTTAAGTCCCTGCGTAGCCCAGGCAGCCGAGCCTGGGCCAGGGGCCAGCGAGAGCTGGGAGCTCTGGGAGCACAGACGGTTGCTTTCCCTGGGGCGAGCCAAGTGGGGGGGCAGGCTCCACTTTATTAACCGTGGCGCTTTGGAAGCTAAGTGAAGCTCAGCGCGTGAGCTGCCCCCAGCAGTTGTGCTGAGCAAAGCCCTGGAGGATCTCTGGCCGATCCCTACGAGGGAGGGCAGCTCTGTGCCTGGGCTGGGAGAACGCAGACCTGTGAGCCCAGCTGGGCTCTTACAGCCTGAATGGAGCCCCCAGATGTCCTGGAAATGGGGAGGAGGCCAGAGGGGGCTCCCTGAATGGTTGGGAGTTAGGGATCCTGGCCCCAGCAGAGTGGGGTGGGGGGCTGGGCACGAAGCCAGGGCAGGAATTAGGACAATTAGGAAGATGGCTCCCTTGGGACAGGAACCAGGTGCTCAGGTTCAGAGCTGCCCCGTGTCCGTGAGGCCCTCACGTTGGTTTAAGGTCCTATTGACCTGCCTTCCCTGGTACTGGTGAAACGGCAGGGGTCTGCCCAGCTGCATTAGCCACCGCTGGGGGGTGGCACCCAGCATCTCTCCTTGGTCAAGGATGTTAACGAGAGAGGGTACGATGGGCGGGTGGCATTGCTGTCTCTCTGCTGGAGCGAAAGCCCCACCCCTGCCAGCCCCTCCCGTGCCAGGCTCTCCCAGCCTGGGCTGTGATGTGTAAATCTCCCCCATCAGGGTATCTGCTTTACAGAGAGGGAGAGGAAGTGACTCGTTGGAGACAGGAGTTCTGGCTCCCAGCCCGGTGCTTTAGCCCCAAGATCGTCCTGCCAGGGCTGCTCCACGCTGGGAAACGGCCCATTGTCCATGAGCGCCTGAGCCGTTCAACGCGGCGCGTAGGTGAGGGCGGTTGTGTGTGATGTCCGGGGAAGCCGAAGGCAGCCCTGCCTACCCGGAGAGCTCTGTGCTGTTAGTTAACAGACCATCTGACATGCTGCACTTGCCCTTGTGCCCAGTGGTTCCTGGGCACCAGGTGGCACCGTGCCCAGAACCCACATCACCTCTGGCAGTGGGTGCCGTGGGAACGGGGCCCGTTCCTGGGAGAACACCCACCGCAGGTGCAGCTTGGCTCTCAGCTGGCTGCTCGCAATAGGAGCACGATCCTGCTCAGCGCCCAGGCACCGAGCGCCGGGGCTGTTGATTGTCTCCGTGGCTATTTCTGTTTCTAGCCTCGCAGCCTAATTTTAGCCTCCCGCTCAGCTCAGCTCGGCTCTGCATGGCTGCGGGAGGGAGGAGGGCCCCCGCCACATGCTCACCCCAGTGTTTCCAAAGCAAAGGGACCGAATGAGCCAGCACAGATGGGAGTGAGCTGGATCCAGTGGGACCCGCCTAACCCCAGCTGTGCCTGGAGCAAGGTTCTCCCCAGGCCCTGGGATGCCTTTCTGCCGTGGGTTTCCCCGCTGCTGGAGAATCCCTGAGCCCTCTCCTGAGGTGGCTCCGTGTCCTTGGCAGAATCTTGTCTCCTCTCAATCGCCTCTGACAGCCTCATTCATCCCGAATGCACCACAAGGGCACTGAAGTGCAGTTAGCGGATGGTGAGATTTCCGCTCCGTGAGTGCATCTGGCTTGGCAGGTCTCCTCCTGGACGCGCTCCTCTCAAGTGAGCCAAGGCTCTTTTCTTTATTCTCGAGCAGTTTTGGTTTTGAGCCCAAATCCCTCTGGGAACATGTTTCCTCTCTTGTTTCTCATTATCTGGGCTCCTAGGATGTTGTGTTCATGTTGCCCAGGCTTTGCAGCCTGGTAGCCTGATGGCTCAAGCTAATTTGTGTGAAATGCCATGAGTGTTGGCTGCCCTCCACTTTTAGCACTGTGAGAAATCTCCAGGCACCTCACAGCTGTCACTGTCACCACTCAGAGTCATTGCATTGGTTGGGCTAGTACTCAGATCCTCCTGCTTGCAAAGCACAAGCCTTGAGCCTTTGGGCTAAAGGAGAATCCCTGTTAGCAGTGTAGGGTCTATGACCCTCAGTGGAGCAGTTCTCAGTCCATCCAGTAGAGGGCACTGGTTTACATAAACACCTGCCAGCTCATCGCATGATGGAGGTGCATCCCATGAGCACCATGTGTCATTGTTCCTGCCTTCAATGGGCAATGGAGCTTTTCCTCCCAGCTGACAGCTGCCCCTCCCTGGGCCTTAGCTCCCGGGTCCTTGCTTTTTGGGGGGAAAAGTGACGATTTTCTTTAGAACCAGGAAAATAACCCACACTCTGCATTCAGTGTCTGTGGGGAACTGCTGGGCTTCATCTCTCGAGCAGGATCAGGCCCCCGTCCCCGGTTAGTGTCCCTCGGGGCTCCTTTCATGCAGCCCCATTGCCACCCCTGAGTCCTGGCAGGCTGCCCCGGGAGCTCCAGAAATCCCAGGGCAGGCAGGTCTGTGTGCTTGGGCTCCATCTTGGAGGCCAGGGTGGAGCATGGCCTGCTGGGAGCTGTAGGCTCAATGGGGCCCTGTGCTGGAAGGGAGAGGACTTTGGCCTGGTGGCTTCCTCGCTGGGTCCCGGCACCGGCGCTCAGTGAGCGAGCTGCGACTCGTGTAACTGCCTCAGGCCCTCCCCCTCCCCCAGCACAGCCGAGCAGAAGGAGAAGTGAAGTCCCCTGTGCTACCTGTTTGGCAAGGGGAAGTGACGTCACGTCCTGTTGCTGCACACGCGACGCGAGGGCAGCCTCTGGAGAAGCCAACCGTTTGTGCCCACACGAGGGGCCCGATCCCTAGGGTGACCAGACAGCAAATGTGAAAAATCGGGACAGGGGGTGGGGGGTAATAGGAGCCTATATAAGAAAAAGACCCCAAAATCGGGACTGTGCCTATAAAATCGGGACATCTGGTCACCCTACCGATCCCGGGACAGGCTGAGCTGCCCAGGGCTCTCGCTGGCTCCCCATCTCTCCAGATCGGGCCCAAACCGACTGCCATGGGATGGGGAAGCAGGAAGGAGCTTGAGCAACATCAGTGCTGGGAACACCGCAGCGCACAACATCCTGCCGCTGAGCTCATGCCTCTAAACAGACACTGATTTCATGGGCTGAGACCAATCACGCGACTGCACACGGCTCCCACGTGGTCTCTCGGAGGGAGAGCGGTAACCGCATTTAATGCAGCTGGGGGCTGGGAGCCAGGACTCCTGGGTTCTACACCCCACTCAGTCGCTCCCTGTATGGACTTGGGCAAATCACATCCCCCATCCGTGCCTCAGTTTCCCCGTTCATAAAATGAGAGAGAACGATACTGACCCACCAGGCAGGGCCAAGCTGTGAGGCGTGAGCAGCTGATTCTAAAGCATCCGGAGGCCCCCAGTTAAAACACGCCATCAGTGGGAGTCTGGGCTTGTCAACTGGTGATGAGGAGCTTAAATCATTGCACTGAAACTCAACTTGGCTTTATTGATCCTTGTGTGCTGCACAGGCATCACCGCAGCACTGAGCAAGTTCCTGGGGTTCTGCCCTGTCCCCGTCCCCCCCCCAGCGCCATGTGCAGTGCAAATCCCGAGGGGGAGGAAGCTCCTGGGTTGGTGGTGAGGAGCACTGGAGTGGGGAGTCCTCAGGACACTATAGGCTGAAGCCTCTCGTTCTGCAGCCAGACACTAGAGTGGATGTTGGAGGTCTCCACCTGTCCAGGACAGACTGTCTGTGTCTGTGCCAGGGTTGTGCTGAGCTGGGAGTCTGTCTCTCCGAGACCTGACCAGTCCTGGCAGCTCTGGTTGGTGACGGAGCAACCCAACCACTTCCTGACATGGAGCTGGAGCTCAGGGGCTCCGTCCTTGGAGGTGGAAGGGTGGGCTGGGGGGGCGGGGATGCAATGCTGGTAGGAGGGTGGAGACCTGAGCCCAGCCCCTTGGGTCCAGGGCACTGGAGGAAGATGGGGTGACATCACCCAGATACCTGGGGTGCAAGGGACCCTGCATTGTCCAGGTTGGGCCTAAACAGACGGATGGCTAGACTCAGCCCTCCCCACCCGGGGCTCTGCTTCCCTCATGGTCATGGCAGCTGGGATGTAACCCTCTCCTGTCTCATCCCCGTCTGTCTCCCCTGCAGGATTCCATGAACTTGCCGCCCGACAAGATGAAGCTGCTTAGCCAGTACGACAGCGAGAAGAAGTGGGAGCTGATCTGTGACCAGGTGAGACTGAGGTGCCCAATCCAGGGAAGTCGCCAGGAGCTGCGGGCACCCAGGCGCCACCCCCCATGGCCACCCTAGCACCTGCTGCAAGAGATGCAGCGCCCTCCATTACCCACTGCTACACAACACTCACGGCAGGAAACTCACACCCAGACACTTCCCCCTGGCCCCTTCCTGTATTGCTCAGGTTGGTACCTGATCACAGG
Source organism: Mauremys mutica (assembly GCF_020497125.1). Taxonomy (NCBI): domain Eukaryota; kingdom Metazoa; phylum Chordata; order Testudines; family Geoemydidae; genus Mauremys; species Mauremys mutica. Next base: position 14,173,737 of record NC_059096.1, read on the forward strand.
CTTTCAGTCTGATGCTTTGCAGCATGACTCACGGCAGCGGGGCCAGAGCGGGGAGAAGTCACGCTCATTGCTTCAGCCCACCGATGTTGCGAGTGGCCCGGCAGCCTCTGCTCCCAGCTGGGGTGGTCCGAGGGCCGGCTCCCTGCCAGCCCTTTGCAGTCACTGGAGGTGCCTGCAGAGGAATCTGATGGGCTGAATCCTCTGAAGCCAAGGAGGCTAATCCCAGCATTTCCTCCATGAGTCATTTCTCTCCCCTTCTGTCATCTCTGCACCCACACTCAGTCAGTTCCTTATCAACAGAAAGATTCACTTCACTGCAGGGATGGGCTTTCTGCCAGAGGCCTCTGCCCAGTAGCCTTTTCCTGGTGAGCTGCAAAGAAAGCCGGGTCGATCCTCTCGCTCGGCGGTGGTGCTGGGAGGCCTTCAGGAGGGGGCAGGGACTGGGCACGTGTGTGCACTAGTTCTTATCCAGCTCAGAGAGGGGTGGGGGGCCTGCCGGATCGGGCCCTTAATGCCTGCCAAGCGCTTTGAGGCTGCAGATGCCGTGGAAGTGCTGAGTATTATTAGAAACTGGTGAAAGATCAGATGCCTCAGAAAACCCTGTAATTGATGCATCTCACTGGAGCGACTGCCTCCCTGGGGAAGGGGGAGGGGCTGGTAGTTTTTGCTAGGGGCTGGATGTTTTAACCAGTCAGCCTCTGCGCTTGCTTGTTAGTTCAGGGGTTCTGGTGACTCCAGATTTTGCTTTTGGGGGTCCGTGTTGAGTGAAACCCTCAGGTTTGGGGGTTGGGGCTCGGGGGCCGGGGGGGATGCTGAGCTTTTGAGCAGCAAGGCCGCAGGCTGACTCAGGTTGGCAGTGGCCGCTGGGCATTGCCATCCCAGGGCTGCCTTGTTGGTTCTGATGAGCAGTTAATGTGGCTCCTGCTCCCGGGGGACATGGAGGGAATGACAAAGCAGCTTTGGCTGATGGCAGGCCCAGAGGAGAGGCCACAGGCTGGGTGGGCCATGGAGACTCGAGTCTGTGCACTCTGGATCAATGGGGGCCATGGGCTAGGGGCTCACCCAGCACAGGCATTCCTGGCCCTAGCCCAGAGCTCTGCTCCGGGGTCCCAGGGCTGCCCAGGGACAATGAGTGTCATCACCCCTCTAGCCTGCCTGTGGTCCGGGGACCTGAGTCTGACCGGAGCTTGCTGGGCCAGCTGGGCCGTGCGCTCCCTGAGGAGATGGTGCCAGCTGGGCACACTGCCCAGAGCAGGCTCTTCTTGGCATGTTCCATGGCCAGAGCCTCAGGGCCCTGATTCTGGCTCTGACTGGGCACAGGCATCTCCTGCCCTTCAGTGGAGCCCTGCGAGGCTGCCAGGAGTCCAGCATCTCGGAGGGGGCTTGTGCATTCCTAATCCCAAAGCCGGAAGGGACCATCCAGTCTGATCCCCTGGATCGCACAGGCCAGACACCTGCCCCACAGTGATCCTCAGGGCAGGTCTGTTAGAAAAACGTCCCAACTTGATTTAACAATTGTCAGGATTGGAGAATCCACCTTGCAAAGTTGTTCCAACGATTAGTTACCCTCGCTGCTAAAAACTGATACCTTATTTCCAGTGTAAATTTGTCTGGCTTCAACTTCCCGCCATTGGATCGTGTTACACCTGCCTCTGCTGGATTGAAGAGCCTGTTTTCAAACCTCCGTGTGCAGCCTCTGTCCCCAGGACTGTCCTGCTCTGCTACAATCACTTCCCTTCCCTTTGCCTCAGTTACCCCATCGATGTACCAGGAAGGAGAAGTCCTGAGGCATTTGGATGAAAGGGGATCTCGATGCCTAACCCAGGCCAGCGCAGTGTGGCTCATGCAGTAGCGGCTCATGCTTTTAAATCCAGTGGTCCCCTTTCAAGCCCCATAGATGGATCATCATTAGAGAAACATACGTCTCTGTTACGAAGGGTGGTAGTGCTGCAGTGTCGACAGTAACGGGAGGGGCTCTCCCGTCAGGCCTGGTCTACATAGAATCTCAGGGCTGGAAGGGACCTCAGGAGGTCATCTAGTCCATCCCCCTGCTCAAAGCAGGACCAACCCCAACTAAATCATCCCAGCCAGGGCTTTGTCAAGCCTGGCCTTAAAAACCTCTAAGGAAGGAGATTCCACCACCTCCCTAGGGAACCCATTCCAGTGCTTCACTTTACATTAATAAAGTGCTTTCCCTCCTAGGGAAATAGTGTTTGCTAATATCCAACCTAGACCTTGTTATGTAGACAAAACTATACAGGATCGTTTCAGGGGGCAAGACTAAGATGCCACATTTATTATGATAACACAATTTGATTTATGACCAATAACTAATATCTAATACCTAGACACACACACACACATCCACACATGCACATTTACACATCAGATGTTCTGCAGTTGCTGCATAGTCACCAGTCCCGGACATAGCTTGAGTTCATGGCTTGATTTCGCAGCTTGGGTTCGTAGCTCATGGCGGCTAACTGGCCAGGAAAGCCGGGCACAAGGAAGGGCTGGGTCTGCTCTCCCATGTTGGCAGCAGAATGTTACCCTCCAAAGCCTTCCATCTCGCCCATCATTTTGTAGGCTTCAGTTTGAATCCAGAGTCTATAGGTCTTGCTGTGTCACACTGCCTCTGGGTTTGGTGATTGATCACCTGTCAATTGCAGACGGGACTTTCAGCCTCGGACCTGGCTTTGATCTTCCTTCTATTGTACCTTTTTAGGGTGGACTCTTCACACTTTGTTAGGGCTCTTGTCCGCATCTTCAGCCGTTGGTGTTTGAACTTTATTTCATCAGGACAGGCTGGTGCCGGAATTCCATCATTCATACATACCTCAGTCACACATCTAAACTAAACTAATAAGATTATAGCCGAGTTTTGCAAAACTGAAGGCTGCAGCAAGCTTTTACAAAATGGAGTGAGCGTTTTAAAATGGAGTTTGAGTTACCGTGTAGACAAGTGTAGTGAATGGCAAACAGTGAGCAGAAGTTACAATACTGAAACAGTGCAAGTCTTAGTGATTTAAGCAGGAACTGGATTGACCGTGAAACTTACAACGGCAACTGGCTGAACAGCTATGGCTCTTAACAAGCATCTTAATGGTCAATTAGCCAGTTACTGGGGAAACCGGTTTTATGAATGAATGTTGTTTCATTCATACAACTTTACTTATGAAGTTACATTAATAAAGTGAACAATTAAAAACAATTTCATTCATCAGTTCTACAACCTCCCCCACTGCAACTTGAGACCATTACTCCTTGTTCTGTCATCTGCTACCACTGAGAACAGTCTAGATCCATCCTCTTTGGAACCCCCTTTCAGGTAGTTGAAAGCAGCTATCAAATCCCCCCTCATTCTTCTCTTCTGCAGGCTAAACAATCCCAGTTCCCTCAGCCGCTCCTCATAAGTCATGTGCTCCAGCCCCCTAATCATTTTTGTTGCCCTCCACTGGACTCTTTCCAATTTGTCCACATCCCTTCTGTAGTGGGGGGACCAAAACTGGACTCAATACTCCTGATGTGGCCTCACCAGTGTTGAATAGAGGGGAATAATCACTTCCCTCGATCTACTAATACAGCCCAATATGCCGTTAGCCGTCTTGGCAACGAGGGCACACTGCTGACTCATATCCAGCTTCTCGTCCACTGTAACCCCCAGGTCCTTTTCTGCAGAGGTGCTGCCTAGGCACATGGTTAGGATGACGTAAGCTGCCTTGCGTCAACCTAACCATGGAAGCGTCTGCGCTTAACTGTGGGTCCTGCTGATGTAAGTGCTTCTCTATGCCGGTTTAGTAACACCACTTCCCCGAGCGGTGGAGCGTCATGGCTGCTGTACTTAGGTGGACACAGTGACAGTGCTGATTCTGTTGCTTACATGGACAGGTGCCGGCTTTCAGGAGCTGTCCCATAATGCCCCACAGTGATGTCCAAGCGCTACTGGGGAGGTTGTGCACCCAAGGAGCCAAGTGCAACGCACAAGCAATTTACTAACCGCAGTGGCTGGATGCCGATGTAATTTTGTGGTGTCAACATGGCCTGACTGTAGTTAATCCACCTCCCCGAGGGAGGGGCGGTAGCTCGGTACGTGGAAGAACCCTCTGTGGACCTAGCGCGGTCTGCTCCGGGGTTAGGTCGCCATAGCGATCTCGCTCAGCAGTGTGGATTTGTCACGCCCCAGAGGCAGAACTAGGCCCCGGTACGTTTTCAGTGTCGACCGGCCCTAGGACAAGCAGCTTCTTCAAATGAGTTAACATCTGTGTGCCCAGTATCTGCAGTGACACTGATAGCGGCGGATTGATGGGCCCTCTGCTCACCAGCTGGTGTCAGGCAACAGTCCCTCTTGCACAATCTTCTACTGCGGGTGGAGGCAGGCCCAGCGCTGTGCGCGGGGGGTGGGGGAGAGGCAGGCCTAGCGCTGTGCGCGGGGGGCGGGGGAGAGGCAGGCCCAGCGCTGTGCCCGGGGTGGGGGGGAAGGGGGGAGGCAGGCCCAGCGCTGTGCCCGGGGTGGGGGGGAAGGGGGGAGGTAGGCCCAGCGCTGTGCCCGGGGTGGGGGGGAGGGGGGGAGGCAGGCCCAGCGCTGTGCCCGGGGTGGGGGGGAGGGGGGAGGCAGGCCCAGCGCTGTGCCCGGGGTGGGGGGGAAGGGGGGAGGTAGGCCCAACGCTGTGCCCGGGGAAGGGGGGAGGTAGGCCCAACGCTGTGCCTGGGTGGGGGGAGGGGGGAGGCAGGCCCAGCGCTGTGCCTGGAGTGGGGAGAGGAGGCAGGCCCAGCACCGTGCCCTTGGGGGGGGGGTGGAGGCAGGCCCAGCGCCGTGCCCCATGGAGGAGGAAGGCCCAGAGCTGGGCCATACGGGGGAGGAAGGCAGCCTGGTGCTATATCATGGGATGAGGAAGCTGCTCTGGGGTTATGCACAGGACTGGACATCAGGAGATACGGGTTCTAATCCCACCGCTGACACAAACTTGTCCTTTGGCAAGTCCTTTAATTTCTCTACTTTGTAAAATAGGGATAATATTCACCTAGCTCATGGTCAGGGCGTGTGCAGCTGAATGGAGGAGGGCGTGTGTGACGAACTGGGACTGCTCTTACTGTGGTCTGTGAATGCTGAGGGGGGCGATCTGCATTGGGGGATGGGAGACTGGCTGTAGAGAGGAGGCCTGAGCATGTAACGTGAGAACCCAGGAAGGGGGAGAGGCCAGGTGACACCTCTGCCTGGGAAGCTGGACAAAGGCTGGGGAGTGAGAGGAGTTTCAGGAGCTGGCTGGGGAATGGAGGGGAGCCCAGACAGGGCTCTGACCCCCCAAGGGGGCTTTGATGCTCCTGGGACCCCCAGATGGACCTAACTGGGGAGGATCCTGTTATCTGTGCCTGTAAAACCTGTGTTCCTGTTGTCTAAATAAACCTTCTGCTTTCCTGTCCTGGTGAATCACAGGAGGCCGGGGGTGCAGGGCCCCGACTCCCCCACACTCCGTGACAGCGTGTAAAGAGCTTTGAGCCCCTGGGTTGGCGGGGAATAGGAAGGTGTGGGGCTCTATAATAGGCGTGGCCGGGGGGGTTACAGAGCATCCAGCTCTGGGCACTGCTCGTCCTTGGCTGGGCAGGACTGACAGTTGGAGGTGGCGAGACAGGAGACTGGACTAGAGAGTGCGGTGGTGTGGTCTGGGGCAGGGGACTGCAGGGCTGTCACAGGCAGCTGCTGTAGCTTCTGAGCTGGGGAGGGTCCCTGTGGCACTCCCCCACCCCCATGCCCACAGCACTGCGTGATGACCGGTGTCTGTCTGAGCCAGGCCGCTTCACTTGCTCCCACTCTGCATGGAAATCCTGCCGGATCCTGGCAAACGTCCTTTCTCTGTAAAGCCACCGACTCCCCGTCTGGCTAGTGCCCGGGGGCAGGCGACCTGGGCAGCGGGTCCCTTCCGAAGAGCGAGTCTCTCTCCCTGCCCCATGCAGCTGTATCTCATGCACAGCTCAGACCCCTGCAGTCTCCTCCGCGTCCCGCTCTCGCGTGGGTGCTCACCCGGGTGCGCACACATTGCGCCAGTGCTCAGGGCTGCGTGTTCTCCTCCAGCGTCTGAGGAAGCTCCCTTCTCCCCCCTCCTCGCAGGAACGGTTCCAGGTCAAGAACCCCCCCTCTGCCTACATCCAGAAACTGAAGAGCTACGTGGATACGGGCGGAGTCAGCAGAAAGGTGACCTCCGATGGGCTGATTGCCATGGCGCTATTATCCTCCCCCTTTTATTCTCCCCTCTCCTTTGCTGCCCCTTAGCTTTCGTGCCGCGGTCGAGCGCTGAGGTCCCCGAACGGGGGTACGTGCACCCCCAGGGCACAGGAGCTGTCGGAAGTGGTGCCCGGTAGCAGGGGGGTCTGTCCTCTGTAGGGGGGAGGGGAGCCTGGACCAGACAACCCCTCTTCATGCCATGAGCCCTTCGAGGACACTGGTATTCAGGGGGCAGCGGCCTAGCTGGAGCTTGGGGGCAGGTGTCCAGCTCCTGGCTGGCTGGCTCCCGGGAGGAGAGCGAGAGCAGAATTACAGGGGCGCAGCGGCCCAGGAGAGAGGTTCCCTGGGCTGGGACCCAGAAGAGAGACTGGGGAGCCTGCCTGAGTCACAGCACAGCCCCCAAGGCTCAGTGGGGCCCACGTGGGGGAGCAAAGGAGGCTCCCTGGAGCGGGGCTGGCAGCTGGATACTGGTGGGCTGAGTCACAGCACAGCCCTTAGGAGAAAGGCTGTGGAATCCCTTGGCTGCGAGGAAGGCGTTTAGTCCAGGGACCAGGGCAGAGGAAATGGGCAGGGTGAATCGGAGCTGGAGCTGCCTGATGCCAGGTGAGGCCCCCTCATTTCCAGCCAAGGCTCCCCCAGCTCCCTGTCCCTCCCTGCCCTTTACGTGCCCACTCCCTCACGCCCCACCAGCGCCCCTCCCCGCAGCCTAACCTCCTTACAGCTGGCGGGAAGTGGGATTCCCAGCTCACACCACTTTTCCTGATTTCAAGAACTTTCCTGCTCTGCATCGAGATGAAACTGCAATTTTTTGAAGTTTTTTGTGTGGAAAAACCTCAGAGAGACACCCCCCCCCGTCCATCCCAGAATAACCTGAGGTCAGGGCACTCCCCTGGGATGTGACAGCCCCAGGCTCCAGGTCCCAGGGCCTGTTCTGAGTCAGGCTGTTCAAGACTGGGGCTGCGTCTCTCTCATTTTGACTCAAAATTCCATCCTGGGCCTGAGGAACCTTCCTTACAGAAGTTTAATGGAAACTGGGACGTTCCTGTGCAAAGTTTGGGATTTAACAGGTCGGCATTTTCTGATGAAAAACCATTGAGTCACAAAATGTCCAACCCCCTCTAAACCTCACGTCCCGTAGCCCTCCCCCAGGCACCCCCAGCCAAAATGCCTTGTCTTCTAGTTTCCCCCAGGCAGATCTCCACCAGCCACATTTGAAACTTATTTCACTTTGACTCTGTAAATACTTAAGTCTGTTAAGGCCTAAAATAACTGTGCGCAGAAAGGAGATGCTGGCCTGAGGGAAGGCAAGCAGCTGGTCTCCGAGGGTGGTCCGTGGACCAGTAACGTTGGGAATCGCTGCTCTGGAGGTTATCTGGAGTTAACACAGGTGGTAAACGAGAAATGAGGCTGCGGCCTGGCCAGTGATGTTGCAGATCTGTCTAACGCCCCTTTGCTTTTTCGAAACGCAGTTTAAGAGGCGAGTGCAGGAGTCCACACAGGTGCTCCGAGAGCTGGAGATCTCGCTGAGGACCAACTATATCCGGTGAGTATCTATGGATCACGTGCTAACGTCCAGGGTTCGTGCAGATGACTGTCTCCCTCTAGCGGCCGCTCCCAGCCTGCAAGTGACTCAACTATGGTGATAGGGCTTGTGCTTGTGCAGGTCTGCGTTTTAATTGGCGGCTGTGCCGACTGGGTGTGCAGACAAGGGGTGTTACACTCTTGCCTGCTAATCACTGCAGGCCTGCAAGGAGGCGGAGCTGCTATCAATGCTAGCCGGAGGTCTGCTTTGACTCCAGCAGCAGAGGTGCTGTTTTTTTGAGTACAAAGGTCCCTGGCTCAAGACCCGTTAGTGATGCATTCCTGCCATGCGCCATGTGCGGCTCTCCTCTGCTTGGCTTTCAGATGCCATAATGGTCGTGCCGTGTCTGGGAGGGGTGAGCACGGTGGGGAACTAGGGATGGCCCCACTGAGTTTGCCTCAGTGCTACCATCCCACTGTGACAATCTCATGACTTTGGTGGTGAGGCTTTCATGGGCCCCTGGCTGTCTACCAGCCATACCTGGATCATGGAAGATCCAGAACAGGTGCAAGTCTGGGTGGAGATGGGACCTTCCCTCCTCTGCTGGTTAGAAAGCGTTGCCTCATTTCAAACCTAACCTTGTTGATGGGCAGTTTATATCCCTTTGTTCTTGTGTCCACACTGGCACTTCTGTGGCCCCATGCTTTGTGCAGAAGCCTCTCTGAAGTTACCTGGAGTGCAGCGTGTGACAGGCTCTCAGGACCAGACCCAGGCTGGGTGGGAATGGGCACTGAGGCCTGGCCAGCCCAGTGGCTGCGCTGCCAGGGTGACCTGGAGTATGTCTAATGCTAAATCTACCCCCGTGCGCTGGGGCAAACCCACTGGGACCCAGCACTGATCTGGAACATCCATACTGTCATCTGAGCATGGGGCAAAAGCAGATGAGCAGTGCCCCTCCCTGATCGTGGGGCTGGGGCTGCCCGGTGCCATCTGGGGCCTGGCCCAAAGCCAGTCGCGTCTCAGAGCGATGGAGGCAGTTGGAGGCGCCTGTGAGCAGGTCCTGTGGAGAGCAGGTGCCTGCCTTCTACCCGTGGCGTGGGCAGAGGAGCATGGATGGGGTGGGGGTGACGGCAGCCAAGCAGGAGACAAGCGGAGGGGTTTCTGGGAGAGCAGGAAGGTGGGTCTGGGGGTTCAGGCATTGGGCTCTGAGACTTAGGAAACCTGAGGGCCATTCCCAGCCTTGCCACAGACACCCTGCCTGGCCTTGGGCGAGTCCCCGCACAGCTCTAGGAAGGGAGCAGATTACTTAATCCCAGGGCTGTGGCTAGTGTGTGAGGGGGGCAGAGCCAGCGTGCGTCCAGCCCACTCGGCCCCTGCCCACTGGCTCGTGCAGAGCTGCCCCTGGGCTCCCCGTTACAGCTGGGTTCAGTCTGAGCAGGGGTAGCCACAGGGCTGGGCCGCTCCGGCCCGACGGGAGGGGAGAGACGCTCTAGAAAGGAAGCAAAGGGAAGAAAAGAGAAACGGGCGTGAGGATGGGGGTGCAGCTGGGCCGTCCCTGCCTGATCTCCCTGGCTAACGCACCTCCTCTCCCCCAGCTGGGTGCAGGAGTTCCTGAACGAGGAGAACAAGGGGCTGGACGTTCTGCTGGAATACCTCGCCTTCGCCCAGTGCGCCGTCACGTAAGTTGCTGCTGAGCCCTGCGCCCCGCCGGGGAGGGGAGGGCGCTGGGACGGGTTGGCCCCGCGTCAGACCAGCGCTGCTGTGCCGAGCTGTAAGCACACGAGTCGGGCCTGTGACTAATGTAGGAGACCTGCCTGAGCGCCATGCTCATGAGATCCCTGCTCCTGCGTTAACAGGCCCTGGTCTGAACCTCGGCCACTTGGCTAGACGGCCTCTGCGTCCCTCACTAGCAGCTTGTGAGCGGGGGGAGGCGGCCCCTTGGCTTTCTTTACGGCTCGTTGGGACCGAGTCCCTGAAACCAGCCTCCCCGGAGGGCAGGGCCAAGAGCCACGGTCTGGGGCCGCCCATACCTGCTAGTGCACCAGTCTGTGCCCCCTGGCAGCAGGGCGCGCCAGCCCCTAGCAGCCGCGGGCAGCTTCCAGGCGGGGGGCAGCACACTGGCTAGCCCACAGGTGCCAGACTGGGGCCCACCGGGGTGCTGGTGGCTCTGCCCTGTCGTCTTTCATTAAAAGAAGCTTGATCTTCACGTGCCCTTCCCAGAAGCGACTTTCCCACACACACGACAGCTGTAGCTGCCTGTCCTGGCCTGGGCATGGGAGGGGAGGGGCCACACGAGCCGGGCCCCTGCGACATCAGGGCTCGGGCCCCAGCTCTCCATGGGAGGCCAGCGGGATCTGGGGTGTGCGAGCGGGGCTCCCTCGGCTCCGTTTCACCAGGAGCAGGTTTCTGAGGGCAGAGGAGCCAGGCAGAATGAGACCCAAGGGCTGGGAGCTGAAGCCGACTAGAAAGGAGGTGCCAGTTGCTCACAGGGAGGGTGATTAACCAGCCTCCCTGGGGACAGGGTAAATTCTCCATCCCTGGGAGTGTTTAGATCAAGACTGGCCGTCTCCTGACAGCTCTGCGCAAGCCATTGGGGGTGGCCAGGCACCTTGGTACCATCTAAAGCAGAGTCTCATCCCCCTCCCCTCACACACCCCGAGCCTTCAGGGTCACGTGTGCCGTGCCCGCCTCTGGGAACATGCCCAGCTCACAGACCCGCTGGGCTAGACGGCACCGCATGGGCCAGCCCCCTGCCGAGGTTCAGGGTGGGCTGAGCATGGCTGGCACTGAGACCGTTCTGTGGTACACACTGAGGGGGGCTGCACAGATTTTGGCTTCACAGACGGGGTTGCCAACCGGCAAAGGCTGAGAAACATGCTCCAGCTCAGACGCGCTGGCACCCCTGGGGGAGGGTCTGTGGCCTGTGCTAGGCGGGAGGACAGACTTAGATGATTCTATCTGGCCTTAAAAGCTATGAAAACCCTTAACAAATGTCGCCCCTCCCCATCCCCTTGTCCGTCCCTGTCCTGGGTGCTGAAATTTCTGCCGCTTGCCGAGATCTCCCTAAAAGCCCGTCCGTCTCCACTCCCTCAACCTGCTGCCTCAGGGCCGGCCCTGGCGCCCAGGGCTGGTTGCTGTTCCGTGATTAACCCACCTGGGACGGATGGTTAAACCTCCCTGACCTCAGACCCCTGGGCCCGCATGGTCTGCGTGCGGGGTGACAGGGCACCTCCTCCGCGGAACCATCCGTGGGGGCGTTGCTGGTCCCTGGGGGCACGTGTGGGCCATGCAGGGCCGTGGTGGCAGCAGAACCTGCCCTGAGGCGTGTGTGGCTAAGTGTGGCTCTGGCCGGCTGAGTGGTAGCGTTGGGCTGGAGGCCGGCTGGGGAGCAAGCTGGTGTGGGCCAGTCTCTGCAGTCCCAGAGGAGTGAGAGCTGGGCTGGGCTGGGCTGGGCAGTCTCACCCCCCCCCCCCCGGCTCGAGTTGTGGGGGCCTCTGCCGAGGAGCCGCGAGATCCCTAGGCAGGGGGACCTCCTCTCACTGTGCTCTGTCGCTGGGTCTGCCCTTCCCCCACCACTGGCCGGGATCCTGCGGCCTCATATGAGGCCTCGCTATATTCTGCTGACTCACACGTCTGTCTTCACGTGTGTGGCTCCAGGTACAATATGGAGAGCGCAGATAACGGGAGCCCGGGCTCTGACAAGGGCAAGTCCCCGGACAGATCCATGGAGGACCTCAGCAAGAGCAACTCCTCGTCCCCCACACAGGGCTCCTCCAAAGCGAGGAACCTGACTATCAGGTAACACACGCAGCCAGCATGGGACACCCGTCAGCACTCCCGCCCTGCTCAGAGGTACCGGCGGAGAGGCCATTGCCAGTGGGCAGCTCCGGGCTGGGTTCTTCTGGCCAAGCAAACAGGCTGCAGCTCGTGGGCCTGATTCTGCCCTGGGCCAGGACGGAGGCGCCCAGCTCCCAGTGGGGAAGAATTACATCCCTGCACCCAACAGAACATCAGCCCCCCTTGTGGGAGCGCCCGTGGCACCATTGCACTGTGGCCTCTTACGACTCGTGACACACACAGCTTTGTCTCAGTTGCTCTGGCGCTGACACGCTGCCCATCTGGAGTCAGTACAGCCTGGAGTTGCTGGGCTGAGGAACCCGCCCCTCTCCCCGCCATCTTTCCTTTTTTGCATACCATATATTTAACTCGGGGCACTCCATGCTGCAGGATATTACTGAGGCTAATGGCTTGGTGAGGGTCAGGGAATAATGGAGCCATTTGAAAATTTTCACAGTTAAAATAAAAATAAATTTAAGAAAAACCACCACCACCAAGAAATAACTGCCCAGCCCCATTCCTCGAGTTCTGAGTGTGTTGGCTGTGGCTGCATGATGCTTGCACGGCAGGGTCAGGGCTATAGCCACTAGAGGACCACCAGAAACTGCACTGATCTGATGTTGGCCAGAAGGCCAAGTGTGTGTAAATGATAATCTGGGGTGGGGGGTCTCTAATAACTTTCCCCTAAACTGATAAACACGGAGCTTGGTGACCCAGAGAACAGCTGTACCTGAATTACACCCCAGCCCCGGCCCCAGGAAGCACGGGCCGTCTAATGCAGGGGACTTAGTGCCAGGAATCCAGGTTCTGTCCCTGAGAAATTATCGTAACTACTTATCTGTTACCACTGGCCTCTTCTAACGTATTTCTCCTCAGCACCCCCAGGGAAAGGGAAGTGCCATTGTCCCCATTTCACCCAGCTCAGGCATAGCGAGACTAAGCGATTTGCCCAAGGTCACACACAAGGTCTGTAGCAGAGCAGGGAATTTAACTTAGTGCCCTGACCACTAAAACATCCCTCCTCCCCGACTCTGCTCCTGACTCACCATGTGACCTGTGCCTCAGTTTCCCCATCAGGATGCCAGCACAGGGTAGGATTGGGAGGCCTAAAAGGACAATAGGTCAAAATCTTGTGGGTGTGAAAACAAGGTGAAATGTTAAAAGTGGACGTTGAGGAGCTGGACCCGCCCACGCCCAGGCTGAATCTGCCTGGTTCTGATCCAGGTTGATGAGAGACAGTTCTAGTTCCAAGCCCGCTCACCTCACGCGGCTCTGTGCATACCCGTTCCCCTCCCACATTCTAACCACAGGCTTCTTTTGCACGCTTCCCTCGGGCCGTGTCTCACGGTAGGTAACCAGGGCTCACTCTCGGAGATGGTGGAGATACGGCGCTGCCGTCTGCCCCAGTGTTCCTGGTGCTTGGGGTCAGGCTCTGGCATCGCTTCCCAGTTCCGTTTCTTGTCATGTATAAGGTCGTCCTACGGTGCTGCTTCACGCTCCTGTGTGTGCAGTCAGACCTGCTGTCACTCCTGTGACCCCGTGGGCCAGCCCAGTCCCGGGGGTGGGGTGGGTCTGACCCCACTGGTCCTGTGAGACCAGCCTAGCCATGGGGGGAGCAAGCCGGAGTCTGATCCCGTGGGGCCAGCCCAGCCACGGGTGGCAGGGGAGAGCCAGAGTCTGACCCCAGTAGCGCTGCGGGACCTGTCTGGCCAGGGGGAGGAGCTTTTTGTGCATGCGTAGAATTGCCCCTGTGGGCAGGTGGTGCCGAGGGCCTATTTTGGCCTGCGGGCCTTGGCCGCTCGTGGTGATGTGCAAGGAGGAAAGAACCTGGCCTCCCCCCACCCCCCGGGTGTGTTTGCAAGGCTGGCAGCTAAATAATCACCTCACCACAGCACGCTGGGCATGGAAACCAGAGAGACGATAGCCATGGCACCCCGGGCACTTTGCCAGCTGATTTCCAGAGCAGAAATACCCCTTAAGAATCAATAGGGACCTACTGAGTTCCCGGCTCACCCGGCTGCTACCCGCAGTGACTGCGCAGGAAGCCAACCCAGAATTCCTGGCTTCAAGCCTGTACATGGTCCCCTGGAGGCTGCGGGGGTGTCAGCCTGTGCCATCCGCTCTGCAGGGCAGAGATGCGAGGGGGCAGCCGTTGGTGCAGTGACAAGGCAGGGACCCTCCTTAGGGACTGGATAGTTTGAAATGTGACCATGGAAAGGCCAAGGGAGTTCCCTGCATGCGAAGATCGGAGGTGTGATGGGCAGGGCCTGGTGGTAAAGTCAAGGAAGATCCAGGCCCTGGGCCCTCTAGCAGCCTGTAAGAGGAGCGTGGTGCTGAGTGCACGGCCTGGCCTTGCTCCGCTGCTGCGTGCTGGGCACTCAGGCCTCCTGGCCGCCTGCCTGTGCCCCGGAGAGGCCGCCAAGCCCCCGCCGGTCCATTCTGCCATGTGCCTCCAAGGAGGGCGCGTCCCCATCGAGTCCTGTTTCTCCCTCCTGTCCTGCAGGCTGTAATCCTCCTTCAGCTGCTGCCACTTGAACCAGCAGATCCACACATTCTTTCAACATCCCTCCAGCGCCCCTTGGAGCGATCAGGAGAGTAACCCCAGGCCACCTATGAACTCCTATGCGCCCCGGTGAGCCTCCCGCAGCCATCTGAGATCAGCAACTCACTAGGGTGCAGACTGGGCCGGGCCTACGCCCTTCGCTCTCCCCGGCCAGCCTCAAGGCGGAGCCCAGCCCACTCAGTCGTCGGCCTGTCTGCCAAGACAGCCCGTGGGGTGGGGTGTCTGGGGCTGCAGACTGGGGACGGATCAGAGGGGACCCCGTTCCCAGTCGGAGCCAGCCAGGCCCCCAGCCGGTGCTTTCTGGAGCTGTGCTGCCTGCCGAGTCTTTCCCTGGCGTCACCTGCTCTCTCCCTTTGGCCCAGACTCAACCCGGTGCACAGCAGGAAGGCGCTGCGGAACTCGCGCATCATCAGCCAGAAGGACGACGTCCACCTCTGCATCATGTGCCTGCGCGCCATCATGAACTACCAGGTGGGGGCAAGGCGATGGCCCGAGCCACTGCGCTCGCCAGAACGGCAATTCCCTGGGGGGGGGGAGACGGGGGCCTGGGGCCTGCTCCGTGCGGCTGTGCAGGCACCGCAGAGCAGAGCCCCACCACTCGGGGGCAGGGAGCCCCTCGCCCTTCCCAGCAGCCAGCCGGGGAGAGACGTGTCTGGTGTTGTGATCTCCCTGCCCAGCTGTGAGCCACCCCCGGGGCCGCGCTGTCCCCAGCTGTTCCCGAGTGCTGCCCCTCCGGGACAGTCCCAGGGGAATCACCCAGCCAGCGTTGGCCCGGACTCCGCCAGCCAGCTGGGGCTCGGGAGAATGGCACAGTGCCAGCGGCCTCCTCCATTTAATCTGTGGGGTCCCAGCAGGAGAGAGTCCCGGGAGCTCAGATGGTGCTGGGGGCTTCTCGCCTGCCCCTTGGGCACTGAGCTGTTTGATTCATCCCCAGCCCAGGCCAGTGACCTCCCAGCTGAGGGTTGGGGCTGAGGGCAGGTTCCACCCAGCACCCCGGGGGGGTGGTTCCAGGGTGGGCTGTGCTGACCAGAGGGTCAGTCCCGCCGGGTGGGGCCTGAAACGTGAACGTGACTGAACAGCCACATTCCTGCTCTCCCCCGCCTCCCTCTCTCCAGCATCCCCCCTTCCTCCTCGTCTTCCCCCTTTCTCCCCTCCCCTCCGGTTGTGTCCCCCAGCTGTCGTCCCTGCGGCCCCTCCTGATGTCCCTGTGGCTCTGAGCCTGGGGGCCTGGTCCACAATGGAGACCCCTGAGTGCTACGGACTCTCTCCTCTCTCTCCATGGCATCAGCTGCTCCTCACTGGGGTCCCTGTATCTGGCCTGGCTCAGCTTGGTGTGTTGGGTCCTGTGGGGGCCGGGGGCTTGCCAGCACCTTGGGTGGGATGGGCCTGCGATCCGTGCCCCTCTGGTCCTGCCTTAAAGACACACAAGCATTTCAGAGGGCATGTGGGGGAAGGGCGAGGCGTGGCATCCGCCCCAAACCTGCTAACACCTGCCTCCCCCCCAGTCTGGATTCAGCCTGGTCATGAACCATCCAGCCTGTGTCAACGAGATCACCTTGAGCCTGAACAACAAGAACCCAAGGTATGCTCCCCTGCGGTCCCTGCTGCGCCAGGAGCTGTACAAACAGAACAAAAAGCCAGGCCCTGCCCCAGAGAGTTGACAGCTGCAGACAGACAGATCAGGGAGCACCAGGAAGCAGCGAGCAGGGCTGGTCAGCACTGGCCTGGCTGTGGAATCGCGGCAAAGGAGGGGTTTAAGGAGGGTCAGGAGGCAGCTTTGCTGATGTTTCGGGGAGCTCCCTGCAGTGCGCAGGGCAGCACGGGACATGTCATTTGAGAGGATAGCACATGGGCGGTGGAGGCTGGCAGGGGGGCTGACGGCCCTCGGAGTGAACGGGAGCCCCTAGGGAGGGGGCATAGGCCATGGAGGGGCTTCTGAGTGAAGACGAGCAGCTTGTGGCTGGTGCCGCAGAGAAGGGGCAGCCCCCGGGCGGAGTCAGACCCCGTGTTCTCCCTGTAGGACCAAAGCCCTCGTCCTGGAGCTGCTGGCCGCCGTGTGCCTGGTCCGAGGAGGGCACGATATCATCCTCGCTGCCTTCGACAACTTCAAAGAGGTGGGTCCCCCAGCGATCGCGTCCGAGCCGGCGGGGCCCAGGAGACAGCTGGCCCTGGGGGAGGATGGGGGCAATGTGGGTGGGGCCTGGCCGAGGGGGGGGAGCCAGGAAATCCTGCCTCCTAGTCCCAGTTCTGACAGCAACGCTCAGTGCAGCTCGGATAAATCCCTGCCCTTCCCGGGGCCTCAGTTTCCTCGTCTGATCCCCAGCTGGGTCAGGTCTGAGGAGAGGAGAGGAGACAGGCCAGGTACTAACGAACGTGGCCGCGAGTGGCAGCCAGCGGAATTGATGCTCCATGATTGAGCAGCCTGGTTCTGCCCCCTCGGTGCCGCCTTGCTGTGTCTGTGCATCCGGAGCTGGGAAAGCCCTGCTCAGTCACCTCCCTCCCCTGCCTCCTGCGCCCCACAGCCCGTCTCTGGGGCTCTGGCCAGTCAGATCGCTGCTGTGGGCAGGACCGAGCTACCCCTCCCCTCCCACCTTGTGCCCCAGGCGTCGGGACGTGGGTGCTGCACCTGGCCGGCCCTCCCTGGGCCAGAGCTGAGCCGAGCATGGCGGTGAGCCCAGGAGGGGTCTCTGGGAGCATCATGGAGCACGGCTCTCTCTGAGGAGCCCCTGCCTCACACCTTGTGGGCTGGGCCCATGAGGGGCTCTCCTTGGCAATGAGTGGCTCCCCTCTCCCCTCTGCAATCCCACATTCCCTGGAGCCGGTCCCCGTCCCCCCCAGCATACACAGACATTTCCCCATGCCCAGCGGGCACCCGCAGGCCAGCCAGCCCTCCCCAGCTCTGTGCGTTTTGCCTCCCGACCGCAGCATGCCCTGGCTGCAGACAGAGCGGGGGGCAAGGATGGGCAGAGGAGGGCATGTCTCTGCTGCCAGTGCCAGGGCAAGAACCAACCCTCCTGCCATTGCTGCCTCCTGGGAGCCCCCAGCACCGGCTGCGGCTTATCTGCAGGTGCGGGCGTTCGGAATGGGGTCAGAATGTGACCTCTGCCCTCCGTGGCTCCCTGCCCAGGGCTGCCAGCTGGCAAGCGGGGGCGTCGGATGGACGCCGTACTGAAGGTTTCCCGTCTCTTCCTCTCTGCGCCGGCCCTGAGGGGTAGCAAGGAACAATCCGGCGCCCTTCTCTAGCCAACGATCTCCAGGTGTTTTCCAGACACGGACGTATTGACTCTTGTAAACCCCATGGGGGGTGGCCATGGTTACCCATCCCGCTACACATGGGGAAACCGAGGCACAGAGTGGGGAAAGGACTCACCCAAGGCTCCATGGTGAGTCAGTGGCAGAGCCAGGAATGGCCCTCAGGTCTCCTGCTCCCTGGCCCTGGCTCTGACCATAGGGCCTTGCCTGGAAAGCAGGTGATACAGTGTAACACCGACAGATCCTGGTCATGGGCCGGCAGGATTGAACCGGGGGCCTCTGGAGCTTAGTGCACGAGTCTCTACAGCATGAGCTAAAAGCCGACTGGCTGTTCGCTAAGGCTGGAGCAGAGTCATTCACCTCTCTCGCCACGCGGTCGTGGTGCCGCTAGATGGGGCAGCCCCACCCCCAGGAGGTGTGTGGGTTACACCAGCATGGTATCTCCACCCATGACCAGTCTAGCCCTGCCCCCATACAGCCAGGAAGGGGAGGTCTTTTAGAAGTTCCTAGGGGAGTTAGGCACACAGTCCCATTGGCTATCAATGGGAGTCAGGCTCCTAACTCCCTTAAACATTTCTGAAAATCTCCCCCAAATGACCTTGGAGCCAGCCCACAATCCTTCCCTCCCACTCACATTTAGCCGCCCCCCGCCTGCCGTCCCTGGTCTGGGCTCCTGAAACGTCCCTCTTGCTGTTGGGGTTTGTAAACTCCCGCGCCCCGTGGCGGCGCAGCTCGGAAGGAAGGGGATGTCGTCCCTTTGAAACGGCACAACGTCCCGCCCGTGCCCCCGCGGAGGGGAATGCCAGGCTCTCCGTGCCGGTCTGCGCTGCCAGCCGGGAAGTTCTCGCAGGCGTGGCTAGTGCCCGGGTGCCGCCGGCGCCTCCCGCTGGGCTGACTCAGGGAGGCTCTAATGCAGCAGGGGATGGGACGGGGGCACTTCACGCCGCTGTGGAGATTCGCCTCTCGGGGGGAAGGCCAAGCTCCCTCCTCATCTCCCCGCCCAGAGGGCTCTGCGCACTGAGGGGAGGGCTCCTGAGTGTGGTGCTGCTCGTGGTGGAGAGCGACGGGCAGGGGCTGTGCCGGAGTCCTGGGTACAGTGTGTGAGCCCTGCCAGCGCCCCCCGTCCTGCCCGGCAGCCCCAGGCCGCTTCTAGCCGGCCCCCCAGCCTAGCCCTGCCCCCAGCCTAGCCCTGCCAGCGCCCCCCGTCCTGCCCGGCAGCCCCAGGCCGCTTCTAGCGCTGCCCCCAGCCTAGCCCTGCCCCCAGCCTAGCCCTGCCCCCCAGCCTAGCCCGGCCCCCAGCCTAGCCCTGCCAGCGCCCCCCGTCCTGCCCGGCAGCCCCAGGCCGCTTCTAGCCGGCCCCCCAGCCTCGCCCGGCCCCCCCAGCCTCGCCCGGCCCCCCAGCCTCGCCCGGCCCCCAGCCTAGCCCTGCCAGCGCCCCCCGTCCTGCCCGGCAGCCCCAGGCCACTTCTAGCCCTGCCCCCAGCCTAGCCCTGCCCCCAGCCTAGCACTGCCAGTGCCCCCCGTCCTGCCCGGCAGCCCCAGGCCGCTTCTAGCCCTGCCCCCAGCCTAGCCCTGCCCCCAGCCTAGCCCTGCCAGCGCCCCCCGTCCTGCCCGGCAGCCCCAGGCCACTTCTAGCCCTGCCCCCCAGCCTAGCCGGGCCCCCAGCCTAGCCGGGCCCCCAGCCTAGCCCTGCCCCCAGCCTAGCCCTGCCCCCCAGCCTCACCTGGCCCCCCAGCCTCGCCTGGCCCCCCAGCCTAGCCGGGCTCCCAGCCTAGCCCTGCCAGCGCCCCCCGTCCTGCCTGGCAGCCCCAGGCCACTTCTAGCCCTGCCCCCCAGCCTAGCTCTGCCCCCCGCCTAGCACTGCCAGCGCCCCCCGTCCTGCCCGGCAGCCCCAGGCCGCTTCTAGCCCTGCCCCCCAGCCTAGCCCTGCCCCCCAGCCTAGCCCTGCCCCCAGCCTAGCGCTGCCAGTGCCCCTCTGTCCTGCCCGGCAGCCCCCGGGGCCGTGCCCTGCGATTGCCCTTTGCTGCTCTCCCTTCTCCCCGGGGGACAGAACCAACGCGCCGAGGGCCGCGCGCTGCGGCTGCTGGGGCGAGTGGCGGCTGTTCCGCGCGGGGAGCGTCCGCGATCCGGTGCTCAGGCAGGGCTGGCAGTGCCTGGCAATGAGCTGCCCCAGCTGTCGCTCTGTTGCTGCTGTAACCCTACAAGGGGGCTCTATCAAAGAGGCCGATTGGGTGACATGGGCTGCAGGCTGGATTGAATTCCCGGGCGCAGCAGCAGGGAGCTGGGTGGGAGCCGGGAACCCAGGCTGACATCCGAGCGATGAATGGAGGGGAGCTCACCTGATCCCTCACGCTGGAGACAGGCCAGCGAGCCGGAGCACGGTCTGCAGTAGTGGGGGCTGTGACACGGGGGGCGCCATTGGCTCAGTGACTTGGGTTTCAGTTCGCTAGCATGGCCGTTTCAGCAGCTACCGGTGCTGTCTCGCTCCTATCACTGCATCCCAGCCATGGCTGCGCTTGGAGCCAGGACACCTGGGTTCTATTCCTGGCTCTGCTGACCAGTCCCAACTCCGTGCCTCAGTTTCCCATCTGCATAATGGGAATAATAAAACTCCCCCATCTCAAAGGGGGCGTGAGGCTCCAGTGCCTAGAGAGTGAGCTTCAGCTGGAAGGTGCGATCCGAGGGGAGTTGGTATTAATTAATGTGTTGATTGAGTTCTGCGAGCCCCTGCTGGCACTGCAGGATGGGCCATGGGGGGCTCACATCCCTGCAGGGAACAGTGGAGAAATGAGAGCCAGGGAGCAGCTGGAGGAAGGTGATTGTTCACAACCCCCCAATTCTCTCCCCTCGTCAGCTGGCTCTGGCCAGGGCAGGACTGCCAGGGCCCAGGTCCTGTGGTGTCCTGTGGCCTGGGCACTGCCCCTGCACTGCACGGGTAGGATGGCGCAGGCATCGCTAACCAGAGAAGTCCTGCCCAGCGCAAGGCCGTGCCCGGGCGTTAGGCGAAGGACCGAGCGCTGGAGCTGGACCCAAAGGCCCCAACCTTCGCGGGGCCCTGTTCTGAGCTGCAGCGTCTCTCCTGGTGGGGAAGGGGCCTGGGCAGGACCGTGGTGAACCAAGGAGGCTGCTGGACTCAGACGCACCCTGCGGTTCTCTCTGGCTCTAGTTCCCAGCCCACCCCCCCTCACGTCCCCATCCTGGCTCTTCCCAGGGCCTGGCCCGGCCTCCACCGGGCTCATGGAAGGGGCTGCCCAGGAGTAGCTGAAATGGACTGAACGTTTCCATCCCTCTGCAGCTGGGATTCCAGGAATCGCCGTGTGGCTGCCTGCTGGTGTGCCCTGGCCATGGCCACGTGCAGGGCTCCCTCTCCCCCTCTGGGTCGCTGCCACGGGGCAGCAACGCATCGGCTTTATTGAGCCGTCTGGTCAGCTGGGCCTGGCACTAGTGGCAGAGCGATGCCAGTTATTGGAGTTCCATCCCGGGCCGAGTTGTTATCCAGGATTTGTACTGCAGCGTCTGGTGGCCTGGTCAGAGAGCAGGCCCCATGTGCTGGGCACCGCATGGTCCCTTACGTTGGGGAGGCTTTGACCTACTGGAGTAACGTAGCGGGGGGAGGAGCTGGAGATCCCTTGGGGAATCTACCCCACCCCCCTTTTGCCCCAGCTGCCTTTGGCTTCATTTCTAGGAGTGCAGGAAAATCTCAGTCCTGCAAGCCCTGGAACAGAAGACGGGCTGCCGAGGGCTCCGAGCCGTGTGTGCTGCGCTCTGAGCTGAAACAGGCTGTGCTGAGGGGTGGGGTTACACTGGGGCGAGGCCAGTGGAGCGGGGTGTCTGCTCTGGCACACTCAGTCGTGCACATGCACCCTCTCACGTACACTCGCGTCCCACTCACGCACGTTCCGGGCACGGCAACGCTCCCACTCCCCTTTTGGACTGTGCCTGGCAGCGGGGCAGACACCGTACTGCTCTCTAGGGCAGCAGGATGGCACCGTCTGGGCCCGGCTCCCTCGCTGGGTGGCTTCTCTGCAGGGCAGGGAGCAGCCCATGGCACAGAACCCACCCATGCTGAGTGGACTCTGCTCCTGCCCACAGGTCTGCGGAGAGAAGAATCGCTTTGAGAAGCTGATGGAGTATTTCCGAAATGAGGACAGTAACATTGACTTCATGGTGAGCATTTGGGGTGAGGTGGGGGGAAGTGACATCGGGGGCCAGGCAGCCCCCTCACCTGCCCCATCCCCCAAACCATCCATAACGTGCTGCTGCTGCCTGACTTTGGGGCTCGTGTGATGTGAAGACTTGGCTGGTTTTTCCATCTGCTTAGTGCAGGAAAGAGCTGTTTGCAGCACCCCTTCCTTCCGCCTGTCACCCAGGGCTCCACACACGGCTATCGGCCCTCTGTTAAACCACACGTGTGTGACGCTGAGGAAAGAACCTCTAATCTCACTCCCAGGCCTCTCCCACCTGAACTGCGGGTGAATCCCATTTGGTGTCAGTAGTAATAGGGCTTTTAGTGCGCATAGACATCAAACCACTAGAGGGCAGTAGTTTATATACTGCACTCGAAGCCCCTTCAAGTCTGGAGGGTCTCTCTCAGAGCTAGCAGGGGGCCGTTCCAATGCCAGGAGCCCCCCTGACTGGGTCTTTGAGGCTTGATTTTCCCTGTGTCCAGCAGCTGTGTTGGCTCTGGTCTTCCCTCCTCTCCTCCCACTAAGCCTGGCTGTGTTCAGGGTACAGCTGGGTGACACTTTTTTGGCAAATAGTAAATTCACCATAAAATTCCTTTTTCGGGGCACGGAATTCGGGCCAAACACGTCGAATAGTTTCAGGCACAAAAAAGCCTGAAAGCAAGAAAGGTTTAGCAAATGTCTAAACAAACCGGGTTGCCGTTTGTGTTTCAAGTCGGCATTCCGAGTGTTGCATTCAGCGCTAGTGACATCGTTGTGGTGGGTTTTGTTTCACTGAGAAAAAAATGAAAAAAACCCACTTTGGTTTGAAACAAAATGAGTTATTTATTTATTTATTTTGGGTTTAGCCACCAAACAAAACCAATCAGTGATTTCTTCGGCTCTGATTAAGGGAGACAGTGTTCTGGAGCGGGTGGCAGGACGCCGGGGTTCTCTTCTCTGCGCTGACTTGCTTGACCGTGGTCCCGTAAAGCACTCTGCAGCCGCATTAGTGGGCTAGCAATGGGAAACGCCGTCTCATGCGTGTGCACGCTGGGTTATGTGCCTAGCATGAGACCCTCTAGCGGCAAGGTCACAAGACTGGGCGGCCAGGCGGCTGCTTCTGGCGCTGCTCACTGATGGTTGTAGTGTCTCTGCTTGTATCTCGCTGCCTCCCGCCCGCCGCTTGCCCCGGTGGAAGGAGAGGCTCTGGTGCTAACCCTGGGGCTCCCCGGCAGGTGGCCTGCATGCAGTTTATCAACATCGTGGTGCACTCGGTGGAGAACATGAACTTCCGTGTCTTCCTGCAATACGAGTTCACTCACCTGGGGCTGGATGAGTATCTGGAGGTGAGGCCGCTCTGACCACTGAGTTCTGAGGGAGGGGAGAGAGGGCTGGTCTGTATGCCCCCATCACTGGAGGTGTTAGCCACTGTCTTCTCAACGAGGGACATCCTCTGTCTACAGCCATCTCCTTTAATGGGCCTCGTCCGCACGCACAGGGGCGGCTCCAGGCCCCAGCACGCCAAGCGTGTGCTTGGGGCGGCAAGCTGCGGGGGGCGCTCTGCTGGTTGCCGCGAGGGCGGCAGGCAGGCTGCCTTCGGCAGCTTGCCGGCGGAGAGTCCGCTGGTCCCGCGGCTTCGGCGGACCTCCCGCAGGCAAGCCGCTGAAGGCAGCCTGCCTGCCGTGCTTGGGGCGGCCAAATGCCTAGAGCCGCCCCTGCGCACGCACCACGTGTGACATCCCAGCCTGGGCTATCGGCCACGCAGCCTGGAAATGCTGGGACAGAGAAGGGCTGGGCTAGGACTGGGGTCCTCTGGCTCCCTCTCCCCCAGAGCACGTTCCAGAGGAGGAGCAGGGTGTTTCCGGAGGCTGCGCGGAGACCCCAGAAGAGGAGGTGTGGGCGGCTGCGCATTCAGCTGAACTCCCCGGTAGGGTTAAGGGCTGGGCTGGGCCTGGCTTTGAACGGGGATCCTTGCTATCTTGTGACAGAGGCTGCGTTACACGGAGAGTGACAAGCTGCAGGTGCAGATCCAGGCGTACCTGGATAACATCTTCGACGTGGGCGCCCTGCTGGAGGACACAGAGACCAAGAATGCTGTGCTGGAGCACATGGAGGACCTCCAGGAGCAAGTGGGGCAGGTGAGGGCCCTGGGGCACCAGGCAGGGAGCGAGGAGCCATTCCTGCTAAGGGCGTCTGCAGGAGCTGATCTGCGTATGGGCAGGAAAACGCTGCCATGTGCTCAGCGTGTCTCTGTGACCTGACAGCGGGGAGGGATTCCAGGGCTGCTCCTCCATGCCCCTAGCACCGCCCAGCTCTGGGACAGGAGGGCTGGTTGCTTTGGTCCCTGCTGTTCCAGTTTTTGGCCAATGTGAGGTGCCAGGGAACGAGGCCTCCATGCTGCCTGTCGCTCTATCAGCCCAGGAGCTTTGACCCTGGCACTGAGTGCGCTGACCCCATGGCCTGGGCTTGCTGCTGGAGGGGGGACACTGGGACTTTTCTCTTGGGCAGGGGGCTCCCAGCATGGTAGAGGGGAGGTGGTCTGCTGCACACGCCTGCTCCTGGCATTGGGGCTGTCATCTGCAACTCCCCTCCTCCCTCCACATGCTGGGAGCCTGTGCCCTGGCCCACCCCACGGCCCCGCTCGTGGGGGACTGGCTGAATGCTGGCTCCTCTCGCAGCTCACAGAGAAGCTCCAGGATGCGGAGAACGAGTCAATGGCCAAGATCGCGGAGCTGGAGAAACAGCTGAGCCAGACGCGCCGTGAAGTAGAGACACTCCGGGTGAGACCAGCGGGGAAGGGGCGGGGGGCGGCCAAGTGGGAAGGTGCAGAGGGCAGTGAAAGAGGTGTCGGGCGGGGTGGGGGAGGTCTGGGAGCAAGGAGACGGGGAGAGGCTGGTTCTGGAGAATGGTGGGTGTTCCAGCGGGGAGATGTTCCCACACGGAGATCTCACAATGCTGCTGCCAGCCTCCCCGAGCGGCTCCTCTCCCGGCGCGGCGCTGCCAGGACTGGGGCCTCCTGCTGCAGGTGGGCTCCCGGCACCGAGCTGCCAGTGCCGGAGATGGGGGGGCAAGGTGGTGCCTCTCTGTTCGTGGATGATCCCCCCGCCCCTCTCTGCATCTCTCAGGCAGGCTCGTCCCTGCTGGCTCCTGCGCGAGGCACAGGGGATCGGGTCCCTCTGCCGGGGAGGGGGACGGCACTGATGCCCGCTGTGCTGTGTGTGTCTGCCCAGGAGCGGCTCAGCGAATCCAGCAGCCAAGCCAGCTCCCCC
Organism: Mauremys mutica; assembly: GCF_020497125.1. Classification (NCBI taxonomy): domain Eukaryota; kingdom Metazoa; phylum Chordata; order Testudines; family Geoemydidae; genus Mauremys; species Mauremys mutica. Next base: position 14,198,566 of record NC_059096.1, read on the forward strand.
CCGCAGCAGCAGCAGCAGCAGCAGCAGAGGCTGGCGGAGGCCCGGCCCTCGGCCTTGGAGCAGAAGCTGGAGGAGCTGGAGGAGAAAGGGTTAGTCCGGATCCTGCGTGGGCCAGAGGGAGCCGTTGCCATCGAGATTGTCCCTGTTGTCATGGAAACCACAGCAGTCCCCACGGTTACCGTAGAAGCCTCCGCCTCTCCCAGCCCAGGTACCTTCAGTGGGCAGCGTAGCTGGGGGCTGCAGGGGTTAATAGGATGGGACCCCTGCATTGGGAGTGAGGCTCTGAACACTGGGTTACCATGTCCCAGTCCCCTCTGGCCTGTCCCGGCTGGGGCTGCAAACCCCAGAGCCCCCAAAGGGCCGGATCCCCACAGCAAGAGCCTCATGCTGGTGCTGCCCTGCTGCCCACGGGCTGCCTGTGTTCTTCCCATGGTGCACACGGGCCGCTTCCTGGGATCGGGGCCCCGTGCCAGGTGCTGCACGGATATGTCCCAAAGCACAGATATGTCTGTCTGCCCCTCCCGGCTGAGCATCTGAAAGCACTTTACAGAGGAGGGTCGGCATCATACACCAACGGTACAAATGGGGAAACCGAGGCACAGAGGGGGACGGTGACTTGCCAAAGGTCACTCAGCAGGTCAGTGGCTGGGGACAGATGCCTCTTGCTGAGCCTAGTCACTCCATTGCTGGCAGGGTGGATGGGTGACATTTCTCTCTCTTACTTTGCAGATTTCACATCTCCTTCCATTTGCTCCCCACTGCCGCCCCCTGCTGCTGCCCAGACGATTCCTCCGCCTCCCCCACTGCCCCACACCGAAGACACTGACTCTGCCAACCTGCCTTCTCAGCAGCAAGCCCAACCTTCTGCACCCCCTCCAGCTCCACCCCTTCCTGGGAGCGACACCCCTCCGCCTGCCCCGCCCCTTCCCGGGGTCGAAATCCCACCACCTCCTCCCCTCTCGGTGGAGGGTGGCCCAGCCCCTCCTCCCCCTCCGCCCCCACCCCTGGGAATGCCAGCTGGAGAGGTCAGCGGCCCAACCCCAGCAGCCAGTTCAGGTGAGTCCAGTTTCCAGGACGTGATGGTGTCCATGTGGGATGGCGTGTGCAGGGTGAGAGCCAGAGCACAGCGCTGGGCAGAGGGGCCGGGGGTGCCCTGGGGAGACGGGTCCCCTGGTTATCCACAGAGCAGGCGTCGCTTGGCCAGCATCAGTTACACCACAAAAGGGACGGTTAGTCCCCTGGTCCTGACAGCCCTCAGCCTCCGCTGGGCCAGCCGGGGGACTGGGTTTGGGTGTGATGTGGAGATTGATCTCACCCATCACTTCACAGCCATCTCCAAACAGCCTTCAGCTGAAAATGACCTGGGGCCGATCTGACCCCCTGACCTAGCCGTGAAACCCCCTTGCCAGCCTGTATTAGACCACGGGTCCGTCTAACTCAGTATCACACCCGTGGCCGCTTAGCCTGGTCCCTGCCCTTCTGCCGACTGGATCGGAACATGGGTCCATCTGCCGCCTTGCCTCTGGCGGCAGAGCCGGGCTCCAGGGAAAGGAGATTGCCCACAAGGCACTAGCTCTCATGGAGGCGTGAAAACCCTTCCGCAAGCTTTGTGATGGTGTTGGAGGAGCTGTGCGGTCCCGGTTGTCCTGGCGCCGCAGGCTGGTTCTGTGGGCGCTCCTGGCACGCTTTCCAGCCCCCTCCTCTCCCTCCCTCTCCCCGCTAGCTGTCAAGATCAAGAAGCCGATTCAGACCAAGTTCAGAATGCCCATCTTCAACTGGGTGGCTCTGAAACCCACCCAGATCAACGGGACCATCTTCAACGAGCTCAACGACGAGAAGGTCCTGCAGGTGAGGCTGCCTTGCCCTGGGTGAGGGGCGGAGGGGCGGAGCTGGCTCTGAGCTGTGCTGCGTGGACGCTGCCCGAACGGCCTGCAGGCCAGACCGGCAGCCCGGTGCCGCGAAACTGGGGCACCCAGCCCAGCCTCCTCTCCCAGCCCAGAGAGGCGAGATGCGGCAGCGGAGGGAAGTGCTGGGAAAGGTGGCTGGAGGAGGCGCTTCAGCACCCTGGAGAGGGGCTCTCTGGCGCTGGGACAGTTTCATGGATGTCACCAGTAGGAACCTGGCCCAGCCCTAGAGGAACGGGCTCCCCCCCTCCTTGCACTCCCCCTCCCTCTCTCCATCTCCGTGCTGCTGCATTCTGCCCCTCCGCCCCCCTCCCCGCAGGAACTGGACATGAACGACTTCGAGGAGCAGTTCAAGACGAAGGCTCAGGGCCCCAGCTTAGACATCAGCTCCCTGAAGGTGAAGGCTGCTCAGAAGGCCCCCAGCAAGGTGACGCTGATCGAGTCCAACCGAGCCAAGAACCTGGCCATCACGCTCCGCAAGGGCGGCCTCAGCATCGACAGCATCTGCAAGGCCATCCAGACGTGAGTCCCCCGGGGCTGGCAGGAGACGGGGGAGCTAGTGAGGAGCACACGGCTTGGACACAGAGCCAGGGCCTGGGGGAGGAGACGCCCAGGTGATGGTCTGGGATGGGGAGAAGGAACCCAAAGCTCAGCTGAGCTGAAGTTGCTGGCTGGACGTCCAGGAGCTGACGTTGGGAGGCTGAGCTGAGGTGTAGGGCTGCGGGAAGGGGGCCGGGCTAGGCGGGTCTGGGCATCACTAAGGCTGGCATTGGAAGCCTGGCTTGGAGGTGAGGGCCTAGTGAGAGGAGCAGGGGATGCCCACAGAGAGGACAGGGGGGCCCAGCGAACAGGGTAATGCAGGGACAGCGGGAGAGGGCTGGGATGAGAGCGGAGGGAGGACGGGATTGGAAGCAGGGAGCTGTCGCTGTCGCTGGTGTCGAGAGGTTGAGGAGGAAGAGGATAGAGAGGAGCCCTGGCTTTTGGCTGGGAAGAGGCTGTTAGACTTTGGTGAGAGCTGATTTGCAGGACTGCCCAAAGGGGGGGGCAAGTGGGGCCCCGGAAAACTCTCGCAGGCCCGGGCCCCCAGAGCTTCTTCTGCTCCCGGTCTTCGCCGGTGGGGGGTCCTTCCACTCCGGGGCAGAAGGACCCCCTGCCGCCGAATTACCGCTGAAGCGGGACCTGCCGCCGAAGTGTCCCGAAGACCCATGGCGGGGGCCCCCCGCCGCTGAATTACTGCTGAAGACCCGGCTGCACTTCGGCGGTGGGTCCCACTTCGGCAGTAATTCAGCGGCAGGGGGCCCCGCCGCGGGTCTTCGGGGCACTTCAGTGGCAGGTCCTGGAGCGGAAGGACCCCCCCGCCTCTGAATTACCACCAAAGCGGGGGCCCCCTGCCACTGAAGACCCCAGGCCCCCAGAATCCTCTGGGCAGCCCTGCTGATTTGATGGCGTACGAGAGGCGAGAGATGGCCTGGAGCGGGTCTAAGGGCTTGTCTACATGGGGAAACTTACCGGGTAGTTGTAGCACGGGTAGCTGTGCTGGTGAATTCCCTGCGATGGGACGAGAACGGCAGCCAGCCTTTGCAGACACTGCGTTCAAGGTGCTCGGAGAGGAGACGGTCGCTGGAGAGGCAGGGGAGTCAAGGTGGCTTGTGGGGGTGGACCAGGCTTGAGGACTGAGAAGGCAGAGCGTGTGGTGGGAGAGGAGCGGAGACATCAAGGGTGGAGGACACTGAAGCACGGCGAGAATCAGCCACTGGTCAATGGGGAGCAGGGAGGGGAGGGGCTGAGACACAGATGGGCCAGGTGACAGGGCCGGGGGGAGGGGAGCTCAGGGCGAGCCGGGCGTGGGGACGGCAGCTCGCGGGCGGGACAGGGTTGACCCAGAGCCGCAGGCCAAACGGGGCGGGAAGGGCAAGGAGATGAGCGGCCAAGGCTGTTCCCGGCGAGCGAGGCTGTAGCTGCGTGTGCGCTGCTGCCTCCCTCCCCCAGGTACGACTTGCAGAGCCTGAGCCTGGATTTCCTGGAGCTGCTGCAGCGCTTCCTGCCCACCGAATACGAGCTCACGCTGATCCGCAAGTACGAGAAGGAGCAGCGGCCGCTGGAGGAGCTGTCGGACGAGGACGTCTTCATGATCAAATTCAGCCGAATCCCTCGCCTCGCCGAGCGCATGAACATCATGACGTTCCTGGGCAACTTCAGCGACACCGCCCAGCTCCTGATGCCGGTATGGGCCAGAGCAGGCGGCCGCCTGGCCTGCACCTGCGGTGACCCGGGCGGGGGCTCTGCCGGGGGCCAGGGGGAGTGAGGTCAGAACGCTCCCGCCCGGGCCTCCTCCGGGACTCGACGAGATCAGGGAGCAGGGGTTTGGGGATGCTGAGAAGCACCGCAGGCCTCCAAAGAAAGGCTGGGGGATCACGGGCAGAAAGGCTGGGGGATCAGGGAACTGCCTTGGTACATCTCAAGCTAGTTCAGAGCCGCCCTGTGCACTGGGGGACGTCTGCATGGGCAGCTCACCCCCAGGGCTGGGATAGTGAGGAGGGCAACCCGCCAGGACGGTGGTGCCTCAACTGAGCCATGGGGTGGGAGAGCCCAGGGCCGGGGCGGCCGGGAGGAACTGGGAATGTTCTTGACGTGGTCTTTGAATGCTGAGTGGGGAGTGTTGGCCTGGGAAGGTTGCAGGGGAGTTTGGCTGGGACTGGCTGCATTGGGGATGGGAGACTGTCCTTGAGGGAGGAGACCTGAGCACGTGACATGAGAACCAGGAGGGGGGTGGAGGCCAGGTGACACCTCTGCCCGGGGAATCTGGACAAAGGCTGGGGGAGGAGCCGGGGGGAGGCTGAGTGAGAGGCTGGAGGGAGTTTCAGTTTGGAGCTGGCTGGGAAATGGAGGGGAGCCCAGATGGGGCTCTGGTTTTCCAATGCGGCTCTGGCCTCCCTGCCCCCCAAGATGGACCTAACTGGGGGGTCCTGTTGTCTGTACCGGCAAGGCCTCTCTGGGACTGTGGTCCTGTCGTCTAAATAAACCACCTGCTTTCCCGGCTGGCTGAGAGTCCCGGTGAATCGCAGGAGGCCGGGGGGGCCGGGCCCCGACTCCCCCCACTCCGTGACAGCGGCCAAGCCGGGGGAGCCCAGGGCTGGGGTGGCAGGGGCTGCAGGTCAGGCCAGGGCCTTGGGGTGAGTGGGTCCAGAGCCCAGGCCGAGTGGTGGTGGCTGTCTGGAAGCACTGGGGCCCGTGTGACGGTGCGTGCAGGGTGGGTGGGACCCTTGTTTGGGGCAGGGCTCGGCGCCCAGCTCTGGGTACTGTTGGGGGCTCCCTGGTGGGGATGCCTGGGGAGACTCCTGCGGGGGGGGCTTGTGCTGATGGGGGAGGGGTGGTTTGGCTGAGCGGGAAGCAGTCTCTGCAGGCGCTTTGGAGCCAGGCTGTGCCTTGCTGGCCCCTCTCACCTGCCTCTCCCTCTGCCGGCAGCAACTCAACGCCATCATCGCCGCCTCCATGTCCCTCAAGTCCTCGACCAAGCTCCGCAACATCCTGGAGGTGAGGGGCTGGGGCCGACCCCACGGGGAGCAGCCCCCGCGGGGAGGGGGGTTCCAGTGCCTGGGCTGGGCTTGCTCAGAAGCTCCTGCGGGGCAGGGGGGCTGCTCTTTAGGGGCAGGGGCTGGGCTGGACGGGGAGGGCCCAGGCTGGGCTGGGCTGGGCTCCTGTGTTGGCTGCGGGGCAGGGGCTGGGCTGGGGGGAGGGTCCAGGCTAGGCTGGGGGGGAGGGGCTGGGTGCAAAGACTCCCCCAGGCATCCTGCAGCCAGTTGGCTGGTGTCCGGAGCTGCCCGGCTGGGTATCTGGGATGAGTTTCGGTGCCTTCCTGCCCCGTGCCCAGGCCACTTCCCCACTCCAGGGGGTGCCCCCACTGGCTGGCTAACAGGGATGGGCGCCCTGGGCCCCGGCTGCCCATGGGAGCCACAGCCTGGCAGAGCTGCCCGGCGCTGCCCCTGCCTGGTGATTGTTAGCAGCCATCTCTCTGCAGATCGTCCTGGCCTTCGGGAACTACATGAACAGCAGCAAGCGTGGAGCGGCCTACGGCTTCCGGCTGCAGAGCCTCGATGCGGTAGGTTGTTGGGGAGAAGGGCCCCCCTCGGCCCACAGGTCCTTGGGGACAGGAGTCCTGATAGTCCTGCTGTGACCGGACAAGGCGGGCGGGGGTCTCGCGCTGGGGGAGTGGGGAGCTGGCATCTGGGGGCTCCTGACTCTGTCAGCCAGGTCTGCCCCCGGTGAGGAAATCCAGCACTAGATCAGAGGGTCTGCAGAGTCTGCTTTCACTGCCAGGGCATGAACAGTGAGAGGAGATCATGCCAGGGAGGGCTGCGGCTGGCTGGGTGTGGGCACTGGGGGCACTAGCAGGAGGTGGACAGTGGCAGCTGGGAACTGAAGGGAGCAGGAGGTTGGTAGGGGGTGAGCGGTGCTGGCTGGGTGTGGGCTCTGGGGGGTTGGCAGGCTCGGGGGTGGTGGCTGGGTATGGGCACTGGGGGGTGGCAGGGAGCAGAGGCTGGGTATGAGGCGGGGGGCGGACGGTGGCGGCTGGGTATGGGCAGGGGGGACACAAGGGGGCAGAGGGGGGTGGCTGGGTATGGGGGGGTGGGGGGGCAGCTGGGTATAGGGGGGCGGAGGGGGGCAGCTGGGTATGGGGTAGGAGGCAGAGGGTGGTGGCTGGGTATGGGTGGGGGGGACACTAGGGGGCAGATGGGGGCGGCTGGGTATGGGGGGGCGGAGGGTGGTGGCTGGGTATGAAGTGGGGAGCGAAGGGGGGTGGCTGGGTATGGGGCAGGGGGTGGAGGGGGGCAGCTGGGTATGGGGAGGCGGGCGGGGGGTGGTGGCTGGGTATGAGGTGGGGGGCAAAGGGGGGCGGCTGGGTATGAGGAGGGGGGTGGCTGGGTATGGGGCGGAGGGGGGCGGCTGGGTATGGGGCGGGGGGCGGCTGGGTATAGGCTGGGGGCAGAGGGTGGTGACTGGGTATGAGGTGGGGGGCGAAGGGGGACGGCTGGGTATGAGGAGGGGGGCGGCTGGGTATGGGGTGGGGGGCGGCTGGGTATAGGCTGGGGGCAGAGGGTGGTGACCTAGAATGAGGTGGGGGGCGAAGGGGGGCGGCTGGGTATGAGGAGGGGGGCAGCTGGGTACGGGGTAGGAGGCGGAGAGTGGTGGCTGGGTATGGGCGGGGGAGACACTACGGGGCAGACGTTGGCAGCTGGGTATAAGGAGGGGGGCGGCTGAATATGAGGCAGGGGGCGGAGGGGGGCGGCTGGGTATGGGTGGGGGGGACACTAGGGGGCAGATGGGGGCGGCTGGGTATGGGGGGGCGGAGGGTGGGGGCTGGGTATGGGGGGGTGGAGGGGGGGCAGCTGGGTATGAGGTAGGAGGCGGAGGGTGGTGGCTGGGTATGGGCGGGGGGACACTAGGGGGCAGAGGGGGGCGGCTGGGTATGGGGGGGCAGAGGGGAGCGGCTGGGTATGGGTGGGGGGAAACTAGGGGGCGGAGGGTGGCGGCTGGGTATGGGGTGGGGGGCGGCTGGGTATGGGGGGGCAGAGGGGGGCGGCTGGGTATGGGTGGGGGGGACCCGAGGGGGCAGAGGGTGGGGGCTGGGTATGAGGTGGGGGGCGGAGGGGGGCGGCTGGGTATGGGGGGGCAGAGGGGAGCGGCTGGGTATGGGTGGGGGGGACCCGAGGGGGCAGAGGGTGGTGACTGGGTATGAGGTGGGGGGCGGCTGGGTATGGGGTGGGGGGGAGGAGGGTGGGGGCTGGGTATGAGGTGGGGGGCGACGGGGGGCGGCTGGGTATGAGGTGGGGGGCGGCTGGGTATAGGCTGGGGGCAGAGGGTGGTGACTGGGTATGAGGTGGGGGGCGGCTGGGTATGGGGTGGGGGGGGAGGGTGGGGGCTGGGTATGGGCGGGGGGGACACTACGGGGCAGACGGTGGCAGCTGGGTACGGGCACGTGGAGGCGGCAGGGGGCTGGCGGCTGGGTGCCGGTTCTGCGGGTGGCCACCTGGGCACGGCCCCAGCCTGACTCTGCCGTCCCCCAGCTGCTGGAGATGAAGTCAACGAACCGGAAGCAGACGCTGCTGCACTACATCGTGCGGGTGATCCTGGAGAAGTACCCGGAGCTGACGGGCTTCCACACCGAGCTGCACTTCCTGGACAAGGCGGGCTCAGGTAGCGGGCATGGCGGGGGCTCCGGGTGCCCGCAGGCGGGGCCAGGCCCGAGCCCTGGGGAGTGGAGCTGGAGGCCGAGTCCCTGCTCCGGACAGGGCTGCGTGAAGCCTGTCGGAGGAGCCGGGCCCTGAAGGGAGGGCTGGGAGCTCAGGGCAGCCCAGGCCCTGCAGCCCTGACGCGCCGTTCTCCTCTCCCGCCCAGTGTCCCTGGACAGCGTGTTGCAGGACATGAGGGCCCTGCAGCGGGGCATGGAGCTGACCCGCAAGGAGTTCCTGCGGCAGGACGACAGCCAGGTGCTCAAGGACTTCCTCAAGGCCAACACGGAGGTGATGGAGAAGCTGCAGACTGACAGCAAGACCGCCCAGGTAGGTGGGTCGCCCCAGGCCGGGGGGGCCGATGCTCTGGCGAGGGAGCGGGACCGAGTCTGCCTAGTGGGGTGGGCGGGGGGCTGATGCTCTGGTGTGGGGGCCGAGCGGAGGGCGCGCTTGGCCCAGAAGGGGACCTGGCTGGAAGGCCGGGGCCTGTTGGCGGAGCAGGGGGAGGGCTCGGTTGGGGTTGCTGGGGGGGCTCTGCCTCTGGAGCAGGCTTCCAATGGGGTCGGGGGCACGCTGAGGGGGTGGGGGTGGGAAGCAGGCAGCGTTCCTGGGTAGTGCCGTGCACCCCTAGACAGAGCAGGATGCCAGCCTGGGAGCAGGGAGATGGGAGTGGGGCCTCCAGGACCCCGGCCCGGGAATCTACCTGGGGGTGGCTGCGCTAACGGGTCCCCCCTGCCGGCAGGAGGCCTATGAGTCAGCTGTGGAGTACTTCGGCGAGAACCCCAAGACCAGCCCCCCCACCATGTTCTTCCCCATCTTTGTGCGCTTCGTCAAGGCCTATAAGGTAAAGGGGCCCCAGGGGCCGGGGGGAGAGGCCACGCTGCCCTGCAGCCCGTGGGGCGACCACGGCAAGAGGATGGCAGCAGCCCTGGGAATCGGCTTTGGCCTACGCCAGCAAGGACCCAGTGGCCCCACTGATGCAGGGCGTGTTAGCTGGGCAGACTGGGTCTGGGATCCATGAGGGATGGGCACAGAGCCCCATGGCACTCAGAGGCCATGTGCCGGCTCGAGCAGGGTCTGCCCAAAGACTGGCCCCCCAGTTCCAGACAGGCTTTGCAAGCTCCTCTGCTGCGATCCCTGGCAGGCAGGAGGCGGGGTGGGTCTGCCTCCAGGGCGGTGGGGTGGAGAGCCCCAGCCCCTCTGACCAGTACCCACACCGTTCTCCTCCCAAGAAAGTGGAGCACGACATCGAGCTGTGGAGGAAAGAGGAAGCAGCTGCCAAAGAAGTGGAGTCCAATTCCCCCAGCAAGCCGGAGCCAAAGGTACGAGCAAAGCTGCAACCCCCCGAGCTGGGCGCCGCTTCATCCCACAGCCATGACACCAGGCACCTGTCCCACGTGCTTGTTCCGGAGCCTGGGGTGCCTTTCCCAGGAGGGGGGGTGTCAGAGCCAGCCTCATGCCAGCTCCCACGTTCTGCCTCCCTAAAACCTCCCCTGGCCATTGGATTCTTCTTCACTTCCTCTCATAAGCCGGAGTGTAGCATTGCCATGTGCTGGTACACGGCTGCCGTGCTCCACCCCAGAGGTGGCTGCAGTTCTGTGGTGGGTGAAGTGCTTTGGGGTCTCCTCCTATCGAAGAAGGAGACCCTGTCTGTGAGGGGCCGGGTGGCTGAGGGCACTAACTTCTCTCCTTTCCACGGTGGCTACCGCAGTCTCCTGTCCCCAAGGCCAAGCGCCAGCAGATGGACATGATCGCTGAGCTGAAGAAGAAGCAGCTGGTGAAGGAGCCCCTCATTTACGAGGGAGGAGATGGTGCCATTGAGGATATTATTTCAGGTAAGACCAGCGGGGTCTCCCAGGCGTGAACCCACAGCCTGACGCCCAAGGGAACTAACCGTAGCCACTGGTGCAGATCCGGGGCCTGGCCAGGTGGGTACCAGAAAGATCTGTGATGAGTTTTCTTTGGTCACATGACCACTAACCCCCGCCCCCGTTCCCACACCTGCCATGTGGCACACACCATTGCTGCAGCCAGCTGCCAATCCCAGGGCCGTGCTCCGGCCTCGCTTCCCAAGGCACCATCCCCTGCTGTCCCCTCCCCTGGGGCTCGGGGTGGTGGAGACCTGGGAGGTACCAGTGGGCTGCCGTAGCTGGAGCAGGGAGCAGCTGTCAGGACTCCCAGGCTCTGTTCCTGCCGTGCTTGGGGCGAGCTGCATCCTCTCGGGGGATGGGTCCCCCCATCTGTGCAGCGGGCTGGTGCTAGGCACTGGTAGCTGGCAGTGCATGAGTGTGTGCAAAGAGCGGCCCGGGCCGGGACTGAGTCTCTCTGCCTGGGGGCTCCCTGCTGCCTTTCTGTAACGCCCCTGGATCTCCAGCCCCCCAAATCTCCCTGGACTGTGCCAACAGTGGAGCCATCCCCTGGGCTTGGGCTGAACTGTCCTGCCCAGCAGCTGAGGGGGCAGGCTCAAGTCATCCCCCCCGGGGGGGGCTCGACGCAGCGATGCAGCGGCCGCTGGCCAGGGCTGAGCTCTCTCCATGCACCTCGGTCTGTCTCTCACCTCCTTGGCCTCACCTCCTGCTGCTGCTCTCTCCTGCTCTCTCTCTCTCTGCCCCCCCTTCTGCTGCCTCTGGCGGATCGCTCTGCTCAGCGCTGAAGACAGTTCCTTTCACAGCCCGGACAGGCAAGCGCTCGTCCCGGCTCTTGTGCGAGGCCAGCGTCAGTGAGGAGAGCCCCCTGTAGCGCTAGGTAACGCCTGCCTGGGGAGCTGGGTGCCTGGGCCGGCCTTGGCTGGGGGAGCAGATTCCGGTGCACGCGCCTGCTGGGAATTCAGCCTGTTCCCCTTGAGCTGGGGGCGCTTCAGGCAGGACGACGCTTTTCGGCTGCCCCAATCCCCTGCCCGCACGCGAGTCGGCCGGGGGCTCACGTCCGCCTGTCCGTCACTCCCCTGCCCACGCTGCTTTGATCTCGTTTGCGCTCAGGCTCAGCAGGGTTGGGCCTGGTCCGTGTGGGGACGGCAGAGCCTAGACAAGCTGCGGGTGCCAGGAGGCAGCGTGCTTCCCTTGGCGCCAGCACAGAACGGGGAGGCCCAGCGGGCTGGGCAGGCGTTGCAGTGGGAGGCCATGTCCCCGGCTCCTGGCGCTCCGCTTCCTCCCGTGCCGGCTGGATGGGAAAGGCCCCTCCCACCCCACAGCCAGCAGCGGCTGCACGGCATCTGCTGGGGGTGACAGGCACCAGTGAGGGGAGTTGCTCTCACCCCCTCAGGGCAGGTGCAAAGGGCTGCGTGGTTCCCCCTTGCTGGCCAGGCTCCAACCAGGCTCTGTTTTCTCTGGGCACAGGTCTGCGGAACCAGCCGTACAGGCGCGGCGACACCGGCCGGTCCAGCGCCAAGAAACGACCCGCTGGGCAGAGCCTCCAGGTGACCTCTGACATCTCGCTGTGACCGGCCCGCCTACAGCGAGGCCCTGCCTAGAGGAGGCCAGGCAGCAGTGCCGCTCTGCCCCGCCAGGGGAGACGGGGTGGATGTGACCCACGGGGACTGGGCCACCATGGCCACTGGCCTGAACCAAGGACTCTCACACCAGTGGGAGAATCCCTGCTCGCAGCTTCCAGCCGCTTAACTGCTCCGAGCGCCAGCTGGTGCCATGCACACCCTTCCCCCGCAAACCAGCCCTGCCCCCTGCACGTCTGGCACAGGGCTCTCCCCCCGGCCAGGCAGCCGCCAAGTCACTGGCGGGGGGGGGAGGGGGATGTTGTGCGTGTGGCAGCTGTGCGTTGTGGTCTGTTCTAGCCCTGCCTTCCTGGGGCCTGGCAGCCACTGTCTGGCTTGGCGGGTACAGTCCATGGGCTGCATCTTGTCCTGTGACCTCCCCTCCCCTGGCCTGACTGGCCGCCTCCTGCTGCGGGGGAGCTGACCCCGACCCCAGCCCCCGACTAGGCCGTGACACTGCTTTGCTCCCTGCCCTGTTCTGAGCGGTCGTGAGGACAGAGCGCCCAGGGGGGCCTACAGGGCAGGGAGAGCACAGACCCTCTTGGCTGGCAGGTGGGAGGAGGTTGACCAGCCGTCCTGCTCCGAGGGGCTTTGTCTTACATATGCACCTCTGTCCCCAAGAGTCTCACTTGGATCATGGGAGCAGCCCCTCTCTCATCCCCAGGAACCAGGGAGGCTCAATCAACAGGGGCAGAGCATCACTCTTCCTCATGTCACCACAAGGTGTCACCCTTTCCCCATAACAGCTGCAACCCCCCAAGGCTGGGCTGGTGCCGCAGCTCAGACCGAGTGCCCGCAATGCCCTGGGCCGGGCTGGAGCCCCTTGTACGGCTAAGCCTTGCCCAGGCAATGAGTGACAGTCCGACCAACTGGCCTGGGCACGTCTAGCAAAGCCCTAAGCGCACACAGCTGGCTGCACGGGTGCCCCTATTGCCAGCTGTGCCATCCTGGCTGCAGCGCAGGCACGTGGCCCTGGCCAGCTGCAGCAACCCCGGGCGCAGCGTGTAACCCGCAGCCAGCTCCAGCGAGGCCTGGGTGCTGCAGCTCCCCCGCCCCGCGGCTCACGCCTCAGACCCATTCGCTGCTGGCCTGGCGCAGGCCCCTGCTTGCTGGAGGAGAGGCGCCTGCTGGCACAGCAGAGCTCTTCGTTCCAAGGGGCGTTTACCACTGTGCTAGCCCCCTTCCCGCGCCCTGGCTCAGGGCTCACAGCTGCCGGGGCTCGTGCCCGGCCAGCGCTGTGGGCGCTTCCTGCTGTAATTAAGAGGCAAAATGCCAACTGCTTGGTATCACTCCCAGCCGCTCATCACAACGCGGGGGTAGGGGGTGGGAGGGGGGAATGAATGTGTAACTTATACTATGCCTTGAAGAACCAGGCCCTGCTCCTTTGTAGACATTATTTTTATATCCTGGCTGGGAGGCCTGGTTTAATCCAGCGCCGAACTGCTAATAAACCCACTACGGCGCCAGTGCCTGGCTGCTCCCGTGCGGCCTCCTCGGCCAGCGTGTGAAACGGCGCCTCCATCCCTTGGTGCGTGCAGGGCTGGGGTAGGAGGTTGGGCCCATGGGGGTGGTGGTGTTGAGCTGACAGCCTGGAGCTCTGTGCGCTCAAACCCATCCGTCACCCCCGCCGCTGGGCCAGCAGAGAAGATATCCCCCCCCCGTCTCTCCAGGGAGTGAAACAGCAGCAGGGAGAAGCTACAATCCCGAGCATGGAGCTTAAGGCAAAGCCTGGGGCAGTGCAGGGAGAGCATCACTCGCTCGGCGCTGAGCGCACTCCTCGGCCGCCGCTGAGCAGTACCGCGGCGACACCTTCCCACAGAAGTGATTCCTGCAGTTACCGGGGGAGCTGAGACCTCCAGGCTGGAGGGGAGCTGCTGGCAGGGTGGGAGCAGTTTGAGAACCCAGCAATTTATCCGCCTCAGCTGCTGTATGGCCTTAGAGCGTGCTGGGCACCACCCCTCCAGCGGTCAGTCTTGCCCCAAACCACCAAGAGCAAGGAGGGAAGACGTGCCCTGCCTCAGGTCATCAGCAGGGCCAGTGTTCAGCCCCAGGCCTCCTGCTGCCCAGCCCAGTGCCCTGCTGGCCCAGTCTAGTTGTAAATGTCCCAGACACTAGGGCCCTCACACCCAGGCAGCTCCTGTCCTGATCCTTAGGCCATTGTTTCCCTTCTCTTCAGTTCAGCTAAGTTACAGGCCAGTGCCAATTTCACGTCTTCCGTGTGATTATAACCTTCCCCTGCTGGGCAGTTATGCTCCTACCACTGCTCTTCTGAATTACAAACACAGCAGCTCCCAACAGCAGAACCCGGGGTACCAGGTACGCACCAGGGGGTTTGCACCCATCAAAGGTCTGTACATCCTGAACCTGGTTACTTAGCTCATGGAGTTTGACGCTTGGAATTCGGCACCTGCTGGCCCCAGCGCTAAGCAAGAGCTCTGAGTCAAAGCAAAAGTCTAGCGCGACTTCAGAGGTGGTTTCTCTTCGACGTTGCCTTTCTGTATCAAAATTTAACAGAAATCCTTTGGCTAGGCTTGCATGCATCCAAAGGACTCAGCCCCCAGCCATTAGCTTTTCCCTTGAGCGGATACATTCTGTGCGTAAAAGCTCAGGCTTATCAACTGAAGATGGAGCTTGGTGAGCTTGTGACGGTTGCTTGCAATAGGGATCTACACACAGTGATCCAGGAGGTCCCGTCTAGTCCTAGGTCCCAGTTTCTCCTGGTGCAGCAGAGCCTCCTCTCCAGCCCCCCAGAAGGAACCGTGTTACCCCCTCAGCTGTGCCATAAGGGCCGACGGCCACGTGTAGGACAAACAGAAGCCTGAATTTGTATGCGGCTGCAGGAGAGGTGCTCAGTTTATTGTTCAAACAGCATAACCCTGGGGGGGACTCACCCTGCACTCATCAGAGGAAGACGTGAAACCTCTTTCCGCTGCACAATGACTTGGTTTTGATTGTGGCCTAGGCACTGTCGCAGCTATGCCCACCCCTCACTCATGGGCCAGGCACTGCAGTTAACCTGCTTTCACTGCACAGCCAGGCCCATATTAGATATTTCCATTGGAAGCTGGTAGAAGGCAGGACAGTGACTGCTCCACTAAGCATCTATCGTCCACCATCCCAGCCATTTAGCAGGAGGAGTTAAAGGACATTAAATAAAAAATATAAAAGACACCAAACCTCTGGTTTAGGCTACAACCAAAGTGTTCAAAGAGTTGTAGAAAATCTACACTGCTAGTAGGAAATGCCAGCACGGCTGTAGCCTCCACCCATGGGCACATAGAATCATATCAGAGAACCTCAGGGTTGGAAGGGACCTCAGGAGATCATCTAGTCCCACCCCCTGCTCAAAGCAGGACCAATCCCCTGACTTCTTTTTTTTTTTTACACCCTAGTTCCCTAAGTGCCCACCCAAGGATTGAACTCACACCCTTGGGTTTTGCAGGCCGATGCTCAAACCACTGAGCGCTCCCTCCCCTGCCCAATGGAGGTGAAAAGCAGCTTCCAGGGAACTGGACCACTGGATAGATCAGGGTGGGGAAACTACAGCCCAAGGGCCACATCCAGCCCTTCAGACATTTCAATCCAGCCCTCGAGGTCCTGCCGAGGAGCAGGGTCCAGGGCTTGCCCCAGTTTGGCCCTCCAGTCCTGCTCCATGTGGCTCCTGGAAGCAGCAGTAGCAACAGCACGGCCTCACTGGCTCCTACATGTAGAGGCAGCCAAGGGGCTCTGCATGCTGCCCCCCCCCCAAGTGCCACCCCTGCAGCTCCCACGGGCCGGGACCAACGGCCAATGGGAGCTGCAGGGGCGGTGCCTACGGACAGGTTAGCATGCAGAGCTGCCTGGCCACACCTCCACGTTCCGGAGGGGGGGGGGGGCTGCGCCATTGCTTCTGGGAGTTGCTTGAGGTAAGTGCCATCTGGTGCCTGACCCCCTCCCCTCTTCAGGCTTCCGCTACTGGCCTGAGCAAGGAACACAACATGCTCCTAGCCCAGGCCTGCACAACTCGTAAAGCGGCGAGGGCCACATTCCTCCAAAGAAAACAGCCAAGGGCCGAAACCTCCCGGCCCCGCAGACACACCCCACCCCAGGGCCGTCCAGCCCTGTGGAAACAAACCCTCCTTCCCCAGCGCCGCTCCACCAAAACAGCTGCGGGCCAAAAAGGAAGGGTGGGGGTGGGGAGGTGATACTTTATTTTAAATCAACCAGGGGCTCCCAGCTGAAGAGGTGGCTGGGAGCCCTCCGGGGCAAATTGAAGGGCTCAGGGCTCCGGCGGCTGGAGGAACCCGGCAGGGCCGGCTCTAGGGTTTTTGCTGCCCCAAACAAAAAAAAAATTTGGCTGCCCCCTGTCACAGCCCTGGGCTCCCCCCTGTACCCCCCTGCTGCCCCAATCCTGGGCTCTCCCCCCACCCACACCCCCTGCCACCCAAGCACTGGGCTTCCCCCTTTCCTCCCCACCAGTGCCTCCCCCCACCCTGCTGCTGCCCCAGCCCCGGGCTCCCCCCCACCAGTGCCCCCCCACCTCCTGCTGCCCCAGCCCTGGGTCACTGGTAACGCTCCCAGGGCGGGTCATTCAGCAGGAATTTTGGATGTGCACAAACACAGACAGGATTGGTTCCCATATGGTTACAGAGCTGCAGTAAAGTGGAACAATTTTCAGCTTGTGTGATTGGAGGAGATCTGGGTGCATATTATAAGACTGTCCTCCATAAATGAGGAAAAGTTGAGGTGCCTTTATTATTCTTTTGTTCCACTCTTTCTTTCTATGGGGAATTTGCCAATGCAATAGCACTGTCTTCCTTAAACAAACAAAAAGGCAATGGCTGTTGAAAATAGCAATTCCAGTGCTAATAAGCATTTCTTGCTCAATTTTATCCTGCTTTTTCTACAGCAAGTTACAGTGGATCAGTATATTTGATTTGGGAGAAATGAAGTAACAGCTGCCCAAACCGAGCTTGAGCACTCCTGAATCCTGAGGTGTTCAAATCTGGAAGGCAGGTGCTGGGGGGGGGGGGGCCTGTGGGCTCCACGGGGGAGCATGGCAGCAGCGTGTCTGGAGCTGCAGGGAGCCAGACACGCTGGTCTGAGTGGCACGGTAAGGGGGCTGGGGGTGGGAGAAGGGGTAGGGGGTTCCGGGGGGCAGTCAAGGGACAGGGAGGGTTGGATGGGGCAGAGGTTCAGGGGGGCAGTCAGGGGACAGGCAGCAGTTGGATAGGCATGGGAGTCCCAGGAGTTCATCAGGGGACAGGTAGGGGGTGAGGTCATGAGGGGAAGTTGGGGGGGATCTCAGGAGGGGGCAGTTGGGGACAAGGAGAAGGGAGGCTTAGATGGGGCAGGGATCTCGGGAGGGGGCAATCAGGGGACAAGGAGCAGTGGCATTTAGATAGGGGGTGGGGTCCTGGGAGAGGGATATCAGGAGACAAGGACCAGCTGTGTTAGATAGGGCAGGGGTCCGTGGAGGGGGCAATCAGCAGCCGCGGGCCAGGATTCAAAGGGCTCTGGGCTGCCTTCCACTGTGGGCGGCCCAGAACTCTCTGACTCCCGGCCGCGGCTGAGATTTAAAGGGCTCTGGGCTCCCCGCGGCTGCGAGCAACCCAGAGCCTTTTGATTCCCGGCCACGGCTGGGATTCAAAGGGCTCTGGGCTGCCCGCAGAGCGCCGTGTGCGGGGGATTCAGAATCCCCCCGCGGGCCGCACAGTGAGGCTCCGCAGGCCGCATGTTGTGCAGGCCTGTCCTAGATGCACAATCAGCGAGCAACCAACAGGCAGAACCAGTGGACTGAACCAGCAGGTTGCTGACTGCTCAGAGCTAACTTTGAACGCAATCCAGATTGTTTAGGGATTAGCGTGTGCGCTGACTGGAAGTGGTCTCAAAGTCTGCTGCTCAGGTTGGTAGGAGCAACCCCTTTTCCTCTCATCTCAGCCATTGATCAAAGTGGTTACTTACCTGTGCAGTATCCGTTCTTTGAGCAGTGTTGGGCACATCTATGCTCCCCCAGAAGGGGGTCTATGCACCCAAAGTGCTCAACAGTATCAGGTGCACATACAGTGCACTGCAGGAGTCTATGTACACGCTCACTTAGGGTATGTCTACACTACCAGATTAGTTCGATTTAACTTAATTCGAATTTGTGGAATCGACCTTACAAAGTCGAATTTGTGTGTCCACACTAAGGACACTAATTCGACTTTGTGAGTCCACACTAACGGGGCAAGCATCGACATTGGAAGCGGTGCACTGTGGGAAGCTATCCCACAGTTCCCGCAGTCCCCGCTGTCCATTTGAATTCTGGGATTTCCCCACAATGCATGCTGGGGGGAAAAATGTGTCGAGGGTGGTCTTGGGTAACTGTCATCATTCAACGTGCTTTCGGACGTCTCAAGGGGAGATGGAGGAGCTTACTGACTCGCTCGGATCTCAGCGAAACCAATATCCCCATTGTTATTGCAGCTTGCTGTGTGCTCCACAATCTCTGTGAGAGCAAGGGGGAGACCTTTATGGCGGGATGGGAGGTTGAGGCAAATCGCCTGGCTGCTGATTATGCTCAGCCAGACACCCGTGCAATTAGAAGAGCCCAGCGGGAAGCGCTGTGCATCCGGGAGGCTTTGAAAGCTAGGTTCCTCAGGGAGCAGGGTAACCTGTGACTGTTCAGTTTCTTTACAGAGAAGCTGAACCTGCCCCTGCTTCAGTTACTGTTGACTTTCTTCTGCGGTTACATACCCCGTTCACCACGTTTCCCCCCTTCCAACACACATTTAAAAATAAAGTTAATGGAACATTGTTAATTAACAACGTTTTCTTTATTAATGAATTCACGTTAAAGGGTTGAAACAGGGACGCAGACTGTGGTGGGTAGGGTGTGCAGTGATGTTAACACCGCTTCTACACTCGAGGAATGATAGGCTCCTGCTCCTAGAGCGGTCTGCAGTGCTGGACTGGTTGTTTCAACAGAGCCTGCCATCCCTCCTTTTTGGGACTCTGTGTGCAGGGACTATGTGACCTTGTGGCAGGGGAGGACGGTTACAGATTCCCCTGCTGCATGGCTCTGCGGTCCGGGACAAGGACCACTGCATAAGTTCTGTAACCACCCTCCCATGCCACAAAGTCACATACCCCCCACCCACACAGAACATGGAAAACACCTCCCAGACCGACCAGGGTGCCTACTGACTGCACTGTGTGTGTGACCTGCTGCTGATCCTGCCCCTGTGTCTGTACCCTGGTAAAGGTGACTGTCCTATGCAATTAACAACCCCTCCCCCCCCTTTCACAGCCAGTCTTCTGTAGAAAAACTTGATGGAAATAGTAATTAGCAAACTACTTTTAATAATCAACTACACAGTTAGGGGATGAAACTGGGATTGGGGCTTCGGCGAGCCAGGAAGGGAAGGACTTCTCAACATTTAGGGAACAAGAGCCTTCTTGTATTTGTGCACTCTGCAGGGGTGCAGTGACAGTTTTCACAGCCCCTGTCACCCCTCCTTCTTGTTACTTTGGGTGAGGGGGCTTTGGGACTTTGTGGCGGGGGAGGGTGGTTGCAAATACAGTTCAGGGGGGCTCTGTCCTCCTGCCTGCGGTCCTGCAGAACATCCACAAGGCACCAGAGCGTGTCAAATTTTCCCTGGGCATTTCCTGTATGGCTGGTCAGAACATCCAAGCTCGGACTGCTGTCCAGAGCGTCAACAGAGTGCTGCACTGTGGGATAGCTCCCGGAGCTACTAAGGTCGATTTCCGTCCACACCTAGCCTAATTCGACATAGCCATGTCGAATTTAGCACTACTCCCCTCATCGGGGAGGAGTACAGAATTCGAACTAAAGAGCCCTCTAGGTCAAACTAATTAGCTTCCTGGTGTGGACGGGTGCACGGTTAAGTCGAATTAACACTGCTAAATTCGACAAACTCCTAGTGTAGACCAGGCCTTAAAGGAGAATTGGCCTCACAGGTTGCTTAGTTGGACAGGTCGTCTATAAGCCTAGTGTTCAGTGCCTGGAAGTTGCTTTCAGTGCAGCCTTGTCACAGCCAATTTATGGCCTGAAGTGATTTATAAACACTTACAGAGGCAACTTCACTTTCGGCCAGCCTGACACCTCCCCTAGCTGGAGGCTGACACTGCTCCCTCAGTGATCCTGTGATACAAACGGGCAGTGAAGTTCTCAGCTCACACTTCATGTAGGTGCTTTAAGGGAAGTCTGCACCGTAATCAGGAGGTGGGATTGCAGAACTGGTGCAGTGCCACCTGCCAGCCTGCTGCAGAATATTGTGCACTGCTGACACACCTTCACCCCCCCGGGGTGTGTCTACACTGCACGCAGGAAGTGGGAGTGGAGCATGTACAGACATACCCAAGTCAGCTTTGACCCAGCGAGCTTGAGTAACAATAGCAATGAAGCCCTGGCAACAGGGGCAAGGCCCACCAGCCCAGGACCCTGCACATGTATTCACACAGCTGCTGCAGCTTCATCATGATTGTCACACACATTAGCTTTGAGCTAGTAGGTTAAGTCCATCTACACACCATGCACCCCCCCCCACTCACACTGCAGTGGTGACGCTCTGTCAGCATTACCGGCCATTCTACAGCAGCTGGAGTTATGGCACCAGGAGAGTTATTCTGGGAGAACACAGTTGAGGGGAAGGGGGGAAATCTCTATCAGGAGCTCCTGCAAACATTCCTGCTCCTGCCCCATTCACGCCCTGTGCAGATATCCCAGACTGAGGGAATATTCAAACAGCCCAGGCTATCCCTGTATATTTTAAAAAGCCTCATACGCTGATGGTTGGAGTCTTTGCTTTGGTGTCCAGCAGCCTAGAACATGGCCCCTGGAGCAGAATGAATAACCTGGGTTTCAAGGGAGGAGGCTCCAACTGATGCAGATTCTCAACCCTGGGAAGGCTTCTGCAGCTGTGACAGAACGAGAAGCCCTCCTGTGGCTCACCTTGCCCCGCCCTGGCAGAGGACTGGCCCCACAGTCTGGTTACCAGGGTCTCGTCCAGCCTACGTTCAGACATCTCAAGCACAGGGCTTTCCCCAATTCCACAGCTAAACTCCACCTCCCTGCCAGAGCATTCTTCAAGATCCCCAGCCTAGCTTTTCCCTCCTCCTCACATCACTCCCCTCCAGGTTCCTCTCAGCAGCCACCTCCACTCACCCAGGAACACTAGAATGCTTGACTAGCCTGCAATCGAGGCTAGGGCTGCAGCAATGACCCAACAGGTGCTAGGGACTTGGGCTGGTTTTAAGCTTAGGCCACTTCCCCCCTCCCAAGAACTTCCCTTTCTGAAACTGATGAGCAGGTCCCTGGTGGGATGGGAAGGGGGTGGAGCTGTTTGCAAGCCACTTTTCTGTAACCAGATCAGGTGATGTCCTGCAGGAACCCGCTGACAGTGCAGCAGCAGAGCAAAGGAACCCGACAAATCCAGTTACACAGGCCACCAGAACAAAGAGCTTTATTCTTTTCATTGACAGGTCAACCTGCAGCTGAATTTATATTTTTTTTTAAAAACTCTCAGTTTTGTAAAGTGTCTCCATGTACAACAAACAATTCAACCCTATGGAAAACAGGGCAGCTTCCACCCCTCCAAGTAGACGCTGTTAGGGTGCTGGGTGCTTCTTGTTTTGTTTTCAGTGGCATAGTTTTGCCTAGACCCTTTCAGGAGGGAGCGGTATGTGCCACCGCTCTCGCTTTTCCTTCATCCTCTATTCCCTAAGCTGTGGTTCTTCACTGGACAGTGACAGGTAATAACAAGCAGCACCTTCTTACTCAGGCAACTGCATGCATCAGTCATCCGCTGATTCCAGCGACAAAAGCTTTCCCCCACCTTGTACTCCTATTAGCACTGCAGAGCCATCCAGCCGCAGGGGGAGGGAGCTGGAATCTCACCTGGCTCAAGCAGCAACAGAACATTTAACCAAGCTGCACCAGCAGATTGTCATTGGCAACAAGAGTTGAGTCTGAGCTGGAAAGCCGAGTCTGAGCTGGAAAGCCGAGTCTGAGCTGGAAAGCCGAGTCTGAGCTGGAAAGCCGAGTCTGAGCTGGAAAGCCATCTCTTACTTGTGAGGCAAACTTGATCTGGAATCGTTGAGACAAACATGGTGCCCTCAGGCACCTTATGAAGTCAGTTTACAGAGCAGATCCACACTCCAAGCACAGTAAGGAAGGCGAGTGGCTGGTGGTACCAGTAATGAAAGTCCACACTGTCAGCTGGAGATTAGAGGGCTGCTCAGCTGACAAATGGGCATCTGTCACACGGAAGTTGGGTGCAAGTGATACGAGGCTACAGTGAAGAGAACAACGTCGGATTTAAGGTGGACGAGATACGTGGGGCAGAGATACTGGCTAATGCTGGCCTGCCAAAGCGCAGGAGGATATACACATCCTGCCTACCTGGATTCACAAGGGTTTACACTTTTACTCATCGTTCAGATAAGTTCCTAGCATAAAAAGGGCAGCATTAATGCTATAAGTAAAATGTAGAGCTCACTAGCTCTTCAAACATTGAGGGCTGCTGCATTGTGCTCTAGTGTTTAGCAGAGTTTGACACCAACTGGTTAAAAAGAGGTGGAAGTTACTAAGGAGAAACTGGCAAAATTATGTAGTGTCCCCTCTTATATACCAGAATGAGAATCTTTAAGGGCTTGTCTACATTACCCGCTGGAGACGGGCAGCGATCAATCCAGTGGGGGTTAATTTATCACTTCTAGACTAGACGCAATAATCGACCACTGAGCGCTCTGCTGGTGACTCCAGTACTCCACCAGAGCAAGAGGCGTGGGTGGAGTCGACAGGAGAGCATCAGCCGTCGACTTACCACAGTGAAGACACCACGGTAAGTAGATTAAGTACATCGACTTCAGCCACGTTATTCACGTAGCTGAAGTTGCTTAACTTAGATCAATCCCCCCCTCAAGTGTAGGCCAGGGCTAAGTGACAGAACAGTAGGCATGAGTAAGGGTACGGCTGAGTCACAGATATTTTTAGTAAAAGCCATGGACAGGTCATAGGCAGTAAACAAAAATTCAGGCCCGTGACCTGTCCATGACTTTTACTATCTACCCCTGACTACAACGGGGGTGAGTGGAGGGAAGCACAGCTCGGCTCGGCTCAGGAGGGCTCCCTACCCAGCTCCTGGCTCCATGTGCTGCCTCCGCTCCACCCCAAGCCCTGGGTTCTACAGCTCCCATTGGCCTGCAGGTGGAGGCAGCATGTGGAGATAGAAGCGGACGGAGGGGAGTTGCTGTTGCCTTTCCAGGGAGCACCCCCCACACCCGAACTCCTGCTGCTGGGGGACAGGGGGGCCTGAGACTGCCCCAGCAGCAGCCAGTGTGCCTGGTCCAGGGGCTACCCAAGCTGCTCAGGTGGCCCCCAGGCCAGGCGCACCAGCCATTGTAGAAGTCACAGAATCAGTCACTTTCGTGACAAACACAGAGCCTTAGGCATAAGCAACCTTTGGGGTGACAGGCAATACTGCAGCTCCCTAGTTTACGTCGGGGCTGCGTTCTTAAAAAGGGCGACAGAAGTGTAATGGAATGCAAGTCTCCCCTCTCTGTGGGAATGCCCTGTGTTATTTGCTAGCCAGTTACTGCTAGATGCCCAAGCTGGCTGCTTTCAGCTACAACAGATATATACTCTCTCTAGTTTAAGTATTTTGGGATGAAACAAGTATAGAAATATCACTACACTGAGCACCAGTGTAGTGATACGAAAGTTCCACTCATCTTGGAATTCACATTTTCAAGAGCTTTGATTTTCTGATTCAGGATTTTTGATCATGTAACAGCCAGAAACGTTAATCATGCAAGAGACCACTGGAGATTAGAGGCTTAATGTGCTTGCAGCTTCTAATAAAGGCGCAGGAGAACTGTACTTTAGCCCAGCATTACTTGCAAGTTTCACTATAATTTGCAACATGGTCTGTAGACAAAGCACTGGCTGAGTCAGGAACGTCTAGTCCCTGCTCTGCCATACATTCAGAGTGTGGTTTTGGCCAAGTCACTGCTTTGCTCTTGCCTCAGATTTCTGATCTGTAAAATGGGGATAATGACAGACTTACTTACTTCCTTACAGTACAGGGGGGAGGGATAGCTCAGTGGTTTGAGCATTGGCCTGCTAAACCCAGGGTTGTGAGTTCAATCCTTGAGGGGGCCATTTGGGGATTGATCCTGCTTTGAGCAGGGGGTTGGACTAGATGATCTCCTGAGGTCCCTTCCAACCCTAATAATCTATGATCTAATCTATGATACTTAGCCATGGCTCTAACAGAGGACTTATGCAGTACCTGTCATTCACTGATGTTGACGTGCTCCATAGGGGTTAAATCTAGCTGCTATTCCTCCCACCCGTATTCTATCCAGCGTATGGACAAACTGACTCTCAAAAAGGTTAGTCAAGGCACAGCACATCAGTGGCAAAGCTGGGAACAGAACCCAGGAGCTCAACTCTCAAGCCTCCAGACCATGTATTCCCTTCCTTGATACATATTGTTTACAATAATGAAAGTGGGATAATGCAAGGTCTCTGTGGAGCAGAACTACAGAGGAGATGTTGCAATCAGAGGTGAATGGAAAGCAGCCCTACTCCTTTCCTGATTAGAAGCTGCAACCTCAAAAAACAGAGTGCTGCTGGGAAGGGAAACCGGAAACACAAGGATTTGATCACAACCCTTAAACCCAGCCAGTTACAGCTTCTATTTTCCTCCACTGCTCTAATCTTAAGGCAGTGATGCTATTCAAAACTTAGAGACAGAACTTCCCCCCCCACCAAGAAAGGAGCTTGCCACCTCCTCACCCACCATACTACTACACTCACGATCCCTAGCTTCCTTCCTCTAGCGAGTGCAACATCGACTGACTTCATGGCGGAGTTGTGAGCAATTGGTGTGTCCAGCACTCTCCTGGAAAGTGCTGATGCACAGTAGCACCGCCCTGTTCCTCTGCTGCATTCAATCGCAGCATGTCCACAGCCCTCGCTCTAGACAGCGCCTGCCTAGAGACTGAATCCAGACCAAGCAGCCAGGCGTTGATGCACTAAAGCAGGGAGTAGCTGAACCCTGAATCCTAGTTCTGTAGGAAACAGCAATAGCTACATTTGACGCTTATCAGGCAAAGCTGGTTGTGGGCTTCTGTAATTCCATGCTTCAACATGAGGAAGTGACCTCCACGACCAAGAGCCTCATGGTCTATTCTCCAGCTGACCATGCTTGACTCTCCAGGTCCAACCGGAACTGCAGTCAGGAGCAAGGGTGCACTGCAGCTCTATACCAGCGTCAGGAACCTCCATGTCATAGCGAACAGGTTGACCTTCCTTTGTAACAAGGCTGAACGCAGAGGCTGGTATCTGTGAACCAGAGCAAACAAAGCTGAGTGGCACTTGGCAATCCAAGTCTCACTCAGTGCAGGAGAGCAAGGCTCTAGCTGGCTAACAGCGTTCTGATTAACGGAAAGTGCAAGGAGAAAGGGGTTCATGCTTGGCAGGGATCATGTCCTAATTCTCCCCCGGTGATAGACCATTTCAGAAGCCCAATATAGTTGGTATTTATCTTGCAGCTGGATTTCCACACACAGTTTAGTGCCTACTGCTAGCTAGTGATTAACTGGGGTGGCTGGGTTAGTTTTGACTCCTATGGCCTTTTCTCTTTAGCTGGACCTCTTTGCTTTGTGATCCTTAAGGGAACGGCTTATCCCAAACGGGTACACCTCCAACGGTACAAATCCTTTACACTTCTACAGCCCCTTTATGCTGAGAAGGTCACAGCGTTTTAAGATCAACAGCCTCACAATCCTGTGATATTGGTACCTGCCTTCCCTCACACCTTGCAGTCTCCAGCTGAGGCAGCCCAGTATTTACCCTGGAAGTTGACAACACTCCCTCAGGGCCATTATAAACCTATGTGCAGCCATTGTCTCTAGCTGACATTCACTACGTGCCTCTTCCATGCGAGCAGGATTCTAATTTCCCTAGAAATCCAGTAACGTTTCCAGTCAGAGAGAAAGAGCCCAGAAGTCAGAACAACTCAACCCTCTCTCAGCACTGTCTGTCTAAGAGCACTACACCTAAGTCAAGAGGGTGTGTAAGTGGCCTAGCTCATTAACCCCCAAGCCACCACTAGCTGCCCTCCAGCATGCGATGGCCCAGCAGCCCCCGTCTGAACCACAGCCTTCTGCCCGCTCCTCACCTGGCTGCTTATCCCAGTAGCAACCTCTCCCACCTTGGTCCTGTGGAACTCTCGGATATGAAGATTTTCTCCACTTAGCAACTGGATCTGGATTTTCACTCCTGAAACAGAGAGTCATTTACTTCTACTGCAGGCTTGGAACACGAGACTAACTCCACCAATGTACGAGTTGTTCTAAAGGAGATCAGTCAGCGTCCAATGCCCTGGTAGGAGCCTGAGGTACGGGTTTTTCCCACTAAGTGTCTCATGCGCCCAGTCCAAGAGCCCAGAGGCACTGAAAACGCGTCCGAGGCACAGACCCGCACCCCTTGAAGCCAGGCATTCAGCAGTTTTTCCTCTGGCTGCCTCGCTCATCAAGGGCCGGGGCACCCCATGAACTCACCAGGAGCTGTGGGCACAGCCTCTCTGACACTCGTGTGCTTTTTACCAGATGAAATGTCACAGGCTTAGCAAGACCCTCTCCCACCTCCCGGGGATGGTTCCTTTGTTCCAACGGGGAGAGAAAACTTGGAAAAAACTGCTACTCATGCACAGTGGCTACTGAATCACCCCCTCCCCATCTAGATATGGAGTAGCTGTGTCCAGCCCATTTACATCGAGATTTGGAGACCCAAATAGACTCACCATTGAAATAGCTGGGGGTGTCTGTGTGCCGACTGCGATACAGCAGGTTGTTCCAGCTGAAGCTCTGTCCATCGGTCTGGCTGTTCCAGGAGTGAACCCCAGAGCTCATGGTGTCCCTCAGGCTCTGAGAGGCCTTCAGAGAGTTCTGAAAAAGTAACCGCACACACAGCTCACTTCCCTGATGCTGCATATATAAGGGCCATGCAATTTGCCAGTACAGCACCGTAGGATTGTTACTATTAAACCATAGTGCGAGCATGCTGAAGAACATTTCACCAGCACCCACCTTCCTGTGTCCAAAGAAGGGAGAATCCCCTCCACAGAACAGGCCCTAGGCCACCCACAGATTGACCCAGAGGTAACAGTAAAGGCAGCACATCTGCCAGGGGCCGTACAGCTATGTCTCCACTGCTGGAGACACTGTACCTCCTGTTTTACATCAGGAGGCAGATGCCTCTCATAGATCCCAGCAGTGGTGCTGTGTGGTTGTTTATTCACCTTCTCACTGGCATCAGACATGAGCGGGCTGTCAATGCTGAGACATGAGAGCATTTGCTCCTGCTCCTCCAGAGAGTACGGCTGCGACAGACTGTTCAAAAACAACTCTAAAAGCAAAAGGGAGAGGAAATGGAGAGAGATTTGCAATTGTTCTGATCCCACGCCTCCCCGACCCCTCTCCCTTTTGCTGTAATTAATAAATAGTACCCTTCCTTCAGGGTTTAAAGTAAAGAAACACAAGCTCTTTACAAATATCACATTACATTACCCTCAACTTCCCTGGGAGGTAGGTACTATTGTGCCCACTGTAAAGGGGGTGGAAACTTAGGCACAGAGCAGGGAAATGACTTACACATCACTTGCCAAGCCAAGAGCCAGGAATGGCACCCAGCAGTCCAGCTCAGTACTCTGATCACAAGACACCCACCCCGGATCCTCCTGCTTTGTGTCTAGAGAACTCGTAGCCAAGCTGGAATTCAAGACAGGTCCTAGTCCCTGTAATCCCTTGCCCTGAAGTATCCAGCGCTCATAAGGCTGCAGGAATACTGGGCTAATGATCTGAGCACAGGGCCCCACAAATGCTAATCCCCACTTTGTGGTATCAAGCAAATATCAAACAGAATTTCCTTATCTACTAGAGAGGAGCATTATGCATTAATAGTGCCCTACTGCATCTGACAGGAACTTGCCAAGATTGTGTTATATTTAAGGACTTCAGATTATTCAAATACTATTCCTGCAGCTTTCCAGCTCATTCATTAAGTGAAAGAAGATGCCTGTCTACATCAGGAGAGAGCATATTAGTGTTATTCTGGGCAATGGAAAGGACAAACTTGACAAGTGCTCCTGCTGAACTTTCCGAGACACTGGAAATCAAGCTACTTGGCCGCTGGACACAGGAGATGCACTTCCCACATTTACTTCTCCAGGAAGTTCACCAGTTTACCAGACAGATCTTGGCTGCACTAGTCAGTTTTTCCCACAGTTCCCATCAATTATGCTTCATCCAACATAAGAATGGGGTTTGATGCAGCCAGAAGGTCTCCACAAGTTAGAGCCCACACTCTATCTGGGGCATGTGCAAATTTTCAGTAGAGGTTAGGCTCTGCAACTGAACGGGGCTGAGAAGCGGCAAGGCCCTTCAGGAGGCCAGGGAACCTAGAAGCATCAGTCTCAGAATCCCACAACACCAGTTCTGATGCACATTAGTGACTGAGAACCACTCATCTTGATAATTTTGGAGGTGTAACAAATGGAGTTTTCCCTGTTCTTGGAAAAGGGCCATTTCTGGGCACCAAAGAGAGCGACTCTAACGAAAGCCAGAAAACAGGAGCAGCAGCATCACACCCCAAGCTCTGTTAACAGTAGAGAGCCAGTCTCCAGGTTACCTATTTCCAGCTGCTGAAGCTCCTGTTCCGAGATAGTTGTTGCCCGTTCCGTGGAGCTGCTGCTCTTGGTGGGGACAGGAGCCAGGGAGGAGAGGGAAAGTGGCTCACAGACCCTAGGTAACTCCTTGCACAGATTCCAAGGAGTTACCCCAGTCTTCTCGGTCAGCTCCAGAGATGGTGGCTGCAGGCTTTGGGATAGGCAAGGAGCTGACCCAGGGCTAGCCAGAGTCTCAGAAATCAGGCTGACTGTTGGGGACAGGGAGGTGTGCGGATTGTTTTTTTCATCCAAAGATAAGCATCTAGGTTCTCTGTATTCTCTCCAGGGGTTCTTCACATCTCCCACTACAAAACAAAGGCACATACAGGACTGTTCTAGAGAAATGCAGCATGCTTCTCAAGCGGGCAGCACTGTATCTTGCTGTGGAATACCCAAGGGCTTCAAAAGATGAAGCCTGTAACTTTCCTGTAAATCAGTTCCTGGCAGATTACAAACTCTCCAGGGGATCGATGAGAGTCTCAAAGAAGGAACATTAGCATATGGACAGGTTTTATTTAGGGATGTGACAAACACTATTTTCAGATTTGCTATATACCAAACACCAGCTGTTTGCCGTTGGATAGTGGCAGACACATGGGGCTCTCGGTTTGTCTACCACAGCCTTGGCTCGTGCTAACATTAGCCTCACAGAGAGCCCAACATCTGCTTCCAACAATGAAGAGGGATGCAAGAGCGCATGACGGTGCTCAAAATAGTGCTATCATGACTCCTTTCTTGGTGATTTATACAAACAGGGTAATCTAGAGGCCCCCGTCCAACCCCATGGGACGTAAGTGTTTTGCGCATACACGAGGAGCAGCAAGGCAGCATCAACAGGAGTCATTCTGTACATTACTTGCATGTGGGAAGGCTTTGCATCGCAAGCAGCATGTTCCAGGAGTGGCTGGTTTCTTACCCGTTGTACTTAGTAATGAACGAGCATCATAGGCGGCAGGTTTGTATAATTTTTGGTAGTGCCCAAAATGGTGGTGCCCCCCTGCTCCTGCCCTGTAAGCCGATATAAAATGAAGCTACAACGCATTGGCACCACAAGATTACAAGGGTCAATTAAAAGTGGAAAGTCAGAAGCAGCACTTGCCTGCTTCAATATACGGTATTATATTTTGTAGCACCTGTTGTGACAAAGTGGGAATGTTCTTAATGTTTTCTCTGAATATTGTGTGGGTGCGTCAGTTTCCCCTGCAAGGTGCCAACTGAAGGTGTTGGGGACAAAGATCAGGTGGCCTCCTTGTCCAGAAGAGACACAAAGGCCAGAGGAGGGAGTGTCAGTTTTGAGCTGGCTGGGGAAATAGGGAGAGGCCAAGAACTTGGGTCTGGGCTCCCCACCCCCGAAGATGGACCTGACTGAGGGGTCCTGTTTTCTGTACCTGCAAGCTCTGTTTTAGACTGTGTTCCTGTCGTCTAATAATCCTTCTGTTTTACTGGCTGGCTGAGAGTCACGTCTGACTGCAGAGTTGGGGTGCAGGGACCTCTGGTTGCCCCAGGATCTGCCTGGGCAGACTCGCTGCGGAAAGCGCACGGTGTGGAAGGGCTGAATGCTCCGAGGTCAGACCCAGGAAGGTGTAAGCTTCTTGCCCTGGAGACAGTCTGCTCAGAAAGAGGAGGCTCCCCCAGAGTCCTGACTGGCTTTGTATGGAGTAGTTCCAAAGAATCTCAGCATCCCCTTCCACACCATGCGCTTCCCGGAAGTCCGCACAGGCACTGACACTCCCTCCTCTGGCCTGTGTCTCTTTTCCAGGCATTAGGAGGCCACCTGATCTCTTGGAGAACAAACATCTTCGGTTGGCACCTTGCAGGAGAGCAGCCCAAGCCATCAGTTGCCTGAGTCAGGGTTTCGGTCATTCTCTGTGCAGATGGCATCACACCCCCTTATCCCACCATCTAGATCCTTGAGAAATGCATAGGGGAAACTGAGGCACCCAGACAGTATTCAGAGAAAACATTAACATTCGTAACACCTGTATACGACTAGTTATATACTTTAAAGGGTGTAAAATAATCAAGTATTATACTAAACACAATGATACTCCAAACTGACCACCAAATTTAAGTTGCATGTTTTTCCCCTCAGGTGAGGGCTCTGGGGTGGGGCTGGGGATGAGGGGTTCACAGTGCAGGAGGGTGCTCAGGGTTGGGGTGCTGGGGGCTGCCCCAGGGCTAGGGCCAGAGAGGACTCCCCCCCCACCCCCACCACTGGCAGCAGCAAGCTCCAGGGGAGGAACCCCTCCTTTTCCCCCGCCCGGCAGCACACTCACTCTGCACCACGGTCACTGCACATGCTCCTAGAACCTCTCAGGTCCAGAAAGCCCACTCACCTCCCCTATGGTGGGTACCGAGGGGGGAGGTTGCCATCACATGTGGCCTCCCCTGCTGCTGCCCCTCACCCTAGCCTCACTGGGGATGGGGCTGCCCCTTGCCCAGCGTGGGGCAGGAGTGGGGGCTGTAGGGTGGTGGCTGGGGGGGGAGGGGAGGGTGTCTCAAAACTCACCTAAGCCCCAGCTGCTCAGGTCTAGGAAGCCCCCATCTCCCCTGTGGTGGGTGGGTGGGTGCTGGGGGGGTGGGACTACCATCACAGGTGGCTTCCTTCCTCCCCTGCTGCAGCCTGCTGCTCCTCACCCTAGCCTCACTGGGGATGGGGTTGCCCCTTGCCCAGCGTGGGGCAGGAGTGGGGGCTGCGGGGGGGAGGGGTGGATCACAGGGTCAAACCTCACCAAAGCCCCAGCAGCTGCTCAGGTGAGTGAGGTCCACCCCAGATGTCCATCTCCTGGCCGGAAGTCCCCCGGCGTCTCCTCCAGGTGGGTGCTAGGGGACGGGAGAGGGGGCTCCCAAGCACATGCATGCCTCCTCCCCCCCTGAGGTGCTCTAACAGTCTGCCCCGCTGCTGTTTATAGCCTTAGGCAGAAGTGGTGGCAGGATGCCGGCAGCACAAGCAAGGGAGGGACAGGGGCTGGTTTTTTTCAGGCAGGGAAACTCTGAGGCGGGGGGCAGGGCCCGCTCCAGGCAGGGCCGGAGGAGAAACCCAGCTCCAAATATTGGTGGAGCACAGCCCCCAGCCTTGAATATTCCTGGTGCTCGGGCACCACGAGCCCATATAACCTGCCGCCCCTGACGAGCATGACCTTAGAAGCAGGACGTTCTTACCCTCCTGCAGAGCTATGTCAGCCTTAGTCTTCAACTCAGCCGCAGAAGCTCTTTTAAGTGGCTCCTTCTCTAGCCCTGCTTTAATGATCTCGACAGTGGAACGGTTACAGGAAGGTGGGATTTCCCTCAACGGAGGCGGCTCTTTGACTATCTGTATCACACAAAGCAGCAAGGGAAAGAGGTTAAACTGAATGAACGTGCATTCCAGTCTGCTTCCAAACGAGACAAGTTCTCCCCTAAGCTGGCCACATCCACCACTTATCTGTGTCTCTTGATGCCATGGCTTAAAAAGCACGGAATCAGGATCAGAGGCCTGGTAACAATTCATTCGACAAATAGTTACGAACGTGCAGCTCAATGATGAGCACAGGAAAAACAGGAAGAAGCTAGTTGGCCCTATTTTGTTCCTGCACACAAGTAACATAAGCAAGCGGTTCCTAAATTAAGACCACCACCACCACCACCTTCTAGTCCCCTATTCGCACCTTTCAGGCTTTATCCCTGTAGCTCACTCCAGCTTGCTAGATATAAATCAGAGTTTGTTCGTCACTCTGGATTTCTGGCACAGCATACGTTGGTCACTCACCTTTAAGCAAAGAGGGTGGTTGTAATACCGGGTCCAAGGATGACACCCATTGAGCATGTGCAGCATCATGCAGCAGCTGCTCCAGACATCCACCTTTGAGTCACAGCGTTTTCCCATTACTACCTCTGGAGCCATGTGAGTCTCTGTGCCAGGCATGTAGCACCCTAGGGACACAAGTCAAACTCAGAGATTGCCATCAGACCTGCTGTGTGCACTAAGAAGTCATCAAAATGTGATCCAGGAGCCAAACGCAGCCCACAGGTGCCCAAAACTTTCACACAGAGCTACGGCTTACAAAGCAACTTGGCTCCCCAAGGGACAATAGAGAACCATGGCAGAACCTTACCTGTCACCAAGCACTTCCCCAAGCCATCGGGATGAAGGCGAGCAGAGTGGCCGAAGTCGCAGAGGAGAGCCCGGCTTCCATCACTGGATAAGAGCACGTTGTCCGCTGCCAGTGAAAAGGCGTAAAATCAATTTCCTAGTCATTGAGGTCAGCCCTGTGCAAAAGCAGCTGAAGCCAAAGCCAGGAGCCAAAGTCCTTGTTGAGCCCAAAGCTAGGACTCTTCCCATGCTCACAAAAGTAAGCAGATACCAGCAGCTAGAGCAAGGCATAATGCCATGCACCGCCTGCAGAGTCCCCTCTACTCCAGGGCTGGGCCTCCCCAAGCAGTCATGCCAGACGGAGGGGTAGAGAGGAATTAGTTGAGCTTACCATACTCACCACTTCTAACTGAATGTGCAGCGCCTGAAAGGCTAGTGCACTAACCCACTGAGCCACCCAGCAGCCATCTGGAATTAGGAGGAGCCTGTTGTCAGATGTTAAGAGGAAGAGGAGTAATAGGGGGCTTTACACGGAACCCTACCTTTGACATCTCCATGCAGAATGTGGTGAGCATGAAGATACTCCAGACCCTCTAATGCTTGACCCAGGTAACGGAGGGCTCGATCCTCTGGCAAGTAGCCACTTTGTTTAATCAGCTGGCCTAGTGAGCCACCTATGAGAGAATTCAGAGTGCACACATTTCAGTCTTGTATCTGTCCAGTATTCCTCAGAAGCTTCAACACTCCTCCCTTTCTGCTAGGGCCAGAGAAAGCCGTAAGATCAGAGGGGTGACATTTGTCTCCCACAAATAGGAAAGTTCCTGTTATTTATTCCCAGAGTTCTTGCTGTCCAAGGTAACCTAAATTTTTCAAGTTCCTTACTTTGGTCTCACATAACTCAGTGGCCTCACAGCAACCAATCATCAATCTGACAGGACCAACCCCATCCAGTCCCCTCTGGTCATCAACTGAGCCCTGAAGAGGCTGTGCTTTCTGTGGCCCCTGGTTGAGAAGAGGAGCCGTGTGCAAGGGAAGTATAAGGTTCAACACATACTCCCTGCTCCATACCAGTGTATTGCATGAGATCAGAGAGATTCACTTCACAGCTTTGGTCTCAGTAGCAAACACTGTAGCATCAAAGCAGACAGGTGCTTGCTTTAGTTATAGGCTTGGAGGAATTCTATTGGCTTTCTAGTTTTAGAACTATAAATCCAGAAGTGAGAGGATCACTCAAAATAGATGTTCATTTCTATGACCTGCCACCACCGCCAACCCCCCTCCCCCAAGAAATCAACTCCAGAGAAAATCCAGAATGCCAAAGGGATAAAAACATCTAAAATGGTGGCTGGGGGGGGGGGGGGGGGAGAAGAGAAGAGGGACAATGAGGACATCAATGCCCACTTCGTTTGACGGTTACAAGGGTGCTTCCATCTTCCTTACCCTCCATTAGCTCCATGAAGATAGTAACCCAAGGACCTTCCTTCACGGCTCCATACAAAGGGACAACTTTGGGACTTGTTACTCCAGCACATGTCGTCAACTCTTCTGCACGAAAGTGTTCGACTTGCACCTGGAGAACCGCAGAAGAAAAACTGGAGAGTCAAGATGTTGGATTCCAACAGCTCCGCTAGGTCTGTACCAACACCCTCCCCTCTTCCCGCCACACATGGGACAGCACCACTCAAAATTCTGGCCAAATGCACTCTCTCTGTGCACTAGAACGGATTACCACCTTTCTGTTCCACAGCCAGGGCCAACTGGACTTTAGCGACAGAGTACAACAGACAGTACTAGGTATTTTGAGGCAGACACTTTTGAACAAGAAAAATGCACTACAAGAATCCCTAGCACTCAAAGCTACACAGCATTTTAAAAATGGCCAGAAAACACAGCTCAGGCTTCAGTGCCCTCTCCCCAGAATGCCTCCTCTCCAGATTATGGCAGAGAATAACATTTCGGAAGGAAGATAAAAATCAGCTCTAGTTGTGTCTTGTTTAAAAGGGAAACTGGTAACTTCACACACCCTTCAGTCTGAACGTTTATCTAGTCCATCACATTGCTCAAACTAGAGGAAAATTTCCTGTCAATCTACTTGTCAGTTTGCTCTGTACATTTGATAGCACACACTGTAGTCAGTATCCCTGTTTGTGCTGGTCTTTCATACAACAGGCAGAAAACATTTTTATAAATGCCAGGAAAATGTGATTGTAAGTCACAAAGGAGAGGAAAAACCAGGGAGGTGTAGCACCTAGAATAACTTGTAAGTAATTTTTTGAAACAGACTTGATTTCAAGTTCTCTTTCTATGCCCATGTACAGTAATCTGCTCTATTTATCACCATCTCTTTAGGCAGCAGCTATGCTACACAAGAAAAACTAAGTAGAAAGTTGATTCACATCAGTAGGCCAAACAAAACAAAACTAGACACTGCTGAAGACAAGAAGGAAGCCATGACTCATTTGGAGACTGGTGGGAAAAGGATGCATCATGTTTCATTGTTGTCAGTGATCCCAGCCATAGCTAGTTTGGTTCAATCTCAAGAATTTAAAAGCCAGCTGCCAAATCAAGTTTGGTAAGACATGGGTAGGTACCTCAAGTCCCTTAAAAACAGAGGTGGCGTTAATTTCAGGCAAGCCAGGCATTGCACCTCATTTCCACACAGGGCCAGCTCCAGCTTTTTTGCCACCCAAGTGTGGGGCGGGGGGGAAAGCCGCAATCAGCAGCAGCCCTACCGCGCCGCTTCATTCTTTGGCAGCAATTCAGCGGCAGGTCCTTCGTTCCAAGAGGGACTGAGGGACCCGCCACCGAAGACCCAGACATGCCACCCCTTTCCATTGGCCGCCCCAAGCACCTGCTTCCTTTGATGGTGCCTGGAGCCAGCCCTGTTTCCACATTAGTGACTTTAAAGCATCATAACTTGGATCTTCATATTTCTTAATTGCTGTTTAAAATCCAGCTTTTTTTGCCTATGAAGAAATGCGTTCGTCAGAAATCTATTCCTTCATCTACACAGCTACCTTCTGAAGCTTATGGGTAACATTTTCAAACACTTAAATCCCATTTTCAAAAGTGACCAGCATTTTTGAAAATTTTACCCTGTAGCAACTAGGACAGGGGAGGGCAAACTTTTTGGACCAAGGGCCACATCTGGGTGGGGAAATAGTGTGCAGGGCCAGGGCAGGGGATTGGGGTGCGGTGTGCAGGAAGGGGCTCAGAGCAAGGGATTGGAGCAGAGGAGGGGTGGGGTGTACAAAGGGGCTCAGGGCAGGGGGTTGGGGTGCAGCAGGAAGCTCAGGGCAAGGGGTTGGGGGGTGGAGTACAGGAGGGGTTCTGGCTCCGGCCCCGCTTACCTCAAGTGGCTCCAGGGTGGCAGCAGCACGCACTGGGGCCAGGGCAGGGTCCCTGCATGCCTGCCCTGTCCCCAGCCCCACACCACTCCAGGAAGCGCTGTGGCCCCTGGGGGACGGGGGCGCAGAGGGCTCTGCATGTGCTACCCTTGCTATGCCTCCAGGTACCTCCCCCGAAAGCTCCCATTGGCCACGGTTCCATTCCCGGCCAATGGGAACTGTGGGGGCGGTGCCTGGAGGCAAGGGCAATGCATGGAGCCCTCTGCCCCCCGCAGGGACATGGTGCTGGCAGTGGTGCGGGCCAGGTGCAAAGCCCTGAGGGGCCAGATCTGGCCCGTGGGTCATAGTTTGCCCACCCCTGAACTAGGACAATAATCCTGTAGCAAAATTATCTGAGTGCATGCGTTTGCCAGGTAGATAATTAACTCAAATGAAGCGATTTTGTATGTTATGACATTGGCATAACTTGCTCATGTAATGGCCATAAGTCATTGTGTGTGTATTTTTTAAGATGTACTAGGTATCACTTCAATACTAAAATTTGCAACATTTTCTGGTTCGTATTAACTCTCTCTCTCCTGCACAGCTCACAAGTGAAACATATGAGAAGAGATCAGATGTATCATTTTTTCAACTTGGTTAATATATTTTTGCTTGTTTGTTTCCACCAGGTAATCAGTCAAGTTGAGATTTATTTATTTATAGCAGAAAAACAGTTTTTAAAAAAAGTCAAAATACATACTCCAAAGGATTCTGAACCCAAAACTTTCTAAAAAGTTCAGTTACCTCCCACACTCTTGACTAGAGTAATATAGGGAGGAAAAGTATCTTTAACAGCCACCAGAAAGCACATGCACTCTGATATCTAGAGGACTATGTAGTGAGATTGTGAGAGAACGCAACTTGTATTAATATACCTACCTACAAAAGCGGGGGCATAGCTAAGACAAATCTTCAAAGAAACTCCCAAGTTCTATATGCATCAAGCAACATTTCATGAAAACATCTGACTTACTATACAATATCTAAAACATGCTGGACCACGTAGGATCCTGGACAAGTATAGTTCCCTTGCAGAGCCTATAATACAAATTCACTACACTTTACAGGCACTGTTTAAACATAATATGTAAATGATAATGCCAAGAAAATGCTTTAAAAATTAACGCTCTTTTAGGGTACAAGCAGCCACACATTTCTCCAGTATACACTCATCCAGTATAGGAAGGAGCATCTAACCTTTCGCTCTTTGCTTTTGGACACACTAAGAATACAGCTAGATTCATGCAGCAGCTAAAAACATACTTCTGATCTTTAAGATTACCCAGAGTGCACATAACTTCTCTCAGCTCACACAGTAACAAAGGCACCTCACAGAGCGCTGTGAAGGTGGACAGACGACTGTATCTGACACTGAAATACAGGCTCCCTCACCTTATCACAGACAAAAGTTCTGTTTGCAAAGCATTTGTATGGAAACACCAGTTTGCCCTTGGATGCACAGCTTCAATAGCACTGACTCTCATAAGAGAGACACCTGTAGTTCTTGGGAGTTGGAATGAAAACAGACCCAGCTTTTACTTTCTTTGGCCCTTCTTTTATTGGGCATATCAAGCTTTCCTCTGTTTTCTTAAGTTACCTTTTTGGCAGCACACTGAAATCCCGTCTGTTTGTCCTCTATTTTGTAGACTTCCCCAAAAGAGCCAACACCCAGAGAGTCCTGGCACTTGGTCCAGTGAACCTCTTCCCGGTATTCATAGTCCACTGGCTTTAGTTTCTAAGGATCAGAAGTAAAGACAAGATGAAGCAAGCATGCAGGAACATGGCTGCCAATCTGCTGTGTCAAGTCTAAGAAGGAGAGCAAAGAGCGAGGATTTTCAAAATAAACTAGAAGAGTTAAGGGTCCCAGAATCACTCAGAAGTACCTCTGAGATGGGATTTTCAATTATTGCCTTCAACAAGCCCTCCCCTCCCTCTAGATTTCTTGGGTCACTGGGTCAAAATGACTATCCCTCCATCCCAACGAGAAAATGAGCCATCCCCTGGAGACCTAAAGATTTCTAAACAACAACTAGTCCATCTTTTAAAGGCTGTCCTTTCCACAGGCTGAGCAATGCAACTGGACACTGCTGTAACTGCTAGTGCAACAAGATCCAGAAGTTGAAGTAGGTGGATATTTTGTGCCTGCACAATTTACATGTGCTTCCATTGTCCCAGGAAGCCCTGCCTATGCAATGGGTATTTAGCTGTATAATCACTCAGCTTGCTGGTATGTGGAACAAGAGTGGGGTCTGCAGGCGCAAGGGAAAAAAAATCTTGCAGGTGCAGCTTATCAACCCTCTGACTACTGGATTCAAAATAAACTGCAAATTGCCTATGGCAAATAAAAGCTTGACCCATTCACCCATGTGGCCCCTTTACCATTGAAAAATTAAACAAAAGAAATCTTTGAAGACTGGCTATGTGCCAAACTTCTTCCTACTATAAACACCCACTATACTGAGCTGTTGATGGCTCTCACTGAGGCATTTTAAGCTACATGGAACTATGAAGGACATTGCAGATTGCAAGAGTTAGAGTATTGATGTAAATTCTCCCATAGAGTGTGTGTGTGAATTTAAGCACTACAGATATGACAATCTCCGAGTTAACTCTACTGGAGTCTTTTCTCTGCATCACTAAGAGGCATTTAGATGTGTAAATTCACAGTCCTATTAAACAGAGACGGGCGCACTGCCTGCCACCATGTCGGCCCAAGTACTAGTCCAAAAGTATCACCTCAGTAAGCAGCACCCCCTCATTGTCATCTGTCTCTTGAAACTGCTCCTTCAAATCCAGACCGCCTCCTCTCCACGTCTTGGCCAGGCTGGCTAAGTTCTGCGGCTCACCGAGACTCACGCTCCCCTTAAGAGCATCCACCAAATATTCTTCCACAGAAAGTTTGTCCAAGTTGGTTTCCAGGGACGGGCTGACACATTTTGGGAAGCTGCATTCTAAGCTTAGGCCAGAAAAGTGACGCTCACCATTCACACAGGCCCGATCATCGAGGAGATTAATCTCCAGAGGATTATGTTTCATGGCACAAAGAGGACTGTAAGGGAAGGGATGGAGGGTCTCTGGCTGAGGCACAAAATCACCCTGACAGTGTAGCTTCCAAACATGGTTCAGGCACTGTACTGGGCTTATCAACTTGTGCAGTTCTGGTCTGTGCAGGTTCCTTAGCGAATGGAGTTTGCCTGTGAGTAGAACTTTTCTAGGTTTCTCAAATGGTATCTGATCACAAATTGAGTCCTTGCAAGGTTCTGAAAAACAGGAGCTGTTACTGAAGAGAGTGTTTTGGTGCGTTTCATCCTCCTGGAACACAAGAGGAAGAGAGTTAGGCAGGAACTCTAATTATATTAATCCTATGATTTCCCTTCCCAACCCATGAGGCTGAGCTTGTCTCTCTCACCTGGACTGGGATCGGTGTACAACTTTCCTGTTCTGGAGTTCTGGGCCCTTGCTTAGCAGAGGCCAGTGTTTGTATTCTGACCCTGGATCTTTTCTTGCGACGTTTCTTCTTGCCTTTACCGCGATGCCTTGCCCTCCAGCAGGCTGGTGCCATTTTCCCTTCGGTAGCATGGGCCACATTGTTCGGGATTTGATCAAGACTGTCTGACCGACTACCAACAAGAAAAGCAAAGGACACATTTTAATGAGACAAAACAACAGGAGCACATCTTCCCTGGCTGACCACTGCCAATGAAACCAAATGAGACAGGAATGGACATTACCAATACTGCTTTCTCAGTAGGGAAGTTACAAATGCAGGAGCATATTTAGCATTACACAGGACAAAGACATCGTGAAAGACGGTAGACAGCACTGGGCCCACTAGAAGACACTGTCAGTGTATTTAGCAAGGCCCTGGAGGGGAGACTACTGGAGCCACTGGCAGTAAAAATCATTGGCAAGTTGCTTTATTGGCACAGACTAACTGTGTATTGCATGTATGTTTAATTATTAAGTTCATGATCTATCTTAATTAAAAGAAATCTGTAAGTGTGCTTAGAACAAAGACCTTTAAATTTGCTTTTTAAAATGTAAGAGTTAAAGAAAGGATCTGGACCAATTGTTTAACAGAGTAGTCAAAATTTAAGCCAAAAAACCTCTAGTCTGTGATGACTGCTACAGTAAAACTAAGATAGCTATGCTTTCCTAGTAAAACTATGCAAACCAGCACCACCCAGAGATTTATCTTTCAGAAGACAAATATTTACTTTATTAGTCATTCATTAGTCACCGGCCATCAGAAGTGGTTTGTTTTCATCTAACAGGTCTGTGTCCTGTTCCCTGGAACCAGCAGTGGCAGGAGAAGAGGCGAGACTGCTTCTCACATGAAGAATTTCCAATTTTAGGCAAGTATCATGTATTGGTCCAAGCATTGTAGCCATCTGCCCTTATTACTCTTTATGCAGTACCCGTAGAGTTTTTCCACAGCTTTTTCAATCATTCCCAGAAATCTCTATCACTGCACTTTTAGCTGATTTAGCAGCTGGGTTGTGAGTGCTACGCTCATGACAAGATGGTAGCACTAAGCACTGTGCATGTTTTATTGTACTTCTTACACACTTAAGGGATTACATGATGTGACTGCATAATTTGCACTTTTTCAACAGTTGCTGGCATAGAGGAAAACATCTACTGTACCAGTGGAAGGCAGCAGTGGGTATAAAACAGAAGTGTCAAGCTTACAGCCCCGTGAATCAGATCCACTCCCCTGGAAGCTTTCATCTGGTCTGTGGTGCCCTTAAACCCATATCAAAGCAATCCAGACTGGAACGTGTTCTGCAGGGCTAGGAGAAAGCTGGGCACTTGCTGAAAATGAGGAAGCTTATGCCTGATTGGCCACAGGTAATCAAGCCCCACCATCTCTTACTCCAGAGCAACAACTCTTTTCGCTGACACCATCAGCACTGAGCTCTGCTTCCAAGCTCCCCATTAAGCCGCTGCTGCTCCCCATCCCAGCCAAGGCAGAAGGGCCCCAAAGTTCCACTTCCCACTCCTGTGGCTGCTGGTCACTGCCCTTCGATTTCCCTCTCCTGCCTTTCCCTGCCACCCTTCTTTTCTGTCCCTCTCTCTGGATTCCTGGCACTGCTACTGAGTCCTGCAACACCAGACTTATAGGTGTGGGTCCTTCTCCTCCCGCCTTGCTCTTCCCGCTGCTGTTTCTAGGGAACAGGATGCAGACCCGCTCCTGCTGCCATCATTGCCCCCACCAGTCAATCCAGCCTCCCACAGCTTTCCAGAGAAAGACGTGGGGAAGGATGCATGAACCTGGCTGAAGAGACATTCTTCAGTCAGAGAAGACTGAAAGATGTCCCTTACCATGAACTTTGTTCCTCCAACACATGGACCTAAACTGAAAGGGTCTTTCAGCTTCCACCTCAGGGTGATTGTGGTGTAAATGTTCACTGGGAAAGAATCAAGATTCTAGGAACAAACAAGGATGCAGGGCCGCCCAGAGGTGGGGGGGTGAGAGGGGCAAATTTGCCCCAGGCCCCACAGGGGCCCCCCACGAGAGTTTTTCAGGGCCCCTGGAGCGGGGTCCTTCACTCACTCCGGGGGGCCCGGAAAACACTTGCGGGGCCGGGCCCAGGAGCTTCTTCGCTCCTGGTCTTCACCGGCGGGGGGTCCTTCCGCTCCGGGGCAGAAGGACCCCCCACTGGCGAATTACCGCCGAAGCAGGACCCGCCGCCGAAGTTCAGCTCGGTCTTCAGCAGTAATTCGGCGGTGGGGGCCCTTCCGTTCCGGGACCCGCAGCCGAAGTGCCCCGAAGACCCGCGGTGGGGGCCCCCCCCCGCCGCCGAATTACCACCGAAGACTGGGCTGCACTTCGGTGGTGGGGGTCCCCGCCGTGGGTCTTCGGGGCACTTCAGCAGCGGGGGGCCCTTCCGTTCCTGGACCCGCTGCCGAAGACCCCAGGCCCCCGGAATCTTCTGGGCGGTCCTGCAAGGATGACTGCAAGATAGCAAAATACACATCCCTCAACATGCTTTGTGGGGCAGCATGTCACAGGACAGGATGTGATGCAAACAAAGAGGTTGGGAAAGTTACCTGGGTAAAAAAGCGTTGCAAGTTCCCCACACTCCTTAGGAAAAAAAGAGTTAATCAATTCTAAACAGAGTTTCTTTAAATAAACTGTAGCAGTATATAAAGGGGCACCACTGAAGTAGAGTGATGTGAGACCAGTAAATACTACATGGATATATAACTTTATTTTAAAGGCCTCTCACCTGTAACGTTTACTATCAGCTATGAAAGGCCTCTCTGAAAAGGTGGGGCTGAACTCCTGGCTGTTCTCACCTGTATGAGAGAAAACAAGATCACCATAAAGCTTAAATACCAGACAGTCTCCACTGATGGCAGAAAGTGTCGGAACAAGGAGATGGTGGTAACATCTTGCTGAACCAAACAGTAATCCAGGAAAATAAGCCACCATATTGGTCATGACCAGGGATCTTAGAAATCAGTTTACCACAGAAAAATACAGAATTTGCATTTTTACAGAAAATTTCGTTTTTACATTTTCTGAAAAAAATAAATAAAAAGCATCTATAGTAGAACCCTGCACCATCAGTGTGCACACAGGAATATGGGCAATTAACACTGACAGCTCTGGGCATCAGGGTTCCTGCTGACAGATTTCATTTTAATCTTAAGAAAAAAAACCACCAACCACTCCCCCACTCACACAGATTTGTATCTGTTTTTTAATTGGAGAAGGGGGGGAGGGGGAGAGAGAGGGGGTCATCATGGAACACTAGGATCCTTGGTTATGACAGTATTTTTTCTGACATCAAACACTCCCCCAAACACTAGGAATCTTCCCTCCAGTTCTTTCCTCCACTTGCATCTCCTGGAATTTTCTCAAGAAATTCAGGACTTTCTGCCATAGAATGTTCATTGCTGGTCTTAAAATCAGGGACCAATGGCCCTGGCTTGGGACTATAGTGTGAGTAGGTGCTGCTATAGGAGCAACCTTTTGCAGCTCTGAGAATACCCCTTAGTCATGGCCTGTAACAACCCTGCTATTCCATTACTTGGCCTTTATTCAGCAGA
This sequence comes from Mauremys mutica, assembly GCF_020497125.1. Classification (NCBI taxonomy): domain Eukaryota; kingdom Metazoa; phylum Chordata; order Testudines; family Geoemydidae; genus Mauremys; species Mauremys mutica. The sequence goes on from NC_059096.1 coordinate 14,241,425, forward strand.
GACTGTCACAATAATCAAAGGTTTGGTGATCTGGCTAAATGGGAACTGGAAAGTGATCACCAAATTCACCCTGCCTGCAGTCACAAAGACAGATTTGAACCCAGCTCTCCAGAGATGCAAAGCTGGTGAAATGCCCCACTGCACTACCTACTCCCCTCAACAGAAAGCATCACACTGTGCAACTTACATTCAGCCTGGGCGATGATGGAAATGGATGCAGAACCCCCTTCCGTCTCTTCTTTTGCTGTTCCTTTGGTGATCACATCTTTCAGGATTTTCCATTGACTGTGGAAGGCAACTTTCTCCGAATCTTCTACTTTGCAAACACTGCTCTGCTTCTCACTCACTGTTTCACCCAGCCCTTTAGTAGCAGAAAGCTCCTTTTGGTGCCCGATGGTGGGGTCAGGAGCTCCTTGGCATGCAATTTCCATCACGGCCATTTCATAGGTTCACAAAGACACTGCATAAAAACAACCCTTGTTATAATATTTTATCCTTCTGTAGATTCTTTCACTCAAGAGTCTCAAACAATTAAGTTTGAACATCCACATGAAGCAAGGGATAACTTAAATTTTGGTGGCACCATATGTTCCCTCAGGTCTCACAGAACAACCTGGGAGCAGTGAATAGAACTCTGGCATCCTGGGTCCCAGTCCCCTGCTCTTACCACTAGATCAGATCTAAATAACGAACATTATTTTGGGTACTAAAAAGAAAGAGAAGAGACTAATCTAGGATAAGACTGAAGATTTTTCCTTCATTTCATATTCATGTGGCCTAACTACAAACAGTAATCAAGTATTATCATTTAAAAGCCACATCCTTTTAAAGAGGGAATGGTCACTCATCTCCACTGTTTCCTGAATGATTTATCAGATGGATCTGCAGCTTCCATATTCTCTGCACATCCCCTTACAACCTGTATCTTTGAAATGGTCAATATTCCCGGCTGTTCTCTGCCCTGCACTCCCTACCATCTTTGAATTTTTCCTCTTACAGTTTTTGTGTTAAGAGTGGTTGGCTTGTTTTGGAGGGGGTGGGAGTTTTAGTTTGTTGGGTTTTGTATATTAAAGAGGAAAGTATGTTCTAGCTATTCCTTGCCTGTCATGAGTCATTTCCTCATTCCAATCCCTCCACCAGTAAAAGCAAGATCTTAAAGCAAATGCTTCTTTTATTAAACAGCTTGTGAAAATGCAGATTCCTACAGTAAGTGTAGACAGATGAATACAAGTCCCATGCCACCCCCTCCACAAAATGTAAGACAGGGAAAGGTGATGTTTGAAATAAAACCAGTAAAAGCAGAAACTCAGGACTATCCCAAGTGCATGCTCATCAGCTTATTGAGTATCACACAGAGCTCAGACTCTGCTTCTGCTGGTCGCTGCCTGGGGTAACAGAACTTAATCTAAACTTGCCCCTGGTGACTGCAGGTATGATCCTCAAACGAGCACTAAGGGTGCTTAGGACCTCTCAGGATCCATGCCTAAAGGGCCACCTTAGGAAAGAAACGAATCGTTTGGACCCAAGTGCACATACTTTTGTGTGGTTAGCAAATAAGCCACCTAACAGCCTGGCAGGTATATAAGATAAGTCAACAACGACCACATTCAGAGGCTAATTGAACACAGAACAGCTGCTGTGAGAAAGATGTGCTGGTGACAGAATCCTTCTCACTACACTAACTCCCCTCTGCCTCTTTATAAATAATGTCAAGTCCAAGTGCTGTGAACTAATTTCCCGGAGCAGCAGAGAGTCAGCCTGCCAAACAACTGACTCAAGCCACCAGTGACCTAGTAGACAAGTTCAGAGCTAGTTTCGAATTCACATTCTCCTAATTTGTAATAAGCTTACTTCAGACTCTCCCCTTACCTTCCCCTCACCCTCCCAAGACCCAGGGATATATCTGAACCCTATCCCCCAAAAACTACAAGCTAAAACATCAGTATCATTCCCAAAAACTGCACCTCAGTTTTGTTAAATACATTTAGGGAGACTGAACCATCACATCAACTTCTGGTTCCCTTGAAATGGAAGGGAATCACACAGATATACTGACACTTAAAGTCAGTGCAAGGAAGACTTATTTTGTGTGTAAATTAAAAAGGAGGAATACCAGTCTTAACAATAGGAATCCCAGGTAGCTAGTATAAACAAGGCTCTTTATTAAATACACTGTAGAGTCAACAAGTGATTCGAGTCAATGGGGCTGTGAAGGAGTAAAAAATAAATTTGGATGAGTTTACCTGTTACCTCAAATTATACTGTAATGCTCATTTCAGTTTCCAATTAAGGACAACTAAATTGTGGGAATTCTCACAGGTACAGAGTTGGAAATGGGAGATTGAATAAAAAGGACTGGCCATCATGTTTATAACCACAACATTCTCTGGAACCACAGGTTCCAATCCCCGCAGAGGAGATTCTGCCCTTCCCACATATGTAAACTCTGTTCCACGCACAATTGGAGGTGTTAATCCCAAAAGGTGCCAAGTATCCACAACTCTTACTGATTTGGTTGCAGGCATTTACCACGTCTTGGCATACAGCTTTTTTCAGTTAGATTTTACAGAAAAGGTATTTTGGCACCTAACTAATTGAAATCAATGGGAGTTAGGTGCCTAAATACCTTTGAGGATCTGGGCCAAGGTCCTGTGGGCTCTGAACAGACATTCAAGATTTCATAGCACTATTCACAAGAAGTTTGTTCCAGGGCTCCCCATTATGGGGCTGCATTGCTGGTTATCCATCAGGCTGACACCCTACCACTGCAGCAGCAATCACATTCTCATGAGGCGGTCAATACATACTCTAGCTGGTGAGAAAGAAAAATGATACAGAAATGCAACATTTATTATGACTATATTCTGCAGTTAAGCCAGGGGTTCCCAGTTTCATTAATGAAATTGCTTCTTTAATTTCAAACCTCAAGGATTAAGCTAAATTTAAAACACTTCCAGATTTCTTCCCTGCCTGACCAAGAAGACTTGCTCTGAAAAAACAGGCCCATGAAAAAGAAGAAAACCAGAGGGAGGCAGCCACGGAGCAACAGAGTTAGGAGAGGCAAATGCTATACCACCTATCTGCAGTTGACCTCACTTAGCTCCATCGTAGTTAAAAAACTAACTGCACCTTGTCTCCTTTAAGATCTTACAGTGAGATAGCTAACATGCATCAGTTATCTCACTGTAAAAGCCACACCTTTTTTGGCAGCAAAGACATAGCCATAGCCTACCTTCCCTCACAGGAGCAGCAAACTGAAAATTACCGTACAGCACTACTGAAGACGTACAGCCATTGGTCTGATGGCTTCAGGGGCTCTTTCCCCAAATAACCTCACACACAGAGCCTAAAGGAATTAGGCACCCAAATGCCACTGAAGTTCAAAGGGAACAATGTGCTCAAATCCCTTCAGCTCCATTAAAACCCCAGCCTTGATCACTGCGCTTTTTTGATGCACCACTCATCCACTCCAGTTCTTTGTCTGAACATTGTCTACTTCGATTGGAAGCTCTTTGGGGCAGGGACTTTGTCTCTTCAGACAAGCACACTTTCACTGTGATTTTAAATAAAAACTTTATACAAGAGCTAGATTTATAGCTGGACAAGGGTGAAGCAGATCAGAGTATTTCAAAGTCTGAAAGTCTAAAGCACATTATATCTGCTCCTAATCAGTTGCTGTTAAGACCAAATCTCCCCTGCCAATTGCTATTTTGGAAGGGTTCTAGTCAGCATTTTGTCAGGGCAGTCAGGCAACTTATATTTTGCCATTTGGGAGTTCTGCCTTAAGTCAATTTATACATTTAAGAGGGCTACTTTAAAAAAAAATCTAAGGCTATTAGAAGAAATGTATAGCTACAATGTTCAACAACTGTTTCAGACTGACATTGTTTGAAATAAATAGCTGCCTCTGGGACATGAGTTTTATGAGCAATGCATTTAACTCAGGTCACCCATAAGCTGCTTTTGGTTTATTAGAACATGCAATTAAAGTCTTAGCAACATTACTTTGCTGACCTATACCTGGCTACCAAAAATGAAGGTTCACAACTACAGGATGGAGCCAGGAATTTACACATCACACCAACAGGGAATGCTACGTTCCCATCCCCTAGACTGAGGGGTTTTTGGGACCTCTAATTCCCAACAAGTGTACTCCCACCACAGGCAGCAACTGAGGAAGCAAAGAGTAGTCCAACTCTCAAATGTCTGAGAAGTTAGACAACATGATGGTAAAAAAGATACTTGAGCCTGTATGATCTCTTACCTACATCATAGCTTCCACAAGGAGAACAGCACTTGTGGAAAGTTATAGGTCAGTTATAGGCCCAGAGAAAAACCTTAGAGCAGTCTATATTCTGTGAAGCTGAGAATTTCTTACAGAACTACAAGATGCCAATTCCATCATGTAAAAAGTGCATTATCAACTCTGACAGTTCTTAAAAGTTTATTAGGCCTTCTTTAAAGCTTAGAAATGTTTTTCTGCCATCTTTTCCTTCCTCCATTTGGCTGGTATACATAGACCTCCTCCACTGCCCATGTTTCAATGAAATTGAAATTAAGATAGTTCTGTTTTTTCCTTGTCAGTTCAAGCCATATTATGGCAGCATAGCTCTGGGGTTGTTTGTTAACTAGCAGAGTCAGCACGAGGAAGTTTCAGTTTGTCCCAGAATTGATTAAAGAAATATTTAGAACACAAAGAACATTCCCTCCACAATTTATCGCAATTTTAAGGTATCCGCAAAAAGATGATTTCTGGAAATCTTGGGTACCTGATGGAGTTAAATGTAGGCTTTGTGCAGAGACTTGGTGTTTGATGGCTGAAAGCAGCGTGGGTTAAATGACTTGTTATCCTTCCACAGAAGGTTTCCCCCACTTCTTGCACTACACTTCTCCTTCCACAGACAAGTGTATCTATAAGCACCAGAGAAGGTTAATTGGTCCATAATGGATTGGCAAGTGCTCCTATGCAAAACAGTGTATTCTAATGAATTATCATCAGGCTAGAAGAGTCATATTAAAACAGCTTTCCTCATGTTAATATCTTCAATTAAGCCCCAAAAGTTTTCAAAATGTAAGTTTGTGTCATTTATACTGCTTACTTTTTACACTTCAGAGTGACTAATGAACTAGAATAGTAATAAGAAACAGTAGGGTCATGCACCACTACAATGCTGCAGGGAAATATTTGTTGGGATTTAAAACTTCAGTGAATTTTTAAAAATGCTTAAACATGTCTCTCTTTAATTCCCCCACCACCACACACACACACACGTGTACGTCTAGGGCCCAAACTACCTCTGAATGACATTCTTTCCATATTATTGAAATAGGATGAGATTAGCAAAAGCTATTTGCCCAAATGTGACATACCTTCATGTTTACCCATTTCATTCACGTTAGTTGAGTTAATATTTACAAAATGCTTTGCAAACAACTCTCACAGAAGCTGCAATTATTAATTTAGTAAGCAATCTAGACAAGGTTTTATTTTCAATGACGTTTAGTTGTTTGTACATCTCCATCAACCTTCATGATCCAGTAATCCAACACAACATCCTAACCTCATTTTTTTTAAAAGTCACTTCTTAGGCAAGCTTATTTGCTAATATTATAGCCCCAGCTTAAAATAAGATGGTATTTAAAAGGGACAATCCCATCTAGGTCCTATCTACACTACAAAAAACTTGGTATGCATACTTCCACCTTTTCATGTTCTCTGTATGTATAAATATCTCCTGTCTGTGTGTTCCATTCTATGCATCCGAAGAAGTGAGCTTTAGCTCACGAAAGCTCATGCTAAAATAAATTTGTTAGTCTTTAAGGTGCCACAAGTACTCCTGTTTTTTTTGCAGTATTACAATAATTCAATGTTTTCTGTGTAGACAGGACGAAAGTGTCACCAAATATTATAAATATTGTAAAATCCAATGCCAGAAGACACACTAAAATGGTTTGGTCCCATCTACACCAACCATGCTACTTCTCCCCCAGACCCTTACATGACATATTTTGTAATATCACAGGAAATCAGCTTTCACTTACATGATTTTACTAAACTTAGTAGAGATCAAACCATTTCCATATAAACGTCATTTAAATATTCCCCTTTAATCTTGTGAACCCAAACACAACATCATAATGGTGAATGAGACCCAGAAAGTCAAACTGACTCATTTAGTTTCACCGTCCAATCTGAGAAAAATACTATTAGTCAAACAGATATATTGAAAAGATGTATAGTATCTACAATTTCAACTTTTAGATTGAGAGCCATTTACATAGCTGTTGCTACTAAAAAGATTAAAGTAACAGTATACTATTCAGAGACTGGGCTTCTTGTGACAGCTGTCACTTAGTAGCTCAATTTTTTTGACTGAGCTGTCAGTTATAATTGCACAGCCATTAGATTTAAGAGAGTTAAATGTTAATATAAAAATTTATAGCACTTTTGATGCTCAGATTAATTTGAAATTAGGATTTGGAGACATCCATATGCAGACTCACACTGTGCATAGACAAAGAGGAAATATCACTTGTATGAGGGCTCAGAAATCCGATTTAAAAAGCAATTTGCAAGTTGTTTATGGACACCAATTTCATGCTGCCACTTTCAATTCGTGCATGGTAGCGCATGTATGTTTCCAGCTTAACTGATATTAAGATGAAGCAGACAGGAAGCATCTGAAATCAACCGCACCAGTGACTTATTAATCAGCAAAGTAGTATTTTAACCTTTTGTCAAAAAAAGTTGTTTTAAAGAGAAGTGATATGGTCAGATAATGAGTGGTGAGTAAACAGACAGTTAAACTGAACTTCAGATCTTATTCACTTGTATATTTTGATTGGCTGATCTCAAGGTCTCTGCCTCATTCTCTCCTCCCCATTGTAAAGGATAGCTTTTGTAGATCTGCACCTAACAACTCCCAATCAAAACAGCAAAGTCTGCAATTTAATCTCCTAATTTATTAGGAGTGTGTTTCTTTGCTGTGAAAAGCAGAGAGCAGGCAGGAAGCAAGGTATTTCAAAAATCAAAAGGGAAAGTCTGCTCACTAGTAGAAAAATACCATCTAAGCTAAAAATGTCTCTTTCGACCTCATCTGAAGCTCTCACCAGAACACATGGAAAAGAAAGAGCAGGTTCAATTGAATTCAAGGCTCCAGTATTTGTAGAATGAAAATATATATTAGTCAATGAGATCACTTAGGAATACTATGCTTCCCCCTCCCAAAGAATGTTTCATGAAACAATTGTTCATTTGCTAAAAATATTTCACATAAAGTTGATAATAAATGTGAAGGTGTTTAGGGTTGGACAACACAGGGGTGGATTCCAAAGGAACAGAACAACATTCAGCTATATATACCTTGACTAAATAAATACATACACACAAATTTCAGAGCTATTAGGTATCTGCCACTCTTTCAGCACCCCACTGAACGAAGTTGATGTTTTGCTGTTACTCTCAAAACATTCTGGATATCAGAGATCACTGGCAAAGCCATTCATGTCAAATTGTAACAGACTAAAATAAGAGAGAGTTTAATTTACCAAGTTCAATCAAACAGCCTTTGCTGACGCTTCCCGACCGAGGGTTCAAACTGAGGAAGTCAGTTTATTACAGGAAACAGCTCGGATTTCTGGTATAGGAACTTTTTTTTTTATACAAGCGAGTTACTTTAACCGCGGTTTTGCTGTTTAGCATGTTGAACAGACTGAACTCAATATTCTAAGGCTGGGAGCCTGATCACGAAGACTGACACGGGGCCGCTACGGTTCCTTGCCTTGGTCTCCAGCCGGCGGCGCGGTAACTAGGACACCCGCCCTTGCGGGGAGCCCTGCCCCGAGCCCCCCATTTCACAGCCCGGCCACCCGCATGGCCCCCCCGCCACGGCCCCGCAAGCCGCGTGGGGAACCAGCGCCCCCTGCAGGCGCCGGCCGGCCAGCGGGCGGACTTCCCGACGGCAGCGTGCGCCCGCCCGCCCGCCCGGCGGGGAGGAACCGCTCGGGAAGCTGCGCGGGCCCGGGGCCCCTCACGCCAGCCAGGCGGCGGCCCCCGCCCCCGCGGGCAGCGAGCGCTGGGCTCCCCGAGGCGGGGCGCGGGGCCCGAGGGAAGCGCCCCGCCTGGGCAGGACCTGGCCGCCTGGCGGGGCCCGGCCCGGCCCGGCCGCTGGGTGCTGAGGGGGGAGCGGCGGGGCCCCCGCCCGGCCGGGGGAGTCACGGGGCCGCGCCGCGGGGGGAGGGGCCCGGCGGCCGGCACGCTCCGTGCTCACCTACCGCTCCGGTCCGCGCGGGGGCCTCGAGCGCGGCGCGGCCCCTCAGGCTCCCTCCACGGCGCCTGAGAAGTTCGGGGCCGGGGGCCGTATCTGCCACGGCACCTGCCTGGCCACGCCCCCAGGCCTGCCGCCCAATAGCCGCGGATTATAGCCTGCTGCCCACGCCCCTTCTCTGATGCGGCCCCGCCCAGCCGCCCGGCCCCGCCTCCTAGTCACGCCCCCTCCAGCCCAGGAACCAATCAGCGCGCCCACTTCTTCTAGCCCCACTCCGCCGGTTCGGAAGCGATGACCGCTCCCGCCCCCTGGCGCTACGAGGCCCAGCTCTCGGCTTTCATTGGGCGGATGGGGCCTGTGGTTTCCCAGAAGTGGGCGGGGCTTCTTGCAAACCATTTCCCTTCCCCCTCTGGGCGCGGCAGGAATCCTCCAATGGCGCGTGCGCAGCCAGCCGAGCGCGTGGGAGGAGGGAATGTCTGCGTCTTGGTGCGCGGGCGCATGCGCAGGTTGAGGGCCGCCGGCTGTTTATTTACCAGCCGCTGAACTGAGGGGGGAGGGGAGCGGAGCTGCGCGTGCGCATGAGGCCGTTAAGCCGCTTTTGACTAGTGGAAGCCCCGGTCTTCCCGCCATTGTTTCCTCAGGGAGGGTCCGTAGCGTGACGCGGCGCCGAGGGCGGTGGCTGGTCACAGCCCTAGTCGTGCTGGCCCGGCTGGGTCAGAGCCGGGGGCCGCGGTCAGGGATCCCCCTGTGGCCCCGGCCCACAGCCCCTGAGGGACCTGCCCTCCAGCGCCGCTAGTTCTCGTGGCCCCGGTTAGACTTCGGCCTCCGCCATGTCCCCTGACCCCGAGCTGCTCGCGAGCTGCGCGTCTCCTCCCGTGCCTGCGCAGGGGGCGGCAGCGATGGCAGCGGCTCACCTCAGTGAAGCACTGAAGGGACTAAAGAAACCCACGGCTAAGGCGCGAAGCGACGCCTCGGCCAGCTCCTGCCTCCCGCGCCCGCTGCGCGGGGCGTGCAAACCAGCCCCCGGGAGCCCCAGCCGCGGCCTTTCCCCTCAGCCTGGCTGAAGCACAAACAGCTCATCTCAGCCTTTCCCCCCGCAGGGCGCTTCGGGATGACAGGAACTCCACGGCCGGCCGGCCGGCCTCCCCCGCCGCAGCGGGCGGCCAGGGCTGGTTCCCAAGCCTGAGGGTTTGGCAGAAGTAGCTCCCTAAGCATTTGGTCCAGTCTCTTTTATTTATAGCCAGTGAGCCATATCATTGTGATTCTTAACTCCCTGCAGTTCCTCCCAGCTTGCTATTGCTCACTTTTGTAATTAAATTCTGAGGTGTTTAAAGGAAGTTTTTCTACAATGATTAAATCACTGAAATGTGCCCCTAAGTGCAAAGGAAAAGTGGTTGTGGGAGCTGTTAAAGTTACAATGTGTACATAAATTATTATTCATCCTAAGGCTTTTTTGGATTAAGTATCCAACTATTCTGTGGGCCAAAAGGTGAGGTCCTCAGTCCTGCCAACTCCCATTGACTTCATGGGATTTCTGCTCTATGGCTTTGCTGTTCCTTCTCCAGTTTTGATGTCTCATTTTAAAGATAGCAAGAACTTTTTGAAATTCAGAATTTGTTGCTAAATATACCATTAGATAACTGTATTCCCTTTTGTGTAAGCTTGCTGTGTGTGCACACACACACACACACCACTGTCAGACTTAATCATAGAATAGTGGGGTTGGAAGGGACCTTAGGAGGTCATCTAGTCCAACCCCCTGCTCAAGGCAGGGCTAACCCCCAGACAGATTTTACCCCAGTTCCCTAAATGGCCCCTTCAAGGATTGAACTCACAACCCTGGGTTTAACAGACTAATGCTCAAACCACTGAGCTATCCCTCCCCCTCTATGTGATGCACTAGTTCAAGTGTGAATGTCATAAGCCTTAATACCATTCTAGATAAAAGGAAATTCTCCTTTAACTCAGGTGATGGGGATTTGGGTGATTGGAGCAGCAGGAACCAAGTTCTCTCCCTTCATAAATTGCAAAGTCCTTTGTGGCCATTTATCTGTCACAATCCCATCACTCAGCAATTGGCTGTTCATACAGCAGCAGTAGCATGTGGGTAAAACATGAAAAAAAGGTGAGAAGGGAGAACTATGCTCAATGTAAAAATTCTACCAACTTGTGCATTTCCTAAAGTATCAGCCAGTGTTTACCTAAAATGATATAAAATAAGGCAGAAAAGGAGAGGATAACAGGTGTGGTAGCACCTAGATACTGCAGCTACGTGGGGTGCTCAGTTGGCTAGTCATGTACTCACCAAGAATAAGTAGTGAGCCTCTGAGCAATATGAAATAGTAACATTTAAAAGGCTCTCTCTGAATTAGTCTTTTACTGGGTGGGGTATAGGAAAGCTTCTGTGATGTCTCCTTGAGTCACATCTAGTTTTTAAGTATTCTGGAAGAAGGCAGACCAAAATGAAACCTTTTCAAGAATTAGAACTGGCCCCAGGTGGTACGTGTGACCACCCTGCTATAGTGAGCAATGAAGTTTTCAGAAGATCAGATAGCCTTTCCCCTTTTTATTTTAGCCTTTTCCCTTCTGAGAAAGACCTCCTCTCTCTCCTTCTGCACTTTGCTGCTGCTGTTCAAGAGTCTTTAAACATTGTATATTTCCCCCGGTGACCAGACAGCAAATGTGAAAAATCGGGATGGGGGCAGGGAGGTAATAGCCTATATAAGACAAAACCCCAAATATCAGGACTGTCCCTATAAAATCAGGACATCTGGTCATCCTACCCTTAACTGTTGTCAGCTGATTTAGTTTTCAGCTTCTGTTTTACATGGATAAGGATTTCCGCATGTGATTTCAGGTCTTCTCCCTAGGACAGATAGGAGTTCTGAGGGAAAGGAGTTTGTTTAGCAATTGTAGCCTGATGTTCCCTATGCATTTGTGCAGCATCTGGCCACCCACTCACTCCCTTTGGATTGGCTATGGGCAGCAGACTTCTTGTGGCCTTTGTAAGTGACATGCTGTGGCTTGCGGGAGGATGACTAACAGCCTGCAACAAGCAGCTTTGAACAAAAACCACCATGGAGGATGCTCTGAGCAATCTTGAAACTTCAGCTGTAGCAGGATCCTGTTTTTCTGGTTAAAGGTACACAGTCAGTTCCCTCCGCCTCAAGCACACACTGTCTGAATGCTGCCATGTGCCCAGACTTCCCTCTTCTACATGCAGTCTTGTCACTGGGCCATTATGCCCTTAGGGTAGAGTTCCTCAGCCTTTAAACTAGAGTAAGGTTCCTTCATAAAGGAATGGAGTTGCACAAAGCCACAAAATAATCCCATCATAACATGCAAGTTGCACAGTAATGTGGTGATGTGTTATCATAATTACCAGAGCATATTATACTTTGCAGTTAGCAGGCCTTTCCATGACTACTTAGTCCGAGCCAGGACAAAAGGAGATCCTGAATGGTGACACCAGGCATCACCAGTTGTGTTGGTCAGTCTGAGAGCTTGAGAACCGCAGGATCTGGTATACCAGCCCTAGGAATGCTCAGCTGAAATAGTGTTGCAATTCTTTGAACTAATGATCAGTCAAGACTCTTCCATCTCTTAGAATCATAGAATCTCAGGGTTGGAAGGGACCTCAGGAGGTCATCTAGTCCAACCCCCTGCTCAAAGCAGGACCAAACCCAACTAAATCATCCCAGCCAGGGCTTTGTCAAGCCTGACCTTAAAAACCTCTAAGGAAGGAGATTCCACTACCTCCCTAGGTAACCCATTCCAGTTCTTCACCACCCTACTAGTGAAAAAGTTTTTCCTAATGTCCAACCTAAACCTCCCCCTCTGCAACTTGAGACCATTACTCCTTGTTCTGTCATCTTCTACCACTGAGAACAGTCTAGATCCATCCTCTTTGGAACCCCCTTTCAGGTAGTTGAAAGCAGCTATCAAATCCCCCCTCATTCTTCTCTTCTGCAGACTAAACAACCCCAGTTCCCACAGCCTCTCCTCATAAGTCATGTGCTCCAGCCCCCTAATCATTTTTGTTGCCCTCCGCTGGAATCTCTCCAATTTATCCACATCCTTCTTGTAGTGTGGGGCCCAAAACTGGACACAGTACTCCAAATGAGGCCTCACCAGTGCTGAGTAGAGGGGAATGATCACATCCCTCGATCTGCTGGAAATGCCCCTACTTATACAACCCAAAATGCCATTAGCCTTCTTGGCAACAAGGGCACACTGTTGACTCATATTCAGCTTTTCGTCCACCGTAACCCCTAGGTCCTTTTCTGCAGAACTGCTGCCCAGCCATTCGGTCCCTAGTCTGTAACAGTGCATGGGATTCTTCCATCCTAAGTGCAGGACTCTGCACTTGTCCTTGTTGAACCTCATCATATTTCTTTTGGCCCAATCCTCTAATTTGTCTAGGTCCCTCTGTATCCTATCCCTACCCTCCAGCGTATCAACCACTCCTCCCAGTTTAGTGTCATCTGCAAACTTGCTAAGGGTGCAGTCCACACCATCCTCCAGATCGTTAATGAAGATATTGAATAAAACCGGCCCCAGCACCGACCCTTGGGGCACTCCACTTGATACCGGCTGCCAACTAGACATGGAACCATTGATCACTACCCGTTGAGCCCGACCATCTAGCCAGTTTTCTATCCACCTTACCGTCCATTCATCCAGCCCATACTTCTTTAACTTGCTGACAAGAATACTGTGGGAGACTGTATCAAAAGCTTTGCTAAAGTCCAGAAATAGCACATCCACTGCTTTCCCCTCATCCACAGAGCCGGTTATCTCATCATAGAAGGCAATTAGGTTAGTCAGGCATGACTTGCCCTTGGTGAATCCATGCTGACTGTTCCTGATCACTTTCCCCTCCTTTAAGTGGTTCAGGATTGATTCCTTGAGGACCTGTTCCATGATTTTTCCAGGGACGGAGGTGAGACTGACTGGCCTGTAGTTCCCTGGATCTTCCTTCTTCCCTTTTTTAAAGATGGGCACTACATTAGCTTTTTTCCAGTCGTCCGGGACCTCCCCCGATCACCATGATTTTTCAAAGATAATGGCCAATGGCTCTGCAATCTCATCGGCCAACTCCTTTAGCACCCTCGGATGCAGCGCATCCGGCCCTATGGACTTGTGCTCGTCCAGCTTTCCTAAATAGTCCCGAACTACTTCTTTCTCCACAGAGAGCTGGTCACCTCCTCCCCATACCGTGCTGCAGAGTGCAGCTGTCTGGGAGCTGACCTTGTCTGTGAAGACAGAGGCAAAAAAAGCATTGAGTACACTAGCTTTCTCCACATCCTCCGTCACTAGGTTCCCTCCCTCATTCAGCAAGGGGCCCACACTTTCCTTGACTTTCTTCCTGTTGCTAACATACCTAAAGAAACCCTTCTTGTTACTCCTAACATCTCCGGCTAGCTGCAACTCCAAGTGTGATTTGGCCTTCCTAATTTCACACCTGCATGCCTGAGCAATACTTTTATACTCCTCCCTGGTTATTTGTCCAATCTTCCACTTCTTGTAAGCTGTTTTTTTGTGTTTAAGACGAGCAAGGATTTCACTGTTAAGCCAAGCTGGTCACCTGCCATATTTACTTTTCTTCCTACACATCGGGATGGTTTGTTCCTGCAACCTCAATAAGGTTTCTTTAAAATACAGCCAGCTTTCCTCGACTCCTTTCCCCGTCATGTTATTCTCCCAGGGGACCTTGCCCATCATAGGTCCATGATATTCTACTCTCCAATGATGAATGTGGAACTATAACTGGCACAGAGGGGAGGAAAGTTGAAAAATGCCACAACCATAAAAAAAAGTTGCTGAATGTTCAAAGATTTTAATAAGGTTCTGTCTTTGGAACCTCTGATTGTTTCCTCACCAAATTATCTTGCTAGAGTAGTAGAGATGTTCGTACCATGCAGAAAAGACCTTACTGGTTCTTTTATTCCCCTAGGTCACTGGGATTAAGCATGGTTAGAACTACGGAAAGAGGATGCTAAGCCTAATCTTTAACAAAACACAACAGAATCTGGAAGTGAGCTGCTCGCTATTCAAGCCACATTCTCTTCCTCTACAGTTCCTTAAATGTTTCATCATGATTCACAATCCTTCATCCCCAACCCTACTATAGACATCCACCCTTCCAAAATGTTGCCCAAAAACTAAATGAATACTTTGCCTTGATTTTCAGTAAGGATATCATGGAACATGTGCATGGAGGCAGTATGGCTAATGGAAATGAGTGTCTAGAAATGGAAGTTACCATGTCTGAGGTGGAAGAAAAATTTAAAGATACTAATGAGCTCAAACTGGAGGAGGACCAGATAATTTCCTGCACAGAATACTGAAAGAATTGGCATTAGAGATTACTAGTCCAGTAGCAAGGGTTTTTAATACATTTATATATTCAGGGATAGTACCATATGACTGGAGAATAGCTATGTTGTACCTATATTTAAGAAAGGGAAAAAAAGTGATCTGGACAATTAAAAACCTGTTAGTCTGACCTCCATAGTATGCAAGACGTTAGAAAAACTGCGAAAGAAAGAATAATTAAATTAATGGTGGGTAAGTGGTAAAGGAGATGTAATGCAATATGGATTTTTGAAAGGTAGATCATGCCAGACTAACTGCTATTTTAGGTAAGGGAAGTGCAGTAGATCTGATATACTTGGACTTCAGTAAAACATTTGCCATGGTATCATATGGGGAATTATTAGCTAAATTAGGCAGATGGAGATCAGTACAAGAATTGTAAGGTGGATAAGAAACTGGCTAATGAGGAGACGGCAACAAGTTGTGCTGAAAGGTGAATTATTGGACTGGAGGGAGGTAATTAGTGGAGTTCCTCCAAGATTGGTTTGGGGACCAATCTTATTTAATATTTTTATTAATGACATTGGCACAAAAAGTAGGAGAGTGTTAATGAAATTTGCTGATAATTAAAAGTTGGGAAGTTGTCACGGAGTGTGGGCGAGTCGGGGCCCTGCACCCCCATCTTCCTGCGATTCACCAGGACTCTCAGCCAGCCAGGAAAGCAGAAGGTTTATTTAGACAACAGGAACACAGTCCAAAACAGGTTTTGCAGGCACAGACAACAGGATCCTCCCCAGTTAGGTCCATCTTGAGGTCCCAGGAGCATCACAGCCCCCTTGGGGGGTCAGAGCCCTGTCTGGGCTCCCCTCCATTCCCCAGCCACCTCCTGAAAATTCCTCTCACTCCCCAGCCTTTGTTCAGCTTCCCGGGCAGAGGTGTCACCTGGCCTCTCCCCCTTCCTGGGTTCTCACGTTACATGCTCAGGTATCCTCTCTACAGCCAGTCTCCCATCCCCCAATGCAGATCGTCCTCCCAGGCCAACACCCCCACCCTCCCTCAGCATTCACAGACCACAGTAAGAACAGTCCCAGTTCGTCACAGCATCGTCAATACAGAGGACCAGAATATTATACAGGATGATCTGGATGACCTTGAAGACTAGAGTGACAGAAATGGAGTGAAATTCAGTAGTACAAAGTGCAAGGTCATGCACCTAGGGTCTAACAATAAGAATTTCTGTATATTACAAGCATCAGTCAGAAGTGACAGAGAAGGAGAGAGACCTGAGCGTGGGGGTTGATCACAGGATGACTATGAGCCATGAATGTGATGCAATATGAAAAAGGCAAATGCAGTCTAGGATGTATCAGGCGAGGCATTTCCAGTAGAGATAGAGAAACATCCAGGCCACTGTACAAAGCACTGGTACAAACTCATTTGGAATACTATGGACAATTCTCGTCACCCATATTTCAAGAGAGATGAATTTTAACTGTAAAAGATGCAGAGAAGAGCTACTGTGATGATCAGGGGAATGGAGAATCTTATGAGAGAAAACTGGAAGAGCTTGGCTTAGTCTAGCAAAAGGCGGCTTGTTTAGTCTAGCAAAAAAAATAGTCTAGTGAAAGAGAGGATATGATTGCTCTCTATAAATATATCGGGGGTAAATATCAGGGAGGATGAAGAGCTATTTAAGCTAAAAGACGCTGTTGGCACAAGAATAAATGGATATAAACTAGTCATGAACAAATTCAGGCTGGAAATTAGAAGGCGGTTTCTATCCATTAGAAGGGTGAGGTTCTGGATGTCAGGAGTGAACTCCTTCAGCTGAGCCCGAGGACTAACTAGGTGACCCTCCTGGCGGATTAATGAGCTGAGGTGGGTTGTAGGAGCATAGGCGGCAGGTTTGTAAAATTTTTGGTGGGGCCCAAAATGGTGGTGCCCCCCGCCCCACTCCCGCCCTGTAAGCCGATATAAAATGAAGCTACAACGTGTCAGTGCCACAAGATTACAAGGTTGGAGAAGGGGTAGAGGGTTCCAGGGGCCAGTCAAGGGACAAGGAGCAGGGGGGGTTGGATGGGGCAGAGGTTCGGAGGGGCAGTCAGGGGACAGGCAGCAGTAGGATAGGCATGGGAGTCCAGGGGGTTGATCAGGGGACAGGTAGGGGGTGGGGTCCTGGGGGGAAGTTGGGTGGGGTCTCAGGAGGGGGCAGTTGGGGACAAGGAGAAGGGAGGCTTAGATAGGGGCTGGGGTCCCAAGGGGCAGTTAGGGGCAGTTGTCTCGGGAGTGGGTAACGGGGGACAAGGACCAGTGGTGCTTAGATAGGGGGTGGGGGTCCTGGGGGGCAGGGTTCTGGGGAGGGGGCAATCAGCGGCCAGGGGCTGGGATTCAAAGGGCTCTGAGCTGCTGGCAGCCGCGGGGAGCCCTGAGCCCTTTAAATCCCAGCCGCGGCGGCTGGGATTCAGAGGGCTCTGGGCTCTCTGCCCCTGCGGGCAGCCCAGAGCCCTCTGATTCCCGGCCGCGGCTGAGAATTAAAGGGCTCTGGGCTCCCCCTGCTGCCGGCAGCCCAGAGCCCTCTGATTCCCGGCCGCGGCTGGGATTTAAAGGGCTCTGGGCTCCCTGCCACAGCAGGCAGCCCAGAGCCCTCTGATTCCCGGCCGCGGCTGGGATTTAAAGGGCTCTGGGCTCCCCGCTGCTGCCGGCAGCCCAGAGCCCTCTGATTCCCAGCCGCGGCTGGGATTTAAAGGGCTCTGGGCTCCCCGCGGTTGCAGGCAGCCCAGAGCCCTCTGATTCCCGTCCGCGGCTGGGATTTAAAAGGCTCTGGGCTCCCCGCCGCAACGGGCAGCCCAGAGCCCTCTGATTCCCGTCCGCGGCTGGGATTTAAAGGGGCAAAACCTAGCTCCAAATATTGGTGGAGCAGAGCCCCTGATTTTGAATATTCCTGGGGCTTTAGCTCCACGAGCCCATATAAGTTGGCGCCCATGTGTAGGAGGACTGCCTGACTGGCTGGCCCACCTGATTGCTGAAGGGAGCAGCAGGCCAGTTTGTAAGCTTGGGGCCGGCATCACCAGGTTGCTGCCTGCTCAGTGCTTATGCCAGCAAAGTAGGGAGACCATATTTCCCAAATGGAACACCACACTGGGCTGGCCAAGCCCTCCCCTTTCCGCCCTGCATGGGGCTGGCCTGAGCGTCTCTCTGGAGTCCCCTCCAACTCCCCGCAGGGCTGGCTGGAGCCACTCACCTGAGTCCTACCTGCCCCCTGTGCAAGGATGGGTCTTGTGCTGCCTGCTTCTCCCTGACCCCCTGCACAAGACTGGGGTCACTGCTCACCCAAACCCTGCCCCCTACCCCTGCACGAGGCTGGGGTCGCTGCTTGCTGGAGCCCTATCTGCCTCCCCACAGCGTGAGCCCTGCATGGGGATGGCATCGCTGCTCCCGCCCCCTCACATGTTCCTCCTCACCGCACTCCACTTTTTTGACAAAACTGGGCATTTGTTCCATTTGCTCTTGCCAACTGATCAAGTTGGCAAGTGCTAGGGTGACCAGATGTCCCGATTTTATAGGAACAGTCCTGATATTTGGGGCTTTTTCTTATATAGGCTCCTATTACCCCCCACCCTCTGTCCCGATTTTTCACACTTGCTGTCTGGTCACCCTAGCAAGCGCAAACAGGACAAATGCCCACTTTTGCCAAAAAAGTCGGGACAGCCATTCCCCTGCCATTGTAGGTGTCACCTTCTAGAACGCAATCCAGATCAGTGGGGTTGTGCTGCACCCTTGGGTGCCTCACAATACTTCGCTGTTGTAGCTCCCAACATGGGGTGCTCAAAGCAGGACCAATCCCCAAATGGCCCCCATCATACAGTGGGATTTCATAACTTTACACATAATGTTGCTATATACATTTCACCATGATATTATTGACCAGCGAGGAGGTAGTTTTCAAATGATACCTTACAAGGCAAATTCTGTACAAAGATGATTACAGTAGTGTATAGAGTGTGAATACAGGGGTTCTTCTGGTCACACTGGGGGCCTCAGGCACTGGTGCATCTTGGTCCCTCCTATTCTCTGCCTGAGACACACAATGGTTGAGGTTCCTGTGAGCTGTAATACCATGGGTCTAATTTCAATTGTTGGGTTTAGTGTGCGGGTTCTGGGTGGTGGTGGTGGGCTGGAGTAAATAGTCCAGGGCCAGCTTGCTGCCACCCCTGCTTGGCCTGTCCCTATAACTGCAAGGTGAGGCCAAGTGTGAACAAATACAGGATTGTATTGCTGAAGAAAAATTCAAACAAGCAGCTACCAAGACAGGTACAAGTATAGTACATACAAATATAGCCTGGTGTTCATATGTATGTAAACACTACTCATGAGAGAATCTGCACCCATTCACATAGCCCCCATTTTTCTGTGCCTTCACCCCCCACCCCCCGTGCAGAAAAACAAAACAAAAAATCAGCCGGGGGACACGCGCCTCTTCCCCAGCAGCTCAGGCAGCACGTCTGTGCCAGCATGCCTGGAGCAGCCTCAGAGATGGGGGGAGGGAGCTGGGCGGGCGTGCCAATAAGTGAGCGAGAAGGACAGACTCCTTCAGCTCGCTGGTGTGGAAGGGTCGGGCTTTTGATGATGCACGAGGCAGGCGAGAGGCAGAAATGTAGCAGCCTGCCTGAGTTAATTGATCTCATTCTCCAAGGTAGAAATGTTAACCCCATTGTTAGTTAACTCTTCCCATTCTCAGCCAATTCCCCAGGAGAATAAAGCCTGTGAAAGTTTTGAGGCCTCTACATTGCCAGAGCAGGGCCGCCCAGAGGACTCAGGGAGCCTGGGGCAAAGCAATTCTGGGGGACCCTTCCATAAAAAAAAGTTGCAATACTATAGAATCCTGTATTCTCATGGGGCCTCTCTGGGGCCTGGGGCAAATTGCCCCACTTGCCCCCACCTCTGGATGGCCCTGTGCCAGCAGAGTGATGTAAAGGAGCCTTAGAGTAAATGGCAGTAAGGGAATCCTCAGCTGGGAAGATCTATGTGCTTTCTCACTTTTTTCCTGTGCCAAAGTGGCACAATGGGGTTTGATTACAGCTCAGGATTTATTTTACTTACCCATTAAAAAAAATACTTTGAGGGCAAAGAAAACATTTCCCAAACTGTCAATAAAATGTCAGGACAATCAGAACCAAGCACTTCCCAAAGTATCCAGCCAGGTCCAGGACAATGTTTAGCAAAATTATATGACTTTCATGTGTGAAAGTCTGAGCAATTTAAAATGACACGTGTGTGTGTGTGTGTGTGTGTGTGGTGTTCTGTAATGTATTTTGAGAAATAAAATATGTAGAATTTTGAATTTTTTGGTGCTGAATTTTGAACATTTTTGGTACAGAATTCTGAATTTTTGGCACAGAATTCCCCCAGGAGTAAAACACCTATATACATTTGTTGCTGGTACCCAGAGACTGCATATCATCAGTGTAGCCACTAGTGTTGTGAAGTATGGACAGCCTTGGTCTAGGCAGAGACCTGCCTCTCGTTGATGCAACTGATGCCACGACCTGCTTCTCTGAATATATCCAGTGGCTATGGCTACAGATCTAGAACAATAACTTCATGTAAAGCAGTACCCCTGGATGGGTTGATGGTGACAACTGAACCTGGGACCACTCATCTAAAAGCAGAGTCTTTACTATCTTTTAGATCTATAGTTTCAGATTCAGTCCCTGCTGCTTACAACTGACCTAGGGATGTCATGTTACAAGTGGTGACTTGTATCAGGATTTCAGCTGTGCAGGACCTCCAAAGCTTGGGATGTATGCCCCAGCAAGGAGGCATGTGTAAGCAATACTTAAAGTGTGGTTTTCTGTCCCCCTTCAATGGCAGGATCACAGAGGTTTACGAGTTGGCTACAGCCTTCAAGTTAAGTCTTTTAGCTCAGGCAGTAACATTTCATGTTTTTAAATGTAGAGTTCCTGGGTTCAATCCCTTCCTCATCCAGGGTAATTGTGTTACATTAAAAATGATTGAAAGATCAGAAGCACATTCTAAAATGGGTTGCTGTGATCCAGGGATGACTCAGTGCTAACTGGCAGAGGACATAGGAGGTGCATAGAGTTTTATAGGGATCCCCTGCTTCAGATATGTTCATAACAGTTCACTGAAGGGTGGCATGTGAGGTCTCTACCAAGAGCCAGTAGCCCACTGGCCATTGTCATCCTTGAGGAATGTATGTATGGATAATATTTAAGGAGTTCTGTATCTATACTAAAATTTATGTTCTTATGGTCTTGGAGTTAAGGCAGGTCACCAGGCAATGACATACCTTGGAAATGTTCCTTTCAGGCAGGAGGACACCTTCAGGTAGCAGGCACCCATCTCCCCGTCTGGTCATTTATTGTATGTCTCAGAATGCATGCCTATTTGCATACTGAGTCATAGGATAAATAAGAATGTGAATCTACAGAAGAGGAAGTTTACAGCAACAAAACAAACAGCAAGGGAATGTCCAGCTTTTGAATTAAAAAAAAAAAGCATGTTTAGGTATATCTCGGATTCCAGTGTTGCTTGGCACTTCTTCACCTAGAAGCTAACCTGACACCATGTCTGTCTCTTGAAAGGAGAATCACAGCCAGCTTGGCCGTAAAATGCTGCAAGGATATTGGGTGAGCAACATCCTACAAGACATGAAAGTATCCTGTTAATTAAATCTAGGCCCTATAATGCATGTTATGATTTTGATTTATATATAACCATTGATTTCCAATACTTCTACTTCCTATTATTGGAATCTCTATGCTTTTTTAAATAAATGTAAACTTGGTTCCACTATAAACATATCTAAGTGCTGTATGTTAAGTAGAATGGTGATCTGAAGTGGAATGGTAAGTTGTTTGTTCTTTGCAAGCAGCGGATCTGTTAATACTGTGAGTGTCCAGTGGACCAGGGGCTGGATACTCCAGGGAGGGCACGAGGGGCAGAAGTAGGGTTGCCAACTTTCTAATCGCACAAAACCGAACACCCCTGCCCCGCCCTGAGGCCCTGCGCTGCCCCTTCTCTGAGGCCACACCTCTGTTCACTCCATCCACCCTCCCTCCGTTGCTCACTCTCCTCCACCTTCACTCACTTTCAGCGGGCTAGGGCAGGGGGTTTGGGTGTGGGCTGAGGGTGTAGGTTCTGGGGTGGGGCCAGGGATGAGGGGCTTGGAGTGTAGGAGGGGGCTCAGGGCTGGGACAGAGTGTTGGAGGGGTGCGGGCTCTGGGAGGGAGTTTGGGTATGGGAGGAGACTCCAGGCTGGGGCAGGAGGTTGGGGTGCGGGAGGAGGTGTGAGGTCCCAGCAGCCCTTACCGTGGTTCCCAGGTCCCTGCAGCCCCTAGGCACATGGGCATCCAGGGTGGCTCCGCACACTGCCCTCCCACCTGCAGGTGCCACCCCCGCAGCTCCCATTGGTCACAGTTCCTGGCC
Source organism: Mauremys mutica (assembly GCF_020497125.1). NCBI lineage: Eukaryota > Metazoa > Chordata > Testudines > Geoemydidae > Mauremys > Mauremys mutica. The sequence goes on from NC_059096.1 coordinate 14,263,459, forward strand.
AATAGGAGCTGCAGAGCTGGCACTAGGGGTGGGGACAGTGCACAGAGCATCCCTGGCCGCCCATGCGCCTAGGGGCCACTTCTAGGAGCTGCACTGAGCTAGGGCAGGCAGGAAGCCTGCCTTAGCCCCAGGCCCTCAATGTGCCGCCTATTGGACTTTTAACAGCCTGGTCGGCGGTGCCAACCGGTGCTGCCACGGTCCCTTTTTTGACAGGGCATTCAGGTCGAAAACCAGATGCCTGGCAACCCTAGAGCAGAGTGTGCTTATTGCTAATCTGTAGAGAGACCCCCAGAGCCTTCAAGGCCTAGAGGGGAGAGCTTGTGTTGCTGATGGAGTTGGGGAGCTGACCACTGGCAGGCACAGACGAGGTTTCCTTATGCTAAGGGAAGATGGGAGCAATGTGCCTCACAACTCTGGGTACCCCCAGGAAGTATCACAGACCCAGACTTCCTCTTCCCCCAACCCCACTTGATTGTTTTATATAAATCTCTTGGTTCAGATAAATCTATCTGGTCAGATTCTAATCTGCTGTACACTTGAGTAATTCCATTGTTTTCAGTGGGGTTGGGCCAGATGTACATCAGTTTTACTAAGATCGGAATCTGGCTTAGTTCGTAATATACAGCAATTCCATCTGTTAGTGTTTTCATTCAGAGAAACCAAGTCTTGTAGCTTTAACTATTTTCTCTATCTTCTTTATCTCCCACGACCACTCATTCCAATAGCACTCTCTGGGCTGCTGCCTGCAGCCTTAAAGTCTCAACCAGGAAGCTGTCTCTCTCAGTGCCCTGTGCAATGAGGTCTGAGCTGCTCTGGAGAATGAAACAGCTGAACTGAAACCTGAAGCAACTGGTTGAAAACTTCACCATTAAGAAGTTTCACTTCCCAAATAGTGCTGTGCTATAAATAGTCTGTGCAATGGGATATGACATTTACTCCCACACATGAGACAGACAGTATGCTTTGTAACCTGTGTATTATGGGCCTTAACCCATGAGTTACCTGACCAGCAAAATAGGGCAAGGAACCTACCGCTTCCCTCAGCTAGACCTGTGAAACTGCACTCAAGTCAATGGGGGTTGCGCTGGTGAGGTCAGGACAGAATTGGACCCAGATTTACTGCATGTATGCACAGGAAAACTCTTCCAGTGTCATTTCCAACTCTGAGATCATTTCACAGAGCCAAAGGCTTCTGTCTCAGGACTTACTATATTTTGCACTTTTATCAGGGGCAGTGGATCTACGTTACCACCCATGTGCATCATTCCCTGTGAATTGCGTGCACATGCAAGGGGGTGAAGGCGAGTGCAGGAGTCAGGATCTGGCCAGGGAGCAGGTAAGCATCCCACCCTCACTCCACCAAGTCTCAGTTGCTCCCCTCACTCCCCATGCAGAGCACCTACCCCATGTCCCTTCCTATCCCTGACACCCCAACCCCTGACAACCACTCTGCCCCATTGCCCCAACTCCCACCTGCTCCCCACGCAGGGCGAGCTTCCTTTGCCTCTCACTTCCATAGTACCTTCCATCCGAGGATCTCAAAGCACTTTACTCCAAAAGCAATGCAGCCAGTGGAACTCAGGAAAACTTGATTACATTTCTGGCACTGCTACAGACTGTGTGTGTGACCATAGGCATCTCACGATCTCTCTACCTCCAGTCCCCATCAGTGAAAGAGGGATAATACATCCTTTGCCTTTTTTGTCTTCTGCCATTGTAAGCTCTTTGAGAAAGGAATGTCTCTTACTATGTCTTTATACAGTGCCTACTGCATTGGGGGGCCCCATCTCAGGTGAGGTCTTCAGGTACTACTATGCTAAATAATTTTATAGGCATCACATCACAAAATCCCCACAGAATAAATATGTATTATCCCTATTTTTTAGGAATGGAGAAACTGAGGCACGGAGATTCCTAGATTTTAAGGCCAGAAGGGACCATTATAATGATCCAATCTGATCTCTTGTCTAGCACAGGTCAGAGAATTTCACCCAATGATTCCTGTGTCAAGCCTGTATCTTCCAGTTGAGCTAGAGCACATCTTTTAGAATGATAAAGGAAGCGACTTGTCTACGGTCACACAGCAAATCAGCTGCGAACTACCAATTTTTACAAAAGGTAAAAAAGGAGTTTTTCAATAAGTTGTTGTGGCTTATTCCAGACATGCCACCCAACGAGAAGATAATTATTGGAGCAGATCTAAAGGCACACGTTGGATTGGCAAAGGCTGGTATGAAACAGTTCAAGGAGGGCACAGCATTGGAACCAGAAACTCTGAGGGGGAGTCTGGCACTGCACACACTTTCAGAAGAGGGAAAGCCACCTCATAACTTTTGCCAGTGGAGGATACAAGTCTCAAATTGATTTCTTTTTAATAAGAAGAATTAATAGATCGTGAATAATGAATTATGGGGTAATACCCAGCAAGTGCATTGTGAAGCAACACAGACATCTTCTTATGGACTTCACAATGCAGAGACCTCAGCAACATCTGAACTCCTGGGCACAGGAAACACTTAAGTGGTGGAAACTTAAAAGATTTAAAGATTTTTTTCATTCGTATAAGAAGTAATGTGTCGATTTCCTGACTACGCACAGAGATGTTTGGAGGATAATTGATACAAACTAAAGTTAATATTGCTAATAAACGGCACATGAAGTCCCAGGAGTGATGACACCAGTGTCAAAAGGGAGACTTAGTAGTGGAATCCGCAAGTTAAAGAATCCACTGAGAAGAAAAAAATAACTTAAAAAATGGCAGGCCAATGGATTACGCAGTGATAACATGGCTTCTATGAAGGCAAAAAAAGAAGCCAAAAGAAAGGCACAAGATATCAAATTATTTTACAAACCTGTTCAATTATATTCTTATGCAAGAGGGTAAAAGCTTTGTGATGCCTTAAACATGAAGGAGACATTACACCGTGGGCTGATTATCACCCAATGAAGCTGATCTCACAGGGTATTAAAATATGGGAGAAGATTATTGAAAAGCATCCTCTGCATGGAAAAGTTGAAATTTGGAAGGGTCAGTACAGATTTATGCTGGGAAATACAATTGATGCTATATATGGTCTATGAATCTTCATGGAGAAATTCAGAGAAAAGAGATGGGCCTGGACTTTGTGGACTTGGAGAAGGTGTACAATCATGTACAAAGAGAATTTAGTGGAGTTTGCGATGTAGTGGTGTGCCAGCAGGATGTGTCTGTCTTATCCAGGATATGTATGATGGAGTGACTACTTGAGCCATAACCAAATGGGGCATCAACGGAGAATTTCCAATAAATGCTGGTCTGCACCAGGGATCAGTGTTGAGCTCTTTTCTGTTGAGCATGGTCTTGGATGTGATATGTGAGAATCAGGGCTGACGAGAGGCGGGTGGGAAGCTGGTACAAATTACCGGGTCCCAGCTTCCCCGGCCCTGTTTAGCCAGTCCACCCTTGCTGGGGGGGTCCGAAATTTTTTTTTCACCAGGGCCCGAACCCGCTTTCGACGGCCCTGGTGAGAATATACAAAAGGAGCCCCCTTGGAACATGCTCTTCACTGATGACTTCATGATAGGTGCAGAAGATTGTGAGACCCTGCAAGTAGCAACACAGTTTTGAGCACGAGGGACTTAATCTGAACATTGGTAAGACTTAGGCTATGAAAACTGAGGGAGGAGGACCCACCATAAAGGATATCACAGTCACAGACCTTATAGTGAAAGAATTGAAATACCCTAGGATCCATGGTTGCTGACAACGATGCCCTCCTGATTGCTGCCGGGCATTGTACCACAACTGCTTGGTGCAAATGGCAGGAGCTGACTCCAGTTCTCTGTGATAAGGATGCCAAAGTTAAAAGGTAGAGTGTATCAAACTGTAAATCAACCCATCCTAATGTACAGAACAGAGATTTGCCAGCAATCAGAAAAGAAATCAATATACTCTCCCCCACAGAAATAAAGATGTTGAGATGATGAAATGGTTGGAGGATCCATGAAAGGAAATGAAATTAGGTTGCAAGGGGTCTAATGCATGTTGCTCCAACTGAAAACATGTTGAGGGAGACTAGGCTACATTATTATGGACTTGTCTGGCCGAGACCTGAGAGTTGTATTGATGGGATGGCTCTTGTAATGATCATGAATGGAAGATGACCAAGAGGGAGGCCAAAGACTCAGTACATGGACTGAATATCAGCAGACCTTAGAGCAGTGGTCCCCAACCTTTTTGTGGCCAGTAGCACATTCGTGTTTTCAGAAGAGTGTGGCGGGCGCCAACAGTTTTTCAAGGCTTATTTTGTGTTTGTACGTTAAATAATATGAAAAACAACATAATATATGAATCCAGAGAGAAGAGAGAAGCTGGAGAGAAGCCGCAAGGACAGAGAACACCGGCGCCCACAGCCTGCAGCCCTGGAGTTCTCTGTCCCCGGCAGCCGCGGGGCCGTGGCTTCTCTCCCCTGCTGGGCACTAGGCGGGCGCACAAATGCCCCGGTGGGCGCCATGGCGCCCACGGACACCACATTAGGGACCACTGCCTTAGAGAAACCAATTTGCACAACAACCAGGCATACAATCATACGTTTTGGAAGTAGGCTACAAAAGTCTCTGACCTAGTGACAGAGAATGTGGAAAAAGCTAATGAACTCAATGCTTTTTTTGCCTCTGTCTTCATGAACAAGGTCAGCTCCCAGACTGCTGCACTGGGCAGCACAGTATGGGGAGATGAGCAGCCCTCAGTGGTGAAGGAACAGGTTAAGGACTATTTAGAAAAACTGGACGAGCACAAGTCCATGGGGCCGGATGTGCTGCATCTGAGGGTGCTAAAGGAGTTGGCGGATGTGATTGCAGAGCCATTGGCCATTATCTTTGAAAACTCATGGTGATCGGGGGAGGTTCCAGATTACTGGAAAAAGGCTAATGTAGTGCCCATCTTTAAAAAAGGGAAGAAGGAGGATCCAGGGAACTACAGGTCAGTCAGATTCACCTCAATCCCTGGAAAAATTAAGGGAGCAGGTCCTCAAGGAATCAATTCTGAAGCACTTAGAGGAGAGGAAAGTGATCAGGAACAGTCAGCATGGATTCACCAAGGGCAAGTCATGCCTGACTAACTTAACTGCCTTCTATGATGAGATAAATGGCTCTGTGGATGAGGGGAAAGCAGTGAATGTGTTATTCTTTGTATCAGAGGGGTAGCCGTGTTAGTCTGGATCTGCAAAAGCAGCAAAGAGTCCTGTGGCACCTTATAGACTAACAGACGTATTGGAGCATGAGCTTTCGTGAGTGAATACATCCGACAAAGTGGGTATCTTTGCTGCTTTCATAGTCATCCTGTGATCAACCAATACTCCAAGGTGTGTTATTCTTTGATTTTAGCAAAGCTTTTGATATGGTCTCCCACAGTATTCTTGCCAGCAAGTTAAAGAAGTATGGGCTGGGTGAATGGACTATAAGGTGGATAGAAAGCTGGCTAGATCATCGGGCTCAACAGGTAGTGATCAATGGCTACATGTCTAGTTGGCAGCTGGTATCAAGCGGAGTGCCCCAAGGGTCGGTCCTGAGGCTGGTTTTGTTCAATATATTCGTTAATGATCTGGAGGATGGCTTGGACTGCAGCCTCAGCAAGTTTGCAGATGACACTAAACTGGGAGGAGTGGTAGATACGCTGGAGGGTAAGGATAGGATACAGAGGGACCTAGACAAATTGGAGGATTGGGCCAAAAGAAATATGATGAGGTTCAACAAGGACAAGTGCAGAGTCCTGCACTTAGGATGGAAGAATCCTATGCACTGCTACAGACTAGGGACCAAATGGCTAGGCAGCAGTGCTGCAGAAAAGGACCTAGGGGTTCCAGTGGACGAGAAGCTGGATATGATTTGACAGTGTGCCCTTGTTGCCAAGACGGCTAACTGCATTTTGGGCTGTATAAGTAGGGGCATTGCCAGCAGATCGAGGGACGTGATCATTCCCCTCTATTCGACATTGGTGAGGTCTCATCTGGAGTACTGTGTCCAGTTTTGGGCCCCACACTACAAGAAGGATGTGGAAAAATTGGAAAGAGTCCAGCGGAGGGCAACAAAATTATTAGGGGGCTGGAGCACTTGACTTATGAGGAGAGGCTGAGGGAACTGGGATTGTTTAGTCTGCAGAAGAGAAGAATGAGGGGGGATTTGATAGCTGCTTTCAACTACCTGAAAGGGGGTTCCAAAGACGATGGAACTAGACTGTTCTCAGTGGTAGCAGATGACAGAACAAGGAGTAATGGTCTCAAGTTGCAGTGGGGGAGGTTTAGGTTGGATATTAGGAAAAACTTTTTCACTAGGAGGGTGGTGAAGCACTGGAATGGGTTACCTAGGGAGGTGGTGGAATCTCCTTCCTTAGAGGTTTTTAAGGTCAGGCTTGACAAAGCCCTGGCTGGGATGATTTAGTTGGGAATTGGTCCTGCTTTGAGCAGGGGGTTGGACTAGATACCTCCTGAGGTCCCTTCCAACTCTGATATTCTATGATTCTATGACCCTGAATGGGGAAGTGGCAAGAAAGCAGAAGAGTTGGAAGCAGAACCCAGAAGTCAAGGCTCCCAGTCCTGTGATTTAGACACAAGACCAGGGATTTCCCTAGACCCTCCCCCCCACCCCCGAATTTCCCCAACACCCTCCCCCCAGTTACATGCAGTGTTGCCAATTTAGTCGTTGGTTGGAAATTTGAATTGAAACATTAATACACACTTTAAAAGCATATACAGTATATGAGAAAATATTTGTACCCGAGAAAGCATAGTGGGTTTGAAAAGTGTGAACAAAGACTAGATTCCTCACACAGCTGTTATTTATGACAATGTCCACACATTTGGTTCAGCTATATTGGCCTACCTAATAATTTCAAATTATTATTTACAAGCAGGGTCTGAATGAGCTCTCCTGACAGCTAGTGCTGAGCCAGTGGTGGGTGGAAAGGCTTCAGGACCAGACTGTATTTATGTGAACACACCTACTCTGCCAAGGTATCCAGCAGACAGAGCCGTGCTGCCCAAGTGATCCATTTCGGCTGGTGTTGGGTTACAAATCACTGAAGTATGAAATGTGTGGGGGTCATGAAGTGTTATTAGCCTCATCGTCTGAGTAAAGGGCAGCAAAGCTGTGCTTAACCTGACTGAAAGAGGGGGTCTCCCTCAGTGCTTAATCTGTGCTAGAGCTGAGCCCCGGCACCTCTACGCTCGGCAGTGCAGAGCCTTGGGACCGCTGGGCTTGGCACACCAGTTATGAAAGTAACAAACTTGCTTGAGCCCTGGCACCTCTTTCATTACAAATTAAGCACTGGTGACCCGCAACTGAACTGCACTCGCTAAGCAGGAGGTTTGGATGCCAGATCCTAGTGGAGAGAGAGAGAGAGAGAGAGGGAGGGTGGGGTGGGCTCTGCTAAGAGTCCCAGGCACTATGTGACCTGCCCCTCTCCCCTGTTTAGAGACAGAGCTGATTAGGCTCCACGGAGAGTGTTTTGTTTTGTTGAGTGACCAGTGCCCACTAGAGCTGGAATCACTGACAATCAGGTCTCAGTGCTTAGCCCTGCTGCAGGACAGTGTTTCTGTGGAAGAGACGACCCAGCCTGCACTAGCAGCGAGGTTCACCCACTGAGAGCTGAAATCACTGAGAGCTGGTGGAACCTCGAGAGACCGACTCGCAGAGGTCACAGTGGCAGGTGGCGGCAGTGCAGGGACATGGGGATGGAGCGGTAGAGTGAACGGTGGTACGACAAACAGCAGCCAGAGCATTGGACTATGTTTTAGTGGCTTCGCTACAGAATGCTAGATTTGTGACTGGAAAATGTATATAAATATGTTTCCTAGTTGGCCAAGATTTTTAAATGCATTATTTGCCAAGGTCATTATCTCACATCATCGCCAACTCAAGAGGTCATTATCTTGGGGAGTTTTTGTACTAAACTTTTAATTATAATAATTATTTGTATGTAAGAACAGCCATATTGGGTCAGATCAATGGTCCATCTATCCCAGTATCCTGTCCTGACAGTGACTATTCCAGGTGCTTCAGAGGGAATGAACAGAAACAGGGAATCATCAAGTGATCCATCCCCTGTCACCCATTCCCAGCTTCTGGCAAACAGAGGCCAGGGACACTCAGAGTATAGTGTTGCATCCCTGTCCATCCTGGCTAATAGCCATTGATGGACCTAGCCTCCATGAACTTATCTAGTTCTTTTTTTGAACCCTGTTATAATTTTGACCTTCACAACATCCCTGGCAAAAAGTTCCATGGTAACTGTCCGTTGTGTGCAGAAATACTTCCTTTTGTTTGTTTTAAACTTGCTGCCTATTAATTTCATTGGGTGACCCCTGGTTCTTGTGTTAAGTGAAGGTGTAAATAACACTTCTTTATTCATTTTCTCCTCACCAGTCAAGACTTTATAAGCTTCTATCATATCCCCTCCATCTCTTTTCCAAGCTGAAAAGTCCCAGTCTTTTTAATCTCTCCTCCTATGGAATCTGTTCCATAACACCAATCATTTTTGTTGCCCTTCTCTGTACCATTTCCAATTCCAGTATAGATATATATTTTTTTGAGATGGGGTGACCAGAACTGCACGCAGTATTCAAGATGTGGGCATATCATGGATTTATATAGTAAAAGGGAAGGAGCGTGGTTTGCCAGACTCATCAGCTAAGCCAATACTGGCAACCTATATGAAAAGGCTGCAAAACACCAGGCCTCTGGACTGCGTCAACATGCAGAAAGCCTTATAAGCCAGTCACTGTCAAAGCCAATTCTAGAAGAACTTAATGAGGCTGTTATGAATGCTGGAGACAACTCAGTGTTGAACCAACATCGGGGTGACCGTACGGCGGTACGAGGACAGTGAGGTGTACCAATAAAAAGTGGCCACCGGTACCGGCCCCTACCGCCTCACTGCAGCGCTTTAAGGACCCTGCTTTAAGCGCTTTAACGTTGCTGCCCCTCTTGCGCCCCCTGTTGGTGGCCCTGCGTAAGAGGGGCAGCGACATTAAAGCACTGTTGCAGCAAAGGACCCTGCTTAAAGCGCTGCCATGGTAGGGCTTTATCTTTCCTGCCCCTTTTGCCCCCACGCCAGGCTGCCAATGGCGGGGGGTTGGGGGGGAGGAGCAGCTGCCCCGGGGCCGGCAATTTAAAAGGGCCCGGGTCGCTGCTGCAGTAATGGCAGCGATGGCCAGAGCCACGGGCCCTTTAAATTGCCCCTGGAGCCCTGGGCGGCACGGGCCAGGCAGCGTGGAAGGGCTGGTTGGAGGATGTTGACCCCCAGCCCTGCCCGAGGCCCGGCCCCTTCCAGGGTGGGGTCTGGAGCCTGCCCCCCTACCGGTAAGTTTTCAATTTTACTTTCACCCCTGACCAACATGGCTGTTACACTATACTCTCTCTTTAAGCAAGAGATACTACACACTGCAAACTGGAGGCCAATGTTAAGTGCATTGTCACTTGTTAATCCTGAAGTTGGACACTGGTTTTGAACAAGACTGGCAAATGCTCACTGTCTTTCTGAAAAAAACCCTCAGCCAACTCTCTAGAAGCATGCCGTGCAACAGTGAAAGACTCAGCAGTTGAAAAAGCAAAGAACTCTCTCATCATTTTCAAAATGTGTGCATACATAGCTGATGAATGCACCAACGCAAATAGGTATCAAGTCATTGCATATGTTATCATGATGTTCAGGGTAGGCCAGTAGATGCATTCTAGATGTTCAGGTTATAGAAGACGTATCAGCTGCATCTGTGACATCTTAAAAAAGTTAAATGCTTGTAAAATGAACCCCAAACAGATGCTGCTTGTGCATGTGATGGAGCTACAAACTTCTCTAGAAGACATAGCGGAGTACAAACTTTGCTCAGAGAAAAGTGTAACCCCAATCTCTCCTATACACAATGCAGAGGCCAGCCACTCCAGCTAGTGCTAGTACGAGCTGCAGAATCTTCAAAAGACATTAAAAAGCTATAAATGTAATGGCTTTTTTATACTCTTTTTTCCAGCAAGAGTCCAAAAGGACTGAATGTCTTGGAAACAAATAGAAAATATACTTGGATTGAAGTTCAAGTTAGTCCAACCTGGGAAAACCCTCTGGCTTTCTCATAAGCAATTCTTGGCTGTTGTCTTAAAATTACTGCAACCATTATTGCTGGCTTTGGAAGGTATCCACCAAGATAGGACAGATCTAAGTAGTGAGGCTGGTGGATTACTTTTATTACTAAGTTCAGAGAAGACAATTGCCATTCTCTCTCTTGTAAGTCTATTGTTGAAACCACTTGGGTCATTAAACAATGTCATCCTGGCATGTGCTACAACAGTAGTCAATCTTTGTCCAGCAATAGAAGCTACCCTTGGATCTATCAGAGCTATCCATTGAAAATGTACTGGAAGAAGCAAATACTTCAGTCCAGAAGTTGACTAATGCAGGTACTTCGATTTACTCCTTAAGTGAAGAGGACAAGAAGTGTTTGTTAAGCCAGCTGAAAAAGTTCAGACTTGATTCTTACAAATCTACAATAACAATTTCTGGATTCTACTCAATCTCCACATAGCTTTTACAGATGCCTGTCTTATAAAACACCTACAGATGAGTGGAGTGAGACACTACCAGCAATAGGGCTGCTATGTGATCAGGACAGAACAGAGAATTTTGAACACAGAGTGGAAAATCAGACAATGAACAAATGAAGATTTAACTTCAAATTCTTTATCATCACTAGTGGTTCGACCCAATCTTTGTGCTGTGTTTCCTGGGATGAAAGAAATAGGAATTCATCTCTTGCTACTCCCAGTCACAAAAGCTACAGTTGAACATTCTTTTTCCTCATTGAATAGAATTTTGTGTTCTGAAAGAAGTCGCCTTCTGCCTGATCAGGAGCATATCATGAAGGACTGGAAGTAACGGACACACAAGAAGACACCAAAGAATGCAAAATTACAAGAAGAAACCAAGAAGGATGTAGATGTAATGCTTCATAGTAGCCTTGAGTAGCCACCTTTAATTTTTGTGCTAATTTTAAAACATGAATTAAATCTAATAAAATGGTCATGAAACATTTTTCAGTTTTTACTATGGTGCCATGCAGCCCACCTTTGCCCTCATGGTCTCAACCCTCATTGGCCCTCACCCCACCCCCGAATATTCCAACACCCCCCTGCTAATTTCAATTCCTGGGGAAAACACTGCATCACCCTGCTCATGAATAACAGGAATATCCAAGACTAGGTTTTGTGGCCTTTTTATGACATAAGAAATACACTGTTCCATCCACCCTTACTTAGGAATAAAAAGAGAGGGAAGGAAAACAATCAACAAGTATTAGACATAAGCGGAACTGGATCTAAGTAGCATGGGCCTGATTCTGATCTAACTTAGACCTGCTTTACACAAGTGTAAATCTTTTTATTTCACTGGAGTTGCTCCTGATTCACACTAGTATGAAATCAGAGTCAGGCTCGTTGTGTTTCAAAGCTTTTCATTGGCTTTTTAAATAGCCAAGAGAGTGAATTAATCAGAGAGTTTGCCCCTGCAGGGAATATGCTTCTGTAAAGCTTCCTCTTATCTTTGCCAGATTATGGTCGAATTAGCTGTCTTTCTGCACAAGTTCTGCTTTTGGCTCTGGTTTATTGTCAGGAAACATATGTAATCATTTTAACAGCTGTGTGTCCTGTTCAAAGTGAACTCTCAGTCTGAGTTGGGTGTGGGACACAGCAAGGAGTGGTACAAGTTCTCATTTCTGGTTAATAGTCCAGAGTAAACAAACTACACTTGGCCTTTTTGTTGCTGAGTACAGCTGAGCAGGTCATTGTTTTGCAAACCAACCTTGGTAACGCTGACGCCTCCCCTTTGCCTTTTGAGGGAAGTGTTATCCCGGATATACAGAAGGAGACCGAGGCACAGTGGTTAAAGCCAGTATTTCTAAAAATGGCCTCTGATTCTGGGTGCCCCAGCTGAGACACGCTGTGCCTGATAGTATCTGGGTGCCCAACTCGAACAGCCTTTGGCCTGATTTTCAGAACTGCTGAGTACGCACAAGGCCACAGGACGTAATGGGATCTACAAGTGACTGAGACAGTTGAAATCAGCAGTGATCTCTAAAGTGTCATCCGAAGTGAGTTGTCCAAAGCCATTCAGCACATCAGAAGTAGAACCAAAGAATAGAACCCAAGACCTCTAATCCCTACCCTACAGAGCCTCCCTCTACCTAGTACTTCTATGCATGGGACAAAGTCGGATTGACAGATCTGCCTTCCACCACTCGCTCAGGTCTATCAGCCTGTAGAGATGCAGACTCACCCCTGCAGCACCTCCTGCTGGTGACTCCTGGGAATTAGCTCATTCCAGCTCTGGAGCGCCCTCTGCAGGCCAGTGATCCACCTGTCCTCTGGCCCCTGTGTCCCTCCCTGGACCCAGTGCGCTTTTACATGGGGTGCTGCCCCCTGGCAGTAACCCCCTTTCTCAAAGGGTCTCCCCTCCCTGGGAAACCCCCACCCACCATCCCCACCTCACCTCAGTATACAGCTACTGCCAGTCATTGTCTAGCCCTACGCCCTGGGGCAGGCTGCAGTATCAGCCACTCATCACTGGCAAGGAGGGTTTGGACCTGCTGCCTTGGCCTACCCCTGGGCTGCCCTCTGCAACCCCCAGTACCCCTTGGCCTTCTGCTAGGCCGCAGCCTGAGGTTTTCCAGGCTGGAGCTCCCCAGCTCCTCTGCCTTTCCCCAGCCCTGCTCCGCTCAGGTACCTTGTGTCTAGCCCCCTGCAGCCAGGCCCTTCTCCCTCTACAGGCAGAGGAAGACTCCTGAGTGCCTGGCTCCCAGCCTCTTTATACAGGCCAGCTGTGGCCTGATTGGGGCGTGGCCCAGCTGCAGCCACTTCCCAATCAGCCCAGCTTGGTAGCTCCCAGCCACAACCTTCCTCCAGGGCTGTTTTAAGCCCTTCAGGGCAGGAGCAGGGTGCTTACCCTGCTCCACAGCCCTAGAACGGTGAAGTCAGGTCATAGGAAACAGGGCTAAGATGCTACCGTAGGTCAGCTAGAGACATCTGAGGCTAATGAAGAGCTGCCAGTGACCTTTAAAAGCCCCTCTGATGAGACAGAGGGAGAAGAGATGAGACAAAGGGTACAGGAGTGAGGAAAAGGCTTCTCCTGGGTGGAAGACTGTCTCCCCTCCCTATAGGGAAAACAACCAGGTTAGCTGCTGTTTGGGGGTGGACAGGCAACCAGGAGCCAGCACAGTGAGGCAACACCCCGGAGAGGGGCAGGGAAAGGTACTTCTGTGTGTGTTGTGAGTTTGGTTCATTTCGTTTTTGCTTCAGAGGACTAGTTAGGCCTGCCTTAGGCCTGCTGTGTAATATTGAGAAGTAACCCAGAGCGAAACCCCTCTGGAATAGGCCTGATTTACTCCAGGCCCCACCACCTGAGGGGGAAACACTGCTGAGGCAAAGGAGGTGCCTTGCCACTATATACACACAAACATACACAGAGCAAGATGCTTCTCACCTAAACCTTTCCACAATGCCAAATGTGATTTAACCCCTGAAATGTTTCCTCCAGAGTCTCATAACATTTGGTGATTCTTGTAAGAAATGTCTAGCCCTCATAGCTGCAGATAAAAGTCTGAGAATGTACCTTCAAACCCAAATGCAAATAAATAACCAAGTAGTATATTTGAAATTTCCTTATTTGGGGGGAACTAGCCCAGGATTTTGAATGCCTGGGGGTGGTGATAGTGCAGTTGAACTTTGCCTTGCTACTAGTAGCAATACCCCCTGAGACCGAGATGCGAGTTCCCCAGAGAGAGTTTGCTGTCACACCAGCTGCCTGTGGCTGTCAGATGCTTGTAACTATACAGCTAAGATCAAACTTCCAGCTCTTTGGTCAGTACATTTTCACAGCTCCTCTGGGAAATGCAGTTGGACCTTAGTCCAGGTCCTGGAAAGAATGGTCCTTGCAAATCCGCCGTAACTACTGACTTCTCTACTGAGAGTGCCATGAAGAGGCCAAGGACTGAAGAGGCCCAGCAGACGGAGCTCTTGTTCTCTCCTCTTGAAGTGAGTTTGCAGGGCAGAGTTGAGGCATAAGGGAGGAGTTGGAACTGCTATTGCCCATGCTGGTCTTGCTTTGCAGATAAAGACACTGGTCGCCCTCAGACTGTCAGTCTAGCTTCTTTCCTCAGTAATTTCATGTCATTATGCACACTGATGAGCTTTTAGCCATTTTTAATACATGGGGATTTTTGTTCCACAGGTAGCTAAGTCAAGAAGTGAGAGGCAGGCAGTGTCTCTGCACTTCATTAAGTAGAGCCAGTGGCAGCTGGCGGCCAGGATTTCCACTAGGACACTGTAGTTACCATAGTTACAATGGTCCTCAGTTTTGAAATCACTCCCGTTACCCTGATGTAACTACTAGCTGCTTATTCAAATCCTCCCACGGGTCCTTTGGAACCTCTCGTCAAGTGTGTGTGAGCATTCATCTGGAAACGCTAATTGTTAAACTAATTGCTGGGAATTGCTCCTGGTCACAGCGGTTTGTAAAAGGCCTTTTCTCATGCCCTTCCCTCTGATTCCCTGGCTGTCAGCTTTAATCCTCTCCCCTTCCCATGCTCTGTCCCCAACAGCCTAGGAAAGGCTGGAAGGTCCAAGACCCAGTCCTGATACCCCCATACCCCAGACAGGGAAGCTTTTGTCACCAAACCAGGGAACAATGCAACTCACCAAGGCTCCTGATAAGACTCACCTGAGGATTGGGCCTGGGAAGTTACTTGTGGATTAAAACCTCACTTATGCAGAACCACCTCAGGCACAACAAACAGGTACAACAGGCTCCAAACTTGGGACCTTAGAGGACAGTGGTTTGGGAACCGAACCATTAAACTAGGTAAGACGGACATGAGCAAAGCCCAGCTCCAAAGACCTGAACTTTGGGGGAATTTGAAATCCAGATTCACATGCCATAATTAATGGGACACAGTAATACCAGGGCACAACATATACTGGAAGGACAGAACAGGTCGTGCTGGTGGGGGAGTGGCACTATATGTGAAAGAAAGCCTAGAATCAAATGAAGTAAAAATCTTAAATGAACCAAACTGTACCATAGAATCTCTATGGATAGAAATTCCATGCTCTAACAATAAGAATATAGCAGTAGGGATATATTACCAACCACCTGATCAGGGTGGTGATAGTGACTGTGAAATGCTCAGGGAGATTAGAGAGGCTATTAAAATAAAAAAAAATCAATAATAATAATGGGGGAGGTTACATGTCACCTCAGGAAGGGATGCAGAGATAAAGTTTCTTGACACCTTAAATGACTGCTTCTTGGAGCAGCTAGTCCGGGAACCCACAAGAGGAGAGGCAATTCTTGATTTAGTTCTAAGTGAAGCACAGGATCAGGTCCAAGAGGTGAATATAGCTGGACCACTTGGTAATAGTGGCCATAATATAATTACATTTAACATCCCTGTGGTGGGAAAACAGCACAGCAGCCCAACACCGTAGCATTTAATTTCAGAAAGGGGAACTACACAAAAATGAGGAGTTAGTGAAACAGAAATTAAAAGGTACAGCACCAAAAGTGAAATCCCTGCAAGCTGCATGGAAACTTTTTAAAGACATCATAATAGAGGCTCAACTTCAATGTACACCCTAAATTAAAAAACATAGTAAGAGAACCAAAAAAGAGCCACCGTGGCTAAACAACAAAGTAAAAGAAGCAGTGAGAGGCGAAAAGGCATCCTTTAAAAAGGGGAAGAGGTGATCCCGGCCATTACAGGCCGGGCAATTACCAGGCAAACTGGTTGAAATGATAGTAAAGAACAGAATTGTCAGACACACAGATGAACATAATTTGTTGGGGAAGAGTGAACATGGTTTTAGTAAAGGGAAATCATGCCTCACCAACCTACTAGAATTCTTTGAGGGGGTCAAGAAGCATGTGGACAAGGGGGATCCAGTGGCTATAGTGTACTTAGATTTCCAGAAAGCCTTTGACAAGATCCCTCACCAAAGGCTCTTATGCAAAGTAAGCTGCCACGGGAGAAGAGGGAAGGTTCTCTCATGGATCGGTAACTGGTTAAAAGATAGGAAACAACGGGTGGGAATAAATGGTCAGTTTTCAGAATGGAGAGAGGTAAATAGTGGTGTCCCCCAGGGGCGTGTACTGGGCCCAGTCCTATTCAACATATTCATAAATGATCTGGAAAAAGGGGTAAACAGTGAGGTGGCAAAATTTGCAGATGATACAAAACTACTTAAAATAGTTAAGTCTCAGACAGACTGTGAAGAGCTATGAAAGGATCTCACAAAACTGGGTAACTGGGCAGCAAAATGGCAGATGAAATTCAATGTTGATAAATGCAAAGTAATGCACTTTGGAAAACATAATCCCAACTATACATATAAAATGATGGGGTCTAAATTAGCTGTTACCACTCAAGAAAGAGATCTTGGAGTCATCGTGGATAGATCTCTGAAAAACCTCCACTCAATGTGCAGCCGCAGTCAAAAAAGCGAACAGAATGTTGGGAATCATTAAGAAAGGGATAGATAATAAGACAGAAAATATCATATTGCCTCTATATAAATCCATGGTACGCCCACACCTTGAATACTGCGTGTAGATGTGGTCGCCCCATCTCAAAAAAGATATATTGGAATTGAAAAAGGTTCAGAAAAGGGCAACCAAAATTATTAGGGGTATGGAACGGCTTCTGTATGAGGAGAGATTAATAAGCAAGCAGGCTGGCTAACCTAGTGAGGAGAGCTTTAATCTAGGTTCACTGGGTGAAGGAGACCAACGCCCTGAGGTAAGTGGGGAAATGGGATACTGGGAGGAAGCACGAGCAGGAGAGCGCAAGAGGGGAGGACTCCTGTCTCATGCTGAATGCTCCAAGGAGAGACTCAGGAGGTGAAGCCGTGTGAGCTTCTTGCCCTGCAGACAGTCTGCTCCGAGGGAGAGGAGGCTTCCCAAAGTCCTGCCTGGCTTTGTGGGGAGCAGTTCCAGAGCATCGCCCGGGGACTCCGTGACAGTGAGTGACTCTGATTGCTTAGGCGCATTTATCATCCAAGCTTCTAAACCCATCCCAGCATTAGACAGCACGGAAGTGACCCAGTGGAACTCCCCACTGACCCAAACATATTCATCTACAATATCTCATTGGCCCGTGGGCAGGAAGTGACAACCAAGGGCCCGCGTTTCCCTCTCAGCAGGCTTGTGTGTTCATATGATGCTTTCAGAGAGGTGTAACAGGCATCTTTCCCAGGATCCCCTCCAAACACAGCCCACACATTTTGTAATGTGAAAACTCAGTCCCATAAGATATCAAAGACCAGCTCAAAACTTTTCCGTAGGTTCCTAAGATCTCCCTTAGCACTGCTCAGCCCACATTCTAGCTTGTAATTCCCCAGTGCCACCCCGACCTCTTTGCCCAGATGTAGTAATGAGCCATCCGCATCAATGACTCAGCAGAACCCACCTGACCCTTCCTAGCAGGCTTAGCACCTGCTGACGGGGGGGGAGGGGGGAGTCAGGCAAACCCTGCCACCTGTGACAAGATACTTGTTCCCGTCACTCAGTGTGATGGCTGAAGCACTGCCTAAAGCTTTTGCTTCAGCGCTCAGTGGCTAGCCTTACTTCCACTGCCTTCAGCAGTGCAGGATCGAGCCCTTAGTGAAACCAATAAACACTTGCTACTGCATTTCTCTGAATAGGTGGTTCCACCAAACTCTCACTTTTTCAAAGGAAAATACAGGACAAGTCATGAGAGAAGTAAAAAAAAAAATCAAGCTCCAAAGAGATAAAAATGACATCTCCACCCACACAAAACGCTAAACCGAAACCAAAGTAACAGTTGCTGGTTCTCGTAATGCACATACTCAGATAAAATCGCACATTACTGTCATTCATTTGGTTTTGTGTCGCAGATCTGTCCCCGTTCACACGAGAGAGAAAACAGAGACAACAGCAGCAAAACACAGCAGTGATCACGCTGTTTGCTTCACGCTTACACCGCTTGTATTCCCCAGGGATCGCATAGAAATGAGGGCTCTGGGATAAACTGAAAAAAATTGTTTCCATTTAACTTGAATCCACATTTTAAAATCAGGGGTTAGCCCTAACCCTTACCTGCACACTTTTAAAAACTTTCCCCATATGGCCACCCATCACCTCAGGAAGGCTGCTTGACCCTTGCCGTGCACCACTTCAAAGGCTAGAAGCAAATCAAAGGCTGCTCAGGGCATGTCTACACTGCAGTTAGGAGCAAGCCTCTCAGCCCGGGGGGACAGACTCGGGCTAGTGGATCCTGGGCATTAGCAGAAGCTCAGGCTCTCAAGGCCTCCGTGCATCAGAGCCGGAGCTCCAGCCTGAACCAGAACGTCACATTGGTATTTTTTGCATGCCAGCTCGAGCCCTGCCGGCACTAGTCTCATGAGTCATGTGAGTCTGTCTCCCTGGGCTGGGAGGTTCAGTCCCGGCTGCAGTGTAGACGTACCCTAAACCATTACTATCACTAGCATGCTACCATCTAGGGATCTCCTGCAGGACTGCTCACCCACCCCTTATAGCTGCGTTTCCCAGACAGCCACTGCCACCTCCCTTACAGCTAAGTAGACGAACAAGCCATCTGCCTCAGTCAATCAGCCCTTCATCCTTCCCGTTACCCAGCGTTAATCCTGCTGAGAAAGGGGGGAGTGCTTCAGGTAAGCACTGCCTGTCTGTGCCATGCCAGTTAACTTGGGCTATCTCTACACTGCTAGGGGAGGCGTGTTTGTGGCTTACGTCCGCTTGCTTTTAGGTAGCTAGCACGGGTGACAATAGCAGTGTAGACATGATGGCACAGGGGTCAGCGTGGGCTGGCCACTGCCCCAGGCTAATGTGCGGAAGCTTATGCTGCAATGTCTATGATCCTGTTGTTACCTGCACTAGCTAGATTAAAGCTCGAATGGGTGTGACCTCAGCCTCAGACCTACCATGGCAAATACCCCATTAAAGATCCTTTAACCTTTCATTACAGATACAGAACAGAAGGAAAGGCAGCGAGGGTTTGACATGTAGAGGCTGAAGTGAGGCTTTCATTATAGCAGCACACCTCACTTCCTCTCCCTTTAGCTAAAGCTAGTTTTCAGAAGGCAAACCCCTTGTTCAACAACCTCTTTGATGGTATTAAAATGGTAATGTGTGTCCTTCTGGGTAAAAGAAGTTAGTATAAGCTGGAGCTGTGGTTGCTGCTGTTGTTAAAGTCCAATCCTGTTGCATCCCAGGTGGTGTCTGGGGTTCAGCTGGCACCGGGAGAGGTGGGGATCTAGTCTGGGTCCCTCTCTCTGGCCTGATCGGGTCAGGGCAGCCCTCAGGGCCAGGATAATGTAGGTCCAGGGGTCCCAGGAGATGGTGGGGTGGCAGCCATGATGGCGAAGCTCACTCAGGTAGCCTCCATCTGTTCTTCCTTTTCTTACCCAATCTGTTCTTTTCCCCCTAAAGTCTCTTTTTAAAGGACCCACAAAGGGTCCTTATTTTATCCACCAATTAGGCCTAATATCCAACACTCCAATTTTGGCTCGTTAACATCCAGTGCCACATCATCTGTTTTTAACAAGCATAATTTTAACATGTCTTGGATTATATCAATGTGGCCTTATTTGGTTCAGACTAATCCAGTTTCTCTGGCTGCTTGTTTTGCACCTATTTATAACATTCTTTGCTGAAAATAACTCAACCAGTTTTCCATGGTAAATTCCCAAGCAGGCAAAAGTTATAGACCAATTGTCACAACAGCTCCTAATTTCCATTGATGTCCATAGAAGTTAGGAGCCTAAATACTTTTATGGATCTGGGCCAAAGAATGTAGATCACACTTACAAGATGAGGGACTGTATCCCCAAAAGCAGCTATCTGAAAGGGACATACAGATCGTGGTGGATAATCAGCTGAACATGAGCTGCCAGTGCCACAGAATGGTAGAGGGTTAATGTGATCCTTGGATGCATAAGCAGAGGAATGTTGAGTAGGAAAGTGCTATTTCATTCTCTCTACAGAATTAGTGAAACTGTCACTGAAATACTGTGCTAGCACTGGTGTCAACGCTCTGAGAAGGATCTGGACAAATTGCGGTGGGTTCAGAAAAGAGCTACAGGAATAATTCAAGGTCTGGAAAACCTGCCTTACAGTGAAAGTCTGAAGAAGCTCAGTCTGTTTTTTGTACTCAAGAGAAAGTTAAGGGGTGTCTTGATCTTGGTCTGTAAGTAACAACCTGGGCAGAAGGTTTCTGATGCTAAAAGGCTCTTTAGCCTAGCAGACAAAGGGAAAACAGATTCAATGGCTGGATCCTGAACAAATTCAGACAAGAAATAAAGAACAAGTTTCTAAGTGAAGCCAATTAACTATTGGAACAACCTCTCTGGGGTTGTGCTGGATTCTCTGTCACTTGATGTCTTTAACTCAAGATTAAACGTTTAAAAGATACACTCTGTCCCCAGGCTGGGGACCGAGTGGCTAAGCAGCAGTTCTGCAGAAAAGGACCTGGGGATTTCAGTGGATGAGCAACTGGATATGAGTCAGCAGTGTGCCCTTGTTGCCAAGAAGGCCAACGGTATATTGGGTTGTATTAGTAGGAGCATTGCCAGCAGATCGGGGGAAGTGATTATTCCCCTCTATTCAGCACTGGTGAGGCCACACCTGGAGTATTGTGTCCAGTTTTGGTTCCCCCACTACAGAAGGGATGTGAACAAATTGGAGAGAATCCAGCAGAGAACAATGAAAATGATCAGGTGGCTTGGGCACATGACTTATGAGGAGAGGCTGAGGGAACTGGGCTTGTTTAGTCTGCAGAGGAGTGAGGTGGGATTTGATAGCAGCCTTCAACTACCTGAAGGGGGGTTCCAAAGAGGATGGAGCTTGGCTGTTCTTAATGGTGGCAGATGGTCTCAAGTTGCAGTGGAGGAGGGCTATTTCACTAGGAGGGTGGTGAAGCACTGGCATGGGTCATCTAGGGCTGGTCTACACTGGGAGGGGGATTGATTTAAGATACGCAACTTCAGCTATGCTATTCGTGTAGCTGAAGTCCAAGTATCTTAGTTCGACTTACCTGGCCATCCTCATGGCGGCCAGTCGACTGCCGCAGCTCCCCCGTCGACTCTGCTTACTCCTCCTGCTGAGGTGGAGTACGGGCGTTGATTTGGGGATCGATTTATCGCATCTAGATGATCCCCAATAGATCAATTACTACCCGCCAATCTGCTGGGTAGTGTAGACGTGGCCAAGGAGGTGGTGGAATCTCCTTCCTTAGAGGCCTGACAAAGCCCTGGCTGGGATGATTTAGTTGGGAATTGGTCCTGCTTTGAGCAGGGGGTTGGACTAGATACCTCCTGAGGTCCCTTCCAACCCTGAGATTCTATGTTTCTATGATTCAACCAGGAATTACCGAGCTGATGCAGGAATCATTGGTTGAAATGGATCATGGCATGATGAAACTCTGACACAAACATGACATTGCATTAAAAGGCAAACTCCTTGTTACTTTGTACACCCCTGGTTGTTGCCTCTTGTCTTATGCTTTGATTGTAATCTCCTTGGGGTGGGGACCCCCTTTGTTCTGTGTCTGCACAGCACCTAGTACAACAGGTCCCAGTTCCAGCACTGCCGCAATACAAATAATAGCGAAAGGAAGTTTGTCCTGTGGCCAGACTGAGGTGGCAGCTCCACATGTGCAGGGTTAGCCAGGGACTGCGGTGTCTGTATCGGTCGAAGCTCAGCTGTAAAGAACAGCAACAGTCATATCAGAGAGCAAGGAGGCAGTTTCCATTGTAAAGACTAGAAACAAATTTCCCCTCCACGACACCAACAGACAGGCTCTTGTCAAGCCAGCGTCACTTTATTTTTTAAACAACATACAAGCATTTTCCTTCACAACACAGATGGCTTGAGGGAAAATCTAGAACAGAGACTGCAAAGGTGCATATTCCCAAATGTCTGCCCCTTGCACACACCACGAGACTTGCTTAGCTAAGACAAAACTGTGTAGCGTAGGCACCAGGCGTGTTGCATCTTTTCTGCCCAGATGTTACGAATGCACAGGCTGTGTGTGTGTGTGTTAGGATCTGAACAAACAGATCTCCTTAAACCTTGACCTATAGATGGGTATGGGACATGGAGTCTTTCACCTCTGTGTTAACGACAGGAGTTTGGCACAGGCTGTTAATGACTGACACTATTTATAGCACCGTTTAGTACCATCAGGTGGCCTGCGCCACATGAGGTCCCCTCTCTTAGCACACAGGTGTTCGCATTGCCTGACAATTGACACTAATTGGCCCCCTTGTTGGCAGCCTGTGCCAGAACATCCAAGGACTGACTAGGACTCCGTTCCCCACTTCCCTTCAGAGGCAGAACCCTGATGAAGGGTCTGTCTTCACAGCAGGGTGAGCTTGTGGGATCTGCACTCAATTGACGCCTCTTGAGTTAGCCCAGCTTTGGGGAGAGCCGCCACCGTGCAAGTAAGGTATTGGCACTGCATCCCCACGGGCACTGCACTCACACCTGGGGGCAGGAAGGCTTCTGGGGGCCCATAGAATCATAGAATCATAGAATATCAGGGTTGGAAGGGACCTCAGGAGGTATCTAGTCCAACCCCCTGTTCAAAGCAGGACCAATTCCCAACTAAATCATCCCAGCCAGGGCTTTGTCAAGCCTGACCTTAAAAACCTCTAAGGAAGGAGATTCCACCACCTCCCCCAGGGAACCCATTCCAGTGCTTCACCACCCTCCTAGTGAAAAAGTGTTTTCTAAAATCCAACCTAGACCTCCCCCACTGCAACTTGAGACCATTACTCCTTGTTCTGTCATCAGGTACCACTGAGAACAGTCTAGATCCATCCTCTTTGGAACCCCCTTTCAGGTAGTTGAAAGCAGCTATCAAATCCCCCCTCATTCTTCTCTTCTGCAGACTAAACAATCCCAGTTCCCTCAGCCTCTCCTCATAAGAACTCCATCCCATGGTTCTTTGCACTGCAGTGAGCATCTTTGCCCTATGAATTCTTTCCTAGTGAATTGTGGGAAAACTTGCCTGTCCTTTCTGGGCACATGGTGGGAATTGTGGGAAGGCACCTGGAGGACTTGCTTGCATCTGTGCTACAGAGTGGTCATGTTAGCAGCTGACAAATTGTGCTCACGTGAACATCAGCCAAGGGAGGGATAGCTCAGTGGTTTGAGCATTGGCCTGCTAAATCCAGGGTTGTGAGTTCAATCTTTGAGGAGGCCACTGAGGAATCTGGGGCAAAAATTGGTCCTGCTAGTGAAGGCAGGGGCTGGACTCAATGACCTTTTGAGGTCCCTTCCAGTTCTAGGAGATTGGTATAGCTCCAATTATTACCTATTACCCCAACAGTCCAGCCAACTGCAGTTAGAAGTGGCACCACACTCACGCTAAGGGGTTTTGTGTGTGGACAGGACTCAGGTTAGCAGCACCACCTTAGTTATAACTCCAGTGAATTTACAGCAAAGAGAGGCCCTGAAGCACATTGGCAGTGCAGCCTAGGGGAACAGCTTACCTGCGCTCTTGAGACATAGAAGCCGTCAGTCCCCAGAACAAAGACAGCATCTTGCACCAGCATTACAATCACTTAGGGACAAATTCAGCTCCCCTTGGATGGGGAAAGTTCTGAACACAGCAACGACGGCCCAAGTGGGATTGAAGGGTGGGCCATGAGAGGAGTGACCAGGTGGGTGGATCTGTGGATCCACAGCCTATTTCCCAAGCAGGGCTGGGGAGCTGCCGTGGGGTTTATTGCAGGCAGAAATTTACAGTAGCAGGTAGAGCTGGGTGGGATGCTCTCTTCCCCGACTCGATTGCTAGGAGCGCTCCTATGACCAGTCCATGTACTCAGGCTGTCTACAGCACCCAGCACAGGCCCCTTAGAAATTAAAAACAAGCTCCACAAGCAGTAAAAGCTACTTGGGAAAGTCTCCTTGACTCACACTAGGGAGCAAGTGTGTATGTTTCCATGCTCCATTCACTGCCAGCCGTTCTCCTCTCCCTGGCATCTCCAGCCGTCGAGGGCTCACCTGGCACTGCCAGGAAGCAGGCGTGCATGTGGGTGGGGGCAGGGATGCCCACTGGCTAAGGTCATCTGTCCATCTCTCTCATGGCCTGTGTATCTGGGTGGGGGCTAGTTTAGTTTTAAAGTCGACCTCTCTGTAATTGCCTTTTGGAAGCTGCAGTTACATCATCTTTGAGCCGGCAAGCATGTGATTTCCCTGCCCCTGAAAACGAAAGTGGTGCGTGTTCTAGGGCGGGGAGGAGGAGAGCAGTGAGTCTGCTGGCTTGGATTCAAGGGAAAAGGCTTTTCATTGCTTCTGCAAAGACTCCTGTCCAAGGGGACCCTCCGTCTGCATCTTCTCCTGGCAGACACCCTGCTGTGCCGCCAGGGCAGGAGGTGGCAGAGTTCAGTGATTCCTTCCTGAGAGGGACAGGGCTGCAATGTGTTACCCTCTGGGAAGGGGAAAATCTCAGCCCCCTGACAAGGAAAACTCACGAGAGCAAGTGCAGCCCCTTCTGCAGACTCTCCATGTGGCTCCTGAGGAATCAGTTCAATTCTGGCTGAACCGGAGCTTGTTATTAATACATGTTTCTAAGGTGCCGGTCACCAGAGCGAGCTTGAACCTGAGCAGCACAGAGTGCGTGCAGGAAGGGGAATGCAGGCGGTCCAGTCCTGTGTTACCAAGAGCACTGCTGTGTAGTCCCATCTGACACCAGGCTACTGTCAGGAAGGAGGCCTGTGAGGGGAGGGTGTAGCTAAGTGCCTCCTTAGCCTGAGAGGATCTCACCTGAGTCCATGACATCTCCGCCCTCTTCTCCTGCACCTTTGTGAGTAAGGGGATGGATGGGCAGGGAGCTTGTGACATCCTCCTGCTCAGTGCGGAGCAGTGATTAACCTTACTCGGCCCCACATGTAGGGGTCACTCTCACACCTGTCCAAGAACCACCACCACGTTGTGCTGTTTGCTGCACGCAGCAGGGGGTCCAAGGGCAGCGGGCAGGGATCTGGGTGTGCGTGCGGTTTGCTGCACACAGCAGAGGGACCAAGGGCAGCGTGCAGGGATCTGGGTGTGGATGCGGTTTGCTGCACACAGCAGAGAGACCAAGGGCAGCGTGCAGGGATCTGGGTGTGCGTGCGGTTTGCTGCACACAGCAGAGGGACCAAGGGCAGCGTGCAGGGATCTGGGTGTGCGTGCGGGTTGCTGCACACAGCAGAGGGACCAAGGGCAGCGTGCAGGGATCTGGGTGTGCGTGCGGGTTGCTGCACACAGCAGAGGGACCAAGGGCAGCGTGCAGGGATCTAGGTGTGCGTGCGGTTTGCTGCACACAGCAGAGGGACCAAGGGCAGCGTGCAGGGATCTGGGTGTGCGTGTGGTTTGCTGCACACAGCAGAGGGACCAAGGGCAGCGTGCAGGGATCTGGGTGTGTGTGTGGTTT
Organism: Mauremys mutica; assembly: GCF_020497125.1. Taxonomy (NCBI): domain Eukaryota; kingdom Metazoa; phylum Chordata; order Testudines; family Geoemydidae; genus Mauremys; species Mauremys mutica. The sequence continues at coordinate 14,288,928 of NC_059096.1, forward strand.
GCTGCACACAGCAGAGGGACCAAGGGCAGCGTGCAGGGATCTGGGTGTGCGTGTGGTTTGCTGCACACAGCAGAGGGACCAAGGGCAGCGTGCAGGGATCTGGGTGTGCGTGCGGGTTGCTGCACACAGCAGAGGGACCAAGGACAGCGTGCAGGGATCTGGGTGTGCACTTTATTTGCTGCATGTAGCAGAGGGTCCAAGGGCAGCATGTAAGGATCATGCTGGTTTATGACCAGAGATCTGCCCCCAGGGTCTAATGATTCTGAATCCTGATATTTAATGCGATCCTCCATCCCCAGAGAAAAGCATTAATCCCTTGAGGCGCAGGAACATGCAGTGAGGCCAAGATCAGAGAGTTTGTAACTTGCAGACACTTCAGAACAGGATTTCCTGAAAACTCCGTTCCAAGGATTAGTGATTTTGTGTAAGTTAGAACCCACTGCCAACACTTACTGTAAACACTGGGCAGGGCGAAGCCAGTCTGCACAGCGGGTCGTGGGCTGATAAGGAAGCTACAGTTTGCTTCTCCTAATGGCAGTTTTGTTGTTTTCCTACAGCTACGTTTAATTTAAAACACAAAGGTAGGAGGAATCCATGTTCAGCAGATGCAATTACTGCAGAAATCCTCTCACACACACGGGACTCCAGAACCAGAATCCTTGTCTCTCAAAACTCAGGCTCCTACCTCCGCTCACTCTTAGCTGGCATTGGCAGCAGGTCACTTATCTTTTCTGTTGCACACTCCTGCACAAAGCTACTTCATTGCTGTGGCTCAGAGAGCAAAATCCGTGAGATGTGCAAAGAGCCCCCCCTCCAAAGCCCCCATCTGCTAACTTTGGAGGAGGGCAGCCCTGCCTATTGCACTAGCAGGGGGCAATGTCTCTGCTCCCCAGTCATGCTACGGCAGCCTCCAGGGCAGGGGCTCAAGGCTCTATCTGCACAGGGCCAGACAGCAGAAGCAATGAGCCCCACACTAGAAGCTGATGAAAATATAATCTTGGAGGCAAATGAACTAGCTTTTAAGTGTGAGTCTCTAACCCAGCCCCAGTCACACTGCATTAGGCAGCCGCGTAGTGTAAAATGAGCATCAGTCCAACTGCTGGCAACCAGGGGCCAGATTTGTAGGTATTGTTATGCTGGGGAGCTGGGTGAAACCTGGTAGATGTAGCCACTGCCCTTCATTTAGGATAAATGTAAGAAACAATCAAGCCCCTTTTTGGAACCAGACAGCTAAAACCACAGGAGCCACCACCCAAAACACAGGCCCTTGGTAAGGACTGAGTAGAAGCTGAACCATGTGTCCCAAAGGGTTTTCCAGCAAAGACGGGCTGGGGCATTGATTGGTGGAGCTGTGTCTCAGGCACTTATCTGCATCTTTAGGCACTGAAATATCTTTCAAAGTCTGGCTCTATATGTCTGCATCAGAAAACTGCCATAATACATTGCATGTTGGTTCCCTTATGATCAGGAAAGAAACTGTGAGAGAACATGCCCTGGGAGTCAGCTTAGGAAGTGTCCTGGGTGCCGTGCACTCGGCAGGACAGTGTGAGGGAGAAGCCTGCACTGTCACTGCCCATATTGTCTCTTGCAGGGAAAGGATTTCAGTCTACATCATCGACAAGAGCACCACGTCTCAGACACCTTTACTTACAGACACGTGCCAAATTGTCCAGTTCCACCAGTGCCGCCACCCCACTGAAACTGTAACTGAGAAGAATTTGGCCCTAAATTTGTGATTGAACAGACCCGCCTAGTGGTGGTTCTCAGCTACTGCAGCAACAAGTCACGACACTCCTGAGACACAACAGCAAAGAATCCTGTGGCACCTTATAGACTAACAGACGTTTTGCAGCATGAGCTTTCGTGGGTGAATCCCCACTTCTTCGGATGCAAGAGACACAACGGATCACAAACTATGAGCCAATACTCAGCAGGTTAAGCCTGTGTAGCTCCACTGAAGCCAATGATGCCATGATGATTTACACCAGCTGAGGATCTAGCCCTGTGATTCTTAATCTGGGATTGGAGCTAACTGGCAAAACAATTCAAGTGTTATAGCTTCAAAAGAGCAAGTTAATGTGACATGTTAAATGTAACAGAGAGATCTTTGATCTGACACCCAACAGCCAGGAAATTGCTGCATTAAACCTCCCAGCTGTTAAAGTGGAGTTAAGGTTACAGACACTCAACAGCACCCTGTTCTCCTCATGCCTCTCCTATAGGGAGGGTGTCAGTCACCACACTCCCATGTTGGGGAACCAGGAAATGCAGAATGACTCCAGGCCCCAGAGTCTTTTCTGGTGAAAAGAGGGTAGGGGCTTATAGACAAGTGAGGGTAATTAATGATGGGAGGGAAAGTGAGGTGGGATGAAGGTTGTTCTTTGTAGCAGGTCCCATTATGTGCTGGGAGCTTTCCAAACACTTAAGGACGGTTCTGCTCTGGCGAACTCACAATCTACAGCCCAATAACTAGGTCACGGAATGGAGGGTAATTTGAGTCCCGGTTATGCACACCCGGTTAGAATCACTACAGGCAGCATGGCAGAAGTGGGCCTTGCCGAGGGCAGGGGCTTTGTGGTGAAGCTCACAGGGCTGGACTACACATGGTGCCAGTTGTGTGAGGATGATAAGCAGGCATGTGAGGTTGGGAGCATGGCCAAAGCTGAGGTGCTACAGTAATACAATGAATAATAATGGGGCAAGGGGGAAATAAGCAGGGAGGGACAGATTGCTGTTATAGAACAGTAAATTCTTTGTCAGCTGGGACTGAGGGGTTCTCAGGGTCACACATACAGTACAATCTATCCCACTAACCCACTGCCATGCTTCACTGCAGCATCTGCTTCTACATCTCCTGAAGGAGTCTCCTGACCTCCTTGACTTTTCTGGCAGTCTGTTCTCTCCCCTCACCTGCAGCTTTAAACCCTCCTGACCTGCCCTTTCTCTGCACAAGATCTAGCTGATTTCTTCAAAAGAGGAAACTGTCAAACTCCACCAAACTCTTCCCCTCTTCCCATCACTTCTCTCGTTTTCCCCTCCTCCAAACACCTTCTCCCATCACCAACCTTGAGGTCTCCTGCCTTTCCTTCTCTGATGCCTCCACCTGTCCCACTGATCCCATCCACTCCACCTTACTTCCCTCCCCCTGTATTCATCCCTCCCACATGTTCCTTCTTAACTTCTCGTTGTCGTCTGGCTCCACCTCCCTCTCAGTAAAAGCCTGCCTCGGTCGTCCCAATTTCAAACTCTCCTTCCATCCCACCTTTCCCATCTTGGTCTCCCCAATTTCAAACTGGCCACCTGGAGACCCAGAGCATAAGTCCCCAGGAGCTTTTGAAAATTCTCTTAGGCACCAACCTGCATCTTTAGGCACCTAAATACCTTTAAAAATCTGGCCCTGCATCTTCAGTAACATTGTGTTGACATCCCTTGAAAGGTAGCATCAGAGGTCTTTCCTGAATCCATCACCCCACAGCGCTGGCTCACTGCAGGTTCACGGACAAACAAATTAACACTGTGTGATGAAGTGGGAATATTTTATAATATATTTATGAATCCTATGTGTTAAATTGGTACCCAGTGAGTGGAAGGGGGCTGTTTGCACTTAGGACAGGGTAAGACTTCATTCCTCTATTTAACCTAAGGACTTCCTGTGCTGTGTTCCAGTTAATTAATATACCCTGCTCTTTGGACAACGCTGTGTTAACATCACTGCAAATGCTGACGTGTGGGGTCAGATGTTTGGCTGTGTGTGTGTTCATTCAGGGTGCTGTCCCCCCAGCCCTGCACAGATAGCGGAGACAGCAGACCTCAGTTAAACTGCGCGATAAAGCCACAGACTCGGTTTTTAGCAAAGGCACCTGGCCAGGTTTATTGTCAACAAGGCGTAGTCCTAGGATCCTGCAGTCTCTACAGGATCACTAACACATGTATGCCTGTTACAGTGGACCAGCTCAGTGAACAGCAGGACTTTCCGTTCCCCCCTAGGCCACACAAAGACATTCCTACTGAGACACATCTTTATACACTGATACAAACAAGTTACGTACTACCCCTCTGACATATCTAGGTGCCACCCTCTGACATAGTTGGGTACCACCCATTACCTTGTACCTGTTGGTTCAATCAAAACATCTCTAGCCATCATGCTGTCATCCTGACCTTATCTTTAGGATGGGTCAGGGTGTTCTTTGGGGAATGTGCTGGTGTCGGGGTGTTCTGGCACCAGCCTTCTGGAATGTTATTATATGAGTGCTCCGTGCCTAGCACCTCTTAGGAATGTGTGGTTCTGCAATATCAGCCCTATTCTTGACAGGTTCTGTGAGCAAGGCCTGTGTTGAGTATTTGGTGACCAGTAACCAGTGAAGACTGAAGTAAAATAAGCATTAAACACCTCAGCCTTCTTGATGTCATCCATTATTATCTCTCCTTCCCCTCTAAGGAGAGGACCTGCACTTTTCTTTGTCTTTCTCTTGTTCCTAATGTATTTAAAGAACCTCCTCTTATTGCCTTTTATGACCCTTGCTAGGTGTAACTAACTTTGCCTTAGCCTTCTGATTTCGTCCCTATACACTTGTGCTATTCTTTTGTACTCCTTAGAAATTACTCCACATTTTCATTTTCTGTAGGATTCCCTTTGGCTTTTCAGGTCATTAAAGAGCTCCTGATGGAGCTGTATTGGTCTCTTACCATTCTTCCAATCTTTCTTTTGCATTAGGATAGTTTGCAGTTGCATCTTTCATACTGTCTACTTGAGAAACTGCCAGCTCTCCTTTATCTCTTAGATTTTCTTCCCATGGGACTTTACTTACTGGTTCTCTGAGTTTGTTAAAGTCTGCTCTGTTTAAGTCCATTGTCCGTATCCACCTACTCACTTCTTTCTTTCCTCAAAATCATGAAATGTATAGTTTCATGATAAAACTTTCACCCAGATTGCCTTCCACCTTCACATTCACAGCCAATTCCTCCCTGTTAGTCAGAATCAAGTCTATGATGGCTGACTCCCTGGTTACTTCCTCCACTTGCTGAAACAAAAAGTTGTCCCTGATACATTCCAAGTACTTATTGGAATTTTGTGTTTTGCTGTATGACTTTTCCAATAGATGTCTAGGTAGTTAAAGTCCCACATTAATTCCAGGTCTTTAGCAACATCCAGAGATTCACTGCCTCCATTAGTCTGATTTTCAGTGTGATGCCTCCCAGGACATCGGAGTGTCTGTGTGTGTGTGTGCAGCTGTCACAAATCTGCCTGTGGTAGGGCGCCTGTTAGGCTCCGTGGAGAGTTTGTCCAATTACTCCACACACCCCAATCAGTAGGGCCATGGAGCAGCCTGACAGTGGGCCAGTGCTCACCTTACAGGGCCTCTCGACTGTCTCATCCCCTTTCTATGTCCCTGGAACAAGCGGTAAACAGAAGAAAGTTAAAGCAAAAAGAAGACTAGATAAGTTCATGGAGGATAGGTCCATCAATTGCTACTAGCCAGGCTGGGCAGGGATGGTGTCCCTAGCCTCTGTTTGTCAGAAGCTGGGAATGGGAGACAGGGGATGGATCACTTGATGATTCCCTGTTCTGTTCATTCCCTCTGGGGCACCTGGAATTGGCCTGCCAGAAGACAGGACGCAGGGCTAGATGGACCTTTGGTCTGACCCCGTATGGTCGTTCTTATGTTCAGGGCTTGAGCCCACCTCTGCTAAAAAGTGGCACCCCCCTAGCAGAGATGGTTGTCAGACAATGGTGCATGAAGGTCTCCTGCTGCAGCTGCCCAATGTTTGAACAGATCAGAAAGGTCTGACCCAGTCTGGCCGTTCTTATGTTGTGGACTCTCCTTCCACTCTAGGAGGGGCTGTGCAGACGGTCAGTCCTTTCTCCAGGGCTGGGGGAGCTCACCAGCCTGTCCCCTGTGCAGGGCTGCCCCCATGTGAGCAGACTTCCCTCTTTCAAACTCCTCCAGACCTACAGGGCTGCTCCAGCCCAAAGTAGCTCCTTAACCCCTTCCATGCTAGTGTGGGGGTTTTATACCCCATCACAGTAGCCCATCAATGTCCCATGTTACCTCTAGGGCCAGAGGAAGCTGGAAAGTTAGAGGCATCTCTCAGGAGTTTTCAATGCTCCTGCTACACTACAAGGCCATGAGATGTATCAGTTTCTAATTTTTAAAAATCTCTTTGCTATCTAACCTTGGATAATCTCTTGGGAAGTTCTCCAATCTGAGCTGTAAAAATGTGCCTGTTTGCATTCTGAAAAGGAGAGACTCTTTGATTCTGGATTTGATTAAAAAAAAAGAGCGGCCTGTAACAGGGGGCTTGGAGGGCCAGGAGGCCTAGTGGTTCGAGTGCTTGACCTCCAACCCCCTGCTTGGTTGAGGTGCCTAAGGGTATGTCTACACTATGAAATTAGGTCGATTTTATAGAAATTGATTTTTAGAAATTGATTTTATACAGTCGATTGCGTATGTCCCCACTAAGCACATTCAGTCGGTGGAGTGCGTCCTCACTACCGTGGCTAGCATCGACTCACGGAGCAGTGCACTGGGGGTAGCTATCCCACAGGCTCTGCCGCCCATTGGAATTATGGGTTAAGCTCCCAGTGCCTGATGGGGCAAAAACATTGTCACAGGTGGTTTGGGGTACATGTCATCACTCTCCCCTCCCTCCCTCCCTCCGTGAAAGCAACTGCAGACAATCATTTTGTGCCTTTTTGCCCAGGCTACCTGTGCAGACGCCATAGCATGGAGCCTGCTCAGCTCACCACTGCTGTTGCAAGCGTTGTAAACACCTCACGCATTATACTGCAGTATGTGCAGAACCTGGCTAAGAGACGGCAGCACGAGAACGATTGTGATGAGAACATGGACACAGACATTCCTGAAAGCATGGGATGTGGCAACTGGGACATCGTGGCAGCAGTTGGGCTGGTTGATACAGTGGAATGCTGATTCTGGGCCCGGCAAACAAACACAGACTGGTGGGACCACATAGTGTTGAGAGTATCATTTGATTCCCAGTGGCTGTGAAACTTTCACATGCATAAGGCCACTTTCCTGGAACTCTGCGAGTTGTTTTCCCCCACCCTGAAGCACAGGAATACCAAGATGAGAGCTGTTCTGACTGTTGAGAAGCCAGTGGCCATAGCACTGTGGAAGCTTGCAACACCAGACAGCTACCGGTCAGTCGGGAATCAAATTGGAGTAGGCAGATCTACTGTGATTCAAGTAGCCAAAGCAATCACTGACATTCTGTTATCGGGGTAGTGACTCTGGGAAATGTGTAGGTCATACTGGATGGCTTTGCGGCAATGGCTTTCCCTAACTGTGGTGGGGTGATAGGGATATGCGTTTAGTCTATCTTGGCACTGGACCACCTTGCCAACCAGTACATAAACTGCAAGGGGTACTTCTCAATGGTGCAGCAAGCACCGGTGGATCACAAGGGACATTTCACCCACATCAACGTGGGATGGCCAGGAAAGGTACATGACGCACGCATCTTTAGGAACTCCAGGCTGTTTGAGCAGCTGCAAGAAGGGACTTACTTCCAAGCCCAGAAAATTACTGTTGGGGATGTTGAAATGCCAATAGTTATCCTTGGAGACTCAGCCTATCCCTTGCTCCCATGGCTCATGAAGCCAGACACTGGCCACCCCGAGAGCAGCAAGGAGCAGTTCAACTATAGGCTGAGCAAGTGCAGACTGGTGGTAGATGGTTAAAAGGGTGCTGGTGCTGTTTGCTGACTAGGTTAGACCTCAGCGCAACCAACATTCCCACCGTTATTACAGCTTTCTGTGTGCTCCATAATATCTGAGAGAAAGGGGGAAGACATTTATGGTGAGGTTGGAGGTTGAGGCAAATCTCCTGGCTCCAATTTTGAGCAGCCAGATACCAGGGTGATTAGAAGAGCACAGCAAGGCGCACTGCACATCAGAGAGGCTTTGAAAACCAGTTTCATGACTGGCCAGGCTACAGTATGACAGTTGTGTGTGTTTCTCCTTGATGCAAACCCCACTCCCTTTGTTGATTTTAGCTCCCTGTAAGCCAACCACCCTCCCGCCTTCGATCACAGCTGGCAAAGGAAATAGAGTCACTATTGTTTTGAAACCATGCATTCTTTCTTTATTTAAAAAAAAAAAAAAAAGGGGGGGAGGGGGAGTTAACTGATAAAGGTATCCTGGGTGGGGTAGAGGAGGAGGGAAGGACAAGGACACATTTGATTTGTAGTGTGGCTACAATAAGCAAACTGTTTGACAGCCTTCTGTTGCTTGGGCCATCCTCTGGAGTGCAGTGGCTGGGTGCCCGGAGCCTTCCTCCCCCTGTGTTCTTGGGCGTCGGGGTGAGGAGGCTCTGGAACTTGGGGAGGAGGGCAGGCAGTCGTACGGCAGATGCACCAGAGGTCTGTGCTCTTATTGGCTTTCCTGCAGCTCCACCAGATGCCTCAAGGTGTCCATTTGCTCCCCATTAGCCTCAGCATCGCGTCCTGCTTCTTATCACACTCACTTAATGCTTTCCTGGACTCTGCCACTGAGTGCCTCCATGCATTCAGCTGGGCCTTATCAGTGCAGGAGGCCTGCATGAGCTTGGAAAACATGTCACGAGTGTGGTTTTTTCCCCACCTTCTAATCTGTGATAAACTCAGGGACGGAGATGATAGGGGGAGTGTAGAAACATTTGCACCTGCGGGGGGACAAAAAGGGAAAGTAAAATTTATGATACATTTCTGAGAACAAAAGGGAGACTTTCACAGTGAATCAAGCAATTCACAGCAGACTGCACATGTGCTTTAGGTACAAGGTCGCATTTTGCCTTTTATATCATCGAGTGCCTGCTGGTATGGTGATATCCCACATAGCTGGGCAACAGAATTTGGTTTCCAGGCAGCCATGGTAAGCCAAAAGGTACACAGGTCTGGCTTCCAACACCTTCATAATGTTAGGCCTGAATAAAGATGTAGCACAAAACCAGTTGTGCCAACCTGACTAAAATCAGGCTAGCAGAGGTTTCTGGGAAAACCCAGAGTGAAATACTGACAGGCAGAATTGTCTCACAAAGCCCTGGGAAAGAGCAAGATAAGTGAGGGGGCTGATGCCAGCTGTGTTGTGTTAAGACACAGTGTTTGAAGGACCGATAAGAAACACAAGCATCTCACAGTTCTGACTAACTCCCTGGTTTAGTGTTCGGTGTGTTTTTAACTCCCTCACATTCCTAACCTTTGGCGCTTGTTGAGATATTAACAATTCAATATTGTAGAGACTAGGCATGCGTATATATTAAAAGGTGTCTAATTTCTAGTTGTTAGACAAAGGGGGTGGATTGCTCTAGTGAATGATCTATGACGTAATAAAACTGTCTATATAAGCTAATACTAAGCTGTAAAGAGGGGGCTGGTTCTTTTCGGATACGAGCTGTTCTTTACTGATACGTGCACTTATCAATAAAGAACTTTTGATCGGACCTTGCTGGTGTTGCCTGGTCTCTCTGCGGTCAGACAACGAACTTCGCTGTTGGGGTTCGAGTCCCCGACATCTTTGGCGACTCCGCCGGGACTCTGTCTGACTCTCCGGCGGGGGATCAGACTTTGAGGCAACGCAGCGCGCATCCTCTGATTTAGAGGAGCCTTGCCTGGTAATCTGATCTCTGCGTCGGCGATAAGGCGAGTTCTGTGAACCAGCTGAAGCTCGTAGAAATCCAGCAACATCCACCTACCCGTTGAGTAGGGTTAAGGTTGCCTGGGTTAGAGTCCCAGTGCAGATTGTCGGGGTTAGAGTCCCTGACAACTTAGGTCTGGGTTAGAGTCCCAGTCCAGGTCTGGGTTAGAGTCCCAGTCCAGGTTTGCACAGGATCCAAGTAGTCTGGGTTAGAGTCCCAGCCTGGGTTTGAGTCCCAGTCCAGGTGTTCGAGTCCCCTGGAGAGGTAAGTGAGCGCTCGACGCGGGAGGTGGGGGTTAGAGTCCCTTTACCTTGACGCGGGGAAGAGGGGTTAGAGTCCCCTTACAAAATGGAACAATTTGGCAGTAAGTGCCTGGGGGACGCCCCATTGTCTCTAATACTTAAAGATTGAAAGAAGATTTCTGGAACCAGGTAGCTTTTGGAGCTGTATGTTTAAAGCTGTATGGAGAGCTCTTGTAAAAATCCCCCAGCATATGCCCCAGAGCCACACTGGGAGGAAGACTGTCTGTGGGGACGTCTGTCTCTCTTGGGTTCACGCCATCTGAATTTATTGACTGTGCAGCAAGATATGATGCATCGTGGTAATAGGAAATAATGGCCTTGGTGTGTGTGTGTGTGGAAAATGGGGGAGGGACAGTCTAAATATTCCACCTCACCCCCTAAGGGTACCCCAGCATGTTACATGTACGTACATTATGGTCTTAAAACCTGCAGGTATTTAAAGAATTGGAATCTTTACACGCGTGAAAATCTATCTAAACAATGCCCATTAGAAGGTACCTTCAATCTAGATAAGATCATATATCTCAAAGGAGCTTTTAATCACCAAAGAAAAGCCTCTGACACAGTGTGAGCAATTTGTCTAGGAACGGGTTAATTTGAAATTCAGCTTGCCTTGGTGAAACTGGAGAAGCCACGGGCTGGAATCTGAACTGAACTCTCTAAAAGAGACACTGCAGGAGATTCCAGGGTGTAAAAAACAGCTCTCCCAAGAGCAGAAGCATGTTGGAAATTCTGGACAAGCTGTATACAGGATAATCTCCCGTCTGCCTATTCCCCTTCTCTGAACGTTATACAGATGTGGCCAGTTTGGACATGTGTGAGTATTAAAGTGGCTTAAGGGTTAAAGTATTCATGGTCTTCCTGCGTAATGTGGGAGCGTTCCCAACACTCTTCATTGTTGTTTTATTATTTTTAATTAAGCTTTAAAATTTGATTATATGGTGTGTTTCCCCAACGTCCTGCAGTAGATAAATTGGTAACAGATTTGTCACAGTTTGGTGAGCAATTGAGAATAGGGGAGCCCTATAGAATTTACACCATCTATCTGTTTTACCTTTGTTATTTTGTGTTTCTTTTGTTTGGTACTGTTAGTGTTATATGTTGAGGATTGCATGATTAAAGGTGAGCCTACTCTCAGCTGCAGTAAGTCTGAGAACTGGAGAGGGGTTTAGCATTTTTCTCTCCACCCTGGTTGACCGGAAGGGTGGCAGGTGGATCTACCCCCAGTCGTAGCAGGACTGGGCAATAGAGTAGTTGGAGAAAAGGGACGAGATGTGTACTTGATAACTAGAATTGAGCAATTAAGAGCATGGAACATGAACCAGGCGGCAACTCAAACCTGCGCCAGGGCAAGTTGCAGGCCTTGAGACAGGATTTCCAGTTAGAAAAGGAAGCCCTGGCTAAGCAAGTACCAGTCCTTCAGGGACTTGTTAAAATTTAACCATTTGTGCTCAGCATATGTTGTAACAGCAGTGTGTTTGCTACAAGAGGAAATTAAATAGTTCAACGCCAGTGGGCCATGTGTTTTGCCCAGGTGGCAAGCCTCACAGGGGAGGACTCGAGTAGTTTTGTGAGTAGAAATGTTTTAGGGAAAGGACCAGAAGGGTGGGGGCTACTTAAAAAGCCCACCCTCCTAGCTAACTGGTAGTGCAATACGTTGGTACCCATGGAAAGAAACGGTTCAGAAAAAAAAAAAAAAAAGGATCGGGCCCAGGCGGCCCGGCAACAGACAGAGAGCTTGGAGAACAGGTTGGAAACTTTTAGGGTGTAGTGAAAAAAAAACAAGAACGGAGTAAGTAAGTATACACATAGGGGTTCAAATACTTAGAAGAATATTTGGCATGGTGATCTGAGTTGGTAAGTGGTTGTTGAAAGGACAAGCACGTGATTTAAGGCACAGTGAAAAGTTAACTCTATAGTTGCTGGAGGGAACAGCAGTTGAATTTTGTAAATGTACTAAAGTAAAAAGTTCTTGGTGTCTTTGAAATGTTTGTAAATAAATTCAGGCAAAGAAATTATTAGATTGCAATCATTTGGCTATGAACAATTTTGTTAAATTAGCTGAAGAATGTATACCGTGCTATGTAATTAAAATTGTATTAGGCTCTAAGAGCACTGTGAGTGCTGATGTTTTCTTTCAGTGTTTACAAGCAGAAGTTACAAGTAAAAAGTGAGCCAGCAAGCATCTGTATTAATGCAAATTATCTAATTAATATGGGGTAATTCCCTTGTTTTGCCTAAAATCAACAAGAGTATTTGTATATTTTTAGTAATGATTGCCTGCCCAGAAGAGGTAGACTTCTGTTTTGTCTTTCAGATAATCAGAGAACACTGATGCCGGCTGAACAGCATTCAACGTACCATGATTTGCTGGCACAGTAAAAATTGTGTTTTGTGTTCTATGTTCTGTCTTGTGGTGTTGTCTTGTGGCCAAAATTGATGTGTTTAATATTTTTATGGGATGGTCTGATTTAAAATCAAGCAGCAGTGTTGGATTAAAATGCAGATATTTGTTTTGTTCAACTTAGAATACAAAGTGTTTGGATACATCAGCAAAATGTGATATACTAAAGTCTTATACATTTTCTTAAGTAAGAGAAAGATACTACCTTGGCCAAAACTTTTAATTGACAATTGTTATTGAAATTTGCATATTAACAGTCTTTGAAAGCAAGGACATGGAAAGTTAACCCACTCCCCATATTGTACATGGGATCCTTCTGGCTACCTCAGACTTCTAGCCAGAGGGCTGGGGATGGTGGACAGCTATTGGACTACAGTTTGTATTAAATGAACTCATCGAAGTGGGTGTGCTTGTCTTGGTTTGTTGTTCTCAAGTTCTGTAATAACATTATTTTAGTGAAATGGTATATGTGGCATATATTAGATAAGACTAATGTACTGTAAAACAGCAATGTGTATGTGTTCATTGTTAACAAACGGTACATAAGTAAAAAGTAAAAGTTTCTTTTGTAGGTTACAAAAAAAAAAAAAAAAAAAAAAAAAAAAGCCGAGGAGGGAAAAGGAAAGGACAAGTTGACTGAGAAAAAAAATAGTTAACATGCTTGGTTTAAAGATGAGACGTCAAGGACACTCCTCACAGCTAAGACTTGGCTAACCCTCAAAAGGAACAAGGGGGGGACTTAAATTTGCCCATGCAGCTATAAAATTTGTAAAATCTGCAAAGACACTAATGCAATGTGTTAGGTTTTTTTTTCTCACAGGTAAAGAAGAAACAACCCAAAGATCCTAGCAGCCTGCCCCTCCTTGGAACCAGGAGACTGGGTCTACATACAGATCCATCAACGAAAGACTGCCTTGGCTCCATGCTGGAAAGGCCCGTATTGAGTCCTGCTGTCTACCAACACTGCTGTGAAGTGCCAAAGACTAACTGCTTGGACCCAGGATTCTCACTGCAAAAAAGACCCCTCCACATCAGAAGAATTTTCCTATTGATGATTCGCCTATTCTTTCTTCTAGTTCTACTGTGCTTCTGGACAGCAGGGAAGAAGGACAAGGTAACGTACTGGTAACCTTTCCCTTGTCCACTGACAGACCAACTGTGCCTTTAGACTTTTATAGAAAAAGCACAGCTATTACAGGGTGATATGTGCTGGAAACCTCTCCCCTGTAGGATGCTAAACCACAATTGTTTTGGGAAAGAAGAAGAAACACTCACTCCACTGACATTGCCAAAGTCCAGGAATTCCTGACTAAAAAGAACATTAAGAACTGACCCTGGTGAAGAAACAAACAATTACACACTGGCAGGAAGAAATTTGTGGGACTTATATTTGGAACTGTGGTATTAATTGGATTTTGGGGTTTATTCTACAGGCTGCGCCCTGTGTTTTGGATAAATCCTTCAGCATGTATTGCCTCCCTCATTGCATTTTGAATAACATTGTCCTTATCCAGTTTTCAGATCGCTTTTACATACCCAGATTGCTCACAAGGGGCTGCCATTAGATTAGCACAACAGAGGGCCTGGGTTATTTCCTCTGGAAAGAAAGAGGATTGACCAAATCCCTGTGGTCTAGGGGCCAATGGTACACAGCCATTTGGAATATTCTTAAAGGCCAAGAACGTGATAAGAAATTGGGCCGACTAGAAAAGGCCAATAGCCTTATTTTTGCAGCTCAGCTATCTTCAGTACAGGCTGGAGTTGTTGAGTGACATGTCATTTCCACCCTTAGTTCTATGACCCAGAAGTTACTGACAGGGATGGTATTGAATATCACTGAGGCTGGGAAGGCATTGCAGTGGGATCTAGTATGTTTAAATTGATCCTGACCACTGGACTAGGCCCACTGCCCTTACAGACACGTCAGGAGTACCATCTGATCTGTGGTCATGCAAACATACTTGGACACTTTCTGGATGAAAGTGTGGATATTCATAGTGCTACTTCCAAGCATATGGACCAGTTAGGGTGGGTGTAGCTTTCACATACCGAATCCTGCTGGGTCCATGGGGAGGATGCATGTGGGACTGAATTGTTTACCGAGACATCTGGGACATTAGACCCCTTGGTATACCTACCTGATTTATAGTCAGTGCCCCAGACCAATGAACTGTTACCTCTGAAGGCGATTTGTAGCTTCGTCTGCAACTGAAGAAACCGTAACCCGGTTGTGCCCTGCCAAGCAGTACTTTGTTGTCCCAAGAGTCCCGTTGGTCCTCTAGGGACAAAGGGGGGATTGTTAGGCCTGAATAAAGATGTAGCACAAAACCAGTTGTGCCAACCTGACTAAAATCAGGCTAGCAGAGGTTTCTGGGAAAACCCAGAGTGAAATACTGACAGGCAGAATTGTCTCACAAAGCCCTGGGAAAGAGCAAGATAAGTGAGGGGGCTGATGCCAGCTGTGTTGTGTTAAGACACAGTGTTTGAAGGACCGATAAGAAACACAAGCATCTCACAGTTCTGACTAACTCCCTGGTTTAGTGTTCGGTGTGTTTTTAACTCCCTCACATTCCTAACCTTTGGCGCTTGTTGAGATATTAACAATTCAATATTGTAGAGACTAGGCATGCGTATATATTAAAAGGTGTCTAATTTCTAGTTGTTAGACAAAGGGGGTGGATTGCTCTAGTGAATGATCTATGACGTAATAAAACTGTCTATATAAGCTAATACTAAGCTGTAAAGAGGGGGCTGGTTCTTTTCGGATACGAGCTGTTCTTTACTGATACGTGCACTTATCAATAAAGAACTTTTGATCGGACCTTGCTGGTGTTGCCTGGTCTCTCTGCGGTCAGACAACGAACTTCGCTGTTGGGGTTCGAGTCCCCGACAATAACATGTGGGAATGTTTTCAAACTGCAACGCCCTCCTTTCCCATAGCAAGCAATGCCAGTTGGGTTTGCCATTTAAAAGGAGGGGCTGTGGTTTTTGGGTGGATGTTCAGCACACACCTCCCCCTACCCCTCTGTGTGGCTATTTGGGATGATCCCTTCACCCCTCCCACTGCCATGTGGCTATTATCAGGGATGATCCCTTTTAGCCAAGCACAAACAGCCCAGCATGAACAGGGTCCTTTTACTGTTCTCTTACAAACATTCCCTTATTTCAAACCAGGTGACCATGAATGATGATATCACTCTCCTGAGGCTAACACAGAAAGATATAGACCGAATGTTGCTTGAATGTGACCAAAACTCAGGACCATTCACTGCCATGCTTTGTGCTCCAATGATTCCAGACTACTCGCTACTGGCTTGGCGTGGTAAAGTGTCCTACTGTGGAGGACGGAATAAAGCTGCGCTGCCCAGAAACCTTCTGCAAAGGCTTTCAGAGTACCTCCAGGAGAGCTTCATGGAGATGTCCCTGGAGGATTCCTGCTCCATCCCCAGACACGTTAACAGACTTTTCCAGTAGCTGTACTGGCCACGAATGCATCCCAAGTCTTCAGGGCAAATCAAACATTAAACACTATTGCTTTAAAACCCTGTACTGTAGTTACAAATGTGCACTCACCAGAGGGGCCTTCTCCATCTTCAGGGTCAGGGATCTCACCTTGGGAGGGTATTGGCTCCAGGGTGATGAAAAATGTTCCTGGCTGCCGGGGAGAATGGATTCACCGATTGCCTGTCGTGCATTCTCCTCCTCTTCCCCATCCACAAAATCCTCCTCCTGTGTTGTGTGAGACTCCCCCCTTGCAGGTGTCCACGGACAGTGGTGGGATAGTGGTAGGGTCCCCCGCCCCCCTAGAATGCCATGCAGCTGATCATAGAAGCGGCATGTATGGGGCTCTGACCCAGAGTGACCATTTGCCTCCTTTGTCTTTTAGTAGGCTTGCCTGAGCTCCTTAGCTTTCACACGGCACTGCTGTGTGTCCCTGTTGTAGCCTCTGTCCATCATGCCTGGTGCGATTTTGGCATATATATATTTGCATTTCTTCTTTTTGGATTGAGTTCTGCCTGCACAGATGCTTCTCCCCATACAGCAATCAGAGCCAGTGTCTCCTGTTCACTCCATGCTGGAGCTCATTTGCCATTCTGGGGGGACTGCATGGTCACCTGTGCTGCTGAGCTCGCCACGCTGACCAAACAGGAAATGAAATTCAAAAGTTCCCAGGGCTTTTCCTGTGTACCTGGCTAGTGCATCGGCGTTGAAAGTGCTGTCCAGAGCAGTCACATTGGAGCACTCTGGGATAGCTCCCAGAGGCCGTAACATCCATTTGTGTCCGCACTACCCCAAATTTGACCCAGCAAGGTCGATTTTAGCACTACTCCCCTTGCCAGCGAGGAGTACAAAAAAGTTGATTTTAAGAGCCCTTTAGGTTGAAGGAACAGGGTTGCTTGTGTAGCAGCCCCGATTTTCATTATAAAATTGACCTAACAGCTAAATTCAACCTAACCCTGTAGTGTAGACCAGGGCTCAGTCTTTAAGGCAGAGTATTGTAGAGGGACCCAGGTACCCCCACACCACCAGGTCCCAGTGCTGGGCCCTGTGTAAGTCAATCCCAGAGAAGGGGACTTGCAAGTCTACCTCCACTGCTACAGTGATCAATGGCTCAATGTCTAGTTGGCAGCCGGTATCAAGCAGAGTGCCCCAGGGGTTGGTTCTGGGGCCAGTTTTGTTCAACATCTTCATTAATGATCTGCATGATGGGATGGATCGTACCCTCAGCAAGTTCACAATGACACTAAGCTGTGGGGAGAGGTAGATACACTGGAGGGCAGGGATAGGATACAGAGGGACTTAGACAAATTGGAGGATTGAGCCAAAAGAAACCTGATGAGGTTCAACAAGGACAAGTGCAGAGTCCTGCATTTAGGACAGAAGAATCCCAGGCTAGGGACCGACTGGCTAAGCAGCAGTTCTGTAGAAAAGGACCTGAGGATTACAATGGATGAGCAGCTGGATACGAGTCAGAAGTGTCTCCTTGTTGCCAAGAAGGCTAATGGCATATTAGGCTGCATTAGTAGGATCATTACCAGCAGATCTAGAGAAGAGATTATTCCCCTCTATTTGGCATTGGTGAGGCCTCAGCTGGAGTGTTGCATCCAATTTTGGGTCCCCCACTACAGAAAGGACGTGGACAAATTGGCTGGGATGATTTCGTTGGTATTGGTCCTGCTTTGAGCAGAGGGTTGGACTAGATGACTTCCTGAGGTGTCACGGAGTGTGGGGGAGTCAGGCCCTGCACCCCTCTTCCTGGGACTCACAGTGACTCTCAGCCAGCAAAACAGAAGGTTTATTGAACAACAGGAACACAGGATACAGCAGAGCTCGTGTTTAGAGCCAGGACCTCTCAATCTGGCCCTTCTGGGGGTTCAGGGTGCTTGGATCCCAGCCTAGGATCCCCTAAACTTCCACCACCCAGTCCCAAACCGAAACTGACCCAACCCTCTCCACTTGGCTCCTTTCCTTTGTCTAGCTTTCTGGGCAAAGGTGTTGACCTCCCCTCCCCCCTGCCTAGCTCAGGTTACAGGCTGACTACCTGTCCCTCACCTAAAGTCCTCCCTAGCTCTCCCAACCCCCCCACAGACAGCCCCTACTCCATCACATGAGGTGTCTTCCAACCCTAATCTTTATGAATGATCAACACCTCCCACAACCCCTTTCAGGATCCATGAGTCCCACATGTGCCAATCACAACATATCCACTAAATGCCCCAACACCATGGGTGAAACCAGACAATGACTACACTCTGGAATGAACTCGGACAGAAAAATGATAAGAAAAAAAACCCTATCACCTGTAGGCAAACAGGTCACAAAACAACCGTTCCATAATCTGACCTATCTGAAAGGCAAACAAAGTCATAATTTTGCTGGACATGAAAAATTGTAGACTGATTAGAGACAGTATATGTGGCTTTAGGATTACTGTACTTTAGGTCCCCCAAGAGAGTAGGGAGCTGGCGGAGGGAAAGGGATGGCAGAGCTGCAGGGGATCCCTGCAGCATGGGCACTCACTGGAGGGGGAGTGCTCCCTATCATGGTGGCAAGGTGGCCAGCTCAAGCCCAGGACTCAACAACAGTTGTCAATCAGCACCTCCCCATGGGACTCCCTCACCAGGGCTGGGAGCTGTGGGGCCTAGGTGGGCAGGATCCAGCAGCTGGGACTGCAGGGGAATGCACCAGTCAGGAAGCAGACCAATGGGGGCTCTGTCTGAACTGCAATGTCTGCTCTGCAAAAATCCTGGACATTGCCTGTTACTTGAAAAATCCACCCAGATGGAACCTCAAATGTGTGGTAACCCTAGCTTCTTACAACAATCTATACCACACTAACACTACCCCGCATGCCTGTCTCCCCTCCCTTCAAATACTACTTATGTAAATGATCCACTCCCCTTGTATGTGGCTGTGACACTGGGAGTCCCTTTCCCAGACCTGAAGAGCTCAGTGTAAGTGCCAAAGCTTGTTTCCCTCACTAACAGAAGTTGGTCCAATACCTGACCCACCTTCTCTCTCTAATATCCTGGAACCAACATGGCTACAACAACACTGCATACAAAAGATTTCAGTTTTTCAATTCAAAATTTTTTTCCAAAAGTTTTACTGTATTGGGATGCTTAAAAATGTTAAGCAAATAAACACATTTGACCTGAAGCAACTTTAAGAACTTTTTAGCTCAGATTAAAAAAACAAACAAAACCCCCCCACCAGTTATTCACCCAACTCTAGGGGTGATTGCTTTGCTATAAGCAAGACTTAAAGTTGCACTAGAATTTCCATTTTAATAGGAGTAGGAAAAAGCCATAAAAAAGTCTGTTTTGAGTCAGAGGATCAATTCCAAATGGTTATTGTAATTTTTCTGAATTGCTTGAATTTTCTATAGCAGTTTGTGGTGAAAAATAATGTTAATTATGACTAAAAAGTGACATAACTAAATTTTTTCTCCCTTTTAAAAATGTACCAGTGAAGTCAGAGGTATGAAATTCAACATATGCAATTCTTTGGTTAGAGTAGATTGGAAAAATGTTTGTTAAAAGGGCACCATGTTTTGTATAAATAGCTATTTAAGGTTTCAAGGCTTCCTATTTGGAATGCTGCCACTAATGCACTGTTACTGCTCAGGCAACACTGTTATTGATGACAGTAAGGGACAATAGCAGCTCCACATTTATGGCAATAATGTAGCTGAAGACACAGGCTATAATGAGAGCATTTAAGTTATCTTGACATAGTGACTGAGAGTTTAATTATGTCCTCAACAGCAGGACTTCAGAAGATGCCACTGTTCTCCACCCTTTATCCCAGTGGAGCTCTGTCCCTTGAAGGGGCAGACCACAGATAATGATTTATAAATCTGTTCCTGCCTTTGATGTTGTTATTGAACTCAGGCAGTAGTGACTCCTGCTTTTAGAGCCAGCAGCCTGGGGTTCAGTCCCTGCAGAAGTACATGGACATTTGAACTGCTCTGAATCTCTGCAGTTTTGGGTGAGCAGCCATGGCTTGAGGCTGGTAATGTGCTCAGTGTGGCCCCTGCTAGGGGCTAGCTGATCAATAGCTTAAAGCCAGGTGGGACTATTATAATCTTGAACGAAACAGACCAGAGGGTCTCACTGAGGAATTTCTACATCAAGCTCATAACTTCTAAAGGAGCTTCAGCATCTTTTGTAGTGCATGTAATGTTGCCCCTAGTGGACCCTGGACCTCTAGCTTTAAAAGCATGAGCTGCTCCAGTTGAGCTAACAGAGGAACATTGGAGCAATGGCAGGAGCAGACTCCAGCTCTCTCAATATGTGGCATAGCTACTGCAAGAGTCCAAAGAGCCACACCGGGCTAGTGTAGGTTACACCATGTGTACAATGGAGGTGATGGCCCAGGGCATGTTGGAATCACCATATTGTACAATGGTAGAGTATGAGGGGGTGGAGTCACTGCATTAAACATCAGCATTAACAGCTGTCATCATTAATGGGTAGCCCTGATTGGTGGCAGAGGGAAAGGACAGTCCTTCTCCAGCCCCATTAACTCTCCCTCAAACCCCAGTTCTGGTCTCTTTTACCCCAATCACTGCATCCTGCAGGCAGCAGATTGTTAAGTTTCATTAAACACATAATGAGAGTGGGGTGAACAACAGATGTTTCACTTTGCTGGCAGTTCTGGGGACAATGTTAGTTTGACCTGAATAAAATTCTCTGGCATTTTTGGCAAATCAAAACTTCCACATGTAGGTCAAACAATGTTTCAGTTTGGGTATTTTGATAATAAGCAGAGGAAATTAAGGGTTACATTCACAAAAATAGGAGGAGAAGACAGCAATGCCCTCTTATACTTAATAAACCAGTAGTTAGGGTGCTCCCCTGGGAGGTGGGAGACCCAGTCTTCCCCAGAGAGTACCCTAAGCACCAGGCTAGGGCAGATTCTGGGGTTGGTTTCTCCTGTTGAAGCTGTTCCAGTGTGTGTAAAATACTCAAATATTCACTGAGCCAGAGAGAGTGAAAATGACTCTAGTCTGGTGGTTAATTACCTCAGCTGGGGGAACCTGGCTTCCAGTCTCTGATCCCATTAGTTAATTTATACAAAGTGGAATAGCTTCCCTAGGAGGGATTTAAAGACCCCACCCCAGAAAGCAGATGGGGAGGACCCCAACCACCAAGCTATGAAAGCAGAGACCTAGGTTCTAGTCCCTGCTCTGCAGTGGTCATTTGAAGACAGGTAAGTACCCTAACCACTGAAATATTGGGCATAAGGGGGCAGGGCAGCTCCATCTCCTGTAGTTTTGTGAACAGCACTTAAATCCCATTGCACGCACACACACACACACACCTTTTGACACCTAATTTAGTTTTGGTCAACCCCAAACTGCATTTTCAGCAAATAAGCTGCTCACCTGAACCATGTCACCCAGCTCTGCTCCTAGGAAAGGGTAGTGATCCACAGCAAGGACACCAGCCGAACGTGGTGTTGGGAGAAGGGGGCAGAATTAGGACTGTCACATGGATAAAAGTCCTAGTAACAGCAATAGCACTTTGAGACCATGAACATCTAAACAGTGGGAAAAAAAATATAACATCTCAGGCATTTGTCATCCATAGGCAAGCTTGGAGGCAGACAGGGTGCTTCTCTGTTCCTCGCCTCTCTGATCCTTGTCAGCATGAAGGGAGGCACAGCTGCTGGTGCAGCCACTCCTGGTGTATCCAATTTCCACCCAAGGCTATGGCTCATTCCAGGAGCCAAGCGATGACAGATTCAGTGGTGGAAGCTCCCTCCAGCTGACAGGTTGTCATCACTCCTAAATACAGCAAGCTGCTCTTGGCAAAGTTTCTTTCAGTAACTTCTCACCACTGAAAGTGTTGGAAAGGCAGAGAGCCTCCAACATCCTTCCAGAGGGTTGTTAGAACTAGGAACAGCTTCAGCAGCACAGGTTCTCCCTCTGGAATCTCCCCATCCCAGACCCTGGGGGGTTAGGGTTTCCAATACAGCACTTACAAGCTCAAGCACCAACAGATTTGTTTATTGGCAGCTAAGGCTGCTTGTGGACATCCCATCAAATCCTTCAAAGAACAGAAGGAAGTTTGGGGAAGCCTCTGCCATCCTGTGCCTACAACATGGATAAGATTTTCACTTCCATTTCCAACCCATACTGAAAAGCAATGCTCATCCCAGCTTCACCACAAAGCCTTGACAGGTGACCCCAACAACATTAAGGCAGAGAAACTTCCTAATGAATGGACATGTGTGTTGACACATCTGCCTGTCACAGATTATGACATTTGAGCAAGGTTCTGCATGGTAAAGCAAGTTGGATGAAATTAGACACTACTGACCTAAGAACCCCAAGTTACCTTTCATTTCACTGTCCACTGAAGAGTAAGTTACGAGTCTCAGGCTGGTTTCCAGTAGCCACATCATAAAGCTATCGCAGTCATTGTGAAGTCCAGTATTGAATGTGCTCCAGAAACTGATCTCTCCTCAAGCTAGCCACAGCATCTCTGGGTTGAGAAGGCATCAGATAGGAAGCAAGCTGTGCAACCAGTAAGCTAGCCCCATTCATCACCACCAGGGGCGGCTCCAGGCACCAGCACGCCTAGGGCGGCAAGCTATGGGGGGGGTGCTCTGCCGGTCACTGCGAGGGCAGCAGGCAGGTTGCCTTCAGCGGGTCCGCTGGTCCCGTGGCTTCAGTGGACCTCCTGCAGGCATGCTGCCGAATCTGTGGGACCGGGGACCTCCTGCAGGCAAGCCGCTGAAGGCAGCCTGCCTGCAATGCTTGGGGTGGCAAAATACCTAGAGCCACCCCTGATCACCACTGATGGCTCTGCCCAGCAATTGAGACATTTGAATGTCAAGTTTATTCATTTGTATTACTGTAGCACTTGAGTGTACTCACACTCAGGACCAGGGTGCTAGGTACTGTACAAACAGAATAAGACATAGTGGAAGCTCTCTGGAGCAGGGTCTAAGTATGGGTTGACAGACCCCCTCTGGGCATTTGCAGCAGCTGCTCTGGCAGGACTGACTCCCTGAGTCTCTATATGAGGGAGCAGAATCTCACTATAAGACCTTGTCTACAGAGCTTAATTGGCCAGAATAGCTCTTGCAGATTAATGCCATGTGTGGATTTTTTTCCAGAATAAAAGTAAGTGTCCACAAAGGACATTATTCCAGTATATCTTGAGGACTTTAAATTCACAGACACCTTATTCTGGAAAGGCTTCCTGCTGTGGGCAGGCCTCTAGTATAGATATCAGGGTTAGAAGGGACCTCAGGAGGTATCTAGTCCAACCCCCTGCTCAAAGCAGGTCCAATCCCCAATTAAATCAATTTTTAGTAGTAATTTTTTCAAATGCATTTTAGTACTTCAGCCATATAGCAATGCATGCTAGTATAATTCTTCCTATTTATGGAGAATGGCAGCATAAGGGGTTAAATAGCAGTCTAACCTTGTCCAAAGCAACTCAGTGGGAGAGCAGAAGTCAGAACTGCAAATCCCCTGCTCTAAGTACTAGATCACATTAGGAACTAGGCAACACCCGTCTCCTGTCAATGGTGACTAAGCAATTCGGCCTGATTTCCTCCCCCGCCCCAAGAATGCTTGGAAAGGCAGCTGCTAGACATCAAGTGGGACTCAAGTTTCCCCCTTCCCTCTGCTGACTCACCCCTTCCAGGTCCTACACTCTATTTAGAGCCGCTGTCAAACTGTGGTAGTTGAAGATACTTCCTCACTATTTAGGTTGCTTGAATGGCAAGGGGCTGGCCTATCCCTAGCACCCCACTATCAAAGCCACTTCCCCATGGATAGTGGGGCACAAGTGGCCTCTCAAGAGCTGCACTGCTTTAGTTAGCATACCAGCAACAGATACCTGCAATGAGATGGAAGGTGTACATGGCACCTCTGCAGCCTCTTCTGGTTCAGGAGAGAAGGAGCCCTATGACTTAGAGAGCCTCCTGTACATTACAACCAGAGGTGAGTTTTCCTGGGAGCCTGTGTATTATATATGGCTGTAGATGCAGTGTGCTAGGATGCTGCCTGCCTCACCTAAAGAGGCATTTCAGTAACTGATCCTCACAAAGCAGCAATAGTTACAAGTACTTTATTATACATTCAACCTTCATAAGCATTAAAACCATTACACAGTAATAAGAGTTCATTGACAGCCAGTGGACTTTGTCACAGCTTTGATGGTCTCACACCTGTCTTGCTTGGAGAGCTCATGCAGAAGCACTAACTTCATTGCAGCCTGGACCTCTCTGCAGGTAATGAGGCTTCTCTTGTTGTAGAGAGACAACCTGGCAGCTTCTAATGCAACTTTCCCAAACAACTGTGGTTTATCCAGAGAATTTATGACATCGGCAACCCAGCAGGAGACCCCTGAGACTTGATGCATCTGCCAGAGAAGGAGCATTAATGTCAAGTCACTTGCTTAGAAGTGCACTAACTTAGTGGCAAGTTCAGCAACACCACTAGTCCTAAAAAAGCCCATCTAATTGTTAGATCAGGAACTAGAGACTCTGTTAATGCATAGAAGCCAGGAGTTCAAAGAGCTTTCATATAGGTGAATGAAGGTTGCTTACCACTGGCATATACCCTTCCAGAGTGCAAAACAAAGACTTAAGCTCATGAAAGCTTACACCACACACTGCCATTCTCCCACCTCCTGTCACTGCCCTCAAGATCATCATAGCACTATAAATCTCCAAGACACACATCAGCATTGTCAGGGAAACAAGTTCCAAGAACCTTCATAGCTTTTAGTAGCCATGGGGGACCACTGCAGTCAGTCTGACCACCCGCATGACACAGCCCATAAGCAGGGATCTTGGGGCATTGTAGTTGCAGGTCTCACAGCCTGCCATGTTGAGCACACAAAGTGGAAGGTTTTCTAAGTTATGGGTAAAGGTTTGTTGCATGTCCCATGCCTGTTCCACATGGACAGAGTTAGGGTTGCATGGGAAGAGTTAGACCAGGAAACAGATAGTTAAGGTGTGAGGTTTAAGTTTGATTTCCTTGGTCTGGAAGGGTAAGAGGCAAAGTTCAGCAACCTCTATTCACCTTTAACGAATCAGCTCTTGAAGGAGCCAAAAAGCATGTCACAGAATAGTCAAGTAGCTCAGGTGACCCACCAAAACCGGAGTCAGTCAAACCTCTCAACTTCTCCCACTTCCCTCCCCAAAGCAGGGGATGCCATTATATTAGTCTGGCTAACTGCTGTGGAGGCAATGAAATGTCTAACCCATGCTTGTTAGAAAAGTGCAACTGTGGGTAGAGTACTCGCTGTAGTAACACATCAAAGCTTAAGTTACTGCTCCAGAAGCCTGGTAGTATTTAACCAAATCCCGGCCCAAGTTGCTTAACAAAATGGGGAGGAGCAGAGTCTAGGTGTGCAAGTACCAACCTGGCCTTAGAGTGGTCTATCAGGACAGCAGGCTGCAACGAGACTGAACAGGACTCACTATAAATGACTGTAGGTACTTTATAATGAACAGGAGTCCTTAAAAGGGCTGGTCCCAGGTGTTTTACCATGTAGAGTAGGAGGCATTTTCAGAGCCTCCCTGCGCAGCCACGTAAAAAGAGACCAAGCAGTAAGTGTCCTCTCCACTCCCAGATGTTGATTGGGTGCCTCCAGAAGTAGGTAGGCAGGCATTGCTCAGGAACATCAAAGCCACAGACACAAGCCAGTGACATATGGCTCAGACACAAGGATGAAGACTCATGTGTGTCATAGGTAAGATAATTAACACAGTCAGGCAAACATGAAAGTCACTCCCACATTTCTCCAGTTGGCTGCTACTTAGCCTTTAAGAGGCTCTCTTCCTAAGCAACCATGCTCAGGGGCATAGATTTATATTATCAGTACCCCAGACAGGAGCCAGAACAGATTTTTAAGTCAGAAGAAGTCCTAGCCCTAAAAACCTTGCTTACACCACAGTAATTTAAGACTTTCACCATAAGTGGAATTTGGAGCCCTAGTGTAGATAAGGCTCCTGCAGATTGTTAAAGGAGAGAGAAAAATGTTAGCTAAACCTGCTCTAAACAAGTCTCATCCACACAGCATTAAGAGTGGCTTATGTAGACCAGTAATACTTCTCAAGAAGTGTGGGGCAGGCAAAGCTCTCCCTCCCCCTTGAGGGCTCAAAGATAACATGTTCATTTTTAAGCTCTTATTGCAGCACTTACTTGCTTTAGGACTTTATATATGTAGGTAGAGTAGCCCTCCTTTCTCTTGCTACTGTAGAGCCTGAGACACAGAGGATCTCCCCTGGCATAGTCTATCTTCTTCCTTAGAAAGGGAACTGACGAAAGCTGCATCTCTGCTAGTAAGGCAGACATCAATGCAAAAAGGAAGAGTGGAATTTACAAGCTTGTTGCATATAGACCGAGACTAGCTCAAAACAGCTCTATCCTCCTCAGTGTGCAGATTGTACATCTGAGAGAGGAGAGCACTCTCTAGAAGCAAGACTAGCTTAAGCCACATAATTTAGCTCCTGATTTAGTATTTTTAGATATTTCAATGTCTAATTAATACTTTGTGGGATGAATTATAAAAAGATTAAGATATTTAGCAAGATAACAAATGCTAGTCACATTACTGAATACACTCTGGGAAGACACTCAAACTAAGAACTATCAAATAATCATAAAATAATTGCAAATAGGACATTGTGCACAACTACCACTCCTTACCTGAAAGGACCATAGCCATCATAAAGTAGAACTAGTACCACCACCAGCACTACCAAACCACCTCTGCAATTGCTCTGCTTATAATAAAACTGCAGAGAACAAATACATCTACAGACACCAATGAGAGAGGTTAGCTTGTTCTGTTGATTCATTGACTTCACCTGCAGATTACATTCCATCCTAAAGACCCTGATTTCAATTAAAGAGACGGTAGCTCCAATATCAGATTTACACACATTTAATTTTTCACGAGTAATCACACTGAAGTCAATGGGACTACTCGTGAATAATTTTAAGTAGGTAAATAAGTCTTCGCAGGCTTGTGAGAGTTTCCAAGCATAGAAAACCATATCCCCCCAAAATGCTGGGGATGTTGTGGTCCTCCAAGGCTGTGGGATCCAGCCCCCAACCCAATGTGGGGCTGTAGTGATGGAATGCCCCCTGTGCTGTGGGATCTAACAGCTCATTGTGGGGCCTTGAGGATGGGGTCCCATGGGGATGTGGGATCCATCACACCAATGTGTGACCCGGGAGTGGGGTTCCCCCAGGGCTGTGGGACCCAGCTTCCCAATGCAGGATGCTAGGGATGGGGTCTCCTGGGGCTGTGGGATCCAGCACCTCAATATGGGGCCCTGGCGTTGGGGTCACCCAGGGCTGTGGGATCCAGCACCCAATGTGAGCCCTGGGGATGGGATCACTGGGGGGCTGCAGGAACCAGCACCCCAATGTGAGCCCTGGCATTGGGATCACCCAGGGCTGTGGGATCCACCCCCCCCATGTGGGCCCTGGGGATGGGGTCATCTGGGGGCTGCAGGAACCAGCACCCCAATGTGAGCCCTGGCGTTGGGGTCACCCAGGGCTGTGGGATCCACCCCCCCATGTGGGCCCTGGGGATGGGGTCATCTGGGGGCTGCAGGAACCAGCACCCCAATGTGAGCCCTGGCGTTGGGGTCACCCAGGGCTGTGGGATCCACCCCCACATGTGGGCCCTGGGGATGGGATCACCGGGGGGCTGCAGGAACCAGCACCCCAATGTGAGCCCTGGCGTTGGGATCACCCAGGGCTGTGGGATCCACCCCGCCCCATGTGAGCCCTGGGGATGGGGTCATCTGGGGGCTGCAGGAACCAGCACCCTAATGTGAGCCCTGGGGATGGGATCACCGGGGGGCTGTGGGATCCACCCCCCCCATGTGGGCCCTGGGGATGGGATCACCGGGGGGCTGTGGGATCCACCCCCCCCATGTGGGCCCTGGGAATGGGATCACCGGGGGGCTGCAGGAACCAGCCCCCCCAGTGCAGGGTGCTGGGGATGGGGTCCCCGGGATCGAGTCCCCCCGTGTGGGGTTCCCTCGGGGCTGTGGGATCCAGCCCCGCAGCGTGGGCCCTGGGGACGGGGTCCCCCGAGGATCCAGCCTGGGGCGCCGGTCAGAGGCCCAGGCCCGTGAACACAGGAGCCGCGGCCGGCAGGGGGCGCTGCCGCCGCTCGGTGGAGGAGGCGGGGCGGGGCCGCGCGCCCGGCTCCACCCCGGACAGGCCCCGCCCGCCCCTGGCGGGCTCCGCGCGCCCCAGGTGAGGCGGGGCGGGCGCTGGCGCTGGCGCTGGCTCGGCGGGGCTGAGGCGACGCTCGGGAGCCGCGCAGGCCGGCAGCGACCCCGGCGCCATGGCGGAGCTGGAGAGCCTGGAGTTCGGCAAGGCGGACTTCGTGCTGCTGGACTCGGTCTCCATGCCCGAGTTCATGGCCAACCTGCGGCTGCGGTGAGTGGGGCGGGCCGGGCCCCCGGGGCGCGGTGGGGGGCGGCCGGGCCCAGGCTCCCCAGCCCCCCCTAACCCCCCGCCGGGAGCTGCTGGGACGGGACGGGCCGGGGGTCTCCCGCCCTCAGCCGCCGGCCCGAGGAGGGGAGCGGAGCCGGGCCGGGCCGGGCGGTTACCGGGGGGGCGGCGAGGCCAGGCTGCCCCGGCATCACCGCCCGGGGTCCGGGGCTGCTCCGAGAGGCCGCCGGCAGAAGCGCCTCTGCCCCCCCCCTCCTGCGGTCCGGCTCGGTGTCTCCCGCCTCCCACGCGCTGCCCCGCGTGGACCCCCCGCCGTGACCCGGGGGCGGCCGTTTGCAGGTTCCAGGTGTGAGAGTAGCCGGGCCCCGCCGCCGCGCATGTCCCGTCCCTGTAGTGCGCGGAGTTACAGCGGCCGGGTAAAGTCCCACCTCGTTCCCGTCTGGTTTATTAGCCTGCTGCTGGCAACCGAGCAGCACCCAGTTCTGGGGATTATCGTGTAAAAATAGGACTGTCTGGGCAAGGCACGGTCTGGCGTGTGTAGACAGTATGTCATTGTACTTGACTGGCTTGGCAAATGCGTTGAATCTAAGTTTATTTTACCTCTGGGTTTGTGAATTGAACTGCACGTTGGTTTTCCTTGGCATTTACGAATGCAGCCTACTTTTTAATAGTCCTGTATGGTAGGCAGAGATGATCCCATTCTGCAGATGGCAGGAACTGAGGTGGAGAGCATTTATGACTTGCTCATAGTCACAGCAAGCCAGTGTCAGAGCCATGATGAAAACAAGGACATTCCTGACTCCAGAGCTAGCACTCCCAACTGTTACACCCCACTGCCTTTCTATGGGTAAATAGTATCAAACTAAAGTCCTCTGCTTGCTGGTATGAAACTCACATTTGTTGCAGCTCACAACTTTCCTTAAGCAGCAGCAGAATGAATTGACAGGACCTTTGATGTTAATACAGCTGTTAAGAATCCCGCTGGCAGCAGTGAACCCGATCAATGTCAGCTTTCCCAAGCAATAACAGAATTAAACTAAGTAACTGCAGAAGCATTGGGTTTATTTATTGGAGTAGAGGAGGACCCAAACTGAGATTGTAGGAGAAGCAGAATGTCAAAGACCCTCTAGGACTGTCAGGACGAGAATATGTGGAAGTTAGAGAGAGTCCTTTTGGCAGCCCCGGGGGCTAGTGGGAGACATTTTGGATTTGTCACACTTAACCAGAAGGTGATATGAAAGAGAGCCCCTGAATGGAGTCCGGAGACCGCATCATGGTAGGAATGCACCTTACCCCTTCTCATCAGTTTGAGGGAGATTTGCTTCTGACTTGGTTGTTGTCTCTGGAGCTTGCAGGTTAGACTCATGGGACCACTTTAGCCCTTCCTTCTGGACCCTGGGACATGGTAGTGCTCCATATGCACCTACAACCCACCTGCTCTGTCAGCTAACATAGTAAGTGCTGGAGCACAAGTGGTAGCTGTCTGTGATGTCATGCTGAAGGTTCAGAGTTCCAACCTTGTGAACACTGGTTACAATTATACATAATATTTATTTTTTACTTAAAAAAATCCTAGAATTTGCATACAAAACTATATTAAAATAATTTTATTTAATTGCAAAATCCAGCACTCAAAAGTTAGGAAATGTCAGATTTGAGTTTGCCCTTGCAACCATATGTGTCATAGTCTTTAATACATGATCTCTGAGAAAGAAACATTATAAAACACATTGAGGTTAAGTAATTTTAGTTAAGCTATTATCTCTGCTAAGTTTCTCACAATTCTTGAGATCCAACCTCTGTTCCTTAGCTAAAATACAGACTGGAGAAAAAAAATTATAACTTTTATTAGAAAAGAATAGAATTTAAAGCAAATAAGAGGCCAAAGACAGCAAAATAAAGGTGGTTAGATAATAGTGTTTCAAAGCGCTTCACAAAAGAGGTAAAGGAGAGGTGAAGTGGTTTGCTGAAGGTCGCCCAGAAAGTCAATAGCAGAGGTGGGAATAGAAACCCAGATATCCTGAGACCCAGTCCAGTGCTCTGTCTGGTAGGCCATTTTACTGTTTGGTTCAATACCAGTAGTTTTAGTAACTATTAGTGAAACAGAAAACAGTTGTACATCCTTCTGTATCAGAACTTTGTTATTCCCTTCCCCTTAGTTGTAAGTTAGTAGATCGCTTTGTATGTTATGCTGGCTGTCTGCAAATACAAATAAAGAGTGGATCTGGCCCATTGGTTATTTGGGCCTTTCAATATTTTGGTAGACTTCACCTTAAACATTTTCACTTTCAGTTGGTATGTTAAGGAAATATAATGTGCTACTTTATTTAATATAGAACAAATACCCTAACTTTGTTAATGAGTACATATATTTCTCACTGATTGCATTTCTATTTAAAATAGACAATATTCGAAGTATTTGCAGTACTGTTTATGGTCACTTGGCAATGACAATTCCTCAGATTGTAAGAGTCTGTTATACAGTACTACAGATAACTTTTAATTTTCTACATAGTTTCTTAAAAATTAATCAACGCCTCTTATCTCTATTTGCCCATTAATAAAATTATATGTTATAATACGGTATCAAATAATACCAGTGATGGAATGCTAGATGGGGAGGGATCTGAGTTTCTACAGAGAATTCTTTTCCAGGTATCTGGCTGCTAGGTCTTGCCCACATGCTCATGGTCTAACTAATCTTCATGTTTGGGGTTGGGAAGGAATTTTCCTCTGGGTAAGATTGGCAGAGGCTATGGGCATGTCTTCACTACAAAGTTAGGTCGACTTAATTTGATGTCCAGCTGCTGCAGTAGTTAAGTTGGTCGTGCATGTTCACACTGCACTCATTGTGTCAATGGAATGCATCTTTACTAGCAGCACTTGCATTATGTATAGAGCAGTGCACCTTGGATAGCTATCCCATAGTGCAGCTAGCTGCAGAGGGTTTTGGGGAGGGCTTGCAGTGCCTCATGGGTCCAAAACATTGTCGTGTGTGTGTGTGGGGGGGAAGGCGGCGTGGGAACATGGTTTTGAACTCCCATGATGCAGTTTCCTCCCTCCCTCCCCTGATATCAGTGGCAAACAACCCATACTTTTTCATGCCTTTTTTCGAAAGCCTGGCTTAGCTGTGTGTATGCCAGTGCCCAAGGACCCCCACTCAGCTATGCACTCTTGTTGTGAGCATTACAAACACCTCACGCCTTATCCTGCCGTATTTCCAGAGCCGAGACAGGAATCACTATGCGGAACTTCGCGATGTCATTCAAGCAGTTCTGCTGCAGGCCATAGAATGAAAGAATTCCTGGTTGCTGCTGGTAGTCGTGCAGCAGCTGAACACAGTGGAATGCCATTTCTGGTCCTGGGAAACAAGCACTGACTGGTGGGATTGCATCATTATGCAGCTATGGGATGATGAGCAGTGGTTGCAGAACTTTCAGATGCAGAAAGCCACTTCCCAGAAACTTTGTCACGCAGATCTTTCCCCAGACCTGATGCACAGCAATGCTAAAATGAGACCTACCCTGACCGTGGAGATGCGAGGGGCGATTGTTCTATGTAAGCTTGCAATGCCAGACTGCTACCAGTCAGTGGGGAATCAATTCGGAGTTGGTAAATCCATCATGGGAGCTGTTGTGATCCAAGTGTGCAGGGCCATTAATTGACTTCTTCTAAGAAAGGTAGTGACTCTGAGCAAAGTGCAGAACACTGTGATGGGGTTCCCTAACTGTGGTGGTGCAACAGATATCTCACACATTCCTATCTTGGCACCAGACCACCTTGCCAAAGAGTACTATACTGAAAGTACTATACTTTCCAATTGTGTTGCAAGCACTGGTGGATCACAGGGAGTGTTTCACTGACATCAGTGTGGGATGGTCAGGAAAGGTGCATGACGCGCACATCTTTAGGAACGCAGATCTGTTAAGAAAGCTACAATCAGGGACTTTCTTTCTAGATCACAAAATAACCATTGATGATGTTGAAATGCCTATAGCGATCCTGGGAGACCCAGCCTACCCCTTGCTCCCGTGGCTCATGAAGCCATACACTGGCCACCCGGACAGCAGTAAGATAGGCTGAGCAAGTGCAGAATGGTGGTGGAATGTGCCTTTGGACATTTACTAGGTCTAACATACTAAGCAGTTTGCTTACTAGGTTAGACCTCAGTGAAAGCTATATCCCCATTGTTCTCTCTGCCTGCTGTGTGCTCCATAATATCTGAGAGTCAGAGAGAGAGAAGTTTCCGTAAGGGTCGGGGCATGAAGGTGGATAGGCTGGCAGCTAATTTTGAGCAGCCAGATACCAGGGCAATAAAACGAGCCCAGCGAGGAGCTCTGCGTCTCTGGGAGGCTTTGAAAACCTGGTTCAGTAATGAGCCACAGTAATGTGCACCATTAGTTTGCATTGTGCCTTCCCATACCATTCCCTCTGTTGCATCAGTTTCCCTGTACCTCCCGCTCCCACTTCATGTTTGGAATAAATAGAGTATTTCATTCTTGAAACATTGACTTTTATTGTACAAACATGAAGAAACTGAAAGAACAAGAAAATAATTTAACCTGGGGCAAATGATATGATAAAATTGAGAGGGGAGAAACCAAGTCAGCTTTCCAAAGCACAGAAGATTTGTCCATCAAAGGTTTTCAGATGGTTTTGTTCTTAGTACCCTCCCCTGGTGTTGAGTGGAAGGGATACTGCATATTCCCCCCCCACTTCAGGGAACGTTTGGGGGAAGGGGATTGGGAATAGGGTGCTGTCTGCAGGCCATTCTGTGGGGGCTGCAGAAGGAGTCTCTAGCAAGCTGTTTTTCTTGAAGTTCAACCAGATACCTCAACATGTCTGTCTAGTCCTTCATAATCTGCAGCATCTCATCCTGTGTGGTACGCTTGTGCTCTTGAGATGCTCTCCTGCTCTCTGTCCAGTTTTTCAGACAATCAAATCCTCCAGGCTCTGAGCTCTGTATCAGCTGTCCCAGAGGTGTTCATTATCTTGTTGAACATGTCATCATGCAGTCTCTTTTTCAATCTTCTAATCTGCGGCAGCCTGTCCGCCAGTGTGGAGGATGTGCTGAAGGCCAAGCTTTCCACTGTAAGGCATGCAAAGCACAAGGCAACCATTGTCAGTGCATACCCGGGGTCTAGTACAAGGTTGCTATTTAAAAATCCCTCCCCATACTATACTCAAGTGCAAGCCAGAACATAATCAGAATCCCTAGCTATTCAATGAACCGGTTTGCTGTTCCAGCTATGGTGAGTATGGCCCAGAGGCAAGAGTGACAGGCCTTGTGCTGCAACCAGTGTTCCCTCTAATTTTTCCCACCCATGTGTGGAATTAGTTTTGTTTTGTGCACCAATGTGGAGGTGATGTGTGACACGTCAACTTCATATCAGTGCACATAACAAAATTCATGTGATGGGACCAAGGGGTTTGGAGTGTGGGAGGGGGCTCAGGGCTGGGGCAGAGGGCTGGGGGTGCATGCACTGGGGTGGGGCTGGGGATGAGGAGTTTAGGGTGCAGGAGGGTGCTCCGGGACTACGGTGGGGAGAGAGGACTCCCCCCAGCCAAGCTGCTGCTGTGGGGAGAGAGAGCTGGGGGGAGAGGTGCCTCTACCTGCTGCGGCAGTTCTGGGGCTGGGACCGCAGTATAGGCACCCCTTTCCTGGCCCCAGCAAATCCAGGCCAGAGCTGGGTCCAGGGAAGGGCGCCGTGTATGGGTCTGGGCCTGTGGCCGCCTCCGGGCCTGCAGCTGCCCCAGTCGCGACTGGATCCAGGCTTCAGCATAGTTAGGGCCGGGGAGCTGCCCCGCCTGTGGCTAGGTTGGGGCGCCCCTCCCCTGGCTGCAGCAGGTCCCCGGGCGGGTTCCCTGAGCGCCTGCATGCCCCTAAATAGGCTGCTGTGCAGCTTACAGGGAACTTAGGATGCAACTTGTGGGAAACCAGTGTCGGGAGTGCAGGTGGACAATGTCTCTTCCCCTCAGTAGCATGGATGTTGCTTTGAGACCAGGGACCAGTGTATTTAGTTTGTATATTTTATACATTAAACACAGTTTTTCCTTTGGTCCTGTAAATATCCTATATCATAAACTAAGGAGCGATAGCTTCTTCTCTGGCTCTTATCCTTTGTGTGATTCTTCCAGCAGTGAGATCAACAGCCATATAGCTAAGTTTATGGTGTGATCAACTCTAACTAAGCTCTCAAGATGATCCAGTGGCAAGTTTTGGAAGTTGCAGGATCCTTCAGCTGCAGCTATGAGTGTAGCTCCTTGTAGTCTTTGCAGAAGGGTATTTAGATGACAGTAGAGTTGTCTTTGTGCTTGTGGCATATACTTATCTCAAACTGGGAATAGTTTTTCCATTCCGTCTGGTTACACTCTCACTAACTTGAAATGGTTTGTTCAGAGCATATATTTGGACTGGTTCCACCTGTGCCGTAATTTTGGCTTCTGCCAGGACTATTTCTGTTCAGGGTCACTGGTTAGCGCAGGCAGGTAGTGCTCGATTTAGTTCCCAAGAAAGCCAGGTGTGGGTGGAATGGAAGCCATATCAGCTTCAGTGCATACAAGGACATTTCCCAAAGGATGTCTTCAGTGGGAGAAAGACAAATGCACTGCACTGTTCAGCTTTTTAATATGTGAATAGCTGTATGTGTAAAACTGGTACAGTAACTCCTCACTTAACGTTGTAGTTATGTTCCTGAAAAATGCGACTTTAAGTGAAACGATGTTAAGAGAATCCAATTTCCCCATAAGAATTAATGTAAATGGGGAGAGTTAGGTTCCAGGGCAGCTTCCCCTACTCAGCAAGCGCCAGAGGTGGGGGTTCAACCTTCAGCCTGCCCACTCCACTCCTTCCCCCAAGCCCCTGCCCTTGACCCGCCTCTTCTCCTCCCCCTTTACTTCACTCACTGCATCCTGGCTCCTCTCCCATGCCTCCCAAATGTGGCAAGCCAGCTGATTGCCGAGTAGAGGAGGGAGGGGGGGAGGCACGCCGAGTCCTCGCTCCTCCCCCCTCCCTTCTGCCAGGGCAATCAGCTGGCTTGCCATGTTTGGGAGGCAGGGGAGGGAAGGGGAGCCTGCGTGCTGAGTCCTCACTCCTCCCCCCTCCCTCCTGCTTCCAAAACGCCGCAAGCCAGCTGATTGCCGCCGGCAGGAGGCGAGGGGAGGGGGAAGGCACTGATCCGCAGAGTCTGCCGGCGGGCGGGAGGGGGCCGTAGGGAGGCTGCCTGCTGTGGAGAAAGCAGGCAGCCAAACAACGTAAGAGTGGAGCATTGCACAACTTTAAATGAGTATGCTCCCTAATTGATCAGCAACGAAACAACATTAAGCGGGGCGACTTTAAGTGAGGAGTTACTGTACTAGTTTAGACTCAATGTCATTTCACTTCTTGGTTATTCAGTTATGAGCCAATCAGAATTCCAGTGTATGATATTTTTGTGATGTGGACATTACGTATTGAAACAGTAATTTCACTTAGCCCATCAAGCAGCTACTGGATGTTCACTTCTAGTTACTTCTAACTTAAGCTGTGTTTGAACCCCTTAATACTGAATTTACTGTTTTTATGTACTACTTAAAATCCACCAGCCATTCATTTATCCGGCATTTTAGATTAATACTGATTCCAGAGAGTTCGCATGTGCAGTTCAGTCTCTTGATCAGGTATACGGTATTTGCATGTTTCTTTTAAAAAATTTTGGTGGATTTTTGCACTTTAAACAATTGCAAAGAAATGAACATAATCACAGCCACCTTAATTCAAATGAATTTCACTTTAGCAGAGATTGTCTCATTACTGTGTTAGTAAATTCTGTGGTAGGCATTTTAGGCTTAAGTATTCTCAGGCTGCATAGAGATTGATATACCAGCTAATGCTCTTTCAGAAATTGAATTCAAAGAACTTTTTAAACCAGTGAGTCTTTTTTAAAAAATGTCAAATAATAAAACCTTTTCAGACCCTTTTCTATATTAATACTAGTACTTTTCTGTGTTTGGATAAATACCTGGATAAGCTACACAGGCAAATACCTGACCCTGCATTGATGGTGAAGACATATTTTCATTAACTTCAGTGGCTGAAGATGACAGC
Organism: Mauremys mutica; assembly: GCF_020497125.1. Lineage (NCBI taxonomy): Eukaryota > Metazoa > Chordata > Testudines > Geoemydidae > Mauremys > Mauremys mutica. The sequence continues at coordinate 14,325,310 of NC_059096.1, forward strand.
ATAGTTAAGGTTGGGGCAAAGATCTCGGTTTAACAGGAGTTAAAAACCTTTATTTTTGCAAAAGTCATATAAAAATGGCAAAAGAAAATTTGTTCTAGCCTTCCTTTTTAAGGGGCAGGTTTTGGTGGTTTGTTGAAAAATTGGTTGATGCAGAGAATAACAATGCCATTTTTGAAATTCTCTGTAGTATCTCACCTTTTTCTGGACTCCTTTTGCAATAAATCTGAAATAGTGTATTTCATTCATTGCTCTGTACAATAGAACCTCAGAGTTATGAACATCTCATGAATGGAGGTTGTTCGTAATGCTGAAGAACACATTATAGTTGTTCTTTCAAAAGTTGACAACTGAACATTGACTTAATACAGATTTGAAACTTACTATGCAGAAGAAAAAGGCTCCTTTTACCATATTAATTTAAATGAAACAAGTACAGAAAGTTTCCTTACTTTGTCAAATCTTTTTTCTCTTTATCTTATTTTAGTAGTTTGTTTAACACTGTACTGTACTGTATTTGTTTTTTTGACTTTGCTGCTGCCTGATTGCATACTTCGGTTTCCAAATGAGGTATGTTGTTGACTGGTCAGGTCATAAGTCTGGTGTTCATAACTCTGAGGTTCTACTGTATGTGACAATTGCTGCAATGTCATTTATACATAGTTAGCATTTGTCTAGTTAATGATTCATTTGTATAAGTAATACCTAGCTCTTATATAGTACGTTTCATCAGTAGATCTTAAAGTGCTTCACAAAGAAGGTAAGCGTCTCTGTCCACATAGAATCATAGACTTTAAGGTCAGAAGGGACCATTATAATCATCTAGTCTGATCTCCTGCACAATGCAGGCCACAGAATCTCACCCACCCACTCCTGTATCAAACCTGTGTCTGAGCCATTGAAGTCCTCAAATCATGGTTTAAAGACTTCAAGGTGCAGAGAACCTTCCAGCAAGTGACCCGTGCCCCATGCTGCAGAGGAAGGCGAAAAACCCCCAGGGCTTCTGCCAATCTGCCCTGGAGGAAAATTCCTTCCTGACCCCAAATATGGCGATCAGCTAAATCCTGAGAATGTGGGCAAGACTCACCAGCCAGACACCTAGGAAAGAATTCTCTGTAGTAACTCAGATCCCACCCCATCTATGCCCATCACAAGCAATTGGGCATATTTATCGCTAGTAGTAAAAGACACATTAATTGCCAAAATTAGGCTATCCCATTATACCATCCCCTCCATAAATTTATCAAGCTTAGTCTTGAAGCCAGAGAGAAAGATACGGCAGCACGCAGGAAACTCCACAAAATCCTGGGACCCAGCAACAGGCTGTTTCTCCCTCCGGATCCCTGGGTTTGGAGGGATAGAGGGGCGGCTGTCTAGGCAGGGGGGCATGGCTGGGGAGGGGGTGTGGGTATCTGGGCTAGGGAGGGCCCTGCAGCTGGGCTCTGAGGCGTAGTGGGTTCGGGTGTATTGGCTTGGAGGGGCTGTGACTGGGCAGGGATTATGAGTGTCTGGCCCCCCAGCCCTCAGCTGGGCTCTGGGAGGGGGCAGAGAAACAGGAAACTGGGTTGTCATAGGGGTTTCTTTAACTCTCTACTCCTGGGGGAATTTGTCTCTCTCTATATTGTTACAGACATACTTGCTGACAGGCATTTTGAAATAAATTACCAAAATAATTGAAACTGGCGTGATTAACGTAATGTTATTTTGATAAATAAAATCTGCAGAATTTTAAAACGTATGCAGAATTTTTATTATTTTGGTGCAGAATTCCCCCACGAGTAACATCTTGAAGAAGGAGAAACTGAGATACAAGGAGGTGAAGTGACTTCCCCAAAGTCCCCCCAGCACGCCAGTGGTCAAGCTGGGAATAGAAGCCACGTCTCCTGAGTTCCAGTCCAGAGCTGTCTCCACTAGGCAACACTGTCAGACTAGATGACAAAAAATGCATCAAATGGGTAACCTGCTGTATTTTGCAGTGACAATATAACATTCATCTGGTCAGTCCACCCAGGAGCAGCCTCAGCAGCCAGTTTCTTCCTCTAATTCTCAGGCAGGTGCAACTAGGCTACCCACCTAGGTATGCCAGCCCTGTATAAAAAGACTAGGAAGTTAACAGACAAACTTCATTTAGTGACAGCAAATGTTGCATCCGGAGACAGCCCACCAGTCCAAAAACTTGAAAGCATGTAAATAAGAGAAAACTATACTGTATTCCTTGCTGCTTTCATGTTACAGTATGTAGTATTCTTAATGCGCTCCATAAAGCATTCATTTTAATCTCCAACAGATACTGAAAGCGATATACATCTTAGCTTCATCAAACTCACACTTTATACAAAACCGGAATGGTGACATCAGGAATGTTAAGATAGATTCACTTTCCATGTGAATAGTTTGTGTGACCATGAAATTGGCTAATATATTGATTCAAGAGTATGAGGTAGCTGTTAAGGTTTTGTGGTGGAGTGCGAGTTTAAAGTTGGGCCATCTATTGCTTTTCGGTAACTGAAGATGGAAGTGAGTCCAATATTCCATAAGCCAGTGTTATCAACAGCATGGTAGTCAGTGTCAAAATGGCAGGGAATGCAGAAGAGTTTAAACAACTTCAAAGTTTTTTGGGTGGTGGGGCATGTCCTGATCCAAACTTAATCACCACCTAGTTCTAGCTTCTAACTAGAGTCAAAATGCTCTACACAGGCCATGTCTACGCTACCACTTACGTTGGCAAAATTTATGTCGCTCAGGGGTGTGAAAAAACACCTCCTTGAGGGACATAAATTTCCCTGGCATAAGTGGAAAGTTTCTCCTGCCAACATAGCTACCACTGCTCTTTGAGGTGGTTTTATTATGTCAGCAGGAGAGCTCTCTCCCGTTGGCACAGCTGTGACACTGTAAGCTTGCTAGTGTAGACATGGCCTCAGTGATGCAAGGTGGGTGAACAGCCTTCCAAGGGGAGTAGTGGGGGCAAAAGACATATCTGGCTTCAAGACTAAGCTTGATAAGTTTATGAAGGGGATGGTATGATGGGATAGCCTAATTTTGGCAATTAATCAAAGATCAATTGCCAAATTATCAGCAGGTGAGTATGCCCAGTGGTCTGGGATGGGATGTTAGATGGGATGGGATCTGAGTTACTACAGAGAAATCTTTCCTGGGTGCTGGCTGGTGAGTCTTGCCCACATGCTTAGGGTTTTAACTGATCGCCATATTTGGGGTCGGGAAGGAATTTTCATCCCAGGGCAGATTGGCAGAGGCCCTGGAGGTTTTTCGCCTTCCTCTTCAGCATGGGGCACGGGTCACTTGCTGGAGGATTCTCTGCAGCTTGAGGTCTTCAAACCACAATTTGAGGACTTCAATAACTCAGACATAGGTTAGGGGTTTGTTATAGAAGTGGGTGGGTGAGATTCTGTGGCCTGCATTGTGCAGGAGGTCAGACTAGATGATCATAATGGGCCCTTCTGACCTTAGAGTCTATGAGGTAATATGTTTTATTGGCCCAACTTCTGTTGACAAGAGTAGGGTGACCAGATGTCCCGATTTTATAGGGACAGTCCCGATTTTTGGGTCTTTTTCTTATATAGGCTCCTATTACCCCCCACCCTGTCCCGATTTTTCACACTTGCTGTCTGGTCACCCTAGGCGAGAGAGACAAGCTTTTGAGCTACACAGAGCTTTTCAGGTCTGGGAAAGGTACTCCCAGTATCACAGCAAAATGTAAGGTGGAACAGTTTTTAGCATACAGTTTTAGCACATATTGTATGGGACTATTCAAGGTAGAGAGATCTGTTAACCTGCACAACTGTAGAAGAGTTTTCTTTGAGGAATGGAAGCCTGCACAACACGTTCAAGAGATGAGGTGGGAGCTTAATTTCATTACTATGCTGGACACTAAAAAACATGGACTGAAGAGAGACAGTAGATTTATGGCTTATTTACAGCAATCTGTAACACACTAAACCCCTCTTGTCCTATGACAGCAGATATTACTTCACCCACCTTATCTCTCTAATATCCTGGGACTGACATGTTTACAACTACACTAGGTACTACTCAGTGATGAACTACTTGTCCTGTTGTGATGGACTACCATTTTCCCCTTTGTCAGAAAGAAAGTAATCACAGCACCTCATGTCGCTCATGGTGATAGCATACGTTAGCTTCAGAGAGGTGGAAGATTCTGAATAAAGTGATGTCCAGGAGTGGGGGGATAGTGCTCTTCATGGAGTGCTAATTTACATTTGTTTTGTTGCTCCTAGCCAAGTACTTAAGTTCACAGACCTTGTTTGTAAAGGGTGTTTACAGTTGCTCAGTGGAGTATCTGTAATAAGAACGGCTGTACCGGGTCAGACCAAAGGTCCATCTAGCCCAGTATCCTGTCTACCGGCAGTGGCCAATGCCAGGTGCCCCAGAGGGAATGAACCTAACAGGAAATGATCAAGTGATCTCTCTCCTGCCATCCATCTCCATCCTCTGACAAACAGAGGCTAGGGACACCATTCTTACCCATCCTGGCTAATAGCCATTGGTGGACTTAATCACCATGAATTTATCCAGTTCTCTTTTAAACGCTGTTATAGTCCTAGCCTTCACAACCTCCTCAGTTAAGGAGTTCCACAAGTTGACTGTGCGCTGTGTGAAGAAGAACTTCCTTTTATTTGTTTTAAACCTGCTGCCTATTTATTTCATTTGGTGACTCCTAGTTCTTGTATTATGGGAATAAGTAAATAACTTTTCCTTATCCACTTTCTCCACATCACTCATGATTTTATATACCTCTATCATATCCCCCGTTAGTCTCCTCTTTTCCAAGCTGAAGAGTCCTAGCCTCTTTAATCTTTCCTCATATGGGACCCTCTCCAAACCCCTAATCATTTTAGTTGCCCCTTTTCTGAACCTTTTCTACTGCCAGTATACAAGTCTTGTAATACAAGTCTACATTTTAAATGTTTCCTTGTAGGGCACATGGGGTGTAAATTCCCACTATGTTGGCTAAAAGGATCAGCTTAAAACCCTTTGGGTTATTTCAATTACAGGCAAACTTTGAGCTAGCATTATCCTTTTTTGGTATAAAAATGGTAAATTCATACTAAACCACCTTAATATTAAATTAATATTTGAGATCCAGTTTAGCTGCTGTTCAGTTGTATTAATGTCTGACACTTTTAGTACACTAAAAGGAAGGACAACAGCTGTAAAGTGTAAGAACAGGCATATAATATCAGGTATGAGGCTACTTTCAAGCTCTTCAGTTTAGTTTGCACTTACTGTGATTTTTGTAAGTTGTCTGCTAAAATGCCAATTTATAATTTCTTAGAACAACACTCAGGGCTAGTCTACACTAGAAGCACTACATCCGTGCAGCTGCACCATGTCTGGTGAAGACGCTCTATGCTGATGGGAGAGAGCTCTTCTGTCGGCAGTAGCTATCGGCGGGGGAGGGATAGCTCAGTGGTTTGAGCATTGGCCTGCTAAACCAAGGGTTGAGAGTTCAATCCTTGAGGGGGTCACTTAGGGATCTGGGGCAAAAATCTGTCTGGAGTTTGGTCCTTCTTTGAGTAGGGGGTTGGACTGGATGATCTCTTGAGGTACCTTCCAACCCTGATATTCTAGGTTGGTTGGAGAAGCTCTCCTGCTGTGACATAGTGCTGTCCACACTGGTTAGGTCAGTGTAATTACATCGTGCAGGGGTATGGATTATTCACACCCCGAGCAGTGTAGTAATTCCAAAGTAATTTTCTAGTGTAGACCAGGGCAGAGTCTATTAGCTATACACAGGGTTTTTTTACCGAGTGCTAACAGCTTACAAAGATGTGCTAAATTAAGGCACTGGTTCTGAGCTGATGTTGATTTTGCTTATGTTTTCTGAAAGACTGGTAATATTGGTTAAAATTAATGTGTCTATGTTGCTGGAGACTGGAAAAAAAATCTGGCTTGTCCTTTGAGAATTCTCTCTATGCATTCTTGCTCTTGACAGGTAGGTGTGTGTGTGTGTATTTGGCAATAGGGATTGGAATGATCTAGAAAGCAGTGGTCTTGGCCTATGTATAGGATTCCTTGCAGACCCAAACACTAGTGTAAAAGTATACAAAGGACTGCTACTCTGCCTGTTTTTGGTTCCTTTCCTCTGCTGAAGGCAATAGGTCAGAGCCAGCTTTGTGCCTTGTTTATTTTTAGTTGATAGTTTTAATAGTGTATTTTAGAAACTTCATTAAAACTAGAATGAATAATTATTGGTTTGGCTAGGCTGCTTGGACCCATCATACTGAACATTTTATTTATATCCAAGTGTCTGTGGCAGGGGTGTCAAAATCATTTTGTGCACAGGGTCAAATTCTATGTTTATGCCCTGTGGACCTGGTTTTACATTTAGGACCAGATATTCCCTCAATCCACAGTGATCGCCCACTGATATCACCAGGAAATTCCCAGAGAGATCAAGGGGGAGAACCTGCCTGTTATGTGTTAAATAAACTTTTAGATATTGTTTATTCAGTACCTTATTGTCACATTGTTTCTTCCTCATTCTCCTTTCCTTTTTCTCTCCCTCTTCCCTCCCTGTCTCCTTGCAAGCAACTCTCTCTCAATTCCTGTCTGGTCTGTTTCATTCAATCTGCAGAAAAGATCAGCAATGTAATAATTAATGTTGATGCTGAAAGTGAAGCATGAGCATGATCTGGGCATGAAGCCACCAGCCCTTACGAAACTAGTAGTGCAGAATTTGTAGCACTACTTCCTTGTCAACATGGACTACCACGAGTACATCAGACTTATCTGCTCTCTGTACTGGCTTCCCTTTGACTATCGAATCAAGTTCAAGGTTTTGTTTTTCATCTTCAGGGTGCTCAAGGACCTGGGCCCAGAATATTTAAAAGATGACCTAAGGTGCCAGGATAAAGACTGCAATCAACAATTTGCTCCTCAGGCACTGTTGAACTTACTGTCCGAAGGGTAAAGCTTGTCTGTGCAGGGTGAGACAGACTATATTTCTATTTTGACTGTGTCTGTGTGATTTAGGTTGAGGTTGTGGCTGATCAAGACAAAATATTGGGCTTCAAATGCAGAAATAAGATGTTTGAAGGGCACTGCTCAAGGAGGTGCTCTGTATATATGCTATACTACTTGGGCCTGTCTCCAGTGAGAACAGACTCTTGCTTCTCCTCCTGGATGAAGTGTGGAAGGCTCAGGCCAAGGATGTTTTCTCCTTCTTGGTGCAGAGTACCTCAAACTGATCCACTCTGCATCTAGGCTGTATTGGAGCTGAGGAACTCTAAGTGTAAATAGTCTATCACAGGTGGTTTTCAATCTGTGGTCTGTAGACTAAGGGGTCCACAAAAGGCTTTCGTTACCACAGAATAGTAGTTTTCAACCTGTTATCCATGGACCTGTGGGAATCTGCAGACTACGTCTAAGATTTCCAAAGCGATCCACACCTCCATTCAAAATTCTGTAGGGGTTTGCAAATGAAAAAATGTTTCAAACTCTACTGGTCTATCCTTGCTGAAGCACTCTTGGATCCAACAAGCTGTAAGACCAGAGGGTTTAGAAGATACTTGCATTCCACAGCTGGCTACCCTGAAAGGAAGGAATAAGCATGGTTTCCAGAGGCTGGAGGTGATGTCCTGAAAATACTGTTGCAGCCATGGATCCAAGCAGATATCAGTGCAGAGTGATCAGTTAGATCTGAAGAACTGCGCTGTTGTTCCCTTCAGTTTGGTGTCCTCTAGGTCTGGAGGGTGATGCCCTTAGCTCCTCTGCCTTCTGTGGAACTGAATGAAACCAAGAATCTGATTTCAATTATCTTGTCCCTTCCTGCCTTCGGAGAATTGGATGCTTATTTATTCACATTTTGGTAGAAAAACAGCTTTAGCAGTAGTTTGGGCCCTCATACAGTTTAAAGTTTAAAACATATGTGCATTACATTCTTTATCCTGCCAGTACGTCAAGTGTAAACTACTTGTTCTTCTGTTGACTTCTCTAAAATAAACATTCTTTATAGTGAGTGCACAAATTGTATTTTACACTGCGTGGTAGGTCTCCTTTTAGCGCCCATCTTCTTTTTAGCCAAAAACACACAATGCACAGTCAGCCTTTGGAACTCCTTGCCAGAGGATGTTGTGAAGGTGAAGACTATAACAGGGTTCAAAAAAGAACTAGATAAATTCATGGGGGATAGGTCCATCAATGGCTATTAGCCAGGATCGGCAGGGCTGGTGTTCCTAGCCTCTGTTTGCCAGAAGCTGGGAATGGGCGACAAGGTGTATCACTTGATGATTACCTGTTCTGTTCATTCTCTCTGGGACACCTGGCATTGGCCGCTGTCAGAAGACAGGATATTGGGCTAGATGGACCTTTGGTCTGACCTAGTATGGCTGTTCTTATGTTCTTAAAAGAATGATGGCTCTGACTTCCAAGCTGAAGGGGTAACGTGGGGAAAAATGAGATCCTCTGGCCTTCAGGAGACATTAAAATATCTACCCCTATAGAGGACATAATAATACATAAGCTACCACTGCATTTATTTGTGCATTCAGTAACAAATATTCATACTTTTATGAGCAAACTTTTTCTTTTCTTACCTATAGACTATTCTAATCCAATTGTAAGTGGGGATTTGAATGTTTGTTTGCTTGCAGTTGGGCATGGTGTGTTGCTCATATACAATCTTGAAGGCTGAAAGGGTGCTGGTACAGGCATTTTTTTGCTCCTGGAGAGGTATGCTTGCTGCCACTCCTTCTTGTCCCTCCTCAGGCTCACAGTGATTAAGTCTTATCAGTTTCTTTTAGCTTCCTTAGAATAATTCAGTTTCTGAGGAGCTGTCTTGTGTCAGCATTTGGAATGAATGGAATGAAAACTCCTTCCAGTCAGTCCAAATCTGGCTTATGAGCTTGGGCAGGTTCCAACTGGATCTGCTAGTGGAAAGGGGCATAAATCTCACTTTAAAAGGAAATATCTATTGGATAAGTAGCAAATAGGAGTATTAAAGTCTGATTTTTTTTAATCTTTCTGGGAAATTTATTTTAGGTTAGTTTTTGGAAATTGATAGCTGTGACAGGTGGCCTTTGAGCATCTCTGCAAAATCAGCATGAACAAACCATTAGATGAGAAGATGTTTAAAGTAAAACTTGCCTGAGATGAGTGTATGCTTAGCTGAAGGGTAACCTCGCTGAATCTTCCACACATCTGTCTTGCCTCTCCATTTCATGAATATCTCTTTCTTAGTGTAAAATTTTGCAGTAGTTTGTTTATAGTAGCATGAGTGAGGCGGACTAATGAAGTGTTCTAATGCTTGTAACATGAGGGAGTTTTATAATGTAAAAGGTTAGATTCTAAATTACACTGTCATTTAAGGATAGCTTGTAGTTTTAAATTCTTAACATACTAGTGCTAACTCTACCCCATCTCAAGCCTCCTGGTAGCTGATGCATAGCCCTGCATGTGATGGGTACTTTCAAGAGAGGGCAAAGAACAACATTAAATAGTAGACAGCAAGCAACAAATTAGGGAGTGACACTTCTGTAAATTGTTTAATGAGGCATGAAAGATAAACCCCACACAGAAAAATATTTCTGTAATCTCAGGGTTATTTTGTGCTAATCCACTATGGTAGCCTCCCTATATGCATCCTTTCTTGAGACTCATTTCTTCTGCTATACCAGGAACTATTTTTTTTTAAATTCAATCACTGAGATGGAAACGTATAAACTTGGAATCTCATTGCTCTAATCCTTGTCTGTCCTTCACATCCTCATACTTATAAAATAGGAGACTCTAGTCTGGGAAGCAGTAACTCTGAAAAAGATTTGGGGTCGTGTTGGATAAATTATTGAATGAGAGCTCCCATGTTTGGCTGTGGCTGAAAGGGCTATCCATGGACGCATAAGTAGGGGAATCTCAAATAGGAGTAGAGAAGTTTTTACCTCTGTTTGGCACTGGTGCAACCACTATTGGAATCCTGTGTCCAGTTCTGGTGTCCGCAATTCCAGAAGGATGTTGATAAATTGGAGAGCATTCAGAGAAGAGCCATGATAATGAGTAAGGGATTAAAAAAACATGCCTTATAACAATTGAACTCCTTGAGTCTATCTGTTTAACTTAACAAAGAGAATGTTAATGGGTGACTTGAATACAGTCTGTAATTACCTACATTGGAACAAATATTTGATAGTGGACTCTTTAATCTAGTAGAGAAAAGTATAACACAGTCCATTGGTTATTCAGACTGGAAACAAGGTGTACATTTTTAAGAGTGAGTAATTAACCATTGGAACAACTTAACAAGGGTTATGGTTAAAGCTGCGAGTTTGTCATGGAGGTCACTGAAGTCACGGATTCTGTGACTTTCCGGGGCCTCAGTGATTTCTGCAGCAGCTGGCCTGGGGGCTGCCTGAGCAACTCGGGCAGCCTTAGGCCAGCCGCACTGGCTGCAGCTGGGGCAGTCTTGGGCCACTGCCCTCTTTCCCCCCTCCCCACAGCATCAGGAGTTTCGGTGTGAGAGGGGGCTCAGGGCTGGGAGTTAGGGCGTGGGTGGGGGCTCCAGGCGGCACTTACTTCCGGGTGGGGGGGGACCTCCCCAGAAGCAGCGACGGGTCTCTCCCTCAGCTCTGAGGTGGAGGCGTGGCCAGGTGGCTCTGCATGCTGCCTCTGCCCGCAGGCTCCCACTGGCTCCCATGGTTCCAAAACAATGGGAGCTGCGGAGCTGGTGTTCAGGGCGGAAGCAGTGCGTGGAGCCCACTGGCTGCACCTCTGCCTTGGAACTGAGGGAGGGACATGTCACCGCTTCTGAGGAGCCATGTGGAGCTGGGTAGTGAGCTCGCCAACCTCCCCAGCACCAGTGGGGGTCCCGGGCCCCACCCTGAGCACCCACAACACCCCCACACTTCCCAAGCCCTGATCACACAAGCTTTAGAGTTTATATAGTACGGGTCATGGACAGATCATGAGCTGTGAATTTTTGTTTACTGCCTGTGACCTGTCCATGACTTTTACTAAAAATACCCATGACTAAAACATAGCCTTAGTTATGGTGGATTCTCCATCTGTGACACATTTTAAATCAAGATTGGGTGTTTTTCTAAAAAATGTGCCCTAGGAATTATAAGTGTGTGGCCTATGTTATACAGGAGATCAGGCTAGACCAGGGGTCTCAAACTCAAATGACCCCGAGGGCCGCATGAGGACTAGTGCATTGGCCCGAGGGCCGCATCACTGACACGCCCCCTTGCTGCCCCTGGCCCCACCCCCAATCCACCCCTTCCATGAGGCCCCGCCCCTGCCCTGTCTCTTCTCCACCTCCTCCTCTAAGCGCGCGGCTCCCCGCTCCCCCCCCCCCCTGGAAAGTGCTAAGCGCCACCAACAGCTGTTTGGCGGCTTGGTGGCGGGAAGCGCCTGGAGGTAGGCAGAAAAAAAAATGAAGAGTAATATAGTAGTATAGTATTAAAATATAGTATGCTATTAAAAGTCAATTTATTAACTTTTTTATTAACTTCTTTAACTGTAATGTGAAACGTCAGTGCTAATTTTGACAGTCATTTCATTTTTGGCCACTTAGCTGGCAGCGTTTTGTATCAACCAGAGCATCAATATTAGGTTTGATATCCTGAGACGAAACCAATCTCAGTGTTGCTTGCAAATGTTCATCAGTGAGCCTTGACCTTAACACAGATTTGTTAATCTTCATGGAAGAGAAAAACTGTTCACATATATATGTACTTCCAAACATTGCCATTATCCTTGCAGAAGCAGAGAATAACATGGGAAATCTTTCTTGTGAAAGAAACCTGTAGAATTCTGGAATTCCAACATCTGTATACTTCTGCTTCAAAATCGTGTCACACTGAAGCTCCACTAACTCCATCTGCATTTCCTCTGCAACATTGTCAATTTCAACAGCAAATGGTGTGGAAAAAAGTTGAAAATGTGGTTCAAGTGCCTTGAAATCTTTAAACCGCACATCAAACTGTTTGTGTAAGTTAGAAATGATCTCTGCATATTCTTTCAAGGATTTGGGTTCAACTTTTCCTAAGGAATTCAGAGTTGAGAAATGGACCAAATTGCCAGCAGTCAGCTGTTTCCCCCATAAAGTAAGCTTGACTTTGAATGACTTAATACTGTCATACATCTGTGTTATCACCTGTTTTCTACCCTGAAGTTTCAAGTTCAGTGCATTCAGGTGATCAGTTACATCTGTTAGAAAAGCAAGGTTGCAGATAAAAGTGGAATCAGCAAGCTGTGGAACCTCCTTGTTTTTCATTTTCATGAAGGAATCAATCTCCTCTTTAAGTGCAAAAAACCGCTTCAAAACATTTCCACGACTCAGCCATCTAACTTGAGTGTGATACAGAAGTTCCCCATATTCACTGTCCATACTTGCTAGAAAAGAAGTGAACTGTCTGTGATTCAGCCCTCGTGCACGTATAAAATTAACAGTTTTAACAACTACATCCATAACTTCTTTCATTTGTAGACTTTTACTACACAGGGCTTCTTGGTGCAAAATACAATGTATACTGGTGAAGCTAATTCCTGGTATATTGAGGCTGTTCAGTTTGGTCTTCAATAATCCAACCACACCAATGTTTTCAGAGCACATTGATGGCGCACCGTCCGTAGCCAAAGATACGAGTTTGTTCCATGGCAGCGCAGCTTTTTCAATGCACTCTTTCAATCCTTGAAATATGTCACGTCCCATTGTGGTACCCTTCAGTGGCATTAAGTCTAGCAATTCTTCAGTTATATTCAAATTGCAGTCCACACCTCTAATGAACACTGCACACTGTGCGGTATCTGATACATCTGTACTCTCATCAAGAGCAATTGAAAATACTTCAAAGTCTTTTGCCATTTGAATCAATTGTTTTTGCACATTATCAGCTAAATCCGTTATCATGCAGGCAACTGTATTTGCAGACAAGCTTATGCCTTCAAAAACTTTCTTCCTATCAGGACATAAAATTTCACTGGCCTTCATAAGACATTCTTTTATGAATAAGCCTTCTGTAAAAGGTCGCGATGATTTAGCTATCATTTTGCTTATCACAAAACTTGCTCTTACTGAATCTTCGCTAGACTTGTTAATCCCTGAAAATAAATTTCTTTGCTTGGCAAATGCTGCTTTAAGTTGCTGAACTTTTTCCTCTCGGATTTTTCCGGTGAATGCATCATATTTTTCACGGTGCATCGTGTCATAGTGCCGACGCACGTTATACTCCTTGGGAACAGCAATTGTTTGCTGACAAATAAGGCATTGAATTTTATCTTTTACCTCTGTGAAAAAATATAAATTCTCCCATTTGTCTTGGAAAACTCTCTTTTCTTCCATGAGTGTTCTTTTTTTGACGAAGTCATTTCCAAGCAGTTTTAATAAATATATACACTCAGTAATGCACCTCACTCAAAGGACAAAACACGCACTTAGATTTACTGCCTAAGGCTCTGGGAGGGAGTTTGGGTGGGGGAGGGGGGCTGGAGTACAGGCCCTGGGCTGGAGTTTGGGTGGGGGAGGGGGTCTGGAGTGCAGGCTCTGTGCTCGGTGCAGGCTTTGGGACGGAGTTTGGGGATAGGAGGGGGTGCAGGGGTGAGGGCTGTGGGGCTGAGGTTGAGGGGTTTGAGGCATTGGAGAGGCTCGGGGCATTGGAGAGTCTCAGGACTAGGGCAGGGCGCTAGGACCATAGCGGAGGAGTGGAGTCAGCGTGAGCTCCCGGGCAGGCTCCCAGGCGGTGAGGGGGCAGCAAGTGGGGGCCGGGTGACACTGGGGGGAGGCGCGTGGGGGCGGCAGGTGGGGCCAGGGGAGAGACCCGGCCCCAAACATTGGGGAGCAGCGCGCGGGGAGCTTAGGCACAGAAAATAACTCGGGGAGGGGGGTGGGGGTGAGGGGAGTTTGGCGGCGACAGGAAGTAACTGGGGGAGCTCCGCGGGCCGCAGGGAAGAGCTCCGAGGGCCGCATGTGGCCCGCGGGCCGCATGTTTGAGACCCCTGGGCTAGACGATTGCAATGGTGGTCTCTTCTGGCCTTGAAATCTATGAATTTAACTTGTAACCCTGGATCAATTTTCCTATTCAGCAAAATGGCTGTTCATGTGACCTGGTCTTTACCAAGCACGGATCTGTCGCTGAGTTCCCCTTTGTGATCATCAGCTCGTCTTTTAGCATTGCCCATCTGCTCCTCCCCCATGCCCGGTCACCTGGCCCTTCTGTGACTCAGTCCATCAATGCTGAAGACTTCTCTTCTGCTCTCAGCCCTCTCCTCCCTGCAATCTCTTCCCTTTTTTCCATTGACCAGGGTGGCTGATTCTCTCCATGCTTCAGTGTCCTCCACCCTTGATGTCTCTGCTCCTATCCCATCACATGGTCTGCCTTGTCAATCCTCAACCCTGGTTCACCCCCGCAATCCACTTCCTGCTCTCGTGCAGTGGAGCATCTCTGGAAATTCAGACTGTGCTTACTTCCATTACAAGTTATTTCTCTTTTTTTCTAGTTCTACCATTTTCCTAGCTAAGTGGCTTTACTTTTCCATCCAGATTGAATCCCTTACCCACCGCAGACACATGTTGTCAGCTTCCGCTCTCCCACCCCCTCTTCACAGAAATGTTAGACTTTCACAAGGAGATAACAGACCAGATCCAGCGTGACCTCCCCCTCCCCCATTCTTCCTGTCACTGGCTCTCTTCTGCTCTCCCTTTGCCATCCCAGTAACTCAATCCCCTCCTCTCAGGTACCTTTCCCTCCCAATACCAGAATACCTTCGTCTCTTCCATACTAAAACATCCATCCTTGACTCCCCTGCCTCTCCTCTCCTCTCCCTTCTTCTCTTCATCTAAGTTCATTGATGTCAAACACTTCCTCTATTCTGAAAAGTATGTCCATCTTGATTGCCCATTTGTAACGTTCTAACAAGCACTTTTGCACTTTCTCCAGTGCTGTCCCTCTCGCATGGAAGAGGCTCCCCATAAACATCAACAAAGCAACTTCACTGTCTTCCTTTAAATGCATCCTTAAACCTCTCCTCATCTGAGGGTTACAGAAACTTGACAGTGGTTAGATGGTTGGTGTACGGCGATTACTCCTTATCGTACTGATCAGTATTTTCATTACTTCCTCGTGCTCCCCATCTGTCTGTATCCACCTGTTGTCTCTCGTTTTACACTTAGCACATGCCCAGAAGAACTTACATCTTTTGTTCAGTGCCTAGCACAATGGGACCTTAGATTCTAAGCACTACTGCAATACAAATAAAGAATAATAGCTTCATATAGTAATACATTTTCTGCCCCCTCCTCTCCTCCCCGTGATGGGTTGGGTCACAAAAACCCCTTGGGAACTGCCACCTGATGTGCTAGGATTACCTCTGAGCCCGTTTTTCAGTACCTTGCCTGGTTGTGCCAGACACACTAGCCTGCTACAAACACAGACCAGGTCTGAACCACGTCCCCCAAAAGCTGCAGGCTTAACTGAAAACAGCTTAAGAAGTGGTTCTGTCTCCAACACCCAGATACCCAGTTCCCAATGTTCTGTCTGTTACTACTTAGAACCACTTAAATCTTATTTTCTGTATTTAATAAAATCACTTTTTACTTATTAATTAACCCAGTGTATGTATTAATACGTGGGCGGGGGCAAACAGCTGTGCATACCTCTCTATCAGTGTTATAGCGGGCGAACAATTAATGAGTTTACCCTGTATAAGCTTTATACAGGGTAAAACGGATTTATTTGGGTTTAGACCCCATTGGGAGTTGAGCATCTGAGTGTTAAAGACCAGGACACTTCTGTGAGCTGCTTTCAGTTAAGTCTGCAGCTTTGGGTCAAGTAATTCAGACCCTGGGTCTGTGTTGGAGCAGACGGGCATGTGTGGCTCAGCAAGACAGGGCACTGGGGTCCCAAGCTGGCAGGGAAAGCAGGGGCAGAAGTAGTCTTGACACATCAGGTGGCAGCTCCCAAAGGGGGTTCTGTGATTCAACCCATCACATGGTGTCTCTCAAAGTCCATTGTCAGTTTAATGTTTCTTGATTGAGCATAGTCTTTTCTCAAGAAGCTCACCAAATGCTTCACTGAGGCTACTTAAAATCAGACGAGTACATAGCCAATAGTCATAACTTTGAATACACAAATGATACATGCATATAAATAGGATGAATATATTCGGTAGATCATAACTTTTGCAGAGATATTACATGGCATATCTAGCATAAAATATATTCCAGTTATGTCATATTTACACTCATAAGCATATTTCTATAAAGCATTATGGGGTGCAATGTCACACCCCCATTTGGAATATTTTTGTTACTATGATTACCTATGTGAATGTGTCTGCAGGCTTGGCTACATCTTACCACAAAGTAAAATGTTTGGGTCAAAGCTTTATAATATGACTCGGTGATAATTTTTAAGACTCTTAGTTTAGGTGCACTCATGCAATATAATAAACTACTCACTATTGTATTATGGAAGCCACTATCTCTCTTTGTCGCCACATACATGCATATGGAGTGTTTTTAAATTTGCATGTGTAAACTGTGCATAAACAAAGATATGGGGTTAATTTTTGAATGCTTTAAAATTTCAGCCCTCTTATCTGATGGACTGATAAAAGAAACTTTTGCTATTTCAAAGTTAATATACTGGAATTTCTGCAGTGCCGTTGATCAGCCTTCTGAGATTTCTAATGATGAAAAGATTGTCTTCAGTTATATACCATAGATATATTGAAGGTGATATTGCTAATCTTCAGTGAACTGAGATGGTTGGTTTGTTTTGCATAAAGTGTTAGCTGTTTTCCCAAAGATTAATTTGTAATACCTGTCTCATACTGTAAACCTGCCTTATTCTGGCTACTAAGATAGCATGGCATTTACCAGAAACTTTTCTGTTCTATCTGTAGCCGTTAGAATGAGCTCAAAACCTGGAGGTTTAAAAAGAACTTGAGCAATCCAATTTACTGTAAAAACAACGAGGAGTCCTTATGGCACCTTAGAGACTAACACATTTATTTGGGCATAAGCACAGCACCCCAACCTGCAAATGCTACAGCTCAAGGCGTGGCTGCTTTATGGCTCTCTCATGGGTTGCGCACGTGACACTTCAACAGACAGCGGCGCATGAGGTAGGCACCCCATGTGTATGACCCGTATGGGCACTGCTGTAAAACTCTCCAAGTGAAGGTGCAGGGGTGCACCAATATCTGGAGTGGAGCACCCACAGGGACATCTCTCGAAGAACCTTAGTTACTATACAAGGTGAGTAACCTTCTCATATTAATCAGCTGTACTAAATGGGGGGAAGGGATAGCTCAGTGGTTTGAGCATTGGCCTGCTAAACCCAGGGTTGTGAGTTCAATCCTTGAGGGGGCCATTTGGGGATTGGTCCTGCTTTGAGCAGGGGGTTGGACTAGATGATCTTCTGAGGTCCCTTCCAACCCTAATAATCTATGATTCTATGATTCTTTTGTGGGCTAAATCCCGCTTCATCAGATGCATGGAGTGAAAAAAATACAGTGAGCAGTATAAATATTACAGCACATGAAAAGATGGGAGTTGCCTTACCAAGTGGGGGGTCAGTGCTAATGAGGCCAATTCAATAAAGGTGGAAGTGGCCTATTCCTAACAGTTGACAAGAAGGAAATGGGCAACATCCACCTTGATTGCTTTGGCCTCGTTCGCACTACAAAAATATTTTTCCTCCGTTGATATTCACCCCTTGTTTATAAGCATTTATAAGGCCATACACCACTTGTGGTGTCCTTTAGTTTACACCACTCTGGCAATGTAAAGGAGCCTTAAAACTTTTACACCTGTTTTATACTCCTGGGGGAATTCACAAAGACAGTGGGAACAATTCACTAAGCAGGTAGGCTGCTACATTCTGCTCTGCCTGAGGGGACAGAGCCTACCCCATGTCTACTTCCTCAGAAACATCCTGAAGCCTTGCCCTTCCATGCTGAGCCTGACGCAATAGCGAGCGAGAGGGACAGAGTGTCTCTCTGACATGTACGACTTGCCAACTCCACCCCTCGCCAGCGGTGATTTACGTCTCTACTGGCTCCTCCTCCACCTGGACAGACCTGCCTGTGCTGCCGGGGAGGGGTGTGTGACGGCTCTTGGGCTTCCCTTTGCTTCCCTGTCAGAAGTTATTTTTCTGCAGGGAAGCAAAGAAATCTGCAGGGATATGAATTCTACACACAAGCAGTGACACAAAATTCCTCCAGGAATAATGCCTTAACCTGTAAACAAAAGAGGAGCTGGGGCTTCTTTTACTCTTCCAGTAGCTAATAAATCACTTTCCCCTCCCACTGTGCAGTCACCATAGCCTCCTTCACTGGAGAACTCCTCTGTACTGTACTGACAGTGAAATCTGGCATTATCAGCCTATGGAAATGCTGATAGTGCTATCCTTATCTCAGTAAAAATGGGGCTTTCATCTGGATTTTTCACTTTTAGATACTACAGTGATATAAAAAAGTTAAAATACGTTTTTTGTTTAAATAAAAAGGCCCCTTTTATTTTACAAGAAATAAAAAGTGTGTATTTGTCATCTTTCTAAAGAGACAGATTAGATCTGACAAACTTTGTTCCTCATGCATAGCAAAACACACTTTAACTGGGCTTTCTAGATTATGAATAGTTTATGGATAGGTTATGAGCCTCTGAAGCTAGGAAACAGTATTGTTTGAGATTTCTTTCTTCCTTGACTCTAGATGTAAAAACTAAGGGAACCCACCAGAGACAATTTCTTTTGTTAGGGTCCTAGAACATTGTAGCATGAACACAGGCACAATTTTGGCCCAGCTTACTTTGAAAAATCTTATTGTAGCCACTGCCCTGTATGGAAGGCTCACTCGTCTCAGTTTACTTTAAAAAATATTGAGAAGAAATAAGTGCTTTGTTCTATCAAGATCAACTAACACTTATTTTCCTGTTGCCTGCAAAGGCAGAAATAGCACTGGTATTTTTCTAAAGCTGAATGTAAACAGCTCAGTGGGACAGTAGCTATTAACCTTCACTGAAAATTGTTCAGCAATGATGAAAAAATGTTATTTATAAAAGGGTTTCTTAGCACTGAGTTTTTTCTTTGCAAATGAAAGCCCAAATTCACCACAAAAATGTCCTTGTAACCTCTCGTAATTCAAAACATGTTACTTGCTTTTCCAAAGCACAGGCAAATTAGCAGGGAGACTTTCTAAAATAAGATCCAAGTGTTAGACATATAATTTGTGGACAATAGGCCTTGCTACTAAAGTGTTTTTCTTTTTTAGTTTGATTTGCATCACATATAGCAACAGTATTTAATACAGCCTGTGTACAAATGTTTTACAAATGAGCAGAGCATGTAAATTATTGAAGTATGTCCATGTATGCATGTATAAGTGTGTAGAGGGTACAAGTCCTCTCTTCTCTTTCACGTTCCCCCACTCACAGCGTGATGATCTTTAGCCCTACATAAATGTTAGGGATCTTTACTCCATTCCGTCTGTGTGAGATTTTTACTGTGGTAATATGGAATTTCTTTCAAGGAGCATTCTCTTCATAAGTAAGAGACATTTCAGGCATCTCTTGACTGTTGGTAGGTAATTCTTTGATGCTTCTTTGAGAAATGTCCCTGTGGGTGCTCCACTCCAGGTGTTAGTGTGCCCCTGCGCCTTCGCTAGGAGAGTTTTTTACAGCAGTGCCCGTGCGGGTTGTGCACGCGCGGTGCCTGCCTCGCATGCCATTGTCTGTTGAACTGTCGCATGTGCAACCCGGACCCCTCAGTTCCTTCTCAACCATCCCTGGCCTGAGACGGAGCTCCACAGTCCCGTTCATACTGAGTTTTTCAGTCAGATTAGTGAAGTTATTTAGTGTTAGCCAGTTTGTACAGTTAGTTCTTTTTAGTACACCTCTACCTCAATATAACACTGTCCTTGGAGCCAAAAAATCTTATCGCATTATAGGTGAAACCGTGTTATATTGAACTTGCTTTGATCCACCGGAGTGTGCAGCCCCGCCCCCCTGGAGCACTGCTTTATCGTGTTATATCCAAATCTGTGTTATATCGGGTGGCGTTATATCGAGGTAGTAGTGTAGTAAGTTTCATTTCTTTCTTTCTTTCTTTGAAAAAAAAAATTGATTTTTCTTTCAATCTGTAGTTAGATACTAGCCCTGTTATGCTGGGCTCACTGGGTTTCAAACGGTGCACCTCATGTAGAGGCGCGATGCCAATGTCAGACGGACACTCACAATGTGTCCGTTGTCTGGGTGAATCCCTGCACCAGTGACCGCTCCTGCCTCGGCACCACTTCCAAAGACATCCGGAACTATGGTGCCAACACCAGCGGCATTGGCACTCTCACAGCCCTCTGCACCAATGGTGGAGATAACACAGCTTCCCATGGCACCCACACCATCGGTGCACGTCCTTTCCTGCGCCATAGGGACTTGCTTGTCTCATCCACTCCATAGTCTCTTCTCTTCAGTACCAATGTTTCCCTGAGACCATCAGCTCCACATCAGCATCTATCTCCAATTCCATCGCAATCCTCCAGTGACGAGGACGATGAGGGTGAAGGGGTATTCTCCCCTCACCTCTCTTCCCCCATTAGAACACCCATGACCGCTGCACCACCCAGGTCTTGATCATCCTATGACCATGACATCCCTTCCTGGTATGGATACCCATGGCTGGGACCTCCATGTCCTGTCCAGGCCATTGGCCTTATTGGAGCCCTTGGGAGTCATATAGAAGACACCATAGGAAACACCCTAGTTCTCATAAGGAAGTGTCAAAATCCTCACCTCCACCTTCACACAGGGCAGAGGAGGAGATACAGGAAGACCCCATGGCAGAGCAGGCAGTAGATACAACCCCAGGCCCCTCACCACCCAAGAATTCCTCCTCTTCTCCTGATGAGGGTATAATGCCTCCGCCACTGACAACAGCAGATGATTTTTCCCAGTTTCAGGACCTGTTTAAAAGAGCAGCCAATGAACTTAAGATTGCCCTTTCCTTACCAGACCCCCCACCCACCCTGTCCCTTTTCAGGGACCCCTTTCACAAAGTATTGTTGTGCTGAGAAGTAGAACATCTCCAGTTGGGGGCAGTGGAGTTGGTCCCCAAACAACACCGGGGAAAGGGGTTTTACTCCCACTGCTTTTTAATACAAAAGGAAAGGTGGGGGGCTGGCGACCCATCCTCGACCTCAGGCGACTAAACAAGTTTTTAAGGAAGCAAAGATTTTGGATGGTCACTCTAACAACTGTCATACCAACGCTGGAACAGGGGGACTGGTTTTCAGCCCTCGACCTCCAAGATGCCTATTTTCATGTGGCGATACGCCCTGCTCACAGGCAGTTCCTCAGGTTTGCGTTAGGCACAGACCACTATCAATACAAGATGCTACCCTTCGGCACGTCAACAGCACCTCCTGTCTTTTCGAAGATCCTTGCAGTGGCAACGGCGCATCTGAAGAAGCAAGGAGTAATTATATTCCCTTACCTGGACAATTGTCTCCTCGAGGCTCTCACTCGATTCGAAGTCGTTCTCTCCAGGCAAATGACAATAAACTGCTTCCACAGCCTCGGCTTACAAATAAACGCAAGGAAATCAACGATAGAACCTATCCAACAGCTGGTATTAATCGGCGCCTATCTCGACTCCACAACAGCGAGGGCATCCCTCTCACGGGACAGATTCGACTCCATACGAACAATCATAGCCACAGTGTGCAGCAGCCCACGAACCACGGCCCATGAATGTCTACAACTTTTGGGCCACATGGCAGCGTGCACATGTGTGGTCAGACATGCATGTTTGCACGTGCGCTGCCTGCAGGGATGGCTATCAGTGTACAAACCAAACAAGCACAACATGAACATCCGCTTAACAATGCCCCACAAGATCAAAGACTCATTAACCTGGTGGATTCACCTGCACAACCTGTGCTTGGGGATCCTGTTCACACAGGAAGCCCCATCACAATTACTCACAACAGATGCCTCCCTTGTGGGGTGGGGAGCACACATGCAACATCACACAGCTCAGGGGTCCACAACAGAGACCAGGCTGCATACAAACCTCCTGGAACTTCATGTTGTGCGCAATGCCTGCCGCCATTTCCTACCGTTCATACAAAAACCAACACATATGAATCATGACTGACAACATCGCTTGCATGTTTTATAAAAACAGGCCAGGGGGAGCCACAGATCCCATTCACTCTATACCAAGGTTATCAAGCTCTGGAATCTATGCATCCGTCACAACATCCACATTTCAGCTGCATATCTACCTGGCTCCCAGAACACAACAGCAGACGAACTCAGCAGAAGGTTTCCTCAGGATCATGAATAGGAACTTAGCAACCCAGAACTTCAACATGTATTTCAACAGTGGGGTCATCCACGCATAAACCTCTTTGCCACGGCCCGCAATACCAAATGTCCCCTATTCTGTTCGAGTGGCCCTGGGGAAACACTCTCAGGGAGACGTGTTCCTAATCAACTGGAGTGCTGACTTTCTATGTGCGTTTCCACCGATACCACTGCTCCCCAGGGTGATACAGAAGATGACTGACCGAGCCAGTGTCATCCTAATAGCCCCTACATGGCTGAGACATGTCAGCATGACCCCCGATCACTCTTCCTCTTCACCCGGACCTGCTTGCACAACTGGAGGGACAACTACAGCACCCCAACCTGCAAATGCTACAGCTCAAGGCGTGGCTGCTTTATGGCTCTCTCATGGGTTGCGCACGTGACACTTCAACAGACAGCGGCGCATGAGGTAGGCACCCCATGTGTATGACCCGTATGGGCACTGCTGTAAAACTCTCCAAGTGAAGGTGCAGGGGTGCACCAATATCTGGAGTGGAGCACCCACAGGGACATCTCTCGAAGAACCTTAGTTACTATATTATATATATATATACTATACTGTACAAGGTTCCCTATGTTAAGTTCTCCTCACACCTTCTATGGGCCATCTTAATTATCACTTCAAACAGTTTTTTTCCTCCTGCTGACGATAGCTCATCTCAATTGATTAGACTCTTCCTGTTGGTATGCATACTTCCACCATTTCATGTTCTCTGTATGTATAAATATCTCCTGTCTGTGTGTTCCATTCTATGCATCCGAAGAAGTGAGCTGTAGCTCACGAAAGCTCATGCTTCAATAAATTTGTTAGTCTTTAAGGTGCCACAAGTACTCCTGTTCTTTATACAAGGTGAGTAACCTTCTCATATTAATCAGCTGTACTAAATGGGGGGAAGGGATAGCTCAGTGGTTTGAGCATTGGCCTGCTAAACCCAGGGTTGTGAGTTCAATCCTTGAGGGGGCAATTTGGGGATTGGTCCTGCTTTGAGCAGGGGGTTGGACTAGATGATCTTCTGAGGTCCCTTCCAACCCTAATAATCTATGATTCTATGAAACCCCTCTGAAGAAATGCAAAGAAGTACTGTAGATTTGAGTTACCCTTCTAAAACTTACTTACAGATGAAAATTGGTTGGGAAAATAAGTATTTACCATGAAAATGTTTTGCAAGTATTGAAAAAACTCTTTAAATCTTTACTGAAATTGTCAGTAAAAATTGTCAATTTTTTGAACAAAAAATTACAAACAGCTCTAGTGTAGACAGAACTGTCCATTATTTTTTGTTGTAGCATTTCATTCCTGGACTAGGCGCTGCAAAACTAATACAGTCACCTGGGAGAGGAGAGAAGTTGCTTACTTCATTTATCAGCCACCCTGTGTGATCGATAAAGAAAATGGGTTCAGATGCTTTAAAGGGAATGTTTCTGTTTTCTCTCCTTGGACAAGAGAATGGTGCCTACATCATACCATTTCCAAGGTGGGGGTATAAAAACTAGAAAAAGGTTTGGGAATCCTTATTTCTCCAGTACATATGTATAACATCATAGGCCTTGGCTACACTGGCGCTTTACAGCGCTGCAACTTTCTCGCTCAGGGGTGTGAAAAAACACCCGCCTGAGCGCAGCACGTTACAGCGCTGTAAAGCGCCAGTGTAACCAGTGCCCCAGCGCTGGGAGCGTGGCTCCCAGCACTGTAAGCTAATCCCCCTCGGGGAGGTGGAGTACCTGCAGCACTGGGAGAGCTCTCTCCCAGCGCTGGCGCTGCGACCACACTCGCACTTCAAAGCGCTGCCGCAGGAGCGCTCCCGCTGCAGCGCTTGGGAGTTTCAAGTGTAGCCAAGCCCATAGTCATCAAGGCAGAAGAGAAGGAAACTAACTGTTGCTGAGAAGGAATGTGAGGGGGGACAAGTTTTTAAATATCATAAACAGCATATGATATTTTCCACTCTCCTTCCCGTGTCTTGGACCTGTAATTCTTTCACCTACTATCTGACTTGGCACCAGCAGCCTGTACTACGAACCAACTAAGGTGAGACTTACCTTAGTGCTATGTTAGGAGCAGTGGCACTAAAGCACCACTTTTTACAATTTCCTTGACCTATTTACATTTTCCCCTTTCAACAATGATGCCAAACTATATGGCCAATGACTAGTTTTAGTAATGACTGCTGCTCATATTTTTTTTTGAACTGCTGTTATATGTTGGGAAATGTTCATGGCTCAGATCTTGATAGCTTACATCTTTAGGTGTAAACATTGTGTGAAGCTTTTTCTAGATGGGCTTACATAAAACACCGGTAATCCAGCAGGTCTCCCGAAAGCATTTCTGCTAAGACTATCCCAACTGCACCATGGTCTGTCGCTATGTTCACTTATTTTATTATAAGGGCTGTAACTAAGGAGCTATAAAATTATATTGCAGAGCAAAAAAGATAAGAGTTTGTGGGAGCTGTTGAATTAGAGCTCTAGAATATTTGAATTTTTATCATTTGAAACATCAGTGAATGTGATATTTGCTCTTAATCTCTGCCCTTCCCCTGCTGCATCCATCTCTAGAAAATTTAACTTGAAGTTTTGCTTCAAGTAACTTATTTCTCTTTCTATTCAATTTTAAAGGCAAATTCCAGTCATATGACTCTTACATTAGAACAGAAATATGCAGGCATGAGCACTTTCAGGAATGCTACATCAGTGCAATCAATAATAGGCAAAAATAAATTGCAGGATAGAAAACAGAGAGACAGGAATAACAGCAGTGGGTACACTGCTATGTAGGTTGCTAGAGTTTAGAAGAGGGGAGGAAAAACCCTTTGGAGAACTCAGATAGTCTGCCTTAATATCCAGGAGTGGCAAGTATAGCAGCCCTGTTAGGAAATCAGCACCTATGAATGCCTCTGCTGGTATCTTGGTATATTGGAATTGGAAAAGGTTCAGAAAAGGGCAACAAAAATGATTAGGGGTATGGAACAGCTTCCGTATGAGGAGAGATTAACAAGACTGGGACTTGTCAGC
The DNA here is from genome assembly GCF_020497125.1 of Mauremys mutica. Lineage (NCBI taxonomy): Eukaryota > Metazoa > Chordata > Testudines > Geoemydidae > Mauremys > Mauremys mutica. Next base: position 14,350,658 of record NC_059096.1, read on the forward strand.
TTGGAAGAGAGACGACTAAGGGGAGATATGATTGAGGTCTATAAAATCATGACTGGTGTAGAGAAAGTAGATAAGGAAGTGTTGTTTACTACTACTCATAACACAAGAACTAGGGGGTCACCAAATGAAATTAATAGGCAGCAGGTTTAAACAAACAAAAAGAAGTATTTCTTCACATAAAACATAATCAACCCTGTGGAACTCTTTGCCAGAGGATGTTGTGAAGGCCAAGACCATAACGGGGTTCAAAAAAGAACTAGATATCCTCCATGAACTTAGGTCCATCAATGGCTATTAGCCAGGAATGGTGTTCCTAGCCGTGGTTTGCCAGAAGCTGGGAATGAGCGACAGGGCATGGATCACTTGATGATGACCTGTTCTGTTCATTTCCTCTGGGGCACCTAGCACTGGCCACTGTCAGAAGACAGGATACTGGGCTAGATGGGCTTTTGGTCTGACCCAGAAGGGCCATTCTTATATTCTTTTCTTAGAGGCTAGTTAGCATGTGCTAACATTGATTTAAAAAAAAACCAACAACTTGGCTGTGCTTTACCTGTGTGAAAGTCATTTCTATAGCATGCCTGTCAAGAGTTTTCCATGGTAACTTTTCTTTCTACACCCCATGTCTCCCCTTTGAGTGGTGTCACAGGGTACATGTACACTGCAATTAAAAACCTGTTGCTGGCTCATGCGAGCTGATTTGGCCTTGGACTAAGGGGCTATTTAATTGTGGTGTGGATGTTTGTGTGGGAGGATACCGGAGCTCAGGCTGCGGCCTGAGCCTAAACATCTGCACCGCAATTAAACAGCACCTTAGCTTGAGCCCCATGAGCCCGAGTCAGCTGGCGTAGGCCAGCACGGGTGTCTATTTGCAGTGTAGACATACCCACAAAGTATTTTTTTACATTCAGAGAGTCAATTCCTGTCCACTTTGCTATAGGGACTAGATAAAATACACACATTCGGAAAGCTTTCATTAAAAAAATTCACTTTACATATGAAAAGTTAACACACATAGGCCTGTCTTCAATAGAATCATAGAATATCAGGGTTGGAAGGGACCTCAGGAGGTATCTAGTCCAACCCCCTGATCAAAGCAGGACTAATACCCAGACTGATTTTTGCCCCAGATCCCTAAATGGCCCCCTCAAGGATTGGACTCACACCCCTGGGTTTAGCAGGCCAATGATCAAACCACTGAGCTATACCTCCCCCAGTCTTATCTTGAAAGAGCTCTAAAGTAAGTGAACTGTCCCAATCTATCATAATGGGGTGCCTAATTCAAGAGCCTATTGATGACACTAATGGCCACCTTTTAAAATAACTTGTGTGTTTAACTTGTGTGCCCACATAATTACCACAAGCATGCCCACCAATCTAGTTACACATGCAGATGGACAAAGACAAATAGAGTTCTTTAGTATGCCCTGCATCATTTTTTATCCTCCACTGAGTAATACAGAATGCAACAGAAATTTTACTAACAACTGAGTTACTGCATAAGATTGTAAACTGTTTTCCTGTATATGTGAGCAATGCCAGGCACATTGTGGGGACTAAAGTGCCAAGTACTCTTTTTTCACCAGAATATAAATAAATAAAAGAATCCTCCCCCTTTGTCAGTAGCAGCATCCACTTATGGATTGAGGGGGAATATGCAGTATTGCAGGCCCCATGCTTTCAAAAGTCCTAAAGCATATGGTTTTTGTTTTTTAAGGCTGCTTTTTCTTTGCCTTTTGGTTTTGGAGCCTATAGGGTGCACTGGAATCACACTTTCAAGGTCTTCTCCATAACCAGGAGACTAGAAACCTTTTTAAAATAAAAGATGAGATTCTCATATAATTGTATTGTACTAGGAGCTAGGTCTTTAAGAACACCAAATACTCTGAGACTCATGATAAAATAACTACAGCTGGCAACACAGGTGTGAGAGTCTAGCTTCGTAGTCCTTAGCTGCAGATCATAATCGAATGCAGTTTACTCCTAACTTTGGTATTAATGATACCTTTGCTGTTTCTTGTCCAGTCACTATTACATTGAGCTAGTTGTCGTGTTGATTAAGCGCTACATATTTGGGAAGGGACTACTTCAAGATGATCTCATTCGCAGTATTATAAAAAATATTGGGGGACTAGTGGGAATAACAGAACTTAGATGACCAGGTAGCATCAGTTTCCAAAAAGCCCTCATTTAGGCTTGCTAGGAGACTCTCCTCTTTGATGAGGGCCTGTCGGTGGTAGCCCATGCATTTGTCACCTCCAGGCAGCTACTGTAATTCACTGTATCTGAAGCTGAATATGAAGAACTGCACAAGCAGAATGTTGCCGCATGTCTTCTACATGGTTTAAGCCACTGTGAGAACATTAGGCCCATGCTCACGTCCCTCCATTGGCTTCTGATCAGCTTCCGATGCCAGTTTAAGGCATTGGTCCTAATTTTCAAAGCAATTAATAGATCACCCTCCAGCTACTATAGATCAGACTGAACTTTGATCTATGAACTACTGGTGTGGCTGTGCTCGTTTGGGGAAATACAGATCACAAAACCCAGGATAAAGCATGCAAGAATGGGGGGACAAAGCATTCTCAGTCAAGGGAACTTGACTATGGAACAAACTTCCAGAGGCCAGGTGAATAGTCTTTTTGTATTTAGGAAATGTTGCAAAACCTTCCTTTTTGAAAAGCCTTTCCACCATGAGAATGACATTCACAATACTGACATCCCCTAAGCCCCTGCCAGTCCATCCAGTGTCTGGCTGGAGAGTCTTGCCCGCATGCTCGGGGTTCAGCTGATCACCATATTTGGGGTCGGGAAGGAATTTTCCTCCAGGGTAGATTGGCAGTGGCCCTGGAGGTTTTTTGCCTTCCTCCGCAGCATGGGGCAGGGGTCGCTAGCTGGAGGATTATCTGCTACTTGAAGTCTTTAAATCAGGATTTGGGGACTTCAACAGCTGAGTCAAGGGAGAGAATTATTTCAGGAGTGGGTGGGTCAGCTTTTGTGGCCTGCATCTTGCGGGAGATCAGACTAGATGATCATAATGGTCCCTTCTGATCTTAAGTTCTATGATTCTATGAAAACAAAAAATAAAATATAAAAAAGCAAAACACAAACCTCTACCCTAAGCAGAATTTTGGGGAGGAGTGCCATAGTCTCCATTACATCCACTAGGGATTTTATCATCACTATTTATTTTAGTGGAAGGTCCTCCGATACTGTGTGTGGCAGTATAAAATCTTAAAGCAGAAGTTCTAAAGATTTGTAAGTACAGTAACTCCTCACTTAAAGTTGTCCCGGTTAATGTTGTTTCATTGTTATGTTGCAGATCAGTTAGAGAACATGGTAGTTTAAAGTTGTGCAATGCTCCCTTATAACGCCGTTTGGCAGCTGCCTGCTTTGTCCACTGCTTGCAGGAAGAGCAGCCTGTTGGAGCTAGCTGGTGGGGGCTTGGAACCAGGGTGGACTGGCAGCCCCCCGTCAGCTCCCCGTTCCCCTAAGTTCCCTGTGTGGCCGCCGCCCAGCAGGCTATCAATTGCTGGCAGTTCTGCTGTCCCTCCTCCCACTGCCATGTGCTGCTCCTGCCCTCTGCCTTGGAGCTGCTCCCTGGAGCCTCCTGCTTGCTGTGTGGGGGGTGGAGGGAAGAGGGAGGCTAATGTCAGGGTGTTCCCCTCCCTCCTGCTCCTGCATCCCGCTTACCCCATCTCCATAGAGCGGGGCGGGAGGGGGAGGGCATGACAGGACTCAGGATGGAGGGAGCTTGTTGGCAGCAGCTGCTGTCTCAACTTGCTGATCTACTTAAGAAGGCAATATACTTAGAATGGGGTCAGCGTCCTTAAAGGGGCAATGCATGTCTCTCTCACATGGTGTCTGGCTCGGTCTTTCTCTGCCATGCTGTCTCCCCTCCCTCCATTCCTGCTGTCTTGTAGAGTGTGAGGCTACATTAACAACAATGGGTTAACCCTTGAGGGCTCAGCTGAGTGCTAATTCATCATTTAGCAGTAAGGCATTCCCTGGGAAATATCCCACCCTCTGACTTCACCACCTCAACCAAGCTTCACAATCATCACTGTGTACCAGTATTAAATTGTTTGTTTAAAACTTATACTGTGTGTGTGTGTGTGTGTGTGTGTGTGCGCGCGCGTATGTATGTATGTATGTATGTATGTATGTATGTATGTCTTTCGTCTGGTGAAAAAAATCCCTGGAACCTACCCCCCCCCTTTACATTAATTCTTATGGGGAAATTGGATTCGTTTAACATCGTTTCACTTAGTCGCATTTTTCAGGAACATAACTACAACATTAAGCGAGGCATTACTGTAGGATTCTTGTTGCTTGCCCTGCCAGTAAATGTGAAGTATTCCTTCCTGTCTCCCTCTCTTTCTCCTAACTTTGTTGCAAATTTCTTTTTTTCCCTCTGCAGCTTTTCTTGATGAACATAGATTGTAGCCATGTCTCATTTGCTCAACATAAAGCACAATATAAAAATGTTAATAAAGTCACTGTCTCCCTTGGAGGAAAAGAAGGCTATTTACCTGTGAGGTCACCATATAGACTAAAGTGGAGATGATGCTGAGGCATCAGGGACTGAGGAAGTGACTTTGAAAACTGCACTTTTAGGCAGGAGTGTCCAGAACTTAGGTTAGCATCTTAGGAACTCCAATGAGTCTATTAAAAGGTTGCTCCCTAAAGAAACTACCATAAAGACTAGAGGCACAATTTAAACCTTGTTTAATCTGGAATAAGGTAGAGTGTGAATTTAAAGTGGATTAACTGTTCCTGATTAACTTCATGTGTGGCTGCGCTTATGCTGAATTAGCTCATTTGGAATAAGACTCTCTTACTCTGAAATAAAAATATACACACATGAAGTTAATCAGGAATAACTCCCTGTGTAGACAAGCCTATAGTCCCCTAGAAGGGGTTCTCTATTAAAATCTATTGGTCTATCCAGAGGCTTCTATGACAGGATACCCAGTACTAGACACCACCTTAAGACAGGGAGAATGAGGACTTCTTAATTTTCTTTTGTTGGAATGGGAGTAATTTTTGGGTAGGGCGATGTTTTTAGCTTTGTCACTTGCTAAATGATAGGTCATGTGAATGGTTTCACAATGGTTATGTCATGGGGATGGGTGCTGCTTTTTAGCCCTGTTATTACTGGCTATGCTCTGCCCTTAAAAGGTCCAACTTTTTCTACCACTGCTGCTTTACCCTGCATGGCTGGCATATGCTCGTGTAACTGCAGTGTGTCTGAATGGCCTGTGGTTGCATAACTGCAGTGGGCTAGCCAGCTTCAGCAAAGCAGTCATCTTGGGCAGATGTTTCAGTAAAGAGCAATGATTAACTAGGGAAGAATTTTAACAACCTTAAATGGCAGTAAATTCATGTTAGCAGGTGGGGAAACTGTAAAAGTCATTGCTACCGTTCAATGTATAAACACTCTGAAGAGTCATAAGAATAAAATTTTACTTCCCATATTATTTTAATATATTGTCTTCTCATTTAAGAAACTTTTCCCAAAATATGTGCTGCAGCATTCAAAATTCCTTTTATACAAAACTCTGTCATTTTTTATACAAAACTGTCATTTCTGTGTGTGTGTGTGTATTGTGCTCTGTCCACTTGGGCATGCAGGAGATAGAAAGTGAGGGTCTGATAAATATCAGAGCACTGGAGAAGGCATTCTGCCTGCTCTCAAGAATGTAGTGCATAGATTTGTGGACAAGGGGTAAGATGTGTGAATGTTCTATCTTTTGAACAGAAATGTTGCTAGTGTGCTCTACTGGCCTTCAGTGTCTTCCTTCTTAAATGTGAGTGCATATGACACTCAATGAGCTACAGCCTGTTCTCAATAACTCCTGTAGTCCCACTGCATGGGCAGCGGGTATGATAGGCTGGCAAGGCTAAGCCTTCTGTAGCGCAGCTGCTGCTGCCAGACACCTGGGCTGTGGTGGCCCCGCCTCTTTCCTCTCCCTGCCTCTTCCCTGAGGCTTCCAATGCTTGCTGCTGCTGCCTGAAGAATCTTCTTTCTCTCTTCCACTTCACCTCCCCCGCCCCCTCCAGAGGTCCTTGCCATGCCCCTCTTCACTCCCCCTCTCTTGCGGGGGTGGGAGGGTGAGGAGGGATGTGGGGAGTGGTGCCTGGGCTGGGGGCAAAGAGGCGGGACAGGGAGCTAGCCTCCCCCTGGAGAAACTTCACCCGCTGTCTATGCCACTGATGCTAATGGAGCTACACAGGATGTTAGGGTAACATGAGGTGCACTGCGCCATCACATGCAAAAAGGGAAAAATATGAATGTAAGAAGTGTCTTTTTGAAGATAAAACTTTGACCAAAAAATTCTAAAATGTAGTGACACCTCATCATGTGACTGTATCTTGACATTCCCCTTGTAAAGTCTGCTTTGAGGTAAATTTTTGTGACAGATGTAGAGCTGATGTGTAATAATTGCAAATAATGAAGTGTAACAATTTTATTAACCCTGTATGAGAGCTGGGCAGTGCGGGGAAGTTTGTTGGTTATGAAAATTTCCTGTATGGATGTATGCATGCATCCGACGAAGTGGTTATTCACCCACGAAAGCTCATGCTCCAATACATCTGTTAGTCTATAAGGTGCCACAGGACTCTTTGCTGTATGGATGTATACTCATATAGGGACTGTGGGAAGAAGAAGAAAGGAAGTAACATAACAGGATCCCAGATAAGAACTTGTGGTATGAACTGAAAGACGATGGGGCAGCTATTAGCATCAGAAATACTGTATCTTGTCTCAAAGTAGTTGTAAAACTTTGTGTTGCCTGATCGATCAAAGGGCAAAGAGTCTTGATTCCTGTGAAAGGGGAGTGGGTTGCCCAGAGGTTAGTCAGGGGGTCAGAGCTCTGACATGGTGAGAAGGTGCCACAGTGGGAGGCTCTGCAGAAGTGTCTGTAGGGTGTTAGCAAAAAAAAACCAAGGAGTCCTCGTGGCACCTTAGAGACTAACAAATTTGTTTGGGCATAAGCTTTCGTGGGCTAGAACCCACTTCATCAGATGTATGTAGTAAAAAATACAGGAGCAGGTATAAATACATGAAAGGATGGGGGTGCTTTACCAAGTGTTAGGTCAGTCTAATGAGAGAAATCAATTAAAAGCAGGATACGAAGGGAGGGAAAATAACTTTTTAAGTGGTAAGAGAGTGGCCCATTACAGATAGTTGACAAGAAGATGTGAGTAACAGTAGGGAGAAATTAGTATTGGGGAAATTAAGTATATGTAATGACCCAACCATTCCCAGTCTTTATTCAGGCCTAATCTGATGGTATCTAGTTTGCAAATTCATTCTAGTTCTGCAGCTTCACATTGGAGTCTGTTTTTGAAGGTTTTTGTTGTTGAAGAATTGCTACTTTGAGGTCTGTTATTGAGTGACCAGAGAGATTGAAGTGTTCTCCTACTGGTTTTTGAATGTTATGATTCCGGATTCAGATTTGTGTCCTTTTGTTCTTTTGCGTAGACTGTCCAGTTTGGCCAATGTACATGGCAGAGGGGCATTGCTGGCACATGATGGCAGATATCACATTGGTAGATGTGCAGGTGAACGAGCCCAGGATGGTGTGGCTGATGTGGTGAGGTCCTATGGTGTCCCTTGAATAGATATGTGGACAGAGTTGGCACCAGGGTTTGTAGCAGGGTTTGGTTCCTGGGTTGGTAGTTTTGTTGTGTGGTCTGTGGTTGCTGGTGAGTATTTGCTTCAGGTTGGGGGGCTGTCTGTAAGCGAGGACTGGCCTGTCTCCAGAGGTCTGTGAGAGTGAGGGATCGTCCTTCAGGAGAGGTGGTAGATCTTTGATGATGCGCTGGAGAGGTTTTAGTTGGGGGCTGTAGGTAACGGCTAGTGGCGTTGTTACTTTCTTTGTTGAGCCTGTCTTGTAATAGGTGACTTCTCGGTATCCTCCTTGCTCTGTCAATTTGTTTGCCCACTTCACCAAGTGGGTATTGCAGTTTTAAGAATGCTTGATAGAGATTCTGTAGGTGTTTGTCTGAGGGATCGGAGCAGATGTGGTTGTATCTTAAAGCTTGGGTGTAGACAATGGATTGTGTGATGTGGTCTGGATGAAAGCTGGAGGCATGTAGGTAAGTATGGAGGTCAGTAGGTTTCCGGTATAAGGTGGTTTTTATGTGACCATTGCTTATTAGCACTGTAGTATCTAGGAAGTGGACCTCTTGTGTGGACTGGTCCAGCTGAGGTTGATGGTAGGTTGGAAATCATTGAAATCTTGGTGGAATTCCTCAAGGGCCTCCTTCCCCTTGGGTCCGGATGATGAAGATATCATCACTGTAGCACAAGTAGAGTAGGGGCGTAAGGGGACGAGAGCTGAGGAAGCGTTGTTCTAAGTCAGCCATAAAACTGTTGGCATATTGAGGGGCCATGTGGATACCCATAGCAGTCCCGCTGACTTGAAGGTATAAATTGTCCGTAAATCTGAAATAGTTGTGAGTGAGGACAGAGTCACAAAGTTCAGCCACCAGGTTTGCCATGATTGTATCGGGGATGCTATTCCTGATGGCTTGTAGTCCATCTTTGTGTGGAATGTTGGTGTAGAGGGCTTCTACATCCATAGTGGCTAGGATGGTGGTTTCTGGAAGATCATCAAAGGATTGTAGTTTCCTTAGGAAGTCAGTGGTGTCTCGAAGATAGCTGGGAGTGCTGGTAGCGTAGGGCCTGAGGAATGAGTCTATATAGCCAGATAATCCTGCTGTCAGGGTGCCAGTGCCTGAGATGATGGAGCATCCAGGATTCCCAGGTTTATGGATTTTGGGTAGCTGGTAGAATACCCCTGGTCGGGGCTCTAAGAACATAATAACATAAGAGAGGCTGTACCGGGTCAGACCAAAGGTCCATCTAGCCCAGTATCTGTCTATCGACAGTGGCCAATGCCAGGTGCCCCAGAGGGAGTGAACCTAACAGGAAATGATCAAGTGATCTCTCTCCTGCCATCCATCTCCATCCTCTGACGAACAGAGGCTAGGGACACCATTCTTACCCCTCCTGGCTAATAGCCATTTATGGACTTAGCCACCATGAATTTATCCAGTCCCCTTTTAAACATTGTTATAGTCCTAGCCTTCACAACCTCCTCAGGTAAGGAGTTCCACAAGTTGACTGTGCGCTGCGTGAAGAAGAACTTCCTTTTATTTGTTTTAAACCTGCTGCCTATTAATTTCATTTGGTGACCCCTAGTTCTCATATTATGGGAATAGGTAAATAACTTCTCCTTATCCACTTTCTCAACATTACTCATGATTTTATATACCTCTATCATATCCCCCCTTAGTCTCCTCTTTTCCAAGCTGAAGAGTCCTAGCCTCTTCAATCTTTCCTCGTATGGGACCCTCTCCAAACCCCTAATCATTTTAGTTGCCCTTTTCTGAACCTTTTCTAGTGCCAGAATATCTTTTTTGAGGTGAGGAGACCACACCTGTACACAGTATTCGAGATGTGGGCGTACCATGGATTTATATAAGGGCAATAATATATTCTCAGTCTTATTCTCTATCCCCTTTTTAATGATTCCTAACATCCTGTTTGCTTTTTTGACCGCCTCTGCACACTGCGTGGACATCTTTAGAGAACTATCCACGATGACGCCAAGATCTTTTTCCTGACTCGTTGTAGCTAAATTAGCCCCCATCATGCTGTATGTATAGTTGGGGTTATTTCTTCCAATGTGCATTACTTTACATTTATCCACATTAAATTTCATTTGCCATTTTGTTGCCCAATCATTTAGTTTTGTGAGATCTTTTTGAAGTTCTTCACAATCTGCTTTGGTGTTAACTATCTTGAGTAGTTTAGTATCATCTGCAAACTTTGCCACCTCACTGTTTACCCCTTTCTCCAGGTCATTTATGAATAAATTGAATAGGATTGGTCCTAGGACTGACCCTTGGGGAACACCACTAGTTACCCCTCTCCATTCTGAGAATTTACCATTAATTCCTACCCTTTGTTCCCTGTCCTTTAACCAGTTCTCAATCCATGAAAGGACCTTCCCTTTTATCCCATGACAGCTTAATTTACGTAAGAGCCTTTGGTGAGGGACCTTGTCAAAGGCTTTCTGGAAATCTAAGTACACTATGTCCACTGGATCCCCCTTGTCCACATGTTTGTTGACCCCTTCAAAGAACTCTAATAGATTAGTAAGACACGATTTCCCTTTACAGAAACCATGTTGACTATTGCTCAAGAGTTTGTTTTTCTATGTGTCTGACAATTTTATTCTTTACTATTGTTTCAACTAATTTGCCCGGTACCGACGTTAGACTTACCCGTCTGTAATTGCCGGGATCACCCCTAGAGCCCTTTTTAAATATTGGCGTTACATTAGCTAACTTCCAGTCATTGGGTACTGAAGCCGATTTAAAGGACAGGTTACAAACCTTAGTTAATAGTTCCGCAACTTCACATTTGAGTTCTTTCAGAACTCTTGGGTGAATGCCATCTGGTCCCGGTGACTTGTTAATGTTGAGTTTATCAATTAATTCCAAAACCTCCTCTAGTGACACTTCAATCTGTGACAGTTCCTCAGATTTGTCACCTACAAAAGCCAGCTCAGGTTTGGGAATCTCCCTAACATCCTCAGCCGTGAAGACTGAAGCAAAGAATCTATTTAGTTTCTCTGCAATGACTTTATCGTCTTTAAGCGCTCCTTTTGTATTTTGATCATCAAGGGGCCCCACTGGTTGTTTAGGAGGCTTCCTGCTTCTGATGTACTTAAAAAACATTTTGTTATTACCTTTGGAGTTTTTGGCTAGCCGTTCTTCAAACTCCTCTTTGGCTTTTCTTATTACACTCTTGCACTTAAGTTGGCAGTGTTTGTGCTCCTTTCTATTTGCCTCACTAGGATTTGACTTCCACTTTTTAAAGGAAGTCTTTTTATCTCTCACTGCTTTTTACGTGGTTGTTAAGCCACGGTGGCTCTTTTTTAGTTCTTTTGCTGTTTTTCTTAATTTGGGGTATACATTGAAGTTGGGCCTCTATTATGGTGTCTTTAAAAAGGGCCCATGCAACTTTCAGGGATTTCACTTTAGTCACTGTACCTTTTAACTTTTGTCTAACTAACCCCCTCATTTTTGTATAGTTCCCCCTTTTGAAATTAAATGCCACAGTGTTGGGCAGTTGAGGTGTTCTTCCCACCACAGGGATGTTGAATGCTATTGTATTATGGTCACTATTTCCAAGCGGTCCCGCTATAGTTACCTCTTGGACCAGCTCCTGCGCTCCACTCAGGATTAAATCTAGAGTTGCCTCTCCCCTTGTGGGTTCCCGTACCAGCTGCTCCATGAAGCAGTCATTTAAAGTATCGAGAAATTTTATCTCTGCATTTCGTCCTGAAGTGAAATGTTCCCAGTCAATATGGGGATAATTGAAATCCCCCACTATTATTGGGTTCTTAATTTTGATAGCCTCTCTAATTTCCCTTAGCATTTCATCATCACTATTACTGTCCTGGTCAGGTGGTCGATAATAGATCCCTACTGTTATATTTTTACTAGAGCATGAAATTTCTATCCATAGAGACTCTATGGAACATGTGGATTCGCTTAAGATTTTTACTTCATTTGAATCTATACTTTCTTTCACATATAGTGCCACTCCTCCCCCTGCACGGCCTGTTCTGTCCTGCCGATATATTTTGTACCCCGGAATGATTGTGTCCCATTGATTGCTCTCAGTCCACCAGGTTTCTGTGATGCCTATTATATCTATATCCTCCTTTATCACAAGGCACTCTAGTTCACCCATCTTATTATTTAGACTTCTGGCATTTGCGTACAAGCACTTTAAAAACGTGTCCCTGTTTATTAGCCTGCCTTTTTCTGATGTGCCAGATTCTTTTTTATGTGACTGTTTATCATCTGATCCGGCCCTTACATTATACTTTTCAGTCCTCTGCTCCTGACTACAACCTGGAGATTCTCTATCATCAGACTCTCCCCTAAGAGAAGTCTGTGTCCGATCCACACGCTCCTCTGCAGCAGTCGGCTTTCCCCCATCTCCTAGTTTAAAAACTGCTGCACAACCTTGTTAATGTTTAGTGCCAGCAGTCTGGTTCCACTTTGGTTTAGGTGGAGCCCATCTCTCCTGTATAGGCTCCTCCCATTCCAGAAGTTTCCCCAGTTCCTAATGAACGTGAACCCCTCCTCTCTACACCATCGTCTCATCGACACATTGAGACTCTGAAGCTCTGCCTGCCTACCTGGCCCTGCGCGTGGAACTGGGAGCATTTCTGAGAATGCCACCATAGAGGTCCTGGATTTCAGTCTCTTCCCTAGCAGCCTAAATTTGGCTTCCAGGACATCTCTCCTACCCTTCCCTATGTCATTGGTACCTACATGTACCATGACCACCGGCTCCTCCCCAGCACTACACATACGTCTATCTAGATGCCTCGAGAGATCCGCAACCTTCGCACCAGGCAGGCAAGTCACCGTACGGTTCTCCTGGTCATCACAGACCCAGCTATCTACATTTCTAATAATCGAATCTCCCATTACTAACACCTGCCTTTTCCTAGAAACTGGAGTTCCCTCCCCCGGAGAGGCAACCTCAGTGCGAGAGGCAACCCCAGCCCATCTGGGGGTGTGTCAGTGTAGATTTGTTCCTGTGCTTCTTTAGGGAGTTTCTTGAGCAGATGATGTATTTTCTTTTGGTAATCCTCAGTGGGGTCAGTAGGTAATGGCCTGTAGAATGTGGTGTCAGAGAGTTGTCTAGCAGCTTCTTGTTCATATTCCGACCTATTCATGATGACTACAGCATCTCTGTAGTCAGCCTTTTTTATGATGATGTCAGAGTTGTTTCAGGACAGAGGGAGCTTGCTAGCAGCAGCTGCTGTCTCAACTTTCTGATCTACTTAAAAAGGCAGTGTACTTAGTGGGGTCAGCATACTTAAAAGGGCAATGCGTGTGTCTCTGACACACATGGTGTGTGTGTGTGTGTGTGTGTGTGTCTCTCTCTCTCTCTCTCTCAGCCTGGGGCAGGGGTTGGGGTGTAGGAGGGGATGAGGGTGTGCAAGCTCTGAGAGGGAGTTTGGGTGTAGGAGGGGGCTCTGGGCTGGGGCAGAGTGTTGGGGTGCAGGAGGGGGTATAGGGGTGCCAGCTCTGGGAGGGGGCTTATGGCTGGGGTTGGAGTGCGGGAGAGGGTTCAGGGTGCTGGCTCCAGGAGGGGTCTCAGGGTTAGGGTGCAGGCTCCTGCCACGTGGCACTTATCTCTGGTGACTCCCAGTTGGCGGCACAGCGGGGCTACGGCAGGCTCCCTGCCTGCCCTGGTCCTACGCCGCTCCCTGGAAGCGTCCAGCACAACTATGCAGATCCTGGGGGTGGGGCATATGGCTCCGCATGCTACTCCTGCCTGCAAACACTGCCCCCACAGCTCCCCTTGGCCGCAGTTCCCCGTTCCCGGCCAATGGGAGCTGCGGGGGCAGTGCTTGCAGGCAGGGGCAGTGCACGGAGACCCCTGTCCCGTCTTCTCCCAAGGGGCTTGCTGGCTGCTTCTGGGAGTGGCATGGGGCTAGCACAGGCAGGGAGTCTGCCTCAGCCCTGCTGTGTCGCTGGACTTTTAGTAGATGGAGATTGCAATTGACTGTCAGAGGCTCCAGGATCGACCAGTCGATCGCGATCTACCAGTTGGTGACCACTGCTTTAGACAGTGAAGTAATGTGTAAATTGTTTATTTTTCGTCACCTTGTTGCCTTAGCAGAACAGATTGTAAGTTTCTGAACCGCAGTGGTCTAGTCTTCGTAAGGCAAAAGCCATGAGCCTTTCAGGAAGGAGACAGCTGACTGATATGTGCACTAAGAAAGGACTAGCCAGCTTGTGCGCCCTGTTGGCCGAGATAGAGAGCAAGAGTAGCGTGGAGCATTGAAGGAAATGTTAGGATAAATTTCCAATGCCAAGCGTCCTCTGAAAAAGTACATTACATACATCAGATTTTTCTGAAGGTGACCTCTGCGTATTCTGACTCTTGGGGGATTCATCAATTGGAACAAGTCCCTCCAGTATCCTAAACCAAAGGTCCATTCTGCTACAGCATCTTTCAGAGACTACTCCTGTTGGCTCATGTTTTTTATATTCTCGCTCCATTAAGACTTCATTTATTATAGCTATAACATTGGCTAGTGAAATGAGCTACAAGCCATTGTGGCTGACCCTCCCTATAGAATCTCTAGCAAAGGTTGTTTTTCTTATGCTCTCACCCTAAAATTTTGTCTAAAGTAGGGACTGATTTGCACCTGACCCAAAAAGTTACTCTGTCATCTTTTTTCCCAGACCTCACTCCCATTCTGGAGAGGTGAGATTACGTATGTTCGGCGCTTTTAAAAAAAACAAACAAAAAAACCCCGCCTCTTACCTAAAAAGATCAAAAGAATGTAGGAAAGCTCCTAATCCATTTGTAGAATAAGGAGATAACCAAGGTAAGGCTATCACTAGACAATGTCTATCCAAATGGATCAGACTTTGTATTAAATGTTAAAGGAAAGTCAATATCTTTAGCGTTTTGAGGGACATTCAGCTAGCGCCACAGTGACATCTTTGACTTGCCTTAGATCAGTGGTCACCAACCCGTCGATCCTGGGGACTCTCCCAGTTGATCGCAATCTTTGGTGGTGTAGCGGGGCTGCCGCTAAGGCAGGCTCCCTGCCTGCCGCGGCCCCATGCTGCTCCCGGGAGCAGCCAGCATGGCCCTGGGGGGAGGAGGGGCAGGAGTCTCCACATGTTGCTCCTTCCTGCAAGCATTGCGCCCACAGCTCCCATTGGCCGGGAACAGGAACTGTGGTCTGTGGGAGCCTTGGGGGTGGTGCCTGCAGAGAGGGGCAGCGCGCAGAGCCACATGCCCCCCTTCCCAGAGGCCGCAGAGGCACATTAGCCCCTTTCGGGAGTGGCGTGGGGCCGGGGCAGGCAGGGAGCCAGCCTTAGCCTCATTGCGCCGCAGACCAGTAGCCAACTGAGGTAAGTGCCACCTGGCGGAAGACCACACCCCAAGCCCAGCCCTGAGCTCCCTCCAGCACCCCATGCCCCCTCCTGCACCCTAACCCCCAGCCCTGAGCTCCCTCCAGCACCCCGTGCCCCCTCCTGCACCCTAACCCCCAGCCCTGAGCCCCCTCCCAGAGCCAGCACCCCGTACCGCCTCCTGCACCCCATCCCCGTCCCAGCTCTGAGCCCCCTCCCAGAGCCAGCACCCCGTATCCCTTTTTTGAACCCCAACCCCCTGCTCCAGCCCTGATCCCCCTCCCAGAGCCAGCACCCCCTCCTGCACCCCCACACTCTGCCCCAGGCTGGAGCCCCTTTCTGCACTCAAACACCCTCCCAGAGCTTGCACTCTCCAACCCCCCACCCCAGGCTCAGCCCATTGCCTCCTCCCACACGGCGAACCCCTTGGCCCCAGGCAAGAGCCTGCACCCGCAGCCCCCTGCCCCAGCCTGGTGAAAGTGAGGGTGTGGGAGAGCAAGCGATGGAGAGAGCGAAGGATGGAGTGAGTGGGATGGGGCAGATCCTGGGTTGCCCTTAAATTCAGAAAGTGATCTTGGCGTAAAAAGGTTGGAGACCACTGCCTTAGATATATCTCTAGGCTGAGTGTACATTATGATAAAACCACTGGGGATCATCACAATACAATGATCATCTTGAATTGTAAATTATTATAGTGTCCATTCCTGCCATGCATTTGCACATAGGTCTTCATACCAATAGGAGTGTTTCATGTGGAATGGTGACAGGATTGGACCTTTGAACCAAAAGGTAATTAATATGACCTGTAAAGTAGCAGTAGGTATATAAAAATTTGAATTCCAACATCCCTTTCAAGAAAGCAATGAATTCATTGCTCTAGTACTAAAAATTCAAATTGCCTAATTGTGTAGAAAGGAACTTTTTAGCCACAGGGCATGAATTAATTTGCTAAATGCTTTTCCTGTTTAGGGGTTTTTATGGTCCTAAGCTTGCTTTAATTAAGTTTCTTCTCAAACAATCTTCGTTCACAAAAGTCAGATTAGTATTGGACATCAAAGTGTTTGATATATCTGCATTTCTCATTTATCAGCACATCAGAGGAACAGAGGGGACAGCACATTCTTGTGGTATTGGCTGTACAAACTTTGGACCAGTTTGTCAAGATTCTGACTTTCAGAATTATGCAAATGTTATAGGAAATCTTATTTAAGTTCAGCTCTGTTTTGGTATGCCATTCTGTACAGGGTTTTCTGTTTTTGTGATCATCGGTCATTGGAACCAGTTCACTGGAAAGCTATTAGTTTGCAGCTATTTTTACTGCACTTGGCTTATTTCCTTCCAAGAACTACAAAGGACACTTGTTCTTTTCAATTCCTACTTTTTTATTATTATTATACACTTCTCAATGCCAGCTGTGAAGAAGGAAATGCCTACTAATCTACTGCATCTCTGTATACGAGTGCTATCTGGCACACAAATCTCTTTAGACTTCAGACTGTCCATTGAAATGTAACAGTGAGTATGGATGCCTTGTTCAATAATTTTACTGCAGTTGAAATACCTTGGTACTATACCTTGATACCAAACTGTGATGTCAAAAATCCTGCTTCCTTAGCTGTTTAGTTTCACAGTCACAGCTAATAAACTTCCAGTGTTGCTGCTTCTCACTCTGCCAGTGCAATATGCAGGCCATTTTGCTCCTCTGAATCTCCTCTCTAACGTAAACATGAATTTGTTAGCCGAATACTATTGGTTTAGTATTTTGTGGACTACATACAAACAATACTAAATCAACATTTGCTTTGCTGTTTTGTTCAGTGCTCTCAAGATTTTCTCATCTTTCAATGTTGCTTTTATACCTGTTCAGCCCCAGTGTTGGTAGCAACAGTGGGGAATACTAGCATAGACTACCTCTTGGTAGTCTCACCACTGCCTTCCACTGCACCAAGCAGATCTAGATCACAAGTACTTAAATATCTAAGCCCTGTCTGCACTAACACTGCCATCATTGCTAGCAAGGGTACAGTACAAGAGTCAGAGGTCCTGAAAATTGCCCCTAGACACTGTTAATGGAGTCTTCTGCTGTTGTTTCTAAAGATGTGTGGGGACAGAAAGTTGCCCCTCCCATAATGTGTGAAAAAGTTAAAACAACCAACCTGAGGCTATGTCTACACTAGAGACCTTAAGCGGCACAATTGTATCTATGGCAGCTGCGCTGCTGTAAGATGTCTCATGTAGCCTCTCAATACTGATGGGAGACATAACTACAGTAACTCCTCACTTAACGTTGTAGTTATGTTCCTGAAAAATGCGACTTTATGCGAAACGATGTTAAGTGAATCCAATTTCCCCATAAGAATTAATGTAAGGGAGGGCGGGGGAGGAGGAGGTTAGGTTCCAGGGACATTTTTTTCACAGACAAAAGATGACATATGCATATACAGTACAAGTTTTAAACAATTTTAAACAAACCGTTTTATATTGTACACAGCAAGGAATGATTGTTAAGCTTGGTTGAGGTGGTGGAGTCAGAGGTTGGGATATTTCCTAGGGAATGCCTTGCCGCTAAATGATGATCTAGCACTCGGCTGAGCCCTCAAGGGTTAATATGCTGCTGTTAATGTAGCCTCAGACTCTACAAGGCAGCATGGACTGAGTCAGGAGGGAGGAAACACAATAGATGCAGGGCAGTAGTGCAAACATTTCCCTGCAAAAACTGAACATGATGATGATCCCACGCTATCCAGCTGGGGTGCCCCACTCCCTCTTCCTGACAGCACATCCATGGCTGCACAGGTGCTGACTTTCCATAGTGCTGGGGGGTGCATGCATGAGTGAAAGAGAGAGAGAGACACACACACACACATGCATTGTCCCTTTAAGTATGCTGACCCCACTTCAAGTACGTTGCCCTTTTAAGCAGATCAGACAGGAAGCAACAGCTTCCATCAAGTTTCCTCCTTTCTGTCCCTGAGGCCTGTCTCCCTCCTCCACTGTGTGGAGAGGGGATACGGAGCAGGTTGGGGCAGGAGCTGGGGGACATCCTGATATCAGCACCTCTGTCCCCTAGCAAGCAGGGAGCTCCCGGGAGCAGCTCCAAGGCAGAGGGCAGGGCAGGAGCAGCACGGCAGTGGGGGGAAGGTCACCTGAACTGCTGCTGGGCAGCTGCCGAGCCACACACCTTACAGGGAATTTAGAAATGGGGCCTGATGGTGGGGGGGGGGGGGGGAAGGGGGACTGCCGGCCCCCCCTGGTTCTAATCCCCACAAGAAGGGGCTCTTCTTCCAGAGAATCCTGCAAGCAGTGGACGAAGCAGGCAGCTGCCAAACAATGACGTTATAAGGGAGCATTGTGCAACTTTAAATGAGTATGTTCGCTAATAGATCAGCAACTGGACAACGTTAAGTGAGGTGTTTCTATACCGGCATTCATTGGTGGGGTGTGACGTTCCCCTCTGGTGTTATCTGGGCCAGTGATCTGCTAGGTCACTCCAATCCTTGACTCTGGGAGCCAGCCTTACCCTTCTCTGCTGTGAGAACCCCCACTCCTGGGCTGTTCACATACAGCCTCTGGCATGTAAGCTGCTCCCAGCTACTTGCAACCGAATGACACTGGCCCATATCTCCGGTCCCAGACACAACCCTAGGAACCTCCATCTTGAAGTGTCCAGATTTTAAGTGATTATAAGTCAAAGCATAATAAGTCTGATTTGGTCAAATGAAATAAAAGCAAAATGCATTCTAAGCTGATCTTAACACTTTCAGTGCCATTATAAACTTAGTGCATCATGAGCCTTCCAAGGACACCCAACATGACCAACTTTGCATTGGATGCCACAAAATCATTTTATAAAGATGAACATGGAGGTGTAGGGTGTTCCCCTGAGGTACAGTGTGTCACAGGGTGGCTTAATTATGTTGGTGGGAGAAGCTCTGTGCACACTATCACTTAAGCCAGCAAAACTTAAGTTGCTCAGGGATGTGTGTTTCTCACCCCCCTGAGTGACATACGTTTTGCCAACATAAGTGGTAGCCCAACAAAAGCCCTAAACCAAACAAAAATTCTAAGAGCAGTGGATTGTTAGTAAAGGAGAAATAAAATAGGTTAAATCACTGATAACCCTTGTTAAGTAAACATCCTTCAATTCATTGGGTTCTTTGATAGTAATGGAAGTTGAATTGTAGCTTTGGGATGGGGGGAACTTAGAAGTATTTATGCAATTGAGCAATTTTCTTGTTTTTGGGCTATCTTGGTGGCTTGGAAAATTCATGCACAAACAGCAGTATGCCCACTTTTGCAGCTGAATGGTAATTCCATGGTAACTATAAACATGATATGACCATAAAAACAACGAGGAGTCCTTGTGGCACCTTAGAGACTAACCAATTTATTTGGGCGTAAGCTTTCGTGGGCTAGAACCCACTTCATTGTATGCAGTATGGTTGCAGCTGTGTTAGTTCCAGCATATTACAGAAACAGGATGGGTAAGGTACGATCTTTTATTACACCAACTTCTGTGGGTGAGAGAGACAGGCTTCTGAACCACACAGAATTCTTCTTCAGGTCTTGGAAAGGCACTCCTAGGGTCACAGTTAAATGCAAAGTGTGGAACAGGTTGTTTAGCATAACAAGTTAGCACATATTGTAAGGGACCATTCAAGAGTGGCCTGTTGACACCTCTGCAGTCATAGGACAAGAGGGGTTAGTGGGTTACAATTGTTGTAATAAGCCCACCAGAGAAGCAGATCATATCATGGAATGGGCCACCCAAATGCCATGAGAGATTCTGCTTCAGTACAGAAATAAATCCCCCTCCGACCGCACACCCTCTTTGTTACCTACCACCCCACACTGGAACCCATATGGAGTATCATCGAATATGGATTATTGGTGTTTGATGGGAACCCCATCCTGAAAGAAATCTTTTTTGAACCTCCTCTTCTAGCCTTCAAACAAACGTGCAGCCTCTCCAAGCTCATCAGAAGCAAGCTCCCAACAGACCAGGATGCACCAACTGAAAGCAACACCAGACCCGCCCACAACAACATATGCAAAACCTGCGGCCAAATCTCCACTGCTACAGTGATCAACAACCCCTCCCCCCAACACGCCTTTCAAGATCCATAGATCCTACACCTATCTATGAGGGCTTGTCTACATTGGCAATTTACAGCATTGCAACTTTCTCACTCAGGGGTGTAAAAAAACACTCCCCTGAGTGCAGCAAGTTTATTGCTGTAAAGTGCCAGTGTAAACAGTGCACCAGCGCTGGGAGCCACACCTCTCGTGGAGGTGTTTCTTTTGGGGCACTGGGAGAGCTTTAAAGCGCAAACAATGGAGGTGTAAAAGATTATTTAAAAAGTCATATAGGGTGCTACCAGCTCCCCCTGTAACATACAAGAGAAAAAACTCTAACCATATATATATGCGTACAATGTGATTTCAATTTTGTAACTCTACATAAAATGTATGGGATAGGGCTTTGGGTGAGAGGAGGAGGGATAGTCTCTTTGTTACCCTCTCCAATGTTACCATTTGTAGGAATCTGAGACTAGATGAGCTCTAAGGTAGCCAGGCCTTACATTTAAGGCTTTCTGGGTTATTTACATGTCATAATCAGAGGGATTGAATAGAATTATCTGGTTTTTATACCGGTATTAAGCTGGCATCTTCTTTTAATAAATTACCATCCTTTCCCTCCATACCACTTTCAGGAAAATCACAGTCTGTCTTGCTGAATCCCAGTGGCAGGTGATCTGTGCTTTGGCTATGTCTTACAGCATTGGCAGGGAATGTAAATTATTGTGATTCTGTGATTATATCAATTTTGAAAACTCAGTACTATACCAATAATTCTTCTAAAGATCCCTCACCAAAACTTCTATTTTTGACATAGCTTATGCAGAACCACACTTACACAATTTTTAAACATTTTTCTACTTTGAGCTGAGTTAGCCTAGTGGGGCAAGTTCCTTTTCACTTTGGCATGAAAACTCATTATGTATGCTTTCACTGACTTTCTCTTTTGTGTGCCGTGATCACTGAAACGTCATGCTGATAGAGCTTGGTGTGACTTTTCTTTTCTGTTTTGCTGCACTGTCAACAAAATCAAAGTTCTGTTTTACTGAAATAGTGGTTATTTTAAAAAGAAGGGGTTGCTTTCAGGACTTGTAAGAAATTCGGTAATGTTTGTTTCCCTATTAGCATTGCATCAGTTTTGCTTAGCAGGAAATGTTACATTTTTCCTCTGTCATGCTTTTAGTGAAGCCTGCAGTAAATATTTACTACTGTGGATGAAAGAAGGGTTTTAGTTTTAAACTACAGGTTTGACAAAATCACCTAACCAAAGGCATGTGATGGATGGCAGCTTAATGGTTGGAAACAAACTGTGAAGAATATGTACAGAATTACTGTGCTGTTGTCATTAGTAAGTATTTTATATTATGGTAGTGACCAAAGGTCTCAGTTGGGATTGGGGCTTATCGTGAAATGTAGATAAGAGATCTCTGCCCCCATGTCATACAATCTAAAAGACAAAATGGAGGAAGGTTAGGAGTTGGGTATATAATATAAAAGCAAATAAATATGATGAAGAATTGGCACAGCTTTGTTAGCTGAAGTCATAGTCTTGAAGAGATTATGGTAGTTTATGGGATTCCAGAGAAATGAGGCCCTGTTGAACTAAGTTTTTAGGTTTTAATGATTGCAGGTAAAGACTGGTCATTTGATTAGTTTGAACCAGTAAGGCTTAAGAAAAAACATCAACACTGCTAGGTTTTAAATAATTGATTTTTAAAAAACAAAAACTTCTCAAAAGGCCCATTAATAAGATTGAGGGTTTGTACAACTAATTTGAAAATTTGTACTGTTACAAGTTTAAAACAAATAATGAACTAAATTATAAATATTGTGGTTTTTTTTTTAAAATACCACTACTGGTAGGCATCTTATTTGAATTTTATAAAATGGCCATAAGTAAATCTAGTAATGAAAATGAAGGCCCTAATCCTGGGAACACTGAAGCAGATATATAATTTTGCTCACATGAGTAACCCCATTGAATTCAAGCATACAAACAGTCCTATTGAAGTTAAAGATGTGCATAAGAATTTGCAGAATCTAGTGCTCAAATTGTAATTTTATTAACTTCTTAGTGGTATGAAACCTTTGTTGCATCAAAACAATGTTCATTGTTAATAATGAAAAGTTATTTAGAGTTTCAATACATTGACCTTGTGTGAACTGTGTATTACACAAATCACACTTTTCAAAAATAGGAGATCAGCTGAGCTCTTAAGTCTGTGTTTATACACCTGAGAGGAGGATTTTCAAAAACATCTAAGTGACCGCAAACCCTGATGAAGTATGTAGCCTGGTCAAGGCATTTCAGCTTTCTTAGCTTGAGGACATTTAGTGTAGTAGAAGGTGGTATTAGTTGCAAATATTTGCAACTGACTATTTGCTTATCAATTTTGCATTTGAATTTATGGTGTTCTCACAGTAAGGTTATTAATGAGGCCCTGAACTTGTCTTTTTCAACACAGAGGAGCACTTTTAAATGTGAAAATTCTTAATAGAAAAATCTCTCTAAAATCTGAAATTCTCCTAATAATTAGGAAGAGACAAGTACAAAACACCCATGTTAGCAATTCAAGACTATAAAGTGGGAAGCACAAAACTAGCAACATGTAAATAATCTCTATTTTAAAAATCAATTCAGTTTTTTTTAAATTGAAGATTTTTTTAATCTGCTGCTAGTTAACTTCCGTTAAACTATTGTTCGAGCACTTAATATAGTTGGGATTTGAAGATGCATCCCTCTTGGCCCATGTGTGAATGATGGATAAATCAGAGGCACAGATAACGTGAGGGTCACCTCTTCCATCTGATAATCGTTTCTCTTCATAGAGTTCGAGGTGAAGTGCTCCAAATACAAAGTGTTTTGAATACAGTTACGTTTTCTAATCTGTATTTTCTTCAATTATTCCACTTTTAGACCTTACTTTAAGACAGTGATATCACTGCATTAATTATAAAAAGGGTAAGTGAAAAATATGATATCCAACTATTGTCCTGAAAACCAGTGCTGGTGTTGGAAATCGGAATGGATATTCAAGTGTGGACTGTACTAGACTACTGCCCATCGCTTGTTTCCCACAATTCAGATAAACAAGCAGGCTTCCTGTTGTCATGTATATTTGTTGCAAAAATGTTTAGCTTTGAGTTCTTTTCTTTGGCTCTTCATTCCGTTCTAGGAGTCGTAATCCTCTTTGAACATTATAATCTCTTTCACAGCAGGAGTCTGTAAGGTCAGGTTTATTACTTTGAATGAAAACAAAATACTTGTCATGAAAAAGCAAAGTGAATTAAGGAAAATGATACTCTGTTTCTAAACCAAGGCTTCCCATGAGGTATTAGCAGATCTTTAACTGGGAAACTAAATCTTGATTTGAGCAGGTTGAGTATTTACTAGGCCTTTTTAGCACTGGTTCCAATGTTTTGTTTTATTCCTATGGTCCTTGTACTTGAAGTTTGCTACCACTTTCTTCAGTCAAAGAGGGTTTTGATTGCTTCTGCTGAATTCCTGTTAATGCTGGAGATGGTAAATGAAATAGGTGGCAAAGTTCATTTTCTCGAGACGGTCTCATTGCACTACCAGTTTGGTTTGCCTTTAACTACTATCAAGAAGCTCTACTCTTGGGGGAATTCTGTGCCAAAACATTAACAGTTCTGTGTACATCATTTTAAAATTCTGCATTTTTTATTTGTCAAAATAAAACAATATATTCATCCCAGTTTCAGGTATTTTGGTAATTTATTTCAAAATACCGGTCAGCAAGTATATCTGTAACAACGCAGACAACAAAAAAGATTCAGGAAATATTTTTTGACAAATAGATTCCTTGGTAGGCATATTAATACAGAACTTTGAGTAATTCATTTAAACTACAATACAAAAACGTATTTCCCTCACCCCTCAGAAGCAGTGCAAAGGCTTGGGGGAATCAGGGGTAATGGAGGAGCTGAGGGAGAGGGAAGTAATTGCTGGGAAGAAGCCTGGGAGTGAACCTGGAAGTTTGTTGGGTGTGGGTGAGAGAAATATGGAACAGTTGTTTTTTGGGGTGAGGGGAGGGATTGTTAGGGAGTTAAGGTGCTTTCCCCAGGCAGACCCTGGGTGACCTCTAGCCCCTCTCATTGAGTCAGGGGACAGGGGCAGATGTGCCTGTGTCCCTGCACCCCTCCTCAGCCACCCCTCCTCCTCTGTCCCCATGTGTCCCTGCACCCTCACTCAGCCACTCCTCCTTCCCCGTCCCCTCCCCACTGCCCCATGCTATCTGTTCCCCACACCACCTCACCTGGCCCCACGATCAGGGTGCTGTGAGGAATGCAGCTGCTTCTCCTCCCTCTCTGCAGCTGGCTGCTCCTGATAGAGCACTTGATGATCACCTGGTGATTTGGACCTCGAATTGGGGTCTTAAATGGGGTCTCTCCATTGGTAGCCTAATGTGCTTTCTAGGCTAATTAACACTGAGATCTTGTGGTTTTGGCTTGTAGGTCCCCACAAACTGTGTATTTACAAAAACAAATACACACACAAAAAACCCAACCCCCTCCCCCACAGCTGCAGTTTTTAAAGCTATAATGTAATGTATAGTATCATGACTAAAAACAGGGCTATAAATTATCCTCTCTCTCCTCTTAAAAGGAGGACATTATGCTAGAGACGTTCATGCCTAGGTGAGCTGCTACAGCTGATCATCAATGTAGTTGACAGTAATAAGTAATTCATCTGCTTGATTCAAAGGAAACAAAATATACAAAATTAAAATTGTCATATTGTGCTGCTTCTGATTGACCTTCAGCAGTTTATAGGACATCTCTGCAAATTTCATTTTTGTAGTATAAGTTACTAAAAGTCTAAGTAAGCCCTTTGGAGTAGTCACAGGAAATGCATAGAATATTTCACCCCGGAAGATGATTCTTGTGTGTTTTGAACTAAACTAGATCTTGCATCCAAATGCCCTGACTCAAAACAATGCTGTATTCAGGAGTTTCCAGCAATATCCACAGATCAGCACTGGGCCTGAGTTTAACACAGGCAGAATATTTCTTTATTCTGAACAACGAAGCATCAGAGCATCAGTAGCTAGTGCCCAGCTGAAAGCAAAAGGAGTCTCTCTAAATATCTACAAAGAATTTTTTCCCCCTAATACTGTGATTATGCCCTGGCCTTTGCGGGTAACATTGGTAAACAGAGGTTTTATTTTATCAGAAACATACCAGCTTGTAGTCTTAATGCTCCTGCAGTATAAAAGTTTTTAAATTGGGAGGGTGATATACTACCATATTTTATGCAAATGCTATTGTCTTCAATGCCTTTTGTTAATACAGCAGTCCTTATGCTCCTGTTCTTTTGTACAAGGATACTAGTGAATAGATATCACCAACAATGATGTGATGAATTTTTTTCATATTGTCCTGACCATATTTGGGAGTGGGGTGAGAGATGAATAAAGGGCATGACCTCAGTTTCTTATGCATATGAGGATTACTTCTGTTTTTCTGCTCACTTGACAGCCCCGCCTTAGTGGTTGCATGTTGTAGGTACCATCTTTGCTAATGTGCACTGATAATCTGGCAGCCACTCTGGTCAGCCTTGCTTTAGGGATGATACAGATGTCTTTGTGTATATTTCAAGGCCATATGTTTTAAGAATCTGCCTGATGACACTGACTGTTGACTACTTTGAAATATTGACATTTCACCCCACTTACCACCACTGCCCATAATCAGAGCTTCCATGATTTGGGGCATACAGAATCAGGGCAGAAGGGTTTTAATACATGAAATATGTGTATTTAACATTTTCAATATCAGTCAGAAACCATACATATTTGAATAATAGACATACATGAGGACGAGGGGTTGGGTTATAGCATGAACTTCACTTTTCGTTTGATACAGCGACTATTCTTTTTAATATGAAAAATATTCTACACATTAATTTTGTTTATATATAAATATAAAATATATAAAATAACTTTAACCAAATACTTTGTTTGGAATCATTATAAATGATTCCAGTATTCTTTCTCATTCAAACTACAGTTTTGTCCTGGTATGAGTAATATAGGTCACTTACTTAACACTAATATCTGCTAATGCCGAAGCTGGTTTTGTCAGGTCATTGTAACACACCACACCTCCTTGGCACTGTTGCCAGGGCAAGAAATCTTTTCTGCTATGGCCTTCCTGGGTCTGACCTCAGAGCATTCGGCACCCCTGTTCTCACTGTGCACTTCTCGCAGCGAGTCCACCTGGACCGGACCCCTGGGGAAGTCAGAGGGGCCCTTCACCCCAATTCTGCAGTGACTCCCAGCCAGCATTGTAAAACAAAAGGGTTTATTAGTCAACAGTAACATAGCATAGAACAGAGCGTGTTAGTGCAGAAAGCAGGACCATTCAGTAAAGTCCATCTTAGAATCATAGATTATTAGGGTTGGAAGGGACCTCAGGAGATCATCTAGTTCAACCCCCTGCTCAAAGCAGGACCAATCCCCAACTAAATCCCCAAATGGCCCCCTCAAGGATTGAACTCACAACCCTGGGTTTAGCAGGACAATGCTCAAACCACTGAGTATCTTGGGGGGGATCCAGGGCCATGTGCCCTGGACTCTTCCCTCTTCCGAGTCCTGAACAGGAAACTGACACGCTTCCAGTGGCCCAACCTCTGACACGCCTGTTGCCCTTCCTCCGATCTTTGTCTTGCTCCCCGGGCAAAGTGTCACCTGGTTGCATCTCCCTTCTGGTTCTCAGGTTACGAAGGGTATTGGCCATTACCTACGTGCAGGCAGCTGGAACAGCATCACCTACCCCTGAGGGTCTCAGCAAAAGTCACATACCCTTATCCCTACCACCTAGGCATTGGTGTAATAAACAGGGAAACTGAGGAACACACAGTATTCATGCGAAAGAGTAAGACTCATATAGGCTCACATAGACTATAACAAGGGTAGAACCCCACTTCATCACACCATGTTCAAGAAGAATGTGCTTTGTGACTCTGTTCAGGAGAAATGGGCGAATGATCCATAGATTCCAAGACCAGAAGGGACCATTGTGATCTATAGTCTGACCACCTGTGTAACACAGGCCAGAGAACTTCCCCAAAATAATTCCTAGATTATATATTTTAGAAAAACATCCACTCTTGATTTAAAAATTGTCAAGGATGGAAAATCCACCATGACCCTTGGTAAGTTGTTCCAGTGATTAATTATCCTCACTGTTAAAAACTTGTACCATATTTCCAGTCTGGATTTGTCAAGCTTCAGTTCCAGCCTTTGGATTGTGTTACACCTTTATCTGCCAGATTGAAGAGACCGTTATCAAATATTTGTTCCCCATGTAGGTACTTACAGACTGTATTAGTAACCCTATAACCTTTTTTTTTTGTAATAGTCACCCCATAACCTATGCTCACTAGGTTGAGCTCCTTTGAGTCTCTTTCTATAACGCAAGGGTAGTCAATAGGTGGACCGTGGTCCAAATCTGGACTGCCATACGCTTTTGAATGGGCCACAAAATCTTTTTTATTTACTTTTACCCTCTCATTCCCTCACAGTGCAGTCTCCAATACAGTGTACTGTGAATTAATGATTGGTTCTCCTGAATTCCTTATTTGCTTAAATTGAGCTATCATCTTTTATGGTTCGATTTTATTTTTCATTTAATGCACTAAAAATATAAGCAATGGGGTACATTACTAACGCACAGCATTGTATCTGTTTGTTAAACAGTTCACCTGCGGTGTGAAAACTGTTTCTCTAACTTAACCAAGAAATTTGGACCTTGACCAAAAAAAAAATAGACTACCCTTGCTATAAGGCATGTTTTCTATTTCTTTAATCATTCTCGTGGCACTTCTGTGAACCCTCTCCAATTTATCAACATCCTTTTGGAGTTGTGGACACCAGAGCTGGACACAGGATTCCAGCAGCGGTCATACTAGTGCCAAATCCAGAGGTAAAATATTCTCTACTCCTACTGAAGGTTCCCCTGTTTATACATCCCAGGATCGCATTGGCTCTTTTGGCCAGAGTGTTACATTGGAAGCTCATGTTCAGCTGATTATCCATCATGACCCTTAAATCTTTTTCAGAGTCACTGCTTCCCGGGACAGAGTCCCCCATCCTGTAATTGTGGTCTACATTCTTTATTCCTAGAGGTATACATTTAGCTGATCCCTGAGGGACTCCTCTGGAAATGCATTCGCTCTGTGATGATTTCCCATTTACAGTTATGTTTTGAGACCTATCAGTTAGCAAGTTTGAATCCATTTAATGTGTGCCATGCTCATTCTGTATCATTCTAGCAAGGTATACTACTAATACAGACATCACATATAATCCTCAAACTTACAGGTAGGCAAGCAGTATAGTGCATCTTGTGGTGTATTGCCATTGTCAATGGAGTAATCATAGTCATCCAGGCAAATACTAAAGGGATGTATTCTCCTTCTAGATTGAGCAGCACCTACATTGGTCTCTAGCTAGGGTCCTTAAGACTGTCTGGCTAGATGTTGAGTCTGTCATTGGTAAGGATAAGATTTTGTCAGTGAGGTCACAGATACCCTGAATTTGAGACCTCTGTGACATTTTCTGTTTCAGCTTCAGCCCTGAGGCATAGGGCAGCGATATCCCCAAAGCTGTTGACGGCATCAGGGAGTCCCCCATTATTTTAATAAAAGTCAGACGGGTCATGGGCTTCCATGAATTTTTGTTTGTCCATGACCTTTCTGTGACTTTCACTAAAAATAACCGTGACACAAATCATAACCTTAGGCATTGGTGATCTTATTGTGTCTGTTATCAGATCTATAGGTATCAAAATAAAAGTGCTGTGGCTGCCAAACAGAAAAGCCACTGAATTACATAATGGCCATACTGGGTCAGATCAATGGTCCATCTAGCCCAGTATCCTGTCTTCTGACAGTGGACAATGGCAGGTGCTTCAGAGGGAATGAACAGAACAGGTAATCATAAAGTGATCCATCCCCTGTCACCCATTCCCAGCTTCTGGCAAACAGAGGCTAGGGACAATTCAGAGAATGGTTTTGTATCCCTGCTCACACTGGCTAATAGCCATTTGTGGACCTATCCTCCATTAATTTATCTAGTTCTTTTCTGAACCCTGTAATAGTTTAAGCCTTCATAACATCCTCTGGCAAAGAGTTCCACAGGTTGTGCATTGTGTGAGGAAATACTTCCTTTTGTTTGTTTAAACTTGCTACCTATTATTTTCGTTTGGTGACCCCTAGTTCTTGTGTAACGAGAAGGAGTAAATAACACTTCCTTGTTTACTTTCTCCACACCAGTCATAATTTTATAGACTTCAAACATATCTCCTCTGTTGTCACTTTTCCAAGCTGAAAAGTCCCAGTCTTAATAATCTTTCCTAATATGGAAGCTGTTTCATTCCCCTAATAATTTTTCTTGTCCTTTTCTGTACCTTTTCCAATTCCCATATATCTGTTTGAGATGGGGTGATCAGATCTGCATGCGGTGTTCAAGATGTTGTTATATCATGGATTTATATAGCGGCAGTATATTTTCTGTTTTATCTATCCCTTTCCTATTGATTCCCAACATCGTTAGCTTTTTTTTAAAAACTGTTGCTGCATATGGAATGGATGTTTACACAACTATCCATAGCAGTACCAACTTTCTAATGTGCTGGGGGGTGCTCGACCTCCCCTGGTTCTTCCCCAGACCCTGCCCCCCACTCAACCCCTTCCCCCAAATCCCCACCCCGCATTCTCCTGAGTGCACCCTGTCCCCTCTCCTCCTGCATGCCACAGAACAGCTGATCTGCAGTGGGCTGGAGCTGCTGGGAGGGAGGGAGAGGGGGAGGTGCTGATTGGCAAGGCTGCCGGGAGGCACGGGCAGGGGGGTGCGATGGCTGCTGGTGGGTGTTCAGCACCCATCATTTTTTCCTATGGGTGCTCCAGCTGTGGAGCACCCATGGAGTCAACACCTATGACTATCCACAATGGCTCCAAGATCTTTCTTGAGTGGTAAAAGCTAGTTTAGACCTCATCATTTTATATGTATAGTTGGGATTATATTTTCCAATGTGCATTACTTTGCATTACTACTTCCTGAGGCACTTTCTATGGCCAAGTTACCTTATAGCTAGATAGGGTATCTTGTTCTTGTGAATGCATTTTGACTGCTTTTGGAGGCATTACATGGATGTGAGTCATTGGCTAGAGTTCTTACTAAACGCATACCCTATCCATTCCGTGCTCAGTGTAGTCATGGAGGATGTGCCTTTCAGAAGTGCTGACAACAATAGTTGTGCTTCATAGACTTCTTTTTAAGACAAGGAGGTGCCATTGTGATCTGATCTGATCTGTATAACACAGGGTAGAGATTTTCACCAAGTGACTCTTGCATCAAGCCCATAATTTCTGGCTGAGCTAGAGCATATCATTTAGAAAGAAATTGTCTTGACTTAAAGTGATGGGGAATCCACCACATCTTTGTTCCAATGTGCTTCAATTCTAATATGTATTTGTCGGTCTCTAGTTTCCAGCCTTTGCATTTTGTTGCTTAGGTTGTCTAAAATTCAGGCCCTTAGTTCTTATTACAGTTTTTCTCTGAGTGGTAGAGAAACCTTTAAAGGTATGGCTACTCATAATCATATCATGATTAAGGCTAAGATTTTATCATGTATATTTTCAGTAAAAGTCACGGACATGTCTCAGGTAATAAAGAAAAATTCATGGAAGCCTGTCCATGACTTTTACTAAAACTATTTGTGATAAAATGGAGAGCTGCTCCTACACCATCCACGGGCTGACATGAGGTGCTGCCCGTGGACTGAAGTCATGGGGGTCTCTGGAAGCCACGGATTCTGAGACTTCTACGACCTCCATGACAAAACTGTAGCCTTAAATCATGATTTATGTAGTGCCCAGAAGTGTACTTAATTGCTTTAGACATGTAAGAACCCAGTTTCCCTCCCTGTAGAGCAGTGGTCAGAACTGGTCGATTGCGATCGACTGGTCGATCCTAGAGGACCTCCCGGTCGATTGCGATCTCTGGTGGTGTACCTGCCTACCCCAGCCCCACGCCGCTCCCGGAAGTGGTCAGCATGGTCTCCCTCCACATGCTGCTCTTGCCTGCAACCACTGCCCCACAGCTCCCATTGGCCGGGAAAACTGTGGAGGCGGTGCTTGCAGAGAGGGGCAGTGTGTGCAGCCATATGTCCCTCGCCTCTCCCCCCAGGGGCTGCAGGGGTGCGTTGGCCCCCTCCAGGAGGCAGGAAGCCTGCCTTAGCCTCGCTGCACCTGCTGCCGACCGGGAGCCACTGGAGGCAAGTGCTACCCGGTGGGAGGCCACACCCTAATCCCCATCCCTGAGCTCCCTCCCGGAGCCAGCACCCCTAGCCCCTCCCGGAGCCAGCACCCCATACCTCAGCCCTGAGCCCCCTCCCGGAGCCAGCACCCCATACCTCAGCCCTGAGCCCCCTCCCAGAGCCAGCACCCCATACTCCCTTCTGCACCCTGCCCCAGCCCTGACCCCCCCCCCCATACCCCGCCCCTCTTCCTGGACACCAACACTCTGCCCCAGCCCGGAGCCCCCTCCTGCACCCAAACTCCCTTCTAGAACTTGCACTCCTTGCCCCCTCCTGCACCCCAACCCGGAGCACCCTTCCACACTGCGAACACCTCGGCCCCAGCCCAGAGCCTGCACCCTCTCCCAAAGCCCTGCCCCAGCCTGGTGAAAGTGAGTGAGGGTGGGGGAGAGTGAGCAACAGAGAAAGGGGGGATGGAGTGAGCGGGGTGGGGCTTTGGGGAAGGGATGGGGCCTTGGGGAAGGGGCGGGGTAGATCCTGGGTTATCCTTTGATTCAAAAAGTGATCTTGGACGTAGAAAGGTTGGAGGCCACTGCTGTAAAGCTTTTTCTCTCAGTATTACTTACATACCTCCTTCTCCTCTGTCACCCCTTCCTGCACTTTGAGAGATGTGATAGTTTCATTATGATTTGAGATTTTTTTTTAAAACAGCCAATCATAGAAGATTAGGGTTGGAAGAGACCTCAGGAGGTCATCTAGTCCAACCCTTGCTCAAAGCAGGACTAAATCATCCCAGCCAGAGCTTTGTCAAGCCTGACCTTAAAAATCTCTAAGAATGGAGATTCCACCACCTACCTAGGTAACCCATTCCAGTGCTTAACCACCCTCCTAGTGAAAAAGTTTTTCCTAATATCCATCCTAAACCTCCCCCACTGCAACTTGAGACCGTTACTCCTTGTTCTGTCATCCGCTACCACTGAGAACAGTCTAGATCCATCCTCTTTGGAACCCCCCTTCAGGTAGTAGAAGGCTGCTATCAACCCGCCCATCACTCTTCTCTTGTGCAGACAAAACAAGCCCAGTTCTCTCAGCCTCTCCTTGTAAGTCATGTGCCCCAGTCCCCTAATCATTTCTGTTGCCCTCCGCTGGACTCTCTCTCCAATTTGTCCACATCCTTTCTATAGTGGGGGGCCTAAAACTGGATGCAATACTCCAGATGTGGCCTCACCAGTGCCAAATAGAGGGGAATAATCACTTCCCTCGATCTGCTGGCAATGCTCCTACTAATGCAGCCCAATATGCCATTAGCCTTCTTGGCAACAAGGGCACACTGCTGACTCATAGCCAGCTTCTCGTCCACTGTAACCCCAAGGTCCTTTTCTGCAGAACTGCTGCTTAGGCAGTTGTCCTTGTTGAACCTCATCAGATTTCTTTTGGCCCAATCCTCCAATTTGTTTAGGTCCCTCTGGACCCTATCCCTACCCTCCAGTGTATCTACCTCTCCCTCCAGCTTAGTGTCATCTGTGAGCTTGCTGAGGGTGCAATCCATCCCATCATCCAGATCATTAATAAAGATTTTGAACAATACTGGCCCCAGGACCAACCCCTGGTGCACTCTGCTTGATACCAGCTGCCAACTAGACATTGAGCTGTTTTATCACAGCAAATTGTAAAGGTGTCTCCCTGCCCCAGGCAACAAAACCTGCAGGAGTTTCTCTGTAGTGGAGTGGGTAGCAGGTCTTCCAGGTGGTGTGGGCTCTCTCCCTGTCTCAGGAAGCTACGCAGCATGTCCTTTCTCATACTTTCTATTGCCCAGTTGTTGTGCCTACGTAGCATCCATAGCTAAATAAGTGTTAAAAACAAAAAACCTAGTTTGTACCAAAAAGATTTCTAGTGCTGCCCTAAACATGGGGGAGGGACAGCTCGTGCTGCCCATTGACGCAAACAGAAATGAAAGTATTCAGTGTCTCCTATGGTTAGTGGTTTAGCCTTTCCCCCGCGCCCCCCCCCCTTACAAGGTTAGTAGTTTGTAGCTTATTTTTAAAGAAAGGGCTTTAGTAAATATTCCAGCTTCCAGTTTGACTGTCTTTTGAAAGGAAGTCGGTCCATAATCCATGATGATTATTACTATATAGGTTTCAGAACTTCACTTTCTATTCAGTCATTGTGAAAACTGTAATTAGAGATAAGAGGCTCAACAGCTTGATACTGTCTCTTGTCTGTTGCTAACCTTCTTACCATATCTGTATGGCTTGCAAAGTCGGCTATATAAATCAAGAGTTGGTGGGGTGTAAGAAGTGAGGGAGGAGGGATAGCTCAGTGGTTTGAGCATTGGCCTGCTAAACCCACAGTTGTGAGTTCAATCCTTGAGGGGGCCACCTAGGGATCTGGGGCAAAAATTGGTCCTGCTAGTGAAGGTAGGGGGCTGGACTCAATGACTTTTCAAGGTCCCTTCCAGCTCTAGGAGATTGGTATATCTCCAATTATTATTATTATTATTATTTTATTATTAGTCAGCCTTGTAAAATGAATCTTTGCTGTAATATGCCTGGATTGATGATGAAAAGGTTGAGACACTGCAGTTTAGTTTATTTCCTATGGGAATCAGTGTTATCGTTTACTATGCTCCTTTGTACCCTTCCCGGTGTGTGCCCTTCAAAGGAGACTTTACCCTATTTCTTAGGTCATTGTGAAAGCTGCTCATGAATGAATTACTTATTCCTTGCCCTGCCCTTTCTGTTCCATCCCATACAGGAAAGGAGTGGCGCAGAATGCACAGTGAATGGCATTTCCTATTTTATTAAATTGGCAACATTTTAACTTAACTGAAACAGTTCAGAACCATGCAAAGGAAGACTTAGTTTTTCTAGAGCATAGTCCACCAGCAAAACCAAGATTTGAAATTGATTTATGGCATGAATTAAAACATTTGGGGCATATTAAGAATCCTATCAGGACTTGGACTGTTTTTTCTAGGAGCAAAGGTGGTAATAATGACTTGACTGGATGTTCTTTTTTCTAACTGTAGTAAGGAGAAAATATTGGCTACACATTTCCCCATCCCTATTTCAATCTCAATTCTCTTGGTTAAGGGATTATTTGCATTAACATGATTTATGAACAATTTACTGTGAAACTAACTTAATTCCTCTGTGCCTGTTTGAGAGACAAGTGTACATTTTTTTTAGGTAAACCATGAAATAATGCTTAATATTGATGAAAGAAGACTGGAGTTACATATGGAAAATTGCACTTGTACCTTAGAGCTATACAGGAGAAGGCCATTTAACCAGTCCAGTTAAATTTCTTCAAAAGCATGAGGGGACCATCTGTTGCTGATTTGTGTCCAGAGAGGAAGCTATACATGTCAAACTTATTAAAAACAGTGTATATATGCTATTTCACTGTCAAAGTGGAGTTTAATAAATCAGGTTTCTCTACTGATAACATCCTAATCTGTCCTTACTAGCTAACATGTTAACACACAGCTTGTCCAGTCTACAGTAGAGTTTTAAACTGTTAATGTTTTAGCTAACATGTTTTAAAAAATACACTAAACTGCACAGATTCAATTTGAGCTTTTAACAAGTATTAGAAAAATAATTTTATGAACAGAGTCATCAGCAGACCTCCTTTCTCTAACAATACGTAACACTTAAGAGAACTTGATGTGTTCAAACTCTATAAGAAAACTACTGGTAATTTTTCTAGCTTTGTTTGAGTTGTCCCAGCAAAGAGAAAATCCCTCATTTTCAGTGGACTTCTGTCAAACTACATGTGTATGGTGTAAGATGACTGCTGGGTTAGCGTATGCATCTAAAAATGCAAGGTCCTGATGGTTTAAAGACCTTTTGCATTTTTCCCTTTGCAAGCTAAGTATGACATTTAGTGGGGATTACTCTGATTGCTGTGGTGAAAGTAATGGTCTCTGGAACGTGTGTATCTATATATACAGTTATCTGTCCCCATTATCATGGGGTCTGACTCTCTCAATCTTTTAAATGTATTTATTTTCATAACCCCCTCATGGAGGTATGAAGGTACTGTTATCCCCTTTGTATAGATTGGGACATGAGGCACAGAGACTGGGTGTCCAAGCCAAAGGTCATGCAGAAAGTCTGTGGCAGACCAAGGAATTGAACCTGGATCTCCTGAGTCCCATACTAGCGCCCTAATCTCTGGGGCTATCTTTCCTCCTGTGCATATATGGATAAGGAAAAAGTGGGTAATAAATTGATCACACTACTATTAATGTTCCATTTATTGTTTATAAAGGGTTAATGATTAATTTTTTAATAAATCAAATGAGAGTACAACAGCTCAGTCTTTTTAACAACCTGTAAGAACTTGTACTGATATGCTTCTGTGACAGGGTTGGGGGGACCCCATCCAGTGCGGGGCAAGTGCGCCCTGTTTCCCTTGTGGTGTAGGGGCAGGGTGTAAGTAGCCCACGTTTATGCCTCTGTAGCCAAAGTCAGTGTATTTGTGCCAGGCAGCAAAGCCTATGGCCAGAGTCAATGGCTTCATCCCTGTTAGCAGGGCAGTAAAGCCTAGGGGCCAAGTGGCCTCAGTCGGGGAAGGGGGCCGCTATGCACAAAAAGGGGTGCTGGCAGCCCAGATGGGGCGCCCAGGCCCTTCCTCTCCACTGGGCCCCAGGCCAGAGCCCTGGTAGTGGCAAGAGCACTTGCCACAGAGTCAGTGGGTGTCCGACCAAAACACTCTGACTCAAAGTTCTGGATCACTAACTGGGCCGCTATCTAATTCCCCTGGGCTGCTTCCTACCATGGTTACCGCTGCTGCGGTCTGGGCATCTCCAAGTTCCCCAGTCTGTGCTGTCCCCAGTGACCACGGACTCTGTGGAGCCTCCTGGGTTGCAGCGTCTCCGGCTCCCATGGCTTCGGGCTTCAGCTGCTTCTTGGCTGGAACCTGCGACTTGTGTCCTCCTTCTCCAGCAGTCAGCCCGAACTGAGATGAGCCGCTCTTTTTTATACTAGTGCATTTGGAGCATGCCCAGTAGAGTTGAGTGGGTGTGGCTTCCTCAGCCCACAATGTAAAGTTAACCCTTCCTCGTCCAGTGGGGGGCGAGTGCACCCCGTCACAGCTTATAACAATCTCTAGCGCACACACTACTCATACCTATAATGTGCTTATATCATCTATAATTTATTAGCCCTTTATAAACTATTGATTTGTGCAACCTTACTATTAAGCATTTAAGCACTGTTAAACTGAAGTGAAATCTTCACTGGTGGTTTAAGAAGAGCTTCGTGTAGTGATAGTTGTATTTCTGAAGTGGTCTCTGGTGTGGTGGAGGAAAGGACAAGATTGAATAGATGCTTTGGGTCTTGCACTTTTGGAATAGCAGTTTAACTTTTTTTTGTGTGTGTGTCATAGGTCTCACCCCCACTTGGAGCTGTTGGGTTCCAATGTGGGGACCTGCCTGGTTTCCCTCTAAACTAAAATCCTAGTTTAGATCTAGTAAAAGCTGCCACCACTCAATCAGGAAATGTGGATTGAGACACAGTCCTTCCCCAAAATCCTAGGGGATTCCAAGAGCCCCAAATCCATGGAGTTCTTACACCCAGGAGAAATAAACCATTCCCCCCGCTTCCTCCCCCCTCCCTTTTCCTAGGAGAGACACCGGGATTTAACTACAGAGGGATACCTCCCCCTCCCCTTTCCTTGAGAATCCACCCAAAGAAAGATCAACCAAGTCCTTAATAGAAAAGAATTTATTAAAGAATAAAAAGAAAGTAACTTGTCTCTGTAATCCAAGATAGAACCATACAGGGTCTAAATTTATCAATCTCTGGAGAGAATCCCCCCTCCCCCTTTCTTTCTCAGTGAAAGCAAAGTAACAGCAAACAGGAATAAAGAATTTCCTTTAGCAAACACACAATTGCAAATGTAGAAATCAAATTATAAGACTAATTCGCCTTTCTAATTAATACTCACTATTGAATAGTAGAAACTACTCCAGGAGAACTTGGAGACATGACTGTCCTCTCTTAGATCCAAAGAGAGCTCTGAGCAAACAAGGAACACAGACAAAGGCTTCCCTCCACAGAGATTTGAAAATAATCTGTTCCTTGATTGGTCCTCTGGTCAGGTGTTTCTCAGGTTACTGAGCTTGTTAACCCTTTCCAGGGAAAAGAGACCTTAACCCTGATCTGTTTATTTATGACAGTGTGTGTGTTTGAAAAACAAAACACTGTGTAAGACACTCAGTGCCCAGATGAGTAGTGAATGGATCCCAAACCAGACAGCCTTCTTCCCACAGACAAAATAGAAACTGATAGTAATGTCTACGCTTATTAGTTCTTTTAAGATGTGGTCAGGTGACTTTATTCTGGAATGCTTTTCTTAGTCATAAAAATGAAGTCCCCAGCCCAAACTACTGGACAGTTGTCTGGAAGGGGCTAACAAAATGTATGTTTGATAAATGAAAATTTTAATACTTGTGTAATAGTTAGAAAACAATCTAGTTCTGAAAAATCAGTAAATTCATAATGTTATTCTTCATGTTAACTATCTCAGAAAGTAAACTGAATTTTATAAACAGTAATCCTGCAGAGTGAGGTTATCACTTGATGGTTTCAGCTAAACACGAATCGTCTACCTCACTTTCAGTGCAGGGGAGCAGTGTTGTAAATGAATAATTGTAAATTCCCTTTATAATTTCTGTTTTAACTGGCACATTTGGAGTGGGGGTTGCATGGTAGGATGCCTTTCTTTAGCAGCCTGTATTCTGCAGATGTTTTGAAATATGGTTTCCAACTCTTGCCAACTAACTTTTTTCTTTATTTATACTGAGTGCATTTGAAGTTGCATCATTTCCTCAATAAGAACAGTGTTTTATTTTTGACTGTAGCATTTGTCAGGTGGGAGGAATTCTAGCTTTCAACTACTGAGGGCTAACATTAGCACACTCTGGTGGTGGGTCCGCAGTAGTTTTCTGATTTCCATAGTGCCCCTTTTAGGTGGCAGCTAGTCTTTTTGGTGTGTAATGGGTTTCACTGTTCTTTGGGAAAGGTAGTTACGTTGACTTATAAAAAGTTGCCATGCACTAACCTGTGAAGTTTCCTTTCTTTCAAGTACTGACTAAGGACCTCACAGAATACTGACAGTTAAAATAGCCTTACATGCACTCTGTGTGTCTGATATTTAGGGGACTCTCTTCATTGTATTAAGGACACTATTGCATGTTTTTGTGAACTTGAACCAAAATAGTCAAACTAATGGGGAAGAGGTATGTTTACCCTGAATAGTAGTAGAATCCTGTATACAGGGTTTCTCTCCTCCCTCCCTGTCACTCTTCTCTCCTACACCT
Source organism: Mauremys mutica (assembly GCF_020497125.1). Taxonomy (NCBI): domain Eukaryota; kingdom Metazoa; phylum Chordata; order Testudines; family Geoemydidae; genus Mauremys; species Mauremys mutica. The sequence continues at coordinate 14,389,332 of NC_059096.1, forward strand.
TTGTTTTGGTCCATTTAGGTGGTTATTTTGTGGCTTACCCGTTTGTATTCACTTCCTATTTTTTTGTTACTTTGTACAAATTCTTAATGGTATAAAGATTTAATTTAAAAACAGACCCAGCATTCCTGATCCTTATGCAAAATATTTACACAAGAGTTAAATATTATGACTTCCCTTAATAGCTATTGGATCTTAAACCTCAAAGTAGTAAACTGAGAACCCAGGAAATATGCAGTGTAATTGTAGTTGTGTTGGTCCCAGGATATTAGAGAGACACAGAAAATAGTGAAGTAGATACTAGATGCAGTTAATCTTTATGGAAACATAACCTTGACAGGAAAATGCTACATCTTTTAGGCGAGAATGGAGCTTACTGTTACTGGAAATACTGTAAATCTACAGGAAAAGGCATGCCCGTGGGACTGTCACTTATATACTGTCAGGTATGGACAGTGGTTTGTCTTTACAAAAATGCCATTCTGCTGGCTTTTAATAATGAAAAATCCACTGCTGTGTTACACACATAGCATTGAATTATTTAAGGCAACATACGTGTTGACGTGCATCCAGTTGGCAGAGGATCCTTCCCATTGCAAGCTTTGTAATAAAGTTTTGAATGGATCTGGAACCTGTATTTTGTGCAACCTTGCAGTACAGTGGATTAGGGAATCTCATGTTGCTTGAACCTTCCAGTTTGGACTGCAGACATTATGCTATTTTTTTACTCTTTCACAAGTTCTTATTTTTCGTTACCAAGAAGGATCACAACCAAAGAAATGCAGCTAAAAACAGCCATTGCTGTTCTTGGCCTGCCACTGTCGTCTGAAAAGAAGCTTTATCAACAAGGAGGGGTGAGGAAGGAAAGCTCATAGTTTAGGAACATTTAAACACAACTATGTGCAGTATTTAGTATAATTTTAACTCAAGTATTAAGCACTTAAACTTTGGACAGAAACATCCATGGTCCATGAATTCAGATACCCTTAAAGCAAAACTTGTTATGGTGAGACATGCATTAGAGTCCTTGTTAGAGTCCTGAGGGAGGGCCCCTGTCTGTCTGATCCAGCACCCTGGGTGCTTTTCGAGCCATGGGATCACCTGGGAAATAGCAAATGTGTGAATTTGTTGTATGACGAAGTATTACAATGTTAACAATTTAAAAATTGACAATTGCTTTATCAGCAGGGGTGTTTCAGATTTGTTTAAACTTACAGCTGAGAGAGAGGCTTCTGAAGCAGATCAGTAGATTGTTGGCTGTCATCTGCCTGTACCAAGCTGCTCCCTTATAGCTGTCTGTTTTGATTTTCTGCCCCTTCACTGGAGCACATGGAGAATACCTCTAGGCAGAGGCGGATTAAGATTTATTGGGGTCCTGGGCACAAAACATTTGGACCCCTCACACCCTGGGGGCCTAGGGGCCCCAGAACTGGTAGGGGGCATGGCCCCCACTTTTAAAACTAGTACTGATATGCCTGCCCACTTTTTAACATGGGCGTTGTCAGAGGTGATATGCAGCTGTGGCTAGTGGGGGACACAAATGAGAGGTTCTGATGGGTCACATGCCCCCCCCAATTTCTCAGGATGCCTCTGGTGCAGACACCTAATAGTGAGGGGAGAGCACTCTCCTTGGCACTGGTGCTCTCAGTGTGTCTGTGCAGCCTGGGGAGGGAGGAAGCAGCAGGGTGGCTGTCTGTATTATCATAGCACCTGGGAGTCTCAGTCATGGAGCAGGACCCCATTGTGCTAGGCACCGGCTGCTGACTGAGCTGCTTCTCTGCCATATGAGGCTGCTTCGCCTTCCCTGCTGCCGGAGTCCCAGGCATTGCCACTGCCTGCACTCCGGGACTCACCCCAGGGATTGTATGCAAAGCAGGCAGCAGCACTGGGACTCCAACAGCAGGGAAGACTAAGCAGCCCCATGTGGTGGGGGAAGGAGTTCAGCTGACAGCCAGCCACCCAGCTGCTTCCTTCCTCCCCTGGGCTGCAGGGACACCGGGAGTGCTGCCTCCTCACTGTTGGGTGTCCACACCAGAGGCATCCTGAGAAATTGTGTGTGTGTGTGTGTGTGTGGCGGGGGGGGGGGGTGTTTGTGACCCTGCATGTCTCCCACCCCCACCCCCCAGTCTCGGGCAGGTGCGGAGCGGTGGTGGCAGGGAAGCGGATAAGATAATCATCTCCCCTGCTAATGGTACCAGCCTCTTCCCAGTGTAGGGAGGCTAAGGTGGGCCTAAGGCCCCACCTACCACAGGGCCCTGCTCCTCCTCTCTTCCCCGAGACCCCTAAGAGCCGCTCAGGGAGCCTCGGCCACTATGGGAAGCCCCAGGCCCTCCACCTGCCCTGGGTGGTGCGCTTTGGGGGGCAGGGACACAGGGTGGGGCCTCGGGGAGGAAGGAAGGAGGACCAGGAGATGGGGCCCCAGGGGAAAGAGGAGGAGCAGGGGTGGAGTCACAGTTCTGGTGCTGGTGACCCTCCCTCCTTCTACACAGGTTTCGGCGCTTCTGGGACTCCCAAATTAGCTGGGGACCCATGGTGCCATGCGTTAATCCGCCACTGCTTCTGGGCTTCATAGATACAGGGCAAAGTACAAAATCCTCAGCTGCTGTGAAGAAGGAAATCAAATTATATTGGGAGAGGGAGGATGAGAGAGAGGAGCTGCTGCAAAATCCCAGAGTAATGGCTTCAGAAAGACACGGGTCCAATTGGTTTACCTCCTGGAAAAGATCAGCTGGGTAATAGAGACTATATTCTGCTTCCCATGGATTCCCTGCTTCCAAAAAGTCACCACTGTGTAAGTATGGAAGGAACTATTGAATGAAAAAATAAAAATACTAGAAGATTCTTTAGCTCAGCCTGTGTGCACATGCTCTGAGAGGGGCAGCCATAAGGTTCAGAGAAGAACTACCCAGGGCCAGCTCCAGGCACCAGCTCAGCAAGCAGGTGCTTGGGGCGGCCAAGGGGAAGTGGCGGCACATCGGGCTCTTCGGCAGGAATTTGGCGACGGGTCCCTCAGTCCCTCTTGGAGGGGAAGGACTGGCTGCCGAAGAAGAAAGTGGCGTGGTGGAGCAGTGGTGGAGCTCCCTGCTCTTCCCCCCCACCCCCCTTCCCCCTGCTGCTTGGGGCGGCAAAAACCCTGGAGCCAGCTCTGGAACTACCCAGGGTCTTTTCAAAAGCAAAAGAGCCATCCCTGTTGACCAATGTCCTGAGTGTTTTATCTCTATAACACCCAATACTTTGACCTCTTCTTCAAGTTATGAACTGTGTAACTTTCAGTAGCCAGACAGAGTTTAAGTTCCATTCCTTGACATTTTAATGTCCTTGTCTCCCTTCTAAACAAAATCTACTGATCTGCTTCAGAAGCCTGCTTTTCAACTGCAAGTTTTGATAAAACAAATCTGAAACACCCCTGCTGACAAATTATTAGCTTCAAAAGCATTAAATAGTTTGGGTTTCTGCCCAAGATCATCTCTCCAAACTTCACGTATTTGTACAAAGTAGAGTTAGGAATTGGAAACCACCAGGAATGAGTCCAATGACAGTTACCTTGGGGGGGGGGGGGGAGCAAAGCTTCCTTCTTGGTTCTTAACAGGTAAATTGGCATTTTAAGAGTTGGTGATGGGACCCTATATTTTATACCACACTTGAAACTGTTCAGAATCATAGCTGCCCTCCAAGTTTCTTTTTTGTGTAATCAGCTGTTTCTATCAGAACAATTGTGTGGAAGCCAATATAATTCAGTCTTACTGCTAATTAAAAAGTACTAATTTTTCAAGAAAATCCTTAATTTTGAGTTGCCTTTTGAGTACCCCGCACCAAAGAAAAAAGTTAAATATAGGTATGAGCTGAAAAACATTGCTTTGGAATTTCAGCTCCCTAATGAGGAGGATACTGATCGGGACCATGTTCAACTCTGTTGTCTTGGCATGACCAAAACCATACATTTAGTGATGGAAGCTGAGCTTTTTAGAAACCGATCTGCTGAATCACATACTCTAACGGGTGTGCAGCAAAGCTGAAGAATGTAAACCACCAAGACTCCAGCTCAAGGACTGATGCAGTGTGTACACTGTAATAGCTACTGTACTCCATTCAGTATTATGCTTTTAAATAAGCAGTGGAAAAATCAGTCAGATTTCTCCTTTGTGGTAAAGATGACAACGCATTTTAAGAGAGAAATCTCAGAACTGTGCCTTAGTCAACGGACAATCCTGAAATCTCTTGCTTTGCTTTTTATAAAAGTGTTATGATGCCACCTAATGTTAGAGTCGTATCACAAACTACATACTGCTATGTAATGCAGTGGTTCTCAACCAGGAGTCTGGGGCCCCTTGGGGGGCTGTGAGCAGGTTTCAAGGCGTCCTCCAAGCAACCAGTATTAGACTTTCTGGGGCCCAGGGTAGAAAGCCAAAGCCCCATTGCATGGGGCTGAAGCCTGGGGCTCTGACCCCCCCCCTCACCCGGGGCTACAGCCGAAGCCTGAGCAATGTAGCTTTGTAGGGGCCCCAGGCAATTGCCCTGCTTTCTACCCCCAACGCCGAGCCTGGCTTTTATATGCAGAAAACCAGTTGTTGGGACACAGGCAGACTGTGGAGTTTTTATAGCATGTGGGAAAGAAAAAGGTTGAGAACCCCTGACATAACAGGCCACAAGCTGGGACCACGTAGCTAAGTTTGTAAATAGATCTATTCACTTCCATGATCCCTCCCTTTCCAAAACCAGAATTTATAATGTCCTCAGTTAACAATCTGAAACTACTCACGTGGGCTCTATTTAGCTAGGGAAAACCATTTTTACAAAATGTGAGGAATGAGTATGTAACAGGGTGGCGTGCCTCATGGGCTGGAGAGCCTGGTGATTACTGGATGTGAGCCCCATCGGACAGGAAGGACATTCCAGTGTAAAAGGAGCAGAAAGTATCAGTGAAGGAGGAAAAGCTCAGGAAGTTGTGGCAGTCTGCAGAGAGAGGAAACCTTTCCTGGCAGGGAGACCTGGAGGAGGAAGAGAAACCTTGTGTTGTGTGTATTATGAATGGACTTTTAGGGGTTTTGAGTTTTATTTACAGTTTATTTTATATTAATAATCCCAATCCACAAAGAGGGAACCAAGGAAAATGCTGAAGTGAAATTTATTTGATCAGTGCAAGAATGGAAACTGAGGCAGGCTGCATGTAGTGTGACCCTTTGCCATGAGGGAGTACACAGGAGGCATCTAGACTGGTTTCAGAGTACTGGAAAAAAATCTTTTGTTTTTGGAAATGTCTCCCACTTCTTAAAAATGCCTGTGTAGTTTTATTTATCTCTCCACAAGGAGAACTGGTGGCGCTCGGTGGGTTTTTTTTTGTTTTTAAGAGGGTTGATTGGTTAATATTAGTCGTAGCTATCCCCTTTCATATACTTGTCTGGAACTTGATAGTTTTCAAATCAGGGCTGGAGTTCCACTCTGGGCTCCTTACTGTGGAGATCTCCTTTTGAATGGAAACAATCACTAGGGTTGAAAGTTGGATTTTTTTTTTCTGGATTGTAGGTTAATTCATTGTTTTACAACTTTCCCTCCTATAACTGTCACCAGAGCTCTAGTTCTGGCTCCCAGATTTCTGTGCACCTTGCTGGGCAATGCAGTGTCTAAGGTCCTCAGAACTTAACATCTGAAAGTAAACCTTTCCTTCTAAGTCTGACTTATTTAGGCAAGTGGATTAGAAACCCCAGTGTTTTTTATATATCTTTGCTCTATTGAATTCAAGTAGTGATTTAAAATTTACTCCAAGCTGAGTAAAATAATGTCTTACAGCAAATTCCATGCCTTGGTAGATCACGAACTGTAATAGAAATATCTGAAATGAATGTTGAAAGGCTGGTTGGGTATGTATGCAGAACAAAGGTGTAATCTGTGGTCCTAAACTTATGTTTGCAGTATTGCTGTAACCATGTTGGTCCTAGGATATGAGAGAGACAAGGTAGGTGAAGTAATCTCTTTTGTTGGACCCACTTCTGTTGGTGGAAAGGACTAGCTTTCGAGCTTCGCAGAACTCTTCTTCAGGTCACCTATGAAGCTTGAAAGCTTGTCCCTTTCACCAACAGAAGTAGGTCCAATAAAAGATACTACCTCACCTACCTTGTCATAAACTCAGTTTTGCAGTAGTACTCAGCAGGCAAATCTGTATCAAACATTTTCAGGTGAAACACTAATGGTGGTAATTTCCGTAGGTAGCATTTGATTCAAAATCAGTCTTGATTCATAGTCTGTTACCTGACTACCTAGAATGACACATTGACATACCATGTGTGCTAAATAGAGAGCTTTTCCTTAGTAGTGTTTTATTATATTGTAAGAAAGTGAAAAATATTTGGATATAATCAAATGGATGCAGAATACAAATTCTGATTTATTACATTTGACTAACCTTCCTATTCGGCTCTCCCTGGGCAGGTTTGATAAAGGACGGATCTATACATTTATTGGTGAAGTGGTGGTTTCTGTGAACCCTTACAAAAACTTGAACATTTATGGTCGTGACATGATTGAGCAGTACAAAGGACGGGAGTTATATGAGAGGCCCCCTCATCTCTTTGCAATTGCTGATGCTGCTTACAAGGCCATGAAGAGACGATCAAAAGATACCTGCATTGTAATATCAGGTAAGGTGGAAAAGCCTCTCCTCACTACCTGAGGACTATTTGACTCTCCTTGTAATTCAAGAACTTGTAGATTAAACTAATTATTGATGCATATTATACTCGTGAGGGAATTCTGCTCCAAAAAATTAAAAGTTCTGGGCCAAAAAGAGAAATTCTGCATACAATATTTTAAAATTCTGCAAATTTTATTTGTCAGTAAATACATGTAGAGGTTATAGCATGGCAGTGGGGAGCTCAGGCCACTGGCTGCCTGGAGGTAGGGTGAGGATGCACCTGACTCTGATATAGCACAAGGGCTGGGCCTGCCCCAGAAACACCCTGGGACCCTGCCCCTCTCCACCAAGCGCACCAGGTGTGGGCAGACAGGCTCAACCCGGCGGGATTCAAGTGTGGAGGGGCTTAGTGTGGGGGGATTGATGTGTAGGGTGAGAGGGTTCTGTGTGGGGCAATCTGGGTGTGAGCAGCTCAATGGGGGGTCCGAGTGCAGGAGAGATCTGGATGCATAGGGGCTTGTTGGGAGGGGTCCGAGTGCAGGGGCAATGGACTCTGCAGGGGGGTTCAGGTTAAGGTGGTTAGAGCTCCACAGGTGGGATCTGGGTGTGGAGGTTTCAGGGGGGCTGATCTGGGTGCAGGGGTGGGGGGTTGTCATAAATAAACAGATCAGGGTTAAGGTCTCTTTTCCCTGGAAAGGGTTAACATGTAGTACCTGGTGACCACCTGACCAGAGGACCAATCAGAGATAAGATTTTTTTTTCAAATCTCTGTGGAGGGAAGCCTTTGTCTGTGTGAGAACTGTTCTTGAATCTAACAGAGGACAGTCATGTCTCCAAGTTCTCCTGGAGTAGTTTCTACTAATTAATAGTGAGTATTAATTAGAAAGGCAAATTAGTCTTATGATTTGATTTCTATATTTGCAATTGTGTGTTTGCTAAAGGAAATGCTTTATTCCTGTTTGCTGATATTGCTTTTACTGAGAAAAGGGGGAGAGGGGATTCTCTCCAGAGATTGATAAGGTTATACCCTATGAGTGTCCAGCTTGGGCTCATAGAGATTCTGTATTTTCTTTTTATTCTTTAATAAATTCTTTTCTTTTCTTTGGACTTGGTTAATTCCTTCCCTTGGGGAAATTCAGGGGAAGGGGAGGGGGAAGTGGGCTGCTTCCCTGTGTGTAGAGATTCAAGGCGTTTGAATCCAGGTATCTCTGTCTTCAGAGCAAGCTGGAGAGAGGGGGGAGGGGGAAGGTTCCTCCTCTGTGAATTGATCTGTGTTCCCAAGGGGGGAAACAGGGGTGTCCCGGCCCACGGAATTGACCGGGTGGTGGCAGCCGAAGGGGAGACCTACCCTAGGATTTTGGGGTGGGGGGAAGACATGCGGGTCCTCACTTTGAAACCGCCCAGTTTCAAGTGAGGGTAGACTCTGACAGGGGTCCAGGTGCAGGGGGCGTGGAGCTTGGCACGGAGGGCTGGGTGTGGGGGAGTGGGGCTTGACAGCGGGGTTCTGGGTGTGCGGTGTTGAGGTTTAGTGGGGGGGGTCTGGGGGTGGGCCAGATGCTTGGGGTTTGGGTGGATGGGGCTGGGGAGGGCTGATCTGGCTCCGGCCTGGGTGTCCCCAGCCCCCTGCAATGATATCTCTCTCCACCGGGTGCTCCAGACACCTGAAACCATGCACCCGCCCCGGGGAGGGGTTTTTGTGGCTTCCCTTTGTTTCCCTGTCAGAAAGTTATTTTTCTGCAGGGAAGCAAAGTAATCTATGAATTCTGCATATGCACAGTGCCACAGAATTCCCCCAGGAGTAATGGTATTGTGTGGTGGTAACTTGAATGAGAGTCCCTTCCTTGTTACACCCAGTCTGGTTGAAGGCTGGTTTTGGAAAAAAGCCTGTAGCATTCAGTCCTATCTTTTCTTTGAGGACTGTCTCTTACACCTTTGATGACTTCAGGTAGTGTTTGTCTTCTGTTTTGATGGCCAAAGCTAATTGCTTGCCATGACTCTAAACAGTGGGGGGAGATGCTCATAGAGTGAACTATTGCCATTCAGATCCTGGCACGTAGTTTCCATGGTATCCCTATGCTCTAGCAGCCTGCGGAGCAAGAGACCCAAGATAGCTTCTGAACAGTAGTCTCTTGTATTACAGTTTACAGCATTGCTGCCAGCAAGCCACTGTATGCCAACCTTTTCCCTCTAACAATATCCCTTTTGATCCTCTGCCTGCTAGGCCTTACAAACCTGTGAAATCTTTTATTTCGTTACTGGTTTTAAGTTAGCATAGTAACGGAAGCCAGGCAAGGTTACATTGGTATAAAAAACACCTCATATCTCAAATAAATAAGAAAAGGTGGCGAAGCCATTGAAGCAGAATGACATAATTGCAATGATCAATGACTTACAGTATCTTGATTTTTTTTTTTAAATCTCTTCTTGGCTTATGATACTTCTTTGCTGTTTGTGTCCTCAGGTGAGAGTGGGGCTGGGAAAACTGAGGCCAGTAAATACATTATGCAGTACATAGCAGCCATCACCAATCCCAGTCAGAGAGCAGAGATTGAAAGGTAAGAGCTTTACAGAAATTTATGAGGGGAAAAATAGCTTCATGTCCTGATAACATGGTAGTGGGCACTCTTGATATACCTATCTTCTTTTCTTCTACTTTTATAATTGCATGAAGTTTTCATATCAATTCATCCTTTCCTGAAGGTAAAGTTTTTTGACTTGGGGAAAAAAATTGAAACATAGATAAATTGCTAACAGATAATTGGCTAGGAGTGTTGGGAGTGTAACTCAAGCCTTTGCACTTCCAAATTGTAAACGATGCCCTGAAATTAAGTTTCTGTTGGGGTGTCAGTCAAACTTCATGGAACTAAATATACTTACACATTCAATTCATGACAAATGGAATGTTGAACAGAAGCAATACACTCTAGTCCAGCATTTCATGTTCATGAATTTCAAAATGTGCCCATCAGGCAGACTGAGTAAAAGTATAAAAGTCTTTAAATAAATGAACGTGGCATCCTGACAAAGAAAATTAAACTCCCACCTTGGAACTAACTCTCGAACCACTTGCCCACCATGCGAGAAACCAGGAGATTAGATGAGTATTTCAGGGGGGCAAACTCAAATTTAGACAGACTAACCGAGGAAGTAAAATCTATAACCAAAGGCTCTCCATTGAAAATGCTCACTCTCAAGCTCCCCATTCATGTCTAGGGATTGGAAAATCAGCTGGGGACTTCTGCTAACAGAGTACCACCTGTGCATATTATCTGCCTAAAATAGATTCCTGGTTACAGGGCATAAGTTATGTATTACAGTGTGTTTGAATGCAGCTAAATTTAAATTTATACATCTAGGATCAAAGAATTTAGGCCATACTTACAGGATGGGGAACGCTATCCTGGTAAGCAATGACTCTGGAAAAGATTTCGGGGTCATAGTGGATAATCAACTGAACATGAGATCCCAATGTAATGCTTTGGCCAAAACAGATGACACAATCCGGGCGGTGCATAAATACGGGAATCTCAAGTAGGAGTACAGAGGTTATTTAACTTGGTGCTCATGTGACCACTGCTGGAATACTGTGTCCAGTTCTGGTGTCCCCTATTCAAGGATGTTGGAAAAATTGGAGAGGGTTCAGAGAAGAGCCACAAGAATGACTGACGGGTTAGAAAACCTGCCTTATAGAGTTAGATTGATCTCTTTGGATCTATTTAGCGTAACAAAGAGAAGGCTAAGGGGCAACTTGATTACAGTGTATAAGTATCTACCTGGGGAACAAATATTTAATAATGGGCAATTCAGTCTATCAGAGAGAGGTATAACGTGATCCAGTGTCCGGAAGTCGAAGCTAGATAAACTCAGACTGGAAATAAGATGTAAATTCTTAACAGTGAGAGTAAGTAACCATTGAAAAAATTTACCAAGGGTCCTGGTCTATTGTCTATCCTTGCCAATTTTTAATCAAGATTGGATGTGTTTTGTAAAAATCTGCTTTAAGAATTATTTTGGAAAAGTTTTCTGGCCTGTGTTATATGGGAGGTCAGATTAGATGATCACAGTGCTCCCTGGGAATCTATGAATCAGGACACATTTGAATTTTCTTGTAGAATACAACCTGGCTGTTATTAAAACCTTCTGAAAAGCATGATTTATGTCTGGAAGAAGATTGCACTAGATATCTAGGAACACACTACCTACACTTGGGCTGTTCTCTTGCCTTTTCTGCTTATCTGTACTAGAGTGAAGAACATGTTGTTGAAATCCAACTGTGTGTTAGAGGCCTTTGGCAATGCCAAAACCAACCGTAATGACAACTCCAGCAGATTTGGAAAATACATGGATATCAACTTTGATTTCAAAGGAGACCCGATAGGTGGACATATCAATAACTATTTACTAGAAAAGGTAAGCTGAGTTTGACTGTAAAGTGCTAGGCTGTCTTCCCATGTATAATGATTATTTATAAAACCTAGTATTTGCCATTTTAAATGTGTCCCTCCTGAACTCACGTCAAATAGTTCATTGAATATCCATCATAGGATGAGTGTCACTTCAGATCTAGACCTTAATTTTTCCCCCCAGAATCAATAAAGGTATGGTAGCTAAAATTAAGAAACTGTCAAAGCACCGCAACTAATTTGTTGCAACACAAACACCATGAAACCATTGTTTTCAGAGCTCATTCCATCATAGAACTCGGGGATAAATAAAAGGGTTTCAGAATGTTTTGTCTGTGCTTTGTACCCAGAATAAAATCTGAGATTAATTTAACATGTATAAAATTGCTTCCCACAGAAATTCTTGCACTGAAATCTCACTGGTCAAGCATAAATTATGAAGATTTCTGTGTGTCTGCAAGTAGTGGTGGTGTGGTTTTAGAAGTATTGCATTGAACTGATGCCATAGCTTTACATGATCATCTGTTAACTTTTATTACATATTCCAGGAGAGTGATGGAAACAATGTATTTCATGTCATTTTAGACTGTACAGATTTGACAGCATCTGGCAACATTTTTAAACTTCTGTTTTTATTTCTCTGAAACCTAGTTCCAGAATAAACATTTTGTTGTGTTTTAGTGTTATGTACTGCTTTGACCCTAGTGACACACTAAGGGAAAATATTGTTTGCAACTGCAATGGCTTTAAATCAGGGGTAGGCAACCTATGGGACACGTGCCAAAGGGGGCACGCGAGCTGATTTTCAGTGGCACTCTCACTGCCCAGGCCCTGGCCACCGGTCTGGAGGGCTCTGCATTTTAATTTAGTTTTAAATGAAGCTTCTTATACATTTTAAAAACCTTATTTACTTTACATACAACAATAGTTTAGTTATATGTTATAGACTTATAGAAAGAGACTGTCTAAAAACATTAAAATGTATGACTGGCACGCGAAACCTTAAATCAGAGTGAATAAATGAAGCCTCGGCACACCACTTCTGAAAGGTTGCCGACCCCTACTTTAAATCATAAGGCTTTTTATAAAATGTGTTTGACTGCACTATGCTAAGTTCCTGTTTCTGTTAACATTTTTATTTATTTATTTATTTAATATTAGCCCAATTGGCTGATGAGGGCAGGCAGTGATTTTCCATTGCTGCATACAGAGGTCTGATCTTAAGTCAACTAACCTTGCATGATCATACAAATCATCATATTTACAACAGCCACCTCACTAATTTCTCATTGACTTTGCTAATCCACTATCCTGGTAATTCTCACAGGAAACCTAGTTGTTTCACTCTACTTCTCAGCAAAGATTTAATAGCAAAAGATGGCTCTGTAATGAGCTTTTATTACTATGATTTTATTGTTACAAAATATTCTATGCTTCACCAGCTAGTTAAGGATTTAAACAAAAATACATTATGCTATTCAAAGGCCTTGTCTACACTACAGGGGGAGATGGATCTAAGTTACGCAACTTCAGCTACGTGAATAACTTAGGTCTACTTACCGCGAGATCTATACTACACAATGTCAACTGGACACGCTCTCCTATCGACTGCCCTTGCGCTTCTCGTTCAGGTGGAGTACAGGAGTCGATGGGAGAGCGATCTGTGGTCGATTTAGTGGGTTTTCACTAGACCCACTAAATCAATCGCCAATGCATCGATTGCCATGCGTCAAGCCCCTGGTAAGTGTAGACAAGGCCAAAGTATACATTTTGTCATGTGGTATCTGATTCCTGGCTTTACCTGCTCATTAATTTTCAAAATTCTGTAGTTGGCAGTTGAATGTGAAGTTCCACTGTAGTTCCCCATAATCTTACACTGGTCTGGGACTAAGATCTGAACGCCTCTTGCTCCTGCCAGCATTGATCTTAGATTAAAAGTGAAACATAACTTGCCACTGCTTTACTGATAGCTCAGTGGTTTGAGCATTGGCCTGCTAAACCCAGGGTTGTGAGTTCAGTCTTTGAGGGGGCCACTTAGGGATCTGGGGCAAAATCAGTACTTGGTCCTGCTAGTGAAGGCAGGGGGCTGGACTCGATGACTTTTCAGGGTCCCTTCCAGTTCTGTGAGATAGGTTCTGGTGTGTTAGCAGAAGAATTTACCACAAGAGTTCCCTAACTGTGGACCCTGGAGCACTTGCTGGTGGTCACATGGTGCTGTTTCCTATTTCCTATTAGATGCTCAAAATAATTTCTTATGTAAGCAGTTACCATGGTCACCACAGGGGGAGTCATCTTTTTAAAAATATCCTATTGTCTGTGTATTTGTATGACTGGGCTGTACACTCCATGGGACAGGGACTGCCTTGTGTCATACACCACTAGTAATGATCCGTAGTACGTTTGTAGGGTAAAAAGTGCTAGAGGGATTTTGGTAAAGATAGTGAATTATTGCATTGGCAGACTAAGGTAAGATATTTAAGAAGCACACTACTTGTGTCTAAAAATACATGTCTTTGCATCTTTTCCCCCATAGTCCCGAGTGATTGTGCAGCAGCCAGGAGAACGAAGCTTTCACTCTTTTTATCAGGTTAGTGTTTGCCTACTCAAACACATGGAAATTAGCTGACTCATTCCTCTGCTCACAAGGACATACAGGCAAAGCAATTAACACATTCTCTCTGGCATGCATTTTTTATCACATTCTGAGCCAGTTTTCTGCTTTTAACAATTCTATGTTGGCTGAAGATGCCTAATTTTGGAGAGGGGCCATGGAAAGGTGAAATATTCCTCCTCATCCTCCTAATCCTCCTATTTATTAACACATTTGTAAACTTATTAGTACTTCTGAGCATATGGTACTATATCTGGACTTTGGATTAGTACTTCATTAGCAGTACAACTGTCTTCTTTTCTCATGAGGCTTCTGTAATTTGGATGGAGCTAATTTCATGGCACCGAATACATTCATATCTTATCTTCATATTTTTACTTCAGTGCCTTCAGTATTGTTTGTGGTAGGCTGATGCCACTGTGTAGGCTCTGTGGAAGGAGATGCCCCTCATCATACCTCTTTGTAAAGAAAATGATCAACATACCTGCCTTACTTTGTTCAGCATAGTTGCTGATGTTTGCCACCATGGTGTGTATATATAGCACTTTATTTCCAACATGTGGCAATTTGAAGATGTTTCCGTTGGAGAAATTACATGTGTTTGGTCCTGCATGCTTTCCTGAAAACATCTGTATGATGTTGCCCCTATGCAGAGGTTTTGACTTGTTTTCAAGATTGTTGCTTTAACAGCCTTAAAGGCAACCACCTGGAAGGTGTTTTTGGCTCTGTAATGGTGGAGACTGTGTATATCATAGCCACAATGCTTACACAACCTTTCCCTGCGACTACGTGATGCTTACTGGCTTCAGGTGCCAAGGCTGTTTGCATGTTAGTAATGGAAATGGAAAGTTATGGTCATGCCTCACCATGCATGAGGAAGAAGGATCAGAATGTATTCAATGTAGCAATAAATGAGTAACTTATGATATTACACCAACTATGAACATATTGGATGGTGTTCGGTTTTTTGATTGATATTTGTTTTTTAAAATACTATTTGCACAGCTTCTCCAGGGGGGTTCTGATCAGATACTACGCTCTCTACATCTTCAGAAAAATTTCTCTGCATACAACTATATTCGGGCCGGAGGGCAGTTAAAGGTGAGGATGCAGTCAATTTGTTTCAGGTAACTTGTTCTAAAGTTGTAAATGCATCTGGAAGTGGTACATTGACTTTAGCTGTACATCCTTGCTCATAATTGTGGGAAGATATCGTAAGAGAAATGAAGAATTCCAGCCACAATCTAAAAGCTGTCACCTAAAATCTGCCGTGGTGGATTGCTGTGCCTTCTTGCTGCTTCCTCCCTGCAGCAGCTGCCAGTATGATGATGAGAGGGCAAACAGCTTGGGTGTGGAGTGCAGGCAGGCAGTAAAGGGGCTCTAAGAATCAACCTTAACAGCTCATGGTCTAAGTGGCTTCACATAAATTGGTTTCATATAGGCATGTGGGACTTTGGTTATTGATAGCAGACCCCCAAACAAATTGGTTCCCAATGCAGGCACCATTTTGACCTATTTTCTATCTCATGCCATTCATGGAATCTCCTTTAGATCAGTGATGCAATCCAGTCTTCTTCAAATGGTTGCACTTGTCCATTCCACTTCAGGTTTGTGCATGCCCAGTGCACTGTTGTTGGAGATTTTTCCCTCAGCGGTACCCATTAGGGCCATGCATGCACCATCTGCTGCTGTGTGCTGCTGCACTATGTTGTAAAGGATAGAGCCACACCCAATCCCCTTTAGTTCCTCCTTACCACCCATAACAGTTATTGGAGCATGTTATCTTGCTGCTGAAAATTTTCTTAATTTTGCATTTGTATATAGTTGGTACTCATTAATAGTTTTTGTTAAGATAATGTAGCATTAGGTTTCCTTTATTGGTGTACTTTTTTGGTACTCTTTGATTCCTACTTTGTGGGTACTGGTACCTGGTGGTGGGGGTGTGCCTCAGTCCCCAGGATGCCTACAAGGAACAGATGCTGGTTAGTGACCTGCACTTCAAGTGCCTGAAGTGCCTAGGAGAAGCTCATGACAGAGATGGTACCAGATCTGCAGGAACTTTAAACCCAGAACTAAAAAGGAAGGGAGGTCACTGTAAAACACCTTCTGATGGAGGCAGCCCTGCACCCACACTCAGAGCCTCCCCATTCAGTGTGTGTACCGAGCACATCTGCTTTGATAAGAGTGCGCCTCCTGTTGTGGCAGACTCTTGATGCCAGTCTCCTTCTCCAGTACTGAGGAAGACACCCCAGAAGATGGTATCAAAGGACTTGGTATCTGGGATATCAAAGGCCCTGACACCAAAGTCCAGCAAACATGCTGGTGAGGAGGATAGACTGCAATTGAGGCTGAAGCACTCCCTGGTTCAAATAACTGCTCAGGGAGGGTTGTTGACTCAACACAGGTACTGATCCCTAGGGCGGCACCATCTGTGTCAGTGGTGCGGTCTTTGTTGGCTTAGCAGTGGCAAGAGACCGTATCATTTGAAACAGATGTTGTGGAATGTGACCTTTTGAGTCTCTTGATACTGTGGACACTGCAAGCACTTCCTTGTACACCGCTATTAAGAGGCAAACTGCAGTGATCTCACTAATGCCCCTTTCTACAGACTACTGGCACCAATCCTGGCACTGACAGGAGTAGCTCCTCTTTGGTTGGATGAATCCAGTTCATCCTCTGAGTTGGAAGTTGGCTTGTACATGTCACAGCTATGTCACATTAGCAGAAGCTCTGTCTTGGCTGACTGGGAAGGAATTGAACTCTGGTACCATACCAGTGGCCATTTTGGAACTCTTGGAGGTTTCTACCTGCCTCCAAGTTGTCTCCACACCCTTCCTGTTCTTCTTCTTCTAGAAGACATCCAGATCCTTCTTGTCAAGAGTAGCAAGAAGCAGGTGCCAGGCTCAGAATTGAACGTGGAAGGTCTGCTTTGGTACCTTCCCCCCGTCCCTCCCAATAATTGGGGGAAGCTACACTTGAGCCAGTCCTGTGGTGGTCCTCCTCATTGCCTGAGCAGGCGGTAGTATCGGAGGGTTCTTTACTTCCATTGGATGATTATATTGTCCACTAAGACCTGCTAAAGAGGGTGACTTTTGCCTTAAATATTCAGGTGGAAATGATTCTAGAGAGGTCTCACAGATTGGTCAATATCTTGGCATCTATGGAAGCTTCTCAAGTGGCATTTCCAATTAACAAGGTTATTCTGGTGCCCACTAAAGTGCTGTAGCAAACTCTATTTTCCCTCCCTCCCAGAGTGCCAGGGCCAGAAAGCATCTACTCCAAAATCAAAAGATGCAAAAAAAAAAAAAAGCTCAATCTATTTGGCAGGAAACTTTTATTCAACAGCTGAGCTACAGCTCAGGATTGTTAATCAGCAAGCACTGCTGATGATTGATTTTAACCTCAAGGACAATGTTTTAAAATTAATGGATGCGAGACAGGTGTTTATTGCTATGGTGGATGAGGGAAAGTTGGCGGCCATCGCTTTACTTCTGGCTGGTTTGGATGCTGCAGCTAGAGCCAGGGCATTGGCCGTTACAATGCACAAATGTCTGCAGCTCCAGTAATTGGGCCTTCCTCAGGAGGTCCAAGAGACTATCCATGTTTTTCCTTACAAGGGGCCATCACTTTTCTCGGACCAGACCAATAACAAGCTGCACAGACTTAAGGGTTGTAGGGGTGGCTCAAGTCATTGGGCATTTATACACATGTCCCACAGAAGTAGAAGTAGCAGTACTGTTCTCAGCAGCTACATTGGTATGCATTGCAATAAAGACCAAGCTAGAAAGAAAGGCAAAAGTTATAGGAGGGGACCACCTCTACCTACTACTTCAGCAGCAGCCAGACAGCCAAGTAGTTTTTTTGGATATGTGTGGTGAGGACAGGTTTCCCAGTCTTCAGTTTGCCAGCTCTCATACCCTGATGTATTCTAATAGGTTCTCCTACTTGCTAAGTGCTTGGACCTGCATAACTACAGACCAGTAGGGCCTAAGCATGGTGGAATTGGGATACACCCTTCAGTTTATTTCTATCCCCCAATTTCCACCCTCCTTCCCAAGCTCTTTTCAGGGACCATTCTCACAGGGAAGTTCTCCTGTGGGAGGTTCGTTCTCTCCTCCAGCTGGGAGCCCTAGAGGAGGGTCCTCCATTTCACAGAGAGATGAGGTTTTATTCTTGCTACTTCCTTATCCCCAAAGTGAAAGGAGGTTTCAGACCTATGCTAGACTTGAAGCAGCTCAACAAACACCTAAAGAAAATAGTATTTCTCAGGATCTCACTGGCTTCCGTTATCTCCTCCCTGGATCCTGGTGACCGGTATGCTGCCCTCGACTTAAAGGACACATATTTCTGTGTGGTACTACATCAAAGCCACAGGAAATTCCCCAGGGTTTTGGACAACCAATTCCACTACCAGTTTACAGTCCTGCCATTTGGCCTGTCCTCAGCCCTGCGTGTTCAGAAAGCGCATCGCAGTGGTGGTGCTTTCCTGAGAAAATCAGGAGTTCAAATATTTCTCTACATGGGCGACTGGTTGGTGAGAGGCTGGTCCATGGGTCAAATGCTGTCCAGTGTGGCTGTGATCCAATCTACCTTCAGCGTGCTAGGATCGCTCATAGAGGAAAGGTATCCTTTGTGCAGATGACAGAAGTGAGAGTTCATAGGAGTGTCTTGGACTCTGGAAGCCAAGGCCTTTCTCCCTTAGGCCAGGTTCCAGATGATGCTGGCCATTTCTTTAGATTTGAACACCCGTCCTACCACAATGGCATGGAATTGCCTTAGACTGGTGGGGCGTATGGCATCATGTACTTATGAGGTTTGCTAAGCCAGGCTTCATCTCAGGAAACTTCAAGAATGGCTGAGCTGAGTGTACTTCCCGTTCGTCTTCCTCTGGACATGGTGGTTCGGATGCCTATATGAATCTTAAAAGCAGCAAAGAGTCCTGTGGCACCTTATAGATTAACAGACGTATTGGAGCATGAGCTTTCATGGGTGAATACCCACTTCATTGGATGCATGATATGAATCTTAGCCTCTCTGGACTGTTGGACAGACCTTGCGTGTGTGTGTGCGTGGATTTCATTTGCCTCTTTTCAGCCTACTTTGGCCTTAGTTATTGGCACTTACACCTGAGGTTGGGGGGCCCACCTAGGATCCCTGCAGACTCCAGGCCTGTGGTCTGCCCAGGATTTAACTCTCCACATAAATGGTAAGAGAACTGAAAGATATAGCTTGTCATGTTTTTCCTTCTGTATCTCCGGAATTAATTTGCCACCTCTTCCATCCCACCCATTCACTTTACAGCCCGGATGCTCTGTGGTTGACACCTCAGGAGATCTGTTCAAAGGGAGTGCAAGTCACGCTCTTGAATAGTGGAAAACCACCTACTAGATATACTTAATTGGCAAAGTGGAAGAGAATCTGTGGTTCCAACAAAAAGGAGTTTCCCCAGTCTCAACTTCAATATCACATGTGCTGGACTATTTAGTTATAACTAAACAGCAAGGTCTGTCCTCTGGTGTCCGTGCCTTGTCATGGCGAGACATCTTGCGTGCTCTAATGATCCCCAGAGTCTGTGTCAGCAGGGGCTTTTTTGCTCCCGGTAGGTTCAACCATGCTGGGTTGGTCTGTGGGGGAGGGGCCAGACAAAACAGACACCCTGGTCCTCCAGGTTGGGGGTTAGGTACACAGCTAACAACCCTGTCCCATAAAAAACAAAGCTAGCTCAGGTCACTGCAGAGATGAGAAAAAGTATGAACATGTCCAAACTCTCTTCATTCCATACAACCTGCCACAGAAAAATCCTCCATATCTTTTGGCCCAGTACAATCTCAAACCAAGATCTATTGGCATAGTGCAGCCAAGAAGATATGAGCACCATTATTGCCAGGAGACGCTGGACATGGATTGGTCACGTGCTTCGGATGGAAACTGATTCCATCACCAGAGTAGCAATAAGATGGACGCCTGAAGGCAAGTGAAAACGAGGCTGTCTGAAAACAACATGGGGAATAGCTGTGGAAGCCGAGCTGAAAAACCTGTGGCACAGCTAGGGAACCATTGAAAGACTTGCCAGAAACAGAAAGGAGTGGAGGAGCTTTGTCACTGCCCTAAATGCCAGTGGAGTAAAGGGAACATGATGATTGACGATGAAACAGCAAGGTCTCTTCATTAGTTCCATCAGGATCCTCCTAGCAGTTATCTTAGCTTTCCATCCTCTGATTGGTACTCGCTCTCTTTTTTCCCAATCCCACGTCAATCAGGTTTTTGAAGGTTCTGGATAGGTTATATCCCCATGTAGAGGATCCTATTTCCCTCTTAGCACTTAAACCTGGTATTGACAAAGCTAATGGGTCTTTCCTTTGAACTGTTATCCACCTGTTCATTACTCCATCTCTCGATGAAGGTAGCCTTTTTGGTGTCAATTGCCTTGGGCAGGAGAGTGGGTTAATTATGAGTCTTAGTGTCTGGTCTTCTGTATACAGTCTTCTACAAGGACAAATTATACCTGCTCCTTCATCTGAAGTTTCTCACCAAAGTTGTCTCACTTCCACATCAATTAGGCAATGTATTTGCCAACTTTCTTCCTGAAGCCTCATGCTCATAAGGACGAGTACAGATATGACATGGTCAATGTAACTTTTCCAAACAACATGCTTGCACTTACTTGTGAGTCACCTGAAGAGGAAGGATGTGTGCAATCACTCGAAGGAGGAACTGTTACTAACCTGTTCTGTAACAGTTCTTTGTGAGCTGTTGCACATGTCCATTTCAGGACCTACCCTCCTTCCCCTCTATATCAAAGTCTGTTTAGTAAGAAGGAACAGAGGAGGGTGAGGGTGGGAAGTGCTTTGCCCTTTACACCATTGCGCAGCAATGTGAAGCACCAAGGCACATATACCACCCTGATGGGTATGCTGAGGGACAAATCTCCAATAACAGTGTACTGGGTGTGCACACACCTGAAGTGGAATGAACATGTACAGTATGTCTCAACGACCAGTTATGGAACAGATAATAACCCTTTCTGTCTCATCAAAGGCTGTACGTCACTTATTTCTAGCCTCAGTAAAGTGGAACAAACAGAGCAAGGCTCTGTCTGAAACATTTGAACAAATACCTGAAGGAGTCATATCTTCACATTCGCATTTTATCATCCCAGAAATAATTCTCCTATTTTTGTTCATAGTTATAGACTTTAAGGTCAGAAGGGACCATTATGTTGTCTAGTCTGACCTTCAGCACAATGCAGGCCAAAGAATCTCACCCACCCACTCCTGTAACAAACCCCTAACCTATGTCTGAGCTATTGAAGTCCTTAAATCGTGGTTTAAAGACTTCAAGGTGCAGAGAATCCTCTAGCAAGTGACCCATGACCCGTGCCCCATGCTGCAGAGGAAGGGAAAAAACCCCCAGGGCCTCTGCCAATCTTCCCTGGAGGAAAATTCCTTCCCGGCCCCAAATATGGCAATCAGCTAAGTCCTGAGCATGTGAGCAAGAAACCCCAGGAAAGAATTCTCTGTAGTAACTCAGATCCCACCCTATCTAACATCCCATCACAGGCCATTGGGCATATTTGCCGCTAATAGTCAAAGATCAATTAATTGCCAAAATTAGGCTATCCTATCATACCATCCCCTACATAAACTTTTCAAGCATAGTCTTGTAGCCAGATATGTCTTTTGCCCCCACTGCTCCCCTTGGAAGTCTGTTCCAGAACTTCACTCCTCTGATGGTTAGAAATCTTCATCTAATTTCAAGTCTAAACTTCCTGATGGCCAGTTTATATCCATTTGTTGTGTCCACATTGGTACTGAGGTTAAATAATTCCTTTCCCTCCCTGGTATTTATCCCTCTGATATATTTATAGAGAGCAATCATATCTCCTCTCAGCCTTCTTTTCGTTAGGCTAAACAAGCCAAGCTCTTTGGGTCTCCTTTCATAAGAGAGGTTTTCTGTTCCTCGGCTCATCCTAGTAGCCCTTCGCTGTACCTGTTCCAGGTTGAATTCATCCTTCTTAAACATGGGAAACCAGAACTGCACACAATATTCCAGATGAGGTCTCACCAGTGCCTTGTATAATGGTACTAACACCTCCTTATCTCTACTGGAAATACCTCGCCTGATGCATCCCAAGACCTCATTAGCTTTTTTCACGGACATATCACATTGGCGACTCATAGTCATGCATCCGACGAAGTGGGTATTCACCCACGAAAGCTCATGCTCCAATACGTCCGTTAGTCTATAAGGTGCCACAGGACTCTTTGCTGCTTTCATAGTCATCCTGTGATCAACCAATACTCCAAGGTTCTTCTCCTCCTCTGTTACTTCCAACTGATGAATCCCCAGCTTATAACAAAAATTCTTGTTATTAATCCCTAAATGCATGATCTTGCACTTTTCACTATTAAATTTCATCCTATTACTTCTTTAATTTGCCAGCAAGAATACTGTGGGAGATTGTATTAAAAGCTTTGCTAAAGTCAAAGAATAACACGTCCACTGCTTTCCCCTCATCCACAGACCCAGTTATCTCATCATAGAAGGCAGTTAGGTAGTCAGGCATGACTTGTGCTTGGTGAATCCATGCTGACTGTTCCTCATCACTATCCTCTCCTCTAAGTGCTTCAGAATTGATTTCTTGAGGACCTGCTCTATGATTGATTTTTCCAGGGACTGAGGTGAGGCTGACTGGCCTGTAGTTCCCCAGATCCTCCTCCTTCCCTTTTTTAAAGATGGGCACTACATTAGCCTTTTTCGAGTCATCCGGGACCTCCCCCGATTGCCATGAGTTTTCAAAGATAATGGCCAATGGCTCTGTAATCACATCTGCCAACTCCTTTAGCACCCTTGGATCTAGCGCATCTGGCCCCATGGACTTGTGCTCGTCCAGCTTTTCTAGTCTATTATTAGCACTTGTCCTCCAGTCTATATCTGGGAAGTTAGTCTCCCATGATCACACAATTCCCATTAGTGTTTACTTCATTAAAAACATTGAAGAGGTCTCTCTCTATATCCAAATCAGATCCCGGCGGTCTATAGCACACACCAAGCACTATCCCAGGGGAGGCTCTAGTAGCTTTCTTCCCCAATGTGATTTTTGCCCAGACACTCTGTCTTATCCATTCCATTTCTTTAGTCTACCTCATCATTGATATACAATGCTACTCCACCACCTGTGCCTTTACTTCTGTCATTCCTAAACAGCACATAGCCTTCAATACCTGTACTCTAGTCATGACTACTATTCCACTATGTTTCTGTTATCCTTATAATATCTGGTTTCACTTCCTGCACCAGTAACTCTAGTTCCTCCATTTTATTACCTAGGCTCCTTGCATTGGTGTACAAACATCTTAATTTTTGCTGTTTGGCTTCGCTCACATTCTTTACCCGATTAGGCCCAGACATTCTACCACCAGTATCACCTATTAGGTGGGTATCTACACTACCCTTCCTCCTTATGTCCATTCTCCTATCCACGGCTGTATCCTTTCTTACTTCATTTTCTTCCCTCTCAGTGTTAAAATCCTGCATGGTGATTACCTGGACATCTCCCAACCATCTCCCCCAAATTCCTAGTTTAAAAGCTCTCTTAATCAGTTGTGCCAGCCTCCACCCTAGAAGTCTATTTCCCTCCCTACTCAGGTGAAATCTATCCTGAGAGAACAGTCCTCTGTCCATGAATGCCTCCCAGTGTCCATATATCCCAAAGCCCTCCTTATAGCACCACTGCCTGAGCAATCTATTGATGGTCGTAATCTGATCATGCCTTTGTTGCCCTTCTCTAGGAACTGGCAGAATCCCACTGAAGATCACCTGAGCCTCGATTTCCTTAAGTGTCTTCCCCAGCCTGGCATAGTCTCCCTTGATACCTTCCAGTGAGAATCTAGCTGTATCATTTGTTCCCACATGGACGATCAGTGGATTCTTTCCTGCTCCCGTTAGGATCCTCTTCAGCCTCAGGTCCACATCCCGTATCTTAGCACCTGGCAGAGAGCGCACCCTTCTGTTCTCTGGATCAGCTCTGGTTACAGGCCTGTCTATTCTTCTCAGTAAGGAATCCCCAATCATGTAGACCTGCCTTTTCTTGGTGATGGTGCAATTCTCTGGTCTATCCTGTTTCCTCTGGCTGCAAGTCCTCTCAATTCCTATTCTCCCTTGCAATTCTCTGCAACCCATCCTGTATCCTCCTGGGGCTCATATTTGGTGTTATCTCCATTGACTCTGTCCCTTTTCCTATAGAACTAGCTGCTCTTCTCTTCTTCCTTGCCCTCTCACCTTCAGTGACCACCTGCTGTGCCCCTTCTTCATTTTCTAACTCCACAAACCTGTTCCTGAGCTCTATTTCTCCTTCACTAGCCCATCTTTTCCTCTGCCTGGTTCTCTTAGTCACATGATTCCACTGTCCACTTTCCTCACCCAGCAGTCTCCCCTCAGAGTTAGTCATAGAATATCAGGGTTGGAAGGGACTTCAGGAGGTCATCTAGTCCAACCCCCTGCTCAAAGCAGGACCAATCCCCAGACAGATTTTTACTCCAAATGGCCCCCCTCAAGGATTGAACTCTCAACCCTGGGTTTAGCAGGCCAATGCTCAAACCACTGAGCTATCCCTACCCCCTCTTTGCTTCCATCTGAAAGTCTGAGCTTTTCCCTTCAGCCTCCTCATGTCTTTGCTTGTAGTGGACAGCTTTTTCAACTCTGATCATTACCATTTAATCTGAAATGTGCTCAAAAGGTCTTTTCCAGGATTATGGTAGTATCAATATTGGCTTTTAAGAAGAAAATGCACTTCTTGGTCTTTATGGACAACTGGGTTAGGTGTGATGGGATCCCAGGGGTGCAGTCGGGACTGTAGGACTGCTGTGCCCCCTTAACTCTCCAGCCTGGGCTGCCTCTCACAATGCTTTGCTAGTGACAAGCAGCAAACCCCTCCAGGTGCTGTTATCATTCAGCACAACCGCATGTGGAGCCCCCACACCCAGCTAGATTGCATGAATGCTCCCAGAGCCACTCATGAATCACACAGAGAAAGGCACCAACCAAATCCTCCCGGCCATGTACCTCAGGAATATACTGTCTTGCACTGCTCAAGAACAGCAGTGCAAATTTATTAATTGGTTCATCACTTCATTGGTGGAAAGTGGATATACACCAGCCTTTGTAAACCTGACAAGCACCGTTACCAAACACTTCAGGCAAACTCACTGATAAAGATAAACAGTTTAAAAAGTTTGACTACAAAAAATACATTTTAAGTGATTATAACTGATGGGCAAAAAAGTCCGAGTGGTTACCAAAAGAAAAGAGAAGAAAAGATAAGCATGCAGTCTAAGCTCTCAACCCTATTAGACTGGGCAAACTACAGCCCGGGGGCCACATCTGGCCCTTCAGATGTTTTAATCCAGCCCTCGAGCTCCTGCCAGGGAGTGGGGTCCGGGGCTTGCACCGCTCCGACACCCCAGCCGGGGGCTTGCCCCGCTCCACATGTGCTGTGGCTCTGCACAGCTCCTGGAAGCAGCGGCATGTCCCAACTCCGGCTCCTATGCATAGGGTCAGCCAAGGGGCTCTGCAGCTCCCATTGGCCAGGAACGTTGGCCAATGGGAGCTGCGAGGCAGCGTTTGCGGATGGGGCAGCGTGCCAAGCCGCCTCGCTGCGGCTCCACATAGGAGCTGGAGGGGGGACATGCCGCTGCTTCTGGGAGCTGCTTGAGGTAAGCGTGGCCTGGAGCCTGCTCCCCTGACCCCCCCCCCCTTGCACTCCCAACCCCTTATCTCCAGCCCCACCCTAGAGCCTGTACTTCTAGCCGGAGTCCTCACCCCCTTCCGCACTCCAACCCCCTGCCCCAGCCTGGAGCCCCCTCCCGCACCCTGAAATCATCATTTCTGGCCCCACCCTAGAGCCCGCACCCCCAGTCGGAGCCCTCATCCCCTCCCACACCCCAACCCCCAATTTCATGAGCATTCATGGTCCGCCATAAAATTTCCATACCAAGATGTGTCCCACCCCGATCTAGATTGTGTTTTTTCTCACCCCACTGGATATTGCAATTCATAGTACATAGGTTTCACCCTTGAAACCTGGGCCAGTCCCCTCTGTTGGAGTCTTCAGAGTGTCCCTGTTGCTTGCAGCGTAGGAGGGGGAAGGAGAAAGGCCATGCATGGGGCCCTTGTGTTCTGTTTTATACCCTTAGTCCCATGTGCTTGGAGAACACAGGTCCAAGGGATGTCTGGTGAGCATTCTTGAGTCACAAGGTGAAGCAATACCCTGGTGTGTCTCCTGTGAGCGAGTCATTAAATTGTAACTCCTCTGCTGGGCAATGGCTGGTGATGTCTGTTCAGCACCCACCCGGGCATTGGCTATCTCCCGCATCATTGTCTCTGGAGAGCTTGTATCTGGGTGCCTCCCAAACCCACAGCATATTTTAGTGAAAACCATACAACACATTCTCATAATTTCACATGCATTAACAATATACATATTTAGATAGAACCATGGGTTTCAGCAGATCATAACCTTTCCCCTGATACCTCCCGCGGCCTGCTTTACATGCAATATCACAATTATATATAAATGAGGAATATGGGGGTTACAGGACACTCCCCCAAGGTATAGAATATCACACAGTGGTCTGTAGAGAGAAAGCAAAATCAAAGTGATTCACGTTTCTGCATGCACTGCACACCAAGGCAGACTAGCTTACCAGGCAGAAGTTAAATTAAGCAGTGTCTTCACTCATTGTTATTCACTCAGTTTAGATCAGTGATTGATCACTCTGCATCTGGAAACCAAAAATCAAGTGCCCCATGACTTCTCCAAATGTCAGGACTTCTAATTCAAGTAGATGAATGATTTCTTATCAAGCAGGCGGAGATCTTTGTTATATGCTTTCCTACCATTCCGCTGCTTCTTGGGACCATACACAACCTGCATAGTGTGGCAATGATATTGTTTATGCGTTTCTGGCTGAAGAGGCTATGGTTTTCAGGCTGATTAACTCAGTATTGAATCTCCTGATCCTTCTGCATTGTATAGGAGGTCTGCTGATGGTTGTAGATGAAGTCCTTGAGCAAATCCCTCAACAACCATTTAGGGATGAGCTTGGAGATCAAAGCAGCAGATCTAGATGGGATCCCTGCTGAAATCTTTAAAGACGGTGGACCAGAGCTAATTTGGCAGCTTTACCAGCTTATCCTTAAAATCTGGATAAAGGAGGAGATACCCAGTGAAATGAGGGATGCCCTGATTGTCACCCTCTTCAAGAAAGGGGATAAAGTGGATTGTGGAAATTATTGTAGTATCTCTCTCCTAGCCATTGCAGGCAAAGATCTGGCGTGGATTCTTGCAACTTGCCTTCTGCCCCTATCAGAAGAAATTTTACCGGAGTCACAGAGTGGTTTCTGACCATGTTGTGGAACTGTGTACATGATCTTCACAGCACGGCAGCTGCAAGAAAAGTGTCGGGAGCAAAACCAACCACTGTACATGGCTTTTATTGATCTAACTCAGGGGTAGGCAACCTATGGCACAGGTGCCGAAGGCGGCACACAAGCTGATTTTCAGTGGCACTCACAGTGCCTGGGTCCTGGCCACCGGTCCGGGGGGCTCTGCATTTTAATTTAATTTTAAATGAAGCTTCTTAAGCATTTTAAAAACCTTATTTACTTTACATACAACAACAGTTTAGTTATATATTATAGACTTATAGAAAGGGACCTTCTAAAAATGTTAAAATGTATTACTGGCATGTGAAACCTTAAATTAGAGTGAATAAATGAAGACTCGGCACACCACTTCTGAAAGGTTGCCGACCCCTGATCTAACTAAAGCCTTTGATTCAGTGAATCGCCGTGCCCGCTGGACTGTACTTTCTAAGATTGGATGTCCTGATAAATACATCAATGTCCTAAAATTGCTTCATGATAACAAGAAAGCGACTGTTCTGGGCAGCACTGGCTCCCAGAGTGAACCTTTCAAAGTACAAACAGAAGTCAAACAGGGCTATATCATCGTTCTAACCATGTTTGTGGTTTTTATTGCTGTCATTCTTTACCTAATTGCTGGGAAGTTTACAACTGGCGTTGAAATCATTTACAGAATGGACGACAAAGCTGTTCAGGCTTTGCGGGCTGAAAGCCAAGAGAGAGATCGCCACAACAGCTATTGTGGAACTTCAGTATGTTGATGACAATGCAATCTTGCCCACTCTGAGAAAGATCTTCAAACTATCTTGAATGTGTTTGCCGATGCTTACGCATGTCTTGGTTTCACTCTTAATATCAAGAAGACTAAAGTGCTCTATCAGCGCTCTCCAAATGAGGTATTACATGTCCCATCTATCAAAATGAATGGAGTGGCACTGGAGAGCGTCTATCATTTCCTCTACCTTGGAAGTCATCTTTCATCTGAGACAGATATTGATGCAGAAATTCAACATCGCCTGAGCTGTGCCAGTGTAGATTTTTCTTGTTTACAGCACAGAGTTTTTGAAGATTGTGACATTTGAACAGACACCAAGCTTCTTGTTTGGGGGAGGGGAGATAGCTCAGTGGTTTGAGCATTGGCCTGCTAAACCCAGGGTTGTGAGTTCAATCCATGAGGGGGCCACTTAGGGATCTGGGGCAAAAATTGGTCCTGCTAGTGAAGGCAGGGGGCTGGACTCAATGACCTTTCAAGGTCCCTTCCAGTTCTAGGAGATTGGTATATCTCCAATTATTACTTTTTTTTTTTTTTTACCTTTAAGCCATTATTTTCCCAACACTGTTGTATGGATCCGAAACTTGGACAACCTATAGACACCACTTGAAAGTCCTTGAGAGATACCATCAATGCAGCCTTCGTAAGATTCTGAAGATCAAATGGGAAGACAGGCGCACCAATATTAATGTTCCGGAAGAGGGAAAGACCACCAGTATCGAGGCAATGGTCATCCGTCAGCAGTTCCGCTGGACTGGACACATTGTCCGGAGGCCAGACCATCACCTCCCAAAACGGGTCCTGTTCTCTCAGCTGAAAGAAGGGCACCATAACGTGGATGGACAACGGAAGCGTAATAAGGACTTGCTGAAGGACAACCTAAAGTGTAATATTGTCATTGACACTTGAGAGACACTTGCCCAGGATTGCTTAAAATGGAGTGAAGTCCTATGTGATGGTCCCCTGCATTTTGGACTTGCTCGCCGACAAGCTGAAAAGGACAAGAGGCGCAGGAGGAGGAAGAGACTGGCTTCCAGTCATGGTCAACAACCTCCTGCTGAGCCTGAAAATATCTTCCCTCATTGTAATAGAACAAGGATTGGGCTTATTAGCCACCTGAGGACCCATAACTCCCATGGAAGATGATCATACTCTGTAACGAGTGATGGCCCAAAGATCAGTCACCATCTTTAGGACAAGACAGATTCAAAACGGTTACTCATATGAGGTGATTAACACCCTCATGGACCAGAAAGACGTCAATGACCAGAACTTATTCTATTAGCTGGTACAGAATTCATAGTTTAAGGATGGAAAAACAGTTTTGAACAGTCTCAGGTTCCTTCAGAAGGGCCTTAATATGGTTGTATGTATAAAAACTTCCAAGCTAAAGGTCAAGTCTCCACACTATGATGTACACATTATGTTCAGGAACATAAAGTTCAGGGCAAATCCTGACATCAAATACTTCCTGTGTGGCACTACCTCACAACATCATTGAACAAAACCGTGGGACCTTAGCGTCAGCATCCAACAGTTCATAATACTTTCTGGATAAGTATTTTCCTCCTGCCAGCTAGTTTTGTAGCTCAAGTGGTAGCAGACCATGGTCCAGTGCTGAAAAGCTGAGATTAAACCCTGTCTCTGATGCATGATGAGAGAATTGTACCTACCGTTTTTCTTTAAAAAAGAAAAAGAACAACTTTTAGTAAGTAACTTCCTGTCTTGAGAGTGTTTTTAGGTTGCAAAGTCAAGAAGATAGAATCTAGTAGCCTGCACAACCATAAATTTGGCTCTTGTGCGTATGCATTGTGATGGTCTTTAATTACATGATCACATACTATTTCCAAAGGTCCCCAGCTTCTTGCAGTTTATAGGCTTGATGTACAAAGGAGGCAGAATTAAATTGCCTGGGTAACTGTAAAACTGGCATTTCTTAATGTTTAGTGGTTGATTTTGCAATCTAAATAAAACTGAAGAGTTTGTTTTGATATGTGATAAATAGAATAGATAGTGGCTGTGACCTACTGTTCTGTGCAACATTCACTTTTTTTTAGTAACACGTCTGTGACATCTGTGGTGGTTGCATAATGGCTGCCGCGTTATGTCCTTAAAGCTGTGCCATGGTGATGCTTTATATTCTAGAATGTTTGTCTAGAGTATGAAAGGTACTACATCAAGTAAATCTCTATTTTCCTTAGTGTTCCATCAATGATGGTGCAGAGTTCAAAGCAGTGGCAGATGCTATGAAAGTGATAGGCTTCAAACCAGAGGAGGTTCAAACTGTCTACAAAATTTTGGCTGCCATTCTTCACTTGGTAAGTTCCCTGCATGTGGGTTTGTGGAAACAGTTTTTCGAGGATTGCAATGGTAGGGCAGCCAGGCTGTGTTACTTGTGTTACTGTGTGACTTCAGTAGTTGAGTAGTTCTATCAGATGCAGTTGGAAGTGCTGTTTGGTTGAAAAGTCAACACTATTCCTGCCTGCCAGTAGTGGGTCAAATTTCCCTGTGGGAACACTGTGATTATCTGGTCTGACCTTCTGTATAACACAGGGCTTAGAATTTCCCCACAATAATTCAGACTAATGGC
Source organism: Mauremys mutica (assembly GCF_020497125.1). NCBI lineage: Eukaryota > Metazoa > Chordata > Testudines > Geoemydidae > Mauremys > Mauremys mutica. Next base: position 14,419,758 of record NC_059096.1, read on the forward strand.
TCATCAATCTTCATGTCAGTTTTTCTGGTGATGTCATTAAACTGGAAACTATATTCTAGGACTTTGTGGTGAGCTGTAGTGAAGATGGAAAGGATAAATATAAATAATCTGTGGGTTCTGCTTAGTGTCTTTTAATTCCAACTCCTCTCTAGACCCCTGGCTTGTAACAGTCTTTGCCTGATTAAACTTTATTTGAATTAATTTGCCATAACTTTGTTCCTAGAATCCTGCTAAATACTAAGGGCCAAATCCTTCTTTTGGTCACAGGCAAAGGCGAAGCCTGGGTGGGGGAGTCAAGAAGGGTCACATGCCCCTCCCCAGACACCTAGGGGGAGGCACATTCAGCAGGGAACCACAGTGGTGAAAGGAGCAGTAAGTGGGACCGCTGAGGGGCCACACGCCGACAGGTCCTCCGGTGTGGCTGTACTGCCCTCAGCCCCACCCCAGCTCTTCCACGCAGCTGCGAGTCCTGGGGTCTGTACAGCCCCACTGGAGGACAGGGCTGGGGGCGGTATTCAGATAGCCGTGCCAAAGGAGCTGCCTGTGTCAGGCCTCCTTCCTTTTGCTGCGGGAGGACAGAGCCCCACCCCAGGTAATGTGGGATGGGGAGGGGACGGGACGGGGAGAGCGGGGGGCCCAGGCTGGGGGCAAGGCAGGGAGGAGTCACGGGAGGGTCACTTGGGGAAGCCACATGCCCTCTTAGCTGGTGCCCCCCTTTGTGTCCCTCCCATGAGTTGCCCATGATTGGAGCATACAATATTGAGGACAATTTAGCCTAAATATAGAAATGTGCTGATGGTGTTTCATTTGTTGATGAACTGAACAGCAGATCACTCCCTGGAAATGAAGTGCTTACTTCAGCTTTGCTGATAATATTCTCAGCAGAGGCACATTGAGCAATCTTTTCTTTCACTACTTGCTACAGGGGAATTTGAAGTTTTCAGTGGATGGCGACACGCCTGTGATTGAAAATGGCAAGGTTGTGTCGGTAATTGCAGACTTGCTGTCAACAAAGTCTGACATGGTGGAGAAGGCCCTGCTTTTTCGAACTGTAGCTACAGGCCGGGATGTCATTGACAAGCAGCACACAGAGCAGGAAGCCACCTATGGCAGAGATGCTTTTGCAAAGGTGAGTCTGAATTCTCTTTCTACAAGTCTGTACTAGTTTGTCATGCAACAATTTCCAAAACCCATGGCTCAGTTTTTGCTCTTTAATTTCACAAATGATAGGAGCCCATGGATGAATGAAAGTATTGCAGAGTCCAACATCTGGTTCAGCAAAGAGTGCAGATGCTTAATGAAGTTGTAAGAGAAGAGCACAAGGTTTTGGGGGCTGTTAGTCTGGATGTTTCATCTTCAATATGTATTTTTAGAATGTTCACATAGTGAAAGACTTATTCTTCTAAATTAATGGGCGCAGCAGAGTTAAAATTTTATCTGTGAGTGGGGGCAACCCACAAAACAACTTTGGCTGCAGGGTTTGCCAGGACATTGGAAGTCTCTGGTCTGTTAGTTCATATCTTGATACAATGGAAATGCAATAAATGAGATTGAGAGAACAGATTATTGACAGTTCTAGCTGTCTGCTTGCTGTCAAGAAGAGAGCAGTGGAATGGTATGACATCCTTAAACACTCATTGAAGATTGTGAAAAAGGAGGGAGGGATAGCTCAGTGGTTTGAGTATTGGCCTGCTAAACCCAAGGTTGTGAGTTCAGTCCTTAAGGGGGCCACTTAGAGATCTGGGGCAAAAATCAGTACTTGGTCCTGCTAGTGAAGGCAGGGGGCTGGACTCAATGACCTTTCAAGGTCCCTTCCAGTTCTAGGAGATTGGTATATCTCCAATTATTATATATTATGCTACACCTTTGGTTGTTTGGCAACGACAGCAGTCTCCTTTGGAAGGGTGATAGTGACGGAGTATTGGGAGGACACTTAACTACTAACATTTATTTTAATTGTGAGAAGGAGGAATGGAGGGAGTTAAATGGTGGTATTGGGTAAGAGCTAACTTTTGGGCCAGTCTCCTTGAATGTCCTTTTAAGGTTGTAATATTTGTCAGAGCTTCTTAGCACAGGTGTCACTAAATTGAATGATTAGATTCTGAAGACAGAAAATGACCTTGCTTGTGACTACTTCTTGAAAAGTGAATGATGATATTTTATAGTATTGTATTTTGTGGTGTTAAGTGCTCAGTTACAATGGGTACAAGCACTGTATAAAAATGTTAATTCTGCATTCATCTGCTCACCTATATTTTCCATATTCATACAATTCTCTGATCATAGAATCATAGAATATCAGGGTTGGAAGGGACCTCAGGAGGTATCTAGTCCAACCCCCTTCTCAAAGCAGGACCAATTCCCAACTAAATCATCCCAGCCAGGGCTTTGTCAAACCTGACCTTAAAAACCTTGAAGGAAGGAGATTCCACCACATCCCTAGGTAACCCATTCCAGTGTTTCACCACCCTACTAGTGAAAAAGCTTTTCCTAATATCCAGCCTAGACCTCCCCCACTGCAACTTGAGACCATTACTCCTTGTTCTGTCATCTGCTACCACTGAAAACAGTCTAGATCCATCCTCTTTGGAACCCCCCTTTCAGGTAGTTGAAAGCAGCTATCAAATCCCCCCTCATGCTTCTGTTCTGCAGGCTAAACAATCCCAGTTCCCTCAGCCTCTCCTCATAAGTCATGTGCTTCAGCCCCCTAATCATTTTTGTTGCCCTCCGCTGGACTCTTTCCAATTTTTCCACATCCTTCTTGTAGTGTGTGGCCCAAAACTGGACACAGTACTCCAGACGAGGCCTCACCAATGTTGAATAGAGGGGAGTGATCACGTCCCTCGATCTGCTGGCAATGCCCCTACTTATACAGCCCAAAATGCCGTTAGCCTTCTTGGCAACAAGAGCACTCTGTTGACTCATATCCAGCTTCTTGTCCACTGTAACGCCTAATTCCTTTTCTGCAGAACTGCTCCCCAGCCATTTGGTCCCTAGTCTGTAGCAGTGCATGGGATTCTTTCATCCTAAGTGTAGGACTCTGCACTTGTCCTTGTTGAACCTCATCAGGTTTCTTTTGGCCCAATCCTCTAATGTATCTAAGTCCCTCTGTATCCTATCCCTACTCTCCAGTGTATCTGCCACTCCTCCCAGTTTAGTGTCATCTGCAAACTTGCTGAGAGTGCAGTCCACGCCATCTTCCAGATCATTAATGTGGAGATGATTAAGTTGTTGCAATGTTGACTATGACTACGAATGGGGAAAGTAGGTAGCAGAATTGGTAGAGCCGTTCAAGATTCTATTCTCATATAAATGAATTTAGAAAGAAATACAGCTATGTTATATGGAAAGAATAGAAGGTTTCTCAGATCAAGAAGTATGTTTAATTTTAGCAGGAGTTTTGCCAGTGAATATGGGTTTAATCTGAAAACCAGCTTGAACTAAACTACTACAGAAACTATTGTAGAGACTTGACTGAAATACTGCTAAATCAGTTATGAGAGAGATCAGAACTTATGCCTAATGTTTGTTATCTTTGTAGGCTATATATGAGCGCCTTTTCTGTTGGATTGTCACACATATCAATGACATCATTGAGGTGAAGAACTATGATACCACGATCCATGGGAAAAACACAGTCATTGGAGTCCTGGATATCTATGGCTTTGAGATCTTCGACAACAACAGGTAAGCTGCATTCTAGAGAAGGAAACTGATGCTTCATCTTGCCTCAAATGAAAAACTAATCAATTTTTTCTCAACTTTATTTTTGCAGTTTTGAACAGTTCTGCATTAATTACTGCAATGAAAAGCTGCAGCAGCTTTTTATTCAGCTAGTTCTAAAGCAAGAACAAGAGGAGTACCAGCGAGAGGGGATTCCCTGGAATCATGTGAGTGAATTGGCAATGGGGGTCTGGTTGAATCCAGTGAATCCAGCCTGGTCCTGAAGTTGCTTCTCATGTAAACTCCCATCAAAGTCAGTGGGAGCTCTGTATCCAGAGCAGATGCAGCACCGGGCTTGTTATCCATAAATCACTCTGGAAGAAGCAAACTGAAAATATATGACACTCTTTCTATACATTTTGTGGCCTCTTTCTGGTACCATTGTAAACTGGGTGATATGTATTTTATTTAGTTAAACAGGTGTTCAAGTAGAAAGATTTTTTGAAATTGATCCTTGCTAAGTGGTAGGATTTTGATTAGAAGATGCTGGTTCAGATTGTATAGACATTACAATTCTGATCCTCTACTATAGAAAATCAGTGGCAAAACTCGTTGGTGAAAAATCTGGCCTTATGATTGCATTGACCAGGCTTTATGAGCCAGTTATGAAAATGTAATGGAGAAATCTATTATAGGAATGCATTTCAGGGGAAGGGTAATTACACTTATTACCCACTTTCTTAATTTGTTGGAAAGCATTTGGCCTTTGTGTGCCTTCCAATATGACTGCAGCCTGCTAGTGTCCAGTAAAATTGCACAATGTCATATATACCACTACCTTGCTGTCACAACTTCCACTGCCATAAGTGTGTTCGTGAATGTCTCACTAAGGTGACTCTTGAAAGATACTGTAGTTGATTATGGGATCGGTGCAGTGGTAATCTGAAACATGTGAAAGGAGACCCTTCTCTGCTGTGCCTCTTAGTGCTGCAAATGTTTCTGCTATAGTTACCCACTTCTTGAAAAATAAAACTCTTCGGAGCTATATAGGAATGAAGAGGGCCAGCTATAGACATGCATATGGGGGTACCATGTGGATCATGTTAAAGCTGCCTAGCCAAATAGACATCAGGTGAGCCTCTTCCACTAGATTCTTTTGTTTTTAGATTTGAATGTTCGCGATGAAAGTAATGTTTACATAACTCCTGTGCCCTAAGAGGAAGAGCAGATACTGGGCCAGATTCTCCTCTGTTATGTTTGTCTTCCTACTGGAATCAATGGGGTTTCCACTGGGAACAAAGTTAAACTTACTTTTTAATGCTAATGCCTAGGGTTTGTTTGCTTGCTTTAGTAAAATCTAATCCTGATAGAACAACTTTGCTTTCAGTCACTAGACTCCAAGTAAGGGATGAAGTTTGGACATGAGTACTAAACACGTGTTACAAGTACACTTCTCTTAGAGTAGGAAGTCTGAATATATGATCTGCAGTCCAGCATATTTTCAGATTGTCTGTTTGGGAAGCAATAATTTTCATTAGAATTTCTATGTATATTTTATTTCCACTACCTCAGTGGATGTCAAATTATGGTCTGTGGAGTATCAGTGGACCACAGAATGGCATGTTTTGCAAAGCAAGCAGTGGGATATTTTGGGGACGTAGAGGCCTGGGAGAAAGAAATGCTCAAAGTGGTCTGTAGAATGAAACTGTTGAGCGCTGCACCACTGCATAATGAGCCTCGTACTTCACAGTTCAGTTTCTTTATTACAGTTAATAAAGCTGTATTGCACATAATTCTCCCTGTATGGTTACTGGTGTGTGCATAAGTGTGGGTACTGTTTGTTCATGCACTTCCTTCTCACTCAGTAGTGAGAGAAGACCTGCAAATACCTGTTGTTTTGTGTTCTGCAGATTGATTATTTCAACAACCAGATTATTGTGGATCTGGTGGAACAGCAGCACAAGGGGATCATTGCCATTCTGGATGATGCCTGCATGAATGTTGGAAAAGTCACCGATGAGATGTTCCTTGAGGCACTGAATAACAAACTGGGGAAACATGCTCATTTCTCCAGCAGAAAGGTAAACTGTTCATCTGTGTAATCAGAACCCACCTCTCTTCACATGCAGCACATGCTGTATCTTTCTAAATGGGATAAGGAAAAGGACTTACACAGTGACTTGAATAGAGGAAGGCCCTTTTCTAGAATAAAACTTAAATGTCTGGTGCACGTAGTATTTCTGTATTTATATGGCCAATCAAGTTCTCTAGTTTAGAATGAATGAATGAATGTTATAATGATTTGTATCCAGAAGAGGGAGCTAAAGTATGATCAATGCAGTAGATTTTATTTCAAGGGAAAAACAGGAAAGCATGAACTTGTCTTGACATATGATGTCATTTATATCCAATGGGTGCACAGTTCCAGTTCATGTGACTGTTCCCTACTCAACCAGCTTTAATATGCTGTGGCAGTGAAAATGGCTCACATTTCTGCTTTATTACAGCTATGTAATCTTCATCCTCAATGGCTACAAAAGGTGCTCATCTTAAATTGTACCCATAATCCTCCAGACCCTTTGATTTGCTTTGTTTTTGATATGACAGCCAATTAAAAAGATTTTGTCACTTGGTAGTATTTTAAAAACACGGGCTCTGGCCTGATCAATTTGAGAACCACTCACAATAATGTCCTTTAATTTACTGATGTCTTTTCATTGAGAAATAGTATTTGAAATCTGTTCATTAGAATACTGTCTTCACCACTGCACACATTTGTATATAAGGTAGGAATATCACCATAGCATACTTGTATAAGAAATGTGCTAGAGACTGTCTCCAGAGACTCTGAATTCAAACAGTAGAAAGAGCTGGATCTGTCTTGTTTTAGTGAAGAATGGAAATGGAAGTAAAATAAAAAGATTTTCATTCAGCTATGGCTTATTCTTAAGCACCCCTCACTTGGAGTATAACCTGTCAGCTAAACTGCCATACACAATTTTTTGGTAAACAGCGAACAATATTCTCACTGTCAGCACTAAGCTGTGGGATTGCTGTGCAGTTAAGGTAGGGGCATATGTAATGAATACTTCAAATCTTATGAATTTACTCAGTGAATTGAAGTGTTATGTCTGTCATGCATAATTGAGGCTAGTGAATTTGGATGCAAATTCTTTCCTTTGTTGTTAATAATGCTTTTGAATGGTGCCAGTCTCAGGGGCTTGGGGAATGAAGTCTTATATTTTCAGAACAGGTATAGCAAGGGCAGCAATAGTCCAGATTCCCAGTGCTACTCTGCCAATATACTTAAATCCAAGGGAAGGTCATTCTCCATGACCTGTTCGTTCCTAGGTCTCTTCTCTGCTGAGACCACCAGCAAGTGGCTATGTATGGAGATGAGAGCTGTGAGTATAATGTGCTGGTGTGAGGGGAAGTGAATTTGACAGTGAGTGAGGAACTATAAATGGGAAAGCCACAACTGACTGAACCACTGGCTTCAGGAGTTTCTTCTTTGTATAGGAAACATTCAGCAGTATGATGTAGTGCCAATACCAGTATTCCTCAGCAGAGAGGAAATTCTATATTAGCACAGACTGAAAGAGAAAACAAGGGATACAAAAATAAATGAGCACTTCTGCATGTGTAGCCAGTTATACTAATTACTGATGGAAAAACAATCATATCAGATAGTGTAAATCAATATTACCTTGAAGGTTTTGACCCATAAAATCCTCAGCATCTTGTTTCTTCTTCTGACCTCTTGCACCCTGCAAACAACATTCTTCTCACTAATACCTAAAATATCTTGTTTACTGGCTCTTGCTTCCTTCAGTTACCACCCAATAAAAGTCTGAGTTGTTTCCACCTTCATATTTTAAGTTACAAATAAAGACCTGGTTTCATTTTGCTTCCACCTTTTACTTGGCTTTGTGGACTGCAGTTAAAATACTGTGGTATCTGTCAGATAGTCTTAGCATATTCACTGTGTAAATTAAATATATTGAGGAAGATGTTCTTAAAGAGTTAAAATACATGTGCTGATATGCTCTGGGAATAGCTCCTGTTTTCCAGCCTCATGGTTAATGCTTCACTGCCTCCATCTACAGTATGTTGCACTCCACATCAGTGTAGATAAGCTCTCAGGGGCTGCTGTGCCCTAAATAGTCATGTCCTAGTTTATGTACTGCATAGCTAATCTATTGCTTTCTGCTTAGTTGTTCTGGTTATTCTGGTGAAACCTAGACAGACTATTGCCACAGTGTAAATCTTGTATTTATTCTAAATAGACAGCAAAAATGTATTATAGCTCACAACACCTGTGATGTAAGTAGCAAAGTATTATCAATGAGCAAGGGTTTGTCTTACATTCAGGTTTGTAATTGATTAATCTTGTGGGTGTAAGAGGGTCCGGTGCACTGATGGGTAACCATCAGTGAATTCCTAAATAAACTTTAAATGTTGGGAGCTTCTCAGAGGGCAGGTGAAGTGACTCACTAAAGGTCACAGTGAGTTGGTGGCAGAGGTGTTATAACAACTTAGTACCATGCTCACTCTTTGACCATGGTGCCTTTTATTCATTTCAGTTGTGGTTTGTGTTTAGAACTAGCAAGGTTTAGTATGCTCAGATGTAAACATTCCCTATTTACATCTATCAGCTAATATACTAAGGCAGTAAAACTTAAATACGTACACATGCCATTAATACATTCAGGAATACTTCTGCCATGAATCACTGAATGCAGTGATTCTCAGCACTAATATTAACAACACCTGACTATTGCCATAGTCCCATAGCTGATTTGGGATGAAATTTACTCATTTCATAAATCCCACATACATCGGTGTTGCTCTTGAACTCATGCTCATTAGAGTCTACATTGAGGAAAACTAAAGCCAAGGTTAGCATATGAAACAACATTCTCAGCGAACTGGTTACATCAGAATGTGGTGGAGAGCTGTCCATTCCATAATCAACAGCACTGGCACTTTGCTATTCCTTTGCTGTATATGCCTATGCAGTGTGGGCATGATTCCCTCACACAAAGAAACGAGACCCTGTACTTAATGCCGCCTGTTGCTATATTACAGGATACCTTAAGCCTACTTATGTGAACAGCTTCTACACCCTTGCAGGTATTGCTCCTCCTAATTGCATGTGCGTGGGTGTGGCAGAAAACAGTATGAGGACACAAGAAGAAGATCCCATAGTTAACCATCTGAGCAGTTTATGGTGCTACCACAATTATGCCAGTTCAAGGCTGTGACCTTCACATAGCTGATGTGTTTAGTTTCCTAGGAGGATGGGTGCCGTTTGACATCTGTCAAACCATGAAGTAGCATTAGCACTACTTGTCTGAGGGTATGTCTACATTACAAAATTATGTTGGCCTAAGTTACGTTGACGTACAGCCACCGCAGTAATTGCTTTTGCATGTCTACACTACGCTCCTTGTGCTGGTGGTGCGCATCCTCACCAGGAGCACTTGCACCGATTGAACTGTCAGTGTGGGGTATTGTGCAACGGCTTCTGAAAGGCAGCAACAATAAATCTCAGCAACAAGTGTCTATGCTGAAACTGCATCGACCTAAGCGCTACATCTCTCATGGAAGTGGATATAACTCAGCATAGGGGGCGAGTTACATCGGCATGAGCGATGTTTTAGTGTAGACACTTACAGAGTTAGGTCAAGGTAAGCTCATAGACTCATAGATTTTAAGGTCAGAAGGAACCATTATGATCATCTAGTCCAGGGGTAGGTAACCTATGGCACGTGTGCCAAAGTCGGCACGCGAGCTGATTTTCTGTGGCCTGGCCACCGGTCTGGGGAGATCTGCATTTTAATTTAATTTTAAATGAAGCTTCTTAAACATTTTAAAAAGCTTATTTACTTTACATACAACAACAGTTTAGTTATATATTATAGACTTATAGAAAGAGACCTTCTAAAAACATTAAAATGTATTACCAGCACGTGAAACCTTAAATTAGATTGAATAAATGAAGACTCGGCACACCACTTCTGAAAGGTTGCCGACCCCTGATCTAGTCTGACCTCCTGCACAATGCAGGCCACAGAATCTCACCCACCCACTCCTGTAACAAAACCCTAACCTATGTCTGAGTTATTGAAGTCCTCAAATTGTGGTTTGAAGACCTCAAGCTGCAGAGAATCCTCCAGCAAGTGACCCGTGCCCCATGCTGCAGAGGAAGGCGAAAAACCTCCAGGGCCTCTGCCAATCTGCCCTGGAGGAAAATTCCTTCCCGACCCCAAATATGGCGATCAGTTAAACCATGAGCATGTGGGCAAGACTCGCCAGCCAGTACCCAGGAAAGAATTCTCTGTAGTAACTCAGATCCCACCCCATCTAACATCCCATCACAGACCACTGGGCATACTTACCTGCAGATAATCAAAGATCAGTTGCCAAATTAATTGCCAAAATTAGGCTATCCCATCATACCATCCCCTCCATAAACTTATCAAGCTTAGTCTTGAAGCCAGTTATGTCTTTTTCCCCCACTACTCCCCTTGGAAGGCTGTTCCAGAACTTCACTCCTCTAATGGTTAGAAACCTTCGTCTAATTTCAAGTCTAAACTTCCTAGTGTCCAGTTTATATCCATTTGTTCTTGTGTCCACATTGGTACTAAGCTTAAATAATTCCTCTCCCTCCCTAATATTAATCCCTCTGATATATTTATAAAGAGCAATCATATCCCCCCTCAACCTTCTTTTGGTTAGGCTAAACAAGCCAAGCTCTTTCGGTCTCTTTTCATAAGACAGGTTTTCCATTCCTCGGATCATCCTAGTAGCCCGTCTCTGAACCTGTTCCAGTTTGAATTCATCCTTCTTAAACATGGGAGACCAGAACTGCACACAGTATTCCAGATGAGGTTTCACCAGTGCCTTGTATAACGGTACTAACACCTCCTTATCTTTGCTGGAAATACCTTGCCTGATGCATCCTAAAACTGCATTAGCTTTTTTAATGGCCATATCACATTGGCGGCTCATAGTCATCCTGTGATCAACCAATACTCCGAGGTCCTTCTCCTCCTCTGTTACTTCCAACTGATGCGTCCCCAATTTATAACTAAAATTCTTGTTATTAATCCCTAAATGCATGACCTTGCACTTTTCACTATTAAATTTCATCCTATTACTATTACTCCAGTTTACAAGGTCATCCAGATCTTCCTGTAGGATATCCCGGTCCTTCTCTCTGTTAGCAATACCTCCCAGCTTTGTGTCATCCGCAAACTTTTATTAGCACATTCCCACTTCTTGTGCCAAGGTCAGTAATAAAAAGATTAAATAAGATTGGTCCCAAAACTGATCCCTGAGGAACTCCACTAGTAACCTCCTTCCAGCCTGACAGTTCACCTTTCAGTACGACCCGTTGTAGTCTCCCCTTTAACCAGTTCTTTATCCACCTTTCAATTTTCATATTGATCCCCATCTTTTCCAATCTAACTAATAATTCCCCATGTGGAACAGTATCAAATGCCTTACTGAAATTGAGGTAAATTAGATCCACTGCGTTTCCTTTGTCTAAAAAATCTACAACCGCATCTGCTCCAACCCCTCAGACAGAGACCAACACCTACAAAATCTTCACCAAGAATTCTCAAAACTACGATACCCGCACGAGGAAATAAGGAAACAGATCAGCAGAGCCAGATGTGTACCCAGAAGCCTCCTACTGCAAGCCAAGCCCAGGAAAGAAACCAACAGAAAACTCCACTAGCCATCACATATAGTCCCCAGCTTAAACCACTCCAATGCATCATCAGGGATCTACAACCCATCCTGGACAATGATCCCTCACTTTCACAGACCTTAGGTGGCAGGCCAGTCCTCGCCCACAGACAACCCGCCAACCTGAAGCATATTCTCACCAGTAACTACACACCGCACCATAGTAACTCTAACTCAGGACCTAGTCCATGCAACAAACCTCGATGCCAACTCTGCCCACATATCTACACCAGCAACACCATCACAGGACCTAACCAGATCAGCCACACCATCACTGGTTCATTCACCTGCACATCCACCAATGTAATATACGCCATCATATGCCAGCAATGCCCCTCTGCTATGAACATTGGCCAAACTGGACAGTCCCTACGTAAAAGGATAAATGGACACAAATCAGATATTAGGAATGGCAATATACAAAAACCTGTAGGAGACACTTCAATCTCCCTGGACGCACAATAGCAGATTTAAAGGTAGCCATCCTGCAGCAAAAAAACTTCAGGACCAGACTTCAAAGAGAAACTGCTGAGCTTCAGTTCATCTGCAAATTTGACACCATCAGCTCCGGATTAAACAAAGACTGTGAATGGCTAGCCAACTACAAAAGCAGTTTCTCCTCCCTTGGTGTTCTCACCTCAACTGCTAGAAGAGGGCCTCATCTTCCCTGATTGAACTAACCTCGTTATCTCCAGCCTGATTCTTGCTTGCATATATATACCTGCCTCTGGAAATTTCCACTACATGCATCCGACGAAGTGGGTATTCACCCACGAAAGCTCATGCTCCAATACGTCTGTTAGTCTATAAAGTGCCACAGGACTCTTTGCTGCTTTTACAGATCCAGACTAACACGGCTACCCCTCTGATACTAAAAAATCTGTTACCTTCTCAAAGAAGGAGATCAGGTTGGTTTGCATCAACCTAACTCTGTAGTGTAGACCAGGTGTGAGAGAGGTAGCAGTTTACTTTTGGACTTGATATGTATTTTGAAGGCCAAATAGCCAGCAAAAAAGGATGACATGAACTGAGAGTGGTTTGAAAAAGAAGAAAACTTCTTTTCTTTTCTGCAATCACAAAATCATGGAATCTCAAGGCTGGAAGGGACCTTAGGAGGGATCTAGTCCAACCTCCTGCTCAAAGCAGGACCAATCCCCAACTAAATCATCCCAGCCAGGCCTTTGTCAAGCCTGACCTTTAGCAATTTTTAAGGAAGGAGATTCTACCACCTCCCTTGGTAACCCATTCCAGTGCCTCACCAGCCTCCTAGTGAAAAAGTTTTTCCTAATAGCCAACCTAAACCTCCCCCACTGCAACTCGAGACCATTACTCCTTGTTCTGTCATCTGGTATCACTGAGAACAGTCTAGATCCATCCTCTTTAGAACCCCCTTTCAGGTAGTTGAAAGCAGCTATCAAATCCCCCCTCATTCTTCCCTTCTGCAGACTAAACAATCCCAGTTTCCTCAGCCTCTCCTCATAAGTCATGTGTTCCAGCCCCCTAATCATTTTTGTTGCCCTCTGCTGGACTCTTTCCAATTTTTCCACATCCTTCTTGGGCACAGTACTCCAGATGAGGCCTCACCAATGTCGAATAGAGGGGAATGATCACGTCCCTCGATCTGCTGGCCATGCTCCTACTTATACAGCTCAAAATGCCGTTAGCCTTCTTGGCAACAAGGGCACACTGTCGACTCATATCCAGCTTCTCGTCCACTGTAACCCCTAGGTCCTTTTCTGCAGAACTGCTGCCTAGCCACTCGTCCCCAGCCTGTAGCAGTGCATAGGATTCTTCTGTCCTAAGTGCAGGACTCTGCTCTTGTCCTTGTTGAACCTCATCAGATTTTTTTTGTCCCAATCCTCTAATTTGTCTGGGTCTCTCTGTATCCTATCCCTACCCCCCAGCATATCTACCACTCCTCCCAGTTTAGTGTCCTCTACAAAGTTGCTGAGGGTGCAGTCCATGCCATTCTCTAGATCATTAATGAAGATACTGAACAAAACTGGCCCCAGGACCGACCCTTGGGGCACTCTCCTTGATACCGGCTGCCAACTAGACATAAAGCCATTGATCACTGCCCGTTGAGCCCAATGATCTAGCCAGCTTTCTATCCACTTTATAGTCCATTCATCCAGCCCATACTTCTTTAACTTGCCGGTAAGAATACTGTGGGAGACCATATCAAAAGCTTGGCGAAAGTCAAGGAATAACACGTCCACTGCTTTCCCCTCATCCACAGAGCCAGGTATCTTCTCATAGAAGGCAATTAGGTTAGTCAGGCATGACTTGCCCTTGGTGAATCCATGCTGACTGTTCCCGATCACTTTCCTCTCCTCTAAGTGCTTCAGAATTGATTCCTTGAGGACCTGCTTCATGATTTTTCAGGGATTGAGGTGAGGCTGACTGGCCTGTAGTTCCCCGGATCCTCCTCCTTCCCTTTTTTAAAAATGGGCACTACATTAGCTTTTTTCTAGTCATCCGGGACCTCCCCCAATCACCATGCGTTTTCAAAGATAATGGCCAATGGCTCTGCAATCTCATCCGCCAACTCCTTTAGCACCCTCGTATGCAGCGCATCTGGCCCCATGGACTTGTGCTTGTCCAGCTTTTCTAAATAGTCCTGAACCACTTCTTTCTCCATAGAAGGCTAGTCACTTCCACCTCCTCCCCATACTGTGAAATCCTATACTGTCAGTCATTTCTCAGGTTTTCTTGGCCAGACTTGGCTTTCTACATATTTCTGCTGGCAAGCACTATTAGATTGACAGGATGCAAAAAGCCAGGCTAGTGCTTCATAAAGAAATAGGGAGAAAAGATATAAAACCAAGTAAGAGTTTGAGCTGTACCTTATTAGGCCTTTCCATGAGAGACCGAACAAAACTGCCAAAAAGAACACCCTTAAAAATGAAGCCAGTGCACCATTTTAAAACGTGTAGTCAGATTGGATTATCCTTCATGTGTGCAGCGTAGCTACTGGATGGTCCAGCCTTGTGGTCTTGTGCTTGTAACTAATAAATAAATAAAATAATAAATACTAATTGGAGATATACCAATCTCCTAGAACTGGAAGGGACCGCGAAAGGTCATCGAGTCCAGCTCCCTGCTTTCACTAGCAGGACCAATTTTTGCCCCAGATCCCTAAGTGGCCTCCTCAAGGATTGAACTCACAACCCTGGGTTTAGCAGGCCAATGCTCAAACCACTGAGCTATCCCTGTGCAGTCACTTCCATTTCTTTGCTAGTTCCAGCTTTTTTAGGAAAACTTGGCTAAATTTTCTGCTAGTGACTCCTGTGTTGTGGGCTGTTTATATATCTTCTTTGCAGCACAATAGTCTAATAGCATATTAAGAGCGTTCTGTGGCAACAGGGATAGAGCAATAGCTTTGGCTGCTATTGAGCATCCTGGGGTTAATCACTAACGAGCAGAGCTGTGAAAGTTCTAGCTTGTGTGTTTATTGGCTGCCAGTTATTGGTGGGACCTCATCCTCAAAGGAAACCTGCACAACACTTTCAAAAGATGAGCCTGAGACATAACTTTGCTAGACACTGAAAATCATGGACTGAATAGACACTGGGTTTATGACTTAGTGGGGTTATAGATAACTGTAATAACAATCCCCCCAGTTGCTTTTTTCTCCCCTCCCTTCCTTTCCACCTATGACTGAAGGGGTGTTAATGGGCCACTTCACCTTGAACAGTCCCTTTAAATGTGTGTTAACTGCTTATGCTAAACAATCTGTTCCACCTTGTATTTAGCTGTGATGTTCTGGCCATGGCTACCCTTGCACTTCAAAGCGCTGCCGCGGCAGCGCTTTGAAGCGCTAAGTGTAGTCAAAGCGCCAGCACTGGGAGAGAGCTCTCCCAGTGCTGTCCGTACTCCACCTCCCAGTGGGGAATAACGTACAGCGCTGGGAGCCGCGCTCCCAGCGCTGGGAGCTTTGACCACACTGGCGCTTTGCAGTGCCGCAATTTGCAGCGCTGGAGAGGGTGTGTTTTCACACCCTGCTGCAGCGCTGCAAATTTGCAAGTGTAGCCATGAGTGTGTTTTCCAGACCTGAAGAAGAGCTCTGTGTAAGCTTGAAAGCTAGTCTTTCACCAACAGAAGTTAGTCCAATAAAAGATATTACATCACCCACCTTCTCTCTAAATATTGGGGGAACAGATTGACTGATGCTTTGTAAATACCTTATACTTCATTCAGTCATCTTGAGTTAGTGATACCATGTTATGTTGATTTGGAGGTGATTATGATGCCATGAAGGAATAAATAGGAGCAGATGGGGGAACACAAGGCAAAGTAGTTCTGTTTCCATGCACATATTCTTATTAATAAAAAAGGAACAGTTTTTGGAGGTGTCAGTGACTATTTAATTGAAAAAAATCTGGATCTTGAAACATGTTTTATTTTTATGTCCCTGTGTTTTATTTATCAAAAAACCCTGGATAAAGTACATGATGATTTGTCTGTAGAAAATAGAATAATTTTACAATTCCAGTTTGTTGTAATACAAGGTGAAATCTAAAAGCTGCTATGCCCTGAAATTTGTGGAATTTCAATGCTTACACTTAATGCCTTCCTTTTAATAAATGTGTGATTTATTTTAGGTTTGTGTGACAGACAAGATCCTGGAGTTTGATAGAGACTTTCGGATTAAGCACTACGCAGGAGATGTTATGTGAGTGTTTCCTTTGTGTATTAGAAGGTGCACCTTCTATTTGTTCTTGTCCAGCTTTAACCTACATTGTGTTCTCGTTTGTATGTGATAAATGCAACAGATTTAAAATAAAATTCAGTGTCACGCTTGTTCTTGCTACATGGTATACTGTTTTCTTGGAAGTTAGCGAATATGAAGGGTAGAGGAAGAAAAATGAAGTTTCCCAAGAGAAGCTTAGGTCTTGTCTACACATGAAAGTTGTACTGACCTAAGAAATCTGTTCAGTGCCATATCAATTTAGATTAAATTGAATTAAAATAGGGCACCCTTAAACTGAAACAAGAGTGTTCACACAAGGAGCGTGCATCAATCTAACTAAATCTCCTTAAGGGTTTTTCTAGACTTAACATTTTTTACCAAAGTAGCTATTTTAGAATAATTATTTTTGGATGTGTATTAAATTAAATTGGACAAAGGCACTCTTATTCCAGAATAAGAGTGGTGACATGGAAAGTTACTCCAGAATAACTATTCTGGCATATTTCTTGGTATAGATAAACCCTGAAAGAATCATTAAATCAGTCCAACTTTCTTTTATAGCCAATACCTGAAGCATGTTAATGATGGAACAACTGGGGACTTTTTATAAAGGTGACAAATCCAGGCTTTATGGAGTCCATTAAGTGAAGGTGGATTTCTTGTTGAGTCTCTGTTGCATATAGCGTTATTGATAGACACAGCTGACAGGGGTTGGTCCTGCTTTGAGCAGAGGGTTGGAGTAGATGACCTCCTTAGGTCTCTCCCAACCCTAAGCTTCTATGATTCTGAAACAGCCAAATTCCTCTGGTAGCTTAGGGAAAAAGAACAAGGTGATACCTCTGTGATTGAAACTTTTGCACTGCTAGTGGCTGAGAGCTTGCAAATCTAAGAGGACAGAAGTGAATTGTGAAAGCACCTGCAGACAGTACTAGAGCCCACAGTTTTTGTTTGAAATAATTCTTATTGTTTCTCATCTGCAGATTTAAAAGCGCATTCTCAAATTAGGGAAGCATTATTCCCATTTTAAAGAAGGAGAAACTTAGGCACATAAAAGAAGTGATTTTACCTAACAGGTTATACAGCAAGTTAGTGGCAGATCTGAGAATGAGCTTGTCCCTTGTCTCCCAGTCCCATCCATTGACCACATTTCTTCCCTTGTATGTGAGTCCATGTTGATGCACCTAGGCTTTGACTAACAAATACCCAGAAGCTGGCCGCAGGGATATTTGACCTCTGTGCAACTGACTGTTTTCCTTTTTCATAGATATTCAGTCACAGGATTTATTGACAAAAACAAGGACACTTTGTTCCAAGACTTCAAACGCCTAATGTATAACAGGTAGGAACAAAGGTTTGATCAGCAAACCTGCTTTGTGCACGAGTCTATATTATGCCAAAGGATTTTGTTATAGTCTAGTTCATAGGTTTTTAAGACTAGAAGGACATTTATGATCATCTAGTATGACATCATGAATACCCAGGCTAGAGAATTTCACCCAGTAACTTCTGCATAAAGCCCATAATTTTTGGATGAGCTAGAACATAACTTTTCTAGGATAACAGCCAATCATGATTTAAAGGTTTCAAGTGATTGCCAGGTAAACTGTTTCAGTGGTTAATTACCCTCCCTATAAACAAATTGCACCTCATTTCTAGTCTGAATTTGTCTAATTTCAGCATCTAACCGTTAGATCTTCTTATGCCTATGCCTGTTGGATTAAGGAGCCCTTTACAATAGAAAATCTTTCCCTCATGTAGACCCTGATCAAATGACCTCTTAACCATCTCTTGGATGAACTGTCTATATTGAGTTTCTTTAGTCTCTTGCTGTAAGGCAGGTTTTCTAGACCTCACGTCATTCTTGCAACTCTTTTCTGAACCCTTTCCAATTTGTGAGCATCCATTTTGAAGCGTGGGCACCAACCAAGTATGCCAGTAATGGTCTCACTCATGTTTTCTACAGCAGTAATAGCTCCTCCTTACTGTCAGTATCCCCTCTGCCTGTACATCAAAGGATCACATTAGCTACCTCAACTACCATGCTACAGTAGGAGTTCCTGTTCAGTTGATTATCCACCATGATTCTAAGCCCCTTCCAGAGTTGCTGTTTTCCAGGATCCAGTCCCCCAGCCTATCTATTCAGCTGTATTAAAATGCATGCTTGAACCCAACTTACCAGGTGATCCAGGTCACTCTGTACAGCAGACACGTTCTCATCCTTTACCATTTCTCCAGTATATGTGTCCTTTGCTAACGTGCCAGAAATGATTTAATATTTTCTTTTGAATCACTGATAAATATTGAATAGCATTTAGCCAAAAACAGACCCTGGTGGGACTCTACTGGAAGCAGCCCCATTGATGAAGGATTCCACATTTATAATTTTTCTGGCATCTGCCAGTTAGTTTTATTTAATTAAATGTGCTACATTGATTCTGTATAATGTCAGTTTTTAATCAGAATGTCATATATATGTCAACACAGTTACCTTAGTCAGCCAAGCTTATAATCTTATCAAACCATGGTACCAAGTTAGTTTCACAAGACCTGTTTTCCATAAAACCATGTTGATGTGCATCAGTTATGCTGCCATTCTTTACTGAGTGCATCCCATATCATTTGCCTTCCCGTGATTTTGCCCGTAGTTGAAGTCAGGCTAACCAACCTGTGGTTACCTGGGTCATCCCATTTGCCTGTTTTAAATACTGATACGTTAGCTTTTTTCCAGTCCCCTGCAACTTCCCCAATATTTCAAGATTCGTCAAATAACAAAAGTTGCTCAGAGAGCTCGTCTGCCAATTTCTTAAAGATGTGTGGAACAATATTGTCAGACATATAGATGAACATAATCTGTTGAGGAAGAATCAACATGGTTTTAGTAAAGGGAAATCATGCCTCATCAATCTACTAGAATTCTTTGAGGGGGTCAACAAGCATGTGGACCAAGGGAATCCAGTGGATATAGTGTACTTAGATTTTCAGAAAGCCTTTGACAAGGTCCCTCACCAACGGCTCTTATACAAAGTAAGCTGCCACAGGATAAGAGGGAAGGTTCTCTCATGGATTGGTAACTGGTTAAAAGATAGGAAACAAAGGGTAGGAATAAATGGTCAGTTTTCAGAATGGAGAGAGGTAAATAGTGGTGTCCCCCAGGGGTCTGTTCTGGGACCAGTCCTATTTAACATATTCATAAATGATCTGGAAAAAGGGGTAAACAGTGAGGTGGCAAAATTTTCAGATGATACAAAATTACTAAAGATAGTTAAGACCCAGGCAGACTGTGAAGAGCTACAAAAGGATCTCTCAAAACTGGGTGACTGGGCAACAAAATGGCAGATGGAATTTAATGCATATAAAATGATGAGGTCTAAATTAGCTGTGACCACTCAAGATGGAGATCTTGGAGTCATTGTGGATAGATCTCTGAAAACATCCACTCAATGCACAGCAGCAGTCAAAAAAGCGAACAGAATGCTGGGAATAATTAAGAAAGGGATAAATAATAGGACAGAAAATATCATGTTGCATCTATATAAATCCATGGTACGCCCACATCTTGAATACTGTGTGCTGATGTGGTTGCCCCATCTCAAAAAAGATATATTGGAGTTTGAAAAGATTCAGAAAAGGGCAACAAAAATGATTAAGGGTATGGAACGGCTTCTGTATAAGGAGAGATTAATAAGACTGGGACTTGTCAGCTTGGAAAAGAGACAAGTAAGAGGAGATATGACTGAGGTCTATAAAATCATGACTGGTGTAGAGAGAGTAGATAAGGAAGTGTTGTTTACTACTTCTCATAACACAAGAACTAGAGGTCACCAATGAAATTAATAGGCAGCAGGTTTAAAACAAAAGGAAGTATTTCTTCACACAATGCACAGTCAACCTGTGGAACTCCTTGCCAGAGGATGTTGCCAAGACCATAACGGGGTTCAAAAAAGAACTAGATAAATTCATGGAGGATTGGTCCATCAGTGGCAATTAACCAGGATGGGCAGGAATGGTGTCCCTAGCCTCTGTTTGCCAGAAGCTGGGAATGGGCGACAGGGGACGGATCACTTGATGATTACCCGTTCTGTTCATTCCCTCTGGGGCACCTGGCATTGGCCTCTGTTGGAAGACAGGATATTGGGCTAGATGGACCTTTGATCTGACCCAGTAGGGCCATACTTATGTTCTAAGCTATCAGGTCTTGCAGATTTAAAATATTTAATTTTTGTAGATGCTATAAATTAATGGAGATACCCTATTTCCTAGAACTGGGAGGGACCTTGAAAGGTCATTGAGTCCAGCCCCCAGCCTTCACTAGCAGGACCAAGTACTGATTTTTGCCCCAGATCTCTAAGTGGCCCCCTCAAGGATTGAACTCACAACCCTGGGTTTAGCAGACCAATGCTCAAACCACTGAGCTGTCCCCCCTGTTTTAACACCCTCCTTATTTACTATTAGAATAGAAAGCATTTCATTATCACTGTAAGACGTGACTCCACCTTCTAGCTTCTTTCCAAACACAGGACAGACATATTAATGAGCACTTCTGTTTTTTCTACCTCGTTATTAACAACTGCATCATTCTTATCTAATAATGGACCTATACTACTGCTTGGATTTTTTTTGTTCCTGATTTTTTAAATATAATTTCTTACTGTCCTTGGCCCTGGTAGCCACAGATTTTTTTCATTGGTACCTTTTCTTCCTTTATTAATTCTCTGCATTTTATAATTAATTATTTATAGTCATTGCTCTCAACTTCTCCTTTTCTGATTTTATGAGTATTTTAATAGGATTTTTTAACTGAAGAAGCCTTTCATGTCTGGAATTGAGTGTTTTCAGCACCTAAGTCAGCAGTTGTCTAAGAATACTTTATTTTTGCTCAACTGTTTTTTTGTTTTTCTACCCAGTTTTTCTTGTTTTCAAGCTTTGAGAGATTGGCCCTTTTTATAGTGTCAAATATATATCACTGGTTTGGGCTGTATTCTGTTGGCACATGAATGTAACCAATCATTCCATATAAGCAACAACTAATTTTTACTTAACAGTCATCTTTATCCATCAGAAAGAGGTTATAATATAGATGGGTGTAATACTACTTGTGCTAGAAAATTATCTATAATTCTTAAAAACTCCTTTACTAGTGGCAGCATGAGACCTGCAGCATGTGTTCCTCTGACTGAAATCCCTCAGGATAATGCTGCTTTTCTTTCTACACATTATAGATGTATATTTTAAGGAATTGTTCATCCTGTTCTCTGTCCTATTCATCTATTATAGACCCCAGACCAATACTCCATGTTGTGACTTATGAGTTGATACTGTACATTGATTCATAAGCATTCTAGGTCTCTCACTTCTGAAGTGTCTTTCTCTGAAGATAGTAAGGGCATCCCTTTTCTGCCCACTCTGTTCTTCACAAATAGGTTGTATATAATGATTTTTAACTTGCTGATCATGTGACTCCTCTGACATTTCAGTAATACCAATTGTCAATTTTTTCCCATAAACAAGCATTTCTAATTTCTCATAGCATCAATATATAGGCGGTTAAAGAATTGTTTTCTCTTTGCGTCCCTTAGCTTCTTGATTCTTTATATTCATGATATCTTGAGTATGACTTGTTTATATTTGTAATAGTTACTCTTTAATAGCTTCTCCTTTTGTTGCTAGTTTAACGCCCAGCCAACTAGTCAAGCTAATCTGTCACCAGGAGCGTTGCTTCTCCTGCTGCTGAGGTGGAGACTTTCCAAACTGAACAACCTCATCTCCCCAAAGAAGGGGGCCCAATGTTCCACCAACCCAAACTCTCTACTTTATTCCACTTACGCAGCAGCAGTTTACATCCATTATCTTCTGTTTATCTTGTCTTCCTTGTGAGGCAGAAAAGATCTCTCCAAGACAACCACCTGTACTTTCCTCTCCCACAGCTCCCTTCTGTAGTGCCCCCGATGGATCAGCTATGGATCAGTCTTATTAAAGGCATGAATTAAACTGTGACTTTCTTTGTACCCTGTATTTCTGATAGAGTAATGTAGGTTAAAGTTTAAAATAGGTTTGGATTGGTTTTGGCTTTATTTTTAATAAAAGTATCACTTGTGCAGGATATATTAGTTTGGAATAAAATACTATGCATCTTAAAGGGAGGGGTGGATTATGTGGTGTTTCATATTAATTTCTTAGGCTACTGATCTTAATTTTGGGCCCTCTTTTATGCACATATTTATGCTGGCTAGACTAATGACTATAAAGAGGAAATCTCCCAAAACCACTGTCCCTTCTATCATTATCTAGCTAGGAGAATGTGTGCTTGCCATACTACCAGTGTATTCAGTAATAACCTTGTACCATAAGTTAATTAACTAATAAACAGTAGAGTTTTGTAGCACCAAACTGATGTATTGGCTTAGCCAATCTGTCAGAAGAACTGGGATCGCTATCAGTCTCTGACCCAGAAATTGTCTAATTTAGAGCACAGTAAAATTAGTTACTGCCACTGACACCTTGTTCAAATCTTCGTAAGTAAACAAACTGCTTCCTCTAACTCTGGCCTTGTAGCTCCAATCCTGTGTTGAAGATGATGTGGCCTGAAGGTAAATTGAGTATCACAGAAGTGACCAAGCGACCCTTGACTGCTGCTACCCTTTTTAAGAACTCCATGATTGCACTAGTAGACAACCTGGCATCTAAGGTAATGATCTGACTGTCTCAAAATCAGTTCTGACTTTGGATTATAGAGATGTGTGGATCCTCTCTGGAGTGTGTCTATGCACTTCCTGGTTTAGAGTTCCAAGTTTATCTGCCATTATTTTTGCCTCCAGTTGAAGTCCCGTTATTGAGGACACCAGTCATAAGTAGTTCTTATTACACTAAGCAAATACTCCTTACCTTTAGCAAAGCTCTTGACGTTTGTGGAGTGTAATGCTGAGACGTATCCTCTTTTTTTAATTTGTCTTTCAATACAAGGCGTGACTTGTGTGGAAGCAAAGTGGGAAAAGGGGAGGTGATTCTTACTCAGGGCCGGCTCCAGCGTTTTTGCTGCCCCAAACGGCAAAAAGAAAAAAAACTGTGACTGGCGGCGGTTCTTCCGTGGCAATTCGGCGGCAGGTCCTTCCCTCCGAGAGGGACCCGCCACCAAAGAGCCGGACGTGCCGCCCCCCTTTCAGGGGCCGCCCCAGGCACCTGCTTGCTGTGTTGGTGCCTGGAGCCAGCCCAGTTCTTACGTGAAATGTATGTGGCTTGGAAAATGCAGCCCTAGGTAGAGACATTTAGGGCTAGTGGCGGAAGTCAGAATGAGGACACTGCAGTGCAGCACACTTGAGCAGCAGGATAATGTTGAGTTGTGTGGTTAAGAGAGCATTTAGAATTTATAGGTGTCTGGCAATTATTGATACCAGATTTATGGTATATTGATAGGAATAGTGAAGGGTGACTGTTCTCAAATAAGGGGACACGTGACCTTGGAAGCTGCTAAAATATATTAACACACTTAGAATAATGGAAGATGGAGTCGAACTTTTAGGTTATCCTTTGAAATCCATCCCAAGTCAAAATTCATTAGCCTTTGAAGGCTAAAGTATAGTGTCCAGAATTGGACACAGTACTCAGCCGAGGCCTCACCAGTACTGAATAGAGCAGTTACCGCCTATGTCTTATGTATGACACTCCTGTTAATACACCCCAGAATATTACCCTTTTTTTCAACTGCATCACATGGTTCACTCATATTCAATTTGTGATCCACTATAACCCCCAGATCCTTTTCAGCAGTACTTCTGAGTATCTCGTTGTTATTCCCATTTTGTAGTTATGCATTTGACTTTTCCTTCCTAAGCGAAGTACTTTGCACTTTATTGAATTTCATCGTGTTGCATTCAGACCAATTCTCTAATTTGTCAAGGTTGTTTTGAATTCTAATCCTGTCCTCCAAAGTGCTTACAACCCCTCCCAGCTTGTTGGCTGCAAATTTTATAAGCACACTCTCCACTCCATTATCCAGGTCATTAATTAAAATATTGAATAATACTGGACCCAGGACTGCCCTCCATGGGACACCACTAGATACCCTTTCCTGGTTTGACAGAGAAACATTGATAACTACTCTTTGAGGCCTTGTCTACACTACAAGACTATTTTGAATCAACTTAGTTCGAATTTGTGGATTCGAACTTATGAAGTCGAATTTGTGTATCCATACTAAATACACTAATTCGAATTTCTGAGTCCACATTCACGGGGCCAGCGTCGACTTTGGAAGCGGTGCACTGTGGGAAGCTATCCCACAGTTCCCGCAGTCCCCGCTGCCCATTGGAATGCTGGGTAGAGCCCCCAATGCCTGCTGGGGGGAGAAATGTGTCGAGGGTGGTTTTGGGTAAATGTCGTCATTGAACCGTCAATCACAACCTCCCTCCCTCCCTCCTTGAAAGCGCCTGCGGGCAATCTGTTCTTGCACTTTTCTGGTCAGTGACAGCGCGGACGCCACAGCACTGCAAGCACGGAGCCCGCTGCGATCATCGCCGTTTTCTCCTCCTCGCACTTTATCGTCCACCTCTTCCACAGTCAGCTGATGAGAAATTGGGCTACTTTTCAATGGTGCTGCAAGCACTGGGGGACCATAGGGGACGTTTTACAAACATCAACGTCGGGTGGCCGGGCAAGGTTCATGATGCGTGTGTTTTCAGGAACTGTGAGCTGCTCAGACGCCTGCAGGAAGGTAGTTTCTTCCCGGACCACGAAATAACTGTTGTGGATGTGCAGATGCCTATAGTCATCCTCGGGGACCCAGCCTGCCCGCTAATGCACTTGCTCATGAAGCCCTATACAGGCGCCTGGGACAGCGACAAGGAACTCTTCAAATACCAGCGAGCAGCGAGCAGCGTGACCTGTGACTGTTCAGTTTCTTTACAGAGAAGCTGAACCTGCCCCTGTTTCTTTACCCAGTTACTGTTGACTCTCCTCTTCGGTTACATACCCCGTTCACCCCGTTACCCCCACTTCCAGCACATGTGTAAAAATAAAATACATGTCCCATTATTACTTAACAAAGGTTTCTTTATTCATGACTTTTCGTGAAAGGGTTGAAACTGGGACGCAGACTGTGCTGGGTAAGGTGTGCGGTGATGTAAAGACCGCCTCTAAACTCAAGGAATGACAGGCTCCTGCTCCTAGGGCGGTCCGCAGTGCCGGAATGCTTCTTTCAACGGAGCCTGCCATCCCTCTTTATGTAATTCTGTGTGCGGGCGGATATGTGACC
The DNA here is from genome assembly GCF_020497125.1 of Mauremys mutica. Classification (NCBI taxonomy): domain Eukaryota; kingdom Metazoa; phylum Chordata; order Testudines; family Geoemydidae; genus Mauremys; species Mauremys mutica. The sequence continues at coordinate 14,445,119 of NC_059096.1, forward strand.
TTGTGGTGGAGGAGGACGGATACAGATTCCTCAGCTGCGTGACTCAGCGGTCCAGGACAAGGACCGCTGTATAAGATCTGTAACCGCCCTCCCCCGCTGCAAAGTCACATCTCCCCCGCCCACACAGATCCTGGAAACCACCTCCCATACCGACCAGGGTGCCTACTGACTGCACCGTGTGTGTGACCCGCTGCTGATCCTGCCCCCGTGTCTGTACCCTGGGAAAGGTGACTGTCCTATGCAATTAACCACCCCCTTCCCCACGCCCCCCATTCAAACACAGTCTTCTTTGAAAAAACATAACGGAAACAGTAATTAACAGCAAAGCATTTTTATTAATTAAGTAGACAGTTAGGGGATGGGACTGGGATTGGGACTACTGTGAGTCTGGAAGTGAAGGACTTCGGCAAATGTAGGGTATGAGAGCTTTTGGGTACTTGAGCACTGTGCTGTGGTGCAGTGACAGTATTCACGTCCCCGGCCGCCCCTCCTCCTGATTATTTTCGGTGAGGGGGGTATGGGACTTTGTGGCAGGGGAGTGCGGTTGCAGATACACTGCAGGGTGTCTCTGTCCTCCTGCGGTCCTGCAGAACATCCACAAGGCGCCTGAGCGTGTCCGTTTGCTCCCTTACTAGTCCAAGCAGCGTTTCATTCGCCTGCTTGTCTTCCTCACGCCACCTCTCCTCCCGTTCGCTGTGTGAGCGCTGGCACAGAGAGACGGTCTCCCTCCACTGGCTCTGCTGGTCCGCCTCTGCTAGGTAGCAGCCCATACGTTCCTCGAACATCTTGTCCCTTGTCTTTTTCTTTCGCCGCCTAATCTTTGCCAGCCTCTGCGAGGGGGATGCTGTGGCAGGTCTGGAGACAGTGGAAGCTGTGAGATGGGAAACAGGGAGTGAATTCCTTGCAAAGATACATTTTTGCGAACAATTAACTGAGTCTAGGCTGTCTCTGTGAATTCTGGGTTGAGACCCCTGTGCCTGCTGGGGCACAAATCATTTTCGCGGTGGATTCTGGGTAAATGTCGCCAGTCATTCCTTCCTCCGGGAAAGCAACGGCAGACAATCATTTCAAGCCCGTTTTCCCAGAATTGCCCTGGCATACGCCATAGTGTGGCAACCATGGACACTGTTTTGCCTTTTGTGTATGTCACCGTATGTGTACTAGATGCCGCTGACAGAGGCGGGCCAGCAGCGCTACACAGCAGCATGCTTTTGCTTTTGCATGACAGCAGAGATGGTTACCAGCCATATTGTACCATCTACCATACCATAAATTGGTAATAAGATGGTAATAAGATGGGCATGGTTACCTGTCCTTTTGCACTGCCCCATTTGGTGCTGTCATAAGTGCCCCTGGCCGAGCAGCCAGGGGCGCAAAAGCAAAAATTGGGAATGACTCCCTGAGTCAATCCCTCCTTTTTGGTATCTAAAAATAGAATCAGTCCTGCCTAGATTATGGGCAAGTGTACTAGAGAACCACTGTATCATAGAACCAGAGAGCACAGCTGCTCTGTGTCCGATCCTGCATAAATTATGACCTGTATGCTATTCACAGGGGGTGCTCCTGCAACAACACCACCTGTTCATTCCGTTCTTACCCCAGCCTTCCTGGGCTACCATACCATTGTCCCCCCACTTGTGTGATGAAGTAATAAAGAATGCAGGAATAAGACACAGTGACTTGTTTGTGAGAAATGAGTGGAAGGAAGCCTCCAGCTGCAATGATAGTCCAGGCAGGACATTAATTACTGTGGATGAAGGAGCCCATCATCCCTCTGCTAGTCCAGGGGCAATTCAATCTTTTCTTTACACAGGAAGGGTGGGGGCTGATGGAGCTCAGCCCCCTGTTGCAATGATGAGGACGGTTACCAGCCATACTGCACCATCTACCATGAAAAATTAGGGCCAGGCGCCCTTGATCGACCTCACAGATGCTAGTACGCATGGTTACCAGTCCTTTTTTACTGCCTCATGTGCCAATAGGCTGATGATGAGGACGGATACCAGTCTTTTTGTACCATCAGCCATCCATAGCGTGGGGGGAGCAAGGATGTTGGTGTTGAGTGCTGCACCATCGCGTCTATCTGCAGCATTCAGTAAAGATAGGGTGACATGTAAAAGAGTCAACAGAGGATTGTTTTCACTTCTGGTGGTGGGTGGGGTGTGTGCGCAAATTGCCGAACTATGCCCTGACCCACCGCAGACACTGTGTTTGACCCTAGAAGCATTTGGAGCTCATCCAAGAATGCAAATACTTTTCGGAGACAGCAGGAACTGTGGGATACCTTGCGTCCTCATTCCCCCCTCCCTCCATGAGCGTCCATTATATTCTTTGGCTTTCCGTTACGCTCGTCACGCAGCTGCGTGCTGAGTCTGTGCTATGCCGTCTGTCCGTAGATTTTTTAAAAATACTTTGGACCAGGCGTAAAATTACAGTAATTACCCTAATTAGATGCAGGAGTCTCCGAGCGAGATCACCCTGAGGATGGTCACTGAAGGAGATAGAGAGCGCATGCTGCGTGAAAGCTAGCACGAACCAGGGCCCGATGCAGCCGTGCTCGGGGAAGCAGTGCTCCCTGAGTACCTCATGAAAGCCTTGCGCGGAAAAGTGTGCTACCACGGAGCACCCAATAAGGCAGCTCTCCCCAGGAACCTCCTGCTGATGCTTTTCGATTAACGCAAGGAGAGCTTCGTGGAGATCTCCAAGGATGATTTCTGTTCTATCACCATATATAGAGAGACCTCCTTTTCACACACTTAAGATTCCTGTTATATTAAGAATAAAAGTTAACATGGTTAAAGCACTTACCGACTGCTCCTTCCCCTGATTCAGGATCCGGGTTCATGGCCGGGGAGGGTTGGTAGGGGATCTCCGTGACGGTGATGAATAGATCCTGGCTGTCGGGGAAACCAGCGTTGTAAGCGCTCTCGCCTGCCTCGTCCTCCACAAACCCTTCCTCATCTTCCCCGTCCGCGAACATCGCCGAGGAACTGTCCGTCGACACTGTCCCATCATCAGAGTCCATGCTCACTGGTGGGGCAGTGGTGGCAGGCTCCGTAGCGTCCGTTTGCCGCTTTGATTTTTTGGTAGCCTTGTCTGGGGTCCTTTATTTTCACGCGGCACTGCGTTGCATCCCGGCTGTATCCTCTGTCTGTATCATAGCTTTGGAGACCTTCTCGTAGGTCTTTGCATTCCGTGTTTTGGAGCGCAGCTCCGAAAGCACAGACTCCTCGCCCCACACACCGATCAGATCGAAGAGTTCCCAGTCAGTCTATGCTGGGTCCCTCTTTCTATTCACAGATAACATGAACTCCTCTGATGGAGAGCGCTGCTTCGTTGCAGGTGCTGCGGAGCTCGCCCCGATGTCCAGCCAGGATGTCAGATTCAAAGTGCCCAGACAGGAAAATGAATTCAAATTTTCGCGGGTCATTTCCTGTGTGGCTGGTCAAAGAATCCAAGTTCCGACTGCTGTCCAGAGCGTCAACAGAGTGGTGCACTGTGGGATAGCTCCCGGAGCTACTAAGTTCGATTTGCATCCACACCTAGCCTAATTCGAGCTAGCCATGTCGAATTTAGCGTTACTCCACCTGTCGGGGTGGAGTACCGAATTCGAACTAAAGAGCCCTCTAGTTCGAATTAAATGGCTTCCTGGTGTGGACGGTTGAGCGGTTAGTTCGAATTAACGCTGCTAAATTCGAATTAAAGTCCTAGTGTAGACCAGGCCCGAGTGTGGATTTTCAACCAGCTATAATTTATAGTAATGTCATCAGACCACATTTCACTTGTTTGTTTGAGAATGTTGTGGGCCTTACTAAAATGAGGTTTGCAAACCTTTCCTTTTAATCCTACTAAGATCATATTAGGCTAGTTTTTAGGAGTGTCTCTGTGGCTTTATTAGCCTTTGAAACACATAATAGCCCCACTCCCCACCAATAAAAATGATTAGTTACACAACTAGAACGCAACAATTAAAATACAATTCCTTAACAAGTCAGTTTGAGAACTGTAAAGTACCTATGAGTCTGACCCTCAGGAACCTATTAACAGTCCAAATTGCTGCTGCAAGGGTTTATTCCATCACTCTAGGCCTTCCTCATTATGGAAAAGGCTGGTCATATAACTTAGCAGGGTCAAGATAGTCTTTGCTCCATGTTGCACTGCAAGCAGCCCTCCTGGGACTGACTAATGGTTTTCAGTTGTATCGCCTACTTGCATTTATTTGCGGCACTATATTTCAGTTTAAAATTTTTTTTGGCTTCTCTATTTACCTTTGCTTGGTGAAGACTTAAACTGAAAGAATTACAGAATACAATACCATATGTAAGTGCTGTTGTACTATACCTTAATTAAATATTCAAGAATCTTTGTTCCAGACCTTTCTTTTTAAACAGCTTTGGATTCTATATTGTACCTGTCTTGTGCAAGCATTAACCTTGTTTGTTTGCAAGGAGTAGCCTGTGTACATTTATTAGTCCCAAGTGGATTTGTGTGGAGAGCTTTGCATAGATTTAGCTGAGTCATCTAAGGGCTTGTCCTCACAATGGGATAATATGCTCTCCAGGGGTGTGATTTCTAAACACAGGACATGTTTAGTCTTGAGAAAATGGTACGCCCTGTTATAGAAGATGGTGATCAATTGTTTTGTATGCTCCCTGGAGGTAGGACAAGAAGTACTGCAGTGGACTTAATTTGTAGCAAGGAATACTTAGGCTAGATATTAGGAAACCCTTTCTAACTATTATAAGGGTAGTTAAGCTCTGGAATAGGCTGCTAACGGAAGTTGTGGAATTGTCGTCACTGGAGGTTTTTAAGAATAGGTTGGACAAACAGCTGTCAGGGATGATCTAGTTCTTCTTTGAGTGCTTGTTCATGTCTATTCCATTGTAGGTGTGCGCACACCCACATGCACGGATGTCGGAGACTTTTGCCTTAGCAGTACCCGTAGGGCTGGTTGTGGCGCCCTCTGGAGTGCTGCACTCATGATGCGGTGTATCAGGCGTCGCCGGCCCTGCACCTTCTCAGTTCCTTCTTACCGCCCATGGTAGTCAGTCAGAGCACCTGTGTCCCTTGCTTTGCAAGTGGTCAGCGGTTTCTCATCTAGCTTACCCTTGTGCTTTACCTGTAAATAGTTTAATCGTTATTAGTTCTTACGTACCTGTTAAGTGTTAGTTAAAGTCCCAGTGGGGCATGCCCTGGTCTCCGGGTTTCAAGCCCTGCTCTTCATGTAACAGGCCTATGCCTGTTAGTGACCCTCAAGAGAGTTTTCTACATTGCCTCGGGGAAACCCATATAAAGGAATGCTATCGCATCTGCCAGAACTTTTGTCTGTGGACGCAAAGAGAATGACTCTCCTGATGCAGGCTGTCCTGTGCCCCGCTTCGGAGCCGGCTCTGGTTAGATATTTGGCTGTGTATGTGTGTTCTCCCTGTGTGCTGCCCCAGCTCTGCACAGACAGCACAGCAGACTTCGGGCAAACCGCCCAGTGACCACAAGATCCGTTAAGGTATGAAGGCGCCAGACCAGGTTTACTGTCGGCAAAGCACGGTAATAGCACCTGGCAGGCTCTACGAGGATACTGAGACATGTATGCCCGTGACAATGGACATAGCTCAGTGAATGGCAGGGCTTGTCATTTCCCTCCTCGGCTGGACAAAGATACTCCCTGTGAGATGCATCTTTATATCCTGATACAAAAAAGTTAGTACTGTCTCTTACGTAGTTATCCTTGGGGAATGTTTTTGTACCATCCTTGATATCGGGATGTGTTTGTGTCAGTCTTGTGTGACTAGCGCTTCTTAGGAATGTGTATGTTTGCAATATCAGCCCTGTTCTTGCCAGATTCTGTGAGCAGGTCCTGCCTCATGCCAGGTCTCTGATACAAGGGCTTATGTCTCAGGTTCTCTTCCTACTACAGCGGCGCAGCCCGTAGCGCACCTCCGGCACTGGGATCCTCCTGGCACTGATCCCTGTCGCCGGTGCCAAAGAAAAAGACTAAAAGTGGCACTGAACAAGCCTGACCAAGGGGCTCTGGGCAAAGGACCCTGCTCGGGCCTTACACCTACTCCGGACCCGCTAAAGGGCTTGCCCCCCCCCCCCAAAGGGACCTGACACTGACTCTGGGGAGCGGTAAAGGGCCTAGGCCAATGGCGCAGTCGACCCCTCTCCAAGGCCCCGGCGCCTGCAGAGCTGAGAGTGCCTCTGCCACAGCTGACACTGCGTGCAGCTATGGAACTGGCTAAGGCTCCCCGTGAGGGCAAGCCCCCCCGGCTACTCGCACAAAACAGGCGAGCGCCTTTGGAGCCAGGACAGAGCCCTAGGTCGCTATGTTCTTGGTCTCCGGCTCGTGGCTACAAGTCATAGGCACCGCGCTTCTGATCCCCATCGTGGCGCCGAAGCTCGCCCAGGCGTCGTCGATCTTCCTGGCACCAGACTTTGTTGTGCCTTCAGTCGCCATTGCCAAGACCTCAAGGGCATTCCCGCAGGTGGCACTGCTCCCCCTACCCCTGGCACTGGTCGGACCATTCCTGGCACTGGTCTCCAGCAGTGACGGTGAGCCGGCATTCAAACCTCCACAGCCCTGCCCTAGTCGCTGGAGGGTGACGACTTCTCAGGATCGGAGGCACAATTCAGCCCCTCACCCAGGCAACGTAATTGAGCTCTGGAGGGTGCATCCATGGCATTAGTGCCAACCTGGCAGCAGAGCCAGTGGCCGACCTAATGGTCTTATTGGCATGCATGGGGTGTTCCCATCATGCTGGTGCCCCACTCCCTCCAGCCCTCAGTTGTAGAGTCAGACAGGCCAAAGGCGGCGCCCCCCTATCCATGGCACCATGTATGCCTTCCCACCCGCTCCGTTAATCCAGAGTCCTGCTCAAGGTGAAGCAAGACAGAGCGACAGTCATCCTCCTGGCCCTGGCATGACCTCGGCAGCCCTCGTTCGCCAGGCTCATGAGTCTTTCATCAGGCACTTCGTTGCAGCTGCCTCTTCGGCTGGATCTGCTGTGCCAGAACCACGGGAATCTGCTGCAACCAAACCTGGCACTGCACTTGACAGCCTGGTTTCTGTGTGGCTGAGCAGGGAAGAATGGCAGTGTTCTGCTCGTGTCCAGCAGGTCCTGCTGGGCAGCAGGAAACCCTCCACAAGGGCTACATACGTGGCTAAGTGGAAGCTGTTAACGTGTTGGGCCTTGGATCTCTGCATCTGGGTGGAAGAGGCCCCCCTGCTGGACATCCTGGCTTATTTGCTGCACCTTAAGCTTCAGGGCCTGTCACTGTTCTTTGTCAGGGTGAAACTGGCAGCCATTTCGGCTTTCCATCCTTTGTTTCATGGTAAGTCGGTCTTCGCCCATCTCATGAAGTTCCTGAAAGGTCTGGACACCTCTACCTGCATGTCTGGGACCCGGTCCCTGCTTGGGACCTGAAGCTTGTGTTGTCCAGGCTCACGGGGCCCCCCTTTGAGGCACCCTTCTGCTCCTCTCCTGGAAGGTCTCCTTTTTGGTTGCTATAACTGCAGCCCGTAGGGTGTCGGAGATCAGGGTACTCACGTTAGAGCTGCCTTATACGATCTTCTATTAGGACAAAGTCCAGCTGCGTCCGCACCCGGTTTTTCTGCCCAAGGTCATCTCCCAGTTCCATACTGTCAGGACATATACCTACTGATCTTCTGCCTGAAGCCTCATACTACGGATGAGGAATGCAGGCTGCATGTTCTGAATGTCTGGTGGGCACTGACCTTCTACACAGAGGATGAAGCCGTTCTGTAAGTCTACACAACTGGACTGGATGAAGGGTCGCCCAGTGTCTACCCAGAGAATCTTGTCCTGGATCACGGCGTGCATCTGCTACTGCTATGAGCTGGCGAAGGTGACCCCGCCAGCGATTGAGACGGCTTACTCGACGAGGGCACAGGCGTCATCAGCGGCCTTTCTTGCTCAAGTGCCGATCCAGGAAATTTGTCGTGCCGCAACTTGGTCGTTGGTCCATATGTTTGCCTTGCACTATGCGCTGATCCAGCAGGCTCACACTGATGCTGGTTTTGGCAGAGCAGTACTCCAATCTGCAAGACTGAGAATTCGGAGCCCACCTCCGAGGATTCTGCTTGTGAGTTACCTACAATGGAACTGACATGAGCAAGCACTGGAAGAAGAAAAAACGTTTACCTAGCTTTTGTAACTATTGTTCTTCGAGATGCGTAGCTCATGTCCATTCCATTACCCGCCCCCCTACCCCTGCGTCAGAGTTGTCGGTAAGAAGGAACCGAGATTCGCAAGGCCAGTGGCGTCTTACGTGCTGCGCCATGAGTGTGGCACAGCCAGCCCTATGGGTACCACTAAAGCAAAAGTCTCCAGTCGCGCATGTGGGCGCACACACACGTAGAATGGAATGGACATGAGCAACACATCTTGAAGAACAGCAGTTACGAAAGGTAGGTAACTGTTTTGTTTACTTGGTCCTGCCTCAGTGCAGAAGGCTGGACTTGATGACTTCTTGGGGTGTTAAAAATCAGGTCCTGCATCAGAGCCAGTCTCCTGGCATCCTAATGAGTGCAGCTGGCCTGTAATAGGCTGACTGATTGGCTTCCCCACCTGATTGGTTGGAAAAGTCAGCAGACTGGCTCTTCAGCCTAGCAGTAGAAGCAGTTCAGCAGCTGCTGAAAGCATTTCTGATGGCTTCTGCATGTTCCCTGCCCTGGCCCCAGGACCAGCTCTACAGTTTTCGCCGCCCCAAGCAGCGCACTGAATTGCCGCTGCGGGCGGCGGGGTCAGTCCCTGTGCCCTTAAGGCGGCAGGCACGTTTCCGCAGCGGCAGCAATTTGGCGGCAGCTCCTATGTTTAGCTGAAGCCACCTCGGACAGCTAAATATAGAAGCTTCTGCCGAATTGCCGCCACCGCGGAAATGCACGTGCTGCCCTAACGGCACACGGACTGCCCCCGCCGTCTGCGGTGGCAATTCGGTGCGCTGCTTGGGGGCAAAACAACAGGGACTGCCGCCCCTTGAAGATTGCCACCCCAAGCACTAGCTTGGAATGTTGGTGCCTGGAGCCGGCCCTGCCTGGCCCTTCGCTCTAGGTAAGCCAGTCCCAACCCTCGACTTGGATTCCTTACTTCTGACTCTGGTTCTGTGACCCTTGGTTCTGGCAGCTGGTCTCTGATTCTGGCTCTGAGGCATGACTCCCCATGTCTTGGTCACTGATATGAGGGAGATTTGGATGACCTTGTAAACTGGAGTATTAGTAACAGGATGAAATACAATAGTGAAAAGTGTAAGGTTATGCATTTAGGGATGACTAACAAGAATTTTAGTTATAAGCTGGGGACGCACCAGTTGGAAGTAACGGAGGAGGAGAAGGACCTAGGAGTCCTGGTTGATCGTAGGATGACTATGAGTAGGCAATGTGATGTGGCCGCTAAAAAAGCTAATGCGGTCTTGGGATGCATTAGGCGAGGTATTTCTAGTAGAGATAAGGAGGTGCTAGTCCCGTTATATAAGGCGTTGGTGAGACCTCATTTGGAGTATTGTGTGCAGTTTTGGTCTCCCCTGTTTAAGAAGGATGAATTCAAACTGGAACGGGTACAAAGAAGGGCCACTAGAATGATCTGAGGAATGGAAAGCCTGTCGTATGAAAGGAGACTTGAGGAGCTCGGTTTGTTTTCCTTAACCAAAAGAAGGATAAGAGGAGATATGATTGCACTCTTTAAATATATCAGAGGGATAAATACCAGGGAAGGAGAGGAATTATTTCAGCTCAGTGCTAATGTGGACACGAGGACAAACGGATATAAATTGTCAGTCAGGAAATTTAGGCTTGAAATTAGACGAAGGTTTCTAACCATCAGAGGAGTGCAATTCTGGAACAGCCTACCGAGGGAAACAGTGGGGGTGAAGGACCTCCATGACTTTAAGATTAAGCTAGATAAGTTTATGGAGGGGATGGTATGATAGGATAATGGGTTTAGTCAATAGGTCAATAACATGCCACAATGGTAATTAGTACAAAGGGTCAATGATAGGATATTGTTAGCCTTTTTCCAGAGGGTCTGGCTGGAGAGTCTTGCCCGCATGCTCGGGGTTCAGCTGATTGCCATATTTGGGGTCGGGAAGGAATTTTCCTCCAGGGTAGATTGGCAGTGGCCCTGGAGGTTTTTCGCCTTCCTCTGAAGCATGGGGCAGGGGTCGCTTGCTTGTGGATTATCTGCTACTTGAAGTCTTTAAATCATGATTTGGAGCATTCAACAGCAGAGTCAAGTGAGAGAATTATTTCAGGAGTGGGTGGATCGGCTTATGTGGCCTGCATCTTGCAGGAGGTTAGACTAGATGATCATAATGGTCCCTTCTGATCTTGAATTCTATGATTCTATGATTCTGTGACCTTTCAAGTCCTACATTTCTATGATTCTATGAAACTGTGGCTCTGCAAGTGCAGAAGGGACATGTCTCTTGATTCAGGGTTTCAAACAAGATGATCATTGAGCACAGTAACACATCGGTTGGTAACATAAATCTTACCAAATTTTCTGCTGCTGCTGAATAGTCTAATTATTGTTGGCCCACAAGATATGGTCATATGAGACCATTACTTTGATCTGAATACGGAATGTATTCTGTGCAGTAATACACTGGCTAGAGCTCTCTAACCTTAGAGGTACTTGAACTGTGTGGTTCGTATACTGGTGGTGCATAGGATTCAGCTCCAGCCAGGGGAACTGCCGCTAGAGCCTGGCAGGACCAGTTCTGATCTGGGGAAAGTCGATTCTGTGAGCCATTGTCTTAAATCTTTAAACCTTGGCTTCAGTTCATAAATTGCCACTTTTCTGACTTAAAGATGCTTCCTCCAGTGTTATGGTTTGAAAGGTCTGCAGGCACTGTTGTGGTTGAAACAGTCCTGGGCTTCATAAGAAAAGCACCTTGTTGCATTCCATCACATGGCTTGCTGCCTAAGTGGCACTCTTCACTCAAACTAGTGATTAGAGGACAAAAAAGGAAGGAAGAAGAAAAACAGCCTGAACAGCAACGAACAAAAAAACAGAGAAACTTTTAGAAAGCGTTTAACTCTTCACCCAAAGAGTAATTGCTAATTGTGACAAATAACAGTTTTCTTGTAGCAGTGATGCTGGTGTCAATAAGAAATTAGCTACTGCCAAGAAAAAAATAAGAACATTACTGAATGGGCAAAAGTGTATTCAAATAAATTACGCTTGTTAGTAATTACTAACCTTGTGTGATTTTTTTTTTTTGAATATGGTCATTTTAGAGACAAAACCTGTATCAATTCAAGCAAAACTCTAATACAGTGGTTCTCAAACTTTTGTACTGGTGACCCCTTTCACATAGCAAGTCTGAGTGCGACCCCCCCCTTAAAAATTAAAACCACTTTTTTATATATTTAACACCATTATAAATGCAGGAGGCAAAGTGGATTTCGGGTGGAGGCTGAGAGCTCACGATCCCACCATGTGATAACCTCGCAATCCCCGAGGGGTCCCGACCCCCAGTTTGAGAACCCATGCTCTAATAGATATTAGAACTTTCTAATATGCTTAAATGGACACTCTTTTTCAAAGATGAGTTTAATTGTTCCACAGATATTCTAGTTGAATCCTGTTTCTTTTTCTTAATGAAAACTGGAATTCTGAAATTTTTGGGAGGAAAGAGAAGGACTTGTGGCTTAAACACAGGGCTTGAAGCCAAGTGTTCAGACAACAGAAGAGTAAGCATGCGAAGAATAGACAATTTGAGTTCTATTAGTGGCTTTGCAAGTCAATCAATTTCTCTGTGGCTTAGTTTACCTGTTTGTAAAATGGGTGTGGCAGACTGCTCAGTGGCAATGGGGTTTAATTCATTGTTTATAAAGTGCTTTTTGAGTATCAGATGGCAGTTGGTATAGGAATAAGTATGTTAGAAGTGTTTATCATGTACTATGCAAGAACTATCTGTAAACACTGAATTAATTTTAACAGAAAATTCTATCAAATCTACCATGATACATAAGACACACAATCAATTTCATTTTTCCCAATTGTAAAACGTACCTTTAAAAGCTCACACCAACCTTTGCTAAAAGTTTGCTGGTTGGATAGCTAAGACTCCTAATTCAAAAGGGTGTTCAGTTCTGCATGTTTGCTTAGTTTGTTGAGATTCAATGAAACATATTTTTGAAGCACACTGAATCTAAGTGATGGCTCTTCTTATTATGGCAGATGAAATACTTAATCTACTATCTCCTTCCAAACTTGTACTAAGAGTCCAGGGACAGAAATGTAGGATTGTTAAACATACTTTTATTGAACTGGACAAAGGGAAATGAAAGATATGGAGAGGTGTCTTCAAATGCATCTTTTTAAAATGTCTATAGGCTGATTTATATAGCTGCCACATAAAGGTGTGTGCTTGACAAATGTTATCTTCCCATGCTTTCCTCTTGAGCATTTGGTCTTGTTTGACAGATCGCTTGGGTTCTTCCTTTTAAAAACACTAGAGCTTGTACTGCTCTGGCTGACATTACGATGAATGATGAGCTATATTCTGGGGCTGACTGCTCTTTTGAGACCCCTCCTTTCTTCCAGCCTCTCCATCTGATTTTTTTCCCCTCCTCTCCACTCCTTGCCTTCCCTTGAATTCACTTTGACAGGCTTCCTCTCCAGTATGTTTATAATTCCATCACTGTGACTAATCTAGCACAAATGTTTCCCTTATGTATCTTTTTCGGAGTGTCTAAGCATGTCTCGGGTAGTTAGCTGCAAACCGTAGAGGAGACACTTTCTTCGTTTCTTCACCTCTAGTTTTGAAACTTTCATACAGAGAAAGGCTGGTCCAGTGGTTAGAGTGCTAGGACTTGAGGTTGTTTCAATTCCCTGCTCTGATGCAGACTACCTGTGTAAACTGGGCAAGTCTCTTTAGTGTCTTTGTGCCTCTGTTTTCCATCTGTAGAACAGAGAGAATAGTTCCTCCCCACTTCACAGAGGATAAATGCACTAAAGACAGTGTGCGGGGCTCAGATACCACAGCAATGGGAACCAGATATGTACCTCTATAAAAATCAAGTTGGCAGTAATGTTAATGTTGAAGTATCCATTGCAGTTTACCCCAGTATCTATGGTCCCGGGATGTTCATTACAGGCTATTATGAAGTACAAAAACTACTTTGAAAACGCATTAAGCTTTGAAACAAAATGAAATCCAAAAAATTCAAAATGAAGGCATTATCCTGATTCTATAAAGAGAGATCCCAAGATGGGTTTAGGAGTCTCTCTCTCTCATGTTAAAAGAACAGGAGTACTGTGGCACCTTAGAGACTAACAGATTTATTTCAGCATGAGCTTTCGTGAGCTACTGCTCACTTCTTCGGATTGCGGATACAGACTAACACGGCTGCTATTCTGAAACCTGTCATTAGCTATGCATCTGAAGAAGTGAGCTGTAGCTCACGAAAGCTCATGCTGAAATAAATTTTAGTCTCTAAGGTGCCACAGTACTCCTGTTCTTTTTGCGGATACAGACTAACACGGCTGCTATTCTGAAATCTCTCTCATGTTGACCTTTCTGGATTTCTCCACTGTAGAACATTTAAATAGATGTAAGTTTAAGCGAGATAAACTCCAGTTGTGTGTAAGATCTCAGTGCCATGAAGGGTGTACGTGACAGCACTGGAGACCAGTGTCCTTTGTTCACAGACTTGGTAAAACAGGGCAGTGCCTGTCCCAGCAGTACCCTGCCAATGTGCTTCAACTTGGACCTGGAAGGGCCACTATTGGTCTCCATGGCCCATTCCATCCTTGATGCCTCTCATAACAAGGATGTTAGTTACTGCCAGTTTTGATCTTTGTGTTGTGGAAACCTATGATGTTGGAACTGGATTTAAACCAACTCGTTCTTCATTGTGCTCAGGTCCACAGATCCATCACAATGAGTACTTCAGCCTGTATGCAGCTTGGGAGTCAATCCAGCCCTGGCGGTGACGGGCAGCAGGAGAATGCCTGCCTCCTGAAAATCCCTCCAGTTTTTTCTGCCTGCTGGTGGCTTGGCCAAGTTTCCCTGCTGCAGAGCTGCCTTTAGGGAAATTCCAGACTTTATTTCAAGTTTTCAGGCTAACAATTCCCATTCCCATCTGGGTTCTGTGGCTGTGTTTGAACTTTCAAAGGAAGTTGTCCCCTCATCACTGCTCCCCCTTTAGAGGTGTTTGCTGTGGTTGATATCCCAGCAGTCTTCAGGGAAATCTAGGTGAGAAAAGCCAGAGGTAAAAGGAGGGGGCTGTGTCCTGCTGAGGAGCTTAGCTGTCTCTGGGGAGGATGTAGCCTGGTCACTTCAGCCACCCTCTCTTGTGCAGGAAGGGATGCAGGCAGGATTGGAGAGGCAGGCTCTCCTGGGCAGACAGTCTCCTTACCCATTTCCATGGACACCTTGATAGCAAATTCTAGGGAGGTTCCAAAAGATTCAGGACCTCCTTGCATTGTTTTGGAACTGCAAGAAGCCAACTATAGCATTGAGCCTTCAAGTACATGGCCTCCTAGTGCTGTGCAAAGGGATCACTCCATGGGTGCAGTCAGACAACAGGCATCTTCACGGCTTCATCTTTAAGGTCCATTCCTGGGAACATATCAAGCGAAGGTTCTGGCACAGGTAATCAACTCTTTTAAATGGTGGTCAGCCCAAGGCCATGTCCATAAAAGGATACCCATATGCCTTCTAGATCTTCTTATCTTCACAACCAATGTCAGCTTCAATGGATGGGGAGCACATTTGGGACCTCATGCAGCTCAAGACATCTGGAACCCAGAGGAAAGAGCCCACAGTGTAAATTTCCTATAACTAAGAGCAGTCAAGCTGATGCTGCAAAGGTTCCAGTCCAGCCTAGAGGGGAATCACATCCTCAATCAGTAAAACAACATGACTGTAGTTGCATAAGTGAACAACCAGTAGTGAACAAGAAGCCCAGTGCTATATGCTGAAGTGATAGAACTAGTGCAGTGGGCATAAGAATGGCCATGGTAGGTCAGACTATGGTCCATCTAGCCCAGGATCTTGTCTTCCAACTGTGGCCAGTGCCAGGTGCTTCAGAGGGAATGAACAGAGCAGGGCAATTTACCAAGTGATCGCAGATTCTGGGCAGCACCGTTTCTCATCAGGTGTCTGCCTATAGTAGCATGGTGTTTGCAGAATCTCTGGATTTTCTGACACAGAAATCCAAGGTAGTCTTTGGGTACGGTTAGCCAAGCAGGCAGGCAGGCCTGTTTCCCAAATGAGACACTTGTGATGTGAGCCCTGACCAAAAAAACCCTGTGAACTACTGATGTCAGTATTTGTCCATCAAGACTTGTTTTCTGGTAGCCATCCTGTCCTCCAGATGAGTGTTGGAGTTGGCAGAGCTTTCTATGCAGGAGCCCTACTGCACATTTCATGAAGACAAGGTAGTGCTCAGAACTCCGGAATCGTTTCACCCAAAGGTGAACTCTTCATTCCATGCCTCCAAGAAGTGATTCTCCCTTCATTGTGTCCAAGGCCAGAGTATCCCACTGAGGAGATGTTAGAAGGGCTCTGAAAATTTACCTCAAACATAGTCCATGTGGAGATCCGGTGCCTTTTTGTATCCTTCCACCTGAAATGTCAAGGACTCAGAGATTCCAAGTCCTCCGGTGCTAGGTGGAATAGACAGTGTATTATGGAAGTGTACAAGGCATGGGAGATTCTAGTTCCAGAAAGGGTCAGGGCACACAGGGCTGTTTCTGCCCCTAGGCTTCATGCAGGCTGAAGTACCCATTTGTAATGAATCTGTGGACCTTATTTCTTAAGGAAAGGTAACTTTCAGGTAAGCATGGATTAAACTTTCCTATTGTCATAAATCACAGAACAAACACAATAGCTTTTTTCAGACATTTATTTAGGCTGAGGTCTCCCAAATCTGCTGTAAACATGAATAAAGATTACACTGATTTGTAATTAAAAAAATTTAATCCAGATAACAAGTAACTGAATACTTTCTTGATGACATGTGAGCTAAATATTACGAAGACTGGGCATTTGCCATCCATGTGTTTTCAGGCAAGGATTTTTTCCACAGGTTTCAGAGTGGTAGCCGTGTTAGTCTGTATCAGCAAAAACAACAAGGAGTCCTTGTGGCACCCTAGAGCAGGGATTCTCAAACTGGGGGTCGGGACCCTCAGGGGGTCACAAAGTTATTACAGGGGAGGTTGCAAGCTGTCAGCCTCCACCCCAAACCCTGCTTTGCCTCTAGCATTTATAATGGTGTTAAATATATTTTAAAGTGTTTTTAATTTATAAGGGTGGGTCACACTCAGAGGCTTGCTGTGTGAAAGGGGTCACCAGTACAAAGTTAGAGAACTACTGCCTTAGAGACTAACACATTTATTTGGGCATAAGCTTTTGTGGGCTAAAACTCACTTCATCAGATGCATGGAGTGAAAAATATAGTAAGCTGTGTGTGTGTGTGTATGTTTGTTTATATATATATAATTTTACAACACATGAAAAGATGGGAGTTGCCTTACCAAGTGGGGCATCAGTGCTAACGAGGCCAATTCAATTAAGGTGGAAGTGGCCTACTCTCAACAGTTGACAAGAAGGGGTCCCTCTGATATTCACCCCTTCTTGTCAACTGCTGGGAGGAACAGTCGTCATGTCTTAGGTTGCTTAGAAGGAGTCAGTGGAGGGATTCTGAGTCAGGGAAAATGGTTCTGTGTTGTGCCTTGCAGGAGAAGCAATACAGGACAACTGTTTGGGGAGGGCGTGGCAAAAGTAGTTTAAAGCCACCTTCATGCTGCTTTGATTCTTGGCATTCTGGAGGCCGATGCGGCTACCAGTGTAACATGGAGCAGCCCCAGAGGCTTCTCTAATTGGCTGCAACCTTATTCAAGAAGCCTATGGGCTATGCTACAGCCCAGTGTAGTTCAGAATTTCTGTGGCACTCAGCCTACAGAGGTTCCCCTTCCAGTGTGCCCTCTACCAGGCGCCGGGGGCAGCACAAGTTGACTCTTTGTATTTTCTGTTCTAGAAGAATTCTTCCCTAGCCAGTTGTGGAACCTATATGGTCTCTATATACTGCTTGAATGGCATATATGGGCCTGAGCTAGAATTGACCAAGGGTGCTTGAGATGTGGTCCAATCAGCTTATGGGTAAGCCAGGCTCAGGGCCTGTTAGAGAAAAGTTATGGCTGTGCAAGGTGACCCCCTGAAAAGTGGGTGGTGAAGCAGCCTCATTTGGCCGGGCTCAGGGTGGCAACTATAGTTGTGCTCCCCTGGGGGAATCTTTGAATGTGAGTGGTGAAACATAACTCTCTCCCCCTTGGGATAAAGTCCTCTGGAGGGCAGGTGGTCCATTTGCATCTCTTTGGACCAGTTGGGGGAATCTGACCCCATACTTTTCAAGGACACATGTCTTTGTTTCAGTGACTCATTATTGTACTGGGACCCCTTAATTTGTCTATACGTATTCCTTGCAAACATGTCCCCCAAGGTCACCTTATTACCCCAAATGCTCCTCAATAACAGTAGCTTTGTCTTGTTTCCTTTCTGTAACTGAGGAGAAAATGTCAGTTAATATGTTATGTCATGTTCATATTCAAAGGCAAACTGTTTAGGGAATGCATACTTACTTTAATTGTGCATTCGTGTGTTTTATTTAGTAAATTGTATCCTTCACAAAGTTCTTAGCTCTGTGTAAGTCATTGTTTGATTTGTCCCCGTAGGAGCCATATTATGTCCGATGCATTAAGCCCAATGAAAAGAAGTCATCACAGCTGTTTGATGAAGAACGCTGCAGGCATCAGGTGGAATACCTTGGACTTCTGGAGAATGTCAGGGTCCGACGGGCAGGATTTGCCTACCGCCAAACATATGAAAAATTTCTTCACAGGTGAGAAGGGAATTAGTGCATGATTTTTTTTTATTTTTTTATTTTTTTAGATGTTTGCCGGCTGTTGGTTGAGCTGCACAATATAATGATCTGCCTTCACTGTGATCTGTAAACATAGAATCCTTTAGTCTGGTGATCTTTAGTCATGAATGGTGTATGTATATTGTTTCTTTTTTGAGCACACACTAGTGGCTTGGATAAAACACTGTTAGTCATAGAAGGGTGCTGGTTGTCTCAGCCTGATATGGCAGCAGATGCACAGACTTGAGGAATGCATTCTTTATGGGCTACCATTTTCCACTGTTTATAAACAGCAGGGTTGAAAGCCCCATGACCCCAATTAGACTGAACCAGTGTCCTGTTACTGTCTTAGTATCGTTAGAGTTAATGGACAATTGAAGATCCTCCACACACACAAATTAACTCTAGACACAGAATTAAATAGTGTCTTGTGTTTTTTCTCTCCTAAATATTGTCTTATATTTTTGGAGAAGTATGGAAAGTTTCCTTTCCTGGGGGAGAAAAGCACTTTCCAAATATAGTGACATTACATGGGTCAGAAAGGAAACCTTTGGACTCAGTGAATTTATAAATAGAAGATGGGAGATAGGAATGAGATGATATGACTTGACCCCATGAAAACATGATTTTTGATGCATGCTGCACTGTGTTTTGAGTAGCTAGAAATGTTATTTAAGCTAAGGGCTTGTTTTCACTACCAGGGAGATGAACACTGCTGCAATTGATGCAGTGGGTGTCGATTTAGCGGGTCTAATGAAGACCCGCTAAATCGACTGCAGAGCGCTCTCCAGTCGACCCCGATACTCCATCTCTCCGAGGAGAGTAAGGTAAGTCAACAGGAGAGCATCCCCATCGATGCAATGTAGTGAAGATACTGCGGTAGGTCGACGTAGGCTGTCTACTCCAGCTCTGTAAATAACGTAGCTGGAGTAGCGTAACTTAAGTCGACTTACCCTATTAGTGAAGACAAGCCCTAAGGTTTCTTACAGCATATGTAAAGTACTGTGCCTATCTAGAATTTCATCATCTTGCTGGTGGATCATTGAATTGGTTTTGATTTTTGATTCATTTGAGCAAGTGAGAAACTGACCCTGAGTGTGGGAAGAATGAAAAACTGTATATAAGCAAGTGTAGGAAAGAAAGAATATGAAGAGCTCTGTTGTTCATAATGACCAGATTTTTCCAGTAAACTGAAGGATAATAAAAGGGTATGGTTCAACAAATACTATTTATTGTACTTCATTTTTGTCATGAACTGTAACTTTTCATCATCATACAAGTTTAGGGCTTGAGTCTGCCCTCATTCACACACGTGCACATTATCAGGAATCCATTAAAATCTGCTCTTATGATTGCACAAGAAGCTACTGTTTAGTGGATATGTGATAAGCTCTTGTATGTCTGAGAGCAAAATGAAGCTAATGGCTGGAAAATTAGATTAATGTATAGCAACTGGTACGACCTTTTAACCCCTTGTTGCATTGCTTAGCCATAAAACGCTCCAACACACTTGATATCTCACTTTATTAGCAGAAGCGAGAGAAACAATAATTAACATACTGTATCCTGACCTCCTTACTCTCTTTACTTAGAACTTGTATTCAGGAAAGCTCCCACTGCGGTCACAGTGAGTCTGATTATTTAAGAACTGAGTAGAGATCCTAGAACCTGGCCAAATATCACTTTATAGGTAAAGTAAGATCAAGCCTATTTAGATCCAGCCCACAGTCAATCTGTTTTCACTTGGTTTCACTGGCATCCTTAGGGATAAAAAGCATCTTGAAATCAATACATTGTCATTAAATGCTTGTGTGTTGCATTATTGGTTTTAACATCTAAATTACCAAAAATCTTATGGCTTGGTATCTTTTGGGGAAGGTGGTGGCTGGGAAGCTTGGTTTCTTGAGGATATAATCAAACACTTTTCATTATTGTCATTCCCAGCTCTAATGCCTCTTCTAAAGTAACATTAAGCGTGGCATGAAAATAACACTGGAAACCCCACCAACTGAATTGTGGTGATAGAAATCTCTCGCTACATGTTCAAACCCAGAGTTTATCTGTAAATATTTCTGAATTTCAAAAGACTTCCATTGAGGATTGTAGGTTTTAAAAAACAACCTTTCTTCTTTCAGTTTCCTTCTGTAGGATAAAAATGAAGGGGAGAGAAAAAACAAAGGAGTGTAGAGAAGGATGTTTAATGTATGGATGACCTTGAAGGCTGTTGAGATCTTTAGGCATGGGGGAGGGGAAGAGCTATTCTGTCAGGCAGCAGATTTATTCTGGGTCCTGCTTCATTATAATTAGCAGTAAGGTTTTGGGATTTTGACTTGCTAGGGGATCAGGGTCATGCTCTTTGCCTCAGGGAAGGAATTAGTGAGCTTGCACTGCACATGCTGCTGGAGAGATGGAAAGCCTGCGGCAGTATTCTGACAATGTTAATACTACCAGTTGTTGTATTAAGAGAGAATGAGCGTAAAACTGCCCTGCATTAAATTAATACCTGTAATCTTGTATAAATTTTGGATCTCTTTTGTTGATGCAGCCTTGTCTCTTCTGGAGATTTTAATTTCTCTCCACCTCTTTCATAAAATCTTCCTCCACCTTGTTGTACAGGTTTTAGATCTGACATTTTATTCCTCTTGTCTGACCCCATCAGGTCTGCTTAATAAAAGGCGGATTTGCTCTGTCACCCTGATTGTCTCTTTCATCTAATGTGAAATGTCTCGAGGTGAAAGATTTTTCCATTTCATATCCCAGTGAATTAATTATAGCAGAAACATTTTTCCACTGGGAATAGAGAGCAGAGATCTGAAACCAAACGAAAGTGTTTTGGTATGTGTGTGTGTAAAATATTTATGTACTGCATATAGATTTATTTGAGAGTGAGAGCTCTGAGCCCTTCCAAATATAAATGCAAAAACTCTTCATTGGGAGACCGTAAAGGATTTTTAAAAAAATGTCAGCTTTTTTATACTTTAGCATACTCTTAACCAAACAATCATGTTGTGCCTTCCATTACCTTCTGTCACTGATGTATACTGGGGCCTGCTTCGAACCATGTGCCACAGCAGGTTTTTTGCTGTCAAGTTTGTTCAGCGGTTAATTTTAATAGAAAAGTGACAGTATTGTATATATTTTGTATAGTGTTATTTTAGTCAGTGTAGTACCCTCTTTTTTTGTTATAGAATGAACCCCAGCAACTTCAGATTAGACCCTATTTCCTATTAAAAAAAAGTTTTCTAAGGTTATGACACCAGATTTGTGGTTGTCCATCTAACATTTATTTTGGAATTCGCTTGCCAACTGAAAAAAAAAGCCTAGAAAATTGGGATTGAATTTGGACTTCTCACTTCATCGGTTTTGAAATGGGCAAATAGTTAAACCTGCTGAATGTGTTTCCTTTAGAATACGAATATGGATAATGTTATGGTGAATTGCCTATTGCATTATTGATTAAGTCTGTAAATCATATGCAGAAAATTCATTGTTGCTCCCTTGCAAAAACCTATTTATCCAATCAGCAATTCTCAAATATAGCATACTTTATGGCAGAGCAGAGTCAGATCTGATTATTTTCCTCTTTGATTCATAGTTGTTTAATGCTGAACTGTTTTCTGCTTTTCTTTGTGTGTGGAGAGTTTGGAAAACTGAGTAATTAAATGCCTGATAAAGGTGGATAGTTCTTGCACCCTACTTGATGATCAGCTTGTGACAGGTTCCCCAGAGTGCAACCCGGAACTGGGGTACCGCTGAGCCCTCTGGCTTACTAACCTGGGCTCTCTCACACTGTGATGCTGTTGCTAAGCCACAAACCTCTCCAGGTACTGCACTTACACAGACATCCACAGGCAGGGGGACACGCAACTGAGTTACATGAATGCTTTTGCCAGCCGCTCATGAACCAACAATAGAGAGGCTCCAGCCAATTCCCTCAGCTCCCCAGCCTTGGACCCCAGAGCAGCACCATCTTGCCCTGACCAGTGTCAGTTTTATTACCTAGTCTGCCACTTCTGCAAAAGAAAGAGGAAATGCACCAGCTTTTGTACACAGCAGATTGCCCAAAGCATTTCAACAAATCTGCACTGTTTTAGGTAAAATATACAATAGATTTATTAGCTACAGGAAGATACATTGTAAGTGATTATAAGTAATAAGTGTACAGATCAAAGTTAGTTACCTAAGAAATAAAAGTAAAATTGGAATCTGAGTTCTATAAACTAGACAGGATTTGAATCAAGCAGTGTCTCACCCTGGTAGATGATATAGTTCCTGAATACACAGGCTGGGATTCTCCTTTCCAGCCTGGGACCAGCTCCCCTGTTCAATCTTTGTTCTCTGGACTTGTTTCCAGATGTTGAGTTGTGGCAGGAGAAGAGGCCAAGTGGTGGTGTCACTTCCCCTCTTTTTTGTAGTTTCTTTCAGCTTCCTGGAAAGAACCTTTGCTATGACATGAGTCAAGCATAGAATCCTAGAATATCAGGGTTGGAAGAGACCTCAGAAGGTCATCTAGTCCAGCGCCCTGCTCAAAGCAGGATCAACCCCAACTAAATCATCCCAGCCAGGGCTTTGTCAAACTAGGCCTTAAAAACCTCTAAGGAAGGAGATTCCACCACCTCCCTAGGTAACCCATTCCAGTGCTTCACCACCCTACTAGTGAAATAGTTTTTCCTAATATTCAACCTAGACCTCCCCCACTGCAGCTTGAGACCATTGCTCCTGGTTCTGTCATCTGCTACCACTGAGAACAGCCTAGCTCATCCTCTTCAGGTAGTTGAAAGCAGCTATCAAATCCCCCCTCACTCTTCTCTTCTGCAGACTAAACAAGCCCAGTTCCCTCACCTCTCCTCCTAAGTCATGTGTACCAGCCCCCTAATCATTTTTTTTGCCCTCTGTTGGACTCTCTCCAATTTGTCCACATCCTTTCTGTAGTGGGGGCTCCAAAACTGGATGCAATACTCCAGATGTGGCCTCACCAGTGCTGAATAGAGGAGAATAATCACTTCCCTTGATCATAGAATCATAGAATCTCAGGGTTGGAAGGGACCTCAGGAGGTCATCTAGTCCAACCCCCTGCTCAAAGCAGGACCAAACCCAACTAAATCATCCCAGCCAGGGCTTTGTCAAGCCTGACCTTAAAAACCTCTAAGGAAGGAGATTCCACTACCTCCCTAGGTAACCCATTCCAGTGCTTCACCACCCTACTAGTGAAAAAGTTTTTCCTAATATCCAGCCTAAACCTCCCCCTCTGCAACTTGAGACAATTACTCCTTGTTCTGTCATCTTCTACCACTGAGAACAGTCTAGATCCCCCTTTCAGGTAGTTGAAAGCAGCTATCAAATCCCCCCTCATTCTTCTCTTCTGCAGACTAAACAATCCCAGTTCCCTCAGCCTATCCTCATAAGTCATGTGCTCCAGCCCCCTAATCATTTTTGTTGCCCTCCGCTGGACTCTCTCCAATTTATCCACATCCTTCTTGTAGTGTGGGGCCCAAAACTGGACACAGTACTCCAAATGAGGCCTCACCAGTGCTGAGTAGAGGGGAATGATCACATCCCTTGATCTGCTGGAAATGCCCCTACTTATACAACCCAAAATGCCATTAGCCTTCTTGGCAACAAGGGCACACTGTTGACTCATATTCAGCTTTTCGTCCACTGTAACCCCTAGGTCCTTTTCTGCAGAACTGCTGCCCAGCAATTCGGTCCCTAGTCTGTAGCAGTGCATGGGATTCTTCCGTCCTAAGTGCTTGTTGAACCTCATCGTATTTCTTTTGGCCCAATCCTCTAATTTGTCTAGGTCCCTCTGTATCCTAGCCCTACCCTCCAGCGTATCAACCACTCCTCCCAGTTTAGTGTCATCTGCAAACTTGCTAAGGGTGCAGTCCACACCATCCTCCAGATCGTTAATGAAGATATTGAATAAAACCAGCCCCAGCACCGACCCTTGGGGCACTCCACTTGATACCGGCTGCCAACTAGACATGGAACCATTGATCACTACCCGTTGAGCCCGACCATCTAGCCAGTTTTCTATCCACCTTACCGTTCATTCATCCAGCCCATACTACTTTAACTTGCTGGCAAGAATACTGTGGGAGACTGTATCAAAAGCTTTGCTAAAGTCCAGAAATAGTTCATCCACTGCTTTCCCCTCATCCACAGAGCCGGTTATCTCGTCATAGAAGGCAATTAGGTTAGTCAGGCATGACTTGCCCTTGGTGAATTCATGCTGACTGTTCCTGATCACTTTCCCCTCCTTTAAGTGGTTCAGGATTGATTCCTTGAGGACCTGTTCCATGATTTTTCCAGGGACTGAGGTGAGACTGACTGGCCTGTAGTTCCCTGGATCTTCCTTCTTCCCTTTTTTAAAGATGGGCACTACATTAGCTTTTTTCCAGTCATCCGGGACCTCCCCTGATCGCCATGATTTTTCAAAGATAATGGCCAATGGCTCTGCAATCTCATCGGCCAACTCCTTTAGCACCCTCGGATGCAGCGCATCCGACTTGTGCTCATCCAGCTTTCCTAAATATCCTAAATATCCTAAATATCCCCGAACTACTTCTTTCTCCACCGAGAGCTGGTCACCTCCTCCCTATACCGTGCTGCAGAGTGCAGCTGTCTGGGAGCTGACCTTGTCTGTGAAGACAGAGGCAAAAAAAGCATTGAGTACACTAGCTTTCTCCACATCCTCTGTCACTAGGTTCCCTCCCTCATTCAGCAAGGGGCCCACACTTTCCTTGACTTTCTTCCTGTTGCTAACATACCTAAAGAAACCCTTCTTGTTACTCCTAACATCTCCGGCTAGCTGCAACTCCAAGTGTGATTTGGCCTTCCTGATTTCACACCTGCATGCCTGAACAATACTTTTATACTCCTCCCTGGTTATTTGTCCAATCTTCCACTTCTTGTAAGCTGTTCTTTTGTGTTTAAGACGAGCAAGGATTTCACTGTTAAGCCAAGCTGGTCGCCTGCCATATTTACTTTTCTTCCTACACATCGGGATGGTTTGTTCCTGCAACCTCAATAAGGTTTCTTTGAAATACAGCCAGCTTTCCTCGACTCCTTTCCCCGTCATGTTATTCTCCCAGGGGACCTTGCCCATCAGTTCCCTGAGGGAGTCGAAGTCTGCTTTTCTGAAGTCCAGGGTCTCTGTTCTACTGCTTTCCCTTTTTCCTTGTGTCTGGCCATGCTCCTACTAATGCAGCCCAATATGTCATTAGCCTTCTTGGCAACAAGGGCACACTGCTGACTCAGATTGATCTTTTCATCCACTGTAATCCCCAGGTGCTTTTTCTGCAGAACTGCCACATAGCCACTCGGTCCCTAGCAGTGCATGGGATTCTTCTGTCCTAAATGCAGGATTCTGCACTTGTCCTTAATGAACCTCATCAGATTTCTTTTGGCCTAATTCTCCAATTTGTGTAGGTCCCTCTGGACCCTATCCCTACCCTCCAGCATATCTACCTCCCCCCATAGCTTAGTGTCATCTGCGAACTTGCTGAAGGTGCAATCCATCCCATCATCCGGATCATTAATAAACATGTTGAACAAAACCAACCACAGGACCTAACCCCTGTGGCACTCCATTTGATACAGGCTGCCAACTAGACATCAAGCTGTTGATCACTACCCATTGAGCCCGATGATCTAGCCAGCTTTCTATCCACCTTTTAGTCCATTCATCCCGTCCGTACTACTTTATCTTGCTGGCGAGAATACTGTAGGAGACCATATCAAAAGCTTTTCTAAAGTCAAGGTATATCACGTGCACTGCTTTCCCCGTATCCACAGAGCCAGTTATCTCATCATAGAAGGCAATCAGGTTGGTCAGGCATGACCTGCCCTTGGTGAATCCATGCTGACTGTTCCTGATCACTTTCCTCTCCTCTAAGTGCTTCAAAATGGATTCCTGGAGGACCTTCTCCATGATTTTTCCAGGGACTGAGGTGAGGCTGACCTGTCTGTAGTTCCCTGGATTCTCCTTCTTCCCTTTTTTTAAAGAGGGGCAGTATATTTGCCTTTTTTTAATCATCCGGGACCTCCCCCGATCGCCATGAGTTTTCAAAGATAATGGCCAATGGCTCTGCAATCATATAAGCCAACTCCCTCAGCACCCTTGAATGCATTAGATCTGGCCCCGTGGACTTGTGCATGTCCAGCCTTTCTGAATAGTCCCTTAACCTGTTCTTTCACCATTGAAGGCTGCTCATCTCCTCCCCATACTGTGCTGCCCAGTGCAGCAGTCTGGGAGCTGATCTTGTCTGTGAAGACTGAGGCAAAAAAAGCATTGAGTACTTCAGCTTTTCCACATCATCTGTCACTAGGTTGCCTCCCCCATTCAGTAAGTGTCCCACTCTTTCCCTGACCACCTTCTTGTTGCTAACATACCTGTTGAAAGCAGTCTCTGTTGTCTACGTGCTAGCTCTGAGAAGGTCTCCATTGCATACAGTTTCTAGGATAGTTGTTGTGAGTGTGGACTCCCTTTAATAGGCCATCAGCAGTTACTCCATTGTTGTACTTGAAAGGCTGGTTGTGGGTGTTCCCAACTTTACAGCATATTTCAGTAACACACACATAGCAAAACTTTATAACTTCCCATACAATGATAGCACATGCAGTCCAACAGGATATTAATGTTCGACAGATCAAGCTTTTTAAAATGATACCTCACAAGGCATACTTTGTACCAAACATATCATAATTATATCACCATGGTAAATATAGGGGTGCCAGGATACTGCTTTGGAGTGCAGAGTGCCACACAGCTGCCTGCTACTTTCTAGCATAATGAAACTAGTCTGGGAATGGTACAGAAATGATGGGCAAGGAGATGAGTCCAGGATTTGTCCAGTTTTTCTGAATAAACATTAAGTGCATAGCTCAATTTCAGTTGACTTCTGCAAAGAAGTAAGTTGAAATAAAGGTTTTGTTCTTAGCAAATGTTTAAAAACTGTTGAAATGGAAAGTCTAGAAATAACTTGAGTAGCGGATTTGCTCATCCTGCAAGGATCTGTGGGTGGGCTCTGCCATGTTGCATCTGTTCTTATTGGGGTGACTGTGGTAGTTCTTACAGGTATTCCACAAATCATCCATCCTTCAACTCTGCTGCTCGCATTCCTTTTTGTACTTCTCATGGAATCGTCACATCCACAGAATATCTAAATTATTACAGCCATCAGTGAACAGAAATCTTAATCTCAAAGATAAACTCTACAATGTGTTTAAGGGTGGCCTTGGAGCACAGATGGGAAGTTGATGGTGGATTTAATTTTTTTGTGTTAATCTAGGTACAAGATGGTCTCAGAATTTACTTGGCCAAACCATGACCTCTCTTCAGACAAAGAAGCTGTGAAGAAATTGATTGAGTGCTGTGGGTTTCAGCATGATGTAGCCTATGGGAAGACCAAGATTTTCATACGAACTCCACGGACACTCTTCACCTTGGAGGAACTGCATGCCAAGATGCTTGTTGGAATTGTCCTCTTTCTACAGAAGGTAAAGTTAACTTTAGTGCACTGATAAACCTCATCTTAGTGTTCATAAAATACCATCTCTCCTTACCAAGCCTTCTCAAGGTAATCTCACAAAGGTGATGAGTTTGCACAAAGCTTTAACAGAATTGCAGTTTACTTGATTTTTGAAAAGCTCTATTCAGCTCTTTCTATACTTTTCTACATAAAATGTTGAGCTAGAGTCCAATGAGACCTGATATGTTATAATGTGTGGCTTTGTTGAACCTATACACATGTTGTATACCCTTGCAAAATGTAAGGTCTTCTACAAAAGTAGGTCTTTTTGAGACCTAGAGAATATTTATGGGAAAATTGAAGCACTTTGCCCAGAGGGTCACATAGAACATGTGCTTTGACTCGGCGGTGTGTTTATCCTTAGGGTAAATAATTTTGACATTCTGTTACTATTACGTCAAAGCAGAATGGCTCTGGATATATCAGGGCACTGGCATGGTCTAAGCAAAGAGGAACAGCCAGAGATACATGATACTTTTGCTTATGGAAGATGTTCCTCTAAGCAATAGAAATTTGTAATCTTTTTCTTTAGTCTTATCTGTCTACTGAATTCTTTTCAGGAGTTTCTGGGACAGTTTCTGTTGGAGTAATCTGGCTTTGTAACATAGGCAATGTGAAATATGAAAAAGAGCTCCATTGCTTTATGGAAGATCTGGGTTGCAGTCACAGTCCTGGTTTCCTGCATCCCAGATGAGCATGTGCTGACACGTATACGGCACACTTCTCTGATGACTAGCAGGGCCATTCCATTTTAGTGGGAAAAAAATTTCTTCCTACTTGAAAGTTCCGTTTCTCTGGCCTGGTCTACACTAGTGTGTTATTTCGGAATTAGCCGAGTTAATTCGAAAAAAAAAATGATTCCGTCCACATGACCAAACCAGCTTTTTCGATTTAAAGGGCTCTTTAAATCGATTTCTGTACTCCACCTTGGCAAGTGGAGTAGCGCTTAAATCGAGATCGCAATCCCGGGTTAAAGGTATTGTGGATGCAATTCAACGTTATTGGCCTCCAGGAGCTATCCCAGAATGCTCCCTTCTGACCATTCTGGACAACACTCTCAACTCCGATGCACTAAACAGGTGGGCAGGAAAAGCCCTGGGAACTTTTGAATTTCATTTCCAGTCAGCACAGTCCACCATCACAGGCGACCATGCAGAGTCCACCATCACAAGAGATCAGGCAGTCCCGGATTTGCAGGTGAGCTCCAGCATGGTCTGAACGGGAGGTACTGGATCTCACTGCATGTTGGGGAGATGAGTCTGTTATGGCAGAACTACATTCCAAAAAAAGGAACGCAAATACGTACGCTTAAGTCTCCAGGGCCATGCCGGAAAGAGGCTACTCCAGAGACACAGAGCAGTGTCGTACAAAAATCAAGGAGCTCAGGCAAGCATATCAAAAAGCCAGGGAGGCAAACAGGTGCTCTGGATCACAGCCCCATACGTTCCGCTTCTACCATGAGCTCGATGCAGTTAGTGGGGGTGACGCTACCACTACCCCACCACTGTCCGTGGACACCTGCAAGGAGGAGTTGCACGGAGTGAGGAGGAAGAGTCATTGGAGGATGAAGAGGAGGAGGAGGACAGTGCACAGGCAGCAAGTGGGGAATCCGTTTCCCCCCCAGCCAGGAACTATGCTTAACACTGGAGCCAATAGCCTCCCCCCACTCCCAGTGCGGACTCCTGGACCATGACCCTGGAGAAGGTACTTCTGGTGAGTGAGAGCATGATCGGAGCCACGTGGTGGCGGGTGGGGGGGAAACCCAGCCGCGTATAGTTTAAAGGGCTCATCCCTGCTCAGAACATCATCGGAGCCACGCGGTGGGGCGGGGTTGGTTGTTGTGTGAAGTGATCATCCCAGAGAGCCCGCAGGCCCTCCTTTATGGCAAACCCACCAGGCATTGCTTGCTATGGGAAAGGGGTCCCAGCAGTTTGAAAACATTGAAATGAATATAAACGAAGCAGAACCCCTCATGCCCTTAGGCTGCCTGCAAGCTGAATTCTGTTGCCCGGCTTTGTGTGACGGTTTCCTCATACCAAAGTGTCCCCTTTGTTCTCTGAAATGTATCTCCTAAAATACTACCCTCCCTTTTTCTCCTCCTGCAGGTGCAAATGTTTCAACACCGCCCCTATCTACTCCGTCCCAGAGGCTGGTCCAGATTAGAAGGTGGAAAAAACAAACTCGGGAAGACACGTTCGCCGAGCTCATGCAGTCCTCCCGCACTGATAGGGCCCAGCTGAATGCGTGGAGGCAAACAATTACGGAGTCCCGTAAAGCATGACAGGATCACAAACAGAGGAGGGACGTGCGCGATGAGAGCAGGCAGGATGCTGTGGTCAAGCTCATGGGGGAGCAAACTGACGTGCTCTGCTGTATGGTGGATCTAATGAGGGAAAGGCAGCAAGACCACAGACTGTCGCTGCAGCCCCTGTATAACCGCCCTCCCTCCTCCCCAAGTTCCAGAGCCTCCTCACCCAGATGCCCAAGAACATGAGGGGGGAGGCTACGGGGACCCACACACTCAACCCCAGAGGATCGCCCAAGCAGCAGAAAGCTGGCATATGCAAACTTTTGATTTGGTTTCTCGACTTGTCCTTCCCTCCTCCTCCAGCCCCCTAACCCAGCCCCCCCTCCCCCAGTTTGCCTTCTGATTTCTCTCAGTGTGTTGTGCAACAAATAATAAAGAACAATTTAAAAATAATTTAGACTTTATTTACTTTCATATATATATAGGGGACAGGTAACTTCAAGAGAAACAAACACAACTGTCACACCATACCCTGGCCAGTCATGAAACTGGCTTTCAAAGCTTCTCTGATGTGCAGCGCACCCTGCTGTGCCCTTCTAATCGCCCTGTTGTCTGGCTGTGCGAAATTGGCCGCCAGGCGAGTTGCCTAAACCTCTCACCCCACCATAAACGTCTCCCCCTTACTCTGAGATTGTGGAGCACACAACAAGCAGCAATTACAATTGGAATGTTGGTTGTGCTGAGATCTAACTGAATCAGTAAACTGCGCCAGCGCGCTTTCAAACATCCAAAAACACATTCTACCACCATTCTGCACTTGCTCAGCCTAAAGTTGAACTGCTCCTTACTACTGTCCAGGGTGCCTGTGTACGGCTTCATGAGCCATGGGATTAAGGAGTAGGCTGGGTCCCCGAGGATAACTACAGGCGTTTCAACATCCCCAACACTAATTTTCTGGTCTGGGAAGTAAGTCCCTTCCTGCAGCTGTTCAAACAGACCAGAGTTCCTGAAGATGCGAGTGTCATGCACCTTTCCCAGCCATCCCACGTTGATGTTGGTGAAACGTCCCTTGTGATCCACCAGTGCTTGCAGCACCATGGAAAAGTACCCCTTGTGGTTTATGTACTGGCCGCCCTGGTGTGCCAGGGCCACGATAGGGATATGCGTTAGGGAACCGCAGTGCATTAAAGCCATCCACAGTGGTCTGCACATTTCCCAGAGTCACGACCCTTGATAACAGCTGGTCAATGATTGCGGTGGCTACTTGCAGCACTGCAGCCCCCACAGTAGATTTGCCCACTCCAAACTGATTCCCGACTGACCAGTAGCTATTGGGTGTTGCAAGCTTCCACAGTGTTATGGCCACTCGCTTCTCAACTGTGAGGGCTGCTCTCATTTTGGTGTCTTTGCGCTTCAGGGCAGAGGACAGTAAGTCACAAAGTTCCGTGAAAGTGGCCCTACGCATACGAAAGTTTCGCAGTCACTGGGAATCATCCCAGACCTGCAACACTATGCGGTCCCACCAGTCTGTGCTTGTTTCCCAGGCCCAAAATCGGCATTCCACGGCATGAACCAGGCCCAATGCCACCATGATCTCCCAATCACCACATGCTGTGCTTCTAGGAATGTCTGTGTCCATGTCCTCATCAGTATAGTAATTGCGTTGTTGTTGCTTCCGCGCCCGGTTTTGCAGGTACTGCACATAGTGCTGGATAATGTGCGAGGTATTTACAATGGTCAAAACTGCAGCGGAGATCTGAGGGGGCTCCATGCTTGCCTCACTATGGTACCTGCATGGGTAATCCTGGAAAAAGGGCGCGAAACGAGCTGTTCAGTTCAAGATGGACGATAAAAGGCGGTAAATGGTTGTCTTCTGTAGCTTTCACGGAGTCGGGAATCTTGTTAGAGCTGCAAGAGCAGGAGAGGAGAGTTTGCCGCGGAAACATGAGCGGAGTTTGCGGCGGAAGCTGTGCGGCTCTGTTCACGATGGCTGAAAAACGGCAGGGAATTGTTGCCTTCTGTAGCTTCCCCGGGAACCCAGGACAGACAACATGGAACAACATGATGATGCCACAGCACAACTGGTTGCTGAGCTCTGTGCCTTTATCCTCACACACAACTATTTCAAATTTGATGACGATATAGATCTCCAGATCAGTGGCACCACTATGGGCACCCGCATGGCCCCACAATATGCCAATATTTTTATGGCCGACCTGGAACAACGCTTCCTCAGCTCTCATCCACTCACGCCCCTTCTCTACCTACGCTACATTGATGACATCTTCATCATCTGGACTCATGGGAAGGAGACTCTGGAAGAATTCCACCATGATTTCAACAGCTTCCACCCCACCATTAACCTCAGCCTGGACCAATCTACACGAGAGGTCCACTTCCTAGACACCACGGTGCAAATAAGTGATGGTCACATTAGCACCACCCTATACCGAAAACCTACCGACCGCTATGCCTACCTTCATGCCTCCAGCTTCCATCCCGGGCACACCACACGATCCATTTTCTACAGCCAAGCACTAAGATACAACCGCATCTGCTCTAACCCCTCAGACGGAGACCAACACCTACAAAATCTCCACCAAGCATTCTCAAAACTACAATACCCACATGAGGAAATAAGGAAACAGATCAACAGAGCCAGACGTGTACCCAGAAGCCTCCTACTGCAAGACAAACTCAAGAAAGAAACCAACAGGACTCCACTGGCCATCACATACAGTCCCCAGCTAAAACCCCTCCAACGCATCATCAGGGATCTACAACCCATCCTGGACAATGATCCCACACTTTCACAGGCCTTGGGTGGCAGGCCAGTCCTCGCCCACAGACAACCTGCCAACCTGAAGCATATTCTCACCAGTAACTGCACACTGCACCATAGTAACTCTAACTCAGGAACCAATCCATGCAACAAACCTCGATGCCAACTCTGCCCACATATCTACACCAGCGACACCATCACAGGACCTAACCAGATCAGCCACACCATCACTGGTTCATTCACCTGCACGTCCACCAATGTAATATACGCCATCATATGCCAGCAATGCCCCTCTGCTATGTACATCGGCCAAACTGAACAGTCTCTAAGGAAAAGGATAAATGGACACAAATCAGATATTAGGAATGGCAATATACAAAAACCTGTAGGAGAACACTTCAATCTCCCTGGCCACACAATAACAGATCTTAAGGTGGCCATTCTGCAGCAAAAAAACTTCAGGACCAGACTTCAAAGAGAAACTGCTGAGCTTCAGTTCATCTGCAAATTTGACACCATCAGCTCAGGATTAAACAAAGACTGTGAATGGCTAGCCAACTACAAAACCAGTTTCTCCTCCCTTGGTTTTCACACCTCTGCTGCTAGAAGAGGGCCTCATCCTCCCTGATTGAACTAACCTCGTTATCTCCAGCCTGATTCTTGCCTGCATATATATATATATATATATACCTGCCCCTGGAAATTTCCACTACATGCATCCGACGAAGTGGGTATTCACCCACGAAAGCTCATGCTCCATAACGTCTGTTAGTCTATAAGGTGCCACAGGATTCTTTGCTGCTTTAACATGGAAAAAGCAGCAGAAGCTGTGTAGCTCTGTTCATGGTAGCCAAAAAAAAGGCGGGAAATGGTTAGATGAGACTAGATAGAAAGACAAGAGGACATGTGAGGTGGATTCATAGTACCAGGAGACAGGTGGTGGACGGTGCTGCACCGTCTGCTGGCAGTATGGCATCTGCCGTAGCTTTCACGGAGGGAGGAGCGAGTGACGGCACACACCCAGAAACACCTGCAAGAATGTTTTTGCCCCATCATGCACTGGGAGCTTAACCCACAATTCCAATGGGGGGCAGAGACTGCAGGAACTGTGGGATAGCCGACATTCGATGCTAACCTCGGTACTGTGGACGCACTCCGCCGAATTAACGCGCTTTAGTGGGGACACACAACACCGAATGTGTAAAATCGCTTCCGAAAATTCGAATAAAATAAGTTTGAATTAATTTCATACTGTAGACGTACCCTCTATCTCAATGTCCTGTTGTTCTGAAAAATCAGGGACTGATAAAATTATTTCAGCATCCCTGCATTGTGTTTAGTTCCTAGTTGGCCTTTATTACTTTGGGAGAGCCTGTCCAGGTGCCACCTGTTTATTTTATACCACTGACTTCTATGTAAGTGAAACATCCCCTGTCTTCTGCAACTGTAGAGAAGCTAAAGGAAAAAAATTTCTTACGCTAATCTGAAAGGATTGTTAAGCAATTTGCCTAAAAGGCAAGATTTTGAAAGAAGTAGCTCTTGAAAGTGTCACATTCCCATGGTTGGAGTTGGGGAGGTATAAACAGGGTCTTTGATCCTTACTTGTCAAATTGAAGGTAGTAGCCGCTCACATTTGGGTGTTAGAAGTTACAATAGAGGTGCGTAAAGCCCCATGGAATGGTACGCGTTTATTAGAGAGACTGCAAAAGCTTTGTAATCCATGTAGATGGATCAGACCGCTTTCATTAAATAGCCCGTAAATTTAAAATTGTATTTCTCTATTGAGATCTTAAATAGGTTTGCAAAACAGTGAGACTAAATTAAACCTTTTTAGGTTCATAACACTTCTTTGAATGAATAACCTCTAACATTCTTGTAAATCCAAGGCCACTGTGTTCGGTTACTATTTCTCCTTATCGTTGGAGGGTGAGCCATTTGGGCTTCCCTGTAGTGAACAAATTACTGGGAGAACACATTACTGACAAATGTTGATGTATAAATTTCCATTTCTGATTAAATGGCTGAAGGAAGTGGGAGGTGAGCTTGGTCTGGATCAGAGGTCCCCAAACTGTGGGGCATGCACGGGGGGTAGGAAGGGAGTGCCACTCGGCCCTGCCGCTTGGTTCCGTCCCCCATCTCTGTTCCCGGCCCCGGCCCCAGACCCACCCGCAGCTGCAGCTCCAGCCTCGCCCCCCCACCCCTGTCTGCATCACATAAGAACATAAGAATGGCCATACTGGGTCAGACCAAAGGTTTATCTATCCCAGTATCCTGTCTTGCAACAGTGGCTGATACCAAGTGCCCCAGAGGGAATGAACAGAACAGGTAATCATCAAGTGATCCATCCCCTGCTGCCCATTCCCAGCTTCTGGCAAATAGAGGCTAGGGACACCATCCCTGCCTCTCCTGGCTAATAGACCTATCCTCCATGAATTTTTTTAGTTCTCTTTTGAACCCTGTTATAGTCCTGGCTTTCACTCCCAGCTCAGGGGTGGGGCGCGAACGGGTAAGTGGGAGTGCGACCCTGAAAAGTTTGGCGACTGCTGATCTGGATTTAAAGATTGCAGGTATTGAAAGGTAATAAAACTCCGTATGCAGGTGGGTCAGTTAAAGTCTGTTAAACAGCATGGGCCAAAACTTGATAGAAAAATGGATTGACAAACTGCTGCGGTGGCTGTTGGCTTCCCTTATCAATGTACTGTAAAGGCCAACATTGCAAACCTTCACTTAACCAGGACAGGCTCCTATGGACCTGGAAAAAAGCAGAAGTAAATAAATAGTTCTTTGCCTACAGAAGAAAAATAGCTGAATTTGGAACTGGGCCCACTTTTTGGCTGTATGAGAACTTGGTGGATTGGCAGAATGCTGTTGTTGGGTGGCAGGTATATGTTGTACGTCAGACTATGAACTGGCTAATTCCTGATTCTTCATTCTTAGTATCTTTTTATTGGTTTTCCTTTTGTTTTAAGTTGACTGAGGAAAAATGGTAAATGCTAGACCTACCAAGCATACCAGAAATAACATGCATATTACTCCTGGGTGAATTCTTTGGCAAAAATATATATATAAAATTTAAATTCTGTGCACAATATTTTCAAATTCTGCGTTTTTTTTTATTTGTCAAAATAACACAATATAATCATGCCAGTTTCAATTATTTTGGTAATGTATTTCAAATACCTGTCAGGAAGTATATTTGTAACAATACAGACAGCAGAGATTCAGGAAATGTTTTTTTGACAGATTCCTTGCTAAGCGTATTAATATAGAACTTTGAGTAACAATTCATTTAAATTACAATACAGACACTTACTTCCCGCACCCTTCAGAAGCAGTGCAAAAGCTTGGGAGGTGTCGGGGGTAATAGAGGGGCTGAGAGAGAGAGGGAAGGAGCCTGGGAGTGAACCTGGAGGGTTGTTGGGTGTGGGCGAGAGAAATATAGAACAGTTTTTGCCCCCCCTGGGGGTGGGGTGGGGGGGAGGTATCGTTAGGGAACTGGGGAGCCTCCCCCATGCAGACCCTGGCTGATCCTGGCACATCTGCCCCTGTCCCCATAGATTCATAGGACTGGAAGGGACCATGTGTCCCTGCACCCCCACTCAGCCACCCCCCTTCCCTTGTCCTCATGTGTCCCTGCACCTCCACTCAGCTACCCCCCTTCCCTTGTCCTCATGTGTCCCTGCACCTCCACTCAGTCACCCCTCCGCCAGTCCCCGTGTGGCCCTGCACCTCCATTCAGCCCTCACCCCAGTCTGTCCCCCCACTAGCCTTTCTGAAGCCCAGCAGCCCCGTGTGCCCCACTCTGCCTGTTCCCTCCCCTACCCCCTGTGCCTCCTTGATCACTGGATGATTATCTGTTCTGTTCATTCCCTCTGAAGCACCTGGCATTGGCCACTGTTGAAAGTCAGGATATTGGGCTGAAGGGACCTTTGGTCTGACCCAGTATGAACGTTCTTATGTTCCTCCCCTGGACCGATGGGCAGGGCACTGGCTTCCTTCCTTCCTCTGTGGCTCATTGCTACGGTTGGTGAGCCGGCTGCCCTCTGTTCTGGTGCCACAGCAGCCCCTAGTGGGTGAAAGCTATAACTGCAGCGCCTCTCCGGTTGAATGTATTTTCTGTGGAGGAAAAAAAATCTGCAGGGGATATGAATTCTGCACATGCCCAGGGGCACAAAATTCCCCCCAGGAGTAGCATATGAATGTCCTGAGAGTAGCCTGGTATGAGGGGGACTCTGTAGTAGGCTGTTTACAGAGAAGCAACATAGTCTTGAGCATGGGATTGGAGTCTGGATGTCCTGATTTCTAATCCTGTTTCTGCTGCTGATTTACTGAGGTGTAATGAGCAAGTCACTTAATATCTGTCTATCTCCTCATCTATAAAATGGGGCTAATACTTATTTGTCTACCTGCATAGGGCGTTTTGTTCTATACAGCACTTTCAGAATGAAAACTGCTGTATGAGCAGAAGGTATTGTTATTATAATCTCTGTAAATCATTAGCATGTGCAGTGTATGCACTTCATTACTTCTCCTTTAATAAAATATAATAAATGACTAATCCTCGGAAAACCTCTGTATTCATCAGGGTTTGTGAAATTACTTCTCCATCTGAGTGAGATTTAAGAGATTGGGTAGAGTGGCAGTGCATCTAGGGAGGCCTTTTTAAAATAGATACAAGTAGTACATTAACAGTCTCTCCTTTCCATTTTATTTCCTGGGTGCATGCTATCCGAAACTTCTTCCTCTGTCAGTGTGTCTGCCAGCTCTGTGCTAGGCCAATCAGTATGCCAGTATTCCAAATTGCCAGGATGATCTTAGTTTTCTGGGCTAACTTCTTTAATTGCGCTTGTCAAAAGTTGTGCCATTGCCCTCACCTGTTTTCCACAACTGTGTCATTTCTAGAATACCCATTTATTTTCTTGATTAATGTGAGGACTCAGAGTGATGTCTACAGTGCAGCTAAACATCTGCGGCTGGCCCATGTCAGCTAACTTGGGCTTGTGGGGCACAGGCTGTGGGTCTGTAAAACTACAGTGTAGATGAGCTCAGGGACCCCACGATGGGGATCTACACTGCAGTTTTATAGCCCTGCAGCCCAAGGTCCACAAACCTGAGTCAGCTGACACCAGCCAGCCTCAGGTGTTCAACTGGAGTGTAGACATACTCGTAATGGCAGTTTGTGGTAGACTTTTGCGGCCAACTGCCAACCTGATGCCAAATCTCCTCCTTTTTCAGCTGGGCTTGGGACTGGCTGTGTATTAAGATATAAAATGACATCCATAAGGAACATCCCAATACAGTAATGTTTTTACCTCTGGAGCATGCTTCTAAAACCGATAGGGCTGGGAGCGGAGTATTTTTTGTTAGTTTACTCCACAACCCTATTAAAAACTTGTGGTGTGTAATTTTAATTTGCCTGATAAGTTACAAACATTTACCTGAGATCTGGGGAAAATACAAGCTTCTTTTAATTACCAGAATACTCTACAAGCTGTCAAGTCATCCTTAAAAGGCGTAAAGGAATCACTGCAGTTGTGTGTGATCCAAGTTCCATGTCTGTAACCTTGCTGATACCCCTTGCTGATTCACCCCCCTTTTTACTTGTTTGTTCAAATTGCCTCCGGAAGAGATGAGATTTTTTGCTTGCAAAGTGCTAAGGAGAAGCTGTTTTAGAATCCTGGTTCTTACAGCTAAAGGCAAGAAATGCTAATAAATCAATAAAGCCTATTGTCAGTGCAATCAGTAAAAAAACAGATGTTGGCTTGATGTTTATTATAAGCAAAATAATACACATATATATGTATTGGTATAACTAAATACTTTGTACAACGTGAAATCTGTCTAGAAAGTCCTTGTTTCTTATAACATGTTTCCTTTCTGTTTCCCCTTATTTTGGTCTTCAACGTCATTCTCTTATGTTTACAATTCAAACAGATCTTGTCATCTTCATGTGTCAGTCCTGTGTTCACCAGCAGATGGGGCACTTGCAGGTTGGCAGAGGGGAAGGAGGAATAATCAGCATAACAAACAGACTTAAAGATGCACTAAAGCAGGGGTCGGCAACCTTTCAGAAGTGCTGTGCCGAGTCTTCATTTATTCACTCTAATTTAAGGTTTTGCGTGCCAGTCATACATTTTAACGTTTTTAGAACGTCTATTTCTATAAGTCTATAATATATAACTAAACTATTGTTGTATGTAAAGTAAATAAGGTGTTTAAAATGTTTAAGACACGTCATTTAAAATTAAATTAAAATGCAGAGCCCCCCAGACTGGTGGCCAGGACCCAGGCAGTGTGAGTGCCACTAAAAATCAGCTCGCGTGCCATAGGTTGCCTACCCCTGCACTAAAGCGTCATAGACAGCTCGGAAAAATATTGAGGCAGTTGTTCTTCCATGTCACAACTCCTGTATTTCTCTTCCAGCTTTTCATTGCAACAGATATTTTCACGAAGACTTGATTCTTGCTGCATATTCCTTACCTGAAATCATCATCTCTATTTTTGACACATTAGGAAAAGAGTGAGCCCCGACAGCCCGTGAGCACAAATGTGTTTTCATGGGGGGCAGGGAGGAAACAAAGTTGGAGGGGAGGATATAGGAATTAATTGTTTCTAAATATAATTTGGTTATTTAAGTAACCTCTTATTATACAAGACACTTTCAAAAAGTAAAAATGTTTCACCTTTATTCAACTTATTCAGTTATTCAAACTACACAAGAGCAAAGCTCAAACTGAAGATAGAAACATTAACCTTGCTGCTATTATAGTCAGTTCTGAATAACCGAAGAAGCCAAAGTTGATTTTTAAGTGAGACAAACAATTAGTCTGGAATTTTTAATGTGCACAATCATGCACTTGTAGTAAAACTTTTCATTCTGGTTTTAAGGCTACCACAGGTTGTGGTCTGTTTGTGATGCTTTTTCTTTTTAAATGGAAGGGGCTTATTTGCAAAAACAAATCCCCCATTGCATATAGTATTTTTGCTTCCTATTTTCTTTAAATGTACATCATAGTCTCTTATCATTTGTGCTAAATGGTTTTATGGTACAATAAACAGGATGTGCAACAGGGTGGTTGTCAGTAGTACAGAAACCTCTGAAGTACATGACTTCTCACTTAAAATAACAATGCTAATTTTTGCATTTAATAAATGGTTAAGAATATGTTAGTTATGAATTCAATTAAATTGGTTAATGAAGACAATGGGACCAACAGTATGATGAACTGAATATTTTGCTTTCATTCTCACCATCTAGTGTCTTTTACCCTTGAGAAACCTTTATTTTTGTCTTCATTGCTTAAAAGAAAGTGTGTTTAACGTGGGATAACTAACACAGATTAACTACCAAATTGTAAACTCCTAGTGGAGGCATGACACCTATAGTTTTTACTGAGATGTAGCGAGGCAAGATTACTTATGACTAGGGGATATTGTGTTGACCTCATGGTAAAAACTACAGGTGCCTAATGTCCTCTAGGATCAGTTGTGTTAGAACAATTTTTATAGTAAGGGTGCTGAAAGCCATTGAACAAAACTGTACATAAAACAAGTACATAAAAGGTTGTTACAAGGAGGAGGGGGAAGAATTGTTCATCTTAACCTCTGAGGGTAGGACAAGAAGTAATGGGCTTAAATTGCAGCAAGGGAGGTTTAGGATGGACATTAGGAAAAACTTCCTAACTGTTAGGGTGGTTAAGCACTGGCATGAATTGCCTAGGGAGGTTGTGGAATCTCCTTTATTGGAGATTTTTAAGAGCAGGTTAAACAAATACCTGTCAGGGATGGTCTAGAATAGATAATACTTAGTCCTGCCATGAGTGCAGGGGACTGGACTAGATGACCTCTGATGGAGACCACTTCAATCCAGTAGGTGCTGCTGCACCCCCAGCACCCCTGACTAAGATGTTACAGTGAGATACTTACTGCATGTTAGTCATCTCTGTTTGAAAACAAAACAAAATCTTTTTGACAGTCAGTCTGTGACACAACTTGAATGGTGATTTTACATTCACTAGTTTGGAAGATCAGTACTTCTCAAGAGGTGCATTTTGAGGTTATTTACTGTAGTTGTGGTCTTTCTGTCACTATAATTAACCTTTTGGGAAACAAATGAGCTGTTCTACTGTAACAAGGACTCTATCTTTGGGTGATTCCCCCATAGCAGCATTTTCCCAGTGGGTTAGCTGGTGGAATTTTTTTCAGTAAATACAGATGACTGTCTAGGAAGTATGTTTGGTACAGATTCATAGTTTCCAAGGCCAGTCTGATCACTTGTATGACACAGGCCAGGGAACGTCCCCAAAAGAATTCCTATAGCGTAGTTTGATTTAAAAAACGCTCAGTGATGGTGAATCCATAACCACCCTTGGTAAGTTGTTTCAGTGGTTAGTTACCCTCACTATCAAAAATGTATGCCTTGTTTCTGAGCTGAATTTGTCTAGTTTCAACTTGCAGCCATCGGTTCGTGTTGTACCTTTCTCTGCTAGACTGAAGAGCCCATTGTGAAATATTTGTTCCCCATGTAGGTAGTTACAGACTGTAATCAAGTCACCCCTTAAGCTTCTCTTTGTTAAGATAAATAGATTGAGCTCTTTGAGTCTGTGACTATAAAGCATGTTTTCTAATTCTTTGATCATTCTTGGAGCTCTTCTCTGAACCCTCTCCAATTTATCAACATCCTTCTGGAATTGTGAACACCAGAACCGGACACAATATTCCAGTCACAGCAGCAGAATACAGACCATGGACTTCAGAAAAACAGACTTTGACTCCCTCAGGGAACTGATGAGCAGGATCCCCTGGGAGAATAACATGAGAGGCAAAGGAGTCCAGGAGAGCTGGCTGTATTTTAAAGAATCCTTATTGAGGTTGCAGAAATAAACCATCCCGATGTGTAGAAGGAATAGTAAATATGGCAGGCAACCAGCTTGGCTTAACAGTGAAATCCTTGCTCATCTTAAACACAAAAAAGAATCTTCCAAGAAGTAGAAGATTGGACATATGACCAGGGAGGAGTATAAAAATATTGCTCAGGTATGCAGGAGTGAAATCAGGAAGGCCAAATCACACTTGGAGTTGCAGCTAGCAAGGGATGTTAAGAGTAACAAGAAGGGTTTCTTCAGGTATGTTAGCAACAAGAAGAAAGTCAAGGAAAGTGTGGGCCCCTTAATGAATGAGGGAGGCAACCTAGTGACAGAGGATGTGGAAAAAGCTAATGTACTCAGTGCTTTTTTTGCCTCTGTCTTCACGAACAAGGTCAGCTCCCAGACTGCTGCACTGGGCAGGACAGCATGTGGAGGAGGTAACCAGCGCTCTGTGGAGAAAGAAATGGTTAAGGACTATTTACAAAAGCTGGATTAGTTCAAGTCCATGGGGCCACATGCACTGCATCTGAGGGTGTTAAAAGAGTTGGCGGATGTGACTGCAGAGCTATTGGCCATTCTTTGAAAACTCTTGGTGATTGGGGGAGGTCCCGGATGACTGGAAAAAGGCTAATGTAGTGCCCATCTTTTAAAAAAGGGAAGGAGGCGGCTCTGGGGAACTACAGGCCAGTCAGCCTCACCTCAGTCCCTGGAAAAATCACAGAGCAGATCCTCAGGGAATCAATTTTGAAGCACTTGGAGGAGAGGAAAGTGATGCGGAACAGTCAGCATGGATTCATGAAGGGCAAGTCATGCCTGACTAATCTAATTGCCTTCTATGATGAGATAACTGGGTCTATGGATGAGGGGAAAGCAGTGGACATGTTATTTCTTGATTGTAGCAAAGCTTTTGATACAGTCTCCCACAGTATTCTTGCCAGCAAGTTAAAGAAGTATGGGCTGAATGAATGGACTATAAGGTGGATAGAAAGCTGGCTAGATCGTCAGGCTCAATGGGTAGTGATCAATGGTTCCATGTCTAGTTGGCAGCCGGTGTCAAGCGGAGTGCCCCAAGGGTCAGTCCTGGGGCTGGTTTTGTTCAATATCTTCATTAATAATCTGGAGGGTGGCATGAATTGCACCCTCAGAAAGTTTGCAGATGACATTGAACTGGGAGGAGTGGTAGATACGCTGGAGAGTAGGAATAGGATACAGAGGGTCTTAGACAAATTAGGGGATTGGGCCAAAAGAAATCTGATGAGGTTCATTAAGGACAAGTGCCAAGTCTTCCACTTAGGATGGAAGAATCCTATGCATTGCTGCAGACTAGGGACTGAGTGGCTTGGCAGCAGTTCTGCAGAAAAGGACCTAGGGGTACAGTGGACGAGAAGCTGGATATGAGTCAACAGCGTGCCCTTGTTGCCAAGAAGGCTAACGGC
Source organism: Mauremys mutica (assembly GCF_020497125.1). Taxonomy (NCBI): domain Eukaryota; kingdom Metazoa; phylum Chordata; order Testudines; family Geoemydidae; genus Mauremys; species Mauremys mutica. The sequence continues at coordinate 14,487,872 of NC_059096.1, forward strand.
ATTTTGGGCTGTATAAGTAGGAGCATTGCCAGCAGATCGAGGGACGTGATCGTTTCCCTCTATTCGGCTTTGGTGAGGGCTCATCTGGAGTAGTGTGTCCAGTTTTGGGCCCCACACTAGAAGAAGGATGTGGAAAAATTGGAAAGAGTCCAGCGGCGGGCAACAAAAATGATTATAGAAGCAGCAAAGAATCCTGTGGCACCTTATAGACTAACAGACGTTTTGCAGCATGAGCTTTCGTGGGTGAATACCCACTTCTTCGGATGCATCCGAAGAAGTGGGTATTCACCCACGAAAGCTCATGCTGCAAAACGTCTGTTAGTCTATAAGGTGCCACAGGATTCTTTGCTGCTTCTACAGAACCAGACTAACACGGCTACCCCTCTGATACTTGACAAAAATGATTATGGGGCTGGAGCACATGATTTATGAGGAGAGGCTGAGGGAACTAGGATTATTTAGTCTGCAGAAGAGAAGAATGAGGGGGGATTTGATAGCTGCTTTCAACTACCTGAAAGGGGGTTCCAAAGAGGATGGATCTAGACTGTTCAGTGGTAGCAGATGACAGAACAAGGAGTAATGGTCTTAAGTTGCAGTGGGGGAGGTTTAGACTGGATACTAGGAAAAACTTTTTCAGTAGGAGGGTGAAGCACTGGAATGGGTTACCTAGGGAGGTGGTGGAATCTCCTTCCTTCGAGGTTTTTAAGGTCAGGCTTGACAAAGCCCTGGCTGGGATGATTTAGTTGGGGATTGGTCCAGCTTTGAGCAGGGAGTTGGATTAGATGACCTCCTGAGGTCCCTTCCAACCCTGATATTCCGAGATTCTATTCTGTGATTCACAAGTGCCCAATACAGAAGTAAAATAACCTTTCTGCTTCTCCTCAAGATCCTCCATTCATGCATTCAGGGATCACATTTGTTTTGGCCACAGCATTGCACTGGGAGCTCATGTTCAGCTGTTTTTCCACCATGACCCCCTTATCTTTCTCAGAGTCACTGCTTCCCATATAGAGTCCCCTGTAATGGAAGTATGACCTATGTTCCTAGATGTATACATTTACATTTAACCATATTAAAATGCATATTGTTTGCTTGTGCACAGGTTACCAGGTAATCCAAATAATTCTGTATCAGTGACTGGTTCTTCATTATTTGTCTCCAATTTTTGTGTCATCTGCAAACTTTATCAGTGATCTTATGTATTCTTCCAGGTCATTGATAAACATTTTAAATAATGTAGGACCAAGAACCCATGCCTGCTGCACCCTACTAAAAACACACCTGTTCAATGATTCCCATTTACAATTACATTTTGAGACCTATCAGCTAGCCAGTTGTTAATCCATTTTATATCATTCTAGTTTTTAATCAAAATGTATAATATTCCTAGGTCAATACAATTTAGTGCACTATTTCTGTGTAATTCTATCAGAATATTACACCTGCACAGGTATCACTTCAGTATATCTTTCCAGTTTAATGCAGGGGAAGCAGGGGTTGGTCTTGCATTATAACCCAACAGCTACTCTTTCCAGTCAGTTCTTTAAAATTCTTACGGATAAGGTAGTCTTGCAAAATTGTCAGGAGAATGTACCAGCCCAGGCACAAAACCTACTTACACTGCCTTTGATGTGATAGGAAAGAACTGTTACTTGGCCATTTTTAAAAAAAAAAAAGAGGGGGGGGCGAATAGGCAAGTAGAATTGAGCAAGGCTGGGGGTAATGCCAAGATGATAAATTATCTTAACCCTCAATCTGCTTTCCTGCTCATCTCACATCCTGTTTCACTGCTGGCAACTTGTGTACTTGTGCTCTCTGTCTGCTTGTCTTCATTTTTATGTTTTCTTCTTAAAAGCGGATCTAACTCTCTCCTTTCTCTCCACTCCCAAGTCAAGCTGGGAGTCTGGTGATTTATGCTCTTGGAAGCAGCTCGTGGTTCGTTGCCCTGGTGATACGTGATTACCGAGGCAGTAAATTTGATACATCAATATGACAGCCGTTGCTAAAATGAAATGGTCCCAGGTCCAAGACACCTACCCTTAACCTTTGCTAAAGGAAGCCCCAGTCCGTTGGGTAAGAATTCCCTCTGTTGCATGCCTTGGAAGTAGAGGTGTGTGTTAACACTTCTTCCTAATGCACAGAACTTCAGTCTTCAAATTATCCTTGCCTTTGTATATTCTAACAGCTTGCTCTGGCAGCATTTGTTTTCACTTGAGGCATTCTAGTTCCCAGACAGTCCTCTCAGGAGATGTCACTCACAACCCTGCAGCTGTTGTCACCATAGCAACATTCCCTGGGCTCAGCGGGGAAGAGTAGGAAAGAGAACCATGGCTGACTTGTCATAATTTAATGTTTCACCTTCCCTTTCTTCAGTCCCCATGAGTCCTTAAAGCAAAGCGTGCTAGGAAACATTAACCACACAGGGAAGCTTTCCTTCTGACAAAGGCAGCATTTTCATGTCAGATTACGGATCGGCAGTGGTAATCTGACAAGGGCTTCTGCTCAGTGACCCAAATAAAAGGTGATGTAACGGGTTTACCATCTACAGTCTCAACACAATTACCATCTTATGAGAGAGAATGTGTGTTCATGAAGATTGGTATAGATTGAATAATTATGTACATATTTCCTAGATTTATAGCATATGCCTAGGCCTTGATACTGTGAGCTCTTAGGCAGTGAGGAGCAGATGATGCAGGGTGGTCTTGCTTCAGCGCAAGTGCATGCAGATGCTGTGTGAGGGACCAAATAAGGTTAAGCACAGAGAGTGTCCTTGGCACTGAGAAGGGAACTAGTCTCAAGCCCCATTGCATCTGTTTCCTCTCAATGGCACAGGGTAAAATGTGATGAAACATTGACAGAGAATGAGCCTATCTGAGGCGACATGGGCTCAAGAACCATCCTCCTCGTGCTGATGTGGTCCTCAGCTGCCTTACCAGGTGTCCCTTTTGGTGGTAGGCCAGAGTAACTTGAGGCTCCACAGCAGCATGCTCAATAATGCAGGATTGGGATCTTCTATACGTCATCTGTCCAGCAGCGCTTATACAGTCCTCCACTAAAGGCTCCCTAAAGCACTTCAAGTATCAGAGGAGCGGCCGTGTTAGTCTGGATCTGTAAAAGCAGCAGAGAGTCCTGTGGCACCTTATAGACTGACAGACGTATTGGAGCATGAGCTTTCATGGGTGCATGCATCCGACGAAGTGGGTATTCACCCACGAAAGCTCATGCTCCAAAACGTCTGTTAGTCTATAAGGTGCCACAGGACTCTTTGCTGCTTTTAAAGCACTTCAGTGTACTGTTTCAAACAGAACTACATTAAAGCGCACCAGCTGGGTCTGCACTTATCAATTAATGTGTAACATGTTAGTGCACTTTAGAAATCACAGCCCTGGAGAGCACATTACCCCAGTGCTGAGGGCTTGTATTAGAGCCTTGTATTAGGGCTTATTCGATTTGCTTTTTAAAATAGATTTTTTTGAAGGCCTAGCTCTCTAATTTTAACCTGGTGTCCAACAACTAAACTAGGCTCTTTATGATTCATGTGGGTCAGAAATAGATTCTGAAGGCTAAATTACGCTCTCAGTTCCATCCGTGCATCTCCATTGTCTTCACTGAAGACAGCAGTCTTCCTTAATGCCCAGAGTTTTTCATTTCAAAACTCACTTATCTATTACATCTCAAAACCACTTTAAGCCTTGTGTAATGTATTAGATTACTCATTGTAGACAACTGGTGCAGATGAATTGCTGTAGTTCAACTGAAGTGTGGACAAGGACAAACTTAACTTGAAAATCAGGCTTAATAAACATTGTGGTAAAAATACCAGGAGCTGCCAGAGCCTTGTCTATACTAAGGGTCACTACCCGCCATATCGGCGGGTAGCAATCGATTTCTCGGAGTTCGATATATCGCGTCTCATCTAGACACGATATATCGAACTCCGAACGCGCTCCCGTCAACTCCGGAACTCCACCACCGTGAACGGCGGTGGCGGAGTCGACGGGGGAGCCGCGGACGTCGATCCCGCGCCGTGAGGACGGGTAAGTACTTCGAACTAAGGTACTTCGACTTCAGCTATGCTATTCGCGTAGCTGAAGTTGCATACCTTAGATCGAACCCAACCCCCCCCCCCACAAAGTGTAGACCAGGCCTAAGGCTCCTTCCATTTCAGCTGATCTAGTGAGAGTAGTTTTGTAAAATTCCATAGTATAAGCAAGGCCCAGCAAGCTCATAGAAAGACTCATGGCAACTAATTCAGTGGCCTGACATCTTCTCTGGATGGTGTATATTAGCCGAAGTGAATTCTTTGTGCCTCATAATTCTCAGATGAAATCCTGTTTGGGGAAAAGTGGTAGCTGAGAACACAGACAAAACAGTTTTCACGTCACTGAATTCCAAGCCCACAAGGGCAACCTGAAGAGATGAGAAACCTCAAACTGCCCCCAAGGAAAATTCATCTCCAAGAGCTGCTAGAAGCAGTTAGAACCCATCCTTCAAGATTAGTGTTCAGGGCTCAACTCTCTGTTCTTAAGGATAAGAAAGAGGTCTGGAGGCATCCTCAAGGGGCTGAACAGGCTGATTAAAATGATGAAATTCAGGATGGAGACTCTAGTTTTTACTCTTGCTGCAGTCTCTCCAGGTGGCTCAATGTTGGGGACCAGTCAAAAACTTATTGGCATATACCAGTCATTGACAACTACTTCTGATTTGCTTAAGGAGACTGCCACAAGCAATATAAAATATATCGCTCGTAGATCAATCCTCCGCTTTCAGGGTTTTCACGATATCAGTAGTGATAACAGCTTGAGTGATGAGTTGGGGTACTTGTCTATGCCCGTATTCAGAAAATAGAGTCATCAGAGCATCAGCAGAGGGTATCCAGTGAACACACTCCATGCTTCAGGCTATAAATTTGTGATAAACGTATTGCACCCTGGTTCTCGCTCAAATGACAATCCATGTAGGATTTGAGATAACAGGGACACTATTTTCCTAATGCAGAAATGATAGGATAAGATCCAGGCACTGATTTCTAAGTTGTCATGAAACAGATTTGTCATTTATCTGTTCATCCTGTGTCTTCTAGGTTTTCTAGCTTTATGCAGGTTATTTCATGGGTTAACACTGTGCATGTGTTCAAGGATTCCTTAAAATGACCTGGACCCATTCCTGATGAGATGAAAGGAAAGGAATTAGTCATTCAGTTGTTGGACATAGGAAGCCCACATTATAAGATAGTCAAAGGGCTATCTGAACATGTGCTGACCAGCTCTACTGGCCACTATTTACTGGTCAGTGTAAACGAGGATAACTAGTATTGATCATGGCCAGGATTGAGTGTTGCTAGGACCAGGATATAACCACAACCACCTGACAATGCTGACCTTTGTCCTTGGTAAAATTATCAAAAGTGCCTAAGTGACGTAAGCTCTTAAGGCCAGGTCTACCCTAAACACTTTCCCACGTATTATAATATTGGTAGGAGTATGACATTTTTCAACTTTTCTACACTGTCAAAAACCCAAGAGCAGCTGCTGTTATACTGGCATAAGTCCTTTTGTCTTAGAGTTTATTTTGCTCAGGGAACCAGCATAAGCTATGTCAGCAAAAGCATTTTATTGCCTGTATAAGCTGCATTTACAATAGGAGGGTTTGCTGGTATAGCTACACTGATAAACTTTTTCTAGTGTAGATCTGGCCTAAGTCTGTCACTTCTGAAAATGGGCGTTAGGTTCCTAAGTCACTAAGGCATTCTTAAAACTTGTACCTCTTGTCTATACTGATCAGTCAAGCCAGCCAGAGACTTCAGCCGGAAGGAGCAGAAGCAGCCAAAACAGGGACTGTTGCACTGTAGGGTTGGGGGGGTGTAAAAGAGGCCCAACCATGACCATCTCCCCCATGTCCCCTGGACTCAGAACTGTGAAGAGACCATGCCCCATATGGAGACATTAGGACCCATATGGTCTCCCCGCGCTTCTATCTGGCCTTGAGGGAAAACTGTAGATAAGAGGCAGCCAGAGACTCCAGCCAGTAGGAGCAGAAGTAGCCAAAGTAAGGGCCTTTGACATTCAAAGAACTGCCTACAGTTGTGACTGGACTTACTCTGCACTGAGCTGTTTGTTCCAACCCTCTCCCTCCCACTGCTTCACAGTCTCTTCACCGCAGCGTCACTCCACATCTGCCTCCTCACCGTCATCTCCTCTTCCCCCGCTCTGTCTCCTATCTGTTTAGATCAGCGGTTCTCAGCCCGGGGGCCACATGTGGCCCAGTTAGCACACAACTGCGGCCCAGCTGTGTGCTTAAAAAAGAGTCAACATTCTCTGGTCTGGTGTGGTAGAGGACGGGGCTGGCTGAGGGGGAGACAGTGTCTGGCAGCCTACAGGAGGGCTAATGCCAGCAGGGGGCTTATGAGTGCAGCAGGGGGGCAGGAGAGTGTGTCTCTGGGCAGGTTTATGGGGGGAGGGGTGCTGGGAACCAGGGGTTCCCAGGGTGCTAAGTTTTAGGTGGGGCTCCACAGCTAGGGTCTTGGCTGCCAGCCTTCACCTGGTGCTCCACTCCTGGCTCAGCGCAGGGGTCCTGGCTGCCTGGCCCCGTGCAGCTGGATCCCGGTCCGGCTGCTGGTGGCCCTGCTCAGTGCGGTGGGGTGCAGCTGCCCGGCCCCACAAGGCAGGGTTCTGGGTTCCAGCTGCCTGCCCCCCGCCCAGGGCTCCCCTCCTGGCCCCCTCTGTGGCGGGGTCTCTGGGTGTGGGGGGCACTTGCCATAGGGGACTGTAGAGGGTTTTTTTGGGGTGGGGGGACGCTCTGGTTCTCAACCTGCAGCCCACAATGATAGTTTGAGAACCACTGGTTTAGATTGTAAATTCTTTGTGGTAGGAGCAGTCTACTGTGTGTTTGTATACCTAGCAGCACAGTGGGGTCCCCATTGTCGGTTGGGCCTTTGACCCTACTGTAATAAACATGATTATTGATAATCATATTCAACTGCTTATAGTATTGCTTAATTCCACTAAGATTACCTAGTGAAGACAAACTCCACGAGAAACTGTTCAGAGATATTTGGGATGGATTTTATTCAGTCTTGGCATGGAGTCAATACAGGATATCGTATCTATTGATTTTTTTGGTGGAGTGAGGAGAGGAGTTCCTGGGGAGCAGTCTTGCATATGCAGAGTGATGCCTTTTTACAGCTGCTTGCTAAATAATGTGCATTAGACATCATGACTATTTGAACTACAGGTGGTCGAGAACTTGTCAAAATATTTTTCACTGGAAAATGCAGATTCATCAAAACAAAACTTTTTGTGGTAAAGGGTCGGTTTTGACAAATTTTTCAACTTGAAAATTGTTGATAACTAAGTTCTAGTTTTCAGTTTGAAATGACTTTTTGTTGAGAAATTAAAGGTAATTATAGTAAATAAATAAATAAAATGGTCAAAATTGAAACCAAACATTTTGACTGACCTAACTTTTTTTCGAATTTTTGGTTAATAAAATTGTAAAGATTTTGCCTTTCTTCTAAATTTGGGAATTTTTTTGCTGTCATGGAAATTTTGGCAGGATGGGAAAACAATTTCCCTTCCAGCTTTTTAAAACGAGAGCTGGGAGGCAAATTGTTAATTCACAGGTTCTGAAGATTGAAAATGCTGTGGTCAGTTAATGTAGGAGACCTCGGTATGCTTCCTTCTCCTGGGGCTTGTCTTTCCTGACTAGCAGAGACAAAACATTCTGCAGAAACAGAGCAAGAGGCAGTAATAGGTCGGGCGACCAGATGTCCCGATTTTTATAGGGACAGTCCCGATTTTTGGGTCTTTTTCTTATATAGGCTCCTATTACCCTCCCACCCACGTCCTGATTTTTCACACTTGCTGTCTGGTCACCCTAGTAATAGGTAGGATTTTTTTTCACACCAGTGCCCCCATTGACAGGGTGATCCTAAGAGCACCAGCATGAATGTAGTAAACTCCTTGGTGTGGAATTGAAAGACCTCCTTTGATTAAATATTACAGTGAAGGACCAGTTTGAACCTTAAAGATATATGCATGCATACCCCTATGCCATTCGTTGAAACCTTGGCTTGTTTGCTAGATGTATTAGCTGAGAAGCAGAACATTCATGTTGCCAAGGATTTTAATGCTCTCAGCTCCATATTTCACACACAGCATGATGGCTATTGTACATGAAACCAAACCAAATTATTTGCTCTATCTTCAGTACTTGTAAGAGGGAACAGATTTATCATAGGATGCAGTATCTGAATATAACCGAATTAATCTCCATTCCATTCACAGTTCTTTCTCTAGTGAAATTCTTTCTTTTCAGTAGAAATAAATAATGCCCACTTCTTGATGTCAGATGAAGCAGGGGGTTGGACTAGATGACCTCCTGAGGTCCCTTCCAACCCTGATATTCTATGATTCTATGGCACATGTGTAAAGCAGGCGGTTTTCCACTCGTTGCTTATAGGTCCTCACCCTCTAATAGAGATGAGCTATTGGAATTGTAGACATTGAAACACATATATTAAAAAATTAAATACACCTCTACTTGATGTAACACTGTCCTTGGGAGCCAAAAAATCTTACCGCGTTATAGGTGAAACCGCATTATATTGAACTTGCTTTGATCTGCCACAGTGCGCAGCCCCACCCCCCGGAGCGCTGCTTTACCCCGTCTTATCCAAATTCCTGTTACATCGGGTTGCGTTATATCGGAGTAGAGGTGTACCATATTGTACCTGCTTGCTTTATAAACTTGAACTAAAGGAATTTGTCACAAATCGTGCATGCAAGTGGCTCAGTGGGCTCAGTACTGTAGTACTGTCCACTCCCTCATATCCCTTGTCTGCAAGGAGATGAGGTCTTTGAAGCACAATTGGAAGTCACATAATTAAAACCTGGATTCAGGTCTGAGCATTTATTCTCTAACACCTGGTGTTCAGAGGAGTTAAATGCAGCCCTACATGCTATTTATGTGCTGCACTTTTGACTTAAATGTTTAATAACATCTCCCATTTTGAGACCTTTCAGAAGCTGTGTAGCAAGGTTCACATCTATATGAATTTTCTAGCTAGGGTGTTTTTTTTCTTCTCAGTTTGGATGCCTTGAGGGCAACTATACTAGGGCAGCATGAAATATTGATCAAGAAACACTTCAGGCAAGTGTGAAGGAGGCCTAGTGGGAGGGGGTGTGTTAGGTTATAGCAAGCATGAACTATTTTCCCAAGGTTCATGTACCTTCTGCAGCATGAAACTGGTATTTAATTTACAAAGGCTTGGTTTGTTTTTTGAATTTAAACTGCACTTTTTGCTTGTTTGTGTGTTTTGGATAGCATCATCTCATGGTCTTAATGGTCATTTTATATTATCTGAAATTATGTGGTGTCTGTACAAATCCAGATCTTGGTTTTCTACGAAAGGTCCATGACTGAGATGCTGTTGCCACCCTATATCCAAAATAGCCCAAATTTATGGCCTTACAGGCACTTTGTAAGGCCTATCTATTTTCTTGGGCTTGTGGGGGTGGTGGTGGGGAGATTGAGAGATATGGGAAGGTTGAAGTCCCTAGAATAGAATATTTAATTTTGGTTTTTGCCTGTTTGTTGGTGACTGTGAAGGTGGGGTTAATGTGGATTAGGTTTATTTTAGTTGTGTGAATTTGGGTAGAGTTTGGCTGAATTTCAGTTCAAATTTTGAAGATGTACCTGCACACCCCTTTTGTTAACCTGCTGGCTAGAACTGAGAGGACCTATTGGCATGTATTTGAACACGTGTCCATATCTTGCACAGAAATATTACATATGAATTATACTATATTTTATACTTAAAGGTGAACACTTCAAGAATCTTTTGTATTCTATCTTCTGAAGTTGTGTATGAATTGTACATTTTAATTTGTATACAAGGCTTTTGGACAAGCTCTTTAATTTAAAAAATCTAAGAAAGTGTGATTACATTTACTGAAAAATATATTTGCTTTGAGAAAGGAAAACCAGAAGGCGATTACTACTTTAGAATCATCAAAAATGTGACCGGGGGAATACCTAGTAATGGCTACTAGTAAGAACTGTAGCACATCTCTTGATTTTTTTTCATACATACATGCTCTACATCCTCAAGTTGTGCCAGACTCAGATGTTGAAATTCCAACTTGGTCAGGCAGAAGCTTGGACCCTGTACTAGATAAAAGCTGCTCAATAAAGCATAGCAGTTTCAGAAAGAAGTTGTATTCCTGAATCCTTTTTAAACCATTCACACAGAATGAATTACAGCAGCTGTTGTGGCTTTGGAGTTGCATTTTTCTCTTGATTATGCTGCCAACATACAGTTGGAATATGAATGTGGAGTACCATGCATATTAGATTATCCCTTTTCTGCACAGCACAACTGTCTGTACAAGGTGACCTTGATGTATTCTTAGATTTAGTGCTGAATATACATCGGTAAGAAACAACTGTATGATTCAATACACTTTTGGAGGACTCCTGCCACCATATCTCATAGAAGGAAAATGACTCATTCTATGTCATAGCCAATGTACCTTAGATTGATAGATTCGAAGGCCAGAAGGGACCATCTAGCCTGACCTTCTGCACAACACGGGGCAGAGAACTCCCTCAAAATAATTCCTAGAACAGATCTTTTAGAAAAACATCAAATCTTGGTCAGTGATGAAGAATCTAGCACAACTGTGGTAGGTAGTTTCAAGGGTTAATTACCCTAACTATTAAAAATTTATGCCTTATTTGTAGTCTGGATCTGTTTACCTTCTGTTTGAACTTTTGGATCATGTTATACCTTTGTCTGCTAGACTGAAGAGCCCATTATTCAATATTTGTTCCTCCTTGCCAGGTACTTAGTGTAATCAGCTCACCAGATAACCTTCTCTTTCTTAAGCTACATAAATTGAGCCCCTAGAATCTATCACTATAAGGCATGGTTTCTAATCCTTTAATCATTCTTGTGGCTCTTCTCTGTACCCTCTCCAACTTATCGGCATCCTTCTTGAATTGTGGACACCAGAACTGGACTCAAGATTTCAGCAGCAGTCGCACCAGCACCAAATTCAAAGGTAAAATAACCTACTTGAGATTCCCCTGTTTATGTATCCAAGGGTCTCATTAGCCCTTTTGGCCACATTATTGCACTGGGAGCTCATGTATTTAGCTAATTATCCACCATGACTCCCCAGATCTTGTTCAGAGTCACTGCTTCCCAGGATAGAGTCCTCCATCCTGTAAGTATGGCCTACACTCTATGTTCCTATATATATATATATATTAACATTTAGTTATATTCGGGTGCATATTGTTTGCTGGTACCCAGCTTACTAAGAGATCCAGAATGCTCTGAATCAGTGATCTGTTCTTCATTATTTATCATTCTCCCAATTTGTGTCATTGTCAAACTTTCAGTGATGACCTTTTTCCCCCTGACCCCCCCACTCCAGGTCATTGATCAAAATGTTAAATAATGAACATAGGACCTTTGAGACCCCAGTAGAGAAACACCCAATTTGAGACCCCAGTAGAGAAACACCCAATCAATGATGATTCCCTGTTTACAATTATGTTTTGAGACCTATCAGTTAGCCAGCTTTTAATCCATTTTAATGTGTACCATGTTAATTTTGTATTCTATTTTTTTTAATCAAAACGTCCTGCTTTACCAGTCAAATGCCTTACAGAAGTCTAAGTATATTATGTCAACTCTATTACTTTATCTACCCAACTTGTAATCTAATAAAAGAAAATCAGGTTATTTTGACAATCTATTTTTCATAAACCCATGTTGTTTGGTATTAATTATAGTACCTTTCTTTAATTCTTTATTAGTGGAATCTCATATCAGCCACTCCATTATCTTGCCTGAGATTGATGTCAGACTGACAAGCCTATAATTACTTGAGTCATCTCGTTTACCTTTTTTAAATATCACAACGTTAGCTTTCTTCCAGTCTTCTGGAGCTTCCCCAGTGTTCCAAGACATACTGAAAATCAACATGAATGGTCCAGTGAGCTCCTCAAACAGCTATTTTAAAGCTCTTGGGCTCCTGGACCAGTTGATTTAAAAATGCCTAGCTATAGTAGCTGCTGTTTAACATCCTCCTAATTTATTGCTGGAATGGAAAATATTTCTTCATCATCATATGACCATATCATCTGATTTTTCCAGCTACAGAACAGAAATATTTATTGAACACTTCTGCCTTTTTTGCATTACTATTAATAATAATAATAATAATAATTCTACCATTGCATCTAGTAATGGGCCATTACCAATATTAGTATTCTTTTTGTTCCTGATATAGTTAAATTCCTCCTTATTGTCCTTAACTTCGCTGACTGTATGTCCCCCTTTGGTAAGGGAAGCAATTTTCTGTAATTCCTAGCTTCTAATTTATATTCATTACTATCATCATCTTCCTTCCTTCCGTTTGTTGTATATTTTTACATTTTATAGCGCTTTCACTTCTCTAAACCAGGTTAGTTTTTTTAACCAATACGGCCTTATTCCTTGATTGTGGTTTTTTGGGCATCTAGTAAAGTGTTCTTAAGCAATTCCCAATTATCAGTCATATTTTTCCAATTAAACTCTTCCTCCCAGCTGATTTGGCTCACAAGTATTTTCAGCTTTGTGAAATTGGCCCTTTTAAAAAACACTCCTCATCTGCTTCCCATTATCCATTTAACCACCACAGCTGGTAGGGGAAACAGATTTTCAAAGTCTGGAGAGCCTGTCCAGGGCAAACGAAAGATTGGAGAAGAACATAGGTGGGGATTCATGTTTTTTTTAATTCAACTGAATATTGTGTGTATGGTTGCTTTAAAACTCCTGTGGTTTTTAAATAGTTCTGGCTAGGCTTTGATGCTAATATTGCATTGATACCCATAATCAGATGTGTCATGAAAATTTTTAACATAGTTTGGTGTGGCCGAATCCACATTAGCTGTCCATGTGGTGGTATAGATTGGCTTAGCTGGAAGCATCTTGAAACATAGCTAAAAGTCTAGTGTAGTATGGGGGAAATTGGGTCCATCTGTCTATGGACACTCATAAAGCACATATCACCTTGCTGTTATATGGGGATTAAAGGAAAAGTAAAATCAGTCCAGAAGAGAACAAGCATTGGCTCTTTTGGAAAAACAAAAACTGGGAAGAAACCTCAATTTCAAGTCAAGTCTCTTCCCTCTAATTTTCCACTGGTGGTAGTTGTAAGTATGTTTATTTAACTGGAACTCTTTCTTTGCCCTAGTAAACAAAAGTTTTACGTGAGAGCAATTGTTTGAGCAGTGAAAATGAACGCATTAAGACTTTGCTCCTAATCTTATTCTGCAGTTAGGAAGGATGCACAAGCCTTGGGTCTAATTGATTATGGAAATTAGATGGAAAGTGAGCCAGACACTTGCTAAATATAGATTGGAGCTCACCAGTGCCATGATGGTGCTTTGCATTTTAATTGGAATATACCCTTTATTGGCCACCTGGCTCGAGTGTGTCATCTATAGCAAGTTTTGATTCAGGATAAGAGGATTGGATATCTACCTTTTATTTTGGTCTTTCCCAAGAAATCAAAAAGCACAAATCCCACCCTTGGTGACTTCAGTCAGACAATAACCTGGGGAAAGACGACTAGAAAGCATCTATTAGACGAATCTGTTTACTCTGCATTCTCTCGGAAAGTCTGAATTGCAACCCCAGGCCCCCTGTTTTAAGTTTGACAAGCCTGAGAGTTTCCCTTTTGTGGTATAACCTGGGAGATCCATTAAAGGTTTCCAGTTGCATCATAAGAGCAAGAGTTGAAGCAGCGTATGATATGACATCTGTAAAAGAAGCCTATGACAATTGGTGCTTCACTAGGACTTTTCTCCAATACCACCTTATTTCCAAAGATTTCAGAGAGACGGCATATACACTCTTGGGATGTGACCAACTTGCACTTAACTGAAAGTCTAAGAAACTGGATTGTGCTGTACCTTAAAACTGTTTGTTTTTGTTCTGCTTCAGTGCGTCTGTAGATTATCATCAGTAATTTTATTATGTTCTAGGAGTTAAGAGCATTTTAAAAAATTAGATTAATGGTTTTTACTCTATGATAGTGTTTATATAAATTCATTCTCAAGGTTGCTGTTGTACTTACTGTTAGGCTGCTCATAACAAATCGTGGAGACAGCCTTGGAAAACTTTAGAATACTTTTAAGGTGGTCCCTTAAGGCTTAGTTTCCCCTCTGTGTCTAACTGCTTTACCTCATTTTAATGGCTGGTTAGATACTGAAATGTATTTTTCGTGTGTGTGTGTGTGTGTGTGTGTGTGTGTGGTACTGTATGGATCAAAAGACTGCTAATGATATAGAGCCTTCCACCTCTAGATCACCAGGTCAGATCCAGTCTGGGTCAGTAATGACTTAATGCTATTGCTCTATTATTTTAAGTGTTAACTATATGCTCACCATGGTATAAGACAGCTAAATAAAGGCAAAGGGCCCCCAAGTGTTTACATTCTAAAACCAAACGAGAAAACAGAGAAAAGAATAATTTGGGGGGTTAATTATAGATGGGGCTGGTAGCTCTGACTATTAATGTTGCCTGACACTTCTCACTACAAGATCCTGTTTTCAATTGTGTATAACATTGCCATAGAATCATAGAATCTCAGGGTTGGAAGGGACCTCAGGAGGTCATCTAGTCCAACCCCCTGCTCAAAGCAGGACCAAACTCAACTAAATCATCCCAGCCAGGGCTTTGTCAAGCCTGACCTTAAAAACCTCTAAGGAAGGAGATTCCACTACTTCCCTAGGTAACCCATTCCAGTTCTTCACCACCCTACTAGTGAAAAAGTTTTTCCTAATATCCAACCTAAACCTCCCCCTCTGCAACTTGAGACCATTACTCCTTGTTCTGTCATCTTCTACCACTGAGAACAGTCTAGATCCATCCTCTTTGGAACCCCCTTTCAGGTAGTTGAAAGCAGCTATCAAATCCCCCCTCATTCTTCTCTTCTGCAGACTAAACAATCCCAGTTCCCTCAGCCTCTCCTCATAAGTCATGTGCTCCAGCCCCCTAATCATTTTTGTTGCCCTCTGCTGGACTCTCTCCAATTTGTCCACATCCTTCTTGTAGTGTGGGGCCCAAAACTGGACACAGTACTCCAAATGAGGCCTCACCAGTGCTGAGTAGAGGGGAATGATCACATCCCTCGATCTGCTGGAAATGCCCCTACTTATACAACCCAAAATGCCATTAGCCTTCTTGGCAACAAGGGCACACTGTTGACTCATATTCAGCTTTTCGTCCACCGTAACCCCTAGGTCCTTTTCTGCAGAACTGCTGCCCAGCCATTCGGTCCCTAGTCTGTAGCAGTGCATGGGATTCTTCCGTCCTAAGTGCAGGACTCTGCACTTGTCCTTGTTGAACCTCATCATATTTCTTTTGGCCCAATCCTCTAATGTGTCTAGGTCCCTCTGTATCCTATCCCTACCCTCCAGCGTATCAACCACTCCTCCCAGTTTAGTGTCATCTGCAAACTTGCTAAGGGTGCAGTCCACACCAACCTCCAGATCGTTAATGAAGATATTGAATAAAACCGGCCCCAGCACCGACCCTTGGGGCACTCCACTTGATACCGGCTGCCAACTAGACATGGAACCATTGATCACTACCCGTTGAGCCCGACCATCTAGCCAGTTTTCTATCCACCTTACCGTCCATTCATCCAGCCCATACTTCTTTAACTTGCTGGCAAGAATACTGTGGGAGACTGTATCAAAAGCTTTGCTAAAGTCCAGAAATAGCACATCCACTGCTTTCCCCTCATCCACAGAGCCGGTTATCTCATCATAGAAGGCAATTAGGTTAGTCAGGCATGACTTGCCCTTGGTGAATCCATGCTGACTGTTCCTGATCACTTTCCCCTCCTTTAAGTGGTTCAGGATTGATTCCTTGAGGACCTGTTCCATGATTTTTCCAGGGACTGAGGTGAGACTGACTGGCCTGTAGTTCCCTGGATCTTCCTTCTTCCCTTTTTAACAGTGTGGGTTGAAATTTTTCATGCCAGATATCTGGTTAAGGCTGAAATGTTTTGGAAAGTTTCCACCAAAATGGCCTAGCTGTTTCTGAGACTGAGGCTATGTATGCACCTGAACTTTTGTCAGTTGGGTGTGAAAAAAAACACCCACAGACAAACTACACCGACAAAAGCACTGGTATGGACAGCACTATGTTGTTGGGAGACACAATTGCTGCTCATTGGGGGTGGTTTAATTATGCTGCTGGGAGAACTCTCTCCCATCAGCATAGAGTGGCTCCACGATTGAGCATACACCAGTGCAGCTGCTGTGCCGCGGTAAGATCTGTAGTGTAGACGTAGCCTGAGATTAGCGTTCTGCAATGTTAAAATTCTGGTAATCTCTTCTTTTGAGAAGCGCGTGCTTTCAAGCAGCGGAGTTAAGATTTTGCTTCTGATTACATAAGTAGAAATAAAACCAGCTCCAGAAATCCAAGAGGTTTTTTTAAAAGAGCTGTGAGGAGCTTGCTGGACATAAGACTGGCCCTACTGGGTCAGATCAATGGTCTCTCTAGGCCACTATCCTGTCTTCCAATAGTGGCCGGTGCCAGATGCTTCAGAAGGAATTAACAGTACAGGACAATCATTGAGTGATCCATCCCCTGTTGTCCAGGCCTAGCATCTGGCAGTCTGAGGCTTAGGGGTATCCAGAGCATGGGGTTGCATCCCTGAACATCTTGGCTAATAGCCATTGATAGCCCTATCCTCCATGAACTTATCAAATTCTTTTTTTAACCCAGTTGTGCTTTTGGCCTTCACAACATCCCCTGGCAATGAGTTCCACAGGTTGACCATGTGTTGTGTGAAGAAATACTTCCCTTTGTTTGTTTTACATCTGCTGCCTATTAATTTCATTGGGTGACCCCTGGTTCGTGTGTTATGTGAAGGGTTAAATAACAGTTTCTTATTCATTTTCTCCACACCATTCATGGTTTTATAGACCTCTGTCATATCCCTCCATTATCTTTTCCCTGCTGAACAGTTCCAGTCTTTTTAATCTTTCCTCATATTGACAATGTTTTATTCCTCCATGTACCACAATCACCACACAAGTCTCACCAGGCCATAAAAGAGCAGGGCCAAGTAGAGCACACTACAATAACACACACTACTATGGCTCAGTGTTAAAATGGTCTTTCAAACCTTCCCTGAGCCATATAGCTCCGTGCTGAGCTCTTTTAATAGCTCTTGTTTCTGGCTGTTCAAATTCAGCAGACAGCCACTCCACCCGGTGGAAACTTCCCCCATTTTCTTCACACACATTATGCAGGACACAGCAGGGAGATATAACCATTGGGATAAGAACGGCTGTACCAAGTCAGACCAAAGGTCCATCTAGCCCAGTATCTGTCTACCGACAGTGGCCAATGCCAGGTGCCCCAGAGGGAGTGAACCTACTGGCAATGATCAAGTGATCTCTCTCCTGCCATCCATCTCCATCCTCTGACAAACAGAGGCTAGGGACATCATTCCTTACCCATCCTGGCTAAGAGCCATTTATGGACCTAACCACCATGAATTTATCCAGTTCCCTTTTAAACGCTGTTATAGTCCAGCCTTCACAACCTCCTCAGGTAAGGAGTTCCACAAGTTGACTGTGCGCTGCATGAAGAAGAACTTCCTTTTATTTGTTTTAAACCTGCTGCCCATTAATTTCATTTGGTGACCCCTAGTTCTTGTATTATGGGAATAAGTAAATAATTTTTCCTTATCCACTTTCTCCACATCACTCATGATTTTATATACCTCTATCATGTCACCCCTTAGTCTCCTCTTTTCCAAGCTGAAGAGTCCTAGCCTCTTTAATCTTTCCTCATATAGGACCCTCTCCAAACCCCTAATCATTTTAGTTACCCTTTTCTGAACCTTTTCTAGTGAGATGAGGAGACCACATCTGTACTCAGTATTCAAGATGTGGGCGTACCATCAATTTTACATAAGGGCAATAATATATTCTCAGTCTTATTCTCTATCCCCTTTTTAATGATTCGTAACATCCTGTTTGACCGCCTCTGCACACTGCATGGACATCTTCAGAGAACTATCCACAATGACTCCAAGATCTTTTTCCTGATATTTTTCTCACTGAGATCCAATTTTGTGAGTAAACATCAGCAACTCTTCACTCTACCAAAGGCACATTCAGCTGTCATTCTGCACCTGCTGAGCTGTAGCTGAATCATTCCTTGCTGTCAAGGTGGCTGGTGTACGGCTTCATGAGCAAGGGGTGGGCTGGGTCCCCCGGGATCACTGTCGGCATTTCTACATTCCCAGTGGTAGATTGGCCGGCTGGGAAAGAGAGTCCCTGTTTGTAGCTTTCTGAACAGTCCTGTGTTCTTAAAGATGAGAGCATCATGCACCTTCCCTGATCAGCCCACATTTGATGTCCGTGAAGCATCCCAAAATGCTTGCATAACCATAGAAAAGTAGCTCTTTCTGTTGATGTACTCAGTGGCAAGGTGGTCTGTTGCCAGAATAGGGCAGACAGGCATGCTGTCTATTGCTCCACCACAGTTCGGGAGCCCCATTGCTGCAGATCCATCCACTATGTCCTGCATGTTGCCGAGAGTGCACAGCAAGAGGTGATTTAATGGCTCTGCACACTTGCATGACAATGGCCCCCACAGTGGATTTCCTGACTCCAAATTGATCCGACTGACTGGTAGCGATCTGGCGTTGCAGGTTTCCACAGTGCAGTTGCCACTCGCTTCTCCATTGTCAGTGCAGCTCTCATTTTGGTGTCCCTGCACTGGAGGGCTTGGTTGAGTTCAGTGCACAGATCAGGAATGTGGCCTTGCACATCCAAAAGTTCTGCAGCCACTACTTGTCATCCCAAACCTGTGTTACAGTCTGATCCCACCAGTCAGCACTTGTTTCTCAGGACCAGAAGCAGCACTCCACTATCTGCAACTGCTCTGTGAACGCCACCAACGACTTTGTATTGGTTCTTACTAGGTCCCACACCAATCTGTCCTCCAAGGAATCGTCAGGTTCCCCACTCACTCAGTTCTTCTTGCAGCCTTGCAAATACTCCAGGATTGTGTTCTCCGTGTTTGCACTGCTCATGACAGTAGTGCAGATCTGTTCATTTTCTGTTAGAGATGGTGGCCAACAAGGAGAACTGCATGGGTTTGTGGGGTTTTGAAAAAAAGACACAAATTATGAGCTGTAGATAGTTGCAAACTGGGAAGATGCTTCCAGTCACCCCATGTGACTCGTTTCAGCCTCATCATGTGTTGCCTAAACTTCACAAAAGACAGTGCACTGTACGGTAGCCAGCAGCATAGTGGAATACCTACCCATGGTGCTCTGCATTGATACAAGCACTCTTGGTGACTATGCACACTGCCAATAAAACGAGTCAAGTATGCATGTGCACAAGTGATGTGTAACTGCGATGGCTGTATGCCAATGTAACTTGAGTCAACGCAACTTTATAGTGTGTACACGACCTATGCATCTGATGATTCTATTCTTTACTGTAGTTTCAATCAATTTGCCTAGTATTGAAGTTAGACTTACCAGTCTGTAATTGCCAGGATCACCTCTGGGCCTTTTTAAAAAAAATTGGCATTATGTTAGCTATCTTCCAGTGATCTCGTGCAGAGGCTGATTAAAGCGATAGGTTACATACCACAGTTCTCCATTTTCTTATTTGAGTTCCTTCAGAATTCTTGGTAAACACCATCTGGTCTTGGTGATTTAGTACTGTTTAATTTCTCAATTTGTTCCAAAACCACCTCTATCGACACCTGAATCTTGGACAGTTCCTCAGATTAGCCACCTAAAAATATTCCTTCAGGTGAGGGAATCTTCCCTCACATCCTCTGCAGTGAAGACCAATGCAAAGAATTCATTTAGCTTCTCTGCAATGGCTTTGTCGTATTTGAGTGCTCCTTTAGCACCTCAGTCATCCAGTGGCCCCAATGATTGTTTGGCAGTCTTCCTGCTTCTGATGTACTTAAAAGATTTTTGCTGTTAGTTATTGTGCCTTTTGCTAGTTGCTCTTCTAATTCTTTTTTGGCCTCCTAATTATCCTTTTTCACTAGACTTGCCAGAGTTTATGCTCCTTTCTATTTTCCTCAGTAGGATTTGGTTTCCAATTTTTAAAAGATGTCTTGTTGCCTCTAACCGACTCTCTTACTTTGTTTAGCCATGGTGGCATTTTTTGGTTCTCTTATTATTTTAAATGTGGGTGTATATTTAGTTTGAGCTTCTATTATTGTGTTTTTAAAACATTTCCATGCATCTTGCAGACTAGAAATATGAAGTATTACTCTGTAGTCCTATTGTAATTATGCAAAGTGTGGGCCGTTAATGGTGGCTTGGAATCTTGATGGCTCCCATTGACTAGGACAATTGGTTGTGAATGGCTCTGTTTACTTGCAAGCTTTCCTGGGGATGTGTAGGCCATCCCTGGAAGAATGAAACCTGGAGTCTCACAGAACATGTGACCATGTCACATGATACTGGAATCCATCTTAGATTTGGTGCTTTTCCATTTAGAAGGAGGGATGGGGATCCAGAGAGACAAAGGGTTCCAGCTTTGGGACAAAGCTATAAAAGGGGGTAGAACAGAACAAGGAGTCATGAGAAATCCCCTAGTTACCACCTGAGCAGGAACTAACAAGGACTGTACTAGGGGAAAGGATTGGGCCCAGACCAAGAAGGAGTCTAGTCTGTGAAAGAAGCTTATTGGCACATCTCTGAGAGTGAGATTTACCTGTACTCAGTTTCTTAAATGTATTAGGCTTAGACTTGCGTGTTTTGTTTTATTTTTCTAGGTAACTTACTTTGGTCTGTCTGTTATTACTTGAAACCACTTAAATCCTACTTTTTATACTTAATAAAATCACTTTTGTTTATTAACAAACCTAGAGTGAGTGATTAATACCTGGGGGAGCAAACATCTGTGCATATCTCTCTAGCAGTGTTAGAGGGCAGACAATTCATGAGTTTACCCTGTATAAGCTTCATACAGAGTAAAATGGATTTATTTGGGGTTTGGATCCCATTGGGAACTGGGTGTGTGGGTGCTGGAGATAGGTGACCTGCTGAGTGGTTTTCAGTTAAAGCCTGTAGCTTTGGTTCAGACCTGGGTCTATATTGCAGCAGGTTAACGTGTCTGGCTCAACAGGGCAGGGTTCTGGAGTCCTAAGCCATGAGGGGAAAACAGGCTCAGGTAATTTCAGCACGTCAGGTGACAGTCCCAAGGGGGTCTCTGTGACCAAACCCGTCACAACATGTACCAGTCAATATGGGGATAGTTGAAATCCCCCATTTTTATTGAGTTTTCTATGTTTGTAGCCTCTCTAATCCCCCTGAGCATTTCACAGTCACCATCACCATCCTGGTCAGGTGGTCGATAGGATATTCCTATTGCTATACTCTTATTCAAATATGGAACTTCTATCCATAGAGATGCTATGGTACTGTCTGATTCATTTAATTTTTTTATGTATTTGCCTCTGCCTTCTTTCACATAGTGCCACTCACCCACCAGCATGACGTACTGCCATTTGTACCCAACACCAGAATAAAAGTAAAGTAGAATGTCATTTTAAATTGCTCAGACTTTCACATATGAAAGTCATACACTTTTGCAAATCATTGTCCTGCATTTTTTAATGGGTAAGTAAAATAGATCCTGAGCTCTAATGTAACCCCATCGTGCCACAGTGGCACAGGAAAAAAGTGAAAAAGCACATAGATCTTCCTAGCTTGAGGATTCCCTTACTGTCATTTACGATAAGGCTCCTTTACTCCAGGGGCTCTCAATCTTTTTCTTTGAGTTTCCCTCCCCCTCACTCCACCATGCTATGAAAACTCCAGGGCCCAGCGAAGGAGGAGGGGACTCGTGGGTTGCCCTGCACTTCCCGACTCCTGCTTCCCTCCTCCGACCTGGCCCCAGGGGATGAGGAGAGAAGGAGGTGGGTGTGGCATGGTTAAGCTGCCCCAGGGACTGCCCTGCTCTTGCACTGCTGTTTGTGGGGGGCAATGCCCTCTGTGCTCCCCCCACAACTCCACCCATGGACTCAGGGCTTCCGCCCTGTGGGGAGCGCCAGGGCTCGGGATTCAGCCCCACGGCTCCTGGCTTCATCCCTGTGGGTTGTGTTGGGGATCAGGGCTTCAGCCCCACAGCTCCCGGCTTCAGCCCCGTGGGGGGTGCTGGGGCTCAGGCTCTGAGTTTTAGCTGCAGGGCCCTGTGGCCCCCCTGAAAAGGGCTCGTGGACCTCCAGGGAGCTGCAGACCCCCATTTGAGAACTGCTGCTTTACACCACTCTGGCGATGGAGCCTTAAAACTTTTACACGGTTTTTAGCCTCCTGGGGGAATTGACTAAGAATGGGAACAATTAACTGGCAATGAGAACATTAGCAGCCTGCCTACTTAGTTTTTACATTTCTGCCTCAAAGTCCTACTCCTCCAAGCCAGGGGCACCACAATAGCAAGTGAGAGGGACAGCGTGTTGCTTGCTCATTTGCAGGCAGGCATGTGCCCAGCCCTGCCCCCTTAACATCTCTCCACCCACACCCAGTCTCCCCACCCCTCTGCACAGTGATCTACATCTCTGCCGGCTGCTCCGGGCAGAGGCGCCTGGGTTGCCAGGGATGGGGCACATGTTCCCCACAGATTTATTTGCTCCCCCATTTTTTCTGCGGGAAGCAAAGAAATCTGTGGGCAGTATGAATTCTGTGCCTCCGGAGTAACTCAGTACAGAAATGGAAGGAGGGTAATGTAATTAATGCCAGTCAACATGGGTTTATGGAAAATAGATCGTTTTACTTGTAAGCTTATTAAAAAAAAATCAAGTTTGATCAATAAAGGAGATAGTGTTGATGGAATATACTTAGATTTCTATAAGGCATTTGGCTTGGTACAGCATGATATTTTGATTAAAAAAACCTAGAATGATGCATATGCTAAATAGATTAAAAACTGGCTAACAGGTCTCAAAATGTGATTGTAAATGGGGAATCATCATTGAGCTGGTGTGTTTCCAGTGAGGTCCTGCTGTGATCTATTCTTGGCCCTATGCTATTTAACATTTTCATCAATAACCAGAAAGAAATCATAAAATCATCACTAGTAAAGTTTGCAGATGATACAAAAATTGGAGAAGTGGTAAATAATGAAGAGGACAAGACACTGATTCAGAGTGATTGGGATCGCTTGGTGCCAGCGAACAATATGTGTCTGAATATGGCTAAATGTAAATGTATACATCTAGGAACAAAGAAGTAGGCCATAGTTCCACAATGGAGGACTTTCTCCTGGGAAGCAGTGACTCTTAAAAAGATTTGAGGATTATGGTGGATAATCAGCTGAACATGAGCTCCCAATATGATGCTATGGCCAAAAGAACTAATGGGATTCTGGGATGCATAAACAGGGGAGTCTCAAGTAGGAGTAGAGAGATTATTTTACCTCTGGCACTGGAGCGACCACTTCTGGAGTACTGTGGCCAGTTCTGGTGTCCACAATTCCAGAAGGATGTTGATAAATTGGAGAAGGTTCAGAGAAGAGCTATGAGAATGATTAAGGGATTAGAAACCGATTCTTATAGTGATTGATTCAAGGAACTCAATCTATTTATCTTAACAAAGAGAAGGTTAAAGGGTGAGTTGATTAGTCTATAAGTACCTACATGGGGATCAGATGTGTGATAATAGGCTCTTCAATCCAGATGAGAAAGGTAGGACTTCCAGTGGCTGGAAGTTGAAGCAGGACAAATTCAGACTGGAAATAAGGCATATGTTTTTGATAGGGTGATTAACCATTGGCACAGTGTACCAAGGGTTGTGGTGGGTTCTCCATCACTGACCATTTTTAAATCAAGACTGGATGTTTTTCTAACAGATCTGCTCTACGGATATTTTGAGGGAAGTTCTATGGCCTGTTATAGAGGAGATCAGACTGGATAATCACAATGGTCCCTTCCAGCCTTGGAATCTAGGAATCTTATTTCCGAGGGCTTGGTTCATGAAAGGAGGGTCTTAGCCAATATGTAACAATATGCTTCCAGCTACCTGGAACGTAATCCCCTCTGGCCATACTAGAAGCCATAGTGCATATTATGCAAATGCTTCCTTAAAAGGTTGACGTTTGCAAGTGTTCAAAGCCTGGATTTTCTGCAGAAAGGTGTAGAGAATGATCTAACATTGTGTACTCTAAGGACTGTCTTCACCCCCGGGACATGTCTGGTGGGGAGATTGACTCGCAATCTGTTGTGTTGTGGTTACCAGCTAACAAAAAATGCAAATATTAGGGAATAAGTAGTGGGAGAATTGTTTTGGCCTGGAAGTCAAGGGCTCAGGCAATGTTACACAGGGGATCAGATTCCTTCTTAGTTCTTGGCATGCTAAAGGTGAGACCATTTACTACAGAGACAGCATGTTCTAGCACATAAGGGAGCAGCCTGCTGTCTGTTTCAGGAATAAGCCTAGTCTCTTGAGGGTGAGGGGCCAGCCATTGGTTGGAGATGTTTTCTACTACACAAGGGCTTTGAGTGAGTTAAAAGCGAAAATGAGGAGAGAGTCATTCTGAGAAATATTACTGTACCTTTTAGGTCCCATGAGCCTTAGTGTCTCTTTAAATATTCTAGCTCTTTAGGGAAGAGCATCTGTATATCTGTTTTTCCTCTGTCAGTACTCCTGAATCTTCTCACACATATAGGAAGATATTTAGTAAACCTTGCAAGAGAGAACTTCTGACACCGCTTCATACAACAAATAAATTCCACTCTGGAAATCGCCTTAGGTAATTAATCCTTGTGTAAATAGAAGGCTTGATGTGCATATGTGGGGCTCAGGAGAGAAATAAATTCTGTAGCAGAGCCCTGAGTGAGTTGTGAAGCACTCTTTTCATGGGTAGGAGGCTCATTATCTTTCAAGTGTAACTCTATGAGGAAACAAAAATATAAGCCTTCATCTTGGTAGATGATACTAAAGTGGAAGGGCAGCTGTTTGCTGATTTCTCAGGAATGTGCATGTTAGCTGGAGAGCACTCAAATGAACACATTAAAGTTATCTGGTTACTAGATAGGAACAATGCTACCTGCTCAGCTAGGGCAATGCATTTTCCCCCATGTGAAAATGGGGGGGAGAGGCAGGGTGGGAAGGAATAGCTCAGTGGTTTGAGCATTGGCCTGCTAAACCCAGGGTTGTGAGTTCAATCCTTGAGGAGGCCATTTGGGGATTGGTCCTGCTTTGAGCAGGGGGTTGGACTAGATGATCTCCTGAGGTCCCTTCCAACCCTAATAATCTATGATTCTCTATGAAGGTAATTTTCCTTTTATACATTGTAATGAAATCAAGAATCTGGTGTTGATAGAGGCAGAACTGCAGACAGGTCAGCACTTGCAGTGGGAAGACTGCTTGAAAACAATGTTGTTGCAGCCATGTTGGTCCCAGGATATTAGAGCGACAAGGGGAGGAGGGAATATATTTTATTGGACCAACTGCTGTTAGTGAGAGAGACAAGCTTTCAAGCTACACAGAGTTTGTCTCTTTCACCAAAATAAGTTAGTCCACTAGAAGATATTACCTCACCCATCTTCTCTCTTCTTGAGAAAGCAGGCCCAGCAACAAAAGAAAAAAAGAAAAAAATTCTTTACCATCAAGGTCCAGCAAAGCTAGACAGAAACCTTTTTATTTGCATGATGTGTCTGAAAGGAAGTCTGAGAGCATACAAAATTTTCTCCTTTAGGGCTTCTTGTCGGAGTTTTGTGGTGCACTCTAGGATATATATGTAGCAGGGAATCTTGGGAGTGCTGATTAATCTGGCTGAGCAGAGGTCACCATACTTATTGTCCTGTCATTCTTCCTTTCCCTTTCCTCCAGTCCTGTAATGCAGGGAGGTGGCACAGTAGTACACGAGGGATTAAGTGTTTGGGGATGTAACTTGAACCAAAGATTTGCTTAATTCCATAGAAGGGTGATGGCTGAAATCAATTACTCTTTTGCTGAATTTATTTTATTCATTTCTAGCTGATACTGTGCTAAAATTCTGCTCCCTAAATACATAGGAATGGAAGCAGCTCTGGGATTAGCATCTGTATAACAGGATTTTTGACCCAATTTAAGTTTTACAGAAAAGCGAATCCCCGAAAACTGCATCACTTTCTTTTTTCCTTCTGCACAAAAGCTGCAGAACTTGGGTAGGACCGGAACGTGAAAGTATATTAGAAGGTAAATGATTTCACAGCTTCGTATTGTTAAAAATCTCAACTCTTCTCCTCCTCTAGGTCTGGAGGGGCACACTAGCTCGCCTTCGGTATAAGAGGACAAGGGCTGCCCTCACAATAATTAAGTACTACCGCCGCTACAAGGTGAAGTCCTACATCCGTGAGGTCACCCGGCGCTTCCATAACGTCAGGTCCATGAGGGATTATGGAAAGCATGTGAAGTGGCCCAGCCCTCCAAAAGTGCTGCGCCGTTTCGAAGAAGCACTGCAGGCAATTTATCACAGGTACAAGGAAAACCCTTTATTTCATTCTAAATGACAGGCATCATTGGTCATAAACTAAAACATAAGAATTAGCAATGGCCATTGATTCTTACGTGAATATATTTTTCATATAGTAGATGTACCTTTATTCTGTAGAAGACGTATTGTGTGTATTGTGGCAGTCAGACTGGATGGCTGTAAAAGGGTCCTCATGTTGGGTTCTGGGAGGTGGGCAGGTAAAAGCCTGCCCATGGCTAAAGGACCCTCCCCCAGCCTATGGGGAGGATCCACTGAGCCCGGGACTCCAATAATTAAGGGGAGGCAGCTGAAAAACTAACAAGGACAGGTGTGTGGGTCAAAAATAGGGAGCCTGAAGGGGACAGCGAGCAGAGAACCCTGGACTGCGCCCACTGCTCCTTGAAGGTGCCAAGGGAGCCAGTGGACGCTGCCCAGAGGAACTCTGCCCGGATACGTGAGCGGAGAGAGGAACTTCCCCGGCGTGCCGTGGGGCTAAGGTGGAGTATAAGCTGGCCCACCGGGGTTCCTCACCCTCAACAGGTGGCATTAGGTCCCACCATTTAGTGTCAGTGTGGGACACGAGGGCGAGGAAATGGAGAGTATGGTGCACGAGCGTGTACAGACATGCCTGTGGCACAGTTCAAAAGCAAACCGGCTGCAGGTCACACAAGGTATGTATGGGTGGGGCAGCGGGGAGGCTCATGGGACAGGGGCCTGATGAAAAGATCCAGAGGGTGTGGGGCGGGCGGGAATTATCCTTCTGCAGGACCTGCTCGAGGTAAGCCTGAGAGGCTGGTGACAAGGCTGCCCTCATCTCTTGAAATATGCGCCGGACAGTACGTATAAACTGAGAAGGGGTTATCTCAAGTCAATTAGGGGTACCTATGTGGGGAATTAGGGATACCTGGATTCAATTAAGGGCTGTCATTAAAGGGAAATGAGATAGCTGAGCCAAGAATTTGGCTTGCAGAACCTAACAGCCCAGCATGATATGCTAACAGCCCAGCATGATTCTTGGATGCCAGGGCATGTTTACAGGACTAGCAGGTAAGAAAACATTTTATTGTGGAATTGGAGACAATAAACATGGAGTTCCATGTTTATTGTCTCCAATATTGTGATGCCATCTCTTACAAAGTCACTTTAAGTGTGTTGCTTGAAAAATGACTTCAGCTGAATAATGGCAGCTAGAAAAGTCTGTTTACCCCGACCCTCCCAATGTAAATCACGTAAGGCTTCAGATTAGTCTGGTCTTGCTATGGGGCACAGATAAACTTTGGAGCTGATTTCTGTTTTCTTTTTTCAGGTGGAGAGCAAATGTGCTTATCAAGAGCATCCCACCAGAAGATCTGCCTCAGGTCAGGGCTAAGGTTGCTGCCATGGAATTGTTGAAGGGTCACCGAGCAGATATTGGGCTACAAAGAGCCTGGGAGGGTAACTATATTGCATCGGTGAGTGCTGTGATAGAAATGTTCAGTCTTCAGTCAGTGCAGCTGAACAGGGAAGAGCTTCCCTGGTGAGGCCTAAGGGAATCAGGAGAGGAGAGTCTGAAAACAGTGTGTGTTCTAAAAATTAAATGCAGTCCAACTCCTCCGTTAAGAAGTAGTCTGTAAAACATTTCAAAAAGGTTCCAACTTTTACTATGCTAAGAACTATAATTTTGTAAATACCAAACCTTATTCTCATTATTCTTGAGACCACTGTTAATCAAGATACCAATTAATATTGTCAGTTGACTCTTCCAGTGGCCAGAGATAGGATGAAAAATGCAACATGAGACTAAAATTGTAGTAGTTAGGCTGGAAGTTAGAAAATAGCATAAACGGAAGGTCTAGGCAGAGAAAAATGCTAAACTGTCTGCCTCTGAGTGTGTAGTGGAAATCTCCTTATGCATCTTCCTCAAAGGTAGTTCCAGCTTATTAGAGGCTTCCTTTTCCCCTTAAGCCCTTTGTTTCTAAAAGGTCCTTTAGAAAAGCATGTAAAACTCAGGATGCTGTGTTTCTGTACTGAAAGGAAATGACTGAAAGTCTCCTGATAAGGGAATGTATTACAGACTTCTTGGTGAGCTTGCCATTCCATCAGGCCTAGGTTGACAAAGCATGATTGCTCTATTTGGTAATTAAGAAAAATTATGTGTTTTTAGCTCACGAAAGCTCATGCTACAATAAATTTGTTAGTCTTTAAGGTGCCACAAGTACTCCTGTTTTTTATGTGTTTTTGTTTGCTCTTCCAGAAACCAGATAACCCTCAGACCACAGGCTCTTTCATCCTTATTGCCAATGAGTTGAAGAGGAAGGACAAGTACATGAATGTGCTCTTCTCATGTCATGTCCGCAAGGTAAACAGAACGAGTGGTTGATAGAGGAGGAGAGAAATCTACAGAAAGTCAAAAGCTAGGCTGGGAATAGAAATGCCACAGACTAATTTTCTTGTGGCTGAAGTGAAGTTTTCTGATGCTAAGGATGAGGAGAACATATTTGAATTCTGAGCAGCCTTTTCTGTTCGTTTGTTGCTTTAGGGAGATTGAGTTTGGAGTAGATATTTTATCTTCTGTAATATATCAGGTGGAGTTCAAAGCAGCAGCCCAAACAGAAGGCATGTCATTGAAGGTTGCTTTCCACTAAAGCTCACAGACACTGGGTAACAAACTATTCTCTAAATTCCTTTGTGATGTAGCTCCATCTAGGGCCTTGTCTACACTACAAGACTATTTTGAATCAACTTAGTTCGAATTTGTGGATTCGACCTTATGAAGTCGAATTTGTGTATCCATACTAAATACACTAATTCGAATTTCTGAGTCCACATTCACGGGGCCAGCGTCGACTTTGGAAGCGGTGCACTGTGGGAAGCTATCCCACAGTTCCCGCAGTCCCCGCTGCCCATTGGAATGCTGGGTAGAGCCCCCAATGCCTGCTGGGGGGAGAAATGTGTCGAGGGTGGTTTTGGGTAAGTGTCGTCATTGAACCGTCAATCACAACCTCCCTCCCTCCCTCCTTGAAAGCGCCTGCGGGCAATCTGTTCGTGCACTTTTCTGGTCAGTGACAGCGCGGACGCCACAGCACTGCAAGCACGGAGCCCGCTGCGATCATCGCCGTTTTCTCCTCCTCGCACTTTATCGTCCACCTCTTCCACAGTCAGCTGCTGAGAAATTGGGCTACTTTTCAATGGTGCTGCAAGCACTGGGGGACCATAGGGGACGTTTTACAAACGTCAACGTGGCCGGGCAAGGTTCATGATGCGTGTGTTTTCAGGAACTGTGGGCTGCTCAGACGCCTGCAGGAAGGTAGTTTCTTCCCGGACCACGAAATAACTGTTGTGGATGTGCAGATGCCTATAGTCATCCTCGGGGACCCAGCCTGCCCGCTAATGCACTTGCTCATGAAGCCCTATACAGGCGCCTGGGACAGCGACAAGGAACTCTTCAAATACCAGCGAGCAGCGTGACCTGTGACTGTTCAGTTTCTTTACAGAGAAGCTGAACCTGCCCCTGTTTCTTTACCCAGTTACTGTTGACTCTCCTCTTCGGTTACATACCCCGTTCACCCCGTTACCCCCACTTCCAGCACACGTGTAAAAATAAAATACATGTCCCATTATTACTTAACAAAGGTTTCTTTATTCATGACTTTTCGTGAAAGGGTTGAAACTGGGACGCAGACTGTGCTGGGTAGGGTGTGCGGTGATGTAAAGACCGCCTCTAAACTCAAGGAATGACAGGCTCCTGCTCCTAGAGCGGTCCGCAGTGCCGGAATGCTTCTTTCAACGGAGCCTGCCATCCCTCTTTATGGAATTCTGTGTGCGGGCGGATATGTGACCTTGTGGTGGAGGAGGATGGATACAGATTCCTCAGCTGCGTGACTCAGCGGTCCAGGACAAGGACCGCTGTATAAGATCTGTAACCCCCCTCCCCCGCTGCAAAGTCACATCTCCCCCGCCCACACAGATCCTGGAAACCACCTCCAAAAACCGACCAGGGTGCCTACTGACTGCACCGTGTGTGTGACCCGCTGCTGATCCTGCCCCCGTGTCTGTACCCTGGGAAAGGTGACTGTCCTATGCAATTAACCACCCCCCTTCCCCACGCCCCCCATTCAAACACAGTCTTCTTTGAAAAAACATAACGGAAACAGTAATTAACAGCAAAGCATTTTTATTAATTAAGTAGACAGTTAGGGGATGGGACTGGGATTGGGACTACTGTGAGTCTGGAAGTGAAGGACTTCGGCAAATGTAGGGTATGAGAGCTTTTGGGTACTTGAGCACTGTGCTGTGGTGCAGTGACAGTATTCACGTCCCCGGCCGCCCCTCCTCCTGATTATTTTCGGTGAGGGGGGTATGGGACTTTGTGGCAGGGGAGTGCGGTTGCAGATACACTGCAGGGTGTCTCTGTCCTCCTGCGGTCCTGCAGAACATCCACAAGGCGCCTGAGCGTGTCCGTTTGCTCCCTCACTAGTCCAAGCATTGTTTCAGTCGCCTGCTTGTCTTCCTCACGCCACCTCTCCTCCCGTTCGCTGTGTGAGCGCTGGCACAGAGAGACGGTCTCCCTCCACTGGCTCTGCTGGTCCGCCTCTGCTAGGTAGCAGCCCATACGTTCCTCGAACATCTTGTCCCTTGTCTTTTTCTTTCGCCGCCTAATATTTGCCAGCCTCTGCGAGGGGGATGCTGTGGCAGGTCTGGAGACAGTGGAAGCTGTGAGATGGGAAACAGGGAGTGAATTCCTTGCAAAGATACATTTTTGCGAACAATTAACTGAGTCTAGGCTGTCTCTGTGAATTCTGGGTTGAGACCCCTGTGCCTGCTGGGGCAGAAATCATTTTCGCGGTGGATTCTGGGTAAATGTCAAAGAATCCTGTGGCACCTTATAGACTAACAGACGTTTTGCAGCATGAGCTTTCGTGGGTGAATACCCACTTCTTCGGATGCTCACTTGCATCCGAAGAAGTGGGTATTCACCCACGAAAGCTCATGCTGCAAAACCTCTGTTAGTCTATAAGGTGCCACAGGATTCTTTGCTGCTTCTACAGAACCAGACTAACACGGCTACCCCTCTGATACTGGGTAAATGTCGCCAGTCATTCCTTCCTCCGGGAAAGCAACGGCAGACAATCATTTCAAGCCCGTTTTCCCAGAATTGCCCTGGCATACGCCATAGCGTGGCAACCATGGACACTGTTTTGCCTTTTGTGTATGTCACCGTATGTGTACTAGATGCCGCTGACAGAGGCGGGCCAGCAGCGCTACACAGCAGCATGCTTTTGCTTTTGCATGACAGCAGAGATGGTTACCAGCCATATTGTACCATCTACCATACCATAAATTGGTAATAAGATGGTAATAAGATGGGCATGGTTACCTGTCCTTTTGCACTGCCCCATTTGGTGCTGTCATAAGTGCCCCTGGCCGAGCAGCCAGGGGCGCAAAAGCAAAAATTGGGAATGACTCCCTGAGTCAATCCCTCCTTTTTGGTATCTAAAAATAGAATCAGTCCTGCCTAGATTATGGGCAAGTGTACTAGAGAACCACTGTATCATAGAACCAGAGAGCACAGCTGCTCTGTGTCCGATCCTGCATAAATTATGAGCTGTATGCTATTCACAGGGGGTGCTCCTGCAACAACACCACCTGTTCATTCCATTCTTACCCCAGCCTTCCTGGGCTACCATACCATTGTCCCCCCACTTGTGTGATGAAGTAATAAAGAATGCAGGAATAAGACACAGTGACTTGTTTGTGAGAAATGAGTGGAAGGAAGCCTCCAGCTGCAATGATAGTCCAGGCAGGACATTAAGGAGTGTGGATGAAGGAGCCCATCATCCCTCTGCTAGTCCAGGGGCAATTGAATCTTTTATTTACAATGAAGGGTGGGGGCTGATGGAGCTCAGCCCCCTGTTGCAATGATGAGGACGGTTACCAGCCATATTGCACCATCTGCCATCAAAAATTAGGGACAGGCGCCCTTGATCGACCTTACTGATGCTAGTCGGCATGGTTACCAGCCCTTTTGCACTGCCCCATGTGCCAATAGGCTGATGATGAGGACGGATTTCCATCTTTTTGTACCATCAGCCATCCATAGCGTGGGGGGAGCAAGGATGTTGGTGTTGAGTGCTGCACCATCGCGTCTATCTGCAGCATTCAGTAAAGATAGGGTGACATGTAAAAGAGTCAACAGAGGATTGTTTTCACTTCTGGTGGTGGGTGGGGTGTGTGCGCAAATTGCCGAACTATGCCCTGACCCACCGCAGACACTGTGTTTGACCCTAGAAGCATTTGGAGCTCATCCAAGAATGCAAATACTTTTCGGAGACAGCAGGAACTGTGGGATACCTTGCGTCCTCATTCCCCCCTCCCTCCATGAGCGTCCATTATATTTTTTGGCTTTCCGTTACGCTCGTCACGCAGCTGCGTGCTGAGTCTGTGCTATGCCGTCTGTCCGTAGATTTTTTAAAAATACTTTGGACCAGGCGTAAAATTACAGTAATTACCCTAATTAGATGCAGGAGTCTCCGAGCGAGATCACCCTGAGGAGGGTCACTGAAGGAGATAGAGAGCGCATGCTGCGTGAAAGCTAGCACGAACCAGGGCCCGATGCAGCCGTGCTCGGGGAGGCAGTGCTCCCTGAGTACCTCATGAAAGCCTTGCGCGGAAAACTGTGCTGCCAGGGAGCACCCAATAAGGCAGCTCTCCCCAGGAACCTCCTGCTGATGCTTTTCGATTAATGCAAGGAGAGCTTCGTGGATATCTCCAAGGATGATTTCTGTTCTATCCCCATATCTAGAGAGACCTCCTTTTCACACAGTTAAGATTCCTGTTATATTAAGAATAAAAGTTAACATGGTTAAAGCACTTACCGACTGCTCCTTCCCCTGATTCAGGGTCCGGGTTAATGGCCGGGGAGGGTTGTTGGGGGATCTCCGTGACGGTGATGAATAGATCCTGGCTGTCGGGGAAACCAGCGTTGTAAGCGCTCTCGCCTGCCTCGTCCTCCACAAACCCTTCCTCATCTTCCCCATCCGCGAACATCACCGAGGAACTGGCCGTCGACACTGTCCCATCGTCAGAGTCCACGGTCACTGGTGGGGCAGTGGTGGCAGGCTCCGTAGCGTCCGTTTGCCGCTTTGATTTTTTGGTAGCCTTGTCTGGGGTCCTTGATTTTCACGCGGCGCTGCGTTGCATCCCGCCTGTATCCTCTGTCTCTCATGGCTTTGGAGACCTTCTCGTAGGTCTTTGCATTCCGTGTTTTGGAGCGCAGCTCCGAAAGCACAGACTCCTCGCCCCACACACCGATCAGATCGAAGAGTTCCCAGTCAGTCTATGCTGGGTCCCTCTTTCTATTCACAGATAACATGAACTCCTCTGCTGGAGAGCTCTGCATCGTTGCAGGTGCTGCGGAGCTCGCCCCGATGTCCAGCCAGGACGTCAGATTCAAAGTGCCCAGACAGGAAAATGAATTCAAATTTTCCCGGGTCATTTCCTGTGTGTCTGCTCAGAGCATCGAAGCTCGGACTGCTGTCCAGAGCGTCAACAGAGTGGTGCACTGTGGGATAGCTCCCGGAGCTACTAAGTTCGATTTGCATCCACACCTAGCCTAATTCGAGCTAGCCATGTCGAATTTAGCGTTACTCCACCTGTCGGGGTGGAGTACCGAATTCGAACTAAAGAGCCCTCTAGTTCGAATTAAATGGCTTCCTGGTGTGGACGGTTGAGCGGTTAGTTCGAATTAACGCTGCTAAATTTGAATTAAAGTCCTAGTGTAGACCAGGCCTAGGTTGCATTTCCCTAGTTAGTTTGTGAGAAGGTCATGCAATACAGTATCTAAAGCTTTACTAAAGTCAAGAAATACCACATCTACTGCTTCTGCCCATCCACAAGGGTTATTAACCTGTCAAAGAAACCTATCAGGTTGGTTTGACATGATTTGACTGTTACTTGTCACCTTTTTATCTTCTAGATGTTTGCAAATTCATTGCTTGATTATTTGCTCCATTTTCTTTCTGGGCACTAAAGTTAAGCCGACTGGTCTGTAATTGCCTGGGTTGTCCTTATTTCCCTTTTTATAGATAGTCACTTTATTTGCCCTTTTCCAGTCTGGAATCTTTCCCATCCTCTGTGATTTTTCAAAGATAATCGCTAATGGCTCAGATATCTCCTCAGGCAGCTCCTTGAGTACCGTATATTCCGGCGTATAAGACGACTTTCTGTATTAAAAAACAACCCCCAAAATCGGGGGTCGTCTTATACGCCGGGTATAAACAGCGGGCGGCTGGGATTTAAAAGGCTCTGTGCTCCCCGCCGCAGCGGGCAGCCCAGAGCCTTCTGATTCCCGGCCGCGGCTGGGATTTAAAAGGCTCTGGGCTCCCCGCCGCTGCGGGCAGCCCAGAGCCCTCTGATTCCCGGCCGCGGCTGGGATTTAAAAGGCTCTGGGCTCCCCGCCGCAGCGGGCAGCCCAGAGCCCTCTGACTCCCGGCCGCGGCTGGGATTTAAAAGGCTCTGGGCTCCCCGCCGCAGCGGGCAGCCCAGAGCCCTCTGATTCCCGGCCGTGGCTGGGATTTAAAAGGCTCTGGGCTCCCCCCCTCGGAAGGGGGGGTCGTCTTATAGGGCGAGTATAGGCCAAAACCTATATTTTAACTGTAAAATTAGGGGGTCGTCTTATACGCCCCGTCGCCTTATACGCCGGAAAATACGGTATTCTAGGATGCATTTCACAGGCCCTGGTGACATGAAAACATCTAACTTGTCTAAGTAATTTTTAACTTGTTCTTTTCCTATTTTAGCCTCTGATCCTACCTCCTTTTCACTGGCATTCACTATGTTAGACGTCCAATCACCACCAACCTTCTTGGTGAAAACCAAAACAAAGAAATCATTAAGCACGTCTACCAGTTCCACACTTTCTGTTACTGCTGTTCCGCACTCATTGAGTAACGGGCCTACCCTGTCCTTGGTCTTCCTCTTGCTTCTATTGTATTAGTAGAATGTTTTCTTGTTACCCTTTATGTCTCTAGCTAGTTTTATCTTGTTTTGTGCCTTGGCCTTTCTAATTTTGTCTCTTCATACTTGTGTTATTTATATTAGGGCTGTCAAGGCAATACAAAAAATGACGATTAATCACACTGTTAAACAATAATAGAATACCATTTATTTAAATATTTTGAATGTTTTCTACATTTTCAAATATATTGATTCCAGTTACAACATAGAATAAAGTGTACAGTGCTCACTTTATTTTTTAATCACAAATATTTTCACTGTAAAAAACAAAAGCAATAGTATTTTTCAGTTCAGCTAATACAAATACTGTAGTGCCATCTCTTTATCGTGAAAGTTGAATTTACAAATGTAGAATTTTGTACAAAAAATAACTGCATTCAAAAAGCAGCAAAGTATCCTGTGGCACCTTATAGACTAACAGACGTTTTGCAGCATGAGCTTTCGTAGGTGAATACCCACTTCTTCGGATGCAAGTAGTGGAAATTTTCAGGGGCAGGTATATATATGCAAGCAAGAAGCAAGCTAGAGATAACGAGGTTAGTTCAATCAGGGAGGATGAGGCCCTCTTCTAGCAGTAGAGGTGTGAAAACCAAGGGAGGAGAAACTGGTTCTGTAGTTGGCAAGCCATTCACAGTCTTTGTTTAATCCTGAGCTGATGGTGTCAAATTTGCAGATGAACTGAAGCTCAGCAGTTTCTCTTTGAAGTCTGGTCCTAAAGTTTTTTTTGCTGTAGGATGGCCACCTTAAGATCTGCTATTGCGTGGCCAGGGAGGTTGAAGTGTTCTCCTACAGGTTTTTATATATTGCCATTGCTAATATCTGATTTGTGTCCATTTATCCTTTTCCTTAGAGACTGTCCAGTTTGGCCGATGTACATAGCAGAGGGGCATTGCTGGCATATGATGGCGTATATTACATTGGTGGACGTGCAGGTGAATGAACCAGTGATGGTGTGGCTGATCTGGTTAGGTCCTGTGATGGTGTTGCTGGTGTAGATATGTGGGCAGAGTTGGCATTGAGGTTTGTTACATGGATTGGTTCCTGAGCTAGAGTTACTATGGTGCGGTGTGCAGTTACTGGTGAGAATATGCTTCAGGTTGTCTGTGGGCGAGGACTGGCCTGCCACCCAAGGCCTGTGAAAGTGTGGGATCATTGTCCAGGATGGGTTGTAGATCCCTGATGATGCGTTGGAGGGGTTTTAGCTGGGGACTGTATGTGATGGCCAGTGGAGTCCTTTTGGTTTCTTTCTTGAGTTTGTCTTGCAGTAGGAGGCTTCTGGGTACACGTCTGGCTCTGTTGATCTGTTTCCTTATTTCCTCGTGCGGGTACTGTAGTTTTGAGAATGCTTGGTGGAGATTTTGTAGGTGTTGGTCTCTGTCTGAGGGGTTAGAGCAGACGCAGTTGTACCTCAGTGCTTGGCTGTAGACAATGGATCTTGTGGTGTGCCCGGGATGGAAGCTGGAGGCATGAAGGTAGGCATAGCGGTCGGTAGGTTTTCGGTATAGGGTGGTGTTAATGTGACCATCACTTATTTGCACTGTGGTGTCTAGAAAGTGGACCTCCCGTGTAGATTGGTCCAGGCTGAGGTTAATGGTGGGGTGGAAGCTGTTGAAATCTTGGTGGAATTTTTCCAGTCTCCTTCCCATGAGTCCAGATGATGAAGATGTCATCAATGTAGCATAGGTAGAGAAGGGGCGTGAGTGGACGGGAGCTGAGGAAGCGTTGTTCCAGGTCGGCCATAAAAATATTGGCATATTGTGGGGCCATGCAGGTGCCCATAGCGCTGCCACTGATCTGGAGATATATATTGTCATCAAATTTGAAATAGTTGTGTGTGAGGATAAAGGCACAGAGCTCAGCAACCAGTTGTGCTGTGGCATCATCAGGGATACTGTTCCTGACAGCTTGTATTCCATCTGTGTGTGGGATGTTTGTGTAGAGAGCCTCTACATCCATGGTGGCTAGGATGGTGTTTTCTGGAAGGTCACCAATGCATTGTAGTTTCCTCAAGAAATCAGTGGTGTCACGGATACCGAAGAAGTGGGTATTCACCCACGAAAGCTCATGCTGCAAAACGTCTGTTAGTCTATAATGTGCCACAGGATTCTTTGCTGCTTTTACAGATCCAGACTAACACGGCTACCCCTCTGATACTTGCATTCAAAAAGAAAACCATGTCAAACTTTAG
This sequence comes from Mauremys mutica, assembly GCF_020497125.1. Lineage (NCBI taxonomy): Eukaryota > Metazoa > Chordata > Testudines > Geoemydidae > Mauremys > Mauremys mutica. The sequence continues at coordinate 14,525,577 of NC_059096.1, forward strand.
AGCCTACATGTCCACTCAGTCCTTCTGCAGCCCATCACTCACACAAACAAGTTTGGTTACAATTTGCAGGAGATAATGCTGCCTGCTTCTTGTTTACAGTGTCACCTGAAAGTGAGAACAGGTATACGCATGGCACTGTTGTAGCCGGCGTTGCAAGATATTTGTGCCAGATGCGCTAAAGACTCATATGTCCCTCCATCCTTCAACCACCATTCCAGATGACGTGCGTCCATGCTGATGACAGGTTCTGCTCAACAACAGTCCAAAGCAGAGCGGACCGACGTATGTTCATTTTCATCGTCTGAGTCAGATGCCACCAGCAAAAAGTTGATTTTATTTTTTGGTGGTTTAGGTTCTGTAATTTCTGCATCTGAGTGTTGCTCTCTTAAAACTTCTGAAAGCATGCTCCAAACCTCTCAGATTTTGGACAGCCCTTCAGATTCTTAAACCTTGAGGCGGGTGCTATAGCTATTTTTAGAAACCTCTCATTTTTCCTTCTTTGCATTTTGTCAAATCTGCAGTGAGAGTGTTCTTAAAACGAACATGTGCTGGGTCATCATCCGAGACTGCTGCAACTTGAAATATATGGCAGAATGAGGGTAAAACAGAGACGTACAATTCTCTCCCAAGGAGTTCAGTCACAAATTGAATTAGCACATTTTTTTTAACGAGCGTCATCAACATGGAAGCATGTCCTCTGGAATGGTGGCCAAAGCATGAAGGGGCATATGAATGTTTAGCATATCTGGCATGTAAATACCTTGCAACGCCGGCTACAAAAGTGCCATATGAATGCTTGTTCTTTCAGATGACATTGTAAATAAGAAGCACGCAGCAGTGTAATGAAAACAAATTTGTCTTAGTGATTGGCTGAACAAGTAATAGGACTGAGTGGACTTTAGTGCCTACAAGTTTTACATTGTTTTGTTTTTGAGTGCAGTTATATATCTGTGTACATAATTCTACTTTTGTAAATTACACTTTCATGATAAAGAAATTGTACTACAGTACTTGTATGAGATGAACTGAAAAATACTATTGCTTTGTTTATAATTTTTACAATGCAAATATATGTAATAAAAATAATATAAAGTGAGCACTCTACACTTTATATTCTGTGTTGTAATAGAAATCAATATATTTGAAAATATATTAAATATTTTTGGATGCTTTTCTACATTTCAATTGGTATTCTATTGTTTAACAGTGTGATTAATCACGATAAATTTTTTTGAGTTAATCACTTGAGTTAACTGTGATTAATCGACAGCCCTAGTTTATATGCATCCTTTGTAATTTGAAATAGTTTCTACTTTTTGTAAGGCTCTCTTTTTTGAGTTTCAGATCGTTGAGCCAGGGTGGTCTCTTACCATACTTCCTTTGTTCTTACGCCCTTAATAATGTCTCTCTGAAAAACTGCCAACTGTCTTCAATTGTTTTTCCCCTTAGACTTGCTTTCCATGAGCTCTTACCTACCAACTCCGAGTTTGCTAAAGTCTGCCTTCTTTAAATCTATTGTCTTTATTTTGCTGTTCTTCCTCCTACCAGTCCTTAAAATCATGAATTCTACCATTTCACGATCACTTTCACCTAAAGGATGGTTGTGTTGATCTGTGTCTAGGGGATTGTGCTTGAAGCGTTGTGTAGGTAGCAAATAAGTGTGTGCTGAAGTCAGCGGCTGTGTGTGTTTTGGGGGTATTGTGTATGTTGGTTGTGGTGGTTGTATCATTTTGTGTGCATGCCTGTGGGGTTGTGCTGGGAGATTGTTGATTTGTGTAGGTGACGGGCCAATCAATCCACCATCTAGTGTAGTCTCCCTTATACAATCAATTAAATTGTTGCATGCAAATTAGATGTAGAGTAAGAGTGGTGATTTGTTATTACCTGTGATATAATGGTCTAGGACTCTTCGCATGGCAGAGGTACATGCTTTACTGTAGCCGTACACTGCACATGTAATTGATAGTCAAAATGGCTGAACTTAAAAATTTGGTAGTAACAGACCACAAAACCCAGTGATGATTGAACCTAGTGGTATACTGAACACAGAGTCCCCAGCCATGCTAGTAGCTGTTTCCATCACATCACACTGATTTAGCAGGCATTCTAGGCTTCAGAATAACAATCTTGAAATCTTATCAAGTAGATGAAGGTCCCAATCCAGCAAACACTTAGATTCATAGATTCCAAGGCCAGAGGAATCACTGTTGTCTTCTAGTCTGACCTTCGGTATCACACTGGGCCGAGAACTTCCCCAATATAATTTCTAGAGCAGAGCTTTTAGAAAAACATCCAATCTTAATTTAAAAACTGTCAGTAAGAGAATCTATCATGACCCTTCATAAGTTGTTCCAATGGTTAATTACTCTCACTATGAAAAATTTACCCCTTATTTCCAGTCTGAATTTCTCCAGCTTCAACTTCCAGCCATTGGACCATGTTATACCTTTGCCTGCTAGATTGAGGAGCCCCATAACCTTCTCTTTGTTAAGCTGAATAGATTGAGCTCCTTGAGTTGTCACTATAATGCAGGTTTTCTAACACTTAATCGTTCTCATGGCTCTTCTCTGAACCCTCTCCAATTTATCAGCATCCTTCTTGAATCGTGGACACCAGAACTGGACACAGGATTCCAGCAGTGGTCACACTAGTGCCAAATACAGAGGTAAAATAACCTCTCTACTCCTACTGGAGGTTTCCCTCTTTATGTATTATGATAAACCCAGGCCATTTGGGAACAGCAGAGGAGTAGAAGGGAGATATACTGGCCACTGGACAAGCAGTTTTCTGTTCCCTGAGTGACCAGAGCAGGGGCTGCTCCAGGCTAATGAGAACACCTGACTCCAATTAACCTGCTAAGAGTCAGGTGAGGCTGTTAAGCACCTGACTCTAATTAAGGCCCCTCTGAGGCTATAAAAGGGCTCACTCCAGTCAGGCCGAAGGAAGCCAGGGAGCCAGAGGAGAGGAAGTGCGTGTGAGGGACTGGGAGCAAGAGGTGTGCAAGAAGCTGAGAGTGAGTGGGCAAACTGCTGGAGGACTGAGAAGTACAAACGTTATCAGACATCAGGAGGAAGGTCCGGTGGTGAGGGCAAAGAAGGTGTTGGGAGGAGGCCACGGGGAAGTAGCCCAGGGAGTTGTAGCTGTCGCGCAACTGTACCAGGAGGCACTATAGACAGCTGCAGTCCACAGGGCCCTGGGCTGGAACCCGGAGTAGAGGGTGGGCCCGGGTTCCCCCCAATCCTCCCAACTCCTGATCAAACACAGGAGGAATTAACCTGGACTGTGGCTTCTACCAGAGGGGAAGGTCTCTCGGCTGTTTCCCGACCCACAGGGTGAATCTGTGAGGCGAGCAAATCCGCCAATAAGCACAGGACCCGCCAAGGAAGATACTGTGACAAAGATCCTCCTCTAAGGATCGCATTAGCCCCTTGGGCCACAGCATTGCACTGGGAGCTCACATTCAGCTCATGATCCGCTATGACCCCCAAATATGACCCCCAAATCTTTTTAGAGTCACCACTTCCTAGGATAGAGTCCCCATTGTGGAAGTATGGCCTACATTCTTTGTTCCTAGATGTATACATTCACATTTACCCATATTAAAATGCATATTGTTTGCGGGAACCCAGGTTACTAGGTGATCCAGATCGCTCTTGTCTTCTTCATTATTTACCACTCCCCCAACTTTTTTCATCTGCAAACTTTGTCAATGATGATTTTGTGTTCTTTCTGATCATTGATAAAAATGTGAAATAGCATAGGGCCAAGAACCGAACCCTGAGGTACCCCACGAGAAACACACCCACTCAGTGGCGATTCCCTGTTTACAATTATATTTTGAGACCTATGAGCCAGTTTTTAATCCATTTAACTTGAGCAGTTATGTAAATTTATTCACATGACTAATCAATTGGACTACTTATGTTCTCAAAGTTAAGCTTACACACAAATGTTTGCAGCTTCAAATGCTGAACTTGTATTTTTGTTTAAAACTTTAATGGTATAAAATGTCACTGCAAAACAACATTTCTTCAATACTAGCAATGAAAGTTATTTAGACTTTCAATTCAGTAATAAAGTTGTTGTGATCTTATACACTTAGACCAAAATTTTCAAAAACAGAGGTGCCTATAGTTAGGCTCCTAGGGATGGGATTTTCAAAAGGAACTCAATGGGAATTGAGCTACAACTACACACCCGAATGAAGGAGTATAGCCTGGTTGAAGCATTTCAGCTTTCCCATCTTGTGGAAGTTTGTTCAGTATATTGGCAGATGGTATTGGTTGCAAATACAGCAAAGGATATTTATTGATCAATGATGTGTTTGGGTTTGTGCTGATCTCTGGGTAAGGCAGTCAATCAGGCCCTGGACTTGTTTTTTACAGCATAACTAAGACTCTTTAATTTCGTTTTTTACCCAAAACAATTCCCAGGCTTTACAAAAGCTAATGCTAATTGCATCCGAAGAAGTGGGTATTCACCCACGAAAGCTCATGCTGCAAAACGTCTGTTAGTCTATAAGGTGCCACAGGATTCTTTGCTGCTTCTACAGAACCAGACTAACACGGCTACCCCTCTGATACTAATTTTACTAGCTTTACTAATTTTCACCTGAATTTTGGATCACTCCTGTATATGAAAATTGTCACTATGTTCAGCAAATCCAATCTACTACATTAAATGGATGTGTTGCTGTTAATAATAAAGTAGTCTAAGTGTAAATGCAAGTCTGTCAAAGTAATGTAGTGGAAGATACGTATACACACGCATGTGTGTGCATTTGTATACGTACTGTTAATGTATAGTTAATTATTTGTACTTCCTATCCCATAATATTAACCCTGATATTTACCCAGAAAACTGTGAAGTTTAATTTTTCCCACTGATTTTTCACCCATTTTTAATCTTTATTATAAACACTGATAAATTCCCAGGACATTTTAAACAAAATAAAAACAGAAATGAGGGGCTTTGAACTTAGCTGAGCATTTTAAATCTGAAATTTCCTAATAGACAAAAATCTCTGTAAAATCTGAAACTCTACTAACAATTACTAAACTCTACTAACAAACTAAACAAGTCTAAAAGACCCACATTAGTAATGTAAGACTATAAATGGGATAAAGTAAAGAACTAGTCACATCTGACTTAAATTTAAAAATCTATTTAATTTAAAAAATGTTTTGCATCTACCCCACATCTTGAGGTGGGGTGCGTGTGTGTCTCCCCATCTGAAGTAGTCCAATGGAACGTTTTATTGTTGCTTTTAACATCCCTTTTTGAAGATGTTTGGGATGTTCTACTAGCTAAATGATCAGATTGGCTGAAATTTTTTGTAGTATGTGCCAACTTAGTTGTTTGGGGGTTCTCTGAATCTCTGAACCTCCTTCTAGAATCTTGTAGCAGTGAAGTCCTTCCACTTTTCCTTATGCAAAGGGCACTGTATGACTACTTTTGCTCCTGGCTTTTATTTTTCCAATTTTGTTGAAAACAAAAGAATAGAAATATTGTATTGTTGGGAAAGGTCTTTCTTCTTTGGTGTTCAAGTAAATTCACGTTTTAGAGTGTAATCTCTGAGCCCATTTTTATTGAAAATTGCTATTTTTTAACGTTTGTGGGGCTTTAGAAAGAATGTGTATGGATTAGTGTAATAGTACTAACGTGTTTGCTAGGATTTTTCAGCTAAAATAGTGGAATTGAACATTTTTGCTTTCTTGCCTTTTTAACCATAAAAGCACAATGTGAATATTTCAGACAACGGTTTTGAGTAGAAGCAGAATGAATGTTCAAGGGGCAGGAACTCTTGCAGGATGTATGTACACTGTGAGGGGTTTTCAGAATTTAATTTTCCTCACCGTTATTCAACTTTTAAGCTTTTAAATCCCTATGTTTTTCTCTTACACACACTCACTCTGATTCAGCTTTTTGGCAACAATCTAACATACAAGGACAGAGGAAATCGATTTTCTAAAATAGTAAAGATTGTACTTCATTCAATTACAGGCAGGCAAAGAACCAATTAAATTCAAATAGGATAACATTTGAGATTTTTATAAAGGGTCAGATTTCTTTTTGTTGTGGTATGTGAAAAGAATTCTCAGGAGTGAACACAAATTACAGGAGTGAATCTGTTATCCCGGTAGACCCTACCACTAAGTTCCCAATGCCACAAGTATTAAAAGATGACTGTTCTCAGTTTAGTTTAGTTTTATCGCATCAGTCTCTCATCACTTTGATAGTAGTTAATGCAGTCCTTGGAATGCAGGGAGACAGAGTAGCCCAAGTTAATGTTTTCACCCCTCAATGCAAATGCAGCATCCTTACCCAGAAGCTGAAGGTCATTTCAATGCTGGAGAAAACTGCAGCTTATCCAACTATGCTTTTGAAAGCAAGCCCAAACTGTAATTGGAAAATATTGAAGGGAGCATGAGATTATAGAAATGTAGTACTCTGGTTCTACTTTATAGGTTTAATATTCTATCAGTGACTTTTTGATCATTTTTGAAAGGTTAAATTGTTGGTGACTTAATTTTATGGAGTTACGGTCAGACTTTATTCTCAGTGCAAATGGTCAGTTGTGGAATAATATCATGTTAGATTTCTTGAAACTATCAGCAATGAAAGCCCATGGGCGGAAGATTGCAGCAGAATTTACATACAGTCCTAAAAATACATTCTTAGAGCCCTGTGGATATACGTGGACCATTTTTGCGGATTGCAGATCAGATGCAGATACAAAATTTGTATCCGCACAGTGCTCCATACATCATCTTATATCCTTGTCCCCATTCTTGAGGATCTGTCAGACACCATCCAAGTTATCTAGTTGATGAGTATGGGTACACCTTTAGTAGTCTATAGCTCCAAAGAGTATGTCTACACTGCACCTGGGAGCATGCCTCCTAGCCTGGGTAAACAGACTCCTGGTAGCTCAGCTTGAGCTCATGTACTAAAAATAGCTGCATGGATGTTGAAGAGCCAGCAGAGGCTTGGGCTAGCCACCTGAGCTTGGACCTAAGGGAGTGGATAATTCTAGCTCCTGTGGCTACCCCAAGCCTCTGCTGGTGCTGCTATGTTTGCACTAGCTTGAGTCAAGCTAGCACGAGTCTGGCTACCCTGGCTGGGAGGCATGCTCCCAACGGCAGTGTAGACATAGCCAAAGAAACTGACAGCAGCAGGTTGAACCAACACAGAACTTTTATCACAGACGAGACAAACTTTTACCAGTGCAATTACTGAAAGGGTGATTGAAACTTGGCTTGCAGAACCTGTCATGTTTCTGTTGAATACAGATGTGTCCTGCCTGCACCATTACTGAAAGCATGACTGATATTCTGCAAACCAGGTTTTAATCATGGAAGACTCTGCACTTGTCCTTAATGAACCTCATCAGATTTCTTTTGGCCCAATCCTCTAATTTGTCTAAGTCCCTCTGTATCCTATCCCTACCTTCCAGCGTATCTACCACTCCTCCCAGTTGAGTGTCATCTGCAAACTTTCTGAGGGTGCAATTCACGCCATCCTCCAGATCATTAATGAAGATATTGAACAAAACCGGCCCCAGGACCGACACTTGGGGCACTCCGCTTGATACCGGCTGCCAACTAAACATGGAGCCGTTGATCACTACCCGTTGAGCCCGACAATCTAGCCAGCTTTCTATTCACCTTATAGTCCATTCATCCAGCCCATACTTCTTTAACTTGTTGGCAAGAATACTGTGGGAGACCATATCAAAAGCTTTGCTAAAGTCAAGGAATAACATGTCCACTGCTTTTCCCTCATCCACAGAGCCAATTATCTCCTCCTAGAAGGCAATTAGGTTAGTCAGGCATGACTTGCCCTTGGTGAATCCATGCTGACTCTTCCTCATCACTTTCCTCTCCTCGAAGTGCTTTAAAATTGATTTCTTGATTCCTGCTCCATGATTTTTCCAGGCACTGAGGTGATGCTGATTGGTCTGTAGTTCCCCAGATCCTCCTCCTTCTCTTTTTTAAAGAGTGTTCTTCAGAGCATTCTTAGGGGACCTGAGGTCTACACCTAAGACTTAGGTCAGCCTAACTGTTTCTCAGTGGTTTGAAATATTCACACCCTCTGAGAATCAGTTAAACTAACCTAAGCCCCAATATAAACTCTGCTAGGCTGATGGAAAAATATTTCTGTCGGCTTGGCGACAGGGATTGAAAAATCCCTTCCATTGCTACAGCAAGTGTCCAAACCATGACACAGCAGTGACAGCACTGTAGCTGTGCTGATGTAGGATCTAGTGTAGACATTAGTAGAGTACTGTTTGCACTGCAGTAGTTAAGTTTGTGTCACCCCTCTAATGTTAAACCTGGATTATTGGGGTTTATAAACAGTCTGCAAACTCTCTCCAGCCTGAAACGTGGCACACAATATTTCAGGCCGGGAGCAAAGGTCTGAGTTACAGAAGTGAAAATGTGATAAATGTGAATTGATTTTATTGCTTCCCTTAAAGGATATTCTTTTGCAGGCCATCAGTCCATAAAATGTCTTAAAACACAGGGTCTCAAATTCATCCTTAGTTTACTTCCCTGACTTCAGAAGTTATTCCAGGAATGACTTTGACCGGTCTCTCTGGGGATTTCAGAGCAAAAAGTATATCTGGAGATAGTTTAAGAAATCAAATACTTGGCAACTATCCTCATTACAACAGGAAGGAGATTCCTGGCTCCTCATCAGATTTCCTGTGAGGCTTAGGGCAATTTACTTGACCTCTGGACCTCAGTTTCACCATGTGTAAAATAAGTCTAATACCTGTGTCAAAGTGCTTGGAGATGGAAAGTGCTTTAGGAATGCAGTTAATTTTATTAACAATGATCTCAAAAGGCTTTTGGGTTACAGTAGCGGGCAGTTCCAGCAAATATTAATAGAGCCTAGGAGATCAAAAACTAAACAGAATTTACACATTGAGCATATTTGTCTCAAAGGTACTACTGTAGGATATCAAATCCTGTTTACAATTCTTTAGGGCAGTTCCTCAGCTGGTGTCAATTGTCATAACAAAGGAGCTATGGCAGATTACACCAGCTGATGATCTTCCCCCTGGACTCAGTGAGGTTGTGGTGTAAATGATACATGGTGTGCTCTTTGAATTTTTCCTGTGTGTGTGCACATGTAGTCTTCATTTCATCAACTCAGTATGAATGATCCTGAGTGTAATGTGCCTGGACTATAGTTTTGATAGCCCTTGAGTTAGAATGCCTGTGAAGGGAAGTACTTTGAAGTTTAATAACTGCTGCACTAGTGAGCTTGGTATTTCTGAAGCAATTTATTTCTGCATATGGAAAAAAGTGAGTCTTTTCTGTAGATGAAAGACTAGGTTTTGGGGGACCTGCATCTGTTGTTTCAGGGAGAGGGTGGGAGCTTCATCATAGAAGACAAGATGCCTGTGAGGTGACAAGCATCATCGGATTTCCTCATGGCCTGTAGAGAGTAAGATCACTTGGGAAGTAAAGCCTGCTGCCTCCCATACAAAGTGCAGCTCTCTTCCCCCACGCACCCACCCACCCCCAATTGAGGAAAGAGGCTCTCCTACAGAGGTCACTCTTTCATCACTTTGTATTAACAAAGTGAAACTCCGCCGTGCTTGCAGTACTTGGCACATCTGGTGGAGAACTAGAGAGCTCTCTTTGGGTTTCTCTGTTGTGAAATTAGATCTTTGCTTTTCTTTAACAAAAGAAATCAGGAAGCCAAGCCACCTCCTTGAATTGAAACTCAAGATTACAAAATTGTAATTGTGAACAAGAGCAAGTCTTGATTCTCATTTGAATCAGTGAAAATATAAATAATACAAGAAATTACCTGGTGTGGTGCAGAGAACTCAGGCTAGAAAAGATTGCTCACTATGGAGGTATAAACAATTGTAGCTGAGAACATAATAGACCTACCTTTATTCCATTACAGAGCCAACAAAGCAACAACGTTGTCTTTAATGCATTGGCATTTTTATATATTTTCAAGCATTTGAAGAAAACCTTCCAAAATGAAAATGCCCTTTAGGAAGTGTTGATTAAAACAAATCAAGAAAACCCCACCTTATGCATGAGGCTGTTTAATCTACATGAACATGCTGAAGCTAAGGAAAGAAATAAGGTATTGATTGCTTACGTCCAGAAAAGGGCGTTAATTTTAAGAGAAGCAAAATCATGCTCTTCCTGTGAGACAAGCCAGTGTACTTTCCTATCTGGACATCTCTGTATGTTACAGCTGGGCTTATTGTTCAGTGTGACTGTTAAAAACTACATGTACAGCACACACAGGATGTAATTTATGGTACTCTTTGATTTGTTACTGTTCTGTACAGCCTTGCAAGACCTGGGCACACGTCCCAGTCCCAGCAAATAGCTGCTGGAATTGTTACAGAGGGAGCATAGAAATTGCCATAGTGGATCAGACCCCCATGGTCCATCTAGTTCAGTATTCTGACTCTTAACAGTGGCCAGCACCAGATGCACCAGAGAAAGGTGCAAGAAACCATCTAATCCCTATTAGTTTGTCTTAAACCCTGAGGTATGAGATTTTAATATCCTCTCAAAGTTAATGTTAGCATTAATTATTATAATTCTGGATGTTCTTGTTATCCATATAAGTGCCCAATCCCTGGTATAACCTTGCTAAATTCTTTGCCTCAATAACGTCCCATGGTAATGAGCTGCACAATTTATACGTTATAGCTGGTTGTATTTTAAAGAAGCCTTATTGAGGTTGCAGGAACAAACCATCCCAATGTGTAGGAACTGCAGACTACGTGGCTCTGGGAAGAAGGATAAAGGAGTTTGAGGCGCAAGTGGTGTTCTCGTCTATCCTCCCTGTGGCAGGAAAAGGCCAGGGTAGAGACCGTCGAATCGTGGAAATCAACGAATGGCTACGCAGATGGTGTCGGAGAGAAGGGTTTGGATTCTTTGACAATGGGATGGTCTTTCAAGAAGAAGGATTGCTAGGCAGAGATGGGCTCCACCTCACAAAGAGAGGGAAGAGCATCTTTGCAAGCAGGCTGGCTAACCTAGTGAGGAGGGCTTTAAACTAGGTTCACCGGGGGAAGGAGACCAAAGCCCCGAGGTAAGTGGGGAAGTGGGATACCGGGAGGAAGCGCAAGCAGGAGACTGCAAGAGGGGAGGACTCCTGTCTCAGACCGAGAAAGCGGGACAATCAGCGAGTTACCTTAAGTGCCTATACACAAATGCGAGAAGCCTGGGGAACAAGCAGGGAGAACTAGAAGTCCTGGCACAGTCAGGGAATTATGATGTAATTGGAATAACAGAGACTTGGTGGGATAACTCACATGATTGGAGTACTGTCATGGATGGATATAAACTGTTCAGGAAGGACAGGCAGGGCAGAAAAGGTGGGGGAGTTGCGTTGTACGTAAGAGAGCAGTATGACTGCTCAGAGCTCCAGTATGAAACTGCAGAAAAACCTGAGTGTCTCTGGATTAAATTTAGAAGTATGAACAACAAGGGTAATGTCGTGGTGGGAGTCTGCTACAGACCACCAGACCAGGGGGATGAGGTGGACGAGGCTTTCTTCCAGCAACTAACAGAAGTTGCTGGATCGCAGGCCCTGGTTCTCATGGGTGACTTTAATCACCCCGATATCTGCTGGGAGAGCAATACAGCAGTGCACAGACAATCTAGGAAGTTTCTGGAAAGTGTAGGGGACAATTTCCTGGTGCAAGTGCTGGAGGAACCAACTAGGGGAAAAGCTCTTCTTGACCTGCTGCTCACAAACAGGGAAGAAATAGTAGAGGAAGCAATAGTGGATGGGAACCTGGGAGGCCGTGACCATGAGATGGTCGAGTTCAGGATCCTGACACAAGGAAAAAGGGAAAGCAGTAGAACAGAGACCCTGGACTTCAGAAAAGCAGACTTTGACTCCCTCAGGGAACTGATGGGCAAGGTCCCCTGGGAGAATAACATGACGGGGAAAGGAGTCAAGGAAAGCTGGCTGTATTTCAAAGAAACCTTATTGAGGTTGCAGGAACAAACCATCCCGATGTGTAGGAAGAAAAGTAAATATGGCAGGCGACCAGCTTGGCTCAACAGTGAAATCCTTGTTCGTCTTAAACACAAAAGAACAGCTTACAAGAAGTGGAAGATTGGACAAATAACCAGGGAGGAGTATAAAAGTATTGCTCAGGCATGCAGGAGTGAAATTAGGAAGGCCAAAACACACTTGGAGTTGCAGCTAGCCGGAGATGTTAGGAGTAACAAGAAGGGTTTCTTTAGGTATGTTAGCAACAGGAAGAAAGTCAAGGAAAGTGTGGGCCCCTTGCTGGATGAGGGAGGGAACCTAGTGACAGAGGATGTGGAGAAAGCTAGTGTACTCAATGCTTTTTTTGCCTCTGTCTTCACAGACAAGGTCAGCTCCCAGGCAGCTGCACTCTGCAGCACGGTATGGGGAGGAGGTGACCAGCTCTCTGTGGAGAAAGAAGTAGTTCAGGGCTATTTAGGAAAGCTGGACGAGCACAAGTCCATGGGGCCGGATGCGCTGCATCCGAGGGTGCTAAAGGAGTTGGCTGATGAGATTGCAGAGCCATTGGCCATTATCTTTGAAAAATCATGGCGATCGGGGGAGGTCCTGGATGACTGGAAAAAAGCTAATGTAGTGCCCATCTTTAAAAAAGGGAAGAAGGAGAATCCAGGGAACTACAGGCCAGTCAGTCTCACCTCAGTCCCTGGAAAAATCATGGAACAGGTCCTCAAGGAATCAATCCTGAACCACTTAAAGGAGGGGAAAGTGATCAGGAACAGTCAGCATGGATTCACCAAGGGCAAGTCATGCCTGACTAACCTAATTGCCTTCTATGACGAGATAACCGGCTCTGTGGATGAGGGGAAAGCAGTGGATGAACTATTTCTGGACTTTAGCAAAGCTTTTGATACAGTCTCCCACAGTATTCTTGCCAGCAAGTTAAAGAAGTCTGGGCTGGATGAATGGACGGTAAGGTGGATAGAAAACTGGCTAGATGGTCGGGCTCAACGGGTAGTGATCAATGGTTCCATGTCTAGTTGGCAGCCGGTATCAAGTGGAGTGCCCCAAGGGTCGGTGCTGGGGCCGGTTTTATTCAATATCTTCATTAACGATCTCGAGGATGGTGTGGACTGCACCCTTAGCAAGTTTGCAGATGACACTAAACTGGGAGGAGTGGTTGATACGCTGGAGGGTAGGGATAGGATACAGAGGGACCTAGACACATTAGAGGATTGGGCCAAAAGAAATATGATGAGGTTCAACAAGGACAAGTGCAGAGTCCTGCACTTAGGACGGAAGAATCCCATGCACTGCTACAGACTAGGGACCGAATGGCTGGGCAGCAGTTCTGCAGAAAAGGACCTAGGGGTTACGGTGGACGAAAAGCTGAATATGAGTCAACAGTGTGCCCTTGTTGCCAAGAAGGCTAATGGCATTTTGGGTTGTATAAGTAGGGGCATTTCCAGCAGATCGAGGGATGTGATCATTCCCCTCTACTCAGCACTGGTGAAGCCTCATTTGGAGTACTGTGTCCAGTTTTGGGCCCCACACTACAAGAAGGATGTGGATAAATTGGAGAGAGTCCAGCGGAGGGCAACAAAAATGATTAGGGGGCTGGAGCACATGACTTATGAGGAGAGGCTGAGGGAACTGGGATTGTTTAGCCTGCAGAAGAGAAGAATGAGGAGGGATTTGATAGCTGCTTTCAACTATCTGAAAGGGGGTTCCAAAGAGGATGGATCTAGACTGTTCTCAGTGATACCAGATGACAGAACAAGGAGTAATGGTCTCGAGTTGCAGTGGGGGAGGTTTAGGTTGGATATTAGGAAAAACTTTTTCACTAGGAGGCTGGTGAGGCACTGGAATGGGTTACCAAGGAAGGTGGTAGAATCTCCTTCCTTAAAAACTGCTAAAGGTCAGGCTTGACAAAGCCCTGGCTGGGATGATTTAGTTGGGTTTGGTCCTGCTTTGAGCAGGGGGTTGGACTAGATGACCTCCTGAGGTCCCTTCCAACCCTGAGATTCTATGATTCTAAGAATAGTAAATATGGCAGGCGACCAGCTTGGCTTAACAATGAAATCCTTGCTGATCTTAAACGCAAAAAAAAAAAGAAGCTTCCAAGAAGTGGAAGATTAGACAAATGACCAGGGAGGAGTATAAAAATATTGCTCAGGCATGCAGGAGTGAAATCAGGAAGGCCAAATCACACTTGGAGTTGCAGCTAGCAAGAGATGTTAAGAGTAACAAGAAGGGTTTCTTCAGGTATGTTAGCAACAAGAAGAAAGTCAAGGAAAGTGTGGGCCCCTTACTGAATGAGGGAGGCAACCTAGTGACAGAGGATGTGGAAAAAGCTAATGTACTCAATGCTTTTTTTGCCTCTGTCTTCACGAACAAGATCAGCTCCCAGACTGCTGCACTGGGCAGCATAGCATGGGGAGGAGGTAACCAACCCTTTGTGAAGAAAGAAGTGGTTCAAGACTATTTAGAAAAGCTGGACGAGCACAAGTCCATGGGGCTGGATGTGCTACATCCGAGGGGGCTAAAGGAGTTGGCGGATGTGATTGCAGAGCCATTGGCCATTATCTTTGAAAACTCATGGCAATTGGGGGAGGTCCTGGATGACTGGAAAAAGGCCATCTGATAGTGCCCATCTTTGAAAAAGGGAAGAAGGAGAATCCAGGGAACTACAGGCCAGTCAGCCTCACCTCAGTCCCTGGAAAAATCATGGAGCAGGTCCTCAAGGAATCAATTCTGAAGCACTTAAAGGAGAGGAAAGTGATGAGGAACAGTCAGCTTGGATTCACCAAGGGCAAGTCATGCCTGACTAACCTAATTGCCTTCTATGAGGAGATAACTGGCTCTGTGGATGAGGGAAAAGCAGTGGATGTGTTGTTCCTTGACTTTAGCAAAGCTTTTGATACGGACTCCCACAGTATTCTTGCCAGCAAGTTAAAGAAGTATGGGCTGGATGAATGGACTATAAAGTGGATAGAAAGCTGGCTAGATTGTCGGGCTCAACGGGTAGTGATCAACAGCTCCATGTCTAGTTGGCAGCCGGTATCAAGCAGAGTGCCCCAAGTGTCGGTCCTGGGGCTGGTTTTGTTCAATATCTTCATTAATGATCTGGAGGATGGCGTGGACTGCACCCTCAGCAAGTTTGCAGATGACACTAAACTGGGAGGAGTGATAGATACGCTGGAGGGTAGGGATAGGATACAGAGGGGCCTAGACAAATTAGAGGATTGGGCCAAAAGACATATGATGAGGTTCAACAAGGACAAGTGCAGAGTCTTCCACTTAGGACGGAAGAATCCCATGCACTGCTACAGACTAGGGACCGAATGGCTAGGAAGCTGTTCTGCAGAAAAGAACCTAGGGGTTCCAGTGGACGAGAAACTGGATATGAGTCAACAGTGTGCCCTTGTTGCCAAGAAGGCTAATGGCATTTTGGGGTATATAAGTAGGAGCATTGCCAGCAGATCAAGGGATGTGATCATTCCCCTCTATTTGACATTGGTAAGGCCTCATCTGGAGTACTGTGTCCAGTTTTGGGTCCCACACTACAAGAAGGATGTGGGAAAATTGGAAAGAGTCGAGCGGAGGGCAACAAAAATGATTATGGGGCTGGAGCACATGACATGAGGAGAGGCTGAGGGAACTGGGATTGTTTAGTCAGCAGAAGAGAAGAATGAGGGGGGATTTGATAGCTGCTTTCAGCTACCTGAAAGGGGGTTCCAAAGAGGATGGATCTAGACTGTTCTCAGTGGTAGCAGATGACAGAACAAGGAGTAATAGTCTCAAGTTGCAGTGGGAGAGGTTTCGGTTTGATATTAGGAAAAACTTTTTCACTAGGAGGGTGGTGAAGCACTGGAATGGGTTACCTAGGGAGGTGGTGGAATCCCCTTCCTTAGGCCTTGTCTACACTACAAGACTATTTCGAATCAACTTAGTTCGAATTTGTGGATTCGACCTTATGAAGTCGAATTTGTGTATCCATACTAAATACACTAATTCGAATTTCTGAGTCCACATTCACGGGGCCAGCGTCGACTTTGGAAGCGGTGCACTGTGGGAAGCTATCCCACAGTTCCCGCAGTCCCCGCTGCCCATTGGAATGCTGGGTAGAGCCCCCAATGCCTGCTGGGGGAAAAAATGTGTCGAGGGTGGTTTTGGGTAACTGTCGTCATTGAACCGTCAATCACGCCCTCCCTTCCTCCCTCCCTGAAAGCGCCTGCGGGCAATCTGTTCGTGCACTTTTCTGGTCAGTGACAGCATGGACGCCACAGCACTGCAAGCATGGAGCCCGCTGCGATCCTCGCCGTTTTCTCCTCCTCGCACTTTATCGTCCACCTCTTCCACATTCAGCTGCTGAGAAATTGGGCTACTTTTCAATGGTTCTGCAAGCACTGGGGGACCATAGGGGACGTTTTACCAACATGAACGTCGGATGGCCGGGCAAGGTTCCTGATGCGTGTGTTCTCAGGAACTGTGGGCTGCTCAGATGCCTGCTGGAAGGTAGTTTCTTCCCGTACCACGAAATAACTGTTGTGGATGTGCATTTGCCTATAGTGATCCTCGGTGACCCAGCCTGCCCGCTAATGCACTTGCTCATGAAGCCCTATACAGGCGCCTGGGACAGCGATAAGGAACTCTTCAAATACCAGCGAGCAGCGAGCAGCGTGACCTGTGACTGTTCAGTTTCTTTACAGAGAAGCTGAACCTGCCCCTGTTTTTTTACCCAGTTACTGTTGACTCTCCTCTTCGGTTAAATACCCCGTTCTCCCCGTTTCCCCCACTTCCAAGAAACGTGTAAAAATAAAATACATGTCCCACTGTTACTGAGGAGAGGTTTCTTTATTCATGACTTTTCCTTAAAGGGTTGAAACTGGAACGCAGACTGTGGTGGGTAGGGTGTGAGCTGATGTAAAGACCGCCTCTAAACTCAAGGAATGACAGGCTCCTGCTCCTACAGCGGTCCGCATTGCCGGACTGCTTGTTTCAACGGAGCCTGCCATCCCTCCTTTTTGGGATTCTGTGTGCGGGGGGCTATGTGGCCTTGTGGCGGAGGAGGACGGATACAGATTCCTCTGCTGCGTGACTCAGCGGTCCAGGACAAGGACCGCTGTATAAGATCTGTAGCCGCCCTCCCCCGCTAAAAAGTCACATCCCCACCGCCCACACAGAACCTGGAAACCACCTCCCATACCGACCCCGGTGCCTACTGACTGCACTGTGTGTGTGACCCGCTGCTGATCCGGCCCCCGTGTCTGTACCCTGGGAAAGGTGCCTGTCCTATGCAATTAGCAACGCCCTTCCCCACGCACCCCATTCAAACACAGTCTTCAGTGAAAAAACATGACGGAAACACTACTTAACAGCAAAGTATTTTTATTACTTAAGTACACAGTTATGGGATGGGACTGGGATTGGGACTTGTTTGAGTCCGGAAGGGAAGGACTTATGCAAACGTAGGGTATGAGAGCTTTTGGTTACTTGAGCACTCTGCTGCATCCTCCGTTATTTAGGGTGAGGGGGGTATGTGACTTTGTGGCGGGGGAGGGCGGTTGCAGAGATACTGCCGGGGGCTCTGTCCTGCAGCGGTCCTGCAGAACATACACAAGTCGCCGGAGCGTGTCCGTTTGCTCCCTCACTAGTACAAGCATTGCTTGAGTCGCCTGCTTGTGTTCCTCACGCCACCTCTCCTCCCATTCGCTGTGTGAGCGCTGGTACAGAGAGACTTTCTCCCTCCACTGCCTCTGCTGGTCCGCCTCGGCTAGGTAGCAGCCCACACATTCATCGAAAATCGTGTCCCTTCTCTTTTTATTTCGCCGCCTAATCTTCGCCAGCCTCTGCGAGGGGGATGCTGTGGAAGGTCTGGAGACAGTGGAAGCTGTGAGATGGGAAACAGTTAGTGAATTCCTTGCAAAGATACTTTTTTGCGAACAATTAACTGAGTCTAGGCTGTCTCTGTGAATTTTTTGTTGAGACCCCTGTGCCTGCTGTTGCACAAATCATTTGCGCGGTGGATTCTGGGTAAATGTCGCCAGTCATTCCTTCCTCCGGGAAAGCAACGGCAGACAATCATTTCGAGCACGTTTTCCATGAAATGCCCTGGCACACGCCATAGCGTGGCAACAATGGACCCTATTTTGCCTATTTTGTGTATGTCACCGTATGTGTACTAGATGCCGCTGACAGAGGCGGACCAGCAGCGCTACACAGCAGCATGCTTTTGCTTTTGCATGACAGCAGCGATGGTTACCAGGCATACTGCACCGTCTACCTTACCATGAACTGGTAAGTAGACGGTAATAAGATGGTCATGGTTACCTGTCCTTTTGCACTGTGCCATTTGGTGCTGTCATAAGTGCCCCTGGCCGATCAGCCAGGGGCGCAAAAGCAAAATTTGGGAATGACTCCCCGAGTCAATCCCTCCTTTTTGGGTATCTAAAAATAGAATCAGTCCTGCCTAGAATATGGGCAACTGTACTAGAGAACCACTGTATCATAGAACCAGAGAGCACAGCTGCTCTCTGGCCAATCATGCATAAATTTTGAGCTGAACGCTATTCACAGGGTGTGCTCCTGAAACAACCCCAGCTGTTCATTCCGTTCTTCCCCCAGCCTTCCTGGGTTCCAATACCATTGTCCCCCCACTTGTGTGATGAAGTAATATAGAATGCATGAATAAGACACAGGTAGTCGTTTGTGAGAAATGAGTGGAAGGAAGCCTCCAGCTGCAATGATAGTCCAGAGATGACATTAAGGGGTGTGGAGGAGGGAGCCAATCATCCCTCTGCTAGTCCAGGGGCAATTGAATCTTTTCTTTACAATGAAGGGTGGGGGCTGATGGAGCTCAGCCCCCTGTTGCAATGATGAGGACGGTTACCAGCCATACTGCACCATCTACCATGAAAAATTAGGACCAGGCGACCTTGATCGACCTGTCCCAAGCAAGCTGGTATGGATTACCAGTCCTTTTGCACTGCCCCATGTGCCAATAGGCTGATGATGAGGACGGGTAGCAGTCCTATTGTACCATCAGCCACCCATGGCGGGGTGGGAGGAAGGATGTTGTTGTTGAGTGCTGCAGCAGCGCGTCTATCTGCAGCATTCAGTACAGATACGGTGACATGTAAAAGAGTCAACAGAGGATTGTTTTCCCTTTAACTTCTGGGGGTCGCGAGCTATGCCCCGACCCACGCGGACACTGTGTTTGACCCTAGAAGCATTTGGAGATCAGCCAAGAATGCAAATGCTTTTCGGAGACAGCAGGAACTGTGGGATACCTTGCGTCCTCGTTCCCCCCTCCCTCCATGAGCATCCATTTGATTCTTTGGCTTTCCGTTACGCTCGTCACGCATCTGCGTGCTGAGTCTGTGCTATGCCGTCTGTCCGGAGATTTTTTAAAAATACTTTGGACCAGGCGTAACATTACAGTAATTCCCCTACTTAGATGCAGGAGTCTCCGAGCGAGATAACCGTGAGGACGGGCACTGAAGGAGATAGAGAGCGCATGCTGCGTGAAATGTAGCACGAACCATGGACCTATGCAGCCGTGCTCTGGGAGGCAGTGCTCCCTGAATACCGCATGAATGCCTCGCGCGGAAAAGTGTGCTATCACGGAGCACCCAATAAGGCAGCTCTCCCCAGGAACCTCCTGCTGATGCTTATCGATTAACGGCAGGAGAGCTTCGTGGAGATCTCCCAGGAGGATTTCTGTTCTATCACCATATATAGAGAGACCTCCTTTTCACACACTTAAGATTCCTGTTATATTAAGAATAAAAGTTAACATGGTTAAAGCACTTACCGACTGCTCCTACCCCTGATTCAGGATCCGGGTTCATGGCCGGGGAGGGTTGGTAGGGGATCTCCGTGACGGTGATGAAGAGATCCTGGCTGTCGGGGACACCAGCGTTGTAAGCGCTCTCGCCTGCCTCGTCCTCCACAAACCCTTCCTCATCTTCCCCGTCCGTGAACATCGTCGAGGAACTGTCCGTCGACACTGTCCCATCATCAGAGTCCATGGTCACTGGTGGGGCAGTGGTGGCAGGCTCCGTAGCATCCGTTGGCCGCTTTGATTTTTTGGTAGGCTTGTCTGGGGTCCTTGATTTTCACGCGGCACTGCGTTGCATGACGGCTGTATCCTCTTTCTGTATCATGGCTTTGGAGACCTTCTCGTAGGGCTTTGCATTCCGTTTGTTGGAGCGCAGCTCCGAAAGCACAGTCTACTCGCCCCCCACACCGATCAGATCGAAGAGTTCCCGGTCAGTCTATGCCGGGTCCCTCTTTCTATTCAGAGATTACATGAACTCCTCTGCTGGAGAGCTCTGCATTGCTGCCGGTGCTGCTGAGCTCGCCCCGATGTCCAACCATAAAATGAGATTCTAACTGTCCAGAAAGGAAAAGGAATTCAAATTTTCCCGGGTCGTTTCCTGTGTGGCTGGTCAGAGCATCGAAGCTCGGACTGCTGTCCAGAGCGTCAACACAGTGGTGCACTGTGGGATAGCTCCCGGAGCTACTAAGTTCGATTTCCATCCACACCTAGCCTAATTCGAACTAGCCATGTCGAATTTAGCGTTACTCCACCTGTCGGGGTGGAGTACCAAATTCGAACTAACGAGCCCTCTAGTTCGAATTAAATGGCTTCCTGGTGTGGACGGTTGAGCGGTTAGTTTGAATTAACGCTGCTAAATTCGAATTAAAGTCCTAGTGTAGACCAGGCCTTAGAGGTTTTTAAGGTCAGGCTTGACAAAGCCCTGGCTGGGATGATTTAGTTTTGAATTGGTCCTGCTTTGAGCAGGGGGTTGGACTAGATGACCTCCTGAGGTCCCTTCCAACCCTTATATTCTATGATTCTATGAAAAACCTTCCTTTGTATTATCCAGTTCCATTCAGTGAAACTTCAGTGAATGTCCCCTTGAACTTGTGTTACAGGATACATAGAGCAGAAGCACCCTAGACCAGGGGTCGGCAGCCTTTCAGAAGTGCTGTGCCGAGTCTTCATTTATTCATTCTAATTGAAGGTTTCACATGACAGTAATACATTTTAACGTTTTCAGAAGGTCTCTTTCAATAAGTCTATAATATATAACTAAACTATTGTTGTATGTAAAGTAAATAAGGTTTTTAAAATGTTTAAGAAGCTTCATTTAAAATTAAATTAAAATGCAGAGCCCCCCAGACTAGTGGCCAGGACCTGGACAGTGTGAGTGCCACTGAAAATCAGCTCAAGTTCCCCCTTTGGCACGCGTGCCATAGGTTGCCTACCCCTGCCCTAGACCATTCAGTATTATATATCCTTTTTATGTGCCCTTTTATTCATCTCCTTTCTGAAGAAAATAATCCCAATTTTTTTCAATCTTTTCATGTCAGAATTTTTCCAGACCTAGAAATTTGTTACCTTCTCTGAATATTCTACAACATCCTTTTTTGAGATGGAATGACCAGTACTACACATAGTAACCAGATGAGGCTGCACCAGTGATTTATATGGCATATTTTCCAGGTTGTCTTCCACCCCATTCCAAATGTATCCAAACACCTTGTTTGCTTTAAAATGCAGCTGTGCATTGAGCCAAAGTCTTCTATGAGTGTCCAAAATTGAGCTCAGGTCAATTTTTTCTGAGTAGATAGTTAATTTAGAACCCTGTAAACTGTATAAGTATTCTCATTTTTTCCCTCCAGTATGCATTACTTTGCATTTAACTTTGTTTGCCATTGTGCTGCCTATTCATCTAGCTTGGTTATGCCTCTCTGAAGTTCATCAGTCTTCTCTGGACTTTGTTAACCTAAGTAACTTTGTCATCTACAAATCTTGCTACCTCACTGCCCATGCCCTTTTCCAGATTCTTAATAAGTGTTCAACACCAAACCTAATACGTGAACTTGAGGCATCCATCCTGCTGTTCATCTTTTGCCATGATGGCATCCGTGACCAGGATGGTGATAGTAACTGTGAAATGCTCAGGGAGATTAGAGAGGCTATAAAAATAAAAACTCAGTAATAATGGGGGATTTCAACTATCCCCACATTGACTGTGTACATGTCATCTCAGGACGGGATGCAGAGAGAAAGTTTCTTGACACCTTAAATGACTGCTTCTTGGAGCAGCTAGTCCTGGAACCCACAAGGGTAGAAGCAATTCTTGATTTTGGCCTAAGTAGAGCACAGAATCTGGTCCAACAGGTGAATATACCTGAACCGCTTGGTAATAGTGACCATAATATAATTAGATTTAACATCCCTCTGGCAGGGAAAACAGCACAGCAGCCCAACATGGTAGCTTTTAATTTCTGAAAGGGAAACTACACAAAAATGAGGGAGGTAGTTAAACAGAAATTAAAAGGTACAGCGCCAGAAGTGAAATCCCTGCAAGCTGCATGGAAACTTTTGAAAGACACCATAATAGAGGCTCAACATAAATGTATACCCCAAATTTAAAAAACATAGGTAACCCCAACCAGGGATCTGTTTACATCCCAAGCAAACAGGAAATGCACCACATATTGCTCCAGAGGAGCCTCCGGTTGCCCCTCCCAGGTTGACACTCTGCTTCTTCCTTTATTAGACCAGTTCAGCTATGCTTTTCCTCCACTCTCGCTCCTGCCATGAGTTCAACACTAAATCCGGCAGGGCAGAGCACAGGTCATTCTGATCTCCCACTTCTGGTCCAGATAGTTTTGGTTTCCCAATCTCCTATGCACGTCGTCCCAACCACCAATCATACTCCCAATGTTTCCAGAGCTTCTGACCAGCTCTTGGAACAGCAAGATCAAGCATCCTGATATGTGTCTGCTTCAATTCAAGTCTTGGTATTTGGATGGGCATTGACCTTAGAAAGTTCATGTTCCACAGCTGTGCGAGACATCCTTTCATCATAGACAGGACTCTACTAGATGTTACCTAGGTAAATGGAAGCACTTTTCTTGGGCACATCAAAGAGGCATTCTCCCAGAAACTGCAGATATTCCTCTCATCTTGGACTAGATCCTCTTTGAAGACGTCAGGCTTGTCCATCAGGTCCTTGCAAGTCCAATTGGTGGCAATCAGTCCATACCATCCATGTTCTCAGGGCTACTTGTTCTTCACACATCCACTGGCCAATAGATTCTGGAAAGGCCTAATCAGAACCTTCCTGCCTAGTCCCCAGTGTACTTAAACCTTGTACCTGCAAAGAACAAAACCAATCAGGAAATCTCCAAGACTATCCATTTCTGCAGCAGAAAGAATCAGGAGGCACATCAACTGTACCCAGAGAATCTCCAAATGGATCTCTGGCTTCATTCTACTCTATCAGCTATTGAACCTTACCTTCCCTCCCCATGGGGTAAGAACTCATTCCACCACAGCACAAGCAACAGCTATCACATCACTTCAGGGGGTACCCCTACTTGACATCTGCAAAGCAGCCACGTGGGGCTCCATTCATGTGAGATGATATGCCCTGCTGCATGATTCCTCTGCTAATGCCTCCTTTGGGACGATGGTCCTCTGCTCAGCTCTACCCTCAGCTCAGCACGGTATGGGGAGGAGGTGACCAGCTCTCTGTGGAGAAAGAAGTAGTTCGGGGCTATTTAGGAAAGCTGGACGAGCACAAGTCCATGGGGCCAGATGCGCTGCATCCGAGGGTGCTAAAGGAGTTGGCCAATGAGATTGCAGAGCCATTGGCCATTATCTTTGAAAAATCATGGTGATCGGGGGAGGTCCCGGATGACTGGAAAAAAGCTAATGTAGTGCTCATCTTTAAAAAAGGGAAGAAGGAAGATCCAGGGAGCTACAGGCCAGTCAGTCTCACCTTAGTCCCTGGAAAAATCATGGAACAGGTCCTCAAGGAATCAATCCTGAACCACTTAAAGGAAGGGAAAGTGATCAGGAACAGTCAGCATGGATTCACCAAGGGCAAGTCATGCCTGACTAACCTAATTGCCTTCTATGATGAGATAACCGGCTCTGTGGATGAGGGGAAAGCAGTGGATGTACTATTTCTGGACTTTAGCAAAGCTTTTGATACAGTCTCCCACAGTATTCTTGCCAGCAAGTTAAAGAAGTATGGGCTGGATGAATGGACAGTAAGGTGGATAGAAAACTGGCTAGATGGTCGGGCTCAACGGGTAGTGATCAATGGTTCCATGTCTAGTTGGCAGCCGGTATCAAGTGGAGTGCCCCAAGGGTCGGTGCTAGGGCCGGTTTTATTCAATATCTTCATTAACGATCTGGAGGATGGTGTGGACTGCACCCTTAGCAAGTTTGCAGATGACACTAAACTGGGAGGAGTGGTTGATACGCTGGAGGGTAGGGATAGGATACAGAGGGACCTAGACAAATTAGAGGATTGGGCCAAAAGAAATATGATGAGGTTCAACAAGGACAAGTGCAGAGTCCTGCACTTAGGACAGAAGAATCCCATGCACTGCTACAGACTAGGGACCGAATGGCTGGGCAGCAGTTCTGCAGAAAAGGACCTAGAGGTTACGGTGGACAAAAAGCTGAATATGAGTCAACAGTGTGCCCTTGTTGCCAAGAAGGCTAATGGCATTTTGGGTTGTATAAGTAGGGGCATTTCCAGCAGATCGAGGGATGTGATCATTCCCCTCTACTCAGCACTGGTGAAGCCTCATTTGGAGTACTGTGTCCAGTTTTGGGCCCCACACTACAAGAAGGATGTGGACAAATTGGAGAGAGTCCAGCGGAGGGCAACAAAAATGATTAGGGGGCTGGAGCACATGACTTATGAGGAGAGGCTGAGGGAACTGGGATTGTTTAGTCTGCAGAAGAGAAGAATGAGGGGGGATTTGATAGCTGCTTTCAACTACCTGAAAGGGGGTTCCAAAGAGGATGGATCTAGACTGTTCTCAGTGGTAGAAGATGACAGAACAAGGAGTAATGGTCTCAAGTTGCAGACGGGGAGGTTTAGGCTGGATATTAGGAAAAACTTTTTCACTAGTAGGGTGGTGAAGAACTGGAATGGGTTACCTAGGGAGGTAGTGGAATCTCCTTCTAGACAAACTAGACAAGCCATTTACAACAAAAACTTTGCTTCTCTACAAAAGAAAAAGGACACTAAACTGTCTAAACTGCTACATGGCACAAGGAGCCACAACAATAGCTCCCTTAACCCACCCAACAATATTGTTAATCTTTCCAGCTATTCTCTTAGCCCAGCAGAAGAATCTATCCTATCTCGGGGACTCTCCTTTTGTCCTTCCAGATCCACGAATATGATACAGTTTTGCGGTGACCTAGAATCCTACTTTCGCCGTCTCCGACTCAAAGAATACTTCCAACACACCTCCAGAAAACACCATTCTGGCCACTATGGATGTGGAAGCCCTCTACACTAACATTCCACACGAAGATGGACTACAAGCCATCAGGAACAGTATCCCCGATAATATCACGGCTAACCTGGTGGCTGAACTTTGTGACTTTGTCCTCACCCACAACTATTTCACATTTGGGGACAATATATATCTTCAAGTCAGTGGCACCTCGAGGAATTCCACCGAGATTTTAACAATTTCCATCCCACCATCAACCTCAGCCTAGACCAATCCACACAAGCGGTCCATTTCCTAGACACTACTGTGCTAATAAACGATGGTCACATAAATACCACCCTATACCGGAAACCCACTGACCGCTATACTTACTTACATGCCTCCAGCTTCCATCCCGGACACACCACACGATCCATTGTCTACAGCCAAGCTCTAAGATACAACCGTATTTGCTCCAATCCCTCGGACAGAGATAAACACCTACAAGATCTCTATCAAGCATTCTTAAACCTACAATACCCACCTGCTGAAGTGAAAAAACAGATTGACAGAGCCAGAAGAGTACCCAGAAGCCACCTACTACAGGACAGGCCTAAAAAAGAAAATAACAGAACACCACTAGCCATCACCTACAGCCCCCAACTAAAACCTCTCCAGCGCATCATCAAAGATTTACAACCTATCCTT
Organism: Mauremys mutica; assembly: GCF_020497125.1. Taxonomy (NCBI): domain Eukaryota; kingdom Metazoa; phylum Chordata; order Testudines; family Geoemydidae; genus Mauremys; species Mauremys mutica. The sequence goes on from NC_059096.1 coordinate 14,551,542, forward strand.
AAAGATGATCCCTCACTCTCACAGATCTTGGGAGACAGGCCAGTCCTTGCTTATAGACAGCCTCCCAACCTGAGGCAAATACTCACCAGCAACCGCACACCATACAACATAAACACTAACCCAGGAACCTATCCTTGCAATAAAGCCCGATGCCAGCTCTGTCCACATATCCATTCAAGTGACACCATCACAGGACCTAATCACATCAGACACACCATCAGGGGCTCGTACACCTGCACATCTACCAACGTGATATATGCCATCATGTGCCAGCAATGCCCCTCTGCCATGTACATTGGCCAAACCGGACAGTCTCTACGCAAAAGAATAAATGGACACAAATCTGACATCAGGAATCATAACATTCAAAAACCAGTGGGAGAACACTTCAACCTTCCTAACCACTCAGTGACAGACTTGAAGGTGGCAATTTTGCAACAAAAAAACTTCAAAAACAGACTCCAAAGAGAGACTGCTGAACTTGAATTAATATGCAAACTAGATACCATTAACTGTGGTCTAAATAAAGACTGGGAATGGTTGGGTCATTACACCAATTGAATCTATTTCCCTATGAATCTATTTCCCACACCTTCTATGGGCCATCTTAATTATCACTTCAAAAAGTTTTTTTTCCTCCTGCTAACGATAGCTCATCTCAATTGATTAGACTCTGCCTGTTGGTATGCATACTTCCACCTTTCCATGTTCTCTGTATGTATAAATATCTCCTGTCTGTGTGTTCCATTCTATGCATCCGAAGAAGTGAGCTTTAGCTCACGAAAGCTCATGCTAAAATAAATTTGTTAGTCTTTAAGGTGCCACAAGTACTCCTGTTCTTTTTGCGGATACAGACTAACACGGCTGCTACTCTGAAACCTCTCCTTCCTTAGAGGTTTTTAAGGTCAGGCTTGACAAAGCCCTGGCCTGGATGATTTAGTTGGGTTTGGTCCTGCTTTGAGCAGGGGGTTGGACTAGATGACCTCCTGAGGTCCCTTCCAACCCTGAGATTCTATGATTCTATGATACCCTGTACATCCTCACACCTTCCTCCTACTTAGGTACTGCTTGTCAGTCACCCACAGTGGAGTACAGTAGGGACCATCACTCAAAGAAGAAGTTACTGACCTGTAACTAGAGGTTCTTTGAAGATGTGTGGTTCCTCTCTGTATTCCCATTCCCATACCCACTACCCACCCTTTTTCCCCTCTGCTTCCACTCTTATCCGATTCGTGGTAGAGAAGGAACTGGAAAGGTGGACAATCTGCGCAGCCCTTTATCCCCTTGTACAGAGACACAAGGTGAACCAGGGTGCATACACAGACCAGCAAACACTACTTTCACATTCTGGCTTTGGATGCATGGTGCACATGCATAACCCACAGGGACAGCAAACAGATCAAAGCAGATTACTGAGCAAATAAAACAAAGCACACAAACTAGGCTTAATACATTAAAAAAATTGGCTAAAAATAGTAATTTCTCACCCTAAATGTTGTTTTATGCAGGTTGCAGAGTTTCTTGAAGGTAAAATGCATTGCTTGCAACTTAAATCTCCAGGTATACCCTTCACAGGCTGACCTTTTTCAGCCTGGTCCCAGTCCTTCTCGCCGGATCAGTTTTAGGTGTTTTCAGCAGTCATCCTGGGCAGGGATCTAGTGAAGAACCGGTGACAGTGATTAACTCACTCTCCAGCCTTAAATAGAATTTATATATGGCATGAATCTTTTGTTTCCCAGTCTGACTCCCAACCCCCTCTTAATGGAAAAACACTGAAAGCCCAAGATGGGGGTCTAGTACCAGGTGACATGCTCACATGACCTTGCAGTGTCAAAGCAACCATGAGACAAGGTTTATTTGTAATGTCCACAGGAAGGAGCTCCAGGAAGATGGGAGATCAGCATCTTCAAAGACCCATTCCATTGTCTTTCCTAATGGCCCATTGAGGCTGATTGCCTACTGTCTGGTGGGTGTTTCCCAGATGCAAACACTTTTGCAATTGATAGTTTATATTCCTAACTTCAGGTACAGCAATGATACATGCATACAAACAGGATAATCATATTCAGTAAATCATAACCTTTCCAATGATATTTTGCAAGATCCATCTTGCATCAAATACAACTTAGTTATGCCATATTCATATAAGCATATTTCTATGAAGAATATGAGCGTGCTGTGACACTCCCTTTATCAACCTGTTCTCTTTTATCCACTATTTTACTGACCAAGAATTTTAACAAATTAGTGAGATGCTGTTTTCCATTTGCAGAAACCGTGCTTGTTAGACCCTATCGAATCATGATTTTCCAAGTGTTTTTATTCTATTTTTAATGATTGTTTTAGCCTTATATCTGTAACTGGCTAATCGGCTTACTGGTCTTCACTTTCCTAGATCACCCCCAGAACATTTTTATATATAGGTACACTTGCCATCCTCCAGCCCTCCAGTACAGTAGCTGTTTTTAATGGATAGCAAAAATATGTGAGCGCCTCACTAGAGATGATTTATATTGCAATAGCAAGCCCTCTGGCTGACGTAGGTGGTGTACTGTGCTGGAGGGATACTAGTTGGGTACTTTGCTGGTGATTAAAAGTGAATGCAGAGAAGAGAATCTTGAGAACTAGGGGAACACCTCATTTAGGATAGTTTTAAGTAGCTTGCTGCTAAATTACACCTTTTACTTTTCGTGTATTAGATGGCCCTTTTTATTACGTCTCGTTTCCTGTTGCGGTGATGGCATAGAAACAATAAGTTCCCCCTGATTATAGTAACATGCATGAATTAAGGCAGAGTACTAACTGACTTAAACTGCTGTTCTGTACTGGACAGTAATCCAAGGTGCAGACACTACTAGATTGAGAAGACTGTTTCAGTCAGAGGATTGGTGCCCTCTTAATTCCATCAGATTTGATGTGGTGAGAAATTTCATATAGTAACCGACTGGGAGGTGAAGTAAGGTTCAGCAATGATCAGCACACGGGAAACTTAATGTAGCCACTTCAGAAAAATGCTTTTTATCATTGTTCTCAAGTCATCCTTCAATATACCATGCATTAAGATCAGCTTCCAGCAGGATCCCCTCGTTCTGAGTGTTCAGTCAGACAGACAATATCCTACTAGGATAGAATTGTGATGAGTTTAGCTTAAAATGAATGAACCACCTGTGCATGTCTAAGGATTGTCCTTCTAGTGCAGAGGTGGGCAAACTACAGCCCATGGGCCACATCTGGCCGGTGGGACCGTCCTGCCCGGCCCTTGAGCTCCTGGCTGAGGAGGCTAGCCCCCGGCCCCTCCCCTGCCTTCCTTCCCCCCCCCCTCCTCCAGAGTGATGCCACTGTGCAGGTAGCGCGGCTGGCTCTGTCTGGGTGGCAAGGCTGTGAGCTCCTGCCGCTCTGAGCGGCGTGGTAAGGGGGCGGCAGGGCATGGGGGTGGATAAGGGGCAGGGAGTCCTTGGGGGGCAGTCAGGGGACAGGGAGCAGGGGGTGGTTGAATGGGGTGGAGGTTCTGTGGGGGGCGGTCAGGGGACGGGAAACGGGGGGTTTGGATCAGTTGTGGGAGGTCCGGGGGGCCTGTCAGGGGGTGGGGGTGTGGATAGGAGTTGGTGGGCAGTCAGGAAGCAGGGGGGTTAGACAGGGTAGGGTCTCAGGGGGTGGGGGGTCCCGGGAGGGGGTGGTCAGGGGACAAGGAGTGGGGGGGTGGATGGGTCGGGAGTTCTGAGGGGGACAGTCAGGGGGCAGGAAGTGGGAGAGGGCAGATAGGGGGTAGGGGCCAGGGTGTTTGGGGAGGCACAGCCTCCCCTACCTGGCCTCCATACAGTTTCGCACCCCAATGTGGCCCTCAGGCCAAAACGTTTGCCCATCCCTGCTCTAGTGCCTTGACATGTATCCTGTTAATTTCAGGTCCTGTTGAACTCTTGTTGGCAGCCAGTGTGGTTGAAAAGTGATATAATAGTGATGAGTCTCAGCAGGAGAATTAATGGTTCTTTACTGAATTCCAAGAATCTCTGTAATTGGCTTTATATTTACTGAGTACAATCACTGCATGACTTTTTTCACTGAATTATATTAAATTATTTAATTTGTAAATTATCACAATGGAGTATGGAATGCATTTCATATTGTCTCCAGATACTACCCAGCTGTATGGTTCATGAGAAACCTGAGGATATGGAGCTACCTGATACCCTTGGAGACTAAAACACCATTGTTGCTTTAAAGTTGATGAAGATATTTACACGTTATAGCTCCACATCCCAGGTTTGGCATAGAAATTTTGAAGCAAATTTTAAACCTCTTCAGATCACACAGTAATGTTCCCTGTTGTTTCTGTTAGGTGCACTTGCATATGTAGGAACTTGATACCATGAATTTTGATCCTTTCATGCAACATGAAGTAATTTGTGTGACTTAACGTCTGTGGGGATTTGCCTTTTTCCAGGTAAATCGCTTTAATAAGGTGGAGGACCGAGCAATTTTTATCACTGATCGACACCTTTATAAAATGGACCCTATGAAGCAGTACAAGGTGATGAATATCATCCCACTTTACAATGTAAGTATGAGGACTGGAATCCAGTGACTTCAGATTTCTAATCTCAGGCTCTGACACACTCCCTCTGATCTTGAACAAGGCACTTAACTGACTCAGTTTTCCCTCCTGTAAAATTGAGATAATACCTACATTTGCATCACTTATATGTTTAATGTTTGTAAAGCACTTTGAAGATGTAAAGCACTTTTTAAATGCTGCTAAATAATGTTGTTCCTTTTAATTCCAATACATAATATGAAGGCCAGAAACCAAACTACTCATTATGTTTTCCTCTTCAAATTGTTTTATTTTTTGTGTACAGTGCACTGCAGGATCGGGGTCCCATAAAATGAGGTTAGAAAGTCACCGCAGCTGTAACTCAGAATGTCCATGCCTTTGTGGGTTTCTCTGACTTTAACGTTTGAACGCTCGTTGATAAAATGTATATTAAATAGCAAAGAGAGACAGATACTGAATTGGATTGGAGTGTCTGGTCCTCAGGCTAGCAGAGATTTCGCTCACGTTTCAGAGCAGGAGATTATCACTGTGGAGAAGGGGTGGAAAGAACTGGCCTCTTAGCTCTTCAGTGTCCCTTTTAGCTGATTTGCTACTACTTAATTTTCGCAGCCTGAGTTAAACCTACAAAACTACACAGCCTGGTTTGGCTAGTTTGGGAATGTCCCAGCTTTACAGAGTCCCACTGAATGTACGGCTGGGATTTCATCAATAAATCTGGGTATTCCTTTATTGTAAATGACAGTGAAAATGGGGAGTGGGGAATGAATAATATTTGCTGCATATGTAGCCATAGTTAGTAGCTCCCTCTCGCATCCTTAGCATCGATCCTTTTCTCCCCATCCAGCCCTACTGCGTGCTTTGCTCTTCAACCAGCCAAGAAGAGCACCAATGTCTCATGAACACACACCCTAGCTCACTGCCTAATGGCCTAACATCTGCCTGTGTTAGCCACTTGTTCTAATAAGAATAGCTATTGCAATAGAGCATTGTCATGGCATCAGTGCCTCCTCCTTTGAAAGCGGGCCTTGCCTCTAAGTTTATGTAGCAGCTGTGGGGCGTTTTCCTGGGCTGATGTTCTGTTCCATTCACATTACTTCCTAATTGTACAAAATGAAATTGTCAGCAGGTTTGATTTCTGGATGGCTGACTCCTGCCAACCCAAACCAACTTACTAAAATATATAGGGTATCTAGAAAGCAAACTGTACTTTTGAAGCAAGCTGCTGGCTTTTATTTTTGTTTGAAGGAATAAAAATTCATCTGATCCATGAATTAATGAAAATCTGGTTTCTGATTTATGTTCTAGTTAGCATCTGTGAGCTTGCTATCCCATTGTCTCAAACAAAATGGTTAGATCAAAACAAGTAACTTGCTATATTGGTAATTGAAATAAGTCCACATTTATCAATGACCACTGTCATCTTGCTTTTGAAAGAAGTGTTTGACATTAAACCTTTATGGAAGATGAATATTAAAGGCTGAGCTTTGGCTCTGCATTCATCTAGCAGAGGGAGACCCATTATTGTTTAACAATGTTCTGTGCCTTGATGCTGACAGCTAGCAGCCTGAGCACAGTATGGCTTGCTTGGAAAACTTCTTAATGTTTTAAAAATTGAAGATTACAGAGAAGTCAGATGTACAGTCTTGTGCAAGTTGCCTGGAAAACACATTTTGGGTGAGAATAGCTGCTTGTTGCAGTCCTTCACATAAAATACATGTTTAAAATATCAGAGGGGTAGCCGTGTTAGTCTGGATCTGTAAAAGCAGCAGAGAGTCCTGTGGCACCTTATAGACTAACAGACGTATTGGAGCATGAGCTTTCGGGGGTGAATACCCACTTCATCGGATGCATGTAGTGGAAATTTCCAGGGGCAGGTATATATATGCAAGCAAGAAGCAGGCTAGAGATAACAAAGTTAGTTCAATCAGGGAGAATGAGGTCCTCTTCTAGCAGCTGAGGTGTAAAAACCAAGGGAGGAGAAACTGGTTTTGTAGTTGGCGAGCCATTCACAGTCTTTGTTTAAACCTGAGCTGATGGTGTCAAATTTGCAGATGAACTGAAGCTCAGCAGTTTCTCTCTGAAGTCTGGTCCTGAAGTTTTTTTGCTGCAGGATGGCCACCTTAAGATCTGCTATTGTGTGGCCAGGTAGGTTGAAGTGTTCTCCTACAGGTTTTTGTATATTGCCATTCCTAATATCTGATTTGTGTCCATTTATCCTTTTCCGTAGAGACTGTCCAGTTCTTCTTCGAGTGCTTGCTCATATCCATTCCAGTTAGGTGTGCGTGCGCATGCGCCGCGTGCACATTCGTCAGAAGATTTTTACCCTAGCAACACTCAGTGGGTCGGCTGGGCGCCCCCTGGAGTGGCGCCGCTATAGCGCCGGATATATACCCCTGCCGACCCATCCGCCCCTCAGTTCCTTCTTACCGCCCGTGACTGTCGTTGGAACTGTGGAGAGCGGCTTTGCTGATCTCCACATCCCTAGCTTCTCGTAGTTATTTACTCTTTATTGTGTTTATAGTTCAAGTTCTTGTAGTTATAGTTAGTTTTAGTAATTATATTCATAGTTAGTGTATATAGTTGAACGGGAGATTGGGGATTAGCCCCTTTCCTCCGACCCGGTGCGGGCCCATGCCCAAGGCACCGGGATTCAAACCGTGCTCGGCGTGCCAGAAGCCGATGCCAGTAGGGGATCCTCACGACTCCTGCCTAAAGTGCTTAGGAGAATTCCACCTGACGGACAAGTGCCGCATTTGTAAGTCGTTCAAGCCAAGAACGAAAAAGGAGCGGGACTTCCAATTAAAGCAGCTCCTCATGGAGTTGGCACTTAGTCCTGCGGCGCCGGCACCGACCACTCAACAGACTGCCTCGGTGAGGAGCGCACCTTCGGCACCAGCTCACTCCAGTACCGAGAAGGACTCCCAGCACTGACATCTGCCGGCACCGGCTCCGTGGCACCGCTTCCTTTCCCCGACTGGGAAACGCCATAGTGCTCCGACCCCATCCTCGCAGAAGGAGCACACATCCAAGTCTGTCCGTTGGACCCTGGTAACTGCTGCGGCACCGTCAACACCGGCACCGCAGTTGGCAGCTCCTCCTAGCGCGGCACCATTGATTCCGGTCCCGCAAGGGCCGTTGAGTCCGGTGCCACATAGCTCCCCGGCTCACGCTGTGGTCGAGCTCGCTCTCCCTTCTATGCTGGAGACCTTCTCGATGGCAAGAGAGCTCATCGCGATGACTGAGTCGATGCAGCCTCAACCCCCGGCACCGCCGGTGCGGGTTATCCAATCTGTCGGCAAGCCAGCCCTGATAAGGCCTCCTTCCGTCGGTCCACCGGAGAGACGTCATTCCAGGTTGCGGTCTCGGAGACGCTCCCGCCGTTCCCGATCCCGGCACCGCTTGCAGTCCCGGCACCGCTCTCCATCGCGGTACCAGTCGTACTCGCGGAGACATTCAATATCTCTGTCACTGGACAGATACTCCCGGTACCGATCTGGCTCTCGGTACCGATCTCGGTACCGTGCGTCCCGCAGTCACTCCCGGCACAGGGACTCAAGATCCCGGTCGACCTCCCGGCACCGGCACGGTAGAAGGTCCTGGTCTCGCTCGTGGCACCGACAAGCCCGGTACCGCTCATCACCGGTACCACCCTGGGACCAAGCGCCAAGATCAGCGGCACCCCCCCAAGGTCTCTCGGCACCACCGTGGCCTTCGAGGCAACCATCGGTATCGTCTCAGGCTGGTAGTGCTTACTACCATAAGGAACGCGTCTCTGATGCTCCCAGCCACTACCCAGAGACACAAAGCTATGAACAAGGTCCTCATCACTGGGCCTTTTGGACTCCAGTGGGCATACCATGAGGCCCAAGGTGCCCCATCAGTGGCTCAACGCTCAGGCCCCTCAGAGCACAGGATTCCCGAAGCGACAGTGAGCCGTCCTCCCCCCGCAGGCACGGACGAGGATCCACTTCAGTCTGCAGACACTGAGGTTCCACCTGAGGTAGACGGTGCGCCGCCAGTCCACAACCCCCCTCAGGACCTGTTGGTACCGGGCCTCTCCTCCTCCTCCTCACCCGATGAGGCCGTAGCAGGAACATCTTCCTCAGGCCCTCCTCCTATCGATCTCAGGGCCCATCAAGATCTCTTGAGGAGAGTAGCCCAGAACATGAATTTACCAATGGAGGAGGTTCCTGAAATAGAGGACCCGGTCATGGACATTTTATCGGCGGATGCACCCCTTTGAGTGGCTCTCCCGTTCATCCGCACTATACAAGCTAATGCGGACACAATTTGGCAATCCCCAGCTTCGATTACACCTACAGCTAGGGGAGTAGAGAGGAAATATATGGTCCCCTCAAAGGGGTACGAATATCTCTATACCCACCCACCTCCCTGCTCCCTGGTTGTCCAGGCGGTGAATGAACGGGAGCGTCACGGCCAGCAAGCACCAGCTCCTAAGTTGAAGGAGGCTAGGCACATGGACCTCCTAGGCCATAAAATTTACTCGGCTGGAGGCCTCCAACTTAGGGTGGCAAATCAACAAGCCCTCCTAAGTCAATATAATTTTAATACGTGGGTATCTGTGGGAAAGTTTACGGAGCTCCTTCCCCAAGAGTCCCGCACGGAGTTTACAGCCCCACTTGAAGAGGGGGAAAAAGTGGCAATAACTTCCCTCCAGGCCTCTCTGGATGCAGCAGACTCGGCAGCCAGAACGCTCGCGTCCAGCATAACGATGAGACGTATCTCCTGGCTACAGGCTTCAGGGCTTCCCCCAGAATTGCAGCAGACAATTCAAGATTTACCTTTTGAGGGCCAGGGCCTTTTCTCAGACAAAACCGACCCCAGGTTGCAGAGCCTGAAGGACAATCGAGTCATAATGCGCTCGTTGGGTATGCACACGCCGGTGACCCAACATAGGTCCTTCAGGCCCCAACCATACCGCCCTTATAACCAGCCTAGGCCGCGCCAGGATACGACCAGACAGCGTGGCAGGGGGGAATCGGCGGAGACAGTCTGGCCCTCAGGGAAACCAAGGTCAAGCGCCCCCTAAGCCACCTACGGGGCCAAAACAAAACTTTTGATGGGACGTCCGAGGACGGCCCACCAGTTTCCCTGCCGGATCCTTCTCCCTCCTTCTTCAACCGCCTCTCCCATTTCCTCCCTGCCTGGTCCCAGCTGACCTCCGACTGTTGGGTCCTCCGCACGGTGGAAACCTCCAATTTGTTTCTCTACCCTCATCCCACCCTCCCTACCCGTCCCTCTTCAGGGACCCCTCTCACGAGCAATTCCTCTTACAAGAGGTCCACACACTCCTAAATCTGGGAGCCATAGAGGAAGTGCCAGAGGACATGAGGGGCAAGGGATTCTATTCCCGCTACTTTTTAATCCCCAAGGCAAAGGGCGGTCTCCGACCGATTCTGGACCTGCGAGAACTCAACAAATTCATGATAAAGCTGAAATTCTGCATGGTATCCCTGGGGACCATCATCCCATCCCTGGATCCAGGAGACTGGTATGCTGCCCTCGATATGAAGGACGCGTATTTCCACATCGCCATTTACCCGCCGCACAGACAGTGTCTCCGTTTTGTGGTCAAACAACAGCACTTCCAGTTCACGGTGCTTCCTTTCGGTCTTTCTACGGCCCCAAGAGTCTTCACCAAATGTATGGCCGTAGTAGCTGCCTCCCTCCGCCGTCGTCGAATACACGTCTACCTGTACCTCGACGATTGGCTCATTTGAGGGACTTCCCAGTTGCAAGTATCATAGCACCTGTGTATCGTCAAAGACATCTTCGGGAGGCTAGGCCTCATGATCAATGTAGAAAAGTCTAGTCTGACTCCAACGCAGAGAATAGACTTTACTGGAGCAGTTCTGGACTCCAATCTGGCCAGGGCCTGCCTTCCTCTGCCACGTTTTCAGACAATGTCTTCGATCATTCGAAGTTTTCAATCCTTCCCGGTGCGCACCTGCCTCGGCCTATTAGGTCACATGGCGTCCTGCACCTTTGTGACCAAGTACGCGAGGCTGCGACTTCGGTGCTTCCAAACCTGGCTTGCTTCTCTATACCGTCCACACAGAGACAATCTAGATTCGGTGATCACTATCCCCAGGTCGGTTCTCGACTCCCTCACTTGGTGGTTAGACCCCACTCTAGTCTGCGCAGGGATGCCGTTCCACCCACCTCAACCCTCGGTGGCACTAACCACGGACGCATCATCTCTGGGTTGGGGTGCCCACCTCGGGAACCTTCACACTCAAGGCCTCTGGTCGCCCCAGGAGCTGGCCTTGCATATCAACGTGAGAGAGCTGAGGGTGGTCCGTCTAGCATGCCAGGTGTTTCGGGACCATCTCCAAGGCCGCTGTGTATCAGTGTTCACAGACAACACAACGACCATGTTTTACATAAACAAGCAGGGCGGGGCACGCTCCTCCCTCCTTTGTCAAGAAGCCACTCACCTGTGGGACTTTTGCATAGCCCACTCTATCGATTTGGTAGCGTCTTTTCTCCCAGGAGTCCAGAACACTCTGGCAGATCGCCTCAGCAAGTCTTTCCTGTCTCACGAGTGGTCGATCTGTCCCGATGTCATCCATTCCGTTTTCCGGAAGTGGGGCTTTCCCCGCATAGACCTCTTTGCCTCCCGAGAGAACAGGAAATGCCAGGTGTTCTGCTCCTACCAAGGATGCTCCTCGGGCTTCCTCTCAGACGCATTCCTCCTCCCGTGGACAAGGCACCTATTTTATGCCTTCCCGCCGTTTCCCCTCGTTCACAGAGTCCTACTCAAGCTCCGCAGGGACAGAGCCAACCTGATCCTCATTGCTCCAGCGTGGCCGAGGCAGCATTGGTACACCCTGTTGTTCGACCTCTCAGTGGCAGATCCGATCCCCCTGCCACTGTGGCCGGACCTCATAACGCAGGACTTTGGCAGGCTTCACCACCCAGACCTGCAGTCCCTTCATCTCACAGCATGGCTCCTACATGGTTGAACCAATCTGAGTTGTGTTGCTCTGCCTCGGTGCAACAGGTTCTCTTGGGAAGTAGGAAGCCTTCCACTAGGATGACTTATCTCGCCAAGTGGAAGCGTTTCTCACACTGGTGCGCTCAGAGTGACTTAGTCCCTGGACAGGTGTCTATCCCTACTGTCCTCGATTACCTCTGGTCCCTGAAAGAGCAGGGCCTGGTGGTCTCTTCTGTAAAGGTACATCTGGCAGCTATTTCCGCCTTCCACCCGGGTGAAAGTGGCCGTTCAATTTTTTCTCACCCCATGGTTTCCAGGTTCCTTAAGGGATTGGAACGGTTGTACCCGCAAGTCAGGCACCCAATCCCCACCTGGGATCTAAACCTGGTGTTGACCAAGCTTATGGGGGCCCCCTTCGAGCCTTTGGCCACCTGCTCCCTGCTGTACCTTTCCTGGAAGACGGCCTTCCTCGTCGCTATCACCTCGGCGAGGCGAGTCTCGGAGCTTCGTCCCTTGACAGCTGATCCCCCGTATACTGTCTTCCACAAGGACATGGTACACCTATGGCCACACCCCTCTTTCCTCCCTAAAGTGGTGTCTGCCTTTCACATCAATCAGGACATCTTCCTCCCAGTTTTTTTCCCGAAGCCGCACTCATTGCGCTGGGAACAACTACTACATACTTTGGATGTCCGTAGGGCTCTCGCCCCAGCTCTTTGTAGCGGTGGCAGACCGCATGAAAGGTATGCCAGTCTCTTCCCAACGGATCTCATCTTGGATGACATCCTGCATCCGAACGTGCTACGACCTGGCTCACGTTCCCGCTAGCCATCTCACCACCCATTCTACGCGGGCGCAGGCCTCTTCTGCCGCCTTCCTGGCTCATGTCCCCATCCAGGAAATATGTTGGGCGGCTACCTAGTCATCGATTCACACCTTTGCCTCACACTACGCATTAGTCCAACAATCCAGAGACGATGCAGCCTTTGGCTCAGCAGTTTTGCATTCTGCAATGTCTCACTCCGACCTCACCGCCTAGGTAAGGCTTGGGAATCACCTAACTGGAATGGATATGAGCAAGCACTCGAAGAAGAAAAGACGGTTACTCATCTTTGTAACTGTTGTTCTTCGAGATGTGTTGCTCATATCCATTCCAAACCCGCCCCCCTTCCCCACTGTCGGAGTAGCCGTCAAGAAGGAACTGAGGGGCGGATGGGTCGGCAGGGGTATATATCTGGCGCTATAGCGGCGCCACTCCAGGGGGCGCCCAGCCGACCCACCGAGTGTTGCTAGGGTAAAAATCTTCCGACGAACGTGCATGCGGCACGCGCACACCTAACTGGAATGGATATGAGCAACACATCTCGAAGAAGAACAGTTACAACGGTGAGTAACCGTCTTTTTGGCCGATGTTCATAGCAGAGGGGCATTGCTGGCATATGGTGGCATATATTACATTGGTGGACATGCAGGTGAATGAACTAGTGATGGTGTGGCTGATCTGGTTAGGTCCTGTGATGGTGTCGCTGGTGTAGATATGTGGGCAGAGTTGACATCGAGGTTTGTTGCATGGATTGGTTCCTGAGTTAGAGTTACTATGGTGCAGTGTGCAGTTACTGGTGAGAATATGCTTCAGGTTGGCAGGTTGTCTGTGGGCGAGGACTGGCCTGCCACCCAAGGCCTGTGAAAGTGTGGGATCATTGTCCAGGATGGGTTGTAGATCCCTGATGATGCGTTGGAGGGGTTTTAGCTGGGGGGAGGACCGTGATGGCCAGTGGAGTCCTGTTGGTTTCTTTCTTGAGTTTGTCTTGCAGTAGGAGGCTTCTGGGTACACGTCTGGCTCTGTTGATCTGTTTCCTTATTTCCTCGTGTGGGTATTGTAGTTTTGCGAATGCTTGATGGAGATTTTGTAGATGTTGGTCTCTGTCTGAGGGGTTAGAGCAGATGTGGTTGTACCTCAGTGCTTGGCTGTAGACAATGGATCGTCTGGTGTGCCCAGGATGGAAGCTGGAGGCATGAAGGTAGGCATAGCGGTCAGTAGGTTTTCGGTATAGGGTGGTGTTAATGTGACCATCACATATTTGCACTGTGGTGTCTAGGAAGTGAATCTCCCGTGTAGATTGGTCCAGGCTGAGGTTGATGGTGGGGTGGAAGCTGTTGAAATCGTGGTGGAATTTTTCCAGAGTCTCCTTCCCATGGGTCCAGATGATGATGTCATCAGTGTAGCGTAGGTAGAGAAGGGGCGTGAGTGGACGAGAGCTGAGGAAGCGTTGTTCCAGGTCAGCCATAAAAATGTTGGCATATTGTGGGGCCATGCGGGTGCCCATAGTGGTGCCACTGATCTGGAGATATATATTGTCATCAAATTTGAAATAGTTGTGTGTGAGGATAAAGGCACAGAGCTCAGCAACCAGTTGTGCTGTGGCATCATCAGGGATACTGTTCCTGACAGATTGTATTCCATCTGTGTGTAAGATGTTTGTATTCACCCACGAAAGCTCATGCTCCAAAACGTCTGTTAGTCTATAAGGTGCCACAGGACTCTTTGCGTATTTAAAATAGAATATCCATTCACATGAATGGAGTGAGGACTTCCTGGAAGTGCTAGCTAAGGGCACAGGCTATGCTTAGTTTGCATTTTATCCAGCATTGAAGCAGTTAATGTTTCTGTGCATCTAGGTATTGCACTTTTTTGAATACTTAGAAATTCAATAGGTAGAAACCAGCTTTTCTCAAAAATCTGCAGTGACCTGCCACTGGGAAGAACACCTGTATTGAACAATCTCCTCAATCTAAATAATTGTGAAGAGACATTGGGGTATTTTGTAAGAGGGCAAAATGAAAATGTTCTGTGAAGCATAGAGACCTCAGAATGTTACTGTGCTGTATTGGAAATGCTTTATATGAGCATCAGAGTCCTGTGGCACCTTATAGACTAACAGACATATTGGAACATGAGCTTTCGTGGGTGAATACCCACTTCGTCGGATGCATGCACCCATGCAAGCTCATGCTCCAATACGTCTGTTAGTCTATAAGGTCCCACAGGACTCTTTGCTGCTTTTACAGATCCAGACTAACACAGCTACCCCTCTGATATATGAGCATGTCTTCTTCAAACACAATAATAGTAAATCACTGCTTTGCAAACCTGGGCCCCTCTTCATATATGGTTTAATTACAGGGAATGACCCTTTGGTCCTTTTCTAATATTCCCAAGAAATTACATCATAGTGCTGAGGCATGCTGCCTGAATCCTTGTCCTACTGATTTACTGTTGAGCTAGTGGCATCCTGCAGGAATGGGCAGTGAGGAGAAGAGAATGCAGAGTTGAGATGACACAATATGTGAAATGTTTTTTTTCTGGTTTACAGGGCTCTCTGAATTAAACCCATGCCTGTGATTTTTGCTCATGCTCATCCATAATTTCTTTCTATTTATAGATTTGTTTCGTACCTTTTCTAGTGATTTGAATGTTTGCAGTTTGTCCCTTCCTGTTTGAGCTGTCTAATGTAGTTCTCATTTTTCAGCACATATGGTCTCTTCAATAATAGGACTGTTTTTTATATTGGTGTATATTTTGTTGAGGGAGGTGGCATAAGTAGCCACTTAATGATACAGGTGTTTTTCTTTGTTGAAAAAACACACTTCTTTGGATTGATGTGGATGTTTTAAAGAAGTAAATGGATGATAATTACCACCAGCCTCTTTGCTAGAAAGATATATGTTCATCTGGAAGATGGATTGCCCTTCTAATGTGTACAAGGGTGAACCCAGCTGAAATTCATCTGCCTGCCAGCAATACTCACTATCAACATTTCTAAAGCACCCTATCAACATGGCAACATCCTTAGGGATGGTGTTTCCATGGAAATCTCATTGGAGACAGTCAGCTGATGTCTGGTGCTACCCGTGAACTTGTTTTTAGCTCAAGAAGCCATCCTGTAGTTTCCCATTTTCTTTAACTGCTTATTGCTCATATGTAATGGCAAAGACTGTCCCTTAATGAATGTCCTGGATTTTGTATGGTCTCCTTGTCTCTTTAAAAAGCAGTATTTGGTTTTGTGTATGGAATTACAAACCATATTTGTTTGAATATGCTAGACATTGAGGAATCTGGCATTAATTACTCCGGAAACTTACTTGTATATTATTACAAACACACGTCTTGAATTTTTTTTTATAAAATCTAGGCAGGAAAAAACCCCTTAAAGCTCCCTGGAAAAGGGGAAAATTCAAAGGATTTGGGTATTTTTGTTTCAGACATGTCTTCCTTACTTCCAATCTATTACAGCCTTACCTGGATTAAAGTGTTTCTATTTCGAGATTCTGCTATAAAGTGAGTGTGCTGGTAATAGTTTTAATGCAGCATTCATTTTAGTCCCCCCTACAAAGGTTTAAAGGTGATTGTCAAAGCAGTGGAAGGAATCTCTATTTTGGCTACCTTTCACAGTAGATGGGTAGATTTATCATTTTTAAAAAGGACAGACCTTCAGAGTTTGAGTTTTTTCTGACCTTCACAACATCCCGGAAAACTGAATGATTACCATTCTTTGTACTTAGTGAGACAATTTTCTTTCCTTTTTATGTGCTACGTTTAAGATTTGGTGTTAATTTTTTAAGCCTGAAATAGAAAAACAAGAGAATTCTTTGTTCAAGGGCTGTTGGCCTCCTAAAGCAGCTTAGTTAATTATTAATTTTTAAACAGGCTTTTGAAATTCATTGGTTTCAATTCATTCTCCTCCTCCCCTCCCCCCCCTTCTTAGCTGCACATTTAAAGCCCAGATAGCACTAACCCATGGGGCTCTATTGTGATCACTGGCATGATATTTAAACATGCAAATTAATTTGAAGGGACACTGTACACTCAGGCAGCTGATAATTTCCATGCATAAAGTGTAACGTTTAAAAATTTTTATAATCTTTTTAAGTATTGTGGATAGTGGAGAGTAAAATCCTATTGCGTGCAGGAGATCACTGCTGGGTATTTGACATATTAAAATGAGTCTGTATAGTTTGTCTGAAAGCTTAGTTCAGAAACAATGAGCTGCTCTCAGATCAGTACAGCATAGGCACCTCTGAAGAGGGTGAATAGGCCAGGGCTCTTTTGTGCCAGAGATCTGTCCAAAATTTGGTAGCGGCTACTGTGGTGTTCATTACATATATTTTCAGGGGATGCCACATTACTGTTAAGCCTTTTACTGGCCTTGTAGGCGGATTCTTATAAATACCATTTTGTGAAAAAGCACTGGGATTGTTAAACTTAAAGCATGATGCATCCTGACCAGCTCTGAAAATCAGGCAGGCTTCTCAGGGTACAGAATAGTCTCTGACTGGATTAGCATGAATATTTGATCACAGGAGATGGGCATTTGTAGAAGGAAGTTATTTTAGAAAAAAATGCCTCAAGACTTTCAGGTTCCATCTGTATTATGCTTATCAGGCTCGTCCACCTCATTTTTAGAGGATGGGTCTGTTCCTGGTGTCTCCAGACATTCCTGGAGAGGAGCCCTGCAGTTCCTGATGAGGCTTGCAGAAGCTAAATTTCCAGAGAAGAATGTCTGCTGTATCTGATCTTTGTGGTGTTTACTGTTTTGTTTTTTTCCGGGAGGGTCTCTTGATTTTCCAATATCCTTATATCTTGTATATTATCTGTACATGGTTAAATACAAAGGGCTACATTAGATTGTTCACTTGAGGGGGAAAAAATGTTCTCTCCGCTGTGCTACCATTCTGCTGCTGGCTTCCTTTGGAAAGGAACACAGGATTGTGGGCCTACTGCCACCTGACATAATGGTATCCCTCCAAAGATACTTGGTGGTAGGCAAGCCAAACAATTGGAAACAGGCTCCTCCATTCTCCGAGGGGGGCACAGCACCTAGCAGTATGGGGTCCTGGTCAATGACCTGGGCTCCTAGGTGCTATGATAATACAAATAATAAATACTACTAGTAATCCCACAGAGAGTTGGGCCAGACTGAGCAAGGTCTCGGGAGTCTCTTCTTGTCCTTTGTTTCGCCTGCTGGCTTCCAGGATATTGTGTAGTTTCAATCTTGCCTTCCTTCCCTTGAGTTTTTCTGGTCTTTCAGGGGGAACATTGAAAAAGCCATGCATACTAAAGTTTCTCATGGAAAAATTTAGTTCTGTGATCCTTTCAGAGCTAAAAACTGAAAAGATGGGATAGTGTACTGAAGTAGATGATCAAAATTAAAGATGGAAAAGAGACATTAGATTTAGTCCATTCCTCTGGTAGTGGAGGATTGTTACTAAGGTATATGCCATAAGACTATTCTGTGCTTTCTCTCTGCAGTTGACGGGATTGAGTGTCTCCAATGGAAA
Source organism: Mauremys mutica (assembly GCF_020497125.1). Classification (NCBI taxonomy): domain Eukaryota; kingdom Metazoa; phylum Chordata; order Testudines; family Geoemydidae; genus Mauremys; species Mauremys mutica. The sequence goes on from NC_059096.1 coordinate 14,569,391, forward strand.
GGACCAGCTTGTGGTCTTCCACACAAAGGATAACAAAGACCTCATTGTCTGCCTCTTCAACAGACAGCCAACTAATGATAGCAGAATTGGAGAGCTGGTTGGAGTCCTGGCAAACCACTTCAAGAGGTCAGTATTTCTGTGGAAAATTCAGAGTCCAGCTCATCAGATCTGTGACATCCCTTAAAATTGTTTGATCATAGAATCATAGATTGTTAGGGTTGGAAGGGACCTCATCTAGTCCAACCCCCTGCTCAAAGCAGGACCAATCCCCAAATGGCCCCCTCAAGGATTGAACTCCCAAGCCTGTGTTTAGCAGGCCAATGCTCAAACCACTGAGCTATCTCTCCCCCTTGCTTTCTATCAGTGCTGACTCATTTATACTGCATTCATTCAAATATCATATTGCCTCTGTATAAATCCATGGTATGCCCACATCTTGAATACTGCGTGTAGATGTGGTTGTCCCATCCCAAAAAAGATATATTGGAATTGGAAAAGGTTCAGAAAAGGGCAACAAAAATGATTAGGGGTATGGAACGGCTGTCATATGAGGAGAGATTAATAAGACTGGGACTTTTCAGCTTGGAAAAGAGACGACAGAGGGGAGATATGATTGAGGTCTATAAAATCATGGCTGGTGAAGAGAAAGTAAGGCCTGGTCTACACTAAAAAGGGGGTTCGAATTAGGGTACGCAAATTCAGCTACGTGAATAGCGTAGCTGAATTCGAAGTACCCAAATTCGAACTACTCACCTGTCCAGATGCGGCGGGGTCGAACTCCGCGGCTCCAAGGTCGACTCCGCCACCGCCGTTTGCAGTGGTGGAGTACCGGAGTCGACCGCGGCGCTTCCGGAGTTCGAACTATCGCGTCTAGATCAGACGCGATAGTTCGAACTCCGAGAAATCGAACTCACCCCGTCGACCCGGACGGTAAGTGTGGACTAGCCCTAATTAAGGAAGTGCTGTTTACTCCTTCTCATAACACAAGAACAAGGGATCACCCAATGAAATTAATAGCAAATTTAAAACAAACATACGGAAGTATTTCTTCACACAATGGGACAGTCAACCTGTGGAACTCCTTGCCAGAGGATGTTGTGAAGGTCAAAACTATAACAGGATTAAAAAAAGAACTAGATAAATTCATGGGGGATAGTTCCATCAATGGCTATTAGCCATGATGGGCAGGGATGGTGTCCCGAGCCACAGTTTGCCAGAAGCTAGGAATGAGTGACAGGGAATGGATCACTTGATGATTACCTGTTCTGTTCATTCCATCTGGCATTGTCCAATGTTGGAAGACAGGATACTGGGCTAGATGGACCTTTGGTCTCACCCAGTTTAGCCGTTCTTAGGCTCCTATGTTATAGATGAGCAGCAGTTGAAGTAGATGAAGAAGTGTATTCTACTTAGGTGTGTGCTTGCCCAGTGTGCCAGAGCCAGAGATTTTGCCTATCAGTACCCACAGAGTGTCTGTGACCCCTCCTCTGACTATATGAGGCAGTGCCGCCCCGACCCCCCTCAGTTCCTTCTTACAGCCAGTGGTTGTAGCCTCACCACCTCGCAGATAGTCTTAGTCTAGCTTTATTGTATATAGCTGGTAGTTAGTGTTAGCTAGTTGTCTGTTTTCCCCAGCGATGCCCTCACCAGGGTTTAAACATTGTCCTCCGTGTGGAGGAGCGATCCCCAATAGAGAGCAACACCGCATGTGGGGATCAGTCTCTGCGAGGCCCACCTCAAGGAGCATTGCATGATCTGTAGGTCGTTCAAGAAAAGAACTCACGTGGCTCAGGACCTTTGCTTCAAGCAGCACCTGCTTCAACAGGCCATGCTGCCTGATCCGGTACTGAAGCTGTCATCAGGTTGAAGATCGCCCTTGTGCTCCAGGAGCACTGCCACTTCACGTTCTGGAGCAGGCGCTTCTCAAAAGAAACTGAGGAGCCATTCCCTGTGGACTGCAGAGAGGAAAAGGTTGTATAAGACCAATTGAAACAGCTACAGGTCTTGGGGTGACTCTTCCACCTCCCTCAGGAAAAGTGTGGATTGGCACAGAGCTGGTGCTGGCATGTGGGACAGCCTGGGTACTTCTGACCCTGCTCCAGTGCTGAGTAGGGAGGTTAGAAATCCTGTACTTGTTGACTCCAGCCCCAGCCTCCAGGCATTTAAGTCTGGTCCCAACAAGGGAGATGCTGGTACTGACTGTATCCATGTTGTCGGCGTACCAGGCAGCCGCAGACCTCCTCTGCCTTTTGGTCCCAACCTCACCATTGGTCAAGGACCTTCCTAGGGCTGCATCATCTGTAGCCCCTCTGATTGAGCGAGCCACCAAACCCTTGTCTAGTGGCACCGCAGCACAATGCTTCTCTTCCAGTAGTGGGAGTAGAGTCAGTACCGGGATCGGTACGGAAGACCTTGTACTAGGAACCTCTTCAGCACCACTTCCAGCAGATGCTTCCTTAGCAGCTTTCATCACTCTCGATGTCAGTACAGTTGATACCTCTGTTTACATCAGCACTGACACCACTTCCAGCACTGGCATGCTCAGTACCGACTCCATCTGCTTTGCTGCTGCTTGCCTCATTCGGGTGACAGATGAGTCAGACCACTTACTCGCTCCTTCAGGTCTTGTTCTGCCCTTGTCACCGGGATCCTGAGGCTTCTCTGCATTCAAGTCATTCTCCTGCTCTCCATTGCACAGTAAACAGCAAGGACCGCTAATGGACCGTTACAGTTCCCAAGATTGGCATCTGTCTTGTGGTTGGGATAGCATCCTGGTTAAACCTGGTAGAGCTAATTTGTTGTGAACCAGTTAGGGAGGTTCTCCTTGATTGTAGGAAACCTTCCACCTACCTGGCCAAGTGGAAGACATTCCCGATCTGGTGTTCGCAGAGCTGTATCTCTCCGATGCCATCATCAATACTACTCTTCTTGGACTATCTGCTACACTTAAAGCAGCAGGGCCTGTTGGTCTCATTGATAAGGGTTCACCTGGCCACCATTTCAGACTTCCACCCAGGAGTGGCTAGCTGGTCGGTCTTTGTTAACCTGATGGTTGGTCAGTTTCTTAAAGGACTTAACAAATTATTCCCACAAGTTAGGCAGCCGATCCCAGCTTGGGACCTTAATCTGGTGTTTTCAAAATTAATGAGGCCCCACTTCAAGCCCCTAGTGACTTACTCATTACTCTATCTGCCATGGGAGGTGACATTCTTGGTCACAATAACATCAGCTAGGGAGGGTGTCCGATCTTAAAGCACTAACTTCTGACCCTCCTTACACCATTTTTTATAAGAACAAGGTGCAGTTTAAGCCCCACCCAGTCTTTCTCCCAAAGGTTGTCTCTGTTTCATGACAATCAGGACATTTTCTTCCCAGTCTTTTACCCTAAGCCTCATACCAACAGCTGGGAAGAAAGACTCCACTCTTTGGACATTCGGCGAGCCTTGGCTTTTTATATCAAATGCAAAAAGCTGTTTAATATGTCGAACCAGCTATTGATTGCGATAGCAGACAGGCTGAAGGGCCTCCTGGTGTTGTCTCAGATAATTTTATCATGGATCACGTCTTGTATCTGGGCTTATTATGATTTGGCAAAGATACCTGCCCCTGCATTGATAGCACATTCTACAAGAGTGCAGCCCTCCTCAGCGGCACTCCTGGCCCAGGTCCCGATCCAGGAGATCTGCAGGGCGAGGACATGGTCCACACTTTCACTTCTCACTATGCCATTACCCAGCATGCCAGAGATGATGGAGCATTCGACAGTGTGGTGCTAAAGTCAGCAATTCCATGAACTCCAGCCCCACCTACTAGGTAAGGCTTTGGAGTCACCTTCTTGGAATCGATGTGAGCAAGCACTTGAGGAAGAAAAAACGATGGCCTATTTTTCGTAACTGTTGTTCTTCTAGATGTGTTGCTCATGTCCATTCTAAGACCCACCTGCCTACCCCTCTGTTGGAGTAAACGGGCAATGAGGAACCGAAGAGGCAGCAGATTGACAGGGCCCTATATGCAGTGCCATGAAGGTGTGACTCCAGGGGGTGCCAGAGCCGACCTGACGGGTACTTCTGAGGGGAAACCTTCCAGCGACTGTGCATGCAGCACGAACATATCTACTTCGAGATGTGTTGCTTGTGTCCATTCCAAGAACAGTTATGAGAGGTAGGTAACCATTTTTTGTGAATGGTCCCTGTATTCTCCCTGCATTATCTCAGAACAACTGGTTTGCTGCTCTGGACATTCAGGATGCCTACTTTCATGTGGTGATTTTGCCAAGCCATAGAAAATTCCTTCGCTTCGTCATGGGAGAATGCCACTTTCAATACACAGTCCTCCCATTTGGCCTCTCTTCCGCCCACTGAGTTTTCACCAATGTATTGTGGTGGTTACGGCATACCTCAATAACTGGTTACTGAGTGGAGATCCAGAGATGAAGTTCTCACTCACATCAGCACCACATTGCCCTTGCTTGTGCTTCTGGGTCTCATTCTAAACACTAGAAAGTCAACCTTGAATCCTACTAAAAAAATCGAGTTCATTGAGGCCCCATTAGATTCCACAATGTCAAGAGCATTCCTTCTGACTGACCATTTTCAGACAATTCAACGTCTTTTCCTCAGTCTGCAATCTCAGCCTTCCATAACAGTTCGAATGTGTCTGAGACTGTTAGGCCACATGTCCACTTGCAAGCAGGTGACCAAGTTTGCAAGGCTGCACCTTCACCCCCTTCAGATGTGGCTCAGGACAATCTCCTGTCCTAACCTTCTCTGGACAGACTGGTTTGTCTCCTTCCACTGGTCCTAGACTCCTTGCAGTGATGGGCGTGTCCACAGAATGTTTGGCAAGGCATTCCTTTCGCCTGGCCCTCGCCAACCAAGTCAGTTGTTACTGATGCCATTCTGTTGGGTTGGGAGGCACACCTCAGGTCGCTGAAGGTACAGGAGGCCTCATTCCTAAACATTCTGAAGCTTCGAGGCATCCACAATGCATGTTGTGCCTTCTAGGGACCATATCAGACCTCAGTGGTTCAGATACTTGCCAAAATATGACCATGAGGTACTATGTAGTCAAATAAGGGAGAGCACACTCCAGGGTGTTCTGCCTAAAGTTGATCAATGTGCGGCAGTTTTGCATCAAGGAGATCATTACTATGATAGCCATCCACTTGTCCAGGGTACAGAATCATCTCGTGGACCATCTCAGCGGGTATTCCCTGAAGACGAATGTTCTCTCAGTAGTTTTCACAGTGTGGGGCATTCTCATCTGCTACAGGGAGAACAGGAAATGTCACGTGTTCTGTTCTCAGAGGGACTGGGGAGGGGCTTTGGTTCAGGCTTGCTCTCCAAAGTGCTCTGTTTCATTTGAACCAGGCGGTATATTTACCTGTGTTTTTTTCCTAAGCCGCATTCGTCTCCGGAGGAGCCCTGTCTACATACCTTGGGTGTCTGGAGATGTCTAGCTTTCTGTCTGGATAATACTACACCATTTTGTGCTTCATCTTATCTGTTCCTGTCATGCAGACTGCATGATGGGTCAAGTGGTATCTTCACAGACCATCACTAGATGGATAACATCCTGTATCAAGACTGCATATGAAATATCTTCGGCTATGTCGCCTCAGTGGATATGAGCTCATTCGACAAGGATGCAAACAACGTCAAGAGTGTTCCTCAGTGACATTTCCATATTGGATATTTGCCAGGCTGCCACGGGGTCATCCATTCTTACATTTACAGACCACTATGCCATTACTGCATCTTCCAGAGCCAATAAACATTTTGGAAGGGTGGCCCTCAAATTCTAATTTAGGTAGACTTCAAGCCCCGCCTCCTGAGAGTGGTACTGCTTGTGAGTCACCTAAGTGGGATACACATCTGCATCTACTCAAAGAGGAAATGGTTACTTACTGTAACTGTGGTCCTTTAAGATGTGATTCAGATGTGTATTCCATGACTTGCCCGTCGTCCCCTCTGCATCGGAGTCATCTATCATGGGTGTTCGGAGCAAAGGAACTGAGGGGAGTTGGGGTGGCACTGCCTTATATAGTTATGGGAGGGGCAACAGACATGAATGCTGCTCCCTAAGGTTACTGCTAGGTAAACTCTCTGGCTCTGGCACTCTGGGTGCACACTCACCTAAGTGGAATACACATCTGCAACAGAATGTAACCTTTTCTTTTTTCTTCTTGTATAACAAAGTATCTAAAAGAGTGAAATGGCATCCAAGATACTACTAGCAACAAAAATGATTAGGGGGCTGGATGGTGAGGAGAGGCTGAGGGAACTGGGATTGTTTAGTCTGCAGAAGATAAGAGTGAGGGGGATTTGATAGCTGCTTTCAACTACCTGAAAGGGGGTTCCGAAGAGGATGGATCTAGACTGATCTCAGTGGTACCAGATGACAGATCAAGGAGTAATGGTCTCAAGTTGCAGTGCGGGAGGTTTAGGTTGGATATTAGGAAAAACTTTTTCACTAGAAGGGTGGTGAAGCAGTGGAATGGGTTCCTTAGGGAGGTGGTGGAATCTCCTTCCTTAAGGTCAGGCTTGACAAAGCCCTGGCTGGGATGATTTAGCTGGGAATTGGTCCTGCTTTGAACAGGGGGTTGGACTAGAACCTCCTGAGGTCCCTTCCAACCCTGATATTCTATGATTCTTTGATTAGGCAGCTCTAAGGTCCCTGGGCTTCTGCTTGCCAAAGGCTGTATATTCAGGGCCGGAACATGAATTGAGCTGAATAGGAGTTGCAAATGGTTTGCACTTCTCAGGACTAGGCCTTCAATTTGTATTTCAACGTTATTTCTCTTTCATCATGTCTATAGATCACTTTCTGCTTGATGTGTAAAGTGTTATCTCTCTGCTTTCTTGGAAAGTGTTTTCTCTTTCAGAGAAGAATCTAGTCAGGTGAACTGACTGGGTTAACCACATCCAAACAGCCATGGTTAGCCCATCAGTCAGTCTCCAGACTAGAGGATTCCTTTGTTAGGTAAAGACACATCTGCAGTAAATTCATATGTCTGTTTTATAACGTTAGTAAATTTCATTGGGTTGGTCTAGTCCTCTGTGTGGTAATGACTTAGTACATGTGCAGCTTGTACTGGTATGTGTTCTAAAGTCTTATGTTACATGACTTCAGGTAATTTAGATATGCTCTGAAGGTAAACCTTGGTGGTAAATGTGAGGCCTTTGAATCTGGAATGTTCTTGTTTGGTTCACCAGGTATGTAATGTTTTATTTAAGGCTAAATTAAGATATTTTTCCCTCTTATATCCAGTTCAATTTGTATTTTGCTTTCTGAGTTGTGTAGTAGACTGAAGATTGCCCTGGGACCATGCGTTCCATCTTTGCTATTTGCCCTGTATCATGAAATGTAATGTTGTAACATTTTGGGGTGACCCCTAGACCAATGAGGGGCTGTCACTGCCTGCCTTGTAACTCCGGGTGCCTTAAATGTTCTGCTGCTGTGGCTCACAGCCTGGACACCAACAGCCTGCAGTCAACTTCCTTGAGAGAGAGAGAGAGAGAGAGAGAGTGTGTGTGTACGCTGTGAAGCCCTGGTCTACCTACCATGCAACAGCCCCACGCTGGTCTCCACCAGCCTAGGCTACTACTTGCATACACCCCAACCCCTAATTTTGCCAAAACCATCTGTCCTGAAGTGTCCAGCCCTTTCCTGGAGCACTCGGAGAATTAATACGGTTTATTGCTCCTTTAAAGAGACAATAGCACAGCGTATTACTTCTATTCAAACACAGCATTGAATTGGTTTAGATTAAAAGAAAGACAAGTATATTTAATCCAAAATAATCAAAAAGAGGTTTTAAGTGAGTTCAAGCACAAGGGAAAAAGACCAAATGGCTACAAGTGAATAAAAATAACATGTGCTCTCTAGAGGCTAAGACTTAACTCCACAAGCTACAGCCTTGGTTCAAGGTAGATTTCTGACCAATCTTGTTCTTTCCAGATCTGTCTCACTTTCTCTCAGCCAGGACCTTCCACGGTTGTATAACTGGCTGGTTTTCTTTGTCTCCCTGGGTGAAAGACCTTTGCCTATGCAGGATTCTCACCTATATTCAGCTCCCAGAGACTTCAGCCCCTTGCTGGAAGGGCCCCTCTTTCCCAGCTTCCCCAAACTTTGGCCCCTTGTGTCTATCCAGCGATGGATGCCAAGATGGCGGCTTCTCTCTCCTCACATCTTCCTAAGCACATTGTCTTGTCCCCAGACGCAGGATTGCCTTATGCTGTTCTTTCCTTCCTCCAGATTCCTCCCCCTCCCCCTGCTGATTCATATGTAAATGAGACTTCCATTGTTTTGCTTCCAACATGTATAATGTACATAGGAGATAGGCAGATATCTGCCTTCCCTTCTGTCTGGGAGAAAACCTGTTTCTCTCCCTTTGTTTGGTCAGACATTAAAGCACAATATTAGTGACTATCCATAATTTCTTATATAGTATTAATAGAATCATAGAATATTAGGGTTGGGAGAGACCTCAGGAGGTATCTAGTCCAATCCCCTGCTCAAAGCAGGACCAAACCCAACTAAATCATCCCAGCCAGGGCTTTGTCAAGACAGGCCTTAAAAACCTCTAAGGAAGGAGATTCCACCACCTCCCTAGGAAACCCATTCCAGTGCTTCACCACCCTCCTAGTGAAATAGTGTTTCCTAATATCCAACCTAGACCTCCCCCACTGCAACTTGAGACCATTGCTCCTTGTGCTGTCATCTGCCACCACTGAGAACAGCCAAGCTCCATCCTCTTTGGAACCCCCTTTCAGGTAGTTGAAGGCTGCCATCAAATCCCCCCTCACTCTTCTCTTCTGCAGATTACATAACTCCAGTTCCCTCAGCCTCTCCTCATAAGTCATGTGCCACAGCTCCCTATTCATTTTCGTTGCCCTCCGCTGGACTCTCTCCAATTTTTCCACATCCCTTCTCTAGTGGGGGTACCAAAACTGGACGCAATACTCCAGGTGTGGCCTCACCAATGCCGAATAGAGGGGAATAATCACTTCCCTCAATCTGCTGGCAGTGTTCCTACTAATACAGCCCAGTAGGCTGTTGGCCTTCTTGGCAACAAGGGCACACTGCTGACTCATATTTAGCTGCTTGTCCACTGTAATCCCCAGGTCCTTTTCTGCAGAACTGCTGCCTAGCCAGTCGGTCCCTAGCCTGTAGCGGTGCATGGGATTCTTCCTTCCTAAGTACAGGACTCTGCACTTGTCCTTGTTGAACCTCCATCAGATTTCTTTTGGCCCAATCCTCCAATTTGTCTAGGTCACTCTGGACCCTATCCCAACCCTCCAGCATGTCTACCTCTCCCCTCAGCTTACTGTCATCTTGCGAACTTGCTGAAGGTGCAGTCCATCCCATCATCCAGATCATTAAAAAAGATGTTGAACAAAACCAACCTCTGGGGCACTCCGCTTGATACCATCTGCCAGCTACCCATTGAGCCTGACAATCTAGCCAGCTTTCTATCCACCTTATAGTCCATTCATCCATCCCATACTTCTTTAACTTGCTGGCAAAAATACTGTAGGAGACCGTACCAAAAGCTTTGCTAAAGTCAAGATATATAACATCCACCGCTTTCCCCATATCCACAGAGCCATTTATCTCATCAGAGAAGGCAATTAGGTTGGTCAGGCATGACTTGCCCTTGGTGAATCCATGCTGACTGTTCCTGATCACCTTCCTCTCCTCCAAGTGCTTCAGAATGGATTCCTTGAGGACCTGCTCCATGATTTTGCTGGGGACTGAAGTGAGGCTGGCCAGTCTGTTGTTCCCCGGGTTCTCTTTCTTCCCTTTTTAAAAGATGGGCACTATATTTGCCTTTTTCCGGGACCTCCCCCAATCACCACGAATTTTCAAAGATAATGGCCAGTGGCTCTGCAGTCACAGCAGCTAACTCCTTCAGCACCCTTGGATGCATTAGATCTGGACCCGTGGACTTGTGCATGTCCAGCTTTTCTAAATAGTCCTTAACCTCTTCTTTCACCCCTGAGGACTGCTCACCTCCTCCCCTGTTTTTGCCCAGTGCAGCAGTCTGGGAGCTGACCTTGTCTGTGAAGACCAAGGCAAAAAAAGCATTGAGTACTTCAGCTTTTTCCACATCATCTGTCACCCCCATTCAGTAAGGGTCCCACACTTTCCCTGACCACCTTCTTGTTACTAGCATATCTATAGAAACCCTTCTTGTTACCCTTCACATCCCTTGCTAGCTGCAACTCCAATTGTGCTTTGGCCTTCCCAATTACACCCCTGCATGCTCGAGCAATATTTTTATCCTCCTTCCTAGTCATCTGTCCAAATTTCCACTTCTTGTAAGCTTCCTTTTTGAGTTTAAGCTCACCAAAGATTTCGCTGTTAAGCCAGGTTGGTCGCCTGCCATATTTGTTATTCTTTCTGCACATCAGGATGGTTTGTTCCTGCACCCTGAATAAGGCTTCTTTAAAATACAGCTAGCTCTCCTGGACTCCTTTTTCCTTCATATTAGTCTCCCAGGGGATCCTGCCCATCCGTTCCCTAAGGAAGTCTAAGTCTGCTTTTCTGAAGTCCAGGGTCCGTATTTTGCTACTCTCCTTTCTTCCTTTTGTGAGGATCCTGAACTCAACCATCTCATGGTCACTGCTGCCTAGGTTGCCACCCACTTCTGCTTCCCCTACCAATTCTTCCCTGTTTGTGAGCAGCAGGTCAAGAGGAGCACGGCCCTAATTGGTTCCTCCAGCATTTGTACCGGGAAGTTGTCCCCAACACTCTCTCCAAAAACTTCCTGGATTGTCTATGCACTGCTGTATTGCTATCCCAGCAGATGTCAGGGTGATTGAAGTCCCCCATTAGAACCAGGGCCTGTGATCTGGAAACTTCAGTTAGTTGTCCAAAGAAAGCCTCGTCTACCTCATCCTCCTGGTCCAGTGGTCTATAGCACACGCCCACCACGACATCACCCCTGTTGTTCTTGCCTCTAAACTTAACCCATTTCACAATTAAACTAATCACCAGTGCATCACAGGCTTTCATAGAAGACCTTACTCAATACACTTTTATAATACAATAAGATTGTATACAATCAGTTGATTCAATTACTTATTGCAGGGGTGGCCAAACTTATTCACCCTCTGAGCTGCTTACAACAGTCTTCAGAAGTTCGAGAGCCAGGCCACGCCTGCTGGGGATCAGGGCTTCTGCCCCCACGGGAAACACCTGCCAGGGCTCAGGGCTTCAGCCTCGCTCCTGCTGAATCCCTGAGCCCCAGCAGGCATGCCCCTGAAACCCAAGATCCCCTCCCTGTTGGGCAGAAGCCGCTACCCCATCACCTGTTGGAAGGCAGAGGTCCTGAGCTCCCCGCCATGTCTTGTAAATGGAGAATAGGAGGGAACATGGGGGGCTCCACAAGCCACACTTTAACTGTAAAAGAGCCACATGTGGCTCACGAGCCACAACTTGGCCACCCTTGGCTTATTGTTTAGGTTTAGGGCACAGACTCTGTTTTTTTAGTCCAGTAAACCACTGAAATATATTTTCAGATAAACTTTCTTTTCTCCTTCTGGGAAGAGACGCTATGCAGTCTGATGAAGACTTTATGCTGGTTCCTCTTCTGTTGTTGATAGTAGAGTCATTACTTCCTCCCCTTGTTAGCTGGATAGCTTTGTTTAACTTTTATGTAAATACACCTTCATTGTCTCTGCCAAATGACTAGGCTGGTCAGCCAAGCAAATGCACATTCCATTGTCTAGAACAAACTGAACTAATTCACTGCTTGCCAGACACATTTAAGAACATAATTCTAGCACATATTCATAACTCCTTGCATACATTGTACATATATTATGCAATAATATTAGTGATCAATGTGTTAATTTTCCAGTAGTATCTTCTTATATGACCCATTTTAAATTCAGATTGACAGCTGTGTGTTAGGTGAATATGTCAGGCCAGACAAAGAGCTGCTGAGACACAGCAGTGAGCCACCTATGGGCCTCTGTTTCACAGCTGAATCGCAGTATATCACCACCATCTCGTGACAAACCATTTCCTTGTCTAACTCTAGTTTGGCATTTTAAACCTCCTGCAAACTAATCCTATATGACTATTGTGACAAAGTTCCTCCTCTACCTTGGTGGGTCCTGCGCTTATTGGCAGATTTGCTCACCTCAGTGATCTTCCCCACAGTCTGGGTCAACTTCTCCTGTGTCTGATCAGGAGTTGGGAGGTTTGGGGGGAACCCGGGCTCACCCTCTACTCCGGGTTCCAGCCCAGGGCCCTGTGGATTGCAGCTGTCTATAGTGCCTCCTGTAACAGCTGCATGACAGCTACAACTCCCTGGGCTACTTCCCCATGGCCTCCTCCAAACACCTTCTTTATCCTCACCACAGGACCTTCCTCCTGGTGTCTGATAACCTTGTACTCCCTAGTCCTCCAGCAGCACATCCTCTCCCTCGCCCTCTCAGCTCCTTGCGCCTCTTGCTCCCAACTCCTCCACACACTTCCTCTCCTCTGGCTTCCCCCTCCCTGACTGGAGTGAGCTCCTTTTTAAACCCAGGTGCCCTGATTAGCCTGCCTTGATTGGCTGCAGGGGATCTAATCAGCCTGTCGGCCTTAATTGGTTCTAGCAGGTTCCTGATTACCCTAGTGCAGCCCCTGCTCTGGTCACTCAGGGAACAGAAAACTACTCAGCCAGTGACCAGTATATTTGCCCTCTGCCAGACTCCTGTACCCCACTGGCCTGGGTCTGTCACACTATACAGAGAGATTCAGAAGCGGTAGTAACCCTATTTGGGATGCATTTTATGAAAATACTGGATAATATAACAGATAATATACTATATGAAAATAAAATATGGGCAATATTTTGACTGCTTTTGCCCTCTGAGACAGTCAGTTCTTGTTCTAATAAATGCCTTGACTTGTTTGGCACTGACTTACCTATTACAAAAGGACTTTAGAAAGGTCTCTCTTTCCCTGGCAGGAGTAGTGTACAAGGAAAGGGACAGACCTTCCAAAATTGTTCTGTCTAATCCACAGTGTACCCTTCCCTTCATAATTTTCAGGGAAGGAATAAGAGTGCAAAATGTCCTTTCTCTTCATCCTTGCCTCCTTAGTGCATTCTGCTCACAACCCTATCTCCCCATTTCCATGAATATCCATGGAGGAGGAAAGGATAATTCAAGCAAACTGCTGAGTCTTGCGCCTCAGCTGCTCTATTTCTTCAGGTACAAGGGTGTTGAGGGATTTGGAGGCAAAGCAAGAAGTGTCTTCTTGGCTGGCACTGCCACAGACTTCTCTTGTTCAGACTAAACAAACCCAGTTTTTTCAATCTTCCCTCATAGCTCATGTTTTCTAGACCTTTAATCATTTCTGTTGCTCTTCTCTGGACTTTCTCCAATTTGCCCACATCTTTCCTGAAATGTGGCGCCCAGAACTGGACACAATACTCCAGTTGAGGCCTAAGCAGCGCGGAGCAGAGCGGAAGAATGACTTCTCGTGTCTTGCTTGCAACACTCCTGCTAATACATCCCAGAATGATGTTTGCTTTTTTGCAACAGCGTTATACTGTTGACTCATATTTAGCTTGTGATTTCCTATAACCCCTAGATCCCTTTCCTCAGTACTCCTTCCTAGGCAGTCATTTCCCATTTCGTATGTGTACAACTGATTGTTCCTTCCTAAGTGGAATACTTGGCATTTGTCCTTATTGAATTTCATCCTATTGACTTCAGAGCATTTCTCCAGTTTGTCCAGATCATTTTGAATTTTAATCCTACCCTCCAAAGCACTTACAACCCCTCCCAGGTTGGTATCGTCCACAAACTTTATAATGTACTCTCTATGCCATTATCTAAATCATTAATCAGAGGGGTAGCCGTGTTAGTCTGGATCTGTAAAAGCAGCAAAGAGTCCTGTGGCACCTTATAGACTAACTTATAGATGCATCCGACAAAGTGGGTATTCACCCACAAAAGCTCATGCTCCAAAACATCTGTTACTCTATAAGGTGCCACAGGACTCTTTGCTGCTTTTATAAATCATTAATGAAGATATTGAACAGAACCAGACTCGGAACTGATCCCTGTGGGACCCACTTGTTATGCCCTTCCAGTGTGACTGTGAACCGCTGATAATTACTCCTTGGGAACGGGTTTTCCAACCAGTTATTTACCTGCCTTAGTAGTGTCATCAAGGTTGTATTTCCCTAGTTTGTTTGAGATGGTCATGTGAGACCATATCAAAAGCCTTACTAAAGTCAAGATACACCACATCTACAGCTTCCCCTCCCCCCATCTACAAGCCTTGTTATAGACAGATCTGTCCCTAACCACAGGTGGCAACTTTTTTTGGCGCCGGTGGGTGCTCGTGCCCGCCCCGACTCCACCCCTGACCCAAAGTTCCCACCCCAACGTCACCCCTGCCAGCCCCTGTTGGATCCTTCCCCAAATCCCCCGGCCCCGCTGCATCCCCCTGCCCCCGCTTGCTGCACGAAACAGCTGTTTTGAGGCACAAGTGCTGGGAGGGAGGGGGGAGAAGCAGGATGCTCAGGGGAGGAGGCAGAGGTGAGCTGGGGTGGGGAGGTGCTGTTTTTCCTCATGGGTGCTCCAGCCCCAGAGCACCCACGGAGTCGGCGCCTATGTCCCTAACTAAGCCTAACCCTGTTTAATGTGTTAAACATCCACATTATTTAAAATTCCCTAATCTTGGGAACAGCTGAGAAGTTGGTGAATTTTCCATCAATTGACTCCATTTCAGATCCTGTGACCTTATGGACTAACGCATTCAAATAGTCCTCGTTGTGTTCTCTTTGTGCTAGGTATGCCGTATGGCAGAGACTCAGGTGCCCCAAGTTGTGGTGGTTGCCATATATCCAGCATAGTTATATGTGTGGTAGATGTTTCCTCATAGCAAGAGAATACTATACATAGATGACAGTATAAAAATATTACGTACCTCAGATAATGGTATAGCTTTTTTTGCGTGTTCACATTTTTTCATTGATGCAACAGTGGAAGGCTTCTAAATCTAAAAATAACCCCAGTCTTAGGTTGCTGTTACCCAGATAATTCTCCAAATGTTTCAGAATGGTAGGCAAATACTTGCCTTTTGGTCTTCCCTTGGATACACAACGTGTCCATCTCACTTGATGTTTCAAAAGGCACTGCCAGTTCAATGGGAAAGCTGGGTCACCAGCCATCCCTTTTTTGACATGCCAATAAAAATAACTAGTTAATAGTGATCACGTCTCATAGGGGAACAATGCAAGTTTCTGTCCCTAAATATTCATCACAAAGCCAGGACTTCCCCATCAAAGCAAAGCCTACAACTCAAAATAAATAAAAGGAAATATCTTCTTTCTCAGCTGGCTTCAGTTTTCTAGAAGTAAAATCCTCCCTGTGAAAGGGATTAGCTGACCCATTGCTTCAGAGAGACTTTGAGAGTTCCTTGTTAAACTATTATTAGCTGAAAATCACTGTATGCAGATGGCAAGTGTTAGGTTTCTCTGTGGTGCCTGTCAAGAGGTGGCCATGAAACAAAAGTAGATCCAGCAGTAAAATCTCCAGTTTGATAGTGACCCTGTAATGTGACTTCAGAGCAGTGCTTCACACTTGATACACTCGACACCTGTGGCAGCTGAGGATATGTTTTCACTAGTTGTAAAAGGAAGCTGTGGAGGGGTCTCTGTTTAAGTCACCCTGTGTGAGATGCACAGAGTATTTCATGGCCACCGTGGTATGAATGGTGAAATCTTTTTTAATCAGTTTTAAGGATCACTATACAGAGTAACTTCAGATTAAATACAATTTTGGGGATAGAAGCAAGGCTAATTTAATGATCGTTCCTTTGAACTAGGTTTCTAACACTTAGTTTATATGTTGGAGTTCTTAATTACTGTGCTCATTCTGCTTGCTCAAGTCTATGGACATAAATGAACAATGGATATTTAACTTGCAGAGTATGTTCATATATCGCTATACTACATTATATTAATGTGGTAGATGTGTATTATAGGTATAGCTGGCAGCAACCCCTATAGTTGAAGTTGCCTGATGCTTTTATTGTAAGACTTTTTCATTTTCTTACACCTTTGCCAACCTCTTAACTATTTGGGCTGAAATTTTACACGCTGGTGTTTCTCAGGCTGAATTTTTTTGGAAAATGTCCGCAAAAACAATTCAGCTGTTTCAGAGAATGAGGTTTGGGGAAAATGTTTTGCAGTGTTAAATTCTTGCAGCTGTTCTGTTGAGAAGTTCTAATTCCTCAATGCTTTAAAGGAGCAGGGACTTGAAATTGGCAAGGGGAGGTGGCGGCCTCTGTCAGGGAATATGCCTTTTGCTTTCCCTGTAAAAAATCCACATACATTGGGCTGAATTACAAGCCTCTGAAAATCATGCTGCACCTGTTCAGTGGGAATTTGTTAAAGGCTGCCAAGAAAATTCAAGGAGGGCTGGGCACCATAACTCAGAGCAGGGAGCCTGGGCACCCAGGCATTGTGGAAGAGGAAGCAGCATCTGGTTCTTGTCTCCTATTGCAGAGGAGACAAGAACCTGATGACGGGGGCAGGGAATGGAGTAGTCTGGGACAAGCAGCCTGGTGAGAAGGGAACTTTGAGAAATGGAGGCTGGGACTAACTGGACAAAAAAGTCTCCTTGTCTCCTGGCAGCTGAGTGTGGTGGTGGTGGTGGTAAAGAGCAGGCTGGGCCTTAGGAACCCGAGAAAAGGAGGTTATGACTAATTGGGCAAAGAGATTGTGACTGGGATTTGGTGAAGGAAATGGGAGGAGGGAAGGAGTCAAGGACTTTAAGGCCAGAAGGCACCAGTGTAATCAACCAGTTGAGCTGCACATTGCAGGTCACAGAACCTCATCCATCCACTCCTACATTAGACCAGTAACCTCTGGCTGAGTTACTGAAGTCCTCAAATCATGACTTCGACTTCAAGTTACAGAGAATCCACCATATACTCTAGTTTAAACCCCATGCTGCAGAGGAAGGCGAAAACTCCCCTTGTTCTCTGCCAATCTGCCCCATGGGGAAATTCCTTCCCGACCCCATGGTGATCAGTTCAACCCAGAGCATGTGGGCAAGACCCACCAGCCAGAGACCTGGGAAAGAATTCTCTGTAGTAACTCGGAGCCCTCCCCGTCTAGTATCCCATATCTGGCCCTTGGGTATATGTGCTGCTAGCCGTTGCAGGTGGGCCACATGCCATTGTAGGCAGAGCTAGTTGGGGAATGTGAGAACACTGAGACTGAACAAGGAGCTAGGAGGGAAGACTGGGCTTTGCTGGACAAGGAGGCAGACTGGGATCCATAGATGGTGAGGGAAGACAGAGCTGCTGAGAAGGTGGGGGAGGGGAGGATCTGTGGCTGCCTGGGTAAAGAGACTAGAACAAACAACCCAGGATGGGAGGTATTGGGAAGTGATCTGGGGAGGAGGTGGAGACTGAGTCTGGATGTGGAACTCGGGGCGGGGAGACTGGGAGCCCGTGGTAAGGAATTAGGACTGGCTGGGCAAGGAGACGGAGATTGTTTGTAAGGGGAAGAGACTGGTATGGGGAACCCAGAGAGGGAGACTAGGGCTGCCCAAGCAGTGATCTTGGGATTGGGATGAGGCACCTGAGAAGTGGAGGCTGGGCCCTCGGTAGCCAGGAGAATGGGATTGGGATGAGGCACCAGGGACAGGACTGGGATGGGGAGGAAACAGACAGAAGAGTCTGTGACAACTAGACTCCAGAGTCCTGAAGGGACCTCAGGATTCCTGAGTCTCACCATTCCTTTGCTATCAGCAAATATTTCTGAAATCCACAGGCAAGCATGTCCCATCCCCCTCTAGTGCTGGTGCCCCCAGAGGATGACAACCTACTACTTCTATCCGTTATTTCCTTACCTCCAGTGGAAGAGATGTGCACTGGAGCTAAAGGTTCCAACCCTGCAGATGACCCTATGTAGGTGTTCTTATGGTGCCACAGGATGGAATTTGTTTTTACAGTTTGCTTTCTCGTTGCTGTTTTAATGTCTGATTTCTTCTGTGCGTATGACATTATCTAGCAGAGAGAACTTAGCTTTCATAACGTTTTTTTCAAACCTTCAGGTTTCTTCTTTGAAGTTCACACTCAGCAAATTGTTTGACATTAATGTGGCATAAAACTAACATGGTGCATATCTGGGTCAAATAATAAAGTTTTGAAATGGAAACCTTGTTAACTTGTTAGTTGTTTACTCAAGATAAGGGACCTGAATTGTTAATGCAGGTGGTTTTACCCCTAGAGGTTTTCCTTTTTTATATAATACAACCATTAAGTGAACGTACTCAGTTTCTCAACAGAAGTGATGGGAGAGCCAGCTGAGGTTCTCTAGGGCTGTGGTTCTCAACTCTTTGTTTCTACCCACAACCCATCAAATAGCCGAAAAATCCTCAAGCATCCCACCATATTTGCAGGGGCAAAGGAATGTGAGAGATAAGTCACAGAACAATTTTTCTGCCATGCTGTTTATTGTGGATCCAAACAGGTACTGTGGAGACCATCTGGGGCAGAGGTCGGCGGGGTGTCTGTGTGTGTGATTCTCTCTCCTCTCCTTGTCCTGTGCCTGCTCAGTGCTCCACCCGAGGGCAGGGGAAGTGCTGCTCTGAGAGGCTGTTCTGCCCCTTCAGGACTGTATCTGAGCCCTTTCTGTGCTGGGGAGGGACTATGGAGCTGCCGTGGGAGTGGGTGATGTGCATGAGGGATGGGAGATCAAAGCAGGGGGAAGAAGTCATTCCTTCCTCCCACTGCAGACTGCTGCTGGATCCTACTGATTTTAGCTGATTTTTCAGCTTATGAGTGCAACCCTCCTGAATCACACCCCACCAGGAAAGAACTGCTACGCTAGGGACAGGCTCCAGTGATTCCAGCCAATCTTCAAGAATAATTCTTCTTCCCCCCACCCCCATTTTACTCCTTCCTTTTCATGTATCTTCCCCCCCGTCCAACAAACTGAACTGTGGGGCATGCACCTTCTTCATTTGGCTGCATGCAGGAGCAAGGATCACCCCTTCCTGGAATTCCCCAGCATTCTCTGCCCATAGTCC
Source organism: Mauremys mutica (assembly GCF_020497125.1). Taxonomy (NCBI): domain Eukaryota; kingdom Metazoa; phylum Chordata; order Testudines; family Geoemydidae; genus Mauremys; species Mauremys mutica. The sequence goes on from NC_059096.1 coordinate 14,588,449, forward strand.
ATGCCAGTGTCAGACCAAGGTGATCTGCTTGTGATGGGGCTTTGTGATTCTTTTTAAGTCTCCCCTCCAACTCCTCTTCCCCCCCCAAAAAAAAACCCAAACAAACCCCAAGAAGCCACACCTTGGCAGTTTTCCAGAGGCAGAAATAAGCCAAAAAAGCAGACATGCCTGGGGTGCTTCTGCTGCTTCTAAGATGAAATGGCCAGATAAGGAGGATTATAGGGACAGAGAGGTCCAGTAAGAATATGTCTGAACATGAACCCACACCTAAACTGCATCTGAGCTCGCTCGCTCTCTGATGCTCCTCTGTGTAAGGAGAATCCCCAATGAGGGATGTAAACTGTCTGGAAACAGGGCCTTCAGCAGAGCCAGTCTCTAAGCTACCTGGTGAGGACAGCTGACCTGCAATAGGCTGCCTGATTGGCTACATCACCTGATTAGTTGGAAGAGTCAATAGGCTGGTTCTTAAGCCCAGCAGCAGCAGTTTAGCAGCTGCTGAAAGCATTTGCCCGTAGGTGATAACTCCTGTGCCTGCTTGTTCCCTGCCTTTCCTCACTCCAGTTCTGACCCTGGGCCCCAGCTCCTAATTCCAGCTCTGACCCTTGGCACTGGACTCTGATTGGCCTGGGCACCAGTTTCCAGCTAACGACTCCTGCCCTGACCACTAGCCATGACTCCTCTGATAATTAGGCATGGCCACCCCTTTCCCAATCACTGACATAACCCCTAGGAAAAAACAAGGTCAGTCTCTCCACCCATCTTGTCTTATCCTCTCACGTGACAAGCTCAGGGTACAAACAGAAGGAAGCCAAGAATCGTAAGAATGAGGAAAAGACCTTCACCCCCCTCCCCTTTCCCTCATCTTCCTAATCCTCCACACAGGAGGGAGAATTATCAATTCAGACAAGAGTTAGAACAAGAAATCTGTGAAAGACCTTCATCAGGCGAGCTGCTCTTCGCTTCCAACAAGCCATCTGTCATCTCAATGTCATAGTCCACACCACCAGCACCACAGCCATGGCATGTAACAATCGCTAGTTGGGAACGAGATCATCCGTGTACCACAACGTAACTCTCTTCGTAACATCCCTGCCCTATCAGAGCTATCCTCATAAATGGAAAAGGAAACATGACAGCAGACTGGCTCAGCAGGAGGGATTTTAGACCAGGACATGGGAGTATGTAGTCTGGATCTTGTAACATTCTTCAAAGTGACACAAATGTTCGACCGTCCCATCCCGGATCATTTGCCCCCCAAATGATCCAAAAGAGAGGCTCTTTATAATGAGATCAGATCCCAGAGCAGAGGCTGCTGGTGCTCTCTCTCCCAGGGTTGGCCATTGGCCCTTCTTTTTTCTCTCCCTCTCAGTCAGCTACTGACTAAAATGAAGATCCTGAGGGAATAAGCCATGGTGGCCCTAATTGCCTCTTCCTGAGACTGGTCAGAATGCAGCTGGAGCCTTCTCGGATTTAATGATATGGAGAGGGATTCTGAGCAATAGCCCAATCCTTTACTGAAACCCATCATTGCTAAAACAGCAGGGAAGCTGAGGGGAGGGAATTGCAATCATTGGGCTACTCAGCGGGGTTTGGGCACTCCACAAGCATATATGCAGTCTGCAGAACAAAGCTTGGGTTTGGGTGCTATGGGAGGAGAATTAATGTCAGGACAAAGTGAAATGTATTGGAGTTCATGTAGGATGGCCTCAAGCCCAATTCACTGAAGACAAGTGTCAGCCATCACTAGCAGTTCTGAGCTGTAAGACCCTAAGAGAACCTCCACTTACCACCATATGTTTGGTTCCTGGAACAATGACTCAGTTTAATCCACCAGTCTGACTTGTTGGCTGCTCTGGGGCTCAAGCACCCACTGAAAAAAGATAAGTGGTGCTCAGCACCCACAGAGTCATATTAACCTGCCCACCACTCACATGGGCGGGAGGGGGTAGAGAGGAGTAAACACCCACTGGCAAAAACAAAAGTCAGTGCCTGTGCCACCAGTAGTTCATAGGTTCCCAACATGGAGTCCAAACATGGTCCTCTGTGCTTTGACTATAAACTGCCTATTGAACTTCTACGATCTGTTTCCACTTTATGCCTCAATGTTTTTGGTTTTCGTTTTTCTGGGCGGGTGGAGGAAAGCGATCATCTCCTGTCTATGGAGCTACAGCTGTCTTTCATAAAGATAGTGACTCTCCAGACAGATTTGGAATGAAGATCAGAAGGTAACACAATACATCCTCTAGTATCCTATCTGAGTTAACCCCAGGAGGTAAAATCCTAATGGGGACAATGCAGTTTGAGGTTTTCCTACAAGTTAGCAAGTTCAGTTAACCTATGGGGGGGCCTAGGTTTACCTCAACCTGCTAACTAGGAAGACCTACGGGGCTGTGTTATGTAAGAGGTCAGACTAGATAATCACAACGGTCCCTTCTGGCTTTACAGTCTATGAATCGTGCAAGCTACAGACTGGCTGGTCTTCACCTGGATTTTATCTCCTGCTAACCTGAGCTAAGGACAAGCCTTTTTTCCTATTGAAGACAAGGCCAGAGAAGGAGGTGGTTAAAGCACAACAAAATGTACATGTGGTATGTAGTGTCATTCACAAAAGAATTGCAGGGCACATGACACATTATCAAAACGTTAAAAGCAATGCAGAGCAGTAGGCAAGAGAGATTGCTTTAATATGATTAGCCATGCTGGCCATTGTAAATGAAAACAGGGATGGAGATCCACACATGGAATACAATTGCTAGTGACCATTTCTGAAGACTGTAGGTTATACCTCTGATAACCTGCTATGCTGCTTACCTTAGGCTATGTCTACCCTACCCTGCTGTTCAGACTATGGGGATGTGAATAGCACTATGCACCAAACTGCTGTGCAGTAACTCCCCCATGTGCACGCTGCAGGCATGAACTGAAAGGTCCTATGTAATGCAAACTAAGACCCTTTTAGTTTGCACACGCAGCATCCACACATAGGAGTTACAGTGCAGCATGTTGGTGTGCACTGATATTCACCCCTCCATTGTCCAAACTGCAGGGTGGTGTAGACATTGCCTTATTTCACAAGTGTGTGTTCAAAATGTTACTCTTTTGCCTTTCTGGAGGTCATTGTGTTAGGCTACACACACAGGAATGACTGAAAGTTACTTGTGTTCCCATTGAACCTGTTAAAACCTTTGTAACAAACATGGTAAACCTTCCTGGGTTGGAGTCCCTAATGTGAAAGGAATAGTTTAAGTGCCAGCTTTAATGCAAGTCCTTTTTCACTTCCTTCTCTTTCAGCCCAACTCCTACCCTCTTTTTGGAATCCACCTTTCCCGAGGCTTGGCACTTTGCTCACTGTACATGCCAGTGGAATTAGCAGTTAGTATTGCGTCTCATTTAGAGCCTCACTAGTCTGCCATCACTGTCTTGAAGTGGAGAGGGAATATGCAGAAATGTTTGAATTGTGAAAGATGCTACTAAAAACTGGCAGGAACTTTGTCTTTAGTTCTTAAAAACAGTTCCTAAATCATGGAGCTTAGGGTTTGAGATGAGTTTTTTCAGTAACGAGACAGGGCAGCTACTGACCTTCATACAGAAGCACTGGAGGGCTGTTCGAGCCTGGTTAGAGGTGACCTCTGTCCAATCTCAGTAGATGTTTTAGACCACATTCATCACCTTGGCATTGAAGTGCTTTGCAGAAAAAGTCATTGAAAACTTTCTCTCCCTCTTATGGGTGGGTAATTTATTATCAATCATTAATATTAATAAACAAACTATCATTACTTATGCTGGATAGGCCAAGATGCAGATGGTGGTAGTGGTGTTTATATTGCAGTAGCACGTGGCAGCCCAGTTGTAGGGCTTCGCTGTAGCAGGTACTGTGTGTACACCACAAAAAGACAGCCCCTGCCCCGAGAGCTGGTCACTCTTACATCTCAGGGACAGATGTTCCCGAGCTATGAGACCCCTGTTGAGAAAATCTGCCACCCACTTACATTTTACTCTGACTAGTGGCAGTGCCTTTGTCCCTGGTGAGCATAGCTTTCGATGTTTCTGACCAACCTGGTGTGGCAGCCAAGAGACATTTGGGATGTTAAAAATGTTCAGAGCAGTTGTGGCTTGTCCTGATTAGCAAAGAGTGAGTACAGCTGTTGGCTGAGTAAATATTGAAAGAATTTTGTTTTATGGCACCTTTCTGGAGGAATGATAAAACGTATTGTAAAAAGGTTGTTTCCTAGGCCTTCTCATAAAGAAGAGCTAGTCTACACTGGAAGCGCTACAGCGGCGCACATATACCAATGCAGCTGTGCCACTGTAGCACATCTGGTGAAGATGCTCTGTGCTGAGCTCTCCTGTTGGCATAATAAAACCACCTCTGCAAGAGGAAGTAGCTATGTCTGAGGGAGAAGCTCTCCTGTCGACACAGTGCTGTCCGCACTGGCGCGTAGGTCGGTGTAACTTATATTGCTTGGGATGTGGCTTATGCATACCCCTGAGTGACATAAATTGTACCAACATAAGTGGCAGTGTGTACAAGCCCGATGTGTCAGGTAATGTGATTCACTTCTAAATATACACTCTCAGTATGAGCTGAGTCAATAGAGAATGTCACAGGTGAGTCAAATCTTGAGTCAGAGCTTTAGATTCATAGCAAGCTAGAGTTGGTTCTGAAAGCAGAGAAGATTGGACAGGTTGAATTATTAAATCAATTTCCTTTTACCAGTATCTTAAATATCTGAAGTGTTTATGAAAAAAATCTGTAGCTGCCACCAGCCATTCAGAGGTTAACTTGGGATGAGAGCATGGACAATGCTTTATATCCCAGTTACATCCCAAGTTTAACACGTGAAGAGAGCCTTTTGCAAGCCCTGTGCAATGGGCTGAATTTCGCCCTTAGTGAATACAGAACTATTCTCTGTTTTCCTAAACTGCTGTAGTTGTTTGAATTATGATAGCACCTAGAGGCCCTAACTGAGCTCAGGGCTCCCTTGTGCGAGGCACTGTATGTACACATAGATAATCCCTGATCCAAAGTGCTTACAGTCTAAATAGACAAGACAAAGGATGAGAAAGTTCTGTCACTGTACAGACAAGAGATCTAAGGCACAGGACAGTGGCTTGCCCAAAATCACAGGAAGTTTGACAGAGCCAGATATTGATCTCCAGTCTCCTGGATCTCAGTCCAATTTCTTAACCACATCATGCTTATTGCTGTGATCTCTGCTTCAAAGGATTCAGAAAACCAACTAGCTCTGATTCTGGTTAAGAAGGCCTCATGTACATATCGAGTTGACCATTTCAACTGTCATGCTTGTGCTCAGTGTAGAAAAGAGCATAAGCTAGTTAAAAGATTTCTGAAAATAATTCTTCGGGATACATTTGATAATGGCCTAGCCTTGAATGTTTTTTAACAACATTAACAGTGATGACACAATGGTTAGCTGAAAGTGTTTTAAAACTACTGCATATGTAGTGTAGAAATCATCATGATATAAAATGTAGAATGAAAGTTTCTGCAATGCTGACTGTTTGAAAGGCTTTCTCTGTTAATTTATACTTATTTAAAACATTGGTGGGTGGGGCATGGTCTTAACCATAACAACCTACATTAATTGCTACTTGAAAGCAAAGAAGAACCAGAATTGCCCACAGTTTCAGGAGATAAAACATGTTTGGTGTAAACAAAGGAATTGACAAATGTTCTTTCTATTCTTTGTTGTCCATAACAGTATAGGTGAAAATTAAAGTTATTGCAAACAAAGCTTTTGCAAACACATTTTAAGTGAGAGATTTTTAAACCAGTCTTTGGAGCAGAGTGAAGATTGCTATCCGAATAGTAAAGTACCTTAGGCCAGCGTTTCTCAAACTGAGGTCACCGCTTGTGTACGGAAAGCCCCTGGTGGGCTGGGCTGGTTTGTTTACCTGTGATGGTCACACAAACACCACCCTATACCGGAAACCTACTGTCCACTATACTTACGTACATGCCTCCAGCTTTCATCCAGACCACACCGCACGATCCATTGTCTACAGCCAAGCTCTACGATACAATCGCATTGGCTCCAACCCCTCAGACAGAGCCAAAAACCTACAAGATCTCTATCAAGCATTCTTACAACTACAGTACCCACCTGCTGAAGTGAAGAAACAGATTGACAGCACCAGAAGGGTACCCAGAAGTCACCTACTACAGGACAGACCCAACAAAGAAAGTAACAATGCCACTAGCCGTCACCTTCAGCCACCAACTAAAACCTCTCCAGTGCATCATCAAGGATGTACAACCTATCCTGAAGGACGATCCATCACTCTCACAGATCTTGGGAGACAGGACAGTCCTTGCTAACAGACAGCCCCCCAACCTGAAGCAAATACCAGCAACCATAGACCACACAACAAAAACACTAACCCAGGAACCTATCCTTGCAACAAAACGTGTTGCCAACTCTGTCCACATATCTATTCAGGGGACACCATCATAGGACCTAATCACATTAGCAACACTATCAGAGGCTCGTTCAGCTGCACATCTACCAATGTGATTATATGCCATCACGTGCCAGCAATGTCCCTCTGCCATGTACATTGGCCAAACCAGACAGTCTCTATGTAAAACAATAAATGGACACAAATCAGATGTCAAGAAGCATAACATTAAAAAACCAGTCGGAGAACACTTCAGTCTCCCTGGTCACTCGATTAGACCTAAAAGTCGCAATATTACAACAAAAAAAACTTCAAAAACAGACTCCAATGAGAGACTGCTGAATTGGAATTAATTTGCAAAATGGACACCATTAAATTAGGCTTGAATAAAGACAGGGAGTGGATGGGTCATTACACAAAGTAAAACTATTTCCCTGTGTTTATTCCCCCCCCCCCCCCACTGTTCCTCACAACTTCTTGTCAACTGCTGCAAATGGATCATTTTCATTACCACTACAAACAGTTTTTTTCCTCTCCTGCCGGTAATAGCTCACCTTAACTGATCACTATCCTTAGAGTGTGTATGGTAACACCCATTGTTTCATGTTCTCTGTGTGTGTGTGTGTATAATATATATATATCTTCCTACTGTATTTTCCACTGCATGCATCCGATGAAGTGGGCTGTAGCCCACAAAAGCTTAGCTCAAATACATTTGTTAGTCTCTAAGGTGCCACAGGTACTCCTGTTCTTTTTGCAGATACAGACTAACATGGCTGCTACTGTGAAACCACTACTGACAGTGGGTGTCAGATGCATGCAGCCAACCAGGGCTGATTACTATTTAACTGGAAGGCCCTATCTGAACTAGGGAATTTTAGTGGCATAGACAAGGACATATGGAATTAAGCCCTGCTTCAGCAAACCATAGTTAAAACAAATTACTACTAAATCAGTTAACACTGTAAATTATTAAAACTCTTAATCTTTTCCCCTCAGTATTGGTAGTGGAATAAGACTACTCAGTTTCACTTTTGATGATGACCAATTTCACTTTCAGGTTCTCAGATGCCCTGCATAATGCAGCTGTTTTAGGGTTTCTAATACTGCATGTGAATGATATTGTAAACCCACCCTGGCTTTTTTGAGGGGTGGAGGAGAAACAATATTTTTATTTATAAAACATTTCTATTAGTATTAGTTTTGTACAGCTCTTTCCCTTTCCTTTTTAACAAAAGAAAATTGGGAGCCCGAACTCTACTTCCAGAGTGGTAGCCGTATTAGTCTGTATCAGCAAAAACAGAGGAGTCCTTGTGGCACCTTAGAGACTGGGGCCTTGGCTACACTTGAGAGTTACAGCACTGTTGGTGGCTTTATAGCACTGTAACTCACTCCCCGTCCACACTGGCAAGGCACATACAGCGCTGTATCTCCGTGGCTACAGCGCTGGTTGTACTCCACCTCCATGAGAGGAATAAAGAGTATAGCGCTGCTGCGCCAGTGTAAACAGAGAATAATTTTAGTATGCTGTGACTGACCTCCGGAAGCTTCCCATAATCCTTTTAAGTGAAAGGCTACTGTAGTGCCCATCTTTAAAAAAGGGAAGGAGGAGGATCCAGAGAACTACAGGCCAGTCAGCCTCACCTCAGTCCCTGGAAAAATCATGGAGCACTTAGAGGAGAGGAAAGTGATCAGGAACAGTCAGCATGGATTCACCAAGGGCAAGTGATGCCTGACTAACCTAATTGCCTTCTATGAAGAGATAACTGGGTCTGTGGATGAGGGGAAAGCAGTGGATGTGTTGTTCTTCTTCGAGTGATTGCTCCTATGCATTCCAGTCAGGTGTGCGCGCCGTGCGTGCACGGCTCTTGGGAATATTTTTACCCTAGCAACTCCGGCGGGCCGGCTGGGCGCCCCCTGGAGTGGCGCCGCTATGGCGCTGGATATATACCCCAGCCGGCCCGTCCGCTCCTCAGTTCCTTCTTACCGCCCGTGACGGCCAGTTAGAACAGTGGAGTGCTCTCTGTCCTCCACAGCCCTAGCGTTTCTCTACCTTTGTATGTATATAGTTGTTAAGTACTTAGTTGTTAGATAGTTGAATAAGTTAGTTAGTTATAGTTTAGGATAAGGGAATAAGGGGGGTTTACCCCTCTTCTTCCGCAACCGGTGCGGGCTCATGCCCAAGGCACCGGGGTTTAAGCCCTGTGCGACTTGCCAGCGGCACATGCCGGTCGGGGATCCGTACGACTCCTGCCTGCGCTGCCTCGGGGAGACTCACCGTCCAGATAAGTGCCCTATCTGCACGGCTTTTAAACCTCGTTCGAGAAAGGAGCAGGACAGTCGTTTGAAGCAGCTCCTCATGGAGGCAACGCTCCAGCCCCCGGCACCGACCCCACCGGCGCCGAAGTCATCATCGGCGCGCAGCGCACCTGCGGCCCCGAGCCGATCTGGTACCGAGGCTCCTCGGCCTCTGCGAGCGGCACCGGCGACCCGGCACCGTTCCCTCTCCCCGTCAAGAAAGCGTAAGCCAGCGAAGGCGACCTCGCAGCCGTAGCCTTCGGGACCAGTAGCCCAGGCATCACCGACGCCTCCGGTACCGGCTGTGGCGGTGCACAGACCGTGCACCGTACCGTTGACTCCGGCGCCACAAGGGCCGTTGAGTCCGGTACCACCTTGCTCCCTGGTGCCGACCGCGGTCGAGCTACAGCTCCCATCCATGCCCGAGACGTTCTCGACGGCGAGAGAGCTCATAGAGCTCACAGAGGCACCGAGCCCCCAGCACCGCCGGTGTGGGCTGTTAAGTCAGCGGGCAAGCCGGCTATGATGCGGCCCCCTTCCCCTGACGGACGGGATAGACGGCGCTCCAGGACTCGGTCTCGCTCCCGGTCCCGAAGACAGTCACCGTCGCGCCGCTCCAGGTCCCGGCACCGCTCTCCATCGCGGTACCGTTCACCTTCTCAACGCCGGTCGCAGTCCCGGTACCGCTCAACATCGCGGTACCAGTCGCACTCCCGGAGAGGCTCCCAGTCCCGATCACCGTCCCGTCGGCACCGCAGAAGGTCCAATTCCCGGCACCGTTCCCGGCACCGTGACTCCAGGAGCCACTCCCGGCACCGCTGGTCGAGATCCCGGTCGAGCTCCCGGCACCGGTCGAGCTCCCGGCACCGCGGCAGTCGATGGTCTCGTTCACCATCTCGGTACCGCAACGACCGGCACCGACCCTCGGCACCGTCCGGGGACAGGTTGCCAGTTTCGACGGCGCAGTCCATCAGCGCCTCCGCACCTCCATGGCCATCCCGTCACTCATCGGTCACTTCGCGGGCAGACAGCTATGGCCATCTCCAGGCAGCCCCGCACGGACAAGTCCACGGGGCACAGCAGTGGGGTTTTTGGGTCCCCTGGGCCCAATACAAAGCTCAAGGGCTACCTTGCCCCCAGCGGACCCCAGCCTCCAAACACAGAGTGCCGGAGGCCACTGTCAGCAGGTCGCCCCCATCACCGGGTGAGGCCCAGTTACCCCCTGATCCCACGGAGCATCCACGGTCCGAGTCAGCTGCCCACCCCATAGAGGAACCACTTGCGGAGGTGGTGGTCTAAGGTCTGTCCTCGTCATCTTCACCAGACGAGGCGGTGGCGGGGGCTTCTACGGCAGACCCTCCGCCTATTGACTTGCGGGCCCACCAGGACCACCTTCGCAGGGTGGTGAAGGCTATCGACCTCCCGGTAGCGGAGGTCACTGAGGACGAGGACCCGGTGACAAATGTAATTGGAGCTGAGGCTCCAGTGCGGGTGGCCTTGCCATTCATCCGCACTATTCAGAAGAACGCCACTACCATCTGGCAGTCACCGGCGTCCGTCCCTCCCACCGCCCGCGGTGTCGAAAGGAAGTACTCCGTCCCCCCCACGGCGTACGAGTACTTATACACCCATCCTGCACCAGACTCACTCGTCGTCCAGTCGGTCAACGACAGGGAGAGGCATGGTCAGCCAGCTCCAGCACCGAAGTCCAGGGAAGCGAGGCGCATGGATCTGTTGGGCCGAAAGGTCTATTCGGCAGGGGGTCTCCAGCTCCGAATCGCCAACCAAATGGCCCTCCTCGCCAGATACACCTTTGACATCTTGGTGTCCCTGGCGAAATTCGCAGAGCTGATCCCAACAGCCTTGCGCCAAGAGTTCACGGCCCTCCTGGAAGAGGGCAAGAAGTCCTCCAGGTCCTCCATCCAGGCCGCTCTGGACTCCGCGGACTCGGGTGCTAGAACCCTGGCCTCAGGAGTAACCATGAGGCGCATCTCCTGGTTGCAGTCCTCCACATTGCCACCGGAGGTGCAGTACACCTTGCAGGACCTACCCTTCGACACTCAGGGTCTGTTTTCTGAAAAGACGGATTCCAGAATTCAGACCCTGAAGGACGGTTGCATAGCCATTCGCACTCTGGGTATGCACACACCGGCTACCCAGCGAAGGTCCTTTCGGCAGCAACCCTACCGGCCATTTAACCAGCCTAGGTCGCGACCCTACAATAGCAGGCGTCCCGGCCTGAGTCGCCGTAGACCATCGGGCAACAGGCGCAACCAGAGCCAGGCACCTTCCAAGGCTCCGCAAGGGCCCAAGCAGGCGTTTTGATGGGACGCCCGAAGATGGCCCATCAGTCTCTTTACCGGATCCTTCCCGTTTATTTTGCAACCGCCTTTCCCACTTTCTTCCGGCGTGGTCCCAAATAACATCGGACAGCTGGGTGCTTCGTACAATCCAGTCTGGTTACCGCCTTCAATTTGTTTCGCCCCCTCCTTCCCACCCGCCTTCCCTGTCCCTCTTCAGGGACCCCTCTCACGAGCAATTCCTCCTACAAGAGGTCGAGACTCTGTTGAGCTTGGGTGCCATAGAGGAGGTGCCTCACGACATGCGGGGCAGGGGATTCTATTCCCGATATTTTCTCATCCCCAAGGCGAAAGGAGGTCTTCGACCCATATTGGACCTCCGAGAGCTCAACGCGTATGTGCTCAAGCTCAAGTTTCGCATGGTCACCCTGGGGACCATCATTACCTCCCTGGATCCGGGAGACTGGTTTGCCACCCTCGATATGAAGGACGCGTACTTCCATATCGCAATTTACCCTCCCCATCGACGCTACCTGCGTTTCATGGTCAACGGTGCGCACTACCAATTTGTGGTGCTACCCTTTGGCCTGTCCACCGCGCCGAGGGTCTTCACCAAATGCATGGCAGTAGTCGGTGCATTCATGTATACCCATATCTCGACGACTGGCTGGTTCGCGGGACATCCCGACAGCTGGTAAAGGACCAGATGGCAGAGATACTATCCCTGTTTCGGTCCCTTGGCCTTCTCATCAATGCCGAGAAGTCCACTCTAGCTCCATCGCAGCGGGTGGAGTTCATCGGAGCGGTCCTCGACTCCACTTTGGCCAGGGCCTGCCTCCCATGCTCTCGGCACCAAACAATGGTATCTATCATCCAGGACCTTCTCACCTTTCCCATGACAACGGTTCGGTCCTGCCTGCGCCTCCTGGGCCACATGGTGTCCTGTACGTTCGTCACGGCGTACGCAAGGCTCCGCCTTCGCCCCTTTCAGTCTTGGCTGGCGTCGGTATACCGCCCGCACCGCGACTCAATAGACATGGTAGTCACCGTTACAAAGCCGACACTCGCTTCGCTCAGCTGGTGGCTGAACCCGGAGGTCGTGTGTGCAGGAGTCCCGTTCCGTCCTCCTCGCCCATCCATCACCTTGACCACGGATGCCTCGGCGTTGGGATGGGGGGCTCACCTGGGCGACCTTCACACCCAGGGTCTCTGGTCCCCCCAAGAGCTCGCTCTCCACATCAATGTCCGGGAGCTGCGAGCGATCCGCCTAGCGTGTCACACCTTCCGCGCCCGTCTGCAAGGCCGCTGCGTGGCCGTCTTCACGGACAACACGACGGCAATGTTCTACGTGAACAAGCAGGGCGGAGCCCGCTCCTCCCTCCTCTGCATGGAAGCGATGCTCCTGTGGGACTTCTGCATGACCCACTCCATTCACCTGGAAGCTTCATTTCTTCTTCGAGTGATTGCTCCTATCCATTCCATTGTAGGTGTGCGCGCCGTGCGTGCACGGTTCTTCGGAACATTTTTACCCTAGCAACTCCGGCGGGCCGGCTGGCGCCCCCTGGAGTGGCGCCGCCATGGCGGCTGATATATACCCCAGCCGGCCCGTCCGCTCCTCAGTTCCTTCTTTCCGCCCGTGACGGCTAGTAGGAACAGTGGAGTGCTCCCTTACCTCCACAGCCCTAGCGTTTCTCCGTAGTTTAGTGTATATAGTTGTTAGTATTTTGTTAAAGTTTCTTGTTATAGTTGTTTAGTTAGTTGTATAGTGTAATAGTTAGGGAATTAGAGGGGTTAGCCCTCTTCTTCCGCCCCGGTGCGGGCTTATGCCCGGAGCACCGGGATTCAAGCCCTGCGTGGCTTGCCAGCGGCCGATGCCAGTGAGTGACCCGCACGACTCCTGCCTCCGCTGCCTCGGAGAGTCGCACAGGACAGATAAGTGCCCGATTTGTGTGGCTTTTAAGCCTCGGACGAGGAAGGAGCGGGACTCTCGTTTAAAACAGCTCCTTATGGAGTCGGCTCTCCAACCTCCGGCACCAGCTCCTTCGGCACCGAAACCGGCCTCCGTGTGCAGCGCACTGGCAGCACCGAGCCGCTCCGGTACCGACACGTCTCAGCACCCTGCTCCGAAGACCCGGCACCGCTCGCTCTCCCCGAGGAAGAAGCAAAAGGTGCCGAAGACGGCCACTGCAAAACAGCAGCAGAAGCCGTTAGTCCAGCCGCCACCGACCAAAACGGTACAGGCTGAGACAGTGCACAAGAAGTGCACCGGGCCGTCGACTCCGGCGCCACAAGGGCCGTCGAGTCCGGCACCGCCCAGCTCCCCGGTGCCGACCGAGGAGGAGCTGAGGCTCCCATCCACGCCAGAGGCGTTCGCGACGGCGAGGGAGCTGATCGACCTCACGGCCGATACGGGCCATCAGCTTCCAGCACCGCCGGTGCGGACAGTGAAGTCCATCGGAAAGCCACTGATGATGCGCCCTCCGTCTCCTGGCGGCCGAGGTGATCGGAGCACCATGATCCGCTCTCGCTCCCGTTCTCCCTCTAGACGGCGGTCGCCAACGCACCGGGGCTGAGCCGCACGACGGTCAACGTCGAGACGCCGCTCCCCATCTCGTCACCGGTCGCAGTCCCGGTACCGCTCGCAATCGCGGTGCCGGTCGCACTCCCGGCGGCGCTCTAGGTCCCGGTCACCAAGTCGCCGGCACCGCACCAGGTCCGGCTCCAGGCATCGCGGGCGATATCGAGACTCTCGCAGCCGCTCACGGCGACGTCGCTCCCGATCCAGGTCTGACTCCCGGCGCCGCCGGTCGAGCTCCCGGCGCCGTCGGTCGAGCTCCCGGCACCACGCTTCGCGCAGATCCCGTTTGCCCATCAGACCGCATGACGACCGGCACCGTCCGTCGGCACCGGAGCGACAGTTTACTCCGGCACCGGACGTCCGCCCGGGAACCGCAACGGCTCCTCCCTGGCCTTCGAGGGAGCCCTCAGTTGCTTCTCCTGAGGGCAGCGTGGTAGACTTCAGAGCGGGGTCTCTGCCGCAGGACCATGGACCCCAGCAGTGGGGATTTTGGGTGCCCTGGGCCCAACATGAGCAGGGACCTCCCCTCCCTCCGAGACAGCCTGGCTCGGCGCGCTCGGTGCCGGTGGCCACTGTCAGCAGGCCACCCCCGTCTCCAACACCACAGACCGCCACTCACGGCACGCCGTTGGGGCAGGAGACACTGGCACCTGATCGCCCAGAGGCAGAGCAGGCACCTGAAGAGGTGCTTCCAGGTCAATCCTCGTCCTCCTCTCCCGACGAGGCTGTGGCAGGGGCGTCACCATCGGAACCCCCGCCTATTGACCTGAAGGCGCACCAGGACCTTCTGCGGAGGGTAGCGAAAGCCATCAACCTACCCGTCGAAGAGGTCCAGGAGGTGGATGACCCCATCACGGATGTCGTGGGAGCAGACGCCCCCGTGAGAGTGGCGTTACCGTTCATCCGCACAATCCAGCGGAACAATGCCGCCATTTGGCAGTCGCCATCCTCCGTCCCTCCCACGGCACGCGGCATGGAGAGGAAATATTCCGTACCACCTAAAGGGTACGAATACCTTTATGTGCACCCCACACCGGACTCCTTAGTAGTACAGTCCGTGAACGACCGGGAGCGTAATGGACAGCCGGCAGCTGCGCCCAAGTCTAAGGAGTCCAAACGCTTGGACTTGCTCGGACGCAAGATTTACTCGGCGGGCGGCCTCCAACTCCGCATCGCGAATCAAATGGCCTTGCTATCCCGGTATACGTTTAACATCCTGGGATGCCTGGGGAAATTCGCGGAGCTGACCCCACAAGACTCCCGCCGAGAATTCTCGGCCCTCCTAGAAGAGGGCAAGCTGGCCTCCAGGACCTTGATTAAAGCAGCGGTCGACTCAGCGGACTCGGGGGCCAGGACGGTGGCGTCCGGGGTAACCATGCGACGCATTGCGTGGCTGCAGTCGTCCACTTTGCCGCCGGAGGTGCAATATACCCTCCAGGACCTCCCCTTTGAAATGCAGGGCCTGTTTTCTGAGAAAACTGACACCAGAATTCAGACCCTGAAGGACGGACGAGTGGCAATCCGCACTTTGGGGATGCATACACCGGCCACTCAGAGGCGTCCCTTCCGGCAACAACCCTATCGGCCCGGGCCGCAAGCCAGATCTCGGCCATTTAATAACCGCAGGGCCCCATTCCGCCGCAGACCATCGGGCGAGCGGCGTAACCAGTCCCAAGGCTCGTCCAAGGCCCCAAGCTGGCCTTTTGATGGGACGCCCGAGGACGGCGCACCACTCTCACCCCAGGATCCATCCCCTTTGTTTTCAAGTCGTCTTTCCCGCTTCCTTCAGGCGTGGTGTTCTCTAACATCAGACAGCTGGGTGCTCAACACCATCCAGCACGGCTACCGCCTACAGTTTATTTCGCCCCCTCCCTCCCACCCACCTTCCCCGTCCCTCTTCAGGGACCCCTCTCACGAGCAAGTCCTCTTACAGGAGGTCCAGTCTCTGTTGAGCGTGGGTGCCATCGAGGAGGTGCCCCCCTGCAGGCGGGGCAGGGGATTCTACTCCAGGTATTTTCTCATCCCCAAGGCGAAAGGAGGTCTTCGTCCCATCTTAGACCTCAGGGAGCTGAACAAGTACCTCTGCAAACTCAAGTTTCGGATGGTAACCTTGGGGACCATTATCCCTTCCTTGGATCCGGGAGACTGGTTTGCCGCCCTCGACATGAAGGATGCTTACTTTCATGTGGCAATTTACCCCCCTCACAGACGCTACCTGCGCTTTATGGTCAATGAGACCCACTACCAGTTTGCGGTGTTACCCTTCGGCCTCTCCACCGCACCGAGGGTATTCACCAAATGCATGGCGGTCGTGGCCGCAGCCCTCCGTCGTCGTCGAATTCATGTGTACCCATATCTCGACGACTGGCTGATTCGTGGTCGTACCCAAGACCTGGTAGCAGCTCAGGTGTCCGAGATACTGCATCTGTTTCGGTCCCTCGGCCTGCTTGTCAACGCCGACAAGTCCCACTTAGTTCCGACTCAAAGAGTGGAATTCATAGGAGCCGTCCTCGACTCCACTCTGGCCAGAGCCTGCCTCCCTCGGGCTCGACACGAGACGTTGGCCTCCCTGATACGGTCACTGCAGGCCTTTCCAACGACAACAGTGCAGTGCTGCCTACGTCTCCTAGGTCACATGGCAGCGTGTACGTTTGTGACCGCACACGCAAGGCTGCGACTTCGCCAGTTCCAAATGTGGCTGGCATCGGTGTACCGCCCTCAGCGCGACCCACTGGATATGGTGGTGGTGGTGCCGAGTCCCGCTCTCCAGTCGCTCACCTGGTGGCTGGATCCGGAGACAGTCTGCGCAGGGGTTCCGTTCCGCCCTCGG
This sequence comes from Mauremys mutica, assembly GCF_020497125.1. Lineage (NCBI taxonomy): Eukaryota > Metazoa > Chordata > Testudines > Geoemydidae > Mauremys > Mauremys mutica. The sequence continues at coordinate 14,604,875 of NC_059096.1, forward strand.
CCGTCGATCACCCTGACCACGGACGCGTCGGCGCTTGGATGGGGGGCTCACATGGGAGACCTGCACACCCAGGGCCTCTGGTCAGCCCAGGAGCTCTCCCTCCATATCAACGTCCGGGAGTTGAGAGCGATCCGTCTGGCGTGTCTCGCCTTTCTGTCTCACCTTCAGGACCGCTGTGTAGCGTTGTACACGGACAACACCACAGCCATGTTCTATGTCAACAAGCAGGGCGGAGCTCAATCCTCCCCGCTTTGCAAGGAGGCGATGCTCCTCTGGGACCTTTGTGTGACCCACTCGATTCGCCTCGAAGCGTTTTTTCTGCCGGGGGTGCAGAACACGTTGGCCGACCGTCTGAGCAGGTCCTTCGCCTCCCACGAGTGGTCGCTTCGCCCAGATGTGGCTTACACAATCTTCCAGAGGTGGGGGTTTCCCCAGGTAGACCTCTTCGCCTCCCGGGCCAACAGGAAGTGCCACAGGTTCTGCTCCTTCCAAGGTCAAGCTCCAGGCTCCCTCTCGGATGCGTTTCTCCTGCCGTGGACAGAGTCCCTCCTTTACGCGTTCCCGCTCGTCCACCGAGTGCTGCTCAAGCTTCGGAGGGACAGGGCTCGCGTAATACTCGTCGCTCCGGCCTGGCCGAGACAACATTGGTACACCATGCTGCTCGAGCTGTCGGTTCGGGATCCCATTCCCCTCCCGCTATGGCCGGACCTCATCACTCAGGACCTCGGCAGGCTTTGTCACCCGAACCTGCAGTCGCTGCATCTTACAGCTTGGTTCCTGAGTGGTTGACCGACGCAGAGAGAGGATGTTCGGCGGCGGTGCAGCAAGTTCTGCTGGAAAGCAGAAAGCCTTCCACGCGCTCTACTTACCTCGCGAAGTGGAAACGCTTTGCGCTATGGTGTGACCAGCAAAGTCTTAACCCCTTCTCGGCCCCCATCCAGACCGTCCTCGATTACCTCTGGTACCTGAAAGGTCAGGGTCTCGCGATCTCGTCCCTCAGGGTACACCTGGCAGCGCTGTCAGCCTTTCGACCCGCTATAGGAGGTCGCTCCGTCTTCTCCAACCCAATGGTTGCCCGCTTCCTTAAAGGGTTAGACCGGCTCTACCCTCAGGTGCGTCCTCCTGCTCCGACTTGGGATCTGAACCTGGTTCTCGCCCAGATGATGGGCCCGCCCTTCGAGCCCTTAGCCACGTGCTCTCTGCTCCATCTCACCTGCAAGACAGCCTTTCTCGTGGCAATCACATCCGCCAGGCGAGTCTCGGAACTCCGCGCCCTGACGGCGGGTCCCCCGTATACCGTCTTCCACGGGGACAAAGTGCAGCTTCGACCGCACCCGGCCTTCCTCCCCAAGGTGGTCTCGGCCTTTCACCTCAACCAGGAGATCTTCCTCCCGGTCTTTTTCCCGAAGCCGCACGCCTCACCTCGTGAGCAGCAGCTCCACACCCTGGACGTCCGCAGGGCCCTCGCTTTCTACATTGACCGGACGAAGCCCTTCCGGCGTTCGACCCAGCTGTTTGTAGCGATTGCAGACCGCATGAAAGGCGAGCCTGTATCTTCCCAGCGGATTTCCTCCTGGGTGACGGCCTGCATACGAACATGCTACGAGCTTGCTCGCGTCCCCCCGTGCCGACTCACTGCGCACTCGACCAGGGCGCACGCCTCGTCGGCCGCCTTCCTGGCCCATGTTCCCATCCAGGACATCTGTCGAGCGGCCACCTGGTCTTCTGTCCACACCTTCGCCTCCCGCTACGCGTTGGTGCAGCAGTCTCGAGACGACGCAGCCTTCGGCTCTGCGGTATTACACTCCGCCACGTCTCATTCCGACCCCACCGCCTAGGTAAGGCTTGGGAATCACCTACAATGGAATGCATAGGAGCAATCACTCGAAGAAGAAAAGACGGTTACTCACCTGTAGTAACTGGTGTTCTTCGAGATGTGTTGCTCCTATCCATTCCAGACCCGCCCTCCTTCCCCAGTGTCGGAATAGCCGGCAAGAAGGAACTGAGGAGCGGACGGGCCGGCTGGGGTATATATCAGCCGCCATGGCGGCGCCACTCCAGGGGGCGCCAGCCGGCCCGCCGGAGTTGCTAGGGTAAAAATGTTCCGAAGAACCGTGCACGCGCGGCGCGCACACCTACAATGGAATGGACAGGAGCAACACATCTCGAAGAACACCAGTTACTACAGGTGAGTAACCGTCTTTTCTTCCAGGAGTGCAGAACACGCTGGCCGACCATCTCAGCAGGTCGTTCCTCTCACACGAGTGGTCTCTTCATCCGGATGTGGTGCACACAATTTTCCGGAGGTGGGGGTTTCCCCAGATAGACCTGTTTGCCTCCAAGGAGAACAGGAAGTGCCATCTGTTTTGCTCATACCAGGGTCGCTCCCCAGGCTCCCTGTCGGACGCATTCCTCTGCTCCTGGACGGATCACCTCCTCTACGCCTTCCCTCCGTTCCCGCTCGTACACCGAGTGCTACTGAAGCTTCGGAGGGACAGGGCCCATGTCATACTCGTCGCTCCGGCCTGGCCGAGGCAGCACTGGTACACCCTGCTGCTCGAGCTCTCCGTTAGGGATCCCATGCCCCTCCCGTTATGGCCGGACCTCATCACGCAGGACTTCGGCAGGCTCTGTCACCAGAACCTACAGTCCCTCCATCTTACAGCTTGGGACCTGCGTGGCTGACCCACGCAGAGAGGGACCGTTCGGCGGCAGTGCAGCAAGTCCTGCTAGAGAGCAGAAAGCCTTCCACTTGCTCCACCTACCTTGCGAAATGGAAGCGTTTCGCGCTCTGGTGTGATCAACGAGGCCTCAGTCCCTTCGTAGTCCCTATCCCTACCATCCTGGACTACCTCTGGTACCTTAAGGAGCAAGGTCTTGCGGTCTCCTCCTTGAAGGTGCACCTGGCAGCCGTGTCCGCCTTTCGTCCATCCATGGGAGGTCGTTCCATCTTCTCCAACCAGATGGTTTCCCGCTTCCTTAAAGGCCTGGACCGCTTGTACCCGCCGGTGCGGCGTCCTGCCCCGACCTGGGATTTAAACCTCGTTCTGGCCAAGCTTATGGGACCGCCCTTTGAGCCTCTGGCCACATGCTCTCTGCTCTACCTCTCCTGGAAGACAGCCTTCCTCGTCACAATTACATCAGCAAGACGAGTCTCCGAGCTCCGTGCCCTAACAGTTAGTCCACCATACACCGTCTTCCATGGAGACAAGGTGCAGCTTCGACCACACCCGGCCTTCCTCCCTAAGGTGGTGTCGGCCTTTCACCTTAATCAGGAGATCTTCCTTCCGGTCTTCTTCCCGAAGCCGCACGCCTCACCTCGTGAGCAACAGCTTCACACCCTGGACGTCCGCAGGGCCCTCGCTTTTTATATCGAGCGGACGAAGCCCTTCTGGCGTTCGACCCAGCTGTTTGTAGCGGTCGCCGATCGCATGAAAGGCGAGCCGGTCTCCTCGCAGCGGATTTCCTCCTGGGTGACGGCATGTATTCGGACATGCTACGAGCTTGCTCGCGTGCCATCATGTCGCCTGACCGCTCACTCGATGAGAGCGCATGCCTCGTCGGCCGCCTTCCTTGCCCATGTCCCCATTCAGGACATTTGTAGAGCGGCCACCTGGTCTTCTGTCCACACCTTCGCTTCCCACTACGCGTTGGTGCAGCAATCCAGAGACGATGCAGCCTTCGGCTCCGAAGTCTTACACTCTGCCACGTCTCACTCCGACCCCACCGCCTTGGTAAGGCTTGGGAATCACCTGACTGGAATGCATAGGAGCAATCACTTGAAGAAGAAAAGACGGTTACTCACCGTAGTAACTGTTGTTCTTCGAGATGTGTTGCTCCTATCCATTCCAGACCCGCCCTCCTTCCCCACTGTCGGAGTAGCCGTCAAGAAGGAACTGAGGAGCGGACGGGCCGGCTGGGGTATATATCCAGCGCCGTAGCGGCGCCACTCCAGGGGGCGCCCAGCCGGCCCGCCGGAGTTGCTAGGGTAAAAATGTTCCGAAGAGCCGTGCACGCGCGGCACGCACACCTGACTGGAATGGATAGGAGCAACACATCTCGAAGAACAACAGTTACTACGGTGAGTAACTGTCTTTTCCTTGACTTTAGCAAGGCTGTTGATACTGTGTCCCACAGTATTCTTGCCAGCAAGTTAAAGAAGTATGGGCTGGATGATTGGACTATAAGGTGAATAGAAAGCTGGTTAGATCGTCGGGCTCAACCGCTCCATGTCTAGTTGGCAGCCGGTTTCAAGTGGAGTGCCCCAAGGGTCGGTCCTGGGGCCGGTTTTGTTCAATATGTTCATTAATGATTTGGAGGATGGCGTGGACTGCACTCTCAGCAAGTTTGCAGATGACACTAAACTGGGAGGAGTGGTAGATATGCTGGAGGGTAGGGATAGGAAACAGAGGGACCTAGACAAATTAGAGGATTGGGCCAAAAGAAACCTGATGAGGTTCAACAAGGACAAGTGCAGAGTTCTGCACTTAAGACAGAAGAATCGCATTCACCTTTACAAACTAGGGACCGAATGGCTAGGAAGCAGTTCTGCAGAAAAGGACCTAGGGGTTCCAGTGGACGAGAACATAAGAATGACCGTACCGGGTCAGAACAAAGGTCCATCTAGCCCGGTATCTGTCTACCAACAGTGGCCAATGCCAGGTGCCCCAGAGGGAGTGAACCTATCAGGCAATGATCAAGTGATCTCTCTCCTGCCATCCATCTCCATCCTCTGCCGAACAGAGGCTAGAGACACCATTCTTTACCCATCCTGGCTAATAGCCATTTATGGACTTAGCCACCATGAATTTATCCAGTTCCCTTTTAAACATTGTTATAGTCCTAGCCTTCACAACCTCCTCAGAAGCTGGATATGAGTCAACAGTGTGCCCTTGTCGCCAAGAAGGCTAATGGCATTTTGGGCTGTATAAGTAGGAGCATTGCCAGCAGATCGAGGGATGTGATCATTCTCCTCTATTTAACATTGGTAAGGCCTCATCTGGAATACTGTGTCCAGTTTTGGGCCCCACACTACAAGAAGGATGTGGAAAAATTGGAAAGAGTCCAGCGGAGGGCAACAAAAATGATTAGGGGGCTGGAGCACATGACTTATGAGGAGAGGCTGAGGGAACTGGGATTGTTTAGTCTGCAGAAGAGAAGAATGAGGGGGCATTTGATAGCTGCTTTCAACTACCTGAAAGGGGGTTCCAAAGAGGATGGATCTAGACTGTTCTCAGTGGTAGCAGATGACAGAACAAGGAGCAATGGTCTCAAGTTGCAGAGGGGGAGGTTTAGGTTGGATATTAGGAAAAACTTTTTCACTCAGAGTGGTGAAGTACTGGAATGGGTTCCCTAGGAAGGTGGTGGAATCTCCTTCCTTAGAGGTTTTTAAGGTCAGGCTTGACAAAGCCCTGGCTGGGATGATTTAGTTGGGAATTGGTCCTGCTTTGAGCAGGGGGTTAGACTAGATACCTCCTGAGGTCCCTTCAACCCTGATATTCTATGATTCTATGTTTGGCCAGTGTATATGGCAGAGGGGCATTGTTGGCACTTGGCACATATCACATGTGTAGATGTGCAGGTGAATGAGCCCCTGATGGTGGGGCTGATGTGGTTAGGTCCTATGATGGTGTCCCCTGAATAGAGATGTGGACAGAGTTGGCACTGGGGTTTGTTGCAGGGTTTGGTTCCTGGGTTGGTGTTTTTGTTGTGTGGTGTGTAGTTGCTGGTGAGTATTTGCTTCAGGTTGGGGGGCTGTCTGTAAGCGAAGACTGTCTTGTCCCCTAAGGTCTGTGAGAGTGAGGGATCGTCCTTCCGGATAGGTTGTAGATCCTTGATGATATGCTGGAGAGGTTCTAGTTGGGGGCTGTAGGTGATGGCTAGTGGCATTCTGTTGTTTTCTTTGTTGGACCTATCTTGTAGTAGGTGACTTCTGGGTACCCTTCTGGCTCTGTCAATCTGTTTCTTCACTTCACCAGGTGGGTATTGTATTTGTAAGAACGCTTGATAAAAATCCTGTAGGTATTTTTCTCTCTCTGAGGGATCGGAGCAAATGTGGTTGTATCTTAGAGCTTGACTGTAGACAGTGGATCATGTGATCCATTGTCTACAGCCTCTACTTGAGTTTTACTGTAACCTAAATTACATTTTATGTACATGTACAGTCGTCTGGTGGGCAAATATACAAACTGGCAAAACTGGTCAAACTATTGGCTTAATATTATTTGAGGTTGGTTTAGATCTTAGAGTCTTTGAAAAAAAATTCTAGAATAAATTCATTGTAGCTTTCTTTATCACCAAGAATCTTTGAAGATTGTTGAACCCTGTGCAAATTTATCTAGTCTCTGTTTTCCAGACTTCTTGTGATTCTTGAAAAATGAAGTATGTGGATTAGTGTCACTTTCAGAGTGGAAATTGAACAGGAGGAGTTCTAGAGCTTTCACAGGAAGTGACAATTCTTAACGTGCTATTTTCTGTCATCCCTTTCAGTTTGTACCTTGGGTTTTTTCAGTCACCGATGCTATCTGCTGTTCTAAGGAAGCCACCGATGAAAGCTAGTTAAGAAATCAGATAAAGGATCATTTAATTTCTTTAAACTCAGCATCATGATATCACCAGAGAAGGTAGCGGAATTAGTTGTTTGGCCAGTTTTCATAGAGACAAAGCACCCTTTTGAGTGCACAGTATTCATGGATAAAAGGAGCTAACCTCTTGAACTTCAATGGAAAGATTTTATCAGAAGTTGAAGCTGTGTTGTGAGCAAGATACAAAATTACCAGTCTTGGCAGAAGTTGATTTTTATTTTTTTTTATAATTTTGATGGATAATATTGGTCTATTTTTAAACATTTTTAGATTTTTATCTATTTAAATTTTGATGGTTGCAGGAAATTATGGGTGGGAGTCAGGCAGTGAGAGAGTAAGTCAATTATTTAATGACAGTAGATGTTGAGATTAAAAAAAAAAAAAGCTTTGTAGCCACTAAAATACAAACTGTCAACATCACATCAAACTAAATATCCTTAAATCAAACCAATAAGTTCTCAAGCAGTATTTTCTTACTTTCTTACTGTATGTTTCTGTTATCGATGGAGATATTTGTTCCTCAGTTTGGGTGTCTATGGTGAAATAGATGTTTACCGACATTTACCAGTAAAAATCTAATCCTTCCAAGTCTCCAGATTCCCTAATAGAGCAGTGTTCATTGTCTCTGAAATGAGTTCATAACTATATGACCTATGCAGTTCTTGTCTGCCAGAGAGCCCTGGTTCTCCTTCGAGTGATGGTCTCTATTCGTATTCCACCGAGGGTAATGCGCATGGAGCTTTTCAAAATAGCAGTGTCTCTTGGTCCACCCATGTGCCTCTGCGTTACCTCGTGGTTTTGCCTGGGGCGATAAAGGGCAGGATGGACCAACTGCATCTTTAGTTCCTTCTCGCCGCCGCATGGTCCGAGTCGGAGCTTCAACTGTCCTCTTGTCCTTGGTGATGCATTTTCCAAACTTTTATTGAAAAACTGTTGTTCTTTATTTATTCAGGATTTTGTTGTTTATGTACTAGTTATCTTGTTTCCGCAAGTTTTGTAGGATTACGGACTGGGGACGCTGCTCCGGCAGTTTCCTGCCAAACAATCCACAACACACACATACCCCAACACCCACGTGTGGATATTGGCCATAGTCAGGATTTCCATGGTTTTCTGTAGTAATTTTCTTGTTTCTGAAAGTCCTGCAAATCTTAAGACTCAGGATATCAGTTTGGCAGTTCCCCACCAAACAATCTCCCCTCTCTTCCCCCGCAGCACCTGCATCTGGGTACTGGAGTTTGATAAACAATCCGGGATTAAAAGTGCGCTTCCTGCCCTTGTTTGTTCTCCCTCAGTGACAAACACCAACGTTGTCTGTACAGCTTAGGGGAAGCCCACACTGTGTCCAGGTGCATCAAAAATCCCCAACAGCTGGAGACGGGACACTAGATGTGAAGGGCTCTGAGTTACTATAGAGAATTCTTTCCTAGGTATCTGTCTGATGGGCCTTGCCCACATGCTCAGGGTCTAACTGATTGCCATATTTGGGGTTGGGAAGGAATTTTTCCCCAGGTCAGCTTGGCAGAGACCCTGTGGGGGTTTCACCTTCCTCGGAAGCATGTTGCACAGGTCACTGACAGGTTTAAAATAGTGTAAATGGTGGATTCTCTGCAACTTGAAGTCTTTAAGCCATGATTTGAGGACTTCAGTAACTCTGCCAGAGATTAGGTGTCTATTTCAGGAGTGGGTGAGGTTCTGTGTCTTGCAATGTGCAGGAGGTCAGACTAGATGAACACAATGGTCCCTTCTGACCTTAAAGTCTGAGTCTTTGAACGTCAGTCACTCCTTCCCTGCCCGTAAACAGGAAGGCAGAGCCCTCCACGTTAAGAGGCACCCTATGGCTGTTTCCATGGGGTTACAGTTGGACCCTGGCCGGGAGAAACACCCCTCCCCCCCCCCCACACACACACCTCATGTATTGGCCTGAACAATCCAAAAATGCTCCCAGGCCTGTTGCCACCAGTACCAGTGCTACGGACCCCACGCCAGGGCCTAGCCAAGAGTCATGGAAGCATGCACATAAACATGGCAGTAAGTCTTCCTCCAGGTCTAAGAAAGACGCCATGCTGTCCATAAGCTCCAGTCAAGAATGGGCACCATGCTCTAAGAACCACAAAAGTGACTACGTTGATCGGGAGAGGCTTAACCACCCCTGGGCCTCATGAACCGCTCACACTGGAAAAGATGCAATTTCCGCATGCCTCAGTGAGGGGCCCATACCCAATTTGCCACCTTCTGCCTGTGTTCATATGACGCTCCCCTCTCCATAGGATCCATTGGCACCACCATTGATGCAGGACTCTAGTTCCTCCTCAGAGTCTGAGAGGCCCAGACTTTACACATGGCCCACTGCTTCCTTTCCAAGGACATGACTATCAGACGGTCCCTACGGCACCATGGCAATATCCTCCCTGACCTCAGTCCAGGAGCCACTGGTACCCAGCTCCCTGGTCTCCACAGCTGCAACAGCAGGATCAACCAGATTGGCCATATTGAAGCTCATGGCCCCAGTACTCACCTTCAGAACTGTCCCATTCAATGTGGGAGGGACTATCCTGTATCACCAACCCATCCTCTGCCGAGTAGATGCTTGGAATCAGGATTAGACGATGCCCTGATCAGCTCGGTACCGGCAGATCTGGAGGGATGTATTTTAAACAATCCTTATTGAGGTTGCAGGAATAAACCATCCCGATGTGTAGAAAGAATAGTAAATATGGCAGGCGACCAGCTTGGCTTAACAGTGAAATCCTTGCTGATCTTAAACACAAAAAAGAAGCTTACACGAAGTGGAAGATTGGACAAATGACCAGAGAGGAGCATAAAAATATTACTCAGGCATGCAGGAGTGAAATCAGGAAGGCCAAATCACACTTGGAGTTGCAGCTAACAAGAGATATTAACAGTAACAAGAAGGGTTTCTTCAGGTATGTTAGCAACAAGAAGAAAGTCAAGGAAAGTGTGGGCCCCTTACTGAATGATGGAAGCAACCTAGTGATAGAGGATGTGGAAAAAGCTAATGTACTCAATGCTTTTTTTGCCTCTATCTTCACAAACAAGGTCAGCTCCCAGACTGCTGCACTGGGCAGCACAGCATGGGGAGGAGGTGACCAGCCCTCTGTGGAGAAAGAAGTTGTTTGGCACTATTTAGAAAAGCTTGATGAGCACAAATCCATGGGGCCGAATGCACTGCATCTGAGGGTGCTAAAGGAGTTGGCGAATGTGATTGCAGAGCCATTGGCCATTATCTTTGAAAACTCATGGCAATCGGGAGAGGTCCCGGATGACTGTAAAAAGGCTACTGTAGTGCCCATCTTTAAAAAAGGGAAGGAGGAGGATCCAGAGAACTACAGGCCAGTCAGCCTCACCTCAGTCCCTGGAAAAATCATGGAGCAGGTCCTCAAGGAATCAATTCTGAAGCACTTAGAGGAGAGGCAAGTAATGAGGAACAGTCGCCCTTGGTGAATCCATGCTAAGTCATGCCTGACTAACCTAATTGCCTTCTATGAGGAGATAACTGGGTCTGTGGATGAGGGAAAAGCAGTGGATGTGTTGTTCCTTGACTTTAGCAAAGCTTTTGATACGGTCTCCCACAGTATTCTTGCCAGCAAGTTAAAGTAGTATGGGCTGGATGAATGGACTATAAGGATGTGGAAAAATTGGAAAGAGTCCGGCAGAGGGCAACAAAAATTATTAGGGGGCTGGAACACATGACTTATGAAGAGAGGCTGAAGGAACTGGTATTGTTTAGCCTTCAGAAGAGAAGAATGAGGGGGGATTTGATAGCTGCTTTCAACTACCTGAAAAGGGGTCTCAAGTTCCAGTGGAGGAGGTTTAGGTTTGATATTAGGAAAAACGTTTTCACTAGGAGGGTGGTGAAGCACTGGAATGGGTTACCTAGGGAGGTGGTGGAATCTCCTTCCTTAGAGGTTTTTAAGGTCGGGCTTGACAAAGGCCTGGCTGGGATGATTTAGTTGGGAAGTGGTCGTGCTTTGAGCAGGAGGTTGGACTAGATGACCTCCTGAGGTCCCTTCTAAAGCTGATATTCTATGATAATTCCAAGAGGGGACTGTGTAATCAATTTCCCCCTCGCCCCCAGACATACCCTCGACATACCATTGGAAGTGGTGCAGAACAAGCAGCACCGCCTACTAGATCTTCTATGCGCATTGGTACTGGCCAGGGTGGCCCTACCAATCAACAAAGACATTCTGCAACCGGCACGCACTGTGTAGCATACCTTGGCCACATGCTGCCCCTTCCTCCCCTCAAAGGAACAGACAAAAATTACCTAAAGGTCTGAGTTCCTGTTATCTCATCCTCCGCCCAACTCCCTGGTGATTCAGGCTGCTACAGAGCGGGCTAAACTGCGCGCACACTCCACCACGACTGACAAGAAGGGTAAGGAACTCGACCTAATTGGTCACAAGGTCTTCTCGGCCAGCCTCCAGTTCTGGATCTCTAACTACCTGGCGCCGATGGCCAAATACGACTTCTTATACTATGGACAGATGGCAAAATTTGCAGATAGGCTACCTCAACAGGATTGTTCTGAATTCCAAGATAGTCTAGAGCAAGGCAATTTGGTCGCTAAGTCCATATTTCAGGATGCGGTTGATACAGCAGACACATGCTCGCACGTTTTGGCAACTGGAATCATTATGAGGGAATCCTGGTTACTCTGCACAGGTTTCCTTAGGGAAGTAGAGGAAATGATTTGAAGATCTCCCTTTGACAAATCACATCTCCTCAACCAAAAGACGGATGACTCCTTGCACTCATTAAAAGATTCTAGAGCCACCTTACGATCCTTAGGTGTATATATACGTCAGCACCAAAGCAAAAGTTTTGTTGCCCACTGCCTACACAACGTTAAAGAACTCTCCAGTTCTACCACCAGCAGGCCTACGAACCTTCCCAGAAACACCCTAAGGTTCACAGAGCTTGTCTATCTGTTCCAAGAGTACAATCCTCCACATAGCACAGTCTGCGCCTAAGCAATATTTCTGAGTGCAACTAGAGAGTCATCAACCACTTTGCACCTCAACACTCTGGCTAACCACCCCATTTGAGGTCTTTCTCAAACTCTTTCTGTATGATTACAACGGACAAGTGGTCCTGGATTTCATTCAGTGCAGCTATACAATGGAGTTTGTGACACCACCTCCCCGATCCCATTCCAAGGATCACTCTCTTACCCTAGAGGTGGAGTATCTCCTGCAATGAGGAACAGTGGAACCAGTCCCTGCAGCCCTTCAAAGCATGGAATTCTACTCCAACTATTTATTGGTACCAAAGAAGAAGGGAGGATGGAGACCACTCTTGGATCTCACACATAGGGTTACCAACCCTCCCAGTTTTGCTGGGAGTCTCCCAGAAGAAGGCTCTATCTCCCGGAGGCTACTGCAGCCAATCTGGGAGATTTTAGGCACTAAAAGTCTGGTGGCGCAGCGGGGCTAAGGCAGGGTCCCTGCCTGCCCTGCTTCACTCCCAGAAGCGGCCAGCATATCCCTGCAGCCCCTTTTGGGGAGGGAGGGGGTCTCCGTGCGCTACTCCCGCCCCCAAGCACTGACTCCGCAACTCCTATTGGCTGGGAGCTGCAGCCAATGGGAGCTGCAGGGGCAGGTACGGGCAACATGCAGAGACCCTCTAGCCCTCCACACCCCCAGGGGCCGCAGCAACATGCGCTGACTCTACAGCTCCCATTGGCTGGGAACTAAGGCCAATGGGAGCTGTGGGGATGGTGCCTGCGGGCAGGGGCAGCCCAAGGAGACCCTCTGGCCACCCCAACCTAGGAACCGCTGCGAGAGGGATGTGCCAGCTGCTTTTGGGAGCCGCCTGAAGTAAGCGCCACACCCCTCATCCTCTCCTGCACCCCAATCTCCTGCCCCAGCCCAGAGCCTGCACCCCACACCTCCTTCTGCATCCAAACTCCATCCCAGAGCCCGCATCCCCTCCTGCACTCCTGCCCCAGGCTCGGCCCGGAGCCCCCTCCCACACTCCAACCCCCCAGCCCAGAGCCTGCATCCCCTCCCCCACCCTAGCCCCGTGCCCCAGCCAGGTGAAAGTGACAGCAAGTGATGGAGGAAGGGGGACTGGAGTGAGCGTGGGTGGGGCTTCAGAGAAGGGACGGGGCAGGGGTGGGGCAATAGTGCTTGAGTTTGTGCAGTTACACAGTTGGCAGCCCTACTCACACGCCTCAACCTTTACATTCTCAAACTGAAGTTCCGCATGGTCACACTTGCGGCTGTCATCCCCTCACTAGAAAAAGACGTGGTTTACAGCTCTCAATATTCAGGTTGTCTACTTCCCATAACGACATATACACATCACAAAGATGGTTCCTGAGGTTCATGGTGCATCCTTGACACTTCAAATACAAGGTCTTCCTGTTCGGACTAACCATTGTCTCACGTCTTCAGAAAGGTGGTAGCGGCTCACATCCAGCGACAACGAGTCCTTGTCTTCCCTTTCCTAAACAACTGGCTGCTGGCGGCACAATCCAGAAAAGAAGCTTGGGAATCGATGTCCCTAACTTATTCTACTCCTCTTCTCCTTAGGAATGAGCATCAACGTCAAAAAAAATGATTTTGCGCCCTACATGATCCCTAGAATTCATAGGCGCACACATCGATGCAGCCTCCACACACGCCTATCTGCCAAAAGACAATAGGTTCCAGAGTTCACTGGACCTGATCGCCTTAGTGACTTCCAGTCCCTCAGTCTCAGCCAGAACTTGCCTTCCCTCCTTGATCACGTGGCAGCATGCATGTAAATCACACTGTTCACTCATTTACACCTCCACTGTCTACAGCTCTGGCTACAGAGCGTCTACTCCCCCATGCGCCAGTGCATATACAGCATTCTCACCGTTCCACCATTCCCTTCGGTGGTGGACAAACACACTCCAGGTTTGCTCAGGAATGCCCTTCCTCTTGCCTTCGACAACCGCTACAATTATAATGGACGCGTCACTCGAAGGCCGAGGCACCCCTTGAGAGATCGCATGACACAAGGCACTTGGACTGCCCAAGAAGCCAGGATGCATATCAACATCCTCAAACTACGAGTGCTACACAAGGCATGCCATGCATTCTTAACAGCTATCTGTTCTTGTCACGTCCTCGCCATGTTGGACAACACCACTACGGTTTATTACATAAACAAGCAAGGGGGCACACGGTCCCCAGCACTGTGTGCAGAAGTGGTACGCCTCTGGAAATGGTGCATGCCACATCGTATCCTCTTGTCCACAACCTATCGTCCAGGAGCCCAGAATGTGATTGCCAGTGCCCTCACAGACACTTTGCAATTGATCATGAATGGGAGTTGCACAACATGCTAGTTGCGCACATTTTTGGCCACTGGGGAACTCCAATCAGGGACCGATTTGCATCTCACACCAACACTAAGTGCATCCAGTACTTTTCCAGAAGAGGACTCAGTGCCCACTTGCAGGGGGATGCCCTGATCATCAGCTGGTCAGAGTGAACCAGCTATGCCTTTCCTCTACTGCCATTCCTACCACACTTCCACAAACTCAGGCAGGAGAGGGCGGTGGTCTCCTGAGCGCCCCATATTGGGCTTGCCAGTTCTGGTTCCCTCTTCTTCTCCGCATGTTGACACATCCCCCACTCCCACTATCAATATTTCCGAAGCTGTGGATGCAACACACCGGCAAACTCAGACACCCCGATCCAAGGGCGCTCGGCTTGACAGCTTGGTTTTTGGATGGACACCCCCACTATCACAGGAATACTTGCTGGTGGTCTGTGATAGCCTCTCCAGTGGCAGAAGGGGCTCCACAAGGTGATCCTACCAGGCCAAATGGGCTTGTTTCGATGCCTGGGCCAAACATAAAGGTTTTGGCCCTGAAGCCATGGGCATCCCTGTGCTATTAGACTCTCTTCTCTCTCTAAAGGCCCGTAGGCTCACTCTCAGCTCCATCAAAATGCATGTAGCAGCCATTAGTGCCTTCCACTCTCCTGTGGAAGGGCATTCTGTCTTCACCCACCCCTTGACTGCCAGATTCTGGAAGGGCCTTGTATGCAAATATCTGCCCATCTGGACTGTCGCTTCTCACTGGAACCTCACCCTGGTCCTCACATTATTAACGAAGCCCCCCCTTGAAACCTCTGGCCTCCTGCTTTCTTTTTCTTCTAAGAAAGTAGCTTTCCTGGTCACAGTTACCTCTGGAAGGTGGTTTCCTTCCACACTCCTCAAATGAGGACCGATGGCTTCACTCCCTTGATGTGCATAGGGCCCTGGCCTTTTACCTACAAGGGACAAAGCCATTCTGGAACTCTGCCAGACCGTTTGACTGACCTTAAAAACCTCTTAAGGAAGGAGGAATTCCACCACCGCCCTAGGTAACCCAGTCCACTGCTTCATCGCTCTCCTAGTGAAAAAGTTTTTCCTAATATCCAACCTAAACCGCCCCCATTGCAACTTGAAACCATTACTCCTTGTTCTGTCATCTGCTACCACTGAGAACAGTCTAGATCCATCTTCTTTGGAACCCCCTTTCAGGTAGTTGAAAGCAGCTATCAAATCCCCCCTCATTCTTTTCTTCTGCAGACTAAACAATCCCAGTTCCCTCAGCCTCTCCTCATAAGTCATGTGCTCCAGCCTCCTAATCATTTTTGTTGCCCTACGCTGGACTCTCTCCAATTTATCCACATCCTTCTTGTAGTGTGGGACCCAAAACTGGTCACAGTACTCCAGATGAGACCTCACCAATATCAAATAGAGGGGAATGATCACATCCCTTGATCTGCTGGCAGTGCCCCTACTTATACAGCCCAAAATGCCATTAGCCTTCTTGGCAATAAGGGCACACTGTTGACTTATATCCAGCTTCTCATCCACTGTAACCCCTAGGTCCTTTTCTGCAAAACTGCTGCCTAGCCACTGGGTCACTAATCTGTAGCAGTGCATGGGATTCTTCTGTCCTAAGTGCAGGACTCTGCACTTGTCCTTGCTGAACCTCATCAGATTTCTTTTGGCCCAATCCTCTAATTTGTCTAGGTCCCTCAGTATAATATCCCTACCCTCCAGCGTATCTACCACTCCTCCCAGTTTAGTGTCATCTGCAAACTTGCTGAGGGTGCAATCCACGCCATCCTCCAGATTATTAATGAAGATATTGAACAAAACCAGCCCCAGCACCGACCCTTGGAGCACTCCGCTTGATATAGGCTGCCAACTAGACATGGAACCATTGATCACTACCCACTGAGCCCGATGATCTAGCCAGCTTTCTTTCTACCTTATAGTCCCTTCATCCAGCCCATACTACTTTAACTTGCTGGCAAGAATACTGTGGGACACAGTATCAAAAGCTTCGCTAAAGTCAAGGAATAGCACGTCCACTGCTTTCCCCTCATCCACAGACCCAGTTACCTCATCATAGAAGGCAATTTGGTTAGTCAGGCATGACTTGCCCTTTGTGAATCCATGCTGACTGTTCCTGATCACTTTCTTCCCTCTAAGTGCTTCAAAATGGATTCCTTGAGGACCTACTCCATGATTCATTTTTCCAGGGACTGAGGTAAGGCTGACTGGCCTGTAGTTCCCCAGATCCTCCTCCTTCCCTTTTTTAAAGATGGGCACTACATTAGCCTTTTTCCAGTCATCCGGGACCTCCCCCGATTGCCATGAGTTTTCAAAGATAATGGCCAATGGCTCTGCAATCTCATCGGCCAACTCCTTTAGCACCCTCAGATGCAGCGCATCCGGCCCCATGGATTTGTGCTCATCCAGCATTTCTAAATAGTCCTGAATCACTTCTTTCTCCACAGAGGGCTGCTCACCTCCTCCCCATGTTGTGCTGCCCAGTGCAGCTGTCTGGGAGCTGACCTTGTTTGTGAAGACAGAGGCAAAAAAAGCATTGAGTACATTAGCTTTTTCCACATCCTCTGTCACTAGGTTGCCTCCCTCACTCAGTAAGGGGCCCAAACTTTCCTTGACCACCTTCTTATTGCTAACATACCTGTAGAAATCCTTCTGTTACTGTTAACACTTGCTAGCTGCAACTCCAAGTGTGATTTGGCCTTCCTGATTTCACTCCTGCATGCCTGAGCAATATTTTTATACTCCTCCTGGTCATTTGTCCAATCTTCCACTTCTTGTAAGCTTCTTTTTTGTGTTCTAAGATCAGCAAGGATTTCACTGTTAAGCCAAGCTGGTTGCCTGCCATATTTACTATTCTTTCTACACATCAGGATGGTTTGTTCCTGCAGCCTCAGTAAGGATTCTTTAAAATACAGCCAGCTCTCCTGGACTCCTTTCCCCCTCATGTTATTCTCCCAGAGGATCCTGCCCATCAGTTCCCTGAGGGAGTCAAAATCTGCTTTTCTGAAGTCCAGGGTCCGTATTCTGCTGCTCTCCTTTCTTCCTTGTGTCAGGATCCTGAACTCGACTATCTCATGGTCACTGCCTCCCAGGTTCCCATCCACTTTTGCTTCCCCTACTAATTCTTCCCTGTTTGTGTGCAGCAGGTCAAGAAGAGCTCTGCCCCTAGTTGGTTCCTCCAGCACTTGCACCAGGAGATTAAATCACTTCTGTGAACTGAGACATCCTTTGTAATGCCATAAGGCCTGAGCCTGAATCTGAAAAAATGACTGCTGCTGGGCATGCATCCCAGATCCAATTTACAGTAGCATTATTGCTACTAGTTCGGCTGTCTTGACAGCTACATAATCAGATATTCTTTTAGATGTACTAATTCCCAATTTTGGTTTACAATATGCCATCCCGTTTTTTCTTTTTTGGACCCATCTGTACATATTTGACAAAAACGACTCCACTTTTCATCTATGTATTGGTACGCCTCATTTTTGATACGTACTGTCTCTTTTTACCTTTACGTTTTTATAAAATCCGAAGCCATGTTTGAACATGCAACTTTCCATCCATAACTAATTTTCCCATGACTAAAAGTTTTTTTCATTCAGCTTTTCCGTGTATTTCAACTCCTGCATTCCCACACTCTAACTCAAATGGCAAATTGAGTTCTAACATGGTGTGCTATAGTTCACCTATCGAATTCCCAACAATCCTTGGGTATTTGGTCTTTCATCACTGCAGTTCCCATTAACGGTGGTCTAGAAAGTTAGGTTCAGTAGTTTCCTTCCTAGTGTACCCGGCATTTCAGTAGCAGCTATCCGTAGCATGCATATAGGAGTTGTAATAAGTGCACTGTGTGCAATTCGTAGTGCCTGGCTTATATTAAATCTAATTTTTTAAGTCTTGATTTTGATGCTGACCCAAAAACTTGGGAGCGATAATCAGTAACTGGTCTGACAAAGGCTCTGTAAACCAACTGCAGTGTTTTCTTATTCATGCTCAAATTAGTCCCAAAAAGACTTTTATGCAGGTTAACCCTTCCTGTATGTTTGTCTTTAACATAGTTTTTATATGATCTTTCCAAAGTAATTCAGTATCAAATATTACCCCTAAGCATTTAAACCTTTTAACTGTCGCTTTGTTCTCCATACAGATACCAGCCCCCTTCTGTTTTCACCTTCATCCCTTTATACAGGCCCAACCTGCTATTCCCAGCAGAACTTCATCTTCCGTTAGGCTTTATTGATCCCTGGCTCTCCTCCAGGTGCAGCAATAAGGTTAATTGACCTAATTTAACCTACTCTGCTTTGTGTGGGTTGGACAACCCATCACAAACTGACATTGTGCTCTGCCTGTACAGGGACCCAGATATTCACTGTCCTGAGGAATTTACATTTCAGAAGCATCCTTAAAAATTCAAACAAAAGCTTGAGTAGAGTTAATGCAGTTTAGCAGTGACATGGAGTGAGTTACTTCAACAATTAATGCATACAGCTTTCTGCTCAGGATGCCCTTCAGTGCCACAGAATAGCACATACTACACAGAGCTCCTTCAAGAGGAGGTAGTGCTGAAAACTTAGTGCATTGTTAATGTTCCTTTTTCTAAACACAGCTATTGGATCCATTCAGAGCTTTTTGATATTTAGGGTATGAAACAACAGCAATTTCCCTCTACGAAGTCATCTTGCTACATGTGCATAGACAGGGAAAAAATCCTTTAAACACACAGTATAGTTTATACCACTGATGTACAAATCCCAAATAGAATGCAATGCTGCTGTATGTCTTGCCATCTGTATTTGTGTAGCTCTACCAGCAAAGGTTATAAATACTGCTGATCTTACTGTTGGTTTATTTCTCAACCAGAGCAGTGGCTACCTGCTGTTCCAGGATCCTTTCCTCTCTAGCAAACAGATGGTCCTAAGTTGGCTGCCCTTACCATGGTTTAGATTCACCAGCAAGTCAGCATTATCAAGCTGTCAAAGGACCCATCTGCCCTGAGCAGCTGTTCTGGCATTTGCCTGTCTGTGTGCTGGGAACCTCAGCATTTCACCAATCTCAGACATATAAAATGTCTACTTCTGTTTTATTTGGGGGGTTGCAATTGATGCCATCTGGCTCTTGTTTTTAATCAAACAGATATTAAAAATCTTACACATTGAAGATCTGCTGTGGAAGTCATTGGACGGAAGAATGGACTTTTAGATATTTTGACCTAGTTTGCCGATATTACCTTAGGCTTTCAAAACATTGATTTTTGTTGCAGCATTTAAAAAAAAGATTTAGGCAACGGCGGGGTAGAGACACAAGTTATGGAATGAGCACAGAACCTGGGAGCAAGGAACTTGGTTTTTTTTAAATTACTGTTCTTCCGCTGTGTATTGTAAGTCCTTGAGCCAGTCATTTGGGGCTTGTCTACACTGGCACTTTCCAGCGCTGCAACTTTCTCGCTCAGGGGTGTGAAAAAACACCCCTGCGCCCCCCAAGCGCAGCAAATTTCAGCACTGTAAAGCACCAGTGTCGACAGTGCACCAGCGCTGGGAGCTACGCCCCTCGTGGAGGTGGGTTTTTCAGAGCGCTGGGAGAGCTCTCTTCCAGCCCTCTGTCGCGACTACACAAGCCACGTAAAAGCACTGCTGCAGCAGCGCGTTAATGTTGCCAGTGTAGACTAGCCCTGAATCTCTGTGCTGCAATTGACCTGTCTTTGAAATGGAAATGATACTAAGTGGTCTGAGTGGTTGAGGATTAATGAGTTAACATTTGCAAGGCTTTTGAAGATTAAAAGTACTTTATATAAGTAGTGCTCAGTATTAGTATAACAAGGCGATGTGTTCACCTCAGTTTATAATGAGACACATTGTATAGGATTCCTACCCTAAGTCTCCTTATAATTTCCAACAAGAAGACCTTAATTGGACCTGTTCCTGAAGCATATGGACCAGCAGTTCATTTGCAAACACAAGTTTCAACTCTTCAGTGTCTCCTGACCCTATATTTCCTATTTTAAGAGCAATTTGTTAAATATGAAACAAGATGCACTTTTAAAAAAGGCAACAACAAAAACTTCTCAACAAGATTTTCATTTGACTTTTTAATGGGGTGAGGCTCTACAATAAAATCATAGGGGCACCCAGCCTGCTAAGCCTGGATACTTTTCCACTGCTTCAAGCTTCCTTTTGAAATTTCCTGCTGTAGCCCACGAAAGCTTATGCTCAAATAAATTTGTTAGTCTCTAAGGTGCCACAAGTACTCCTGTTCTTTTTGCGGATACAGACTAACACGGCTGCTACTCTGAAACCTGGTATTGGAAAAACTCTGGGCGGTATTTTCTTGGGATTCCTATTACTCTTTACATGATTCTCATGGGAGAACAGCGAGTACTATGAAAAAGTACAAATACTATAAAACTCTGGGTTTCCAGCTTATTCAGCTTTAATAAAACTAATAAACATCGTGTACATTTGCTTTCCTCTAGTTCATATCTGTGCAGTTTTTGCTGCCAGCTCATTTCACTTTTTCAAAAATAGTTACCCAAAGTTGTGCGTCTGAGGCTTCCATTTTCAGTATTGACAAGTGATTTTGGGGTGCCTAGCTTTGAGATAGCCTAAAGGGCCTGATTTTCAGAACGTTCTGAGTTCCCACCTTACAAAAATTGAATCGTATTAAAGCTTCTCAGATTGGGTCCCCAGAATCACTAGTCACCCTCTGAAAAATTAAGGCCACAAGTTCTTTGTTAGGTGTCACAGTTCAGGCCAACTTCACTAGGCTCCCAGCTCCTCAGCTGTCACTTCTCTTGTGCAGACAACCACATCTCTCTCCTGTTACCCCCTGCACAGTTCCCTGCCTACACTGTGTTATTCCCAGCAAGCCAGTGTGTCTAACCAGACCAGCATCAGTGCTTGGCTTACTCTTCAAGGGCCATGAACAATCTAATTGCCAGCAGGGATGAGTTGCCACACAGGCCTTTATAAGCAAGCACATTTATTCTTAAGGTGAAAGCATTACAGAGAAAACATTAAAAACAAGAGAATCTACATGCATGCTAATAAGCTTACCAGGGATCACCCCACCCATCCAACAGGGGCTCTGGCAGAAGTCAGTCCTTCAGACCCCACCAAGGGGGTTTTCTGGTTTACAAGTTGGTAACAGCCCAGCGCAAAACAGGCACCCATCACTCTGTAGGCCAAAGTCCTTCCAGCCTTTCCCAGAAATGATTCCGCCCCCCCCCCCCGGTTGGACAAAAGGTCCTGTCCATTTGCTGCACCAGAAAGAAGGCCCGGAGTCAGTTTAAACTCAGGCTACTTATTCAAAAGTCCTTTCTTTGACTGTTGGTCTCTGGAGAATCCAGTAGATGTGAGCCTCTCACCAGGCGGTGGGTACCTCTCTAGTGGTGTTACAACCTGAGAGAATTTGCCTAATTACCCCCCACTGGTCATAATTCCTGGAGGGCTGTGGTCCCACTCCCCCATGGAATTGCATACTGTCTCTGGCCCACAATGATACGTAAACCTAATACAGTAAGATCTCCCAAAGATCACTAGTCACCTTTGAAAAATTAAAGCCACAAGACCTTTGTTAGGCACCTAAATACCTACAATATGAGCACCCTGCAGTTCCCACTGAAGTCAGGATCCTGTCACTCATAAATATGTATTTAGGAACTGTAGCCTTTTATTTAAAGTGAATTTTGTAATGTGATATTACACCACCGTGGGGTAGGCTCTGGTGGCTACAGTTTCAAGTTTAACACAGTGAAAGTCACTTCTGCTACTTGCTTCAGAGTTAGTGTCTTTAGGAACACGTAAAGACCAAGGGTAGTGACCACACATACATGTACCAGTACAAAGTCTAGTCTATTTTATGTGTTATTAAAGTTATGATTACCCAAGTATATAGAAGTTCTATACAGACCTGTGCTCAAGTTACAAATATACAGGCGAGTCTCATCTTACGCGGGGGTTCCGTTCCGCGGTTAGCGCGTAAAGAGAAAACCGCGTATAGTCAAAATTACATTGAGTTGAGTGGTGGGCAGAATCGCCTGCACTACAGGTACAGTATTAAAATTGTTGATTTTCTTTTTCTTTTTTTTTGTTTTTGCTGACTGCGTAAAGCTGAAATCGCACATGTTAAATGCGCGTAAGATGCGACAGACCTGTAGTTATACTCACATCCTCAACAGTAGTGTTAGGGTCTGATGAGTCTCTCCTGGCTTGATCATCAGTAGAGGGATGGTTCCCGCTGGAATCTCCCATAGGGAGCTCAGTTTTCCCATTCTGACCATCCTCTTTTTATAACGTGATTCTGTCTGTGCCTACATTCTGCGCATCTTCATAAAAGTGCCAACCCTCTTTTCTCTTATTAGTCTGTGTCCCCTGGAAACTTAGGGGGACCCCAAGTTTCTATGGACTGTGTAAGTTCCCTTTGACCTCCTTAGCATTGGTGCACAACCTGTACCCTGCGGTTAAGACACATGTCTGAGACAGATGTGCCTTTAGAGTATTTTTATGGTCTAATATTAATCCTCTGGGTAATTTTGCACAGTATTACCATTTGGTATCTCTTTTCCCATAATGTCAGGGCATTGGGTTATTTCTCAGTCACTCGCTTAAATCATCATTTCTTGTCTCCAAGGCCTAAAATAGCTAAGCTAAAGTCTTGCAGGCCTCAGCCTATGGGTTCTTGCATTTCAGCTTGTCTTACTCATGTCTAGTATTTGGTTCCTCTAAATACTGATCAATCTTATACTTTTATAATCCTACAAATTAATTCTAATTAACATACAATGAATATATGTAATATAACATTGATTAATCATAACATCACTCAATAAATGGATAATGAACTAAAATCACTGGCTACAGAACCTATTTTTAGGAGCTTTTTTTTTTTAATATTGACACGTTTGGTTTTTATTTCTTCAGCAAGATAAATTTTAAATTCTATGTAAAACCTATACTGAAGTTTTTAATCTTGTGTTTAAAAAAGCATGTTTGCTAGAAAAAAAGCCTGTACAGTTTATATTTGAGGAGTGAGCCTAATATATTAGCTTCCTAATACACTCTCCTTTTTCAGTTAAGTGCTTGTAAAATAGAAGCAAGTGGGAATTCAGAGGTGATGGCACAAACTAGATCACAAGTAGTTGTATCCTGCTTGAACCCAAGTGATAGCTTTGTAAAAGACTTCTGGCAGCCCCCTAAGAAAGATGCTTACAGTGATGTCCTAGCCAAAGAGAGGAATTTGCTTCTCCTTCATTCCTTCTGCTTGATCTGTCAGCTGTTTCCTACTTTAGTTTATAGTAGGTCTGTCAAGCAATTAAAAAAAATTAATTGTGCGATTAATCACACTGTTAAACAATAATAGAGTACCATTTATTTAAATATTTTTGGATGTTTTCTACATTTTCAAATATATTTATTTCAGTTACAACACGGAATACAAAGTGTACAGTGCTCACTTTATATTTTTTATTACAAGTACTTGCACTATAAAAAAACAAAAGAAATAGTATTTTTCAGTTCACCTAATACAAGTACTGTAGTGCAGTCTCTTTATCATGAAAGTTGAACTTACAAATGTAGAATTGTGTACTGCATTAAAAAATAAAACAATGTCAATCTTTAGAACCTACAAGTCCTACTTCTTGTTCAGCCATTGCTCAGGCAAACAAGTTGGTTTAGTTGCAGGAGATAATGCTGCCCGCTTCTTGTTTACAATGTCACCTGAAAATGAGAACAGGTGTTCTATGGCACTGTTGTAGTCAGCATCGCAAGATATTTATGTGCCAGATGCGCTAAAGATTCATATATCCCTTCATGCTTCAACCACCGTTCCTGGGGACATGCGTCCATGCTGATGACAAGTTCTGCTCGATAACAATTCAAAGCAGTGTGGACCGACACATGTTCATTTTCATAATCTGAGTCAGATGCCACCAGCAGAAGGTTGATTTTCTTTTTCAGTGGTTCAGGTTCTGTAGTTTCCTCATTGGAGTGTTGCTCTTTTAAGATTTTTGAAAGCATGCTCCACACCTTGTCCCTCTCAGATTTTGAAAGGCACTTCAGATTCTGAAACTTGGGTTGAGTGCTGTAGCTGTCTTTCAAAATCTCACATTGGTTCCTTCTTTGCGTTTGGCAGATCGGCAGTTAAAGTGTGCTTAAAATGAACAGCATGTGTTGGGTCATCAGCCGAGACTGCTATAACATGAAATATACGCCAGAATATGGGTAAAACAGAGTAGGAGACGTACAATTCTCCCCCAAGGAGTTCAGTCATAAATTTACGCATTATTTTTTTGATGAGTGTCATCGGCATGGAAACATGTCCTCTGGAATGGTGGCCAAAGCATGAAGGGATATATGAATCTTTAGCGCATCTGGCATGTAAGTATTTTGCGATGCCGGCTACAAAAGTGCCATGCAAATGCCTGTTCTCACTTTCTGGTGACATTGTAAATAAGAAGAGGGCAGCGTTATCTCCTGTCAATGTAAACTGACTCGTTTGTCTGGGCGATCGGCTGAACAAGAAGGAGGACTGCGTGGGCTTGTAGGCGCTGAAGTTTTACATTGTTGGGATTTTTTAGTGCAGTTATGTAACAAATCTTCATTTTTAAATTGCACTTTCACCACACAGCTTGACTACAGTACTTGTATGAGGAGAATCGAAAAATACTATTTCTTTTGTTTCTTTCAGTGCAAATATTTGTAATAAAAAATAATATACACTTTGATTTCGATTACAACACATTTTACATATTAAAATGTAGAAAAACATCCAAAATATTTTATCAGTTTCGATTGGTGTGCTATTCTATTAACAGTGCGATTAAAACTGTGATTAATCGTGATTAATTTTTTTGAGTTAATCGCATGAGTTAACAGTGATTAATGGACAGCCCTAGTTTATAGAAGTCCCTGCTGATGTGCTGTGCGACAGTTAGCGTCTCTTTGAGCAGGGAAGCCTCTACTGCTCTAGTTTCTCTCCAGGGCAGTGCCTCATCCTACCCTAACTTCTTACAATGATGTAACATTGTTTCAGGTAAGGGGTTTTGGTATGAAATGAAAGTGTAATCCCAGTGTCCTCTCCTAGTTTGGGTCAATGTGTGTTGGCTTCATTTTAGTCCCTCTATTCTCCAAGCAAGTCACTAATCCCAGAGAAAACTACGCTAGGCCTTGGTCATTCCTACTCAGAGTATTAGAGAGCAATTGCTGAATGTATGGACAGGAGCGCAATCGTTTCTTTCCCCCTTTTGGTTCTCTCATCTAAGCAGGTCTTTTTACAGCATTACTACAGATGTTCTTCTGTAATTTGGAAAACACCTTCATTTTACTTAGGGAGAGTAGGATTTGAGCTATTTACCACTGTCTGAAGCACAACTACTACCTATGAGTAATGAACTACTGTATAGGAAGTTTCACTGCTGTATATCTTAGAAGGTTAAAGCAAGCCAAGAGCAGGGAAGCAACATTGTGGTGGTGGTGTGGAAATCCCCATTTTACAATTTGTAACCAGCAGTTTGACTAAAACTGGCTACAGCGTGTGATCTTAGTACTGACAGCTGGTTCCTTAGTACTGCTACTGTGTTTAGTGTGAGTAAACACCCACATTTTATATAGTAGATCTCAGGACAAGGTCTTGTTTAGGCAGGTCTCTCCTACCTTCTCTTCAATTAAGAACTAGAATTACCTGCTTAACAAACTCCCCACTGACTGCCACCAATGTGACTGTTCCTGGACAAGCCAATACCAGGTGAGAGTGAGGTGGAGGATTTTTGGATGTTTACAGGGAGTTCCCCCTGAGTGACGTGCAGTATTTAAGACACTCTTCCATCACTCACATTCAATACCCTGTACAATTATATTTCTAGCTCTTCTGCTGGCATCTTGGGAGTTACTTAGGTCCTGGTACTTAGCACTTATATACAGCCTTACATACATTAATCTTCAGAATCCCTTTGATGTAGGTAAGTGTTATCTGTATTTTTAAAATTGGAGTGCTGAGGCATTAAGTCAGGTGTGGCCAACCTGAGCCTGAGAAGGAGCCAGAATTTACCAATGTATATTGCCAAAGAGCCACAGTAATATCTCAGCAGCCCCCCATCAGCTCCTCCACCCTGCTCCCACTGCCTCCCACCCACCAGCAGCCCCCTGATCAGTGCCTCCCCCTCTGTCCCCACACCTCCTGATCAGCTGTTTCGTGGCGTGCAGGAGGCTCTGCGGGGAGAGGGAGGAGCAAGGGCACAGCAGGCTCAGGGAAGGGGTCAGGAACGGGTGGAGCGAGGGCAGGGCCTGTGGCAGAGCCAGGGGTTGAGCCATGCACATCCCCTGGCACATTGGAAAATTGGCGCCGGTATCTCCAGCCCCAGAGTCGGTGCCTATACAAGGAGCCATATATTAACTTCTGAATTTACTGCACATAGGCTGCTTCTCTTTGGAGGAAATAAATGATTACAACCCAAAAATGCACTACTGTGAATTCTTTTTATCATAGAATCATAGAATTCAAGATCAGAAGGGACCATTATGATCATCTAGTCTGACCTCCTGCAAGATGCAGGCCACATAAGCCGATCCACCCACTCCTGAACTAATTCTCTCCCTTGACTCTGCTGTTGAATGCTCCAAATCATGATTTAAAGACTTCAAGTAGCAGATAATCCACCAGCAAGCGACCCCTGCCCCATGCTTCGGAGGAAGGCGAAAAACCTCCAGGGCCACTGCCAATCTACCCTGGAGGAAAATTCCTTCCCGACCCCAAATATAGCGATCAGCTGAACCCCGAGCATGCGGGCAAGACTCTCCAGCCAGACCCTCTGGAAAAGGCTAACAGTATCCCAACATTGACCCTTTGTACTAATTACCAGTGTGGCACGTTATTGACCTATTGACTAAACCCATTATCCTATCATACCATCCCCTCCATAAACTTATCCAGCTTAATCTTAAAGTTATGGAGGTCCTTCTCCCCCACTGTTTCCCTCGGTAGGCTGTTCCAGAATTGCACTCCTCTGATGGTTAGAAACCTTCGTCTAATTTCAAGCCTAAATTTCCTGACTGACAATTTATATCCGTTTGTCCTCGTGTCCACATTAGCACTGAGCTGAAATAATTCCTCTCCTTCCCTGGTATTTATCCCTCTGATATATTTAAAGAGTGCAATCATATCTCCTCTTATCCTTCTTTTGGTTAAGGAAAACAAACCGAGCTCCTCAAGTCTCCTTTCATACGACAGGCTTTCCATTCCTCGGATCATTCTAGTGGCCCTTCTTTGTACACGTTCCAGTTTGAATTCACCCTTCTTAAACATGGGAGACCAAAACTGCACACAATACTCCAAATGAGGTCTCACCAACGCCTTATATAAGGGGATTAGCACCTCCTTATCTCTACTAGAAATACCTCGCCTAATGCATCCCAAGACCGCATTAGCTTTTTTAATGGCTACATCACATTGCCTACTCATAGTCATCCTACTATCAACCAGGACTCCTAGGTCCTTCTCCTCCTCCGTTACTTCCAACTGGTGCGGCCCCAGCTTATAACTAAAATTCTTGTTAGTCATCCCTAAATGCATAACCTTACACTTCTCATTATTGAATTTCATCCTGTTACTAATACTCCAGTTTACAAGGTCATCCAAATCTCCCTGGAGGATATCCCGATCCTTTTCCGAATTGGCAATACCTCCCAACTTGGTGTCATCCGCAACTTTATCAGCCCACTCCTACTTTTGGTTCCGAGGTCAGCGATAAATAGATTAAATAAAATCGGACCCAAAACCAAACCTTGAGGAACTCCACTGGTAACCCCCCTCCAACCCGACAGATCACCCTTCAATACGACCCTCTGCAGTCTCCCCTTTAACCAGCTCCTTATCCACCTCTGGATTTTCATTTCGATCCCCATCTTTTGCAATTTAACCAGTAATTCCTCATGCGGTACCGTATCAAACTTACTGAAATCTAGATATATTAGATCCACCGCATTTCCCTTGTCTAAAAAATCTGTTACTTTCTCAAAGAAGGAGATCAGGTTGGTTTGGCATGATCTACCTTTCGTAAAACCATGCTGTAATTTGTCCCAGTTGCCATCGGCCTCAAGGTCCGTAACCACTCTCTCTTTTAAAAATTTTTCCATGACTTTGCATACTACAGATGTTAAACTAACAGGCCTGTAGTTACCTGGGTCACTTTTTTTTCCCTTTCTTGAATATAGG
Source organism: Mauremys mutica (assembly GCF_020497125.1). NCBI lineage: Eukaryota > Metazoa > Chordata > Testudines > Geoemydidae > Mauremys > Mauremys mutica. Next base: position 14,633,017 of record NC_059096.1, read on the forward strand.
AACTATATTAGCTAATCTCCAGTTGAACGGTACAACCCCCGAGTTTAGAGATTTATTAAAAATCATCGCTAACGGGCTTGCAATTTCACTCGCCAATTCCCTTAATATTCTAGGATGAAGATTATCCGAGCCCCCCCGATTTACTTCCGTTAAGCTGTTCAAGTTTGGCTTCTACCTCAGATACCGTAATGTCTACCCCCATATCTTCATTCCCATCAGTCCCTCTACCACTATTCCTTAGCCCTTCATTAGCCTCATTAAAGACCGAGGCAAAATATTCGTTTAGATATTGTGCCATGCCAAGATTATCCCTAATCTCCACTCCGTTTAAAGTTTTAAGCGGTCCCACTTCTTCCTTCTTGGTTTTCTTCCTATTTATATGGCTAAAAAACCTTTTGCTATTGGTTTTAATCCCCTTCGCTAGGTCCATCTCCACCCGGCACTCTTCAAGAAGTGTCTAACATAACAGCCCCTTTATGTAAGGCTCCAGTCCGTGGCTCTTTCATTATAGCCATTTAATATGAATTAAACCATATGATTCAGGAGTTCACTGTGTGATTCCAGCATTGGCAGAGGAATCTGATCTATATGACCAAACTGAATGCAGAAAAATGTGTTGCCCAGGTAACAGCCATTATATAGTGACTTCCTTCTCCAAATTACATCATCAATATGAACACCGACTACACCTGTAAAGTCCATAAGGGGTAATTCTGTTTTCATTGCTGGGAAAATTGAGGTGCACAGAGCCTAGGGGCCAGTCAATGCTCAGCACCCAGAGTGGGAGCTGGATTTTCAAAGAGTCCAGCAAATGGGAGCTACAGCGAGCTGAGCACTCTTGAAAATCTGACCTTTTATTTAGGTCCCTAAATGAGAGCAGAGCGCACTCAAAAATCTGGCCCCAACTGTTTTGTCCAAAGTCCACCTGAAAGCTGGAAACAGTACTCGGGGGTTCCTGGCTCACATTCCTATCCTCACACCACTAGACATTGCCTCCTTCTCTGCTTTCCGTAAAGGAGGACTGGAATATTTCAAACCTTGGTTTACATCCTAGACAGTGTGTTGTAAAGCACCAGTGAAAATTACAGAACTCAAAGCAGTCCACTCATCTGTCTGACCACAGTTCTATCCTGTGTTGAACATCTGTGACTATGAACAGCCAAGTACATGAAGCTGGCTTAAGCCAAAGTGAAGTGCTGCTTGTCTTTTCCCCGGACCTTGCCCTCTGAACATTTTTTCTTTCAAGAGATGAGGAGAGCAAGAGATTTCCTTAGTCAAATGTTGGTGCCAATCCAAACGATAACTCTCAAGGTTAAGCACCACTTTTGCTGGGCACGTTTATACACAACAGGGAGCGCGAGACAGAAAAAAAATGGGGTCTGCAGCTGCACTTGTTCCACAGTGTAACGTACTCTCAGGGTTTTGTGCCTGTGGCAGTAGGCGCAGAATGTCCGTGGTCCCAGATTTATTGTAGTAACCTTGGAAATGTAAAGTACCGACACTATTTTTGGTGGGAAGGGGACTATACGTAATACATGAATGCCTTTCCTGTGTGTACACAGTGTATCGTTAAACCCTCCTACAGCCCACTTGAGTATAGCAAGACTCCATACTGGAGAGACCTCCTGAATGTATTCTGTAGGGGCAAGTGGGGAAAAATGTGGGCAGATGAGGACTTCATTGTAAAATTGTGTGTTTAAACATATTTTGTATAAGTGTGAACTACAATCCCATCCAGAAATTAGGGAGTTTTCACTGGACATGTCAGATGCAGCCTTGCTTAGCTGTCTTCCTCATTCTGCTAGAGTTGTCTTTTTTGCTGTGAGCTGGCCCTTTGGCCACACTGAAGCTATTCTTCCTGCTTTGAAGCTTTGTCCTTCCCTGACATTGTCTGTCCTATTCCTGTTCACTGTTCTCCCTGCTGCCGGCAGTGGCTCTGTTTCTTACCGCGACAGGAACAGAGAGCAGCTGGGAGATGGTGACAATAGGGAGGTGGCAACCCTAACTGCTCCCCAGCCATTCCACATCCTCAGGAATCTACCCCCTTGTTCACACCCAGCTGGCAGGGCAAACGTCAGAGCCTGGAGGTGCAGGGTGCAGATAGATGGTTTTTCAAAGGGAATGAGTGGGAAGAGGTGAGACCACAAGAGAGGACCCCAGTGGGCAGAGACATAGACAGGAGGCATATGGGAAGAATGTCTTCATGATTGTTGATTTCCCTTGAATTGAAGGGGGCCTTGGGGGCAAGAACATGAAGGGGTAGGATGGAGGGAAGGGCTGCAAATGGAAGAGGCCTTTGCTCCGGACTCGTTACATTCAAACGCTACACCAGCTATACAGGGGCTTGGTGTCTCTTACTAAACTACCCTGGGGTAACCCCACGCCCCCTCTGTTTTCCCCCACATCACCTCTCAGTGCTAACTATGTAATGTAGTTGCTCTACATCTGCGTTAGGCATATGAAGATGATCCCAAAATAGCTGGTCCAGCAGCATGTATTCAAAGCCAAATTAGGTGTTCTGTGTGGGCTTCTAAAACCCTAATACCACTTCTGGGATAACACTTGTTAGCAAGCTGATGTTGGCTGTGATGACTGTCCAGGGTAAAAGGTTTGGCTGTAAAAGGTAGTGGTTTACAGAGCAGGTCTCACTTTGAATTTGCTGCCTACCTTGCTTTATATACACGCTGCATTTGTTTCCAGCACTAGCATTCCATTCAGATAAGAAATTCAGTGGCTGCCAGCAAACAAAAACAGGAAAACAGAGCAGCTGTGGTCATATATACTGATGACCTACTTAAAATCGTGTGTGGGTGGGTGGGTGGATAATACCGGCTGACGGTCTGAGGGATTGTTAGCAGAATAATGAACACAAACCATGGACCTCGTTTGTTTAGCGGTAGTTTATGAACATCAGAAATGTTTTATTTTTTATTACATCATTTAGGCTTCTTTAGCTGTGATAGCTCATTCTGTTCTTTTTGTCTCACTGCTCAGACACCTTTTGTATTGCGAATACAGACAGTGCTGATGCTTCAGAAGATGCAGTTAAATCTCACAATGTCTTAATCTTTAGAGCTGAAGAATACAAGGCTTCCAGCATCTAACCAGTTAGCAGAGCTATAATGACTGAGACCTGGGATGTTTCTGGGCATTATAATTTTTCTGAACATACTTCAGGAAGAGCTGGTTGTAAAACAATATTTGAAAGATACCGTGCTGTCTTCTGTTTGTAAGAAAACAGGGCTGTATAAAAGGATCCGGTCAAGGGTGGTAGGTCAAAAATTCAGCTCCCCTGTGGCAATCAACGCATGTGAAATGCAGATTGCACATATGTGTCTTCTCTCCATTTCTGCCTCCTATAAGAAAACTAATTTCTCACTGGGCAAATCCACTCAGAAGAGAGCAGAATTCTCCTGTCACTTGATTGCCCACATTCAGGAGCAAAGTGGGCAGGCGCAGTGAAGGAAATAATTCTCTGCATGCTTCCACCATCTGGGCATGTGTACACTTACCAAAGTGGCTAAACAGTGCATTCATTTGGATTGTCATCACCAATACTGGAATGTCTTATTTTTGAATAAATTGTCGAGGTCTTTAAAATAAATAAATAAAAGGTATCAACAGGGTACTATGTATCAGAGGGGTGGCCATGTTAGTCTGGATCTGTAAAAGCAGCAAAGAATCCTGTGGCACCTTATAGACTAACAGACGTATTGGAGCATGAACTTTCGTGGGTGAATACCCACTTCGTCGGATGCAAGTAACAGGGTACTATAAACACCTACATAAAATTCCTCAAGGTAGTTCAGTTACTTGGCCTACCACAAAAACTTTTCTCATCAAAAAATTATACATAAAACATTCCTATTTCTTCAGCGACTGTAGAATTTTACTTTCCATAAATTGAGTTCTAGAAAGAATAAATTTGTTTCTTCTTATGCCCGTCACAATTCCCAAAGCAGTAATCAAAACCTAGAGTTTGTAAACAGATGTTTAAAAAATGAAATAAGTAGAAAAATCACCACAGTTTGGCTTCTCCATCTCTTGGCAACCAAAAATTCTACAGTGATTGAGGCTTAAACATGCATGTAATAAAAATAACACCAACGTGTAACCCAGATAGTTTCTAGTTTTTTACCACAAGCCCTTTGTGGTAGAAATTTCATTTCTCTCACACCTTCAAATGTGTCTGGCAATAGGCATAGGCAACAAGTGATATGTGCCCGTGTTCCACCAATATTCAGGAACGTGGGCCCGGCTCCGCCAATGTTTGGGCTTATATTTTCAGAGCCATCCCATCCATAGGACAGACCAGGGCAACCGCCCTGTGCTTGGGGGGTGGGGGGGGCTGCACCTCAGGGGGGATGCAGGGTCCAGGGTGGCCTGGGGAGCTAGCAGGGGGCCTGGCACTGGCAGCACTGAGTGACCTGGCCCCAGCCCACCCCGCTCTGCTCCACCCCACACTCCACCCCTTCCCCCAATTCCTGCCTCTTCCCGCCCCTGCTGCACCCCGTTCCCCAAGCCCGCCTCTCCAGCTTCTACCCCCGAGCGACGCTGGGAGTTGGGGGAGCGGGGCGGGCTGGGGCCGAGTTGCTCGCTGCTGCCAGTGCCAGGCCCCCTGAAGGCCAGGGCCCCCCAAAGGGGCCCTGCTTGGACCTGTTCTAGGCACCACCAAAAATGATACAAACCTGGTGCCCATGGCAATAGGGCAGGGGTGGGCAAACTTTTTGGCCCAAGTGCCACATCTGTTATGGAAATTGTATGGCAGGCCATGAATGCTCACAAAATTAGGGTTGGGTTGCGAGAAGAGGTGAAGACTCCAGCTGGGGGTGTGGGTTCTGAGGTGGGGTTGGGGATGAGGGGTTTAGGGTGTAGGAGGGTGCTCTGTGCTGGGATCGAGGGGTTTGGAGGGCAGGGGGGGATTAGGGCAGGTGGTGGGGTGTGGGAGGCGGTCAGGGATGCAGGCTCCGGGCGGCGCTTACCTTAAGCAGCTCCTGGAAGCAGTGGAATGTCCCTTCTCTGGCTCCTATGCGGAGGCATGGCCAGGCAGCTCTGCATGCGCTGCCACCCCCGCAGCTCCCATTGGCCATGGGAGCTGCAGTGGCAGTGCTTGGGGTGGGGGCAGCATGCGGAGCCCCCTGGCTGTCCCTATGCATAGGAGCCGGAGTGGGGACATGCTGCTGCTTCAAGGAGCCATGCAGAATGGGGCAAGCCCCAGACCCTGCTCCCCGGCAGTAGCTCGAGGGCCGGATTAAAACATCTGATGGGTCGGATGTGGCCTGCAGGCCATAGTTTATCCACCACTGCAAAAGGGCAACTTTTCCCATCCCTCACAGCAGTAGCTCTGCATTGCTGCAGTTTACTGCACCCTGGATGGCAAGATGTTCCTTTTATTCACTAGCTGGAAGCTTTGGTAACAACAGAGGAAAATGGGGCTAAAACAAAGGGGGCAAATTGTATATTCTGTAACTCAACTAATTAGCTTTAATATACTAGTGAAACCACTGGATAGCATTTAGCGAAGCATATTCACTTTCTGACTTGGGCACCTGCTTAAAATGGAGCCTACTGTAGGTAATTTGTTTCCCACAAAGCCCTGAGAAGTTGGCAGGGAAAGCATACCTGTGAAAACAATGCAATACCGTTGGTGTTGCACGCTGCTGATTCAGTGGGGAGGTGACATGGCTCTTTGGAAAAGCTTCCCATTCTGCCACTGCCTGTGGATGTTGGATGCTATAGGAAATCAATGGGATGGGAAGAGATTATACATGATTAGTTGTCTCTGTAATGCAGATATTGCATTAGCTGTCATAGGAGTCAGAGTGCCACCGCCAGGTTAGTAGAGTCCAGGAGTGAATGCAAGTTACCAGGTCCCATGGGAGCTTGGCATGTACTATATTATTGTATTTCCCTGGAGCAGTATTGATGTGGCATCTACAAAGTGTGACAGGAGGTGAAATGGAGGTTTTATCTCTCCACAGTGTTTCACAGCAACAAATTATCCTTCCTTCTAAAGGAAGTGAAATCTCTACATAAATGCATGTTCAGCGCCATCTTGTCAGATTATGGTGCAAAATATTGGCATTTAGACTGCACAGACCTATGTCCTTGTGAGTGAATTTGAGCTGGACTAGATTAAGCACCCTTTACAAACATACAGTACAGAGAAGAATCAATACTATGTAAAGGAAGCCACTTCAGTTTATTTACCACATAAATCTCTTTGTAGAACTGAATGGTACTACTTATGCTGGTGGTCATTAGCAAGATGGATCTTGGTTAAAACACAGATGACATTACATCTGTGGATCTCTCTTAAAGAGTTACCTAGGGAGGTAGTGGAATCTACATCCTTAGAGGTTTTTAAGGCCCAGCTTGACAAAGCCCTGGCTGGGATGATTTAGTTGGGGTTGGTCCTGCTTTGAGGAGGGGGTTGGACTAGATACCTCCTGAGGTCTCTTCCAACCCTAATCTTTTATGATTCTAAAGCAAGGAAGGGGAGTTTTTGGAAATGGCGCCAGTTCCTTGCACCTCCTTCTGGGTGTGGGGCCATCAGGATAAACTTGCTTCCTATGTGCCTCAAAAATGAAAACACGTTAACATGTGTATGTATAGATCATTTTGAGTGAATGTAGTATTCATAAAAGGTGTTAGATTGACAGCCCTGGTGATTAAAATAGTATATCTGATACAGAATATCCAGAAACAATGAACCTTTCCCCCACACAACTCATTGTCAGTGTGCATCAGTCCTGACCTAAGGCAACTTCTCCCTGGAACAAGAGTTTAGCTCAGTCACTATGGTAATCTCAATCTTGGAACTTTTCCTAAGGTGGCCAATAAGATGCTAGTTATGATGACTTGAGCTGTGGATACCTGTCCACTAGGAACCAGACTGACACCATCTATTCATTTCGCAATAGCCCCAAAAAGCCATCACCAGTAACGACAACAGTTATCATCGAGTTGGGCCAGTTTTGAACCCTCTAGCTGCAGGCAATTAACTTAGATCAGTCCCCTGAGCCATCCAGCCCCTCCTTGTGCTTTGTTTTTGTTATAGAGAGAAGCTTTGGGGATATGTTCTTTCAAGTGTTTTCCCAGAATTTCTTTGCATAGACCATATTGGAAGAGTTGACCTGACTCCTCCCATATAGGAAGGAAAAGACCTTCAATATCCATTTAGGAGCAGTAGATGAACTCAGCCACCCTGAATTGGTGCAAACTTTCCAGTTACATGTGAGTTTGATGCTGCAGTAATCAGCCCTGATAATAGGAACAGAGCTTCACTGACACTGAGCCTCAGGAATATCACTTCCTCTCCCTAACAACTGGAAAAGGAAAAAGTCACAGTCAGCAAAAGATTGAGTCACCAAGCTGTCACGCTGAGAGCCACAGAAATGTTCCAGTTTGCCTTGCTAGTCCTGTGCCAATTTTAGGGTGAGAGTGTGCATGATAGTCATCAGTTGTGAAACACCAAGACTCCCTGGAACCACAGATTCATGTCCCAGTAAGATTAATTCAACCCTACATCCTTTGGAGCTCCATGCAGTGAACTGCATGTGTAGGTCATTCAGATGAGATCTTCTAAAATCAGAGGGCTTATAGGATCTGCAGAGATTAAAGCTCACCTGGCATATTTTGAAAGAACAGAGATGTGCACTGGTGGCATTGGGTGGTGGTAGGTCACATTAGCTGGCTTGATCTAACACCCTCTAAAAGTCAAGACAAGGCTCCCCCTTATGCTTTAATTCAACCACCTTAGCACATGCTGACGTGCCGCTCACCTTGGCGCGACTAGAGCTTTGGAAGGTGTTAGATTGTGCTAGCTCAAGGTGGGTGAGGGAATATCTTTTATTGGACTAACTTCAGACAAAAAACGGTTTTAAAACGAACCCTTGTCCCAAAGCTGGGATATTGTGGCTAGCACTCTCCTGCTTAGTGTCACAACATTGGCTGGGAATCCTGGCTGTCTCTTAAAGGTCTTGTGAGAGGACAGGAAATGTGCAGCAATTAAGAGCACAACTCTGCCATGTAGCAGCAGGACATTGTACCAGTGAGCATATGTAAATCAACCGGTGCGACCGTTCACTGGCTTTCCCTCTCCCTGCCACCATTTCCCAGGCTGTGAAATGGGAATAATACTTTACAGGGTGCTCAGATGCCATGGTGACAGGTGTGGTATAAGAACCTAAACACCCCTTCCATTGGCGTAGGTAGTGTCTACACTGAAGAGCTATAATGGTGCAGCTGCAACAGCATTTCAAGTATAGACAAGCCATGAGCCTTGCAACATTGTGAGATGTATGGAAGTCTGTGGCTGAATCAGGAATTGAACCCACGTCTTATGAGCCCCAGTTTAGTGTTCTATCCACTAAATCATCTGTTGTAAGCTAGGGTAGATTTTTTTGTTCATAGTTATATTTAAGAGGAAAATAGCAAGATTGACAAATATTCCTTTAATATTACGTCCCACAGACGTGAGGAAATTTACATTCAAATGCACAAACCTAAGTCCTTTAAGGTACAGCAGATGCAGCACGTAGGACAGTTTCGGATCACTGACTATTTGTAAAATCTAATTCCCTGGGATGCTGACAGACTTAAATACACCTATGTATCATATAGGACTGTTGGATTCTGTGCTAATATAGCTTCATGTGTCAGTTTAGAATCTCACTTATACTTTGTAGCATATTAATAATCATAGCTAAGTACAGGGTGTGAAACTAGGGCAGCGGAGTGGCCAAACGCTGACCTAGATTTTTTTTGGATGGCTTCCTAAAGGGGAGATCTAGATAAAAACTCTCTGCCTCTGAAACAAATTTCTAACTGATGTTTCTGTTCAGGGGAAGTCTTCCCCTGACATGCTGCCTTCCTTCTTGGGGCCCCCATCCTGGCCGTGTAATTAAAATGATAGCAGTAAATTAACTGGTTTAGTCTGGGTTTAGGAACTTAACCAAATTTTAGCTTAGAGAGAATTTTTACTGCAAATTTCAAATACATTTTTGAGAATAAATGTCTAATAGGAAATCTGTCTAAACTATAATGTTTAGAGAAAAAGGTAATTTATTTCCTTTAGGTTTCTCTATATGTAAGTCATTGAGCTTAAAGTGTCTGTGTTATGGAGGCGCTCTAGTGGCTCCTGAGTTAAGGTTACATTGAGATTTCCATTTAAAGCAGGGTTAATACTTCAAACATGAAATTCTTCTTTGAGATGAGTGTCCCTGTGGGTGCTCCACTCCAGGTGGTGGTGCACACCTGCGCCTTCGCTCGGAGAGTGTTACAGCAGGGCCCACCAGGTCGTGCACGCGTGGTGCCTGCCTCACGTGCCATTGGCGATTGAAGTATCGCGTGCACAACCCGGACCCCTCAGTTCCTTCTCAAATGTCTCTGGTCTGAGATGGAGCTCTCCAGTCCTTTGAAAACCTGTAGTTTTACTCAGATAAGTTACATAGTTAGCTTTAGTAGTCTTTCTAGTAGTTAGCTTTCATTTTTTAGCTTCGTTCCTGTTAAAAAAATATAATAATTATTTACTCTGTAGTTAAGTTCAGTGATAATGCCAGGTTCACCAGGGTTTAAGTGATGCACTCCGTGCAGAGAGGCAGTGCCAGTGTCTGGAGACATTCAATGTGTCCGCAGTCTCGGTGAATCCCATGTTCCCCAGAAATGTGACCATTGCAGCAAATTGAAAGTTAGGGCACAAAGAGACAGGGACCTGAGGCTTAAGCTCATTTTAATGGAGAAGTCCTTGAGACCAGCCTCAGATCCAGGACAAGAACCCGCTTCCCGGCACAGGTCACCAGTTCCTTCACCACTGAGGTCCCCAAAATCCAACGGACCTGCCACGAAACGGTCATCCTCCTCATCCCAAAGAGAGCAGACCAGCAAAAAACAGTCGCCGACAAGATTGCTCTCATTGGTGCCAATTGCAGCGTGACTCAGGTGCAATGGTCTCAAGTTGCAGTGGGGGAGGTCTAGGTTGGATATTAGGAAAAACTTTTTCACCGGGAGGGTGGTGAAGAATTGGAACGGGTTTTTAAGGCCCAGCATGACAAAGCCCTGGCTGGGATGATTTAGTTGGGGTTGGTCCTGCTTTGAGCAGGGGATTGGACTAGATGACCTCCTGAGGTCCCTTCCAACCCTGATATTCTATTATTCTATGGTCTACAACTGAGACATGCCTACATATAAACCTTCTAGAACTCCACACTGTCCGCAATGCCTGCCTCCACTTCCTGCCATTCATAAAAAATCAACACATAAGGGTCATGACCAACAATGTCACCTATATATTCCATATAAACAGGCAAGGGGGAGCCAGATCACATTCGCTCTGCACCGAGGCCATCAAACTTTGGAGTCTCTGTTAATTCAACACAACATCCATATCTCAGCTTCATACCTACCTGGATGCCAGAGCACAAGAGCAGACAAATGCAGCAGATGATTTCCACACGACCATGAAAGGGATTTGAGCGATCCGGTACTGCAACACGTATTCCGATGATGGGGTCACCCACGCATCGACCTATTTGCCACTGCCCGCAACACAAAGTGTCAAAAATTTTGCTCCGGGGCAGGTCTAGGGAAGCAAGCCATGGGAGACGCATTCCTAATCAGCTGGAACACGGACTTCCTATATGTGTTCCCACCGATACCATTGCTACCCAGGGTAATACATAAAATAAGGACCGACATAGCCCCCACATGGCTGAGACAACTGTGGTATCCCTACATGTCAGCACATCCCCCAGTCACACTCGCTCTCCACTCAAATCAACTGATACAACAGGAGGGACAGTTACAACACCCCAACTTGCAGATGCTACATCTCAAGGCCTGGGCTTCTCTGTGGATCTCTCGTGACAAGCTAAACTGTTCAGACAAGGTCCAAAGGGTGTTACTCCATAGCAAGTCAAGCACATCAGGGCTGTGTTCTTGAAAAGGGTGATGGATACTGGGGACCTGCTGGTACAGCAGTGGTGTAGGCAGGAGGGGACACTTGGGTGGGCCCCGGGTGGGCGGGCAATGACAGGGGGCAGAGGGGTAGGAGCAATCTGGCCACCTCTCCCCCCTCCGCCCCCAATCTGGTCTTGTGAGGGGGGGAATAGACGCTCTGGCCATGGGCTCCCAGAAAAATGAGGTCCCTGTAAAAATGGGTGTCCCCGCACTCCAACCCACTCTGCCCCCACCCGGTGCTCGGGATTTGCCTCACTCCACCTGGTGCTCCTGCTGGGCATCAGGGTGCGGGGGCTTGCCTCGCTCTGGCACACCAGCCAGGGAGCAGGGGTCGGGAGCTTGGAATGTTTGCAGGAATGCACTGTATATCCGTTTGCAGTACTGTACTGTAAATTGCAAAGAACGGTATTGGAACCAACGTGAATCGGAAAAAGTTCCCCTATTGATGAGCGATGGATATGAGAAATAATGGATAAGTGGGAGACGTATACCAGGGACCCCCTGTACTCGTAGCACCTATCTGTATAAGTGGAGGAGATTTACAACATGGTGCACCGCCAAACAAACTGATGCAACATCTACACCTCTCCCACTGGTCCTAGACTACTGCTTAGAACTAAAACAATCGGGCCTTTCCATCAGCTTACTGAAAGTACACCTGGCAGCCATCACCCCTTTTCACCGAAAGATTAACAACACTACAATATTTGCCCACCCAATCACCAAATGATTCCTCAAGGACATACAATCTCTCTACCCGGACATCACACCACCCCTGTACCTCGGGACTTGAATCTGGTGCTAACGACCCTTGCTCGGAAACCTTTCAAACCTCTAGCAACCTGCTCCTTATTGCACCTGTCCATGAAGGTGTCATTTCTAGTAGCTATCATGTCAACCAGACATGTGGGAGAAATAGGGGTGCTTACGGCAGACCCACCATATATGATCTTTTTTTAAGGATAAAGTTATGCTACATATCCATCCAAAATTTCTACCCAATGTGCATTAATCATTTCACATTAATGAACTGATACAGCTTCCGACTTTCTTCCCTAACCCGCATGCGAACTTGCTTGAAGCTATGATGCACACCCTGGATGTTAGAAGAGCACTGGCTTTTTACCTGAACAGAACCAAGCCATTTTGAACTTCTCCAAAACTCTTTGTATCCATAACAGAATGATCCAGGGGTACATCCATATGCACTCAGACTCTCTAAATGGATACCTGGATGTATTCGCCTATGCTACCCAGCACCCAGCCCCCGTCAACAATCAGGGCGCACTCAACCAGATCTATATGGCTGAGGGAACTGGGATTGTTTAGTCTGCAGAAGAGAAGAATGAAGGGGGATTTGATAACTGCTTTCAACTACCTGAAAGGGGGTTCCAAAGAGGATGGATTTAGACTGTTCTCAATGGTCCCTGATGACAGAACAAGGAGTAATGGTCTCAAGTTGCAGTGGGGGAGGTTTAGTTTGGATATTAGGAAAAACTTTTTCACTCAGAGAGTGGTGAAGCACTGGAATGGGTTCCCTAGGGAGGTGGTGGAATCTCCTTCCTTAAAAACTTCTAAAGGTCAGGCTTGACAAAGCCCTGGCTGGGATGATTTAGTTGGGAATTGGTCCTGCTTTGAGCAGCGGGTTGGACTAGATCCCTCCTGAGGTCCCTTCCAACCCTGATATTCTATGATTCTATGAGTCTATATCAACATCCACAGCATTCCTAACAACATTCCCTTGATAGACATATGCAAGGCCACCACCTGGGCCTCCAAACACACCTTTGACAGACATTATGGTATTACACAACCCGGCTTGGCCGAGTGGTACTATCCAGTTATCTTACCAACTCCAAAGCCTCTACCATTCTAAGAGGGCACTGCTTTACAATCACTTGGAGTGGAGCACCTACGGGGACATCTTGAAGAAGAGAAGGTTACTCACCTTGTGCAAAAAGAACAAAGTGTCAATTCCTGGAAATGGGCCATTTTCATTACCACTACAAACAGTTCTTTTTCTCTCCTGCTGATAATAGCTCACCTTAACTGATCACTCTTCTTATAGTATGTATGGTAACACCCATTGTTTCATGTTCTCTGTGTATATATATATCTTCCTACTGTATTTTCCACTGCATGCATCCGATGAAGTGGGCTGTAGCCCATGAAAGCTTATGCTCAAATAAATTTGTTAGTCTCTAAGGTGCCACAAGTACTCCTGTTCTTTTTGCGGATACAGACTAACACGGCTGCTACTCTGTCACCTTGTGCAGTAACTGAGGTTCTTCAAGATGAGTGTCTCCCCCTACTTCGGAGCTTGATTCAGGCTCTGCGATAGAGAAGGAACTAAGGAGTCCGGGTCACACAGGTGATACTTCAACTGTCAATGGCACGTGAGGCAGGCACCACGCATGCACAACCCATACGGGCACTGCTGTAAAATTCTCCGAGCACCCACAGGGACACTCACCTCGAAGAACCTCAAAGAACCTCAGTTACTGCACAAAATGAGTAACCTTCTCATCTACACACCCTTATCAAAGATGAGCTGTTTCGAGGGCACACTGATTTTCTAGGTAACTGTCAATCACCTTAGTCATAGATGCAGAATTCTAAATGATTTTCAATTGTTCCTTTTTACATTTTCTCAAAGCTTCTGATTTTTTCAGGTCCCTATGGTATCTCAATATCAAAAGTGACAAACTCCAGATTTCGCTCTGTGGTTCAGAGCAGGTTAAAATTGAGCAGGTTAAAAAATCAAATACACTTAAGTTATTAGGTTTCTTAGCCAAAAGTTTTATTTTTAGCCACTGAGGCTAACAGAACACAGATTCTTTGCTCTCCCTTTCCCTTATACAATGCCTGCTCCAGCCCTTCACCAGCCAGTCCCTGGTACAAACCTCAGCTACTCAGCCCTACTGCCCAGCCTTGCTTCCAACCTCCAGCCCCTTGCCAACCTCCCTGCCTATGTACTCTAACGCATTGTTTTTCCTCACCCATTCACCCAGCCTTCTGTTGACCTGCTGAAGTTCACCATATGCACACATCCAATTAGTCAAAATTACACAATGCACTGACTTAACTCTGACCTCAGAATATTTTTTTATAGAAATGCTTCCATTTTAGAAGTGTGTTTGATAAAGTATCTAACCCTTGCTGAGGTTTGAGCTAAGGTTTTGCTTTTGACTGGTTTTGGCGGAACTGGGCATATGCTTCGTAGATGGTAGTGGAAATGACGAGAAGTTTGTGGAGCTGAGGAGTCACATATTGTGGTGATGACACCATATCAAGTACCTAGATAGTGTAAATGTTTTTCTACGTGGAGAGTTGCACTAGCTTAACTACAGGTGTGATTTTAAAACTATGTAGTTAAACCTGTTCAAACACCTGTCGTGCACTCACTTATTTCAGTGTAAGAGTGGCTTATTTCAGTTTAGTTACATTGATCAGTAACGGTAAAACTCATATGAAATAAATCACACTCAGGACAGGTCTATGCACAGATACACTGGTATATTATACTAGCAAAACACTCCTACTGTAGATGCAATCTTGCCAATATAACTGCCACTATATTAGGATCTTTTGCCAGCACAATAGGTTGACCAGACAGCAAGTGTGAAAAATCGGGATGGGGTGGGGGGTAATAGGAGCCTGTATAAGAAAAAGATCTAAAAATTGGGACTGTCCCTATAAAATCGGGACATCTGGTCACCCTACAGCACAACTTAATCAGTCACAAATCATAACTCATCTCACCCCTGACTAAAATACCTAGGTCAGCAACAGTTTATAGTGAAGATCTGGCCACTCAGGTATTTGCACTGGTGTAGCTAAAAGGGTTTAAATAAATTGATATAAATGTGTGTGTAGGCAAGGCTTCAGTGCAGATGGATTTTTACCTAACAGGTCATGTCTGTGATTTTTAGTGATTGCTTTGATAGGAATCGCACTTGAGAATCCATAGCTGTACCTGAACAAAATTTGGGGGATGGTTATACATTCTCCCCATATTTTGTTTATCATATTATATACTTGATTCAAAAATGTCTAGGTAATTTATAGAATTAGAATAAGTTACTTTGATGATAAGTCTCAACCCTCAGCAATGCCTTATCCCTGCTTCCCCATGGGTTCTTTGTGGCAGACTCTTTTTCAAGGTAATTATTCAGCTGGAATAGCCCACAATATGCATAAGGCAGAAAATCCCAAATTATGTTCATTTATTACCCTAAGCAACGTGCAGTGAGTGTATTTAAGAGAGGAATAGATACAGCTTTAAACAAAAAGGATCGTGAGGAAGGAGCTAGTGGGAGCATAAAAATGAAGAGGGTGAAAGCATCCCAGCATGGCACCCATTGTGCAGCTGTCTTCTTTCCCCAGCTTCCTGGGCATTCTCACTGTAAATGGAAAAGAGGTTGATTGCTAACCCTGTATCAGCTGAAGCAAGCATCTTTCTTCTCTTTCATGTCAGCAGGTGTTGTCACTCTCAGCCGTACAGCTGACTGTGAAGAGGTTTGTTGGCTATTTCCAAACCACAGGTGAGGGCATGTGATGACAATACAATAGCAAGTGCTGACTTACTGTTTATCCTGCGGTGGAGAAGCACTCACATAATGATTTCAAAAGGAGGAAATGAGAGCTTTCCTTGCAAACCAAGTGGACAGGCCAAAAGGCTTGTCATTCTGCACGCATTCTCCCTATATTCTTCCTGCTCCCAGAGCCTCCTTGACATGTTAGCCGTTTGACATCAGAGGTTGGTAACCTGCAATGCACTAATGCAAAATGTATGAATGTTAAACTTCCACTTTACCTGGTGCCAGAGAACTAATATAGTTACTGACTGTGCTCAACTTAAAGATCACTTTCCACTTCCTCTTCTCTGGCTAAGTTACAGTATAGTATTAGCTTTAATATCTGATCCCGCCTCTAATGGAGAGACCTTGTTTTGCCCAGACAGGGGGATTAATTCTACTAATAGGGCGCTTCTATTTCTTTCTAGAAGAAATCTAAAGTGGAGCCCTAGGAGGTGGTAAAGGATTCCTGGATTCCTGGGTTCAGATAGGATTTAGGTCATATGTTAAAATGAGTTTTGTTGTCAGCTTTGTTTCCTATTGGTGCTTTTTCACATTGCACAGCTACTACTAGAGGAGCTCCTCCCCCTCCCTCCCCTCATTTCTTCCCAGGATTGATACCCAGGCGTGGTGTAGTATAGGACTGACTGCTTTGCTGATGGTGTGCCTTGCTTTAGCCAGTAATATCTGGTTTTAATTTTTATGAGCAGTCAGATTCACTTACATTTGTTGGAAATAATTAGGAATTATCTGTAATTGTATTTTCATCTGGTATTGCAAGTAATCAGATGGGAAAGATTATAACTTTGTTTTCTATGAGTTAAATCTGTAGGGTTGTTATCTGCGAGAAGACTGAATGAATATGAAGGACAGGGAATGAAACCATGAAAGAAAGTGTTTGATATGAACTTTGCTTTGATTAGCCACTGTAGGTTGGGGAGACTGTGACACAAATGACCAACTTGCTCGTGGCTGAACTTTCCATCAGAGGTGAACTTCTCCAGAACTTCATCTTTTGTGGCATCTGTTTAGAGGCTGTGGGTGAGGCTTGTCAGTGATATAATGATTGATGTAGCATCTCTCAGTGTTCAAAGGAAATAGGTTAATGTGTTAAACCAGTGAGCATAATATCGCCCTTTAAATACTTTTTTGGATTTGTCTATTTCCTACCAATTTCCCAGTCCTTCCTTTTCTCTCTGTCCCACCCTTGTGACCAAGGCAGCTGGATACAGTAAAGATACACACACTAGATATGACCAATTTACCAACTGTATTCAGTAATTTACTTGTAATAATGTGGTGTTTAGCATGACAACACTGTATGAGAAAACAGAGTGGAAGCTGGAGGAAAAGAATCTGTTTTCCCCAGAAAATCATTGTCTGGGGAAAACAGAATCAGTGGTTCGTAAGGGAAGCTTCATGTCTAGATCCTGAGAGATTGTAACATCCTGAAACCTTTGGGTACTTTCAGCAGTATAGAAGAGAGTTTAGTGACGTGAAATCTGTCAAAGAGAAGCAGTGGCTTGGGAGAACTCATGTGAAGGACAAATAAATGGGAAGTAATTGTAATTGACAGCTGTAGGTTTCATGCCAGTGAGCAGGGTTCTGAATTGGAGCACCCAGGAGATGCCTTTTTCATCTTGAATAGCTGATTCAGTCAAGTGGTGTGAGAGTCTCTGTGGTATACAATTTACAGAAACTGACAATAGAAGCACTAACTTCTCTCAACTCTTTCCCTTCAGCTGCTGTTGCACCTTGAAGTATGGAAGATGTCATGGGCATTTTGAATAGTAAACTGTGAGCTATTGCTGGAATACCATCAGCTATAGGGTGCGGGGTTGAATTTAGAATGAACCCGCCGATTTTAACACCACCTGAAACCTTCATTTTCTTAAGAGTATCTTCTGCGAACAGGGAGGGAGTATGAGAAGCAAGTCTATCAGGGTAAACTAGATGAGTCCCAGGAGAATAGCCAGTGGCAGCAAAAGAGGCTTGACTGGTGCTTTGCAGTTCTGTTGCATGCATTGTGAGCAGTTCTTTGTCCCTATATGTGCTTGGGGAAGGAGTGTCCTAAACAATGCCAACACTGGTTCTGCTGAGACAGTGTCAATCAATGAGAGTCATGCTGCAGTGGCTCTGAGAGGCTTTCCTTTCAGTCCAGGCACTCGGTATAGGAAAGACTGTTATCAGCAGGCATTTTTAAATTGTTACCATAAGATTTTACAAATGTACCACTAAAGAGAAATCTCTGACAAATTGCCTGAATGTCAAGTATCTGGATCTGTAAAAAGCAACAAAGAGTCCTGTGGCACCTTATAGACTAACAGACGTATTGGAGCATGAGCTTTCGGGGGTGAATACCCACTTCGTCAGACACATGTGGTGGCAATTTCCAGAGTCAGGGATAAATATGCAGGCAAGAATCAGTCTAGAGATAACAAGGTTAGTTCAATCAGGGAGGATGAGGCCCTCTTCTAGCAGTTGAGCTGTGAACACCAAGGGAGAAGAAACTGCTTTTGTAGTTGACTAGCCAGTCACAGTCTTTGGGTATGACTACACTACGGGATTATTCTGATTTTACAGAAACTGGTTTTTTAAAACAGATTGTATAAAGTCAAGTGCACGCGTCCACGCTAAGCACAGTAATTCGGCGGTGTGCGTCCATGTACCGAGGCTAGCGTCGATTTCCGGAGCGTTGCACTGTGGGTAGCTATCCCATAGCTATCCCATAGTTCCCACAGTCTCCCCCGCCCATTGGAATTCTGGGTTGAGATCCCAGTGCCTGATGGGGCAAAAAACATTGTCGCTGGTGCTTCTGGGTACAGCCTCACCCCTCCCTCCGTGAAAGCAGCGGCAGACAACCATTTCACGCCTTTTTTCCTGGGTGAACTGTGCAGACGTCATACCACGGCAAGCATGGACCCTGCTGAGCTCAAGACAGCAATCATGGACGTTTTAAAGACCTCGCGCATTCTCGTGCAGTCTGTGCTGAACCGGGACCTGCAAAGCCAGGCGAGGAGGAGGAGGCGGCTATGGCAGAGCGGCGACGAAAGTGATGAGGACATGGACACAGAATTCTCTCAAACTGCGGGCCCTGGCGCGTTGGAGATCCTGCTGGTAATGGGGCAGGTTCTAGCCATGGAACGCTGATTTTGGGCCTGGGAAACAAGCACAGACTGGTGGGACCGCATAGTGTTGCAGGCGTGGGACGATTCCCAGTGGCTGCGAAACTTTCGCATGTGTAAGGGCACTTTCATGGAACTTTGTGACTTGCTTTCCCCTGCCCTGAAACGCCAGAATACCAAGATGAGAGCAGTCCTCACAGTTGAGAAGCGAGTGGCAATAGCCCTGTGGAAGCTTGCAACGCCAGACAGATACCGGTCAGTCGGGAATCAATTTGGAGTGGGCAAATCTATTGTGGGGGCTGCTGTGATGCAAGTAGCCAAAGCAATCACTAAGCTGCTGCTATGAAAGGTTGTGACTCTGGGAAATGTGCAGGTCATAGTGGATGGCGTTGCTGCAATGGGATTCTCTAACTGTGGTGGGGCGATAGATGGAACCCATATCCCTATCTTGGCACCGGAGCACCAGGGCACCCAGTACATAAACCACAAGGGGTACTTTTCCATGGTGCTGCAAGCACTGGTGGATCACAAGGGACGTTTCACTAACATCCACGTGGGATGGCCGCTCGCGTCTTCAGGAACACTACTCTGTTTAAACGGCTGCAGCAAGGGAATTACTTCCCAGACCAGAAAATAACAGTTGGGGACCTTGAAATGCCTGTAGTTATCCTGGGAGACCCAGCCTACCCCTTGATACCATGGCTCATGAAGCCATACACAGGCAGCCTGGACAGTGGTCAGGAGCTGTTCAACTACAGGCTGAGCAAGTGCAGAATGGTGGTAGAATGTGCATTTGGCCATTTAAAGGGTCGCTGGCGCACATTACTGACTCGCTCAGACCTCAGCCAAACCAATGTCCCCATTGTTATTGCTGCTTGCTGTGTGCTCCACAATCTCTGTAAGAGTAAGGGGGAGACCTTTATGGCAGGGTGGGAGGCTGAGGCAAAACACCTGGCCGCTGATTATGCGCAGCCAGACACCAGAGCGATTAGAAGAGCACACCAGGAAGCGGTGCGCATTAGAGAAGCTTTGAAAACCAGTTTCATCACTGGCCAGGGTACGGTGTGACTGTTGTGTTTGTTTCTCCTTGATGAAACCCACCACCCCTTGATTGACTCATTCCCTGTAAGCCACCCACCCCACCCCCCTTTGAATACAGCTTGCTTTCTAAGGAAATAAAGTCACTCTCGTTTAAAAATCATGTATTCTTTATTAATTAATTATAAAAAGAGGGAGAGAACTGACAGGGTAGCCCGGGTGGGGTTTGGGAGGAGGATAGGAGGGAAGGAAAAGGCCACTAAAAGAATTTCATAATAATGAGAGCCTTTTGGTTGGGCTGTCCACTGGGGTGGAGTGGGCGGGTGCACGGAGCCTCCCCCCATGTGTTCTTACTCATCTGGTGGGTGAGGAGGCTAAGGAACATGGTGAGCGGGGAGGGTGGTTATACAGGGCCTGCAGTGGCACTCTGTGATCCTGCTGCTGTTCCTGAAGCTCCACCAGACGCCAGAGCATGTCAGTTTGATCACGCAGCAGCCCCAGCGTTGCATCCCGCCACCGCTTATCTTCCTGCCGCCACCTCTCATCTCGAGCATCTCTCCTCTCATCTCGAGCGTTTCTCCTCTCCTCACGTTTGTCCCTCCTCTCCTCACAGTCACTGGCATCTTTCCTGTACTTTGATACCACGTACTTCCACTCATTCAGATAAGCTCTTTCATTGCGGGTCACTTCCATGATTTCCGAGAACATTTTGTCTTGCGTCTTTTTTTTCCACCGCCTTATCTGAGATAGCCTTCGGGACGGAGTAGCAAGGCTTGAAAAATTAGCAGCTGCACGAGGGAGGGAAAAAAGGGAGAGAAGTATTTAAAAAGATACATTTTACAGAACAATGGTTATACTCTTTCACGGTGAACAACACTATTCACATTACATAGCACATGTGATTTCACTACAAGGTCGCATTTTGCATCTTAATATTGAGTGCCTGCAGCTCTGGTGTTAGAGATCTCACAGACGCAGGTCCAGGCAGCAGAATTCGGCTTGCATGCGGCCATGGTATATCCAGCGCCCTCCTTTCCCAAATAGCAAGCAAAGCCCATTGAGTGCTGCTTCTTTCCTGCATCCGAAGAAGTGGGTATTCACCCACGAAAGCTCATGCTGCAAAACATCTGTTAGTCTATAAGGTGCCACAGGATTCTTTGCTGCTTCTTTCCTGTTAACGTGCAGCAGCACAAACCAAACTAACCCCCCCCCCCGATCCAATTCTCTGGGATGATCGCTTTACCCCTCCCCCCACCGCGTGGCTGGTATCATGGAAGATCACTGCTAAACACCCCCCTACCCGCCCCCACCGCGTGGCTGGTAGCAGGGAAGATCCCTGCTAGCCAAACGCAAAAAAGCTCAGCGCCAATCACCCCCCTCCCCTTCCCCCTGCTTGGCTACCTGCAGGGAAGGATTTCATTTAAGCCACAGGCAAACAGCCCAGTAGGAATGGCCATCTCTGTCCCCTTAATTACATTCCTGAATTTTAACCAGGTTACCATGAACGATATCACTCTCCTGAAGATAACACAGCGAGATAAAGAACGGATGTTGCTTGAATGCCAGCAAACACCAGGACCATACACAGCTAGGCTTTGTCATGCAATGATACCAGATGACTTGCTACATGCATGGCGTGGTCAAGTGTCCTACCATGGAGGACGGAATAAGGCTGCCCTGCCCAGAAACCTTCTGCAAAAGCTTTTGGAGTACCTCCAGGAGAGCTTCATGGAGATGTCCCTGGAGGATTTCCGCTCCATCCCCAGACATGTTAACAGACTTTTCAGTAACTGTACTGGCCGCGAATGCATCCCAAGTCCTCAGGGCAAATTAACGCTTGCTTTTAAACCATGTTTTATATTTACAAAGGTACACTCACCAGAGGTCCCTTCCATGGCTTCATTGTCTGGGATAGTGGCTTGGGAGGGCTGGGAGGGTAATTCCGTCAGGGTGAGAAAAAGCTCCTGGCTGTTGGGGAGAACAGAGTGCTGTGTGCTCACCACAAGCTCATCCTCCTCTTCCTCCTCCTCATCTTCCCCGTCCGCAGAATCCTCAGCCATAGCTGAGATTACCACCCCCACCTCAGAATCCATGGACAGGGTGGGGTAGTGGTGGCGGACCCCCCTAGAATTGCATGCAGCTCAGCTTAGAAGCGGCATGTTTTCGGCCCTGCCCCGGACCTTCCGTTTGCTTCTTTGGTTTTCTGGTAGGCTTGTCTGAGCTCCTTAACTTTCACACGGCACTGTACTGAGTCCCTGCTGTGGCCTCTCTCCATCATCCCCTTGGAGATTTTTTCAAATGTTTTTTCATTTCGTCTTTTGGAACGGAGTTCTGTTAGCATGGAATCCTCTCCCCATACAGAGATCAGATCCAGTACCTCCCGTGCAGTTCATGCTGGAGCTCTTTTTTGATTCTCAGGAGACTGCATTGTTACCTGTGCTGATGAGCTCTGCGTGGTCACCTGTGCTGGTGAGCTCTCCACGCTGGGCAAACAGGAAATGAAATTCAAAAGTTTGCGGGGTTTTTCCTGTCTACCTGGCCAGTGCATCCGAGTTCAGATGGCTTTCCAGAGTGGTCACAATGGTGCACTGTGGGATACCGCCTGGAGGCCAATACCGTCGAATTGCAGCCACACTAACCCTAATCCAACATGGCAATACCGATTTCAGCGCTACTCCCCTTGTCGGAGAGGAGTACAGAAATCGATTTTAAGAGCCCTTTATATCGATATAAAGGGCTTCGCTGTGTGGACGGGTGCAGGGTTAAATCGGTTTAACGCTGCTAAATTCGGTATAAACGCATAGTGTAGACCAGGCCTTTGTTTAATCCTGAGCTGATGGTGTCAAATTTGCAAATGAACTGAAGTTCAGCAGTTTCTCTTTGGAGTCTGGTGCTGACGTTTTTTTGCTGCAGGATGGCTACTTTAAATCTGCTATTGTGTATCCAAGGAGGTTGAAGTGTTCTCCGACAGGTTTTTGTATATTGCCATTCCTAATATCTGACTTGTGTTCATTTATCCTTTTACGTAGGGACTGTCCAGTTTGGCCAATGTATGTAGCAGAGGGGCATTGCTGGCACATGATGGCATACATTACATTGGTGGACATGCAGGTGAATGAACCAGTGATGTTGTGGCTGATCTGGTTAGGTCCTGTGATGGTGGTCGCTGGTGTAAATATGTGGGCAGAGTTGGCATCGAGGTTTGTTGCATGGATTGGTTCCTGACTTAGAGTTACTATGGTGCAGTGTGTGGTTGCTGGTGAGAATATGCTTAAGATTGGCGGGTTGTCTGAGGCGAGGACTGGCCTGCCTCCCAAGGCCTGTGAAAGTAAGGGATTGTTGTCCAGGGTGGGTTGTAGATCACTGATGATGCGTTGGAGAGGTTTTAGCTGAGGACTGTATGTGATGGCCAGTGGAATTCTGTTGGTTTCTTTCTTGGGCTTGTCTTGCAGCAGGAGGCTTCTGGGTACACATCTGGCTCTGTTGGTTTGTTTCCTTATTTCCTCATGTGAGTATCGTAGTTTTGAGAATGCTTGGTGAGGATCTTGTAGGTGTTGGTCTCTGTCTGAGGGGTTGGAGCAAATGCGGTTATACCTCAGCGCTTGACTGTAGACGATGGATCATGTGGTGTGTCCAGAATGGAAGCTGGAGGCATGAAGGTAGGCATAGCGGTCGGTGGGTTTTCGGTATAGGGTGGCATTAACATGGACGTCCCTTATTTGCACCATGGTGTCTAGGAAGTGGACCTCCCGTATAGATTGGTCCAGGCTGAGGTTGATGGTGGGGTGGAAGCTGTTGAAATCCTGGTGGAATTCTTCCAGAGTCTCCTTCCTATGGGTCCAGATGATGAAGACGTCATCAATGTAGCACAGGTAGAGAAGGGGCGTGAATGGACGAGAGCTGAGGAAGCGTTGTTCCAGGTCAGCCATAAAAATGTTGGCATATTGTGGGGCCATGTGGGTGCCCATAGCGGTGCCACTTGTCTGGAGGTATATATTGTCACCAAATTTGAAATAATTGTGCGTGAGGATAAAGTCACAGAGCTCAGCAACCAGTTGTGCTGTGGCATCATCAGGGATACTGTTCCTGACAGCTTGTATTCCATCTGTGTTTGGGATGTTTGTGTAGAGAGCCATCCATGGTGGCTAGGATGGTGTTTTCTGGAAGATCACCAATACATTGTAGTTTTCTGAGGAAATCAGTGGTGTCACGGAGATAGCTGGGAGCGCTGGTGGCGTAGGGTATGCCTGTATGTCTTTCAGGCTACTGACAATTTCTACATCCCCAGCCTTTAGTTTTGCTACACACCTTGTCAATTGAATCTTGGAGGCTTGGCAGAGGCAGGAGTTACTGGCTGACAGTAGTGCAGGAAATAGTGCAGTAGTGCATCTTTGTCTTAACCTCCTGGTTCTTTTAGTGGCACTAAAGGTATTGAGAAAGCTGTGTCATAGTGTACATTCTGTAATGGCATGTGTCAGAAATGACACTTGTGAAGAAAAGATACCTCTCTCAAGATGGCTTTGGACATGAATAGAAATGATACAGCAGAGTGTGTTTCATTGGTACAGAAGAAGTAGGAGTGGACGGGTCGGGGTGGCTCAGTGCAGTTTCATACCCTCACTACTTAAACCCTAAAATGTTCAGCTCATGCAAATGTTTCACTTCCTTCTCATGACAGTTTTAATTTACCTGCTGTGCCTGGGACCAGTTTATATATCCCTGTATTATAACCATAACCCCATGATTGATCCAGACATCTCCAGTTACAATCCTGGCAATCACTTGAATGTTATTAGTATTCATAACTAGATACGATCTGTGTCTCAGCATGACAGCGTTACACTGGTTACCTCTTTATATGCATTCCAATGTCGCCAGTTAAAACTAACTGTCAGAACTGGTATGCAGGGCTTACTCTTCTTCAGTAGGAAATGAATGTGTCAGTATTTTGGACTGTAGGATTTTATTTGTAGCATTAGATTAGCAATATCACTATGTGGCAGATAGAAGTTAGATTATGAAACTGCATAAAGTTAACTCAATGCAATTTTTAATCTAAACATTGTAGAATTTATCCTCTATATGTAAACATTGCATCTCTACCAGCAGCTATATCGATACATTCCACCTCATTCATCAGTGAATTAAACAGACTCTATTTCAATTACCATACACTAAGTGAGTTTAAGCCTTCAGAGTGTGAACTCAAATTGTAGTTTAAATTTTAATAATCTTAGCATGTAATTGTTTAAATCCCCACTTTAACCCGTCTATGCATATGACATGTTAATTAATGCTAGTGAAACCTCCGGCATCATAGAATATCAGGGTTGGAAGGGACCTCAGGAGGTCATCTAGTCTAACCCCCTGCTCAAAGTCGGACTAATCCCCAGACAGATTTTTACTCCTGTTCCCTAAATGGTCCCCTCAAGGCTTGAACTCACAACCCTGGGTTTAGCAGGCCAATGCTCAACCACTGAGCTATCCCTCCCCCAGAGGGAACATATCTTCCAAATGTCACATTCAGCACTCCAGTAGGTCAGATTAGAGTTATTGCCTCAGACAGAAAATGGTTTGCCTTTTAAGATAGACGGCAGGATAAGAATTAGGTTTTGGTCAAAGCCACTAGAAGCTGAGCGTCTTTTGGGAGCACCTGGACAGTGCCTTTTAAAAACAGAGGGCAGAAGGAACGTTAATCCTTTGAGACCATCCTTGTTATACATCCAAGAAGCATCTTTTGTTTCAGACTTTCTAGGAAACCTTCTGGAAAACAGCCAGTATAAAAGGATTAGGAGGGGGATGGGTTGGAGTTGAAAGTATTAGCTAAATATACTGACACAACAAGGGTTTGTCCCTTTGAAAGCAAAAATGGAGTTCCTTTGTATGCCAGCCTCTGGATGGTGCATGCATGGAGCTGCAGCTTCTTTACATGTGATTTGGGATGACAGTAATTATGGAGCCATTGCACTCCTGAGGCAGAAAGGATCTCCTGAGCAGAGGAAT
This sequence comes from Mauremys mutica, assembly GCF_020497125.1. Classification (NCBI taxonomy): domain Eukaryota; kingdom Metazoa; phylum Chordata; order Testudines; family Geoemydidae; genus Mauremys; species Mauremys mutica. The sequence continues at coordinate 14,658,719 of NC_059096.1, forward strand.
GGTTTCCATGGCAACAGCATCAGCATCTGAATGACTTCCTGTCACACCAAGTTGGTGATATAATGAGTTCATTACTGAGTTCTAAAGGAAAACATGAAAGTGGATGAGCTGCTGCTGCTGCAGCCCCACCAAGGTAGCAGTCAGAGCAGAAGGAGCCATTTATAAATCATATCTTGTTTGGATGAAGGCTTCAGCGGAAGTGAAGGGATGGAGTAAGCACCACCCTGTCCCCAGGCTCAGAATGTTGATAGAGATTTACTGCAGCTCAGTAGGAATGGGGAGGGAGGGTTGTATATGTTTCTAGTCTGTTTTTCTCGTGGGTTGGTAGCAGCACCATTATTTTCTTATTTTTAGAATATGAGCTTTAGTACATTGCATGAAAGAGAAACCCTGAACATGGAAATTACTCAGTGCCCCAAAAACTCCCCCTCAGCACATGCAGCTGCAGTGAGAGATGATGACAGGAGCTTCAGATTGCATAGAAATGAGGAAGTAACACTCAACCTTTTTGTTTTATCTCTGAGGACTGCTATAAAGTCGCTTCAGTTGTTGCTTTCCTAACATACACATGATTTAAAATCCAGAGGGTTTTTTTCTTTTAAAATGTTATGGGTTAGTCTCAGGGACGGCCAGAAATATATAAGTGGTTGTGATTTCTGCACTGAACCTTCCCTTACTATCATCATCATAAAAAAATGAGAAACAAGATCCCCACTGACTGTGGCTTTTCTGAGGAACTGCAGTAGGGTGCACAAATGCATTTATCTTCGTGTATTAAGATCATATAGGTTAGTTGTAGTGCATCTTCTAACAAGGTTATTGAGACGTAAGCAAAAGAGAATACCTCTTTGAAAATAAGTAAATACACTGACTCACATTAGGAGTGCAGTAATTACAGAAAAACTGGGAGTGACTAATTGTAATTTTTACTTTAGTGCTACGTGTTTTATTCTGTGCAATTTCAAACTCCTACATTATCCACTTGCATTATTGTCTAGTTCTTCGTAATATCTTCATGCTGAGACAGAAGATGACTTCACTGGCCTCCTCACATTAGCTCAGTGAATAAATTTCTCCGTGTTCCTAAGTCCAGTTGTATTGTCCTAATGGCAAGGCAGGGGAATGTGGATTCAGTATTGTGAATGAGGATGTGCATATTTGTACTATCCATATACTGTTATTGTATTGGCCTTAGTTATCCTCTTTTGGCTCTTTGCATGGCCTTTACTTTCATCCTTATTCTACCCTCAAGTGAACGATTTGCATGCGCTCACTCCACGTTGGCAATACACTTGTGTTTTAGCTACATAACTTTTTTGCCTTCAGATTAGCTTAGCATGTCTGATTTGAGATGGTCGAGTTCAGGATCCTGACACAAGGAAGAAAGGAGAGCAGCAGAATATGGACCCTGGACTTCAGAAAAGCAGACTGTGACTCCCTCAGGGAACTGATGGGCAGGATCCCCTGGGAGAATAACATGAGGGGGAAAGGAGTCCAGGAGAGCTGGCTGTATTTTAAAGAATCCTTACTGAGGTTGCGGGAACAAACCATCCCGATGTGTAGAAAGAATAGTAAATATGGCAGGCGACCATCTTGGCTTAACACTGAAATCGTTGCTAATCTTAAACACAAAAAAGCAGCTTCCTAGAACTGGAAGATTGGACAAATGACCAGGGAGGATTATAAAAATATTGCTCAGGCATGCAGGAGTGAAATCAGGAAGGCCAAATCACACTTGGAGTTGCAGCTAGCAAGTGTTAACAGTAACAAGAAGGATTTCTACAGGTATGTTAGCAATAAGAAGGTGGTCAAGGAAAGTGTGGGCCCCTTACTGAATCGGGGAGGCAACCTAGTGACAGAGGATGTGGAAAAAGCTAGTGTATTCAATGGTTTTTTTGCGTCTGTCTTCACAAACAAGGTCAGCTCCCAGACTGCTGCACTGGGCAGCACAGCGTGGGGAGGAAATGACCAGCCCTCTGTGGAGAAAGAAGTGATTCAGGACTATTTAGAAAAGCTGGATGAGTACAAGTCCTTAGGGCCAGATGCACTGCATCCGAAGGTGCTAAAGGAGTTGGCGGATGTGATTGCAGAGCCATTGGCCATTATCTTTGAAAACTCGTGGTTAGCGGGGGAGATCCCAGATGACTGGAAAAAGGCTAATGTAGTGCCCATCTTTAAAAAAGGGAAGGAGGAGGATCCGGGAAACTACAAGCCAGTCAGCCTTACTTCAGTCCCTGGAAAAATAAATCATGGAGCAGGTCCTCAAGGAATCCATTTGAAGCACTTGGAGGAGAGGAAAGTGATCAGGAACAGTCAGCATGGGTTCAAGGGCAAGTCATGCCTGACTAACCAAATTGCCTTCTATGATGAGGTAAATGGGTCTGTGGATGAGGGGAAAGCAGTGGACGTGTTATTGCTTGACTTTAGCAAAGCTTTTGACACAGTCTCCCACAGTATTCTTGTCAGCAAGTTAAAGAAGTATGGGCTGGATGAATGGACTATAAGGTGGATAGAAAGCTGGCTAGATCGTCAGGCTCAACAGCTAGTGATCAATGGCTCTATGTCTAGTTGGCAGCCGGTATCAAGCGGAGTGCCCCAAGGGTCGGTCTTGGGGCCGGTTGTTCAATATGTTCATTAATGATCTGGAGGATGGTGTGGACTGCACCCTTAGCAAGTTTGCAGATGACACTAAACTGGGAGGAGTGGTAGATACGCTGGAGGGTAGGGATAGGATACAGAGGGACCTAGACAAATTAGAGGATTGGGCCAAAAGAAACCTGATGAGGTTCAACAAGGACAAGTGCAGAGTCCTGCACGTAGGACGGAAGAATCCAATGCACTGCTACAGACTAGGGACCGAATGGCTAGCCAGCCGTTCTGCAGAAAAGGACCTAGGGGTTACAATGTACGAGAAGCTGGATATGAGTCCTTGTTGCCAAGAAGGCTAACGGCATTTTGGGCTGTATAAGTAGGGGCATTGCCAGCAGATTGAGGGATGTGATCATTCCCCTCTATTCGACATTGATGAGGCCTTATCTGGAGAACTGTGTCTAGTTTTGGGCCCCATACTAGAAGAAGGATGTGGGAAAATTGGAAAGAGTCCAGCAGAGGGCGACAAAAATGATTAGGGGGCTGGAGCACATGACTTATGAGGAGAGGCTGAGGGAACTGGGATTGTTTAGTCTACAGAAGAGAAGAATGAGGGAGGATTTGATAGCTGCTTTCAACTACCTGAAAGGGGGTTCCAAAGAGGATGGATCTAGACTGTTCTCAGTGGTAGCAGATGACAGAACAAGGAGTAATGGTCTGAAGTTGCAGTGAGGGAGGTTTTAGGTTGGATATTAGGAAAAACTTTTTCACTATGAGGGTGGTGAAGCACTGGAATGGGTTACCTAGGGAGGTGGTGGAATCTCCTTCCTTAGAGGTTATAAGGCTAGGCTTGACAAAGCCCTGGCTGGGATGATTTAGTTGGGAATTGGTCCTGCTTTGAGCAGGGGGTTGGACTGAACCTCCTGAGGTCCCTTCCAACCCTGATATTCTATGATTCTGTGATTCTATGACTAGTGAGTAAAGTTAGCAACATGCTGTAACTGGGAGTAGGTAGGGTGCTTGTCACAAAGGAAGTGATGCACCTTATTTCATCATAACTCCTCTTTGAAACTCTTTGAGTTACAAGTTAGAACATGTTGCATGCCATTAAGATAAAGCATCATACAGGTAGTGCTGGACTAACTAGGCCTAATAAATGAACATGCCTTTTGAAGATGCCTGGGTCAAGAAGCTGTTCTTGCTCTTCACTGAGTGTGTTTTCCCCAGCAGAGAAAATTCCCCATTGCCTGAGCCTGGTCTACTTGGCTATTTTACTTCCCCTGCTCCCTTAGCACTCTGTTTGCATAGCTGAGATCTTAGATTTTCAGCTAAGCATTTCAGCAAGACCTGCACCTGTGCTCTACACATAGTTTGAAAGAAAAAGCTTCCTAATATGTCTGTCTGAAACACTATATTGATCTTTCTTCCACTAATTCTGCTCTGTCAACAAATTTTTACATCAGTATTTCTTCTGACTTTCATGAAACATTCAACTTTAGACTGAATTTTCTATGCTTCATTTCTGCCTGAAGACCTCTTTTAGTGTAGAGGGAAAATATATAGATATATTTTTACATCAGGCTAGAGCAATACGAGCTCCAGTTTTAACTTTGCATGTCAGTAGTTCATGACTGATGCTTGCTTGGTTACAAACTAGCTTTTGTTTAATTGCAAATTGCATGTAGTGCGTACACAGTAGATGATTTTTCATTAGGTATGTAGGTGCACATTTAACAATACCTTGCATGAATATGTGCAGTTGGCTGGGTGTCAATTTGTGGACTCGATAAACTTACAATGTCTACTGGTAGAGCCAGAGGATCTTATAAGTTGCCCAAGATGAGTATCTCCATATTTTTTTTCTTTAAAAGGGGGAAAGACTTAAATATGAAAAACTAGGATTAATGCAATAAGATGAAATGTAAATAGTCAGGTCAGGCCACAAAAGTTCAAAAGATAAGATTGCTCTGATGATATCTGTTCCACATTGCTCATCTTTTCTATTTTGTGGGATACATCCATAATTAAAAGAAAAATACATAAAGAAAATGCGACATGCAGGTGCGTGTGAGATGTGTAACATAAGCTTGCTCTGGCAGCATTAACTCAGCCACATAGCATGCACCAGTATCTTGGGGTTTTTTCTTCTTCCCTTGTTAAATATAACACTTACAGATCATTCTCTGTTTATTATGCTATTAAATACCCAGGTTTTTCAGTGTGGTCCATTCAGGGGCGGCTCTAGCCATTTCGCCACCCCAAGCACGGCGGCATGCCGCGGGGGGGCGCTTTGCTGGTCGCCGGTCCCACGGCTCCGGTGGCCCTCCCGCAGGCTTGCCTGCGGATGCTCCACCGAAGCCACAGGACTAGCGGACCCTCCGCAGGCACGCCTGCAAGAGGTCCACCGGAGCCGCCTGCCGCCCTCCCAGCAACCGGCAGAGCGCCCCCCTCGGCATGCCGCCCCAAGCAGCCTGGAGCTGCCCCTGGGTCCATTTAGCGTTGCCACAATAACCTTGACTCTTTCCATTTCCTGATCTGAGAGTTGTAACTGTCAAGCACAACACTGGACCTCCTCTAGCTTTGTGCATTTAATATAATGAACACTAAGGCTGAAGGTCAAAATATGGAAATGATTTGGGAATGTGTGTAACTCAAAGAAGAACTGAGGTGCCTAATGAATGTCAGTGGATTAAAATGCTGGAAGAAACATGCCATGGAAACCAGTCTCTTTGCACTGTTGCTCTAAATGCAAAGTATTCAAGTAATTAAATGGCACCTTCTAGTAATGTGAACTGAAGTGGGGAGAGACTTCCTAAGGGGAGGTTCTAGCTTTGGAAAACAGAGCAGGCAGTCTCCAGCCATAGAATGAAGGAGGCTTCAATAATATAAGAAACTTTCTAGCAAAAGATGAGTGAATGCAAGAAACAGCTGATGGCTACATGATTACTTGCAGTTGCTGTTTTTCAGCAAATGTAAAAAATTAATATCAATTTCTAGTTTTCCCATTTCCTTCTGCCCTTCCTTCCCTCCACCACTGTCAGAAGAAATGTAAGTATGTTAGTATGATTGAACGCCTTGACACGTGGCTTGTGGGGGTGGGGGAATGTGCACAAACGGAAATGAAATAGTGTAAGGAAAGGATAGTTGTTCATTGAACCCCACCGCCCAGCTGTTGTTCTACAGTCAGAAAGGGAACAGCAGGTGTTGTGGCAGATCTGTGCATGTTTAAAAATAAAGCAACTGGAAATAAAAAGTACCATTTTGTCAGAAGCTGCAAATCTCCATGTGCTGGGAAGTGTCCGACCATTACAGCTGATCAAAGTGGCCTGGTATATTTAGGACATACTTTTATGGCAGTAACATCTGTGGAATGAAACCCAATCGAAATGGATTTTGTTACTTCTATGAGGAGGGGGTTTACACTGACAAAAGATGCACTTTCTCCCAGTCATTCTTTCCAGTGGTTGTGCCTTGTCTCCAAAGCAACAGGGACAGACCAGATCTTCGCTGTGAGTATGGTTTTAGGCCCAGCTGTGGAAGAGCTCTCCAGAACTGTCTGTCTCAATGACTGCCCAGGCAGCAGTCTCCTGTTCTCCCTGTGGATCAAAACTTTCACAGGATTTGTAAAGACTTAACTACATTCCTTTCTATTTCTTTATTGGTTTTGCCATTTTTCTCCTCAGAATTGCGAAACTCAAACTGGTTTTTGGCTTCCTGAGGAAGGTTTGAAAGCAGCCCCTTGCTCTCAGAAATGGCCAGCAGACAGCCAGGGGAAGCAAGAAGAAATATTCTCCATATCTCCCCCCCCCCCCCACACACACACACAACAGGCAAACTCCCAGGGCGCAGGTGAGGCTCTCAGCCAGTGCACTGGCAGGGTATGGGATAAGGCAGTTGAGCAGGCTGCAGGGGAACTCTGCTCCTAGCTGGTTTGTTGGCAAGATCCATGCTGAGACGGTTAAAGGTTGCAGATTCTCCCCCACCCCCAAACTGTTTACCTTCAATGCCTCAGCTGTTATAAAAGGTGCCAGCTGCTCCTGCAGTCAGTTGGTTCAAGTTATTTGTCTCTAGCATCTCTGTCTCCCTCCTCATGCTGGGTAGTCAGCCTCCACTCGACGAGGACCAAGCAGCAGGGAACTTGGAGTGAAGTGATTCAGACAAAGCAGTCACTGACGCCACAGACAGTGGAATAAAGTCCTTCCTTCCAGTCAGAATCATCAGGCTGGCACTAATAATTAACTATTGGAACAACTTTTCTAGGAATGTGATGGATTCTCTGTCACTTGAGGTCCTTAAATCAACATTTGATACCTTTCTAAAAGATACTGTAGCTCAACCAGAAGTTACATGTTTGAACACGTGGTGAAATTCTGTGACGTGTTTTATGCAGACTGTCAGCCTAGATGATCATAATGGTCCCTTCTGTCCTTAACATCTATGAATCACACAGGTATTCACGAAGATCGTAGTCCTTCCTCCCTTCATGTAAAAGGGATACAGGTCTAGCCTTATCTGGATTACCTTCTTACTAGGTCCTCTTCACAGGTCAGTTCTGCTAAGAAGGTAGAAAACTTTCATCACTGCTCAGGGCTGCAGCCTTGATCATACCCCTGGGGTAGAAGCTCTCATTCTGTTCTTCAGGATTCCACATATTAAAGGAGAAGAAAGTCAGGATTACCCAGCTCATCAAGATGCACTTAGACCCAAGGGAATGCAGCCTAGACTAGCCCATCCTTTAGATCATCGCAGATCAGGTTGATTTGATGAACATATTTGCATCCAGGTCTGAAGGGAAAATTGAAAGGTGAGGAAGAGACTCTCAAGTGGAGGCTGTGGACAGCTTACCTCAATAGTACTTGCCAAACCTTCTGTATGTATTGTGACAAAGTTCCTCCTCTACCTTGGTGGGTCCTGCGCTTATTGGCGGATTTTGCTAGCCTCCGAGATCTTCCTGTGTTGGATCAGGAGTTGGGAGGTTTTGGGGGGAACCCGGGCCCACCCTCTACCCCAGGTTCCAGCCCAGGGCCCTGTGGACTGCAGCTGTCTAGAGTGCCTTCTGGAACAGCTACACGACAGCTACAATTCCCTGGGCCACTTCCCCATGGCATCCTCCAAACACCTTCTTTGTCCTCACCACAGGACCTTCCTCCTGATGTCTGTTAACGCTTGTACTCCTCAGTCCTCCAGCAGCACATCCTCTCACTCCCAGCTCCTTACTGGAGTGAGAGCCTTTTTATACCAGGTGTCCTGATTAGCCTTAATTAATTCTAGTAACTTCCCAATTGGCTACAGGTGTCCTAATTAGCCTGCCTGCCTTAATTAGCTCTAGAAAGTTCCTGAATGTTCTGGAATAGTCCCTGTTATCTTACCCAGGGAAAAGGGACCTGCTTAACCTCGAGCTAATTTATCTACCTTCAACCACTCTCTTGTAGCCATCTGGCCTGACCCTGTCACAGTATCCTAACCCATTCTCACCCTTTCAACCACTGAGAGTTAACGAATATTGCAAAGGAACAGACTATGGTGATTCTGGTCACCTTTTCATTGACCCCTAGGTTTTAATTCTCAGACCTGATTGAAATGTAACTGGAGAACATCTTCCAGTGCCAAAATACAACCACCCTATAGTGCAACAGGGACCTATTCTGAATCAAAAATCCAGTGCTGCCAAAAGTGCCAGCTGAGAAGGAAGAGAGGACCTGACCATTCAACTCAAAGTCACAGTTAGGAGAGACAAGTCTGTGCTTGAAAGTGTATTGTGCTGTAAGAAATCCATGAGTCTCATCACTGTCACATAAAAGATTCCTGAGGTCCACCACTCTCACCAGTCCTCCAGTAATATGCAGATTCTTGTCATGATAGTGAGCTGTGTGCTGCAAGTCCTTACAAAACTGCCTTGCTAGCATAACCAGTCAGTATGGCATGGGTCATGGGTCACTTGCAGGTTGTAAATGGGGGATTCTCTGTAACTTGAAGTTTTTAAATCATGATCTGAGGACGTCAGTAACTCAGCCAGAGGTTTTAATAATTGGAGATATATCAATCTCCTAGAACTGGAAGGGACCTTGAAAGGTCATCGAGTCCAGCCCCCTGCCTTCACTAGCAGGACCAATTTTTGCCCCAGATCCCTAAGTGGCCCTCTCAAGGATTGAACTCACAACCCTGGGTTTAGCAGGCTAATGCTCAAACCACTGAGCTATCCCTCCTGTCTATTACAGGAGGGGTGGGCAAGGTTGTAGGGCCTATGATGTGCACGAGGTCAGATTAAATGATCATGATGGTCCCTTCTGGCCTTAAAGTTTATGAGTCTCTGAGGAACCCATGGTGCGAGGTGCTGTATAAACAGAACAAGAAAGGTCCTTGCTCCAAATTGAAGTAGCTAGTACCATTTTCCAGGGAATAGAAAAAATTCTGTAAAAAGACAATTTACTGACTATGAATAGACCTAAAAATGACCAAATATTTGAGAATCCGAGTCTGTTTTCCCTTCCCCCCTTGATGCTGATTCTGCATCAATTGATTTGTTTTTTAAACTATAGTTGTCATTTTAAAACGACAAGTTCTGATCAACATTCACAAAAGGCCATTCAAGGGCCTAGTAAAAATATAACATTGCTCTAGTAAAAATATAACATTAGGGATCTATTATCGACCACCTGACCAGGACAGTAATAGTGATGATGAAATGCTAAGGGAAATTAGAGAGGCTATCAAAATTAAGAACACAATAATAGTGGGGGATTTCAATTATCCCCATATTGACTGGGAACATTTCACTTCAGGACGAAATGCAGAGATAAAATTTCTCGATACTTTAAATGACTGCTTCATGGAGCAGCTGGTACGGGAACCCACAAGGGGAGAGGCAACTCTAGATTTAATCCTGAGTGGAGCGCAGGAGCTGGTCCAAGAGGTAACTATAGCAGGACCGCTTGGAAATAGTGACCATAATACAATAGCATTCAACATCCCTGTGGTGGGAAGAACACAACTGCCCAACACTGTGGCCTTTAATTTCAAAAGGGGGAACTATACAAAAATGAGGGGGTTAGTTAGACAAAAGTTAAAAGGTACAGTGACTAAAATGAAATCCCTGCAAGTTGCATGGGCCCTTTTTAAAGACACCATAATAGAGGCCCAACTTCAATGTATACCCCAAATTAAGAAAAACAGTAAAAGAACTAAAAAAGAGCCACCGTGGCTTAACAACCATGTAAAAGAAGCAGTGAGAGATAAAAAGACTTCCTTTAAAAAGTGGAAGTCAAATCCTAATGAGGCAAATAGAAAGGAGCACAAACACTGCCAACTTAAGTGCAAGAGTGTAATAAGAAAAGCCAAAGAGGAGTTTGAAGAACGGCTAGCCAAAAACTCCAAAGGTAATAACAAAATGTTTTTTAAGTACATCAGAAGCAGGAAGCCTGCTAAACAACCAGTGGGGCCCCTTGATGATCAAAATACAAAAGGAGCGCTTAAAGACGATAAAGTCATTGCGGAGAAACTAAATGGATTCTTTGCTTCAGTCTTCACGGCTGAGGATGTTAGGGAGATTCCCAAACCTGAGCTGGCTTTTGTAGGTGACAAATCTGAGGAACTGTCACAGATTGAAGTGTCACTAGAGGAGGTTTTGGAATTAATTGATAAACTCAACATTAACAAGTCACCGGGACCAGATGGCATTCACCCAAGAGTTCTGAAAGAACTCAAATGTGAAGTTGCGGAACTATTAACTAAGGTTTGTAAGTAACCTGTCCTTTAAATCGGCTTCGGTACCCAATGACTGGAAGTTAGCTAATGTAACACCAATATTTAAAAAGGGCTCTAGGGGTGATCCCGGCAATTACAGACCGGTAAGTCTAACGTCGGTACCGGGCAAATTAGTTGAAACAATAGTAAAGAAAAAAATTGTCAGACACATAGAAAAACATAAACTCTTGAGCAATAGTCAACATGGTTTCTGTAAAGGGAAATCGTGGCTTACTAATCTATTAGAGTTCTTTGAAGGGGTCAACAAACATGTGGACAAGGGGGATCCGGTGGACATAGTGTACTTGGATTTCCAGAAAGCCTTTGACAAGGTCCCTCACCAAAGGCTCTTACGTAAATTAAGCTGTCATGGGATAAAAGGGAAGGTCCTTTCATGGATTGAGAACTGGTTAAAGGACAGGGAACAAAGGGTAGGAATTAATGGTAAATTCTCAGAATGGAGAGGGGTAACTAGTGGTGTTCCCCAAGGGTCAGTCCTAGGACCAATCCTATTCAATTTATTCATAAATGATCTGGAGAAAGGGGTAAACAGTGAGGTGGCCAAGTTTGCAGATGATACTAAACTTCTCAAGATAGTTAAGACCAAAGCAGATTGTGAAGAACTTCAAAAAGATCTCACAAAACTAAGTGATTGGGCAACAAAATGGCAAATGAAATTTAATGTGGATAAATGTAAAGTAATGCACATTGGAAAAAATAACCCCAACTATACATACAACATGATGGGGGCTAATTTAGCTACAACGAGTCAGGAAAAAGATCTTGGTGTCATCGTGGATAGTTCTCTGAAGATGTCCACGCAGTGTGCAGAGGCGGTCAAAAAAGCAAACAGGATGTTAGGAATCATTAAAAAGCGGATAGAGAATAAGACTGAGAATGTATTATTGCCCTTATATAGATCCATGGTACGCCCACATCTCAAATACTGTGTACAGATGTGGTCTCCTCACCTCAAAAAAGATATTCTAGCACTAGAAAAGGTTCAGAAAAGGGCAACTAAAATGATTAGGGGTTTAGAGAGGGTCCCATACGAGGAAAGATTAAAGAGGCTAGGACTCTTCAGCTTGGAAAAGAGAAGACTAAGGGGGGACATGATAGAGGTATATAAAATCATGAGTGATGTGGAGAAAGTGGATAAGGAAAAGTTATTTACTTATTCCCATAATACAAGAACTAGGGGTCACCAAATGAAATTAATAGGCAGCAGGTTTAAAACAAATAAAAGGAAGTTCTTCTTCACGCAGCGCACAGTCAACTTGTGGAACTCCTTACCTGAGGAGGTTGTGCAGGCTAGGACTATAACAATGTTTAAAAGGGGACTGGATAAATTCATGGTGGCTAAGTCCATAAATGGCTATTAGCCAGGATGGGTAAGAATGGTGTCCCTAGCCTCTGTTCATCAGAGGATGGAGATGGATGGCAGGAGAGAGATCACTTGATCATTGCCTGTTAGGTTCACTCCCTCAGGGGCACCTGGCATTGGCCACTGTCGGTAGACAGATACTGGGCTAGATGGACCTTTGGTCTGACCCGGTACGGCCTTTCTTATGTTCTTATGTTCTTATGTTAAGGGCCTTGGCAGGCCTGGCAATAAAATGGGATGCAGAACAATGCAAAACAGACATCATGACGAGTACCTGACAGCCAAGTGCACCATCAGTATTGCCCACCTCTGTGCTGTGGTCTGGAGACAAAACTGTGCTTGCAGAGTTATATCTGAGATATAAACTACAGTAAACACAATGAGTTAGGCATGGGGGCGGGGGTGACTTCTACTTTGCCTTTAGAAACTCCGGGGAGGGAGCTTGTGGAGGAATAGGAGCAATGCCAAGCATACTGCATGGAGATGGTGTAAGAAGAACCAGAAGGAATGTTTTAGAAGCAAATGCTTGCTGTAATCTCAGGTTGTTTTTGAAGGACTGTCCGACAGGTGCCCTTTGTTTTCTCTGTATATTGATGGTGAGTAGTTTCTAATTAGCTCAAATGCAATTTAAATTTAACTGGCTAGTTAAAGAGGAGTTTGTGCTGGGTGAGTTTCCCAGTGTTAGTTGGACAACACTGAGTAGTAGAAGCTGATTTAATACAACCATTTCCTACCAAAACCCTTTCTGACTCCTTCACTCTCCTTGAACCCCACTCCAGCTCATTCAGGCAGAGTCCTGCTCCATCACTCATCTCAGTCTTCTGGTCACACCTTCTCTAATGAAAATCACAGTCCAAAGCAACCCTGCATCACTTTCCTTTATATTCTGTTCTCTTCCCCTTCTCCCCAGCAGCTCTGAGTACTTTTATAGCCGGATTTAGAACTTGTCTATGCAGAAATTTACAGTAGTTATCTAAAATTCGCTTTAAAACAATTTCATTAAACCAGTGCAGCGCCTTGTTATTTTGGTTTAAGTGATTTATTTCATTTTAATTTGTCAGTAAAGAATTCAAAATAACTTACTCTTAAACCAAACTAGCTGTCTACACAGCGTGTGGCACTGGTTTAACTAAGGGTATGTCTCTGCTTAAACTCCAACAGTGGCACAGCTGCAGCTGTGCTGGTGCAGCGCTTCAGTGTAGACATTACCTACGCCAGCGGGCGGGGAGTCTGTTTGTTTTCCAGTGTATTTAGCCATACTCCATGAGTATGGGGTCCCCAGTGTGGAGTGCCAGTGCCATCAGGAGCTCAGGAAAAGCAATTTGGTTCCAGACATGATTATTTTATCCATTACCAGTAGTGATGGCTTTGTTCCTAATGGAACAGAGGAGAGCTAGGGGATGCTTTTCCTTCACTCCTTATCCTCTTGAGTCTCTAGAAAGTCAGGCAGGACCAAGCAGAAACTATCTTTTTAGATCCTTTTTTGCCTTCATCATCCTTGGGTTGAAGAATTTTCAGTCTGGCTCTGGGTTGCCATTTTTTTATGAGTGGGAGGGATTATTCTGCCACTGGAACCGATCCCACATTCAGTCTTTTGTCTTGACAAATGAAAGGTGGAAATACCTAGCAGGATTCTTCTCTTGGGAAATAACAATAAGTTCTGCCAAGAGAAAATTTTGTGTGCTGTAATGTGGATAATGTTCAAGGAATGGTGCTTGACCCAAGGAGAATGTGACAAGCAGCATGTTTTTGATGGAGGGTTTCAGTGAAGGAGACAGTAGCAGTCGTAATTACTGTAAGTAATTTCCCCAATTCATTTCCAGCTTGGCTTTAGAAGATACTATTTCTAGAATCACTACAACATAGTAGCCCAAGCTCTAGACCATCTGAAAACTACAGCGCTAAGTTCTAACCATAGTGATTTGCTATCAGCTACTAATCAAGACTGTAGGAAAAACTGTTCGTGCAGAAGGGATGGCAGGTAGGCCCTCACAAAAATTCTTTCAGGGCTAGTTAACAGTTTCCAAACACTGGTTATGAGCCACTAAGAGGGACGTATAAAGAGTGAGGCGTACTTGTGGAACGGTAGAGACTAACAAATGTATTTGGGCATAAGCTTTCCTGGGCTAAAAGTATAACTCCATAAGTTAACAGCAGCATTTGCTATATAAATAAAACTTGATTCTTGGCCCAGTGCTGGGGAGAACAGACTAGTGATTTAATAAGGTTCCATTCTGCCAGCCGGAGTCCAAGGTTCAATACTGCTCTTGCTTTCTAGGTCAGAAAGGGGGTTGGGAGTACTGTGAGGGGCAGTGTGTATATTCACCCTGAGGGCAGGGACTCAGGCTGGTCGATAGGAGAGGCTGAGGGAACTGGGATTGTTTAGTCTGCAGAAGAGAAGAATGAGGGGGGATTTGATAGCTGCTTTCAACTACCTGAAAGGGGGTTCCAAAGAGGATGGATCTAGACTGTTCTCAGTGGTAGAAGATGACAGAACAAGGAGTAATGGTCTCAAGTTGCAGAGGGGGAGGTTTAGGTTGGATATTAGGAAAAACTTTTTCACTAGTAGGGTGGTGAAGAACTGGAATGGGTTACCTAGGGAGGTAGTGGAATCTCCTTCCTTAGAGGTTTTTAAGGTCAGGCTTGACAAAGCCCTGGCTGGGATGATTTAGTTGGGCTTGGTCCTGCTTTGAGCAGGGGGTTGGACTAGATGACCTCCTGAGGTCCCTTCCAACCCTGAGATTCTATGATTCTATGATTCTGAGCAGTATTGGTGGTTCTAGTCAGTCCTCTAGAGCTGTAAAAACAACCTGAAGTCTTGAGGGAAAGAACAGGAGAATATAGAGAAAAATCTAGAACCAGCTTGCCCCTCCTTTCTCAAACAGATAAAGGTGATCTGGGAAAAATAAAAACAAAACCCTACTATTGCCAGTCTTGATCTTATAATAATAAGGCAATGAAGATCTCTCCAGGATAAATTACATCATGCTCTTTCCTACTGGACCACTCTGGTCTTTGCATATATCCAGTGAAGTGAAATTTTGAAGAATCCTTTTCTCTGAAAGCTGCTACTACACTTGTGATCACATGGCAACAGATGGTTAGGGTTAGGGTCATACTCTTGACCTCCCTGTAAAATACAGATGGGCAGAGGTCTAAACACATTAACAACCTAGCATATTGAAAAGTCTAATAGCATCAGATACTTAGTCTTGCACTGCTCCTCATCTGAAGAAATGTATGAAACGATGTTCTTTGAAAAGATGTTGATTTTTTAGTCTTTGTGCGTGTTGATGTGCATTCTGTGCGGAGGCAGGCTTGGTTTGTGGCTTCCTTTCTGAATGTAGCTGTGCACTTGAAGCAGGATGTAGGACAAGCGAGTGCAGGTGGAGGGAAAACCATGTCTCTTTGAATAGAGTCAAGTATCAGAGGGGAGCCGTGTTAGTCTGGATCTGTAAAAGCAGCAAAGAGTCCTGTGGCACCTTAGAGACTAACTTGAGCTCCAATACGTCTGTTAGTCTCTAAGGTGTCACAGGACTCTTTGCTCTTTGAATGGAGACTCTCCTGTTTAGTTCCTCACAAACAAACCCCTGCAGATGGAGAGACGCCATTTATGCTACTCTGGAAACTCAAATAGGACTGTCTCAGGGCAGTGGGAGGGGTTTGTTACAGATCAAGCAAGAGCGTAAGCGGATGTGGCTCGTCGGGTGTCTTCACTACCAACTTTAACGTGGCTGTGCTGAGAGAGAGCTCTCCCAGCGCTGTAAAAAAACCAAACTACCCCCACAAGGGGAGTAGCTACCAGTGCATTGTCTACACTGTCACGTTACAGCACTGAAACTTGCATCGCTCGGGGGTGGGGGGGTTCACACCCCTGAGTGAGAAAGTTGCAGCGCTGTAAAGTGGCAGTGTAGACAAGGCCTTATAGGAAGAGCGTGCTTTTGCATAAACCAGCACAAACGAATTGCAGCTCAATTACAGTTTAGAGCTTTCTCTAAGTGATTGTGAGGCCTAAACTGAAACTTGTGGTCCATAACAGAGAGAGCTGCGTGACAGCTTCAGATGTACTGCAGTGTCCTGCTGTGACTCAGATAACGATCATTTTTAATTATTCCACAGTAACATTTTTCACAGTTCATATTGACACAGGACTTTTTCAGGCCGTTCTGAAGAACAGCTGACCTCTTTCAACTTCAGCTTGAAGTAAACGAAGTTTTCTCTTCTCTTTGAGCAAATTATTATCTAGTCCTGCATGGTATTTTTGTATGTGTATCTTAGTGGGGGGTTGATGGAATGGGGGAAGACAAGCTGGGTGAACCACTGTAAAAGTTGAACTTACTTCAGGATAAATTCTACAAATTAACCTGACCGAAATGTGAAAATATTATAAGCAGGCTAACCAAATGTCATGCATTTTGTATGACACTATGCATTTGGCCAGCCTGTATCTCAGATAAAATATCATCCAGAGTTCACTGTGAAATACATGTTGGCCCAGGATAAATTGCAATGGGCTGGGACCCAGGAGATATCCTGGGTTCTGGCATTACCTCTTCTATAGAATGCTATTAATTTCTCTGTACCATTCACAACTTTTATCACTGGCGGCCTTATATCTCTACAAGGGGATGCAAGCAATTATCATTCTTCCCAACTATTGTATTGTGTTGTAGTCTTTATAAATAAGGTAAAGGGGATTGCAAAACATGCTTTCTGACAGAGCTGAGACTAGAACCCATGTCGCTAATATTACAGAGATAAGTCTCATCCACTTAGCCACATTGCCTTTCCCAGTCAATGTGCCAAATCTATGTGCTGGTTTAAACTGTCTGTAATAACTTTTCTAACCACTACTAGACCACTCTGCTCCCAAGGCCACGGATAAAACCTAGGAAACGCAAAGGTCCAGTGCAATCTCAAAATTGTTATGTAACCCATTGGCAGAGCACACCAACACAAGGAGTTTTTCTGCCAGTGTAGGAACTCCAGGACCCCTTAGATATACCAACAAAAGCAGGTCAGCAATGAGTGACCTTTCTGCCGCGAGGTCTGTCTTAGGAGCTCCACCGAGTTGAATGCCTTTTTGTTGTTGACAAATGTAATACACATTGGTACTTTGTATTCCTTGCATTTTTCGATGAGCTGCCCAACTGAGTGGATGTGATCAATCGTTGAATACCTTGAGCAGAAACCTGCTTGTTCTCTGCTTTCGTGCATTTTGAGATCCTTCTTAATCCGATTGAGTATGATGTGGGTGAAGTCTTTATACACTTGTGAGAGAAGTGTGATTGGACACTAGTTGCTCAGTTTTTCTGGGTCGCCTTTCTTCATTAATAGTATTGTTTTTGATTCCATGCATCTGGAACACGCTTGCTATTGGCGTAGATAGTGAAACATTGCACCAGTGCTTTGAAGAGAGTATCTTCCCCTGCTTTGAGATATTCCAGCCGAATATTGTCCACTCCCAGACTCTTCCCTCTCTTTATGTTACAAACTGTGTATTCATTTTTTTCCTCACATAACGTCAGGAACTTCTTCTGTAACCTGCTGGACATTGACATGCGAGGAGAGTGGAATAGTCTACCAGTGTGGTTTCACACAATGTATTCACCAAGCAAACAGTCCATGAATTTTATAGGAACAGTTCTCACTAAAGTAACATTATATCTACCACACTGGAAGAATCACCAATAAGTATGTGAGCGTTCCCTTTCTTTCCCTCTCACCAGATAGGACAGTCATTACAGATGCCTTCCTCTTAGACTAGGGAGCCCATGTGGACAGCCACACAGCAAAGGGTACGTGGACCTCCCAAGAGGCAGGATGGATATGAACATTCTGGAATTGTGGGCAGTCTGAGAGATTTATAAAGCCTTTCTCCCACTCATCATTGTCACCATGTCTTCATAATTTCAGACATATGATGACTGTCTTTTGCATCAACAGGCAGAGAAGAGTGAGATATAGTCCCAAGGGCAGAAGCAGTCAGTCTATGGAATTGGTGTATCAGCAATTGAATCACCCTTTTGGCAATTTACTTTCCAGGGAATCAAAATGTGTTGGCAGACTCCTCCCTCAGCAGGCACTTTGCTATCAACCACAAGTGGGAGCTACTTGACTCTGTGCTAAGCAGTATTTTTGCTCTATGTGGAACCCTCACGATGGAACTGTTCACCTCCCAAAAGAACAGGAAGTGCAACATATACTGCTTCAAAGGAGCCCTAGTGCTTCATTCTTAGGGTGACAAAGAGTCCTGTGGCCCCTTATAAACTAACAGACGTATTGGAGCATAAGCTTGCGTGGGTGAATACCCACTTCGTCAAATGCAAGCATTCTTACGGTGACACTCTCCTCCTTCAGTGGTCAGCTCATCTTAACTGTGCCTTCCCTTCCTTGTGCTCCTACCTTGAGCATGTTTTTGGATGAGCATCAACTCTAGATCCTTCACGCTCTGAAGCCATGTAAAACATACTTACCAATAGTCAAAAGATTCCACAAGGAAATGCTACTTATCCTAGTGAAAGCATTTATCTGGGCACACACAAAAATGTATGTCCCCAGAAGCTGCGGGTATTCTCCTTATTCTGGATAATCTTCTTTCCCTCAAAACAGCTGCTCTTCCCATCAACTCTTTACTGGTCCTCGTCGCAGCAATCACTGTGTGTATCTCACACCCACATCCTCACATAGTTACTCAATTCTCGCTCACCCATTGACTCTCAGGTTCTGGAAGGGCCTAGTTAGAACCTTTCCACCAGTAAAGAAACCTACTCCTACTTCCTAATTTCACCCCCAAAGTTGTTTTGGAGTTTCATCGGAATCAGTCATTCCACTTATTGTTTGTTTGTTTTTTCTGAAACCACGCACCTTTGAAGAGGAGAGGAGACTTCATTCCCTCAACATGTGATGAGACTTAGTCTCTTACCCGCAAAGGACAAAGCTAGTCAGAAAATCTCCTAGACTCTTTCTCCATAGAGGAAAGTGTCCGTGGTCAGGCTAAATACTCTGAAGAGCTCTAAATGAATCTTGGGCTGTATCAGCTGGCTCATCTCCCTCCTTCTCATGGTGTGAGGGCTCATTCTACAAAAGCACAAGCGGTATCAATGATTCGCTTCAGGAATACCTTGACTTGACATTTACAAAGCAACTGTGTGGCGTTCCATTCACACGCTGACAAGACATTATGTTTTAGTACAGGACTTGCCTGCTGATGCATCTTTTGGGACAGCGGTCCTTCAACATCTCTGCTTCCTGCATCGTTGCACTCTCCTACTACTTGAGTATTGCTTGTCAGTCAGTCACCCACAGTGGAATATACATAGGGATTGGCACTTGAAGAAGAAAAGAGAGTTACTTATCTGATAGTTAGTAGAGGTTCTTCAAGATGTATGGTCCCTATCTGTATTCCTCTACCCATCCTCCTTCCCCTTTGCTTCGGATCATTCATGGATTCATAGTAGAGAAGGAACTGGAAGGCGATCAGTCTCTTCTGCCCTTTATCTCCTCGGTTGGAGCCATGAGGAGAGGAAGGGCATGTACACAGACCAACAGACACTGCTTTCAGAATTCTTCATCTTCAGATGCATGGAATGCAGATAGTATGTAGGAAGCTTGCCCTGCTACTGTCCTTTAGATAAATAGAGGATTTCATTTGCTAGAACTATCAAGCCAACACCTTTCAAAAGCAATAAATCCACACTTTTATAAGCTGAAAATTTCTGGTTGTATGTAGATTTGCAAATTAGTTCACTAAATAACTTGAATCGAATGTCCATGCACAGAGCTGCACAAAACTTGGCAGCTTATGTATGAGCTATAAACTCTTTTTTGGCTAATGGTGTGAATGGGCCTGTTGTCTATCAGTATAGATGGCAGGATTTTAAAGAGAGAGAGACTGTGAGGCATATCCTTTCTTTTAAAAAAATCATCTACAGAGTTCTTCATAAATTTAAAGGCCAGAAGGGGCCATTATGATCATCTAGTGACATCTGACCACCAGCATAGCACAAGCCATAGAATTTCATCTACTGACTCCTGCATCAAGCCCATAACTGCTGGTTGAACTTGAGCATCTTTTAGTGCATAGATACCATGGTGATGAGTGCAGTATATGTACCAAGAGAGAACTAACCAGGGAAGAGAAGTCCAAGGGTTTGTGACAGTAAAATCCCTCAAGGGACATTTCTGTAGACTCAACTCTCTTGATCCTTCAATTTTTCGTGTGTGTGTTCGGGGTGTGGATGTTAGTCTTGTGCAAGAGTTGAAGTTCCCCACTGTGGTCCAGGGAGCACTTGCTTGTGGGAAGGAGAGCTGTCTGGTCACATGGTTCTGCCACCACCTTCTCGCTTCCAGCTGCTAAACTGCATTAAAAGAAACTACAAATATATTACTTTTCCATATCAGTAATTGCTGTAGTTAGAAAAGTTCTGACTGCAAAAGAGAAGGGCGGCGATGCACCCAATTGTGGATGTAAGGGAAGTTTTCAGAGACTATTGAACTTTATGAAAAGGTTGAGATTCCCATGCCAGTCTGCAGCAAGCCCCCAGTGTTACCTCCGTAACGGCAAAGAAAAGCTTTCTGCCTTTGGAGTCATAGAATTTTATAATTTAAGCGCAGAAGGGTCCCCCAGGTCATCTGGTCTGACCTCCTGTATAGCACAGGTCACCAACACTACCCAGTGTTGCACACTAACCCCTACGACCAAAATGAAACCAAAGTATTCTGCCCACAGCAGACTAGACTGTCACATGCCACAGGCAGAGAATAAGAGGGAACGAGGTGCACCCGTGGTAGGGAAATGATTGAGTGAGCTACAGCCAGATAAGCCTGGCAAGCAACCTGCACCCCACGCTGCAGAGGAAGGTGAAAAAACTGCCTGGTCACTGCCAATCTGACCTGGGGGGTATATGGCCCTGAGCTCCTGAGCAGGAACCAGCCAGCCAAGAACCTGAGAGAGTGAACGCTCAATGCCACCGCCGATCCTTGGCCCTCTCCATCCAATGTCCCATCTCCATTGTTAAGAGCAAGTTTTCTGCTACATAGAAATACATACTGGTTTTGGGTTTTTTTAAGAAAGATTGCTTAAATATTTAAAAAATACACTGAACAACTTTCTGAATACCATAAGGTAGTTATTTTTCAAGCAATGTATTGAGATCAGATTCACTGCCCTTTTGGTAAGTCTACAGTTGAGCTCATCAGTCTGTGTGCATGCAGACCGTGCCTCAAAAGGTGGAGGGGGATGTTTCTTTTCTCAACAATTATTTCACAAATTGGTGGCATCTTATCTTGTCACTGCAATGGCTTTTCATAGCATTTTTCAGGGAGCCTCTTGACGTGCTGTGATAGCCTTGGAACAAAGAGTTAATCTATTATTGGTGGAGGCAGTTGCTTTGCAATTCATTTTTCCAATTCGCGGCTCGATTTTTCAATTTATCACCACAAGCAATGTGGAAGATTTAACTCTGGTAAGCCCAAAGGAGGGTGGAAGCTGATTAGAAACAGAGGAGGGGAATGTTTTCCTCAACTGGAATGGCTGCAGTAAAAAGAATTAATACCGACTGCTTGAGAATTACAGATATCGGGTTTGTAAATGGCTTTATTTTTGCTGGCATTTAGTTGATGTGGCAAATTCTTCTGTACAACACCCATTGTATAAATCCGCTGCCTTCTCCCTGCATGGAGCCCTGCAACACTGATATTTTGGACTTCTGTAGCACCGTCCATCCAAATGTAAGGGGACTGTTGCCCCCACTAACATTCAGTGGGGGTGTTTTGGTTGCTAGCTCCCAGCACTAAAAGATTGGGGAGAGGCCAATGCTCCAGGTCAGCCGCAGCCTCTGAGCCTGATTGACAGGGCGGGCAGGCTAATCAGGGAGTCAGGAGGCCAGGAGGGTCCTGTCATCCCGTGTGAGCTGGAATTGCCTGGGTCAGACAGAGTGGGCCCGAGCTAAGGAGAGAGCAGGGGCCTGAGCTGAGCTGGGGAGCAGAGCCGGGCCAGGTCCAGAGGAGCCAGAAAAGCAGCTCAGGAAGCAGGTCAGAGTTGGGAGCAGAGCCAGAGGCAGCCTAGGGAGAGCAGATCCTGTGCTGGGAGCAGAGCTGTAGCCACAGAGCCAGGTGTGGTGAGCAACTGGGGCCAGCCAACGGGGGACCTGGGCAAAGGGCCCAGCACAGAAAGACACCCCCAGCCAAGGGTCCTTGCAGGCAGATTGGGAGGGGGATCCTAACCCGACGGAGGGCTGACGCTGGGGAGAAGGGTCCTACCACCCAAAGCCCAGAGGTGTGTGGCCACCACCACTGCAAGTGTCCAACCCGCAGTGTCCCTGCAGCACAGCCAGGGCCTGAGAAGGAGACCTGGGACCTACAAGGAACAGACTGTGTCATGCCCTGATGTCCAGAGACACTGTTTGTGATGTTCCCTGCCACAGAGCAGGGTGATGTGTTTTCCTTTAACCTTTCCCATTTTTCCTTATTCCTTTTTTAAATTAATAGTTAATTAAACAACTTGTATTTGCTTTAAATTGTATGAAATGATCAGTGGGTCAGGGAGGTGCCCAGTGCAGAGAGGGTACCCCAGAGTGGGGACACCCTAGCCCTGTCCTAGGTGACCACAGCAGGGTTGGGGATCGAACCCCCCAGGAATCCTGGGCCCAGCCTTGTTGGGGTTACGAGGACTCTGCCAGAGAGGAGAGTGCAGGAACAGGGGCGGCTCCAGGCACCAGCACGCCAAGCACGTGCCTGGGGCGGCAAGCCACGGGGGGAGCGCTCTGCTGGTCGCCACGAGGGTGGCAGGCAGGTTGCCTTTGGCGGCAGGCCTGCGGAGGGTCCGCTGGTCCCGTGGCTTGGGCGAACCTCCCCCAGGTGTGCTGCCGAATCCGCGGGACCAGGGACCTCCCACAGGCAAGCCACAGCCTGCCTGCCGTGCTTGGGGCAGCAAAATACCTAGAGCCGCCCCTGTGCAGGGAGGTCTCTGGGTAAAGCAAGTGGGAGCGAGGACTCGGATCCTTTCGCTAGCCCACCTCACCGGGGTAGTGCAGAAGCCAGGAAAGTTCCCCCCAGTAGCAGGACCATTCCCCCGCTTACACAAACCTGGATATTAATGGTGAACATGCCACTGCTTGGCAGCTCTGAATAGATGGAGCTTCAATGCTGTGCCCTTGTCTGGCACTCGTCCATTTGAGGAGTTCAGATATTAATGAAGTAAGACCTGCCATGTTCCTGTGAGGCAGGTAGCTCAGCCCTTTACAGACCGGGGAACTGAGACACACTTGCGGTGGAGGTTATTTCCCCAGGTCACATTGGAAGGAATAAAGCCCAGATATCCCAGACCTTTGCAGTACAGGAGTAGAAAGGCTGATTACTTCAGATCCCAAATATTGTATTTTCATTCTCTCGGTTTCTGAAGGGGAACAAATTGACATGTCTAGTTTTTTAGATCAGCGTGGTGCCTCCAAGGAGTGTCCATCTTTGGAGAGGCTTATATCTGGGAAATAGGGAGCGGGTAGAATCCAAAAGAATGGTGGGCCCACATGAACCTTGCAGTGGCAGGCTGGTGTAGCAGCAGTACTGTGACTTACTGCGGAGAAACCAGCAGTGGTGCTGTCTGTCACTGCCAGTAATTACAGCTTTTGGCATTGGTTCCAATCTACATGAAACAGAAGGTCGGGGGTGGCTAGGAGGGAGGCTCATCAGCAGAAATAGCATTTAACTAGAAACTCTTCCCTGTAGTGCAGGTGGAGATAGGAGGAAGGATCAGTTCTTTCAGCTGAGCATAAAAACTGTGCCAGATGGTAGTTAAAGGCATTTTACTGTGCCTAGTAACATGTCTGGCCTCCAAAGCTTGCATCCTGAAGCCTGTTTTTCTATTGCAAAGGGGTACACAGGCAACAACAACACAGTTTAGTTAAGGAGCTGGATACCTACATTGTTACCTTTTCCTTTGTACGACTTTTCTCTTAATTTAATTTTGACATGTCTTTTCTCCCTTTCAGTAAAGCAGTGGGATGTGCACTAGAGATCATTTGAAAGTTTGACCAGTAGCACAGATAATGTAAATATATACTTCTTGTTCGGTATAAACCCTCCAGCCAAACAGGAAGTAGAGTTGCCGACAGCAGGAAATAGTCACATGATGTTTCCAGGTCACTTAACCAACTATAGCAACTGTTCACACATGCATAAATTGTAACATCCTTAAGTATATTCACATGAACACTGAAATAAAAAATGCATACATTTCAATGCTATTGCACAAAAATATTGAATATACCTCCTTTTAATCCTGCAAAACCAACCAAATTTAGAGCTACCTTATTTGATTGAAGGGGGTTCTGTTTTACAAGATACATTAATTCTCAGAAGACTTCTATTTATATCTTTAAATCTCAGGGAAATTGCTGATTTGCCTGTACCTTGCATTTATTTTAGTATTCTGGTTGTTCACATGTGTCCAAACCAAACCTGCATACTGTGGGGAACTCTGGGGAGGATAAATGAAATCTGGGAGTTAAGCCCTCAGTCAGCACCAGGTGCCAAACTCACAAAAAAACTAGCTCGATTTTTAGTAAAATGACACTTTCCCCACCAGTGAAAGTTCTTTCATGTTCAGAAAAGTTACTTTGCTGTCTTGTGCACCATGTTTTGTGTTGGCTTTGCCACTGGTGCGAGTGTTTACATGTGAGTCAACGCAGCATGTTTCTTTCAGCCATTTCCGAAAATCCAAACGTCTTGTTGAGTAAATTAGGCAGAGCAAGAGCAGAAATAGGTCAGTTATTTAAATGAGACATAGTTGTTTCTTCACAGCAAGCTGCCTTTCTCCTGCCTTTGTGAATTGTGCTAATATATCAGTGAAGAAGGCAGAGAGAACAATAACTGGAGCGGAAATGCCAGAATTTTTATTCTGGGACTATAGCTTCCCAGCTTCTTTTTATTCAGTGTCAGCGATGTTGGGATCTCCATGGAGCATCTCAGCAAACACAGCTGAAAATGAAAGTGGCTCATTCATCCACCATTCTGGATTCATGCACAGATCTCTTTAGACAGCTCAGAGACTCCCTTCGTTTCCCATTACTCCCATCTATGCAGTATTTAGGATATTTAGCAGTGCAGTTAGAAGACTAACCATCAATAGCAGAAGTAATTGGATCTTTGTGATTGATTGAGCCCCTAATTAAGACAATCCCTTTATACCTCTGCCCAATTCTTTTCCCACTACACTTCATGTTGAGGGTTTTTTCCCCATAGGAACCATTTAAATTCTTGGCCGTAATTTTGCTGGCACATAAAGATCAGTTTACCAATCTACGTGGTATCAGGATTTAATGTATCGCCTTCAAGGTAGATGGGTAGAATCCCCAAAAGCATACTTTGGGATCATTCTCTGAAAGGTGGCTATTGTAGGTTGGGGGAAGAGGTAGGTATGGTATCTCTAACTATTAGTATCTTGTATGGAGCTGTACATTTGTGAGATTTGTTTTAGGAAATATGTGGAAGCCGGTTCAGTATTCCTAGATGTCCTATGGCTTGGAAGTAGGTTGACTTTAATGATTCAGTTATGAGACTCTGTTTTGTTTTTTTAATGTTTGGTTTGTTGTTTTTTAGGGAGCCAAGAGCTGATACCAAACACCTAGAGTGCCAGCTGTCACTTTGTTTTAATACCGTCTTGCTGTGATCATTCCTTGCAGAGCATAGGAGTTCAACATTTTATTTGTTTTACATATATTATTTTTCACTTGTGTTACTTTGGCTCTGCTGGCACTGTTTGCACTATGGAAGACTTTGTTTCATAACTACTCTCTGTCCGCTCCTGGATTTTCCTTCAATGGGGCGTTTCTGCAGAGGAACCTTTCTTCACAGCCTCCATCCTACCCATTTGTTCTTCTCCAAAAAGTGAACCGGTTTACTTCTGTTTCTTAGAATCTGGTCCACATAAACACTTTCTATTTTAGTGCTAATGGATTACAGAATGTTTCCTTCATTAGACTCCGACACCAGAGCACTCCAGTACAATTGTGATGGGGACCATATGAAATTCTAGTTAGGTGAATGCATCCCAGGCCAACAATTTCCCATGATTGTTCAAGGGAGTAGACCTAGGGGTACTAGAATGCTTCCTGGCATCTTGTTTCTGTAAACATTATCAGATCTGTCATTATGTGAAAGCTTGTGCTGCCGCACGGGGTGGCAGTTGGGCCAAGTGGTCCACAATCTGTGCAGTCTACTGCATAGAAACCATTAAAGGGTTGCATGCAAATTAGCTGTAGAGTAAAGATGGTGATTGGTTGTTACCTCTCACAGGGATCTAGAACTCTTGGCATGGCGTAGGTACATGCCTCACACTGCACGAATGTAATTCAGAAAGTCAAAATGGCTGAGAACTTAAAAATTGCACAGTAACAGAATGTGAATCCCAGTGATGATATTCTAAACATGAAGAGCTCTCAACCATGCCTGCAGCTGATTGCCATAGCTTCATGCAGACTCAGCAGACTTTCTAGGCTTAAGAATGA
The DNA here is from genome assembly GCF_020497125.1 of Mauremys mutica. NCBI lineage: Eukaryota > Metazoa > Chordata > Testudines > Geoemydidae > Mauremys > Mauremys mutica. Next base: position 14,684,942 of record NC_059096.1, read on the forward strand.
CACACAGTGACAATCCTGGAATCTTCATATAGGTGTGCATGGGACTTTACAGTCAAAGTCTTGTTCTTAACATTTCTGAACCTGTAACCCCACCACTTCTCAGTAGGAAATTGCTAAAATTTCTCTCTGGCACTTCTGGTTTGCTTTCCAATCATTGCTGCTGCTGGTGGAACTTAGTGTAGACAAGGTGCTAGCAGCAAATGGCACTTTAAAAAGTGATGTAACCTGTTCTGAGCATGGTTAAACTTGGTGCTGAAAACACTGGCACCTGCACAATCATTTCACTGGCTTCCCCGTTGCTCTATATTGTCCTTCCTTCCAAGGCCCTGGCCCTGGTCTCTCTCTGTGTTTCTCTCCTACCCTTTCTTCTCAGTCAGTGACACCAGCCTCTCTCCTGCAACCATGCCACTGTCTGTGCTTCCTCTTCAGCTTAGACACCCCCCTGAATCCTTCTGCCAGAGCACTTCCTGCACCTCGTTAGGCTCCTCCCAAGGTCAACCCCAAAGAGTACGAGGGGAGGGAAAGTGGCAGTTGTTTAAAAAGCAAAAACCTAAATGTAATGGAACAATCGCGGTGTCCTTGCCTTGAGTAACGGTGTGATGTTTGTCACTTGTCCTCCCCGTCCCCTTGTCCATTTGACCCTGCCCTGCCTTGTTATGTTAGTGTTGTAAACTGTCTTTGAGAGGCACCGAGCACATTGCCCCGGGCACTCGGGGCTGTCTACACGTACAGCGCTGCGGCAGTGCAGCTGCACCTCTGGCGGGCTTAGTGAAGACGCTCTCTACACCTCCCTTAAGCCTAGAGGCCCCCCGCGCACAGCACTCCTACACCGGGGCTTAGGGCGATATAACTACGTCGTGCCGGGGTGTGGATTTTCCACACAGAGCATATGTTCCCAGCGGAGACCAAGCCTCAGAGAATTATGATATAACAGTAGACAGGTCCCTGAGCCGGGTCACAGTCAAAGTAACTTCGTGCTGGGCAGTACTGACTTCCTGGCAAACCTGAAAGTCATACGCTGAAAAATCATTGTCTTCAGGAAATGGTTACTTTGGTCAAACGGGAAAACATTTTTGTACAGTAGTGAGACTTGATCCCGACTCTTCACCATTAGGTTAAATCCAATAAGGGTGATTCAGAGGTGCAAGCTGAATGATGTGTAGTAATAAGACTCCTAGAAAAGGAGGGGCTGGCTTTCTCACGCACCCTGCCCACTGTGTAATGCACTCGAAAAACCTGTAAAGGCTCAGGCACACCACACCCACGGGCACTTGCCTTTGATAACATTCACATTTAAGCTTCAGAAATGAGTCTCCTAGTGGCTAACTGGCTGTGATACTCGCTTTCCTGCATCATCGGGGGCAACCTTCATGTACACATGCATTGCTCAGGCCCTGTTAAACTGTGACTGGTTCACTTCCTATTGATGATGAAATGTTGCATCATGAGGGAAGGTGAGTTTGTGGGGGGGCTAGTGCTATGTGCAGAGAGCAGAGAGATGCATTCGGATTTTCTATATTTCTGTTTAACATGAAGAGAACAAGTTCCTCTCCTCCCAAAAAGAGCCTTGCTGGAAAAGTCCAATGCTGGTGTCAAACCAATAATCATCACATTGCGGGTAGAAGACAGTCCGAGGGGGGTGTCTACCTGAGGTTTCTTTGCCAAGGATTTTTCCATCAGTGCTAGGGTGACCAGACAGCAAATGTGAACAATCGGGACGGGGTGGGGGGTAATAGGAGCCTATATAAGAAAAAGACCCAAAAATCAGGACTGTCCCTATAAAATCAGGACCTCGGTCACCCTACTCAGTGCTGTCACCAGTTCAGCTTCACCACTGGGCAGACTAGTGCAGAGGGGACACCAGGAGACAACTGTTGTTTTATGCATGCTCAAAGCAGGTCAGTGTGACTGATGAAAACTCCTGTGGCTGCATGCCGCCTAGTGCTCCTGCTATTGCTACTGGGGGTGGAGCTTGGTGGAGTTATTGACAGCAATAACTAAAAGCTTTGGGTAGAAAAGCCTGGTGTAGGCAGGGACTCCAGGAGGGGGGGGAGAATAATTTGAGAATTAGAGTGTGCAGTGGGGTTGTTAAATGATGCACTAAACAATAGTCAGAGGCAGTGGATGTGGCCATCTCTATAGTGGTTTCCCAGCATGTCAGACCTGGCCTATGGTTGGCTGGCAGAAATGAAGCAGCAGATGTAATAATTAATATCCAGGTTGCTATAGTGACCTAGCGAGCTGTAGTGCTAAAAGCAGTAATTTCTCCATTTTGACTTCCTCCCCTGTGCGCGCACTTGCACATTATTTAAAGGGAGCGACGTGAATCATTTTCTAGCTGAAAGATGTTGTTGTTGAGTAAGCTCAACTGGCAACAAACGTTCCCCAGGATGTCAGAACTCTCCCATTAAACTCTGCTTCAGCTCTAATGATCTCAACCAAGATGTGTACAGAATATAATGGAGGCAACACTGTTAGCTTACACAGTAGCTCAAGATTTCACTGGCTGCAGGTTGGGAGCATAGCCAGAACGTCCGGAAGCTGCTGGTGTAGACAATGGAAGAAGGGCCAACAGCATTACAGCTACGGAGGCTGAGAGTCCACATCATTTACCATCAGCCTTTAAGCTCTCGTAGCTTTGTGTGGGGATGTAGTGCTGCTGCTCTCCTTGCCACCCCACCTCTTTTGTGTGTGTGAGAGAGAGAAAGGGCTACTGATATTGTATTTTTTCACACACACAAAAGTACTCTGCTACTGCAGTTCTGTTGGCTTTGGTCCCCACACCTGCCCTATGTTTTTCATAACTCCCTGGCCATCGCTGCACTAAACTCTCCAAAAAAACAGTATAGGCAGAAACCCAGCTTGCAGCTTCTGCCTCGGCAGTTAGCCAGCTGCCCAGCTATCGTATGTCGTCCATGGATTTTATACAGAGAAGTGGATCAGAAGTTGTGATACAAAACAGCGAAGGGGAGAAATCATTTCAAAAGCACGGTCCAGTTTATATTAGCATGCGGTTAAAACTGTCATACAGAGCCCTTCCAAGGGAGAATTTAACTGAGGCTGCATGGCTACTATCATCACTTTTATTTTGGACATCAAACTGGGCCAGGTTTAGGGAAGGACTGCATTCATTTCAGCGAGTGCTCTGCACCTGCTGATGGGGAAAGCTGGGATGACGGTTCTCATTCAGAAGGGCCCTAAATTATTCCCACTTCAGAGGGAAATCATCTGGGTAAGTGCAGTGATATAAGCACTTCAATGTGGGATGGCTTCCACATGTTGTGTGCCTTACAGAATTCAGTAACTCTTGGTGATGGATGTTTAATACTGGAAAATCATTGGCCCATGTGCAATCTTTGGTGACAAATGGCTGAGTAGCCCTGTATTCCTGTGATCTTGAAAGGCAAAGCCTAGCATCTCCAATACATCTAGGGGTTGGATGACACAGCCCAGATATAGTCAAAATGTTCTTGTTTCCCTGTGTGTGGTGGGAAAGCACATTTGCACAGGTATTTGCAATTGTTTTTCACAATTTCTACATGGGGTTTCTCATGCTATAGATTCCTTGGACTGTTGTAAATCCATGCTGCAGTCTGTTTCACAGTCATACTCCAAGCAGGCTGTTAGCCTCGTGTCTGAAAGGTCATTCCAGATCTGGCCTATATATTAATCAGGGCTTACGACTTAGCCTGGGAGCACGCCTTCATTCATCTCCCTGGGTGCCTTTATTTTATTGATCTGTATATGCATTTATAGTTCAGGGTTCCTGGCATACTAGTTGAACGAGTTGATGTTTTTATCTTAATCCTTCTAGACAGAAAGGCCTTGATTCATATATCCCTGGTATAGCTGGTTCATTGAATGAGCAGCCTTGCTATCAAGCCTCTTTGCAACATTTGATTGTAATAGAGAGCAGAAAGTAGGGATGAGAAGTGACTCTCGATGCTTCCTGAGGAGTCAAAGGAAATCTAATGGAAAACATGCTAGCTTGCAGCGGAGGTACTAGTTTAGGAATTATGCTGCATCCAATGGCAGTTGTTAGAAGGTTTCAAGAATTAGGACAATTTAGCTAGAAAATGAAGATGTGGTGAGAGCCATTGCAATATGTAACCTAAATTTGTGTTCAACTTTAGAACACAGAACAAGTATAGTACAAGCAGAGGCAATGCAAACTGTGCCCCTGCTGCCATTGTCTGCCTAATCCCTGATCTAATGGTAACAAGATGACTATGCAGCCATTTAAATTGTCTCATAACTGTGGGTAATTTCTTAATTGTTTCATAATAGTGATCCAGAATTTCTGTAGTCCACATGGAATCAAGTGTTACCAATACAATACTGTCTTAATGAGTCTGCAGACATCCCAAAACAAGCTATGTGGTGTTGATTCTGGAACCTAATGATTATGATTTAAATGTCAAAATTAACTTTTTCATTGCTGAACATTTTAGCACAGCATCAAGATGGCGGTCAAAAAAGCAAACAGGATGTTAGGAATCATTAAAAAGGGGATAGAGAATAAGACTGAGAATATATTATTGCCCTTATATAAATCCATGGTACGCCCACATCTCAAATACTGTGTACAGATGTGGTCTCCTCACCTCAAAAAAGATATTCTAGCACTAGAAAAGGTTCAGAAAAGAGCAACTAAAATGATTAGGGGTTTAGAGAGGGTCCCATATGAGGAAAGATTAAAGAGGCTAGGACTCTTCAGTTTGGAAAAGAGAAGACTAAGGGGGGACATGATAGAGGTATATAAAATCATGAGTGATGTGGAGAAAGTGGATAAGGAAAAGTTATTTACTTATTCCCATAATACAAGAACTAGGGGTCACCAAATGAAATTAATAGGCAGCAGGTTTAAAACAAATAAAAGGAAGTTCTTCTTCACGCAGTGCACAGTCAACTTGTGGAACTCCTTACCTGAGGAGGTTGTGAAGGCTAGGACTATAACAATGTTTAAAAGGGGACTGGATAAATTCATGGTGGCTAAGTCCATAAATGGCTATTAGCCAGGATGGGTAAGAATGGTGTCCCTAGCCTCTGTTCGTCAGAGGATGGAGATGGATGGCAGGAGAGAGATCACTTGATCATTGCCTGTTAGGTTCACTCCCTCAGGGGCACCTGGCATTGGCCACTGTCGGTAGACAGATACTGGGCTAGATGGACCTTTGGTCTGACCCGGTACGGCCTTTCTTATGTTCTTATGTCTGAGTCTTCCCTTGTTGTTGGAAATGTAGTGGCATATGATAAGTAGCAGTTGTCCAATATATGAAGGGAAAGACAGAGGAGACACTTCCTGGTATCAACGTTCAAACTACTTCCCACACCTTTGGTGCCAGAAGCTTCAGTTGTCAACCTCCAGCTTCCCCACACCAAGGCCCCCAATTCGTTTGCTCATTTTCAATACATAAACCTCCAGCAGGTCGGCAACTTTTAACTTTAGGGGGAGCATAAAATAAATTGAATTCAATGTCAAACCAGATACAGAAGGGCTCGGAATGGGGGGGAGGGCCGGGAGAGGGCGCAGTTCTGCAGATTGATGGATTCCCCAGCATGTTATGCTGTACTAGAGCGCTGCACAGGACAAGGGGCCATGCTTCTGGTGGCACCAGCGGTGCAGCCGGCACACCCACTCCATTGCTGTTGGGCTTGCTGTTACTGCCCACTGGGGAAGGGGTTCTCAGGACAAGTTACCTGTTGGCCTCACACTTTTCTCTAAAATACTTAATTAGCTTTAGGAAAAACAAATACATATGCACATATACACGTCGAAATCATTGTCGTTTATTTATTGCTAGCTAGTAAGTCTGTTGTGAAAAGTGATATTAACAAATATACAAATATCACTTTTCACGGCAAGGCTGGGGACAAATTCAGCCCTGGATGTGGGGTCAGGGGAGGCAGCAGGGGTCGGGGCGATGGGGATGGAGGGGTGGCTGGGGGAGGCAGCAGGGGGCTGCAGCCTGACGCGCCGCAGCTGGTGGACAGAGCCTGAAGCTGCGTGGCTGGAACCTGGAGCCTGCTGCCATGCAGCTAGAGCTAGTGCCTGAAGCCCCACAGGCAGAGCCTGCTGCCCTGCCACTGCGGGCCTGGGGCCTGAAGCCCAAAGCCTGAGTCCCACTGCCCCAGGAAGGTGGGGATCTCACTGGCTACCTGCTCCTCCAGCATTGTGCCCCAGGTGTCTGACGAAGGGGCAGGAGCCAGCTCCTGCTGTTGGCCCCAGCAACCACCACCAAGTCAGTGCATCCAGGAGCACCAGGGAGGGGGAGGCGCTGCTGCTTTGCCCCCACCCCAATAACAGCCCAGGAGGCGGTGGCCCCAAGAAAAGCCCCTGGTGGCCGCATTTGAGAAACACTGCACTAGGGTGTGAATTGGCTTGGCAGGTTCTGGGTGTGAGCACTAGAGCTAGCTGGGGGAATTCTGACTTTTCACTTGGTTTTTTTCCCAATAACAAATTGGAACAAAAATCTGAAACTTTCTGCAAAACAGAATTTTTCCAAAAAATGTGTGTCAGGTCAATTGAAACACTTTGTTTCAATTTTGACTTTTTGAATTTTACTTTATTTTTAATTTTATTTATATTATAAATGTTGTTATTTCAAAACAAAAATAATTTCAAAATGAAAAATCAATACCTACCATTCTGATAAGGTCTAAATAGAACATTTCAACCTTCTTGAAGTGTTTAGTTTGGATTTATTTATTTTTTTAACAAAACCTCAAAATCAAGGTGTTGCTGAGGAACCTGTCAACTTCAATGAAATGACATTTTCCAGCAGAAAAATGTTCTGTCGGAAAATGTTTGACCAGCTCCAGTGAACACTTGTCTGTTAGGAACTAAATTATGTCACGTGCTGATGTGCTGAAGATATTCCAGGAAACAGGAAATCTATACAGGATGCATCATCTTAAGTGTATAGCTGAATCTTTAGTTCTACAGGAGCAGTGAGCAGTAAGTGTCTGAAAAGGCATGTACTGTTTTAAAAATGTCTCAGCATAGCACTGCCTTTATGTTCTGCAGATGTGGAACATACTGACTGAAATTCCTCCTTTACTTCGATTGTACCCAGCATGTGTGCAGTTGGGGGGTGGCAGGGAAGCAGTTTCTATTAATAACCAAAATGTGGTAATGAGATGAGAGTATATTTTATAGATGATCTCAGGTTCCCAAAGTAAATCTCTCCCCTCTGATTGTGCCTCTCTCTGCTGCCAGTCAGATTAGAGGCAGTGGTGAGAACAAGTCCTTGCTTCAACTTAAATTTTGGCAGTTTAGCATATGAGGCGTTTGACTCAGTTTAATGACGGAGTGTGGCTTTATCTAGGCGCTTTGTGGGGTCCTGAATTTTACACGATACAGTTTGATCAGATTCCGTTTTTATTTCTATATCAAAGTTTACAAGTAGGGGAGGGGAAGAGAAATGATGTGATTCTTCATTCCCTATGCTTGCAGTCCAGTAGTCCATCCATGGACTGCCTTGGAATGAAATGCCTTGTCCATGCTTCCTCTAGGTGTAGTAAGAGTTTTTTTCTGATGTTGTGCTCTCCTGTAGCTTGACCTCACCTGCTTTGAAAGACTGCCCCTGTGTTACTGACACATCTGTACCCCCGTTCTCAAGGAGGCTCTCCAAAGCAGTGTGCAGAACTACCTGGGGATCGCAGCGCATGCTCTCTATCCATCACAGCTGGCCTAGGAACTGAATCCTTACTGCTTCAGAGGTCTTCTTCCCTCCTCCCAACCGATTCAAATGTAAATAGTAGATTAGACCATTGGTCTGCCTTAGTCCAGTATTCTGTCGCTTTCCTCACCAGATTAGACCATTGGTATGGCTAGTCCAGTAGCGTGCCTGGCTGTGACCAATGCCTGGGGCTTCAGACAAAGGTGAACTGCCCAGTGCTGTAATTGGAAGGGGGAGGAGAAGGCATCCACCTTCCTGATCCCAGTGGTGGTCATCTTATGCCCAGAAGCAAGCGAATCATAGTTTTCCTTGGAATAGCTGCAAATATTTAACAGTGCTGTGACTTTCAAGCACCAGGTAAGCGTTGTTTGACTAGTTCTCTCTAGGATCATGACACTTAACGTCTCACTTTATAAAACAGTTGTCCTGTCTGTTCCGTTTGGTTTTGGTGCCATCTGACATTAAGTTCAAGCAGATAAAACTGATGAATCTACCACAGATATGACATAACAAAAGCATTGCAACACTGTGGCAGCTGCTGTCTTCAACATCTTCAGACACAGGCATCCTGTGATGCCTCTAAGATGAACGCATGGTGGAGTTCTGTATTTCTTGTAGCCCCCATGATAGACTGAGTACCACTGACTGAAACAGAAATAGTTTAACAGTTCTTTAGACAGCAGGAAGAGCAAGTTACATAGTGAACAAGTGACTTTTGTAGCTTATACGTGAATAAAAGGAAAGAGCCTGGTGGTAAAGGCATTGGACTGGGAGCCAGCAGATTGGTGTTCTAATTACTTGCTTTGCTATAGAATTGCTGTATGACTTTGGGCAAGCCACTTAAAGTCTCTGTTACTACTCCATCTGTAATGAGAAATTGAATTGATTAATATTTGCAGCATGCTTTGAAATTCCCTGATGGAAGGTACTATGTTTGTCCAAAGCATACAATCATGATATACCATACCACGTATTCATACGGTGGAAGTCAATGTGCAATTACAGCTTTTAGCATGATTGTTCAACTCTAGATCACTCCAAATCCACTTCCTATGGTGCTGAGATTACCTGCCTGATCAGGGGACATTTGGGAGCAAAGATCAGATTGGAAACAGTTTCTTTGCTGCGTTCAAAGACAGAAAGGAATTTCACAGCTTCAGGTGTTGTTTGGCTCCAGGTAGAAAATCTCACATCATGCCGAAGGGCCAATTAGGGTCACGCTGAACCCAGCTGACCTGACTTGGCATTAAAATGCCTGAAAGGACCCACTCAGCTCTTCCACAGTAGAAATTTAGCTTCTGTTTATGAGTTTTCCTTTATTCAGATACAGTTTCCTTTTATTATTCTCACATCCATTTCTCAGCTTTCACTCACATTAACACCAAGTGTCAGCTAATATTGTTTTATGGAGCAAGGCACTAAAATGCAAGTCCTTATCTCTAAAATTCAGTAACTTTTTGTTAAAACATGCTGTTTCTCTCTCTCTCTTTCTCTGTGAAAGCTCAAAGCAGCATTGCACAAGACAGGTTTAGAAAGCTCTCTGTGGTTTAGGATGCCAGTATGCCCTGTGCGTGAACATGTATTCAGCCTCGTGCATGGTTTCAGAGTAGGCAAAACATTACATATACAATATTAGTCAAAAACAAATGTGGCCATCTAGTTACATTTAAAGTGTGAGTGGAGAGGAGTGGTTTGGACCAGAAAAATGAATTCTAATTGTTCCACTCTTATCTATGGCTTCGTACTACTTATATTTATAACTAAACAGAGAAAGGGAGACGTCTAGAATGATACAAAACCCAATGTCAGACAGGATGTTGATGGCTTGGTTTGGATGATGTTGAAACAAGAAACTACAGCTCTTTCACAAGTTGAGATCTTTACCTTATTCTGACTGGCAAGTTTGCATAAAAGGAGTCAGGAAGTTATCTATCAAGGTAGTTGGCTGCCAGTCAGTCACATCCTTTAGCCTCCTGTGGGCTGCTAAGCCTTACTGTATTACCAGGTGCACTTTAATTAGAGCTGGGTGAAGAAAAGTGTTCCATCTCATCGAGGATTTCACTCTTCTGAAGTTTGGTTTCATTTTGATTTGGAACAATAACCACAAAAATTGAAATGTCTGTGAGGGGATGGAGCCCCAGCTTTGGGGCAGTCCACCTGGTGGGCTGCTGCAGACCCTGGAAGTCCTGGCATCCTCAGGAGCCAAGATGGCGAGAAATTACCTATGAGTGAGAAATTACTGGGACATATAACCCTCCACGTTTCATTGACTGGCAGAGCCATGTAGCTTTTGAAAATTTTACTCTTAACTGCTTGCCCCTAGAAAGGAACAGAGGGGAAAGTTTGCATCCTTGTTGACTGTGCTGTGTCCTACTTTTGGGAATACGCAAGAGCCCTTCAGACTACAGGGCTATCAGTCCCACACCTTTCACCAGAATGTAATATTCATAAAGGGGTATGTGTATGTGAGCCTATTCATGCCCCTCAGTGCCCACACAAAGGACTATATTTTACATAATCATTTAAAGCAGACGAGGGGGCTGGAGATGCCATGTACTCTAGATACATGGACGAAGACAACTAAGTAGCTGGGCCATTTTTGGTACATTTGAGGTGCCTCTCCTGAGTTACCCTTTCTCTTCTCACTCAGGTATCAGGTTACATTAGAGAGGAGCCATCATGTATTTTGATCTCAGTAACACAACACTGTACATACATAACATATGAACTGCACATCAAGAAATCACAATCAGTGTCAGAAGACCACTAGTTCCCAGGAGTGTCTTGTATCTGTTCAAACTCTTGTGCCACTGTTAAATTGTCACAGTCAGTGTCTTTGTGAATTTGTTTTTGTCACAGGAATTCCTTTTAGCCAATATCCTGTCTCTGAAGGTGCAAGAAATCCCACAGTAGTCATATGTGGGACAATTCCCCTTAAAAAAAATCACATCTTAACCCTTACAGCTAGATATTGGCTTTCGCTCTGAGGCAGGATGTTGTGTATTCCTTCCACATTTTTTGTTAGCATTAACTGTATTAACTCTGGATATTCTTGTTATCCGTAAAACTGCCCAGTCCATCTTTGAATTTTGCTAAGTTTTTGACCTTAATTATATCCTATAGCAGAGAGTTCTACTGTCTATTCACATGTTGTTTGAAAAAAGTATTTTTGTTTCAATTTTGAATTTTCCACCTTTCAATGTCACTGTATTAGTATTTGTTCCTTTGTTTTTGTGTTATGAGCCAGGGAGAACAGAAACTCCCAATCTGCCTTTTCTAGACCATTTATTATTTATATACGTTAGCATGGCCTCTCTTACACATGCTGCTTTCAAAGGAATGCAATTCCAGTCTTTTCACTCTGCCTTCATAGGAGAGCTTTTCCATGACCCTAATCGTTCTCATCACCATTCTCTGAACCCCCTCCAGTACTGCACACCATATTGCAGATAAGGCTGCACTATTGACTTATACAATGGCATAATATTTTCCATATTACTCTCAGTCCTATTCCTGTTGTTTCCTAACATCTTGTTTACTTTTTAATTGCAGCTGCACATTGAGCAGAGATCTTAACTGAGCTGTCTACCTCCTTGACCAGGTCTCTTTCCTAAGTTGATGCAGTTATCTTCGAACCCTGTAAGGGGACACCCACTGGTAATCTTTTGCTATGATTAAAATTGGCCATTTATTCACAGTCTTTGTTTCCCATCTCCTAGCCAGATGCATGGCAATACTTTGCCCCTCTTCCCATGGTGACTTCAAGCATCTTTTGTGGAAATTTGTCCAAGGACTCTTGAGAGTCTAAAATGTCCTTTTCCTCTACTTTGCTAAGACATTCCGAGAATTCTGGTAACTTAGTGAGGCAGTATTTTCCTTTGCAGAAATTGCCCTGATTAGACCCTATCGTGTCATGACCTTCTATGAGTCTGAATATGCCACTTTCTAACTATGATTTCAATCAATTTACCAGGTGTATATATAAGGCTTCATAGTCTCTAATTTCTTGGACCACCCCTGGAGCCTATTTTAAATACAGGTATAATACTGCACTTTCAAGTCCTCTGGTACAGTAGCTGTTGCTATTTATAGTGCATAATTTTGCTAGCAGCTCAGTGACTTCATACTTAATCTTCTTTAGAACTCTTGGATGGACCATCTGGGCCTGGTGACTATTGCTTTTTAAATAGTCAGTTGTTCCAGAACCTCCTCTTCTGACCTCTCAAACTCTGATAGCAGCTTATCTTTATTACCAGAAAAGAGCAGGTCCAGTGTAGGGATCTCCCAACATTCTCAGTGGGGAAGACTTTTCTAAAGCTGTCCGTTAGCTTCTCAGCAATGTCCTTATCTTCCTTTAACTGCTCCCTGCTGGTGATTCAGCAGCCCAGGGCTTCTTTTGCAGGCTTCCTGTTTCTGATATCTGCTCTTTGCAATCCACCTTGGCTCTCCCAATTTCCCTCTCGCATGTCACCTGCTGTAATTTCTGCTCTTGTTTATCTCCTTCCCTGGGGTTACAGTTTTGAATTTTGAAGGACCTCTGACTTGAATAACCTCCCAACCTTGCTATTTAGTAAGCCAGACTGGTTCAGTCCTTGCCTTCCAAGTTCCTTTTTCGTCCAGAGGTTTGCCAGCCTTCTGAGACTCTGGTTCCTTCGGCAGCGTTCATGCCACATCTAAGGATTTTACTTCCTTTACTTTTGCCTTTGAGGCCTTTTTAACTAGCTCCGTCACTAGATTGGACTCTCCTTCTCTAAAGTTCAGTGTCACTGTCATGTTCTGACACCTTACCTCTCCTCTAGAGATCTATGAACCTAATTAGAGGTGTCAAGGAATTGCTTCTCTAAACTTCATCCCATTGTGCTTTTTGATTAGCTTAAAGGCAGGTAGTTGATGTTTCCCCGTTATTATTATTTTGTTAGACTTTGCTGCTGCTTGTATCTCTCTGAGCATTGTGCACTCGATTTCTTTCTCTGTCTGGAAGCCAATATGGCCCTATTAACATATTTACATTCTTTCAGCCTGGAATTTGTACCCATATGGATTCAGCTGGGTGATCTTCTCCCCTTAGAATTTGTATCTTGCTATAGACACCACACTGTTGCCCCGTCTCTGTGGCCTAGTCTGTCCTTCCTGTATAGTTTATAGCCAGGAATGACAATAGCGCATTTAGTTTTTGTTATTCCACCATGTTTCTATAATGCCTCATCCTCATTCATTGCCAGGCATTCTCGTTCACCTTCTCACATTCATTTTACCATGTTCCTGTTCTTATTGAACTTGGTCTGACACCCTGCTGTTCTCACAGAAATTTCCCCTGATCATTCCCCTCCCTGCTCTTGCTCAGTTTTATTTCCTACCATTTGTTGGATATCGTTGTATTATTAACAGTGTTGACAGAGATCTCTGTCCGATTTCTGTGCTCTTTGGCTTATGTCTGTTTTCTCCCCAGCTCCCAGTTTAAATCCTCAGTCAAAACCTTAATTTCACACGCCAGCAATCTGCTTTCACTTTCATTAAGATGGAGCCCCACCCCCATCCCTTCCATGTAGGCTCCCTCTTCCCCAAAATATTCCAAGGCGCCTAGTAAGTTTAAACCTCTTGTCTGTACGCTATAGTCTCAACCACACACTGAGTTTAGAATCTGAGCTTTAAATGCACATACAGCTACCAGTCATCTGGTACATGTATGTGCTTTCACCCAGCGAGCAATTGACTCTGATTGCCATTAGTTTTGCTAATGAGCACAAGGCAACAGAGGCTAGTGTGAAGATGAAGGGAACTAATCTGATACAGGCACTTTGCATGCCATGATGGTTTGGAGCAGATGCAGGAAAAGTCACTGAATTCTGCAGAGTTCACTGAGCCATTAAGTCCAAATAGAAATAAGAAAGCCCCCACACAACCAGCCGAGATCAGTAGCTGTCACTTGTACTGCCAAGATGATGAGAAAGAGCGTCTCTGTCCAAAACTACTCTCTGCCATTATACAGAAGGACCCCAGTGTTTTCACAAAACACCAAGACCTTCATGTGACTCCAAAGATAAAATTTATCTTGTGGCCTTCTTGCCAAGGCTGGAATGTTGCTGGTTTTGTTCCCTGTTGCTCACTTTCTTCCTTCACGCTCCTGCAGGATTACGTCATGCCCAGATTGCAGGGAATTGCATTCCCCTCATGTTCTCCAATAACCACGTTGGTTTTATTCCCCAGAAGGTGAAAGATGCGCAGCAGCATCCTTCACTTCTTCCTCCTCAGCAGTGTCTCCTCATGGCAAAGAAAATGCCATGGTATTACTTCATCCACACTTGAGTTAAACCTCCTGGTACACAGCCAAACCTGCCTTAAATAGCCACTCAAGGAGCTGGCCGAAAGCCAGGACTAATTCCATAAAGGTGGAGCAGAATTCTACCAGCGGTGTTTGGAGATATTTTGGGCAGATTTTTGTCACAGTGTGTGGGCTAGGAAGGGAGTCATGGTATATAGCAAGTGCAGGGTCTGATGGAGAAACAGTCCAAGAGGCGTGTGGAAGGGATAGTGACCCAGAGGAAGGTGCTTTGGAGCCGTCTTTTCCTTGCAGATCAGTACACAGTAATGGCTGTGAAATCTGCCAGTCAGCTTGCTCTCCGACCTCTGCTGTACATGCTTTTTGCAGGCACAAGCTGATCACTGATGGGGAATGGCAGAAATGGAAAACAGGATGGATTGTAAGGCAGAAAGTGGGCTGTGGTGAAAGGCGTAGCTTTTAATCGGCTATAGGTTGTTCCAGCTTCACAGTTCCTCTTGAGAATACAAAGCACAGGTTAATTCAGTTACCTAGAGCAGAGGATATTAGCTTTGGAGTCATTCTCAGTAAGAAACCAGGTGTCAGTAATGATATGTGATATATTTGAGTCCAGTGGCCTGACTTGAACCAAATGAAACAGAGACTACGGCATTAGCACCCATATAGCACTTTACAGTTGTAAACTAATGTTTGAGCCCCAGATGAGCTCTGTGCTCTCTCACTGGCCAAAGATCCAGGAGGATCCTGTGATTAAGGCTCACAACTGGAGTCAAGAGGCCCAGGTTCAGTTTTTGACACTGCCACTGACTTGTGTGGGGTTGGGCAGGGTGCTTGACTTCTCTGCGTTGCCCTGTTTTCCCCCTGTGGAGTGGGATAGTTAGAAAGCACTTCCAAGTCCTTGGATGGCTCTAGAGAACACGAGGGAATTTTATTAAGCACAGTTGTTTCTAAAACTTGTCCATGGTCTAGGTGCATTAGTTTTTTAAATAATGAACAAATTCAGGAGCATTCCTCAATCACAGAAAATGCTGCCAACGCGTAAGAACTGAAATGAGGATGGGCGGATGGGACTTTGAGACAGGATTGTGACCTCACCTCTGTATTGCCAGACTGTACATTTGAGCTTTACAAGTGTGAGTGAGTACTCGTACATCTTCCTGGGGCTTTTCTTGCGTGAATTATTGTATTACTATGGAAGGCTGGGAGATGGGGTTTAGAGTTAGGCTTTCCTATTTGAAGGACTGACTAATCTGTTAGACAGAGAATGACGGTGGAAGTGAGACCTTTCACTAGCCTGGATAACATGTGTGTCCTAGCTCAATCTGACCTGCCAAACACCAGCCACCCCAAAGGGTATTTTCATTAGGTGTTGCATTAGCCTGTGAAATCGCATTGTCCCCCCATAGGCATTAAAGTCTTGCAGCGGATCTCCATTTCAGTCTCTCCTCTCGTTTTGAGAGCCTGCAGGAGATTGGGGAATAGTGGATTTCCCCTGTGCCCTAGTATGCAATATTTAGATCAGTCAATAACAGGCATGCTGATAAAATTGAGTTGTACCAATGGACTCTGGAAGATGCTTCGATTTATTGGCTAAAGCAGAAAGCTGTTTTCTGCCTTTCAGTCTGTGAATAAACCATCTTACCTCAGGGCTACTAGCATCTGTCATCTCCCCTTTCTGCCACTGCCAGAACAGGTGTGATGCTGCTCTGATTGATGGAATGAAAACCAAGTTGACATTTCTTTCACCCTCTTACTGGTCAGCATCTTGACAGACCACTAGAGTATTATCTGAGCACCTGGGTGCATTGGCACACTGACCTGTTCGTACAGCGTTAGAGGGATTCTCAGGGCTGCTTCGCCCAGCAGGGAGGCTGAGGATGGGGTTGGACAGTCCTTCCTTGGACTCCCAAAAGTGGATGCTTTGGCTGACTGGTACTTAAGAGCCATCCCCTCCTCCCGACACACACGTCTCCTGGAAAAGCCTGCAGTCTCTTCTGACCATACAATGCCAATAGCAGTACTGAGGATTCGTGATCATCACCAGGAGGTTATATTGATCTGAAAGCATTTGTATGAAGCCAGTTGGAAAGGATGGAAACACTGTTTCATGGGGACTGTGCTATTGTAGGGAGCGGAGCAGGTTGGATCCTCTCGGAGGGAAAAATTTACTGGGCTGCAAAAACAACCCCCCCCCCCCCCAACCAGCTGCTTCGAGCGCTCCACAGGAATCTGTCTCGAATATGCTTCTCTGGTTTCTCTCATCCAAGCAGAGCAACATGTTGTATGAACAACTGTTAGTTTAGCCTCACCTCTGAGATAGGTGTCATTATCCCCATTTTCCATAGGGGAAACTGAGGCACAGGAAGGTTAAGTCTCTTTCCAAAATGACAGGTTTCAGATTAGCAGCTGTGTTAGTCTGTAGCCGCAAAAAGAACAGGAGTACTTGTGGCACCTTTCATAGCCCACGAAAGCTTATGCTCAAATAAATGTGTTAGTCTCTAAGGTGCCACAGGTCCTCCTGTTCTCTTTCCAAAGGTCATGCAGGAATTCTGATGGAGCTTGGAATAGAACCCAGGTCATCTAACTCCCAGGCCTGGGGCCCTGTTCACAAAATCATCCTTCCTTTCCCATGGAGAGGACGGCTAATGAGATTCCTTCTACCCCGTTTGGGGTGGGTTGCCCCTCTCTGAGGGTCAGCAGAGTTAGAGGCCAAGGTATCTGATAGCTGTTAGTAGCCTGGCTTACCTACTGGTTTGAGGAATATGGCTGAGGAGAATGAAGGTCAGTAGCCCTTCTCCTTTGCTACAGCTGCTTCCTGTTAAACCTACCTTCCCAGCGCATGTTGGTGAGAGTCTGTTGGAACCTCTGATTGGCTTTTCCTTGTGTACGGCTAGTTCTGCTAAGCCATGGTAAAAATAGCAAATTAAGTAGGGACTTTAGCTGCTTCTCACTGAGTCACGACTAAATAAGTATTAAATATCTGGAATGACATGAGGGCTTTGTGCGTTGTTTCAGTTGTGTACTAATGCCCCTCCCCTAAATAGAATGACTGTCTTTTTTTAAAAAGTCGTTCACGTGTTAATCATGTGGGTGCGTCATGACACATGCGGTTCATGGGACAAGGTGCTCCTTCAGGTGCACTGGGGAAATCCTCTTTGAACAGAAGTTGTGGCAGCAAAGTGGTTAATAGCCTACGTTAGGACTTTTTAGTCTAGCAAACAAAGGCCTAACAATTGCCAATGGCTAGAAACAAGGCAGAAGGTTTTAAGTGAGGGTTAGTAACCAGTGGAACCACTTCACAAGGGTTTGGTGGATTCTTTGTCACTAGAAGTCTCTAAATGAAGATTGGATGTCGTTCTGAAAGAGACGCTCTAACTCAACCAGAATCACGAGGTGAAATTCCCTGGGCTGCGTTAGACTGGAGGTCAGACCAATCAGTTTCTTAGATTCATAGGTTTTAAGGCCAAAAGTGACATGTGCAATGATGTCATATAGACTGAATCCAGCTCTCTCATCCTTCAGGATCTCATGCAGTGCCCTGTTTGATGTATCATTTGTCCGGTGCATGTGGGGATGCTCAGTGTATAAAGGCAGGATTCAGTGACAATCGGTTCTAGTCATTTGACATGTTAATGTCTCTGATTTTTTTTATAAACTTTTACTTGTTTTTTCTATTTTCTCCCAAATTGTACTTAAATAAAAAAGTGACTCGCTCAGGGGAGCTAATGGACAATCCTTGCAGGCAAGCTCCCCTGCTCCCCAAGGCCTTGTCGCAAGCAGAGCCCCTTGGTCTGCTCCTGGCACAGACTGTGGAGGCTGAGAACTAGATGTGGGTGTGGGCAGGGGCCAGAACCACCCCTTCCTGGAATTCTGTCCCTCTGCAGTCAGTGCCAGGAGCAGCTCAAGGGGCTCTGCCTGTGACAGGGCTTTGGGGAGTCTTTTTAAACCCTAGAAATCAATTGGAAAACTTGCCTGATTGGGAATAGGAGCAACTTTTTTTAAGGCTGATATTCCTGGGGCTTTTCAGGGCCAGCTCCTTCCTACACCTTCATCCACTTCCCCCACTTGGGCGGTGGCTGGGGAGGCAGGAAGAATTGCTGCAGGTGCCCTTCTTGCTCCTGCCCATTCCAGTCAGAGCCGTGAGGTGCCGAGTGCTCCATGGCACAGAGTGCCCCACGTGCTGGAGCTCCTTGGGCACAGCGCGTCCAGGGTAGCCTGGAGAGACAGGCATGCTATGTCCCCCCTGCAGTCCTGCGAAGGAGGAGGGCAGCATTCTTGGCCAGTGAGAGGGCCCGGTCCATGCCCAACTGCTGGATCAGGCACACAACCCTCCCCTCCATACTCAGGACAGCAGTGGAGAAAGTGAAGCAATCCCTTCCTTCAGATCAGCCCAGGAAGAATTACAAAAGCCCTCCCTTGGTTTTAACTCCTCCTTTCGAGGCTGCCTGTCCTACAGAGAGCAGCAAAGAGACTGCAAACCTGGAAGAGGTAGGTGGTCTGATTTCAACAAGCCCTGGAACTATAGAAGGCTGGAAGGCTTTCCAGCCAGAGGTCCCCACTTGATGTCAGGTGTCCCACATCCAAAACAATCTCCCAACATAGAGAGGCTTCCAAGATTCTCTTGTGTGTGGGCGAGCACACCACTTCACACAATGGGGTATTGAAGACAGTGAAAGAGGGCATGCCACTGCGGCAAAATTCCCTTGAATAGTCACGAACATCCTAGTAGCTCTTGTGTTGTACCTTGGAGAGAGAGGGTTCTAGATTTATCATTTTTGGACAACCCTCTCATCTAATCCCAGACTCAGAACGCAGCCCTTCGAGGCCTATCTGACAGACTCTCTCCTGCAGAAGCACAGGGTCCTGATCGGCATAGAGAAGAGTCATCCTTAGCTATCTCAGCACCTTCCGCACCTGGGAGTGACCCTAGACATCGGTCAGGTCAAGGATTTCATTTCAGAGGACAGAAAGTAAAAGGTCTTTTTGGGTGATTCGTCGGGATTTTCCCTCCAGACCTTAACTCACTCCTGGGCAAGCAGGACACTCTGCAATGGGCCCACTTCCATGAGGTCCCTCCCAAAGCTTCTCCTTTCCTACCAGAAGGAAGTTTCATCCAACCAGGATATCTGGGTTAGTGTTGAAAACTGGTTCCTACCTCCCTCAAATGGCGGGCTTGCCCCGCAAAGTTCCAGTGAGGTTTTCTAGTGTCAGAACCAGAGAGGCTGATCAATACGGACACCAGTCTCCAGGGCTGGGGGCTGACTCCAGCTCCAACCTAGCCCAGAGTCTGGTGGGGAAGGAGCAAGTAAAGAGTGTATAAATGTAGCTGGGGCTGTGTGTCATCAGGCTGCTTGTCACTCTCAACAAGCCACCTGTAACTACCATGTCCCAGCCATGCCACCATCAGTGCCACAGCCAGGGCATGACAACCACCAGTGCACCCACACTCCGCAAAGAAGTGACTCCTGACATGGGCGGAGCAGACTCTAAGCTCCAGCAGAGTCCCCACCTCAAGGGAAGCAGGTCAGCAGACTGGCTCTTTGAAAACTGTCATGGGATCCAGACTCTGTCCCCCCAAGTCCCTCCAAACTTGCAGTTTTCTCATTCTGGGCCTTTTGCACCACAAGTCGTCTGAAAGGGTCTTCGCAGAGACGAGATCACAGAGCACAAGCCATCAGTGCTTCCCCGGGATGACGGTCGGGCTGTCTTTATTCTCTCCCTCTCTTTCCACTATGGATGAAAACAGTGAAGAAGATCCTGGGGAACAAATCCTGGTGAATCTGATTGCTCCTTACTGGCCCTGCAAGGACGCAGTTTCAGACCTGGTTAAAATGCAGCTGAAGCCTCCTCTGACTTGAATAGTATGGAGGGGATTCTGAGATATGGCCCAGTCCTTTACCCAAACCCAAACCTGCTAAAGCTAACAGTGGGGAAGCTGAAAGCAGGGAACTGAGATCCCCAGGCTGCTCGCAGCGCGTGCCAGGAGAGGTGAATCCACACCAGAGCAGCCAGAGTGAAAGAGGAATTGGAGTACTTGCAGGATGGCCTAGCTGTGGGCGTTGAGTCCAGAATGCTGACAAGACAGGTGTTAGCCATCGGTTGTGTTCTGGCTCCATGACAACTTCCGTTCACCACTGATACAATTCGATTCTGCTTAACCCACTTGTAGTCCAGACTCCCAACATGGAGTTCAAACGTGGTTCTCCAGGGATGGTTTGGGCCAGAGAGGCAGACAAAGCTGCCGGCGTGGATATATGCAGAAGCCTGGCTTTTCCATTCTAACTGAAAGACCCTAAAATACTGTAGTCTCGTTGACTATTGAATAACGGCTTGTTTTGAAAAGACAGCCCTGAGTTGCAGCAAACCTCTGCTGGTTGTATGGCTCCCATGGTCTCCAACAAGCTCTACACTCATTTAGCCCCACTGGAGAAGCACAGCGAGAAAGAGGTGGTGAAGCCAGAGTCCCAGTCTGAGAGTAGCAAAGCCGATAGGGGCTGTCCCTTGCACACAAAAAAATGGAGGCCTAGGGCTAGCGCTCAGGGGTATCCTCCCAAGGGCCTGGGTAAAGGTTGGAGGCACAGCATAGCCTGTGGATCTGTGCATGGAGCAAGGGGGAGAAAAGCATTGCAGGGACCTGTGAGACCTGAGGCACATCCACACTCCTGAGGTCCTGTAAGGCAGCGATGGGAGGAGCAATACCAGGGCGTTGCCGAATGTGCTGCGTCAGCAGCAGGCAGGGGCTCTTCCTCTTGGCTGTGGTTGGGATCGTCCTCCCACAGGTACAAACTGCTTTGTACATCCCACAGCTCTGACTGCCCGGCACAGGGGGGACGGGAGAGAGGAGAACTTGGTCTGTCCTGCCCTAGGGAGCATTTTTTGCGTTGGAGTCTCAATACTTACATTCTCTATTGAATGGTCTTTTACGTCAAAGCTGAGTTTAGAATTAAAAAGCTGGGAGATTTCTTGTATCCCCAAAGTTCTGTGACAAGAAGTCTCTCTCCTCAGTGGTTGCATGCTCACCTTTCTGGGTAAAACATTGTCAGCTTTGGAAGCTGTTGATCTGGTGATATCCAGGAGGGGCTGGTTTGGGCTCCTGCATGGTTTATGGGGACAGAGAATGCTGGCGAATTCCAGGAAGGGCTGGTTCTGGCACCTAAATGCACCCAAAATCTGTTGGTCTGCCTCCATGGCCCGGGAAGAAGGGGCACGCCTCACAGGTCAGACTGTCGGACACGCAGGGTACCAGAAAGAAAATTCACAAGTGGTCTTATAGTGCCTTTATCCATAGATCTCAAAGCACTTTACAAATGAGGTTCATATAATTATTCCTGTTTTACAGATAGGGAAACTGAGGCATGGAGCGGTGAAGCGACTTGCCCAAGGTCATCTGGCAGGCCAGTCACAGAGCCAAGAATAGACCCCAATCTCCTGAGTCCCTGCTCTGTGCTCTAACCAGTATGCCATCATTTTCCTATCTCTGGTTCATTGTTGGCCTCTCTGCTAAATCCCCCAACAAAGGGGATACGGATAGTGCTGGTGATTTTTGTGCTGCAGACTCCTGTCTGGACTGGACTGAGACCAGCTCAGCGTAGTCCCCTGAACAGGCATGACATGGTGGGAGAACCCTGTGATGTTCCTGGCAGGGTTTTTTCCTGAGAGCTCTTCCTTTTTTCTAGATACAAATGTCTGGAGTGTTCCATGCAAACAGGTGAGATTTGAGTGAGAGTTAAATTAGAAGCAAAATGGGACAGGTGTAGGCGGACTTGCTGCCCCCTCAAGGCAGCCATTGTCAGAGCTGAGGTTAGAATGGTGTAGATCGGCTCTGTGCTCCGATTACTGGGCGAGGCCACTGGCTGCTCCGATAGCATCTAGTGAAAAGGAAGTGACTGTAGCTGCTGTTTCCATGGCTGTTCTGAGTAGGGGCCTCAAAGCTGCTGAGAGGGGACCTGTACAGGGCTGCATTGGACATGGGGACAGAGTTGATAACTGAGGTCGAGGAAGCTTGTTGCTAATCGTATAATTACACGGCTCTTCAGCAGGGAATCGAGTCAGTGTCTGGCTCCATCTCTTAATGCTCTTGTTTTCTTTTTGCCCTACAGTGAGAAACGCCGTCTGCAAGTCAATGTTACCAATCCAGTCCAGTGCAGCATGCATGGTAGGAAATGCACGGTCTTTGTGGAAACCAGGATCAACCAGACACAGCCAGACTTCACCAAGAATCGTTCAGGTTTCATCCTCTGTGTGCCAGGAAATTAGCATCCCTCCACTAGAGCAGAGAGCCTTGAAAGGAGACAGACCTGGGCTTAGGTTGCCCTCCCTGTGCCTTGAACTTTTCAAGGGAATTAATTTAGAAATGCTCAGCTGTGACTTGCAGTCATGCACCTAAACAGATCTCTAAAGCTAGAGGTTCAACCAGCCCAAATTCAAGAGAGAGTTTCTCTGCCACATCCACCAGAGCTTAAAATATCCAATCAGATGTGCCCAGCTTGGCAGGCCTGGACTCAGGAAACTGCTTCTGAGCTATTCAGCCGAGAGCATTTACTTATGGGCACTGCTACACCTGGCTTCCTCCCTTCCCCCACGCTTCTGACCCTCTCCCATGTTCCTCTCCGAGTTTATCTCCATGTCTCAATTTCACAATATTGTGCAGCCTCTGTTGGAGGGACCAAAGACTGGGCTCGGGAAAGGAGCCCAGCAGTAACATGACTTGAATTGGAAAGGCCAAATCTCCCTTAAAAAGGGCTGGATTCTCCTGAGGAAGGCACAGAACCCACACTCCTCCCAGCTCCTCTCCGGCAGAGCTCATGGGACTGTTGCGGGTACCTATAAGAAGCCTGCTGCTTTTCCTGTAAGAAGTCTATTGGCCTGTGAGAAGGGAGGGGCTGGGAGGGTGGCATTAAAGATGTGGAGTCCCAGCCTGCATTCTCCAGCAGGACCCAGCAGGACCCGTGGTGCAGTGAGGGCTACGGTGAATGCTGGCTGAGCTCTCTGCACGGCTGGGTTTCCTTTCCAGGGTCTCTGCAGAGGCTCTGGAAACATTGGAGTGATGGGTCCGAGGAGACCCAGCCCGCAGCTCTCGAGTCTGTGTACACGACCTCTGGGCAGTTCCGTCCAAGCATAGAGAGAAATCCACAAACCCTGGTCTTAAATGGAGAGACTTCCTCTTCTGCAGCTGCCTAGAGACCCTCCTTAGCCATGCATTGGACACCTTCAGCACAAGCCCACGAGCCCCCTCTGTGCCTCTCTCTGGCTTTTCTGGTAGCATCGTACTTAGCAGCTGGTGTGTAGCCTGCGTGTGTCTGTTCCCCGTGCCCCAGGCTGGTGACAGGGCGCTGGTTTCAATCAAGTGCAGACTTTACCAGCTCTCCATTCTCCTCTGCCAGAATTCCTAAGCGGCTTTTGATTTAATGTCAGTGGATTGTATGTCAGGCTTCTACTGTGGGGCTTTAATGGGGGAGACGGTGACATTATGGGGCTACTGAGACTATAGCTGTTCAGTTCTGGCACTGCTGGTCAGGTCAGGATCCCAGTTCTCCGTGCTGTACAAGGCCTGCCTGGGGGGGGTCTGTCCCAATGAGCCCATCCTAGGGACCTCCAGTCCCTGGCTTCACTGGAGCAGTTGCTTAGCTCGCAGCTCTGTATGTTTTAGCGCTGAAGAGGCACTATTCAAGGGCATGGTAGCCATCCAGCTCCATAGTGAATACAAAGTCACCCTATGACCAGAGGAGAGGGTACATGGGTCCCAACAGTGTCTCTGCCCGGCCACTGCCAGGGAGACGCTGAGATTAATTGGTATCTGGAATAGAGGAGAGAAGCTACAGAGCTGTGTTTAATTAGGACAAGCTTAATTTCCAATTTTGTGTTTGCCAGAGTTCCCGTGGGATAGCTCAGTGGTTTGAGCATTGGCCTGCTAAACCCAGGGCTGTGAGTTCAATCCTTCAAGGGGCCACTTAGGGATCTGGGGCAAAAATCTATCTGGGGATTGGTCCTGCTTTGAGCAGGGGGTTGGACTAGATACCTCCTGAGGTCCCTTCCAGCCCTGAGATTCTATGGCTATTCCCTTCCAATTCCTTCCTATGGCTGCTCCGTCCCTTCCCCTGCTATACATCGCACGATTTCAGTGCATGGCCTCTAGCCAGGACCCACCGAGTGCAGCCCATTGTCATTAAGGAGCAGGAGTCCCCAGGGCCACCCTGGCACCTGCTCACTCGGTTTGCTGGCAAGGAGAGCTCCTGCGGCCTGGGACGCTCATGGCCTTTTCAGATCCCCCCCATCCGTTGGGAAAAAGCAATTATGGCTGTTGGCCAATGCAGGTTAACTGTTAGCAGCTGCCTTACCACGGCCTAACACCCTAGAGCAACAAGGAGCGTGGAAGTGACTGCCCAGCCAAGCAATTGCTCCTACACATGCCAAACGTGTGTGCGCGCGCGCAGATGGGTTATCAGTAAGGGGCCTTTACCTCTCATTCTGCTTACTCCCCGGCTTTTGCCGCTCCTCAGCAGAAGAATGCCAGCACTCAAGCTGGTTTGTAATTTGTGCTAGGAAGGAGGATTTGATTTGGTTCTAATCCCTATAAAGCAGTAGAAGAAAAGGGGAGCCCTCCCCAGCCGCTGTGCCTTTCCATTTGCACTTTTTGCTTTTTTTCTGTAATTGCCCAAGTGCCTCCCCAGTATCACAAGTGTAGTAGCCACATTAGTGGGAAGAGTTTTAATTAGCACTTTGGTACAGTATCCCTCCGACGAAATGGTTGTATAGAATCATGATGGATGTGTAGGAAATCTCAGAACACTGCGAGGGCGGGATATTGTATGTGATGAAGTATGTGTCTTTATTAAATGAAATACATTATTTGTGCCTGTTCTGGTTTATATATATAATCCTGGTTTTCCCATAAATTAATTATTTCTAAATTGTATTCTGATTTTAAGCCTGGGGCAATAATGCAATGAACCTTTTTTAAGTAGTTGATACTGTAAAATATTAAGGAAAAAGCCCTGCTATTATGAAATTGGGGGTTTTTGTTTACATAATTCAATATAATAAATAAAAGCACTATTAGTTGCACCCTGATATTTCTGGTCTCCCTTTCTTATAGCGGAGATAAAAGTCACAGTGGAGAGAAGCATTTGTTCAGCAGGGTTTTCCCTGGATGGTTTATCGACGAAGAGGGATGTTTCACGTACTGCCGTCAGCGCGGCCTGTGGTTCCTGCACCTTTGGTTACGTTAAAATGCTGACCTCTAACAGTGCTCTGGGGGGTGGCCTGGAGTCCTTACTATAGGGCTTGAGGATACAGAAGCCGTTTTGTTAAACAGGCCTCAGTGGAGCTAGGGACTGAAATGAGGTTTTAATTTCCTGTCTTGCTCATTTCTTTACCACTTTCTCAACATCTGCTGCTCATTGGGGCTTATCTGAATGTAGGTGACAAATGAGGGGAATAACCCAGCCAGCGCACCCCTCAACACCCTGCCATTGTCTGAGACCATCCCACAGAACAGGAAATGGGAGGATTTCAGGGAGTAACTTGCCCTAATTAAACTGAACGTGAGAGGCCAACCAAATTCAGCCTCTTGCTTTCTCACACAGTGCGACTGCCGAGACCAGCGACCCATTTGCAGGACAGTCGCATGAGCGCGAGAGACTTGCTGTGTGATTCAGGACATTCCTCACCCTATGGCACGTGCAGTCCTTAGCCTTCCTTACTCCCCAGGTGCACATGTACCAGAGAGGCAGGCAGCCTTGCCCGGTTCCGATGGGCCATGGCTCTCCTCTGCCTGTCTGGCTAATTTCCTTCAAAAGAGAGCGCTCGCCCGTCTCCTCACTTCACAGGAGGTTGTGCGACAACCAACAGCAAAGCCATGAACCCAGGGACTTTAACATGAGTGAGACTCTAGCATGGCGAATGTGTTAAGGCAAATCCAATTATTTTCCAATGGCATGAATCATTTGTGAAAGGCGTCTGACTCTTACACACACGGGCTGCTGCACAAAAGACTCTGCTACAAGCGGCTTCCATGTAATGGATGGTCGGTGCCTTTTATTTAATCAGCACAGTACAAAAATAAATAAAAATAAGGGGCAGGGGCTAAATTACAGGCACACTGAGCTTCGTGACACTCAGTCAGATTAGAAACCACACGTACTTACACACACACTGTACACACACACACACACAACATGAGACAAATATAAATTAATAAGTAACTATACCCACCAGTTTGGTCAACAAAGATCTACAGAAGAGATTGCACTAAAAAAACCAACATACAGATACATGTATCATTAGCAGTTTCAAATGTACATCGATGAAGAATTTCAAGTGAAAAAATGGCACGTTTTCTTGTTTTCATTTGCAATTTTAACAACTGTTGGAACAGAACTAAACTAAGAACTGTGCACGGTAAGAAGAACCGATCAATCCCCAGCTCTGATGAGAAAATGCCAGCTCAGATACTGAACTATTCCGTGTTGTGGGTTTTTTTGTTTGTTTGTTTTTGTGCATGGGTGTAATTTTTACAGCCATCAGTTGTAAGATTGTTTTTGTTTGCTGAAGACACACAATGCTTCTCTTTGCATGCACAATATCACTGTCAACGCCATGATGAAAGAATAAAGAAGGGTTTTTTTGTAAGTTAGTATTTTTTTGTTCTAAAAGTTTTCTTTATAGCAGCATGTAAATTTCTTTCATTGCTTGCACACTCAAGTATATCAGTTGATCCTTAACACAATACTTATGATCAGTGCACAATGGGAACAATACATTTCACATTGATGTCATGATACAGTAGCATTTATTTCCCTTAATCCAGAACCACTCACGAAACGTGAATCTCATTTCAAAATAAATAAATAAAGGGCGGGGGGAGAGAGAAGAAAACACCTCTCCCAGGCACAGAGCTGGAATCCAGTCAGTTATTCCAATGCCTCAAGAGCCATATAGGATCTGAGCTGTTCGGTCCACCTTAGGAACAAGGTGACATCACACTGCTACATTTTACACCATCCACTCAGAACAGCAACTCTGCAATGGAGGGAGCTGAGACAAATACCTACAAAGTCCAAGAGGAGAATTTATTTTTCCCCCTGCTTTTGCTAATAGGTCTGCCTTTCCCCTCCCACCCCTCACCAATGAAGTGGCTGCGGATCGCCTTTCTTGCCAGCTCTGTCTGAAGAAGTGTTAGCTTGTGGTCAGTGTTTGTTCATGGCTCAGCTTTACAGGCAATGCAGGCTCTCCCTTCATTTGCAGGTCCGGCAGCCTTCAATATTGCAAGACCAGCTCCTCTCAAGTCCAGACCTTTAATTTCACAGCTTTGTTCCTCTACATTGCAAAATGTGCTTGCTGCTAATTTGAGAAGCAAGCACAATCTGTTCTACCCCTGTTAAATACAAAGCCCACCCTCCCCTCCCCCGCTACTAGAATGCCAGCATCCTTAAACCTAGTGTTGGATTTGAAGACACCTATAGAGATTTCAAACCAGTCTGTGGCTGCAGCCATATTACATGCAATAAAACACTAGTCTTGGTTTTCCTCAACATCTGGCACTGTAAGAAGCTATAAAGCCAGAGGATAAGATTACCTATGAGTGAATTCACTTTTTAGTAGCATTCAAGTGTGTGTTAGCATCTAGAACCAGAAACCTTGGTCTTTGAAATGCCATCATTAAACTCAGTAGGATGCTAAGGAAAGACAAGCTGCATTACTATTTCTAGTGTAGGCTGTGAGGCCCAGTCCCCTCTGCTCACTTGGTGATGAGTTTTTTCTTTCTGAAATTATTTTAACAACCTCTTTTTCCCCTAAGTTTCAGTAAAGATGCTGTACCCGCGCGCTGACATCAGAGGTAAACAGCAGACAGAAACAGGCCCAATTCCACACAGCGTGATCAGGTAGACTAGGGAAAGCAACTGATAGTGCCATTAAACCCTACAGTAAGACACATCAATACAGCCCACTTCTGCTGCAGTTCAGAAAACATGAATAGAATAATGTCCACCACCTGTGGACGTGGACCAGGACTGGGGGGCTGCAGATAGTCATGTTACTGACTAGCACAGAATGATTTGCCATTGCAAACCAAAACAACAGCTAAGTAGCCACAGGTGTGGTCTCACACCAATCCCAACCTGGCCACTGCACCTCTTGCGTTTGGTGCGCCAGCCTTCCAAACTCGCCTTCGACCATAGGCTGCAGCACTGATCACGAATGATAATTCTACGCCTGTGAGGAACTGTTTTGCCTGCTCAAAGTTGGGCTTTCCTGAATCTGGGAGTTTTGAGAATTAACTGTGTGAGCCACCAATGCAGAGTCAAAGGTGTGTGCAATTCCACCCGTTCCCCCACTCACCTTCCCAGCTAACTACACGTTACATGCAATAAGTCCCTTTTGGAGTTTGATACTGATTGTTTTTAAGGTTAATTTTCTTCGTTTTGTGCCACTCTGAACCCCCGCCAGCTTTAAAGCATTGAATCCCTTTGTGAAATGCCAGATGCTCAAGACTCCATTGGATTACCCCGTTCCCACCACCAGGCCCATCAAGAAAGTAAAGGCCAGCATTTCCTTCAAGTCATTTTTTGAAGCTGCCTGCTCACAAGGGTGAAGTCTTCTGCGTGGATAATCCCTCTGGCAGATACTGTCTGGGCACAGGGACAGCCAAGCCCCCACTGAGCACTTGGTGCTATGGCCCAGAAGTGGAGGGAGCAATGGATCGCCAGGCAGTTACAGAAACCAAACAACAACAGCGTCAAACCCACCCCTATGGCTGCAGCGCCACTGGAGGCCAAGCCGGGCTGCACGTGTTCAAAGGTCAGTGCTGCCAGCTGGGGGCTGGGCAGCTATTTCCAAGATCCACCCAACCTCCACCTGCGTCTGACAAATCAAAGCACCAAAAAGGTGCCCTGGTCCCAGCGGCGGGGGGCGCTCACCGGTCCAGCCCGATGAGGAGCCGGCTCTTCTCCTCCTGGCTGCACTCGTTCTTCAGGTCAGCAAACACCTGGGTGAAGTAGTGCGGGTCCGCGTTGATCTGCAGCATCTTGGGGCTCATGAGGCTGATGATGGAGAGGCAGCGGTCCCAGAAGGCCTCCTTGCAGCTCTCCACCAGGAAGGGCTTGAGCGGGTAGGAGATCTCGTTGCCCATGTAGGAGTAGGAGAGGTACAGGCAGGTCAGCAAGCCGGCCTGCAGGTCGTGGTCGGTGGCCAGCTCGGCGGAGATGACATCCCTGCACAGCATGTAGAGGAAGACCACGTTGGCCGGGGTGATGAAGCCCTGGTCCTGCCAGCCCTGCAGGAGCAGCGACCTGTCCACGCTGCGCAGCCACAGCACGGGGTCCGTGGGCGAGAGGTGCTTGAGGCGGTAGCAGCGGCGGCAGAGGAACTCGCCCAGGCAGCGCAGCAGCTCGCTGGTGGAGGCCTGGACGATGACCCGCTTCGGGGTGCCGGCCGCGCTGGCGTTGGGCGGCGCTTTGCGGCCGGAGGACGCTGCGCTCTTGGCCGCGGAGAGCGGCGGCGGGGGGCCCGCGGGCTGCGCGGGCGGCTGCGCGAAGGTGGAGAGGTTGGCGCAGGACAGCGACTTCTTCAGGTTCTCGCTGTTGAGGTGCGCGACGTTGCTCTGGTAGCCGCTGGGCTGCACCTTCTTGGAGTGTTTCTTCTTGGCCGAGACGGCGGCGATGCGCTTCCAGGGCAGCGCGGCCAGGATCGGGTGGCGGCGCAGGCTGCGCTCCTTGGCGGGCTTGTTCTGCGCCGCGCAGTACTGGCCGGCGCCATCCTCGCACAGCGCCGCCTTGCGGTAGCTGGGGGAGAGCGACAGCACCGTGCCCATGGCGCCGCGGGGCGCCCGCCGCCTCCGGCCCTGCAGCGGGGGGACAAGAGCCGGGATGGGTCCGTGCGCGCCGCCGCCTGCCCGCCCCGGCCCCGGCCCCGGCCCCGGCCCCGGCTGCGCCCGCGGCTCCGCAGCCCGGCTCGGCTCCCCGCCGCCGTTCGCCCAGCGCCTCCCCCCGGCCCTCTCCCCCAGCGCCCCCCCAGCACCCCCCTCCTGGGCTCTCACCCCCCCGCTCCCCCAGCGCCCCCCCGCCTGGGCTCTCACCCCAGCGCCCCCCCCCGCGATCCCCTGGCCGCCACCGCTCGCCCAGGCCCCCCCCGGCCCTCACACCCCCCGCTCCCCCCGCGCCCCCACTCCCGGGCTCTCAGCCCCACCGTCCCCCCCAGCACTCACCCCCCCCCGCTCCCCCAGCGCCCCCCCGCCTGGGCTCTCTCCCCCAGCGTCCCCCCCCAGCACTCCCCCCCCCGCTCCCCCAGCGCCTCCCCCCGGCCCGCTCCCCCAGCGCCCCCCCCGCCTGGGCTCTCACCCCAGCGTCCCCCCCAGCACTCACCCCCCGCTCCCCCAGCACTCACCCCCCTCCGCTCCCCCAGCGCCCCCCCGCGATCCCCTGGCCGCCACCGCTCGCTCAGCGCCCCCCCCCCGCCCTCACACCCCCAGCGCCCCCCCCGCTCCCCCCGGGCCCGGACCCCCCCCGCTCCCCCCCCGCTTACCGGGGGCCGGTGCCCGGGGCGCTGCGCTCAGCTCCGCGCTGCGCGACCCTGCAGCTGCAGCGGCTCCTCCGGCCGCATCCGACGCGCCAGGTGACAGCGGCGGCGGCTCCGCTTCTGTCCAAGGTTCTGCAGGGCGCGGCCCGCCCCGGGGCCGGCTCCTGCCCCGCCGCCTCCCCCGGCCCGAGCGCAGCGGCGGGCGGCGCCGCCCGGCCGGGCTGGGGCCGTGAGCAGAGGGGCCCCGCCGGACCCGCCGCCCTGCGGCCGCTCACGCCCCCCCGCCGGCCCGGCCCCACCCGCGGCAGCAGCGGGCGCTGGGCTCCGTGTCCGCGGGAGGCTCCGGCGGCTGCTGCGCTCGGTGTCGCGGCGGCGGCGGCGGCGGCTGGAAGCCGGAGCCAGCGACACGCGGCGCCTGGCCCCGCCCCGCCCCGCCCGCTGCCCGCCCCCCGCCGGCCCAGGAGCCGGGCCGGGCACCGGCGGCGCCCGCGGAGCCCCGGGCCGGGGAGAGACGCGGCAGCTCCCGGGCGAGGGGTCGGTCCCTGCCCCGAGGAGCCGCCCAGCAGCGCCCGTGGGCGGGGAGCGGGGCGGGGGCACCCGGCGGGAGGACGCGGGCTGCGGGGGGAGGTGACCGGCTGGGGGCGGGGGGTGCTGGGTTCTGTACACTGGGGGGGCGGGGCAGGCCGGGCCGGGGGGGGGGGGGGGCGAGGTGACTGGCTGGGGGCGGGGGGTGCTGGGTTCTGTACACTGGGGGGGGCAGGCCGGGCCGGGGGGGGGCGAGGTGACTGGCTGGGGGCGGGGGGTGCTGGGTTCTGTACACTGGGGGGGGCGGGGCAGGCCGGGCCGGGGGGGGCGAAGGGGGATGGGGCCCAGCGGGGGCGAGGTGACTGGTGGGGTGTGCTGGGTTCTGTACACTGGGCCGCTGGGTTCTGTACACTGGGGGGGGGGGCAGGCCGGGCCGGGGGGGGGCGGGCCGGGGGGGGCGAGGTGACTGGTGGGGGGTGCTGGGTTCTGTACACTGGGGGGGCAGGCCGGGCTGGGGGGGGCGAGGGGGGGAAGGGGCCCGGCGGGGGTGAGGTGACTGGCTGGGGGCGGGGGGTGCTGGGTTCTGTACACTGGGGGGGGCAGGCCGGGCTGGGGGGGGGCGAGGGGGGGAAGGGGCCCGGCGGGGGTGAGGTGACTGGCTGGGGGCGGGGGGGTGCTGGGTTCTGTACACTGGGGGGGCAGGCCAGGCTGGGGGGGGCGAGGGGGGGAAGGGGCCCAGCGGGGGTGAGGTGACTGGCTGGGGGCAGGGGGTGCTGGGTACACTGGGGGGGGAGGGGCAGGTTTCTGGAGCCAGGCAGGACGCTGCCCCCCCTCCCCACCCCCAGCTGTAGGTTCCTGTTACCAAGGGCATCCGGGCGCCCGCCAGGCACTGGGCGGCCACTGGCCCTTGGGCAACTGCCCCAGCCCAGCTCCCCCGCTCCAGCCCCCAGAGGGAGCCACTGGAAACGGCCCCAGAACAGGCTCTGAGCCTGCACAGCGGGGGAGGGGGGGACTTGTGGCTCAGCCTAGTCCGCACCCAAGGGGCAGCGAGCGCCGGCAGCCCTGGCCCAGAGGGGCTCCGCGAAGGGCCAGTCACAGCCTCACCGTGCTGCTCACATGCACCTGTTGTCACGCGGGTGGATGCTGAGCCGCTGCTTTGCACCTGGTCGGCAAGATCCCCTGCGGGCTTCACTACACTTGCAAATTAATTCAGATTAAGGTAAAGGCTGGAACAGTCGCTGGACTCACTCCAGGTGGGGCCGAGCCCGGCTGTGCAGCTGCTGCCCTCCTCAGTCCCCTGCTCCTCAACCCGCTGCCAGCCCCTGCCTGGAGCTGGTTTTCCAAGAGGGGAAGGTACCAAAGGGTTTGTCTACAAGTGGAGCAATTCCAGAGCAACTCTGCTAGAGCCACATGTGGGCCTTAAATTCACACCCACTCTTCATGGAATTTATTGACACGTAGACAGGCCACAGCCCCCACTGCCCAGGCCTGGGATCAGAGCAGGCCAGGTGGGTTGGTTGGTGGGTTTATGGCCAATGCCAGTTACTGGCGCTGCTGGGCCTCGCCCTGAGCACCAGAGCTGCCTGGCTTTTAAAGGAACATGGACTCTCTTACCATTACTCTTCACAGCCCTCTCCATCCTGCCCCCCCAAACTCCTCCTTCCCAACCCCTCACCCTGCCCCTCTCTCTCCCTCCACCTTGTCACCCAGTTAATGTGTTGGATGTAATAACCACATCAGTTTTAATTAACACTGTGCATTGTCACAACCCCCTGCCCTGCTCTTACTGAGGGGGAGGCCACTAGCCCGTGAGCTGTTTCCTTCCTTCCAGGAAGGACACACCAAATAGACTTCATGCAGGAGAACTGGAAGCAGAACCAAACTGCAGCAGGACTGGGGCCAGCTAACAGCAAGAGACCCCAGTCACTAATATTAACGTGCCCGGCCCCAATACCTCAGCCACCTCGACTCTCTCACCTCACAGCAGCGACCTGGCCAGAGCTACGTTGCCTACACCCAGAAGACTGTCAGACAAGGTAACTTGTTTATTATGAAAGCAAAGCCCCAACCTGAACTGGATTAAATGCTTGTGTGACTTGCAAAATCCCAAGGCCTGTCAGTGCCGATGCCTCAGGCAGGCAGCTGACTCATGCAGTGTTGTCAGAGCTTGAACTGGTTCTGGGAAGCAGCAGTAGGGACAGGCCAGCAATAGGGGAAGTAAGGTGCTTTCTATGCACCATCCTAGATGGAAAACACCAGCGGGCAGTTTTAAAACAACCATCCCCCTCCCATTTCTAAGGCATCACTCTCCCTGTAGCTGTGCAATACCAAAATGAAACTACAGCCCAAGGAGCAACTCAGAGCTAACGTGCGGCCCTGAGTTCATTCCCCGTTAGTCCAGATCAAAACAGGCTCCAGTGACAACACAAAAACTGTTTTTTCTAACTGCACCTTCCAACAGAAAAGCCAGAATGTTACAATCACGTCTTCACCCTGCAGATTTTGCAGAATCTTTATTACTTGGGTTGATCCAACCAAACTTTAGCTAAAGCTCATGGACGAGTCCAAGAGGAGCTGAGCTCCTTCCACAGCTGCTTTGGCTCTGTAGGGCGACCAGGAGCACGAGAGACGAAGACCATCTCTACACCTGCCAACACGCCTAGGGGAGCTGCAGACAATACTGGCTTTTGGCACATCGCGTATACTGGGGCCCCCCGTTAAATAATCTAGCCCAGCAAAAGGACTTAGGCAGCATAACCAGGGCGGTGCCGGTAGAGCAGGGTCATTTAAACAAACAAAAACCCAACCCCCAAATCTGACATAACGACACTGGCAGAAGTTTCTAGCACCGCCCTGGCCTAAACGACACATGGTCTGATTAATCAGCCATAAGAAACAAACCCAGCCTCACTGGCAGCAAGAGGAGCTGCTCAGCAGGTCTTCCTGCTGCTCAGATTGGGCCCTTCTTTGCACTAGGGGAATTAGGCTCTCTTGCTCGGCCCTCGTGCTAACTATGGTGTAGACAGGCCACTGGAGTTTTCCCACCTGTGTCATGTAAACGACCTGTGCTGAGTTGAGGCAAGTTGAGTGGTTAAAATGCCTCCACCATTGCTCCAGGAGCAGAGCCCCACAGGCCCTCACTTTCCTAGGCCCGTAAGGAAGCAGTGCTGGTGCCTGACCACCCTCTCGCCTGCCACGCACAGCACGCCCGTAACAGGAACGCAGTAGGTGACCTAGAAATGATACACACCGGGCCTCGTTCTAGCAAACAGGGTTGTTTCCCACAGCCTCCTGGGTGCAGCGAGCACGTTACCCATCTGCCACAGCTGGGGCACGTGCCCCGCCGAAAACAGGAAGCCGACCAAGAGTAAAGGCCAGAGCACACCCAAGGCACTGCATGGGCTGAGGGAAGTTACTGCAAATGTCCAACCACAGGCCGAGCGTTGCACAAGAGTTGCACAAACAACCCTTGAGACACAAGGTTTCCTGCCCACGCTATCTGGTGGGGGGGATCTCCTGGACAAAGGCAGAGACGGACACAGGAGCACTGTGTGACTTGCGGGGCGGGGGGAGACGAGCCAATCCCTCGCCCCACCCCAGCTAAAGCAAAACACACGGCACTTGCACAGCGGCTTCCTGCCCAGCCAGCTCCCCCTGAGGGGAGGGTTTGATTCCTTGCAGACATTACTGGCTCCGGGTTCATTGCAGAGGAACAGGGCTACCCCTCACTGCAGTAATGTGCTGGGGGGGGGGCGGGATTTCTGGGTGACAGTTCTATAGGGGCACAAGCCTTGGCTAAATGTCGTTATCTCAACAGAAATGGCCATTTGCTGGTATTGCTTATTTCACACACGGGGGCTGGTACTGGCTGCACCGGTGCCCAAGGGAAGGGAGCGATACTGGCAAAGAGGTTTTTCTGCCAGTAGAAGCAGAGGCCGCCCAGCAGCTGTGTATCGATCTGCCTGCGTCTTCCTTATTCCAAACAGGCAGGTGTAGGCCCCTGTGCACATGCAGGTGAAGCCCTGCAGCCTATGGCACTTGGGTTAGGCGATAGCCACTGAACGGACGCGCTGCTGCTGTGCTATGTTGGGCCCAGTAAGACAACCTCCTACTGCAGGGTTTTTACTAGCGCACGTGTCATTCACAGGCTGCAGCAAAGATCTGACCCAGGGCCCCAGCAACAAGCTTCCGAGTCTCTTGGCACTAACGCTCTGAAAGCCGCCGTGCCCGACGGGAACAGGCTTTCAGAACGGGGCCCTGGTGCTGGCTCCTCTGGCAGCGGCGGGTTGAGATTTAAATCATTCGGGACAGGCACTGACATCACACCAACGCCTCTGGAGGGCTCCCGCTGTGCCAGGCTGTTTCATTCAGCTGGGACTCTGAAGCAGGTCAGTTTGATCTCCTGCCTTTCAGGCATTGGGAGACACACTGGCCTGAGACCCAGCAGGCTTTACAGGAGCTCTGGTTTAGGCTTAAAGCACTTGACACAGGGACAGACGTTTTAAACACTCAAGAAGAGGCTCAGACCCTTTACGCACAACAGGGCGGGTGGGTCAGCGCCTGGCTCCCGGCCTGAACATTGTGGCCGTCTGTCAGCCGGTGACTGGAAGAAGCGCCTTGCGGAGCAGCGTGGTACTGCCCCTCACTACGCTCAATAGCCAGGCCCAGGCCCTCCCACCCGCAGCGAGGGCCACGTGCAAGCAACAGCACTGACAGGCTCGGATTGTGCCCAGCCTGTGCCAGGGCCGTTCCACGCGCAGTGTGCACTGAATTGTAGCGACATCGAGAGGCCAGTCACAGCACTGCAGCTTATGTAATCATTTCAATTTACACTAAAGCGTTCAGCATGGTCCCGGCCGGTTACTCTGTGTCCTGCAGGAACAGCTCCATTGTGCATCACTAGCCAGACCGACCACATTGCTTCTTAATATTCTCTTTGCACCATTCCAACTCTTTGCATCGCTTTCAGCTTGGGCAGCAACACACTCGGTTTTATGCACTAGCCAATGCTGCTGGCATCAGGCTGAAGATGCTGCAGGGGAAGGTTTAAATCCTTCCTCCCACCTTAATTAGGAATTGGAATACCAGCTGGGTCCCAGGGCTCCATTTACCCCATTTCCTTGTCTTCAAGGATAGCCAGCAGCAGCTGCTTCAGAGGAGGGTGCAAGAAACACTATAATGAACTAACATGTCCATAGGCAAAAGTCCCTCCCTGACCCTGTAAGATAGCGATTGGCCGAGGACCTGAAGCAGGGGGGTTGAGAACCCTCATATGTGCATGCAGGGTTGCCTCTTCCAGGCGCATGGAGGGTGACCCCTCCCTGTCAGAGACATGGCCTGTCTCCTTCATACACATGGAGGAGAAGGGCGGGGGGGAAATGGGACACACAGACCTGGTCTTGCCTAGGAGAGAAGTGTAGCTTGGATTTAGGGAGATCACGTCACCTCTGCAGCCACCCTCAAAGACTTCTCCGATGGGGGCACATGTGTGCGCGGGTGGCACCAGAGGACTTCCTAGGCACAGCTTGCCCCCAGCTCTGCCCTCCTCCTAGCCCTTCAGGCTCCTGGACAGGCTGGCAGGCCATGGGGAGAGGGAAGGTGGTAGCAGGGGGGAGGAGGACGACTGTAGAGTCTCTATTGCACCTGGGGACCTAGTATAGGAAGGGGCACTGCCCACCCCACTGCAGCCCAGGAGGTTTGCAGGGGTGTGACCTGCCCCATCCATCTCAGCGGGTGCTGGGTACCTGGGGGATGCACCCCAGTGCATGGGCCGGACCTCTCCTGCTGTGCCTAGTGCTGCCTGGCAGTGCACTGAACCTCTCCCAACATATCATAGAATCATAGAATCTCAGGGTTGGAAGGGACCTCAGGAGGTCATCTAGTCCCATGTCATCCTGACATAGAACCATGTCATCCTGGCTGGGACTCCCGCGTCAGCCTCTCAGTTGCAAAGTAGCAGCAAGTCCCTCCTGGAGCAGCCCAGCTCGCCCTGGCCTCTAATACCAGGCTCCATCTCCCGTACCAAACTGGGCACAGGTAGGCTGCAGAGGGGACCCCCTTGAAGGAACTGCATACCCCACTCCCTTCCAAAAGGAGAGCCAGCATGGGCCGACACCAAGGGAAAAGCTAAACTCTAGGCCTTACTATTGAACGCAGGGAACTCCTTGCCGTACAACATTGTGAAAAAGTGTTTCCTTCGCCAGTTTAACCAGGCTGCTTTTCAACTGACAAACGTCCTGTTCTCATGAGATGAGGAAGAAAAAACGGCTACTCACTTCTCGTAACTGCTGTTCTTCAAGACGTTGTTCATGTCCATTCCAATCAGGTGTGTGCACATGCCTGGGGCAGTGGCCAGAAGATTTTTCCCCCAGCAGCATCCGTCAGGCTTGCCTGGGCGCCCCCTGGAGTTGCACCATCAGGCCACCCAATATAGAACCCTTCGGACCTGCCACCCCCTCAGTTCCTTCTTCTTGCCGGCTCCTCCGACAGAGGGGAAGGGGGGTGGGTATTGGAATGGACGTGAACAAATCTCCCAGAACAGTTACGAGACGTAACCGTTTTTTCTTCTTCGAGTGCCTGTTCATATCCATTTCAACCAGGTGACTCCCAAGCCAAGTTCAGGAGGTGGGGTCAGAGCTGTCCACTGATTGGACAACTGGACCAACTTTCTGAACCGTTTCATTCTCTCAGTGTAAAAGGCCAGTGCCTTGCGGACATCCAGAGAGTGGAGTCTCTGCTCCCTGCCGCTGGAATGAGGTTTAGGGTAGAAAACCGGGAGAAAGATGTCCTGGTTGATGTGAAACTGCGAGACGACCTTTGGGAGGAAAGCAGGGTGAGGCCTGAGCTGAACCTTGTCCTTATAGAAGGCTGTAGGACAGGTCTGAGGTCAAGGCCCTGAGCTCAGACACCCTCCTGGCCGAGGTTATTGCTACCTTGTAAGAGAGGTAGAGCAGGGAGCATGTTGCTAGAGGCTCAAAGGGTCCCCCCGCCTCATCAGTCGAGAACGGACCAAGCTGAGGTCTCAGGCAGGTATAGCCTGTCAAGCCCCTTTAGGAATCAGCTGCCCATGGGGTTAGCAAATACCGAGCGGTCTTGCATGCCTGCATGGAAGGCCGAAATGGCGGGTAAGTGCACCCTTATAGAAGACGAGGGACCCTCCTGCTTCAGATGGAAGAGGTAGTCCAGAATGTGCAGCCCTGAAGCCA
This sequence comes from Mauremys mutica, assembly GCF_020497125.1. NCBI lineage: Eukaryota > Metazoa > Chordata > Testudines > Geoemydidae > Mauremys > Mauremys mutica. Next base: position 14,723,149 of record NC_059096.1, read on the forward strand.
GTATTGGGGGCAAATGGTACTGCACTGACCAGACTAAAAATCTCTTCCACTTGGCAAGGTACGTGGCTCTCATAGAGGGTTTCTTACTGCCCGGGAGAACCTGTCTAACCAGGAGAACCTAATTTAACCATGGAGCTTCCATGTCATAAGATGGAGCGACTGGAGATTCAGGTGTTGGAGACGTCCATGATCTTGTGTGAAAAGGTCTGGGGAGAGCGGCAAGGTAATCGGGTTCCCACGGACATGTCTAGGAGGGATGTGTACCAGTGCTGATGGGGCCAGGCCGGTTCTATCAGCATGACCCGAGCCCGATCTTTGCGGATCTGGAGCAGCACCTTGTGAACAAGCAGTATCAATGGAAAGGCGTATAGGAAAGAACCTCCCCAATGGAGGAGGAGTGTGTCCACAGTGGAGCCCGGGCTGTGATTCTGGAAGGAGCAGAACTGCTGGCACTTCCTGTTGTGTCACGTGGCAAAGAGGTCTATCAGGGGAAACCCCCACCTCTGGAAGATTGAAATTGCGACGTCCGGGAGAAGGGACCACTCATGGCTGCGGAAGGACCTGCTGAGGTGGTCTGCTAGCTCATTCTGAACCCTGGGGAGGTACGAGCCTGCAGGTGAATTGAATGTTCTACACAGACGTCCCACGGCATGAGGGCTTCTTGGCACAGGAGAGAGGCGCATGCACCCCCATTTGTTGATCTAGAACATTGCTCTCGTATTGTCCATCATGACTGATACACATTGTCTGGTTAGGTAAGGATGGAAGGTCTGGCACGCTAGGCGCACTGCTCTCAGCTCTCTGACAGGGATGTGGAGACGCAGATCTGCTTGCGACCAGAGGCCTTGAGTTCTGCAGTTTCCCAGATGAGCTCCCCAGCCCAAGTCTGATGCGTCCGTCACCAACAACACAGACGAGTATGGGGCAGCAAAGGGGACCCCCGAGCACACCTGCTGTGCGTCGATCCACTACCGGAGGGAGTCGAGGACCAGGCGAGGTAGGGTCACGATCCTGTTCAAGCTGCCCCAGGCCGGGTGATACTCTGACGCGAGCCACGACTGGAGCTGTCAAAGCCTGAGTCTGGCGTGCTGCACCACGTAGGGATAGGTGGCCATATGCCCGAGAAGTTTCAGACAGTTAGTTTCTCGCTGTAGTGGGGGGGGGGGGGAAACTGCACGACACCCCAGATTATGTGGTTGAGGGCCTAAAACCTCGCCTGTGGCAGGTATGCCCTGGCTTGGGTCAAGTCTAGTACCGCCCCTAGGAACTCTATCCTCTGGACAAGAGACAGAGTCAATTTCACTTCGTTTAGGAGTAGACCCAGGCTCTCGAAGGTGGCTCTGATAAATGTGACCCGAGATTCCATTTGGGTCCTGGAGTGGCCTTTGATCAGCCAGCCAGTTGTGGTATGGAAACACCTGTACCTGATGTCTCTGCAAGAACACGGGGACGACTGCCATGCACTTGGTGAATACTCGAGGTGCTGCTGACAGCCCAAATGGGAGGACAGTAAATTGGAAGTGGGTACCGTTGACCACAAGCCTGAAGTACTTCCTGTGGGGCTGAGTGATTGCGATGTGAAAGTACGTGTCCTTCAAGTCGAGGGCAGCACACCAGCCTGCTGGATCTAGTGAGGGGATGATGGAGGCCAAGGAAACCATGCGGACCTTGAGTTTCTTTATGAACTTGTTACGTTCTCGCAGGTCCAAAAGAGGCGACTTTTGGCTTTCGGTATTAGGAAATAGAAGCCCTCACCCCTGTGCTCCAGAGGAACCTCCTCCACTGTCCCTAGTAGTAGAAGCAACTGCACCTCCTGGATGAGTAGATGCTCATGAGAGGGGTCCCTGAAGAGGTACAGGGAAGGGGGAGTTGATGGGTGGGAGGGCACAGAATTGGATGGGAGTATCCCCTCTCTACTGTGCGGAGCACCCAGCAGTCCTAAGTGATATGGGACCATGCACGGTAGAAAGGGGACAGTTGGGAGGAAAAGGTAAGGCAGGGTAGATCCAGTCTCTGACTTTGGCCTTCAAAAGTCCAGTTTAGGCCAGAGGGCGGTTTGGGCTGGCCAGAGCCCTGGCCTAAGAATGGGTGTTGCCTCCTCCTGCCACTCCTGTTCCTCCTCCGTGAACCATCCTCTTGGTTCTGCTGATGGAATCTGGAGGAGGTTGGGGCGGAAGCATCTCTGCTGCGTGGCAGGAGCTTGCAGGCCCAATGATTTGAAGGTTGCTCGTGAGTCTTTCAGGCTATGCAGCCTCTTGTCTGTCTTTTCAGAGAAAGGAATCTCCCCTCAAATGGGAGGTCCTGAATGGTCTGCTGGACCTCGTAAGAGAGTCCCAATACCTGGAGCCAGGAACCCCTCGTCACAGCTACCCCTGTCACCATAACCCTAGTGGCAGCATCTGCAGTGTCCAATGCAGCCTGGAAGGAAGCACAGGAGACTGACGTCCTCTCCTCCATCAAGACCGAGAACTCGGTCCGGGAGTCCGACGGGAGGAGCTCCATAAATTTGGCCATCGCTGCACAGGTGTTGTACGAGTACCTGACGACGATGGCCTGTTGGTTCGAGATAGGGAGCTGCAGACCCCCTGAGGAAAAGACGGTTACTCACCGTAGTAACTGTTGTTCTTCGAGATGTGTTGCTCCTATCCATTCCATGTAGGTGTGCGCGCCGCACGTGCACGGCTCTTCGGAACATTTTTACCCTAGCAACTCCGGCAGGCCGGCTGGGCGCCCCCTGGAGTGGCGCCGCTATGGCGCTGGATATATACCCCAGCCGGCCCGTCCGCTCCTCAGTTCCTTCTTGTCGGCTACTCCGACAGTGGGGAAGGAGGGCGGGTCTGGAATGGATAGGAGCAACACATCTCGAAGAACAACAGTTACTACGGTGAGTAACCGTCTTTTCTTCTTCGAGTGATTGCTCCTATGCATTCCAGTTAGGTGATTCCCAAGCCTTACCTAGGCGGTGGGGTCGGAGTGAGACGTGGCAGAGTGTAAGACTGCGGAGCCGAAGGCTGCATCGTCTCTAGATTGCTGCACCAACGCGTAGTGGAAAGCGAAGGTGTGTACAGAAGACCATGTGGCCGCTCTACAGATGTCCTGGATGGGTACATGGGCCAGGAAGGCGGCCGACGAGGCTTGTGCTCTCGTCGAGTGAGTGGTGAGGTGGCATGGTGGCACGCGAGCAAGCTCGTAGCATGTCCGAATACATGCCGTCACCCAGGAGGAAATCCGCTGCGAGGAGACCGGCTCACCTTTCATGTGATCGGCAACCGCTACAAACAGCTGGGTCGAATGCCGGAAGGGCTTCGTCCGTTCGATATAAAAAGCGAGGGCCCTGCGGACGTCGAGGGTGTGAAGCTGTTGCTCACGAGGTGAGGCGTGCGGCTTCGGGAAGAAGACCGGAAAGAAGATCTCCTGATTGAGGTGAAAGGCCGACACCACCTTAGGGAGGAAGGCCGGGTGTGGTCGAAGCTGCACCTTGTCTCCGTGGAAGACGGTGTATGGTGGACTAACCGTTAGGGCACGGAGCTCAGAAACTCGTCTTGCCGATGTAATTGCGACGAGGAAGGCTGTCTTCCAGGAGAGATAGAGTAGAGAGCACGTGGCCAGGGGCTCGAAGGGCAGTCCCATGAGCTTGGCTAGAACAAGATTTAAATCCCAGGTCGGGGTAGGACGCCGCACCCGCGGGTACAAGCGGTCCAGGCCTTTAAGGAAGCGGGAAACCATCTGGTTGGAGAAGATGGACCGACCTCCCATGGATGGACGAAAGGCGGACACGGCTGCCAGGTGCACCTTCAAGGAGGAGACCGCGAGTCCTTGTTCTTTAAAGGTACCAGAGGTAGTCCAGGATTGTAGGGATAGGGACTAGGAAGGGATTAAGGCCGCGTTGATCGCACCAGAGCGCGAAACGCTTCCATTTCGCGAGGTAGGTGGAGCGAGTGGAAGGCTTCCTGCTTTCAAGTAGGACTTGCTGTACTGCCGCCGAACAGTCCCTCTCTGCGTGGGTCAACCACGCAGGTACCAAGCTGTAAGATGGAGGGACTGTAGGTTCGGGTGGCAGAGTCTGCCGAAGTCCTGTGTGATGAGGTCCGGCCATAACGGAAGGGGAATGGGATCCCGAACGGAGAGCTCGAGCAGCAGGGTGTACCAGTGCTGCCTCGGCCAGGCCGGAGCGACGAGTATTACGTGGGCCCTGTCCCTCCGAAGCTTGAGTAGCACCCGGTGTATGAGCGGGAACGGAGGGAAGGCGTAGAGGAGGTGATCCGTCCAAGAGCAGAGGAATGCGTCCGACAGGGAGCCTGGGGAGCGACCCTGGTATGAACAAAACAGGTGGCACTTCCTGTTCTCCTTGGAGGCAAACAGGTCTATCTGGGGAAACCCCCACCTCCGGAAAATTGTGTGCACCACATCCGGTCGAAGAGACCACTCGTGGGAGAGGAACGACCTGCTGAGATGGTCGGCCAGCGTGTTCTGCACTCCTGGAAGAAAGGACGCTTCCAGGCGAATCGAGTGGGTCACGCAGAAGTCCCACAGGAGCATCGCTTCCTTGCAGAGCAGGGAGGAGCGAGCTCCGCCCTGCTTGTTCACATAGAACATCGCTGTCGTGTTGTCCGTGAACACCGCCACGCAGCGGCCTTGCAGACGGACGCGGAAGGCGAGACACGCCAAGCGGATCGCTCGCAGCTCCCGGACGTTGATGTGGAGGGAGAGCTCTTGGGGCGACCAGAGACCCTGGGTGTGAAGGTCGCCCAGGTGAGCCCCCCATCCCAACGCCGAGGCATCCGTGGTCAGGGTGACGGATGGGCGAGGAGGGCGGAACAGGACTCCTGCACACACGACCTCTGGGTCCAGCCACCAGCTGAGCGAATCGAGGGTTGGCTTCGTGACCGTGACCACCATGTCTATGGGGTCGCGATGCGGGCGGTACACCGACGCTAGCCAAGATTGAAATGGGCGAAGGCGCAGCCTGGCGTGCATGGTCACGAATGTGCAGGACGCCATATGGCCCAGGAGGCGTAGGCAGGACCGAACCGTTGTCGTGGGAAAGGTGTGTAGGTCCCGGATGATGGAGACCATTGTCTGGTGCCGAGATCGAGGGAGGCAGGCCCTGGCCAAACCGGAGTCGAGGACCACTCCGATGAACTCCACTCGTTGCGATGGAGCTAAAGTGGACTTCTCGGCATTGATGAGAAGGCCCAGGAACCGAAATAGGGATAGTATTTCTGTCATCTGGTCCATTACCAGCTGTCGGGATGTCCCGCGAACCAGCCAGTTGTCGAGATACGGGTAGACGTGTATGCGACGACGGCGGAGGGCTGCGGCAACCACTGCCATGCACTTGGTAAAGACCCTTGGCGCGGTGGACAGGCCGAAGGGTAGCACTGCAAACTGGTAGTGCGCGTTGTTGACTACGAACCGCAGGTAGTGTCGATGGGGAGGGTAAATCGCGATATGGAAGTACGCGTCCTTCATATCGAGGGCGGCAAACCAGTCTCCCGGATCCAGGGAGGGAATGATGGTCCCCAGGGTGACCATGCGAAACTTGAGCTTGAGCAGGTACCTGTTGAGCTCCCGGAGGTCTAGTATAGGTCGGAGACCTCCTTTCGCCTTGGGGATGAGAAAATATCGGGAATAAAATCCCCTGCCCCGCATGTCGTGCGGCACCTCCTCTATGGCACCCAAGCTCAACAGAGTCTCGACCTCTTGTAGGAGGAATTGCTCGTGAGAGGGGTCCCTGAAGAGGGACGGGGAAGGTTGGTGGGAAGGAGGGGGCGAAACAAACTGAAGGCGGTAACCAGACTGGATTGTACGAAGTACCCAGTTGTCCGATGTTATTTGGGACCACGCCGGAAGGAAGTGGGAAAGGCGGTTGTAAAATAATGGGGTAGGATCCGGGAAAGAGACTGATGGGCCGTCCTCGGGCGTCCCATCAAAAGGCCTGTTTGGGCCCTTGAGGGGCCTTGGAAGGGGCCTGGGTCTGGTTGCGCCTGTTCCCCGATGGTCTACGGCGGTTCAAGTTAGCACGCCGACTATTATACGGCCGTGACCTGGCCTGGGTAAAGGGCCGGTAGGGCTGCTGCCGGAATGAGCTCCTCTGGGTAGCCGGTGTGTGTATCCCCAAGGTGCGAATGGCAATCCGACCATCTTTGAGGGTCTGAATCCTGGAGTCCGTTTTCTCCGAGAAGAGACCCTGAGTGTTGAACGGGAGGTCTTGAAGGGTGTACTGCACCTCAGGCAGCAAGGTGGAGGACTGCAGCCAGGAGATACGCCTCATGGTCACACCTGAGGCCAGGGTTCTGGCTCCTGAGTCCGCCAAGTCCAGAGCGGCCTGGATGGAGGACCGAGAGGCTTTTCTGCCTTCTTCCAGGAGGGCCGAGAACTCCTGACGTGAGGCTGTTGGGATCAGCTCTGAAAATTTCACCAGGGACAACAAGATGTCAAAGGTGTAACGAGCGAGAAGAGCCATCTGGTTGGCAATCCGGAGCTAGAGGCCACCCGCCGAATAGACCTTCCGGCCCAACAGGTCCATGCGCCGTGCGTCTTTGGATTTTGGCGCCGGAGCGGGCTGCCCATGCCTCTCCCGGTCATTTACGGACTGTACCACGAGGGAGTCCGGAGTCGGGTGCGTATAGAGGTACTCGTATCCGGTAGGCAGGACCGAGTACTTGCACTCCACACCCCGCGCGGTAGGAGGGACGGACGCCGGTGACTGCCAGATGGTAGTGACATTCCGCTGTATGGTGCGGATGAAGGGCAGGGCCACCCGCAGCGGGGCCTCAGCTCCAATGACGTTGGTCACCGGGTCGTCATCCTCTGGGACCTCCGCCATGGGGAGGTCGATAGCCTTTGCCACCCGGCGAAGAAGGTTTTGGAGGGCCCGCAAGTCAATAGGAGGGGGGTCTGCCGTAGAAGCCCCCGCCACCGCCTCATCCGGCGAGGACGATGAGGACAGACCCTGGACCACCGCTTCTGGAGCTGGTTCTTCCAGGGGGTGTGAAGCCGCCTCGGACCCTGGATGCTGAGCGGGACCAGGTGGTGACGGGGCCTCACCCGGTGGTGATGGGGGAGGTCTGCTCACCGTGGCTTCCGGCACCCCATGTTCGGCGCCCACGTGCCTCGGGGGAAAGGGGAGTCCTTGAGGCTCGTGGTAGGCCCAGGGGACCCAAAAACCCCACTGCTGCGGTCCGTGATCCTGGCCTTGGGGGTTGGCCAGGAAAGCTCTCCCGCTGCCCGCCTGAGAGGCGACTGAGGGCTGACAAGAAGGCCAAGGCGGGGCAGAGGCGCTGAAAGATTGCGCCGTGGATGCCGGCAGTATGTCCCTGGGCGGTGCCAAGGATCGGTGCCGGTCATCGCGGTGCCGGGATGGAGAGTGGAACCAGCGACCGTTGCGGTGCCGGGAGCTCGACCGGTGCCGGGAGCTCGACCGTGACCTCGACCGACGGCGTCGTGAGTGGCTTCGGGAGTCGCGGTGCTGGGAACGGTACCAGGATCCGGACCTCCCTCGGTACCGACGGTCGGGTGATCGGGACCGGGAGCGTCTCCGGGAGTGCGACCGGAACCGCGATGTTGAGCGGTACCGGGACTGCGACCGGTGCCAAGATGGGGAGCGGTACCGCGATGGTGAATGGTGCCGGGACCTGGATCAGCGTAGCGGTGACCATCTGCGGGACCGGGAGCGGGACCGGGACCGTCGTCTATCTCGTCCGTCAGGGGGAGGCGGCCGCATCATCGCCGGCTTGCCCGCTGACTGAACGGCCCGCACCGGCGGTGCCGGGGGCCGGAGGCTCGGTGCCTCTGTGAGCTCGATGAGCTCTCTCGCCGTCGAGAAGGTCTCGGGCGTGGACGGGAGCTGTAGCTCAACCGCGGTTGGCACCGGGGAGCAGGGCGGTACTGGACTCAACGGCTCTTGCGGCGCCGGAGTCGACGGTACCGTGCACGGTTTGTGCACCGCCGCAGCCGGTACCGGAGGCGCCGGTGGTGGCTGGGCAAGCGGTCCCGGAGCATGCGGCTTAGAGGCCGTCTGCGCCGTCTTCCATTTCCTCACTGGAGAGAGGGAACGGTGCCGGGACGCCGGTGCCGGTTGCGGAGCTCGAGCAGCCTCGGTACCGGAGCGGCTTGGGGCCGCAGGTGCGCTGCGCGCCGATGACGACTTCGGTGCCGCTGGGGTCAGCGTGGGAGGTTGAAGTGTCGCCTCCATAAGGAGCTGCTTTAGGCAAGTGTCCCTCTCCTTTCTAGTTCTCGGTTTAAACGCTGTGCAGATGGGACACTTATCTGGACGATGGGTCTCCCCGAGGCAGCACAGGCAGGAGTCGTGCGGGTCCCCGACAGGCATGTGCCACTGGCAAGCCGCACAGGGCTTAAACCCCGGTGCCTTGGGCATGAGCCCGCACTGGTTGTGGAAGAAGAGGGGCTAAACCCCCCTAATTCCCTTACTATACTATATCTAACTAAACTTATTCAACTAATCTAACAACTAAACTAACTTAACCAACTATGTACACGTAGGAAATAGAGAAACGCTAGGGCTGTGGAGGTAAAGGAGCACTCCACTGTTCCAACTGGCCGTCACGGGCGGGAAGAAGGAACTGAGGAGCGGACGGGCCGGCTGGGGTATATATCCAGCGCCATAGCGGCGCCACTCCAGGGGGCGCCCAGCCGGCCTGCCGGAGTTGCTAGGGTAAAAATGTTCCGAAGAGCCGTGCACGCACGGCGCGCACACCTACATGGAATGCATAGGAGCAATCACTCGAAGAAGAATAGACCTTTCTCCCAACCACGTCTAGACACTTTGCCTCCCTGTTTTTTGGGGAGGGCTCTTGGAAGCCCTGTTTCTCATGCTGGTTAGCCGCATCCACCACCAGAGACTCAGGGGGTGGATGGAAGTATAAATATTTTGTGCCCTCCAGAGGGTTCGAACAATGCCTCATTGTGCTTGGCAGTGGGTGGCAAGGAAGCTGGGGTCTGCCACAGGGTCTTGGGGGTGTCCACAATGGTTTTAGTAAGTGGAAGGGCAATACAGGAAGTTCCTGAGGGTGTGAGGATGTCCACCATGGGATCAGCCTCCTCAACTACCTCCTCGGCCTTAACGTCCAGACCCTGAGCGGCCCTGCACAGCAACTGCTGCACCCGCCCTGTTGTCCTCAAGTGCCAAGGCTACGGCTGTACCCGTCAATGCTTCGTGCGGGGACAAAGAGGAGGAAGCGTTTATGAGCAGATGCTCCCTGCTATCCGCCCCCAGGGGTCCCAAGCCTCTTGGAGCAGCGTTGGTGCTAGTGGTGCACCAGGCGGAGCTCGGACCAAGTGTTGGCACCGCCATCATTATGATGGGAGGAACCGTCGATGGAGCCGGTGCCAATCTGATCGCAGGCACCGGCGAAGGCCGAGGGCCCGTTTCCGACCGACATCAGCGCCCATGTCGACTACACCGCAGGCGCCGGTGTGGAAGACGGGCATGAGGATGCTGCCAAGAGCGGTGCCGAGGTCGGTGCCAAGCACAGTGCTGGAGTCAACCATGGTGCCGCTGTCAGAGGCGGTGGTGTGTGGGTAGGTGCTGAGGACTGATGCGTAGCTGATGGTGGGACAAAGGTGTCTGAGGCCACAGAAGATGTCGCAAGGTGGTGACCTTGGGTTCTTCCCTGTCCTTGGTGAAAGGCCCAGAGGGTCCAGAAGGGCCACTGAGGTGGGGTCTGCCACTGCGGAGGCCACACCTGGTGCTCCCTCCTATCTCTCCGGGACCTCGATCTGCAGCTCCTGCTTCTCCTGGAGTGATAAGAGTCAGACTCTGACTCCAAGGTCTCTGACACTGAAGACCACGGAGGAGCTAAGCCTCGGTGCCTTGAGTGTCGAGAGCTCGGGGAGCGGGTAGGCTCTCTGTCCGAGTGAGCCGGTGCCGAGGGACATGGAGAGGGGGAGCACCTCGACATCATAGCCGGCTTCCCTCTTAACTGCACCGGGAGCGGGGTGGGTCCACCAGCACTGAAGGTTCTTCCCTCCTGGGGGGGCGAGAATGGTGCCGTAAGGTGCAGGAAGTCCCAAGCAGCTTGGCAAGCTTCTGGCATCGAAAAGAGCTGTAGCTGCTGTGCAGGGACCGGCAACCGAGCGGGGGCCAGACTCAACTGCCTCACTTGGGCAGAAGTTGACACAGCCCCAGCGGGGGATCCAGAGCTATGGCCCACCTGGGGTCTCCCGTCTCTGGATTTAGCCAAAGAAGAGTGGCTGTCCGGCTTCCTTTTTCTCCTGAGGCACCAGTGAGTGGGATCGGTGCTTGCTTTCAGCTGGGCCTCATGAGGTGCCATGTCGGTGCTGAGCGTCTCGGGACGAGTCCTTTCTCGGCGCCGAGCTCGAGAACAGTGCCGGGGCACTCTGCGTCAAGGCCGAAGCGTTAGAAGTTGGGTCCCCTGAGCCCAGGTCATAGTGGGGGCGTGCATGAGGATCACCGTAAGCAGCTGTTCCCTTTCTTTACGTGTTCTAGGGCATAACTCGTGGCAGTTCTTACAGTGATCCTTTTGGTGGCCGTCCCCAGGCACCGTAAACACAGAGTGTGGATTGCTCTTCGGCACGTGCTTTGCACAGGTCACACAGTTTTTAAACTGCAGGAACTGCGCCATACCACGGCTCCGGGGAGGCAGGATGTGGGGGAACCCCCAACAGATCTACTAAGAACTCCAATACTAAGACGACACTAACTTAACTACATACAATGACTACAGAACACGCTTGCTAAGGGAAGTTCCAGCCACCATCACTGGCGGTAAGAAGGAACTGAAGGGGTGGGTTGGCAGGGCTCTATATTGAGTACCATGAAGGCACAACTCCGGGGGGGGGGGGGGGAGGCCAGGCCAGCCTGACAGATGCTGCTAAAGGAAAAATCTTCTGGCCATCGTGCACATGCGTGCGCACACCCCCGATTGGAATGGACGTGAACAAGCACTCGAAGAGGACTAGGAGTGCCTTCTTTATTCTCTATTAATTAAAACACAAAAACACTGCACTGGGCGTCAATTAACACCCTAGGCTCAGGAATGGCTGGAAGAGGGGCAGCTCTGCTGGGGGAGCCAAGGTTGTGGTGTAGGGCACTGATACTAAGGTTGAAGTGCACATCTAGGGAAGGAAGTAAAGGGAACGTTCTTTTGTCAGTATTAACTTTTCATTTCCTCGCTTTTTAGGAGTTGTGTTAGGCATAAGAGAGCGCAACAGGACAGGACATAGCGCCGTGTGTGTTCATTTGCCAGGGAACTGGAGTTGTTGTGTTTTGAAATTGACTAAAATGATAAGTAACGATTTACACCCAGACCCAGATCCACAGAATGCAGTTGGCTTGGAAGACGACGAACAAAGCTGGTCTCAAAAATTATTTCCTAAACATGGAACTTGTTTCTGAACAAGTTCTCATCAGGATTTTTTAGAAGGAGAGAGTTTTTCCACAAATGAAAAATGTTTTTTCAAACACCTGCCTTTCAGCTGATTCAAGAGTGGAACTCTTAAGCCATTCAACCGTTTGAGGAGAGCACGGAAATTTAGATAAATGAAAAAAGCATCTTCGGTGTAACAAAATTACATAATCCAGGCAGCATTGAATTTGCACTGGCCAGTCCCTTTACTTTCTATATTGTGTAGTTTAGCCAAAGACGCTTGGAAAAAAAAAAAAAAAGAGAACTAAGCTGTGAGGTTAATTTTTATTTATTGGAACTGGAACGCCAACAAGTTTCTTGAAACTCTTCAGAAAATTCAAAAGTTAGCCAGATTTTGCCCCAAATATTGAGGCACATGCAGTGAGTTTTTCTACTGAACAAACACACTCACAGCAGATCAACTCCCCGTGTGTGTGCAAAACAGTATGGAGCTTTACCACCACCATCCCACTGGCTCTACTAGAATTTCTGTCACTTAGAGACTCTTGACTTTTTCAACCTCTTCACACAGATGTGTTTCTTTCTGTTCCTCTAATCACTTGTCAACTCTGGACCCCTTTTATTTTTGATCCTTTAGATAATGGCATAGAGAGCACACTTATAAAATTTGCAGACAATACCAAGCTGGGCGGGGTTGCAAGTGCTTTGGAGGGTAGGATTAAAATTCAAAATGAACTGGACAACTGGAGAAATGGTCTGAAGTCAATAGGATGAAATTCAATAAGGACAAATGCAAAGTCCTCCACGTAGGAAGGAACAATCAGTTGTACACATACAAAATGGGAAATGACTGGCTAGGAAGGAGCATTGCGGAAAGGGATCTGAGGGTCATAGTGGACCACAAGCTAAATATGAGTCAACAGTGTAACGCTATTGCAGAAAAAGCAGACAACATTCTGGGCTGTATTAGGGGGAGTGTTGTAGCAAGACACGAGAAGTGATCCTTCCGCGCTGCTTAGGCCTCAACTGGAATATTGTGACCAGTTCTGGGCGCCACATTTCAGGAAGGATGCGGCCAAATTGGAGAAAGTCCAGAGAAGAGCAACAAAAATGATTAAAAGTCTAGAAAACATGAGCGATGAGAGACGATTGAAAAAGTTGGGTTTGTTTAGTCTGGAGAAGAGACGACTGAGAGGGGACATAACAGTTTTCAAGTACATAAAAGGTTGTTATAAGAAGGGAGGAGAAAAATTGTTGTTCTTAACCTCTGAGGACAGGACAAGAAGCAATGGGCCTAAATTGCAGCAGGGAGATTTAGGTTGGACATTGGGAAAAACTTTCTGTCAGGGTGGTTAAGCTCTGGAATAAATTGCCTAGGGAGGTTGTGGAATCTCCATCATTGGAAGTTTTTAAGAGCAGGTTAGACAAACACCTGTCAGGGATCATCTAGCTCAGGGGTTCTCAAACTGGGGGTTGGGACCCCTCAGGGGGTCATGAGGTTATTATATAGGGGGTCATGAACCATCAACCTCCACCCCAAACCCTGCTTAGCCTCCAGCAGTTATAATGGTGTTAAATATACAAAAAAGTGTTTTTAATTTGGGGGGGGGGGTCGTCGCACTCAGAGGGTTGCTATGTGAAAGGGTCACCAGTACAAACATTTGAGAACTACTGGTTTACTCAGTCCTGCCATGCATGCAGGGGATGGGACGTCTTGAGGTCCCTTCCAGTCCTATGAGTTGATGGGGTGACTGGAATTGAATGCTGTAACCCAGGTGAGGGCAGACCATGGATTTTATAACACCTTAGTATTTCCTATTCCATTCTTTACACATCTAAATGACGTCTTTGATTGCCACGGCGCCCTGAGCAGAGGTGCCGCATCCTCTTGCATGAATGAATTTCTATTAGTAGGTTTAGTTTTCCAAAGACACCCCAGTTTGTGGGTTATATGCTTAAGAGCGCCCTGCAGCTAATCAAAACTACAATAATCCCAGGGGAAAAGCTTCATGCAACTGGCAGTGCAGTAGATGGCAGGTCACTGGGCTTTTTGGGAATTGCTTTAAGAGAACATTGCAATCTACAAACTCCTTTGGAAAGCCTGGAAATACAGATTCAAGGTTTCACTCAAAAAACCCACTGAAGCCTTGCAGATGAGGTGCAGTTATGCTAATGTCGTAGAACAGACCTGTGTGTGTGTAAAGTAAGAGTTGAGGCTGGTGGGACGACCTTCCACACGGAGAACTGTATTCTGCAAAGCAGGGACTCTAAAAACCGCATGGTAGGGAACCAACTCGGGCTGCCAGTTTTGATTGGATGTATTCCTGGAGGTTTCAGCACATGTCAATCTTTAATTAAAGATTCATCTTTAATGCTTGGAGACTCCAGGAAAACCTTCTAACTGAACAAAGCTCTTAGCCATCGCATCAGACTAAGTGAGCTAATATGATCCCTGGATGTGTAAGCAAGGAAATGTTAAGTATCAGAGGGGTAGCCATGTTTGCTGCTTTTACAGATCCAGACTAAGTCTTATGGCACCTTATAGACTAACAGACGTTTTGGAGCATGAGCTTTCGTGGGTTGCATCCAACGAAGTGGGTATTCACCCACGAAAGCTCATGCTCCAAAACGTCTGTTAGTCTATAAGGTGCCATAAGACACTTTGCTGCTTTTAAGGAAATATTAAGTAGGAATAGGGAGGTAGTATAAACTATGCATCACCAGAATGCTGTATCTAGTTCTGGGGACACCAATATCCTTTTTAAAGTGTGAAAATCGGAAAGGGTTCAGAAAAGCGCCATGAGAATGATTTGAAGTCCAGAACGCTTGCCTCAGTGAGAGACTTGGGAACCTCAAGCTATTTAGCTTATTCCAGAAAAGATTAAGAGATGATTTGATCACAGTCTAGAGACACATACATGAGAAGATTTGGCAGTAGAATACTCTTTAATCAAGCAGAGAAAGGCATAACAGGAGCCAACGATGGGAAGCTGAAATTCACACAAGACAGAAGAAGCAAATTTTTAACAATTAGGGTAAACAAAACAACTTACCTATGGATATGGTGGATCCATCATCAGTAGAAGTCTTTAAATAAAAGACTGGATGTCTCCTCCTAGAAGAGATGCTCTAGCTCAAGCAGATGTGATGGGCCTGATGCCAGTATTTCACCTGTAAATCCATGCTGTGTTATGCAGATCACATGAGATAACAAAGATCTCTCCTGGGCTTTAAAAAAGCCTGTGAACTGCATTACTGCGCTTTCCAAAGTTTGGCTCCATTTCTCTACAGCTGCAAGGTGTGGGAACATTTTCCAGGAAGGTTGAAAGGTCATAGTCAAACAATAAACAAAGTTATTTTGCTTTGCAGACCTGTGTGATGCTTCTTAAAACATGCTCTCTCAAGCTTTAATGTTCAGAAAGAAATAATATCCCATCACCTAACGTAGTGCACTTTGGATGGATATGCAGCTTGCTTTATAAGCTATACTCCCCTCGGCCAAAGAACACCACCAAATACGCATGTTCTCTGCCTCAACAGCTGAAGACAGGAGACAGGTTTTGAAAAAAAAATTACTTTATTGGAACTCATCTGAACATCAGATATACCTGGTGTTGGTTAGCAAGAACCGTTTGTACATTTGATATTGATGGTGCCAAAAACCCAAACAGTGACCGACTGGATGAGATGCAGAGTTTAAAAAAATACCAGAGAAAGTTAAAATATGTGGATAGAAAGCAGGAAAAGAAAAAAAAAATCAGCCAGTCTAAGATTTAGTGTGAAGGCAAAATCTCTCTTGGTAAAACAGAACCCTTTTATAAAATATAAATTTAGTAAGAAAACATGGAGAGGGAGAGAGAAAGGGAGACAAAGGGGAAGGAAAATAAAGATCAGCACGACAGAGATGCAGAAGCTTACACTGCCCAAATTGCATTAAAACCTTGCTAGTAATCTCACCATAAAATGAAACATGCTGGAATACACCATGCTCCACCTCCCATGTATATCACTTTGAAACAGTAACTAGCGAGTGCTACACAAGCTCATTCCAGAGGGGCCGATTTGTCTTACATCAGATGTTTAAGGAAATATACTATACAGCAGAGGTGAATAATGACAATCTGATCAGTGCCTATGCTAGCAGACTGCCTTCCCACTTGGACATTTGGCTCTCACGGAGAGGTGAGCACTCAGAGAACACCTGCTCACTTGTTCTTCCCAACACTGCGGGGGGACAGGGGGGTTCAAACATTTAGAGTCTAGACTATTTGAAAACAATAGCATGCAATACAGGCCTCCGGGGGAACCCTCTGCTGTTCCCTTTGTTAGAAGCAGGCCTAGATATAGACAGTTGCAGCCGTTACTTCTACCCTTTGAGCTGATCGAGCTCAGTGGCAATTCTGAAGTGGGTTCCCTATGTGTGGGCTTCTGGGAGTCAATATGGAGTTGCTTTGGGGGGGTATTAAAGGTGTTAAGATTTAAAAATAAACCAGCAGTCTGTACATAAGGGTTTTTTGGTTCAGTACAAATGGAATAAAACGTGGCTTCTTATACACGGTCAGTAAGTCTCCGATTCCAGAGTAGAGGGAAGAAATGGAACTGTTTCCTTGGCAGCCGGGTAGCTATTGAGGATAAAACCTTGCCCCTGCTGTACTCTCTCTGCCATCCCTCAGGAAGTGGAAAGCACATGTTTAGGTAGTGTAAGCCTTTTTCCTTTTATTTAGAATCCCTCTTTTTTTAAACAATATTTCCCCCCCGATACAAAGTTTGGCCAGTAAACGTTACATGGAAACTGGAACACGCATCGTATGGAATACAAGATGCACCGGATGAGGACGTTTAAAAACTTTCCGAGCGAAAAGTAGAACAAAGAAAAAAGTCTCCTAGCATTTTCCCAAAGGTTTCACTCTCCTGTCACACACACTCTCCAAATGACAGCTACCAAAGTCAACTCTGCAAGAGAAAAGAGCCACTGTCAATCAAGGGGAAGGAAGCAAAAAGCATAGGCACACGCTGTACCTAGGCTTAGGAGCCAAAAGAAATGACCCTGAGCAGTTGTGTGCTTCGGCTCCTCACACCCACTCACCTATGTTAACTTCTTGGCTTTGTTGTAGAGTGAATCCACTACTTTACTCATATTCTGAATAGTCTCAAGAGCAGCTTCGTACGTTTTGTCTACTGGCGGCTCGTCAAAGATAATCAGGACTCCCTCCCCTTGGTCGAGGATCCCTACAAACACAAAGCTCTGGTTACACAGCAGCGCACGTGTGAGCTAGACAGACTTCCGAGGGCATCTTCTGTCAGATCCAGCCATCAAGTCTCAGGTCGGACCTTGTGCCTATGCTGTGGTGGCCTCCAGGGTGTGGAATTCATTTCCACTGGCATTTATCCAGCCATCTCCCCATATTAAACATCCGGCCCTTGCCCCTCCAGCCAGGGTTTGTGACCACTGCTCCCCTAGCATCTCTCTCACCCCTAGAGCTACATAGTAGAGAAGGGTGGTTTTAGGGATCGGGGCGCGGTTCTACAACACAAAACAAGTGCTTCGGTGGAAACATTTTATTTATAAAAATGGTTTCCCTGCCTTCTGAGTTTTAGCTAAGCACATGCTAGAGAGAACAGTAAGTCTATCACAGTGTGTATGGAGGAAAGGTGTCAGGATTTCCTCTGACCCGGGCTTACCGGCACTATCCCAGCACCTGGCTAACCTGTTCTTTGCAACACAACATTGCAGGGGATGTGGAATAGGGGATCCAGAAGGCAGCACTTTGGAAACCCGCTTTGTGCGAGAGCAGCCTACCGGGGGGGGGGGAGTGTGGGGGGGGATCTTACTCAAGGGGATCTCCAACCCATCTCCAATTATCAGTCTAGCGAGCTGGATTCTCTGATGACGACGACTCCAGCAGCTGGGAGATTTACCTTTCATTTTCTATCCCTTTTGTATTTGGTTTCCGCTATGCTTTAATCATTCTCTAATCAACAGGGTTGTGCCACTGCCCTATCCCCCGTCCATTCTGCCCAGCTAAGCTAGCAGGACTGGCTTTCTGTGCTGGGCACTCAGGACAGGAGAACCTCTTTCCTGCTACCTCCCCCGAAGCTCCCATTGGCTGCGGTTTCCCATTCCCGGCCAATGGGAGCTGCAGGAGGCAATGCCTGCAGCCAAGGGCAGCGCAGAGAGCTCTCTGCCCCCGCCCCCCCAGGGGCCGCAGGGACGTGGTGCTGGCCACTTCTGGGAGCGGTGCGGGGCCAGGGCCGGCAGGGAGCCTGCCTTCGCCCCGCTGTCACCCCAGAGCCCCTCCAGGTAAGTGGGGCCGGGCCAGAGCCCACACCCCAACCCTCTGCCCTGAGCCCCCTGCCGCACCCCTCCTGCAGCCCCAACCCCCTGCCCTGAGCTCCCTCCCACACCCTGCACTCTCTCCCGCACCCCAAGCTCCTGTCCCAGCCCTACATTCATGGCCCTGCATACAATTTCCCCACCCAGATGTGGCCCTGGGACCAGAAAGTTTGTCCATCCCTGTACTAGGCACTAGCCCTCCAGCATGAGGTGGATGGAGGAGTGACCTTCAGCTCTTTGCCAGGAGTTGGCAAAGGAGTTCTGGTTTCAAGTGGAAGCCGTTACTGAGCATGCCGGGCACCAATGGAGCTCCCACTAGTCAGCTGGTGTTACAAGGTAAGTAAGAGGAAGGTGGGTCAGGACCTCCAGGATACATCACATAGCTCCCAAAATAGCAGATGCTCAGGACCTCCAGGATACAGCCCATAATCCTTTCAGTATTTTCCCATGTACCTCTATTTGCTTTCTAGGCCTGTCAGCATCATCTGGAGTTAGAGTGATAACACTCTAGGACACATGCTTAAGATTTGGAGAGAGAGCAGTTAAGAGAACATGCACAAGCTTCTTTCACTTGTTCATCTAAAAATGGAGTGGAAGGTGTGGAAAGATCCAACAGGGTGCAGAGACTCACCATGAAATTTCTTGTCCAGGATCATCTGTGACAGTTTCCTTTCCACATCAGCCTGAAATTGAAATAATCTCTTGAAGCTAACTGCAGAGCAGTGGATTTTACTCCCCTCAACCCACAGACCTGACAGGATATAAAGATCAATGTCTCCAAGCAACATTTCAGCATTTGTAATTGAATAGCTTTGCAAGCCAGATCTCACATACAGACTAGCTTGCAATTAGTCAATTTTAGGCAAAGCAGGATGTCAGAGCAACCACGACCAGGAACCACCTTTTAACGATCAGAGTTCCCGAGCGACCTATTGCCTTTTCGCGTCACAATCTTCATTTTGTACATCCTGGAATCGGCAGGGGATTTGGAGCATTCCTGCTTGACTCAGCAAGCATCTAGCTAGCTAAGCTTCACCATGCACCAGTCTTTGATGACCTGCTACAGCCAGCAAGTGGCCCATTGGGAGTCAGGCCCTTGTTCTCCACTCTCTGCTACGTTAGGAGAGGAACGTTTGTGCGCCCAGGGGCTGAGTTAGGAGCGCACCACTTGGAAATGAGGCTGTACGGTGGAAGCAACCACGTGGCCATGAGTAAGATGCTCTCCATCACCTGACATGGCAGCTCTGGGTTTGGAGCCGCTCTGACAGTCTGGGGCAAGGGCATTTCTGGGTGCTCCTGAGAGCAAGAGGAGAAGGTGCTGAGAGTCTCCCTTTAGGCACTGCGGGAAGCTGACAGAGTGGGGATCTGCACAGCCACTGTGCCAAGTTCAGCCCTGGTGAAACTCTAGCCAAGGGAGCAACTAGTTTGGCCCATTACCTTTTAAGAGCTTTTCAAGTCAAGTCAAGGACCGTTCGAGAAGGTTTGTTCATGGCAGTTATACCCTGGACTGCCATTTGCTGCCCACCTGGATTAAGAAGGGCTAAGATGGATTCAGTGAAGGGTTACTGAGCATGGAAAATTCTACAGCACTTTATAGGGAGGCTCCTTCAGACTCTTCAAACGTAGAAGAGTCAGCAAGTGGTGGGAGTGGCAGGGGCAGGACCTGGGGACAGGAGGAGGGTTTTGTAGGGAAGCTCATCTCTCTTGCCAAGCAAAACATACACTGCATAGGAACCCCTGCCCTGGGGGGGTGGGGTGGGGGTGACAGGGTGTACCAGGCCCTGAGGCCCCTTGCAGCCAATCAGAGCCCAGAAGGCGCAGATAAAAGCAGCTGCAGAGCCTGAGCAGGTCAGTTCCTGACTGGGGCCAAAGGCGCAAGGAAGGATGCTCCACTCTGGCCAAAGGGAGCTTGATGGGCTGCATTGCTTGAACCTGGGCACAGGAGGACCTGAGGACTCTTGCCCTAAGGTAACGGACAGAGGTGAAGAGGCCAGGTGGGAAGGGAACCAGGGAACGTAGCAGCAACCAAGTGAAGGAAGCAGTACATGGCTGCTACCTATAGGGTCCCTGGGTTGGGACCCAGAGTAGTGGGTGGGCCCAGGTTCCCTCACTGGCCACTGGGGAAGTGGTCTAAGCCCCGAGAAGGGGATAAGCCTCAATCAGAAGCCCAAGCAAAGGGCTGGAATTGAAAGAGCTCAGGGCTCTGGTAAGGGCAGGCAGACTGTCTGGTGAGCTCTTTGTTATGGGTGTCTGTCCCCCCCAGGACTGAACTGGAGAGATGACCTGGCTGGACAGCTGGGGCAGCGAGAATCAGTGAAGACAAAGTCTCCAGGAAGTAAGTCCTGGGGCAGTGCTCTATAACAGGGCAGGGAAGAACCTAAAGTTAGCCCAGAAGAGCCTGAGAACCAAGCCCAGAGACAGGGCTGCAGACACTACCATGGGTGCAACGACAGTCCTTGCTGGACCTCTGTTACCCCAGAAGGGGTTCATTCACATCTACTGACTCTGTGTGCTTGGCCGGTGGGCTGAGTTCTAGTGAGATCAGCAGCCTACAGAGGGCATCAGGAGAAAATGGAGTGGTGAGTGCACCCGTCACTGGAGGGATTTCCCAACAGTGGCATTTGCTCTAGTTGTTGTGGAGCTGTCCACGCCTGGAGGTTTAATGCACTGAGTTATTTCATGGTGGTCATTTGACCTCTCGGTTTCTTTGCCCTCTTTACTAAAAGCATCTCACAGATTTCTAGCAATGTTCTTACCTTTGAGAGCTTGATGAGGCTGGATATGTGTTCCATCTATAAAGGGAGAGAAAGACCAATACAGATACGGGAAGTCAAGCTTTAGTTTTGCTTTTACGACATAACAACAAGGTCTGGTTCTTTCTACGTGACAACTCAATACTCCAGCCATCTACCCCAGATGGGTTCCTTTGCTTCATCTCATTTAGACTTCAGACCACAATACAATCCTAATTGAAGGTGAACAGACCACAAACCGAACAGCTGAGTCATCATTTCACTGCTTCAGTCCTTATTCCAGCCTCACCCGTGCCTTGGAAGGCCCCTTAGAGCCAAACACTGTCAATCAAGGTGTTACAAACATGCCCATCTAAGCTTAATGAAAAAAGGAAAGAGCAGTTCTGAGGTCCCCCATCAGCCCTGTAACAGCCAGTCGTTTTGAGCTGATGACGACGACTTATGGACTCAAGTGCCAGTCCACCAAGTGGTCAGCAGAACTCATCTGAGTGAGTCAAGAGACTCCCTACCCCTGCAGATTACTTGGCCTAGCAGCCCCTGCTTGTGTCTAAGAAGCTCACACACCAAGGATGAGTGGGGAAAAGCTGCCGGAAGTAAAGAAACACTTACCTGTACTCTAGAAAAGGGTTCAATGACTCGGATCAGATTTTGTTCCAATAAGTTATCATAGAGTTTAGCCAAATGAGTGTTGATGATGGGGTCGTCCCTGAGCTCCACCTTATAATCTGTCAGAGCCTACAGGAGACATGTTGGGAACAAATCATTAGGCTGGGAGACGGTAGTGAAGACAGCCAAGTCCCCCCATCTGTCAGGGCAGACTATAGCCTCCCTTACCTCCAGCATGGTATCAGATGTTAGACTGCTACTACCCATTACCTTGGCCTGACGGTCAGTATCTGGCACCTCAGCCTAATGCTTTTCAAGCACCTTGTTGATTAGTACCTTTCTTCACATTCTTTATAATGATGTGACCCAGAGGCTTAGGTAAGCAAATGCATTTGTTCTCCTCTTTGAGGGGTTTGGCATAACAGGGTAGCTTCCTGTCCCTGCTTCTTCTCCCCTCAACTTGTTTTCTCTTCTTGAAGAATCTTTAAAAAAAGGCTTCAGCCCAGGCAGATCAATTTTTTTTAAAAAGCAATGGAAGTATCCAAACGGGAAATCATTTCAAACGAATGAAAATCTGGGCAGGCAGTGGATTTCTTCAGGCTTACAAGAAAGGAATATTTTATGCAGGAATGAGGAGGATGAAGAAAGGAAGGGGTATTAGCCACAGAATTTACTCCTGGGGGAATTCTGCCCCACTGTGCAAGCGCAAAATTAATGCCCCCTGCAGATTTTACTTTCTCCATGCAGAAAAATTGATTCATGCACCCCTCCCAGGCAGAAGGGGTGGGGGAAAGGGGATAAAAGAGAGAATATCTGGTTAGGGCATCAGGAGCAGCCGGGGGAGATGTAAATCACCACCTCGGGGGGCAGGGCTGGTGTGCAAACGAGACTCCCCCTCTCATGGTGCATCCGGACCTGGAGACACCCTGACCGGTAGCTCCTACTGTGCACCGGGCTCCCGCTGCAAGTCCCGGCCGGCTGGACAGGCGGGGGCAAGGAGACAACTTCCTCTTAACCTGCACAGGCCACTCCCAGGGCTGGGTCAGACCCACCCCCAGGAACCTCCCCCAGTTTCAGGAAACTCTGTACCCCCACCCTGCTTCCTGCCCCCATCACTCCCCAGCTGCAGGGGGAGGAGTCACTGTGCGGGGAACTGCTCCCCATCTTTCCAACCCCCCCACACCCAGACCTCCCCTGCTGAGCCACACACTCTGCATCTGGATCCCCCCTTGCACCCAGACTCCCCTGCCAACCCCCACTCTTGCAACCAGACCATCCCCTGCTGAGCCCCCCCCGCACTAAAACCCTCACCCTGTCAAGCCCCACCCCACCCCATCGAACCCAGACCCGCACCCCACTGAGCCACAACCAGCTACACTCAGCCCCCCGAATCCCATGGACCTCTTTGCTGAGTCCCCGGCACCCAGACCCCATGCTGAGCACCATCCCCTGCCAACCCCCAACTCAAAGCCCTCTGCTGAGCCCCAGCCACCTTTACCTGAATCACCTGCCCATTCCCCCCAACGAACCCTCTGATAAGGCCCTCTGCATCCAAATCTGCCTTCCCCCGCCACCACATCTGGACTCCCCACAGAGCCACCCACACCCAGACTGCCCCACACAGAACCCTCTCACCCCACACCTTCATCCCACACACACTAAGCCCCTCCACACCTGGATCCTGCCTGGCTAAGCCTGCTTGCCCCACCCCTGGATTGGGGGGCAGGGTTGGGCATGCAAGATTCTGTCCCTCTCGCTTACTGTGGAGCCATATAGATGTGCTAATATGCCTACTAAGGAATCTATTTGTCAAAAAAAATCCTGAATCTTTTTTGTTGTCTGTGTTATTCACATACTTGCTGACAGGTATTTTGAAATAAATTACCAAAATAATTGAAAATTGTGATTATATTGTGTTATTTTGACACATAAAATATGCAGAATTTTGCAGAGTTTTAAAACATTGTGCACAGAATTTTTAATTCTTAGCACAGAATTCCTTGAGGAGTAAAAAGTAGCCTTTTTAGAGTACTTGTGACTTGAGTCTGTAGGCTTCAGCCTAATCCCCGGTGAACACAAGTTCCCATTGTCCATAATTTAGTAGCTTGCTGGTCAGAAAAGACCAACTACATGAATAGGGGAGGGACAGCTCAGTGGTTTGAGCATTGGCCTGCTAAACCCAGGGTTGTGAGTTCAATCCTTGAGGGGGCCATTTGGGGATTGGTCCTGCTTTGAGCAGGGGCTTGGACTAGATACCTCCTGAGGTCCCTTCCAACTCTGAGATTCTATGAATAGCAGCAGGGTACCGAAGGTCACAGATAAGATGTACCCTCTCTTGGCTGGAGAAGGGGACAAGTTTACAGAGCAGCAGGACCACTGCTCTGTCCCTCAGCATAAGAATTTGCTCTGTGATAATTTGTCAAGTTTCACCTCTGTTGGTAAATTCTTGAGAATTTTGCATTATTCAGTGTTTCCAAATTTCCTCCCTTTTCATATTACTAGCAAATGGTTTGTTAAGAGTATTCAGGCTTCAAACTTCGTGTTGTTATGCAAATCATGTGATACTGAGCCAGAAGAGCACAAATGCTACAATCAACTAAGCAATTTAAAATGGTCTTTCAGTAAATATTCCAGCTTCAATTTTTCCCCACAAATTAGTGCTAGAACTAGACCACTTAATTGTTCACGGAAAGCAAATATGGTCAAAATGAAGTTAGTTTTCAACTCAAGCAAATGCCACAAGAACATTCTTTCTGCCATAGCTTGGCTCCATCATGAGCACTAAAACTTCCATCCTCTCGACACTTGAAACGCAACCTCTTCCCATCTGGAGTCTTCCTGCTCACTTACCTTTTCAAAGTCTGCCAGCGATCGATTCTTACTGGCCTGTGCCACACACTTTAGAGCTTCCGTCTGCAAAGAGAAAATGGAGCTAGTGTTAGTATTTGGAGGTGTCCAGAAAAATGTTATGCCAGCTGAATGGAGCACAGAGAAAGTTCTTAACTACAAAAAGGAGGAATGTTCCCTTTGCAACAAAGTCTCATGTCTGTTTAATTCCATATACACAGAACAAGAACATCAGCTGACCACAGAGGAAGGAAAAAACCCAACAGTTGCAGGTCACCTAGTATCACAACAGCTTCGTGCTAACAAAGGACTGGAGTTCTGTAATGTTTGAGAGCTGCAGCAAAAGGATGCGGTTCCTGCCTAGGTTGAACGCAGGGAGTAACTTCAGTTGCAGTTCTGCAACGTGCACATTTCAGTACTGCCTTCAGACGCTGCAAATTTAGGTATTTTTAGACAGTTAAATCACATTTCACACCTCAGTTACGCTGTCTCAGGTTGGTGGGGGGGAGCGGGGAGTGACATGGGCTGTATTACAGGAAGCACTTCTTGCATGAGAGAGAATTTTTTATGTCTCATCATCCTAGTAACTGTAGGGAAGGAGAACTGTAGACCGAAACAAGGACTGAAACATTCCCCTGCGTGTTAGAGTTGAGGATCAGTACTAATAAAGAGCTAAAATGGCTCTGGTAAAGATTTGCTAGGCCTGGCATATTGCAAGGATTCAGACTTTCAAATCACCCCATCATGATTAACAATGTGCTTTATTCCCTCCCAATCCCACTTAATTGAGAACATTTCAGCAGACTCTCCCAAACAAACGGATGGTTTATACTGTGGGGAAGCTGGAAACATTACTTTTCAAGTTAATCAGCATTATTCAGGCAGCATAGATGCATTAGAAAGGAAGTGTAGTCTAGTGGTTAGGGCACTGATTGGAAGTCAGGGGACATGGGGTCGTGTTCTCATATCTTCTGCTAACTTAGAGTGCAGCCTTGCGCAATTCATTTTCCCATCTATTAAATGGGGATAACATCCCCCTGTGAGGTCGGGAAGTAATATTTGAAGTGCTCAGATACCATGATTGTGTTTTGGGTTTTTTTGCGGGAGGGGTGGACGGGTGGAGAGACAACAAATAGGAGTATCCAGCAGTATCTTATGCAATGGAACATGGAGCAGCCCAATACACTAGCTGGGTAGGAAAGACCAGGGTTTATTTAGAAATATGGTACAGACAAGACACTGTTCATTCATCCTCTCTGAAACGGGTACTTCATCTTCTCAATCATCAGTGCTTACCACAATCCTCTTATTAGCTAGCCCTCATCATCCCCTGGGCTTTAGCAGATGTGGAAACGGAGCCAGAACAGTTAGTTACATGATTCATGAAGACCACAGAGGGTGGGTGTCAATGGTTAAGCCTGGATCAGACTTTAGGACTTCCTGGCTTAGTCCCATGTTCGGCCTACACCTCATTAAAAGCAGAAGCTGGTTTGTTACTGCGGGATCACTCCTGTGTACCATGGATGGATTAGTTATTTTAAGACTAAGCCAGAGCCCTGGCGAACACTTGCTTTGAAGAAAGGGCCTCCATATTTAAAGAATTACATGGAAATTGCAAACTGTTTCATTTCAGTAGAAAAATCCTGTTTGTTCTAAGATGTTAGCTGCTCAGCTTCGCCTTATACTCTTCTGGATCTCTCAAGAACTGCTCAGCTCTCTGAATGAAGAGGGATTTTCAAAGTGAGCTAAGACAAGCAAAAGCATTACACAATTCAGCTGTACATGCTGGGCCCAAGCCTGCAAGATGCTACATCAATGTGCTGAGTGCACTCAGCTTCTATTACAGGATCAGGCCTACCAGCACCCACACCAGCATTTAACAATACAGGGGAAAGCAGTGAAGAGACTAACACAGTAAGTGAATTAACAAAGGGCCAGAGCCTCAGCTGAAGTAGGGAGAGAGACAATCCTAGATTTTAAGGTCAGAAGGGACCACCATGATCATCTAGTCCGACCCCCTGCACAACGCAGGCCACAGAATCCCATCCATCCGCTCCTGCATCAAACCTGTGTCTGAGCCACTGAAGTCCTCAAATCGTGGTTTAAAGACTTCAAGGTGCAGAGAATCCTCCAGCAAGTGACCCGTGCCCCATGCTGCAGAGGAAGGTGAAAAACCCCTAGGGCCTCTGCCAATCTGCCCCGGAGGAAAATTCCTTCCCGACCCCAAATATGGTGATCAGCTAAATCCTGAGCATGTGGGCAAGACTCACCAGCCAGAACCCAGGAAAGAATTCTCTGTAGTAACTCAGATCCCACCCCAGCTAACATCTCATCACAGACCATTGGGCACATTTACCGCTAATAGTCAAACACCAATTAATGAAGGAAAGCTGAGAGAGTTTTCTATACCTGTCTTCCTGCATACCGCAGAGCAAGCTTCCCACTCACTAATGCCTGCACATCCTCTGGGCTGGAGAGAAAAGGGAAGGAAAAGAGCATTTACTCAACAAGTGTCACTGTGCTTCTAAATACAGGTATTAACAGTTACCTTTTCCAACTGAGCCTCAAACTTCCTGACTCTCACATGCCTCCACATAAGTGCTCATCAAAATCATCTCGCTCAGCTTTTCCATTATAAAACTAAAATGTCTTGGACTTAATTTCTAATGAGAACCTGGGCATTCCCAGGAGACACGAGATTACAAGGCTCAAATATTAAAGAAATAGAAGCTCTGGTTTTAAAAAAAAAAAAAGCAGCACTGGCTGAGTGTGGTTGCTTCAGTTGTGTGGTTAGCTATGAGACTGGAATAGGCAATTCCTCTCCTGTTCCAATGTAAGTGTTCTTCCCACAACCTATGTGCCACCTACGTGTTGAGCATGATTTTGCACAGCAACATGTATTTCAATGCAGTGATGGCTTTTGGGCTGTCAATTGAATCATATCCCTCAAATGCCTCATAAAAATAGGAATAGGCTGTTTTCCAGTCCTTTTCTTCTGCTGCGTGGATAATACCTGTTGAGAGAGGGAAAAACAGGCAGAAATCAAACTCAGTTCTGCATTCAACTGGAGGCAGATGAAAGTGTGGCTGCCTAACACTGCATGTCGCACTTTACTGCAAGGGATACTTTTCCTTTAAACTCACTCATTCCTGAAATCCTCTAAACCCTAGTTCTCTCTTCCACGTTGAGTAAAACAGATCGAGAGCAAACTCAGAAAAACCTGCACAAAAGCTGTGGCTCTAGCAAGATAAAACAAGCAATGAAGTGCTGAAACATATGTTGCACCTCCTCTGTCTGTCTAGACAATGTCTACAGAACTAGCTTCTCCAAATGATACACATCAGAAAAGTTATGGGACCACTGGAACTGCAGGCTGAAGGCATCTTCCCACGCTCATCAGTACCAATGGCTTCATCAGTTTTGCCTGGTCAGACAGAGGTTCCAAGCAACTGAACTGCTGCATGAATTTACCACCAGATTGAACTAGGGAAATCTGCAGCTGCAACAAATAGCAGCAGAGCTAGTGCTTACACTGTTGCCAACCTGTGAGATTTTAGTCTGAGTCTCATGGTATTCTGTGTTTTACTTAAAGTTCCAGCTCCTGACATCAAGTGAGTACATGACATTCTAACCTTTCATTTAAAGACTTTCTAGGCCTTACGGCTGCAGAGGAAAGCTTGAAAATATGACCCAAGTGCACCCAGGAGGCTTAAGTGCCAGAAGGCAAAGAAAAACCCTAAAATTTATTTTTAAAATCTAATGATTTTTAAACCACTCATTTTGGGGTTTGATGTGTATGCAGAAACATCACAGCAATGAAAGTGGTTTAAGAAAGCATGAGTCTCCACGTACAAACTGAGGCGATCAGAGGGTTGAGGAATAGTTATCTAGATCAGTTGTGAGCACCTCAAATGTTTGCAAACTGGATCACATTGACAGCATTTCAATTCTTAGAATCATAGAATATCAGGGTTGGAAGGGACCTCGGGAGGTCATCTAGTCTCATCCCCTGCTCAAAGCAGGACCAATTCCCAACTAAATCATCCCAGCCAGGGCTTTGTCAAGCCTGACCTTAAAAACCTCTAAGGAAAGAGGTTCCACCACCTCCCTAGGGAACCCATTCCAGTGCTTCACCACCCTCCTAGTGAAAAAGTTTTTCCAAATATCCATCCTAAACCTCCCCCACTGCAACTTGAGACCGTTATTCCTTGTTCTGTCATCTGCTACCACAGAGAACAGTCTAGATCCATCCTCTTTGGAACCCCCTTTCAGGTAGTGGTAACATGAAGTACCACATCGGTCACTTCGGACAGAGAAGCCATATTACAGTCCACTGATGCTGGACCTCCCCTTCTCTTGAAGGGCTTTACCTGACTGCATGTCCAGTGCTGCCTGCAGTTTGGGTGGGCAGTAGATTGCATTGGCTGTAGTTCGTGCAGAGGTTAAAGCTGCTCTTGCTTTTGGCAGATTGCTCAGGGCATGGTATGTCTTGCTTTCTAATAGCTGCACTTCAACCAAGAGAGCCTTGTCATCCATCTTTTTCAACTCCCGCAGGAGCTGAGATCCTGGCAAGAGACATGAACAGCAGCATTTGTAACTTGCTCCAAACAGTTCTTTGGTCAGTGGGAGCAAATCAAGATCACTGTGGACAACAGCTCCTTCCCCAAAGTAATGCTGCTTTTCAGACATGCATTCAGTGCCTGGAAGAGCCTACGGTGCTCATGCCCACGTTGTGTGATTCTAAGAAAAAAACTGAAGGACGGGAAGTATAACAGTTCAGTCTGGATCCAGAGTACAGTAGTCTTGGATCAAAGTGGGATATGAAAGAACTAGGGACAGGAGACCAGTTATTAAGATGGAAGATTTGATACAGCACTGAGAATGTAACGTCTTTGGGTCCCTACTAGACTGGTCAAAGTGTCCTCGTACATAATACAACTCATCATTTTTAATTTGGAAGCAGTGAACTATTGCCACCTGGTGGCAACTTACCTAGCTGTAATGCCTCTTGGTATCTCTTTGTATCGAAGTACAAAGACACCAGCCTTGCCTGGAGAAGAGAAAAAGAATTGCTGTGAGGAAAGTCAGAGAAAGGCAACAGATTTTGCAAAATGAAACTTGGTATTCTCATTAATTTGCACTTATTGGCTATGTTAGTGTTCTGCTTTGGACTGTCTAATTCCAAATGCTGTCTGGAAGCTCTGCTGGATCTAAACACAACTGGGGAAATACTCTCCCACCAAGAATAATCTGTCCAAGTTGCCCCAGAAAGGGCAACAAATCTTAGAATAATCATGTTGCCCTGTCATGTGCGCAGATCTGGGGAACATAAAAAAAAGCTCTCGGCATTTACAAACACTGAATACAGTCAAGTGGAAAATACAACCGCATACTTTGCATCCACACACACACATCATACCTCTAGAGCCTGGCGTAGGAAAGTCCTCTTTTCTGATTTGGCCCATTCAATACACTCTAAGCACAGGTCAACCTTAGGGGGAACAAAAAGAAATTTTTAAACCCTCTTATTCCATTCTCTTTATTACAGGAAGATCACCCAACCTCAACAACTCAATCACTGTTCTATACACTGCAGTGACAAGCAAAATAAAATGAAAAAAAGCTGGTGCTGATTCTTACCATATAGGTCCAAAGGCCTGTGCTAAATACCAAGTTATCTGCTATAGACTAATACTAACCTTACTGAAATGAGGCGCGGGTGTAAGTCAATTACCTCAGAGGCAGAGATTTCACAACACAGTCAATTATGACATACATATCCTGTATGTTTCAATCAGCCTTGACCTTGGGATCATATATAGCCAAAACATAGCCTCACATTAGGTACAACTTAATGCACATCCCACCTCAAGTGTGTCAACCTTGTGTGACTTCTGTAAAATGAGGACTGTAGCAGGAACCAAGCAGAAGGCATGAATTTATCATAGAATATCAAGGTTGGAAGGGACCTCAGGAGGTCATCTAGTCCAACCCCCTGCTCAAAGTGGGACCAATTCCCAACTAAATCATCCCAACCAGGGTGTCAAGCTTGATCTTAAAAACCTCTAAGGAAGGAGATTCCACCACCTCCCTAGGTAATTCATTCCACTGCTTCACCACTCTCCTTGTGAAAAAGTTTTTCCTAATATCCAACCTAAACCTCCCCAATGCAACTTGAGACCATTACTCCTTGTTGTCATCTGCTACCACGGAGAACAGTCTAGAATAGATCCATCCTCTTTGGAACCCCCTTTCAGGTAGTTGAAAGCAGCTATTAAATCCCCCCTCATTCTTCTCCTCTGCAGACTAAATAATCCCAGTTCCCTCAGCCTCTCCTCATAAATCATGTGCTCCAGCCCCCTAATAATTTTTGTTGCCCTCCACTGAACTCTCCAATTTTTCCACATCCTTCTTGTAGTGTGGGGCCCAAAACTGGACACAGTACTCCAGATGAGGCCTCACCAATGCCAAATGGAGGGGAATGATCACGTCCCTTGATCTGCTAGTAATGCTCCTACTTATATACCCCAAAATGCCATTAGCCTTCTTGGCAACAAGGGCACACTGTTGACTCATATTCAGCTTCTCGTCCACTGTAAGCCGTAGGTCTTTTTCTGCAGAACTGCTGCCAAGCCATTCGGTCCCTAGTCTGTAGCAGTGCATGGGATTCTTCCGTCCTAAGTGCAGGACTCTGCACTTGTCCTTGTTGAACCTCATCAGATTTATTTTGGCCCAATCCTCTAATTTGTCTAGATGTTATAACCTCATGGGAATGTTGAGATAAAAGGGCTACGTTTAGAATATAAACTACTTATTATCACTAATTTACCTCGTGTCATGACTGCTAATCACTGTCTGCTACTGTATATTACATGTATTTAAAAAACCCAGAGGATAAGCAAGAGTTTCTCTCTAGCATAAGCCTGTTGTAGCCGCAACAGAACTACACCTAGGGTGACCAGATGTCCTGATTTTATAGGGACAGTCCCGATTTTGGAGTCTTTCTGATATAGGCTCCTATTACCCCCCACCCCCTGCCCGATTTTTCACATTTGCTGTCTGGTCACCTTAACTACACCACAAGTGAAATGTGACATTTTCACTCTACTGCAATAGTGGAGGTTTCTCCTAGTGAGAGCAAAATGCACCTGTTCCCACAGGTAAGCCCACTGCTGCAAAAGGCAAAGTTGAGGTGTTTTTCCTTTAAAATCATTATTTTAGACTAACTATATTGATTCAAACAAAATTTGAGGACACAAAATAACAGCCAGACAACTGCCGAGGCATCCGAAGAAGTGGGTATTCACCCACGAAAGCTCATGCTGCAAAACGTCTGTTAGTCTATAAGGTGCCACAGGATTCTTTGCTGCTGCAACTGCGGAGGTGTCATCCTGTCTGTAAGACAAATGAAGAGGAACTCCCCATGGTCTGTGTTGCCACAGACGGAGCAGAAAATTAAGCATCTAGAGCTTATGGTTATGAAGAAAATCCCAAGTGTTAACATATCTTCCTGGCTCCAATGCTATTACTGTTGCTCCTAGTTCTCTCAAAATGGAGACTAAAGGAGGGCAGAAGCCACCTCAGCAGGCAAGAGGCTCTGGCACATGAGAAAGCAAGCTCTCTCTTCCAACAGCCCAGTTTAATCATACACAGCGAGAGCCAGCGGCTGAGACAAAGGATGGTGCCCCTGAGCAGTATCCAAGATTAGCAATCCCTGCCTTTCGTAGCAATTGGAATCTGGGTCACTGGGTTTCTCACTGAGGCGTTGCCACAGGCCATTGCTAGTAGTACCCCAAATTATATGGGCCTCTGGCTTGTAGAAGTCTGAAGGTTTTCAATCCCTTAGTTATGAGTTACCCAATCCCAGAGGAGGATAAAGTATCAGAACCAGAACTTCAACTCCAGAATCACTCCCCCCCCCCCAAGAATCCCTGCCAAATAGCTCTGGAGCAGCAACGCAGCTACCATATTCCATCAGAGAGGTGGTAGTGTTTCTGTAGTTCTGAAATGATCTCTACAGTACACTAATAAAACACTTCAAAATTCTCTGCACTTCTACAGCTCCTTCCATCCAAGAGTACTTCATAAACATTAAACCTTTCAACATCTCTATTTCAGAGATAAAGGAGGCAGAGAAATGACATTTTGTCAGTCACACAAATATGTAGAGGGGCTGGGAATAGAATCTAGATTTCTTGACTCCCTGTCCTGATCTCTAAGATGACTATGCAACTGGCATCATAGGGTTTCATTTCTCTCTTCTTCCCTATCAAGCATATTTTGCTTATAAATACTTTTCTAACGGCTAATCATACAAACTCTACCATCCTGGGGTCAAACAGTGTGGGTCTTCTGGCTTGCAAAGAATCACCAATAAAATACTTTTACTGTTGGAGTCCCAGTGGTATTCGTCCCTGTACAAAGCTATTTTGTGGCTTGCCTCCCGACAGTGCTTAACCTCCAGGCTTGGCAGTTCATAGCCCCGGCACCTCTGGGCTTGCTGCATCAATTATGAAAGTAAAAAAAAAAAAATTTGCTTGAGCAATTGCCGATGCCCTGGCACCTCTTTCATTACAAATTAAGCACTGGCTCCCGAGTATGTCTGGAGCTGAATATTTTGACTGAACTGGGTGATGTCTCCCAGGCATTACTCGGAGATGCTGCTACGGTACTGTGCTAGCTTAATCAGCAGGGCGATGTCTGCCTCTCACTGTGTCCTCCTTTCTGGACTTATTTCTCCATCTATTTGAACATGTGTACTAGGCTTTCCATAAAAGCTGCTCAGATTTTTCCCAGTCCCCCGCATCCTCACTTCCTACCCCACACTAGAGAAAGCGTCAGCTATACCAAAATCTACAGTCACCCAGTTTGAGGATACTCATAAGCTGGTTGCACACACATCCTAAAACAGCCTGAATTAGCCACTCTGCCCAAGAAACCCAGCCTGGGGAGCTAAAACAAATGGGATGAAACTTAACCAAAGGCTTAATTTAGACTGAATGTTGTGAAACCTTTCCTACTGGTGAGATCTATTTGGCTGAGGTAGTCTCCTCAGGCAAAAGATGAAAGCTACATTAAATAGAGACTGACTATGCTTGATGGAGTCATCCATGGAAACAAAGGCAGGACTCCTGGGCTCCATTCCTTGCTCTGCCACTGTGGGCAAAATCACTGTGCCTCAATTGAGCAATCTGAAGTATGGAGAAATACTTGCCTGAAAGAGGTGTTGCACTATGGGGTTCGAGATCATATGCTGAAAGATGTAAGTAATATACACCAAGCTCCATCCACCTTCTTAAAACTTTTATAAAACCCAATTGTTCTATGAGCCATTCCAGCCTTAAGGCACTCACCACTCTGGTCATGTGTTGTGACATATTGCGCCTACAGACTGAGCTCTTTGGAGCAGGTATGTTGCATCTCATGAAGCATTCTGCACCCTGATCACACTATATAAATGTACAGTTTTAGTAATTTTAGTAGCAAGCAACATGATTCTCAGAAGTTTAGATAGTCCAAGCTAAGAATTACTTCATTCCTAGCATATTGAAGCTTCTAGAAAATCCAGTAATTTCTTTCAGTTTACATAATGATGCATGAATTAGATTTAGAGTAGCCAATATTTTATTACTGGAATATAAGCAGATGCATTACATAGTGAGCACGTCTTGTGACAATACAAATGATTCTTCACTGTACAGCAGAACAAATCAGATAGTAGTGCTGTCAGCCTTTGAGGAATGAGCTCCTGTCTAAATTCAAGGGGTCTCACCTCCTGTCCTGTAGCTGCCTCCATATCAAGGAACAGATCAAGGAGAGATCGGACTAAACGGGCTGCCTTTGCTTTACTGATGGAATTCAGGAACGGTCGAACATACTTCAGAAGTCCTCCAAGTTCTGTATTCAGGACAAATGAGCCATGAAAGAACAACATTTGGGTATTCAAACAAGATGACACACAACAGTCTAACGTTATATTGCAATCTGGGTACTCGCTAGGTCTACACACAGCAATATTTATTATACCAATGCTTGAAAAACAGTATAGCCTTCCTGTAAGTCAGTGGTAAATGATTCCCAAGGAGGAGTGTATAGTAGTTAACTAGAGACTGGAAGCCAAGACTTATGGGTTCTATTACTGGCTCTGACGCAGACTGATTATGGGACCTCTGGCAAACCTCTCAATTTGCCTATTTATAAAAGCATATAACAATACTTACCTCAAGTGTGTTTTAAGGCTCTTAATATTTGAAAAGTGCTTTGAGATTTTTGGAAAAGAGGGGCAATGGAGTTTGTAATGCAAGTGTTTTCTTTGTCTGCTCTTGTTTAATATTTTAATGTACCCTCCCTCACCCACCTTCACAAAAGACCGGTCAGATTCACAACATAATATACATTCAGCAGGAAGAATAGTTATGAACATGAAATTCTGCATACATTTTCTTTCTATCATGTGCATTGTTTTAGATCTTAACTTATTTGCCAGTAAACTCATTTTCTGCTCTGCTTATTAGTTTATCTTAATTTACACTTATGTAGTGCATCTCAACTTAGTGTAGTGAAGCCCCAACAGATATGGGCTATAAATACAGATCACTTAATCCTACACTATGATGGAATGTGGCAACAAGAGCATTCAATGTTGCACACACCACATCAGTTTAGGAAAGGAAGAGGAGGAGGATTTAGGAAGGCAGAGCCATTAGAATTTTGCCAGGACTCAGAGTTAACAGCTCTGCTCTTGTAATAATCACAATGGGATCTAGAGTGACCAGTTGTCCTGGTGTCTGATTACGTTCCAGCAGCACAGCACCCCCTAGCAGAATGCTAAGGCATTGGCTCAACACTCAAGGAAGTGTGTCCTTATTTCCTGCACAATTTTAACTCCCCCATCAGGTACTGACCACACCCAATCTGACAGGACGACAGTACAAAATGGCACAGCTATAGACTATCAATAGTACACTACGATTGCACAATTTGTTTAAGATACCAGATAATCACTTTACAATTCTTACTTTAAACCAAAAAGGAGAAAACTGAAATCCAAGAATTGGATAAAGGTTCTTTTTTTCAATCTCTTTATTGAAATTACTATACAAAGTGCATTAAGTTCTTGTTGCTTCCCATACATTTCAGTTTTTTTGGGAGTCCAATAAAGATAGTCAAGAGAAAATATTCTTTCATAGAATCATAGAATGTGAGGGTTGGAAGGGACCTCAGGAGGTCAGCTAGTTTAATACTGTATGTATTACTATATTGTGTTATTGCATAAAAATTCTCCCAGCTCTATAAGAACGTGTAGATTGTTTCCTCATACTTTTGGAGGAGTTCACATTTGTTTATTTTTAAACCCTTAATCAATAATTACATCACAAATGAGATTACCATATTGAATTCTATCCCACTTGGTAAAGGTGGTGTGTTACCATTTCCATGCATGGGAAGCAGATCATTTTCTCACAAATGAAACCTATTAATCTTAAGTGTCCCTTCAAGTTCAATGCAGGCTCTTTTGTATCTTGTAATAATACTTGGACACAACAAGTCATGAGTATGTTCACAACGCACTGCTAGGACTGACATGGGGAGCATGACAAAGCAGCAGTTAATCTCATAATCCCAGCCTGCCTGAGATCACTTTGTTCAAGATCCTTCCAATTTAGGAATTATTACTGACTGAATTTCTCCTATGTTTGAATCTACAGTGACCAGGAATTTTCATTAGTGTCGTGGCCTTTTCATAAAACAAATAATGTTATTGCTACTTCACAGGCCAGCAGTGGAAGTGACAAGAGATTACAGCTTTAACAGACCATGATTTTGGTGGCATTCATTCTTAAAACACTGGGATAGCTCAATGGTTTGAGCATTGGCCTGCTAAACCCAGGGTTGTGAGTTCAATCCTTGAGGGGGGCCATTTGGGGATTGGTCCTGCTTTAAGCAGGGGGTTGGACTAGATGATCTCCTGAGGTCCCTTCCAACCCTAATAATCTATGATTCCACTGAAAGCTCCTAAACTTTATACGCCCCCTAAGAGAGGTAAAAGTACTTGTCATTATAGGGAGAAGGCAAAGACATCTCTTCAATGGCTTGTCTCATAACGAATGCAACCCATCACGACAGCAACAAGCTGACAATGGCCTTTTCTCCCAGTGCCACAACAAATAAGAAGTTTGCCAGATATAGAATAAAACCTCTAACATAATCTTCCCTCTTGCAGTTCAAAGGGCTGCCTCTGGATCTGCCCGTTGGATTTAGGAGGAGGGAGCACATAGGCTGAAGTGACACCTCAGATGCAATGATGGCATGAAGACACTAGTGTTTTCCCACTGAACATATCGGGCAAGGCTCATTTCCCTCCAGACATGATCCTGCCTGCTTAGCTTTGGGTCATATGACTAAGTTAGCTAATAATTTCTTGTCTTCTTAAACCCCCTCCCCTCCCTTCAAAATCCATCAGTTTCTCAAGTAACACAAGGCACTATCTCATCTCCTGGGCACAATGCCTCTGCAGCATCCCCTGCTGGCCAGGACCAACTCAAACCTAGGTCTTCTGCATAAAGATGCAGAATGCTAATAGGCCAAAATTCCTAAAAAACCAGGATTTTCAGGTTAAACATAAATATTGCACCTGATTTAAACAGCCTTGCCCAACCCCACCTGGTAATTCACCAAGTTTTATTTCACTAGAGATCTGATGCAAATGGAGGCCTAAAATGTTGAGTCACTGGGAGCATGACAGTAAATCCAGACGTGTTACTAACTTGTGGCTGAGGGATTATAAATTCATACCAAGAAGCTGCGAATTCAACAGAAATGTCTTTCCCCTTGGAATTACTGCTAACTATTTGTAGTACTTGTTAAGTAAGTGCAGTGTTGGTAAGGAGGGAGTGACTGACAGCCCTAGACAACTGAACAGCAGCCATGAAGTATTAAGTCTGCTGCTCCGTGATGGGAAAAAGGCAAACACACATTACAGAGCCATTCACCAAATCCCTGACCTGAGGGAACAATGACAATCCTATGGCGATGAGCAACAGTATAAGATTGGATTGACGAAGGGGTAAGTTAGTCCCTATGCCAGTTTATTTCTTAGCCTCTGCCAGGACAGATGACAATGGGTCAATTGCAGCAGTGCTTTTTGTAACAAGAACCTTTCTTCATTCGGAAGAGATTACCAATTTATTTCATGTTAACAGCAGTTTAGTGGCATGAGAGACAGTTCTAACTTTCAAACCCTACCAAATCAGGCTTTACCTTCCTTTGTTGTGTCTGTGAACTTAATTTCCTAGAGAAGAAAGGTTCTGTAGATCACCTCACTCCACCCCTAGGATTTTTAATTATTGTCCAAAATTTGCAGGAGACATCCCACTCGCTAGAACCTATGCTGCGAACTTTGCATAGCATTCCCGACTGTAGTACTGGAGACATTTTGGGTGTGACTCTACACAAACATTATAGCACAGTGTTGAGTTCTCAGTCAAGAAACTGGGAAGCTTTGATCCTTAGGGGATTTGGGGGAGTCAATCAGTGTGGCTGAAATGCTATAAATCTTTGACTGCAATCGGTTTTGCAGTAGTTATAACTAATTCCCTGTCTGCTTTTAAAATCCTCTTTTCACCAAGGCTTTTGGGAGGACTGAAGAGCAATACCAGTGACAAGAGGAAAATTTCCTCTGGAAAATACCAGTAGCAGAGCAAAATTTATAAATCTAATCAGTTTTATTCCTGCTGTTTATAACACAATGAAACTGATGAGATTTTTGAAAATGTCACTGTTTTTAGGCAGCAAAACAGAAATGTGAGGGTCAAATTCAGAGGTCTAAGCGTAGACCCTTAGACTGCAGGGAGTGTTTTACCCCAGCCTGATGTAAAAGTTAGTGTAACTTATGTACAAAGGACCTGGAAGAAGGCACAAGATACGACAATTTACACACCCCCTTTCAATTTTGCTATCTTCACACAGCGGATGACAGAAAAAGTGGCAGCGTCACTTCCACCAGGCTGGGGAGTAGAAAGAGGCATCATCTCTTTTTTCCTACCTCCACCTCCCAGCAGAGCCCTGGGAAGCCCAAAACCTTCAGCCTGTCCTGATCCAGGTGCGTGCACTAAATGAGCTTCTCCGAGTGCTAGTAAATCCTCTCTTCCTTCCCAATCTTTCAGAGCATCCTTGCTGTAGTACAGGGGTTCTCAAACTGGGGGTCAGGACCCCTCAGGGGGTCACGAGGTTATGTGGGGGAGGTCACGAGCTGTCAGCATCCCCCCAAAACCCCGCTTTACATCCAGCATTTATAATGATGTTAAATATATAATTTATAAGGGGGGGGTCCGCACTCTGAGGCTCACTCTGTGAAAGGGGTCACCAGTACAAAAGTTTGAGACCACTGCTGTAGCAGGTTTACTGTCCTCACTAGCGGACAGCTGATACATAAAATCCCAACTTTCAATCAAGCACCAATTTATAAAATTAGTACTAGTCTCAACTGAGAAGTGTTTTGGTTTGGTGGTAATCCCGTTAACGAGCCATCCTAGGGAGTCACCCAAAGTGCATTACGTTGTTTGTAAAGTCTCCTGTCTCCAACTTTTATGAATCCTAGAACAGTTTATTCAATTCTCTCTACAACTAACTCTGCTTTATTTTTAAAAGAGGGAACTAATTTTGTATTGGCGTGATTACCAGTTCAGAAAGGAACAGTTTCTCTGCATTTAGGGCAACACTGGGAACAATCCACTCTGCCACAAGCTATGTTCAATTGCAAATCAGGATGTGGCAAATGTCTAGAATACCCAGACATAACTCATTTAGTACCAACATATAAACGAAAAAGCCAAAATATGTACTTATTTATGTAAGTGGGGAACAGAACATCTGACTTTTAGAACAG
The DNA here is from genome assembly GCF_020497125.1 of Mauremys mutica. NCBI lineage: Eukaryota > Metazoa > Chordata > Testudines > Geoemydidae > Mauremys > Mauremys mutica. The sequence goes on from NC_059096.1 coordinate 14,761,927, forward strand.
ACCTAAAACTGATCAATTATTCTTTAAGACCCCTCAGCACTTTTTAAGAGACTGCAGTGTTGACCAGGACAGCAGAGGTAAACTCCAACTTGGTTAATTACATTCTGTTCACTTACACTTTCCAAACAACTTCAGTGTGTTTAAAAAAAAAAAGCACATGTTCCACAATATGTCCTGAATTACAATTGTATACGGCTCAACTGCTGCCTGGCTACACTACAGCTGCACATCTGCAGTGGATGGAGTGAGCTCTGTCTGCAGTTTGTGTATCAATTTGTGAAGTCCTTTTGGATGAAAAGTGCTCAATAAATGCAAGATCATTATTCTCCAACAAAATACTGCTGAACTTTCACTGTAAGAAGCATGCTATCTTAGAACTTTCTAGGGAAACTAAAGATAGGAATAACTGAACCAAACAATTACTGATTAGAGACGTTTCACCCATTCCTCTCCTTTCATACATCCCCAAAAGAAAGCCTGTCACAACTTCTCTTGTGTAGAGTTGGTTGGTAATTTTCCAACACATTTTTCCATCAGTAAATGTTAATTTGTCAAAACAATCACCCAAGTCAAAAGCTTTTGAAAAATAATTTAAATTCTTGAGGTGTCCTGTTTAAACATTTTCCTCAAGGAAAAGTTTTAGTTTTTTATTCAAATCAACTTTTAATGTTGAACTGGTTAGTTTATGCTAAGTGTAAGTTTATTTTTAAAAAGTCTTCAGTGTAAAGGGGGAACAGGGTGGGCGGGAGGGAGGGGATGAGGAAGGGGCTAGTTTTTGTTTGTTTTTTTAAAGATTAATTAGTTTGCAAAAATTTAAGATTAACTTCAGAACAGGAAAACAAAAAGTTTCCAAATCTCAAAGACTCACGGAGAGAAAGTAGCCCCCTCCACCCCAGCTCTACTCTTATGTTTGCACCTCCCTACAGACCCATCAACTTGGGTGTACATGCATGTTACAAGAATTCCAATTAGTCAGAACCCGGGCTTACCTTCCGCTTGTCCAGTCTTAGCGAGAAGTGCCCCCAGTTCCAGGATGCTCTGCTCTTTAACTTGCACTGCCTCCTCATCATTTTCCTGGACATCGCGCTTCACTAGAAGAAAGTGGAACAATACCATTTCAATCAAAACACAGAATCTACATAAAGTTTTTCACTTCTTTCCAGAAACTAACTAGTGTGTCAGGTAATAGTGGAGTCAATCTGGCTGGAATATTTATTACATACAAAATGTTAGGTACTTAGCTTTAGAAAGCTTAAAAACAGTTATTTATCTAGACCAGGGGCAGCCCGCGGGGCTCTTGCATCTGGCCTGCCAAGCTCCCCACCCACCCACGCCCCTCTGCCTACCTGCGGGATTGCCCCCTGTGGCGCTGCGAGCCCCACGCCGCTCTCTGAAGCGGCTGGCAGCACACCCCTTCGGTCCGCCCCCCACAGCTCCCATTGGCCGAAACAGGGAACCGTGGCCAATGGGAGCTTCGTGGGAGGTACCTGGAGGAGCGGCAAGAGCAACAGATGTACAGAACCCTGAGCCCTTCCCCCTCGGGCTGCAGGGACACAGTTCCAGCCGCTTCCTGGAACGGAGCAGCGCGGGACCGGAGGCCAGGGCAGGTATGCAGGGAACCTGCCCTGGCCCCGGTGCACGCCGCTGCCACCCCGGAGCCGCTCTAGGTGGCAGCCTAGAACCCCTCCTGCACCCCAACTCCCTGCTCTGAGCCCCCTGCCACATCCCGCACCCCAACTCCCTGCCCTGAGCCCCCTGCCGCATCCCGCACCCCAACTCCCTGCCCTGAGCCCCCTGCCGCATCCCGCACCCCTCCTGCACTCCCTGCCCTGTGCCACCTGCTGCACCCTGCACCCTGACCCGCACCCCTCACCCTCTTGCACCCCACACACCAACTCCCTGCCCGGAGCCCCCTGCCGCACCCTGCACCCTTTCTGCACCCCCTGAGGTGGAGTTGGGGTGGGGACTTTGGGGAAGGGGGTGGAACGGGGGGAGGAAAAGGGTAGGAAAAGGCAGGGCCTAATGGAAAGGGGTGGAGTGGGGGCAGGGACAGAGGCAGTGGGGGGGGGTGTCAGTGATGCGGCCCTCGGGTCAATGCACTAGTCCTCATGTGTCCCTCATGGTCATTTGAGTTTGAGACCCCTGATCTAGACTTTACAAATAGTTGCATCTAGCTGACAAAATTTCTCATGTCCTGAAAACAGGTCAGATTTCAGATTCATAAAGCATCACTAAGACCTTTCTGGCTGTTCAAGGAGGATTGTTCTAAAACAAGCAGCTATGGTTGCACCATATGGAGTGTTCTAATAAATGACATCTTCTAAATGGTGACATCTCAAGCGTAGAACCTGCAAGCTGGGTAAAAAAAATACTCACTTATTGCTTGGTGTTAGGATCCTTGTTTTTACTGCTGTTGTGTGTAATGTTGCAATCACTTGGCCAAAGCTCCACAACAAAAATAACGCTAAGGCTGTATGAAGCTGTGAAATTAATCTGTTTGCACTTGCATGTCAAATACTGGAGGCATTACAGGCTCTCAGTTGCAAAAGTTGGAGCTGTCTCCCCTCATAAAGGTTTCATACTTTTTGCTACTACTTACTCCTTTACAAATATTAAATCTCCAACAACTGTGGGACAAGCAAGTGTCCCCAACTTACAGATGAGGCAACAGAAGAACAGAAATATGAAGAGATTTACTTGACTGAGACTACAGAGCTGGGATTCCTTGTTCCTTGTCCAGCACTACAGCTGGGATTAGAATTCAGAAGTTCTTAGTTCTCACTCTACGGGACAAGAATTTATGCCCCAGTAACTTAATATGCTGAGGTTTCAGAGTAGAAGCCGTGTTAGTCTGTATCCGCAAAAAGAACAGGAGTACTTGTGGCACCTTGGAGACTAACAAATTTATTTGAGCATAAGTTTTCGTGGGCTACAGCCCACTTCATCGGATGCATTTCCACTACATGCATCCGATGAAGTGGGGTTGTAGCCCACGAAAGCTTATGCTCAAATAAATTTGTTAGTCTCCAAGGTGCCACAAGTACTCCTGTTCTTAATATGCACAGTATCATAAGCAAAGTAATTTTGCTTTCCCCAGCACAGGTGGTCTAATTATAGTAAAAGAAATACCCACTGCCTTAAAAATAAAAAATAGTCTACTATAGCTTGTCACATCTCTCAGCTGATAACAAATCATAGAATCTCAGGGTTGCAAGGGACCTCAGGAGGTCATCTAGTCCAACCCCCTGCTCAAAGCAGGACCAAACCCAACTAAATCATCCCAGCCAGGGCTTTGTCAAGCCTGACCTTAAAAACCTCTAAGGAAGGAGATTCCACCACCTCCCTAGGTAACCCATTCCAGTTCTTCACCACCCTACTAGTGAAAAAGTTTTTCCTAATGTCCAACCTAAACCTCCCCCTCTGCAACTTGAGACCATTACTCCTTGTTCTGTCATCTTCTACCACTGGATCTAGACTGTTCTCAACCTCTTTGGAACCCCCTTTCAGGTAGTTGAAAGCAGCTATCAAATCCCCCCTCATTCTTCTCTTCCGCAGGCTAAACAATCTCAGTTCCCTCAGCCTCTCCTCATAAGTCATGTGCTCCAGCCCCCTAATCATTTTTGTTGCCCTCCGCTGGACTCTCTCCAATCTATCCACATCCTTCTTGTAGTGTGGGGCCCAAAACTGGACACAGTACTCCAGATGAGGCCTCACCAGGGGATAACAAAGCACTGGAATGGGTTACCTAGGGAGGTGGTGGAATCTCCTTCCTTAGAGGTTTTTAAGGTCAGGCTTGACAAAGCCTTAGCTGGGATGATTTAGTTGGTGTTGGTCCTGCTTTGAGCAGGGGGTTGGACTAGATGACCTCCTGAGGTCTCTTCCAACCCTAATCTTCTATGAAATGGTACCACAAACTATTATTTTTACTAGGACTGACTTGACAAGAAGTAACAGGTATGTCTGACAGACCTGGAAGGTGCCAAGCAGTAATTAACTAGTGTGTCACATCTCTAGTTAACGTCACAGGATAAGCAAGCTTCTCAGGAACTCGAACCCTAAAATCAGACCACACAAACGTGTATATTACTTAGTTTACAGTGTGGACCTCATTGTTTGCCCAAGGCCGCCAATGCAATAGCGAGACATATTATATATTGTTATTGTGTGTTTTCTTCTACACAGTCTCTTTTTAAATATGTAGTTCACCACCCGCAGAATAGCCATCTGAGAGGTCTATTTTGATATTATACAGTAGCCAAGGAGACATTTAACTGCCAAACACATAGCACCAGTATTTGTTCAAAGCCCTATCCTCAGAAATAAGTCACCTATTAGTAATTCTGGATTCTTGGTAATTTGTTTGGCTGTTCATTTCTAGGGCTTCTTCTCTCTCCATCCCATGATCTACATTACAAATACATTCTGGGGATCTGAATTAAACATGGTCGTCCCCTGACATAACTAGACCACTGCTCCATTTTGCAATTTTGGCATGTCCCTTACACTGCTAAATCCTTGAGACAGTCCTCCAGAACAGTTGTAGTTGCAAGTAAGAAGGTAGCACAAATAAAAACAAAGTGGATTCCTGAAACAAAAAAAGTTACACTGAAGATTTCTGTAGTACTTCTTCAGCCAGAACCTAGGATTCCAGTTCAACTGTTTTTATGTATGTTTTGTTTAGCACTCACAATTACCAACACTTTCACCTGAGATTATTTTTACACTGGGAAACATTCATGTACCCTAAAATGCAATTCAAGTAGCATTATATTTTATACTATACAAGAAAAACATTCTTCCAGTAGAGCTGCTTAGGCCTTAAGGGTGGCAAACACTAGACAACTAGCGCAGACCTCCCTCTGCTGACCCAACTTACTATAGCACTTACATGCTACAGTGATGGAAACTACTGAAACCCTTAAACAGACCATATAAGTGAATTCTCACTGGTTGCTATTGGGACGCACTGTTCATGATTCTCAGTGTGAAGCAGTGTTCATGGACTTTTCCAATATGAGAATTGTATCGCTTTCTGTTTTATGGTATGCCACCATAGCATGAGCTGCATAGCAATTCAAGGGGAGCGATGCAGTGAAACAGCATCTGCTCCCTATCTAAATTCTTAAATTAAATTTGCACACTATGAAAAAATGCTCTCTAAACCATTAGTGCTTAATCCACAAATTGTATTCACGCCCCCTACACAGAACCAACTGCAAGTCTGGCCAGCACTTAAAGGCAAGGGCAGTTCTCACCCTGGGTTCAAGTGCCGCTGTTTCCAATCATTCCCACACACCTCTTATATTTAGATTACTCATCAGCTGATGTTGTCATCCTCCTGCCTGCACAATAACCCAAGATCTGGCCATACCACCCTCCGTATATAGTCCCTAACAGGACTGTAGCACAACAATAACTACACACAATCAACTGTAGCCTCAGAAGCCAGTTGCACTTCGGAGCACGTTACGCCAGCAAGCAGTGGGTGGAAGTGACACAGAAACAAACCCCGGGTCAGTCTCAACCCCAGATCCCGCAACTGAGAGAAACCAGACCCCACGGTGGGGAGACAATGTTCTTATGTAAAAGTGATAACAGCAAAGCCAGAGCTCAGACTCGGTCCCCTCATTCGTCAGCTGAAGGGAACCGGGGAGGGAGGGCGCTGTGCCCCGGGAGAGCGAGCTGACAGCAGGGTCACCCTCCAAGTCTCATCCAGACCAGGACAAACCCTGCGAGTGCCCTACACCACGGGGAGCTGGGGGGGGGGGGGGGGGGCACAGCACCTAAAAGCCGGTCACCCCCCCCCCCAGGGACTCGTTGGCTTGACCCGGGGGGGGCTGCCCGTTCCTGCCAGGGGGAGCGCGACAGCAGCAGGAGAGGGTCGCCCCCCAGCCGGCAGCGGAGATCGGGGCCTCTTCAAAGCCCCGCCGGGCCGGGACCCCAGGGCCCGAGCCTCACGCGCTGCCCGGTGGGGCCTAGCGGGCCCGGCGCCGGGCGCCCGGCCCCTACCTCCGGGCCCAGCGTGACTCAGCAGCTGCAGGGGCCCGCGGCTGACGGGGCCGCGCTCCCCCCGCCCCGCCGCTTCCCCTCCCGCGGGCTGCGGCCTTGCGCCCCCCGGCTCCACGGTGAGTCAGCAGCCGGCACGGCCCGGCCCCGCCGGCTCCCCCGCGCCGCCGCCGGGCCGAGGAGCGCGGGCGGCAGGCCGGGCCCGGCCCCGGCCCCGGGCCGCTCACCGATGGAGTGCAGGATCCCTATGGAGGCCTCGCGGTCAGTGGAGAGCAGGGACTGGGCTCGCTGGAACTCCAACACCGCCGCCGCCGCCATCTTAGCCGCTCGCTCGCTCGCTCCTCACGCCGAGGCCGGAACGAGCCGGCCGGGAGCGCCGCCCCTTCCCGCCGCGGGGCCTGCCGGGAGCTGTAGGCCCTGCGCGCGGGCTGCCCCGGGGGGTGTAACGGGAGATGGGAGAGAGGGGCTGGGTGCGAGGGGCTCTGTGGGACTGTCGTATGGGGCCGGGTGCGAGGGGCTCTGTGGGGCGCTGGTATGGGGCCGGGTGAGAGGGGCTCTGTGGGGCTGTGGTATGGGGCTGGGTGTGAGGGGCTCTGTGGGGCTGTGGTATGGGGCCGGGTGAGAGGGGCTCTGTGGGGCGCTGGTATGGGGCCAGGGGAGGAGCTGGGAGAGAGGGGCTCTGTGGGGCGCTGGTATGGGGCCAGAGGAGGAGCTGGGTGTGAGGGGCTCTGAGGGGAGCTGGTATGGGGCCAGGGGAGGAGCTGGGTGTGAGGGGCTCTGTGGGGCGCTGGTATGGGGCTGGGTGTGAGGGGCTCTGTGGGGCGCTGGTATGGGGCCAGGGGAGGGGCTGGGTGAGAGGGGCTCGGTGGGGTGCTGGTATGGGGCCAGGGGAGGAGCTGGGTGAGAGGGGCTCGGTGGGGCGCTGGTATGGGGCCGGGTGCGAGGGGCTCGGTGGGGCGCTGGTATGGGGACAGGGTAGGGGCTGGGTGAGAGGGGCTCGGTGGGGTGCTGGTATGGGGCCAGGGGAGGAGCTGGGTGAGAGGGGCTCTGTGGGGCGCTGGTATGGGGCTGGGTGCGAGGGGCTCGGTGGGGTGCTGGTATGGGGCCAGGGGAGGGGCTGGGTGAGAGGGGCTCGGTGGGGTGCTGGTATGGGGCCAGGGGAGGGGCTGGGTGAGAGGGGCTCGGTGGGGCGCTGGTATGGGGTCGGGGTGGGACTTGGAGAGACTGAGCTCGATACGTTTCTGAAGGGGTGGTATGATGACACTGCCTGCAGTGGTATGTGGCCCGTGTCTGACTGCTAGTAGCACTTCTCCCCAGCAGCTGGAGATGGGGCACTAGATGAGGAGGGTTCTGAGTTCAGTTTGAGCATGTTCAATCGTCCTTCAGCTCTCATATAGATTGTGCCAATCACAACATATCTTCCATTCTTCTCTTATCCTGGCCTTCCTTCTCCATATGCGGCCAGTCCTTTTCATGATAAACTCTTCCCACTAATCCCATCTCTTTGGAGGTCAGCTGAGTGGTCGTTTCAATTCCTGTAGGTTACCTCTGAGTTACTATGGGGAATTCTTTCCCAGGTGTCTTGCTGCTGGGTCTTGCCCACATGCTCTGGGTCCTCCTGATCACCATATTTGGGATCAGGAAGAAATTTCCCCCAGGTCAGATTGGCGGAGACCCGGGCGGGAGGGGTTCACCCTCCTCTACAGCATGGGGAATTGGTCACTTGCAGGTTTAAACCAGAATAAATGGTGGATTCTCTGTAACGTGAAGTCTTTAAACCAGGATTTGAGGACGTCAGTATCTCAGCCAGAGATTACGGGCCTGTTACAGGAGGGGATGGTTAAGGGTCTGTGGCCTGTGTTGGGCAGGAAATCAGACTAGATGATCGTGATGGTCTCTTCTGGCCTTAACGGCTATCAGTCTATAAGGGAAGGGGTTGGGTGGCTTTGAAGGAAGAGTGGTGATTATATGAGACAAGACTATGTCAGTGGTTCTCAACCAATCAGCTCACAATGTGTTACCTGGGCTGCAGGTTGAGAACCAAAGCACGCCCCCCAGACCCCTATGCCCAGTGCCTCCTGCCCAGAGACCCCTCCACAGAGTGGGGCCAGGAGTGGAGCCGTGGGTGGGGTCCCAGCGGCAGGGACCCTGGACCCCGCTGTGCGGAGCTGGGCAGACTCTGCCATATAGGGCTGGCCAGGTGGCAGCCCCAAGCCCCACTGGATCCCACCATGCCACCAGCCACCTGACCAGGGTGGTGACAATGCTTGTGAAATGCTCAGGGAGAACAGAGAGGCTGCAAAGGCAGAACATGCAGCAATAATGGGGGATTTCAACTATCCTCATATTGACTGGGTTTACATCGCTTCAGGAAGGGATGAAGAGAGAAAATTTCTAGACACTATAATTGAGTGCTTCTTGGAGCAGCCTGTCCTGGAACCGGCAAGGGGAGAGGCAATTCTTAATTTAGGCCTAAATGGAGCGCAGGATCTAGTCTAGGAGGTGGGCATAGCAGATCTGCTTGGTGACAGCAACCATAATGTAATTAAATGTACCATTCTTGAAAGGGGAAATGTGGCAAAGAAACCCACCACAGTAGCATTTAACTTTCAAAATGAGGAAGTTAGTTAAATAGAAATTAAAAGGAACAGTCACAAGGGTGAAATGTCTGCAAACTGCCTGGAGACTATTATAAATGTATACCCCAAATAATAATAAAAATCAGTAAGAGGACCAAGGAAAAGGGGCACCATAGCTAAACAGTGGAGTAAAAGAGGCATTTAGAGGCAAAAAGTCCTCCTTTAAAAATTGGAAGTCAAATTCTAGTGAGGAAAATAGGAGCAGGAAGTCTGGCAAGTGTAAAAGTATAATAAGGAAGGCCAAGAAAGAATTTGAAGAGAACATAAGAGCAGCTAGCTAAGGCAAACAAAACATAAAATAAAAATAAGTACATCAGAAGCAGGAAGCCTGCCAAACAGTCAGTGGGGCCCCTGGATGATCAAGGAGCACTCAAGAAGTCAAGGCCATTGTGGAGAAGCAAAAATGAATTCTTTGCATTGGTCTTCACTGCAGAGGAAATGGACGAGAACCCACTACAGCTGAGCCGTTCTTTTTAGGTAACAAATCTGAGGAACTGTCCCAGAGTGAGGTGTCAATAGAGAATGGTTCAGAACAAATTGATAAACGAATAAGTCACAAGGACCGGATGGGATTCACCCAAGAGTTCTGAAAGAACTAAAACATGAAATTGAAGAATTTCTAGCTGTGGTATGTAACCTAGTGCTTAAATCAGCCTTTGTTCCAGATGACTGACTGACTGACTGACTGACTGCTAATGTGATGCCTATTTTTAAAAAAGACTCCAGAGACGATCCTGGCAATTACAGGCTGTAAGTCTAACTGCAGTACCAGGCAAACTGATTGAATCTATAGTAAAGAACAGAATTGTCAGACACATAGATAAGTACAGTAAGTTGTGGAAGAGTCAACATACCTTTTGTAAAGGGAAATGTAGTAGAATTCTTTGAGGAAGTCAACAAGCATGTGGATATAGGGTGTACTTGGACTTTTGAAAGCTTTTGATGAGGTATCTCATCAAAGGCTCTTAAGCAAAGTAGGTAGTCATGAGATCAAAGGGAAAGGCCTCTCGAGGATCAGTAACTAGTTAAAAGATACGAAACAAAGGGTAGGAATAAATGGTCAATTTTCACAGTGGAGAGAGGTAAATAGTGGGGTCTGTAAAGTCTGAGGTCTTTTTCTGTAGCCATATTAGGAGAGCAGCAGCCATGAGCCAAGAAGCAGAAACTCTCATCCTCACATTACATCTAAATTACATTAAAACAATGTCATATCGGGCTGTTAAGAAGGTGATACTGTCCTAATAGTACCCACCACCAGTGTTCCCTCTAATTTTTTCCGTGTATGGAATGAATTTTGTTATGTGCACCTGTCACACCCCAGTGGCCCCCTCCCTCAGGGAGACCCCGGGGAAGGCAGATTAGCATTATATGTGGCTAACACTGTTCCAAGCATCGCAAGCATATTGGGAAGGGTCAAAGGTGTGTGAGTGGGGAGTGGAAGTTTCCTTTGCAGGTACGAGAGGCCAAGGGGAGAGGCAGAAAAAGAAGAAAGCAAAGAATGGGTTAATTCAATACTGCAGCTGGCAAGCTCAGTCCAAAGATAAAAAGCTATGCTCCCTACTAAGACAGAAAGGGGGAAGTCCAACCCCCCTGACCAGCCGTAAAAAAAAAATTTAAGTTAAGCAAAGCTGTAAAAATAACAGCAAAAACAATGGAAGCGAATGGAGCGGCAACAGTGAAGGCCAGCACAAAAAAACCCAAAAACCCAGCAAAGTCTAGCCAATGTGTTTTATATATAAAATAATAAACCCACAAAAAGCCGGTTTAACCTGGCACAAGAGGCACCAGGAATAGAGGTCACGGAATGGAACACCCCCAAAGGAACCCAGGGCAAGAACTCCCGTTCACCCCTCCCCCTTTTCTTCTTACGTTACACCCAGGCCTGGCCAGTTTTGGGTCGTGTGTGTGTGAGTATGAATTTCATACTATGAAAGTGGGTTAGGGCTCGGGGCTCTCATGCTTTCTTTCTTCCCCTGAGTGACGTGGGAGCGTTCCCAGCACTCTCTGCTGTATTTTATTATTTTATTAATAAAGCTTTAAAATTTAAATACTTCGTGTGTTATGTCATCTCCTCCCCAAACAATCCTGCGGCATCAGCCTAATCACCTGACGCTCCAGGCAGATTGGTAACACATCACCTTCATATTGGGGAACATAACAAAATTCATGTGGGGGTGGGGCCGAGGGGTTTGGAGTGTGGGAGGGGGCTCTGGGCTGGGGCAGACGGTTGGGGTGCAGGGGTGTGAGGGCTCTGGCTGGGGGTGCAGGCTCTGGGGTGGGGCCGGGGGATGAGGGGCAGAGGGCTGTGGGGTGGGCTCCAGCTGGGGGTGCAGGCTTTGGGGTGGGGCCGGGGGATAAGGGGATGGGGGGTGGGCTCTGGGGTGGGATGTGGGGAGGGCTCCAGCTGGGGGTGTGGGCTCTGGGGTGGGGCTGGGGATGAGGGGCTCAGGGATGGGGCAGAGAGGATGCAGGGGGTGAGGGCTCTGGCTGGGGGTGGGGGCTCTGGGGTGGGGCAGAGAGGATGCAGGGGGTGAGGGCTCGGAGGTGAGGCTTGGGATGAAGGATTTGGGGTGCAGGAGGGTGCTCTGGGGCTACGGCAGGGAGAGAAGACTCCCCCCAGCTCTCTCTCCGCAGCAGCACCTGGGCTAGTGGGGAGAGGCACCTCTCCCTGCCATGGCAGCTCTGGGGCTGGTGCCGCATGTTAGGTGCCCCTCCCCTGGCTGCAGCAGGGCCAGAGCTCGGGCCCACCCACTGGCGTCTCTAGCTTAGCAACGACCTCTCATCACCCAACAAGAACCAATCTCAAAGCCACCTTTCTGGGGCCAGAGCAGACTACAAGTCCCAGCACACATTACATCCTGGAACGGGCAGGCTGGACCGTCAGGCGGTGCCTGATAGTCCGCGCTCCTTGACAGCTCTAAACCAATCAGAGCACTCTCCACCATGAGGCATGAGAATTCGAACCAAACAGTGCCCAAGTTGGCATGAGGATTTGGGTGAATTAGCGTCTGCCCCAGCCGTGGCAGGACCTGTACCTGTATTCCCTTTGTATATTGTTTTGCCGGGGGTCCTATAAGTTATTGTTTCCTGTTTGAGTCACTGTTTAATAAACCAGTTTGCTTTATAGTTAATCCTGTCCTTAGTTTTTATCTCTGTTGACAGCTGTGGTTTGGGGGAACAGGTCTGCTGGGTGGTGACTCTGAGGTTTGGAACCTAGAGCACATCCAGTTAAGATCTGAGTTCCTGGTTAACAAAGGGAGGGGTGCCCCTCTCCCGGTCGTGGAAGGTCCCAGCTGGGTGGGTTTCCTGAGCACCTGGACAGCGCTAAATAGGCTGCTGCGCAGCCATGCAGCTTACAGGGAACTTAGCCCACCACCACCAGATAAAGAAACAGATCTTAAGATGTTTAAAGAAAACTTTGATTGCATTCTGTCTGATGGCAAGCAGTTTCCTTGATCAGAAATCCAGGCCCCAAAGAGCTCTGTCTGTTGTCTTCCTCCGATGGCCTTACTCACCACTGCTGCTCTTGCTTTCTGCTGCTTTCTCTTCACTTTCTGCTACAGCCAATCAATGTACCAGGCCCTGCATTTACAATCAGTACCAAGAAAATTCCATTTACTCTCCCTGAGTTAGAGCTTGCTCAAGCCATCTTATGCACTCAGTGCCTTGGGTGGTGGCTTCTGTTGTTTCAGCTATCACCACACAAAAGGGAACTTAATTGCTCCTTCATTCAGCCTGAATAAAAGGTGCTCAGTACATCCATAAACTATAATCTAGTTTGTGAGTGATGGCAGCCAGTAAGAAAAGTGGCCAATTTTCATCACTGTGGAAGGTTTTCAGTGTGATTCCACAATTTTCTGTACTTGGACAGGTGTTGTTTAATATATTTATAAATCACCTAGAAAAGGGGGTGAACAGTGAGATGGCAAAATTTGAAAATGACACCGTTATTTAGGTTAGTTAAGGCTAGAGAAGATATTGAGGAACTTCAGAGGAACATGATCAAGCTTGGTGTATGGGCAGCACAATCACAGATTAAATTTAGTGTTCATAAATGCAAGGTGTAATGCACACTGGGAGGCATGATTTGAACTCATACACATTCCTGGAATTGAAATTAAATGTAATCACTCCGGAAAAAGCATTGTGGAATGCTCACTGTGCAATGGCAGTTAAAAAAGAAAGAGGAAAAAGGCAAACAAAATATTGAGATACATAAGGAATGTGATAGAAAATAGGAATTAAAATATTGTAATGCCACTAATATTAAGAGTATGCCCTTATGTGGAATACTATGTTATGTTTTGGTCACTATCTCAAAAAGTATCTAGAAAAAACAGATCGGTTTTAAAGATAAGTGAAAGATATGATTAAGGGTACTGAAGAACTTTCACATGAAGAGAAATTGAAAAGTTTAAGAGTGTTTGGATGAATAAAAAGGAACTTAATTGGGTATGTAAAATAGTGAATGATATTGAGAAGGTAAATCAGAAACTGGATATTTCTCATTTCAGATAATATAAAACAAAGGGAATTTTTAATGAAATTAAAAATCAGCAAATTTATAACTGATAAAAGGAAACACTTTTCACTAAGCACAAAATTAACCTGTGGGACTCCACAAGATACCACAGAGGCCAAGAATTTAGAACAATTTGAAAAAGGACTGGAGATTTACATGGGTGGCAAGAACATACACAACTATATTTCCTAAGATTATATATTTAGAATATTGTTGCTCCAAGCAGCTTGTCAAAAGTTCAGGGCCCTGGGGATGTTCTAGCTGGAAATAAAAATTCATGGAATTTGGTATTTTCTTCGATGGAGTCTTGTTTATTTACAAGGAATGTAGAAAGTGCTACTGCTCTGAAAGCAGCAGTGCCCCAGAACACAAAGATCAGTTTCCTAGCTTACAGCCCCAAGTCTCCTTTACCATCACCACAGCCCAAGAGCTCCCTCTAGCTTTTTCCAGGGTCACACTGCTCACTGGCTGCTGCTCGGCTTTCTTGCTTTTTGCCTCTTCCTCTCTGTTCTGTATTCTTGTCTGTTCTTCTCTCTCTCTCTCTCTCACACACACTACACACTACACACACACACACACACACACAGAGCTAGTTTTTGGGCACTGTAATGGCATGGAGATCACCCTGCTGAGCCCCCTGTGGTCAGGTGTGGTGCCTCAGGTGAGTCTCTCCCTCAGTTTCCCCTTATGGGCTATCAAGTTCAGTGGAGCTTTGAATGTAGTGAACAGTGCTCCTTCAGGGGTCTAGTTGTTTACTCACAGGCCAAACATGGTATGAAAACAAGCCTCCACCAGTAAGGCCCTCTCCAACAGGGGCCCTCTCTGGAGCCAGGCCTCCTGCCACCACCTGGGGAAGGGAGCCAAGGCTGTGCAGAGGCCAGACTGCTGCAGTATGTCGTTCTCCGACGCCCAGACCTTTTACCACTGCCTGGTAAGGCCCTTTGCTATTACTGAGCCTCCCTCGTCGCCCTTTTAGGACCAGCTCCCTCCAGGAGCACATTGCCTAGGTCTCTTTTCTGGTGACCTCTCGAACCTAACGAGCTCCCCTGAGAAGTTCCTCTTTTCAGGAGCTTCCCCACTGTATTCTCTGGCCTTCTGACTGAGCCCTCATCAATCCTTAGCAGGCCCAAGTGCTCTTTAGCTACCCAAGGACTTAGGCCATTAACTGCCCGCAGGAAGATCTGACTTGGCTCCTTCTCCTTAGTAGAACCTATCAGACGTAGACGTCGTCTGGGAGCCTGATGCTCTTGGTGGGCCAGCTGTAAATGTGCTTTTCTTTGTCTTTGGTCTTGCTTAATTTACATTAAGGGGGGGATAGCTCAGTGGTTTGAGCATTGGTCTGCTAAACCCACGGTTGTGAGCTCAATCCTTGAGGAGGCCACTTAGGGATCAGGGGCAAAAATTGGTCCTGCTAGCAATGGCAGGGGGCTGGACTCAATGACCTTTCAAGGTCCCTTCCAGTTCTAGGAGATTGGTATATCTCCAATTATTACCCTATTACATTGGAGACACATTCAAGTGGGCAGAAGCACATTCCTCTGTCTGGAACAGGCATGGCTTGGGCGCTGCTTGCCAAATACATCTGAAGAACATATTTCCAGCACTTATCTAGAAAGTGCTTTGTGGATTGACCATACACTCATCACTCAAGGATATTAATGATCAGTGCATTGTTAGTTTTCCAATGCGATATTACGTGCCACCCTTTGGGTTTATATTCTGACACCAGAGTGCCAGCTGGCACTGGGACACTCTTAAGGTCACCCACTCCAAACTGGATTGTGGAAAGGCTACATCTAGCTGGGAAAGAGGCTGGACCGTATGGTCAGTGGGTGAAAGTAAAACTGATGGCATAGGTGTGTGACTTCGCACCTTCAAGATCCCTCAGCCGCAGCTTTGGGAGATAGTGCCTGGGAGAGCAATTGCTTCCTTTTCTTTTTACCCCTCTTGGATTGTTATTTCTGGAGGTGCCTTTAACTCCTGTGGTCAGGTACAGGAGCTTGTGAACAGTGAGGTGGTGGGAAGGGGCATTAATGGACCAGGGAAGCAGATGTTTAGATGCTATTTACATTAGTGTGAAAAGTTGACTTGAAAGCTGGTTTTCGGAAGAGGATTTGGAGGGCATGACTCAGAGGCAGGGGCATGGGAAGAGTGGTGGACATACATGTTTAGAGGGGCAAGGAAGACCAGAATTCACAAGCTGAACATGCAAAAGGGAGTGAAGTATGTAGGGTTCCAGGCCATCCTGCTCCAGGTATTGGGTCACTTATTGGGGCAGGTCGCTTTGCATTAGGATATGGCCATTCGGTGTGAAAAGGGGGTGGTGGGGTTGGAAGTAGAATCTGAGGGCCTTGGCAGTAATGAGTGCTGGCAGTCAGGTGGGCGGGGGGAAGAGGCCTGGGTTTTTTCACTTCCTTGCTCAGTTTGAGGATTCAGTCAGTAATGGGGGTTTATCCCTCCTTAGCAAGCTGGAGGGCAGATAGGAAGTGAAGCAGTTGTTCAAGAGTCTTGCCAAGGACACACAGACTAAGAAAACGGAGAGGCAGCAACTGGACTGTTTGGCACAGAAGAGGCAGGAAGGCCGGGGAGAAGGAAAT
Source organism: Mauremys mutica (assembly GCF_020497125.1). Taxonomy (NCBI): domain Eukaryota; kingdom Metazoa; phylum Chordata; order Testudines; family Geoemydidae; genus Mauremys; species Mauremys mutica. The sequence goes on from NC_059096.1 coordinate 14,777,691, forward strand.
GGGGGGAGCAGGAAATGATGGAGTTAAAAAGAAGTGTTGAGTTTGGGTTATCCAGAGCGGCTGCAGAGTCTCAGAGCAGTTGTGCTCTAGGAGAGGGAACCCCTCTGAGCCCCAGCCTTGACCAGGGACACAGGATGGGGTGGGAAATGGCAGGGAAGGGGCAGGAGCCTCCTAATGCAGCTGTCGGGGTAAGAGTGATAATCTCAGGAAGACGGAGGAGAGTATCAGGTGCTTCATATTGGGGACAAGACTAAAAGTCAAGGGAACGCAGCTGCTGCTAGAATCAGAGTAAAGACCCACTGGCACCAAATTTCTGCCTATAGCAATGAGAGGGAGGAGGCCAGGGACAGGGTGGTTCGAGAAATGCAGAAGGGAGGTGTCATAAACAGACAGCTAAGAAGTTCACCTCGTCTAGCTGACACCTGACCAAAGGAACCAATGGATGGACAGGATGTTTCAAGAGGAAGGAGGGAAGTTTTTCCTTTGTTCAGTCCATTAAGTTCTGTGCTGGGTGAACAGATCAAGAAATCACCCAGGGTAGTAAGTATTAAAGAAGAAATAAATTAGTTTATGTTTATTTCCTTTTGTGACTTTGTCTTTTTGAATTAGAGGGATAATCAAATTGGGTTTTCTTTTGTGTAACTAAGGTTTTTGCCCAGGGGAACATCCTCTGTGTTTTAAATCTGTTGTCTGTGAGAATGGCTTTCATGCTAATCTCTCAGAGGTATTTCCTTTACCCCTTTTCCTTAATTAAAAGTCTTCTTTTTAAGAACCTAATTATTTTTTCCTTGTTTTAAGATCCAAGGAGTTTGGATCGGTGTTCACCAGGAAATTGGTGAAAAAGTCTCTCAAGGTTACCCAGGGAAGGGTTACAATACTTGGGAGGGAGATTTTAGGGGGGAAGACAGTTTCCCAAATGACTCATAAACAGCTGTTTAAAACTATTTGGGTGGTGACCGCAACCAGATCTAAGATGGTAATTAAGCTTAGGGGTTCTCATGCAGGTCCCCACATCTGTACCCTAAAGTTCAGAGGGGGTGAAACCTATGACAGGAGGTATACCAGAAGTCTTGAGGAGATGCTGGATGTGATCCAGGTTTATTAAGCCCAATTGCTTGGGGAGAAGAGCAACAACAGCAGACTTCAGTGTAGAGGTACAGGAGAGCATGGGAGGCATTTCTGGGTTCCAGGGTAGCCCCCGAAGTCATGGTAGACCAGGCGGAAGGTCTGTGTGCCCCTTTGCCATGTCCGGATGTTTTGGAAGCAATTCATGCTTTGAAGAAAGGGGTGTTCCCAGGTAGAGACTGGCTGACGAGTGAATTGTATCAGACTTTCCCACTGGTTTTTGCTTAGGCATTGGAAAGGAGGGAGTTGGGGAGATTATTTAATGAGGGTTTGCTGATCCTACTGAGTAAAGGGCAGGACAGGTTGTTGTGAAAAAACTGGAGACCCCTGCCCCTACTGAATACAGACTAAGATCTTGGCAAAGCAGCTTGGTGGGGTGGCTCCAATGCTGATCTGTCTGGCTCCAGCCAGTGCAGGCAAGGGTTGGCTGCTAGCAGACTTGCTGTGCTATCTTTGGGAGATGTCTGAGGCAGGGCAGCAGGGGCCTGGCCAGGGTATGTATATTCCTTGGGTCAAAACAAGGCCATTGACTGAGTGCAGCACGAGTATCTGTGGGATGTGCTACAGCATGATGGGATCCCTGAGCATCTTCTTCACCTGGCTGCAGACCTTGTGCTGTCATCTACGCTTTGGTTAATGACTGGCTATCGCCCTGAGGTCAGGGCTGAGGCAGGCATTAGTTGGATGGTGCAGGCGACAAGGGTTCAGAGTAGGCAGCAGGAAGGTGTATTAAGGAACTTGGGAGCAAGGGCGCTGGAAACTTTGTAGAAGCGGGCGGGCCATGGCTGGCTATTCCAGCACTGAGCCAGCTGCCCTGTCTTCTGGTGCTACAGTAATCCCTGGTGGGCAAAGGGTGTAATTGCAGCACCTCCTCAGCAGAATAATTATTCTGCGGGGGGCAAAAATCTGTGGGGGACATGAATTCTGTGCTTGAGCAGTGGTGCAGAATTCCTCCAGAGTACATAGAGCAGCTCGGCCTTTAGCAATATGATCATGTTTTTCCCACAGTGCATATGTTTCTTTTGTTTAAAAGTATGGGGGCATGGCCCCCTGACTCCCACCCCCCTTCCAGCTCTGGGGCTTGGGAGCAGAGCTCTGCCTGGGCAGTGACCATGAGACAGAAGTGAGAACGGCCCCTAGAGCAGAGGGAGCTAGTACTGTAGTGATGGAGAAGCTGACATGCACCCTCCATATTCTACAGAGTGTGAATGATACATCGGTACTTGCTTCCACTCTTCCTTCACTTGGCCAGAGTATACATGCTTCTTTTCTCATGGGTATGGAGGATGTACTTGTTCATTAAGAGGTCTTTGGTCTGTCACGAGTGGGCGGCTTGGGGGTGAGAGTCCCAGAGACGCCTTTTAGGACCTTGAATGTGCATTTTTATCTGTAAAGGATGTAGCAGGTCTTGAATAACCAGTAGGGTCACACTCAGAATATGGTTCCAGTCTGGGTTCACTGCTATCAGCAGAGGGGTTGGCGGGTGCTGTTGGAGCGGTGATGGGAAGGGAACCTTGTGAAGCCCTGGCAAGGATGGAGAAGCAAGACAAATAGGCAGAATCAGCTCCCTGAATAACTATTTGGGGTGTTCCAGCACTTACAAAAATGGGAAGATTTGTTGGGTGGAAGGGAGGGGACGTACCACAGTTCACTGTACTGTTAATGAACAGAAATGCCCTACTCAAGCTGCCCCTTAGATGCCAGAGATTGCTCATGTATTTGATATTTAATCCTTTTGCAGAATATCCACCCAGGACTCCTCTGAGACATGGCCTTCACTTACCCCTCCTATGGACTGGATCTGTGGAGAGAGTTATCATGCATATGATGATAGCACTTAGTGCCCCAACAAAGATCAGAACCCCGCAGCTGGGTGCTGCACAGACACGCAGTAAGAAACAATCCCTTTCCCACCAAGCTTATACTCTAAATGGACCTGATGTGGGATGGGAAATGGGCAGCGATTTGCCTGTCACCCAGCAGTTCAGTGGCAGAGGTGGGTATCCTGGAATCCCAGCTCTTCAGGCTGATGGGCTCCCTGTCCAGGTCCCTAGCCCCTGGATCAGACCACTCCCCTATATTTCTTTTCTTTCTCCCATTGCTCCCTAACGCTACGGGGCCTGACTCTGAGCCTACGTACACGGGGCTGTAGTGCTCTGTAAACACTGCAAACCAAGGAGGCTGACAGAGGACTGGTTCACGTGGGGCCCAAGGAGTTAACAACCAGCATTGCCTAATGCAAACCTCTGCACCACAAAACAGCTGGTGCCAATTAGCGCTTGCCAGAGCCTCTTACGAGCACCGGTTCCCTCAGAAGCCCAGTGAGTGACAACGGTGGAGTTACATCTGTGTAAGGGAGATCAGAATTGGACTCAAATCTGGGACAACCACAGGGTTGGATCCGCATGGTCAGGAGGAACGGGAGCAGGAACATATTGTAGTATTCTATATCAACAGGAACCCCCTTGTCCACATGCTTGTTGATTCCCACAAAAAATTCTAGTAGATTGGTGAGGTATGATTTCCCTTTACAAAAGCCACGTTGACTCTTCCTCACCATATCATGTTCATCTATGTGTCGGATGATTCTGTTCTTTACTATAGTTTCATCCAGTTTGTCCAGAACTGAGTTCACGCTTCAGCCTGTAATTGCCAGGATCACCTCTGGAGCCTTTTTTAAAAAATTGGTGTTACATGAGCTATCCTCCAGTTATCTGGTACAGAGGCTGATTTAAGTGATAAGTTACATACCACGAGTATCAGAGGGGCGGCTGTGTTAGTCTGGATCTGTAAAAAGTGACAAAGAGTCCTGTGGCACCTTATAGACTAACAGATAAATCGGAGCATAAGCTTTTGTGGAAGAATAAACATCTGACAAAGTGAGTATTTACCCAGGAAAGCTCATGCTCCAATACATCTGTTAGTTTATAAGGTGCCACAGGACTCTTTGTTACATACCACAGTTACTAGTTCTGCAGTTTCACATTTGAGTTCCTTCAGAACTCTTGGGTGATACCATCTGGGCCTAGTGACTTATTACTGTTTAGTTTATCGATTTGTTCCCTCCTCTGTTGACAGCTGAATCTGGGACAGTTCCTCAGATTTGTCACCTACTAAGAATGGCTTGTGTGGGGGGCTCTCTTCCACATCCTCTGCAGTGAAGACCGATGCAAAGAATTCATGTAGCTTCTCCGTAATGGCCTTGTCTTCCGAGAATTTCCCTTTAGCACCTCAATCATCCAGTGGCACCCGGATTGTTTGGCAGGCTTCCTGCTTCCGACGGACTTTAAAACATTTGTGGTTAGTTTATTAGTTAGTAAAAGTTTTAGTAGTTTTAGTTAGAAGTGTGTTTAATTTTAAGATTGCTTTTTATTAATTTGTAACAAAACCCATGAAAATAATAGAGCTGGGTTTTCTTTCAAAACTGCAACAAGGGTCATGAGAATGCCTCCCCAGGTCATAGGGTATTCGGTAAAGTATCTTGGAGCCACTTCCCTCTGTCCCTAGGTTCATCCCCATGTCCCTTGCATAGAGCACCCTGAAGCAGCTCTTGCCCTGGAGCTGAGTGCTGTGTGGTCAGGAGGAAAGAGTGAGACACACCCAACAACGGTTCCATCCAGCACATTTCACCAGCCTCTCCCAGCATCACCACCTAGTACATTCCTACCCAGCATCTCCCTTCCCAGCTGCTCCCTTGCCATGACTTCAATCCCACAATCATTGTCAGACGCCAAGGGTTATGGGATTTGGGGTCATGGCAAGACATCACAGCTAGTTTTTAGGCCCCAGGTGGAAAAAGGCTGAGAGTCACTAGCCGAGATGACTCACCTAGTAGATATAAATACAACTCCAATTGAATATTTCACTCAGAGGAGGCTTCTTTTAAAGAAATGCCTGTTCTCCCTTGGGGCTCACCATGTGAGTCCAGGTTTTTATTATCCAACTAGGAATCTTGCTAATAACAATAACATGAAGCTGTACATGATTCCAAGTCTTCTACGTGGCTTGATTCAGAAAGCATTGGACTTCCATCCTTAGCGTGCTGGTGCTTGTATAAAACACATGTTGATCTGCTGAAGGCCTGAAGAAACTCAAAATGTTTCTCTTGGGATGTTCCAAAAAATCCCACTGAGTAGCTCCATTTCCAGAGTCCAGTTTCAATAAGCAAGTGTGACTGGTTTGTAGTTATTTTTCTCCATGAAAATATGAGCTGGAAAAGGTCATTTGAGGCTGTAAGTCTGATGAGATCAGAGGAAACCAGTCTGGTATTTCAGAGAATCCATAAGGCATATGGCTGACACAGGATTATATTTCATTTCTGAATAAAGCGCCTGTGTGCTTTCATTTTATGTATTTATACAAGGGATACAATTTTGAGAAGGATTTTATTTCACCCCCCACTCACTTTTCCTTTTGGCACTTTCACTGCAGGATCTACTGGTGTTAGTGCAGAAAAGACCAACATTGTCCAAAGTGTGTTAGCATCTGCTGGCATTAGTGAACTGAGTTTGGGGAGTCTCAGCTCAATTCCCAGTGGAAAAGTGTCTAATCACAAAAGGAGCCAATACCCCAGTTGGTTCTAACTTGGACCCCGACCCTGCAAGTGGTTTGGCATAGTGGAGCTCTGTGCCCATGCAGGACTGGGGTCTGACTAGCCTCATTAAGAGCTTAATCCTGTGCCCACTGCAGTCAATAGTAAAGCTTCAGAGCAGGCTACGCAGCGGGGACAGAAGGCCAGCGAGGATAATTGGCGGCATGTGACTTCCAGAAGAGGAAAGAGTACCAGAAACGTCCATGTACTAGAAACACAGATACAGGTGAGCAACCGTTTTCATGTTCTCTCCGCAGGTACTAGTGCAGAGAGTGGAGTGGATGATACGTCTGAGGGAACAGAGCAGAAGGAGAATCCACCGATTGGAAGGCATGAGATGCACCGTCCTAGGGATGGGGGTTCCACGACCACCACTCCCAGGAGGAGGAGGAGGAGGGTGGTGGTGGTCGGGGACTCTCTCCTCAGGGAGACTGAGTCATCTATCTGCCGCCCTGACCGGGAAAACCGAGAGGTGTGCTGCTTGCCAGGGGCTAGGATTCACGATGTGACGGAGAGACTGCCGAGACTCATCCAGCCCTCGGATCGCTCCCCCTTCCTGCTTCTCCACGTGGGCACCAATGATACTGCCAAGAATGACCTTGGGCGTATCACTGCAGACTACGTGGCTCTGGGAAGAAGGATAAAGGAGTTTGAGGCGCGAGTGGTGTTCTCGTCTATCCTCCCTGTGGCAGGAAAAGGCCCAGGTAGAGACCGTCGAATCGTGGAAATCAACGAATGGCTACGCAGATGGTGTCGGAGAGAAGGGTTTGGATTCTTTGACCATGGGATGGTCTTCCAAGAAGAAGGAGTGCTAGGCAGAGATGGGCTCCACCTCACGAAGAGAGGGAAGAGCATCTTTGCAAGCAGGCTGGCTAACCTAGTGAGGAGGGCTTTAAACTAGGTTCACCGGGGGAAGGAGACCAAAGCCCGTGGGGAAGTGGGATATCGGGAGAAAGCACAAGTAGGTGAGTGCAAGAGGGGAGGGCTCCTGCCCCATACTGAGACAGCAGGATGATCAGTGAGTTATCTTACATGCCTATACACAAATGCAAGAAGCCTGGGGAACAAGCAGGGAGAACTAGAAGTCCTGGCACAGTCAAGGAATTATGATGTAATTGGAATAACAGAGACTTGGTGGGATAACTCACATGGCTGGAGCACTGTCATGGATGGATATAAACTGTTCAGGAAGGATAGGCAGGGCAGAAAAGGTGGGGGAGTTGCGTTGTATGTGAGAGAGCAGTATGACTGCTCAGAGCTCCAGTATGAAAAAAACCTGAGAGTCTCTGGATTAAATTTAGAAGTATGAACAACAAGGGTGATGTCGTAGTGGGAGTCTGCTACAGACCACCAGACCAGGGGGATGAGGTGGACGAGGCTTTCTTCCAGCAACTAACAGAAGTTGCTAGATCACAGGCCCTGGTTCTCATGGGTGACTTTAATCACCCCGATATCTGCTGGGAGAGCAATACAGCAGAGCAGACAATCCAGGAAGTTTCTGGAAAGTGTAGGGGACAATTTCCTGGTGCAAGTGCTGGAGGAACCAACTAGGGGAAAAGCTCTTCTTGACCTGCTGCTCACAAACAGGGAAGAAATAGTAGAGGAAGCAATAGTGGATGGGAACCTGGGAGGCCGTGACCATGAGATGGTCGAGTTCAGGATCCTGACACAAGGAAGAAAGGAGAGCAGTAGAACAGAGACCCTGGGTTTCAGAAAAGCAGACTTCGACTCCCTCAGGGAACTGATGGGCAGGATCCCCTGGGAAAATAACATGAGGGGGAAAGGAGTCCAGGAGAGCTGGCTGTATTTTAAAGAAACCTTATTGAGGCTGCAGGAACAAACCATCCCAATGTGTAGGAAGAAAAGTAAATATGGCAGGCGACCAGCTTGGCTTAACAGTGAAATCCTTGCTTGTCTTAAACACAAAAAAACAGCTTACAAGAAGTGGAAGATTGGACAAATAACCAGGGAGGAGTATAAAAGTATTGCTCAGGCTGCAGGTGTGAAATCAGGAAGGCCAAATCACACTTGGAGTTGCAGCTAGCCGGAGATGTTAGGAGTAACAAGAAGGGTTTCTTTAGGTATGTTAGCAACAGGAAGAAAGTCAAGGAAAGTGTGGGCCCCTCACTGAATGAGGGAGGGAACCTAGTGACAGAGGATGTGGAGAAAGCTAGTGTACTCAATGCTTTTTTTGCCTCTGTCTTCACAGACAAGGTCAGCTCCCAGACAGCTGCACTGGGCAGCACAGCGTTGGGAGGAGGTGACCAGCTCTCTGTGGAGAAAGAAGTAGTTTGGGACTATTTAGGAAAGCTGGACGAGCACAAGTCCATGTGGCCGGATGCGCTGCATCCGAGGGTGCTAAAGGAGTTGGCCGATGAGATTGCAGAGCCATTGGCCTTTATCTTTGAAAAATCATGGCAATTGGGGTAGGTCCCGGATGACTGGAAAAAAGCTAATGTAGTGCCCATCTTTAAAAAAGGGAAGAAGGAAGATCCAGGGAACAACAGGCCAGTCAGTCTCACCTCAGTCCCTGGAAAAATCATGGAACAGGTCCTCAAGGAATCAATTCTGAACCACTTAAAGGAGGGGAAGTGATCAGGAACAGTCAGCATGGATTCACCAAGGGCAAGTCATGCCTGACTAACCTAATTGCCTTCTATGATGAGATAACCGGCTCTGTGGATGAGGGGAAAGCAGTGGATGTGCTATTTCTGGACTTTAGCAAAGCTTTTGATACAGTCTCCCACAGTATTCTTGCCAGCAAGTTAAAGAAGTCTGGGCTGGATGAATGGACGGTAAGGTGGATAGAAAACTGGCTAGATGGTCGGGCTCAACGGGTAGTGATCAATGGTTCCATGTCTAGTTGGCAGCCGGTATCAAGTGGAGTGCCCCAAGGGTCGGTGCTGGGGCCGGTTTTATTCAATATCTTCATTAACGATCTGGAGGATGGTGTGGACTGCACCCTTAGCAAGTTTGCAGATGACACTAAACTGGGAGGAGTGGTTGATACGCTGGAGGGTAGGGATAGGATACAGAGGGACCTAGACAAATTAGAGGATTGGGCCAAAAGAAATATGATGAGGTTCAACAAGGACAAGTGCAGAGTCCTGCACTTAGGATGGAAGAATCCCATGCACTGCTACAGACTAGGGACCGAATGGCTGGGCAGCAGTTCTGCAGAAAAGGACCTAGGGGTTACGGTGGATGAAAAGCTGAATATGAGTCAACAGTGTGCCCTTGTTGCCAAGAAGGCTAATGGCATTTTGGGTTGTATAAGTAGGGGCATTTCCAGCAGATCGAGGGATGTGATCATTCCCCTCTATTCAGCACTGGTGAGGCCTCATCTGGAGTACTGTGTCCAGTTTTGGGCCCCACACTACAAGAAGGATGTGGACAAATTGGAGAGAGTCCAGCGGAGGGCAACAAAAATGATTAGGGGGCTGGAGCACATGACTTATGAGGAGAGGCTGAGGGAACTGAGATTGTTTAGTCTGCAGAACAGAAGAATGAGGGGGGATTTGATAGCTGCTTTCAACTACCTGAAAGGGGGTTCCAAAGAGGATGGATCTAGACTGTTCTCAGTGGTAGAAGATGACAGAACAAGGAGTAATGGTCTCAAGTTGCAGAGGGGGAGGTTTAGGTTGGACATTAGGAGAAACTTTTTCACTAGTAGGGTGGTGAAGCACTGGAATGGGTTACCTAGGGAGGTGGTGGAATCTCCTTCCTTAGAGGTTTTTAAGGTCAGGCTTGACAAAGCCCTGGCTGGGATGATTTAGTTGGGTTTGGTCCTGCTTTGAGCAGGGGGTTGGACTAGATGACCTCCTGAGGTCCCTTCCAACCCTGAGAGTCTATGATTCTATGATTCTATGATTCCATTGGCTTCATTGCCACAGGATTGGATACTACTGGCCAGGATTTCAGACGAACTCAGCACCTCGGATGCACATCGGGTTCTGAGCCCTTGAGAACCTGGCCCCGCACTGGCCAAAGAGACTGAACTCTCCCTCACCCTAGAGAGTTAGCTAGGCCTGGCTGAACTGGGGACTCAAGCCCTCTGATAGGTAGCACTTCTTTGTCACTGGGTGCTTGTTCCTCATTGGCTGGAGGAAGACTAAAAACAAGGCCTCTAAGATACTCTTCAGGAAGGGATAGCCGTAGTCAGTCACTGAGGAGGATTCCTGTAGGTATAAAGCCGTCTAGGCCAAATTCCTGCCGTGTGTACCTCCACGGATGGCCCAGGAGATGGCCTAGAGAGGGGGCAGGCCCTATGCTGAGAACATGGGCTAGGGAGAGATATTAAGAAGTTAGTCAGCTTTGCTTTTAATGCAGCTAATGTTTATTATTCTTTTAGAAAACTTTATAAGGATGTTTTCTTCTCCCCTCTTGCTTTTCCAAAGAAAGCCAAGGGGCACCAAACAATCCGGAGAGTCCATAAAATCACCACATTTTCTTAAACTAATAGTGACCAAATCTCAAGTCAATGTGAGCTCCAATTCAACAAGAAAGTGGAAAAGCTGTACTTTATGAACATGCAGGTTATTAATAATAGAATCATAGAATATCAGGGCTGGAAGGGACCTCAGGAGGTTCTAGTCCAACCCCTGCTCAAAGCAGGACCAACCCCAACTAAATCATCCCAGCCAGGGCTTTGTCAAGCCTGACCTTAAAAACCTCAAAGGAAGGAGATTCCACCACCTCCCTGGGTAACCCATTCCAGTGCTTCACCTCCCTCCTAGTGAAATAGTTTTTTCTAATATCCAACTTAGACCTCCCCCACTGCAACTTGAGACCATTGCTCCTTGTTCTGTCATCTGCCACCACTGAGAACAGCCAGGCTCCATCTTCTTTAGAAGCCCCCTTCAGGTAGTTGAAAGCAGCTATCAAATCCCCCCTCACTCTTCTCGTCTGCAGACTAAACAATCCCAGTTCCCTCAGCCTCTCCTCATAAGTCATGTGCTCCAGCCCCCTAATCATTTTCATTGCCCTGTGCTGGACTCTCTCCAATTTGTCCACATCCCTTCTGTAGTGGGGGACCCAAAACTGGACGCAATACTCCAGATGTGGCCACACCAGTGCTGAATAGAGGGGAATAATCACTTCCCTCGTTCTGCTGTCTGTGCTCCTACTTATACAGCCCAAAATGCCGTTAGCCTTCTTGGAACAAGGTTCACACTGTTGACTCATATCCAGCTTCTCGTCCACTGTAACTCCTAGGTCCTTTCTGCAGAACTGCTGCCCAGCCATTCGGTCCCCAGCCTGTAGCAGTGCATGGGATTCTTCTGTCCTAAGTGCAGGTCTCTGCACTTGTCCTTGTTGAACCTCATCAGGTTTCTTTTGGCCCAATCCTCCAATTTGTCTAAGTCACTCTGGACCCTATCCCTACCCTCCAGTGTATCTACCTCTCCCCCCAGTGTCATTCGTGAACTTGCTGAGGGTGCAATCCATCCCATCATCCAGATCATTAATAAAGATGTTGAAAAAACTAGCCCCAGGACCAACCCTTGGGGCACTCCACTTAATACCGGCTGCCAACTAGACATGGAGCCGTTAGTCACTACCCGTTGAGCCTGACGATCTAGCCAGCTTTCTATCCACTGTGACAAAGTTCCTCCTTTGCCTTGGTGGGTCCTGCGCTTATTGGCGGATTTGTCGGATTTGCTCGCCTCAAAGATTCACGTCAGCCCTCAGTTTGGCCACTTTTGCTAGTGGCTCAAACCTGCTGTTCACTCAGCTAACCTCATCACTGGCCAGCATGGGGGAAGGGAGGAGAACAATCCCCACAGTCTCTGCTGATCCACCTAGTGGGTTGGGGGACAGGCCAGGGACCTTCCCCTCTGGTGAGAACCACAGTCCAGGTCAACTCCTCTTGTATCAAATAGGGAGTTGGGGGGATCCTGCGCCCCCCTCTACTCTGGGTTCCAGCCCAGGGCCCTGTGGATCACAGCTGTCTACAGTGTTTCCTGTAACAGCTGCATGACAGCTACAACTCCCTGGGCTACTTCCCCATGGCCTCCTCCCAACACCTTCTTTATCCTCATCGCAGGACCTTCCTTCTGATGCCTGATGACGCTTGTACTCCTCAGTCCTCCAGCCATACACCTTCTCTCCCAGCTCCTCGCACGCCCTCACTAACTGAAGTGAGCTCCTTTTTAAACCAAGTGCCCTGATTAGCTAGTCTGTCCTAATTGATTCTAGTAGCTTCTTAATTGGATCCAGGTGTCCTAATTAGCCTGCCTACCATAATTGGTTCCAGCAACTTCCTGATGTTCTGGAACAGCCCATTATCTTACTCAGGGAATAGTGACCTGCTTGATCTGGAGCTAATGTATCTACCTTCGACCACTGTCCTGTAGCCCTCTGGCCTGACCCTGTCACACCACCGTATAGTCCATTCATCCAATCCAAACTTCTTTAACTTACTGGCAAGAATACTGTGGGAGACCCCATCAAAAGCTTTGTTAAAGTCAAGATATATCACGTCAACTGCTTTCCCCTCATCCACAGAGCCAGTTATCTCCTAATAGAAGTCAATCAGGTTGGTCAGGCATGACTTGCCCTTGGTGAATCCATGTTGAATGTTCCTGATCACTTTCCTCTCCTCTAAGTGCTTCAAAATGGATTCCTTGAGGACCTGCTCCATGATTTTTCCAGGGACTGAGGGGAGGGTGACTGGTCTGTAGTTCCCTGGATTCTCCTTCTTATCTTTTTTAAAGATGGGAACTATATTTGCCTTTTTCCAGTTGTCCGGGACCTCCCCCGAGCACCATGAGTTTTGAAAGACAGTGGTCAATGGCTCTGCAATCACATCAGCCAACTCCCTCAGCACCCTCGGATGCAGGGCATCCGGCCCCATGGACTTGTGCACGTCCAGCTTTTCTAAATAGTCCTTAACCTGTTCCTTCACCACTGAGGGCTGCTCACCTCCTCCCCATACTGTGCTGCCCAGTGCAGCAGTCTGGGAGCTGACCTTGTCTGTGAAGACCAAGGCAAAAAAAGCATTGAGTACTTCAGCTTTTTCCACATCATCTGTCACTATGTTGCCTCCCCCATTCAGTAAGGGGCCCCCACTTTCCCTGACCTTCTTCTTGTTGCTAACATATCTATAGAAACCCTTCTTGTTACCCTTCACATCCCTTGCTAGCTGTAACTCCAGTTGTGCTTTGGCCTTCCCGATTACACCCCTGCATGCTCGAGCGATATTTTTATACTCCTCCCTAGTCATCTGTCCAAGTTTCCATTTCTTGTAAGCTTCCTTTTTGTGGATGCTTTCCTTTAGTGCTGTAGCAGTTAGCTACTCTGAACCAGTGAGGGATCCCGCCTCTATAAAAGCCAAGCAATTGGTGCTGCGAGGGTGTATGATAAGAACGTTTCCCTCGCTACCCACAGAAGAAACGTGGACCCGTCAGGTACATGAACAACACATTCTAGGGACAAAAATAAGGCCTAGAAATCATGACTCTGAAGATGGTTTAGGGACATTCTTAATGCTGGGGGGTTTCAATAACTTGCTGCTTTAATTCTGCCCTGGGATTGAGGTACAAAGTAGGAGAGCTGGGGAAATTTGTTTCCCCTGCTAACTAAAAAGCCCTAATCTGGCTGGCTGGCATGGAGGTGGTCACGGCCGATGTTCACAAGAAGGTATTGCACCCCTCAACAGTCTCTGCATTGCTTGGTGATGGCTCCACAGGTGTCTTTCAGCCACTGCTGGAGGAGATCTCCAGCTTCCTTCATAACCAGCATGGTGGGGGCTGCTCCCCGGGCAGGTAGTGAGTTCAGTGGAGACCCCTCCTCCAGCCGTGGCGGGGGGCAGGAGGAAGTCCCTGCTACACTGTTATCAGGCACAATCAGCGTTAGCAGCAGCAACCCTGATCGGCGGGGCCCTATGGGGGCGCGGAGCCTGGGACAACTCCCTCTGCCCTGCCCCACCTCTTCCCGCCCCCACTTCCCGCCCCTTCTCCCAAGCCCCCTCCCCCAGCAACAGGCACGGCCCAGGGGATTAGTGGGGGGGGCTGGCGCTGACAGCAGGGGTCAGGCATACGCCTGCACTCAGCGGCGGTGGCGGGAGGCAGAACAACCCAGCCCCAGCCCGCTCCACTCCGCTGGCTCCCTGCTGTGTCGCTCCGATTCCTGCCGAACCCCTCCCCCCCAAACCCTCGCCCGTGAGCGACACGGCTGGGGCAGGGGGAGCGGAGTGGGCTGGGGCCTAACCCTAAGCAGCCACCCACAGCTCCTGCCTCTGTGCCCTGCAGGCCTTGAGCGCAGCCCAGAACCTCCACGAGGGGTGGCGGGAGCAGGTGCTCGGGCTGCGTAGGGACGGGGCTGGAAACCAGTGTCTCCTAGGCCTGGTCTACACTACGCGTTTAAACCGGTTTTAGGAGCGTTAAACCGATTTAACGCCACACCCGTCCACACTAAGAGGCCCTTTATATCGATATAAAGGGCTCTTTAAACCGGTTTCTGAACTCCTCCCTAACGAGAGGAGTAGCACTAATATCGGTATTACCATATCGGTTTAGGGTTAGTGTGGCCGCAAATCGACGGTATTGGCCTCCGGGCGGTATCCCACAGTGCACCACTGGCCGCTCTGGACAGCAATCTGAACTCGGATGCAGTGGCCAGGTAGACAGGAAAAGCCCCGCGAACTTTTGAATATCATTTCCTGTTTGCCCAGCGTGGAGCTCCGATCAGCCCGGGTGGCGATGCAGTCCGAAATCCAAATCCAAAAAGAGCTCCAGCATGGACCGTATGGATGTGATCGCTGTATGGGCAGGCAAATCTGTTCTATCAGAGCTCCGTTACAGAAGACGAAATTCCAAAGCATTTTTAAAAAATCTCCAGACAGACGCCATAGCAGGGACTCAGCGCACTGCTGTGTGACAAGCGTAACGGAAAGCCAAAGAATCAAATGGACGCTCATGGAGGGAGGGAGGGGGGACTGAGGACTCAAGCTATCCCACAGTTCTTGCAGTCTCCGAAAAGCATTTGCATTCTTGGCTGAGCTCCCAATGCCTGTAGGGTCAAACACAGTGTCCGCGGTGGTTCAGGGCATAGCTCGTCAATTTACAGCCCCCACCCACCCCCAGAAGTAAAAGGGAAAAAAATTGTCTCTTGACTCTTCTAAATGTCACCCTATGTCTACTGAATGCTGCTGGTACACGCGATGCTGCGGCACTCAATTGCAGTATCCTCTTTCCCCCACACTGGTGATAGATGGTGCAATATGACTGGTAACCGTCCTCATCATCAGCCTTGTGGCAGATGGTGCTGCACAATAGGACTGGTACCTGTCCTCATCATCAGCCCGTGAGTGCTCCTGGCTGGCCTCAGGTGAGGTCGGCCGTGGGCGCCTGGGTAAAAAACTCCTGGTCATTCCCAGTAGATGGTACAGAATGGCTGGTAACCGTAGCAATAGGGGGCTGAGCTCCATCAGCCCCCACCCTTCATGTGTAAAGAAAAGATTCTGTACTGCCTGGACTATCATAGCAGCGGGATGCTGGGCTCCTCTCCCCCACACTGCTTAATGTCCTGTCTGGACTATCATAGCAGCTGGAGGCTGCCTTCCCCTCATATCTCACTAACAAGTCACTGTTTCTTATTCCTGCATTCTTTATTACTTCATCACACAAATGGGGGGACACTGCAACGGTAGCCCAGGAAGGCTGGGGGAGGAGGGAATCAACAGGTGGGGTTGTTGCAGGGGCACCCCCTGTGAATGGCATACAGCTCATCATTTCGGCGGGATCTGACACGGAGCGGTTGTGCTCTCTGGTTCTCTGATACACTGCTTCTCTAGTACACTTGCCCCATATTCTAGGCAGGACTGATTTCTATTTTTAGATACCATAAAGGAGGGATTGACTCAGGAAGTCATTCCCATTTTTGTCTTTTGCGCCCCCGGCCGATCTCAGCCAGGGGCACCCATGATAGCAGCAGATGGTGCAATATGACTGGTAACCGTCTCTGCTTGTCTTTTGCACCCCCGGCCGATCTCAGCCAGGGGCACCTATGACAGCAGCAGAGGATACAGCACAAAAGGACTGGTAACCGTCATCTCATAGCCAATTTACAATGGCATGGTAGATGGTACAGAACAGCTGATAACCATCTCTGCTATCATGCAAAAGCAAATGAATGCTGCTGTGTAGCGCTGCTGAATCGTCTCTGTCAGCGGCATCTAGTACACATATGGTGACAGTGACAAGAGGCAAAACAGGCTCCATGGTTGCCGTGCTATGGCGTCTGCCAGGACAATCCAGGGAAAATGGGCGCGAAATGATTGTCTGCCATTGCTTTCCCGGAGGAAGGAATGAGTGACAACATTTACCCAGAACCACCCGCGACAATGATTTTTGCCCCATCAGGCACTGGGATCTCAACCCAGAATTCCAAGGGGCAGGGGAGACTGCGGGAACTATGGGATAGCTACGGAATAGCTACCCACAGTGCAACGCTCCAGAAATCGATGCTAGCCTCGGACCGTGGATGCACACCACTGAATTAATGTGCTTAGTGTGGCCGCGTGCACTCGATTTTATACAATCTGTTTTACTAAACCGTTTTATGTAAAATCGGAATAATCCTGTAGTGTAGACGTACCCCTAGGTGCTCGCCCCAGGCCAGTCAGGGCTCCAGCATTCACAGCACTGCTGCTGAGCCGTGGGGCAGGGCTGCACACACCTCCCTTCTGGGACATGCCTGGCTCCAGTGGCCCCGGAACCATCCCCTGAACATCCGACATTGTCGCATCTAAAAGCAGGGGCCATCATCGAGGGTCTACTCTCCAGTACGGGCCCCTTTACTTAGCGAAGGTTCAGGGATCGCTCTCTGCCCTCCACGCAGGCTACTGAGACCATGGCTTGCTTCCTCCACCGTGTCCCTGGCCCCAGAGCCCTCCAGCAGCTTCAGCTCGCAGAGCCCCATAGCCAGGGCTGGCTGGCTTTGCCCCACAGCAGATTAACTTTGTGGTAGCCCATCCAGAGGGGGGCTGGGAGGGAGCTGCCCCACAGGCAGAGCAGGCTAATCCTATGAGTAGATATACGGGGGAGGTATAATGTGCTTGCTGCTGAATTCACACCCCAGCCCTCTGTGCAGATGCCCTAGAGTGTCGAATACAGCCAGACCCCACTGGAAACCGGAGCTGTGACTCAATGGGAGGACCTTTGTGGGGTGGCAGGACACCAGAACAACCAGGCCCTGTGATGGACCCCAAACAAGTGCTGGGAGGCAAACAGATGTGAGTAAAAGTTTCTGCCTGAGCCCCATCAGTCTGCCTGTAAGCTGAGCTGGAATAGACACCGAAGGTGGTCTGGATGCTGGCTGCAGGGTCTTGGAGGGTATTCTGTTTGAGGTGTTCTTGGGGAATGATGGAAGGGGGTTAACTCCAGAGAGCTCAGATGCAAACATGCCAAGACCAGACCCAGTGGCCACCGTGTCTGGGGCTACTAAGTCAATGCTGGCTGTGTCTGTGGTCAAAATTCCTGAAACTGAGGCACAGCTGCACAGTGTGATGGGTCAGAACTCTGGGTGTGGGGAAAGGCAGGATGGTAGAGAGCAGAGTCTATATCATGGGTGGCCAAACTGTGGCTTGCGAGCTGCAGGCGGCTCTTTTACATTTAAAGTGCAGCTTGTGGAGCTCCCCATGTCCCCGCCATTCTCCACCTACCAGCCTGGAAGCGACAAGCTCAGGGCTTCCCTGTGGTGCGGCTGTGGGGCTAGGAGTTTCTTCCAGAGAAGACTGGTGCCTGCTGAGAGTGGGGGGGGGCACAATTTAAAGGTTTGGCCCCCCCACAGCAGCTTGAGTCATGCCCCCCCCCCCACCTCGCTGCAGCTCCCAGGTCCTAGCTCTGCATGGAGAGGCAGCAGCAAATAGCTGGGAGCCGCAGGGAGGGGCAGCTGTTTTGGCTGCTGTTCCTACCCATGGCTGCAGCTCCCTGCTTGCCAGCTTCATGTGCCCATGTGCCCCCCCATGCATCGCCTCTGCCCGGGAGGGGAGCCTTGGGGTCTCAGCCTTGGCAGGCGTGGCCCCGCTCTCAAACTTCTGAAGACTGTTGCATGTGGCTCAGAGGGTCAGTACGTTTGGCCACCCCTGCTCTATGTTTTCCGGGTGATCAGCTCACCTCTCCCCAGCGCCTCGGGGGGAAGTGGGGAGATTCCACGTCACTCCAGCATGGGGGCTGCACTGCTCCCAGCACTGCCATTCCCGGACTGCACCACTCCCGGTGCCCATCCAATCAGCTAGTATTGGGTGACAAGAGCGTATGGGGGGGCATGAACTCTGCACCTGTTTGCCACTTCCAGGGTGATTTTCACTCTGTGCTTGGGAACAGCCCTGGCTGTAATGGTTCCATTGTAGGGTGTGCTGGGATGATCACTGGGACTGAATTAATAAACAGTATCAACAAACACATTTCTTTATGCTGCTGCTGAGAATATCTCAGATTAGTGCTAAGGAGGGAAACTTACAGATCCAGTTTACCTGTTATTAATTAGACCCATTTTTAATTGGTTGTGTTTCTATCTTCTTGGACAAGGCACATCAGTCATGTCAGTTTCACCTTTATTGTCACAGTCCTGGATGTCACTGGGCCTCAAACCCAGCAGTGGGGTTTGTAGTTGTTTATAAGAAAGTGTTCACATGGTAGAATCATAGACTGTTTATATCCGTACAGTGGGAGCTTCGGAAGACTATGCTGCATAATACAGCAGACTTTGGGGACCGGACGTGTGAAGGGGAATTCCTCAGATGTCCTGGGGGACGGGGTTGCGCACCCCACCTAGAGATTCAGCCTTTGAGGCTTTGCCCTGAGGGAGGACGGTTGTCTGCTGTTCACCTGTTCTAGGCAGACAGGTCAAAATCCCAGCCTGGATTCCCCAGGGACCCATAGACAAAGAAAGGACTTTTGGATAAATAGCCTGAGTTGAAGCTGACTCAGGGCCTTCTTCATGATCCAGCAAATGGACAGGACCCCTGGTCCACGGAGGGCCCCAGTCCTTAGGGAAAGGTTGGAAGCACATGGCCTGCTGAGGCCCAGTAAGACTGGTGCTAGTTCTGAGCTGAGGCTGTTGTGAACTCATCACCACCCAAGACACCGGTTTGGTGCGGGGGGATATGGAAGGACTCATCTGGCAGAGCAAATGTTGCAGACATTTGGGAAGATCTCTGGTGAACTTATTAGCATGCGGGTCATTCTTTTATTGTTCTTAATATGTTTTCTCCGTAATGCTTTTACCTTCAGAATCCGTGTGCTGTGCAGTAACGTGTAACAGCTGGCAATTACTCTATTCTTGATCTTGGCAGAGAAAGCAAGCAGGCCCACTTAGGCAGACTGTCTTTTGTTGGTAACTAGACAGTGGAGGCAGGGACCTGTTCAGCCTGGAGATACCCCGCTCAGGAGGGAGAGAGATGTAGGTCTCACCCCCAAGAAAGGCGATGGCGAGGGAGACGGAAGCTTGAGAGCGGGTGCCCTTGCTGAGCCACGGCAGGGAAACACAGGTGCGGATCTCTGAACTGTGACAGAGCCTTGCTAGTAATTTCATCTAGACCACCTTCCCCTAGTTTGCTTATGAGGATGTTATGTGGGATTGTGTCAAAAGCCTGACTAAAATCAAGATGTATCACGTCTGCTGCTTCCTCTCTCCACTCAGCCAGTAACCCTGTCAAAGAAGGCAGGTTGGTTTGGCATGATTTGTTCCTGACAAATCCATGTTGGCTATTCCTTATAACCCTATTATCTTTTAAGTGCTGACAAACTGATTGATAATTTGTTCCAGTATCTTTCCAGGTATCAAAGTCAGGCTGACTAGTCTGTAACCCCCCAGGTCCTTTTTGTTCCTCCTTTTAAAGATAGGTTCTCTGGTTGCCCTTCCCCAGTCTTTTGGAATGTCACCTGCCCTTCAGTCATTCTCAAAGATACCACTAATGGCTCCAATATTGCTTCAGCTAGTTCCTGAAGCTCCCTCCGGTGAATTTCATCAGGCCCTGCTGACTTGAATACATCAAACTTATCTAACTATACTTTAATCTGTTTTTCCCCTAGTCTGGCTTGTGGTCTTTTGCCCTGATTAATATTAATTGTGTTAAGCATCTGGTCACAGTTAACCTTTTTAGAGAAGACTGAAGCAAAATAGGCAGTGAACATCTCAACCTGTTATTAGCGCTCCTGCCCTGCTAAGCAGTGGATCTACACATGCCTTTCTCTTACTCTTGCTCCTAATGAATTTATAGATTCTCTTCTTATTACCTTTTGTGTCCTTTGCCAGGTGTAACTCACTTTGAGCCTTAGGCTGTGTCTACACTACATGGCTTTTAGCAACATGTCTGTGTCATTACAGCCGTGCTGCTAAAAATCACGCTGTTTGTTGGCTCTCCTGCTGACAAAAAACGTCCACCCCCACGAGCGGCATTTGAGTTGTCAGCAGGAAAGCGCTCCTACCGACAACGCGCTGTTCACACTGGCACTTGTCATAGCAAAACTTTTGTCTTTCAAGTTTTTTTTAACCCCTCTGAAAGACAAAAATTTTGTCATTCAGTTGCCAGTGTAGACATAGCCTTAGCCTGTCTGATTTTGTCCCTACATACTTGTGCTGTTCTTTTTTATTCCTCCTTAGCAACTCGTCCGTGTTTCCACTTTCTTTAGGATTCCTTTTTGATTTTCATCTCATTAGCGAGCTCCTGAGAGAGCCATATTGGTCTTTTGCTATTCTTCCTCCCTTTGCTTCATATCTGGGTAGTTTGCTGCTGTGCCTTTTAATACCGTCTCTAAGAAACTGCCAGCTCCCCTGAACTCCTTTTTCCCTTAGATTTTCTTCCCATGGTACCGTACCTACCACTTCTCTGAATTTGTTAAAGTCTCTTAATTTGTTAAAGTCTGCTTGTTTGAAGTCCATTGTCCTTATTCTGCTGCTCCCACTCCTTCCTTTCCTCAGAATCATGAATCACAGGGTAAGAAAGGACCGCAAGGGTCATCTAGTCTAACCTCCTACCAAGATGCAGGATTTGTTGTGTCTAAACCATTGTGTCTAAACCATTGTGTCTAAACCTATCATTGCATGATCACTTTCACCCAAGTTCCTTTCCACCTTCAGATTCACAACCAAGTCCTCCCTCTTAGTCAGAATGCAAAATTGTAGTTTTTTCTCTACATCAGCTTTATGAAGAAGAAGAAGAAGAAGAAGTCAGAATCAAATCTAAAATGGCTGTCCACTGGTTACTGCCTCCACCATCGGAAACAAGAAGTTGTCCCAAACACATTCCAATAACTTATTGGAGATTTTCATAGAATCATAGAATATCAGGGCTGGAAGGAACCTCAGGAGGTTCTAGTCCAACCCCCTGCTCAAAGCAGGACCAATTCCCAACTAAATCATCCCAGCCAGGGCTTTGTCAAGCCTGACCTTAAAAACCTCTAAGGAAGGAGATTCCACCACCTCCCTAGGTAACCCATTCCAGGGCTTCACCACTCTCTGAGTGAAAAAGTTTTTCCTAATATCCAACCTAAACCTCCCCCACTGCAACTTGAGACCATTACTCCTTGTTCTGTCATCAGGTACCACTGAGAACAGTCTAGATCCATCCTCTTTGGAACCCCCTTTCAGGTAGTTGAAAGCAGCTATCAAATCCCCCCTCATTCTTCTCTTCTGCAGACTAAACAATCTC
Organism: Mauremys mutica; assembly: GCF_020497125.1. Lineage (NCBI taxonomy): Eukaryota > Metazoa > Chordata > Testudines > Geoemydidae > Mauremys > Mauremys mutica. Next base: position 14,799,062 of record NC_059096.1, read on the forward strand.
AGTTCCCTCAGCATCTCCTCATAAGTCATGTGCTCCAGCCCCCTAATCATTTTTGTTGCCCTCCGCTGGACTCTTTCCAGTTTTTCCACATCCTTCTTGTAGTGTGGGGCCCAAAACTGGACACAGTACTTCAGATGAGGCCTCACTAATGTTGAATAGAGTGGAATGATCACGTCCCTCGATCTGCTGGCCATGCTCCTACTTATTCAGCGCAAAATGCCATTAGCCTTCTTGGCAACAAGGGCACACTTTTGACTCATATCCAGCTTCTCATCCACTGTAACCCCTAGGTCCTTTTCTGCAGAACTGCTGCCTAGCCATTCGGTCCCTAGTCTGTAATAGTGAATGGGATTCTTCTGTCCTAAGTGCAGGACTCTGCACTTGTCCTTGTTGAACCTCATCAGGTTTTTTTTGGTTTCTTGTGTTTTGCCATATTCTCTTTTCTAACAGATGGCTGAGTAGTAAAAGTCCCCTATTATCACCAGGTCTTTTGTTTTCAATACTTCTGTTATTTGGTCTAGAAATGCTTCATCCACTACTATTATTGTTATTTTATTATTGTGGAAACATTTCTTTTGGCCTTATGTTTTGTTTACCTTTCTGCTATAGGTACAACCTATTGCTGTGACTTCAAACGGGCAGCAGAGGGTGCTGCAGGCAAAGTCATGGGTAGACCAGCAGTAAGTGGAGGCAGATGTCTTTCATTATTTGGGTTTAATTTCCAAGGCTCCTTGGCATCCTCAATGGATGTTCAAGAAGGCTCGGAAAACATGGGGCTTTGAAACACACTGGATTTCAAATTATGAGTTTAAATGTAATATCTATCCCCACACACCCCCTCCCATCTATCTATCTATCTATCTTGCAGTGTCTTTACTCAGTACTAACTCCTTGATTTCAATGGGAGTTCCACCTGAGCAAACCTTGTGGTCCTGGTTACATCCCAACATGTATGGGCAGAAGGTCTCCTCCATGCTCCGATCTCCCTGTTTGGCTCAGCTGCTTACCCATCACAATTCCCCACTCCTCCCAGGCCCCATGGATGGTTCTTCCGGGAGCGGATGGGCAAGTGGAAAGCATCGCCCCCTGCTGGCTCTCCAGAGACCAGCCTCTCCCTCCTGCCCCCTGTGGTGGACATCTCCTTGAAAGGAGATCTTTGACGCAAGTGCAGGCAGGGGAGTCCCAGGGAGCATGGCTCTGGAGCCAGGGTGCCAAGGAGCAGGCTGAGCTGCTGCAGAGACATGGTGCCTTCCTAGACTCATAGATCCTAAGGCCAGAAGGGATCGCTGTGATCGACTGGTCTCTTGTACAGCACAGGATTTTCCTGAATTAAGCCCTGCTGGAACTATAGCAGATCTTCACCCAATCCTAAAAAAGGCCAGAGATGGAGAATCCACCACAACCCTTGGGAAATTGGGCCAGTAATGAATTGCCCTCCCTGATGAAAACGTGAGCCTTCTTTCCAGTCGGCATTGCAGGCAGCCCAAGCCTGGGCTCTGTGGGGTCAGTGAGGCTTGTTCCACTTTCCCAATGGACCACGTGGGAGACCCTCTCTGAGATTTCCTCCCCCTTGCCCATGGGAGGGGCAATCCAGGTGTGTCCCTATTTCAGTAATTGCCATCAGCTGCCACTAGCTCCTGGCCTGCTTCCTCCAGCCTTTGCAGTTCACCGCCTTCTATCTCCGATCCGAACGGCTTGGCCTGCCTTCCCCTCTACGTTCCGAGTCCCTTAATGCATTCCAGGCATTTTCCATTCTCTTGTCTCGTGGGTTATTTTTTGATGTTGCTCTTTGTGTCTCTTTCCAAATGGATCTGTGACTATCAGCTGGAGCCAGCACTCCCGTTCTCTCTCCCACCCCCACCCCAGTCCTGCCTCACCTCATCACTCCTGCATAAGCTCTGAAATCTCCAAGGAAGAGGCCAGGCTGAAAACTTTTCCTAACGAGCAGTTTCCCTTTGATTTGCTTTGAACGCCAGCTTCCTTCTTCACTCCACATTCTTTGTTGCCAAGTGAAATCTGTTTGTAGCTTTTGCGTGCACCTTCCAAATCTGCACGGTCCAACTTCCCCGGCTTCGGTTGGCTCGGGGGGAAGTTGATCACAAACACACTTGGATTCCCCATGTGAGCTGTTCCTTGCCAGCTGTTCCAGCCTTTACTATTTCAAACAACTATTTAACTCTAGGGTAAACATTTCACAAACTGCTGTTCTGCATCAGGCTTGCAGGATGATATTCCACACCACAGCTGTGGGCTCGTCAAGAACTCTCTCCCTGTGGGGATATAGAAGTGCGGTAAAATGACAAGTAACTGCACATACATACACGTGTGCAATGCATCCCTCGGAGCACGGAATGAGGCAGGGGTCCCCTGGATCAATAGTACACAATCATGTAATTCAATCGGTATCAGAATGCATATGCACAAGAGAGCTGAATTAAGGGTGAATGGGACTCTCTACAACGCCCCCCGCTGGGAGAGACTGGGACTGGAGTAGCTGGGAGCTCCCCCCACTCTCAGCTCTCCTGCCCCACTCCCCACAGTGGCCCCTGCTGGGAGTTCCCCACAGCCAAGCCCCATTCCCCACCCCATGGCTGCTTGCAGAGGTTGCAACAATCGATCGCAAATTCACTAACTGAAACATAAGAAAGGACAATAAAGAGTGTTTCTTTAAGCACCTCCATCCCCAGTCCTGCATTACTGCCCTCTGCTCTTCCCCTGTTGGCCTGGCGCTGCCCTCCTGCTCCCATGCCTGGGGGACAGTTTCGCTGGGAGGGGAGTCTGGTTAGCACCCGGAAGCGAATGCCGAGGCCAGTGTCCCCACCAGCCAGGCACACACCATCCTGAATTTCCTGTTGCTCCTTGTGCAGCCTGGGTAATTGGAAACAGATTTTCTGGCTCGGGTGGGGAGGTGCTGTCTGAAATGCAGCCATCGTTCCCTGTGCGGGGCCTTTGTGCTCCTGCCCTTCCTCTCTGCAAGGTTCATCCAGCCTGAGATAGACCCAGTGAACCCTTCGAGAGCCTCCCACTCCGGGCTTATTGATTAAGGATAAACTCGACATGAGCAATAGCCCAGCTGGATCACAGCCTTGGAGTGGATGCTTTGGGGGGAGAGTTTTCCCCTGGGGTAGGGCTTTGCACATCTGCTTTGTGGTGTGCTCTGGGGCATGGAATCTTTCCATTCCACCCCCAGGGCCTGGCCTAGCACAGCTCGGCAACTCCAGACACCGAAGGAAAAGTAAGGGCAGAACACAGGGCTAGGTGAAGGGTGTGGTGTGCACATCCTAACCTGGGCCATATAAAGCCCCCGAGCTATATGGCAGTATGGTCCACAGACAGATAATTCAGAAGCAAGGGGTGCAGCATGTCATGCAAATGTGACTGTGGATGATCAGAATATCACACAGGAAGATCGGGATGACCTTGAAGACCGGAGTGATGGAAATGGGATGAAATGTAACAGTAAAGTGCAAGGTCTTAGGGTCTAACAATAAGAATTTTTGTTGTATGCTGGGGACTCATCAGTCAGAAGCAACAGAGGAGGAGAGAGACCTGAGTGTGGGTTGATCACGGGATGACTACGGCCACCAATGTGATGCTGCTGTGAAAAAAGGCAAATGAGACCCTTTCTCAGGCGAAGTATTTCCAGCAGAGACAGAGAAGTGTTAATGCCATGGCCCAGAGTGATGGAAGCTCCCTAAAAGTGGGGGGGCCACCAACACCTGGCCACACCCTCTGGTGCTGCCCAGTCCCCCCCGAAACCCTGCTCCCTCGCGCCGCCATTTCCCCCCAGGCCCCGCTCACTCACGCCGCCATTTCCCCCCAGGCCCCGCTCCCTTGTGCTGTCATGTCCCCCAAAGCCCCGCTCCCTCGCACCACCATTTCCCCCCAGGTCCCACTCCCTCTTGTCGCCATTTCCCCCCAGGCCCCTTGTGCTGTCATGTCCCCCAAAGCCCCGCTCCCTCGCGCCACCATTTCCCCCCCAGGTCCCCCTCCCTCACGCCGCCATTTCCCCCGAGGCCCCACTCCCTCGTGCCGCCATTCCCCCAGAGACCCCGCTCCCTCGCGCTGCCATTTCCCCCAAGGCCCTGCTCCCTCGCGCCGCCATTTCCCCCCAGACCCCACTCCCTCGTGCCGCCATTTCCCCCCAGGTCCCGCTCCCTCGTGCCGCCATTTCCCCCGAGGCCCCGCTCCCTTGTGCCGCCATTTCCCCCGAGGCCCTGCTCCCTCTTGTTGCCATTTCCCCCCAGGCCCCGTTCCTGTGCACCGCCATTCTGCCAGAGGCCCCACTCCCTCGTGCCACCATTTCCCCCCAGACCCGCTCCATCACGCCGCCATTTGCCCCCGAGGCCCCGCTCCCTCGCGCCGCCATTCCCCCCGAGGCCCCGCTCCCTCACGCTGCCATTCCCACCGAGGCCCCGCTCCCTCGTGCCGCCATTCCCCCCGAGACCCCGATACCTCATGCCACCATTTCCCCTGAGGCCCTGCTCCCTTGCGCTGCCATTTCCCCCCGAGGCCCTGCTCCCTCACGCCATTACCCCAGAGGCCCCGCGCCCTCAGGCCGCCATTACCCCCAAGGCCCTGCTCCCGCGCTCCGCCATTCCCCCCAGGCCCCACTCCTTTGTGCTGCCATTTCCCCCCGAGGCACTGCCCTCTCTGCCCCATCCCCCACTCACTCGCCCTTATTGACGGTAAATAGTGGGGGGGGCCATGGCCCTCTTCGCCCCCCTGTCCCGGCGCTCCTGGCCATCCTACAAGGCACCTGGAACACTGTACAGTTCTGGCCACCAGTGTTCAAGAAAGGTGAATTCAAACTGGGACCGGTGCTGAGAAGGGCTGGGAAGACGATCAGGGGTATGAAGAGTTGAACTTACGGGGGGAGACGGGAAGAGCAGGGCTTGTTTAGTCTGGCGCACCAGAGGTGGAGAGAGGCTCTGATTGCTTGCTCTAAATACACTAGGAAGGGCAAAGAGCTATTGACGCTGAAGGACAATGTTGGCACAAGAACAAATGGGGATAAACTGGCTATGAATAAATTCAGGCTGGAAATTAGAAGGTTTCTAACTGCCAGAAGGTTCTGGAACAGCTTCCCCAGAGGAGCTGTGGAGCAAACAACTTAATACGTTTTAAGAGAGAGCAGGACACATTTATGAGTGGGATTGTATGACCGGGTTTCTTGTGATGGGTGGGCAGGGCTCGGCCGCTCAGGGGTCCCTTCTAGTTTATATCTTATGTTTCCAAAAGCTCAAGTGGTCACCGGCAGGAGTCAGGAAGGGTTCCCCCCCCCCCAGTGTATTCTGGGATTTGGGGCGGGGTTGGGTCTCTTTCCTCTGAAGCATCAGAGATGGCCATGGCTGGAGATAGGCCATTGGCCAGGGAGGGCCAGGGCTCTGAGGTGGCGGTCTCTCTCTCAGGTGCTTGGCTGGCTGGTTCTTGCTCATAGCTCAGGGTCTAACTGTTAATCATAGATTCCAAGGCAAACAGGGACCACTGGGATCATCTAGTCTGACTTCCTGTAGAGCATAGGCCAGAGACCTGCCCCACAGTAATTCCTTGAGCGGGTCTGTTAGAAAAACGTCCTAGCTTGATTTATAAATTGTCTGTGATGGAGAATCCCGCACGACATTTGGTCAGTTGTCCCAATGGTTAGTGAACTTGCACTGTTAAAAATGTATGCCTTGTTTCCTGTCTAAATTTGTATTGCTCAAGTCACCCTGAACTTTCTCTTTGTTAAGCTAAATAGACTGAACTCTTTGAGTCTGTCACTAAGACATGGTTTCTTATCCTTTAATCATTCTCATGGCTCTTCTCTGAATGCTTCCCAATTTATCACCATCCTTCTGGAATTGCGAACACCAGAACTGGACAGGATTCCAGCAGTGGTTGCACCAGTGCCAAATACAGAGGTAAAATAACCTCTCTGCTCCTACTTGAGATTCCCCTGTTTATGCATCCAAGGATGACATTAGCCCTTTTGGCCACACTGGGAGCTTGTGTTCAGCTCATTATCCACCACAGCCCCCAAATCTTGTTCAGAGTCACTGCTTTCCAGAGTAGAGTCGGGGTGGGATCTGGAAGGAATTTCCCCCTAGGTCAGTTTGGCAAGAACCTTGGGGGCGGGTTCCACCTCCTCTGCAGCGTGGGGAGCGGGTTACTTGCCAGAATTACCTGGGTGATCTCACTTAATCAATTTCTTGCCATCAGGGGCAGCCCTAGACTAGCTGCCAGCAACTGGCATCCTAGGCGAACCATGCAATCGGCACCCCCACCCCTGAACCCCAAGGGCAGATCTAGGCTGAGGTATTTGGTAAACTGGGAAACATTTTGCCCCTTTTTTCCTTTTAATGTTTTTTGAGTGTTTTTTTTTTAAACAGAGGCTTAATTATTCAGTTTGTCCATCCGTCCATCTGTCCAAACAATCTTTCTGAAATCAGATAAAACAGAGACACAAAATGTTCAGAATAGATTTGTACATGACAGCTAGATAATATTTCAGTCCAATTTCAAATAAAAATGCATTAAAAATGTTAATTATAATTTTTATTATTACAAATCCCAAATCATCCATTACGGTCTCCTGCTTTAACTGCCATTACCAGCACATCCAATATAGAAAGAAATAAAAAAACTCTTCAATGAACTTTAACCTGTATTTACAAAACACTCCGCATAAAAAACAGTCTGTGCTCTTAAAACATGACTTTTCTTGTTTTCAGTTTTGAAAATTCAATCACTAGTTCTTTTAGATCCAGTTTTCCAGCATTTCATGCTCTATTGACATTGTGGCAACTCCAACAAGTCTCTCTTGCACCATTGTTGAACACAGATGTGTTTTTATCAGTTTTAACTTCGAGAAGCTACGTTCCCCACTAGCTATGGAAACTGGCAAAGTTAAAAGAATGCGTAGAGCTATAAAAATGTTTGGAAAACTGTCTGTGAGTTTATTTTCACAAACAAGCTTCAGGACTTCTTCAGGAGTGGAATGTTTCTTAAGTCGTCTTGAAAAAGCCTGAAGCTCACTACACAAATCTGTAGCATCAATGTCTTTTGAATTTTCATGAGTCAATGCCGATTCCAGTTTTATACAAATTCTCTTATCTGTTTTGCTGTTTTCTTTTGCAAGCTGTGGATATCATATAGAAAGCCAAATACTGACTCTAGCTGCTGCATCTGTTGAAATCTTTCATCAATCAAGTGAATAGCAGTATCAAAGACTGCAAAGTAGAAATTCACTTTAAACCTTTGTTTTGGGTTCTGAATGGGTGTGTCTCGTCTTTCATATGAAAACTGCTGTTTCTTTTGCTGAATGCGAACTGGCTCTGGTTCAAATTCTGTCAGAAAGTCTATTTCTTCAGCAAGCTTGAGAGAATCTACCAGTCTTCTTTCGAACCCTTCATTACTTCAGAATTCCTCCAGAATATTTTTAGTTTGCTGCAATTTTTGAATAGTAGAATGTACGTTCAAGTTCTTTTCCTGAAGCCGCTTACTAGTGAGGTTAATCACGAAAAAAATATTATACCACAAAATAAATGAAGTCACAAATTTGAACTTGGAAAGGCCATTTGCCATGTGCCGTATTGCCAGATGATCCAGTAAAGGTAATATCATCAGAAATTTCAATTAGGGCATCATAAATGTTTCCAAGTTCATAGCGAAGAGGCTTCAAAGCATCAATGTGACTCTCCCATCTTGTCTGACTGAGTGGTTTCACAATTAGAGAATTCACGTGGCGATAAGAATCTCCCAATGGTGTGTTGAGCCTGAGAAAAACACATAAACATGTTGCACCCGGTCAAAGAAACTACTTGCCTCCAAACAGCATCTAGCAGCATCATTGACAACCAAATTCACAGAATGCACCCTGCAAGGAACGAAAAAGGCCCTAGGATTGATCCATCAGTCTCCTTTGCACACCATTGTCTTTACCCTTCATATTACTCCCATTATCATAGCCTTGGACACATAAGTTTTCAACAGATAATGACATTGTTTCAAGCTCTTGTAGAATAGTTTCAGTCATAAATGCTCCAGTCATCTCCTTCAGTGGTACAAAACCCAAAAAATGTTCCTTTATAAGTACTTCAACATTATCTTCATCTGCAGACTTTTCCATAGCCACAAAACAAATGATCATCATCATTTGTTCAACATGACTCACATCTGGGTGTACCGTCCAGTATTATTGAAAAGTATTTTGCAGAATGGGCAGCTTCTACAATTTTCTTTTTAATGGCATTTGCTAAGATTTGAATCAGTTCATTCTCATTCTGCATATTTTTTCCTAAGTAATGAACCTGTGTTTCATGATCAGTTATTTTATGTAGATGCTCCTTCATGACTGGATCAAACAAAACTAGGCATTCAACACATTTTAAAAAGTTTCCATTACCTGGAGTGTGTAATTTTTCATTTTTACCGCGGCCACAGAATGCTGAATTTTGCCCACCGAGAACTCTCACTAAAGCAATCAGATGCTCTAATATTTGTTGCCAATATTCTTCTTTTTCCTTGATCACACGTAATTTTTTTCAATAGTTTTTCCTTTTTTCAATTATAATTCAAGTTCTTTCCAATTTTGAAAACATTCCAAACGTTCTGTACTTCTTTCACATGAAGAGAGAATTGAAGATATGTTTTTCCAGCCCTTCGAACCATTTTCAGTAAGTGATGTACCAATTGCTTGATTTCTAAACAACTTGCAGCAAAAGCAAAACACAGAATCCTTTGACACTGAATATGGTAACCAGTTTCGATGAATTTCTTCCCCATTAATGAGTTTCCTCTTGTAATGCTGAGAAGAGAATTTTCTTTTATTTTCATCCTTAGGGAAGGGAAATTCATGAACTTGTTTGGGTCCATGTTGCATGAGAATTTGCCGCACAGTGTCTTCACATCTGGGCCATGAAGTTGGGTCCCCAGACTGTAACTTGTTTGTAACTTCTTCATCCTTTCTTCCTCTACTTCATTTACTTCAATTTCTGCATGTGTCTCTGAAGGTGAATACATTTTCTCCACTTCCATATCAGTCTGATGCTGTGAGCTGCCTTCATCTAGAAGTAAGTTTCCATCATCTTGAGTTTCCACATCCACTGTTTTTTTGTGGATGTGAGCTACCCTCATCTCAAAGTAAAATTCCTTCATCTGGATGCTGTGAACTGCTTCCATCTTTATCTGGATTAAAGAGAAGATATTTCAGGAAGGATCCCTGCTGTTTTGCTTGGTCCTTTTCCTTCTCAGCCTTTCGTTTATGATACTCAGCTCCTGAGGGTTTTCTTTTTCCTCTTTCTGCCATGGGGCATTTGAATATTGTTATGTACTGTGCTCCCGACTGCAAGGATGGCTGACACACCCACCACACGGTTGGAGATTTAAACCATGTTGCAACTATCCCAACACGTCTTTTCACTGCTTAAAGGTTCAATGATTAGTAACATACACTCACTTACCTATTAAAACAGTTACAGCGTTTACATGGAAACAAAATGACATTTTTTGATGTTATAACCCGACGCCGGTTGTTTGGAAGTAATCCCCTTCCTCACGGTTACCTGCTTGGAGTGTGATGTCATCACTTTCGTAGTCTATTAAGCATTAACGCTGTTACTTTTCTTTTATGGATCTTATTATTACATGTGAACCAGTTATAACAAAGAAAAGTTCATAATTACACAGCCTGATAATAACGCTAAGGTTTAATAACACTTAAAGATACTCAGATTTTGGATTTATAATGCTGAAAGACATTATTCTTTATTCTTTGGTCCCAAGAAACACAATTTTCCACAGTATTCGCTCGATTCTTAACCATCTACCTGCGCCGTGTGTAAAAATGACTGTTTGACATGTATCAACTCGCGATATCTCTGCTCTCCATGAATTTCTGGCTATGCGACCTTGATGTATATTCGAGTTTGGTGTCACTAGCATTGCAGCTCCTGCCGCGGGCGGATGCATTTCATTGTGGCTGAGTTATTGCTTATCAAAATTGTGAAGTGGGTCATCTAGACCCTATGTCACAAATTAAAAAAAATTCACTAAAATATTATTTATTTTTTCAGTAAATAAAAGATTTGACATATTAATACATTTTCAGAAATGTAGAGAAATGAATTATAATTCATAGTCCCTCTGTATGCACATGGGAATTGAAATAATGACACCTTCATTATTTTATTTGTATTTTTTTCATCTTTTTCATTTTTTGTCATTTCTTTTTCTTTATTTGATTTTTTCCCTTGAATTTGGTGCCCCATTTAACTTGGCACCCTAGGCGACCCCCTAGTTCACCTATATGGACGGGCTGCCCCTGCCCGCCATTGCGGGGGCTTTGGGCACTGGTGCCCCTTGGTCCCGCCTGGTCTCCGCCTGTGGCACACACTAGTTCGCTGAGCACTGGGATACTTTGGTCTCATTTCGGTGGTTGAGATGTGGTGTGGTTGCTGGATGTGCCAGTGGCCTGTGACATACAGGACGTCAGAGCCGATTAGCTGGGGCTCCCTTCTGGCCTTAAATTTTATGACTCTATGATTAGGGTGCCATGCACTGTTCCCCTCCCCATGTCAAGAGCCTATGTCCAGACCCCAGGATGGGATCAGGGGAGGGCAAACCCAGCCACGCCTTGGGGTAAATTGCATCAGTCAGGATTCAGCCATGAGCCATGTGGTCACATAAAGGTACCCTACATGGCTGCCTCCTTGACGCACAATGGTGTAAGCAGTGGGATTAGTCTTGCAGTCTGCATCATAATTTACATTTACAGCTGCCCTGGATCCCAGTGGAATCCATGCCATTATTAATGAGAATTAGTTTAAAACAGTTCACATTGTGTCAGGGCACTGCAGGAGCATACAAGGAGAACGGAGTATGCAAATATGATATTGCATCACCCACCAATGAAATGCAGCCTCCTCTGGGGTGGAGTGCTGCAGCAGCTTAACAGCAATGTTGTCTCCATGAAGAAATGGAGAGTACCCTATCCAAAAGGCAGTGCAGGGGGCATTCAGGGCTCAGGATGTCATTCTGTGTGTTCAAATTTGGCCAGGTCTCCCATGTTATTAGGGAAAGAGCCACTGGGGTTCTGAGTAACAGAACAGCAGCTAATAACCCTGTGTCTATCTCTGGCCCGTCAACTGTGAATCAACGAAGCTTCATTGCATCTTTGGGAACGAGCTCTTTGGGCCTCTGATCCGTGTTCGCACAGCACCTAGCGCAATTGGGCCCCGGTCCATGACTGGGGCTCCAAGGAACTACCCTAATACACCTAATAGAGATCATCGTCCCTGTGCTAGAGAGAGGGGAAGTCACTCAGCAGGCCAATGACAGAGTTGGGAACAGACCCTCCCCCCTGCCCCCTGTGCATGGCAGGGGATCACCGCCTCACCGTCATGTTTCTCATCTGAAAGATGGCCCCTCCATCACTGCAGTGCCCTCTACTGAGCATCGGCTCTGTACAGAGGGGACAATACCCCTCTCTGCCCCTCTAGCCCCAGATGTTGCTTGTGCGAGGACGAGGGAGCTTGGTAGAGGATGAGGAGCGACTGACTTCATCCCAGCCCAAAAGAATCCGCAGGTCCCTTCCATCATCCAGTGTGGGGCAGGCTGGCAACCGCTGTCCTTTGGGCCTGTAGCTGGTCTGTCTCCAGTGGACTCAGCCCCCCCACCCCAGCTCTAAAGGCTGGTGCCCCGTCTCACTTCACCCTGGAGAAGTCCCCGCAGCCCCTCAGAGGAGAGGAGACATGAGTCCTCTGCACAGGGGTGGGGGAGTGCAGCGGGGGCAGGGGCAAGGACGTCCCAAGGACTCAGGGACGGTTTGCACAACACTGCTGAGAACAACCGGACCTTTGGCCTAAACAGCCCGATGGCTGCTCAGCCTAATCCTTGGCCTAAACCTCAAAGCTGACTCCGCTGTCTTGTTAAAATTCCGACTGTTGCTCTTATCTGGTGTTTATTTTTCAGACGATCCTTCTGTGGCGGCCAGTGGCGGGGGGGAGGGGGAAGGAGCTGAGCAAGGGGGTTCCCGAGGTAGCTGATGTTAATCCACTGGGCTGTGCTCTGCAACAGGCCCACCAGTGTGTTGCCATGGAAACACAGTAAATATTTGTCCCCAGCAGACTCCTGCTGGACGCGGAACAGGCGCAAGGCCACAGGTTACTGTGCAAGGTCCAACCGCAGCAGAGGTGAAACGCAGTCAGACGCCACCAGCCTCCCCATGACCCGACAGCAGAGTGGGTGACCCATGTGACTGTCCAGGGCCCCCTGTATGCTTCCGGGAATCCTCTGCTTCATGCAACCCCAACCCACCTCCCCATGCCCAGCGAATTCCCCCTGGGGCTAGACCCACAAAGTTCTTTAGTTGCCTAAATCCAATATTTAAGCTCAGCTGCTGCCTAATCCCACAGCTAAGGAGCTGCTTGGAGCCCTCAGGGAAGCGGGGTTCTAACACTAGATGTCCTGTCCCCCAGCTTTCTCACCAGCGGAGCCCCAGCCCCCACAAAAGGCAGCTGGGAGCAGGCATGTGCTACCCCACTTTGCGTGATTTGGAGCAGGGACTGGAACCCACATTCCAGCCGCAGCCCTGAGCCCCGGTGATGCAGCCCTTCGTTTGCGCTCTCTCTGGTCCAAAGACTCGCTAATGATTTGTACAAAGTGGAATGACTTCAGCAGGAGAGCTTGGCAGAGCCCTGCCTCGGGATAGGAAGACCCACCAGCCTACAGCTCAAGCCTGCGTGCCCTGGGACTAGGAGAACTGGATTAAAGGCTCTGATCCCACTCAGGCTGAGCAGAGACTGCAAACTAGGTCTCCCACATGCCAGAAGAGGGCTACTGAGGGTTTGGGGCAGGGCTCTCTCTCTCTCCCAGCTTCTTACAAGGGCTGGGGCTCAGCTGGGAGGGCCTGGCTGAGCTGCAGGAGAGGGTTAAGGATGGAGAATCCCAAGCAGAGGCTGGCGCCTCCCTCCAGCCCATCAGTCAAGTACCAAAGGTCCAGATCAACAGGAAATACCGGTACCTTTGAGGATCAGGATTTAAGCCTCACCCCTCTCCTCAGCAATTCACCCCTGCCCAGCTGGCTGGCTTCTGAGAATCCCAGTCTTAGTTGCCTTGCATGACCCAGGCCCACTGGGTGCCGCCTGGCGAAGGGAGGCATGGAGAGCCATAAGTCGTCACAGTCACAGTCATGCACAGCTAATATTGCAGGAGTTATGTGTCGATGTTGGAAATGCTGTTCTTACAGCCGGTGATGGGGGTGAGGTATCTTGGGCAGGTTCTTTTCAAGCAGGCAGGACCAGACGTTTATTCCCCCGTCTGGCTGTGTGTGTAGTGGGTGTTGCGTGTCTCCCAGTGGATGCCTGGTTACACACTCAGTCAAATGCTGATGAAGAGATTGTGAAATCTTCGAGAGAGGAAATTGTCAGGAAGAAATAAACAACAGGACGGAATCCTGTCACTGCTAAAGACAGAGGATTGTTGGGGTATATCTCGGGCTGCACCCTGGGTCATTTGCCAAGGAGGCCAGCGATAGCGGGACTGTCTTATGAACGAGAGACCCCAGCCTGGCCCGGCTGTGACACTTTGGGTGAGCGTTGCTCGGGAAAGCAGGAAAGTGGCAGTTAAGCGAGCCTAGGCTCTAGAATGAGGGTTATGATTTTATTTGCTTTGTAACTATTTGTTTCCAGTAGGGCTATGTGCTGCCATTTGAATCTCTGCCCTTTGTTAAATAAACGTCTCCCTGTTTCCGCTGCGTGAAGTGCCCTGCGTGAAGCAAAGCAGCGAGCTGCAGTGACAGTGGTAAGCGGGGGTGCACTGCTTCTCCGGGAGCCCTGAATCTGTGAATACTGTGAGTCTCCAGTGGGCCCGGGGCTGGATACTCCCGGGTGGGCTCAGGGGTGGGGTGTGTCTATCGCTAACCTGGAGAGAGCCGGCAGGGCCTGCGAGGCCTAGCGGGCAGGGTTGTGTTGCCTGTGGCCGGGGCAGTTGGGGAGCTGACCCCGGCAGGCCCAGCTAAGGCTTCCTCGCACTAAGGGCAGATGGGAGCGAGGTGCCTCACAAGCCTGGGGGCCCCTGGGGAGCGTCGCCCCTCCCTCACCATACACAGTGGGTAGGGAGCCTAGTAGGGCGACCAGACAGAAAGTGTGAAAAACTGGGACAGGAGGTGGGGCAATAGGCACCTATATAAGAAAAAGCCCCAAATATGGGGACTGTCCCTATAAAATTGGGACCTCTGGTCACCCTAGAGCCTGGGCACCTAGCTCAGGCTGGGTATTGCCCTGGGGGGCAGGGCATCCAGGGGTTAGTGTGCGGTCCCTTAGGCAGTCAGGAGGCAGCTGCGGGAGGTAGGGGTAGGTGTTGAGGGGAAGTTGGTTTGAAATGGATGGTCACTTTGCCCAAGGCCCCGCAAATCAGGGCTGGCCCCACCCGTCTTCCCAAATCCATCTGGAGACTGCCTGTGGATTTACCCCTCCCCTCTCCCTGGCTGGGCAGGGGAAGCTCAGACCTCTGCAGCAGATGTGCAGGTTTGAGCTTCAAGCCCATGATTTCCCGGAAAGCTTCTCTGGTTTGGGTCACCCTACTGCCCCTGCCCGCACGGAGGAGCACGTGTGCTTGGCGGGACATACCCCGCCCCCCTCAGCTCCATGCGGCCTTACAGCAGATGAATATGGGCAGGGGCTTATATGGGAAACTTTCCCAAGCCCCACCCACAAACTAAGCCCCACCCACTCAAGATACTCAACCGACTCACCTCTTTGTAGATGGTGCAGATCTTCAGGGCACGCTCCTCCTCTTCCTTTCTTGCCTGCTTTGTACAGCAATGAAATGGTTAACGATGGTGACAGCTAAGCTGCGGGGATGGAGGCCAGTCACACCTCTTTGTTCCAGGCTCCCTGCTGACAGATGTGGGGCTGAAAGGGATCTCAGGGGGCAGCATGTACAGCCCCCTGCGCCGAGGCAGGACCCAAGTAGACCTGACGGGTTTGTCCAGCCTGTTCTTATTCCCCTCCATTGACGGGGGCTCCACACCGCCCTGGGAAGCCTGGTCCAGCGCTCAACCATCCTTAGAGTTAGAAAGTTCTTCCTACTAGCTCACCTAACTCCCTGGCTGTAGATTAAGCCTGTCACTCCTTGCCCTACCTCCAGTGGGCGTGGAGAACAACTGGCCCATTCTTGTGCTTACCTGCCTCCCCCCACTGGGGCATCCCTCCCCCTGCAGAAGATCTCATTCCACCCTCACCCCAAGGACATGACATGGGTCTTTTGGGGAGCCACTCTCCAGAAACTGTTTCCCAAGCTGGCAGGTCCAGGGGTCCCTAGTCATGGCCTCCTCAGAGTCTGATGTTGAACCCAAAGTCCCCCCAGAAAAGCAAAGTTTGGCTGCTCCTAAGGACTGCACTTCTGGGCTGACTGAGGGACACCCGCTCTCCCATGGTCAGTTGCTGCTGAAATGCCCTGAGCATCGCAGGGGCTTGAAGCAGGATTAGGGGCCTTCCTGCTGAGGCCAGGGGCTCTGTTCCTACCCTGCTGCCAGCAGGAGAGGAGCTGGGTGGTGCAGACAGCTGAGGGCTGAGTTATTCTGTGGCATCTCCCCTGGGGCAGGCTGGGAAAGGGGTCCTCACAAACACATCCAATCCAAAGAGCTTCCCAACCTGGGCACTTCTGGGGGCACTTCTCTCCCCCCTGAACGCAGCTCAGAGCAGGGTCAGCTGCAGACTGCCCTGGGAGGTAGCTCCCGATGGGCCGGCTCCACAGACTTGGGTCTGGGGACCATCATGGTTGCATCGGATCAGTGCAGAACTAGGACATACTGCGCCGCACGGCTGGTACGTTCCACTGGGACATGGGCCAGGTTAGCAGCCCACAAGTGTATTCTGATGGGCCTGGCCTGGAGCATCCAGCGGCGCTGCGTGCCGGGTGCATTCGCCCTGTACGCAGCGGGCGAGCTGAGCACCAGGGCTTTGCTCAGCTGGGATCCCGGGGGCGCAGTCAGCAGCAGCCAGGCAATACGTGTCGATTTAACAAGGGGATTCTTTTTTAGCACAGTAATAACAGTCGATGATTCAAACCACATTTATTGAGACTCAGCAGCTGTGTCAGGGACACACATTCCTTGTTTGGTTGTTAATCATCAGTGAATATGTTTCTAATAATCGATCTGTCTGGGGACAAGCCAGCCACCCTGGGCTAGCGCAGTGCACTGCTGGCCAGGGAGAGCATTGCATGCTGTCCCTTCAGCCCCGGGGCTGGCGGTGAGGCAGAGGTAACCCCTCTGGCCTTCACAAGGGTGCCACTGATGAGCTGCCCAGGGACAGGTGTCCAGGCCGCTGGGCGTTAACATGGCGTCACTGAGGGTGAGAACGAAAAGGAAAGCCCAGAGCCTTTTCTTCCAGGCAATGATATGACTCTGGCTACGGTACTGCTAGTGCTCCCGGCTCTGGATCAAAGTGCCGGCTGTTTCCGCGGTGGAACTGCCCTCTAGCAGGCTAGCCCAGGGCCCTACAGAGCAGCAATGGCCCCAAATGGACAGTTCGGTTGTGATTCTGGCCCCGCCATCTGGAGGAGTCTGACATCAGATCAGCGCCTCCAGTTCGGTCCCTGGTGGAGTTACATCTGGACTGTGGAGCTGGAACCAGATCCGAAGTCCCCCCAAAGTTTGAAGTTTGTGGGGCAGGTCAGGGCCAGTGCTCTGGTCCGGGCCCAGCTTTAATAAGCAGTGCAGCCAGCTCCCACATCTGGACACTGCAGCCTGGCATGCCCTGCCTGTCCCCGTAGTGCCAAGCAGCCCAGGTGATGGGAGGGACAGACAGCCAGGGTGAAGGGACAGTGGAAGTGGGGGTGCAGTGTCAGCGCAGGGACTTGCAGTCAGGTTCTGGCACGTAGGCCACTCCTCCTGCACAGGACATGGGGCATGTCTGGGGCCCTGGGCCGGAGAGGGTGTGGGCAGAGCTCTCTGTGCTCCTGATAGACTGGGCTGCCAGGCAGTGCCATAGGGAGCCAATGCAAGCAGTGATGTTAGGGCAGCGCTGACCCCACCCCCAGTCAGCCAATATAGAAGCGGGCACAAACTCACCCCACCCTGCTGTGAGAGGGCATTGAAAGTGGGGTTGTGGAGTGATTGCAGGGGGTTGTTATATTGGGGCGGGTCTATATTGTGCCAAACACACACTGTGCTGGACACAGGTGCTGGTAGCACCTCGTCCTCTCCAGGTCGGGCATCTGCCCCCTTTGCTGATGTGGGTCCGGAAACTCCTGACACAAAACCCAATTAGACACCGAGGAGGTTTGCAACCATTTATATAAAAGAACAGTAGGCAATGGAATGGGCACAGACCAAGGGGCCGAAATGGAGATGGGAAACTGACCCACTGGCCTTTTCTGACCCTCTGAGAGCTACCCCCCTGGCTGGCCCCTATGCAGAATGGCAGCTCCTCCAGCGTCTCAGCCTCTGGTGCAGCTTTTCCCAAATCAGCCCTCCCGGGCGAGGCACTGGCAGCCTGGTGTTGCTTCCCCGGGCGCTGTGCAATCTGGTAGCCAGGCTGAGCCAATGGTGCCACCCACCTGGCTCACTGCCCTCTCGGTGGATGGGAATTGTGTAGCCCGCAGAGAGAGCTGTGAGCTGTTCTCAGTGTGAATTGTCTGCCTAGAGGGACATGCCGGAAATGTTCGGTGAGCAGGGCCTACCACAAAACACCCCAGTGACGACCTCACTCGTGTCGGTGTCCAACAGGAAAGGCAGCTGCGGCTGTGGATATACTAGGACGGAAGCGGACATCAACCGCTGCTTCAGCTCCAGGAAGGCATCTTGACACTCCTTGACACTTCTGCAGGTGTTCTTCAAAATGGTGTTATCCAGGCCCCCTGGTCAGGATGTCCCCTGCCAGTCTGCTCTCAAGAGGTCCGCGAGCCTTTGGAACATTGCAGGGACCAAACGGCCTCACCTTGCACCCAGAAAGTCCTTGCTTGGGGCAGGAAGCTGTTTCAGCTACGTTGTCTGGATGCACCATTTGCCAGTACTCAGTGGCCAGGCCAAGGGTGGGCAGCCATGGGGATTTAGCCAGGGGATCCAATGTGTCTGCAGCCTGGGCATGAGATAGGCATCTTTAACAGTGACATCATTCTGTCTATGATCATCCATATAGTCCCACTGATCTCCACATGTGTTCGGCACCAACACCACTGGGGCAGTGTGACGGGATGGACTGGGCCCTTTGAGACCCCCTGCTGGAGGCCTCATGGTCCTACCGTACCCTGCCCCAGAAAAGGAGCAGTGAAGGTGGGTCCTCCAGGCCTGGCTAGGAAGGCCACAGGGAAGCAGCCAATCAGAGCCCAGCAGGCTCAGTTTAAAGGAGCTGAGGGCCTGAGCAGAATGATCAGTTCCTGGTGGGGATCAGAGGAGGACGGCAGGGGCTCCTCGCTGGTGGCTGGAGCTCAAGGGAGAACCAGAAGATGGGTTTTGGTGGCAGTGGCATTCCGTGGGGAAGAACTTCAGCCCTGAGGCCAGGGAGAAGAGGAAGGGGCTATGTGGGAAGTGGCCCAGGGAACAGCAATAGCAATTATTAAAGGAAGCAGCACGTGACTGCTATTTGCAGGGTCCCTGGGTCGGGACCCGGAGTACTGGGTGAGCCCAGGTCCCCCCACACTGGCCACTGGGAAAGTGGCCAAAGCCCCAGAAAGGGGACAAATGTTGTTTAGAAGCCCAAGAAAGGGTCTAGAATTTAAAGGGCTGAAGGACGGGGCTGAAGACCCTAGAGAGGGGACCCCCCTGGAAGGGGACAGAATATGAAAGGTGGCCTTGGCTGCAGCGCTGGGTCAGTGAGAACCGCTGAGGACAAAGTCTCCAGGGAGAAAGCTCTGGGGGCCCTGCTCCATACCCAGGCAGGGACGGACACAATGCTATCCCAGGAAGGGCTGAGACCCGACCCCAGAGACAGGGCCAGAGACACCATTTTAGATTTTGTGCATCTTGGCCGGAGGGCTGAGCCACTGAAGCCCCTCCTGACAAGGGCAGCAGCCGACAGGGGCACCATGAAAGAGTGAGAGTGCAGGTTTGCACCCATCCAACAGGAGGCGCTCACAAGAGGTGAGCGCGCCCGTCACGGGCAGCCCATGGGCTCAAAGCAGACCTAATGGCCTCTCTCACCTGCATCTCACAGCTGTTGCTTGAACTCCTGCTGAGGATGAATGGGGACCCTTCAGGGTCCTTGTTGATAGGTCTGGCATTCTCAGGGTTAATCCAGTGGTTCGTTGGCTAAGGGATCTAGGATGCCATGACTAAGTCTATCTGCGCATTCAAACACAACTTCCTGTCCTGCTCGCACCTGTTAAGCTCCAGAGTGTGTTGGTTTAACTTAATCTCAAGTCCCAACTTCTCCGCCCCCTCTGGGCCTTTCTTCACAGCTGTTTTCAACCTTGACCCCTTCAACTCCCCCATATCAACTGGGGTCTCAGTTTTGGGAGCTTCCTGCATGACCGACACATCCGTCTCAAATGTGCCAATCACAATCCTGGGATAAGTGGCCCACGGCTCCATTGACATGTTGGCTCCTTGCACCGGGACTTTGCCCCATTGACTCCTGCCAATCGAGTGTCCCATCAGGAGCTCCTGCCTATTCGAAGGATTAGACCCTTCTCATATTCCCAGCCCCAACTGGGACAATCATTTCCCATGGGCCCGTGCCTGGAACCTCTAACACTTCCAGTCTCCTGCCCAGTTCCAGCTCCGTAGCCAGCTGGAGACTCCCCCATCTGGACTGGTCTTTGCATCTGCCTGATTGAATTGTGCCTGATGAACTGATCTGGGACTAGCACATCTTGCTTTTCAGAGCCAGCCCACGGGAAATCCTTCACGACCAGCGTCCGCAAAATCCCAAACCGACTCCTTTGGCTTCTCCCTATAGAAGAAAATCACCCGATCCCCGGCGGTGCATGCTGCAGGCTCCAAAGAACATTTGAGGGCATCTGCTAGGCATTTATAGCCCTGCCAAACCTCACTGCTGAGCCCTCAATCAGCCTCCCCGGCCTCCCCTATGAGCCATGGGCTCAGAAAATTCAGCTCAGTGGCCATTTCAAATGGCTCATTCCAATCACTCCACTCCTGTTGCTCCCCATTATAAGGTGATGGCTTAAATACAGGCCACGGTGCCCTTTTCAGAGGTGGTGTATCTGACCGTCCCACCCCGGGTACCTCCTCCTCCCCAGCACTCATTTTCTTCCCCTTGAATGTCCAATATAAACATCTCCACACTTCACAAAGCAGCTTATCTTCCACCTTATGGCCTGGGCCACAGACTCCCACTTGCCTGAGATCCACCACCAGTTTGTGCACACAAACTACCACCAGTTTGTGCACACACACACATACACTGTGCTGGACACCGGCGCTGGTCGATGTCCTAAGGTAGCAAGCCTGCACCTCTTCCTCTCCAGGCTGGGCACTTCCGTGGGTCCGGAAACGCCTGACACAAAATCCAGTTATGCCCAGAGGAGTGTTGTAACCAAAGAACACTGGGCAAGGAAATGGGCTCAGCCCAACGGGCCAGACAGGGCCAAGAAGCTCAGGAAATTTAACAGCAACTGGGAAACAACAGCACATTCCCCTGCCCTCCTGCTGGATGCACCCAAAGATGTCCCCCCGACCCATTCCGAAGGCCCCTAATGATATCCTGCTGGTGGTGCCCGTAGAGCTGAGATGTGCTAGCCTGGGGAGGCAGCTGCTGGATCCAGACCCCAGGATGGGTGGGGGGCTGCTCCTTAGCCTGCCCTCAGGACATGCAGGCATCTTCCAAAGTGCTTGTCCCAGCCCCACTTTCCCTGCACCCAGAGCAACAGAGCCTGTTGTTCCTCCACAGATACCCCCTGTGACACCTGGCACCCCAATATTCACCACTGCCATGTAATGAGGATGTGTTCTGTACAAAGTCTGCCTTGTGAGGTGTCATTCTAACAGTCTTGATCTGCTAGACAGTAATATCGTGTTGGAGTGTATGTGCTAACGTCACATATGAAGTTATGAAGTTTGTCTATGTGTGTGTTACTGAAACAGGTTGTGAGGCTGAAAACACCCACAAGCAGCCTTTTAGGTACAACAGTAAAAAGGCCAAACAATGTTAATGGCTTATTGAGGAAATGCGCACAAGCACCAGGCTTACCCCAGGAACTGTGTGCAACAGAAACCTCTCCGAGACAGCACTGCTCAATGGGGGGAGCCCAGGCTGGTGGGTCAGGTGGGCTCAGTGGTACCCTGGGAGAAACCCATCACCTCTCCACACACACTGCACCCACGGTGCCTCCCCCCCTCCCCATGGCCTGGATCCTCTGGCTCCTGCCCTCTCTCAGCCATTGATCCCAGGCTTCAGTGCCATTTCCTGGTTTATTCCAATAGAATAAGGCTATGGGGTATGGGGTGAAATACAGGGGACTGTGGGGTGCACTGGGTGGGGGGGGTGGATGTATTATGGGTGTGGGGCGCATGATGGGTTATCGGGGTACATTGCAGGGGCTATGGGACCCATGATGGGGGATTTGGGGGCGCATGATGGGTTATCGGGGTACATTGCAGGGGCTATGGGACCCATGATGGGGGATTCGGGGGCGCATGATGGGTTATCGGGGTACATTGCAGGGGCTATGGGACCCATGATGGGGGATTCGGGGGCACATGATGGGTTATCGGGGTACATTGCAGGGGCTATGGGACCCATGATGGGGGATTCGGGGGCGCATGATGGGTTATCGGGGTACATTGCAGGGGCTATGGGACCCATGATGGGGGATTCGGGGGCGCATGATGGGTTATCGGGGTACATTGCAGGGGCTATGGGACCCATGATGGGGGATTCGGGGGCGCATGATGGGTTATCGGGGTACATTGCAGGGGCTATGGGACCCATGATGGGGGATTCGGGGGCGCATGATGGGTTATCGGGGTACATTGCAGGGGCTATGGGACCCATGATGGGGGATTCGGGGGCGCATGATGGGTTATCGGGGTACATTGCAGGGGCTATGGGACCCATGATGGGGGATTCGGGGGCGCATGCGGGGTTGTCGGGGTACATTGCAGGGGCTATGGGACCCATGATGGGGGATTCGGGGGCGCATGATGGGTTATCGGGGTACATTGCAGGGGCTATGGGACCCATGATGGGGGATTCGGGGGCGCATGATGGGTTATCGGGGTACATTGCAGGGGCTATGGGACCCATGATGGGGGATTCGGGGGCGCATGATGGGTTATCGGGGTACATTGCAGGGGCTATGGGACCCATGATGGGGGATTAAAGGGCCCATGATGGGTTATCGGGGTACATTGCAGGGGCTATGGGACCCATGATGGGGGATTAGGGGGCCCATGATGGGTTATCGGGGTACATTGCAGGGGCTATGGGACCCATGATGGGGGATTCGGGGGCGCATGATGGGTTATCGGGGTACATTGCAGGGGCTATGGGACCCATGATGGGGGATTCGGGGGCGCATGATGGGTTATCGGGGTACATTGCAGGGGCTATGGGACCCATGATGGGGGATTCGGGGGCGCATGATGGGTTATCGGGGTACATTGCAGGGGCTATGGGACCCATGATGGGGGATTCGGGGGCGCATGATGGGTTATCGGGGTACATTGCAGGGGCTATGGGACCCATGATGGGGGATTAGGGGGCGCATGATGGGTTATCGGGGTACATTGCAGGGGCTATGGGACCCATGATGGGGTATTAGGGGGCGCATGATGGGTTATCGGGGTACATTGCAGGGGCTATGGGACCCATGATGGGGGATTCGGGGGCGCATGATGGGTTATCGGGGTACATTGCAGGGGCTATGGGACCCATGATGGGGGATTCGGGGGCGCATGATGGGTTATCGGGGTACATTGCAGGGGCTATGGGACCCATGATGGGGGATTCGGGGGCGCATGTTGGGTTATCGGGTTACATTGCAGGGGCTATGGGACCCATGATGGGGGATTCGGGGGCGCATGATGGGTTATCGGGGTACATTGCAGGGGCTATGGGACCCATGATGGGGGATTCGGGGGCACATGATGGGTTATCGGGGTACATTGCAGGGGCTATGGGACCCATGATGGGGGATTAGGGGCACATGATGGGTTATCGGGGTACATTGCAGGGGCTATGGGACCCATGATGGGGGATTAGGGGGCACATGATGGGTTATTGGGGTACATTGAAGGGGCTATGGGACCCATGATGGGGGATTCGGGGGCACATCACAGGGTTTCCGGGTGTATTATGAGGCTGGTTGGGTGCATTGTAACAGGGTTTACGAGGTACGGGGATCTTGGGCATTATGGGGGTTTGCGGGTGCATGGCAGAGATGCCGTACAGAGATCTCATTGGAGGTGGGCCATGTGGCTACATCCCGGGTTTGTGGCCCCTTGTCCTGGAGGGGCCCATCTCTGCAGCGGGCTCTAAATGCTGCCCCCTCCCTGCTGGCCATGCTCTGTGCTTGGCACCTTCTCCCCAGTCTGTAACGAGCACTCGGCTTCTGGCCGCTCCTATCCCAGGGCAGGTTCCCTCTTGGGTCGGCCTGGGGACTCTGACTGAGCAGGGGAGCGGAGCCGGGCCTGGTGTATTTACACATCAGTGAGACACAGCGCAGCCCGACGCCCCGGCAGGAAGCCAGCAGGGCCGGGGCAGGCTCTGACTGACTGTTTGTTTTTCGTCTCTGACAGTTCGTCCCGAATTCGCCAAGGGCTGGTGCTCCCGGCGCCCACGTGCCCTGCCTGCCGAGCGCCTGGGCGGTTCAGAGGCCCTGTGTGCGCCGGCAGAGCCGTGGCTCGGCATGGGACGGGACAGATGTTCTCCCGGCCGCACAACCTCGGGGGGTCGGGAATACTCAGCGACAGCGGCTGAATGGTGATTCCCCTCCGACCCCAGGCCTGCCCCTGGGCTCGCGGCCTCAGCCACCCACGTGACAGGGGGCCCGATTTGCAGTGAGCAATAAAACACTGGCTTCAAAAAAGGCCTTTTTGTGGCTTGATGGAGTAAGAGCTGGGGGAGGGGGCATGGGGGCGGGAGCTGGAGGGAGGGGTGGGCATGGGGGCAGGAGCTGGAGGGAGGGGTGGGCATGGGGGCGGGAGCTGGAGGGAGGGGTGGGCATGGGGGCGGGAGCTGGAGGGAGGGGTGGGCATGGGGGCTGGAGCTGGAGGGAGGGGGGGGCATGGGGGCGGGAGCTGGAGGGAGGGGGGGGCATGGGGGCAGGAGCTGGAGGGAGGGGGCATGGGGGCGGGAGCTGGAGGGAGGGGTGGGTATGGGGGCGGGAGCTGGAGGGAGGGGTGGGCATGGGGGCAGGAGGTGGGGTGGGACATGGGGGTACAGGTGGGGGGATGGAAGGGTGGGGCATGGAGAGCATGAGGAAGAGGGTGGGGTGGAGCTGGGGGGAGAGGTGCGGGCACAGAGGTTGGGGTGAGGGCAGGAGGAAGGCGCATGGGGTGCCCTGGGGCTGCAGGGGGGAGGATAGGGGTGGGCGTGGGGGGTGGGATGGAAGGGGCAGCAGGGTTAGCATTAGGTTTGCCCCATGGCCCCCCCCCCCAGCACACAGACGAATGAGTTCCCTGCTCCCCGTGTCTGGCCATTGCTCCTCGGTCTGGGCGGCTCCCCCCAGGACGGGCGCAGGGATGCCCTGGAGGATGAGCAGCTCTGGCAGGCGCTGGGAAATCCCAGCAAAGCCCCTGTGGATTGGTTGGTCCCACCGTGCCCCCGCGAAGGGCCGGACATGCAGCTGGAGCTGCAGACAGACGGACACAGACACGTGAGCGTCAGCACTGGGAGATCAGCGACCCCAGCAACATCCCCCCCCCACCCCCGGCCGGCCTGTAGCCAAGAGACCGGGCTTGGTTCCAGCACGAGGCACCCGGGTTGGGGCGTGGCGGGCTCTGAGTCCAAGCAGACAGAGTGTGGCACCGGTGGGAGGGCATGGCGGGGGGGGATGGGACATCCCTGCAGCAGTGACCCCTGCTGGTTGGGGCGGGGGAGTCAGCGGGGTGGAACCTTTCCCCAGAGACCCCAACCCCTGTGCAAAGCCCCATTGTCCCTCAACAAATATGTGGAAACAGAGGCCCAGAGCTGGGAAGAGCCTCACCCAGCAATGGAGAATAGAACCCAGGAGTCCTGTCTCCCAGTCCCCTGCTGTAAGCACTGCATGATGGGACGCCAGCCCTCGTCACAGAGCGAGCCTCCGCCCTTACTCACCCCTGCCCCCGCCTCTGCCTGGTACGGCCCCTGTGACAGGTTTGCCACCTGACGTGCTGAAATTACCTCTGAGCCCATTTTCCTCGATGACTTGGGACTCCAGAACCCTGCCTTGTTGAGCCAGACACGCCAGCCTGCTGCAACACAGACCCTGCTGTCTCCAAAGCTGCAGACGGTAACCAACAACTGCTCAGCAAGTCACTTATCCAACACCCAAACACCCAGCTCCCAATGGGATCCAAACCCCAGATAAATCTGTTTAACTTTGTATAAAGCTTATACAGGGTAAACGTATAAATTATCCGCCCTCTAACACGGCTAGAGAGATATGCACAGCTGTTTGCTTCCCCTGGTATCACTTATTCTGGGTTAATTAATAAACAAAAGTGATTTTATTATGTATAAACAGGTGGGATTTAAGTGGTTTCAAGTAATAACAGACAGAACAAAGTAAGTCACCAAGCAAAATAAAGCAAAACCACACACGTCTCAGCCGAATACACTAAGAAACTGAGTTCAGGTAAATCTCACCCTCAGCGATGTGCCAGTGAGCTTCTTTCACAGACTAGACTCCTTCCTAGCCTGGCCCGATCCTTTCCCCGGGACAGTCCTTGTTAGCTCCAGCTCAGGTGGTAACTAGGGGATTTCTCATGACTGGCCGCCCCCTTTGTTCTGTTCCACCCCTTTTTATAGCTTTGGCACAAGGCGGGAACCCTTTGTCTCTCTCTGGGTTCCCACCCTTCCTTCTAAATGGAAAAGAGCCAGGTTTAAGATGGATTCCAGTATCACGTGACATGTTCACACGTCCTGAGAGACGTCATTAACTTCATTTCTCACTGGCTGGCACACTGGCACACAGGAAGACTTACTAGTAAACAGAGCCATTCACAACCAATTGTCTTAGTTAATGGAAGCCATTAATGGCCCACACTTTGCATAGTTACAACAGGACTTCAGAGTAATACTTCATATTTCTAGCTTCAGATACAAGAATGATACATTCATACAGATAGACTGAACACACTCAGTAGATTATAAACTTTGTAATGATACATTACAAGGGACCTTGTGCATGAAGCATGTTCCAGTTACGTTATATTCACACTCATAAGCATATTTCCATAAACATATGGAGTGCAGCGTCACAGACCCCCAACCCATTTTCATCACATGCAGCACCCCAGGGTGGGGGGAAGCCAGAGGCAGGTGTGGGGGCTGAGGAGTCCCCCCAGGACTGTGAGCCCCTAAGGGTCCTGGCCTCACCTCACAGTCCTCACTGAACATATTGGGGTTGCCCAGGGAGATGTGGGGGTGTGCAGCAGGAGAGCTCCTCCCAGCACCCCGGGGCCCTCACCCCCGCCTGGAGGGCAAGAAAACACCTCGCTCCCCCCAGCACCTCCTGGGCCTTGGGGAACCTGCCCTCTGGAGCCTGAACGTGTACCCCTCCCCTAGCCTGGAACCCCACTCACAGCCGGGATCCCACGTGCTGGGGGGCTTGGAGCACACACCCTCTAACGGGAGATGGGTCACAGCCAGACCCTGGCAGCTGCTTCCTTTGGCTTTTCAGCAGGAGGGAGGGAGCTGGACTGGGTGATTTGAGTTCCGGGTCTTATCCCAAGGCGCCGCCTGGGTCCCGGTCAGCTTCAGCCCTGATTTCTGTGAGTGCAGCCATGGCCACGAGATGTCGGCCCGCGGTGCGGTGTCCTGGCGAGGGAGGCTGAGGGTGGGAGGGGCCAGGACTCTGCCTGTGAGGGACTCTGGTGATTTGCGGCTGAAATCCTGTAGGATTCCAACACCTGGAGCTGAACCTGATCCCGCCTCAAATAATGAACCTGCCCGCTCCAGACACTCCCCTGGCGGTCCCCGGCTAGTGCTCCAGCTCCCACGTCGCACATGGGACCCTTCACACTGCTGGCGGTGACATAGTCCAGGCAACACACGGGCTACCCCACCCCACAGCTGGGGTCACACCTGCCCCACTCTGGCTGGGCTCCAGAACTGCTGCTGGCCGGTCCTGGGTCACTCACCTGCTCCAGAGAGACAGGGATCTTCAAAGGAACCGGAGCCTTGGGAGAAACTCAGCTCCTGGGCCCCTCTAGCCACTCATGCTGTGATCTCTATGGTACGTGGGTAGATTGCCTGGCTCACCGCCTGGTCACTGGGTTCAGCTACAGCAATGAACAAACAATAATAAACCACTCTGCTCTTGCCTGGCCCTGCCATCAGTCCCAGGTTCCACGGCGATCGGCTCAGGACAAGATCTGGATGGAATGCAAGAGTCTCCAAGCACTTTACAGACCCTGCTTAACTTCCCCTCAACCCCCCACCCCATCCTGTGGGGTCAGTCTACAGGGGAAACTGAGGCACTGAGAGAGGTCAGGAGAATCCATGGCAGTGCCAGGAATAGAACCCAGACCTCCTGGCTCCCAGCCCCATCCTGACAGATAGACACGCTCCTCCCTGCGGGAAGTGTTGGGGAACAGAAATGAAGCCACGTGTCTTCCCCAGACATGACAGGACTGATTCCCCATTCACACCAGTGCAAAGCCACGTTATACTGCAGGGCCACAGTGCCTCAGACCCCACAGCTCCCTAACGTGATCGGGGAGGGGTTCTCTGAGGTGCCCCTCCCAAAACATGCCCATGGACCGTGAGACATTGGAGCCTGTCACTTAGGCGGGGGTTGGGACCCATTGTGCTGGGACCGTACTGGGCAGTGTGTGTGTTTGTGCAGTGCCACGGGTGCAGCGTTGTGCAGTGAGTATGCATGCAGTGTGGGTATGCAGTGATGTGCGGTGTGGGTGGGTGTGCAGTGCCGTGCAATGGCTGGGAGTTCCTGGTGGCATGCAGTGAGTGTGCGTGCAGCACCCTGCAGGATGTGTGTGTGTGCAGTGCTATGCAGTGGGGTCAGCAGTGCCATGCGGGGTGTGCGCATGTGCAGTGCCATGTGGTGTGCGTGTGTATCCATGCAGTGTGGTGTGTGTGCACGCTATCTCTGTGCATGCAGGGCCAAGCCGGGTGTGTGTTCAGTGCAGTGCCATGTGTTTGCATGCAGTGCTGTCTGTGGGCGCATGCAGCACTATGCAGTGCTTGGGATGTGTGTGTGTGTGTGCTGTGCCATGCAGTGGATGCATGCAGTGCCACGTGGTAGGTGGGTGTAGTGCTAGGTGGTGTGTGTGTGTGCAGTGTCATGCAATGTGTGTGTGTGCGTGCGCACCATGCTGTGCAGTGAGCAGGGGCGGCTCTAGCCATTTCGCCGCCCCAAGCATGGGGGCGTTCTGCCGGTCGCCGGTCCTGCGGCTCCGGTGGACCTCCTGCAGACGTGCCTGCGGAGGGTCCGCTGGTCCCACGGCTTGGGTGGATCTCCCGCAGGCATGCCTGCGGATGCTCCACAGAAGCTGCGGGACCAGCGGACCCTCCCCAGGCACATCTGCGGGAGGTCCACCGGAGCCGCCTGCCGCCCTCCCGGCAACCAGAAGAGCGCCCCCCGCGGCATGCCGTCCAAGCACGCACTTGGCGTGCTGGGGCCTGGAGCCGCCCCTGGCAGTGAATGGGTGTGCTCAGTGGCATGTGGTGGGTGGGTGTTCACTGCCATGTAGCATGCAGTGAGGAGGTGTGCACTGCTGTGTGATGGGTGTACTATGCGATTGGTGGGTGTGGAGTGCCACACAGTTGGGGTGTGCGTGTGTGCATGAAGTGCCAAGCAGTAGGTGTGCATGCAGTGCCATGCGGTGTCTTTGTGTGTGCAGAGCTGTGGGGTGTGTGTGTGTGTGTGCGTGCAGTGCCGTGCAGGGTGTGTGTGTGCGTGTGCACAATGCAATGCGGTCGGTGGGTGTGGAGTGCCGCACGGTCAAGGTGTGTGTGTGCAATGTCGTGCAGTGGGTGTGCATGCAGTGCTATGTAGTGTGTTTGTGTGTGCACAGCTGTGCGGCGTGGGTGGGTGTGCAAAGCCGAGCGGTGGGTGAGCGCAGAGCTGGCCGGGGGTGCAGCCGGGTCAGACTGACTCTCTGACGGCCTTTCATGTGTCAGGAAAACCAGTCTCCCGTTTCAGGAAGCTTCCCAAGGAAAATAAATCACTGGCAGCTCCTGGAGGAGGGAGAAAAGCCCTGGAACAGACCCTGACAGCCCCTCGCCCCGGGCTGCTTCCTTCCTTCTCCATTGTGCTCTGACTCCCCCATCTCCCCTCACCCCAAATGATCCCCTTGGCTCCCACACCCCCGAGGTGTCCCCCTCTCTCACTGCACTGAGCACCAGGCCACCCTGTCAGCCCAGTCACTGCCTGGCCCCAGGGCACCTCACAGAGACCCTGCATGGGCAGAGCTGGAGCATGGCTGGCACCTACCACAGCACCCGGTACACAGTGCTCTGAAATGCAGCCACCTCTGGGGGAGGACAGCACAACACACAGCAGCAATGCCCAGGAGAGCTGGACTGTCCATGTAGAGCAGACGAGGCTGGAAAATGCCTGGCCCAGTGAAGAGCTCGGAGTGACTCTGGAGAATCATAGAAGATCAGGGCTGGAAGGGACCTCAGGAGGTATCTAGTCCAACCCCCTGCTCAGAGCAGGACCAATCCCCAGGCAGATTTTTGCCCCAGATCCCTAAGTGGCCCCCTCAAGGATTGAACTCAGAACCCTGGGTTTAGTGCTCAAAGCACTGAGCTCTCCCTCCTCCTGAGGGGTGCTGAGCTGCAGCTGTAGGCCCCCCAGGGCCCCACCCCCACATGGGTGACTCCTGGAGAGGGGTGGTGAGCTGCAGCCTAACCCAGGGTTTCTCAAACAGGGGTCGCCGCTTGTGTAGGGAAAGCCCCTGGCGGGCCTGGCCGGTGTGTTTACCTGCCCCGTCCGCAGGTCCGGCCGATCGCTGCTCCGGGCCAATGGGGGCTGCTGGAAGCGACGGCGCCGGCTCTTTGAGAAACCCTGGCCTAACCTCACAAGGGCTTGAATCTGCAGCCCCACACCTCTACCTGAGCTACAGGGGAGACTCCTTAGCTGTCAGTGGTAGTAGGCTCTTACCCACTAGTGGATCAGCTACTAGAGGGGACCATGGGACGCTCTCTGCCAGCAGGTTACACCCTCACCCGGCGTGAATCAAACCCGGGGATCTAGGGCATCTGCTTCCAACCTGCAGCTGAACTGGCCACACTGGCCCTGGCGCGGACGTGCCCCATGCCACAGAGCCTTTCCCCGCCAGCACCACCTCGCTCTGCCTCGTCCAGCTGCTCAGAACAGGAATGACAAAACCCCTCCCAGTTCACTCCAAAGGATCCCAGAGTACCGAGTGCTGGGGCCGTGCAGGCAAGGCCTGGCAGCTGCGTAACAGCCACAGAGCAACACAGCTCACGCCTGAGCCCTGCGGGGATTAGGCCAAGGCCCTGGGGTCGCTGCACCCACTGTCACCGCACGCGGACCTATGGGACGGGGGGAGCCCCGGGCTGGGCTGGCAGGGGCTGCAGGTCGGGATTGAGGGGCACCGGCAGAGCTGGGGGGCAGGGGGAGCCCAGGGCCGGGCTGGCAGGGGCTGCGGGTCGGGATTGAGGGGCACCGGCAGAGCTGGGGGGCAGGGGGAGCCCTGGGCTGGGCTGGCAGGGGCTGCGGGTCGGGATTGAGGGGCACCGGCAGAGCTGGGGGGCAGGGGGAGCCCAGGGCTGTGCTGGCAGGGGCTGCGGGTCGGGATTGAGGGGCACCGGCAGAGCTGGGGGGCAGGGGGAGCCCAGGGCTGGGCTGGCAGGGGCTGCGGGTCGGGATTGAGGGGCACTGGCAGAGCTGGGGGGCAGGGGGAGCCCAGGGCCGGGCTGGCAGGGGCTGCGGGTTGGGATTGAGGGACACCGGCAGAGCTGGGGGGAGCCCAGGGCTGGGCTGGCAGGGGCTGCGGGTCGGGATTGAGGGGCACCGGCAGAGCTGGGGGGCAGGGGGAGCCCAGGGCTGGGCTGGCAGGGCTGCGGGTTGGGATTGAGGGACACCGGCAGAGCTGGGGGGCAGGGGGAGCCCAGGGCTGGGCTGGCAGGGGCTGCGGGTCGGGATTGAGGGGCACCGACAGAGCTGGGGGGAGCCCAGGGCTGGGCTGGCAGGGGCTGCGGGTCAGGATTGAGGGGCACCGGCAGAGCTGGGGGGCAGGGGGAGCCCAGGGCTGGGCTGGCAGGGTGTTGTATATTTGGTTGTCATGGGTTTTGTTACTATGGCAACTGAGTTAGACTATTAAGGGATAGCTCAGCCGGTTTCAACCGGCTGAGTGAGCTCTCTGTGTCTGTAAATAAAATGGAGGTTTTGGTTAGCTGTCTGCTCTCTGGCCTCAAGTGATTGCTTCCTACACCGGCTGCCCCAAGGATATAACACTGGCGACGAGGATGGGATCCTGGTGCTGCTCCAGTAACAGAAGGAAGTAGAAGTCAAGGTAAAGACCAAACAAAGAAAAAAAGCTGCTTGTTTGCACTGACTGTGAAAGTGAAACTAAAAATCATGGCTACTCTGACCAGGCCCCTGGAGCCTTTTGATGAGAATACAGAGCAGTGGCATGTGTATACTGAGCGTTTTGAGCTTTTTGGTATTGCAAATGACATTACAGAAGCGAAGAAGGTGCCAATATTCTTAACTGTTGTAGGGGCTAAAACCTACTCTCTGCTACGCAGCTTACTACACCCTGTTAAGCCTGAGACTAAATCTTACAGTGACATTGTGGAAATCCTGGGGTCTCATTTCTCCCCAAAACCACTGGTAATTGCTGAAAGATATAGGTTCCACAAAAGAGACCAAAAGGAAGATGAAACAGTTGTACAATTTGTAGCCATTCTAAAAAAGCTAGCAGAACACTGTGAATTTAAAGAGATGTTAAATGATGCCCTGCGTGACAGGTTAGTGTGTGGCCTCTGCAGTGAAGCTATACGGAAGCGCCTACTGACAGAGGCTCAGCTTACATTACAGAAGGCTGTTGATATTGCTGTCTCCATGGAACTGGCTACAAGGGAGGCACAATACATCGGTGCACCCCCTAGGGTGCAAAAAGTGTCACAAGAACCGACCCACAAAACTGTGCAGAGTCAAGAATGTTACCGCTGTGGTAAGCCAGGACACCAGGCATCAGAATGCTGGTGTAAGGACCTGGTGTGTCGACACTGTGGCAAAAAGGGACACATTGAGTGTGCCTGTAAACAAAAGAAAAAGAGGCCTGTGGTCTGGCCGACAAAAAGAGGAACCTTGCATACCCTAGAGCAGACCCAGGATGATCAAGGTGACACCTCATCGCAAGAGGAAGTGCCACTGCATGTTTTGTCTTTGGCAGCGGGCTCACATGAATACTGGGTAACCCCCTTATTGGAGGGCAAACCTATACGCATGGAACTAGACACCGGTGCAGCTGTCTCGCTGGTTCCTGAGACTGTGTATAAGGAAAAGCTACAGCATCTTCCGCTTAAGGCAACAAAAACTGTTCTGAAGACGTATACAGGTGAAGCTGTGCCCATGTTGGGCACTATTGATGTTAAGGTGGAGCTCAATGGACAGGCAGCTAAATTGCCACTGTTTGTGGTGAGAGGTGACTACCCAGCCTTAATGGGTAGGTCTTGGCTTGGGAAGATTCAGCTGAACTGGGCAGAAGTGCACCGGATGACTAAAGAAGAAACCAGTCTAACCCCTATACTAAGGAAACATGCTGCTGTTTTTGGAGATGATTTGGGAAGTATGAAGGGAATCACTGTGACATTGAACATTAAACCTGGCAGTCCACCAAAATATCTGAAAGCCCAAACTGTGCCATATGCCATCAGGCCAAAAGTTGAAGCAGACCTGGAGCGCCTGGTCACCAATGGAGTCCTAATACCAGTTACCCATAGCTCATGGGCCACTCCTATCGTTCCAATCGTGAAGAAAGATGGCTCTCTCCGGATTTGCGGTGATTTTAAAGTCACTGTCAACCCAGTGTTGTGTGCAGAGCAATACCCGCTTCCCCGCATCGATGACCTCTTCGCAGGCCTGGCTGGGGGACAAAAGTTCAGTAAGATTGATCTGAGTCAAGCATATTTACAGATGCATGTCGATGAAAAGTCCCAAGAGCTGTTGACTATTGTGACTCATAAGGGGCTTTCTCGATACTGTCGCCTACCCTTCGGAATCACATCGGCTCCCGCCCTGTTCCAGAGGGCTATGGACCAGATCTTGTGTGGCTTGTCAGGAGTTCAGTGCTATCTGGATGATTCCTGGTCACTGGAAGAAATGAAGAGGATCACTTAAAGAATTTAGAGGCTACCCTACAAAGACTGGAAGAGTATGGCCTACGAGTTCGCAAAGACAAGTGTGAATTCTTCAAGCCCTCTGTTGAATATTTGGGACACATCATCGATTCTGCAGGTCTTCATAAGGCCCCTGCAAAAGTTAAAGCTATTGTGGAGGCTCCCCCACCTCGAAATGTAAGCCAGCTGCGCTCATTTCTAGGACTACTGAACTATTACGGGAAGTTCATCTCACAGTTAGCCACACTGCTAAAACCACTTCATGAGCTCCTTGGACAGAACAAGGCCTGGAAGTGGACTGAAGCCTGTGATGTTGCATTTAACAAAGCTAAGGATGCATTGTTAAATTCTGAAGTTCTAACGCACTTTGATCCATCCTTACCCCTGCAATTGGCCTGCGATGCTTCCCCTTATGGAGTGGGAGCGGTCGTGTCACACATTATGCCTTCGGGAGAAGAAAGACCTATTGCTTTTGCTTCACGCACTCTAAGCAAAGCAGAAACTAACTACGCCCAAATCGAACGTGAGGCATTAGGAATTGTTTTTGGAATTAGGAAGTTTCATCAGTACCTGTTTGGGCGAAAGTTTACTCTTCTTACAGACCATCGACCTCTGACATCAATTTTTGGACCCTACACAGGCATTCCCCCATTAGCTGCTAGTCGTATGCAACGTTGGGCATTGATACTTTCTGCACACACATATGAAATCAAATATCGGAAATCCACTCTGCACGGCAATGCAGATGGCCTCTCAAGGTTGCCTTTACCAGTCAAACATCAAGATAGTGCCCAAAAGGAAATCTTCTACTTTGAACAGGTAGAGAATACACCCATCACTGCTACTCAGATAAAGAAGGCAACCCGCGTTGACCCAGTATTATCCCAAGTTATGGACCTGGTGATGCATGGAAAATCTCGACAAACCTCTCCGGTCTCACCCGACCTTGTTCCCTACATGTCCAGGCGGACAGAGTTATCGGTCCAATCTGGTTGTTTGTTGTGGGGGAGGCGTGTCATTATTCCACCACCCCTGAGATCACAGATGTTAGAACAGCTACATTCCGGTCACTGTGGAATAGTGCGCATGAAGGAAATTGCACGAAGCTATTTTTGGTGGCCTAGATTGGACAGTGCTATTGAAGAGAAGGCAAAAGCTTGTATGTCATGTCAGGGTGTAAGAAATGCACCCCAGTGGGCACCCCTACACCCATGGGACTGGCCTGAAAACTCGTGGCAACGTATTCACGTTGACTTTGCTGGCCCCCTTGAAGGAAGCATGTTCTTGGTGGCAGTAGATGCCCATTCTAAATGGCCAGAAGTCTCTATAATGCAGTCCACTACTGCAGAGAGTACTATCCAAAAACTACGAGGACTCTTTAGTCGTTTTGGTCTGCCAGAACAACTTGTGAGCGACAACGGACCGCAGTTCGTCTCTCAGGAGTTTCAAAATTTTATGAAGGCAAATGGGATACACCACATCACGTCAGCACCATATCATCCGTCCACCAACGGATTAGCTGAAAGATTTGTGCAGACAATGAAAAACGCTTTGAAATCAGCAAAGGGACAACACTCCATTCAAAAGCGTCTGGATACCTTCTTACTTTCCTATAGAAACACACCTCATGCTACGACCCAGGCTTCCCCAGCCTTTCTAATGATGGGACGACAGCTGCGCACTTGCTTTGATCTGCTGAAACCTTCTGAACCCAGACAAACTGTGCAATGTCAGCAGCAATATCAAGTCATCAGACGGGCACCCAGAGCAAAAGACCGAACCTTTAGCCCAGGACAGCCAGTTTTGGCTCGGAATTATACTTCCAGAGCTAAATGGGTCCCGGCCACAGTCATCACTCAAACAGGACCTGTTTCCTATACAGTCCGGACTGCAGAGAATCTTACCTGGCGGCGACATGTAGATCAGCTGTTGCCAGGTCATGCCAGTCTTCAGGACCCATCTGCAGTTGAGGGGTCTGACTTCACCCCTCCTGGTGAGACACCGAATCATGAGTCACCTGTTCCTGACTGTTCTCCTCCATTACCGCCGGCAGCTGAGATACCCCTTTGCCCAGCACGAGCTGATACCACCTCCTCACCTATTCGTGCTGCGGACCTTGAGCCCCTAGTACTTTCGGGTGCAACAACACCAGAAGTTCGCCGTAATCCACCTAGAGACAGAAGGCCTCCTCATCGGCTGGATCTTTAGTTAGGGCGAACCCACGGGTATGGGGCAAAATAATCCCCAGGGTTTAGCCGGGAATGGAGGCAGTCTACCCTCCTTCTCTAGTTTAGTGTGTGTTTTATTTAGGAGATGTTCTTATTAGGGGGGGAGGTATATGTTGTGTATTTGGTTGTCATGGGTTTTGTTACTATGGCAACTGAGTTAGACTATTAAGGGATAGCTCAGCCGGTTTCAACCGGCTGAGTGAGCTCTCTGTATATCTGTAAATAAAATGGAGGTTTTGGTTAGCTGCCTGCTCTCTGGCCTCAAGTGATTGCTTCCTACACCGGCTGCCCCAAGGATATAACAGACAGGATGGCGGAGGATCTGCCCCAGCGCTCAGTTCCCGGGAGCAGACAGGACGGCGGAGAATCTGCCCCAGCGCTCAGTTCCCGGGAGTGGTCAGGACGGTGGAGGATCCGCCCCAGCGTTCAGTTCCCGGGAGCGGTCAGGACGGTGGAGGATCTGCCCCAGTGCTCAGTTCTCGGGAGCAGACAGGACGGCGGAGGATCTGCCCCAGCGCTCAGTTCTCGGGAGCAGACAGGATGGCGGAGGATCTGCCCCAGCGCTCAGTTCTCAGGAGCAGACAGGACGGTGGAGGATCCGCCCCAGGGCTCAGTTCTCGGGAGCGGTCAGGACGGTGGAGGATCTGCCCCAGCGCTCAGTTCCCGGGAGCAGACAGGACGGCGGAGGATCTGCCCCAGCGCTCAGTTCTCGGGAGCGGTCAGGACGGTGGAGGATCTGCCCCAGCGCTCAGTTCTCGGGAGCGGTCAGAACGGTGGAGGATCTGCCCCAGCGCTCAGTTCTCGGGAGCGGTCAGGACGGTGGAGGATCTGCCCCAGCGCTCAGTTCTCGGGAGCGGTCAGGACGGTGGAGGATCTGCCCCAGCGCTCAGTTCTCGGGAGCAGACAGGACGGTGGAGGATCTGCCCCAGCGCTCAGTTCTCGGGAGCGGTCGGGACGGCGGAGGATCTGCCCCAGCGCTCAGTTCTCGGGAGCGGTCAGGACGGTGGAGGATCTGCCCCAGCGCTCAGTTCTCGGGAGCGGTCAGGACGGCGGAGGATCTGCCCCAGCGCTCAGTTCTCGGGAGCAGACAGGACGGTGGAGGATCTGCCCCAGCGCTCAGTTCTCGGGAGCGGTCGGGACGGCGGAGGATCTGCCCCAGCGCTCAGTTCTCGGGAGCGGTCAGGACGGTGGAGGATCTGCCCCAGCGCTCAGTTCTCGGGAGCGGTCAGGACGGCGGAGGATCTGCCCCAGCACTCAGTTCTCGGGAGCAGACAGGACGGTGGAGGATCTGCCCCAGCGCTCAGTTCTCGGGAGCGGTCAGGACGGTGGAGGATCTGCCCCAGCGCTCAGTTCTCGGGAGTGGTCAGGATGGTGGAGGATCTGCCCCAGCGCTCAGTTATCGGGAGCGGTCAGGACGGTGGAGGATCTGCCCCAGCGCTCAGTTCTCGGGAGCGGTCGGGACGGTGGAGGATCTGCCCCAGCGCTCAGTTCTCGGGAGCATGAATTCTGGGGTCCTTGCCAGCCTGGTGCCCTTGGGTTCTTGGCTGGCAATTGGCAGCGCCCCCACTCCTCCCCCACGAGCACTCGTCTCAGTCCCACTGGGTCTCTCAAGTCACCCAGAAAACGCTCTCAGCTTCGTCCATGCAAACTCCAAATGGGCAGCGCGACCCAGAACTCGCCCCCGGCTCAGTCAGCGGCGCAGGCCAAGTCCACTCGCCAGCAGCCGCCCTGGGCCGAGGGTGCCTGCGCTCTGGCCTGCAGCACGGCTGCCCAGCGGCACTTTCCACCGACACACCAAGGCGTGTACGAGGAGCTGCCTCCCAAGGAGCCTCATCCTCTGTCACCGCTTCACAGCGACCGCAGCGGCGTCCCGCCGGTGTGCGCTGGCCTGCGCCGAGTGCTTGGCAGGGGCGTTCGGTCGCCAGGAGAGCAGAGGGCTGATTTTAGGGGGGTTGCCCAGTGGCGAGCACCCCGGCCTACCCCAGAGGAGAGCACAGGACTAGGACCTGCTGCGTGACCTTGGGCAAGTCAGAGCTGGGGTGTTTCCACCCCCCACCCCCTGTGTAAGCTCCGTGGGGCAGGGCCCATCCCTCCCTCTGCCTGGGCAGCGCCCAGCACAAGCAGCCGGCTAAGAGGGAGCCGCGGTGCCCCCGGGCGTTCTAGGAGAGCCGCGTCCATCCCGCCCCCCCTGGCCCGGTGCCCGCATCCATCCCGCCCCCACTGGCCGCGTCCATCCCGCCCCCCCTGGCCCGGTGCCCGCATCCATCCCGCCCCCCCTGGCCGCGTCCATCCCGGCCCCCCTGGCCCGGTGCCCGCACTGATCCTGGCAGCGCTGACACCGGGCTGCACAGGAATGTTCCTCTCTGCAGTTCCAGAACAAACAACTTGGAAACAGGCTGCGTTCTCCCCTCTCCGGGCCGCTGCTCCGGCCCCCCAGGAGCCCTGGCCTCCCCCCCCCGACTCAGGCAAAACTCCCCACTCCCAGGGCAAGAGGGGGACAGACGTTCAGGTGCAAGTTCATGCAGCCCCCACACGGCCCCGGGCTCCCGGCTGCATCCGGCCATCTGCCTGGCCCGGACCGGGCTACAGCACGGACTGTTCCCCTTGGCGCAGGGGCTGGGGGGTCGGCCGGTCAGACCCACCACAGAGCCGAGGCTTCCAGCTTCCTCCCCCAGCCTGGCCAGAGACGCTGCTCAGTCCGTGACTGGGATTTTCACCCTCGTGGCCACCCCACCCCCCACAGCGTTCATTCACAGACTTCCCCCGTGCCCTGGGAGCACTGTCCCCGTTTGACGGATGGGGAAACAGGCTCAGAGACCGTGATGCCCCCTCCCAATACCAGCATCCCAGGTTCCTATCGCACCTGTGAACCCATGGCCGGCTGAAGATACAAAGCCTTGAAATGCAGCCACTTCTGGGCTGGCATAAAAGCAGGGCCAGTGCCCCTCCCCCCCCAACCTCTGAAAATGAGCAAACTTGGCATTAGAAAGGGCCTGTCCGAACGGGGGAAGGGCTTTGTAACCTTTCTTTTTTACCTTTAAGGCGTTTCAGTTGTTTGCGGTTGCCTCTGATAGTGTCCCAGTCAAAGTCTTACTATTGTGCAAAGCTAAACAACTGAGCCTGGCACTGCATCCCAGCCGGGTTAGGCAGGGAGACAAATCCCCCTTGGCCCAAAGGCCATTAGCCCCTGGGGACTAATTTCGACTCCGTCTATGAAGCACTTTTAAGGGAAATACACGATTCCTCCACATCTCACAGAGTCTCACTCTTGACAAGTTACCAGCCCTGTGTAGATCCCGTCCACGTTCCTCTCTGGGGGTAAGTGCCCTGGAAGACACGTGTGGGGTGCAGTGAGTTTGTCAGGCCTGTGGCGACAGCTGTCTGTGAAGATCAGGGGGCCCTTTGCCAAGGGGTGCTGGTGTCACAGTGAGCTTGGGGGGCTGACAGTGTGGGGCAGGGCACTGAGGCTGGGGGGCAGGCTGTGCCGGTATGGGGCAGGCCAGGGGTAGGTACCTGTCAGTCCTCAGCGCTCGGGCTGCACCAGCAGCCTCTTCACCTCGTAGTCTCCCCTGCTTGCCTGGGGGCCGCTCCTCCTCTCAGGCTCCCTGGCCAGTGCCTCCACGCTGCCCGGGAGGACGAGGACGCCGACGGGGGCGCCGCCGCGGAGGAGACGCAAGGGGTTGGGCTCGGCTGGGGCCCTGCACCTGCTGGCCCAGAGCAGCAGGAACCGGGCACCGCTCGGGGGGAGCCAGGCAGCCCGAGCCCAGGGCGGCGGCAGCCTCCGCAGCAGCAGGGGCAGGCGGGAAGCGTAGCCGCCATGGGGCAGGAGAGGCCCCACTGCTGCTGCTGTTTCCCGCCTACAGCCGCCCTTCTCCTGTGCCCGGGAGCCGCAGAACCCGAGCGCAGTGAGGGGGGAGCCGGGGGTGCCCCCAGGGGCTCCTGCAGTGGATGCATGTGAGCGGCGGCCCCTGTGCACCCCCTGGCTCCCACCTCGCTGTGCTCGGGCTCTGTGGAGTGGGAGCCGCTGCTGCCCCTCTCGGAGCAGGCTCAGGGCCCCAGCAGCGGCTCACATGCCCGGGAGCTGCAGAGCCTGCGCGTGGCGAGGGGGGAGCTGGGGGGCCCCTGGGGCTGCCGCCCACATGCATCTGCTGCAGCCTGCAGGAGCCCCCCCGGGGGGACGCCGGGCTGCAGCCTGGGCAGGAGGGGTGGGGGGCATGGCTGGTCCCTGCTAGTGATGCCGCTGCCTTTGCAGGGCTGCTCCCCCCCCCCCCGTGTCGCGCTGGCTCCTCCATGGCTGGGGCTCGCCGCCCCCACAAGCCGACGCTCTGGCTCTCCGGTGCCTCCGGAAGGCGGCTCCTCCCTGCCGAGCCAGGGCACGGCTTTTTGGCGCCCTAGGGGGCCGCCTAGTTGGCCTCGTGGTTGCACGCATGGGCCCTGCATGGAAAGTGTTTAACAGCCCACAGCACCGCCCCAGACACAGCCGTGCCCGCCGCCGCCGAGGCTGGGACAGCAGGGGGGGTTTGCCTTTGCGGGCTGCACAGGACGCCGGGCGAACACGGACCCAGCCCAGGAACGGCCGGTAGCTCGGCTGGGCAGCGCCTGGCCAGGCTGGCTGCTCCAGTGGCACAGCGCCCTCCACAGCCACGCTGAGGCGTCAGCGCCCCCATCTGCACCACTCACACCTAGCGCTGCCGGAGCCTGTGTCCTGCAGACAGAGCAGGCGGCTCGCGGGAGGCTGCCCGCAATGTTCCTGCCCAGTGCCCAAAATCTCAGGCCAGTGGCAGTGCAGGGCGGGGTCCTGCAGCAGCCCATTGCTGAGCAGAGCTGGCAACTGTACCCCAGCACCCTGCCACCCGCCGCAGCCCCAGCACCCAGCTCAGCCCTCTGCTCCGCGGGGAAACGGACACCAGCCTCTGGTCCCAGGGAGGTGGTAACAGGCGTCCTGTGGGGACACAGGGCAGTGACACCGACACACAGCGTGAGCTCCCCCCCCTGGCTGGGCAGTGACACCGACACACGGCGTGAGCTCCCCCCGCTGGCCGGGCAGGGCAGTGACACCGACACACGGCGTGAGCTCCCCCCGCTGGCTGGGCTGGGCAGTGACACCGACACACGGCGTGAGCTCCCCCCGCTGGCCGGGCAGGGCAGTGACACCGACACACGGCGTGAGCTCCCCCTGCTGGCCGGGCAGGGCAGTGACACCGACACACGGCGTGAGCGCCCCCCGCTGGCCGGGCAGGGCAGTGACGCCGACACACGGCGTGAGCGCCCCCCGCTGGCTGGGCTGGGCAGTGACACCGACACACGGCGTGAGCTCCCCCCGCTGGCCGGGCAGTGACACCGACACACGGCGTGAGCTCCCCCCGCTGGCTGGGCAGTGACACCGACACACGGCGTGAGCTCCCCCCGCTGGCCGGGCAGGGCAGTGACACCGACACACGGCGTGAGCTCCCCCCGCTGGCCGGGCAGGGCAGTGACACCGACACACGGCGTGAGCTCCCCCCGCTGGCCGGGCAGGGCAGTGACACCGACACACGGCGTGAGCTCCCCCCGCTGGCCGGGCAGGGCAGTGACACCGACACACGGCGTGAGCTCCCCCCGCTGGCCGGGCTGGGCAGTTACACCGACACACGGCGTGAGCTCCCCCCGCTGGCCGGGCTGGGCAGTTACACCGACACACGGCGTGAGCTCCCCCCGCTGGCCGG
The DNA here is from genome assembly GCF_020497125.1 of Mauremys mutica. Classification (NCBI taxonomy): domain Eukaryota; kingdom Metazoa; phylum Chordata; order Testudines; family Geoemydidae; genus Mauremys; species Mauremys mutica. Next base: position 14,840,420 of record NC_059096.1, read on the forward strand.
GCTGGGCAGCGACACCGACACACGGAGTGAGCTCCCCCCGCTGGCCGGGCAGGGCAGTGACACCGACACACGGCGGGAGCTCCCCCCGCTGGCCGGGCAGGGCAGTGACACCGACACACGGCGTGAGCGCCCCCCGCTGGCCGGGCAGGGCAGTGACACCGACACACGGCGTGAGCTCCCCCCGCTGGCCGGGCAGGGCAGCGACGCCGACACACGGCGTGAGCTCCCCCCGCTGGCCGGGCAGGGCAGTGACACCGACACACGGCGGGAGCTCCCCCCGCTGGCTGGGCAGGGCAGTGACACCGACACACGGTGTGAGCTCCCCCCGCTGGCTGGGCAGGGCAGTGACACCGACACACTGTGTGAGCTCCCCCCGCTGGCTGGGCAGGGCAGTGACACCGACACACGGCGTGAGCTCCCCCCGCTGGCTGGGCAGGGCAGTGACACCGACACACGGCGTGAGCTCCCCCCGCTGGCTGGGCAGGGCAGTGACACCGACAAAAGGAGGAAGTAACCCACAAAAACTGTGTTGAGTTGTGAGGCCTGCTCTACACTTACTGGTCGATCTCTGTCTGTTAGGGCAGAGAGTTTGTGGTGACAGTTATGCTGGGAAAAGCCCTAATTTAGACAGAGTTCTAACCAGTTTAAGGGGCTTTATTATGGTCTATGTCTTATGTTGCTTTCTGAATCAGCAGAACAAGTTGCAGCAGTACCAGAGTTGATATCCAGTCAGACTGCATCTACACCCGAGAGGCTTTGCAGAGTTAAAGTGACGGAGTTTTTAAGCATAGCCAGGAGTTTAGGATGCCTGAGGGCCAGAAGGACTACCCGATTGCCAGCTGGACAAGGAGACACCTGCTACGGGAGGAAACATTACTTCTGCAGCCAAGAAATCTGCCAGAAACAATGGAGGAGCAAATAACCAAACAGAGAAATAAAAAGAATGAACACAGCAGGTGTCTATCATTTACGTATAATAAAATAACGACAATAAGCAGTACTCACCCACACTCGCCGGGGTATTTCTTGCTGCCTTTTGCAGCAATTCCTGCTCCTGTTGTATAGAGATGAAGAACTCTTTGCAGGGTAGCTGGAAGTTGATGCAAACCTGAAGTTCATTGCATCTGGTTCTGTTCATCAGACCATTTGTTCCCCATTAAGGAAAAGATGCTCCCTACAAACCCATCTGATCCTGGTGCACCAAGAACAAACAACACAGTTTGGAACAAGTTTTTCAGATTTTCTTTCCCATGCTTCCAAACACCTCCAGCCCCCTTTCACTGAGGCTTGGAAACGTCAGTTCTTGTAGTTCCGATCACATCTCTACCGTGCAGCATTCCTCCCGGAGCTGATCCCTGGTGATGATTTGCTTCATTTTGAGTGCTTCCATTTCCTCCTCAAGGCCTCAGCTAGAACCTAAGCATCGAGGCCAATGGAGCTTCATCACTATGCCGTCAGAAGAGACACTGAACCAACTGACAATGTACAAAGCAAGGAGCCATAAGACTTAAGGAAGTTTTGCTTTCCCTTCACCTTTCATTGTAGCCAGGAGTTTCTCCACCAGAATCCAAACCAACAACCCTCTTTCTGGTTTAGCTTCTACGAGTATGTCTACACTGGCAGAGTTACAGCGCCGCTCAGAGAGCGCTGAAGAGAAACTGCTGTTGTGTGTTCACACTGTCAGCTGCCTGCACAATAGTGTGTTCACACTTGTAGCACTTGCAACAGTATTTGGAGCGGTGCACTCTGGGCAGCTATCCCACAGAGCACCTCTTCCTCTTCTGCCGCTAAGAGTTGTGGGAAGGCGGAGGGGGTCGTGGGGTATCCTGTCCCAATGCCCCATGATGCATTGCTTCGCATCCCAGCAATCCCTGTGCTTCCGTCTGCATTTGACATCATCTTTCAACGGTTTGTACACTGCGCACACTGCCTCTTCGGCCTGCAGGAACGGATCCCGAACTGCTGACCAGAGCTGCTCGCTCTGACCAACACGTCATGAGAGGCAGTGGAGTTATTCCTTGAACTACAAAGGCAAGAGGAGTGTGACACTGATCTCGCCATGCGTAGCAGCTATGACATGAGATGGCTTGTGGCATTCACGGAGGTGCTGACCACAGTGGAACGCTGCTTTGGGGCTCGGGAAACAAGCTCTGAGTGGTGGGATCACATCGTCATGCACGTCTGGGATGACGCGCAGTGGCTGCTGAACTTTCAGATGAGGAAAGTCACATTCATGGGACTGTGTGATGAGCTCGCCCCAACGCTGCAGTGCAAGAACACGAGAATGAGAGCTGCCCTGTCAGGAAGTGTGCAGGGCCATTAATTGCATCCTGCTCTGAAAGACCGTGACTCTGAGCAACGTGCTTGTGATTGTGGATGGCTTTGCACAAATGAGCTTCCCTAACTGCAGAGGGGTGATAGATGGGACGCATATTCCAATTCTGGCACCAGACCACCTAGCCACCGAGTATGTTAATCACAAGGGGTATTTCTCTAAGGTTCTCCAGGTGCTTGTGGATCACCGTGGGCATTTCACGGACATTATCGCAGGCTGGTGCGGAAAGGTGCATGTTGCACACATCTTTCAGAACACTGGCCTGCTCAGGAAGCTGCAAGCAGGGACTTTCTTCCCAGACCAGAATATCACTGTAGGAGAAGTTGAAATGCCCATTCTGATCCTGGGAGACCCTGCCTACCCCTTAATGCCGTGGCTCATGAAGCCATACATGGGGCACCTTGACAGCAGCAAGGAGCGGTTCAACAACAGGCTGAGCAAGTGCAGAATGACTGTGGAGTGAGCTTTGGGCTGTTTAAAGGCCTGCTGGTGCTGCCTATATGGGAGGCTGGACCTGGCTGATGACAATATTTCTATGCTTATAGCCGCATGCTGTACGCTTCATAATATTTGTGAAGGGAAGGGTGAAAGCTTCACTCAGGGCTGGACCGCTGAGGCTCAACGCCTGGAGACTTAATTTGAACAGCCAGAGACCACTCCCTCTGCATGCAGCCCATTGGAAAACACCGAAAAAACAAGAAATCCCCCCACTTCCTCACACCAGGCAAGCACACATGAGCCACAGGACCCCCAAGCTGGTGAGTAACTGCAGGGGCAGGGGAACCAGTGTTCCAGGACCGTACTGTCCACTGGGCACGTGGCTCTTGGGGGGAGCCAGCACTGGGGGGAGGTTATAATCATTCCTGTGCCCACATTTTCCACAGGCTGTGTTGATTGTGGAAGATCTCGCTGCTGAGGGTGAGCAGAGAATCAAGGGAGGGTCTTCGCCAAGACTGCGGCTTCCGCCCTGGCCCTTGTGCGGCTCCCCTGTGTGCAGCAATGGCCTCCCGTCACCCCCAGTGGCAGCCGAGCGGTGCGGGAAAGTTACCCTTAATGGGGCAAGAAACAAGCAGCTCTGCCAAGGAGCCTGCGGCAGCGGATTGCCCAGTATCTCCATGAGCGTTTCCTGGAGATCTCAGGGGCAGATTCCCAGGAAGTGAGGGAGTCAATCAACACCCTGTTCCTCCGCTCAGACTAGACGTGGTGGTACCTGCATCACACAGACACAAGCCTGCTTTCTGCAACCCTCCTGCCCCCAGCAACTCGCTTCAGCGATTCCCCAAATCAAACCACTTACCAGGGGCCTCCTCTCCTGTTTGCGCTTCGCCAAGCCCTGACAGCTGTGCCTGGCTGGCTCCCCCAGGATAGAGACGAGCTCCTGGCTGCCTGCGCCTCTGAGCTCCGAGCTGTACTCTGCCTCTGGGTCCCTCTCCCCCTCCACGCCCTCGCCCAAGATTTCCTCCCCCGGGCTCAGTCCACTCTTGACTGGCACGTGAGCCACCGAAGTATCCACAGGGCCCTTCGCAGTGGACGTGGGGTCATCAGCGAGTATCGTGTCCAGCTCTTTGTAGAACTGGCAGCTCGTGGGCACAGCACTGGAGCGGTGGTTTGCCTCCTGCACCTTGTGCTAGGCTTTCCGCAGCTCCTTTCACTTTGCCCCGGCACTGCAGTGTGCCCCGGTCATGGCCCTTTCTGTCATGCATCAGGAAATCTGTCTGTAGGTATCAGAATTCCTACAGCTGGAGCACAGCTGGGACTGTGCAGCTCCTCTCCCCAAATGCCGATGAGGTCCAGCAGCTCGGCATTGCTCCAAGCAGGGGATCGTCTGGTGCGTGGAGCAGGCACGGCCACCTGGAGAGATGCACTGAGACCACTGCACATGTCACCAAGCAAACAGGAAGGGGACTCAAAATTCCCAAAGAATTTAAGGGGCGGGGCTCATGGTTGGTCACCTGAGGGCAGGGCAGCAGAGTTCAAACTGATGACCAGAGAGGCGAGAACAGGCATTGTGGGACACCTCCTGGAGGCCAATTGCAGCGCTGTAATCACCAGGGTGTCTACACTGGCACCGCGGCGCTGCACCCCCGGTGCAGAAAGCTGTTCACCTCTCGGCAGGGTGATTTTTTTACAGTGCTGCAACTGCGCAGTTTCTGCACACTAAGTATCGGGGGAGGGGGGTAGCCATGTTAGTCTGTATCCACAAAAACAACAAGGAGTCTGGTGGCACCTTAAAGACTAACAGATTTATTTGGGCATAAGTTTTCGTGGGTAAAAATCCCACTTCTCCATGCATCTGAAGAAGTGGGGCTTTTACCCATGAAAACTTATGCCCAAATAAATCTGGTCTCCCCGTTGTTTCCGTGCACTAAGTGGCTTGGCAGCGTGTACTCCTCGGGAGTCACACCACAGAAAGATGCTTTACTGTGCAGAAACGTTCCAGTATAGACAAAGCCTACGTCTTCAAACGCTGCATCCCTGTGCACCCATCAGTACTGCAGAGCTTTGCTACCTCCAACTTCCTCACAAGTTCATCACAGACACAAGATACATTGTTGAAAAAACACAAGGCAATCTCTACCGTGCCGGTATACGCACGCCCCATCTTTGGTGAATGTTTTCTTTAAAGCTACTGGGCACCATGTAATATGTCACTGGAAAACCGATAACTCCCTGCTCATTAATATCCATGTGTATGTGAGGCCAGCCTACGTGGGATTATGCAGATGTGCTGAAATTACAGCTAAACAACTGACAGGTTGTCTAGGTGAGCTGATAAACAGGTTTGCTCCAGACAAAGGAAAGATGCCAACACCTCAAACCAGGTGTGGCCAAATTCAGTGGGCTACATTTGCATTGTAAAAACCACCAGTGGGGAGAAGACAGCCTGGCCTCCACTCCTAGCAGGGAAAAGGAACAGTTATCTGGGGATACACTTCAAAGGTGTCAAGATCCTACCCAGAGATGGGGAGCGAACTCTCGGAAGAGACAAGGAAAACGAGCAAGTTGGACTCCAGGGGGATCTGGACTAAAAGCTAGTCAGCCACTGGTGGAAAAGGGAGCTTGGTGAGGAAACCGCCCTGAACAAAGGCAGTTCAGTTCGCTCTTAGCCATTAGAAAGCACATTCTTCGTTTGTTTGTATGTCACCCTTTCTGTGTTTCTGTCTTTAGCCCTATACCTGACCTCACTGTTATTGCCCATAAGGGTCCGAGGTACTCTGCAAGAACGAGACCGACTCCACACTGAGAGTAATTGGCTTTAATGAAGGTAAAGTGACACATCTGCAACGGGGACCCCAAACGTTGCTGTCACTAAGACGGGGACCCAGCGCCCTGTAGCTCGGCCTGGGGTGAAGTCCTAAAAACAAACACAAAGCATGCTCATTTTATACAAACAGCAGCATATCAGCTCATACATAATGCAATAGACACTCTCCGCCCTCCGGGGCTGCCTCCCTGGCCAACAGCCAGGGACTTACCACACAGCAGTCCCAGCCGGCTACAGCAGGTCAAAGCTAGCATGCTGTGTCCTACAATAACCGGAGGCTGAGAAAGCGGAATTGCCTGAGCTAAGCCATAACAAAATCTTCCAAGGTTCCCTAGACTGCTACACTCACTTAAACGCTATCACTATGGGGAGGAGGTGAGCAGCCCTCAGTGGTGAAGGAACAGGTTAAGGACTATTTAGAAAAGCTGGATGTGCTGCATCCGAGGGTGCTGATGGAGTTGGCTGATGTGATTGCAGAGCCATTGGCCATTATCTTTGAAAACTCATGGCAATTGGGGGAGGTCCTAGACGATTGGAAAAAGGCAAATATAGTGCCCATCTTTAAAACCGGGAAGAACAAGAATCCAGGGAACTACACACTGGTTAGCCTCACCTCAGTCGCTGGAAAAATCATGGAGCAGGTCCTCAAGGAATCCATTCTGAAGCACTTAGAGGAGAGGAAGGTGATCAGGAACAGTCAGCATGGATTCACCAAGGGCAAGTCATGCCTGACTAACCTAATTGCCTTCTATGATGAGATAAGTGGCTCTGTGGATGAGGGGAAAGCAGTGGACATGATATATCTTGACTTTAGCAAAGCTTTTGATACGATCTCCCACCGTATTCTTGCCAGCAAGTTAAAGAAGTATGGGCTGGATGAATGGACGGCAAGGTGGATAGAAAGCTGGCTAGATCGTCGGTCTCAATGGGTAGTGATCAATGGCTCCATATCTAGTTGGCAGCCTGTATCAAGTGGAGTGCCCCAAGGGTTGGTCCTGGGGCCAGTTTTGTTCAATATCTTCATTAATGCTCTGGATGATGGGATGAATTGCACCCTCAGCAAGTTAGTGGATGACACTAAGATGGGGGGAGAGGTAGATACGCTGGAGGGTAGGTACAGGGTCCAGAGGGACCTAGACAAATTAGAGGATTGAGCCAAAAGAAATCTGATGAGGTTCAACAAGGACAAGTGCAGAGTCCTGCACTTAGGACGGAAGACTCCCATGCACCACTACAGGCTGGGAACCGACTCGCTAAGCATCAGTTCTGCAGAAAAGGACCTGGGGATTACAGTGGACGAGAAGCTGGATATGAGTCAGCAGTGTGCCCTTGTTGCTGAGAAGGCTAATGGCATATTGGGCTGCATTAGTAGGAGCATTGCCAGCAGATCGAGGGATGTGATCATTCCCCTCTATTTGGCATTGGTGAGGCCACATCTGGAGTATTGCATCCAGTTTTGGGCCCCTCACTACAGAAGGGATGTGGACAAATTGGAGAGAGTCCAGCGGAGGGCAACAAAAATGATTAGGGGGCTGGAGCACATGACTTATGAGGAGAGGCTGAGGGAACTGGGATTGTTTAGTCTGCAGAAGAGAAGAATGAGGGGGGATTTGATAGCTGCTTTCAACTACCTGAAAGGGGGTTCCAAAGAGGATGGATCTAGACTGTTCTCAGTGGTAGACAGACCAAGGAGTAATGGTCTCAAGTTGCAGAGGGGGAGATTTAGGTTGGACATTAGGAAACACTGTTTCACTAGGAGGGTGGTGAAGCACTGGAATGGGTTACCTAGGGAGGTGGTGGAATCTCCTTCCTTAGAGGTTTTTAAGGTCAGGCTTGACAAAGCCCTGGCTGGGATGATTTAGCTGGGAATTGGTCCTGCTTTGAGCAGGGGGTTGCACTAGATACCTCCTGAGGTTTCTTCTAAGCCTGATATTCTATGGTTCTGTGATTTACTATCTAGCTAACCCGACCCAGTGCTTTGACTGAATTGAGGGGACTGTTCACTCCATTCAAGATAACGAGCTGCTGTTTCTGTCTCTTTAAAAGAGCAGCGAACTTAATATCTTCAGGACCATACAGTGCTGGGGTTGTGCACTGCAGAGAGACATCTCCAAGGAGCTTGGGGGCTGGAGTCACTGACTGCTCCCTGCTAGGCAAGGTTTGGGCTTGGACAGCCCTGAGGGGTTTGCTGCCAAAGCAGCCAAGCTGGAATGCCAGGGAGTCGTCACACACTCCCATTTGCTCAGGCTGAGAGGTGTGGCACCGTGTCTCACAGCTCTGGGTGTCTTATCACACCCTCTCCATCTAGTGTCCCATCTCCAGCCAGAGGAGATATTTGCTATTTGCAGTCACAGATGGACCATGGGCCATTGCGGGCAACCTCATTATAGCATCCCCGCCATACAGTTACCAAGCTCAGTCTTCAAGCCAATTAGGTTTTTAGTCCCCATTACTGCCCTTGGGAGGCTGCTCCAGAACTTTACTCCTCTGATGGGTAGAAACCCTCATCTAATTTCAAGCCTAAACTTACTAACAGCCAGTTTCTATCCCTTTGTTTTTGTGCCAACATTGGCGCTTAACTTACATAACTCCTCTCCATCCCTCTGATGTATTTATAGAGAGTGATCAGATCTCCCTTCAGCCTTTGTTTGGTTAGGCTAACCAAGCCAAGCACTCTGAGTCTCCTTTCATAAGGCAGGTTTTCCATTCCTCGGATCATCCTAGTAGCCCGTCTCTGCACCTGTTCCAGTTTGTCTGGGTACGTTTTGTAAATAACGCTCATGTCTTTTCTTAGTTAATAAATCTATAGTCAGTTTATTATAGGACTGGCTACAGACATTGTCTTTGGTTTGAGATCTGAGGTACAACTGACCTGGGTAAGTGACTGGTCCTTTGGGACTGGGAGTAACCTGATGTAACAATGTGGCCTCTGGCGGGACACAACTGAGAGCATCAGTTCAGGACAAATTGCTTAGATCAGGCAGGTTACAGCCCAAGGCTGGGGTTTCCTTTACCATTAAGACACCAAACCAGCCAGACAGAGAGGACTGTGGTTTCACCCCACTGGCTAACCACACGTCACACAAGCAATTCCCTTAGACTCTCCAGTTTCCCAGTATCACCAGCAGTGCCACTCGTCCGGGGGACGAATGGTTATGAAAACCAACACCCCAGTGAAAGGAAAAGCTTCTCTCGATCCCAAAGGACCAAGTCCCAGACCCAGGTCAATCTACAAGTCAGATCTTACCCACAAATCACACTGTTGCCAATCCTTTAGAATCCAAAATCTAAAGTTTTATTCATAAAAGAAAGAAATATAGATGAGAGCTAAAATTGGTTAAATAGAATCAATTACATACAGTGACGGCAAAGTTCTTGGTTCAGGCTTGTAGCAGTGATGGAATAAACTACAGGTTTCAAATCAAGTTTCTGGAGTACATCCACAGCTGGGATGGGTCATTCAGTCCTTTGTTCAGAGCTTCAGTTTGTAGCAAAGTCCCTCCAGAGGTTAGAAGCAGGATTGAAGACAAAATGGAGGGGTTTCCAGGGCCTTTTATATTCTCTCTTTTGTGGGCGGAAACCCCTTTGTTCTTCTATGCAAAGTCACAGCAACAAGATGGAGTCTGTAGTCACATGGGCAAGTTACATGTCTATGCATGACTCTGTTTTTTGCAGGCCGATGCCATTGTTTACATGTTAGTTTGAACGTTCCCATGAAAGCTCAGATGAGGATTGGTGTCTCCCAAAGTCCATTGTCAGTTAAGTGTATCTTGACTGGGCACTTACTGAGAATAGTCCTTTCTTAAGAAGCTGACCAAATGCTTCACTGAGGCTACTTAGAATCAAACACACTGAGCTACAAGTACATAGCCAATATTTATAACTTCAAATACAAAAATGATACACACATACAGACAGCATCATCACAACCAGCAAATCATAACCTTTTCATGGACACCTCACGTGACCTCCTTTGTACAAGATATGGTGCCACTATATGACCTTGGTTGCAACAATGATCTATACGGTCACAGTCCATGTCAATAACGTCACACCTGAATATTGCTGTGATATTTGGTGTAAGGGACCATCTATCACAAAGGCAGGCGTGCCCAAGCAGTTTGGGGTTTGTGCCCTGGCTTGTCACAGCCTGCCCTGAATTTGGCACCTACGTTCATGAGCTGCTTCAGCCAGCGTGACACAGGTGCTATATTTGCACTTCTCCAGTCATAGGGTACCACCCCTGAGTTTACAGATTCATTAAAGACCCTTGCAATTTCATGGGCCAGTTCCTTTAATGTCTTGGGATGGAGATTATCCAGGGCCCCTGATGCGGTCCCATTAAGCTGTCTGAGTCTGGCTTCCACCTCCAATGTGGTAATTTCTAGCTCCATCTCCTCGTTCCCATCAGCCACCCTGCCACAGCCCCCAAGCTCATCACTCTTATTAAAAACCGAGGCAAAGTTTTTGTTTACGTGTTGGGTCAAACCTAGATTATTTTATATCTCCACCCTGTCCTCAGTGCTTAGCGGTCCCATATCTTCCTTCCTTGATTTTTTTATTTTTATTTATATGATTGAAGAACCTTTTATTGTTGGTTTCAAATTCCTCTGTAAGGTCCATCTCTGCGTGGCTCTCACTTTTCCCTACAGTTTTCTTGCTGGATCCATCCCTTCTTACATTCCTTGTCGGCTCTTAATCACCTGTTTGAGATGCCTGTGTGACGTTATTGATATAAATTGGGACCATATAGAACATGGGTTGCAACCAAGGTCCTGTAGTGGCACCAAATCTTAAGTAAAGGGGGTCATATAAGGTGTCTAAGACCAGGTTCTGGGTTGCTGGTTATGATTATGCTGTCTGTATGTCTGTGTATCATTTTGTAGTTGAAGTTATAAGTATTGGCTCTGTACTGTCTGTATTTTGTATTAGGCTCTGCTTCTGGGAAATATCCCAGACAAGCTGGTGTTAGCCCTGCCTAGCTGGCTTGATGGCCCATTAAGGACCATCAGCTACACAATTGACCCATGGAGAGAAGGCAGACACGCCTTGTGACTCAGCAAAGTATGCAGAGACTTGTCCATGTGACTGCAGACTCCATTTTGCTGTAATTTTCCACAGTGAGGACAAAGAGATTCTTACACCTGGAAAAGTCTATATAAGGCTGAGGCATCATCTCCATCTTGTCTTCAATCCTGCTTCTGACCTCTGGAGGGACTTTGCTACAAACTGAAGCTCTACACAAGGGACTGAATGACCCATCCCAGCGGGGGATGTTCCAGAGACTTAATTTGAACCTGCAATTTACTCCAGCACTGCTGCAAGCCTGAACTAAGAACTTTGCCATTACTGTATGTAATTGATTCCATTTAACCAATTCTACCTCTCATCTCTACCTTTTTCCCTTTGTAAATAAACCTTTAGATTTTAGATTCTAAAGGATTGGCAACAGCGTGATTTGTGGGTAAGATCTGATGTGTATATTGACCTGGGTCTGGGGCTTGGTCCTTTGGGATCGAGAGAACCTTTTTCTTTTATTGGGGTGTTGGTTTTCGTAACCATTCATCCCCAGGACGAGTGCACTGGTGGTGATGCTGGGAGACTGGAGTGTCTAAGGAAATTGCTTGTGTGACTTGTGGTTAGCCAGTGGGGTGAGACCAAAGTCCTTTTTGTCTGGCTGGTTTGGTTTGCCTTAGAGGTGGAAAAACCCCAGCCTAGGGCCAGGGCCGGCTCTAGACCCCAGCGCGGCAAGCACGCGCGTGGGGCGGCCCTTTCCCGGGGGGGCGGCAGGCTGGGCCGGCGGACCTGCCGCAGTCATGCCTGCGGGAGGTCCACCGGAGCCCCGGGACGACCGGACCTGCCCCAGGCATGACTGCGGACGGTTCGCTGGTCCCGCGGCTCGGCTGGACCTCCCGCAGGCATGACTGCGGCAGCTCAAGCGGAGCCGCCGGACCTGCGAACCGCCCGCAGCTGCGGGAGGTCCAGCCGAGCCGCGCAACCAGCGGACCTTCCGCAGTCATGCCCGCGGGAGGTCCACTGCTCCCGCGGCTCCGGGGCGCCTCCCGGGCATGACTGCTTGGGGCGGCCAAAAACGTAGAGCCGCCCCTGCCTAGGGCTGTGACTGCCCAGTTTAAGCAATTGGTCCTGATTTGGCACTCTCAGTTGGGTCCCGCCAGAATCGCTCCGTCACAGCCTGCTCATCCAGTTTGGCCTGCACCCCTTCCCTATGATCATCCCCTTGCTTGGAGTGCAGGCTCCAGATAGTTTCTGCCACTTTGACGTAAAGTCATTCCAGCCTCCTCCACATTCAGATCCTGGAGTTCTTCGGTCCAGCCCACGTCCCCAACAAAGTCCCTTACGTTTTTCAAGGTTGCCATTTTGAAATCAAGGCCTCTAGTTGCAGATCTATGTTTGTTTAACCTTCCATTTAGTTTAAACTGACAACTCTCGATCACTCAGTCAAGGCTGCCCTGTATAACCAGTTCTTCCAGGAGGTCCTCGCTACTTGCAAACACTAAAGCTAAAAAGGCGACATCTCTTGTTGGTCCAGTGACTATTTGGTGAAGAAACCTGTCAGTGATCACACCCAGGAATATCTGGGCCCTACCATTATTAGTAGCACTTGTTCCCCAATCTATATCTGGGAAATTAAAGTCTCCCAAAAATCACATAATTCCCAGTAGTAGTTGTTTCATTGCAAACATTAAAGAGGTCTCTGGCCATACCCCAGTCAGATCCTGGGGGTCTGTAGCAGGCCGCAAGCACCATCCCAGTGAAACCTGTTACCTTTCTTCCCCAGGCCTGGATGCTGTCTGGAGCACATCGGAAACAACTTTGTTCCTTTTATTAGAGGCATTGGTCTCTGCAGAGAAACAGGTGAGCTGTTCAGGTGGCGATGGTAACAAAGTCCATAAACGATCCCTCACAGACTTTGGACCAAACCACTGGTCACTAATGGCTCTGTCTTGGTTTTTCCAGCAGACAGTTTATTAGTATAAGGATGTGTGGCCGTCCCTCCCTGCCAGGCTCTGAGGGAGTCCATGCCTCCTCACAGTCATGCTGCTGTCACAGTGCTCACTCAGGTCACCCGAGCTGACTGAGGCAGCAATGAATCTAGGTGCCAGGCCCTCAGTCAGGGTGGGGCAGCAAACAGTTAGGGGGCTTTGGACTGTCGTCAGGGCAGAGCAACAAGGAGTCGGATGTCCTGGCTCTGGTGGATGGCTAACAAATGCAGGCCTCTTGGCCTAGCGTGGGGAGGCTGTCAGGGGTAGGGTGGCAGGGGGACCCGGGTCTATCCTACTCCACTGGGTCCCAGGCCAGGGCCCTAGCAGTGGCTTCCTGTCCGGCCCCTCAGCTTCCAGCAAGGCAGGTGTGGCCTTCCTGGTTCTGCAAACTAAAGAGGGGTTGTGGTCCCTCCTTGTCAATCTCTGAAGGAGGCCATGCCTTCTTGCTACAATTAGCAACTTTTGACTCTAGAAACATTTCACTAGCTCTCTGATTGCCACAAACCATGTTGTTGTAACCAAGGCTGTGTTTAACCATGGGGCAAACAGTTGCCATTTTACATGATACAATTTTGTCACTTTCAGTGTTTGAAGAGAAAAAGAATTTCCTAAGATCTGTCAGACCTTTGGCCTCTTTGCTTTTCTTATGGCCATCAGTCACTGGGTGCTGTCTTGGGTCAGTTTCACCTCCTTGCCTGACAGTGAATTCACCTCAGTACAAAGTACAGAAGGCAGTGCACCGGCAGGTGTTCCCCAGAGGTATTTGTCTTGCCACTGGATTTATATCTCCGCAATCTGTATAGCCCCAGAACTGCTGACTTTCCCGCTGTTTCTGCTGCTGCTAGGTAGATGGGCTATGACGTTCAGACCCGCTGGAGCTTTTTCTGGGCAGGTGGCTCCATCCCTAGATACAGAGTTGCAGGAACTGAGTCTACAGGTGATAAGTTGGGGTGTTCCTGTGCTGTCAATGCAGAGAATTACATTCAGCTGCCCTAAATCCACACACAACCTGCCTCAGTTCCTGTTGGACAGAAGATTCCTGTTCCCATTCTGTCCTAAATCAAAGTGCGCCGTTGCTGCTGAATAGCTCCCATGTCCCACCTCAGAGCTGGCTGCATTTCAGAGGAAAGCAAAGTGCTTCCTGGGAAACCCCACTGCCCCCTTTCCGGGAGAAACTTCCATTGTGGCCAGCGAGCATTTTGGGAGAATGGGGGATGCAGAAATAGGGCCGGAGTTTGGGAGAAACCTTGGGATGCTCTGGACTGGCAGACACTGGGCATACATGGGGCGTAGGAGAGGGAAAGGACAGGCCAGAACGCTGACATGTGAGGAGAAGAGACAGGGCTCGGCTGCAGTGAGTGTAATGGGGATTCAGCATTGGGGCTGCTGGACAAAGACAGACCCTGCGGTTCCCTCTAGCTCCCGAGCGCCCAGCCTGTGCTGCCCAACGTCACCACACTGGAGCTCCCCAGGTTCTGGCCTGGCCTAGGCCCTCAGGGAAGGGCTGCCTGGTGAGCGACCCAGCCCCCGTAGTGAGGGGGTGACCGTGAGAGGGATTTCCCTGGGAACTGGGAGGAGGAGGAGGCTCCCTAGCCCTCACCTCTGTCATTGGGGAGGTTGTTCTTGGTCTCCAGGCCGGAGCGGTGCCGGTGCCGGTGCCGGCACTCGCGGATGGCAGAGTCTGTCACATCAGGGCTGCCCAGGCTCACTCCCAGCTGCCCGGAAGCGCCTCTGTCTGGCAGGGCGGAGGAGGGGCCAGGCCAAAACTGAGTGGCATTGCCACCGACTGCGCCAGCCTGGCACCAGCCAGGCAGCGCCGGGGCCAGAGTGCTCTCTCCCGGCTGACACAGGCCCAAAGCCGTCCTGTGCCGAGTTAACCCGGGACAGGCAATTTTTGGTTTACAGCAGGGATGTCCCTGGTAATACGGGACTGTTGGCAGCCCTCCAGCAGCAACCCCCTCTGAGCTGCCCAGGCCAGGCGAGGCCTGGCCCCCACCCCACAGCGGGGGGGAGCCTGAATCTTCCCCTGAACATCTCCATCGCCCCAGGCCAGCTGCCTTACCGCCTGCCTGGGACGTGCCCTGTGCTGGGCAGCTGCGCCATGGCAGGGGCATGATGGAAAGTCCCTCACCCTACACCCTGCCATGGCCCTTCCCCATCATAAGGCCAGGCCTGCCCTCTGCTCTTCCCTTTGAGACAAGAGACAGAGAAGAGGGGTGAGGGGAGACACAAGGCTGGGCTGGGGGGAGGGCAGCCTCACACCTGCCTGGCCAGGAGCAGCAGCATTGCCTGCAGGGAGCTCTGTTCACTGGTGCTGGGAGGGTGGGGAGGCAGGTGTCTGGGGCTCCCCCATCTCCTGCAGGCTCAGTAGCTGCTGCAGTTTGGGCTGTGGTGCCACTGGGCGGCGGTGGCTGGCTCAGAGCAGGTGGCGCATTTCGAGCCCTGTCGGGGCCGTAGCACCAGCAGGGCACTAGCACCTGGCACAGCTGGAGTCTTGCGCCCCTGAGCCTCTCACAGGGCTGGCCGGGCCAGGGTGCCTTCGGGCCTTCCCTGGCAGCGCGGCTGGGATGTGTCCGCGGGGACATTGCCTTGGGAAGCCCATCACTTCCCCCTTTCTCATGAGAATGTTTATTCCTGTGTCAGCGAGGGAGTGATTTATGCCCAAATAAGTGAGTCGATGCAGCAGGAGGGACATAAACAGCCTGCTAGGGCCGGGCTCTGAGCAGGAAGCACATCAAGGGACCAGCACAGAGCACTGGGGGCAGGCAGGGCTCATGGTCAGAGGAAGATCTGGGCATCGGAAAAACCCCACCCGGCTTAATCGTTTGTTCCGAAAACACCATCTTGCCCCAGGCTTCCGAGCCAGCTGAATTCAACCTGCTGGGCCCAGGGCTTTGATGCAAAGAGACCCAGGGGTCTTTCCCCTCCATATCTGCCTCTGGGCTCCTACCACTGGTTTTGTGTGTGTGTGTGTCCAGGGAAGGGGCGGTGTAGTGATGCAGGACTCACCCCTGCAGCGCCTCCTGCTGGTGTCTTGGGAATTAGCTTGTTTCCAGCCTTGGAGCACCCTCTGCATGTCCGTGTCCTGCTGCCACTTGGCCCCCCATGTCCCTCCCTGGACTCCGGTGCCCTGTTATCTGGGGTGCTGTCCCCAGGCAGTACCCCCAGTTTCTGTGGGTCTCCCCACTCAGGGGAACCCCCACCCACTATCCCCACCTCACCTCAGTATTTAGCTACTGCCAGTCACCATCTAGCCCCTGTTCACTGGGGCAGACTGCAGTGTCTCCGCCATTCATCTAAGCAAGGGGGGGTTGGACCTGCTGCCTCGGCCTACCCGTGGGCTGCCCTCTGCAACCCCAGGACCCAATTGGTCTTAGACTGGGCTGCAGCCGCAGGTCCCAGGGTCTGGCCATGGCACTGCTTGGCGGTGCTGGAGCTGGTGCACTGACTGAGAGGCTTGTGGTGGCCCTGGAGCTCCCCGGGGCGCTGAAGGGGGCTGTGAACATTTCAGGCTCAGTGGATTATTGTGTCTGTAGCACCTGCCCGGACAACAGACACATTGCAAATGCCCCGGCTCGCTGCCTGTGGGCCCAGGGAAGCCAGGCTGCAGCAGCTGTCCCTGGCGCTGCTCAGGAGGCTGCGGGCTGGCTGGGTTCTGAGCAGGAAGCCCTTGGCTCTGCAAACAGCTCGGAGGAACTTGCAGAGAGGCTCCCAGGACCCAGCTGGGGCAGCTCCAGCACCAGACCAGCATCTTGCCCCCCATTTTGCCCCTTCCCATCCCAGCTGCAGGAACCGCACAAATGTCTCAAAGTCCCAGCTCCAGCTGGGGTTCTGGGGAGAAAGCTGGGCTGCTTCAGCCTGTGCCTTGGGCTTCCGGGGTGTAGCTGAGCACCCCCAAACCAGGAGCCCTTCCAGCATGCCACCCTTGGCAGGCAGCAGCTGGGCCCGGCGTCCCATCACTGCCCATGGCCACACAGGGCCACAGTCAGGAGCAGAGAGCTGCAAGGTATAATGGGCACACGGACAGACACCCAGCCTCTCGCAGCTGCCCCCAGAAATATTACCTCACCCACCTTGTCCCAGCAGAGCACGAGCAGGGAGATGGGCCTCAAGCAGGGGGGTTATCTGCCCAGCTGCCCCCGGTGCTAAGGCTGTTCAGTCCCCTCCCCCCTCCAAAAAAACCCACCACCACCACAACAACAACAACAACAACAACCCTCCCTCTCCTAGTAGCATCAGGGATCCCGGAGCAAAGCACAGCTGGCTGGGGATAATGACAAATTAAAGAGCCGCAATTCTCCCGGCAGCTGCTCAGCAAGGATCCTACAAGGGGTGAGAGTCCCTTCAGGGTGTGATGGCTGCAAAGTGGGGGGCTGCTCCCTGCATTAGGGGGTGCAAGTCTGCCTTGTCTCTCACCCCCTGGGAGAAAGGACAGGGCTGCGGCCTGGAAAAGCCAGTGTGCTGAAGGAGCAGCAGAGTCCTGTGGCACTGTGAGGAAGTGGGCCTGGTTTTAATGTTCCCTCTGAATACTGGGGGGGGTGGGCCTCTGTTCCTGGCCGACCCTCTGTCGCCTGGCAACTAATGGCCAGGCCCTTCCCCCTGCAAGGGGATGCTCAAGGTGTTGGAGACAGAGAGCTCAGGTGGCCTCCCGGCCCGGGAAAGAGACAAAGCCCAGAGAGGAGGGGCTGGAGGGGGTTTCAGTTTGGGGCTGGCTGGGGACGAGGGGTGAAGTGCAGACGTGGGGGTCTGGCTCACTGCCCCCCAGAATGGACCCGGCCGAGGGGGCCAGTTCTCTGTACCTACAAGCTCTGGTTTAGACCCTGTTCCTGTCATCTAATAAACCTCTGTGTTACTGGCTGGCTGAGAGTCACGTCTGACTGCGCAGTGAGGGTGCAGGACCCTGTGGCTTCCCCTGGACCCCGCCGGGGCGGACTCGCTGGGGGAAGCGCACGGAGGGGCAGAGGATGCTGAATGCTCCAAGGAGAGACCCAGGAGATGAAGCCGTGTGAGCTTCTTGCCCTGCAGACAGTCTGCTCCGAAGGAGAGGAGGCTCCCCAGAGTCCTGCCTGGCTTTGTGGGGAGCAGTTCCAGAGCATCGCCCGGGGACTCCGTGACAGGCACCTTATAGACTAACAGCCATATTGGAGCATGAGCTTGCATGGGTGCATGCATCCGACGAAGTGGGTATTCACCCACGAAAGCTCATGCTCCAATACGTCTGTTAGTCTCTAAGGTGCCACAGGATTCTTTGCTGCTTTTACAGATCCAGACTAACACGGCTCCCCTCTGATACTTCTGCTGAAGGACACATCACTGCCACAAGGAAACAGCCCCTGCCCCTCGCTCGCACTGCCTAACTAACTGCAGCCCCCATGGTCAGCACCACTGCAGCTAAAGCCCCTGCTCCAGACCCAGGGTCATGGCTCCTGCAGCTCCCACTCCAGAGCTCACGGCCACTGCAGCAACTCTAGCTCCCAGCACTGGAGCCAGCCCGGGCCTAGCAGCTGCTGCTCGTTGCCATTGCACGAAGCACTCTGGGGATCCGATGCCCTGCACGGGATGCCCAACACCCCTTTGAGTACCCACGAGCGCCACGCTGTTCCAGCACTGACTCAATGCCCCAGCTTCCTTGTGGCTCTCCCCTCCAAGCACACTGGCCCGGCCCATCCCTGCTCAGCAGGCAAGAGCTGAGATGAGCACAACCAACCAGCTTCTTGTCAGCAATTAGGAAATTAACAGTGATAATCATTACAGCTGCTCTAGCTGCAGGCTGCCCCGCTCCCCGCACCCAATGGGTCAGGCCAGCTTTTCCCCAGAGCGACACCCCAGGACTGGGCCGACACCGGGGAGTCAGCCAGAGGGCAAGGAAGGGGGATCCCCAGAAAGTCCAGGATTGGGGACAGTCGAAGGCAGGCGGGGGGCACAGGAGCCGTCCCCGCCCCCAGCTACTAAACACTGGAACACATTCCAAAACACAAATTGCTTCCTCCTTAACCACAAGAAACACACTGCGGGCCCCACCCGTCTGGTGCTCCTGGGGAGAAACTGAGCTGCTGGGGGAGGACGTGAAACAGCTGGAGCCTCCTGCTCAGGTTCAGACAGTTTGCTGGCGGCGTCGGCTGCTCGCCCTGCGCCTCCTCCCCCAGGCCCACACTCCTCTCCCCTGCCTGGAGACCCTGCCAAGCAGCCCCACAGTGGGAGGACTCTCCCCATGGCACTAGGCCACAACCCTCCTCCAGTTCTCTCCCCACTCCCTTCTGCCGAGGTGGGGCCGAAGGTCCTGCCTGGGGCTGGGCTCAGCTGCTGGCTAGAGGCATCGAAGGTTAATTACGTTCTGACTGGTCATCTAGACTGAGGTCCAAACTCCCTCGCCCCCGGGCTGGGGGTTGGGGACGGCGCTGGCTCCAGCTCAAAATGCCTTTTGCTTCACGGCCCAGGGGCTGAGAACGGAACCGTCAGCAGCATCCCGCCTGGTCGCTTCAGTTCTTCACAGGGCAGGGTGGGATGTTGCAAGCAGCTCAATTCTCACGTAGGTACCAAGGCCTCAGCACCCAGCCTGCTGGGCTACTCCAGACCTCTGGTCCTATGGCTCCAAACAGGCCCCAGGAACAGGGGAGCAAAGGGATGTTTTGCAGGGGCAGCACGGGAAGCATGATTCAGGGCATGAAAGAAAGGCAGGATGCCTGGCTGCTGTTCCCAGTTCTAAGTCACTGTCTGGCTTTGGGCAAGTCCCTTCTGCTCTCCGTGCCTCAGTTTCCCCATCTGTACAATGAGAATCCTGAGACTGTCCCACTTTGTAAAGCACTTTGAGCTCCTCAGAGGAGAGGATCTCAGTAGGTACGGAGGAGCATTAGTTACAGACTCTAGCTCTAGGGCTCAATATCCCTGAGAATGCCCAACAGGGCCAGGCCCTGCCATCCTTTAACTCTGGGGGAGTTGTAGGTGCCCAGGGACCGTGACGTCAGGAATGGAAACTCTGGAGATGCTGTGATGTTTCTGAGGCCATGCAACATTTTAGATTTGCTTTGCATGAGTATATCCTGCAGGCACCAGCTCTGATGGTGATTCCATCAGACAGACTCAGGCGTTGAGAACACGTTTACAGGTAACACGCTCACTTTCTGAAAAGGACTGCAGCACAATTCTCAGCACATCTCACATCTCCACCATCTCAGTGAGCAAACTATGGCCCGCAGGCCACAGGCGGCCCATCAGAGCTTCTAATCCGGCCCTCGAGCTCCCGCTGGGGAGTGGGTTGGGGGCTTGCCCCGCTCTGGCACTGCAGCCAGGGAGCAGGGTTGGGGGCTTCCCTGCTTTGCCTGCCTGGCACTCCCCAGCCCCCGACTCACGACTCCTTGATGAGCACCATCTTCCCGCATGCAGAGCTGCACTGCGCAGGCGCGACCGGCACCGCTTACCCTGACTTCACCGCGCTGTTTCTGGGATCAGAACCCCGCCCCACGGGTCCTCCCACCCCACCTCAGTAACATCCCGTTTAGAGACAAACTTTTCATGAATGCAGATTTCCACAACGAGAATGACCCCGGACTTTGATGCCATTGTAAAGAGGGGCGACCAGCTGCATTGTTCACATTGATCAAAGAGTGGGTGGAAAGGGGTAAGTGTGCTTTGTTGTGATGGTATATTTATAATAGTAGTTTTATGTTTAGTGCCACTAAAATGTATCTTTATTAAATAGAGTGTTACCAGGTTTGCCTGTTACTTTGCTCGTTTATTCGGATTACTCGGGGGGGGGGGGGTTCTGTAATTCTATCAATGTGCTGCTTGTGTCACTTGTGTTCTCCTATGGAGCTGTACTCCCCCCTCCTGCAAGCTCCCTCCCAATGGAGCGATCCTGCCGGACCTCAGTTCCCCAGGGCTGGGTTCTTCCAGCCCCAGAATCAGATAAACACCCCCCCATTAACAGAGCGTGTCTGAGAGGACCAGGTTAATCAGGTATCAGAGGGGTAGCCGTGTTAGTCTGGTTCTGTAGAAGCAGCAAAGAATCCTGTGGCACCTTATAGACTAACAGACGTTTTGCAGCATGAGCTTTCGTGGGTGAATACCCACTTCGTCGGATGCAAATAGTGGAAATTTCCAGGGGCAGGTATATATAAGCAAGCAAGAAGCAAGCTAGAGATAACGAGGTTAGATCAATCAGGGAGGATGAGGCTAATCAGGTTAATCAGCACTCCCAAGTTGACCCCTCAGATGTCCCTGGACTCAGGAGACTGGGTCAAGCAGCACCTCCAAGCTGTCACCCTTGGAGCTGAGTACAGCTCAGCAGACTGGGTCGAACAGCACGTTCAGTCTGCCACCCTCATATGCAGGGCCGGCTCCAGACCCCAGCGCGCCAAGCGCACGCTTGGGGTGGCATTTTGCTGGGAGGGCGGCAGGCGGCTCTGGCGGACTTCTGCAGTCACGTCTGCAAGAGGTCCCCCGGAGCCGCAGGACCGGCGACCGGCAGCGCGCCCCCTGCGACATGCCGCCGTGCTTGGGGCAGCCAGATTCCTAGAGCCGCCCCTGGACGCAGCAGACTGGCTCGAGCAGCACTTCCAAGTGGCCACCCTCATATGCCCCAGGTGCAGCACGTCCCTCTCTCCACTTTCACATTACAATTGTTCTGGTAGGAACCCACGTGAGGAGCAAACCCCAGAGGATTTCTGGGTGCCGCAGGGGAGCGTCGCTGCCGAGCGAATGGGGAAGCCAAAAACCACCCATGGGGTGGGGGCGAGAGAAGCAACCAGCTTAACCATGAAAGTTATTTATTGCCAGGGCGGGGGTGTGGGAGCAGCGTGGGTGGCTCCGTGGGCAGGGCAGGGCGGGGGTGTGGGAGCGGCGTGGGTGGCTCCGTGGGCAGGGCAGGGCGGGGGTGTGGGAGTGGCGTGGGTGGCTCCAAGGGCAGGGCAGGGAGATCGAGTGGGAGAGGCGTGTGTGGCTACGTGGGCAGGGCAGGGCGGGGGTGGGGGAGTGGCGGGGGTGGCTCGGTGGGCAGGGCTGGGCGGGGGTGTGGGAGCGGCGTGGGTGGCTCCATGGGCTGGGCAGGGCGGGGGTGTGGGAGTGGCGTGGGTGGCTCCGTGGGCAGGGCAGGGCGGGGTGTGGGAGTGGCGGTGGTGGCTCCGTGGGCAGGGCAGGGCGGGGTGTGGGAGCGGCGTGGGTGGCTCCGTGGGCAGGGCTGGGCGGGGGTGTGGGAGTGGCGTGGCTGGCTCCGTGGGCAGGGCAGGGCGGGGGTGTGGGAGTGGCGGGGGTGGCTCCGTGGGCAGGGCAGGGCGGGGGTGTGGGAGCGGCGGGGGTGGCTCCGTGGGCAGGGCTGGGCGGGGGTGTGGGAGTGGCGTGGGTGGCTCCATGGGCAGGGCAGGGCGGGGATGTGGGAGCGCCGGGGGTGGCTCCGTGGGCAGGGCAGGGAGGGGGTGTGGGAGTGGCGGGGGTGGCTCCGTGGGCAGGGCAGGGAGGGGGTGTGGGAGTGGACTGGGTGGCTCCGTGGGCTGGGCCGGGCGGGGGTGTGGGAGCGGCGGGGGTGGCTCCCTGGGCTGGGCAGGGCGGGGGTGTGGGAGTGGCGTGGGTGGCTCCCTGGGCTGCGCAGGGCGGGGGTGTGGGAGTGGCGTGGGTGGCTCCGTGGGCAGGGCAGGGCGGGGGTGTGGGAGCGGCGGGGGTGGCTCCCTGGGCTGGGCAGGGCGGGGGTGTGGGAGTGGCGGGGGTGGCTCCGTGGGCAGGGCAGGGCGGGGGTGTGGGAGCGGCGTGGGTGGCTCCGTGGGCAGGGCTGGGCGGGGGTCTGGGAGTGGCGTGGGTGGCTCCGTGGGCAGGGCAGGGCGGGGGTGTGGGAGCGGCGCTGGTGGCTCCCGGGGCTGGGCAGGGCTGGGGTGTGGGAGCGGCGTGGGTGGCTCCGTGGGCAGGGCAGGGTGGGGGTGTGGGAGTGGCGGGGGTGGCTCCGTGGGCAGGGCAGGGCGGGGGTGTGGGAGCGGCGTGGGTGGCTCCGTGGGCAGGGCAGGGCGGGGGTGGGAGTGGCGGGGGTGCTCCGTGGGCAGGGCAGGGCGGGGTGTGGGAGCGGCGGGGTGGCTCCGTGGGCAGGGCAGGGCGGGGGTGTGGGAGTGGCGTGGGTGGCTCCGTGGGCAGGGCAGGGCTGGGTGAGGGTGCGGCGTGGGTGGCTCCGTGGGCAGGGCAGGGCGGGGGTGTGGGAGCGGCGGGGGTTGCTCCGTGGGCCGGGCATGGACGCGGTGAGGGAGCGGCGTGGGTGTCTCCGTGGGCAGGGCAGGGCGGGGGGGTGGGAGCGGCGTGGGTGGCTCCGTGGGCAGGGCAGGGCGGGGGTGTGGGAGTGGCGTGGATGGCTCCATGGGCAGGGCGGGGCGGGGGTGTGGGAGCGGCGGGGGTGGCTCCGTGGGCAGGGCAGGGCGGGGGTGTGGGAGCGGCGTGGGTGGCTCCGTGGGCAGGGCAGGGTGGGGGTGGGGGAGAGGCGTGGGTGGCTCCGTGGGCAGGGCAGGGCGGTGGTGGCTCCGTGGGCAGGGCAGGGCGGGGGGTGGGAGCGGCGTGGGTGGCTCCGTGGGCAGGGCTGGGCGGGGGTGTGGGAGTGGCGTGGCTGGCTCCGTGGGCAGGGCAGGGCGGGGGTGTGGGAGAGGCGGGGGTGGCTCCGTGGGCAGGGCAGGGCGGGGGTGTGGGAGCGGCGGGGGTGGCTCCGTGGGCAGGGCTGGGCGGGGGTGTGGGAGGGGCGTGGGTGGCTCCGTGGGCAGGGCAGGGCGGGGCTGTGGGAGCGCCGGGGGTGGCTCCGTGGGCAGGGCTGGGTGGGGGTGTGGGAGTGGCGGGGGTGGCTCCGTGGGCAGGGCCGGGTGGGGGTGTGGGAGTGGAATGGGTGGCTCCGTGGGCTGGGCAGGGCGGGGGTGTGGGAGCGGCGGGGGTGGCTCCCTGGGCTGGGCAGGGCGGGGGTGTGGGAGTGGCGTGGGTGGCTCCCTGGGCTGGGCAGGGCGGGGGTCTGGGAGTGGCGTGGGTGGCTCCGTGGGCAGGGCAGGGCGGGTGTGTGGGACCGGCGGTGGTGGATCCCTGGGCTGGGCAGGGCGGGGTGTGGGAGTGGCGGGGGTGGCTCCGTGGGCAGGGCAGGGCGGGGTGTGGGAGCGGCGTGGGTGGCTCCGTGGGCAGGGCTGGGCGGGGTCTGGGAGTGGCGTGGGTGGCTCCGTGGGCAGGGCAGGGCGGGGGTGGGGGAGCGGCGCTGGTGGCTCCATGGGCAGGTCAGGGCTGGTGTGTGGGAGAGGCGTGTGTCGCACCGTGTGCAGGTCAGGGGGGGGGTGTTGGAGTGGCGGGGGTTGCACCGTGGGCAGGGCAGGTCCAGTGATGTGGGAGAGGAGTGGGTGGCTCCGTGGGCAGGGCAGGGCGGGGGTGTGGGAGTGGCGGGGGTGGCTCCGTGGGCAGGGCAGGGCGGGGGTGTGGGAGCGGCGGGGGTGGCTCCGTGGGCAGGGCAGGGCGGGGGTGTGGGAGTGGCGGGGGTGGCTCCGTGGGCAGGGCAGGGCGGGGGTGTGGGAGCGGCGTGGGTGGCTCCGTGGGCAGGGCAGGGCGGGGGTGTGGGAGTGGCGGGGGTGGCTCCGTGGGCAGGGCAGGGCGGGGGTGTGGGAGCGGCGTGTGTGGCTCCGTGGGCAGGGCAGGGCGGGGTGTGGGAGCGGCGTGGGTGGCTCCGTGGGCAGGGCAGGGCGGGGGTGTGGGAGTGGCGTGGTTGGCTCCTTGGGCAGGGCGGGGCGGGGTGTGGGAGCGGCGGGGGTGGCTCCGTGGGCAGGGCAGGGCGGGGGTGTGGGAGCGGCGTGGGTGGCTCCGTGGGCAGGGCAGGGTGGGGGTGGGGGAGCGGCGTGGGTGGCTCCGTGGGCAGGGCAGGGCGGTGGTGGCTCCGTGGGCAGGGCAGGGCGGGGGTGTGGGAGTGGCGTGGGTGGCTCCGTGGGCAGGGCAGGGCGGGGGTGTGGGAGTGGCGGGGGTGGCTCCGTGGGCAGGGCAGGGCGGGGGTGTGGGAGCGGCATGGGTGGCTCCGTGGGCAGGGCAGGGCGGGGGTGTGGGAGCGGCGGGGGTGGCTCCGTGGGCAGGGCAGGGCGAGGGTGTGGGAGCGGCGTGGGGAGCTAGAGCCAGGACCCGGTATCGCTTCCTTGCCATGGACTCTGGCCCGGCCCACAAGGGGGTTCTCGCTCTCTGGGGCACTGGTGTTAAACTGGAGTCAAAGATTAGCATGGGGGTCAGCAAGGAGCCTCCCTTCTCCCAGGCTTGGCGGCTCGTTTCCCAGCAGATGGCGTTCTGGACCCCGCTGGCTCACGGGGTGACTGGGATGAATCCCTGCTGCGCCCCATGCCTCAGTTTCCCCATGTGATTGGGATAACTATATGGCCCCACCTCCCAGTTGTGTTATTATTTAAACACTCCAGAGGCTGGGGCTGAATTCAGACTCTCCCCCTGCCGTCCAGCACCCCGCATTTCAGAGAACGGGGCACCCTCTGGTCTGTGCAGCCAATACCCCTCATCCCTACACAGCAATCACAGCTATGCCACCCCACCTGAGGCTCCCCACACAATACACCGAGACACCCTTAACTCTGCCCCTGAGGGATGCCCCAGGGAACTACAGTCTCTTCACCCTTCCTAACAAGTGCCGCCATCTCCTGCGCGCACAGCGCCGTGCCTGCCGGGGCAGGTGACATGAGCTCCCCTCGTATCGCTACGCAGCGTCAGCGGCTCCGCCTGCACAGCCATGCTGGGCAGAGCTAAGGCCATCTGCGTGTGGGAAGTGTCACCCCAGCTGAGCATTGCCTGCTTCCCAAAAGGTTGGCTTGGGGGTCCTGAGGGTGCACCCGACGGGTGCTGGGGCACAAGGCCGGTTGTGTGCCAGTGACCCTAACTCCACCCTTCCCACTGAGCTAACACCTGAGGCCTTTTCCACCCTGGGAGCCAGATTCCCTGAGCTCGCCTGCAGCCGCCCCGTCTGGGTTCTGTGACTGCGCCGGCTCTAGAAAAATGAGCTTTGCTCTGGGGTTTACTCGCTTGCTGTTCCGGTCGCACCTCCAGGCCCCCGGAAAGAGGGGGCCCCTGCGTGCTGGGCACTGTGCCTGCAGAAAGCACTACGCCCCACACAGAACAGCCGGGGAAAAGGGACTTGCCCAGGGTTACTGGCACAGGAATAGAACCCAGGAGTCCTGCTGCATCTCGAGCATGCAGAGCTCAGGCTGCTGCAGAGCTGGATTCTTCCTGTAGAACAACAAACACTGTCTCTAGAACAGACCTCGCCGCTGAGGCCTCCCAGCCCCCTACAGCACTAATAGATACAAGGTAAGAGCCCCAGATCCAACGGCTAAGCCCTGAGGTCCTGCCTTGGTTCTTGCTCAGGCTGATCTCCCGGTGAGGTCCATAGTGAGGTCAGCGTATTCAGATGGTTTAAAACCCACACTCTGTGGATCAAAGCCAGAACACAGATCAGCCAGCAGCACAACGTCTAAGGGCGGACTGAGCTCAGGGCCCCATTGTGCAGGGCGCTGAGCCGAGCAGCTGATCATCTCTGCCCTAGAGAGGCTGCAGTCTAAACAGACAGCGTTAGTGAGAGTTTGCCAAGCCCTTTGGCTGCCACGCGGCGGATCAAGGTGTGAAAGGCTATTCATTCATCACCAAAAACGCCTGGCGGATAATCTCTCTGCCACTTGGTTTATGCCAGCTCCCAGCACCGTTAGGCCACCCTTACCAGGGAGCAGGGATCAAAGCCCAGCACCAAACACCCCTGCACCTGGGGGAGATTTGCACCTGCTTCCAGACTTTGCCTCTGGCCTGTTTCTCTCTAATGGGATGAACTGGCACTTTGACTTGGAACAGATGGTGTCTTGTACGTTGGGCCTGTGGCTACAAGGGAGAGAGGCCAGTGAAGTTGCAGCCTTGCCAAATTTCATGAGTTTGTCGCTGATCTTGTGACAGTTGGTGGTTTTTTTCTTAAATCTCCAGGTCCTGGAGTCAAGGGATTATGTCAGAATCTCAGTTGTTGTTTTTTTTAAGTAAATTTCTAGCTCGTGTGATTGTAGAGAAAAGCTTGAAAATGTGATTCAGATGCAGTGAAGAAACCAGAAGCCAGAGAAATCAAACCCCAATTTTGTGTGACGCTCCAGCCCTGCATAGACAGCTGTCATGGCAGACCTCAAGTGAACCGCCCAATGACCACAAAAACTGTTAAGGGACGAAGGCACCCAGCCAGCTTTATTGTCAAGGAAGCATGGTACTAATAGCCTGCAGACTCTACCGGACCACTAGTACACGTATGCCCATAACAATGGACCAGCTCAGTCAACGGCAGGACTTTCTGTTCCTCCCTCGGCCAGACAGAGGCACTTCCCCTGAGATACCCCAATATAAAAAAAGTTACGTCGTGTCCCTCTGATGTAGTTAGCGGACACCCTCTAACGTTACCATCCATCACGTTATACATCTCTGTCCATCACACTGTCACCCTGACCTTACCTTTAGACGGGGTCAGTGTGTCCTGCTGTCTTTGTACCATTCTTGACACAGGGTGTTCTGGTACCACGCTTCTGGAGTGTGTTTGTGTGTGTTTTGTGCCTACCACTTTTTAGGAACGTGTGTTTCTGCAATATCAGCCCTGTTCTTGCCAGATTCTGTGAGCAGGGCCTGCCTCTAGCTCACGGCCTGATTTTGCTTTATATCAGCAAAGTTTTGATTGGTACTTTATCCCAGGCCTCAGGCCTCTGATACGAGGGCTTATGTCTCAGGCTCTCTTCCTACTACAGTAGTTAGAACAGGGGAGCTGGGAGTCAGGACTCCAGGGTTCTATTCTCAAGTCTAGCACTGACTTACTGTGTGACCTTGGGCAAGTCACTTAAAGTCCATCTATGCCTCAGTTTCCCCATCTGTAAAACAGGGAAGATAATTCTGGGCCGCTTCCTGGGGAGGCAGGTGCGGTGATTAATCCACGTGTGTAAAGTCCCTGGAGTGCCTCAGATGGAAGCTGTTAGAGATATGCAAAGCATCAGCAGGATTGCACTGATTCAACCGCAGTAAGACCTCTCCCCCTCCCCCCCCCCCCCCGCAGCTTCCCCCCACATAACTGCCAAGCCCGGAGGCTCTGGCCTCTTCCCCAACAGGAGCCCGCCTCAGCCCTTGGGTCACTGCGTTAGGACTAAGCCCCGGGGCACGCTGGGGTGGAGAGGGAGCTTGGAGTCTTCCAGAGAGCTGGGTTCGTGCTGGCCCAGGTGGCAGAACTGGGCTGTGACATCAGGGTGAAGGGCGAGGAAGGGAGAAGCACACGGCAGCTCCTCCCTGGCAGCCAGACCCAAGCAGGGTCCTCAGTGACCGTGGGACACTGGGCTGCAGGCTCTGGTGCTACATACCAGGCACCAAGGCCCAGCTCCTCCAAGGTATTTAGGCACCTAACTCATCAGTAGCAGTTAGGAGCCCAACTACCTTTGGGGATCTGGCCCAGGTCTCTAGGTGCCCAATCCGAAGTCCATGGGACTCAATAGAAGACTTTCAGTTGGTTTGAAAGGTCTCTGGATCAGGCCCCTTGCACACGAGTGCGTATGGACAGGAATGGGAGGGTGTGAGCCTGGGTGTGAGTCCCTGAGCGAGTGTGAGAGTACTGGTGCAAATGCATGTGTGCATCTGAGTGTGTATCTGAATGAGTGTGAGTGCTGGTGTGAATGCACTTCTGAGTCTGAGTGTGCGAGGCCTGAACAGCGTTCCTAAATAACAAAGGAACAAGAATACAGTCTGATTTCCCAAATAGCTCAGAACACGGAGTGCTGAGCACTTGGAAATCTGGTGCAGGGTGTGACCAAAGGTGAGTGTGAACACTGAGTGTCAGTGACTGGAGATGTGAATGTGTGTGTTTGAGTGTGTGATGGTTCCAGTGTAGTTGTAGCTGTGTCGGTCCTAGGATGGTAGAGAGCCAAGGCGGCTGGTGAGGGAGACAGAGTGTCCCACCTTGCATTTAGTGCATCTGCGGGAACCTTTCCCAGACCTGCTGAGCAGCTCTGGGTGTCTCGAAAGCTCGTCTCTCTCACCAGCCCAAGTTGGTCCAGTAGAAGATATTCCCTCCCCCACCCTGGTCTCTGATTAATTGGTTGCAAGTTAGATTTGATGCATGTGTAAGGCCAGGGCTGGCCCACAACATTTTGGCACCTGAGGCGGGGAGCTCAAATGACGCCCCCAGCCCCACGCCCCCTCGCTTGGGCCAAAACTTTGAAAGGTCTCAATTCTGCCTTCTTCCTGTTCTACTCCTCTCATGGCCCGGCTCTGCTACCTACCCCAATACAGGAGAACTAACAACTTAAAATGCCTTGTTCAAAAATTTTAAGTAACACTTAACTTTCAAACGCCTGAACAGCAAATGTAACTTTTCTTGTCTGCATAGTAAACACTGGCATTTGTATCTGTTTGAATAAGCAAAGTGGTGCTTTCCGGGCCTTCTCGGTTGCAAAGAATTGAACTGCTCCCTGCTGACGGTCCAGCTCATGCTCTATTGAGATGGTTGCAAGGCCGAGCAGCCTCTCCTGTGTCACTGTAGAGCGTACATGTGTTTGTATTCACTTCAGCTTGGAGAAGCTGCGTTCTCCACTGGCAGCTGTTCCAGGAAGTGTTAGAAGTATGAGCAGAGCAACAAAAGCATTTGGAAAGAGGGTGGTCAGCTTATTTGTGCACATATAGTCCAGAACAGCCTTTGGATTGATCCTGCTGGAATGTATCTTGAAAGGGCTTTCAGTTCATCACCTAAATCACTCGCATCAATATCGCACATGTCATCATGTGTCAGCACTGTCTCTAGTGCCCTGCATTGCTGGTGTAGGTCTTCTTCAGGTATAGTGAGGAGTTTGGGAATATCATACAACATCTCAAATATACTGCTGTGTTCCTTGAGCCGCATGAAACGTTCTTCAACTGATTGTATTGCTCAATCTAGCACGCGGTTAAAGAATTTAACTTTGAATTGTTGTTTGGGGTCTCTTATGGGATTATCCCGGGCCTCGTAATCAAAATGTCTTCTTCTTCGGTGGCTCCTGTATCCCTGAATGGGTGGGAAAATAACCTCAGTGTGAAGTTCCTCTGCCAACTTCTGTGTACTCTTCAGAATGGTTTGAAATCCCTCATCTGACCGGTCAGACTGTAGGTCTGACTTTGCTTTGTCCAGTTGTTCCATTGATCCAGATATATCAAGGTCAACACCTTGGAGTCGCTTGCTTACAACATTTATTTCAAACAGGATGTCCTGCCACAACACTCAGCCACACAGAAATTTGAAGTTATGTATATTTCTGGTGATTCCATTTCTCTCTCAGGGCTGCCCGGAGGGGGGGTGTAGTGAGTCGGTGTGGCTCCCCTCCTGCCCAGCAGAGGGAGCCACCTTGCAGACTCCCAAGTGGGCGGAGCCACCACCTGTCCCCGCCCCCCGGAAGTCAAGGGGCGGGACAGGAAGTAGAAAAGCCGGCCGCCAGAGCTCAGTCAGGGCCCAGCCGCTGCCGGGAGCAGACGTGCCGGCAGGAGCTCCTGACTGGGAACCCTCCAGGACCTGAAGCAGCTGTCCTGACTGGCCGGAGCTTCCCCGTGCCCACTACGACGAGGAGCCGCCGGAGCTTCCCCGTGACCGGTACTGGGAGCAGCCACTGGAACTCCCCCGCGCCCACTACGACGAGGAGCCGCCGGAGCTTCCCCGTGACCGGTACTGGGAGCAGCCACTGGAACTCCCCCACACCCACTACGAAGAGGAGCCGCTGGGGCTTCCCCATCCCTGCTGTTACCCGGAGGAGCCGCCCGAGCGCGCCTGGCCGGACTTCCCCGAGGAGCTGCCGGACCTGCCACCAAGCCCTGGGCTGGAGGAGCCTATGCAGGTTGACTGCCCTGGAGCTGGTGCCCCAGACGAGGTAAGCCCTGAGGGGGAAAGTGGAAGTAGCCTGGGGGTAGCCGACCCCTGTCAGGCTGCAGACGCAGAGGTCCCGATGTCAGTGTGTTGCGGTCAGGACCCCACTGACCAGCGGCAGTGATAGCCGCTGCTAGGGCCCCGGGCTGGGACACAGTGGAGTGGGCGGGCCTGGGTCCCCCCTGCCACCCCACTCGCGGGTGGCAGTTTTCCCCCTCGCCCAACAATCAGGCGTAAGGACCTGGGCCTCTACACCTACTGTTTGTGTGCTGCTCAGCCCCTGCCCCAAAGGGCCTGAGCCCCTTGTACTGTTTGCTGCTCAGCCCCTGCCCCAAAGGGCCTGAGCCCCTTGTACTGTTTGCTGCTCAGCCCCTGCCACAAAGGGCCTGAGTTCCGGGTACTGTATTGCCGCTCAGCCCTGCACCAGAGGGTCTGAGCTTCCTAACACTGTTGACTATTGTTCAGCCGGTTCCACAGAAGACGTGGAGTGAGTCGGTGTGGCTCCCCTCCTGCCCTCAGGAGGGTCGAGCCCCGGCGCAATCGATTACAGGGGGTAAGTGGGGCAATTTGCCCCGGGCCCCGCAGGCCCAGCAGTGGTCCGGGTCTTCGGCGGCATTTTGGCATCTGGGGGCCCTTCAGTTGCTCTGGGTCTTCGGCGGCATTTCGGCAGCGGGGGGGCCCTTCAGTGCTGCCGAAGACGCAGAGCAACTGAAGGGCCCCCATCGCCGAAATGCCATCAAAGACCCGCTTAGCCCCAGACCCCCTGAATCCTCTGGGCGGCCCTGTTCCCTCTGCCACTGTTCTCCCATGAACAGTTCCTGTCATAGCATCATCCTCCATAATGGCAATTATGGCATCATCTATCTTCCCAGTTTGGTGTTTGATAGGCTTTATCGCCTCCACTCGACTTTCCCATCGTGTGGCACTTGGTGGTTTCAGTGTCAGAGAGGATTTTCCCAGATGTTGCTTCAAAATTTGCCATTGATGAGTTGATGCAGAGAAAAATACATCCCGATAGATGCTTTGAATTACATTAAAAAATTCAGCAGCCTCACTAGAAGCTGATGCTGCATCACTGACCACCAAGTTCAATGAATGAGAACTGCATGGGACAAAAAAAGCTCGAGGGTTTAACTCTCGGATCCATGTCTGCACTCCTCTGTTCTTTCCTCTCATGATGGTACCATTATCGTATCCCTGACCTCTCATGTCAGCCATCGCAATTCCCGTATCTTCCAGCTTTTTAAGAAGCACATTTGTCATACCAGCTCCTGTAGTATCATCAATGTCAATAAATTCTAGAAAATGCTCTCTGACAGTCACCATTGCAGGGACATTTTCACTAGGTTCTGTTGTTGTTACAAAATGCACCATTACAGTCATTTTTTCCGTATGGCTGATGTCAGGTGTGCAGTCCAGAGTAACAGAGTAATATCTTGCTGACTTCAGATCTGCCACAATCTTCTGTTTGACCTTTGTTGCCAGTAACTGTATGATCTCATTTTGAATTGTTTTTCCAAGGTGGTGGTGTGTGGACATTTCTTGGGTGGTGACTCTTCTTAGATGCTCCTGGAGTACAGCATCAAACTCAGCCATCAGCTCCACAATTTTAAGGAAGTTTCCATTGTTTGGCACATACAGCTGATCTGAAGTGCCATGCAGTGCTAGGTTTTGGGTAGCAAGCCCTCTCACAATGGCAAAGAGCCTTTTCAGAACATTTTGCCAGTACAGAGACTCTGATGCAATCTTCTCTTGATGCTGATCATCTATGATGGCCTTTAACCTTAGTCTCATCTCAAGCTCTTTCCACCTATGGAATGCTCTCGGGTGATTTGCTGCCTTCTCATGGCATGCCAGATTTCTAGCCAGATTTTTCCAGTCCTTTGTTCCTGTAGAACCCAATGTGGCAGGAACATTAGACTGGAAGAGTTTGCAACAAAAACACTATGCAGCATTCTGGGTTTTTGAGTACATAAGCCATGGCCTCTCCACTTTGTCACCATTGGGGATTTCACGCCAGTAATGTGCTGGATGGAAACTTCTATTTTCATTGTCTTTGCGGAACATGAAGTTTTTCACTTGCTGTGGCCCACAGTCCTGGATCATCTAGACTTAAGGAACTAAACTCAGCAGCAACTGTTTCTTGCACCTCCACCACACTCTTCTCTGAGCTACACTTTTCTTCAGGAATGTGCATGGTTCCATCCATCTGAGATGGAGATATGGAGGCTGCAGTAGCTGCCAGGTCACCTGCACTCTGACTAACTGGAAGATCAGGCATCTCCTCACCACTCACATCCTCACTGGGGCTGGAAGCTCACCGTGAACATTTGTGTCTCTGTATCTCAGGAGAGCTCCTTCCTGCTTAGATAGAAAAGCTTCCTTTGCTTTCTTTCTTCTTCTGAATGCTGCCCCACAGGGGCGTTTTCTTCTTCCACTTATGACTCCTGTTCGATGCCAGGTATAGTGGCTCTCAACACTCAATTGAAGGGAATAAATAAGCAGGCTGGTAGCCAGGCCTGAGTGAGGGAAGATATCAGCGTCTTAAGGGCCTAACTGGCTCCTACTACTTCAGCTGACGGCCTGTTCTCCTCAAGTGGGTTCAGGGAAGCAGCAGGAAACAGGAAGCTCCCTGAGAAGCTGGTGTGAATCAGGCCAGGCTCCTGGGGGTGCTTGAGAGGTACATAAGAGGCTCCTCCTCCTCTCTCTCCCTGCAACTCCTGTTGCTTTCCGTTATTCCCTCTCACCTTGTCTCCTGCCTGCCTGTTATGTGTCTTGTGCCCTCCTCCCTCCAGCACAGCACTCCCCCATCTCTGTACATCCAGAGTAGAGACAATACATATGCACCAGCAGCAGACACAATTTCTACACTCTGGGTCCTAGTGGCGCCCTCCACAGCCTGGCACCTGAGGTGGCTGCCTCAGTTCGCCTCATGGTAAGGCCAGCCCTGCGTAAGGCTACACTACAGCCGGTTATATGAATAAACCCCCCCCACCCCCCCCCCGAGTGACACACGTTATCCCGGCACATGAGATGGGATGCGTGTGCAAATGTTGGAGCAGGTGTGTGAGTGAGGGAACAGCTGAGTGAGAGACTGAGGGTGTGCGATTGTGTTAGACTCCATGGCTGGCAGGGAGAGGGGAAAGTGCTTAGTGAGTGAGTGAGTGTGTGAATAAATGAGTGTGAATTCCTGACGGTGTGTTTGAGCGACTGAGGACGTGTGTGTGTGTGAGTGTGTGTGGGTCTGGGGCAGCGAGCTGGGAGACAAAGGACCATGCGGGGCTGGTTATTTGCAGTGAGGAGGGTTGGAAAACCTCTGAAAGCCAGCGCTGTATCTCACCCTCCCTCTAGACGGGAGCCCATGCCAGATGCAGCACGACGTACTGCAGTGAATAACTCCAACCTGCACAAACCTCCCAGTGCAGACCACACGCTGTTAACTCAACACTGCAGGAAGAGAAACATTTCTTTATTGCATTCTGACTCATTGCTCGTTTTATCCCGGGACAGGAAACCTCGATATGGACCGTTTCCTGAGGAGAGCTGGGAAGAAAGTTCTGAACAACCGTGCACCTTGGACCTGGTTCTGGCAGGACACAAGGCCTCAGAACCCAGCTGAGTTTTTCCATGGGCCTCTCTGGATCTCTGCCACCACTGAGAGCTGGTGGAGAGGCTCTGAAATATGCAGGCAAAGTGATGGGGGTGTGTGTGGGAGCGGGGGGGATTGGGAAGAGTTGGTCTGACCTTAAAACCCCTTTGGCCCACCTAGCCGAAGACCTAAGAATTCTGCCTTTGTTGGATGGTCAATTTATTCCTAACGGTTGCTTGCCTGACGCAGTTCGTTCCAAACCAAAGCCAGTCTGATGGGCTGCAGGAATGGCCGTGCTCTGTTGACATTTGTTCTTCCCTTTCCTTTCTGTGTGCGTGTGAATTCCAAGCTGCCGGACGGTGCCAGATTGACCAGCCTGCAGAATGAAGCCCTCTGTGTGTGCCCAGCTCAGCTACACCCCGGGGTGAGCTCCCCCCGCCGTCCCGCCTGGCACTGCACCCCATCCCTGTCCCTCCAGGCATGAGTGGGGAGACCTGTCTCCTTGGCATCTCTGTGGCGACATCTCTGGCAAACAGCGGGTGTCTGGCTGGAGGGGTCTTTGAAACAGGGAGGGGGACGTAGGTGTTTTTAACCTGCCCCAGGGGGCACTGTCCTGTCAGGGGGAGGGAGGAAGAAAGACAAGGCATAAATCCCCTCTTCCAAGGGATGATTCCCCCTGCTTATGGGACTCAGTGTTGCTAAGCTACCCTAGACCTTCCGAGAGCCAGAGGGACCCAGGGACCAGGTCGGCGGCTTCAGCTCCCCGCTGTCTGGGAGTGACAGGGAGCAGAACGAGCCGGGGAAGGGACATGACAGTGTCACATGTTTCCCAGAGAGCTGGGGCTGGTGCCAGCAGGGCTAGGCCTCTGCTGTGCCCCCCGCTCCACCACCTCCCCCGCCAGCCCGTTCGCACGGATTGAGCCACAGACATAGACAGGGGCACTGGGACGAGGCTGCCCCATCACACGCTGCACTCGAGGTGCTGCCAACTCAGGATTTTACTGCAGATTTCATGACAATCTCAGGTTTCATTCTGTAGGAGTCAGTCCCTAGCCCTGGGGGGAGCTGGGCCGGCTCTAGGATTTTTGTCGCCCCAAGCAAAAATAATTTTGGCTGCCTCCCCTTTTTTTCGTGCCCCCCTGGCCCCCGGCCCCGCCCCAACTCCACCCCTTCCGAACCCCTTCCCCAAATCCCCAACCCCGCTTCCTCCCCCGGGCCTGCCGCATTCCCCCCCCATTGCTTCCTGCGGCCCCCCCAGCCTCCCGCCCTAGCTCACCTCCGCTCTGCCTGCTCCCCCGGGTGAGCCGCATTCCCCCCCACTGCTTCCTGGGGGCCCCCCCGACCTCCCGCCCTAGGTCACCTCTGCTCTGCCTGCTCCCCTGGCTGAGCCGCATTCCCCCCCCATTGCTTCCTGGGGGCCCCCCGACCTCCCGCCCTAGGTCACCTCTGCTCTGCCTGCTCCCTCGGGGGTGCCGCATTCCCCCCCCCCCATTGCTTCCTGGGGGCCCCCCGACCTCCCGCCCTAGGTCACCTCCGCTCTGCCTGCTCCCCCGGGGCTGCGGCATTCCCCCCCCCATTGCTTCCTGGGGGCCCCCTGACCTCCCGCCCTAGCTCACCTCCGCTCTGCCTGCTCCCCTGGGTGTGCCGCATTCCCCCCCCATTGCTTCCTGGGAGCCCCCCCGACCTCCCGCTCTAGGTCACCTCCGCTCTGCCTGCTCCCCCGGGGCTGCCACATTCCCCCCCCCCATTGCTTCCTGGGGGCCCCCCCGACCTCCTGCCCTAGGTCACCTCCGCTCTGCCTGCTCCCCCGGGGCTGCCGCATTCCCCCCCCATTGCTTCCTGGGAGCCCCCCCGTCCTCCCGCCCTAGCTCACCTCCGCTCTGCCTGCTCCCCCGGGGCTGCCGCATTCCCCCCCCATTGCTTCCTGGGGGCCCCCCGACCTCCCGCCCTAGGTCACCTCCGCTCCGCCTGCTCCCCCGGGCCTGCCGCATTCCCCCCCCCCATTGCTTCCATGGTGCCCCCCCGACCTCCCGCCCTAGGTCACCTCGGCTCTGCCTGCTCCCCTGGGTGAGCTGCATTCCCCCCCCATTGCTTCCTGGGGGCCCCCCCGACCTCCCACCCTAGCTCACCTCCGCTCTGCCTGCTCCCCCGGGCCTGCCGCATTCCCCCCCATTGCTTCCTGGGGGCCCCGCCGACCTCCCGCCCTAGCCCACCTCCGCTCTGCCTGCTCCCCCGGGCCTGCCGCATTCCCCCCCCATTGCTTCCTGGGGGCCCCCCGGCCTCCCGCCCTAGGTCACCTCCGCTCCGCCTGCTCCCCCGGGTGAGCCGTCGCTCCGCTTCTCCCCCCTCCCTCTCCGGCGCGTTCAGGGGAGCAGGCGGAGCGGAGGTGAGCTGGGGGGGGGCGCAGGAAGTAACGGGGGTAGAGGAACCGCTCCCCGCTCCAGCTCACCTCCACTCCACCACCGCCGCCTCCCCCGAGCGCCCGCCGCTCGGCTTCTCCTCCCTGCCAGACTCGCTGCGCGAAACAGCCCGGGAGGGAGGCGGAGGAGCGGAGCGGCAGCGGCCTGCTCAGGGGAGCAGGCGGAGGTGGAGCGGAGGCGAGCTGGGGCGGTGAGCTGGGGCGACGGGGGCACTTTTTCCCCACACCCTGGAGTCGGTACCTATGATGGCTGGCGCCAGAATGCCGTCCCTAGAAATGTGCCGCCCCAAACCCCTGCTTGTTTTCTGGTGCTTGGAGCCGCCCTGGGTGGGGGTGAAGAAAAGCATGAAAATGTGACGCGAGCGTGACCCTAAAAGTTGAGTAAACAGGGCAAAGAGCTCCTGGAGTCATGTGAGTGGGTGAGAATCTCAGTGTTCATTAGAAAAAGATGGTTACTCACCGTAGTAACTGTTGTTCTTCGAGATGTGTTGCTCCTATCCATTCCAGTCAGGTGTGCGCGCCGCGCGTGCACGGCTCTTCGGAACATTTTTACCCTAGCAACTCCGGCGGGCCGGCTGGGCGCCCCCTGGAGTGGCACCGCTACGGCGCTGGATATATACCCCAGCCGGCCCGTCCGCTCCTCAGTTCCTTCTTGCCGGCTACTCCGACAGTGGGGAAGGAGGGCGGGTCTGGAATGGATAGGAGCAACACATCTCGAAGAACAACAGTTACAATGGTGAGTAACCGTCTTTTCTTCTTCGAGTGATTGCTCCTATGCATTCCAGTCAGGTGATTCCCAAGCCTTACCTAGGCGGTGGGGTCGGAGTGAGACGTGGCAGAGTGTAAGACTGCGGAGCCGAAGGCTGCATCGTCTCTGGATTGCTGCACCAACACGTAGTGGGAAGCGAAGGTGTGGACAGAAGACCAGGTGGCCGCTCTACAGATGTCTTGGATGGGAACCTGGGCCAGAAAGGCGGCCGACGAGGCTTGCACCCTCGTGGAGTGAGCGGTGAGGCGGCTAGCTGGCACGCGAGCAAGCTCGTAGCATGTCCGGATACATGCAGTCACCCAGGAGGAAATCCGCTGAGAGGAGACCGGCTCGCCCTTCATGCGATCAGCAACCGCTACGAACAGCTGGGGTGAACGCCGGAAGGGCTTTGTCCGCTCTATGTAAAAAGCGAGGGCCCTGCGGACGTCCAGGGTATGAAGCTGTTGCTCACGAGGTGAGGCGTGCGGCTTCGGGAAGAAGACCGGAAGGAAATGTCCTGGTTGAGGTGGAAGGCCGACACCACCTTAGGGAGGAAGGCCGGGTGTGGTCAAAGCTGCACCTTGTCTCCGTGGAAGACGGTATACGGTGGACCAACCGTTAGGGCACGGAGCTCGGAAACTCGTCTTGCTGACGTTATAGCGACGAGGAAGGCCGTTTTCCATGAGAGATAGAGCAGGGAACACGTGGCCAGGGGCTCGAAGGGTGCTCCCATAAGCTTGGCCAGAACTAGGTTCAAATCCCAGGACGGGGTAGGACGTCATATCGGCGGGTACAATCGGTCCAGGCCCTTAAGGAAGCGGGAAACAGCTGGTTGGAAAAGATGGACCGACCTCCTATGGATGGACGAAAGGCAGACACGGCTGCCAGGTGCACCTTCAAGGAGGAGACCGCGAGTCCTTGTTCCTTAAGGGACCAGAGGTAGTCCAGGATTGTAGGAATAGGGACCAGGAAGGGATTAAGGCCTCTGTGATCGCACCCAGAGCGCGAAACGCTTCCATTTCGCAAGGTAGGTTGAGCGAGTGGAAGGCTTCCTGCTTTCCATCAGGACTAGCTGCACCGCCGCCGAACAGTCCCGCTCTGCGTGGGTCAACCACGCAGGTACCAAGCTGTAAGATGGAGGGACTGTAGGTCCGGGTGGCGGAGTCTGCCGAAGTCCTGCGTGATGAGATCCGGCCATAACGGAAGGGGAATGGGATCCCGAACGGAGAGTTCGAGCAGCAGAGTGTACCAGTGCTGCCGTGGCCAGGCCAGAGCGACGAGAATGAGGTGGGCCCTGTCCCTCCGAAGCTTGAGTAGCACCCGGTGTATGAGTGGGAACGGAGGGAAGGCGTAGAGGAGGTGATCCGTCCAGGAGCAGAGGAATGCATCCGACAGGGAGCCTCGGGAGCGACTCTGGTAGGAACAAAACCGGTGGCACTTCCTGTTCTCCTTGGAGGCAAACAGGTCTATCTGGGGAAACCCCCACCTTTGGAAAATTGTGAGCACCACATCCGGACGAAGGGACCACTCGTGGGAGATGAATGACCTGCTGAGATGGTCGGCCAGCGTGTTCTGCACTCCTGGAAGAAAGGACGCTGACAGGTGAATCGAGTGGGTTACACAGAAGTCCCACAGGAGCATCGCTTCCATGCAAAGTAGGGAGGAGCGAGCTCCGCCCTGCTTGTTCACATAGAACATCGCCGTCGTGTTGTCCGTGAACACCGCCACACAGCGCCCTTGGAGATGTGCGCGGAAGGTGTGACACGCCAAGCGGATCGCTCGCAGCTCCCTGACGTTGATGTGCAGGGAGAGCTCTCGGGGCGACCAGAGACCCTGGGTGTGCAGGTCGCCAAGGTGAGCCCCCCATCCCAGCGCCAAGGCATCCGTGGTCAAAGTGACGGACGGGTGAGGAGGGCGGAACGGGACTCCTGCACACACGACTTCCCGGGAGCGTCTCCGGGAGTGCGACCGGTACCGCGATGCTGAGTGGTACCGGGACTGCGACCGGTGCCGAGATGGGGAGCGGTACCGCGATGGTGATCGGTGCCGGGACCGGGATCGGCGTGACGGTGACCGTCTCTGGGATCGGGATCGGGACCGAGACCTGGAGCGCCGTCTATCCCGTCTGTCAGGGGACGGGGGCCGCATCATCGCCGGTTTGCCCGCTGACTGAACAGCCCGCACCGGCGGTGCCGGGGGCCGGAGGCTCAGTGCCTCTGTGAGCTCGATGAGCTCTCTCGCCGTCGAGAAGGTCTCGGGCGTTGACGGGAGAGGTAGCTCGACCGCGGTTGGCACCGGGGAGCAGGGAGGTACCGGACTCAACGGCTCTTGGGGTGCCGGAGTCGATGGAACCGTGTACAGCTTGTGCACCACCATAGTCAGTGCCGGAGGTTCTGGCGGCGGCTGGGTGAGCGGTCCCGGTGCAGGAGGCTTAGAGGCCGTCTGCGCCGCCTTCCGTTTCCGTGCCGGAGAGAGGGAACGGTGCCTGGACACCGGTGCCGGTTGTGGAGGTCGTACAGTCTCGGTACCGGACCGGCTTGGGACCGCTGGTGCGCTGCGCGCCGAGGAAGGCTTCGGCGCCGGTCGGGTCGGCGCCGCAGGGCTAAGCGCCGACTCCATAAGAAGCTGCTTCAATCGAGAGTCCCGCTCCTTTCTCGTCCGTGGCTTAAACGCCGTACAAATCGGGTACTTGTCTGGCTGATGGGACTCCCCGAGGCAGCGCAGGCAGGAGTCGTGCGGATCCCCAATCGGCATGTGCCGCTGGCAAGCCGAACAGGGCTTAAACCCCGGTGCCTTGGGCATGAGCCCGCACCGGTTGTGGAAAAAGAGGGGCGAACCCCCCTAATTCCCCTTACTACACTAACTGTACTAAACTACTGTATTTAACTAACTTAACTAACTTAACCAACTATATATACTTATCAAACGGAGAAACGCTAGGGCTGTGGAGGACAGAGAGCACTCCACTGTTCCAACTGGCCGTCACGGGCGGTAAGAAGGAACTGAGGAGCGGACGGGCCGGCTGGGGTATATATCCGGCGCCATAGCGGCGCCACTCCAAGGGGCGCCCAGCCGGCCCGCCGGAGTTGCTAGGGTAAAAATGTTCCGAAGAGCCTGCACGCGCGGCGCGCACACCTAACTGGAATGCATAGGAGCAATCACTCGAAGAAGAACGTTTCTAGCCCTGCTGGGTGCAGGGTAACCCTTGGAAACATGAGCCAAGTGTGACCTAAAGGCTCAGAAACTGCCAGGCAAAGAAAACAAGCCCAATTTTGTTGGGTTTTTTCAACCTCGTGATTTTTAAGCCAGGACTTTTTGGAGAGAGACTCTACGTTTTTCAGCATGAGGAGTCTGGCAATACTGTACAATGGTAACAGCCAAGGGCGGGGGAGAAGCAGAGGTGAAGCGCCCTGACTCCTAGCCTGGCTCCCACCCCGGGCCGTACAGAACCTTTCTGGGAGCAGCTGAACAGATTCACTCAAAATTTCCAAGCGCATCCGTGCCGGTCGCCCAGTGACACACAAGGGCCTGGGAAATGAACATGCTGGTGAATTCAATCCTGTGCCTGGTGAAGGGTTTTCCGTGTGCACCTAGACCTGTCCCTTTTGGGCGTTTTTAGCCCCCAATTTATTTCAAATGGGGTCTGATACCATGGTG
Organism: Mauremys mutica; assembly: GCF_020497125.1. Classification (NCBI taxonomy): domain Eukaryota; kingdom Metazoa; phylum Chordata; order Testudines; family Geoemydidae; genus Mauremys; species Mauremys mutica. The sequence continues at coordinate 14,881,300 of NC_059096.1, forward strand.
ATGGGCATGCAGCGGACGGACAGGAAGACAGGGCTGGTGTCACAAATACCCGTCAGGAAAACCATAGTAGGAAAAAAGCGAACGCTGTTAATGGAGGCACGAACGCCGTGTATAAAAGGTGCTTTGGGGCATTAATTGCTCCACTGTATGTTGTTCAGAGAAGAATTAAAACCAAGCTCCAGGTCACCACATTCATGAAAGGTCCCATGGTGTTTTCACGAGGTTGAGGATGTCCTGGGTAATAATGATATTTGGCTTTTCTAAATTCCCCATAGATTGTCCAGAGATGTGTCACTTCCTGTCCGAACTCGTTCAGTGCTGCTGTCACTGTGCGTTGCTGTTAAACTGCTGCCATTCTCCATCCCTAGAGGTGGCTGCATTTGGGTGAAGCACCTAGTGAGTAATGAGTGTGAGCTGCTGGGGATTTCTGGGTAATAGACATTATCCCGATATCAAGCTGTATTTTTATTTCAGCATTTTGACTTTCCACTATTGTGTCCCATGGTTCAAAGGAAGATGTAAGGCTAATTTAACAGCCCTGGCCCCTCGAGTCCGGTACTTAGCCAGAGATCAGACAACAACTGGCTGCTGCCCCCTGCTTGAACCGTCAGCACCATCTCACTGTGCCAGGGTGGAGTTCGGTCTCCAGAGCTCTTTGGCAGCTGGCCAATAAGGCCTGGCAATTCATGCCGCTGGGATGGTGTGTTGTGGGGCTGTAGATACCACGATCAACTGGACTGAGACCCACCAAACAGATGTGGGCTGTCAGTGGATCACCTCCAGGCAAAAGCGGAGTATCCAGGAACTGCCTCCATTTCCCCTCGAAAGCAGGCCAATTGTTTAACCAATGCAGCCTGCTTCCTCGATTGTGGCTTCCGGGGCATCTAGTAAAGTGTTCTTAATTCCCAATTGTCAGTCCCATTTTTCTGATTAAATTCTTCATCCCAGCTGATGTGTTCAGCTTTGAGAAACTGGCCCTTTGAAACCCTCAAGTGTGTATATAACTGGTTGGGACTTTATTCTGTTTGCACATTATAAATGTGATCACGTCATGATCATTTTTACCTAGGCTACCGTTAATTTTTAGTTCTGCTATCGGTTCCTCTTTCTCTCTCAAGACAATCTCTAATAAAGAATCCCCCGTGTCGGCTGCAGCACTTTCTCAGTTAGGAAATTGTTCTCTCTAATGTTGAGAAGTGCCCAGGATGTTTCTCTAAGGAAAAGGATAAATGGACACAAATCAGATATTAGGAATGGCAATATACAAAAACCTGTAGGAGAACACTTCAACCTACCTGGCCATACAATAGCAGATCTTAAGGTGGCCATCCTGCAGCAAAAAAACTTCAGGACCAGACTTCAAAGAGAAACTGCTGAGCTCCAGTTCATCTGCAAATTTGACACCATCAGCTCAGGATTAAACAAAGACTGTGAATGGCTTGCCAACTACAGAACCAGTTTCTCCTCCCTTGGTTTTCACTCAACTGCTAGAACAGGGCCTCATCCTCCCTGATTGAACTAACCTCGTTATCTCTAGCTTGCTTCTTGCTTGCTTATATAAACCTGCCCCTGGAAATTTCCACCACTTGCATCTGAAGAAGTGGGTATTCACCCACGAAAGCTCATGCTGCAAAACGTCTGTTAGTCTATAAGGTGCCACAGGATTCTTTGCTGCTTCTACAGGATGTTTTAGTGGTGGCAGCATGAGACCTGGGCTGTGTGTCACTCAGTTTGTACCTTTGTTGTTGTTTTTTAGGGTGGACTCTTCTTACTTTGTTAGGGCTCTTGTCTGCATCTTCAGCCGGTGGGGTTTGAACTCTATTTCATCAGGACAGGCTGGGGCTGGAGGTTGATTCCATCATCCATCCATGCCTCAGTCACACATCTAAACTAAGCTAATAAGATTACAGCAGGGTTTTGTAAAAATGAAGGTTGCAGCAAGCTTTTAAAAAATGGAGTGAGCGTTTTAAAATGGAGTTTGGATTACAATATGGCAAACAGCACACATGGGGGGAGGGATAGCACAGTGGTTTGAGTATTGGCCTGCTAAACCCAGGGTTGTGAGTTCAATCCTTGAGTGGGCCACTTAGGGATCTGGGGCAAAAATTGGTCCTGCTAGTGAAGGCAGGGGGCTGGACTCAATGACCTTTCAGGGTCCCTTCCAGTTCTAGGAGATTGGTATATCTCCAATTATTACCTAGAAATTACAATACTGAAAAAGTGCAAGTTTCAGGGTATGTCTACACTACAGGATTACTCCAATTTTACAGAATTCAATTTTTGGCAACAGATTGTATAAAGTCGAGTGCACGCGGCCACACAAAGTACATTAATTTGGCGGCATGCATCCATAGTACCGAGGCTAGCATCGACTTCTGGAGTGTTGCACTGTGGGTAGCTATCCCATAGTTCCCACAGTCTCCCCCACCCATTGCAATTCTGGCTTAAGATCCCAATGCCTGATGGGGCAAAAACCATTGTCATGGATGGTTCTGGGTACATGTCATGAGGCCCCCCTCTCCCTCCTTCCCTCCGTGAAAGCAACGGCAGACAACCTTTTCACGCCTTTTTTCCTGGGTTACCTGTGCAGACGCCATACCACAGCAAGCATGGAGCCCGCTCAGTTCATCATCACCGTACGTCTCCTGGGTGCTGGCAGATGTGGGACTGCATTGCTACACAGCAGCAGCTCATTGCCTTTTGGCAGCAGACGGTGCATTAGGACTGAAAGCCATCGCCATCACACAGAGATGGGAGTGACTCAGCCAGGTCATTTCCCATTTTCTGCCAAGCACCCAGGAGATGACGATGGCTAGCAGTCATACTGCACCGTCTGCTGCCAGCCTGAGATGTAAAAGCTAGATGGAGTGGATCAAAACAAGAAATTTACCAGATTTGTTTTGTATTAATTTGCTTCTCCCCTCCCTCCAGGAAATCAACAGCCTGCTAAACTCAGGCTATTGAGTTCAGTCCTTGAGCCATTCTGTGTGACAGTTGTTTGTGTTTCTCCTTGATGCAAAGCCTCCGCCTTTGTGGATTTTAATTCCCTGTAAGCTATGTCGTCAGTCGCCCCTCCCTCCGTCAGAGCAACGGCAGACAATCGTTTTGCACCTTTTTTCAGTGCAGACGCCATACCACGGCAAGCATGGAGCTCGCTCAGCTCAACGCAGCAGTCATGAACATTGTAAACACCTCGCGCATTATCATGCAGTTTATGCTGAACCAGAAGCTGGAAAACCAGGCAAGGAGGAGGCAGCAGCGCGGTGACGAGAGTGATGAGAACATGAACACAGAATTCTCTCAAACCGCGGGCCCCAGCGCTTTGGAGATCATGGTGTTAATGGGGCAGGTTCATGCCATGGAATGCCAATTCTGGGCCCGGGAAACAAGCACAGATTGGTGGGACCGCATAGTTTTGCAGGTATGGGACGATTCCCAGTGGCTGCGAAACTTTCACATGCATAGGGCCACTTTCATGGAACTTGGTGACTTGCTGTCCCCTGCCCTGACGTGCCAGAATACCACGATGAGAGCAGCCCTCACAGTTGAGAAGCGAGTGGGGATAGCCCTCTGGAAGCTTGCAAGGCCAGACAGCTACCGGTCAGTTGGGAATCAATTTGGAGTGGGCAAATCTACGGTGGGGGCTGCTGTGATGCAAGTAGCCAAAGCAATCACTGAGCTGCTGCTACAGAAGGTTGTGACTCTGGGAAATGTGCAGGTCATAGTGGATGGCTTTGCTGCAATGGGATTCCCTAACTGTGGTGGGGCGATAGATGGAACCCATATCCCTATCTTGGCACCGGAGCACCAGGGCACCCACTACATAAACCGCAAGGGGTACTTTTCAGTGGTGCTGCAAGCACTGGTGGATCACAAGGGACGTTTCACCAACATCCACGTGGGATGGCCGGGAAGGGTTCATGACGCTCGTGTCTTCAGGAACACTACTCTGTTTAAATAGCTGCAGCAAGGGATTTACTTCCCAGACCAGAAAATAACCGTTGGGGATGTTGAAATGCCTGTCGTTATCCTGGGGGACCCAGCCTACCCCTTGATGCCATGGCTCATGAAGCCATACACAGGCAGCCTGGACAGTAGTCAGGAGCTGTTCAACTACAGGCTGAGCAAGTGCAGAATGGTGGTAGAATGTGCATTTGGCCGTTTAAAGGGTCGCTGGCGCACATTACTGACTCGCTCAGACCTCAGCCAAACCAATATCCCCATTGTTATTGCTGCTTGCTGTGTGCTCCACAATCTCTGTGAGAGTAAGGGGGAGACCTTTATGGCAGGGTGGGAGGCTGAGGCAAATCACCTGGCCGCTGATTACGCGCAGCCAGACACCAGGGAGATTAGAAGAGCACACCAGGAAGCGGTGCGCATCAGAGAAGCTTTGAAAACCAGTTTCATATCTGGCCAGGCTACGGTGTGAGAGTTCTGTTTGTTTCTTCTTGATGAAAACCCGCCCCCTTGATTGACTCATTCCCTGTAAGCCACCCACCCTGTAAGCCTCCCCCCTTTGATCACAGCTTGCTTGCAAAGGAAATAAAGTCACTATCATTTAAAAAACATGTTTTCTTTATTAATTGATTATAAAAATAGGGAGAGAACTGACAAGGTAGCCTGGGTGGGGTGTGGGAGGAGGGGAGGAAGGAAAAGGCCACTTCAAAACTTGTTGAATGACAGCCCTTTGCTTGGTCTGTCCACTAGGGTGGAGTGGCAGGGTGCTCGGAGCCCCCCCCCCGCGTACTTGGGCATCTGGGTGAGGAGTCTATGGAACTTGGGGAGGGCGGTTATACAGGGGCTGCAGCGGCACTCTGTGATCCTGCTGCCATTCCTGAAGCTCCACCAGATGCTGGAGCATATCCGTTTAATCCCACAGTAGCCCCAGCGTTGCATCCTGCCTCCTCTGATCTTCCTGCCGCCACCTCTCATCTCGAGCGTCCCTCCTGTCCTCACGTTCATCCCTCCTGTCCTCACGTTCATTGGCCGCTTTCCTGTACTATGATACTGTGTCCTTCCACTCATTCAGATGAGTTCTTTCATTGCGGGTCGACTGCATGATCTCAGAGAGCATTTCATCTCACATGCATTTTTTTCGCCACCTTATCTGAGCTAGCCTTCAGGACGGAGGAGGAAGGCTTGAAAAATTTTCAGCTGTGGGAGGGAAAAAAGGGAGAGAAGTATTTAAAAAGATACATTTTACAGAACAATGGTTATACTCTTTCATAGTGAACAACACTATTCACATTACATAGCACATGTGATTTCGGTACAAGGTCGCATTTTGCATCTTAATATTGAGTGCCTGCGGCTTTGGTGTTAGAGATCACAGACGCAGGGCCGGGCAACAGAATTCGGCTTGCATGCAGCCATGGTAAGCCATTGTCTTTCAGCTTCTGCAACCTTCATAAAAGTAGCACCCTCCTTTCCCACATACCAAGCAAAGCCCTTTGAGTGCTGCGGTTTTCCTGTTAACGTGCAGCAGCAGAAACCAAACTAACACCCCCCCCATCCAATTCTCTGGGATGATCGCTTTACCCCTCCCCCCACCGCGTGGCTGGTATCAGAGAAGATCCCTGCCAGCCAAACGCGAACAGCTCAGTGCCAATGCGCCCCCCCCCCCCCCACCGCTTGGCTAACTGCGGGGAGGATTTCTCTTCAGCCACAGGCAAACAGCCCAGTAGGAACAGCCACCTCTGAATGTCCCCTTAATTAAATTCCCGTATTTCAACCAGGTTACCATGAACGATATCCCTCTCCTGAGTATAACACAGCGAGATGAAGAACGGATGTTGCTTGAATGCCAGCAAACACCGGGACCATACGCTGCCAGGCTTTGTCATGCAATGATACCAGATGACTTGCTACATGCATGGCGTGGTCAAGTGTCCTACCATGGAGGACAGAATAAGGCAGCCCTGCCCAGAAACCTTCTGCAAAGGCTTTTGGAGTACTTCCAGGAGAGCTTCATGGAGATGTCCCTGGAGGATTTCTGCTCCATCCCCAGACACATTAACAGACTTTTCCAGTAGCTGTACTGACTGCGAATGCATCCCAAGTCCTCAGGGCAAATTAATCATTAAAAAAGGCTTGCTTTTAAACCATGTTTTATATTGACAAAGGTACACTCACCAGAGGTCCCTTCTCTGGCTTCATGGTCCGGGATACTGCCTTGGAAGGGTTGGGAGGCTACTTCAGTCAGGCTGAGAAAAAGATCCTGGCTGTTGGGCAGAACAGTGTGCTGTGTGCTCACCACAAGCTCGTCCTCCTCCTCATCTTCCCCGTCTGCAAAAGCCTCAGGCATGGCTGAGATTACCCCCTCCTCGGAATCCACGGTCAGGGGTGGGGTAGTGGTGGCGGCTCCCCCTAGAATTGCATGCAGCTCAGCGTAGAAGTGGCATGTCTGCCACTCTGCACCGGAGTGTCCGTTTGCTTCTTTGGTTTTCTGGTAGGCTTGTCTGAGCTCCTTAACTTTCACACGGCACTGTACTGAGTCCCTGCTGTGGCCTCTCTCCATCATCCCCTTGGAGATTTTTTCAAATGTTTTGGCATTTCGTCTTTTGGAACAGAGTTCTGCTAGCACGGAATCCTCTCCCCACAGCGATCAGATCCAGTACCTCCCATACGGTCCATGCTGGAGCTCTTTTTCGATTCTCAGACTGCATGGTCACCTGTGCTGATGAGCTCTGCGTGGTCACCTGTGCTGATCAGCTCTCCACGCTGGGCAAACAGGAAATGAAATTCAAAAGTTCGCGGGGCTTTTCCTGTCTCCTGGCCAGTTCAGATTGCTGTCCAGAGCGGTCACAATGGTGCACTGTGGGATAGCTCCTGGAGGCCAATACTGTCGAATTGCGTTCACACTAACCCTAATTCAAACCAGCAATGTCAATTTCAGCACTACTCCCCTCGTCGGGAAGGAGTACAGAAATCGATTTTAAGAGCCCTTTATGTCGAAGTATAGGGCTTCGTTGTGTGGACGGGTTCAGGGTTAATTCGATTTAACGCTGCTAAATTCAACCTAAACTCATAGTGTAGACCAGGCCTCAGTGATTTAAGCAGGAATTGGATCGACAGTGAAACTCTCAAAGGCAGCAGGCTGAACAGCTGTGGCTCTTAACAAGCAGCTTAACTGAGCTGAGCAGCAGCAGACTTAACCACAGGAGCTCAACAAGCGGCTTAATTATCAATTAGCCAGTTATTGGGGTAACCGGTTTTATGAATGAATGTTGTTTCATTCATAAAACCTTACTTATGAAGTTACATTAATAAAGTGAACAATTAAAAACAATTTCATTTATCAGTTCTACATCGGGAGAGGTCCCAGATGACTGGGTCTGTGGATGAGGGGAAAGCAGTGGACGTGTTATTCCTTGACTTTAGCAAAGCTTTTGATACAGTCTCCCACAGTATTCTCTACAGCAAGTTAAAGACGTACGGGCTGGATGAATGGACAAATTGGAGAGAGTCCAGTGGAGGGCCTTAGCTGTTTCCCAGGAAGACTGACCTACCAATGGTGAGAAAGGAAAATTTTAGCAATTGAGATCCTGCTAGCCCAGGACTGCTGGAGCTGTGCAGTGAAATGCTAAGTCGCTCTTTTAAAAAGCCACCAGCCCATGACTTTCACCACACATCACATGGGGCACTGCACCATACTGGAGTTATCCACGCCCTGCAACACAGGGTTCCTGAGCCTAGAACGCAGTCATGGAGCAATGGGTCCCCCCACCTTCAGGGCAATGGGACTATAATACCCTCCCTTTGCTGAAATGCCCCAGAGTCCCGTGTGACTAAGAATTTTCCTCTCTCTGGTACCCAGTTCCCCTTTTCTGGTCAGGCCCAGAAGGGGAGGGGGCTGAACCCAAGAGGGAGGGGCATGGCACTCTGTGTCAAAAATGGCATTGCCTGTTTCCGAGTCACTGACAATTTGGAAGAACGTGATAGAATCACAGAATCATAGAATATCAGGGTTGGAAGGGACCTCAGGAGGTTCTAGTCCAACCCCCTACTCAGAGCAGGACCAACCCAACTAAACCATCCCAGCCAGGGCTTTGTCAAGCCTGACCTTAAAAACCTCTAAGGAAGGAGATTCCACCCCCTCCCTAGGTAACCCATTCCAGTTCTTCACCACCCTCCTAGTGAAATAGTGTTTCCTAATATCCAACCTAGACCTCCCCCACTGCAACTTGAGACCATTACTCCTTGTTCTGTCATCTTCTACCACTGAGAACAGTCTAGATCCATCCTCTTTGGAACCCCCTTTCAGGTAGTTGAAAGCAGCTATCAAATCCCCCCTCATTCTTCTCTTTTGCAGACTAAACAATCCCAGTTCCCTCAGCCTCTCCTCATAAGTCATGTGCTCCAGCCCCCTAATCATTTTTGTTGCCCTCCGCTGGACTCTCTCCAATTTATCCACATCCTTCTTGTAGTGTGGGGCCCAAAACTGGACACAGTACTCCAGGTGAGGCCTCACCAATGTCGAATAGAGGGGAATGATCACATCCCTCGATCTGCTGGAAATGCCCCTACTTATACAACCCAAAATGCCATTAGCCTTCTTGGCAACAAGGGCACACTGCTGACTCATATCCAGCTTCTTGTCCACTGTAACCCCTAGGTCCTTTTCTGCAGAACTGCTGCCCAGCCATTCGGTCCTAGTCTGTAGCAGTGCATGGGAATCTTTCGTCCTAAGTGCAGGACTCTGCACTTGTCCTTGTTGAACCTCATCAGATTTCTTTTGGCTCAACCCTCTAATTTGTCTAGGTCCCTCTGTATCCTATCCCTACCCTCCAGCGTATCTACCACTCCTCCCAGTTTAGTGTCATCCGCAAACTTGCTAAGGGTGCAGTCCACACCATCCTCCAGATCATTAATGAAGATATTGAACAAAACCAGCCCCAGCACCGACCCTTGGGGCACCCCACTTGATACCAGCTGCCAACTAGACATGGTTGCTGATGTTGCTCTTCCTCTCTAAGTAAGGAGGAGCTTCTACTTAAATGGGTCTGATGGTTAAAAATGGCTGCACCCATAGGTGCCAACTCTGTGGATGCTCGGGGGTTGGAGCACCCACAGGGAAAAATTAGTGGGTGCTCTGCACCCACTGGCAGCCAAGCTTCCCTCATCCCCTGCTCCACCTTCTCCTCCTCCCCTGAGCACGCCGCGTCCCTGCTCCTCCGCCTACCTCCCAGTGCTTCCCGCCTGGCCACCACCAAAGAGCTGTTCGGCGGCGTTAGCACACTCCAGCAAGGAGGGGGAGGGGCAGGAACGTGGTGCGCTTAGGGGAGGAGGCGGGGCTGGGGCAGGGGTTTGGGGAAGGGGTTGGAATGGGGCAGGGAGGGGGCGGAGTTGGGGTGGGGACAGGCCAGGGGCAGGGCCTCATGGAAGGGGCGGGGGCGGGGGCGGGGGGGGGTCAAGCACCCACAGGAAAGCGGGGAAGTCAACACCTATGGCTGCGCCTAGAAGGCCCTGGCCAACACCGGCAGCCAAGCCCCTCGTGAAGAGCCGTTACACGGTTCTCTTGATGTAACTCTTTTTAAATGCCCTTTTCTTAACCCGGCCTTGTATTTCATAGCTGAAATGCTTTTCCGTTAACCTCCCTTTATACCTTTTACCATGTGCTACTAAACAGTCTCTGCTTCAGTAAATGCCCATTTCCCCCCTGTGTGTGTTATTTGTAACCTAGTTTGCAATATTATTTAATGCTTTTAAACGCTTTTTTCTTAACCTACCCTTATATTTTTAGCATGTGCTTCCTAAACGGTTCCCTTTATATGTTTCTCTTTCATTTAACTCTTTTAGATGCTCCTTTCTTAACTTACCCGTCTATTTAATACACCTTTTACATTTATCTCAAAAAAATTCATTCTTTAATAACATGCCAAACTAGGCCTTTAAAACCACCCCTCCTTCCTAAACCTCACCAAAAATCTCTTTTCTTTAATGACTTGCCTCTATTCTTTCAAACTAACCCTTTAAAAACAAAAATCTCCAGTTTTTCAAGTTCTCTCTTTCTATTCTTTAATAACATGCCATACTAGGCCTTTCAAAACACCCTTCCTTACTAAACCTCACCAAACAACCCTTCTTTCCTTTTTTCCCTCTAAACCTTCCCAAAGCTCTTTTTAATCTTTAAGCTCTCACGCTAGTCTTTCAACTTTTTTCTCTAAACAAGCACCCAAATCTATCGCAGCACAAGCACGCACCATTCCCCCGATTCAAACATAAAAAGTAATCAAAAGTGATGTTTTAAAATGGCCAACAGCACCAAACCTCGACACCAATGGAAACGAGGACGGAGGGCAGGACATAGGTCCTAAATGGGGTGTGGAAACCTATCAAAAAATACATGGTGATGAATGTTATGAACTACACACACACACACACACACACACTCACTATCTCACCCCCACCCCCACAACACAGACATGCACATACCTCATTTACACCCATCCCCCCACAGCACGGACATGGATTCACTCACACAGAAATGCACACACACCCACCACACAAACAAGCTCCTACACACATATCCCCACAACATTCACCTTCAACTGCATACACACTCCACAATGCACAGACAGCCGCATACACTCAGAGGTGCACACAAACGCAAACACAATCTCTCATACCACCCCTAGAGCACACAAAGAGACACGGGTAGAATGTCCCACACTTCCACACACCCTCATCCATGGCCACACAGCCCTGCATACACTCACACAGATTCACACACACGCAGATATCCCTCTCTCTCACCCACACACACACATCCTCACAGGCACCCTTCCTACAACACCCCAGAGGCCAGATTTTCAAGTGTTCATCCCCCAGGATCCACCCAACTCTTTTGAAAACCTGGCCCTGAGCCTCTCCCCATCCTCGGACACCCCCTTAACCCCTCAAACGTCCACCTGCACAGTTCCCGGGGGGTGCTGGGTGAGCACCGGGTGAGCGCCGGGTTTGACAAGGGTTTAGAGGCACTTGTGGTCAGATCTTCCCCTCAGCAATGGCTGCAGGTGGGCTACTAGGCAGCCGCTGGCCTGAGAGGCAGGTGCTGAGGAGATGACGACCGAGCCTTTGGCTAGGGAGCCTCAGCTTGCTCCAGCCTGTGGAGGTGACTGAGCTCCTGAGAATGGGAACATCAGCCCTGAGGGGTCACTTGGAGGGTGCCAGGCTCTGGGGTGATCAGTGCTGTCCTCAAGGCATCACTTGGAGGGAGGGTCACTGCAACAGTGTCATTTACGGTGTCACTCTGAGGTGGGTGATTCTGGGGTGTCACTCAGGGGGGTGATTGTGAGTGGGGTGTCACTGTTACAGTATCACTTTGGGGGGTGATTCTGGCGTGTCACTCAGGGAGTCTGAACCTAGCAGCACCACCCAGTGGCAAGAGCCAGCGGCCGGGGGTAGGGGAATATGGGCCCTCCCTGCCTCACCGGGTTCCAGCCCAGGACCCTGTGACTAGCAGCTCAAATATGTGGCCCTTATGGTTGTTCCCTGGGCTCCTTCCTACCCCAGCTTCGGTTCCTCATCAGTGCCACTGTTCAGTTTCTGGATCCCCCCAGAGGTTTCTCTGGTCATGCTCCGGAGGGTCTCCCTCTGGCAGCCATGGCCCATCGTTCCTGACCTCTGTAGGGCAGGCAAGGACCCAGGGCGGGGGGGATGCTGGCACTGTCCTTGCCAGTTGGAGCTCAGCCTGAGGACAGCGCTTGGGAATGACACCCTGAGAGCAACACCCCCCAGAATGACATTGGTAGTGTCACAGTGACCCCTTCCGAGTGACACCCCAGAGAGCCACTGTAACAGTGACACCCCACTCACAGTGACCCCCTCCGAGTGACACCCCAGAGTGACACTGCCACTATGACACCCCACTCACAGTGACCCTCTCTGAGTGACACTCCAGAGTGACACTGTAACAGTGACACCCCACTCACAGTGACCCCCTCCGAGGGACACCCCAAAGTGACACTGTAACAGTGACATCCCACTCACAATAACCCCCTCCGAGTGACACCCCAGAGTGACACTGCCACCATGACACCCCACTCACAATGACCCCCTCCGAGTGACACCCCAGAGTGACACTGCCACCATGACACCCACTCACAGTGACCCCCTCCGAGTGACACCCCAGAGTGACACTGCCACCATGACACCCCACTCACAGTGACCCCCTCCAAGTGACACCCCAGAGTGACACTGTAACAGTGACATCCCACTCACAGTGACCCCCTCCAAGTGACACCCCAGAGCGACACTGTAACAGTGACACCCCACTCACAGTGACCCCCTCCGAGTGACACCCCAGAGTGACACTGTAACAGTGACATCCCACTCACAATAACCCCCTCCGAGTGACACCCCAGAGTGACACTGTAACAGTGACACCCCACTCACAGTGACCCCCTCTGAGTGACACCCCAGAGTGACACTGTAACAGTGACACCCCACTCACAGTGACCCCCTCCAAGTGACACCCCCAGAGTGACACTGTAACAGTGACATCCCACTCACAGTGACCCCCTCCAAGTGACACCCCAGAGCGACACTGTAACAGTGACACCCCACTCACAGTGACCCCCTCCGAGTGACACCCCAGAGTGACACTGTAACAGTGACATCCCACTCACAATAACCCCCTCCGAGTGACACCCCAGAGTGACACTGTAACAGTGACACCCCACTCACAGTGACCCCCTCCGAGTGACACCCCAGAGTGACACTGTAACAGTGACACCCCACTCACAGTGACCCCCTCCAAGTGACACCCCAGAGTGACACTGCCACCATGACACCCCACTCACACTGACCCCCTCCGAGTGACACCTCAGAGTGACACTGCCACCATGACACCCCACTCACAGTGACCCCCTCCAAGTGACACCCCAGAGTGACACTGTAACAGTGACACCCCACTCACATTGACCCTCCTCCGAGTGACACCCCAGAGTGACACTGTAACAGTGACACCCCCCCAGGCGTGGCTGTCGAACGAAATGGCTGTAAAGTGCAGAGGGCGCCATACCCGCGCTGACCCCTTCCCTGTTCTATTGACCTGATCTGCTGCCACCTTCCTCCTCTGCCCCTCCCTCTCCCCGGTGATTTACCCGGCCTGGTCGGCGCCAGGCTCAGCCTGGCAGCCTGGGGGTGAAATGGGCCGTCCAGTCCTGGCACACCCCAGGCAGCTGGTGAGTGAGTCCGGCCCCCGGCCCAGTGAACGGGGTTATGACAGATGCCAGGCTCGGGGTCTCCCCCTCTCCTCTGCGAGGTGGCGCTGAGCACAACCCAGGCTGCACAAAGAAAAGAAAACTCTGAGGGTTTGGTGGGGAGCGAAAGCGAGGGGTGAGGCTAGGGCCAAAGGGCAGTGAGCTGCCCTGGCAGGGCTCCAGCTGGTGTGGGGGTGGAATCCCGGCAGCCCCCTGTGGTCTCCGCAGCCACCTGCCACCCCCACGCACCCGGGCTGACTCGCTGGGGAGGAAATGAAGTCAGCTCTTCTAATGGAGCTTGCATGGGAGTCACAGCTCCCGGGTTCTGGTGAGGGGACTGGGACTCTGCACTGTCTTTCCAGCAGGACGGGAGGGGGCTTTTTTCATGGGTAGAGCAGAGAGCTTGGAGTATGGACTCCTGGGTTCTATTTCCAGTTCTGCCGCTGACCCCCTTGGCAGCCTTGGGCAAGGCATTTTCTTTCTCTGTGCCTCAGTTTCCCCATGGAAAATGGAGACAATAATATTCACCCCGAGGTCCGCCAGTGAATCCTGAGGATTCACTCAGCCCTGTTTACAAAGTGTTTTGATGGCCTCCAGGCAAAACCCTAGTTATTAATCCTGCTGGTGATTAGTAAGGAATGTGCAGAGCTGGACGAGGTGGCTGCAAACACCTCGATACTGTACGTATTTGTGGCACAATGGCTGTGGCTGCAGGGCACCTAGTAAAATGAAAATGCTTGTTATTAAGCATGAGGTTCTTTTATGGTGAAATGCCCTGTCATTTCCTGGATGTTTAGGTCATTACAGTGATTGAATAATAACATATCACATCGCTATCGCGCCCGTAACTACGAGGGGACTGCAAAGCAGGCCAAGGACTGAACAAACTGATGTACTAGCTACCAACAGAGATCACTGCGCCCACCCCTGAAAGGCAGCTGCTTCTGGTGTGAAACCCAGCAGCTGTTTAACAGCCACAACACTACTCCTCAAGAGTTTAGGACAGGAAGTGAAGAAGAAACCGTTTGAAAGTGCAGAGTGTGGGTTAGGGAAGTAGAATGTAATTAACTATCCTGGGATTTGGTCAGGGCAGCTGGTCAGGTATATGTCTGATCTGAAGGAAGCTAGTTCCTGTCTCTGCCTGACGTCTTGGTTCTGATCATGCCTCAGAAATAAACCCAGAAAGGTTCAAACAGCCGCCAGGGTTAGTTTGTTCCAGGATTTTCCTGGAGCTTTACAATCTCTTTGAGTTTCTGTGAGGGCAGGTCCAGGGAGAGGGTAGGGAGGTATGTTCTAGCCTGTCAAAGGATGCCAAGACAAAGCCATGGGATGGGTGCAAAGGGCTCAGGGATTCCTGGCACATCCATGGGGAGGTGTTTTACAATAGTGCTGCCAATGCATGCAATTTTATCACAAGTCCCACGATAATTTTTCTGAAAGTCCCAGCTCCTGGAGTCCTGGGATTACATATGTACCTCAGCTTTATTTTTTTTTAAGTAAATGGTCACATGAGAAGTTTGAAAATGTGATCAAAGTGTGCCCTGACGGCTCCGACACCCCAGGCAAAAAGAAAAGACACCAATGGTGGGGTTTTTTGTTTTGTTTTTTTAAATCTCATGATTCTTTAAGCCTATCTCATGATTTTAGGGCTGACGTCTCGTTTTGGACGGTTTGGGGCTGGCAATGCTGTTGTAACAGGGTTTGCTTCACTGTGCATGATCGTGACTGACCTGTGCGGTGGCTCGCAGTAACTGCCCTGCAGCTGAGCAGATCGGACTCTACTGTGGGGTACTGGGCTGTATAATCGACTGCCACGGTATTGTGATTGTACTATAGGGGAGGAGGGGGAGCTCCGTGCTTTGAGCATTGGCCTGCTAAACCCAGGGGTGTGAGCTCAATCCTTGAGGGGGCCACTTAGGGATCTGGGGCAAAATCAGTACTTGGTCCTGCTAGTGAAGGCAGGGGGGGTGGACTCGATGACCTTTCAAGATCTCTTGCAGGGGGTCCTGGGGCAAAGCAATTTCGGGGGCACCTTCCATTAAAAAAAATTGCAATATTATATTCTCATGGGGGGGTCTGGGGCAAATTGCCCTGCTCCCCCCCTCCCCGGGCAGCCCTGGTCCCTTCCAGCTCTATGAGATAATAGGTATATACCCATATATTAGGGTCTGGCTGGCAGCCGCCTAGGAGAAACTCCTGCTTCCTTCCAGCAGAGGGAGCAGTCAGGGTGGGAGCCTGAACTAAGGCCATGTGTGACCTTGGGAAAGGCACTGTGCCTCAGTTTCCCCACCTGTCACATGGGAATAACAGTAACCTCCCCAGCTTAACTAGTCAGTGTCTGCAAATTGCCTGGTGTTCCCTAGATGGATGGGGCTGAAGAAACACTAGGTGGTCTGCTCTGTTGGGGGAGACTTGGCTTGGGGCAGGTGACAAGGACCACATGAGCGAGCTGGAATGGGATATGAGACAGAAGGGACTCAGCGGCCTCCCTCTGAGCTCTCCCCACACTCTAGCACGGGGAGGCTTTCCCCAGGCAGCAGAGAGGTCCTGGACCATCTCCCCTTGTCCCCGAGCAAGCTTTCCCAGGGAGATGGATTCCTGCTGGTATGTGATCGTGACCTGCCCTGGTTTGGGGAGGGGAGCTGGAAGATTTACAAGCAGCTGAGATACCCTCCTGAGGGACAGGAGGTGGCGTGAGAACACCCTGCCTAATCTCCCACATGCCAGGTCCACATTTGATGAAAGGCTCGTAGGAAAAGCCCGGCTGCTGCAGGCTATGGTGCTGGCCAGTCTGTCCCACCAGTGCTCCCATAGGGGGCGCTATGCAGCCATAACTGAACAACCCGTCTCCTTGTGAGGGGTACTATTGTGCCCATTTTACAGACAGGGACCCGTGGCCCTGAGTGGGGCAGGGACTCTGCCAGCATTACAGGAGTCAGAAACAGAAGAGAACTGACTCCCACTTCCTGTTCTAGCCATGAGGCTCTAGCGCCTGTGCCTCCCAGAGACACAGAAGCTTCTTAAAGCCCCCATGGGATTGTCATCCAGTTCAGACGTGTCACCTCCTGCGTCTCGGCCAAACTCCAACTCAGGTGGCTACATTCTGCCTCCTTGATTTCCCTCCGCATTCTCAGTCGCAGACGGTGTTCACCACTTCCTGTCCTAAACTCTGCTCAACAGCCGCCATGCTACACCTCAGAGGTGGGTGCATTCCGGCGCTGAGGGAAGTGGTTCCCATCTAAGTGGCTGGCAGGCGGCTTTGAGACCCCTCCAGATGAAAGGTTTCAGAGTAGCAGCCGTGTTAGTCTGTATCCGCAAGATGAAAATTACCATGCACATATTGTGAGCTCGGCCCAGTTCCATCGCAGCCCCTGGGGGAGCGCCCCTGCCCTGGGAAGCGAGCTGCTGTGCGGAGACGTGTGCAAAGGAAAGGGCTATAGATGGTGCAGCCGGAGCTTGCAGCACCACCGCAGAGCAGCTGGTCTTTGTTACAGCCGTGAGGGACTCTGGAAACCGGAGAAATAGTCTGACATTTGGAACACAAGCCCCGTTCCCAGCAGCAGCCGCAGCAGCTGCCAAACAAGGCGCTGCTGCCATGGGCACAGGCCATGCGGCAGGGCTTTGGGAGCGTGACTGCCCCGGCCTCTCTCGCTCCTGCACTGCTCTGTCTCATGCACCCTCCCCACAGCCCCCCGCTCTGGCTAGGAAAACTGTTACCACCCGCACCCCGAGCTCACAGAATCTCGGGAAAGGAGGGCAAAGCTGGGGACTGGCAAACGCCTCTGGCCCCATCTCCTACGGTCCTACCCACTCAACCGCCGGGCATGTCCCGGTCTGACTCGGTGCTCCGCTCTGGAGCTCCAGTGGGGAAAGAGAAGAGGAAGGGAGCGGGGAGAAATTGCAGGGAATACAGTCTGCAGACCACTTAGGCCAGGCCAGATCTGTGCGTGGCGGGGGTGGGACGGGACACACCCAGGGGGCTTCTGGCCATAAGAAAGCAGCCCTGTCTCTGCACTGTCACATGGGCTATGGGGGAGCAATGGGCTGCCTGGGAAATCCACGTGGAGCTCCCAGAGGGCCCGAGGTGTGGGGGGAGGAGCTGCTCTGGTTCCTGCCCCTCGCTGGGCTGGGAGCGTGTAGCAGACGAGGCAGAGCAGAGCCCGCTGCCTGCTGCTCGGGCACTGACTCCAGACACGTCTGGGTCACATTGAAACTAACGGTCCCTGCTGCCTGGCTGTGCACAGAGCCCCCAGGCTCAGCGAGACGAGAGAGCAGAGCCACGTGTGGTGGCGTCCAGCGCAGCCCACTCAAGAACTCACACACACAGCGCTGTGCTTGCGCACACACCCAGCCTGTCACACACACACTGGGCTCACGCTAACACACGCACATTCTTGCATGTCTGCCCACTATGCACTCACACCCACTCATGGACACACACACACATTCCCCCACACACGCCTGATTTTCAGAAGTGCCTTCAGCTCCGCCTTGCACCAGAGAGTGCTCAGTGCCTCTGAAATACAGACCCACGCAGCGTGCAGTCACACGTGTGGACTTCCACACGTGCACACACACATGAGCAGCCCCTTTTCCGCATGGCCACACGCTCTGTATCTTAGGTTTTACATTGTGCTCCTTGCTCGACCACTCACACTGGCATGTGAACGCCCATGCACTCCTCCCCAGGGGCTTGCACTAACACATGCACACACACGCCTCTGGAGAGAAACTTCCTCCCATCGGGTTGCCAGTGAAGTAACTGGGGCCCAGGACTGTCTCCCTCTGGGCAGGGGAGGTGATGGACAAAGAGGCGTGGGCAAGACTCAGTCCAGTTATTATGGGGGGAGTGGGGAGGAATGACCCCCCCAAATACCTGAGCAATAACTAGTGGGATCAGAGGGTGGGGTGCAAGGACTGGAAGGAACCCCCTGCCCCAGACACTCTGATTCTTCCTATTGCCCTCTGCCAGGGCATTTTCACTAGCAAGACAAACAAGGAGAGGTTGAACCCCTCCCTGGGTGAGACCACTCCTGTGCATGGCCAGGAGCACACACCCTGGCTCGACAGAGCAGGGTAACGGGCAATGCCACAGGGAGGGGATAGGGAGGCCTTCAGGAAGGGGCAGGGGACTGGAGAAATCCTGCCAGATAAACGATCCAGTTGAAATGGTCCTTACAGTATGCTCCAGCGTCCGGGACTGGCAGGGCGTGTTTGTGTGCATGCGTGCAGGTGCTACGGTGAGAGGACGTGCGGGTGTGTCTTTGCACAAGCATGTGGGTGTGAGCATACATACACGTGTGTGGATGTACCTGTGGGCATACATGTGTGGGGTTACTTGTAATTACTGACAAATATTAATAGTCCATTGTTAATCCCCACTATCTGGATTCCAGTAGCACATTATAGTTCTGTCGGGACCTGGTTGCGCCAGGCGCTGTACAGTGCTATAATGAAAAGACAGTCACGGGCCCAATGAGCTAAGTACAGGACAAGACAAAACGGGTGGCTCCGACAGACAGGTGGAGGGGGAGTCCCTCTCCCCCACTTCACCCTAAAAGCCCTTGGACCCTCCTGGCCATCTTGAGATCAGGAGCCATTTGCACAGATGAGCATCATAGACCCCTGGGCAGGCCGTTAGCTAGAGTGGGGCTGTAATTATGTGTGCCTGGGGTAGTGGGTCCCCAGCCCATCCCACCCTGAGCCCCAGGAAGACACCCCCTATTCTGAAGCTCGCATCCCCCGTAGTGCAAGCGATACGTGCTGTCTGCATGGGAGTCCCTGCCTACACATGCGTATTGCCGGTACCGTCCTCTTGTCTTCTTGTGCTGTGTCATGAGCAGCTGTCCCATCCGTGGTGGGTGTGGACCAGGAGACACCGGCTCAGAGCTTCGACCCATGTCTCCCGCCCCCCCGCCCCGTGCCTGGATCACATGGAGGAAGGAGCCTGCTCTTTATTCATAGGAGCTCTGACAGCTCCCATGCTTTGGGTGCCAGGAATATTGGGTTTGATCCCGGCGGTGCCAGGGTGGGCTCCCCGTGCGTATCAATGCCCGTGCAAGGGGGTCTGGAGCTCAGGACTAGGATCTAGGTGGCCTGTCATGTAGGGTCACTCCCATGGCACAGCTCTAGAGAAGGGGGAGGTTGATGGCTGGTGAAATGGGAACACTGTGGAATCACGTGGGGCGGGGGGCCATGCTCCGCCCCATCGGGCCAGTCACACTCTGACTTCTCTCTGCCAGCAGCACGCACCCCCCAGACACACGTACACACCTGCTCCCCCCACACCCACCAAAGACTAAGTGAGTCGCACAGGCACCACACCCACCTCCATGCACAGGCGCACGCCCACACACGCATGCGCACGCACACGGGGGATGAAGGCTGGGATTACTAAAAGCCAAGGAGACCTCCCCTAATAGACTCCAGCTGCAAAAACATTCCCAGAATTCAGAGCCTGCTCTGTCTCTGGGAGCCGCCTCTCGCCTGCACAGTCCAGGCCTCAACCCGAGCCGAATTCCCCCCCTCCCCCGCCCCTCGTGACAGCTGCGCCGGAACTGCGGCAATCGATCCCCTAGCCTGGAGAGGGGCGCTTGCCAGTCGGACATTGTTTGCCTTAAGGTGAGAGCCCAGGGGAGGAAGCAGTGCATGCTGGGAAAGGGACCCTGGCCTTGCCTGCCAAACCACAGTCTGAAGGCTCATTGGGCAGCGAGTTTCTGCTTAATTCTGGGGGGAGGGGGGAGCAGAGGAGCCGCGGCCGCGGCCTTCTCTGCTGCCAAGAAACACAAAAGAGAAGGAAAGTCGCTCCAGGTACAAACTGCACCACGGTCCGGGCTGGGGGGGGAGCTTCCAGCTACACCAGCCCCGGCCTCTCCCAGCAGGGGGCGCTGTGGGCAGCAGGGCAGGGTGCTGGGTGGGGGTTATGCTCCCAGGTGCCACAGCCTCTCCCAGCAGGGGGCGCTGTGGGGGCGGGGCAGGGTGCTGGCTGGGGGTTAAGCTCCCAGGTGCCACAGCCTCTCCCAGCAGGGGGCGCTGTGGGCAGCGGGGCAGGGCGCTGGCTGGGGGGGGAAGCGCCCAGGTGCCCCAGCCTCTCCCAGCAGGGGGCGCTGTGGGCGCTGGCAGGAGGGAGAGCGCACGGTTACATCAGCCTCTCCCAGCAGGGGGCGCTGTGGGCAGCGGGGCAGGGCGCTGGCAGGAGGGGGAGCGCACGGTTACATCAGCCTCTCCCAGCAGGGGGCGCTGTGGGCGCTGGCACGGCGCTGGCGGGAGGGCGAGGGTGCCCCAGCAGCAGTCCCTGCAGGAAATGACACCAGACTCTGGCATTGTGGGGAGCGAGTGACTTTTCCCATTTGAGCAGGCGGGTGAGGCTCCCAGCCCTGGGCTGCCATGTGGACCGCCCTGCAGCTCCCCCATGTACACACAGCAGCCATGACAGGAGAATCCCCTCCTTCCCCGCGCCCTGGTGGGGGTGGGGGCGATTTCTGGGCCAGGCGGGGGTGGGGTGGCTCTTTTCCTTTAAGAGCTGCACAGGCGGGGATCCGAATTTAGCCCGCGCGCCGGCATGTCTCCTTTGGAATCCGTCCAGCGGCTGGAACAGCTTTCAAATAGATCCTTATCGAGTGCTAACAAACGTGTGGAAGCTGGCTGGGGGCGGGGAGCATGGCGCGCACAGGGCCGCTCTGTTCCCCAGCAGCGCGGCTGGAAAGCCAGGCCTGAGCCAGGAGCCTGCCGACGGGTCCCTCGCGCTGCCACTGTGCTGGGGCTGGGGGAGGCTGAGTCCCCAAGCCGGACTGCAGCAGGGCCTGGTCCCTCAACGGAGCCATTGGACTGGCTTCAGCCGCAGCCCCGAGCTGGGTGCTGTCGTTCCCAGGCCTGCACTGCCTTTGTTCGGTGCACGGGGTGCCGCTCTCCCCTCCCCACGGCCCGGGCGGCCAGCCGCCGCGCTCGGCTAGCGCTGCCTACCTGCCGCAGAGAGCGCTAGCGGGCCGGGCACTGGGCTGGGATTCAGGAGATGTGGGCTCTGGTGCCAGCTCTGCCCTGGCCTCCTGGGCGAACTTGGGCAAGTCCCTGCCCCTTGCTGGGCCTAAAAGGTAATAATTGGAGCTATACCAATCTCCTAGAACTAGAAGGGACATTGAAAGGTCATCGAGTCCAGCCCCCTGCCTTCACTAGCAGGACCAATTTTTGCCCCAGATCCCCAATGGCCTCCTCAAGGATTGAACTCACAACCCTGGGTTTAGCAGGCCAATGCTCAGACCACTGAGCTATCCCTCCCCCCTCTGGCTCCTTTTTCATCCTTTGTCTGTTTTGATTGTAAGGTCCGCAGGGGAGGAACTGATTCTTACTCCATGTTTGCACAAGAGGGCTCTGCTCTCAGATGGAGCCTCTGGAAACGAGTGTTATCTCACTAGCACCTGCTATGGCAGCCTGGCCCCTGCAGGACCTCGCCCCTGGGTTGGGATTCAGGCCCTTATCACAGCTTTGAGGTAGGGGACTAGGATTAGCTTCATGTTACAAATGGGGAAACTGAGGCAGAGGGCGATGCCATGACTTGCCTGAGGTTGCACAGGGAGTCGGTGGCAAAGCAGGTATTACAATCCCTGGCTCCTGAGTCCCAGGCCAGTGCCCTACCCACAAGCCCACACCGCGGCTGGCCTGCTGACAGGTCGTCTAGTGGTCTGAACTATGACCAGTCAGGAATCACATGGTCTTGTTTCTGTTCACTGATCGGATGAGTGTCGCACTCCTGTCCAGGAGCTGCGGCCGGGGGGTGGGGGGTGTTTCGGGGGTGGGAGCAGCTAAGTAAGATCAATGGAGCATATACACTGTTGGACCTTTGCCATGCTGGGACCCACAGGCCGTGCCCCAAGTGCCAGTCCTAGAACTAAGCGCCTGTGAGCCCTGCTGCCTGAGCGCGGGGTTCCCCTCCTGCCCTCTGATCACGGCAGCTGTGTGTGCCAGGAGACTGACTTATCTTGCTGTGTCCATGCCAGCTCCCGGAGCCTGCCCCACACTTCACCGCGGTCACGTGGGCGGCTAGACCTGCTGAGAAGAACAGTCAGACCCTCCTCTGGCTCCATCTGTCCCAGGGCTCTGGCAAGGGGTGTGGGGTGCTCTGTCTCACAGCTGGGCTCTGTCCCATATCAACTACTGTCAGACACAGCCCTCGAACACGCCGTCTTCACCTTCACTTTCCATGGGCATTTGTGCACCTGCAGCCACAGGATGGGGCCAGCGTGGGCCCTGGGGAATTCAGTCCGACTTCCCACCCAGTGCTCCCTTGGCTGCAGTCACCATCTCTGCACTGTAAGGTCTTTGGGGCAGGACCTCGCGCTCACACGCCTGCGGAGTGCCGATGCCCCACCAATAAATAACCCTGGGAGGACACGGTTGGGTTCTAGAGCTTGGGTTTAATGTCACGAGATGCGTCTGCCGGTCAGCTAGTGCCGTGCCAGAGCTCGCCGCACTCCGCGGAGGTGGAGAAGTGCCAGTCACCCCTTTTCACAGCCGGGGCGGGACTGCCCAAGGACACAGCAAGGTAGTGCCAGAGCTGGAAGCAGAGCCCAGCACTCCTGACTCCAGAGCACTTGCTTAACCCCTACGCCTCCCTCTTCTCCCACAGCTAGGAACGGAACCCAGGAGTCCTGGCTCTATTTCATAGACAAGCTGGCGCACTCCGTACCATGGGGCCCCTTACCCCAGCCAGGGGAGCCCCAGCTTAGGCAGGTGGCACCACACAGACAGTTACGCGCCTGCTGGGTGCGCAGCCAACCTGCCAGCGGGTTTAGTGCTGCACATAGGGGGCAGCAGTACCCAGAGGGGAGATGGGGGCTGGAGTCCAGAGCCCAGCCTGCAATTCACAGAGAAGGAGCCCCCTGAACAACTGAAACCAGAGCCAGAGGCATGACTCGGACTCAGCCAGAAGGAGATTGAACTCCCATATGGGGTGGCCTTTAACTGCAGTGTGTGTGTGTGCATGCGTGTGCACACGCGTGTGGGTGTGTGAGTGCACAGGCTTGGGAGGACTGGCCTGGGGTGAGAGCTTGGGGTCGGAGGTGTCTGTCAGCAGATCTTGGGTTGTGTTTGGTGACCGTGTGTAAGATTTTTCATCTGCCTGGGTGTGTCAGTGTTTGTGCATGTGCATGTGTCTGTCTTAGAGTGTGTCATAATGTGTCCCTGTGTGTGTGCCTCTCAGTGCTGAATTTTGTGTCTTGCTGTCTTCCAAGGTATCTTTGTGCACATATCTCTGTGAGATGTGTGCCTGTGTGTGTATGGGTGTACGTGTATCTGGGTGTGCATCTCTGTGAGCTGTATGTGTGGGTGTGTTTCTCTGTGAGTTGTATGTCTATATGTCTGTGTGTGTGTCTCTGTGAGTTTTGTGTCCGTGTGTGTCTTTGTGTGTGTCTCTGTGAGTTGTGTGTCTGGGTGTGTTGTGTGTATGTGTGTCTCTGTGAGTTGTGTGTCCATGTGTGTCTCTGTGAGTTGTGGGTCTGGGTGTATGTACGTGTGTGTCCATGAGTTGTGGGTCTGGGTGTGCCTCTCTGTGATTGCGTGGGGGTGAACAGATCCAAGCGTGCACATTCTAACAGTGCTGCCGCCGCCGCCTCCTCTGCCCCCGGCCCCGGCCCGCTGCTCTGGGGAACATCCTGGTGCTGTGCTCCATCAGTCACCCCTTCTACTCCTGCCCCCCAGCGCCCACCCCCCTCCTCTGCCGGCAACCCAGGCGCTCCCCTCGCACAGCCCGGCTTGCTACGGCCCTAGTGCAGCCTGACGCCTCCACCGCCCGCCTGCTCCCTCCCCACCCAGGCCTGGCCGCGGCTGCAGGGCGAGGACACACTGGCATCTGGAGAGGCTGGACGAAAGGAAACCGTCTCCCCAAAAGGCTTTGTTCTCGGTCCCTCTCCCCCCGCCCCCCCGGCTTGCTGATGCGATCGCTGGCTCAGCGCTGTGCAAACCTGGCCATGGGGGGCGGGGAGGGAATCCCTGGAAAGGGGCTTGGAAGAAAGACGAGGGGGAGGGCGGGGGAGGAAACGAAAGAGAAGAGGGGGCGCAGGGGTGAGGAATGTGAGCCCAGCGGGGCCGTAGCAGGCAGGCTCCCCACTGAGGCAGTGTGTCCTGGGGGGGGGGGGTCCCTGGCTGGTGGGTATGGGACTGGGGCGCCTGGGGCTGGCGCTGACGCCTCCGGAGAAGAGGTGCCCAAGGCCCCAGCAGCCCGTGGCTCTGCTAGCGGCAGATCCCTGGCCCAGGGGGCGGGAGCTGGAAGGAGACGTTCTGGGATCAGTCAGCCCGCCTGTTCCTGGCCCCCCAGCGCCCGGAGCCACACGCGCACTCGGACACCTCGGCACGCAGTGCGGCCCGGTGTCCGCTCGCTCCCAAACCTGCAGTGCCTGTGCAGCCCGGCCTTGGGCCTGACGGGGAGACCTGGGAGGCAGGACTCTTGGTTCTAGTCCCACCTCCGCCACTGACTGACCGTGTGGCATTTGGCCAGTCGCTGCATGCACTCGTTTCCCCTCCCAACCTCTGTCTGGATTGCGAACGCGGCGCAGGGGCTGTCTCATGCCATGTGCCCTTACGGCGCCTGGCACAGAGAAGCCCCGATGGCAGCTGGAGTCTCCAGGCACTACTGCACTGCAAATGTTCATGCTCCCCCGCTGCCACTGACTCACCGGGTGACCTGGGGCAAGTCTCTGCCCCGCTCCGTGCCTCAGTTTCCCCACCTGTATAATCAGCATAGTGGCACTGAGCTCACCGGGCGGAGGCTGCAAGGCTGAGTTAATGCTAAGCACTCCCAGGGGGCCCTGTGGGCATCTCTGAGGAGCTACGGCCGGAGGGCAGGTCCCTCCAGAAAGCCTCCACTCCCAGTGCTGCACACCAGCTGGCCCCACACAAAGCGACTCAGGCCAGAGGACTGGGGGTGGGGGCCAGGTAGCTCTGTTCTGCTACCTCGATGTCATTCAGCCCATTGACACCTTTTGTCAGGGGATTAACAGCGCTGCATTGTCCTGAGTGAGGAGCGACAATGCATATTTAAAGAGACAGGACCAGCCCCAGGTTGCTGGGAGAGGGGGGGTCACAGCCTTGGATTTGCCCCTGCAGCTGGATCAGCACAGACCCCGCCCTGCACACAAAAGCAAAGTCACAATAAGATGCAATTTCTCCAGTGCCAGCTCTGCTGGGTCTGTCCATGGCCTGGCCTCCAGGGAGTCCAGCTGTTGGGCCTGGCTCCCAGTGCGAGGGGACAGACACATGCAGCCGCTGCTCAAGCTAGCAGTGCGGCACTTGTGGGCATGCCCTTGATGTACCTCGTGGGGCACGGTTCATGCAGCAGGGATTTCAGGGGCCCGTCCCCCTCCTAGGGAAAGAGGGATAAATCCCACGGGGCTGTACTATGGGCCCCTCACCCAGGGACTGCACAGGGGGAGAGCTGCCATTATCCCCACCGGAAAGAGGGGGAAACTGAGGCAAAAAGAGGCTAAGGGCCTGATTTTTCAGATGCTCCCATTGACTCCAATGGAAGTGCTGCAGTCTGCAAGTCGGGTCCCCAGAGATCCGCCAAAGGCCGCACAGCAAGTCAGTGCCTGAGCTAGGAACAGGCCCAGGCGTCCCAACTCCCACTCCACTGCTCTAACCATTAGACACACACTGCCTGACAGAATGGAGGCGAGCACGTGGGCTCCCAGCTCCCCCCCAGTGCCAAGCCACTCACCCCCAGCAAGGGAAATGGAGTCAAAGGGGCTGTGGCACTGCTTAGCCACCACAGGCGCCATTAACCAAACCCTGCTCTGCTGTCACCTGTCGTTAGTGACAGTGACGTGTTATGTGTAAAATTCTCGGACGCTCGACAACAACATTTCTTTCCCTGAAGAGTCCAGCTCTTACTTGTGGTCGAGGGGCTGCCTCCTAGCACGGACATTAATGCGGGGGGTTCTGGGGACTGGAGCTACTCATGGGTAATGCTGAAGCAGGATGGAATCACATCCTGCACTACCTACCCTTAGCTTTCAGAGTGGCAGCACCATACTTAGGTATATCTTGTGGTTAGAGCCGGGAGGATGAGGTGCTAGGACTCCTGGGTCCTTTTTCCAGCTCTGATAGAGGAGTGAAGTCTGGTGGTTAGAGCAGGGAGGCTGGGAGCAGGACTCCTGGGTCCTAGTCCCAGCTCTGGCAGGGGAGTGGGGTCTGGTGATTAGAGCAGGGAGGCTGGGAGCAGGACTCCTGGGTCCTAGTCCCAGCTCTGGCAGGGGAGTGGGGTCTGGTGATTAGAGCAGGGAGGCTGGGAGCAGGACTCCTGGGTCCTAGTCCCAGCTCTGGCAGGGGAGTGGGGTCTGGTGATTAGAGCAGGGAGGCTGGGAGCAGGACTCCTGGGTCCTAGTCCCAGCTCTGATAGAGGAGTGAAGTCTGGTGATTAGAGCAGGGAGGCTGGGAGCAGGACTCCTGGGTCCTAGTCCCAGCTCTGGCAGGGGAGTGGGGTCTGGTGGTCAGAACAGAAACA
Source organism: Mauremys mutica (assembly GCF_020497125.1). Lineage (NCBI taxonomy): Eukaryota > Metazoa > Chordata > Testudines > Geoemydidae > Mauremys > Mauremys mutica. The sequence continues at coordinate 14,907,997 of NC_059096.1, forward strand.
CTTGGATTCCCACGGTCTCTTTCCAGCTCTGCCACCGATTTCCTGTGTGACCTTAGGCAAGTCCCACAGCCCCCAGTGGCTCAGCTGTCCCAGCTCCGAGATGGGGACAATGTAACAACCCGCAGCCCAGGGGAAGCTCATCTCTGGGCACTGACTCTGTTGTGTGGACTCTTTTCTGCCGCCAAGGTGACCAGAGGTCCCAATTTTATAGGGACAGTCCCAATATTTGGGGCTTTGTCTTATATAGGTGCCTATTACCCCACCCCCCATCCCGATTTTTCACACTTGCTGCCTGGTCAGCCTAAAAGCACCAGACTGACGGGCTTTCTCAGGGCAGAGAGCCCGTGTCCCCCCCACCAAGGGGCCAGTTAAAACCTCACATGGCTCCTGGAGGCAGGGCTTTGCCTGGTGATGGCGTGGCGTTCTTACAAGCTACTCCCACATGTGTAACGAGTCCCCCCCCATTCTCTGCCAAGCTGCCCGGGAAGCCAACAATGACGTCTAAATCGGATGTGCGAATCTGGCCCGACACCTTCCCCTTTATTTGTGCTGCTGTGGATTCTGGGGGACCCACCCAGGATGGGGCGCTCATGGTGCCAGTCCCGCTCTCTAGAAAACGCTGCCCCTGCCCACAAAGTGTGGGCGTGTGCCGGGTCCCTGCCAGAGCTTCACGCTCATCAGAGACACTCACTGGGGTTCTGCGTGTGAAGAATCTGGGCGTGATGCTCAGCTGCTGGGGCTAGAACGTGCCGGGCGGCTAAGCTGTGCACCAGGCTGCCGGGGGAGGCTGGGGAACCCCCCCCCCACTGCAGGGTTTAAGAACGGGCTGGGCATGGGCTAGGGATGGGCTAGGGCTGCCCTCTCGAGATCCCTTCCAGCCCCAGTTCAGTGAGTCTCTGAGCCAGCTGCAGTGGGGATCGGGCGTGTGTCTGGATAACAAGGGTGGCCAGAGTCGGAAAAGAAAATTCCAGCAAAAGCAAAGGACGGGGCTGGGCTCCACAGCCCCCTGCGTCAGGCTCAAGCCACCTGCTAGCTCCCGCGGTCAGGAGCTCTCCGTGGGGCAGGTTCTCCCAGAACTGCAGAGTTTCTGCACCTTCCTCAGAACGAAGCAGCAGGTGCTGGCCACCGCCACCGCTGGACTAGGGGGAGCCCTGCCCTGCTCCAGGCTGGCAACTCCCTACACCCCTGCACTGATTCCCGGCAGCTGAGGATCCAGCCCTTTCACTCAGTTTGACTGAGAGGTTTTCAGGGTTTGGACCCTCAGCCCATTGCTACGAAAACAGCCTGAGCGTCACAAAGGGGGATCGGATCCAGATCAACAGAGAAAACAGGCATCTTATCAGCCCCTATCAGGCGAGATGGAAGCTGGGCTGGGGTCAGGGATCTTTTATCACAGCTCTGGTGCCGAACCAGTTCCCAGCTGCCACCACTCCACAGGGAGTCGGGTGCCCCCTGGGGGTGGGGGTGCAGCCAGGACGTGCCCTTTGGGTTGGGCTGCGTTTCACAGTGCAACGTGACACTTCCTGTGTTGCTGGGTTGTTTCGGCTGCTTAGCGGGGTTCTGTGGGGCTGGTTCATTAGTCTCTAAAATGCTGCTGACAATCGCGGCGGGACGGGGGACAGGTAGGGCCTGGGGAGGTTTCCTGGAGAGTGTAGACGTGACTCTGATTAAGCAGCGTTGGGGAGTTAAGGGCCTGATCCTGGCATGGTGCTGAGCACCCCAATACCCGAGTTCAGGACCTGGCCCTCAATCAGCAACGCCGCTGAGCAATCCCAGGCTGCGAACGCGGTGGTGGGACAGGCCAGCTGTATCCATGACCATCAGGCTGCCTGATGCTCGGCAGCTCCCACACAAAGGCCTCCTTGTCTTGGGCTGGGGGCAGTGGTGTGGCATGGACAGGGCTGGAAATCCAGAGACTGGGACTCCACGCAACTTGTTGCACAGACGTAAGGGACAGTGGTGGACGACCAGACCCAGCTCAGGGAGGGGAATCGTTTTTAACCCTGCCACCATCTCCCTCCTATTTAGTCTCTGCCCAGTTAAAGACCGGCCGGTCGCTAGCTGTAACTCAGCAGGAGGGGGCAACGGGGTGATGGCGGGGGGGGGGTAAATTGTGGAATTTAAACTGACCACAAAGCTCAGAGTCTCTCCCCACTTTTCCCAACAGCCTGTTTCTATCCCCAAACCTGGTCGTGTTGCCTCCCACCATCCTGGCCCTTCAGCCAAGCTCTGCCAGCCTCCCTCAGACCTCAGTGCAAGGGCCAGGGCAGAAGCAGCTTGGGCAGGGTTTGGTCCATGCAGCATCGCAGAGCGGTGTCGGCTTTCTCGCTGGAATAAACTGGCTCCAACCCAAGGCTCCAGCTCACTGGAATAGCAGTTTTCTCCTCAGGGTGGCTAGAGCCAAGGTGAGACTTCTGCTCTAACTCCCTGCAGAGGCCCAGGGGAGCTGGAGGCACCAAAACTTTCACTCTGCTGCCAGTGGGATGGCACCAGATATGGACTATGCTCCTGTCTGCGCTGAGACGAGTCCTTCCCCCACCAGAGTCCACAACAGCGTGAGCGCTAGTGGAGCCTGCATAGCCAAGTGGAGCAGGCTCGGACTCTGGAGAGCTGGCGGCTATTCCCAGCCCTGCTGGAGACCTGTCACTGCCTTGCTCCGTGCCTCAGTTTCCCCATCAGTAAATCACGGGGAATGACACGACGAGCTAGGGCAGTTAGTGTGCCGAGTGCCATAGATAACACCAGGGAACTTTCAGCTATGCCCTGCTCTGTTAATTAACTCACATTAACTCGCCTGATTATAAACTGTGTGGATTTCCAGAACCGTTTGCTCCTGCACACATCTACACTAGAATTTACAATTGTGTTCATTAACACATCAGCACATGACTAACTATTCCCGTGGCCAGTGGGCTCTGCTAGCCCTGTGGAGAGCACCCTCAGATGCTCAGTCCCCACATGGCCGGGGGTGGGGGAAAGGTCACTCCTGATAACGAAGGGGCGAAAGGACAACCCTGTTCCAGGGGTCACTGGGCTCCCCCACGCCCCGCCCCCATCACCTAGGAACAATCAGTCACTGCCCGCTGCTGTGTCAACAAATCATCATCTGCTGGCAGAAGGGGGTTGATAAGGACTGCGAGCCAGGGAGCTGCACAGTCAGTCTCTGGGCCCGTGCTCCACAACTCTAAAGAACCTGAAGGCCCCGCACTTAGAGACGCAGCACCAAGCACAGAGCAGGGTTCAGGAAAAGCCGCACCGGCTAGTGCTTGTGGGGTGCGGCCTGACAGCAGAGCAGCGACACTGGAATGACTGTAGCTTAATCCAGTCCCCAACTCAGACCGTGTGGCAAGGATGATGACGGTGACAGACTCAGAGACTCTAACATCAGAAGGGCCCATTATGATCATCTAGTCTGACCTCCTGCACAACGCAGGCCACAGAATCTCACCCACATGCTCCTGTAACAAACCCCTAACCTATGTCTGAGCTATTGAAGTCCTTATATCGTGGTTTAAAGACTTCAAGCTGCAGAGAATCCTCCAGCAAGTGACCCGTGCCCCATGCTGCAGAGGAAGGTGAAAACCCCCCAGGGCCTCTGCCAATCTGCCCTGGAGGAAAATTCCTTCCCGACCCCAAATATGGCGATCAGTTAAACCCTGAGCATGTGGGCAAGACTCACCAGCCAGCACCCAGGAAAGAATTCTCTGTAGTAACTCAGATCCCACCTCATCTAACATCCCATCCCAGACCACTGGGCATATTTACCGCTAGTAGTCAAAGATCAATTAATTGCCAAAATTAGGCTACCCCATCATACCATCCCCTCCATAAACTTATCAAGCTTAGTCTTGAAGCCAGATATGTCTTTTGCCCCCACTACTCCCCTTGGAAGGCTGTTCCATTCTCTCCATTCCAGTTGTATCTTGGGAGGATGTTAAACAGCAGCTACTAAAGTTAAACATTTTCAAATCAGCAGGTCTCAGTAACTGGCATCCAAGAGTTTTAAAAGAGCTGGCTGAGGAGCTCGCTGGACCATTAATGTTAATTTTCAAGAAGTCTTGGAGCACTGGGGAAATTCCAGAAGACTGAAAGCCAATGTTGTACCAATATTAAAATGGTAAATGGGATGACCTGGGTCATTATAGGCCTGACATCGCTCTTGGGACAGATAATAGAGTGGCTGATACGGGACTGGATTAATAGAGAAGTAAAGGATGGTAATGGAATCAATGCCACTCAGCATGGGTTTATGGAAAACAGATCCTGTCGACCTAACTTGATATCTCTCTTTGATGAGATTTCAAGAGCGGTTGATAACAGGCTTGTCTACACTTAAAATGCTCCAGCAGCACCACTGGAGCGCTTCAGTGAAAAGGGGGTGTCCCCTCGGTGCAGGTACCTCCCTGAGAGACGCTAGCTAGAGTCAATGGGAGAAGTCTCCTGTCAACTTAGTGCTCTCTATACCAAGTTTGACTCATTCAGCTTAGTTATACGAAGCTAATTTCCTAGTGCAGACCTGCTCCCAGGCTTCTGTAAGGCATCTGACTTGGTACCACACAAGATTTTGATTAGAAAACTAGAACAATACAAAATTAATACGGCATGTTAAATGGATTAAAAATCGGCCTACTGGTATGTCTCAAATGCAACTGTAAATGGGGAATCATCATTAAGTGGGTGTGTTCCCAGCAGGGTCCAGCAGGGATCTGTTCTTGGCCCTACACTACCTACCATTCTTATGAATTACCTGGACGAAAACATAAAAATCACTGCTGACACAGTTTGCAGATGACACAAACATTGGGGAATGGTGACTAATGAAGAGGGCAGATCACTGGTACAGAGTGATCTGGATCGTTTGGTAAACTGGGTGAAAGCAAACTATGCATTTGAATATGGCTACAAGTAAACGTAGTTGTCTAGGAACAAAGAACCAGGCCACACTTGCAGGATGGGGGACTCGATCCTGGGAAGCAGGGGCATGGGGGAAAATCAGGGGGAAAATCAGCTGAACATGAGCTCCCAGTGTGATGTGACCAAAAGAACTAATGTGATCCTGGGATGCTTAGACAGGGAATCTTGACTAGCAAAGGCTAATTTTCCTCTGTATTTGGCACAGGTGTAACCACTGCTGGAATCCTGCATCCAGTTGTGGTGCCCACACTTCAAGAAGGATGTTGATAAATTGCAGAGAGTTCGGCGAGACTGACTAAAAGCTTAGAAACCCCACCGTACGGAGAGAGACTCAGGAAGCTCAATCACAGTTTATAAGTAGCTGCCTGGGGAACAGATACTTGACAATGGGCTCTTCAACCCAGCAAAGGTCCAGTGGCTGCAAGTTGAAGCTAGACAACTTCAGACTGGAACCAAGATGTCATTTGTTAACAGGGAGAGTAATTAACTATTGGAGCAACCTACCAAGGGTCGTGGTGGATTCTCCATCACTGGTACTTTTTAAAGCAAGATGGATGGTCCTCTAAAAGCTCTGCTCTGGGAATTATTGTGGGGAAGTTCTCTGGCCTGTGCTATGCAGAAGGGCAGCTGACATGATCACCATGGCCTTGGGATCAATGAACCTAGGAACAGAATTCTATCCGTGATGGATTTGATCCTGGTCTCTCTCCAACGCGCTGAGCCAGATCCCACCCCCACTGAAGCCAACTGAACTTTCTATGGCAACGGGACTGGGCGCTCGGCCCAACGTGTGTGAATTTCCCGGCGCCAAAGGCAGCAATGACGGTTACTGACTTTGGTGAGCCTTGGCTCAGCGCTCCTTACACCAAAGAGAGAGCACTTCCCAAGGCAGGCAGGGAACCTGACCCAGCAGAGCAGATTGCTGCAGTTTACCTTGGAGACATGGTTTTGGAAACGCACCTTAAGTTTACCATTCAGTCCCTGCTACCTCGGGCACGGATGGGTAGTAATAGCTATATCTACCTCCATATACAGGCCACGATCCTGCAAACACCTACACACGATAAGTGCCCCTGGGAGATCACACGCACAAACAAAGAGAGTGCTTCTTTCCACAGGGTGATTACCCAGCACAGCTAGAGCACAGGAACTAGCCACCAGCGCAGCTACAGGCAGCCGTGAGCCGGCTGCTCTAGCCCTGCCAGTCAACTTCCCAGGCTGGATAAGCTCTTAAACTCACAGAACTGTGCTCATGGAAGCAGCCCCAGCAGCTCCAGGGAGGCTGGGCTCCCGCACAAAGCTACCCACCCACTGAAGAGCTGCAGGGTTGGGGCTTTTCTGTGTAGCCCAGGCCACGCCCAGGGGGTCGGTACAGCCCCCCACCATCCGAGAGTCAGAGAAGCACGAAAAGTCCTGAGCACATTGGTGAACGTATTTGTTTACTCTCTCTCTCTCACACACACACACACACACACACACACACACACACACACACACACACACACACGTGTGTAACTTAAAGACAATCAGACTTTTCTAACTAAAAAACCAGAACTCATAAAAGGTTCCAGGCCCAGCGTGAGCCGGTGATGAATTGCTACCGTGGGGCTATGATACACGGCTTTCCCTTTGGAGAAGGATTTCTGCTCTCTACCACTTTGGGATAGAGATCCAGCTGCACTCCTTCAGCGCTCCCCTCGGCCTGACCCCATCGCTTTAGGAACACAATACGTCCCTCCCAAGGATTAGATAGAAAGGTTACAATTTACATACATTATCTGGATTCAAATATTCAGCCCTAGCAAAACCTGCTGGGTCTTTCCTCTCCAGCGGTTAGTTTCTTTCATCACAAACCACTGTGTGAGGAGCTGGAGGTTCTCTGGGGACCTGCAAGGGGGGCCCTGGTATCAGTTGGGGTGTTTGATTGGGAAGTGGGGGTTGGAGCTGCACTTTAATTGACTTCCACAGAGCCCAGCCACACTAAGCCAGCTGTGAAAACATCACAGGCCTAATTAGTTCACATCAAAGGGACCGCACCTCTGCCGGGTGGCAGGCACTGTCCCTGCTCTCCGCAATAGGCACAGCACATGGAGCATCCCACCCTCTCCCCAGAGAAGAGCCCCCTTCCCTCTCCCAGCTGGCCCAGGGTGTTGTTATTAAAGCACCAACACCCGGCCTTTGCTGCTTCAGTTCCCAGATCCCTGCTCCCCAGGCTTGGACCCCTGCGCCCATGTGGGGAGCCCCCTTGACGTGGGGGAGCCTGCAGGCTTGGAGCCCTATGGGAGACAGAGGTAGAGGGCCGGGACGGAAGCCTATGGATGCCGTGACAAGGAGCACGAAGCAAACTCCTAGGTAGGCAGGGTTGAATCCCAACTTCCCTTTATCTCACTCACCCACACCCCCAACCCCTTTTTCAGCCGCTTACTTCACTGGCAAAGTCACTTTGGGGGTTCAGTTTTCTCCCTGCCCAGAGCCAGCTTTTTTCTGTCTGGAAAAAAAGTTGTGTGTTTATTAAGCAGCTCAGATTGCCTCATGCTCCTCTGAGCACTGATTCGCAACTGAGTCATTTAAAGAAGGGCTTTTTGTCTGCATGACTGGGCAGTCTCCAGTCTGGTGCAAAGGAATTTATTTATTTAAAATAATTCCTGGACTGGGATGAGAGTTTATAGCAGAGAGAACAACCCGCTCTCCCCCCCACCCCCCGAACCTGGAGATGTTTCTTCCTTGACTAGATGAAACTTTCTAGTCTTTTCCTTCTCTACAACAGCTGGGATGTTTAATGCATTAAGCAGACCTCTGCTTTTCTTGAGTGTTGGGGGTGGGGGGAATCTCCATTTCAAAGCCAGTCTGTCAACTTTCCACACTTAACTGGGAACAAAACCCTCCCCCCAGTCCCATTTAAAAAAAAAAAGCATCCAATTCAACTCTAACCTAAACCAAAAAAAGCCCGTGAAAGGCCCTTGTATTAAATCACAAGGTAGGGTCCATGGCAGTGGAGAACGATACAGATTGTTTGGTTAAAATGAGATGGCCGAGAGCCTTAGAACAAGAGAAGCGTTTACACAGTGATTCTCAAACTGGTTTTTATTAGTGACTCCTTTCACAGAGCAAACCTCTGAGTGCAACCCCCCCCCACAATCAATTAAAATGCCTTTTTATATATTTAACACCATTATAAATGCTGGAGGCAAAGCAGGGTTTGGGGTGGAGGCTGACAGCTCACGACCCCTCCCATGTAAGAACCTTGCAAGCCCCTGAGGGGTCCTGACCCCCACTTTGCGAACTCCTGGTTTACAGAAAACGGGGAAGCAAGGATTGATTGAATGAAACTGCTTCCTTCTCAGCCCTGCAATCTTTGGGTCAGGTTTTCAATAGGACTCAGCACCCATTGAGAACACGGGTGCTGCTGGCACTGAGTGCTTGTGGGATGGGTGGTATAAATGAATTCACCAAGAAGCCTCTAGCCAAACCCCAAGAGAAGGCTGCAGGGGCCAGCACGGTACAAATCACAAAGACGGTAGCACAGTGCAAACTTTTCCGAAGCAGCAGCCCTGATTAAGTGGGTTTTAGCCCCCGAAAGCTTATGCCCAAATAAAGTTGCCAGTCTCTAGGGTGCCACAAGGACTCCTCTTTGTTTTTGCTGATACAGACTAACACGGCTGCCACTCTGAAACCAGCCCTTCCAGGGTCTCTTTCTAAGCTGGGGCACTGGAAAGCTTCACACACACAGATCCTGCAATCCTTGGAGAAGAGTTTGCATTTCCCCTCCTCCCCTCGTGATTTGCACAGGACATTTTGTCTGTGAAAAACAAAGGATGTTCCAGCAGGGTTGGGTGTAATCTATCTTCTTAGGGGTAAACTGAAATGCCTTCCTACAACAGAGTAACACAAAACAGCTGCTGGGGAGCTCAGCTGATTAGCAAGGCTGATTTCAAAGTGCACAAATACAGGCATTTTCAAAGAGTGACTGGGAAGACGCCTTGTCTGTCAACAGCAGGCTGCAGGCCCTGGGGGGTGCTGCCTTTCCCTCCCAGCAGCCAGGGATCCGCTGACACCTGAGCAGAGCAGAGCTGCATTCTTTGGGGGGTTAGGGGGGGCAGCAGCAGAGCCTTGCCAGCCTCTTGGGGGGGAGCTGATTTGAAGACGTTCCCTTTCACTGGCATTCACACCTCCAAGGCTCAGGGGAGGATTTTTAGAAGGAGCTGGTGGGTTTAGGTGCCTCATAGAAGACCCCCAACAGGCCCCCCATTTTCAGAGGCTGGCTCTAGAGCTCGGCCCCCCCCCAAATCTCTAGTCACGTTTTGGCCCTGCAGGGTCAATAGTCCAGCTCTGCAGCAAGGGATTTACTTGTACTGGCTCAGCAGAGAACCGGCTAAGGCGCATGTACCCAGGAAGGTCCCGCCTTGGCTCCAGCAGTGACACCCCCGCCCCCTCACTCTCTAATAGTGACCAGGGCACACCAGACAGCTGGAATGTATTTCTCCTTTATCTAGCAGGCCCAGTTTGATACAGGACACATGTTCACAGCTTACCACCCCCAGCTGGTTCCCTTTAGGACAGTCTCCCCCCCCCCCCCCACTTACTCCTTACTCTGGAGTCTGAAACCAGCTCACATGCAATTACAGCATGTTTCCAAATTCCCTTCCACAGTCTCTTGAGCCCAAGGGGTGGGGGGGATTAAATAGATTAAATCAAATACAGGGGTTAAAATGTACCATTCCCAACACCCACACCCCTTCATCACTGTCCTCCCCCTGCTTACACTGGCATCTAGTGTCTCCCTGGGCATTCTTCCCCCTGCAGGGGAGGAAAATCAGTAAATCAAAACCACCTTGATTAAAACCTTACAACCCTATGAAAGGTTTAGGAGATGGGGGAGCCAATCCCCCAGGGGAAGTAGGTGTAGCAGCAGCAGGCTCACTTTTTAAATGCGGGGGGGGGGAGAGAATATTTCCCCCATTTGCCACTGGAAAATTAAACCAGAGTTAAGGGGTGTTTTCCTCCCCCCAATCTATAGTGGAGACACAAGATTTGTAGTTTAACTCTTTGTATCCTACCACAGCTTTGTGCTGTTTTAGCCATGATCTTATAGCCCAAGCTACATTATAATTACAGTCCAGTGGATGGTATTTTCTAGTCATTTTCTGTCAAGTTAAAGTAAACAGAATCAGGCCATACACATTACTGCTTAATTAAAGCTGTTTGGAGACCAGACTCCATTTACCAGCGAGATACTGAAGTGTTTGGAGGGAAGTCAATTTGCTGATTTTGATCAAACCAGCTTTTCAGCCCAAAGGATCCGAAATCTACCAGTGAAATGAAGAAAAGTTCAAGTGAAGAGCTGATTATTTCTAGCATTCACAGGTTGGGGTTTTGTGTTTTTTTTAAAGTACAATTCATTAGAATGTCTTCTGATTCCCCCCCTTATGTTCTCCCCTTCCCAATTCCTCTCCAAAACACAGAGGCAGACTGTCAAACTAAAGTATATTTGATGTGGTGGCAAAGAAATCAATCCAAGTCCCTGCCCCTTAAATATTATAAAAAGAGAATTAAAAACCTTACAAATGGATAATTGATGCATTCTGCAATGAGTGAAAAGAGGAGTGAAGCCAGCATTCATTACTAGGGGGCAGGGTCTATAAATCTCATTTTACTGCTTCCCTCTTTAATTCTGTCGTTATTAGGGCAAAGTTTAAAGTGTGCAGTGGCAGAAAGTTGTTCGTTTTTAAAATCTAGTTCTAAATCTCCTCCTCTGCAGTTGATGGTTTGCGCACTAAGCCACAAAAAAGAGTTTTACAATTTAAAATAAAGTTGTAACGTATTGGCCAATCCTGGAAATTAAAAAAAAAACAAAGAGGTTGGAAGAGGAGCGATTAAGAATTCTGCAACAAGCATTTCCCCACCACATCACTGCCAAACATGGAGTTACAAAAGAGAGAGTCTTCACCTTTATTTCACAGAATAATCTGTTAAACTTTCTAGGAGTTTTCAGATATAGGAATCCAGAACACATCAGCAAACACGGACAAGGCACAGTAACCCTCTGGGTGGGGTTTTTTTTTTTTTTTTTTTTGCACAAGCAGTAACTTTAAAATGAGAGCCACTTCCCCCACCCCCAAATAAGTAAAAAGATCCTTCCCAAGCCACTTCCTGCTTTCAGTGATGCCTACCTGAATGAAAGAGCACCACACCACACCACCAAAGTCTCAACTGGCACTTGCTAAGGTTTTATAATTTGGATGACAGCTCTTGAGTTAGGAAAAACCCCTCCGAAGTAGGGTTTGGGGGTTGTGTGTGTTTTTAAACTCAGTTGTCCTTGCAAAGAACAGGCTGCTTACTAAGGACACGTCGTTTAGGAAGAAACTTCTGTACACAGCATTCGGGGGGAGCGAAACGTACAATGCCAGCAAAGTAGCTTTAAGGCAAAGGTTTAAAGAAGGGGGTTGAGAAAAGCGCTGAACTGGGGTGTGCTTTTGTCATGAATCAATCCCATGCGCCTTCCGCTGGAGTTGGGCAGAAGAGCCTTAGCAAACACCATTGCCAGCTGCTCAGAGCCAGGCCACCCCGCTCAGGGCAGGAGAACAGGGGGAGGCAGCCCCTCTTCATAAGTCTCTTCAGACTTCTTGGTTAACTTCCACCGGAGGGAGAAGGGTACTTAAAAAAAACCAACCCCCAGTCTGCCTTTAACACAGGCCAGCCCCGTGCGCACATCGGGGGCAGCGATCACAGGGCTGGCCGGGCGTATGGAAGTTCAGCTGAAACCGTTCCCCCGCAGCCAACACAAACAGACACTCCGGCTCCAGGGCTCCATGGCGAGGGGAGCTATTGCCAAGGCCGAGAAGGGGAAAAACCCGACACGTTCGTACCGAAGCGAGGGGCCGAGCCGAGCCGCCCCCCGAGTTTCTGGCTCTCCGCGGGGTCCGTGCTGGTTTTAAATAGAAATATATAATTCCATTTACAGACGCTATGTACAGGTCTAATTACAACCCCCCTCGGCCGTTACTGACCCTCAGACGCTACGGCGACTGCAAAGCAGCCGCGTGTGTTCAATCCTTCCCTCGGCCCCGGCCCCCGGCTCCCGCCGCCAGCGCGGCCAGGCTCGCTCACACCGTGGTCTCGCCGTGCCGGCTGTGCGCCAGGCGCGCGTAGAACTTGCGCCAGGAGTGCAGCGTCTTGCCGGACCAGATCCAGAAGCCCGAGGTGATGCCCACGATGAGGGTCATGAGGTACTTGATCATGTAGACGGTGAAGTCGGGGCTCATGCGCGGCGCGTAGTGCAGCGGGCAGGGGATGGCCAGGCTCTTGCAGTGCGCGCTCACCCAGCTGCGCTCCCAGTGCGCGCGGAAGGCCTGCTCGTAGAAGTAGCAGGCGATGACGATGGTGGCGGGCACGGTGTAGAGGACGCTGAAGACGCCGATGCGCACCATGAGCCGCTCCAGCTTCTCGGTCTTGGAGCCGCCGTGCTTCATGATGGTGCGGATGCGGAAGAGCGAGACGAAGCCGGCCAGCAGGAAGGAGGTGCCGATGAAGAGGTAGACGAAGAGCGGGGCCAGCACGAAGCCGCGCAGCGGGTCCAGGCTGTGCAGCCCCACGAAGCAGACGCCGCTCAGCAGGTCCCCGTCCACCTGCCCCATGGCCAGGATGGTGATGGTCTTGACGGCCGGCACGGCCCAGGCGGCCAGGTGGAAGTACTGCGAGTTGGCCTCGATGGCCTCGTGGCCCCACTTCATGCCGGCGGCCAGGAACCAGGTGAGGGAGAGGATGACCCACCAGATGGAGCTGGCCATGCTGAAGAAGTAGAGCATCATGAAGAGGATGGTGCAGCCCTCCTTCTTGGTGCCCTGCACCACCGTGCGGTACCCGTCCTCCTGGAAGCGCTCGTTGCACACCACGCGCTCCTGCAGCACGAAGCCCGCGATGTAGGCCACCGACACCATGGTGTAGCAGCCCGACAGGAAGATGATGGGCCGCTCCGGGTAGCGGAACCGCTGCATGTCCACCAGGTAGGTGGTGACGGTGAAGAAGGTGGAGGCGCAGCAGAGCACGGACCACACCAGGATCCAGAGCCGGGCGAAGCGCACCTCCTCCTCGCTGAAGAACATGTGGCCGTCGCCGCGGGCCGGCTCGCAGGGCGCCGCGCAGTCCTTCTCGCCCAGGAACTTGTAGTTGAGGTAGCTGGGCACCTGCAGCGCCCGCGGGCAGTGGAACGGGTGCTCCGGCGTGGCGTAGCGCGGCGCGCCCGGGGTGCCCTGGCCGGGCAGCGGCGCGGGGCTGGTGAGCAGCGCCGGGGAGCCGCCGTCCTCCGAGTGGTTCTGCCCCACGCAGATCTGCTCGGCGCCGTGGCGGGGGAAGTTCTCGCAGCGCAGGCGCTCGGGCCACTGGAAGCCGAACTTGTTCATGAGCGCCTCGCAGCCCTGGCGCGCCCGCTCGCAGATGGAGCGGCAGGGCGGGATGGCCTGCTCCAGCACCGTGCACACCGGCGCGTACATGGAGCACAGGAAGAACTTGAGCTCGGGCGAGCACTGCACCTTCACCAGCGGGTAGAACTGGTGCACCTCCAGCCCCGCGTCCTCCTGGTTGGTGTGGCCCAGCAGGTTGGGCATGATGGTCTGGTTGTAGGCGATGTCGGTGCAGAGCGGGATGGAGATGGGCTGGCAGAAGCCGTGGTCCGGGATGGAGATGCCCTTCTCGCCGTGGAACTGGCCCCGGCCCCGGCCCGGGCCCAGCACGTTCAGCCACAGCAGCAGCGAGGCCAGGCGGTGCAGGACGCTGGACGGGCGCATGGTGCCGCCGCCTTCCCCGAGCTAACGCGCCCCGCGCGGAGCCGCAGCCGCAGCCGCCCCTCCCGGGCCCGGCAAAGTTCGCGCTGGAGTCCGCCGCCGAGTCCCGGGACCGCCGCCGGGCGCCCTGCCCGCAGCCAGACCGGCCAAGTCCCGGAGCTCCCTCCTTTGTGCGGCTCCAGCCCCCTTCAGCCCCAATTAGCCGGTTTCAAGGGGGCCCCCAGCCCTGGAGCGCGCAGAATCCAGCTCAGCCCTCCCCGCCCCCAGGGAGCCTTGAAACGGCCTGGGCCGGGCCCTAAGCCCCTTCCCAAAATTTCCAAGCGGCCAATCAGATTCAAACGCAGGGACCAGCCCCGAGGGCAGGATTGGTCAACGGCGGCGTAACGAGCTCCGCGAGCAGCTGCCAGGGGCCCGCCCCCGCCCCGGCCGCTTTAAAGGGGCAATTGCGCATTAATCAGCGTCCCGGCGATTATTTTGCAGCTACATTGATCTTGTGGGGCGGAAGCGCCCCCTCCTCCCCCTCCCCGCCAGCGGGCTCCGTGAACCCCCCCCCCCACACACACACAACTTTCCTAACGACAACACACCCGCGCTGCCAGCTCCGGGCGCCGGAGAGCGCCAGGCAATTTCAGCAGAAGTTTGGGGGTTTTCTCGGTGCTGCTTTTCCGTCGTCCCGACTGGCCCAAATGTCCCGCTGCAGCCGGAGCTCAGCCCGGCCAGGCTGCAAAATCGCTTCAGCCCCGCTCCGGAGTTGCAGCTCCCGGGGCGGGGGCGGGGGGGTCTCGCTCTCCCTGCGCCGCTTTCCCTGGTTCTGCGGCCCGTCCGCAGCCCCCTTTCCTGCGCGACCCTTTTCCAATACCGACATTTCCCGGAAAATCTCCCATTTTAACATTCTTTTGACATAACCCCCCCCCCCCGCCCCACTCGTGAGCATCCCGGCTTAAAACGCGTGAGCGAGATTTATATCTTTTGTCTTAAACTCCGTAGGGATGAGACGCTGCTGTGACAGGTCGGATTTCTACCACTTCACAGATTTAGGCCCTGATTCTGCAGGGACTGGGGCACGTGCTTAACTTGACGCACTGGCGGATCCAGGAGGAAAGTTAAGCACGTGCCCTTGGCGAGCCAGAACCAGGTGTCTAAGCGCTCAGGTGAGGCCTGATCCTGGACCGTGTCGCACAGGGGGTGAGCCGTGACCAGGGCCACGTTGCAGGTTCTGGGCCCTGGGTCTGCATGGCTCTCTCAGGGCCCTGTGTAGCTGATCTAACAGCTGGAGCTGGAGGGAGAGGAGTGTACACGTGTCTATCTACAGCTACATGTCCCTCGATCGTTATTTCTTTTCAAACCGGTACCTTTGAAAGTGTTTCTGCTCCAGCCCTACCCCCCGAAAAAGCCCCCTGTGAAATGCGACCCTGTCTCTTTAAGACTCTCTTTAATGGCTAGGTTGTTCACTGGCATATAATTGTCCCTTTCACTAACAAAGAACTCCATTATGGCCCCTTTTTTCGGTGGCACCTCAAAGCGAGACAATTCTTTACCCCGCTGCTGTGAGCAAGGCGGGCGGTTCCTGGGGCTGGGGCCTGGCCTGCAGCGGTAAAGCCGAGGGCCTGCTGCTCCCCGAGGAACCCTTCATTATGCAAAGCAAAGTTTAGGCACATTCACAAGTGGGTCTTAAACGAAAGTTAATCACATCTCTCTCGCGGGAGCTGGGGGCTGTGAAATGTTCGGCTGCCTGGGCCTGCTCGCAGCTGGGGCAAAACCTCGGAGTCTGGGGGGGGGGGGGTTGCTGGAAAACCAAGATCAATCCGGAGTCTGGTGTTTGCAGGATTCTGACCAAAGGTGCAGCTCGATCCCCTGGGGGGAGCGGGCCTGAGAAAGGTGCCGGAGTATCGGCACCCGAGTCTGTAAAGACCTGCCGAGCAATCCGGATTCTGTAAAGACCTGCCGAGCAATCCGGATTCTGCAAAGACCTGCCGAGCAATCGGGATTCTGCAAAGAGCTGCCGAGCAATCGGGATTCTGCAAAGACCTGCTGAGCAATCCGGATTGTTTTCAATGTGAACGAAAAAATGCAACGGGCTGTTGAGCGGGGCAGGGTCTGTCTGGGCTTTATCGCCGCGGGACCTCGGCACATCGCTCCTTGTCACCTCCCTCCATCACCCCCGCCAAGAGGCGCCTGGAAATCATTCGCCCCTCCAGGCCGAGCGGTAAGCGCCCCGGCTGGCAGCCAGGCGTGGGCAGCTCAGGCCAGGGCTTTCCCTCGGGTGCCGAGGGCATGGGCCTGGAGAGGCTGCCTGGCCCTGGACTCGGAGCTAACAACCGAGCTGCAAAGGGGCTGGAGAAAGTGCCCCCCCCTTTGCAAACTGGTTTCTTGCTCTGGTTTAGCCGTCACCGGACCTGGGCCAAAGCCCTGTGGCCCAGGTGAAGCTGCGCCCAGTGGCAAGGAATCCCACCAGCCCTTTTCCCTTATGGGTGAACAGTGCCTGAGGCCAGCCGTCCTACAGTGACCCCTTTGCCTGCTCCCCACACAGGTGGCACCCCCGGGAGTCCCTGCAGGGGTGCCCTGCCCTCTCCAGCCCGCAGCCTCTTGGGGTTGGATTGATTTAGCCGAGCGTTGGCCCTTGAGCAGAGCTGACTTTTCCAGCACGCTCAGGATGACAGGAGCTGGGTCCTGATCCCTGGGGTGACTTTCCCCGTGACTCACTTTGGAGGGGAGTTTCAGCCTGCTGGGGGCAGGGCAGCAGGACCCCTCCGAAGTGCTTGCAGGCCTGGAGGAAGGCACCCGGGTTTCCAACCAGCGCTCCCTGTAACAAGCCTCGGGTGCCAGACGCAGGTGTCAGGGCACGTCCAGAAGTCAATGCTAGTGGCTGGGTTCCCCTGACGGGGCTCTGGGGCATGTACCAGCAGAAAGACGCCTCGCAGGCCCCCCCCCCCCCGCCTCCCCAATGACTGACCATTCCTCTGGAGCACTGTGGCCTTGTCTCTGGCCTCTTCGCGCCCCTCCTCAGCATCTCCACTGCCCCGTCCCTTTCCCACCCTCCCCCAGCCCTGTTCCAAAACTCCCCTCTCCCCGCCCGCAGGTTTGTGCCCCTTCCCCTCTCCAAGTCGCTCCCCGTTTTCTGTGCGTTGGCCACACAACCCCGGCCCTTCACGCCTGCTCTTTCCTTTCCCCCTGGGTCTGCTCTGATCCATGGCCAACGCTGGGCCAGGATCTTCTGCCACTGAGACCTCAGAGTGCGACTCACCAGCCAAAGGCCGTCGCCCAAGGGAGCCCTCTGGAGATCAAAGCCCTGCTGTGCCAGGGGCTGCACATGGAGTAAGAGACATTCTCCACCCCACCCCACCGAGGAGACAAAGGACGTCTCATCCTCCCTATGCCTGAGAGGGGGGGACTGCGGGCAGAGAGAGCCCGGGCCAGGCATCAGAGCCAGTGCACGGGGCTGTCAGCTCTTTGGCACAACTGGCCCTTGTGCGGGTGCCTCGCTGGGAGCTGAGCTCTTCTGGCTCCAGGTGGGCGTGCGGAGCTTCTGTGACAGTCCGGCCCCATCGGATGTACCCAAGGTCTCCCAGGAGGCTGGGTCAGAGCTGGGACCCGAAGCCAGGTATCCTGAGTCTCTCACCAGCCCATCCTGCTTCGTTGTCTGCCAGGTTATGGGCAGGACTTTTGACAAGTGCCCCCTTTTATCCAAGGATTTCAGAGCCATGTCACAGCCCTTACGTAATCCTCCAGTGAGTAGCCCATAAGCCCCTCTGTGGTAGGCCCTGTGGCACCCCAGAATTTCACAGCAGCAGTGGGGGCAGAACTCAGATCCTCCTGCTCCAAGAGCCCAGTCCCCAGGCACTTGAGCTAAAGGTGAACCTCTGTTAATGACATAGAATCTCAGGATTGGAAGGGACCTCAGGAGGGATCTAGTCCAACCCCCTGCTCAGGGCAGGACCAATCCCCAATCCCCCCCCCCCCCCCCCAATTAGGGTGACCAGACAACAAATGTGAAAAATCAGGACAGGGGGTGGGGGGTAATAGGAGCTTATATAAGAAAAAGACCCAAAAATTGGGACATCTGCTCACCCTACTCCAGATCCCTAAACAGTCCCCTCAAGGATTGAACTCACAACCCTGGGTTTAGCAGGCCAATGCTCAAACCACTGAGCTATCCCTCCCCTGAGTCTAGGGCACACAGGTGAGCTGTTCTGTTTCCAGCTACTAAAAGACAAAGGCATGAGTAGAACCCTGAATTTCCTGGATTCCGGGCCTATATTCAGCCCAGAGGTTCTCCCCTTTACCATACTGGCCTGCATGCCAGCTGGTCCCCCCTCTCATCTAGCCAGGCCCCCACGCTCCAGCAGTCTAGGGTGGGCAGGGTGTTTATGACCTTCAGGCAGAGAACCCCTGGACTAGACCATGCCAGCTCATAACAAACATGCTGCTGGATCAAAATATAACCCCACCCCCACCCCTGAGATGTGTGCAGATGCCTCCTGTGCCCTTCCCCCATGTCTCACACCTTCACAAGGCACGACTAGACACAATGCAACTGGCGCATGGGTCCCAGCCATTCCTGCCTGGGCAGGGAAGCAGGGGGAAGCTTTGCCCTGCTGCTGCACTCTCCTGCTGAGAGGACTTTCCTCCCCAGGGCCCTCAGCCCAGCACCTTCTGAATGGCCACACAAACGGCGCAAGCGATCTGGTCCCGAACGCACACCCAGTCTCTGCTCCATACCAGAGCGGCTTAGGTGGGTGTTACCGTGTCCCCGGAGCGTGCACACATCCCATGCACATGTCTCATGTGCAGTGTCTTGGGACCCAGAGATGCTGAGACGTCAGAGAGCCGTGCTTAACCTTTGCAAGCTGAGGGCGTTAGTTCGCACCATGGGATGTGCTAAGCTCAATCGGGCTGTCACACCATCAGGTCAGAGCCTACCTGTGGCAGTGCCCGGGGAGTGTTGGATGTCTCAGATGAATGGGCATCTCCACCATAACATCCCTGCTGTATGGCAGGGGGAAGGGGACTTTCTTCCAGATCTTGATGGTGATCTGCTGATGCCCTGGCACAAGGCTGTGGATTGCCTCAGGCTGCCTTGCAAGGAACCTTTCTGAAAAGCCCCTGCTCCAGCTCTAGTCCCAGTTCAGCTCCACTGATGCTACCAGAGAGCTTGTACCACTGCCACTGGGGAACATTTATACTGCAGCAGAACCCAGCATCAGCTCTGGCCCCTGCTGTGCTGAGTGCGGCACAAGCGTCTAGCAAATGACAGCCCCTGGCCCAAGGAGTTTGTAATCTAACCTAGCCCAGAAAGAACGGTGCAACTCATACACCAAGAACTCGCTGCTGAGAGACCCTCGGCTGGATCCAATTTGAGGGCTTTGATTTTTTTCAGTGGGTAATTTAGGGCCCACAATCCCACTGGACGGCCCCACAAGCCAACGGAGAGTCCAGTGGCACCTTAAAGGCTACCACGAAGGCTTCTGCCCAAATCAATCTGTTAGTCTTTAGGGTGCCACCAGACTCCTCGTTGTTTTTCTGGCTACAGACTAACCCGGCTGCCCCTCTGACCACAAGCCAAGGAATCCACAGCTGAAAAGGCCCAGGGCTTGTGGGCCAGGCCCCAGCTGACTCACCCTCTCCACTGTGACTAGAATTCCTGGCTGGCTGTTTTAGCGGGATTGGCCAGAGCCTGGCCTGGCCACAGAGGTGGGTGCCTGGGCAGGGCAGCATGGGGACACTGGCACCGCTGTTATTAGTTATAGTGCTCGGTGCTGTACATTATCTATTAGGTGTACTACGGTAGTGCCTGGGGGCCCCAGACCAGGGCTCCACTGTGCTCGGTGCTGTACAAACGCAGACCACAGACAGTCCCTGCCCCAGTGTAAGTGCTGCGGCCGCCCAGGCTGTACCTGTGCCATGGCTAGAGGAGGGGGCAGGCCGGCGCAGTGCACAGGCACAGCGTTCACTGGAGAGCTCAGAGCTGGCACTGGAGCTGGGTCAGGAATTATCAGCCGCTGGACATCAGGGCAGGACCAGCCCCCATGACAAGGGGCCCCTTAGCTTGGCCGGGAGCAGGAAAACCTGCCAAGTGAGCTCTGTGCCAGCTCAGCCCAGGCTGGGGGCTGCTTTGCTGTGTCCCTCGCCTGGGGGTGCTGGTGCTAGTTAGACTAGCCCAGGGGCTGGTTTGCTGCCGCCTGCCCCCGAAGCACATCCTGAGGCAGGGCCTTCGAGGCCAGGGCTGTGCCAAGCAGGCGTTGTGGCTGCACCAGCACTCGGGGGTGGGAGGAGCCAGGAGGGCACCCTGCCCCAGCCATGCCAGTGAGGATGGGGGGTGACGGGGCACGGCTGGGCATCAGCCGAGGGGCCCCATGGTTTCCCCTGATCTATGCAACCGCTAACTGTGCGGGCACTGCTACCCTGGGTGCCCTTGCCCAGGAGAGGGGAACCTCGCTGCCAGCTGGGGCCTTTCCGAGCCCTGGAGTTCGCTCTTCCCTGGTAGTTTTGCATCTTGGCCATCAAAGCAGAGTGCAGACAAATGGGCCCGGCCTCCCCTTGCCCCCTCTGGGCGCCTGGGTTTGGAGCTGCAGCCCGGCTCATTCAGGCACCCGGGCATGGGTTTGCTTCAGCAGCGTCTTTACTTTCTGGCCTTTTTTTTTTTTTTTTGGAGGGGGGGTCCCTTCCTTTCCCCCTCGTCTGGTTCTTTCTCTCCTAACTTCTCCCTCCCTCCCTGCCTCCCTTTCTCTCTCTTTCCTGTAACTTAAGCTTTTGTTGTGAGTCAGAGAAACCCAGGCTGGCTTGAAAAGAGGCCCCACTGCTTTTCAGAGAGTAATTGAAACCATCGTGCTGCTCTGGGGAAGGGGGAGGGGCGGGGGGGGCTCCAGAAATCAAAGACGCGGGGAACTCGATCCTTCGAGACAAACTCTGATTTACGGCTGGAGCCACGCGCCACGGCCCCTCCGCGCTGCCCCCTCCTGCCGGCCTGCTCCGCTCCGCTCCGCTCCAGAGGGGCTCTGTCCCCATGCGTCCCCGTCAGACCTGGGGGGAGTGTGGAGAGGCCACGGGAGCTGCAGTGACACGCTAGCCCTCACCGCCTCGCGTCACCTGTGGGGCAGGAGAGCCATGGCAGCAAGGATCCCCTCCCCGCGTTACTCGAGCATGGCGCAAGGGGCTAGGCGGGAGTGTCCCCTCCCCCGTGTTACTCGAGTATGGTGTGAGGGGCTAGGAGGGAGTGTCCCCTCCCCCGCGTTACTCGAGCATGGCGCAAGGGGCTAGGCGGGAGTGTCCCCTCCCCGCGTTACTCGAGTATTGGAGCAAGGGGCTAGGAGGGAGTGTCCCCTCCCCCGCGTTACTCGAGTATGATGTGAGGGGCTAGGAGGGAGTGTCCCCTCCCCCGCGTTACTCGAGTATGGTGTGAGGGGCTAGGAGGGAGTGTCCCCTCCCCCGCGTTACTCGAGTATGGTGTGAGGGGCTAGGAGGGAGTGTCCCCTCCCCCGCGTTACTCGAGTATTGGCGCAAGGGGCTAGGAGGGAGTGTCCCCTCCCCCGCGTTACTCGAGTATGGTGTGAGGGGCTAGGAGGGAGTGTCCCCTCCCCCGCGTTACTCGAGTATGGTGTGAGGGGCTAGGAGGGAGTGTCCCCTCCCCCGTGTTACTCGAGTATGGTGTGAGGGGCTAGGAGAGAGTGTCCCCTCCCCCGCGTTACTCGAGTATGGTGTGAGGGGCTAGGAGGGAGTGTCCCCCTCCCCCGTGTTACTCGAGTATGGTGCAAGGGGCTAGGAGGGAGTGTCCCCTCCCCCGTGTTACTCGAGTATGCTGCGAGGGGCTAGGAGGGAGTGTCCCCTCCCCCGCGTTACTCGAGTATGGTGTGAGGGGCTAGGAGGGAGTGTCCCCTCCCCCGCGTTACTCGAGTATGGTGTGAGGGGCTAGGAGGGAGTGTCCCCTCACCCGCATTACTTGAGTATTGGCACAAGGGGCTAGGAGGGAGTGTCCCCTCCCCCGCGTTACTCGAGTATGGTGTGAGGGGCTAGGAGGGAGTGTCCCCTCCCCCGTGTTACTCGAGTATGGTGTGAGGGGCTAGGAGGGAGTGTCCCCTCCCCCGCGTTACTCGAGTATGGTGTGAGGGGCTAGGAGGGAGTGTCCCCCTCCCCCGTGTTACTCGAGTATGGTGTGAGGGGCTAGGAGGGAGTGTCCCCTCCCCCGTGTTACTCGAGTATGGTGTGAGGGGCTAGGAGGGAGTGTCCCCTCCCCCGCGTTACTCGAGTATGGTGTGAGGGGCTAGGAGGGAGTGTCCCCTCCCCCGTGTTACTCGAGTATGGTGCAAGGGGCTAGGAGGGAGTGTCCCCTCCCCCGTGTTACTCGAGTATGCTGCGAGGGGGTAGGAGGGAGTGTCCCCTCCCCCGTGTTACTCGAGTGTGGCACAAGGGGCTAGGAGAGAGTATCTGCTCCCCCGCGTTACTCGAGTATGGTGCAAGGGGCTAGGAGCAAGTATCTGCTCCTCCACATTACTCAAGTATGGCACAAGGGGCTAAGAGGGAGTATCTGCTCCTCCGTGTTACTTGAGTATTGGGGCTAGGAGCGAGTATCCGCTCCTCCGCGTTACTCGAGTATGGCGCAACGGGCTAGGAGGGAGTGTCCCCTCCCCCACGTTACTCGAGTATTGGAGCAAGGGACTACAAGCGAGTATCCACTCCCCCATGTTACTCAAGTATGGCGCAAGGGGCTAGGAGAAAGTACCTGCTCCTCTGCATTACTCGAGTATGGTGCAAGGGGCTAGGAGGGAGTGTCCCCCTCCCCCGTGTTACTCGAGTATGGTGCAAGGGGCTAGGAGGGAGTGTCCCCTCCCCCGCGTTACTCGAGTATGGTGTGAGGGGCTAGGAGGGAGTGTCCCCTCCCCCGTGTTACTTGAGTGTGGCACAAGGGGCTAGGAGCGAGTATCCGCTCCTCCGCGTTACTCAAGTATGCTGTGAGGGGCTAGGAGCAAGTACCTGCTCCTCTGCGTTACTCAAATATGGCACAAGGGGCTAGGAGGGAGTGTCCCCTCCCCCGCGTTACTCGAGTATGCTGCGAGGGGCTAGGAGGGAGTGTCCCCTCCCCCGCGTTACTCGAGTATGCTGTGAGGGGCTAGGAGGGAGTGTCCCCTCCCCCGCGTTACTTGAGTATTGGCGCAAGGGGCTAAGAGGGAGTGTCCCCTCCCCCGTGTTACTCGAGTATGGTGTGAGGGGCTAGGAGGGAGCGTCCCCTCCCCCACGTTACTCGAGTATGGTGTGAGGGGCTAGGAGGGAGTGTCCCCTCCCCCGTGTTATTCGAGTATGGTGTGAGGGGCTAGGAGGGAGTGTCCCCTCCCACGAGATACTCGAGTATGGTAGGAGGGTCTAGGATGGAGGGTCCCATACCCCGCGTTACACAAGTATGCTGCGAGGGGCTAGGAGGGAGTGTCCCCTCCCCCATGTTAGTCAAGTATGGTCTGAGAGGCTAGGAGGGAGTGCCCCCTCCCCCGCGTTACTCGAGTATGCTGCGAGGGGCTAGGAGGGAGTGTCGCCTCCCCCATGTTACTCGAGTATGGTGTGAGGGGCTAGGAGGGAGCGTCCCCTCCCCTGCGTTACTCGAGTATGGTGTGAGGGGCTAGGAGGGAGTGCCCCCTCCCCCGTGTTACTCGAGTATGGTGTGAGGGGCTAGGAGGGAGTGCCCCCTCCCCCGTGTTACTCGAGTATGGTGTGAGGGGCTAGGAGGGAGTGCCCCCTCTCCCGTGTTACTCGAGTATGCTGCGAGGGGCTAGGAGGGAGTGCCCCCTCTCCCGCGTTACTCGAGTATGCTGCGAGGGGCTAGGAGGGAGTGTCCCCTCCCCCGCGTTACTCAAGTATGCTGCGAGGGGCTAGGAGGGAGTGTCCCCTCCCCCCGTGTTCCTGGATTATGGTGCAAGGGGCTTAAACCCTTCCCACTGGAGCCCCCTGTGAACATATTGCTGTCAAGGGCCTGCTTCCTGCGGGGGAGGGGTAGGGGCTCTGGCCCCCAGCTGCATTTCAATGTTTCTGCAGGACACTGTGCAGGAGCCCGGGACTCTGCTCTGATCCCAGCTCCCGGGCCGGCTGGTGGGAGGGATCTGGGAGCCCCTTTCTCCCGGCAGGCTGCAGCCCTGACTCTGTTGTGAGCAGAGAAAGCCTGAAGCGGCCGCCCAGGCCCACGCCGGTGGTGCAAACCCCCGTGGCCCCAGGGCTGGGGAACTCCGGGCTCTCGCCCCACTAGGGCTGCTCCCCGGTCAGACAAACAGCAGCTCCCAGAGCAGATTCTGGGTGGTGCTAAGCTCCCCCCACTGCCCTGTTCTGCCAACAAGGCCTGGGCTGCCTGGCACCTTCTTCTAACGCAAACAGCCAGCGGAAGCGGGACGAGCTGCCTACATCCTTGAGGGAAGGGGGAAGAGGGATGGCAAAATTCCCAGCCGGATACACATCGCCTCCCTCAGACCCCTTCGCCGGCACTGGCAGCCGGAGCTAGGATTCCTGACGCACCTGAAGCCCGAATCTCAGAGGTGTTGAGCACCCGGCCTCCAAAAACAAGGCCCCTTTATGGTGCCTCAAGTTGGGCACCCACCGTCACCAGCCCTCCAGAAACACCAGCACCTCCGTGTTTGCCACTGAAGTTTCCAAAGGAACCGAAAGGCGTCGGGTCCAACGTCCATTGCATTTCGAGGGGGGCCTTTGGACGTCCCCTAGCCTTAAACTGCTGGCAAGCTCTGCTGTGCCCGGGGATGGGGACGGGCAAAAGATGGGGGTGGGGCAGTTTCCACTCAGGAACGACGTGTTTCTTGTAGCTGTTGCTTGTAAATTGCAGTGGGGATCTCCACTGAAAGTCGCTGTCTGGTGACTAGCAAACAACATGGGTCCAGGCCTACTTTCAAATATTATTATTATTCATTCATTCATTTGAATAGCAGGAATGCCTGGAGCCTCGGTGATTGCGCTAGGCGCTGTACATACAGAGTAAAGTCCCCGCCCCCAGGAGCTGACAATCTCAGTATAGCTGCCGAAGGAGGAATCCAGCTCCTATTGTTTGACCAAAGCATAATAACCCCGAAT
Organism: Mauremys mutica; assembly: GCF_020497125.1. Lineage (NCBI taxonomy): Eukaryota > Metazoa > Chordata > Testudines > Geoemydidae > Mauremys > Mauremys mutica. Next base: position 14,932,746 of record NC_059096.1, read on the forward strand.
GCAATGGATTTCCACACCAAGCCTATAGCGCAGAGAGGGGCAGGGGAGGCTGGTTCTGCGATTAGAGACCCCAGAGCCCAGGTGTGGGTAAGATCTGGGCTCCATTCAGTTCAAAACTCCAACCTTCGGGGGGGGGGGGGCGGGTCAGAGAAAAGTTTCTAGTTTCAGCCAGTCTGGCCCCTTTCGCCCACTTGAGCCCAGAGTTCGCACAGACTACGGGGGACGGCGAGGGCGGGAACCGGCCTGTGAACAATGGAGCTTGCACTGCGCAGGGCTGGGCACCGCGGCGCGGAGCGGCCACGTGCCAGCTGCAGGAAGGGGAGGGGACTAAGGACTCCAGGACACGGGGGATCCAGCCCTCACCAAAGTGCCCCAAAGGTCCATGTAGAGCAGCTCCCTGGGCTTCATCTGCCAGACGCCCTCAAGAGCTGGGACTAAAGTCCCTCCCACACAGGCACAGAAATGTCCGGCTGGATGGGACTCTGCCAGGTGGTCCAGGCCAGCCCCAGCCTGGCTCCCAAGCAAGAGCAGCTTCGGCTGGTGCTGCTGGAGCTGCGTGGCCAAAGGGAAGCACTGGGGTGACAGCAGCCAGGCCGCACTGAGCCCCTGTTCTCTGACCTGCCCTGGCTGCACCAGAGTGACAAAACCCAGCTCTGTGCGGGGACAGGAGCTCCCGTGTCCCGGGGCTTCTCCGCTGGCAGCATGCGAGGCAGGACCTGGGGCTTGTGTCTCATGCCACTTGACTGGCGTCGGCAGAGAGCTTCGCCTTACGACCCTTCCGTGACGGGTTCACTCCCCAGCCTGCAAAATAGGATCCAGGGGGCTCGATCTGGGCGAGGCAAACAGAAAAGCTCCAACCCAGCTCAGCCAGGGCCCCTGAGAAGGGGGATGTGGAGGACAGCGGTGTCACAGGCAGGTCAGCGAGGAGTTTGGGGGTGATGGGGGGTGACCCCTTTACTAGGATGCTGCAAAACTCCCCTGCTGCAGCAGGGACCAGGGAGCCCCGGGAAGGTCCCACCACGGCTGGAAGCGGAGGATGCTCAGTGCCTTGCACTGGTAGCTCTCCTCCAGAACGACAAAACGCCTCCCCCACCCCCATTACCATCACTGAGGGGAGAATTTTCCAAACAGCTCAGTTCTCATTTCAGTACGTAAATACAGAGGCCAGATTTTGCCAAAGATCTCAGCCCGGCCAGGTGCAGACTGGCAGCTGAGCTCTGTTTGCAAAACCAGCCTTTATATCAGTGCCTGAATGGTCGCCGGGCCCTGCGGAATCCGGCCCCGATCGCAGGCGCTGGGCCCTGGGGAACCCGGCGCCGATCGCGGGCGCTGGGCCCTGGGGAACCCGGCCCCGATCGCGGGCGCTGGGCCCTGGGGAACCCGGCCCCGATCGCGGGCGCTGGGCCCTGGGGAACCCGGCCCCGATCGTGGGCGCTGGGCTCTGGGGAACCCGGCCCCGATCGCGGGCGCTGAGCCCTGCGGAATCCGGCCCCGATCGCAGGCGCTGGGCCCTGGGGAACCCGGCGCCGATCGCGGGCGCTGGGCCCTGGGGAACCCGGCCCCGATCGCGGGCGCTGAGCCCTGGGGAACCCGGCCCCGATCGCGGGCGCTGGGCCCTGGGGAACCCGGCCCCGATCGCGGGCGCTGGGCCCTGGGGAACCCGGCCCCGATCACGGGCGCTGAGCCCTGGGGAACCCGGCCCCGATCGCGGGCGCTGGGCCCTGGGGAACCCGGCCCCGATCGCGGGCGCTGGGCCCTGGGGAACCCGGCCCCGATCCCGGGCGCTGGGCCCTGGGGAACCCGGCCCCGATCGCGGGCGCTGAGCCCTGGGGAATTTGGCCCCGATCGCGGGCGCTGGGCCCTGGGGAATTTGGCCCCGATCGCAGGCGCTGAGCCCTGGGGAACCCGGCCCCGATCGCAGGCGCTGGGCCCTGGGGAACCCGGCCCCGATCGCGGGCGCTGAGCCCTGGGGAACCCGGCCCCGATCGCGGGCGCTGGGCCCTGGGGAATTTGGCCCTGATCGCGGGCGCTGGGCCCTGGGGAACCCGGCCCCGATCGCAGGCGCTGGGCCCTGGGGAACCCGGCCCCGTTCGCGGGCGCTGGGCCCTGGGGAATTTGGCCCCGATCGCGGGCGCTGAGCCCTGGGGAATTTGGCCCTGATCGCGGGCGCTGTGCCCTGGGGAACCCGGCCCCGTTCGCGGGCGCTGGGCCCTGGGGAATTTGGCCCCGATCGCGGGCGCTGGGCCCTGGGGAACCCGGCCCCAATCGCGGGCGCTGGGCCCTGGGGAACCCGGCCCCGATCGCGGGCGCTGAGCCCTGGGGAATTTGGCCCCGATCGCGGGCGCTGGGCCCTGGGGAACCCGGCGCCTATCGCGGGCGCTGGGCCCTGGGGAATTTGGCCCCGATCGCGGGCGCTGGGCCCTGGGGAACCCGGCGCCGATCGCGGGCACTGAGCCCTGGGGAACCCGGCCCCGATCGCGGGCGCTGGGCCCTTGGGAGTTTGTTCCCGATCGCAAGCGCTGGGCCCTGGGGAACCCGGCCCCGATTGCAGGCACTGGGCCCTGGGGAATTTGGCCCCGATCGCGGGCGCTGGGCCCTGGGGAACCCGGCCCCGATCGCGGGCGCTGAGCCCTGGGGAACCCGGCCCCGATCACGGGCGCTGGGCCCTGGGGAACCCGGCCCCGATCGCGGGCGCTGGGCCCTGGGGAATTTGGCCCTGATCGCGGGCGCTGGGCCCTGGGGAACCCGGCCCCGATCGCGGGCGCTGGGCCCTGGGGAACCCGGCCCCGTTCGCGGGCGCTGGGCCCTGGGGAATTTGGCCCCGATCGCGGGCGCTGAGCCCTGGGGAATTTGGCCCTGATCGCGGGCGCTGAGCCCTGGGGAACCCGGCCCCGTTCGCGGGCGCTGGGCCCTGGGGAATTTGGCCCCGATCGCGGGCGCTGGGCCCTGGGGAACCCGGCCCCGATCGCGGGCGCTGAGCCCTGGGGAATTTGGCCCCGATCGCGGGCGCTGGGCCCTGGGGAACCCGGCGCCAATCGCGGGCGCTGGGCCCTGGGGAATTTGGCCCCGATCGCGGGCGCTGGGCCCTGGGGAACCCGGCGCCGATCGTGGGCGCTGGGCCCTGGGGAACCCGGCCCCGATCGCAGGCGCTGGGCCCTTGGGAGTTTGTTCCCGATCGCGGGCGCTGGGCCCTGGGGAACCCGGCCCCGATCGCAGGCGCTGGGCCCTGGGGAATTTGGCCCCGATCGCGGGCGCTGGGCCCTGGGGAACCCGGCCCCGATCGCGGGCGCTGAGCCCTGGGGAACCCGGCCCCGATCGCGGGCGCTGGGCCCTTGGGAGTTTGTTCCCGATCGCGGGCGCTGGGCCCTGGGGAATTTGGCCTCGATCGCGGGCGCTGAGCCCTGGGGAACCCGGCCCCGATCGCGGGCGCTGGGCCCTGGGGAACCCGGCCCCGATCGCGGGCGCTGAGCCCTGGGGAACCCGGCCCCGATCACGGGCGCTGGGCCCTGGGGAACCCGGCCCCGATCGCGGGCGCTGGGCCCTGGGGAATTTGGCCCTGATCGCGGGCGCTGGGCCCTGGGGAACCCGGCCCCGATCGCGGGCGCTGGGCCCTGGGGAATTTGGCCCCGATCGCGGGCGCTGAGCCCTGGGGAATTTGGCCCTGATCGCGGGCGCTGAGCCCTGGGGAACCCGGCCCCGTTCGCGGGCGCTGGGCCCTGGGGAATTTGGCCCCGATCGCGGGCGCTGGGCCCTGGGGAACCCGGCCCCGATCGCGGGCGCTGGGCCCTGGGGAACCCGGCCCTGATCGCGGGCGCTGAGCCCTGGGGAATTTGGCCCCGATCGCGGGCGCTGGGCCCTGGGGAACCCGGCGCCAATCGCGGGCGCTGGGCCCTGGGGAATTTGGCCCCGATCGCGGGCGCTGGGCCCTGGGGAACCCGGCGCCGATCGTGGGCGCTGGGCCCTTGGGAGTTTGTTCCCGATCGCGGGCGCTGGGCCCTGGGGAACCCGGCGCCGATCGCGGGCACTGAGCCCTGGGGAACCCGGCCCCGATCGCGGGCGCTGGGCCCTTGGGAGTTTGTTCCCGATTGCGGGCGCTGGGCCCTGGGGAATTTGGCCCCGATCGCGAGCGCTGGGCCCTGGGGAATTTGGCCCCGATCGCGGGCACTGAGCCCTGGGGAACCCGGCCCCGATCGCGGGCGCTGGGCCCTTGGGAGTTTGTTCCCGATTGCGGGCACTGGGCCCTGGGGAATTTGGCCCCGATCGCGGGCGCTGGGCCCTGGGGAATTTGGTCCCGATCGCGGGTGCTGAGCCCTGGGGAATTTGGCCCCGATTGCAGGCGCTGGGCCCTGGGGAATTTGGCCCCGATCGCGGGCGCTGGGCCCTGTGGAACCCGGCCCCGATCGCAGGCGCTGGGCCCTGGGGAACCCGGCGCCGATCGCGGGCACTGAGCCCTTGGGAACCCGGCCCCGATCGCGGGCGCTGGGCCCTTGGGAGTTTGTTCCCGATCGTGGGCGCTGGGCCCTTGGGAGTTTGGTCCCGATCGCGGGCACTGAGCCCTGGGGAACCCGGCCCCGATCGCGGGCGCTGGGCCCTTGGGAGTTTGTTCCCGATTGCGGGCGCTGGGCTCTGGGGAATTTGGCCCCGATCGCGGGCGCTGGGCCCTGGGGAACCCGGCCCCGATCGCAGGCGCTGGGCCCTGGGGAACCCGGCCCCGATCGCAGGCGCTGGGCCCTGGGGAATTTGGCCCCGATCGCGGGCGCTGAGCCCTGGGGAATTTGGCCCCGATTGCAGGCGCTGGGCCCTGGGGAACCCGGCCCCGATCGCAGGCGCTGGGCCCTGGGGAATTTGGCCCCGATCGCGGGCGCTGAGCCCTGGGGAACCCGGCGCCGATCGCGGGCGCTGGGCCCTGGGGAATTTGGCCCCGATCGCGGGCGCTGGGCCCTGGGGAATTTGGCCTCGATCGCGGGCGCTGGGCCCTGGGGAATTTGGCCCCGATCGCGGGCGCTGGGCCCTGGGGAATTTGGCCCCGATTGCAGGCGCTGGGCCCTGGGGAATTTGGCCCTGATTGCGGGCGCTGGGCCCTGGGAAACGCGGCACCGATTGCGGGCGCTGAGCCCTGGGGAACCCGGCCCCGATCGCGGGCGCTGGGCCCTGGGGAATTTGTCCCTCCATGTACCGAACAGAGGGAAGATCTAGGACCCCCCTCCCACACCCGTCCATGCTCAGTGCGGACAGGAGCCCAGTTTGGAAGTTCAGCTCTGGATCTAACCCCCCCCCCCCCCGAGCCTTGGGAGCATTTGGGCCTGGGGTTCTGCTCGTCCGCCCACATCCCCTGGTCAGCGCAGCACCGCGGCTGGGAGTCAGCGGCGAGTGTCATCTCCAGGCAGTTGGTTAATGACAGTCACCGTCTCAGCCCTGCCCCAGTTGCCGGTCCTGGCTCAGCAGAACAGCTGAGGGGCCTCACATGACCCAGTGGGGGCTGCTGGACAGAAAGCAACCGACAATCTGTCCCTGTGCTGGGGGCCGGCAGCTGCGCTTGCCCGGCTGGGCCCGGGAATTCTCACCCCCACGGCCAGGCCTGGAGAGAGCAGGGGAACGGCCGGGGGGGTCAGGCTGGGATGCCGGGAAGGGGGGGGGGGGGCTGGAGAGCCTAATTAAAGGAGTTAGTCAGCTCTGCATCCTCCCTGCTGAGATCAAATCTGCTCAGCTGAGCCTTAAAGAGCCAAAACCTTTAACAACCGAAGTGCGGGCATGTGACTCTGCTTTGTACCCTCGGCTAATGCTGCTAAAGCCAATCAAACCGGAACAGCCCTGGGGCAGGTGGACCTGGGGCCGGGGGGCTGGGCTGGGCTGGGCTGGGCAGGCGCTGGTGGGGCAGAACAGCCCTGGGGTGGGGGGCTGGGCTGGGCAGGCGCTGGTGGGGCAGAACAGCCCTGGGGCAGGTGGACCTGGGGCCGGGGGGCTGGGCTGGGCAGGCGCTGGTGGGGCGGAACAGCCCTGGGGTGGGGGGCTGGGCTGGGCAGGCGCTGGTGGGGCGGAACAGCCCTGGGGCAGGTGGACCTGGGGCTGGGGGGCTGGGCTGGGCAGGCGCTGGTGGGGCGGAACAGCCCTGGGCTGGGCTGGGGGGCTGGGCAGGCGCTGGGGGGGGGCTGAGGAGATTCAGGCCAAGACCAAACGTTCCGGGGGAGCTTCTCGGGCGCGTCGCAGTTGGCGGCTGGTGCCCGGGGAGCAGCCTGTCCCTCTCCTTCCCAGCTTGGGGGCTTCCTCCGAAGAGCAACAGAGGAACCAGGGCAGGGAGGAGACGGCTGAGTAGCCTCACTCAGAGAGGGGTAAGAGGGGCCGCGGCCCAGGAGCCCCTGGGAGGAGCCAGGAACAGCTGGCCGGGATCCCTGCCCAGGCATTGCCTTGGACAGGCCCTGCCTGCTTTGGAAAGGGTCCCACCCTGCGGCGGGAATGGGCCAGGGAGCAATTCCCGAGGTGGGGGATCCTGAGCAGGGCAATACGACGCCCTCAGAGTGTGCTGAGGCTGACTGCGGGGCGGGGCAGCCAGGGCGACCGGGCCGCTGCTGTCCGAGAGCCGCGAGCCGGCGAACCTTGGCAGCGCCAGGATGGTCTGTGTAAAGGGTGATTAATGCACCCGCCAATGTCACGCTCTTCTGCCATCAGCCTTCAAGTGCCTTACAGAGGTGGGGGAAGTACCATCACCCCAAAGGTGCTCACAGGGAAACTGAGGCACAAAGAAGCTGGCAAGGATTTGCCCAAGGCCACAGGGAGAGTATGTGGCAGAGCCAGGAATGGAACCCAGGAGCTCTGACTTACCCCCGAATAGCAGAGCTGGGCAGTGGGCAAGAACTGCCTCCTTGCCAGCCTCACCATGTGGCACGCCCCAGGCTGCGGCCCCAGGGCTTTCGGGCTCCCTGCCATGGAACTGGGTGCCTGGAAGCCCTGGCTCCTGGCTCACAGCAGGAAGTCCTGGGAACCCCAGCTCCCGAGCTCGGAGGCTCCCCATCGGCCTTAGTGAGTGACGGGGACTTGGGAGCCAGGGCTGAGCTGGGACCACCAGGCTCAATTTTGTTTCAAAAATTTCAAAATGAAACATTTTGTTTGTTTCTTAATGAATTTTTGGGACTTTCCTTCAATGGGACGTTTTGACCCAAAACAGAATTCACTTTTTTTCAGAATTGTGGGATTTCCTGGGAACAGGAATTCCAGCTTTGGGGCAGAGCATCCTTCCTGCCCGGAGCTGGTTCCCAGGCCACTCCTCCAACCACGAGGCCAGGCTGGCTCCTTGCTGGAGTCTTCCTTGGGTAACTCCACTGACCCTAGCTGAATAGCAAGGGTGTGGGGGGGGGGGAACGACGACTGGGGGCAGAACTGGGTCAGCCAGGCCCTTATTGTTACAGGGATTTGGCGCTGTCTTTTCTCTGCTCCCCTTATAGAATCATAGAATCTCAGGCTTGGAAGGGACCTCAGGAGGTATCTAGTCCAACCCCCTGCTCAAAGCAGGACCAATTCCCAGCTAAATCATCCCAGCCAGGGCTTTGTCAAGCCTGATCTTAAAAACCTCTAAGGAAGCAGATTCCACTACCTCCCTAGGTAAGTATCAGAGGGGTAGTCGTGTTAGTCTGGATCTGTAAAAGCAGCAAAGAGTCTTGTGGCACCTTATAGACTAACAGACGTTTTGGAACATGAGCTTTCGTGGGTGAATACCCACTTCGTCGGATGCAAGGTAACCCATTCCAGTGCTTCACCACCCTCCTAGTGAAAAAGCTTTTCCTAATATCCAACTATAGCTCCCCCACTGCAACTTAAGACCATTACTCCTTGTTCTGTCATCTGCTACCACTGAGAACAGTCTAGATCCATCCTCTTTGGAACCCCCTTTCAGGTAGTTGAAAGCAGCTATCAAATCCCCCCTCATTCTTCTCTTCTGCAGACTAAACAATCCCAGTTCCCTCAGCCTCTCCTCATAACTCATGTGCTCCAGCCCCCTAATCATTTTTGTTGCCCTCCGCTGGACTCTTTCCAATTTTTCCACATCTTTCTTGTAGTGTGGGGCCCAAAACTGGACACAGTACTCCAGGTGAGGCCTCACCAATGTCGAATAGAGGGGAATGATCACATCCCTCGATCTGCTGGAAATGCCCCTACTTATGCAGCCCAAAATGCCATTAGCCTTCTTGGCAACAAGGACACACTGCTGACTCATATCCAGCTTCTCGTCCACTGTAACTCCTAGGTCCTTTTCTGCAGAACTGCTGCCCAGCCATTCGGTCCCTAGTCTGTAGCAGTGCATGGGATTCTTCCGTCCTAAGTGCAGGACTCTGCACTTGCCCTTGTTGAACCTCATCAGATTTCTTTTGGCTCAGTCCTCTAATTTGTCTGGGTCCCTCTGTATCCTATCCCTACTCTCCAGCGTATCTAACACTCCTCCCAGTTTAGTGTCATCTGCAAACTTGCTGAGGGTACAGTCCATGCCATCCTCCAGATCATTAATGAAGATATTGAACAAAACCGGCCCCAGGACTGACCCTTGGGGCACTCCACTTGATACCAGCTGCCAGCTAGACATGGAGCCATTGATCACTACCCGTTGAGCCCGACGATCTAGCCAGCTTTCTATCCACCTTATAGTCCATTCATCCAGCCCATACTTCTTTAACATATTTATTCTTTGCTGGCAAGAATACTGTGGGAGACCCTATCAAAAGCTTTGCTAAAGTCAAGGAATAACACTTCCACTGCTTTCCCCTCATCCACAGTGTCGTTAGAGGAGTGAAGTTCTGGAACAGCCTTCCAAGGGGAGTAGTGGGGGCAAAAGACGAATCTGGCTTCAAGACTAAGCTTGATAAGTTTATGGAGGGGATGGTATGATGGGGTAGCCTAATTTTGGCAATTAATTTCGCAATTGATCTTTGATTATCAGCAGGTAAGTATGCCCAGTGGTCTGTGATGGGATGTTAGATGGGGTGGGATCTGAGTTACTACAGAGAATTCTTTCCTGGGTGCTGGCTGGTGAGTCTTGCCCACATTCTCAGGATTTAGCTGATCGCCATATTTGGGGTCGGGAAGGAATTTTCCTCCAGGGCAGATTGGCAGAGGCCCTGGAGGTTTTTCGCCTTCCTCTGCAGCGTGGGGCACGGGTCACTTGCTGGAGGATTCTCTGCAGCTTGAGGTCTTCAAACCACAATTTGAGGACTTCAATGACTCAGACATAGGTTAGGGGTTTGTTACAGGAGTGGGTGGGTGAGATTCTGTGGCCTGCATTGTGCAGGGGGTCGGACTAGATGATCATAATGGTCCCTTCTGACCTTAAAGTCTATGAGTCTATGAGCGCCAGTTATCTCGTCATAGAAGGTAATCAGGTTAGTCAGGCATGACTTGCCCTTGGTGAATCCATGCTGACTGTTCCTGATCACTTTCCTCTCCTCTAAGTGCTTCAGAATTGATTCCTTGAGGAGCTGCTCCATGATTTTTCCAGGGACTGAGGTGAGGCTGACTGGCCTGTAGTTCCCTGGATCCTCCTTGGTCCCTTTTTTGAAGATGGGGAGGCTTGATCAGGCTGGGAGGCGTGGGAGGGTCCGTGGCTTCTCCTGCGGGCCAGGAGCCTGTACAGCTCTCTGCACAGACCCGGCCATGCTCTCCCTCTCTCCGGCTCACTCCAGGCGTGGGGGCTTCCTGCTCCATCCGATGTGGCTGCTGGAGAGAGATGGGCCTTTTCCCTGTGAGGCGGGAGCTCAGACCCCTCTGCAAGGCCACTGGCACCCTAGACCCTTGGTCTGCCGGGGCGGGGTGGGGCTGCGAGTCAGGACAACACTGAGCCAGTGGGGGACCCGGAGGGTGGGGGGCGAGGCTGGGAGAGAGAGGGCTGCTGTGTCCTGGGCTGTCAGCCCAAGGGGACTGGTTCTGGGGTGGGCGTGGAGTCCTGGCCCAGGGCCTGCTGCTCCCCCACATCTGCAGAGGGCCCAGGGAGAGGCCTGGGATAATTGGGGGGGGGGAGGGAATGGGGAGAGGCCTGGGATAATTGGGGGTGGGGAGGGAATGGGGAGAGGCCTGGGATAATTGGCGGGGGGATGCATGTGAAGCGGGGGCTGGAAGGGCAAGTCCTTCCCAGGCTGGGCTCCCCCAGGCTGGGCTGGGCGTGCGAGAGGCTGGCACTGGTATCTCCACACTGCAGCCGGGCTCTGCGGGCAGGGCCCTCGTCTCTCTGCCCCTGGGGTGGGCGCAGGGGGGGCAGCACCGGGGGCGAGGGGGGCAGCCTGGCCAGGAGTGGGGGGAGCTGGAGAAATGTTTCCAGTAATGTAATTGTGGCAGGTCCTTTCTCCCAGCCTCTCGGTCAAAGCCAAGTGGGGCTGGGCCAGAGAAGGGGACCCTGAGGGGGGTTTGTCAGAGGGGGGGGGGAGCTGGGGCTTGCAGGGCTCCAGACGCAATCCGGGAAGGGATGGAAATGAAGTGACACCGCTCGTGGTGGCCATGGCGTCATTCCAGCAATTGGCGGCAGGTTCGCTGCGTGAGGATCCAGCACCCTGGAGCTGCAGGACAAGAAACGGGCGACAGCCGGGAGGGGCCGAGCCTTATTTCATGGCTGCTGGCGGTGGACCCCAGCCCATCTTTCCAGTCCCATATGGCAGAAAATGCCCCCACCCCACTCCAGGCCTCCAAGTGAAATTCCTGGGTGCTCGGTTTCAGAAAGCACATAACTACCCAAGGGCAGTTAGAGGGGATTATTTCTCAGTGGGAACAGGCTCTGGGCACAACATGCCTGCGTTGTGCCCATTTTACAGCCAGGGTAGCTACACCACAGAGAGAGGGAGCGACAGCCAAGGCCACACAGTGAGTTCCTGAGAGAGAACCCAGGCGACCTGGCTCTCCATCCCCTGCTCCAACCACACTAGCGCCACACAGAGTTTGCATTAGCTCCCGGCGGAGTCCAGTTGCATCGCCCAGTTGTGCGCGTCTAGGCCCTGCATAAACAGCTGCGTCTCTTTCTGCCCGGTGGCCTCCTCAGGCCCCATCATGTTGTGTGGCTGAGCCAGGCCCTGGAGCTGGGTCACGCTCCCCTGGACGCAGTCGCACCGCAGGCAGCTATGACACACCTGCAGGAAAGAACTGCAACAAGCCAGACTGTGTAGACTGGCGCCAGGGGACTGCTTAGGAATCCCGGCACAGAGGGGTCAGAGCCTGGGAAGCAGTGGTATCTAGTGGCTTCAGCAGGAGGGACTGGGAGTCAGGACTCCTGGGTTCTATTTTTGGCTCTGCCACTGACTCCCTGTGTGATCCTTGGCAAGTCACAGCCCTCTCTGTGCCTCAGTTTCCCCATCTGTAAAATGACACCTACCCAGCTCTATAACGTGCTTCGAGTCCTTCCCATTAACAGCTCTGGCCATGATAAGTATTATAGCCAGAGCCTGTGGCCTATAGTTAAAGTGGTCCAGCACTTCCTAGCTCAGGGGTGGGCAAACTTTTTGGCCTGAGGGCCACATCTGGGAATAGAAATTGTCTGGCAGGCCACAAATGCTCACAAAATTGGGGTTGGGGTGCAGGAGGGGGTGAGGGCTCTGGTTGGGGGTGAGGGCTCTGGGGCGGAGCTGGGGATGAGAGGTTTGGGGTGCAGGAGGGTGCTCTGGGCTGGGACTGAGGGGTTCGGAGGGCGGAAGGGGGATCAGGGCTGGGGCAGGGGTGTGAGAGGGGGTGCAGGCTCTAGCTGGGGGTGCAGGTTCTGGGGCAGGGCTGGGGATGAGAGGTTTGGGGTGCAGGAGGGTGCTCTGGGCTGGGACTGAGGGGTTCGGAGGGCAGAAGGGGGATCAGGGCTGGAGCAGGGGTGTGAGAGGGGGTGCAGGCTCTGGCTGGGGGTGCAGGTTCTGGGGCAGGGCTGGGGATGAGAGGTTTGGGGTGCAGGAGGGTGCTCTGGGCTGGGACTGAGGGGTTCGGAGGGCAGAAGGGGGATCAGGGCTGGGGCAGGGGTGCGAGAGGGGGTGCAGGCTCCGACTGGGGGTGCAGGTTCTGGGGCAGGGCTGGGGATGAGAGGTTTGGGGTGCAGGAGGGTGCTCTGGGCTGGGACTTAGGGGTTCGGAGGGCAGAAGGGGGATCAGGGCTGGAGCAGGGGTTTGAGAGGGGGTGCAGGCTCTAGCTGGGGGTGCAGGTTCTAGGGCAGGGCTGGGGATGAGAGGTTTGGGGTGCAGGAGGGTGCTCCATGCTGGGATCAAGGGGTTTGGAGAATGGGAGAGGGATCAGGGCTGGGGCAGGGGCTTGGGGAGTGGGGAGAGGTTCAGGGGTGCACGCTGCGAGTAGGGTGACCAGATGTCCCGATTTTATAGGACAGTCCTGATATTTGGGGCTTTTTTTATATGGACTCCTATTACCCCCCACTCCTGTCCTGATTTTTCACACTTGCTGTCTGGTCACCCTAGCTGCGAGCAGGGCTTACCTCGCGTGGCTCCCAGAAGCAGTGGCATGTCCCTTTTCCGGCTCCTACGTGTGGAGTGGCCCCCAACCCTCGGAGTGGGGCCATGTGGCTGCTTCCAGGAGCTGCGTGCGGCCCCCAACCCTGCGCCCCGCAGTGGGGCCATGCCGTGTGTCATAAATAGTTAGTTAAGGGTTAAGTTTCCACCTGTAAAGGGTTAACACATGGTACCTGGTGAACACCTGACCTGAGGACCAATCAGGGAAGAGAATTTAAAATTCCTAGGAGGGAACTTTTTCTCTCTGTTTGTGTGTGTGTTGTTCTTAGCCATTTGGAGTTACAAGGGTCCAGATGTTTAATCAAGTCTTCTACAAGTTCCATCTTTCTGAACTAATTTCTTCTAGTCAAGATAGTGAGTATTAGAAAGGTACTTTGTGTCCTCATCTAATAATCCTATGTTTACAATTCTGTGTGGTTGTTATTGATTATTCTTAATTCTGCCTGTATTGTTTGTACTGAGAAGGAGAGAAGATTCTCTCCAGAACTTAGCAAGGTTATACCCTATGAGTGTCCAGCTTGGACTCATAGAGATTGTGTATTTTCTTTCGTGGTGCTTTTGCAGATCCAGACTAACATGGCTACCCCTCTGATACTTGTATTTTCTTGTTTTTCTTTTGATAAATTCTTTCTATAAAGATTTAATTAAATCCCTTCTACTGTGGATACAGGGGGAGGGGGCTAAGAAACTCTCTCTCGGTGGTGAGACAAGCTTATCTCCGGGCAGAGAGGGGAGGGAGGGTTCTCCCTCTGTGAGTTGATCTGTGTTTCCCCAGGGAACGTCTTTGGGAAGAGGAGGGGGGAAACAGGGGTGTCCCGGCCCACGTAATTGACCGGGTGGTGGCAGCCAAAAGGAGACCTACCCTAGGATTTTAGGGTGGGGGGATACATGCTGGTCCTCAACTTGAAACCCCCCAGTTTCAAGTGAGGGTGAGACCCATGACACCGTGGCTTCCAGGAGGCACGTGGTGTGGCTCTCCCAACCCGGCGCCCCAGCTGGAGCAGGGCAAGCCCCAGACCCCACTCCCCAGCGGGAGCTCATGGGTCAGTTTAAAACCAGCCGCGGGCCGTAGTTTGCCCATCCCTGTCCTAGAGCCTATTTTTGGTTGCTTATAATTATGTTTAAGTTCAACTTTTCAGGCTGAAATTTCCATGATGGCTGTTTGCTTCGGGAGGGAAGTGATAACGGGCTGGGACGATGGGGGGTGGGGGGTGGGTAGCTTTTGAGGCATCTGGTAAAGTGTTCTTACAACATTCCCAAATATCAGTCACATTTTTCTGATTAAATCCTTCCTCCCAGTTGATCTGGATTAAAATTGTTTTCAGCTTTGTGAAATTGGCCATTTTAAAGCACCCAAGTCTGTCTGTCTGTCTGTCTATCATGCAAACAGAATAAAGTCCATCTATCTATATCTATATCAATCTCTGGTCTGTACTTTATTCTGTTTGCACACTATAAATGCGAGCAAGTCATGATCACTTGTTCCTAAGCTACCATTAATGTTTAGTCTGTGATCAATTATACGTCACCTGTCCAGATGAGTGCGACTATGGAATTCCCCCATGTAGGATACAACACTTTGTTAGGAAATTGTCACCTATAATGTTTAGAAATTCCAAGGATGTTTTAGTGTTGGCAGCATGAGACCTCCAGCATGCAAAAAAGTCACTCAGATTGACGTCTCCAGCATCACACAGCTTTTGTTTCCTACACCTGGTAGATAGGTGCCTGTTCCCTGGTGTGATCTGGTGGGCTGAAGCAGACACTTATGCAGCTGCAGTGCTTGTGGTGGAAAAGCTCGGCTCTCCCCTTGACGTAGGGCTGTTTACACCAGCGCTTTCATTTCTGACGTAGCCATAGGCCAAGCATCACAGCAAAATGCAGGGTGGACCAGTAGTTAGCACATATTGTAAGGGCCCATTCAAGGTGGAGTCAGGGCCGGTGCAACCCATTAGGCGACCTGGGCAGTTGCCTAGGGCACTAGCATTTTGGGGGCAGCATTTCGGGTCCTTCGGCGGCGGCCGGATCTTCGGCCGCCCCGGTCATCGTCGGCATTTAGGTGGAGGGACCTGGGGGCAGGGGGGCGCGGGGAGGGCCGCCTGCAGCAAGCAAGGGGGGGCGCGGCACGCAGGGGAACCGCTCCCCGCTCCAGCTCACCTCTGCTCCGCCTCCTCCCCTGAGCACCCCGCCCCGCTCTGCTTCTCTCCCTCCCAGGCTTGCGGCGCCAAACGGCTGATTGGCGCCAAAAGCCTGGGAGGCGGGAGAAGTGGAGCAGTGACGGCGTGCTCGGGGAGGAGGTGGAGCAGAGGGGAGCTGGGGCGGGGAGCTGCCACACGGCTCCCCGGGCTGGGGGGTGCCTCAGGGCGGAGCTGCCGTGGGGCGGGGGGGTGCCTCAGGGCGGAGCTGCCGCGGGACGGGGGGGTGCCTCAGGGCAGAGGGAGGAGCTGCTTCAGGGGGAGCGCCTCAGGGCGGGGGTGGGGGCGGAGGGCTGCCACAGGGCTCGGGTGGGGGGCTCAAGATGGAAGTTTTGCCTAGGGCGCGAAACATCCTTGCACCCGCCCTGGGTGGAGTGGCCCATTAACACCTCTGCAGGCATAGGACAAACAGAGGGTTAGGGGGTTAAAGCCATAAAGCCGCTGTCTCTGTTCTGTCCATGTTTTTTGGTGTCAAGCAGAGTTTTGAATTGAAGCTCCCAGGTTCGTTTTTTGAAAGTGTTGTGCAGGTTTCCTTTGAGGATGAGGGCTGATAAGTCAGACACAGCGTGATCACTTTGTGAAAAGTGTTCACCCACTGGTGACAAGGGGTTTTTATCTTTAATCACTTTCCCATGTGAGTTCATTCCAGAGCGTCCTGCTGGTCTGGTTTCACCCACGTAGTTGTCACTGGGGCATTTTGTGCACTGGATGCGGCACAGCACGTGTGATAGATCCATGTAGGATCCATGGATCTTGAAAGGCGCGGACGGCGGGAGGGGTTGTTGATCACTGTAGCGCCTGCAGGTTTTCATCTGTTGTTCTGGTGCCGCTTCGAGTTGGTGTGTCCTGAGCTGTGGGGAGCTTGCTTCTGATGATGAGCTTGGAGAGGTTGGGGAGTTGTTTGAAGGCCAGAAGTGGGATTCAGGAAAGTTTTCTTTCAGGATCAAAGAGTCCTGTGGCACCTTATAGACTAACAGATGTATTGGAGCATGAGCTTTCAGGGGTGAATCCCCACTTCGTCAGACGCATGTGGTGGAAATTTCCAGAGGCAGGGATAAATATGCAGGCAAGAATCAGTCTAGATATCCCTGCCCCTGGAAATTTCCACCACATGCGTCTGACAAAGTGGGGATTCACCCCCGAAAGCTCATGCTCCAATACGTCTGTGAGTCTATAAGGTGCCACAGGACTTTGTTGCTTTTACAGATCCAGACTAACACGGCCACCCCTCTGATACGTTTCTTTCAGGATGGGGTTCCCACTGAGTATTGTTTGATGTACCCCAGGAGTTCCAGTGTGTGGTGGCAGGTGACAATTAGGGGTGTGTGGTCAGGGCTGGGGGTATTTCTGGACTGAAACAGGTTCTCTCAGGGTATTTGTCTCTCTCGCCAACAGAAGCTGGTCCAATAAAAGACATTCCCTCCCCCACCTTGTCTCTCTAATATCCTGGGACCGACCTGGCTACAACATCTCTGCATAGAACCCCTGATATTAACATTCCACTCATGGGACTCATCCCACCAGATGTCAGGGATACTGGCTACACTGCAGTTATGCTCATAAATGAGCAATTCCAGTTCCTCTTGTTTGTTACGCAGGCTTCTAGCATTGGTGTACAGGCAACTCAAGAATTTCTTCTCCGCGTGTCCTTTGGGTCCTCCATTCATTTTGTTCTCAACATCTCGATTTTGTGCTGAGTGCTCATATCGTCCCTCTTTTGCTATTAGTCTAATCCTCTCCTGACTACTCTAGCCAACCTGTCCCCAGGGAGACTATTCCCCCGTCTCCTGAGGTGGAGTCCATCCAAACTACACAGGTCGGTCTCCCCATAGAAGGTGGAACAAAGTTCCACAAAGAAACCACCACCACTTACCTAGCCAATGACTCACTTCCAGAATCTTCTGCCTTTTGTCTTCCTTATCTCATGGGACAGGGAGGATCTCAGGGAAGGTCAGCTGGACAATCATCTCTTCAGCCTGCTTTTGAGTTCCCCAAAGTCCTCTATTCTCTGCGAGAAATCCTGCCACAGAGCATCATTAGTGTCGATATAATCATCGTCCAACTTCAGAAGCCTGTCCAGTTTTAGAGTGAGGGCTTGAACCTTGGCTCTGTTGCTCACCTGTCCCTTGCAGAATGTCCTTTCGATTCTTCTGAGAACTGAATCCCCAACCAGGACATCTGTCTCCCTTGGATGGCTGGAGAACTCTTTGTGGGCAATACTGATTTTTGTAAAGGTTGAGCCCAGCTGCCATCCACAGGTGTGTCCCATACATTTCGCCTGTCGCTGGGACCTGCTGGATCTGGAGAGAGCTCTTCAATCATTTCCACACTGAGAACTGGTGAGACCATTATTGGAAATCGTCCCGTTTTGGTGTCTGTCATTTAAAAAGGAAGTCACCAATTGGAAAGTGTTTAGAGAAGAGCTACATGAATCATCTGAGGTCTGGACAAATGAGAGACTAAAGAAGCTCAATCTGTTGAGTTTTTCCAAGTGATCACGCGTGCTAGATACCTACACAGAGAGATTTCTAACAGCCGAGGGCTCGTCAGTCGAGCAGACAAAGGAGAACAAGGTCCAGTAGCTGGAAGCTGAAGCTAGACAAGTTCAGCCTGGAAATAAGGTCTAGGGAGAGTAATCAACCATCGGAACAACTGACCCAGGGATGTGGCAGTTCCCTGTCACCTGGCGACAACATCTGTCTCAAAGGTACCTTCTGGCCAAGCTAGTGCATGAGTTGGACACTGGAACCACTCGGCGAGGCTCTCTGGCTTGTGCTCGACAGGAGATCAGATGGGCTGGTTATGACAGTCCCTTCTGGCCTTGGAAGCTAGGAGTGCTTCTATCATTGATATCACAGTAGCACGGAGAGACCCCAGCTGAGACCAGGACCCCATTGTGGTGGGAGCTACACACACATATATAGAGTAAGGCCTTGTCTGCGCACAAAAATTGCACTGTTTGCACTACACAGGTCCAGTGAAAGCGGCACAATGCCCCAAGGGGGAGGCATTTATATCCCTATAAAGGGACCTTATTCTGGTACAGATGTTCCTGTTAGGAAGGAGAATAAGTTATTCCGGTCAAAGGCACCTGTATCCCGGTACATCTGCAGCACGTGAGGTTTGTACCAGCGTAACTAGCTCAGTGAAAGAGACAATGTCCCCTGCCCCACCTCGTTATCCCAGTGCAGCTGGTGTGTGGGCCAGGCCAAGGAGACCAGCCCTGCTCTGAGGAGCTCATCACCGGACCAGACCATGTCTGGCAGTTTCCTACGCAGCCCACAGCACCGGGGTCGCTGCCCCATGTGCCCTGGGAGCTCAGCTTGGGTGTGGAGTCACAGACAGGAGAAGACCCCTTGACCAAGGGAACCCACAGAGTCTGGGGCAGCGCTGGGAACTGACCCCAGCCACCGCGGCAGCCCCCAGCCCTTTGTTTGACCAGGGGTGAAGTTCTCAGAGGGACGGGTGGTGTGTAGACGAGGCTCAGGCATTTCCCCACAGCCCCGGCTTTGGGGCAGGGATGGTCACGGGGTTTGCTGGAAGGCGAGGCCGGGACTTGTCCGGGCTGCCACAGGCTGCCCCAGGGCCAGGCTCCTAGGCTCCCCGTGCTCAGTGGGGCTAGGCGCCCTGCCCTGCTGCGCAGGGGGATTAGAGACTCAGGGGCTCAGACATTACGATGACGGACGGGGTCCAGGCCAGGACTGGGGCTGCTGGGCCCGACAAGAAAACCTGCCCTGAGCTGGGCTGCGCCAGGTGGTGCTGGGGAGCACTAAAGCGCCTGCCATCACTACCCCCTTGGAGCTCAGCCTGTGCTAGCAATGGGGGGAGGAGGCCAAGCATCCAGCTATTTACACGGCACCTAGTGGCCCCCGCGGAGGTCAGGACCCCATTGCACCGGGCACTGCACCCGCACAGTGGGAGAGCCAGGCCCTGCAAGGTCGGACAGAGGCCCAGGGTGGGAAGGGACTTGCCCAGGGTCACCTGGCAGGGCAGTGGCAGAGCTGGGTCTAGAGCTCCAGTTTCCAGCCTCCCAGGCCAGGCTGGTCTCTGGTTTCAGAGGGGCCCTTTGGCAGCTGGGGCTGGGTCCAGGAGAGCCGTGTTTGCACACTCCCATCAGCGGCAGCTGCTGCCCTCCTAGAGCCGGAGGCACCCTCCCCCCGGCGGGCCCGCTGGCTCTGGAATTACAAGCATCCGAACTACAAACAGACCTCATGGGATTAACGCCCGGAGCCTGCGCCTCCCCCCCGCCCCCCCGGCTCCCTGCCCCGGGCTCACTTCACATCCGGGGACAGGCCGGTGCCGGGGCAGCGAGGGGGAGGGGAGCAGGGGGATTTGGGGACTGCAGGGGGGGAAGGGAGCAGCAGGTCCAAGTTGCAGTGGCAGCTGTGAAGCGATTGGGTGGAGGGGAGAGAGATCAGAGCGGAGCAGGGCCTGCACTGAAGGGGGGCATGCCCCAGGACTGGGGGGTCTGACGATGCCACGGGGCGAGGCCTCAAACAACAGCCCTTTGTCCTTCTCAGTGACAGATAACAAGGGGCCTGGCCTCGCTGCCCCAAAAGAGCCCTCGGGGTCACGCCCGGGCTACAGAGAGGCAGAGGGACTGGCCCAAGACCACTACTAGCGCTGAGATGAGAACCCAGGAGTTCTGGGCCGCCCGGCCCCTTGCTCTAACCACCCCCTGCTGCATCCAGAACCCGGAGTCCTGTCTCTGTCTGCCAGAACCAGGGCCGGCTCCAGGGGTTTTGCAGTCCCAAGTGGCGGGATCGGTGGCACTTTGGTGGCAGCTCCACCGCGCCACTGCACCGAGAGGGACCCGCCGCCGAAATGCCACCGAAGAGCCGGACATGCCGCCCCTTCCCCTTGGCCGCCCCAAGCACCTGCTTGCTGGGCTGGTGCCTGGAGCCGGCCCTGGCTAGAACCATGAGACACCCCCTGTCCTGAGCCAGGAATAGAACCCAGGAGTCCTGACTTCCAGCCTCCTGCTCCAGTCACTAGACCCCACTCCCCTCCCAGAGCTGGAGAGAGAACCCAGGAGTCCGGCTCCCTGCCCCTTACTCTCACTACTTGGAAGGCCAGCCCTGTACACTGGGGCTGCATCTAAGGGCCTGGACACAATGGGTCTTAGTCCAATGGCCAGGCCGTGAAAACCCACCGCTGCTACGGGGACAATGGCCCCTGGGCCAGGCCAGGCCATGGAGCGCAGCCCATCCCAGACACACACCAGTCAGCCGGGATGGGCGTTGGCACCTACTACCCAAGTTCTCCTTGGACGAGAGCTCTTAGCAGCGGCTTCCCCATGGCCCAGCTCCCTGTCTGGCCCTCTGCAGGGCGCACTCACCCCTGGGTAGCAGATGGAGCCAGGTCTGTGCACGTGGCCCTTGGAACCACAGCCATGTTTGTAGGTACGCGCCTCACACGCCTCATCTCAGCACGGGGACCTGGGCCCCGTGGAGGCAGCTCTGTGGGGAGCTCTGCTCCATGTGCAGCTGTGGGCACAAAAGCAAACAAGATGCATCCGGCATGGACTGGGGCATAATCCGGAGACTGTGCGAATGCCATTACCTAAGCACTGGCACCGCCTCGGCTGGGCACTGTGCAGCCCTTCCCCCGAGGATACTGCTGCAGAACCGGAGGGGTTCACAGGAGGGCGATGAGGATCAGCAACGGCCTGGGAAAGCTCTCCTCTGCAGAGAGGTAGCAACAATGGGCATTGTTACCTTAGACATGAGATGAATACGAGGGGACGTGATAAAATTCGATAAATAATGACTGGCCTAGAGGAGGGAGATGGGGAGCCTCCATTCCCCCTTCTCACAGCACAAGACCAAAGGGACATTCAATGACATTAAAAGATGAGGCATTCAAAGCCAACAAAAGGAGTGTAATTAGCCTGTGGAACTCACTGCCACAGGAAGTCACTGAGGCCAAGAACACAGCAAGATTCGACAAGGGACTGGGCAGTTCTATTAATACAAGAATAGCCGTGTTGGAAGGGATATTAGACCTCCTGCTGCATGGCTTGAACGGATCTCTTAAAACCAAGATCACACCTATTGGGTGGGGCTCGTTACCCCACAAACGCCTAATTTGGGTTCTTGCACCTTCCTCTGAAGTATCTAGTGCTGGCCACTGGCAGAGGCAGGATCCTGGCCTGGGAGGACCTCAGGTCTGAGCTAGTTTGGCCAGTCTTGTGTCCCTGTGTGGACATTAGAAGTAGAGCCCTGGGAGGGACTATTTTTTTTCAATCCCTCTCCTTCCCCCTCCCCTCCCCCGCAATACCGACTCCCACTCCCTCCCGCAAAACCCTTAGATCCCACAAACCTGCACGAGAGGCAGATTCCCCCACGCTAACAACCCCCCCCACCCCAAAATGGTCAGTTAATGTATTCGATATAGCAACAGAATTCAGACCCAATTTTTACCACTAAAAGAATAAAACAAACCTTGCTTAAACCATGTGAAAATAGACTGTAGCTCCTGTTACAACAGACAGCAAATTTCTTTTGCTCCCTTGCTTAAATAGACGTATTTAAACCTTTATCTAAAACAAAAGACAAACTCACTTTACATCCATGAAATTCTATTGGGCACAAACCGATGGGCGATTCTGTGTTTTCCCGCCAGTTCCCACAGGCTGGGTTTTCTCCCCACCCTCGACAAATGACTCTGAACACGCTCCCGTCATCGTGGCAGCGGATCCTGTGGGATCCCAGTCCCGCTGCAGGGCTCTAAGGAGAAGTCCCTCTGGAAGAGCAGGAGTGTCCCCACCCCCGTTCCGCGGAGAGCTGTGTTGAACTCCCAGAGGTGGCTGCATTTCCTAGGATGTTTCTTAGGGCCGTGCCCAGGGCCAGCTGGGATCAGGGCCCCTTTGGGCTGGGCGCTGCGCACCCCAGACTGAGCGCGCAGTCTGCACAGACACGGCAGGCAGGGGTGGGGGAAGGGGTAGGAACTAGGTGTGATGCTTCGCCTGGGGCGTGGCAGTGCTGGGGCCCGGCGCGGAGCAGTGGGGGGGCGTGATGTGTAGGGCATGCTGGGATCCTGGAGGTTTGCTCCCAACGCAATCCCCTCCTGGAGTCCCTCCACCCCAGGCTGCCCCGACAACGGGCTGTGGCTCCACCAGCAGCTTCCACCCCCCGGGAGCTGTGTACGCAGTGCCCTGGGCAGCTGGCACAGATGGGCGTCTCCTGCCACTCGCTCCCCGGTGGATCTGGGAAGCCAGTCTGTGAATTGTGTGTGTCTCAGGCTGGTAAAACCGTCCTCAGCCCAGCTCAGGGGGCTGAATCTGAACTGCCTGGCTGCCCCCCATCTCCTCCCATTTCCCCTCCAGCAGGTTCTTTAGCAAGACCCCTTGTGTCACAGCAACACTCCCGGGCCAGGCTTGTTTCGCCCCCGGGGTGGGGGAGAAGCCGTGTCACCCAGAGTTGCGCTATCAGAGACCCTTGTGCTGAAGAAGGAAAACAGGCCAGCTCCTGCCTCCTGACCCAGGGATCAAAGGCAAGAACAAGACAACCCCTTATCAGCCAAGGGAGATGCCCCAAACTTTCCTCCCGGCCGTGCCCCATCTGCTATGGTGTCTCCATCGGCCCGGTCACCTCTCGCAGCTCCACGGTGTTGCTGAGACCCTGCAGGCTTGGGCTCGCTTTGATCTCAGGGCTGTCTTCTTCCTGCAGCCGGAGCCTTGGGACGGGCTCCCCGTCAGCACCGTGGGAAGTGGGGAAGAGGTTTGGGTGAAATAGGAAGTGGGCAGAATCAGTGCCCAGACCCCCACCATCCTTCAAATCAGTGCTGAGCTCCCCAAAGTCTTGGCTAACATCCTCCCAGGCAGGGGTCCCCCAGTCTTCTAGGGGGCTGCCCCAGCTTGTAGGGCCCAGAGAACCCTTGGAAACGTGGGTGCTGCTCTGAGCCAGGCTTTGGTGGGGCTGAAACGGAGCACCTGGGTTTCAGCTTCTTTCAATGAAAAGCCGGTGGGGGTGGGGGGGGGACTCCGCTGACAGGGAGGGGGTGAAAAGGAGAAAGTGGGCAAAGGGGCAGGGGACTGAGTGCAGAGGGAGGTGTTCCCAGGTGTCTGGTCTCACCTGTTCTGTCCCTGGTCACATATCCCAGGTCTTTGCTTATGCCCAGGAGCCTGAGAGCACTTTACAGCCATTAGCACTCTGGCAGTGGGCAAGCACCAGCCCTTGTTCACAGCTGGGGAAACTGAGGCACGGAGCAGGGCAGTGACTAGAACACAGGCAGTCGATTGTTAGTTTCAAGGGGAGTGTCTGTCCGTGTTGGGGCGCCAGCCGCTCTCCCACGCGAAGCAGAGACACGCCCCCCCAACTCTCTGGGGTGCGAAAGCAGAGATGGCTATTTGCACCGGGACTCCCCAAGTCAGGAGCAGGATCCTGGGGCTGGAGCGGACTCAGGGACTTGACCAGCCCCAGCACCCAGGGGTGGGTTAATAAGAATATCACCCACTATGAGGGCTGGCCGCAATGCTGACAGCATGTCAGTGAGCAAAGGGAAAGAGACGGTTCCTGTGGGGCCTTTCATCCGGAAGGATCCCACGCAGTCCCCGCCCCGAGAGACAAGACTCCCTGACATGAAGCTGCTTCTGGGGTGGGAGGCAGCAGCTGTCAAACCGCACACAGCAACGTCCGGTTAGGCCAGGAAATGCAAAGGAATTCAGAGAATGTTATGTATGCGCAGCACTGCCTGCCACCACACCCTGGGCTGGAAGAACTGACACCCCCCACTGGGGCCGTGCCCCCATTCCTGCTGACCTCTGCTCTGCCTGGAGAGGGGCCCTGTAGCGGTGCCTTCTCCCGGCCCCTCCACAAACACAGTCAGAGACCAGCTGAAGTGCAGCACCTGGGTCCTTTTATTGTTTGTGTCCGTTCCCACCACCTGTTATTTACAGGTATCTGCAGAGACCAGCGCTCTGGGAGACTGTTAACTTCCCTGCCAGCAGGGACCTGCAGCCCCCACTCCTCCCTTTCCTGTCTCCCAGCCAGCTTCATAGGGCAGGCTGGCTACCCAGGCCTCAGGTGGAGCCACTCTGGTAATTAGGGTGTGGCCCCTCAGCCAGCCCAACTAAGACCCCTCTTCCTCTGGAACAGGGCTACCAGGGGCCTGGCTTGTTTCTCCGAGCCAGCCCCCTGTTACAGGCCCACGCCAAATCCAAGCATCCCCCTGGGCTGCATGCCAAAGGCCAACTTGGCAGCCCACGTTGCAGGGCCAGGCACGCAGGGGGCACCTGGAGCTTGCACCCCGGACCCCCTAAGCCCAGGGTGGGGAGGCTGGTTTGGGCCCAGCTCCAGCTGCCTGCAGGTTTGGACTCTGGGGGGGGTTGGATCCCGAGTTCCAGTTCTGGCCCAGATTCGCTCCTGACCCCCCCGTAGGCCCATCCCCACTGGGGTTGGAGTTTGTTGTTCACCAGAGCTGCTGGCTGGGCTGGGGGGGAACCAGCAGACCTCAAATCGCCTTGGCACAGTGCATGGGGCCGGGAGCTGGCCAGGAACACCCTGATGGGCACCCTGCCCACTGCTGCCTAGGGCAGCCTGGAAGGTGGGTGCCTCCCACGCTGCGCCCCCCTGGGGCCCTTTGCCAGGGCTACCCAGAGGCCGGACTGTGGGACTGGGCGGGGAGGGAAGAGCATGGGGAGCTGGGTGGTTCCCTACATTTCTGGTGCAGGCCCCGGGAAGGGGGGCACCCCCCCCCGCCTTTGTCTCACACTTAAGAGCCTTTAATTAAAACCCATTACAAAAGCCCTGGCGGCTCTGTGTGGAGGAGAATGGGGCTCATTGCTATGGAAATGAAGAGACGTGCCGGGCCTGCTATGGATGCCAGCTCTCCCCCCATCCCCCATGGCGACCCAGAGCCACAGGGAACAGCTCCTGAACCCCCTCCCCTACTGCTGCCCCCAAGAGACATCGCTACCACCCTCAGGCTAACCCTGAGCACAGGGGGAGGGCTAGAGTCTGGTGTGGGGAGTGCATGGGGAGTGTGTGTGAGAGAGTACGAAAGGTTCAAGTGTGTACGAGTGGAGTGTGTGATGCATGTGTTGCGGGGGGGTGCATGTGGTGAATGAGATGTTTGAATGTGTGTGTGTGTGTGTGACACATGTGAATGGATGAGATGTTTGAATGGGCGTGTGAGCGTGTGTGTGTGAGCGTGTGTGTGCAGGCCCTCAGAAAAGGACACCACCATCCCCCACCCATTGTGGAGTCGTGAGGCTCCTCACCAGGAATCGTTGTTTGCTGAAGCCTGGTTTTACCAGCATCACTGGTGCGTGGTAGAGTGTGAAAATCCCCGCAGCCAACCCGTCTGTGACAGCAACAGCCCTGGAGCAGCCGCAGCTTCTGCCAGCAGTTTCTCCTGGTGGGGGTACAAGCTGCACTGGGGTCCCGCTAGGGTTGCGTCTCCACTAGGCGGCTTTGCCGGTGGAGCTCTGGGAGCCGGCTTGGTGCATTCCCACTTGTGGGATATGGGGTCCCTGATGTTGCACAGTGGAACTGCCTGGAAAAGCCACTGGGGGGGGGCACCCCCAGCCGTGCCCCAGACCTCTGGGGCCTGGTGGCTCAGAGCACTCCAGGGTAGAAGGGAAGGCACCCGGGCAGTGGGACTGCACAGACACAACTGGAAGACCAGCAGTTACTGGGGAGCGGCTTCTCTTTCTCCTTTCAGAGCCTCTCCGTCCCGCATGCAGGAGATCAGCGAGCAGAGCAGCAGCAGGACACCGGCGGACAAGGAGCGCTTGGCTAAGTGTGGCCTGGAGCACCTCCCTCCCCAAGGGCCATGGGCGGCCGCGAAGGGGCCCCCAGCTCCGCATTGCTTGTCTCCACCGAGGGGCCCTGTCTGAGGCCTGCCACTGAAGTTGTGGAGCCCGTGGGGGGTGGGTCTTTGAACCAAGGGGTCCTGGCTGCCTGGCCAAGATGTAACAACGTTCTAAACGTTTCCAAGTCCATGGTGCTGGTAACGGATCCTGTGACCTCTCTGCCCATATGCTCCAAAGAACCTAGTGGCTTCCTAAGGGCTTGGTCTTTCCCAGGCTGAAGCAGAGGCCTCGCTCCATCTGGGGCCTAGAGACGAGTTCACCTGGGTGGGAAAGGCCCTAGCAAAGGACACAGGACAGGGACGCTACTGGAGAGAGGTGGAAAGCAGCACAGGCAGGACACTGCGATGCGGCCCCCGGAGGACCTGGTCCTTGCGGAGCAGAGCACAAGGCCAGTCGGGCACTGAGCTCATGCACCCTCCTGGCAGATGCCAGTCCAGCCAGTCCCTCGGTATATTGTTCCGAAGGTTAATTACTCTCCAAATCTGCCCAGGCTGGAGCTGGGCCTCAGTCTCCATAGAGTCCCTGGTGGGACGATGGGGGTGGCTGTGTCGGGGCTGAGAGGAGGATTAAGCGGGTCCTTCCAGCACTTCCGTGGGCTGGGTCGGACACCGAGCGGTCATGGTGATGCCAGGCATTGCTAAATGGCACGGAGCACACGCTGGGCACCCAGCCCTGGGGACGGTGCGTGGTTCCTGGACTCGTAGCCGCAAAGTGCCCTTACTCCTTCCAATCCCAGCATAGGGCTGCTCCCGGCTCCGAACTGTTACACAGCCATTACTCTAGGTCCTACACAGGGCCGGCTCCAGACACCAGCATAGGAAGCAGGGGGGCGGCCAATTCAAAGGGGCGGCACGTCCGGGCCTTCGGCAGCAATTCGGCGGGAGGTCCCTCATTCCCTCTCTTCCTCTTTGAGCTGCCGCTGAATTGCCGCCGAAGAGGAAGAGAGGGAGGCCCCACCACCGAACTGCCGCCGAAGAGGAAGAGAGGGAGGCCCCACCACCGAGCTGCCGCCGAAGAGGAAGAGAGGGAGGCCCCACCACCGAGCTGCCGGCGAAGAGGAAGAGAGGGAGGCCCCACCACCGAGCTGCCGGCGAAGAGGAAGAGAGGGAAGCCCCACCACCGAGCTGCCGGCGAAGAGGAAGAGAGGGAGGCCCCACCACCGAGCTGCCGGCGAAGAGGAAGAGAGGGAGGCCCCACCACCGAGCTGCCGGCGAAGAGGAAGAGAGGGAGGCCCCACCACCGAGCTGCCGGCGAAGGAGCGGCGCGATTTAGCTGCCGCCGAAGTGCCGCCGCTTGTCGTCGTCTTTGGGTTTTTGTCGCTTGAGGTGGCAGAAAAGCTGGAGCCGGCCCTGGTCCGACACATAAACAAAGCCCCTCACTGTGCCCCCAGGCCTGTCTACAGCCCTGTTAAGTGTCGCTGTGATTTGACAGCCCTTTGCGCTGCTGTCCATGCCAGGCAGGGGCAGGTGTGGCTCCCACCTTCCCACACCCCCTCGCCCTCTGCGAGATCCTGAGCCTCCCCCGTTCAGGGCTGCTCTATGCCAGGGGGTGTTCATGTCCGGCCCATCCCTTCCCAGCTCACCTCTTGCTTATATTAGCAGTAACCCCTCCCAGCCAGGGCTGCCTCTTCAGTGCTTCCCCCGGCATGTCCCTCCACTAGAGGGGCCTTGTCCCCCTGCCGCGTCCACAGCTCAGTGGTTTGAGCATTGGCCCCCTAAACCCAGGGTTGTGAGTTCAATCCTTGAGGGGGCCACTTAGGGATCTGGGGCAAAATCAATACTTGGTCCTGCTAGTGAAGGCAGGGGCTGGACTCGATGACCTTTCAGGGTCCCTTCCAGTTCTAGGAGATTGGTATATACAGGCGGGGAGGGGGTTCAGTGGATCCCCTCCCTGCGGGCTGGCACCCCCGGCCGAAGCTCGGTGCCCTCCCTGGGCGGCTGGCTGTGCAGAAGCCCCGGCCCCTGGAGCATGGCATGGGCATCGTCACCAGCTTGGCTGGATTCTCCCCAGCCTGTCCAGAAAGCAGGTCCCCAGGGGAACAAACCAGCTTTCTCTGGCTGCTGGTTGTTTGTCCTTCCGTGCTGGGGGAGTCTCCAGCCAGAAGGGGCTGGCGCCCGTGCTGCCCTCCCCAGGGGCCCAGGGTTTGTGTGAGAGGGAAGCTGGCTTAAGCACACCTTGACCTTCCTGGCAGGGGAGGGATCCCTCCAGCTTGTCTGACACGTCTCCTGCCAGGGCCGGCATTGAGAGCGCCGAGAGCTCGGCGTGCTGAGGAAGGGAATTGAAAAGGCGGCTTAGCGCCTCCCGCTGCGAGAGATGGATTAGGGGCCTCTGGGGAGGGATGGGGGAGCCAGCGAGAGAGGCAGCCGCGGCAGCCTGAGCAGGGTTGGCTCAGCTCCCGCGTCCATGCTGCTGCCCACGGGGCGGAGGGTTCTGTGAGGAGGAGAGAGCTGGGGGTCGGTGTGGGGAGGGCACTGCTGGGCATGGCCAGAGACTGCCGACCCCTCGGGCCCAGAAAAGGCAGCCAGCAATGTGCTGTCCGGACGGGGCCCCGCCATGTTACGCACAAATAACAATAACGAGCAGCACCAGAGACGCGGGCGGGCGGGGTTCAAACACTGCCTTTGGGGAAACCCAGCCACAGCAACCTTGTGCAGCACCTGCGAAGAGAAGCGCCCCGGGGACCCCAGCGGGGGCTGCAGCGGGCCCGGCCGAGGGCGAGGGAACAGCCGGGAGTGGGAGAGGCCCCGGGGATCCGAGGGGGGTTTCCAGGGGGCCCGGCCGAGGGCGAGGGAACAGCCGGGAGCGGGAGAGGCCCCGGGGACCCCAGGGGGGTTTCCAGGGGGCCCGGCCGAGGGCGAGGGAACAGCCGGGAGCGGGAGAGGCCCCGGGGACCCCAGCGGGGGCTGCAGCGGGCCCGGCCGAGGGCGAGGGAACAGCCGGGAGTGGGAGAGGCCCCGGGGTCCCCAGGGGGGTTTCCAGGGGGCCCAGCCGAGGGCGAGGGAACAGCCGGGAGTGGGAGAGGCCCCGGGGACTCCAGGGGGGTTTCCAGGGGGCCCGGCCGAGGGCGAGGGAACAGCCGGGAGTGGGAGAGGCCCCGGGGACCCCAGGGGGGTTTCCAGGGGGCCCGGCCGAGG
The DNA here is from genome assembly GCF_020497125.1 of Mauremys mutica. Lineage (NCBI taxonomy): Eukaryota > Metazoa > Chordata > Testudines > Geoemydidae > Mauremys > Mauremys mutica. Next base: position 14,961,352 of record NC_059096.1, read on the forward strand.
GCGAGGGAACAGCCGGGAGTGGGAGAGGCCCCGGGGACCCCAGCGGGGGCTGCAGCGGGCCCGGCCGAGGGCGAGGGAACAGCCGGGAGTGGGAGAGGCCCCGGGGACCCCAGGGGGGTTTCCAGGGGGCCCGGCCGAGGGCGAGGGAACAGCCGGGAGTGGGAGAGGCCCCGGGGACCCCAGCGGGGGGTCTCCAGGGGGCCCGGCCGAGGGCGAGGGAACAGCCGGGAGTGGGAGAGGCCCCGGGGTTCCCAGGGGGGTTTCCAGGGGGCCCGGCCGAGGGCGAGGGAACAGCCGGGAGTGGGAGAGGCCCCGGGGTCCCCAGGGGGGTTTCCAGGGGGCCCGGCCGAGGGCGAGGGAACAGCCGGGAGTGGGAGAGGCCCCGGGGATCCGAGGGGGGTTTCCAGGGGGCCCGGCCGAGGGCGAGGGAACAGCCGGGAGTGGGAGAGGCCCCGGGGTTCCCAGGGGGGTTTCCAGGGGGCCCGGCCGAGGGCGAGGGAACAGCCGGGAGTGGGAGAGGCCCCGGGGTCCCCAGGGGGGTTTCCAGGGGGCCCGGCCGAGGGCGAGGGAACAGCCGGTAGCGGGAGAGGCCCCGGGGATCCGAGGGGGGTTTCCAGGGGGCCCGGCCGAGGGCGAGGGAACAGCCGGGAGTGGGAGAGGCCCCGGGGACACCAGGGGGGTTTCCAGGGGGCCCGGCCGAGGGCGAGGGAACAGCCGGGAGTGGGAGAGGCCCCGGGGATCCGAGGGGGGTTTCCAGGGGGCCCGGCCGAGGGCGAGGGAACAGCCGGGAGTGGGAGAGGCCCCGGGGTCCCCAGGGGGGTTTCCAGGGGGCCCGGCCGAGGGCGGGGGAACAGCCGGGAGTGGGAGAGGCCCCGGGGACCCCAGGGGGGTTTCCAGGGGGCCCGGCCGAGGGCGAGGGAACAGCCGGTAGCGGGAGAGGCCCCGGGGATCCGAGGGGGGTTTCCAGGGGGCCCGGCCGAGGGCGAGGGAACAGCTGGGAGTGGGAGAGGCCCCGGGGATCCGAGGGGGGTTTCCAGGGGGCCCGGCCGAGGGCGAGGGAACAGCCGGGAGTGGGAGAGGCCCCGGGGCTATTTAAGGAGATTGCAGAAATCACTCCAGGCCTTTCCCCCTTTGCGTTTGCTGGCCCCAGGTCCCCAGCTGTCACTGTCCTGAGGCCCTGTTAGTTCCAGCCCTGATAAGACGGGGACGTTGGGGCGAGGTGGAGCTGCCACCTCTCCGGGCACCAGGCAGCGTGGGGGTGGTTTGGGGGCATTCTCATGATAAGAACTGGGGAACTTCCCGCCGAGCTGGGGAAGGACCGTCTGCAGGCGTCTCCTCCGTGCGGGGAGCGTTCCCTGGGGGCTGGGGAAGAGGGGGTGGCCTGGGGGGTTGGGGGGGTTCCCCCGTCTCCAGAAGGCTGCTGATTCTGACCCACCCAGGGGAGAAAGGGCAGAGCTGCTGTTGCCTGGAGGATGCGCTGCCAGGGGGGAATGGGGCTGCCGAACCTGCCTTGCCCTCCCGGTGCCCCAGGGACCCTTCACCTGCCCCTCATTCACTCTCTGGGGAGCTTCTGTGGCTCCCGCATCCTGGATCCAGGTGCCTCCCCGTGCCTAACACCCCCGCCCTGGGCAGTGCTGCTAGCCGAAGGCCCGGAGACACTAAGGCCTGGTCTGCACTGGAGAGGCCCGAGACCCCCGCAGAGCCATCCAGTGGAGACGCAGCTAGAGCAGCGAGTGCTTTCGCCGCAGAGCTGCCACCCAGCCAGCGTCATGGTGTCCACACTGGGGCTTGCCGGGGGGTGCAGGGGTCACACTCTGCCTTTCTGCGTCGAGCAGCCCTAGCGATGTGCCCATCCGGCAGGCAGCGAATTGAACCAGCCTGGCACCCCAGCCACCCCCACCCCCCTGGAGCCTGCTGAGCCTCAGCTGGGGGCTCTCGGGCCCTTGGAATCACTCAGCCGCCAGACCCAAGCAGCGTGACCGAGAAGAGCTGCCGGGGACGGAGGCCCGGCGCTGGGCAGGGCCGTGCTCCCCAGAGCAGTGAGCAGGGGCCCAGGGAGCGCCAGGGCTGGCAGAGCTTGGAGCACTACCATCTGCCCTGCATCCTGCTTGGTGCCAGCGCTCCTCACGGGCACAGGGGGCTGTGCAATAGGCTGCACCCTCGGCCCCGTTCCTGGCACTGCCTAGAGCCCCTGGGCCTGGCGGGAGGAGGAGGAGACGGTCCAGTTCTACCACCAGCGTGATGCCAACAGCTCTTCACACAGGGGCCGCGCCCAGGACCCAACAGCCCAGATACCAGTGACCAAAGGGGCCCTGCTTGACGAGTGGTTGGACACAGGACTGGACTGGGCTGAGCACAGACACCCTGCGACCTGGGGCAAGTCTTGCACGTGGACGGGGGAACTGGGCAGACCCAGGGACCCTCCGTTACCAGGGCCCCACTGTTACCATGTCAGGGGTGCTTGGTGCGAGTGGCTGGGTGGGCATGAGGTGTATCTGCCTTGCTGACCATCTCGGCCAGAATAAATGGGCCATGAGACACCCTCCCGCCCCCGGTGCAGGGGGCTACAGCACCTCTGCCCTGGAGCCTGCCAGTGTTACAGCCATAAAGAGGGCAGGGTGTGGGCGCAGGCGGGACCCCAGCCTGGTCTACATGACACAGCTGGTGCTGCCAGTACCGGGGCTGCAGGAGCCTGGAGGCCTGATGCTCCAGTGCTGGGCTGGGGTAGGGAGGTAGGTCAGGAGGGAGGTAGACGGGTGGGGAAGGAGATGGGTAGGTGGGTCAGGAGGTAGCTGAGCGGCTGGGTAAGTAGGTCCCGAGGTGAGCGGGTGGGTCAGGAGGGCACTGGGTGGGGAGGGAGGTACCATGACGTGCTCATTCGTCCTGCTAGATGAAGAGCTCTGATGGCACCGCAGAGCCCGCCGGTGCCATGGCCTGTGCCCCAGGAGGTCTCTGCAGGGTCAAGCAGGGGGACGGGGCCAGCTGACATGGCCCCTGTGTTCATCAGGACGTGTGTCCTGCCTCCCTGAGACCACAGGCCGTGTGGAGAGCAAGGGAGCGGTATCTAGTGGTTAGGGCAGGGGACTGGGAGTCAGGACACCTGGGTTCTATTCCCAGCCTGGGGGGCTGGGAGTCAGGACACCTGGGTTCTATTCCCAGCCTGGGGGACTGGGAGTCAGGACACCTGGGTTCTATTCCCAGCCTGGGGGGCTGGGAGTCAGACTCTGGGCTTCTAGTCCCAGCTCTGGCACCGGGGTAAGTTAGTTGGCCTCTGTGCCTCAGTTTCTCCATCTGCACACAAGGGTTGTGGGGTAACACGCTGACCCCTGCCCAGGGGGTGGGGGCTCGAGGCGCTTGCCTGCCCGTGAAGTGGTGTCAGCTTTCCGGGCAGGCAGCTGCAATGACTCTTAAGGGCCCCCGCCCCGCTCCAGCTGGACCATGGGCTCTGGGAACAGCTGTTGCAGTCTGGGACACTGAGGGACCCTGGCAGCAGTGAGCGTGGCCCCGGGCCCTGCCCGCAAGGGTCAGAGCCGAGCTGTGTGGGGCCAGGCGAGGGCGTCCCGGCAGAGAGTCAGCAGGCGAGCGAGGGCATGGGACCTGGCATGGCGCCAGGAGACTTGAGCACAGCTGGAGATGGACGGGGGTGGGGGCACCCAGGCCCCACCCCATCCCCCACAGGCCACAGGCCAAATTCTGCCCTTGGTGCCCCAGGTCTCCTTGTGCCATCCCCACCCCTGGCATGGTGGGGTCGGTCCGGGTCCCCCTCCTCCACCAGGAGCGTTGCCCCTGCCCTGGGATGGGGTGTCACTGAGGCCAGTCCTGCCTCCTGCTGCCAGTCCAGGATCAGGCCCAGGCACACGCCCCACGTGGGAAGCCCATCCCCCTCCCCAGCTCAGCCAAGGTTATTGGCCCTGGCACTTTCCCACGGGAGGGGACGGGGTGGGGCGAGTTACGGGAGGGGGAAGGGGTCACACACACACACACACCCCTGCCAGTCAGGAAAGCCCCCGCCCCCAGTGTGAGGCAGTGTCAGAGCTGGAGCCCTGAAAAGTGTCAGGGACTGTGGGGAGGGGGCTGGGGTGTGGAGGCAGTGTGGGGTGGGAGGAGGAGGGAGGATGGGGCACAGGGGCAGGGAGCTAGGGGGAGGGGGGCCAGGGGGCGAGGCGAGATCAGGCATGGGGGCACAGGGGCTATGGGGAGGGGGCACAGGGGGCGAGGTGAGATCGGGCATGGGGGCACAGGGGCTATGGGGAGGGGACATGGGGGAGAGGGGGCAGGGGCACAGGGGCAGGGGGCTATGGGGAGGGGGAGAGGGGGAGAGGGGGCGGGCACAGGGGCTATGGGGGGGCAGGAGGCGGAGGGGCATGGGGGAGAGGGGGCGGGGGCACAGGAGCTATGGGGAGGGGGAGAGGGGGCGGGGGCAGGGGGCTATGGGGAGGAGGAGAGGGGGCGGGGGCAGGGGGCTATGGGGAGGGGGAGAGGGGGCGGGGGCAGGGGGGTATGGTGGGGCAGGAGGCGGAGGGGCAGGGGGGAGAGGGGGCGGGGGCACAGGAGCTATGGGGAGGGGGAGGGGGAGAGGGGGCGGGCACAGGGGCTATGGGGGGGCAGGAGGCGGAGGGGCATGGGGGAGAGGGGGCGGGGGCACAGGAGCTATGGGGAGGGGGAGAGGGGGCGGGCACAGGGGCTATGGGGGGGCAGGAGGCGGAGGGGCATGGGGGAGAGGGGGCGGGGGCAGGGGCTATGGGGAGGGGGCCTGGGGGAGAGGGGGTGGGGGCACAGGGGCTCTGGGGACGGAGCAGGAGGCGGAGGGGCATGGGGGAGAGGGGGCGGGGGCAGGAGGCGGAGGGGCATGGGGGAGAGGGGGCGGGGGCACGGGAGATATGGGGAGGGGTAGAGGGGGAGAGGGGACGGGGGCAGGGGGCTATGGGGAGGAGGAGAGGGAGCGGGGGCAGGGGGCTATGGGGAGGGGAGAGGGGGCGGGGGCAGGGGGGTATGGGGGGGCAGGAGGCGGAGGGGCATGGGGGAGAGGGGGCGGGGGCCCAGCACCAATGGGGAGGGGGAGGGGGCGAGGGGGCGGGCACATGGGCTAGGGGGGGGCAGGAGGCGGAGGGGCATGGGGGAGAGGGGGCGGGGGCACAGGACTATGGGGAGGGGGAGAGGGGGCGGGCACAGGGGGTATGGGGGGGCAGGAGGCGGAGGGGCATGGGGGAGGGGTGGCGGGGCCGGGGGCTATGGGGAGGGGGCATGGGGGAGAGGGGGTGGGGGCACAGGGGCTATGGGACGGAGCAGGAGGCGGAGGGGCATGGGGGAGAGGGGGCGGGGGCAGGAGGCGGAGGGGCATGGGGGAGAGGGGGCGGGGGCAGGGGGCTATGGGGAGGGGGAGAGGGGGAGAGGGGACGGGGGCAGGGGGCTCTGGGGAGGAGGAGAGGGGGCGGGCGCAGGGGGCTATGGGGAGGGGAGAGGGGGCGGGGGCAGGGGG